>NC_087145.1:0-4998859 GCF_030705265.1 Helicoverpa armigera | reverse complement strand
TGTCTTATTTACCAGTAGTGGGAATTGATTGAAATAGGTTCCTTACTTCACTTTTAACATGAAATTAAAATATTTTTGAAATCGGTCAAAGGGACCGAGAAAAACTGATTCAAATGTTCTCTCAGATAGTCACTTAACAAAGTCTTTGGCATTTGCCCAGTACTGGGAGTGGTCAAAGAGGTTCTTTACTTCACTCTTAACATGAAATCAAATATTTTTGAAATCAGTCCTTGGGGTCGGGAGAAGGCCCGGTTCTAATATTCCACATGAACAGTCGCTTTACAAAGCCTGTCTTATTTACCCAGTAGTGGGAGTGATTGAAATAGGTTCCTTAATTCACTTTTAACATGAAATTAAAATATTTTTGAAATGGTCAAAGGAGACCGAGAAAAACTGATTCAAATGTTTCTCCTCAGATAGTCACTTAACAAAGCCTTTGGCATTTGCCCAGTAGTGGGAGTGGTCAAAGTAGGTTCTTTACTTCACTCTTAACATGAAATCAAAATATTTTTGAAATCAGTCCTTGGGGTCGGAGAAAACCGGTTCTAATATTCCACATGAACAGTCTTTTACAAAGCCTGTCTTATTTACCAGTAGTGGGAGTGATTGAAATAGGTTCCTTACTTCACTTTTAACATGAAATTAAAATATTTTGAAATCGGTCAAAGGAGACCGAGAAAAAACTGATTCAAATGTTCTCCTCAGATAGTCCTTAACAAAGTCTTTGGCATTTGCCCAGTACTGGGAGTGGTCAAAGTAGGTTCTTTACTTCACTCTTAACATGAAATCAAAATATTTTTGAAATCAGTCCTTGGGGTCCGAGAAAAACCGGTTCTAATATTCCACATGAACAGTCGCTTTACAAAGCCTGTCTTATTTACCCAGTAGTGGGAGTGATTGAAATAGGTTCCTTACTTCACTTTTAACATGAAATTAAAATATTTGAAATCGGTCAAAGGAGACCCGAGAAAAAAGCTGATTCAAATGTTCTCCTCAGATAGTCACTTAACAAAGTCTTTGGCATTAGTACTGGGAGTGGTCAAAATGAGTTCTTTACTTCCTCTTAACATGAAATCAAAATATTTTTGAAATCAGTCCTTGGGGTCGGAGAAAACCGGTTCTAATATTCCACATGAACAGTCGCTTTACAAAGCCTGTCTTATTTACCCAGTAGTGGGAGTGATTGAAATAGGTTCCTTAATTCACTTTTAACATGAAATTAAAATATTTTGAAATCAGTCAAAGGAGACCGAGAAAAAACTGATTCAAATGTTCTCCTCAGATAGTCACTTAACAAAGCCTTTGGCATTTGCCCAGTAGTGGCAGTGGTCAAAGTAGGTTCTTTACTTCACTCTTAACATGAAATCAAAATATTTTTGAAATCAGTCCTTGGGGTCGGGAGAAAACCGGTTCTAATATTCCACATGAACAGTCGCTTTACAAAGCCTGTCTTATTTACCCAGTAGTGGGAGTGATTGAAATAGGTTCCTTACTTCACTTTTAACAATTAAAATATTTTTGAAATCGGTCAAAGGAGACCGAGAAAAAACTGATTCAAATGTTCTCCTCAGATAGTCACTTAACAAAGTCTTTGGCATTTGCCCAGTACTGGGAGTGGTCAAAGTAGGTTCTTTACTTCACTCTTAACATGAAATCAAAATATTTTTGAAATCAGTCCTTGGGGTCGGAGAAAACCGGTTCTAATATTCCACATGAACAGTCGCTTTACAAAGCCTGTCTTATTTACCCAGTAGTGGGAGTGATTGAAATAGGTTCCTTACTTCACTTTTAACATGAAATTAAAATATTTTGAAATCGGTCAAAGGAGACCGAGAAAAAACTGATTCAAATGTTCTCCTCAGATAGTCACTTAACAAAGCCTTTGGCATTTGCCCAGTAGTGGAGTGGTCAAAGTAGGTTCTTTACTTCACTCTTAACATGAAATCAAAATATTTTGAAATCAGTCCTTGGGGTCGGAGAAAACCAGTTCTAATATTCCACATGAACAGTCGCTTTACAAAGCCTGTCTTATTTACCCAGTAGTGGGAGTGATTGAAATAGGTTCCTTACTTCACTTTTAACATGAAATTAAAATATTTTTGAAATCGGTCAAAGGAGACCGAAAAAAACTGATTCAAATGTTCTCCTCAGATAGTCACTTAACAAAGTCTTTGGCATTTGCCCAGTACTGGGAGTGGTCAAAGTAGGTTCTTTACTTCACTCTTAACATGAAATCAAAATATTTTTGAAATCAGTCCTTGGGGTCGGAGAAAACCGGTTCTAATATTCCACATGAACAGTCGCTTTACAAAGCCTGTCTTATTTACCCAGTAGTGGGAGTGATTGAAATAGGTTCCTTAATTCACTTTTAACATGAAATTAAAATATTTTTGAAATCGGTCAAAGGAGACCGAGAAAAACTGATTCAAATGTTCTCCTCAGATAGTCACTTAACAAAGTCTTTGGCATTTGCCCAGTAGTGGGAGTGGTCAATGGGTTCTTTACTTCACTCTTAACATGAAATCAAAATATTTTTGAAATCAGTCCTTGGGGTCCGGAGAAAACCGGTTCTAATATTCCACATGAACAGTCGCTTTACAAAGCCTGTCTTATTTACCCAGTAGTGGGAGTGATTGAAATAGGTTCCTTACTTCACTTTTAACATGAAATTAAAATATTTTTGAAATCGGTCAAAGGAGACCGAGAAAAAACTGATTCAAATGTTCTCCTCAGATAGTCACTTAACAAAGTCTTTGGCATTTGCCCAGTAGTAGGAGTGGTCAAAGTAGGTTCTTTACTTCACTCTTAACATGAAATCAAAATATTTTTGAAATCAGTCCTTGGGGTCCAGGAAAACCGGTTCTAATATTCCACATGAACAGTCGCTTTACAAAGCCTGTCTTATTTACCCAGTAGTGGGAGTGATTGAAATAGGTTCCTTACTTCACTTTTAACATGAAATTAAAATATTTTTGAAATCGGTCAAAGGAGACCGAGAAAAAACTGATTCAAATGTTCTCCTCAGATAGTCACTTAACAAAGTCTTTGGCATTTGCCCAGTACTGGGAGTGGTCAAAGTAGGTTCTTTACTTCACTCTTAACATGAAATCAAAATATTTTTGAAATCAGTCCTTGGGGTCGGAGAAAACCGGTTCTAATATTCCACATGAACAGTCGCTTTACAAAGCCTGTCTTATTTACCCAGTAGTGGGAGTGATTGAAATAGGTTCCTTACTTCACTTTTAACATGAAATTAAAATATTTTGAAATCGGTCAAAGGAGACCCGAAAAACTGATTCAAATGTTCTCCTCAGATAGTCACTTAACAAAGTCTTTGGCATTTGCCCAGTAGTGGGAGTGGTCAAAGTAGGTTCTTTACTTCACTCTTAACATGAAATCAAAATATTTTTGAAATCAGTCCTTGGGGTCGGAGAAACCGGTTCTAATATTCCACATGAACAGTCGCTTTACAAAGCCTGTCTTATTTACCCAGTAGTGGGAGTGATTGAAATAGGTTCCTTACTTCACTTTTAACATGAAATTAAAATATTTTTGAAATCGGTCAAAGGAGACCGAAAAAACTGATTCAAATGTTCTCCTCAGATAGTCACTTAACAAAGCCTTTGGCATTTGCCCAGTAGTGAGTGGTCAAAGTAGGTTCTTTACTTCACTCTTAACATGAAATCAAAATATTTTGAAATCAGTCCTTGGGGTCCGGAAAACCCGTTCTAATATTCCACATGAACAGTCGCTTTACAAAGCCTGTCTTATTTACCCAGTAGTGGGAGTGATTGAAATAGGTTCCTTACTTCACTTTTAACATGAAATTAAAATATTTTTGAAATCAGTCAAAGGAGACCCGAAAAAACTGATTCAAATGTTCTCCTCAGATAGTCACTTAACAAAGTCTTTGGCATTTGCCCAGTACTGGGAGTGGTCAAAGTAGGTTCTTTACTTCACTCTTAACATGAAATCAAAATATTTTTGAAATCAGTCCTTGGGGTCCGAGAAAACCCGGTTCTAATATTCCACATGAACAGTCGCTTTACAAAGCCTGTCTTATTTACCCAGTAGTGGGAGTGATTGAAATAGGTTCCTTACTTCACTTTTAACATGAAATTAAAATATTTTTTGAAATCGGTCAAGGAGGCCAGAAAAAAACTGATTCAAATGTTCTCCTCAGATAGTCACTTAACAAAGTCTTTGGCATTTGCCCAGTACTGGGAGTGGTCAAAGTAGGTTCTTTACTTCACTCTTAACATGAAATCAAAATATTTTGAAATCAGTCCTTGGGGTCGGAGAAAACCCGGTTCTAATATTCCACATGAACAGTCGCTTTACAAAGCCTGTCTTATTTACCCAGTAGTGGGAGTGATTGAAATAGGTTCCTTACTTCACTTTTAACATGAAATTAAAATATTTTTGAAATCGGTCAAGGGAGACCGAGAAAAAACTGATTCAAATGTTCTCCTCAGATAGTCACTTAACAAAGCCTTTGGCATTTGCCCAGTAGTGGGAGTGGTCAAAGTAGGTTCTTTACTTCACTCTTAACATGAAATCAAAATATTTTTGAAATCAGTCCTTGGGGTCGGAGAAAACCCGGTTCTAATATTCCACATGAACAGTCGCTTTACAAAGCCTGTCTTATTTACCCAGTAGTGGGAGTGATTGAAATAGGTTCCTTACTTCACTTTTAACATGAAATTAAAATATTTTTGAAATCGGTCAAAGGAGACCCGAGAAAAAAACTGATTCAAATGTTCTCCTCAGATAGTCACTTAACAAAGCCTTTGGCATTTGCCCAGTAGTGGGAGTGGTCAAAGTAGGTTCTTTACTTCACTCTTAACATGAAATCAAAATATTTTTGAAATCAGTCCTTGGGGTCGGAGAAAACCCGGTTCTAATATTCCACATGAACAGTCGCTTTACAAAGCCTGTCTTATTTACCCAGTAGTGGGAGTGATTGAAATAGGTTCCTTACTTCACTTTTAACATGAAATTAAAATATTTTTGAAATCGGTCAAAGGAGACCGAGAAAAACTGATTCAAATGTTCTCCTCAGATAGTCACTTAACAAAGTCTTTGGCATTTGCCCAGTACTGGGAGTGGTCAAAGTAGGTTCTTTACTTCACTCTTAACATGAAATCAAAATATTTTTGAAATCAGTCCTTGGGGTCCGGAGAAAACCCGGTTCTAATATTCCACATGAACAGTCGCTTTACAAAGCCTGTCTTATTTACCCAGTAGTGGGAGTGATTGAAATAGGTTCCTTAATTCACTTTTAACATGAAATTAAAATATTTTTGAAATCGGTCAAAGGAGACCCGAAAAACTGATTCAAATGTTCTCCTCAGATAGTCACTTAACAAAGTCTTTGGCATTTGCCCAGTACTGGGAGTGGTCAAAGTAGGTTCTTTACTTCACTCTTAACATGAAATCAAAATATTTTTGAAATCAGTCCTTGGGGTCGGAGAAACCCGGTTCTAATATTCCACATGAACAGTCGCTTTACAAAGCCTGTCTTATTTACCCAGTAGTGGGAGTGATTGAAATAGGTTCCTTACTTCACTTTTAACATGAAATTAAAATATTTTTGAAATCGGTCAAAGGAGACCCGAGAAAAACTGATTCAAATGTTCTCCTCAGATAGTCACTTAACAAAGCCTTTGGCATTTGCCCAGTACTGGGAGTGGTCAAAGTAGGTTCTTTACTTCACTCTTAACATGAAATCAAAATATTTTGAAATCAGTCCTTGGGGTCCGGAGAAACCCGGTTCTAATATTCCACATGAACAGTCGCTTTACAAAGCCTGTCTTATTTACCCAGTAGTGGGAGTGATTGAAATAGGTTCCTTATTCACTTTTAACATGAAATTAAAATATTTTTGAAATCGGTCAAAGGAGACCCGAGAAAAACTGATTCAAATGTTCTCCTCAGATAGTCACTTAACAAAGCCTTTGGCATTTGCCCAGTAGGGAGTGGTCAAAGTAGGTTCTTTACTTCACTCTTAACATGAAATCAAAATATTTTGAAATCAGTCCTTGGGGTCCGGAGAAAACCCGGTTCTAATATTCCACATGAACAGTCGCTTTACAAAGCCTGTCTTATTTACCCAGTAGTGGGAGTGATTGAAATAGGTTCCTTACTTCACTTTTAACATGAAATTAAAATATTTTTGAAATCGGTCAAAGGAGACCGAGAAAAACTGATTCAAATGTTCTCCTCAGATAGTCACTTAACAAAGTCTTTGGCATTTGCCCAGTAGTGGGAGTGGTCAAAGTAGGTTCTTTACTTCACTCTTAACATGAAATCAAAATATTTTTGAAATCAGTCCTTGGGGTCGGAGAAAACCCGGTTCTAATATTCCACATGAACAGTCGCTTTACAAAGCCTGTCTTATTTACCCAGTAGTGGGAGTGATTGAAATAGGTTCCTTACTTCACTTTTAACATGAAATTAAAATATTTTTGAAATCGGTCAAAGGAGACCGAAAAAAACTGATTCAAATGTTCTCCTCAGATAGTCACTTAACAAAGTCTTTGGCATTTGCCCAGTACTGGGAGTGGTCAAAGTAGGTTCTTTACTTCACTCTTAACATGAAATCAAAATATTTTTGAAATCAGTCCTTGGGGTCCGGAGAAAACCCGGTTCTAATATTCCACATGAACAGTCGCTTTACAAAGCCTGTCTTATTTACCCAGTAGTGGGAGTGATTGAAATAGGTTCCTTACTTCACTTTTAACATGAAATTAAAATATTTTTGAAATCGGTCAAAGGAGACCGAGAAAAAACTGATTCAAATGTTCTCCTCAGATAGTCACTTAACAAAGTCTTTGGCATTTGCCCAGTACTGGGAGTGGTCAAAGTAGGTTCTTTACTTCACTCTTAACATGAAATCAAAATATTTTTGAAATCAGTCCTTGGGGTCGGAGAAAACCCGGTTCTAATATTCCACATGAACAGTCGCTTTACAAAGCCTGTCTTATTTACCCAGTAGTGGGAGTGATTGAAATAGGTTCCTTAATTCACTTTTAACATGAAATTAAAATATTTTTGAAATCGGTCAAAGGAGACCGAGAAAAAACTGATTCAAATGTTCTCCTCAGATAGTCACTTAACAAAGTCTTTGGCATTTGCCCAGTACTGGGAGTGGTCAAAGTAGGTTCTTTACTTCACTCTTAACATGAAATCAAAATATTTTTGAAATCAGTCCTTGGGGTCCGGAAAACCCGGTTCTAATATTCCACATGAACAGTCGCTTTACAAAGCCTGTCTTATTTACCCAGTAGTGGGAGTGATTGAAATAGGTTCCTTAATTCACTTTTAACATGAAATTAAAATATTTTTGAAATCGGTCAAAGGAGACCGAGAAAAAACTGATTCAAATGTTCTCCTCAGATAGTCACTTAACAAAGTCTTTGGCATTTGCCCAGTACTGGGAGTGGTCAAAGTAGGTTCTTTACTTCACTCTTAACATGAAATCAAAATATTTTTGAAATCAGTCCTTGGGGTCCGGAGAAAACCGGTTCTAATATTCCACATGAACAGTCGCTTTACAAAGCCTGTCTTATTTACCCAGTAGTGGGAGTGATTGAAATAGGTTCCTTACTTCACTTTTAACATGAAATTAAAATATTTTTGAAATCGGTCAAAGGAGACCGAGAAAAAACTGATTCAAATGTTCTCCTCAGATAGTCACTTAACAAAGTCTTTGGCATTTGCCCAGTACTGGGAGTGGTCAAAGTAGGTTCTTTACTTCACTCTTAACATGAAATCAAAATATTTTTGAAATCAGTCCTTGGGGTCGGAGAAAACCCGGTTCTAATATTCCACATGAACAGTCGCTTTACAAAGCCTGTCTTATTTACCCAGTAGTGGGAGTGATTGAAATAGGTTCCTTACTTCACTTTTAACATGAAATTAAAATATTTTTGAAATCGGTCAAAGGAGACCGAGAAAAACTGATTCAAATGTTCTCCTCAGATAGTCACTTAACAAAGTCTTTGGCATTTGCCCAGTACTGGGAGTGGTCAAAGTAGGTTCTTTACTTCACTCTTAACATGAAATCAAAATATTTTTGAAATCAGTCCTTGGGGTCCGGAGAAAACCCGGTTCTAATATTCCACATGAACAGTCGCTTTACAAAGCCTGTCTTATTTACCCAGTAGTGGGAGTGATTGAAATAGGTTCCTTACTTCACTTTTAACATGAAATTAAAATATTTTTGAAATCGGTCAAAGGAGACCCGAAAAAACTGATTCAAATGTTCTCCTCAGATAGTCACTTAACAAAGTCTTTGGCATTTGCCCAGTACTGGGAGTGGTCAAAGTAGGTTCTTTACTTCACTCTTAACATGAAATCAAAATATTTTTGAAATCAGTCCTTGGGGTCGGAGAAAACCGGTTCTAATATTCCACATGAACAGTCGCTTTACAAAGCCTGTCTTATTTACCCAGTAGTGGGAGTGATTGAAATAGGTTCCTTAATTCACTTTTAACATGAAATTAAAATATTTTTGAAATCGGTCAAAGGAGACCGAGAAAAACTGATTCAAATGTTCTCCTCAGATAGTCACTTAACAAAGTCTTTGGCATTTGCCCAGTACTGGGAGTGGTCAAAGTAGGTTCTTTACTTCACTCTTAACATGAAATCAAAATATTTTTGAAATCAGTCCTTGGGGTCCGGAGAAAACCCGGTTCTAATATTCCACATGAACAGTCGCTTTACAAAGCCTGTCTTATTTACCCAGTAGTGGGAGTGATTGAAATAGGTTCCTTAATTCACTTTTAACATGAAATTAAAATATTTTTGAAATCGGTCAAAGGAGACCGAGAAAAAACTGATTCAAATGTTCTCCTCAGATAGTCACTTAACAAAGTCTTTGGCATTTGCCCAGTACTGGGAGTGGTCAAAGTAGGTTCTTTACTTCACTCTTAACATGAAATCAAAATATTTTTGAAATCAGTCCTTGGGGTCGGAGAAAACCCGGTTCTAATATTCCACATGAACAGTCGCTTTACAAAGCCTGTCTTATTTACCCAGTAGTGGGAGTGATTGAAATAGGTTCCTTAATTCACTTTTAACATGAAATTAAAATATTTTTGAAATCGGTCAAAGGAGACCCGAGAAAAAAACTGATTCAAATGTTCTCCTCAGATAGTCACTTAACAAAGTCTTTGGCATTTGCCCAGTACTGGGAGTGGTCAAAGTAGGTTCTTTACTTCACTCTTAACATGAAATCAAAATATTTTTGAAATCAGTCCTTGGGGTCCGGAGAAAACCCGGTTCTAATATTCCACATGAACAGTCGCTTTACAAAGCCTGTCTTATTTACCCAGTAGTGGGAGTGATTGAAATAGGTTCCTTACTTCACTTTTAACATGAAATTAAAATATTTTTGAAATCGGTCAAAGGAGACCGAGAAAAAACTGATTCAAATGTTCTCCTCAGATAGTCACTTAACAAAGTCTTTGGCATTTGCCCAGTACTGGGAGTGGTCAAAGTAGGTTCTTTACTTCACTCTTAACATGAAATCAAAATATTTTTGAAATCAGTCCTTGGGGTCGGAGAAAACCCGGTTCTAATATTCCACATGAACAGTCGCTTTACAAAGCCTGTCTTATTTACCCAGTAGTGGGAGTGATTGAAATAGGTTCCTTACTTCACTTTTAACATGAAATTAAAATATTTTTGAAATCGGTCAAAGGAGACCCGAGAAAAACTGATTCAAATGTTCTCCTCAGATAGTCACTTAACAAAGTCTTTGGCATTTGCCCAGTACTGGGAGTGGTCAAAGTAGGTTCTTTACTTCACTCTTAACATGAAATCAAAATATTTTTGAAATCAGTCCTTGGGGTCCGAGAAAACCCGGTTCTAATATTCCACATGAACAGTCGCTTTACAAAGCCTGTCTTATTTACCCAGTAGTGGGAGTGATTGAAATAGGTTCCTTAATTCACTTTTAACATGAAATTAAAATATTTTTGAAATCGGTCAAAGGAGACCCGAGAAAAACTGATTCAAATGTTCTCCTCAGATAGTCACTTAACAAAGTCTTTGGCATTTGCCCAGTACTGGGAGTGGTCAAAGTAGGTTCTTTACTTCACTCTTAACATGAAATCAAAATATTTTTGAAATCAGTCCTTGGGGTCGGAGAAAACCCGGTTCTAATATTCCACATGAACAGTCGCTTTACAAAGCCTGTCTTATTTACCCAGTAGTGGGAGTGATTGAAATAGGTTCCTTAATTCACTTTTAACATGAAATTAAAATATTTTTGAAATCGGTCAAAGGAGACCGAGAAAAAACTGATTCAAATGTTCTCCTCAGATAGTCACTTAACAAAGTCTTTGGCATTTGCCCAGTACTGGGAGTGGTCAAAGTAGGTTCTTTACTTCACTCTTAACATGAAATCAAAATATTTTTGAAATCAGTCCTTGGGGTCCGGAGAAACCCGGTTCTAATATTCCACATGAACAGTCGCTTTACAAAGCCTGTCTTATTTACCCAGTAGTGGGAGTGATTGAAATAGGTTCCTTAATTCACTTTTAACATGAAATTAAAATATTTTTGAAATCGGTCAAAGGAGACCGAGAAAAAACTGATTCAAATGTTCTCCTCAGATAGTCACTTAACAAAGTCTTTGGCATTTGCCCAGTACTGGGAGTGGTCAAAGTAGGTTCTTTACTTCACTCTTAACATGAAATCAAAATATTTTGAAATCAGTCCTTGGGGTCGGAGAAAACCCGGTTCTAATATTCCACATGAACAGTCGCTTTACAAAGCCTGTCTTATTTACCCAGTAGTGGGAGTGATTGAAATAGGTTCCTTAATTCACTTTTAACATGAAATTAAAATATTTTTGAAATCGGTCAAAGGAGACCGAGAAAAACTGATTCAAATGTTCTCCTCAGATAGTCACTTAACAAAGTCTTTGGCATTTGCCCAGTACTGGGAGTGGTCAAAGTAGGTTCTTTACTTCACTCTTAACATGAAATCAAAATATTTTTGAAATCAGTCCTTGGGGTCGGAGAAAACCCGGTTCTAATATTCCACATGAACAGTCGCTTTACAAAGCCTGTCTTATTTACCCAGTAGTGGGAGTGATTGAAATAGGTTCCTTAATTCACTTTTAACATGAAATTAAAATATTTTTGAAATCGGTCAAAGGAGACCCGAGAAAAAACTGATTCAAATGTTCTCCTCAGATAGTCACTTAACAAAGTCTTTGGCATTTGCCCAGTACTGGGAGTGGTCAAAGTAGGTTCTTTACTTCACTCTTAACATGAAATCAAAATATTTTTGAAATCAGTCCTTGGGGTCGGAGAAAACCCGGTTCTAATATTCCACATGAACAGTCGCTTTACAAAGCCTGTCTTATTTACCCAGTAGTGGGAGTGATTGAAATAGGTTCCTTAATTCACTTTTAACATGAAATTAAAATATTTTTGAAATCGGTCAAAGGAGACCGAGAAAAACTGATTCAAATGTTCTCCTCAGATAGTCACTTAACAAAGTCTTTGGCATTTGCCCAGTACTGGGAGTGGTCAAAGTAGGTTCTTTACTTCACTCTTAACATGAAATCAAAATATTTTTGAAATCAGTCCTTGGGGTCGGAGAAAACCCGGTTCTAATATTCCACATGAACAGTCGCTTTACAAAGCCTGTCTTATTTACCCAGTAGTGGGAGTGATTGAAATAGGTTCCTTAATTCACTTTTAACATGAAATTAAAATATTTTTGAAATCGGTCAAAGGAGACCCGAGAAAAAACTGATTCAAATGTTCTCCTCAGATAGTCACTTAACAAAGTCTTTGGCATTTGCCCAGTACTGGGAGTGGTCAAAGTAGGTTCTTTACTTCACTCTTAACATGAAATCAAAATATTTTTGAAATCAGTCCTTGGGGTCCGGAGAAAACCCGGTTCTAATATTCCACATGAACAGTCGCTTTACAAAGCCTGTCTTATTTACCCAGTAGTGGGAGTGATTGAAATAGGTTCCTTAATTCACTTTTAACATGAAATTAAAATATTTTTGAAATCGGTCAAAGGAGACCGAGAAAAACTGATTCAAATGTTCTCCTCAGATAGTCACTTAACAAAGTCTTTGGCATTTGCCCAGTACTGGGAGTGGTCAAAGTAGGTTCTTTACTTCACTCTTAACATGAAATCAAAATATTTTGAAATCAGTCCTTGGGGTCCGGAGAAAACCCGGTTCTAATATTCCACATGAACAGTCGCTTTACAAAGCCTGTCTTATTTACCCAGTAGTGGGAGTGATTGAAATAGGTTCCTTACTTCACTTTTAACATGAAATTAAAATATTTTTGAAATCGGTCAAAGGAGACCGAGAAAAACTGATTCAAATGTTCTCCTCAGATAGTCACTTAACAAAGTCTTTGGCATTTGCCCAGTACTGGGAGTGGTCAAAGTAGGTTCTTTACTTCACTCTTAACATGAAATCAAAATATTTTTGAAATCAGTCCTTGGGGTCGGAGAAAACCCGGTTCTAATATTCCACATGAACAGTCGCTTTACAAAGCCTGTCTTATTTACCCAGTAGTGGGAGTGATTGAAATAGGTTCCTTACTTCACTTTTAACATGAAATTAAAATATTTTTGAAATCGGTCAAAGGAGACCCGAGAAAAAAACTGATTCAAATGTTCTCCTCAGATAGTCACTTAACAAAGTCTTTGGCATTTGCCCAGTACTGGGAGTGGTCAAAGTAGGTTCTTTACTTCACTCTTAACATGAAATCAAAATATTTTTGAAATCAGTCCTTGGGGTCGGAGAAAACCCGGTTCTAATATTCCACATGAACAGTCGCTTTACAAAGCCTGTCTTATTTACCCAGTAGTGGGAGTGATTGAAATAGGTTCCTTAATTCACTTTTAACATGAAATTAAAATATTTTTGAAATCGGTCAAAGGAGACCCGAGAAAAAAACTGATTCAAATGTTCTCCTCAGATAGTCACTTAACAAAGTCTTTGGCATTTGCCCAGTACTGGGAGTGGTCAAAGTAGGTTCTTTACTTCACTCTTAACATGAAATCAAAATATTTTTGAAATCAGTCCTTGGGGTCGGAGAAAACCCGGTTCTAATATTCCACATGAACAGTCGCTTTACAAAGCCTGTCTTATTTACCCAGTAGTGGGAGTGATTGAAATAGGTTCCTTAATTCACTTTTAACATGAAATTAAAATATTTTTGAAATCGGTCAAAGGAGACCCGAGAAAAAAACTGATTCAAATGTTCTCCTCAGATAGTCACTTAACAAAGTCTTTGGCATTTGCCCAGTACTGGGAGTGGTCAAAGTAGGTTCTTTACTTCACTCTTAACATGAAATCAAAATATTTTTGAAATCAGTCCTTGGGGTCCGGAGAAAACCCGGTTCTAATATTCCACATGAACAGTCGCTTTACAAAGCCTGTCTTATTTACCCAGTAGTGGGAGTGATTGAAATAGGTTCCTTAATTCACTTTTAACATGAAATTAAAATATTTTTGAAATCGGTCAAAGGAGACCGAGAAAAAACTGATTCAAATGTTCTCCTCAGATAGTCACTTAACAAAGTCTTTGGCATTTGCCCAGTACTGGGAGTGGTCAAAGTAGGTTCTTTACTTCACTCTTAACATGAAATCAAAATATTTTTGAAATCAGTCCTTGGGGTCCGGAGAAAACCCGGTTCTAATATTCCACATGAACAGTCGCTTTACAAAGCCTGTCTTATTTACCCAGTAGTGGGAGTGATTGAAATAGGTTCCTTACTTCACTTTTAACATGAAATTAAAATATTTTTGAAATCGGTCAAAGGAGACCGAGAAAAAACTGATTCAAATGTTCTCCTCAGATAGTCACTTAACAAAGTCTTTGGCATTTGCCCAGTACTGGGAGTGGTCAAAGTAGGTTCTTTACTTCACTCTTAACATGAAATCAAAATATTTTTGAAATCAGTCCTTGGGGTCGGAGAAAACCCGGTTCTAATATTCCACATGAACAGTCGCTTTACAAAGCCTGTCTTATTTACCCAGTAGTGGGAGTGATTGAAATAGGTTCCTTACTTCACTTTTAACATGAAATTAAAATATTTTTGAAATCGGTCAAAGGAGACCCGAGAAAAACTGATTCAAATGTTCTCCTCAGATAGTCACTTAACAAAGTCTTTGGCATTTGCCCAGTAGTGGGAGTGGTCAAAGTAGGTTCTTTACTTCACTCTTAACATGAAATCAAAATATTTTTGAAATCAGTCCTTGGGGTCCGGAGAAAACCCGGTTCTAATATTCCACATGAACAGTCGCTTTACAAAGCCTGTCTTATTTACCCAGTAGTGGGAGTGATTGAAATAGGTTCCTTAATTCACTTTTAACATGAAATTAAAATATTTTTGAAATCGGTCAAAGGAGACCGAGAAAAAACTGATTCAAATGTTCTCCTCAGATAGTCACTTAACAAAGTCTTTGGCATTTGCCCAGTACTGGGAGTGGTCAAAGTAGGTTCTTTACTTCACTCTTAACATGAAATCAAAATATTTTTGAAATCAGTCCTTGGGGTCCGGAGAAAACCCGGTTCTAATATTCCACATGAACAGTCGCTTTACAAAGCCTGTCTTATTTACCCAGTAGTGGGAGTGATTGAAATAGGTTCCTTAATTCACTTTTAACATGAAATTAAAATATTTTTGAAATCGGTCAAAGGAGACCGAGAAAAACTGATTCAAATGTTCTCCTCAGATAGTCACTTAACAAAGTCTTTGGCATTTGCCCAGTACTGGGAGTGGTCAAAGTAGGTTCTTTACTTCACTCTTAACATGAAATCAAAATATTTTTGAAATCAGTCCTTGGGGTCGGAGAAAACCCGGTTCTAATATTCCACATGAACAGTCGCTTTACAAAGCCTGTCTTATTTACCCAGTAGTGGGAGTGATTGAAATAGGTTCCTTACTTCACTTTTAACATGAAATTAAAATATTTTTGAAATCGGTCAAAGGAGACCCGAAAAAACTGATTCAAATGTTCTCCTCAGATAGTCACTTAACAAAGTCTTTGGCATTTGCCCAGTACTGGGAGTGGTCAAAGTAGGTTCTTTACTTCACTCTTAACATGAAATCAAAATATTTTTGAAATCAGTCCTTGGGGTCGGAGAAAACCCGGTTCTAATATTCCACATGAACAGTCGCTTTACAAAGCCTGTCTTATTTACCCAGTAGTGGGAGTGATTGAAATAGGTTCCTTACTTCACTTTTAACATGAAATTAAAATATTTTTGAAATCGGTCAAAGGAGACCCGAGAAAAAACTGATTCAAATGTTCTCCTCAGATAGTCACTTAACAAAGTCTTTGGCATTTGCCCAGTACTGGGAGTGGTCAAAGTAGGTTCTTTACTTCACTCTTAACATGAAATCAAAATATTTTTGAAATCAGTCCTTGGGGTCGGAGAAAACCCGGTTCTAATATTCCACATGAACAGTCGCTTTACAAAGCCTGTCTTATTTACCCAGTAGTGGGAGTGATTGAAATAGGTTCCTTACTTCACTTTTAACATGAAATTAAAATATTTTTGAAATCGGTCAAAGGAGACCGAGAAAAAACTGATTCAAATGTTCTCCTCAGATAGTCACTTAACAAAGTCTTTGGCATTTGCCCAGTAGTGGGAGTGGTCAAAGTAGGTTCTTTACTTCACTCTTAACATGAAATCAAAATATTTTTGAAATCAGTCCTTGGGGTCGGAGAAAACCCGGTTCTAATATTCCACATGAACAGTCGCTTTACAAAGCCTGTCTTATTTACCCAGTAGTGGGAGTGATTGAAATAGGTTCCTTAATTCACTTTTAACATGAAATTAAAATATTTTTGAAATCGGTCAAAGGAGACCGAAAAAACTGATTCAAATGTTCTCCTCAGATAGTCACTTAACAAAGTCTTTGGCATTTGCCCAGTACTGGGAGTGGTCAAAGTAGGTTCTTTACTTCACTCTTAACATGAAATCAAAATATTTTTGAAATCAGTCCTTGGGGTCGGAGAAAACCCGGTTCTAATATTCCACATGAACAGTCGCTTTACAAAGCCTGTCTTATTTACCCAGTAGTGGGAGTGATTGAAATAGGTTCCTTACTTCACTTTTAACATGAAATTAAAATATTTTTGAAATCGGTCAAAGGAGACCGAGAAAAAACTGATTCAAATGTTCTCCTCAGATAGTCACTTAACAAAGTCTTTGGCATTTGCCCAGTACTGGGAGTGGTCAAAGTAGGTTCTTTACTTCACTCTTAACATGAAATCAAAATATTTTTGAAATCAGTCCTTGGGGTCGGAGAAAACCCGGTTCTAATATTCCACATGAACAGTCGCTTTACAAAGCCTGTCTTATTTACCCAGTAGTGGGAGTGATTGAAATAGGTTCCTTAATTCACTTTTAACATGAAATTAAAATATTTTTGAAATCGGTCAAAGGAGACCGAGAAAAACTGATTCAAATGTTCTCCTCAGATAGTCACTTAACAAAGTCTTTGGCATTTGCCCAGTACTGGGAGTGGTCAAAGTAGGTTCTTTACTTCACTCTTAACATGAAATCAAAATATTTTTGAAATCAGTCCTTGGGGTCCGGAGAAAACCCGGTTCTAATATTCCACATGAACAGTCGCTTTACAAAGCCTGTCTTATTTACCCAGTAGTGGGAGTGATTGAAATAGGTTCCTTACTTCACTTTTAACATGAAATTAAAATATTTTTGAAATCGGTCAAAGGAGACCGAGAAAAACTGATTCAAATGTTCTCCTCAGATAGTCACTTAACAAAGTCTTTGGCATTTGCCCAGTACTGGGAGTGGTCAAAGTAGGTTCTTTACTTCACTCTTAACATGAAATCAAAATATTTTTGAAATCAGTCCTTGGGGTCGGAGAAAACCGGTTCTAATATTCCACATGAACAGTCGCTTTACAAAGCCTGTCTTATTTACCCAGTAGTGGGAGTGATTGAAATAGGTTCCTTAATTCACTTTTAACATGAAATTAAAATATTTTTGAAATCGGTCAAAGGAGACCCGAGAAAAACTGATTCAAATGTTCTCCTCAGATAGTCACTTAACAAAGTCTTTGGCATTTGCCCAGTACTGGGAGTGGTCAAAGTAGGTTCTTTACTTCACTCTTAACATGAAATCAAAATATTTTTGAAATCAGTCCTTGGGGTCCGGAGAAAACCCGGTTCTAATATTCCACATGAACAGTCGCTTTACAAAGCCTGTCTTATTTACCCAGTAGTGGGAGTGATTGAAATAGGTTCCTTACTTCACTTTTAACATGAAATTAAAATATTTTTGAAATCGGTCAAAGGAGACCGAGAAAAAACTGATTCAAATGTTCTCCTCAGATAGTCACTTAACAAAGTCTTTGGCATTTGCCCAGTAGTGGGAGTGGTCAAAGTAGGTTCTTTACTTCACTCTTAACATGAAATCAAAATATTTTTGAAATCAGTCCTTGGGGTCCGGAGAAAACCCGGTTCTAATATTCCACATGAACAGTCGCTTTACAAAGCCTGTCTTATTTACCCAGTAGTGGGAGTGATTGAAATAGGTTCCTTAATTCACTTTTAACATGAAATTAAAATATTTTTGAAATCGGTCAAAGGAGACCCGAGAAAAAAACTGATTCAAATGTTCTCCTCAGATAGTCACTTAACAAAGTCTTTGGCATTTGCCCAGTACTGGGAGTGGTCAAAGTAGGTTCTTTACTTCACTCTTAACATGAAATCAAAATATTTTTGAAATCAGT
The DNA here is from genome assembly GCF_030705265.1 of Helicoverpa armigera. Lineage (NCBI taxonomy): Eukaryota > Metazoa > Arthropoda > Insecta > Lepidoptera > Noctuidae > Helicoverpa > Helicoverpa armigera. Next base: position 4,981,093 of record NC_087145.1, on the reverse strand, counting down.
CCTTGGGGTCGGAGAAAACCCGGTTCTAATATTCCACATGAACAGTCGCTTTACAAAGCCTGTCTTATTTACCCAGTAGTGGGAGTGATTGAAATAGGTTCCTTAATTCACTTTTAACATGAAATTAAAATATTTTTGAAATCGGTCAAAGGAGACCGAGAAAAAACTGATTCAAATGTTCTCCTCAGATAGTCACTTAACAAAGTCTTTGGCATTTGCCCAGTACTGGGAGTGGTCAAAGTAGGTTCTTTACTTCACTCTTAACATGAAATCAAAATATTTTTGAAATCAGTCCTTGGGGTCCGGAGAAAACCCGGTTCTAATATTCCACATGAACAGTCGCTTTACAAAGCCTGTCTTATTTACCCAGTAGTGGGAGTGATTGAAATAGGTTCCTTACTTCACTTTTAACATGAAATTAAAATATTTTTGAAATCGGTCAAAGGAGACCCGAGAAAAAAACTGATTCAAATGTTCTCCTCAGATAGTCACTTAACAAAGTCTTTGGCATTTGCCCAGTAGTGGGAGTGGTCAAAGTAGGTTCTTTACTTCACTCTTAACATGAAATCAAAATATTTTTGAAATCAGTCCTTGGGGTCCGGAGAAAACCCGGTTCTAATATTCCACATGAACAGTCGCTTTACAAAGCCTGTCTTATTTACCCAGTAGTGGGAGTGATTGAAATAGGTTCCTTAATTCACTTTTAACATGAAATTAAAATATTTTTGAAATCGGTCAAAGGAGACCGAGAAAAAACTGATTCAAATGTTCTCCTCAGATAGTCACTTAACAAAGTCTTTGGCATTTGCCCAGTACTGGGAGTGGTCAAAGTAGGTTCTTTACTTCACTCTTAACATGAAATCAAAATATTTTTGAAATCAGTCCTTGGGGTCCGGAGAAAACCCGGTTCTAATATTCCACATGAACAGTCGCTTTACAAAGCCTGTCTTATTTACCCAGTAGTGGGAGTGATTGAAATAGGTTCCTTAATTCACTTTTAACATGAAATTAAAATATTTTTGAAATCGGTCAAAGGAGACCGAGAAAAAACTGATTCAAATGTTCTCCTCAGATAGTCACTTAACAAAGTCTTTGGCATTTGCCCAGTACTGGGAGTGGTCAAAGTAGGTTCTTTACTTCACTCTTAACATGAAATCAAAATATTTTTGAAATCAGTCCTTGGGGTCCGGAGAAAACCCGGTTCTAATATTCCACATGAACAGTCGCTTTACAAAGCCTGTCTTATTTACCCAGTAGTGGGAGTGATTGAAATAGGTTCCTTAATTCACTTTTAACATGAAATTAAAATATTTTTGAAATCGGTCAAAGGAGACCCGAGAAAAACTGATTCAAATGTTCTCCTCAGATAGTCACTTAACAAAGTCTTTGGCATTTGCCCAGTACTGGGAGTGGTCAAAGTAGGTTCTTTACTTCACTCTTAACATGAAATCAAAATATTTTTGAAATCAGTCCTTGGGGTCCGGAGAAAACCCGGTTCTAATATTCCACATGAACAGTCGCTTTACAAAGCCTGTCTTATTTACCCAGTAGTGGGAGTGATTGAAATAGGTTCCTTAATTCACTTTTAACATGAAATTAAAATATTTTTGAAATCGGTCAAAGGAGACCCGAGAAAAACTGATTCAAATGTTCTCCTCAGATAGTCACTTAACAAAGTCTTTGGCATTTGCCCAGTACTGGGAGTGGTCAAAGTAGGTTCTTTACTTCACTCTTAACATGAAATCAAAATATTTTTGAAATCAGTCCTTGGGGTCCGGAGAAAACCCGGTTCTAATATTCCACATGAACAGTCGCTTTACAAAGCCTGTCTTATTTACCCAGTAGTGGGAGTGATTGAAATAGGTTCCTTAATTCACTTTTAACATGAAATTAAAATATTTTTGAAATCGGTCAAAGGAGACCCGAGAAAAACTGATTCAAATGTTCTCCTCAGATAGTCACTTAACAAAGTCTTTGGCATTTGCCCAGTACTGGGAGTGGTCAAAGTAGGTTCTTTACTTCACTCTTAACATGAAATCAAAATATTTTTGAAATCAGTCCTTGGGGTCCGGAGAAAACCCGGTTCTAATATTCCACATGAACAGTCGCTTTACAAAGCCTGTCTTATTTACCCAGTAGTGGGAGTGATTGAAATAGGTTCCTTACTTCACTTTTAACATGAAATTAAAATATTTTTGAAATCGGTCAAAGGAGACCCGAGAAAAAAACTGATTCAAATGTTCTCCTCAGATAGTCACTTAACAAAGTCTTTGGCATTTGCCCAGTAGTGGGAGTGGTCAAAGTAGGTTCTTTACTTCACTCTTAACATGAAATCAAAATATTTTTGAAATCAGTCCTTGGGGTCCGAGAAAACCCGGTTCTAATATTCCACATGAACAGTCGCTTTACAAAGCCTGTCTTATTTACCCAGTAGTGGGAGTGATTGAAATAGGTTCCTTAATTCACTTTTAACATGAAATTAAAATATTTTTGAAATCGGTCAAAGGAGACCCGAGAAAAAAACTGATTCAAATGTTCTCCTCAGATAGTCACTTAACAAAGTCTTTGGCATTTGCCCAGTACTGGGAGTGGTCAAAGTAGGTTCTTTACTTCACTCTTAACATGAAATCAAAATATTTTTGAAATCAGTCCTTGGGGTCGGAGAAAACCCGGTTCTAATATTCCACATGAACAGTCGCTTTACAAAGCCTGTCTTATTTACCCAGTAGTGGGAGTGATTGAAATAGGTTCCTTAATTCACTTTTAACATGAAATTAAAATATTTTTGAAATCGGTCAAAGGAGACCGAGAAAAAACTGATTCAAATGTTCTCCTCAGATAGTCACTTAACAAAGTCTTTGGCATTTGCCCAGTACTGGGAGTGGTCAAAGTAGGTTCTTTACTTCACTCTTAACATGAAATCAAAATATTTTTGAAATCAGTCCTTGGGGTCCGAGAAAACCCGGTTCTAATATTCCACATGAACAGTCGCTTTACAAAGCCTGTCTTATTTACCCAGTAGTGGGAGTGATTGAAATAGGTTCCTTAATTCACTTTTAACATGAAATTAAAATATTTTTGAAATCGGTCAAAGGAGACCCGAGAAAAACTGATTCAAATGTTCTCCTCAGATAGTCACTTAACAAAGTCTTTGGCATTTGCCCAGTACTGGGAGTGGTCAAAGTAGGTTCTTTACTTCACTCTTAACATGAAATCAAAATATTTTTGAAATCAGTCCTTGGGGTCCGGAGAAACCCGGTTCTAATATTCCACATGAACAGTCGCTTTACAAAGCCTGTCTTATTTACCCAGTAGTGGGAGTGATTGAAATAGGTTCCTTAATTCACTTTTAACATGAAATTAAAATATTTTTGAAATCGGTCAAAGGAGACCCGAGAAAAAACTGATTCAAATGTTCTCCTCAGATAGTCACTTAACAAAGTCTTTGGCATTTGCCCAGTAGTGGGAGTGGTCAAAGTAGGTTCTTTACTTCACTCTTAACATGAAATCAAAATATTTTTGAAATCAGTCCTTGGGGTCCGGAGAAAACCCGGTTCTAATATTCCACATGAACAGTCGCTTTACAAAGCCTGTCTTATTTACCCAGTAGTGGGAGTGATTGAAATAGGTTCCTTAATTCACTTTTAACATGAAATTAAAATATTTTTGAAATCGGTCAAAGGAGACCCGAGAAAAAAACTGATTCAAATGTTCTCCTCAGATAGTCACTTAACAAAGTCTTTGGCATTTGCCCAGTACTGGGAGTGGTCAAAGTAGGTTCTTTACTTCACTCTTAACATGAAATCAAAATATTTTTGAAATCAGTCCTTGGGGTCCGGAGAAAACCCGGTTCTAATATTCCACATGAACAGTCGCTTTACAAAGCCTGTCTTATTTACCCAGTAGTGGGAGTGATTGAAATAGGTTCCTTACTTCACTTTTAACATGAAATTAAAATATTTTTGAAATCGGTCAAAGGAGACCCGAGAAAAACTGATTCAAATGTTCTCCTCAGATAGTCACTTAACAAAGTCTTTGGCATTTGCCCAGTAGTGGGAGTGGTCAAAGTAGGTTCTTTACTTCACTCTTAACATGAAATCAAAATATTTTTGAAATCAGTCCTTGGGGTCGGAAAACCCGGTTCTAATATTCCACATGAACAGTCGCTTTACAAAGCCTGTCTTATTTACCCAGTAGTGGGAGTGATTGAAATAGGTTCCTTAATTCACTTTTAACATGAAATTAAAATATTTTTGAAATCGGTCAAAGGAGACCCGAGAAAAAAACTGATTCAAATGTTCTCCTCAGATAGTCACTTAACAAAGTCTTTGGCATTTGCCCAGTACTGGGAGTGGTCAAAGTAGGTTCTTTACTTCACTCTTAACATGAAATCAAAATATTTTTGAAATCAGTCCTTGGGGTCCGGAGAAACCCGGTTCTAATATTCCACATGAACAGTCGCTTTACAAAGCCTGTCTTATTTACCCAGTAGTGGGAGTGATTGAAATAGGTTCCTTAATTCACTTTTAACATGAAATTAAAATATTTTTGAAATCGGTCAAAGGAGACCCGAGAAAAACTGATTCAAATGTTCTCCTCAGATAGTCACTTAACAAAGTCTTTGGCATTTGCCCAGTACTGGGAGTGGTCAAAGTAGGTTCTTTACTTCACTCTTAACATGAAATCAAAATATTTTTGAAATCAGTCCTTGGGGTCCGGAGAAAACCCGGTTCTAATATTCCACATGAACAGTCGCTTTACAAAGCCTGTCTTATTTACCCAGTAGTGGGAGTGATTGAAATAGGTTCCTTAATTCACTTTTAACATGAAATTAAAATATTTTTGAAATCGGTCAAAGGAGACCGAGAAAAAACTGATTCAAATGTTCTCCTCAGATAGTCACTTAACAAAGTCTTTGGCATTTGCCCAGTACTGGGAGTGGTCAAAGTAGGTTCTTTACTTCACTCTTAACATGAAATCAAAATATTTTTGAAATCAGTCCTTGGGGTCCGGAAAACCCGGTTCTAATATTCCACATGAACAGTCGCTTTACAAAGCCTGTCTTATTTACCCAGTAGTGGGAGTGATTGAAATAGGTTCCTTAATTCACTTTTAACATGAAATTAAAATATTTTTGAAATCGGTCAAAGGAGACCCGAGAAAAAAACTGATTCAAATGTTCTCCTCAGATAGTCACTTAACAAAGTCTTTGGCATTTGCCCAGTACTGGGAGTGGTCAAAGTAGGTTCTTTACTTCACTCTTAACATGAAATCAAAATATTTTTGAAATCAGTCCTTGGGGTCCGGAGAAAACCCGGTTCTAATATTCCACATGAACAGTCGCTTTACAAAGCCTGTCTTATTTACCCAGTAGTGGGAGTGATTGAAATAGGTTCCTTAATTCACTTTTAACATGAAATTAAAATATTTTTGAAATCGGTCAAAGGAGACCCGAGAAAAAACTGATTCAAATGTTCTCCTCAGATAGTCACTTAACAAAGTCTTTGGCATTTGCCCAGTAGTGGAGTGGTCAAAGTAGGTTCTTTACTTCACTCTTAACATGAAATCAAAATATTTTTGAAATCAGTCCTTGGGGTCCGGAGAAAACCCGGTTCTAATATTCCACATGAACAGTCGCTTTACAAAGCCTGTCTTATTTACCCAGTAGTGGGAGTGATTGAAATAGGTTCCTTAATTCACTTTTAACATGAAATTAAAATATTTTTGAAATCGGTCAAAGGAGACCCGAGAAAAACTGATTCAAATGTTCTCCTCAGATAGTCACTTAACAAAGTCTTTGGCATTTGCCCAGTACTGGGAGTGGTCAAAGTAGGTTCTTTACTTCACTCTTAACATGAAATCAAAATATTTTTGAAATCAGTCCTTGGGGTCCGGAGAAAACCCGGTTCTAATATTCCACATGAACAGTCGCTTTACAAAGCCTGTCTTATTTACCCAGTAGTGGGAGTGATTGAAATAGGTTCCTTATTCACTTTTAACATGAAATTAAAATATTTTTGAAATCGGTCAAAGGAGACCCGAGAAAAACTGATTCAAATGTTCTCCTCAGATAGTCACTTAACAAAGTCTTTGGCATTTGCCCAGTACTGGGAGTGGTCAAAGTAGGTTCTTTACTTCACTCTTAACATGAAATCAAAATATTTTTGAAATCAGTCCTTGGGGTCCGGAGAAAACCCGGTTCTAATATTCCACATGAACAGTCGCTTTACAAAGCCTGTCTTATTTACCCAGTAGTGGGAGTGATTGAAATAGGTTCCTTAATTCACTTTTAACATGAAATTAAAATATTTTTGAAATCGGTCAAAGGAGACCCGAGAAAAAAACTGATTCAAATGTTCTCCTCAGATAGTCACTTAACAAAGTCTTTGGCATTTGCCCAGTACTGGGAGTGGTCAAAGTAGGTTCTTTACTTCACTCTTAACATGAAATCAAAATATTTTTGAAATCAGTCCTTGGGGTCCGGAGAAAACCCGGTTCTAATATTCCACATGAACAGTCGCTTTACAAAGCCTGTCTTATTTACCCAGTAGTGGGAGTGATTGAAATAGGTTCCTTAATTCACTTTTAACATGAAATTAAAATATTTTTGAAATCGGTCAAAGGAGACCCGAGAAAAAAACTGATTCAAATGTTCTCCTCAGATAGTCACTTAACAAAGCCTTTGGCATTTGCCCAGTAGTGGGAGTGGTCAAAGTAGGTTCTTTACTTCACTCTTAACATGAAATCAAAATATTTTTGAAATCAGTCCTTGGGGTCCGGAGAAAACCCGGTTCTAATATTCCACATGAACAGTCGCTTTACAAAGCCTGTCTTATTTACCCAGTAGTGGGAGTGATTGAAATAGGTTCCTTAATTCACTTTTAACATGAAATTAAAATATTTTTGAAATCGGTCAAAGGAGACCCGAGAAAAAAACTGATTCAAATGTTCTCCTCAGATAGTCACTTAACAAAGTCTTTGGCATTTGCCCAGTACTGGGAGTGGTCAAAGTAGGTTCTTTACTTCACTCTTAACATGAAATCAAAATATTTTTGAAATCAGTCCTTGGGGTCCGGAGAAAACCCGGTTCTAATATTCCACATGAACAGTCGCTTTACAAAGCCTGTCTTATTTACCCAGTAGTGGGAGTGATTGAAATAGGTTCCTTACTTCACTTTTAACATGAAATTAAAATATTTTTGAAATCGGTCAAAGGAGACCCGAGAAAAAAACTGATTCAAATGTTCTCCTCAGATAGTCACTTAACAAAGTCTTTGGCATTTGCCCAGTACTGGGAGTGGTCAAAGTAGGTTCTTTACTTCACTCTTAACATGAAATCAAAATATTTTTGAAATCAGTCCTTGGGGTCGGAGAAAACCCGGTTCTAATATTCCACATGAACAGTCGCTTTACAAAGCCTGTCTTATTTACCCAGTAGTGGGAGTGATTGAAATAGGTTCCTTAATTCACTTTTAACATGAAATTAAAATATTTTTGAAATCGGTCAAAGGAGACCCGAGAAAAAAACTGATTCAAATGTTCTCCTCAGATAGTCACTTAACAAAGTCTTTGGCATTTGCCCAGTACTGGGAGTGGTCAAAGTAGGTTCTTTACTTCACTCTTAACATGAAATCAAAATATTTTTGAAATCAGTCCTTGGGGTCCGGAGAAAACCCGGTTCTAATATTCCACATGAACAGTCGCTTTACAAAGCCTGTCTTATTTACCCAGTAGTGGGAGTGATTGAAATAGGTTCCTTAATTCACTTTTAACATGAAATTAAAATATTTTTGAAATCGGTCAAAGGAGACCCGAGAAAAACTGATTCAAATGTTCTCCTCAGATAGTCACTTAACAAAGTCTTTGGCATTTGCCCAGTACTGGGAGTGGTCAAAGTAGGTTCTTTACTTCACTCTTAACATGAAATCAAAATATTTTTGAAATCAGTCCTTGGGGTCCGGAGAAAACCCGGTTCTAATATTCCACATGAACAGTCGCTTTACAAAGCCTGTCTTATTTACCCAGTAGTGGGAGTGATTGAAATAGGTTCCTTAATTCACTTTTAACATGAAATTAAAATATTTTTGAAATCGGTCAAAGGAGACCGAGAAAAACTGATTCAAATGTTCTCCTCAGATAGTCACTTAACAAAGTCTTTGGCATTTGCCCAGTACTGGGAGTGGTCAAAGTAGGTTCTTTACTTCACTCTTAACATGAAATCAAAATATTTTTGAAATCAGTCCTTGGGGTCGGAGAAAACCCGGTTCTAATATTCCACATGAACAGTCGCTTTACAAAGCCTGTCTTATTTACCCAGTAGTGGGAGTGATTGAAATAGGTTCCTTAATTCACTTTTAACATGAAATTAAAATATTTTTGAAATCGGTCAAAGGAGACCCGAGAAAAAACTGATTCAAATGTTCTCCTCAGATAGTCACTTAACAAAGTCTTTGGCATTTGCCCAGTACTGGGAGTGGTCAAAGTAGGTTCTTTACTTCACTCTTAACATGAAATCAAAATATTTTTGAAATCAGTCCTTGGGGTCGGAGAAAACCCGGTTCTAATATTCCACATGAACAGTCGCTTTACAAAGCCTGTCTTATTTACCCAGTAGTGGGAGTGATTGAAATAGGTTCCTTAATTCACTTTTAACATGAAATTAAAATATTTTTGAAATCGGTCAAAGGAGACCCGAGAAAAAACTGATTCAAATGTTCTCCTCAGATAGTCACTTAACAAAGTCTTTGGCATTTGCCCAGTACTGGAGTGGTCAAAGTAGGTTCTTTACTTCACTCTTAACATGAAATCAAAATATTTTTGAAATCAGTCCTTGGGGTCCGGAGAAAACCCGGTTCTAATATTCCACATGAACAGTCGCTTTACAAAGCCTGTCTTATTTACCCAGTAGTGGGAGTGATTGAAATAGGTTCCTTAATTCACTTTTAACATGAAATTAAAATATTTTTGAAATCGGTCAAAGGAGACCCGAGAAAAAAACTGATTCAAATGTTCTCCTCAGATAGTCACTTAACAAAGTCTTTGGCATTTGCCCAGTACTGGGAGTGGTCAAAGTAGGTTCTTTACTTCACTCTTAACATGAAATCAAAATATTTTTGAAATCAGTCCTTGGGGTCCGGAGAAAACCCGGTTCTAATATTCCACATGAACAGTCGCTTTACAAAGCCTGTCTTATTTACCCAGTAGTGGGAGTGATTGAAATAGGTTCCTTAATTCACTTTTAACATGAAATTAAAATATTTTTGAAATCGGTCAAAGGAGACCCGAGAAAAAAACTGATTCAAATGTTCTCCTCAGATAGTCACTTAACAAAGTCTTTGGCATTTGCCCAGTACTGGGAGTGGTCAAAGTAGGTTCTTTACTTCACTCTTAACATGAAATCAAAATATTTTTGAAATCAGTCCTTGGGGTCCGGAGAAAACCCGGTTCTAATATTCCACATGAACAGTCGCTTTACAAAGCCTGTCTTATTTACCCAGTAGTGGGAGTGATTGAAATAGGTTCCTTAATTCACTTTTAACATGAAATTAAAATATTTTTGAAATCGGTCAAAGGAGACCGAGAAAAAACTGATTCAAATGTTCTCCTCAGATAGTCACTTAACAAAGTCTTTGGCATTTGCCCAGTACTGGGAGTGGTCAAAGTAGGTTCTTTACTTCACTCTTAACATGAAATCAAAATATTTTTGAAATCAGTCCTTGGGGTCCGGAGAAAACCCGGTTCTAATATTCCACATGAACAGTCGCTTTACAAAGCCTGTCTTATTTACCCAGTAGTGGGAGTGATTGAAATAGGTTCCTTAATTCACTTTTAACATGAAATTAAAATATTTTTGAAATCGGTCAAAGGAGACCCGAGAAAAACTGATTCAAATGTTCTCCTCAGATAGTCACTTAACAAAGTCTTTGGCATTTGCCCAGTACTGGGAGTGGTCAAAGTAGGTTCTTTACTTCACTCTTAACATGAAATCAAAATATTTTTGAAATCAGTCCTTGGGGTCCGGAGAAAACCCGGTTCTAATATTCCACATGAACAGTCGCTTTACAAAGCCTGTCTTATTTACCCAGTAGTGGGAGTGATTGAAATAGGTTCCTTAATTCACTTTTAACATGAAATTAAAATATTTTTGAAATCGGTCAAAGGAGACCCGAGAAAAAAACTGATTCAAATGTTCTCCTCAGATAGTCACTTAACAAAGTCTTTGGCATTTGCCCAGTACTGGGAGTGGTCAAAGTAGGTTCTTTACTTCACTCTTAACATGAAATCAAAATATTTTTGAAATCAGTCCTTGGGGTCCGGAGAAAACCCGGTTCTAATATTCCACATGAACAGTCGCTTTACAAAGCCTGTCTTATTTACCCAGTAGTGGGAGTGATTGAAATAGGTTCCTTAATTCACTTTTAACATGAAATTAAAATATTTTTGAAATCGGTCAAAGGAGACCCGAGAAAAAAACTGATTCAAATGTTCTCCTCAGATAGTCACTTAACAAAGTCTTTGGCATTTGCCCAGTACTGGGAGTGGTCAAAGTAGGTTCTTTACTTCACTCTTAACATGAAATCAAAATATTTTTGAAATCAGTCCTTGGGGTCCGGAGAAAACCCGGTTCTAATATTCCACATGAACAGTCGCTTTACAAAGCCTGTCTTATTTACCCAGTAGTGGGAGTGATTGAAATAGGTTCCTTAATTCACTTTTAACATGAAATTAAAATATTTTTGAAATCGGTCAAAGGAGACCCGAGAAAAACTGATTCAAATGTTCTCCTCAGATAGTCACTTAACAAAGTCTTTGGCATTTGCCCAGTACTGGGAGTGGTCAAAGTAGGTTCTTTACTTCACTCTTAACATGAAATCAAAATATTTTTGAAATCAGTCCTTGGGGTCCGGAGAAAACCCGGTTCTAATATTCCACATGAACAGTCGCTTTACAAAGCCTGTCTTATTTACCCAGTAGTGGGAGTGATTGAAATAGGTTCCTTAATTCACTTTTAACATGAAATTAAAATATTTTTGAAATCGGTCAAAGGAGACCCGAGAAAAAAACTGATTCAAATGTTCTCCTCAGATAGTCACTTAACAAAGTCTTTGGCATTTGCCCAGTACTGGGAGTGGTCAAAGTAGGTTCTTTACTTCACTCTTAACATGAAATCAAAATATTTTTGAAATCAGTCCTTGGGGTCCGGAGAAAACCCGGTTCTAATATTCCACATGAACAGTCGCTTTACAAAGCCTGTCTTATTTACCCAGTAGTGGGAGTGATTGAAATAGGTTCCTTACTTCACTTTTAACATGAAATTAAAATATTTTTGAAATCGGTCAAAGGAGACCGAGAAAAACTGATTCAAATGTTCTCCTCAGATAGTCACTTAACAAAGTCTTTGGCATTTGCCCAGTACTGGGAGTGGTCAAAGTAGGTTCTTTACTTCACTCTTAACATGAAATCAAAATATTTTTGAAATCAGTCCTTGGGGTCGGAGAAAACCCGGTTCTAATATTCCACATGAACAGTCGCTTTACAAAGCCTGTCTTATTTACCCAGTAGTGGGAGTGATTGAAATAGGTTCCTTAATTCACTTTTAACATGAAATTAAAATATTTTTGAAATCGGTCAAAGGAGACCCGAGAAAAAAACTGATTCAAATGTTCTCCTCAGATAGTCACTTAACAAAGTCTTTGGCATTTGCCCAGTACTGGGAGTGGTCAAAGTAGGTTCTTTACTTCACTCTTAACATGAAATCAAAATATTTTTGAAATCAGTCCTTGGGGTCCGAGAAAACCCGGTTCTAATATTCCACATGAACAGTCGCTTTACAAAGCCTGTCTTATTTACCCAGTAGTGGGAGTGATTGAAATAGGTTCCTTAATTCACTTTTAACATGAAATTAAAATATTTTTGAAATCGGTCAAAGGAGACCCGAGAAAAAAACTGATTCAAATGTTCTCCTCAGATAGTCACTTAACAAAGTCTTTGGCATTTGCCCAGTACTGGGAGTGGTCAAAGTAGGTTCTTTACTTCACTCTTAACATGAAATCAAAATATTTTTGAAATCAGTCCTTGGGGTCCGGAGAAAACCCGGTTCTAATATTCCACATGAACAGTCGCTTTACAAAGCCTGTCTTATTTACCCAGTAGTGGGAGTGATTGAAATAGGTTCCTTAATTCACTTTTAACATGAAATTAAAATATTTTTGAAATCGGTCAAAGGAGACCCGAGAAAAACTGATTCAAATGTTCTCCTCAGATAGTCACTTAACAAAGTCTTTGGCATTTGCCCAGTACTGGGAGTGGTCAAAGTAGGTTCTTTACTTCACTCTTAACATGAAATCAAAATATTTTTGAAATCAGTCCTTGGGGTCCGGAGAAAACCCGGTTCTAATATTCCACATGAACAGTCGCTTTACAAAGCCTGTCTTATTTACCCAGTAGTGGGAGTGATTGAAATAGGTTCCTTAATTCACTTTTAACATGAAATTAAAATATTTTTGAAATCGGTCAAAGGAGACCCGAGAAAAAAACTGATTCAAATGTTCTCCTCAGATAGTCACTTAACAAAGTCTTTGGCATTTGCCCAGTACTGGGAGTGGTCAAAGTAGGTTCTTTACTTCACTCTTAACATGAAATCAAAATATTTTTGAAATCAGTCCTTGGGGTCCGGAGAAAACCCGGTTCTAATATTCCACATGAACAGTCGCTTTACAAAGCCTGTCTTATTTACCCAGTAGTGGGAGTGATTGAAATAGGTTCCTTAATTCACTTTTAACATGAAATTAAAATATTTTTGAAATCGGTCAAAGGAGACCCGAGAAAAACTGATTCAAATGTTCTCCTCAGATAGTCACTTAACAAAGTCTTTGGCATTTGCCCAGTACTGGGAGTGGTCAAAGTAGGTTCTTTACTTCACTCTTAACATGAAATCAAAATATTTTTGAAATCAGTCCTTGGGGTCCGGAGAAACCCGGTTCTAATATTCCACATGAACAGTCGCTTTACAAAGCCTGTCTTATTTACCCAGTAGTGGGAGTGATTGAAATAGGTTCCTTACTTCACTTTTAACATGAAATTAAAATATTTTTGAAATCGGTCAAAGGAGACCCGAGAAAAACTGATTCAAATGTTCTCCTCAGATAGTCACTTAACAAAGTCTTTGGCATTTGCCCAGTACTGGGAGTGGTCAAAGTAGGTTCTTTACTTCACTCTTAACATGAAATCAAAATATTTTTGAAATCAGTCCTTGGGGTCCGGAGAAACCCGGTTCTAATATTCCACATGAACAGTCGCTTTACAAAGCCTGTCTTATTTACCCAGTAGTGGGAGTGATTGAAATAGGTTCCTTAATTCACTTTTAACATGAAATTAAAATATTTTTGAAATCGGTCAAAGGAGACCCGAGAAAAACTGATTCAAATGTTCTCCTCAGATAGTCACTTAACAAAGTCTTTGGCATTTGCCCAGTACTGGGAGTGGTCAAAGTAGGTTCTTTACTTCACTCTTAACATGAAATCAAAATATTTTTGAAATCAGTCCTTGGGGTCCGGAGAAAACCCGGTTCTAATATTCCACATGAACAGTCGCTTTACAAAGCCTGTCTTATTTACCCAGTAGTGGGAGTGATTGAAATAGGTTCCTTAATTCACTTTTAACATGAAATTAAAATATTTTTGAAATCGGTCAAAGGAGACCCGAGAAAAAACTGATTCAAATGTTCTCCTCAGATAGTCACTTAACAAAGTCTTTGGCATTTGCCCAGTAGTGGGAGTGGTCAAAGTAGGTTCTTTACTTCACTCTTAACATGAAATCAAAATATTTTTGAAATCAGTCCTTGGGGTCCGGAGAAAACCCGGTTCTAATATTCCACATGAACAGTCGCTTTACAAAGCCTGTCTTATTTACCCAGTAGTGGGAGTGATTGAAATAGGTTCCTTAATTCACTTTTAACATGAAATTAAAATATTTTTGAAATCGGTCAGACCGAGAAAAAACTGATTCAAATGTTCTCCTCAGATAGTCACTTAACAAAGTCTTTGGCATTTGCCCAGTACTGGGAGTGGTCAAAGTAGGTTCTTTACTTCACTCTTAACATGAAATCAAAATATTTTTGAAATCAGTCCTTGGGGTCGGAGAAAACCCGGTTCTAATATTCCACATGAACAGTCGCTTTACAAAGCCTGTCTTATTTACCCAGTAGTGGGAGTGATTGAAATAGGTTCCTTAATTCACTTTTAACATGAAATTAAAATATTTTTGAAATCGGTCAAAGGAGACCGAGAAAAAACTGATTCAAATGTTCTCCTCAGATAGTCACTTAACAAAGTCTTTGGCATTTGCCCAGTACTGGGAGTGGTCAAAGTAGGTTCTTTACTTCACTCTTAACATGAAATCAAAATATTTTTGAAATCAGTCCTTGGGGTCCGGAGAAACCCGGTTCTAATATTCCACATGAACAGTCGCTTTACAAAGCCTGTCTTATTTACCCAGTAGTGGGAGTGATTGAAATAGGTTCCTTAATTCACTTTTAACATGAAATTAAAATATTTTTGAAATCGGTCAAAGGAGACCCGAGAAAAAACTGATTCAAATGTTCTCCTCAGATAGTCACTTAACAAAGTCTTTGGCATTTGCCCAGTACTGGGAGTGGTCAAAGTAGGTTCTTTACTTCACTCTTAACATGAAATCAAAATATTTTTGAAATCAGTCCTTGGGGTCCGAGAAAACCCGGTTCTAATATTCCACATGAACAGTCGCTTTACAAAGCCTGTCTTATTTACCCAGTAGTGGGAGTGATTGAAATAGGTTCCTTAATTCACTTTTAACATGAAATTAAAATATTTTTGAAATCGGTCAAAGGAGACCCGAGAAAAAACTGATTCAAATGTTCTCCTCAGATAGTCACTTAACAAAGTCTTTGGCATTTGCCCAGTACTGGGAGTGGTCAAAGTAGGTTCTTTACTTCACTCTTAACATGAAATCAAAATATTTTTGAAATCAGTCCTTGGGGTCCGGAGAAACCCGGTTCTAATATTCCACATGAACAGTCGCTTTACAAAGCCTGTCTTATTTACCCAGTAGTGGGAGTGATTGAAATAGGTTCCTTAATTCACTTTTAACATGAAATTAAAATATTTTTGAAATCGGTCAAAGGAGACCCGAGAAAAACTGATTCAAATGTTCTCCTCAGATAGTCACTTAACAAAGTCTTTGGCATTTGCCCAGTACTGGGAGTGGTCAAAGTAGGTTCTTTACTTCACTCTTAACATGAAATCAAAATATTTTTGAAATCAGTCCTTGGGGTCCGGAGAAAACCCGGTTCTAATATTCCACATGAACAGTCGCTTTACAAAGCCTGTCTTATTTACCCAGTAGTGGGAGTGATTGAAATAGGTTCCTTAATTCACTTTTAACATGAAATTAAAATATTTTTGAAATCGGTCAAAGGAGACCCGAGAAAAACTGATTCAAATGTTCTCCTCAGATAGTCACTTAACAAAGTCTTTGGCATTTGCCCAGTACTGGGAGTGGTCAAAGTAGGTTCTTTACTTCACTCTTAACATGAAATCAAAATATTTTTGAAATCAGTCCTTGGGGTCCGGAGAAAACCCGGTTCTAATATTCCACATGAACAGTCGCTTTACAAAGCCTGTCTTATTTACCCAGTAGTGGGAGTGATTGAAATAGGTTCCTTAATTCACTTTTAACATGAAATTAAAATATTTTTGAAATCGGTCAAAGGAGACCCGAGAAAAAAACTGATTCAAATGTTCTCCTCAGATAGTCACTTAACAAAGTCTTTGGCATTTGCCCAGTACTGGGAGTGGTCAAAGTAGGTTCTTTACTTCACTCTTAACATGAAATCAAAATATTTTTGAAATCAGTCCTTGGGGTCCGGAGAAAACCCGGTTCTAATATTCCACATGAACAGTCGCTTTACAAAGCCTGTCTTATTTACCCAGTAGTGGGAGTGATTGAAATAGGTTCCTTAATTCACTTTTAACATGAAATTAAAATATTTTTGAAATCGGTCAAAGGAGACCCGAGAAAAACTGATTCAAATGTTCTCCTCAGATAGTCACTTAACAAAGTCTTTGGCATTTGCCCAGTGGGAGTGGTCAAAGTAGGTTCTTTACTTCACTCTTAACATGAAATCAAAATATTTTTGAAATCAGTCCTTGGGGTCGGAGAAAACCCGGTTCTAATATTCCACATGAACAGTCGCTTTACAAAGCCTGTCTTATTTACCCAGTAGTGGGAGTGATTGAAATAGGTTCCTTACTTCACTTTTAACATGAAATTAAAATATTTTTGAAATCGGTCAAAGGAGACCCGAGAAAAAAACTGATTCAAATGTTCTCCTCAGATAGTCACTTAACAAAGTCTTTGGCATTTGCCCAGTACTGGGAGTGGTCAAAGTAGGTTCTTTACTTCACTCTTAACATGAAATCAAAATATTTTTGAAATCAGTCCTTGGGGTCCGGAGAAACCCGGTTCTAATATTCCACATGAACAGTCGCTTTACAAAGCCTGTCTTATTTACCCAGTAGTGGGAGTGATTGAAATAGGTTCCTTAATTCACTTTTAACATGAAATTAAAATATTTTTGAAATCGGTCAAAGGAGACCCGAGAAAAACTGATTCAAATGTTCTCCTCAGATAGTCACTTAACAAAGTCTTTGGCATTTGCCCAGTACTGGGAGTGGTCAAAGTAGGTTCTTTACTTCACTCTTAACATGAAATCAAAATATTTTTGAAATCAGTCCTTGGGGTCCGGAGAAAACCCGGTTCTAATATTCCACATGAACAGTCGCTTTACAAAGCCTGTCTTATTTACCCAGTAGTGGGAGTGATTGAAATAGGTTCCTTACTTCACTTTTAACATGAAATTAAAATATTTTTGAAATCGGTCAAAGGAGACCGAGAAAAAACTGATTCAAATGTTCTCCTCAGATAGTCACTTAACAAAGTCTTTGGCATTTGCCCAGTACTGGGAGTGGTCAAAGTAGGTTCTTTACTTCACTCTTAACATGAAATCAAAATATTTTTGAAATCAGTCCTTGGGGTCCGGAGAAAACCCGGTTCTAATATTCCACATGAACAGTCGCTTTACAAAGCCTGTCTTATTTACCCAGTAGTGGGAGTGATTGAAATAGGTTCCTTAATTCACTTTTAACATGAAATTAAAATATTTTTGAAATCGGTCAAAGGAGACCCGAGAAAAACTGATTCAAATGTTCTCCTCAGATAGTCACTTAACAAAGTCTTTGGCATTTGCCCAGTAGTGGGAGTGGTCAAAGTAGGTTCTTTACTTCACTCTTAACATGAAATCAAAATATTTTTGAAATCAGTCCTTGGGGTCGGAGAAAACCCGGTTCTAATATTCCACATGAACAGTCGCTTTACAAAGCCTGTCTTATTTACCCAGTAGTGGGAGTGATTGAAATAGGTTCCTTAATTCACTTTTAACATGAAATTAAAATATTTTTGAAATCGGTCAAAGGAGACCCGAGAAAAACTGATTCAAATGTTCTCCTCAGATAGTCACTTAACAAAGTCTTTGGCATTTGCCCAGTACTGGGAGTGGTCAAAGTAGGTTCTTTACTTCACTCTTAACATGAAATCAAAATATTTTTGAAATCAGTCCTTGGGGTCCGGAGAAAACCCGGTTCTAATATTCCACATGAACAGTCGCTTTACAAAGCCTGTCTTATTTACCCAGTAGTGGGAGTGATTGAAATAGGTTCCTTACTTCACTTTTAACATGAAATTAAAATATTTTTGAAATCGGTCAAAGGAGACCCGAGAAAAACTGATTCAAATGTTCTCCTCAGATAGTCACTTAACAAAGTCTTTGGCATTTGCCCAGTACTGGGAGTGGTCAAAGTAGGTTCTTTACTTCACTCTTAACATGAAATCAAAATATTTTTGAAATCAGTCCTTGGGGTCCGGAGAAACCCGGTTCTAATATTCCACATGAACAGTCGCTTTACAAAGCCTGTCTTATTTACCCAGTAGTGGGAGTGATTGAAATAGGTTCCTTAATTCACTTTTAACATGAAATTAAAATATTTTTGAAATCGGTCAAAGGAGACCCGAGAAAAAAACTGATTCAAATGTTCTCCTCAGATAGTCACTTAACAAAGTCTTTGGCATTTGCCCAGTACTGGGAGTGGTCAAAGTAGGTTCTTTACTTCACTCTTAACATGAAATCAAAATATTTTTGAAATCAGTCCTTGGGGTCCGGAGAAAACCCGGTTCTAATATTCCACATGAACAGTCGCTTTACAAAGCCTGTCTTATTTACCCAGTAGTGGGAGTGATTGAAATAGGTTCCTTAATTCACTTTTAACATGAAATTAAAATATTTTTGAAATCGGTCAAAGGAGACCCGAGAAAAACTGATTCAAATGTTCTCCTCAGATAGTCACTTAACAAAGTCTTTGGCATTTGCCCAGTACTGGGAGTGGTCAAAGTAGGTTCTTTACTTCACTCTTAACATGAAATCAAAATATTTTTGAAATCAGTCCTTGGGGTCCGGAGAAAACCCGGTTCTAATATTCCACATGAACAGTCGCTTTACAAAGCCTGTCTTATTTACCCAGTAGTGGGAGTGATTGAAATAGGTTCCTTTATTCACTTTTAACATGAAATTAAAATATTTTTGAAATCGGTCAAAGGAGACCCGAGAAAAAAACTGATTCAAATGTTCTCCTCAGATAGTCACTTAACAAAGTCTTTGGCATTTGCCCAGTACTGGGAGTGGTCAAAGTAGGTTCTTTACTTCACTCTTAACATGAAATCAAAATATTTTTGAAATCAGTCCTTGGGGTCCGGAGAAAACCCGGTTCTAATATTCCACATGAACAGTCGCTTTACAAAGCCTGTCTTATTTACCCAGTAGTGGGAGTGATTGAAATAGGTTCCTTAATTCACTTTTAACATGAAATTAAAATATTTTTGAAATCGGTCAAAGGAGACCCGAAAAAACTGATTCAAATGTTCTCCTCAGATAGTCACTTAACAAAGTCTTTGGCATTTGCCCAGTACTGGGAGTGGTCAAAGTAGGTTCTTTACTTCACTCTTAACATGAAATCAAAATATTTTTGAAATCAGTCCTTGGGGTCCGAGAAAACCCGGTTCTAATATTCCACATGAACAGTCGCTTTACAAAGCCTGTCTTATTTACCCAGTAGTGGGAGTGATTGAAATAGGTTCCTTAATTCACTTTTAACATGAAATTAAAATATTTTTGAAATCGGTCAAAGGAGACCGAGAAAAAACTGATTCAAATGTTCTCCTCAGATAGTCACTTAACAAAGTCTTTGGCATTTGCCCAGTAGTGGGAGTGGTCAAAGTAGGTTCTTTACTTCACTCTTAACATGAAATCAAAATATTTTTGAAATCAGTCCTTGGGGTCCGGAGAAAACCCGGTTCTAATATTCCACATGAACAGTCGCTTTACAAAGCCTGTCTTATTTACCCAGTAGTGGGAGTGATTGAAATAGGTTCCTTAATTCACTTTTAACATGAAATTAAAATATTTTTGAAATCGGTCAAAGGAGACCCGAGAAAAAAACTGATTCAAATGTTCTCCTCAGATAGTCACTTAACAAAGTCTTTGGCATTTGCCCAGTACTGGGAGTGGTCAAAGTAGGTTCTTTACTTCACTCTTAACATGAAATCAAAATATTTTTGAAATCAGTCCTTGGGGTCCGGAGAAAACCCGGTTCTAATATTCCACATGAACAGTCGCTTTACAAAGCCTGTCTTATTTACCCAGTAGTGGGAGTGATTGAAATAGGTTCCTTAATTCACTTTTAACATGAAATTAAAATATTTTTGAAATCGGTCAAAGGAGACCCGAGAAAAAAACTGATTCAAATGTTCTCCTCAGATAGTCACTTAACAAAGTCTTTGGCATTTGCCCAGTACTGGGAGTGGTCAAAGTAGGTTCTTTACTTCACTCTTAACATGAAATCAAAATATTTTTGAAATCAGTCCTTGGGGTCGGAGAAAACCCGGTTCTAATATTCCACATGAACAGTCGCTTTACAAAGCCTGTCTTATTTACCCAGTAGTGGGAGTGATTGAAATAGGTTCCTTAATTCACTTTTAACATGAAATTAAAATATTTTTGAAATCGGTCAAAGGAGACCCGAGAAAAAAACTGATTCAAATGTTCTCCTCAGATAGTCACTTAACAAAGTCTTTGGCATTTGCCCAGTACTGGGAGTGGTCAAAGTAGGTTCTTTACTTCACTCTTAACATGAAATCAAAATATTTTTGAAATCAGTCCTTGGGGTCCGGAGAAAACCCGGTTCTAATATTCCACATGAACAGTCGCTTTACAAAGCCTGTCTTATTTACCCAGTAGTGGGAGTGATTGAAATAGGTTCCTTAATTCACTTTTAACATGAAATTAAAATATTTTTGAAATCGGTCAAAGGAGACCCGAGAAAAAACTGATTCAAATGTTCTCCTCAGATAGTCACTTAACAAAGTCTTTGGCATTTGCCCAGTACTGGGAGTGGTCAAAGTAGGTTCTTTACTTCACTCTTAACATGAAATCAAAATATTTTTGAAATCAGTCCTTGGGGTCCGGAGAAACCCGGTTCTAATATTCCACATGAACAGTCGCTTTACAAAGCCTGTCTTATTTACCCAGTAGTGGGAGTGATTGAAATAGGTTCCTTAATTCACTTTTAACATGAAATTAAAATATTTTTGAAATCGGTCAAAGGAGACCCGAGAAAAAAACTGATTCAAATGTTCTCCTCAGATAGTCACTTAACAAAGTCTTTGGCATTTGCCCAGTACTGGGAGTGGTCAAAGTAGGTTCTTTACTTCACTCTTAACATGAAATCAAAATATTTTTGAAATCAGTCCTTGGGGTCCGGAGAAAACCCGGTTCTAATATTCCACATGAACAGTCGCTTTACAAAGCCTGTCTTATTTACCCAGTAGTGGGAGTGATTGAAATAGGTTCCTTACTTCACTTTTAACATGAAATTAAAATATTTTTGAAATCGGTCAAAGGAGACCCGAGAAAAACTGATTCAAATGTTCTCCTCAGATAGTCACTTAACAAAGTCTTTGGCATTTGCCCAGTACTGGGAGTGGTCAAAGTAGGTTCTTTACTTCACTCTTAACATGAAATCAAAATATTTTTGAAATCAGTCCTTGGGGTCCGAGAAAACCCGGTTCTAATATTCCACATGAACAGTCGCTTTACAAAGCCTGTCTTATTTACCCAGTAGTGGGAGTGATTGAAATAGGTTCCTTAATTCACTTTTAACATGAAATTAAAATATTTTTGAAATCGGTCAAAGGAGACCCGAGAAAAAAACTGATTCAAATGTTCTCCTCAGATAGTCACTTAACAAAGTCTTTGGCATTTGCCCAGTACTGGGAGTGGTCAAAGTAGGTTCTTTACTTCACTCTTAACATGAAATCAAAATATTTTTGAAATCAGTCCTTGGGGTCCGGAGAAAACCCGGTTCTAATATTCCACATGAACAGTCGCTTTACAAAGCCTGTCTTATTTACCCAGTAGTGGGAGTGATTGAAATAGGTTCCTTAATTCACTTTTAACATGAAATTAAAATATTTTTGAAATCGGTCAAAGGAGACCCGAGAAAAACTGATTCAAATGTTCTCCTCAGATAGTCACTTAACAAAGTCTTTGGCATTTGCCCAGTAGTGGGAGTGGTCAAAGTAGGTTCTTTACTTCACTCTTAACATGAAATCAAAATATTTTTGAAATCAGTCCTTGGGGTCCGGAGAAAACCCGGTTCTAATATTCCACATGAACAGTCGCTTTACAAAGCCTGTCTTATTTACCCAGTAGTGGGAGTGATTGAAATAGGTTCCTTAATTCACTTTTAACATGAAATTAAAATATTTTTGAAATCGGTCAAAGGAGACCCGAGAAAAAAACTGATTCAAATGTTCTCCTCAGATAGTCACTTAACAAAGTCTTTGGCATTTGCCCAGTACTGGGAGTGGTCAAAGTAGGTTCTTTACTTCACTCTTAACATGAAATCAAAATATTTTTGAAATCAGTCCTTGGGGTCCGGAGAAAACCCGGTTCTAATATTCCACATGAACAGTCGCTTTACAAAGCCTGTCTTATTTACCCAGTAGTGGGAGTGATTGAAATAGGTTCCTTAATTCACTTTTAACATGAAATTAAAATATTTTTGAAATCGGTCAAAGGAGACCCGAGAAAAAAACTGATTCAAATGTTCTCCTCAGATAGTCACTTAACAAAGTCTTTGGCATTTGCCCAGTACTGGGAGTGGTCAAAGTAGGTTCTTTACTTCACTCTTAACATGAAATCAAAATATTTTTGAAATCAGTCCTTGGGGTCCGGAGAAAACCCGGTTCTAATATTCCACATGAACAGTCGCTTTACAAAGCCTGTCTTATTTACCCAGTAGTGGGAGTGATTGAAATAGGTTCCTTAATTCACTTTTAACATGAAATTAAAATATTTTTGAAATCGGTCAAAGGAGACCCGAGAAAAACTGATTCAAATGTTCTCCTCAGATAGTCACTTAACAAAGTCTTTGGCATTTGCCCAGTACTGGGAGTGGTCAAAGTAGGTTCTTTACTTCACTCTTAACATGAAATCAAAATATTTTTGAAATCAGTCCTTGGGGTCCGGAGAAAACCCGGTTCTAATATTCCACATGAACAGTCGCTTTACAAAGCCTGTCTTATTTACCCAGTAGTGGGAGTGATTGAAATAGGTTCCTTAATTCACTTTTAACATGAAATTAAAATATTTTTGAAATCGGTCAAAGGAGACCCGAGAAAAAAACTGATTCAAATGTTCTCCTCAGATAGTCACTTAACAAAGTCTTTGGCATTTGCCCAGTACTGGGAGTGGTCAAAGTAGGTTCTTTACTTCACTCTTAACATGAAATCAAAATATTTTTGAAATCAGTCCTTGGGGTCCGGAGAAAACCCGGTTCTAATATTCCACATGAACAGTCGCTTTACAAAGCCTGTCTTATTTACCCAGTAGTGGGAGTGATTGAAATAGGTTCCTTAATTCACTTTTAACATGAAATTAAAATATTTTTGAAATCGGTCAAAGGAGACCCGAGAAAAAAACTGATTCAAATGTTCTCCTCAGATAGTCACTTAACAAAGTCTTTGGCATTTGCCCAGTACTGGGAGTGGTCAAAGTAGGTTCTTTACTTCACTCTTAACATGAAATCAAAATATTTTTGAAATCAGTCCTTGGGGTCCGGAGAAAACCCGGTTCTAATATTCCACATGAACAGTCGCTTTACAAAGCCTGTCTTATTTACCCAGTAGTGGGAGTGATTGAAATAGGTTCCTTAATTCACTTTTAACATGAAATTAAAATATTTTTGAAATCGGTCAAAGGAGACCCGAGAAAAAAACTGATTCAAATGTTCTCCTCAGATAGTCACTTAACAAAGTCTTTGGCATTTGCCCAGTACTGGGAGTGGTCAAAGTAGGTTCTTTACTTCACTCTTAACATGAAATCAAAATATTTTTGAAATCAGTCCTTGGGGTCCGGAGAAAACCCGGTTCTAATATTCCACATGAACAGTCGCTTTACAAAGCCTGTCTTATTTACCCAGTAGTGGGAGTGATTGAAATAGGTTCCTTACTTCACTTTTAACATGAAATTAAAATATTTTTGAAATCGGTCAAAGGAGACCCGAGAAAAAAACTGATTCAAATGTTCTCCTCAGATAGTCACTTAACAAAGTCTTTGGCATTTGCCCAGTGGGAGTGGTCAAAGTAGGTTCTTTACTTCACTCTTAACATGAAATCAAAATATTTTTGAAATCAGTCCTTGGGGTCCGGAGAAAACCCGGTTCTAATATTCCACATGAACAGTCGCTTTACAAAGCCTGTCTTATTTACCCAGTAGTGGGAGTGATTGAAATAGGTTCCTTAATTCACTTTTAACATGAAATTAAAATATTTTTGAAATCGGTCAAAGGAGACCCGAGAAAAACTGATTCAAATGTTCTCCTCAGATAGTCACTTAACAAAGTCTTTGGCATTTGCCCAGTACTGGGAGTGGTCAAAGTAGGTTCTTTACTTCACTCTTAACATGAAATCAAAATATTTTTGAAATCAGTCCTTGGGGTCCGGAGAAAACCCGGTTCTAATATTCCACATGAACAGTCGCTTTACAAAGCCTGTCTTATTTACCCAGTAGTGGGAGTGATTGAAATAGGTTCCTTACTTCACTTTTAACATGAAATTAAAATATTTTTGAAATCGGTCAAAGGAGACCCGAGAAAAAAACTGATTCAAATGTTCTCCTCAGATAGTCACTTAACAAAGTCTTTGGCATTTGCCCAGTACTGGGAGTGGTCAAAGTAGGTTCTTTACTTCACTCTTAACATGAAATCAAAATATTTTTGAAATCAGTCCTTGGGGTCCGGAGAAAACCCGGTTCTAATATTCCACATGAACAGTCGCTTTACAAAGCCTGTCTTATTTACCCAGTAGTGGGAGTGATTGAAATAGGTTCCTTAATTCACTTTTAACATGAAATTAAAATATTTTTGAAATCGGTCAAAGGAGACCGAGAAAAAACTGATTCAAATGTTCTCCTCAGATAGTCACTTAACAAAGTCTTTGGCATTTGCCCAGTACTGGGAGTGGTCAAAGTAGGTTCTTTACTTCACTCTTAACATGAAATCAAAATATTTTTGAAATCAGTCCTTGGGGTCCGGAGAAAACCCGGTTCTAATATTCCACATGAACAGTCGCTTTACAAAGCCTGTCTTATTTACCCAGTAGTGGGAGTGATTGAAATAGGTTCCTTAATTCACTTTTAACATGAAATTAAAATATTTTTGAAATCGGTCAAAGGAGACCCGAGAAAAACTGATTCAAATGTTCTCCTCAGATAGTCACTTAACAAAGTCTTTGGCATTTGCCCAGTACTGGGAGTGGTCAAAGTAGGTTCTTTACTTCACTCTTAACATGAAATCAAAATATTTTTGAAATCAGTCCTTGGGGTCCGGAAAACCCGGTTCTAATATTCCACATGAACAGTCGCTTTACAAAGCCTGTCTTATTTACCCAGTAGTGGGAGTGATTGAAATAGGTTCCTTAATTCACTTTTAACATGAAATTAAAATATTTTTGAAATCGGTCAAAGGAGACCCGAGAAAAACTGATTCAAATGTTCTCCTCAGATAGTCACTTAACAAAGTCTTTGGCATTTGCCCAGTACTGGGAGTGGTCAAAGTAGGTTCTTTACTTCACTCTTAACATGAAATCAAAATATTTTTGAAATCAGTCCTTGGGGTCGGAGAAAACCCGGTTCTAATATTCCACATGAACAGTCGCTTTACAAAGCCTGTCTTATTTACCCAGTAGTGGGAGTGATTGAAATAGGTTCCTTAATTCACTTTTAACATGAAATTAAAATATTTTTGAAATCGGTCAAAGGAGACCCGAGAAAAAACTGATTCAAATGTTCTCCTCAGATAGTCACTTAACAAAGTCTTTGGCATTTGCCCAGTAGTGGGAGTGGTCAAAGTAGGTTCTTTACTTCACTCTTAACATGAAATCAAAATATTTTTGAAATCAGTCCTTGGGGTCCGGAGAAAACCCGGTTCTAATATTCCACATGAACAGTCGCTTTACAAAGCCTGTCTTATTTACCCAGTAGTGGGAGTGATTGAAATAGGTTCCTTAATTCACTTTTAACATGAAATTAAAATATTTTTGAAATCGGTCAAAGGAGACCGAGAAAAAACTGATTCAAATGTTCTCCTCAGATAGTCACTTAACAAAGTCTTTGGCATTTGCCCAGTACTGGGAGTGGTCAAAGTAGGTTCTTTACTTCACTCTTAACATGAAATCAAAATATTTTTGAAATCAGTCCTTGGGGTCCGGAGAAAACCCGGTTCTAATATTCCACATGAACAGTCGCTTTACAAAGCCTGTCTTATTTACCCAGTAGTGGGAGTGATTGAAATAGGTTCCTTAATTCACTTTTAACATGAAATTAAAATATTTTTGAAATCGGTCAAAGGAGACCGAGAAAAAACTGATTCAAATGTTCTCCTCAGATAGTCACTTAACAAAGTCTTTGGCATTTGCCCAGTACTGGGAGTGGTCAAAGTAGGTTCTTTACTTCACTCTTAACATGAAATCAAAATATTTTTGAAATCAGTCCTTGGGGTCCGGAGAAACCCGGTTCTAATATTCCACATGAACAGTCGCTTTACAAAGCCTGTCTTATTTACCCAGTAGTGGGAGTGATTGAAATAGGTTCCTTAATTCACTTTTAACATGAAATTAAAATATTTTTGAAATCGGTCAAAGGAGACCCGAGAAAAACTGATTCAAATGTTCTCCTCAGATAGTCACTTAACAAAGTCTTTGGCATTTGCCCAGTACTGGGAGTGGTCAAAGTAGGTTCTTTACTTCACTCTTAACATGAAATCAAAATATTTTTGAAATCAGTCCTTGGGGTCCGGAGAAAACCCGGTTCTAATATTCCACATGAACAGTCGCTTTACAAAGCCTGTCTTATTTACCCAGTAGTGGGAGTGATTGAAATAGGTTCCTTAATTCACTTTTAACATGAAATTAAAATATTTTTGAAATCGGTCAAAGGAGACCCGAGAAAAAAACTGATTCAAATGTTCTCCTCAGATAGTCACTTAACAAAGTCTTTGGCATTTGCCCAGTACTGGGAGTGGTCAAAGTAGGTTCTTTACTTCACTCTTAACATGAAATCAAAATATTTTTGAAATCAGTCCTTGGGGTCCGGAGA
This sequence comes from Helicoverpa armigera, assembly GCF_030705265.1. Lineage (NCBI taxonomy): Eukaryota > Metazoa > Arthropoda > Insecta > Lepidoptera > Noctuidae > Helicoverpa > Helicoverpa armigera. Next base: position 4,954,293 of record NC_087145.1, on the reverse strand, counting down.
AAACCCGGTTCTAATATTCCACATGAACAGTCGCTTTACAAAGCCTGTCTTATTTACCCAGTAGTGGGAGTGATTGAAATAGGTTCCTTAATTCACTTTTAACATGAAATTAAAATATTTTTGAAATCGGTCAAAGGAGACCCGAGAAAAAAACTGATTCAAATGTTCTCCTCAGATAGTCACTTAACAAAGTCTTTGGCATTTGCCCAGTACTGGGAGTGGTCAAAGTAGGTTCTTTACTTCACTCTTAACATGAAATCAAAATATTTTTGAAATCAGTCCTTGGGGTCCGGAGAAAACCCGGTTCTAATATTCCACATGAACAGTCGCTTTACAAAGCCTGTCTTATTTACCCAGTAGTGGGAGTGATTGAAATAGGTTCCTTACTTCACTTTTAACATGAAATTAAAATATTTTTGAAATCGGTCAAAGGAGACCCGAGAAAAAAACTGATTCAAATGTTCTCCTCAGATAGTCACTTAACAAAGTCTTTGGCATTTGCCCAGTACTGGGAGTGGTCAAAGTAGGTTCTTTACTTCACTCTTAACATGAAATCAAAATATTTTTGAAATCAGTCCTTGGGGTCCGGAGAAAACCCGGTTCTAATATTCCACATGAACAGTCGCTTTACAAAGCCTGTCTTATTTACCCAGTAGTGGGAGTGATTGAAATAGGTTCCTTAATTCACTTTTAACATGAAATTAAAATATTTTTGAAATCGGTCAAAGGAGACCGAGAAAAAACTGATTCAAATGTTCTCCTCAGATAGTCACTTAACAAAGTCTTTGGCATTTGCCCAGTACTGGGAGTGGTCAAAGTAGGTTCTTTACTTCACTCTTAACATGAAATCAAAATATTTTTGAAATCAGTCCTTGGGGTCCGGAGAAAACCCGGTTCTAATATTCCACATGAACAGTCGCTTTACAAAGCCTGTCTTATTTACCCAGTAGTGGGAGTGATTGAAATAGGTTCCTTACTTCACTTTTAACATGAAATTAAAATATTTTTGAAATCGGTCAAAGGAGACCCGAGAAAAAAACTGATTCAAATGTTCTCCTCAGATAGTCACTTAACAAAGTCTTTGGCATTTGCCCAGTACTGGGAGTGGTCAAAGTAGGTTCTTTACTTCACTCTTAACATGAAATCAAAATATTTTTGAAATCAGTCCTTGGGGTCCGGAGAAAACCCGGTTCTAATATTCCACATGAACAGTCGCTTTACAAAGCCTGTCTTATTTACCCAGTAGTGGGAGTGATTGAAATAGGTTCCTTACTTCACTTTTAACATGAAATTAAAATATTTTTGAAATCGGTCAAAGGAGACCCGAGAAAAAAACTGATTCAAATGTTCTCCTCAGATAGTCACTTAACAAAGTCTTTGGCATTTGCCCAGTACTGGGAGTGGTCAAAGTAGGTTCTTTACTTCACTCTTAACATGAAATCAAAATATTTTTGAAATCAGTCCTTGGGGTCCGGAGAAAACCCGGTTCTAATATTCCACATGAACAGTCGCTTTACAAAGCCTGTCTTATTTACCCAGTAGTGGGAGTGATTGAAATAGGTTCCTTAATTCACTTTTAACATGAAATTAAAATATTTTTGAAATCGGTCAAAGGAGACCCGAAAAAACTGATTCAAATGTTCTCCTCAGATAGTCACTTAACAAAGTCTTTGGCATTTGCCCAGTACTGGGAGTGGTCAAAGTAGGTTCTTTACTTCACTCTTAACATGAAATCAAAATATTTTTGAAATCAGTCCTTGGGGTCCGGAAAACCCGGTTCTAATATTCCACATGAACAGTCGCTTTACAAAGCCTGTCTTATTTACCCAGTAGTGGGAGTGATTGAAATAGGTTCCTTAATTCACTTTTAACATGAAATTAAAATATTTTTGAAATCGGTCAAAGGAGACCCGAGAAAAAAACTGATTCAAATGTTCTCCTCAGATAGTCACTTAACAAAGTCTTTGGCATTTGCCCAGTAGTGGCAGTGGTCAAAGTAGGTTCTTTACTTCACTCTTAACATGAAATCAAAATATTTTTGAAATCAGTCCTTGGGGTCCGGAGAAAACCCGGTTCTAATATTCCACATGAACAGTCGCTTTACAAAGCCTGTCTTATTTACCCAGTAGTGGGAGTGATTGAAATAGGTTCCTTACTTCACTTTTAACATGAAATTAAAATATTTTTGAAATCGGTCAAAGGAGACCCGAGAAAAAAACTGATTCAAATGTTCTCCTCAGATAGTCACTTAACAAAGTCTTTGGCATTTGCCCAGTACTGGGAGTGGTCAAAGTAGGTTCTTTACTTCACTCTTAACATGAAATCAAAATATTTTTGAAATCAGTCCTTGGGGTCCGGAGAAAACCCGGTTCTAATATTCCACATGAACAGTCGCTTTACAAAGCCTGTCTTATTTACCCAGTAGTGGGAGTGATTGAAATAGGTTCCTTAATTCACTTTTAACATGAAATTAAAATATTTTTGAAATCGGTCAAAGGAGACCGAGAAAAAACTGATTCAAATGTTCTCCTCAGATAGTCACTTAACAAAGTCTTTGGCATTTGCCCAGTACTGGGAGTGGTCAAAGTAGGTTCTTTACTTCACTCTTAACATGAAATCAAAATATTTTTGAAATCAGTCCTTGGGGTCCGGAGAAAACCCGGTTCTAATATTCCACATGAACAGTCGCTTTACAAAGCCTGTCTTATTTACCCAGTAGTGGGAGTGATTGAAATAGGTTCCTTAATTCACTTTTAACATGAAATTAAAATATTTTTGAAATCGGTCAAAGGAGACCGAGAAAAAACTGATTCAAATGTTCTCCTCAGATAGTCACTTAACAAAGTCTTTGGCATTTGCCCAGTGGGAGTGGTCAAAGTAGGTTCTTTACTTCACTCTTAACATGAAATCAAAATATTTTTGAAATCAGTCCTTGGGGTCCGGAGAAAACCCGGTTCTAATATTCCACATGAACAGTCGCTTTACAAAGCCTGTCTTATTTACCCAGTAGTGGGAGTGATTGAAATAGGTTCCTTAATTCACTTTTAACATGAAATTAAAATATTTTTGAAATCGGTCAAAGGAGACCCGAGAAAAAAACTGATTCAAATGTTCTCCTCAGATAGTCACTTAACAAAGTCTTTGGCATTTGCCCAGTACTGGGAGTGGTCAAAGTAGGTTCTTTACTTCACTCTTAACATGAAATCAAAATATTTTTGAAATCAGTCCTTGGGGTCGGAGAAAACCCGGTTCTAATATTCCACATGAACAGTCGCTTTACAAAGCCTGTCTTATTTACCCAGTAGTGGGAGTGATTGAAATAGGTTCCTTAATTCACTTTTAACATGAAATTAAAATATTTTTGAAATCGGTCAAAGGAGACCGAGAAAAAACTGATTCAAATGTTCTCCTCAGATAGTCACTTAACAAAGTCTTTGGCATTTGCCCAGTAGTGGCAGTGGTCAAAGTAGGTTCTTTACTTCACTCTTAACATGAAATCAAAATATTTTTGAAATCAGTCCTTGGGGTCCGGAGAAAACCCGGTTCTAATATTCCACATGAACAGTCGCTTTACAAAGCCTGTCTTATTTACCCAGTAGTGGGAGTGATTGAAATAGGTTCCTTACTTCACTTTTAACATGAAATTAAAATATTTTTGAAATCGGTCAAAGGAGACCCGAGAAAAAAACTGATTCAAATGTTCTCCTCAGATAGTCACTTAACAAAGTCTTTGGCATTTGCCCAGTAGTGGGAGTGGTCAAAGTAGGTTCTTTACTTCACTCTTAACATGAAATCAAAATATTTTTGAAATCAGTCCTTGGGGTCCGGAGAAAACCCGGTTCTAATATTCCACATGAACAGTCGCTTTACAAAGCCTGTCTTATTTACCCAGTAGTGGGAGTGATTGAAATAGGTTCCTTAATTCACTTTTAACATGAAATTAAAATATTTTTGAAATCGGTCAAAGGAGACCCGAGAAAAAAACTGATTCAAATGTTCTCCTCAGATAGTCACTTAACAAAGTCTTTGGCATTTGCCCAGTACTGGGAGTGGTCAAAGTAGGTTCTTTACTTCACTCTTAACATGAAATCAAAATATTTTTGAAATCAGTCCTTGGGGTCCGGAGAAACCCGGTTCTAATATTCCACATGAACAGTCGCTTTACAAAGCCTGTCTTATTTACCCAGTAGTGGGAGTGATTGAAATAGGTTCCTTAATTCACTTTTAACATGAAATTAAAATATTTTTGAAATCGGTCAAAGGAGACCCGAGAAAAACTGATTCAAATGTTCTCCTCAGATAGTCACTTAACAAAGTCTTTGGCATTTGCCCAGTAGTGGGAGTGGTCAAAGTAGGTTCTTTACTTCACTCTTAACATGAAATCAAAATATTTTTGAAATCAGTCCTTGGGGTCCGGAGAAAACCCGGTTCTAATATTCCACATGAACAGTCGCTTTACAAAGCCTGTCTTATTTACCCAGTAGTGGGAGTGATTGAAATAGGTTCCTTACTTCACTTTTAACATGAAATTAAAATATTTTTGAAATCGGTCAAAGGAGACCCGAGAAAAAAACTGATTCAAATGTTCTCCTCAGATAGTCACTTAACAAAGTCTTTGGCATTTGCCCAGTACTGGGAGTGGTCAAAGTAGGTTCTTTACTTCACTCTTAACATGAAATCAAAATATTTTTGAAATCAGTCCTTGGGGTCCGGAGAAAACCCGGTTCTAATATTCCACATGAACAGTCGCTTTACAAAGCCTGTCTTATTTACCCAGTAGTGGGAGTGATTGAAATAGGTTCCTTAATTCACTTTTAACATGAAATTAAAATATTTTTGAAATCGGTCAAAGGAGACCCGAGAAAAAAACTGATTCAAATGTTCTCCTCAGATAGTCACTTAACAAAGTCTTTGGCATTTGCCCAGTACTGGGAGTGGTCAAAGTAGGTTCTTTACTTCACTCTTAACATGAAATCAAAATATTTTTGAAATCAGTCCTTGGGGTCCGGAGAAAACCCGGTTCTAATATTCCACATGAACAGTCGCTTTACAAAGCCTGTCTTATTTACCCAGTAGTGGGAGTGATTGAAATAGGTTCCTTACTTCACTTTTAACATGAAATTAAAATATTTTTGAAATCGGTCAAAGGAGACCCGAGAAAAAAACTGATTCAAATGTTCTCCTCAGATAGTCACTTAACAAAGTCTTTGGCATTTGCCCAGTAGTGGGAGTGGTCAAAGTAGGTTCTTTACTTCACTCTTAACATGAAATCAAAATATTTTTGAAATCAGTCCTTGGGGTCCGGAGAAACCCGGTTCTAATATTCCACATGAACAGTCGCTTTACAAAGCCTGTCTTATTTACCCAGTAGTGGGAGTGATTGAAATAGGTTCCTTAATTCACTTTTAACATGAAATTAAAATATTTTTGAAATCGGTCAAAGGAGACCCGAGAAAAACTGATTCAAATGTTCTCCTCAGATAGTCACTTAACAAAGTCTTTGGCATTTGCCCAGTAGTGGGAGTGGTCAAAGTAGGTTCTTTACTTCACTCTTAACATGAAATCAAAATATTTTTGAAATCAGTCCTTGGGGTCCGGAGAAACCCGGTTCTAATATTCCACATGAACAGTCGCTTTACAAAGCCTGTCTTATTTACCCAGTAGTGGGAGTGATTGAAATAGGTTCCTTAATTCACTTTTAACATGAAATTAAAATATTTTTGAAATCGGTCAAAGGAGACCCGAGAAAAACTGATTCAAATGTTCTCCTCAGATAGTCACTTAACAAAGTCTTTGGCATTTGCCCAGTACTGGGAGTGGTCAAAGTAGGTTCTTTACTTCACTCTTAACATGAAATCAAAATATTTTTGAAATCAGTCCTTGGGGTCCGGAGAAACCCGGTTCTAATATTCCACATGAACAGTCGCTTTACAAAGCCTGTCTTATTTACCCAGTAGTGGGAGTGATTGAAATAGGTTCCTTACTTCACTTTTAACATGAAATTAAAATATTTTTGAAATCGGTCAAAGGAGACCCGAGAAAAAAACTGATTCAAATGTTCTCCTCAGATAGTCACTTAACAAAGTCTTTGGCATTTGCCCAGTACTGGGAGTGGTCAAAGTAGGTTCTTTACTTCACTCTTAACATGAAATCAAAATATTTTTGAAATCAGTCCTTGGGGTCCGGAGAAACCCGGTTCTAATATTCCACATGAACAGTCGCTTTACAAAGCCTGTCTTATTTACCCAGTAGTGGGAGTGATTGAAATAGGTTCCTTAATTCACTTTTAACATGAAATTAAAATATTTTTGAAATCGGTCAAAGGAGACCCGAGAAAAAAACTGATTCAAATGTTCTCCTCAGATAGTCACTTAACAAAGTCTTTGGCATTTGCCCAGTACTGGGAGTGGTCAAAGTAGGTTCTTTACTTCACTCTTAACATGAAATCAAAATATTTTTGAAATCAGTCCTTGGGGTCCGGAGAAAACCCGGTTCTAATATTCCACATGAACAGTCGCTTTACAAAGCCTGTCTTATTTACCCAGTAGTGGGAGTGATTGAAATAGGTTCCTTACTTCACTTTTAACATGAAATTAAAATATTTTTGAAATCGGTCAAAGGAGACCCGAGAAAAAAACTGATTCAAATGTTCTCCTCAGATAGTCACTTAACAAAGTCTTTGGCATTTGCCCAGTGGGAGTGGTCAAAGTAGGTTCTTTACTTCACTCTTAACATGAAATCAAAATATTTTTGAAATCAGTCCTTGGGGTCCGGAGAAAACCCGGTTCTAATATTCCACATGAACAGTCGCTTTACAAAGCCTGTCTTATTTACCCAGTAGTGGGAGTGATTGAAATAGGTTCCTTAATTCACTTTTAACATGAAATTAAAATATTTTTGAAATCGGTCAAAGGAGACCCGAGAAAAAAACTGATTCAAATGTTCTCCTCAGATAGTCACTTAACAAAGTCTTTGGCATTTGCCCAGTAGTGGGAGTGGTCAAAGTAGGTTCTTTACTTCACTCTTAACATGAAATCAAAATATTTTTGAAATCAGTCCTTGGGGTCCGGAGAAAACCCGGTTCTAATATTCCACATGAACAGTCGCTTTACAAAGCCTGTCTTATTTACCCAGTAGTGGGAGTGATTGAAATAGGTTCCTTAATTCACTTTTAACATGAAATTAAAATATTTTTGAAATCGGTCAAAGGAGACCCGAGAAAAAAACTGATTCAAATGTTCTCCTCAGATAGTCACTTAACAAAGTCTTTGGCATTTGCCCAGTACTGGGAGTGGTCAAAGTAGGTTCTTTACTTCACTCTTAACATGAAATCAAAATATTTTTGAAATCAGTCCTTGGGGTCCGGAGAAAACCCGGTTCTAATATTCCACATGAACAGTCGCTTTACAAAGCCTGTCTTATTTACCCAGTAGTGGGAGTGATTGAAATAGGTTCCTTAATTCACTTTTAACATGAAATTAAAATATTTTTGAAATCGGTCAAAGGAGACCCGAGAAAAAAACTGATTCAAATGTTCTCCTCAGATAGTCACTTAACAAAGTCTTTGGCATTTGCCCAGTAGTGGGAGTGGTCAAAGTAGGTTCTTTACTTCACTCTTAACATGAAATCAAAATATTTTTGAAATCAGTCCTTGGGGTCCGGAGAAAACCCGGTTCTAATATTCCACATGAACAGTCGCTTTACAAAGCCTGTCTTATTTACCCAGTAGTGGGAGTGATTGAAATAGGTTCCTTACTTCACTTTTAACATGAAATTAAAATATTTTTGAAATCGGTCAAAGGAGACCCGAGAAAAACTGATTCAAATGTTCTCCTCAGATAGTCACTTAACAAAGTCTTTGGCATTTGCCCAGTACTGGGAGTGGTCAAAGTAGGTTCTTTACTTCACTCTTAACATGAAATCAAAATATTTTTGAAATCAGTCCTTGGGGTCCGGAGAAACCCGGTTCTAATATTCCACATGAACAGTCGCTTTACAAAGCCTGTCTTATTTACCCAGTAGTGGGAGTGATTGAAATAGGTTCCTTAATTCACTTTTAACATGAAATTAAAATATTTTTGAAATCGGTCAAAGGAGACCCGAGAAAAAAACTGATTCAAATGTTCTCCTCAGATAGTCACTTAACAAAGTCTTTGGCATTTGCCCAGTACTGGGAGTGGTCAAAGTAGGTTCTTTACTTCACTCTTAACATGAAATCAAAATATTTTTGAAATCAGTCCTTGGGGTCCGAGAAAACCCGGTTCTAATATTCCACATGAACAGTCGCTTTACAAAGCCTGTCTTATTTACCCAGTAGTGGGAGTGATTGAAATAGGTTCCTTACTTCACTTTTAACATGAAATTAAAATATTTTTGAAATCGGTCAAAGGAGACCCGAGAAAAACTGATTCAAATGTTCTCCTCAGATAGTCACTTAACAAAGTCTTTGGCATTTGCCCAGTAGTGGGAGTGGTCAAAGTAGGTTCTTTACTTCACTCTTAACATGAAATCAAAATATTTTTGAAATCAGTCCTTGGGGTCCGGAGAAACCCGGTTCTAATATTCCACATGAACAGTCGCTTTACAAAGCCTGTCTTATTTACCCAGTAGTGGGAGTGATTGAAATAGGTTCCTTAATTCACTTTTAACATGAAATTAAAATATTTTTGAAATCGGTCAAAGGAGACCCGAGAAAAACTGATTCAAATGTTCTCCTCAGATAGTCACTTAACAAAGTCTTTGGCATTTGCCCAGTACTGGGAGTGGTCAAAGTAGGTTCTTTACTTCACTCTTAACATGAAATCAAAATATTTTTGAAATCAGTCCTTGGGGTCCGGAGAAAACCCGGTTCTAATATTCCACATGAACAGTCGCTTTACAAAGCCTGTCTTATTTACCCAGTAGTGGGAGTGATTGAAATAGGTTCCTTAATTCACTTTTAACATGAAATTAAAATATTTTTGAAATCGGTCAAAGGAGACCCGAGAAAAAAACTGATTCAAATGTTCTCCTCAGATAGTCACTTAACAAAGTCTTTGGCATTTGCCCAGTACTGGGAGTGGTCAAAGTAGGTTCTTTACTTCACTCTTAACATGAAATCAAAATATTTTTGAAATCAGTCCTTGGGGTCCGGAGAAAACCCGGTTCTAATATTCCACATGAACAGTCGCTTTACAAAGCCTGTCTTATTTACCCAGTAGTGGGAGTGATTGAAATAGGTTCCTTACTTCACTTTTAACATGAAATTAAAATATTTTTGAAATCGGTCAAAGGAGACCCGAGAAAAAAACTGATTCAAATGTTCTCCTCAGATAGTCACTTAACAAAGTCTTTGGCATTTGCCCAGTACTGGGAGTGGTCAAAGTAGGTTCTTTACTTCACTCTTAACATGAAATCAAAATATTTTTGAAATCAGTCCTTGGGGTCCGGAGAAAACCCGGTTCTAATATTCCACATGAACAGTCGCTTTACAAAGCCTGTCTTATTTACCCAGTAGTGGGAGTGATTGAAATAGGTTCCTTATTCACTTTTAACATGAAATTAAAATATTTTTGAAATCGGTCAAAGGAGACCCGAGAAAAACTGATTCAAATGTTCTCCTCAGATAGTCACTTAACAAAGTCTTTGGCATTTGCCCAGTACTGGGAGTGGTCAAAGTAGGTTCTTTACTTCACTCTTAACATGAAATCAAAATATTTTTGAAATCAGTCCTTGGGGTCCGGAGAAAACCCGGTTCTAATATTCCACATGAACAGTCGCTTTACAAAGCCTGTCTTATTTACCCAGTAGTGGGAGTGATTGAAATAGGTTCCTTACTTCACTTTTAACATGAAATTAAAATATTTTTGAAATCGGTCAAAGGAGACCCGAGAAAAAAACTGATTCAAATGTTCTCCTCAGATAGTCACTTAACAAAGTCTTTGGCATTTGCCCAGTAGTGGCAGTGGTCAAAGTAGGTTCTTTACTTCACTCTTAACATGAAATCAAAATATTTTTGAAATCAGTCCTTGGGGTCCGGAGAAAACCCGGTTCTAATATTCCACATGAACAGTCGCTTTACAAAGCCTGTCTTATTTACCCAGTAGTGGGAGTGATTGAAATAGGTTCCTTAATTCACTTTTAACATGAAATTAAAATATTTTTGAAATCGGTCAAAGGAGACCCGAGAAAAAAACTGATTCAAATGTTCTCCTCAGATAGTCACTTAACAAAGTCTTTGGCATTTGCCCAGTAGTGGGAGTGGTCAAAGTAGGTTCTTTACTTCACTCTTAACATGAAATCAAAATATTTTTGAAATCAGTCCTTGGGGTCCGGAGAAACCCGGTTCTAATATTCCACATGAACAGTCGCTTTACAAAGCCTGTCTTATTTACCCAGTAGTGGGAGTGATTGAAATAGGTTCCTTAATTCACTTTTAACATGAAATTAAAATATTTTTGAAATCGGTCAAAGGAGACCGAGAAAAACTGATTCAAATGTTCTCCTCAGATAGTCACTTAACAAAGTCTTTGGCATTTGCCCAGTACTGGGAGTGGTCAAAGTAGGTTCTTTACTTCACTCTTAACATGAAATCAAAATATTTTTGAAATCAGTCCTTGGGGTCCGGAGAAAACCCGGTTCTAATATTCCACATGAACAGTCGCTTTACAAAGCCTGTCTTATTTACCCAGTAGTGGGAGTGATTGAAATAGGTTCCTTAATTCACTTTTAACATGAAATTAAAATATTTTTGAAATCGGTCAAAGGAGACCCGAGAAAAAAACTGATTCAAATGTTCTCCTCAGATAGTCACTTAACAAAGCCTTTGGCATTTGCCCAGTAGTGGGAGTGGTCAAAGTAGGTTCTTTACTTCACTCTTAACATGAAATCAAAATATTTTTGAAATCAGTCCTTGGGGTCCGGAGAAAACCCGGTTCTAATATTCCACATGAACAGTCGCTTTACAAAGCCTGTCTTATTTACCCAGTAGTGGGAGTGATTGAAATAGGTTCCTTACTTCACTTTTAACATGAAATTAAAATATTTTTGAAATCGGTCAAAGGAGACCCGAGAAAAAAACTGATTCAAATGTTCTCCTCAGATAGTCACTTAACAAAGTCTTTGGCATTTGCCCAGTAGTGGGAGTGGTCAAAGTAGGTTCTTTACTTCACTCTTAACATGAAATCAAAATATTTTTGAAATCAGTCCTTGGGGTCCGGAGAAAACCCGGTTCTAATATTCCACATGAACAGTCGCTTTACAAAGCCTGTCTTATTTACCCAGTAGTGGGAGTGATTGAAATAGGTTCCTTAATTCACTTTTAACATGAAATTAAAATATTTTTGAAATCGGTCAAAGGAGACCCGAGAAAAAAACTGATTCAAATGTTCTCCTCAGATAGTCACTTAACAAAGTCTTTGGCATTTGCCCAGTACTGGGAGTGGTCAAAGTAGGTTCTTTACTTCACTCTTAACATGAAATCAAAATATTTTTGAAATCAGTCCTTGGGGTCGGAGAAACCCGGTTCTAATATTCCACATGAACAGTCGCTTTACAAAGCCTGTCTTATTTACCCAGTAGTGGGAGTGATTGAAATAGGTTCCTTACTTCACTTTTAACATGAAATTAAAATATTTTTGAAATCGGTCAAAGGAGACCCGAGAAAAAAACTGATTCAAATGTTCTCCTCAGATAGTCACTTAACAAAGTCTTTGGCATTTGCCCAGTACTGGGAGTGGTCAAAGTAGGTTCTTTACTTCACTCTTAACATGAAATCAAAATATTTTTGAAATCAGTCCTTGGGGTCCGGAGAAAACCCGGTTCTAATATTCCACATGAACAGTCGCTTTACAAAGCCTGTCTTATTTACCCAGTAGTGGGAGTGATTGAAATAGGTTCCTTAATTCACTTTTAACATGAAATTAAAATATTTTTGAAATCGGTCAAAGGAGACCCGAGAAAAACTGATTCAAATGTTCTCCTCAGATAGTCACTTAACAAAGTCTTTGGCATTTGCCCAGTAGTGGGAGTGGTCAAAGTAGGTTCTTTACTTCACTCTTAACATGAAATCAAAATATTTTTGAAATCAGTCCTTGGGGTCCGGAGAAAACCCGGTTCTAATATTCCACATGAACAGTCGCTTTACAAAGCCTGTCTTATTTACCCAGTAGTGGGAGTGATTGAAATAGGTTCCTTAATTCACTTTTAACATGAAATTAAAATATTTTTGAAATCGGTCAAAGGAGACCCGAGAAAAAAACTGATTCAAATGTTCTCCTCAGATAGTCACTTAACAAAGTCTTTGGCATTTGCCCAGTACTGGGAGTGGTCAAAGTAGGTTCTTTACTTCACTCTTAACATGAAATCAAAATATTTTTGAAATCAGTCCTTGGGGTCCGGAGAAAACCCGGTTCTAATATTCCACATGAACAGTCGCTTTACAAAGCCTGTCTTATTTACCCAGTAGTGGGAGTGATTGAAATAGGTTCCTTACTTCACTTTTAACATGAAATTAAAATATTTTTGAAATCGGTCAAAGGAGACCCGAGAAAAAAACTGATTCAAATGTTCTCCTCAGATAGTCACTTAACAAAGTCTTTGGCATTTGCCCAGTAGTGGCAGTGGTCAAAGTAGGTTCTTTACTTCACTCTTAACATGAAATCAAAATATTTTGAAATCAGTCCTTGGGGTCCGGAGAAACCCGGTTCTAATATTCCACATGAACAGTCGCTTTACAAAGCCTGTCTTATTTACCCAGTAGTGGGAGTGATTGAAATAGGTTCCTTAATTCACTTTTAACATGAAATTAAAATATTTTTGAAATCGGTCAAAGGAGACCGAGAAAAAACTGATTCAAATGTTCTCCTCAGATAGTCACTTAACAAAGTCTTTGGCATTTGCCCAGTACTGGGAGTGGTCAAAGTAGGTTCTTTACTTCACTCTTAACATGAAATCAAAATATTTTTGAAATCAGTCCTTGGGGTCCGGAGAAAACCCGGTTCTAATATTCCACATGAACAGTCGCTTTACAAAGCCTGTCTTATTTACCCAGTAGTGGGAGTGATTGAAATAGGTTCCTTAATTCACTTTTAACATGAAATTAAAATATTTTTGAAATCGGTCAAAGGAGACCCGAGAAAAAAACTGATTCAAATGTTCTCCTCAGATAGTCACTTAACAAAGCCTTTGGCATTTGCCCAGTAGTGGCAGTGGTCAAAGTAGGTTCTTTACTTCACTCTTAACATGAAATCAAAATATTTTTGAAATCAGTCCTTGGGGTCCGGAGAAAACCCGGTTCTAATATTCCACATGAACAGTCGCTTTACAAAGCCTGTCTTATTTACCCAGTAGTGGGAGTGATTGAAATAGGTTCCTTACTTCACTTTTAACATGAAATTAAAATATTTTTGAAATCGGTCAAAGGAGACCGAGAAAAAACTGATTCAAATGTTCTCCTCAGATAGTCACTTAACAAAGTCTTTGGCATTTGCCCAGTACTGGGAGTGGTCAAAGTAGGTTCTTTACTTCACTCTTAACATGAAATCAAAATATTTTTGAAATCAGTCCTTGGGGTCCGGAGAAAACCCGGTTCTAATATTCCACATGAACAGTCGCTTTACAAAGCCTGTCTTATTTACCCAGTAGTGGGAGTGATTGAAATAGGTTCCTTAATTCACTTTTAACATGAAATTAAAATATTTTTGAAATCGGTCAAAGGAGACCGAGAAAAAACTGATTCAAATGTTCTCCTCAGATAGTCACTTAACAAAGTCTTTGGCATTTGCCCAGTACTGGGAGTGGTCAAAGTAGGTTCTTTACTTCACTCTTAACATGAAATCAAAATATTTTTGAAATCAGTCCTTGGGGTCCGGAGAAAACCCGGTTCTAATATTCCACATGAACAGTCGCTTTACAAAGCCTGTCTTATTTACCCAGTAGTGGGAGTGATTGAAATAGGTTCCTTACTTCACTTTTAACATGAAATTAAAATATTTTTGAAATCGGTCAAAGGAGACCCGAGAAAAAAACTGATTCAAATGTTCTCCTCAGATAGTCACTTAACAAAGTCTTTGGCATTTGCCCAGTAGTGGGAGTGGTCAAAGTAGGTTCTTTACTTCACTCTTAACATGAAATCAAAATATTTTTGAAATCAGTCCTTGGGGTCCGAGAAAACCCGGTTCTAATATTCCACATGAACAGTCGCTTTACAAAGCCTGTCTTATTTACCCAGTAGTGGGAGTGATTGAAATAGGTTCCTTACTTCACTTTTAACATGAAATTAAAATATTTTTGAAATCGGTCAAAGGAGACCCGAGAAAAAAACTGATTCAAATGTTCTCCTCAGATAGTCACTTAACAAAGTCTTTGGCATTTGCCCAGTACTGGGAGTGGTCAAAGTAGGTTCTTTACTTCACTCTTAACATGAAATCAAAATATTTTTGAAATCAGTCCTTGGGGTCCGGAGAAACCCGGTTCTAATATTCCACATGAACAGTCGCTTTACAAAGCCTGTCTTATTTACCCAGTAGTGGGAGTGATTGAAATAGGTTCCTTAATTCACTTTTAACATGAAATTAAAATATTTTTGAAATCGGTCAAAGGAGACCCGAGAAAAAAACTGATTCAAATGTTCTCCTCAGATAGTCACTTAACAAAGTCTTTGGCATTTGCCCAGTACTGGGAGTGGTCAAAGTAGGTTCTTTACTTCACTCTTAACATGAAATCAAAATATTTTTGAAATCAGTCCTTGGGGTCCGGAGAAAACCCGGTTCTAATATTCCACATGAACAGTCGCTTTACAAAGCCTGTCTTATTTACCCAGTAGTGGGAGTGATTGAAATAGGTTCCTTAATTCACTTTTAACATGAAATTAAAATATTTTTGAAATCGGTCAAAGGAGACCCGAAAAAACTGATTCAAATGTTCTCCTCAGATAGTCACTTAACAAAGCCTTTGGCATTTGCCCAGTAGTGGCAGTGGTCAAAGTAGGTTCTTTACTTCACTCTTAACATGAAATCAAAATATTTTTGAAATCAGTCCTTGGGGTCCGGAGAAAACCCGGTTCTAATATTCCACATGAACAGTCGCTTTACAAAGCCTGTCTTATTTACCCAGTAGTGGGAGTGATTGAAATAGGTTCCTTAATTCACTTTTAACATGAAATTAAAATATTTTTGAAATCGGTCAAAGGAGACCCGAGAAAAAAACTGATTCAAATGTTCTCCTCAGATAGTCACTTAACAAAGTCTTTGGCATTTGCCCAGTACTGGGAGTGGTCAAAGTAGGTTCTTTACTTCACTCTTAACATGAAATCAAAATATTTTTGAAATCAGTCCTTGGGGTCCGGAGAAAACCCGGTTCTAATATTCCACATGAACAGTCGCTTTACAAAGCCTGTCTTATTTACCCAGTAGTGGGAGTGATTGAAATAGGTTCCTTAATTCACTTTTAACATGAAATTAAAATATTTTTGAAATCGGTCAAAGGAGACCCGAGAAAAAAACTGATTCAAATGTTCTCCTCAGATAGTCACTTAACAAAGCCTTTGGCATTTGCCCAGTAGTGGCAGTGGTCAAAGTAGGTTCTTTACTTCACTCTTAACATGAAATCAAAATATTTTTGAAATCAGTCCTTGGGGTCCGGAGAAAACCCGGTTCTAATATTCCACATGAACAGTCGCTTTACAAAGCCTGTCTTATTTACCCAGTAGTGGGAGTGATTGAAATAGGTTCCTTACTTCACTTTTAACATGAAATTAAAATATTTTTGAAATCGGTCAAAGGAGACCCGAGAAAAACTGATTCAAATGTTCTCCTCAGATAGTCACTTAACAAAGTCTTTGGCATTTGCCCAGTAGTGGCAGTGGTCAAAGTAGGTTCTTTACTTCACTCTTAACATGAAATCAAAATATTTTTGAAATCAGTCCTTGGGGTCCGGAGAAAACCCGGTTCTAATATTCCACATGAACAGTCGCTTTACAAAGCCTGTCTTATTTACCCAGTAGTGGGAGTGATTGAAATAGGTTCCTTAATTCACTTTTAACATGAAATTAAAATATTTTTGAAATCGGTCAAAGGAGACCCGAGAAAAAAACTGATTCAAATGTTCTCCTCAGATAGTCACTTAACAAAGTCTTTGGCATTTGCCCAGTACTGGGAGTGGTCAAAGTAGGTTCTTTACTTCACTCTTAACATGAAATCAAAATATTTTTGAAATCAGTCCTTGGGGTCCGGAGAAAACCCGGTTCTAATATTCCACATGAACAGTCGCTTTACAAAGCCTGTCTTATTTACCCAGTAGTGGGAGTGATTGAAATAGGTTCCTTAATTCACTTTTAACATGAAATTAAAATATTTTTGAAATCGGTCAAAGGAGACCCGAGAAAAACTGATTCAAATGTTCTCCTCAGATAGTCACTTAACAAAGTCTTTGGCATTTGCCCAGTAGTGGCAGTGGTCAAAGTAGGTTCTTTACTTCACTCTTAACATGAAATCAAAATATTTTTGAAATCAGTCCTTGGGGTCCGGAGAAAACCCGGTTCTAATATTCCACATGAACAGTCGCTTTACAAAGCCTGTCTTATTTACCCAGTAGTGGGAGTGATTGAAATAGGTTCCTTACTTCACTTTTAACATGAAATTAAAATATTTTTGAAATCGGTCAAAGGAGACCCGAGAAAAAAACTGATTCAAATGTTCTCCTCAGATAGTCACTTAACAAAGCCTTTGGCATTTGCCCAGTAGTGGGAGTGGTCAAAGTAGGTTCTTTACTTCACTCTTAACATGAAATCAAAATATTTTTGAAATCAGTCCTTGGGGTCCGGAGAAACCCGGTTCTAATATTCCACATGAACAGTCGCTTTACAAAGCCTGTCTTATTTACCCAGTAGTGGGAGTGATTGAAATAGGTTCCTTACTTCACTTTTAACATGAAATTAAAATATTTTTGAAATCGGTCAAAGGAGACCCGAGAAAAAAACTGATTCAAATGTTCTCCTCAGATAGTCACTTAACAAAGTCTTTGGCATTTGCCCAGTACTGGGAGTGGTCAAAGTAGGTTCTTTACTTCACTCTTAACATGAAATCAAAATATTTTTGAAATCAGTCCTTGGGGTCCGGAGAAAACCCGGTTCTAATATTCCACATGAACAGTCGCTTTACAAAGCCTGTCTTATTTACCCAGTAGTGGGAGTGATTGAAATAGGTTCCTTACTTCACTTTTAACATGAAATTAAAATATTTTTGAAATCGGTCAAAGGAGACCCGAGAAAAACTGATTCAAATGTTCTCCTCAGATAGTCACTTAACAAAGTCTTTGGCATTTGCCCAGTACTGGGAGTGGTCAAAGTAGGTTCTTTACTTCACTCTTAACATGAAATCAAAATATTTTTGAAATCAGTCCTTGGGGTCCGAGAAAACCCGGTTCTAATATTCCACATGAACAGTCGCTTTACAAAGCCTGTCTTATTTACCCAGTAGTGGGAGTGATTGAAATAGGTTCCTTACTTCACTTTTAACATGAAATTAAAATATTTTTGAAATCGGTCAAAGGAGACCGAGAAAAAACTGATTCAAATGTTCTCCTCAGATAGTCACTTAACAAAGTCTTTGGCATTTGCCCAGTAGTGGCAGTGGTCAAAGTAGGTTCTTTACTTCACTCTTAACATGAAATCAAAATATTTTTGAAATCAGTCCTTGGGGTCCGGAGAAAACCCGGTTCTAATATTCCACATGAACAGTCGCTTTACAAAGCCTGTCTTATTTACCCAGTAGTGGGAGTGATTGAAATAGGTTCCTTACTTCACTTTTAACATGAAATTAAAATATTTTTGAAATCGGTCAAAGGAGACCGAGAAAAAACTGATTCAAATGTTCTCCTCAGATAGTCACTTAACAAAGTCTTTGGCATTTGCCCAGTACTGGGAGTGGTCAAAGTAGGTTCTTTACTTCACTCTTAACATGAAATCAAAATATTTTTGAAATCAGTCCTTGGGGTCCGGAGAAAACCCGGTTCTAATATTCCACATGAACAGTCGCTTTACAAAGCCTGTCTTATTTACCCAGTAGTGGGAGTGATTGAAATAGGTTCCTTACTTCACTTTTAACATGAAATTAAAATATTTTTGAAATCGGTCAAAGGAGACCCGAGAAAAAAACTGATTCAAATGTTCTCCTCAGATAGTCACTTAACAAAGTCTTTGGCATTTGCCCAGTACTGGGAGTGGTCAAAGTAGGTTCTTTACTTCACTCTTAACATGAAATCAAAATATTTTTGAAATCAGTCCTTGGGGTCCGGAGAAAACCCGGTTCTAATATTCCACATGAACAGTCGCTTTACAAAGCCTGTCTTATTTACCCAGTAGTGGGAGTGATTGAAATAGGTTCCTTACTTCACTTTTAACATGAAATTAAAATATTTTTGAAATCGGTCAAAGGAGACCCGAGAAAAAAACTGATTCAAATGTTCTCCTCAGATAGTCACTTAACAAAGCCTTTGGCATTTGCCCAGTAGTGGGAGTGGTCAAAGTAGGTTCTTTACTTCACTCTTAACATGAAATCAAAATATTTTTGAAATCAGTCCTTGGGGTCCGGAGAAAACCCGGTTCTAATATTCCACATGAACAGTCGCTTTACAAAGCCTGTCTTATTTACCCAGTAGTGGGAGTGATTGAAATAGGTTCCTTACTTCACTTTTAACATGAAATTAAAATATTTTTGAAATCGGTCAAAGGAGACCCGAGAAAAAAACTGATTCAAATGTTCTCCTCAGATAGTCACTTAACAAAGTCTTTGGCATTTGCCCAGTACTGGGAGTGGTCAAAGTAGGTTCTTTACTTCACTCTTAACATGAAATCAAAATATTTTTGAAATCAGTCCTTGGGGTCCGGAGAAAACCCGGTTCTAATATTCCACATGAACAGTCGCTTTACAAAGCCTGTCTTATTTACCCAGTAGTGGGAGTGATTGAAATAGGTTCCTTACTTCACTTTTAACATGAAATTAAAATATTTTTGAAATCGGTCAAAGGAGACCCGAGAAAAAAACTGATTCAAATGTTCTCCTCAGATAGTCACTTAACAAAGTCTTTGGCATTTGCCCAGTACTGGGAGTGGTCAAAGTAGGTTCTTTACTTCACTCTTAACATGAAATCAAAATATTTTTGAAATCAGTCCTTGGGGTCCGAGAAAACCCGGTTCTAATATTCCACATGAACAGTCGCTTTACAAAGCCTGTCTTATTTACCCAGTAGTGGGAGTGATTGAAATAGGTTCCTTACTTCACTTTTAACATGAAATTAAAATATTTTTGAAATCGGTCAAAGGAGACCCGAGAAAAAAACTGATTCAAATGTTCTCCTCAGATAGTCACTTAACAAAGTCTTTGGCATTTGCCCAGTACTGGGAGTGGTCAAAGTAGGTTCTTTACTTCACTCTTAACATGAAATCAAAATATTTTTGAAATCAGTCCTTGGGGTCCGGAGAAAACCCGGTTCTAATATTCCACATGAACAGTCGCTTTACAAAGCCTGTCTTATTTACCCAGTAGTGGGAGTGATTGAAATAGGTTCCTTACTTCACTTTTAACATGAAATTAAAATATTTTTGAAATCGGTCAAAGGAGACCCGAGAAAAACTGATTCAAATGTTCTCCTCAGATAGTCACTTAACAAAGTCTTTGGCATTTGCCCAGTAGTGGCAGTGGTCAAAGTAGGTTCTTTACTTCACTCTTAACATGAAATCAAAATATTTTTGAAATCAGTCCTTGGGGTCCGGAGAAAACCCGGTTCTAATATTCCACATGAACAGTCGCTTTACAAAGCCTGTCTTATTTACCCAGTAGTGGGAGTGATTGAAATAGGTTCCTTACTTCACTTTTAACATGAAATTAAAATATTTTTGAAATCGGTCAAAGGAGACCCGAGAAAAAAACTGATTCAAATGTTCTCCTCAGATAGTCACTTAACAAAGTCTTTGGCATTTGCCCAGTACTGGGAGTGGTCAAAGTAGGTTCTTTACTTCACTCTTAACATGAAATCAAAATATTTTTGAAATCAGTCCTTGGGGTCCGGAGAAAACCCGGTTCTAATATTCCACATGAACAGTCGCTTTACAAAGCCTGTCTTATTTACCCAGTAGTGGGAGTGATTGAAATAGGTTCCTTAATTCACTTTTAACATGAAATTAAAATATTTTTGAAATCGGTCAAAGGAGACCCGAGAAAAAAACTGATTCAAATGTTCTCCTCAGATAGTCACTTAACAAAGTCTTTGGCATTTGCCCAGTACTGGGAGTGGTCAAAGTAGGTTCTTTACTTCACTCTTAACATGAAATCAAAATATTTTTGAAATCAGTCCTTGGGGTCCGGAGAAAACCCGGTTCTAATATTCCACATGAACAGTCGCTTTACAAAGCCTGTCTTATTTACCCAGTAGTGGGAGTGATTGAAATAGGTTCCTTACTTCACTTTTAACATGAAATTAAAATATTTTTGAAATCGGTCAAAGGAGACCCGAGAAAAACTGATTCAAATGTTCTCCTCAGATAGTCACTTAACAAAGCCTTTGGCATTTGCCCAGTAGTGGGAGTGGTCAAAGTAGGTTCTTTACTTCACTCTTAACATGAAATCAAAATATTTTTGAAATCAGTCCTTGGGGTCCGGAGAAAACCCGGTTCTAATATTCCACATGAACAGTCGCTTTACAAAGCCTGTCTTATTTACCCAGTAGTGGGAGTGATTGAAATAGGTTCCTTACTTCACTTTTAACATGAAATTAAAATATTTTTGAAATCGGTCAAAGGAGACCCGAGAAAAAAACTGATTCAAATGTTCTCCTCAGATAGTCACTTAACAAAGTCTTTGGCATTTGCCCAGTACTGGGAGTGGTCAAAGTAGGTTCTTTACTTCACTCTTAACATGAAATCAAAATATTTTTGAAATCAGTCCTTGGGGTCCGAGAAAACCCGGTTCTAATATTCCACATGAACAGTCGCTTTACAAAGCCTGTCTTATTTACCCAGTAGTGGGAGTGATTGAAATAGGTTCCTTACTTCACTTTTAACATGAAATTAAAATATTTTTGAAATCGGTCAAAGGAGACCCGAGAAAAACTGATTCAAATGTTCTCCTCAGATAGTCACTTAACAAAGCCTTTGGCATTTGCCCAGTAGTGGCAGTGGTCAAAGTAGGTTCTTTACTTCACTCTTAACATGAAATCAAAATATTTTTGAAATCAGTCCTTGGGGTCCGGAGAAAACCCGGTTCTAATATTCCACATGAACAGTCGCTTTACAAAGCCTGTCTTATTTACCCAGTAGTGGGAGTGATTGAAATAGGTTCCTTACTTCACTTTTAACATGAAATTAAAATATTTTTGAAATCGGTCAAAGGAGACCGAGAAAAACTGATTCAAATGTTCTCCTCAGATAGTCACTTAACAAAGTCTTTGGCATTTGCCCAGTACTGGGAGTGGTCAAAGTAGGTTCTTTACTTCACTCTTAACATGAAATCAAAATATTTTTGAAATCAGTCCTTGGGGTCGGAGAAAACCCGGTTCTAATATTCCACATGAACAGTCGCTTTACAAAGCCTGTCTTATTTACCCAGTAGTGGGAGTGATTGAAATAGGTTCCTTAATTCACTTTTAACATGAAATTAAAATATTTTTGAAATCGGTCAAAGGAGACCGAGAAAAAACTGATTCAAATGTTCTCCTCAGATAGTCACTTAACAAAGTCTTTGGCATTTGCCCAGTACTGGGAGTGGTCAAAGTAGGTTCTTTACTTCACTCTTAACATGAAATCAAAATATTTTTGAAATCAGTCCTTGGGGTCGGAGAAAACCCGGTTCTAATATTCCACATGAACAGTCGCTTTACAAAGCCTGTCTTATTTACCCAGTAGTGGGAGTGATTGAAATAGGTTCCTTAATTCACTTTTAACATGAAATTAAAATATTTTTGAAATCGGTCAAAGGAGACCCGAGAAAAAAACTGATTCAAATGTTCTCCTCAGATAGTCACTTAACAAAGCCTTTGGCATTTGCCCAGTAGTGGCAGTGGTCAAAGTAGGTTCTTTACTTCACTCTTAACATGAAATCAAAATATTTTTGAAATCAGTCCTTGGGGTCCGGAGAAACCCGGTTCTAATATTCCACATGAACAGTCGCTTTACAAAGCCTGTCTTATTTACCCAGTAGTGGGAGTGATTGAAATAGGTTCCTTACTTCACTTTTAACATGAAATTAAAATATTTTTGAAATCGGTCAAAGGAGACCCGAGAAAAAAACTGATTCAAATGTTCTCCTCAGATAGTCACTTAACAAAGCCTTTGGCATTTGCCCAGTAGTGGCAGTGGTCAAAGTAGGTTCTTTACTTCACTCTTAACATGAAATCAAAATATTTTTGAAATCAGTCCTTGGGGTCCGGAGAAAACCCGGTTCTAATATTCCACATGAACAGTCGCTTTACAAAGCCTGTCTTATTTACCCAGTAGTGGGAGTGATTGAAATAGGTTCCTTACTTCACTTTTAACATGAAATTAAAATATTTTTGAAATCGGTCAAAGGAGACCCGAGAAAAAAACTGATTCAAATGTTCTCCTCAGATAGTCACTTAACAAAGTCTTTGGCATTTGCCCAGTACTGGGAGTGGTCAAAGTAGGTTCTTTACTTCACTCTTAACATGAAATCAAAATATTTTTGAAATCAGTCCTTGGGGTCCGGAGAAAACCCGGTTCTAATATTCCACATGAACAGTCGCTTTACAAAGCCTGTCTTATTTACCCAGTAGTGGGAGTGATTGAAATAGGTTCCTTACTTCACTTTTAACATGAAATTAAAATATTTTTGAAATCGGTCAAAGGAGACCCGAGAAAAAAACTGATTCAAATGTTCTCCTCAGATAGTCACTTAACAAAGTCTTTGGCATTTGCCCAGTACTGGGAGTGGTCAAAGTAGGTTCTTTACTTCACTCTTAACATGAAATCAAAATATTTTTGAAATCAGTCCTTGGGGTCCGGAGAAAACCCGGTTCTAATATTCCACATGAACAGTCGCTTTACAAAGCCTGTCTTATTTACCCAGTAGTGGGAGTGATTGAAATAGGTTCCTTACTTCACTTTTAACATGAAATTAAAATATTTTTGAAATCGGTCAAAGGAGACCCGAGAAAAAAACTGATTCAAATGTTCTCCTCAGATAGTCACTTAACAAAGCCTTTGGCATTTGCCCAGTAGTGGCAGTGGTCAAAGTAGGTTCTTTACTTCACTCTTAACATGAAATCAAAATATTTTTGAAATCAGTCCTTGGGGTCCGGAGAAAACCCGGTTCTAATATTCCACATGAACAGTCGCTTTACAAAGCCTGTCTTATTTACCCAGTAGTGGGAGTGATTGAAATAGGTTCCTTACTTCACTTTTAACATGAAATTAAAATATTTTTGAAATCGGTCAAAGGAGACCCGAGAAAAAAACTGATTCAAATGTTCTCCTCAGATAGTCACTTAACAAAGCCTTTGGCATTTGCCCAGTAGTGGGAGTGGTCAAAGTAGGTTCTTTACTTCACTCTTAACATGAAATCAAAATATTTTTGAAATCAGTCCTTGGGGTCCGGAGAAAACCCGGTTCTAATATTCCACATGAACAGTCGCTTTACAAAGCCTGTCTTATTTACCCAGTAGTGGGAGTGATTGAAATAGGTTCCTTAATTCACTTTTAACATGAAATTAAAATATTTTTGAAATCGGTCAAAGGAGACCGAAAAAACTGATTCAAATGTTCTCCTCAGATAGTCACTTAACAAAGTCTTTGGCATTTGCCCAGTACTGGGAGTGGTCAAAGTAGGTTCTTTACTTCACTCTTAACATGAAATCAAAATATTTTTGAAATCAGTCCTTGGGGTCCGAGAAAACCCGGTTCTAATATTCCACATGAACAGTCGCTTTACAAAGCCTGTCTTATTTACCCAGTAGTGGGAGTGATTGAAATAGGTTCCTTAATTCACTTTTAACATGAAATTAAAATATTTTTGAAATCGGTCAAAGGAGACCCGAGAAAAACTGATTCAAATGTTCTCCTCAGATAGTCACTTAACAAAGTCTTTGGCATTTGCCCAGTACTGGGAGTGGTCAAAGTAGGTTCTTTACTTCACTCTTAACATGAAATCAAAATATTTTTGAAATCAGTCCTTGGGGTCCGAGAAAACCCGGTTCTAATATTCCACATGAACAGTCGCTTTACAAAGCCTGTCTTATTTACCCAGTAGTGGGAGTGATTGAAATAGGTTCCTTAATTCACTTTTAACATGAAATTAAAATATTTTTGAAATCAGTCAAAGGAGACCCGAGAAAAAAACTGATTCAAATGTTCTCCTCAGATAGTCACTTAACAAAGCCTTTGGCATTTGCCCAGTAGTGGCAGTGGTCAAAGTAGGTTCTTTACTTCACTCTTAACATGAAATCAAAATATTTTTGAAATCAGTCCTTGGGGTCCGGAGAAAACCCGGTTCTAATATTCCACATGAACAGTCGCTTTACAAAGCCTGTCTTATTTACCCAGTAGTGGGAGTGATTGAAATAGGTTCCTTAATTCACTTTTAACATGAAATTAAAATATTTTTGAAATCGGTCAAAGGAGACCCGAGAAAAAAACTGATTCAAATGTTCTCCTCAGATAGTCACTTAACAAAGTCTTTGGCATTTGCCCAGTACTGGGAGTGGTCAAAGTAGGTTCTTTACTTCACTCTTAACATGAAATCAAAATATTTTTGAAATCAGTCCTTGGGGTCCGGAGAAACCCGGTTCTAATATTCCACATGAACAGTCGCTTTACAAAGCCTGTCTTATTTACCCAGTAGTGGGAGTGATTGAAATAGGTTCCTTAATTCACTTTTAACATGAAATTAAAATATTTTTGAAATCAGTCAAAGGAGACCCGAGAAAAAAACTGATTCAAATGTTCTCCTCAGATAGTCACTTAACAAAGCCTTTGGCATTTGCCCAGTAGTGGCAGTGGTCAAAGTAGGTTCTTTACTTCACTCTTAACATGAAATCAAAATATTTTTGAAATCAGTCCTTGGGGTCCGGAGAAACCCGGTTCTAATATTCCACATGAACAGTCGCTTTACAAAGCCTGTCTTATTTACCCAGTAGTGGGAGTGATTGAAATAGGTTCCTTACTTCACTTTTAACATGAAATTAAAATATTTTTGAAATCGGTCAAAGGAGACCCGAGAAAAAAACTGATTCAAATGTTCTCCTCAGATAGTCACTTAACAAAGCCTTTGGCATTTGCCCAGTAGTGGCAGTGGTCAAAGTAGGTTCTTTACTTCACTCTTAACATGAAATCAAAATATTTTTGAAATCAGTCCTTGGGGTCCGGAGAAAACCCGGTTCTAATATTCCACATGAACAGTCGCTTTACAAAGCCTGTCTTATTTACCCAGTAGTGGGAGTGATTGAAATAGGTTCCTTACTTCACTTTTAACATGAAATTAAAATATTTTTGAAATCGGTCAAAGGAGACCCGAGAAAAAAACTGATTCAAATGTTCTCCTCAGATAGTCACTTAACAAAGTCTTTGGCATTTGCCCAGTACTGGGAGTGGTCAAAGTAGGTTCTTTACTTCACTCTTAACATGAAATCAAAATATTTTTGAAATCAGTCCTTGGGGTCCGGAGAAAACCCGGTTCTAATATTCCACATGAACAGTCGCTTTACAAAGCCTGTCTTATTTACCCAGTAGTGGGAGTGATTGAAATAGGTTCCTTACTTCACTTTTAACATGAAATTAAAATATTTTTGAAATCGGTCAAAGGAGACCCGAGAAAAAAACTGATTCAAATGTTCTCCTCAGATAGTCACTTAACAAAGCCTTTGGCATTTGCCCAGTAGTGGGAGTGGTCAAAATAGGTTCTTTACTTCACTCTTAACATGAAATCAAAATATTTTTGAAATCAGTCCTTGGGGTCCGGAGAAAACCCGGTTCTAATATTCCACATGAACAGTCGCTTTACAAAGCCTGTCTTATTTACCCAGTAGTGGGAGTGATTGAAATAGGTTCCTTACTTCACTTTTAACATGAAATTAAAATATTTTTGAAATCGGTCAAAGGAGACCCGAGAAAAAAACTGATTCAAATGTTCTCCTCAGATAGTCACTTAACAAAGTCTTTGGCATTTGCCCAGTACAGGGAGTGGTCAAAGTAGGTTCTTTACTTCACTCTTAACATGAAATCAAAATATTTTTGAAATCAGTCCTTGGGGTCCGGAGAAAACCCGGTTCTAATATTCCACATGAACAGTCGCTTTACAAAGCCTGTCTTATTTACCCAGTAGTGGGAGTGATTGAAATAGGTTCCTTACTTCACTTTTAACATGAAATTAAAATATTTTTGAAATCGGTCAAAGGAGACCCGAGAAAAAAACTGATTCAAATGTTCTCCTCAGATAGTCACTTAACAAAGTCTTTGGCATTTGCCCAGTACTGGGAGTGGTCAAAGTAGGTTCTTTACTTCACTCTTAACATGAAATCAAAATATTTTTGAAATCAGTCCTTGGGGTCCGGAGAAAACCCGGTTCTAATATTCCACATGAACAGTCGCTTTACAAAGCCTGTCTTATTTACCCAGTAGTGGGAGTGATTGAAATAGGTTCCTTACTTCACTTTTAACATGAAATTAAAATATTTTTGAAATCGGTCAAAGGAGACCGAGAAAAAACTGATTCAAATGTTCTCCTCAGATAGTCACTTAACAAAGTCTTTGGCATTTGCCCAGTACTGGGAGTGGTCAAAGTAGGTTCTTTACTTCACTCTTAACATGAAATCAAAATATTTTTGAAATCAGTCCTTGGGGTCCGGAGAAAACCCGGTTCTAATATTCCACATGAACAGTCGCTTTACAAAGCCTGTCTTATTTACCCAGTAGTGGGAGTGATTGAAATAGGTTCCTTACTTCACTTTTAACATGAAATTAAAATATTTTTGAAATCGGTCAAAGGAGACCGAGAAAAAACTGATTCAAATGTTCTCCTCAGATAGTCACTTAACAAAGCCTTTGGCATTTGCCCAGTAGTGGGAGTGGTCAAAATAGGTTCTTTACTTCACTCTTAACATGAAATCAAAATATTTTTGAAATCAGTCCTTGGGGTCCGGAGAAAACCCGGTTCTAATATTCCACATGAACAGTCGCTTTACAAAGCCTGTCTTATTTACCCAGTAGTGGGAGTGATTGAAATAGGTTCCTTACTTCACTTTTAACATGAAATTAAAATATTTTTGAAATCGGTCAAAGGAGACCCGAAAAAACTGATTCAAATGTTCTCCTCAGATAGTCACTTAACAAAGTCTTTGGCATTTGCCCAGTACAGGGAGTGGTCAAAGTAGGTTCTTTACTTCACTCTTAACATGAAATCAAAATATTTTTGAAATCAGTCCTTGGGGTCCGGAGAAAACCCGGTTCTAATATTCCACATGAACAGTCGCTTTACAAAGCCTGTCTTATTTACCCAGTAGTGGGAGTGATTGAAATAGGTTCCTTACTTCACTTTTAACATGAAATTAAAATATTTTTGAAATCGGTCAAAGGAGACCCGAGAAAAAAACTGATTCAAATGTTCTCCTCAGATAGTCACTTAACAAAGCCTTTGGCATTTGCCCAGTAGTGGCAGTGGTCAAAGTAGGTTCTTTACTTCACTCTTAACATGAAATCAAAATATTTTTGAAATCAGTCCTTGGGGTCCGGAGAAAACCCGGTTCTAATATTCCACATGAACAGTCGCTTTACAAAGCCTGTCTTATTTACCCAGTAGTGGGAGTGATTGAAATAGGTTCCTTACTTCACTTTTAACATGAAATTAAAATATTTTTGAAATCGGTCAAAGGAGACCCGAGAAAAAAACTGATTCAAATGTTCTCCTCAGATAGTCACTTAACAAAGTCTTTGGCATTTGCCCAGTACTGGGAGTGGTCAAAGTAGGTTCTTTACTTCACTCTTAACATGAAATCAAAATATTTTTGAAATCAGTCCTTGGGGTCCGGAGAAAACCCGGTTCTAATATTCCACATGAACAGTCGCTTTACAAAGCCTGTCTTATTTACCCAGTAGTGGGAGTGATTGAAATAGGTTCCTTACTTCACTTTTAACATGAAATTAAAATATTTTTGAAATCGGTCAAAGGAGACCGAGAAAAAACTGATTCAAATGTTCTCCTCAGATAGTCACTTAACAAAGCCTTTGGCATTTGCCCAGTAGTGGCAGTGGTCAAAGTAGGTTCTTTACTTCACTCTTAACATGAAATCAAAATATTTTTGAAATCAGTCCTTGGGGTCCGGAGAAAACCCGGTTCTAATATTCCACATGAACAGTCGCTTTACAAAGCCTGTCTTATTTACCCAGTAGTGGGAGTGATTGAAATAGGTTCCTTACTTCACTTTTAACATGAAATTAAAATATTTTTGAAATCGGTCAAAGGAGACCCGAGAAAAAAACTGATTCAAATGTTCTCCTCAGATAGTCACTTAACAAAGTCTTTGGCATTTGCCCAGTACTGGGAGTGGTCAAAGTAGGTTCTTTACTTCACTCTTAACATGAAATCAAAATATTTTTGAAATCAGTCCTTGGGGTCCGGAGAAAACCCGGTTCTAATATTCCACATGAACAGTCGCTTTACAAAGCCTGTCTTATTTACCCAGTAGTGGGAGTGATTGAAATAGGTTCCTTACTTCACTTTTAACATGAAATTAAAATATTTTTGAAATCGGTCAAAGGAGACCCGAGAAAAAAACTGATTCAAATGTTCTCCTCAGATAAAGTCTTTGGCATTTGCCCAGTAGTGGGAGTGGTCAAAATAGGTTCTTTACTTCACTCTTAACATGAAATCAAAATATTTTTGAAATCAGTCCTTGGGGTCCGGAGAAAACCCGGTTCTAATATTCCACATGAACAGTCGCTTTACAAAGCCTGTCTTATTTACCCAGTAGTGGGAGTGATTGAAATAGGTTCCTTACTTCACTTTTAACATGAAATTAAAATATTTTTGAAATCGGTCAAAGGAGACCCGAGAAAAAAACTGATTCAAATGTTCTCCTCAGATAGTCACTTAACAAAGTCTTTGGCATTTGCCCAGTACTGGGAGTGGTCAAAGTAGGTTCTTTACTTCACTCTTAACATGAAATCAAAATATTTTTGAAATCAGTCCTTGGGGTCCGGAGAAAACCCGGTTCTAATATTCCACATGAACAGTCGCTTTACAAAGCCTGTCTTATTTACCCAGTAGTGGGAGTGATTGAAATAGGTTCCTTACTTCACTTTTAACATGAAATTAAAATATTTTTGAAATCGGTCAAAGGAGACCCGAGAAAAAAACTGATTCAAATGTTCTCCTCAGATAGTCACTTAACAAAGCCTTTGGCATTTGCCCAGTAGTGGCAGTGGTCAAAGTAGGTTCTTTACTTCACTCTTAACATGAAATCAAAATATTTTTGAAATCAGTCCTTGGGGTCCGGAGAAAACCCGGTTCTAATATTCCACATGAACAGTCGCTTTACAAAGCCTGTCTTATTTACCCAGTAGTGGGAGTGATTGAAATAGGTTCCTTACTTCACTTTTAACATGAAATTAAAATATTTTTGAAATCGGTCAAAGGAGACCCGAGAAAAAAACTGATTCAAATGTTCTCCTCAGATAGTCACTTAACAAAGTCTTTGGCATTTGCCCAGTACTGGGAGTGGTCAAAGTAGGTTCTTTACTTCACTCTTAACATGAAATCAAAATATTTTTGAAATCAGTCCTTGGGGTCCGGAGAAAACCCGGTTCTAATATTCCACATGAACAGTCGCTTTACAAAGCCTGTCTTATTTACCCAGTAGTGGGAGTGATTGAAATAGGTTCCTTACTTCACTTTTAACATGAAATTAAAATATTTTTGAAATCGGTCAAAGGAGACCCGAGAAAAAAACTGATTCAAATGTTCTCCTCAGATAGTCACTTAACAAAGCCTTTGGCATTTGCCCAGTAGTGGCAGTGGTCAAAGTAGGTTCTTTACTTCACTCTTAACATGAAATCAAAATATTTTTGAAATCAGTCCTTGGGGTCCGGAGAAAACCCGGTTCTAATATTCCACATGAACAGTCGCTTTACAAAGCCTGTCTTATTTACCCAGTAGTGGGAGTGATTGAAATAGGTTCCTTACTTCACTTTTAACATGAAATTAAAATATTTTTGAAATCGGTCAAAGGAGACCCGAGAAAAAAACTGATTCAAATGTTCTCCTCAGATAGTCACTTAACAAAGCCTTTGGCATTTGCCCAGTAGTGGGAGTGGTCAAAATAGGTTCTTTACTTCACTCTTAACATGAAATCCAAATATTTTTGAAATCAGTCCTTGGGGTCCGGAGAAAACCCGGTTCTAATATTCCACATGAACAGTCGCTTTACAAAGCCTGTCTTATTTACCCAGTAGTGGGAGTGATTGAAATAGGTTCCTTAATTCACTTTTAACATGAAATTAAAATATTTTTGAAATCGGTCAAAGGAGACCCGAGAAAAAAACTGATTCAAATGTTCTCCTCAGATAGTCACTTAACAAAGTCTTTGGCATTTGCCCAGTACTGGGAGTGGTCAAAGTAGGTTCTTTACTTCACTCTTAACATGAAATCAAAATATTTTTGAAATCAGTCCTTGGGGTCCGGAGAAAACCCGGTTCTAATATTCCACATGAACAGTCGCTTTACAAAGCCTGTCTTATTTACCCAGTAGTGGGAGTGATTGAAATAGGTTCCTTACTTCACTTTTAACATGAAATTAAAATATTTTTGAAATCGGTCAAAGGAGACCCGAGAAAAAAACTGATTCAAATGTTCTCCTCAGATAGTCACTTAACAAAGCCTTTGGCATTTGCCCAGTAGTGGGAGTGGTCAAAATAGGTTCTTTACTTCACTCTTAACATGAAATCCAAATATTTTTGAAATCAGTCCTTGGGGTCCGGAGAAAACCCGGTTCTAATATTCCACATGAACAGTCGCTTTACAAAGCCTGTCTTATTTACCCAGTAGTGGGAGTGATTGAAATAGGTTCCTTACTTCACTTTTAACATGAAATTAAAATATTTTTGAAATCGGTCAAAGGAGACCCGAGAAAAAAACTGATTCAAATGTTCTCCTCAGATAGTCACTTAACAAAGCCTTTGGCATTTGCCCAGTAGTGGCAGTGGTCAAAGTAGGTTCTTTACTTCACTCTTAACATGAAATCAAAATATTTTTGAAATCAGTCCTTGGGGTCCGGAGAAAACCCGGTTCTAATATTCCACATGAACAGTCGCTTTACAAAGCCTGTCTTATTTACCCAGTAGTGGGAGTGATTGAAATAGGTTCCTTACTTCACTTTTAACATGAAATTAAAATATTTTTGAAATCGGTCAAAGGAGACCCGAGAAAAAAACTGATTCAAATGTTCTCCTCAGATAGTCACTTAACAAAGTCTTTGGCATTTGCCCAGTACTGGGAGTGGTCAAAGTAGGTTCTTTACTTCACTCTTAACATGAAATCAAAATATTTTTGAAATCAGTCCTTGGGGTCCGGAGAAAACCCGGTTCTAATATTCCACATGAACAGTCGCTTTACAAAGCCTGTCTTATTTACCCAGTAGTGGGAGTGATTGAAATAGGTTCCTTAATTCACTTTTAACATGAAATTAAAATATTTTTGAAATCGGTCAAAGGAGACCCGAGAAAAAAACTGATTCAAATGTTCTCCTCAGATAGTCACTTAACAAAGTCTTTGGCATTTGCCCAGTACTGGGAGTGGTCAAAGTAGGTTCTTTACTTCACTCTTAACATGAAATCAAAATATTTTTGAAATCAGTCCTTGGGGTCCGGAGAAACCCGGTTCTAATATTCCACATGAACAGTCGCTTTACAAAGCCTGTCTTATTTACCCAGTAGTGGGAGTGATTGAAATAGGTTCCTTACTTCACTTTTAACATGAAATTAAAATATTTTTGAAATCGGTCAAAGGAGACCCGAGAAAAAAACTGATTCAAATGTTCTCCTCAGATAGTCACTTAACAAAGCCTTTGGCATTTGCCCAGTAGTGGCAGTGGTCAAAGTAGGTTCTTTACTTCACTCTTAACATGAAATCAAAATATTTTTGAAATCAGTCCTTGGGGTCCGGAGAAAACCCGGTTCTAATATTCCACATGAACAGTCGCTTTACAAAGCCTGTCTTATTTACCCAGTAGTGGGAGTGATTGAAATAGGTTCCTTACTTCACTTTTAACATGAAATTAAAATATTTTTGAAATCGGTCAAAGGAGACCCGAGAAAAAAACTGATTCAAATGTTCTCCTCAGATAGTCACTTAACAAAGTCTTTGGCATTTGCCCAGTACTGGGAGTGGTCAAAGTAGGTTCTTTACTTCACTCTTAACATGAAATCAAAATATTTTTGAAATCAGTCCTTGGGGTCCGGAGAAAACCCGGTTCTAATATTCCACATGAACAGTCGCTTTACAAAGCCTGTCTTATTTACCCAGTAGTGGGAGTGATTGAAATAGGTTCCTTACTTCACTTTTAACATGAAATTAAAATATTTTTGAAATCGGTCAAAGGAGACCGAGAAAAAACTGATTCAAATGTTCTCCTCAGATAGTCACTTAACAAAGTCTTTGGCATTTGCCCAGTACTGGGAGTGGTCAAAGTAGGTTCTTTACTTCACTCTTAACATGAAATCAAAATATTTTTGAAATCAGTCCTTGGGGTCCGGAGAAAACCCGGTTCTAATATTCCACATGAACAGTCGCTTTACAAAGCCTGTCTTATTTACCCAGTAGTGGGAGTGATTGAAATAGGTTCCTTAATTCACTTTTAACATGAAATTAAAATATTTTTGAAATCGGTCAAAGGAGACCCGAAAAAACTGATTCAAATGTTCTCCTCAGATAGTCACTTAACAAAGTCTTTGGCATTTGCCCAGTACTGGGAGTGGTCAAAGTAGGTTCTTTACTTCACTCTTAACATGAAATCAAAATATTTTTGAAATCAGTCCTTGGGGTCCGGAGAAAACCCGGTTCTAATATTCCACATGAACAGTCGCTTTACAAAGCCTGTCTTATTTACCCAGTAGTGGGAGTGATTGAAATAGGTTCCTTACTTCACTTTTAACATGAAATTAAAATATTTTTGAAATCGGTCAAAGGAGACCCGAGAAAAAAACTGATTCAAATGTTCTCCTCAGATAGTCACTTAACAAAGCCTTTGGCATTTGCCCAGTAGTGGCAGTGGTCAAAGTAGGTTCTTTACTTCACTCTTAACATGAAATCAAAATATTTTTGAAATCAGTCCTTGGGGTCCGGAGAAAACCCGGTTCTAATATTCCACATGAACAGTCGCTTTACAAAGCCTGTCTTATTTACCCAGTAGTGGGAGTGATTGAAATAGGTTCCTTACTTCACTTTTAACATGAAATTAAAATATTTTTGAAATCGGTCAAAGGAGACCCGAAAAAACTGATTCAAATGTTCTCCTCAGATAGTCACTTAACAAAGTCTTTGGCATTTGCCCAGTACTGGGAGTGGTCAAAGTAGGTTCTTTACTTCACTCTTAACATGAAATCAAAATATTTTTGAAATCAGTCCTTGGGGTCCGGAGAAAACCCGGTTCTAATATTCCACATGAACAGTCGCTTTACAAAGCCTGTCTTATTTACCCAGTAGTGGGAGTGATTGAAATAGGTTCCTTACTTCACTTTTAACATGAAATTAAAATATTTTTGAAATCGGTCAAAGGAGACCGAGAAAAAACTGATTCAAATGTTCTCCTCAGATAGTCACTTAACAAAGTCTTTGGCATTTGCCCAGTACTGGGAGTGGTCAAAGTAGGTTCTTTACTTCACTCTTAACATGAAATCAAAATATTTTTGAAATCAGTCCTTGGGGTCCGGAGAAAACCCGGTTCTAATATTCCACATGAACAGTCGCTTTACAAAGCCTGTCTTATTTACCCAGTAGTGGGAGTGATTGAAATAGGTTCCTTAATTCACTTTTAACATGAAATTAAAATATTTTTGAAATCAGTCAAAGGAGACCCGAGAAAAAAACTGATTCAAATGTTCTCCTCAGATAGTCACTTAACAAAGCCTTTGGCATTTGCCCAGTACTGGGAGTGGTCAAAGTAGGTTCTTTACTTCACTCTTAACATGAAATCAAAATATTTTTGAAATCAGTCCTTGGGGTCCGGAGAAAACCCGGTTCTAATATTCCACATGAACCGTCGCTTTACAAAGCCTGTCTTATTTACCCAGTAGTGGGAGTGATTGAAATAGGTTCCTTAATTCACTTTTAACATGAAATTAAAATATTTTTGAAATCAGTCAAAGGAGACCCGAGAAAAAAACTGATTCAAATGTTCTCCTCAGATAGTCACTTAACAAAGTCTTTGGCATTTGCCCAGTACTGGGAGTGGTCAAAGTAGGTTCTTTACTTCACTCTTAACATGAAATCCAAATATTTTTGAAATCGGTCCCTGGGGTCCGGAGAAAAACCGGTTCTAATATTCCACATGAACAGTCGCTTTACAAAGCCTGTCTTATTTACCCAGTAGTGGGAGTGATTGGAATAGGTTCTTTACTTCACTTTAACATGAAATTAAAATATTTTTGAAATCTGTCCCAGGGGTCCCGAGAAAAACTGATTCAAATGTTCTCCTTAGATAGTCACTTAACAAAGTCTTTGGCATTTGCCCAGTAGTGGGAGTGGTCAAAGTAGGTTCTTTTGCTTCACTCTTAACATGAAATTAAAATATTTTTGAAATCGGTCCCTGGGGTCCGGGTGAAAAACCGGTTCAAATATTCTCCATGAAGAGTCACTTTACAAGGCCTGAGCCATTTGCCTAGTAGTGGGAGTGATTGAAATAGGTTCTTTACTTCACACATGAAATTAAAATATTTTTGAAATCGGTCCCAGGGGTCCCGAGGAAAACCGGTTTAAATGTTCTACATGAACAGTCTGTTTACAAAGCCTATGCCATTTGCCCAGTAGTGGGAGTGGTTGGAATAGGTTCTTTAATTCACTCTTAACAAGAAATCAAAATATTTTTGAAATCGGTCCTAGGGGTCCTGAGAAATTAATCTGATAAGACTTTTCTGCCAAATTAGTCTTACTCATATGTACGTATATAGTCAATCTCAATGCTCAGGATCTCGCTGTCAGGATTCAGTACTGGAAAATGTTGGAATGGGTTATTTTTTTTACTGTGATTTTCAAATAAATTCTAAAAGCGTTGGATTCTAATAAGAACTGGGAATGATTTTATGAAAAAAAGGCAATTACCGCAATATTTTTGAATTTACGGTTTAAATCTACAAGGCGCCTGCGCTATGAGCTATCTTCTAGAAAAATCTTATCAAGACGAATAAAATAAGCTCGAACACGAGGTAGTTAGTAGATATC
Source organism: Helicoverpa armigera (assembly GCF_030705265.1). NCBI lineage: Eukaryota > Metazoa > Arthropoda > Insecta > Lepidoptera > Noctuidae > Helicoverpa > Helicoverpa armigera. The sequence goes on along the minus strand of NC_087145.1, from coordinate 4,918,882 downwards.
GTTGAGGAGTTCCCACGTCTCTCTGTCGGCTCCATTGTCAGGTCAGATTTTAAAACCTTTACAGTTTTGTGGTGTCTGAGACATATACCCGAATAACAAGGTTTTACTCGATATGTGTCTACAATTTTCGAGAGTCGCTTCCGATTTTTTTAGAAATTCCATCACCAGACCCTGGGCCGGATGACAAAGGAACCATTGAGGAAGTAAGCCCTTTCAAACAATTAAATAATTGTTGAAATCGGTTGGTAAACGACGGAGTTATGCACGTACAAACATAAAAAAAATGCAAATGAATTAAGAACCTCCTCCATTTTTGGAAGTCGGTTAAAAAAAAAGTTGTCGTGTACAATACCTCGTATTTGTCAATGAATATAATTCATTTCAATTAAGGTAATAAAAGTGGAATAGTTAAGAGTTCGTAAGCTTATTTTATGTAATATTGAATAAGAGTCAAACCAGTTTTTCTCAGGACTCCCGGGATAGATTTCGAAATGCTTTGGTCTGGGACCTAATATAAGCCTATGGAACCTAATACACTATGCAGTTACTGTGGGCAACACTTGAGCCCAACTTCCATACAAAGAATAGCATTGTCCTTTTCATACTTTTTGTAATTTAAAATCCGGGTCAGTTATAGCTAATTTATGCAAATCTAATGTACGTTTTTTATTTAATATAATCATAATAAAACTTGTTGAACTATACTATCAAATCATAACATAGGATTTAAATATTATGATTCTATGGACTTACCTACTTATAGAAAAATGCAAATCATAAATCTAAATTTTTATTAATGTTGGGAAAAAATGTAGATAAGCGCCAAAGACTTTTTCTTTAGGTATTCATTTATCAGTTTCAGTTCACAAAAGTTGTTGCTAATAAACTAAAATTATATTTAAAAAAAAACTACTTTTTTCCCTGCTGGTTCACCAGCGTCTTGTGGAAACGACTGCCCTTATCCAGATCAAATATAGCCTATGTTACTCTGAGATAATGTAGCTCCCTAAAAGTGAAAGAATGTTTCAAATAAATTCAGTCGCTTCGGAACCTTTATGGGAAAATCAAAAAATGATACCTCTTTTTACATTAGCATCATCTAGATGAGAGAGACAACAATATACATTATATTTATTGCATAGTACAACAAATTTATACATACTTATATTTTTGTTACAGTTACAAGAAACAAACCAATATGGCCGCAAAAGCTATAAGATAGTCAAATAGTACAACTGAAATGAAAAGTTCCTGTTGAGTTAAGTGAAAATCATTCAAAATAAAAAAGTCTGCGGCTCTGCTGTGTTACAAAGTGAGGATGGATGAAAGCGATGTCATCATATCATCCACTGAGATTATTAAAGGTAGGTCAACATCATTATTGTATGCCAAAAGTGTTTTTCTAACTTTTTGTACTGACATTGGGTCAGTTTTTTATCATATAAACAGTTAAATAGACATGAATCTAACCACTTGTATCACTATTCATATAGACATAAATCTTAACTACTCACATTACTTTTTATAGCATATTCCTACAATCAATTATACATATGTATCATGTTATGTTTTCCTGATTGAAGCATTACACCAATAAATATAATTTACTAAAACTAGAAACTAGATGAAGTGATGATGATAATCCACTAGACAATTACAGCCTTACTTATAAACGTGAATTAAATATAAGTAATACTTAAGGGCTGTTTAAGAAAATTCTTACTTATTAACGTTGCTTAAGCATGTCTTAACTAACATTTAATCACTACTTAATACTTTAACTAGTGATTAGTTAAAATGTTGCTTAGAAGGTGATTAGAGATTTTATAAGTAAGGCCTCTGCCTCGAATTTTGCGGGCAGCGGGGCGGCAGCGGCGGCGGCACGGGAGCGGCAGGATCTTACGCGTATAATCAAATGGACCGGCCCTCGAATATAGCGGCGCGGGAGCGGGCAACGAGCGGTGAGCTCCAGTCAAAACGGTGACCGCCCGCGCCGCCGCCGATGCCGCCCCGCTGCCCGCAAAATTCGAGGCAGAGGCCTAAGGGGGTTAATGTTTTTTTACGGACATTTTAACAATGATTAATTCCTTAATTGTTAACATTGATTCAGAACTTAATTTACGTTGGAGAAATTTAAAGACTACATAGGTACATGCTTACACTTAGCTATTGTCGGTTCAAAGAATTGTTATTACTAGTTAAGTATTTATCCAGATTTTTAATCCATAATCCTTTATTCTGATGTCCCATTTTTATTTGTCAGAAAGTTCACGCTAACAAGAGATTTTAACAATGACTGAACAAAAGTTTGTTAATTAAAACCATTGTAGGTTGCGCGAATTCCGCTCAGCTGGATTAAAGTATGAGAGGAACTCGCGAGCCGACTCCCACTTGACTGATTTAAATAACTGAATAATACATATGTATTTGATACCTTTCTGATACCAAATAGAGCCAGACTGACCATCTGGTGTAACACGCTAAGTTCGAAATACTGAGATTTTTATGGCACCTCAAGCGGTTTCTAAAGTCCAAGTTTCTTCCTTGAAACTTTTGATAAAATATTGTTGCAATTACCTACTTATATGTAGTTTGTAGTAAACAAGAATTTCATATTTGATAATTGTGGAATGTTTACACTTAAAACAGAAATATCGCGCGGAACGTAATGAACTTATCTAAATGTTTAAAAAAACTCTATTACTAAAGTTTTCCCATTGTAATAATAGTAATAAATAAATCCATAGTAATAAAGTTTAGGTACACATCGGTTAGCTATCTATCTTGTTTAGAAGATTGCTTAGCAACTTACAGATTAGATATAGGAAGATAAGTATCGGCATTTAATCGTTAATTCTATACTGATAGCATTGTTAACATTTGTTTAGCCGGCATGTCTCAAGGTAATCTATCTTAAACTTTGTATGGCTGGAATATAGTACAAATCATGTCTGTCTAGGAAATAGAAAACTTTTGTTTTTCTTGGGAAATTGTCAAATGACCCCCTCCCGCAGCGCGAGGGAGTGTCTGACTATTACTAACTGAAACCCACCATGTTCCTTTTGGGGCCTTTTCTGTACCAGGGCCGCGGTTACTCCGCAGACTGTACAATGGATTCCGCTGGGGTACCTGCTAGTCTTAGACATTGTAACAAATCGAAAAATCTATTACAAAGTAGGTACCTCAATTGTACACAAGTGTACACCATGAAGTGTATGTTACAAGTACAACAAATATATTAAAACAATGACAATATTTAAAACAAAAATATTAAATGTTCGTCATGAAATTCAATCGCATAAGCTTGCCTCGATAAGAAAACTTTTATGTGCATCTTACAAACAAGTATTGGAGTTTCAACTTAAGCTTATTAAGTTATAAATAAGCGGTAAGTGCTAAGTGGGCGGTTCTGTCAAGCATGACGTCGTTACAGTTGCACAAATGTATATAAATACATATACATTCAGGTTTATGTATATTGTATAGGCTCCATTGCATCTGACCTTCTAAATGATTGATAGGAAGGTAGGTATATTACGTATTATTTGCGAATTTATTTATACTACTATGTCAATAAACATTGAGTCAAATGCGTATTTCTGGATTGTGGGTGCAATGTGAATCATGTTAACTACGTCATACATAGGTTACGCACTATGGTCATTAATCATTATAAATTGTATTAACCGCCTTTTTAACCCCCGAAGGAAAAAGTTAAAATATAAAGAAACCCCCGGCACAAAAACCCTTTTTAAAGAGATTTTTTTTTTGCAATACTCAATTCATGTCAATCCGAAGATTTCAGTCAGTTTTCGGCATGGACCCCCGTGCATATTACACCAAGATTTGTCGACATTGAGAAAGAAAGGGAATCTTACCTTGAGACTAAAATTAAGAGTATTCTTAAAAAGCTCGCCTTATTAAAATAAACATTGACTTAACCTCGAGAAAAACAGAAATCTGAACTTGAAAGCATTTTGTACTATGTTATGAAATTTTTATCAGGTTTCGAGCCTTGAAAAGGGTAATATCAAAGTTATTTATGCCCTCCAAAACTGAAGGGCGGCTGTTTTGATTTAGTTCTTGATAACCATGAAAACCTGAAAGTTACGCACTAAACTAACTTACTATACTTAATTGAATTATCATTAACAAGTCTTTTAGTTGGATGTTTATTTTGCTTACTGAATTTCATAATAGACAACCAGTCTTTATCAGAAACCTTAGTTAGGTATATGTGTACAATGTAGATATTGTAAATGCGAGTGTTGTATTGTTTGTTACGTTTACGTCAAATTATCTGATAAAATTTCGTTGGAATAAGGTTAAGGGTTAGTGAAGATATTTTTAAGACTCATTTTTAACAGTTAGTAAATAAGAAGGATCGAAAAGATAAGTAGGTATAGAAAAAGTGCCCTTATAGAAAAGAATTGGAACAGGAAACCTATTTTATCAGAAAGAAGCGATAAACTTTTTTGAGCTAGAACACAAAAGCCAGCCGAGTCTACGCTAGTCCAATTATTCTTTAATCTAGATAGGGCAATGTCCGCTGGCAACATTCGTTATAATGGAAACTGTCTAACAGTCTAACTTATCCAGACTAGGATATAATGAAGAAAATATTTAAAGGGCAAAAACGGAACTTCTTAGTTCATAATCGTAGAAGAAAATACGATCATAATGTAATAAATATTTCTTGGTGTATATAGGTATTTACATTTTAAATGTTATCAAACATTTTCTACCAGAACCAGAACTAACTACATATTTATGATAGCTTATCAGTTCAAAATTAAATACCTATGTAAATAAAAGACCGCGATGTTTTACAATTCTAATTCTTTTGCGATCAAAATTCATTTCCGATTTCTCATTTTACATTTATGAGGCGCCAACATCATTCAAATTAACGCTTCGATGAAAAGTAAAAAAAAATGCAAGGTTGACCCTCTAAAACTCCCAAAACTAGGTTATTTTCTCAATGTTGACTATTATTTAAACTCAATTACAATGTCATACTGCAATGATTTATTTAATACCTCATGGAATTCTTGCACGGAAAACCTATTAAATTGGTTTTTTACGTGAGCTGCCTTTCTAGAGGCTACTTGTCCCTATTTACGCTGCTATTGGAACTATAAAATTGTTTTGGATGAAAGTCCTTTTTTAAGTCAATGGGCGAAGCCTGTGTTGAACCGTAGACATCCTATGGCTGTAATGATGATGATGATCATTTTTAAATTGAGTCTATCATCGTTATCATAAGCTACCATCAGCACATAACCTAGACCTTTTTGGAATCGGCGCAGCATGATTTCTTCTTCCATACTCTTCTACCTAACGTCATCTCTCAAGTCATATTATTTCTACTTATATCGACTTTCACGCCTTCATAATGTAGAGTAGACAATGAAAATAACATTTTAAAGATGTTTCACAAACTGTTTAGGTATATCCTTTCTCTTGCCAAAACACCAACCTCAATCGAGGACATTAAACCTGACAAAGGAATAACATTAAAACACGCTTCACTGGAAGAAACATGTAGCTGCCATATTTGTCGTTGGGGGTTGTAACCACAGTCTCAGTTGGGGACGTAATGCATACCATTTCACATTATGCATGCATACATGCACACTTACGTCTTTAGTATTTTGCTAAGCTACATGTACTGAAGTTATTTTCCTATCACCATATTTTATGTCATTTCCAAATCTACCTCAGGTGTTTCCCTGAAGTTTATGGTCATTGTCCTTTCCTGGTTAGGTCGTTAGTAGATACGTAATTCATATCTGTACTTGGAGTTCTAAGCTTGTGAAAGCCGAATTTATTTGGGTTGCTCGTCTAAGTACCAATATGGGTGGTCTAAGTTTATTGCAATGCTAGGATCTTAAAATGTACCTATGTAGGCGGTTTTCTCTTTCATCTTAAAGTTGCAGTAAACTATTAGCTAATTCAACTCCGTATTAGGTAGAGCAGGATAGCTCGATTGTAGAACACCACATTTTTGCGCTAGCGGTAAAAACTTGCCAGACGATTGGCATTACCCACATTACGCTTGATAATCGTTTTCCAATATCGCTTTTAGCCATTTAACAATCTCTTTGCGAATACAGAGCAGTAACTGAGATACTGTCTGGCATAAATACTGAAATAACCCTTTTATGTCCTCTGTTTACATCTAACACTAGGATTTTATAGCTTTTACTTTCAGATTCTGACAGTATCCCTCCATTTAGTCGTGCGTTGCTTTCAAAAAAAAATCTCTTTAGAACCCTTAAGCCCATCTTCAACCATTACCAACAACACCCGTTGTCGTTCACAAAAACATGAACCGTAATCTGATTCCAATATCGAGACGAGATATATTCAAATGTCGTTGTATTTACGTAATTCAAAGGTCTCTTGATTCGAAAGGTCAAGTAGGGTCGTTTCCAATTACCATCGGAATAACATTACTCTAAGTAAGTTATGTCTGGCCCAGACAGACGTCCCTTGAGATGAAATTTCGCAATAAGGTTCCCGAATTACAAAAGTCTCTCGAAACTGAAAATGTTCCACGGGTAGCTTACCCAAATACTGGATTCATGTAATCATTCAATACGTTTTCTACGAAGTTAGTACTTCTCGTAATACCAAAGTTTCAGTAAAAACAAAAGCTCTGTCTACCACAAATGTCGTGTTGAAAACTTTCACCAAAGTTCATGTCAATCATTTTGCCTCCATTAGGTTTTAGAACTTTGACCTTCCCTTTTTGCCCTCAAGTCAAGCCACTTATCTTGGCATAACCATAAACTGCAGCTTTATTATCATACGAAATCATGTAAATGGTTCTGCTTGAAATAAACTTGCATTGATTACAAATATGTCTTGAGTGACCTTCGCGTTAGATCGTTATCAGAACTTTTTTCAGTCATACATAAACATAAATTTAAGCGCTGCCATACGATTCGCTGATTTATAGTTTCCCCTTTTAAAGCAAATGGAATAAGTTATGGTTTTGACGTTCTATATGGACAGATTGACAATAAAACTATACATTAATAGTTGGACTGAACGCCCGATTGAACGTTGTCCAAAATTTTGGGGAAGTCGAAATAAATATATCCCATTTCTATCTTTATGACAAGACCAGAAATATGGATGTCCGCTGCATCTGGATCAATGAAGTAATAGCTTGTCCAGTAGGTTTTTCATCGAAAATCTTATTGGCTTGTTGCGCCAGAGCCTTACTAATAAGGGATACTAGATCTAATGAAATTGATTACCGAGAGTGCTTTCATTATTATTTTTCCTAAGACGGCTTTGTAGAACGTTCATAACCTAATTATTGTCGCACAAGGCGAGGAAGCAGTCTAGATTGATTGCAACCAATTTAAAAGATTGATTGATTTATTGATTTATTTAAGTCAGTTATCTAGCGTAATCTATATACCAAGCGAAAAGAAACGCCTAAAGATTATTTTTCACTTTACAAATGGTATCCTCATCAAAAATCCATCAGTACGAGAAAGGTATCACATCAAAAATACACAAAGCAATATCGTAGCGTCCTTTCAGCGTAAAAATATTGTCACAGCCTAGCCGTGTATGTTACATATATCAATCTGTAATGGTCCCTCTACATGAATGCGTTAACAAAATCTGCATATTTCATCGTTTGCATGTATTGTAACTGTGTTCTACACGCTTGCTGCTACACTAAGAATATTAATATGTGTTTAACGTGCATTTTCAACCCTCTGTAAGTGCTGTTCAGTTATTTATGTATTCGCTAGTCCATTGTTATGTGCTGCAGAGTTGGTTTATCATAATTTGCTTCCAACAGCAGTTTTAGTAGTTCATGCTGAAATTCAGCTTAATTTCATTATGAATTCTCTTTACTTTATCTACGAGTTTTTCTACGTGATGTTGTTACTTTGTAGTCTGCTTTGGCTTTCATAAATAACAGTAACGGATTACTTTGAGCACACACAATGTTTTTTTATGTTCTCATGTAGCATTCTTATTTCGCACTGAATAAATACGTAACTTGTTCATTCATCTGCCATGCTAATAATCGTAATTTTATAACCATCGAAATTAATTAAAAACGAATTCATATTTATTTAACTAAATTGGTATTAATGGTAGGTGCTAAAACAAGTCGTAAAGTTGTATCATGATAATTACCGCTCCCGTCTTCGCTTCGCTATAAAATGGGACACTTCCTTGAAGGCCAATAAATTTCAGTCTACTTCAGTATTTTGTTACAGCTTTGTAGATTATTTTGGCCTTGCTCGTGAATTTAGATGGATAGTTTAATGTTTTGTAGTTGCTTTGAAGGCGAGAATCAAGGTGAGCTTTGTCCAGAGGTACTCTCATTGTGATGTGCCCCACCTTTTCATCTATAGCTTTATTAACATTAATTGGATTAGTACGAACACCGACCTTACCGTAACTCCCACCCAAGCTTCGTTCATCCTTTCCGGAGGCTTTAAGTTCTACATAAAGCGCTCTTTGTCTTTTTCAATTTAGGTAGCACTTAGGACGTAACGGGACACTTTATGAAAATGCCTCCTGAAATTACTTTCTTGATTAAACAAATAAATTGTCCCTTAATCGGCGGCTAATCCTTGGAAGATACCCTAATGGTGCCGTGTTTCTAGACTTATATACTAGTTTCCATTCTGAACCAATCAACATCATTGTTGACTAAATCAAATGCCTTTGTCAAAACCAATTTTTTTCTTACCACTCTACACAAGTCTGGTTTTCACGATATTCGTAATAAAAACTTTGAAAAGGCCTATTACGATTTATTCCGTGTTTGAAAAACTCATTAAAACTCTCAACTTCCATTACTTTTTTGCTTGAACAAACCGTCAGTTTGACGCAACAACGGTGAAGTTCCAAGGTCGCTCATCGCTCAGTTTCAAGTGGGCAAGTACAAGCTAGGCTAGTCCACTGAAATAGCTGTAATTTCCTATTCGAGTGCTACACATGCAATAAAGGTGCGGCACGAGTGTCAGCCTGACCTTGGGTTACGTAAGTGTATGCAAACTTGGGGTGTGCCCCAAGGGCGAGCGCGCGCGATTCCTTTCATTAGCGCCGAAGTATTAATAGATTTTTTGTAGGCGTTCCTTTCTGAATGAATGGTTTATGTTGGTTTTGTTTCCGTTTGATTAAAGTTGAACTGCATTATGGTATTGCATCGATCCATCTAGTATGTGGATATTTATTTATATAAAAAGAAAACCTGTTCTGCAAGTGACACGGTGCAACTTTGTTGCTACTATTTTTGTAGTTTGGTATTTAACTTTGCTCGTTTTGTTCAACTTTACCACTTCAATTTGTCAAGCAATCCCCCTTTTTTCACAATCTTATATTTTTCGAAGAATCATACTATTTACTTGTGGACCGTCATCATTCCTTGCCCTTACTGCAATTTCTAATATACGTTAAGATTTTTATATCTGGCGTGATATTTGAATGATATACGTAATTTAGTAAAAACCTTCTACATCCTTTACCTTTGATCGAAATAATACCATTATGCCAAGCTGACAAGGACCGGACCATGTCAACATTACGTAACCTTGGGCTGTGAACAATTTAACTACAAATTGATTGGACGATGACATCACAATCGCTTTTGACCTTACGTATGGTCAGGGGCACGCATCATCATTTGGAATCATTGCATGGAACGTAATCGGAGTTGCAATTTCCTGGTTCTTGTGACTGGTACTGCAAAATGCACGTAAACTAAAAGTGCTATAGGATTTTACCTGACCAATTCATTGTGTCAAATAATTTTATGGCGCTGCGGAATTAAATCAGCGCTTTTTTCCCAACTTGAAGGTTCGCTTGCCATTTCCTTAAAGTAATGTTTTAAAGCACTAAGGTCTGCTGTAAATTGCGAAAGATTAGACTGCTTTAATTTCACGACTCTTCCTACGTTTTAATGTCGAGTATTTTTATAACGTTCCTCGGCTTCCGTCTTTTACGTTTCCGTTCTGTGTCCTTCGTTACGCCTACTGCATAAAATTAAAATACCTTAAAAAGCTTTTTTTACTGTCGCGTCCGTTGTTTTTGTAGGCACTGATAAGGCTGCGTAAAAAGATCAAAGAAAGAGGTTCCTTTAGGTACTCCCGTTGTTTACAAAGCTACTGTCTGTCTGCCTACGCAGTATCTGAGGAAACTATGTAGAAATATATAATATTTTTGTTTTCAATAATGACGTTAATCCATGTTCAAGGCAGCTACGGTGAATGGTATATTTTAGGATGTTGAGACGAAGCCTAGACATAAATCTCTTATTTATAAATCACAAATTCCTTAGGTATATGAAGATCTTCTTAGGATCTTAATTTCCATCATATTCAATTTAACGGAAACATTATTAGTTACTTTGACTATCGATTTGGTCGTTATTGTCTGCCATATAATCATCTTTTTAAACAGAAACACCGAAACAAAATGATCTACCAACAAACCATCTACAAACCTAGACATTTTTATAATTGTGCTACACAAAAAGACGTTGGTTAATAAATCAGAATCCTTGTTCCATTTTCTTGACAAAAGCTCACAAAAGCTTTACGACTTCAATGTAGCCCGCATCATGGAGAAAGATCTTTGCTAGATTTATTTGTTCAATCAAACTTCCTCGGGTTCAACATCTCTTTCAGCGAACTTATAAGTTTTAACTGAACGTTGTACTTCAATATGATTTATTTTATATTTGCCTACTTACTTACCATTTACTGTTTTCATTTAAGTATATTAATAAACATTTTCCATGATTGTATTTTGTTTGCTCGTTGCTTTCATCATTTTTAAGCTTGAAAGAGCCCCAGAAGAAAAAAATTGATTCCTTTTTTAAATCTTTGTTTTTTTTTCTGGCATTGATATAAAGGTCAAGTGTTCAAACCTTTTTAACGTTCAGAAGGGATAATTTACTCCGTTTCTCTATGAATATTTGAGTAGAAAAACCATTAGGTGTGTCTGAAAATAGGTTCTATTCGAAGAACCTATTTTTCATGTTTAGTTTAGCTAACAGATTTTGTAATAACGGCAGTAGTTAGAAATGTGTCATACGACAATACCGTAAGTTGATAGCAATTGTTAGATACTGCCCGAATGGTGTGAAGAGTTTGCCAGATGTTGCCAGAAATCTAAGACCCCCATACTATATCCTTTGAAAAACGTTCTCAATTGGGAGTACTTCTCTGATGCTTTCGAAAAACTCTCAACGGTACTGCCAGGAAAAATGTAAGCAAGAACTACACAAGAGAGCTTAATATAATGAATTATGGAATAACAATAGTAGTTTATACTTGTAATATCTCTCTGAAGACAGACAAAGTTTCCTAATACATACTAACAGAGGACTGAATGAACAAACATACATAAATAACATTATTGTATTGTGTTAGTGAACTCGTGTATTCTCTAGAGAACTTCGAGTATTCCTATATAATGTTATTCTAACTTGTATTCTGAAAAGTAAAGCTTTTATACCCATATCAGTTTCTTGTTGCTTAGTTAGATTATTTCTGAGAGTCATGTCGTCTATATGTTACGGGTAATGCTAGAAGGTGGAGTAAACCTAGGTTTACCCGGGTTGACTTAGTATTACCCAAGCTTCTTGGGTAAAGTCCGAATAATAAGTAAAATAAATATTAATTCGGGGTTTACCCATGCTCACCTAGGTCTACCCAACTCTGACTGGGTAATGTTAGGTGTTGCGTAATTTTCGAACCCGTGGCGTAATTCTAGGATGATCATGGTACTGTTGAGGAAATGTTCTCAAGGAATCAGTTTTCTGTGTGTCATGATAAACGGATTGATATTGAAAATATATCACCAGAAAAAAAGCTTACGAGAGGTTGAAAATAAACAGTCGCTTTCAGGAGGCCCGGGTAATAAAAGGTGTAATTGCAAAACAAAATGTGCCACAAAGAAGTGTTCATGCAAAGCTGCAGGAAAATTGTGAAATTCTAAATGTCACAGCAGTTTACCTTGCTCAAATAAACAATTTCAATTTGAACAACAACGACCGTTATTAGTTTTTTTTTTCTATTAAATCTATTAAGTTTATGTTCTTCAAGCAATTACGATCGCCTTTGTATGTTTTTTAAATAATATATGTGTAAAATGACCTTGGATTTTCATTTCACTAATTAATTAGACAAATTTTTAACATTACCCAGTCAGAGTTGGGTAGACCTAGGTGAGCATGGGTAAACCCCGAATTAATATTTATTTTACTTATTATTCGGACTTTACCCAAGAAGCTTGGGTAATACTAAGTCAACCCGGGTAAACCTAGGTTTACTCCACCTTCTAGCATTACCCGTAACATATACATATGGAGAATTTGTACTTTAGTAATTAAAAAAATTGTTTGCCATATTAAAATCATCACCTTTGTCTAAGGTACGTCAAAGAAATCGTTATCTTTTTCAGAGGTCGTTTTATTTTAAAAATCCCCATGACACTTGACCTCCTCAATATCACCTTTGGCCATAGACCTATGCATATCTTACGAAGTAGATCGTTCATATGTCAAACATTCGTAAAAAGTTTTAGCGAAATAGTTTAACACTGAAATTGATATTTTAGTTGGATGTTAAACCATGCTTAGCACTGCCGTTCGATAGGAATTACTGCCTGTTTCAACTGCTTTTAAACATGCAACCAAGTCCTTTGTCACCCTAGCTTGAACGAGGGTTTTCCCGCCTTTTTTATTAGAAAAAAAACTCCCTTGATCCTTCACCTTTATCGTAAAATTATCGTAATAATGTGTGTACTTGTGTACTTTTAACTGCAATGGAAGGGTTGTAAATTAAAACTGGCATTTGCACGTCAGTTTGCTCATAAGTCAAAACGATTAAAAAGATTATTTAAAGTCCCAAGGTGCGTGACGACATTACACGAAAAAAATCATTAGGAAACCACCTATTTGCTATCCCTACTAATATTATATGATATTCTGATACTCATATAATATTTTCCTTGCATAAAATTGATACAAGACCTATAGGTATCGATCATCCTCATCCTCCGAGCCTTTTCTCAACTATGTTGGGGTCGGCTTCCAGTATAGGTATCGATAACCCAACTACCTATTTCATGTTCTACTTAATAAAATAATAGTTCCGATTGAACAACAAAGTTTTCATAGTTTACCGAACAAGAAATTAGGTTTCCAATCACGCAAACACTATTTATTATTTCTTGCCAAAAAAAAAACTGCATAGCAAAGTATGTATAGTGCTGGAATGAGACAAAATTTACTTTAGCTACTAACGTAAAATATTTGTCTAGCCGTCGAGACCACTTCAACCTGCATATTTTGTAAGAGAATAGCTTTTTAGTAAAATATTTTCCTGTCGTATTTTGACATTTACTTTATATCCGATCCGATATAAGATCCGTTTTGATACAAAAATGAACCTACATTTCCAAGACATGACGACATATTTATAATTGTGCTTATTCCTTGATTCTAGATGTAAGTTTTCTTAGCCCTTGTGTTTATACGAAGCAACTTTACTTAAACAGTCATATCTAGTGACGGAGATGTATCATAATCATATAACCATAACAGCAAATTGAATCTTTACAAATGTTCAAAAAATCACGCCAAACAGTGAGACAGCATGCAATACCGAAGTTAACCGGTTAATACCGCTTTAAACTAGGCCATAAACTCCAACTTTTATAAACTAGAAGTAATTCTTCCAGACAGATTGTACTTCGCGACGCTGAAAACTGGTTACAAGCCCAAACCTACCAGAAACAGCAAATATTTCCACATAGAAGATGAGATTGTGTACGAGAACTTCTATTTTGACTTCGGGCCTTACCACCTCTGCCATTTGTACCAGTTCTGCAACAAGCTTAATGAGGAATTGGAGAAGAACCCGAAGAAGAAGATTGTTTTCTACACCAGCAACAATGAGACCCTACGGCTTAATGCGGCCTATCTTATTGGGAGTTATCAGGTAGCGTATGCTTTCAATTTCTTTTTTATCTTCGATCTATTTGGATTGTCCTTTTTTAGATATGGGTCTCCGTCTAATGCGTGCCTTATCGCTCAATCAACATCCATTCTTCCTTCAGTGTTTTGTTTGCTTTATTTGACATTGCCCTTTGAAAAATTGTTCCTTGTCAATACTTAAGTATATATCACAAAGTGTTAAGACCCCTATTTTTAGGTCTCATTCTACTTCAGACAGCTCTTGAATATTTAAAACAAACCCAAGAAGTGTTGAACTAAGTATCAGGTTTTGGATGTTGACTTTTACCTTACCTTGACATTTAACATCGATTAGGAAAATCCGTTTCGAGTTAAATTCCGTGAAAAATTACGAATTATTTCATACTTTGCAGCACCCCAGACGATTTAAATAAATGTTGCTACAGACGTATTTTTCTGTTCATTCTTGTGGAATGATTTAAACCCTAGGCTATATCGTCAGACATGAAATCATACGGTGTGTTAGTTCCGATACGATTACCACGATCCGCGGAAAATATCTACATCCGTCCCACAGTATCAGGAAGACTTAGAAAGTCAAGGTTCTGTTGAATACGTAGTCTGGTTAGAAATACACGTGTTTATACATAAGCTGTAATAAGCACGTGGTATTGTCACTGTAATCTTTCCTATGGAAATTTTTATTCTCCATGTATTTTCATCTTTGTATCAAAAATTAAAACTTTGATATCCATGCGCAACTGGGACTAATTGTTTGAGTAACTTTTTTGGAGCGAGGGATTTTGGAGACATTGATCCCCTTTCTATTAATGATATTCTCTATTAGCAGAACGGGTTATAAATAGACTTAGGTACTTTTCAGACCTTCTAATCTTACAGGATTATATTTCAAGAATGACGCAAACCTTCAACTGATACCTCCTCCCACGTTGCATAACGAAGTACTCGAAGTTAAAAATACTTCGTAATCCTTAGGAAATATAACCTGATCAGTAATCGGGGGTAAATGGTCAGTTCCCACGCGTTCTCCATTATCCAATGATACTCTATGTCTGGTAGAAACATGGAGAACAAAATGACTAACGGAGGTGCCATTGCGGAAAATCGCCTATGAAAGTAGCGCGCCGAAATGCGGGTGAGCGGGGGACGAAGAACGTTACTGTTGTCGCTATTATACGCCTTCTTTGGACCTGACCATATTTTGTAATATCAAAAATCGTTAACAGGTATCTGAAAGAACCCAAACGCCTCTTTAGTTCACTCGCAACTGTTCATTTTGACCATGCTTACCGTACGAATTTGACCTAGAAGAAGGCGCCTGACCTACCTGCCTTGTGGCATCTCCGCTCATCTTTCCTTAGTCCGTAGCTGAAAATTACCACCAAGCTACGTTATAATGTCTGATGGAAATTACCACCGGGATATACGCCGAGGCCATTCTCACGGAGTTACGGATTTAGTTGATTGTGCCCGGATTTAGTTGAGGATCTAGTTCATCTGTCTGTGGATTAAGTACAGGTGAAGTGGTTCGTGTAGTAGGTAAATTGTCGCAGCGTATAGTTAAGTCCTCATCCTGTACAAATGCGTTGGTACATTTGGTTTTGAGAATAGTATTATGCATGCTTTAGTTATGGCTAGGAATAGCGGATTTAGTGCAAATTATATCCTAAGCCTCAGAAAGAAAAATGGTGTGGGACTGTCGATATTTTCGATGCACAATCTGTCATATACCTTTAAGCTTGTATTTATCCAAAGCCTAAAACAGACTTGCCTAAAGTAGCTAGCATGGGTGCAATTGCTTTACGAAAACCTGACATTTTTGGATGAACGTCAAAACTAGACAGACCGAACTAAATTAACTACATTCTATATTATGTATTAGACAAAAGTATTATGTTTACTCAATGTTGTTACGGATAACAATGCAAACACCTATACATATAAAATCAGCAGGTATTTACCACCTGTCCTTCTATGCTCAAAGAACGCTAGCCGCATGAATGCTTCCATATTCATACACGAGTGAGCATGTTAGCTTATCCCGGTCTACATAAACTTCACCAAGGTTATTTCCTCTCTCTGCCATTGGACATGACATACATACATACATCACTGCCTGTTAGGTCTAGTGGTCTATGACTGAGGTCTCGGGTTCGATTGCCGGGTTGGCCGAAATCGCTTTGTAGGTTTTAGAAACTTAAACAAAGCAACTCGGATCCTGGAAGTTGGTGATTGATTCACCCGTGCATCGGAGAGCAAATAAATGTCGAAATGTTGGTCCTGAGCCTGATCTCTCTCCGGTTGTGTCGGTTTACCCACCCATCGGACTATGAGAGTGAAGGAATAGTGAGTGCACTTGTGTCTGCGCAAATGCTTGTGGACTGTAATATGTCCTGCGCATTTGGCTGATCTTATATGAGAACAGCCGCCGTTGCCGATAATAATCGGCTAAGAGGACATCAACATACTTACATCAGCCTTTTTATCGTCACACTGCTGGGCACAGGCCTCCTCTTAAACAGAAAAGGATTGAGCGTTGATCACCACGCTTGCTCAATGCGGGTTGGCAATTTCAGACTTGACATGACAGCACAGCCGTAAAAATGATTGAAGTTCTCGTAATGTTACAAAAACTGACGTGATTCGCTTGTCATTAGTTAAACTATTAATCATACACATGTATGTGTGTCTTGGATTTGATGGCATAAGGGGACTTTTGCAAACTACAGGTGGGATACCCATTCAAGTTTTTGATGGCTGTCTGGAGTATTCTGAATATTTATTTTTCCGTATTCCATTTGATTTAAAGAATAATTCGTAGTTCAGTTATCAGTTCTGGGAAGTAAAACAATATCAGTTTCTCAGCAAAACTGCGATAATTCAAAGGATCAATTTCAGTGGAATTTTCAAAGAAGAGATTCACAATAGATTTTAGTTTCCTTTGTAATGGCAATGTCAAGCTTTACCGTACTCTATCTAACTAGGTTTCTTTTCCAAAAATCATCCTATTTTTTTTGGGATCATCTACATCTAAATAGTTACTACATAACAGTACCAGGATTCCTCTTCTCAAACATCTACTTTCCTATTGATTTCTATAGTCTGCCCGCGACCATGGATGCTGTAAAGGATCCGAAACATCGGCATTAAATGTAAATAATATTAATATAACCGGAATAAAATTCGTAAAAGTTCCTTTATCTAAACACCAGCCTTTCTCTTTCAGATAATTTACCTAGACACAAGTCCAGCAGCAGTCTACAAGCAGCTTACAGACGGTTCCGACTGGTCCCTGCTGAACTTCCGCGACGCCTCCGGTGGTCCTCCACTCTTCGATATATCCTTGTTGGACGTGTTGCACGGCGTGAAGGTAGCCCATGATGCGAGGTTCTTCGACTTCGATAACTTCGATGCTGAGCAGTATTTGTTTTATGAGGTGAGTCAAAGAAAGAAATATACTTCTTTTCGAACTAAGAGGAGGAGGTTTGGAGGAAATCGGAAATCCAATACCATGTGGTTTTGGATACTCTTTAGTTACGAGCATGCCAGGTTCAATGAAAGATGTATGCGACTTCATATTAGTCGTTTAAAGATTTTTTATAGCTCTTTCGTTATTTGAACATTGAAAGAAAATATGTAATTTTAAACTTGTCTACCATCCAAATGATAATTCATTTGTACCATCAAAAAAAAAGCTTCATTTTGAAGACCAGACCTAAAACCTCATCCTCTCCTATTGAAGCACTCTCTCATTTCTATTTAATATACAAAAGACAATTTCACAAAAGCGAACGCAATGCCATAAGCCTCCCCTCATCCGTACTTATTGCTCAATTTTTAAAAAACCTTAAGGTTTGAAAGAACATTTTTTGCACTTACAATGAACCTTGGAATAAATAATTGAATAGTTTACAAGAATGTCGTCGACCT
The DNA here is from genome assembly GCF_030705265.1 of Helicoverpa armigera. Lineage (NCBI taxonomy): Eukaryota > Metazoa > Arthropoda > Insecta > Lepidoptera > Noctuidae > Helicoverpa > Helicoverpa armigera. The sequence goes on along the minus strand of NC_087145.1, from coordinate 4,900,962 downwards.
TTCACGCAAAGTGTGGGTAGCGTATCCGCGACACAATTCGGACATCCTACACGACTAATAAAAATTATATTTATTGGCGTAGGTACTGTTAAATTGCTATGTGTACTACCAATAAAAAAAACCATTTTGTAAATGTTCAATGACAATCATGACATGTTCAAATGAAACATTGCTTTTTTGGGAGGTAAAGACTTTTATCCAGATATGTTCCGTATCGTCTATGAGCCTCTTAAAGGTTTCCCCCATGAGAAGACACTCCTGGCAGCAGTGTCAGCATATTTTTATATTTCATATGTATTTTCTATATCGATGCAAAAATTACAGACCCAAGTCTAAAGGAAGTGGTTCCAAAAAAGCTTGCAAGATTTGTCCACCCGTGTAACAAATATAACTAACAAGCAAATTAAATAAAACCTCTTTAAATATCTCGTTATGATAGTCGTCGGATGCAATGTCATCAGCCATTATCCATCAGCCATCCAAAACATGTCCCTTCTTGTACAGAGAAGGGATGAGCGTGAATCAAGTCCAAGTTTCCTCAAGATGTATTCTCTCTTTGCAGAAAGTGGAAAACGGCGACCTAAACTGGATAATACCGGGTAAAATGCTCGCCTTCTCCGGCCCCCACCACCGTTCCCGTCTCGACCGGGGCTACCCCCTCCACAGTCCTGAGCACTACCACGATTACTTTCGCAAACACCACGTGACGACCATCGTACGACTCAACAAGAAGTCGTACGACGCGCGGCAGTTCACCGCTCATGGGTTCGAACATCGGGAGCTGTTCTTTGTGGATGGGTCCGTGCCGTCCGATCTGATTGTGAACCGGTTTATAAGGATCACGGAGATGGCTAAAGGTGCTGTTGCTGTGCATTGTAAAGGTGAGTTTTGGGGCTGATGTATTGACGTTTATATTGTTAAGGTCAAAGTTATATTGCAAGTGTAATAAGCAAATTAAATGATAGCTGTAAAAATAAGAAAATATATCCTAAAAGCGCTCTCTCACACTAGCTGATTTTATCGTTCGTTTACGCTTGCTTTTGCTACACCACGCGATACATGCCACGAAGCTAATAATCGGTCCCACGATTACGGTAAAAAATGTTTATTGTCGAGCGTATATGCCCAAACGAAAAGTTATACATATGAGAATCACTATATACTATATTATAAACGTACAAAATATTACTGTAAGTATAGCTCTGAACCTAGTGATATAAATCAGCCGTAAAGTTATTTCCTAAAACTATTCACGACATTCCGTATAGGTATAAATATACATACGAGTAAATATTTAAAATTTTAATAACCAAATCTGCCACTATAACCATATTCTATTTTTCCCAGCGGGTCTAGGCCGCACGGGCACCCTGATCGCGTGCTATCTGATGAAGCACCACGCGTTCACTGCGCGGGAGTCCATCGCCTGGCTGCGTATCTGCCGTCCTGGATCCGTTATAGGGCACCAGCAGTGGTTCCTTGAGAAGTAAGTGTTATTTGCTGATATATTTGACTAGTTTTTATATGTATGTGGTCGGCTGTCAGCTACGCAGACTTAACTAAAAACTCGGGTAACTTATTGTTAAGACATTTTGGTGCAAGGACCATAAAAAATCAATAAATGCCAGATGGATGGACTGGTGCCTAAACTGGTTTTCTAAAAGACATGGAGAAACTTGCCTGATAGAAAAGTCGCCCGTCTACGGACTCACCACTTTGTCGGTTGTCAAAATAAACAGGAAGCCGTAGCATGCCATCAGGCTTCCTTTTGACCCAATTTTCATTTAGAGAATTTTCTTAAATATCGCTGCATAATCTTTAATTTCTCATCTCAATCCATCCTGAGGTGCCTCTGGAAGAGATCGCTTTTAGCGATAAGAGCAACTCCCCCATTAATCCCCCCCGCCCCCAATTTATATGTCTGTTCTTAAAACTATTTTCAGTAGTTTCAGACATATAAAATTGGTGTACTCTTATAAAGTATATGTAATATGTATTTACCTATTATTATTAACTCTCCCCCAGCGTCCAGCCCCGCATGCATGCAGAAGGCGAGTCGTACCGTCGCCGACACAACATCACCACTCTACCAGTGTTCCCGCGCGGCATCTACAGCGAGCCGCCCGCAGAGACGCTCGACAACAAGCCGGTGCTGCACACCAGCAAGCTCACTAACAAGGTAACTATATCCCACACCTAGGTAAACAGTAGCCGAGCTATCTAACACTGAAAGAATTTCTCAAATCGGATTCTTGGTTTTTGAATGCTGTCATCTACAGCTGCCCGCCCGCCAAGACACTGGACAACAAGCCTGTATTGCACACTATAGCAAGCTCACTAACAAGGTAACAACCGCTTACCGCTAACTAACACTGAAAGAATTTTTCAAATCCGACCGAGAGTTCCTGAGTGATACCCACGATGTATGGGCATATATTGATGTTTTAATATACTGACAAATGCGAACATATGGCGTGGGTGACGACCCCACGTGACAAAAGGCTCAGTTGACAGGCGCGTAACCTGCCGGAGTGTCACATACAAATTCGCTACAGATAACCAAATTTTCCCGGGGTGGACCTAGCTAAAACAATTAGTTATTTCTTTGTCTTCCCCGTAATTTTGAAAATAACCTTGCTCTAAATAATAATTAAAATAACTAATTGCAGTTGGACAACGCAAACGTGTTAAACGCGAACGAGACAGACTCCGAGAACAACGTGACGTCAGTGATCGGCAAGTACAAGACTACCCCCACTCCTATGCTGCCCACTAAGACAGTATTCGCTCCAAAAATGAACTACATGATGCCAACCAACAACATACGGAACGCAAACAACACCAACTTGAAACAACCGCCGCGAATCATCAACAGTACCTTAAAATCTCACTATGCGTCCAAAACTTCCACCTTTCCCCCAACTAGAAGTGCCAATTCTCAAGCCAACAAACTTGCCGGAGGAGTGAAACCCTTCACTGGTAAGAGCAGCTTCCACGGCCAGCGAGCCAACCTCGCCCGCCCCGCCCTAGGCTACACGCACGGCGCCAGCCCACTCAAAACCTTCACCAGGAAAACTGTCAGCGTCAACAAAATCACCAACAATGACAGCGCAGTCGTCACAACGCTAAACAACGTAACTTCAACCTTATCGGCGCTGACAGAAAACTGCCATTTGAATGGCAAGAATCGTCTCCCGTCTGAGCCAAACTTGAAATCAGTCGTCCAAAATAAACCTACTAACTCGAATTTAACAGCTCGCAAGAAATTGATAGTCAGGTCAAACTCCAGCTCCCGTAAGAAGGTACCTAAAAGTAATTTGCCCAAAAGCAGTCTTGAGTCGACTCAGGATCTGTCTTCCAGTGATACAAACGTCACAAACATTTCTGCAGATTCTCTGGAAACTCCCTTCAGATTCAGACGGAAAAGGGACAAATCTAACAGTCCAGAACCTATGGACTGCATCACAAACTCTGTCATCACAGCTGACGTCACGCCCGATAACTTTGAAGAGACAAACAACTCCCAAGGAAATAAGTTGTATAAAATAAAAGCGTTGAGGAAGAAATGCCCCGCGTTTGGCGTCAGTTTGCTGAAGAAGGACGGCGTTCAGACGCGGTCGAGTAGTTGCGCCAGTAGCTCGACCGTCAAGAAGAAATGATCTCTGTGAAAGGCCGACAGCTAGTAGTGTTCGTGTCTAGACGTATAGTGTAACGATGTGCATAGCACTCGACGGTGTTGTCGTTTATACTCTTGATGAATTTGTTTAGATGCTTCCTAACATTTTTTTAACAATCGACTGAACTTTTTTATTATTGAACTCATATCAAGTTAAAATCTGCTATAAATGACACTTAGTCTAAACAAATTCATCAATGTTTTTGATGTATAGTTGTTAACGCTACTTGACCCCGCGGAAAGCCTACTGTAATCTCATTAGTTACTACTGACGTGAAGTTAGCGAGTGGTCGATTGATTGCCTGCCGAATGGATCATTATATGTTTTATATTTGTTGAAATACTTACGTTACAATATTTTGTGGCATTTTGTGTCCGTAGTGATACATACGCTCTGAACAGAGCATCGGAAAGTGTTCAGTCAAATATATACAGATACATCAATATAAATACATATTATATAATATCAGCAGTTGAATATATTATAGTTGACTATATATACTTTGAATATCGTGCCTCTGTTATGCGGTGCATTCACGTAGAATGTCTTTGAAATAGAGATTTTATAATAAGCTTGCTATACAGACAATCAGTTGATCGGTAGTGTTGTAAGGAGAAATATTTTTGTAGTTAAAATTAATAAGTGATTACAAAATGCCATTTTCTTTAGCTTTTATTGAGCGTTTTGTTGTTTAGATTTATGAATCGGTTGAATATGTTACATTTTGTTGTCGTCTTGTGATCATTATCAGTTTTATATAATAGTATATAGTAAGTATGTTTATTCGCCATGCTCAGATATTTTATGAACTGCTATTATTTTTGTGATTGCTTGATGTACACTGAGACTTGGTTTGTGCAATATAAAGCGTATTTTATATAAACTAGTTGACATATGACCTGACATTGCCTTGGATATATTTACTACATATACCGCGATGAGTCTTAGGTATACACTTGATAGTTTTTATTGAAATAGTCTAATATAACAGTATATATACAATAGTATATAATTTTATACAGTATAGTACTTCTTAGTGTGCATTAATTTAAGACGGTTACGTTTGAAAGTTGTCACAAATGCTGTGTGAAGGTAGCTTAACATTATAATGTTAACGTTAGTTGTAGACGTGTTAAGTGTTTATACGTTTTTAGGTGAAACTAATTATTATATTGTAGCATTGTTTAGTCACAAATATAACAGTTGCGGTGGAAATATAACTTCTATCACCCGACCTTTGCTCTAGTAAATGTTACGGTAGATATCACAAAATTTATAATATTGTTTTTTTTATTTATTTGTGTATAGATTTATTTACTTATATGCTTGTTATTGTCTGTTACTGTACTTTATAAGTATTTTATTTTTTTCGCAGTATTATGTTTTGAGAAATCTTTAAAATGTATTTATTATATTTTGACCGCAACTGTAGAAATGTTGAAGCCTATCTGAAGTTCCAAACTGTACGAATTTACAGTGTCATATCAATTTGTACACGCTTGTGTATCGCGTCCTGTCGCGGGCGACTCTATGCTTCTGAAATAATATTTTGGTGCCTACAAATAATAAAAACCTATCTGTTGCTTTGTTTGCTAAGGATCCAATTTTAACATTAACTCCATACAAGTAATCAAAGTCAAAAAAGTTAATCGAAACTAGACTAGTTTTCACGTTAAAATTACAAAAGGATAGCACTCCCAAAACTCTCTGCAGAAATGTCAGGTATCTATCTCTAAGCAAGAAAAACTAGTGGCGCCTTTAGCTCCTGTAGCACCCGGGTGCAATCATTGCCCATTATTTAGATCAAAGTCCTTAGAGATTATTTTGAGTTCACAAATATCTTAATTTCTATAGTATTAGTTAGGTTGTGTGGACATAACATAATATACATGGTATTTGTAGGCACTAAATGTAAAAAAATAACTATAAATTCATTACTGTTGAATGTTGTGAAGACTGTTGTCTATGCCATTTATCGTAATAGTATTATTTAATTAATCTGTACTTACAGTTTGATTCCTTATTCAATTATAATTATTTGTAGACATACTATAAATTATAATAATTTACAAGAGTTGTTTTTGGTTGTCATTCTATTTTCTTTCTTTTCTGTTTCAACTCTTTATTGAAATTGATTTTGTGCCATTTCTTTGAATTAAAATAAATACATAAATTGAATTGTAAGTACAGTGAACAGTATAATAACGATACGCTTTAGAGGTGCGGCAGCTAAGGAAGGTAATTTGTTCTCTAGTAATCTGTTGTCGATAATTTTACTGACATATCAATATATCGATGTTTGTTTACCTTGCACTAATGTTTATAGTTTTGTAAATAAGATATGTTTTTTTTTTTGTGATTTGATATTTGGGCGCTTTTTAACTTAAATGCTTTTTTTAAGGTAAGGATATTTTATCCCCTGGTAACTCAAAGATAGAACCACATCAGAAAGTTTCTTTTGCAGAATCTTGATTCAAAAGGTAATGGTTAAATAAAATTATTTCCTTGCACTTAATTTAGCTATTGGTAAAAAGGCGCTCAAATGTAAATTATTATTATGATTTTCAAAAAATCTCCATTTCAATCATTTGTACAGTTCTATCCAAAATGCAGTGTTATAATCGCAATGTTTTTGTACTACTATGTATTTAGAATTTTATTTTTGATTAATTTTTATAATTCGAATTCTTTTTTTTGTGCCCTAAGGTCCAAAATACTTTTGTTTTTTGTTCTTCGATAAATTTTTCCTTCTATTTTTCCGTTCGTATATTACTATGTTTCATAGTATAATATTATGATGTTTCCATCTCCAAAACTTTGTGTTATTAGTGGAGACTTTGGCTATTTCTCAAAGTTTTGCTAAAGTTATTTTTCCTAACCTATAAATATATCCTAATTTTTGGACCTTGTGGCTAAAAACTGCAATGGTGCAAGACTGTTTTTCCACTTTACTTTAAATCACAATTACACTAAACTTGGATTAATAGGTGCATAAATAAGTATATATTTGTATATGTAGAATAACTATTACTTTAAGGACAATTGCTTTGTTAAATATTTTTTTGTTTTTATTTTTCTACTATATTATTCATAAATTGCAATCACAATACACAGGCGTTTATTAGTCCAAGTTTACAATCAAATATGCGAAATATAATAATTTGTAAGAGTTGTATTTTTATTGAGGATATTTTTATAACAATAATATGTTGGTGCGCAGGAGTGGATGGAAAAGGGACCAGAGCGTTGTAGAGATACAGAATTTGTATTGTCATTGTTTTGCATCTGTTGTCTAGATATAGTTTAAAATATTAATTATGTTGTGATCTTGAGATCTAATCAGTTACTAATGTAATGTGCACTTACCATAGGTATATATTTGTATATAACCGAGGTATCACCATCGTTTCGTGGTGTACAGAAATATGCTTGTGCTTAATAAAATTAAAAAGATATATTCCAATTTATTTTTGTTGTTTTATTTACATTGTCTAGAATAGAGAGAAAAGGGTACAAAATAAGCAAGGCGGAGTTCCTTAATTATTAGGTATTTAATACCAGACAATATATAAATATTAAGTAGTTACTACATATAACGTATAACAAGAAAGGTAACAAAAAGTATGACTTACAATATTTTATTACAGGTAATGGTTGTTGCACAAATGCTCTAAGTACGTGCAACCATGTTAAAAGTTTGATAAAAAATAAGATAGAAACAGGCAGTAGAAGTCTTCATTGCTAAACAAGCGATATATTTACGCAAGTAAACACTAATCGCCATAGTCAAAGGCCTAAGTTCACCGACAACATAAGCGTTAGTTTTTAAACAACTGTTCACTAGCATTTTTACATAGAATTTTCAAACTCATGTTATGTATGTAAAACTACTGTTTATGTTGTCATTGAAAATGGTCTTTAGCCCTAGATGTGTCTTTGGGAGCTTGTCGGGATAGTACAATTCTTGTCCGAACCACTTAATTATTTCTTTGATTAGTGGTGGGTGGGCAGTAGACACTCGTTTAAACAATCTGACCTGATCATAAATAAATAACGTACTCATTTTCGACTTGATGTCTATTTATTATATTTTTCCTCTTCCACCAACGCATCTACACATTATTAATATAAGATTTTGTGAAGATAGTTACTTAGTTTTATGTTTTTTTTTTTGTATAAATACAATTTTTAAGTTCCTTTCGCAAGGAATCTCCCTTTTTTGATTTGTGTAATTGACTCTTGAAGTCGTGTAAATCAAATAAATAACTAGGGTTGTACTATCCACAACAGTCATCTTTCCTTACGTCTACCTCTAAAACCTGATCCCCTAGTACTCATACTGCGACACAATGACGACAAGCCTGGCGACTGCCGACCCTGCGAACATGGTGTGCTGGTACAGCGACATGGTGAGCTCCAGCTCCACGACCTGAGGACCTTGCAGTGAGCACAGGAGAGAGATCACGCAGGTGTTGCCTGATGGCCGCATGCTGAGGATGGAAAGAGGTTTTTTTTTTCGTCATTAAGCTAGATTCTGCTTGATTAGTTAGAAGTTAGTCGCCAGACTCAGTGGCGGCTTGCAACTAAATTCAGTGCCCGAGAACGCCGCTTTTGGCCTTACTGGCTAGCTTCTATTACCCGTTATTACCTAAATAGGATTTCGGAGCAGCGACTTATCTTACTCAACTATAATTCTTCAGATTGTTTGTGATTTCAGGATTTTAGTGTCTTTAGTTTCTCATTATAGGGAACGCCATATTACTTAAAGAAACTTGGTTGAGTTCTGCCAAAGCTTGGGCATGTGCTGCTTTTTGGTTCATTAAAGAAAAGATGGGAAAGAAAAACCTTAAAAAGCTAGATAGATGACCATGGTCAAGTATTTTAAGTCTGTAAACTTACTCAAAGCAACTGAGGCCAGCAGGATTAACTCCTGGCGACGCTTCCACAGATATCATTCTCATCTCGAAGCTCACGACGGACTCCCGCCACGCCGGCCCGTGCATCGTGAACAAGTCCACCTGGAAGTTACAAATGAGTAAATAGGGATAGTAGTAGGTAATTAAAATTTAGTGTCCCTTTGACTTCATGGAATATGATTTGAATAATTGATTTCTTGAAGTAGATTAAAGTAACTACGTCCAAAACCTTGAAGTTGACAAAGGTACACGCAACTTGTGAACCTTTTCTTTTTCTTTGTCCATTAAATATTAATTCGGGTCATATGGGGATGCAGGATTAAGTAGGTACTATCCAAACAAATCGTAGTTTAATATCAGATTCAAAAGCGTTTGACGAAGACTATTTGCTATATAGGTACCTACCCACTTATATAACATACATATAGTAAGTAAGTATAAGTAGGTACCATAATCGTAACATAATTGAGAATCACTAATTTTACGAATAAAAAATAGTAGCTACTTACACTCCCTGAAGGCAGATAGATGTTGGCTACGAAGGTGATGAAGTTGTAGCTGTAGGTACTGGGCCGCTGCAGACACGTCCAGTCGCCCACCTGGCACGAGCGCTGCACGCGGACGCAGCGGCTGGAAGGTAATCATCAAGTTTTATTGGGATTCTTAATTAATTTGTTTTGGTGTAAGGATTTACATGATGATGGTGAGGCGTCTTGTCACAGGTAATACATACATGACATTTAATTTATTTATCGTAGTCCCCGAACGCGTGTTAAGTTGTTTGTGTCCCTATTCACATTATTTTCTACTCCAGTCTTGCCAAGTTATGAAGACCTAATACAAATAGGTCTTCGCTGGTAGATTTATGAATTGAGTAGTGTGTTAGGCTGTGTCACAAATAACATAAATCTAGCTCCTCGAATAAGATCTGGTTAATAGAAGTGCTAAAACCAATGGATTGATGAGTGGGCTTAAAACATATGATGAACCCTCAGCAAGTAGTACTAGAGGAAGGCATGATAGATTGCCGATTGCCATTTAAGCTATAGACTTACTCCCCAGTGGGGCCCATCAGGGCCAAAGCCTTCCAGGACTGCGGGATAGTTCGAAAGACTTACCGCGGCCCTGGTACATAAAAGGCTTCAGCAAGAACATGTTGGATTTTACCTAGCTATATTATAGACTTACTGTTTATCCTCGAGCCGGTATCCAGCAGGACAGTCGATGTGGTGACAGTGGTAGCTGCCGCGTGTGTTCTGGCACACGTGGCCCGCCTCCGCGCTGTGGGCGCAGCGAGCCTCGCCTGTCTCGCACTCGTCTATGTCTGGAGGGAGAAAATGGGCACATCAGATATTCAGGTTCCCTTAGTGGAAAGTACAAGATTTTTGTCATGGTCATCCCCTGCCACTATATCCTAATCATAATGTGGATACATTCTCGCTGATCATCTTCCGCACAACATGATCCTCATTTCTTGGCATCCCATGCCTTAACATGATTATCCCTTAAATTGGCAGTGTACTCCACAAAAGACATTAACTTTTTTTAAATCGAATGTAGTACCAATCTTTAAAAAAATACAATTTTTTGTTCTTTTTGGCTTGTCATTATTGTATATTTTGGTAGAAAAAATATTTGAATGTGGTTCCATTGAAAAATAGCTGTCAAATTCAAAATGTCTTCGAAGCGGTCTGGTGTATCCGGGTCACGGGTAAGTTTTTTGTGTTTTTCTACATTTTTTTGGATGGGACTTGTGGTTATTTGGCTTTAAATTGCATAGGAACATTATAAATAATATCAATCATTCGTAATTTTGTGTGTAAATAATGTAATCGCAATTTTATAAGTTCATAACTGTGTATGTACTCCCTGAATACCGTTGCCAAGTACGTAGTGAAGTCCACAACATAAACTTTGGTATACACGGAGTACATTGCCTATTACTTAGAAATGCAAACTAGCCTTTGTTTGTTTGGTTTTTCTGTAAAATGACTTCAGTTGTGTTGTGAATTGTATGTCATACAGCATGTTCTTTTTCTTTTTCAGCAGTGCTTGAACCTGAAACGACCTGATTTAGCAGATATGCTTATATCTTTGCACCCGACCCCTTTCAAGACGTCGGCTCTTGAAAGGGGTCCGGTACATGGTGGAATTTGGGTAGGTGAAGGAGAAAATAATTCAGAAACCTACAGCTGAACGGCCGGTGGACAGTGTCAGAAAATGCTGTCGGACATTTTCCAGAAATAGCAGATAAGCAATCACGCTGTAGGTTTTGCAAAGATAGAAGAACTAAAGTTTTTTTGCGTGAAATGCAATGTGCTCCTGTGTTTTATGGTAGGAGAAAGTAACAAAAGAAATTGCTTCCGCTAATCTCACACGCAATAAATGCATATTATGTAGTTTGATAAGAATTATGATTAATAAAGTGAAGATTTTACTAAAATGTGTTTTATTCATATTTTGGCAACGTACTCCACGTAGTACGAACAGAAGAACCACTATAGTTGGCAACGTACTCCCCGGAGTACATAGATTTTCGCGAAAACTGTAATAGGTAGATTTTTTTTTCGATTTTTTTCTGTCATCTGTCATCGTAATAAACCAGGAAATAACAAAAAATAAGTAATTTTTTGTAATAAATTGATTTGCCAATTTAAGGGTTAAGGAAGGGTTAAAAAACTTAGTAGAATTTATAATGTACCACATTTGGGTCCTAGATTTTGGGATAGATAAATTGGACCCAGCTGTGCTTAACATACTTGATGCTAATCAAAAGAAAGGGTAAAATACAATTAGAGAGAAACCAATCCAAAACCTTGACAGAGATAAGAACAGTCCGATTCTTTATTACTCAATGGCCAATAAAGGTTATATGTTTTCGTAGGTCCTAGGTCCTTACCGACGCAGCTCCTGCTATCCTCAGAGAGCCTGTAGCCAGCAGGACAGGAGCAGCGGTAGCTGCCGGGCTCGTTGATGCACTCGCCGCCGCACAGCTTGCCGCGGATCCTCACTGAAGAGTACTCCTCGCATTCGTTCACGTCCACGCATTGTCTGAGAGGAATAAGCAGGTACAGAAAGTTTGTCAGGCAAATACATAGATTCTACTCCTCAACTGTCAACACAAAACATGAATAGACGAATTGCAGTAACTCGTTGAATCAAATGTTGCAAAAGGTTTCAATAATGGTCAGTTGTTTCGACTCTAAATATTATCTTTATAAGGAGAATCAGTCTAAAGGCTCGACCCTTTTAATTTGGAGAGAAATCCAGCGGCTTCTGAGAATATGAATACTTTTGTTTTAACTGCTTGTATGCCGCTAATCATAGAACAATAGAAAATCATTTGAGTCTCGAGTATATAATTCAGCGCAAAGGATTAAGCATACAAATGAAGCAGATCAAAACTGATCATGTTTGCAGATCCATCATTTGTATAGGTTCAACTTACTTCGTCTCCTCATCCAGTCGGTACCCCCTCTTACAGTAACACCGGTAGCTGCCCCAGGTGTTGGAGCAGCCCTGGCTGCAGACCCCGGGGGTCTCGGAGCACTCGTCCACGTCCACGCACACCTTGTCGTTTGAGGGGGCGTTGCGGAACCCCTCGCGGCACGCACAGCGGTAGGAACCGTATGTGTTTAGACAGTCGGCGTTGTAGGCACATGGCTGGGGATGGGAAATGGAGATCATTTTATGGGTGTATGAATGATTGGTCAATCATTTAGATAAGTCTATATCTTTACATGTAAAGCCCAGAACCCACGTTTGACGTTCAAAAAGTGCTGTTTTGCAGCCAACTTTGAATAAATGGTTATTGATTATTTTTTACCACTTTTTACGTTATTTATTTACATTGGAGCTTGGAGGTGATTCTATATTTGTTTTTACTTGAATAAATTAGAAAACCTCAGAAGGCCATTTTGTACAGCAGCTTGATAATCTGATACTTAGAGATTATGTCATCCGTTGTCTACATAGAGCCTCGTAGATCGAAAACCACAGTATAATGTGATCATCAGAGTAAGTTTAGAGCTTAAAGCAGTTGATGATTTCAGACTTCATGTCTAGATTTCCTCGAGAAGTTTCCCTCCACCATTCTACAGAAGTTATGAATAAGACTTACGTTGCCATGCATGCATTCATTGATGTCCTCGCACTGGTTCTGGCCGACGAGCCTGTGTCCGGCGGGGCACTGGCACGAGTAGCCTCCGTAGAAGTTCTCGCAGCGCTGCTGAGGACCGCACTCAGAGACGTTGCGGGCACACTCGTCGATATCTGTGTGGGGAAGGAACATGATTATAGTTTGAAATAACTTATGTGCAATAATAAGTAAGACAACGGAAAATAATAATGTTTTCTAGTTTTAAAGACCTCAACAATTTTAAAGACTTTAGTAGCAACAGATGACTTTATAAGCAGACATGTAGGTAGCAAAGAGGACAATTCAAAACGATTTAACTGCTGAAAATGCCATTAATTCGAAAACAATAAAAAATCAATTGTTGTCTCACGTGCATCTTCGACTCAAAGGGCTAAAGGCGCGGTTCCACCGCGGTGCACGGAGAGGCTACGCACGTGTATTAAGCTTCGCTTTGTAAGAAAATGTATGTGGTTGTGTCCACTGCAACCCACGGAGAGGCTACGCATGAATTGACGTCATTGATACACGTGTGGCTTACTCGAATAGGCGGTTACATAGCTCAACGCTGTCAACGTGGGTCTACGTTTGAACTGGAGTACACGAATAAGACCCACGACTATGTACAGCTCGGTTATCGCAGAGCAGTTTTCAGTCATACACGTTGTGGAACGTGCCACGCTATGCATAGTCGTGGGTCATATTCGTGTACTTCAGTGGAAACGTAGACCCACGTTGTCAAACAAATGAATACACGCAGCTAAAATGCGCCGCGTGTCCGTGCACAGCGTGTACTGCGGTGGAGCCGCGCCTTAAGGAATGAATTACCTGATCTAATTTCAGCTGACCTAATTTTGTTTGGCACATGTGTAGATTTTTTATGGTCACCTCCGACTGCCTCCCAGTGACTTATTTGTTTAAAAGTGCTCATGGAAACAACCCAAGCAGAAAATGGACGTGCTATAATGGTTGACCAGGTTCTTGAAGTTCTATAAAAATTCCCCACTCACCGTAGCACCTCTTATCAGGCGTAAGCTTGTACCCCCAGGGACAGGAGGCCACCATGGCGCCGGCGTCGGGCAGGCGCGTGTAGGCGGGGCGCGGCGAGTAGGGCCCGCGCTGCCCGTACTGCGCGCCCACTGTGATCACGTTGCGGCCCGAGGTGGGGGCAGGGGATAGGGTGCGGGCTGTTGAAGATGATGCTGGTGGTGCTGTGAATTGGAAATATGTTAAGGGTTAAGAATGTTTTCTACATATGTGGTATGAGTTAAGAATTTTTTCATCGATCACATGTGGTAAAAATATATAGGTACTCTGATTCGTAGAATTTGTACTGGTGCAAGGGTCTCATGATTACTGATGAAAATATACGTGCCGGCCGATGAGATTGGTCATTTTTTTTTTAAATTTGATTTGTAGTAGCCGTGATTACACATTTATTTACGACCTCTTATCAGGGTAGAGGAACTTTACCAGTTTTCTGTTTCTTTTCATTGTCGCTAATAGTCACATTCTCAACATGTGATCATCATAATGTGAGGCCCGAATTCACCAACAACATTGACGGACTAACACTTTTTCACACGAAAATTTTCAATTGACTTACAGTAAGTTGGTCTGTCAACCTCCCCGCGGCATCTCCTGCCGCACTCGCAGCGGTATCCTCCTTCCACGTTGATACAGTCTTCGCGAGGTGAACACGTGGCTTTGTTCGTTGCGCATTCATCTATGTCTGCAAATTATTATAAAAATAAAATAATATCCATCAAGTTGTGTAGCCACATTAACTGATGTTGAGTGGATCAAAATTCAAAGCACTCCCCAAAAGCTTTTTCATCATTTATTGATAGCATCGTCATGTCAGCCGAAAGACGTCCACTGCTATACAAAGGCCTCCCCCAAGGTTCGCCAATTTGCTAAATCTTCAGCTACCCGCATCCACTGCTTCCCGGCGACTTTGGACAGATCGTCAGTCCTTTTAGCGGGGGGATAGCTAAGGCACTCTCAAATTCCGATGATTTTTTAACACATTTTTAGCCTTTTATTACTCTGCCTGGTCATAATAAAAATGATCTTACCAACACATCTGCCTTCACTGGAGTCGTAGGTGTAGCCCAGCTCGCAGGGTGCTGGTGGATACCTGCGCCCCGGCCTAGCGGGGGTGTAGCCCCATTCCGGAGAGCTTACTGCAATGAAATTATCTTAATTAATAGAAGGAGTTGTTATTTGAGTACATAATTAGATAGAAATTAAACTGCAAAGCGACGTCGAAGATGAATGTATCTCTCCAATAAATACAAGTTTAAGTAGCGTAGTGTTCTAAGTTACTCTAAAATTGCAAAGAATGTCGCTGTAACTGTGGTCCTAGCTAATTCTTAAAAGTAGAAGTGGTTTGTTGTGTTGGGATAAAGGAAGCCACGTTTGGCTGAATCAAAGACTCTATGGACTGAACTTACAGACTAATGTTCTACGTGCAGGAATTTTTGCACGTCAGGTGTTTCTTTGTAAACGCACCGCAGTAGGTACAGGATTTATTTTTGAGTAAAGTTAAGAATAAACTCACTGGCAGTCCTCTCAGTGGTGGTACTAGTGGTAGTGGTACTAGTACTAGTGGTGATCACCACGCAGTAGCCGCCGGGCTCCCTGCGGAAGCCGGCCATGCACTCGCAGATGTAGCCGCCCGGCTTGTTCACGCACACCTCTGTGTTCTTACAAGAGTGCTGCCCGAAGGTACACTCGTCGATATCTGAAAGGTAACGTAAAGATTTTTATTTTAAACAAACTTCTGTTAGGAGTCCCTGAGATTAGCGCGTTTAAACAAACAAACTCTTTAGCTTTATAATTTAGTATAGTAGATAGGCCTTTGCAGGGGTTGGATATGCTTACAACACTCAAGACATGGAAACGATCTTTAAAGCTCAGATTAACTTCTAATTGAAATGTGTGCAGTATTCTATGACTGTCTATTTTTATAATTTTGTCATTCTCCAAGCTGCTTCACCTGGTTAATAAAATTCGTTTGCTTATCGGGAATAGGTGCCAAGCAGTACTTCCTTATTTTTACAACTGGTAGTTGAGATATGTTTTTTTATTTTTATTAACTTACCAACACAGTTCCCTTCAGCATCTTTCTCATAGCCATCCAAACAATGCAGATCATTAATGTCGAACCCTGGCTCCGGTTCATCAGGTTTGTCTCCACCTATCTCATTCGTTCTCCTGTCTTCTGGTGTTTCAGGAGTTGGCTTAACTGGAGTTTCAGGTCTTGGCGGTAGTTCTGGAATCGGAGGTGGCTGTGGCCTGGGTTCAGGAGTTGTGTACACATCAGGTCTGTAACGAGGATCTGAGCCTGGTCTTCTAGGGTTGTCAGGGCTGGGATAGTATTCTGGTCTGCGATAATCTGGTCTCCTATTGTATGGGTATTCAGGCCTTCTTGGTGTAACTGGTTTGACTGTGGTACTCGTTGTGGGTCTTCTGGGGTAATAGTAGGGAGGGTACCTGGGTCTGACAGTAGTGGTGGAAGAAGTGGTAGTGGGTTTGGGAGTGGTGGTAGTAGTGGTGGTGGTAGTGGATGTGGTGGTGGGTTTGGGAGTGGTAGTGGTAGTCGTTGTGGTGCTAGACGTTGTGGGGATTGTTGCTACTGTTGGAACTGTTTCTGGGTATCCGCTGTCGGTTGTTGAGTTCTCCTCGCTGTAAAATAACATTGTAGTCTTAAATAAAATATATTCTTCATTTACTTCACCACCTCCCAATACGGTCCATTGCAATTGACACCTCCATGTTATGTATTTTTTTGCAGCTTTTACATAATATTGTAAGTTAAATGCACCAACGATACTATATAAATTACTAGATCCTCCTAAATCCTGAGGCAATATATTAATATTTTCTACTAGCTGGTGCCCGCGACTTCGTCTGCGCAGGTTTAGTATTTCGAACAATATGTTTACAAATTGTAGCCTATGTGTTATTCTGATGTATAAGCTATATTATTGTAAAGTTTCATTAAAATCCATTCAGTAGTTTTTGCGTGAAAGAGTAACAAACATCCATACATCCATACATACAAACTTTCGCGTTTATAATATTATATAGTAGGATTTTATCTCAATACTTACTCTGAGTCATAATACTCGTACTCATACATAGGCGGGTTGGTGGTGGATGTGGTACTACTGGTAACAGGCTTCCTGGTGCAGGTGAAGGTACCCAACAGGTTCAGACAGTGCTGCCCGTTGTCACAGTTGTCCAGCTTCAAAGAACATTCGTCGATGTCTGCAAGAAGGTTTCTGATTAAGTCATCAACATAAAAATTGGATAATGCACCGATGAAAATGAAGGACTGTAGCTTAGATATATAGGTCTTTTGACATATAAATATATTAAACAACTTTCGTCTAAGCATCACTGAGTCAAAGATGGCCCAGTGAATTTCTTTAAAACCTTGGCCTTCTGTTCTTAAGCAGATTCATTTTAAAAAGTTTGCATATTATTTCATTTTATCCAAACAATTATTCTGCATCTGTGTTCTCATTATGATTATTTTTATGTACTGACCAACACAAGACCCAGAAGTGGAATCCAGCTCGAACCCATTCTTGCAGCGACATTCGTGACCTCCAAACGTGTTGATACAGTTCTGGAACTGGTCACAGAGATGTGTGCCCTCTCTGCACTCGTCGATATCTGAAATGTAGAGGAAGCACGTCATACCCCAATGCCTTAGACTACCACTACTTCCAATAAAGAATATTACCATTAGGTATGATATCAATCGTACTCACCTTCGCATATTGATCCACCTGGCCGAGCCCTTGTTCCTTCTTGACATGTCTTAGTAGCCAACCTAGAAAATACCATCATGAAGTTATCTAACTTAGAAAAAACGATATTATGTATGCTGTTTGTGAAGATAAGCAATATATAAAGCTGGTACTTACTTGGGTAAAGTGCTAATTTTGGACTTGCAGTTATAAGCTCCGGGTAGATTGATGCACACCTCAGTTCGCTGGCATACTTCTGAACTCTCTTCACATTCATCAATATCTGTAACAAATCATTCAGGATACTCAAGCTTTGGTAACTAATCTTCCAAGAATATTGGAAGGAAACTGGTTTATGTAAAATTCTGATACTCTATTTATTGACTGTAAGTAAATTGAGGATACCTTCGCATATCCCAGTGGCACTGTTGACCTTAAAGCCAGGAGCGCAGCGCTTGGACACGTGATCCTGACAGAAGAAGCTCCCGTGTGTGTTGATGCAGTGCTGTGATAGATGCTGGCAGTCGTCTAGGCTTTCACCACACTCATCGATATCTGAGAAAATAAAAATATAATTAAGTATATTGAACAAGAGACGCTTACTGATAATAACAAGACATATGAATAGTGAGTTACTGGCTGCATAGATCATAACAGCACGGTGATGAAAATAAATTAGTGAACAGCTCTCTTGTAAATCAATTTGATCATAAGAGAAGTCACATTCTTAAATCAGCAGAATTGGGAAAAAGATATAACAGATGGATTCTATGTCTTTCAAAGGCAATAAACGAACACTGCTCCTTAAGTTTAACAAGTACCCTGTACATAGTAAGCAAAAGCAGGTATTTCATCATACTAACCAACGCACTCATCATCAGGTCCCGCCCTAAAGCCTGGTGGGCAGATATCATTCTTAGGAGAAGTGGAACTGACGGTAGGCTCAGTGACAGCCCCAGGTAAGGCCTCTGTGAATGGCTTGCCCGTCTTCCCGGCGCACTTGTAACCGCCTATCGTGTTCTCGCACAGGTATTTTGGACAAGGTGGTCGGGGCAGCTGGCACTCGTTGATATCTGGAATTATGATAGATAGATAGATTATTCTTTATTACACACCAAGAAAATTAACAACACACAAAGAACAGTACAATTGGCGGTCTTATCGCTAAACAGCGATTTCTTCCAGACAATCTTTGGAGGGAATTTATCTGAAGAATACATTGAAAACGGGCAGTTCAGGGTATGTTCATATTTCTAAAAATATTGAGAACAATGAAGTGTGTTTTATGTAGACGATTTCATTTACGTATATTGTGTTTCTTCTTTTGGATGCTAGGGGAGTACCATAGTAATGTTTATTAGCAGCTGACTAATTTGGACTAAGGATGATAATTCCAGCTAAGTTTGATATTGGCATTGGTATTCTTACATCCATTTGGTATAACTAGATTCAGAGGAGGTATGCCACTGATCTACATCATGAAATACTTAGTATTCTACTCACCATCGCACACCTGGTTGATGATATTCCTCTTGAAGCCAGGAGGGCAGCTGAGGCCCACATCCCTCTTCTTGATGGGGACACACTTGAAGGCGCCGGGAGTATTGTGGCACACCGTGTCCTCCGCTGTACACAAATCATCCGTAGCTTCTGCACACTCATTTATATCTATGTGTGTAATGAATAAATACATACATATAGAAAAGAAGCAGAAGATGGAAAATAAAAAGAATACATATGGATAAAAAACAGAAGATGGAAGATAAAAGTAATGATAAGTACTGTAAAGGCAAGTTTTTAATTATTTAGGCTATGCAAAAGAGATGTCATTAGATGGTTTGGTAGTGGAATATGCAAATATGTAGCTGCAATTTCGTTATGGCATAGATATTTATAAATCAAGCTTCTATAACTTTATTTCAGAATCACGGTGTACTAAAATTATATCAGCCATACCTTTACATGATTTCTTATCAGGTTGAAGTCTAAATCCTTCTCGACAGGAACACCGTATGACTCCATCGTCATCGTTACACTCATGTTCACAAGAGTCTTTGTTACACTTCTTCTTCTCCACTTTCTTCTCAGTAGTGGTCTCTACCTTCTTCTCTGTCGTAGTCTCAGGTTTCTTTTCTGTAGTCGTTTCTGGAGTTTCTGCTGCTTCCTAAAACGTTAACAGAACAATTATAACTTTCTTGTGAGGTTTCATTCACACTTAGAGCCTGTGTCATATTTGAGTAGGTTGCTAGCTTGTGCGGTGCAAATACTTAGTTAGAGTTTATTATTGGTGAGTAATTTATTTTCTCCATGAATTTCTTTATTTTATTATTAAATTAATGAAAGACAAACTTCGACATCTTTTTGGCCACTAGCCTACTTCGAGAGTTGTTCTAGAACTGTTTGAAAAATTAAAAATAATGATATTTACCAAACAGCAGGCATGGAAGGCCCCCTTCCTCAGCGCAGTAGAAGGACTGACACCCTCGGGAGACGGTGCGGATCCACACGCCGCCTTGCCTTGAGACTCTCCCGTCCATCTTCCAAATGAACACTCCTCACAACACGTCTGGAAATAAACTTAGTTTAGGACATAACTTACAAATAACTAAACTAAATATAAATATTTAGTATAAAGCTGAAGATATTGTATGCTTGAACTAGCTGATCTCCGGAATTATTAGTTAGTCCTAATTTTTAAATACTTTTAGAGGTAGATGAGCCGAAAATTGAAGAAGGCTAAACTTTGTATTAGGAGAGCAAAGTAGCTCCCACGGTTCCACAGAGTTAAATCGCTGGCGAAAACGTGTTCAAAATATGATAATAATTAATCAATTAAACGAAATTAAAGGAGTTGGCATTACCGTTCCGATCTCCGAATCTGCAGTACTACATCGCTTTGAAGCAGCTAATTTCATTCCAGCTGAACATGATTCTTTAAATCTGAAAATCAAATCAATTGTTAAGTAGATAATCTTTCCTTTGGCCATTTTTACCCAATCTCTAATATATACCTACTGTTTTTATTATGGAAGTAATAAAAAGAAACCTTCATCTATATTTACATAAAAAAGAAAAGGGCGTCTTCCAGTATTGGAGACCCCAGGATGCAAAGAGAACTTTTGTCCATTATTCTTTTTTTATCTCCAATAGATCTAATTCCTTACAAGAACTGCTGTTCACAGCAGCTGGCCACCGCAGCAAGACACACAGTCATCTGCTCCGGCTCTATATCTGCAGGGGGGGCGACGCTTGCGCATGACGCTACTGTCATGGCCGCGCTCTCGCCGTGTGCGCAGCATGTGTCTGTCACTTCAAGCTCTTCTGATGATGATAAGGCTGTGGAAGATGGGAAAATTGGTGTTAAGACAGATGCTTTTTGGTCGTTTTGGGAGATTGAACCAAGTTTGGTTGGAATGTCTGAACTTTTGAAGGGGCTTAGAGAATGGTGTGGTGAAGTTGCTTAACTATATGTTTATTTCGTAGTGGCCAAATATTGTTATACCTATATTATGCCGGTTAAAACAGAAGACGAGGAGAAGGAGGTTTGTTTTAGCAGTTATTTGTGGGCGTGGGTATCATTATCATGGCTATATTTTATTCGAATGCGAGAAGTTTCCAACAGATTCGGCTGAAACCGCGAGATCGCCTACCACTATTAGGTATCCTGTCTTTAACTAAAGCAAGACATTGTCAGTTAACCGGTTAAATACGAATCGCTATTTAAGTGCAAACCGCAGTTTGTGTTCTGCAGTAAGCATTATCCAATTCAGGAGAATCAGGTTGAAGAGTCGCGGGCGGACCTTATCGACAATATGCATCAGAACATGCGTAGGATTCACTTCATCTACAATGTCATGTTGTAAGATTGCTCAGTGACAAGACCCATTGATAAGACTTGTCATTTCATTTCAAACTTTTGAAATTATTCCTTTTGACCAAATTGCTTTTTGTTATTTCGTGTGTGTAGAAAGGGACGCGGTTCTGAGGAAGTTGCGTTAACCTATCATATGGGAGTCATGAAATGCGACATTGAAATCTTAAAGTAGTACACATGCATATCTATAGGGGTCGTATTTGCAATCTAATTACTTTAAGTAATTAAGTAGGTTTACCAACATAATTATCCTTTAAACATCACGATGGTAAAACATTAAGATTACATAACGAAATGCTTATTTTAATTTTATTAGAGTACCAACCGAATCAAAAGGGTACAACGGGACCCTATTACAGACTCCGCAAACCGTCTATAGCCAGGCCTATGTAGGTACCTATCTCATAAACAGGGCCGCGCCGACCCTCGGCAGCGCCTGTGTGCGAAACCTATGAAGCGCCTCTTTTTTAACGAATCATCATAAAACGAATTTAATTTTTGAATGAATATTTTTAATTGTTAAATTTGACTGAAATAAATGTTCTCCAGTCAGCGGCGGCCCTAGCCATTGCGAGGCTACGTGCGGCAGGTCTATGCGAGGCCCTTTGTTCTACGTGAAAAGTCTGTTGTGAGCTAGGAGTTATTTTCTTGTTAATAAAAGGACTTACAAGCGGCGCTACCTTCTAGGTTCGGCTAAAAAAGGATTGAAAAAATAAAAGAAGTTTAAAATAAAGCAGAGCGTGGCGAGCGCAAAAATTTTTGAGCTTTGGGTCACTAAAGCGCCTAAATTTGTATATTAAAGAACGGTGCAAGGTGCAGTCGCGAGCGCAGCGAGCGCGAAAATTTTTGAGTTTTGGGACATAAAAGTACTCTAATCATGTTAGAAAGAACTATACCGACAAGCGAACAGCCGCGAGCGTAGCGAGCGCGAAAATTTTTGAGTTTTGGGACTTTGGGTTTTAGAATGAACGGTAGGCACTGACAAGTGAACAGCCGCGAGCGTAGCGAGCGCGAATTTTTTAAAATTGTTTGTTAAAGCTAAGCGTCCACTTGTCGGTATCGTACGCAACGGACGTATCGCACGCAACGGATCGTAGTATTATTTATATAGAAACTCAAACAAGTGCGTCCACCTGTCCGCATCGTACGCATCGCTTTCTACCTAATTTTTTATAAGTTTTAATTTAGACAATATATAAACAATTTGACAGCTGTATGCCCTAACATTACAATAGCATTACGAATTATGCTAACTATGCCAGTTACAGTAGCAAGCGCGGAAAGGTCCTTTTCTAAACTAAAACTTATAAAAAATTACCTGCGCTCTACAATGAGTCAGGAAAGATTAACTAATTTAGCAACAATATCCATAGAGGAGGCCATACTACTAGTATTACACACACTTTCAATCAAATGATTGTTCATTTGTTTTGTTTTACCTTAGCTATCTCGTTCGTTAAAATCGAGGAATACCCGTGATCGCATCGGGCTACATTCAGAAACTCACTCATACTCAAACAAACTCGGCGCCTCTACGGTTTTAAATAACTAGTACTTTTTCCCTGGTTCAAAGAACTGCCGCCGTTTTAACGTTGAGCTCGTAAGGAATGTAAACTAAAACCCTAAACGTAAAATGAAACCATAAACGTGAATAATAATAAACATTAAATATTGAGAGACTTGTTCAATAAGCGTTATAGATGTTTTGTAGTTTACAAGGCCTATGTTGCGCCTATTGTACCTAATTGTCGATACTCCACTACAAAAAACAATCATATAGGTAACAAAAATAATTTAGGTGGCAGTGGCGGCGCGGCGCCCCTATTGTCTTGGCGCCTGTGTGCGCCGCACACTTCGCACACAGGGGCGGCGCGGCCCTGCTCATAAACCTTGATACTTCAACAGCTAAAAGTTTCATACATGATGTTATGACAACAAATACTGAAAACCAGAATATAACAATTATTTCAGGAGGCTAATATCAGACATAATTATTTTAAGTCGTTTTATACTGAGATTGATACATAACGGAACCCTTCGCAAGCGAACCGGACTCGCACTCGACCAGTTTATTACTTGTCTAGCATTAATCCAAGCTCATGTGTGTCTTACTAATTGTCTGATTAGGATAAAGTCAAGAACACATGATGTTGGTAGTTGTCATATAAATTGTCGTGAGATGGGATCGTGTGCTCACTGCTGGCACAAACAGTTTGCATTGCTTAATAAGGCTCCGTGGTTGCACACGATCTCGATTTTCATATATTTTGGGAAGAGATACATGAATGAGATTTTATTTAAGTTATATGGAGGTATTCCCAATATCCTTATTTCCTTCTCAGAAACTAACATTCCTGTAAATTCTCTAATAATCTTGTATTTATCATCAGCCTTTTTATTGTCCCACTTCAGGGCACAGGCCGCTTTTCTTACAGAGAAAAGAAAATATCACCACTACGATTGCTCAAAGGATTGGCGATCAATTATTATTGATGTTCTAGGTAGGTACCTAATCAAACTTATTATTTTTATAATCAATTCTACTAAGTCTTAAATTGCATATTTCTTGATGAAATACGACACTAAAAACAAATTGATAATCTTAAGAAAGCACAGAACACCAAAGAATTAATAGGTACCTACTTTACCTAGGTAGATAATAAAAAAAAGTTATGCATGTAGGTAGGCTTTCATTTCTAAAATATTCTAAAACATTTATAAATCTGTCTTATTACATTGTGTTACCACACTAACAATCGTCAACTTTATTATCATTGTTCGTGCGACGGAACGCCGCCGTCGGGCGAGCCAATGTTGAGACCAGAAGTTATGCATAGACAACGCACACGCCGTGATTCGTTTGGACAAGAAAAACTTTCGGCAGAAATGTCAAGATGGCCGCGGCCAATTTGCTCTCTCCTCGGCACGTCTCAATTAAAATATTATAAATGTGTAAGTACGCTTAATATCGCAGTGATTCCCAAAAAAGTTCAAGTCATAACGCCGTCGCAACATAATAAGTGGACCTTCTTCGTCGGATCGTACGCGAAAGAACAATATTTACGAAAAGTGTTGTATGGACGCACGTGGTGTGGTGGCTTGGCGTAACGTGTGCTGCGAAGTGAGACGTGCCAACTTATCCTATTCCTTTTGCATTTAAGTCCTATCCCTTTTCCAATCTGATTTTCGGTTCTTCTTCCATTGTGGTTATAAAATTTTCGCATGTCAAGCTTGCACGGTGTGGGGTGATGCGCATACGCTTCAGCTCGCCCGCATAAGGAACGCCTGTTAGCTAAGTAATCGCTGGAAACCGTGAGTACCGAATACATTTATTTATCAAGCTAAAATGGAATCATCAGATAAAATGGATAAAATGCTAAAAGATTTAAAAAAGAAGCGTGCATCGACAAGATGTCGGCTTACTAATTTCAAAAAATATGTATCTTCCTTTCAAAACGTGAACTTGTCATTTCAACAGCAAGAAGAGCTAAAATTACGCGTCACAGGTGCTCAAAATATCTTGTTAGATTTTAATGAAGTTCAAGGTAAGATAGAAGATATCTGTTCTGAGTCAGAAATTGACATGCAGCTCGAATCGCGCGAAGAGTTTGAGCAAGAATACTACAGGGTTCTTGCCCTTGTCAGAAGCATGGCAGGCTCTGATGAGGGATCTCAGCAAGATTTGCCGAGTAACAGTACTGCTAAAATAAAGTTACCAACCATCACAATTCCTAACTTTGATGGAGCTTATGAGCAGTGGCTAGAGTTCAGGGACACATTTTTGTCACTAGTTCACAACTGTCGCAGTATAACACAAATTCAAAAGTTTCACTACCTGAAATCCGCACTTAAAGGAAGCGCTAAAGCTGTAATAGAATCATTGGAGTTCTCCGCTGACAATTATAACATTGCATGGGAATTGTTAATCAATAGGTTTGATAATACTAGGCAATTGGTTCACAATCATGTAAAGTCCATGTTCACAATTCAAGCGTTAACAAAAGAATCTCCGGTGTTATTAAGAAAACTAATTGACAATATTTTGAAAAATCTCCGTGCATTAAAACTATTAGGTGAACCAACTGAGCACTGGGATACATTAATTATATATATTGTAGTTTCCAAATTAGACCCCATCACGGAGCGTGACTGGGAGGAACATAAAATTAATTTAAACACTGTTAATAATTCAAAGTCAATAATTAAATTGGAAGATTTATTACAGTTTCTTAGGAATAAAGCTGAAATATTAGAGACTCTCATAGTATCACATAGCAAAATAAATACAACCAGTGGATTTGAAAATAAAAAACAAACAAATAATATTTCCACATCTAAAGTTCATTGTAATGTAGTTACTAATAAATCTAACAATAAATCACAATCTAAGTCTACAAAGTTCTATAAAAATTGTTTAATGTGTAATGAAAAACACCCTTTGTATTCTTGTCAAAGTTTTCTTGATTTAAGTGCGGAAGATAGATTAAAAATAATTAAAGACAAGAATTTGTGTATAAACTGTATGCGTTCCGGCCATTCTGTAGGTACTTGTGTCTTTGGTCCGTGTAGAAAGTGTGACAAAAAACACAATTCATTAATTTGTGAGGTTGCTAACTGTAAGGATAAAAGGTCAATGACATCTAGTGAGCAATCAGCTGTTAGCAATTCAGAGCTTGACACTAGTAATATAACACATAGTAACTCCTTACAAGTACACAATATTCAGGCGGGCTGTAACAATGTGACTAAAGTTGTCTTATTATCAACTGCCATTGTCGATGTACGTGGCCAATCGGGTGAATACCATAAAGCGCGCGTTATACTGGATAGCGGAAGTGAACGTTCATTTGTTTCGCAATTTTTCATAAAGAAATTAAAACCTAAAATTATACAGTCCACTCAAAATATACATGGTGTCGGAAACTTAATAACACAGTGTTCGCAATCCTGTACTATTGAGTTTCGGTCACGAAATGGAAGTTTCGCTTCGCGTGTTCAGTGTTTAATTCTCCCGCAAATATCATCAAAGTTACCTACAACAACTTTGAATATAAATCATTTCAGTATACCGGACAATATCACTTTAGCTGATCCAAAGTTTTACGATAGTCAACAGATAGATATGTTGATAGGTGCGGATTTGTTTTGGGAGGTTATTTGTGAAGGTAAAATGCGACTTACAAACGGCCCTTACCTTCAGAATACAAAGTTGGGTTGGGTCGTGTCTGGTTCAATTCAATGTTTAAATAATCCACCTATTAAAAATGTTTCATGTAATTTTACACAGTCATCAATATCTGATGATGATTGTTCATTAGATAAATCTTTACGCAAATTTTGGGAAATAGGTGACCGTGAATAATAATAATATCGGCACCGACGAGGAACTCGCATGCGAAGAACATTTTACCAAAACAACAAAGCGACTGGCTGACGGGCGCTTCTGTGTGCGAGTGCCATTCAAGCGTTCGCCTGATTGCTTGGGCGACACTCGTACTCAGGCCGAAAACCGGTTTTACTCGTTAGAAAAGAAATTACTACGTAATGCCAAGTATAAACAAATGTATAGTGATTTCATACACGAATACATTGACTTAGGTCACATGAGTCTTGTTCAAACGTATAGTACACCGCATTATTTTTTACCTCACCACGGAGTGTTTCGTGAAAACGCTACTACTACTAAATTGCGTGTCGTTTTTGATGCCGGAATGGTGTCGAGTTCAGGTATTTCTTTAAATCAAATACAGATGGTTGGTTCCGCCATTCAAGGTGATTTAATTTCAATTTTACTTAAATTTCGCGAAAATAAATACGTGGCCTGTGCAGACGTCGAAAAAATGTACCGCCAGGTCTTAATAGATAATAATCAACGTGATTTGCAGCTTATCGTGTGGCGCGACGATCCGTCAGAACCGTTAAAAATATATAAATTAAATACCGTAACTTATGGCACCGCGTCGGCACCATTTCTTAGTTGTCGATGTCTAAAACAATTAGCCGAAGACTGCGAGCTTCCGTATGTTGCAGAGACGATTAAAAATAACTTTTACGTAGATGACTTAATTTGCGGAGCGAACAATATCCATGATTTAAACGCAATTTGCGAGGGCACTAGTCACGTGTTACAGTCTGCATGTTTTATTTTACGTAAATGGGTTTAACTTTGACCGCGCGAACCTTAATGATGTGCAGAATGTTACTAAGCGACTCGCAACTGGCGATAACACTCAGAACAAAACTTTAGGTATTGGTTGGAATAATGCGTCAGACGAATTGAACTACTATTCGCAAATAAAATCAGACTCAATTATTATTAGTAAACGCATTATTTTATCGCACGCAGCCCAGATTTTTGATCCGTTGGGGTTAATAAGCCCGTTTATAACAATAGCCAAGACATTGTTACAAAAATGTTGGTTATTAAAACTAGATTGGGACGAATCTGTTCCTAGTGACGTAGCTTATGTCTGGAACCGGTTTACTAGCAACTTATCTTCGCTTGGCAATCTACGTATACCGCGATATGTTATGTGTTGTGACCCAATACATACTGAACTACATATATTTACTGACGCCTCGCAGGTAGCGTATGGTGCCTGTGTTTACGTCCGCACTATTAATAGTGAATCTGTCGTTACGGTGCGCTTGTTATGCGCTAAGGGTAAGGTCGCACCTACGAAACCCACAACTATACCTAGGTTGGAGTTGTGTGGCGCGTTATTAGGAGCGCGATTATATTCCAAAGTCATTGGCTCTCTACGTTCTACAGTCAATAATGTCGTTTTTGGACTGATTCCACCGTTGTTCTAGGATGGTTGGGTATGCCTCCTAATTTACTAAAAACATACGTCCAGAATAGAACGGCAGAGATCCATGACCTAACCAAGGAGCACCCATGGAGACATGTCTCTGGCAAAGATAATCCTGCGGACTTAGTGTCGCGAGGAGTATACTTAGATACACTTAGTTCTTCATCATTATGGTGGGACGGCCCACAATTTTTACACAATATAGACTTTGAAATAAAAAATACATCAAGTAATAATAACGTAAATTGCGACTCAGAGTTGCCCGAGTTAAAGTCTAATGTTCTTTGTCACATAGTTAATCAGTCAATTGATGACAGTTTATTTCCATTTTCCAAGTTTTCTCAATATTTAAGATTGAAGCGTTCTGCTGCTTATTTATTTCGATTTATTTATAATACGCGCAATAGAAATAATAGGCGAACGGGCTTATTAACCGTCACGGAGCTCGAATATGCGGAACTTGCTTTGGCTAAATTGAGTCAACAAGAATCTTTTCCCGATGTTTGCGAGTCGCTTAGTAACAAAAGGGTTATAAAGAAAAATGCGCAATTGCTTAAGTTAAATTTATTTCTTGACAAAAACAATTTGATAAGAGTAGGTGGACGAATACAACATTCTGAAAATTTTAATTTTAACAAAAAACATCCAATTTTATTATCTGCGAAACATTGGTTTACCGTGCTCCTCTTTCGGCATGAACATCTCCGTACCATGCATGCTGCGCCTCAGCTATTGTTATTTACAATAAGGGAATCTTGGTGGCCGATCGCCGGTCGCAATCTCGCAAAATGTGTAGTGCACAAATGCGTGAAGTGTGCACGTTTACGCGCGACCACGGTTACTCCGATCATGGGTAATTTGCCTCAAGAACGTCTCGACCCTGGTTATCCATTTATACGGTGCGGCGTGGATTATGCGGGACCGGTGTTCACGTTGAACCGTAAGGGTAGAGGAGCAAGGGTTCAAAATCCTACATTTGTTTATTTATATGCTTCGTTACGCGTGCTGTCCATCTGGAACTTGTAAGCGATCTCTCATCCGATGGTTACATGTTGGCTCTCAAGCGGTTTATCTCGCGGCGTGGTAAACCGATTGAGATCTTTTCTGACAATGGCAAGAACTTTGTAGGTTTAATGAACGAATTTTCAAAATTATTAAATGATTGTTCTGATGACATTAAAGAATACGCAACTTCGCAGACTATTAAATTTAAAATGATTCCATTTTATGCTAGCCACTTTGGAGGCTTATGGGAAGCTGGCGTTAAGAGTTGTAAGCATCACCTCCGTCGTGTAGTTGGCAATGCACATCTCACGTTTGAAGAGTACACTACGGTTTTAACGCAAATTGAAGCTATTTTAAACTCACGTCCTTTAACTCCCATGTCCACCAATCCTCTTGACCTTCTCCCCCTTACTCCTGCTCATTTTTTGGTTGGCCGTCCACTGACTGCGCCTGTGCCTGCCGACGTCCACGATGTTCCTGAACACCGACTCACCCGATATCAGAGGGTTGAGCAAATACGGCAGCACTTTTGGAGGCGTTGGTCTAAAGAATATGTGTCAGAGCTGCAGACCAGGAGCAAGTGGCAGGAACATAAAAATGACCTAAAAGAGAACACGCTTGTCCTTCTTAAGGATGACAATCTGCCACCGTTGAAGTGGAGCTTAGGAAGAATACTGAAAACCTACCCTGGGAAGGACGGTATATCTCGTGTTGCCGATATACGCAAACAAGACGGCGTAGTAAGGCGGGCATTTTCCAAGATCTGCCCGCTTCCTCTAACCGACAATTAATACTACAAATCAAGCCAAGGAGAGAGGCGTCATTCAACTTTGAAACCTGACGCTTTCAAGGCCGGGAGTATGTTACCACACTAACAATCGTCAACTTTATTATCATTGTTCGTGCGACGGAACGCCGCCGTCGGGCGAGCCAATGTTGAGACCAGAAGTTATGCATAGACAACGCACACGCCGTGATTCGTTTGGACAAGAAAAACTTTCGGCAGAAATGTCAAGATGGCCGCGGCCAATTTGCTCTCTCCTCGGCACGTCTCAATTAAAATATTATAAATGTGTAAGTACGCTTAATATCGCAGTGATTCCCAAAAAAGTTCAAGTCATAACGCCGTCGCAACACATTGATTAATATAAAATATGACTAAGAAAAGCGACATTATTGAAATCAATCCACTATCTAACATGCTTCAATGTTTATAATTATCGCTTGATAATCCCGATGACCTAATGTTCAAAGATGCAGGGCCGATGTATGTACTGACTGACTGACGGACTGACCATAAAACGTGCTGTGTACAAGCAAACGATGATTTTATTACACCTGCACTGAATTAATGAGGCTAATGAATACTTTATTACTTGTCGGTAATTACTAGTACTTAGTTGGATTTTAACTAAAAGATATCGATATACTAATATAAAGCTGTAGGTAGAGTTTGCTTGTCTATATGCTCGAATGCGCTAAGCTCATTTACTACCGGACCGTTGTGAAAAATTCTTTCTTTGTAAAATAGGCCTTTTGCAGAGAATGAGAGAACGGCTAAGGTACTTATTTAGCAAAGGTTTCAAATAGTTCCTACGGGATGCGGGTGAAACCGCTTGATGAAGCTTGACATAGTTTAAAATAAAACATTTTGCAATATTAATCAAAGGATCAACTGATTTAATATAAGTTCATTTCAATAAAAATCTGGGTTGATTTGAATAGATGTCGGCTATTATAGAATTGAAAATGTTATTAAAAAGAAACATAAACTCAACTTTTATTTCGCCGACTTAATAAATCTAGCACCAAATCGCAGCCAGGCCGACAATATGTCTTACTCGACAAGGAAGGAGTGAGTCAACTTCACCTAATCAATTAATATGAAGTAGGTAATGACAAGACATGTCCTCACGTGATGATCATACTACTGACGGCGAGGGTAGCGTGACACATTTCTCTTTCATCATTACATGACCACTTAGGACTTACATAAACAGATTATGAGACAATTTCTATGAAATGTTCTTAGTTTGTTCTCGGAACTGATGTTCACTCACTCATTTGAGTTTTGTCGAGAAGCTTTTTGACAATGCAGTGGTCAAAAATGTATCAAAACATCCTGCGCATTTTTGGGGCTTCAAATGGCTGGCTTAGGTACTTCAGAAGTGCAAAGTTGTAAGCTGTAAGTGGGGTTTAACTTCTTGAATGCCGCTGATTAGAGAACAATATAAAATCCATTTATCTCGACTAGATCTGCGCACCGGCATACAAGGGGTTAATTAATACCACCACAGGCAATGTTTGTTTTGACTTTATGTAATGAAAAGATTTTTTATAATGTTTAAGTGATATTCTTGATGACAACGTCACAACGTGCATCATAATAATTAAGTGTGTTGCTCCAGTCATATAAAGATTTCAATAAATAAAATCAGAAATAAATCTGAAAAATTTATCTGTCCTCCAGCTAAAGCTTTTAAAAATGCTGAGGTCACATAAATAAAGAAGTGCCTGTTGACAAAGAATGTTCTTTAATCATCTCGCTTCAATTAATTCTTTGTGGAAAGCTGACAAACGTCACCTAGAGGAAAAGGGCCAATTACTGAACACTACATCAAAACGGCAAAAATATAAACCGGAAAATATTGGAGTAAAAAATAATCCTAAACAGAAAGAAGAAAAAAGACGCGGCACACGTATCACACACGATGAGAAAATAAAAAGAAAATTACAAAAACAAGTTAAAAAAAAACTAAAAAAACTTACTAATTAAACACCACATTTTCAGTCCATTGGTGTCCTATTCCTATTATTTCTACTCCTATACTTTTGTTTTACAATATTAAAACTGAAAACGAAAGCATTGAGGTTGCTCTTTATTCCTGAAAGCCCACAAGATAATTTAGCTCGCAAAACTTTATGCAAACGTAGTTATAAAAATCTTATTAATATAGAGCACGTTGGTTTAACTGATCCCATCTCGCTGTGAATCGCGCCACGGCGTTTAATGAAATATTTAATAATTCCCAACTTGCCTCAGACCACGTAGTGTAACAGTACCCAAGGAAAACAGACTTTTAGTCGGCCGAGAGTTTGTTTGGGCTCATAAAATAAAATGGTAATTCTTACATAACAGCGATCAGGTATTTGGCCGGTATTAAGACCGACTGCTACCGGCTGATACCGACCGGAATTTTCATAAAAATATTTTTTGGACAACCATTGTGTCAACTGTCGGCCGACTGTTTAGTTTTCAGTGTGCGGTTACTCTAAAGTTAAACAATTCTGATAAGCCGCTAGTTTACGTTAAACTGGCGCAATTTTCTAGCTTTACTTGGAGTTTTTGAGGGTTAATCTTTTTGTCTTTTATATATTATTTCAGGAGGTTAATTTATCATAATTTATTAGGCTTTATTCTTAACGATAAACACAACAAAACGATAAACATTGAACTGCCTCTTAAGATTATCTCCGAACTTTAAATACCTACTTAATTGTTTTAATTTTACCCTATGCAGCTTTAATTTTGTATTTGCAAGGGTTACATACCAATACAGGTACCTATCAGGTATGTCAGAACGTACACAGAATCAAGTAAAGAAGAACTGCGGTAAGTATATCGTGCTCAAACCTAAAACTTGTATTGGTAGTAAAGTTTTTCCTAGGTCACCACTTAGGATATTGCTCCATCAATCATCGTCGAACAATCACACCAACATCAACCCAATTCCTGGACAACTGATGGAGATCTCTAAGAATTATTTCCAAAGAGTTCCTAAAAGAAAGTTTGGCATATTACCTTGATAAGAGTAAATACATCGATTTTATTTTAAGTAGTATTTTGATTAACTTCAGCTGATTTCAGCGATTAAGAGGGCTATCACAAATTTTCGAGTTTTATACGAGTTTTGATGCGTCATTATGCTTTGGATATAGTCACAAAAAAAAAACAAAAATAAGATTAAGAAAGTTTGATCATTTATCTTGGGGCTGTTTTCAATAAATATTTTAATTTGTCCACGTACATCAGTAAAATCTTTGTCTCTGCAAAGCAGTAGCGGATTTACCAATAGGCCAAGTAGGCCAGTGCCTAGAGCGGCAGATTTAGAGGGGCGGCAAATTTAGCAATTTTTTTTACAGGTTTTTTTTTATAATTGAGTATATGAGTACACAATCCATATATAAATAAACGATTAATAAACGCAAAATTAATAAACTGTAATATATACTTAGGTACTTACGTGATCATGAATGTTAAAATATTCTAATAGCGTTTCAATAAAAATAAAATAAAAAATCCGCTCGCTTCGCTCGCGGTTTTTTCATCATTCCTGGTTTGTTCTGCGCTCTTTGAGTCCTCAATCTAACAAAAAGTTAAAGCACCGAAGTAGCAAAAACAACTGACGCTCTACACTGACGATTTCTAAGCTGTTTATGAGGTGGAGAACTTTTGGAGTATTTTTGTGTTCCAAGACTCAAAAAATTTCGCGCTCGCTGCGCTCGCGCCTTTCGCTTGTCGCTGACTATTTTCTGATTTCTTTAGGTATTATTACGTCCCAAACATCAAAAATTTCGCGCTCGCTACGCTCGCGGCTTCTTCTATTTGCACTGCTTTTTTCCACTCTTGTTTGGGTAGGCATTTTTGTGTCCCAAAACTAAAAAAAATCGCGCTCGCTTCGCTCGCGACTTTTTCACTTTACGGTGGCTTTTTTTTTACTTGTTTTCGTACAAAATTTTTGAGTTTTTTACAATTGTCGTTTTTTTTGGGGGGTGCTCAATAGGTACTCCGCCCCGGGTGCCACCCGATGCTACGCCGCCACTGAATCATAGCACCCGAACAAATGAACCGATTTCAAATTAATTTTTTTTTGTACTACAGGTGTTTTACGAGCGAGTGTGACATGTTTGATGAAAATCGATTGAGCCGTTTAAAAGTTACAGAGGTTTTACGCTTCAAAGTCGCTGACATATAAACTTGTTACTTAACATTAAACTCTTCGGTACATAGAGGCTTGCAAAAATAATCTAGTAACTGACAGAAATATCATTAAGTTCACAATCATTAGAGGCGGCAAAAATTGAATGGCCTACTAGCGGCAAGTTTGTAAATCCGCCACTGCTGCAAAGGATGTTTCATAAAATGTTGCTTTTGGGAATCTTTTGATGCTTCAGTACTACGAGGATATAGCAATTTAACCATTTATAAAAATGTTCAAGATACAACTATATCTTGTACTTGTGCTTGCTTACACCAATTTATTACAATTCATACAGTAATACACCAAAAATAATTCTATAAAACTGAGAGTTACTGACAATTTTCCGTACAAAACTATATTTTTTATCTATGAAAGTATAATCCAAATTCAAATAAAACATATTTAATAATTAAGGTGGTATTGTTATAAAGCTTGAAAAAAAAATTGGTCTATTTAAAAGTAAAACAATATTTTAAAATAATTTTTGTTTGCAATGCAAAAATCAATATAAATCTTGTGACGCGCGGTGTTCAACTTTAGTCAGCGCCAAGCGCTTATCGAGGGAGGACGTATCGCTCGCTGTTGCGCCGCGCAAACTCGCCGGAGCTCGAAAAATATAGCGCAACCTGCGCAACGAACTCGTTTTGATACTAGTGAGTTTTTATTTTATTTATTAGTTATAATGATCTGATTGAAATGTAATATACACAAGTATTAACCCATGATATTCTAATGCGAAAATGTTATAGATTGGGTTCTCTTTTTTTGATGTTGATTATATAGAAATATGTACGTAAATGTCATCGTCGTTAGTTTCGCTGTTGCATAATAATATTATTGAATATCTTTGATTCTTGCAGGATAATGAAAGCATATTTAATTCAGATTATCAGACTCAATCGGATACCAGTACAAATAATATGGTAAGTATTTTTTGTCACTCGCAACAGACATATTTGTTTTAATAAACTATTTACATTCCTAGTTTTTATTGTTGCAGGAAAATGAAGATACAATACATGGAAGACGAATTATAGATTTTAGTTTTTTTATAAATCAATTACTTATACCTAATTGATAAA
This sequence comes from Helicoverpa armigera, assembly GCF_030705265.1. Taxonomy (NCBI): domain Eukaryota; kingdom Metazoa; phylum Arthropoda; class Insecta; order Lepidoptera; family Noctuidae; genus Helicoverpa; species Helicoverpa armigera. Next base: position 4,865,716 of record NC_087145.1, on the reverse strand, counting down.
CATGGTGAAAAGTTTGGTTGTCGATTAAATAATTTAAAAATTGTAAACGATTATTTGTTTATTGTAACTCAATCGAGCTATTCTAGGTTATAAAATTCATCGGTACAAATAATATTTCATAAACTATAAAACCAATAAACTATTTCGAAAATAAAAGTGGCAAAGTCTCAAGTTTGTTTGTGCCGCGTGGCGGTCCGCAGGTGTGCGTTGCGTATTTCACTAGACGCACACGCGCGCAAGTGCTGCCGGCTATCGTCTAATTTACCTAAACCTGAGCGATTCGATTTTGTAATAGCGCTCTTAATTCGCAGAAGGATACCTAACTGTGTATGTTGTAGATACCTTACTTTTAAAAACGTTTCAGACTCACGTGTGTTTAAGACATATAGGTATTTGTATGAATTATTATAGGTAAAGTTATAGGTAAAGCTGAAGACTTTAATTCAAGGGGACAAACACTACTTTTTATTCAAGTACCTAAGTACTTAGTAAAAACTGAAGAAACGTACGTCTGCTTCAATTAATCTAAACCAATTTTAGCTAATTTGAAATTAATCGAACAGCGACAATTAAAATATATTGGATTAGCCAACGATTATCATTATTGCCCGATTAAGTACAGTTTAACTAATAATTAGGGCACTTTAGAATTGGGTTAATGCTTAGTCACTAAATGGGTGTACTTAAGCGTGCTTAGGTATACACCGGTCAGCTTATTAGTACCCTAATTACATATTAATAAATTATCACCAGTTTTAAACAGGTATTATGAGTTTAAAATATGATTTAACTTAACCATCTTAATTTTAATCAGAAAATACAGTTTGTACACTTTTTTCCAGCGTAAAATACACCTCAAAATTTTAGGAAAAACTTAAGTAGGTAGGTACTAATATTTTGTTCACAAAGGAATTGTAAGAAGTAGGTAGAATTTTAAAGGAATTATGGGCTGTGGGCTGCTGAATGTAAACTATAAGCCGCTACCATTGGCGCAAAGACGATCCCATATTTTTCATTTCAACGCTGAAACCGGACTTACACTTAACTAAAAACACTTAAAATATCAAAGCAAAACGCTAGTCTTGTAATCAGTCGTGTAATAAACTTACGAAACTTTATCTGGTGACGTCATAGGTGGATAACCCGGCCACATGAACCCATAGTAACTCTGGACCGTGTCACATTTCCACTAATCTGCCAGTTAGCTTAAACAGCAAACAATTTATCTTTAATTGTAAGTTATCTGCTTCTTAGAAATCGCGGTGGTTCTTGTTTTTTAATATTTTTTAAGAAACTGTTAAGTTATTGCCTACTTTTATCGATGTTTGTTTGTTCTTGACATAATTTTGTGGCATACTTACTTATTTATCGTTTTAATGTAAGTACTGAATAGCTTATTTACTCGCTTGCATTTCCCTGCATTTTTCTCACTTTCCACTTTTTTTTAAATGAGAATACCTAGGTGTTATACTTACGTATGAGTCGGGTTTCTTTTTCACAACTTACCTACGTAGGTATTTCAATTTTAAAACATGTTTCCTTTTTTCCAAAAATATTGACATGAATTCATATCGTTTATCGCATTTTATGATGTGTCAGTCATAGGGTGCAAATATGAAATAGTAGTAACAATCATAGACCCTGTTTGGCACAGCTAAGTTATGTATAAGTAAATACTAAGTAGGTACATTTTGATATAGTATCTATTCAGACTTAACCAATTTAAAATTGATGTTGTTAACAGCGGTCGTAGATCGCCTAACAAGTTTAAGTTAGGTTTAAGTTGGCAGAACTCCTGACCGAAGTTATGCATAAGTTATCGACAGGCATCAAAGTTTGCCGAATCGAATCGACTGGGAAGCTTCTATATCAAGAACCACTTAGTAATCAACTTAGTACTGCTTATTGATCCTAAGACGATTATTAAGTTGAGCTTAAGCATTTAACATTAGATATTGATTCTATCTTAGATTGTAAGGTAAAGTAGATCTTAGACTTAGAGTTAATTGCCCTACTTTTAGAAAATTGCGTTAAATTTTTCACATGATTAATTCGGTCAAATAGTAACGTTTTTTTAAGAATTATTTAATATTCTGTTTTTAGGAGAGTAGAGTAATTTTTACTTTAAACTTAGTTTTTTTTTTTCTAGATTTTAACCGCAATTTTCGCCAACACGCGATGCACATCATAGATATAAATACATACCTAGAATAAAACTATATTTAAACAATTGTTTTGCAACAAAGAAATTACTCACCGCTCACAAAACTCGCCGAAAAACACAACACTAAATTGAACACGAATAAAGTCTTCATTTTCAAAAAATTACAAAAAAACACACACTTAAACTAAAACGAGAGCGTTTTCACTGTGTTATATTTAGTGTTTTTAGTAACCATAGTTTAATATTTTAGTTATTTAGTAGTATATTCTGTGTTGAACCGAGATTCCGCGCGTCTTTAGAACAGTCGCGGCCAGCAATGATAGGGCGCGCGGGTCATACTGTGATAAGATTTCTGCGCATGACACCCGCGCAGACGGGGCATAGTTCAGCGGGAAAAACTTTTCGAAAACAACGTGTTTTTTTTTTTCTAAACATGTAGGTTGGTTGTTAAAAGGACAGTCCCGTTTCAATTAGTTTATGGTATCCATAGCCAAAGTAAACCTTGGTATCTGAAACTTTGGAAGAAAAGTCATAATTAATTATGTACCTAATACGTATCTGCGTACAACATTTACGACAAATATTCAGACTTATTTACAAGATTTTAAATAAAATATAATAGAGTCTAAACCTACCTAGGTAAGTACTTATTATTAAAAAAACGTAAAAATCGCCGTCAATTGGGAGCCAAGAAGCAATTATTTTAAATATTTCATATTTTTTCAAGCAATACAAATTCAGGAATTTCAAATATTTGTTAGTATTCTTTTTTTGGAATTTTCCCCGTTAACAAGTGGCGCAACAAAATCCCGCATCGAGGAGAGAGTGTGAACAATGTGTGTACTTAGTAAGTTGCTAATTAATACGAGATTGTGTGTACTTTTGTCTGTACAAGCACACTTTTGTATGCACATTGTTATAGTACGGGAGCGAAAGGGAACGTGCAATCTGCACTAATTACCACCAACGAGGTTATACCAAATTAAGGGAGGGCTATTGTTTTAAATTACTTATTTGTTTTGGCAGCAGTCCTTGGAAGATTTTAGTTTGTTTTAAGAATGTTTCCTTGAGCAAGCTGGAAGGACAAACTTGATAAAAAAAGCAGCCATCCTCCTGCCCTTATCCCAATTTTATTTCGGGTCGGTGCAGCATGTTTTCTCCTTAAATACCTGATAAAAAAGTATAAGAACATTATAGAAATTTTTATTTATTTATTTAAAAACATACACACTATCATTACAGTTTACAACCATTAAAGAGTGTCTCCTCAGTTTAACTCGGACAAAAATTGTTTCGGTCTTTCGGTAAACTTTATGTTTAGAAATTAATAATCTTTCTTAGAAGAAAATGTTGGGTTTTTCACCAGGAATAGATATATCATTAATAGACCATGACCTGTGACACATTTCGCGATACAAAAGCTGGTTCTAAGTATATAATCTTGACTTAACCAACGAGACCGATAAATAAAACATATTCTTTAATTATTACTTAGGTAACTCATATTTAACTCTTAGTTTTATACTTCTTAATCTTTAGTTTCTTTACAAGTTATCGTTATTAAGCGAATTTCGTAATATATTTACTATTTACTAAATGTATAGTTAATAACATTATTATGTTCATTAACCTTAATGTTATCAAGCGTCAACACATTTGGTATTAGCCAATTCGTTTATTTACAATTTGAGATAAAACTAATTGAGTATTTCATTCTATTTGCACCGAAAGTCGTTAATTTGGATCTTTTGTCCTTTTAATATACTAAAGCCGTAAATATCTTACGTTGTTCAATATATTAAAAAGACACCCAATAAAAATGCTTTTAATTATACCAATGTATCTTCTTCCAAAATACAAAAAAAATACTCAATAACTATAACAAAAATAACATTTTCAAAAAAGCTAAATCCTCTCCTTAACTACTTCTTTCATATTACATAACCGTGAATTATGAAAACAATCAAAGATCGGGCAATTAGTGAAATGTACACAAATATGTGGTAGGTACCTACTTGCGCGCACGCATCGCTTTGCGTGGAAATTGGGCACGGCCAATGGGTCAAGTGCGGGCGATAACGACATTAAGTATATCTGTCTGTACTGACTTGAGATAAACGCGTTGCTCTGAGAAAAACGAGAAATTACTTATTCACCGAATCCAATATATCTAAGATACACCTCGGAACAATGCTGTGGACGGTCGAGTCGGTAAGCGGATTCAGTTGCGGTTATCCGCCCGGCTAGACAGAAACCGAATTGCGAAAAACTATTGAAACGTATGGTTTAAATCAGACATTCCTGGTGGTTGAGGGGTGCTTGACTTACAGGCACCTTACGCCCGCGTTTTCACCTTACACACGGTAGGCAGTTTTTGAGTGAGAGGGTTGAGCGGATCCCGTAGAAGCCATTTAGATTAACTTGAGCTAAGTTTCGCCATAAACCGAGGCAGAACGCGGCGCCGTCTGTAAATCACCATATTGTGTTACCAAATGAACCAAATTCGAAAATCTTTCTACTGAGTAAGTACTTAGTCATGGAACCTTGTAAGACTTGGTATGACTTTCGTATAGTCAAACTTCAACCAAAAAGATTGCGACTCAAAAATATTGCAAACTCAAGGATACCTATTATGCGTCAGTTTGACCGAGATTTACGTTGACCTCAACGCACCGGAAATCCTTAGTGCAATGATGTTCAAAGAACTCATCAGAATCGAAGAGACTCGTTTTGAGGGATTTCATCACAAATTGAATATAATCCTTGTAAAACACTGGTACTCAGCTGTATCCGATTATACTGGAAGTCGACCCCACCATAATATGTACCTAGTTGGGAGTCTCCGGAGTTAAAATTTAGAAAGAAAAATAAAACCAAACTTCAGAATACCATATAAGTAGCAGAATATTTAGTATTTCTACAATAAATAAACCAGAAAAACCAGAACATTGTTGGCATTTTTGCAGACACCTAATAATCGTATCATGATGCCTATTTCTTGAATGTCAATGTAGGCAGAGGAAATGTCAAACGCATCATTTGGCGGGAACATGACCATTGCGTTCGTGTCTATGGTACGTATGTATAGTTGTATATTCTACGTTTAGCAAGACCTATTTGCGTGCAAGTTAATCTTTAAAACAAAGTGCTGAGCCGATTAAATTATGGTTTCTTTTCTCACCACTTGAGCGCATTCTAATGTAGATTTATTTAAGTGCAGCGTTAAGTACCTACACTTTTTACGTTTGTTAGCTGCAGTTTCTGTCTATTGAATAATTTTGAATATATTTTTCTCAATATTAGATCATTGGTCGTCATTTTATTATCTTTTTTCACAGCAAATAAGCAAAAAGATAAGAGTACTCTTTAATCTCGGCAAAACTTAGTTTAAAGTCTGAGCATGTTCATTTCCTATGGTCTTCATTGGTCTAGTGGTCATCGGCAACTACTTCGCAAGGGGTCTCGGGTTCAATTCCCGAGTCGGGCCGAAATTGCTTGTTGCTTTTCGACAAACAGGTAAAAGAAAAAGAGACACCTTTCTATTTTATAAAATATTTTTTTATTACGCTAGAATAACAATTTTATTATAATGCTTACATTTACCTACTTACCGATAAATTATTAAATACACACAAATACATCTATTTCACTTCCTAACTTTCCTATTGACCTTTCCGTAGATTTCGGGGAAGGCCTCCTTGCAATATGGGAGGCTGTCCCTCACTTTGTCGTAAAGTGTGTGATCGAACATGGCACGGAACTCCTCTCTAGTAGTGAATGTGTCAACGTAGAGCATCGCTAGAAGCCATCGTAGTCGTAGGTACAAAGGGACAGGGATATAGGGACAGAAAAAGCGACTTTTTTATACTATGTAGTGATATTTTTATTGAGCTAGCAACTAGGTAGTAACAATTTTATTATAACGCTTATATTTACCTACTTATCTAACATACATTTATTTCACTTTCTAACTTTCCTATTGACCTTCCCATAGATTTCGGGGAAGGCCTCCTTGCAATACGGGAGGCTATCCCTCACTTTGTCATAGAGTGTGTGGTCGAACATGGCACGGAACTCCTCGCGGGTGGTGAATGTGTCAGCATAGAGCATCTGGAAGCCGTCGTAGTCGTACAAAGGGACATAAGGATATAGGGACAGAAAAAGCGACATTTTTATACTATGTAGTAATATTTTAATTGAGCTAGTAACTAGCTAGTCACAATTTTATTATAACGCCTATATTTACCTACTTAACTAAATACACAAATACATATTCACTTCCTAACTTTCCTATTGACCTTCCCATAGATTTCGGGGAAGGCCTCCTTACAATACGGGAGGCTGTCCCTCACTTTGTCATAGAGTGTGTGATCGAACATGGCACGGAACTCCTCTCTAGTGGTGAATGTGTCTGCATAGAGCATCTGGAAGCCGTCGTGTTGGGAGACGAAGGCTTCGATGCTGCGGGTTGATCGGACCTGAAAATTGAGTTTTAGTTGAGGTATTTATATAAGTTATTAGAAAAAAGCCGTCATAGTAAAAATGGTCTGTATTGATATAATCTTTGATATAAAGGAGGATACGACTGTCAGAAATATAATACTTATTGAGTTAGGTTAGGTAAAGTATTTTTCCATTATATTTCCCAAAATTACCGTCAGTCAAACTTCGTAGTAGTCTATCGTCCATACCCATTGTAAAGTAAATGCACACACAACGTTTCAGCCCAAAGATAAAAAAAAACGTAGGCCTGGCGGTAGCTGGCTCTTGGGCTATTACCAGCAATGGCAGTCATAAAATATCCCATAGTGGAGTGGTCCCATAATTATCAATATAAAGAAAATAAGGCCAAACTCGATGTAGCTCCTATCAACCGTTGAAGACTTGTTGACTTTATACACAACAAAGTGAAAATAATGACTCCTCTAAGAATAAATTAAACTAAACTTTATTTCAAGGTACTTACAGTTTCATATCCCTTAGCTTTAGGCACTCCATACACGCCGATATCTACAAACATCTGTGAGTCTGCTTTCGTCTTGATCTTCAGCTGTCCCGGGTCGTTGAACACTTTGAAAGGACATAGCCAGATAGGGTACACCTGGTCAAGAAAAGAAATTATGTTAATTAGTGAAACTTGAAACTTTGTCTAGGAATAACCCTGACCCTTTAACCCTGGCCTTTTATAAAATCCTCTACGTACTTGTACTACTTTCTAGACTCAGTAGCGGCGTAAGGGGGGGGCGGAGGGGGCGGTCCGCCCCGGGTACCACGTCTCGGGGGGTGCCATCTCGGTCGGCACATATCTGCACGACCAGGTTGGCACGGGCAGAAGGGACAAGTCACTGAGGGTGCCATCCTAATCCGAAAGCCTAGGTTCACTACTAGTCACTGCACACTATTCAAATTTTAAACAAAACTACAACAGTGCATACGCAACACGTCGAGAGGGGTGCCAGTCCGGCTGTCACCCCTCTCTTTCTTGTTTATTTTAGTTTTTACCTGATCACTTTAATTAATTTCTCAAAGTTATAAAAAAATCCTTCCTTTTTTCCTTCCTTTTTGATTTATTCTGCGCTCTTTGAGTCCTCAATCTAACAAAAAGTTAAAGCACCGAAGTAGCAAAAACAACTGACGCTCTACGCTGCCGATTTTTTTCAAACTTGAGTACTTTTGTGTTCCAAGACTCAAAAATTTCGCGCTCGCTGCGCTCGCGCCTTTCACATATCAGTGACTTTTTTATAATTTCTTTTGGTATCAAAAATCATATATTTCATGCTCGCTACGCTCGCGGCTTCTTCTCTTTGCTGTGTTTTTTTTCACACTTGTCCGGGTACTTTTGTGCCCCCAAAACTAAAAAATTTCGCGCTCGCTACGCTCGCGACTTATTCGCTCTCCGGTTTTTTTTTACCCATTTTGGTACTTTTCTGTTCCAAAACTCAAAAATTTCGCGCTCGCTGCGCTCGCGGGTTTTTCACTTGACGCGGGCATTATATTAAGTCTAGCAAAAAGCACCTTAATGATTTCTACACGATTTATAAGTACTTTCATTTAAAATTTTGGTCCGTGATCATATTTTGTTGTTTTTGGGGGGCACTCAATAAGTAGTCCGCCCCGGGTGCCACCCGATGCTACGCAGCCACTGTCTAGACTCACTTACAATGATTAAAGCTTATGCTCACCGACAACATAAACTTAAATTTTCTTGTAGCAAATGATTACTATGAACTAAGAAAACATTATGAGGTTATCAGGTTTTTTTTTTTTTTTTAACGGTACTGATGACTACTTTCCTATTTCTAAATCTCGCTGTATACTGTATGATCTGAAGGTTCTAAGATTAATCTTTTCCCAAATTCGCCAGACGGCCTCCGTTCAGTTAATAACGAGAATGCATTTTGGCACATAGTTTAACCAGCAAAGATGTTCCCTCCTGAATAAAATACGTCCAAATCCTACAGCCCACTTACTTCAATCTCTTTATGGAAGACATCAATGGCCTTCTCCAGGTGTTCGACAGGAACTAACATGTCTTGGATGACATGAGCCTTGTCATACAGCTTGGTGACGGCTTCTGGCTGCGTCAGTTTCAGCAGAGAGACTTCCGGAGGCATCAGCCAGCCCAGCAAGTAGCGGAATATCCAGTGGTTGCCGAACGGGATGATGTCCTGAAAAGGGGGAACTTTTATGGTATTTTTTTTTTGTATCTAGAGGATTTGGAAGATTTTTTGGTATAGTTGGCGCCAAACTTAAGGGGATTGCTTCGCTGCGTAGAAACCTTTTTTTAGGTACCTCACAGTAGACAACCAAGGGAGGCGCGAGGGTTTTGCCTCTATCAAGTCCTTTAAAATTCACTAGATAGAAGACAGCAGAGAATATTACAATGCCATGTTAAGGCAACGATGCATGACCGGACAGATCTGGCGGATAACTTCTGTTTTTCTGTCTGTCTGTTTTTCGTTCATCTTATTTAGGCACAATTCCGGCTATTATGTAGTTACATGAATTTTCCACTTCATTTGAATTAAGCTTGCTTGAATAAACTCACCTGCAATTCCCAGAAGAAGCTCCTAGTATGCCTATGATAGTAGTCCCGGAGTGGGATGTAGTCTACTGCGGTTCGGTTGTTCATGAGATGACGTTCCACTTGCTTGAAGAACCACTCCGCATACCAGTTGCCGATGGGGTTGTACTATAATATACAAAAATATATTAAAAAAAAATATCATTTTGAACTTCAGTCATTTTAAATATCACTTAATATAAACGTCAGTTTTCTTACTGTTTACATAAAAAAATCATAATATATCTACAGTTGTTTTAAAAAAGTGACATTATGTTAACGATGAACGTGGGTCTTAGCATTACTTGTCGAACGTGGGTCTTAGTATGGATAATAATACCTCTCCATCATCCCCGATCTCATCAACCATGTCTCCCGTCATGAGGACTCCTGACTCCTTGGTGTACAGCAGGGCTTCTATGAACTGATGTGGCTTGGCCTTCACAGACTCTTCGATGAAATGGTGTGACAATTCCGACAGTTTGTTGTATGGACGATATTCGAGACGGATGTATCTAGTCGAAAAGAATGGGTTTTTTGAAGAAATATGTAATAATCTCAGTGACACTGGTCGGATTTAAAAATAAAAAATAGTTTTAGATAGCGTTATTGATGAAGGCTACACAGGCTACTTTTATGCGGCTTCGCAAAGTGGTTCCCACGGGACGTGGGTGAAATCGATGGCAATAGCCAATTTGTCATAACTTTATATATAATGCTTTTAGGGAAAACAAATGAACTGGTTTGGTTTTTAATTTGCAATGATACATAAATGACTGACGAAGATAAAATAAAAATAGGTACATCACGAAGATAGCTTGGGTTTGAGTTAAAATTAAATAAGATGTTGAATTACTTTTTAGCCGGAACAATTTTGATGGTAGCTGAAGTCAGGAAACCAAGCGTGCCATACGACCAGGGCACTGCGTAGAACAGGTCAGGGTTCTCATCCTGCAAATAATAATTTATAGACAATTAGAGCCAATTGAATACTGGCAGCATACATGAGCCAGGTAGTTTCAATTTTAACAAAATTACTCATGATATGATAGAATCTAATAAAGTTGTTTTTGAACAAGATTTTAGAAGGCCAAGAGTGGATCTTCCACCAATCCAGATGGTATTACTTGACACGACACTGCAGCTAAATTTCTTCTTCTATTACTTCGTGTGCATTAGTTTTAAGTTGTTTATTAAATATGTAGGTATATGATTAGTATATGATTTAATGTTATGATATGTATAGAATTTTCCATGAGCCTTAGATACCTGATTTAAATAAATAAAAAACCGAGTATAGAAGTATCCGTGTGAGTGAGAAGATGTCTCACAAACAAAAACCAACTCGTACATACTACCACAGATTACTATAATAGTTACGCTACCACTACTAAATTTCAAGAACATTTTTAAATCTGTTGCTCTTACCATGCTTTAGAGTACCAGCATCTTACCTTACTACACGTGACCACAGATCCATCAGCGAGCACCAGCTCATACTTGGTACAGAAGTGCTGGAACAGCCCATAGATGTGGGAAGACGACTCGACTCCTGTGCCCATCACCAGCCCGCCTACTGTCAGCTGGTCTAACTCTGGAACTACTGCTAGAGCTAAGCCGAGAGGTTCTAGCGTTCGGGACAGTTGGCCCATTGTGACTAGAGGCTCGCATCGGACTGTCTGAAAATAGAGGATTTTTGCTTATATACTAAAAGATATATGTTTTGCAGGATCGAGTTATGATATTTTAGCACATTTTTAATTACTCATACTCAATTCTTTATTGCATACCATAATGTAGGTTTAGGTAATTAAGTGTAAGGTAATGGAGAGACCATTTTTATTAAATAAATAGTGGAGCAACTACTGATGAATATGTCTCAAAAATATGTCTCAATTATAATAATCGCACATTCAAACAAAATCACCTATAACGGTTTAGTAGTTATCCATGATAAAGCAAGCGGATTAAAGTTTCAAAATAAATGGTGATTTTATTCTACACCAACACAAACAATTTGAATCGACGCAAATGCTTGAATTTTATTGGTTTTATAACTGTAAACGGTTTTGAGTGTTCAGAATTGAATTTCAGATTTTCGAATATTTTATCAAGCTGAGAGAAATAAGGTAGGTTTTAATGCAAAGTTGGTTACACTATGCTGCGATACCCTGTTAAATAAACTGGCTATCTATATTTCGATGAATCTTTTATTAAAATGCTGAAAATCATTTTTCTTGAACACGCTTATCTATGGAAATACTGGTTTTGGCTGATTTTGAAAATTCCTTCAAAGTTAGATAGCCTGCAGAAGTTGAAGCATAGTAGGAGAAAGTACATACCATATTCTTAGTATCAACTTCGAGGACATCGACGAGGTTGACTTTGATATTCGTGAAGGTTTTCTTGTACATGCCCTGACGGAAGGACATGGCCTGCCACGCCGGGCGAGCCGTGCACAGCTGTGTGCTGCGGTCTCCTGACAGCCAGGCTTTTACCTGGAATCAGGAAGTTGTGGAAATAAGTGGTAGTTTCCAAGTAGCAGTACAGATTTCGAAGCTTACCAAGAATATCCTAAACCTGAATTGACTGGCTAATTAACTCTTTTATGGGAAATCATCAAATGAGTGCAGCGGGAGGAGTCAGACTCTTACGGACTAAAACATGGTCATGTGCCCTTTATGTACCAGGGCCGTGGTAACTCTTTGGCACAATTGCCCAGCCCACCATAATGATACCCTAGACTTAAGAATACTACTGCTGTCAGTAATTCTTAGCAATCCTGGTGATCAAACCTTATCCTTTCTTTGATGAGAAACTCCGCCTAAGTCGCAGCGAGTTATCGTTGCAATTTGTCATTGCTGGGTTTAGTCACCGCGATTAGACGCTTCAATGTGACTTTGCTTTGTTATGTTACTTTGTTGTGACTTTGTTATATTATCTTAATGCAATTACGTACTTTCTTACTTTCTAGACGTAAGGCTGCGGTCAAACCAAACTGACTGTCAGCCGCCGAATGTCAGCGTCTATGCATATTACGCATAGGTAACGAAACGTGAACGAAAAAGATAATATGTAAGTATGGAAATACAATAAACTGCGTAACGTTCGCTCACATTCGGCGCCTGACAATCAGTTTGGTTTGAATTAACACAGCCTATGGGTTGGGTTCTATCTTTACATTTTTTTTAGGTAGATGTCTATGTATATTTTATTAAGGTGAACCCCAAACTCACCTGTCTCTGCACATCCTTAACTTTCTTGTCATGGAACTTGGGCGCGCTGTTCAGCTTGAAGACCACATAGTTCCTGAAGGTAGACCAGACCTTCCAGAGCATGGAGATGGGCAGCAACGCCACCAGCACCACGATCCAGCGGTGTTCCACCAGGATGTACTCCAATAACGTCTCCGTTTGAACGGTGGTCATCGTGATTTTGAACTGAAGAATTTAGGAAAAAAGGGAGGATATTAAAAGTCATAAGGATAAGCTTTATTTGCAAGATAAACAATTTAATTGTAAAGTGTTGATCGATAAAATTTATTTCCTTTTTATATTTTTTGTCTTTTCCACCAATGGTCTTTATTGGGACCTACGATATAACCATGGAACCTATTTGACATACAAATGGTTTTGTGAATAGCATTTCGGATGGTCCGAAACTTGTCGAAAAAAAGAGGGCTCAGTCATTGTCGTTACGCTACTTACTACAATGTTGCTATCTAAGGACACAATTTGGAATGACATCAATGACCTGATATGTTGTAAATTAGACGTTTTCGATTAAAATTCCGATAACATTCCTATCAATGTTGCAGGTGTTTGTTATATTATCAAATTAGGAATTACGGATTAGTATTTAATTACGTAGGCTACATCTTACGGATGCATGACCAAATTTTTTTTAGTTAACAAAATGCCAAAAATAAATTAAAGCTTGTTTAAATATCTAATCTGATCTAGGTACCTAATAGGTTTTGTTACTTAAATGATTTTGGAAACGGTTTAATTCATGGATAACAATTCCATCGCTGACGTCTGGGAGCGTATCAAAAAGGCTACAAACTCTACAACTCTACAAGATCATTACCTCCCTGGATCGCTCTGATAGTAGATAGTATGTCTAGAAAGTTCATCCCCGTACCCAAGAGGCTGGCAATAGCTAGCCGCTACCACGCAAACAGTCGACAACGATGATGGGAATGAACTTTTTGATGCTTTTTAGTTTAAGTTTTATTCTAATTATTTACTAGGACAGATTTTTTTATATTTTACTATAAATATGTAAATATCTTTTAGCGTTAACATAAAATATTGGAAAACATTCTTTTACGTTTCACGGGTAATTTCGATGTATACAAATTTATTATATGAAGGCATATTGTAAGGTTACGTAGCTTAAAAAATAATTAACTATTTCCTACCCATTATCTATTAAGTAAGTACCATTAATAAATGTATTAAAATGAATCAAAATGACAGCTCCCAGAAATGAAAGGATCGTATATTCTTTAGGCCCTAATTTAGCACTGTGGGTACCTCTGTCCCAGCCCAGGGTCAAGTCGACAAGGACTACTCTACTTCATAAATGATTTTTAGGGTTCCGTACCCAAAGGGTAAAACGGGACCCTATTGTTTTCGCTCCTCTGTCCGTCCGTCCGTCTGTCACCAGGCTGTATTTCAAGAACCGTGATAGTTAGAGAGTTGAATAGAATAAATATTTTGGGGAACTCCCATATAACAAACGTGATTTTTTTGCTCATTTTTGCTCTGGTACGGAACCCTTCGTGCGCGAGTCCGACTCGCACTTGGCCGGTTTTTTTATATTTTGTGGTCTACTTATTGGCCCAGAAAAAGCCCAGAAGCCCATGCAGTGCCCAGTAACTAGGGTCGCTTTTTTCAGGGCTTCAAAGAAGCTCCCAAAATTCGTATCATAATGATTCATGCAAGTAATAGTTATTTCTGTTTGATCGAGAAATTGAATGTAAACAATGAAAAAAAGATAAGCTGTCTTCTCATTGTTTATGCATGCCAGACAACGTAGCTATAGAATACATAATAGTCTCGTAAGTCCAGAAATCCAAACTTTTTTTTTTGCAAATAAGACGATTTTTAGACAAAATTACGAGTTATTAAGTCTACAGTGACGATAAAACGAGTTTTTACACACAAAGTAGCAGTATAGTAGATTTAAAAATGTTCTTTAATAAGGTCCACGGTCACAGACAACGTACCTACTTAAACGTCAGTTATGTTAAAATAACTGATAATTATTAACTATACATTTTCGAAGAAAACAGTTTTTTTAAGACTCTCAAACTTTAATTTATACTTTTGTGAAAAATAATGCATGTGATAGGTACTACGCGAAACGTTAACAATTGAAACCCAATTAAGCTCATTAAGAGGAATGGCAAGGTTGAGTCACAAAATACATAGGTACAGAAGTCAATCTCATGTATGTACTTCACTTTTCATGCCTAAACTCGGCGGTCGCGCTAGGGTTGTCAACTTTTTTATGCGCATAAAACTAACGTACTCGTATCTAATTATTTATTTATTGTTGAAAATAAAACAGGAAAAATGAAATATAAACCAATAATAATAAAATATTTGATGTGGCATAGGTACAAGAGGTTAATAAACACTTTCAACGGAAATTAGTTTGAACGAGATACCGATCTTTTTCAGAAACAAATTTATAATTTTGTTATTCAGACGTATATACCATAAAACACTATGTAAAACAAAGTACCTCTTTACTTGCGAACAATTTTTTTTGTATGTAGGTAATTGGTTGGTACAGTCCCTAATCTAAGCTTGCTTCTACCTACAGAAACCTTGAATGCGAGTCCGACTCGCACTTGACCGGTTTTATTTCGTCTACCTTACAACATACTCTCGCCATGATCACAAAAATTATTAACTCCTACTACCTAGTAATAATCTTTGAGGGTAGGTTGGCAGGTTCGCCTGGGTCGACACTAGCAAAACTTATTACGGCATTGGGCCAGAGACCGCCGGGGCTTACCTGCCCACCTAATTGTACCTACTGCGTTTATTAAACGAACCATCGAAATATAAGAAAATAAGTAGGTACATTACATACTATAGGTACTTACCCCTCTGAATCAACCGGGGCAGGCTAAAAAACGACAGTTCACTGTTTATTATTGTATTAAAACAACCGTCCACTGAACAGTTACAATACGACATTTTTGTTATTACTTTTTCTTTTGTTATTAAAATTAAAAATCAAATTACAGTTAGATATCACAACGCGTGCACATTTATCTACCTTGTGTGTGCCGCGCGTATCTCAAGAAAACGGCAGCCGCGCTCGCACTGTTTTGAGTTGTTTTGAGACAGCGCGTCTGTGAACACGCACACATAGACACCTATGTCTGCGTGACTCGAACGCGCTTTGTATGTAGATTGACTTCTGTACCTATGTATTTTGTGGTTGAGTTAAATAAACACAACAAACAATAGACTATCGAGAGACATTAAATTCCTTTTTTTTGTTCTCCTTGAACACTAAATAAACAACATAAATATACCGGTATGTTGGTATCATTACCACCCATTAGTAAACACACCATCATCTTATATTTAATCAATATTTTTGTACAAACCTGAGAGGCATTACCTCTTTTCCCTAACACTGATTTATAAAACTCTCGCAGCTAAGAAAATCATAAAGTAAATTAGCCCTTTTGTTACATAAAAATTGCTTTTCTCACACACCTTAAATTTATTATTTTTTAAATATCACAGCGCGGAGTCCGCATCACCTGAGAACCGGCGGCAAACTGAATTTCAAGGGCAAAAATATTACATTAGGCCAGCGAACTGGCTACGAAAGAACGAAAATAAACCTTATGCCCTTGAGACAGAATCTAAATTTATTTAAATCGAAAATAACACATGTTTTTTTGATTATTGTTCTGAGTATATATTTGAATTAGGTAGCTAAATCAAATGTTATCAACTTAAAGATTGTTGTTATCTTTGTTAATCCGGAATGCGTAATGATTTTGGTTGCTAAGCCTCTTAATAGTAAAAGATAATAACTCATTAGCAATCCAAAAACGTCATTGTTTTTACGGAATGACGATGACAGATAGTGCAAATGTGCGGGAAGAGAGACTGCAGTGCACGAGGTCCCAGTTTCGATTCACGGCTCGGGCCTAAACCTATTCGTTATAATATTTTCCTAGTGTTTTACCAATCTACATCTATGTATCCAAAATATAACTTTAATGTTGTTTTTTTTACCTCACATTTAGGTTTATTTAGTTAAAAGACTTAATTTTTTAATGAATTAAGTTTTTGGTAATTTCTATACCTATATCTATCTTTAGGTATAGGAATTTTTATAAGTATTTTTTTATTATCTTCTCTATAGGAATAGGACTGGAGAAGACAATAAAAAAAATAAGAGACTGGCACTCTATTGATATTCTTTAATAGGAACTCCCTCGTGCAAAGACATAAGACAACTCAGGCAAGATAATAATCTTATCCCAAATCTCAATCCTGCTATTTCATAATAATCTAAGATACCATTATTTTTTCAAGTATCATGACAGATAAGCATTTTCTAGAAATAAAACACATTAGATATTGGCAGTAAATTTTAATATCACAAAATTCTTATAAATATAGCATATTATAACTTGGTTTACTTAGGTACAATATCACTCTTTTAACCGTAACCAACAGAAAAAATACAATGTTGATTATGAAATACCTATAATACAGGAAAAAAACAATTCACCATGTTTGTCTTTAAATTGGTCACAATTTACTTTTGGTAGATCCTTCGTGTTTGACGGCTATCACAGTATCTTTCTTGACCACTGGTACTCTAGGAACGGAAATGATAAGCAAGCCATCAGCTGTCAACCTAGACTGAACTCCCTCCATCCGACACCCCTCAGGCACTTGGAACCTCCTCATGAACTGCCGAGCAATATAACCATAATTGTCTTGCTTTTCCTCATGTTTCCCCTCAACGACTACGAAGCCGTCAGCTGTTTTCACCGATATTTCCTCGGGGGCATAGTCCTTCACCTGTATAACTAATTCGTACTTATCATCCTCCTTTTTGACGACGTTCTCTTGCTTCCAAGGGAAGCCGCCCAACCAATCGATTGAGCGGAGCAGTGTGTCGTCCCCAAACATGGGAGGTGTTTGTATCGTCGGCAATTGAAGCATTACGACTGTTTATTCTAGAAATGTCATCAATAACTCTACGTTCACTACGCAGTTGCCACTACGGCTAACGCGCGCGTTGACCCACTTTCCGTGTATAACTAAACCTGTTTTGTTAGTTAGTTCGTCAAAGTTAAGTATAGATGGCGCTATTTTGCTTATCTTTAAATTAGTTTTCTGTGGTCAGAATTAAGTTGCGTGGCGGCAAAAGTTCAAGTCTTCATTTTGTAAACTTACTTTTTAGATATTGTTTGTACTATCATTACATTATTTAAAGTAAACTAAGCTAACGTAAGTCTAATACTTACAATATTTTGTGTTTAGTTTTAATAGTAAACATCTTAACATGTGTAGGCACAGATAAATAATTTCACAACTTTTTAATCATGACATAGCCAAGGTCGACCTAAGATTTGATTAAATTCTAGTCTGTATTTGGATATATTTAGAACACATTAACCTTGTTTGTGACGAAATAGGTAAGCAACCTATACTGAAGCAACATGTGCCTATTTCTAATATTTTTCAGGATGACATTAATTTTGGTCAAAGGTTACAAAGATCGATGTTAGATCATATCATCATCGGACTTTCACACTGTTTAGGATTTGAGTTAACATTTTAACGTAATGTTTATCTTTTTATTGCTAAATTGTGTGATTTATAATTTGATATACGATTTGTAAATAATTATAAAACGTATAATAACTGCAATCTAATAATTATTGCATATTTTGTTTTCAACATTACTTGTTCATTTCGATGTAAGTATGAAAATAATGTTTATAAGTAAACGTACCTTAGTTAACTGCGATTTTCAGCTTATTGTAAGGCTATTTTGTCTGTTACAAACTTATAATTAGGTATATAGACTTAAATTAATTTCTATCTACAATTTTAAAATAGTAACAATGATGTTTAGCTATGTTAAGTTTCAATATATTGTGTAAAGTCATATCTATCAGTAATGCAAACATTTTCAGCAGTATATAAACACAGCAACTACTGTTAAAATAAGATAACTACACAAGTAGTTCCTTGAACGTTTTTTATTAAATGTCACAACTGATAACCAGATAACTACCTATTTATTTCGGCAAGCATATTTTCATTTCAGATACTATCAAAATGTCATCAAAAGTAGCTATAGTTACAGGATCCAATAAAGGTCTCGGATTCTCCATCGTGAAACAACTTTGTGAAAACTATAAAGGAAAAGTTTATTTAACATCGCGGGACGAAAATTGGGGAAGGAAGGCATGTGAAGACATAAGAAAATTACTTTTGAATCCCATTTCATTAAGTTTTCATCAACTAGACGTTACAGATAAAGAAAGTGTGAAAAAGTTTGTGAAAAATATCCGTGATAAAAATGAAGAAGTCGAAATATTAATAAACAACGCTGGCATTCTATTTTTAAAAGACGCGCCAGAATCTAACATCGTTCAAGCGGAACAGACTATCGCCGTAAACTTCACCGCATTGGTAGATTTCACTGAGGAAATTCTACCATTTATGAAAAGTGGCGGGAAAATTGTGAACATTACGAGTTCTTCCGCGCATTTGTCGAGGATACCTTCTGAAGAGTTGAGAAAGAGGTTTCTTTCAGAAACTTTGACATTGGAAGAGTTAAGGAATTTAGCTTACAGTTACGTTCAGGATGTGAAGGAAGGTCGAGATATAAGTAAAGGATGGGGGGAGTCACCATACGTTGTGTCCAAAGCTGCAGTCAATGCCTACACCTTTTTGTTACATCGTCGATTACAGGAGAAAGGTACCTAATTTAAATAAATTACTTTATATCATACAAGCGTTAAAATTAACCACAATTTTATCTATAGTGTACACATACATGCGCATTATAGTGTACATTTTTTCTTTTCTGTAGGTAGCTTTCACACATAAGTAGAAACTATTTGTTCCTATCTATCACAGTTTGGAACCGAATTTTAAAACTGTTATTTCTTTGGAACTTGGCCTGAGTGAAACAGATTTCTAATTTTATCTGTTCGAGCCCACTATTTTAGTATTAAAACCTACTCAATTCTTTTGTTTCAGGAATAATAGTTAACTGTATTCACCCTGGGTACGTAATGTCAGACATGACTCGAGGCGCCGGTTCGATTTCCCCGGATGACGCGGCGAGCTTGCCGGTTAAACTAGCCCTGAATCCCTGGAGCGCAGGCCTATACGTGTGGCATAATGGTAGCGAAGTGCCCTGGGACGGGCCAGATCCCCGGGTTTATATTGATGGTAGAAAAGCGTAGAACTCTTACCAAAGAAAATCAGGTCAGATAGAACTATTCGTTATACAATAAAACTTATTATAGGAGTAACTAAATATTGTATGTAGGCTGAATTTTAATTGTTCTACATCCAAAAATATACCTGTTGATCTACTAACATGTTGAATATTATTTTTTTGTATTGTGTAAATGAAAAGGTATGTCATTAAAAGAGTGAATGTATAATTTGTTGCTTTAATTTTAATGATCTTTCTCATGGTTAATGGCTCAATAAGGTACAAATGGAACAGCGATTTATTGGCATCTCATTTTAATATAGAAAATATAATCTGTCATAACAGGGATATGATTCTAGTAAATATATAATATATAACGAATATACATATATTACGCTCAGCGAAACGCAGTAAAGAACGAAAAAGAATTCACTCTAAGAAATATGATAAATCATGACCGGGGAGCGAGCCGAGACCGAACGAAAATAAATAAATCAAACTTTTTTAAATAAAACAAATAGGTTAATTTATTTTACAAATTCCTTTGTTATCATATTTCTCTCGTTAAAATATGCTCTTTCTTAATACAAAGATTTTTCGATCACATCACCAACGGAAAGAAACAATAATATTACTGAATAGAAAATATAATATCCGCCGTGGGGAGGGGTGGAATTGCACGTGGTCTACTTGGCGTCGATGCACTCGGCGGGGTGCTGCGGCGGCTTGGCGGGCGCGAAGCCGGGCGGCAGCGGGATGCCGGCCAGCCCCACGCCCCAGCCCAGCTTCTGCCCCCAGCCCAGCCCCGCGGCCTGCAGCTTCACGCCGTTGGGCTGCACGGACAGCTGGTTGAACCGCGCGAACAGCTCCTGCTGCTGCTGGCTCAGCTGGCCGCCGCTCGAGTTCGCGCTGCCCACGTTCTTGCCGAAGTTCACCGACGTCGACATTATCGCGGGGTCCATCTGAGTCCAGTCTGAGAACATGGTGCTATTTGAGTTATAACCTGAAAAGGAATTCACATTGCGACGTAAGGACAACTGTTTCTTTTGAGGAATAACAGAAATGTCCTGATCTACTTTCGAATAAGTCTTCGAGCCTTGAAGCTCGGCAAGTATATTATCAAGTGAACCCTTTTTTTATAGCGCATAAATATCACATACATAACAGCTGGTAGAAACAGTTGAGAAAACAAATGATTATTTTCCATACATTTGTCATCAGGGAATACTAAAATTAAAACAACAACTACGATCACAATCCTTCTCAATATTAATTCTAAACATATAAAAAGTATATAAAATAGTAATAAAAGTCAATTACTTTGGTGGTGTGTCTGTTGTGGGCGAGGCTGTGGTAGACCGAACGCGGTCATATGACTGAACCCGGGCGGGGCGAGGCGGGAACGGCGGACACGGTCTATATTGTCACTGGAATTTAGAAAAACACAGACATTTTAATAAAAAGAGCATAATTTTAGCAAAACTTTGATAAATGCTTTAGTAAAATTTTGAATGATGGTCAATTCGATTATAATTATTCAAATTTACAAAATACTCAAATTTTGAGTCTATTTCACCTATGTTAAGTAATTATGTAAATAATGTTGTGCATACGCCCTGTCAAATATTCTGGGCAGTAAAAGAACAGTATAGCATATAACATGAATACATAATCTGTCTGCCAGTCTATAGGTTTTGCGTTGAAGAGTGGTAAACATACACTCTTTTTTCAATTTTCAAACGAACTTTCAACCTTAAATATATTAGGAAAAGCTTACCCGCTAGAAACTGTGTTTTGCATCATTTCTGTCTCCATGAGTTCTGCAAACGCCTTCTGTGTTTCCTTGAAGGGGTCGAAATCTAGGTCGTCGTCACCGTCGCCGGCGGCACGGCCGCCATTGTTTTCGTTACCGCGTATATTGTTCATTCTGAAACAGCAAAGTCATAGTTATAAATTGAACATCCTTGGCAGTCGTTACGGGTAGTCGGAAGCCAGTAAGTCTGACACCAGTCTAACCAAGGGGTATTGGGTTGCCCGGGTAACTGGGTTGAGATGGTCAGATAGGGTAGTCGCACCTTGTAAAGTCCTTGTACATCTGGTTAGACTGGAAGCCGACCCCAACATAGTTCTGAAAAAGGCTTGGAGGATGGACGTTTGCATTTCCTGTAGAAATCGACACAATATTCGTTGTGTCATGCGATTGTTTACGGATAGTTCAAGAAAAGATATTTGAAGGCCTTTCAGTGATAAATCAGTTGGTCTCATAAGTCTTCCAGGGGACTCGCTAAGTCAGGAACACGGTCCTTGAGTTGACTGCAAGTAGCTGCCGCATCTGCTGAGTGAGAGTGGTACCTCTGCTTGTGCTCCATCTCCAGGCGCTCGGCGCTGAGCATGTTGTGCGGGTAGCGAGCATGCTCCACGTAGCGCCGCTCGTCCGGCCGAGCCA
This sequence comes from Helicoverpa armigera, assembly GCF_030705265.1. Lineage (NCBI taxonomy): Eukaryota > Metazoa > Arthropoda > Insecta > Lepidoptera > Noctuidae > Helicoverpa > Helicoverpa armigera. The sequence goes on along the minus strand of NC_087145.1, from coordinate 4,843,585 downwards.
GCCCCAGCCGCATCTGCTGAGCCTTGTGGAAGTCCGTGAAAAACTTGTCCATGTTCTCTGCCAGGTACCGAACTTCGTTCTGTTGATAATACACAAGCATATTAGAAAACTGAAGTTTTCGTACATTATCATCTGCTGCAGATACCTATTCTATGTATAAAATCAATATGTCAAATCAATCACAATGACCATGTCTGGGCAGTACCGCACCACACCACACTTCAATATTTTGTTGAGAGTGTCTAAAATTTTCAATATGAACAAAAAGGTCAAAATATACATATAAAAAAAAAATATATGGTAAACTGAATCTAAGACTATTTGCAAGGAAAATTACTTTTTCTTGAAAATCTAATTAGGTAAAGCAAATATACTCACTGCCGACTGTGGTGCATCGAATCCATTGACAAGGCCAGTCTGTTGCATTTGTTGCTGGTTCTGTTGCAGTAACTGTTGATTGTGCATCATGAAGCCGCCGCCCATTGTGTTGCCGACCATAGAGTTGCCAACCATAGAACTGCCGCCCATTGAGTTGCCGACCATAGAGTTTCCAACCATAGAATTGCCCATTGTATTATTGACCATAGAGTTGTTGACCATGGAGTTGCTACCCATTGTATTGCCCATTGTGTTTGCCATAGAGTTGCCTCCCATTGTGTTTGCCATAGAGTTGCCTCCCATTGTGTTTGCCATAGAGTTACCACCCATTGTGTTTGCCATAGAGTTGCCTCCCATTGTGTTTGCCATAGAGTTACCACCCATTGTGTTTGCCATAGAGTTGCCTCCCATTGTGTTCGCCATCGTATTGCCACCCATATTATTTGCCATCGAGTTGCCACCCATTGTATTTGCCATCGAGTTGCCACCCATTGTGTTTGCCATCGAATTGCCGGCTAGTGAACTCGCAGACAGCGAGCTACCGCCCATGGAATTGTCTACGCGCATACCGAACGGTGGAAGCATATTGGGATTTTGATGAAAATTAGCACCTGCACAAAAATCCCAACTGTTAACCCTGCCAGTGATAAATTAATAACACATGTCATATACAGCGCGTACCATACACTTAGAGAATGGACTGTACATTATCACTTCGGTTCTATTAAAAGAAAGTTGAAATCTCAGCCCACAGGTATCTCTGTTGGACTGCATATAGTGCTTGGGGATTAAACTGGAACAAGCAACTTCTGGTCGCTGCATTTCTGTAAGCATGTCCATTCTCTAAGCACAGCACAAATAAAAGAATTTACCTAATAATTCACTAGCGTTATCGAGTCCTATACTGTTGGACTGCATATAGTGCTTGGGGTCCAGCAGTCCGTGACGGAGGGGGTCTGACTGCCGCACGAGCATTTCGCTGTGTGACCTCTCGCGCAACAACAGACCACGATCACCTAAGAAGGCCGGTGGCCTCTCTAGCAGGAACCCTTCGTGTAGACGCGGAGCTAGTAATGACTGCGACTCCAGAGCTTCCAGTAGACCATGTCTTTCCGTCTCCAACTCTTCAAGCTCCCCACATAAGAATGCGTCCCCGTCGAAATTCTGCGTTTGATTACTGAACGGTTTACTATCTAATTCGACGTCGTTACTATCATTATTAATACTATTGCTAGACTTCTGTTTGGATTTATCAGTTTTACTTTTCTTGCTAGTTTGTCCGTTTGTGCTAGTTTCCTTGGTTCTGTTCGTTTTGCTGTCTGTGTGTGTTTCTTTACTTTGTTTCGTTTGAGCCTGTTGCTGTATCTGTTGTGTGGGACTGGAAGATTCTGATGTGCCGTTTTCTTGTGACTTAACTGGAAACATAACATGAAGACAATTATTACAACTGAATAGTATACTCGGTAACACTTTTGTACAACAATGTATTATTTTTTTAAAGATCATATCGTCGATAGTACTGCTATATTATAATTTTACCGTAGCATTACCATAAAGCTTATTCACTTTATCGGAAAACTAATGTAGCGGTATTGCAGTACAGCTGAAAGATATCTGAAATATTCAAAATAAGCATCATATGAAATGCTTGTAATATTATTCTTCCTTATAATTATTTTCGGGTAATATAATAGTGTACGTACCCTGTGAGTGTAGTGGCTTGGGACTGGGCTGCTTGCGGGCGGGGCTGTCGGCGGGCGGCGAGGCGCCGAGGCTGGGCCAGGCCTCCTTGCCGCCGCCGCTGCTGGACGCGCTACTCGAACCACTGTTGCCGTTTACACACTCTTTTTTATTAGATCTGCAAGTGGAAGCATGTACTCAAGTTTTGTTGACGGGTTATGAGTAACTGATCAATTGATTTTGTATGCAGTGGCCGGTGTATCTATAAGAAAAATGTGTTGGTCAAGCTATAAAAAGTTTGACACACAAATATTAGATTAGATAATATTTTTTGGACCACCATCGTATACCAAAGTTCATGGGTATCAAGCCCAAGCCAAAAGTTATTTTACGTTATTTAATTATAACGATAACACAACCATATAGCCATAGCCGTGAAATTGCTACCATTATTGGTCATATCAACGATTTGACAACAATTTGACTGAAAATGATTCAGTTAAAGTTAAATGATGCAACACACTGTCAGAGTTATAAAATACGATTGAAGATTGCCAGCCACTACATACAAATGAATCAAACTCCAAAGGACGAATACAGCTAGTGTCTATATTTACAATTAAAATGTTGTGAGAACTGTGCATGAAACATGATTTAAACATAATGACAATCTTAAAACAATCGTTGTTAATACTTATATACTAGTTTCCTCAGCTGTATACGCCCGTAAACCATTTTTTTTAAACGATACTCACTTAGAAGAATTGACTACGTTTATATGAGAAGATGTGACCACTGTGGTTGGTATAAAGTTCGATTGAGTACCTGAAATTTTCAAAACAACATTTTAGAATGATCTAGAACATTTTCGAGTGTATTCGAGTGAAGAGAAATAATGATACGTACCATCTTTTGAACTGCTTTTTTCTGCATTCGTACTAGAATTACCTGTAATGTGAATTGTGTTTTATGTTTAGCAAATCTTTCTTTTTGATTAACGAGCATTTTAAAGCATAATAAAAAAAACTGGGTACATTTAAACCCATGATGTCATGAAATAAATGAGATATGGATAGCAACAAGTACAGTAAAATAACCATTACTTCATAAGTAAAACTGGTTATTATCAGGCTAAAGATATTGTATGCTACAATACAGTTACAAATGTTTATTCAGTACTATCGAGTTGATGTTATTTATTAGTTCGCCCACGCCTTTCAAGACGAAATAACTTGGCACGTGTGTGCGAAATCTTTATTATGGTATCTTGTTTCGATATTGATAAATAAACATTGAAATTGTGATCTAAAATTGTTGTCTTGTTATATTTTTTTATCTAAGAACCTAGCAAACTTTTGGTTACATACTTTTGCTTAGTGGACTAAAATGGGTCCTACATTTTTTTATTAACTGTGTCAAGACCTCTTAATTATTTAAGCAAATCGCATTGAAGATGACAAAGTGCTTTTTTTTGTCAAATAAGTAAACAATTATTTTCTTTATATGTATCAGACTAAGTAAACTGTAGATTAATTTGTGATTTTGAAAAATTTTAGAAATCTTAAGATACACAGTATCCTAGACCTACCAGCGCTTATATCGACGCTGGTCCATTCTGGTGATAGTTACAATTCCTTCACGTTTGTTTTTATTTCACTGTACTTTACTCTTCGTCATTAAATTGGAAAATAGTTTTGGCATTAGAATTATATTTGATATGATTACCAGAATGGACTAGCGATAATAAGCGCTGGTAGATTGGCACCGACTACCAGTTTTCTTTGGTAAAGTTATCGTCATGTACCTGAAGTATTATTGTGTTTGTCATCGGGTTTGTCCCGTTGCGCCTGCAGCAGCTGGTTGTGCAGCTTGCGCTCGTACACCTGGTGCAAGCCCGCGTGCATCTCTTCCTTCGTGAACGACGCTTTCGGATCACCTAAGAAAAACGATGTCATATAGTTAATTAGACTTATATAGAAATACTATTACACTATAGAATATTATTGAACTTATATAGAAAGATTCGGATTAACCTTTACTCATTTTAATATCATAATTGCTTAAGCAACTGTTTATGGCGTTTTCACGTCAACCTATCGATCCCATTTTAAATAAAATTAGAGCGTTTAATGAAATTAGCCTATAGCTTAAAAAGGACTTCTTTTTATTAGGTTTCGGTAAGTATTGCCTTCAGGACGCAGTTGAAACCGCGGAGCCTAGTCTGCCTCAATTATTTGAAAGTTTTTTTTGTAACCTACGTATAGGTAGACATGTGTTGCTGGGAAGTTCGTTGCGCCATATCTTCCCAGCAAAGACATAGGAAGTGGTGAACAGTGGGTGTTTTGGGGGTTGTCTTTTAAATGTCGACGTTCAAAAACTGCTGTTTAGCAACCAACTTTGAATTGGAGAGTTGCATTATAAGTTGTCTTGATAGATGGCAGGAAAGCCCAAATTTTTTATCTTCAAATAGAATTACAAATAGTTCAGGTAAGTTTTGGTATTATAGATACCAGATACCAAAATAGGGAAAAATCTTTTGAAGGACTCCGTTACCTAGCTCGTGCAGATACATGCAGTCGGGCTTGGGGCAGGGCTGGTTCTTCATGAAGTTGGCGCAGTACTTGGTGGTGCCGAGCGAGCCCTTGAGCACGCGGCCGTCGAGCGCCACGTTGTTGACGCCCTGGATCGCGCGCAGCGCGTCCGCCGGCGACACGTACGTCACGTACGCCGACGCTGACGGACCCTACGGAACAAAAAATTGTGTTATAAAGAAAGAACAAGTATTTTAAAATATAAAATGAATATTAAGAACAAAATAAAGAGAACTTGTGTACATATAGGTTAGTAAACAACCTTGAATTTCATTCAACATATAATATTTTGCTCAGTTAAACTAATTTTTCGAAAATTGAAGCATTTAGGTGAAAAGAAGAAAACTGAAAATTTATTTTCTTGCATGTCCACCAAAATTGTGATATGAACACGATACAATTCCAAAGTGACGATATATATCCTATTCTAAAATTAAAAAAAATCTTTTGCCATTTGTTTGGCTCATTCTTCGTTCCGTAAACTTAAGTCTTTATACTTACAGTTAAGCAAAGCCACGCAGAGGTAGTATAGTTTGGAATATAAAATATAATATCTTACCTGTGACCCCGCATACGTGGTACTCTGGTTTATAACTACTTTGTGAATTTTGCCATATTTGCCAAAGTACTCTTGCCGTTTGAGGATCTGCAACAGCGAACACGTAAAACTATATTCCTTTTTATAGAAATCGATGGTTGAAGTCATCAAATATAAGGCACTAGTGGTGCTAATGGGCTCCTCGGCAGTTTATAGAAAGAAAATTGCCATCAATCGGAAATTATGAACTATTTATACACTAACTGGTTGTAAAAATGGGTGAATAATATTGAAATAAAAGGTACTGGTTAATAAAATGTCTATGCAAAAGATGAGTTATGCCCGATTCGTCATTTTAGTGATTTGGCATCCATAAAAAACGTGTCCCAGTTGGTCATTCAATCAAATATTTTATTTTGCTTAGTCCCAATTGGTCATCCGTACTTTATTTTGTAAAAAGTACTGTCAACAAGATAAGCTTTACAATATTGTAATATGTTTTTTTTTTATTTATTTTGGTTATGTTTTTTTGACTATGGCAAGACGCTATTAATAAAATCGCGATTTCAACGGCGTCACACACCGCACGGCCAAAACCAAAATACCAGGATCGCATAAATCAGATGAGTAATATACCAATCAGCGAGTGTCCATGGAACTGCCCACCGTGTACTAGGACCGCATAACTTACAGGAGTATAGCAGTCAAGAGTGTCAGGATTTTACGTTTTTTTCCTAATTGTAGATAAACATACCAATTTACACCATCATTCATCATTTTTATGTATACAATCTCTTTGCTAGTTATGGGCCCCTGGTACTTTTGTTACTTTTGTTACAAAAAATATCGAGTCACATTTTCGGGTTTATAAAATGCCCAAGTTGTCTTCACCTGTGTTTTAATGTTATATTTATATGAGAGCTATACCTTTACCTACATCGAAGTTTTTCATTTAAAATTTCTTCTAACACTTTTATTTCTGACGGTACCCTGATACGTGAAATTTTATGCGGGTGACGAATCGGAACTCAAAATTTAAATATTAAATTATTTATTTTGCTCGAATGACCAATTGGGACTTGGTGTATGGAAAAAATAGTTGGTGACCAATCGGTACTAATGACAAATTGGGAATAACTCCAAAAGATGTCTTGGTAGGCAATTCATAGGACATTACATAGCCTCCATCCTTACAGACAGAATTTTTAGGCTGACTTTATACATAAATATAAATAGGTGTTCTTTAAAATTGCCCGAATTTACGAAAGGCGAATTCAGCAAAATATTGGCTGTATGTAGGGCTGCCATCCGTCCGGGTTTCCCCGGATTTGTCCTCGTTTTGACCCCGTCCGGGGGACGTCCGGGCGGGTTTTCAAGAAGCGTCCGGGGAAAACCCGGACACTTTTCATGTAAGAAAGCACCTTACTGTATTTACGTATTTATCGGCATTATGGTACAAAACACTAACTTCATTCGGTGTAAGAGCAGTCCGGGGAAAAAATGCGATTTACGTCAAATGTCCGGGTTTTTTCAAATCTTTGTCCGGGTTTGGCGAAATTCGAGATGGCAGCCCTAGCTGTATGTATGGTAACAATAATTTATTCTTTCTATCATAGATTGTAAAATGTTGTGTCACCTCTGGGTCGGCGAGGCGTACGGGCAGGCCGACCACGAACACGAGGTTGTTCTGCACGACGCGAACGTTCGCGAGCGCTCGCCGCGACTCCAGCGTCTTGTTGCGCCGCTTCTGCTCGCGAGCCTTCTTCTCCGTCTTTATTGCTGCCACCTGGGACAAGAACATGGTTTACAAGTGTTACAAACTACTGTCAAACTCATTTTTGTAATCCATAGAACGTCTATGGAAGACCATTAAATAAGAAAAGCTAAGTATGGTCTAACGCTAAATGCGTGATAAAAATTCAGTGTCCAATGTTTCTTTGTTATCTGAAAAACGAACTATTTCAATTTTTATAGTCACCATCCTAGTCAGAGCGTGGATATCTTAAATCTGACATCGGAGGTTATACATGGAAATGCATCTTTGAAAAGGAACATACACTAAGGATAGAGAAACTATAGTTCATATCCCGAGCCTTTTCCCAACTACATTAGGGTCGTTTTCCAGTCTAACTGGATGCAGCTGAGTACCAGTGTTTTGTACCAGGGTTTAGAAACCATAGTTAATAAATAAAAATCCCGTTTCTTTACACTAACGAATAATTAATTGTTATGAATATTTGAATATTTACCTGCTCTTGACTGAGCGGAGTGAAGTCTGCCGGGTTCTCCGGATAGGCCTTCCGACACGCCGGACATAGGCCGTTCTCGCCTTCCCGGATTCGATTCCAGCAAAACCGGCATATCTGGCAAGTTACACAAGCACTTTAGAACGACGTAGAAAGAGATTCTATTTGTTTAGTTTATTTTGTACTTGAAGGTGCTTATAACTGAAACGTATTGTGTAAATAATATAAACCATTGCATCTATTACTAAAAGTCAAGATTAAGTACCAGATAAGACTCCAACATACGTCGAGAAAAATAATTATTTTTTAATCCTTACTAATAAATCAATAAGTTCACAAAAGTATTTTTGTTTGAAGTACAAATAGCCCATTGGAGTCAACATTTCTATAAAATTTTCAAAAAAAGCAAAAGCTATTTTCAAAAAGGTATCAAAATATAATATTTATAATCTATCCTTACTACACATTATCCTCGAATTGTTTATTTACAATTTCTTTATCTAATAGATAGCAGGCCACTTTATTTTAATCAACTTTTCAATGACAAAAGCTACAAAATGTAGATAGATATCGATACCCAATCAAAAAGAGAGTATGTACGCTATTTTTGAAAAACAATCAATAAATTGTTTTTGTAAACAACAATTATACGGTAATACTGAGGTTTCCCCGCAGCTTCACCTTCTAGAAATTTTTTCGAGATAACAAACTCTTATATGTGTCAATCCTTCTAGAACGTTTTGTGTGACGTAGTACTAATCATTTCATATTTATAATATAGGCTTTGTTTACATTCAAAATGCTTTGTAATACATTCTTGGGGCAGGTCGGAATTAGTTCCACATAGCAAGGTTTGCAATAATTTTATGAGTGCATGTTGCAACTTAATATAGCGATGACGACATATTTGATTGCAAAATATTCATACTGAGTTCAATCAAAGGTTGTAATTTTTTTTAACTTTACAAGAAGTTTTTATTCAGATAATTTTATTAATAACAGGCTTCTTCATAATGGTTAATTTTAAATTTTATACAAAATCCAATATTACACTAATTACAAAACCTGTTTTGACTTTCAAAATGCCCTTTTGTAACAAATAGGGAAACAAAAATATTTTTTTTAATCAGGTTTTGATTTTGTTTACATTTTAAAATTCCTGTTGTGTGAAGATCATTGGCAGTCCCATTACAAATGTTACAGCTTATTTACTGTTTAATATTAAAATAAAAGATACATACTTGGTATCCACATGTGCACGGGTAGAAGTGGAGATCGTCCACCTCCAAGGGTTCCATACACAGGGGACATTCCACCTGAAATATTTAAAAATTAAGCATTAAAAAAACATCCAAACTGCCATTCAAATGGCTCAACTAGCAATGGTATTTTATCAGCCTTGTTTGCAATTTTCGATTAGAGATTAAATTTCGACTTGAGGTCCATATAAATTATGCCAATAATATATGTTCACAAAACAACTGATAGATAGATTATAAAAATTCGCACTGTGATATAAATATGTAATTTAAAACTCCATGCAGAAAACTAGCCTGAAAGTTCACAGGTAGTTTTCAGTAATGCACCATTTTGTTATAATAAAGTATTATCATTTCCCATTTCGTATGTTATTCCAATTTAATATGCAACGAACATCTAAAACTCGATGGACCTTATTTTTTTCTCAATAAATTACAAATGCAATTGATATGAAAGTTTAAATATAGAATGGATATGTGGTGATACGTGAATATCTAAAATTAGACATGAGTGATACGTAGGTGGAAGTCTGAAAATGGCTCCAATGACTGTGAAGTTATATGGAAATTCTCTCTCTGTCATGACGTAGGCATGAAATACGGGGGAAGAGAAGATCCGAGAATGACAGACTAGAGGGGGAGAAATGAGAATGAATAAAGATCGAAAAATCCATGGCAGGAGAATGTGTGCAAAAAAAAGTTTAAATTATATGATTAGTACTAATTAAATATGACATGATAAAAGCCGTTATTCTTTTTCTTGGATGGTAAATAAATACATCATTAATAAAATTATCTCTACACTAATTACTCTCAAATAATGCAAAGTGCAATGGTCATTATACAGCGATTATGAAAACTGGTTTTGTGTTTTTTATCTTACTTTCAAAAATTGATAAATATATTTTTATAAAAATTAATTTCAACCGACTTCTGAAAAAGGAGGAAATTCTCAATTCGGATGCTGATTAAAAAGTAAAGTTTTAATTTCGAAACCGTAGTGTCAAGTGGTCAAAGTCACAGCCCAAGAGGGTCAAAGCGGTTCACTCAAAAACCTTCAACTTAAAAAGTTCGCTTTTAATAAGTGTTTTTATAGTTTTTGAATTTTTGCACCAGTAGGAACATTGAGATGATGATTTATGATTCAATTGCTGAGTTTACGAAATAATCCGCTAGTGTGTGAAAGCTCTAACCCTAAGCTGAAACATAGCGAATAGTGTTAGTGCAAGTTGAGTAGGGAGTTTCATACAAATAATGCTGAATGTCTCGAATTGAAATGATGACGACCCTTTTACTGCATAAAATTACTCCTAATCTCTCTGATGGGTCATTCCCATAATTTTCTCATTAAAAAAATATATAAAAAGATGAACCTGCTCTTCTCCACTCTGGTTCAGCACTGACATCCTAGCCCCAAGAGCCAATGGTTCTGTTCCCTCCTGTAAATGGCAGGCGATCTTCAGTGTACACTAGAAAATTCTACTGCCACCTGAAAAGTAAAACATGAGTATAAAAAAATGTGTTATTTTTGTAAACACGCATACTTAAAAGTAAAAATTTTGGTAACGTTATTTTCTATATTTATTTATAGCTGGTTATTTATTAGCAAAGTCCAAACTTTTTTTTAATTTTCTCTGACTTGAACAAATATACTTAAATTAAACAAATTATTTTGTAGCAGAAATTCTTTTTTAAATCTCTCTGAACATCTGATTTTAGATTTCGCTTAATTAATGGATTTCTGATAAAAAAAATAAATAAACACAGATGATATTATACAAATGACTATTAAAATAACACAGTTCAGTGCAAGTAACATCCAAATTGTAAGAACGTTAAAAAAGAGAAAGTTTCTCGATTTATTCAAATTAGCAAATGATGTTTTCGTAAAATATCCTTATTCATACATTAGCTGTGTTTCGAAAGTATATCTGTCTGTTATACTTCTACAGTAAACTCCTAAACCGATTATGATGAAATTGAATGTCACAAAAGGAGTTCTTATCTGAGTACATGAAGGAAGCTTACAATCAAAAAGCGTACAATGAAAATCCAAAAAAACTCTTTCGTTATCAATTTAAGTACATATTATATCATACCCATTGCATATTAATCAATCCTAAGTTTAATTTATCATATTACATTTTATTATCCACTATTGTATTTAAAATTTTTGTTTAACGAAACTAACTAGGTGGGTTCTGATATCAAATTTAAATAAACATGAGTAGTTTTGTATTTACATGCTAATGATAATAAGCGTGTAAACGTAACAAGACGTTATAGCCACGGTTTTAATCTTAACAGCTGATTAATATAAATGTACAAAAGTTGCATTACAAGATAAGAGAGTACAAGAATCTTTAAAGGATATGGAAAAAGTCATTTAACCTAATAGTCAGAAAAAATCGTCAAAAAATTGAAACATCTCTATGAAGTCACAGATAAAAAAATATATTAAACTATCATCGAATATACGTCATGAGAAGCTAAACCTAAATAGAAAAAAAATAAACAAGTTTAGTTAGTAAATAGATAAAAACATGTGTGAACGTCAGGAATGCATAATGGCTCATTAAAACAACGCGGCTGATAACAGGCTGCCGATGCCGCGGCAAGCAATGATCGGCCGTTGATGAGCATTATGCAAGCTCGGTTAGAAAGGCAGGATTACACTGTGAGGTCAATACATTTCATATATAAATATTTACCTCATTTTATATTGTAGGTATCAAAAGCTGAATATGATTTAGTAACATTATCTCAAAAATTGTATTTTATTTTATTATTGTGTATGTAGCTTTAGGACTGCAAAATTAACGTTACTAAATGCATATTTTGTATTCAATTTCCACCGGAATTTGAAAATCATTTGCATGCGTTTTCGCGCTCCTTGATTCAAGCACGCTTTGATAGTGGCTATGCGTATGCGCCAGCGCACTTGAGACGCGCACCTAGTTCACACTTTATAGATTACAAAACTGATTTAGTGAAAGGTTAAACGCCCCTCTTTTTATGACCACCATAGATTCCCACAGCGGACTCTCACACAGTTGCGTAAGAAGTAATTTATTAGTTTAGCTCAAAAATCTAATCTCCTGCATTTTTAATGTTTTGAAAAGTTGACCGTAAACGAACCGAGCCATATCTAAACATAAATAATATAGCGTCAAATGAATCACAATACCACGTAATTGAGTAATAATTTCTTCCTCGCAAAATGGGTAATTAATCATCAACTGAAAAATACAGTCCGAATAAACAACTAAATAAAAATGATATTAAACTATTTTTTTTGAATGTTAAAATAACGCATGTCAATTGTAAACAATGGTAGATAATTTTACTACCTAGAGTTTATTAATAAAAATCATTTTAAAGATAATGAAAATCGTTGCTGAAATGGAATTACCGTGCATAAAGATAGTGTAAATTTACTCAGAAAAAATCATTAGTAAATAATTTAAAAAATCCAGCTAGACAGACAGATAAACGTACCTAATAAACGGAAGCAATTAGCGAGTCCACATGGTTTTTAAAAATCATTTATCAAGTGTTTATAAAAAATCATAAACATCTCCCTTATTATGCAAACACAGTTTATCGCGAATCGTCACTGATATGAATAAGATATCGATAGCGTGCGCCCGAATTAAGAAACGATAAAATTATGTTTTATACATATAAATATTGAATATTAATGTTATAAGCACAAAAGTATCTCTGTCTGTCTGTCAGGCGTTTGAGCAGGAGCTCCTCAACCTATTAATTTATTGATACACAGATAACCTGAGAAAGGACTAGGCTAGCCTATATTTTATCCAGATGCAGAACGTAGTTTCCACGGAACTGCGGAAAACAGCTACAATCTATAAAATTTTAATTTGGACACAACTGCTTTATCTGTGAGGTTGATAGCTCTGCACTAAATTAATTATAACAGCCTGTGTTTATCAATATTTTTAAACGAAATTATATGAGTTTATTTGGGTTAGATATAGGTTAAGAAACAATTTCTAGTAATAATTATGTACACAATGTGTACGAGGTATAATTAGTCGTGTAAATATTTCTTATACATATAGTCTTCTATATGTCATTCTGTGGGTTTAAAAAAACCCGAAACCCAATTCATCAATATGTATTTGTCTTGCTATTTTTCTATAACAATAATAAACTCAAGGTGTATAGAAACATAAATGTGCCTATGTCATTAAGATTTTTTCTAATGATGGTCATTTGATGTGACCTGCAAGCCAACGTGTCAAAGTCATAACGTACACATAGTAGAAAACCAATATCATTAGGTACATATTGCGTAGAAGTTACAAACAGAAATAGGGTTTAATTTATAGTATAGATTTAAGTATGGTACCTACATATTTTGTATAACATTAATGCAAGATATTATTTTCACTAAAATTGGCCAGATAAGAACATAGATCAGATCAAATCTCAAACCACCTTATTGTAAAACGTGGTTTAAAAAAAGTACCAGCTTTTGTACCACCTTTAAACCACCGCCCCAAACAAAATCAGTGGACTAAAGCTATTACTTCTTAAAACCACGTTTTATAATAAGGGGGAATAGGTGCAATATAATCTAAGTTATCAATAGCAACATTTAAAATCGCATTTAAACAGCTGGGTAAATAAACAAAGAATGCAAGACATAAATGCTTACAGAGTTGGATAAAATCAATAAATGTTTTTGTTTTTAAAATAAGATACTGCCTACTTATATGTATTTATACACACTTAGGTTTATTTTTAAGTCACACTAATATTTGAGTTTAATTGACTTAACTGGTGTTAATCCAATAAGTGTGTGAAATTAACAATGAACCTAATATTTTTCTTTGACATGGCATTGTGAAGAATACTAGAAATAGGTATTGTTGGTAAACATGACATCCTATAATACATATGATCATCAGTACTAATACATATAATAAAGAGGAAACATTTTTTTTGTTTGTTTGTTTTTACCCTAATGGCTACTGAATCAATTTGTAAAATTATTTTTTTCAAACTCAAACTCGTTTATTCAAATTAGGTGGATAAATCAGCACTTTTCGAACATCAAAAACGAAAGACAGCCCCCAAAACGCCCGCCCTTCACATTTTACTGGAAGCTACATTTTCCCAGAGAAGAAGATTTTAGATTTTATCCTGGCATGGGCTGCAGTTACCACGGAACGCATGCCGAAACGGCCAAACAGCCAGTTAGTCATAAATGTATGTATTTTAAACTTACACCACAAATTATGCTCAATTTAGAAATTAAAGCCCATGTTCCATGACAGTCCTATTTTACACTACATTAACTACAAAGTACTCAGGTAAAATTAATATCGAACAAAGATATTTCCTCAAAAGGACTACATAATACATGAACGTCAATAATTCATTTGTTTTCCTGTTCGATTACTGTACATATCTATGTACGATTGTTGTTGGAAATATAACTCAAATTATTATGGTAAACCTGTAAATTTTACCTGAGATAAACAAGAATTTCGAAGGATAAACTGTATTATGTGTGATCTCATATTATTTGTATGCTTTTGTTAAATTCTCAGATACATAGAAGGCATTGATATGGACATTTTGTAATTTCACAATAGATTACTGCAATTAATATCTTGATAAGTTATTGCTTGAAATACTTAAGTGTTACTTAACATAAAGTTCTACTTCAAAAGTGTTTCAGACCCCGGTATTTACATGAGTGTGACAGAGACTGAATGATATTCAAGCAGCCCTTAAAGTTGATTTCAGTGTTCAGCTGATTAAGACATAATATGTGTTCATATAATATATGTTCTAGTTCTGCCTGTGAGTGTAGTTTCTTTGTTTATGATTGCATTTCCCACTTTCACAGATTTTATATTTACAACAACAACAAAATTAGCAGGCTATTTGAATTGAGTAAATTTTTGGAAGTACATATAGAATACTTTACTTATTTGAATGTTTCAATTTTATGATTGTTAAGGTAGAATTGTCTAAAAAGTACTATGAATAAGTATTTATCATTTTGAATTTGAAAACAAAGAATTTCTGTGATATCTTTACTTACTTTTTGGTTTATTTGAAAAGAAAGCTATTGTTCTATTGTTTGTGACAAAACACACTATTTCAATAGATTTTGGTATGTGTAATCCAAGAATTTGATCACTTTATTGATTGTTAGATTACCCTCAATAATGAAAATTATACTTTTATTAGCTACCTCACTTGAAGTAAAACTGGTTATTTTGTGGTTGATTCAGATATGTCAAGAGATTAAAATGATAATCATGATACTTTACCCCCTGTTTAGGATGATTTTTTTGAAAAAACACAGTTGAGTTGTATAGATCCTGATTGCTTCACAAAACTTTTAAATTCAACGTTTCACTGAAACATATTGGCCATATTGATCAGATATCTTTGTGTAAAACATGTAAAAAATTCACATTAATTACATTGTTCACTTGTGACCTATTTAGTAAAGTTGTGTAAGTGGGTATTGCATTTTATTAAACCCAATTAGACCTTTATCATCTACAGAAAGACAGTACTTTAAAATAAGAGAAAGATAACTTGTAGTTACCAAGAAATTCTACACTAAGGACATGTTTTCTATGTGACAAAAAGAATTGATTATTATAAAGGCTTTTGTTTCTAACAATATGATTCATATATTAAAGCAGATGAACAAAAGACTTGATCAGTCCAACAAATTAAAAGAAAAAAGCCATATCCAGGCAAAAACTTAATGAAAACAACTGAATGATCAGCACAAAAAATGTTATCTGCAATCAGCTAAGATTCTATAAATAATGTTTTATTCAGGTAAACAGTGCAAATAGGTTTTCAACAATAAGTTGGGCGATAAATGGATCGCAACAATGACTCAACCCTGCTTTGACAAGTTCACAATTTGACATTTTATCTAAGAAAAAACAATTCAGTCTACTGCTTTCGTAAGCGTCTTGTAACCACTTTAAACACTCAATCATCAACATATTTTTGAAAATAATACGTTTACAATCTCACAACACAGTTTACGTAGCATATTATGTACCTACAGTCGTAACTAGATGTACGTCGGTCAGCTGCCATTCAAAAGAATATGTGGCAAAAGTCAAACTTTCATTTCGTACAAGGATACACTAAAAATACATTAAAAACACTCAATATACAACTAGTTGCGTGTAGGAATATGCAATCTTTGCTTTCATCACACGATTCCATTTTAGGAGAAAAAAATTAAAATCGATGTTTACCTTACGTCTCCTCTCAATGCAAATCTTTTCTATTGCAGAACCGAGACTGCTAACCCTTCCGCTAGAGTCGACGATGAATCCTTTCCAATGGACCTACAATGCGGTTCACGAATCAATTTAAAATAAAATGCAAAGCTGAAATAAATACAACTGTCCCGAAGATATTTTCTGCGAGTTACTATACATTTGTTTTATGAAATGGCCTAATCTTTTACAAGATTCCGTTCTGTATTTCCATAGACAAATTCATATACTTTTTAATTTCGAATAATGAATGAGTAATTTTCCACTTTTGTCAAGGATGCTACTTTCTCTCATAATTAATTATTTTTCATAATGCATTTTTATTACCATTAATAAAAGAAACTTGTAAAAAATATGTCTCTAATATAAGATAACAAACTAAGATATAAAAAATAAAGTTTATTGTAACAAAGCGACGTTTCGTAGTGATACAAGAGACAGAAATCTGTTGCGTAACCTCTGATTGGTTGATATAAAGAACCAGAGACAAACTCACATTTTTGAACCAATCACAAATTGAAAGAGCTTTGTTGACGTCGCTATCGCGTCACATTCTTCTACAATTTTCAAGATCACATAAACAAATAGAAGATTTTTTATTTCATTAAAATATAACTTATTGCTCAAACTAACTTTGAAAAAAAAATGAATCTTTTATTAGTTGTATTGTGTTAAAACCATTAATTAATCAGTTAATATACTACTCCATCGATGTGAGTATAGCCTGTGCAAAAAATATTTTTAACTTCCTTCCGCTTTCCTAATAGCGGTAAATTCAAACTAGCACGTAAAACATTTTTTTCGTGTGGTTGAATTATAAACTAGATATCTACGACCTGAATAGATATAAAGCAAGTTAAATAGGTAAGATATAAATGTAGAATACCAACATGTCTATAGTTGCTTATTTTAGCTTATGTGTAGCTAGGTTTACTTCGATAGATTAATTGGCAAACATTTAGCAGTTTCGTGTCTCCCGGGAACTTCATTGTTCATCCACGCTAAAAACTAGCCTTATAGCCTTCTTTGTTAAATAGGTTATTTAGCACTGAAATAACTTCAAATCGTACCAGCAGTTCCTGAGATTATCGCTTTCAGTCCAAGTATATGTGCTGGTAATACATTTTTGATGAACTTTGATGTAATGAATGATGGGTTGCATGTTTTTTTACCACATAAC
The DNA here is from genome assembly GCF_030705265.1 of Helicoverpa armigera. Lineage (NCBI taxonomy): Eukaryota > Metazoa > Arthropoda > Insecta > Lepidoptera > Noctuidae > Helicoverpa > Helicoverpa armigera. The sequence goes on along the minus strand of NC_087145.1, from coordinate 4,826,415 downwards.
GCGCAATTCCCTGGACAATTAACTCGTACGTAGTATTTAATGTATTTGAGATGAAAGTGTATAAAGGTTAAATAAAACATGAGTTACAAGCATATTATATATTTTTTTATAATAATTAAGAATAAATTCTTACATCACGAGTTATAAAATAAATACATTTATTGCCTTAAATTAAGTCCAAAAGTACTCTGTACAATTATTGTTAGCGATGTACAAACGAGAACGACAAGTAAAAAATATCCAAAAACAAAAAAATAAAATTAAAAAGGGCCTTATCGTGAATCAGTAAAGTTTCCACAATTCTCCGTGTGACAAATCTACGAACAACTTAACAAATTGTGTCAGAATCACAACCAATAGTTTGCATCTTAATTTCATCTCTTATCAATATTACACAAACTATTTTTATATCATTGCTCTTCGCTTATTACTAAAACAAGAACCATTCTTTACCTTATATTATAATTACAATTAAATTAAGACTATCTAATTGCTAGCGGGTGTTTCTTACTGGACTGTTGTGCTGTTTCTCACATTACTCCATGCCCTTTGTAATCTCGAGATCTAGAGCTGAGTGCAGACTGTGCTACATTGAGCTTACACCGCGGCTTATAAATCTTTATAATAATTTCGTTGGAACGCGCTTCGTGTGTCCGAGACTATTTATTCGACGTGTTACGTCACCCAACGATACTTGGCAATTGGCACAAAGCAGTAAATGAGATCACGGGAGTACTGGACTAGTATCGTTATGATGCTCAAATTTAGCTTAGACCTTACGTTGGACACATTCGCCATGTCCCAAATGTAACTCATTATTCCCCGAGTGATTGCAACTACATTAAAAACCGATTAACATATCGCTGGCATAGATAATTTGACACAGTTCTAGACCTATTCAAATAAAATGGAGATCATAATTTGCGCGATTTTGTCAACACTACGATGTATTTCGATGCCGATATTATTTATAACACGTCTTTTTTAACTGTTTGATACTATTTTAAACGTGAAGCTAATTTGGGTGATCATTTGTGCTACACAAATTAGCTGGCCACGTTTAGAAATATGTAAGATGTGAGTTGGGGATTTAGTTTATTAGAGTGAGAGTAGTGACGATGTGCATGATTCAGTATTAGTGTGGAGTAGTGCAGTCTGCACGCAGGTCCGCTGTGTGATCGCTCATCGCTCCGCATCCGCCGGGGTTCATTGCTTTATAAACAAGGCATTACTTAACCAAGGCCACTGTGTCAACCACAATGTGCGACTACTAGCCTAGCATATTAATATGCCCTATGTACTATGATTAAAACAAAAACTGTTGCGATCAGATAATCTTGGCATTGTTCATACAGAATTACAGACGATAATAAATTAAATAAGACGGTTAAAAATATCACGAAATTAAATTCATGTGGCAAATAATATGGCATCAGATTTTAAGTACTTTTAATTATTAAAAGTAAAGACTACTAGCACTTGTTTTTTGCAAGTTTTATCTTTAAGTAGAGTATAAAACGATAATGATATACTCGACACAAGCGGTATTGTTATATTAAGAGCCTAGTAAAGGTATTGGAAGACAGAAAAAACATTGCTATTCAGATCAAATGAAACAGTTAAAAAAACTGATTAATTTTCAATTTCTACTGACCGTTAAGCCAAATAATTATAATAAACCAATTTCACTAATTAGATTAATTAATATAAAACTAAAATGGACAAAACATATAAAATTATGTACTTCTGTGTTATTAAAGTAACCAAAGTGCGGATTCAATAGTTTTAAGATTACATTTTAACACAGGGTCGGGCTCCATTAATTTCAAAATTGACTAGATATCTGTGTGCATAGGAATCATATATAAAAAATAGCTAAGTAAAGGAACCGATACACTGAAATTCTGGCATGTCTGTGTAAAAAACCATCTAAAACTAATTTATTGCCATAAGCAAAAAATTACGTCTAAAACTGTACTTTAAATTATGTAGAGTACACAATAACACGTCTAAATTTTGTACAATTTGTACAAACGCATCTGCATTCACTAACATAAAATTCATGCTCAGTCAAGAAACCTAGAATAATGACCTAAAACGAAACCGATACGCTACAATAAACATAATAAAATTAGTTAGAAAAACTTCACAACATCGAAAAATCTCACAATAATACGCGGACTAACGAAAATCACTAACAAAATATTTGATCTCTCATTTCACTGGTGTACAATTTATTAAGTACGGTCGCGTCGCTCGCCGCCGCCGAACACAAACTACCACCGATCAGTCTGCAATACAAAAGAACGACAGTCGCGGGGCATCACTTGGACGGCTGGTAGGGCGGGTAGGCCTGGTGCGGCTGCGCGGCGCGGGACCCCGTCGCGTACAGCTGCTGCTGGAAGTTGTGGAACTGCGCCGCGTACGTGGGGTCCGCCGTCGACGGCACCGCGAAGCCCTGCCCCTTGAAGCCCGGCCCCGGGCCGCCCATGGACGGCGGCAGCGGCTGCGCCGAGCCCATGCGCACGTTGCCGGGGCCCATGCCGCCCTTGACGCCGCGGAAGCCGGGCCCGCACATGGGGTTGGGCGGCGGCGCGCCGAAGGGGTCGGGCAGCTTGGGCGGCGAGTTGAAGCCGGCGGGGTAGTGGTGCGGCATGCGCAGCATGGCGGGCGCCCGCATGACGCCGCGCATGCCGCCCTCCATGTCCATGCCGCGCGGGAAGTACGCCACGCCGCCCTTGCCCTCCATCTGCATCTGCGGGTTGGTGACGCGCTGCAGGAAGTCCAGGCTGGGCGGCCCGCGCGGGCCCGAGTTGCACGCCATCTGCGGCCGCGTGGGCAGGTACTGGATGGTGTTCGGCGCGCTCGCCTTCACCTGCACGTTGGCGCCGTTGAACGGCGGCATCTTGCCGGCGCCGCCCATCCGCGGGCCCATCATACCGGCGTCGGGGCCCATCGGTCCCATAGGTCCGCCCATGGGGCCACCACCCATTTTCGGACTAAGATTCATGTCTGGTGGGAAGTCACCGCCGCCCATCATTCCCTCCATGGGTCCTCCCATTCCTGGTCCTCCCATGTTGTCCATATGGCATCCTGTGGGAAGGTAAATAGTTGTATTATCATCTTGTACATGATGTACATGTACCATGAAGTACTCGCTTTTTTGCTTGCAATAAATAGACTTACCTAAATCATTCATCATCATATGTGGATGTCCATGCGGATGCATTGAGTGATGGTGCTGCATGTGGTGTGGGCCCGAGCCGAAGGGGCCCATGTTGCCGCCGTTGGGACCCATGGGCCCACCGGGCCCCGGGCCGCCGCCGCCCACCGTGTTTGTGAGCTGCTGCGACATCTGTGCGAGCGAGGAGATGGGGTCGAAGGAAGACGTGGATGTCATGGGCCCGTTGGGGCCCTGGTTGGGGTTAATGGGAATGTTGTCTGGCCTGTTCATACTGCACGGACCGGGGAAGGGTCCGGGAAGACTCGTGCTATTTGGCCCACCAGAAAGTGTCGTCTGTCAAGAAAAAAATGTAATTGTTTAGAAAATGAAAATGCATCAAAACGTTACAAAATCTAAAAAAAAACATCTACAGCGTATGTTTCAAACCAAAATTCATTAGGCAATCTTACATAAGGCTACTACCTGACATTCTTACTCCATATAACAACTGACCTCATTATTCCCAGCCATGGAGTCATCCATGGTCTGGCTGGGCGTTGTGGGCGGCGCACTGGACGCCACGCTGCAGCTGCTCTTGCTACCACACGACGACGCCGACGACGCTGGTGCGTAAGGACCTTGGCTCAAGCTTGAAGAGTCACGCTGGGGGGTTTTTGACGCACTGTCCTGACTCGATCTGTTCGATTGCGGTGATGGCCGGGATTTCTCGTCTGGAAATTGATTTGTGGATTAGTTTAAGTGGTTTGATATTTGTCATGTGCTGATGTTCCATTGTCTATGGTTAATATTCTAGTCTGGATCATTGTTCGGCGGTTTCACCCACGTCTCGGGTAAACTTCTTCCTAAACCCGTATAAAATATAGCTTACGTTCACCGAGTATAATGTAGTTTCCCAACAGTGAAAAGGTTTATCAAGACGCCTATACGCCTAAAAGTTTCCTGTTTATTATATTAGTAGTAGTTTGCAATAAACAAATAAATAAATAAATAGTAAATAAAAACTGTTGCGTTAAAAGTTGATACATTGCTTATGTATGTCTTACATAAGATTTGCTAAACATAAGTCTTGACACTACATCGTTGTGACCTATTTTCCACAGGTTGCGTCGTCAGAATTGGATGAAGGAACCTTAGTGTAGATAAATAGGAATATTAGTGTAGATAAGCTTCTTACCCTGACACTTGGTGTTGGCAGCCGAGGTGGGTGTCTGCGGGTTGTTGAAGCCGGGGCTCTGCTCCAGCGAGAAGCGGCCGGCGCGGGCCTCCGACAGCGACCCGTGCGGCTCCGGGGTGCCCGGCATCATACTGTGTAATTGTCACATTTTTGTTATTATTTTTGACATATTCTGGAGTGTTTTAAGACTTTGAATTTAATGGCAAATGGTAGGCCTTCTAACAACCAACCTAACCAAGGCGTGTCGGTAACCCAGCTAAGTGGGTTGAGGAGGTCCGATAGGTAGTAGTCCTTGTAAAACACTGGTACTCAAAAGTATCCAGTGAGACTCGAAGCTGACCCCTTTACAATTAGGAAAAGACTAGGTAGATGATGGTAGGAAAACTAGTTGTGGCCAAAAGTATACCCTTTCTTTTCTTTTGGTTCATGTAAGTCGGTTTTGTATTTAGTAAACAGTTGATTTGCATTCCATAATATAATTTTAAACTTAGCTGAAGTATTGTTAAAAATAAATATTGGTACATACCCGGCAGGTGATTTCTGATTAGAATTAGATTGCGGCGTCTGCCCTCCACTGTTTGACGGCGGCCCGTTGTCTTTTAACGATGTGTTTGGCTGTTTCTGTATCGTTAACTCTTGACCTGCCATAGACAACCAATCATTATACTACAGCCACAAACATACAAACAAATGTACCGGACGAACAATGTAGAATGAAAGATCAAATTAGCCATAGAGTATGAAAGTACGTTATGTTAGCACATTTTCACCAACCACCACCAAAATGAATACAATATATAAATTAAAGGAAACACACACACAAATACTACTATGAAACACATGATACGATCAAAAAACATTCATAAGGCAGTTACATGATTTATAACCATTTTCCTTTTTTTATACATGCTGTAGAAAAAAAATGGGTCCATTGTGGCCTACATTCTCATAAATTATGTAACTGCCTTTATAATAATGAAATGAAGCAAAACTTGTAAAATGACCAAACTTTCTAGTTTAGAAAGAAGTTTCGTTATCTTACAGCATGGAGAAAACATTTAAAAGCAAAATAAAATGCAGTCTTAATTAGACTCTGACAGAAATAATACAACGCAGTTATTGAAAAAAACCTGGGGTTACACTCGAAATTGGTTATACTTACTTTGACCTACAATTTAATAACTTTAATGGGAGATTTGAATCAGTTTCTTGGGATATTTAGTAAGTGTGACCCCAAGTTTTAAGCATTCGATTATTTCTGTGGTCATCCAATCAAGTTACCTTCGAACTGGTTGAGATACGATATTTGCTGCGGTGACGGCACGGGCATCAAACTGGGTTCCTTGCCGTGCGAGTTACCCTGTTGGTTCTTCTGCTGTTGCGCCGCCAAACATTGGAGAGTACGCACAAACACCCCTTCGTCCAGCTTCTCTAGTATTTCTTATGTGGCCAATATTTGTTCCAACATTTTGGTCCAATTTTCAATTAAGAGCCACGCACGTAAGGATGTCAGAGGTGTATTCCGGATTTTTGAACGTTTTTTATTGTTATTTCGTTGTTATTTCATCACACGGTGGGATTTCAAGCGTCAAGCGTTTTGCGGGGGAGGGGAGGGAAAACAAAAAATACGCATTACAACTACAGAAAAACAAAAAAAAATAAGAAAAATACGTGTCACGCCTGTTGGGTGAACGTAGCAAAAATAAAATCTGTCGTGGTTGGGAAAATGTCTAACACAGATAAAAAATATGAGCATGCTTCTACTACTTCTATGGCTTGATATTATGTAGGTATATTTACTTTTTCATGCGACATTTGAGACTTACCATTGACTATGAACTCAAAGGAGAATATTTGACTTTTAACCCCCTTTCAAATTACAAACTCCTGCGCACAATTATCCTTTGAATTCATTTTTGCTAACATTTAAAGTCGTTAATATAAAGTGAGTTGTTGAGTACCGACCTGGGGCGTCGTTCTTAGGCCCGGGCTTGCAATGCGCGGGACTGTTGAGGCCTGAGCCAGCGCGGGAGGCCTCGGCCGACATTGGCATCTGTACGGAACCGTGGCCTGGGGACTGCGTGGCTGCTGACCGGGAGTAACGGTCATCTAGACAACACATGACAGTTTTACGTTTGTATTTATTTTACAATGCAGGTTATATATGTATAATTTATTTATAATTAAGGCGCATTTATCGCTTTGGGGTAACCTGTAATGGTAAATGTATGTAGATAAATAAATAAATATACGAATACACCACTGGTCCGATTTGAAAAAATAGTTCCCACCGAACGCGGATAAGAGGAAATTTGTGATGATGCATGTATGTACACAAAAATTGAGTTTTGGATAAAACTTGTCATTGGTGGGTCAACACTTAATCATAGTAGATATAGGATCTTAAAAAATATGTGACAAACTTTCTGCTAAGGAGTAACCGTTAAAACTCCGTTGCTAAATATAATGCTAACTAAACTTACCTATAGGCACAGAGGCGGAACGGTGTAAGGGCGAAGTCCCGTAAGGCGGAGGTGGGAGGCACCCGCCCCTCTCGGAACACGGTGACTTTACTTGTGTGCCTGCAAATATTCCAACAATTAATGGGTAAGAATTCACTGTATTTAATTCATTGTATAACATTTTATGGAGCCTTTACCAACAATATTGAGCTCGGTTTCTAGTGAAAGAGGGCGCAGCTGCTACTGAGTACCTGTGTTTTACATACAGATACTTCCTCAACCCAGTTCCTAGACAGGTTACTTCTTGCTAAGCCCATCATAACCCATAACAACTGCCAAAAAGGTCAGCCGGAAACATAACGAATATTTCGAAACTGGACAACTCAATACATACCTCTTAGTAAGATTGGTTATTCGGCTTATAACAATCGATAAAGACTACCAAAGATGTTCAGATGTCAGCTGAGACTTGAACATTTCTTTCGAAACACGGAATAGTTTTAATTATAACAAAAATACATACTCATATCATTATCCATAGACTTGGGGTCGTCGAAGAACTGATGGTGTATCTTCTGCCAGTCGATGTCCGCTGAGGCGGGGCTCTTGGGACTGCGCAGCCCCGCCTTGTGCACCCCCGGGCCCAACCCGCCGGGGTCGCCTGGGCCCATCTGTGTGGGTGGAAGAATTTATGGTTATGTGGTATGAATGTAAAGTATGTATATTGAGATTTGTATGTATTTACTAGTGTAAGTTTTTTTAGTTTACAATGTTATGTAGAAAATATCAAAAAATCGAATGAATAGCCGAAGCTTAGGACTTCTGCGAGTTTATTGTCTATGTATAATCATAGACAAAGATAATAATCAAAACGCCAAAAATCATTATTTCCCACAGACGTCCTTTTTCCTATCAAGTGAGAGTACTCAATGGATTGGAATTGGAAATCAATGGTTGAAACCAATGTTCAGTACTGAACTCCCACGGCAGAAATGAAATACATGAAGTTAGCAAACCTAGTTTCAGTATTCTCAAATCTGTCTTACTTATGTAAATAACAAATTGAAACTCACGTTTCTCCCACGTCCATACTCGTCGCACATAGGTCCGTTGACGGGCATCCCATGGTGTTCTGGTCCGCAGTCGCCATGGACCATCCCTCCCATCATACCGCCGTCCATCATGATACCACCTGCAAGTCGCGGCACTTTGTACCATCCAATATGTTGTAGAAACTGGTCGGGTATTGTGGTGGCATGCGATTTTTCTTTCATATATTATAAAGAGGTATAGTGTGTGTGTTTTTGATGTTGTAGATCTACTGAACTGGTAATTTCTGGATGTACCGAAATGATTTTGAATTATTTTTTAGCAAAAGGGAGCCAAGGTATTTGTGAATGTCCAATTAATATTATAAACGAGGTTAAGTGTGTCAGTTTCTGGGGTAATCTCTGGATCTACTGAACCTCTTTTTAAAAATTCTTGTAAGCACCGATAGAAAACCAAGTTCATTTTGAATGTCGTAGGTGTATTTTATCTGTGTACGTGAAATATTTATCTCAAGACTCATGGAAAATCGCGGGAAGCAGCTAGTGTAACAGTTCTCTCAGACACTTCAGAAATTGTCAGAAGATCGTGAAGAATATTTTTACGACAAATTCTTAGTTGCATGCAAAAACGGATAGTTTGTCGGCGTTGTAAAACCAATGTATGTTGGACCAAACCTCCACCACCTTTACACCAGTTTTTGATAAAAGAACACACTAAAGAATGTTTCTTACCGTTCATCGCGTTGAGATTAGGTCCCGGCATCATTCTAGGTCCCATATGTGGTCCTCCCATCATACACGGTTTAGGCCCTCCCATACCTCCCATGGGGTTTGGCATTCGCTAGAATATAACGAATAATTCATGAGAATATTGTATTTTAACATTAATATAAATTAAGAACTAAGAATGTTAGTTCAACTTACCCCCATCGGTCCTCCGCACCCCCTTCCCATATGCATATCTGTACACATCCCAGTCTTCATATCTGGACCTCCACAGGGACCCCTGATGCCTTTCATTCCGCAGGGGCCCATCGGACCCATCGGCCCATTAGGTCCCATACCCGACATCATCGGCCCGTTTGGCCCCATCATACCGTTAGGGCCCATAGACCCGTGCCCACCCATTCCCATACCACCCGGGCCACCCATACCTCCCATCGGCCCACCCATAGGCCCATTCGGACCCATGGGACCCCCAGGGCCCATTGGACCGCCCATAGGACCGTTGGGTCCCATCGGGCCGGACATTGTGCAACTCGGACCTGAGTTCATGCTGTTTGACATGGAAACCATAGGACCATTAGGGCCAGACCCCATGGGGCCATTTGGACCCATTGACATAGGGGGGAATGGTGACATGTTCATGTTTGCACTAGAGTTGGGTGGGTTGATGTCGTTGGGGGCTTGGGAACCATCGCCGGGGCCCTGGTTGGGGTTGTTGCCCCCACTTTCTGGGAATAACATCTGTTGCATTTTGCGTATTGTGGCTAGTTGTTCCTCGCGGTGAGCTCGCTGTTGCGGAGTTAAGTTCTCATCTGGTATTTTCACTCCTGCGTGAAGGTATTTACATTATAATACTCGCAGATAAAGGGTTTTGCGTCATAATATATGTACGTCAGATAAATGACGCGAACACATAATTTTTGCATACAAATTCATGACTAACATTGTAGTAATAAAAACTGCATAAAATCAAAGATGCGATAAGATATTAGCAATGCAATGGACGCAAGTTGATGCAATTTAATTTTGTTCTAAGTAAAATAATATATTGAGATTGAAGTCAAGAGCGTAATAACAGAAATTCTTTATCAATATGACCTTACAGAATAAAATGATTTCAGGTTTATAAGGCTTAGTTGCCTAGCAAAACTATCTAATGAAAACTATCTTTTAACAAATGTATTTGAGAAGCTGTATATGTGTATGTCATATTATATGCGTCCTATGCACAATAAAACGATTTTTTTTCTTTCTATATCACCTATATATAGCCTTTTTGTTAATCTAATTTCATTTTCAACAGTCAATATCTAATAGAATGAGTATTACCTTTAGGCCCAGTCTGGCAGGGTTGATCAGGCCCAGAGTCGGATGAGGCCTGACTCGTGGGCGCATCTTGAGGCGTGGGCCCCGCTTCTGAACAAGCGGGCAACGAACCCGGACCATTTGCCATACCATTTGACATTACAGAGGGGTTTTTCTGCAAATATGAAAACACGTCATTAAAAAACGATACTTGTGAATAACATGAAATTTTTAATATGGGGGAAATAAACTTACGGTGTCCCAGGGCATTTCACCATCAGCACCGAGGCCGTCCATGACACCACAGGACGGGGTGCCCCCTGGAAACCCATCCATCGGTCCCATGCCTGGTCCCATTTGACCCATCTGTCCCGGTCCACCTTTCATCATCATCATTTGACCGCCCGGCCCACCCATCCTGTTGGGGCCCATCATATTAGGCCCCATATGTCCCATACCGCCGTGTCCCATCGGACCCATGTTGGGACCCATGGGCCCGCCCATCATGTGTCCCATTTGATTAGGCCCTCCCATCATGTTAGGCCCGCCTCGCATGCCTCCCCTTGTTTTGGCCATCGCGAGATTGTTGAGCCACTGTGCTGGACTTTGTTTGTTGAACTGGCCCATTTTTAGGGGGTGTTTCTGTAGGGAAAATTAATAACTTCTTAGTACATTTTCTGAATTACAGTATATAAGTCTTTGATGAATGAAATTACCTCAAGATATTTCTTAGTGCCTGGTTGCGCGCAATGATACGCTATGATGGAGTGGTGTTGTCCTGATATCACGGATTCTGCGCCTTTGTTAGCCAATAGCGTCGAGAACACGAAGATTTGACTTTGCTGCTGGGAAAACATCCAGTATTTAATATAACTTCAGTTTTGAAAGAATTAAGAATCGAAAAATTACTAGAATTTATTTCAGAAAAAATGGTTGACTAATGGTTATTAATGACTATTTTACTAAGCTATGTAGTTACCTCCATACTGCCAGCTTGCTTGCTGATGACGTTTGAGGGTAGTGTCTGCGCCTCGCTTGCAGACATGGAGCCCATCGGGCCCCCGGGTCCCATTGGGCCCCCTCCACCTCCCATACGACATGACCCCATATTCTCTGGACCACCGTTGGGGTTGCGACAATTTTGATTTTGATCCTGTAGGTGAGACAAATAACGATTATAGTTGTTGAATATTTCACCAGAATATAAAAAAATATTCAATCTTCCTATTTATTTTTATACAGTTTTAACTAGGTCAAACAGTTTATTCTTACCTGAAGATTACTTGTTGGGCCCCTTAAACCTGTTTGTGGATCCAATATATCATTTGAGTCTGAAGAAAGTCGCTCCGATTTTAATGATCCAGGACCGCCCAATTCACAGGAAGGAGATTTTGTGGGGTCACCTGTAACAAAACCTTTATTTCATCATACTTTCAAGGTTATTTTCATCTTTTTATAACGTTGCTAATACATTTTTTCAATTAAGCTTAAAGAATACAATTTGCGATTCTAAAGAGAAAAACTGGCTAAATCTCCATAAAACTGACAGTTTTGTTTACACAAATAGACTGACTTAAATAAGGCCGTTATAGAGAAGGTCTCACCGTCACTGTCCATAAGGCCGTCGATCTCTGTCTTGATGCCGTCGACGCCGAGGTCGGCTGTGGAGTCTTCGCCCCCGGACTGACTGTGGGGCTCCAACTTGACCCTGTGCGGGGGCTCGTCGGGCTCCTTTTTCAACGCCGCTGGAGTAGGCAGCGACGCTGACGGCGGGCGGGACCCATGTCCTAAACACCAATAAACATACGACTTAGGTGTTGCGGTCACTAAGCTACCATAACATACGAATATTTTGATATTTAGAAGTATCAAACACTTCACAAAGTCCAACAACCTATTATTACAACAGAATTCGTTGTTGTAAAATTGGTTTTATTATTATCAATAAACAGTTTCAATTAATTTAACGTCCTTTCCTCAAAAAAGTCGAAGATTAACTTAGTTCTAAACATTAGTCTCCAGCCAGTTTCATTCATTGAATACTAATTGTGTTGGAGCACAATAAAAATCATTAAACTATGTTAAATTATTGAATGAATTTGTAAAAATTACGAGTTATCTACGACAAACGCGATGCCGCGAGCTAATGAATGCGTTATATCTGTGAAAAGCAACGATTTACGATTTTATAGTATATCTAGATTGCTAATGATGTGAGATAAACAATGACTCGAGCGGGTAATAAATGAGATGAATCAATTACATGCATAGTTGTGCATAGGCTTTCACCATGCTTTAATTATTTTCGTAAAAGTCGTAAATATTTCTTTGTGGTTCTTATGCTGAACAAAATAAGACATAGATTCAAGATATAATAATTTTGCAAAATGTTAATGTTATCGAATTCTAATAAATTGCTGAAAATAAAAGTAATGCCATTTTATTATTTGAGTTTGTTTGCATTTAAGGAAGTGGAATTAAATACAGAATTTAATGTAAATATAATAGGAAGTGCATTATTATTTATTTAATTCTATTTCTACTTGTTGAGATAATGATAGAGATGTGATTTTCCTCTATAATACTTCACAGTTATTTTATACATTTTGTAACACAGAAAAATTATTATCTAAATCAATAAAATATCACATTCTTACTGTGTTATTGTAATACTTGTAACAACAGCAATATTGATGAGCATAGCTAATTAGTTGTATGGAATAGGCTTTGATTTGGTTCTCTGCCAACAATAACACAAATTATGGTGTTCTATCTGAACCAAACCAATTATGTGCTAATATTAATCTTCAGCTATCTTTGATTTAAAAATATTGTGATGATGATTCTATATTTTTACTAGGTAAACAAATATTTAATGTTGTATTCAATTAAATACATTTTTATAATGTGCTTGAAGTATTTCCCTTGTGGTATGAGTTTAATGGATGAAAGCAATATATCCTAACTTTATATTACTTATTTGTTTATTTATTCATTGTAGATACTTGAATGATTCCTGATGACCATTTAACCATAGAAGACAATGAGCTACATTTTATCCAGGTGCCTCGATGAAACAGCGATGAAAATGAGAATAAGTTAAATTCTAATGGCTTACCGGGCTCAGCTGGATCGCTGGGCTCGTCCTTGAGGCGGGCGCCTCCGCCCTTCTCCTTCTCCTTGATCATACCCCTGCGTGCCTTCGCCAACTTGACTGCGCACACAACATTACCGGCTTTATACACAGGTTATTTTTTATCTAATAATTATGGCATTTACCTTATATAATAAGAAAAGTTTTAAAATGAAATAGTCTAGATGCGATTGCTGGATCTATTTGTACCTGGCTGCTTCTACATTGTTTTTGAATTATGAATTTTCAATAAATCTATTTATATGGAGCATATATCTATTTTGAGACACTTATTGGGAGTGACAAATTTTATACTGTTTTTCTTATTTATGAAATTCATTGATAAAATTGTTTATTATTTTATTTAAACTGAAAACATTGGACGAGTGGATAATAAACAAATTCCTGTTTATAATCAAAACCTATACTGATTTATGTAAAAGCGAAAATTCTCCTTGTATCATAGCAATATTGCAAAATAAAAGAAGCCTATTAATTTATGTTTTCTAATAATACTAAAGTAAAAACTTATTTACTTGGAGAAGTCATTTATATGTTTTGCATTCTGACATTGTCTAATTAAGCTAGTATTTGATGTGAGTTTAAGAGCTACTATTTAATATTGTAATATACATAACATAGTGATTAATATAATAGTATGTTACAAGACCTTGATGCTACATACTAGACACAATACCTGTCATGAATAAATTATTAGAATTTAGATAATTTTATGCAATATCATTTTTAATAACAACTTTAAAAACTTAATATAACAAAACATTTTAGTGCATGTTGTTTTGATTGTAAATAAATAAAAAAATCTTTCAATGTACCTGTTTGTCCACTACCGTGATAAATAACACATCTACAGATGATTTACGTATTTAAACACAGTTAAAGTGTTTAGACTGTGCATGGCCAAGGGACAACAGTATTATAAAATTCCATGTGATCCCATGTAAGTGAAATAGTAATGTTGTGCATTTGTATACATACAAAAGTAATCCGCGCCGCGTTTCGTCACGGGCACAATAATTGGCACATGTCCCACAAATCCACAGAACGGCACTTCATTACAAGAATGTCATTATGCTGCACCAAATGATCGAGAGATTATTATAAATAGAGATCACGAAAAACTTTGGCGGTCGGGGGGACGCCGATGGCGCGGACCGACCCCACCGTCACTACCAGGCGCCGAGAAACCCTGATCGTTTCCAGATATTCAATTAAATCGAGAATACACCGCGAATCCCCATAAAAATTCCTGGCTTATTCTCCATACATAAACAATGAGATAGGTCGGGTGTAGACGGGCGCGAGCACACGAAACGCACGTTTACTATGGCCGATTCATTGCCTCGGGAACGCTCTTCGAACGAGATGATACCACGGGAGAAAGCGTCTAACATTATTTTATATCATTCGTGTGATCTAATTAAGGTATAACGATGGGTATGCAGCAAGAAACAAAAAATCGGGATCGCTGACATTTTTGTTTATGGTACATCGACGAGATCCAGAATCCACAAATAGCGAAAGAACGTACACGATTACCGCCTCCCGACGGATTCACTATCACTTGATAACACAAAACACTGTGTTTCTTCACATTTATGTAAGTTTCATCGTCAAAATATACCTGATTTTATTTAATTTCTTTCTATCAGCATTAACACAAATCACCACGCACACACAACACAACATACATATATGTGCACAACACTAGAGCACTGAGCCGATTATCATAATTTATTATCGATTCTGTTTAGTCGAACTCATTCTACTAAGTCGATGTTTTTTGAATAATCGCCGATTATGGTTTTAGTTAATTTGATGATTTCTTTATCTTACCGTTTCACAAGGTTTCAGTAAAAAAAGTAAATTCAATTCAGATTTCTGTTCAATATTTTCGTTAATTTCTAAAAACATTTTTAGAGTCAGTGATATTGGAGAGAATTCTAAAATTAAGAAAACACTGATTTTCTTTTTTGTTTAACGAAATTAAATTAGACATTTATAGAAAATATATGTACCTACAAAAAGGAGTTTATATTTTGATAATTTTATATTTAAAGTAATTGCAGGAGCAATCGATTTTTCGTGTTAAATCTAGTTGATTCACTATTTTGGTAACGCTGGACTTCACTAGTAAGTACAAATAAAAAAAATCGGATACATGTACCAAAGGTAATTCACAGATAATTTATTGCTTTGCTATTTCTCTCCTTATTCTATCCAGCGGCCCAGAAAAGGATGACAATACTTAATTGCTTCTAAAGGGAAGACATTCTTCTACTTTATTTAATTAATCAGTAATATTGCTATGAGAGACGATTTCTAGTTGTAAGAAATCAATATTAACGAATTATTGCTATATTCTCAGGATTGTATTCTGTATTCATTGGGAAGGGAAAATATTCTTAAATTATTATTATGTTGTTATATAACAATATGAACGAAATGTTATTTTAACTGATGTCTATCAAGACGCTAGATTTCTTTGCTTGAATTAATGTTTTTATTTATTCTTTCTAGGCTGAATCAACTTGTCTGAGCCAGCTTAAAGTCAACCCTGTAAAAAACTAAATGAAGTTGTCTATGATTCATTTACGGTGAAGGGAGGAGGGACGATTTCGCTTCGTTGTCGCCCAAATTATAATTTCATGGTGATTTGTGATAAAATCTTCGTATGTGGATTGAAATAAGTGACGTTATTTGGTGCTTTATTTGTGTGTAAGTGTGAATTTTACACCTATTCGTATAGTCGTTGGTCGGAAAAGATTACATTCTGACCGCTCCCTAGGCGTAGAATAGTACGTCAGTCGCCAAGTATTTTTCATGCCTGTTTGTACTACTTGCTTTAGTAGGGGGCCGTAATAGTAAAAGCTGTTGGAAAGTGCAATCGTACGGGAAACTGATGGTGTAAAAAAGTATCTCACGTTCCATTTACGAAGCGTTTGCCGTGTTGGTGCATTTGTAAAGTTTGTAGCCATTTTCGGTGAGTCTTCATACATTTCGCTATTTACGTGTCGATGCCGACGATAATGTGTTTTACGCGATGAATGACCGCCAATTTCGTGATTGGTGAGCTTTGATAACAGTGGCACACAGATTTATGTCATTATTTCCCAGATAACTTGAGATTCTTATAAGCTTTATACATGGATGTAGCTTGGAGTGAAATTTTATCATGTTTTCTCTCATATATTGTTGTGGAGGTCGTGAATTTGTATGAAAAGTGTGTCAAGTTTTCGAAGAAATTGTGCAGGTTTTATGTGTTAGGAGATGTTACCATTACAATTTACATAGAAGATTCTGTAAGTAGGTAAATTGAATGCTTATGTATGTTTCTCTTTGCCCTACATTAGTCAGTTTGTGATAACAAGCAGTACACACTTTAATGACTATTTAAATATAAGTAGTCTTGTGAGGAAATGGGAGGAAAGTCATATCTGCTAATTAAATAGTTGTGCCACAATTTCTTTAGAGTATTGTAAAATTTAAAAACCTAAATTAATTTAGGTTGCACCTTTACTGCCTAAAAATCTAACAATTGTCATAGATAATATCACCAAACAAATTATTCAAAAAAATTTAATTTAATACAAATCAAATTCATTATTACATGATTAATCTTTGAAGGAAGATATAAAAAAAATAGTAAAACTAGCTTCAGTCTGTCATAATAATTATGATTATGTTCATTCATCTAATTTTCGAAGATTTAGAAACAATATCTTATGTTTCACCAGTTCACTTATTTCATTGCCACAACATGAAAACAAAAACGATAAAATATCTTATATATATAAAAGAAAGTCGTGTTAGTTACTCCACTTATAACTCAAGAATGGCTGAACCCATTTAGCTGAATGACATAAGATAGTTTTGTCACATCAACAAAAATACATCGGGACGCGGGTAAAACCGTGGGGAATGACTAGTTTAATATAAAAACAAAAATCAAAACTTTCAAACCGTGTGAAAAATTCACACTCAATTTACCATCTATTTACCTTAGTACAATAGTGATCGCAACAGTTTGTTGGGCAGATAATACACCTTTTGGCTTATTATGGTGCCCTAGTACTTCTATACACATATATACTATATAAATGTATGTATGTAAATCCATTGTGATGGCTTGTAAGTGTGTCTAATCAATTTGTGAGCGGACAATAAAATTGTTGGATCACCTAGCCTAGCCTTATTTCGTATGCACTGTAATGTGACAAATTGTTTCGTTCATAATGGTTAGGGCAAAGGTGAAAAGTGATAAGGAAGTGAGTAATTAAGGTGATCTAGAATTATATTAATCTATACTTATACTAGCTTTGTCACCTGCATCCTGATAAAACTGCTTCCCGTAGCTGGATAGTGACAAAAACTATTATATAATTTTCATACGGTTCAGCCATTCTTAAGTTATGAGTAACAGTGTAACTAACATGAATGTCTTAGATAAAGATTATAAAGCTGTAGTGTTTGTTTGTATGTGCTGAAATATTTGATTTGTAAGATAGCCAATTATTACTGAAGAAGACTGTAGGCAACTTTTTATACAGGTGCACAAAGTACTTCCCAAGGAATGCAGGTGAAATCGATGGTGGATGCTAGTTCATTTTTTTTTACTACCCCTAAAAAAACTTAAATGTAGTACATTTTATGAGATAAATATCACTAATATCAGGAAGTAATTCTGTTTATGTGAAAGAGAATACAAATACACATTGTCATTTCACTTCCCTATCATTTCACATTAGTTTGTTAGACAATAGATTGATCCATGAAACATGTATAAGTTGTTGCTTTATTTGTGGAAAAGTGAAATTTAAATTGAAATGCAATGCAGTAGAATCCTACTAAAATAAATGCAAAAGTTGAAGATGTATGGATGTATATGTGCATGTTTATTACTATAACATAAAAACTGCAGAATGGATTTTGATGAAACTTATGCAGTTTATACCTCAGTATAAAGTTAGGTACTTTTTATCCAAATGCGGGAAGTAGTTTCCTTTCAATGTAAGAGAAAACACAGGGAACATCTAGTGTACTATAAAAATGCCATAACAAGACTGGTAATCAGTTGTGCCATGTACACTCCAAAACTCAGCCAGATTCACTCAAGTGACCTCTAACAAGCTTTCATGACATTGATATGTAAAAAAAAATCTAATACACCAGTTATATTTTGTATGATACATTAACATCTATTTATCTTTGCACAATAAATTCACATTCACATACAAATCCATTGTTAAATACTTTCACTGGATAGTTTGAACATTTTACACAAATGTTTAGTCATACTACACATGTAGTAGAAAGTGATACAAAGTAAACATATTTTTGTATGTACAAATATGTATTTGCTCATACACAAATGAGTGTGTAAACAAGAAAATGTGTCTACGTTTGTTTGGGAGTTTCTGTAAAAAAACAATAGAATTCTTAGAAATTTTTAATAATTTCTCTTAAAAATTAAGCCTCAGGTTCTCTGAGAACCTTAGATTTGTTGATTGAGTTATATGGTAAGCACTTTAAGAGTAAAGTTCTTAGTGCACAGAGAGAAGCAAATCATGTAATCATGATAAAATGTTAATATAATATCTAATATGAATGGTTACATAAAAGTACTTACAAGAGCCTGCCAAAATAAATCCACGTCAACATTTATTAGGCCTTTCATATATTAGTACATTAAGTAGTATACCTAATTCTAAATGGATCAATTTCTTGTCCAATTTAAAGTAATGAATTAGTAATTCTTTCCAAATTACGTCTATAATTCTTTTAGAATGGAGTCTGGTAAAATGGTTTAGTAAATCTTGAATAATTGGCTTATTTTATTATCGTCAAACTCATAAAACCTAGACTTCTAAATATTTTTTAAAAGGAAAATATTTTAAGTAGGAACATTATGCTTATTTCAAAGCCACAGTGGTTTTTATATTTTTTTGAGTTGGAAAAAATGTTAGTAATATTCAAAGCAGAAACATTTGCCGTCGTTATATTCCGCGCTGCATCGGAAGTCCTATCATAAATATTTTGAGCTGCCTCCGTACTCCTCAGGCTAATTGCCGAGGCAATTAACCCCGTTATGAGCAAATGTACTGCGAATGTACCAAACGGCGACTGTGAAGACACCAGATTAACAATGGGCTATAGAGCTTTCTTTTATTACCACTGTATACTTATATTTCTTTGATAAATTGAAGTTAATTCATTCTTTGTGCCGCACTTTTTGTTTTGGTGTCTTACGAAAGTACTTATTGTTAATTAAAGATGTAATTAAAAAAAACAATAATATGCTGTATTTAAAAAGTCGTAATAAAACAGTATACCTTCTACCACAATGAAGTAAAAAGTCCTCACTTCCCTGATGACATTTCAAACGATATAGGTATTATTGAAATTTGGGTTATTGGATCTAATCATGCATAAAATAAAGCATTTGTCTGAGAAAAAACATAGTATCTACGCAATTACACTTGTAATATTGACTTTTATTAACAGTCTTTGCACAATGTTTCTGTTTTTGGGAGTTGTGGCCAAAAATATAATTAGTTACGTACTCGTAAAGTTTTAATGATTTGTTTGACCGCACGTGCCATTCATTGCCAAGGTTTCAGATATTGTCAAATGAAAAAAAGTTGAATTTTATTAAGTGTTTACTTAATCTCGTATTAATTAAATGAACAACACATTTGAATCAGAAAAACCTCATCAAGATTGCAGTGATGAGAATTGAGATTATTTTCTTTCTTGCTGACCTAAATCTCGCTGACCAATTAATCCATGTTTGTGTAATCATCAGTCATCAATATTGTATTAATTTCATCAAGGAGATGTTCATCAATCTAGACTAATTGGTTTATGGAATTCTGTAATTGATATGGATTAATAATTGAGTCTTAGGTAACCTTCAAACATTACACCTGAGCGTGGTTACGTATGTTTGCAAACTTTACTCAGCTTCTTAAAATAAAAAGGTACAATCTATCTTATAAAAACTTAAAAGAAACTTCATAATGAGGGTTATGCTTGTGACTGTCAAAATTAATGAACTTTTTGCCCTTTTTCTAGCGTACTCTGGCCCTTGCCCTCTGGGCACTGAGACCAGTGAGACGAATGTCCACAGAATATTTATTTTATTATAATCTAGACAAGTCGTGTAGCGTGCAACAGGACCGTAAAAGATGTCTGTCACTTTCGTATCGCTGTCAGATTTATCAATTGAGGCACTTATAAAAAAGAATATAATACAGCTTAAGAATAAGCGAAGTTTTACGTAACTTAAAAAAGCTGTAGTCCAGCAGGCTGCGATTAAATAACTATCACTTTTTGCTGCCAATGAAAGTTCCCCCGATTTGCAATGGTAATCTTGAGATAATTTTATTCTGCATACAAAGAAAGGCATATCTATATATTTCGCCTTTGCCGTCTCGTCCATTATGCCTCATAATAAATGAGGGACAAGAGGTCACTATTTTGGGTAATTTTCGTTGATCTTTTGATAGCCTGAGTAAAACAAGGACTTTGTTTCACGGACATTTTGTGTATGAATCAGTATTTGTTACATACCGAAGATAAAGAAAAGAATTTGACATTGTCCCTATTTATCTTACTTTGTAAATAATTTATGTGCCTTCAAGAACAGAACATTGTTTATTGTAAGAATATTAATGACAAATTATTAGCGTGGTATCACTTGTTGAATACACATTAGTTTTATCGGGCCATTGTTTATAAAATGATACAATACTTACCTACATGAGTAATACTTGTAACAGTCCTTAACCGCAAACAAGAATGCATTCAATGTGCATTGCACAGATTATTTATTGTGATCAAGGTTTTAAATCTATAAGAAAATAGGTTTGGTCTCTCGAAGGTCGATCATTGAAAGTGATAACACCTAACATCTTTCAATATAAATTCTTTGACGTGAAATACAGTTTAGACATTTTTTCGTGGGCCGGGTAGATCACCTGTGATAACTGAATCGCTACAAACATTAAGCCCACTTATGGTTAAACATTACCCTCGTTACGTCGCCGCCATTTAAAAAAGTTGGAAAGTACAACAAGTAGCTTTCCGACGCGATATTCAAAGCGTTTGTGTGACATTTCTGAGCTCCATATTTAATCATTACCAAAAAAAATATCTCCTCATACCACAAAGTTTCCCCCGCACATTCCGTCAAAGTTTATTAAAGTTATTTGCATTTTTATTCGTGCAAATGGGCGTGCTAAGTGCCGGGACCTAGTTTCCACTTTGTTTTTGATATAACGTTGTTTGTTACAGGTGAATTGAATCAACATCAGTATTATAAAGAGCAGCTCATAATGACATTACGTTGTAATACATTAAGAAGCCATTAGGGTATCAGCGGTCGAGTTTAGAAATGATAAGAAGACCACAGCAGACATGGACGGCGTGAAGAAAATACATTCTGGAACACTGTATCGGTGAGTTGGACATATTTCCTTACATTTATTTAGGTCATCAGTCTTTGTTTGATTATTTGTTTGGAAGAATAAAGTACCCAGGATGGAATGGAAGTCTCAACACCAGTCGATTATAACTTATTTTATAAGTTCCTTCGTCAGTTGGCCCCTTAATTTTATAATGAACATGATTACTTATCCAAGTAAATTAGCCTAAGTTCCACAAAACGCGTGATGAACAGAATATGGTAGGATTTTATCGCAAATGAAATCTTGTAAGCGGATCCCTGGTGACCGAGTCTGAAATTCATGCTCTAATAATGGTCTTTTGTGATTTTAAATGCTTTTTCGAATCCGGCAAACATAAAAATTACGAGACACAAATTCTCCATTACACATATTTAGGACACATATCTAACAAATGTCGACTATGTATTCTAGAGACAGGTGTTAGAAAGTATAAAGTGAGTGCTTATTTACGTGTCAAGTTTAACGTAAAAAAAATCCAAATAGTCCTGCCAACGCAGGTAAGAGATTGTGGATCTAGAAATATTTAGAAGTCGATATCACCCCTAGTCCGTCGACGCAGACATATTATCCTTATTTTCATTTAAATAAATTCTTTTCCTCAGCCTTCAACCTTTTCTCAATATGATAATACTTCAAGATCGCGTTAAACGCCAAAACATATCGAGTTCCCATTTCTGCTGAAAAGGATCGTAACCTGAGATACTATCTTTCCTTATGAGTTTGCCATTGAATGGCGAAATAAGTTTTTCGGTTAGCCATTTTAGCTAGGCTTAAAATCTTTGCAGGGCTTCTGCAGTGACATTTATTAAACTTGAGAATCAAAGGGCTATTGTCCTTGTGATCCCTCATAGGTCATAAAATGTAAATAGAAGATAAAGTATAAAATGACAGTTGCCTAAAAGCGATTGGTGTGACACCGAAACCTTTGATTTACACGCTTGAGTGCTATAAAAATGGAATAAACTTAGGTACTTCTAAGATACGAAGATACAGGCTTATAAGGTCAATACGGCGATAGACTAAATGCGTTAGCGCTTGTGAAAAGAGCTTAGCTCCGTGCCTTTTTTCTCAGCTTAGGTAACCAGAATATTAACGAAAACCTTGGACACGATCCGTGTTTTATCTAGTCTTTTACGAGTTTGAAATAGCACTTTCAGTAAGTTCCTGAGGAACCTAGATATTTTCTGTAGACATTATCGTTAATATAATCCTATCTCATCCTCGCTTTGTCTGCACGGTAGTGTAACATTGTCAGGATTCCATCAGGCTGGTATCTGGCTCCGTATCAACGCAAATACATATTAATGCCATAACTGGGAACTATACAGTTGTACCTGAATTATACAGCAACCGCTGAACGCTGGCGCGCGTTTCAATGGGCTTTGTACCTACCCCAGCTTTGTCACAGGCTCTGCATGTCTCGCCCGCAGCCAAACATTGCTTGTTAATACACTAGTTCCTACGATAACTTAATAATTACTGTTTATGTACGTAAGCGTCTAGTTTTAATTAGACGCTAACTTTTGGCGCTGGAAGAGCGGAATTTTGGGGAGTTGTATCCACTGCTCCGAATGTAGCAGTTATTTTAACGTCGTCGTTGTGTTTTACTGCTAGGGCATCTAAAGAATTCACTCAGGGCCCCCTTCATTTTAAAGTCATCATGCTCGAGAATTTGCCAACAAGTTTACAAGTTATTGCGCTTGCAGAATTTTGCTCCTAATCTCATTTTGTTTCGCAACCCGCCATACAATCGACTCGTTTTCGATCCCGATTGAACTAACGAAATTGATACAAAGCAAAATCTGATAACCGTAGCTTATATTGCGAAATAGGTATGTAGATTTGGTTATTGCGATTTTCCGGTCTCGATAACTTGGTGACACAGAATCGATTACTCGCCGCAAGCCACTCGATATGTTCACCGTATAAGGAAAAACGACATGCCTAGACCTTCTTTACCTAAAGCATGACGCAATGAAGTTTTCTTTAAACTATTATAACGAACAGTTTTAACTTATCCACGATCTTCCCACTGTCAGACACAATGATAGTTAGTTATTGGAAATCTGATCCGAAATCGTTAGCTGTCTTTTTTTATTGACGTCTCAATGGTCTAGCGGATTTGCGAAACTTCTGATTTGATTCGAACTTCAGCTGAGGTTTTCGATGCATTTTAAATTACAACTACATGAATTTCAGCTTTTGAACGTTTCCCGTAAGTCACTTGAGGAATCACGTAAAGGTTGCCTGACATTTATAAACGGTCATTCAATTAGATATTCATTCCCAGTAGAGCCTTGGGTATTCTGTTTGTCTGAATGATTCTCAGAAATAGATCTAAACACTCCAACAATAATTTCGACCCGAAAATCCTCGAGCCCATGGGACAAAACCCCTATTCACTGAAGTGATCCATTACGTATTTTCACTGGTTATTAAAAAATAGACGTTGGCATTGATTCACGGGACAAACCACAATAGTCTATTGTGTAACGAATATATTGTTTGCTGTGTGTATGTAAAAACAATAACTGACCGCACTGATAGGCGGTGTTCCATTTCCATCCCATCTCGTGTAGTGAGATCACTTCATAAACAACACGAGTCCATTTAGGCCGACACTTGTATTGGCTCACTGTGCTAGCCCGCTGTACTGGCAACACAATACCATGTGCACGTGACACAACAATTTGTACTCGTAATTATGGTAGATTACTTTTCCTGAGTAATCCACATTTCCCTTTGTAAATGTAACATTTAGTACAGTTTTTTCGACGCCTATTTAGTATTCTTACTACCTTTGTGCTTGGGAGAACGTAATTCGAGGAGTTGGCTTCGGAATGGGCTTTGTCGACCAATTTTCTGAATCTCCACCGTTTCTCGACGCCTTACTTTTTATTTTCAAGCTAAGTAATTGATATGTCTCGGGGGTACAAAAAACGAACATGTCTACAATAAGTAACAGAATCGCGTTTGTTTTCGTATTGTATCATTTCCACAACCAGTACAAGGTTAACCACTCCAAAATCGTCCCGTCAGGGATTTATTTCATAAAAATGGAGGATGTTACGATTTTATGTGAGTTTGTTATCGTACCATCACGTTTAATTTTCTGATTCATTATCTGCAGAATTTTTCGTTGCCCTTATTGAGCGAAATGAGTTTTGAACAAAAGTTGATGTTTAGAGAAAACAATAAATCCGTCTTTGAAGGGGTTCGGATCAGTTCGCGATAACGCGGTTCGCGGGCGAATGAAGAAATCAAGAAGATTAAAAATAACCCGGTTGTATACAGATGGAACCCTCAGTAGCGGCCACGGCACACCTAACGTGCGAAATGAGCCTATTTCTGCCTTTTTTATTTTACCTTTATCGGTCGTGAGTCTGCCAGAGTGACTGACTTATTCCATTCCTTATTCCTCCATCTGCAGTCCCACAACTATCTTTCAGCGTAAACTTTAAATTCATGTTTGTATTTCTTCATGTCGTATGGAGACTTCCAATGCGAGGGTCTTAGAAAAAACAGTAGTAACACGAATACAATTAAATTAATAACGAGTGTGTATGGACCAAGTTTGTGCCTTTGCGGACAGTTGCCCCATTTGTGGTTGTTATGTAATCAAACCCCGTTCCCAAAGTCTTGGCTTGAAACCGTTCCGAAATAATATCGGAAACGTAAAAACGGGGGGTTGACGCTAAAGTTTGATCACGGAAGTTTCTCATTACTTTCGTATTCTGTCGGGTTTGTTGTTGATTTCGCTAATTTTATTGGCGATGATACCTGGTACTTACCTGTAAACTGTGCGTAAGAATTCAAACTTAGATGGTGTTTATTTATTTCTATGTAAGATTAAAGCCCTTGACAACAATAATTTTGTAGGTAAGTTTGAGTATTTCGTGTATTATTTTGGTCAGAGGCAGCTTTGTTAAATAAAATAATGGATGCTTTGCGAAAACCATCGGAATTCTAATAAAGCGTCGGGAAGTTGTATCCTACATTTACCGATTTCCACTTCGAATCAGGATTCATAAAACGAGATACTAATTTCAATAGATTAGACCTAGAATATTAAATAGGGATCGGGTTTAGGCAACAATTTATTCAGCAGCTGGTCACTGTTCTAGTGCAAAATAGGTACAGTTCAAATTTCAAGCATTATCTTTCCGGATATCAAGTTATACTCGAAGAAATACTCCGTCGCCGTCTAAGACCTAAAAACTAAGCTTTTGTATGCTTCCGTCTCGACTGTCAAGGTCTCTGCGGTACACAAGAAAAGAGGGATTAAAGAAAAGCCACGGGACCAGTCTGTTTGTTTTCCAACGTCTCATAGGCAAGGCAAGACATATGTATGTTTGTATGTATGGCCCTCTTTAATTTCACAAGCGATATTTCTATTTTCGCTCACGGGCGTGACCCTTTACTTAAGGTTGTTTACCAAGGGCGTCACATAAATCTCCTTTTCTTATGCTTCTAATAGAATACCGTATTGATGTGTATTCAAGATTTGCGTATCTATTTATTCTGTGAATTTACAGTATATGGAACTATGTATATTAAAGAGTAGAGTGGTTTGTCATGTCTCTTTAGATGCCAGAAAAACTGTGGTAGTTGCCGAATTTTCTTGGAATTATAAGGTCTACCGAAGTACCTGCCTTAGTGGGGTCTATAAAAATAAAATTCGACCCACTGTCTTAGCTCAAAACTATAGGTTCCAGGGATTAAATGCTGATGAACAGTCATTTCTAAAATTGTCGAGTTGAAAATACCGACCATGAAATTACATATTTTTTAACAAAATACCAAAGCAACGATCACAAAAGACAAGCACACTGCAAGCTAGCAGAAGTTTGCTTTTCTAGCTTAAATAATAATCAATACAACTTCTAAGACCATTGTATACCTGAAAAGAATCAGAAACACAAAGATCAGGCAAGCTACTCAGCATTAATACCCCTTGTTCGTAATCCATTTTCATTTCATTGAGTCTGAAATGGAGATACACTAAGTTTCACGCTAAACGGATTACCGATCGAGTTAAGGTGTAAATCAGTATGTATATGGGAATCTGGGTACGGGAGCTGCATTCGCAATTGGCAGGAGCGAATGCAATCAATACTCCTCTACTATTTCTTGCTACCATATGGTAAATTAATTAGTGGTTCGTTCGTTGCTTTATTTAATAGCTGTTACGTTAACTGCATTTCAGGTTATATAACGTTAAACTTGTACGATATCGTCATTGCCTTCGAACGATAAAGGTGATATTGCATCGATAGTTTTATGACCCGATAAGATAGAAGGACGGGCTTACACCTTGATATTGACAGTTTTATTGCAGAATTTCTAACTCATTAAATAACAGCGTCTGAAAAGTTTTTTTTGTTTCATTCGTCTGTCTGGGTGTTCGGAATTTCGATTGTTAGATTTGTGCTCGATTTCGTCAGACATTTTTATTAGAGTTTGTAGACTATTTATGCCCGTTATAAGTATTTGAATGGTCTCTCGTTAAGCAGGTGTTCCGTCTTTATAGTCGGCGTGTTACCCGTCTGGCGTTAGATGCACAAAGCAAGGGTTTCTGTCAGTTGCAGCGCTTCCCCAATTCCTGCTTTGTTCTAACATTTGTAACTAATTATGTCTTCCTTTGTTTATGTTCCTCTAACGACTTCAATATTAGAAAGCTTGGCTTGTATTTCATGAAGGTATGACAGAGGTTCAGATGTTTTCGTAAAATGTTCTAGTTAGAGCCTAATGAGAAAACGACTATAGAGAATCTTTGGAAAATAAATTCTTATTCTATTCCAGCTTTTTAAATTCACTAATAGAAAATTCAGGGAAGCAAAATCAAAATTACATTTGGCCAGTATTACCATGCTAGACACTACCATGCTAGACAAATACGTAATTACCAGAGAGCCAGCTACAAATCTTAGCTCATACAATATTCCACATGGCTCCGCATACGAACGTAGTAAAAACACACTTATACAAAACTGTTTTCTCAAATAACCTGCGTATTCAAATTCCTTTGCTGACTACAAGTACAAGAAACTAAACTCAATATTTAAATTAAAGCGCGGGTTATCTACATCTCATTATAATAGCCAATATGAGGCTCCTGGTATCGTACTTACATACGTAAATTAATTATATGAATTTGGCGCGGGACTCTCTATTCTGCAAAGTAAGGGATTCCCTATATTTTCTTGTACTAATTGAAGACGTAAAAGTAATTCTAGAAATGATATAAGAAACAATCGGTTAAAGTTATCTTCATTGCTGTGGCTTAATCAAAATGTCCAATGGTCATTCGGTCGTCTATTGGCTTTTCCTTTCGTTCTCTCTTCTGTGTTCTGAGTCTCAAAATTAATTTAATGTTTTAGTCGAGGTATAGTCCAATATCGAAGTCTTCTACGTGTATGTTGTTGTAATAGCAAGGAAGACTTCTAGAAAATATATTTACAATCAATAGAATAAAATGACTCCCTCCGGTGCACCCGGCAACCCATCTTGATATACCCAGTTTACGGTTTTTCAACACAGTGCATCACAGTGAATTGTGAGAATAGGAAAAATTGCATTTACTAGCGATTCAGGCTGAAAGAGTTATCTTTATAGAATAGGTACAATTTAAAGTAAAGTTCACTGTTTTCATAGCCCTATTGGTTGTTTCATTTGGGCCTAAAGAATCGCCGAAAGAACCGAAGGTCGAAGCGTCTAACACTCTCAGTTCAAAGGATTCCATTAATAATTCAACTTTTACTTCGTGTAATAATACTCTGAATATAGCTTCCATTTATAAAGTAGTCTGAGGTAAAATAAATTGTAGAATTTAAAGAAAACTAGCGAAATTTCTTTCGTTTTGAAAAGGCTGTATAGGTCGTTGACTCCGAATGGCAGGGCTGTCCTCCCTGGCGTGAGCGGAGTTTAATTAGGAGATGGTACTTGTACGATCTTTTCAATTTCGGGAGAACACGAGACATTAAATGTTTGCCCGGTATAAAGATTTTGCCATTGATACGGTAGACACTTTCGAGGCTGTTGTTTATGAGAATATCCCCTAAACATTTTACTAGAAGTAGATGTTTGTAAAGTAGCGCAGATTTGAATGCCATGTCAGGTTGGCAACCCAGGTCCTATCTACTAGTTCAATAACCGTTTCCTTCGTTCAACTTTTACGACTTTCGCAAGATGATAACAAGTAACATTTACACATTATAGTTCTGTTTTGCCACCAGACCAGAAATATATTCTTTTCTTTTTAATACTCAGATATGTTAAGCTGAACTCTAGGGCATAGACATAAAAATTGTCTCATTTCAAATGCAAATGTGAGTACAATACACAAGTTGGAATGGTTTTAAAAGTTTCCTGTGGGGCTGGAGAATCCAAAATTAGATTTTGCAATCTGAGTGGAGGTGTCTGAAGTTGGCCGCTTGATCCCCATCGATCGGGGTGAAGGGAGTGAATATTTGCTCGATTTTTTACTACAGTGATTACGACTGGCCGTCCATAATGAGAAAACGAGCACAAAGCCTTACAAACTTCGCTAAAACCTTTTTGGTAGCTAAGAAAAAAATTAACAACTTTTTGGGGAAAATCGAAAGGGTTTAACAAAGTGGCCCGAAGCCCGATATTTACGCGTACATTAACTGTAATAAAGGTAATTATTTTTTACGTAATATTATTTCTCGTTGTTTCGTATGTTCGTTGGACCGAGTCGGTGTAAAGGTCTTACATTACATTTATTGTTTGAATAATTAAACAGTTTGCGCGAATTAAACAGTTATTTGTTCTCGCTGTTATAATATCCATGTTTATGGTTTGTGATGTCAAGCATTACTTCCTGTGCCCTTAAGGTTTATAAAGGATTTCATTATTTCACGTCACCGTGCCTTTCAAAGGGATTAGATAGACATTTGTGTTTGAGGTGGATTTAATGTACTACAGCTTTTTATTTTGGATGACAAACTGCCTATATTGCATGAATATGCATAATGCCTATGTGATATTAGGTGATCCGTTGGCTAGTTACTAAAGTGTATTTATTGGTCAATGAATAAGTATTTGCCGATTTTTGCAGTACCTAACTACCGATCTTCAGTGCTTCTGTGACATTGAGTACTTTATAAGTATGTGTATCGATATGATAGTTGAATGGTGGTCTTGTTGCTATGTTTATCTTAATCCTTATCACTGTATCAATACGCCGGGTGATACCGATGTCATAAGCTCATATCAGTGAAAGAAAGAAAGAAAGAAAGAAAACTTATTTATTGACACAAACCATACATACACATAGAAACAACAAAAAAAAAATAAAAGAACAAAAGGTTGCGTCAAATAGGTCCAGTTCAGCATTATGCCAGACAGCTAGTGTCTGACGCTGGTTTTCAACTGGACCTATGCGGAGTTGCGGATGTCCATCGGTATGAACTGATTTATGCTCTATAGAAAAAAATAATAAAACTACTAAACTATGTACTATTTAAAAAAGAAAAGAAAAAGAAACGTAAATCATAATCAGAAGGATTAGTCACAAAAATTAAATAAAAATAAAAAGTGGAGGTAAACGTAAATAAATTCATACCGTGACTAATCGCAATCCTGAGGAAGCATCGCTCAGTGACGATTTTATTTCACACAGATGAAATGTTACAGTGTGCACACATTCAAAGAGCCGTAACTGGTTGCAACATCTGTTATCATTGCTCAGCGTGCCACCGATCATTGCCGACATATGTATATTAATGAAGAACACAAACAAGCAATTATAAATTGTGAAATTGTGCAAAATCATAAAACAGTTTTTTTTTGTTCGTTGCCAGCAGTCCACATTGGGTGAATATATTTACAGTTAATTATGTTTTTACCTACTACTTTTTCCTACATACAATTTGTTTTATTAAATATTGATTTTACGTTTTAGGTACCTACCCTACGTTCTTGAGAGAGAAAAAAAAAAAAGTATATTTGGTAATAATAGCATTCAGGCGAAGGTACATAAGATATTTGCAAGTGCAAAAGTCTACTTCCCTGTACAGAAATGATCACCGTGCACCACGTACACGCCGTAGGGTGCACCTATTGCCAGAAGGCCATACCCACAAGGTAAGTACCGCTGCTATACGCATAAAGCACATGTGCTGCAATTTGCAATATTATGACGGGTATTTGTTACTTTCAGGCCTCCAGACATGGCGCACCCATAGCGCATCATGGCCGGTGACCCAAGAGAGACCAGGAATACTCAATTTAAGCTGTGAGAATACACTACACACATTACATACACATTAGCCTCACGCATTGTCATAAAACTACAATAGTATGCTAAGTGGGCGATATAAATAAGATTTATATCCATTTCTTATTGATATAATTTAAAATTTAGATAATAGAAATATTTGCCTTCGTCATATCGAGCTTCCGCTGCGCATCTACCATGTACTGCCGTAAACGTCTCTTAAAACTATCGACTGTGTTCATAACTCTAATAGGTGGTGGAATATTGTTCCACACTTTCGCTGCTGCATATCGGAAACTCCCTCTAAACGCCGTGGTTCTATGTGGCTGGATGCAAAGTTGTTTCGAGCATTGTCTTCTAGCGCATGTGCGGCTGTCATTAATCCAATTCAGCTTGCCATATAAGTAAGCTGGCTGTTGGTATTTAATGACTCCAAAGAGAAGACATGCTAAATGCAGCTTACGTCTTGACTTCATTTTTAGCATGGCGTTTTTGTTGAGGAATGGCGTGACGTGACCTCGTCGGGGAATCGAGTAACAGAAACGCGCACAGGCATTTTGCACTCTCTGTATGAGTCGGTCGGTGCGAGCTAATAGACGTGGCCCGTAGACTGTGTCGACGTAGTTTAATTTAGACAGAACAAGTGATTCAACGAGTTGTTCACGAATTGTCTCTGATAGAAAAGGTCTGATTTTGTACAGTATTTTCAGACGATAGAAACAGTTCTGTACCGAAGAAGCCACGTGTTTTTCGAATCTTAAATTATTGTCCATATTTAAACCCAGATTACGCGCCTCGTCTACTCGCTCAATGGGTTCACTCATTAGTTGAAGATTGAGTGTTGGCGGAAGTCTTTTCAATTGCTGCTTAGTGCCAAACACCATATATTTTGTTTTGGCCGGATTAAGAGCCAAACAATTTTCTTTTGACCAGACGGCTATTCTGTGAAGGTCTTCATTAAGGTCAGTTATGGATGTTTTATAGTCATCTGGTTCAAAAGACAAGTATAACTGAACATCATCGGCATATATATGATATTTACATTTTCGGAGGCAATTTACAATATCGGCACAGTATAGAATGAAAAGAACAGGGCCCAATATTGATCCCTGAGGCACCCCTCTATCGACCGAAGTAAGGGCAGACGTCAAGATGGTTCCATCGCTTTGGCTAAGCCGTACTTGCTGCCTTCTGTTAGTGAGGTAGCTTTCGAACCATTTTGTGGCAGCGTCATCGAACCCATAGAATTTTAATTTTGAGAGAAGTAGCGAAACGTTTATTGAATCAAATGCCCGGGAGAAGTCCAATAGAACCAATACTGTACACATTCCCTTATCTTGAGCGGCTAGAATATTGTCTGTTACATCTAATAAAGCTGTAGCTGTACCGCGCTGTTTACGAAAACCGGACTGTAAATCAGGTAAAATGTGATTGGCTTCCAAAAAATTTGTTAGTTGCCGACAAACTACCTTTTCCAGGACTTTAGACAGACAGGGCAATATACTGATGGGCCGTAAATCTTTAACGTCAGCTGGGTTTGTATTCTTGGGTAGGGGCTTAACGAGGGCAATTTTCCATGCATCAGGGAAGGTGGAAGATGAGATAGAAGAATTTAAGATGTTAGTTATCGCTGATAAGGTTTCTGGAAGAGTTAAATCCAACATCGTTAAAGTTATATTATCATGACCTTGAGCGTTCGATTTTAATTTCCGTATTATATGTGAGATTTCCAGCTCTGAAACCGGACACAGGGTGAAAATTGCTTCGCTATACCTATTAGCCCTATAAAACGCAAGTTTTAGATCGCTAGCCACCGGATCTCCAGGAACATTCAAAAAATGACGATTAATACTATCCGGGTTATTGAAATGAGACGGAAGGTCTTGTCTCTCTTTAGCCGTTGTAACTGTAGATTTTAAATTCTTCCACAATAGAGTTGGATTGTTAATTTTATTATTAATATTATATTTAAAATATGCCACCTTTTCGCTCCACAAAGAACTTACTACCAAAGACTTAAGCTGTTTGTAGTAATCCTTTTTTGTTTGTGACTTAGTGGTTCTATAGTGGGCTAAAGCTTGGTCCCGCAGTCTCATCATTAATTTAATATTATCGGTGATCCAGGGGTATGTGACCTCCTTAATTGTACATGTCTTGACCGGTGCATGTTTATCAAATAGCGTAAGAATACGTTGATTAAAAGTATAAACCATTTCATTAACGCTGGCTAATGTGGATATACTATCGCTGTTCAAGTCTGTAATGTCAGCATTGAAAGTATCCATGCATATGCTCTTAAACGGTCGATATGTACAAACATACGGCTTAGGTTTGGTGCTCCTAATATTAAACTCGCTAACGATGATGGAGTGGCCGTTAAATGAACCGAATGCTTCCACGGATGTACGAGTGGCCTTTAAGTCAGTACACAACAAGTCTATGAGCGTTTCGCTGTTACCTGTAAAGTGAGTAGGGGAGGTGACCAACTGAGTGAGACCATGGCATTTTAGAAACTCGGCAATTTTTTTTGATCTGGTTTCACTTGGAACTAACATATTTACATTAAAATCGCCGAGCAAAATAAAATTATCACAACCCCCCAGCGTACTTAAAGTATCTGTAACGGCATCTATAAAGAGGTCAAGGCCGAGCCAAGGTGGCCGGTATGCCGTACCTATGGCGATCTTCTTACCGTTAATAGACAGTGTCAGCCACATCTGTTCGACTGATTCGAACCTGGGATCGACAGCGTTAGTCCACGTTCGCGCGCTCAGTCCCTGGCGTAAATAAAAGCCAACACCCCCACCACGGCCCGAGCGCACGCTCGCTGGTCGCGGCGCGTGACGTAGACGATAGCCCGGCACTCGCGGAGCGCGCCCTTCCTCGCCCGCACGCAACCACGTCTCATTAATGGCCATGATATCAAACTGGTAGTTCTCAAAAGCTGCAATTAAGTCATCATGACCGGTACCTAGCGAACCCGCGTTGAGGAATCCTAACTTAAGACATTTATTTTTCCTAGGCATCACAACAGATCATTTCAGTTTCCAAAAAATAAAATAAAAACAAATGCAATTCGAGGCGACATTGTTTCGACTTTGCAAGTCAAGCGCAGACGGAATATGGACATGAATTTGCGAGAATAGGCACGTAAATTAAATATATCGCATAAGAAACGGGTATAGAAGAATAAAATAACGATGTGGACAATATAATATAACAATAAAAAAAAAAAAAAATGTATCTCAAAAACAGTGTGAACAAAAATATATACTCATAACAAATAACACTTTCCGAAACAACGTGTATAAGGTAATTCTTAAAACTAATTCTACAGTCTACTTTTATATTTGGGCAACGAAACATCTTGGTGACAGTACAATTAAACAAAAGTGGCAACAAACTTATTTTTGTGTAAAAAATCGGTCAACATCCGCCTCCACTTTCAGTTGCACCACAGGCTCACCCTCGTTTTTGCGTGCTAGTATCCGTCCATCCCTGGTCCACGCATATTTCCAACCATAACGTGCCGCTGCCTGACGCGTCAGAGAGAACAGTTGCCTGTTAGTTTTGGTCAGGCGCTCGTTTATGTAGATGCGTCGAGATTCCCCAGGCACTTGGATGTCTTGCGTGCACAGGTTACGGCGTACTCGCGCTGCGCTCAGAATACTGTCGCGTGTCACGCGCCTGGCGAATCGGGCAACAATAATCCGCGGGCGGGCAGCAGCGGCTCCCTCTTCTTCTGTGCGGTTTCGCAGCACATTACCCACGCGCCTGACGAACACCACGTCCCGCTCATCGAGTTGCACTCCCAGCTTAACTGCAAGGATGCTCAGCAACTGGCTTGGGTTTTCTCCCTTCGTTTCGGTAACACCAGACACCTGGACATCATTAAGCAGTGTTTCCTGGTCCCGCTCATTAAGCTGCAACTTTAGGTCCCCAACAGTAGTCTCCAGCTCCGTAAGCCGAGGGGAAACCGACTGCTCGTACTTGTTTTCTACTATGGCAACTCGATCTTCCAGGGCGTCAACTCTGCCCATCAGTTCAGCTCGAAACTCGCGCACTTCATGTCTCAGTGCGCTGACTTCGCCGCGGAGGCAGCGGATCTCCATAGCAAGGCTGACCTCTACTGTTTCCTCAACGCACGTAGCGCTTGAGGATGGTGTGCTAGCTGTTTCCAGAACACATACTTCCTTTTGCTCTGCCATAGACCGCTCGACCACCTGTATCCCTGCATCAGCCGGCGGCGAGGGGCAGATCTCTATGCCTTTAACAGGCGTTTGCGAGTTGTCCGCTCGTGGCTGTTTAGCTTTACAGCCTGGGCACATCCAGTTCGGAGAGATGTTCGCGGATGCAGGTAAATTAACGCAAATGCGGTGAAATGACGCAGGGCATTTGTTGCACTTAACAGTGTCACGCACTGCGGTAAATTTACCGCAAGCTCCACAGTTTGGCATTTTGTATAAGAAAAAACAAAAACAAACAAAAAAAAAAAAGTTTGGGTGTCCGGACTCGAACTCGCGACTTATCGCTCACTTAGTATAGACAGTTTCCACTACGCCACTTGGCTACTGGCAAATTGTGTTAAATAGATGTTCTATCTGTACAGAGGAGTATTATTTTTATTATAATGATGTGGGTGTCATAAAAATGTTCACGTTGAATGACACTGCACTTGCACTTTATAGATCACTTTTTCGAGATTGTTATTTGTGATTTCCACTGTAAATACTTAGTGAATGTACATGAAAATTACCACAATTAAAGTATATGTGACACAGATAATTTATGCTTTTGATTTTAAAAGTTACACCACTGTTTATTAATTTTAAGAAATATATTTGTACGAGCACAAATTAATGTAACTTTGCTGTTTCGAGCGTACCCGCAACTCCTTGTGCAATCCCGATACTAATTTATGTGGTGTTTGTTTAACACAAACATGATTGACTGTGTTTATTCAACTAGTTAGGTATTCCGTGTATATTGCTATTTCGATATTGGAGTAACAAACACGTATTTGTATTAACTACCGGCTTCGGTAAATAAACGAATTTATCATGAAGATTAAAGTCCAGCAGTGTATGGATTTGAAAAAAATACTTTATAAAGGTTGTTAGGAGTTCAAAAATAACTTCTGCATGATTAATTTTATATCTTTGTTGTATTATTAAATTAACAACGGACACACCAATAAAAAACAAATAAAACAAAAGTATCGTGCGGTCGATGCGCTTGATGACGTCATAAGTTAGGAATTCCTCCGCAGATTGCAACGCTGTGCCGGGATCTCATGACGTCACATGTCATATTGTCCTTTTTTCAAGCCCTATAATAGTTATAATTGTTCGCATCGTCATCCAATTGGACCACTTTACGGTTCATAAATCTTTACCTGTTCCGGCTTACTATAATCTGTTTAGAGTCCTTGCGTAGCTTTGGATAGATTTATCAATGAAGCAAGTATTGGGTGCTTTACGTTTTTTTTTAATCGGTAATTTGAATGGACTTATTTTATTGTGATGTGATGTCGTTTGTAGGGCGTCACACTCGTCCAGCCAGATTCAGAATTCTCGGTTTATCCTAGCCCAAAAAGAAAATCCCGAATTCTTCACAAAATCTACAGCGATAATTGAATAAAATGAGGCCTACATAAAACAAGAGAATGTCTATCATAAAGCTTGTAGTAGATGGACACAAATTAATTATACCCGCCTACTGGCAGAGCGGGAGGGTGTGAGGGAAGGGTGGCTTCCCTGGTCACGATTAAAGTGGAATCGTCAAAGAAATACATTCAAGATATTGAAATTAATGAAACCCAAATAAACGAAACGATTGATTGATATTAAAACAGTAAACAAATTGTATAAAGTTCACCTGAAATACAAAAGTAGGCAAGTACTTGGAATTTTCCGTTGTTTTAAGAAGTTTATTTGATCTTAGAAAAATACTGTATATAAATGGCACTCATTATTTCTAAATGTGGTTTTTAAAAGGTTGTTACCATGAAAGCCTTTTGTACTCCATCTTGATGTCGCACAATAATTCTATTCAATTAAGTATATAAGTACTTTGTTGATTCTATTCTAGTCGTAGAACCTGAGTCTATTTAGCAGCCAAGCATATCAATAATCACTTTAAACCGTGGCTTACAACATAGCGGGATCCTGTTACATACAGAACCTAAAATTATCGCGCAAGTCACAATTAGGCACGTCGGGCATGCAAGACGGGTAATATACGTATATGTACGTGATAAGTGCAATAACTGTGATGTGATTAGCCAAGCCTGCAAAAGAGGGGCACCTCTAGTATGACTAACTAGATTTCAAAGAAGTGCCTTGCGGTATTCCTCTAGAGCTCAGCTTTATCTATATTGTCTATTATGTCTGTTCCAATCGTGGGCAAGTTCTAAATAGCTTCACGATTTTCAAAAGTGCTGAAGAAAATTTCTGCTTTTATCGCAGGCTGTTCTTCAACACCTGACGATTTGAACCAATTCAAACGCGAGGCTTGGTGAAGGGTTTTCAAAAACTTAAAGAATAATAGATCAGTAATAAAATAACTGTCCTCTTCCATTAAAAGTTAGTCGATCTGGATTTCATAGATTGCCGTCTCGAACCGTTCGCCAGAGATAGCTTCTGGATGTAAAATTTTTGACATGCGACGCTTTTAATTTAAATCAATTATAGAGTTGTTACTATCCAGTTAAATGTTAGTTATTTCTTTAATTGGTTAACGTTTTCCACTTCTAGTTAAGCGGATGTGACTAAATGTTTCTATTTTACGCAGATTGTGACTCAACGGACATAGTTTCAGAGTAGTATAGTCCGCTATCAAAATGAAATGCATTGTCGTATAATTTGGTTATGCTTTAAATTAGACTGAATGTGCTTCAATATTTAGGTCTCTCGTACTAGATTTTGGTTTATAAAAGATTCATCTTCGATAGAGCGAAAGCCGGTCAGGATGCTGGTCAATAGTGTTAAAATTCTATCCTCATTTAAATGTTGAACGAAATTATCAATTTAGAACATAGTAGCTAACATTAGCATTACAGTATGTTATTAACAGTCCACATAATTACAGCGGTCGTGACGTATAATTGTAATTAAAATTGTTCACTTGCATCGTGTAATTTGAGGCTCAAGAGCTCTTCATAATTGTTTGCTAGAGCCAAAAGCGAACGATTGCACTGATCCCACGGCAGGCCGGATGTTCTGATTCAATTACTTCGACCCAAATTTCTCTCGTATCCCATGCAAAACATTCGTATTTCTTCTAGAATTTCTCATTTTAGCAAAATCAATCATTTGATTCTACTTTAGCGCCGTTATAGGGATTCACATTAATTACGCAAACAGCCGCTCGTGGCGTTTTAATCGAGCTTCGTTCGAGTGTAAACTGTCGCCAACCGTTCGCTCTAAACTCAATCATAGTAATGCATTGAACTACGTAACCACGTTAGTTGTTGGAGGAAGTAGGAACAAACTGTGCATTGGTCTCATTTGTGCCAGGACAATATGCACGGCGCCGATCAATACACGATACATTTGATATCGTACGTTAAGCCACTTAAATTGTTTACGAAATACGGATTATCAGGGTTATTTGTTGCCGCTTCGTGGCTCCGCCGGGTCGACCTTAGCCCTAAGGATTCCTTAGGTTAAAGTAAACATTTGTGACTGTGTTTCTTAAATGTTAATGCTGAACGAATCTTCTGTCAGGGTTTTTGTGATTCGAAAGGATTTTTGGAGCTGGTTGTCAATATTTTGGTTCGTTCAAAGCTTATTTAAATCAAGGGAAAATAAGTTCGGCTCTGCTAAGGGTTCTATTATTCAGGTAGCAGATAGCAAGCGGAATTCGTTAAGCCTTCGATATATTCTTACGTAATTTCCTTGGACATTTCTATAGACGTCTTCGCTGTGAGATCTTCAAAGGGGACGATTTCAAGGAGAATGTAAATGTTGATTTCTGACTCAATTTCTTTGAGTGGGAGACTGAATTCATGCCCTCAGATTGTTGTTAGGAATGTTATTATAAAAATATAATTAGAAATACATATATAATAATGAATGTTATTTCAAGGTTTTGAAACGTGATATGTGGGAGGTTTTCCAAATTATGTAAATAGAAGTTTTCATTGAACACGTTTTACGTAAAGATTTTTGTTTTGTCGTTGATAGAAAATGATTTTCCACAATCTAACTTATTTAAACGAATTGAAGATTCCACCAGAATAATGTGAAATCTTTCAGAGCAGCATCCCTCACATCTCGTACAACGCTATCTGGCAATCCTAAGTCCTAAAGCGCTATCACAGTTTCTCTCATCTAATCGTCTATCACAATTCCTACCACAATCTTAATTAAATCAGCGCAGCCAACATACAGGGTGCTGCACTATTTTATACGCGTTCAAATTCAATTTACTCTCAGTTCAACGACCTCAAACAACGTCTGCTAACAATGTGCTTATTGATTGATTTATTTTTATTTTTAAACCACAATAAGTATGCAGTTTTATGAAGAGAATTCTGTATCATGAGATATGACGTTACGGGTTTCAAACGGCAATATTTAGGGCCATTAGTAAGGCAAATTGACATCAATTTTGTATGGCGTTCTATTAATTTGATATAATGTTACATGGAGCGAGCGCTCGTGCTAATTAATTGTGTTATTTTAAATTAAAGAATTTATATTATACGGCGGAAATTAGTTATTGCTATTGTAATTTATAGGACTTAGTAATATTGTAAATGTACTTCTATTTATCTAATTGCCTTTCTAAATTATAAATTACCTTATTGATTCATTCCTGTATCTTTAACTAGATAAGTATGTAAAAATATTAAACAAGCACTCTTTACCAGTAAACCATAAGCTTTCCCCACAAACTCTTTGCAAGACAAAATAATGATAGCTAACCCCGTACATACACCTTAATCCCACTAACATAGCACATAGATCCCTTTTGATGTCTTTCTCTATGCCGTCTTATCTGTCTATCTCGTTTATTTCTCAAGGTTTACTCACTACACATATTTTAATAAGATTAATGAGTACACAACTTATTGTCTTAAGAGGCTGTGTCGCCAAAGGTCGGACAATTATTATCTGACTAAGCTTCGAAGTAACTGGTAATATTCAACAATAGATTTGTAAGATATGCTTGGGTCAGTTTATTGATTTACTATATTACTAGGTCTTATCAATCTTGTATTAGGAAACGGACAATGGTTTACGAAATCTTGAAGGCTTATTCTTGACAATCGACCAGAGATGCGGTGAATGGATTTTGTAAAAGATAATATGGCTGCAAAGAGTGTTATTTGTGAGACGATGTCAGAGAAAAGTATGGAAGAGGACATGCTGTGCCAACCCCAAATAATAAATTGGGATGAGGATGGGGAATGATGATGATCTTGAAAAAATACATTTTGGTGAATCTTTTTCGACAGTCTAGCTAGATGATTATCTGGAGTTTCTCAATGAAAGTCTAACAGTTTTGATCCTATCTGAAGTTTGAAACCTAATGCTGTAGGTCCCGGCTGGGATTTCAGCGAGACGAAGGTGGAAGTGAATCATATTGATTTCAGGAGTTTCTTTTGCAATAGAGTGTATATAGAAAGATATCTTCTGTCCGAAGTAAATGAATTTGGATTTTGTAATATTCTTTGGAAGGGCCTACCAAAGTGGTTGGTTTTAAACACATGCAGATAAAAATGTTAACTCAATTGTTTCAATTTTATTTTAATAAAAACTATCTTCTATATCGAATTCAAAGAAATATAGTAGTAGTTCCATGTATTTAGTCATACTTCTCTGAAATCTAACTGTGACTTCAAGCATGAATGGAGACGTGTCCTATCATCTCACGTAGGTTGTCATTTTGAAATGATGATAAGTTATCAATTAGTTTTTGTTCTCGGTTTTGGAGAGTTCGTTCTTAGTATTGATAAGAATGTATGTTATGAATATTCTCAAAAATAAATTTTATTAAATTGATGAAAAACCACATGTCCATGAAATACTCTTTATTTCGCAGATAAATAAGAAGCTGTACGTTTCAGAACTGTCATGTTATCTAAACTTATTTTAGCTTCTACAATTATGCCTATTGTTCCGTTGAACTGTCTCAGTGTTGCATGATTAATTATATCAGCACTGAAATTCATAACCCGGTTAATCACCCCAGATTTTAGCATAAACAACCATTTTTAGTTAGTGCTGTAGACTTTTTTATCGATGTCATCTTCTGATGATTGAATTATTTAATTATGTAATACCTCTCAGATAAAGTATATTACAGTAATAATTATATCGCAAAATATTTCTCAACCTTATCGATATTTACGTTAACACGTCTTTAAAGTAGCTTTGAAATAATTGTGCGTAACGATGCATATAAATGTCGGTATCATTGCTAGAGCGAACTGTATTGATATCTATTAAGACCTGTTGTACAATATTAGTTGTCAATGCCTAGATCTTTGAAACTATGACTTTGTAATAGATGTGTTTTGGTCTTGTGAAGTGTTTGTCGTGATTTTTTGTGGTTTTAAAGTTCTGTGTCCAAATGTTGGTTATCGGCTGTAGCCATGTTCCACCAATTCGGCAGTATGACAGAAGACGGTTTTGCATTTATTGGCCTTCTAACACAAGAACATACAGGTTAGATATTATCACCTAAAGATTCTTCAATAATGTGTAATTGTCTCATTTCAATTTAAGTAGCATAAGGGGTGATCATGGTACGAAAGTACGCGTGTTTATTTCGGTCTAGAACTATTTCTGGGAGAGCTAACTTTCGATATCTGCGAGACGACAATCAGAATAAAACAGCTTTATGTTCTGAATATTTTATAGTAGGATATAGAAAGCTCTTGGTTATTCCAAAACCTTGTGGTTCTAAGAAAAAGTAATGAGTAGGCTAGATTAGTGATGAAAGTTGTGACTTATTGTTTTTCCTTATTATCTTTTTCGGAAACTGTTGAATTTGGAGTTGGTTTCCCAGGCTTTAATATTTAATAACACACCATTTATGTTAGTTAAAAACATCACATAAAACAATTTGACGAAAAATACCTCAGACATGTACGCAGGGTTTATCACACAATGTTTCCTTTATATGATGATTAAGCCTATAGGTTAAACAGGACAATCATATTTTTCAAATCATCAATAAACCCTCCCGCTGTGGGTGGAGTAAGTGTCAAATTCATACTGATCCTTCAGAAGTCCTTTGTAGACCTGAAAAAGCTCAATCCTTTCCCTCCATGAGAAGTGGCCTTATGCAGTGGAACAATAAAAATGCAGATTATCATTTTACAATTGTGTGGTGACTGTTTCAAATCATTCCTCAATCTCCTGACCATACAGTACTATCTGAATATTCTAACATTACGTGTATCGTCCCTGATCTTCTATCCCTAAAGTAAATATCCTTATATCCTAAACTTACATGTATCGTTACAGCAACGGCCCCGTGGAGGGCGCGTACGGCCCGCAACACAGTCCGGTGTCGCGGTCTGACGCCTCCACTGAGGACGCTGAGCTGTCGGCGGCGCTCGCCCACCAGCATCACCTAGCTATGCAGGTCAGTTATATGGTACGGCTATCCTTTTTTTACTTTTTATTTATTTTATAGCCTCCTTTTTGCTGTCCTTTTTTGAGTTATCAAGGCTCAACTGGTACGCTGAATTCCGCGAAGTGAACTGTAAGAAGTTTGGTATTTCGTGTTTCCGACATCAAGATTTAAAAAAAAGTCAAGATCTAATGTTTTTATTTCAAATAGACCTTTGCAGGCTCCTATGAAACGTCACTGTCATATGGCTTTCACAGTTCTAAAAAGTTGGTCTCATGTAGAAGAGCCGGCAAGAAACTCCATGAGAATGAGAAGGTATACCCCGAAAGTTTTTTTGATAGAATGATTTTTGATCACCACTTAAAATTGAGTGATGTTTCAGTATTCGGATGTTATTCAACGTCAATAAATAACGAGAACATGATATTTCATATACATTTTCAACGCACTTTCAAATTGTAAATTCTGTCACAGCAAGCAGTTATTAGTGTGCTTAAGGCAGGCTTTACTTGTGATCATTAGTAAGATATTCTTCATCAAGGACGTTTCGGCTTTATTTATTCGTCAGTAAACATGATTGAAAATAACTGGAAGTCCTATCAATACTGATATAAAAAAGACAATAAGAACTGCGCCCGAGTTTCTTGGAAGCAACCGTCGAGTTGACCTTTGATCTTAGCAGATTCGTTTCATTATAATGAGATCATCATCAAGATAATAAGATTATAACATAATTGCTTTCAATTTTAGCTGGTATCATGCTATTTGCTCTTTAAGCAAAAAATAAAATAAGGTTGTGGTATTATTATGTCATGTTCGTTTGGTTTCCCAAAATCTGAAAGACAAAAAGGATTCTAACCTCTAATGGATTTGTTTTTTGATCATATTCGTGGATGCAATATACCTATTTGCAATTGTCACATATAAAATCCCACACATAGGCGTCTCGAGGCTTCTTCTGTCTAAAATGGTTATGGTGGTGATATGGTTACCGAGCAATTATTGTGACGTTTCATATGAGCCTGCAAAAACATTTGACTTTAGTTTTTTAATCTGTGTTCACACAAATTTTTGTTACAACAATGTATACGACATACGTATATATCTTGATGGTAAAACAAAGTATTTATTTCCAGGCTGGTGAATACCCGGTAGTGGGGGCGGGCGTGGAGCCCGACTACGGACAGTACGTGTCCTCGCCGGCGGCGCACTACAATCACATGGGACACCTCACCATGGCGCCTTCGCAGAAATACCCTCACGTTAGTATATACCACAAAGCAGACTAAGTAGAAACCATGTTGGCATACTGAAAAACCGGAATAAAATAAAACTTAACTTGTAAAAGGCATTAATTTTTC
This sequence comes from Helicoverpa armigera, assembly GCF_030705265.1. NCBI lineage: Eukaryota > Metazoa > Arthropoda > Insecta > Lepidoptera > Noctuidae > Helicoverpa > Helicoverpa armigera. The sequence continues at coordinate 4,782,702 of NC_087145.1, read as the reverse complement.
GATGGCCCGACAGCATGGTCCTTCCACATGAACTGATCCGATTGCCCCTTTTTGATGTGGCGAATTTGTGCCCTTAAAATCAGTGATCTCGAACGAGAGAGACTGAGAAGCAGGCACATCCTGCTGTCAAGCATTTATGCTGACAAAAGAGATTATATGACACGTGGTTAAGAAACACGTCGACTCCTAGGTAGTATAGCCTTATAGTAAGAGCATTTAAACTTAAATAACCTGCGGATATCCTTATAATATTCCACTTACACTCTTCATTATGTTTCATCCCACATATTCTACGTTCTCCAGGTAATGGACTCAGTATCAGTGAGCGGGGGAGGCAGCTACGCGGGCGCTGGTGGTGCCGGCCACTACGGCACGTACGGGCACTACGGCACGGCGGCATACCAGCCGCAGACGGCATACATGGTGGACACGGCGCAAGTGCCGCAGTATATGGGACAGGTTTGTGATTTGTTTGTAGGGGAATAGAACTGATAATTGCAGTGTTAAATTGGTGGTTCCTAGCTGCCAAATTGAGCAACTTTGGCTGTTGTTGATAGTAGACAGAGGCCAGAAAGTCTGATGACCGGTCATGCCAAGGGGTATGGGGTGATCTGGGTGTCTGGGTTGAGATGGTCAGATAGATAGTCGTTGTATGTAAAAAACTATTTCTCAGCTGTACCTGGTTAGAGTGGTAGACGACCCCAACGTAGTTGGGAAGAGGATGAGAGCTGATAATTGTTGTACACATTATGGCAACTGTCTATACCTCAAAAACTGTTTATACCTACGGGCCGTTATTATATTATTTAGTTTGAGTTCAAAATGTACCTTATGTATAAAAACATAAGGATCAGAATTCCTCACGAAACTGGTTTTAGCTTACTTGTTTCAGTTCAAACTATAAAAGGATTGTTTGTTTGCCAGGAATACGTGGAAGGTGGAGGCAGCGCTTCGCCCCGCAGCGCGTCCCCGGGTGCTCTGCCACAACACAATTTACATTTACAACAAAGGTAAGTTTGTTTGTTCACTTGTTATACGAGATTATGACGTAAATAAGTGCTATTTCGTCACAATATGACACAATTAAGTCTAGGTTGCTAACACAGTACTATAAAAAACAAAGTCTGGGTATAGTTATCGGCACGAATCTTGAGCTCTGACCTTCACCTGCGCAGAAGTAATTTATTGGGTCCCTTTTGTGGTATGAAGTGAGGGGCGGGGGCGGGATAAAGCGGTGATTGGCCCGCAGCGCATCGCGTCATAGCCGTCACTCGGCATTGGTTCTTTGCTAATAAATCACTTCTGCGTAGATGTAGGTCAGAGCTCAAGATTCGTGCCGATAACTATAAACCAGCAAGTGTAATGTATAATTATAAACATACTCACTACCTGTCTAGAAAGAATTTCTAATATAAACGCAGTTATGTAATCGTAATGCTGATCTCGTTACGTTTAAACTGCAATATTGATATTACTGACAATGGATGCGTCACAAATCTCGATCAATGATCGATCAATGATGTAAGATGACAATAACCATTCATGATATAACTGGTTCAATACTGTAATGTGGTTCTCTTTCATTCAGTTGGTTTGCGACTTTACAGTAGTGAAGTTCTGTGTTAAGTTGGTGATTTTATCGATATTTATATTGGAGATTTGATTAGTGTTTTTTGGTTTGTGTGTGTGTGAATCAGTGATTTTGGTTTTTAAATCTCTTTGACAATTAGGCAGGTGTGTGTGCTAAATTGATATTTCAAAAAAACCGCCATTGGGAAAATATGAATTGGTTTTTCTGAAGTCAAAGATTTTACTTACGTAGTGCCTTAGTAAATACATTTAATAATTATATTTACTACGATATAACGCTACCTTTTAAATGTCACTATACATAGACATTCTACTTTTGTGCGTTATATATTTTTTTTAATATTTTATCGATATAAATCAACATATTCCACCAAAATTTGTAGGTACGACTCAGCGTCACTGGAACAGCTAGGCCGGCACTACTGCGTGACGTCACCGCGCGGGGAGTACGCGCCCGACGCGTACGGCTACCAGCACTACCCCACCGCGTACGAGCCGCCGCATCAGCCGCCGCCTTTTAAGGTAAAACACATTTTTTTTTCTAAGCCAAAATTGTCCTACCGCTGAGCAAGGACCTCCCCATTTTGTCTCCACACCTCACGATCTTTCGAGTGTTCCCACATATGTAAATATTTTAAATGTTAGACAGTCCTAAATTCATAGTTCTACAACATAATAAAACGTTTTAAATTTTAGACAGTCCCAAATTTAAATTAGACCAACAAACAGCAGCCACAAATTGGTCTTGAGTGTTTTAAGACATGGTTGAGAATTATAGGATCAATTTATCGGAAATTATTTAGGATTCCTAAGAAGTATTTTAAACAAGGCTGCTGTTTTTCTTATAAAAGTGTAATAAAAATTCCCTTTTCCAGAACTTCATTGTCTCGCATCTAAGTGAAATAAATAGGAACATCGATACAAACTTTAGATAAAACTACAATAGATTTTTATCCTTCTTGCCATGTAATCAACACCAAAAATGTTTTTCTCATATATGCTTAATGTTTATTAAATGGTAGTTTCTATTTACACCAGCCCCCATTGTCCTGCTAATCGAATTTCAACCTAGTTCTAATATAATTTCTTTACCATACAGGACTCACAAAATGGCCTAAGCCTAGGCAGCGCCGGCGGCCAGTCGATGTACGGCGACGAAGAAGAACTACAGAAACAGATGGCCAACATGGCTCTAGGTGAGATAGGTACTTACATGCACTTTCGTAAATATACTGTACTGCTTGTTTCACTTCACTAGACATTAACAGTGTTATTACAAAAAAAAGCAAATGCTGGACACATCATATTTTTTTTTTTATCACTGTCGAATATCTATTAAAATTTTTAGTAATTACTGTTCGTATTTAGTAACTTCAAAGCTAGATATCAACAAAGATTTTACTGTCAGAACTTTATGGCTTTCGATGTTCATCTTAAGTTTTAAAATCATCTTTATCATCATGGCAATACAATAAGCTGGACCAAGGCGTAATTATCATTTTGTGGTGCTAACTTTTGACGCCACTGGAGAGTAAGGCAAATTGCTTTATTTTGGGTATTTCCTTTCAAACTTTGTGTGTTTTAATAATTTTCATCATAAACCACGTTTAGTAGGATCAAAATCTAAAAAACACACTGTTATCTATCATTTCTTATTTCTACTGCAATTTTTTCTTACACAAAACCTCAACAAACAAACATACTTAAAAATCTTAATTCCCCAGTGCACGGCAGCGTCGGCGGCCGCGAAGAGACCGGAGGCCTACAATGGCGGGATCCCAACCTACCCGAAGTCATAGGCTTCCTCAACTCCCCGTCAGACGTCGTGAAGGCGAACGCAGCGGCTTATCTACAGCACCTCACCTATATGGACGATCCTAACAAACAGAAGACTCGGAGTTTAGGTAATTTGAACTTTAAAGACTTATGTTATAAGGTTTAATTTAGGAGTGTACTACTATAGTGACATAGAGTCCTTGGCAAAAAGGATACATACTATATTGGTGTATGTTTTTGCTAATTAATGTATTTTTTTTCTTCCCCCAGGTGGCATCCCCCCGCTAGTTCGGCTTGTATCGCACGAGAACCCAGAAGTATGCCGCAACGCTTGTGGCGCACTACGCAACCTGTCGTACGGGCGACAAAACGACGAGAACAAACGCGCCATACGCGACGCCGCCGGCATCCCCGCGCTCATGGCGCTGCTGTGCCGCGCCACTGATATGGAGGTATGTCGTACTGTAGCACATAGAGAACAAACGCGCCATACGCGACGCCGCCGGCATCCCCGCGCTCATGGCGCTGCTGTGCCGCGCCACTGATATGGAGGTATGTCGTACTGTAGCACATAGAGAACAAACGCGCCATACGCGACGCCGCCGGCATCCCCGCGCTCATGGCGCTGCTGTGCCGCGCCACTGATATGGAGGTATGTCGTACTGTAGCACATAGAGAACAAACGCGCCATACGCGACGCCGCCGGCATCCCCGCGCTCATGGCGCTGCTGTGCCGCGCCACTGATATGGAGGTATGTCGTGCTGTAGCACATAGAGAACAAACGCGCCATACGCGACGCCGCCGGCATCCCCGCGCTCATGGCGCTGCTGTGCCGCGCCACTGATATGGAGGTATGTCGTACTGTAGCACATAGAGAACAAACGCGCCATACGCGACGCCGCCGGCATCCCCGCGCTCATGGCGCTGCTGTGCCGCGCCACTGATATGGAGGTATGTCGTACTGTAGCACATAGAGAACAAACGCGCCATACGCGACGCCGCCGGCATCCCCGCGCTCATGGCGCTGCTGTGCCGCGCCACTGATATGGAGGTATGTCGTACTGTAGCACATAGAGAACAAACGCGCCATACGCGACGCCGCCGGCATCCCCGCGCTCATGGCGCTGCTGTGCCGCGCCACTGATATGGAGGTATGTCGTACTGTAGCACATAGAGAACAAACGCGCCATACGCGACGGGAATAAATTCATGTGAAAAAACTATCTTAGGGCCTTATCACACAGCACACTGTCTATCCGTCGAAAGACGACAGGCTTCCTAAATACGAGAGACACGCTGTACGCGGTTCTCAAAAATTGTCAACAAACCTAACGGGCCCCATCATGTAATTTTAATCGTGATATTCCTGCGGTTTCACCCGCGTCCTAGCTAACTTCCGAGCGAACCCGGAGCAAATAAAGCCTATTTTCGGGGGAATCATGGTACCTTTGCAACAGTGAAAGGATGTATCAAATCGGTACAGTAGCTCCTGAGCCTCAGCGCACCTAAACGAAACACTGAACATTTTTAAAAATATTTTGACTTACTAACCAATTATATTTTTACCCCCAGGTAAAAGAGCTAGTAACAGGCGTAATCTGGAACATGTCTTCGTGCGAGGATCTGAAGCAGTCCATCATTGATGATGCGGCGCAAGTGATCGTCAACAAAGTCATTATACCGCACTCCGGGTGGCATCCGACTAACCCTGGCGATACCTATTGGTCTACTGGTGAGTTTTTGACGTGTATATTGTATGTTCACGATGGTACTGATGACCTCTTCTTCCAGTAATAGTTTTTATTATGTAATATTAACGATATTGTTTACTTAACAATGAGAAGATATGCCATCTTATACAGATGTTTTGGAATGTTTCCCACTCTTATTTACCGTGAATGAATGATTTTGATACATAAAAAAGTGCAAAATTTTTTAATTATTTATCGTGTGAGTTAGTAAAATAAGTAGTACTAATAGTTTTCGATGTCGGGCACAATTTATGCAGTCAAGTCAAATCAAAGGTTTCATAGTTTTGGTTAGCGGTGTTACGTATTCAAATGCTATTTTGCCCAGTAATAACTGAGACCTTATTTTTGATGAGAAGTCATCAAATGACTCCTCCCGCTGTGGGTTAGCAGCGTGAGGAAGTGTCAGACTCTTATTGACTTAAACCCATTATGTTCCTGCGTAGGCCTTTTATGTACCAGGGCCGCGGTAACACTTTCGAACAATCCCGCAGCCCTAATAACTAAGACATAACCTCGACGAGAGTTTGATTGGTCTTTTAGAGGATAATGACCAAAGTTTCTAAAAATTCCCCGTCTCGCAGTATTCCGCAACGCATCCGGCGTCCTACGCAACGCGTCATCAGCGGGCGAGTACGCGCGGCGCCGCCTGCGCTGCCTGGCCGGCCTCACCGAGGCGCTGCTGCACGCCGTCCGCGCCGCGCTGCAGGCCAACGCCATCGGCACCAAGATCGTCGAGAACTGCGTCTGCGTGCTGCGGAACCTCTCCTACAGGTCATCATTATCATCATCATCTCAGCCATAGGACGTCCACTGATGAACATAGGCCTCCCCCTTAGATCTCCACAACACCGCTTGGAAATGACCTGCATGCAGCGTCTTCCGGCGACATTTATAAGGTCGTCTGTCCCCGACAACAACCATCTGGTTTGAACATATTCCCTTTGCTATAGTATGAAAATTTACACGGGGGTAGTCTGAGCCAGTAAAAATTTACCATGAAGATTTCATGTTTAAAACCTTCCATAAAACAAATAGGTAGAATATACATAAGTGAGTAAAGGAGACCCGAATTAAGAACCAGTTTTTCTTTTTTTTTAATCTTGAAGCTTATTTTTTTCCTCTTGTTAACTTTGATGTGTTTCCGCAGATGTCAAGAGATAGAAGACCCGCTATACGACACACGAGCGCCTCCCACACAGTCATCGGGACAGGCGAGGATACAAGCCAGTGCTTCTAAAGGTAACACTTTATTTCACCTATATGTAACATTTTTAATTTTACCTAATATTCATAGTTCACATAGTTACCACAGATATAGTATTTCGTATATTTGTAGTGTGTAGCTCACACCTAACTTAATAGGGACCTTACCTAGCATGTGCCTTATCTCCGCCGTTCATTAGTAGCGACGCCAATGTTTCGAGCAGCCATTCAGTTTGGCACAAATTACTCAATATTTGATTTAATGTTGTAGCCGTTAGTTTTTGTTGAAAATAATGAGGTCAAATGTTAAAATCTTTACACATAATCTACAATGTTTTTAACGTCCCCATTCCAAATTTCTTAGGCGAAAACCTGGGCTGCTTCGGCGGCAGTAAAAAGAAGAAGGAAGGTTCATCATCATCGAACTCGACGAGCCCGCTCGGCAAGAGCGAGCCCGACACGCAGCCGCTCGGCGACACCAACAGCACACAGCTCGGCTACTCCGTGCCTAAAGGCACTGAGATGCTCTGGTCTCCTGAGGTGAGGATACATAGCATCATACAGGAATATGTACATCATCAGCGAGCCCGACACGCAGCCGCTCGGCGACACCAACAGCACACAGCTCGGCTACTCCGTGCCTAAAGGCACTGAGATGCTCTGGTCTCCTGAGGTGAGGATACATAGCATCATACAGGAATATGTACATCATCAGCGAGCCCGACACGCAGCCGCTCGGCGACACCAACAGCACACAGCTCGGCTACTCCGTGCCTAAAGGCACTGAGATGCTCTGGTCTCCTGAGGTGAGGATACATAGCATCATACAGGAATATGTACATCATCAGCGAGCCCGACACGCAGCCGCTCGGCGACACCAACAGCACACAGCTCGGCTACTCCGTGCCTAAAGGCACTGAGATGCTCTGGTCTCCTGAGGTGAGGATACATAGCATCATACAGGAATATGTACATCATCAGCGAGCCCGACACGCAGCCGCTCGGCGACACCAACAGCACACAGCTCGGCTACTCCGTGCCTAAAGGCACTGAGATGCTCTGGTCTCCTGAGGTGAGGATACATAGCATCATACAGGAATATGTACATCATCAGCGAGCCCGACACGCAGCCGCTCGGCGACACCAACAGCACACAGCTCGGCTACTCCGTGCCTAAAGGCACTGAGATGCTCTGGTCTCCTGAGGTGAGGATACATAGCATCATACAGGAATATGTACATCATCAGCGAGCCCGACACGCAGCCGCTCGGCGACACCAACAGCACACAGCTCGGCTACTCCGTGCCTAAAGGCACTGAGATGCTCTGGTCTCCTGAGGTGAGGATACATAGCATAATACAAGCGCATTTACATACGCCTAGGACGGATATTGCAGGGAATTTAATGACCCGGCCCGGCATCCCACGTAGATAAATAATATGGGTGCTTGAGTCTTCCTCAAGAGACAGTCGTCCTTCAATATAAATAATCTATATTGCGCCCATCAAAGAATAGCGTACTCTTCAAGATGTTCAAGTATTTATGAAGCTAACAGGTCACTAGATACGGGAAAGTCATAGCCGAAAGTTTTTATTTCAAACAGACCTTTGGAGGGTCTAATGAGTGCCAATCTGATGGCACGAATCCCAAAATGGACTCCTAAGCAGAAGAATTGTCAGGAATTTTACAAATCAATCTATCATAACTAATTTTCAAAGACAGCAATTGAAATGCTAGAGTTCGCTATGTTTTTCAAGTTTTTTAACACCGTCTATATTCCCACAGGTGGTACCCCTATACATGGCTTTACTGCAGACCTGTTCCAACCCTGAAACCCTGGAAGCGGCAGCAGGAGCCTTGCAGAACCTCGCCGCTTGCTATTGGCAGCCCTCCATCGATATACGTGCTGCCGTCAGGAAAGAGAAAGGTTAATAATATACCTTATTTTTATGGTAGTATGGTTCAAAATCGATTGAGGTTTTATGAGGAGAAATTAGCATGCTGAAGTATATAACTCATTTGTTTGGTGTTCAAAGTTTCTGGTTATGTATTTGACGTTTATTTACTTACACGTTTGTAAACTATATTTTTTAATGATACTTAATAAAATACATTTAAAAATAAAAACAATTGGTGACCTACAAAGCGGTTACCAAGTTACCAGTTCTTGTGTTATGGGTGGTAATAAGATTATTTATGACATATGCTCAAATTGTACCTTATTTACAACACGCTTAGATCCAAATTTTGTTGTTTGACAATTTTTCTTTGTTTAGGTGGTCTTACCATTCATAAACTCATAAACACCACTGTTCTTCCGCTTAACCTACAAAAATCTTCGCTTACCCTAACTCTAAACTTTCCGTAGTTGCAATAGTTACCCCAAACCGTCCACCAGACAGTGAACACCGGTAATATACCCAGAATTTCCAGGTTTACCCATTCTGGTGGAACTTCTTCGAATGGAGGTGGATCGCGTGGTGTGTGCCGTGGCCACTGCTCTGAGGAATCTGGCTATAGACCAGAGGAATAAGGAGCTCATTGGAAAGTATGCCATGAGGGATCTGGTGCAGAAGCTGCCCAGTGGAAATCATCAGCATGACCAGGTTGGTGCTAAGGTATGGTGGTAGAAAATTATATAATAGCATAGTTGATCTGGTCTGGTCTTTGGTGTTTTTTATATGATAAAAGCTTATTTGTCCCAAAATAATTCGGATATTTAGTTCGATGAAAGAAAGCGTAGAGCGTTTTGTCCAAAAAGAACAAAGATTACGCTACGCTTTCTTATTTTGTAATTTTGAAAGCGTGTTTTTTAGTTTATTAAACTATTATTTTTATAAATAAATAATGTCGGGACACCTTGTTCACACACGGAGCTCAAGCGTGTGCAAAGTTTCATCCCAATCGAAGACCGGGAAGTGTGTCAAATTTAGATTCCAAGATTTTCTTACATACATAATTAGTTACAAGTGAAGCTAAAATAAGCGTGTTAATATTGAAATATTGAAAATACTTAACTAAATGTGGTTACAACGAGAAAAGCATAATGAAAAAGTTTGTGACATTTTGTCAGATCAAAAAATGATACCATATATGTTTTGGCACATAAAAAAGAAGTTTTAAGCAAACATTGTTCTTCATTTATTAGGGCACATCAGACGACACTATAGCAGCAGTACTAGCTACCCTGAACGAGGTGATCAAGAAAAGCGGCGAGTTCTCCCGCTCGCTGCTGGAGGCGGGCGGCGTGGAGCGGCTGCTCAACCTCACCAAGCAGCGCCATCGACACACACCCAGGGTGCTCAAGTTCGCAGGTCTGTCTTATACCACCAGATATTCACCCTCCAATGTCCCCCCAAAAGTTAAGGGCATACCTTGAGCTAGAGGAGATACATGACATACAAAAAATACTGTATAAACAGAACGATACGATATGAAGGGACAAAACATGTGTCATAATAAAGCAAAACGACCCTCAGTAAACGTATGGAACCTACACGAGATTGTCACAGCTCTGATTTTCAGCAGAGGAAACTAGCGGTCTGCCCATCAACTTTCTTCGTCCATCTTTAAAATATTTCCACCAGTGTCGGTGAAAATCATTCAGACCATGATTAATTAAGCATTGCTATCCGACGTAGCAATGTCGCCAATCTATTAGGTACATTACCGGGAGACATTAATTCAGACGAAATTTTTAGACACCCTTTAGTTTGATTTGATTTAGTTTATATATTTCAAACAAAATAATGAAATTTACCCACGTCATGTCTCCTTTTCTCTGGTTAATTCACGTCTTGTTTGAATGGCTTACCGATGTTACATATTGTAACCATATCAATCTCCACTTCATCATCAAAATCCTCACTCCTCAGGCCAAGTGCTGATGACGATGTGGTCGCACGCGGAGCTGCGCGAGGTGTACCGCAAGCACGGCTGGCGCGAGGCTGACTTCCTGACTCCCGCCCGAGCCGCCCAGCCTCGACAACCTTCTACTGCTAGCGGTATGTACATTAAATTATTATAGGTGGATAAATGGAGTAGTCATATTATACTCCATTTGAGTAGGCACTTACAAGAAATAAGAGTTTTTAATTTTTGGTATGGGTCAAATGGAGTGTGGTTTCTTATCGTCTGTAAGAAATTCAGAAATAAAGACAAGTATAACTAAAAAAATCATAGCCGCTTGTCTTCACTTGACATTGCTCAGTGATACATGGATCGTCACGAAAGCCAAAAAAAAAACTTATACACAATTTGGAAAACTCCATTTATTTAGAAAATAAAATGGATAAAAGAAAACAGTTCGGATGATCGATACCTATTACCCTTACAAGCCACACTAAGTTGGTCTTACTTTGTAAAAATCAGAAATAGATGCTCCTTGACGGTGCAGTGTTATTTATTTCTACTGCAAAAAAAACATAATTTAAACAAACATTAAGTAAATGTAAATGTGTACAAAATTATAGGTCTTTTTAGACTAGATTGTAAATACTGAAAATGTGTCTATATGTGTATAGTTTACTGTGTATCATTGTCACTCATAACGCTATGTGAATCTCACGCTAACATTGCTTAGGCTACACTATGGGGCTTAAAAACATTAGTTTTACTATATATATAAAGAAACTTGTATATACGCTTTCAACAGCTTGAATATGGAAGAACTTTTCTTGAAAAGAAAAAAACAATTAAATGCGCAAAAGTACCTACATGTAAATTATGGTCTTTCATATGGCAATGGTAAGTTAGATATCTGGCTATAAATATTACTATCTCTCTAAATCACCTAGATGTATATTAAAAAACAGATATCGTTAAATAACTCTCAGGAAAGCCCTGTAGTGCAGCCTAAATAATAAAATCGCCACAACTAATAGTGAACTAATAGTCACGTACTAAATGTTATACATTTTACATACTCGTTTCATGTGTTCACGCTTCAATAACTAGCGAAATAGGTGTAATTATGTCGCGTTGTTGCGGTACTTATTTAGTAATTTTAGTAATAGCGTGACATGGACTTCAGTTAATTAGATCTGTACAGATTTTAGGACTTGAAGAAAAATTCATAAAAGTAAAAAAAAAACTATGTAAAATTCTTGATTTTGGTCAGTCGTTGAGTAACTGTCAAGTGTAAAGTTCCTTCTCTATTGTAGACAATTGAACCAAGAAGTTAGCACACTAAAAGAAATACATAAAGATTAACTACTATCACAAAAAATCATGTTTTCTTCGTGTTCTCTACACGTTAAAACATAAGTAATTTACACCAATTAAAAACTCAACAGTTTAAAAGTAAACTCTACCCATAGAGGTACATAAACAAAAGTAGTTAATGCTCAACTGAAATCAAATTATATGTGGGATTGCTGATTGAAGGAAAATTGTTTACTAAATGATTTAAAGTCTGACAGACAGAACGACATTGACGTTTCAAAAGAAAAAGTTCAAAAACGAATTTTAAAAAATCCACAAAAGCAATGTTAGCGTCGATTCACACTGTAAAGTCGTTGCTATGGGACGCGTAGGTCAGGGCACGCCGAGCGCCGGCGCGGGGGCTCCGCACTCGCCCAGCAACGCCAACAGCACGCTCAGCCGCCCCATGGCCAGCACCGGCGGCACGCGCTACGAGGACCGCACCATTCGCAGGCATCGGGAGGTAAACGCTTATATAATGCACTTTCTTTTATAATTACAGCCTTGTTTTACAGTGAAAACTTCGGAAGACAATTTGATATCAATCAATTACATCTACATTATCTGACACTTAGATAAAACTACTTTTTCGGATTTTATCGCGGATATTTTAATTAAATCCAAGTCAAAAACTACAAGACCCTTGTATATAGTGAGCTCGTTCTGCGTGGATCAGAATAGCTGTTTTTAACTATAGTATCAAGACAACCAACCTTAGTCTGCCCGTGACCATGGCTGCTCTTAAGCATCCGAAACGTTGGGATCAAATAATATTAACATAACCACGATAAAATCCGTCAAAGTAGTTTTGTTTATTTTGTTTTATGGCACTTAAATAAGCTCTAACAACCTTATCACTTACGGGGTTTTCACTCTATGGCATCGATATGGGCTTTGCTTGTAGACCTGTTGATTATTATTTCGTTATGTTGATCATATTATTCTTGGTTATATTAAAAAAAACCTAAAGAATTAATAAAAGTTTTATTGTAATCGCCCTAAAATCATGTTTTAATTTTTATTTTATTCAACAAGTCTTGAGCCCAAAAACACATCTCTACGCTGTATTTACTGTAAGTTGAACCACGAAAGATGTGTTTGATGAACTATCATGCTATTGAAATAAAAAATACAGGATACACTTTTGAACACAATAATGATGTGTACATTATTGCCACTTTAAATATTTTGCACATACCACTGCTTTTCATACACTGTTGATATAAGCACTATGCTTTATTTTCAGGCACTGCATTTACACTACAAATTATACTGTGTGTTTAATACACTGGTTTGCGTTTTTGTGTCTGTTGCACATTGCAGTTTGTTTCAAAATTTAATACAAGCTTTAATGCACTGACAAAATTAATATCATGTAACTACATATCACCTTTTTTGTCACAATAGGTTTGCTAATGTAAAAATATTCTTAGGTTCGCCCCACGACACAATGACGTTTTATTTGCTTAAGTGTTTATTTTCAAAGTGTATATGTTAACTTGATATTGAGATAACATTATCAGTGTGTTACTGGTAGCAACTCAGATATACTACGGTAGCATTAACGCCATACATGACTTGTGAAATGGACAACCAGTTACAATACTAGTCCTATATCTTCTTAAATAGAGTGTTCTAAATTTCTTATAAATGTCCACAGAACGATGATATACCAGCGATGGAGGTGAACAACTACCACGACGGTCTCGGCATGGGCAACCCGAACGGGAGGCCGATGAACCTCCAAGGTGTGCAAGCGCAGATGCCCATGCCTCCTAGCAGTCGTTAGCCAGACGGCGCGATGTCACGGTGAATTTTAACGTTTTACTGGTGGTATGCTGTCCCTTTTTTATCGTAACTTTACTATAAAAAAATAATTGAAGTGAGAACCTCTCTTTTTTTGAAGTCGGTTAAAATTATTTGGTTTCAAAGAAGGTAAAGAATGGCTGAAACACAGTGGCATTAATTAAATATAAATGGGTGTAATGTAGTCAGTCTCATACTGATTTTTGAGTATTTATATTTAATAAAACCTTGAATTCGTTTTGTTGATATTGTAGTCAAGAACTAACAAAATGGGATTACAAAGTTCTGTGATTACAATATTTTGAGCCAAAGTGTGATAGAAAAGGACAGCAGTACAAAATCAGTATTACATTAATTTTAATCGCCAAGAGAAAATAAAATTGATAGAAAAGTTTCAATCAATGAAATCAAGGATCAAGATTTCTGTGCTGCGTTCACACTTGAAAATGACGAAAGGATATTATAAGAATACCTTGAAGATATGTACTTGTGTACTAAAAACGAGTGTGAACACAGCACAAAGTCTTAAACATAATGATTTTGTATATCTTATCTGTCTACTGTGCTTAGGTAGATTGACGTCGTGAGAATTTTCACATGGCAATATTATTATTTTTTTACGCTGGCAAGTTTTGGTTGTGTAACGTTTTTGTATTTAAGGAATAAGAACAGTATTATCGTTGTTGTGACAAGAAAGTTGTTTTTTATAATATCAGATTTTTTTATACGTGAAATTCTCACGGTGTCAATAGAGTACTGAATTTTTGTATTTATTATGGTATGAGAGGTAACATGCACAAGCATTTATGTTAAATAATCATTTAAATGTAGTGGTCGCTCGTTTGATGTGGTATACGCTGTTTCTACGTTCATTTTGTACAGTCATCGACAAAATCAAGTCACACATGATTCGTTTTCAACATTTTTAAATTACTTCAGACTTGACGGAGTAAGTGGCATATAGATCCAACTTCTACTATAAATTGATATGAAAAAAGTAGTCTTTATACACTTTACTGCCTGTAAATTGACTGCCAAGTACATGTAAGAAGAAAACTGTAATACCAAGTTGATTATTGTGAAGCATATTACAGTTATCTTTTTTCGATTCTTCCTTCTCCAAACTTGTTGTGATTGACTGTACATTAAACATTAATTAGCCTTGAGGCCTAAAGTTTAATCATCGCATTCGGATGTACGTTTTATACAATTATATTATTGCCATTATGATTTGTAAAGATATCATGTCAATTCCCTATGTAAATAGTCGTGCCATTTCTGTATTTATAATAATATAAATCTTAAAAGGGTTTTTCTGTAGGTGTGTTGTGTATTTTCTATTTAAAAGTTGAGGCTCACCGTCATTGGAACCGATTTGTTTTGTTGAACAATACATTTGGTGATTTTGTAGAATATTCTGGAATTAAAATGACCGGGTTACACTCTCCTACTAGAAAAAACTAGAAAATGTAGTTTTACTGATAGAAAAATTATCAATCACTCGATTTATTTTCCTCGGTCTTAAAATCGATTGTGGCAGCTTACAACCGAGTATTCGAAACATGAAATTGAACAACAAAACAAATCAAACATGATCTATACTAATATAACCATTTATACCTAAAGACGTCACCAACGTTTTACATTGATACATTTCAAATATTCGGGATTTGAACATAATTGTTATTATTTATGAGGATTAGTTTAGATACGCTCGGAATCTGTAATTTTTCTAATTAAAGGTTTCGCAGTAAGGTCTTATAGTATTTAATGATAATTATAGAAGTTTTGTAATATTTTGTATCCATTCCAAACCTACGGTAATGTAATATAGACGTCTATTGTCCTCTATGGTAAGTAATATCCGTCTTATATATAGCGTTAAGATGCGTATTCTTGGGGCGTTCGCGTTTTATTTGTATATGTTTTTTAATTATTGTGCAATGGGCTAAAAGTGACATCTTTGTTATGGACATATTAGCGAAAATACTGACACATGTGTGGTTCCAGTTAATAGGAGTGAAAAGTAGTGTTGTGAAAGGATTTATCGATGATTTTGGTCTGGTGTTGTAAATGTTTATATTTCAGTCTAGACCGATAGGTGTATATGTATCTGGCAGCACAGTAAATTTAATCGATATCGATAAATCGCTACTACTCTTCAGAAGTATTTCACTATTTCGTTATAAGATAGGCTCGAAGTGTCTTCATAGATGTCACTCTCAGTTCACAAATATACAACAGTTTTACTGATTACAAAGTTACAATCATTTGTAGATAATAATTACGTTGCATTCCTTTAAGCATGACAGTTATATAAAGGGGACCGCTATTAAATACCCTCGTAATTTGCAAACCAATACCAAGAAAATATTTATGTAATTATAGACTTTATTCCTATAGTACTTATGGCAGTTATCGCGTGACAGCTCACGGTCTAAGCGAATATACCCATGACCACGAAAATTGTGAACGACGACAGCTTTAAAACATTAATATTTCGGTTCGTTTCCCTCCGTTTTTGATTTTAATCGTTAGTGTAACTATTTATTTTACATTACCTTGTAAGATTATATATTTTGTAGGTATAATAAATAAGGGTTTTGTGAGAAAGCTAAATGTTTTTTTGGGAATATATTTTATGCACAATAATGCATTTTGATACGTCCGCGGCAGGATAATGTTGACTGACTAACCTGGTACAAAACTAACCTCACCCAGTGCATTAGAATGTTTTAAGTACCCACGTTACGTATGTAAGTTTTTGTATGATATTTTTTATTATAAAATGTAAGCAAATGTACAAGAATGTTTTCATTACAATATGCTTGCCACGGCGTCGTCGCTTCTATGAAGCGAACATTTTTAATGTAATTTCCGCATAAAAAGCTTACTTTGATTGTGTTCGAGTTTGACTAGATGTAAGTATATTATTTACGCAACATTTTATAATTTTATTTATCGTGTCTTTAGACGGCAAATTAGTAAATTGTAGGCATTATTAGATATATTGTTTATATTATATATCTATTAATATTAATGTCTATATTAAATTTTACAGGAATCATCCTTAATTAGGCTTTGTATAGTTGTATGGATTTTACTGTATGAGCTGTCTTGTATCGTTTATGTACTTCCACTTCACAGAAAAAGATCTCTAGATGTTTCCAAATTTTATTTTTAAGACGTATAGTTTCACCATTATGTCGGGCGTCTTAGCGCTTATGTTTGCTGAGCCCGTGACGTCGGCAACGCATCAATACAGCCTTGAACAGTGACGTCACATAAACACATTATAAATTGACAACTGATGAGTTGATGACGCCACGAGTCAGCAAACGGCGAGTCTTAGTGTTAAACCACAAGTAAAGTATATTAACGTCTATGGTCAACCATAGGTTATAGTTGTTGGAACAGTAATACTCGATTATTTATATTTTATTTAAAATTTTATATTGAGAAAAATAATTAATATTTAACGAGATCGTCTGCGTTTGTCGTTGCGACAGTTTAGTAGTTAAATATAATGATAGTTTGTCTTATGTCCGTTGTATGTAGTTTAATAGAGCATTATTCTCTTACATAAAGATACCTTATCATTAAACAAATTATATTATCAAAGAGAATTAAATGAATGATTTTTTTATTTTTTTTGGTTTTCTTTTTTGTTTCCTTATTTTCCTTTATTTTTATTTTTGTAGTTATTCAAATGTTATGGCCTATGGAGTGCGTCAGATTGCGTTGCACATCATATTGTTACAAGTAGACTCTGTTTATTAAGATGGACTTTATTGCTAAGCGCGTAGAGTATGGATTTGTGTATCACTGTACGAGACTTTGTAACGGAATTAAAACATTTTGTAAACATTTACAACAGGATTTACAGCTGTTAGCGTATAGTTTTCAGCCATGGCTTCCATCTTTGTTTTGTTATCACTGTAGTTAACTCACAATTTTCTAGTTAAATTAGAATATTTTTACCGAGTGAACATAACTGGGTAACTAGGTCAGGTAGCAAATAAATGTAGTGAAAATATTTTTTTCAACTGTTATTTTTAATGATTCTGTCGAAATATATTTTGTTTGAAACCGACGAATTACAGTTACGAAGTGGATTTTAATAAAAAGTTAAACTTCGTCTGGTTGGTCCTTGAAGACTAAAGCGGGCTGTTCACGAATCGTAATAATTACTTTTACTAAAATTATTTTAGTTCTAATTCATGAATAGCAAATTCCTATTGTCTATGGACGGCCAGACAGGAAGTGAAGGCTTTTGATATTGTTAAGAGAAGTCTCCTACCTGTATGAATGCTCACGTTTTATATTTATCAGTAGTAACATTAACGTATTGAAAAAAAAACCAGTTATTGAATTGAATTTATAGGTGTGATAGACGCATAAACGAAATTGTAATGAATTATCGTAAGTTGCATTTTAGGTGCGTGCACGGTTATTGGTGATAAAGTAATAAAAAAAGTCTTTTTTTACTTAATGTATTTAATAAACACTAATTGTTAATAATGTGGGTGTTCTGCGGAGATC
Source organism: Helicoverpa armigera (assembly GCF_030705265.1). Classification (NCBI taxonomy): domain Eukaryota; kingdom Metazoa; phylum Arthropoda; class Insecta; order Lepidoptera; family Noctuidae; genus Helicoverpa; species Helicoverpa armigera. Next base: position 4,764,831 of record NC_087145.1, on the reverse strand, counting down.
GCGGTGTCACGGTATTCCACAACAGTATTATTCAATAATCTCATGTACCAATGTTGCTAATACACTTACATACATTTAAATAATTTTATGAGTTTTATTTCTATTTCCTGGTAGCACCTCTTACCGTAGAATACATTTAAGAACCACGGTTAATGCGAGCCCGGATAAGCATTTTTGCAGAAAATTAGTACCCATAGTAAGAGCAGAGGCAATCGAGAGGAGTGGTGACAAAATAGGGAGCCAGAGAAAGGCCCAGCAGTGGGACAGTGCGAACTACGAAAAAAAAAGAGATCCTACGACAGTCGGATATGTGTGTCACAAGGTGTGGGAAATTCGACCCTCTGGTTTTCATCGTCAGGTCATTGGTCAGCTTCAAACCTTCACTGTTGAATAGAATTAATAGTGCTTTCAGTCATACACAGAATAAAAATAACATTATTTTACGGGAACACTGATATAATTCTTTATATACCTAGCTACTGTTTTGATTTCTCTCTCGCTACAACACAAACGCCGCCTAAAACTCGGCGGTTTCAAAACAGCTAATTTAAATCAATTTCCATTAATAAATAACTTTAATTAACTTAAAGGTTAGAAGCATAAAATTAATCATACAACCCACTCTATTATATGTACCTGTTCTTAGATTAATGAGATACAAATCATTCACGTGATTGGTTTTCAAGATATCGCGGAATGAGAGATAGGAACTTATAATTTACCGTGTTATTAATGAAGTAAGCAATAATTCTGAATTGCGATCAGCCCCGGATCTAGGGGGGGGCAAGCCGGGGCCCATGCCCCGGGCGGCAAAGTCAGGGGGCGGCAAAATCAGGCGGCTGCCTGACTTTAAATCCTACATTCATCAAAGATCGCAACTTATAAGAACTGTATCCAAATGTATGGATAGCATCAGGGCTGTCTTAACCTATGGTGCAGGGTGTGCGAATAACACGGGCGCCGCGGGCTCAGGGGCGCCGAAGCGAATTTGTGTTAAATTCCGCGTTAAATATGAGAAATTCTGGAACAAACACTACTTTTATGTCCCAAAACTCAAACATTTTCGCGCTCGCTTCGCTCGCGGCTTCTTCACTTCATAGTATCGTTTTATTAATTATATGTTTAGGACTTTTAGTGATCCAAAACTCAAAAATTTTCGGGCTTGCTTCACTTTACAGTTGTTTTTATTTTTCAAAAAGGTAAAAAGGTAGGGTCGTTTTTAAGTTTTTTTATTAATAAGAAAGTAACTTCTAGTTTCCGTACTACTTTAAGTCCCAAAATTTATAGGCGCCAACACCAACAAAGAGTTATGTACGTTTGGGCTACATTTTAAGTAATTTTGTTTTGAGTTCTAAAATATAACAAAAAATTTTGCGCTCGCTTCGCTCGCGCAATCAGAAGCCATATCCCCATGTTTTTGCATTCACCAACAAGCAATAACTTATGTACGATTGGGTTACATTTTACGTAATTTTTGCTTTCACTTGGTAACAATAAAAAAAATTCGCGCTCGCTTCGCTCGCGCAATCGACGACTACATGCATATCTCGCCCAGCGCGCTAGCAGACTTAAAACCGGCACACTGTGCGAATAACCCGGGCGCCTCGGGACGCCCCATCTCCAGGAAATTTCGATGAAATTACACCCGTTTGATAAGGAAGTTCCATCGTATCACGATACTGACAAGAAAAGTTTCTAAAAAAGTTGCCTTCGCTTTGTTTAATTGATCATTTAGATTATTTTTCACTTTTAACATCCTCCAACTAAATGAAAAAATTCTCGCTCCCTACGCTCGAGGCTAAATGACAATGTGCGTGCTATTTTTCTGATGGTTTATTATTTTATTGACGCACCGAATCAATGAACACAAATGGCATTCGCTCTAATCGCGGTTTATTTTTATTTGTACATAATTCCCAGTTTAATTTGTAAGTCTTCAAACAAATATCTTAAAAAAATTCGTTACTTGACAATGTACTTGATCAGGTAATTTTGTGTCATAGGCTCAAAAAATTTCGCGCTCGCTTCGCTCGCGCAATGTTATGCAGACATTCCCTTGTTAGCTTCGTAAATCAAATCCACATTGTCTTACCTTTTATAAGTCAAATGTAGCAAAAGAATATATATTTATGGAGTCCTCAAAAACAAAAAAAAATTGCGCTTCCGACTGCTTGTTACTTTACAACGCTTTTTAAAACTTATTAACTTTTTGTGTACATTAATCTGTCTCGACTTTCATAACTTGGCCTACAGTTTGAGCCTACAATGATTTGAACACATTTTTTTAAATCCTTTACCTACCAAAAAAGTGACTTTCGTTGGTGAAAATAAACATAAGTAGGTAGAGGGGCGGCATTTTTCAGTTATTGCCCCGTCTAAAAAAAATTGAAGATCCGGGGCTGATTGCGATTAAGTACTCGTACAAAATGTTTATAATTATATGCGAGTTATTTCGTTATCGTAATTGGTAAGTATTTAACTTGATTTTCGCGAGTTCAGATATCTAGAATATCAGGATGATCCGAAGATATTTAGGTAGTTATTAAAATAAGGTCTAATAATGTACTGAGTAAAATGAGATAACGAAATTTTTGGTTGAAAGAAAAAAATATTTAAATCCCACTTATGCGAGGATTCCTCATAAGTCCCATAACGTGATCAAGCAAGCTCATGAACACAAATCTTAACATACCTATAGGTATAACTTTCGATTATATAGGTATTTAGACACTCAGTTTATCGCTAAATGAATTAATGATTGGGCTTGACTTGTATCAACAGTACCTATAAAACCTATGGTATTTTAACCTCGCAATTTTCAGTAAACGGTCAATGAAAATTTCTTGGCATAAAGAACTGGAGTGCTTAGGAGGAAGTAGGTAAATGTCACTCACGGGTCAGATGAACCTTTTTTCGTAACATATTATTCAGTAGCTACCTAAAGAAGCAATTATGATTTACAAATCAAATAAAAATGAATATCTACAAAATTTACTTTCACAGGACGGAATCGCAACCAATACCTAACATGTAACTAAGCACCTAATTTATTTATTACCGTAAATATATTTGTAACTAAAGCAAACGACAGCATACATTAACATATTCAACCGGCATGAATCCCTCACGGGTTGCGACAGCTAATTTATACGTAAACGCATTACTTTACCCTTAAATCACTTCAATACACAAGATTACCGTTCTAATTACTAGTTAAGTTCATTAAAACGGATTCACGATCAGTGTAGTTTCTAAACGTACATTTAACATGGTAAACGTGTTGTTAGATCGTGCGTTGGGTATAATTTTATAATCATATGCCTTAGATTCTAAAGGGCCCTGTTTATATCTAGTATTGAAAGTTAGGTAAGGTGCTCTGCAAGTTGAGCTTGCCCTATTTGTGAATCAGGATCAAAACGTTCGATTTTTATGAGGAACTTTCCCGCGTTAAAATCAAAATCAAATTATTCGTTGTGTACCTGCCTAAGTATTTACAAATAACACAATATCTTCTATGTATACGCTCTAGTGGACAGACGAATTTATAAAGGTCGCCGGAAGACGCTGGATGCAGGTCGCCTCCAACAGATATCTGTGGAGATCTAAGGGGGAGGCCTATGTTCAGCAGTGGACGTCCTATGGCTGAAATGATGATGATGATACGCTCTAGGATGAAATAAGCTACTATTGTCTGCTGCTGTTATGAAAAACACGATTTCCATAAAGTTGACCAAGTCCTGTCAGATACAGGGCTCAGCCGTTTAAAGTTAGGTACCTATTGATTATTTTTTACTTGTATGCAGGTGCCAGAGTGTTTAAATTGGTTGTCTAGCAACTATATTGAGAGCTTAAGTTATGATTGTATGTAAGTATCAGGTATTAAGTTTATAATGTACCTAATCTAGATTGTGAAATACCCGACTAGCGGAATATTTGGCCTGTAATGTTAGGTGTGATTTATTTTAATGTGCCGTTTACTTGCAGTTATAAATTATTCACACTACATACCCATTTGATCTTTGGATAACTGCTTACTTAGATATGTAGATACTGGATTAAATTAACCCTAATGAATAAATAAAGGAATTAGGTAGGTATCGGAATTAGGTACTCATCAATTGGTGTTGGCATGAAATATTTAACAGAGTAGAATTTTTATTATTCAATTATTTTCCATTGACTGAGTTTTTCTCGAAAACTGGCGTTCTTTGTTACCTACTTCATATTTTTGTTTCCTTGGATTTTACAAGCACGCACCAAACAATCACACACAACGGTGGCAACTCCTTTCCACGATTTTTTTGATACACAGGGGATCTGACAAGATATCTCAGCTACATCCGGTTAGACTGGAAGCCGACCCCAACATAGTTGCAAAAAAGGTTCGGAGGATGATGATGAAATCTGACAGGAGATTTGATTAGTTCACTCAAATATTCTAGAAATACACTAACCTTATCATCCATACAGTAGGTAGGTAGGTACTACAGTACAGTCAAACCCGGTATTTACGTTACACAGTTATTTCGCCCGGCTGGATCAAGATCTGCGGGTCACTGCGCCATTATTAGTAATAGAGGCCTTGTCGGCTATTAGACACGTTAAAATTACACCTCTACTGTAACTGCAGTGTATTGCCCTTTTATAAAGCACGATACGACTACGATACGGGGAATTTTAAGGACTTTAACTGAGCCGTACCTATGTAGTAACTATTATATAATCTGTGGTATTACTATCTAATATTATTCATGCAAAAGTAACTCTGTCTTTGGAGGTGTCACGCAGAGACTGCTGAACTGTGTCGGTAGGTATATACACAGATAATCAAGGTAGAACCTGAAAAAGAATATGGTATCTACTGACGAAAGCTAATTTATCCTCTTGAGACATGGATAAAATCGAGGGAAATAGCTAGTATTATACAGGTTTTTACCTCACTGGTAGCCAGTGCACGAATCTTTCTAATAAATGAATACAACCCATTCGTGTTCCTTCAGTCACCCTTAAAGTTGTCCTATAACTTACAAGGCAAGTTTTTTGAACGATACTTACACTAATCAAATATGACGTAGGTAGTGTGTTTTATATGACAAAAAATATCTCAGGACTTCAAATCATTGTAGCTTATCGCCCTTTAAGCGTGATATGTAAAAGGCTACATTAAGAAGGGATTTAACCAGCCTTGTAGGCGTTAGATAATTTTGCCATAACTTTAGCGCGATTGCGATGATTAAGCCGATATGTAGAACGAGTTACGACATAAATAGTTTGTAAGCACTATAAATAAGTACCTAAGTATTAAATATGCCTTTGCCAATAAATTGATTAAAATCGTACTAATTGATTCATACTTTAGTGACAAGTAATTTTAATTATTTAGCTTCAATAAGTATGTGACCAAAATATAAAACATATAGTCCGTGCTTATAGTCTTGTTTTATTTGTTACTTTCATTTGCTTTATAATACATATTTATTTATATATATTTATTAACAAAGTTGACTGCTCATCGAATGTTTTATTGTCCTATATTAATTAATTAAAAATCCCGTACAGTGTAAACAAAGTATTTTACAGGCGATTGAACTACAAAATGATTTATTGACGCATTATGTGACGCCGACCGACGTCTTAATTTAGTGCACGTTACAGTTTCATGAAAGAAAAATGAAATCACCTTTCACTCGGTAATTTTCTGTAAGGTAACTTTATGGCTTTGTTTGAAATTAACTTTAGTTAAATTTATTTTTCCCATTTACGTTTATTATGTTTTAGGTTTCGAGGAGTTATTTAAGAAAAGTTTGGGTAACGGCTGCTTGATTTGGTCAATCAAAGTTAAGCTGTTGAAAGACTGTGGTAGAAAGAATCCAATACATTTGTTGAAGAGAATATGACGTATAGACAACACAAAAGTAGGATAGGAGCATAGAAAAAATCAAATAAAATAAAGACAATACATATACATAACATAAGAAGAATCGTCTGCTCTCATTACCCTCCCACTCAGGTTTAGCCAAGATAAAGAAACTAACCAAATGATGACAGAGTTTTCAGGTTTTCATCATTCTTAGCACTTTCATAATATAGGGTAGGTTAACACAAATACCTTAATTATAGCTCTAGGCTTACGTACTCTCACCGAGGTGTAACTTTATAAGTATTCAGGTTTACAAGCTTTTTAAAACTGCATGTTTTAAGGTATTAAGAAGTGTATTCCTGTGAATAGACGGATACTTGTTTAAGATTCAGGTACTTACTTAAGTTGTAGATTTTATGTAAGACAAGTAATCTTGCTTACCATATCTGCATTACATTTATTTTAGATCATCATTTACCATGAAATGCCTTAAGTTTTGACCTTTCAAAAATCTTTTTATTTTGGTGGGTAAAAAATGGCTTAGTCTATCTAATAGCGCCATCTTTATTTCCTATGACGAACTACAAAGTCCACTGATTATCTAATTAGTTCCGCATTTGGCAACATTTAAAACAAGCGATGTTATCTCCGACTACCCCCTTTTTTACCAGTTTATGCACGCCTGGCGAGTGACGCGCGCACGCACCATTGCAAATCCGCTGGAAATAAACGTATCGCCGAAAGCAAACGCTCGTGCTGCTCCCGTGCCGCGTTGTATCGTTCATCTCTTGGTGATTACATCGCTCGTTCATCTATCTATTGGAGAACCAAAAATACAGTCCACTTAAAATAATGCGGTATTCCAAAAACCACTATCCATGTATGTATTTATCAAACTGTGCTTAGCCGTTTAAGCGGTGAGACACAGACATATATACTTCAGAATGACATACTTTACACATAAACATTAGTAGGTAAGGAAGAAAGTATAGGGACAGTAGTTTTGAAGACTACTTTTATTCAGACTTCATGGTCATATCCTCATTTCTTTCTTTTTTATTTCTTCCTGCCATGACGGGTTTCGCTTTTGTTTTCACTTCTCTTTGGGGAAGTCAAATATTTGGTATCGCCCGCGGTTCTTCGCGCAAAAAAATATCAAAAAACCCATAAAAAGCCTCGCTAGAAGTGCTGTCTGTTAGTGCCTCGATCACCCGGACTCGTGAAAAGACAATACGAAGCAAGTGCGGAGAAAGTGTCCCGCTGGCCGGCCGGCATTCGAGTGCCCCGTCGTCGGCAGACTGCCTTCCTGTCCACTTCCCTGTTTCCCAGGTAAGTTTGTCTTTTTCACTCATATTGAGGGTCACGGGGTTTCAACGGGGACTTCAACGGAGTTTGCAGTAACGCCAGCAATTTCTCCAGCGAGGTCCATTCATTCCTCTATCTATTGGAGAACCAAAAATACAGTCCACTTAAAATTATGCGGTATTCCAAAAACCACTATCCATGTATGTATTTATCAAACTGTGCTTAGCCGTTTAAGGGGTGAGACACAGACATATATACTTCAGAATGACATACTTTACACATAAATTAGTAGGTAAGGAAGAAAGTATAAGGACAGTAGTTTTGAAGAGAAGATCAGTTGCAGTACTTACCTACTTTAGGTTGTGGGCAAATAGTTAAAAAAAATTATGTAGGTAGTCACTTATTTCTTTGTCTACATGTACTTATATCAAATAAGCAGTTTAACATTATGCTAGATCTCCAAAGACCTTGGCAGCTATTTAGATGAACTTTATATATGACCTAGTGAAGAGAAAATTAAATGGAAAACTATACGCATTTTACTCAGGAAAACTACTAAGTAAAATAACAGTTATGAAAATAGGGGTTCCGTAATAAATCATTTTTGTAAGCCACCCTCGTCATACGTATAACTTTCATAATATCTTAACGGTCTTTGTTTTGACCTAGCTAGTATATTTCTTAGTGCTTTTTATTTGCATTTTTATATAACTTGGAAAACTCGGCAAACTAATCGCGGTCGCGAAGTCAATCACATTTTTTTTCCACATAAATCATCATCATCCGAACCTTTTCCCAACTAAGTTGTGTGTTGGCTTCCAGTCTAACTGGATGCAGCTGAGTACCAGTATTTTCAAGGAGCGATTGCCTATCTGACCTCCTCAACCCAGGAACCCGGGCAACCCGATACCCCTTGGTTAGACTGGTGTGGCTTCTGACTACCCGTAACGACTGCCAAGGATGTTCAATGACAGCCGGGACCTACAGTTCAGTTTAACGTACTACTACTACTTTTTATCCGAGTGCGAAAAATAATTCCTACATGAATAAATAAGTTCTACAAAAAAAAAAAAAACAAATATTTCCTTCATTAATAAACCAATTTACCCGACAAAAATGAAACTTAATCTTTGTAACATTAAATAAAATACCTTCGCTTTGTACCTATTGCGCACCTGATTGCAATCACAGCTATGTAGTACGAAAATAATATTGTAGTTCGCAGCAATGGCCATAATATTCAAGTAAATGGAAGCATTTGCAAAGGTAACGGGCCTCGAATGGCCGCTCGGACGTATAAGGGACCTCTGTGGACCTCCGAAGTACTGTAGGGTGACTGTGACGTTAGGAATGTTGGGATTTGTTACAGGAATAATCTACACTAGTCTTGTTAAGCAGAAATAGTTTGGATTTAACTCTCTTAAATTAGGAACTGATTAAAACGAACTACGAATATTTATATTTAACTAGCTTCTGCCAGCGGTTTCACCCGCATCCCGTGGGAACTACTTCCCGTTCCGGGATAAAAATATATATCCTCTAGCCTTCTTCGATAAATGGGCTATCTAACACTGAAAGAGATTTTCAAATCGGACCAGTAGTTTCTGAGATTAGCGCGTTCAAACAAACAAACTCTTCAGCTTTATAATATTAGTACAGATAATAAAAGAAAGTGCTTGCGGCACTAATTATCGCATAGACAAGCACTGCCACAATCATTTGACCAAGATACTCTGTGGCCAATGATGATGATGATATTTAATAATAATCCCCCTAAATAACCTAAATCCTTTCTCGTTACCTACTTTTTATCTGGTTATAAAAATGGTTTCTGCTCAGCAACTGGCGCAATGTACCTATCGTGACGACAATAAGTTTGACAAGAACTTCATTTAGGTACCTAATACTGTTAAGTTAAGCAATGTTTCTCACAATCCTATCGCATGGCCACTCTACTCGTAATATTAGTAACTGTAGGTTTTATTATTAGAAGAATATGGTAAATTAAATTATGTGTTGTCCGTCCGTCCGGTTGTGTTGGTCTGTCTTATCTGCGAACATTTTTAGGCCTTTGCCCTCGTAGGGTCTAGAATAATTCCGATATGAGTATTTTTTGCTCGTTTTCTTAGGTAAGTTCCATACAGAGCAATCCATATGATATATCTACTTGAATGGAGTATTGCGTCTTATTTATTATGGCGAAATCCGATATCCAGACCAATTAGAACCTGGATAAAAGTAGCTAAACATATGTCTAAATATATATAACGTTAAAGCCCAGGAAAACATTATCGAGTAGAACATTTAAGAAATATTTCGTAACTCGGTCACTGAACATTAATAGTTAATCGATTAACATAATCACAGGTTTATTATAAGCAATCAATCATAATCTTACGAAGCGTCGTGGGTGTCATTATTATTGTAAAGGCACCCAGTACACTGCAAACTTTTAGTCGGCCGATAGTTATTTCGGGCTCGTAAATCAGTATGGAAATGAATGGTAGTACACACATAACAACGGTCAGGTTTTGGACCGGTATCAGACAGACTAAAAACTTTTTGGAAGAATGAAAGAAACATTTATTTGCATAGAACATACTTAGGTGGTACAATCAACTTCAGGTCAGTGGTAATAGTTTTATAGGAAAATCGTACTTATTACTATTGAGTTAAGGTGCATGACAGTTACCACTGATGTGCGGTCTACCGTACCAGTTTTTACAAAGGTTAAAAGTTCTAGATGTTTTCTGCCTAACTTGGCATGTAAAAGATCTTTTGTTTTAAAGACTTTTTTCCATTCATCGGGCCAACTGTCGGCCGACTGTTTAGTCTCCAGTTCGTTCTTCTAAACGTGTAAATTATTGACGGCTTAAGACGCGAAAATTGCGAATTATCCGTATTATGTGAATTATTATATAATTTTAATGAGGCAAACGCCATAATCCGTGTCAGATAGCGCCTTTTGAGGATTAACTTTATGTTTTAATTTGTTTGTTTTGCTTAATCTGTGCGATTTATTATGAGACTCTAAAGTTAGGTATTATATTGATGATATTAAATTGTGGATTAAAAAAAAACTTAAGAGTGAAATTGGTTCAAATTAAATATTACCTACCTACCTACACTTTTTTAGAGCGAGATATTGGCTATCCGTTATTTCTCCTATCCTCTATCTATTTACTAATAAACAGCTAAAAAATATTTCACTGTTAGAAAGCTGTACTATCCTCGAGTAGGTAACATAAGCTATATTTTGTTGTACTTATAGGAACATTTTCCCACAGGATGCTAGTACATATTTCTAATTTAGCAAGGCTTTTTGGTCTGATGCTCTAATTTACTACACATTAGGCTGTTTAAATGTACTTACCTAATTCCTAAAATATTTACCTAGGTTAAATCCTTTCACTCAAGTGGCTAGATGCCATTTGAATACGTTTGTTCGTACATTTGATGCGGTAAAACAGATAATTAGCTTAGTGTTTCATGTCAAACAACAATTAGATACTGTCTAGCCGCCAAAGTGCTCTCCAAAATCATTAGATTTTAGATTCTCTCGAACTTTCCACTTTCCCATGGTACTTACACTTTAAGGTATGTTTTAGAAGCGAGCTGCCGATTGCAACTGCAAACCGCACATGCCTCTACTGGTAGACAGGGACTAGTAAAAAGTATTTATTTATTCACAAAACAGCTATCATTAAAGGATATTTGCCAAGGCGGTAGCGTGGTAACATAGCTCCTTTATCATCTATTAACATAGTACCTACATACAATGTAGTTTTTCAAAACTATCTACTGGTAAATATATACGAGTGTACATAAATATTTACATGAAATCATTTTTGATCGAAGCGATAGCAGCACATGCAGTCACACGCTTAATGACCGATTTCATGCAATCGCTGCACGTGCGCAGTTTGCATTTTGCAGCTCGCTTCGAAAGCGTACCTTTACGCTCAAAAGTATATTTTATTTTATTAGATTTTAGTATAACAAGTTCCTGAGGAATGGAGGCATTTTAACGACATTACTATCATAAAAACACAATTGAAGTTTTCTACCTGAGTGTAACAAGTTTCTGAGGCTACATTTCAACCTGGAATTGGGACTTACAAAATAAATTGCTTTCGTGCATACAAAGTACCGGTAATGAATTTTCTCGATGAAAATTTTAATGTTTTAACTATTTAAACAGAAAACATAATTTATTTTGAGGCCCTGGATTCGATTCAAGGAATGGTTAAATTGTGTCGAGTTTTATCTCTACTTACCTATCACAGAAAAATCATCAGAATTTTATCAATCAACTCTGCCTTAATTTTTTCACAAAACCGTGGAGTAGTCTTTTTTCAGCATAACCCATATGAAATCCACCAATTTCCTTTTCTATTTATTTACATTTAGCTATAATCTTCTTAACATGATTTTACAAATAATTCACGTAACTTCTAAATTGTCGTACGTAATACAATTTCACAACCATAGAGAATTTGTGACAATCAAGCTTATGCAACTATCTTCCCGCGAAAATTCAAATTTCGAACACAAGATGTTCGCGCTCGAGTCGGCAGGGGTCGGTGGAAACTTTAAATTTGAATGTGGAACGCTCAACTTTAGAAATGGCGCCCGACTGGGACCAAAGCTTTTGAATTGATGTGGATTTTGTAACATCCTAGTTATTCTAGTTAGATCTCGCTAATGACAGGAATTATGAACTAAATGTGTAAAATGCAAAAGAATTATCTATATTGTATAGCTACACGTATAAAAGGTATATAAAGTGTATATAAAATAATAGTGCATTATTTCTTTTTTCATTGCTTTTAATCTTTAACTTTTTAATTCAATTTTTTACTTGAACAGTCTAAAAATAATGGTGAGCCTTTAATTTAAGAGTATATACACTAACTGTTGTTTCTGATATGTTAAAGATTGTCTGTATGTATCTTAAGTGGTAAGCCTTAATAAATGAACAAATATCAATAAGAGGAAACTTAAATACTTTCACATTTGAAGCGCATAAAACACTCCTTATATTGCAATCAAAGTAAGCATGTGCCAACCTATCTACCAATAAACAGATAGGAAAACAGAAAGAAATCAGCAGCTAAAACAATGAACATTTCGAGATAGGTCACACAAAGCCGCCGGAAGCCCGGTTGCTGGTTGCTGGTTGAAATCACAAACTGCAACCGGAAAACGTTTCGTAGTTTCGCGGCGACAATTTAACGGGAATTTAGGGAAGTGGGTCAACAACATAGAGGAGAGTGTCAATGGAGTGCGAACGTTAGACAAACAAGACAAGACGGTGCCAAAACACTTCGTGCGTCTTCGTGACACTACTGACGACAAGAAATTTTGGAACTATTTAAGCCAAAGTTCACCGACAAAATAAACGTCAGTTTTCTTAAAACAACGGCTTACTACGACTTTTGACGTTCAATTTTTAAAGCAGATAGTTGTTTTAAGGAAAAATAACGTTTATGTTGTTGGTGAAAATACGTACTAAGTAACAGCATATAGATGAGCGTAGCATCCTAAGGACTTATTTTGCGGTGCGGACTCTACGCTTTTTATTTATCACTTCTTTTTTTTGATACACACTTCTTGATTTAGTTGCACGTTGTAAATCTAGATAAGATAGATCTAATATAGACAATTAGCGGCAACAAAACTGTTTAATGCGAAACAATAATTTTTCAGAAGTTCACGGTGAGATGTAAGTAGGTACAAGTAAAGAAATAACATATATGCAAAAGCTGCTGTGAAATCCACACTCGCAAATACTGTAAATCAACGCCAAAGTAGACACTCCATGAGCTAATACTCCATGGTATTCACATCGGACGCGCAACCAGAGACAAACCCTTCAAGTTTTATTGTGACGCGAGATGAGCTATAAAATGTAATGCCCTTATTCATGAAGTATAAGTCCTAGAAATAAAAACTGTGCTACAGTTCTCTCGTTTTATTGAAGGGACCACAAACATAAAGTTTATTTGAATTAAGATTTTTTTGAGTACATTATATAATATTTTTTTGCACAGTAAATAAGTTTGCACATAAATACACCTTTTTTATAAGTGCCTAGGTACCTATGTTGCCTCTGCCAAGATACTTACCTAATTGTAAAAGAAAAGTAAATAATCTTAGCTGAAAATATTTAGTATAATATAAGTTGTCCCTTGACTTCTTGCATTTATTATACATAGCTAATTATTTAATATCTGAAGCTAGCTGATGTAACTTTAAATTCATATAAGAGTAATTAGTCTTAACGATAAATACGGCTGAAAAATATGGCATTCTGTTTCGGTATCAATATTGTAGCTGTTCACAGTCAGGTTACCATAAGAAATGTCTTCCTACCCCTGCAAGCAAAAATATCCAAAAACTAAAAAAAACATTCAAGATAAACAACGTGAAAACTTTTAAAAAATTAAACCAAACTTTTCGAGCACCAAAGAATCTTCTTAGCACAAAATCTGTTGTTATTGACAGGTGTTTATGCACATAGCACGTTGTAGCAGGTTGTGAGCAGGCGGAGTCGGGGCGCGGTACACAGCGAGCGAGTCGGCGGTTGCAAATCGACCATTGCGCGGAGTAACTGCTTCGACAACCGCCGTGCTGGGGTGACTAGGCTTGGAGAGTTTGTAAGAAAGTGTCCTAACTATTGGTTATGCATAATATGTAAAACATATTATTTAGATTTTATAATATGGTTAGCGACAATAACGTACACATAAAAAAACTATTTTTTTATGATTCGTGATGGCACAAGTTTTAACCTTTGTGGTTTTTTTGTTGCTTAATATTGTTTAAGTACATGTAGTATATGGTACATATAATTGATATTCCTGTATTCTTTTGTAAATTAAAAAGTTATGATTCTCTCTATTACGCTTCTAATTGTTTTTTATTATAAACAATATGTACCATTCTGATGTTTTGAATATTAGAGATGCATACATAGCTTTCATACGACGTTGTGTGTTCTCAGAATATTAAAAATGAAATTGGTTGTATTACAGTGTATACAGGAAAATTTACTACAAATGACTTATATTTTTGAGCTTTGAGAGCCAATCAGGGCTAAGCACAACCTTGATAATAAGCAGTTTTTGCATAGGTATGTAGGCCGTATTATGAAATAGGTAACTAAAGTTATTTTCTTTATATTTCGTAACAGGAAAGTCTCAAAACCCCCAAAAAGTGTAGCCTCCTATGGCGAGTAGTAACAAAAGCTATTACCTGTCCGGGGCGCGAGTCGCTAACTTGTGCGGAACGACGCCTTACCCGGGATTATCCCGCGTCGCGCCCCGAGTATGCTCGCACGAGTTTGTGAATGGCTGCCATTTTGTTGTGTAAACTTCGCTTATAAAGGCTGGTATTTTTTTTTTGTTAAGAAAAATGTTCAAGTTTTGCTGTTTTCCAGTGTTTTTTGAGAAAAAAGAATTAGAAGAAGAAAATTCAGAAATAATACGTACCTACCTACCTAAACTTACCTTATAAATTAATTCTACATATTAAAATAAACGATAGGTATATCTCCATTATTTTTTGCATAGGTACTACACTCAAAGCAATTGTTTAATTTAAAATTTTCCATAAGTATTATAAATAAATTAAAGCAATCATATATCAAATAAACAATTGTTTATATCAATGATTAATTGAACTGACACAAAATAATTTTATGGCTTCCTTTTAAACCTTTTCAGCACAGATTACTTACTAATTAGTTTTAAGTCTGTATAAAAAAATATTCAATACAAAAATGATTGTTGAATTTGGCATAAAACAATACTTAGCTTTACCGTAATCCGTAATGATGGATGGATTTGCGCACGATATAATACGTGCCCTATTAACGACGTCACTCGATATTTTACACTAGGTTAATATACGGTATTAGCGGTTTTTTTTATCATTGAGAATATTGAAATATGAAATAGGCATTTTTTGTAGTGTTGAACCCACATTTAGTACTCACCTACGTGTAAGTCCCTTTTTGATTGAAAAGGTAATAAGCAATAAAAAAACTGTGTTACTGATAGGCATCATTCCAAAAAGACATCCTAACAAACTCGTAGATTTTAAACCCTTTACTATTTTATACCGTTTTAGTGCATTTTCCCTTGAAAACTGACAGCAGTCAACTATACAAAATATTCAGTACCACTATAAATAGGTAAACTCTATGTAGTTTGTAGTCATAGGTAGAATAACCTTAGACCTATTTTACACATTATCATAATTTGTTCGGCAAACAGTTTCAAAACATAATACAATAAATTCTAACATGCTAGTTATTTATTACATCTATTAGTTACTACTGGATTTAAAGGTTACAGCAATTATTTACTAAAAGGGAGACAAACTCAAAATAATGAGCTTTATTCCGAGTGACCTTATGGAAAATGTTAGTCTAGCCTAAGTTTGTTGCTATCGTGCTATTCTAATAAACTATGCTTTTTCTTCGACTATTAGAATTAGTTACTATAATAATTAACCATACGTTTTTTTTTGCAAGGAAGAGGGTTGAAAATAGAACACCAAACATTTTACTCTTTATCGTTTAGTAATCTTACATTTAACTCTCCTATCAAAATCTGCATGAATCATCCCCAAAATTCAAATCATCAAAATTGTTCTATAACTGACCTTAACATGTTTTATTACTGTTTATTCTAAATAAAAATCACTACAGACACCATTTTATTTTTACAAGTAACCGAAATTGTACGTATGTGATATACACCAGCCATTGTAGAGAATAGCCACCACCCGTTGGATTAATGTCGCGAAAGATTACCGCGGTCGCACGCATGATTTATACAATTTAACAAACCGGCCGCGGATTACCGAATTTACCGTTGTATAGATAATGGACGACACTCATTTAATACTGACAATGCGCGTATTGACCGGCCCAAGGCAAAGTGGGGGATATTGTTCGGGAAATATAGGTAGGTATGTTATGTTATTGTACTTCTATGAGTTGTTTTAATGCAAATGTTTAAATAGCTGTAGCTGTACTAGGCTAGGCTTACAGTATTTTTTTTTAGTTAAACATTACCTTGTCGATATTATTTACTTAGGAGTGCAGTCATATTTGAAGAGCAACTAAATACATTTTTAAGTTCTAAATGATTTAGGTTGTGGTATACTTAAAAAAAACGAAACTTTTCGATTGCAGCTTTAAAAGCTGCCTTCTTGCCAATATCAATAAGGTATACAAACAAAACAAAAAATATAACCTCAATCTCTCTTCGATTATTTATTGCCTTAATTTCTTTTAAGACCGCCAATTAACCTTTCCCTTGCAACTCTAAACACAAATCGACATAAACGTCACAACTGTCAGTGTCAAAGCACTGACAATAGTATAATAGTGAGGCGCACAATGCCGCCAACTCTGTCGGTGACACGACCCGACTAGCGTGATGGTTGCACAGACAATAGACAACTTTGTTAGGAACCAATGAACGTTTTATATTTAGGTGGTGATTTACCAAAAGTCTATAAAGTTTGCGTGTGTTTTTAATTTTTACTAGCTTCTGCCCGTTAAGTTAGGATTTTATGCCTATCGAATTCCTATAAAATCAATGTCATAATTATAAAAAATACGAAACTAACCCTGATTAGGGTTAACCACAAACGCTGAATTGAAGAAGTCAGAATCACACTTACTACATGTAAAAGGAGAAAAGGCTGTGTGTTTGTATTTAACACTACTAAACTTAGGTAGGTCTTTGTGTTTAAAAGGATATTTTTTGATGCAACAAGATTTTGAGGTTTGCTGAAGACCGAACAAAGTCGTGAACCTTGGGGAGGCCTTTGTCCAGCAGACAAAGAAGAATGATGAAGCATGTGTGGAGGTTGCTGATATAGCCTCTTGCAGTAGGTAAAGCTCCCTTGAAAAGTGGAATAAATATTTCTTAAAAAATAACTGAGCAAGTAATAAAAAACCTTGACATACTTATGTACGTATGATACATAACATTTGCCAAACATACCGTCTTGACACCACATCGTGACCATAAGGTCTACCTATTTCCCACAGGTTGCGTCGTCAGAATTGGGTGAAGGAACCCATTGCAGTCGTGGTGTGTCTGTCGAGCCATAGGTCACGACTGCGCATGAGTAATAAGCTGAACAGGTTTCTAGGCGAAAATGCTGTCAAATTTCTAGATTAGGAACAAAAATTTTGGGTTTCTTTTGGATATGTACTAAGTTTGTGGTGATCATTTAAATTCAGTTTAAATAAAGGTACTTATTGCGAAAGTATTTAAGTACTTTGTTTGCTTGTTAAGGCTTGTCGCTATATCGACTATTAATATTCGCAGTATCGATACTACACATACATAAAACAGATTACAGAAATCATTTTAGTACCTTAATAATGTAGGTATATTGTGTACCTTTAAAGTAAACATATCGTAATATAATCTCAAAACTAAAACCAACTCATTATTTTACATAAACTGGCTTAAATAAAATTGAACCAATAAATCCAGGTAAATAAACAATCTAAATAACACTAACCTCAAATATATTATACACCTATTAACAATTAATAAAACTAAACGACTACCGGACACATCAATTTGTTACGATTTCTTACAAGTAAATATTTCAAGAAAATTAAATAACTTTCGATAAATGACTGGCAGTCAGCCAGTAAGTAGTTAAAACTAATAAGTATAAATCGAGGTTGGGGCCTATTATGCTGTCAATTCGTCGGTAGCGACAATTTCTTAATGAGGAGTTAATTCCGAAGATAGAGGAATCCGGCCACCGCTGCCCTTTTCGAGTGATTACTTGCAATGCTCAGGTATGGTAGAGAAATTATAGAATGGTTTGCGAAATAGGGTACCTGCGTAATTTAGAAATAATGTTCGAATTGTTCGATCGTTTGAGTGTCATTACTTGAAATACCTAAATAATTAGGCTATGGATGACTTAATTTGGCATTAAGAACTTTTCTATTTATTTGTTGTCAATATATTTTCTGAGAAAAATCCGTCAAATCCTTTATGGTCTGACCGTTTTTTGATGAACTTCACAATTCCAGCCAGGACAAAAATGAAATTGACAGCTGTCAACTGCTTGAAAAAATCGTCAATACGATCACAATTAAGCCCTTTTTCTAGGGTTTGAATTTTGAAATTATCCGCTGTATATCTTGGGCAAAATTTCCAATATCTTGTACATAATCTATAGCCGTTTGTTTAGTGTTCCAACTAATAAACCGCGGTGATGATTGACCGGAGATGACCGGCGCCATGTTGTGACGTCACGGCGATTCAATTCGCCCTAGTTTACATGGGTTTGGTTGTGTGTGTGTGTGTCAACGTTGCAATTACAGATGACGCGGTGGAAATGACCTGTAGGAGGGGATAACATTGTCATCTTAATGTGATTAGCACGTTAGGAATATAGGTGATACCTAAGTTTCTAGTTTGAGGTATCTTTTTAGTCATTAATCTGTTATACATACCGAAGGATATCGGGTGGCCTACGTAACTGGGTTTGGGAGGTACGCAGTCGCTCCATGTAAAACACTGGTACTCGACTGCACCTGGTGAGACTGTAAGCCAACCCCAGCAAAGCTGAGAAAAGACTACGCAAATGAATTGTTTATATTTATTTCATTTCAAACATGAGAAAAATGGATTCATTTATATCCGCCGTTAATTAGGGTCTTATTAGAGTCTGGAGGTGGCATTTTATACTCACTTCATACTTACTGGTATTTTTTTTTTTAGAACACCAATTCAGACATAATCGCTCGCAATTTGTTACAATTTGAGCGAGTAGACCAGAAGAAACATTTGTGTACGTCACACTACCGCACACCGATGGGTTTACCTTCACATGCCTTATGTACCCCGTCAAAATCACAACAATGATCACTAAAACATGCCATGGCTACTAGTCCTGATAAAAGCTACAGCATATACTCTTAATGTTAACTTAAGTGTAACATCGGTAGCTTATCATCTGCCCACGCGGAGGTAGGTAATAACTGTCTTCAGGTAACTTGGTAATAGATTATTTTGTTAGAGATCTGATAGACATAAACTTGAATATCTGTTGTTAAATATTAGTGTTTTGCCTGTAACTTTGTGTGAATTTTTTAGTCGAGGATTGATTCTGTAGTAGGTCAACTCATTTTCCTTATCACTGTGTTTCTAATGGAGTTTTATTGCCATATGTGGCAAAACACTTAAGTAATCTTAAGTTGGCTAAGTTTACCTACAAGCGTTTCCGTAATCAGTGAATATGGCCCAGCGTAGACCGAGAGGAGATCAGCGGAGAGGATTTTTATAAGACCCTAGAAAATCGGTATTAATGTTATTAGTAGCTCCTAAAATCCTTTCAGCCGTTGATACGTGCCGAAGTAACAAAAAAACATACTCTTACGAATTTTTTCCTTACAATATTAGTTTATGTAATTCCTTCTCTCAGGCAAGATAGATTCCCTAAGTACTTACATACCTACTTTTTTACAAGAAATACCATCAAATTAAATGAAAACAATCTAACTGTCCAACAGTTCAGAAAGTGTGCAACACCGCACCTGCAATGAAGAGATAAATAAAATTAACTACGCCATGCATTCGATACGAACGCGCTCAAGAAATGCACATTAATTGCAATATCTAATTTCAAAAGTCAATCTAAATGTCAACGATCTCCTTATTGGTGTAACAGCTACACACATATTTTCTGCAGTTTCACTTACTTTCCAAGGTAAACTATTTCACTCAGACGGCTAAAAGCATCTAAAAGTATAGGATCTTTAACATCATCCTCCGAGCCTTTTCCCAACTATGTTGGGGTCGGCTTCCAGTCTAACCGGATTCGGCTGAGTACCAGTGCTTTACAAGAAGCGACTGCCTATCTGACCTCCTCAACCCAGTTACCCGGGCAACCCGATACCCCTTGGTTAGACTGGCGTCAGACTTACTGGCTTCTGACTACCCGTAACGACTGCCAAGGATGTTTAATGACAACCAATCTTTAAGGTTTAATTAACAATTATACAGATAAGTGCCGAGTTTGGAGAGGTCTTATAGGTGTCACTAGAACCGGGTTTGGTTCCTGGGTCGTGTCAAAATATGTAACTTTGTGAGTTAACACAAAAGGAGAGTTCTTTAATAATGAAATATTGTGGTAAAAGAGCACTATATAGCATAATAAATAATATCGAATGGTAATCTTTAATAGGATTCAGAAGTGACTGTACCTAGTTTACGTAATCTTAGGGCCCACTTTATTTACCAATACTTGTAAATCGGCGATATATTGCTGTTAATTTATTGTTAATCTCCTTCACAATAATATGCGTGAGTAGGTATTTACTTGTGTGTGTTTGGGCATAGGTTTCCGTTTAGGTAATCTATAAGAAGGCAAGGACCTAATGGTTCTTACTTTTGAGACTTACAGCCAGTTTCTTCAACAAAAGTTAAAGCCAAAGTAAAAGTCAAAGTAATGTCTAAAGTTAAAGTAACGGTCAAATTCAATTTTTCTATTAGTTTTGCTGTCACTTTAGCCTTGAAAAAACGAATTTGACCGTTACTTTTACTTTAGACATTACTTTAACTTTAACTTTTGATGAAGAAACTGGCCGTTAATGGATCTTAGCAGTGCTTTTGTATGTTTTTTTGGAAAAGCTTCAATCTGTGTTTTTATATGATTTTCCATTCCTTCAATGGCGCACCTATCTCTGTACGAATTTTGATTTTTGAACAAAATGTTATTTGCTGAAAAGTGTAGAAATGAAAAGTTGAAACTATGGTAAGATTGTGTCAAAATATTATTAAATTCTAGGCATATAATTTCAATGTAATAAATAATTCTAGCTAATTGTCTTAACAATAATTTTTGGTGAACGTTAACACCCAATGCTCTGTATATTGTAATAGTAATTATTTAGTTCGAATCCCTTCCAATGTAGGTATACCTACTTAGATTTTGTTTGAGGCTATGAGATTCGCGAGTGCCGACGAGATAGTCCCGGCTGTCATTTGATCATCTTTGGCAGTCGTTACTAGTAGTCAGAAGCCAGTAAGTCTGTTAACCTGTCTTACCTATGGGCTTGCCCGGGTACCTGGGTTGAGGAGATCAGATAGGCAGTCGTTCATTGTAAAGCACTGGTACTCAGCTGCATCCGATTAGACTGGAAGCCGACCGCAATAGCTCGAAAAAGGCTAAACATATGATGACTTACCTACATAAAAAAGCCTCGTTACATTACATTAAAATCGCCTATTTTACAGCCCCAAAAATTAAATTCGCAAAAGCCTATCGACCTTTTGTCTGGGTCCGCCTACTTATTGAAATTATTGCCAAAGTTTTGTCCAACTAAACTGTACTAAAGTAATGTATAGTAGGTGCAACGGTCACGGAGACTAGCGTTTGATTTGTGTCTGCGCTTGCGCACTATATGATAATTTTGCACATGAATCCGCTAAATCCATTTGTACACTATAATTTTTGGTCGTTAAATGTTTAATTTTGTTATTTAGTGCTGTTATTTAGTTATGTTAAACTGTTGTGTAAATTGGTGAGGAATGTCTGCCTAGGCGATCTTGCTACAGAATTGGCTTTCAATTTCTTCATAAGCTTGAATCATGAGAATACGAGCATTCGATGTGGTGGAATGAACGTTTAAAAAATTCTTAGTTATCTAGTTTTGAAGTTCCTAAAAGCCATTGTAATCGTGAATTATTTGGCGTAATGAGGTACCTCAAAATATCTCTAAGTTCTAAGGAACAAGGCTGCGGGATTGTTCGAAAGAGTTACAGCGACCCTAGAACATAAGGGCTTAAGAAGGAACATGGTGGGTTTTAATCAGTAAGAGTCTGACACGCCCTCACGCCGCACGCAGCAGTAGGGGTCATTAAATGATTTTCCATAAAAAACACTCTAAAGAACAAATTAATCCAAAAACCCAGTAATTTTGAACATATACAGTTGAGAACCTGCTACATATGGCTCTAAACAATAACTCAACCACAGTGACACCAGAACAATCATGCTACAATGTAAGAAATAATACACGACTTCACTTCACAATACCACATCCCTCAACAACGATTACCCTCACTTAAATTGTTTAAACGCACCATATCTTGCCATATCTTTAGCCGTAATGTTATGAAAGAAAATCCTTACTAATAATTTAAATGTGAAAGTAACTCTGTCTGTGTGTGAATAGTGCTTTCACGCTCAAACTAAGAACTTAAAACTGCTCCCAATACTTGATCTAAAGTTTTGATTAAAAGAATTTGACATTACTTGTGTGGGGGTAATTTCTAAATTCTAACTCTAGTAATCAAACCAAGGGATCATCATCATCAGCCTATAGCAGTCCACTGCTGGACATAGGCCTCTCCAAGTGCACGCCACTGAGATCGATTTTCGGCTGCTCGCATCCAGCTCCTACCAGCCGTCTTGCGCGCAACCAAGGGATATAAGTAAAATATTGGGAACGACCTTTAAGGATTTATTTGAAATTCTGTGAGAACTGAGAAAGGATATAGGTAAGGCTACTTTTTAATCGCATGCGGGAAAATAGTTCCCTTGGGACCCGAGTGTAACTGCAGCAAACACCTAGTATTACATATTCTGTACTTAATGTTCCATCATTAGTCTAAAAGATGTAAAGATTACTTTAATTCGTTCTTCCAAGCGAGAGCCTACTATTAAGGGTTTACGGGCGGCAAGCCGACAGATGTCAATCAGGAATATTTTAGCCACATTTAGCTAACGACTGGTTTTGCATTACAATTGCACCGGTGTCGTACGTATCGCAAATGCGCATCGACTCCTGCTCAGGTTGCATTGCGGCAATGAGAAAAGTTTATCTGCCGTCGCATTCTAACGTGGAGGGATTGGATATGCGTGAGCGAGATAGTGATGTTATTATTTTGCAATGTGCGGATAGACATCAAAATGTCAACACACGATACAGGGCGGGGTACGCATACACTTGAAGACAAAATAACATACCCACATCGAAATTCTAAATTTTACTTAATTTGTTTTAAAAATATTGTATAATACACCTACCTCTTAAATTATATTAATAAGTAGATTGTAATCGACAACTCTATGAAGTTTGTTCTTCACCGCTTCTTCTTTCCAGCCATAACACTAGGAAGTGGCGAAAAAGGGGCGTTTTCGGGGTGCTGTCCTTTTGTAATATTTAGCCTTCGTTAATCAACGATTTTGGCTTTGACTTTATTCGCAACGCAGATTGTTACTTAAATTTTTATTTGTGTATATTTACACAATATACAAAAATGTGCATAGAAAAGGTTCCCTTGAATAGTGATTTCATACTAACTGTATTCCCCGCAAAGTTCCTACGCTCAGGTAACAGAATTTTCTATTATATTAACTAGCACTGAAATACAATTAGGTTAAAAGCATTTTACTTAGAATGCAGTGTTTTTCTCTCAAGTTTAATCTTAGCTTAGTATTTGCAGTGTATGTCACTGGCTTGGAGTATTTCCAGTTGGTTTCGAAGACTTCTCGCGTTAATTTAGACTTTCGACATTGCCAAATGTTCAACACTACTTAGAACGTAATTTCTTAAATAGATCTCTTTTTAAACTAAAATAAATTGCATTATAAATGCGACATTTCATTTCCTCGATACCTCTACTAATTATTTACGAGTACTACAACAAAATGGCGATCTTCGCATAGAATACAATTGACTGTTCCCTTTATTTTACCAGGAAGTGTACAGTTTGATCGGAATTAGATTGCAGCGGGATTATTTCTATATTTGGCACGAAAAGGATTGTTAGGCAACACAAATCGTGGACAGAAATGTTATAATTAAGATATTGTTTTACATAATTAACTGTGGCACCGTTGATTTAGTGTTTCTCGGTTATGGAGAGCGGTGTTCGCTTTCAAGTTAAGTAATTACCTTAGGTTAGTACTAAAGTTTATCTGTTAAAGTATTTGTAAGACATAGTACCGAGTGTTGAGTGCAATACCAATGTGATAAGAAACGAGTATTGAATGCGTTTTGACATTTTCTAATTCCTTAACTAGATAGGTAAATTGGTTTATAGATGTAACGGTTTTGAATATGGCTTTTGTGCCAGCTGTGTGGTCTGTTGTATTTCACAACTTGTTGAACAAAGGGAACTTTGACCATTAGTACCATAAAGTAAATACATAGTCTTTTATTAGTACATACTAGCTGTTCGCGGGGTTTCACCCATGTCCCGAGGGTAAAAAGTAGAATAGTATGTGCTTTCTCAGGCTCTAGGTTATCTGTGTACAGAAAATCAATTAAGTTATAGTTTAAGCAAGGATTGGCTTGTAGTTTACAGTTTAAAAAGTGCATGTTCTTGGGATAAGGCTAAAGAGAAGAGATATAAAGATATAAGTCTGGTATACTTGCAGATAAAAAGCTACATTGTGTTTTATTCGCCAATATAACACGTTACGCCCGTGGCGAAGCTACTTATGATAAATTCAAAAACAGTTCAATAAATCATATTACATTTTGTACATAACACGCTTTTATATAACCAGCACCTTACTAGTGATGTAAATTCACAAAATTAATAGGTAGTACAAATTCCAATAGATCCAACAGCAGTTCTCAGATAATATATTAGTTAAATATATTATAATGGTGACCGTTATTAATAGACGCGTCCAGTTAAAGTTTAATTACTTGTAGGTACTGAGCTCCTCGGAGTTAGGTAACCGGTACAGTGCTGCAGTTAAAGGAGAATGGGCAAAATGTTTGGATGTTGGTCTTCTTTCCCTCTATTAGGGCTGCCATCCGTCCGGGTTTCCCCGGATTTGTCCTCGTTTGGAGGGCGTCCGGGGGCCGTCCGGGCGGCGTTTCAAGAACTGTCCGGGGAAAACCCGGACCATTTTTATGTAAGGAAGCACCTCATCGAATTTAAGTATATGTTAATAGTAAATGGATTACAAATTTAGTATTATTTTGTTTAAAAAAATCGTACTCGTTCCTGGAAAAAATGCGATTTACGCCGGATAAATGTCCGGGTTTTTTTAATGTTTGTCCGGGTTTGGCGAAATTCGAGATGGCAGCCCTACCCTCTATTAATGAGTCGTATATCATTTAAAAGGTCTTTTTAAGCGCTACATTTTATCTTAATACCGTTTACCAATTCTTAGTAGCTTTTAGAAGCTAGAGCTTAATTAAGATTATATTATCGATAGGTGTATTCAAGTGAATAAATCCTTTCTGTTGTAATGAGTCTCATTCGAAAGGATATTCCAAATGCAACATTTCGTAGTAATATAACACCCACTGATTGTCAATACTTTATATAACTTAGAGCAGATTTTAGACGTATTTATTATTTCATTATAACTCCCTCAATACTAACAAATGACAATCGCAGCCATACAAGAAAATACTCTACATAACACAAGCTTTCTATTGATGTATCACTTAATGTTAGAGGAGAGGTAGACCAAAACGCTCATTGTCCTTTAAACCCTATGTATAAGTGAAAGTTGATGGTTATAGGATTGGCTTTCAATTGCACCGGCTTGGTAATGTCTTGGATATAAATCTTAGGTTATTTGAATGGATAAGTATGGTTTAAATGAGGAATTGTGTAGTTCCTTCCTGGTTTGTTATTAATTGAGTTTAAAGTTTCGCAAATTATGTTATAGGTAGATGTTTTATTTCATGTTGGTAGGTGAACCGCATTCTTGTAGGTGATAGGTATTTCAGTGCCTTGATTACTCAGCCACTACTGACCGCTACCATACATACGCGTACAAAGACAATATGCTTGTTCATTGATACAAAAATCGTGCATCAAGCGTGGGCCACCCGCATTTCTGAAATAAAACATTATGTGATAAATAAAAACGAGAAACTATTCAGATTACCTATGAATACATATTTATTATCTCGGCAAATAACTTGATGACTGACACATTCATTTTGACTATGATTTATCTAAGCTAATTTTGGAAGCTCACAACTATTTGACGACAACTGTAAATCTGACCGTCAGATAGGGCAGTTGCTCCTTGTTAAACACTAGAGTTCAGCTGCATCCGCTTAGACTGGAAGCCGACCCCAAAATTGTTGGGAAAAAGCTCGGGAGATGATAGAGATGATGAACTACATACATATACATATACATAGAATTTATTGAATATGGTTAAGGGGGTGGCCTATGTTCGTCCAGTGTGCCTATGTGTGAGCAGTGTCCTATGGCTGAGATGTTGACGATGATGATGAAGGTGTACTAAATATATTAATAATGTACTCAGTATTAGATATGTATTTAGGGAGCAATCAATATTGACATAGAACTAAATAGACAGGTCAGAAGATTCATCGAAACCTGAACACTTGTTACCCCAACAGTACAATACAAGAATGTGCTAACATTTACACGAAGAGGTCAGGATGTCACAACAATATCATTAGAGCGCTCTGCAGATCGGCCGCCGATATTATGTTGGCCAATCCGATCGGATGGGTGTCGCAATCGGAGGTAAAGTGTTCGTGATAACGGGAATTTGCATGTATGTATGTCACTTGTGGAATGTGGCGATTTTATATCTACATACAAACCTACTTACTTATACTCAGTAAAAGCTCTTTATTTTGTGAACCTACATAGGTAGGTTACAAGGTGTTAGTCTATAATGTTGTGTTTCACTATGCCCTGCTCGTAGAGCGTACCGATATAATTAGTTCCTAATACTAGGTAAAATCTATATACTTACTACTAATTTTATAAAGCTTAAGATTTTGTTTGGTTGAATGCGCTGATCTCTGGAATTAGGTACTGGTTCTTTTTGAAAAATTAAATAATAAATAATGTAGCGACACCTTCACACACGATCGGTTATATAGCCCCATGGTAAGGTATTTATTAGCTTGTGTTATGGATGCTAAGACAACTGATATACTAATACATATACTTGAAATATGTACGTATGTGTACTATAAAGACATATTACACAGCCTGCTCGGCACACAAGAAGTAGAATTATGAAATGGCGTTTAAATCTCAAACCTTTATGTTATAGTTTACATAACCTATTCACAGGGTGTTGTAGTAATTAGTACCTAAACACAGGATGTTGTTTCATTCATTTGGTGAAGCGTGACGCGGGCGAAAGGGTTCAATGAAAGTTTTTTGTTTGCTTGTTTAAGGATATCATTAGTTAGGTTTGAAAAAGTGGTTCAAATGTTCAATGGTGTTGATGACCGATTTTTAAAAAATGTAATAAGTTCTTGGTGAGATACCAAGTTAGTAGGTATACATACCTACATAGTTATATAGCGACATTGTGAAGTCAATAGTGATTTAAAGGTTTATTATGAGAAGATCTCTTAGAATTTTATTTTAGAATTTGTCTACTTCATTTTGATACGCATGTAAGTTAGTCTTAAACTATTTAAAGTTTAGCAGTAGTTCAAACATGTTTTATTTTTATGGAACACGTACAAAGTACCTAAAGGTTTTTGTCAAATAAGCTCAAATCAGTACAAATGTCAGACCGCACCTAACATCTGACGCTGACTCTACCAAAGCTATTTCCAGTCAGAAATAATCATACACTTTAAAACCAACCAACAATAGTTTATTATATTGAATACTATCTCATGATTATTCATCTAACATTCTTAGAATGTCTGGTATGCAAAGGTTGCGAGATTTCACAAATGATTGTTTTAACTTCGCAATTCTGTAAAGATAATGAAATTAAAGCGATTCCGTAAACTGATTATTTATTTAGGCCTACACTGTCTAGTCGCATAATGCGACGGCTGAGAACGGGTAGAAATAGCTTTGTGAGTTTTTAAGAAACTTTCACGAAGTATCCCGTAATCTGGAAATTGGTGGTGATTCTGATGATACGGTGTGTCGCACGTTAATATCAGTCTAGCGCCTGATTTTTTTCCGGCAGTAAGTATTCCGATACTGCAATCCGCAAACCATCGATTGAGCTTTGAGACTGAATAGTAGGTACACCTGTATCCTCACAAATCCGTCCTGCGCTTAGCTGATCTCCTATGAAAAGATAGCGACCGTTGCCGAAAATATTAATTAATGAAATAACTAGAGGACAGTTTTTTGTGAAAATGTAATTATTACATAGTTAGGTATTACTAACTATAGGTTTTACTAAAACATAGTAATTTTACTAAAACAAACAAGAGACAAAGTTTAAGATTCGCCCCTGTTAACTAGTGTTACCTAGCAGTAGTTACTTAGTGCTACCAGAATTCTGTAACACAAACTCCCTTAAACATAATCATATATTTTTAACCAACATTATTTAAAAACTTTCATTGACTAATAAGCTTTCCTAATAAACGTTAAGCGTACGGAAGTTGGTACAAGAGAGAACGCGATGCGAGGCTCTTCACAGACGAGGTTCAAAGTTCACGCTCGCAGGTCTAGCCTATTCATAACACAGACTTAGTTTATCGCTAAATTATAGGAAATTAATGCCTACTCGATTATTTATTTTGTAGCGATAAGATTAGGGTTGTTAATGATCTGTATAAGAGTGAAATTGAAACTCAGTGTCTAATGTTTTCTGATTTGAGATCAATTGTGAAATAATACATCATCTGCCTATCCTTATCCCAAATACGATGGGTTCGGCTTTCAGTCTTACCTATGCCGCTGAGTAGGTGCCAATTTTTTACAAGGAGCGACTGCCCAACTGACCACATTAACAAAATCGAAGTCAATCCGATTATTGGTTGTGAAAAAGTAGAATCGTGTTAAATCGACAATGTTCATTATATGTATTTGTACCATTTACTTACTTATGGTAAGTTAAAGTAGTTTATAGGCAGGTAATATATATTTTTTTTAATTTTGACTTTAAAATCAAATTAAATTTTCAAAAAAATCCACTACACGACAACAAAAACTTACACGACTATACTATCCTTATCCTTATTGAAACGCACAGAGCAACAATTTACACAACATTATTAACTACTATTTAAATATTTCAATATGGCGACCAGCTACTGTTGTCTAAATATGGCCGCCGCTAAGGGAACCTAATCCTACTCTTACCATAAACGCAGTTTTATATGGAGAAGTACGCACACGATTGCAGATGCCACGTCAGATACTGCTGAGCCGATTTTGATGTTGTTTTAAGTGCCTGATAGGCGAAGTTCCTGCTATGGGTAACAATGAGATAGTTATCTGGTTGCTGATAAAAGTTGTGCTGTGTTTGTTTGAGTTTGAGGGTTGAAATAATGTGTATTCTGTCTTCCTTGGCTTTATGGTCAGTAAGTGTAAAGTTCTGACCTCTAAAATTCCAAACTTGTGTGCTTTCTTTTGGATATGTCCTACTAACATGAACAATTCAGATCACTCACTGATGATTATACAAATTCTCATCATT
The DNA here is from genome assembly GCF_030705265.1 of Helicoverpa armigera. NCBI lineage: Eukaryota > Metazoa > Arthropoda > Insecta > Lepidoptera > Noctuidae > Helicoverpa > Helicoverpa armigera. The sequence continues at coordinate 4,735,232 of NC_087145.1, read as the reverse complement.
TGCCTAGCCTTTTCCCAAAGATGCAGTCGGTTTCCAGGCTAACCGGGTGAGGCTGAGTCCTAATCTTTCATATGGAGTGATGGCCTATCTGACCTCCTCAACCTGGTCAATCCGATAGCTCTTAACGACTGCCAAATATGTTCAAATGACATCCGAGACCCACCTATTTAACCTGACTTCCAATAATTGAGGAACTCAGTCAGCGGAACCAGTCATATTAACATGATTTCCCATCCACCGATCACGCCAATCGTAGCTTAAACTTATAATCAATCGACTCGCGAGGCAGTTACTTAGCCACTAACTTCTAGATACCAGAATCTATTACCAATAAATCTCAAAGCCGCCGTAATTACATAACACGGCAAAATAATTTCACAGCTTATCCGACCCCGGCTTTCTCAAAGGCCTATTTAAACAACAAACATAGCCTGAACTGCAGTTAACCATAACAGTTAATCTTTATATCGTAAAAGTACTAGCATTGATAGAAGTGATCACTGCGCGGGTAAAGGCGGTACGGTTGCCAACTTAGGGGTTTTTCCCAGATTTAGGGGTAAATAAGATGGGATTTTATAATATTATTAACATGTTTATTTAGTTTAACTTGTAACTAACTATGTATGTAAGAAAATCTTGGATCTTAATTTGACCCACTTCTCGGTCTTCAATTTTGCACTCGCTCCAAGTTCTGATAACAATACATCATTAACTAATTAGCGGTATTTTCAAGGCTTTTGATTTCTTGATCTAGCGATTTCTATATATGTTATGGACCAAGTGATAAATTGGGCAGTATACATAATGCCCGGTCATTATGAAAAATGCCCAATATGAGAGTGCAATTTGATAATAATTATTCAAATAATCAAATTGACCGGGCACTATACATATTGCCCGTGACCTTTTGGGCAAAGTAATACAAACATATTTAATTTCACTTTTTTAACATAACACATCCCATATTAATTGATCTAGCATGGAAGTAAGCATGCAACATGCAGCAAGCATCGCTTCTGTCACGGCTCCGGCGCTGCGGGGCTCCGGCGGTCCCATGCGAGCTTATCGTCGCAGATGGTTTTCACGCTCACCACCGCAGCTGCGGCTTGCTGGCCGGCTCTGCCGGCCAGCCTCAGCCGCGGCGGCGAGCGTTTCAACTACCTGCGCCTCACCTCGCAGGCCGCCTCGCCCCTCCGCGCCTACGCGGTTTTGAATTGCACTCTAGGGGTAGGGCAGACAAGACTACGTGGAGTCGGTATTGCAGCCATTCGTTTTCGTCACTAAGTTCAATTTTTAATACAATGTTTTGAATCCAAATTAAATTCGACCATAAAAAAAACGAGCCAAGAAAAATGAGATCAAAAAAAACGAGGCCGAGTAAGTAAATCAGATGTCAATTGCCCAATTAATAATTTTGTGGCTAGACTTGTAATTTTCCATTAAAATAGAACATATAATTTAAAACAATAATCATAAAATATGTAGCAAGTAACAGGATTTATTTATTAGAACAACTGCCACCCTCGCACCGCATAAAATATAGCTTTATTATCAAATTGCCCAACTATCATGTAGCAATATAATAATGCCCGTGCCAAGTGATAAATAATGAAGTTAAGATAGTTATTAATCACTTGGCCCAATAAAGCTAGACATTATGCATAATGCTCGGGCATTATAAATAATGCCCGAATTAATCACATGGTCCATAACATATACATCTAGTACGTTTATAAACTCTCCGTGGTGACTGGCGCCAATAGGTACTAGCGCCACTGGCGGTCACTTTATTATTTGTGAAAAGAAAAAATCGAGTTCTAAAAACAGTCAAAAGCAAAAAAAAATACTCGATAATTAAGGTTTTTAACACAAACTTTAGGGGTATTTTTTTTGAGAGTTGGCAACATTGAAACGCGGTGATAAATTACGTGGCCAGGTCAGCGCAGGCGCATGTACTATGGCTTCTAGTGAATGTTCGAACTGTATGGTAAGTCGTTCTGAAGAGCTAAATTGTTGTATGGAGATAAGTAATGGAGGTTGCATGTGATTTAGTTTTATTTATACGATTTTTATGGTCGATAAAGTGTGAAAGTAAAATTAAATATTTTAAGTATTCGTTGCCTTTTACATTCAGGGATAGTGCATAGAATAGAGTCAGATTGTTTTAGTTGTGATATTAAGTCACACTACACTTACTATTTATAGGTCTCTAAAGAGTTTGAGAATCAACAAGATTGTTTGAAAGCGCTAATCTCAGAAACAACTTGATTGTAAAAATTCTTTCAATGCTCGCTTAACTTTGGAAGCTATTGACTACTTTTAATCCTAGTACGTGAAATAGTTTCCTCGCGATACGGGTGAAGCCGAGGAGTTTTAAATATTTTTTGGCCAACATTTAGGTATTAAAGTCGAAATAACTCCGGAGGAAGTGTCAGAGTCTTGTTGATTAAATCCTATCTGTATTCTTGCACTTGCCCTTTGCGTTACAGCTTCGGACATAAGCGGCGCTTCTTGTATGAATTTAGATAGCGAGATAGCTTGTTTATGTGAACGGACTTTTATTTTAGTATCGTGCGATTGCAGATAGACTTTGTTAGAGATGGTAATGATGCCTGGAATTTGATAGATATGGTGAGGGTATTATGATACATTCTTTTTTTAATCAGTCATTAGTGATCTTGTTTTGCTTGAATAGTAGGCTTTTTTTTTCGTGCTCATATAAATATGAAAAATAGTATATAATCTGCAGATAGGTTTAGCTTTTTAGTGAACTGATGATTTTTTTTTGCGCGCAGATACCTTCTATAAAGATTATTGTGTGTTTTGAGCTTCGTGTCTAAGATGGCTTCGCACTTGCTGTTTTAGATGGATGCAATAAAATATGACGTTATTTTAAGCGCAACTTGTGGCTTGTATGTCTACATTAGTATAAACAAAGTTTATGTAAAAGGCAACTATTACCTACTACCTAGCTTGGAATCTCAGTTTCGTAAGGCGACTGCGGAAAACTTATTATGAAAGTGCCCAGTAGCCGGAGCGATCGATAGTTGCGTATTATGCGATCTTTAGCCTAAGGTACGATGTATCCGTTATCGATAACCACTAGTGTTGGGCTTAAAGATCAATTGCTAACTCAGCTGTTTAGAACGTAAAGTATGCAATATTTCAACGGCTGCAAGAATTATTCTTCGGTGCCTATTGATCTGTCCTGAGGATAGATTTGCAGATATTTGATTGGTTAAATTACAGGCCACGAAAAAAACTTGCTATTTGTGAATGGTTATTTGAAGTCTCAAGCATGCTACGTTGTGTTTTGTCCAAAATTTTGGGTATTGTGTCAGGTAAGTCGGCCAGTGTAAGAAGTCATAATGGCTAACACCGTACTTGCAAAGTTAAGTGGCGCGTGGCGTAAGTAGCTTTGGTTTGGGATGGTGAGAACTATTAAACTAAGTATTGTGTTAATTGAATATATTATAGCTAACTAAAATATTTTTGCTGTCTTTCGAGTATCATAAAAGTGACACAAAACAATTGCTGTTCTTCGTTTCCCTGTCAGATTGTCGTCTTCCCGTCTATGATAAAAGATGGCGTAGACTACACTTACATATGTTTAAGCATGCGGTACATTGATGCAATATAATTAAATTGTCTCCACAATAGAAATTCTATCAAGACAAGTGTGGGATTACGGGAAGTGCGAAACACATTTAAATAAACGTAAAATCCAAAGTGAATTACAGGCAGATTTCCGGCCATTTTCCATTAAATTCCTTAAACGGTTCCTTGTAATCATTATTTTAAATGTTAAATGCCTATCGTTTGCATGGGTCCCTTCCTAGTCGATTGGAAGTAGGCGTAGGTCCCGTGGTGACCCTACCCGTGACGTCAGGTTGTCCCATGTCCCTGATAAGAAGGTACATTCAGTCGAAGCTGCGTGCGCGCAGTCGCGGGGTGTTGTTAGTAAAATGTGGGCGTATAGGATTATTTATTGGTTTTGTGTTTCGTTGTTTTAGTGTGTTGCGTAACGGTTTTGTTGTTATCTGTTGTTGCTCCTACTATGTTTGCCTTTTAGATTCCTGAATAAATGATTCAGTTTTTATCTAACTTAATAATTACTTCTGAGTGCTAAAGATTTGATTTAATGACCAAAAAATTATAGGTATACTTTATAAGGAACAGAGTTTTTTTTTTGTTACAGTATTTTCAAGTACTTTCTTTTCGAGACATGAGGTGCTGAAAAAACTTCAAACAACATGATGACATGAGGATCTATGTATGAATATCCATAGGTCACGTGCCAGTAAACACTTAGAGGTCTCTGCTGCCACTAGCACGTGCCAACAGTAAACAGTTGATAAGAGGCTCCTGTCTATGCGTCTCGTTAACGCTATCGGTCGTCACGTGGTCGTATTAGTGACGCAATCAATTGTATCTAAGACCTTGTAAACCGCCCTTATACACACCTGAAAAAACTGCCTATATCACACGACACACATCAATGTATTTCCGAACATATAGAGTCATTTTGCTCTTTAAAAAAAAAAACTGTTATATTTAAGGTACACGGTCCGTGTGTGAATTCGACAATTGCATGACCCCTCAATATTTCAGTCAAGGGTCTCTACTACAACCGGCACGTGCTCACAGTTGATAAGAGGCTCCTGTCTATGTGTCTCGTTAACGCTATCGGTCGTCACGTGGTCGTCTCGTTGACGTGAGCGATATTGTCTAACTGTTCGCACCCTTAGAATGAAAGTGACCGAATCCAAAAAATGCAATTTGTGGGAAATGAGCAAAATCGTCATCAAAAAATTATATTACTGAATACATCTTAATATATCTCTTCCGTTTTTAATGGCTTACTATTGATTTTTACCAGATTTGTGGATTAGCCTTTTGAGATCACAATGACAATGCAAATTTATGTTTATAGTATTTTTTTATATATATTTTAACATAAAATATAAAGTAGTTTCAAACTAAGTCACTTTATTTCAAAATTATGTTTGCCATTCTATGTTTTTTTAAGAATTAAGTCTGTTTATGACACATATTGGAAATAATTCCGTAGACACATTAAATAATAGGACACTGTCATACTGAAAGTTATTTGGACATAGGGTATTAAATTAAAATGCAATGTTATAAAAATCTGAATGTATTTATTTATTTCAGTCTTAATAACATTTATTCAAGTAACTGATTCGTTATCAGTAATTGAGAAAACAAAATCTACGGGACCTTTGCTTATGTTTGTGAATAAAATAACAGAATGTATCCAAATGAGCAGGCAATGCCTATTAACCTCCTGCTTCTATTGTGGAGCCTTAATGTGGCTATAAGTAGAACAGAGGATCACTTCTGCAATGAAACCTTTAGTGGCAGAAAAGTGATAAATATATCTTTTAAACAGTTCCGTTAAAAAGTCTACAATTAGAGTCTTTATGCAGTTCTAACGCGTACATCAGCGGCAATAGAAACTTTTTAGCAGCTTTAACCCTTAAACATAATTGTTTGAACTCTCTTTTAAAGATGTAGGCTGCAAATGGGTTGTAGAATGATCTCTTGTAAAACCCAGAGTGACATTTGGTTCAGTTACTGCTGCCTTTAGTGATATTTACAGCTATGAGCAGCTACAGAAGCAATAGTAGAACTTAAAGATACTTTCGGAACCCCTAAAGCACTACTGTACAACTAACAGTTGCCAAATAGGCTGCTATTTCCACTAGTGTGCTAGTTGGGATGGTTCTACTAGTTGGTTAGACCACTGCGTAGTGACAGACGCGGCGTGGAACACTGTTAGAGACGCTAGTGTGCTCTATGGCGTGTCTTGGTCGAACCATTTACCTCTAATTATAAAGTGTGATCTTAAGTTATTAAGGCCAAAATTTGCACCTGCGCTTCCTAAATGTAACAAAGTAACATGGGGTGACAGAGCTTTGCAGCAGACTGAGATATATAGCAATTATTGTAATGATCTCTTGAAAAATGTAGACTTTCCCTTAGAATTTACTGAATGTAGTAAAACCAGATGTAGAATTAAGAAACATGAAACTATTTTAGACAATATTTATGCGGAAATTGTGCGTATACTCTGTGAAGATCGCAAGTAACTGTAGGAACGGATTACAGTGCAAAAAGAGTTACATAACGGGCTGGAATAAGCATGTGAAGGACGCACACAGACAGGCTCGGATTTTCAAACCTGGACGTTGTTTGGTAGACCGAAAAATGGTGATTTATATGAAAAAATGGTGGAAAGTAGAAAGGTTTTTAAAAGTAAATTGAAATGGTGCCAAAATAATAAGGACCAAATAAAAATGGACATCATTGCAAGTCATCATGACGCAAAGAATTTTGGAAAGCCACGAACAGGTTGAATCAAAGGTCGGGTCTGCCTGTGAGTATTGATGGCCTTAGTGATCCTGGTGATATCGCCAACCTATTTAGTAGAACCTTTAGGGTTGGGTCTCCCCTGGGTACGTCGTCTGGTGGGCTGGAGGTGGTGAGGGGGTCTGAAGACATGCCTATTAGGTTTACGGCCAGGGAGGTAGCTACTGTCATACGCAACTTAAAGAGAGGCAAGTCGCCGGGTCATGACAGCCTAAGTATAGAGCATTTGCTGCATGCTGGTAAGCACTCACCGCGAGTGCTAGCAATGTTTTTTAGCTTGTGGCTGAGTCACTCGTATCTGCCAGCGGATTTACTTAAAACTATTTTTGTGCCTATTGTTAAGAATAAAACTGGAGATGCGAGTGAAAAGAGCAACTACAGGCCTATATCCCTGGCTACCATCATTGCAAAGGTGTTGGACAGTCTGATTGACCAGGGGCCCGATTCTCCTAATTTTACTTAAGCGCCATTCGATTGACGTTCGACTCGATTCGACTGAGATCCAATCCCGACTCGATTACGATTGAAGCGTATGTGGCATTCCGCTATTTTTTCTTTGAAATAAACATTTTTATCCTTTTCTGTCATTCAATAATGAATCATTTTGTCTGCAAATGATTTACGATTGCAAAATGATTGTAGGTACAGCAAACTACCGTATAGACCAAAATCATCAAAATAGCAGACCAATCGCACACCAATCAAATGTCAATCGAATACGATTGGTCTTTTATTAGTAGCAGAATGCCCGATATGGTTAAAACTGCTATTACGATCATATTGCGATTCGATTTCTATTCGATTTTGACATTATTAACTTAGGAGAATCGGGGCCCAGCAGCTGGATAAGTACTTAATACTTAACGATGCCCAGTTTGGTTTTAAGCCAATCTTATCCACGGAAACAGCTATACTATGCCTCAAACAGACTGTTCAATACTATACAAGTAGGAAAACACCTGTATATGCATGTTTTCTGGACCTCTCCAAGGCTTTCGACCTCGTATCTTACGACTGCCTATGGAGAAAATTATGGTGAAAATGGAGAAAATATCAAGAACTTCCAAAGCGATATCATTAGGATGCTAAAGTATTGGTATAAAAACCAATACAATTATGTTAAGTGGGCGGGTGTCCTGTCGGATGCATACGGGTTGGAGTGCGGTAAAACGGTGTAGGAAAAAAGCCACATCAGGTTAATAAAATCTTATCATAACGTGTTGGAAATTAAGGTGAGAATCGATCAATAAATTGTAGAAATTCACAGATCTGAATACACTGATGTGTGGCTCTGTGTACCTAAATATCTTAACATACCACACAACTTTAATATTATAGGGGCATATTCCAAAAAATTTACAACTTAAATTTTTTAATTTTAGTAATAAACAGGTTCAATATTAAGAATAACAAAAATAATGAATATGCCTTTAGTCATAGACAGGCCTATCATTATAAGTGTCGTTTGTCTTTTATAATTATTTTTTACTAAATAGACCTAATCCTTAAAAGGTCACTGAATACTACCTACATATTTTGTTCTATAAAGACGTATTAATCAAAATGTCACTTTATGACAAAAAATATTGTGTAACTTACCGTGGCAGTATTCGCAATAAACGGACACTTTTTGAGATTCGCCGATATTTTACATGTTCACTCGCAAGCGCATCTGACGTAATACTAGTTCTGGCTCTTTCACACAATATGCGTAAACGAATAGCGGAACGAGTGAAAGAGACCGAAATAAGCGTAGTCTCTGTTATAGTTAGAAATAGGTCTCTTTTTATTTACAGGGTTATAGATTATGCTTTTTAAGGTCAGTTTATTGTAAAAACGAGAATTACAGGAATTTTGAATTAAGTCACTTTCATTCTAAGGGTGCGTGTTGGAAGATGTTTCCTATGCGCACACGCAACTTACTTGTAGATGGTTCTTCATTTTTGTTTGATGTTTATTGACATAAGAAACTGTGACTTTTGAGTTTGTGACGGAGTTTCTTCTCCAAGTAGTCATACAGGAAAAAGTGAAAACTGACTTCTCTGATCTCCCTTTGAAAATTTGACGTATAAAAGTGGTGGTTTTCCACCTATGTACTTGCAAAATATGTATCATTTAATGGTCCTGAAGATTAGTAACTATTAAGTTGTCTGTGTGGCCAAAGCCTCATAGCAGCAAGATGACATTAGGATCTGTTTGTGAATAACCACAGTTCCATCGCATGGCACCTTAATATTTCAGTCTCTACAGCCGCGGGCACGTGCCAACAGTAAACAGTTGATAAGAGTCTCCTGTCTATGCGTCTCGTTAACGCTATCGGTCGTCACGTGGTCGTCTCGTTGACGCGAGCGATACTGTCTAACTGTTGGAGGATGTTTCCTAACTATGCGGACACGCAACTTACTGGTAGATGGGGCGTCGTTTATGCTTTTGAAGATTTAAAAGGAGTTTGACGCTAAGTAAGTAATGGCCGGGTTGCTCGATTAAACATAAGGCAATGTTTAGCTATGTGACAATCTTATAACATCTTTGGTAGTGTACAATTGAGTAGAAGCTAGAAAGTCTGACAAACAGTCTCATGATGACAGGCGGTTGTCTCGTCTGCATCTGTTTAAAATGGGGTTGCCCTACTTTTACCGACTTCCAACTTTCTTTAAGTCTCAAATTAAAAAGACGGTGAGACAACTCATCATCATCATCATATTAGCCTATTGTCATCCACTGCAGAATGTAGTTTTCTCCCAGTGTCCGCCAACCACTCCAGTCTTTGATATTATTTTACACATAGATATTTGTACTTATGTATTCGCGCTTACGATACATGGGTCAAATTCCTAACAGGCATAAGTAGGCATGTCTCACAGCCTGGGAATCAAACTTCACATGCCTCATTACCAAAGGTGCCACATAAAACAAAATGGCGGACGACATCAGAACGGTATGGTCGACCTACAGCACAATCCTACGACCTTTTAGTCCTGAGCACTAGCATTTACGACGCTTAACCCTAAAACGACCATATTTAGAAGATAATGTGGTCTTTACAACAAAGTTAGTGTAACTTTAAGGTTGTGGGCTACAGTTTTGTCGATATTTATTACATTTTAAATAATTCGAGCCTTGTTTTGGTTTTGTTTGAAAAATGCCGTTACATTTTTGCATAGTTTGACTGTTACAAAGTTTAGGTACCTATAGTATTTAAAGTAAGATTGCTTTGTTTTTAGCATGGATCATAGACATGTGACTAATTTATCTATGGTATGGATTCGTGTAGCGTGATGGAAAATAGCCTGATGGTTGCTTATGATGCCATGTAGTCCAATTTTTGTGGGTGAATGACGGGTTTGTCGCACACACATACTTTGTTGTGTCTAATATACTGTTTAGAGAAACATACTTTATAGAGAAAAATAAATTCCTAAAAATCATGCAAACGCAGGAAAAAACGGTAACAGTTTTATCAAAAGCCTTACATATGTGTATACCTACATTTAATTTACTTTTTTCCTAAACATTGGTGGCAACATGTTGGATATTAAAATACGCCACAGAGTAGAAATATGTAGATACACGTACAATGTCGACAGTAGCTTTTTCTGGGAACTCGTAAATACCTACTAGCTTCCCAGTTTAGCTTTCATCGTATTTATTGGAAAACCGTTTTCTATGTTGCCGATGATAAAATGTCAATAACATTAGATTTTCTTTACATTGTATATTTATGTTTTATTGGTTGAATGGTTATTTAATGTTGCGTGATGGTACCTATATTTTTATGGTCTGATAGGTTTTGTTGCTAAGTTTACAGACAAGTTTTCTTCAAACTAGTGGAAATTGTTTTTATAATAACAAGTCTAAGTAAAAATCGTTAATTTAAATGATTAAATTATCATGTTTAGATACACGTCAAAAAAACAAACATCCGAAATGAGAATCTTCTCCTTTACAAAAGGACAGCGCTTTGAAAAAAGCGTTTTGAAAAAAATTCTTATAGACATTATAGCTCTGCTTGTTAGGAGAAAACAATCTGCCGATCAGTCGATGAGCATAACACCAAGAGCAAACTTTAACGATTTTATTAGGTTTCGTTATACTTTCGTAACTAGCTGAGAAAAGTCACGGTGATTATAATGAGAAGGGATTATTTTTTTTGTGTTGTAAACAGCTGTCAATTTTCAAGGCAAAATAGCGGTGTTTGTACTGACTGAGAGCATTTGTCAGCTGCACCACAAATAGCTATCTTTCGACCCCTGTAGGAATGAAATGATTGTAAATTCTTCTAGAAAATCAAACTCAACTCAAAATTTTTATTTCAAATATAGGAATGAAATGATTGTAAATTCTTCTAGAAATACACTTATAGAAAAATATTAATTAAGTTTATATATGTTATTTACTTAGCATTTTACTATGACTTAAACTGCAATAAATAAAAATTATACGCTAACTGAAATATTAAGCTCTCAATCCCTTTTATTACGATTTCACAACGGTTCCAAGTGGATCCGATCTATATTAACATAAACTATAAAATAATATTATTTATTGCTCAATCTTATTAAATAATTAAGATCTTGCATTCCTGTATTATTTGTTTTAGTTTATACTGAGTCTAGTTGTATTAGCGGCTGCACCTGTGCAATAGGGTTTTTTAGACAAATATGATAATGATGCAACAGTGTAACCCGCCCTGGTTGCACCATTTACCATTTATTTATTTACCTTATTTTATTTTATTTTTATTTGTGAAACAAACAGATGATAGACCTTGTTTCAATCATGCGATTTGACAACTGAAAATAGTTCGATTTGACCAATAGGCGACAAGATCACGGCTGGTTGTGGTTTGGTTATCGTTATAGTTAAATGGTACAATTCATTCAATCTAAGTCACAGGGGGTTATAATAGAAGTTAGTCAAACACTTTATTTTACTTTCGATTACTCGGTATTTTTATAGTTTTCGAGTATAACAAACACACACAGACCTTTCTATAAATAAAACTGAAATAGATTAAACATAGACATTTGTGATTTTATTTTCATTAATAAATGAATTGGCAATATTAGCTCTAAATCACCTGTTTATGTGTTATTGCAAATTGAAGTAAAGTAAATGAGATAGGTACTTTACCTAGTTTATTTGTCAATGTGCTTTTGATAAGTTTACTTTAATATGTAGTAAATAATATCTCAATTGATATCGAGATGTCGCTTTTTGGATTAGAAATGTTATCTAATCATAATTTAATGTTATGGATTTATAATTTACTAGCCGTTTTCCCACGGTTTAATATTTTCTGTTATATCAAAATATTTGCACCCAAATTGTTACAGTTTTTTATTTCAGTTTCGGTTTAAAGAATTTAATTCTCCTAAGAACACTACAAAGGTCACTTACAATGAGATACAAAGTATTCTTATATCTAAATTGATTCATTTTGCCTTCTTGTTGGTGAAGTCAAAACAAATAATATAAATGAAAGTTTGTAATTGCTAACATTTAGGTAATAATTATGTGGTATGATTACATTTCATGAACGTAGTTTCTCAGTTCTATTTTGAATTCGTTAATATTATCACAATATATCTTTTACGTCATTTGGTAAGCCGTTAAACATCTGTGCAACTTCAAATAGTATGGTTTTTTTACCGTAGTTTGTCCGAGCTTGTTGTCATTTCTGTTGTAATGTATTTCATTTAGGTATTTTTAAAGATGTTCTTCTAAAAACAGGTGTCAAGTATAACATTTTTTTCATATAACACGTCGAAAGCTAGGTTACTAACTATTTAGTAATCTGTGGCTATGTGCACCAGTTATATTATTTTTAACAATAATAATTCCACCCACCTAATCTTTTCTCAATTAACTATTGACATGGCAGTTACGTTACAAACCGGTTACGTCGGTAAGTTCAAAGCGAATTTAACCAACACTCATAAACTACAATAAACGTTTGTTGAGTACATTATTTATATTCATTACTTACTTTTATTTTAGCCTCGGGGATGAACTAATAAACTTTTGCAAGGCTTGACAACCGTTTTCTAATTAAAAGGACTAGTTTCTTAGCTCTGGTTTTGGTGAGACCCTAAGGGATTTTTTGTATACAGATACCAATAATTGTCCATTAGATTTTAACCTTACTTCATATAGAATTCAAAATTATATCGGTTAAGATGTTTTTTTATTGTTTTAAGACACAACATTCTTTTCTTTTCATCTTTATGATAATTTAGTTTTGATCGCTTTTCACCCGGAAATACCAAGGAAACAACTTCCCGCATTCGGATACTAAAATGCTTATGTCCTTTAATAAACTCTTAATTATCCCGACTGTGGGTGCACCATATGATGGTGTCAGACTTTTACTGATTAAAACCCACCATGTTCCTTTTTAAGCCCTTTATGTACCAGGGCCGCGGTAACTCTTTAAACAATCACGCAGCCCCGGCAGGCATATCTAAAGACCTGTCAGGTTAGTGGGACTTCATTCAATGAGGGTTTTCAAAAATGGCAGCACCGAGTCGTCAGGTCCAGGTAACTGTCAAAGTGCTTATCTTTACTATGAATAGTGAACGATTTTAGTGTTTTTTTTATTTTATAATTAAAGCACTGCATTATTGTTTTACTATTGCGGTTGAGTAAATAAAAAAAACTAAATCATATTGTGTTAACAAATTTTTCAACAAGCTTTTCCTTAGTACCAGTGACTTTTGCACCCTCTCTCTTAGCTCAATTTTTAGTTCGGAAACCTTATTCTGACCGTAGTCCATAATAAAATCAATAACACTTCCAATATAACAGAATTTCAATAAAGAATAAGTTCGGCACCTACAATTCCATACTATTTGACAGCTGTTTGGACCTGACGCATACGAAGCGCCGCCTGGCGGCAGAAAAAATATCGAAAACCCTCATTAGACAATCATTTGACAAGATTCTATCTTACCTCAAATTTTAATACCTTCTCAAAAATGTCAACTATTTCATCAACCACAACTTTCTGAAGCCATAAATAGTTTCCAATAGTTTACGCAATTCCATCTAAACCCTGTAAATGCGTAGATAAGTATCTGCTATCTACCATCTAGTACATTTAGGTGGGTAACGGTTCGTACTCGTTTCTCGCGAATTATACCCCATGTAGCGGGTTCGATGCCGTGTAGGACATTCTTTACTGTTAATTTATAGCACGAGGACTGGAAATAGGGTTAAACTTGTTGGTGATTGCTAATAATTGGTTTAGTGTGGTGATTAGTAGATTATTGTGTTTAATCTCATGCGTTTCGCTTTCAAGATGGTAATTTCTTACCTCTTACGATGCTCTTAGGAGTCTATTTTAGATGGAATGTAGATTATTTAATGCTCAACGTTTATGTAAACGTTTTGAGCTTTAAATGATTTTTTTTACTTTAAAGTAAGTGAAAATTATGGCAAAAATAATTAAATCTGATTATAGTAGGTTCAATTCCCAAAGATTATTTTTTTTTGTCAAACACGGAAAACTGCGCACCCAATCCCAATAAGTAATAAAGCGATTTTTTTGGAATTTTCGGGCACTTGTTTCTTTATTTTTCGTAACTTATTTGTTTCCTTCTTTTAATATCCGCGTATATATATTAAAGAACTAGTATTATAAATCAGATACGCACAAATACCAATGCACTTAACACTTTACCAATACAAAAATGACTGCAAAAATCTTCCTCCCACTTTATATATTCGTTCACAAGCACTCAACACTTATCTCGATACAAAAGTCATGTGCGAAACGCAGTAATAATTCTACGATCCCTTTTAGCGTTAACTACGACCACTAACTAACAGTTAAACTTAGTATATAGCATGTTTAGAAAACAGATTCTACCTAAACGGCTAACGTACTTTTGCAAAAAGCCCTATCTTGAAACATTGTATGTATTTACAACACCCTGTGAAGAAGAGCTATTAGAATCTGCAATTTTGAACCTTAGTTTGTAAAACATAGAATTGAATTTCGATTGTGATGTACAAAAAGTTATAAGACCTTTCAGAGTAAATTCTGCCATTGTAAAAACGACTTTGTTGTAAAAACTTTAAGGTATATTTTTGCCTGTTTTGTATAAGTTTAAAGTTTAGTATACAACAGTGATCTTCTATAAAGAGGTGTTTAGTCTTAAACCAGTCTTATCGGAACAATAAGGTTTGCTGCAATCAGGAGTCAAAGAGCACGTAAGTCGGCCTTTGTAGGCCTTTCTTAAATTAATGTTGTTGCTATTAATTAGAATGAAGTATCTTATTGGTGGACATTAAATTTGGTGGGGAGTCATTTGTCGATTGGTAGTGGATTGGTGCGATGCGTGAAAGGAAATTTCTGTCGGATGGTTACTGTAAAGTAAATAATCGAAACTAAACGGCATATATAAATTACCCATATGGTGACTGTAATTCGCCTTGATATTTGGGCAATGTTTATTTCTTTGATGAATATGCTCAAGCAAATTTTTCAATGAACATCATACTTAATATCAAACAAAATAAGTAATTATCCTTTTTGATATTGAGTGGTTACAATAAAATTAGCTATTTTATATAATTTTTGTACTTTAATAAGCGTTGTAATTACTTCATAATTTGTATCGTTCACATTTTCAATTTAATATAAAAAAATCTGTGTTAATAACTTTCAGTCTTACTTTTCCAATTTAATAAAATACAATAAGCATTTTTGCGCGTTAAACTAAGTAACTAATATGTACAAATAAGTAAGACATATGTTACCACTTATTGCCATTATTCGGCGTCAAGAACACAGGTAATTAGAATGTCTGTGCTATAAGTTATTTCGCAATAAACAGCATTAGATTTAGCTAATGTTGCCTACAACAAATCAAACGCGCCGCACTGTGTTATCTACCGGACAATATTGCTTTACGATAAGGATGGCTATTCAACAAGGGAATATTGTCCATAGATTTTGATATGGTCGGGTAGCTGTGATGAATTAGATTATTCTGACATATATTTATTTATTTATTTAGTATCATAAACACATACATTAAAAAGAGATACGAAACATATAGCAAGTGTTAACACAACAACAATTACAGACGTAATATCCAAACTAATATTATAAATGCGAAAGTAACTCTGTCTGTCTTTCTGTCTGTCTGTCTGTCTTTTCTTCACGCCTAAACTACTGAACCGATTTGTGTGAAATTTGGTACAGACATAGTTTGGAACTTGAGAAAGGACATAAGATAGTTTTTATTTAAAAAAAAATGTAAAAATAAAAAATATTCCGGACATATAGCGCCATCTATTGGTCAAACCAAAAATATGCCGGAAGTCACTATTTCATGCGAACGAAGTCGCGGGCAAAAGCTAGTATAATAATATGGACGTTAAACTAATGAATTCTATGCAAAATACTTCGATTCTTGATGAAAAGCTTGTGCTTTTTTGTCAATCTTCAAAAATTGAAATTGAAAATATTCGGTAAAATGTACAACTTTCACCAAGTTTCTTGAACACATTTTGATGCGATTGTGATACCTGCTAACTTCTTCTAAGCTTGGGTACGCTCCCAGTTGACAGCGATGGGGATGAATTTTTTGACGCCTTTTAGATATAGTGTATAAAATAAATTGATTAGAGAATGAAATATTAAAAAAAAGATATACATATTTGCGTGATAGTGTAAGTAGTGTTAGCTCCTGAAAAAACGGTTTGCACATTTGTGAAAGTATCAATATTATGTATAAACTATATTCCTTTTATTTAAACTATTTTGCACAATTAAATTCATTTTCTTTCTTTTACTTTCCTCCGCCCGCGATTTTACCCGCTTTCCAATGTTGTGTTGTGTTCAACTGTTGTGCTTAGCCGGAGGGTGACAAAAACTACCCTATGCCTTTTCGCGGGTCTAAGCTCTCCATGGATCTCCCCATTAATTTTCAGCTTAAACGGTTGAGTCATTCTTGAGTTTTAAAAATGTGTAACTTTCTTTGAGCACGACTTTATTTTATATGGTAAATAGATAATAGGTATACAGGAAAAATAATTAGAATAACTTCGGCTACTCATCGGTCTTGCTGCTAGGATATCGGTATAGCAAGCAACCACAAATCCATTCAAACTAATAACCTCAGCAGAAAAAAGTGGGAACCTACTAATTCGCTTTAAGTTGGTCGATAAATTGCCGGTCTATGATTCATACAGGGTACCTAATTTATCGAGAAACCAAACCTTACCGACCCGAGTTCAGAGCATGAAATTAGAAATATTGCAAACTAGGTAAATTCTATTAAATAAAGACCTATATCTTTGGCGAAACCTTAATTTATACCTAGGGAAATCTCAGGGTATTTATGCGGTTGTTAGAAGTCTAAAATTCAAAGGGCAAATTAAAGAACATTGATTCAGTAGACGTTTAATACTCTTTTTTTCTCCTGCCAAAGTTGGAGAGCTCAAAATTCTATCCAAAATAGTTCAGTGTTGTCATGAATGGGAATTACATAATAAGCATATAAACACATACTCATACTTATGACCAACTTAGAATAAACATAACATTAATGATTTTAGTAACGCAAGGTAATAAATTAATTTCTTAATTACACACACAATAGAGAAGAAAATTATACATTTTCTCCATTAAATATGAGTTCATTACAATAGCAAAATTCAAATAATCATAATAATATGAATTCTCAACGAAGTTTTATTAAACATATAGTTACAATTACACGAAAGAACGCAATTTCGTTTTCAAACAATAAATTATAATACTTTCTTTGTAATATAAGATGAAATTGCTGCCATTGTTATTTGAATAAAGTATTAAAATGGTTATCAAAATGTTCATTTGTTCTAGACAGATTTACATGTAAAATGAGCACGGAGAAAGAAAGATAGCGGAGATGCCATAACGAAGGTAGGGCCTTCTTGTAGGTCAAGCAATGTACAGTAGGCGTGATCAGTCACTAGAACTAACTAAACGTTTGGATTCCTTGTCAAATCACGACCTGTCAAAGATTTGTCTGCATTGATTGGTGATTTTATTTTGCAAATAACGGGTGGGTTCCATAGAAGGCATGCAAGGGCGGCGCTAGTACGTTAATCGGCCTCCGAACACCCGCATTTTGCGCAACTTTCTTAGGCGATTTTGCACTGTGACATCTCTGCTAGTAATTTTGGTATCCGTGAAAATGAGCGTGGTTTTAAAGAAATAGTCGATATGTGTCGTAGTGTTGTGTCGCGTTGTGAATGGGCATGGTGAACTCCGCGGAAGGAGCGATGTATTCCCGTACGTTGGAATAGGAGCCATGGAGACGCTTCTATTCTTGTAGTAGATTTTAGAATTAAAATAATTGAGTAGGTTCTTAGTTATGGTTTTTGATGGACACATAAACTTGTGGATTTGGAGACGTTAATTTTAATGACAATTAATTATATTCGATTATTGAGGGGACTTATTAGCTACCTAAATTAATTTATAGTCTAAGATTTTTTAAATCATCATTTTTTTATGTGAAATAAAAAAATGCTGTTGGCTATGATAAAAGTGTATGATGTAACTTTTTGTATGTAATTTTTTTTTAAGTATTCACAATCTGCTTTAGCTTATTATATCCCAGAAGAATGAGGTCACTAAGTCACTATGTATGAAAGTCTAACTTAAAGAAAATGTAAAAAACTAAATCAGTATTACTCTTTTCTTGGCTGTTTTGCCAACAGCACACTTTCTAGGTCATGAATCTTTGTCAATCTCAAGATTTCAGTAAACTGAGAATTTTCCCAGCTATTTCATGATATCACTCAAGTTTAGCATTTTACTAGAATATTCTAATTTTATTCATCGTTGTTTCGAAAATATACATAGTTGGTTTGACCGGGAGTTTATGTGCTTGGATGATATGATATAAGAACATACTTATTATGTAATTTCAGTTGTTATTTGAAGATCTTAAACATTTTATCTGTTCAGATAGGCATATACAAAAGCCAAACATAACTTAGAGTAGACCAAAGTTAAAATTATATCATCATCATCCTCCGAGCCTTTTTCCCAAACTATGTTGGGGTCGGCTTCCAGTCTAACCGGATGTAGCTGAGTACCAGTGCTTTACAAGGAAGTTAAAATTATATACCTACGTAAAAAAAACAGAGCCCTATCTGCCTTTTTCTAAAATAACTACTAACTAATCATCTGCAATTTGTAACGCCAAAATGAAATATCCAATAACATTTTTCAACGCAAACTGCAAAATGTTGTTACAAACAATATTATAAAAATATTGCTTATCCTTATTTATTTTCATAGACAAGACAATTAGCTAAGCAAGATGCATATATAAATGATGTACTTAATATCATATTCGCGTATTCTAATAATGACTTCATATCTTATTTTTATTTTTTTTAGGGAACTCTAACTACATGTATAGTAATTTTTGTTTCCCGGGATTTCACCCACGACCTGGAAAACCATTTCTCATAAAAAGTAGCCTATGTCCTCAGGCTCTAAACTATCTGTGTACCAAACATTTTACTCGGTTCAGTAGTTTTGTGAAAGCCTAACAAACGGACCGATTTTTACTGATTAGGTACGAATTACAGAAGTATTGTTTCAGACTTGATTCTTGAAGTTACTCAGCATCCATCATATATTCTATCACTCATCATGTAATAGTCAAGTCCATATTAAAAGAAGATGGAATTTCAGACCTTCGCCATACTTAAAGCCAGCTTTAACGAGCTTCTATAAAGTAAATGTTTCAGCCTGAATTTTAAGACCCGCTTAAATTTTAGTTATCTAGATTTTTTACGATATCTTCGTTCGCGTAATTAAGCTACTTTCTTAAGAGACGCTGTTTAAACTTTATATCCGGTTGTTTTACATTTCACCCGGGTTTTTTCCTTTTGGAAATTGTGCATTTTTCAGCTTCGGAGTTTTTGGTCAAACGATATGTTAGGTTACTTTTAGGAAAATAAACACTCGTGTCTACATCAGGTTTCAATGGAAGCCAACTTCTTCTTCTTCTTAACATTTATCCCGTCTTGTGACGGGGTCTGCTTTCCGTGTCTTCTTCTTCCACTTCGCTCTATCCTGGACATCTTCCTCTTTGAGTTCGCAGATTTCCATGTCTTTCTTTACGACGCTCAACCACCGCAGTTTTGGCCTGCCTCTGCGCCTTGACCGGGTATATCGTGATTGAGTGTCGCATTGCCGATGTACTCAGGTGGAATACTTCAATGGAAGCCAACATAATTCTGAAAACGCTAAGCAGATAATACGAGATAGGCAAACGTCTAATTTTTATTTATTCCAGACTTTAATACCTATTAATTGAATGAATTGTGATAATGAACATAATCCTTTGTTTTCATTATCTCTAACAAGTTTATTAAACATAAATATATCGTCAACATGTAACTGTAGATTCCCAAAGAAATTAAATTTACCATTTATGAGAACCGAATTGCACCGTAGAAATTGTTACCCAATGTCCCAATGTGCATTCGAATATACAATAAGCTACCATCTCGCATAAAAGACCTACCAATGAGTAAATTTAAGAGGTCCCTCAGAAATTGGCTTATTGATAAATGTTTTCATACAGTCAAAGAGTACCTAGAGGAGAAATAGTTTTGTTCCCTCAGAAATTGTAAAATGATTGTAGGTACTTTTTTAGCTATAAGATTATAGAACTTGAAATATTTGCATGACTAATTATAAGTCGAATATAGTGAAACCATATTTTTTTTTATTGTATCGACCATCATATTGTACCTCTGGCAAATAAATAAATGTCATTTCATTTCAAACGGCTCCTCACTTTCCTGTGAGCATCTACAAAACTTATTTATATAATATTCATTACTATAACTCTAAATCGACGCGCGGTAAACCATGGAACGTGACTAGGTTATCTCCCTCGCACACTGTTGCCATCTCACTCATGCATTCTGATCCTGTGATAGATGCGATTGCGCACATTTCGGATCTGTTTCGAGAATGAAATTTGATATTTTTCGATTTCGGATTATTGATTTATTTTGATAGGATTGTTCTTATTTATATGGAATTCTGTTTTTAATATATAATATTGTGTAACATATGTAACGAATATTTGGTCCATTACAGCCTTCGCACACTGTTGACTTTTCGGTCAATAAGTGGCCCAATGGTTAGTTCATACATAGTTTTTCTACAGTATCGTAAGTCGTGAAACCAATTAAGCTTTTAGATGGTCTGAATCCTTGAGGACACCTGATCATTGCAATGTGCGCAATATTCACCTTTGGTTGACCTGCTTAAGTCCCTAACAGTGACCTTAGAAGGTTCAATGGCAACCTGTACCTGTAACAGGGATTGGAGTTCAATCAATGTTCGTCACCGCCCATGGCGTGTAGTTCTCACTGAAACTCATAATATAGGATCCATGGGACGGGCGGACCATACGATCTCTTTATGTTACTTCCTTGTGGAATAATGGATTGTATTTAGGTGTAAAATTTTTGGAAATCATGGTGATGCTTTTGAGTTTAAAAATTGGCATTTTCTTCTAGCCCTATCCTATGGATGTTTCAGGCGAATATTCATTTAATCAAGAATCGATCCACATTCACATTTTATATGAATTACCTAGATAACCGATATAGTTGAGAGTATGTAGGAGTCAATAATCGTATTTATTTTATTCTTTGTGAAAATAAACAGCAAACTGCCGACCTATTAGAAACTAAATATAGCTACGTTGTAGGCTCGCGTCCCATCCTCTATAAATCCGGAAGTACGTAGGACCCCAAACTCCCACTCAAACAAAATCTATAAATACACGTGCGGAAGCCTTCAAAACATAACGAAGAACAACAATAAAACTTTATTATAAATACACACGCCTCCGCCATATTTTATCAACTGTCACCATTTCAAAATAACTGTTCTTCGACGTCAAAGTGACGTCATCGTTCCCGCCAATAAAATGCGTTCGGATACATACCATAAATTGGCGTATAGAGGAGCCTCGAAAGAGTCCGAACGTCGCTTTTAAACCGAGACGAAGAGATATAAGATATATGAAATTAATATCTGAACCCTCCAGATCTGAGATATATCTTTTATGTGTTGAAAGGAGGATTTATCGGAGTTTATTTAAATATTACTTTGTGATCGTAAACGTTCGGTATTCCGTACTGAATGAATTATGGCTGGTGCATTTAGGGTTGCCAGATGAATGTCTTATGTACTCCGCTTATGTACTCTCTTATGTATTCTCTTATGTACTCTCTTATGTACTACTCTTATATATTGAATGTTCCATGGTTTTTGTTGAATCTTTCCGCAATTTTGGAGACTTTTTTGTGTCGGATTTAAGCTTTTATTGAACTTACAACGTACTCATGTATGTCAAATTTCCTGGTGAAATTAGCAAGTCAATTTTGAAAACGATCAAGACATTGGTTCCTTCTATAGTTCTTCATGACTCTTTGTGGTTGACACAAATGGGGGTCAAGATTCAGGAAGTTAGGCATTTACTTACACTTTTAGAGGAAGAAGAAAACAATTCTTCGGGGTTCTGAAGTAGCTAATAACGGATACTTCTATAATTATTCCGGGGTAATGACAAATTCACAAAAACAAGAACAATTTTGGTAATTTTTTCGGGTTCCGTACCCAAAGGGTAAAATGGGACCCTATTGTTTTCGCTCCTCTGTCCGTCCGACCGCCTGTCACCGATTCTGAAAACTAGAATAAAATAGATATTTTTGGGGGGCTCTTCGTGCCCTTCGTGCGCGAGTCCGACTCGCACTTGGCCGGTTCTTAGTAGTTCATTGAGTAGTTCCCTCGGGACGCTTGTAATTGCTAAGTAGTTCTAAATATAGCTCGTCAATTTGTCGGTCATTAGTAATGTTTTACGATGACATTTAATCAAAGAGTCCTTATGATTAATTTTACATTTGATACGGTCGGCTGATGGTATCGGCGTTTTAGTGATTATGGTCGAAGATCTTACTTACCTATCTTTAGATATAGATTCAAAAAAATTGGAAATTTGATAAAAGTATAAGGTTTTATGGTATGGGTATGGTAAAACTTTTTGTGACTTAGAAAGACTTAAATAAACAAATAAACTTAGTTATTCGTAGGCATTTCAACAAAACAAAAAAAAATGGCAGGTCATTATTATTCGTTGTCTATATTTTCTTTATTTGCTTAGCTCTCGATATAATTACATCGATACTAAGTCATTCACAATCCGACATTCGATTGATAAAAGCTTTATTAAATACAGTTATTTAAAAATGTTCAAGTAACACGCTTTACTTTCATTCTTATCAGGCACATCACTAAAGTCTGCATATCGACTATCGATGTTTTACATCGACTGGACCCCCGGGTAGCACCTTTAAATAATTAATTTTAATCGTTGTCTTACTTTTATAGCAACAACAGTTATTACTTTTGTAATGTTAAGTTTTTAATACATAATTGAGACATTATAAGAAAGTGTATGATGATTATAAAAAAAAAAAACATTAATTTGGTAATACATGTTTATTTATTTATTTATTTATTTATTTATTTAATAGTTCATGTACACATTACATTACTTGTTTATTACATTGACTAATAAAAAAATCATGTTTGTTTGTTAAATATAATTGTAATATTGTATAAATAAGCCTTAACTTATAGGTACCTAATACTGTAGCGTAAAATTAAAAAATCGTTGATTGTTTTTAAAATTAATTAATTCAAATAGCGTTATTTCCATTTCGGAGGCACACAAATAAAATCATGAAAAATTTGAACATTGCCTTTTCTTATGACATTTCAAACCACGTCAAAAAAAATATGGTTAATCCTAGAACACTACATTATAGTACTTCTAATACAGTTTCATTACATTTACGATAAACTTGAGAAGTTAATTAGCTAGACCTAAAAGGAAACTTACTAGATAGACGGGAAACTAGCCGTTCTTATGACAGCATGACATGTGACGTCACTATAGTAATTGCCTTCAAACTCGTATACAGGGTGGGCACTTCGCGGTTTTAAAGTAAAATGTGGGGGATAAATGGTGTTACATATTTTTGCTGTCTTTGAAAGGTATTGGTAATATTTAATTCTGTTAATTATAATGACTGTACATCCAGTGTGACTATAAGTTTTTGCAAAGTAAAGTATTATGTCTGTATTGCCATTTTTAATTTATTCTTCTTTTGAAGTTGGTTTTTTCATAAAAATTACGATGATGGGTTCCGACTCCGAA
Source organism: Helicoverpa armigera (assembly GCF_030705265.1). Taxonomy (NCBI): domain Eukaryota; kingdom Metazoa; phylum Arthropoda; class Insecta; order Lepidoptera; family Noctuidae; genus Helicoverpa; species Helicoverpa armigera. The sequence continues at coordinate 4,711,572 of NC_087145.1, read as the reverse complement.
TTTGGTCACCTTTTCGTGAAATTCTTATTGAAAAGTTCTACAAGAAGGCAGTGCACTTAATTACTCATTTACAAAAAAGACTGACAAAAGTTTTTTTTTCTATAAATAATATGATTTCGCTAGGCCTGAATTCCGATACAGACATAAGCTATAAGCATCAGTATTATGATTTCGTTTTCACCCAAAGAGATTTCTATTGAGCAAGGCCATACAATTCTATAAATCAGGCTTAGGCCTTTTTTTGTGGACATAAATCAACATGGACGCTGATCGCAGTACATTTTAATCAAATTTTAATATTTATACGTTTAGTAGCGGCCGCCCGAGTGCTTATGTGGATTTATTATTTTTTAATCTGTGCTAGATCTGCGATTTGGGAGAATTTGATCATCGGATCGCTTTTTAGGGAATTAATTTTAAATGTAGTAATGTTATAGATTTAGGTATATTTACTTATATCATATTTGTTCTAATGAAAAGCGGTACTTTAATGTAAATACTGGTTCTAACCTACTCAGCTTTAAATTATCATATCACTAAGGACTAAGAAACCTTTTTGCTAAGACCACTTAAATAACAAACCCAAGAAATCGAACAGCAAAACAAAGAAAATACCATTTTACTAAACGGCTAACTACAGACAGATTTACGAACGATATAACCACTCAATCACTAAAGTAACCTAAATAACACAACCCTAGTTTAGTCGATATCGATAAATAAACTAAAAACACTCGATAAACATCACTAATACATTTTATTGTCTCTGCCAGATGTCGCCAATTATGTCGATCGATATGTATTGCTATACGATTAATACAATATATCGATTTAGTGATGTTTTTGCTTGTAAAGTCCAATTAGGCGATTTCTCAGTCTCTCCTGATATGAATATGAATAAAAGATGGCGTCTGATGAGACAATAAATCTTTGACGAGTGACAGTCAAGTAGAGCTCGTTACTAATGCGTGTGATGGGACATCTATCTTTATCGATAGTTTTATTATTTAAATTGTCATGTCATAGATGTGGCGATTGGTTTAAATAAAAGCCTCATGGATATCTTTATCCAGACATGAAGAGAAATTGCAGTAATAGGTTTTTCTATGAATGTTAGTTTTAGATTTTTTTTTTAATTCTTTGATTTAAGTGGTATTTGTTGACATTATACTTTATATATTACATACAGCCGCCGCTATAAAGTAGGTTAAAAGAAGTGAAGATACTCTTGAAAATGAGCATGGGAATATCGTAAATGAGGTCGGTCCTTTGAGCTTTCTGTTCTCGGATCATAACTTGACTGTATATGAGTAGTGATGGGCCGTTTTTCTTTAGCTAAAGATAATATCATCCAGATATAGTCTCAAGTAATATGAATTGTATCATATGGAGACCTACATAATTTTAAGACCATGTAAATGTAGATTTTTCATTGTTACAGGAAGTGACAGCCATTCCAGCCAGTTCGATGTAATTATCAAGGTAAATCTATGCTTGCGGATTTTTATATGGTTATCCATTTTCAACTTCAAAAAAGTCATTTATTTCTTACAGAAAACAGCCAGTTTTCAAAGTTAGTTGGCTCGTTTGCATCAAGATTATTTCATATTAGCTTACTTTATCGATATGAAAATAATGTATGTGTGTCCCACCACTAGCTACTGCAGGTCCTGTCTAGTGTTCATATTATGTAGATGAATCTGTACAGACGTGGGGAGGATTAATATCCAACTACCCGTTTTATTGCGTTACGATACAAGTTAATTAGGCACTATATGTATATCTATGAGTACATTAATTTTAATATGTTTTACCTAATGAATATTCAATAAACCTAGTGCATATAGAAAATTAATTGAAATCTCTTTTGATCCTAGAAAACTTCATAGTTTAGAGAGTTTAATAGTTTTGGCGCTGAATAATCGGTTTATTTGGTAATTTTTTATATATGTGTGCAATAGGATTGCCTAGGGTGCATGATAAAGCATGTAAAAAGTTAGTATTTATTAACATTAAAAATCCTCTTCCTAAAGGCACGTAGATATTTTTATGAAAAAAATTACAACATTGTGTAAAAATTAATTAAAAACGTACAGTCCATGAATTTTTAGGGTTCGGCTGCAAAGTTGATTACGTTAGTCTAATTTTTGTTACAAAAGTAAAGTTTTGTTCACGCTTGTCCCTAGCGGGGTAAGTATGAATGGTATAAAATGTCAATTATCTCCATCTTTATGCTAATCGTGATAATTGAATTGAGATTTGTTTTGGGAATGAATAATTTTAAGCGCAATGACTGTGGTGTGATGATGTCTTGTCTTGTCATTTTATTGATTTTTTTTTTTTTTTTTTTTTTTTCCAAAGGTCTTTATTTATTTACAAATAACTTTTTACAATAACTTAATAATAAATATATATACAACATACAACTAACTTATTACCTAATATATACACTTACTATAAATAAAAATATTTAAAAAATTGCATCAAAAAACTCCTCATCGCTGCCCACCGGGAGTGTACCCAAGAGGCTGGCAGCATTGCCACGTTGTATGGCAATGCTTACTTTTTGGCCAAAATAAAAACCAGCCCTTGGGTCACCTGAAGTGTCAGCAAGTCGCTTAGCGATATCCTTATATAGGAGATGAGCACTTGGACCCCACGGCCCGAGGGTTTCAACCCCAAACGGCTCAAAGGTATAGTTACCCACCAGGGTACTATATTTGCGCCGTTTGAGGTCCTCTGCAGCCGCAGCAGCGGAACCAGCACATCGCGCCGAGCTAGGAAGGTGAGATGGTGCAAGAGTATCGACACAGGTCGCGTCCCATACTAAAGACCTACCCATCTTCCACGGGAACAACGACATACCGTCTGGTCTCTTGCCATCGTCGCGTACCAGACCACTGGGTTCTAATATGGCTGGAACGCCGACGGCAACAAGAGCGCGACGGATTATGTCATTAATATTCGCATGCCGTGCAAAACGGCCGGCGCTGCGGCTACATGACAAGCCGTGGTGTCCAAGGCTGCTGACAGCTTCACCACATGGGCAGCGGTGAGGAGAGCAGCACGGAGCACCCAAACGCAAGCAAATAGCTAGCCGGAAAGTGGTGTCATCAAACAAGGTGCCTATGTTTGACGACGGAAGTGCCAGAAGCCATAAACCCGACTCCCATTCGCCCACAGCCAGAAGGCGCGCTCGCTCTGCAGAAGAAATTGACGTATTAATCAGATTATTCCGTGTAGCTCTGCAGAGCGGCTCATCCCACTGTCTCTGAGAGGATGGGTTGACGGGTAGATCAATATTCGGGCAGGTGATTTTCCAAGCCTCTACAGCCTCAGCCAGGCATGGTACCTCGCAATTGACCAGTGTGGAAGGGAGAATTTTCCTGGTCAATTTCTCAGTACCACGGACGGAGGATATAAAGGCCGGTAAACTTATACTAGAAATTTTGCGGACGCCAAGCCCTCCCATGCGAATGGGAAGAGTAGCCTGAACCCAGGCTCGGTCGTCTAGGGCCACATTTAAAATTGATGATAATGTGTGTCTGATAATTTTGTCAAGTTGTTCCAAAAGGTTTGTGTGCTTCCATAGAGTGGAAGCGCGCAAATAGTATGTTAATTTTGGGCCAAAACAACAATATCTAATGATTGTAATGGCTGAGTGCATGTTAATTTGGAGCAGCCTTTCCGAAATATGATTGAAATTTTGTATTTTGTCCTGTATAAAATTCGAAAATGAATTTTCATATATTGGGGAACCAAGGAGACAAAGAGAGTCCTTATCAATTAATTTAATATCCGGGGCTATTGCATTGAATTTTGAAAGTGTGTCTTGTCTGTCAGTATTGTCCGGTACAAAAAGTTCGCATTTGGAGTAATTTAGATTTAGACCTATTTCTTGAAATTTGTTTTGGAGAAAAGAAAAATCACCAAGTACTGTATCTACTTTGCCCCCCAAGGTTCCGTCATCAAGGTACCAAACGTTGAATTCGAATTTAGCTGCCGAATTATTGGGTTTATGGCTAAACTGAAAATCACGGGCCCGAGTGGGTCACCCTGCTGACAGCCAACAGAAGATTCCAGAAGGTTGTCCTGATATAGTAATTTAGATGGATGTCTGTAGCATTGCCAAATAAAGCTGTAAATTTGGGGTAACTCTTTTTTCGTTTCTGCCAGCAAGGTGTCCCTATTGACTGAATTAAAGGCATTCTTTATGTCAACCTTCATTATGACCTCTCCTTTGCCACAATTTAAATAGGTCGATAACGCGTGCACGGCAGCCTCGCAGCCCCCTCTTGAGCCGTAACCCAGCTGAAGGGGCTGAAATTTTTCCGAAACACCCTCACTACAAAATTTACAGCAAATCTTGGCTACCGTGCGACGGTAAGTAGTCCCTACGGCAATTGGACGAATGCCGCCATCCCTCTTGCGTAGGGCGCAGAGGTTCGCTCCATACAAGACGTCGATGACGGCCTCGTCCACCTTGCCGGCGAGCATAAGGTTGACCAGGGCTGTAAGCTCCTTCAAGAGCGACTCACCAGCTTCCCCGGCGCTTGGGCAGGTAAGGTCCTTAAGGTGTTGCGGACTCAAGCCGTCGAGGCCGCCTGCGGAACCGCTCCTGAAGGAGCCTATTGCCGTGCTCAATTGTCGACCTGTAATAATGAGGGTATGGGTATCCGGATCAGGGGGGTCGGGAAAAGAAAGGTCATCGGATGGGGCAGGGTGTTTGCTCTCCAAAGCGGAAAGTGTTTCTGGGGAACAAGGTGCCACCACATCACTGCTGAAAAGAATCCTCGCTGCACCACTTATGTCACCTTCACTTAACTTGGATTCTACCAGGTGGGGGATGCTCCTCGAATAGGTAGATCCTGTTGTCGGTGATTTAGTGTCGAAATCTCTGGCCGAAACATTACAGTTATCTTTAATTTGTGTCGTTAAGGACTTTTTGGATGCCAAATTTTTTTGAATATGTAAGATTCTATAAGGGAAGGTGAGTAAGTTCTCCCAAGCACGTTGCGAGTTCTCCCGTGCAGCCAGGCGGACACAACCTGCCAAATGTTGAGCTACTAAAGCCCTGGCGCCTCGGGGAACCCGCTTTAGGATTGGAATTGTGTTTTTGAATTTTGAAAGTCTTTTCCAAAACGGTTCCAAAGGTGTGTCGGTATCTGGGTTTGTCGGGGTTAGTGTGGGAGGAACTGCACTTTGGGATTTATGTGTCTTCCCAATGTGCACGTTCAAACCCCGCTTACCTTTAAAAAAACGTGCTTGGGGGCACAGCGGGCATCTCAGGGCATCCAGAGATGTTGAAGATTGACAAGCACTTACACTCCCATCACCATTACTGTACATCTGGGTGCCTACGCTACTTATTTGTATACACTTACAACTATTAATTTTCCACAAAAGAATATTTACAATAATAAAAGTAACAAATCAAAATAGCACTCAAAAACACAAATAATCAAAATGTCAATTTGACGCAGTCGCGCTGGTTTCGGCATATTTCGGCGCGGGACTCACTGGCCTTTTATTTCATTAATTGCTCTTCTAGGTTAGTTAAACGCGTTGAGAACTAAGTACTCCACGTTACATTGTCATCACCGTCATAATTTCGAACTTCTGCTGAACAAAGAACTGTTTTTATGCAAAAAGTTCTATTGAACTTAGAACTCAGACAGCTATTTCACACACCTTGATAAAGATATCTCTGGTTTCCATTCATGGAATCCTTTCACCATTTTAATTCTGGCCACCTAGACCAAAAACGTAAGTATGTATGTAGGTATTTAATTATTCAAAAAGTACTATATAACAATAGGATATAATTTTTACCATTTATTTTTAAGTCATCATAGCCCTAATACCCAAAGAAATCCATAGTTTCACACCCAAAAATATTCGTTTTAATACGCAAAAATTTTTTACAAATGGCGTCGTCGGTATCTTCCCGCCATTTCATAAGTGTACGTGGGTGGACAAATTTATTGCACGTGGATAAGCATCGCTAACAAAATGCTTGTAATTTTAGTAATTTTTCTTTTTAAGAGGCCCTTGTTTGTTTTGTGAATTGGCCTCGTATTGTTGAATAAATAAACACTTATATCACCTAGTACGGCGAGGATTTGAAGCATTTTCTTTTATTACGTTGCTATGTGCGATTATTTGTGTAATTGTGGTTGTTTTCGTATTTTATTATTGCGGATTAAATGTTTTTAGTTTTTGTTGTGTTTTGTGATAATCTCTTGTGATAAAATACAATAACCCTTACTTGTATTATAGATGCGAAAGTCATTCTATCTGTTCTGTGCACCAAAACTTCTTACTAGGTACATAGATAACCAAGAAGAGTGAGAAAGGACATTAAGTAAATTTTTGTCCACGTACGGGAAGTAGTTACCGCATCGGTTTTTGCAACGGAAAACAACCACTTCAATATATCAAAAAGCCATCACCAAACACATTTTCCGAACGCAAAATAATAACTACAGTCACAAGAAAATCCTTCACTAGTAGGTAATACTTACATACATAATATAATTTATAGTATTTACCGACATTTCCTAACACAACTACATACAAAGTTGAACTTTAGCAACAATCCGAAGCACTAATTGGTTCAAATGAGACGTTGCCGCCATTTTGATTCGAACGCAACCATAGAGGATTAGTAACAGACTCGCATTCTTGAACGCAGCCATAATTGTGATTGCTATCAATGAGTAAGTACTCCTTTGTTTCAATGTGTGCTGTTATTGCAGTTTCTAAGGTGTTATGCTACTGGGCTAAATGGGACAACAGGATTTAAGTTGTAGTTAAGGTTTAGGGTTTGCACTTTCAGCACATAGGTTCTTATTACTATGAAGATAACTTGGCCATAGTGGTAGTCGTTCGTGACGGGTTAAATAGACGATTGTTAAAAGGGTTAAATAGAGAAGAATATTTATTGATTCATTGAAAGAAAAACCAAATCCAAAGTATAAAGGTAGGTATCTATACTAATATTATAAAGAGGAAAACTTTGTTTGTTTGTTTGTTTGGTTGTAATGGGCTATATTTTATCCCGGTGCGGACAGTAGCTCCCACGGGAAGCGGGTGAAACTGCGGGAAAACGGCTAGTCATTCATAAAGTCACGAAAAGCAAACTTTGACATTAATGTGACCTATTCTACTCATTTTAAATATGTATTCTAGATTTAAAAGAAACAATGTTTGTGCCATAAACGAAAAGAATCATATCATCGACGAGCATTCGACATTCAAACGCAATAACTTCAAACGAATGATTCAAAAACAGAACTCCCGAACGCTCCCGATCCGCAACCGAACGCAAATAAAAATTCTGAAGTCGTAACAAATGTCGTCCAATCAAAATTTCACGACTCACATCGTTGGAAACCATAATTAAATTATACATTCATGCATAAAATAGCCGTTACTGTGTTATGGAGGGCCGTATGTGCGATTAACAGATTACACGATCCCATCCCGCCTAAATCTGAGTAGTATTCTGCAATTTAAATGTATTCTTTGCATTAAAACGATGGCAACTTACATCTGTTAAAATCTTTGCAATCATTTCTTATTTTAAATGGTCGCGAAGTTACATTTGTTATAAAGAAGATGGCTACTAATGGCCGTTATTATTTTTGGTTGATTTTGTGTGTATGCACTTTATTTCTTTCAATATTTTAAGCATTTTTGGACATCGTAACCTTTGCTTTCCTTGAGAAAATATCAGATAAGTCGGACACAGAATAAGGCGATGGTCTGATAAACATAATGTGTAATCGCTTTGCAAGACAATAATGTAACTACAATGTTATGTAAATGTTCAACAGAGAAGATGATTAATCAATAATTATGTGCAAAGCCTCATAAAGAGAACATTATGATGCTCCATAAACTATAACAAAGATGTTCCGAGTGTGTCGAATATTTTGTTTTTGATCCAATCTATTAATAATCAGTTCGATGTTCAAAAGGCGGTGCTTGACCTATGGCCGAATCTGCCACAGATAACGCAAGATTAATGACCGACACATGAACGAATTGAACGAATGTTTTATAAGTACAAAACTTTATTGCATTTCCTTTCTCGGGCGGGGCGTGTAACAAAATTACAATTAACATGATTTACAAACTGCATAAATAACACTTCAAATTATAAAATACGACGCCCCGAGACATAACACCAGTTTTACCGTTCGTCTCAGTGTTGCCAGCTCGCGATGCGAGGATTCCCAGATTTTTTGTTTTGATATCTTGTCGTTGGCGATTTTACACATCGATGGGTTTGATCGATATGGATGTTTTATGTATCGTATTAATTACTTGGGTTTTTGCTCTTCGTTTTTTGGGTCAGAACAGGCATTCGTGATTGATTCTTGCAAATAAAATGTCTCCGGACCGTCTTCAGTTCTCCCATACTCGGAGGAAAACGTCGTATTAACTTGGGTCTCCATTAAGCTGTCGCTAAACAGTGTAATTTATATTTTTGCAATATCACACGGCGTGAGTGGGAGTAGGACGTTTTGCGTTGTCTCTCTCTCAAAGTTATTGGTTTGTTAAAGATTATCTCAACAGTGAAGAGTGCATTCGATATTGCTTGTTTTACATCGAATATTAATTCTCTGGGAGTGTAAGAAACCTTGTAAAGCACTACACTACATTATGGTAAAAGAGAAAAAACAGTCACTTAATGATCACGAAGCCGACTACTTTAGACTGTAGTGAGGAATCGGTTTATAGCACAACTTATAAAAAGCACACGTTTTCAAAATTGAGTATCGGTACTCATGAATTTTATCGTTTGTTGTGCTTTTATTTATTGAACACTCATTTAGGATAAGCCTTTAACATGAACGTAAATAAATAAACTATTACAACACATTAACTTTGTGTTCATGTTACATTTTTTTTTGTCTCCGTAGCCAGGTGAAATAACAACTTTATTAGACTTCACATCACAAGCAGTTTACTTGTAACAATCTGTACATTCTCGATTAATTTTGCATTTTAAAACATAATCGGTATCGCGTACGTTGAATCATTAATCGCCCACAGTTTATCGACGGCGCGAAAATGTACACAAATCACACCTCTCGAACGTTGTTTTTTTTTTACTTTTTTATGTGAACCCGACGCACTGAGAACGCGTTCTTCCAGCCTGAGTTTTTTACTTTTTCGCGGCTTTTAATGCTTTTTTTTTCGTGTAGACGAAGTTAATGCCGTTTAGGATGAGGCTGAAGGTAAAATGTCTTAAGTGCAGTGTTATGTTTTCAGGTATTTTGCTTTATCTGTGATTACATATCTATATGTATCAAATATTAATCATATTTTAGACATGTTTTATACATAATTTTAAAGCTAACTTAACATAATACAATTTTAAAGGTGACAAGTATTATTATCTCCCCCAGATTCACTAAATCAATGTCCGATACACTCTTAAAGTTGTTTCAATTTTCAGTCTGCATACATTGAAAGTTTTTGAACTTAGCACAAAAATTACAAGTGTCCCCTAGGCGCAAGGTTTTAAAGAAACAAAAGATGTTACGTTCAGGGGCTGAAAGTCGGCAAACTAGTTTGCATTTTCAATTTTAAGACGGCTTAAGTTTTAAGTTCAGTTTAAGTCGTTGAAGATTCCATTCGGAAAGGATTTATCTTTAAATGGTTCTTTTGTGGGACATTTTCGGGAAGAAATGGTACTTTTTTAAGTTGGTGTTTAATTGATTTTATTATCAAAACTGTTCTTAGGATCGATTGCCACGTTCAGGTAAACTCTCTTGTTTTTAGCTGATTTCTCTTTATCAGAAACCTGGCTCAGAAACTTGCATAAAATGTAATAAAAAAACTACAAACTCAACAGAAAAATTCTAGTATAAGCCCGCTGGTTGATCTGATACTGACATTATGATTCCGCCTGAATATTTGTTTTTGGGTAAGTACAAAAGCTTCGAGACCGTATGATGTCTCTTAATCTATTAATTTAAACATACATTTATTACTTATTTAAGTTTCTCAAAACAAGGTACAAAATACATTAGTAGTACACAAAAACAAATAAACATCACAACCCACCCAATCAGTGTAGGTGTAATCATAAATCTTTAATACTTTAGCGAACCCTATCGAGGGTAGTTTAACACAAAACTGCAGTGTGACATGCAAGATGCGAGTGTCGAGGTGTCAGGAATGTCGTACACTTGCCAATTAGGTGTCTGAATGGACCGGTTGCCGGCTCATGTACTCGAACCACGGAGTAAGGAAAAAGCAGAGATGCAATATTGCTGGTAGGTCAGGCCTTTTTCTAGATCAAATTCGTACGGTGGCATGATTAAAACAGTTACGAGTGAACTAACAAAGCGTTCGGGTTCTTTGAGACATGTGTCAATGATTTTTTGGTATTACAGAAAATGGTCGGGTCCAAAGAAGGCGTATAAGGGCGGAAAGAGTAACGTTCCTCGTCCCCTGCACACTCTCCATTTGGCGCGCTACTTTCTTAGGAGATTTTACCTTATGGCACCTCCACTAGTCATTTTGTTCTCCATAGCCCGAATACTCTGTGATGGACCGAAGATCGAGAGATAAGGCCTTTTAAAGATTTTGAAGTCTGTATGGGAATTCTTGGGGGACTAACTTAGCATGTATCGATACCTAGTATAAAGTTGAAGATTTTGGCTGTAGGTTTGTTTGTTTGAATGCGCTAATCTCAGAAACTACTGGATCGATTCAAACTTACAGTCATGACTCAAATTATTGTTTTTTTCTAATAAGTAGGCTTATTAAACTTTTTTGAAATATCAAGCCAGTTGCAGAAATGCTTTCAGTGTTAAATGAGACCATTCATCGAGCAAAGCTATTGACTACCTTTTATCCTGGTTCTTCTGGGATGCGGGTGAACCCTATGGCAGAAGCCGGTGATGTAATAATTGCAAATGACACTGTAGAGCTACTCTATATTTGAAACTGGCGATCCGATTAAGGAAAATAAAATAAAAAACTTCATTAGTTTTATGTATGCGAACACGCAGAAGCTGCTAAAACCTTAACCATTTTGTGTTCTGTAAGAATAGAACTTTTGACTTGCAATAAACCAGCCAACTGAGCCACTGCACCAACCAACCCATCCCATAAAATATGTTAAAAAGAACACAAAAAGCCATTTTAATTTTAATTACAATCGAATTTATTCCTCAACACTTTTAATAAATAAAATTGCCATCCATAGTTTAATAACAAAAAAGATTAAAAACTCCTTTGAGCCGATGCACCATAGAGTTTTTATGTCAACTAGAAACAGGTTACATTTCCAGTACAACAAGGTTCGGACTTGTCCTTTAATTTCATGTTTAAATAATGAGCGCCTTTTTACTTCATTAGGTAAGTAAATTACAACAATTAGGTACCTTTACAGTGATTCGAAAACGCTAAATAAGTAAAAATACGATTTAAACTAGGCTTTTAGACGTTCTAAGTTGGAAAAAGAACGAATGCTTTCACATTAGGACTAATGATTTTAAGTTGATGTAGAAAATGTGGTTTTTTTTTAGTTTTTCTACCATGCGATCTAAGTATAGACATCGTGTTTACGTCAAAAAAGTCAGAAAGAATTTTTGAGGCTAGATCCGAACATGGAAGAATGAAATTCTATCTTCTCTGACTACCAGTCTTTCATTAGCACGCTCCCAATATTATATCAATCTGTTTATTTGGTTAGAATCGTTCGGTTCCTCGGATCAATTTCAGGCCTTAGGTAATATCTAAATATAGGTAGGTACGCTTTCGCCAAAACATGACATGTATTCTGCTTTTATTCCGAGCAACAAAGTCTGTCTATCAAACTTATTTAATTCTAAACAATCAAAGAATTTGCGGCTTCACGACATTTTAATTTCCCGCGCATTCGACAGCTGTCAAATCCTGATTGACGTTCAAGAAATAACTTTTGCAGGCAAAGGAAAATAATTATAATGCCTAGGCTAGCTTTGATGGAATGTTACATCAAAGAGTATGATGTAAATCGGTACAATGGAATCATCTTTAGAATGAGTAATCATTGCATGATGTAGAACTTTCTATTTCATTTGTCTAATATTTTATTGTTGGCACGAAGTTTCTGCTGGTCAATTTTGTAGCTCAATCATTGTGAATCTTATCACTGCGTGTTTAAGGTTCAAAATGTGAATGTATCTTTAAAGTAAGTGTTGATTAAAAAAGTTTACATGACATTAAGTACTCTCTTGTCAAAATTGTTCTTTCCGTTGTAACAAGTGGTGTTGCGAAACATGCTTTATTAAAAAATGGTTGCAACGACTTTATTAAATTTGTTTTCTCCTGTATCAGTGGATACATTTTTTGTGCTGGCAACAATGTTTAATAATTGCTGGTAATGTTTTAGTTTCACTTTTTAAAACAATTAGAATATTAGTGTTGTTATTATTTCGTTTTACAAAGATGTTTGGAGATGATTATCTTCATTTAATACAACTTTAGACTTATTATTTAATTTCGTTTAGAGAAAGGAGTTCAATTGCGAGTAAACGTTTCTGTTTAAAATTAATAGCTAGTATTATTAAAGCTTCGTGGAAAAGCTTGTCCGAGGAAGTTTTACCACCCATGACGGTTTTAGATATAGTTGGAAATCTGCAAATAACGTAGTATCGAGAAATATAGTTTGTAGAGTATATTGGTGCTGATGTAATACAGGAACATGAGATATTTCACCGTTGTCAATTGGCTAACTTACCTATCTACGTGCTCTTTGTTTTTGCAAATGTTAATGGACTGCCTCGGTGGTCTAGGTGTCGCACGCGTGATTGCTGTGCACTAGTTCTCGGGTTCGATTCCCGGGTCGGGCTGAAATCGCGTTGTGGGTTTTAGAAACTTTCACAAAGCAGCCCGGAGTCTGGAAGTTGGTGATTGATACACCCGCGCATCGGAGAGCACATAAATGTCGGTCCTGCGCCTAACCACGTTCCGGTCGTGTCGGATTGCCGTCCCATCGGGCTATGAGAGTGAAGGAATAGTGAGTGCACCTGTGTCTGCGCAAATGCTTGTGCACTAGAATATAACACAGGCTGATATCATATCTAGGTATATCTGGGTTATTTAATACAACAAGCTTCTCTTTGACTCTTGCTTGTTTACCCAAGCAATTGTTTTTCAGTGGTTTAATTACAATATTTAAATTAATATGATACAGGTAAATGATGTAATGAATACGTACCGTGATATTCAATTGTAATGAAAGTAAACAGTTGCGGCGTAGAACCGATTTAACTTTTAATTAATATCAATACGTTCAATATGCGGTTTTAAATTATTATCGTTATCTGAATTATTTTAGGCTCAGGTTGTACCGTTCATGTAACTTTATTTATCTTCAAAAATATAAAAATTAAACGGTTTCAGCTGCGACTTGACTCATGACATATTTACTTCTATGTAATTTATATTTAAAAAATCTTAATCGAAGACCCGGATGTGGATCAAATTAAGATTCCAAGATTTTCTTACTCAGTACATATATAGTTAGTTACATGTGAAGCTAATACAAGCGTGTTAAAAATATTTCTTTCTAAGAAAAGCCAAACTACTCCACCAAATACTTCGAAAATCGTTTAATTTATTACACTTCTCAAGTTTACAAAAACATTTAAGTTAATGCCAAAATGACCACCCATCCTAATCCCGACCTGAATTGCCGCCTCTTTTGTCAACCGCATTTAAAAGTAATAAATATTACAACGTATTTGATTACAGAACGCGGTGTCATCAATTTTAAATTTCGAATGCAACAAAACGAATTTAAATTTCGATTCGTTGAATAAAGTGCTGGCTTGAATGAGTGTTGCTGTGGGTGAATTAGTTCCGCGATTTAGGGGTAATATTGTAAACTCCCGTGTATATCGAAGATACAAATACTAATACTTAATCAGTATATGGGTATTAAGACCATCTACTTCAAAAATATGCATGTAAAAAGATTTTACGAAATAAAATCTATTTTCATATTAATACGTAAACCTAATTTAAGCAAAGGTACGTTACAAGCATAATACAAGTTACTATAAAACCAAGTTAAACTATTAAAGTTATTTTACTACCTTATGTATGAAACCGTTCCAGAAAGTATATAATTTGCGGAAGTTCCCTTAAAGTGGAATTGATAATTGAATCCTGGCAACACAAAACAAAATGGATGGCCAAGATGACAGCGAATAAAGTGTCGCCAACATCGTTTGTTTAGTATTTGCATATTTTTGCACGGTCCCCTGTTATACGATACTCAAAATATTCCTTGTAAAACATTATTCTCGTTTTCATGTCGATAAATTTTATATTTCGAAAGTGATTTTGATTTGTGGTTATTTTGTATGAAAGTTAGGTCGCGGGACTTTTTAAAATTGTTATTGAATGTAGTAGTAGTCTTTTAAACCTTTTATTAGTTGGGCAATTTTTTTTTCTGGGCTTAATTTGTTTTGCTACCTTGGTTGAGCAGATAATTGATTCGGAGAAAAAAGGTTTTGATATTGTGACCCTTTTGTGTGGGTGCTTATCATAATAGCTCCTGTTTTTCAATCATTGCTTCATTTTGTTACTCGAAGTTTGAAAAAGGCCATGTTAAAAGTTTTGAAGTAAGTTTCTATTTTTACGAACGAGTTTTTTGAACTACGTACTCTATGACACAACTAAGCCATATATAGTTAAATAACTGTTATTCTAGTGCTGTGACAGCGTAAAAACTGTACATACAACCAAAAGTCAGAAGGCTTAAAAAAGGGTAGTCAGAAGCCAGTAAGTCTGATACCAGTCTAACCAAGGGGTATTGGGTTGCTGCGGGTTGTTCGAAAGAGATACCGCGGCCCTGGTACATAAAAGGCCTATGACGGAACACGACGGTTTTTAGTCAGTAAGAGTCTGACACTCCCTCACCGCTGCTAACCCACAGCGGGAGGGATCATTTGATGATTTTTGACGTCGTTAAAAAAAAAAGGGTATTGGGTTGCCCTGGTAACTGGGTTGAGGGGGTCAGATAGGGCAGTCGTTCCTTGTAAAGCACTGGTACTCAGCTACATCCGGTTAGACTGGAAGCTGACCCCAATATAGATGGGAAAAAGGCTCGGAGGATGAGGATGGGATGACAACCAGTAATTATACTATAGGTACTAAGTTATACTCCTATGACAGCTCGAATCGTTATTGAAATACGCACATAATATATGCAAATCATGAAATGGAACACCGTGAACTTTTAAACTAGTCATAAAAACCCGCGATATTTTTCATACTCCAATAAGCGATGAATTTTATACAATTTGTATGTTTGTAATCGCTGTTGCATTCTCGAAAACATGATCAGAGACCAAGTATAAGTTACATTTTAATGTATTCCGTTCAGATAATGTAAATCAATTATAAATCGTTCTTCAATGCAAATGATCGAGTGAAAGAGTGAACTTATCTTGGTAACGTTGGTTTTTTTGGGTTGCTTCGGAATGGGATAAAACCACTTTCAAAATTATTAATGTTTTCATAAATTAAAATTTAATGTAATGCCAATTCCAAAAACAGAAGTAGTTTTACGTGGAAAACAACACGTTATTAAATATGTTTAAATAGTTTTTATTAACAAAAGTACAAGCTAAAAAGTGTTGACTGAACAATGTATAGTTATCGGCACGGATATTGAGCCCTGACCTTCACCTGCGCAGAAGCGATTTATTGGTTTATTGCCTTATGTGTACAGTGCGCAAAGCGATCCCCACCCTTTCGCCGAGAGCTCAATATCCGTGCCGGTAACTTTAGTGTGTTCGGTTTTGTATTTAGTACCTACCTTAAAATGACTTTAGTAATTTAATTAAAATCCTTAGTACTTATATGTATGTGTACTATGAAGATAAAATACGAGTCGGTACTCACTACAGATTTATAGAATGAGTTTAACTTAACGACAAAAGAGAATCGTGTAAAAAGGCTCTATAGGGCTAAGATGACTGGCTACAAGAAAACACATAGCCTTTCACCCACATTCGTTTGTTCCTATAAAAAACCAAAGGACAACACAATTATTAGTACAGTTTTCGCAAAGTTAAAATTGTATACGGAACCCCTTCAAAAAGGCTCAAATCACACCATCCCACGTTGGATAACTTACCATATCTGGTCCCGAATTCTTATCTAAGTCACTTTATTCAACCATCTGTAGAAGTTCCATGTCGAACTCATGTTATATACGCCAATAGTGATTATTTTGGTACTTTAGTGATGTTATAGACTGTAAATTAAAGTTAATAAGGTTCTTTACCTTTTCTTGAGAAGCGAGAAAATTTGAAGTAGCTTATTTTGTATCTGAATCGTTTTTTTTTTAATCTTCTTTGTCTAAGGGATTTTTGTCATTGAACACACTTGGCAGTCGTTACTGGTAGTCAGAAGCCAGTAATTTTACACACGTCAGTCTAACCAAGGAGTATTGGGCATACTCGGAGTACTTATTGGTGTAACATAGTTGGGAAAAAGGCTCGGAGGATAATGATGATAACGATTAAATAATTTGAGGGATTTTTTTGAGTTCACAATAAGTAACGTGTGTGTAAATAAATAAATAAATAAAGGTTACGCTATTTTTTATAAAGGTGCGTTAAGTATTTTCTGTAGGTCGAAATCGCGGGCGGTTGCTAATTGGTAAGTATTGTATAAATTACTTAATTCGTGAAATGCTGTTATAAACTTACACTAATTGATGGCGGAACACGTGTTTTTAGAATTTTATTGGTAAATAATTAATTAATAGACAGCTACCAAATAATCCTTAACGGCTTATAAATATGCATGTTTGTTATTTATTGTATTTATATCGGGTGTGTCGTTCACAATCACATTAAATCATATCGCATACACTTTATTATATTCTATGGCGAATTGTAAAAAAAATAACCTAATCCATTCAGTGGTTTAACCACAGGAGTCGTTTTTCGTTTTTATAATTTACAACATCATGTGTAAAGCAGAGATAAAGTTAGGAGTATCGTATGTTTTGATCAGTTGACAGCCGTCAGTTTTCAAGGGAGAATTTCAGTTGTTTGTAATGACTGACTTCTATATGGTGTTTTAATTTTTGCACATTTTAATTCCATCTACTTTGTTTGAAAAAATCATTTTTTTTATTTTTACGTGTTTTTCTTTTATCTTTGTGTTAATCGACATATATTAACCAGTATATTAACGCATTTAATTTAATGTGATTATGAACGACACACCCGATATACTAAAAAAAAGTTAGGTATATTTGATGAACATAAGGTACAGTTGATACAGAAATCTGTACCTATTTTCAAATAAGGGATGCAATCAAAATATTATTAACCTGAATGAAAAAAAGGTATTCTATTATTTCGGGATTTCTGATCAATTTTAAACTAAAATTAAATAAGAAAGTTAAGTATTTAGTTTGTTTTTAATCAATCTAAAGAAGTTAAGAAATATTAAGAAAATAGCAGATAAGATAAAATATAGCCTACGAAGTTTCCAAATCGGTTTAATAGTTCTCTTAAGAGTACCTACAAACGAACAAAAAATCCTCTTTATTATACACACTAGGAATAAATATCCTACGTAAAAGAACCGCCTAATGTATAATATCTAAAATATGAGGTGCAAATTTATGTACCTACCACAATAAAATAGATACCATAGATAAAATATTTTTCAAATTCGACACCAAACATCCTTTTTTATGACAAATTAATGTACAAAATGTATTAACTGACTTTTTTATACATAATTAATTCCACTTTTATACATAAAAAGTTCGCTAAAAAGGCCCGTAGGCCATAAAATTTTATGTATTCTAGATTTGCAAAAACAATCGTAAAACATATGTTTCCATTAGTGAAATAGATAAAAATACAATTTGGTGCTGGGATTACACGCCATTAAAATATTATCGTGTTATGCGTACGTTTATTGTCTAATTGAAAAACTTGTTTTATGACTGAGAAATAAACTATTTTTGGATATTAAGTAATGGTCATAGGTCTAGCACAAAATAATAAATCATACTATAGTTTCTGTCACGCAAAAAGTAATGAAAGAATATTGATGTAACTTTACAGTAATACAGCGTATCAAGCATAGAGATGGATTATTTTTTAACCAGGTGCAGGGAAGTAGTTATCTAAGAACCCGGATAAACCTTAGGTAAAATCTGAGGAGCTGGTTAATTTGCTTGAACCCGCTAATCCGGAACCACTGGACCAATTTAAACATTCTGTGTGAGTCTCATTTATCGAGGGGTGCGGGATTGTTCGAAAGAGTTACCGCGGCCCTGGTACATAAAAGGCCTACGACGGAACACGACGGTTCTTAGTCAGTAAGAGTCTGACACTCCCTCACCGCTACTTACCTACAGCGGGAGGGGTCATTTGATGATTTTTGACGTCGTTAAAAAAAACGTCTCATTTATCGAGGTAGGCCGGGATCTTCCTACAGGACACGGGTGAAACCGCTGGTGGAAGCTAGTTTACTACAAAGTATTGTAGCATAAACTATGTAAATTGCCACAGTCTAACCTTTGCCTAAGGGAAATATTAAGCGGTCTATATTCTCGTAAACAAAGCAACAGGTCGAATTGTTATTCTATATTCTTTGCTTAGTTTTCTCTTTGGAGAATCATATTTTATCTTATTTCGTAGTTTTGTTTACTAGTTTTATTGTATACCTTACCTAGAGTTCTAAGGAATCCAGGAATTCAGAATAGTAGAAAATATGTATTTTTCTTAATACAATTTCAAATGATTCACACCATATAGTAATGGACTTTTTGCTTCGTAAAAGCACGATATGTTTTAAGTTCCTAAATCTTTGACAGTCGTCATAATATACCTACATAGTCTGGCCAGGTGCAAAAGACTCTAATTCCCTATCATACTTGTATTAGTTTATGTATAAATATTGTATAACCCAAATAATAGGAGTGAACATAAAAATACTCATTAATTATTTTAAAAATATGGCAGGTTATAGAGGCGCCAAACTGGACACAAGTATGTACTTAGATCTTTACAGTATTAAAGAGTATTGTTTTCCAAAGCAACTAAGTCCGTAATAACTGGAAGATTCCAGTCCAAGTTATATCTACAACTAAGTAGGTAAGTATTAGGTAATAATTACCGATTCTTGCTCTTTCAATGGGTATCACATTGAGACATGACACGGCTTTAACTTTCACTAGAAGAGGGCCATTGTTCAGGAACATTGATATGACTCTTATCATAAGAACTGTTTTACGAGGTTTTTTTTCAAATAGTGAGAAATAATATGGGCTTGTGTTTAAACACCACCCAAAAAAGTACCTATTTTACTACCAAAAAAATTCTAAACGGTTACCAAAATGGATAAATAAATAATAAATGGTCACCAAATAACGTTTCCAAAAATATTATTAAATAAAACCATTTTTTCGCATTATTGACTACTAAAAAAATATATGGACGCCTTTAAAATACACTTTAGACCAAATCCAAACTAATATTATAAATGCGAAAGTAACTCTGTCTGTCTGTCTGTCTGTCTTTCTGTCTGTCTGTCTGTCTTTTCTTCACGCCTAAACTACTGAACCGATTTGTGTGAAATTTGGTACAGACATAGTTTGAAACTTGAGAAAGGACATAGGATAGTTTTTATTACAAAAAAAAATTAAAAAAAAAATTATTCCGGACATATAGCGCCATCTATTGGTCAAATCAAAAATCTGCTGGTGGTCACTATTCCACGCGAACGAAGTTGCGGGCAAAAGCTAGTATTATATATTGTCACTACTTAGATGTTACCAATTATGTAATACCATGGACTCCTAATTTGGTCATTTTTGTTAGACTAAAAAAGCTAACGATCGCTAGAATATTTACCAAATACCAATTAATATACTGGGGTTCCCAAACGTTCGTCGCTTATTTATTGTTATATGAATTTGTGTGTAACTCAGTATGTTTAACATGTAAGCACGCAACATGCAGCAAGCATGGCTTCTGTCACGGCTCCGGCGCTGCGGGGCTCCGGCGGTCTCATGCGAGCTTATCGTCGCAGATGGTTTTCACGCTCACCACCGCAGCTTCGGCTTGCGCCTCAGCCGCGGCGGCGAGCCTTAAAACTACCTGCGCCTCAGCTCGCAGGCCGCCTCGCCCCTCCGCGCCTACGCGGTTTTGAATTGCACTCTAGGGGTAGGGCAGACTAGACTACGTGGAGTCGGTTTTGTAGCGATTCGTTTTCGTCACTAACTTTGATTTTTGGTAGTAATATTAATCTTTTAGTCGGATAGAATTTGGTGACCATTAATCCATTTTGGAAACCAAAAATAATATTTGTGCAAGATTTGCGATTTTTCTGATGTTATTTTATTTTTTTTGGATCATAATATTATATACTTTGGTGCCCTTTTAATAAAGTAAATTTATTTTTTTTGGAGTTGTTTATTTTATTTGGTGCTTCAGCTTAGAGTTTTAAAAATATTTTTGGTGACCGCCTAAATTATACCCAATAATATGTACCTACATCTTTCCGGCATCTACTTAAAAAATGCTCCTAAAAGGTATTTAAATAGGTATTGAATAATCAATTTGTTTTAGCTAGACTAATGACGACATTTTGTTAAAAAAACTTTTTTCCTTAAAAGTGTTTTCTTGTCAGTGAAACGTGGGTGTTTAGTGAACTTGAATAAATAATAGTTGGGACATTTCAGCATAAGAACAGTTTTACAGGCGCCCTATAAACTTTTTAAGACTAGGAAAACCTCAACATTCAAAATTCGAATTTACATCGCATGTCTTACAAGCCGACTTTACAATGCCACATCCAGTCTAACCTAGAGGTATTGTATTGCCCGGTTAAAGTTGAGGAGGTCAGATAGGCTGTCACTCCTTGTAAAACACTGGTACTCAGCTGCATCCGGTTAGACTGGAAGCCGACCCCAACATAGTTGGGAAAAAGGCTCGGCAGATTATCCAGTAAAGCTTTATATCGATGTAGACAAAATACTTTTAATGTTAAGACTATGTTACTCTATGGGGGTTCAAATAAATGGTCGATTCACTAAGACGAGTGGGTTCCGACATACACACGTTAAGGCTGATTTACATTGAGTCAGTAACTGACGTCAGTCCACTGACAAGTCAGTGCTGACCCGGCACTGCCATCGTGTAAATTGATTTGAAGTCAGTACAGTACTACTGACGAAACACTGACACTACACTGACTTCGTGTAAATAGCACGCGTCAGTTTTCGGCGCCTACACTGACGTCAGTTACTGACTCAATGTAAATCAGCCTTTAGTGCAGTTAAACTTATCAAATTACGTAAGAAACAGTTAAATTAATATTATTTTCCGATATAGAGTGTAGATTTAAATGATAATGGGCCATTTAAATTGCACGGCACTGTAAATATGATTGTTTATTTGACTTGTAGTACTTACGGTATTTAAAAAAACAAAGTGTGTGTAATTGTTAAGAGTGACATGGAGATACGGGTTTCATTTACGTATCGTACGTATTATATGCTACTTAGGTACGACAATGTAAAAAATATGCATCATAACTTAATTTTTCTTCTTCGGAAAGTACGATGAACTGTAGATCCCGACTGTCATTGAACATCTTTGTCAGAAGTCAAAAAGTCTAATAAACAGTTTTATCAAGTGGTTGCCCGAGTAACTGGATTGAGGAGTTCAGAGAGGCAACTGCTGCATGTAAAATCCTGGAAGTCAAAATGCAGTAAGTCACACTGGAAGCCGACCTCAATATAGTTAGGAAAAAGCTAGGCAGATACGTGAAAATTGTATGTAACGGTTAAAAGTGTGACTGTTACGCACGATGTTATGGTGAGCCTATGTAAAAGATTCTAAACGATTTTGTCTAACTTAAAAAAAAAACCATCATGATTTAATCAAATTACATGTTTCTACAACATATCATACATCTTTATAAGAATGTCTCAAAACTGACAACCATCAAAGAACCCATGATCTTAATACGAATCTTTCTGAGTCACCCTTTTAACAAAAACTTAAAATATTCACCTAACATTACGCATGGCGTGTCCAGCAACACTTTAGCGGCCCAGGAGCGCTAATCTGCTGCATGTGGTATATCGTATTAACTGGTTTCCCTCATTTACTTCAACAATTTGTAACTTGATAAGCTGCTGATATTTTTAGAACTTAGATTTAACTTTATAGGTAAGGTTAAACTATTGAGTGAAGTTTTGAGTTCATGAACTAGGGGATATTTTTGTGTTTCAGTTTACAATATGAATGTGGCTTCGAAGGTCTGAAGATTATTTATTACACTATTCATTATTCAGTTCTCTGCCGTTCCCGACAATACAAATCCCCGCAACCGGTTAAAAGTAGAATACGTCGTTTCTCAGGCTCGCGAACTATCGACTGATTTTCGTGAAAAGCAGACAGATAGAAAGGGTTACTTTCGCAAAATAATATAAGTGCCCATCTAAGGAGAAACATACCTTTTTTTTGGTTTTGAAATGTGCTGAGTTTAAATCAAAATTCCTAAACCAAACCATTAAAAGGAATTTCAATCAGCTTACATTGGTGATCCTAGTTTCTTTCCAATCGCCCTAAAACCTTTGGACCTAACCTTAGGTTCCAGTAATTAGACTTGTAAGGCCTGTAATAGGTTCGAAGGTCAGGAGACGAGGTCATGGATCAGACCCCAGGATGTGCCTGAACGGAATTAGAAACTACATCAATTTAAATCGTTAGACTGTCCTCCGATTTTACTTCAGTTCTCAGAAAACTAGTTGTCGTTTGTAGTTAAAAATTGACCTAAGTTCAAGGGTTCAAGTTGTGTCTTTAAACGGCCGAATACTGAAACACTATTTAATTGTAAAGGACGCGAAGGCAAATTGCTGGAAAAGAAAGAATTTTAAGTAAAGTGACCTTTGATTCTTTTGAGGTAAGTTTCATCTAAATCCTTAGAGCGATTACGATTTGACTCAATTGCATTTAAAAAAAGATTAATTTGGAATATTTTGGTCTGTGTTCGATTCCTATAAACATCAATTGATTCGTTTTGTTAACGTTTTTGAAATTTTCTCCAGTAATAAAATGATTTTGTGTTAGCGTTGAAGAGGCTCCGAAAGAGCCGAACTTTTAACAATTAATTTTAACATATTGTAAAGAGTTACCGCGATTGACAGCTAACAAGTATTTTATACCTAATCCTTATGTAAAAAAAGCATTTAAACCAAAAAACAATCACTTCTTGTTTACACTAACCAGCCTTTACTTAGTAAACAACCGAAAATTCCGCCATCAACTAGACACAAATTTAGATTCCCGTTTCAGGAAAGTTCCAGAGGAAAAACGCTATATATCCGTCCTCAAGGTTAACTCGTATTAACTGGAAGTAGCACGTGTGTGAAAATATCCATTCATTGGAATTACTGGAGTGGTTGAAACCGATCGCATTGCCTCGCTTTCACGGCTGGGAGAGGAAATAAGTTTTATGACACAGCTGGGCCGTGTTCTATATTGTGGAGACTTTGTTTTTATATGTTTAAATTCAATATTTTCTTACTTGATTTTTTTGCTTGAAAAATAGGCGTAGTAAACTGAGGTAATTTGGTAATTCATGCTTAAAGCAAAATGCTAAAAAAGGGGGTTCAACTTTCGGATAGGTTAATTTTATGTATTTATTTATTTAGGATACACAATTACATTTTCATAACTTTACAATAAGAACATTACTGTGTGCTTTTCCAATTATTAATTTACGCACTAGTTAAACTATCTGCTAGTTATATTACCATACTATCTTATTAGAGTAAATCTGTCCACGTGTAAAAGATAACACAAAAAAACAAGGAAACAATATAAAAATCAATTTACACAAACATTCGCGCTAGATCTACGAGATGAACAGATAACATAGGTTTAATTGTGGCCATAAAACAAGCGGGCTCTTGGGCAACGTCTTAAACGCTCATTAAGGGCCATTACGCGAGACTATGGCCCACGGAGCGATAAACTGCGGAGAAGTGGAGAAGACTGGGCAAGAATGGAGAAACTCGAGCGAACAATGGCGGAATGGCCATCGATTCGATTTTCGATTGCGTGATAAAGCGATCGTGTCTGCGCTGTGATTGGGTGAGACAGTTGTGAATGGTGGGCGAGGGAGGGAGGGAGGGGAGGGGGGGTAAGTGGTCAACTTATGGCTGTTTTTATTGATATTATTATTGATTTATGGTTTCAGAACGTCTCGCTTTTGTCTCTGGCGCGGGATGTTTCAATTAATTTCAATTTAGATAAATCTCTTTATTTGGTTCTATGATAGTGAATTGTTTGTTTGACTCTTGATGAATTTCTTACATTATTTGATCTGAAGGAAAACTGAAGTATAGATAATTACTAACCATGCATAAGTTACTTTTTACAATAAATTTATTTTACAGTATTTTAGAATTAGGTAATCCTGATGTACTTGTTTTTTTTATAATTAAGGGAAAAATATTTTTGTTTCCAACATAGTTGGGAAAAGGCTCGTGAGATGAATTTTGATCCCAACGATTAGAAATCGTTTAAAACTTGTAAGATAATCAGGAATGTAGGTACATATTTTGATATAAATAAAAAACATGCAGTAAATATGCAATAACAACAAAATTTATCATTTCTCTCTTAAAACAAGTAAATAACATTTTACCATTCACCGAATCTGATCTCCGAGCCCAACTTTATGATAATTTGTCGCGGGATCTTTTTGATAATTAATTCCTGTCAGAATGGAAAGTTTATACGCCATTTTAAACGGTATATTTTGAAGCAAGAAATAAGTTTGACTGTCGCATTTTTGCTGAATATACAAATGTACTGTCGGGTGGTAAACAGATTGATTTATTTGTTGAAGCGACTTTTCCTTTTAACAAATACGAATGGCTCTGTCACTTTAACATGTTTAATTGATAATACCTAGTTACATATTACTATCGTATTGTGTGAAAATAGGTAAACCACATAGAAAATGGCGTTGTACATAAATGAAGTGCTACTAACATAGATTTAAGTTTTATCTACTAACAAAGAGTAGGTATATAACATATGTGTGTTAGTTAAGCTACATATCAATGGGCCAAAGTTACTTGGTAATAAAAATTTAAGTAAAAATAAGAGGCCTAGCCTGTTGAATTATCTTGGATACATTCACTTTTACTAATTAGAAACGTACCTACCTACTCGACGACCAACCTCGACAACTACAAAAACTGATCTTAATAAAAAATATTCTGATAACAATAAACCAATATTTTTATCAAGAGCCCTTTAAAAACCACAACACTACCTATAAAATCCGACACCAACCGAGCGTCGAACTTAACAATAATTTGTCAGGTCCGTGTAAAATATTTGTGTAAAAATTAATCCCTGTCAGAACAATATTTATAAAGCCAACATAAAAACAGTAGTAAGCAACCCTTACAAAATATCAATTGGGGCCGTCTGTCGTTTTTTATAGCAAAGTCTGTAAAACATTGGTATAGCGTGTGTTAGGGCCTTATGCTCGCTTAGCACGCGATCTACACTTGTAACAAAAAGTGATTTAGGTAATTTTTTCTGGCAGTTACCTATTAACTCGTAATATGTGCCATTTGCCACTAGCCCCAGTTTTATGTTTCCCTTTACATTTAATGTTATGTACTTAAATGGCGAAATGCTTGTTGTATTTTAGGCGACCCCGATATTGTTTTTTTCTTTTTTTTTGTATTTTTTATGAAAATGTTTCCAGTGGTGCTTATATTTCGAGTATAACCATAAAATTTTATATTTTTTCTTTCTGTTGGTACCCAGAAAATTGTGATAATGGTCTATGTTATGGACTAAAATGTTGAGGTCATGTGGCAACCTAATACTTGACATTGGAAGGTCAATGGATTTATTTGCGGTACTTATAATAAAAATGAGTTCCCATACGTTTCTGTCTCAAAACTTCCATTAAAGCCTAGAGCTGTATTCAGAAAATATGACTGTATAAAATATTGTAGGTAGTGGAATCATTAGTTTAGCATTAGTCGAAGGCATTATTTATGGGTAACGTGTTCTAAAGTGGATCATACGCAAGTGTTCACCGCTAATAATGAGAGCTTATTTCTTCAATACACACTTAAGTATAATCCCAAAAAATAATAGAATTTCAACATTATTTCCCATTTTAAAACACTTAATTAACACGAACACTTGTCACCCCGACAGTACTCGTCTTTTATATTTTTTTAAAAGGCAACATTGAGCTCAACCGCAAATGATGGAACGGTCGACTGTTATACATTTAAATTTATCCTGATCAAAAGTGTAGTAATTTGTAAACTAGCATTTGTATGTTGAGTCGAATTAAAGAAGTAATTTTGTAATGTTTTCATGGTTTGTAGGTCAAATATGGGGTTAGTTTTTTTTAAGTTTTCGAGGCCGGTTGTTGCGTGACTGTGGTGCAGTGGAAAAGTTGCTGAAAATAGACTTTTCTGTCTTTTTATGGGTGTTGTATAAAATAGTGTCATTAGGCTAGTGATGACAGTATTAAGAAATAAGAGTATATGCATAATATAGTATCGAAGAATTCTGTAAACATAACTGAGAAATAACTTTTTTCATTTGCTGAACAACCGCTGAAATATTGACGGCTTTATAAAAACTGTGTTGAAAGTAAAAAGGATATGTGGTTGTGTATATAAAACAATGTGTTTGTAGTCAAAAACAGATCGTAGAAAGGGTACACTGTAGTTTTCATTTAGTACCATGGGAAAAGTAAGTTTATGTCTGTTTGAAAAAAAAAAAAAAGTAAAACTTCCATAAATAAAAAGACAGTGTATTATGTACTATAGTTTAACTCCTTAAGAGTGCCAATAAAGCACTTTTATACAAAAACAACGCAAGTACGATCAAGCGTATAATTTCCTTCGTTAATTACTTACAAATTTCTCTGAACCTCACATGCCAATGAGATATAAAAGTTAAAAAGTGCAATTTAACACCGAACCAGTACCTATGTCGTGTTGTGCCAACATAACACGCATTGCAGCCTTTAGAACTAATTATTTTTATTTAATTTTATTTATTGAGAGATCCGACACGCGAGAATCGAACCCGCACGGCGGGAGTCGCTAAACCTGTTACGCGCAAAAGGCAAAAATTTTAATTTATGCACAGTGTACCCCTTCAACCAATCCAAGCAATTTCACACCTTATTTACATTGCCCTAAGTTCTAAAATCCTGTGAACTTTATATGTGTAAGGTAACACATGTGTGCACGACCGTACCTCTATATGAATACACGTATCTAAGAAATGTATTCAGTTTTAATTACTATAGGTTTTTATTGTGAATAAATTTAGTCTTTATGTGTTCGTAGGGAAGTTAGTTATTTTTAGTATGAAATACTGTATTGAAATGGTAGAATTGTCGATATGGTTTATCCTTAGTACTAAGGTTCAAATTCGTGGTATTTTATTGTATTTATGAAGCCAGTCTTGGGATAACAAAATCACGTTATAAGTAGACTAGCTGTACTGTGACTCTACCCGTGTGTCGAAGGAAATACCTACTTTTCGCAGCCGGATAAAACGGAACCTATGTCTTCTCTCAGACTAGTCTGTTGCTGTTTCAAAGTTTATTTGAATCGGCTCTGTAGTTTTATTGTGAAAGCGCGTAAGACAGAGTAAGAACTATAATATTATAGTAAAATTTTGTTTCACCATTCATTGGACAGTGTGATAAATAAGCGTGCTTATTCATAGTCACCTAATAATTTAATTTTATAGGTAAAAAGCTCTGAGTTATCTGTGCAGAAGAAGCCAAGTCAGGGCCTAAGCTTTTATAAGCAGCCTAATAGAGATTAAGAAAGAACCGAAGATGCAGGTCAATAAACTGCATATTAGCAGTCCTTCAGAAACCGGTTTCTTAACACAATGCAATATGCCTTGATAATATTTCGATCAAAAAGTTCTTGAGATCAATTTTCGTGTTCGGGATTTCAAATTCTGCCTTGTTACCTAGTAAGCCACTTATTTTAGATTTTACAGGCAGCGGAAAAATCCTAGGGAGCTGTATTTTTTGTATAAGTACCTATATATATTTTATAGCGACGTGTTGTGAGGATGGCAACAATTGACATTGATATCGGGCCAGCTAAAAAAGTTACAAAGGTCAAAGTTCACGAAAATCAGTTTTCCGCAAATATCTCGAGGTTATTAGAGGTCAACATAAATTGTTTGTTGTGAATTTATCATAACCTTTTTCGGAGTGGAACGCTGAGAAACTGTCTATAATATTTGTGGCCACCTACTTGAAGTTTCAAACTATCTGAATTAGTTCAGCTGTCTTACTGTACAATACTAGCAAAAAAAAAAATATATTGAATATTAGTTACTATTCAAGACTTTAGGAACAGCGGTTCTTCAGATTGTCACACACTAACATACACACACACACATACAAACAACTTTACATTGGACATAAAAGTAAGAAATTCTGATACATTTATCTCCCCACGATCTATATTAGCGTTGTTCTTGGAACCTGGTGAGCGATACCCTCTTTATACATAGGTATATACTAGCTTCCAACCGCGGCTTCGCCCGCGTCGAGTTCGGTTATATCGCGTTTTCTTCAAAAGTCCGGGATAAAAACCGGCCAAGTGCGAGTCGGAATCGCGCACGATGGGTTCCGTACCATTATCACAAAAAAACAACGTTTGTTGTATGGGAGCCCCAAAAATATTTATTTTATTCTAGTTTTCAGTATTTGTTTTTATAGCAGCAACCGAAATACATCATCTGTGAAAATTTCAACTCCCAAACTATCATGGTTCATGAGATACAGCCTGGTGTCAGACGGACGGACGGACAGAGGTGCGAAAACAATAGGGTCACTTTTTACCCTTTTGGGTACGGAACCCTAAAAACTATCTTATATTCTTTCACAAGGTCAACTCTATCTCTGTACCAAATATTATTGAAATCAGTTCACTGGTTTAGACGTGAAAGCGTAACATACAGACAGACAGAGTTACTTTCGCATTTATAATATAAGTAAGGATGTATATAATATGTGGTTGTATGTATGTTTGTGTGTATGTAACGAATCGGAGCCGGCGGCGAGCGCAGTTGAAAAGCGGCTTCCTACAGACCGGGCACCAGTTGCGGAGACCGGTAGAGTTAGGAAGGAATTGAGGAGGCATTTGTGTATTGAACTTTTGGAAGATAATTAAAAAGGCACGTGTTTTGCATTCAATTTCTAGTAATTTTATGATCCAATTGTGTACCTACCCCACGACATTCTCAGTAATCCAGAAAAAACTGTTTTTTTTAATAATTTTAACTAACTTCTATTTCTTCAATATAAGAACTTTATTTTTAAGATCTTAAGGGGATACCAACTTCACACAGACTTTCATAGAATTTTATCTGCGCAACAAATCGGTGCATACAAAGTGCCTTTGATAAGTCTGCACAAATATCTCGTGATTATGTTTCTACTGAGATTTTAGATTTTTACTCAGGCTGAGTTCGTACAGATATTTGTACTAACTTAAAAGTCTGTATCGTGTGGACCCACCATAATAGATGTAGCTACCGTTAATAACACGGTATTCGTAGCTTAATTTGAATCACTTTTCAGAGTTCTCAAGCCTGAATACCATATGCCTTCAACATACCACATCCACTCTTCTCACTCCTTGAACCAGCCACACATTACCAATCGGCTACGCGCGACGCACCGCCAATAATAGCATTAAGCTAATTACGACAATGTCCTGCGAGTGTGCGCTCTATCCCTGTGGGTAGCACACCTTCAGGCGAGAGAGGCTCTTAGAAAATAGTGCAAGTTTAGCGGGTGAAATATTTAAAGTATGCTATTTTTTGTTGCAGGTAAAATGCGGTTCGAAGCATCAA
Source organism: Helicoverpa armigera (assembly GCF_030705265.1). Taxonomy (NCBI): domain Eukaryota; kingdom Metazoa; phylum Arthropoda; class Insecta; order Lepidoptera; family Noctuidae; genus Helicoverpa; species Helicoverpa armigera. Next base: position 4,681,612 of record NC_087145.1, on the reverse strand, counting down.
TTTCAAATTCAAGGTAATTAAAATGTACCTTTTTATGTAATTCCACTCATTACCGTTCAGGATTTTTACTGTATACTTAAATGCATCATATGACTTTTAGAAAAGCGCATTTTGTCAGACGTTATGAAAGCTTCGGGAAGGTTCAGTTGTTAAAAGGAGGCTCAAGAGTTTTAGTACTTTAAAAGAATTTTAGTAATACTGCGTTGACCTCAATGAATATTGGTACAGTGGCTGCTTCAAAGATGATTTCAAAGTAGATATAGCTGTAATTTTGAATAGAGATCTATCAGACCATTGAGATACCTAGTTATAAATTGTCTTCTATTTGATGTAGTATTACTCACTCAAAGATCCTCACAAACTGCATATTATCATCAGCTTGGGGAAGTATGTAATAGCCGATTAAAAAGTTAATACAATTCACGATAACCTTCAAACTAAACCGTCGGCCTACCTAAGTCAGACAGGTGGCCCATAGTTCAGTCTACGTCAGCTAAGGACGCGGGTGAAACCACAGGAAACACCTAGTACAGTCAACTGCAGGTCTGTGGTAATACTTTTATAGGAAAATCGTACTTATTACTATTGAGTTTAGGTACATGACAGTTACCACTGATGTGCAGTTTACTGTACTTACATATATGTACTTGTCTTAGAAATTTCTATATTATCAATTCTCCGTCCGTCTGTCTGTAGCCGGACGCAGTCCATCAATATGGAGTGCATTATCTATCATTCACATAACGCATATTTACATAGATATAGAGAGGCTGGGAGCCTCTTAGTTTTATGCATAATATCCTGAATAAATAGCTGGTGTTAAGATGTATTGGAGTCTAAATGATGTGACGATATATCTGCTTTTTCTTTATAAAGCTAGCAACTGTTTTACTGCGGTTTATTTATTTTATTAATATGTAGCTTTCCAAAAGTGAAAGGAATTTTCAAATCGGTACAGTAAGTTGTTAAATAAGTGGTACTCTTTAGAATCGATAAGTGGAACGAAAACTATTTCATCATTAGCCTTATTATTAAAAATAAAGAGAAGGAATGAATGTTACTGTGTAACACGTTTGCTCAATATAGGTTTGATGATTTCAGACTTTTAATTCCAGGTCTCGTCACGACATTTTCCATAAGCCGATCCTTCAACATCAATCTAATATTTCATTGCTCGGAAAAAGGCTATTTTTTATTCGGATGCGGGGTGTAATTCTGTAGGTAGATAGATAAATATAGGTATAGACGAAGACACAGGTGATATCTAGTTACATACGCCCTTGCCTGACTGGGGCACTGAACTTCGACAACATTTTAGGCTAACAACAAAACAATTTATTAAGATAAGTGTCTCTCTAGTGCTATCAGTGTTAGAACTACGGTTGTTCACCATAAAACTCATGGTTTACACAATGGCTAGGCCACGGGTCAAGACGGAATGCCTAATTAATTGCTACCACGAACTAAACAATGGGACCCAAAGAAACGAAACGATAGGGTTGCCTTTTTAAAATTAAGAATTAGTATTGGGAGAGTAGGAATAAACCTCATCTATTTATTTAGAGCTAACTATGTACCTATCTTCTGATAGAGATTTCACATGTAGCGGGAGAATCACTTCCCGAAACCGGACAAAAAATAGGCGATTTCCTTCCTTAGGCTCAAGACTATCAGAGTAGGTACCATTCATTTAAATAGGTTGAGTAATTTTGAAGAGAAACCGCCGCAAACAGACAGACATATTAGTAAGAATTCATTCAAAAACTCTCATGTCGACGTGATACACAATCCCTCCAGCTAGGCTGTGTCGAATGTGAGTGGATTTAGAGCCACGGTACCTTAATAATCGGTAATCCTTACGGTAGTCCTTACTGCCTAGAAACGGACTCCCCAAAAAAAACTCTCATGGTGCTAAAGGAACCCTCATTTTGAATATAGATTTTATTATTGGTTCAAAAATATCAAAATTTAACGAGGCTGGCATAACGCAGCAGCGTTAAAGCCTCATACAAATAAATAATTAAAAAAAGAAGTCATGATCTACATCCTCCTGCCCTTATCCCTATGTTTTATTTGGGGTCGGCGCAGCCTGTTTTCTGCTCCCGTAAAGATCTAAGTTTCATAAAAAATCAAAAGAAAAAGAAAAGAAAGGCAAGTGTCAACCCTACAATAATTCACGAAGGGTGTATTGTAATGGGAATTCTAACAAAACTGTGGGTATTAAGTAAATATTTGTAAACATTTCTGACTGGCTGGTGGAAGAATGCGAGACGCTACTCATTAGAATCGAAATGTTTTTGCGAACTAATTCGTTTTGATGTGTTCTGCATGATAATTTTGTTCAAGTTGATGAGATTTTTAAAAGGCTTTTTAATGTTTTGTCGGCTGGTAGGTAGATAGTTTTGAGAATATTTTTAACCCCCGACGCAAAAACGACGGGGTGTTATAAGTTTGACGTGTCTGTGTGTGTGTGTGTGTGTGTGTGTGTGTGTGTGTGTGTGTGTGTGTGTGTGTGTGTGTGTGTGTGTATGTGGCATCGTAGCTCCCAAACGGATGATCCGATTGTAATGCGGTTTTTTTTGTTTAAAAGGTATGTCAGTCGGGAGTGTTCTTAGCTATGTTTGGTGGAAATCGGTTCAGGTCTTCAAGGTCATCAGCTCGTTTGCTAGATGTAATAGGAATGTTACACGCTCAGTTGCAAGTATATGTGGGATCTGAAATTTGAAACACTAATGTCTTTTGGAACCACTGAGCTGGTCTGCCGTTAGGGCACGAAGGTAGGAGACGTAACCCTGAACTGCCTTTTAGTAAACCCATCGAGTTTGGGCTCGTTGAATTTGGCTTGACGAGTTCTCTTCATGTTTCTGATTGACGAGAACCTGATGCTGGAAATGGGATGTGGCGGATGAAACCCTGGAATGCCGGAATGAAACGGATAAACCGATTTATATTTTTGATGAAAATCTAGAATGTCCAAAGGTTAATCTTTATTGTTTCTCAATCTGTGCAATTCTCCCAGAGCCAGTTTGTCATGAGGATTGTTAAACAGGTTCCTTTGGCCGAGATCGCATATAGCGACCCCATCTTAAATTAAATGAAAGAAGGGAAAATTAAGGAGCTCCTTTAAAAAGCATGAAATAAAATTAAATTATAAATTAAAAAAAACCCCCGACCCAAAAAAGTACGCAATAATTATGACAAAAGGTTAAAAACGCTAAACCCTATAAAAAGCAAAAAATAACTTTTAACACTACGTAAACTAAATTTTGACGTGTCGGGGGACCGCTTTTTACCTTCATAAATACTTACATCAATCAAATGATACCTACCTAATTACAACATTTGTTTAAAAAAAAACACGTATCTAGAGTAATGAATTAGAGCGGTCCCCCGACACGACAAAATTTAGTTTACGTAGTGTTAAAAGTTATTTTTTGCTTTTTATAGGGTTTAGCGTTTTTAACCTTTTGTCATAATTATTGCGTACTTTTTTGGGTCGGGGGTTTTTACATTTGTGAGGAAAGGTTTTTTGTTGCTCAGTGTTCAGATTTGACTATACACAAAGTACATACACTGAGCTGCATTTATCATCATCTTCCGAGCCTTTTTCCAACTATGTTGGGGTCGGCTTCCAGTCTAACCGGATGCAGCTGAGTTGCTGAGTTGAGCAGTGTTTTACAAGGAGCGCCTGCCCTATCTGACTGAGCTGCATTTTCTTACTGTATATTATTTCCACTAATATTGTACCCTAAAGGCTCCGTATCTACTGATTTGATTTGAAAAATTCTTTCACTTTTGGGGAGCTAGACTATTCCCGGTAACGTAGGCTATATTTTGTCCGGGTACGGAAAGAAGTTTCCCTGGGACGAGAGTAAAACTGCGGGGAAACAGCTAGAATTTTAATTTTATAAATGTAGTAATTCAAAAAAAAAGTCGTGGTGGCCTAGTGGGCAAAGAACCAACCTCTCGAGTATGAGGGCGCGGGTTCGAATCCAGGTCAGGCAAGTACCAATGCAACTTTTCTAAGTTTGTATGTACTTTCTAAGTATATCTTAGACACCAATGGCTGATAAAAAGGTGAAGGAAAACATCTTGAGGAAACCTGGACTATATAGTCTGAAATCACCAACCCGCATTGAGCAAGCGTGGTGATTAATGCTCAATCCTTCTCCGTGTGAGAGGAGGCCTGTGCCCAGCAGTGGGACGATAAATAGGCTGTAACTAACTAACTAAATGTAGTAATTCAAAGTAGATATTTCCTAAACTGACTGGATTATTTTACTTCTCTATAATAATAATCTAGTTTCAAACAACCAATTAGTTACTAATACTAGTTTAGTTCAAACAACCAATTAAACACGTAATGCAGACAGTTACATCTATAGCCAAAATTACACTCGGTTGCAAACATATCGACCAGTTCCCAGTATTATCTGATTTTGGACATTTGTTGCCTAGGCTCAAGAGCCTGACTGTGGTGAATCCATGGAGAATGAAATGACTAGCGGAGGTGCCATAACGGAAAATCGCCTGAGAAAGTAGCGCGCCAAAATGCGGGTGAGCGGGGACGAGGAACGTTACTGTTTTCACCTTTATACGCCTTCTCTGTACCCGATAACTTTTTATAATGGCAAGAATCGTTGACATATGTCTCAAAGAACCCGAAGCCTCGTGAATTCACTCGTAACTGATCGTTTTGGTCATGTCCACCGTACGTATTTGACCTAGAAGAAAGCGCCTGACCTACCTGCATTATGGCATCTCTGCTCATCTTTGCTTACTCCGTGAGTGTATCCAACTGGAATGCAATCGAAGGTTCAAAGCAAACAGTAATGGACAAAGACTTTGGTGTAGCTTTGATTTGGGAATCTAAGTCTAAGTGCTGTAGTTAATAACTTATTGACATTTGTTAACACATATATCTGTTACGAATAGGGTGTAGCTATCGAAATTGATTCACATGGCCTAATTGAAATGACCGACAGCTTGAATGTCATTATGATGTCAAGATTCCCATCAAAATTATTCACTAACATTTGTTGGCAATCAAAAAATGTGTAAGTACTCGTCAATGCGAGCACGAAGGTTCACGGTCATTTTTTAAATGTTTGCGAGCAAGAGATATACCAGAAGAATTTGTACTGCCGTAACATAGTATCAATTCAATTCAACCCATACTTAACTTCCTCACGAATAAAAATCATTTACACCTGCACATCATCATATCATATTTATTTACAATCCATTGCTACTTTTATATAGAAAACACTCCCCAAAATCGATACGGAGCAGTCAATGAATGATGTATTTTAATTTTGCTATAGAATGCAGAACTTTGAGTTCGCCTTAAGGCGCCATTTGTGCTGTCAAAACTGTCAATTGTCCAGTTTATAGTGCAGTCCCATATTTTATCGACTACTAAGATGAACTGGGTAGCTCTAAGTGAGTTAAATAAAGTGTCGATACATATTTTTATCGATATTACTGTGATAATATTTGTTATCGATTTACAATTGAGAGGTAGTCGTTTTTTTTGTTAATTTTCGTGTGGTAACGTAAATTATTTCGGCTCTTGGATTGATATCAATTATTACTTCTATTATCAACTAGTAATCTGAGACATCTAAAGCTATTATTAAGAATCAATTCTATGCATTGGGACTATTCTATCGGCTATGACATAACAATGTATTTTCACAAATCAGCATGTTGGCAGCGGCTTGGTTTAAAATATCCAAAAATCAATTACTTACTTATTCTTTACTATATATTACTTATTCCATACAACCAGCACATCACTCGCTAACCCTTCAAGGACAGCAACAGGTGGTAAAATACACGTTTTAAGTTCTGCCATCCGAATGATGGATCTGCTAGCCCATCGATCGTTCATAGTGAGCGATCTACGAGTGGTTTGTATGTTTTACTTATCTGTAGTCCTATACTAATAATATAAAAGGGAAACATTTGTTTATTTGTCTGTTTCCTAAGGAATCCGTAACTATGCCACTACCGAAACGATGGGATAAAATATTTATTTATTGGAAAGTTACATTAACCTTAAATAAAAACGTGGGGCCCCTCTGAATCCTACCTATGGCAAAGCATATCTTTATACTTTGGTAGATCGTGAGCTCGGCGTTCGCTGGTGATTTCAGTGGGCCCACGTTTTTATTTTAGTCTAATATAACCGGGACCACCTACGTAGGTTTATAGGTGAGTAACAGTTTTTTTTATTTTCTAGTTTTCAGTGCACATAAGATAAAACCGTTTAACTTAAAAGTTTTTTTACCGATTTTTTTTTCGTAAAAATTTTGGTTATTTAATAAATATCCACATATCTGAAAGAAAACAAAACGAAAATAGGTATAGTCTGCTAAAGAAAAAACCTGTAAAAAAGCTATCGGCCAGCTACATTATCCTGAGAAAATGAAAGTTTTTAATTTAAATAAAAAACTGTCCCAGTTAAGATATAAAGTCATTGAGAAAAATGGATCACTGACCAATCTGATGTGCATTTATTAAATGACCTGACATTTTATGCATAAAAATGTAGGTCCGATATAAAATTCTTATTTATTAATGTTACAAGGCCAGCTGATGAGTATTTTCTGAAGTAATTTCTGACCGAACGACCGAGATAACTCTTGTTATTAATGCTCATTCTAAATACGGAAGTAACTCTGTATGTGACAACTTAACCGATTACATTTTTTTATCCGACTGTGTTGAGTGGTTTTATCCCTCTAAGGTTTACTGTTAGAAAACCTAACTTTGAGTTAGCCTTTGTATTGTGTACCTCTCTGTATTGTGTTTGTATTAAGTATATTAGTGTAAAATAAATAATAATAATTGCTTATTCGTGTATTATGGTCACCATAATGATTATGATTTTTTTTTCAACAATATATTATCGAAAATATGTCAACAGCCTGAAACTTCCGTCATTTACCAGTTATCATTGTGTGGCACTTTTTTTGCACTCAAGTGCAATTCACGCATAGCTGTTCCCTGCCAAATGCACGGCAGTGTACATAAGAGAGAACGGTCAACGCCTAATTAGTACTAAAAATAACTTTGGGATAACTTTGTCTTGTTTGACCGGCTATGGCATTTTGCGCGGTATTAATGGTGTATTTTTTAAATGATGGCTGGTTTTAATGGGTTTTTAAATTGTTGTTAAGGAGTGTGGTAATTTGGTGATGTGTGATTTTTGAGTTAAATAGAAGCGGATATTGTTATCTGTATTTTTATGTCAGCCCGCTATATGTATGAATAAAAGGTGTGTCCTTCTGTATATGTATATAAAACCATTATTTAAGATCAGACATTTAAAAACAATGTACGTACTTACATATTTCTTGTTATTAATTACTGTGGGCAAACGTCATTTTATAAAAAAAGTTCTGGGTGACATAAAATCCATTGAAATATTTATTTGAGAATTCAATTCAAAAACAAATATTTTAACTTTTTCTTCTAATATCGATTTAAAAAATAACAATATAAAACTAAAAAAATATGTAGAGATGGTACAAATTTTGTTCGTTACACTCATAATAAACGCAGCGACGATCTTATGTCTGATTTGAATCTAATTTGGTTCCCTCGCTGCGTCTGTGTAGCTTGATTTCAAGTTAAAGGGGTTTCATACGACAAATTAATATTAAAAGTACATTGCTCTCTATGAATTATAATTAAATCACTACATATATAGGTACAACTAGGCTGATTAGTTTGTTTGAACGCGTAAATCTCAGGAACTGTTGAACCGATTTGAAAAATCCTATACCTAAGTGTTACATAGCCCATTTATCGAGGTGAGATGAGGAAAGGAGGACCTACCCAATCCTGGGTCCAAAATGAATGTGTGTGCAATAAAGATTAAATAAATAAAGAAGGCTATAAGCTACCTACTTCCACTCAGTAACATGTAGGTACAGTCAACTTCAGGTCAGTGGTAACAGTTTTATAGGATAATCGTACTTAATACTATTGAGTTAAAGTGCATGACAGTTACCAGTTACCACTCATGTGCAGTCTACCGTACCTATTTCGGTAATAAATATAGAAAAATCTATTTTTATGGACTGTGTGAACAAAGCTCTTATACCCAAAACCTTTTAGAATACAAAAATGTTAGCAAGCATAGAAGCATTCAGTGAAAATAGTTCAAAAAAGCTTGTATAGTGCATGTTATTCATAGCCACACATTCCCTATAGTCTATAACATATTTACAACTAAATTTTTAAAAATAATCCCAAAAAAAAAAATATACACTTTTAGGAAACTCAATACGAACAAAGGGTAGGAAAAAAGTCAACAGTATTTTATTCCATTTAATACTGAAAAAAAAGTGCCTGTATCCTGTTCGATAGTGAAATATATATATATTTTTACACTGAAACATTTTACCTGGTTGAAAAGGAAAATAATGGTTTTATGGTATACACTCATACATACGATAATTAATCAGTAGAACAGTCGAATTTAATTAAAAACTGCTCCGAATTTGCGGTTTGCCTCATCCGAACTGCGGAAAAATTCCACAATGAACAACTTTTATATGGCTCACTTTATATATTTTATGTACAGTCGTGTCAAACATGGAACAACTACATCCATTGTGTTTTATTATTTAAAGTACACTCGCGTGCAATGGAAGTGGGGTACCAAAAACATAATCTATTTTACACTATGAAGCTGCATTCAAACCAAACTCACACATTTTCACTTTTTTGGGTTCGATTCTAGGTCGGGCAAGTACCAATGCAACTTTTCTAAGTTTGTATGTACTTACTTTCTAAGTATATTTTAGACAACAACGACTTTGTTTCGGATGGCACGTTAAACGGTAGGTCTCGGCTGTCATTGAATATCCTTGGCAGTCGTTACGGGTAGTCAGAAGCCAGTAAGTCTGACACCAGTCTAACCAAAGGGGTATCGGGTTGCCCGGATAGACTGGAAGCCGACCCCAACATAGTTGGGAAAAGGCTAGTCAGATGATGAATTTTATTATTTTCTACTATAGATTACTATTAGCATTTGAAATACTGCATGAACCATATCAAAATTGCCACAATTCTTTAAACCTACAAAAACGCAACTAACAAATCAGTCTGGAAGTGGCTTAAGCACAGACGAAGCTGGGATCGATCAAATTGCACTCTGTAACGTGAGCGTAGTCTCATATCAACTATAGTTATCATACAGCGCTCTGTACATAGCTTGATCTATGCAGACTCGCAATTGTATTACGATCTTATCTAGATATTTTTATATTTGTGTTTTTTTTTGTTCTTGGTGTAAATTAAAATTGTGTCCCAGACAGACATTTATCAGAAATGCATCGTATATAATAAGTTTGGGCTAAGAAATTGCATTGTTCAGTAGTGGGAACTATTGTAGTATCAAGTACCTAGTAGATAAAATTAGCTCGCATTTTTTTTCTTTTAATGCCTATTTCTTTCATAAGTAGGTAGATATTCAGTGTGTGTACATACAAGTAGGTAAGAAATAAAATGAATAATTAAAACTCTGAATCACTTCAAAGTAATATATTCCCTAATTATAGCTTTACAATTAGGTACAAAAATACTTATTTAGGTCCTTCAAAAACTTTAATTCAGATCTACCAAAAGAATTATCCCAAAAAAAAAATCTTGAAATTATTTAAAGCGAAGCCTACATTGTGAAGATTTCTAATTTAACCAAAAGTCCAATAATAATATGATCCATTAGTAATAACGTCATATTCTTAACTAAAAGCTGAGAGACTATTGTCTGGTCGCGTTCACCCCAAAATGGCACTTTTTTGTAATCGTGAAAAGTAAAAAGAAGACTTCCAAGTAAATGCTGAAAAAAATTTTGGTTCCGTAGGTAGTAAAATAGTAATATACTTGAATCCTTCTCCTACGTCTGATACTATGCTGAAAACCGCCTTAAAATCCTTTTTTAAATAGGTCAATCCTTTAAAACAGAGCTTTATGCCATTTTTTTTTAAAGAAAGAAAAACAAAATATAAAAGTATTTTGTTAAAGCAAACACCAAAATCGTAATGTTTCAGACGCACAGATGAAAAAATATTTTATTGAGGTTTTCGGAGGTACCTCATTCATCAATATTTTTAAACGAAAAGTTATAAAATATATAGGTATTTCAAAGAATTACGCATACTGTGTGCATGTGATGTGTTTGATACAATGTTACTTTTTACCACTGAAATATCACGGGTATGCCTTTACCTAGTTTTTTTTAATACTAATTTAACATATATGTCGGAGGCGTCATCAGGATGGCACTATCGTCCAACATCAGTTAGGGTAGTCAAGCAAAGAGATAACTCAAAGAAACTCAAAACTCAAACAAACTAAAAACTCAAACGTTTATTCAAATTAGTCAGAACAAAAGACAGCCCCCAAAACGCCCGCCCTTCGCCACTTCCTATGTGTTTTGGCTGGGAGAAGAAGTGGCGGAACAAACTCCCCAGCAACACATGTCTGTCTGTTAAGTTAGAAGAACCTTTACATTTTAATTTCAAAAGACACTTTACACACTTTACAATATGGATCTACAACGGTACTAGAACACTAGGCAATAACACTAAGTACACTAGACGTGACGTAGGGCAGTTTAGAGATGTGTGCAACACGACGACTCAACGAAGACTGAGCTCCGCGGACACCACGCCGACCACCACGACTCTGCCAAGCGCGCCAAAATGTTGTTTCACCGGAAACGCCACCAGAGGGCGCGCTTGCGTGACGTTTAGTGTCCGTACTAATGACGGTCTCTGACATATATATATTTTATAACTATGTACAAGCTATAACTAAACTAAATAATTGGAATAAATTAATACAAATAAGTATTTCAATGAAAAAACTATAAAGCTTACTTCTTTCCCTTAAGGATCTCTAAAAAGGGAACTTTTCTTTCTTTTACTTTTAAAAGGAATCCTATCTCGCACTTTCTCTTCATTCATTTTGTCAAAGCCAGCAATTTTGTCCAGGAGACAACGTTTTGACCCACTGTGCAATTACAGTTTGAATGGGGCGACGTAAATCAGCGTATGTGCAACCCTTCGAAGTTTATGAAGCTTTCTTGCTTTTGCCCACTGTGCAATGTAGATTCGTTGAATCGGTCTGATGCGACTAAAGTCATTTGTTTGACAAAGTAAAATGTTTTTGTGAAATGCTGTGATTTTTTTGTTTTAAAGGAACTTTTATCTCTATTGAAAATCAGCGAGAATCAATATTCTGTAGCTGATATTGGTCACATATAAACTTTTACTATCGTAGGTACCACAGAAGCTTTTAAACGTCTGTTAAATACTTGTCTAAAAAATCAGATTATGACTTTGAAATAAGGTCCATTTAACAGCCACACCTATATTTAGACAACTACAAGTGTTCAAGTTTTTGTAGTAAGGCTTTATGTCTTTCGACGGTTTGGTGGGGCTCATAAATCAGTAGAGGATCAATTATAGTGCACATATAAAAACGATCAAGGTATTACAGTATCAGACCGAATAAAAGCTCCTACACAAAGGACCAACTATTGGCCGACAGTTTAGTCTGAAATTATTATAGACCCAAAATTATGCCGTGCTTGTGTGAGAGGAGGCCTATACCCAGGATTGGGACGATAAAAAGGCACATATCAATTAAACAAGAAATTCCTACCCAGAAAAACACACCCAACACACAGTAAGAATAAATAAAATAAAATCCTGAAACCCAAAACAATTGAGCTAATGAATTCACTTAAGGATTCATGACACTCATTACCGTACATCTGTAGCCGTCGAAGTGTGAAGTGACCCTTAGGGCCACAGAGTAAGGAAAGATCAGCAGAGATGATATAAGACAGGTAGGTCGGGCGTGTTGTTGTAGGTCAAATACGTACAAAAAGGATCAGTTACGAGTGAACTACTGAGGTGTTCGGGTTCTATGAGACATTTGACAAGGATTTTTGGTACCTATTATAAAAAACCGGCCAAGTGCGAGTCGGACTCGTGCACGAAGGGTTCCGTAAATTACAGTTAAATCAACCTATCTCAAAAACTATAAGAGATACTTTGATCAAACCAAAAATCGTTGAAAGAGTTAATTAGCATGCATCACCTCTATTTTTTTTAGAATTTTATACCCCGTAGTTATAAAAATAGAGGGGGGGGACATACTTTTTACGACTTTGAGAGCTGATATCTCAAAAACCGTTCACTTTAAGAAAAATGTTTTTTAGAAAACTTTATATCATTTTAAAAGACCTTTCCATTGATACCCCACACGGGTATGTACATCGAAAAAAAAAATTTCATCCCTCAGTTACATGTATGGGGGGCCCCACCCCCAATTCTTTTTTTTACTATTTAGTGTCATATTTTTGTAGCGGTTCATACAACACATATTCCCATCAAATTTCATCACTGTAGTACTTATAGTTTCCGAGTAAATCGGCTGTGACAGACGGACAGACGGACAGACGGACAGACGGACATGACGAAACTATAAGGGTTCCGTTTTTGCCATTTTGGCTACGGAACCCTAAAAATGGGAGGGGCCAAAGAAAGCGTATAAGGGCGCATAGATTAACGTTTCTTGTAAGGTGAGCAAGACGATCAGTTACGACTGGACTACCGAAGCGTTCGGGTTTTCAACAGCTGTCTTTGTCTGATTTTTGGTATTACACAAAATGGGCCACTCCCAAAGAAGGCATATAAGACTGGAGTCAGTAAAATTTTCGTCCTTTCTTTCTTAAAAGATTTTCCGTTATGACATCTCTGCTTATTATGTTCTCCATGGCAGTGACCCTTACTATCGAACGTCTAAACACGTTCTTAAGCCATTTAGGCCGATTGATGACGTCACTATGTCCCTTTCGTCGCCACATTTGGCCTACGTGGGATATCGGACTTGTGTACTCGGGGTAGATACATAAATAGAGTACATATGTACACAACTGTGTATGTTTGGGAGAGGAATCTTTTGGGTTATGGAGGCTGTTATATGGGTAAAATATAGGGACTTAAGGGTAAAATAGTATTGTTTTAATTTTGTTTAAAATGGCTGCCCCAGTACAATTGAAATTAGGTAAAGAATGCAAGAAAAGTCGTTTCTTTTCCAGGCTTTATTTTTGTCTCACATTGCGAAAAATAGCTTTCTCAGAAAATATATTTAGATATCTAAGCCCAGCCCAAAAAAACCTATTTTATCACCAACAATTTACTATTATAAATTGTGATTTGAGCAAAATAGGCTACGCAAGCATTTTGCAGCTGAAATTACATCCATTCGTCTTACTCCTAGAAAAGACGAGATGGAAAAAAATGTGTCTGAATTTAAACAGAGCACTATATAGCCAATATAAAGGTTTTTCTCAGAATTGCAGACTCCGAGACATACTCTATTAGATTACTGAAGAATTTATAGTATTATGTCATCCTATTTCAAAATAAAACGTGGTTATATTTTACCATCTGCAGTGACTGGAGTGGTAGGAATTAGGTAGCTTACCTAGGTACGCTGTGTATGTTTTGATTGATTGAATAGTGTTTTCAAACACTTAATTAAATATTAGCTTTTGCGGGATCATTCCAAGAGTTATCGCGGTCCTAGTATATAACGGGCTCCAAGAGATACAAAGGTACCTACATTGAAATCATAGAAGGATTTAATAATTCATCATCCTCCGAGCCTTTTTCCCAATCATGTTGGGGTCGGCTTCCAGTCTAACCGGATTCAGCTGAGTACCAGTGCTTTACAAGAAGCGACTGCCTATCTGACCGCCTCAACCCAGTTTCCCGGGCAACCCGATACCCCTTGGTTAGACTGGTGTCAGACTTACTGGCTTCTGACTACCCGTAACGACTGCCAAGGATGTTCAATGACAGCCGGGACCTACAGTTTAACGTGCCATCCGAAACTTAAAAAGACATCAGCTTTTTTTGCCTTCCGACAGTTTACATCTTCTCCAATATAAAAATAATTCTTGCACATCAAAATAGAAGCGCCTAAAGGCAAACATAATTCTTTTGGAATACAAACCCAAAATAAATATTAAAATAACTTCTGAAAATGAACATACAGTCCAGTTTTAAGATTTTAATATGCAGGTCCTTAACCTTACAGCAACTAATTTAACTCAAAAGCACCATCTAGATGTGGCTAACAAATCGGATGATGACACCGACATAACACTAGAGTATTGTCTGTATAAACACGAACATTTGTGTTTCCACCACAGTGCAGTAATGTGCAGAAGTTTCATTCTGAATGGTATTTTCTGACTTCGTAAGGCTACCTACTATGTTATGGCGGTAGGGCTGCCATCTCGAATTTCGCCAAACCCGGACAAACATTAAAAAAACCCGGCTATTTGGCGTAAATCTCATTTTTTCCCCGAACGAGTACGATTTTTTTTTAAACAAAATAATACCTTATTTGTAATCCATTTACTATTAACATATACTTAAATTCAATAAGGTGCTTCCTTACATGAAAAGTGTCCGGGTTTTCACCGGAAACTTCTCGAAACCCCGCGAGGACGGCCCCCGGATGGCCTCCAAACAAAATGTGCACAGATATTATAATCATACGACTAACTATACGACTTACAGAGCACAGAGATGAAAAATAGTAATTATTTATTTATGATACATGCCTAAACTAAAGCATTGTTTTATTCTTGTTTTCCCGAGAAGGAGCAACCTTCTCGAAGGTTTATGACTGGCAATGCGCCTTCTGCGTTATCCTTCTATATGGCAATTTCTCACGGGGACAAAACGTTCTGTCGTCCAAAACAAACATCTTGCGACGCGTCTATCTTCTCAAAACGAGAAGGAGACACTTTCCCGATGGAATAGCTAAGCTTACGGAGAGACAAGACTGTCAAATTTATCCAGGAAGATATCCGCGTTGCTGTGGAATTATTCTGGAATATTCTTTACGGTAATATGGCTAAATGTATTCTTAATGTTGTAATTAAACATATATGAGTTCGTTTTATTAAGAAAACCTTATGCTGACGAACTTACCTACAAAACTTGTAAAAGTGACAATGGATCTCAGATTTTTTTTTTCATTACGTAAAGTTGCCTTTAGAAAACACCTCAAATAAATGAATATTGATTAACAGTCGAAAAAAAAAATTCACATCTATAATTATCCTGTAAATTGCGTTACGACAGTTAAAAACAAACCTGTAAATTAAATTATCCTCAATATTTTTTCAACCCTCAAATCACTTACTCACTTTTCCAAACCTAAATAAGACATAAGCCCAACTGCCCACCTCCAAAATGGCCGCCACTCATTTCAAACGCGATTTTTCATCGATAGACTGACGGACACAGGCAGTTCCACAGTGACCACTGACGTCATGGGTCTCGGTAATCAAGATAGACGTTATTCCCGTATGGATAGAGAATGGTCACTGAGTAAGGAAAGATGAGAGGAGATGCCATAAGCACAGGTATAGTTATCGGCACGAATCTTGAGCGCTGACCTTCATCTGCGCAGAAGTGATTTATTAGCAAAGAACCAATCCCGAGTGACGGCTATGACGCGATGCGCTGCACCAATCACCGCTTTAGCCTGCCCCCACGCCTCACTTCATACCACAAAAGGGAACCAATAAATTACTTCTGCGCAAGTGAAGGTCAGCGCTCAAGATTCGTGCCGCTGATTATAGGTCAGCGACCTTCTTCTAGGTCAAATTCGTACGGTGGACATGACTAAAACGATCTGTTACGGGTGCGCTAATGAGGCTTTCGGGTTCTTTGAGATATCTGCGGTAATACAAAAAATGGTCGGGTTCAAAGGAGGCGTATAAGGGCGAAAACAGTAACGTTCCTCGTGCCTCGCTGACTCGCATTTTGGCGCGCTACTTTCTTAGGCGATTTTCTGTTATGGCACCTCCGCTAGTCATTTTGTTCTCCATGAGAGTGGTGCACCGAGAGGCACTTTGATTTCGGAATGACAGGCTACCTTTAAATCGCATTTATGATGGCAACGTATATTTTGATGGTTATTTTGGAAAGTGTGGGGGTTAAGAGTATAAGGGTAAGCTATTTTGTAAATGATTTCTATTGTAGCTGCTACTATTATTATAACGATTATCAAATCTAGAAAGCAAAGCAGAAATATATATGAAAAAATCAATACATCGTAAAAATCCAAGCAAATTGATGGTTAGTCAATGACCATCAATTTGCTGACAAACTGCAATACCAGAAGAGTTGCAAGAGCGGTAAAGCAGATAATAATTTTTAAACGGGAAATGAATCGCGATCTAATCAAAGAGCTAATCCTGATGAAAACTGTCCAGTAACCACAGCTGAAAAACCAGCAAGGGACTAACAAAGCCGCATCAAAATCGGTTTGTTCTTTTAAGAGCTACACAGACTCACGTAGCAGTCAAACTTAAAACTCCACTTTTTTGCGTCAAAGGTCAAAAACAAAAAGCTTTTGTTTACTAAAAACCTTTTATTTATTCAAAGTTTACAATACAGTTTTTCTATAAGTTTTATTTAACATTGTTTGCTTTCCCCGGGTATCAAATTGACTGCGTTATAGTTTAAAAGCTAGCAAATAAAATTGTTCCCACTAAGTGCTCTCATTTCCCTATCTCGGGGACTTTTAACATTGAATTTTCTACGGAACCCGCTTGTCTAGTTTATTTTATTTATTTTCCCTTTAAAAATTTAAACGTCATTTGTTCTGGTTTTAGTCTGTTTTTATTCCTTTAAATTATTTTATTTTCATTATCGTTTCACTGAATTAAATTACATTGTTTGTATGTTACATAATATAAAATTCATGGGTTTTCCGACACTAGATGAAAAAAATATTTTCACGTATGAATAAAAATAGGTATTTATCTGAAAAACGTAAGAATACATCTATCTCTCTGAGTTCGAAAATGTCTATCGTTATGTGAATCCAAAAATTATCAAGTTACGTAAAGGTAATAGATAAAACTTACTGGTTAGTTACTTGGTAGATATCATTTAGCCCTTCACTTGACTAAAAAATCTTTCAAAATTATAAATAATTTCAATTCATATTCCACCAGAATTTACATTGTATTTCACAATATGAGACACACGACAAGTTTACCCCTTTCATACCCACTCATATGCAATCTGCAGCATACACAACATTGCTGGAAAAACAACACACCATTTATATGATAAATTCTCCTTCATATATTCTGGAAAACCAAGCTAAAGTTATGAAATACTTGCTGTTTCCCCACGGTTTCACTCGCGTCCCGGGAGAAGGTCTTTCCATCATTATCATCTCCCGAGCCTTTTCCCAACTATGTTGGGGTCGGCTTCCAGTATAACCTGGTGAAGCTGAGTAACAGTGTATTACAAGAAGCGACTGCCTATCTGACATCGTCAACCCAGTAACCCGGGCAACCCAATATCACTTGGTAAGACTTGTGCCTGACTGACTGGCTGTGTAAGTAGGTATCTGGACAATAAATATAGCCTATGCTACTCGAAAAGAGTGTAGCTTTCCGACAGTGAAATAATTTTTCAAATCGGTACCGTAGTTTTGCAGCCTTTTAGGCTACAAACAAAATGTTACCTCTTTGTTACATTAGTATATAGCTAGACATATAAAGTCAAGATTTCAAAGTAAAAGTAAACAAAATTACTTTAAAAAGTGGCCTTCAACAGTAGTTTCATTGTTTGATAGACCCGAGTCGGAAGTCGGTAATTCGTCAGTAAATTGTCAATATTTCTTCATGTAATTGAAGTGAAATTACCTTATTCGGTATTAATAATAGGGAGAGAAGTCCGTCTTTTTATTGTAATGGTCGGTTAATAATGTGCGTTGTTTGTCGTCGTAATAATAATAATTTGGAAGTGAAGTTTTGAAATTATGGACGTTCGAATGTCCCAATGCAGGTGCATCAAAACGTGAAGTGATGATCCACGGAACTTCAATACATTAAAACAAGTCTATATTTACTTATAGTGCAACACGAATTATCAACATCTGTAAATACCTTAATGAGTTAACAAATATTTTGATTTTGAGCTTGCTGGTGATTATGTTAAAAAATATATTCACATAAACTAAAACAAAACAGACTGACATTTGATGTAACTAGCTTGATAAGAAGCAAGTATGCCCATAGAAAAGTCCCCCTATTGCGATTGTACTTATTTCTGCCTTCTCAGTTAATAAGTTAAGTTATTCGTAATTTTAAATAATATAAGTAAATCATAAAACCTTGGTTAAAACCAAGTTGTCCGTTTTATAGAGTACAGTTGGCGAGTTCAGGACCGCAGTCCTCAATTCTTCTGTTTTGTCTAACTAAACAAAAGCAAAAGATTCCGTATCTACTGTTTAATTTGTTTTTCGAGTATGAATATAGAAATAGAGCGATGTATTACCGGTATATGGTAAGTTAGTGTGGCTGTAATTTAGATGGGTAGAGTTAAGGGCCAGTAGTTGAGTTATTTTTTGGATGGAAGAGGCGAGAACAGGTGGTGATTGCAATTTAATTGGTGCCAAATAACAACTTATGTGTAAATGCAATTCAAAGGAAACTACTTCTGGCAGTCTGTTAAATAGTAGCCTCTGTCCCTTTTCAGGTTTTAGACTATTTATGCACCAAATTTTAAGTCAATCGGTGCAGTAGTTTTGGCTTGAAAGCGCAAAAAACAGGCAGAGGCACTTTCGCATTTATAATGTTTAGTAAATATCGACTACTTTGTACTTATGTACTAGAGATGGGTAACTCAGGAGTGATAGATAAAAAAGATATATATATTTCCGTTCTGATCACTCACTCTTTGTATCAGTTCAAATCCGAATGTATCAGTGTATCTTTAACAACTCATTCAATCGTCGTCCGTTTGTATCTGTGTTGCACTCGCACACACAGCGTTGAGCGGCTCGCGTCACGGTTTCTCATCGGAAAGTCCAGTTATCTCTTTCGCACTTCCCTACTCAGAATGTTCTGTCTCACTTTCTCGATACCGAGTATAAGTGTTTGACCATTATTTTTATTTATTTATTCGATTTACACGGCTTTAACAGCCAATTACATAAATCGTAAACTTAAATTTGAAATGAAAAATAAAAACATAAAAATAAACTTAAAAATATTATAAACTGATATACGAATCTATCTATCCTAAACGAATCTATCACTCTTAGTTCGTACTGATTTAGTGATACATTGGATTGAATTGAACGAAGCGAGTCACTCTGAGCAACAGTACAATGTCACTCGCGGATACGAAAGGATATAGAGATACAAAAGAGTGATACATATCCCAGTGATCAAAAGATGCATATCAATCTTTTCTTTTCAATGATACGTTTTTCCCATGTCTATTATGTACCTGCATTGATACCTAGTATAATTCATACTCCAAAACCCACATTCCATTGTTTAGAAGACTATAAGTAATTGTTAAAATTTCACACCGTTAGTCCGCACTTAATTCAAAAAGGACTAAGTAACTAATTCTAAGTTACAACTTTATACGTAAATCTTTTGTTTTGTCCCACTCACTTGTTCGTTGACAGGCGAAACTTTGTATTTGTTTTAAAATTTATTCTCGAGAACGGTGGCATTCTGTTTCCTACAGTCGTTGTTTGAATTCTAAATGGGCAGAAGTTTTCTGTACGACTCCATCTTTTTTGGGCGACGAAAAAACTCCGCAGTAATGGTTTCGGAAATTAAATTTCTGGTGAATTGATATACATAATGAGTTTTTATGAAGAACTGTGTAATTTGGGACTGAAATGGTTCTGATTTTTTCGGAATATTTTGGCTGGCGATTTGTGTTTCGGTGGCGATTTGCTTTATTTTGCAGCTAATAATGAAATGTAGGACAGTTACATATTTTTGCTTTAGACTCTTCCATTAAGAGTGAGTGAGTAGGCGTATTTAACATTTTTTAAGTTATTTTTTACTTGTTTACCAACCTACATGTAAAACTTATTCTACAATATTGACATGGAATAATTTTCCCTCATACAATTTTACTTCACGAGGATCACGTCCGGTAAAAGGGCAGCAAGCAAAGTAACATCCTATTCACTTTCTCAGGCTCTGGTCTACCTGTTTAATAAATAAATATAATTTAAAATCAGTTTAGTAAGTTTTTTCCTTGAAAACGGAACAGACAAAGTTACTTTCTGGTACCACCTATGTACTAAGCAAATAAATGTTTCTTCTTCCTTTCATATAAAAGCATATTGTAAAAATTATTATTCTAAATACATCGTCATGAAAATATTTGAAGCTCTTTATAAGTTTAAAGTTGATGTTCTAGGCCGTCAATCTTTCACTAAATACGTAAGCCTATATCAGCTACTATTTCCACTACCAAAAAAACACTAACTAGTCTTACTATTTTCCCCTGCAGAAAATATGAATTTTACTCTTCATATTTATAGAAAATATGAGAACTCATACGATTAGCAAGTTAGTAAGAGCTTAACGTTGTAGCGTGTCACTCACAAACGCGGATGTGTATTTATTTCGGAAAATCGTAAATGTATTGTAAAAATACATATTATTGTTCTTAGGATTTTTATCGTTGTTGTGTTTGAAATTGAATGTTGTGGCTTAAGATAGGAAAACTATCTTATACAGGTGGGGGAAGTACCTACTCTTAGTTCCGTTGGGACGTAGGTAGGATGACTAGCTTCTGCCTCTGGTTTTACATGCTTTCCGATGAAATAACTTCCGACAGTCGAATACGAAGCAGCCTATATGTTTTTTCTGAAATACCTTTAAGCTAATATAAATATGTAGCTTACAGCCAAATTTCATCAGGATCGATCCAGCCGTTTTTCTGTAAAAAAGGATCACATCCTTACATAAGTTACTTACAATCTTACTACAAGTATTTAAAGGATAGGATAAGGCCAGAAATCATACAGAACATCTATAACACGGGTATCTATTTCCCATTTTCATATTTTTAATCTCCCGCCTTACATTTCTTTTGATCAGCATCTGTCCATCTGCATAGACAGTCGCCGCGACTACAGTTTAGCGGTAAGCATTGTCGTGCGGTACAATCAACGGCTGCTTCATCATGAGAGTAGTTCTGTGCTTACGGAGGGGTATTTTGACGAGCAGAAACAGTTGGATTGTTAGGTATAAATTTTTAATATGAGACAATATTCGTGTGAATAGGGGCGGAAATTGGTGAATTTGTGTGTACGTTTGTTACTTGTTCACGAGCACACGGCTGAACTAATATAGGGCAACTTGGGCTAGACCATATTAACGCTTAACGGTCAAATTGTCAATAATATTTTTAACCCATGCAAAAAGAGCTGTTATTTTGAGGTAAACATGTTTCTTCCTGTCTGTCTGAGGCACTGCAGCTTTTAAGCGGAAGAACCAATTGAGACGTGGATTTTTTAAAGAAATCTGATGTTCCCAGCAGTTCTTACACACGTAACATCACCATCAGCTCAGCTGCTTTTAAAGAAAACTGACAAATTATGACTAACCCTGCCTCACAATTAGTTCAATAGTTTCGCTAAATATTTAAAGTCAAGTTAATATATTACCTTGACAAGTAGGCGGGTAAACTAGACATAAGATATAGTGATATTGCACGTTAAACCCAGCCCGTGTGACCGCCGGTTCACTCTCGATTAAATGTTTATCCGAATTAGGTAAATCGTTGCTATTTATTACTTACTTAAATTATAAGGCAAAAAGACACGGTTAGCTACTCAATGTTTAGACTTTGAATCTGTACACGAAGCGGTTTGTTTTGGTTATAATTTCTCAAGACAAAATCGTCTTAAAATAACCTAATAATGAATGGATAGTCAGAAAGCTTGGCTTGTAGTACTGGAATAGGCAGCTTATTAGAATTTTTAAAAATTAATGTAAATATTATGTAAATACTTCAAATAACAATAAATATAAAGAACATGCTTATTAGAAACCAGTGCATTCAATAATTGCTTCTTGAAAAAGGACTATGTAATTGATAAAATATAAGGCTATGAGACTCGTAAGAACGTCTAGCCTCAATAAATTGCGCGAAAAAGCCCTAAGTATACAATTAAGAGTATATGGAGTCTCCATATACGTCTCGTAAGGTGTTCTGTCTGAACTTCTCCTGAATAAATACTTCTAAACTATTCTTGTAATTACGTTTTTTTGTTGTTGTTGTGTATGTTTTTATATTAATTTTCTTCTAATTAGAATTTTCCCAACTTATTCCCCAACAAAACAGTCTAGTTCTACGCAATATTGCTCCGTATTACCCGTCTCTCGAAGCCCTCATAACTTGGTATTGCGAGCGGAGCCGGGGCATACCTGCTAGTGCATTGTTACCGCGATGCCTTTTTTAAAAGCACAACAAAGCCACAAGGCATGCATCGCAGCCTATGCTGATAGACATGCGTTTTGATATGTACAGGGTGATCACAATAAGACAAGAAATAATTGCTGAATTTTTTCACGGTTATGAACTTGATTTCATGCGGTTTCAATCGGGGCTCATAGGAAATACTAGCCTTAATGGGATAAAATATAGCCTATGTTATTCGGTAAGAGTGTAGCCTTCCATAAGTGTACAAAATATTCAAATCGGTAATATAGTTTCGGTACCTTTAGGGTACAACCAAACTAGCAAACAAAATATGTTTCCTCTTTATTATATTAGTATGCATTACTTATTCGTTTAGTGATCAAGCTTTCATATGCTAATTGACTTTAACTAATGAATGAAAATCATTCAATCATCAATTGAAATACTAATACATTTTTTTCCTATTCAAGGACTGACTATGACTGACTGATGATGCTTTGTCGTCCCACATTTTTCTAAGTTCTTAATAAACATTTCGGTAACAAAAATAATATACTTAGTTCCACTTAGATAAAACGTTATTTTCCTTAAAGGAAACGGCGTGAAAACTAGGCATTAGAGTTTCAAATGATAGGCTATATCTCAAAGACCTAAATGAGGCCACAAAACTCACGGACGATGTGCGATCAATTTTGTTTGTAGCCTTTTATAGGAATTGTTTCAGTATTTTATCAAGAAGAAAAGGATTTAGAAAAATATTGACTTTTGTAGCTAATAACTATTTAAATCCTATTATTTTATTAACAACTTTCTCAGTCATAGTCAGCAGATTTAAAAAATATATATATTTAGGTATTTAATAGATATTTTCCTTCGTTCCACCAGTTTTATGACTAAATGGTGTACTCGCCTTTTCCCCGCGGTTTCACTGGCGGGTTAAAATATGCTATATAATGACTATGTGTCCCGGGATAAAATATAGCTTATGTTAATCGAAAAAAATGTAGCTTTCTAACGGTGAAAGAATTTTTAAAATCTATTCTGTAGTTTTTCAATTTATCCGTTATAAATATATTTTTTTTCATTTTTATTATATTTGTACAAATGTCTTCTAATACATTTTTCTCAAATCCTCTAAAAAGAGATAAGATTACATATTTTTTAAGCTCACAATTTACAAATTACAACTTTCCCACTTGTAAACACCCTGTATACAGCAATAAGGCAGAGTGCAGACAGCTTTGTGTCGCCATACCGATGCACGACGGAGTAGGGGGCTGTTTACGTCATTTGAGTTTAATTATGAAGGGAGTGTAATGGCTACAGTCTATCATAATATTTCACTGATACCTTTTCTTGTACAAATTGATAGTTAAAAGAGTCGGTGTGTGTAGTATAAAACGTATTGTGTTTGATTAGCTGTAAGGGTGAAATGTTTTTAGATATAAAATTGTGTGGGGAATAAGATCTGTCGTCAGTTCGCGCCTTGCCTTGGATTTGTAGAGCAACTTCTTATCCGGAACCTAGCCTGGCTTAAATCACAGCAAATAACTTAAAACGTAGTAGGTATTTAGTCCCAGAAGTACCTATGTACTGACTATAACATAATAAATACATCGCTAAAAAAATCATAGAAATAATGATATGGAGCTATACGAAAGACACAGAATAACCCAAGAATATAACTCAAGACTTCAAGTTCTTCAAGCATTCCTTGCTTCAAGGGTATCTCTCAAAATACCCACAGAAAGACCTAGATTTTAAAGACTTATCTTTCTTAAACTGACTAAAACAGAAGATTAAACAAAAATAGACTACATACAACGACAGTATAGAGTGCCATATTTAACAGTGTTTTCAAGGTGACCCCATTAACTATGGAAACATTACAACCCCTTCACACTCACAGTTTACGACGCTCCGGCTGATACGCACCTGGTGCCTTTTATGTAGCTTAGAGCCCAAGTACACTGGCAATGTAAACGGCCGTTTTCTTAAAACAATTGTTTATTAGAATCATCATCTTCATCTCTTGAGCCTTTTCTCAACTATGTTGGGATCGGCTTCCAGTCTAACGGGATGCTAAGTACCAGTGTTTTAGAAGAACCAACTTCCTATCTGACCTCCTCAACCTGAGGACGCAATACCCCTTAGTAAGCCTGGAGACGAACTTACTGGCTTCTGACTACACGTAACGACTGCCAACTTCATTGACAGCCGGGATCTACAGTTTAACGTGCCTCCCGAATCACAAACTGTTTATTAGTATATTCCAAATAAAAGAAGATTACTGAACAACAGATTTCATCCAATCTTGGCTGGAGTTCCACAGATATCATTCCTGGGACCAGTGCTAAATGAATTTTCACTTTCAATTTTGGTAAACAGTTGGTTTAAGGAACGGACGTTTATGTGGTTGGTGAAAATGGCTCTCATTGTGTGGGTGCAGATAAAGTGTTTGTGTACTAGCATACTAGTTGTTTTCAACGGCTTTATCTCATACACGGAATAGAATAGTTCTCGAGGAGCTCATGTTAAGTTACAGCCACAAGGCGGCCACAAGTGTCTATAGATCTTAGAGTTAAGCGACGCTTGGCGCGGTCGGTCTGTAGATGGGTGACCACTTGCGAAGAGTTCCTCCGTGTTTCGGAAGATACGTTAAATGAAAGATCCCGGCAGTCATTTGCAGGTTTTTGGTCGTTACGTAGTTACGGGTAGTTAGAAGTCAAAGTCTGACCATAAGCCCATGGTTAGCAGGATTGAGAAGGTCGCTCTATTCTTTGGTACAATAGCACCTTTACAAACAGATATCTTTATAAACATACCTACTCTTCCAAAGACCGTCTATTCTCAAGACACTTAAAAGTATTCAAATCCCCAAATACCTACACCTCGCTTCGATTAAATCGTTAAACAAACAAAACAGAATCAAATATGCATTTTAAATCCGGGTAAAAGTGGCCCTTACACCTCCCGATGTTTGCGGATTTTACCCGGGTAACAATGGCTGGCCGATACCTGGGCTTTGTTTTCACTTATCCGGAATACCCGGGACGCTCGTTACTCAAATAGCCGGGTGACTGGGTATTGTAAAGTGTTAAACAGAATTGCGGTAAAAGATTATTATTTTTGTGTGTGATTATATTGTATTGTTAATGCTGAATTGTTGGGGTTAGGGATCGTGATTTATTATTTATTTGGTCTGATTATTTTTGATAAATATTAATGAAATTAATTTATAAAATGAATTCTCTAATGTGTTGTATGTGTCTATCTAACATTCTGTATAGGTATTATCTTCATCACTTCCTGTTTTTTTTTTTTCGATTAGGGAAATAATTAACTTTATTTAGCAGCAGCTATTAGCCATATACTAACCTCTGTAATTCCCTACTGCTAGATTTTACATAGTATAAAGCATTCTTATTTCATCTGTGTTATCTTATTCTACTCTCTATACTACTACTCCCAATTTTCTACCTAAGCTCGTGTCTACAAAACAGCAAAACTAAAACAAAAGAACAGCCAAAAACTTGGATCAATCAACTCCACAGGCAAACAATAAACTTTGCATGTAAAATATTATCGAAAAAATTGACAGTGACATTTAACGACCTGTCACCAGTTGATTGGACATGTTCGAACTAGCTGTACCATTGTCATTCGCTGTTATACACGGAGCAAAGAAAGATAGCGGAGTTGCCAGAATGCAGGTCAGACCCATCATTATAGGTCATAATATATACGAACGGTAGGCACGACTAAAACAATAAGTTATAGTTATTGGCACGGATATTGAGCCCTGACCTTCACCTGCGCAGAAGCGATTTATTAGTTTATTGCCTTTATTATATATTGTTTAGTTTAGTGCGCAAAGCGATCCCCACTCTTCCGCCGAGAGCTCAATATCCGTGCTGATAACTATACGTGTGAAAAAACGGCGTTCGGATTCCTTGAGACGTCTGTCAACCATTTTTGGTATTACAATAAATGGTCAGTTTCAATGAAGGCATACAAGGGCAAAGACAGTAACGTTCCTCCTCTCAGGCTGACCCGCATTTTGGCGCGCTAATTTCTTATTAGATTTTCCGTTATGGCACCTCCGCTACTGTTTTTGTTCTCCATGTTCTTACAGCTCGTCGATAAATTTTACACAGCACTTTCACCGCCGTGTTGCCATGGGTGAATATATTAATAATGATTATGTCATTTTGTGTGCTCGCCACATTGTCGAAGTGAATATATTTTAAGGGGAAATGGCGATAGGTGTTGGTAGGAATCTTTGCGTGTGATATTGAATTATGTATTTTATAGTAGGATCCTTTATTTTTCAAAATAATGAATGTCTATAGCAGCTTTTTAGACAGTCTTGCGATTGGATCAGCCTGAGTTATGTAGGTTTGATTCTTACTTTGGACAAAATATGACTCCTCCCGCTGTGGGTTAGCAGCATGAGGGAGTGTCAGACTCTTACTGACTTAAACAAATCAAGTTTTTTTGTAGGCCTTTTTTTTAGCAGGGCCGCGGTAACTATTTCGAGCAATCCCGTAGCCCCAGATGTGCATATACAACTATATTTACATAATCATGACCATTTATTTCTATAAAGTCTGTAGTGTCCGAGTAAAGTTCCTATCAATTACACAGTTATCAGTTTTATCCAAAATTCTGAATTTACAGCCTAAAATGTGCGTTAGTGGCCCAGGCAATAAAGGACGGACTAGCCTATCTTTTTCAATTTTATACTTCAACGTGGAATTCAATGTTATCTTCACAATTCGCCCACGGTTCACATTCCTATCACATATTTAACATAACCCCGTATAGTTTTAACTGTAATACGTCGATAGCTCGTCAATTTGTCGACGTTAGATCAGTTACTCAATTAACGTTTATATCGATTTTATTGTGGTATCTCGATCTTTATGAGTTGTATAGTTTATACTGATGTGCTGATGTTTATAGATAAGAGCATCTGCTAGAAACTTGTTATGTTTAGCAGTAGAAGTAGTAAAATTGGTGTGATCTTGACCTACTTTTAGGGTTAAATTGGAATATCATAATGATTCTCTGGGTAATCTTCTTCACACTTAATCAATGGGATTTAAATTAAGAAATGTGGTTCATGTAATTCTATATGAGCCAATTTTCTCTTCTACCTATACCTGTTTGTAGTTGTTTTGAAAAACTTTTGCCACTTTTAAGCCAAAATTTGTCGCGTTCGTAGGTTTACTACTTTGTTTTCGGATTCATTTTTTAATTTTTGGATTCATCTACCCAATTTTGGAACACCGAAACTATGACGAGTTTTGTACTATTATTTTTTCAAATAAGATGTTTGAGAAAAAAAAATTCGCGATGTCTCACACATAACCATACTATACATTACTAGGACCACACTTGAACCACAATATAGTAAAACCACATATATCCCATGATCCATTATGTATTACAAGGTCCAGGGCGGCACTTACCTCGCATTCTACAAGCCTCATAAAAACAAATGAGCGTGAAGATAAGATAGGTTCACAATAACAAAGATACAAGAAATGTTAGGGTGCGTCTACACGGTGCAAGTAGCTTGCGCATGTTGAGGCACATGCGCAGGTTACATGCATTTTAAAAACGTGCTGATCCAGCGAATCGCGCATGTCATCATCTCCCGAGTCTTTTCCCAACTATGTTGGGGTCGGCTTACAGTCTAACCGGATTCAGCTGAGTACCAGTGCTTTACAGGGAGAGGAGCGACTGCCTCAACCCAGTTACCCGGGCAATCGAATACCCCTTGGTTAGACTAGTATCAGACTTACTGGCTTCTGGCTACCCGACTGCCAAGGATGTTCAATGACAGCCGGGACCTACAGTGTAACGTGCCATCCGAAACACAGTCATTGGTGTCCAATGTATACTTAGAAAGTACATAAAAACTTAAAGGTTTGCATTGGTACTTGCCTGACCTGGAGTCGAACACACACCCTCATACTCGGGAGGTCGACTCTTTACCCACTAGGCTACCACGACTTTTTCTCGCGCATGTACTAAAGCAAAATACCCACCCGTATGCTCTTGTCACTTGCGCATATTAACTTGCTCCACAGTGGCGGATTTACAAACTTGCCGCTAGTAGGCCATTCAATTTTTGCCGCCTCTAATGATTGTGAACTTAATGATATTTCTGTCAGTTACTAGATTATTTTTGCAACCCTCTATGTACCGAAGAGTTTAGCGACTTTGAAGCGTAAAACCTCTGTAACTTTTAAACGGCTCAATCGATTTTCATCAAACACAAAAAAAAACTAAATTGAAATCGGTTCATTCGTTCGGGTGCTATGATGCAGTGGCGACGTAGCATCGGGTGGCACCCGGGGCGGACTACCTATTGTGCAGCCCCTCCAAAAAAAAAACGACAAATGTAAAAACTTTTCTGTTCCAAAACTCAATAATTTTGTACCAAAACGAGTTAAAAAACCGCCGTAAAGTGAAAAAGTCGCGAGCGAAACGAGCGCGTTTTTTTTTAGTTTTGGTACACAAAATATCTACCCAAACAAGAGTGGAAAAAAGCACTGCAAAGAGAAGAAGCCGCGAGCGTAGCGAGCGCGAAATTTTTGATGTTTGGGACGCAATAATACCTAAAGAAATCAGAAAATAGCCACTGTCAAGTGAAAGGCGCGAGCGCAGCGAGCGCGAAATTTTTTGAGTCTTGGAACACAAAAATACTCAAACAAGTTTGAAAAAAACCAGTGTAAAGTGAAAAAGCTGAGAGCGCAGCTAGCGCGAAATTTTTCGAGTTTTGGGACACAAAAGTCCTCCACCTCATAAACAGCTTAGAAATCGTCAGTTTAGAGCGTCAGTTGTTTTTTCTACTTCGGTGCTTTAACTTTTTGTTAGATTGAGGACTCAAAGAGCGCAGAACAAACCAGGAATGATGGAAAAAGCCGCGAAACCGCGAGCGAAGCGAGCGGATTTTTTATTTTATTTTTATTGAAACGCTATTAGAATATTTTAAAATTCATGATCACGTAAGTACCTAAGTGTATATTACAGTTTATTAATTTTGCGTTTATTAATCGTCTATTTATATATGGATTGTGTACTCATATACTCAATTATAAAAAAACCTGTAAAAAAAATTGCTAAATTTGCCGCCCCTCCAAATCTGCCGCTCTAGGCACTGGCCTACTTGGCCTATTGGTAAATCCGCCACTGTTGCTCCAGCTTGTACATGTACCGTGTAGACGCACCTTAACAAAGATACAAGAAATGTTATGTTAGACATACAGATATTGAAATGTTAGTAGTTTATGTTATTTTTGTTTGAAGGTATGCAGGGATGGGTAAACTATTGTTATGGGTATCGGCCCGCCCTGCCTGTGCCTGAGGTATGTGTGCCTTGCCTAGGTCTTCCTCGTGAGTCACTGAATATATTGGTGGAAAAAGCATGAAAAAAATAGTGCAAAATTTTTTAACTTGTCGCGGTGGAGGACTTTGTTGTAAAATGAAGTGACAAATTTATTTTTTTTGATGTGCTAAAACTAACTGGGCTGAGTGGGCCAGATCGGCAATCGCTCCTAGTAAAGCACTGGTACTCAGCTGCATCCAGTCAGACTGGCAGTCAACCCCAACATAATTGGGAAAAGGCTCGGGAGATGGAAAACATAAAACCCTCTGCGTGCAGTTAGCTACAAAACCCTTCAAAAGATTGGATCCGAAGATAATGTAAAACTGTTATTCTTGTGCTCAACATTTAACTATTTTAGTAACAAAACCAGTTATTTCCAGTAAGTGAAGTCGTTATTATTTGACGCTGTAACACTTATAGCTACTGAATCTTCTTTGATATCGGACAGTGTGCCTTCCTCTGGTTGTTAAATATGGAAAAGGATCATTTTTATAAAGTCTTTAACAGTTTCTTCTTTAAAAAATATTTCTTCATATAAGGAAAACAAACTTGTCTTATTTTGTGCTAGAGTCCCGTGAAAACTACTTCTTGCACCTGGATATAAGTACCCTGCAGCGTTCCTCGATAAATAGGCTATCTAACATTGAAAGAATTGTTCAAGTCAGACTAGTGGTTTCTCAGATTTAGATTAGCCGGTTATAGAAAACAAACTCTTCAGCTGTAACTAATTTTAGTTTGTTTTTCTTACTATTATTGTACAAGTATATTACTTGAACTTGAGTTGAAAAACATGGAACTATTGGTACTTTACTTAAAACGTTACTCATAATATGACGGACACCACCGAGTGTAAGAACTAATTATTTACAAAGTTACTTAGTAGTTATTGTACTACTTTCACATAACTACGTAACTAAGTGTTCTATGAAAAACAATCAGCATAATACAATAAACACTAATGATTAATTACTAATCGTATGGTTACTGCAATAATCTGATTGTTTTTAATTAAACAAATTACGGTCATGCAGCGTTTTAATTAAACTGTCGGCTTTAATTTCCATCATTGAGCGATCGCATCGGGTAATGGGGTATCATTTACACATTTCAGTTTCAAAAACATGATTTTATTTTGTAAATACAGATTATTTATTCTCTATTGAAAATCATGATATTTTTTCATCATTGCAGCTATGGATGTGAAATGAAACCTCATAATAATTGACATATTATTTATTTCAAGACATTTCATGCATTCTTTTTCATTCTAATTCTAGTCTAGTCCAAAAAAATTTTCGTAAATCCTTCCCTTTAAAAATATACACCAACATTTTTTTTATATTTTTCATTTAATATTTCAACAATTTTCAAATAAGTTGCCTTACCAAGGGGTATGGGGTTGCCCGAGTAACTGGGTTGAGGGGGTCAGATAGAAAGGCGATCTTTATACGATATAACCCTGGTGCTGCATCCGGTTAGACTGGTAGCGAAAACCAAGATAGTTGGGAAATGACTCGGGAGATGATGATTTAGGATTTCAACAAGTAAGAAATATGTAAATTGCACAACAAATAAATAACAAATTACACCAAAAGAAAGTCCTCTCCTTAACAACCCAGCCCGTCCACGGGCGTAATTGAAATCGTCTGCCCAGGAAACGCAACGGAGCCATAGGTACAATAGATATTTTACAAATGGAAATATAAGACTGACTGCATCTCTAATTCCTACGTCCTCTGCTAATTCTCTGGCTAAATTGGTTTTTAAATAAAACTCGTGGCAAGGAAAAAAGGGTAAAAAAGCCCGGTTTGTGTTTAGGTGGTAAAGTAATAGGTTTGTAGGAATTGTATCTAGTTGGTTTCTGGGTTTAGTTTGTTAAGAGAAGACTGGCGAATGGAAGGGTTGGATGTCAGTTTGAGGTTTTTTAACTAGTTTGAATTGTTTTTATAGGGATGTTTGATACTGTGATTTTTATCTGGAGGAACGAGTACATAATAAGCGTAATAGGTACCTATCTTCTATGTAGACTTTTGGGAGGTAGCACAGGTCATAAATGTAGGTTTGCTGTAGTTAGACTTTGATTTCGGATGATCTCTCAGACTCTAACTTTTACTAACTAAACACCACCTTTGTCACTTCTGCTCTCTTCTGAACTCTTTCGAACAATTTGTTAGCCTCGGTAGACTGGTATATATGTAGGTACAGATATACTTTATTTTATATTTTTGATGGTATCGGTAGGTATAGGTATAAATATACTTCATTGTATATTGTTGATCTTAGAACTAAATTAAAGTAAGTGACATTTCGGAATAGAGCGTTGCCTAAAACGCAAGCCCAAATGTTCCATCACATTCGAAACTGAACAATCTAAAGAATTCCCACTATTTCAGTCCCACTGACCAAGGTCATGCTTTAATTTCCAAATATCTTGAAGATTGAGAGCTGACCATCACTGGGAAGACTGGGGAGGAATGTTCAAAGTCTCGTTTAAGGTCGTAGCACACATAACTCCCGGATCAACGTATCGTACAGACGCCTGCAGGTCAACCTACCGGCATCTGTCAAACGTTGAAAGTCTAATGTAAAAAAAATGTACAGATTCCTCAATCTGTATTTTTTTTCGATTCCGATTTATGTGCGTTGCAGTAAGAAATTTCATACAAATAAAGGCTCGATTGATACGGTGACGATCCTTCTCCGAGTTGATATCTGTGCTAAGTAAGTAAAGTAGTATACGCAACTTTTATAAGTTTGTATGTAGTAGACTATCATGGACACCAAGGGCTGAAAGGCAAAGGTAAGCATCGTGAGGAAATCTAGTCTATAAAAGTCTGAAACCAACCCGCATTGAGCAACCGTGGTGATTAACGCTCTATCCTTCTCCATGAGAGACGAGGCCTGTGCCCAGCAGTGGGTCGATAAAAAGTCAGATGATGATGATGTGTGCTACGACCCTTATCCGCGTAAGATATCTCATTGAAGACATATTTGAAATGCCATCCTGTCACGTTTTGACCATCATTATGAGTTGTGAAAAATGTCATACCTACTACGTGTTTCGTATTGCATATTTTCAACAGGTATTGTAAGGAAATGAATGCGGATGACGTTTAAATGAGATTCGCGAAAGAATATTTGAGATTTTTTTCAGAGTGAATAACTTGTATTTACTGAATATTATGAAGAGGATTTTTTTTGTGCCTTAAAGCCTCCGAAACTACAAGACCGATATGAAAAAATATTTCACTGTAAGAAAGTTTCAAGTTTGGGTCCTTTAATAAGTGTGAGCTTGTACATAGTGCACTAATTGATAAAAAAAGTGGTCCCTGTTATTGCTTATGCATAATTCTATGGTCATTGACATCATTTATTGGCAATTATGTCTGCTTGAAGTAAAAACTCTTTTTATCTCACGATTCTTGCCAAGTTACGTGTCGGGAACTGTACACTATCTCAGCGTGACTAGGACCATATTTTATCCGGCTACGGGAAATAGGTATCCTTTTAAAGGCACCTGTTATAAACGGTGATTGAATTTTCTAATGTACTTGTAATTGGAGGGAGGCGGTACCTATTTAAATATAAAATTAATAATTCCTTTGCATTTATTTACGCTGAAAAACCGTCTACTTAATAAAAATGCGCTAAGTAAAAATATGTACTAAAAAGAAACAACTTGAAAGGCTAGTATTATGTATAATATACGTTAACATGTATATTTTTATTATACAAGTTTTATAAGGCGATGTAAATGTCGTAGTTACTGTAATCCCGCGGCTAAATTGTTGTTATTTATTACGATTTTACAAGGAAATTGCTTTTTACAAAGAAGAGAACCTTAAGGTGTTGGGCTAATAACTCAATTCAGATTCTAGTGATGGGGTGTTATCGATAGTTGTTGAAATAAGTTTTATACATATAAGCTTGGCCCTAGAGGTCCATTCTTTTCTCGAAGTAAAGGACTTCGAAGGTTCTGTGTAAATGATAATAAACATAGACACATTTGTATTAAATTCATAAATAATCTCACAGGTAGTAAGAAAGTCAAGTACAAATAAAAAAAGGCATACACTTCAAGTAAACATAATTACAAGAATTACCTATCTATCAATCATTTCATTAAAAAGTTTAACATATAAAATAACAACTCTTAAAAGCCTTACTAGGAGTAAAACACTCAACCTAAAATTCACACCAGAAACACTAATATCTACCAACACTTACTACCACTACGTCGTCATAAAGTTCTCATAACATCTCAAGCCTAGAAGACAAATACATACTTAATGAACACACACAGCCGTAAATTATATACGAAGCATTTATGTACAAGCTAGCTTCCATATTATGCTAGAACATCTCTGTGACCTATATCTTTAGCGACGTCTAATAACTTTGGGGATGCTGCACTGTTGTAATTTTCAAGTCTTGGATGAGCTCAGACGGTTCTTTTTGAGATGAGGAATGGAAATGTGTGTACTTGGATTTTATTTAACTTTGTAGATACATACTAAGATACATTTTGAACTTAAATTATATTGTGTCAAGAAGTGACACTTTAAAATTGGAATTTATTTATTTTATGTTTTTGTACACAGTTGCTAAGAAAAAAAAAATTGGTAAATCATTTAAAATACAATAGAAATAATTCTATAAAAATATATGTACCTACAAATAGTTCTTATAATACAGCTTTGATATTAATGTATCTTACTAACCATCAGGAAAGTATGGTGATAATCAGCAAAACTTGCCTTATTCCAGTCGAAATACCCATCGATATCGATAACACCCACCCCCTCACTATCCCGTAAAAATAAAGCTGTTAGTTTTAGGGCGGGGGCTATTTCGCAATCGTAAAGTGTCGAGCCGAACGCGTCGAAAGCTTAGCTCGGTCCTAATGAGCGACAACAATGTAGGTAACGAGCCACTGTTGAGAAATAGCTGTTCTCTCAAAAACCTGCAGTTTTTGCTCAACTGCCTTTTTAGGTTGCGCCTTGTACAGTTTTTTTGAGTAAGGCTAATTTTTCTTGAGGATGTATTAGTACCTATTTCCATTTTTAATGTAAAATTTCTAATGTATTCCGTAATTTAGGCATATGAAGAGGCTGTTAGAAGTGTGCCTTTAAGTGTCACTAAATTATTTTATTAGATATGGTGACTCATAATATTGCAAGGAGTGTTACTTGTGAGATGACGTCAGATGAGAAGGTATGGAATGTACATAATTATTTGGTACATATAAAGGTAGAACCTTCATGGTAACTCCCATGAAACAACCTTGAGCTTTTTGCCAACTTAAAGCAACTTAGAACTGCTTCTCGCATATAGCCTTCATAATCTACAATATCAAGGAATTAAACAAAACCTACGGGAATAACTTTCCATGAAATAAAGATTCGTAATCCCGGAAGACTATATAAAGGCGTTATGGAGGTTCTTGTCGGTTCTCCATGGGACCTACTTTTTGGGACTGCAGAACTAATGTGACTTTTCAAGAGAGTATGTTATGGCCTATTTAAAATATAATCACTTGACTTTGACTTCAACTTTGATCAAAGTGGTTTCATTATACTTACATATTGTAGCTTATAAATTATTTGTAGCTTTATATCGCGTGTACAGATGTTACTTAGCCGTACATGAAGTGCAGGCCCTAGTTAGAAGTTAGTATTAAAAATGTAATGTTTCAATCGTTGTTCTCGGAAACAAGTCTATTGGATCGACGGGGTGTCGGGCCCTACTAAGGGTTTGCTTACAAGAAAAGTGTGTTTTTTTCAGCTACATATTTAAAATCCACAACTTATGAAAAACCTAGGTACTTAAATAAACAATCCATGATATTGAAATATAGATTTTACTATTTGTTCCTCGCGGTTCTACCCACGTCTGAACAAAAATGGCCTATGTCCTTTCTTACACATTAGACTGTCTACCAAATCGGTTCAGTACATTTGACGTGAAAGCGCGACAGACATACACATAAAGGTACTTTCATATTTATAATATTATATATATAAATATAATTAAGAGGATATATTTTTTTGTTTGTAAAGGTACCTAAAGGCCATAAAACTACTGGACCGATTTGAAATGTATATTTTATTCTTAAAGGCAGCAGTTCAGACCGGGTGCGGGTGAAACCACGGGAAAATGACTAATCTTTAGTTAGTACTAAATTGTAGGTACCTTTATATACTTAGTATATACTTAAACTATACTTAGTATATACTTAGTACATAGTATATACTTAGTAGTAGGAACTTGTAGGTATATTGGTGGATTCGTTTAGGCCCGAATTAACGTCACACAATCTCGAGGAATAAAATAGTAGCACCCTTCATAGCGTGACTGAAGCTTACCGCTAGATGGCGTGACTGCACTTAATAGTTTGACACCGCCGCCTTACACAATTCTGATTGCATTCCCTAAACATGCACCTAATGCACTAATACTTGCACAGATCCGAATCTCCGCGAATAGCAGGTCGGATCAAATTGCTGGGAATTTCGAGTATGCTAATAAGGTAGGAAATAATTCAGGTGGTATTGCGTTTTGTAACATTTTGAAGTATTGTTAACTAAATAATGACTGTTTACTATTTTTTATGTACTTAGTAGGTTTTATGGGTGTAGAGTTGCTCAGGTAACCGGGTGGAGAAGGTGAGATAGGCAGTCGCTATATGTAAAACTTTAGTACTCAGAGGTATCTGGTTAGACTGGAAGCTGATCCCATAACTAAAGGCAAGGCAGATGATGATGATGATTTTGATTTTTTTAGATTACCTTGTAAGTACTTTTAAGTAAATGACGAGAGTCTTTCCAGTTCTTAGTTTATACATAGATCTTTACTTGGGAACTTTCAAAATTATTGGAAATAGTCTATTGAAATAAGGATCTAGGAATATGTTCAATTCTAGAAATTAAATAAGGCTTGTGTTTAAACGCCACCCAAAAAAGTACCTATTTTACTACCAAAAAAATTCTAAACGGTTACCAAAATGGATAAATGGTCACCAAATAAAGGCTGATTTACATTGAGTCAGTAACTGACGTCAGTGTAGGCGCCGAAAACTGACGCGTGCTATTTACACGAAGTCAGTGTAGTGTCAGTGTCTCGTCAGTAGTACTGTACTGACTTCAAATCAATTTACACGATGGCAGTGCCGGGTCAGCACTGACTTGTCAGTGGACTGACGTCAGTTACTGACTCAATGTAAATCAGCCATTACGTTTCCAAAAATATTATTAGATAAAACCATTTTTTCGTATTATTGACTACTAAAAAAATATATGGACGCCTTTAAAATACACTTTAGACCAAATATTATATATTGTCACTACTTAGATGTTACCAATTATGTAATACCATGACTCCTAATTTGGTCATTTTTGTTAGACTAAAAAAGCTAACGATCGCTAGAATATTTCCTAAATACCAATTAATATACTGGGGTTCCCAAACGTACGTAAGCACGCAACATGCAGCAAGCATGGCTTCTGTCACGGCTCCGGCGCTGCGGGGCTCCGGCGGTCCCATGCGAGCTTATCGTCGCAGATGGTTTTCACGCTCACCGCCGCAGCTTCGGCTTGCTGGCCGGCTCCGCCGACCAGCCTCAGCCGCGGCGGCGAGCGCTGAAACTACCTGCGCCTCAGCTCGCAGGCCGCCTCGCCCCTCCGCGCCTACGCGGTTTTGAATTGCACTCTAGGGGTAGGGCAGACAAGACTACGTGGAGTCGGTTTTGCAGCGATTCGTTTTCGTCACTAACTTTGATTTTTGGTAGTCATCATCATCATCAGCCTATCGCAGTCCACTGCTGGGCATAGGCCTCTCCAAGTGCACGCCACTGAGATCGATCATTTCGATCGATTTTTGGTAGTAATATTAATCTTTTAGTTGGATAGAATTTGGTGACTATTAATCCATTTTGGGAACCAAAAATAATATTTGTGCGAGATTTGCGATTTTTCTGATGTTATTTTATTTTTTTTGGATCATAATATTATATACTTTAGTGCCCTTTTAATAAAGTCAATTTATTTTTTTTGGAGTTGTTTATTTTATTTGGTGCTTCAGCCTAGAGTCTTAAAAATATTTTTGGTGATCATCTAAATTATACCCATTAAATAAAGCCATACCTATTGAATGTCATTCCTTGAATTAGTTCTCACTTTACTAAAATATTCTTTTAAAATACGTAATTAAAATGTACTTAAAAGAACATAAGTTTTAACCTAACAATTCCTTGTAAAAATA
The DNA here is from genome assembly GCF_030705265.1 of Helicoverpa armigera. NCBI lineage: Eukaryota > Metazoa > Arthropoda > Insecta > Lepidoptera > Noctuidae > Helicoverpa > Helicoverpa armigera. The sequence continues at coordinate 4,643,632 of NC_087145.1, read as the reverse complement.
AAAGCAAAGTTTCCAGAAAACCCATTTTCTATTTTACCGTCTTAATCCCCTACATAAATTATAACTTCGCTTGAAAAACCTACAACTACAAGTATTTTATTCCTTTACTACGAATCACTGCTATTAATATAAAATTAAATGAGAGCATAGTTCAAGAATTTTCATAACTTTACAACTATAAAAAACTTTATAAAAATTACGCTTGGTCTTTGAAATATAAAACTTTATTTTAAAGGCTTTCACACAAAAGAGATTATATGCATTTAATTAACTGATCAATCATTTTGTTTTTTCCCTTTTAAATATGCATGACCATAAGAAATCCTTAACTCTTCATTCCGACATGCTTCAAATCGGAATCCTCTCAAACCTCCGAGAAATATTTCACAATAAGCACTTGATTATTTTTATTGGCGAAATGTCTCATTGAGTCTCCATCGGACCTGGTGGTGACGCATAGTCTGCCAACATGCTGTGAGGTCGCTGCGGGTGGTCAGACCACCAGCTCAACTTGACCTCCCGTGCCCTCCGCAAAACACCAGACACACGACGCATGAAACGCAAGACAACCATTAACCAGAGACCAACTTACACTGGTCACGCAAAACTTTTGTTCCTGGCCCATCGAGTGCCATCAGCGGTATTTCGGAAGCAAACTACCAGGCTAAATTAAACCTTAACTCTTTGTAATAAAGATGTTTAGTTTCCTTGCAGTTCTTGGAACGAATTTAGTTAATAATTATTGCATTTAGACCTGCTACTGTCTGTTGATGTGATTTACGAGGATAGTTGGTCCATTTGTCATATTTGGTCTCGCAAACAGGATGGCATTTGTTTTAGCAAGTGATCTGATGGAATATATACGAGTATTGTAGTTTTGAAATGTTATTAAGAGATGGTTCTTGGGTTCTGTGATCTAGTAAAGAAGAGATGGTAGAAAAATATGTGTCAATAAAGTAACTTGACCAAATTACAATTGTAAACTTACCTTTAAAGTGATCTGTGGTTAAGGCCTTTGTAGAGCGATTTAAGCGATTATTCCTGATTTTAACCGCCTTTCCTTCTGTCTGACTCTTGTATCAATATTTTAGTCGAGGATCTTTAGGTAATTTGACCAAATTCGATTATATAATTACTTAATTTTGAAGTTACTGTATCACTAGGTTCTTTATGTTGCATATCGACACTTAAAATATCAACGGAAAAATTATATACTTTGAAAAACTAAAATAGTTGTAATTTAGTCTTCAAATTCTTAAATCGACCACAAAGAACGACACAAAACCACCAAGTAGGTTACCCAATCGATATTGGAAGTTTATTCGACTGCATATCAAATTCTATGCCTACCTTACCATTACCAAGAACTAGTATCAAGTATTCCATCAAAATCGACAGGTTTTATAACTTACAAGTGAAATACAATACTTAGGAAACTACTGAGGTGATTGAGACTAACAACTGTGAATTGGTAGATTAGTTAGGTTAAGCTGTCAGTCAAATGATGGGTGACCATTTTTGATATGCCCTCTTCTGATGCTCTAAGATGTTAAACGAATGTTTTTGCAGAAATTAAGAAATATTAAGAAATTTTATTTCGACAATATTACATTTTATGTTATCATTAGCCCAAAACTAGACAAAGCCTTGTTGCTATCCTTGGACTATCATTGCTATCCTTCTATCCTAGCTATCCTTAGGCGATAATTTAGAGACGGTTTATAAACAAAAACCAGCATATTTTTTAAGAAATCTACATTGGTTGGTACACATCTTCATGCCGAATGTCATCTTGCACAGCCATCTAATCAAGATGGACCTATTATACTTAAGCATTTGCCAAATTGTTTGCCAATATTTTTTATACATTTAGACTGTCTTTGGTTTTAGCCCAGTCGTTTATTTTCTAAGAAACTATTTTATTGTCTGCGATACATTTACGTAATAGTGGTCGTTTGAAAACGTCGTTATTTATTCAGAGAGCTACTTTTCAGTGAAACGATGTGTTTAGAAGTGATATATGTAGGTATCTAGTTTTAGTTGGAATTATTTACATGTATTATTTAACGTAATCGATACCTAAGAAAGAAGAATATTTCACCTTTGTTAAAGACATGGATCATGTTTCGGAGGGTTAATATACTGTTGAGGAGTTCAAATAGGCAGTCGCACCTTGTAAGACATTGGTACTCAGCTGCAACCGGTTAGATTCTAAGCTGACCCCAACGCAATTGAGAAAAGGCTAGGCAGATGATTAAGCCAATCTACAAAACAGCACAATTTCCCAAAAACAAAACACAACGAAACTAAAAATAAAACAAGTGAACAACACGCCAAAAGGGGTATTGTAAGTAAGTACTCACGGAGAAAAAAGCGAAACTATTTGGGCAAAAACACTTTCAACAATAGACATTCTTTCTGGACATAACTAAGTCTTTCTGAAAGGTTTTCTCGAAGGCCATTACACAAAATTCCTGTGACCTTGAGCCAGGAGCGAGGCTTCGGACTGTGAATGATTTAGGGGAATTCGGCCGTTTTATTCCCGTATGAGGGGCTCAAGTTATTCGGGCGTATAGTGTTTATGGACTGACGAAAGTGATTGCGTTAGAAATTTCAGATTTCTGGATTAGGGATCTTGGATGTTTTTGCATGGAACTAGTTTGCTGTGGCATCCATTGTGACGTAAATTCAGCTTAAGTAAACTACTTATATCTTTAGAAATGTTTCTAAAATTAAAAAACACAGGTTAAAAAATCCGGCCTAATGAGGACCACTTCTGTTTGTTATGTATCACTTATGTATTTAGTAGCTTTTGAGTGTGGAAAACAAATATGTAACAGAAATTAAAGATTATAACCAATAGGACTGGTTCTCTATACTGTCTCACTACTGTCCCTGGGCATTCATCTTGTTTCATCAGCAGACCAGTTAGCGTGGAAACTGTTCATGTTATCACCTCTCTAGCGCTTCCTTGGTCTTCCTCTATATCGCCTTTCACTGCATGATGATCTTAGCCTGCGAATATAAACTACCTATTTATTTCTTCGTTGTCTGTATGTTAGTCTATAAATTCACATGTAAGCAAAAGTTCTACCCTTTCTGAAGACGATAAATACTTCGAAACTCAATTTCATAAGATTGTCCGACGACATCACAAAGTTTTACCACATTACTGTTACATACATCATCATTGTTACTTAACAGTTCTTTTATGTAAACGACTTTTTCTACTAAAGATATTTTATATTCTGAGCCTTTTCCCAACTATGTTGAGGTCGGCTTCCAGTCTAATCGGATGCATCTGAGTACCAGTGTGATACAAAGAGTGACTGCCTATCTGACATTCTTAACCCAGTTACCCGGACAACCCAATACCCCTAGTTAAGAATGGTGGCAGACTAACTGGCTTCTGACTACCCGTAAAGAGGATGTTAAATGACAACCGGGACCTACAGTTTAACGTGCCCTCCGATATATCTACAGTCATTGCTATCCAAGATATTCCTCGAAAGTACATAAAAACTTACAAAAGTTGCGTAGGTACTTGCCTGACCTGGAATCGAACCCATATACTCATATTAAATTAAGGGGTTGGTTCTATACCCACTAAGCCACTACTCCTTTTTCTACAATCAACTTTTACTACCCAAGATATTTTATCATGACAATTTCAGCAACTATACCAAATACGACCTTAATATGTCTCTTAAACATTAGGCAGGTAAATAAATTCAATTTCATGTAATTCTCGACCCAATACAAGATATCAGTGGAGTGAAAAAAATGCCTACAACGGAGGGGCAAGCAAATAAATATAATAAACGTCCCATTCTTTACTTGGGGGCTGTAAAACTGTCTGGAACATTTGTGCCCTTGGATAGGAGTTGCCGATTGATGTCAGGCCCTGGGGGTAGTTTCACGGTTGATTTTTGAGGGAGATGACCGGGGACAAAGGTGTGTGGAAGTTTCTTTATGTAAGCATATAGAAATTATAGACACTTTTTGCATGATTAAGACTTCAAGTTACGTATGTTTTGAGGTGTTTTTTTCACAATCTGCACAACTAATATCACGATATAATTTTGTGTAAAAGCTAAACTTTGGAAAGATAGTTCTCGTTTTTATTTTGTATTTTTCTTTGCCTTTAGTGTTCATCATCTCCCAAGCCTTTTCCCTGCTTAATAGAAAAGTAGCAAGTGTTCCACATGTATTTTTTTCTAACTTTCAATCAGCAATATAAACTCTTCAAAAAATCTGACAAATCTCAAAAAAAAAAACATCCATCAACATACAAAAAGATTGACACAAAAGCTACACCTCCCTTATAGAAACATCGACATGATCCGTCTTCCCCAGGGATTCGAACTTGGGAACTTTGACGCTGACCTGCATGGTGGGGTGTCGACGCTAAACGACTGACGAAACCAATCACTCAATTTGTTAAGATTAGCGATTTTTGTTGTAAGTTTGATTTGTAAAGGTAATGTTAGTCTAGTAAAAAGTTGCAGACTTAATCGTATGTGTCCTATTGTTATACGGACATAACGGACGGCCTTTTAGGTAAGATTTAGTACATAGACAGCAGTTGAACTTTGAAATTGTTTTTCTCAATGTGGCTTAGAGCGGCTGCCTAACTGATCACCTCAACCTGCCATTCAAGCAACCCTATACCCCTTGGCTTGACTGGTTGTCAGACTTTCTTGCTTCTGACTACTCGTTACGACTGTCAGAGATATTCAAATCACAGAAGGGAAAGGGACCCACTAATTTAACGTGCCTTCCAAAACATGCAAGCAGACTTTGCTACTCATTTCAATAACATACATAGGTATATGTATGTAGATTTGATTACTAGAGATAGAATTGAGACATTAGCTTCTTGTCAATTTTCTATCTAATTAGCAAATTAATAGATAGATAAAATATTAGACCCGTACAACACTGAAGTGTTTGATATTAGAAGTAAACATGAAATTACATGTCAGAAACAACATAGTTTAACATCATGAAGCTTGAATTCATGATATATTTCAGTGTCACAGCCAGATCCATTGTTATAATAGAATTACCAGTGATGCGACAATTGGCTCGCGATCCCAATTTACATATTAATATCATATTATGTCCACCTTTCATTGGTAATTTATCGATGTTAATATCATTATGTTCATATTGTAATGGGATTTCTTTTATTGTAGTAGCTTTTCACTCGGTTTCACTCGCATTATGTGTTAAAAAGAAATGTAGCCTAAAAAGTTTTCGATTTCCACTCATCGTCATGTCAATCTTATGGGTTCAATTTCAGGTCAGGCAATGTAATAGTGGAACTTCTAAAAGTCTACTTTAAGAGTACTTTCAAGCCTATCGTGGAAACCAATGACTGAGAAAAGGTGAAGGAAAATATCTTGACGAAACCTAGCCTCTAAGATATTTGTATCTTCTCAGTATGAGAAGAAGCCTGTGCCCTATAAAAAGGCTGATGATGATGATGTAACATCTTAATTAAAGTCATAGGTACCCCTTCTTGAAAGCCCATTAAAGTAAAACAATTTAAAATTCTCAACACTCCTACTTACAAAAAACGAATTTCAACCAGTCAAAACTCCATAGAAATTGTATTGTTAGTCAATCAAAATGTTTGTGAACTCTCGTATCACGCTCCGCCGACTACTGAAACCTTTTCAGGGTGTCTGTCAGCTGACTGTGACGTCACCGTGTGCGTTTGACAGCTACGTAATTGCCACAAATGTTGCCCGTTGTAAAAATACAAAGGGTTGCAATGTGTGATTATTATGGAAAGTGGGTTAGTGTTGCTAGTGTTTTGTTTTTGGGTCGTTCGCGGATTGTTTTAGTTTTGTGTGTTGTTTGCAGATTTTTAGTTGCGCTGCAGTTTAGTTAAAACACAGTCAAACCACGGATTTTTTGTACATTTCAGTGTTAGTTAGCCCATTTACTATAGACTACTATTTATCCAGGTACGCATAGTAGTTCTTACAGGGCACGGGTGGAACCGCTGGCGGAAGCTACCTAGATATATATATGATTGCCAAGTTTCATCAGTGCTCAGTAGTTTTGTCGCGAAGATGTAACAAACATACTCACAAACTTCTTCCTAATTTAGTGTGAAATGAAGAGCCTTCATCGAATCATTTAAACCCAAAGCTGAAAGTTAAATTAAAGAAAGAAACCAAAAATTTTGGAATCGCACCAATTAGAATTCCGGTAGAAAGCAAGCTATCTACACCAGGTCAGTAGGCCGAGCACCATAAATAGTAATAAATCCCACCACTTGACTTTGACAAATGATGGTGAAACACCACCAGCCATGGCGGAAGCCGAAGCGAGTAACAATGGAAAATATAATGCTAACCCGACTCCGCTTGTGATTATGTTACATAAATAACTAAAAGCCTTGAAATATGGCCAAGTGGGTGAACTGAAGTGGTGCTGGCCGTGGGATGGTGGGTTTGGGTTTTGGTTCAAATATAACCTTCAAAATGTTATAAAAGATACAGTCGAGGATACAACGACTGTCAAGGTTTAAAAACATCCTTTTTTCGGATATAGAATGATGATCAACAGGAGGATCCTATGGGGGTAACAGGAGAGAGTGTCAGACTAGAACCAACCTCTGCTCTGGTCCTGTAGTTTTTGTTAGAGTCCCTTTATCGAGGGAAGCTAAAGGTTCTTTTTTGTCCCCACGTAGATCCCACGGGATGCATGCAAAACTGGGCGGAATCTAGTCTTAAATAAAACGGCATTGCCAGTAACTCTATGGATAGGTATAATTCCTTCAAGCTCCTCTAATATTTAACCAAATCATCGTTGATAAGTAATTCTCGTTCCTCTTACACCACTAGCCTTAATCACAAGAACCTGCACACCTAAACACGGCAACCAAACATCCATCCACAATGTCATTAGTCCCATCAAATAAACTTTTAGCTAATCAGCTTTTGTTTTAATTGCTTTTATGAATACCGCGATTTGGGGGTCCGTGAATAAGGGACCATTAGAGCCCATTTGTTATTCAGCCGTGCCGGTCGAATTTTAATTATTTTACACGTATAATAGCCGTGTTTTGGGGAAAAATGGGCCAATGGCGTTTCTGATGTTTGGAGCTACTGAAAGATAAGTAATTTAGAATGAATAGATTAGGCAATGCCCTTGTGAAATTGATAAGTATACTACTATTTTACATGCAAAATTACAACTTACATATATTATGTACTTAACTACAGACTAACAATATTTTCAAGGAAGTAGACTACAGACTCAGCCCTCAGGAAAACATAGGACTTTCCATCTGAGTACGCGAAGTAAATACCTTATTCACCCAACATACTCTTCTTCTTTTCCTGCTCATATATTTCACATAGTGGTGCGGTCACCTTACTTTATCATTCTTCTCCACTTCACTCTATTCACGACATCTCTCTCAGATACCCAACAATCCATGCTTTTTGTCACTACATCTAGTGATGGGCCAACCTCTTTGACTCCGACTAGGAATAGACAGATGCAGCGCCCAATATACTCTAATTTAAGTTCCATAGAAGGTTACTTTAACCCACTCTATTTCCCGCAAACAAACATAAATATATTCCGAGTAGGTTTCACATACATACGTAGGCGTTCGTCTTTGTTTAGTCTAGACAAAAGGGTCACATGTCTAAGTCGGAGGCATCCATGGAGAACGAAATGACTAGCGGAGGTGCCATAACGGAAAATCTCCTAAGAAATTAGTGCGCCAAAATGAGGGGGACGAGGAACGTTACTGTTTTCGCCCTTAGACGCCTTCTTTGGATCCGTCCATTTTTCGTAATACCAAAAATCGTTGAAAGATGTCTTATAGAAACCGGGATACCTCGTTAGTTTACTCGTAACTGATCATTTTGGTCATGCCCACCGTACGAATTTGACCTTAAAGAAGGCGCATGACCTACCTGCATTACGGCATCTCCGCTCATCGTTCCTCACTCCGTGGTGAGAGGCATCACACAATACCTTACAATTAAGGCGCACTAGATAACTAAAGCTTTGACGCCTAAAGGTTGAAGGTTCAAATGCTGTTTTAGAATCTACCTCTAACTTGATGACTGGATTCCTTGAAAAGGAAGGCAGTGTTATACCTACGTCATAGAAGCATCTGCCTTTCAAATACGAGTGCAGTTTTGATTCTAGGTCAAGCAAGTACAAATGCACCTTTTCTAAGTTATATGTATTTTCTAAATGTCTCTCGGACCTTAATGGTTGAGTATCGGTGAAGAGTGTGAACGGTGTCAATCTACCAAAAAAGCAAGCGTGGGGATAAATGCTCATTCCTTCTTTTATTAAGAAGAGGATTATGCAGTGGGACAATAAAAAGGCGGATTGATGATGAATAGAACATCCAACTACATACCTAATTATAATATTATAGACATTGAAACACGAACTGAAACTACACAAACAATTAAATATCACAGCAACATAAGCTATTCCTCTATATATTTCTTTACCGTAAACGTACGAGTATTTCAGCTTTCATTCCCATAGACTTCCAATTCACATCGACTTCCAACACAAATGGATTCACCTGTGACCCGATTAGTGGAACGTAAAAACAGTTTGTTGATTTTGTCCGCACAAAGCTCCAAAACGAACTTAACTCGAAAACGTGTGTTTTAACTGTTAAATCAGTGAAAACAAAGCTTGATTGGTTAAATAGTTTACTATTTACGAGTTTTAGTTTCATTTGCAAGTGTTAAATGTTTGTTTGTGCATTTTATTTAGTGCATACGGGATTGTTTTTTAACGAAGTAGAGTAGGATTTTAGTTCTTAATGTAAAATAGATAGTTAAAATTGAGTTATAAAATTCCACCCGAACACACATAGTTACATACATACATTACATTGTTGCAAAACGAATGAAGTGTGATTTTTCTTCTTCAAAACTTGAAATTATAACAACTTGTAAAAAATAAATAGGATCTTTGTTTTATTATATACACTACATTTACAATACTTAAACTACTTTACTAAAAATAAAATACAAAAATAAATAAAAACATATATATAAGAATAATTAAGTAACACATGTACACAGTGAAAATTAATATAACCATTAATTAGAAAAAATAAATGATCATAAATTGGACGCATCTGTTAACTATCTTCATAATGAATTTTAATGATTTGTTTACCCAAACAAAATTCATTTCTAACCTCTAAAACAGAGCATTTACGTAAACGTTCCAAAAAATATCTTGAATACATAATAATATTTATTCCATTAAACGTGGCTATAAAACTGTATAGAAATGGCGTTAAAATTTAACTTTTATTGCGTCAATAAAATATTTATTATTACTCACTTGGGTACTATGTTAAGAAAATAGCCTAATCCTTTATTGCTACTTTAGTAATACTTTTTATTCTGGGCTTTTCGTTATTTTTTTAGGGTCTGATTTCGCCTCTCATTGTGGGTTTAGAGGAGTGTCTGACTTCTGAAATCCACGTCTGTTCTTCTGGAGCTAAGAACCATGGTTTGGCTGGCTTTATCAAGAGAATAGAACTTAGTAGCCGCAAGCACGGCTGCGGGGCACGGGGTCCAAGCTCGATACCTGGATCGAGCTGATGTTGTTTTAATCCACATGTGTTGCTGGGGAGTTTGTTGCGCCACTTCTTCTTCCCAGCAAAAACACATAGGAAGTGGTAAAGGGCATGCGTTTTGGGGCCCGTATTTTGTTTTTGACGTTCGAAAAGTGCCTAATTTGAATAAACGTTTTTTTAAAACTGCGGTGGTTGAGTGTGGTAGAGAAAGACATGGAAATCTGCGAACTCGAAGAGGAAGATGTCCAGGATAGAGCGAAGTGGTAGAAGAACATACGGAAAGCGGACCCCGTCACAAGACGGGATAAACGCTAAGAAGAAGAAGAAGTTTTTTGAAATATTCATCAAGCAGCCCGGAGCATGGAAAATGATAGTGGAACATGTGCAGTGTAGCACGTGGCAGACACAGCTGTTAGTAAAAATTTAAAACCATTTTTCCATCAAAACGATCAATTCAAATGTGAAGTGACATTAAGACGCTTTACCAAATGATTAGCTACGATAAAAGATTTTACTTTTAACTAAAATCAACTACCCAATTATAAACAAACTAAAAACAATGTCAACTGGTACTCTTTGAACAAAAGATGACGTTACAAATGACATCCAAGTCTTAAAGTTTGTCAGGCTTGATGCTGATCAAAGGAGACATGTGACGTCTGTCAACATGTCAACCTGTATGAGACTGAATATACTTTACTTTATAATAGAGGAGAGCTATTTTGTTTAAAAATAAAGGGTACTCAACCGATTTGAAGAAAAATCTTTCACTTGGTTGGAAAGCTACACTATCCGAGGATGATATGTAAGTAAAGAACGCAGGTAAAACCGCGAGAAATAGCTTGTGAATGATATCGTTGTCACAAGTAAAAACTCCGGGAAAATCTGCCGGTCTAAAAGTGCTGTAGCCCAAAGGTTTTCTGGGTTCCTTCAAGTACTCATACAAAAGTATGTAATATAAACACAGAGAGAGCAATAAAAAAAATAAAAAGCCAGAAATGGTCCTATACATAACACAATGCCCTTTATAACTTATAACGAGAGAGATCACTGAAAACTATGTTCTGCATTATGCCTTTAAGTTATTAAAATTAAACGCATCCTAACAGCCAAAGCACATGATTTTCGTTAGCTTACACAAGTAAAATCCTTTCCTTACCAAGTCAAAGCACCTGAGTCCCGGTAGTTCAGGTCACTTATTTTAAATATCCGTAAAAGGAGAGTTTGCGTATTTTTCAAAGCATTCTCTAACAATCTTTCTTTGTCTCCACTATCGGGGACGCTCTCTCAGAACTAAAAAGATATTCCAATAAGGATGTGGATTTATTAGAGATCGAAAAGCGTTTATCGACAACTTAAGAGAACGATTTAGTGGTTCCCGGCTGTAGTTTAAACATACTTGTCTGTCATTTTGGGTAATTTAGTCAGACATGAAGAAGAGAATTAGCTTACCTCGGTAAATAGATTAGTGTCTTCAAGCAAACAAAGAACAGAAACAAACTCATCAGTTTTATTATCACTACTAATTGTAAGTTTATCTTAAACCTAAAAAAATATGTAAGAACTTTCATACTTTATTTTACAAAAGGTAAAGAGAGGTACCTATTGGTAACATGTGCGAAACCGGGACTGGTTGCTAGCATTAGTAATCATTAATAATATAACCTGCTTATTTCAAAGGTTGAAGTTGTCAGAGCCAGACCAATGGTTTAACTGTGTGTATTCAATCATTTAACCTTAATTGTATTTACTAAGAAATCGTGTCTAAACGTCTGTAAAGATCAATCAACACAAGCTTTGTATAGTATTTGTGTTATTGAGACCTAAACCCTCAAGTCTATTAGTATATAATATACCTACATGTCACGATCATAAAGGGCGAAACGATCATAAATATTATTATTAGAAATTAAGTTATTGATCTTCGAAATTCAAAATGGCTGCAGCAATATGTCTGCTAGATACGGGTTAATAAAGTCAAGCTGTACTTAAAAAATAACTAAAGCCTATGTGCAAGAGACTCGGAGCCATGTTTGGCAGTTGTTATGAATAGTCTAAAGGCAGAAAGTCTGACAACTAGTCTTATCAATGGATATCGGGTTGCCCAGGTAACTAGGTTGAGTAGGTCACCATGTAAAAAATTCACTCATATTATGCATCTGATTAGACTGAAAGCCGATTTCAACAGTTAGAAAAGGCTACGTAGATGATGATAATAGTTTTCAAGCCAAAATAATATTGAATTTCTATCTTACATAAAACATATAACTTGTATTATAATATGTAAATACCTATCATCATTAATTGAAGAGCCCAGCTCTTGTCGGTGCAGCTCCTTCCATTTACACCTATCTAGCGCCAACTCCTGAACTTCCTTATACGTCACAACATTCACCTTTTCTTTAATTTGCTTGATGTAGCTATATCTTGTACGACCCCTTCCTCTCTTTCCTTCGACCTTCCCTTCCACGATGTTTTTGATAAAATCGTCGTGACGTATAAGGTGTCCTATCATTTTTCCTCTCCTATTCTCTATATTTTGCAATAGTTGCCTCTTAGTTCCTACTCTGTTTAGTACTTCCTCGTTAGTAACTCTTTCTGTCCAGCTAATTCTCTCCATCCTCCTCCAGCACCACATCTCAAAAGCCTCCAGTCTGCTTATATCCTGCTTAGTTAGCGTCCAAGTTTCACAACCGTATAACGCAATGCTCCAGATGTATGTCCTTATGAAATTTTTGCGAATTTTTTTGTTTATATTAGATCTAAATAAATATTTTTTGCTGTAAAAGGCTTGTTTGGCCATTGCTATTCGGCATCTGATATAAATAAATACCTATAAAAAAATATATTAAAAAATACAAGAAATAACCAAAAAAAATATTTTTTATAAAAATCGCTCCGCTCCACTCATTCTTGTACCTTACATGTCAGCCCGGAGATATCGCTGCAGGATATTTTCTTTAGATTAAACTAAAGACATTATCTTTGCCTGAAACACATAATTTATTTCACTAATTGGTATTAATGTATGTAGTGATAATACTTATGAAGAGTATTTCAACACAAAATCAGTATTAACTAAAATCATAATTATCAGAATTTTTTGTTGTCCCATTGCAAGGCCTTATCCCATAGACAAGGAACCATATGCATTAATCAGCACGCTTGCTCAAATTCAAACTGCAGATTTAAAATATCATCTGATTTAAAATTCTTCAAAATTTAAAATACAGGTTTTCTCTAATTGTTTTCTTTGATGCCCAGATGATGACTTAGAAAAGACAATATGATTTAGATTTACATTGGTACTTATCTCAACTTACCTCAACCTACCTATACCTGTATCTCAGTACTCAACTACCTGAGATACAGGTAATATCTATGCAGTTGAAGCATTTCAGCAATGAATAGGATAAGACATTTCAAGATGACCTTGCTTCGATCCTGGAAACTCATATCAAGACACTCAGCCCTAATCGCCATTCATAAATTGGCAGTTATCAAGACGACCAAAAGATCTAAAGTATTATAGGCCCCATATTATCCAGCAAGTGGTCTACACATAAGATACTATAGCACCAATGCAATCAATAATAAAAGTAAGTCAACCCTAAAATAGTTCACCATTTAGGCATATACCAAGCCAGGTACTAAAATTAAGCGCTCAAACTTACCTAGCTTAAAATCGATAAGTATGACCCTTTCACCAATGACCCGCTTACCCATGATTTGGCACCCCTGACATAGGTACCTATAACAATATTTGGCGCCAACCCCTGCGCTAATAAACCGTGTAATTACACCAATAATTGTTCAGCCTACCAAGAAATAGGTCGGCCTCATTAATTTGTGTTTTTTTTTTGGAATTGGTAGCAGTTAATAAACTAAAAGGAGCTCGGATTTTGCTTTGCATCGTCATAATAAAAGCTTGTGCTAAAATTGAATGATTTTTGAGTAGTTCGAACTTGTGTCTTAATTGTGTATTCTTGTTAAGTGTTTTTAGTGTTTGACTGGCAAAACATATTTAAGGTTTATCTCTCTTCTTTATTGATCTTCGAAATCTCTGTTTAGCTATAAGACCGCCGATTGTAGGTACAGTTCTTTGTGTTTTGGCATTTCCTGTGCTGTTAATTTTCTTGATCTTGATGAATAAAGAATGATCTGTCTAGTCAACGCACCCCTATTTTCAAATAGGTACCTAAATAAAAACGTGACATCACCCAAAAACAATCTATTTAAAACTAAATAACCGTTTAAAGGAGCTTCCCCCTCAATCCCAACTAACCTCCTCGCAAAATTAACTGAACGATGATAAAAAGTGACCAAATTGCAAACCCTTTTGCGCAGAATTGCTTTTTCGACCATCTTCATTACGAAAAATGTCGACGTAAAAAGGATAAAATTTCAGTCCAGGAATGTACTGGAACCTTTAAAAATGGTCCCGTGATTGTGTTTTTAGTTTTAAGTACTAATCTCTTAGATTTTTCGGATATTGTTCTTTGGAAAGGTTTAAACGCTTATAAGTGCTATTTAGAAAGTGGTTATAGCTCTTAGTTTTTCTTTTCCAAGTCGTGTACCACAAGTTATTTTTTCACTGGTGTAGTGGATTAGTAACTTCAAGCATTTTTGATTATCATAAGAACTGGATACATGGAATTTTTGCAACTCTAGCGGTTTCCCAAGGGAACTACTTTCAGAACCAAGACACAATGTAGTTCTGGGTCTTTTCTCAAACTCAAGACTACTTATGTACCGAATTTTATTTTAATCGGGTCCGTAGAGTTGGTATTAAAACGCAGCAAAAAGACAGAGTTAATATCACATTTGTATTAAGTGACGATTGATGATAATAGACACCCTTCTAACATATCGTATCTAAGTACGTACAGCTTGAAATATGGCTCTTAAACAACCTTACTCCACAAATAAAACAAACGAAAAGCTACATAATTAATCTCCATGGTGTTTTGAACAGTCAGCGAATCCTGCAACTAATTAACTAGCTAATCAAGTTCATTTGCTAAAGTAGGTAATCAGCGCTCCCATTGTTTTCGCTATCGTATTACTCATAATATTAATCTGTGAAGGAAAAAACTCGCTATCGAATGATGGATGACTTAACGCGAAAAAAGCGTTAATCGTAGCAAAAAATAATATTACTGGCGCTTATGTTTTTAGCTTTATTATATTATATTATATTATAGTTAGAATGATTGTGTTTTGTTTTGCCTGTGTTCTATTTTTGTATAAAATTTCTGTGTTTTGTTAGGTTTTAAGCTCTTTTTTAAACGGTTTTATTTAGCTCACCCTGTTTGTTTTATTATTTATTCTTGGGTCAAATTTAGTAATTCAAATTTAAGTACCTTCCTGTTATCAGATTGATCTCAAATTTGGTACACACCTTCAATTCCGATGACAGTACAATATAGTAATATGAATAACATTGTAAATCCAAGATGGCCGCCGGTACAAAATGGCGGATAACGTAGGTTTTATCAATCCCGTCAATGTGGGTATCAAATGAAAGGTCTCAACAAGTAGAATACAATTTACTATGCAAAATTGAAATCTAAGATGGCCGCCGCTACCAAATGGCTGATAACAATTTTTAATAAACGGTTTTATTTAGCTCATCCCGTTTGTTTTATTCTTGGGTCAAATTTAGTAATTCAAATTTCACCCTCTTCCTGTCAACCGATTAATCTGAAATTTTGTATACACCTTTTATTCCGATGACAATACAATATAGAAATATCAATAACATTGTAAATCTAATATGGCCGCCGGCACAAAATGGCGGATTACATATTTTTCCACAACCCCCTCAATATGGGTATCAAATGAAAGGGCTACACAAGTAGAATACTGTCAGCAACCCCAGCGGGGCCCAACAGGGCCAAGGCCTGCCTGGGCTGCGGGATTGTTCGAAAGAGTTACCGTGGCCCTGGTACATAAAAGGCCTACGACGAAACATAACTATTTTTAGTCAGTAAGAGTCTGGCACTCCCTTACCGCTGCTGACCCAGGGAGGGGTCCCTTGATGATTTTTGGCGTCGTTAAAAAAATGACTTTTTAAAAAATTAGATTGTAATAAATTATCAGGTAAGAGACCGTGTAATAATGATGCACTAAATGAATTAGATAGAATGAGGAATATTCGGTAGGCATTTTCATTAAATACTAAAAACTAGAAAATAAAAAATCGGTAAAAAAACTTTTAAGTCAAACGGTTTTATCTTATGTGCACTGAAAACTAGAAAATAAAAAAATAGTTACTTACCTGTCAACCTACGTAGGTGGTCTTGGTCATATTAGACTAAAATAAAAACGTGGGGCCCCTCTGAAATCCTACCATGGCAAAGTATATCTTTATACTTTGGTAGATCATGAGCTCGGCGTTCGCTGGTGAAGCCGCTACGGCTGATTATTGATTGTCAAAATCTCCAGTTACGATTATAGTAAGTCGATGCAATCCACACCTATTATACCACTAGAAGAAAGTACTACAGCAACAGTTAATGGGCCCCACGTTTTTATTTTAGTCTAATATGACCAAGACCACCTACGTAGGTTGACAGGTAAGTAACTATTTTTTTATTTTCTAGTTTTCAGTGCACATAAGATAAAACCGTTTGACTTAAAAGTTTTTTTACCGATTTTTTTGTTGTAACGTGAAATATTTTGTATGAGCGTTTTGCACCGACACTACGTGGTGCTTTGTTTCTAAAAATATTTAGGATGCTATCATAGTTTATTGACCGTTTGCATTTGTCATATTTGAATATGAGATGGTAACTTACTTATTGTTATCAGTTTTTTTTTAGGATGTCGATGAAAATTGGAAATAATGCTAATGAAGCTTACACACCAAAACAATACATAGGCTATTTTTGCATTAGGACCCAGGAAGTAGTTCCATAAATAAGTGAGTAAAACTGGTTACAGAATTTGGACATTAATAAACATGAAGTGTCAATTCATTTAGGAAACATTTCAAATAATTAACAATAATTACATTCGTACCCGAAATAAAAAAGGCAATAATTGAAATTGGAAAGAAGGGAAAAAACTCTCACTTGAAAACACAAGCAAAATGTAATACGGTTTCTTAATAAAGTATTATACATTTTGTACTTTCATTTCTGGACGATCTTTTTTATTACAATAGCCCTAGAGGGTAGGAGGGTAAAAGAGTGACCCTTCATAATAAAGGTAGGTAAAAGATATTATCTCGTAAGTACCTTAGTAACAATAAAAATCGCGTTTAAGTGTCGTTTTCGAAATTCCGAGGTATTTACGGTGGTAACTGTAGCGGCTTAGTTTGATATATTTTTTGAAAGCTCATGTATTTTTTGAAAGCTTATGTTTTTACGTTGGCTAGTTTAAGCTAAAGCTACATATACCTATAAATATTGTAACACCCAGACCACGGCCAACAAGCATGCTCATCACACAAATGTCAACCGAGCCGGAAATCAAACCCGGGATCTCAGGTTCGGCAGTCCGACCATTGCGCCATCGAGGTCGTCAAATGTTGCTGTTAAAATATAATTTAAATCAACATTTACAATTGCACATGAATTTTGTTTTACACACAACAGTAAACAGAATGCAATTTAAACTACTATTCTGAATACGAATATAAGTACATACATTTGTTTGTTTCGCTTTCGCAGAAAACAGTTCATAAATTACTTATAGGAGATAGCTTAAGAGAAAGGATAACGAAATAAATTGAATCCTGACATAAAACGAAGAAAAGGCAAGATGATGAGAAACCATAGAAACAGCCCTATGGTATTCTCACAGTCACTAGTATTAACTGACGAACTTGATTATAATCTTCATATTAGAGCACACTGCTAACTAAACAGTCGCCCGACAGTAGCACGATGGTTGGCTACAATATTTTTTTTTAAATTATCTTGATAGAATCATCGGCACGAATCTTGAGCGCTGACCTTCACCTGCGCAGAAGTGATTTATTAGCAAAGAACCAATCCCGAGTGACGGCTATGACGCGATGCGCTGCGGGCCAATCACCGCTTTAGCCCGCCCCCGCGCCTCACTTCATACCACACAAGGGACCCAATAAATTACTTCTGCGCAGGTGAAGGTCAGTGCTCAAGATTCGTGCCGATGATTATACAATCAAATTTTCAGTCTGTCTAAATACTGATCCTGATCTTTGTAATGTGCGCACTACCATTCATCTTCACACTGATTTATGAGCCCAAACAAACTATCGGCCGACTAAAAGTCTGCAGTGAGCTATTCTTATAATTCTTATAGTGTTTTTTGTCACACAGCTTATACGTAATCAAGGCTGGCTATGAATCGTAAACAATTCTGCGAAGTAGGATCAAATCGCTAATCGAGCAAAAAGAGTAATTGGATTTTTCTCTTACGAAATTTTATAAGCCGAGGATCAATGTTTGTTGTTGAGATTTAAGTCTATATGTATTTGTATTTTTTAACATTAGGTTAAAAATTATATTATTAATAACAGCATTTTAGTTCTACGCCTTAATAGGGAGATTAATATAAGTATTTTTATTTCATTTCTTAACTTTTTTAGGCAACGTTTGAACCTCTATTTTACCTAATGGCTAGCGACAATTTGATCAAAGATGCAGCATGTTTGCTTACAGGTAACCTATTTACTCTTACCCTGGCTGCCAGGTTGTAGTTACATATCAGGAAATACAAGTTCAAGCAGGAATTCTCTTCTTCTCTGTACGCATAATAGACGGGTTCCTAAAGTGATTATAAGTTATGTCGGTCGTGCGCCTGATCTCTCTCCGGTCGTTTCGGATTGCCGTCCCATCGGACTATGACAGTAAGGGAATAGAGAGTGCACCTGTGTCAAAGCAAATACTTGTGCACTATAATATGTATTGCACAGCTGGCTAATCTTCTTTAAGGGAGCAGCCATTGTGGCTGATAATAATCGGTCTGGACGCCATTACTATAATTATTTCCACCAGGTACCGATGGCGTTTCGCCGCAATTCTAGTGATCCAATGACGAAACAGGCTAGCACTACCCAAAAATAAAATATTTAACGTAGGTAAATATTATTGCAAATTTTCTGTTCGTCAGCGTGAAAATTGAATTGCAAGGGTTGAAGTAGGGGTGGAAAACAGTCGAATCATTTCATACCAATATCTTGGCGGGATTTTGTTTAAATTTTTAATCCAACAAGGGGCTTGCCTACATTCATTTATATCAGTTTGAAAAGAATTACACTTGTAGGAAACTTTTCGCATACCAAATTGCTATTTATTGTGTAAGTAGTAAGATTGAATTTTGAGAATTTATTAGAAGTTTACCTTATTTACATTGTGCTTGGTAGATGTGATTATTTCTTTCGCTTTGTTTTGTCATTGTATGAAACATTCACTACTCCAAAATAGACCGTATTTTTTCACTATGAGAAGAGGTTAACCAAATCTTTAGTTGCCACGCAAAATACGGATATTTGAAATAAATAAAAATATGTATATAATAAATGAAAAAATAAAAATAAAATAAACTTATATATATATACCTACAACTTAAAACTTATTAGTTTTTTTGATGCACTGTATTCAGTGCATCAAAAAATTGCTCCTCATCGCTGTCACTGGGTAATGTACCCAAAAGACTGGCAGCATTGCCACGTTGGATGGCAATGGATATAATGCATATAATGGACTTAAGTACTATGTCTTCATTAGTCTAAGTAAAAAAGAAACTATTTAATGCAACTGCTATGAATGTGAATAGAAAATCTTACAATCATGGCTAACAATGGTCGTCTAATCTCATAAAAACTCTCCCTTACCGTGCATGTGACTTTATTATTGAAATTACAACCAGTTGTTATCGTTATACTATAGAAAAAATGAAATTAACAAAGCATGTAATTTCTAAAACACTAATAGAATACAACACAACGCCAATACTTTTATATCCATGTATATTAATTGACTTTTTGTACTATGGAGATAAAGAAGATTATTTCCTTAGGTATCGTAGAATTGTCTTGACCGTCGGTTATATTGGGACAGTTTTGCAAACTGTGACTACTCAGAACTATCAGTACGTCTGATATAGGGCACACTAAAACATTCACATTAAACAGCACCCACTAAATTCTTAAATACACAAAAACATTACAATTGCAACTGCTCAAAAACCGGTAGCAATCGCAAATTACAACATAAGCCATACAGTAGCACAATGAGTCAACCGTCGAAAATTTAATTCGTTTCAAAGTTGCCAGCCTAATTCGTTTACCCATTCGGGAAATTAAATAGATGGGTAATATGGCAACCCCATTAGGGGCTCGGCTTAAATTGAGGACCTAGGGCGCAAACTACCGTCAGATTTATGAGAGGGATGTGAATTTATTTCGAAGGTTTGGTAGGCTGTGTTGCCAGGTTCGTTATAGGTGTCTAGCATTGGTATTTTATTAATGTTGCTTTTGTAACGGTCTGATGGTTTGGGGGAAAGTGATGCGGTAATGGTAGCTGGTTGCTGTTTATTCGACCGTATAATGGTTGGTCTGGTTGGAAAATAATCATTGTCGTTCTGGATAGGTCTGGTCTCATACATAGTAGGAGTGAGTTTTTGAATACGAGTGCACTGGGTGAAATAAGGTATCGATTTTAAATCTATCTTATGGGACCTGTTTTAAACAATTGACAACTACCGGTTCAAATTATCACAATGATATCAGGTTTGCAGTAGCTCAAAAGTAGCGCGTAACAATAACAACCAGTAAATAAGCTAATGTAAAAGGGCAAATAAAGGAGTCCGTAACACTATTCGAAAATGAGTCAAAAGTGTCGTTGCAAAGTCCTCGCATTTAAAATGAAAATGTAGTCCGCCACAAAATCTGAAACTACCATGACTAAAACATCCACTTGAACACATAAAAAACTCCATTACCACTAGTGAAAGTAAACAATTCCCAAAACAACTAAAACATTAAACAAATTGCGTATTCAATTATGAGTCTGGCAACACTTGTGTATTATTTGGCGTCTAGACACAATTTGATTTAATCGGCCATTTTGCAAAAGTCCATTTTACAGGATGTGAGCGGCACATAAAATTATTTAACAAGCTTTCCCCCCAACAAAAACATAAAAGAAATCAACCCTTACTATTGGTTTAACCTTACAGTACCTAGTGGAGAACTTTATAGATTTGGTATTTTTAGTAACTCACTAGTATCCGCCAGCGACCTCACCCACGTCCCAAGGAAACTAGGTACTTGGAGCTCCCAGATAAAAAGTATAACCTTGGTAGCCTTCCTAAATAAATGGGTTATCTAATACTGAATCATCATCTGCCTAGGGTCCACTTTCAGATGTAGCTGAGAACCAATTTTACATGAATCGACTGCCTATCGTTTTTTTGATGGGAAATCATCAGATGGCCCCTCTCTCTGTGGGTGCAGCGTGTCAGACTTACTGACTGAAACCCATCATGTTCCTTCATAAGACCTTTATGTACCAGGGCCGCGGTAACTCTTTCGAACAATCCCGCAGAGCGACTGCCTACCTGACCTCCTCAACCCAGTTACCCGTTTCAACAAAATACTGTTGCCGAAATTTTTAATTTTCACTTCGAGTACCAAAAGTAGGCGTTAAACCAAATAGCTACTGGCTTCTAGCCAGGTCCTATTCATCTCCATTAACGTTTCAATGAGTGAGAGGGTTACAAAAAAACTTTATTTGCCAGCAATGTATTTAAAACACGGATGAATCGTATTATAGGGGGGATAACTTAATTTGTTAGTACTCCGGTAGATTGCTTCTATGAAACTGATTCTGCTATAAGCTTTTTGTATGATATAAATATTCATAAAATAATGCAATTGTTTTTTTTTTGGCGATATTTCCTTTGTACGTGAAAGAAAATTCTCATTTATCAATGTACTGGAAAGATTTTATTGTCCAAAGCCTTTGTATATATTTTTCACATGAACTTAGGACTTCCGACACAAATTAAAAAAAACCCTTAGATATGAGAAAAGTCTGAATATTTAATAAAGAACCCTTGACCTTTCAATTTGTATCGGTATTTTTTCTCAAGTTTATATGGTAACTCCAGCCTTACCAGGTTACAAAAAAATAATGACATTTCCATTTTTTTCAATATTAGAACAAAAATCAGGTGTTACAGTCGAAGTATATACCTTGAGCACTGAAACTAACTATACTATACTTTAGGTAGTCCAGTTATTTAGCAGCACCAGTTAAATTAACAATGTTCGTTAAACTAAACCCGGAAAGTTTAACATACGACCCTTGCTATATAAATTACTGGCACCGTCCAGCCAACTCGATTTTGTTTTTATTTTGTACCAATTTGTTATAGTGTGATATAACTGTAAAATATATAGGTTTGTTTTGTTTGTAACACTGTAGTACTAATGAAGAGGTACGCGATGAAAAATCTTCGAAGTTAAGCTTTTATTTGAGGATGGGTGACCAAGACAAGTGAGGTATCTAAGTTTTCTTATATGGGTATAATCATCGGCACGAATCTTGAAGAAGTGCAAAAGTGATTTATTAGCAAAGAACCAATCCCGAGTGACGGCTATGTCGCGATGCGCTACATACAACAAAAGGGACCCAATAAATCACTTCTGCGCAGGTGAAGGTCAGCGCTCACGATCCGTGCCGATGATTATATGTAATAGGATAAGGAAAAATTGTTAAGTGCAGCACAAAAATAAAATGCGTATTTTGAAATCATTATTTATGAGGAAACTGTCGCTGAAAACGAAGAAAGCGGTTTCCCAAGAATCTCATTGGGCCTAGGCAAAAATTAGGTTGAATATCCTTTCTCTCAAGAAGATCCGTCAGCCGCACGCACACACTTCTAAGCAGAAACAAGACATTAACGATCTCTCCAATGCCTCCTGTGAAAGCTATATAAAACCCACCTGGACACTCCATATTTACAATACACTAATATATACTTCATACATGCGTGCCTGTTGCTAGTAGATACCCAGTCTGATCCCATTAAACCCACACACATTATTTTCAAACAAAATTCATGACCAATCTGTATTCACAACCGTTTGTATATTTAATAACAACAACAGAACGGATAGACAAAATACTGACAATGCAATAGTCGGCCATCAAATACTATCATCGGTAGAATTTAATAATTTCGTACAATATTCAACATTCAGTCAGCCATAGTTGAACAGGCAATGGCGATTTATCAGAATTAGCGCTGATTGGCCGAGAGACTGATGACGTCATCAATATGCAACCAACCGGCTGCGAGAGTTTATTGAGTCGCTAAACGATTGCAATTTTTGATTTTCGAATTTGTTGCTTTTTAATGTGTGGTTGTTATGAATTTATGAACAATTTATTTATTTAACTATTTTTTAACCGGCTTCGTCCGCGTCCTAAGAATTCAGTCTCGCACCTAGATAAAAAGCTAATTTCTGTCTTCAGTAATACATGAGTGTTAGGCAGTGTGTCATTCACCTTAAAAACTTTATAAGACTGTAAGGAAATACCTGATATTTTTATTTTTTTTTCGAACATTCCCAGAAACTCCCTTTTCTGTGAAATTATACTTGGAAAAGTTGTTGAAAGGTTATCGGAATCAGTTATTTTTACTCTCGAAAATGTAAAATGACATATTTGTTGGCAATTTTTGTCCTTTATTTGGAAATCACTAATGGTTTCCTGGACTTTCCGTATATTGAGGAAATGACTCCATGTTTAAAAAAAAAAACGACTTTAAAAAATCAGAACGCACATTCTTGGCGCGAATTCCAAATTCAAAAACCGACCGTTACTCAAAGCAATACCACAGACAAACACATACAACCTCTTATTAACATCCTAGCTTCCAGTCGTAACGGACACATTACAAATTTGAATTTGGAACTAATCTAAAACTGAAATCAGTTTAGCGGGCGCGAGCGCGGATTGGCGCGTTGAATGATGACGTCATCAATACTCGTCGCTCGACCAACCGCAGGCCGCCGCAGTGGCTGGTCGGCTGTGGAACTATCATGAGTAATTTGGCAATAATTTGGAGGCCTGAAATGAACAAACTTTGGGTAGAGTGTAGTATGATTTCCTACCGTGGAAACTGTACCTACCTAGCACTATGTCATGTGTTTTGTGCGTTTGTACAGTTGATAACTGAAGTGTAGAATTTTTTTATGAACTTCATTTCTTTACGATTGTCTTTTGCTAGTTATTGTATCCATATCACTTGACGGATTCAACGAAATTCAGCTTCAGAACGGTATTAGAATTCCTAAGATAATTTATCAATACTTCAAACCATTTGTCTTACAATATCATAAGTTTTACACACAGTTTTACACGTAAGTTTTATACATCAATTTTAGAGCATGTAACCAACCGGACGCCCCAAATGTCTATGCGAAAAGTCTACCAAAATAGGAAGACGCGGAGAGCGAGGCATCGCAAGAAACATTGACAACTCAGTTATGCAACATCATCACATCGAGACACACGTACAGAACAAAATTGACAAACACATGCTTAAACTTGACATAACTACATATACACTACTTTCTACTCTGTTGGTGGGTGGGGACGTTTTTAGGCATTGTCCTTTCAATAATTAATAATTACAAACTAAAATACAATACATAGAATTGACCCCTACATTATTTTAATTCTAAAAGTAACAGGGTTTTTGCATATTGGTACTTGAACTCATAGATAATTTCTCCTCTCCTTTAAATTCTTCTCTTTTAACGAGTTATATAATGTCGTACTTAGCTCTCTTACCACCAACTGTTAGGTAAAATACACGAAATAGGTCGTGAATTAATCTATAAAGAAAATAAAAACAAGGAAAGCCACATAATAAAAACAATTGTAAACAAGTAAATATATACCTATAAATATAATATAAGAACCAACATACTATAATATATTTTCAACCACACAATAGCCGAATACAGGGTGATGTAATAACGGAAATGCCTAGCGGTTTTAATAGCTATGTCACTACGTACAAAATAACATTTTATCGTTAGATACCTTTATCTATACCTATTTATTTAAAAATACGATCACTATGAAACTAACGAGGCGTTCAGGTTCCTTCACACATCTGTCAAAGATTGGTTTTGTCGTACCCCGAATATCCGCATTTTGGTGATGCTACTTTCTTAAGAGATTTTACCTTAATGACTTCTTCGGTCATTTTGTTATCCATGGCTATCACACACAGCTTGCAATTAGGACTTCCCACGGAGTAAGGAAAGATGAGCAGAGATACCATAACGCAGGTAGGTCAAGCGCCTTCATCTAGGTCAAATATGTCAAAAAAAATATATACAGTCATGGACACATAATTAAAGACACCATTCACACCATTCACATTCATCTGTATTTCTTTTTTCTGATTGCTACTGGAACTTTATTTTCTATTTTAAAATATTTAAGAGGGCATTGTGAAATATTAAAACTAAAGACTATCTTCAGTGATCCTTCGCGACAAGTTTTTTTTTGCTTTATCCGAATCTCGAGCGGTATGAACCATAACGTGGCCTGGCCATATAATTAAAGACACTCCATTTGCTCAGAGGAAGAAATGCAAATTATTAATATTATTGATGGTACTTTTCTATAACAACATTTCCTACACTGTAACTAAGCATACTAATGAGTACTAATATTTGGTTTATTTCCTTTTACCTCAATGACAGCACGACATCCCTAAGCGTGCAAGCGGTCAGTTTTGTTTTAAGTCGCTACGGGAATTTTCTTCCATGCTTCATAAAAATCTGTATAAAATTGATCAATGTTTCATGTAGACTTATCGCCATTGTGTTTTCTGACCGATCACCAGTTTTTTTTCTATTAAATTTGCGAGGGGCAAACCAAAACCGTCATAAGTTGCTCGATCAAAGAGTCCTTTTTACTACTCTTACAGTGTTTTTCAGAACTTTTCTAATTTGGAAAGCGCTAAGGACCGGTAAATTATGCTTAGCATATAACAAAATGCTATTTCTAAAATATTATAGTACTTGAATTCGCCTATTTTTAATAATATCATTCTAAAAGATCACCACACCAAGTAGTGGAGAGAAGCCCCACACTATTACTTTTTCGCCTCCTATGTTTGAGAACTTTCTTAGTGTATTTTGGTTCCATCTCATGTTTTGGAGGCGACTAATTTCGATACATTATTTTAGAATTATTCGTATCCCTTTGTTTAATGAGAAAAAAAAATACATTTTTGAACACTTGTTAACTGCACCTTTCACATTTGATAGAAATAGCCAACTACAGTATGGACACGCGGTGCTTTTCCAAAAGTAACATCTTCCGATACCCATGCCTTACAGCTTTTCCCGACCCGGTTGTAGTCTAAAAGTTCTGCAGACACAATTTTCGTCTTTTTAGCATCAGATGACTCCCAAAAAAACCAGTACCGAATCTATTTGCCTTAAAGTCTGTTTGCGGACAAGTTTTCCTTGGGGTCGGTTTTGAGTTGTTCTCAAACCATGCCTTTTTTTAGTGCCATTGATAAGAAATCTTTAATAATAAATTTATTACCATGTCCTTACTACAGATCAAGTGGTATGAATAAATCCGTATGTCAAAATATAATATTAAAAAGCCTTAACATTTTACTTACCAGAATTTTTGTTCTAGTCTTATAGATAGGACTAAAATGAAAATTTTTAATGAAATAAACCTAAATTATTACCTAATTCGAGTTTTCATAAGTATTTTACTCACTTCTAAAAAAAAGTATGGCAACTATTTGTATCTTTCGTTTTTTTTTTCTTAACTGGGCTTTAACTGTCTTTAATTAGCTGACCAGCCAAGTATCAGCTACAAAAGTTAGTGTTCATTTCCCATAGAGCTTTATATCTAAAGTATTAAAGAAAGAAAATATTTTTTGTCCTTAATTTAAAGAACACAATGTAATGTTTGTTTTAATAATTATTACACTACAGTTTATACCGTGCTTAGGCTCATGTCAGTACCATAACTATTTATTTCACTTCGAGTCGGGGGGTGTCTTTAATTATGTGTCCATGACTGTATATATGAGTATGGCCTTTCGCAGATTGGAAGGTTCGGTAATGGCGTCTCCGGTAGGTTCAATTATCGAAGACATTCAATGAAAGAAAAATAAATAGGTGCGTAAATCATCTGAATTCTATTGAAATCGACCTAGATTTGAAAATAAATCATAGGTGTTTATCACATGAATATTGTCAATGTTTTTGATATTTCTAGAACGATTTTCTGTATCTAGTAATACTAATTCATGTAGCTGGTTTTAGTTCACCGTAAAATATATCATCTGTCAAGCCTCTTCCCAAAATATGTTGGGGTCGGCTTCCAGTCTAAACGGATCCAGCTGTGTACCAGTGTTTTACAAGGAGCGACTGCCTATCTGATCTCCTCAACCCAGTTAACATCGTAAAAATATGGAATATATAAAACAAAACATTGAATTCTAGCTTTGATGTTAAAATAATGTGGAATTTATGCTTGTGAAAATTGATGCTATGATCGTTTTATATTGAAAAATCAGCTTGGTTAGAATTTATTATTTTATTCATGAAATATTGCTTGTATTTTAAATAATTTTATACATATATTTATGATATACAAAGACTGTTTCTCAATGGTTAAAAACCTGCATTGTATATACGAGTATTATGTACAAAAATATATAAAATGTTAATGTTGTGTATAAAATGTATAAATGAGTTCAAAGCTTTTTTTGGACAAGGCTTATTTATCATCGGTAAACAAAAATATCGTAAACCTTTTTCGAAAAACATTTTAAAAAGATAATAAAATAATAATTTTTATAATTATAACATAAATATCGGAGTATATTATAATGCTTAAGAGTTTGTTTATTTGTGTAAACACTAATCTCAGAAGCTACTAGATCGATTTGAAATTCTTTGAGTGATAGTGTACCAAGGAAATAATTAGGCCACTTTGTTTCTTTTCAAAAACCCTGAAACAAGACACATAACTATCCCAGTATTATAATAAACGTAACTATTAGTTAGCTATTTATAATTAAAAAAAAATATGACCTTGGCCCGTCTAGACGCCTAATACATGTTTTTTTCTGTATTGTATTGTCAATAGGTTAATAAGCATCTTATAAGAGCAATCTTAGTGACTTTGTTATGAATAGATGATTATGCCTTATTTTGGTGAAAATAGAGCGATATTTATATTATATGATTTATCTTAAAGAAAGTATAATATAGACATACGAAACGTGCGTTTTCTTTATTTATTTGAATATTTATCTGAAAATGCTTTTTATCTTGAATTTTCTTGCCGTACTTGCTACCTAAACCAAAAGGATTTCCACCAGAAAAAAATCTTTAACTTCACAATGAATCCGAAAATCAGACCAGAAAATAACTTATACAATTCAGTACCCAAAACAACATACGAGTATTATATACTATTAAGATTATAAAACCATAATTAATGAATAAGTAATTATTAGCCAAATTATTCCTCGAAATAAAATTGATGAATTTTTTGTGCTTTACAAAGAAGCGTTAAAGTAATAAAAACCAGTATTCCTAGGGGATGAAGTTTCAATTAATTTTAATTACATGCAGCTTACTCCTATAGGATATTGATAGCTCGATTCATCAAGGGTGGTTTTTCAATGAGAAATATAACTCAATGCTTGTTTAACGTTTTAATATAAGGAAGAAAGATAATCATCTGCCTAGCCTTTTCCTAACTATGTTGTCGGCTTTCAGTCTAACCTGATGCAGCTGAGTACCAGTGCTTTACAAGGAGCGACTGCCTGTCTGATCTCTTCAACCCAGTTAAACGGGCAACCTAGGTAAGACTAGTTGTCAGACTTACTGGCTTCTGACTAACCGTAATGACTGCTAAAGATGTTCCAATGACAGCCGATTACAATTTATCTTACGAGTAAGTACATTCTGTATAATTAGAAGGTAAATTGTATTAACGGAATATATTTTTTAAGAATTACAATATTAATGTACGTGTGCTATTTATTGTTTCTCGCGATACTAGATTATTTTGTCCCCTTCTATTTTCTGTATCAACATGAAAATCGGTGCAAACGTTATTATCATGAAAGAACCTACCATGAACCTATTTTTTTTTTAGTTTATTAATCTTATGGCGATATAATTATAATTATTAAAACCTGTATGTGCTTATGATAATTGATATTGCCAAAGGCAGTCATTATTATTATCAATACCATTACATTATATGTATTGGTGTTTTCGGGTGAAAAGCACAATTTTAGGCAGATTTATACCGTCTGCGCTCGATCCTGGAAAAGCGATGTGATTCTGTTATCAACTCAATTACTACATGAAAGACATTCCACCTAAAACCAATCTACCACAGAGTAAACAAACTAGACAGTACCTCTAAACCGAATTCTACGAAGAACACTCACGTAACTTTGATCCTATACAAAATTACGTTTTCATAGAATCCGATACATCCATCGTTTGGAGTAATAATTAAATTTCTTTGGATCCTGATCTCAGTATAATCAGATGCAAAATTTTAAATGGCTGCCTATCTGACAACCTGAATCCAGTATATCGGTGGGCACCAAAAAACGAGTGTGAAGTGGTCAGAATGTAGGAAATGGCCTCATCCAGGAACGTAGTCACATTATAAACCCGAAAATCATGTTTAAAAAACAAGCATCGATTTTTGAGGTTCATATAGTCGAATCACTTATTAATTTTGCAGTGACTATCTACAGTTAAGAAATTCCATAAGCATTAAATTATGACCTAAAAATTGAAAATTCAGTCAAGCGCACGTCCAAACACAAAACCCCGTGTAAACTCCCAAAAAAAAAACCTCTATAACGCAACCAACTTAATTCTGGCACACCAACCCCCAGCAAAAAAGATTTATGCAACCAACATACTGTGTACACGAATAAAACACACGCACGATACATCGTCCCTTCCGTAACAGGACCATATAATAAGTAGATCAAAACAAATGATTTCATTTACTACTAAATATATTCCACTCATTTTCACAGAAACGGGTAACGGCCCGGAAAAACTTTCACCCGACATTCGAGCGAAACAGCAATAGCATTTAGCTATAGGAAGAAGTGAAACGGGTATATTTTTGTTGTTTCTCATTCGGAACAAAAGGCTAACCTTGTAGAGAGTGGCTTATTGATGCCATTCATTGTTCTTAAATGCGTGGCAGATGTTTGTGCGTCGGTCTTAATGTTGTAAGCTTATATCGGGAAGATGTTGGATTGTTTTCGAATTTCGTCAATTGTTATAGATAAGTTGTTTTTAATAGTAACGTAATACCGTATAATCTACACTCAAAATAATAAACTAATAGACACGTAAAATGGGAACTTTTCCACTAAACCTTTCTCGATAAATGGACTATCTAACACTGAAATATTTTTTCAAATCGGACCATTAGTTCCTGAGATTAGCGTGTTCAAAGAAACAAACTATTCAGCTCCATAATTTATAGATTCAAATTGTCCAATTCTCTAAGTCTTCTTCTCTCTTTAAGTCTAAGTCCAATTGAAAATTAATCACTAAGCCACTTGGTGGTAAGACTCACATACTTAATGTCTGACCAAAATCCCCTAAGTTAGCACATTACAATCTGACCAAGCGAAAACCCTGTCTAGACTCAACCAACACAAAACAATGGGGACAATTAGAATAACGACCCCATCTTTCAAATTCAATAGTGCAGAAAGAAAAATACAAATCATTTTCCAATAAAGCACAAAAACCACTTAGACTTAACTTAACAATATTAAGTGCAAAGTTTGAAGAAATCTGCAAAAGCTGAGACTTATTAAATAGTCTAGCTATGGTTATACACCCGGGTGCACTCGTGTTTGAAGCGACTCGAATTAATGACGAAGCGCCGAAGTGTCATTGAAATAATGGACATGTTTCCTATAGCAGACTCCTTTGAAAATATTATTGATCCGTCCTTGTCTGTGCTTGTACTTGGAAAGTTTGTGTCATGTAACTTTGCATTTCTGAGGTTAACTCTTTAACTCCTTACGCATTTATGTTGTCGAAAAGCTTTGTTCGTCCGAAATTGGCGTCTCTAGATTTCATAATTGTGAAAAAGATATATAGAGCACAAGCATTTGTTCAGACACAGGTACACTCTCTATTCCTTCACTCTCATAGCCCGATGGAACGGCAATCCTACACGACTCCGATATTCACAGGTCTATCAATTACCAACTTCCAGACCCTGACCTTGAAATTCCCCCTAACCTCTGGCTAACCTGCTTCTCATCATTTGCCTAACATTATCATAACTATGTTGGGTTCGACTTCCAGTCTAACCGAATGCAGCTGAGTACCAGTATTTTACATGGAGCGACTGCCAATAGGACCTCCTCAGCCCAGATCCTCAGGCAACCTAATACCTCTAGGTAAGACTGGTTGTCAGGCTTACTTGTATCTGACTAAACGTAACGACTGCCAAAGATGTTCATATGTTCAATGACAGCTAACCTTTCTCTACTACCTAATCTCCCACTTTGCCGATCGTAAAACATAAGTAATCATTTTCGACGTTTTCTCAGAGTATGGACGTGAGGGTAGGTCGAGTTTTTTCTATCTTTCGCGTCGGGTAACACAGCTGCGCCATTGTTAAGGGCTCACTACATCAATAAGCCATTCTGGGAGGCCGTAAGGGATAGGTCACACTGGGGGTAATATTGAAAGGTTTGATAGTGGACAATGAGAAGTAGGTTTTTGAGAATATTTTTATTGCAAGTAACAGAACAATAATTAAGATCGTCTCAATCAATTTCCAGTAAAACAAACTTCTTAAACTTCTCCTGGATTGTATTTACCACTGTGTTTGCAAGTCAGTCTGTGGCAAGACCTGCAAAATAAAAGTAAAAGAAAAGTAAATTCGGTGTTTTCTTTTCAGTACCTATTTATAGGATACAAACCAGCATGTTTTAAATGTCAAGTTTCTAGTACCTAAAAAAATACATAGACACTAATGAATAACTTAATAAGTACTTTAAAATCAAATCTAACTACACATACACTAGACGAAACATAAGAAAAACTACATGGTTCACACAGCAAAGAACACAACAAAAATTTTCCCGCACAAATCACCAGTCGTTGTGTGCGGTCCCTAAATTCGGCAACGTATGTTTATTTATAGGACATTAGAAAAGACGCATTCACGTTGCTCCGGGATCCTTTTTGTAAGACAGTTAAGTTTCTAAGAAAATGTTCAATTTTCGCACAGTATCGTCTTATTTATCTTTACTAATATAACAGATAAAAAGTGCGTTTGATTGTTTGATACATGCTCACACTTAAACGGCTTAACCGATTGATATTAAAGCCTTAAAGATAGATGATACCCTGAACCCGGTTACAAGTAATTTTTACCCGGGTGCAGGATATAGTCCCCTGGGAAAACAGCTAAATGGTTTTCATTTAACTAGGATAATTTATTTTGACGGGTATGTTGACCTTAATTTGTTTATAATGATTGAACGTAATTGACGGTAATTATTATTTTTACATGTGTTATTCGTGTTTTAAAATTTCATTTATAAACGACCACTGTTTTTTACTGTTTTGGAAAGTTACTCAAGTTTCCTATGATAGTTTAGAACTGTGTGATTAGAATATCAGCGTTTTCACAAAAGCGGGTTTT
This sequence comes from Helicoverpa armigera, assembly GCF_030705265.1. NCBI lineage: Eukaryota > Metazoa > Arthropoda > Insecta > Lepidoptera > Noctuidae > Helicoverpa > Helicoverpa armigera. The sequence goes on along the minus strand of NC_087145.1, from coordinate 4,611,310 downwards.
CCACTCGGTTTTTCCGAGTGAAAAGACTTTATTCGTACGGGCTGTGCCGTGCGTATATCAGCGATTGCAAACAATTGACAACTCATCATCTCCCGAGCCTTTTCCCAACTATGTTGGGGTCGGCTTCCAGTCTAACCGGATTCAGCTGAGTACCAGTGTGTTACAAGGAGCGACAATAAACAATTGACAACTACCAGGTACAAAAAATGACGTTTAAAACGAGCGACAGATATTAGCCACTCAAAATACATCACGCGTTCCTAAACGCTCGGTTTTACTACGAGCGTGAAATCCGGCAGTGCATAAGCTTTGTTAGAGGTTTTTTTTTCTTAGTGACAGTAGTTATAACTTACCTAACTATTTAAGTGAAAATCCATATCTAGCCGACTAGCTTCTGCCAGCGGTTTCACCCGCATCCCGTGGGAACCTCTGCACGAACCCGGATAAAAGGTAGCCTATAGCCTTCCTCGATAAATGGGCTATATGGGCATTCAAATCGGACCAGTAGTTCCTGAGATTAGAGCGTTCAAACAAACAAACAAACTCTTCAGCTTTATAATATTAGTATGGATTACTGCCGGTAATTAGGCAGTAGGGTGATCGTTACGCGAACGCGTTGTAGCAGTTAATTTGCATTTACTTAACCGTTTGTAGTTAATGCTGGCTGCGGTACATTTTTGTAGTTATTGTGGAAGAAGTTAATGTTATAGAAGTAACTTTGGTAGTTCTTAAACTCGAGAATAATTCTAGTAATAAAAATATATATATAAAATAGTTATACATATTCTACATAATGATAATGATTAGGTACTGTTTTGCCATCATGATAAAGAACATACGGGTATCTTGTCTTGATAAACATAATTAATTTACAATAATTTTTTTCTTAATCTGATTTGCAATAATGTAATGGAGTCACAGTCAGATAATCCTAAACGATTGTTTTGATTTTACCAACTTTAATATTCTTGATTTTCATTTCTTAGATTGACTGCGATCAACAAATGTTCACAATTGCCACAAATTCAAACTAACTACACCTTCTTTTCCTTTCCACTCAAACAATATTTCCTAAAAAAACAATTTACAGATTCCCCAATCATCCCCCAAAACACAAGCATACACAATAGATATAAACCTACAATGTCGTAGTGAATCTGTGGCAGCGACCGCGACCGGTATGCGACCGCAACTAGTCGCGATGACCGCGCTCTGATGGAATGTCAACTATTTCCCGCAGTCGGCTATATCGGTACAACGTAGGTGTGTGATGTCACGTCTCAGGAAATGGTAGACAGGAGGATACCCTTCTGGGGTACCGCGGTTCTGGTATATAAAGGGATCCAGAAGGAACATGGTGGGTTTAAGTCAGTAAGAGCCTGACACTCCCTCACGATGCACCCATAGACGAAGGGATTATTTAATGACTTTCAAGCAATAAAAAGGAAGCTTCACTTTACGGGTAAAGTAGAGAGAAAAAGGATATTATGGAAATAGAACTCAAACTATTTCAAAAGCACAGAAAATCCTAAAATCAATCATTATCCTGAAGTTGTCTTCAAGCTACTTTTATCCAGGTGCCAGATATAATTCCGATCCCGAGTGTAATTTCAGGTAACGAGTGAAATAGCCAGTTCGATTATATTTAAACAATATACCTCATTTGTTTTTCGATATTTTATTTCGAATTTATTAAGTTAAAAGTACGATCATATAAATAGACTTGTAGTTACTAGAGGTACCTGCTTAGGTATATGCATTTGCAAATGCATTGTGCATATCAAGTGTTTAATGGCAAAATATCTAGACTGTAAAGCAGGCCAGTCTGTCGAAATGCGATAAAGGTCGGTTATGAACACCTGTAGCAGCAAGGTTGTGGGAATACTAAGCGAGAGGTCGCATATTCGAAGCCCGCCCGTTGCATTGTTGCAATGAACTAATTTCTGGAAGAGTTGGAAGAATTATGTGATGTTTGTGTTCTTTTCTAAGAGAATTTCTAAATACGAGATGAGTTAAAGAAAATGAACTTCCTGAGTAATGTAAACTAGCCGTTTTCCCGCGGTTTCACTTCTGTCCTTAACGTAACGGGATAAAATATAGCCTATGTAGAGAGTGTAGCTTTCCAACAGTAAAAGAATTTGAAAATCAGTTCAGTCATTTCGGAGCTTTTAGGGTACAAACAAAGAAAAAATGATTACTCTTTACTATATTAAATTAGAATACATAGATTGACTGGACACCCTTTAAAGTAGGTACTAAATTAATAAAAACAAACTTTTGATACAAAAGAGGCCAGTCCTGCAAAATGGGCAATTAAGTAACCATATTTTTCCATATTCACCACATTCATTTCGATCCCCCCAAAATCTATCACGAACGGAAGATTCCCAGACACTAGACAGTAGCAAATATTTAATTAGTAAAGTGATTAGGGCTCGGAATTAAACAAGGCACGGGTAGGTACGTCGCGTCGTCCGGACTATCTTAAATAACTGATGATCTCGAACTTCCTAACTTGATCCTGCCGAACTTGGAGTGCTGAGGACTTGGTAGGGGGATCTGGCTTTAAATGGTATCGGGGTTGTATATGTAATGCTGTATTTTTACATGCGTTAGTTTTTTTACTACTCTTTGATATTATTATATAGACACAACATTTCTATCTGAAAATGAAATTAAGTACATGTTAGGGATTATTTATAAAAATTTAAGTCGTATTAATTCCTTCTTAGTTTTCAATAAATGAAATTGTTTTTCTTTCTCGTCCTACAAATATTATTATGAAACGTTGACTTAATACTATTATGCTGATGATATGTTCGTTTCTGTTGATGGATTAATCTTTAGGTTTGAAAAAATATTTCAATGTTATATATCCAATTTATCAAAGAAGCATGTATATAATTTCGCACAGTGTTATTTTATATACACATTGAAGTACTTGTATAGTTACAAAAGAAGCCTTGCGTAACTTAGTGCGTGGTAGCCTAAGATCTCCCTTACACTCGATCTCAAAGTTACCAAACTAATATACCTAAACCGTTGAGACGATTCCGCATCTCAGTGTATAAACAAAATGTTCATGATCTGAATAAAACTAATCCTGAAGAGAATTACTAGTGTTTTTATATGCTACAGAAGTAGGCCTTGGTAACTATAGTTTAGTAGTTTCTAGAACAAATATAGCTGAGAGTGTTTTGTTTAGATTTTTTGTTTGTTTGCTAGTTTTTTTTCTTTTGGCGTCTTTTGATGGAAATAAGGAATGTGAGTTCGTTTATTTGCTTCCATTATTTAATTTATTTAATTTTGAATAAGCCTGAACCGATTAAGGTGAGGGTTAGCTTTCTGAAAACTGATAAAATAAACTATCGGATTTCTAGGAGTAGGAAATATGTAATTTACATCTAGTCAGATTTTTTCCTGGTTAAAGGTATTATAAGTTACAAGTCACTATTAAACATACATACATAGGTATAAAATTTATCAAAGGCATAATGGCATATTTCAATAAACACCACGACTATAAGTAATTCTTTTTTATCTCAAAAGCAATTTATTCGGCCGATCTATAAATATTTAAGAAGTTAAAATTAAAATATCATACATATCATATACCTCGATACTGATTTTATATATTTCAGCAATTTCGTTTATCTCAAAAAAATCTTTATTGCATATGAATAAAAGTACAATGTAAATACACAATATAAATATCAGAATTTTCATAATAAAGCAATATAGGCCTAAAGTCAGGCTAAAACTTAGTAAAGGTCTCATATGCTATTCAAGATAGCTTCAAAAATTGCTTTTCATCGCACGTACTTAGATAGTATTTTTTCCTTTTTATTTATAAACGTGTATTTGTGAATCTTCATGGTGACTTTCACATAAGTATTACGGATTTTTGGTGCTTTTGTTGTTAATAGGTCCAAAACAATCATATTGGGCTGGGATAAATAAAAAAATATCTCGTCATTATCCTGCCCTTATTCCAGTTTCACAGGTCATCGCAACACGTCTTCTTCTTTCATATCTTTCTGTCATGTTTTCAATGTTCTCAAATACCTAATTATATGATTCTATAACTCGTATTTAATCTACCAATCATCCACTCATCCAATCCATCCAATCATCTTGCTACATTGCTACATTTGCTACTTTTTCTTATATAAAATGATGAACGAAATAATAAAACATCGATGACTTTATCTTGCTTAAAATCAACTTTCTGCCAAATCCTATCTCGCTAAAAGCCAAAAAACATAGACAAAAACTTTTCTAATCCTTAAATCCCTTAAAATATTCTTTACATCTATTTAAAAACCATTGATCAACTAAAATCCTTAACTAAAAGCAATAACAAAGTTCTAACATTTTAATTCTGAAACTGCAGTAAGTGCAGTTGCACTCATTGCGGATGTTTTAAACTGAGGCAAACAGCATCCTGACTCACTAGCGTAATTTATCACGTGATAATAGTTGTCTAGGTTTTATCTTCTTTTTGTTTTGTGACGCTGGTACGTCTAGGTTTTGCAGAAGGTTCAGCTTAACGCTATATACTTAAACCACTTCAACACAACTGCCGTGGTAACTATTAGGTAACTAATCTGTGCTACTGCAATATATGGATGTAGTTATACGATACCTACTTGCATTGCTAAATATTTCCTTGAAAAAAAAAACAATACAAAACGGGGAAATTAAGTTCTCCTCAATTTCATACTATAGCCATGTTGTATTTTATTCTCAAATAGCTGTTCCCTATGGTTCCACCCGAATCCCAACCAAGAGAGCTACTTCCCATAATTAGATAAAAAGTAGACTATGTTATTTTAGGTATTAGTAGACTATGTATGTACTAGACATTTAAATCGGCTAAGCAGCTTTTTCGTTATAAGCCAGAAAACCAGTTACGTTCGCATGAATAGTATGGACTGGTCTGGTGGATAGTGATAGAGATAGATGGAAGGCTATGGGTGATGCCTTTGCCTAGGACAGTATAATCTAAAAAAGTACATATAAGTATGGATAATTCTTCTAATACTTTTCTGTCTTACTTGTTGTGTCAGTCTGTAGATCCTAATGAACCTTCTACATTTCCCCTCCATCATGGTATTTCTGTGTAACGTCTCCGTGTTTCTAGGAACTGCATCTGCGAAGCTGATTAACTGCATAAAGCTTCGCGTATATATTATATGTTTGTATATACTTACATATTATTTAAAAGCTTTCACCCCTTCTGCTAGGTTTGTCTTCTAAGGCGACCAATCTGTAATTGCTTAGTTCTGTCTTTTAGTTTGATTACTTTGGATTTATATTGGTTTCTCATAACCATGCTGTAAATTCGATAATTTTATGAAATTATTGAATTTCATGAAAGTGTAGGTATAATCACAATATGATAATCATGTGATTTAGTCAGTTTTATAAATACTGGTCAATAGTGTATTTCTTGCAATGTATCAGTGAATTTACCCCACGAACTTTGATGTAGATAGATAGATAAAACATTTATTCAGACAAACAAAAAGACACCACAAAGATACACAATAAGAAAAATAAAACAAAACAAGAAGTGGGTAGAAAGAGAAACATAAAATATGAAATACAATCAGAGATTAACGGCGCGCTGCAGTGTCTTACGTTTGCACCGAATGGGAGTCATACTCGGCATGTGTCAGGTAGAATACCTGACGCTGGTGTTCTGCTGGATCCCTAAAAATGACGGACGTCGAATAGACTATTGGTGTGTGTGCTGTGTGTATTTGAAGTAAGTGTTTTTGGTTCTGTGTGTGTGTTGTGCTTGAATGTGAACTATGATTAATATTGAAGTGTAGAAATGTGTTACTAGGTAAACTACTAGTACTAGTTCTCTCAGACTACGAGTGAACCGGAATACGGCGACGAAACACCATCACGACAGGTACCTGCTATCGCTATATTATGGACGTGTTTGAGATCGTCATACCAAGTTCTTTTTGTGAGTTAATGAGGAACTTTCGAAGGTGTATTCTAAAAGTACCAAGAGTTTTGGCATTTCTTATTGGCGGGGGAATATTGTTCCAGCATTTGGTAGCAGCGTACCTAAAACTGCCTCTGAAGGCCGCAGTGCTGTTCCGTGGAGAGTTGCTGTGAGCATTGTCTTACCGGGCGTTCTCTCTTACTAGCAATGAAGCTAAGTTTGCTAAACAAATAGGACGGTTCTTTGTACTTTATTACCCCAAAGAGTAGGCAACCCAGGTGTAACTTAATACTTACGTAAATTTTGTATTGTCCAATGCCTCAGGAAACTCAATGTGTTCAAATTGGATCCGTATTATCTACGAAATGTAGTAGGTATATCTACTTCTGAATACTGCCTCCCTTCTTTGTTTCTATGTATGAGTTGAGATAAATCCAAACTAATATTATAAATGCGAAAGTAACTCTGTCTGTCTGTCTGTCTTTTCTTCACGCCTAAACTACTGAACCGATTTGTGTGAAATTTGGTACAGACATAGTTTGAAACTTGAGAAAGGACATAGGATAGTTTTTATTGCAAAAAATTAAAATAAAAAATAAAATTTATTACGGACATATAGCGTCATCTATTGGTCAAATCAAAAATCTGCTGGTTGTCACTATTCCACGCGAACGAAAGTTGCGGGCAAAAGCTAGTACTAATAATAATTCTGACTAACTACAAATAATATACTGACTTCTTCATACGCGAATCTAACATCACCAGCAATTATCAGCGAAAGGCAGCAAGCAGGAGCTAGTTTTTATATATTAATCGAACATAACTACTACAGATGATATAATTAAAGGCTATTTCACACCTCAACTGCAGATTCATTAATTATTAGATTGACCGTGTCGAAACTAACAACTTAATAGGATGTAATCTTCATTAGCTACCACATCTAGGAATCTTGACCACAATATAATAATAATGGTGTCCAGACCAATGTCGGCTTTGGCAGCTGTTCTCTTGAAAGCGATCAGCCAGCTGCGCGGGACATACTATAGTGCACAAGCATTCGCGTAGACACAGGTTCACTCCCTATTCCTTCACTCTCATAGCCCGATGGAACGGCAATCCGACACGACCGGAGAGAGGAGCTCCTACTCTTGCTCCTGTTAGTGCCTCAAAAGCCATGGGTGAATCAGTCACCAACTTCTAAACTCAGGGCTGTATTGTGAAAGTTATACTTCGCCCCGACCTGGGAATCCGAGAAGGGAAGTCCCGGGAAGCGTGACTAGTAAGCCACTACAAATTAGAATCTAAGGCACAATTTCTATAATATTGACATCCATGAGTTTCTCTTTTATTAGGTATATCACATTTAAATTAATCATCTAAGTAGCACCTACATCTTCGCGATTCCGCAATCACATAAAAACCAGTTAAGTTCGATTTTTATAGGCTTTTAGCTATGCAGTCGCTACCCACTTAATACCCGTTTTTAATGAAACTATAAAAACAGATTTGCAATGGTGAACCTCCGTAGATATTCGAATCAATCAGGATTGATTGGAATTCTAATTGTTCGGCCGATTTATTGATTATTTTATTGCAAATTATTTAGTTCGATAGGTAGACTACCTATCACATTTGTATTTATACGTAAATGGTTTTTATGTATGTGGGTGTTTTGTGCGAAACCAGAACTACTGAATCTAAAAATAGTTTGCCTAACTTTTCAGTAGCGACTTAATTAATGAGTTACAAAGCAATATATTCACAGTAAGGTTGTTCCAAAGCATTTTTGAAGACTAATCCTTGCTTATGTTTTAAATGCCTGATTATTTGTTTGTTATATTTTTTATCTAGGTTTATGCATTAGTTCCCTTGGCACGGGGGTAAAATCGCGGGAAACATCATCATGTACAAAATACCTATAGCAAGTTAGTTGAAAAATTCTGAAAAATCCACAGGTCTAAAGTCGAAAGAATCATGTAGGTAAATCATAAAATTAGTCTGTTTATATTTTAAAGAATAATTTAATGCCATTCAATCAACGTACAAATAACACTTATCACTACACCATCACAGATTAATCCCCATTCGTCAGATATTCGCACAAACACCTCAGTATACCGAGATAGGGCTCCCTCCCTCGAGGATATCAGATATTGATTGGAGTTTTCCCGCTCTTTTCAATACTTTATTATCCTTTCCCTGTAGGCATTGCTATTGTTTTTGTTGAGATTGAGCCTCTATAGATGATAAACTTTTGTTTCCTCTGCTGTATTTCCCGCAGTACACTACACTACATTTGAAATTGAGATGCGTATGGTACAAGCATTGATGTTTTGCCATCGTAATTTGAACGGTTTTCCTCTATGTTTCCTTATGTTTTATTTTTACTGACTGCATGGCAAATAATAGATTTTTTCTGTTGATATTTGTGTCTGTTTTATTGCTATCAGTCATATCTTTTTGTGTCATAATCTTGAGTCGTCTCGACGCTTGCAACTCTCAGTAGTTTGTATAAGATAAGTAGATGTATCTGCATGTTTGATTGTAGATAATTTGAAGTGCATATCAATTAACTTTTTTTAGGCGAGATTACAGTGATTTATTTGTATTTTTATCACGATTGATTATTTACTGAGATTTTTGTTGACATGATTGTGCCAGAAACTGCAATTTTGCAGTGTCATGTTATTTGTGATTTCACTGTTATTTTGAAAAGAAACTTACATAGCTGTAGTAACAATCCATCGTTTCTAAAGGATCGACTACGTAAGCTTAAACAATGTGTGGCTAACTTGTCATTCTTCCGTATTTCAGAACGCACATTCTCAATGAAAACAACAGCTTTTCATCTTAACGCCAACCAGCCACATAAAACAAAATTCCTCATCTCACATTACTTCCACTAAAACAAAAGCATGAAGACACAAAACTCCCAATTAGCAATTACAATCACACAGACACACACGTGACGTAGACGGGTAAGGGTGATACCACATTTATCGACGTATGGCTAACACTGGTCAAAAAAGTCTTTATGCATAATAAGGGTGTGCTAATACCATTCTTATCGGCTCGGCTCGGACGACGCGTCGCGACGCTAACGCAACGGTGAAACGAGCAGTTTGTATAGCTGATCGGCGATAAGTCGAGTCACTATGGTGATATGCACTCGGCTTTTATTTTTAGATGGGACATCATCAAATGGTCCCATCCCGCTGTGGGTTAGCAGCATGAGGGAGTGTCAGACTCTTACTGACTAAAACCCATCAGGTTCTCTTTATGTACAGTAGACCGCACATCAGTGGTAACTGTCATGCACCTTAACGCAATAGTAATAAGTACGATTTTCCTATAAAACTGTTACCACTGACCTGAAGTTGACTGTACAAGGGCCGCGGTAACTCTTTCGAACAATCCCACAGCGCGTGGTGATACGCACTCGGTTTAAGCCGTTCCGCGTGGATAAATGTGGGTGCACCCTTACTCGAGAGCTGATGACGGAACATTGGTGGGATTCCTGAGGGCCTCCGAGGTAGAATGTGGTGACAATAATAACAATTAGCAGTGTAGGGTTGTACGCTAATTTCGAGGTCTAATGACCGACATACCGGAGTTAGATGTGGGACGGATTTGGGTGTGTGAATTATTGAGAAATTTAGAAAAAAAAAATACTAATTTCAGTTAGAAAGAGGCCAAATAATTAAAAAAAAAATGTGTTCCAAATCGACATGTTTTCGCTGGAATTGGATACATTTAGAAATAAACAAAGTATGTTTTCATGTTTAACAATGTAAAATGTATTTCAAAAGTGAAAATTTGTTAAAAAAATTAATTCCCTTTTTGAGTAGCAGTTATATTTTTTTCTGCTTAATGCTCTATTTGTAATATTTTTTGGTTAGAACATTATCAATAACTATGTCGCCAAGATACTTGTCATTTTTTTACAACAAAACAACAATAGTATCTACATGTATTGTAAAACAAATAAAAACGCTGTAAAAATACTACTTCTGGAATTGACAGAAATAAAAATGGCGTGCGATTACATTAGTGTACTTTTCCGTGGAAATTGAAAGTTTTACTGAGGGCGGCAAAAGTAAGTTATGGGGCATATTTATCACATTTACCGAAACTAATGTTTTGTAGCCAAAAATAGCAAAAAGTAAAAGATTTTTTGTTCCTGAACTTGTTTCGGGAATAAGATGGATGGGAATTCTGTTTTTTGAAGTAAACCTAGACCACTAGTTATTCTTGGCGATTTCACTTGCGTACCGAATGAATTACTCCGCACATCTGGATAAGAAGTACCTAACTCGACAACGACGACCTGGATGGCGCAATAGTCACCATGCCGGACTGCCGAACCTTAGGTCCCGGGTTCGAATCCCGGTTTGGTCGACATTTGTGTGATGAGTATGCTTGTTAGCCGTGGTCTGGGTGTTACAATATGTATTTTTTAAATATGTATATATGTAGCTATACGTAGCAGTTGTGTTAGCTTTGAAATTCTAACTTTAGAACTTATAATATTAGCCAGATTTACACACCGTTAGTAAGGTGGTTTCCGATATCACTTAGGCAATTATTATAACTCCCCATACCGTTAGGATCATAAGCAACTTGATTCCAAAGAGCATTGCATGCGATGTAGCAGTATGATATATCTGAGCATTACTTTAAGTTATAACTGTGGTAACTAAGGTTCGAATATCCTGACTGCTATGATATATGCGAATATAAATGGTTAACAGTTATGCTTTTATGAAATTCCTGAACAGAATAAGATGAAATTCGATATTAAAGCTATAGAATTGTCAAGTGGTGGGTGAAATCACAGAGAACAGTTATGTTAAAATCCATATTTTGCAGTGTATAATATACCTAGGTACATGTTTAAAATTAAAATATGACCATACCATTAAACTTTATAGGCAACAAGCCACTTCACGGCTTAATATCTGTGATAATTTTAGTGTAGGTATACCAAAAACTTAATCAATGAAATTCATCTTCTAGCGAATATTGTAGGTACATGAAAATCCGTAGAAAAGTTTTGACTTTATCGCGAACAGACATACATACAGATTTCACCGAGAACCATGTGCAATCAACCTTTCTCCTACCCACATAAGTTTACATACCTAACCGTAGGGTTAATGACCCTATCAACACATACCTATATACCAAAGATTCATTTAGCAGAATTAACATAAGGACTCAATCACCAGCAGTATCAAATGCGGGCTCGCTGTGACTCGGCTGTTTTGCCAAATCAACACGTTACAGAACATGGAAAATATAATTACTAGCGGAGATATCAAAAAAGCTACGGGATTATTCGAAAGAGATACCGCGGCCCTGGTACATAAAGGGCTTGAAGGAACATGATAGGTTTTAGTGAGTAAGAGTCTGACACCAGTCTAACCAAGGGATATTTGGTTGCCAGGGGCCAGATAGGGCAGTCGCTCCTTGTAAAGCACTGGTACTGGTAGATCCGCTTAGACTGGAAGCCGACCCCAAAATAGTTGGGAAAAAGGAGGATGATGAGTCTGACACTCCCTCACTCTGCTAACCCACAGCAGGAGGGGTTATTTAATGATTTTCCGTTAAAAAAAACATGTCATAAAACAAAATCTCCTAAGAAAGTAGTGCTCCAATATGCGTGTCTTCAAGGGACGAGGAAAGTTACTGTGGCCGCCCTTATACGCCTTCTTTGGAACCGCCCATGTAATACCAAAAATCATTGACAGTTGTCTCAAAGAACCCGAACCACTCCTTAGTGCAATCGAAACTGAACATGTTGGCCATGCCTACCGTACCGTCTTTGACCTACAGCAAGGCGCCTGACCTACCTGCACTATAGCATCTCTGCTCATTTCGCTACTCTGTGCTTCAGTATCATTGACCCACATACATGTTTGCTCTAGTCATTGATTGAATGCATGGTCCGTGTGTAATCGAGCTGCGGTTGCTTATGCCAGATAATTTCGTTGCTATGTTTTGTTATTACAGGTTGTGCAGGTTTCTAGGCTGTCTCAGATTTTCTGGATCTGCTGGCTTCGATATTTTTGTGACATTTGTAAAGTTGCTGTAATGGTGACACTTTGAAAACATTGGTAACGCACCATCGCGAGTCCATTGCTAGCATCTGTTTGCGCACATAGGTTGCATTCTCGCCTATATTTTAGAATTGTACGCAGAAAATTTGTTAGTATTTGTCAGTCTCGCACACCAGTTTAATCTCGGCGTAGAGTTTTATTTCTTTAATATTAGTTTTAGTTATTAGTATATCAGTTAGTTTTAGCGTGTAAATACCCTTATTGAAAATAAATCCAGTTTTTTTTTCACATGGATCTTACATTATTTTCTGACTCACTGAACAGCCCATAAAAAGCCTGATGTAACAAAGGCTAGTTCTAGCTCACAAAAAAAAAAACAAATGTTCAGACTCAGAACATCAAATAGTTTCAGAATTCTTTTTTTTAAGAAAACTTCTCAGTCTATCAAATTAACGTATAAAATCGTGTCACTAAAAAGTGATAAATGATGCGAGACTGATGTCTTTTAGAAAAATAGGTTTATCTTTCGAAGATTTTTTTGGTTAAAAGCCTGAATAATATGCTTAAAAGAAGCCTAGTGATGATGAGAATTAAAATTGAATAAGTAGTAGAAGAAAAGATGTCTATTAGAAAAGGCTTTTAGGTGGGTGGGAGAAATATCAATAGATGAACTTTAGTAATCGGCATTGACAATTTTCTTTCAAGGTGAGGAAAATGTTGGTTTAAAATTAACTTTTTGTTAAAAATTAAATAGGTATTGCTATTTCTAAGTATACTGTATTTGATGGCATCAATCGAGACAGAAGTAGAAAAGTGTGCATGTTTTTCAAAATGATTGGTCCCTATAACACAACAGTTGTGAGTGACCATCGGTTTTTATTATAACTTGAATATCAGTTCAAAACACTACGTTATTTTCTTAGGATATTATTTTAAGGCACGATAAACTAATATCTGCTTCAAAAAAATCTAACAGCTCATTCACCATCATACGCTTAATAAAAAACCTATTCACCATCAATGTAAAGCCCTAGGTACTTTTAAAATTGATCCCCACCCCAAGTCCGTCCCTGCTAATCATCGCACAGGGCTTCCACCTACATACATTTAATTAATTTAAAATTTACATGTGTAGGTAAGGGTTGAAAAAGATACAAAATTCAAGTTTTTACCCCTGGAATTGTTCTGTGTTTAATTACAATATATTTACATTAAGTGCTTCGGCAGATCGGATTTTAATTACAAGAGTAATTTCGAAAGGATTATGTTGAGAGATTTTTGTTTTTTTTTTTGTGGTTTTCATGCAGCTTGAGTGAAAATTTTGGTAGATAATTACCGTCTTACCACAAAAACTTTTAAACGTCAGTTTATGCCTTGTCTAAAAAAATGTCAAATTATGACGTTGACATATGGTTCATTTTGCAGCCAAAATTTTATTAGACAAGTGTAAAACAGGGTTTAAAGTTTTTGTAGTAAGGCCCTTAATATTTACGTGGATGACAAAATAGTCGACACAAAAAAATAATATGACACATTACCTAGCCTCCGGCTAATCCAAATAACACTTTTTTTACATTTTTGAAAACTTAAGATTCAGGAGTGAACGTGACAAAGGAAACTTTATTTTTTTGAACCGTGTAGTGTAAGAAAATGCATTATAATGGACAATTTACGTAAATGCTACGTGTAGGTAGTACAACTGAAAATCATAATGTAGATAGACCATGTATAATGCAAGCGTAAGGCAGAAACGAGTACCTATATTAATAAAACAAAACAAACCTAACTTAATCAAACTTTACTACCTATCTAAACTTCACATTATTTAACAGAAACACGTAAAACAGTATTAAATTGTAATAAGAAGGGCTGGGCGTTATAAATTAGTGTAAACAAGACATAAAGTTAGATCAATTTTATTGTCTGAGGGTGTCGAGTATATTGACCCCTCGTGTGACAACGTTTTGAGTCGACAAACATGTGATGATCGTAAAATAAGGGATCAGCTTGTTTAGGCAAGATTAATTACGAATAATAGAGGATTAGTGTGTCTACGACTTAATTTTGTTTGTCACAAATGAGATATATACTATCCTTAAATGGTTCTTTACATCAACTTGAATTATATAGTTATAAAAATCTTAGTCCAATCGAACATTTGAGTATATTATAGCATTGCAAGGGTTCCGTACCATCATTTAAAAAATGAGCAAAAAAATCACTACATTCAACTTTCTAACTATCACGGTTCATGAGATACAGCCTGGTGACAGACGAACAGACGTACAGAGGAGCGAAAACAATAGGGTCCCGTTTTACTCTTTGGGTACGGAACCCTAAAAACTATTTGCGCTTATGTGCTTTTTTTTATTTTCTATAGTAACGCTAAGGCGTTAGGAAAAACCGAACGAAAACTCTGCTAGTTTGGAAACGCTATAAGAAACTAAAACGTCAATCATTGATGTACCTACAAATTAAAAAAAACACCAACCCGATTATAAAAAAACAAATAAAAGGTCGAAACATTACGAGCGCACTTAATTAGGGGAGAAATAATTAAATTACAAATTTTATAGTTCAATATAATTTTATCGGTTGATGCAGTCGATTCATTTAACGTTATTAAGATTGCAGTTTTACAATACCTACTTGAACAAGGATTGAATTAAATTTGTTAATTAAAATCATTGGGAAATTGAGCGAGCTAATGAGTGGATTGATTTTTTTTTTATGGAACTTTGTTACGGGTAGTCAGAAGCTAGTAAGACTGACACCAGTCTAACCAAGGGGTATTGGGTTGCCCGGGTAACTGGGTTGAGGGGTCAGATAGGGCAGTCGCTCCTTATAAAGCACTGGTACTCAGCTACATCCGGTTAGACTGGAAGCCGACCCCAACATAGTTGGGAAAAAGGCTCGGGGGATGATGATTTTTATGGAAATTTGTGTTAGTCTAGGATGTGGTAAATATTGTTTTGAACTGATAAGATGATATCATGTCTTTTCTTTTAGCTGTTTCTAGTGACAACTAAGAACTTCCGTACTCAACGAGATACGATAATATTAATAGATTTCATGCAGTCGCTATAGGTGCAGTCGGCAGCTCGCTTCTACTTTGCTTCTTTACAGCGCGCTCAAGCATTTGGATTTTTGACATATTTTGAGTTGCAAAAATTTATCGCTTAGTTTTTAGTATCGTTAATTGTTAATTGCTTGCACCGTCCCGTACAAACCGAGCAACGTCGCTCGGAAAAACCTAGCGGAAAATCCACCTAGTATGAAAATGCTGTTAGATAAATACAGAACATAATATGTGCAAGTACAGAAAGGGACATTATATAGATACAGATGTGCAAGTTCAGAAAATGCTGTTAGAGAGATATAGATATCGTAGCAAAATTAACAGCAAAATTGACAAGGCAATTAACTTACTATCACTACCACCAAATACCATTTTAATTCCCAGATTACAACAAAAAAATCTTACTTGAAGTCCTTATTCATTAAGGCCGTTAGTCCTTCAAGTCATAAAGTGCGCACACGACCCAATGAAGTGCTATTTAAAGCTAACAGAAACAGTTTAACGTAATGAGATGGGACCGAGTGTGCGTGACGTGCCCACTTTATTATAGCTTTAGGTTCGTGCACAGTTCAAGATGGGATAGGGAGATATAGAAGATATAGGTGGCTAGGTATATTGTGTTTTTGATTGGGGTGTAATGATATTGATTTTTCTCTTCTGTTTGATTTGGTTTAAATACCTACATAAAAGATGGTTGTAAAGTGATAAGTGGCGTTGATAAAACGTCAAAAACAACTGTCTCTTTGAAATAGCGGATGTAAAGACTCTTTATTCTATAATTTTTAGCTCGTTAAAACTTCATTTTTGGTCTGTAGTCCACTTACTTCTGGATAATAATAATAATAATAACCCCGCAGGGCATCTGAGGCGGATGACGGGGAGTAGCGACCCCGCGGGGCTATATATCCGAGTGCTCCAGGGAGAGTATACTGTCCCCCATCTCCGGCTTGCCGGAGTGAAGCATGACGGGGGATAGGTCTCCCGCCTCTTGGCTTGCCTTCACCGGCCGGTCAGAGTGGAGTCGCTAGAGCAATGCTCGGAGGGTAGGTGCCTCGTGGTAAGTGGCGAGTGGGCCGGTGATGCTGGACCCACAGGGAGCGCGTGATCTGCGTTTAAAGTCCGCCGAGGTATCCTCACCCTTCTCAGCCGCTCATGTACCTGTTGCCCTCTTGTTGCTTTTCAGTGACTGATTCCCGGGGGCCCAGTAAGTGAGTTGGCGAGTCTCCACCTGCCATTTTTACGTGTATTTATTACATTGTTATCGGCAGGTGCCATAGTTCCCGTAGTTTCCCCATTCCTAGTCCATTAGCATCCCATCACAATAGCCCAAGTAGTTTTCATCCATAGTTAGCAATAGTTTAGCACAGAACCGGGGATTGTCCTTGGGTACATTTCTATAGTGTATACAGGGATAATCGTCGGTTTTGTGTCACCATTTCATTAAAGTTGTCTCAAAAGGGCTTCAGCGTGTTGGCTTCGGCCCCACGTTCGCCTCCCAAAAATCCGGGACTCTATAGTCCCGAGGTCTGGAAGAGACATACATTTATAATAATAAATTTATTTATTACATTGTTATCGGCAGGTGCCATAGTTCCCGTAGTTTCCCCATTCCTAGTCCATTAGCATCCCATCACAATAGCCCAAGTAGTTTTCATCCATAGTTAGCAATAGTTTAGCACAGAACCGGGGATTGTCCTTGGGTACATTTCTATAGTGTATACAGGGATAATCGTCGGTTTTGTGTCGCCATTTCATTAAAGTTGTCTCAAAAGGGCTTCAGCGTGTTGGCTTCGGCCCCACGTTCGCCTCCAAAAAATCCGGGACTCTATAGTCCCGAGGTCTGGTAGAGACATACAAGATAATAATAATAATAATAAGCCCCCTGAAACCTAACCACACGTCCCGATCGAACACCAGATCACGTGGGGGGCGGGCAACGCAAAAATAATATTACTGGGCGGCTAACGTGGCAATAGTAACCCATCGACAAAATGGAGACTAGAGCACAAAGAAAATTACGTATAGGATCGCTGCCCGGGGGCGATCGCCGGGGCGCGCCTGGAGCCGATGCTGGGCGCTCCAGCATACGAACCATCGGTGGTAGTGAGTTGAGTCAGCGGGCTCCTACCGGGTCACCCGAACAAGGTTACAGCAGACCATCTTCTTCCGTATCACTATTTCCTTCACTCCCTTCTTCCCCTCTTTCTTGTTTGAACTTTAATACTTATTCTTCTTCTAATTCCCCACCTAGTTCTATAACTTCTGCAGCCGTGGATGTTGTGCAGGAGGCAGTAGCCGACAATCCTGTGCCCACCACTGGCCAAGCTCGCGCGCGATTGAGATGGACAAGAGAGATGAATGAGTTCATCTGGCGCACTTACCTTCAAGTTACCGATTTAGACACTAAAATCCGCGGTTACTTAGACCCATTATATGTTAAATTCACACAAAAATTTCCCGAGATACCAGTATCAAAACAACGTTTAGGAGATCAGAAACGCGCAATCTTACGAAATAAATTACTTCCTGAAACCACGTTAGAGTCTATAAAAAATGAGGTACGAATTAGTCTACAAAATATCAGTGACACTACACTACCACTTACACAACCTTTCGTAGGTGAACCACAACAACCCATAAACACAACTGGTCGTTTAAGATGGACAGACGATATAAATGAGGCAATAATAACAGAATATTTTAAAATAACCCATTTAGAAACCAATAGAACAGCTTACAGAAAACAACTGCACACAGTCATAACACAAAGATTCTCCTGTATCGCACATGTCTCTGAACAGCGTATTGCGGATCAGCGTAGAGTAATTATAAATAATAGGCTTATCTCTGATGATAGATTAGAAGAAATAAAACGACAAGTTAGGGATTTCCTCAACATTCAGCCCACACAAGATACATATCACGACACAATAACGAGCAACCCAACTATAAACACACAACCTAACAACATTAGTATTAGTAATGGCTTAAATCAAACAGATATCCCAATAACAATTGATAGTGCACTCCCACATTTAGATACAGTAGCCGAAGAAACGATAAGTACTATGTTTGTAGACGAATCCCTAGACACCAAAATAGAAAAACTATTTGAAGAAACCTACAACAAATATTTATTATCAGACCCCACAAATAGACCATTTATACCCAAACAGAAAACATCAAAGAAATTTGCACACATAATTACATATTTAAATAACAATGTTTTACCAAAGTACGCATCTAAAGAAGACAACTTTCTGAAAACCCATACACTTATCTATTGCGCTGCCTATACCGCAGCAATTTGTAATGGAACTAAACTTAGAGAGCAAACAACATCTACACAAACGCCTTCACAAACATCTCCACAACAGCGTAACACAGTAGTAGACCGAAGACCAAAATGGCTGAAAAGACTAGATATAAAAATAGAAAAAATACGCAAAGAAATAGGAAGAATGACACAATATATCAACGGAAATAGGCACACGAGACTGATTACACACATTGATAGAATTAAACATAAATACAGAACACACTCTAGCTACGAAGAACCTAACATAACAAACGAACAATTCATGGATAGTTTAAAACAGAGACTCTCCGCCGTAACAAGTAGGCGCCGCAGATATTTCAACTGCACTAAACGAAAAGACCAAAATACACAATTTACAAACAACGAAAGACAGTTTTACAGAACTCTAACCACAGACACGACAAATACACAAAATAGACAACAAACAGAAGATAGACCCAATCCTAATCCCGAACAGCTACACGCCTATTGGTCAAACATCTGGTCAAATACATCAGAACACAATCAAACCGCTTCATGGATACAAGACGATAAAAGTAATTTAGAAAATATAACAGATATGGAATTTACCGCTATTCCATTAGAGGTCTTCGCTAACGTCATTAATAAAGCGCATAACTGGAAAAGTCCTGGTACTGATCACATTCACAACTATTACTATAAGAAATTAACTTCCCTTCACCCTTTCATCTACAATCACATCAACGATTTTATTAAACATCCACAAAACATCCCAGAATTTATAACACAAGGCCTAACCTACATGCTTCCTAAAGACTCCGACTACACAAACCCAGCCAAATACAGACCTATAACTTGCCTCCAAACTATTTATAAATTAACTACTGGTTGTATTGCAGAAATTATATATAAACACACCGTACAGAACAATATTCTAGCGGAAGAACAAAAAGGGTGTCGTAAACATAGCCAGGGGTGTAAAGAGCAATTAACAATAGACGCCATAGCCATGAAGCATAATGTTAATTTAAAAAACGATATCTGCACCATGTATATAGATTATCAAAAAGCTTTTGATTCTGTTCCCCATAGTTGGCTGCTGTACATATTAAAACACTACAAAATTCATCCCGAAATAATTCATTTTTTGACTCAGTCCATGAAACATTGGAATACTAAACTTAAAGTAGGAAAATCAATAGAAACGGATCCGATACCCATAAAGCGAGGAATTTACCAAGGAGACGCTTTAAGCCCCCTTTGGTTTTGCTTAGCTTTAAACCCCCTATCTAACCTTTTGAACTCTGCCGACAGCGGTCTTACAATAAAAAATAATGAAACACAGGATAGCTTTAAACTGACTCACTTAATGTTTATGGACGATATTAAACTGTACAGCAATACTATATCAGGACTTCACTCACTAGCAGATCTCACTCAAACTTTTTCTGACGATATAAACATGTTATTCGGTATTGACAAATGTAAAACATTCACTTTACGAAATGGAAAGGATGTTGATAGAAACCCATACGTATTAGACTCTGGCCAAGCTATAGATCCCCTATCACAAAACGACACCTACAAATACCTAGGCTTTGAGCAATCACACCAAATTAACCAAAAACACACAAAAAATAAAATAATTACTAAATACAAACATAGACTCAACATGCTAATAAAATCTCAACTGACATCGCGTAATTTGATTAAATCCATAAATTCATTTGCTATTCCCCTATTAACCTACTCTTTCGGCATTATAAATTGGTCCAAAACTGATCTCACTAAACTACAGCGATCTATAAATACTTCTCTAACATCGAATAGAAAGCACCATCCACGATCCTGTGTCCAAAGACTCACGCTGCCGCGAGAAGAAGGGGGCCGCGGTCTTATAGACATAGAAAACTTACATAACAAGCAAATAACTAGCCTAAGAAAGTTTTTCATACAGAAAGCCCTTCAATCACCTCTTCATAAAATAATTACACAAACCGACAAGAAAATTACTCCACTTAATTTACACAGCACTGACCCACAAACCAATGAACATATCACCAACAAAGCAGACAAAATAGCAGCTTGGGAGCGTAAGTCCCTTCACGGAAGACATCGCCTCGACTTGCAGCAACCTCATGTCGATATGAAAGCATCGAACGCGTGGCTGCAGCGAGGGGAACTCTTCCCTGAGACGGAGGGATTTATGATCGCCATTCAAGACCAGGTTATTGACACAGCCAACTACCAGAAGTACATAATCCGCCGACCCAACTACAACGACTCCTGCAGGCGATGTCATGGCGCGTCCGAGACTATCCAGCACATCACGGGTGCGTGTAGAGCCATAGCCCAAACTGACTACAAACACCGCCATGACCAAGTAGCTGCAATAATCCATCAATCACTAGCACTCCAAACAAAGCTTATTACAGATAAAGTACCCTACTACAAATACAAACCACAAGCAGTATTAGAAAACGATAAATTCAAATTGTACTGGGATAGGACTATAATCACTGATAAAACCATCTATAACAATAGACCAGACATAACTATGGTAGATAAACAAAATAAATTTGTGTACATAATAGACATAGCTATATGCAACACCCATAATCTCACTAGCACACACACCGAGAAAATAGCTAAGTACACAGATTTATCCATAGAGCTCAAAACACAGTGGAATATCACACACACCAAAACTATCCCCATCATACTATCCAGCACAGGAGTCATCCCAAAAACGTTACACAACAGTCTTAGTTCATTAAAAATCAGCCCATCTACCTATCTTCTACTCCAAAAGGCAGTTATTCTAAATACTTGCAGATTAACACGCAAATTTTTAAATTCTTAATTTTGTTCAAGCCACCTACCTAAATGCACTTGGCTTCGGCCCGTGCAATCTCAAGCCACACTTAGATGTGAGATATTTTAATAATAACTAGAAATAATAATAATGAAATAACACCTCAACACACACAATAACACACTACACGCTGCATTTACTTGGCACCCGCCCGTAAATGCAGTCAAAACTAGCCAAATGGCTAAGAAACAGAAATGTTTACCCCAAAATAATAATAAATTGTTTATTTGCATAAAACATGGTATACAAGGTGTTAATAATAATAAAATAAGCACAAACATGTTTAGCTAAGATGAACATAGCATGCAAAAATTTTAGGTAAAATAAACCATTTAAGGTATTAACATTTATAATCCATAAATTCTTTTAAACTATAAAAATTATATTCATTCAACCATTTATATAATGCAATCTTCAACAGTCTTATATTTAATACTTTAAAATGACTTGGCATCTTATTATATATCCGCACACATGTTGCAAGACAATTTTTATTATATTTGGTCAGTCTTGGTGGATCACTCTGTACTAATCTAAAAGGATCTCGTCTGATCCGTGAACATATTTCATTTGCAGTTTTAAACAGATGTATGTGCTTAACTACGAATACGCATATTTCGTAAATGTAAATGCATGGGAGCGGTAGCAAGCCAAGTTTTTTAAACATTGGTCGACATGACTCTTCGGGTTTTAGTCCACAAATTGACCTTATGCACTTTTTTTGAGCAACGAATGCTCTATTCGTATCAGTGCTATTGCCCCACATTATTACACCATATCGTAATATCGATTCAACATATGCGTGATATGATATAAGAGCAGTTTTTATATTAGTAACATTTTTTACTTGCTTCAGTGCGTATACGAATTTATTAATTCTAGTGCTAACATTATCTACATGTAATTTCCAATTAATATCTTTATCTATTATTATACCTAGGAACTTTGTATGTGTTACTTCATTGAGCTGATTTATATTAAGTTTAATGTTATTTTTATTATTATTTGCATGGTTGAATTGTATATAGACGGATTTGTTTAGGTTTATCTTTAAATGGTTAGTTTCAAGCCAATGTATTAGTTTATTGATAGTATTATTAATTTCACATTCATGATCTCCAATGGTATTTTGTTTTTTATCAGTTGTTACTACAATGGATATATCATCAGCAAATAGGACGCTTTTATGTTTTGTTATTTCTGTAATGTCATTTATATATATAAGGAATAATACTGGACCAAGCACACTTCCTTGCGGTACGCCGTATTTATTATGTCTATACTCTGAATAGTAAGGTGTCATGTCTCTATTTTTGTTAATTCTATTGATTGTAACGCATTGTTTCCTATTGCTCAAATAGGACTTGATCCACTGTAGAGCGGGTCCCCTTATTCCAATAGCTTCCAATTTTTCTAGCAATATGTCATGCGATACCAGGTCGAAGGCTTTTGATAAATCAAAAAATAGCCCAGTAGTTATCTGATTGTTGTTAACATTAGAAAGTATTGCTTTCATAAGAGAGAATGTAGCTAAAGTTGTAGATTTATTTTTTTGGAATCCAAATTGTTCGTCACTTATAATTCTGAATTTATTGCAAAAATCAATCAGTCTTCTATACATACACCTTTCATAAATTTTTGATAAGATAGGTATTAAAGTTATAGGTCGATAATTATTTATATCATTCTTATCTCCTTTTTTGAACAATGGCTTTATTATGGATAATTTCAATTTATCAGGAAAAGTTCCTTGTAAAAATGACATATTGATTAAGTGAGTTAAGATCTTAGTTAGCTCGTTGCAGCAAACTTTTATTATTTTAGTACTAATTTCATCATATCCCTCAGATCTGGTATTGCGCAAAGACATTATTTCTTGTAGCACCTCATTTTCTAGTAATGGCTTCAGAAACATTGAGTTGTAATATTTATTTCTTCTAAAGTTTCGGTCAGCACTTTGTTGAGTTGGTATTGAAGTTAAGTTTGTGTAATGGTTATTGAATGTAGAGGCTATTTCCAATGGGTCTGTGATTACTGTATCCTTTAGCTTTATGCTTTCTATATTATCTTTGGATTGAGTAGCGTTAATTTCGTTTTTAATAACAGTCCATGTTGCTTTACATTTGTTATCATGCGCATTAATATAATTAATATTTTGGTTTTTTTTTGAGCTATATACACATTTATTTAACAGATAGGAATATTTTTTATATTTGGCCTTATTAGTTGAATTTTTATTTTTATAATACTGATAACGAAGTTTTCTCTTAGTTTTACAACTTTGTCTTAGACCTTTGCTTATCCACTTTTGTGCATTTTTGTTATTACTATTAACCTTAACTCTTACTTTTGGAAAACAAAGATTGTAAAATAAACACAACAAATCATGAAATTCATTAAAAGCGGAATTTGAATCAGTATTTAGACAAATATCGGCCCAAGTCAGGCTTTGCAAGCATTCCTTAAATTTTCGGATATTGTCTATGCTGTAGTCTCTTTTAAAAACATAGTATGCTGCTAATTTTAACGATTTATTTTTGGTAGGGAAGCTCAACATTTGTGCTGTATCATGATCTGAAAGATGTAGAGGTAGGACGGTTGAAGTGGCGTTTGAAATGTTGCTTAGGATATGGTCAATACAGGTAAGTTTACGTGTAGGTACCTTAATGTGTACTTTCAAGTTATAATTATTGGCCAGGCTATGCAATTCGTTAGTTATGTTGCTTTTTCTTAGAGTATTTATATTGAAATCACCGGCTACAACTACATTTAATTTAGATCTATATTTCATCAGCAGATCATGTAAAAGACAATCTAATTTTGTTAAAAACTGATTTGGGTCCGATTGAGGTGTTCTGTAAACAGATATAATTACTAATTTATTACCAACTATCTCTACGCCGCAGGCTTCAAACGTGTTTTGTATTGCATAACCTTTAACAAATGTTAACTCCTTATAATTCAAACCCTTTTTTACTAATATACAAGTGCCACCTCTTTGTTTTTCTCTTGAGAAGTTAGAAGCCATAGTATAGTTATATATTTTGACATAATTTTCGTAACCTTTTTTTATAAATGTTTCAGATAGACATATAACATCCGGATCATTATTTACTTCTTTTAATTCTTGAATCGTTATTTCTAATAGTTCTTTTTTGGATAGGATACTAGCAATATTTTGATGGAGTATTCTAAAATTGTGTTCCTTATTTACTTTGGGCTCGAAAAAATGATTTATTCTTGTTTATAATAGTTTACAGTTGAGGGGTTGTACTTTCCCTGTGGCTATTTTTTTGAAGACAATTAAAGTAGTAGGGAATTGTCCCTTTCCTAGGTTCCTTAAAACTAGTGTTTACATTACAACTTGGCTTGCTAGTCGCTAACCATTTTCGAATTTCACAAGGATTCAAATATTTATCACTGTAATCACAACAATCTATAATATAGTTTACTGAATGACAGATATCGTACAATTTCGTACATTTTTTGTTAATAAAGTGGCATTTTTTATATTGTTTACACATGTTTTTTAAGGAGTAATTCAATTTATTTACATTTAAATATGCGTTATTTAAGACATTTAATACAATTATAGTGTTATTTTTGAACGTATCTAATATAATTTGCAATTGGGATAAGGTTAGGTTTGAGTTATGATCATTTTCCCCTATACATATAACAAGTTTGTCATCGATAGATAACTCACTGTTTCTACAGTTGGCCAAGATTTCGCTGGACGGTGCATTCGGCTTCGTTTCGGCGACAACGCTGTATGTTTCGTACTGTGTGTTTGTTCGCGAACGTGAGATGGCTGCTGCTAGTCCGACACAGCGCTGGGATCCGAAGATGAATATCTTCTTCCCGGGACAGGTATTTGGCACATTTAGAGCAGCTGAGTTGCGATATTTTGCAGTATTATTAGTAGGCTGACTCGTTGCGTGCGTTGGTTCCTGAGTATAGTTTTGACATGAGATATGACTACTCCTCATAAGTTCTTCAATGCGCCCAGTGAGGGTTGAGATCTCCCTTTCTGCGACCACTAATTGTTGTTGTAGAGTGACGATCTCCTGTTTCAACAGTGATATTTTACCGTAGTCGTCGGTATTAATGTTGTGACTGTCTGACGATGGGGAGGTTGATGTTGAATACGTGTTCTGTTGTTGTGGCAAGGCACGGGTTTTCTTCTCTTTGAGCTTAGGACTGTCATAAATCGTAGCAGAATGGCATATAGATTTTAAACTTTGGTTTTCTAAAGTTAATTTGTTTATCTGTTTGTGCAAGTCGTTATTTTCGAGCAACAGATTTCCCAGTTCATTTTCGGTGCTTTCAAGTTTAAGGGTGAGCTGAGCTATAGTGTACTTCATTTCTGAGGTTGAAACTAAATTAGATACTGTTCCGTCAACACTTTTTGATAGTTTGGCAGTATTATATGAGTCATCAGATGTTTCGCATTCTGTAAGTATATGGGAGTCAAATAACAATGTGCTATGTTGTACTGGAGATTGGCGTAATGTTTCGTCACTAATATTTTCATTTATTAGATCAGCTCGTTGAACTTCTTGTTGCGATGGAGATAGCGTTTTTACCGAGGTTTGCTTTTTACGCACCGTAATATTAGATGTACTATCTGTTTGGGCATATTTTTTATTTCTGATGCATGCCTTGCACCTCCATTTCTTTTTGGCTTCTTCATCTTTAAGACGATATGTCGCTTCGGGATAGCCATCGCAATTTAATTCATACCTGTTATTACAAGCAGAGCATAGCGCAGTATTTTTTATATTGACCATTTTTTTACATTTGTAACAAGTTACTAGTGGCGCCATCTTACGAGCACTGTTACTATTTCTTGACAAGTTTGAGTTCATTGTGTTGTACTTTTTCAAATTTATTTATTATTTTTAAATTTTTAAATTTAGGGATTTACGAAAAGTGAAAGTTGCAAGTGGGATTTGAACTCGCGGACATTCGTGTAAGACTGGTTGATCGGCAAAAGTAGAGAGCTTGTGCACTGGGCCAGCCGCACATGGAGAAATTAGTTCAATTTATTGACCACTTGTCGTGAATTTTATTTGTTTATCATAAACAATCGGTAATGGCGGTTGCAATTCAAATTACTGTATGCGTCACTTTTGCACTTATTTTTCAATGTTTCACTGTTATTATTGTTTTATCACTATAATTCACTATAATATTAGTAAATTAGGGGTCTTTATAAAAGTTAAATTTTGTTTTGTTTTGAAAATAGTCACTTTATGTATTGTTTTATCTTTGCTCACAAATTTAAAGTTTTTCTTATATTTCCACTGTTTCTGTACAATACCACTAACACAATTATTGTCACTTAATAACTACTTTAAGTTTCGTGTATGTATCAAGTTTTATACACTTTTATGCACTATTTATATTTTTAAAGAGTTTTTTATTACGGAGCACTTTACTTTACGTTACGCCACGCGCAGCGCCCTCTCGCGACCCTATTACACCATTCTAACGATATGAATCATATTACACCATTCTAACAGAACGAAGATTATATGAATTATTTTTGAACATTGAAAACATTTATTTTGAATACAGTACCGTACTCAAACTCTCTACGTTATCATATTAATCGACTTAAGCTATAATTTACAGCATCGCTTTCACTACTCCACAATCCTAACTACCAGGGCACGTGAACACACGTGGTCACAATATTTACTTCAGGAACGCACTCTGCATATTCGGCTCCTTATTACATCGCTTATTATATTACAGTATAGCTTTCAGTGTGTCACAGCTTGCGACAGATTAATACGAGACATTTTATAGAATTTTAAGATTTGTTTTTGCAGTTTTTCAGGGTTTTAGGTGAATGAGGATGTAAAATAGTTCTTCGTTTACTGTTTTAGCTCTCTTTACATTCACGTGTGTAACAAAATTTCATTTATGTAACAAAAAAAAACTAATAACTTGTTTGTATGTGAACATTTTGATTTATTTTATTTAATGCTTCATCCACACTGTGTACGTACGACGGCGGACTTGAGTTTCAGCTTAAAACTTGCAGCTGCTGATCAGCTTTATGTGATTACAATAAAAAGTATACCAAAATATAACCAAAACCTACTAGACAAATACCTACTAGTAAAATTCCATCTTTGTATCTTATTCTAACTTTTTAAATGTTCATGAAAACCAATTAACTTAGAATTTCTTTACAGATCCTCTACTCGATTATAATATTAAATCTTATACTCCTCATCTAATCTTGATAAAACTAAGCTAAAGAAAATATCCCTATAATGTATTCTAGTTCAATACCTGTATTGTAATGATATTGAATACGTACAAATGCAATACGGTTAATCTGAATCTTACAAGCCGATTAGACTTGGATTAATGTCATTATATTGCGACATTTTGTTTGTAGCGGTTTTTCCTATTGTACCTAACGTATGTATTAGAGTTGTAAAACAGAAATTAAAAGAATCTTGAATACACTTTCATCACTTCATTTCACTTCATTGCACTTCCATCATCTCTCCAAAAAGACTTCTTCCCACACCCAAATAAAAAGTCTCTATCTGTGTAAAAAAAATATCTATTGTAAAAATCTATTTGTGAAAACTTGTAAATGGCCTTCAAGTGTCATATTATTTCTATCATATTGTTTCCTCTAGTTGTAAGTTTTCCGAGAATGTCAAAATAAAATTAAAAAAAAAAACATTTTAATCGGTTCAGTAGTTTTAATAATAATAATAATCATTTATTTCGGATTTCATCCATATAGTGTTAGTGTTACAAAAGACTTACAGCTACGTTAGTACAATTAAAACTCTAAAATAAATATATTAAAATAACACTTCATAGAAATTGATTAAAATTGGAATAAATTACATTAAAAATTATAACTTCATTGAACAGTAATATAAATATCATAAAAATAATCAAAATTATATTCAATTCAAATAAATTTAATTTAAATACCTGTCCTCAGCCCCTAGCCCGCGGCAATGTCTACGTGACCAGTGCATTAGAAAAGGGCAGTCCGGCCTCTCAGCAATAGCCCTCAGGATGCTATTGGAGCTACCACGTATCCTACGCATCAGAGATGCCGTTCTTTTGCGCATAATAGCCTCAAAACTATCTACACCAGCCTGAGCAAACATGTTTGACGCGCTACAGAACCGAGGAAGCCCCAGCAGCATCCGAAACGCGTTATTGTATTGAATACGAAGGGAGTTGTCGGCCTTCTGCGTATATCTGACCCACAGGCTACATGTGTAGAATGTTTGGCAATACGCCCTAAATAGCGTAACTTTTACACTTCTTGTACACCTTGCAAACCTGCGAGCCAGCATATTACATCGTTTTGCGCAAAAGCTCGACAGACATGTTACTTTCACATTTATTTGTATCAAAGACAATAACTATATATGTTAATGGTTGCAAGTGTAAAGATTCTAAAGTTGGATGCATTAATCCTATACCATTCTTTCTTTCTCGCTAACACTACTAAACGAATAAAATTTAAACTTAGCACGCTGGTTAGCTAAATACTAAATTAAAGCGTAGAACACTTGCCACCCCAAAATTGACTCTTAAAAAACACATGCAAAAGACCAATACCAGTCTACAAAAAATTGGTCATCACTACTTTACTGTTTGGTCCCCTCCCCTATCCGGGGGCAGTCGTGATAAGCTCAATAACGTTAATGATAACGATAGGCTAGGTAACCCAATACAATAACAATACGAGCCGGGCCCCCTGTGTAAACTGAAACCGTCTGACGTGCTGAGGCCACTGCAATAGCGGGTAAATTGGACTAAAATGTAACTTCCGAAACAAAAAAATAAATACTTGTTAATTAATTGTAAAAAAATAAAACTTTTATATGTGAGGCTTATAATAAGTAATATGAAATACAGGCTTAGGTTAGAACAATAAAACAGGATTTTTTACTGTCCCAATGCTGGACACAGGCCTCTTTTCATACAGAGAAGGAGCTAAATCAGCATGCTTGCTCTAGGCCGAGTTGTAATTTCAGAATTTAAAGATATTTTCCTTCAAGTTAACACAGTCATTGGTGTCAGTTATTGGTATCCTAATCTAGAATCGAACCCGCATTCTCATACCTGTAAAGTAGAGAGAGCGAGTTATTTTTTATTTTTCAATATACAATAAAAAAATTCTCACTTGTTTAATGGCCCCACACCACTATGTAATACAGTAATGACGACTGAAGGGTCAACGGCCGTTTAGCAACATTCACTTCCTGAATTATTGAGACGTAAGATGTCCTTTTAATAGCACAATTTTCCTATTTAAATAGGTATACGATAGTAGCTTACAGCACTTATTCAATCGGGTATTTATATATGTTGATATTGGTGGACTTTTTTCTCGGTACTTTCGCGCAATGATGTCCTCCCAGCCGATTATCGGCTACGGCGGCTGTTCTCACGTAAGGAGATTAGCCAACTGCGCAGGACATATTACAGTGCACAAGCATTTGCGCAGACACAGGTGCACTCTCTATTCCTTCACTCTCATAGCCCGATGGGACGGTAAACCGACACAACCGCGGTTCGTATCGTACGGGCGATGTCTCGCTGTTTTTAATGTCATTTTAATACTGGCACTTGGCAATTGTTTGAAACAGTATTGTACAAATCGGGCAATATTTCGCTCGACAAATCCCCCAGTGTAAAAATCTATGAGTACGTAAAAATCTCTGCTTATTGCCGAGACAAAAAAATATAAACACAGGAATAAACTTCACGATCAGAGTATTATGAGTGACACTCCCATACCTTTGAAAGACAGGTAGGCATAGTAATGGCATGTCCAGTTGTTTAAATTCTCTTAGAATAATGAATATGGATTTCATTGACCTGACTCTATTGACCCTTTATTTATTAATCACGCCTTTAATACACAAAAGGTTAGACAGATTGTTTCATTTTCATAGTAAACTAGCCATTACCCGCGATTCTACTCAAATTTGAAGGAACTTTGCTTTTCCGGATAAGAAGTAGGTATGTATGTCCTTTCTTAGTTTCTAGAAGTAGGTAACATTTAAATACGTTCAGTAGTTTAATGTGGAAGTCGGAGGTATACACATACATGAAGAGTTACTTTCGCATTTATAATATAACTAAAGGTTTTTTAATAATAAAAACTATGTACTTGATGTTCTGATAATGCTATATAAAAACCTCGTTTTAACGCAAATCACTTTTTCCAAGAATCCATGAAGTTTTTTGCACTCGGTACTTTAGCTAATAAACTTCATAATAATATTTTAGAGCTAATTCTAGGAAAAAACCATAGAACTACTATTTTTGTCACAAATTAAAATGTTAATCTTTTGAAATTAATAATTAATTTAATCAGATTATGAATAAGCTCTTTTTGTCCTTCTAGTTTTAATCAGTTTTTTATTCAAAAATTGTTTGTGAAAACATTTTTAATTACTTTCGATAAATTAATAATTAACGGCGCTTTGTGAAAGTGTTGTACAATCATCACGTATTATATTCATATTGTTTATTGCATTTCATAATGTACATTTGGTGGAAAATATAAAATGATTGTCACAATTAGGTATAGACTCTGATGACAGCAAGACAGAAGAAAGGAAGGCGTTTTATGCAAGATCGTATCTGTATTGTTTAGTTAATACGTTTTTACAGTGTATAAAGTATTCAGAATGTAGTTTATACATAAGTATGTACTGCATAATATTGTGTATATACTTACATACTTATGTATATGTGGGAGCATACATAATATTTATTTTAAATTATTTGGATATACTATGGACAATATGGACATACTATATATTTGGACAGTACATAACGTATCTAACGTTATACGCTGTACTTACTTTGATTTGACTAATACCAAGATGTTTTGAACTATGACTTTATCATCTTTCCTTCTAAAATAACATCCTCACCTCTTACATATGTAACTCATTTCACTATCATATTTCATCCGTTACCGGAACTGTTACACAGATAACAAATAAAATGGCGTATACGTCAATATTCCCAGTCATTAGCAGAGAAACGTCGATCTGCTGCGCCCACGCATCGAAACAGGCAAAGTACTTTAGGGTGCGTCTACACGGTGCAAATTGAGGCACATACGCAGGTTATATGCATTTTAAAAACATGTGCGGATGTCCTCCTAGCCGATTACCGGCTACGGCGGCAGTTCTCATATAAGGAAATTAGCCAACTGCGCAGGACATATAGTGGACAAGTATTTGCACAGACACAGGTGAGAGATCAGGCGCAGGACTCTTTGATGCACGGGTGTATCGATTACCAACTTCCAGGTTTCGGGCTGCCTTGTGAAAGTTTCAAAAACTAACAAAGCTATTTCGGCCCGACTCGGAAATCGAAACCAAGACTGTTCGAAAGAGTTACCGCGGCCCTGGTACATAAAAGGCCTACGACGGAACACAACGGTTTTTAGTCAGCAAGAGACACTTCCTCATCGCTGCTAACCCACAGCGGGAGGGGTCATTTGAAGATTATTGACATCGTTAAAAAAAATACCTCGTGCTAAGCAGCCGCGCTTGAGACAACTAGACCAACGAGAAGCAAAGCAGGCTACCCAATACGTGCTCTGTTAAGTATGTGCGGGTCACTTGCGCATGTTAACTTGCTCCAGCTACATGCGCCGTGTAGACGCACCCTAAGTGCCGTGATTTAAGAACTAACTTTAGTATAGTCTTGCTAGAATAATTAATTGAAATGTAAGATATTAGATATTTTATGGGATGCCAGAGGAATTGTAAATTATATCCTTTGAGAAGATTAAGTTCTTGTATATTTTATGTGGTTTGTAAATGCTAAATTACTTAGATGAG
This sequence comes from Helicoverpa armigera, assembly GCF_030705265.1. Classification (NCBI taxonomy): domain Eukaryota; kingdom Metazoa; phylum Arthropoda; class Insecta; order Lepidoptera; family Noctuidae; genus Helicoverpa; species Helicoverpa armigera. The sequence continues at coordinate 4,579,184 of NC_087145.1, read as the reverse complement.
TTATTTCACCAATGATCTTTAGTCCGTCGATCTGTAGGTGCAATCTACTCTTCTATACTAATGTTACAAAGCTGAAAGTTTGTTTTTTCTATGCAAGTTTGTATAAAACGCAAATCTTTAGCACTAGTTATCGGATTTGAAAAAATAATTTATAAATAGCCCATTTATTGAAGAAGGCTTCTTTGTACCCGAGTACATTAAGTATCTCATATTATGCATGGCATCTTTATAATACAAAAAGGCTTCCGAAAACCTCAGTAAGTATATGAGTAATTTGAATTCAAAAATTATTTTATCCGCAGCTAACTTATAAAATACCATTCAAAAACAATACCACTATTCAACAATCGTTTAAAAATATAGTCTCACTTAAAAAACAATCAAATGCCAAGCTTCTAAGTTCGTGATCTTCGAACAAATAATTAAATGGTGAAGCCACGGAGTAAGGAATGAGCGGAGGTACCATAATGCAGGTAGGTCGGGCGCCTTCTTGTAGGTCAAATTCGTACGGTGGGTATGACTAAAACGATCACATACGAGTGAACTAACCAGGCGTTTGGGTTCTTTGGGATTTTTGGTATTACAAGAAATGGTCCCCAAATATAAGGGTGACGACAGTCCTCGTCCTCCTCACGCCTGTATTTTTTCAGATGAGGAATCATCAAATAATTCCTCCCGCAGTGGGGAAGTGTCAGACTCTTACTGACTAAAACCCATCATGGTCTGTTGTAGGCTTTTTATGTACCAGGGCCGCGGTAACTCTTTCGAACAATCCCGCATCTCCGCTAGTCATTTTGTTCTCTATGGGTGAAGTTCTTTGTTGGAGCTGGTCTCCCACGTTGCTCGTGACCGGCTCACTTCGGTCCGTTGATCGTCGCGTGCGCAGATAAATCATCTCCGATCGATATTGAGGACTGACCGGAACTTTATACAGATGTAGGCTCTGTAGAAGCGGCAAACAATTTAAATACGTTTGTTAGTAGTGTGATAATAAAATTATGTTTGGGTCATAAAACATGTAATTTTTTTATTATTATTTCCTTGGGAACCAACCCCCAACTCTCAATAAAATCTTCAGATAATATATTGTTTTTAATATTTACGGAATAAAACTGACCTTAATTACTGAACACTTTGGAAGATAACTAAATATAATTTAAATAATTATCTACTAAATCGCCAAATATGCCAATGATACCTCTAATCCTAAATCTCTAGTAAATCAGCAAGTATGTATGTACACATATAGCAATACGAAACAATTATAAAGCCTTTTTTCTTTCTATCCAACATCTCATTATGTAATGTTATCGTATCTAGTATTTCCACATCATAGTTCACAAGAGAATGACATCACGTCTACAAAGGTGGTTCATTACAAGATGTCCCGCAGAAATTAGCCGCCAACCAACTGAATGTAATTTATCATTTCTGCTCGATATACAAACGATTAAATGTATCATCATTTACTGGACAAACCGGTTTTTTAATAGCTAGGATTTATTTATGATATTTTGTGAGTTATCCTTAATCACCACAGATTACTAAATAGTTACTTCTCTTCTCTATATTAATATATAAAGAAGAAAGATTTGATTGTTTAAATCGAATAGGTTTCGGGACTACTGAACAGATTTGAATAATTCTTTCACTGTTAGGAAACTAATCTTTCTGCGCGGTACATACCCCAGGATGCGGGTGAAACCGCGTGGAACAGCGAGGAATGTCACATAGTTACCCTGTAATGCAAATATAACTCTGTCTATAGCGTTTTCATGCCAAAACTGCATAACTGATTTAAAATTTTGGTACACAGATAGAGTCTAAGAAACGACATAGGCTACTTTTGATCCGATTGCGGGAAATAGCTCCCTCGGAACACAGTTGGAGCGGCGGGAAACCACTAGTCCGCGGCTGAGAATAGCTGGTCCTGAACACATATCGGATGAAAAATACAGAAAGTCAAAGACCCCCGCTTGTCTTCTCTATAATATAGACATTTACTTCTACCCACTTAGAATCAACAGCAAACATTGCCACATAATTCTTTCGCTTTTCCACAATTCTATCTAAAGAGGTATTTTCTTCAATTCCTCGCGAGCCTAAAGATAAACACCGGTTCATTTTTATCTAGAAATCTAGGTTGTAAAGCCTGAGAAGCCTAGTTAGAATTGTTACCTAAGTTCATGGAAAAATAGTCTTTATATCTAGGAGCTTAGAGATCAGTTTCTTTTGTGTTGTAGTGTCGTCTATTTTGATGTATTGAAATAAAGTTTTCACGTGTAAGAGATTATTGAAATTAGGTACATTACCCACTTTGGTATATTTGTAATGTAAATACACAGCTTATTTCTTTAACAAGTTTTTACAATATATTTTAGTGGCCAGAACTACCCAGGAAGCATTTAGTAATGTTTGTATTAGGTCATTCCGCTCTTCCTGGGAACAATGCTCAAAGCTTAGATACTTCACTAGATATGACTTAAACTAGCTTCTGCCAGCGGTTTCACCCGCATCCCGTGGGAACTACTTCCCGTACCGGGATAAAAAGTAGCCTATAGCCTTCCTCAATAAATGGGCTATCTAACTGTTGTTGCAATTTTCAAATCGGACCAGTGTTCCTGAGATTAGCGCGTTCAAACAAACAAACTCTTCAGCTTTATAATATTAGTATAAATAAAATTGGAAAAGCTAGGAAAATATTTTTTTTCAGGCTCAAAAAGTTAAATGTGCTAACGCCGTTGTCTACATGTTTTTATGTAAGAAATACATATAAGATAGAAACGTTACATATGTAATAAGGTAATATAGACCAAACTAGTTATTTACATACATAGGTGTGCCCGCTACTGCCGCTTTCATATTCCTAAATGAGGCCTAGACTCTGGGAACTATGTTATCTAGCCTTTATTGTATGCTAAATAAACTAAATAACAATATACAAATTCTGTAATAACATGTCAAACGTTTAAACTACTGTTTAAAACATTGACATAAACCGTCGTACCACAAAAACTTTTAAACGTCAGTTTAAGACTTGTCTAAAAAATGACAAATTATAACGTTGACATAAGGTCCGTTTTGCAGACACATTTTTTTAGACAAGTGTTCAACAGATGTGTATGTTCTTGTAGTAAGGCCGTATGTCAAAATACTATTAAAATAAATTTCCATATAGGTGCTGCATCTAAAAAACCTTTTTTGCTTACACCATAATACAAAAATACATATGTATTTGTAACTTAATTAACACAAAAAAGTGCTAAAACAATTACCTACACATCCCGGAAGGTGTAACTTAATAACTTAAAAACTTAACCTTCGAAGCATAATTTAATAACACCCACGAACACAAAAAAGTCTATAAAAATTATAAATTCGTGTCTTTAAAATAAAATGCTGTTAAAATCATCACAATGTATGAATGATATAAATCATAGACGAAATATAATAATGGCGGACACAATACTTAATGACGTTGGCAAAAAATAAAATGCTGAATAGTTTGTGATGAGACAAAAACTCGTCGATTTGGTACAGAGTAGTTAGATTTATAGATTGGCTTGGCGATTAAGAACTACGATTTTGTTGAGTCTCTATTTTCGTAGGTAGGGGCGATAACCATTTCACCAGCGTAGGATTTGGATTTAAACACAATGTACAGATGTCACGTAGAAACAATTTTAAGCATTGCAATTACCAATTAACAAACCGGTATCATCCACGAAACATTTCATCATCATCCTCCGAGCCTTTTTCCTTTACAAGAAGCGACATCCACGAAACATTCACAGTTTTCAAATCAGACTTTTCATCCTAAAACCAGCCCTAGTTATAAAAAAGTTCACTAACGCACTACAATACTATTGCTATTTTTTAATCTTAGACAAGAAATCCAACAAAAAATATAACATTAAGTATAGCCAATGCAAAAGATGACTCCACGATTTTGTTATGACTCACAGTTAAGTTGTACTTATGAACCGATTAACCATCCTTTAATCTGTACATTAGTTTACTGTCTGTATTCATCATCCGCCTAGCCATTTCCCAAATCTTGAGATCGGCTTCTTGTCTTACCTCAAGAGTATGTACCAGTTTCTTACTTGGAGCCACTCACCACGTAACTTTGCAATTCAAAAACCCACTTCACGCCTTACGCGAAGGCAAAAATGTTTTCATCATTATTTTTTTTTCACTATTGTGAAATCAATAGTACCTAACTTCGGATAAGCAAAGCTTTTAGACAATATCTGTACAAATAACAGCTAACTCAAATGTCTAACTTCAGAAATGCAAAGATACGTGGTGGAAACTAAAGCCTTTTTTTTTAACAGCGTCAAAAATCATCAAATGACTCCTCCCGCTGTGGGTTAGCAGCGGTGAGGGAGTGTCAGACTCTTACTGACTAAAAACCGTCGTGTTCCGTCGTGGGCCTTTTATGTACCAGGACCGAGGTATCTCTTTCGAACAACCCGCAGAAGTCAATAATACCTAACTTCGGATAACCAAAGCTTTTAGACAATATCTGTACGAATAATAGCGTAAGGAGTCAAAAGTCTAACTTCAGAACTGCAAAGATACGTGGTGGAAACTATACCTGGGCTAAAGTACGTACGACTGGTAGCAGATTTTCTGACTTCCAATATGTAGTAAGGTCTGTTTCTATACATTTTAATTGCCATATTAACATATCGGCAATAAATAAATTATTTGTAAGTACTCTGTTATCATTGCAGACGTGTTTGAATTAATATTAATTTCTGTATCTGAAGACATATTGAGTGCTGATGTCTGGTGGTTATCTAGCTACCTTAAATTATGCGTGTCAAATAGAAAACGGGTTGTTGAGATAAAGATGCTCTGTGAGGTTAATATGTAAATGGTTTATACATAGTGTTTGTATGTTGTGATACTGCTTTAAATAATGTTCTGCACTGATTAAATCTATACTTGTATTATAAAGCTGAAGAGTTTGTTGGTTTGATTGAACGCGCTAATCCCAAAGACTACTGGTCTGATTTGAAATAATATTTCAGTGTTAGATAGCCCATTTACTGAAGAAGGTTATAGGCTACTATTTATCTGGGTTCGTGGAGAAGTTCCCACAGGGTGCGGGTGGAACCACTGACAGAAACTAGAATAACATATCGATAGGCTCCATGTCAAAAATGAAAAGTTAGCGTTTTCAGTAAAAAAAAAGTCCTGGGACGTTACTTTGATGTGTACCTGTACTTTATTATTTACTATCCCTATATAGGAAGTAAATATGGAAGCACATAAGGCAGTACATAAGGAAGGACACAGGGAAGTACATAATAGAGTATATAAAGGAGTAGGTATACATAATTATAGTACACGTACACGGTACAACTACACGGCTTTAGCCGCAATATAGTATAAAATGTAACATAGGTACATAACATTTTGTTTCAAAATATAATAATTTAATAGAGCTTAAACTAAACCGCTCTATAATCCTATTATGTAGCCAGTAGAATAAAATGATGTATTGCAATAAAAAATTAAGCCTTTTGTTAATACGCTGTATGATTTATATTATTCTGATGACTAGTTTAGTATTGAAATTAGTCATCATTTTAGGCAGAGAAACAAGTTTTTTGAGGAGACTTCTATATTATAGATACTTATATTAAAAGTATAAGTTTGTTTTTCTTTGAATGCGCTAATCTCAGGTTTTATACATAAGTCCATTTATTTATCGAGGATGGATATGTTGAATGCGCTAATCTCAGGTTAGAGAAGTCCATTTATCAAGGATGGATATGAACTACTTTTACTTTTTAACCGAGTGCGCAGAGTAGTTCCTTGTCGCCTTTTAATGGATCTAAACTACACTGTAATTTATGTAATGTAGTCTCATTTTTTGGACTTAACTTTTTTATTTGAATAAATAAAAAAATCCATTTGAGAACCTTTATTTATCGGGAAGTCGTTAAAAAATAGGTACTTAATAGCTATTTGAACACTATGAGTAAAATATAACTTATCCCAAATTATATTAAAATATCCGTATCAACTGCTACATACATAAACGTACATATTTTAATAATTCTCCATATCACACTATTATCAGTAATTCCCACGCCTCGTCCAAATATGATAAAATTGTCAACAAACGATAAGAATTAGGTCATGTTTCGTTGTGAGCTTCAAATATTATTTTTATCTCTCAATTGGGCCTTTATTTACTGACTGACGAGTTAAAGTGATTGATTATAATATTATCTAATGAGTGGATTTGTTGATTGAAACCTAAACAGAATGACAACTTATCTATAACATACAAGCCGTTGTCCCCCGGTTTCACTAGCGTCCCTTGGGAACTTCTGCCCATACCGGAATAGAATATAGCCTATGTTACTCGGGAAGAATGTAGCTTTGCAACAGTGAAAGATTTTTTCAACTCGGTTCAGTAGTTTCAGAACCTTTAGGATACAAACAAACAAAGCTTATAGAGAGCAAAGATAGCTTTCACAAGCGGTCTACTTCGCGCATCCGGTTAAAAAACCTTCCTGAGATCTTTCTCACAGTTGTTCGCAGAAACAAGCCAATTGGAAAAATTTAAACCGACCGTTATGGGTAAAATCCGGATTGAAGAACTCTCGCTTTCTGGGAAGTCGGTGACAATAGTGAGAAGTGATTTGAATATTCCACTTATATTAACGAAGTAATCAATACCACCTTAAGGTTCAAATTTCAAATGCATTCCACCTGAGTCATTCTATTAAAGTCAGTTTAACAACCTGCGGTAAGTCCAATCAAAATTGGACCGTATCTACTAGCTGACCTAATTCCTTAGTTTTCTCATACATTCTCAGTAGAGTACCAAGCATTACAAGTGACTTATTTAATTAATTAACTCTATGTCTTACAAGAACAGCGGTCTATAAATACTTCTCTTAGTTATGCGAGAACGGGGAATTTACCAACTAACGAAGTTTGTTTGGTAAAATTGTATGTACTACCGCGGACTTTATCGCTTGACCACTGGTGGTGGACACAAATTTTTGCGTTTAGGATCCTAGGGCGCTATTTAAAGAAAACCCTTAAAAGATCAGATTCTAGGAAAGCATAACAAATAATAGCGTCCTAGGCTATTTCAGCCACGGGCGGCGGCTGTTCTCATACAAGGAGATCAGCCAGCTGTGCAGGACATATTATAGTGCACAAGCATTTGCGCAGACACAGGTGCACTCCCTATTCCTTCACTCTCATACTCTCTTATGTACTCCTCTTATGTACTCTCTTATGTACTCTCTTATATACTCTCTGTTATGTATTCTCTTATATACTCTCTTATGTTCTCTCATGTAGGAACTCTCTTATGAACTATCGTATGTACTCTCTTAAGTACTCTCTTATGTACTCTCTGTTATGTATTCTCTTATGTACATTATGTGTTAATTTACTTAACTATTACCTACATAGGTACATATAGGTAGTTTGGGCTGAGTTCTGTTTTGTATCCTTGTGGACCCCCCCGCAGCCCCCCCCCCCCTGTAAAATCTATAAATACGCCCGTGATCACAGAAAGACCGCGAGAAAAACCTAATAAATAAATTAAACAAATATTCACACCTATTTAAATTCCCGTTACCGAACCAAAACTACTTAAAAGTAGTTTATACAAGTAACATTTAACACTTTGCAACAATGGCGATCCACGCCGGTGGAATGTTCGAGATCAAAGCGCAGTCAAATAAAATGTTGTTGCTTTAGAACAAGCTAACGAGGCATTCAGAATGCAGTTTATGTCAAATAAACTAACACGTGGGGAGACAATAAATAGATCTTTGTCGACTGTTAGGTGAGGGTATGGTGATGAGCGGGGCGTCAGCGATTATTGGTAAGCGCTAATCCTTAATAAATCCATCCACCTTACCTTTTCTGCATAAAATACTCAACCGATTTTAATGTTGGTACACACAAAATATATGCTACTTTTAATCCAGGCTGGAGAAGTATTTCCTTTCGAAAAGGGGCTGGAACCTCAAAGTATTCTGGGGTAGTTTCAGCGTACAAGCGCGACAGAAAGAGTATCTTTCGCATTCATTATACCTGAGTAAAAATAGTAATTTTATAAGTACCCACCCACCGGGATATTGTCATTAATAAACCAATTACAACCAGCACAAATTGTAGTTAAGTAAATATAGGTCACGCATGTCGGCAATCCAAAAGCACCACAAGAATTATTACTACTTACATAAGTAACAAATCAGGTACAGCTTAATATCCATAATGTATCTTTTCGCCACATATCAAAAGAATCAAGGCTAAAGTCATATTTTGTGAAACATAATCTCCTGTGTCTAGACAAGTGGGTAGGCGTCTAGGGGAACATAGGTAGCCTTGACATAATTATGTGTAACTAACTGAATAAGCATCAGGTAAGTATGTTAATCGAGGAAAAAACCAACGGTGATTTATTCTGTAATAATGTTACATGGAGATAAATTGACAGGGATAATCTCTGAAACTACTATTTCAATGTTTTGTTCTTGTTTACTTACTTATATCATATTTTCTTGTTACAGGTAATATTATGACCACGGCTGTTCATCCCATGCAGAGAGAATAAACAAAGATTTAAAACAAGTAATACAGTAATGAATACACAACATATTAAATTATTTTTTCTGTTCAACGGATTTTAAAATGTAGGTACAGAATTTTGTGAGTAAGTAATCTTGGTAAATGAACTATTTCGTAAAGATACGTCTCTTTTCTTTCTATCCTAATCATGAAACACATTGTTTTATACTGTATTTAGAAAAATTAAAACTAAAAAAAACTAGAGTGTATTCCGCTACCCGCTCCGCTTATCACTAACCAACCAACTTTAGTAAGTTAGCGAGCGGTCAACAGCTGCCTCCACGAGTGGATTAAAACAATTGATTAATTCAAGAAACCAGCTGAATGGACTGGATGCTTTCAGACGTACAAGCCCATACAAGCTTGCAGCGAAAACACTGTGATTTGATACAGCATAATGTTGATTTTGCAGTGTATCATGGAGTAAGGAAAGATGGGCGTAGATGCCATAACACAAGTAGGTCAGGCGCCCTCGTCTAGGTCAATATAAGTACGATGATCATCGTTGCCTCGTTGCCCCGATACCTTGACATATCTTTTAAACTTTTTGTGGTTTTCACGGGTTCCATAGAAGGTGTATGAGGGCGTAGCGTAACGCATTTTGGCGACGCTACTTTCTTAGGAGATTTTCCGTTATGTCATCTCTGCTCGTCATTTTGATTTGCATGGAGTGTTTCCTGAAATTTTCCATGAAAATACAAAATATTCAGTCAGGTATAACAAGATATCTTATTTTTCAAATAATATTCCTTATTATGTTCATTGGGGAGAAAAACCTCGCCTAAAACAACCAAGTCCTTGTCAAAATTAATTTGACTGGTTTTACAGACATTATTTTTAGAATATATTTGGATGCAAAAGAATTTCTGATAATATTTACCTACATGGATTAAATACTAATATCTACACACACATTTCTAATTCAATTATGTTCACTCCTTGTTTCATATCTACAAAGGGTCTTTTATCAAATGTGTACTCTCAATAGATGTTCTATCGTAAATAGTAAATTTCCACTAAGCATGAGTCAAATGGTTGATAAATTGCTATCAGCTGCATATTGTAGAGTAGCTATTGAGAATTATAATGATCTGTTTTCTTAGAATTAGAATATCATGTGAAGATAATGAAGAGGATTAACTAATAAAGCTATTCATACAAGTAAAATTGATATTGAGATGGTTGGCGCTCATTGGTGGCACATGTTCAGCAGTGGATGGCAATATTCTGATATGATGATGATGAAATTAGTATAATTTAAATAAGGTAGAACTAGTGTTTAAAAAAAATGTGAGGTCGGACAAAGCATTAACATTCGACTTGTATCTTGTAAGATATCTAAGTAGTTGCATTAGTTGGCAATATAATTTGAGCAGGCTTTAAATAGATGAAAATAAAATACACACTTATTTGCGTAAAGAAATACAAATAATCCACATTAAAAGAAACAAAAGGCAAAATAAAGTATCAGTATTTTAAAACCGATCGGACGAAATACAATTACCAATCAACCGACCAATCAGGGGACAGCGACACACTGTTTAAACCAATCAGAGGAAAGCAGAGTCAATGTTTAAATCAATCAGAGAAGCTTACGGCGTAACGACATGAATCGGATTGGCTCCGATACAGTGGCATTATCTGATTAATTAAGTCAATTAACGAAATGGCTGTCACTGTGGTAGCCGGAATCTTAAATGGTTTTGACGTTAAGCTGTAAGTAGAGTGAAATGTGCATTTATGTTACCTACGTAATTTACCCAGGATATACATATTCTAGGTAATTTACGTTTTAAAGTTCGTAATAAGTATAATATCGAGTAGTGCGAGTACACCAACACCTTTGTAAAATTAAACTTTATAGTTAAATCCTTTAGTTGGATAAAATAAAAAAAAAATATGTATGTACAAAAATGTTATTAAATTAATACCTCGAGGACAATTATAAATATGAGAAACACTATACACCTTTAAATATAAAGCGAATAAATACAGAAAAGGTTTATCTAGCTTGATACAATACAGAAAAGTATAAAAGGCCCACTTGAGACAAGACACATAATGTAAACGAAAATAAATGGAACAACGGAATTTGTTAGTTTTAATAACATAGCGCCCTTTTAGGGTTATAACTAGATTCCACCCGCCGGAACTACTTAGCCAATCGTATAAAAGGTAGCCTATAGCCTTCTTTGATTAATGGGTTATCTATTACTGAAATAACTTTTCAAATCAATCTAGTATTCCCTGAAATAAAATCGCGTACTTGTAAACTCTTCAGCTTCATTTATATGGACACATAGGTAATTATTGAAGAATTTCACAATCAAAACATTGTACTTAGGCTTTTTATTACTCATAACCCTACCTTTCGATTAACAGAATTTTTAATAGTGCTTCTTGAAAAGCAAAATTACAATCATCTTTCTTTACCGGACCTTCTGTCACCCTTGTCTGGTCTGTAGCTACCGAGGGTGGCCTGTCTAAAACCTTAACAGGATTAGGGAAGACAGCTGATATTAAGACCTTCTTAGTCCCTTTAGCTGAACTATAAGAAGTCTACCAACTGGCTATTAGCAATCTATAGCTTCTATTTAGTGTAGTCTTTGTTAGGGTTATTGAATCAATTGAAGTTTTTCGGAATAGATCGTAATAATCTTCTTCGTAGACTGTACTTTATAAGAAAACTTACAGCGACACATTGCAATTTTTCATGAGCGATAGTATAAGAATCAAGATGGAAAAATTACTCTCCGTATTTTTAAAGCGAATTTAAACAAAGGTACGACATTCAGTCATCATAGCCTATCTATGTACTAACATTATATGGATTCTTTGCGGTCTGAAATAAAAAGTATTAATTTGAATAACATAACATATTTTTTGTGAGTTTACACCAAAATACTCAAGGGAGTCACTAAAGAGCCGAATTCGTTCCTTCCCTTAACAAACTTTCCCACCTAATCACCAGAATTACAACCACTAATATAAAATGATTCATACCTATTTATACTGCTTAATATACCAAGTAGTAAAAGTGCGTGATTAATCCATATTTATAACTGCGAAACGTGCCAAAACCATGTCGAAACTATTCTTCGCCATAATATTAAGACTTATGGACCGACAAATATAATTTGACACTTGACGATGGCGCCACTGTCTTCGCAAACGTCAGATTACGTTACGTTTGAATTTTATTCTTTGTTTTACCGTAGGCCAAGATAGAATGGTCGGTGATATCCAAGGTCGATGAATGACAAAAATACAGTGTTTGGTGCCAAAATGCCATGGAAAAGTCACTTAGAGGTTCGGATAACAACTCCGTATTGTGTAGAAATTTTTCACATATGAAAAATGTAGCTGCGACAAAATTATTTATGGAAGAAGTTGTCCAGATTATTTTCTGAAGATCTTTTACTAACCAAACCAAAACCAAAGTACCAATTTGTTAATATAAAGTCAAGGTATATACGTTATTAGAGGTGTGTAGGTTCGGTAGAAAACAGTTCCGTAATGAATTTTCATAGTTAAACCAAACTACGTGCGAAATTGCCAGATTTATCAGTACAATGATTTCGTGGAATTCCTGGGGCTGGCTATCAGAAATTTCCAAGCATACTGAGCATTTATGAAACATGTTTGGTTCAACACTGGCTGAAAAGCCGTCACATTTAGAACTTGGCGTGAAAATCATGGGTTTATTGTGAATCATTTAGGTGGGGAACAATATAGCAGATGTCACTCAGGAATATACGCAATAGGTGCAGTATTCAATTAGAGCACGTGGACGGATAAGCTCGTTGTTAAGACAGAGCTCAAAGGTTAGGCGACGCTTGACGCGGCCATTCAATTAATGAGTGAACATCTTCTCATGACCTCCTTCCTGGGTTCAGTTCCTCGCTGGGTTGGTGGTCCCGTCTGCCATTTGGACATCTTTGACAGTCGTCGGGAAGTTAGAAGACAGAAAGTCTGATCAACTTAACGACCTTGATCAAGACTTGATCAAGGTCGTTAAGAAGCTAGAAGCTAAGAAGTTAACAAGAAGCATCAGGTGGCCCGGGTAACTGCGTTGAGAAGTTTAGACCTCCCCCATATAAAAGACTAGACCGGTTAAATTGGAAGCTAACCCAAAAACAGTTGGAAATGTCTTAGCTAGCAGGTGACAATTATTAAATAATTATAAATCAATAATTCTTAAAATAGGTACAGTCTTTAGTGCCATCTTGAATGCCTGTCTATTCATACATTATTTCTCTCCATAATTCCCAGTATAACACTGAAATTGGTCCAATAGCCCAATAAACAATGCTCTACAGTCTACTGACCTTATCTAGACGACCTAGGTGCCCTATAACGTGCTACCGATAAACTTCGCAAGCATTGTCGCGTGGTTAGATAAATTAGAACCGTAGGTTGTCTAAAGGACATAGAGGTACATTTTGGGTATTATGTATGTTAAAATCTTAGTATGCTAAGACTGTATTGAGATGGGATCTATTCAAACGGTTTTATGGTCTAGTCTATTAATATTTAAGTCTGTGGTACTGACAGATATGTAGCTAGTATACCTAGAGTAAAATAGCTTTAGGTACAGGTGACGAGATTTTCTTATTTCTGTTTTAAAGACATTGTAAATGGCAAAATTGCTTATCACATCATCTCCCGAGGTCCCTATGTTGGGGCCGGCTTCCAATCTAACCGGATGCGGCTGAGTACCAGTGTTACAACGAGCGACTGCCTATCTGACCTCCTCAACCCAGTTACACTGGCAACTCAATACCCCTTGGTAAAAACTCGTGTCAGAGTTGTTGGCTTCTGACTACCCGTAACGCACCTTCATATCTCTGGCTAACTTGGTCTGTAAATATGTATAGGTACATACTCTGTTATCTTAAAATTTAACTCATAACCATGCTGAAGAATTGACAGCTAAAACTTGAAGTCTAAACATGAATCGCAAAATTGAATTCTCAAATCATAATTCTGTTCATTCGCGAAGTTTGGAAGTTTGACAAACGTGTATTTAATATCAATTAACTTGGAAAAGTAGGTGTTAGACAATCTGAGGGTGTTTTAGTGAATAATATTTAATTGAGCGTAGGCAGACATGCAATTGAATTAGCTGTTCCCAAAAAAAAAAATCTAGTTTTTTTTTTCAATATTTTTTTTTATCATCTGCATCCGGTAAGACTGGAAACCGATGCTAACATATTTGCAAAACTGGTAGACAGATGATGATGACTGGGTTTAGGGAGTCAGATAGGGCAGTCCTCCTTGTAAAGCACTGGTACTCAGCTACACCCGGTTAGACTGGAAGCCGACCCCAACATAGTTGGGAAAAAGGCTCGGAGGATGATGATGTAGACAGATGATGATGATGCAAAGTAATAACTTAAACTATCTATCTAAATATCCATTAAAAAGAAAAGACAAAAACTTGCAGGTGATTTGTATTCACAACATTCTAACTAGAGGTACATATTCATACTTGATCTATCTCAACCTTGGAAATTAACTACATACTAGAGTAATATTAATTTATTTATCAAAGTAACTATGCTAATAACTAGAAGGTAACCGCAATAAGATTAAATTATATTGAAACTCATTGACAGACATCTGATTGATGGAATTCTACGTTAAATACGGAAACCTCATGATAACGTTATTATGTTAATAATAATATATTTAATGTTCATGATGCAGGTCAATGTTGGTATAAAAAGATGCAGTTATGTTTATACCATACGTTTCCTTGGCTGAATGTCTTAACTTCTAGGCAAAGACTTATTGTACTTCTAGGTATCCACAGGGATAGTCCGGTTAAGCAGCCTCCTAGGCTGAACTGCGAGATGACATATACAAAAAAAAATGTGCGCATAAAAATGTGACAGATCCAAATGTATCTATTTAAAAACAAACATGTATGTACTTAAATATTTTTTATGCTTAGCAATTATAACGTAAAACATAAGTAATGTAAATAGTACTAAGCTTATGAGTATTTATAAGCTTTTGTTTAAATAACCTTGTTTTTTACAATTAAAATATAACTAATATGGCATTTCATATAAGTAGCTTTTTAAGTCACCACTTAAACAACATCAAAGTTAATAAGAAACTAGAGTTCATTTTGAGTAATTGCTGAAAACGACCAACTGTTTAAGTGTAAAATTAAAGTAATAAAAGTGAAATGACTTTAATAAATTATTTTTATTTTATTACGAAAACTTTAGTTTTATTTTCGCTTTAATTTAGTTCACAAACATGTGCGAATACTTAGATTTGATTTGAAGGCTGCGTGCATTTCATTAACTTTAATAAAGCTCAAAGATGGAATGTATCTGGAACCCCTTGTTCTGTCATACAGTTTTTATTACATTATAAGTGAAAAGTTTTTATTCCACAGATAAACCTATTACAGGTTCTTTCAAGAAGTATAAAACTAGGTGTGTGCACGGTAGGAGCGGATCTAACAGAGAAGAACCGGCAGGAAGCTACACAGAAGCTCTTTCAAAAATTAAGCGTCTACAATGTTTTTCTTATATCATAGGTAAAATACGAGAAAATCCTCATTTATGTCACCTGGTTTCAAACACGTCTTCTTGGGGGAACTATTTCCTACACCAATACTATCTACCACTATTTTATCCAAGTGCGGGATAGTTATGTTCTACGTCGTTATATCACGTGCAAGCAGATATTTTTAGATACCTACTTAATCATGTTGTCAATGCATGATAGTCTTATTATAATTATAGGACTAGATAAACGCATGTGCAATTATGAAGACTTATTAGTTTGTTTGTATGAAGGAAATTGCATGTGCAAGTATGTGACCTATTTCATACTAGGACCAGCATCACGGTATAAAAAACCAGCTAAATGACAGTCGCACACGAAAGTTTGTAGTCCTTTATGAAGGAGTAGAAAGTATTGTAAAATATTTCATATATCGTAGTCTTTAGTGATTTATTGTTATAACGGCAACAATAATACATGATCTGTGAAAATTTCAACTGACTAACTATCACGGTTGACTAGCCTGGTGACAGACGGACAGCGAAGTCTTAGTAAATGATAGGGTCTCGTTTTTCCCTTTGGGTACGTAACCCTAGAAATGGGAATACATATTTACGATTTGCAAACAAACATCAACGAAATCCATATCAAAATTATGTTAAATCTATTTATTAAGTGTGGCAACAAATTTCTACAGTGAAAACTTGTGCTATAAATTAAAATCTCGGTTCCTTTAATAGCAGAAGAAATAATTGTTTATCCAAGCCTAAACCAGGAAGAAAATATGACCCATCTAAGTATAGCATAGGTTCAATAGTTCATAAGTTTATCAGGTTTCCATGCCAACGGGGGGTCTACTAGGTCCAAATCCTCCGTATTAAAGTAATATAGACTTTTTACGATTCGCTTTATTGGTTGATATTGAATTTCATTTTGGTGCAAAAAAAGATTTTTTGCTCAAGTACTTTTCTAGGATTACACCTTTTGAAAACCTTGCTTACTTAAATTTTGTATGACTAGACTTTATTTATATGCGTAGGTATAGGTCATGCATAGAACTTAGTAGAGAAGTTATTTGAGCGCTTTTACTAAAACATCTCTGAAATATATATTTTTTATTTTTTTATCCTCGAAAGTGATATACTTGGATACATATTTTATATCAGATCAATCGTACCAATTTAGTGACTATTTGCAATAGATTTAAAATCATTAAACTATAGTTATAGCACTTAACGCTTTTATAGAGAACTAAATCAATAAAAGCGCCTATAAACTTATAAACGCTGAAGTCTACAAGCACCATTCTTTACGGAAGCCATAACGATAGAAAGCTTCAAACATAAAATATATCAAGATTATATTAACATCATCTTCTAAGAACCCGTTCATCCTTTTTACCCTGAAGAAATATGCCAAAATATCAATGTCATATGTACCCATGGAGAACGAAATGACTAGCGGAGGTGCCATGACGGAAAATCGCCTAACAAAGTAGCGCCAAAATGGGTGACCGGGGGACGAGAAACGTCAATGTTGCGAACCTTTATACGCCTTCTTTGGACCCGATCATTTTTTATTATGCCAAAAATCTTTGATTGGTGTCTCAAAAAACCGGAAAGCTTCGTTAGTTCATTCGTGACTGATCGTTTTGGTCACACCCACCGTACGAATATGACCTAGAAGAACGCGCCGGACCTACCTGCGTTATAGCATCTCTGCCCATCTTTCCTTACTCCGTGTATGTACCCTTTGTTGTTACAAAACATTGTATGGTATTTTTTATGACATTTTTCGGGACACACTGAAAGTTTACGACTAACCAAACGTCCCAAAGTTTTAATTCTGAATAAAGACTTGGAATACTAAAATGAAATTGACTTTCCCAAGTGAAATTATATTAAGTCCCTATTTTATGATTACTGGATGAGCTTTGTTCGTGTCCCTAATTTTGGGACGATTTCTTAGAATAAAACTTAAGTAATGATTTAATAAAAAAAAAGTTTCAGTGAAGTAGATATAATCGGGCGTTACGGTTCATTTAAACTTAAAGTCAACTTTGCTATTATGCAAACTTTAATAATGAAAAATTATTATAATGAGGTTAACAATGTAACGTCGCTGGCTGCTATTATTGAAGACTAGCTTTTCAACGCTGTTTCACCCGCGTCCAGTGGGTCCTGTCTGCACCTGGAAAAAGTAGAGACTCCTATTTTATTTAGGTAAAGGACAATGGGCATATTGGTATACCCCACCAATAGCAATGTCATATATATCATTGGATAGGCCTTTTTATGTAGAACAACATTTACTATGACAGCTTTGCTGAAATGTTTGTCCGTTCTGAGATATAGATCAAAAACTGTGCAAAAGTTAGAACTAAGTAATCTATTGATAACTCAAGTTTTTAAAGGAAAATCTAAGTACTACCAAGTGTAAGTCTTGTAAGTGCTACCTGCTGTGCCCGTTAGGGTCCATAATTGTTACTATTATGTAGCATTTCAACCTTTTATTGTATCAACTGGATTTTGGGCGTAATGAGAAACCGCACCAATAGCAAAGTCATATACTTATATCGTTGGATAGGTCTTTTTAATTGGAACAATATTTACTATGACAGCTTTGTTCTATTGTTTGTCCGTTATAAAAGGTTGAAATGCTACATACCTAATAGTAACAATTATGGACCCTAACGGGCACAGCAGGTAGCACTT
This sequence comes from Helicoverpa armigera, assembly GCF_030705265.1. Lineage (NCBI taxonomy): Eukaryota > Metazoa > Arthropoda > Insecta > Lepidoptera > Noctuidae > Helicoverpa > Helicoverpa armigera. The sequence continues at coordinate 4,561,326 of NC_087145.1, read as the reverse complement.
ACAAGACTTACACTTGGTAGTACTTAGATTTTCCTTTAAAAACTTGAGTTATCAATAGATTATTTAGTTCTAACTTTTGCACAGTTTTTGATCTATATCTCAGAACGGACAAACATTTCAACAAAGCTGTCATAGTAAATATTGTTCTACATAAAAAGACCTATCCAATGGTATATATGACATTCCTATTGGTGGGGTATACCAGGTCCCATATATTTGTGCCCATTGTCCTTTAATTGTAGGTTTGTATTATGTATTGCATGATAGACAACGTAGTGAATCCTAAACTGCAGGGGTGCAGCTACGGTATACTACGATATGGAAATTGAATCAACATTGAAATGTAAACTTACGATTCACCTCTAACATCGAGGGAAGAAGTAGCTACCTACATTGTAGCTCGTAACGGACCATAGAGCATGCAATACATAACCATAAACCATAAAACTGCGTATGCAATAACGAACAAAACTAATAACGAACGAACCAATTCGATTTTCGAGTTTTTGACGAGCCACTCGATGTCGTCTCGACGCGACGACGTCACTTCACCACGCCAGTTGTAATTACACGCCAGGCCGAGGGGCGGCGCTAGTAGCGCGACAACAGCAACACCACGCAACCAACGCTACCTGACCTCCTCGACCCTCACTCACACACCCGCACCGCCGACGCACGGGGCTCCAACTAATCCAGCCGAGAAAGTACGCTCAAATTGTTCACAGTAAACATTTACATACAAACACACTCAGTGAACGCGAGGTATCTCCTGTAACGGTGAACCCAAATCCAGGGATTAACTTCAAAGGGCCACACGGCGATTCAGAAAATGCGTTTTTTATAGAAATACCCGCTTTGACTACAAAGATTTTGTCAGCGGATTGCCGGTGGCAGAATTTCAGCGGATCAGCCGATCTTGTTTCAGGAGGTAGGTCATTTCGACAAATTCATGGGATAAATGTCGTAAAGACGCTTGAAAGAAAGTCATTATCGTAAAGAGCTTTAAAAGATTTCGTAAGCAGATGGGCGTGTGTATCCAATCATTTTATTGTTGGAGAATTCTTTCGTTTGCAAATTGCAGAACGACTTGAAATGGATAACTCCATCAAAGACACAATTTGAAAAGTACAAAGTTACTCGTGAGAACCCTTTGTGAAGTTATAATGAATAATGAAACTGTAATTTACAATAAATAACTCACAAAACAAGATATTGAGAGAAGCGAACTCGAATCGAAACAAAAAGCATTCGCAATAATCAGAATTCAAAACCAATATTTTAATTTAACAACGTGTACAGTGCACCTGCCAGCGAGGGTAGTAATAAATAGCATACGTATGTACATTATTTACATACTTTACGTCGATACAGCGAACACCACAAAGGTGGTACATGAAATAAGGCTTATATCCTGAATGTATCGAATATAACGTCGGTAAACGGTTCACGTTTCAATCATGCCCCAACGCTGTGCCATTGTTAATATTTTATACATAAATTACGTATTTTTCACCAATGTCAATAAATGCAGCTTTATTTTCCGATTGCATTAGACTTGGACATGTAAAAACTTATGCATTTATCGTGTGTTCACCACTCGCTGTTATGCATTCGTTTGAAGGATTTGATCCGGTCGGCGGACCCTATTCTTTTTTCTATTTTGAGCGCCGACCTATTGGAGGCAATTTAAAATGTCGACTAAACGCTGGTCCATAATTCAGAATTACCGCCAAGCGCCATCTTGTCTACTAATAGGGGTTTATTAATATCGTAAAACTCCTAGCTAGCCTTAAGCGGACATTTTGCTTTTAAATTAACGTTCAGCGTATACAATGTTAAACCCGGGCTTGCATGTGGCGTCAGCAAAAATCTTCCATGAGTGAGGATAGTGGATCTTGATTAGAGATTGTAATCCGGCTTGATTGCAGAACCAACGAATCAACTGAAACAACAGAATTATATTGCACTTAATAAACGGATTGTAACTGTATACCAAGTTCTCTTTAACTCCAATATCCCAGATATGGTCATTGTAGTCTAATGACTAAACATTTAGCTTATACAAATACAATTCACATTCTAAATCCAGTTGAGAACGTAAACAAAAATTTATTCATAGGTCCGGTAGAAGCCAATGCCTATTATAGGACAATTACGAAGACAAATAGACAATTCTGAAAGGCTGTCGACGTTATTCCAATAAAACAGAATTGTAAATACTCGCTACAAACAAAACCTAGCCCCGACCTGGCCAGCTAGGGCAATGCTCTGATCAACTGAATTATAGATGCAATATGCTTTGAAAGATACAATAATGAAGGTACGATACGAAACCTAATATCGAACGAGTAGCAATCCGTTGTAAATTTGATTGTAGATAGAAATGCAACGTGCACTAAGCCCGGGTAGTTCAGCCTTTATCGAATAGAAAGCGTAGGAAGAGACAAAGACCTCACATCTCGTGTAGCGGGCAAGCGTGTCCACTACGACACGTTGGGATTTTTACTATCTTTATCTATCGCAGCGTACACTGCACTTCAATCAAAGATCCGAGGCCGCTCTAGGCCGACGCACTCGCCGACATAACACGTGCATTACTCACGAAATATTTTCATAAAACCGAACCAAACGCACCCGTCCACTCCTCCCCGCGACCCCGCGTCCCCAGCAAAACCAGTTCAGTTCGTGCCCGGCTGCCGTGTGCGTCGGTTATCTCGCGGAGAGAGTGTATTCGCCGCGCTGTGTTACGAAAAAACATCTTTTGTACCATAACCAAACCAGTGCTGTGGATTCCTATTATTGTAGTGCTCGTGTGAGATTGTGCCATTTCATATTGTGATGTTGCCTGTTGGAGATGTTATAGTGAAGGATTTCTCTTGAAAACTGTGGAACGGGTTCCGCCTGCCGCCGCCGGACGCCTTTTCTCCGATCTCGGGATATCATTAAGGTATTTATTGTTACACCGGCTCATTGTTGTAAGGAATTCTTTCTACGACCCTCGTGTAGTTAAATCGATAGTCTTGATTCAGTGGGTATGCGAGTGAGGAAGCTCAGGCTTGTAATGCGTCGATATTGAATAGCAGATTGTGGATGGTGTTTGTGGATTTGCATTGTAGATGCGCGCGGCGTGCAATGTGCAGTAAACATTGCAGCCCTGCGAACGGGTTCGAGTCCGGCCGAGGCTCGAGTGGGCGAGTATTAATTAGGCGACTTGGTGTAACGGTACAACTTGATGCTACACGCCACCCGGCTCCACTTAACGATCATTTGATAACTTTTGTTGTTGGATTTTCGACGATTCGATTATAATTGTGTTAATAACAATTTTTTTATGGTCGAATGAACATTATGAATAGTTACTCGGCCAGATTAGGATAGATAAGATTAGTTACGGTGACCGAGCTTTTTAGTCGAAGGAACACGAAAGCTTAATGTCAAAATGATCACATTAATAGTATTGAAGTTCAGTCATTTACATTCTTATGTGTTTGCCTCATGATTTCCTTTCAACAATCTAAATGTAAAACAAATGTTATCCACCTCTGCATAGTATTCCTTCGTGGCAACGCAAACCGAAAGCTTTTATGACTTAGTATTAGAATAGCTTTACTATGAAGAACAGTTACACAAAACAATGAAATCACCTCACAAACTAAGTTAGCTAGTTCAACGAAATATTTTATTATGGTGTAAGCTCACCATTTAATTCACCCGCCCGATAGATGGCGTTACTTATGGCAAAACAATGAGCTGTAACCACGGAAGGTATTACGTTTTACTGGTGAATCTTTACTGCTAATTATACGAAACAACATAATAGATAGCTTTGTTAACCTGATTTTATTGAAACGGTAATCACAAACATTTTGCACACTAATGTTATGCTTCGACATTAAAACGGCACGTAATTTACATCACAAACAACCCATTTAACTTTCCGTGAACAATAATTTATTGTTTAAACAATATTATGCACAAATAAGCATTGATTAAGCACTGATTTTAATCATTTCGATTATATTTCAGTCGGTACACTACACGCTCTGAGGCGGGAATTTTATGACATATGTCATTTCTCTAGAGATGTGACGATAACGAATTAGTGAAGTGCTTAAAAGTTACTAAATCGTGCATAGTGATGATCACGAGAACTTTATCGGTTCGTAGAAGTTTAACAAGCAACAGTGGTTTCATATTCTGTTTTATTATCCAAATTTGAATACTTACATCGGATAACATTATTTTATAGACAATTTAAGGGTTACAATTTACAAGATGAAACCGTTGATTTAGTCGTAAAACGAAGTCGTAAAGGCTGTACCGTGGCGGTCGTATGCAAGATAAAGTGGTCAATATCGAATTATAATAAATATCGGTCTGGAAAACAATAAAAATATGGAAATTGGAATGTGTGAAATGTTATAGCAAGATTGTAAAACGGATTCTGAAATGAATAATGTAAAACTACGATGTTTGCTCATTCATATTATCGGAATAAGTTATAACTTTTGTGTGAGTTATATGTAATTTGCAAATCTATCAAATAAAGATCACTCATATTTAAAAAAAAAAACACCTTTAACATCTTTTTATATAGGTTTTAGGTTTTATCCCTTTCTTAAGCTTACATAGTTTTTGTTACAAAACAAAAGAACACAGTTGCTACTCAGCCATATAATGCACCCAAAGCCAAAAACAATGCACATAGATTTATCACCATTTCATTTTAGGGCGTCAGAAACTCGGAACGCACGTGTCGCGTGGTTTTTCGAGTAAATGCCTTCGGGTGTTCATTTACCACATAAAAAATCTAAGTCCGGAAACGTGCGTGTCACACCGGTACTTGTAAAACAGATGTTGACATATGTCGCCTGGCTCTATGGTGCGTTGCCGATGCCGTGAGCTAATTGACTAGGGAAAAAACGTGAGCTGCGTTCCTAGTCTGCGGTGCCATCCTACGTTTGCGCGGGAATTTTACGATTGACGCGACCTGTCATTTTTTGTCTATGTTCTTTTTTTGTTATATTGGTGTTAGTTTCGGATACATGTTGAATTTTGGAAAGATAATATTAATGTAAATTACCTATATTACCAAAATGCTATCGGACTTGACTTTAATACCTATTTCAAATTGAATCTAAACCTAAAAAAACTCTCGTAAAAATTGAATTTTTCACTCACTAAACTACTTCGACCTAATTTATTAGAAAACATCCAATTTATTTTGAAATTTCGACGTCCACAGAAAAATATTTTGCTATAATTCAAAACTAAATCTTTTCCCTTTTAATCTAATAACGAGATGGTTTTAAAATTTACGACTGTTCAATTGGGGTGCGTTTTTGGATTATAAGAATTTTCTTTTGAAAGTAGGCTGACTGTAAATTACTTTGGCGTCTAGCGGTCGAAAAAGGACGAAATATGTTTTCGTTTTCAACTTAAGAAGTCAAGTTTATGACTCATTTTCAACAAGTAAAAAATAAAATTGCTTTATGTAGTTATTGTATTTGGAATTACTCATTTTCTCTAATTGTATTGCTATTGCCTGTTTTGATATCGTGCCAACGGGAAAAGGAAAATAAAATAAAATGGAGATACCGCCTGCAATTTGCAGATGTTTGTGTTCTGATTCTGAATTTTCATTGAGTAAGTGGGTAGGTGGATTGTAAATCAGGAGACTCTTTACTAGATTAGATTTTGTTTTGTTGTTTATTCATACTTGAATGTATTACCTTCTGTGTAATCTTCCGTGTCTCAGGGAAAACCGACTGTCATTAACTGGTTCTGAAAAATGTCATAATCTTTTTACGAGATAGTTTTTTTTATCTGTTTTAATAAGGAAAAAAATATGTTTTGACCGTTATAGAAATAGATAGGTATTGAACTTATTTCATCATTGACATACTTATCGAGCTTCTAAATTGTTTGATAACAGACCTACATCAATATTTGTAATAATTGACTGTCACAAGTATTGTTGATTGTCGATTTATCTTGTATTAGTTTACTCTTATCGGAAGTTCAATACTGATTATAGAGTATGTACCTACTTACGAAAATAATTCGGGTAAGTACCCAGGTAGGTGCATTATTATTGAAAGCCCCTTTTCATTGAAAAAAAACGATGTGACTCACATTATGGGCAATAATATCTAACTATAGGACCTATCAAGTTGTGATTTTTTTTACCTACAGTTCGAAAATCTTAGATAGATTCTTGCTTGAAAAGGCCTCCTCAGGTAAATAAATATGTAATTTTGAGACCCAAATAATATACCTACATATAGGTAATTTTCTTCTCGAAACCTACTTAATTACATTTACCTTCCGAAAACTTCCATAATGTCTCCCCAACAATAAAATCCCAACAAACGCATGGACACTCAAGTTAAATCTAAATAAACCATCAACTTATCATCGACATTTAACAGTAAAAACATTCTGGACCGACAGTTACCGTTACCGGTCAGTTATGGTAAGTGCGACCACAGATAATAAGACTGTATGTCGCCATCTTGCTTCTCAACGGATTAATTAAAATTGACAAGCCATTGTGACTGATGAAAAACAGTGGTTAATGTTTTAATGTGTTAAGCTTGGTTTAGACTGTGACACACCACATAAATACGTCTTATTTATTTATTACTAGGCAATGAAACTTCCTCCTATATAAAATATATTCTGATGAATTGAATATTCCTCTGTGAAACGACAGAATATTTTATTTAATTGAAACAGAAAAAATTACAATAAAATAAATGGCTGACTTTATTATAAGAAAAAACATGAACCTTTGCTAAAGCACACGTGTTAAGGACGCCAACAGACTAGGTACGATCATACCATAGACAATATCTCCCTGACATTTGTACCACAGTGTAAACTAAGCTTTAAGTAACCAATGAGTCGTCATCTCGCGTCATTTAGCGCGTGTGCTGTGTTTTATGGCTATAGATCAATCAGTCGTGTTAGGAGTCAAGTCTGCTGTCAATTTCGCGTGATCGGAATAGATTGATAGTTTTAAAGACCACATGGTTTATGCGTTCGGTGTTTAGACGTTTTGAATGTACGTTATTAGGGAGCTGTACTGCTGAGAAAAATATACTCATAGGAATATTATTTATAAATAAGATTCGTTTGGTAATGATGAACCATACTATAGACTCTTTTATTCGACTGCGGGAATTAGCTTCTCCTGGATGCAGGTGAAACCTTTTGCCAAAGCTAGTACGTAATAGTAAGCCTAGCAATCGCTCATGAAATGAGATAATTACATCAGTTTGAGACATAGATTAAGTCACCAAGATTAACTTGTCAGTCCAGATATGACACATCTGTCAATGTTTAATGCCTACCAGTTCAGACCGTTAATAGTTTCCTGCTATTAAGTTATCTAGTTATTACAAGAATGCTTTTAAACTTGAATGTGAAACAAATGTTAAAAAGAAACATAAAGAGAGGTCAAAAGTATCGTTAAGAATAGAATAGTTGTTGTAATCGACTTCTACTAGGTAAAAACCTATTTTTTTGTTAACATTAAAGGTACAATATTGAAAAGTCATTACTAAGAATCCATTCTGTTAGAAGTAACGGCGATGCATTGAAGTGCCTGTGTGTAGCTGTTTATGCGATTTTAAACCTTATGAACAAGGCTTTAGGTACGTAATGTTTTCAGTGTGTTTCGAGTGGAGAATGTAGCTTTCTTTAAAATCCTGGCTGTGAGTCATTCAGACGAAGTAAAGTGGCTTTTTGCTACGTATTTAGTCATAAAGGATTCTTAAGAACCTAAATTATGTTCTAGCTTTAAATGAATTCTTTTTTATAATACGAAAATAATTCTAAATTCTTAATATTCCTGACCAATTAAAAGTTTTTGAGTAGGTAGTACTTATTACAAAGGATATAGAGTGGAGTAAGTACTTTAACCTACTTAGACCATAGACTAATTGCTTTTTAAAACTTATCCCATCTGAGCTTAATATAACGATACTTCAGATGTCTCGTGGGAATTTTAGGTGTTTCATAGCTCCTTGCAATTTATTTCAAGACTGTTAATAAAAGGCACTAACGGTATTTTGTAAATTACTTTCCTTTTCAATGGTTGAAATAATATGAAAAGTAAGCACATTTTTTTATGCTTGTCATGACTATTATGTTCTTAAGTACTGAGAATTAGCTTGCAATAGAGCTTTTACGTCTCTACACAAACTCAGAATTACTCAAAAGTATAGAATACCCACCCACTGTGGGTGTCAAGTCTACAGAATTTCATCACAAACGTGTGTCTATAAACACCCATTAAGAAGTCAAGAGCTTGTAATTAAGTAAACTGTTCATTCAAAGCTTTTAGTTTCTTTTTACTACAATCTCCTTTTTGATGTTTGCATCAGTCACCCGTTTTTATTTTCAACATTTTTTTTAATCTCTTCAGAAGTCAGTTTAAAAACCACAACATTAAACTTAATATACCGAAATTCTCTTTTCATGTGGTTTTGAGAAATTAAACAGGCTTCATTTTAACTAAGTCTTCTTGGTTTTATAATAGTTTTCAAACACTAATGACATTCAATAGTGATTCAGAAAAGGTAAAATGGCTTCAGGCTTTGCAAATGGCGACTATTTTAAAATGCAATATCTAATAATTTGTATCTCATTTGAGAACAGGCTGCACGTTTCTGGTGTAGTATTAGCAAATCGCTTAGGATATTACCCTTGATTACTCCAACAATCAATATTATAATAGCAGACTCATTAAATCACTTGGGTGTCCCTTGGAGCGACGGGCAAAGTTGCTCTAAGCCCCGTCAACTATACTTAGCTGCATTACCTAGACTTAAGTAAAGTTATAGGAGTCTGAGCAGCTGTTTATTCTTTTTTCTCCACCTTGGGATGGTACGAACAGCAATCCTGGGAATTTTGCAACATTTCATTGTTTTATTGCAGCCAAGTTCCGTAGGAGCGCGTAAGGAAGTTACGCACTTTACTGGATAGCCCCAAGCCAGAATGGTTATAAGAAAGCTATTTTATTGTCTCGAAGCGAGCCTTGGAAATAATTTTAGATCCCGTTACAACCTCAAGTTGAAAGTTTATTGAGGACCAAATTGTTTCTGAATTAGAGACTTTTGGTAGAACAAATATATTGTCAATCAGACTACCTAACACGGTATGTAATATAGCATGTGGTGTTAAAAGAGTTTAGATATAAAAAAGTTTGCGAAATAGCTAGAATTCGATTGTGTAGGTTGTAAGCTGATGAGATTACAGAGCAAAAAGCGAGGTTTTCAATCTAGCAATCAGCTGAACAAACGATCGATTTATGTTACGGCGCGTTACGAGTTCCTCCCCACCAACATTCTGTGGTAACAAGCCAACGATTGCACACCCAGAAACCTGCAACGTACTGAGTTTTCCCTTTATAAATTCGGCGGGATTTGCGTGTAGAAGGAGAAATGTAACGATAACAGCGACAGGATAGTTCATTTATGTTAGATTACAAAACGGTGGTGAGTCAAGTCTCGGGTTTTACGAGTTTCGTATGACTCCCGAATCGGCTCTGAAGCAGTTTTCCAGAACTCATTTGAGAAGTTTGGCGTCATCAAAAGTGGAAATCCGTGCGTCATACGAGTTATTCCTTTGCTTAGTCGTATTAAACCTATAAAAACTCTAGTTACAAGGAGTCTATTCATGTAACTCGTCAAAAGCGTAATCGCTACTTAGGGTTGTAATTCGATCACATATAAAGTCAAAATATTGACGCAACCTTTATTTTATAGAATAGGCTAGATTCCTAAAAAATAATAATTAGTCCGTCTTGTAGATTGTCCAAAATTAAGCGATACGTATTTTTTCTTTTTTAAATTGGATCAGAACTTGTTAAGATATAGCGTGTTAAAGTTGAGTGTGACGTCACAAGTTGCTACAATTTTCAGGACACTGTGACGTAAAAGGCCCCCACTCCTAATTTTTGAAGTGTATTATCTTTGTCATTTTATGTTTAATTAAAAAAAGAAAAAATACGTATCCAATATTTTTTGATTATCTAAAAAGCGGACTAAATATTATTTCATTATTTCGACCATGGAAACTACCCTATTATCGCACCGTGTAAACGTGAGAAAGTATTTTGAGAGTGGTCGTCATTCATAAATCCTATAAAGCGTCATCAGAGCATAATAACATTAAGGATATTTCAAAAGTGTCGCGCACATTTGCGACCCTTGTAATACCACTGTCAACGCTAGTAATAACATCAGGTAAAAATTGGAGCCCAAACTTGTCCCTTCGAAAGGGAACGGGGATATCGGTTCTCTCTCTCATTAATTGGTTCGAGAGGACAGAATAACTCGAAGCCGAGAAAGCCGAATCAGATGGATCACGAAGCATTTGTCATTTAAAAACGTTCGACTGGAATCCAAACGCTCGGCCCAACGATAAAAATTAGGCGCGCCTAAAATAATTGAACTCTTTTATTTGTGTCGTAACTCCGAACATTTGAGATACTTTGAACGCAATCAGGTTCGCCTTCACTGCTTCGGAGTTAAATTGAGACATTGAATGTTTGCCATTTTCTTTTCCCTCCAATTTCACGCCAATAGCAAAAGTAAAAAGACTCGCCGATACCACCAACATGGTAGGCAATATACGGCCTCGCTGGAGAGAACCATTTCCTTTAATGTTTTCATGAGTCTCGAGAACTAAAGAGCGTGTAACAACGTATCTGTTCGTAGCCTTTTAATAGCCAAAGAGCGAACAAACTGCCAAGTATTAAGTTTTATCAACCATCTGCACGAATGTCACGTCTTTATTACTACATACTTATTCTTTGTCCTCATGAATGCAGCGGCCGAGGGAGCGAGACGGACGGTGTGTGCGTCCCGTTTGCGTCTTGTGGTTTTTGCTGCGCATGAAAAGGTAGGGAAACGAGCGTCCCTTTCGGGCATAGGTGTTCAATTCAATAAAAAATGGCGTACCTGAACCGGTCCCCTGACATGTTTATACATTTTTCTTACTGTTGTGTAGAGGATTTTTTTGTTACGTATTTTTCGATTGAGATTGAATCCAGAGCGTTATTAAAAAAGTTCGTGGCGTAATTCTCGCGGTGATTTTTACTGTGCCGCGGATTTTTAGCGAATTTTCATTTTGTTTTAAAGCTTCGAGAGCCGTGACGTTGATTTATGACCTGAACATGTTTTGGCTCACCGTGTGTTTCAAATGTGATTAGTATTTTAATTAAGTATTAATTACTGCTGTAAAAGAAACGGGTCTCGGCATTGTATTGTTTCACGTGAATTCAAAATGTTTTGAATATCAAATGTAACTTGTAAGTCGACCTGCCGGACTGCTTAAATGGCTTCCATAATAAAAGAGTTTTGACGTACATGGCGATCCGACTAATTTAATTTGTATTCACATTCAATATTAATTGTTAGCTAAAGACGCAAGTACAGTCAACTTCAGATCAGTGGTAACAGTTTTATAGGAAAAACGTACTTATTACTATTGAGTTAAGGTGCATGACAGTTACCACTGATGTGCAGTCTACCGTACTAACCTACTAAATCTTTAAATTGGATTACTAATTTAAATAAATATAGGTAGGTGCTTAAGAAATTTTAATTTACAAAACATTAAATACTTATAAAAAGTGAATAAATAACTTCTTCAGTATCCTCAACAGCTATCATAAACATGAACAAATACCCAGCACATTAAACAAATCTAAATAAGCAACAAACAAGCCATTAACCCGAAGAAAATTCCAAACAACTCCCAAATATCCCAATAGCTAATGCAATAAAAACAAATTGTATCCGAACTCAATCGAATCGTTTGTCTATGCTCGCAGTTTAAAAAATAAAAATCCAATATGGCGGGTGCTAGCACTCACAGCTGAGTCAGCGTACCTTACGATGGCGTCCGACGACGCTTTGTCCCGATGCCTTTTGCTAAGTGTTACGATTCTTACTGCCATTTTATCTTTTGGGAAAGCATTGCCACTGAACGTACTCGTATCTGAAATAAAAATACTTGCATCGAACGAAAACTATACGTCTTTCAGATCGAATTGTTCACTCGATGTTCAGCTGCATCAGCAATTGCAACATTTGTAAATGTCACAGATATTTTTATATCGTAAAACAATTCGTAAAATATGTGGGCAGGTAGCTGATACGTAATCGGTTACGGTGGAGGGTCATCGCTCTGAAAGCTTTTAGGAAAACAAGTATGAATACATAATGAGAACAAAATTAGGTGTCTAAAAATAACGAAATGATGTATCGCAACTATTTTTGGTATGTATGGCGTATCATTTCTTGCTTTTGCGAGGGAAAAAAGGTTCAATATGGATGAATAGAGCAAGCTGCTCCCATCGACAATTAGTTTCGATCTATGCTGCGATCTCCGAACAATTGCACAACTGAATGTATTCTTCTATTCACAAGAGATTTTAAGATAAGTAAGACGTTTTGGGATCTTTTATTATTTGGTTTCGTAAGTGTTGGGTAATAGGTACTCGTCTTGAACATCTTCATAGGTGTTTTAACGCCGTGTAAGATGATTACCAGTGGCATAAAATTAAACTGAACCAAGTTGAAAGCATACCTAATTGTACAGAAACTTTGAATATAGAATGTTCATCGCTCTATGGAATCAATATCGAATGTACTTTTTACCCGACTGCCAAAGAAGGAGGGTAATGTTTTTCGAGTGTATGTAATAAGCAAATGCACCTGTCTATACTTGGGGCTGAATAATGCAAATGGATTATAATTAATCATGATGATTAATAAATGATATGCCTCAGTATATAAAAGCTGTAGGTTTTGTACCTACCTATGTATTAACCCTGGTTCAGAATTAAGAAGAGCTATATTGTCCTATATAATTTTATAGACATACAAATGATTAGACAGCGCTAAAGAACAGACAGACTTTTGAAAAGCGAAAATTTTCCACAATTATAAAGCAGCTTCTTACAAACATTTCAAAATCACATAGGTACATATTAACATACCGAGTTTAATATCTAATAATTTGCCTACAATATTCTTGATTACGTTGATCTTTGACATTGATACTTGACTCCAGTTAAGATGGAGTTTATTATTAAATGCCAAGCTTTCAAATGGGATGCTAAATATGTTATAATGTCAATAATGTGTAATATAACACGTTTATGTGGGTAAATGGCACTTGTTTAACTTGCAAAACTGTTTTAATTGTTACTTGGATGACGAATAATATTTTATAATTGCATCTTAGAAAATGGCTAGCTTAAGAGCGTGTACGTCAACCGCGCGCCATTTGGCCTAAAATGGTACTTTTCAAACCACTGTTTCTCAGTAACTACTTATCCTATAACTATGTTATTTTTTAATAACGCAAGGTAATTTCACTGTCTATATAGTTAATTGAACATAAATTTCAATTTGTGTAGTTTAAATACTTAAAACCCCTATAACGTAACAGATGTTTTATAAAATTCCCGTTCAGCGTCTATTTCGAAGCTTAAATTCATGTGAAAACAGTGGCAAATCTAATCATATTTATTTTTTTACTCATAGACGAAATCCCCATGCCTATAGTTAGTTGAAAACATTTTTTGATTTAGGTCTCTATCTTTCAGAAAAAAATATTTTAACAATGTGAAAAATTGTGAATTTCAAATGCTTTTTTTACCTATCTATCTTACTTAATTTAATATAACAATTATTTACTATAGTAATATAACTCTTTCTTTAAAACATAAACTTTATATTATAATTTAATCTCTCGTTTTATTTTTTATAAATTATTTAAAACTACTATAAAACGCTGCACGCGAGTCAACTCAAACCAGACCGCCGCAAGGCTTCACAGAGAGAGGACGTGTCGCTCCGTCACATCGCGTAGGGTGAATAACCTCTGCCGTGGATACCGAGAATAGAGTACATTTCAAGCGCGACCAACAAATCTTGATACATTACTATTTTATTTAAAGCTCAATTTTGAAGCATATTTTTTTTTATCGATTGAGTTGAAATTTTGTTTGAATGTTCAGTTTTAATGACAATGTATGATTCTATATCCAATATGGCGGTATACCCAAGATGGAGAAAAAAATGTTTTTAATGCATTCCTACGATATGGGTATCAAATGAAAGGGCTTGCTATGAATAACTCGAAAAAAAATGTGTCGCGAGTCTAAATCCAATATGGCGGACTCCTTAGGCTAGAAATCACTTATTGCAGATGTCTGTTACCAATCGAGCTATAATTTTTTTTTTTTCATTTTGGATGTACCTACCCAAATTTTGACTTTTGATCTCGAATAACTTTTGAAGCATATAGTATAGATAACTTAGAACTTTATTTGCAATGGTAAACCCAAGCTCTGCACCAATATTTGGCTTTCCGGCAATTGTTGTTATTTGACCACAATTTTTCGGTCTGGATGGACTGGACCATTCATATAAACAATCAATTTTTCAAATCGGTCCAGGCGTCTTTGAGAAATCGAGAACAATCAAATTGAGAACAATCACAAAACAATCTAATTGAAACCTCCTCCTTTCTTTTTTTGAAATCGGTTAAAATACAGAAACTCTTAACATTGTCATTAATCATCAGTCGACTATTTAGTACTGTTGAAAATTGTATGTAATATACAGAAAGTCCTCAAAACCAAGGTTTTCATAGGTGCCCGATTTTTTTGCAAAAGAGTGTAAGTATTAACGACTTATTTTCATGCTTTTATATTTTAGACATCCATAGACTTACACTATTTTCCCGCTATTAACTATTTACTAAATAATATATTTTTTGTTCTACCAATTTCACTCGAAAGGATCAAAATGGTTTGTGTGACTATACGTGAAGTATGATAGGCACGCACACAGCCGCGACGCTAGTCTGCGCGGTTTTTTGCGTTGAATTACCTAAAGTTGACTTCGCGCGCCGAGCGTACACGCTCTTAAGTGCTCTTGTTTCATTTGTAGAGATAATCTGAATTTCTGTTTTTGATTTAAAAGTGCAAAAGTTGTCGTCAAAGTTGATGTCGTTCCTCAACTAAATTCCGAGCACAAGTCCGCGCATGTGTCCTTTCCGTACCCGGATAAAGTATATGGAATCACTACATAGTAGTCGCTTTTTCTGTCCCTATGTCCCTTTGAACGCTTAAATCTTCAAAACTACGCAACGGATTTTGATGCGGTTTTTTCAATAGATAGAGTGATTAAAGAGGAAGGTTTATATGTATAATAACATACATTAAATGGTGGGGAAATACTGTTACACCGTGCGAAGCTAGTAGGTACAATATTCCTACCCAACAGTGAAGGAATTTTTCAAATCAGTCCAGTGATTTCGGAGCCTTTTTGGTAGAAGCAAAAACAAAGGAAAAAATCCTCTTTATTGTTATGAGTATAGAATATTTGTAGTATTATTAATTTATAAGTAGGTATTGCATGAGTGCATTTTTATAATGAGTACAATAGTCAATTGTGAGTCATATTTAGTTGTCACATTGATATGCGTTGTCCTTCATATTGCATACGTAATGTCTGTTTGTTCTTGAAGATAACCTTCAGAAACCAATACAGACGAACTTGTTCTAGTTATTGGACTGCACATCAGTGGTAACTGTCATGCCCCTTAACTCAATAGTAATAAGTACGATTTTCCTATAAAACTGTTACCACTGACCTGAAGTTGACTGTACAATCATATTTGAGGTGCTAAGGTAGTGAGGTACAAAAAATATTTTTCTATACATATTAACTATGTATAGAAAAATATATGTATTATTATTTGTATTATGTTTCATGTACAATAATCCAATCATGACAGTACATACAATACATGTTAATAAATTCGTCGGGATTTGCCCTCAGATGACTCATATAAGATGATGTCACGTTTATCGTGTATATAAATATATGTATACTTTGTGCTTAGACTTTCCTTGTTATTCATATTATTATTGTCTATGAATGTGCTAGAAGTTAATGGTTGAATATTTTTTACATATCACTAGGTATTTATCGAAAACACGTTTTAAAAAAGTTTGAGGTTACTTGCTGATAATATTATTTACTAGCCGTTTTCCCGCGGTTTCACCCGCGTCCCGTAGAAGTTACTGCCCTCACCGGGATAAAATATACCCTATGTTACTCGCAGATAATATAGCTTTCTATGGTGGAAGAATATTTAAAATCGGTTCAGTAGTTTTTGAGTTTATCCATTACAAACAAACAAACAAAGTGTTCCTCTTTATAATATTAGTATCTTTACCTAGATAGGTAATATAGGTTTTCATAAAATGACAACATACATTTTTTTTAAATAAACAACATTTGTGTTTCTGTTCAAGCAAAAATAAAGATAATTTTTAAGTATTTTATCTTTCTAAACGTGTCCATTAAATATTTAATGTTTATGGATCTTACTCAATCAGAGCTAGGGCTGCCATCCGTCCGGGTTTCCCCGGATTTGTCCTCGTTTGGAGGCCGTCCGGGGGCCGTCCGGGCGGGGTTTCAAGAAGTGTCCGGGGAAAACCCGGACATTTTTCATAGGGCCATCTTAACCTATGGTGCCTGGGTATGCGAATTACCCGGGCGCCTAATAATGCAGAAGTCGAAGTGTCCCAAAACTCCAAAATTTTCGCGCTCGCTTCGCTCGCGGCTTCTTTTCTAAACACATTTTTCTTACGTTTAGCTACTTTAATATCCCAATATTCAAAAAATTTTGCGCTCGCTTCGCTTGCGGCATCTTCACTTTGCGGATTTTTTTATTATACAAGTTTAGGTGCTTTAGTGACCCAAAACTCAAAAATTTTCGCGCTCGCTGCGCTCGCGGCGACTTCACTTTACAGTTGTTTGTATTTTTCAACATTTTTTTGGTCTAACCTATCAAGAAGGTAACTCCTAGTTTCCATATGAGCTTTTACTGACCTTCGAAATACATTAAGTCACAATCATTCAATACTAGGTACGACATGAGCTAGAGACGGCCCTGACTTTTCATGTAAGGAAGGACCTCATTGAATTTAAGTAATATGGTAATATTAAAAATTAGGTCTTGTTTTGTTAAACAAAAAAAATCGGACTCATCCGGGGAAAAAATGCTATTTACGCCAAATGTCCGGGTTTTTTTAAATATTTGTCCGGGTTTGGCGAAATTCGAAATGGCAGCCCTAATCAGAGCGGATGAATTTAGATTCAAATAAAATAACGTTCAGAAGCTGCAAATGTGGGTTAATGTGTAATGCTTTTAAAGTACCATTTTATTAAGGTTAACACTGACATAAAAATTAAATACAGGGAGAAACCTGCCGAGCAGTGTAATTTTACACATAATCTTTAAAATAATTGCAAGCCATTTTATCACAAAAGCAATATAAAAGTAAACAAAGCGAACTAAGACTTGAAAATTATTCTGAATAACATGGAAAAGCAAAATTCGCGTCTATTCCCAAAACAGTTTTAAGTTCCATTAAAGAGTTCGAAACACAACCATTACAATGGCTTCTAACACGCATAAATTCGTATTCGCATACCGAAACTTCCTTATCTACAAGCCACTACAATTATAAACGGCTTTAGCTATTTATTGCTACTCTAGCGTAGATTCCATTCCACACCCCGTGAAATTCCTATAACTTTCACAAAGTTCAAACCAAAGTACTACTAAATAGCGGCCGTCTCGTTCACTCTTCGTTTTATTCGTACGTTAGTAAAGGACAGGTATACGAGCATAATTCACGCAGCTTTTAGTGGTGTGGTCGTAAATCTTCGTAGTCAATTCGCATTGATCGTTTGCGTCGGCGCAAAAAGATACGCCGGTGTCCTTTAGATAAGATAGACGGCAATCGACGGAGACTTGTGAATCATTCTGTCAAAGATATTCCTTTCAAAACTCTGCATTTGAATTAAGAATGGGGTTTGAATACTTTTGAATTTTCTGCAGTCAGATGTTAGACTTAGATATTTGAAATTTGAACGGATTATTGTAACTGGTTGGTTAGAGTGTTCAAAATTCAACATTAGAAAAAAGATTTTTGATTCTAAATCGTGGTCCGTAAAATCCAGCCTGTGTTCTCAGCATATTACGTAATATCATTATCATGCAAATGTACACCTGCTTAAAAAAATAACGTATGTTTTTAATTAGCACAATTTGCAACTGGCTGGTTAGCAGGGCGACCACAGTTTAAGTACCCACCCATCCCATAAGCCTTTAATACCATACAAACCGCCCACATCGGCCGACGGAAGAGGGGAACAATTTTTCCCGGAATGGAAGCGAGCTATTACAAATATGTACGGATCAAATTGAAAGGTGTCGTAATCCTAACATTATCGTAGGCAGATTTAGAAATTAGGTCGGCGGTACGTACCTCGATTTCACGAATCTGCCGTGTACAAGCAAATAAATCTGATAACACTAACTCGTATTAAAGATTTTGCTTATTTATTTATTTATTTATTTACTGAGGTTTGTAAGGCATTGCATTTGAATAATTTTATTGATTTATCGGTTTTAAGGTGTGTTTTGATTCTGTACTCACGAAGGAGTATTAGTTAATGTCCTGCTGTGAATTTGGGAAAAACAATAACTTATCGATTTCTGACACAATTTTGTGGAAATTCGCTATGAAATAAGCTTGTTTCTACATTCTATTTATAACCAACTTTTCCTCAAAAACTTCTTATAGACCCACACAACACAGCTTCTACCAAAATAAAGTTTCAAGCATTTAATCTCATTGAAAGACCGTCTATTTAAACTAAACTATACACGATACTAAGGCTTCTATTTCGTCTTCAAATGGGCCATCCAGGAGCCCTGTTCCCATTTAGTTCCAAACTAGGTCACCCGTTACACCAGTCGGACGTCTTAAAATTGCATTGCACACAAATTCCTTTGCAAAGACGTAGATTAATGATCATGAAGTTAATTATGCAAGTGTATAGAAACTATTCGAGTAGAAAGCAAGAAAACCGGTAATATGTATGTATTGTTGTAATAATAGGGATGTGCAAAAGTTCAGATGTTACGATAAGATTTGTGCTCGTTGCGTAACGTGTGGTGTGGAATGGTGGGTTGTGGTACAAGTTATAGGCTGAAGAAATATATTTTAGTGTTATTTGGTATGTACCTATGGTAAAATCCCGCTTGTAAGTTTATAATTAAAATTAAGACGATGGTTTCAAAAACTATGACGGTACATACAACATGCCACATAAATATCGATAGTTGTGTATTAACCGTATTTTTGACCATAATTAATTTAGTTATAAAATAATCTCGCTGTGGCGGCATATTGGGCTGACATAGTGTAGTCTCAATATATGACATGTCATCGACACGAAAGAAGAAGTTATAAAATTAAAATTAAAAACAGTTCACAGTTTATTACTAAGTTTTAAATTAAGTGCAAGATTTTTTTCTTTCTCATTTTGCTATATTTCATCGTAAAACAACACGATACAGGCGTTTCATAAAACCATTCGTTCATCTCTTAAACCAAACAAAAAAGCATCGAGCATCCAACGCTGCAGTCTAGCGCCTCACTGTTTCGAATCATTAATTTGACACTTGAAATAGCTCAGAAGTGTTACAATGGCAGTACCGACCCGCCCACAAAACGTTTACGGGTTAAAGGTTGGCGATCTTTTTAAATGTGGCTCGGAATGGTTGGGCAACCCTGCTTTTGTTAATGGAAACGTAATGAGTAAGAGTGAAGGTTGGTCGAATGGGCCCCGCCAACGATAATTGGTGTGTTGGATCGGGCCGCGGTTCCGGGTTAGAAATTTAAAAGAACGTGGAGATAAAAACGTTAGATGTACAGTCAACTTCAGGTCAGTGGTAACAGTTTTATAGGAAAATCGTACTTATTGCTATTGAGTTAAGGCACACGACAGTTACCACTGATGTGCAGTCTACTGTACGAGGAGATTTGAAAATAGAACGCGATGCGGTTTTGTTTAAGTTATAAGATGGCCCTTGTGAATTTACGTATTGTTTAGAATGTATGTCACAATAAAAGTATTCTAGAAACGTATTCTATAGTCTGACTGTGCAATCCGCTTTTCTTGTCTTGTTTATGTTTATAAGATTTGTATTTATTTTTATTTAAATTCTTTGATCATGCAATCAGATATCTTTATGATATTCCAAGGGACATTTAGATCACAGTTTCATGGAGAATTTTCCATTTATTTGCTCAATAAAAATGGACTTGTCTTACTTAGACCCTTGACACCTAACAGTGAACCTATGTATAGAAATCATTATAGGTATTTCTTTGGCAGTACTAAACACATCTGTTTGATATTTGCACCTGTAGTAGATGCAATATCTACAAAATCATGAATTATTTACCCCCAATAATGTCCCATTACAAACCCACCTCATGAAATACAATAGCCATACTATATTAAACTCTAGTTATATTTTATTACAATCGACATTATTTTACAGCGATATCCAATACATTGGTTTATAGGAGATATGGTGTCTTTTATGGGTCGTTACATCCTATATGGTCCAGTTATCATCGTATCATGTTTGCTGTTAAGTTCTTGGTCGTTCTATTGTGTTTTGTCTTAGGTAGTCATGGTTTCTTGTCTTGTGTTATGGGTCTTTATTGTATTTTGTAATTACTAAAGCTTCTTAGATAGATAGATAGATAAAACATTTATTCGGACAAACGACAAGACACCATAAAGATACACAATAAGAAATAAAACAAAAAAACAAGAAGTGGGTAGAAAGACAAACATAAAATACAAAAATTAACGGCGTGGTGCAGTGTCTTACGCTTGCACCGAAGGGGAGTCCAGCTCAGCATGTGTCAGGTAGAATACCTGACGCTGGTATTTTGCTGGATCCCGAAAATGACGCTTGGTAAAATATTGTTGAGAAGTTAGTAAAACCAATATGACTCTATAGGAGTATTAACAGAAAGAATAAATATATTATCTTTTTATCTACCCATTGGACTATGAGATAATGAGAGTGAGGGAATATAGAGTGCACCTGTGTCTGCATAAATGCTTGTGCACCATTATGTTCTACGCAGTTGGTTGAAATGAGAATAACCACTGTGGCTGATGATAATGGGTTGGATGGTTACTTTTTCTATAATTTTTGGTAATCCTAAGTATACAATTCAGTAATCAGTTACTTATTTAAGTAGTATAAACAGCTAATGACTAAAGTTTGACGTAAAGAATTGTGGTTGTCTCGACTGACTAACATTATTGTTTTGGGGAAAAACAAAGTTGAGTCTACTAGTCATGACTATACCTACTTATCAAAATGCCTTTCATATTAAGGATAACATGCCTATGCCTATAAAACAATTGATAAAACAGTGTTTCTTTGTAACTAGTGACCACAATTATTCTAATTTCTCACGTAGGTATGTTTCTTTTACATATGTTTATTGTCATACATAAAGGCCTTGCCTAAAATGGAACTCCTTTCTTTTTCCGAACCAACTAAAAAGGTTATACATCCGGCCACAAAACCATATTCAGAAACAAATAGAAACCGAAAGCCTGATCAAAGTTCACTAACCATTACTAAATCCTTAATGAAATGCCCTTCAAGTACCCCTAACCCTAGGCTGAAATCTAAGCCTACCCCACAGTGCAGACTAAACAGTCGGCCGACAGTTGGCCATATGGCTGGATAAAGTATTTTTTAAGAAAATCGTGAATTCAATAACAGTCTTTAGCCGGTCTGATACCGCTCAAATATACCTAGTTACCGGCATGAATCTTGAGCTCTGACCTTCACCTGGGCAGAAGTAATTTATTAGGTCTCTTTTGAACCTTTGACGTTTAACCTTTTGATTTTTATGAAGTGAGGCACGGGAGCGGGCTAAAGCGGTGATTGGCCCGCAGTGCATCGCGTCATAGCCATCGCTCGGGATTGGTTCTTTGCTAATAAATCACTACACACCTATCGGCACGAATCTTGAGCTATACTATACCTGATCTATACCTGATCGTTTTTATGTGCGTACTACCATTAATTTCTAAACTTATCAAGCGCCCGATCAAACTATCGGCCGACTAAAAAGTCTGTAGTTTGCGGGTATTCTAAGGCTATCGGCCGAAGGACTTCGAAGTCGATCAAAGTGGGATTTGCGATGAGACCCGAACGGCAGCCGAAGGGTTGCTTCCGAAATTGAAATTTTGTTTTTGTTTATTCAGATCGTCAGGTGAGATTTGAAGGGTTAGGACATTGTTTGAATTAATTAAAAATATATAGAACCGTTCAGATAAACCGGGTAATGTGATTCAGAGGTAAATAAAACGTGTGTATTTGTTTTACCTTGATATCTTATTTGGTGTTGAATGACAGTTTTCCTCATTCACATGTATTAATTGAATCAGCGATGCCAATCCCAGTTAACATATTGCGAAGAGTTATCGTATCCCTGGTATATAAAGAGCTTAAGAAGGAACATGATGGGGTTTAGTCAGTAAGAGTCTGACACTCCCTCACGCTGCACCCACAGCGGGAGGGGTCATTTAATGACTTCCTACTAAAAAAAGTAAAAAAATTGCAAAAATCTATACGACAGTCATTTATTTACCCTTATTACAAAACCAGAATTACACAAGCAAATCCCAAAATAGCGCCCAAATCTCTTCCAACTTGGATCCTTTCAAACCGAACTTAAAATCATAAGCAGTTGAAACTTACAAGCACAATGTTTTGGCAGCCCTGTCAAGTTAATACACCTCATCTTAGAAGTTTAATCCAGGAGTTGCAGCTCTAATCTTTCACGTCAATGGCTGTAGTACGGAATTAAGCAGGGTTCAGATTTTCCTACTTTCGTGGTCGTTTATGAAACGCCTCGTTTTACTTACGGATGGTAGTTCGTCATCTCTGGCGCAGAAAGAGTGCTAGTTTCACCGTTTTGTGTGTCTGTTTTATGAACCGATTTGGATGCGGTTTCTAAGGTAATGGAGGTAAAAATAATTTGAGAAAATCTGCAAATAAAAGCACCATATTAAATGGAGAACCGTAAGCTATGTTCGTTGCTCTTGGGTTATGGTATCACAATGTAAAGTTAAAAAACATTTCTTATGTAAACGAAGACTTAATTCTTCGCAATCTAAAATTAGTCGTCTATTGTGTATGCTGCCTTACTATTTAACCAGCGTCGCCTTATTTGCATAAGTATTATGTCTAGAACTGGGAGTTCTACCACTGTTTAGCTCTCTTGTTTTGTCTATTGCTTTGTGAGTCTATGTTTATTTGCATGCAAACGTCACATTGGAAGACTATGATATCTGAGAACAAAGGGATTGAAAGTCGGATTTCTTTAACATATCTTTTGATTTGGTTACTAAAGATAGATAAATGAACAGATATGATGTATGTTCTATCTCATGAAGGCCATAGACCCAAAGTTGTGAGTGTGATTGTACATGCACGCTGTCTTTGTGTGATACAACTACTCGGCCAATGGTGAGCGCTCCGGACCCTACGCATACACAGACAACGTGCACGTATATTACACACACAAGTGTATCTCACCCGCTGTCGTGACATAGAACATTTGTACGTATGTGATGGAAATTCGCTTTTAGTGCAATACATGGCTGAATAGAACCATCCTAAAATAAATTGCACTGATGTAATGCCGTAACGAAATACATTCCACAGAATCGGTAGTAGGTAAGCGACTGGAAATTGCTTTCAGGTGCCCTAGTTTAGATCTTCAATTTCGGCAGCAGTCCGGTCCTGAAAGTTCGACGGCAATGCCAATAATCCCCTGTGTAGTATGCTGTATTATTTTGTAGGTATTTTAATGGAATATGTTTGGGATTTAGAAAGTAGAGTGGAAAGAAAGAATGCAGTTCTTTGTGCTGTTTTAGTAAATCGTGCAAGGAACACTTTTTGCATTTAAAGTATCTACAATCTATACTAATATTATAAAGCTGAAGAGTTTGTTTGTTTGAACGCGCTAATCTCAGGAACTACTGGTCCAATTTGAAAAAGTATTTCAGTGTTAGATAGCCCATTTATCGAGGAAGGCTATAGGCTACTTTTTATCCGGGTTCGTGCAGAGGTTTCCACGGGATGCGGGTGAAACCGCTGGCAGAAGCTAGTAAAGAATATTTGTATTTGTACTATCTGCAAATGAAAACATAGATTGAATACGTTCGCCACTAAGTTATACAATCACGGAAAAAGATTATCACAGTCTCAAAAAAGGTTTTCGAGATCTACCAATTTAGCGTGTTTCGAAACGCCTAGGAACTCATCGACAAGAAAGTCACCCATTCACAGACCGATTGCAGCAAGGGTTGCATGAAAGATCCATCCCCGTGGCTAATACCTAGCCTTCTTATGTTGTCTTGGTATCCTTATGCACCTACCAAAGAACCGTTGACAGATTGAGGTTCGACTATTAAAGAAAACAAAAAAAGTATTTTAAGTAGCTACCTCATTGTATCAAAACTTTTGTTTCTCGATCCAGTCTTCTGACTAATTAAGAAGTCCTTTTAAACTTTTAACCAAAATCATTTATAAAGCATACCGTTGTCAAGAATTTATCGTCAAATCGTCTCACGCCGTTTCTAATTAAATAATTAAAAAAACCGGCCAAGTGCGAGTCGGACTCGCGCACGAAGGGTTCTGTACCATTATTTGTAAAATGAGCGAAAAAATCACGTTTGTTGTATGGGAGCCCCCTTAATTATTTATTGTATTCTAGTTTTCAGTATTTATTGTTATAGCGGCAACAAAAATACATCATCTGTGAACATTTCAACTCTCTAACTATCACGGTTCATGAGATACAGCCTGGTGACAGAAGGACGGACGGACGAACGGACAGAGGAGCGAAGACAATAGGGTCCCGTTTTAACCTCTGGGTACGGAACCCTAAAAAACAGTATTTGCTTAACCTTTTCTTTTTTCGTTGACAGGAAAAAACAATTCCAAAGTTGGTCCTAATTTGGTATTCTGTTTAGGAAATGTGAAATAAAATTGGTTGAATTAATGGAATGGTCCATATCTTGATTAAGAATGACCGTTAGGTGTAGGTTTTAGTATCGTGCTAATTAGCCTGTGCTTTGGGTAGGAATGAGACAAGGTTTACGTTGATGTTGCTGATTTGTATCTTTGAAACGGTTCGCTGCAGGTTGATAAGCGAAAAGTGATGTCAAAAAAGTTACTTAAAAAAAGTACATAAAATGGCACATTTTACACCGTGGCGAAGTAATGTGATAACTTCAATTACACAATTACTATTGCAGATATACTCATAAGTTTGTCGAGTAAATTGTAATAATGTTCATAAACAAAATTGCATGTAACTATGTCATACTAAGCTTTATTTATTAGTAACTTCGTTCTATATCCTTTTGATTCTCAGAAGTGAACAATACACTGAAAATTACGGCATATTTAGTGCATTGTCACGAATAAGTGACACTTAATAAATTATTAGCTTGTTCGAAATAAGTGTGAACACTTGTATTTAGTTCCAATTAAATTGTTTTCTATAGAATCTTGATAACAATTTCCGAGTATTTTGTATTAAGGCTTTAATTGGCTGTAGATTATCGAGGTTTTGTTTCACAGGTATGTATTTAATTTATTAAGGTCTAAAGTTTTGTCAAATTGATAGTTTCAAGTCATTTGACACTATAAATCTAATTGATATCAACTTGAATGAAATATTATCGAGTTTATTTTAATTGTTTGCTTAATTTGTGTATACGATTAGTAGGCAAATGTTATCGCCAAATAGACATTAAAAGTAGTAGTAGATGTTTACATTGCTATAACTGTAAAAACTTGCGTCATTCTTTTATAAATACCGATCTATCATAGTTCATTGACCTTTGTGAAGTAATGCGACCTTTTTACGCTGTCAAATGATATTTTAAACTAAGAATACGACGTTAGCTGAGATAAAAAATTGCTTTAAATAGCTCTTAGCATGTTCTGCTATCCTGGTACTTATAGTTTTGATACCCTTTCGTCCTCAATTTGTTATACTTAGATCCGATCCCGTTTTGACACAAAACCTTTTAATGTCTATCAACAGGATGCTCCATAAACAATGCTCTTCATATATTTTGTTAACTAGAACTACCATGTGGTCGCCATCTTGAATGTTTACAATCAAAATTGACGTTTACACCCTTCGCATAAAGTTTAGAATTGTTTGTTCCGACTTGTCAAATTGAATTGTGTTGTTTGCAAAGTTTGTGTTTGCTGTTCGAACGTTGGAATTTAGACTTTATTGCTTTGTTTTAAGGATGTAAAAATATTTTTGAGTGTTATTTTGATGTTGGTTCTAGGAGTTTTGTTTGCATACTGACAGACAAGAAACACCCGAACAGAATAGTTTGGTATAAGATTTTTTCTAAACATGTATATTTTTTTTCATTTGTTATTAATCTATCAGCAGTTTTTGGTAACAAGGTACACGACAGTTGTTTCTGAGACGTTTCGAAAATAAACTTAAATGATGATTGACTTATTGAGAATGAGAACAAGATTGAAGCCAGTTATGAACGGATAAAAATGCAGTTCACATTAATAATAGTTATAATTAAAAACTGAACTTTAATAAGCTTACCTGGAAACCTGTTTATCCCGTATTCTTTGCCGACGAGACTCAAAAGACCATTTATTAAAAGTCTTAAAAACCTTCATTTATAACACCCATTCCTTTTGAAAATACGACACCCAAAAAACACATAATATAAACCTACATTTACATCGCATTTTTGGTGAAAAACTGTATTCCACGACAAAAAGGCACTCACACCACAAGAGGCACTTGAAAAAAAAAAAAAACTCGCGGTATCCTACTGGAAGTCGGGCGGCGGAAGTCACTAGGCTTCCCGGAAGTGCTAGAGGGTACTCGGGAGCGGTCCAAATTGTATTTAATCACAGTAGGTATATTCCAGGCTGAACGGCACGTTTCATGTGCTCATCAAATTATTAAAAATTTAAAGGCCACCCTTCATTTTGTTGGTCGATATTTGTGGCCGTTGGTGTAATGTGGGCCTAATTTTTTATTTATTTTTCTGGCCCATTTTTTTTTTTCCTGGTGTAATTGAGCTCTTAACAATTATATAATACTCCGAAACAGCATTTTTATTATTATCAATATTCTTTAGTCCGTCTAAAATTGATATCCAAATTCATACTTTATTTCATGTAGCCTAAAAATTAAAACGATAAAAAATGTCGACACCATCGCTTAGCGTCTCCAGTCCTTTAGGAATACTTCTAAATACTCGTCCAAATAAAGCTGAGTACATAACAGCGAGATATTAAGTCCTGTAAGTACTTGTCAGAACTAAAGTTGTAAATTGCAAACTTCGCGGGACGCGATGCGTTGACTTCGTTCGTAATGTTTTGATGGTAGTGTTTCGTTTTAAAAAGTCATTTTCTTCATGTTTTTCGTATTTAGCTCGTGTTTTAGGAGTTTAGTTGTGGTTTGAGTTAGGTAAGCTGTTTTGATTAACTTTTCGAGGTTACTGCAGCTAAACTTAATTCTAATTCATGTCGCACATGTTTCTGTACGTTTACGTAACTGTAAAACCTCAATACCCAGTTTTACTCTCGCATCCCTAATGCATTAATTAAGCTGTCAATCTCCTGAGAAAACCCAAAAAATCACGCCAGAAATTGGCAATCAACATAAACGTCGAGTTGTTCCATAAAACCTGTCATTTCTAATCTTACGTGAAACCAATAAAACTGAAGCAATATAAAAGCCAAAATGAAATACACGTAATATATCAAAACATGTTGTAGTGCACGTTTTATTTATTATTTTTGTTTACAACATGTCAAACGCAAGGCGACTCGATCTATCACTAGCGCTCCTGGCGGCGAGCCAAGGAAACTATTTCCAACTATTCGGACAGACCCGTTAATAGTTTTACAGTTGTGGTCCGCTTGTGTGCGCTAAGCTTTGTAATTAATACCCAACTAGGATCTCGAGTTCATTTGGTCGTTGAATTGACGGCTCAGATATATGGTTGTTTTGTTTTGTAATCTGGCCTTATAATTTTAGCCGGCAATTAAAATTTTTGACTCCATACCTACTTTAAAAGTCTTTTAGTATTACTAAGGATCAGTCAGTTTTAGTTTGTGTTTTCTACTGCTCTAATACAATATTCTCCCTCAAAAGTTTCATCTCATTTCAAGTCAATATACTTCTCATAACGACATGAAACAAAATATGATTTCAAAATAAACCGTATGTAGAACGATCAACATAAACATTCAAACGATTTTAAATTTCAAACGCCCATTTTAACGTTGCAGTTGATAGTGGCGCCACTTGCTAAGGAAAAACGTCAATGACCTGTCAAATTTAGTACATTTGAATTTAGTTCCTCATTTTCCCGTCTCATGACATAAGTTGGTCGTGCCGAATGTCGTAAGTTTTTTTTTATAGATGACATGTTTCATATGTTTGACTGGTAACGTTGTTTATGATTTACTGATTTTAAAACTGTTATATAATGTTTAGTGTCGGCCGAACACGGGGAGTTAATTTATAATTCGTAGCGATAGTAAAATGTTATTGCTTGTAAAAGCATTAGGTGAAACTGTGTAGTTTCGTAATTTGTAACGTAAAATCATTCAGTTTCTGTGTAGCTTGTACGCACGCTGTTTATAATTTCGACGAACTAGTCGTTTTTTTTTATAATCGTCTATGAATGATGTCATCACATTCTAAGTTTAAACATACAATTATTAATCTGTACTGCATTTGAATATTCCAAATTCAAACCATCAAAATCTTAACAACATTAGTTCTAAATCCAAAACTTACACCCGAGACTTACACCAATAGGAAAATACGTGACATCTATGACGTCACGGCTAACGCCTAATGAGTGGGGTGAGTGACCTTTGAAGCGGGAATTTTGCAACCGCAGCGGGTCCCAAGTCCTCTTGTATTGAGGGTTGGCAAACCTATTTGTTATTTTTTTTTTACATGCAAAGAGGATTTGTTTTGAAATCCTCCATAGAGTATGGTCTTCTTTTTGTTAGTGGCAGTCCTATTAAAAATACGAACATTTTTGTCTAAAATGTAGGTACAGGTAAATAATTGAGGTGCTAGTTTTTTAAAGCTACCGTTTTCTAAGAATGAATGCAGTATTATATCAAAATGTTCTAAGAACTGTGACTCATTTATTTTTATTGATCGTTTGTCCGTACCTTATACTTTAATTAAGTTTGATTGCCTAGTGAGATCATGTTTAGTCTGAATGTTTTGTATACCTACGTCTTTAAGAAGGTACATAGGTAACTTAAAAGTTATTATACGACTTCCAAATATACTGCTTTTACTGACACTTCAAGATTCAATCAAATAAAAAAAAAATGTTCCATAACATTTTTGAAAAGGAAGACCGAGGCAGACAAAGACCGATCCTTAAAATTAGATTGATCTTTATAACGATAAGACCGCCCATTATGTCCTTTTATTTATTAATTTTAAGAAATGTAAAAATTATGTACCTAATAAAGTATATTATCTATCTATTTATTATACTACCTAATAACTTCCAAACCCATATTTAGCGGAATCTTCAATCCAACCCACATTACTATGCATGATATTCCTTCGTCTTCAGCCATCACAAACGTTTGCAAACCCAAATTAATATGGCGGATTGTTTAGCTGAAATTACCTTGACCTGATTCCAAACCTTGCTTGACATGGGATTCCTACCCTGTTGACAAAACTGCTTATAACTCTATAATGGTTAGGCCGATTTTGATGAATCATATCTAAAAATCACCGTTGGAATACCAGCTTTGATGTTATATAATCTCATTCAAAAGTTATGATGCTAAGAGTTTCAGGAATCTGATCTGAGACTGCAAGGTTTGCCGTCTTTTAAGTAAAGCACAGCTGCATTTGGTCAACTCATGTGGTGATAATATATATATTTTTTAGAGATTTATCTTATTTGTGATATAGAGCGAATATCCTTAACATCTTTTTTTGCTGTACAAAAATTGGATAGACATTCTTTTTAAACAGATTTAAGCTGCGATCGTTAAACTACGAATTTCATCCTGCAGATGGCCGGTTATGTCATATTTATATCGTATTCCGAGGATCCAATTTCGCAAATTTTTAACGGTCTGCCGTACCTTACAATTGAATCCGGTAATCGATATTTCATCCACTTCCACGTAATCAAATTTTGTTGTTTTCACATATTACGCACGTATGTGGTGATGACATTTCAATATTGTGTTAAGTAATTCGAAAAATACGGAAATAACTGTAGTACTTTTAATCACCAAGCGATCTCATATATATAGGTACTTACCTAATAACATAGATGAAATAAGCATATAACACAGGAAGTTACTTTTGGAATGGACAACTAGAATAAAAAAAACATTATTTTTGACGATAAGTGCTCGCAAAAAAAATTAAATAACATGCTTTAACTTTGGTTGATAGAACCCGTTTATAACCTCAACCTTAGCGATTTTATTCTACTACCATCAACAAACAGACTCGCAACAATACCACATAAACAACTGTATCCCACAAATCTAATAATCTTTATGCCATGGTCTATCGTCGGCCCCATCCCATGGGCCCCGTGGGACCTACCACGGCTACCACATGGGACCTGAGACCTCGCTCAGCGAATTGAGGGGGTCATACACCTTTGAGCACCCTGTAGTGAAAGATTGTTTGGTTTACCTTTACTATATGTACTTATAAATAAGCTTTTCTGGATTTTGTCTTAGGTCTGCAGAACTGGACTGATAAATACTATATTAATTTCTGATGAACCGTCTAGGAAATATCCATGAAATGGGTATCGCTTTTTATGTTAGTAATTTTCCAAAAAAAGTCGTTTAATCTTTTTAATGTCAGGGATTTTGCATTATTGTTGACACCTAACAAGAAGCGAATATAAGACAAAAATTATCTAAACTTTATCCAAATCCATTTCAAAGATCTGCCAAAAAAGCATAAATTATATCCGTCGTTCGTCGTTCATCTTGCAATTTTCTAAAATAATCCCGATGTTGACGAAACAAAACAAACGTACGAGTATATTCCCATCAGATAGGATCAAGTGTCAATCAACATAGATAGGCTCAATCTCTAGATAATATCCACTCCAAACTAACCGTAAACAGCTAAAAAACATTCTATTTACTTTTCTCACTAAGTAGCTTTTTGTATCACCTTTTTAAGAACCTCATAACTCCTCAGAGGAAACGTTCACTTTAATTACGTTCATATTGGAACTAAAAATAAAATGCCATTAGGAGCGTTGACAACCCTGTCCTCCAATATCTCGAGAGCTTTCATCGTTCTTACAAATCGCTTACGCCCCTCGCCCCTTCGTTCGAACGTTGAGAACCGCTGCCAACGCGGGTCCCTTGTTTTAAGGCAAAAATTATGGCTTGTACTGTCCTCCGTCGGTTTTTATTTGGCATCCTGCGTGCTTCGGGCTTGGCGCGACACATTTGGATTGCTCAATTCACTGGCAACATTCACAACCGTATGCGGAATGTTTATTGTTAATTTTTCGAATTTCGAACAGTGTCTTTATCACCAGTATCAAAGTTTGAGAATTGCTTACTTTTGGCCTTTTTTGTCGCAAAAACGTAAAGGTGTCGACAGTATTTACAGTTTTTCGGCAAACAAAGATGAATTTTCTATAGGTGACATTATTGTTTGATAAAATCGAATCCACGACAAAGCTGGGTATTCTGTAGGGACAAAGTAATTTGCTAAAGTGGTAATGCCTCCCCTTTACACCCCCAACTCCCCCTGTAGGCGTATGTCGTCGATCTACTAAGGCTTAGATACTTACTGGAGTTCTTTCTACCTCTTCATCTTATTTTCTTGTAAAATATTGAGTGTATTACCGGAATATTTTAATTAAACACTGATAAAATTATTCCCAATTTAGAAATTCCTTCCATACTCAATTTAAAGCAAGCAAACAAAACGCCATAACTCAAAAATTTCAAATTTTAAAATAATTTTGACAACATCGCTGGGGAACGTCGCACATGAAATTCCTTTAAAATTCTATCACATATTAACGTCGAAAAACGTCGTAATTCATCTCTTAGCTTTTAGTAGACGACAGTAGCGTTCGGAAATAAGCTGCTTCTGCCTAAGGGTTGGTACACATTTGTTATATTTCATGTACGCGAGTGTGTACCTACTTTATACTGTTGACGCGTACCTAAGTTTAATTAGTAGGGTTTCTACTTGCTAATTGACTGACGAATTGCAAAGGCAACTTGAACTATCTAGTTTTAAACATCATAACAGTTACTGTATTTATTGTGCTCATTGATACCCTCTAAAAACATACAATAAAACAGAAGCAGATACCATACACATAAAAATTCCTAAATCTGTTCCCTTAAATCTTGGGAAAGGTAATTGACCAATAAACGTCAGTTTTTCTTAAAACAACAGTTTGATATGAATTTTCACGTTTAACACAAACAAACAATTGTTTTAAGAGAACTGACGTTTACATTGTGTACTTGGACCAAAAAGGTTTTACTACCTGCGTTTCCATAAACAAACTACTATTTTTTATCGTACCTAATCGTAGAACCGTGTCTTCGTAGCGGCCATGACCGATTTCTCTAGTTTACACTATGGTTTTATTTGTGTCCTGTCATTGTTTTATTCATCAAAGTGTTTATTTTATCGCAATTATTTATAATTACAATTTGTTTTCCGTAACTGGGGAGTTGACATTCGTAATTATGGGTATTATTTGTTTAATATAATATCATGATTAATGATGCAACTTTTTGTTTTGGGGTTATTTAAAGTAAATACGTACTATTGTGTGAGAGCTCTGTGTATAAAAAACTTATTTTCTGTATGAGAAGAGGAACAGTAAAAAGCTAATGATTATAACCTATCATAATCTCTAGTTTTTCATAAAGATATAACAGTATTGTCTTCAAAACGTATCAATGAGGGTTTTTGAAATTTTTTCTGCCACCGGGTGGCGCCACGTATGCGTCTGGTCCAAACAGCTGTCAAATAGTATGGAATTGTAGGTGCCGAACTTATTGTTTATTGAAATTCTGTTATATTGGAAGTGTTATTGATTTTATTATGGACTACAGTCAGAATAAGGTTTCCGAACTAAAAATTGAGCTAAGAGAGAAGATGCAAAAGTCACTGGTACTAAGGAAAAGCTTGTTGAAAAATTTGTTAACACAATATGATTTAGTTTTTTTTATTTACTCAACCGCAATAGTAAAACAATAATGCAGTGCTTTAATTATAAAATAAAAAAAACACTAAAATCGTTCACTATTCATAGTAAAGATAAGCACTTTGACAGTTATTGGACCTGACGACTCGGTGCTGCCACCTCGTGGATTGCCATTTTAGAAAACCCTCATTAAACAATGACACATTTTCTAACATTGACAAAAAAAAAATACATTTTATGCAACATTTCACACAAACACAACGATAAATTCAATGCGATTCCCGTTTATTCTCGTTCGAGTCAAAGCATTGCTGAAGATGGAGTATCACAAAATTAGGTTAAGGCTTTCCACCCAAATTCCAAAATGAATTCTTCGTTTGAGTGCTTCGTTAGCTGACGGAATGGCGAATAATTATGAAAATTTCTTAATACCCCGTAATTACTTTCAAATCGTTGGGCATATCGATACTTAAGTGCTGTCTCGAGTGTTTTTATCGATTCGAGTGTTGTGTTCAATGCATTTGAGAATCGATGCTAAATAAAGTACGTAATGGTTGGTGCTTACTTTATTCGTGTTTAAAAATTATTTATTGCTTGAGTTTGATGTGCTTTAATTTTTTTTTGTTAATAAAAGGCATTCTATTACTGCAACTGTGTATGTGGGGCTCTATGACGATTTGACGACCTCTATGGCGCAATGGTCACCAAGCCGGACTGCCGAATCTGAGGTCCCGGGTTCGATTCCCGGTTCGGTCGACATTTGTGTGATGAGCATGCTTGTTGATCGTGGTCTGGGTGTTACAATATGTATTTATAAATATGTATATGTGTAGCTATATGTAGTTTATCAGTTGTGTTAGCACCCATAACACAAGTTAATTAATAACTTACCATGGGGCTAACCAACCGTGTGTGAAAAGGTGTCCCGACATTATTTATTTATTTATTTATTTATTTATGAATAATTCTACCTCGCTTTCTTTAACCATGGCATTTATTTATTTGCCAAGAAACAGCAACTTAAAAGTTAAGACAAAAAGCTCATAATACCTGATCCTATTAGAAACTAACCACCAATAAAAATAAGGTAAACAACCCAATGATTCCCTCGTATATTACGAAGTTATCGTTAAAAAAATAAAGGCAGGGTTTACACGAGATGGGGTCAGGTAAGCGCTGAGTGGTGGGTAAACAAAAGTGTTTACCTTCACGATTGGGGGATTATGGCGCTCTTGCCACGTGGGAGGAATGGGGGAAACTGGTATCACGCACTGGACGGGGAATCGAGTGAGTGGGCGATGGGCTTTATGTTTTAAAATGTAGAAAAAGCGGTAGGAAATGAATGAGCAAGAAAAAAATAAAAAAATCTTATTATTCATAATTTGCATATTTAACTAAAATACTGCAATAAAAAAAAATCGTCACAATAAATTGATTTGTAGCGTGATGATACGTGGTTTTCTGCTTTGCTTATTATCTATTATCTTATTTCCAGTGTATTAAAACTGCAATTTTACGCACTATTTGATTTTGAAGTGAAAACATAACATAAAACATACCAACAACAAATTCAACAGCATTTCCTATATCCGTACCGAGAACTTTAAAATGAATACCTGACAATATAATATGGAGTTACGATCCACTTATATGCCGTAATACAATATGATACTCGTCCGTTGGATAGCTTTGTAACGACTATACATTACATTGCCTTCTGAGAAAGGCTATGAACAGAGGGCTATAGGAAACGTTTAGTTATTCAATTTTCATAAAAGTGAATGGGGGGCAGTTGTTTTAAAAGAGGCCACCGTTCTGTTACCATACCTTTTTGAAAAGTAATTGTGTTTAAAATATTACGCACCGTTTGTAATTAAATAATACTATACGTACCTATAATTTATCGTCCCACTGCTGGGCACAGGCCCTCTTTCACCCAGAGAAAGATTGAGCGTTAATCACCACGCTTGCTCAATGCGGGATGGTGATTTCAGCCTTTATAGTCCAGTTTTCTTCGAGATTCCTTCACATTTACTCAGTCTTTAGTGTCCACATATGTCAACATTTATTGTCTCTCACATAAACTTTTTCGTCGTAGACTTCTCACTTATACCTAACTATTAATTAATGACAAAATTGACCAACAACTATCAAGAAAATTTTAAACCATAACGAATCCCACATCAGTAAGGCAGCTAATCTTAAAATCCCATAACTCAGTCCCTATTTCTAACGGGTGCTACTTAACACATAGGGTCCTGACCACCATAGCCCAAGAAGGGTATAGATAAGATACCATGACAGTTGAGGATTAAATGTGACCACACACGGTGTTAACTGGGAGAAGTCTTGTGAAGTTGTGACCCGCGTTGACGAGGTTTTTAGAGATGATTTAAGGCTAGTTTTGAAGATAGGAACTAGTTTTTTAAGGGTTTAGGAATAAGTGCTAAGCTTAGAATGTAGTTAATAAGTACACTTGTTTAATTTGCCAAAAAGGTTGAATGTAAATAGTAGTTGATATTAGAATTAGGTGACATCAAACTATGTTTTAAAAAAGGGGTTTTTAGATCTTTTCGTGATAAGTGTGACTTTTAATGTATGAAAGTTAAGTTAGTTTGAAAAACGCAAGGGATTATTTGAGAAATCAAACCCCAAACATATTTATTACACACAAATATCACTTAAATAATAAAGTTTTATCAACATATTCAATAGCTTGTATTAAAAGACAAGGGTGTTAATATCTGACCCTTTTAACGTATCTCCTTAGTTGACGTAGCCATCACCAAGTTTAATAATAGTAAGCTTTTAGTAAGAAAAGAACATGTTTTTATCTCAAGAGTAAGTGAGGATGAGTCATTGTGTGAAAAATGTTTATAAATATATCATAACAGAAAGTCTGTTTCATATTATATATGAAGGGATGGTAAGACCACCTCTAGTAGTATGTACTTCCCCAAATTATCTAGATTAATATTATACATGCAGACACAGCTGTCTTGTATGGATCAGAGTGCTGGCCCACAAAAGCGACGAATGAAAGACATTTGCATGCGACAGAGATGAGAATGTTAAGAGGTATGTGTGGGGTTACGCGAATGGATAGAGTGAGGAATGAGTTTATAAGAGGAAGTTTGAAAGTGGCGCCGGTATCAGAAAAACTGCGTGGAAACCGGCTGTCGTGGTATGGGCATGTGATGCGGAGGAATGAGAGTCATGTTGTGAGGAAGGTGATGAGTATGAACGTGGACGGATATAGTGGAAGAGGAAGACCAAAAAAACGATGGATGGATTGTGTGAAAGTAGATATGGTAAGAAAGAATGTTACTTGTGAGATGACGGCAGATAGAGGAGTATGGAAGAAGAAAACATGCTGCGCCGACCCCAAATGAAATTGGGATAAGGGCAGGAGGATGATGATGATGACACAGCTAAAGCTTAAGACTTTTTGATTGAAAGCGCTAAACTCAGGGACTTCTGATCTGATTTGAAAAGTCTTTCAGAGTAAGATAGTCTAAAAGAAGGCTATATTTTTATCCATACTTCCAAATGCTATCCAGATACCAAAGTATTGGACACACTCAGAGACGTTTAATGGTTACTTAAGCCGTTCCTTAGTGCAGAATTTCTATGAGAATCTGTCACTAAGGTGTGACTTAAGTAATCATTTACCCCCTTACTTACAAAAATCTCTAATCAACATTTTAACTAATCACTACTTAAAGTCTTAAGTAGTCATTAAATGTTAGTTAAGACATGCTTAAGCAACGTTTATAAGTAAGAATTTTCTTAAACAACCCTTAAGTATTACTTAATATTTTATTCAGGTTTATAAGTAAGGCCGTAATAATGTCTCTGAGTGCTGGGGTATATCGATTAGACACTTTACCAAACAGCTTACTCGATACTTCAGTAATCGATTTATCTAGTTGGTGATCGTGTGAAGTAACCCATTTAGTTGCAGCACTCAACTGATTGTCAGAGCATTGTGACTCGAGTCGCTATCAATTGATTGGGCGAATTGAGACTTGTGACATACTGACTAGGAATTTGGCTAGCAAATGCCCTTTGATTGTATGGGAAAATATGTAGTAGGTATCTGTTTTATTCTAAAGCATTGATTACCGAGGATTCGCTCAGTTAAGGCCGATTTTTTTTTCTTTACATCAATTCACAAAAATGGCGTTTGTGCATTATTTGTGTTGGAATTCGAGGAAAGTATTTGTGTTAGGTAAATATTTTTCCTTCACTCTGGCGTAACATGAGAATATTGTACATCTTAAACCAACTTATTTAAATTACATGTTTTGCTAAATTCCGAAATAACAAAATCGCTAATAACGACAATTTTTGTTCTTATACCAGTTCTAAAAGGTAACTTATGGGTGATACATAATTCAGTAGATGCTGATAAAATCACATTACCAAAACGTTAGATAATGATCAGATAAAATCCTCGATGAAAAAAAATAACATTAATTTAATTAATACACTACTGCAATAATTCTCAATCACAGATTGATTAAGCACTTGGAACCCGTTTTTAATTTGAAAAAGAAATGGTTTTTATATTGTAAAAAGTAGGTCAACTGCTAATCACAGTGTTTGAGTAGACGGTGAAAGAATATTTAATCCCCTAAGGGGGAAGGATTTGTATGAAGGTACGAGACGTTATGATGGGAAGTTTTAATAATCAGCCGGTTAGAAAAATGTTTCCTTTGAAGCGTTTAGATATTGAAGTAATCTAGCGTTAAGTGATGTTTTGTTAGGCTACAATTTTATTTATTTTTAGGCCTTTATAAGCTTGAAGCTGTAATTTCTGTGATCAATTACATAGTAAATGAGAAGCCGAGCTTATTTATAGGTACTGTAAATTAATATTCAATGTCCATGTGTTAGTAAATAAATGCAGATAATTAATTTTATCGCTGTGGGTAAGCAGCGGTGAGGGAGTGTCAGATTTTTACTGACTAAAAACCGTCGTGTTCCGTCGTAATTTTGGCTCTATATTTTGTCGCTATTTTTCTTAAGCTTCTTTTTTGTTTGGGAATTTCTTTGACATTCTTTGCAACTGTGTGTCACATAGGCACATCCGTATTGCAACGTTTAGGCACACATTGAAGGAATTATCCTGATAGTTTGAACTGTCCTGTGCTTAGGACTTAGCATCGTTACTTGATTCTATTGTTTTGTATCTATAAGGTCAAATGCCAAGATTTTGGAGGGTTTTATATACTATTAGGAAAGTTAAAGTTTGAGTCAATTTGCTGCTATGAAGTGTTTTGTACTTATTTGTGTTTTTCTTTTGTTTGCAGGTAAATAAACACGTTTTTGAAGATGCAAGGCAGTAAGCGAGTCGTGAACGAAAGCTTCTTATAGGTAACAACTACAACCTAAAGCACGTTTACAAATTATTTTGAGCTTTTATATAAAGTTTGCGTTCCTAATCAATATAGTTTTAGTTACTATAAAAAATACATAAAAAACTTAAATATATATTTTTTTATGGGCCTTAGATGCCTGATGCAAATAAATAAATAAATAAATCATTACCCAACTCGGGAATCGAACTGACACGCTAGTCGCTCTTGTCAGCACCTGAACTGTCACGCATTTTATCGTCATGTAACACAAATGAAACGTCACAACAAGATGACAATTAACAGATGACAACAAAAAACTCCTATTCACAGAACAATCACTGTAATGTGTCTATTAGTGCGCAGGAGTTCACACGAGATCCGAATTAAAAACACATCAGAAACGTATTACTCTAACTCTTTACCACCCGCGCGGTTCCTTTGTATCAAAAACCAAGCAATATTGAACATTATCATCTAAGCAATAGGGATTAAGAACAACCTGGAATAACTTACTACTTACAATAGGTGTAACACAATTGAAATTAGACCTTAATACCTTTCAGCATAGAGCACAAATTCTAATGTGTTTTACTGAAAACTTACAGTATGTGGTACACAATTGAAATTAGACCTAATACCTTCTAGAATAAAGCTCAAATTTCTGATGCGTGGTCTTCCAGGAAATGTAGGGATGTGGAGGCACGGAAACCTGTTCGGAGCATGTTTTTTTTTTCTGGAGTTCAAAAGTAGAATTACCGTTTTAAAGTGACTGAGTTCCACGAAGGTTTTATGTTCTATGTATTCAGTTTAGTAGGTTTAGTATAATTTTATCGTAACTTTTATGTAAGTAAAATACGAGTTTTACAGTTTCAGTATTACTAATGACAACATATTTCATATACAGTTCGTTTCGACCAGCTTTTTCATTAAACAAAAAATACTATATTATATATTCACACGAATATGAGTTCAAAAAATAGATGATGCTGTGTGCAGAATCTTATGTACGAAAATGTATCTAATGAAGCTTACATTATCTTTTATCTACGGAATCTTTGCGTACGAAACACCCATTGTTAAAAAATACTAATGCATCTAACCATTGGGGTTAAATTATCTCTCAGGCCAACAATATGTAATTATAAAAACAATAGTTTAGTAAATGACGAGTTACAGAGCTTAAAATCAAGCACAAACTTTAAGTGCGATTCACACTGCCCATACTAACGGCCTATTTCAATACTCTATCTATATTTATTTTGCTAACTAAAGATAGGAATTTGACGTTCCTTGTATGGAACTAATGTCAACGTTCTATCTCTAGTAAGCAAAATCAATCGATAGTTTGGATATTGGGACCGGCCGTTAATGCAGTAAACGGTTGTAACGTTTCGTGGACAGTCACGTCATCAATACTGTGACGTAACAGTGCTTTGGATAAATTGGTCTAGAGATGGACTGAGCTAGAATTTGGAAAAGGTTTTTTTTCAAAAGTCGCCATTTCCGCAATGTCACCGACAAAATAGGTTTCTTTTATATGCGTTCTTTTACATGCTTTAAGATCAAAACGTGGTAACCGACTTTTATTGTTAAGTTTAATTTTAATTGCGTAGGTGATTATTATATTTGTAAGTACAAGTGTTAAACAGATTATAAACCTATTTCAAGTTTAAAACGTCATAAACTCAGTGTACAGACATAAGGGCCGGTTGACACGATTAATGTCTAGTAAACTGGCGTAGAACTTTGAAAGATGAAGTGTCGACAAATATTTGTTTTTAGCGCACCAACAACTTTGATGGGACGTTGACTCACGGCGAGTTTGCTTATCAGAGCTGCTCTTCTTTAAACTGTGGTACCCATTATTTTGGTTCTACTGAGACATTAAAAAAAAGACATTGTTCCATTGGGGTCGTGCTGGTTTCGGTTTCGAGTAGGGTAGTTTTTTTTGGGTGGGTAGGTAGCTGGTCAAATCTTTTGTTGATTTCATGCCTTTAGGCTGCCGATGTGCAAAAGTAAGATTGTTACTGTAGAATGTATTTTATGCTGTATGTTAGACTTTGAAATAAGGTTTCGTTTTAAGCAGCTAAACAAATATAGGACTGAGAATAAAAAATTGCAATCGTTTTTCTAGATTGAACTATAGCTGACTAGCATAGTTCTGTGTGAATTAGCTAGCTCAACTGCGTTTAGTTTAGATTCGAATAAAATAGAAAAAAGACGCATACAAAGCTCAAGTTTTCGAAAGCCAAATATTTGGGGG
Source organism: Helicoverpa armigera (assembly GCF_030705265.1). Classification (NCBI taxonomy): domain Eukaryota; kingdom Metazoa; phylum Arthropoda; class Insecta; order Lepidoptera; family Noctuidae; genus Helicoverpa; species Helicoverpa armigera. Next base: position 4,520,464 of record NC_087145.1, on the reverse strand, counting down.
TATAGAGAGAATATTCGGGTTTAGAAGTGGGGTAGATTTATTAGAAAGTTCACCGCTTTCAGGGGTTATTGACCGAGTGCATTTTATTTTTGTTTTTTGACTTTTTGATCGAAATTCGGTTATTGCTAGGTGAATGCTCTGCAACAATAGAAAATAATCAAGCTTATGTGTAATATAAAAAGTTTGCTTACAACTCTGTAGAATCCAATTTTCTGATTATAAAAATAGTTGCTAAAAGTGTTTCTTTTTTATTAAACTTGTATTATAATATAACATTGCCCTCCATTTTGTATTCGTCGCAATACTTTATTGCTTATCAAAAATCCGTATTGGTATTATGATATTTTTCCATTAATACAATATAGGCCAAACTGCTTGCAATTGCGATAAATATGTTAACTGATAAAAAATAATAAAAGCGCAATCGAGTGCACTTTAATCTAAGCCCGACGTATTGCTATTCATTTTCGTACCCCTTCAAATTTTGTTTATTTTGCTAATGCAACTTTGTGTTTTATCTTGAACCTTTATTAAAATTTATATTTTTCCTATGTTGGTACATTGATAATATAGATAAAGGACTGTTTAGTTTATTTTTGGAATATTATGAAATTGTTCACAGTTTTAAGTGATAACACGTCTACCAAAGTGCATATAAGTCTGTATGTCCGTCTCGAAATAACCAAAGACAATAACAACACACAAACAAATTCTAACACAAACTTCAGATAGTCAACTTTGATACAGTAACTACAAAACGTATGGTCACCCTTTTTTTTGTTTCTGCTGAGGAAAATGCCTGACGCATACACACACCGTCCGGGGAGACGGTGAGGTTATGTGGGGCTTGCACCCACTAAAAACCTCAGCGTTTGTGCCGTCTTCTGCCTTTTAGAGAGGGGCCACGAGGACCAAAGACGACTTTCGTGACCTCTCGGCAGTGGCTGGTCGCCTCCGTCTACTGGCGATCCATCTCAGCAGCAGCTCGTGCAATGCAGGTAGCAGGAGTTCCCCGGTCTGCTACCCACTGGCTGCTGCTAGGGCGGCATCTGGGCGGCGTAACGCGTCCGACGCCTGCCCACCCTCCGGCGACGAATTGGGTCCGCATGAGCGTCTGCCTCACGGACCCGCTCCGCCGCCTCCTTCTGCGATATTACTTGTTCGCAGAAGGTATCTACGGCTTTCCAGCCGGCCTCGCTGCCGATCATCACTCTCACCAAATTCGGCAGCGAGAAGTCCTGTCCGGTATAAGCCGCCAACACATTGCGCTGCTCGTCCCAGGCGGGACACAGCTCAATGGTGTGCTGCGCTGTATCCGGGCTACTACCGCACTGGTGGCACACGGGGGTAGGTTCCCGTCTAGCCACCTTATGCAGATAGTACCCGAAGCACCCATGGTTGGTCAAAATTTGGGTGGTACGGAAGGACAGCACTCCGTACCTTCTTCCCACCCACTCTTCGAGAATTGGCCCTATTGCCGCCGCAGTCCAATGACCAGCAGTAGGCGCCGCCAGTCTCTCCTTCCACTCGGACAGGACATCCTCCCGCCTGCTCGCGCCATCTTCTCACAAGCTCGGGCGGAGGACAGTCGCCGCTCGAGCGAGCATTAGCTCTCCGGGAATAAATCTCCGCGAGCACTTGTGCCTCTAGATCCCACGGGGGGGTTCCAGCCAGGGCGCATGCGGCCTCCGCAGAAACGGTCTTATATCCGCGGATGACTCTGTTCGCCATGATCCTCTGTGGCTTACGCAGTAAAGCCCTATTTGAGGGACTCCTCAAAGAATCAGCCCACACCGGTGCTCCATAGAGCGCCATCGACCTAACCACCCCCGTGTAAAGCCGCCGACATATCGCGCTTGGTCCGCCCGAGTTCGGCAACAATCGACCAAGGGAGGACGCTGCATTGATTAACTTTGGCTGAAGCTGTAAAAAGTGCTCGCGAAAGTTCCACAATCGGTCTATTACCAGGCCCAAGTATTTCATTTTGGTTTGAACTCTTACCCTTGTAGTCCCAAGGGCAAGGTGGGCCCCGGCAGGTGGACGACGCCGGGGTCCATGAAATACTAGGGCCTCCGTCTTCCAGAGCAACGCGCAGTCCGAGCGCTTCAATACGGCTGACGACCAGGGACACGCACTGGATTGCCGATTGAGCTGCTTCGTCAAAAGTCTCACCCCGAGCGGTAACGAGGGTGTCATCTGCATAGCAATTGCACCCTGCCCGGCGGTAAAGCCGCCACGCAGGGCCCAATCGTATCCGATGTTCCACAGGAGTGGTCCCAGGACTGACCCCTGCGGAACACCGCACGTAACAGAGCACCGTACCATGCGCCCGTCGCGTCCCTGGTAGCAGACGCTCCGTCCTCTCAGGTAGTCTGCCACTAGCTGCCTCAGGTATGTAGGCACTCCGTGGAATTGGAGCGCTTCACCTATGCAGCTGAATGGCAGACTGTTAAATGCATTGGCGATGTCCAGTGACACCGCCAACAGCACGTTCCCTCCGGCGACCGCTTCCCTCGCCTCTGCTTTCAAGCGCAATATGGCATCCACAGTCGATCGTTCGGCTCGAAAGCCATACTGGGCATCCGACAGGTTGGGGCCGGTCGTATTAAGGTGTCGAGTTATGCGGCTGGCCAGAATCCCTCCAGCATCTTACCCACTTCGTCTAACAGGACAATGGGTCTGTAAGCCGAAGGTGAATCTGGCGGCCGACCCGGCTTTTGCAGAAGCACTAAGCGACCTTCCTTCCAGGCTCAGGGAACTGTCTCGACGTTAAACACGCGTCGAACAGTTCCTTCAGCTGATCATTCATCGCATCGCTCAGTGCCATGGCTAGTACCTTGGAGGGTACGCCATCCGGGCCGGGAGCTTTATTCTTGAGCGCGCCTTCAAAATCACAGTATTCATCTCCGCCTCAGTGATTGGCAGGATCTCCTGTTCATCGTGCTGTTCCTCCTCAGGCGGAGCCATAACTGGAGGTACATGTTCTGCCCGATTGGGAAATAGGGCTTCCACTACTTGGCTAAGGAACTGAGGTTCGAGGGCCTCCGTAAGTGGGGGGCCCTGAGCACGAAGTTTGTTCCTTGCTGAGAGATACGGGCGTCCCCAGGGATCGCGGTTAAGGCCATCCAGCATCTCGCTTCTGCTTTGGTCTTTCGCCCGAATTATCGCCACCCGCAGAGTTTCTCGTGCAACCTGATACGTCTCATAAAGCTCAGCCTCTAAGATGTTAAGGCTGTCGCTGCGCTGGCGTCGCCTGCGGACGCTAGAGTAGCACCTCCGCGCATGAATACAGGCCTGCCGGAGGCCCGCCATTTCCTGAGACCACCAATAGACCTCCTTCTTAGAAGGTCGCCGGCGCACACGAGGCATGGCCGCATCACAGATCGTCGTCATGGCGCTCCGGAAACGATGGGCCCCGACGTTGACGTCGGCCGCTTCTGAGCGTATTGGTGGCAATAGCCACGCCTGAACAATGGCGGCCTCTTCCAGTAATTCCCTATCAAGCTGCTTTTGTGCCCATCGTGGAAACTTTTGGGCATTCGAATGTCGAGCAGCAGCGTCATTGTATGAAGACACAGATACATCCAGACGAATGTATCTGTGGTCGGATAAGGTTTCAGTATCCTGCACAACCCGCCAATCTAGTACGCGCGCGGACAGAGCTGGCGTAGCGAAAGTGAGATCCACTATTGAACCCCCGTTCCACCGCACGCACGTGTTAACTGACCCCCTATTCAAAAGAACGAGTCCAGTTACCGCCGCCCATTCTTCGACAACACGTCCTCGTATGTCAGGTCGGGAGGAGCCCCATGCAGTAGACTTCGCATTGAAGTCCCCCATGATCAAGACCTGGCTTGGTGCCATCCGAAGAACAGAGGCCCCAAGTCTGTCAAGGAAGTCTTCAAACTCGGGAAGGGTCCTATTCGGAGAAAAGTATACGCCGAAGATGATGACCTCACCCCACTTAGCTGCAACGTATCCCGAGCCCCTTTCCTTGAGTGTAGGAGGAGTGCAGTTGGGATCCGCTGAGCCGATTATAGCTACAGACGAGTCCACGTCACCCACCCAGTTAGGGCGAGGAGAGACAAAATATGGTTCTGCAGCTACGGCCACGCCTATCGACCACTCTGCCATGGTTTGCAGAAACAAGTCCTGTGCACCGGCACAGTGATTTAGGTTCGCCTGGAGTATTTTGTGATTACGGACTTGGTCCATTAGAGTCCTCGATAATCATTTCTATCTCCTGTTGCCTTTGGTCTGGCAATACTTCGATATGGGGGGTGGCCTGGATGTTGGCGGCCGTCTTCCCCCTCTTTGGCTTGGCTGGGGCCTTACAGCCCTTTCCTCCTACTGCGTGATTTGCGGGCAGCTTTGCTGCCTCGCAACCCAGGCAATGGGGATCGTCAGTGCAGGTATTTGCCTTATGACCTGGTTTTCCACAACGGAAACAAAGTCCGGCGTAGTCCACGGTAGAAGTGCATAGAGGAAAGGTATGTCCTAACCCCATGCACTTATAGCACCGTATAGGTCTTGTCTCCAGAACCTGAACCTTTGCGGAGCTCCAGCCAACGAGAAGTCGATTGGCTTCGCCTAACATCTTGGCAGAGGCTACGGGGCACCGAATTCTGGCAGAACCGGCTCCTCCAGGACCAACACGAATTGCGCTGACGCGCACCGCCTCCTGGGAGCAGCCCGTCCTGCGCGCAACCGCCTCACATATGTCATCTTCGGTGACAGAATCGTCAAGGCCGACAATGCGCAGTTCGGCACACTTTGTTGGCCTTGAAATCCGGATGCCCTCCGGAAAGATCTGGCGCAGTTGTTCAGCTACACGATCCGCTTCTGCAGAGCCATTGGCTCCCGTGAACTCAAAAAGTCGAGCCCCCGTTGCAGCTCGACGGTATCTGATGTCGGTGATACCGTTCTCTTCATGATTGGCCGCTTGTCTGGCCTTTGTCAGGACATCTTTGTAGGTAAGCCCCTTTTCTGCTGCCTCAGGTTGAAGCGTCAGAACCAGGGCAGCTGACTTCGGTTCGCGAAGCTTTCTGCGTCGATTCCGTGACTTTTTATTTTTCTTCCGTCCTTTGGCTTGTGACGACGAGGGCTTAGCACCGCCTAAGATGGTGGCAGCGGCCTCTTTCGACGTAACCGCTTTCTTTTTATTCTTCCTGTCTTTCTTCCTATTAGAGGCAGTTTGCCACTCTTGCTGTGGTTGCGCAGACGACGGTGCCTCTGAGACTGAGGCTTGAGTTGCCGCGATGACAGTTGCGGTTGCGGACGCCTGGCTTGTACCAGCCGCAGAACTCTGCCGCTGTTTCTGGGCTGCCGTCTTTCGATCGGCTGCTAATGGAGGGCGAAGATTCACCTGTGGTAGAAGGCGATCTTCAATCCCCGCCATACGAGCATCCAACATTTTGCCTACGCGGTCAATAACGCCACGCAGCAGCTCGTCGTCTACTGTGGACTTTTCCGGGGTGGAAGGTATCGACGGCTGCGGTTGCTGACGTGGCAAGTTAACTGAGTGGAGACGCAACGAGAGCATCTCCTCTTTGAGAGCTTCAATCTCCTTGTCCTGGGATCCAACCTGCTGCCTCAGGCGCTGGATTTCCAGCTGGAGGCGGCTAGTCTCCTCTGTGGTACTCCTGGCAGCGAGCATCTCGACGCAGCAGCGCACCTGCTCCGCCGCTTCTCTCATGGTACGTTGACTCGTACCTTTAAGGTTCTTTGATTTCCGGATGGACTCCAGAAGAACCTCCACATTCTGGATGCCTGTCCGCTCCAGTCCTGCCACCGAGCTGTCGGTGCCCGTAGGTGGCAGTAAGGAGCATGCGGCTTCCACGTCCATCGCTTCAGAGACTCGTCTGATGCTTGGTTCAATCGAGGCCTGAGACGTGTCCGTATCGCTTTCGTCACTTAAGCGCGACGTACTTGGCCGCCAAAAGCGTCCCCTTCCATGACGGCCAGACTTTTCCTTGGCCTTCGTCGGCACCTTGGGAGGCGGCAGCAACTTATCGTCACTGGACGCCGCCTCATACTGCCGCTTCTCAATTTTCCTCAGCCTGGAGGACCAAGGTTCCAGTGATGCGGATGTGCCGGGCATAGAACCCAGCGACTCTACATCACAAGGAGTATTTCCATCCTTCTTTTTAAAAACATCATCCAATCGGTTAGTATCAATAATCGGTATCCGGTTTTCGCGCGTTTGGTCGTTGGTAGAATTGTGGCAAATGTTGTCCCCCCCAGAATACGCGGGACAGACAGAGCCGTTAGACGGGTCTGTGGAGGATTCTCCCATTTGGGTACCTCCCTGGGGTACGCTATCTGTTACATGTGCCATTTCCATAAGGTTCCTTTTAAGGGTGAGGTCCCTATCTCCCACATTTTCGTCTCAATATATACATACAGATATATACAGTAATATATTTATCATAATTATAATATTAATACTATATGTATACTATAAAATATAATATATACTCGTATAAGTATAACCCTGACCCGCACCATCCGATGACCATAGCTATGGCCTACAAACGGTGCATTCCCTTCCAAAAATTCTAGCCTGCTTACAGGAGCAGGGCAGATCGTATGTATCACCAAAGGTGTAGGCTAAAACCCCTCAACATTCACAGCCTGATTAGATCAAGGAGCAAATCCCATACCACCCGAGCGGCCCGCCAAGGCAGGAGAGACTGGATGGTACAACTTAGTGATTTTTTATAGAGGTTTTCTTCCTCGCGACCCTGTACACAGAGCCCCCGTTCCGCTCAATGAGGCTTACGGGTTGTCCGACAGTAACCGAAGTCGACGTCTAGCCAGCAGAAGTAGCACTGACTGACCGAACCTGCCGCACGCGATCGCTTTCTCTACTGAGGAGCAATCCCATCACCTGGTTTTGGTCCGCGCCGAGTAAACCCGGTACCGCACATATCTGTGCGGTATTCCCCTATCCGCCACCTGGGGACGCGCCCGGTTGGAGACCAGAAACTCCACCGGGAACGTATGGTCACCCTAACTATGTCCACCGTACGTGCTGCAGACACGATGAATGTATACGACCTCCTTACAAGACTTTACTTTGTATTGTAGCCGATGTCTTCTGAATTCCTCAAGAGTTATGCTCGTCATTATTTTCTGTTTTATGCACCTACCACGTTGTTATAGTCAGCAGTCGTGTGAAACTTTGTAGCTTTAGATTTACTGCGCTAACCATAGATGAATCTAGAACGCGGTTTGAATGTGTTAGTGTTTCTAATCATAACTGTTTTCCTATAAATCTTTTGTATATAAATAAACTAGTGACGACACTAATTAAAAACATGGACGCCCTTATGAAATTCTGTTCGCGTGCTCGAATTTTGCCCGGAATATTTATTTAGTTTTCTGATTTGAAATTCATAAGCATCCTTTTTCGTTTCTCTTATAAAAAAGAGGACTGTTTGATGGTCTGGCTTCGTTGCTTTAATGAATTAATGACTTTAATATGACGAGGACGTTTATTTGTGTGAAGCAAAGCGAACTATTTTTGTCGCCAGTCTTTTTGCATGAGATAAGGATGGAGGAATGTTACATATTATTTTTCTTAAATCTGGTTACTTCGTTATTATGTGCAGGAACCATGGCAAGTCAGGCGTCTGAATATAGTATGTATCGAACTCTATTGGCAAACACTTGTTTTCAATTTTTAATGAAGTAAGAGATACTAATTGAACTTTATTAACACTTTAAGATTTCTATCGACCTAGAAACTGTTAACTTGAACGTGCTTACTCGCTTAGAATGATCAATTAACAATATTTCTCAAAACAAGTTTCAAGCTCCAAGAATCCGAATTTATATCTTAAATATACGTACGTTATGAATTACGAAAAGTACATTTTAAAGATACATGTAAGGTACATCAAATTATACTACCCATGTCTGACATCACCACAATTCACAAAATAAATAATTCAACTTAAAACACTAACTTAAGTGCATAAACCAATGTAGATGTCTCTTTAGCTTACATGTCTAACATTTATACACAAATTAGTGAACACAAGAGTCCAATATTAACATATTTTTGTCATTTCTTATTCGCAACCATTGATGCGACTACCATTTGCCTATAAATAAAAGGCAAGTCGGCCTATAAAACGGTTTTTTATGCAAAATCTAAGGAACTAATTCTGGGCACGTTACTTCGTTGTATATTTTAACAATGTCTTATTTTGTGAGGTTAGATGTACGCTGTGTGGTTGTGTTTGCAAACGTTTTCTTTGTGAATATGACTTTACTTCGCTTGTATGTGAAGGGTTAGTCTTATTAGTAGATATAATTATGCGTTCATGTAAGGGTTGATCTTATTCTTATCGAGTGAGCTGCAGTTTTAAACGGTTTACAAGTGTCTTAGTATCAATAGTTTTTTAAAAGTTTAGAGAAGTTCAATAATAATTTGTTTGAAAGGGTTATCGATTTCATTACTATTCGATGTATAAAGCTGTAGTAAAGTATGTGTCGTATATTTTATTTTAAGACGGTTTGTTACGTTAAACATTCGACAGATTAATTGGAGATTGGACGAGAATCTTGATTGTTCTTATGTTTTCTTTACAGTATTTCCATTTTAGGTCAAGACCACACCCCATTTAACATTTGCATAACAAAAGCACTACTTATAGTCGAACTAAAATCCATTATAGCGAACACATAATTTATATATAACTTTATCTAAGTTATTAACATATTATGTAAAGGATTGAGAGGTTATCTTCTAATGGGTGGACTTATTACCATAATTTATCGAATAACTATATATTTCCTACATTCTCTCGCATTCTTAGATAACTACTTTATGCACGTGGGTAATATACCAGTACTATGCCTAAATGGTTTCCAAGTAAATTAATACTATATAAACTTAATATTAACTAATCAATAGAAGTATAAAAATAGGTTTTCGTATCCGGTCGTGTAAGTGTAAGTATGTAATTAAGAGTTCATAAATCTTTTTGAACGTACTTATCTATAGGCTGTGTAAAAAAAACAGGCAGTCAAAAATATTATAAACTCTTGTTTTGGAGACTAAAAAGTAATTAAAGAGTCTTAAGAGTCTTATATCATAGCTGATACATATGCGGCCCCACACATAATATTCATCGAGTAAGTAGATAAAAACAGACCAATGATAAATATACCGACTGTATAAAATACGAATGCTTTTAGGCATATTTCAATTTATTGGTGGCCTTCTTTCTTATCTCGGTTACAAACCGGTTTGTAAACGCATTAGCTTACAAACTCACTTTTGGTGAACAAAAAACTCTTATTGAGAAATAGATTAATTTTGCAACTTTGTCTTAAAGTGCTTGATAAGGTTAATGTTGATTTATTGGGCCGTGACACATCAGAAATATTAAACTAATTGCAATAATAATTTTATGATAAACCCACCGAGTCACAAACATGCTTTTTCATCTAGTTTTTGTTTTGTCTTAAAGTTTTCGAGATATCTTGATATTGTATTTGTATGGGTAACTACTACAACATACTCAAGGCTACTCAGAAAATCAAACCACTAAAGAACTATTTCCTCAAACAAGAAAAAAAAAACAAAAATCGAAATCACAGGTCGAAACAAAAGGTAATCTAAGATGGCGAAACAAAAAAAAAGGGAACAATACAAAAGCAAACGGAGTCACCTCCCTTCGCGATTTAAATTAATTAAGTACCAAAGCTCCTCGGATTTTGTTCACATTCTTTTGAAACAACCTGGAGCCCGATTCTGCTAAGTTAATAATGTCAAAATTGAATAGACATTGAAACGCAATCGCAGTTTTTACTTTGACCTTAGCATTCTGCTACTAATATAAGACCCATCGTATTCCAATGACAGTCGATTGGTCTGCCATTTGGTCTATACGGTAGTTTGCTCTACAATCATATTGCAATCGTCAATCATTTGCAGATAGTACAATTCATAATTGAATAACAGAGAAGGATAAAAACGTTTATTCAAAAGAAAAAAATGCGGAATGCCATATACGCTTCAATCGTAATTGAGTCGTGATTGGGTCTCAGTCGGATGTGAATCGTATGTCGCTTAAGTAAAGTTAGCAGAATCGCGCCCCTGTATAAACAAAAGTTCAAAGTACCTACATTGCTGGATGTAAATGCTACATTGTACGGAAAGGGACAATCTTAGTACAATTTATTTTGCCCTAGATTTTATTCTGAGCTGCATTTTTCACTCCTGTTAAGGTTTTTTGCAGGATTTGTGAAATTGCATCGCTTTTAAAGGTATCATGATGAAAATTGTGTTCTTTAGGATATTGTGCAATCATGAAATACTTGATTACTATCTACACTAATCATTTTTTGTGTATTATTGTTCTAGTTGGTCCCCGAACTATCTCTTGTGCCTTTGTTAAATTACTTGACTTATTATACTCGACTCTCCTCTCATATTTTAGGATAATTTCCTAAAGAATCCATCTGAATCAGTGCACTCAAACTTTAAAGCGTGAGGTTTTGATTTTAATTTAGTATACATAAGCAGATTTTAGCATGGTTAAGTTAAAGAATAGTTTTTAGTGATCATTGTGTTACAGTCATCGTTCAATATTTTCCATTCACCGAAAGAAGTCTTTAACCACCTTAATAGGCCTTTGTAAGAAAAAGAAACAAATAAAAATGCATAGGTAATATTTTCTCTCAAATGCAGTAGCTGCATTATTCATAGGTTAGCGTCACTGCAACAATGCAACGTTTAAAAGTTTGCAGTGCACGTAAAAGTATATATGTTCCACTTCTGCTGTTTTATTGTAGTTTCTTTTGTAAGCGTGATGATAGTAATAAACTATGCTTTTTGCAATAGTAAGACTTAACATTGACCTGAAGAAAAAAAATATAAAAATTAAAAGACAGTTATTTTATATTTCTTAGTAATTCCTAGGTTTATTTTTCATATTAATAAGTTATAGGTGCCACCAGTTCTAGTGGTGGTGGTTAGACTGGAAGCCGACCCCAACAGAGTTGGGAAAAAGGCTTGGAGGATGATGGAGGTTAGAGTGGTTACTATTACCTGTTTTTATCAATCTGTATACTGCCTATATCCTGCGATATATGCTTAAATTGCGTATATAGATACATAGGTATTAACAAATTCTAGTTATATTCTAGACTTCAGCATTTACAGCAAAATTAGCAATATAACTCTAGCGAATTTCTCCCATTTTTACAAGTCAGCTCAAAATAATGCATTGCCAACTAATGCATTTTTCTTAGTATGTGCAACATTCTTATTTACCACATATCCAGTGGCAAGAAAGATTTCTAGAGTGTAAGTAACTCGGAACACCAGTAAGTGGGGTAATAAATTGTAAAAGTAGAAAAACATCAGTTTCAGTGCTGGGTTTAATTTTAGCTTTCTTTCGACTATTTTTGAAGTTATGTTACATGTTTTTTTCTGATTATAGTCTTGTGTTTTTGACTGGGTTGAGGAGGTCAGATAGCAGTCGCTCCTTGTAAAACACTGATACTCAGCTGCATCCGTCAAGACTGGACGACCTCAATATAGTTGGGAAAAGGCTAGGCAGATGATGTGTGTTGAGTTTTTGATTTGCTTAATTCAGTCTAAAATGTGAGAAGATAATGTAAATGACGGAAATAAACGAAGGCGCTGATAAGCTTAACCTATTACCGAGAACAAAAATATAATTTGCAATAAAAATCCCATCAACATAATCTGTTCCCGAAATAAGTACACTTACGCACACAAGTTTTATGCGTAATATATAATTGATATATTAAAACCGATGGGCGGCTCGTCGCTATTAAATGGTCCCCACACTATAAAAATCCGAACATAAAACTCCCCACAACTTTAGTAGTCAATAAGAATTGATATTAAACCCATTTCGGACCCTTAACGTACCTAATTGAATTTCAATTTACGAGTTTTTCTCACATTCAAAATACCTAATATCATGCTCAAAATATAATATTATAAATTAAAAAAAATTATTATAAGCTATGATTTATTGTCCTGTATAATATTGTCTTTCCTAAAAAATATATACATATATGATATGCTAAAAATTATAATTAAAAAAAAACCTCTAGCATGACTATACTATATTTTATCTACTGTCATTGACTAAAATGTTCTATTATTTAAAGCTCAAACAAACACAATTCACTTGTTGGGTTGTAATAGAATTATCAATAAACCTTTTATGACTTGACATGAAGGCCTATTAGAATTTAGTTATTTCAATTTTCATTGGAAACAGCTTATATTCGGATTGGTATCAGAATTCTGTAAATCACTGGAAAAGGCTTTAATATTCAATAAATCTTTGATATAGTCGTAAATTCTGCAATATTACCCTAACATCGTGGTTTTAGCTTAAACAGCAAAGTAATTACTTAGTTCTAAGTTATGTTATTCGGATTGACTTTTAAGTGAATGAATAACTTAAGTTTTGAAACTAATAAATGTCGCGTTGTAATTGTCTATTCTGATGGTAATAAAGTAATAATTATGTCTTAAACCAACTATTCTTAAGTAGGTCTTATATGTATTTTAGACAGTTATAACAAGTATTTAAGTATCAATTATACTCCACGTAACTGTCCATTTATTAATGTATTTTGTACGGACATTACCTCATGCTATATTTTACTAAAATTATTTATTGGTATAAAGCTAAATTATCCCTTTAATTCACAAGTATTTTCCTATGTAACAACTAAGATGTAAAAAAATAGAAAACGCGAGCGAATCCGGAGTATACAGCTAGTACTTTAATAAAAGTTCTTCTGCAATGGCGTGACTATTGCCAGCTGTGGCCGGTCCTGCCTGTTACTCAATCTTCTTTTATTTTCTATTCTTTTTACAAACACTTTTATGTACTGTGTTTTTTCATATTTTTTTTAGTTTTTTTTTCTGTTTATATAGACTTATATGTTCAATAAACGGATAAATAAATAAATCAAAATCTGATGAAAATACCAAAATTACAAAATAATAAAAAAAAAACGAAACCTCGACACGTTTTCATAATCGAGAAAAAAATATAAAAAAATCGCTCGGCAAACAAACCGTACATTAACATTTTTATGAGTTTAATTTATCAAATTCAATATGAATTATGAATCGGATTTGTCGTGTATCGATTAAATTGCTATTTAATATCGATACGACCTCATGGGAAATCATTCGTTATCATAATAAATGGAATATATTACCGGAAAAATATTTTATTGCCGACGATTTTGAACGTGATTGTACTTTTACTGTCTAATTGCTTTTGTTTGCAAATGATTTTTGTTTTATTAAAAAATGTGTTTTATTTATATTTTTTCAATTCTTAATTATTCAAGAACTGTTTTTAGAGTATTCTAAGAACACTATGTTCTTTTGTTTTTTTTTATTGGAAGGGAAAATTTCGCAAAAAAAAACAAAAGATAAAAAACTTATTTGATGTGTGAAAAAATGGAATCTCTTAGCATAAGAATCATAGTTTGAAATATACTCGTGTGAATAAACACAAGAGAAAAACTAAGCTTTTGAAAGAACGATTCGGATTTGCACACAAAAAAGTCGTATATTGGAAAACTTTTTACTAAGGAATAATAGTTGCCAGCTCCAAGTTCGGCCATAAAACCAACGATAATCTTCAAGATCAGTGTGTAAGCGTTTTTGAAAGTAATAGAATAGTCATTACTTGTTCTTTTACCCGTTCAAATATGCACGTTTCCATCAATAGAAATTCTGAAAATGTCGTTCATATAAAAAAAAACCATTTTCTAATAAATACGTTAATACTGTGTAACTATCACACTGCATTTACATTTTTGTCGCCTGGAAGCTGTTCCCTCAGCGTTTGAAACTGCGCACGCTATCAATAAAATGAAATAAAAGAGCTTTAATTCATCACTACAAGGCAACCTAAAACTAGCATCAATTGAAGCTTTAACTAAGCTATATTACAGACCTAAATGCTTCTAGACTTAATTGATTAAACTTTCAACTTGAATTACTTCTTGGAGCAAGAAATATCTGCGCTGACCTACTTTCTCGACCCGCTGTTTCTTATGGGCCGCTGGTTTCGTGGCCACAGAGGGAAAACATTCAAGCGGGGTAAGGCAAGTTTTACGGGTACCATTCCCAGTAGACGTTGGGCCTACAACCCCATATCCGTTTCCGGGCATTTGGCTAATCGTTTATTGTCAACGGAATCTTCGTTTTTTTGTGTGATATATAGGCTGGTTTTTGTATGGTGAAAGTGGTGAATTTTGGTGTTGTATGGGATTTTTTTTTTTGTTAGCGCAGTGTGTAAGAAAGAGACAGTGTGCATTTAATCTGTTACATGTTATAAAGTCATCATCTATCTAGATTTTCCCAACTATGTTAGGTTTGACTCCCAGTCTAAGAGGAAGTAACTGGGTGGCAGTGTTTTACACGTGAGACTGCCTATCTCAGTCTGTGCAACCTTTTGGTATGCCTTAAGACAGGTTGTAAGACTTCAGACATCACTTACTTTTGCAAGAATACTAACATCATACAAGAAACCATAACTCTTATTCCCGATAGCACAAACCTTAAGCTATTCCCGTGAAAACTGTCAGAATCAACAAAGGATTTAGGGCAATGATAGTGACCTACAATTTGACAACCTCTGTGACCCCCGCCTCATCTAATGGTCATAGACACGACATTCTGGCCTCAATTTCCTTTATAGTAGGTGCAATCCTTACTAATATTATAAATTGGATTGTCAATTTGTGTGTTTGTTACTCTTAGATATTTTGTATAGCGAAACACGTGTACCTGCTTAAGTTAGTCAAAGCCAAATTCATTTAATGAAATAAGGCTTAGGTAAGCACTTTTTCATGTCAAATTAAATTGAATAGCACCACCAAAAATGCCCCCTTTCCATCAGTTCCTAGTGTTATGACTAAAAGAAAAATTAAAGTTAAATGAGAGAGAACCTCTAGACATATATTTTCGAAAAGATATAGCTTTTTATTAGACGATTAAAATTGTGTATAACAAACGATGGGTATATAATGCCAGTCTAAATATTTACAAAATAAAACCCACTTTATTGATACATCGTTGATTACACTTGAATGGATGCCAACAACTAAAATACGAGCTAAAAGGATTTACTAAAACATATCGTTTTACTAATACTCAGAACTCCATTAACACTAAGACGAATTAATTCATTATTCAATTTCAAAAAACTCTAACACAAATTCTTCGAACACTACTTTTAAAGTAGGTACCTGAACACTGCATACTAAACCGAATATTTTTTTTTTTTAGATCTTGATTCCAATCAAAGTTTTCAGTCGGTCAAATACTTGATCTTTGTGATGCGCACTATCATTCATCTTCATATTGACTAGCTGTTTACCCGCGAGTTCACCCACGTCCCGTGGGAACTACTGCCCGTACAGGGTTAAAATATGTTACTTGGGAAGAGTGTAGCTTTTCCAACAGTGAAAGAATTTTTCAAATCGGTCTTGTAGTTTTTGAGTTAATCCATCCATAAACAAACGAACGAAAAAAATAATGATTTTCTCTTTATAATGTAAGTATAGATGAGCCCAAACTAACTATCGGCCAACTAAGAGTCTGCATCATACTCTTAGATCGACAATACCACTAAGTACATTCAACCAATCAATACCAACTTAAGCGCGTCAAACGAAAGATTAAGGCAAAAAGTTAGCTCGCGAAATGTTTGCCTGTTAAGCTTGGGCACAGTGAAACAGCAAAAGAAAACGGATGTTTAAACTGTGTTTAACGACTCTTTAATGTTGTACTGAAGTCGGGGTTTGTGAAGTGGAATAGATTAGACCTTTATGAGAGCTAAACTTGTACTGAAAAAGAGTAAGACTGTGTTGTTTCGTTTTGGTGTACAATTCGTTGGTTTGTGGTTAGGGTGATTTTGACTGGTTTAACTGCTCTTATGTCTCTAATTTTCAAACAAAAGAAAATCAATTGTGTCTCAATGGGTTGATTGTTGTTCGTTAAAACCTTTGTTAATTGAGTTTGTCTTGTACCAGCTACTACTATGAACTTTTACCAGCAGTGTCTCGTGAGAACTATTCCGCGCATACGGACAAAAAGTAACCTATAGCTTGTAGCTTTTAGTGGATAACTATCTACCACTGATATAATTTTTCAACTCGGTCCAGTGGTTTCTAAGATTAGCGCGTCCAAACAATCAAACTCTTCAGCTTCAAAACATCCATCAATGACTTTGAGAAGAGATAGCTTATGTTACTGTATGTAAAAAAATATTAACCTTAGCTCAATTTACACGTTAAAACAAGCAAAACCCAACGAGTGCAAAACAAACATGAAGTTTTATATCCCTATCAATATTTTATTACCGTTCCCTTAAAAAGACAAGTGAAAGCATTTTATAGTAGTGTAGAAATTTTATAAGTCCGCTCTATACGCTATGAAAAGGATATCGTAAAAATTATATATGTGTGCAGTCCTACAGTTTAGATTATGTGCAGACTGCAGACTAAAAAGTCGACCGACTATCGGCCCGGTGATTGGGATTTTTTGTTGCTAGAAAATCGTGAATGCAATCAAAGTCTTAAGTCTTTCTGATACAGGCTAAATATGTACCTGATCGTTGTAACGTGTGTACTTCCATTCATCTTCATACTGATTTTTGAGTCCAAACAAACTATCGGCCGACTAAATCTTTGTAGTATGCGCGTATTCTTAGACTGCTTATCTGATCTGCGACAATGTTGGGGTCGAATGAATAGGCTCGTTGTTGAAGATTTAACCTTGAGATTTTATAACATCACGACTGATTCTGCCAAATGTTGAAGCAGAAAAAGTCTTTTAAATAGAATCATGTTTGAGCTTTAAAAGTAGCAAAACTATTAATATTAGACCATCATGACTTTGGTTTACCTATATCTTCCTTTTAAGCATTTAATCCTTACAATGCCTGATTACTTTATTTAACCTGACTTTAATGGTATGCCTGATGATTCAAAGTCTTATTTCGCTTTCTAGAGATAGCAAATTGACATTGGGGCTTATTTCAAAATTGTATCTCTAGTAACCAAATCAACAGTTAGTTACAATATTGGGAACGGCCACTAAACAAAGGTCTACTCAATCTAGTTTAAAAAATGTCTCAGTACATTTACGTAAGTACGTATTCTGCAGTAATCCATTACATGGAAATGCAGGCAGACTTAGACTCGTTTCAGCGAAAGAATCCTGATGTAAGCACAGCATTATATAATAGGATTTACTTAAGCTCATTATATAGACGACAAACATGTTTCTTTGTTCTGACTAACAGAAAAAGTACAAATACATAGTAGGTACAAATCATGACTTTATTTTACGTAAACTTATTTCTTAAAAAAGATTTTAAAAAGTAGGGAGATTTGGAAAATAAATTCAGTCTAATTCTGAATTTTCGTCCCCTTGATACTTATAATTAATTTAGAAATATCATCTTAGTACTCCTAATACGGCGGAATCACATTATATTATTACGACTAAAATTATTTCGAAAAGGTTTGCTTACACTGTATAGTAATCAAAATGTGGCATTTTAGATCGATATTTAGGCTTTTTTTCTGTCCATCTACGTCTAATTAAAAAGCGAAAACAATGAACCAAAGTATTAATACCTTCTTATTATATTAAGTTTAAGTCCAATTTCGTCTCCATCAAAAACTGTAGCCCTCCGTCAAAATCATTACAGAGAGTCTCTTGGAAAAATACTTGGCAAGGAAATTTACAATTCCTGAAGTCTCACCATTAATGTTAATACAGGGACGGCGGAATTTTGAAGTCTACTTGAAGTCCTCGACTTCCAAAGTGGTGTAATTTAATTATTTCTATCCTATTCCGAATAATTACGCAACTGATTTGAGAATGTCAAATGTTATTGCTAGATTTTTTGTCTTTTTAATGATGGTACTCTATTGTGAAGACTAGCGTTTTTTTTTGCTATTTTTGTATATGGAAGAATACGGTGTAGAGATGCTAAAATATATTTTATAAATGTGGTGCTTACCTATAAGTAATTGTGACCCTAAATTAAGTATTTTATAAGCTTTATATTCCTTAATGTATAGTGTCTACAATCGTTGGTGAGCCAATAAAATAAATAAATAAATGTAAAACTTTCTTTAATTTTGCAAAAATGGCTTTGAAATACTAGACCCTTCAATCTTTCAACATGGAACTTTCCAAACCAAAAATACACACCTTCCAGAGAATTTTGATCCCATTACGAGATAAACCATCAATCTTACCAATTTGGTTCGTTCTACTTAAAAACTAAAAACAGCAGACATTTTATACACTTAAGCTGTGCCCTACATGGCAAGATACTGCGGAGATAAACTATCGGTATGGTATAGCATGTCAATTTGTTTCTTTGAATGCAAATCAAGGTCTATTCAAATCTTAATGCTTTAATACTTACGCATCATTTATGGTGTACACCATTATTTATAGCTTGTCGTCGAGAGAAGAAAAAAACTAAAAGAATTTGTATTAGTAGTTGAGTTTTTGTCAATCATTAAAATGGTACACTAATTTTGTTAACCTGAAGAGTGTGTTAGAAGTAATGCGACAAATAAAAAGATACAGAAAGTTTTGGATAAATATTGCTTTTGTTACTCAGCCCAAGTCCTGAAGATTTGATACCACGACTCAAATGACCAAACACTAAATATGTCGTTACACTGTGGTGGACTAGCGACTGACCGACACACATAGGGGTATTTTGCATTTCTAGCCGGGCGAAACTAGAAAAACAAACTTCAACAGAAAAGAAAAAATTAATGCTTGTTAGAAAGCCAGGTAACTACTGCACAAAATCCGACCATTTTCAGGCTCCTACTCCCGCGCCATCCAGCCACAAACCTCTCGGAACTTGATCATTGTGACATGCACTCGCGTCAGTTTCTGGATACATTAAAAACGTACCGTGTTTGAAACCTCAGAACTTTTTTATTGTCAGCTATTTAACCAAAACTACTATGGATTATCATAATACAGGAAAGAACAGTTTTATTTGTTAGGATTTAATAATGTTTACGTGTATTTTTTAAGGTTCAAAATCAATTCATAAAGTTCAAAATGTTTGAACCGTTTTTTAATGAATATTGTACTTTCCACAGTGAATATAGTTATCTTCCGAGTGCTTCCGGCTAATGATTTCTGTTGTAACGTATTACAAACACTGTCAGATGATAGATATTACACACATTAGGTGCTACTTTTTGCTACTTTTGACAGAACTTAGACGTTACTGCTGGTGTAAACTAAAAACAATTAACCATTATTTTCAAGCAAATTATTAAATGTTTTCTTTTTAACACGCTTATTTATTGTTTTAGGCATACCAGGGAGCTCTAACAACAAACATTTAAGTAGAGAAAACCTGTTCAATATGATTTTTATCTAATGAGTTAGTCAATAAAACCTTCTCCAAATCATGAATATTCCTTTATTTTATCATCGTATCAGCCAATAATACTCACTTTTGAGTTAAGGCCTTTTCAATGGTTTTCTGTAAATATTATTAAGTCCTATCTACTTTACAGCAGAAAAACCCGCACTAATAGTTTCGCCCGGCTAAAAATGCAAAATACCCCTATGTGCGACAGTTGCGTTTGGAAAAGGTGACATAAACCGCTCGCGGTACTACCAGTCAAATTATGTACAACGGCTATCCATTTATAAATAGGAATTTGTATTATAGAGATCTATCCTTTCAAATCTAGTATCATAAATAACTTAAAAAGATATGATTTCGATTAAAATGTCGACAATAATTTATTAGGTCGGCGGAAATCGGTTTTTATTCTAAAGTATTATGAAATCGTAATATTTTTTGTTCAGTTTTTTTGCGTGTTAATCTACAATTTGTGGTTTATCGTGAAATTGACATTTTCTATGCTAATTATACTCGCTAAGAATTATGAAAACCAGTGACCTTATTTGTTGTAAGATTTGTTCTATGAATCATTTTGATAACCGTGAATAAGCTGGCCTGTTAAATTGTTTTTTTAGCTCATAACGTGCTTAATCTGAGCAAAACTTATTTCTATTCGTTATACGCTTTGAGACAAAGCCAATAGTGGTCTTCTATCTATGAGTCGACAGTGGCTCCCACAACTAAATATTCTAAAGATTTTATTTGTTTTTTGAACGAGTTAATCTCAGGCTATGTAATGCTAGATAGCCCATTTATTGAGCAAGGCTATAGATTACTTTTTATCCCGGTGTGTTAAGTAGTTCCCTCGGGATGCGAGAGGAGCCAGGAAGCTAGTTATTCATATACACCACTTTAACATCAGAACTCTTACAAAAAATAAGCCCTAATGATGTTACTTTCAGCACAAAAAACTTGAACAGGTGTAAACAAAAATAATATACACGTTTACAGCCAACCTGATTACTACAATAAACCATTATGAATAAGTAAAAACCTTCGGCGTTCATTTTTAGAGATATTTCCTTCGGCTTGTACGTTACTGCATAATAAATATGTTAAATGGATATATGACGAGGTAGTTTAAGGTTATTGTGTCCGGGGCTATTTTTGGAAATTTGTTACTTTATCAAAATGAGGCGGAAAAGGTAAGGTTTGGGTAAAATTTTCGCATATTTGAGGTAGATTTAGGTAGTTCAACTACTTATAGTTATCGGCACGAATCTTGAGCTCTGATCTACATCTGCGCAGAAGTGATTTATTAGCAAAGAACCAATCCCGAGTGACGGCTACGACGCGATGCACTGCGGGCCAATCACCGCTTTAGTCCGCCCCCGCGCCTCACTTCATACCATAAAAGGGACTCAATAAATTACTTCTGCGATGGTGAAGGTCAGAGCTCATGATTCGTGCCGATAACTATACCCATTTTTAACATTTCCTACTAAATCGGATTTTCTTTTATATCGTATTTTCCAAGCTTAGTTTGTATTACAAAGTATATAAATAAATCAGCTATTTATCTCTCTTGGAAATTGTCCTAAGTAAGATTAAAGGTAGGAACGAAGGTAACGTTATTATTACATTATCTTAAGTTTCCTTCTTAATCGCAAAAAGGTGCTTAAGTTAGTAGACACTTACTCTTATATTGATTTGGATTAAGTTACGTAAAAATAGTACAAAAAATTGTAACTTAGGTCCAAGATTGCGGACTATAGGTATAAAACTCCGTCATTATTAACACAAATGTTAACTTTGAAAATTTAACGTGAAAATTCATTAAAAAAACAGTTGTTTTAAGAAAACTGACGTTTATTTTGTCGATGGACTTGGCCGTTGCTTACTACTACGTATGTTACGGCCAAAGCGGCTATTCTCTTGAACACACTAGTCGCGGTTGCGGACAACTAGACCAACAAGACAGTTATATTGTTACTACCTATTATATTTTCATACTGAATTAGCCAAACAAGGGGAGTATTACTGTTACCCTTTTTCAGCCTGGTTCAGCTTTAAATTCCCTCCAAGGTCAAAAACAATGATAGCATACCATGAATCAATATCAGTCCAAAAATACATTTTTATTCACTGATACCTAGCAATCTTTCTCTCCATTCTCCGACTCACAAAAAAGTGCGAACAGAAACAATTTTCAGTAACAAAATAGACATAAACTGAACTCCTTATAAGCAACATTTCCCAAGGCTAAGAGGATCGCAACTTCAGTCTAGACCTTAATGAATGGTCGTAATGGAACTTCGCCAAAACTTTTTAATGAATACTTTTTGGTGTTAAGTTCTAGACTTTCATTCATTGTCCATCTTCTTTTAAGATCTCCTTTGTAGTGTTTTGAATTGTATTCAAGATTGTTATGGTGATTGTAAATTATTTATTGTTTTATGTTTAATTTTAATGGCTTAAAAAACTATAGGATCAGTCTTAATGGAGGTGTACAAAAAAAAATATAGAGTTATCTTGCTATGAACGTCATAAATTGACAACATGATTCATTTTAATTCAAGCAAAATCTGATAAAGCCAAGTCATCACACAAAACAACGTGTCTTCGCGAAGTTCAAAGCACTGCTAACCTCTAATACCTAACTTTATAGCTCATCAAATTTCGCGCGCAATGAGAACGTATCAATGAAACTATTGATATTATTACCAACAATACTGAATGAAGCAATCAGTATCTATAACATAATGTACCCAATAATCTCGTACTGAGCTATTTCAAAAGATTTGCGGTTAACCAACGATTTTCTCTAATTCTGTTTTAATTTCAATAACAACGAAGCGAGGCGTTTTTTTTTTACAAAATGGCCGACACCTGTTACAACCAAATTATATGGTAGGGCAACGAAAACAGATTAAAAAAGTTGGGCTCGGACATAGACTGCGCTAATGGCCAGTCATATGATTCTGTTTTTAAAAATATAAGTTGATGCATATTCTTATTTCGAAATCAATATTCGCTTATGAAATATGGTTTTAATAATAATTTAAAAAATTGATATAATTTTATTCGAAATTAATATTATGCTTACGTGATTTTTTATTAATTAAGGGGAAAATTATATGTTTTATATTCTACTTTAATCAGCCATATTCGATTACACGGAACAAGCATTATGTTAAAAACAGTGTACTCCCAATAACTTGTTTGCACTTTTTATAAGGGGAACCGTGGCCAGTGGTCCAATTTGTTTACATGTTTGCCTCCAAATTTGGTTTGGTCTTTTGGCCGCTTTTTCGCCAGTGTGCAGGATCGCCGGATGCAAGGGTTTTTTGTCCCCGCTTAAGTGCAACCCAAACATTGGGCGACCATGTTTTCACAGCCACACAATTTTTTTTATTCGTTATTTGGGGATAATTCTGCTGTCACATTTTTGGAAGTATGCGTGGGTAAACGGCCGTAATGATGGTCGAATTGGCTGTGGGAATTTTATGCGGAATTAAAAAGTTTAATTTTGGTGCAATTCTTCCTATTTCATGCAATTATTCATTGCGGACTTAACCGACCATATCAAAAAAAGATTCATACTTTTTTAAATAAAAACAACTAGTAGACAGTTCTTTTGTAACAAAATCTCTAAAAACTATCTAAATGTTGATAAAACATTCAGATTAGCTACAGATGATGTAAAAAGCTTATAAAAACTAATCCCCAATGGTCAGAATCGCGGCTATCGTGGACAAAAACTGAAGAAACTTTACCAAAGGCCTCTAATAGCAGAAATCGTGTTGCCATTCCATTTCGCCTCAATAGATGTTCGTTGTTGCGAAATCGAGGGTTTCCACGACCTTGTGACATTAAAAAAATGTTTAAGACTAAAGTAGATTACTTTCCCTTTCAAGTTTTAAGTGTCTGTTTCGTAACTTGAAGCTATTTGGATTTGTAATTAAAATTAGAAACTTTTTTGTAGGTAGTCCGCTTTAACTTTTCTTTTCGGCAAATGTTTTGGTTTTGTGATGAACTGTTAGCAGTCAGGAGAGAATTGATTTGTTTCGCACGTACAGAAAAAACTGCCGCAATTATTAAGCACTACTTGGTATTAATCTAGGTAACCGTGATTTGATTTTTGACAATAATATGACCTAAATTGTCAAGAAAAACTACAAACAAAACTGACAAACACAGTGGTCTAAATCAAGCCACAATCAATACGAAACACGAGCTAAATGCTTCATTATCCCCCGAACTAAATGCCAAGAGAATAACGGAAAATGATGTTAGTCACGTTTTTTTATCTCATTAATGGCTGAGAGCTATTTATCTCTTCATGTCGTCTGTGTAGCCACCATTAATACATGTCAAAATGGACTTTTCTGTCGCCGCTCTCTGGGGACTTTTGTGTTTCGTTTTGTCTAGTGACGTTTCGATTTCGGTCCACTGTGCATTGTCTTTTTGTAAGGGTTGCTCCTCTACGCTTTTGAGAGGATTTCGGGGATTATAACAATGTTTTGTTTTTCGGGGTGAAATGAATGTTCCTAGTTTATAATTGTTTTCGTATAGATGCTTATTTGTTTTGTTTTTGTTTCAGGTATGTGGCGAAGTTTGGATCTTCGTTTTTAGCATGGAGTAAGTAGTAGATATTATATTCAATGGTATCAAATTTCAGAGCAAAAATTGGGTCTAGTAACCCAATTAAAAATAACAGATCAATATAATACCACAAAATAAAACCGATACAATAAATAAAATATCTATAAAACGGACAACAGCGCCTAGGGACAGTAATTAAAGCGAAGTCTTTATAAAGTACGTGGGTACGTGGGTTCGGCTCGTAACGGTCAGTCTTATCTGCTTTTAAGATCAGTAAGCCCACTCTAACAACCGGATTAGGGTACCTACATGTTACCTGAGTTGCATAGAAGTAGCTGGCTCGGTTTTGCTGTAGGTAAACATTTTTGTTTTTGTGCTAAAATTCACATATTGTGTGGAGGTAAGAATTTCTTTGTCCTTTTAAAGGGACAGACGATTGCAAGTTACGATTTCGCGTTGTTGAAATGGTTGTATTACATGCAATATGACACATTAAGTGTGCAATAAATAATATTAATCATTTAACTTCACCTATGTTATGATAAAATCTGCTGTTGGTATGAAACTTCAGGTTTCAACTCGAAACCCTGAAAATATCGGATGCTAAAAAAGTAGGCTCAACTTTCATGAATATTTAATTTATTGTAATTTAATTACTGGAGACTTTTTGTAAACTATATCTTGAATCTATTAGTTAAAGGTTAACCTTAATTTGAATATTAATTTTATCACGGGAGACTTTATTCCATCTAGCTGAACTGTTTTTATTATATTAGTACTCTTCATCACCCTAAGGTTGACTGGAAAGAATGGCTATGGTATTAAGTCCGCCTATATAATGATTTTGTTGCATAAAGTGTAAATAAATAGTACAAGAGTATAGATTAGTAACTAAACAATTTGGCTTGAGTAAAGTAGGTAGGTACATAAGTACATTTTTTTTTACTTTTAATACTCATAAAACCACGTTGGGAGGTCGTCAAAAGCTGAGAAAACAAAAGAAATTGACAAAACAAAGACATACCCATCTCCGCATCTCATTCACCAGACAATAGTTAAACAATAAAACTATAAAAGCTATCATTAAAACATCAGAAAATCGCATTTGTGATGAGTGCATGCAAATTTTTAGATAGGTACGCGAACACACGAACGTTCGTGGTTGGGAATTTAAAATATGTTCATCTGCATGCCTGACCTTAGATATACGTGTTGAAAATACAAGTATAGTTGTTTAAAGATGACTATATTCAATATTTATTTATTTATTCACCAACCTTATCACTAACATTACAGATAACAATTCAATGCGCTTAGTGAGGCACTTACAGAATTACTTACAAAATAAAATAAAAAACACATAACCCTCCTTGGCATTCGGGTAATAAGAAACACAAGATAAAATTAAAAAAAAATAAACAATAAAATAAAACAATAAATAAATATTGGTTAAAGTTAAATTGCACAGTGGTGCATTTGAACCGGTAATGTAGAAACAAAATTATGTTAATAAACATCAAATCTTATCAAAACTATTGAACTCAAATATCCACATAATATATATTGAGAAAAATTTTCTTTGTCATTTGTTAATTTACCAGAAAATATTCGTAGCCACACCTCAGTTTTTATAACTATTGATAAATCTACACACAGAGGGAACATATTATCTATCATCTATGCACTCCGGTGCATCGTAACGTGACGTATCTAGTTATCTGCCTACACGTGGTGGCGACTCGTGGTCAACACGTTTGCCACGCGATAACATTACTTTAACCCCAGATGTGTTATCTATTATCTTTTGTATTCATATCTTACATATAGAGGGGTCATTGACTGTTATGTGAAAAAAAAGTCCATAATCTCCAGAGCCTTTTCCCAACTATCTTGGGGTCGACTTCCAGTCTAACTGAATGCAGCTGAGTACCAGTTCTTTACAAGGAGCGACTGCCTATCTGACCTCCTCAACCCAGTTACCCGAGCAACCCAATACCCCTTGGTAAGACTGGTGTCAGACTTACTGGCTAGTGACTACCCGTAACGACTGCCAAAAATGTTAAATGACAACCGGTAGAGGGTTCATTGACTGTTACGGGTAAAAAGTTCATCTAAATAAAGTGAAAAAGAAAAAGGGAATAAAAAATCAATAAGCTCAGAAAATGCGACATAAATCACGCTAAGTAAAACAGTTTAAGTTTTTCAACCACTGCAAGCTACGACGTCGCTGCGATAAAATATAGCATCATTAAACACAGAAGTCGTCTATCTATGCACAATGGTTCGCCAGGTGTCACCACCACCCTCGCTATATCTATCATAGCGCTATCAAAGTGCTTCCAATGGCTGTGTAAAAAATTAAGTATGTACACCACTGCTTGATCTATGGTTCTGTACATATTTTTATTAATTTTACAGGTAATAAGTAGGTAACAAATTTTGATGGTGAGGTATGTAGACGTATGTGGCGTGTGTACGATTTGAATACAGGAATGTTCTTTATGTATTGTATGTTAATATTTTAACGTGTGGAATACTTGAATAGTTTAGCAGTAAATATTGTTACAACATAATGTATTGTTGAAGTTTTATTCCAAGAAAATTTTGAACTTAAAATAAAGGATCAACAAATTGTTATAACGTTTATGAAGCGATAACAGAATCTTAAAAACTTAGTCAAATTCATTCAACGTATTTTCGGCTTAAAATACCACTTTTTCCATTTAGAATTTACTACCCCATGAATTATGACGACTCGCCGCAGGGCCCCCTCTTTAAACCTCAATAAAAAACCATAAAGTTTTAAGCAGGAAATAAGCTGCACCCTGAGAGGAACTAGGGGTCCTTCTTACACGGTACCCTAAAAAACCCCTCCTGAGCTATTACAGATAAGAAGATGTAAATTTATCCTAGGGGGTGTTAAAACGAATTTACTGGAGCGATCCTCTTGAACAAAATTGATGCTTTAGCAGCATGATCGAAGATCAGGGTACTCAGGTGTAAGAAGGCGATTTGCTTATCAACGTTTAGTCCAATGAGAACCCAATAAACTTGCTAGGATCCTGGAATTGCTTAATTTTTTTGCGCTGACGAAATTGGGTTAAGTGGAGTTGTTAATGCGAAATATACTGGGTTGAGTTTCGTACTTTAAATAGTTAGATTATAAAATCCATGGTGTATTTCAGAAAATTAAACAGTACATTATTAACTAATTCATTTTCACTTTGCGTATTATTGAAAAGTTATGGTGTAAGTAGCGAGATATATTACTATTAATCAATGTACTAAACAGTTACACATGGTGTTTTGAACTTGAATATTATGCAAAAAAAAAACTTTAATTGTGTTTTATGACAGCACTGAGTTATCAGCATAAATAAATTCCATATAAACACCATAAATAAAATAAAGGATAAGAATTTTGAAACACAGTTTTTTGAGATTTTATCTTTAAAACCAACTCAATATAATTGGTCTTTGGCAATATCAGAATAAATCGAGCCACTTTACTGGACAAATATCAGTACTAAACCGATGCAGGCATTAGTGCGAACTAAGCTATCGATATACAAGCCCCACACTTCGATATATTCGATATATCGACAATGGGCTCTTTGTTCCTTTATCGATTCAACACAGTGGGACACATTGCGCTAGGGTGGACAAAATTGCTGTCCGAGAAGGATGAGATCATTTTGTGTCTATAGATGTATTGGGCTTGGTATATGGGAGGTATTTTGTACCATTTTATAGACCTGGGAAATACACAACAACATTTTCACAAAATTATACCTAACTCCTATAAAAACTGTTGATTACGTGATGAAAATAAAACATAAGGAAGTATGAATAATACCAAAAAAACTATTATTATTTTGTATCTATCAATCATCATTGAGCATAACATTAGAGTCAATTATTAAGTTATTATGTATTGAAGTTATTAATTGTACACCGCAGCAGTATATACCTACTAATTTCTACAAATTACATGCTCTCTAATTTGGCTCGAACGTCTGATATCATTATTGACTCAGGTTTCTATAATTCAATTGCACAGTGGTCCGAACCATTAGCTATGTGTAGACAAAATAATTTCGCGTCTGTGGTGTTGGTAATTTGGGGGTCGAAGTTGCCTCAGTACACAGGTTTACCTAAGGCACTCTAACTAAATTACTTTGGCTACTCTGTACGAAATTTATTTGGAAACTTCTACACGTTACACGGTGAATGATTAAACAAGTGAACAACTTGCGTTAATAAAACTGCTTGTTCTGAATTGTTCGAGTTCGCTCAACAAAGTTTCTTAAGAATTTTCAGCTTAGTAGATAAAATAAACGGTATACCCAAACGTTAGCCGTTAATGTACGCCGAGTTTTAATTATATTTGAATAATGTCACTTTGAGAAGAAAATGCAGGCGCCCGATAAAGTAACAAAGGCGGACTTGCAATGGTCTGGGACACCTGATTATATAACAAAGGATCTATAGAAATAATTGGACTCAAGGTGCGATTTTAATGAACGGGAGATTGAATTGATTTCAGAAAAAAACTTATTATTATACTTTATACTTTCAGACACGATATTTTTGCCAAGCCAAGAGCGTTTTCATTCTACCAGCAATATTTTTACCCAAAAATCGAGTCAATAAACGACAAGTGGATCTGGAAACGTCTAAATATATGTCTCCGTGCTACCGGGCGCACTGTGGGTGCAAACAGCCGATAGCGCGGACAAAAAGATTCCTCTGCATTGTGGCCGAGACACAATGGCACGCCGCGAGAAAGGAGAACTTGTAATTACTATTTTCCTACGGGCGCCTTTTCAGGAGGTTTATATTTCAGAAAAATGGAATATACGTGAGGCGCGGGACTTCTTTGTTGAGCCATCTCATATCATCGGCATACATCACAGGCTGACACCAATGAGACTCTCACTAAAGACTAATCTTACTTGCCACATTTATTATATTTAGACCTAAATACCGCTTTGTTTAAATTGCTGCAATATTTAAAGCTGAAATGGCAACAATTTTAAGCGGAAATACGGAATATAGATGTGACATTAACTGCCTAATTAAGTAAACATAACGACCTGCCTGACAAATAAGTTTAATATGTTGTCAACTCATAACATTTTGTTAAACAAATAATTCATGATTTCTAGATATGTTAATCGTAATTTATTAACGGATAAAACTAGATTGTATGATAAAGACATTAAATTATGTAACCCCAGTTCGTATGATGTAAAGCAATCGAAATCTTCTCCGAAGCCGTATTATTACAGAAATTGCTAGGTATAAGCTATTAGCATCGAACATAATGGTCATTGGTTGGTGTAATCTCATAAAAGGATCTACCACAAACGTAGCCGGCGAGCCCCTCAATATTTACTGGAATAAAGTGTTCTTCAAAGAGCAAATGACAGGAATGAGGCGATGTTAGGAGCGAGTGAGAGGCAACTCAGGCTATTTACCTCGATGGCACATCTGTAATTACTGTATAGCGTATACGAGAGTTAAAATATCCCGTCGCTTTACTTGGAATTTTGTCCGCGCCACTCGAGCATAAGTGCCACTGGGCGACGAGCGATTATCAACTGTATTCTCTTTAATGAACCGCGTCCGAGCACACTGGGCTGTTAAGAAACTTTTCATAGTTTCATAGTTACACTAACTAGTCTGAGGAGATAATGAAATACGAAGCATTGAAACGAAACCTTTGAGGTTTCCAACGACCTTTTGTTTCTATGAATGATGGAGGTCAACAGACATTGTGTCGAGCCTACAGGTCGCGTAGAAAAAACTTTGGGCAGGCTACTTATTACCAATAAAATTTTGAGAGAACTCCTAAGTGGCATTTAAGTGTCAGTCAACTGGTGTTTAGGCCGTTTTGCGTTTGGAGGTGTGCGACCGGCCCGAGGCGGACTGGTTTGAACCGAAGCCGGTTGGACAAAGTGTAGCGACTTAGTAAGTCGGTATGGATACTCCTTTGTGGGCGCATTCCGATAGATACGGGCCCCGCCAGACTGAAATGCGGATAATGAAGAGCGCTTATTGTGATTTGTGAGGCATCCGAGTTGGGAACTAGATATCCAGTTGGTCCTGTTTAGTATCATGAGATCGGTAGATTTATGCTTTCATACACGTCTTTAGCATCGCTGATGCGAATAAATACGACTTTGAAACCTTTAAATTGCAGTTGCGTTTAAAAGAAACGTTACAACCTTATTTTGAGGGGAAAACATTGCGAAAGTAAATGCTGGATGTTTTTTGGTGTCTTTTTTAAGATGTTGGTGTGGAATGAATCTCAAGTTATTTCAGCTTTAAAAAGGTCCGAACACGCGAGGTTACGGCCAAATTCGGCAGTTTTACGACCTCGAGATAGGGTTATTTATACCGGGAGTCTTATTTAATAACGTTATCGGAATCGGTGTGTCGTTAAATCCATTAATGCTTGTCTTACTTGTATATTTCGAATGTTTTAAGAGATATATGATTTGGATTTTGTTTTATATTTCTTTTTAAGTTCTTTAATGGTTTAATATACCAATGTTTTAGTGAACATTAAAACAATGTTGTTTCGTTTTTGTTTCTGTATTTTATTACAAAATCCAAGCATAAAAAGCATCATGCAACTTCATAAAATAAAACAAATATCAAATGAAGTAAATCTATCTGATTCTGTACGCTACCCATCCGTTTTTATTATATCGTATAACCAATCGACATGTTTGTAAGTCTGTCAAGTCAGTGCCCACATAACACATCATAATATCTCATATCCTGTTATTCCGACTTCCTCGTATGTCGTAATACAATTTACTGTAATCACATTAGCCTCTAATGACATCAACACACTGATCCATTTAACCATACTTTTGTTTTGTGCATTTGTTTCTACCCTAATATTATTTCTGGACGTGTGTTGATGTGCAGTTATTTTTGCCCTAATAATAGGTAACCTGGTTTCCGATTCCATGTTTAGCTTTCCCAAAACCCAGTTTGACATATTTGCAAAAGAAAATGTAGCCTGTTTTTGCGGAACAATTTGGTTGGAGCTTATTGGCAGTACCGAGAAAAGTTTTGAGTAGGCAGCTCGGAATTGAACACCTAAAATTGGAACATCAAAAACGAACTCGGCGGTCGAACTAATTTTAGGAATTGTGTACTGTTGAAAGTTGCCTCGAAAAACCTCGAAAAGCCTCGAAAGTTAGTAACAACACCTCTTGTTCTGCAGCCAAAATATTTAAATAAGTTGCACACATCGCGAGATCTTACAACAAAATCTTAGAAAAGGAATTCATATGCAAGTTTTCAACATCTTTATCTGCAATCTACGTATAAAATATCCTTACACTTATCTTGTATCTAAATACCCACCATTTATCTCAAAAAAGCAGGCCAAATCTCCGAAACAATGGGTCAATGACCTCCTTAACATACTGAGCGCGTAAGGCAAAAATTTTTCACCCACTATAAAACCATGGCATCTCATTGCACGGTGTTTAAAACCAGTACACGTTGCCACTCATATGCCATTGTGATTTTATTAAAAATTCAAGAGACAATTTTATTTTGTCCATAAAATTTTGTTGAAATGGCCACTGTGTATGGTATAATCGGATTAGTGAAGTACACGCGTACTGTTACTATGGATATACTGCTGTTATTTTTAATATAATATTTTCACCTTAATTTGAACGCCAAAAAATATGTTTTGGACACAATTCTTCCTAATAAATACGGCCATTAGAATAAAATATATACCATGTAAAAAAACATAACACATTTTTATAACGTTACCATTCTGGCATTAGCCCTATCAACACAAATTCGCTTACAACCGTTTAAACTAAGTAGGTAGATATAACTTCACCCAAATAGGACACGAAGCGCATAAATAAAGCCAAGAGTTCTATTTAACTGCATTATTATAGTCGGATATATTTTGTTTAACAGGCTCCAGTTAAAATTATGAGCAACATAAACTATAAATAATCTAGTTAACAGCTAATGCCGAATAATGGGCTGTGACAACTACATGGTAGTTTTAATGTTCGTGTAAATTGTCATACCGTTCAGTTTCTGAACATTTGAGATGTTCTACGTTGACAGAATTGTCTGTTTCGTTACAAAATAATATAGATCTAAAAGTTTTTTTAACCTGTACTTAATGAAATCATGTTGCATCGACCCCAAATAAAATTGATGACGAACTTGCACTGTCTCATGCTGGGCAAAAGCCTCCCCATTTTGTCTCCACACTTGTCGATCTTGCGAGAGTTCCCACCAATCAAGGCTGACGGCCTCCGATCTAAATGAATGCGATTTTCTAAAACATTCCAATATGCGAAATAAAAACATGCAAAGAAGACTGGGAGAGTCTTCATAGTTAATTGCTTCAATCTAAACTAGTTAAAAAAACCTTATCGATTCATTCCCACGTATCTTAACTCCATCAGACAGGCTTCTAATACTTCTGACATTTGTACTAACCACACATTGTTTCAACAACTGTATTTTACAACTCCTTTATTGAACATGTTATAATACAGTTCGACATGGCCATTAAAATTGTAAGAAACCACCACGCTTGTCTCTCTTACTCGCGTGCAACAAAAAGAGATTGCAATACTTTATTGGTTGGTGATCGCGAGACGAGATCGGTGCAGCCAAAAAACATTTATTACACGCCATCAATTTTTTAAAACCCATGTAACGTGACACCGTAGCTACAAATGTATGTACAAGACAACCGAAATGCGTGTCTGACCGCACAGTGGGCCGAATAGCGATGTTACATGGCCATAACATATTTTTTTTCACCGCTAACCACAGATTTATTCATTCGTTATAGTTTTTTTATGTATCAAAACATAAAACGATCGTAAAATAAATTACGAGGTATTAATTGAGAATCATTAATTTTTGTAGTAAAAATGCTAAAATAGAAGCGGGACCGGTTGTGGACGTCGTTTTTTGCAATTTTACCCCTTCTCTGGCTGTTAACGCTAGGAATTTAATGAAAGACTGTAATAAACTGACATTATAATAGTTCTCTTAATAATAATGGCGACAAGAAAATGGTCGTAAGTTTAAGGTATTCCTTCGCAGAGAGAAAATTTTAAGGAGTGAAGAAATTCGAGCACAAACGTTTGAGCACTAAGTCCTTATTTGTTGGTAAGGAAACAGATGTCTTCATGAAGTTAATTTCAAAATTGAATACGCAGTTATTGCCTAACATATTAAGAGGAAAGCTTTAACTTATGCAGCTGCGAATAAACACGTCACAATCGTAAACATTCCGTATAAGTCATTGGAATAGCTAGAGAGCCTAGTAAAAGCTGCGTTTAAGGCAGCTAGCTATTCATTTCCCACAAGTAAGCGCTTATACATCCTTACAATTCGATGCCAGTTCAGTAAAGCCGCGACTTGGTCAGTCATAAAATTTGAGCATAAAAGCGTAATGGTGCAATTACAGGCTTAATTAGTGAAGCTGAGGCGTTTGTCAGACGAAGTTTTACGATATACGTGACTGAATTCGATAGCGACGCGTTGTCAGACTATCTTGGTCACGTGGTGTATTTATTTTTGGGGCGAGGGCACAGAATTAATTACGAAAAGGGATTACGTTAGATATTTTTCCGGAAAACGGATAGAAAAAGTGGAACAGCTGTTGGGGTCAGTGGACTTTGTTCTATTGGTCATTGATTAATGATTTATGATTGTTTCGTGTTATTATTTAGCCTCAATAACGGTATGTAAAAAGTTCGGGGATCAAATGGTTTATTGTCCCAAATCGATTAAACAATATTCACAGTTTTTTATTTGATTGGCTATTGAAAATTGGAAATTATATTGACAGATTAGATGAAAGACTATTTGGATAAAAGCAAAGATAAGGTTGATAGACCTGAAGAAGTACTAAACAATTTCAAGACTAGACTAAAATTAGCCCCAACTTTGTGCACATCAATCATTTGTTGGTGAAACTTAGACACGTTTTCTTAAACACTAATTACCACATAAAGTAGACAGAATGTGTTAAATTGACAAAGTTAACAGCAAAACATTCAAAGTAATCATTAAGTTGTGACAAACTCAACTTAAAACAAACTTAGCATACGCATAAACTTAAACTTTAACCATGTCAAATAACAACTAAATTCAAGAATAATTTTGCAATCAAACTAAATTAGTGTTTGTACAGTTTCTGTGAAATAATTTCTTCAGAACTGGGACTTGGTGAGACTTTTTAATTAACTCAAGTAGGGGAAAGACGTGAGGAGTCATTTCTTGTCATTATGAGAGACGTGGACTTGTGTGAAGGACTAAAAACCTTCGTTTTTCTTCTTAAACTCGTTAACTTGCTAGATTTAGAACCGTAGTCAAAGTGACGTAAGTTTTGTGAAAAAATAATTTTGTCGGGGTGAGTTTTAATTTGTAATACTGTGCGTTTGGTGACTTGTCATTTTCTATTGTATATGAAAAAGTATAAAAGAGCATAATATTTAATAACCTTTTCTGTAGTGGAATGTAATTATTAAAGTAAATAAGTATGCACTATGGAACATTGTATACGACAGAGAAGCTTTTACCTGCTCATTTTATATTTTCCTAGGAAAAGTAACTTTACATTATATTCATTATTTAATAGAATTCCTTTTACGTCTTTATTATATGTTAACAATGCGTTTTTTATTATTTTTGAATGATTCTTTTTTTTGTGATAAAATAGCCAATATTTGCCACCAGTACTTATTATATTACTTGTGTTAATGTAAAACTATATATATACATATATATTTAGTAAAACCATTTTTAGGATGTGGTTTGATTGTAGTTTTTGCGCGTGATTTGATAAGCCTAATAAAACTAGGCCGAAAAAAATAATAAAATTTTGGTATCAGCAATCTTTTAGCAAAATGGTTGACTACAGGATGTAGTGTTCACTGTAGATAATTATTTGGCAAGCTTAGATAGCATATTATCATTTTTTTTTACCAGATTTATTTTTTGGCTGAAAAAGGAGCGATTTTAACCACAGTTGGTTTCCTGACGTCGCTGTGTTAAGTCTTCTTAACTACCAGTTGACAAAGGAGTGTCTAATCCTGAATTGATCAAGTAAGTTTTTTTTTTAAATAATTTAGTTAGACCATATATTTAAAAACCAATTGTTCCTTAACTAGAGCTCAAATTAAATATAATTTGAAATTAAAATAACGTAACTTACAAAAGCATTTTTTTCTTCTATCAATACATAACACCATCATTTATTTTATTCTTACCATTACATATACCATTTAATTTATAAATACGTGGTATATTGTGTGCTTATGTGCTTTACGAATTAACGTAAACCTTATTTTAAGGCAGTAGTTCATGAAAGCGAAGATACTAAGATACCCAGACACTTTTACATGTAACAGCCATCTACGTAACTACAAAATAAAATTTCTTTTATAACTTTTCAAAAAAAAAACTCCCGATTGCACAGTGCGCACATTGATTAGACTCGGGGATAAAACTTAGCACAATTTGCTGCAATCGATTCGCTTCACTTTAGCCACGGTGTGGGGCACAGGCCTTATGTGACGTCACTTGTCGAAGCTACGCTATAAATTGTTCTGAGTAGAGCTCTCAACAAAACGAAATGTCTTCTACATAAGGAAAAATCTAATCAAAGTGAGGGATTTCAATGTAAAATTGTCAATTGTCTGTCTGTCACTTGTTTGCTTCGGTTACCACACTCAAATACCGGCTTTTCTCTCGTCTATGTTCATGGTTTTATGACACAGGAAACCATAAGTTTACGCAAGTCTTACCTTTGTATCGTAAAACATGTTAGCATTAATAGTTTTCGTACAAGACCTAGCGTTTTTTACCTTGAATTGAAATGTTTTTTCAAATTGAATTACGGATGTGAACATTTGGAATCAAGCGCAAACTTATCATTAAGATTAAATCTCAATTTAGTTCTTAATTTAACTTTTAATTAACTTTTCGTATCGTATTGTTATATTTTGCTGTAATAGTACCTATAAAGATACAAAATGTAACAACGTAAGCTGGTTGTGTTAGGCATTTAGTCAATTATTTTTGCGCTTTTTATCAATTTTTGTCCGTCTGTTGGCTCCGGTTCTGACATGTTTGAAGTCCCTTGTGAAATCACAGGGCAGTTTAGCGTTCCTTATGATAACAATAAAGTATCTAATATTAAAAACATCCCTTCTTGGCACTATCCCTTTATAGCAAATCGACATGACTGACGGATTAAGATTGAAGCCTGAACCGAAATTGCAGCATCTTGGGCTAACTGTCCCGTATTGTATGGCATCACCCCGCCTGTCTCTGGCCATCCTATTAATTACTCCTATCTCAGAGGCCGTGCATAGCCAATTGGAGGCAATTATACGTGGAAGGAGCACCGGTTAAGGAGGCCAGGACTGGTCAGGATTATAGACGGATGAAGGAGCTCCTTGATTTGGCCGGGTTATGGATGTGAGGACTTCATTTCGGTGAACAGATTAAATTGATTGAGTGATGAGTGGTGGCTCGTATTTGGAACGATCGCTGCCGTTGATATGGCTTGAGTGTCTTTTATAAATGCACTGTACCTTAATGTGTGTGAGATGTTCCATATTTACCATACTTTGGTCATCAGCATGAGAATTACTTACATATGTTGACGCCATTATCTAGGAAAATAATTATATTTTCGTTAAAACTGTGCTATCGAAAATAGAAATTAAACCTTTCGTATTTTGATTGTTGATCTCAGACCTTTTAGCAATTTACAAAAATAGCAAGTATATCCAATCAACAAAATACATACCACTTATTTAAACTAATTACCAAAATCATATCGCCCCCCATCAAAAATGACCGCACTTGGTTAAAATCGAATCATGTGCTCACCACAAGCGCTCCACTGTTTCGACCACAGTTGGTTCGAAACAATTGAATCCAAAGTGCTAGTTGAGGCTTGAGGCCCTCGGAGATTTATCACAGATAGCTACTGCGACTGAAGTTACGATGACAACCTGCTAACGTGGTCGTCCTGTGACATTAGTTTATGTTACAGGTGGAACAATGCCTTTATTTAGTGTTGAACATCTGCACTGTGGAGTTAACGGCGGAAAAAATGTTGCAGTTTGTAATTAAGTTGTTTTTGTTAAGAAGTGTTTATTTCTGAGAGGTTGTTGCTGCTTTATTTTATGGCCAGTGCTTTTTTCTATGATCTAGTTAATGAAGACTTTACAGTAATTGACTCGATTACCGCACCTAAATTAAGAGGATTGATTTTCCGTTTGTAAAGTAACAAAACAAACTTTCAAAGTTGATTGTTATTTTGATAATCACAAAAACTTCGTGACAAGTATAGAAGCTTCAAATTATGTAACCAAAACACCAACTGAACACTTTGTTTTCCAAATATCGGGTCTCGAACAATGTTCCAGCTTAAATCACTTGCCCAACAATAGCCAATCACAAAATTGATTCTAAACCTTATACCTCCCTAAAAACAATATAATTTATATTCAAAACCTCATCCGGAAACGTTTAGTGTTTTTGTTAAAGCTATTTTTCATTATAATTACTTGTAAAATATTTATGGGCCATTGTAAAACGTTTTTATGCTGCTCCCGAGGCAAGAGGTTTGAAGAAATAATTGTATAATTTATGTGTTGTAATTTTGTCCAGAGCACTTAGAGATTTATACCACAGTGCAGTGAACGTATGATTTGTAACTGTGTGTTTGAAGGCTATTTAAACTAACGGTTGACGGAATCGTGTCTGTTGTTTTGTATACTAAAGTGATTTAGTGTTTAATTGTTTGTAGTTAACTAATAGAATTCCTTCGGAATGTTTGAACGTTTATTTCGAAATGTTGTAAGTTTTAGTTTATATTGCTTGTTTTAGCGGCGACGGCTGAACTTTAGTGTTCTCAAGCTGTAAGAGACAGGCGCAAATAAGTTAGTTCAATTTATTGGCCGTAGTAAGTCATCATAGATATACAAATGGCCAGTCCTGTTCTCTCGAAATCCGAGTATTATAAGTAGAGTAACACAAAACTCTTCCGAGCCTTTTCCCAACTATGATTGAGTCTAATCGGATGCAGCGAAGAGCATAAATTTTACATGAAGCGATTCCCTATCTGACCTCCTCAAACCTGTGCAACCCGATCTTCCGCGATAAGACTAGTAGTCAGACTTTCTGGCTTCTGACCACCTGTAACGACTGCCAAGAATGTTCAAATGACATCAGGGACCAACTTTCAGCTGCCTTCCGAAACACGAGGGACTATACATACTAAACTAATAAATAATTCTAATAAATAATAAGATAAACGACCAACTATCAGTCTAACGGTACACCCTTTAAAAAAGGTTGATCGGTAAAAATTCAGCACCGAACGAATCGGTCAACTAAGCGTGTAAACCATTTTTTAAATATTGAACAAAAAAACTTGGTCATCGAATCGAAAGTATGCAAAATCAATGACCATGACTAGAATTGACAGAGGAAGCTATAAATAGTGAATTAGAGTCAGTTCAATTCAAATTAGGATATAATTTTCCCATAATACAAATTGGTATTCCTTTTATGTGAAGCAAAGTACACTAGCCTAGGATAATTTTGTTTATTGAATAATCTAACGGTGTTATTAAGATATCAAGTAGCAAACTTATCTATGGAAATGCTTTTGTAGTAGTACTTATGCATTTTGCGATTTATATCTTTTTTATATCTTTAGTCTTTTTTACATGAGAGGTACAATATCCACAAATACATATGTTCTCATATCAATGTATGAAAACCAGGTCTTAAATATAGCATATAGAAAATAAAGCAATATTCCATACAGAACCCTTATATTCCTATCGATTACAGAAAATCTTAAGGTAAATATAGAAATGTTTACTACAGAACCTTAATGTTCTCATAACCTATTAAAACAATAAATTGCGTGTCTCATAGAAAATGTTTTTCCTTTTCTTTGTTTCTCGC
Source organism: Helicoverpa armigera (assembly GCF_030705265.1). Lineage (NCBI taxonomy): Eukaryota > Metazoa > Arthropoda > Insecta > Lepidoptera > Noctuidae > Helicoverpa > Helicoverpa armigera. The sequence goes on along the minus strand of NC_087145.1, from coordinate 4,481,402 downwards.
AATCGCATACACAGGGTGTAAGCTAATTTGTTTAACAAACGTCAAAGAATACTATTAGCAGTTATAAATAAAGGAATTTCCTGTACATTTGTAATGTTAAAATAACCACGCTAGTCGTACACGCAAGTAATATTAATTATTTTCTTACGTTAATCTGTCCAATTATTATCAAGATTCTGAGTAACGTTTGAACGTGAAATGCCAAACACGCTGTACCTATAACATGATTTGTTTTATTAGTATTAAAAGTTTAACTAATAAGCTAGGATTAGGTACACCAGGGAGCAAATAATTGGGGTTGTGTGCGCTTTGTATGTAGGTAAGCGTAAAGCGATTCAATAATTATTTGTAATAGTTTGTACCTTCTGTAATATAGCACCTTGTATACGAGTATCATCCGATATTTAGATGTTTTAAGGTTCTGATTAGATGTTTCAAGATACTTATTACACTTATACTTACCCAAAAATGGCTGCCATGGCTAACATTAGTATAGTATTTAACCATCCACATAATTACAAATGTTAGTAGGTACTAAAATGGCAGTTACTAAAACTTAGTATTATTCGGTTACTAAGTATAGGTAATGTGTTTGTATCAATGATAGTTAAGGTTGGTTCGCACTGTCGAGGCAATCTTTTTGAACTAGCTTTTGTTAGCAGCTGTCCCCTTTTTGTAGCGTTCTATAGAACTTCCTAAAGTGTACCTATTACATGATACTAACATACTTCAGGATAATGGACATGAAAAATAGGTTCTTTCAATGTTACATGTATCATAGATATTAATAAAAAGCTACTGACCTTTTTATTCACATAAAATGCATTGAAATTCTACGAAAAGTTCGAAATGAATCCTGAATTCGTGGAAAGATATATAAAAATACTTTATGTACTTTCGAGAACACTTTTTGCATCAATAACTTTTTATTACACAGACTAAAAATAAAATTCATAAGAGGTCATGCATTTTACATTTTTTTTTTATTAAAATATTATTTTAATATTGTGCACCAACCTTTATAAGGCTAATTTTAGTACTAGGCTAATTACGCACCCTACAGGAAGTCGTGTTCTGTTGTACTTACAAATTATGTACTCTTTAGTATTAATTTTTAAAGGGCTAGCTTATAAGGGGTGACGGTTCATGGGGCACCATTCTATAGTAAAACATGCGAACTATTTGACATAAAAAAATATGTATGACGTATAACTTTTGGATGATTCCTCGAGTCGTCCAATTTCGCAACGGGAATTATAGGGAACTTCCCTTTATCGGATAAAAAGTAGCCTAAAAGCGGTTATTTTGGTATTACAAACAAATACTAGAAATTTATTTATTTGGACTTTCTAAATAAAAAAAAATAAGTAGTTGACATTATGTTTTCTAATTAATTAAATTCTAGAGAAAAATAATTTTGAAAAGTTTTTAATAAAGAGTTAACTTACAATGAGATACTGCCTTAAATAGCTTATTAAAAAAACAGACATCTCTTCGTCATGTAGCATAATCTTTTATTACAAATGCAAGGTTAAATACTCATGAATAATCACATCAATACTTTTGAATATTTAATACGCAACTTTATACCTATAACTTTGCAATTCAAATAGCGTAGCTGTACTTTAAGTCTTATTTTAATATTGTAAAACTAGTCAGGTATTTGGACGTTAAATCTTAGGGTTTAGACTTTTAAGCTTGACTAGATAATTTAAGCTAAGTAAAACATCAATTTTGAAATTGAAAATATTTTTACAGACATTATTAAAATTATCAATGTGAAAGTCTGTCATACAAATGAGTCAAGCAAACTACTGAACATGCTAGATAACCCGTGATATTAACTCATAAAACATAAAATTGTCATGAAAACGATAATTCCTTATGGGTAACAGATAAAACCGCGTGAAAACATTAGCATCACTTATTAAACCATATCCCTTCGTATTGTCTAACGTCTTTTCCTTACCACCGAATAACATTTACATGAACAAAACGGCTTCATAATACAATGTTTGTAAGACTCCGTGCGAAGGAACTAAAAATACATTATTTATAGGAGCAAGACATACATACGTCAACCTGTGATTTCACCCGTGTCTAAATTGGTATTATGAAATTGTGGTACAAAGTAGAAGCGATAGCGGGAACGTTACAAATAACAATTGACAGTTGCTCTTGAATTTTAAAGATGGCCGAATACGTGGTGTTCAAACATCATCATTGTCTTTGTAATGCTTACGTAAATTGAAGAAAAACTTGAAGTTAAGCGTTTGCGTATCTAAGAGTATGTTACAGTGTAGATATTGATACTGTTACATTCTTCTTCTCATCTAGTGAACTGCATGTTTAGTAGTAGTAACAAGCCCTAGTGTCCGAATTATCTCAAATCTGCCTGCCTGACGAACTCTGACATGGAATTGTAACAACGACTGACACTGAGTAGTATTCGGGGACACCACTTGTTTATATTTCAGATGTAGATAGACGATATTTGACATCGTAAGAGGGGTTTTCTATTCCAAAAATTAGGACTAATATTAAGAGAAAGAAGATTCGTAATCTTATAACTTGGACCGTGGTGCAATTGAGTCCGTCATGAGAAAGGAGTCACTAACGTAAATACAACGACATTGGACGGAATGCTAATAATAATGATTACATTACTGATTACACCAGCACAAGTAATTTTATCTTCTGATATAATGCACCTAAATGTATTTCATACATCAGACTAGAAACTAGAAATTGCACTGATTTCATTCATCATTAACACGTTCGCGTGAGCAATCTCATTTTTAAATGTTGGTACTGTGGCGCACCTTTTTCGCACACAAAATTAAACCAAGTCTTAAGACGTCCCGCCGTTATACGTAGTCTTATAATCTGTGTTATGTGGCGCAACGTTATTTCACGTCCGACGTCTATAAACGTTGTCGCCACCACATAGGTCTGACATGGTTCGTCAAAATAAATATGACAATCTAGAGGCCGTCGTACGACGTTGGGCCTTTTCATACTTATATCAATACGACGTTGTAAGACGTTGCTTACGCGAACGTGTTAAATATACGAAACTACTTGATGAAAATGCTTGTGTTAATTTATTATGACTTATTTAGGTTTTCTAAATAAAAAATACGTGCAATACAGAGCTTTTTTTATAAAGCTCTACATATGAATTTACGTAGGTACATACATTTTTATGTTAAAGTGAACAAAGCTAATTTAGTTCACTCAAAGCTCTCAACAACATATTCCTTTTTAACCTACATTTTATACAAAAATACACTAGACTAGACTTTATTTATAGCCAAGCCTGTAACGCGAAAGTAATTTCATAATACGCTTATAACAATGTGCACGAAGCGCAAAGTGCGTGCAACGTTGAACGACATCAAAGTGAATGAACGAATGGACGAGCTGTGAACGAGTGACCGGGTGAATGATTCCGTACGCTTCGCTGGAAGTGACCGGGAATAAGTGCGGTCATTTGAACTTACGATGTTTAAACATACGATTAGTCTCTGAGTTTATACTGGATGATGTAGAATATTTATAACTTTACTGTGTCATCTGCGTTTTATGCTTAGGAAATAAACAATTTGAAAGTGAAAAGCATGATGAAATAACGATGCCAAATTATTTTAATAATTTCCCTGTCCATGCAAGAGTCATAATATAATACACACCTATTGTGTCTGCATCGTGGACAGTGAAGTGGTTATTTTTTTATATGACTCATCATCATCATCATCATCATCATCATCTCAGCTATAGGACGTCCACTGCTGAACATAGGCCTCCCCCTTTGATCTTTATATGACTAACAAAAACTAATTAATTAAAATAACATACCTCCTTTTATATGAAGTGAGTTATTAAGATATAAAGCAACACAAAACTCTTCACTCAACAACAAATTAAAAACAAAATCAGCTTGAACGCTAATTTAAAAATAAACTATGTAACAGGTCAGTGTTCACAGGCCAAGTAATCCGTGAACGAATGAGTGAATGAACGAGTGAACGGCTGATTTATTTGCTAGAGCCGATCCCTGGAATGGCAGCCAATTGAGGGTAGAACAAAGCATTCAATGAGCACTTATTTGGTATGCTTAAATAGATGTTAGAGGTAAAAGTAGGTAGTTTGTTTTTGAAGGTGTGTTTTTTGGTGTTGCTTTAGGAGATAAGTACATTTTAATTGTCTGCAAGTATTGTGTTATTAGGTGGTAAAATAAAATGTGTTTTTTGTACAGAAATATGTCAATTTTTTTTAATATCCTATAACAAATGCCACTGTGTATAAACAGGTATTTTAGCTGATACACCTACGTTTAAAGGTCTATTTAGGCTATTATTATTTAAATAAACATAATATTGAACGCAGAAAAAGCTACAATTTATTTATTTATCCGAATAAAAGTGAATTTAACTAAAAGCACTACCACGTCATTTTTATATAAGTAATAAACGCCCAAAGACCACACAACACGACTCCCTCCAAACAACGAACACTATCTACACATTAACAGCAAAATATTAGACCAATTATTCCGAACCTACCACAAGTACAATACAAAAAAAACTACGTTTACTACCTCTGATCAAAGTAACGGTGTCAATCTTAAAATCACTCGATATAAAAAAAGTCGAGCGCTCGCATTACCGCGGTAAAATTGTACGGTGCACAAAAAAAGGTATATTTACCCTTGGAACTCGCGTCTCAATAGGTATTACACTCGAAATGTTCCTTACAAAAGAATCTTTTTCTCTTCCATGTTAAGTAGACGAGGTTTTTAGATATGTAGCGTCAGCAAGTAAGGTTTTGGATTAGGTATGTCGCTTTTTCTTGGATTCTTTCTAATAATGTTTTCGTTTTTGTTGCAGGTAAGGAGAATTTTTGATACATTGTGACATAAGTTACCTACATATCCGTAAGTACATCAGTCTTAATTTTTTAGGTAAAAAGGCACTATCAATTTAACTCACTTTCTTTAACACTCAATGAAAAATAGCAGTGTTTATAATTAAAATTCAATTAATTCTTAGTTCTAGTCCACATATCCTTTGCTATAACATCTAAAATAAACCCTTCATACCCAAAACACTTCAAAGCCACGCTACAGTTCCCAAAAACTACAAACGCACAAACCACCCAATTTATTCTTCTAACCGTACCACCATTCGTCTCAGGGCTGGCTGCTGAACAAAGGTAGCAGAAACCAATTTGTTACGTGATAATATGCCCCCTCTCCCCTCCCCCCTCTCCCTGAACGGAATGAGCACAGCCTACTCTTTGACAATACCTCTAAAACAAATGTTTACTTGTTTTGGATAAAAATGTTTTTTTTTTCACCCATGTGTTTAATGTTAGGTATTTGAGGATATAAGGACTGTAATTCGTATTATAGAGAACGTGGGTTTTCACATAACAAAAACTGAAATCAAACTAAAAATAAGAATTGACATAAGACCAACATGTAGTGCAATCATGGTTCACATTTTTATATCATATCAATATATAGAGAAAACGCGATATAAAAGTATTCTATTTACATATTTATAACATAGACTATTTTCCATCAGAATATTACATTTCTAAATAATGAAAGAGATGATATAATATATAGGCTAGGGTTTGTTTTTACATTTATTAAGGTCTTTCTTCACCTACATTGGCAGACAGTGAGTCTTCTATTACCAAATTGAAGCCACAATCAATTCACAGAAAAACCATTCTCGCCAAAATTCACAATACCATCAGAATAAACCCCCAAGATTTTCACGAATACCTTTACAGTAACATCAAAATTCAACTCCCACGAATTCCAATAAAACGCTAAACCTTCGATATTACCAATATAAGGTTGGTCCAATATTTGTCAAAGCCAAAATCACCTCACCTAGCATGTAGGGCGGGGCTTCTTTCAAAGGCGTCTTACACTAAGACGCCCAGACGTAATAATTTCAATATAGTACTAGAGACGAGAGATTATGCGTAAACTTAGCATAAATTCTTTGATTTTGGTCTTGTTTTACTTTGTCAAAGAATGGATTAGCATACTGCGCATGATTTGAAATTGGTTTAATTTATAACAGAGTATTTGATATTGGTCGAAATGTGATTGTGATTTTGTGAAAATCAAAAGAGTATTTCGTTATTTGAGATTCTTTATTTAAAACAAGTTTAAAACTACCGAAAAATAAGAAAAAAAAATGGTGTTTCTATTGTACCCATGACATTAATTGTAATGAGATAATAACCTTATGAAACAATACCACTAAAAGAACGAATAAATCTTTTCAAGCAAGGATTTCTAGATTAAATTACACACAGTTGCCATTCAAAAACCCCAATGTATGTAGGTACTGTGGCTAGCCATTCTATAATAAAATTATTAATTAAGCGTACGGTAAAAATATTATTTAAATTGTACGAGGGGCTGTCAATAAATGCCTCTCTATGGAATTTATTTTGAAATATCTGCTCACCCCTATAATCTCTTGTACACGTTGATATTAATATACTAGAAGAGACATTTATCTATACTAATATTATAAAGCTAAAGACTTTGTTTGTTTGAACGCGCTAATCTCGGGAATTACTGGTCCGATTTGAAAAATTCTTTCAGTGTTAGATAGCCCATTTATCGAGGAAGGCTATAGGCTACTTTTTATCCGGGTTCGTGCAGAGGTTTCCACGGGATGCGGGTGAAACCGCTGGCAGAAGCTAGTAACACATAAATAAAATATTTGGTTATCATTTAACATCCTTGGCAGTCGTTACGGGTAGTCAGAAGCCAGTAAGTCTGACATCAGTCCTACCAAGGGGTATTGGCTTGCCCGGGTAGCTGGGTTGAGGAGGTCAGATAGGCATTCGCTTCTTGTAAAGCACTAGTTCTCAGTTGCATCCGGATAGACTGGAAGCCGACCCAACATAGTTTGGAAAAGGCTCGGGAGATGATGATGATTTTTATACAAAGCATACTTCGGAAAAGTAGTGCGTAATTTCTAGTTCGTAATAAATATGATTCTCTCTTCTATGTATTTCTCTTATGTAAAACAAAACAAAGATAAGACTTTTAACAGGAAACATAGACGGTTAAATATTGTAAGATAACTTAATCAACCGTGATGTTTTAAGTATAATTACCGCATCATAATAATAGGATACTAAACTTAATTATATATTTAATGTAATAGATTGAGCTTTAGAGGGCAAACCTACTAATTTTTCCAACTTTTTAAAATAACATTAATTTAGACGCCATTTTGTGACTTAATACACACAGTTGCACTAAAAAATGTATGTTTTCAATAGGCTGACTACAATAGGATTTGAATAATTTACATGAACCAAAACAATTTCTAACTATATATTAATATTTTTTTTACCTAAAACGCTTTACACAATTTTACAAAAATGTCATATCCAGCAAAACTTGAACATCACGTATTTAGTATCGGGATATATATTAAATTCGTCGCGAGTGGCACCCTTCCGTGTTCTAACGATGTCTGTCCGTTCGTCCCCCGGCCGGACTCCGGCCTAAACTTGTTTGGATTACGTGCCCAATTTAGACGTATTTATATCTATTTTTTATATTTCTCTCGGACGGTAATAGGCGATGCCTTTTGTCGGAATTTCAGTGTTTTTTGTATGCTTAATCTGTCTGTTTTAGATACTCTTTGCAAAGAAGTTGAGATTTACATATGTTGCGATTGGGTAAATAGAGTGATTCCTATGTATTTGAGTTGTACGAAGGAATTTCCTAGCTTGCTAAAGGGATCAATTGAAACAACTTTAATCCCATAACAAAAATATATTTTTGCCCTAAGGAGTCTACTTATACACGTAGTACAAATGTCTGATCTTTCTCTATCTTAGTTTTATTTAAATCGGTTGTTTAATTGTAGCGTGAAAGGTTTACATACATACTGACCTATTACAAGTCCAGTTGAAAACGAATCATCCAATAGTACCTATGTCGACTTTTTAGTTTTTTTAAATCCCCTCTGTTTTGAAAACAAACATGAAACCAGTTATTAAAGAAGTGTGTTCACGAATTTTGTGAAGATTTCGTTGACAAAGACCAATTTTCTTCTAATTGAGGGTGTGGAAGCAAGCTTTTTTAGATACTGTGTCATTACAGAGCTTTTTTGTTTTTTTAACCGTCGTAATTTACATGGGTATTCAGATATTTCCGTCAGTAGAAAACAAAGATACATATTTATTTACTTATGTAATATGAAAGACTTACAGCAAAAATAACTAGGAATAACACAAGTTTAGTTAACAGGGAGCCAATGACAAGTCTTCACTTTATGTTTGTATTTAATATGATAGAAGCTGTTTTATTGTTCTGGAATTTTCTTAGTGGAACTTTTTTAAGGTAAACAGTATTTGTATTGAATTTATTCCTTACTCTGTGTAAGCTATAAGGTCACCGAATATTTGCCGTCAGCCACTCGTCTTCGGGCCGATTAAAAATAATATACCTACATATTCACAACGTATTTCTTTTGTAAATAAGATAATACGTGATGTGATCCAATTAAGGTCCCTGCAACATACTAATACTTTTAAACACTAATCTATCCAGGTTTTTTTGCACTCTCGGTGTTAAGTCTAACCAGATGCTACCCACAATATGGGCGGTATTAAAAATTGATGAGCTTTCGTCGAAAAAAATGATACCTACTACATCATTTTTCATGTCAATTTAGCTTTGTATGAAAATATTGATAGTAGGTATATTGTACATCCCCACTAATATTATAAATGCGAAAGTAACTCTGTCTGTCTGTTACGCTTTCACGTCTAAACCACTGAACTAATTTTAATAAAATTTGGTACAAAGATAGAATTGACTTTGGGAAAGAACATAGGATATTTTTTATCCCGGACTTTTGAAGAATTCTCTTGGAAACACGATATAACCGAACTCTACGCGGGCGAAGCTGCGGGCGGAAGCTAGTCGAAAATAATTGTACCTTGTTATTTGGGCCACTTCAGCAAAAGCTAGCGACATTAAAGCTGCTTAAATGTGCATAACTTATCACGGCATTCATGTGCAAATACGACCCATTTTCACAACGATCAAATACATAAGTTATCGATTCAGCCGAGCTTACTTCCAATGATTTAATGTAGCGATCCAAAAATTTACATAAGTCACATTTTTTTATGAATAATTTCTAGTTTAAAAGTCGTTACCACAAAATGACTTTACGGCGCTACTCTTAATGAAAATGAGAGTCCGAACAAGTTTATTTTCGCCTAACCCTCCGATTAGCCGCAGACGAAGCAACGGGGAATCGTAGTTAAGCAAATACTAGCCATGTGTGTGCAAATATTGTGGGCTTTTACCCTCCGGAGGATCGTTCATTGTTTGGGCAAAGAACCTCAGGTCTTTTGGTTAAATACTACGTATTTTTGTACTGTTCGTCCGTTGTTTTAGCTTGCTATCTTTACCCTTCAGTATATTTTACCCTAGAGGGTAAAAGTGCTGTCTAGTTTAGTACTTGTATTTGGCTCTCGGTAAGTTGGGTGTTACGTTAATTAAGTGCTGTTTCGCTGATAATATTCAAATGTTTTTATTCATCTCCGTTTCTGCGGGTTGAGGGTCAAAATCTTACGAAATATAATTGCGATTGTCGTACATGTCTATCTTGCAATTTGAAAGTGTTGTCATAATATGTTTATGTTGGTTTTATATAGAAGCCATAGAAATGTGTTACGACTCTTTTGGGCTTGTTTTAGCCACTAATGTTGATATAACCGACATTACACAATATTATAATATTTATATTTTTAATAACCTCTTGTAGTTAGATTTTCCTAACTTAGACGTGACATTTCTATGAATTACTGTTTAGGGATTACTATTATAATCCAAAATTGTCTTTAGCTAAGTATCTAAACCAACATGGCCTTTAAACCTTAAGTCTTAAGACCTTAGGATCCAGTCTTCAAATCCCAATTCTTGTTTAATCCTCAGATTATAGTAGGTAATCAAGATATATTTTTGGAATAACCTCGTCTTTTCTTTAATTGGAATATTATTAAGAAACCCGGGAAATTGTAAGTCACTAATATTAAATATTGCTCTGCATTTCATTTCGGGAAATGAGTTTTCCTATTGTGATGCCATCTAAGTTCTAAAATTAATCAAGACAATTGAATTTATTCTTTTCTTTAGGTTTATTTATTAGGTATTAATAATGAGATTTTTGTTAGCAATTTCCTGGGGTTGTTTATTCTATATTTGTTGTGAATATCCTTTGTCTTTAATTTCATATTTCTATTTTAATCAGAATTATTGTTGATGATTTAATAAAGCATTTATCTTATTGCTAATTAAGTTTTAAATGTAATCTTAAGTAAAGAAAATGTATATTTAAAAAAGGGTTTAATAAAATAGTTTCAAGCAGGAAAAAAGAATTACTACCTTAATAGTTTTCCTTGAAACCCCGATTTTGGTCCGAATCGAAACTATATCCAATAAATAGTATATTCCTTTCGTAATTTTTTATATTTTGTTCCCCGAAACAGGGATCGGGGGACCGTAAAGCAAACTAGCTACATTTACAGTCAGATAACGTCTTCACACCCGACAAATACATACAAACAGAATGGTTTAGGAATCTGCATGAGTGATTTTGATATTTTTTCTCCTTGTAGACACCTGTAAAATACATATTTCATGTTGAGAAGAAAAGGAATGCTTAAGTTTTTATAAAAAAAAAAAAAACATTGTAGCTCGTACTTATCCTTAAAAACTTTTGCATTTATAATAGAACTAGGATAGTGTTGAAAAAACTAAAATCTGATCCTAAGGTCCACGATATTACTTTTTCTATTCCTACAGAGATGGTACAAAAATCCCTAAATTCCAGTCCTATTTTTGTATCAACGGTATGAATACTTTTTGTCGAAAAAAAAATGGTCCTTTCCCTTAAACATTCGACCTATTTAAAAAATAATATCAATTTAGAACAAGGACAGAGGGACCAAAGGTACGGACCAGCCAATGATTTCGAGATAGGATGCTGTGAAAAGTTAACTTGTTTCGCAACCCAACCGCAAAAAACAGTGTTCACCAAAATAATATACCGAAAATATCTAGCTAAACAACACTGGAAATATCTTTACCTTTTATTAGGTAGCACGAGGTAAAAACCTTGACCTGTTTTGTGGGTACTATTATTAATTTGAATTTAGACTACTTAAGATTTTTAGAAACGGCTTATTTCAATTTAAGAGTCTATACAAGACTTTTAAATGCGGCGTTAGTGTTTATGCTATTACTTAGTAATATTACATACAAAAATAAATACATATGTACCTCTATGTTACCTAGTTCCAAAATTTTCCACTTCTTGAATAAAATCTGTCATGTCAAACAAACGAAAATCGGATTCATTTCAGTATTTGAAAAATACGTCAGAAAATAACTTCTTTTGCTGTTGTTAGAAATATTTTATGATCCACAAACACTAAAAGAATGTAGACCTGAAAAGAATATCAGTCTATTTCAGTCAAAGTCACAGATTTGATACGTTTAAAGAATCTTGTATCTTCTACCTATTTTGCTTCCCTAGAGAAACTTTAGCAACGTCTAAATCAGTAACGCTAATAAAACTCGTCAGATGTCGCAGTAAACATAGAAACCAGACAATTCTGCAAGCCACTAATTCGGTCTTCCCTTTTTACATTATCTCCAATCAGTGTCACACACGTGGCGACCACGTGTTTACATTATTAGCCACAAGTGCGCCCAATTTATAAAGACCCCTGAGTTTTGATAGCTCCGTAGTTTTTTTTCTTTTGTTTATTGTACTTAAGAGGGGTCGGGAGTTAGAGTTATACTGGATTTTGCACCCCAAGCTGTTAGGTGTCATATGCCATACTACGCTTACACAGCAGTTTTGTTAACAATGGCATATTATGTTTCTTATATCGTAATATCTTTCAGGTGTTATCTGTAGATGGTGAAGCTACTCGAATCAATGTATTCGTTGCGTCCATGGAGGACAAAAAAAACTTGATAGTGCATTAACTAACCATGAAATGAGGAGAAACATTCAGTAACGAGTTATCGTGAAGTCGTGAGTTCATGAGTATCAAGTTTTTTTACCAACATTATTCAATACATCACACTCGAAAAGGAATACAAAACATTGTTAAAATACCCTTACAAACAACAACATAAAGAGTTCTTTGTTACATAAACAGGAAAGATTTGTTTGATGGCCTAGAAAGATACCGAAGTTTTTACGAATCCTTCACAAAAGAATTTAGGAGCTTTTCTAAATAACGACTCATTCAATCGTCGAAAAAAAAACACAAATTCGGACTCAAGTTGCAGCACAATGCAAAAATGAGTGAAACATCAAACGTTCTAACAGAATTTTTCGAAGGCTTAATTCCGAAAGTTCGAAAATGCCATTTCACGTGTACTAGGTATATTTTCGTCTTCAAAAACATTCAAAGCTTTGACCTGAAAACTGTAAAAGCCTATCACCAGTTAGGAGTCAGGTTCAGTTGCCCATGGGCGTGTCCTATGTGGAAATTGCATTTCACTACCCTTTGTCGGAGCGTTTTTTGTTTGCCTCAAGTGTTGATTCAGCTCACAACACGACTGTGTGATAGTAATCCCAGTTAATTAAATTACCGTTGATTGTCGTCGCTAATAATTAAGCCACTGATTCGGCTAAACGGGCGGAATCAATATGTTGTTCGTTTAGAGACTTATAGCGATATAAATCAGGCCTCTGTCGATATCGACAATATTTGTTTACTCACGGATATCGTACCTATTCATTACTCTATTTGGAGTTCTGTGGCCTAAATATTGGCTATAGTGAAATCTATTCTTTTATTTGGAACCTGTTGACTGTACTATTGTTTTATCTTGTCCACAAACAGAAAAAACAAGTCTACAGCCAAAGTTATATCGATAAACCGAAAACGGACAAAGCCGATCCGTAGTAGGACAACAGAAAACAAATGCATATCGATATCAAAGAAACGCATCCCTACAAGATAAAACAAAAATAAAATCCTATGTTCTTGTATAGAGTAGAGAGTATGCAATGGAGCGTGGAACGTGGACGCCAATTATTGGCCGCTGGATTTACGTCGCGTCACTTTTCTGGCCGGTGATTGACTGACGGCGGCCATCTTTCTTTTTTCATTTTGTTAAACAACTAGCACTCTACCCGTACAGGAGAACCAGCTATTTTAAATAGACCTAGACATGTCTTTCTGTAATGATTTATACCGTGATTTGTTACTACGATTCCCATTTAATTACAAGTAGTAATTTGGTCCTTTGATCCTCAAACGGTACACATTATTTGTGTCCCTACAAAGACCGTATCATCAAAAGAAAAAGGGATACTATTTTACATAACCAAGTCTTTTCATCTCAATCGATTTATCTGCCCTTGATACCGATTGACAAAAAGGCTTTCTCTAATAGGGTTTCCTTTCGTACCCTAAAATAATACCTATCCTTTCGTCGTTCCCTTTAGTAAAGTGGCGTGAATATATTCCATGGCAGTATTCACCAGACACGTCTCAATCCTCGACGGTAAGACGGAAATCATTTACGCCAATAACCCCCCTCCCCCCTCCTATCTTCTAGGGTGATTTAAAGAGGGGCGAAGTACTTCAGTAAATATCGATTTTCTTAGGTAAATATTTACGCCGTTTATTCCCTTTTTTGTCATCGTTATGAAATTGTTATTGAGGCATAAAAGTTGAGTTAAGACGAGCCGTTTTAATGCCTATATAAAGGTGAAATTGAGAGACCTTTTTGGGCTTCATATTTTATAATAACGTTTTCATCATTTTGTAACGTTGTTTCTTAAAATTTAGATCGCATACACATTACATGTGGTAAATAGGTTAGATTGTCACATTACAATAATGACTTCGACCTTTAAGCAACCTTTACACATTCATTTGCAAAAAAAATCTTATCTTACATTTATACTCCCAGGGCTATATTTTGAGAAAAAAAATCGTTCTCAAAGGGCATGAAACGGAAATAGACGCACAAAGCGGCGATGTAACGAGTGGGCTAGCTCATTACAACTGTTACAAAGATGTACAATTTTATGCGGAAATGACGCGGATGGCTATTGGGACTTTCACCCCTCGAAACTTACAAGGGTCGGCAGAACTCACTTTATTAAAGTGTTCTTGATAGTGTAGGACTCCGTTTTAATAGGAATTCGTCTGCATAGAGTGTATAGCTTTTATTTTGTGCCATGCTTGCTTCTGAGATCAATGTAGCTTTATTTTCTGACGTTAAATCTGCTTATGTAGTCCTTTTGAGAATTAAGAATGTAATCAACTTTAAGTTACTGCTTAGAATTCCTTCTATTACACCAAACGAAAATTGTTCAAGGACTTCTTCTTCTTCTTTCGTGTCGATGATGTCTTATAGTGAGAATACACTTTGTCAGCCCAATATGCCGCCACAGCGAGAGCACGTATATGACTTTATTGTAGTTCATTGTATGAATTTCGGCCCTCAATCCTTACCCGAGCAAAATTTTTCGTAAAATTTTCATTATAGGTACACTAAATTCTTCATTACTCCTCTCAGCCCTTAAACTACATGCAATCTACCACACAAGCATATACTATTGCTTCTACCAAGTAAAGCCGGGTGTTCAAATATCTTATGATCTTAGTGAACGTACCCAAATAGGCACGCCAGACGTGACACAGCACACACCTGTCGCTCCGACCATTCTCCTTTGAATACCGATGTTGTAAGCTTAAAGTTATCAGTTTATAAGTAATGCTGATTATGTTTATGTAGGGTGTTTATTTGCTAATTAGATGCTGAATTTAGTTTTTGGCATTCTTGGTTAAAAGTGATTTTTGGTGACTTCGCATCGAAGGACAAAAATTTGTTTGTCTCTTTTTCGGTGAGAGAAATGTTTGATTAGAAGCTTTTTTAATGGATATGATATGATAATCCCCGTTCAATGTTAAACGTCATTTAGGTACTTATCTGCACCACGTATCCAGTATTTTCGTTTAAATATGGCAACAGAATGTCACCAATAAGACAATTTTTCCAAGAACCGATGCAAATTGGAGCACATTTCTTTTATTTGGCTCTTAGGAATCAAAAACGACTTGACTGTCGTATGTTAATTGATATTGATTCTGATACGAATTATGAAAGATAATATACTTAGAATTACTCACGATAAAAAGTAACATTAAACTTAATACATTCGAAGACGCGTTCGAGACATTTTAGCCCATACATGCGATTGCTTTCGGCCTTCTATAATTCCTACTTTTCACAAGAAACATAACATAAATTCCGGACTAGTCCAGGTAGCCCCTCAGTATCTCGTAAACTTTTTTAATGGAATCTGAGAACGAACCCAAAAGTTTTTCGAAAAAATTTTGACGAACAAAAAGTTGGCATATGTATCATAAAAATTGTATATCTTAATATGGATTCGTATTGCCGAAAGTATGATACGTTTTTCATGTTCGAATTTATTTTTGTTTTTGTTTATAACTATTGAGAAACATGTTTCTGATAATGTTGGCTTGTTTATGTAGTATTTTCTTATTATTTTTGTTACGCGATAGAGTGCTTTAACGTCTCGTTTCTTTTAGAAAAGTTTTATTACGTTTAGTCGATATTAATATTTGGTTTGTATGTTTTTTAAGTGTCAAGTTTACTTGAAGTTTCTACTTTAATAAAACCTATCTTAAAAAGTATTGATTAGTTAACTTTACATACGAATATTACGAGACCTAAGCTATAGATATTTCCGAATAACTTTTTTAAAGACTTAAATAAATCAGGTATGTCGCTGCATACGTAAGCATGTATATTAGGGTGGAGCGAAAATGTATGGAGCAAAAAAAAAATCGTTTTTTCTCAACGGAATAGGGATGAAAAGTTGTCTTATAATATTCAAAACAAGTGTACAAAATTTGACTTACCAGTCGCAATATTTTGAGGTGCCCCAGAGGAGATGAAAATAAAAAATATAAAAAAATCCAATTTTTCTATTTATTGCAAAAATTAAACATTAAAAAAGCAAACTTAAATATCAAACTGTTTTTTCGTATTAAAAATAGGCATTCGTTTACGCGAAAGCAGTCTCGCTCTAATGAAACCGTCTCTTTTATTATCTCCACAAACTGCATTTGATGCTTCTGTCACCAACTTGATGCAGCGCTCTACTGCTTGAGTGTGACATGGAAAATCAATAATCTGACACATGCTGAGACCGTTCTTGACCACATTTTTCAAGGTTTCAATAATGCCAACATCTTTCAAGACAGAAGAAGCTATAATAGCAGCGGCTCTATGCGAAACTCCAGTACGATCGCATGCAAGAGCTAATGAGGTTAAATTCAATCGTTTTTTTTTTTATTAGGTGGCGAAGTTTTATGTTTTACCTGTTCTGGGTTTTTATACTGAGGACTAGTAGATGGCACAAGCAAACTATCGCATGAGCTGCTGCTTTCTGTTACCAAATCATCAGTCAATGAACGAGAACAACAAGGTTTATCAAAATAGTTTACCTCTCTACTGCGATATAAAGCTTTTTCTTTTCTTTCTTGTTTTTTTTTATTTTTGCCGCTGTAGCCACATCGACACCGCCTATCATCATTTTTCTGGTCGTTCTTTGATCCAATAAAAAAACAACTTCCTCCTTGGGAATGCGACATTCTTTAGGACAGTTACAATCCGATATAACTTTGCATTTGCAGCTACAAATATCAAAGAAATTATGAGAGTCTGATATGAATTTATTATTTTTTTCTTGGTATTTAATATCCGTTTGACGGCCTCGATATGGTTTCATTAAGCATCTGTATTTGTCATGATAAACGCGAATCAATTGTAGGATTCTTTTGAAACTTACAGTTGGCAGCGACGATTTTTGCCATATTTATAAAACTTCTTGAGCCAGCCTTTCAGATATTTCATGAACTGTTGGCTCTTTTGTTGCTATATCAGGCTTCAATTCATTTTTGATAAATAAATAATATTTCATAATGTCGTTGTAAGTTGGTAACTGGGAAACAGGCAACTTTTCTGGCAAACCAGAGGCAGGACAGCTTGACATTTGTCGTGTTTTAACTTGCAACATATTTCTGTAATTAAGACAAAGAATACTTTTAATAGTACTACGGTTATAACCGAAACTGCAAGTTTTGAATGTGAAAAATATTACTTACAATATATGTATTTGTTCCCAGCCGTCAGATTCGATGTGTCAAGTACCTAAGTGCACGACAAACAAGTGAGCTCGTGTACGCGCGCGAGTTGGCTAATGCCATTTCTTTGATGAGAGGGAGTGAAATAAAAAATACCCCTTCCCCGCACCCCATTACCTACCGATCAGAACAAACACGTTTCCAGTTCAATCTTGTTTAGTTTACACTAATAAAGCATCGCTAAGAATATAATTCCGAGTTTATACAATGTTTGCGATTTTATTGAATTTGCGCAAATTTTCAAAACTTTACGATGATGGGGGCACCTCTAAACTTGACGTAAACAAACTGAGCTTTCTCGTATTTAGTAATGACCTAAAATAGCAACTTTATACAGGTATGCCGAAGCAAAAATTCCAAAAAAATAAAATCGCTCCACCCTAATGTATATGTCGTTGTAAAAATCCGTGACAAAAGAAGATCTTAAATATATTGGTTTCAGTTTAGCAGTTTGTCAAATAATCCCGTTTCCAATATGATTTTATTTTATAAAATTTGAGCCTAAGCAGATCGCAGTAAATACGAAATTTGAGCACATGTCGAGCATTGGTTGAACACGTCTCAGGATTTGAGTCTCCTAGATTGAAACGTAGGGTTGCCAGAGACGTAAACAAAAAATAAATTAGCATTTTTTTCTTGCAATACTAGCTATAATTGGAAAAAAGTTATGAGTTAAATAAATAAACATAAAATAGCACGATGCATAAATAATTTCTCTCGTAATAATTATATTTTGTTATTTCTTATATACCAACAATTGTGGCCAACAAATAGTAGTCTACGAAACTGTATCAATAGTGCGATTTATTTATTTTCAATTTTTTTTTCAAATTTACAAAGCGACAAAGAGCAAAACACGTTTCATAATTTTAATATTGAATACATTTCTGTTATTCGTGTGGCTACGGCGAATTCGCTATTTATTTTGTGTATGCTTTACCGCACTCGCATATTTTTTATTTGTTAACGTTTGCCATAGAATGATTCAATTTTTACCAGTTTTCATTCTATACATTTCATAGCAGGATTACATGAAATATTTATACTCCTTTTTGTGTGTGAAAAAGTTATGTTTTGCAAAAAAATCGGGGTTCATAAATATAAAACATGTTTGTCTGTTATTTTAACAATTTTGATAGTGACAAATCACCACTACATATTTTTCGACCGAAATAAAAATTTGCTGATTTTTTACAAAAGGCTTAATATTTTTTTTTACATTTATTTTATGTTTTTGGACAGCCCTATCCACGTTATCTTCTAGGCAGTCTACGCTTGACGGGACTCCGTCAATAGGCAAGGGGTCTATAGCTTCTTACTTATGTGTGTGTAAACATATCTATGTGTTAGTGCAAGGACAACGTATACCTACACTTATTGGTACGATTGAATAAACGGCTACTCATCAGATTTGGGAACAATTTGAATTGAACATTTTAATACGAAGGTCAGATATTTTGAAATTGGGTAGGTTGAGTTACGAAACTGGGTTTTCATGTTTACATGAGATTGTGATAAAATCTTTAAAGATGCAGTAAGTAACTCACTTACTTTAATAAATACTTATGTCGTGGATTGATAAACACAATTATCGTTTTTAGGACCTTACAAAAAGAAAATTATTGGTGCTTCATGAAGCCGACATTCAGGGAAGAAAACTACTTTTATAAATGTCGGTATTTGCGAACAAAACTATCAATTAGCTCTAAAAACTATGCATACATCGATGCCTGCTATATTTATTCTATATTCAGCTTTAAAAAACAAGCTAAACAGTATTCCCAAAATATCAAACATATTACGCGTACTATCAGTTTCGCACAACGGTTCCTATACAAAATTACCTACTGAACATCAATTTCCAACCAGACTATTTGACAAAATATACCCAAAAATATATTCTACAAAAATATACTTATAATATATTGATATTTACACTCATTTCATAAGGGTGAGCTCTCACCTTCGTCGGAGAAAATTTCATACGCTCTATGATAGGGAATTTATATCTTCAAGTAAAATCGATCGGGTTCGTCTATAATACATTATTCAGACCAGATTTTCGAAGGCAGTGAACGAGTGAACACCCGCCCTTATTGTGGTTTGCTGTATTTTGTGTAGAACTAGCTTCTGTACGCGGTTTTACCTGCGTTGCGAAATTATTAAAAGAACATGGTTGAAAAGAAGCTAATATATTATCTAATAATAAGCTACATTATGGCTAAGTTTCATCAAAACAATATGTGAATGAGTGACAGACATACATACATACAAGTCGCGTCTATAATATTAGTACGGAGTAAGGTTAGATGGTTATTTTCGTCGTCTTACTTGAAAAATGAAAGTAATTATTTCCCTGGTGACTAGCCGGGAAAATATTCTTATTTTGCTGCGGAAAATTATGAATCTACTAATTAAAATATGTACCGTTGGAATTAATAAACGTGTAACTCATAAAAAAACAAGTTAACTTACCTATTTATCACCATTAAACTACATATATTTTTACATCCCCGAAATGTATCTTGACGCAAACACATACATGTATTCTACAGTACATATATTTTTATTTAACATTCATCAAAACAACCATACTTGAACCCCATATCAATCCTATTAATACTATGCTTAATGCTTATCACATAAAACAATACACATGACACGAACATCGATTTACATAAATACATACGCTAATGTACAATATACATCCGTCTCAGGATACACATGTACATAAACCGGGAATATACATGTATATTGTATATTCCCGGATACCGACAAGCTCAGGTGATTAAGTTCCGTTCTGCCAGCGTTGAGATAAATGACAAATACCTAATCAGTAAGCTGTTATGGTTGATGCTGGGTACATCGTTGTGTATGGTAAGCAGAGATGTAGGGTAAAGATTGGTGAGGTAACCAGTTAACTGGCTGTTCATTGACTGATAATTTTAACTGGGTAATCATAAATTAGTAGGTAAACAGTTAAGGGTACGTATGAAAGGACCAATAAATAGGAAAGTTTTGAGAAAGAAAAACTTCACTATTGTTATAAAGGTGAAAAATGTTTGTTCCTCTTTCAAGCAAAAAATACTAGATGGATTTTTATGAAACTTACAAGTAGTATAGCTTATATAATGTAAGATTAACACATGAGCTATTTTTATCTGGGTGCAGGTTGTAGTTTGACCAGGAAGGTGGTAAAACCGCAGGCGACAGCTATTTTCAAAAATACACAAATGTATCATCAAGCTACACAAAAAGGGGGTAAATTACGACAACAGTAGAAATAGATGCTCACACTGAGACATCCAGTAAAATTGCTCCTAGACTGTCATGAATAAGAATAAAAAAGGCTTTTTCAAAAAACCTACTGAAGCATAGCCCCCACTTCAGATTAAACGTACATTCAGCAATATTTTTCACAAAAGGATACCTTAATCCCTAACAAGTGGGGGTAAGCCTTTATACCCCGATTTTCATAAACGCTCGCTCTTGGAAATTGAAATTGCAGCTTTGGTATAGAGGTGGGATTGGTTTTCGTAAAATAAAAGCTGAATTCAACATTTTAATGCTATGTATCATTTTTTACAAAGATTTATTTATATATTTTTTATCTACTTATATCACTGAATTTTACAAATATATATTTATTTATTTAACAGTTAATGTACCTACACACACAGGATACAGACAAGAAGAAAAATAGAACAGATAGTACAAAAGCACAGCTTATTTCATAAGAAATCTCTTCCAGCTGGCCCGATACCATAAACTGTAGCAGAGTATTTCGTTTTATTTGCAAAATAAAAAATCGTTTCTTAAAACCACAAATCAATAAAAAAAACCTTAGCCATCTCATTTAAATAACATCCAATCTCTAATCAGTAGAACCATCAACACATTTCCGTGTTCCAACTTCAAACTTTAACACAAACGTCAAATATTTACACGAAAAAGGAGTAAAGTAAAAACCACCTGGATTTCGATACCGCTCGCTATATTTCGCGTGCGATAAGTATCCGGTATGTTGACAATAGGCCCCGTAAGCTTTCATTCCGATATTAATATTGCGGACTTTCAACTCGTCGATGGAAGCTATCGTTTTTTTTTTATTATTGAAAACTTTTTCTGGCATCAATGGTGTGTCTGGTCACTGAACTTTGATTACAATGTTATGGTGAAATTGAAATATGTTCTTTTGTTATAGTTTTGCAGGTATTTCAATAGAGATCAGTAAATCTCCCCATCCTACAAAATTATTGGTCCCCAAAAAGGATCAGTAATAATTTGATAGCTAGTTTACATTATAAAATTGTAATAGGTACAAAACATGAATATAAAGTCAGAAATAATAACTTTCAAAATCGTAATATTTTACCAAGAATAATTATGAATTGTTAGAAATATTACAGTGTTACCTAAAAGGACCAAACTCTATTCAAAGAAGGGGAAGTTTTATTTTTAGACTTGAAACAATGGGCAATTAAGTTTGGCTCGCTTTTAGGCGTTTTAAGTGTAAAGTTAATCTATTGTGAATGGTAATTAGTGAGTTTAAAGTAGTAAACGATACTTTTATGGTTCAGTACGCGACTGTAGAATATACTTTTATTTCAGCTAAAATAGAACGCAAGTGGCTTAGTCTGGAAATAGATATGGTAAATAATTTATTGGTTTTCTTTGGAAAAAAATCGCAATTGGCAAAATTTGACGAAAATCTTGGTCGCTTTGCCTAGCAAAGTCTTGTGCCTAAAACATTTCAGCTTTCCGAGTTCAACACACTAACAACCTTGTTTAATAAAAAAACAATTAGCGTTTTTAAAACATTAGCCGACGACACAAAGAGTGAAAAAAAATACACAAAATAATTTGCCCTTTCACTAAGTGTCAGGGGTCGAAAGTGATTACGCCTGAACACCATAATTTAGGATGAAAGTTAGAAAGATTCCGTTCAAAGAATTAAGGACAAAAGACCTTTTTCGGGCGGTTTACATAATAAAACAATGGGAACCAACGGAACCTCGTTCGGGGCTAGGGTTGTCACAACTAAAGAAAGAAAAAGGACCAACTTTACAAAAAAGGATTCGGAATTCAAATTAATTTAAAACTACCGGTAGACATTACTTTTTTTTAAAGCAGAGACAAAAACCGGAATTATGTATTGGTCTTTTGAGCCATTAAGACCCAGGTAGCCGCATTTTTACGAGCGCCGATTCGAATATTTTGCATCGAAAGATGATCTCAGTCTGATGTGGTGAGCATACGTAATTAATACCGGAGATTAAATTAAGGCCATTGACCATGAGTCACAGTGGAAATGAGCATAACTATTAATAATTTTGGGACCTGTTTTTGTTGAAATATCCGGAGATTGTTTGTGGTGATAATAAGATATTTATGTCATCATTTGAGTCTCCTTTTTTAGTTTGTACAAATTAGCTTAGATTTTCCTTGCCTACAAGTAGATATGGCTAATTCCACGGCTTTGCAAAAACTTATTAGCTAGATATATGTTCATACCATATGCATCCGATTAGACTTGGCAGTTGATCCCAACATATTTGGAAAAAGGCTGGGTATGATGATTTTCATTAATGTATTTTACTCTAATTATAACTTAATTATTTTTCAGATAACTCCCAATAGCAGCTTTTAAAAGCGTTGCTAGTGTCAACCCTACCATGTATACCGAATAATAATGCGTTATTTGACGTGAATTATGTGAATTATTCGCGTTAAAGCAACTCCAACCGCGAAATTTTAATAATGAATTAAAACATCCTTTCAAAATGTAAATTTTTAATTAGTATTACAGGGTATCCCTTCGGTGTTTTGCTCAGACGCTTATTGTGTTAGCTTGTTTGTTCGAAATGCTCAGCTTTGTTAAATAGAGGAGCTAATAGGACACTGAAAACTATTTATTTATGAAAATCTGTATCCAGCTTCATGTACGTACCATGTAATTTCTTTCTTCATACAAGTATGAGTGTGTTCTTCAGTCAGAATGTACTCTCTACGATTATTTTTAATCTGTGTTTTAAAGTACCATCTAAAACGGGTCAGTAACTGCCCTTTGAAAAATTAGCGTTTACGAGTAAAGGATTTTAACAGCGCTTTATGTATGACAAAATACACAATTAAAATACTCGTTAAATAGTACAAAAGCCATTAAAAATGGACAGTAATTTACCAGGGTTTAAACAAGGAATTTCATACTAAAGCGTTAATGTTAACCCTCTGTCAACTAGGATACGTTAAAACGACTCAAATACGGGAGTAAAATTGTCGCATAATTCAAATAGAAGCGCAAAATTTAGGTATTTAACTTCTCTTTAATCTGCAACCTACTGTTTTAAACCTGTTATTTTTCTGTCACGAACAGAAACACAGCCCTTTAAAAATTTATTTCTGCCAACTTCATTCACTCAAACAATTATAATTGCAATAAATACCGCGGTGTCACTTCAAAACACCCAGACACTCCGATTAGGGGACTTTCTCCCCCATCAAATAACTCTTTGATCATCTGCAGTCCCGATATTAAGCATTTAATAATCGAAAATCTAAACAACGGTATAATGTGTCAACAAAAACCTTCAAACAAGTTAAAAGCAAAATTTTATTCCCTCTTTCCCCCAATTGGTCCTTTGTCTATTTAGAATCGATCCCCCGTCACTTAATAATATTACTATAAGAAAATCACCCTTCTCCAATATCTATTCACAACACCATTTTGGGCTCATTGTCTTAAAGTACAGTCAGCTCCGAAGTTTTCTTAATTAAATTTTAACATTCAATTAAATATACATTTTTGCACACTTCACAAAATGATAGGCACCAAAGAGCAAGATTATGAATGTTAGTATCCACAAAAATGACTCCAACATCGTAAAAGTCTTATAAAAAAATAAATGAAACATTTATGATAATGTAATTAGTCTATTAAGGTTTTGGAACTGCGGAATAATTTGGCTCGAATCGGTTTTTAATAATATAATATTCACCGTATAAATATATAACTTATTTGTATATAACTTGTAGGAATGCTAATGTGCTGTATAACCTCTTATGTCTTGTAATGTTCATGTTTGAATACATTTTCTGTTCGCGTTTTGTCTTTTATTTTAAGTCTGCATATATTAACTTAAGCTTGTTTTGTTGGTAAAATTATGTGTCTCTTTATGTTGAGCAAAGAAATAAAACATAGTATTTCATTATGAGGATTGAAACAAAACATGAATTTTGCATTTGTCAAAAGCGTGGGCAGAAAATTATTTAAATGACTGTTCTGGGCATGTAAACGATATTGATGGTCTTGAATTTTCATTGTTAAAACATAATTGTTGGTATAAAAGCTTGAAAGCAAAGCCAAACTCATTAGAAAGATATTTATATTTCAATAGACCGGACAAATGAAAAAGAGGAGGCACTCATAAAAAGACTGATAAAATTGCGAATGAAACTTCAAAAAATAAACGGCGACCAATTTTTCTCAACTCAATAAAAATCTTATCAAAATTTCAGCCGTCAATAAAGTCGTCCCCCGCACAATTATTAGTATTATAATGAAACATTATGATGGAGCCAAAGTTCCGAGATAAGGGGGAGAACACACCGAACATAAATATATTATTCGAACACTTTAAACTGTCCTCCCAATGGGCAACTTGCTTAAATATTGCAGATTTATGCTAAACGTTAGCGTGGACTCCGGGTTTTTTATTACCGCATAAAAACTTAATTCGAATTAACTCCCGTTGTAAGACTTGCTTTCCCTTTACCCTTTTGGGGGAACTTGAAAATGTTTTTCGAGTTTTACGTCATTAATGTGAATCTTTAAAACCTAATTAGAATCTTTAAAGTTAAAAAAGATAAGCGAAATCTTAAAGAAGCTATTTATTCCTAAGATTAATGGTTTTCTCAAGATTATCAAGATAGCAATAAAATGTCAGCAATTTCTATGACATTTATCATCGGCCATTTTTCTTTTCATCAAAAATCAGACCAATGAACAGTAATAACAGTTAGGTCATTTCTCAAAAAAATAAATAATTCAGTCTTTTGTACATTTCAACTGTTCAGACATTATTTTCATTCGTTGTTTAATTAATGGGTTTTCTAGAAATCGTATATTAGTAAGAATATTAGTTGAAGCTAAAGAACTTTTTCTTTGAATTTGAGGTGTAAACGAAAAAGTATTGCAATGTAGACAAAAGTAACAAATATTTAATCCAAAATTCTTAGTTTTAAGTAACGAATCACATATAAGCACTTTACCAAGTCTGATAAAAAATACATTTCACAAACGTGGTTATAAAATTCGTATTTAATCTCCTTGATATTTTGTTTGACAATCTAAAAAGCGACCGAAATTACTTCTACTATGGAATCTACGTCATACCACAAGAAGATGACTTATAAGCCCTTACTTTATATTAAAACACTGCATTGAAATGCTTTTATACAGCTTCGATACTTGTCTCACCTAATCCCTGTCGACCTTAAGGCCACACACTGAAAGATCAAAGGACCAAATAATCTGAGTTGACTAAACGCGTCCACAAAAACCAATAGTCGACACTTAAGTCTCTCGTCTCTGTTTAAATGCCTTGATTGAAATCCGAAGACTGAACTCGAACGAAGTTATCAACGCAAATTGGACTTAATTTCCACCGCTATAAAGTTGAAAGTTGCTGTTAAAAGTTAAGATTTTCGTCTACCCTCGTCCTATGAATAATTCAAGTGGTTCCTAATAACTAGTACAGTGGTGGTGAATGTATAGATTTTGTCCTTTTTCGTATTTTTTTTCGATTAGATGGGGGAATGATCGATGTTGTCATCATTCGATCTCGTTTTGACATGTTTGAACATTTATAGGTTAATAAAAATCAATATGATTCAACTTTTTTTAGCAAATGCCATCTATTGTATCTCTTGTCATGCATGTTCACAAATTGTTTAAAAATGAGCTGTTTAGGGATTGATCTTAATGAAAATCGGGTATATTGATCGATTTTACTCGATTTTGAAGCAAATAATCTACATCGTTGGTTTTCAGGCCAAGACCTAAGTCAAGCGGTGGGGTATGATTATCTAGGTAGACCGATTAAGTCGGCGCGAACGCCTTAATTGATACCCTGCTCAACTTACTAATTGAATGGCTGAATACTATCAAAGTATAAGACGAATACTTGTATAGTAACGTGGTTTTGTCTGTAAGATTGTGAACCTTATTCATTTTTTACATACCTACATACATATGTTTATGCGAAAGTCATTCTGGCTATCGCGCAGTCATGACAAAACTACTGAATCTATTTAAATGGCATTTGATATATTATAAAGATATTGTAGAGCCGAAGAAAGGACATAAATAATACGTGTTAGTGGTAGTTCCGTAGTACTTATTTATTTTTAAGAAACATGATTTTAAATCAAATCTTTTTTTCTTCCAGGTATGTACTCATCCAAAGTTTACTCTGAGCGATAATTTAACGGGACCAGCAAAAGAAAACTAGCGCCAACTACAGTAGGTATTTCTTAGTTATTTCAAAATGTTACCACAGAGAATGTACATAAAAAAAATCGGTAAAAAAACTTTTAAGTAAAACGGTTTTATCTTATGTGCACTGAAAACTAGAAAATAAAAAAAACTGTTACTTACCTATAAACCTACATAGGTGGTCCCGGTCATATTAGACTAAAATAAAAACGTGGGCCCATTACCTAACTATTGCTGTAATACTTTCTTCTAGAGGTATAATAGGTGTGGATTTCTACTTACTATAATCGTAACTGGAGATTTTGACAATCAATAATCAGCCGTAGCGGCTTCACCAGCGAACGCCGAGCTCACGATCTACCAAAGTATAAAGATATGCTTTGCCATAGGTAGGATTTCAGAGGGCCCCACGTTTTTATTTTAGTCTAATATGACCGGGACCACCTATGTAGGTTTATAGGTAAGTAACAGTTTTTTTTATTTTCTAGTTTTCAGTGCACATAAGATAAAACCGTTTTACTTAAAAGTTTTTTTACCGATTTTTTATTTTCTAGTTTTTAGTATTTAATGAAAATGCCTACCGAATATTCCTCATTCTATATTTGGGTCAGCAGCGGTGAGGGAGTGCCAGACTCTTTCTGACTAAAAACCGTTGTGTTTCGTCGTAGGCCTTTTATGTACCAGGACAATCTCGCAGCCCAGGCAGGCCTTGGCCCTGTTGGGTCCCGCTGGGGTTGCTGACAGTATTCTACTTGAGTTGCCCTTTCATTTGATACCCATATTGAGGGGGAAAAAATATGTAATCCGCCATTTTGTACCGGCGGCCATCTTGGATTTACAATGTTATTGATATTAGTATATTGTATTGTCATCGGAATTAAAGGTGTGTACCAAATTTCAGATCAATCTGACAACAGCAAGGTACTTAAATTTGAATTACTAAATTTGACCCAAGAAAGAATAAATAATAAAACAAACAGGGTAAGCTAAATAAAACCGTTTAAAAATATATGTATGATTGTCATCATCTCTCGAGCCTTCTCCCAACTATGTTGGGGTCGACTACCAGTACCTATCACCGTATGCAACTGAGTACCAGAGTTCTGCAAGGAGCGACTGCCCTATCTGACCGTCTCACTCAGTTACCCGGGCAACCCAAAACCCATTGGTAAGACTGGCTTCTGACAACCCGTAACGACTGTCAAGGATGTTCATTCAATGACAGCTGGGACCTAATAAAAATTACCTAGAAATTGATTATAATATCCCTAAATTCAATTTCTACTTAGATACCAATTACCAATATTTTTTTACTTTTAAGTATTTACTTTGGTCCCTTCGATCCGAAACCAGGTTTCTAATATGTCAAGATATCTCAGCGTCTGAGTTCGCCGACGACATTAATTTATAGCCAGTTGAATGACGTGATTTGTTGATCTGTGGTTACGAGACATCTGGCTTATATACCTCTAAGTGAAGGGATAACACATATTTTATTAATTGACTTTTAATTAATTTAATGTCGCAAAGACATTTATTTATTTAGTGAAGAAGAATTAGGTGACTTTAAAAATGTAGGTTCCAATCAGATTAATGAATCTTTCTATCTGCTTAGATATCTATGTATTTATCGATAAATATGTAATTTAATTTCAAGTTACAGCGACTCATAGTTGTTAGTACGTGTTAGTATGGCTTAACCATCTTTATAAAAGGATCTGATTAAAAAAAGTAATAGCAATGAAACACTAATTTTAAAATTAAGCTTTGTAAAAAAAGCTTAAAAAATAAACCATAAAGTGCAATTTTACGACAATGCCCTCTAAAATTATTGCCCTATAAACCTAAAGAATAAATATACTTTTTGAATGGCAACACTGAGCTGTCAAATGCATATTCAGTCGTAAATCAATAGTAGTACCAGTTGGAACATTGGCTTTGTTTTATAAACATGGGTCTATGTGTTACGGAGTTAGCCGTAATAATATAAACAGAAATGGGAACGTGACTAATGTATTAGTTTCTGCAATATTGATGGCAAACAATTCTTTGCTTGGATGCCGTAATGAGAGAACGTGCTATTGCTGTATTAGATATATGCTAAAGGTTGTATGTGCGGTTTGTTCTTCATTTGCGCAAAAACTGCTGAATGGATTTTGATGAAACTAACAGTAATATTGCTTATACATCTGAGTAACATATTAACTACTTTTTACCCAAGAGAGGGAAGTAGTTCCCTTAGAAAGCGGAAACCTTGATGAAGCTGGCAGAATTAAGTCTTTATGTATTTAGATTTTTAGGTTTTCTAGTAATATGTTGTGGATAAATTAATGATAGAACATAATTATAGCTCAGCATAAATCATATGAGTGACTAGCAAAACTCAGCATTACGTTTTCTATAAAAGAAGATAAAAAACCTTTGGCTCTTCTTATTCTTTTTTGCAAAATAAAACTTAAAAGCACAAAATACGAAATTCCATGCAACGTTTACTGCAGTAATGGCAGAAGTATGAAATCCTCTATATTATTTCACAACGTACATTTAGTCAGATGGTAATAATACACAATTATTATTTATACCTTTTTAAAATACCCCACACACTGGAGACCAAACAATCGGCCGAGAGTTAGCCCGATTGTTATAAAAAATAGAAGGTAAAAAATATTTTCCACTTATAGCTATTTACATATTTACAATACATATAGAAACAATCTTAGTAACACAAAGAAAATAACACTATAACTAAAACGTGTCAAAAAATTCATCCCCATCGCTGTCAACTGGGAGCGTACCCAAGAGGCTGGCAGCATTACCTCGTTGGATGGCCATGCTGATCCTTTGTCCGAGGTAATAGCCAGCCTTTTGGTCATTACAGCTTAAGTTGATCTGATACGGGCTAAATACCTGATCTTTGTTATGTGCGTACTACCATTCATCTTCATACTGATTTCTGAGCCCAAACAAACTATCGGCCGACTAAAAGTTTGCAGTGTGAGGGTCTAAATTTCATACCTGTACATATAGCGTTACTGTGTTCATAATGCAAATGAAACTTCATATGTCCGTTCCTTAATCTAGGATACTTGAATATACGAGCATGATACTAAAATACTAATTAGTTTTCTAAACTAAAATTGGGTTAAACTATTTGTTTAGTTAGCAAATAGTGGTCTTTTTGGAGTTAGTGCATATGGCTGAACTATATGGTCGGATAAAGCTAAGAGGCTTAAAACTCTTTTATGATACTTAACTCCATTATTTAGCTTTTGATGTTCTTATGCATAAGTAAAGCATCGCGTCCAAGACCGATTTCGGCCACGTCGGCTGTTCTCATGTAAGGAGATTAGCCAACTGCGCAGGACATAGTATAGTGCACAAGCATTTGCGCAGTCACAGGTGCACTCACTATTCCTACACTCTCATAGCCCGATAGGATGGCAATCTGACACGACCAGATGAATTACTAAAAATATAGAAATAATAAAAAAGTCATCTAGGTCTACTTTTAAAGTTATCGTTAATATAAATAGCGTAATATTATGTGAAGAGCCGCATAATTCAACTTACCCTCCCAAAAAACGCGACTGCAAAAGGCAGAGGAAACTATATGAATGTGCAAATAAAAACTATATTTGCACAAACAAGGATTGTTAATAAAAACCTTCCCGGTAATAGGGTTCTATTGTTTTGGTTGGTTCCCTTTCGTTTAACGTTGCAGAATTGGGTCATAGTTGGCGCATAGTGCATAGAATACGCTTGTACGAAATTAATGTTCGTAATTGACTTTAGTTTAGTTAACTATTAGATAAATTACATTATAAAGCTCTAGTTTAGTATTTTAGTTTTGTTTTTGGCCCAGTTTTTGAAGGTATTAGACCACAGGAATTGTTTTTATGCGTTGGTTTTTGGTGCTCTAAAATCGAGATTGTTCCCAAATAATATTAGTAGTGGTTACAAAAAGTATGCAATATGACCTATATGCATTTGGATGCAAAATCTAGCACTAAATAACCTACCCTTAACTCCACTTAACCTATTTAAACAAACCCCCATTTTGAAAAGCTTTAGCATATCTCACATTACACCATGACTTTTTTTAAAAAAGCCCATTGTGCGAAACGTATGCACTGACACAGCCACTCTAGAAAATATGACTTCTCTACTGCCACAATGGCTAGAAACTGGGTCAGGAAGCGAACCTACACCCACCATGAGAAGGTAGCTAACTTTGTTTTTATTCACGATTTTTGCAAACTGCTTTGGCTTACGCCACTTTATTTTTTAGGTTAATTGGATTGTACGGAAAGTGGGATTTATTTTAGAATGTTTTTTGCATTGGTTGAGCTGTTCATTTGATGTGGTTATCTGCTTTTTATTACTAGAAATACTTAGATATCTTTCTGTTGAAAATCGGTGCTTTAATGAAAGGTGCTCCAGCTATTTAGTTTGTTACCTATTTACAAGGAGAAAAATTAGATGTATAGATGTTTGTTATTTTTTGCGTATATAACGGATTGCAATGAAACTTAGCTGGATCAAAATATCACATTGGATACTTTTTCCCTAATATGATTGTTATAGTTTATCGAAGGATAGTTCTCATAAATCAAACAGCGGCTTAAAAGTCAATTTCCCCTTTCCTTTATTTACTAAAATTACTCTATAAAATACAACGTTTACGTCATTACATTTACTCGGAAAGCAGAACAACTCTATTTGTTTCTTCCTCATTATGTTGCTTAGCGGCACAGGCAGGACACAGCTTTGTAACGCCACAATACTTCAGATGTGGCAAAACTTATTTACCTAGTATTTTTCTTTGTGACAAGTATTTCTTTTTGGTTTTGTGTTTTTCTACAATTGCTGGACGTTTATTTTTTTGTTTTAGTGAGTTTTATTTCACTGTATTTTGATATAATATACCTAACATAGTTTTTGTAATGTAAGTCTCATAGGTTTAGTCGAAAAATATGTATTTTGATAAGTAAATGGTTGAAACGACTATTATAATGTTCTATGATTTATTGAACTACTTAAAACTCGCAAAAGTTTTCCCTTTAATAACATAAAACTTAATTGTTAGGGCATTCATAGAATACAAATAATAAACCATACAAAGAATAGTGTTCTTAGCACAAACAAATTCAAATACTAACAAAAATCATACTTTTACTCCATTTATTTCTAAGCCATTACTGTCGCGACTTATAAATGAAAGTCTCGAATCACGAAAAAAGTATATTAATATATGACAGTCTAAGCACATATTCAATAGGTGCCCTAATAACTAAAACAAGGTCACACAGTACAAAAGTACACAAAATAACAAAAGCCCGCTAAAACACGCCAGAACCATATATTAACTAGAAAATAAAATGACAGAAGGTACTTTTATAGCACTCAATACAATACGAGTAGGTATAAAAGAATAAACCGGCCAAGTGTGAGTTGGACTCGCGCACGAAGGGATCCGTACCATTATTTAAAAAACGGACAAAAAAATCACGTCCTTTGGAGTCCCTAATATATTTATTTAATTCTAGTATTCAGTATTTGTTGTTATAGCGGCAACAAAAATACATAATCTGTGAAAATTTCAGCTCTCTAACTATCACGGTTCATGAGATACAGCCTGGTGACAGACTTACGGACGGACGGACGGACAGAGGAGCGAAAACAAGGGTCCCGTTTTACACTTTGGGTACGGAACCCTAATAAAAATAATAATCACAGAAGGCCATTAATCATTGTACTTTTTCTGCAGTTGTGTCATCAAATCCGATAATCTCTGTTTTTTAATATATATTTTTTATGATGCTACAGCCCTTGAGCCACCCACTGGGCTTCTAATGTTGTGATATTAATCCATTTAATCACGTAAGTGGAACTTTTTACCTAATGTCGCGTCTGTGATTTCATTATTTATCGATTCTTTGTTTGTTGTGTGATTTCATTGGCGATATACGCTCTGTGTTTGATACAATATTGATTAGTATAATTTCAATTTAATGTCAATAGTATTAAGTGGTTCTTGACGCAGTTTTCCAAGTTGCATTTAGATAATTGTCTTCTACAATGTCAAATGACGTTATAGAAAATTACGAAGAAAATTGACTTTAATAGTTTAAAATTACTGCAGCCCTGGGACTCGGTAAATTGTTATTGAATGTTGCCAATTAAATCATCGATACAGTTTACTCAATAAGCATTTGTTACAAGGCTGAAGCTTGGTCTAAAAACGCAAATTATTATGGTATCGAGAAACTGAGATATCGAACTTGAAGGCTACATTCAACTATGATTTTCTATTGTTTTTAAGCTCAATTATCATGACGCAAGAATACAGTACCTGATATAAAATAGGTTAAGACATTCAGAAAGTGCATTAAAACAAAAGAACGAACATACAACATTCTTTTATTAAAAACAAAAGTTCAAACTCAAAGTAACATTTAGACTACGCCTCCTGCAAACTAAATAGTCGGCCGACTGTTGCTAAAACGGTTGTTTTTGTTTTCTTCTGAAAATCGTGAATTCAACCAGTTTTCTATCTAATTTTACTATCTAATACCTGATCGCTGTTACGTGTGTACTTCCACACATCTTCACATAGGTTTATAAGCCGAAACTATCGGCCGACTAAAAGTTTGTAGTGAGCGCTAACCCAATTCCCAACGCTGCACCCTTAAAGTGATCCAAAGTTAATATTTGAGCTACCCACGAAAAAAAACGCATGGAAAGTTGGTAGTTTCACCAGCAGTCGTTAATGGCGCTCGTTGTAACTGCACGCACGCGACACGGCTCTGAGGTCCCCTTGGATTTATAATAGAGAGAAATAAAATGTTCTATCGATCCGATAGGGGACATGTGTAGGGTTGTGCTGAAGTGTAAATAAATTGTAATATTTACCTAGCTTTTTTTTATCATATTTGGATTATTCCTTTGTTATTTTCTAAAGCAAAAACCACTTCATCAGCTTTTTTATCGTCTCACTGCTGGGCAAAGGCCTCCTCTCAGAGAGAAGATTTGAGCGATAATCAGATCAGAGCGAAATACCAATTTACAAGCACTTTTTGCTTAATTTTTTGTAATATGTTTACAAAAATATGTACATCAAAGAAAAATAGCAAAATTGAATCTAATTCATATTTTTGGAAGTCTAGTTATAATGTTACTGATCATATTTCTAAAAAGTTGTCATACAGATTTTATAGCTTGTCATAAAAACAAAGCAATATTTGTCATAATAACTCAGAAACCAATAAAATAATCCTAAAATAATAAAGACGGTGCGACATAAAGAAACGGCCGCCATCTTAATATAAATCTAATATGCATAATTAATAACCAATTATTTTAATTCGCCTCATTAGTTTAAAGAAAGACATAACAATAATTTTCGTATAATTGCCGTGGCCATTTTTATGAATTAATTGGGAATCGAACGTCGTTAAGAATAAGTTGGAAAACTTGTATTTTTGGATATAATGTAGATAATTATTGGACAAAGTTTTGTGAATTCTTATGTATTCTTTTCATATAGTTGATGGTTATATCTCGGACATAAAAGTAATAATTGAGACTTTATAACATGCGTTTTTTACTAATTTATTTATATGAGGCTTGAACACCGCGGCGTTACATACATTTTTCAAAAAGAGGCGTTACATATATTATATATAGTATGTTTATAGATATAAAAGTCATACATATTCGATACATATATATTTATAAATCTTCTGAACAATTGCGATAAAAATATTTTTAAATAAAATTCAACAAAATATTTAATTAATTAAAATGAAACTAATTTTTGTTAGTGGCAACCCTGGCACGCGACGCATGATCATATAGTTCTCACAGCCTGTTTATATTACCAACGACAATTGCCATTTTTTCTAAGCGTTAGACCCATTGAATCAGAACTCAATATAATGAGAGTAATCGCCTGGATCCGTTTATTTTTCTATTAGATTATTTTAAGTGATGGGACATTAAATATTATGGTTACGGTTGAGAGTTTGTTTTTAGTATTTATTCCATAGTTTGTAGGTTAT
The DNA here is from genome assembly GCF_030705265.1 of Helicoverpa armigera. Classification (NCBI taxonomy): domain Eukaryota; kingdom Metazoa; phylum Arthropoda; class Insecta; order Lepidoptera; family Noctuidae; genus Helicoverpa; species Helicoverpa armigera. The sequence continues at coordinate 4,446,563 of NC_087145.1, read as the reverse complement.
TGAAGTACAGACCATTGAAAGCCTAACTGTTTTTTTTGCAAAATGATATAACGGATATAGTAGGTTTATTGCTCTCAGACCACAACCACAACCAAAAGATATTTAAACTAACACAGGTAGTCTTTCATTTAGTTGTTAATTACATTAGTCAGAATCTATTTGCAATTACCGCATTTGCATACATGTAGAAACAACAACAAAATATGTAAGCATAGCATATTTGATGTAACTCACTCGATTCACCCACAAAACTCGAATCATCAATGTAAAACAATAAGTGCGCAGATGCGAATCATATACGCCAAGAAACAATCCCACAGGGGATAGCCTATACCATCCCTTAATAACGGCCCTATTGTCCTCCCCCTGTATTTATTTCAGAGATAGATAATCTTTTATTATACCTAGTCACAATTTATGGTTGGCCGTCGAATTTCATTTGTCATTGACAAGCATTGTGAACGATCTTTTGTGCTCGATTCTAGTAACGTAATCGATAAGACTATATTGATGTGATGCATGGAGTAAGGAAAAATGAGTGGAGATGACATAATGCAGGTAGGTCGGGCCTTCTTCTAGGTCAAATTCGTACGGTGGCATGACCTATAGATTAGGAACGAGTGTTGAGGCGTTTGGGTTCTTTGAGACATCTGTCAACGATTTTTTGTATTACAAAAAATGATCGGGTCCACAGAAGGCGTATAAGAGCGATGACAGTAACGTTCCTCGTCCACCGTACACCCGCATTTTGGCGCGCTACTTTCTTAAGCGATTTTTCGTTATGACACCTCCGCTAGTAATTTCGTTCTCCATGATAGATATAATCGATTTGCTAGTTTCGTAATTTTTCGAGGTTTTTGTTAGAAGCGTGAATAATTGTAATGTCAATGCTTCTTGGGTGTCGCGGTGCTATGAAATTAGTTTACAAGTTGTGTATAATTATTTTAATTTCTTATGATTACTAACGGTAGTTGCTAAAGTTGAGAAAAACTTGAACGTGTTAGGAATTTTATAACTAGTTAGTAGTGTAGTCTGTTAAAAAATAAGTTTTGCCTTCAGCGTACCTTTTACTGATATCATAACATTTTCGCACATAAACATGACATAAACTGACTTTCCTGTTAGCATTTTTTTTACAGATTATATAGAACTTTACCATATTGACAGTTCATTAATTTGACAAGTCGTCAACTACCGTATTGAATACCACACAACATGGTATTTAGGCGCAAAATCACACTTAAAAACCAGCATTTTATAACTGTAGGAAGTGTTTCTCTTAATAGATATTAATTTATTTTCTGAGCTAACTGTCACAGGTAGATTAACTACAAGCAAATCAACGGTTCATTTCTTAAGTGTACGTTTAGTTTACGAGTCGAAAACGTTTTTTATCGATAAACCTGTTGTTATGTTATCGATGTATCGGTAAAGTTTAGTCGGATAGAAAAGTGGTTTGCTTTGATTAATTTAATTGGAATCTAGTAATTGATTTTGCGTAGTCAACGGGATTTACATATGTAGGTAGATTTATTGTGAGAGGTAATATGATTAGTGAGTAAGTGCAATTCATTTGATTAAATGATAATATATACGAGGTATATTATTTTTATAATAATCAGATCTGTTCTCCTGAATAATGCTTGTTCCCACAAAAGTGTGAGTAGAAGAGTCGATCCTATTACGTACTAGACTCAAAAGTTTGATAAGATAGACTGTCAGCTAACAGTTTACGACCATTCCCAATACTCTATCTGCTGTGCTTACTAGAGATAGGAATTTAAAATTACCTTTATGGCGAAAATTATATCTCTTGTAAGCAAATTAACACATAGGCAAAATATTATTAATGGATGTTAGTCTGCAATATGCAGGGATCATATTGTATAAGTAGGTAAGTAGCACAGAATAAGTATCATCATCATCATCTCAGCCATAGGACGTCCACTGTTGAACATAGGCCTCCCCCTTAGATCTCCACAGATACCTGTTGGAGGCGACCTGCATCCAGCGTCTTCCGGCGACCTTTATAAGGTCGTCTGTCCGCCTTGTTGGTGGACGGCCTATGCTGCGCTTAGTATAGATATGTGTAGATATATTAATACTTTTCTATGCGTCTGTACGTATAATTTTACGATTTCAAAGGCTATAATTGATTTCGCAATCATGGTCTCGAGTTAAACCGTTACTGTGCGACATAATCAATTTATTTAACTGATAACCAATAGCCTAGTTTAACTGCTTTCTTTAAAGTACGGAAATGATGACCATAATTAGCAAAATGTAAAAATTTTGTTTTTTTTTTGCAAGAACATTATATTTTTGTTGTTTGGCAACTTCTGTACTTAAATTGAAACTATTTTGGCATCAGTTGCTGTCTGCAAAATGGACATATTTGCTACAATTTCATGTTTTTTATAATTAGTTTATTTGCCTTTATGCTTTTCATAATTATAAGTAGGGATCTTGTCATCAATCTTATTATTCGACTCTTAATAACTGCTTACATATCGCTAATTATAAAACAAAAGAAAATCAATTGTGTCTCGCGTATATCTGCGTCCCGACATACAATGGGCTAAGCACCGAAAAATAGGATGATGATGAAACTTAATAAATATTATTCTTCCTAACTACAGAACCCAAACTAACAAACAAACATACTTCACCTCCAAGTCATTGTAAATTAAAAATCCTAATTCAATGGAAACAACAATAGGTGTTTAATCAACTATTGTTAATAGCTATTTATTGCTCATTAAAGCTTTTCTTATGAAGTATGGACCATTCACGAAGCCCATAAATACATGGTACGATAGCCAATTAGACCGGGACCATAAGCCTGGTCCGAATGTTCCTAAGAAAATTATTTCCCATTTTGTAGTACTAAAATCGCTCATTTTATAGTCTTAGAAGCTGGAAGTTGTTAAGTGTTTAGCAAAAGCCTTTCTTCGTTCTTAATGGCTGGATGCAGGAAATAGGCGTTGATTTAGGTCTCATTTTACAAAACTAGTATTACCTCTAGTATTCAGGTTTTTAAGTAGTAAGTAGTTGAGTGGCTCAGCCACAAGCTACTCAAATATTGCCAAAATAAGGTATTAGAAATCACCTGCCGGGGCTGCGGGATTGTTCGAAAGAGTTACCGCGGCCCTGATACATAAAGGGCTTAAGAAGGAACATGATGGGTTTTAGTCAGTAAGAGTCTCACACTCCCTCACGCTGCTAACCCAAAGCGGGAGGGGTCACTTAATGATTTGAGGAGATCAGATAGGCATTCGCTTCTTGTAAAACATTAGTACTCAGCTGCATCTAGTTAGACTGGAAGCTGACTCCAACATAGTTGGGAAAAGGCTACGCAGATGAAGGCATTAGAAACCGAATCTGAAATGAAACAACTATAACTAAACAACATTGGCTTTGACTATAAAGCCGAGCATACTATTCTAACACAAATGAAGGCTTATATGCGGCTTAAATCGATACTGCTAATACCATCGTAACGACAAATACCATTGAAATAGTTTGAATTTCTCGAACATTCGATATGTACGCCATATTTGTTACGTACCCAATCGATTGTAGCTTGATTGTATTTAATTACGAATATTGAAAAGGATTTCTGTAGCTAATCTAATATGGCGTATAGTTCAAATTGTTTTGGATTGTGGTTTGCCATTTCAATTGTTTTATTGTGTATTCTATGGCTTTGATTTATCGAATTATTACTAATTAATAATGATTCATTACACTTTACTATGAAATTAGTGAATAAAACAATATGCATTGATTTCAAGCTTAATCTACATGCTGATGTTAGAAAAATATATTTAAATAATATAAGTCCCGAGGTAACTATTTTGCCCTTCCGCGGCCTTAACCCGTCCTCAATAAAGGGCTGAGAGCTATATAAAACTGAGAGAATTTCTCACAGCTTAATAGTAGTTCCCGAGATTAGTAAGATAAAGCTAACAAACTTCAGCCTTATAATACTATAATTATACATTTTTACAAGAAATAAAATAAAAAGTCAAAATCAAATAAGTTATTTCATTTAGATCAAAAATATAAATAAGTTTGATTGCAGTTGCCCATTTCAAAGGTAGTTTCCTATGCCTGGCTTCCATAGTATGGTCACATACCAAGTCAAGTTCAAAAGCCAAACGAAAGACAAAAACTGCACACATATACCGTATCATTGTAATAGCAATATTTCATAACATTATCGCTAATGTAAGCCGCGTGGGTTCGTTTGTTCGCCCTCTTTCGCTTCCTAGCATTGTGTAGACGCTACACTCCACTGCCTTTGCTCCTATAAGCTTCTGCGTTTCTTGTAGGGCTACCAACAAACAATTTCTTACAAAAAAAAACTAATTTTTACCTTCGAAAAAAAACAACAGCCTGTATATGAAAAAAAAAAACATTCGTGATATACGAAGATAGAATAACAACACGCTGTATATCAGACAACTTTTTTTCTAGGATAAAGCAAAATGGAAAAAATCTGTTGTATGCGTAACAATGCTAGCTATTTATTCGATGCTGTACTTTTTCTGATATCATTTTCTTATTAATGATTGGAATAAAAATTGTATTTCACAATTATTCTACCTTCTATTGTTTTTTCCACGAGTCATTAGGGATACCGTGTTTAATTATACAGCTACTTGATAGCAATAGACTCACGAATTTACTACCTTTTTATTACCACTTAGACACGCTTCCACAACCAATATACCTTTTAATTACTGCTGTTACTAGATAAACCAGTGCATTACGGTACAAAGAGCCTTATCATCCACGAAGCCAGCTGCCCAAAAAACCGGTATTACTCTCACAATACTAAAAACACATCTAGCGTACACAAAAAAGGAAAGTGACAACCCTAGCTCCGCGTATGTTGTTTCGCACATAAATCCAGGGCTACCACGCGGGTCGGCTAGGTGTTTGATTTAGTACGCCGCGAGAATAATATTGCATTCCCCTGTTTTACCTGTATTCTGCTTACATATGATTTATAAAAACGTTTTTTGGGTGTGAATGGATGCCGTAAATATGATTTTCTGGAGTTTATGCGCCTTTATTTGGGGTAAAATGGTAGGATCGCTAAGTTTGTGAGCTCGTGTTTAACATAATATAGCGATAAGTTTCTGAAGTGTGACTAACGCGATTACACGTACTTTAAATTGATGACTTAATTAGATACTGTTTAATATGTTAAGTTTTGGTAAGATAGGGTAAGGTGGCTTGTCATGTATTTAGTAAGACGTATATTTTAATGAAGGGTCAAAATACATGTAGAGAGAACTTTTCTTTTATCGTAACCGCTTATTACAAGGCTTTATACATTGACAGCATTATCTGTGCTAATGCTCTTCTTTTCTGTTATCGACTATCATTTTGAGAATTAAGATTGGAGAATATTGCCAAATTCGATACACTTGGCAATCAGCTTGTATCTCCTTGTGGCTCCTCAACACATATGTATAGGTATTCAATCATTTCTTGGGACAACATTTACGATACCTTTGTTATTGCTAATGTTCATTACTGCTTATAATCTGTTGTTACACATAACCAGTAATAATTAGCGATAAAAATGCAGAGGTGTATTAAAACAATAAGATATATCACACCCACAAGAAAATCAACACCCAAACCATAACGCCTTCATAATTCCGTGTACCCATTATAAAAGTAATCAGATACCAACTAATACAATGGGTGGTCCATAACAACATTGTTTTAATTACGAAACGGCTAATGATTCTTCATAATACTGAATCAGTCAGATTTCTTTCTAAGAAACGCCAACAAAGTCCAACCTAACTTGATCCGTGGTAAAATTCGGAACTAAATAAAATGGTTGAAGATTTTGACAGCTGTCATCGACAGTGGCGCCATTTTAGTCGGCCATCTTGCAATGGTTGGTTGGTAATTCGGTGTCCCATTTCTCGGCTATGTGGATTATTTCGTGTTAGTAAACAAGTGTTTGGTTGCCTTTCTTGTTCGTATCAGTTTCATTTGCTTATTTATTTTGTACTTGAGCTTGAGAGGCTGGTTGTTAAACTGCGGTTGGTATGCTATCAAGTTTCAAGGTAAAGTTAGATGTGAATTGAAGGATATGCCAAAAGGTATTTTATGCTTTGGTTTGAGTTAATTATGATGATTGTTGTTCACACCAACATGGTTTCGGTAGCGACAACGCTTTCTAAGAATAACACTAAGTATATCTGTCGTCATCATCTGCATAGTCTTTTCCTAACTATGTTGGGGTCGGCTTGCAGTCTAACCAGATGCAGTTGAGTACCAGTGTTTTACGTGAAGCGACTGCCTATCTGACCTCCTCAACCCAGTTACCCGAGCAACCCATTGTCTGTTGGTGAGACTGGTTTTCAGACTTTCTGACTACCTGTACTTGGTGACTATCTGTGAAAGTATTTTTATAGCCAAGCTTTTCATAAATTACACTTTAAACAAGACCCAAAAACAAAAGCAATGACTGCATGAATTATAAAACTTAATTATAATTTTAACATTAACATTTTACTCCACATTTTAATATTAATTCTCGACTTGATTTATGTTGTAAGCTCCCCAACTATAATATACGCTACATGTACCTTTACATAAATTACAGCCGGCTCTTAGACTATTGCGTACTAGCACCTCATTTTATGAAAATTATGGTTTTTATATACGAAGCATTGTCTGGATCTCAATGAATTATTTTTATTTCCAATGAAATCTTTATTATAATTGATCTGTTGAGTACTGAACGGAACTTTTAATTATGACTTAAGTATTATGAATATAGTTATTAATTATGTGATTCTAGTACATACTATAATTAGGCATTGTGTTTCTCAGTTCTTCAATAGGAATTAAGAATTCATCGGTATTACAGGTTATTAAAAACTTGGAAGTTTCGTAGAAGTAAAGCTTTAGAAACTCTTCCATCGAATTTTATTATTTCATATTCCGATTAATCTTCAAAACTTTCATCCGTAGGTAATATTTTTTTACAACGACTTATGTTCTAGAAGCTTAAAAAACTTAATATTTTGTTCCTAACATACTACTAGCTTATATCCGCGGCTTCGCTCACAATCCCGTAGGTGCTGTACTTATTTCCGGGATAAGCTATTCACTCAAGATAGCGTAACTTTCTTAAAGCAAAAGTATTTTCAAAAAATCACTGCACTAGCGTCAAAATTTTCTTACTTCTTTAAAATCTGTAAAACAAGTTATTAAAACACTACTTATATCTTTTAGAAACTTAAGTAAGTAAATTAAGTAGCATACAGTTCGTCAAAGTTTCTTCAACATAAAAAATGCTATAAAAATATTATAAACATTTGTAGTATCTCGTCTAAAATATCAAACTATTCCTCGGCTGTCGATGTGTAATAATTAAATTCCATACATTGTTCTGGAATTGGCGATTTACCTGTGAATTCATTTGGTTACGACACGAACATTCTAGCTTGTCTTTCATAGGGCTGTCGCTTCTGATTTTCGATAATCATTTTGTGATTGGTTTTGAAGCTTATGGGTGCTCTTGTAATTAAATGGGGTGAAACTATGGCTTTGTTTTTAGATGACAATGTGTCTGTGGACACGTGTTATTGTTGTCTATGTTTAGGGGGTTTACAGATTACTCCTAAGCTTCAGCCTTTTTGTATGTAAACTGAAGCCGCTGCCGATGCGTAGTGTGTAAGGCCATATACATATACAGGAAGAAAGCTGGTAGCTAGTCCTATCTACCACAATTTATAAATTCTGGTCTATTCTGGTATACATAAGTACATTGACTTTAAGTAACTTTAACAAAATTAACTGTTATTAATATACCAACACCGATAGGCGCTGATAGATCGGTACCAGCTACCAGCTTTCCTTCTGTATACGGCTGGCTTTATAGAAAGTCCAAAAAACAGCCGATTTGAGGCCCACCCCTCTTTGTTAAGTCGGTTGAAAAAGAGCGGCAATATAATTCCAGAAATCTTCATTACTTACGGTATTTATTAAGATATCTAAAGCACTATAGGTACCTTATTTACTTGAAATTCCGTTATATTCTCTTTCCTAAAAGCTGCTTACAAAACCACGTTCAAATGCGCGTCGTGTTTGTTATCAAAATGGTTATGTTAAACAAATTAGTCGCTTTGTATTCGACTTTTTATTGGACCTACGGGACTTTATATCGTATTAGCAATTTTATTCCATGTAACAATTTAGAATTTATGATTAATTTCTCAGAAAATTAAATAGACCGATACTCATAGAGCGGAGTTATAGATATGGTTTTAAAGGGTGCCTATTTTCTTTGCATTGAATATGTTTTTATCAAATAGTAGACAAAATAATATTTGTATGTCTTTCTACTGTTAGACGGTGTAGACATATAAAATAGGAAATTGGCAAATGTTTAAGAGAATATCTCTGAACTAAGGGACTGTAAAAGTTTTAAGACGTACATAATATAACTACTTAAATACCACAGAAATTATATAGGTAAATAATCGACAAAAATATTTTATAATGGACCTAGTCCATTTTATATTTTTTTTAAGACTTCGCATGTTGCTAAACATTACATTTATTGGAATCAAAATCCAAAAGACGTATCAAATACAAAACAAGTCAAAGCGCATATAAAACCCAAACAAATGACCGCTCTCAACACGAAAAATTCCAACCAATTAGACATCAACTTAATCGAAGCGTACTAATTAATTTTTTAACTGTAGCAACACTGTAACAGTGTGTACGACTCCCCAGGGTTGTCAACTTCCACAATTTAGCGGACAAGTTGTTAGTCTGAACGCATAACATATTTACTGTTCCGAAATATTAATCCCGTCTGTAACGAACCGGCGATAGTTTGGCCGACAGCCGACATAGATTATGTGGTCGGACACGACACTTCTCTGACCCGGTTTAATGTGACCTATTAAGTGTTTAGTTGTGTTGTTCAATTCAATTTTGGGGGCATTATGTTGCAATTTTAAACTAATGATTAGTCAATTCCATTGCGTACTAATATAAAAGGAAAAAAAATTGTTTGTAATAGATAAACTTAAAAACTACTCAACCGATTTGAAAAAATATTCCACTATTGGAAAGCTACACGCTTCCCGAGTAAAATAGGCTTTTTATCCCGGTACGGTCAGTACCTACCTAGTCCCTACAGGACGCGAGTAAACCCGCGGGAAAACAGCAAGTGATCCAAACTAATATTATAAATGCGAAAGTAACTCTGTCTGTCTGTCTGTCTGTCTGTCTGTCTGTCTTTCTGTCTGTCTGTCTGTCTTTTCTTCACGCCTAAACTACTGAACCGATTTGTGTGAAATTTGGTACAGACATAGTTTGAAACTTGAAAAAGGACATAGGATAGTTTTTATTATAAAAAATAAAATAAAAATAAAATTATTCTGGACATATAGCGCCATCTATTGGTCAAAACAAAAATCTGCTGGTAGTCACTATTCCACGCGAACGAAGTTGCGGGCAAAAGCTAGTAAATAAGTATAATACAGTTCCAACAATAAGCTCATTAGATTCTAGAAAAACGCTACGATAAATGAGACCTCACCATATATCAATATAGTAATAAATCTATAAAAATAAGTGGTGAATAGACACTAAACCGAATAGCTATTTAATTAGGCACTTCTAAAAAGGTCGTGTAAAATGCAAAATAAGTCATAAAGTTTTTGTATTCACGTCTCAAATGTGCGAAGAACATTGTTTGATAGATTGGGTATGAATATAAGCTATAGAGCGCACCTGAGGACCTTTTTTTTAATAGTGTTCCGTCATAGGCCTTTTATGTACCAGGGCCGCGGTATCTCTTTCGAACAACCCGCAGCCCCGGCAGGCCTTGGCCCTACTGGGCCCCGCTGGGGGCACCTGAGGACCTAAAGTCAACGGGAACGCATTTTCGAAATATGCATCAATTAATTACACGATGTATAATAATGCAGTGCATAAAAAAACTCTTTACAAATGAAGAGAAATAACCTATCTATGTAGGTACTTACTGCAGTTATTATTTATTTAGACTCATTAGCAACATCATTCTTTTCAAACATGTCAATGTTACTACCACAATAAGCAATATAATTTAACTAAAGATACATCACTGTTAATTTTATCTACCAATAAACAGCTCCAAAACCCTTGTTTCACACCTTATCTAATTCTTTCTCGGTTACAAATAAATATTTCAGTGTTGCCCTTTCGCCTCACTAAATTAGTATTTTATTGACCGAGCTCGTTTTCAATTTTTATTGCTCTTTGCCAAATAGAAACGTATAAATCTTTTTGCTTTGATTTGCAGTTTATTGGTGTGTTGATAATTTAACTGGTTTTTAGTAGTTTTGGTTGCTAATAAGCTTTGAACAATCGGATTTTACCTATTTTGTTTTCAATGGATTATAATGATAACATTCGGCATTAATAGATCGAGTTCACAATAAGCACAGCATCTTATATAATTAACTAGCTTCTACCCGCGGTTACACCCGCGGCCCGGATGGTGTCAAAAACTATAGTGTCTTTCTCTCGGGTCTAAGCTACTTGCTCTCTAATTTCCTTAAGCGCTGATCCATTCTTGAGTTATAAAATGTGTTCCTAACACGACTTTTATATAGATACATGGATTAATTTCAAAATATTACATCGCTAATTTCGAAGTCGCGAAAACTATTCCATACTTAGCCATGCAAGGAAAAGGCCACTTCTGCTCTAAATAACCAAATCTTTGCCTTGAACAGGCTAGTATCACAGCAAAAGTTCATTTTACGCGTTCAAACTTAACCAAAATCACTATCTATTACACAGAGAGAGTAATCAAATTAAAATTTAACGCCACCAGCCTACAATTTGCGTAAAATTTAATTGGATCGACACTAGACATGTCATTCATGAAGTTCGTATTGTCAACTTTGGTTTATAGCATGTTTTGTATTGTTTGAAGTCTCTATTGCAGTTTTAATTATAGGTTTACGGAAAGGACTAATAAATTAGACTTATTTGTTTTTAGCGAGAATCTTGAAGCGCATTTTACAAGAGCTTCGAAAGAGATTGACTATTTGCGGATTACAATATCCTATCCGCTTTCTTCGATTGGTTATTGAAATTTGGCGTTAGCTTCATATAAAAGGGAGTGAAAAAAACACCTAAAGAAAAGTAAGATCAACTCAACTCAGAAGCCAAAAGTCCCATTTGTAATCACGGTAAACGAGCGTAACAGACAGTAAATTAAATGCACATAAAAATTAAATACTCTCACAGTCAAACTACATAATAATAGAGTTTTACCATACCATAACATTTTGGCACAGTACAATGAGAAAAATATTAAACGGTACATCTTTCGCACCTTTAAAAACCATAAAAATTTCCCACAACGTACAATTACGAAACGGGTAATATTTTTGCTTATGGCAACTCTAATTGCTGGTAAGAACTTTGAAAAATTGGCAACACTCGTTATTGGTAACTTATGACTTGGAATTATATGATGAAAGATTTGCTGTAATTGTAACTAATTTTAGTTTAAGACCAGTTTTTTAAATGAAGTGCTTTTGTTTAGCATAAAAATTTATCTCGTTTCTTTTTTGTTTGCAGCAGCTTAAACGTACCTGTTTAAGCTGCTGCTATTTCCACGTATTGAACAAGTAAGAAATACTCTCCCTTAAGTTTTTATTAATATGGATCAGAAATGTATTAGGCATACAAATTAAATACATAGAAGAAAACTGTAAAGATGTATATCAAAAGACATCATCGTCCGAGCCTTTTCCCAACCATGTTGGGGTCGGCTTCCAGTCTAACTGGATTTAGCTGAGTACCAGTGCTACCGTGTATATTAAAAACACAACCGTACTCAAAAATCCCAGTTCCCTTTATACTTATAATTTAAATATTAAAAGGTTATGCAACATTTAATTTCTTACCATAGGTTTTATAACCCATTGAAATCTCGTCTATGAAATATAACCGCGAAACTAAGCCATCACATAATGAACTTCACAAAATAACCCGTAACGGATTCAAATTCAATTACAATTTAACTTGTGACAATTCTACTGCAACTAATTCGATATTCTAAGTTATTGCCAAGTTATTGTTGTAGATGTTTTGCTTCGTCAAGCCAATCTAAGTTGCGTTGACAACAATTATAAGTTTCACCGCTTCCTGTCATTTTGTTTTAATGTCTGTTTAACTTAGACGTAACTTTGTATTCCGAGTTACATTCCGGCATTTTGTTTCTCTCAAGTATGTCACTTAACCCACTGGGGCTTTAAAACGATTCACTTGAAGTCCAACATCGCCTGATCTAGGTCAACAATTGTTTTCTCCGCATCCATCAACTTTTTTCATTACGTCAAAGTGCACAGTGGGCTGAACCACAGGTAACCTCGAAGCAAAAACTTGGTGTAAAATATTTCCATTTAAACGAGAACCAACAACACGTACGCGAAACTGCAAAGTGGTACAAAGGAGTAACGACTCTCGACAAAAGTTCAAACTAAAGAAATCACGTCTCGCGTAGTACTATTGTCACCTGCGTCCACTACCAAAAGTGCATTTCGAAGAAACTACCCTCGAAGCGTCGAGGGACTTAGCTTTAGCTTTATCTCAAACCTAAGGTAACTACGAATAGCCTTTCTTGCAAACAAATACACACCCGACCGTAAAAACTAAATTAAATTACCTTTACTTTGTCAAAAACAGAATATTACGTTGTCCACAAAAGTTGGCGAACAAAAATATCTTTCTGTTTATTGCTGTACCAAAAAATGTTCAAGTAGAACAATGTTTCAACCTGACAAACGTTTTTATGATTCAACAAGAGCATGCAGCTTAGCTTGCAGTCTCAGCGTTTTCTCCGTCGGAAAAACTTCAGCTAGAGATGGAATAGTAAATCTGGGCAGTCAGAGAGAGACAGCAGATGTCTGGAATAGAACAAGTTCGAAAATTTACGGGCTGACCGGACCGTCAGTTTTTTGGCCAACTACTATAGTGCTTTGCCACACTGGGCGTGTAAAATTCATGTAATTTAAAACTTTTGTTGAATTAGTGAGTTTTTGTACACCCGTGTGATTAATGTTACCTTCATACGGAAGGTAGAGGAGGGGGGCGGTGGAGGGAGAAAACTTTTGCTATTACTTTGAATGGATGTTTAAATTTCTCAATAAAAGTTCCTTGGCGGTTGTTTGGACTTGCATTGTGTATTTGATATTTTGACAGAGCATTTGGATCGAACTTTGTGTTTGGGAAGTTTTCGAAACCGCTTAATAAACGTCTGTGGAGCTTCGAATATATATGTAAAGTTCATACGTGAAACTTATTTATTGGTAGGCAACGCTTTATTTTGGGATTTATATTGTCTTTTGTTTGTGTAAGTTTGATTAGATCAGAGGTTTGTAGGCGTAAAGGTCGCGTGAACAATTGTTTATGAAATAAACAAAGGAGGATTTGGTATAATCTAAGTTACCAGTTTTGGAATTTACTTGATTTGGTGCGGAAAAATGTTGTTTAGCCGTTCACAAAAGTTCAAAAAAGCACAGTGGTTAAATATTACAAAATTTTACAAAAAAATTGAGTCACGTTCACGTTTATAATATTATTTAAAGGTTATAAACGACGACGTAAGGTTATTCGTGAATAAAATAAACATAATTTATCATACACTGCTGGCCAAAATTACATACCCACTGAGCCGCGGATTACATACCATTCAAAAAACAAAAGAGCTACCATATTTTGAACAATACATCTTACTTGACATTATTTAGGAGATAAATGGTGCTATCTGATAGCTATAGTCGCATGAGCAACGTTGCGATGTCCAGTTTTATCTCAACGACAAAGATGCAGCATCCCAGGCCATTTGTCAAGCTGACAACCTGGATACGTTGGTACGATCATTATGGATCTCGGCACGTGTATTTTGCACTGTAGTTTTAGAACTGTGACGTTTTTATTGCACTAGTGTGTAATATGTTCGCTTTAAAACGGTTATGCCATATTTTTTTTCGAAAATTTCTTTCATAACGCTTATCTTTTGGAGCGCAGCTGGGTTTTATTGAAACATATTTTCTTTGTTCTAACGGCATAATTTTATATCAAACATTTTTTGGAACAAAAGCTTAGAAAAATTCTTAAGATGACATTCCGAGCGATATTGATAAAAATGCCTATTTAATAAGAAAAAGACAATGCTTTTGTATAAATTTCTGAAAATCTTTAGTTCATTCAATAATTACTTAACTTTGAATTAACTTTGAGGTCAATTTGTAGACTTAAACATTAGCGAAGTATAAATTAGAATTCAGCTAATTGATATTTAACAAGTTTCACCCCCCTGTGTAATGTCACATTATACAGGCTGACTTTAAAAAGAACATGGATTAAATAATAATGAGTTACCTACATAAGACATACCTACTCGGAATTTGATATATGTATAATAAGTAATTCATTAAATTGCTAAAGATGAAGACAATATGTATTTGATTTTTAAGCACCGGTATTAATAAAGGCTTGATACGATATTTTAGTCAGAAATATCCACTTGTCTTCCAAAAAAATATGAGTCAACCTTTTAACAGAACTTAAGCAAACATATAAAAGATATTAGACGATAATACAGGGTGATGTACAGAGGCATATATTAAGTGCGGTTGGGTTTCCACCTGGGACGACTATGCTGGCTTCGAGCTCGTATTATATAATATTATATACCTACATGATAGTCTGTCGCTTAACAGTTTGTTACATACTTTATTATTTTATGTTGGACATGACACGGTATTGATGTTTTTCTTTCCATACTGTATTTTTTTATAAAGTTGTAGTTTTTTTGCAATGAAGTGTAAAGAAAAGTAAAGCGATACTAAAGGCAGTTTGCAATACTCTATCAGTCTGTTAATTTGATTGCTAGAGATAGAGTTTTGACTTTAACCCCATAGAAGTTATGTCAAATTAGTAGATAAATTAGTAGGTACGCAAAAAAAGGTAGAATATTGAGGGCAACCGTAAGTATACTTATCCTTTCATTTGTAATTTCTTAGTGGGATTTGGGGCATACCTTATTTATACAAAAATATTTTTTGTCTTATGTCACTTACTACATTATCCACATATGTATCTGTCTTATCATCTTAAAAATCCCAAACGACAAACACCTACTTACAACACGACATTATACCCTTCTACCCTTATTTTTGACCACTTTTACCGACCATACCAGTGACCAAAAGAGGGTACTCTATTAAATATTCTTATACGTTAGTAACGTTGTCCTGAGAGCTTACATAATTAAGGTCGGCCATTTTGTGTCATTAGTGTGCTTATAATGTTGCTACCTTTATTTTTATGTCTCTGTGTGAGAGGAGAATGGGTGTATGTTGTATGTTTTTGTGAGCAGCGGTTGGTAAATGTATGTGTATATTTTGATGTCTTGTTAGGTATGTTGGTATTTTTATGTAACAAGAATCTTATAAAGCTGAAGAGTTTATTGCTTTATTTGCTTGAACCAAGGAACTACTAGTCTCCATCATCTCTCGAGCCCTTTCCCATCTATGTAGTGTTCAGCTTTCAGTCTAACCGGCTGCAGCTGAGTACCAGTGTTTTACAAGGAGCGACTGCCTATCTGACCTCCTCAATCCAGTTACCCGGGAAACCCAATACCCCTTGGTAAGACTGGTTGTCAGACTCACCGGCTTCTGACTTAACGACTGCGAAAGATGTTCAATGACAGCTGGGACCTACATGGGACGAAACCGCTGGTTGAAGCTAGTACATATTAACACATCATTGTAGATTTTCTATACGTAATAATGCCAATTTAAACCACACCTGCAAAGCTTTTGTACCAAAGAATTTAATCACAAAGGTACTTAACTGAGGAATTTTCTAAAAGAAAATAATATTCTAATTTCCTAGCCATATCATTAGATTGTCAGATTAGTACAGTCATGCACAAAATAGCCGAGTCAGAACTGTGAATAGATGCAAGTTAATAATTGTCAATTATATGTCTATGGATATAATAAGACATAATTATTGTAAAATATCGGCTCTATGGCGAGATGAATCTATCTTTTAATTATGATATTGTATGGGATTGTTTAAGGGTATGGATTTCTTGTCGGATTTTTTTTTCTCGAGGTATGAATATGAGGGATAGGCCAAGGAAGAGATGGCGGGACGACATGGATGCCTACAACCCTGATTGGTGGGAGCACTCCAAAGATTGAGAGGTGTAGAGATAAAATGGAGAGGCTTTTGTCCAGCAGTGGGATAATTCAGGCTAAAAAAAAGTGTATACTTATTGGATTTTGATTGTCATCAATGTTTCTGTGGGTCAGATATATGGCCAGAATACATCCTTTACAAATTTCGAATGACTCGAATTGCATAAAAAAAGCATTAACAAAAGTTTGTAGATTTAAAAAAACATAAGCTTCAAACTTTGCCTTAACAAATAAAATGCAACGTAACGCACCATTGTATAACTAGTAAATTAGTTAACTATTAACTGTACAATATCGTTAGAAAAACAACTATTTGATATTAATTTTATTCTCACAAAAGTGATAGGTTTTAGGTGAATTGAAGAGTGATTGAAAAAACAGTTAACCGACAAGATGTGATTGACTTTTCAAATTGAGAAATAGCATATTAGATTTCGCGTTATTATACCGATAAGTACCTTTATGAGTACCGAAATAATTTATTTCTAAAAAAAAATCATCATCATCTGCCTAGCCTTTTCCCAACTATGTTGGGGTCGATTTCCAGTCTAACCTGATGCAATTGAGTACCAGTGTTTTACAAGGAGTGACATCAAAAGTGATCTTGTTAAAAATATAACTGGTCAACTGTAAAACGGATACCTACAGCATAATCTCCTTTTTTTTCAAAGTCGGCTAATGTCCTGGTCTGCATCACTAAGTAACAAAGACTGTAATCATACGGTAATTAAATGTCGACTGCGGATGCATGCTAGCATAAATCTTCAGGAATTACGTTAGGTGCAAGCGAAATGTAACTTTGAAATATGGCCGCGTTGTTAGTTGTAAAGTGTAGATAGCTCTGTGGAATTAGTTTAGGATTATTTAGCGTATGTTCTGGGGTTCGGGGTTGGGCGTGAACTTCTTTTAGACCATTTGGTGTTGGTTACATAAGTTAGTAAGTATCCTCATGCGTCATTAACTTATATCCTATACACAGTAGGTACAGTACCAAATATTTATTTTTGTATAAAAAACTTATGTAACCAAATATACTCAGTACAGTGTATAGGATATAAGTTAATAACGCATGAGGATACTGAAGTTGATTTTCATGATTGGAAGGAAAACTAAGAGACATTTTACCTATTACAACAAATATTGTCAAAAATTACCTTTTCTTAAGAAAAAAAGAGAAAGCAAAGCTATCCCTAGTACAGTCAGCAACAGCATACAACAAAAATAACCACACAATTCAACTTCAACAATTCAGCACATTACAGTCGTCGATATACATATACACTTTGGAAAACGTACCTTAGCGCATTACCCCCTCCCCTCCCCCCTCCGATTACGTTCAGGAACACTACCAATGATGGATAGCCGGAACTTTCCGGTGCTCCAACATTGCTGTAGCCGACTGTACCTAGGGCTGCCTGTTGAAATCATTAGACCGGAGCGCGGTATTGGAATGCACCTTTAGTATTAAATGAATGGGGCGTTTGTGAATTATATTGGTGAAGTATTTTGATGTGGATGTGTGGGTATGTGTTTATTATGTGTAAGGACAGACAAATGTTAGTATCTTTTGTATAATTGTGACATAGAGATATTTATTAGGCTTAACCTCCAAAAATATTAGGCCAAATCTTAAAAGTCTTCAATAGATAAAATCCTTGTCGATATGTTAGTTCGCCGTATATCACTGATGTAATACATATAGTATGCTGTAGGTATAATATATACGGTCGTGTTTATTGCAAAATATTTTTTGTCAATAAACAAACACATACAACATCAAACATAAAAGAGCGGGATCTAAAAAATGCTATTGAAATTTTAATGGAGAGTGCATGAATAGAATTCAAATATTTTTGTTGTTTGAAGCGTAGCATGTGAAATTATATGAATTCATTGTTTTTATTAACTTACTCGTAGGTATTTTTCAGATAAAAAGTAACCTTAGCCTCCCTAGAGAATTGATCCCTAACTCTGAAATATTTTTTCAAATCTGAACAGAAAGTTCCTGAAATAAGTGCGTTCATGCAAACATACAACTTTTTTTGTCATTAGGAAGGAATACCAAAATTGACCTAATTTATGTTAATAACAACTAACAGAATTAAAATAATTCCTGTAACTTAAAAACAAAAAAAAAGATTATTTTCATGAAAAAATACCCATTAAAAAAATTCTTACAATTCTCAGAAAATACTCTAGCATGGTAACCCTAATAACAGGTAGCTTCTTTGTACTTAAAATACGAGCGTTGTCGCTTATTGACGTTTTTCATATCCGTTTTGTAAATTTGCTGAAGATAATATGTTTTTTTTTCACTCTGTTTGCTCAATGAAAGTAGTTTTTCAGTGTTGCAGCTTTGTTTATGGGGAAATGGTGATTTATGCCTTTTTTGTGATTTACTTATATGTTATAAATAATAATATGGTTATAGTCAAGGTTAGGCGATGTAAGTACCCCTATTTTTTTTAAGTAGTTTTAGATTCAGAAATGTGGTAATGGAAATTAGTCAGTTTTAGAATCGCCAGTCAGTATCGAGTCGAGAGTATTTCCCTATGTTTTCTTGAAAACAATTTACTCAATTTATCACTACTTAAGGCTCAAATCTGTTGATACAATCAGATAGCGTCCTGTCAAGTTTCATCTGAATCCATTCAGCTATTTGCGATAGTCGCACCAAAAATCTTCAAGTACTTGCATAAGCCTGAGAAGGTCATTAATTCAAATTATTTTACCACGATTTAATAAAAAACAAGCCATTATGTAATCCAAAAAGCAAGTATTAAAAATAAACTAAGTGATTGCTTTAACTTAGGTAAAGTTACGCTGTTAACGCCCACGCCTTGTCCAAACTTTTTCACATGAAAAGTGTTTATTATCAAGAAATAAATTTTACCCGTATCCTCAATTATTTATAATTTTATACCTTAACCTTTGGGGTAATTAACTAAACTCGAAACACTCTGAAATCGTGACCTGACTTTAAGCTATATTCAAACGTACCTATTTCTGTGGCAAAAAAGTGTGACAGAAATTGAGTCGCGTTTCAGTCACTACTCGGCTGTTAATTAGTTTCTTCCATATTTTTTTATGTCTTTGTCTATTTACTTAAACATGATATCTTTACATTCCGTTCGCCATTTTGTCTGCGTGAATCTCAAAATTAATTCTAAATATAGGTTGAAAAACTACTCTACAGTACATTATGATAAGATTTTTAACAGCATTGATGCTGAAATATAAATTATACTTGAACAATATAACTTAAAATCGTTTCAAGCTCATCATTCAAACAAAGGAATTAATATAACGTAGATTCCCAAACAATTAAAAGGAATTCACCAGGCTTCATCCTTCAGACTTGCAAGAAATATGTCATAATTAAAATTCACGAGAAATCACTTGGAGCACCTGTAAAGTGCAATTCAAACAATTCGCATTCATCAGATCTACTATCTATATATAAAGGTAAAGAGTATATTTGTTTGTCTGTGTTCTGCAAATAAGCATTTCAATAAAACTACGCTTATTGGAAAATATCTTAAGTCACTATCCTATTAATCATCACCATAAGAACCTTAGTAGGGATGTTTGTTCCTCTTTCATGCAAAAAATACTAGATGGATTTCAATAAAATTCTGCAGTTATATACTGAATAATAGTACTCTCATGATTCAGGTTAAACCGATGGTGGAAGCTAGTATACTGTTACAGTATTTTTATCGTCCCACTGCTTTGCACAGGCCTCCTCTCACACGGAGAAGGATTGAGCATTAATCACCACACTGGCTCAATGTGGGTTGGTGATTTCAGACTATATAGTCCACGTCTCCTCAAGATGTTTTCCTTCACCTTTTTGTCAGCCATTGGTGTCCAAGATATCCCACCCAAAACAAAAATGTGAAAGACTGCCAAGTTCGATAATATGGGAACGCTTCGCCTATAAAAGAAGTGAGATCTGAATAAGTACCAAGTTCCATACACGCACCTCAGTTAAAAATAGTTACTTTTTAGTGATGTTACTTGGCAAGTTTTCACACACCTTGTTTAGACCTACTAAACGCAATGAATCAAGTATTTAATTCTTATAAAACTTGCCAAGTCACATCACTAAAAAGTAACTATTTTTAACTGAGGTGCGTGTATGGAACTTGGTACTTATTCAGATCTCACTTCTTTTATAGGCGAAGCGTTCCCATATTATCGAACTTGGCAGTCTTTCACATTTTTGTTTTGGGTGGGATTTCATTTATTTTTGTAAGGTTGTTTATTTTATTTTTTTTCTTATTATTAAGTTAGTTAAGGAAATGTCTCATTTATACTATCTTTCAGATTTTTGAATATGCACTATGTTTCTTACAAAGAAATGAACTAGATTAACTAAATGGACTAGATTTACCAACTGACTGACACGACATGTTATCATATATTATGTTCGTGGATCAAAGTTACACATTCGTTATTTTCGAAAGTGACTCACATTTGGCCGTTTTCAGATTTTTACTTTACTTTGACTAAATACAAACCTTTGTAATGAATTTTAGATCGGTACGACCATTCGAAGATATATTATATAAAATAAATTTAGTTCGTTTTAGTTCCTTAGGGGTATAAATTTACACCTTCATTATTTTGAAACCGACTCACACTTGGCCATTTTCAGATTTTTCCCTTTACCTTGACATAAAGACCTACCTCCATGCCAAATTTCAAGTCAATACGACCATTGGAAGTGGTCTAGGTTTTTGATGAGTGAGTCAGTCAGTCAGTCAGTCAGTGTATAGTAAAAATAGCGATTTTCTGACGTCAATATCTCAAGACCTACAATAGGTACATTCATGAAATTTTGTATTTTAGATAAGTGAGAGGGTCTCAACAGATATTAGAAATTTGATATGCGTAAATAAAATAGATTTTGAGTTATAGGGGGGTCGAATTTGGCCCGAAATGGTTCGTGTAATATAACCCACGGCCGGTGTGTCGCTTTTTTTGCTCGAACTTGGCGGACACACTGCCGTGTGTCTAGATACTTAGAAAGTACTTGTATAGGCATAACAATTTTCTATAACCGAGCCTAAAGCAAAAAAGTGTCGCTTTAAGTATCGTGAGTAAAGCGGGTAAAACCCGGAGTCGAAGTTAGTAGTTAATTAGTTGCGTAATAACATAATCGTGGCATGATTACAATGCATTAGCTCTCAGATGGCCGATTGGAAAAATTGTAACACATAATGTTTTAATAACGTAATTGTGTGCACGTTGCAACGTGTAGCATGCATTTCCTTGCAGTTTCTATTGTATGAATAACTGACTTATTTAGGTACTTACACACTACTTCCCACACATGGATAAGAAGTAGCTTGTATGGTATTCTGATATGTAAGCTATATGGCTGGCAAGTTTTGTCATCGTGGTTCAGATAAATTGTCAAAAATGCAATATGTACGAGTATGTTCTATCTCCGTGTTTGTGCATAATTTTAGTGGATTCTTCCATTTTTGTTTTATTTATCACTAACAAAGTTGTTTGTCAAATGTTTAATCATAGATTTTTTTTGTCTTTCAGGTAACTGTCAACAATACCTACTTCTATAAACATCGTCTCGGACAAGAAATTGTAAGTCATATGTTTATATGTAAATTAAATACTTGTAACATTAAGCTGAAGATTTTGCTTGAACACGCTAATCTCAAACTACTGGACCCTGGAGCCCATTTACAGAAAGCGGTTATAAGCTCTTGATCTAGTTCTAAGAGTGGTCTTTGTCGTTTTAGTGAAAAATAATTGTAAACATCTTTTCATATAGTATCAGAAAATCAATTTCCCATTGAAAATTGATTGTCACATTCCCATGAAAAGTACGACAGACGAAAAACAAATTTAAAACACGCAATTGACTGAAATGCCCCGGGTTCCGTGAAATGTTATCGGAAATGGTACGACTCCATTGGACGTCCCAAAGTAGACTGACATCTATAATACTCAAGTTTATTATATGAATTTCGTGTTGCCATCAAAAATATAGTCATCATTGTAAGTGTTTTTTCCGAAAATATCTGACAATATTTTTTGTTGCTGCTTTTTAATTTTAAAAGCATTTTTTTTAGTGTACCTATGTGTATTGAACTCCATTTAAAAGGCTTTTGACAATAAATAAATTCATATTTATTTTTATTACTTTTTCATGACAAAAAATAAACACAAAATACGAGGGTGACCTACTTATAGAATTATATCAGGACAAAAAATATTCGCCAACACATATACACCACAATTCCTTGAAAATATAAATAGATGATGGCTCCTATTATAATGGGGCGAGCCCTAAAAAGCCATGGTGCCATTTGTAACAATTACCATTGATTCGTCTCGCCTATGGCTATATTTCTCAATCATGGTGCTATTGAGGCACGGAGGTCGTTTCATACTTTTGTACAATGGACTGTTAATGTAAGTTGGCTGTGATTGAAGATATGTCTTTCTATGTATGTATATGTTATTAGATGCGTAGATAGATTTTAATGTAAGTTATCTTATAAAAATATCTGAGTGATTGTTAACCTAAAAATCGGTGTTCCTTAGTAGCTAATGAATACTAACTTCACTTATTTAGGGTGTACTATTCAATAAAATTTTGACTAAGTTAGAAAAAAAAAAAAATTAAGATTTTTTTTATCCAGAACTATACACAATAAATGTGGCATATACTCACTTCCTACCTTATGGTCTTCAAAATACAACTTTTATTCAAGCTACCCAATTTCACTGCAACGAAGTGTAAAACAGACCAAAATATGAATAGCGAATCAAATTCAAGCGACTTGAAGATCATTGTACTAGACAGGATGACATCTGTCTTCAACATCCTCAGCTTTTAATGAAGAGCTCTCAAATTAGTTCTACTTGTACCGAATTTTGATATAGTCGTGAAGAATCTGTTTCACGCCCTCATGTTAGGATTAATCTTAATTTTGGGTGACTCGGTTTTTTTGGCGTGATGTGTAATGCCCGCATTTTTTACGTCAGTAGTTAATTTAATAATTAATTAAGCATTTTTTATAGTGGTAGTGAGAGGTAACTAGAAATGTTATTGTTTAGAGTGATCCGTTTTTTCGTCAATTTAGTGTTTAGAAATATATTACAATAAATAAAAGATTTATGTTTACGATAAGACAAAAGATTCCCGTAAAGCATGTCTTAATATGCATCAAATAAATTAGCCTTGACGTACTTTCGCCGACCAAAAAGTTAATTATAAACAGAGACCTACAATCCGTCTTTAAATATTTCATTCCCCCTCATTACTTCTGGCAAAATATAGATTGTCAGGAAAATAACCGCAAAAAAAAAACAAAACAGACCCATATGTCAATCTTTTTGAGCGTAACCATCAAGGAAATTAGAACTCTATGCTCTACAAAATAGGGTCGCAATTCCCTTGAGTTGTAAAATCAATGGTGTATGTAAGTTTGTGCCGTTACGAGTCTCGGCCAATTTATTTGACGTATAAAGAAAAAAAGGACTGTAATTGCTAGGACATGCGTCTGTTTCAAACGGTTGTTTTTAAACAAAACGTATGAAAAAACTACAGTTCTGATTATCTTCTTAGTTTGTAATAAGTGGGTGAACAATTTTGATTTTTATGTCTTGTATTTAAGTGTCATATTTCGTTCGTGCTAGAAAGTTACGGGACATTTAATTTTTCATGGGAAATAACGTTTTATCGTTTTAGAACAGTTAGCTACTATTCGTATGACAGATGACAAAAGTACCGTTTTTTCAGACGTAGCTACAATTTGTCTTTTACAATGGAAATTACTGTAAAACTGCAAAACAGAGTGTTGGGTTCTTTCAAATAACACTTTTTGTTATCGTTGCAGCTACCTTGCAACTATTGACACGAAATATCCAATTTGAAATAACCCTAAAAACATCTTGGTCAGCCAATAGCTGTCACATCATTTATTATCCCAAAGTTAACCTAACTTTAGACGAATTCAAATAAAAATTCGCTGCAATGCAACTCAGTAGTTGCCCAATCAATCGAATACGAGCAAATAAACGTATTTGAATAAATAACGCGTAGGGTGGCAACCCTAGCCCGATCAATTGGCGTCAAATTCAGCGCTCGGCGAAACATCAAAGCGCACCGACATGTCGGTAGGGTTGCCACGTTATTGAATTGTGTTTGATACGTGTGTATTGTAAAAAAGCAAAACAAGTTTTCCAGGAAAAAGATACATAAAAGAAAGATTTTGTGAAATTATATGCATCATCTGCCTAGCCTTTTCGGAACTATGTAGATGTCGGAGTCTTGTCTAACCATTTGCAGCTTACTAGCAGTGCTTTACATGGAGCGACTGCCAATCTGACTAGCAGAACGAAGTTACACGGGACCGACTATTGGTAGGAATAGCTATCAACTAAGTATATAATTTTAGGCTTCTGACTACATGTAGCTAATATATACCTACAAGTTGTTTTTAATTAATTAGGTAGTTACAAATTACATTTTTACGCTTCTTTTTATCAGATTTTGGGAAGGAAGTAGTTCCCTTATTATGCGGGTGGCATTGTAGGAAACAGCTAGTTCTTACTAAATTAAGATTTATAGGGCTACATAATAACCACTAGCGTCACAAACGCTCTCAAATAATTCACATTGCAGATTCAAAAAAACTTCATGAACAAGCGGAGCTAACACAAATTCCCAAACACACACATACACACCCAAACACACACACACAGCTATCCAGGCATCCGATACATGTAACAGGGCTGTCACAGAATTCCTCAGCCCGATATGCAATGGCCAATGGAATGTTTACATGCTTTCTGTTCGTAATTTGTGCCTGAATAGCTCGGAAACATTTCTAAACGTCGTGTGGTCTCAATTAGGTAGCAATCATGCTTTTCAGGCTTGTTTTGTGATGAAATACCTTGTTTAACAGATTGAAATGCAATCAAATACCTTGTTCAGTTGTTTAGCCGATTGTGAATGGTAGAATAATGAAAGGACTTTTTAGTTATCTATGCTTCATTTTGGAGCTTTAGGTATATTGCGGAATAAATCAAACCCTTATAATGTAAACCCAGCATTTAGTTTTGATTTATTTTGCCAAGTTAGTAAGTTAAGGTAACAAGTTTGGCCAGCACTGTTATCGAACAAAAACTTATGATGTATCCAAAATCAATCAGTTTCAAACTACCAACGTTAAAAAACAGTTAACTTACTAAAAACAAACGGTAAAAGGAACACCCGTCGGCTTCTCTAAGCCTTCACAAAGGTTACAAACATAACCAAAAACAACATAAAAGCCAATGTTCCCATGCTAGGAAGGCACTAAAATAGCTTATTTCATTTGATTCCCGCGACATGTGAACATTTACAAACATTTACTATCAGTTGTAAGAGATAACGGATTAATTTAAGATCGTAGTACCTAAGTACACTTTAGGTTTGCAAAGTTATGTGGCAAAATACTGCTTAAACTAGTGCTGAAAAGTCGTTTAACTTTTTACAATGATACATCAAGTTTTGTTATGTAAAAAAACAACGATATAAGTATAAGTTATACATTTGTACTCTATAGTAATTTAAAAAAAAATACGATGTAAAGACTTTTTTAATCGGTCCTGTAGTTCCTGAGATTGTCGCGTTGAAAAGTATAAAGCAAACTATACAGTACAGATATATATTTTTGTTAAAAACTAAAAACCAATCTTAAAACAAGAAGCATAAAGTTCAATCAAGAACAAGCAACTTGCTTAGGATATACCAAAGCAAGGGCCCAGACAAACCTAATTTAATATTCAAAACAGTAATACATAACATCGTGAAACTATTCTGTATCCATAAGCGATATTATCATTGACCTCAGTGAGGTCAGTGTGAGAGGAAATTTGCCTCTGATATACGTAATTGCACCCCCGGGCATCGAACCGGCTACCGTACGGTATTACTGCTTAGTGTGCAATGGATATATCAATATTCTGGATTATAGAGGATGTTTGTGCATTGCAGTGTGTTCATTTCAATTATTTTAGACTAGTTGATTTCTCGCGGTTTGACCTGTGTCATATAAGAAATGTATTTTTTTTAGTGGCATAAAAATAAATCATATTATGTTCCGTTGATAGCTGGTGTATTTGTCCCCACGTAAAATTTCATCAAAATAAGTTAAATTAATATAGACACATTAACTTATTACTATGTAATCAATCAGTCATTTTATAAAAGTGAAAGAGTGTGTGTATATTTGTACCTTCAGCACGTGTAAACGGCTGAACTAGTTTTGATGAAACTTAGCAGTAATTCAGAATAACAATGGCGACTTTTGAGCTGAGTGCAGTAATTCTCTAATTCAAGATGTAACTTTTTAAGAATATTTCTTGTAATAAAGGAAACGTTATAACGAAATGGATTGATGTTCTATTCCTATTTTATCTCTTTGAGAGCTAAAAATATTTGCTAAGGAAGTAAGTAATCTTAGAAATTACACGCCCACGTATTCCGTTCTTATAAAATAAATTCTTGTATTGATATAATGCTAAAAATATCATTTCCAAGTGATATGTACACACATACATGTGTAAGTATATTAAAGGTTCAATAACCCCTTTGCTAAGACATATTGACGTACAGAAATGTTTCAGAAATCATTTTTATGTATTAGGTTATTAAGACTGCTACATTCGTAGCTTTTTTCCAAGTCGGTTTCATAGGACTTTTCCCAGAACTGTTCAGTTATGTAATGCAAACATTAGTAGTTACCGAGAAGAGCGGTTATAGAAGACATAAATAAAATATCTATACTCTACAAATAAAATAATGTTCATAAGAAAAAGTAACAATTTGCATGTAATTACTAATCATTGGCTTATTCACAAATCTCCCCTACGACTGATTTCTGAGCTATATATATATTTCTTGTTGCAAAGAATACACGAAAAAGTTTGTCTTGAGAAGCAGAATCACGTATTTTGCGTACACAAGTGGTTTCTGGAGACAAAAATACTGTGTGACTGTTTATTGATCATAATTCCTTCCTGAAAGTCATATTCATCATAATATTAAATATTTTGATCTTCCGAAAGCGGTTGAGCCATAAATGTGTGTCTAAGTGTAAACGCACGTGGTCTTTGTATGCATAAGATCAGGAGCTCTCAGTATTGACCGAATCGCCGTTTCACACAAAGATCATATACATGTACATTGACACACACAAGCATAGCTCACCCATCATCCTCCGAGCCTTTTCCCAAACTATGTTGGGGTTGGCTTCCAGTCTAACCGGATTCAGCTGCGTACCAGTGCTTTACAAGAAGCGACTGCCTATCTGACCTCCTCAACCCAGTTACCCGGGCAACCCGATACCCCTTGGTTAGACTGGTGTCAGACTTACTGGCCTCTGACTACCCGTAACGACTGCCAAGGATGTTCAATGACAGCCGGGACCTACAGTTTAACGTGCCATCCGAAACACAGTCATTGGTGTCAAAGATATACTTAGAAAGTACATACAAACTTAGCATAGCAAGCAACACACAAGCAACAAGCATAGCTCACCCGTCTAAGATAAATCTACAATTGAAACTAAGATATTCTCTTACCAGGAATGCATTCCAGTTATAATAATTACCAGACTAATCAATATGACTATCTACACAATATAATTTTAACACCCGATAGTAAGCCCCGAAACAATAGATTCACACCCTTATACAAGGGAGGGGGTTCAACGACCTACCATTGTTAAAACCACCAGTCAAAATTGCACCTTAAAACAACGTGGTAAAGTTAAATTTTCCTTGAATAGTTTTGTCAATTTTGATTATCATTTTAACCAAAACTCTCATAGGCTTGAGGTGTAACTAATATTTGAAATTTATTGTGTCGATTCTTTAGTATTCATTTGTAAGGGTCGGGAATGAACCTTGGACCTTTGGTTTCGTGATTAATGGTTGTCTTTGTGAAGTGGACTATAGTGTTTATAAAGTTTCGTGTAAATAGAACTAAGTTTACTAGAAGTTTATTAGTGATTGTGATTTCAAATAATATAGTGTGAATTCATTAATTGGCGAGTTTTACCGTATAATCTTAATAACTTTTTATAGTTTTAAATCTCATTATCTTTTTATATAAGGTATGTTTAGTGTACATGGAAATAATAACTTAATAATATCGTTGACTTCTCGGCTTATTTATTACTTTCAATAAAATAATTTTCGTAAATAAACTATCCACATTATAATAGAAATAAAGATTTTGAGAATTTTTCGTCCGTAGTAAAAATAATTATCACATCAACTTGCTTATTCAATGAGCAGCAACGCTTAACACAGACATAAGGATATGCGCAGACAATTCACAAAACGGCGCATCTGTCATTTGTATGCAGAATGTTAAGTCGAGGGTGTGCCCCGGCCCTTAGGGACCAAAAGTTTTCCTAGTTTTGAGTGTTCATGTCGCGTTTGTATGCATGTGATTTTAACCCTTAGCCACTTGGAGCCCCCGCGTGGGGTGGCTAAGGCACACGTGGCTCGTTTTATTAAGTGTTTTAAACGGATTTATATAATTTATAAAGCACTTGAAATTGGTGGGAGCTTTTTTGAATATTTATTTTTTTATCGCAGTCTGTCAAAAACCGATGTCATTATAAAAGCTTTAAAAAATTAACAGATGTAAATGTGTAATGAAGTGGTCCCATATTCACAAATCTCTCTTGTCCTGACTATCTGTTCAAGCAAATAGAGTTCTTTATTTATTTATTACACTATATATTTACATAAATTATGTATTTAAACTAGTTACAAATTAAAAAGGAATCATCAAAACTATGTATCAAAAAATTCATCCGCATCGCTGTCAGCGGGGATCGTGCCCAAAAGGCTGGCTGCATTGCCACGCTGGTTGGATCCTAGCTGACCGAAGTACAGACCAGCCCTTTGATCACGAGTGGATTCTACTAAACATAGTTTTTCCCAGCTCAATTCTTCAAGAAAAATCTCTCAATAAAATTCTTCAAGGAGAAAAATCCTCTAAAAATTACCACTAACATAGCAACCCCCATCAATTCAGCAATCTTATCACAGTAAAACGTGCTTATGCACTTTAGCTGAATAAATCCGTCGTTTCTCCCTCTATTTGTTGCAAGTCTGAATCTACGTGAATGTCTAGAACAATCTAGAAAGATTGATCCACACATTAGCATAGTGTTAGGAGATAGTGTTTTGGTTGCATCGCGAATTTCTAGACTTTCGTCTGTTTTTTTTTGTGATCTGTGATAAGTCGTTGATGCAGTTGTGAATGAATGAGTGTTCCCTTTGAAATACCTATTGGTAAAATATATCCTGACTCATTACTTGTCAAATGTACTATAGACCAAAAAACTAGTAGACTAGGCTATTTAAGCTAGCAATGTAAGCACATTATATTTATAATTTTATTTTAGACGCATTTAATAACTGTAACTCCCTACGTTTATTGCATTGCACATTTAATATTTATAATTTTCACTTACTTACTTTTAAATTATGTAAAAATCTAAACTTTATATTGGACAATCCATACAGGTACATAACATTTTACCTATCAAAGTATCATCAACGCTATATTTTACAAACACAACAACATAACCTGAAAACTGAAAGAAATCTAAAAATGGTTTTCCACGCATCACA
Organism: Helicoverpa armigera; assembly: GCF_030705265.1. Classification (NCBI taxonomy): domain Eukaryota; kingdom Metazoa; phylum Arthropoda; class Insecta; order Lepidoptera; family Noctuidae; genus Helicoverpa; species Helicoverpa armigera. The sequence goes on along the minus strand of NC_087145.1, from coordinate 4,416,615 downwards.
AATCAGCAGGTATGTTTGTTCACTGAACATAAAAACAAAACGCTTGACAGCTACCCCGGAGGGATCAAATATAATCCGCGGATCTGAAGACTGAGATGGGCGCCATCTTGGCGATAAAAATGTAAGCTACCCTCATACATAAAACTATTACATCGCCTCGCTTTTGGTGTGACGTATATTTTTTTGGGTCAGCGGTGCCTTAAAATGCAATTTCGAAAATTGTTACCCTCCTTTTGGGACGGTCGGGTAAAAAAGGGACAAGTCTTTATTATGTGTTTTGTAAATCTGTTATGATTTTTCATATGCTCTAAACATTTGGTACCTATCGTTATATAAAATTAAATATTACATACCAATATTACATAGGTATCAAGTACTGATAAGATATGTTTTCTTTAAAAAATATATACGTATAATAAATATATGGGTACATGACAAAAATATGACCACAGATGATGATTTAGAAAACTAGAAGAGTTTCTATTATTCCAAATCCATTTCTGCCCGCTTCAAAATTCAAACTTCGAATCGAACCCACACAAACAACCAAACACCCAATCACAGCTCGTATAATTTCGACGCCATCTTACTTGTCAAATTTTGCTATTCGAATGAGCAATTTATAACGGTTACGTACCGGAAACGGATTCAAGTGAATTCACGTGCGTAGTTTAACTGGTGAAACATGGCTTTCGGAAAGGCCGTAGGATCTACGGATAAACCTACCCTTTGTACTTTGTACCCCTTATTATGCGAAATTCAAAAACGCGGTACTTTAAGGAAATGGATACGTGATATATGAGTTTTGAGGGATTTTAATCGTGTGGTTAAATGTTTTAGGAAAGATAGGAGTTATTTTTGGGTGATAAAAATGTTTGGATGTTTCCGACCTATGGGAAAATAAAAGAGGAAAGTACATTACCATTTGTCAAGACATTGTGACTTGCAGTGATTGGATTAAAAAACAAATGATTTTAAATGATTGACATTTGAATTTCGAACCTACACAGTTTCCAAATTCAAACTTACCACACAAATGGCAAACCTCTTTCATGTCTAGATCAAAATGACTGGAAATTCATCATGTTCTAGGCAGAAAACAATTCTGTGTGACCTTTTCAAATAGTAAAGCGTCATATAATAAAACTTCTACTTTGTTTGATTAGACTTGACCCTTTAATTTAAGAAGAAGTTTTATCTATGCAGTTCATAATCCAATATAATATTCCCACAACACAATTTATTAGATAAAACCCCAACTTAATAAGATTATAACAAATCAAATTAATTACCACTATCTGCGAGCGTGTATAACATAAATATTCGAGCGGAATCTTAAAGGGACTGAACTGTAAACACCCCGAACCCACTGTCACAAGTGACTTCTCTGCTAATATTATCTAATCTATGTCCCTTTACATTGTCACACGAAAATGCACCTTATGCCTATCGCAATAAGGGTTATATGAACTGCAAAAGTGTTTTGCAATAATTAGTATTCCGTAGCTGTATATTTTGTCTGATTGGTCGACGGGAGGAGGGGGGGTTGTCATAAGATTGCCTTTATCTTTCACAAATGAATGGATACAAAACGGGTATTTTCAAAGATTTAAAATATTATTATAATGTAAATTGATTAAATGCAGTAATCGTTTAATGGTTTGGTACATCATTTGAATGTTTTGTTTAAAGGACAATTTCAAAAGGCAATGAAGTTCCTTAGATTAAATGGAATTATGGATAAAGAGAATAACCATTCAAATTATAAGCTTTATTACTGCCAAGTTTCATTGAAATCCATTCGGTTCTTACTTACTATACTGATGTGTTAGTAAGTGTCTACAAACACATCCTACAGAGAGTACCTTAATTGATATGTTCCGGTATTCTCTTGGTAGCGGTAGTACTGAGTTTTAATTGGTTTAGTATATACTACAGAAACTGTACAGTAATCCTTACTAATCTATATAATATAAATCCTTCATGTCTTACCATTACTAAAGTATATTTTAAAACGTTTAATTTTTGGTCTAAAGACGAATATTATTGAACTTCTCTCTCAATCTTTTATTTGAAATTACTATTTCTAATTATTATTAAAATTAATATACTATACATAATTCAAAACAACTTCAAAGAAATCATTTAAAAATATAATAAAGACATTAAATAACTACTCAATCAAATTGACATTGTTAAGCTCATGTGAAACCAAAGTAATATTCAAACGAACTATAAATTCTCAAAATCTATAAACCACTGTGGTCGGCTTCTATCAACTCTAAAGTCAAAGGTTTAAACCATCCATTGATACCCACCAAGTTATTATGATTAATTACTTACCCTTCATTTATATGCGACCAACTTCTAACGATGGATTTCTATAACCTATCCGTGGTTTGCGATTAGAGATTGAATTTCGACAATAGCTCCATATAATTGACGTCGAGTTTCAATCTCAGATAGCAAAAGAAGAGATAGATAGGTTATCGGAATCCTCAGGAAATCGTATGAATAGACAATCGCTTGATTACATTTGTTCATACTTGGAAATAGATTAATGTGCTGAAATAAATAACGATAGCCAAGACAAATCGTTTTTCCTTTGTTTTCATTCAGTCGTAGTTTTAATTACATTTTACAGGTTTATGCGAAATTATTAAATTATTAATCCGGACTTGCTCAGGTATTCGGACGCGTGCGAAATATTTTTTTATTAAATTTTCGGTGCAAAATCATTTTCGTCCCGTGAAAAGATTTTTTGTACATAGTTTATTTTGAAGGATACTTATTTAAGTAAAACTCATCGAATCCTTTTTGTTAAGAGCTTTATTTTTACCTCAATAAATCCGGCCAAAGGTGTATAATTCTTTTTCGGTTTCGTGAATAAAAAATAATAAAAGTTTTAATCTTTTTTAAGTAAAAATCTTTTAAAATATTTCCTTTGGACATTTTTAAAAGCATTTTGCACTCGTTAATTTTTATAGACTACTCGTGTTTTAACGGCAATATTTATTCTAGGAACTACTTTATACATTTAACATATTATTAATAAATAAGTTCGTTTGAGTTTTTATTTTATACTTTAAACTTGCCACGCTATCACAATTATCATATCTCCTGTATTTGTCAAACACAAAATTTTATCGAATCGAAATTTCCTTTGTTACAGTAATATTTATTAGAAATTTTCCTTTCACCTCAAAACAAATTTCTACCACAGTTAAATACTTATTTTTCTCACAAAAAATACAATAAAATATTACCAATTCCATTGTCTTATTATATTATTTTATCGAAGAGTTCTAATGGTGCAGAAACAGAAACATTAGCCGCCATGACACAAAGGTATCTTGGGCTGTCAAACGGTATGTCAAATTAATGAATGCCTGGTCCTGAGGTAATGACATCGGAGGTCACTCGTTTGGAACTGATAGTAGACCTACGGAATTGAGGTAGGGGTCTTGAAACAGCGATTTTGAGTAGGAGCAATTTGGAATATTTTAATCTTGGTATGATTGTCAAAACATTTTTCAGTAACTAATTGCCTCCCAAGAAAGGTTGTCTTTGTATGAAAATAACAACAATATAATTTACAGCAGTCTATACTTAAATCATTCATAGCATTTTTATGTTGTAAAACAATACGCACTGTTTCGTATGGATTCACCTGCATTCTGACTATTTCATTTAAATCGATTCAGTAGATAAATCATAACAGACATAGTTTCGTATTTATAATATGTGCAAGGGTTTGCCAAAAAGGCAATGTGATTCGAACATACCTTCCCGCATTTTTCAAGGCCCCAACGCCAAAAACAAAACACAAATACCAGATCTACTCCATTGTAATAAGGACTAAATTCGCTTACACCACAAGAGTATCCAGTAGCTTTCAATTGATTTGCCCAGAAGCAATCTCTCCTGATTCTTTTAGAACATTTCTTACTAGCCAAGTATTTGCATTAACTCTGTGTAAGTATACAAAAAGGGGGAATTCTCTTACGTTTGTTAGAATTTGAATGAGATCGTAGGAGATAGAAACATATTGATTGTTTTTTTTTTCTAAAGAGGTTGTTTATTGAAGCGGTAGTAATTAAAAATGTTTGCTGTTTTTCTTGTTCCTTTTTAACGTTTTTTTTTTCTTTTTGTATTTGGTATTCTCTTGTTCATTATTCGTAGTGGTCTAGTAGATAAAGCGCTCGCTTTTCAAGTATAAGTATAGGCATTAGATTCCAGTGTATCGGGTTGCCTGGGTAACTGGGATGAGGTGATCAGATAGACAGTCGTTCCATGAAAATAGTACTCAGCTGCATCCAGTTGGATTGGAAAAGGCTTGGTAGATGATCTTTCATTTAAGGTTAATTAATTATCAGAATGACAAATGCCATTATTATTAATACAATAATATGCGTAATTACGCTTAATTAGTTGTCACATAATTCATAGAGGCAGCGAGGCTTTTCATTATATCAATATGTCGTCCATATACTAAGATAGTCGTTGTGTAGACAATGAATTGGCCTTTAGATTTAGTATTATTATATTACTGTGGGAAATTCCAATAAATATATATTTAACTAGGTTCAGTTCGCGGTCTCACCCGTGTCCAAAGGTTTTTCCATCATCCACATAAAAAGGTCTATATACGACACCAGGGTACCTAAATATAACACCAACTTCTAAATAGGTATCTTAACTTTTTGTCATTGAAAATAACTCATCATGTAGCTCAATTGCCTTTCAGCTACGTGAAATGAAAACTTGTTTAATTCAGGTCTGACTTTTCAGGTTATCTAAAAAAATTAGACAACCTTAAATTTATTTCTTGAAATCTGATAAAACATCTAATTTCCTTACCCATCAAACATTTCGAGACGTTTAAAAATAAAATTTTCGTTCGTACCATCAAGAAAATATGACCCAAAAAAATTACAACTCAATTTACCAATAGAAACGTCAGAACTTCGTGTTTACGTTCATCATAAATAGATTGAATTTTATACCAGGGACGGAACAATAAAAATAAATTGCTTTTCTGTCCGTCAATACGCTGCAAATAAAACGGCAATATAGCCACCCCAGCAACAGACACGATACTATTGTCTGATAATCGGTTACAGAAAGCAACAGAATAATTCTGATCCGTCAGAAGTTCCCCCGTAATCGTAATCGGGAATAAATAGTTGGCTTCCCCATCTGTCGCGAAACTAGTAAATATACAAACGTCAGTCACCGATTCAGTGAGAAATCGCGGCTCACTACCAACCCCTAACTTGTACAGTGAACAGCAAAACGATAGCAACTTTAAAATAAAGTGCTAGAGTCGATTTTTATTCGCACGCAACAATGAATAAATTTAAATATTTGTTAACTTAAAATGTAACCCATGTTACCGGAAATACAGTCTAAATTGCACGGGTGAACATTTGTTTCTTCAATTGTGTTTAGGACACGCAAAAGGGAACCTTAATTTTGAAGTTTAGGGTTCAAAATAAGATGTCGTTGTTCGTTATTCTTGTCAACCTTACGCAGGGGTTATTTAACTTTGAAGTCGTTCAAAAGACCCGCGATTTGGGATTCTGGTGGATTTCTTTTTGGATTAAAGACCCCATGAATATAATGATAATGTATTCGAGGGTTATTACAGTACGATTCTGTCACGCGTCAGCATTTGTATAAGGTCTCTTTTTTATTTAAAATAATCTTGTACAGTCAGATCAAATAGGAAGTTGTAATGACGTGATACTTTATAACGAAATAAGGTTTATGAATGAAAAATAATGGTAATAATTTCCATAATTTAAACCGTTCAATAAAATAATGTCCCGTTTTTTTTCAGGTTTACTTTTTGCTCAGTTTTACACATGTATAATTTAGTACAGCATTAGTAATAACAGATAAAACTATACTAATATTATAATGTCAACAGTAGATTCGCAAATAAAGCCCTTTGAAGTGACGAGTAATGGTGTTTATTTTGCAAAAAACAGTTTTAATTACAAATGTGTGTTCAAATGTTTGGTTGGTTGGCGGCCAATATTTGCCTTTATGGTCGATTGGTGTTTGTGTAAGCGTATGTTTATTTTTATTTACATTTTCTCTTTTTTTCTGTTGCAGGTATACAGCTGACTGTTTGACTGATCGACAGCCGGCTTTTTGCATTTTGTTGGTGAGATAGAAATTTTATTTTGTAACTTTTTTACACGTATTTTCAAAATAGCTACATATCACATGAAAACTAGGTTAAATATTCATTTTCAAAATACAAAACGTACAGAATAAAGCATCTAAAGACAGATTACCACAATCTTAATACAACTTCAAGCAACACGTAGGTACTTTTGGTTCAACTATTTTGCGGCGGCGGAGAGAATTTCTGCAGATAATTTAAATGTAAAATTTATGTAAATCACATTCACACCTTGAGTGTTTTGTGAACCACGGTTACTGGCCTGTTACTCTGTGTAGATAGAAGAGTAACTTTCAGCTTTATTGTTACTGACTGATGCAGCTGACTGTACTTTTTAGTTGCTTGAATTTCTGACGTTTTAACATACTTTTGTTTGCATTTTTAATAAGTAAATTAAGTAACCACTGTTTGTTTAAATGTGTGTTTAAATTATGTGTCAAAATGTCGTACGTTTTAGAAGTCCTTACTAATATAATAAATGCGAAAGTAACTCTGTCTATCTGTCGCGCTTTCACGCTAAAACTGCCGACCCGATTTAAATGATTTTTGGATCACAGATAATCTTGAGTTTGAGAAATGACATAAGCCAGTTTTTACGCAAATATAAGAAGTGATTTTTCCGGGACTTACTTAGGTACAAAATAACTTCGGCCTATTACCTTACACTATACAAGCATCTAATATAAATTAGCATACGGAACCGAACCTACACCAGAAATTCAACACCTCTTTAGGCAAAATCGTGGTGAAGATAACACTCCCATGAAAGTCTAGATAAATACCCATTGTACTACGATTATCTTATCTAAATATATTTATGGTACTAAAAGCGCGCACACTAAGAACTTTTAGTCGGCCGATAGTTCATCATCCTCTTACCAATTTTCCCAACTATGTTGGTGGCTTCCAGTATAACCGAATGTAGCTGAGTACCAGTGCTTTACAAGGAGCGACTGCCCTATCTGACCCCAGCTACCCAGACAACCCAATACCCCTTGGTTAGACAGGTGTCAGAGTTACTGGCTTCTGACTACCCGTAACGACTGCCATGGATGTTCTATGACAGTCGGCCGATGGTTGATTTTGGCTCAAAAATCAGTAAAAAGATGAATGGAAGAACACACGTAATAGCGATCAGCTATTCGTTCGGTATTTTACCGACTAAAAACTTTGATTGAATAAATGATTTTCTAAAAAAAAAACCTACCAACGAACCGACAGTCGGCCGACTAAAAGTTTGTACTGTGCGCGCGCTCTAATAGTACTAAATCCTAGGTCTTCTGGGTTACCTAGATTTTAGAACGAAAAGGCTTTCGTTGTAGGTCTCAAAGTTACGATATTGTTCCCTAAAGAGCTTTAGGTTTCAAATGCCTGTATATTTATGTAGATAAATGTATTATATGGGTCTTATATGTTAGGGTGAGATAAGGTTTCTTCGGGTTATCTATTTCTAGATCTATGTATGTGGTTCTTTTCCTGAATTGAAGATCTGGGTCTTGGATTGAGTAAAATTATTCAGTAGAAAAAAGTTTATTTAGGGAAATTGATAATGTGATATGGATGTATAATATAAGCCTAGACTGGTAACTTAAGGTCTGTTTGTGTATTTTTTATTGGGAATCAAAAATATCGAAAGGTCTTATAAACATGAGCTACGCATTCTTGAGAAAAGTTAAGATTATGTACCTTGTGTATATAGTCAAAATGGAAACAAATCATGTCTGCCAAAGATTATGAACGATAAAAAATACCCTTAGCATAAACCTAGTCCTACGTATACTTAAACCATTATTCCATACTTATAATAACTATAACCCAAACTTGAATAACCCACACGCTGCAACTAAGTTGTTTCAGTCAAATAGTCTGTTATATCTGTGATATAACTTTAAGTTACCATCATCGTAGGGCTAAGTAAATCTTATATTATATGCAAATTTGGTATCTTACAGTTTTGGCTCAAGTCTGAGGAGATTAGAGGGTCGAAAGTAGTTTACTTGAATTTATATTAGATTTGGGAAGATATGAGCGGAGATTGGTGAAGGATAAATCATCGTTTAGGATGATTAGTTGTAAGTGCCGGGTCCCCTTGGTTAAGAGGACTTTTGGTGTGCCAGGTTCGAATCCTGATTCGAGATATTTTCTTTGAGTTTAATTTCATAATATTTAAAGCTTTTTAGATGACGTCATTTAGAAAGAGAAGTGTGGATGAAGCAGACATGCTGCGTCGATTCCAAGTAAAATTGGGATTAGGGCAGGAAGATGATGAATTAAGGCTATGAGTATCTAGTAGGAAGATAGGATAATATACTCATTATAAAATTGTGACGCACTTATTCCACCGTACCAGATATTTCTAACTAAAAATCTACTTAAGATATCTAATTTGGAATTAACGATATTTCCTCATTCATTAACAACTTTAAAATTCTACAAAAATCGCCTTACCTTTCTCCCTTACTATCTTATCCATAGACTGATGATATAGCACTTGTCAAAAACGGCTCGCTAGGCAGCCGCATAAGCGTTTTTGGAAGCAAATAGAAAACTATTTGACCAGTGTGCAAACATTAGTACATTTGTGTAGACAAGTGGCTTGATATTAGAATAAACTTTATTAGCATAACCGTGGGAATTTGTATGGGGACATTCAGAATTGGCTTTTTAAGCTGTGTTAATATTTGTTGGGAGAGGGACTCTCGACTGACTCTAGAAGTTTCGTCTTGCTGGCTTGCTTTTTCAGACAGTCTCTGCAAAAATCCTCTTTTTCCGCCATTCTATTTTGCAATAATGTTGAATATGTACATAGAGGAGTGGAAGTAGCTCTTCGTTTAATAAATGTACTGTAAGTGGATTTCTTAGTACAATGGAAAGACTAAATTAATTTATTGTATGTTCATGGAAAGCTCCCTCATAGACACACTCATAAGAAACTTTGCACTTAAATTTTCCGGGATTTGTCAAATACAAATCAAGTAAGTTCTTCCTAAGAATAATCGCTTTCAATCAATCATAATTGCTTAAAATTCAACTTTGGCCCAAATAATGAGAATGATCAAAAGTTCAGACGCGGATCAATCAAAATTTTAAACGAATTAGGTATTAACTCAAGTTCACCTTGGCGTTAACTTTTTCAAATAACAACCCCTAGATAATTAACTGGCAGTTTAAAATTTAACTTTTCACTTAAACTAAGTTTTGGGCGTTAATTGCTTATATCGCGGGTCTCTTCGTGTTTGGCGGTATTTCGATGATTAAACATAAATATTAGCTTTTATTTATGCAGTTTATCTTTCGAAGTTATCTTTTACGATCCTTTCTGAAATGCGATCAAATATTTACTTAGATTGTTTTCTTTTGAAATATTTTTAAGGCTTTGTTGACTGCCTTTAAAAATACAAAAAAAAAAAAATACATAGGTATATGTTTCTTACATAAAATTTTAGAGGTCATCAAATTATATTTGGAGTCGTTGGTACTAAGACCCTGCTTACTTTATATTGTTCTAACAATCCATCAATTTTATAGCTAACCTAAACCTATGCATAAACCCAAAATTTTCTACCACCAATAAAAACCATCAAACTAAAATATAAACCTGAACCAGTAATAACATACTAACTGAACAATTGTTAGCAGTTATTGTGAACCATTTGTTATACAGTCCTAATTTTCTTCTTTGATTCTTTTGTCTGACTTCACCCTTGACCCATCGTTCGTTACTGTTAGCTAAGGGATCTTTAAACTTCAAAAAATATTATGTCACTCACACGCACATTCCAAACTCAACCTTATGTTTTACCCCATAAGTTCTTCTTTAAGAAATCAGTGTCTTGCACATGGGATGTTTCAGTTTAGAAGCCAGTGTTGCCTACCTTATATAAATGCTAACAAAATGTCGGGTTCGCGTGATATACACTACTTATCGTACTTTTACTATTTTGCATATATTAGGTCGGTATGCATATTCTGATGTCGGTGACTGTACCAATTTCATGTTTTCGCTTGCTCCACTAATTTAATCAATTTTAGGCTTCAGATTTTCATCGATGGGAAAATATTACGGTATAATGTTGTTATGTAAGAATTTTGGATGTAATAGAAGAAGGTTGTCTAGGAAAATAGGCTATTGAAAAGGCTTTTATATCGAGCCCAGGAAGGTTGCTAAAACATGGCTTTATAGAGCTTTTGTCCAAGCATGACTAAGGGTATATATTTTCGGTTATTTCTAAAGGGATGTAGGCTGGGGGTGAAAAACTCGGTACCTGCTTGGCAAGTTGTAAAACTTTTGGTGAGGGGAGCCGTTGCTATGGGGCGTATAGGCTTTTACTTGACTACCTGTCAACCATTTTGATTGTATATTGTTTATGGTGTAGTATTGAGTTCATTTCTGTTGGTCCAAAGGTGGAAAGCACACAGTCTTGGATACGATTCTCGGGTGAAGACAAGCCTGAGACTTAGAAGTATATTTCCACTTGTAAATATTTCTTGTCAAAAATAAAACTATATCCTCGCTAAGATGTTAACGTAATTTTATTCGGTAAAACGGTCGATTGCTTGATCATTGATAAGTAACACCGTGTGAAACTTGTGGAACGCAATAAATGATATGAATATGACTAATAAGTTGCCAATTTACGTCCCAAAAATATCATACGCACATGATAAGATATTTGATACTCAACACCCAAAACATTAACAACTTAATCAAGTTACTAAAAACACTTCAAAACTTAAAGTTCCAACTTTACCTGGGTACTGCAAATCCTGGTGCCTGCGTAAGCTGCGAGGAGCTTCCAAGGGTCCATATTATCATAAGTTTGTGAAGGTTTAGCCCTAAATCCTTCGTCTAATCCTTGATCAACGCAGGGTCTCGCTTTAGAGGTTGGGACCTTATATTACTGTGATCGATTGAAGTTGAGGTAAACTGGTTATGTGTAACGCATTTTTTTTTATAAGAGGTTGAATGAAAATTGGAAATGTGATTTTATGGATTTGATAACATGATTTTTGGTGAAGAAACAAAGGTATCTTAACGATTTGTTTATTGGAATATTTAAGGTTCATTGTTATAAGCGACAAGTTTGGTATTTTCCTGAATTCTTCGCCATAACAAAATACCTGACGCTTAGCCTCGCAAAAATTCCCAAAAAAAAATTGCTCTCAAGAAATTTTATTCAAAAATTTTTTGCTGGAAGATCTTCGAATTTTTAAACTTCACGAATCTCAAGTTCTTGACTCAAAATTGTGAATAAAGTCAAGAAAGCTCCATTGTTCAAGCAGCAGTATCCGAATCTACTTACGTACCCGACTTGGAGGCATCCAATGCAATCACTCGAGACCTCCCAGGACCTCCCTGAAACCCCCTGCGAAGGGATGAGACATTAGCATTTTTATCGATAGAGAAAATTGTAAGACGTTATTGACTGATCATTATCGATATTGCGATTATGTTTTACTGTGTAATGTTAGCTTTGAAGTGTGTTTTTTTGGGTTTATGAAAGATGTTGTTTTTTATGGCTTAATAATTCGGGGCAATAAGTGCCATTTGGTTTAATTTCACATCTTTATAAGAAGCCTCTGTTAGATGAACGTTTACATAAATGACATAAAAAAAAAATTCCACATAATTTCAAAGCATTATATAAGTGAAACTGTAACTCACAGTGCCATTGCAGCTGTAATTAAAACAGCTATACTTACATCGATTCATTCTCGATTGATGGCTAGGGTTGGCATCGACTATCGATGTCCGTCCCGGGATACGTCTAAACGCACCCGGTGCGCCGAATTTCCATACGTACACAGAGCCAAATCCAACTGAAGTTATTGGCCATCCCGCGGGACTTCAATATATTCGACTATTTTTATTTACTTGAAAGGAAAAGCTTTCGCGCGTTCACTACGATGGGTGTACCGTCTCGCGGACGCAAAACGGCCGTGGAATACGTTATTTTTCGTCACATCTCTATTACTTATGTTCTTATTTTAAAAATATATTATCATCAGATAAATGCTGGTCTTATTTAAAAATGGAATGCAACTTCAAGTATTCGAATTACGGTTCAAAAATCGAACTTGAGCCATTCAAATTTCGAACGTAAAAAATAAATTCTATTTCTGACATAAAACTGTTTTGTGCCAGATATAGTACAGTTAATACAGCCTATAAATCTTTAACATTACTTTGACAAAGAAACTAATTTCGTAGTTTTAAACGTTTGCCATTAGAAGTTTACTTAATAGTGTAATAACCAACATAATGCGATATAGACCACCCACGAGTATTATGTTCCCACAAGATGGCGACATGACTAGGCTATAAAAAAAACTTTAAACTTTAGAGAAGATTATAATAATAGGCAATTTATTAATAGGTATGTTTCGTCAGCGTTGTTGTCAAAAGTAATCGTGCTTAGAGTGGAGGTTACCATAGTTTCAATGCTATTCTGCCACAAGCTAGGTATTTGTACTGCTACAAAGATCTTAAATATATATTTCTTCATGATAGTCCATTTAGAGAAGAGACACAACTATTTAATTTTCTCACTGAGCGTCCAATATAAAGAACGTGAATTGAGCGACACCTAAAAAAAACCCAAAAATTAAAAACATTATAAACAAAAAAAGTTGTCAGCCAGTAAAATCTACGGCGCACACATTAAGATAACTCCACGAACAATAATTGTGGCAAAAGTGAAAAAGCGCGGGAGTTTTTAATTAATAAAATGGCGGCTGGAATTTCTGCAATTCAAACATGGCGGGGACAGCCAATGAGCGACTCTTTATGTACATATGCTAATGAGTGACAACCCTGGGCGAATGGAATTGTCATGTTAGGGCTGTCATTACGGTATTCTATGAAGTTACAGGGATGAAACGCGAATGTTATTTTTGTATTTCAATGTTTCTTGTCAGCTTTGTTTGACGCCATTTTTCGTTATGTTTTTGTTTTATGCTTGAAAGTGGCTAAAGTTTAGCATAGAAAATAATTCAGTGGAAATAATAATGATACCTAATCGTGGGTATTTGTGATTATATGAACCGTAAAATATATCAACATTTTATCTACCACCAATCTAAATATTTTCACCTATTTATAACACACCTAGCCCTATTAAAAAGGGATCTTTATGAGTTCATAAATATAAGCATAGAATGTATGTATATTTGACAAGGGGTGTGTAACCCTTTCAGTCTTAACAAAATGGCGAATAAGGATTAATGTCACCTGCACACTCTTCATAACTTTTCATTGTTTCGACTTTAACACACATTTTGTATAACTTTAGTGATGTGACAGGTACGTTGATTTATAATCGATAGTATCGATAAAAATCGAAACTCTGTTTCATTAATATAAGGTGAAAATTCAAAGAATAATTTCCTGCCCTTAAAATGTACTTGCTTTGAATAAAATCAAAGTAATTGCTCTGCTAATATAGTGCGATTTAATAGTATCTGACATGATGCGACTATCGTCTCCTAAAATCTACGAAATGTAGCAATATTAAATAGTTATGTATAAAAATGTTTCTAAATAGAATTAGTAACTTTACCAAGATCGATCAAACCGTGCCATTCGAACTCAAAAATTGCCTAACAGACTTCGAAGAAAGATTTTTATAATAATAATTGCAAAGTTTATTTTGTAAGTAAACTTTGTAGCGATAAAAACTGCACGTTACGTTATTAAACGACTTGTGTAAGTAAAAGTTTGCCATCAGGGGATCGCTTTATGAAACATTTCAAAGAATTAATGAATTTTGCAAATTTTTAAGTAGGTGAGGTATGGTAGAACTTGTTACCGATTATAATAGAAAATAAATGAAAGTTTTGTTGCGAAATAATCTTTGTTAGCTGAAGTGTGAGTTTATCCTTACTGAGACTAAAACAATGATTCATGATCGATCATTCTTTTGTCGATTCGATAATCCGATAATCGACTAACGACCAAAGAGCACATCACTAATTTATCGACTGATCACAACTACTGAAGTGCTACTCAAAGAGCGAATTCATGCTTTTTAAACGCCATATTCTGAACACAAAACGTTATTCGCGAAGTACCGAATGAACTTTTATATTCGCGTAAAAATTTTCGAACACTGTCGAGGGTGTTACAAATCGTTTATTTTACCTTTTTTTTCTTCTATAAAGCAACCGTTGCTTACGTTGAACGTGAGACGTTAACGCAGAATTTATTACCCTACGTTGGCTCTTAAAGGTGAGTTTTGCTTGAAAACTAAATCGGTTTTGTTGGTACTTACCTTTCTAATTTACGCGGCGCTGCGAGGTACTTTGTTCCTTATTTGACTTGAGACAGTCGTGAACACAAGTGCTTGATCGTGACGTGTGAAGATTGCCTATTACTTATTGAGTTTGTTAATGTTGTATTAGCTTTATACCGCTCTAAATCGTGTTAATTTAGCTGCGAGTTTATTTTAATAATTCTTGCGAGTAACAGATGTCTGTTGATATTGTATTCTGAGAACTGGGGCGGCTGTACTCGTGTTAAGTTTTAAACAGCACTTGTGCACGAATGTACACGCAATCTCCTGATAAATATAGGTTCCTATATATAAAGTTGTTTCGTAATATGAACCTAAGTTGACTTGGAATCAACGACTAAAGCGCCTATCTTAGGAACCGTATCAAAAAATGACTCAAAAACTAAATTGGTCTATCCCAAATTGAAAACAAACTGCAAACCGATTGAAACAAAGCGGCATAATTTGCGCACCCAACAAAATCGTACAAAGATCGTAATGAATACTGAACGTAAATTACTTGCTCGGAAATACCAGTTTTAGGAGCCTTACCTGCAAACGATTCTCAATAAATAAAAGCAAACTGAAATAAATTCCTAGTGCAACTGGGATGCGAATACATTACACTCAGATAACGCGAGTGTGCTCAGTTTTCAAGAAATACTGGAAAAGAACGTACCTCTACCTATATATGTTCAGTTTTCAAAGAATATAGGTACTGCAAAAGTTTAGCGAGAGAATTTCAATTGTAGCTCCTAAATAAGAATGCTGGTTGAATTTTTGGTTAGTGATTTGTGAGTCGTATTGAAATGGTTAACAAAAGGTTTAAAAAGAGAAGTTCAGTTGTGTTTGGTTTGTTGTGTATTCGAGGAAGTTTTTTTAGTAAACTATAGTTTTAACTTTTGGTTGATTTCTCATACTATAGTATTGTTTTAAGTAAGAAGTAAGTTATAGCTTTGAGTAAGTATCGTTTTCAGACTTAATAAGAATACGATTATTCTTGCATAGTGTAAGCAGGGTTACGTGAGAAAGTCTATTTATATTTATTAAAATAGCATTTTGATCTATTTCATCAAAATCGTAAATAAATATTATTCTTAACTTAAGCTTCTTGATCAGCATCAGACTTGTCTTAAAAAAACACTCAGTTTAATCCTTATAATAAAGATTTAGGCTTAAAATTCTGAATTAATATGTCTGGCACTTATTCTCAGATGCAGCTTTTTGAATTAGGCCCGTTAAGATAAAGCTGTAACTCAAAAATTTACATCTTTGCTAGACTTACAGTAGCCACACACTGCAGACGAAACAGTCGGCCCGATGATTGGCAATTGTTTTATAAAGAATACCTTTCCTGATTCCAATCAATGTCTTCAATGTATCTTAAACATATAAATACCTGATCTTGCGTAGGACCATTCGTCTAACCACGATGTATTGGGTTGCCCGGGTAACTGGGTTGAGGAGTTCAGATAGGGCAATCGCTCCTTGTAAAGCACTGGTACTCAGCTACACCCGGTTAGACTGGAAGCCGACCCCAACATAGTCGGGAAAAAGGTTCGGAGGATGATGAACCTGCGTAGAACCATTCATCTTCATACTGATTTATGAGCTCAAACAAACTATCGGCCGACTAAAAGTTTGCAGTGTGTTGTTACTCGTATTCTTTGACGAATATAAAAACGTGTTAAGAGTGTAAATTAGGTCTCAGGCTTTATTATCCTAAGTCTTATTTGAACATTTGTCCTTTTCGAGGGCGTTTTTAATTCGGCCATTGGTCTTCATTAAATATAATGCTTAGGAGTCGAATAAATTGCTTACGTAATGTTTTGGCACTATTCTTGTTAATTATAAAAAGTTTCTCAGAATCTAAAAATATTATATTTATTTACATCTACAATTACCGTCGAAATACGAATCTTGTAAAATTCTATGTAAATTCAGAAAAGTCGTGTGTAATTCATTTAACCATATCGCTCTCATATGCAACGATTTTATTAACACTGTTCAACAAATATACCAACAGACAAACATCGTGTAGAAAAAAACAAACTTAATATACATACAAACGTACCTATTCAATGCTTTATGTGTGTCTCCGAAAGCGCAAACAGACATGTTTTAGGGTTCCGTACCCAAAGGGTAAAGCGGGACCTTATTTTTTTTGCTCCTCTGTCCGTCCGTCCGTCCATCCGTCCGTCTGTCCGTCTGTCCGTCTGCCCGTCTGCCCGTCTGTCCGTCCGTCCGTCCGTCCGTCCGTCCGTCCGTCCGTCCGTCCGTCCGTCCGTCCGTCCGTCCGTCCGTCCGTCGGTCCGTCCGTCCGTCTGTCCGTCGGTCTGTCAGCAGGCTATATCTTATGGACCGTAATAGTAAGAGAGTTGAAATTTTCACAGATGATGTATTTCTGTTGCCGCTATACCAACAAATACTGAAAACTAGAATCAAATAAATATTTTGTGGGACTCCCACACAGCAAACGTGATTTTTTTGCTCATTTTATAAATAATGGTACGGAACCCTTCGTGCGATTCCGACTCGCAGTTGGCCGGTTTTTCAATATAAAAGCATACATAACTTCAGTTTACTTGTATGTTCGTGGAACTGTTTGTTTTCACCTTTGCTGAATCGTTTCTACGCTTTTTTTCATGTTTAATCTAACGGCGGTTTCCTATTTTCTATCTATCTTTTGATTTGATAACTGGAGATAGGATTTTATATTAAGCTCCGTACTAGCAATGTTATATTGCTATCTTTAGTAACCAAATCGACAGAGTATATTGGAAACGGTCTTAAGTACGGTGTATTCTAAGCGCTTTTCATACAAAAATAACTTACGTAATTGCGTTGAAGTATATAACGTCTTTAACTACAATAACATGATTTCGTAACTGTAAAAGATCAAACATACCACCAATATAATATTAGATACAAAACTTGTTACCTTCAAAACGCCTACATCATCATTTCACAAGATCCTCACATACCCTTAGCTTTTCTCCGAACAATTTCCTGCAAAACCAATAAACGGAAGAAAATGTATGTCGCCATTTTTGTTCGTAACAAAAAAAAAAAAATAATGTACCTACCAACCTACCTAAATTATTTCTTTTATCCTTCACCCAATAGAAGTGAATTGTTAGAAAATTTGTCGTTCTGTTCGATAAAATCTCTTTGATGAGTACATAAGCTTATTTGCCTATAAAGCTTACGATAGAAGTTTGTCGTTTGTCCCATCAATATTGGTTGATTGTAAAACTTGGGGATTTACTTATAAGTAAGTATTTGGTTACTGATCATATTTTGAGGGTGGGCTGTCTTTTTCAGTTGATGATTGTACACGTTACATGTACTTGTTAATGTCGCGAATAATATTACGATTTTATAAAGGGGCTCTAATCAAGAATTTGTCACTAAAAATGATAATTAGTAGCTTTTAAAACAATAAAAAAAAAACACAATGTTTAAATTTTGTAATCCGGATGGTGTCAATAGAAAAAAGTTAAACAGATGTTTGACACGTGTTTAAGATACGTCTATTTGCCTTTTTTATAATAACGTCATGATTGTTTAATATCTAAATCCTGATCATTAGAATCCTCCATAACAACATTTTCTAAATTCGTCCTTCTACCAAAAACTCATACCACAACAGCATCAAAAATAACCTTTTTCCAAAATCAAATGTTTTTCAACCGTCCCGCGGTCCTATAGTCCCGCAAAATATCGACTGTACCCGCGTAATGCTTTCACCCAAGAAAATGATACCCGTTTGATGTGGCAGCTTTATACATATTTAAATGAATCAAATATTTCTCTAGAAAGAAGTTCCTATATATATAATATTTTTTTTTTCGTAAGTCATAGATATTATATTGTATGGTTTCGGTTTTGCCCACGTAGACGTTTTATGATTTAAGAAGATTTTTGGTCCCTTTTCCGGCAATGTTATTAAGTTTACTGTAGTTCTGCGAAGTCATTTTTGTTTTCTTGTAAATGGGATTCATTTAGCTGGGGCTATTCATAAAGTAATAATTAATTAATGTTACTTCGCTGTTAAAAATTAAATGATCATTTAAAACTATTGCGTTACTATTACATACATATATCGTAGGTATGTGTGGCATGTATGTATGAATACCACAATATTCAATATTTTAATTATAACTAAAAAACAATTAAAAAAACAATCTAGCATCACAAAAACACTACTAAGGTAAAAGTCCCAATTGCCATCCGCACTAAATACGTCGATTATATTTTCACAAATCCCATTTCCGTCAACGTTCCTCAAATGACCAACAGCGCTAAGGTAAACGGCACAATTGTTGTCCGTCCAGCCCCAGGTGTGTTTCACCCGAGCACCGCATTTCTCCACGTCACACCGAACCAGTTTTTACTATACGAACAATTTATTGTTTATGTTTATTTGTATGTTCGTGTAGCATAAAGTTTTAGTACAACTGCGGTTTAGTGTGATGCAGAAATATGAATTTTAGTTTTTATCACAGTGCCATGAAATTTTTCGTGGTTTACGGCTTGCCGTTGTGATGTTATTTTTTAGTTTTAGTTTCGTGTGATATTTGTTATGTTTTCTGTTATGGTTTGTTGACTCATCTAAGCAAGCATACGTGCTAACGCGAACTAGCGATGAAGAAATAAAAGCATAACTAAATTAAATTTTATGCCCAAAAGACTCTACTATAGTTCCATGTGACAACATACTTAGATGACTTCTTCAACAGAAATGTCCAGCTAGACAAAATCTACGTTCCCTTAGCTTAAAAATATCACCACTTTTACATACATGTAACAACACAACATGATTCACTCTTCACACAACCCTAATGACTAAACTAAAACACAGTTCATTCAATAACCAAAACAAAAGAAAATCATCAATTGTCATCACGCAAGTCTAGTCAGGTGTTCCATTTTACAATTCACTTGCCACCGACAGAGGGCGTTGTTATAAATCATGCACTATTATATAGCTCAGGGATTGTTGGCGTTTTTGCTCGCTTTCCCATCAAAACCTATTAGTTTTGCGACCGTTAATGAGTCTAGCTTTTATTTTCTCTTCGTTTGTTCGTAGTTAATGTTGAATTTGTTAAGGTTAAAAAGGTTTGTTTTAATGTGGGCATTATGAGTGCCGTTAGTGTTTTGTTTGTGGAAATTTGTAAGGATAAGTTTAATTATGCTTTTTTCGGTATTCATTAGCTTAGAATTCGGTCAACTGCCTAACCTAATTAATGTTTTTGTGGTCTTCAAAGGTGATATCATACTTAGTTCTTATGTAATCTTTACTTACTAAATAATGAATGGATTTCAAGTCTAACTATTTGGGTAATAAATAATACTATCTGGATCTAAAACAAATTTTAATGATACAATAAAACAAGGGTCAAACACAATATAGATAAAAACTACTTAAAGTCGCTCTAAAATTAGATTGATGAATACACTAACGATAATATTTCAAAGACGGTTATAAATCAAGCATATGCGAGTACTAGATGCAGTATAAAAATTGGAAAGTAAAATGCAAGTAACACAAATGTCAACTTTAAAGCTATGTCATGTGAGTCCACTTTATAATGAACTGAAGCTGTTGAAAAGGTAATAAAAGAAGTTTAAATGCAGTGGAATCTGCACTTAGTGTGAAGGAATTAAGGTCTGTATTCGTAAAGCAGGTTGAGGCCATATTTAAAGCGGCTGATGTATAATGCTTATCATCCACGGTAACTGTAAGCGGAGAACCTTACACTCTAGGACTGTCATTAATCTACCCGGTCCGATTCATTCCGTTTTAATCTCGATAACGTCCCGGTAAAATTCATTTCAATGAGAAAAAATAATTTATAGTACCGATTTCATTTGATATTCGGATTTAATGGCACATTTACGAATTATAATGTTTTGATTTATTTGGACTTTGTGGAAGCATTTTACTGCATATATCATAATTCTCTATCTAGATAAACAGATTTAGATGCTGTCAGAAACCACTTGAGAGCTTTATAAATGGGAGTTCTGAAATTACTGCATATTCTCTGAAGGCTTTAGTCGATATACGAACACTAGAAATGCATTCAGCTGAGATGAATAAACTACGTCTGTCTGTGCTAATTAAAGATACCGCACTGGCTTCTGAAGATAAGCTTCAACATAAGACGAGATTAGAAATTTTGAAGGAGACTTATATATTAAGAAGCCTCCTTTGAAATTAGGAATACTTCCAATTTGTTAAAAAATATAAGATAAGAAATTTCTAAACCTGTTGACGGCGACGCAACTTAAAATTTTGATGCCAAAGGAAACAATTTTGGATTACAACTAGATCTTAAGCTCAACTTAATCCTAAGACAATCAATAACTTCGAAAGTTTATAAGCCACTCTTAAACTTATGACCTTTTATGCTAAGAGGGATTTAAGGCCAACGTGTGGCAGAGTTTCCTTAACGAGACACCACGCGAACAGGCACTTAGCGTATGAAATTTTCACAGCGCCTTCAATAGTTGAACGGCGATTTAGTGGTGAATGCATTCGCCAAATTGTAGTCGACGTGGAGTTACGAGGCCGACAACTGGGGGTCTCACCTTACTGAATAGTTCGATGAATATCATTCAGTACGTTTTAGGCTTTTAAATATTTCATTATAGACGTCTCTGGTAGTTCTAGGGATATCTTTGATAATCAAATTATTCCCAATTTTTTTGTAACGTACTCCATAGCCTTAATATGCCAACAGCATCATAATGTATCACATTTAATAGGTCCAATTACGCTAATGAGCCATGCCTACTATAATCGTGCAGGTCCATTATTAATATGCCTATTATTATACCTACTACATACAGTAACAATAATTTACCGACATACATCATTGGTCTTGGTCTGAGTCTGAGATCTGCATTGATCCTGATCATTCCTCATTTTCGTCAGCAGCTTGATACTTCTAACTTAGGAAATAAGCGTGATGTTATCTTAGCATTATATCATGAAACCGAATATAATACTCAAACCACGGTAGTCTATTTCCTTCGTAGCTCCGATGTACAGAAATGGACGGGAAATGGTCTAGATTCTAGATCCTTATCGCACTTAGGGAAATCGGGAGTATGCCACCGAACGCTTAATATTGCCAACTTGAATATGCCAATATTTCTAACGAAATTGTTCCATTGCTATTTGATTTTGTTGCTGTCTGTTTAATGTAAAATATAAGAGAAGGTTTTGCAATATGACATTTATTTAATCCGCAGATACAGGTTTGAAATTTTCATATAATGAGAACTATGTATGTACATAAGCGAATCTTGGTTATCACTCACATAAATACCAATAATATATTTCAACATCAAATCGATAAAGAAAAAACAGACGATAAAATATTACATGAAACCATTTCTCTAACACCAGTTGTGCAATAATAACTTCCTCTTTAAATAGACAATTTCTTTTAAGCACTTGTGCCTACTAAGCTTAAACAGGATAGGAGTAGGCCCGACCTGTTTAAGGCTATGAAATTTTAACCCCGCCTGCAATGGAACGCTGGTTAGATCGGGTGTGGTTTAAAGACTTCGCTGATGCGATCTTTTAAAATAGATCGTCGATAGAGAGATACTTGACCTAAAAGGTTTGATGGTGTGAATACTAATGGTAGTGAATGAAAATTGCTGTGGTTGAATTTTAGATTTATGATACAGTTTTTTTAGGTTTACTATTATTCGTTTATTAATGTTGTCAAGCCTTCCCTTTATTGCAGTATTTGTTTTAGATTGTTAGAAACATACCTATTTTGCCTCTCTTACTTTATATTTCTCATTATCTTCATGACCAGAGCCTTTAAAATGACTGGGATCTATCATATAATCTCGCTTGTCTCTAGAAGCTTCGACCGCTACACCTAGGAATGCACTGACCATACCACTCAGGCCATTTCTAAATTTAGATGGGACATAACCAACGTTCCTTTTAAAGAATAACTGACCATCTAGACTGTTATTAAATACGTTTAATTGCATGCGTGAAAAATGAGCAGCCATATTCTTTATGCTGTTTTTAATATTCGTTTTTATGTGAAGACCGTTTCCTATTGCTATATTAGTTTCTTGTTATTTATAGTGTTTTTAGTTCTTGAGCTAGTTTATCTTTAAAATTAATCTTTGACGCAAAAAGTTGTGTAAAGTCTTACTCTATATTTAGTTTCCGCCTCAGGTTCCAACAAGGTTGTGTGCCGGACTTACAAATGCCTTGCATTGTTGCAGCTCGCATTAAGCCACTTAACAACGATAACAAGCAAAACAACACCAAAACCGTCCAACAGTGTTTCTAACAACCACTAAACAATTTCCACAATCCTTAACAGAGACATCTTAGCAACACTTACACCAAAATTGATGACCCGTTGAGTTTTTAGTCCCGACTCCGCTGCAACTGCAAATTCCTTTACAAAACAAACTGTGAAACCGGGAATGGCAAAACAAACAATCAGTCAAGAGGGGGCAGCATTCACCCCCGCACCTGAGCTCGACCTCCCTCCAGAGGGCTAAAGAGGAATGGACCTCAGGATTGTTACGATAAATGACTGTTTATATTTCTTCTCAGCGTTTCAGACCTGTCTGAAGCCACTTATTCAAATTTAATTCGATCCGCAACAACCTCGTTGAGCTGGATTTAAAATTTTTGCATTGTATTTTAATTTAATTAAAGTTGAGAAAAATGTGATGATTTTAAATTCAAACGAGCTAACAAACCCAGATGGTGGAGTACAGAATTATGAAAATATATTTTTCACCAACTTTATTGGCTGGAATGAAAAAGTTGTGTAACATGTTCATTATATTTTTAATTAAAACACTGTAAAATGTACACCAACATTATTAATATTGCAAAAAAATCATCCTAATAGTTTAATTCTGCAAGGAAAAAATAAACAAAGGCAATTGATAAACTCGTAGTAACTTCCCAAGAGCATCGAAGAAAACTCGTACCGAAACCAATAAAATTCTCTTTTCTAATAAAACGTGTACAATTGGACAATAACTCATGATAGCACCTGTGAAAGATCTCAGGGTGGGTCCACCTGAACTTTTAGCTTGTCCCGGGGGGCTAAAACAATTTTCAGTTACGATCTACGGACCTCTCCTGTCGGACAAGTCCGAACGAATTTCCTCCCGTCGTTAAGCATAGAAATATCGTTGAGACGTGAGAATTATTCTCGTCTCTGCCTCATTGATCCCGTGATCGGCTATTCCCTTTATTTTGCTGTAATGGTGTGTAATGATGACATTAACCCTTATTCCAACCCTTTTGTAGTTATTATCCTTTTTAATATACTTTTTTATTTGATGTTTGGAAATACTTTTTGGCAAATATTTGTTCAATCTTCCTAATAAGATATTCTAATAAGCTTAAGTGATAAGAACATTTTTGTAAGTAGATGAAGATCAGTTGTCATTATTATCACGCTCGTTTTATTTACCGACTGAACGGCAAAGCCAGCGGCGGATTTGAGTTGGCAATATCTTAAATAGCCCAGCGATAATTTGTTGGCTTTCAATTCTGTAACATTGAAAGCAATGATAATAACTTCGCTTAGGGGCATCATAGTTTCACTTACCATAACTTATGCAGGATATTAAGACTCAGATTCTAAATATACGACCGACAGATCTAGTATTTCTGCTTCATTATCTAGACTAGATTAATGATCTTTTCCAGGAGTTTTACTACTAGTATTTGCTTCATCTTGGATACCTGTTTTATCGTCTACAATTTCTAATGGATATTTTTCGCCAATTCCAATCATGGCTTCCAAAATTTTCGAATACCTTCCGAGCCGTAGTATTCCATTATCCGTTACCGCAGGACTGGCTAGGCAAGGGCAAGGAAGATTAATGAGGTAGCTTTGAACCAGGATTGGCACACCTGAGCCGGCTTGCAGTTCGGCTGTGCATTGTTTTGTGTGTAAACAGTTCGGAATTTCACGTTTTACTGGCCGAGAGATATATGGACGATAGTTATTTAAGTATGGAAGGGGAGCTGTTTGTTTTGTGGTCGGTTCTGTTATGGTCTAACTTTAGAATGAAACCAGCTTAGTTGGTGTTAGTGTTGTAATAATTTATGTATTTTTTGACATAATTTCACATGTGTTACTGACTATAATCATGCAAAATCTCAATGAATGTAAATATATATGCATTTGAATCTGAAACGTCAGAGTTTTATAGTAAAATTATAGTAAACGTTTCGAGTGTTCGAAACGTTTACAGGCGGCGGCATTCAATTTCCGTATTAGAGGACATATTGAACTTAAAAGGCACATTTACAGCTTTAGAAAACATGGTACTAAATCATTGAATACCATATAAGTACAAACACCTCGACACTCTCTTTCGTGAACATAGGAAAGGGCAATAAATCTCAAGACTTCACTTAGAAACTTCTCAGACGCAAATTTTCCACTAAGTAAGCACGTTGTAACTAAGCAATAACAGAATCTTATCCAATTTAGTACCTCCTGAAACGTGTTCAAGAGTTCAACTGAGACGTGAAAAAAAATAATCCCTTCGTTATCGAAAAACTTGACAAAGAGAAAACCCACTCATTAGGAAGACTAGACTTGTCCAGTTGCTAATCCGGCTTTAAGAAACAAGTTCATCTTGCTCAGACTTTATCTTCGTCATTGGGCCGCAGGTGGCTGCACTGCATACGCCCCCTGGCTCCATCCTGCCCCTCACCAGGCTTACGTCGTGCGATAACACATACTGTCACATCCCTTGATGAATTGCTTATTAGATTGTCAGCAACATTCCCGTTTCGTGCTTATTTTCGTCCCAATAATTCTGTCCTGTTTTTATTTTGTGTAAGAAATTTATTGGCGGCCGATTGTTGGTGCGTTTACCCTATTAAGTTGTTAGTGTTTTTGTTTAGGTGTTTGTGAACTGTTTACGTGTGGGTGTTTCCATGTTGCTTTGGAAAATGGCGGCCTATAAAAAATAATGGATCACCAATCATCGCGCCTTCGTCTAATAGTCTTGCAGGCCATATTTTATGAAGTTTCTGCTATAATAGATGTGTTAAATTGAACATAAAAATAGTGCTGCATTTTCTTAATATAATAAAGATTTTATTATAGGTACATATATGGGTTTTGTGCGAAAGCTTTTAAATTTGTACTAAAGTGCTTTATAATATATTTTTATGCTATCCATCATAGGTTTTATGCTAGTTGACTTGAGCTTAACCGTGTGTCTTTTGTTAAAATTTCTCATTATCTTCTTTATTATTGATGAGTAGGTAAACGTGAGTCACCGTGGTTTCCTTTTTGATGAGTCATCTAGCGAAATTTCATTTCTGCAAACCCTAGTAAGCCTTTCTTTATTCAGCGGTTAGATTTCATGGCCACTACATATGTATATGTTACTGTTAAGTAGACTAGCAGTCCCTGCGGTTTTGCCTACGTCCCGGGAGAACCACTTCTCTCAACCGGGTAAAAAGTACCTAGCCTACTTATGTATTTATTTATGTTCTCAGGCTCTAGACTAGACAGTTCAGTAGTTTTGGCGTGAAAGTGCGAAAGACAGAGTTACTTTCAAGCAGGCAATTAGTATACTTTTGCATTTAAAAGTATTAGGTATTAGTAAGGAGTGTATAAAAGATACATAACTGTTCAGATCAATTCAAAAACAAACTCAAAAGAATTAATTGGGTTCTTACCAATAATAACTTAGTCAAAGGAATGTTAAGGTAAATCGTTAATCCTGAAAGAATCTCATGCAAAGCTGTGTGCAAGATAATAATGTACTTGATGAGCGCACATAAAGTATTAAATTAACACATGGATGTAACTTTCAACGCGTGGTCTTGCAATTAATGTTTTTTACTATCCACACGCAGCAATGTGTAAGTTTATTTTATGATGCAGATTTTATGTTTTTTCTTTCTTAACATAAATAGTTATTATTTTATGCAATTTTGCTGTACAAGCTATGTATGTAAGAACAAGACCATGTTTTTGGTATGTGAGATATATCATAAAAATGTCCGCTGATTCACATCGTTCCTTCTAGAGCACTTCATGTATCAGGTCACGGTAACTCTTTCGAAAAATCCTGTCGCTTTTAAATAGCATGTTGCTAATAAAGCTAGCTAGGTGATTAAAACCAAGCTCACTTAATAAGAGCAAGAAGACTTGTCAAACTTTGAGATAATCTTTCTTCCCAAATAAGTAACAAATAGACGAGACTACATCATTTAACTAAATATCTACAAAGAGAATCTCCTTGTATTTTTATTATCTATGTTAAATCTTAACTTAAGCTCTAATAAACTTTACTAATAACACCCTTTTCTTTGTTACAGATGCAAACCCAAGATGAACCCGGAATTTGACCACAATCAACAACAATTACTGTAAAAACAACCAACCACACCCAACCATGTTTGATCATCCAAACCTGGACCCGATACCAGAACCCTCTGGAAACCCGATCACTACAAAAAAGAAGAGTCTACAAGACCTCAAATATCTTCTAGAAGACAGAGGATATAAAAGAAGAGGGTTAAAAGGGAGGATTAGCAGTAATAGTTATGACAATAATAGGAAAAGAATTAGTGTAGTGAGTGAAAGTTTACGTGGTTGGTGCTTTAGTAGGATTAAAACTATCATTTTGTTAATAGTGTTTGTGGTTGTTGATAATGTACACGCCAGGAGTTCAGGTGAGTTCCATTTTGTTTCTTTACTTTTTCATCATCATTTTAAGAGCCCAGCTCTTGTCGGTGCAGCTCCTTCCATTTACACCTATCTAGCACCGTTGTTTTCAATAGTATACACTCGTGAAGAATAATAAGTATGTAACTTTAGAAGAAGTTTTTCCACCATAATATCGCAGACGCGCCAATTGGATATTATGAATTAAGATCATCTTAATTCCGAGCGTATGAGCGTATGATCATGACAAAAATCAAACAACAAAAACAGCAAAATTATAGATAAATTAATATATAAAAACACCAAAAAGAAACCAATAAAATGATATTTCATAATGGAAGCATTAGCGTCAATGACACATACCATAGTCTAAAATCATATACATTAAAAAACTTATTAGAAGCGTGCCTACCTCCTATAGCGAATCAAATTACTGTATCAAAATCGATCAATTGACAATAAAGGCAAACTACTATAAATACGCACTTCGGTTTTTTCAATAGAATTAACGTAAAAAGATGTTTTGTTCGCGCAAGGAAAACGAAGTATTTTTGGGTGCAAAAATCAGTTTTTTTTGCGAGTCATTTGTGTAATGTAATTCTAATCCTATGGGAGTTACAGCCGGTAAGAAAGATGTCCCTATATACCAGAATCTATGGAACTGATATACATCAGCTTAATAATCTAGGAAAATAGGATAGATGATAATAGTACCTAATAACGTAGTAATAAGGCTTACTTTACATTACAATTGTTCATCAACAGAACCCAGAATCCCAGGTACGATTTACATGGAAAGTCAAAATAAAGACAACAATAAAAATACCGCAACTTAACCTTTTAAACCACAAATTCTGACAATTAACATGAACTACAAACATTGACTAACATCCTTAGTCATATACAAGTGCAAATGAAATTAAAACCAAAGAAAAGAAATGAGTAATTCAGCACGTAGAAAAAAACCCGACTTCACTCACTTAGGAAACAAAAGATTTACCTCATATGACTAAGTCATAATTAACATGTTTAGACAATACTAATTACTGAATTCTCGGAAAAACGGCTAAGCGGGGTTTTTGGTTTCTGAATATTCGTATACGCACTATTAATTATTAGGTAGGAACATAAAGTAAATATACCAGCAAAACTATGGACTTTGATTGGCGCAGCACATTTTAGGAGAAAAGAAAACATGGTACCTTACAATAATTTAAATATTTGAAACATCATCATCTCATCATCTGCCTAGCCTTTTCTCAACTACGTTGGAGTCAGGCTCTATCTTCAGGAGTGACTGCCTATCTGACCTTCTCAACCTAGTTACCCAGGTATCCCAGTACCGTAGGTAGACTGGATGTCTAACTTACTAGCTTCTGACTACCCGTAACGACTGCCAAAGATGTTCAAATGACAAATATTTAAAACATAATTGAAATGAAAGGCATGAAACCGTTCCTCAGCTTACCCAGCTAACTCTAAGAAACAATAACAATATAGTTCCTAATATAACAACATGTCGATAGTTAGAAACTGCTCTCTACTAAGTATATAGAAAACATTTGCTAACTAGAACAAGTTTATTGTCTTAGTTTAGCTAAGTTAAGGTCCTTCTATGATATTTTAACGCTATCTAAATGACTAACTGAGAAGAGAATAGGTCCATATCTCGATTCACCAAACAGTAAAAATGTGGAATTCGGAAAACGTCGCAGTGATAAATACATTATTAAAATTGTATCCAAATACAAAAATATTAACAACCCTTTCAAAATTCGGAACGTTCATTCCACTAATCGATTCGTTGGCAAAGCCGATCGGATACAAAAAAAATACGAAGCAAATTGGATTAGCTGCAGACATCGCCTAAAAAAAATTAAATTGTTATTTTCCCTAATTGCTCGCCACGATTCAAAGGGACGAATAAAAAAGGTCCCATTGCGTCGGAACACGTTTAATACTCTATAGAAACCAATCTACAGGCGGATTGTGGAAAAAAGACTTGCAAAATATCTGCAGGTAAGCCGAGTGGTCCAATCATACCATAATCCATTAAGATTTCGCTTCGCTTCGACGCACACACTTCCAAACTCCCGCGAGGTAAATATTTCAACCTCCCCTCCAGCTTTCTCTAGTATAATGTATTCTACACCCCCCAGACCTCATCTTTCCATCCCTATTTTGCATGAAGGGGGAATTTAAATTGTGTAATCTAACTTTCAATTCATTCATACATTCAACGCCATCTCTCGGTGATAAATTGAAACTGGGATGGATTCTTACAGTCATTTAGCTTTGGGAGTAGTCGCGGGCGGTCGTGTCGCCAAACGTCGCAGGATTGATATGGAAATGCGGTTCCCACGATGTTTTCACTGCGTTTAAGTAGTTATGAAACTTCAGTGGGTCAACTTTGCCAGTTCATATCTAGGGCACATAAAATTTACTAACTTTGTTACTTCGTGTAATGAAGTAGTTTTAGCATGGCACCAATGAGACTACCAACGAGTCTTGCAATAATTAAACGTATAAATGTTTTGAAAATAAATTCCTTAGAGATTAGCTACATAATAATCTTGTTATCTTCTCTCAAGTTTCTATAGTTATTTTTGCTCTTTGCACTTAGTTTAACAAGTTGAAAGAATTCTCGAGAAAAATAACTTTCTTTTGTACTTCGAAAATCTTTCTTTTTCACACAAAAAAGCTTTCAATAACTTGACCTAACGAAGGTCCAAATACCTAACGCTTTCGGCTACTATATTGGTAAGAAGATCAGAATTATGAACTTCGCTCTAAGCCAACACAAAGCCTGCTTTTATTAGGAAAAAAAAACGCGGAGCAAATCTGGGTGGCGACTGGCGTTGTCCAATATCATTTTTGTCACTTTTCACAGGCTTGCTTTTATACAATTCGCGTTGAATCCCTTTCGTCTTCATTTAGGAAACCATTTTTCTTGTTTACCCCGTATCCGTTTAGAAAAAAAAACAATATCTGTTTTATGAGCTAAGTTTTCATTTTCCAAATGTGCCTTTAACGAGATTATGTGTCGATACAATGAGTTCTCTCACTGTAATGGGATGTTTTCTCTTACATTTTTCCTTTCCTATCGATTTTCGAGTTCCATTCGATTATGCAGAAAATGTGGATTTTAATGTTCCTTATTTGCCACGCATATTTAATCAGCTTACCGCGGTTCGGGTTGGAGATATCAAAATGCGATTTTAAGTAATTCTATTTCTATTCTTGGAAGTAAATGGAAAACGTTAATAAAGACAGCCGGGTTTCATGTGTTGGCATAATATTTGCGAGTAAGACTGAGGATCCAGCCTGACATAGCAAATATTGCTCTCAAAGATGAGTTTCGGAAACCAATCTCGAGAGCACTGGATGTAAACATGTTTTGGTTACGCCAAAATTGTGAGCAAAATCAGTTACTAGAAATAATAAAGATTTTGTTATTAAAAACCTTCGAAATAAAGATGGGACTTGGACTTCTAATTATTTAAGATGTTTGTCAATCAAACTGCAAGAAAAGATTTTATATGTGAATATCATCTCTTATTAAGTTAGATTTAATAATCAATATGTGTACAAATACAATATTGTTACAAAGTTTAAATTCTTCTTCGAAGATTATAAACCTCAATCATAACTTCTGCTTTATGATCCATACATACATATTAGGAAGGAAGCGACACTTTTTTTAAAAGTCTAATAAAAATAGAAGCAAAGAAAATCCTGATTCGTCCGTACAATCAACGCTAATGAAAGAGCCCTCTGTTCGTTTATCACTGAATTATCACAGCTCTGCCCGTCTACACGTTTCTACCTCCGGAATTACTGAACCGTTTTCCGAGGTGAAAACCCAGACTGTATAATGTGATTTTCATGTCTAGCTGCGAATTAATTCTGCTGATTTTAATCTCTTTGAGTTTGTATTTCATGTTGATTTCAGATGAAATCTTTTTATTGTGACTACTGTTACTGTTACAGCCTTTTTATCGTCACACTGCTGGGCTGCGGCCTCCTCTCACATGGAGAAGAAATGAGCATTAATCACCACGCTTGCTCAAAGCGGGTTGGTGATTTCAGACTATATAGTCCAGGTTTCCTTAAGATGTTTTCCTTCACCTTTTTATCAGCCATTGATATACCAAGCCAAGATATACTTAGACTTAGACTTTTATTGTGACTAAGCTTTGTTTAAATATTTAGCGGAAACGAGCTTGTCCATTTAGCAGTATTTTTCACTTCATTACTTTTGAGAGTAAGTTGAACAAGAAATAGGCGAACGATTTTTGCCGAAGAAAAACTCAATCGTAAAATTAAATGGTGCAAACACATAGTTATATAACTGGGGCATTCAGAAAGCATTACTTACAGATTTTTTCGTATATATTGAGGATAAAAAAATAGTGAAAATAATATATAAATATCGTAATGTTCATCTTTCCGTGGGAGTCGTAAAAATCAACTGAGAGGAACGCCTTGCTTTATGTGCTGACAAAAGAAAACTATGAACTTTATAGTACAGTTATATCGTAAAAATAATGTAGATTTTTAGGTTAGAACTAGTAACTTTTGTTACGCGATTAGGGTTATGAAAAGCTTGCTTAGTGACAGCTGTCATCATAGGGTTAAGCTAGGTACTCTTGGCAAGGTGACCACCTTATAATCATCGGCACGAATCTTGAGCGCTGACCTTCAACTGCGCAGAAGTAATTTATTGCGTACCTTTTGTGGTATGAAGTGAGGCGCGGGGGCGGAGTAAAGCGGTGATTGGCCCGCAGTGCATCGCGTTATAGCCGTCACTCGGGATTGGCTTTTTGCTAATAAATCACTTCTGCGCAGATGTAGGTTAGAGCTCAAGATTCGTGCCGATAACTATACCATGACGAGTTCCTCCGCATTTCGGTAGGAACGCTAAATTACGTAGCATCTATCTGCATACAAAACATATAAATTAGTTCAGATTTTCAACCACTTGAACAAAACAGACAAACAAATTGTAGTTTCATCATCATCATTTATGGGGATTTCAAATTTTCTTTTGTATTTTTCTATTCACATAGTATTACGGATAATGGCCGTACAGCATATCGCAACGTCCGTTTTCAAAATTCATTCGTCTGTCCCTAACAGATGGTCAACGGAGTCAACTATTGCATAGTGACCCCATTCTATTTCCATGCTTTTTTTACGTTTTTTGTTTTTACTATTTGCATGACAATTGCCACAATAATAGGAGGGACATTGTGAAATATTACACCTGTTTTGAAATTTCGCTCTTTTTTTGTTGTTTGAAAAAAACGGTCTATTGTTTTCGATGTGGTTGCGCGGGTCAGGTTTTGATGACGTCATATATGATATGGCTAACATTTTTTTAAGGCTTTTCAACTTTCTATAGACTATCTTGTTTGAATTTTTAGTGTTTCAAGTTACTTTGCCACTCTCATTGTTTTACTAAGAATTTGTTAAAATTGTTTGTTCTTGAGAATTGTAGTGAAAGCATCTTGTCAACTTTGCAGTGTAAATGCTTTTACATTTGCAAATATTGATTGAAAGGAGAGACATATAATTTGCAATAACATACATAATGTTTTTGTAGTTAAAGAAAAGGAGAAGACGCTGAATGGAATATTGGTTATAACAGCAGAGAGAAAAAAATCTCAGAAAATCCCTCATCACGTTACAATATGAACAAAGATTTAATAAACAAGAACAAACAAGAATATAAAGTAGCTAACAATCTATCCAAGGAATCCGTACCTACAAATAAAAACAAACATTACAAAAAAGCATAATTATTAAGGACAGTAAAAAAATACTTTCTTGATACAATCACATTACGATACTCCACAATCAAGTTTGAAGCTTAATGGCTAAGCTTTAGGAGTCATTCTCGTTTAAACTCAACAAGTAATTGTGGAAGAAAAATTTCTTAAACTAGGACATAATTTTTGTGAAGAAAATTCCTCTGGCATTCATTGTGATAACATTCAATTATGAAAAAAAAACCGGCCAAGTGCGAGTCGGAATCGCACACGAAGGGTTCCGTACCATTATTTAGAAAATGAACAAAAAATCACGTTTGTTGTATAGGAGCCCTCCAAAATATTTATTTTATTCTAGTTTTTAGTATTTGTTGTTATTGCAGAAATACATTATCTGTGAAAATTTCAGCTTTCTAACTATCATGGTTCATGAGATACAGCCTGGTGACAGATGGACGGACGGACAGAGAAGCGAAAACAATAGGGTCCCGTTTTACCCTTTGGGTACGGAACCCTAAAAACGCAAATTAGGAGTTTGAGTAGCATTAGTAATAGGAGCTAAAGTGAATTTTCATTGTGAGATCTTTTCGGTACATTGGATATGAACGAATTCTCGGCTCACTGGTTCTTATATATTAACGGTCATCGGTATTCAGAAGGCTTTTTAATGAATTTTCCGATTTTTATGAACGAATTAAATGTTTTTTGGCGGTTTCATGACCGCGAGGTTTGTTTTCTCTGATTGGGAAATTATGCGGTCACATTTTGTCGGTTATTGAATTATAATGGCGTCCACGGCTGATTTCGACCACGGCGGCTGTTCTCATTTAAGGAGATCGGCTCCCTATTCCTTCGCTCTCATAACCCGATGGGACGGCAATCCGACACGACCGGGTAAAGATCAGGCGCAGGACCGACATTTACGTGCTCTCCGATGCACTTTGTGAAAGTTTAAGAAAACCCACAAAGCTATTTCGGCCCGACCCGGGAATCGAACCCGAGATCTCCTGCACAGCAGCCGCGTTTGCGACCACTAGACCAACGAGGCAGTCCGGTTACTGAAGTATCTCTTATATGTCGAATATAGGGTGATCTTTCACTAATTGCTGCAATAGGATCTATTATATCTGCGTTGTCTGGATTACCTTCAAGCTTAATTGCTTCATTAACAAAATAGTAGTTTCGTTATATATTATCGTCTTTAGCATTAAAATCTATTAACTTAGTTGGTAGTCTTAATTTTACTTGGAAGAGAATTGTGAGGGTGAATCTTGCTATCATAACCGAGTTGAGAAAAAGACATTTATTGATTTACTTATTTATTTATCAACCTTATCACTAACATTACAGATACAATATAATGCGTTAGTGAGGCACTTGTCTAACTTCTTACAAATATAAAATAAAAACACATAACCCTTTTTGACATTCGGGCAATGAAAAACACAAGATACATGATAATAAAACATAAGATACATAATAAAATTGAAACTGGACATGATAACTATGGACTCCTTCAAACGGCCATATGAATATGAAAGTCATCTAAAAATAACACATTTGTCCGAATTTAGAAAAGCATTTCACACTCTAAAATGTCATCAATTTTTTAGGTACTTACTTCTTTTTTTACTTTTCTTCTCTCCATATACTAGCGTGTCTGTGGTCAGTTCTATACATATAGGTATGTTCCCATTTCGCACAATTCTCATTTCCCCCCGATACGCTGTTTCTTGCAACGACCCCGTCGGGAGCGATCGCTGCCTTTTTCAACAACGTTTGTTGTCCACTTCACACCGTTCACGTGGACGGGAGCTTTGGCTTTTTCCA
Organism: Helicoverpa armigera; assembly: GCF_030705265.1. Taxonomy (NCBI): domain Eukaryota; kingdom Metazoa; phylum Arthropoda; class Insecta; order Lepidoptera; family Noctuidae; genus Helicoverpa; species Helicoverpa armigera. The sequence goes on along the minus strand of NC_087145.1, from coordinate 4,381,835 downwards.
TTTGTTTATTTTTCTTTCGTAATTGGTAATATGTTTGAGTGTTGGTTTTGGCGTTTTTGGGGTTCTTTTTGGTTAGGTATTGAACATTTTGCTACGGATAATTTGAGTTAAGCGGTTTAGTTAGAAACAGCTGTTAACCGGGAGTTAGTCAGCACTTAAATGTGGCTGCTGTCCATATGGATATAATGTAGCCTACTACTTTTCAAAATGATTCTTAATGTTCAACCCTCGACTATCATCTAATTGAATTTCCAATTCAACACCTCTAAACTCAAAAAAGGAGCATAACGATTTCTCGCCACGTGCCCAATTAAAAAAATTACTAACCGCAATAAATTAAACACAAAACTTGTGCCATAATCGTAAAGCAGGAGTTACCCCATACAATCTATGGTTACCCCACTCGCGGGTACTTTTGTACCCAACCGATCTCGGACGATACGGGAATCACCCTCAGGGGAGGGTTAGTACCTAAAACTAAATTTTTTAGCCGCGGCACCGGGAGGGTTATGAGAATATTGGTCAAAAGTTTTATGTTCATTTAAATAGTCCTATTGGTACTTTTGGTAATGCTAGTGTTACTTACTATAATACTTATTCATTATAGCTTAGGTATAGGTACTAAATGTATGCCAAGTCCTTTCGCATAACTAAGTACATATTTTCAAATGCAGAATTGGGTAGATTATTTATCAAAGTACATAAGTAAGTAAATAGATAGCGTCGAAAAGTAAATTATAGTGGTTGAAATAATCATACTATTACATATGTTAATACCAAGTGTTTCAGCCTAAAGCCCATGAAGAGTTGAAAACCAATGTACCTAGATTTTATCCTTTAAACAATGAAACTCACGCTCCATTCAATACTCCCCAAACCTATCATTTTTCACGCCGGTAAAAACGATTCTAATTAAAATCCTCCTGATTAATCACGCTCAGATTATAATTAAACATAAATGGAGTACATTAGTGGTATCAAAGGTTTAATTCGTTTTGTGTCGAGTTCGCGCCGTGTGTTAGTTCACACGGTGCCGTATTATCAACATTATTGGGATACACACATTTTATTTGGGAGTGCACAGACTAATGTATTTCAGAGGTGGCAGTGAAGGTGGTGAAAAAATTTCGCGTGGTTAGAAAATGTGTCTTAATTAATGTCAGAGTAATTTATAGACGTCGGATTTAAAAAAAAAATGGGACAGAATTTTAACTAATGGCACAAAATAACAAAGTAACTGGATATATTATTTTGAGTTTCTACATATATGTGCCTAGTGAATTATTTCAATATCCTTCAATACTTAAAAATACAGTACTGGAGACACAAACAATATTTTAAATCACTTTTAACTCTACAAATAGCAACACAAAATCAATTGAATAATACACGAAACCTCTGTCTGTCAACTACTCTGTGCTTGCGCCAGAACACGTTGGTACGATCGTAATGGATCGGTCGAAAATGCCAAACTTTTACAATGTTTAGGCGTTTCCAGTAACCGGCTTGTTATTGTTCACCGTATCGTGTTGGTTATTGTTAAATAGTTAGTTTTAACTTCAACGCCATTATTTCCTATGGATTTAGATTCTCTGCGAAATTTTTGCGAGTTTCGAAATTTTCGAAGTTGAATTGATTCGTTTTGTTTGAGTTCGCTATTGATCCTTTGTTATTTAAATGAAAGATCGGAGAAGTGTTAATTTGGTGTTGAAGGACTGATTTTCGATGACACTCTGTTTGTTGGTTGGTATAAGTGTTTTTTGAAATAATTGACTGACTTGTTATGTGTTGAAAGGACCAATGCCAAACATAATCTGTCAATCGAGAACAAAATCGAAGTGCCTTATTTCATACTAGCTTCTGCCAGCGGTTTCACCCGCATCCCGTGGAAACCTCTGCACGAACCCGGATAAAAGTAGCCTATAGCCTTCCTCGATAAATTTGCTATCTAACACTGAAAGAATTTTTCAAATCGGATCAGTAGTTCCTGACATTAGCGCGTTCAAACAAACAAACAAACAATCTCTTCAGCTTTATAATATTAGTATAAATAACCAGTAGGATAGAAGAGATATTTATACCACAGCAAACTAGACAATGTAAATAACTAACACTTTCTTTCTTCACCAACAAATAGCCAACCATATTACAAATCATATATGATCACCTACGACCAAAAATAACTTCTTCAATAAAACATTACACGTACTTCTCGACGAACCAACGTCAGACTGTAGGTCTCGTCTGAAATAGCATACACGTTTCAGCTCTTAAGCCTAATATCTCATCTTAAACTTCAGTTAGATATTTGACAGGTAACGGGTATTAATTATGAAGATTTTTCTCGATAATTCAGTACCACTGAACTGTAGGAGTTATAATAGGATCTTAATTAGGTGGTTAAATGACGTATAGAGAGATACTCAATTAAGTTGATTTTAAAGCATTCGTGGAATAGATTTTTTTCTTATCAAGTATTAAGTTAAAATCTTTGCTAATGTAAGAAGAGAAGGAGTAGCTGGGAACAAACTGACTGATTGGTCCATTCGTCAATTCTAGCTTTAGTCACTGTTCTCACGTCCACGTTCTCTGGGGAACTATTCTGCACACCTAGATAAAAAAACAGTTTGTAACCTTACTCGATAAATGAGCTACCTAAAACAAACATACTCTTCAGCTAACTATAATTATGTAGGTTGGAGATAGTAGACGACAAACATTTCTAGACACGAGAGCTTATTATGTGCTACTTCATCTCAATATGCACATATCACCATTTCACTTTTCACTTAATAAATAAACGAACATCATAAATTAAAAACCACCAAAAAACAAAATCGAATGAACCACAAAAAAAAACATATGACTACGACATTCCAAAAAGGCGTGAAACAAAAAAAAAAACAACAAAAAAATGATGACAAAGCGAATCCCCCACGTTTGTGCTTTAATATGAAATTAATCAATGGTAGACCACACACATTATTTAATATGAAGAGTCTCTCCGTCTCATTTTACTACGGTCTTGTAACATCATAATCTAACTCATTAGTGTAGTATTTAATTTATTGGTGACAACGATTTGTGAGAAAGCCTTTGGATGCGGTATTGTAGGAGGAAATTATTTTCTGGTTTGTTTTATATCAACCTTTTTAATTATTTTTATGTGTTTTATGGGACCAGAGAAAACAAGTCCATTATTTTGTCTAGACTATATTTTATATGAGTTTCTAGAGCCTAATTGCCGAAAGAGGCCTTTTGTAATTATTCTCACATACGTTAAAAACCTGTAATGTCAATCCAATCTTAATTATTTTGGCACACAAAAACTTCTAACCTTTAAAAATCAGGACTTTTTTAAAACGATCCTCAATAAATGGACAATCTAACATTGAAAGTATATTTCGAATCGGTTCAGTAGTTCCTAAGCAATCTCTTCAGCTTTAGAAATTATTTTATTACATTGCCTTATCCAAAAAAATCTAAATTCGTTGTAAAACAAAATATAATTTCATAAAACGCGATCAATCTACACCCGCACATGTGTCACGATCTTTATAATATCTATTACGACGCCATTTTGGATTCAAAATCTCTAATTCCAACTGATGACTTAATTTTGTGATATATCGGTACTTTAATGTCGCTTATGATATTAATGGCTGATATTTATTATAACTGTTATTTCGTAAATGTGATTTAATTGTTTACATAATGGATTATATGTTAGATAATTCATCGTTGGTCGTAGGTTGAGCTGTATTTAATTAATATACATACATATTTTTTGGTGGCAGCCTAAATTGTAAAGTATGTAAAAAAAAGTCAGGCTAGTGCCATTGCAACTTTTCTAAGTTTGTGTGTACTTTCTAAAGTATATCTTGGAAACCAATTGAAGGTGAAGGAAAACATCTCGAGGAAACCTGGACTATGTACCTAGTCTGTAATCACCAACCCGCATTGAGCAAGCGTGGTGATTAACGCTCAATCCTTCTCCGTGTGAGAGGTGGCCGCAGCCCAGCAGTGGGACGATAAAAAACACTGAAGATTATGAAATGTCTCTATTTTTTCTAGCTTTTAAGAAAAAAAGATGATTGCATTGAGAGCACATTCAATTTATAAAACGCAATAAATCAGTATAATGCTAAGTGATAATGGAAACGACTTTAAAATTAATTGATATTACACATAAGAAAACATATTGCTTACAATTAAATTGAATAACCGTTATTAATTCAATTATTCCCTTTAAGTGACTTTCGAACGGCAATAGAGTTTTACGATATTCATAATTGCATATTTTATAATTCAATTAAATGTTATTTATTAAAAGTAAAGTATCAATTAAGTAACATTAGGCTTGTTTATTAAGTTCAATTAGCGAATGAGAAATAATGGGATATCAAAGAAAGATAATTAATTTTGTAAGGTCCTCTGTGTGTAGTCGTTGATAATATTGTGTTCTATTTAGAAATTAGTTTTATTTGTTGCCTTGTGTTATCCAGTTTCTATATTAATTAAAGAATAAAATAATGGAGGAGCTCGTCTATTATACCTCTGAAGAAAAACACAATATAATAGTGTGTTTTATAATATCATACACGTAAAAGTTTTTATGTGTGCATGGTTGTTAGGTACTTTTCCATGTACTACTACTGATCGGATTTTTATGAAACTTCGATGTAATGTAGTTTCATACTTCGGAATAATACATAAAGTAATAATACATAACTGTAACAAACAAAAAAAATAAAACCCAATCAACGAAACAAAATAAATTGATTGTACTCAATATAAAATTGATCTTCTAAAAATAGGATTCCAATATCCAGGAGCAATTTTAATCGTCCGTCATTAAGGCATCGCGGCGTAACCACCGGATTTAATGGCCGCCATCTTGAATTAAATACGTCAACAAAATGGCTACCGGGGTAACGGTGCGGACAGTAAAATTTTTATTAATGGCGTCTTGAAGGCGCGAATTATTTTACCGCGCTATAATTATTATTTTATTAATATTCGATTTTGATTTTTATTCTCCTTGATTGTGGGTTCAGTTTGTTTTATTGCCAATTTTATTGGAGTGATCCATTTTGAAATTAAGGATAATTTAATGCTCAATTTATTGGTGATCGTCGATTTTTTTAATTGTGACTTGAGTAGCTTTATAAGTCGTACTTATTATTTTCATTTTATAATATGACTTAATCTCTCGAAGATCTGAAAGGTCACACAGGTGAAAGGTTTGCATATGTAAGTATACGATGTCATTTTCAAACTCGCATGATCAAACGATGACACATAAACCGCGCATACGTTTTTTTGTCGCTCGGAATAATGTGTCGTACGTGAAAAAAACGGGCGGGAAAACCGCCGGTTTGAAAGCACTATTACAAATAAGCTTACTATAGAACCAAGAAGGGTAACTAAATGACATTTAATCCAGCCTGTTAGACAGAAAAAGTACTGTACAAGACATTAACAATTGTTTTTTATTCGTAAAGCAATCACTGTCAGGAACACCCGTTATTCTAGGTCTGATGTTTAATATTTAACTAAAAGTCTACGGCCATTTTCTTTTTTTTTGGTCCAAGTTATGAGAATTACTTTTAACCGTCAAATCCGTAGCGGACCCCAATCGGGGTCTAAACATCAATGTCACCGTAAGCTCGGTTTAGACCCCAATTGGGGTCTGCGAATCAGTCATACACTTTCCTAATTATTTACGCTCATATTTATTTTCTTTCCAATCAAACCACATTTGTGAGTACTAAATAAAATAACTAAATAAATTTAAATTATTTTTACTCATTCAAACCTTTCATATTTAGCATCCCGTTAGAAATATACCTTTTTAAAATCCAATCGTAATTACCGGGAATTCTGATCGAACTCGCCATGTTTGTTTACATTTTAGTTGTTTTTTTAAATTTGAAGACGCATAGACAAGATGGCGACGGTGATAGAAGTTTTGCATCGAATGATCCGATTCGTTAAAATAAAGAATCGATTTAATAATTTTATATTATAATATTACTAAATTGCACTTTTGTATAGGTACTTACCATTATCTGAAAATAAATTAGGAAAAGTAAAATGACTTAATTTATTTTGAAAAAAATGCTAGAAAATCAGTGGTAGAAAATACGTTGTAGCCGGAATAAAAAAAATCTTCGGTTTTTAGGGTTTCTAAAGACGGCAAATGAAGACTTATTTATTTCTTCGGGTGTTTTATGTGCAGGATTCCTGTAGATCTGCCAAACTTAATGGCGATTCGTTACTTCCAACTTTTTAACTGAGCGGCAAAGCTATTTGACGAGAGCCGTAGTTAGGTGTAGTTATCGCAAAATTTTATGACGATTTCATTGTTTGAAAGGGCAAATAGTTCGCTGTTCATCGAAAGCTGGTCCAAGATGGAAAGATGGCCGCCGCCGACTTATTTTTAACCGACTTCCCAAAAGCGGAGGTTCTCAATTCGACCGTTTTTGTATGTTTGTTACGCGATTACTCAGCCATTTATTTATCGATTTTAATGATTCTTTTTTTGTTTGATAGCGTATACTTCCGAGGTGGTCCCGTTATCATCAGGTCAGGATCTGATGATGGAACCTTGAGAAATCGAGGGCGACTTTCGAAAGTTGCAGAAATACATAGGTTGAAATCTTATCACTCAGGTGTTTGCCTGGTAGCACTATTCAACAGTGAAGGTTTTGAGCTGAACTGATGATGGAGACCAGTGAACTTCGAGGGAACTCGACAACTGAATATTTAAACTTTCTCGTGTTTGTGCTTATATTATTCGTATTTACGAGGCCTCTGCAACAGTGAAGGAGATGGAGACGAGAGAAGTTCGGTTGTCCAGATCCCTCGACCTTCTCTGGTCTCCATCATCAGGTCAGCTCCAAACCTTTACTGTTTCATAGTGTTATCAGACATACATCTGAGTGTCAAGTTATAACCTTATCTATGCTTACAATTTTCGAGAGTTGCCCTCGATTTCTCAAGGTTTCCATCATCAGATCCTGGACCTAATAACAAATATGGGGAATATACCCTTTCGACCAAAAACAAACATCCAAATTGAGAACCACCTCCTTTTTGGGATTCGGTTAAAAATATTTGGTGACTTTAAAATCAATCAATTATTATTATTGTTTCTCATCATCAAATAAGTACATTACTTTGGTAGTTACAAATTGCATTATATTTCAGAACACCAGGCTTACCCTCATCATCATCATCATCATCATCAGCCTATCGCAGTCCACTGCTGGACATAGGCCTCTCCAAGTGCACGCCACTGAGATCGATTGAAGTAGGCTAAATACCTCTATGAGCAGGCTTACCCTCCGCCGAAACAAAAATCTTAGAATTGTTCAGAAATAATATAAGAATAAATTAAAATTCCGTAATAGGTAATAAAAATTCAATTAAAGTTAAAAATTATTACGAATGACGCAACACCAAAATAAATAATACATATAAAAATTTAATGCTAAAAACTTTCATAAAACTTAAATATCTTTTTTCTTAACAACAAAAACATATTGAACCTATAATTTAAAATTAATAAATAAAATTGAAATAAGTTGCTATTAAAAAAAATATATAAAATTGGTATTCGATTATTTATAATAAATATGCGATTTAGGTATCGAATGCACACCGATGATTGAAAAAAAAACTCTATTCCAAACTCTACTTGTCTGTGACTTTGATCTTGTAAATATTGTTCATTTTTATTGTGTATTTTATGTGCTGATTTTTTAGTTATTGAACATAAATAAGTGCACGAAATATATTGAAATGGATTGAAAATGTTATAAATATGACGTTTGTGTTGTGTTTGAGAAAGTGATGCGATTATTTATTGGTAAGTTTTCACCAAATTTGAAATGCCTAACTTTTCGATAGACTTAAAAACACCGTAATTATTATATTTTTCTGAATTAACTGACCCCATTTGACCTTTGCACGTTGTTGTCAAATAAGTGAGCTCTAAAGTTATAGGTAAAATACTTCTAATCAGGCATTACGGACTTAGAATTCATGTGTTGAAAGTTAGAACAAATTTTTGACTTCCATGTCGCGATTCAAAATATCCCGCCGAATCAACGGTATAGTCATATGTCAAAATCTTGTCGAGCAGAGGGGTTAAAGTAGCGGGCAAGCGATTTATAGCGCCACCTATACTGGTCTAAGTAAGATGACACGTAAACGTATTTACCCAAAAATCGTCACAATAACTCTATTGTCAAAGCAGTTTGTAGGCCGAATGCCGAAAGTTCAATTTATATGTCGCAGGGATATGATAAAAAAGGGGATTTGATCAAATATCTTAGGGAATTGATCAAATCACGGAGGATGTTAAAATAACAACACGATTTTATCTTTTCCCTAAACAAATCTAGTGAATTGAACAAATCCCTAAATTGGCTCAGTGAAATGACAAAAATAATTTTGCTTTGATATTTTAATGGTTTATTTGTTAAGATATACCTACATAATAGAGAAATGATTAACTCGTGTTGTTATTTTAACATCCTCCGTGATTTGATCAAATCCCTAAGATATTTGATCAAATCCCCTTTTTTATCATATCCCTGCGACATATTCCCTTAGGGAATTGATCAAATCCCCGTTTTTATCATATCCCTGCGACATATAGACTGCTCAAACATCATAACTTCTGTGACAGAAATACTTTTAAGTAGAACTTCAACGTTTGAGTAGTAACGTTTGAGTATTTCGTGGTTAGAATCACAATTGGTGCATTTTTCCATACACATAACATCATAGGAGTTTTTTCCCATAAATGTTCACCTATTTCTGACTTACAATAAAGAGGGACCTCCCCATATTGTATAAAAATCTTATTTTTTTGTCTATTTTACTCGCTGTCGCTTGTGCCTTTTACTATACGCTTATAAAGCATTCATAGAACAACCACTAACACGGGCTACGGTACCTTACTATTAAAACGTCTATGTGCTCATGTAAATATCGTGTTTTATTACGTTTTGTTTCTGCTGCGTTTATGAGCCAATATGTTTGATGTTTCATTATGCTAGGGACTGCTTAAGTATGCTTGTTTTTATGTAATGTAGTTATAAATTAATATGGTTTGGACTTCTAAGTGCATTTATTTTTTCTTGCTAATGTATTGGCACGGAGACTTGGATTTCCTATCGTCGAGAACGGTAGGACCACTTGAAGTATTAGTGTAGAGACAAAACGAGGAGACCTTTGTCCAGGAGTAGTAGGATCAGAAATATTTATTTGTCCTCCATAAATGGGCTATTTAACAATGAACCTATTTTTCAAATCAGTCCTGAAGGTTCTCTGAATAGCGCTTTCAAGCAAATAAGCTCTTCAGTTTTATAACATTAGAATATGTAAATAGAGATATGTTTTGTCGGCCTGATAAGATTTCTTCCAGGTTTTGACCCAGGATTCATTGTAGCATCTTCTTAGGAAACGCTTCATTGAAGTGTTAATTTTTTATTTTCCCAATATAAACCAGGCTTTTAATAATTTACAAGGCCCATTATTTTGCTCGAAAAAATATACAAAATAAAACATCGATACCAAATAGATTTGATATTATAAGTAGGAACGTCAGCTTGCTTTCTTCCCACGATACCTATTGGTTGTATTCAATAGGTAAATGTGTTGGTGGATCGACTGAAAGCCAAATAGCGACTTGGAGGCTTTAAAATAAATATCGGTGTTAAAAATATATAAGCTGTTGAATTGAGAACCACCTTTCTTTAGGGAGTCCGTTAAAAATATTGACTGTATTGTAAATATGGATTATTTTTATTCAGCAAGTTAAGTTGTAATATTTGGGCTAAGAAGACTGGATTTGAATAGTTTTGTCATTTTGAAATTCTTTGCATTGTGGTCACACTAACTTTAGCGACCTTTTCTACTTAAGGGTTTCATATTCAAATAATTTTTATACGACAAAACGTTAGCAAACATATTTCAACGCTTTTAATATTCGAATGTTAAGATGCAAGGTTTTCCATCAACTTTATCGCTAACCAAAACTGAAAAGAATTTAATTATTACCAACTCATGAGAAATGTCATAAAAACCATAGGAATATCTCATTACTTGACAGTTATGTAAAGGGAGATAATAAACAATTTGTAAGCAGACGCCATAGACACTCGAGGAGTCTAGGCGCCATTTTAATTGGAATAATGATGGCCGACATTTTGAGGTCGTATAGACAACTAGATTATGTTGCAATTTTTAATTAAGTAGGTAGATTTGTAGGTGCTATTTTACTTTTGAAGTTAATGGGCTTATTAGTCATTTTTATATGATGAATTTTCTTTAAGTAAAAAATAAAAATGTCTACAAAAAAATGTTGGGCCATTATACTTATATAATGAGTATATCTATATAAGTATCCGTCTCTGAAATCCATAAATAAGTGACGTTTAAAACTACATTAATAAGTTGACATAGTTACTTGCATTGCAAGAATATGAAATATGTACCTACTTAATAATTTAAAACAATATAAACATATGAATTAAGAAAAAAAATCTTTTAGCAAGTTTGTTAAATAGCAACACCAACATTGAACAGTTTGCAAATCTCCAAATACTTTAACTACTATAAAAGTTTCCACATGAAAACTTCAGGAACTTCACTAAAAGAGCAGCAACCCACAAAAACAAAATCAAAAGTGAAAAACGACACTTTTAATATACAGTTTCCACCCTAACCTTAACAACTATATTATATCAAGACAAGAAAATATATCTCACAATATATTTTATATATTACTGCTTACGGCACGTTGGGGATTCGCTGAAAAAATGCTGAAATACAAAGAAACACGACTTAAATGTAACGACCTGGAAATGTGTATACTTAAGATTATATAACTATGATTTACTTTTGGCTTTGTCTGCATTTAATGTATTGTGGAGAACTTTTTTGAAAGGAGGAAATTTTCTAAGTATCTCGTCTAACAACTGAAGATTTTCTGTAAAATGTGACGTCATTCATTTCTCATTCATCATCAGTCTTTTCCCAACTATGTTGGAGTCGGGTTCCAGTCTAACCGGACGCAGCTGAGTACCAGAGCTTTACAAGGAGCGACTGCCTATCTGATCTCCTCAACCCAGTTACCCGGGCAACCCAATACTCTTATGATTATTTCTTATTTGTGCGTTTTCTTTTTGTAATATTTTTAAATAACCATATTTAATTGTGTTTAATTTTCTTTCCAGGTAAGCACAATTTATAATCTCGCGATCTTTAAGCGGAGGGTGAGTCGATCATAAATATAATTAAGCTCATTAAACTGTAGCACATAATGTATATTAATGTTTTACGTCATAAATCTACTGGCAACAGTACTGGGAAGACGATGATTCTGCAGGATTCTCAGTTTAACGTCGAGACGAGGTATCTTTTAATCAAATAAAGTTAACATATGATACATACTGCTCTTAAGATCGACATGCATAAGTATGTATATGGCACAAAAAAGTTCGCATATAAAATATTCGAATGTCAAAACTATAAGTCGAATGGCGTATCGTATTCAAATTTTCGAAGTTCCAATTTCAAATTTTGTCATTCAATATTATGCAAAATAGTTCTGAAGTACATGAATTGGGTATTTATTCATAGTGTACTTTACTATGAATATAGAATACAAATTGGTATTAAATTACGTTTACACAATTTACTTGATAGAGAAAAGAACATTTTATTGAATTTGTATTCAATGCTTAATTATGTTTTTATTATACTCGACCAATATTCCAATCTAATGGCCATTTTTAGATAAATAATATCGAATTGATATTCTTTGTGAATCTGTCTTTCTGTTAGAATTACTTAAACTTAATTGAATTTGAACCTTTGGAAACTGAGTTGCTCTTAATTACCTGCTTACGTAGAAACTGATGTTATGAAAAAAATTCTTAGTAGTATAATTGAAGTATATTTTTTCAATGCGCCATACTGTAAATTTCCAATTAAAAATAATAGATCACATCTTGGAAGCCGGATAAACAGGTCTTTCTAACAACTAGGAACACGAAGAGACTTTTTTACTTGATAAAATATTCTAATACAGACAATGAATGACTGGGCGAAAAAAACAATCCTCAGTACAATACAGTTTTCCCAACTAAAACACTGATACTCAGCTGCATCCGATACTAGGCAACATAATTGGGAAAAGGCTTGGCAGGTAATGAACTGACAAAGTTCACTGACAAGCTCGCTCAACTTCCCACCCGTATGTCTCAAGTACCAAACCACGCATTCTAAGATTTTAATTTGGCCACGAGTGAAGCCTAGTCGTTTTAATCAGGCCTGCAAGTACCGAGGGCCTTGTTTAAATTTTCTATTAAATCCGTGAGACGAATAAGGGGAGACAAAAGCGACGTATCTGCTATCTATTAATAAGGCTGTTTAATTTGGAAAACCCGGTACAGTCAACGTAAAAGGAAATCATTGTTTTAATGAAAATTGAGAGTTTTTGTGTGCGAAAATTTTGTGTTATATCGCGCTTGAACAGGTCCTGTTTAATTTTGGTTGAATAGTCTTTCTTCTAGATAATAGTCCTGTGTTAATATTATATTCTCGATACTTATTACTATACTTTTGTTAAACTAAGACCTTTGTGCACGAAAATTAACGCACGAAAAGTCTTTTCAAAGCATAATGAATGAGCACAAAAGTTGTTTTAAGCTCCAATATGTTTTCTAAAGAAAGTGTGTGGTATAAAATATGAAAATTGACAATAAGGACAAAGTAACTAAGTAACTAAAGAAGAGATAGAACAATGCGTAAATAAGACCTTAAAAGCTTATAAACCAACCAAAAAAAAAAACACGTTTCATGTTATTTCAAGTATGATAACTAATGAGAAATATTTGGGAATTTATTTTTGATGTGGGTATTGTATTTTTTCGGCAAATTTGTCCTTCACAAACATTTTGTTATGACTGAGTGCCTTCTTATAGTCCTCTTAAATGTCTCAACGAGTACTTGAAAATAAGAAATATTTTTCTTGTATTTGTGTAATGAAAATATACTTCATAAGTGATGTTCTGATTGTTAACGTTTCTTTGTTTCTTGATTAGATATTTGACATTGCTGTTTACCTGAAAATAAAACATATTTTTTTGCAAAAAGAAACACTATTTACATCAGTATTCTTTGTGTTGTTACTCAAATCTAAGAAAAAAAAACAAAAAAAAGTAAAAAAAAATGTTTTTTTCTTTTTTTTTACAATTTTAATGAAGTTCTTCCTTAATGTTTTCGCTAACCGTACCTCTCGCTGTGACAGGCTCGTATACGAGCTAGATTAATGGCTATATTTAAATTCCCGTGTACTTTATTCTGGTTTTTACTGTATTTCAGACAATTTCTTCATTCAGCGTTTTTCTGCAATTGTATTTTTTATTTTTTTTCATCTACTGCACTTGATGATTCAATTATACTGGACGTTAGGATTTTTTTTTCGAAATATTTTAAAGGATAACTGAGATATTATAAAAGGGCATTAAGCTAAAGTTGAATTTATATTTCAGTAATAAATAATATCTAAACTCCAACATTAATAAATCTTATTGCATAAAAAATATTTCTCAAAACTCCACTTAATTGTGTACTAATTTAAAAACCAGTATAATTTATACAAAATTAAGTCCTAAAAGCGAAGAAAGTTCACAACTTCAAAAACTAAAACGAAGGCAAACAAAATGTCTCAAAGCCACAATAAGCACACCAAACCAAATCACAAAAAAATACCAATAATCGGAAAAAAAAAAAACATTTTTGTTTCCGACCTCCAACCAAATTCGTCGTCATCTATTTTCAAAATCACTTTCAAAAGGTTCAGAAATCCTTTCAAACTTCCTCCTTTTCTAAATAGAAAAGCTCTTTGTGTACTCAAATCACACCTTTGATTTTCATCGAAAGCAACCTCGTGGTTGTCGAAGATAATTAATTTTAATTACAACTTCCCCTTGTCGGGTAGACGGTGACATCGTATTGTACCAATTGGGATTTGAACCTGCTTGTTTGTGTTCAGTAAATTGGCTTTCAATCGATATTTTGTATATGTGTATGCTTTTGATATTAATGTTTAGATGGTTTTCTTTCTATGTATGTCATTGGTTACACGAGACATGAATTTAGAGGTAAAACGAAGATAAACACACTATTTATACCTATTTATACGTATAGCGAGGAACAGCTATTTCTTATGTACCTCTAGGTATAAAATAAGTATCAAAATCCCCCCGTGCATACAACGAGTAGCTATTTCTTATGTAACTAAAAAAATAAGCATTAAAAACCCAAAATAATAGTAAAATATTAGCATAAACACCACCGCGATAAAACAAAAAAATTACTCACTTTGACCGCTAATATCAACATTACCCGGTCATTTCGGACATTAGCCGAAAACCTACAATAAATCTAATCTGCGTCGCAAGTCGCAATCGCCTGTTGTAGGCAATCTAAGTTACCATAAATCACTGGTTTCTTTAAGTTTTATATATATACTGTTTATGTATAAGTGTGTAAGTTGTGCTTAATCTCTGTTTAAGCGAGCAGGTAACACGCCAAAGGCACATTAATATTAGAACTTAGTAAAGTATAATTGAGTTTGGTTTAGTTTAGAGGCGGTAGCGATTTTGAAGTGCGTTGATGTGGAAGACCCACTTTTCTATAAATCAACTTTCAGAGGGCTTTCGTCTTCAAAAAACATAACGACAGGACAACAAGGAATTGATCAATGCATCTTCGAAGTTGCCTTAAGACTTAACTCGGGTTTCTGTTGATTTTTTCATCTAATTCATAATCATCATTTGCTTAGTCTTCTCCAACTATGTTGGTAATTTCTTTTTCTTTATTTACTGTATTTCATCGCCATCTTGGAAGTAACGTTCTAACAAAATAATCTTGAATTCTAAAAAAGTCCGCTAATATTCTTTAACTTAAAACTAGGCCTAATAACGATTTTGTAAGAAACAACTGAAAAACTAAATCGATGTATAGACGATAGTAAAACCTAATTTATGCGAAATGTAATTTTCATTTCTAGTTTTTCTCAGAATAATTTGTTTTACGTAATCACCATTCAAAATAAATGGCAGTAAGCTTGTAAATTGTACTTAGTACTGGTAAAAAGGCTTTTATTTTCAAAATGATTATTGCAATATATTTTTGCTTGTTTTTGGTATAAGCTTGTGTTTTTACTGCATACACGTTTTTTTTTGTTATATTTAGGATTAACAACGTCAAAGTTGATATTTTTCAATATCATAGCATTAAAACTTTTATATTCCTAATGAAATGTTTGCTTTTAAAACAAGATTTCAATCCATTAAAACAAACACAGGTGAACGTCGATATCTAAACCGTTACACAAACTACACATTTGATCGCATCCTAAATTAGAACGAACTTTACAAAATATCCTAAAACTCGACCCTTTTAAATTAGCATTACATACCTAAATGTAAGCGTTTGTATGTGTCCGGAAATTATGAATTCAAACCTTTTACCCCGGGATTCTAACTAAATACATTAGCTATTTAGTAGCCGACTTAACCCTTGCACCGGCTAGCTGTCTGGTTAATTTGGCATGAAAACACGCAAACAGGCCCTACGCGGAGAGTTGAGTCACTAGATGAGCTTTGGACAGAGTAAGACGGCCATTATGAGCGCAGTTATAGGAGAACACTAAAAAAGTCGTTGACTATATTTTCATTATGTTATGAATAAGTTAGGTAGTCTAGTTCTAAAGATAGAATATCTTTTTTTATGAGTCAAAGGTCACATTATTTCCTGAGTCAAATTAGTGTCAATATCTGTCAAATACGTTGGTCACACAAACAATGAAGCATCATTAATAAAATAACTATTCCAGCCACAAAATCATCAACATAAAAACCTAAGAAAGAATCAGAATCAGGAATACTTTTTCCTTTACTTGTAGTTAGGTACTTGTAGTACGTAACCTTTTTCCATAAGGAAAAATCTTGCTCAGATAAGGCGCCCTGCATAATATGGCGACGTATCTTACTCGCAATGCCGTTTCTAGTGGACCATAATTCTTCGGGGAACCACTAAATATGTTGATTCGGCTATTTATTCCCTCTTGTTTCCACCATCTGCTTTTGTTTTACTAACGAGAAACCTCTCTGTGTACTACTATTAAAGATAATTATAAGCATACGTCGCTTTCAATATTCTATCTGTTTTGCTTACTAGAGATAAAGTTTTGACATTAGCCCCGTACCATCATCATCATCATCATCCTCCTGCCCTTATCCCAATCCTATTTGGGGTCGGCACAGCATGTTTTCTCCTTCCATACTCTTCTATCTGCCGTCATCTCACAAGTAACATTCTTTCTTACCGTATCTACTTTCACACAATCCATCCATCGTTTCTTTGGTCTTCCTCTTTCACTATATCCGTCCACATTCATACTCATTATCTTCCTCACAACATGACTTTCGGTCCTCCGCATCACATGCCCATACCATGACAGCCGGTTTCCACGCAGTTTTTCTGTTACCGGCGCCACTTTCAAACTTCCTTTTATATACTCATTCCTCACTCTATCCATTCGCGTAACACCGCACATTCCTCTTAACATTCTCCCCGTTTAAATTACAAATTCCTATCTCTTGTAAGTAAAATCACAGATCGATCGAATATTGGAACGGCCGCTTGAAAGTATATAGTTCTGAATTGCTAATTAGGCTTGAATAAACCTATTTTGATTTGTAAATGTAATATATTTTGTACAAATGTCGTATTTAGGTCACGTCTGTTTGTACGTAGGTTGTATTTTACATTTGCGAAATTATAGAGATATTTCTGTTCAAGTGAATTAGTCATTCTCTTTAGTTTTTGACTGAAAGCCTTCAGGAAAACCTTATTACGAAAAAAAACTTATCTTGTTACTTTTTCTTATATCGCACTCTTTAAGGAACTGTAATAATTTAACCGAGCGCTTCAAGTCAGCATCATCTTTTTAGTCTTATAATACCTTCCCGTTAAAATACCCCTGTATTAATAAACACCCCGAATCTTTAATTTACAATCCCCCAAAATCCATATCACAATAACATTTATCATTTTAATTCACCATTTGACTATAAAACGGGTTGATTTCGAAACACCATTAACAATGTGAAATAGTTCTCGATACAGACGTTACAAACTCCGGTATTGATGGCCGCTATTAATATTAAAATTTTTGGTTAACACAGTACGAACATTGTTGTTAATAAAACTGATATGATTTTGAATAATTCCGTTTGTATTGGTTTGTGGGTTTCTCTTTTTGAGGATGGTTTAAATTTCGTTACCGGTTTTTCATTTCAAGTTTGTAGTATGAGATTTTTTGTCAGTCTTTGGGAGGTTTTCGCAATTTTTTTCATGATTCTTACCTACCTTTATTTACATATATTATAAAGTATTTCAGCACTACTATTTATTCATATTCCTTTGCAACGTCATAAATAAAAAAAGCCAAATATCAAGCAAGATAATAAATCTACAGCCATCCACAAACCAACGGTAGCCAAGGAAAATCCATTAGCAAAACCATGAATACAAATCAGTTTTCTTTGCTAACACATGTCCTCAAATTAAATCTTGGTTCACACGTGGGTAGGGTAACTTAGGACGCGTCTACACGGTGCATGTAGCTGGAGCAAGTTACCATGCGCAAATGACCCGCGCGCACGCTACAGAGCACGCGGGTGGGTATTTTGCTTTGGTACATGCTCGAGTCGCTAGATCCGCGCGTTTTTTAAAACCTGCGCATGTGCCTCAACATGCGCAAGCTACTTGCACCGTGTAGACGCACCTTAGAAACCCACGCGAGGTCTATAAATTGTTACTTAGCATAACAGGCGCCACTTGACATATCATGAACTACTCGTAAGTCTACGTGTAACTGGTAGTTAGAGGATTGGTGATTAGCATGCTGGTCCTGACTTATTTCTTGCTTACCCGGAAGGCAAAGGTGATGCTTATATTAGAGGTTTAAGTTACTGCTTGAATAATACTGTAATATTTGAATAATAAGAATTTAAAATGAATGTGTTAAAGTGTAGGATAGTAACACAAAGATACTATAAATAAAACCAACAATTTCATAAAACAACAATAACTTCAGATAACGAAATGTAAAAATTCATACTGACATCAGAAAAATCAGCAATAGTCATCTTTGCAAGATACTATACCAGTTACATTCTAAAACAAATAAGAACACCAGAGATTATTTCAGACATTCCAAAAGCGGAAAATAAAGTATTCCACGTTCTACATTGTATGCCGAATCCAAAGAAAAATTTGATCTAAAAATAGCAGAGCTCACCGGCAACGCCAAAAGGCGAAAATAGCCAATTGAATTTCACATATCCAAATCGTATAATGTCATTATATTACCGACGCTAACTCCTAACTCGAGAAATTCAAGTCTATATTTGCCCGTATTGAATTTACTTGCAATTCACACAGTAGCAATGTGAAGTGCACTTTGATTTACTAAAATAATACCCATGGAGCTGGCGTTTCTTGTATTGTTTTTGAAATTTTAGCTAGCTTTTGAAACACACTATGCTTCTATAGTCTTATGCCCGTTTTCACCAACAAACACCTAAATTTAGGGAGCATTTACGGAACACTTAATAAGAATTTCATTTTCACCAAAGCTTAGGTGTCAATTATAACGTCAAAATTTCACTTAAACTTGGGAGCCCGATTGATGCCTGCTTAAACGACCCCTATCATTATCATGACAGAATCAAAACATATTTCGAATCGTTTCTAGCAATGTTAAGTGAATAAACGAATGTTTTTAGAAAGTTTAGAAGCTGTGGAGTTTGTGGATATGTTAAATAATAAGTATTAGAAGACCACGTATCTAACGTGTAAGAGCAGATGACTGAGAAATACGACGATCATGACTTTTTTATAAGATACTAGCTTTCGCCTAAAACCGGGTTCTCCCGGGTCTAAGTTACCTCCCCTCTAATTTTCAGTCAAATCGGTCAAGCCGTTTTCATGTTATGTCGTGACAACGGAAACCGGGTTTCATTTTTATACATATAGATAAGTTATCAGTTGCTATCAATGCACTTGCTAGGTCGTGATGTCGTTGAATTATTCAAAAATAGGAAGTCCTGCATGTCCATAAATACACAGACCATAACAGATGCAAATCTGGTAATCACTGATGTAGTTTCGCGGTGGCCGGGACACGATTCATCTATATACCAAAACAGCAGAGACCAATGATTCGAAAATGGTGAACATGGAAGAGCCTGTCTCCTGGGTGATAGTGGATACCCTCTGAAGGTAAGAAGTAGACTAACATTGAACACTAGCTTCTGCCAGTGGTTTCACCCGCATCCCTTGGGAACTACTTCCCGTACCGGGATAAAAAGCCTTCCTCGATAAATGGGCTATCTAACACTGAAAGAAATTTTCAAATCGGACCAGTAGTTCCTGAGATTAGCGCGTTTAAACAAACAAACTCATCAGCTTTATAATATTAGTATAGATAATAAATTATGTAAATTAAAACAAGGATAGTAAACAAATATTTTAATAATAGTCCTCATGTCATGTACCAAACATTATCATCATCCTCCTGCCCCATCTTAATTAGGGGTCGGCGCAGCATGTTTTTACACGTCTTTCCAATTTCTCGCACCACCTGAAACGAAATAAACATTATAAATTTATAATCTTAACTCCATCAACTCAACTTGAACGGCAATATCTTAACACACTATATTATTCCACACAGATATTATTCACATTTACCTGAATACGTTTCCTGTCGCATTAAAACTATGAGAGTGGATCCAAGCTTTGTTTAGGGCTTCGTTCGTGGTCCCATTCGGTTTTTGTTTAATATTGTTTCTCTATGGGACGTCAGCAGTTTCACTAGCTTGTCTTTTTCTTCTGTAAGAAAGGTTTATCCTCGTTTTCTCTTCTCTGCCAAAATAAACTCATCTTTTCAACAATAATAAACCCAAAATTAACCTCACTCAATGTACACATCATACACATCAGTCAATTTGACAAACGCGCGAATGACATAGGTAAAAATTCACCTGTAGAAAACCTCTTTACTGTTTTATTGCATAAAACATAGCGTAATGTAGATTAAGTTAAATTAAAATAACATCACAAGAACAAAAACTCACAGGCTTCAGTAATATACACTCGATAGACGTTTATTTCTTAAGAAGTACAGAAAAATCATTTTATCGATAAAATATCGACTTTGCATTATCGTTTGTAGAACTAGTAATCTGTCACTTACTTAAGGGATCCATGTACAAGTGTGGTGAAAATGAATTTAGGTAGGTGTCAAATTGGGAGGGGTCCTTGTTAAAAGTAGCATTTAGATAGGGAAACGGTAAGAGGTTGTTGGTGAAAACGGGCATTATTGTGATATCATTTTAGGGAGAATTTAATGATAACATCGTAAAAAATACCGTTAATTTGATTGCTTCAATTTGCAAAACAAAATTTATTCTTTTTAACGTTCTAATGATAATAAAATATCGAATGATCCTCATTTATTCCGTCCACATTGACAACGACGTTACCAAAATACTAAATGAGCCAAAACCTCTCCCAATCCGTGTAATAGATTACAAAAGATTTGATATCCAAATCGAATTTGGTTTCCATTCGAAAATTTCGACCGCCTTATCCATCATCCGAGATTTATTTTAAGTGGTAGGGTTCAAATGTCTTACCTATTGATTTTGTGGAAATAGCGGCACGTCTGTACGATTCACGGGCTCTGCCGGGGGAATACCGCTTCGTTCCGAAAGAGATGCCTTGGCGCGACTTGCCCTGTCTTCTTATTCTTAACATGTCAAGATCTATGTTAGTGTCTAATGTTTTTCGGATTTGTGTTTGTGTGACGCATTTTTGTAATACGCGTGTAGATGTCAAGATATAACAGCTTTGTGAATTTTCATGTGTGTATTCAAATATGTACTTAGTTCGTTGATGCGTAAATATGTCAATATCAATTCAAACAATTCCTAGTAAACAAAACAATCTAAAACTAGACAGCTATCTAGGAATTTGTTGGGTACGGCATAAAAGACTCGAAATGATCTCTTCTCTGAAATATTTTCTCTCGGAACCCTCTCAATGTCGGCAGAATTTACCAATTCAAAACTCGATACGACTGTGTGTAGAAACAGAGCCTCTATTTTATTTTTACTGCCTTGTGTATCGGCTGAAGCTTTACTAAGAACTATATTTTAGTTTCTACTGCTCAATTTCCCTATATATGAGTTCCTGTTGCATTTTACAAAGGTTTCCCTATGTTTTATTTAAATGTTGCAATATTGTAGGCAGGCTTTTATTAACATTCTCATAAACAAGTGCTTCCTTATCTTTATCATGTTTGCCTTTTATGTGCTTGTGAATATATTCCTATGGCCGTCTGCGGTTTATCTCGGAGCTACTTAAGTATTATTTCGAGAAAATTGGCGCAGGAATTAGTATCGGCCATAAAATTAATGAAAGTACTATTGTCAGCAGCAGTTTATGGCAATAATTCTTTATTGTTATTTGTGTAAAAGGTCCGCTTCAGCATTGAACTTTTACGACCCCATATGATATGCATACGATTAACCTAGAATCCAATTTTATAGTGCCGAGTGCACTAGAGCTCAGATTATTAGATTTTCGCAGCAGAACGATAAAAAATGCGAGTTTTAGAGAGGAGTCGCAGACAAAAGCCAGTGGTTTAATAAAAATGTTGCCAGCTCGATGGCATGTGAAAAATTTTGTTGTATGTAAAATTCGCCACGACTCTTGTTTTGAACTGGTGACCTAGTTCCGACGTTGTCTGTTCCGACCATCATAGTTAGTTGCTTTTTTGTCTGGGCTGTACAAATGGTGTTACATTGTACCGCCTGGAAATTGGATGAGTTTGCGGCTTCTATAAATCATATATAGATCCAAAAGCTAACACAGCCGTAACCTGAATATCCAAATGAGTGGCCACTAAACTTACACTCATAATTCATTTAAATACACATAATCTTGGAACTCATAACAAGAATGAAACGGAGCAGAAAATTGTAAACTTGCAAGTCTTGAAGACAATACTAATAACCCGATTCCCAGGCTATAAACTTGTTTCCAAGAATATCAGACGTCAGCTCGTAGACAGATCAACGCACTCGGCTCCGGTCCCCTGGGGTACACCCGCATTCTATCACTCGACGAATTAACTTGCTTTGTGAGTTCCAAGTATTTGATTGTATTAAGGACTTCTGTTGTTTTAAGCTTTGCGTTCTTCCTGTGTTGGTGTAAAATATTGTGTATTTTGCTCTGTTACATTATGATCTTTTTTAGACTTCAATCACAATATTTCATCAACTCTTAATAATACCAGCTTTACACATAAAGTTATGTAGGTATCTAAACCTTATTATTCCATCACTGAATGTTTTGTAAAAACTGCTTGATCCGTTCAGTAGTTTTTGATTTTATATGAAATAGAAGAACGTTGTGACGTACTTAGTTTTACAACAATGAAGAGATTTTCATTTTTATTAAAAGAAGTATATACATTGCACCTGATTAAAATTTTCTAAGCAACAATTGCAACAATAACATCAAAATCTAAACGTCAATCTCATCCAGTAACCCTATCTCTATAATCACCGCAAGGATATTTCTAGGGTCAGTTAACAATAGGGCAAGGGGCTTCAATGACGTTTTGTTGGGACCCGCATCAGCACTAGGGGGATTTGCAACCACAGTTTGCGTTACGGGCTTAGATACCGTCGAAAACTCAGATTAAATTGACGACCCGTCTTTGTAACCATTCAGCTATATTTGAAGGGGTTAAAAGCGAGTCTGTATTCTGCAATTGCTTTTTACTTGTCCGTAAATGACCATTCAGAACTCCAATCAATTTTGCTATGATTCCATTAATGTGTAATATATTATTTGGTGTGTAAGTAGGTTAATAATCTATCAAATAATAATCGATCATCTGGATTTCTGTCACAACTTGAACATTACGTCGTTACTGGAATTGATGGGGATCTGTAATTAATGTACGCACTTAAATGATAACTTTAATGATGTTTATAGTATCATCGGTAATGGATTTTGTATTTTCATTTTGATTGGCACTTCTTGCTGGTTCGTAATTTATTTCATTGTGAGTATTAAGAAGATTATAAAGTTGTAACCTCCATTTATGTACTTTGTAACTTTTGCTTATTACTAGTAGTTTAAGCGTAATATATTCAACAAACCCAAAAGGAGCGAGTCAGGAATCGCACAGTAAATTTGAATTGACTACTTTAAAATATGATAAAGAAATTACTTGAGATTTCGACATAAATTATCTCGGTATAGCTTATATTTCTCCAAAGGGTCGTAAAAGTAAGGGTTATTAGGCTGCCGTTAGGCAAAACGAGTATCTAAGTCTATATTACGAGACAGAAATTGCCACGATAGGATATATATTTAATTTTATATTATGTCGCTCTTAAACCCTTTATTGCCGATTATACCTTTTCAGGATTCGGTTTTATTAGTCTTATTACTTCGTCCTGATAGTATTTTTAAATAATGTAGGGAATTGTATCTTATACAGATCGGGACCAAAAATTGTCATCACTATGTACTTATTACTTTTATATAACTTATACTAACGTATTACAATTTCTTTCACTAAATTCCTTGTTAGGAATATCAAACTGTGCCTTTCTAGGACCACTTAAACGCAAAAATGTTTGTACTCAAATGTGTACAGTATATCTAATAGTGAACTCGGTAACAAACTCCATATATTCAAAGAAGAATTCCACCACATATGAAACCTACACAGTGCGTGCTATCGGCTCGTTGAAAATTATAAGGTACAACCAATTAGATCGGCGCTTCCATTAGAACATAAAGTTGCTGAGATTGTGGTTCAAGTTAATAGCTTTAAGTATAAGGGATCGCAGCCATTGAACGGACTGGACGGGAATTACACTAATATTAACAACTCCTTAACTTGCTTAGATCAGTTTACTGCACCATAATAAGACTGTTTAGCAAAAATTGCTTGGAAACCTTATCCTGTAAGGATGTTACACCATTAAATGTAGCCTTGAGTTTCTCGCTTTACTCTGAAATGATTATTGTATTAAATACGTTCTACATTCGCAAATAGGTTCACTAGGATCACAGTCTAAATATGGGTTACAGTTTACCACATAAACTAAACTCACAAAATGGTTTCGGAGCCATCTTAATACCTTTTAATGAGGGAACCGATATAAACAACTATTAGCATCTGTTAAATGAAACCGTTTATCAGAATTTACTGTTTCCCGATACACGCAAGCCCCTAAATGTTTGGCTATTTCAAATCAGATATAACCGACTCGAACCAGTTCAGGGCGGACCAAACTGGATCACAACCGGGACGGACTGGTCGAAACCAGATTAATCCGCCGAAGTTCCTCGCATGGTTTCGCTGATTTAGAAACTTGTTTGTTCCTTGAGACGGCCGCAGAGGGTCCTATAGAGTTTCTCTACAAGTTTAATGGAAACTAATTCTAGATAACATCGTCCTTTTGTATCTAGTTTTATCAGATGTCTGTCTGTAGGTAAATATTTGGTTGAGTTCGGAATTTCTTGAGCAGTTTCATTTGAGTATTGTGACTGTTTGTGTCGAAAGCTTTGTTATGTCTGAAAATGTTAACAGTTCTGTAGGACATTGCAAGGTAAAAATCTGAAAATCGGTTACTTTTGATGATGTCACTAGATTTGAACCACAAACACCACAAGAATTTCGCTATGTAGTCCAAATCTCATATTTACCGGGCGGTCCCAACGTTCACAAACATCGCAACTTCCAGAGGTATAAACTCAGAAATATTTTGAAATAAACTGAAATATACAAAGTTGTGCTGTATGAAAACAGGATCTCCTACTGAATGGACAGTAAACATCCGTCGACTACTTCAAAAGACTTTGCGGGTACAGTCGGGATAATAAACAAGTGAAATTATGTACCTACCCGCAACTTTGGTCCGTAACTTATTTATCTGTCTTAGTTCCTTTTAAACTTCATACAGTCGCTTTTAAATTATATATTTATGTGTTTAAAACTACTGGTCGGGTTGCGTGATCAGTAGCCTTTTATTGATTGTATGGAACTTTGTAGTATTTAATTTGTGTCGTGTCAGATTATTTGTGTTCGTTCAGATGTTTTCAATTTGTGTCATGGCGATCGCAGAATGAAAGGAAGCCATTAGTTCGAACGGTTTAGATTGTTAATCATAAATGCGATTTAATCGCAGGATACGTACAGGTATTAATTATGTTGTCCATTTACAGGGAATTGGTATCGTAATTTTTATAAATTGTTTTTGTAATGACACTTGTGGCATAATATGAGACAATGACATATTGTCTGGCAAATGAATTTGTTCAATTTTCAATTTTTTTAATGATGTGGTCATGAAAAAGTTTTTGAACCCAACTGTACTTGAGCATGTACAAAATTTCTCAGTGCGCAAACATAACCAGTACACTTAGTTTCAGTTTGTCTTGTCCGTGGTTCTAGTATTTTATAACCCCACACACTTTTAATGTCTCAACCTTACAAACTTTTCAGTGCGAAGTTATATTCATCTTTTCTATTTTGGAGGTTAGAATTACGCAATTCCATCTGATACATCATGTACTTTTATTGCAACACATAAATTGGGAATGATAATGATTAAATCATCGACAGAATTTTCTAGTACATAATCAACTGCACCATTTATCACAACTCTATTAAGTACCTTATTTGTAGTGTTAACTTTACTACTATCTTCTCAAACTCCACTACTCAAAAACAGTGACTTTTAAACATTATTCAGACTTAACCTTCTATGCACCTGAATGCCGCTGGGACTTACAAACAATGATATCCATCATGTCTGCTTCACCACTTGAAAGGTTAATTCTCTTCTGCGATTGTGAATCTAAGACAAACAGTCCAAACTTAGGTTTAACTATAGAGTTAACAGTTAAAACTTTCAGAATCCAAAGTCTAAGAAATGCATGGTAGCTCTTTCCTGCGATTTCTCTCGTGTGTCGAGTGAACTACCTCTCGCATCCAGGTAAAAGGAACATCTGAATTGAAAACCTCATCCTTTTTGGGAAGTCAGTTGAAAGGCCTAGAAGCTCCATGTATCCCAACCAACACCAAATTTCCTCGGCAAACAGCAAATAATCGGCTTTTGCAGGCTACAGTCGAAGTATAACAAACAGACTCATTTTCTCATTTATAACGTTAAGTAAGTACTCAAAATCAACAAGAGTTATACACTTGAACTCACTTGCAGGCTAGAGGAGTCGCCCACCCGTGAATTAATACATCAGGTTGCACTAATTAGCTGTGTAATCTTCAAAGGGGCCGCCTATGTACATAGGTTTGTGTACACAAATTGTTGGCAGAGGCACGGTTAGATGACAGATTTGGTTTAAATTGCAAGTGAGATTTGTAGGTGTTCTAGACTTTATGAGTTCATTTTCAGGTAGCCACGTAACAGACATTTAATACTAATTTACAGCAAAACTTTACAAAAGAAGTACTGGGAGAAATACACAATTCTTAATCCCTTATTAACTTGCCGTTTCCCCGCGGTTTCACCCGTGTCCCGTGAGAAATACTAACCTTATCCAATGTTACTCGGGGATAGTCTAGCTATCCAATAGTGGAACAATGTTTCAAATCGGTTCTGTAGTTTCAGAGCCTTTAAGGTTCAAAGAAACAAACAAAAAATCCTTCCTTTATTCCTTACATTAGTAATATAGACATGTAATGTAAGTTGAATAACAATAGAACATAACCCTTTAAAATATAATTAAGTAGGTACAGAACAACAAAACACGAAGCAATAGTAATCAACGAGCCCAATACTTCTCAACTGACAACTTGATGTTTAATTAAATATCCCCGGCTGCAATATTAATGAAAGCAAATTGAAGAGTAAATAATATTTTGCCAAAGCGCACTGAATTCACTTTGATATCATTGCCTTCAATTGAATTGAATTTAAGCCAAACATTTAATTTACCAGTACATATTTTAAAATTCAACTTAGCTTTAGTTAAGATTCCTTTTCTTACACTACTTTGAACTGTCAACAGTACTATGTATAACAAGAGTTCCATAACAATATTATATAATGTTTGTTTTCTCAAATAAAAATAAAAACAGTGGCAAAAAATATAACAAAAGCATAAAAAATCACTTGCACCTGTTATCCATACCAACCCACTTGTAAACATCTTTTAAACACACATTACGCTTTAAATTAAACCAAATTATATATAACTGGGCCCAGAATGCCTCCCTGCGAGACACCCACAAACCGCGACCCGTGCTCCCCCCTCCTGACTTCCGTTTCCACTGCGGTTGTAAGAAACATTCCCCTGGAATTGGATTACAGTCGCCAGAGGAATACACTTGGTGTAGAAAAGCCACCAACTAACGTATAACATTAATGACAATATCATTTGCATGTGTTAAAACTTTAACAAAGTTATTTGTTGTAAGGAACTGTGTGAACAAAGATTTCAAGTAAGAAAACGCAATGATTACAAGCAATTTATTCGTCTAACACTGATGAAAATATCAACGCTTTCAACACATTTAAATAACATGTATTTCCCTGATATCTATCAATATAATTGCAATATGATTAATGCTGTATCAATATTTGTAATAATTCCTTATTGCTTGATTTATTGCGATTACAACTTCACAACTACTCGTTACATTTAGACGCTTTGATTTATTTCTAATAACTTTAACAAGAGCTGGTGTTGAAACATTTATACCAAGAATAATATTTGTAGTCCTAGGTTCAACTATGTCAGTGGCATTTTCAATAGAAATTTCGTTATTACTAATGCCAAGTTTATTTATTATATTGAAAGTTTTTGTATACTTATCCACTAGTTATGCTTAACCTTTGGAATTATACGTCTGTATATTTTAGTCAACTAAACTTACTGCGGCTTATGCGGTCGAATTATGGAATTTAACCAAGACTAGATTCGGTTCGGGACCAACGGATACGAATATCAAAAGTTTATGAACAACTTTCTCAGAAGTTTCTAAGTCTGAAACTCTCCGGACCAGTGTGGTTGGCTATTTGAAAAATGAATTGTCTGCACTCCAAATATATGGTTTTAGTTGTGGAGTTGTTCAAAATATGGGAAAGTTAGGGAAATTCTGTTATTACCTTTTTTATTTTGGATTTGAAGCGTGATTTACGGTTTGCCTTTGCCGGCTATGGTAAATTTTTAAAGCCATTTTTGGTACTTCTTTTTAACGCTTTTGTATTCGTGGCAACCATTTAAGTTTGTAAACTTTATTTAATTAATTTCTTTCATATTAACAATAAGTATTTAACCTGTTAATTACTAACCTACTTTAAAGTGATCTTCAACCTATTTAACCTTTTTCTTTTTTTCATTTTCATTTTCTTCTCAAATTGCTCCATAATCATCACTGTCAAAGTGTTTACCTTATCACCACCATTTTCTTCGTAAACCTTGACATAATATGTCATTACAGATTCTATTATTCTCTGATGTTAAGTTAACTCCACATATTCAAGGTGTCTGTTAATGACATTGAAATATGAGGCGATTGAAACAAAAGAACAAAGGGCAACAGGTCAATCGATTGGTTTCAAGACTGGGTAAACAATAGAAATTAACGTGATCAAATATTGTATGTACATTGTAGAGGTACATACCTATAGAAATATGTCTGTCCTTTAGTCGAATGTATAGGTTACCTACTAATATTATGAAGCTGAAGAGTTTGTTTGCTTGCACGCGCTAATCTCGGAGCTACTGGTCCGATTTGAATTTCTTTTAGCATCAGATAGCCAAGTTATTGAGGAACGTTATCGGCTACATTTTATCCGGGTGCGGGAAAGAGTTCCATCGGGAGTTGGATAAAGTTGTTCGTTTAGGGCTAGTGTATTTTTACTCAGAGATAAACCAGGACGTTAATCGGTCAAAGAAAACAAAACAAAGTTTAACCGACCTTCACCTCTACGGATTTGGATACAAAGGATAATATTTTTGTAATAAAATCTTTTCATTTATGTAACTAAAGCACATACTACTTAACGTAATGATTGAGGAATTTTCCACTCTTTGGTAGAAAAAGTAGGTACATATTACATACATTATTACCGCCTACGCACGCGCTAAGTCAATCCTTGAAAAAAGTATTATTAGCTATCTATTTAAGTATATTATACTTATGACACTATTACAAGTCCATACCATGACACCCACTCCTTCTAACTTTATAAGTAAAACTATAAAAAACAAAAGAAAAATCTAATTTTAGCCCATCTGATCATGTTCTTTATAACATGCCATGATACCATGACACCCACTCCTTCTAACTTTACAAGTATAACTATAAAAAAACAAAAGAAAAATCTAATTTTAGCCTATCAATCTTTTCAGACGTCTTTCATAACACATCCAAAACGTTGTTTATACTAAGAAAACTAGAAGTAAAGTAGGTACTATGCGAAATAGGACGCAACTGGAGATGTGGGTAGAATTTATTATCAAAGTTACGTGTGGGCTGCCCAGACTTAAAATTATAGTCGGTACGCATGCTTAACTCATATTGTTATGTATGTTACATGTTACGAGTTATGCTACTGAAAAATAAGGCTTGTGTCGTAATGGACGTGAGCTACATGCAGCTGCGAATGAGCGGTGTGTAAGATGGTTTATGTCACGACAGCGGGTGAGCTAAACTTGTGTGTGTCAATCACTACATAGTATAAAACAAAATCGCTTTTTCTGTCCCTATGTCCCTTTGTACGCGTAAATCTTCAAAACTACGCAACGGATTTTGATGCGGTTTGTTTCAATAGATAGAGTGATTAAAGAGGAAGGTTTATATGAATAATCACATACATGAAATAGTGGGGAAATACTGTTATCCCGTGCGAAGCCGGAGTGGGTAGTGGAGCTAGGTAGCGTTGGGCTGCGGGATTGTTCCAAAGAGTGACCGCAGCCCTAGTACAGAAAGGGCTTCAGGAACATGGTCGGTTTTCGTCAGTAAGAGCGAGTCATCGGGGGGTAATTTGATGATTTCCCACCAGAAAATAAAAATACTTGGGGGCTCATTAGAGGTCAAGTTACCGAGTCATATAATTTGCAGGTACATTTATACACACATGTATGAGTGGCCCGCTTTCATGATATAAAACATGTAGGTATACAAAGTCATTATATCTCCTTGTAGCTATTCCCGGTTACATTAAAGCGACTAATTCTGTATAGCCTTTATACAACATTGAATGCATTTAAATGCCATCTCCTATCTTTTATGTAAAAGAAAAATGTTTCTGGTGTAATTAGACGACATTATAGTTGCAGCTTTTACTTTTCATATAACTGCATAATGCGATTCCTTGAAGATGTCGATAAAATTGCAAGAAATTGCTAATGAATTGCCATAACAAAACCTATGTTATGTTCTGCATTACCATAATAACCCCATGCCACGGAGGGTAAAGAAAGATGAGCGGAGAAGCCATAAGGCAGGTAGGTCAGGCGCCTTCTTGTAGGTTAAGTAACGTATAGAAGGCTTGACCACAACGATCAGTTACTAAGAAACTATGGGTTCCTTGAAACAGCTATCTAAGATTGGTCTAAAAAGAAGGCGTATGAAGGCGAAGACGATAGCATTCCTCGTGCACCGAACACCCGCATTTTAGCGGCATTACTTTCTTAGGAGATTTTCCATCATGACATCTCTGATCGTCATTTTTTTCTCCATACTCTATGAATGCTACATCTAGTCATGTAAAATGTTCTACAGTCTACACAATAGAGAATCATATAAATTCGTAGGTTGCATGTCTTATTATTGACCGAGTAATGCAGGATATAATCGCATGCAAACTGAACATTATGTATGCAGCTCGCATCCAGTTAGTACGCTACACGTGAGCAGCGATAGGCATGGTGCTTGAGCAGTTTCTGCGTACGGCTGTAAAGGATTAGACTCAGAAGTTCTATCAACTCATGCATGGAATATTATTAAGCCTATTGTTATATGCATGGGTTGTAAGCTTTCTGATTAATTGTTAGCTTTTGACGATATCTGAGTAAACAAAGGTGAAGGAAGACGTCTTGCGAAAACCTGGACTTTATGTCTCAATTCGTCAATCAACATTGAGCAAGCGTTCTGATTCTGATTGATGATAACTAGCTTCCACCAGCGTTTCGTGGAGACTAATCCGCGCAATTGGATAAAAAGCTTATGGCCTTCCTTGTTAAATAGGCTATCAAACACTTATAGATTGTTTTAAAATCGGTGCAACAATTCCTGAGATAAGCGTGTTCAAGCATGTATTTTAACAAATTCTTCAGCTTTTTTAATATAAGTGCAACTTGGTAGTATGTTTCAAACCTTCTACCTTTATCTACATTGTCCAAATACAATCACATTCTTGGAATTGTTGGTTCATATTGAGAATAGATATTGTCAATTATTAAGTACTAGAATTCGTAATTTTATGTTGATACAATATTATTTGAGGATGACCAGAATTATAAGTTTCCACTTAGTTAATAAAGTCATATGGTGTGTTTTACATTTATGTATGAGAAATGTGACATGAATTGATAAATATTTATGTCTAGACTTAAGTTCTTCCGTGTTTATAAGAATATTGTAGTCTAAGGGTTTTTGTCATTAGACATTACATAACCTTAGAGTAATTGAGTTATTTTCTTGAAATATTCCAATCTCTCTGCATCCCTTGTAAAAATACTCACGCAAAAATCAATCACCATTCAAAATGAAAAAAAAAAACACAAAGCATGGTGTGTACCGTAACTTCAGCGGGACTTCGTTACGAAACCAGAAAACTGAAAAAAAGCCAATTCCCTAATCGATGTAAAATCCAAAACAGGAAGCTAGACAGAAAAAAAGCCTATTTCGAGCAAACCGACCTCTGTCCAACCCGGTAATCGAACAGGCGATCAATCAAACACTGTCTCCCAACATTTATCTTCGAAACGAATATTAAAAGGAAAAACTGGATACATCCAGCTCTAACCGGAATTATTCATGTACCGATATGGGGAATTTTGGGTACTGAGGTTCCGTAGAAGATTTTTATTAGAAATCTTTGTTTTTGGAACTGGATTGTACGGGATGACATTTTTTTTTCAGTTTAATATAAATAACTTCTGTAAAAAAATGCAAAATAACTTATTTACCACATAAATTTTGTGGTAATGGTCATAGTTCGAAGCTTTGATTTTTCTTCCAAAAAGTACTGAAAACTCTCTATGAAAATGTTTATTTTTATGAAGACAAGAAGGAATCTTACACGACCTATATGAAAACTATTTTGCAGAATCCTATTAAATATGCATTATAAACTTACTTATGTTTTCATTATAATAAATAAATAGGTGAAGAACTTTCTGCATCTCTTATGTAAATACTTACTTTAGAACTATGATGTAATTTAGATGCTTTAGAAACTTCATTAAAAGTAAAATAATATAGGAAAATGGTAATAGTTTGACGCTTGCGGAACCCTAAAAAATCCTTGTTATGGTCCATCGAGTAACAGATTCATAGTGCAAAAATAAATATTGCTTTTGGAATTCCGACTTGATTTATTATGTGGGCTATTATTTTCACACTAATGTGTGTAAAAGTAAAAAATCTTCAACCTGAAAAAATACAAAAAAAATATTAATATCAAATTAACTTGCAGCAAACCCATTAAGTACACTCAACGTCATAAATAACACAACATTGTGAAAATTCACAATTTCCGAGTTCCCGCTCAATTTATTTGGTGAAATAAAAAAACATAAAAAAGGGAAATAAATTGGATTTATTTATGCGTCCCCCGTTCCCACCATATCCGTTAAGGGTAGACAAAAAAACGAACAATGTAATACAGAATTGAACTTTGGTTTGTGACAGTGTGGTTTCAGTTTTAAAAGGCTCTATTCGGCTATCAATCTACGGTAAAGCCTATTTACATTTTTATCTTCGCCTTAAATTGTTTTATGGGGTTTTGGAGATTAGGGTTACCCTTATCATACGTATATTATAAACCTATATGTGTGCATTTATTGCAATATTATTTTTAAAATGACGCACAATGTTTTGCCTTCAACTTCATACAAAAACTACGTGGATGAAAAATGCACCTTTACAGGATTCATCCTGTCTCAATACCAAATTCCATCTAAATCGGTTCAGAAGTGATTAAGTAGAGCACTAACTAAAGCAGACTGAATTATTTGTTAATTTACAATATCTGTAAGAAATAAACGTTTGAACTAAATAAATATAAAATAATCACCGATCACTCAATAATAAATAAATCAATTATTATTATACTATAATCAAAACGCAATTACGAAAAATTGATTTTGAACGAAAAGGCTCTGGAAACGAAAGCATAGAATAGCAATAGAAAAGCAATTTATTGAGGGTAACGAATATTAGTTTTTCATAGATATTCCAACAGCTGAGACTTTAACTGTTATTTCATTACTACTATTAATTTGAGGCTTAGCAATTTCAAAAGTTTAGGTCATCTTTCAGAATATAATTAATGCTTTCTTGTTTGAAATATTCGTACGTATTAACTGATCACCAAGGTTAGAAGGGCTGGATTTTATTTCGCCCAACGTTTTAGCATTGGCATTCAACGTGGCAATGCAGCCAGCCTTTTGGGTACATTACCGGGTGACAGCGATGAGGACCAATTTTTCGACGCCCTTTATTAGTTTAAGATTATTTTTTATGTAAATAATATAGATTGAATTTACTGTAATATAATGTGTATTTTTAAATACTTGAAAGATATTAGAATTTCTAGTCTAAAAATCTTTAAAACCACGACCATTTGTAAAGCTATGAAGGCCTGGTCCTCCGAGACAGGGGTCTTAGTAATGACAATTATTGATTCTTTTGTAATGACAGATCAAACCAATATCTTTTAGTCCCCCATTGCTTTTATCTTCAAAGACAACATTAAGAACGCATCTCAATATTTAAGCTTCTTTTACTCTCCCTTTTTCTGTCATTGTTCTCATTTTCTTGAATAATTTGCATTCGGAATTATAGTG
This sequence comes from Helicoverpa armigera, assembly GCF_030705265.1. NCBI lineage: Eukaryota > Metazoa > Arthropoda > Insecta > Lepidoptera > Noctuidae > Helicoverpa > Helicoverpa armigera. The sequence goes on along the minus strand of NC_087145.1, from coordinate 4,347,599 downwards.
TGGCCCGTGCCTAATTTAGTTGGCGCGATGTCTTTTGAGACGATTTTTTTTTCTTTTTAATGAACTTGCCAGGTGTGTTTGTTTGAACTGCTTGCTTTTGAAATTCGAACACTTAATTTAAACTTTTTATAAGTAAGTAACCTTTTTTACGTTTAAATACATTTTAACTAATAACTAAATCTAGTTTTAAATTAATGGTTGAAATCATATTAATCGTATTAGACGCAGTAAGGTTTATTATTGTGCAGAATTCTAATTAAACAGCAAAATCGTGTTCGACAAAGTTGTCTATCTGCAGAAGAATGTTTGACATTTAATTTCCTGGGAAAAATATGCCTTGAACTGTGAACAGATATCGTTATATTTAGCTTCGATTGGTATGACTTACTTATGTAAATATAGGTTGGTCCTTACTCATAAACAACTCATAGGATGGTTTTTCTAAATAATCAAACTACTTATTTTGAATACACCACTCTAAAATGGGCTTCACTTCAAACAGTTATATTTGTTTCTCAGCAAAATAATTTAAAACCCATCTCAAATCTCTAACACAAAAATAGTTCCGCAAAAATATTCTTTCATAATTTTCACACGTCACTGAAAAATTTTTCAGCAACAATATCCTAAAAGCTTCATAATTTGATGGATAAATTAACGTGGAGAATTTTATTATGCATATTTTAAGAGTGGCGAACAACGAAATTTTTACTCGGCACAAAATTTAGGATATGTACGTAGGAATATCTAAAATTTCTCCGTCCTGTTTTCCGTGGATAGTCGGCAACAAAAATAACTGAAATTTTAGAACGCATATTTTACTGAGCATAAGTGACAACATTTTTTATTCATAAATCCTCGGAGTTCCAATGTACCGGAAAGTTGTAAGATTTATTTTTATATTTTCACTGAACACTTGGTTTATAAATTTAGGACAAAAAGGTTGCTTTCCAGGTAAAAGCTACATTTTTATAAAGTCATATAGGAACGTCAGACTAATTTGTTTCCATGGAACAAACTCCCGGACATCGCTACCATACTATACATAAAATATATGAAATTGTACGTGCTGTCATAAATGTCGTTGTAGCATTAAAAATTCACTGAAAATGCAGCCGAGACAGCTAATATAGGGCGTGACGTAGTTAGTGGCAGACCCATGGAGAACTGAATGACTAGTGGAGGTGCCATAACGGAAAATCTCCTAAGAATGTAGCGCGTCAAAACGCGGGTCTGCGTGGGATTAGGATCGTTACTGTTTCCGCCCTTATATGCCTTCTTTGGAATATCAAAAATCGTTGTCAGGTGTCTCAAAGACCCTGAACGCCTCGTTAGTTCTGACTGTTTAGTTGAGTCCACCGTACATATTTGACCTAGAGGAAAGCGCATGACCTACCTGCATTATGGCATCTCCACTCATCTTTGCTTACTCCGTGTCAAAACCCGTACAGTCAGGTACGTAAGTGTCAACTGTAAAATTGACGTTTAAAATTTCTATTAAAGAGAACATTTCGAAGGAAAAGCCTTAGAGGTGTTATTATCGAATGAATTTTATATTTGTAACGCCTTTTTTAATGGCCGCGTTACGTTTCTTTGTTTTTAAGAAATAGAAAACTAATAATAGGATTACGGTGTTGTTGCTATAATTTCTAGTTAAAAGTTTTTTTAGTTTTAAATAAAAGTGTGAAAGGTGTTGGTGTTTTTTTTCTTAATTTAATTTTTTTGATCGATATAAGTGTAGTTGTTTACTTTGAGCAAAAGAAAATAAGTGAAATATTAATTTGTCATTTTTGTTTAAGTTTGGATCGATGCACACAATGTTAGTTTAAGGGAGTGCGTTAATAAACAAAACAGGCTAAGCAACTTAAAATGTATTCTTTACTTAGCTTAAGAGTTATCTCAAGTAACAAGAGTCTTAAAATGTTATCCACACGTAAAATTAATTCTATATATTCAGTAGCAAATATATCGTTGAATTTATTAGTACTTATCGCTCTACACATCAGTTTCGTGATAATATTCGTAATCGGGAGATTATAGAACCCCTCTCTTTGAAAAATATTTAATTTCGGGCCGTACATCAATTAACATGGCTTTCTGTACTTAAACATGTTTTATTAAAGAATTTCATGGATTTTCTTACTTTATTTTATGCGTGTTTTATCTTTAAATTTGTTGTTTAAGAAGTTTAAGTGTTTTCTGCGATTTTATGTTGCGGCATTTTAACAGCGTAAGTCTTGTGTAATTTAAAGATATTATATCTAATTTTTGAGGCTAACATTTTCATTTACCGTACATAGATTATGATGAAAATCTGAGATTAGTATATTACATACATGAAGAGACAAAAAATCCATATACGGAAAAGGCTAGGCATATGATGAAGATACCAAAACATTAGTGCCTAAAACACATTTTTTTTCTTGTTTTTGTTTTTTTAACGACGGCAAAAATCATCAAATGACTCCTCCCGCTGTGGGTTAGCAGCAGTGAGGGAGTGTCAGACTTTTACTGACTAAAACCCGTCGTGTTCCATCGTAGGCCTTTTATGTACCAGGGCCGCGGTAACTCTTTCGAACAATCCCGCAGCCCCGGCAGGTGCCTAATGCACTCAAGATGAAAACATCTGACATAGACAACAACTTCTCTATCAAAGCACATATTCTATGCAAAACACCCAAAGATATACTAACATACAAACAAAGGTACCGATTTGAATATTACGAAAGATCTTATCCCTTATAGACATATAACGTTAGACATTACAATTTCTAAGTAGTGTCATAAATACGAAATATCATGTTAATGTTCGCAGATATTTTCCTTTAACTACGCCAACTGTTTAGCTACATTAATATAATTTATATTGCGTCTAATTACGATAACAATTCGAGCCTTCCTGGTTCTTGTTACAAGGGAATAAGGTTCATTTTGCTTTGTTTTTTTGAGGGTTTTAGGTACGAATGCGAGCGATTCGATTCGGGTATTATGTGGATTATAGTCGCATGTGTTTAGATTTTGACAATTTTCGTCGCATATGCTAAGATATTTGATGGTGAATCATGCTTGTTATTGAGTTAACTAGCTTTTGGTTTTAATGTGATTCTAGTTCGTAGGGTGCAGTGATTGTGGTGTGCAATTGTTATTGCTTGGACATATTGTGTTAATGATCATAACTGGATTCCTTGTTTAACAAATCCTTTGGCTAGGCTAAGTAGTTATACTAGTATTTTGTTACCAGAACTGTTAAATAATTGAGATATAGTAATTGAAATGTACTATTTAGGTACATACATATATGGTTCTGTATTAAAGGTAAAATTGAAAAGTACAGTTCAGGTGTAAAATTACCTTCCACCCAAACCTTTGAAAGTAAGACTTTACAAAGGTTTTTAGAGATTTTTTTCTCATTCTAATTAGCAGTAAAAATAAATGACTAACTATTAAAAACCAGTAAAACTAAAATGATTCACAGCGAACTCGCCTGCATTTTTACATCTTCACAATACCGCAGATATCGAGTTCCGAACTCGTAGGATTTCGGTATTTCCAACCGATACCTGGTATTTGTTTTTTTTAGTTTTACTTTCAAATATGTATATTTGGTTATTAATTCTTGTTCAAGTTTCAGTCATATTAATCTATACAGAGCTACTGAATTACATAAGCGAAGACTCAGAAAATTATAATGTTATTACAAAAAAACTTAAATAGACGTGTTTTTTTTCTTCTTTCTGTGTACATACCTATTAAATAAATACTCAATGTTAAACTTTTTCACATAAATAATACTAACAGTGTGTTTAATGTGACTTTTTTACCTAAAAATACTGTTAAATAGCTTTTACGCGTTTATTTAATTTCAAAATACTTACAGCAAACTATAGTACATAGTTACATAGCACGTTGTATGGAACACAGGTAGCCGCTCAATGGAGCGCGACTTGCAACAGATAATTAAAATAGATATAAAATAGAATATTCGATGCTACCCGCCAATATCCGGTGCAGCCGGACGCGACGCCATTTTGTTTTGCTAGGTTATGCTAGTTCGTTTTTTAAAACTTGAATTTGGAATTTAAGGGTTCATATTAAGAGCTTATTTATGATTTTTTATGGAATAATGTCTAATAATTGTGTGTTTCTTTTGTTTCAGGTATGTTAACTTCAAGTTACTTCTTACCTACTAAAATAACCCATCAAAGGTATTTTTTAATCGACAGCATATCTAAATGACGTGTAAGTTGCTTATAATCAATTATTATAATATTTTTAATATCGTCTCGACTAGGAATGGCAAAAGGAAGGTAGTATAGAAGCTCCTCTCAATACTGAACTCGGGAATCTTCGGATATGGCAGATTCGGCTTAATTCGGCATAATGCGCATACACATAAATCAGATACAATTTGGACTACACTGACACTGATTGGAGAACCAGTTAACTATCATAGGGGGTTTAACATTCTCGTTATTTCTGTTCAAAAGGGTAATACGTGTTATTACCCTTTGAAGGGGTAAATGGTATCAACACGTGTTTAATTTTGGAACATTTGTAGTAATTGTCGATAATGAGGGTAGTTTAGTTTGTTAGTCTTTGTAAATTGAAGCGTTTAATTCTATGAAACAGAATTTGTATAACATCGATATTCATCGTATTTTTTTATGAAATCGTCTACATAATGGAAGTGAAGCTTATGTACTGCCACATACACAAGTTTCTCTACTAGAATATAATAATATCAAACTCGAAATAATATGATTCATACTAGGACTAGATAACAATACCTATCGGCCGAGTAAAATTTTGCAGTGTACTCAAGTATTTTTTGGAATAACTCACCCGATTTTCACCATCTACATTTGCCGAAACATGAGCGCCCTTTCCTTACATGTGCATAAAACGCAAGCAACTCCATAATTAAAGACCAAAGTATCACATACCCCACAATTCCAGATTCCTAATGTCAAGGTATAAAATACGGGCAACCATCTGCTTCTAACATTAATAACCAGTTCCAGATCGAGGGGTAAAGCGATTTCGCCTTTATAATTAAGGAAATTTGAAAACCGACATCAAAACACGGGCGAGTCGGGGTTATGATCTGATAGCGAGGGTGAGAGGGGTGAAGGGGGGGGGGGCTATTCATTAATCAAGCAAGTGACAGATCTGTTCCATGTGCTCAGTGTAGATTATGGCGTTTCTGGGTGTTTGGTCATTGTTTTGTTTGATTGTGTGCGTTAAGACCGAGGGGGTCTTACGGCCGAATGCGACGCTCGATTTTAAAGACTTGTGTGACAGATTTGTGCCATTATATTTTTGTTTTGTGGAACAGAAATATTTTTGAGCACTTAAAAGTAAAAGTTAAGCAACGTTTGAGTATTCCGAAGTAAGTGTAGCTGTGTTAAGGAGCTTTATAGCTAAGCGAGGACTACCAAAGAATCGATGGATGGGTTGTACTTAAAGACAATAGGTATAGCTGCAAATGATGTTACTTTGAAAATAGATATGAAGAAGAAGATATGCTGCGCCAACACCAGATAATAAATTGGTATAAAAACAGAGAAATGATGATAAATATAGATTCCTCTAACTAGACGTGAAACAGCAAGGTACAGCTAAGAAAATACACCAAACAAGTTCCAATGTATTGTTGAAAGCCGTCAAGGTCTTGTTATACTAATAAACCTAAGCAAACAGGGTCCATTAATTGAATCCGAACGAACAATGGCGATGTTGTAATTATACGTGTGATGTACCTTTTTGTGGAAGACCTTCGAAACTAGGAGTTTGTAAGACTTTGTTAAGGTTGTGTTTTGATGTTGATGAGACTGGGAAAATAGATGAAAGTAGCGTTTTACGGAGGTTTTAACAAAGAGTATAGGACGTGGTCTATGATCTATACTAAAAATAATATAAGGCCAAAGAATACGCTTATGTTTGCGGGGTTTGAGCGTTTGGGGGTATTAATGGAACTGCTTAACCCATTTGCAACATTATTTCAATTTTACTTATCGAGAAAGAGTAATTTCCACTAGTCACAGGTGAAAACTGGCGATCGCTGGCGGAAACTAGTTTCATTATAAAACATGATCTATGCATTACAAGTTTCATCTAAATCGTTTATAATATTACACTTACCAATCTTATTTTCATCATCTTCGATCATAGAAAACTACGCATGTATTCGATTCATGTACGTTTTATTTATCACTATGTCTTCTAAAATCTTCTTAACCCTCATGAACAGTAATTCCAATTTAAATACGAAACCTCTTTCAACAGACTCAAGTATTCAACCATGAAAGCGAAAATCACATTACAGGTTCTGCTTATAATTCTGTGTAGGCTTTAAACCTAGGAAACACAACGTATTTGAATAGGCCCGTGGGTGTTCAGATCGTATTTTGTCACCTCCCACACATTTGTTATCTTTAAGACAATATTAATTGAGCTATGAAGTTTAGTACTAATTCTTTGGGTTAGGTTTTATGTAGACAGGGCTATTTTTGATGTATTATTTGTATATTTGCCTTTTTCTTTAGTTTCCGTGTTTCTACTTCTTGTTTTGTGTTGTCGTAGAAACAATATTATTGACTGTTTAAGTCTGTTATAATTATTAATGAGTCCTTCTGGATGTACAAGGTTAATTTTAGAACCTTTGTTGCATTTTAAGCAGTTTTCTTTACATCACTCATAACCTAATATTGTCTTTCAATAGCTGTGTGGATAGTCCTAGAAATCTATCCTGAGCATGTCGGCTTCTCTTTTCTATTATTTCCATAAAAAAACATTGCATTTACTTCTAGCATTTTGTAACTCGGATAAAATAACGATTATTACAACACAACCACACCCTAACCAACAAACTTCTTACATAAACATTAAACTTCGATATCCACTAGAATTCTAAATGCTATCAATATTTCAATCTTTACCTGTTTCGGAAGACTAAAATAACAATATGTTTTAACTAACCTATGACTAAGATAAGGGACCAATAAAATTTTATACGACCATAATTCAGGCTCTATTTCAGAAACTGTAATTAGCAAAGTTAGCATGTGAACGAACTTAAACCTTGGAATGAATTATATGTAAAACGTCTTTGATAAAGTCGCGAACTAAATCAAAGTCAAACGTATGAAGAATATGTATTTAAAACTCGTGATAATGATTTGGAATCTGGTTTATTTTTAACTTAACAATTTACCCTTGATTTAGTTGATAGCTTATGTAAAACATCGAACAATGAGCATTCGATCCAAATAAAATTGGGAAAAGGGTAGGAGGATGATGATATAAAAAGCTTAGAAAATTAAGCTTAAGTCAAAACAATCACAAAATGATAAAAACCAAGCTGTAATGCTGTGGGTCAAAAGACAAACATCAAAACACCCCTTCCCGCAACTAGCCAAAACCATTTAGCAAATAATCATAATGAACCAACCGCAAACTTTAGATCTAGTTACAATATCCCAATTGAAACGGCTAAAACACTTATTACTAACGAAAGCCTGGTCATTGGATCGTGTGGAGGGGTGGCATAAAACGTCCATTAGCACTCAAATGCATTTATATTCACTACTAATTATAGGGGGTGAGTGCACGACATAGATTTAGGGGAAACTGTGATGGCTCCTTTTGTTGTTGCCACCAACTGCGCTTTGTAAGGCACGGGGCCATGGAGAACAAAATGACTAGCGGAGTTGCCATAACGGCAAATGTCATAAGAAAGTAGCGCGCACAAAATGTAGGTGTGCGGAGGACGAGGAACGTTACTGTCTCCGTCGTGATTCCTGATACCCCTTCTTTGGGCCCAAACCATTTTTTTTACTACCCAAATTGATAATTGAATAACCAGAAATCCTAGTTAATTCACTCGGTCATGCCCGTTCTGCGTATTTGGCCTAGACGAAAGCGCCTGGCCTACCTATATAATGGCATCTCCGTTCATTTCTGACTCCTTGCACGGTATTGAGTGGGGTACTTGGTTGATTTTCGTTGAATGCTAGCACGGTTCATTTAGATTTTATAGTGGTTGATAAGCTTAAGAGTAATGATAGTGTACTCTTAGTTGTAACCACAGACCCAATCAGTTTAAATGTTACATTGTGTGAATTTGTAAGAGAACAAGTTAGTAATGGCAGAGTTACACGAATTGAAGTGTTTATAATTGTAAGAGCAGCGTCTACGTTTGGTGGATTATATATTTCTAAATTGTTAACGATATCGTTTTGAATAAAGTGTAGCTTACCATCAAAGAAGCATAGATCGCTTCCATTGCCATTAAGGAAGCTTTTATTTAAAATATTCGCAAATCACCACTTACAGCTATCATTGTATCAAATCACCGAATTAAAGAAGAAAGGGCGTACATTAACCAACCGCGCGGAGAGCATTTGGTAATAATGCGTTTTGTACTAATCTAGACGGTGATTTGTGTGATCGATTGGCCTGAATTTGGTTTTGTTGGTGATTAATATTAATTTATACGGTTTTTAATGTCATTAGTGCGTATGGCGCTCTTGTTAGTTTTCTTACCAACTGGAGAATTAAGAGCAATAATAATTCTATGTCTATTTTTGTCTTTCATAAGTTCATTATTTATTCTATATATTGTGCAGTAAATAGAGTCAATATCATTGACAATATTATGATTATTTCTGTCTATTTAAATATGAAGAGAAGCAGAGTAAAATATTCCGTTCGTAGAGAAATCTTTGAACACCTTTGAGGGGATTTCAATTTCCATTAAAGTAACTATAACTGAGTTTCTAGGAATCTGTAAATCCAACCGATGTTTGTGAAGAGTATTCTTAATGCAACATTTAATTACATGTAGATATAAATATAATATATTCCCCGTTTTCATCTCTATTATTTATAAGGATATATTCTTGGTAATATTTAACAGAAATTTTATAATTTAATTACGTATTTTTGACGTCTATAGTATGTAGTTTAAAAATCGCCACAAAACAAGAAACCTCATTTACCGAAGAAGTATTCAGCCTTTTTATCCGCGTGAAATAAACTCGGGCGAAACCGCTGGCAGAAGCTAGTATTTAACGACCGTCAAAATATCCACGTATAACAATCTTCATACAAAACAAGAACCATCACATACATATAACAAACTCGTTATTATTTCGCACCAAAAATCCTCATCTTACGCTCCTACCTGAAATAATTCAGAAACAAAAGCCCCGTAAGAATAACTTTTTCTATTACCAAACACACTTGGTTCAAAGTTGGTGCGATAAACACCATCGGTGGGTTCTCATACATATTAATACATTTTGCGACGCCGAATGACTCTCAGCGGGACCCTGGTACGCTCTGCTGTTTATTTAGCCAACTGAATGCAGCTACAAAGAATTATTGTTTTAATAATTGCGAGCAATTTCTTTTTGGATCTCCCTGGAGATGGTGGTTTGAGGTTGTAAGGACGTAAGGTAGATTAATACAACGGTTTTAGTTGATTATGTCTTTGAAATGGGCAATGGAATCGTAATGGATATCACAGCTTGATGTTTTAAGCTTTCTTTCTTGATGTTTTGAACTTTCATTTGAAGGTGTCAATGATTAGATAAGTTAAACTGCTTTCAATAATAAAGAAATTAGTGGAACCATATTCCTGCTAAATCCCTGGCAAATGATTGTTTATGTATACAGAGACCCTTAAAGTTACAGGCTCTTTACTGAGCCTTTCAGCCTCGTACGTCCAAATCATAATTCCCAGCACATATGAAGAGCTTATCATAATCCGTAATAAACGAATGAACATCACAACCAAGTCTTGACACTAAACAATATTCTTGGCAAAAAATGGGAATTAATTTCCTGCAAACCTCTATATTTCCCGCGTCTAAATATAAATAAGAGGCTCGAAGGCTTAGTGGCTGTCGGCAGCCGTGTCCTTGCTTCATAATGTCGCTACGTTGTTGACATCGCAGGATCCATTCGCCCGCCATTTTCGTCGCCATTTTGGACGCGCCAAAAGCGCGGGAATCTTGCTGTCATGGCGGGAAAAATAATTAGATTTCGTCGGCGCACTTCTTCTCGGTTCATTTCTGTATGTTTTGTTAATTATTTCTTCGTGAATGTCACGCCGAGTCTTAGTGTCTCCTTTTTTTTTTGTTTTCCCCAAGGTGAATCTTTTGTTCCGCTAAATATCGCTAAAAAGCGAGGTGTAGACAGTCAACGTACCTTTTTAATTTTTAATACGAACGCTTTCGACTGTTTTGTCTACAGACTTTTTTATTTTAGATTTCACTTTTGGAGTTACATTGTGTCTTTGCTTTGAATAAATTACCCATTCTGTACAAAATCCCCCCCAAATGTACAAATTGATATTAATTGTGTTAGAAGCCCTAACGCTGTTACCCCATGTGTTTTTCTTAACAATCAAGTGGTTGCACAATCCTTTGCTGTTAACCAAGTGATAAATAGTGCGATATTGGACTTTATCGCGCAGATAATAGTAACGCAATCGAATCTATCCGAGCAGAAAATTAAGTTAGATAGTCTGTCTCTCACTATTTCTAAATTCAATTTGTGTTCGAAATACAAATTGTGGCGGCTAAATCCCACGCGTCGGCCATATTTGAATTAATTTAGTTTTTAACTAACGCGGGAAAGCTCTTTATAGGGGTGTCACCTTGTGAAAAGTGGTTTTATAGTGCATTTGGGAATTTTAACCATACGAGAGTTGAGACGAGTATTGCTCCTCTAAATTAGGTGTAATTACTGTGAGAATATTTTATAAGGGTAATGCTGTGTAATGCGCTTGAATTTTTCATTACTACCAATGCCAGTTTAAAGTTAGTGGTACCTTGAAAGAGTTTTTAATTTTAACTTTGTTAATGGATGTTGCGCAGCTTAAACACGATGTTTAAGTAGACTACTATACTAATAAAAATAAACGTAATTATACTATACAATATATATTATATATAAGTTACTAATTATATATACATAATTAGTAACTTGAGTTAACCTTATAATTGCAGATAAAATATAACGCCTGTTTCGATTACAAGGTGACTCCTGATTCATACCAACTGACCATTTCAATCAGGGCTGCAAAATTGGCAAACTGGGAATTAAACTCACTTGCTCAACTACGCAATATCTAATCTAACAAACCTTAATAAAAGACGAATTAATCACAAAGCAAGAAGTTTCAACATTAAGCCTTGTTCACACCTACACAAGTAAGCATTTATCAAACTATATTACCCGGGTAATGGTAATAAATTTTGGTAAATGGGTAACATTCACCAACTGTTTTGAGTGTTAACACTAGTTACCACGTGAGAAAGTTTGTTCCCTTTTTTTCTGTACCTATCATCAAACTATAGTAATTGGGAAAGTTTGCTCATTATATTTTTCTGCTGACGTTTTTTTTCGGATCGTGTACTGAGTTTTTATATACATAGCTTGTATTCAGTCACAATTATTTTTATTTCGGGAAATGTAATGGAGGTTATTTTTATAGTTGCTGAATATCACCTCTAAGTTGCCAAAAGATGTCAACAACCTCTATAGGTAATGTCATTAACTAAGAGTTATTGCAATACTATTTGGATGGAAATTTTAGCTTCCTAACTGGATGCTCATACAAAACGTCTGGTTATCTAACGGTTAATGTGGGTTTAACGATATTTTACAATTTCTTGCTCCGACGAACCTCAAAAACTTTAGTTCAACAAAATAATACCCATATGGAACCAACGACTTTACATTTTTCCAAAGCAAAATCACGAAGTCTCGCTCCAGGCTCCGTGCCTCAGACATTTTTGATTGTTACCCATCCAAGTAGCAACCGCGTTAAGCAGCCCAACCTTAAATTGGTCAGTATTGCTCTAATATAGCCACTAGCTCTTAAAATACACAAAGTGGATACAATATTGACCTAAATATACTTGCATATTATCACAATTTATAGGGCCTTTGCAAATATCACGACATTTTTAGACTGGCATATGTGAACCGACATTTTGATAAAGGTCGCTGCACAATAGCTTTGTATGGTGATTCAGGCAGTTAAAGGTTCCTAAAAAGAGTATTTTTAGGGAAAATGTTTGTTTTTGTTTATGATACTTTTGTATGAAAGAGCTGAATTCTCTTCTATGATAGGTAACCCATCTGAAAGGTGATACGGTACCTACTATAATCATCTACCCAGCCTTTTCACAACTATGTTGGGGCCGGCTTCCAATCCCACTGGATGCAACTAAGTACCAGTGGTTTACATACAGCGAGTGCCTGTCTGACCTCCATAACCCAGTTACCCGGGCAACCCGCTACCCTTTAATAAGATATGACTTATATATCTTATTATATATAGGTACTTTTATGACAATATCTTCAAGATACAAAGATGTACCTGTAAGATAGGTACTCAACTATCCCTCAAATGACAACCAACAATGAACAATCGAAATCGAATACCAAACATTGTCACCTTAGAAAACCGTTAACTATAAATACTATCAAAACCGCCATAGAATCATTAAAGCATACAAATATCACTACACTTAATTAATAGGTAGTAGTACGGAGACGGTTTGAAAGCCTATCCGATTCGGTAATCAAAGATACGTTAGTCACCAGTTTACGTGACCCCTCAACTTCGAAGCTTGGTTGGGGAGTATGAATTATGTATAGAGCACTGGATTGTGAAGCTGGGGATGTAACTGTGTCGCTGGAAATATTGCGGGCACTGGTTATTTTTAGGTATTTTTTAAAGTGTCATCTATAGGTACTAATATTATAAAATTGAATGGTTTGTTAATTGCTTGAACGCGCAAATCTCAGGAATTGCTGGCAAGATCTGATAAACTTTCAGTGTTAGACAGCCCATTTTACGAAGAAGGTATAGGCTACTTTTTATTCGGATGAATAGAGAGTTTCCTGCGAGACGTGAGTGCAACTACTGGTTAATATAAATAACACAAACTATAAGCTAGTTAGTGTCATAAAAACAAATTTTGACATGACTTTTAAACTAATTGTGCTGGTGGATCTGTTCTATCCTTAAAATCAGACTTGTGTCAACTTATAGCTCAATTTTAGGCAAAGTTGCGAGGATTTAACATTTGCGATTTAAGACATATTTTTTTGTTTCACCACGTAACTCCTTGTTCTCATGTAACTTCTCTACTTACCTTGTAAAATCCATACTCTTCAATCAAAGCAAATGTAATGAAGAGGGCAGATGAATGTGTAGTCGCGGATCCAGTTTATTTGGCCTGTTATATTTCCGAGTCGTCAGTCGGGAGGAAAATGTTGTGGCCTAAGTTATAAGTGTGAGCGTTTCATCATCAAAATATCCTGTGAAATTGGGAGAGATATTAGTCGTAATTTGACTAGACTTTTCCCAACTATATTGGGGTTGGCTTCCAGTCGAATTGGAGCCAGCTGAGTACCTGTGTTTTATATGGAGCGACCGCCTCTGATCTCCGCAACCCTTCTACTTGGGCATCTAAATACCCTTGGTAAGACTGGTTGTCAGGCTTTCTGGCTTCTGTCTATGTTGTACGTTGTAGACTACCTGTAACGACTGCTAAAGATGTTCAGTATTGTCATTATATACCTATGTAATGAATATGTGAAACATTGGGTCTCCAAAATCTAAATTCGTTTACCATCCACTCGCCAAGAAAAGAAGTGTAGCCTATTGTCAGTGCTGTAGATACCTAGTATATAATACCTACATTACACGACTTCTGTGATTCGAATATTTTTCATCAAACACCGCTCCATCCTATGCCTCGTTCGCATTCAAGTAGTAGCCGTCACTGGAACGAGTCGGCGACTCCGATTGTGGGCGAGCTACTCGCGCTAATTACTCGCCCGGGAACTGGGTGAAGTTACTGCCTTACGACTCAGTGTGTAAGATATGTTAGCTGAGATGTGTGGTTCCTTTACATGGGAAGGAATGGAGAAAATATATGGGAGTTCCTATTTTAAGGTACTGTTTGCTGTAGTTTATACTAATGTTGTAAAAAGGATGAGGCTAAAGCATTTTGTTGTCTATAGGCTGTAAATGAAAATGAACACGCAATTTCTTGGCAATTTTTTTTTCTTAGCTGGTATTTTCCCACTGCTGGGCAAAGGCCTCCCCATTTTGTCTCCACACCTCTCGATCTTTTAAGTCTTCCCACCAATCAGGGTTGTAGGCATCCAGGTCATCCCGCCATCTCTTACGGGGCCTACCCCGCCTTCGATAGGCTAAATAAATAAATAGATTTTTAATCTTCTTGCAAATAAGGGTCAGTATGGGTGGAAAAGAGGATGGTGCGGTAAATAAAAAGGAACTTTTAAAAATACAAATTATAAAATAGCCAATAAAACTTTTAAATACAATGATATAAACATTAATAAAATAAAAAACAAATCCCCTTCGTGTCCACATAAAACAAACGCGACCATCCTTTACACTAAAACGTCCATAATTTTTCCATAAAAACACTATGTAGGTCCATTTCTGTAATTATTTCACGCCTCAACATAAAACTCTTCATGGAATACTATAATTTCTACTGGAAACGCTAAATTATAATATATTGGTTTGTGACACTAATATGACGTGTTTCTAAGAATGGTTATATCCGTTTGTAAGTAGAGACCACACATTACTTGGGTAAGCTGTATTTATCTTGTCTAAGCCAGATCTTGGTCCTAATTACTTCTTTTTTATTATGTGTTTACTAACTGGTTCCTGTGGTTTCACCCGAGCTTCAAAAGCATTACATCAAACACTCGACTAAAAAGCAGTGTAAATTCTTTCTCAGGTTCCTGACTTTATGTGCCAAATTTCATTCACGGCACGACAAGTAGAATTACTTTAGCATTTATAATATGGTAAAAATATAGTGTTAACAGATATTTGGTACTTTTAGTAATTAAGTAAAGTCAAAATAGGGAATTAAGTAAATTGTTTATAGTTTTTTCTATGAACCTAATTATCAGTTTATACAATGAATTTTCCCACAATTTGTTATTTTCCCACAAAAATCAAACTTTCATTAGCCAGATTGTTAGCACAAAACAGATGATTTTCACGAAGCCACATAACCACTCAACACGGATTAAAATTCTAAATAGCAGTAATTCGAGCCACACATTAAACATGCATAAATCATGTACTAATTAGTATGATTAAATTAGTACTCATTATGTCACAGCTAAACTAAAACGCGATTAACTGGTATAGACTGATAACGGATAGTTATTTATTAGGTTAAACGTTCGGCACTGGGAGTTAGTTGGTATTATATTGTTTGGGGTTAAACTAGTAACTATTATAGTAATCTATGGTTAAACCTCAATAATAATCAGTAAAAAGTGACAAATTTTATCTAAAAATCAACGACTTTTTAAAATAAGTAAAATAACTTTTTCCAAGAATGACATGTGTGGGTATAATTGCTATATTACAACGTTAAAACTACTCGATGGATTTTGATGAAACTTGGCACTAATTTTCAGATGTGATGATTTCAGTGACATATGTCATAGAGCTACTTTTTATCCATGTTCGGAAAATAGTTCTATCGAGACCGCCGAAGGAAGCTTGTAAGGTTCAGGTTAAGACAGTTTGTATATGACTAAAGAATCAATTTATTCTTCCTAAACATCAAAACAACCCTGCAAAGGACACAAAAAATCTTCTAAATACAAAACCACGATTTTTCCACTATCGTAATAAACAACCGGTCCGTTGGCGTCCGGTTTTAATAGTCACTTGTGTTAATTGCGTTACCTACTGGATCGTGCCGTCGTGCGCCACTTAAACCGGACCGGTTAAAAAACGTCCGGCTAAAAATTGATATTTTGCGTTATATTTTACACGGGAGTATGGGAGACATCTGGCGGTGACATTCTGTTTTAGATGGGAGTTTAATTTGATTAATTTATTTTGTTTTTTCGTTTTTATGGGTTGGTCGGTTGCTTGGGGTTTGAGTGTAATGTTTGGGCATGTTTAGGTGAAAATAAATACATATATATACTTATATCTAGTAGGATTTACTTTTGGCCTTGCCTGAGGCATTGTCAATCACAATATCTGTACTTAACTTCGTCTTTAGATTTTTTATTAAAAACAATCAATTCTGCGATCCAGTACCTATAAGTGCAATATACATATGTACCATATATAATTATCCCTTAAAATAATAAATTTTCTATATATTTACTCTTCGCAAAAATCTTCACGAATCTTTACTAGAAAATCCCCACAAAAGAAGTCCACTAACCGTCTAAAACCCGATAATTAGGCCGCTATCCGTTAACTACCGTCCGTAACCATTTCAGACCTTCATTCAGTAAAAATTACTGGCCCTTAGAGCCTCTAATTGACCCGTACATAATACATACTTCTAATACGTTAGGACCCGTAAATCTTTCACACCTGGACAATCGCGTGCGTTCGGAAATGTTCGGGAATTGTCGGATATTCTCGGCAGCTTACCCGAAGATAAATCACTGAAGGGATAACGGGTGCAGGAAGATTAAAAATATCTCTTGTTTTACACGGGAAATAGAACGTATGGTGGGGAGATGGGACCTATCTATACTGGCAACATTAATCTTAAAATGATGTGATATATTGGTTGGTTGTAACTAATGTATCGATTTTGAGAGGGCTCCGTCTAAGAATATGTGACCAGTGACCGTCTATAACATGACGAGTTCCTCCGTGTTTTTATAAGACCCGGCTGTCATTTGTACACCTTGTCAAAACAAGTGTTCAGAAGCCAGATAGCCTGCCAACCAGACTTACACATCAGTAGCCGACGCCAATTTGGTCGGAAAAAAGCACACCACGTATTTGACTGCTCTCAATTTAAATAGTCCATTTAAATGCGATGAAACAGTTGAAAATCTATCTACACTCTACAGAGTCAAAATATGCAGTCAGGATTACAACTAGATAAACTTCCCGCCCATTAAAACTGTAATACTGAACACTGAAACAGCCACGCAAAATAATATTATAGATACGAGTTGAAATAATGCAAATACTGATGGTGCACAAAACAACCATTATCCCAAATCAAGCATAAGCATTATCCTTAATTACTGCAATGTTACCAAAACGTATCCGAAATGTTACCGAAATGTTACTGGAATCACTGTAAGCTATCGATCAATTGTTTTGCGTCACATCATTATGGAGGGGTGACCAAATGACGTAACGAATTGCATCGAACCAGTAATTAATCCCAAATCTGCGGAACCAACAAGTCTTAAGGGTGAACGACCTCATTTAGGGTTCCTTACGAAGGGGCCCGTTGATTGATTGGAAGAAGTTTCTTCACAATATTTGTCAAAATATTTCACGGTTCGAGAGCTATGGTTTGAAACGTTTTATTAATTTGTGTTGGGGTTGAAAGTGCTTGTTCTTGTTACTGCTGAAAGCAGATGTCATCGTTACTGGATATAAATCAAAGCAAAATGCAATTAATGAAATTAATTTGGAAGCCTGTGAATTTTTTGTGTCCTATTTTATTTATTACTTTTTTTACCTCGGTTTTCTCACCCGTGGTATTTTCTCCAATGATGATTAGCCAATATAAAACCGAAATATCCATTTTTCAATTTAAACATTTTCAAATGTGTTCAGTGCCTATGCCTAAATGAGTTTGCAAATACAAAATGCATTTCAGCTCTATAATATAAGTATCAAAAAACTATAAAGGCTCAGTCTCAAAACCATCAATCATCCAACCAACCAAACCAAAAAAAAACACCAACTTATACCACTCAATATCTAACAAAGTCCATCCTCCGAGCCTTTTCCCAATCTATGTTGGGGTCGGCTTCCAGTCTAACCGGATTCAGCTGAGTACCAGTGCTTTACAAGAAGCGACTGCCTATCTGACCTCCTCAACCCAGTTACCCGGGCAACCCGATACCCCTTGATTAGACTGGTGTCAGACTTACTGGCTTCTGACTACCCGTAACGACTGCCAAGGATGTTCAATGACAGAAGGGACCTACAGTTTAACGTGCCATCCGAAACACAGTCATTGGCGTCTAAGATTTACTTAGAAAGTACATACAAACTTAGAAAAGTTGCATTGGTACTTGCCTGACCTGGAATCGAACCCGCGCCCTCATACTCGAGAGGTTGGTTCTTTGCCCACTAGGCCACCACGACTTTAAATATATCAATATCTCAATATCTAACAAAGTACAATACCTAACTAGAATCGCTTATTTATTCTAATGATTGGGTTCCACCAATTATTTTCAGACCTCATTAGGGGACTCATAAAATAAATTGCAGACGCCCCGAAATAACACCGTCTTTTGTTTCTTAGTTATAGAGAAAGAGTTGGAAAGTACAGTAGACCGCATATCAGTGGTAACTGTCATGCACCTTAACTCAATAGTAATAAGTACGATTTTCCTATAAAACTGTTACCATTGACCTGAAGTTGACTGTACCAAGAAGGTTTTGGGAGGAAAAACTCGTTGATCCTTCGACTGATAATGAAAGAATGACCTTTGCCTTATCTGTAAGAGATTCCGAGGAAAATTGTTTCGCAGACTCCAAGTAGCGTCCTGCATAGGAACTAGTTTTGTAAATAAAGGACTTAATTTAGTTTCAGTTTTCAGACGTGTAAATAAAAGTAATCTAGATTTGAGACTATTACCTTCTGGATTGCATTTCATGAGAACTACTCCGCCCACCTGGATAAAAAGTAGTTCATAGCCTTCCTCAATAAATGGGCTATTCAATACTGAAAGATTTTGTTGAAATCGGACCATTAGTTACTAAGACGCGCGTCCAAGCAAACAAACAAATTTTTTATAACATTATTAGATATACCTATTTTAATTTTTTTTACCATAATTCTTTTAATGTTTTTAACTAGGTATATTCTACAACAAAATCTTCAGCTTCTAAACTAAACCACATATATTCCATACACACACGTATGCATCTGTTAATAAAACCATATTGGCAGCTTCCCAAAAATCTCTCGTAACACCAAGTTATTGTGTTTCTATTAGGCTTACAAGTCAACAGGATATAAATTCAAGAGACTAGAAAAGTGTTTTGGCAAAAGAAGGCCATGTTTTGGGAACAGCGTATGTTTTTGTTTTGGTATCTTCGAAAAGTGAGAGGTATGAAAAACTGAGTGGCTTGACATGTTGTGTACCGATAAATATAAATAAATCATAGTTTAAGCTGATTAGGCAATGTATGTCATCACTGGCTTTTGTTTTATCCTTTTTTTAGATCTAGACTTATGTGCATACGATTAATTTAAATCAGTTTAGTCGTTTTGACTTGAAAGGGTGACAGACAGGAGGTACCCCTAATTTCGCATTTATAAAATTTGTGTGGATTTAAGCATTTTTTCTTACCGAATATAATTTGAGGCCATCAATATTCATATATATACTGTATATCAATATACAGATGTGAACAATGTGTGCTACTTTAAAAAATACCTGAACAGGCATCTATTACACCTGTAAGGCCCTACAAAGTCTCAAGGCCCTTTAAATCAAGCAGCACTTAGTGGCACATACCCAGCCCATTGAAGACAACTTTGGATCCCATCACCTTCCCAAACAAAAGGCAAACTACGACACCCAGCGTCACCTACCAAAAACTGAATAGATAAGACGATTAATTTCATTAATTACACATAATGGTGGCACCAACTCACCCAACTTCGCAGGTGTAAAGGACGTTAACGAAGAAATTAATTATCAAACAATAGGTAGTATTCATTACCTTCCCTTATCAGATCCCAATTCACTTTTAGAATGGAAAGTTTTCAACAAAGACGATGAATGGTAGTGGCAAGAGGGATTTATGGGAGGACCACACAAAGGGAGGATTGAAGGTCGGGAATTAAATGGAGGATTGTGAGAAAAACTATTTCGTGAAGGTATGATTGTGAGCTAGAATGATGTAAGGCGTTCCTTGTAATTCAAGGACATTGCTGTATAGTATGAATCGATATTGGTATTAAGGGATATTGTTTTGGGATGAAACCCTGTTCATTGTTTCAGTTATAGATACTTAAAGGTATCTGACTTATAAGCACCTCTAGTAATTTTGAAAAGTCCAGCCTGTGGTACATTATAAGCACCGATATGAACAGTTTTGGTGTGCAAATTACCCTTTATAATAAGATAAAACAAAACTTATTTCTAGCCGATTCCCACTAGTTTAATTGGTCCTCTATTCGCTATTAGTATTTCGCCATACCTTGAATGAAAAATTTCGACTTTACAAATCTAATATATTCTAACATATTCACAAACTCAACATCATATTTAATAACACTGTACTATAACAAGTAAGGCCCGATATCTCAGCCGATCCCACTCGGGAAGTTAACATACAATAGAACAACAATGTATTCTCAATAACGTACAGTCGAACAAACTGATGGTGTACATAGATATTGATGGGAATAAGGTGTAATGGTGTTTGCAATGGTTTTTGATGATACATTTTAGATATTGTTGCAACATTTATTTTTATTTGTTTTGGCAGTATGTGAGGTGTTCTGAATGTATTTGCTTTCAGCATGATACTATTCATTCAAAACAGATTAGGAATTTGTCTTATAATTTTGGAC
Organism: Helicoverpa armigera; assembly: GCF_030705265.1. Classification (NCBI taxonomy): domain Eukaryota; kingdom Metazoa; phylum Arthropoda; class Insecta; order Lepidoptera; family Noctuidae; genus Helicoverpa; species Helicoverpa armigera. The sequence continues at coordinate 4,326,975 of NC_087145.1, read as the reverse complement.
TAATATGTTAACATTACGGCATAATTCCTTAAGACTCTTAAATCATTGTCGCATCTCCTTAATTCATTAAATTAAATAATCTACGATAACTTATCAAGGGTTTAAACCTACTTCTCTTACTTATCCATATTCCTGGGTTCTTTACATTAAGTCATAAATTTTAACAATATCAAATAAGCGATTTCACCCGGGTAACTGGTTTTAGGAGGTTAGTTAGTTCCTCAACATAGTTGGGAAAAGGCTAGGCAGATGATGATAAAGTTACTTCACCCACGTTGACATAACAAAAGACTGTAGAGGTAGTAATGTAGAGACAATTAAGTTCAATCCAACATTAAGTTTCAAGTTGCAACCTTCAAAAACACTCAAGAACAACATTATCTTGTAAATGATGCTTCTACTTCTAATATATCTAGTATCTGGTGTTGACTGTACGTACAAGTATCCATGACAAAGCTTAGAGGGTCATTAAACTTGGCTTAAATATCCCACACACTGGCGGTAAGGATGTCAAACGCTGATGCTAGTATTTTATGTGGGAGTTCGCAAATGTCGAGATATTTTGTTTACTATTCAGTACATAGCTAATTGCTTTATATAACATTGTAATTTTTTTAAATTGAAAGAGAATGTTTCGTTCAGAGATCCCTTTATAGTAATATTGTCTTTATCGAAAAAAAAAAACGTTCAAAAATAAAAGACATGAATGAAATTAATTTACCATAATAATTTTATTTCAATCGTCAAAACTTTTCTTTAACATTGTTATTTTAGAAAACAGAAATATTATTCTTAGTTATTACTCTTGTCTGTACAAAATAACCATAATCTCAGTTAGAACTTTAAATCCCATTTCCCTCCAACAACCCAACATATTCCCCAACAAGTTGGCTCATCTTACCATCAGTATTACCCTTAAACTATGCGAGCCGGTTTAACAGTAGTAAATCAGTGCGGTTACCGTGGTCCCCACCATCAGTCATGGTAAACTCTAAGGTTTAAACCATATGATCTATGGTGTAAAACTTGTGAGATGACTTTAACTAAATTTTGAGGTTAAAGAGTGATATGTCTTGGTAAGCTGTGTGTATTGTTTTGGGTATGCAAATATTTGCTGTTTAGTATATTTTGGTTGGAGTAAGGCCCTAGATAAATAATGGTGTCTTAAGCCTATTTATTACTGTAAGGTTCATTTGATATGAATTTTTGAGACCATAAAAAATACATACAACACAAAATAATTTTGAAAGTAGGTATTATTTTTTAAGATAGAATTGCTTCATACATATTATGTTAATGAAATAAAATTGTTTCTATCTGTTCAAAAAAAAAACTAACTTTTCAAGTGCCATAAATTCAATGAACTAAATTGATATTCGTCTTCACTTATAGAAATTCAATTTTAATCAATAGACAATTTTCTCACTAATCGAATTGAACTTATGACCTCACCTACGACGACTATATTTCGCCATAAACCCGTCAAAATAATCTATAACGTTATTCACTTAATTATGATAGATAGCCACATTAAAAGTTACGATTTAAATATCTCTATGGTCACCGGTCAATGACCTTAGCCGATCTAATCTATCATCTCATAAAAACGTGTAGGAGAGTACACAATATATATTTTATCTGTGGTCATAGAAAAAACAATTGACGACCAAGATTAATTGTCACCTTAGCCAACATGGTTACCGTTTTCAAGATGGCGACGAAAATTGAATTTGTAATGGTAATGTGGTAGAATATAACTCACATTCTATCATGGTGACTAAAAAAACAGTAAACAAACTAATACGTACATATTATAAACATGAAAGAAACTCTGTCTTTTTTCACAATAAGACTGAACTGATTTTGATAAACTTATCGCATAACCCGTGATGTTTTTCAGAAAGGATATTGTCGGAACTAACAGCAATGAGAAACAGCAAAAAAATTATTAAAACTTAATCAAGGATATCACTGCTTAAAACTGAAATCCAAAAACCAAGCATTTTTCCTATAATTCAATAAACAAAACCCAATATTCGCACGCCAATAATAATTTGCATAAAAATGGAGCCTCCCTTTAAGTTACGCATGGTATAACACAATGTTCTAAGGTAGGGGGGGAAGGGGGTAGAATTTCCCGCTCTATTTAGCCCGGACATCGAACCGGCACTACAGAAGGGTTAGGCCAGGTCGCCTGTAAAATGTCCCAAACGTATCCATACCCTTTCGAGTTATTTTTGGCATTTTTTTGAGCGAAAATTCCTGGTAGACTTAAATTAGGCATTTCTGGTTGAACAATGGAGTCATTGGTTTTGTAAATGAAGGTATTCATAGGAACATTGTTTATGGTCCTATAAACAAATGTACCTAATATGGCGCCTTTCACAAAGCGTTGGTTACTACAAAGTCATTATCTGCCTAGCCTTTTCCCAACTATGTTGGGGTCGGCTTTCAGTCCGATCAGATGTAACTTAGTACCAGTGTCTTACATGGAGCGACTGCCTAACTGACCGCCTCAACCCAAGTCAAAGGTGAAGCTATTGATTAGCTTGTATTACGTACGGTAACACAACCGACAAACTATAAGTACCTAAACATTAAATTAATCAACACCCAGTTGTGATACTTCAAGCTGTACCGAACCTTTCAAAGCTGCGTAGCTTAAGAACCAACAGACAAGACAAAAAAATATGATACCATAATAACTTCATACTAAAATTCAATCATAATCCGGTCCAAGTTTAGCCATCGTACTCTGAACTGTAACGATCCGGCTACGTCGATAGCCGCTCCAATTTGGCTAAAAGCTAAAACATCAAAATACACAATTCATAGATTTATGAATTAATAGAGAATACTGGATGAGGTCAGATTTTTATTACAGCGTAATGCTTTGATATTACTCTGGTGTACCTACTAGTCTAACATGATTTCAAAAGGCTTGAATGTAAATGTATAAATATCGAAATAGTCAGAGTTAATAAAACTAATAAGTAAATATAGAGGCAAAGAGCAACAATACAATGTGCATAAAAAAACACATAAAAGTTAACTTAGCTAAGTTAATTTAGTATATTTTTTGTTAATATATCAATTTGGTAATCCTATACGCTGTGAGAGCTTTCATCCATATTTTTTCCAAAATCCATGCTGCTACTATTAAATTCTTGCCACTTCTATCGACAACAAAGATCTATGTGTAGTTCCCAAACTAATTGAAGTACGACGTTTGGTGAACTACCCGCCATAACGAGTTAGGCCATCTTACCATGAATTTATAATGTCGCCCTTACTTTACGGACACAGTTCAGGACCTACATATATGTACAATGTACATAGTTAGAAAAACCTTTAAATGTTCATTATTTACTACATTTAATATAGTATTGTTCACGTAATATATACTTAGAGATTTTATCCAGCAGCGAAACAATATAATTAATATGTATTTTATATTTTACTTCCACCTCTGCCAAAATTTCAGTGATATATGGCCAACTAATCACATTTCCCAACAATTTATAAGAAGTTGAATAAAGTAAAACTTCTTTAAGCTATAATGTACTTCTTTCAACCTTAAACACCACCAAGGTCTAGCATTTGAAATACACACAGCACAATATAATTTACGTTCCATACCATAAAACTGGACTAGCCAAAATACGGCCACATTATCCAATTAGCCTCGAAAACGTTCGCACTAAAACCAGGTGAGAAACAGCTAAATAATTACGACAACACTAAAGCAAAGAAACCGCTTATTTCTGCCGTAAAACAAAGAATTTTCACCTTCCACGTTGGTACCTATATTGGGTCGAACTAAACCGAACAGCCAATAAATATGAACAAAAGAAATTACCAGAGTAACTATCTCATAACTGTAACTATTATTATTAATAACAAAATTCAAGATGGCGGAGAATTCTTTATTTATTGCGCACAACCTTCATTAATGTACGTATTTGCTTTTGACGTCATGTTAGTGTTGGGTGATTATGGTTCTTGGTTTTATCGATATTATAGAACAATTTTGATAGGTATTATTTTTTAATACAAGTGCTTTGTCAATATTTAATAAGACCCATCAAAAACTGGGCTGCAGGATTGTCGAAAGAGTTACCGCGGCCCTTGTACATAAAAGGCCTAGGAAGGAACATGATGCATTTTAGTCTGACACTCCCTCAAGATGCTAACCCACAGCGAGAGACATTTGATGTTTTCCAATAAAAAAAGGCCCATCTAGAAACCTGTCACTCCCCATTTCACAAACCCATTAACTAACAAAATCCTAATAGATAAAGCTCCTCAACTTGTTTGCGTGTAAACAAACTACAGTTTGTTACTAATGCAGAAACATCTTATCCAAATTAATGTTGCAAGGGACAAAGTCCATCAAATATACATAAAACCCTCTATCATGACAATCCGAACTAAACTAAAGTACACACATGTCCAGAGTTTTAGATACTCGCACATTTTGTCACGATCACGGATTCACGACCCTAGTGTCCGAAACTTGGTGAAATTCGCCTACTAGGTCGAGAGCTAGTGACTGCCAGACCTATGTTATTTTATAAAGGTTGGAACTCTTTGTGTGCGTTATAGTGTCTACCTTACAGTGGGTATGAACGATGGATAACTACGAAGTTGAAAGAAAAATGGTCTGTATTGATATAATCTTTAATAAGAAATAGGATGCGAATCAAAAAAATATAATTATTGAGTTAAGCAAATATTCTTGCAGATGCACACACAAAACAGCATTTGTAAAATAACTAGCGACCCGCCAACCCCCGAGATACCAGTATTTCTCCACGATTATGTATGTATGTTATTATACATATTTTTTCCTTAATTTGTATATGATGTTGACTCTGTATTATTAATTTTTGTGTGTATGTTATTGTGAAATCTCGTGACAATTTTTTATCTTTCGCTAATCAAATTTATTGTAATAAGTATGGACTGTGTCTGAAATAAATGATTTATATATATATATATATATATATATAAACCTTCCTCTTTAATCACTCTATTTATAAAAAACCGCATAAAAATCGGTTCCGTAGTTTTGAAGATTTAAGCGTACAAAGGGACCTCGGGACAGAAAAAGCGACTTTGTTTTATACTATGTAGTGAAGTAGGTCTGGCTCTTGGCCTATACAGGAGCAACTTGGTCATCATGCCCCATTCCTGTCTTTCTCACAAGTAAAACCATCTGTTATCTCAGTCACCCTTTTTGTAATTAATAATGTATGAAACCCGCAGACGCTATGCATCATTATGACATACGGCCAAGCTCTTAGCCCTTCGTACCGGTGACAAAGAAAAAAGTATTTAATTAATACAAGCTGATTTATTGTGGCTAGGTGAATTTTAAGTGGTGCTTTTAGCTTGTCATTTTGTTTATTATAATATTTGTGGTGGATATCTTCATAGTTGTTGCGGTGTTTTGTAGTATGTAGTTTTATAAGTGCAAGTGTGGAGACACGTTCTGAGAACATTCATGGGGAATAAATATGTTAAACCGGCCAAGTGCGAGTCGGATTTTCTTCTCAATACTTAAAATTATACTGTCTAAAAACCCTTTGATTCAAAAGTGTCCCAATTTAAAATGATGTTAATATAATATTCTATTTTGACCGTTTTTTCTGCTGACTTTACCTAAGTACCAACGTGAAAGAGTTTCTAGTAATTTATTAATATAGTTATCTCACGTTTTAAGTATGTATGTCACACGAAAGCTTACTAAGTGGTTGCGACATACAAATTGGAAGTGATGATCAAGTTATTTAGATTATAAAACTCTAATTGAAAAACTACATTCTTGACAAAGATTAAGAGCCACACCGCAAACTTTTAGTCGGCCGATATTTTGATCGGGCGACACTTGAGTGTGCAGTTTGAGAGTACTTAAACTCCGTACTAAATTAAATAAATGGATAGGTACTATATGATATTTGTAACTAATATTTTTTACATTACTCAATGTGTTCTAATATTCCTTTTTTTTTTGTTTTCAGGTAAGACATTTTTATTCTCAATACTAGACGATATCAACGCCTTTACAACATAAATAGATTAAGATAAGTATAAAACAAAGTATACCACAAAACCTATACAAATCACTTTCCAAAATTATCATGGAAGCATAACTTCTAAACATTGTACAGCTTCCTCAATCATCTCCATCATACTTAAACGCCCACCCATCCAATTCTTGGCCTTGCATTACTCAACAGCCACCACAAAAATCTACTATGACATAACTGAACCATTTCTTTGGTCACCTGTTGACCACACACAATTTTAAACCTTATATTCCACAACTATAAAGCTTCAAATCAATTGCCGGTGTGCCATGTCAACGTGTGATTAAGATGTACAGGAATTTGAACTGTATAGCTTTAGCGATAGGGTATAAAATCGTGTGTATGAAGTTTCAATATTAATACAGAGTAGATAAATCCCGTATTAAAATGCGATGGTCCATACGTTATCCGACATGGTTACATGGGAATCGTTTTAACTGTGCCACGGTTTGGTTTTGGATATAAATTATTATTGAATATTTATTTCGATAGTAGATGTATGGTTCGAGTGGATTTTGGTTATTTTTTGTACTGTATCTATTACTTTATAAGGAATCTAAAACTGTCTATTTTTTGGCGGAAAGTAAATTCAGAATCATTGAAAAGAATGAAAATAATTTACGTTAAAATTGGCTTTTTCTGGAAACCATCTTCTTTCTAGAAATCGGCTAACTAAGTAGGCATAAGACAGTGTTAAGTACAGTAAAAATCATATTAAAGTAAAACCTCATTCCTCTCAAATAATAAACTCATCAAAAAACATCCTGAAATCTATCAAATTAATCTTTTAAGTCTATATTAATCTTTCTCTTAACATTCCACATGATATCTTCATTTCATCAAACGCAACACATCATAATTTTTTGTCAGCCTCCAGTTTTCAGCGGTTTCAGCCGAAAATCCCGGCTGTCAAGCTAGTCTGAAAACTTCTACGTACAAATTATTTCAGGGTACAATTGTTTACAAAACCCCTACCATATAACACCGTTATATTTATGACTTTATCAGTAAATTTCAGTCGAGAGAAAACAGGTGTTTAGATAAGGGCCAACCTGGGTTGTTTTAGGCTTTAAATTTCAAGTTACAACTTAATATTCTTAAGTTACGTGGACTTATAAAATAAGTATAAGAATAGAAACTCATTTCATTCATTTAAAATCATAATGGATTTGATTAATTTTGTGTTTTAAAATTGTAATAATATTCTATAGAAATTATTAAGTAAAAACATTTTAATGAAAAGTTATGAATCTTAACAAATAGTTAATAATAAAAATAAACAGACTTAATGCATCTGGTAATAAGTAACGACGTATTATATAAATGATTAGTAAATAATATAGGTATAAAAAAATCAGTTTTTGCATACCTAGTAGGGGTAAAAAGCCTCACAAAGTATCTGAGGCCTTTCAACAAAGAAGACATGTACTCATGAACTTGTCATTAACAAGTCTACAACACTACTCGGCTCGTGTATGGTTCAATAATAATGTTGTACATTGCATCGCGCTTTTATTTAGATGCTTGCCGTAATCCCGTGATTTCAACCGTGTTGCCAGAAAACTACTTCCCGCACCCGGATAAAAAGTAAGCCTGCTGTTTAAGCTATGTTACTGCCAAGTTTCATCAAAATCCAATCTGTAGTTTTCGCGTGAAAGAGTAAGAAACGTACATATATCTTCTGATTATATGCATATTTTTTTCGCATTTATAATAAGTAAATAATAGGAAGTATTCAAAATTAATGGCTACAGATTACACGATGAAAAAAAGCTGTTTATTGAAAAATTTAATCCTACTTACCTCCAAAAAACAAGTACCTAAACACCACTAAAACAGTAATAATCAAGCCCTCAAGTGCCTATCTGTATCCTTTTGCAAAGCCATCAGCTTAAGCCAGGAACGGCAAAACATACTGTCCAGAAGCGTATTATTAAGTCACGCCAAAATTCACCCGAAATATAGCAAAACGGGAGCAAATTTTGGACGAAAACCGTCCTACGTCCATCCCCCGGGCAGTTAAAATCACAGATTTCCCTTATGAAAGGAAAACAACGACGGTTTTCAAGCATTTTAGGTCTTAACAAGAAGTTATTAATAGACAAAGAAATTCGATGTGAAATCCTTGCTAATATTGTTAATTTGAAAGTGAATTTGTTTGATATGTCTTTAGGAGAAAACGGCTCAAGTTATTTGGATGAAATTTTACACAGGGGTGAAGATGAGATGGTAACTTGGAGACGGCGATAAACTACTTTTGCCGCAAATGATATCTAGTATTTTAACGAGATAATATCTCATTTTTGCAAAAAAGTCATAAAACGACTACTTGTGCCTGTATAATATTCATTTAATATCATAATGATAAAACAATTAACAAAGTTAAATGGAAAACGTATTTTCATTTCTGAAATACGTGAATTCGAATATTCGTTACATCATTAGGTACTTGCTCACCGTCCAAAATCTTTAATGATGGCAAATAATTTTAGTTCGTGTATTGGATTTAAATTAATGTTTTACTATAACTGAACAATAATACCAGTTTAATTGCATGATACACAGCATAATATTACGATGTGAAGATCCGTATTTTAATTCACATACATTCCTGTCATTTATATCCAAAAGACAAAAAAATCTCTACTGTAAAAAAAACTTCTTTCGTACAATCAAATTTTAAACAAGAACCATTATCATACCCCTGCAATTGAACCTGTAACCACAACATTATCCATATCCTTTTATCCCTCATATGACCCCTAAAATCCAAGCATTATAACACCACAATCACCCTACTGCCTAAACCAGAAACAAAAGAATCTTCAAAAGCGACCAAAACCTAACCCTATCATCCAAAGCTCCTATAAATCAATTATCAGTATGCAACATTTGTCAACCTAACCCTAAAATGCCGCACTGGTACACCTGAACGCAGCTACCACCTGCAAATGTCGTCTAGAGTTAAGCTGATAATTACGGGATTATTCCCCCTCAGTCTGAATCCCCTTTCCTGTCTCGCCCCCCCACTTCACTCCCCCCCACTCCACTTTGCTTCAATGCACCGCAGTATGTGAGCTAATGGTTTTTAGGGGTATAATTTTTCGTCTGATGGCGTTTTTTTCGTGAATAATTTCCAGTGAAATTATTTTCTAGTGCACTTTTTGTCTGAGTGTTTCTGTTTCTCGATTGTTTGATGTAAGGTGTATAATGGCGTCTTATGTACAATTTTTAATGGGTTTGTAAGAATTTTAATTGTTTTTGGAAACTTTTTGATGTGGTAAAAAAAATGGTACACGCAATTGAGTTGATATTGAAGACATTAAACATCGTATTTTTGTTAAATGGTGTAATATTTTTTACACTATTAATAAAAAATAATACACCGTAATTTACGTAATAAAATTAAGGTCTACACATACCAAAATCGTCTTCAGAACCTCTCAACGCAACACCAATACAAGTTCAACTGATTAAATACAAGTGTTTGCGAACTCAATTAAATTAACGATAATCTTACATTCCACACGACCTTTACGAGTGGGGAGCCAATGAAATCTCTAGACATCTTATTAGAAGTTTGGATTGGTTTGTAATTTATTACAGTTATTGCAAGTTTGGGACATAAAGTCCCACCGCGGTAGTAGCAGGGTTGACCAAACTAAAGGAAATTAATTTCTGTACAAAACAATCATTGTAGATATATTTTGTGTTGGTTTTAGCTAATCAAATTAATTATATTTTGTTTGAAGGATTGGAATATGGAGTTCAATAATGTATTAATTCTAATTACGTACATGTTCAGTTTAATTTGCTTTATGAGCATAATTATTTTGACTAATATTAAATTCTTGTTGTGTTGTCAAGCTATTGAACGGTATTGTTAATCATTTGCGAGTAATCCAATATAATTCTAAATTCTGGCTAATATAATAAAAGCTTTTATTATTTTGAAACCCGTGTAATGAAACCATTTAATCTACTTACAAACGCTGGAAAACTAGCTTCTAACTGACATAAACTACATCTGATCATCCAATTAACAGCTACGGTACCATAGACAAACATATAGCTGTCAAAGTTATAACAAACCTCTTTTTGCATCGAGGGATAAAAATGAGAATGGAAAGATGTTAAACATCTACTGCCGTAGCACATAAACTTTTAAACGTCTGTTCAACATTTGTCCACACAAAGAAGGTCCGTTTCGCAGCCACACTTTTTTTAGAAAAGTGTTCAACAGATGTTTAAGTTTTTGTAGTGAGGGAGCCACTGTTTTATCGAATTTTCGCCACAATCCTGATATAACTATAATAACAGATAAAAATCTAATCTTTTTAAGTTCCTATGGTTTTCCTACATAATATTGTAGCTACACTATTTGGACTGAAGGCTATCATCATGCGTGTAATGGCGTTAGGCGGGCTGCACGCTGGGCGATCAAATTGCTGGAAAATACCACTTACGTAGTGAACTGCTTCCGAGTCGCCTCGGCCTAAGGTTCGGTGTACGCGATGTTTTGAAATAAAAAAAGAACATATTATCAAGGAAGGGTATTTTAAGATCTAGTCAAATTTTTACTACTCTGTATTTAAAGCTCCTTTATTTACACGCTCTTATCAAGTGGAACCACTGTAAGTTACAACTCGACATTATTTGCGATACATAACTCATGAATTGAAAACAAAAAACTGGACGTTAGCAGAAAGTTTCATAGTTAATTTTGGAATGTACAAAACGCGCGAAGGTATTCCGTTTAATTAACTAGAATCTAATCTTGTAACTACAAAGGGCATCCCACGCTAAACAAACGCATCGAACTGACTCCTAACACAAAACAGAAACAGTCACAAAAGGGAGTTTTAACTATAAACAGTAAACGTAACGGAAATACTAACGTTTGTTTGTTCTTGAAAACGGTGAAAGTGTAAAACATCGATTTACTAAGCAAACGCCCTTTGATTAAAAGACTGCGAGTTTTAATTGGAAACCAAACCGATACTTAAATTGATTAATCTGAATACTTCGTTAGTTAACGCGTCTATAAAAAACGTTAAACTGACTGTCTTCCGTTAATAAATCTCTCATAATAGAGTCCATGAAAATCTGAGCACAACAGTCAAAAATTGCGACAGAAAGTTATTGCAGAAAAATACTTGTATAGACAATTGCAAGGTATTAAGTGTAAACAACCTTATACGTTTCAAAAGCAATCAAAGCCTGTCCTACATACTACTACATGTATGTACTTGTGTTGTGTAGTGTAGTATCCACAATATGCAAATATCACTAGATCTAGTGCGCCGGGGTTAATCGAGTGACGTACAAGAAGGGTGGTAGGAAACACAATTATTTTTATGGCAACACAATTTTCCTCGGCTCATTACATACATGCCGTGGTTATACGTACTGGCAACATTAACATGCCGGGTGGGGCTCTGTAATGCCCCGTGGGCACGCGAACCCGTTTTTGATTATTTCCCCAAAATTATATCGTATTTTCACACCAAAAGACCCTTAGCGTGTGCACGATTCGAGCTTATGATGTTCGTGACCAGAGACAAAATGTTGAGAGTCACGGCTCCGGGAGAATCGCCGCCATTTTGGGTTTTTGTTCTTTTTTCAATCTTCCCGCCTCCGGACGGTAATTATGGCAACTCGAACCTTTCGCGTGAACTGTGTTAAATTGATTATTGTGAAAATAAGTACGTTGCACCAAGTGTTACTTGAACGATTATCGTAATATTGTATACTTATGTGTAATAAGGTTTCAAAATGAGGTTGTTACACTTCATAATATATTCTGATTTAAATATTTTGGCTCTCCAAACCTTTTTGCCTGGCTTATTAAGCGTTCAAGATATTATATTGAACATTGAAAAAATAAACATAAAAGCAATTTCTTCTTGACCTTCAAAACTTAATGAAGATATCAGTCATCAAGTACAACTGAAACGAATCCAAAAATACTCGGTGTCACGCATTAACGTTCTGAAATCGCAGACTGGCTTATCGGTCGGTTCAAATCGCATGGCGGTCCAAAACGCGCAATAACTTACATAATCTACCAAAACGAGTTCAATAAAATGGCGAAATTTACGTTAAAATGGCGGGAAAATCCAATAGGAAAAGTCGTCAGACGGATTGGACGTTTTTAGGCTAGTTAGGTAACCTAGCGGGAAAGGCCTAATAGCTTGTTTCCCTAATATATAGTTTTGTTTTTCTCTCTCACAAGATTTTTTCGGGCCTAAAGAACTCTGAATGAGGTCCAATTTTTCCCTTTTTTGTAAATCGTGCTAATAAAATCCTTGTAACAGATGCGTGTATTTTGCTCGTCATCTTGGAAATATTTTGCCAAAGTATATAATACTAAGTTTACGGGTGATTTGAGCAGGTAATGATGACGGAAGTATCGGAAAATGTAATCTCCCATATATCGTTTCGTTTTCATCGAATACATTAGAATTTTCATTTGTATTTACGTTAAGTCGCATTAGCGTTCTCCCTTGTAAATCGAAATGTGATGGGTTCATATCTTTATTGTTTTTCGATCGACTTTGAGGACGAAAATAGAAATAAAGCCAGTGTTCTTTCATGGTTGGAAAGTAACCTCAAAAATGCTCACTCATATTAAAAAAAATTACAACAAAAATATTTGAAATAAGAACGGCCGTTCAAAATCCGAAATTAGTGTTGTCGTGTCCGGATTCCCGTGAAAAAATTTGTCCTCCTTGTTTATGGTCCGATTTAGATAAAGATATTAAGAGTTAAGTGCGCCACTGTATCAAATTCGCTCGGCGGTGTATTTTTTTTTTATTTAGGCGAGTCACGCGAACCAGTTACATGAGTCAGGAATGCTGTTATCGCTCCGATTGCACAAAGCAGATTTTTTCAACGCTTTATTTTGATCCACGCAACTTTTTACATGAGCCTTGTTCTGGACGGCTTGTGTGACGTCACTTGACATGTATTTTTGATAACATAAAGAGTACATTTATTTTGTTATGGACGTAATCAGTTTATGTACACGCATTTTACATGAAATTTTTAAGGGTTGATTGTTTGACAAATGATTTAATCATCAAAGTAAGTGTATTCATCAAAGTAAAATCAATGTATACGTTACATAATGATAATATCTATATAATGATATTACATTTAACTTAAATATTAAACCATCTCTACACGACGACCCGATTATGAATGTCGAGGAATCGAACGAAAACGTTTCAAAAGTGACACATCCCTAGAGAGACGTTCGAATTCAAGCGTTTTGGCGGGAATGCGGTGTCAAGATGGCCGCCGCAGGACGACAGCGCGCGATATCGCACCAATTCTTTTGTGCAAACTCCACGGATATATCTTCTTGGATTCGTATTCCGATCCGATTTGAAAGGACAAGCTAATCTTGCTATCATTGTACAGAATTGTACTATAAATTTTGCTTTCTGCATTTACAGTTGGACTTTTAAATTTTCTTAGGTTTTCTAGTTGCTCTTATTTTTTGTGTTAAGTTTGTGAATGTATCTGCAACAGTGTGTTAAATATTTGAAAAACATAATCCCATATATGCAAGACTAACGTCAAAAATGTGCCCTCTCCGTAATCTCAGCTTAAATTTTATAGATACTCAACTAATGACTGTTTTTAACTTTATGCTCAGATTTTGTTAGATAACATAAAATATTTATAGTGAAAAAGAAACGTGTAATTCAAACCTACATAAAAAACAAAGTTAAAAAATGCAATCGGATTTATAAACAACTATAAAAATAGGGTTGTTTTTAGTATAACGGTCGGTCACGCCCACTGAGTAATATAGTGGTCACCATTAAAACATAACGAGTTCTTTCACTATAAATAACCTACAGCCATTATAATTATAGCGAACGAAATTCCTCTTATCACGCTCATATTTCACCAAACAGTCTAGCATTAGGCATAAACACAAAATGGCGTGGCCTCAAAAAAATATTTCGGAGAACAACGCTGCAAACAAATTACTTTCTTTCACCTCGATTAAGTGATCATTACAGTACCAAATATCATTTATAATGGCGTCGGGACAGGGACGGCGGGCTCGCGAAAAATAAAAGCCCAGGAAATTGCGTGTGCGGTTAAAAAGAAGGTTCCTACGTAAGCCTCGAGAAGTGGCGGGAAACAAGCGCCCTTTTGACGTGACATGTCGCCATCTTAGAAATCATCTTTTGTCAAGTGTAACGAAATGTCGATTGAGTCACGTATTTCCGTTTCCTTAAACAAATCTTGGTTGTGAATAAATTGTCCTCGTAGATTTGATGTTTTTTGTGTTTCATTGGACAAATAATAACGTGTGTTTGTTGGTTTATTTGAGTAGTTGTGACACGTGTAGGAACTACTTAAATTAAATCATCACACAAATGTTACCATTTTTGGTAGATTTTTTTATTGTTTCTAACCCGGCAGTGTGCCTGGTGGTTAGTGGCTACAGTTGCTGCAAGACATTTGTTATGCCAGAGACATCGCAGAAATGCGTTGCCTTTCCATAGACAAAGCTAAAATGTCTCAGTCTGTAATTAAACTGGCATAGATACTGATCAAACTGGAACAGAGGAGCGTTGCTTTGCGACTGAAAGCGTTCGTAGCTAATTCCCTAAACAATGTTCTGCCAAAGAAATAGTATTACTGAAACTGTAGTAAAAATAATAAAAAAGTAATAAAACCTCAGTAATTTTCATATCAAAAGCAATAACAATTTTTTCTTTAAAAAAATATTACAAACAAACCAAGTATTGGCTGTCCACAATTTGATTAGTCCACAATAATTGTACAATATGGAATGATTGGCGAAATAAAAGAAGGTTCGTTTTAAACAAGGTTTAAGTGAGTTACGATTCGAAAACACCGGAACCGGTGTTCCAGCACTAAATAGCGAAGAACCGGAACGTACCGATACGTAATCGAGTTTGCCGTATCGATTCGCTGAAGAAACTTTTACGGTTTTCGTGGCGGGAAGGCAATTATTTGGAATTCGGTTTTGTCTTGTTGTTCTATGAATACTGTATTTCTTTGTTAGTAAAATTTTAAATCTGCAAAGGTGGTGATTATTATCTTTTATTGAAAGGCTTTTAGAATATTCAGTGATTATTTCAGTAACCTTTAATTAGGCGTACGTCTAACAAAAGCAAGGTTATTTCTACTCAATTAGGCTGCTCGCCGAACTATTAAGGGAATATTTTAGCTCACATTATTTTGAATAGGCAAGTAATTTAGGGTTTCACATTTTTTTTACCATTTTAATTTTATCTTCTTAGTAAAAAAAGCTCTAAAGTTGCCATAAGTTATCAAAAATTCAACAAAAAATACCTTATTTTTTCATTTCACTTTCGTATCTACAAATCGAAAACATATGTATAATTCTACCTCGACATATGTATGATTGCCAAGAAATAAACAAAATCTCAAGAGAGAGAAAAAAAGAAAAATAAGGCATTGTTGTCAACCATCAGGAATTCACGAGTTGCGTACTAATGTGTGAAATAATATTTTCTTCCCTCTAATAAAAGCCTTCGGGCAAGTGTGACGAACATGCAGACTGAGGTACATAGCTGGGCATTGAGAATAAAATGACTAGCGGAGGTGCCATAACGGAAAATCGCCTAAGAAAGTAACGCGCGGTGAGAGACGAGGAACTGTACTGTTTTCGCCCTTATACGCCTTCTTTGGGCCATTTTTTTAAATAATCGTTGACAGATGTCTCAAAGAATCTGAAACTGATTGTTTTGGTCATGCCCACCGTACGAATTTGACCTAGAAGAAGGCACCTGACCTACCATCTATGGCATCTCCGACTTTCCTTACTCCGTGGCCGAAGGTAATTCAATCCACAGTCCTTGGGGTGTTGTGTTAGCTAGAAATGTAACGATTTGCGGTGTAGACGAAGACGCGACAATGATAACGTGCGATCCGAGCGATTATCGATTTGGTATCGATACTTCGTTATTATAGGTATCGATATTGTGAGTAGTTGTCAAAGCTTAATTTGAAGACGCATAAACTGCTGGATACAATTATTTTGCTTGGTCTGAATTTCTGTGTTTTTATTTTACTTGTATCTTAGCAACACAAAGCTATATTAACATTCAAATACTAAAACACCATTTCTTAGGCCCAGACTTAACCAAAGCGGAGCGAAAAAGTTTTTTGACAATCGATTCAATTTTTCCTTAAATAGTGGATATTTCACCAACATGTTATTGGTTGGTAAAAAAACGCTCTCTTTTTGTGGAGTATAAGCCTTAGAATAAATAAGGAACTAATGACAACCTACAAAAAGGCCGATATGTTTTGATAGCCAGACAGTTTGATATACCTTAATGAGTCCTTAAAATAGCCCAACCTTTATTGATATTTGAGTTAGACTTCTTTCATCAATGACTTATGAAAACGTCTAATAACCTACAAGGGCTACAGACATTCTAGCTAATTTCATAAATTCGATAAATTGTATGTTACTTTATTTTAAAAAAATATTACGCTTTCCTAGAACCGCTAAACACAGTGAGATGAATTACATAATGCTAAAAAGTTTTGATGACGCTTTCACGACGAAACGGCTGAACCAATTGAGTTGAAATTTTATATGGACACAGGAGGAGGAGTACCTTGAAGACAGTTGTAGGCTTATTTTTATCTGGCTGAGTGAAGTAGTTCCCTCGGGAGGCGAGGGAAACCGCGGAGAACAGCCAGTAGGTACAAAGTATCGATAAGTACCTAGGTAGTGTTGTCATGCTGCATTTTTCCATGATCTTTCTAAAGGTATCAAGTGTCGTGTGGTCGTAATTTTATACCAGTGGTCAGTAATATAGTCTGTCCGGAATTATGCGGTCGTGTGTACTAGGGTATCTGAATGTTTCTGTATTATCACGGTGAGGTCTTAGAGGGGTGGGCAGTGAAATGGGATAGGGTGTGAAAGTTGATTGGGGTCGATTTTGCATCTCTTGTGTGTGATAAGAACTTTTGAATTGACGTGAGACATTCACGAACTAAAAAAAGAGTGAGATTTTATATGCTCAATAAAAGGAAATAATGTGAAGTAGATACGTAAATCCTAACATAACACAAATTACATTGCTAACAAAAATTGATCATGAAAATAAAATATTACCACTCTAAAAATAACTAGAAGCCTTACAATTCAATACCAAACACGACTAGGTAGGAACAATATCACTAGTTGGAAATTTCGAACCCGATACTAGATTGGATAGGAATTCAATAACGGAAAAAAACCGTTTAAACTCGTCGGTCGAACTATAAACAAGCTCACGAGGTTAGTAAAAAATCTAAACCTTTTTTGTACAACAGCTATGCCAGTTAACACCTATGGAAAATGAGAAAAATCTATCGGATTTTTTTGGAACATGTCTTCGGAAAATTTTGGAAAAAGATGTAGATAACTATGTATCTATATTTTAGACGTCACTAAATTTGCTTGTGAATGGTTTAGGCAGTTCAAATGTTCTTCAAGCTAATGTATTAAAAATCTGTACGGTAACCTTGGAATGTAATAACTATTGTACAGAAATTACAAAATGGAAAATTGATAAGAAATAAAATAGAGGTACATTCCTTATTTATGTAAAACTTAATGATGTACGATTAATAAATACTTCTCAATTTACAACTAATGTGAACAAAACCAGGTGAAAAGGGAAGGGAAATATAAACGAAAAAAATATCCAGTATAACGTATATTCAAGGGTTCCTGTAGTTTTTTTCTGTTGAAGCTTTTTTCGCACGCACTAAGAGAATGTAGGAATATGATATGTTGCTAAAAGCGCTTATAGTCGCGGTTGGCAAACTTATTTGGCTTCATACATACCGGTAGATATTTCAATGTGAGACTTTTACTGGTATTATAAGTTTATTTAGCATACATTGCGTTGGAAGGTAGTTTTTGTTAAATTATTATAATTCGATTAAAGCTGGAAAGCTTTGATAAAAGATGAAGTATAGACTGGTTATTTATGCTTTTAATATTGTCATTCATATAGACCGGATTACACTTTTAAAGGAAACGTTTAGGGCATCTTATGTACAATTTCTTGCTTTGGTCCTTGATAGTCTCACTTACTTATGTCCTACTTTAAAATATAAAATACCTCTGTGAATAAACCTAGTGATACTTTTTAAATATATTTTTATTACGTTACAAGTCATGTGGACGTTTCGCTAACGATGTTTGCAAAAAGTTTAGTCAATCCAGATTTTTGGATGTTAGATTTTTTGCGTACCTATATCGCATTGCAATTTTTGCTAAACTGTGTATGTACTAAATCTATTACTAAAAGTTTAACCACGGCTGAATTCCACTGAAGCCAGCAATTTTCACGGCTTGACTCGCATCTGGCGCAACTCGAGGTGGAACTTGGGAAGATTAGGTGGCACATATTAGGGTTATGTGAAGTTCGAAGAGAGGGGGAGGACACCATAACCCTCGAATCAGGTCACCTAATGTACTTCCGAGAGGGAGACCAACAATCCCAAGGTGGCGTTGGGTTTCTGGTTAATAAGTCCCTAGCTGATAACGTTGTGGAGGTGTCTAGTGTGTCGAACAGGGTAGCGTACCTTATCATAAAGCTCACCGACAGGTATAGCCTCAAGGTAGTGCAAGTGTACGCACCGACCTCGACACATTCAGACGATGAAGTGGAGGATATGTTTGATGATATATCAAGGGCCCTCCACTTCACTACAAAGACCCATTACACCGTTGTCATGGGGGACTTTAACGCTAAAGTGGGAGTACAGACTTGCGGCGAATCGGCAGTAGGATCCCATGGATTTGGAAGCAGGAATCATAGGGGGCAAATGCTCGTCAACTTCCTCGAACGCGAGGGGCTCTTTTTGATGAACTCCTTTTTCAAAAAGCAGCCCCAAAGGAAGTGGACGTGGCAAAGCCCCGACACTATGACTAAAAATGAGATTGACTTCATCATGACGAACAAGAAGCACATATTCAGAGACGTCTCCGTGATCAATAGGTTTAATACCGGTAGCGATCACCGACTTGTCCGAGGCTCTCTGAATATCAACTTCAAGGCCGAACGTTTCCGTCTGATGAAGGCCAGGCTCCGACCAACACTGCTCCAAACCATGACAGGATCCGAAACGTTCCAGTCAAATTTGGAGAACCGATTTGCCGCCGTGGAAACCACAACAGACGTTAACCAGAACCACGAATATATGGTTCGGATCCTATTGAAAGAGCAATTGAGCTGAATCGGGGGTCAAAGGTGTTCGTACAATCTCTTGGAAGAAGCCACTTGACGAAGCTGACCACAACAAGTGGAGAAGTCGTTTCTTCGGTGCCGGCAGTCCTTTCGGAAGTGGAAAATTTCTATGGCCGGTTATACGCATCGCATGCATCTCGACCTGATCCCGGAAATGAGGATTCTAGAGCCACATTAACACGCCATTTCACCGAAGACCTGCCAGAAGTCAGCAGTGGCGAAATCGAGATCGCTCTGAGACAGCTCAAAAATGGAAAAGCCCCTGGCGAGGATGGCATTACAACAGAGCTTTTAAAAGCAGGAGGTAAGCCCGTACTGGGGGAGCTCCAGAAGCTTTTTAATGCCGTCCTGTTTGAAGGGAGAACTCCAGAGGCGTGGAGTAGGAGTGTTGTCGTCCTGTTCTTCAAAAAGGGAGACAAAACCCAGCTGAAGAACTATCGACCCATTTCCCTCCTAAGCCACGTCTATAAGCTGTTCTCAAGAGTGATCACGAACCGACTTGCGCGAAGACTCGACGAATTCCAACCACCGGAGCAGGCTGGGTTTCGAGCGGATACGGCACCATAGACCACATCCACACAGTGCGGCAGATTATACAGAAGACCGAAGAGTATAATCAGCCCCTGTGTCTAGCATTTGTGGACTATGAGAAGGCCTTTGACTCGGTTGAAATCTGGTCTGTTCTGGAGTCCCTGCAGCGTTGTCAAGTAGATTGGCGATACATCCAAGTGATGAGATGTCTCTACGAAGCCGCTACAATGTCCGTCCAAGTACAGAATCAGCAAACAAGGCCCATACCGTTGCATCGAGGAGTGAGACAAGGGGATGTTATTTCCCGAAACTGTTCACTAATGCAATGGAGGATATGTTCAAGACGCTGAACTGGAAAGGACGCGGCATCAACATCAATGGCGAACACATCTCTCACTTGAGATTTGCTGACGATATCGTCATCATGGCGGAAACGCTGCAGGACCTACAACAGATGCTTAACGACCTGGCTGAATCTTCTCTACGCATCGGCCTACGGATGAACTTGGACAAAACCAAGGTCATGTTCAATGAACATGTTCTACCGGAACCGATTGCGATACACGGCGCCGTTCTCGAAGTTGTTCGGAAATATGTATACCTCGGGCAGACATTGCAGTTAGGTAGAAACAACTTTGAGGACGAGGTGAATAGGAGAATTCAGTTGGGTTGGGCTGCATTTGGGAAGCTACGTCGAGTCCTAACATCGTCGATTCCACAGTGCCTAAAGACAAAAGTCTTCAATCAGTGCGTCCTACCTGTCATGACTTACGGAGCCGAAACGTGGACACTGACGGTACGGCTGGTCCACAAGTTTAAAGTCGCTCAGCGGGCTATGGAAAGAGCTATGCTCGGCGTTTCTCTGAGGGATCGCATCAGAAATGAGGTAATCCGTCAGAGAACCAAGGTCATCGACATAGCCTACCGAATCAGCAAGCTGAAGTGGCAGTGGGCTGGCCATATTAGCCGAAGAACCGATAACCGTTGGGGTAAACGAGTTCTAGAGTGGAGACCGCGCCTCGGCAAACGTAGTGTAGGACGTCCTCAGACACGGTGGAGTGATGACTTGCGCAAGACGGCTGGCAGGAGCTGGATGCGAGAAGCCGAAAATCGATCTCAGTGGCGTGCACTTGGAGAGGCCTATGTCCAGCAGTGGACTGCGATAGGCTGATGATGATGATGATGATGATCAGCAATTTTCTAAATTCTTTGATTTGCTACGTAGATAGAATATTTGATGTAAACATTTACCTTTTTTGGATATTTACCTCAATTTACGGATATATCAATTTATCTATCCGCATTTTTGGGATAACATTCGAAACCCAAAATACCTCGTTCTGTCTATTTTTAAAACGTTTACGAAGTAACCTTTTTTATATAGCCTTTTTAAAAACTCCATAAGTACATAAAAATGCAATTCCAACACTTTTGCTGACAATAGACTCGGAGGGCAGGCCCCTAAACTAAGGGTCCTTACAACCCGCTTAGAATTTAGTGCACCACATTGTATATCGCAAAAGTCGGCTTTATTTATCGTTTTTGCAGGGGATTGCGCGAAACCTTTAACATGTACACGCATAAATTCACGCTTTCTGTCCCACGGGGGTAGGTAGAAAGTTGGTATAGAACGTCACCTAGCATCTTGCGTACTTCTTTTGTTTCATCTACGAATGTTTGTCCATCTTAATAACCCAAAGACTACATACAACCACCCTGTACTTTTAACGGCCATTCCCAATAATCTATCTATGGATAGAATCTAATCTAGAATTTTGCCATGGACGCCATACAAGTAATAAGCAAAACAATAGATAGAAAAAATAATGGGAACGGGCGTTGAATGGTAGGTATATCTACAATAAGGATATTTGGTTTCTCTCTATAACCAGTCTTACGTCATCAATTGAATCGTCTTTTACGGCACTTAAAATTCTTTTCAAAGAAGCTTTATCCGTAAAAATAAATAATCCTCCCAGATATAATTTTGGCATGTAGGATACGACTCGTAGTGGAAAAATTTCCTACATTTTACCAGGCCGGTAGAGTTTATTTTTTAGAGGTTTTATGCGGTAGACTAGTGTCACAGAAATATTTTGTTGCTGCTATGAGAGTATTTTCTAGGAAACGTGTTGGTATAACTTCATGTTTCTGGGATACAAAATACAAATAGAAAATATTTTTGTAGATATTTAGAAGTAGGTAACATTTATTTTCGGATATTCATAACGTATGCAAAAGATATACAATTTTAACGATATATTTTTTATGTATTGTGGTTTAATAGAACAATGAGTTAGCTCCAAAAAAAATTGAAAATATCGAATGATAAACCACGTATGGTACACCTATTTTTTTACATAGGTGCAAAAACTCGTTGCTACACTTACTGCAAATGGTGCTTCCTCACAAATTGTATAACCG
The DNA here is from genome assembly GCF_030705265.1 of Helicoverpa armigera. Lineage (NCBI taxonomy): Eukaryota > Metazoa > Arthropoda > Insecta > Lepidoptera > Noctuidae > Helicoverpa > Helicoverpa armigera. The sequence goes on along the minus strand of NC_087145.1, from coordinate 4,304,654 downwards.
GACCCTCTTGCCCAGGGGTTAGATTGAGGAAAAAATCTTATTTGCCAATGACAACCCCCTTTGCACCTCCCTTAGTAGGTGTGAAGTAACCCAGTCATGTGCAATGGCGGTATTGTGTGGAGTACACTTTATTTATAATGGTTTTATGAGATTAAGTTGAGAAAAAAATTGAAGATTTTTTTTCCAAGATGGCGTGCCATGTTTGTATGAAAATGTGGTTCTGAATTTTTTTTTGACAACAGCAAAAGTTTGTAAAACTTAAATAATTGTTTTCGTAAAGTTTCGTAACAAACAATTGTTATACGTAGTGTTTTAAAATACTATATTAATTACATTGATTGTAAAATTAGTTAGGCTGTTAAAAAATAGTCGAAAAACTTTTTAATGGCATCCATTCTCTTTTCAAAATTTCGTATTCAGCCATTGTCCTTCAGATTATTTAGGGTGGTCCCTTCCCATGGTCTCGCGCTATCATGAAATGAAGTCATGCTTGCAGAGACAGGCGGATTCAGGAAATACGATTATACCAGACGAATGACCAACCATTCTTTCCTTCTCCACCCAAACAAACGAATAAAAAAAAAGAAAAGAAAAATGAAACCGTTCATACAGGAAGCAACTTCATACGAGACGTGATCAGGGGTGCATAATATCTGAGGAGCTGTTAAAAAAGCCCTAAGGGTTTACTACCTCTGTCCCCCCTAGAACACCGTCGCAATAGTTTGCCAACGATTTACTGAAATCAAATTTTCCTCTTTTCTACCTACATACAATTTTACACCTTAAATCTAACATCGCAGGTAGCATTTTTGAACTGCAGCTGCTTTTAAAATTGTTTTATACGATTATGGATTTTATTTCAAGGATTTTAAAGATGAATTTTGTTGGGGACAGATAGGGATATGAAAATAGGGTGTATGGATGTCTCAATTAGGTTATGATGTCCAGTCAGACGGTATAATCTTGTTTGACAATGAAATAATATTGAGAATAAGTTGTTTTGAGAGGCCACTTTAGGTTTTGAGATGGAAAAATCCCTGATGCATAAGTTTATAAAAGTATTTATTGAGACAACAACTTTAGAATAACCATATTAGTGTCAGAACTTGGCTTAATAGTTTATGAACCTTAAAAAGTCTCGCTTTGTTCGTAATACAAGAAAAGCTGACAAACTCAGCATTTTACGGCAACATGAACATAAGAATAACGCTGATACCCACCTCATATCTAACTCGCCACAAAATCGTACGTAAACCTAAAACCTGCAAGCATTCTCATTCACTATGTGTTGCTTGAAGATCCTGTAACAAATCTCAGGGGCTTTATTTTTATCAGAACACAGCAAGTTACGTTCCTATTTCCTTATGTTGCCGCCGAATCGGGCCGCGATTTTGTAACTCGTAAAACAAGTAGTAAAACGTCTCCTCCGGTTTGAGAATCGATCGGCCGGGACGTCAGCCAGGCTCTGTTCGACGCTCCACTCCGCCATTTTACTGTCGAACGGTAAAATCTTTTAAATTTCGAATGGTAGCCGTTCGATTTTTGTTTTTACAACTTCAGTTCGTCTTGAAGTGTGCAGGTGAGCGGTTGTGCCGACAGATTTATTTTGAATTCTTTGTTGGTAAATAAAATAAGTAGCTCTATTGTGTAAAGTTAAGTTCAATGACATGTCATAAATATTTTCAAAAAATATATTCTCGTCACATACACGATTTAGGAGCTTCAAAATCAAACTTTTACAAAACTCGTAAAATTGAACATTAACGAAATCAAAAGCAAGGGTAAAATGTCCAGTTACTGACCGTGGGTACCTACCCGGGTTTGGTAGAAAATATGCAAATATCTGTAATTAAATCCGCGGACCGTATTTGACGTTCAAAACTGTTAACAATTTTATTTCCGTTTCGATGTAATACTGTTACTTTATCGCTTTGATAGGAGAGTTTAGGAACATATAACATATACACATAAACCCAAAAACTTTAGAAAATATGAGAAAAAAAAACTATTTAAAAAAGTTGTATTTTTGATTTACTTCTATGCTAGTCTCAAAAATAAAGCGCATATCTAAACTCCAACATTCTAAATTCTAAACAAAGTGTCGGTAACAAAGTTTCCTTTCTATTGGCAATATAAATAAAATAACGTGCTTTCGCAGTCACCTTCCACTAAAATAGCGATAGGAAAATTCGCTGAAATATATGAAAACGCCGCATCCTTAGGGATCTCGTAAAATATACTATAAAAAAGCCCTTTTCAATTTGTCACCACGCTTCCCACGGCGTATCACGTCGCGAAATTATAATTACGTTATATTCCGATAAAAATATTTATAAAATAACGAAGAAAATTCACGTCTTGTATTTTTATAAGACCTCCATTTGATGGCATAAAATTTAACTAAAAAGAAAAGACACTTACTCCTTCCTGTTTTATTTATTATTAACAATTAATTTAGCTAACGAGCTACAATAAAAATACACAGTAAAAAACACATACGGCCTAAGCCATTACTATTAAAATTCTACCCCAAAATCTATCAGCATTAATTATTTTCACCCTAAACCGGCTTCCGACCAGGAATTCTGTTAATAAAATTCCGTATAATCCCAGCAAAATAACCAGCACTGATCTCGATTAATGACGTAGTGAATTAAATGTACTAGGAAACCAATACTGTTGCATGTGGCGAAATATTAATTATTTTGAGCTTACTTCTGTGGAAATAGTGAATATTTTTGCTTAAAAATTGAGGAGCGTTCGTTTCGGGCGCCCGTCGTGTGTGACGGTTGGGTATCGAATGACTTTAATGATGGGAATCATGTGGTACTCAATTTGAATTAAGTTTTTAAAATTAAAAAAAAATATATGCACATTGTTAACCCTAAAATTACATTAAAAAGCAAAACTTACATAAAGCTAACAAGGGCTTAAAAAATTGCTGGGCGATAAAAAAACCAGCCATTAATTTGTATGGATTAAACCTAAACAAAAATATAAATAAAGGTGCGACGTTTGTTGTAGTATTTACTAAAATAGCTGTCCTATTTAAAAATAAATGCTTGAATGAAACATCGCTTGTTTGTCAATTAATCTCTTGTAATATTAAAAAATATGCTTATACACGCAACTTGAACACGAAAACCTGCCACTCCTGGTACTTTCGCACATACTCGATACATACGTAAGTAGAAAGAAATTCAATCGACTCGACTTCACATCACTATCAAATGACACTCACGATTCCCAACAAGGCTCCATAAAACCAAACCATTATCCTCTACAACTTAATTATACAACTTTAAACCTTAATGCGACTGAATAAGACGCTCATAGAGTGATAATTATAAGTTTGCGCAACCAACCCGGGTAATTACAGGCTTTGAAAAAGGAATTGTAATGTAGCAATGTAATTATAACGTCTTTGTGTGCGTGGGGTGTGCATGTGTGGGAATTAAGGGTGTTTGCACAATAGAGGAGGTGAATACAAAAGAGTATTTGTGTTATAGTTATAAAGCCGGTGTACACAAAGTTAATTATATGCTGAAAATTAAATTACGGCGCAGCGTTTCCACGAGCGGAATATTATTAAAACTGATTTTTTTTAACGTGTTATTAAAATTGGAATTCAATTTTGCTGGCTTGGTGCTTGTAGTTCTTGATGATTGTGCTAATAATGGTCACATTAATTATGCAGAAACTAGGTACTTACCTACCTGTTATGTATGCCTTTTACTGCTGCTTTAATTCGTAAATCAGTTTGATTAATTGATAAATGAGACATGACATGACAGCTCACAGAAAACTAGTTTAACGACAAAAAAACTACTCAGACCTTACTTCAGATCCTATCTACCGAAGGAATAGTTGTAAATTGTTTTCAACCCCTAACAGGGTTGCTGGACATCTCAAATAAATCATTTTTATTATACACCCCTCTAGCCTGCCATTAGAGGGCTGACTAGCGATTCTGCCACGATAAAACCCGCTATTTTCTACTGATTTAAAATACTTGCTGATATATCTAGTTCTATCGATATTAAGTGCAGTTTCGCGTGTACAGCACTAGTGTCGATAAATAAACATCGATTTTTGGTACAGCACTATGAGGTGCCAATTACTGTGAGAGCAGAAAAATAAATTGATTGTGAAATATAAGACCTTTTTTGCTATGTATTTTGGTAATTTAATATTTGAAATTTATAGACGACTTTGGCTCACTGAAACTCGCAAAGAAATATTATATCTAGTTTTCTTTATCGATAGCCCAATATCCTTCAGTTAAAGACCCATTGATTAATAAAAAAATTGAACAAATATTCTATGTAAGTACTACCACCGGACGTCAAAAATGTCTGAAATCGCTTAAAACTCAACAAACACTTCTATTATTGTCATTGTATCGTCAATTAAATTCATCAAAGTAGTACTCAACAATTCTAAAAGGCCATAATTAACGCTACATCCCTCTTTAATTTATAATTCGATACATCGAGACATTTTGTTTTGTCGATAATAAATGCCCATCATTATTCGAGACGTTTATTTTCGTAATAAGAACGCGGACGGTTCGAATTTCAAAATAGATCCGATTTTAATCGTTTGTAATTAATCGATGTTAAAGAGAATGATGCTTTAAGTATATCGATATGTTCAAGTGGTAATCGAAGATTTTAATGAACTTATGTGATTTAATTAAATCCGTAAAAAATAATAGAAGATTTATCTATCTGGTCCATTGATATTAAAAACTTCTAATGTTAGATAGATACAAGGTACATATAGTATAACATAGGTATAGAAACTAATTTAAATGATCAATAACGCTAGCTAACAATTGTTTATTCAATTCACGAAATTGCTTTGAAAAACAGCAATATCCAATAATACTTACCGCAAATTAATTCACAAAACAAAACAAAAGCCAACAATCCAATGACGGGAAAACAAATCTAATTGAAATAATCAAACATTTTCAAAATGGCGGCATCGAAAACATTCGTTCGTAAATAAAACCAATTAGACCAATCAAGGATATTGTGACCGGATCGTTACGCAAACCCATTTATCTAAAACACCTAGGAAAAACAAAAATTGTCGACTCAACATTTCATAATCAATTTCGGATTCCATTTTAGCAGTGCGAATAACGCCCCTTCACTATTACTCTCAAACTACATTGCCACAATTCTTCTTCTTATTATAGTTCTATACTAATATTATAAAGAGGAATAATTTTGTATTTTTGTTTGTAAGGGATAAACTCAAAAAAAACTGGGTCTATGTTAAAAATACTTTCACCATTAGAAAGCTACATCATCTGCGAGTAACATAGGCTATATTTTATCCCGGTAAGGACAGTTTTTGCGGGTGGAACCGCGGGAAAACGTCTAGTCTAGAATATTCTTCGAATTAAATCCTCTATGGATGTTGCATGAGTTTCGTTTAGGGTTGCCATATTGTTGGGATCTCGTATAATAAATCTGGATAAATTAATGGCAACACTGACAGATCGTTTACTTATTTTCGCCGACTCATAGTCCAAAATGAGCGTCTGTGTATGATGGAGCGGGGGCCCTGTTTCACGTTGTTTTATTCCGGCTTTTTTAATCGGGTTCCGCTTACTTTATTAGTTATGTTTTTGGTAATTTAGGAGTAAACGAAGGTTACACATAATACACATATGTACGTTTTGAGCGAAATTAGAAATCAACTAACAAAAAAATGGTTTTGAGAGTTTTTGAAACCAATTTAATCTAAAGTCAAATAAGGGGGTAGTGAATATTTAAGAACACACAATATGGCCTTAAAAATACATTTATTTTACATCGTTAAGTGTCTTTAGCAGGTCTAGTTGAATTTACGCATCAAGCCAAATATGAAAACATTACATTTTCAACACACATTTTTTTACTACATCTCCTAAAAGCTGCTACATAAACCTATACTTAATTTGATCTCCATTTTCCCACAGAACCAAGGTACGAGACAGCATACGCCTGCGAAGGCAAGACCTTGAAGATCGGCTGCAGAGAAGGCTCGGTCATTCACCTCATCAGAGCTAACTATGGAAGGTTCTCCATCACGATATGCAATGACCATGGCAACACTGATTGGAGTGTCAACTGTATGTCTACGAAGAGTTTGCGGGTTTTACATAGCAGGTAAGATTTTGTACTGAGCTATTTTTTAAGTTATGTTGTCTAAAGAGAAGGCTTGTCATGTATAGCTAGGGTTACCATATCTCAGGATTTGTCCTGAGATTTCAGGATTTTTCGACTCTTCTCAGGATTCCGGCCGGATTTAGCAAATCTAGTGCTAGCTCAGGATTTTGAATAAAACACAGGTTACATTTTAAAGATCTCTCTTATTAAACTACTAAAAATAATCTTCTTTCGGTAACAATTGTAGTTAAAATCAATACTTACCTATGTATTAATTTAAAACAAACTTAGAATAATCTTCTTTTGGTAACAATTGAATGAAAACGCGCAAGATCCGCAGTGTATACAACGATAATAATACGTTTTTGAGAGAAAATTCTCAGCTGTAGAAAATCTCAGGACTTTTCCATGGAAATCAGGCCTTTTCTCCGGACTTTTGATTTTTTCATCTGGTAACCCTATGTATAGCTTACTAGTTGTAGTCTGTGTTCGGAGAGAAGGTCTTCCCATACCGGGATAGAAAGAAGCATTTTTACAGATTATAGACTCTGAATACCAAATTATATTCATATCGGTTGTGTAATTTGGTCTGAAAGCGGGATAGGCAGAATTAACTAACGCGGCTTTCTATTGACAAGGTGTTGAAAAAAACTTCGGTTACAAAAATAATATTATTTAGGTAAGTTTTTGATTTATTAAATTCTACTGGCCAAAAGACTCCCAAATATGTGTTTGCATTTGCTACTGATTTCAAATTCCAGTATAAATGCTAGCTATTTCAAATATAGAACGTTTTAAGCTATTGTCATTATTAAAATCCAATATGGCGGAGTGAAATAGTTGTGGCTGTTTTTGATAATCTGAGCTCTGATATAATCTCAAATAAATGCTAAATTATTGACTAAGTATATGGTTTACATAACGTTGTGGTATTATTTAAAATGGTTAGAGGTAAAAAAACTTTAGGGTTTAAGATTTCATAGAATTAGAAATCAGTATCAAATATGCCATAGAGTGTACCTAATTTCAATAAATATGTGATTTAAATCATCACTTCTCAATTTCAAATATTTATAGTTTATATCCAGTTCTTCTCGAGAAATTTTATAGACAAAGCCTATTTTTGGTTTACCAAAAGAATATTTTTCTTCTAACAAAACAAATTTGGAGCTCGTCAATTCCTTCTCATTAGAGCCAAGTAATTCTATACTCAATAAGAAAAAACGAATAATTTATTTCATCGAAACTTAATCCAAATTACGTTTTCACTAACAGCCTATTAAATATCAAATTTGTTAGGTTTTATGTAATTTTTACGATTTCAACCTTTTTTTATATCGTATTATTTTTTTATTTCGTTTTTTATTACTTATTAACCAATTATAGGTTTATTTATTTTTACTAAAAATTCGTGAGTCTATAAAGGAGACATTGATTTCAGAATTTTGTTATAAATAATGCTAATCGATATTCATTACAAGCGAATGAACATAAATGGTAGCTAATATGATTACCATAATGAGAAATTAAGTTTTATGTGTACAAAGATATTTTTCGACTAATCGGGTTATATTATGAAATATTATTTTAGGTCCTTATTTTTTTAATGTAAGTATAAATTAGACTTATTATTTTTTTTTTCAATTTCATTATGGCGGAATGCTAATTATTTCTGCCTAAGTACGTACATAAAAATGTATAATAACTTACAAAATGATAACGAAGAAATTAAAACTTTCAAACGCCATAATTTAACTAAAACAACTCGATTTAAACATAAACACTGGATAATAACAAATCGTTAACCCGAGGCCGTCCGGAAACGCCCGAGTATTGCCGAAAATTGCCGAAAATTAAATAGTCCGTAAGTTGATAACGTTACGCCGCGAGATTGCCAATAAACTGGCAGTCCTTCCCCTAACTCATGTAAATGACATCTAAATTGATTGAAGGATACGTTATACTTGTATTTTTGTACTAACAAGTATATTACAAACTTAATCAGTATGTAATTTTTGCGAAATAACGTTTTATAATAACGTCACGTAACTTTAACTCCCAATTTCTTCAGTCTTGGCACATTTACTAAACTTTTTTGTCGTCACAAAAAAATCGATACTCTGTAATTAATTTATCCTTTAGTAGAATAATTCGATTAAGTAATTATTCGATATCTCTTTTTCATTACCAACATTCATACATAGCCGTCTTATAGACATAGGGTAGTTTCTATGTATCGTCCAAATCTAAATCGTTCTGTTCTCTTTTTGCAGATGTAGTATGCACCAAAACTGCAGTATACTAGCCAGCACGAATATGTTTGGTGACCCGTGTCCTAACACCCTCAAATATCTGGAAGCCCACTACCAATGCGTACCAGGTAAGTTTAATCTCCCGAACCTTTTCCCAATTATGTTGGGGTCGGCTTCCAGTCTCACCGTATGCAACTAAGTACCAGTGTTTCACAAGGAACGATTGCCTATCTGACCTCCTCAACCCAGTTACCCGGGCAAACCTTTACCTTTGGTAAGACTGGTGTCAGACTGGCTTCTGATTACCCGTAACAACTGCCACGGATGTTAAATGACAGCCAGTATCAGGTAAGTTTGACGTAAATAAACGTCACTTTACGTCAAAAATAAACTGTTTACGTCATATTCTGACGGAAGATCAGCCCACGTTGACAGGATTTTATTTTTAACTTGGGAAATTGTCAGGATGTTTTGAACGTGTTGTTTTGAACGTTAAATATAACGACACTTTATTTCGAGCTGTATACAGGGGTTAATTACTACTTTCTTGTGTTATAAATAACATGTCATTAAGTACCTAAATGCCGTTTCAGTTATCAAATTACTTGTAAATAGCAACCATAGAGTTTTCCAAGATCAAAAACATCCTTAGGATTTACTACAGGCCGTATCTAAAGCTTATCATCAACCGTTCGTGTGAACAGTGACCAAAGTTTACAAACACGAACAGAACAATGACAAAAAAAATAAAGTTTAAATTCTTAGCTGTCGAAATAGGGTAAACCCTGTAATTGAAGGTGTTTTTAAATAAATAAATAAACAAAAATGTACAAACTCTTTCTTACTTCCAATTTCAGCCTCAACAACCAGCACAACAAACCGGCCATCCCCTCCATGGCTCATCACATCCCAGCCGACAGTCTGGCGGTCTACCCAGCCGCCCATCCCCAAGAGTCCAGTCCAAACGCAGCAGAACGAGAGGAAGAAGCCCACAGTCATCACCCCTCCGACCTTCAGGCCACATATCACGCTACCCCCTGAGGTGAAGCTTGGTGATGTCGCTTCTAAGGTGATTGAGTTCTTTTTTAATCGACTTTCTAAGAAGGAGTATTTTTATGTGCAACGTGTGGTGATGGTAAGGTGCAATTGTGTGACGTGATGTATGCCTCGTGTGCTCACAAATTACCTGTTTGTGTGAGTATAGTACTCCTGTACTTATTATTGGCGTATCTTCCGACTTTTGATATTTGCGAGGTGTCCAGTGAACAATTATCTGTAAGAACAGTACATATTTCGTATACCCTTCAGCATGAAAGTTTTCTTAGTTCAACTTTAACATAAAATCAATTACAAAGAAACGAATCTCAAATTCCGTATTCGACCATAGCCTGCTTACTTTCTCTTTACATTCATTCGAAAGAATCTATTCATAACCATATCCTACTTCCCAACTATTCATAACACCCCTGTCTTTCAGAAGACCACGACGAGACAGCCGGACTCCTCATCCGAAAGGGAACCTCCGCAGAGTTCCAGGGAAAACATTCCAGAAGTTAAAGAAGAACCGAAAGCTGTAGAACCTGATCATAGCCAGAAGAACGATAAGGCTGCTAAAGAAGATGAACCAGGTAAGGATAGATTTAAGCCGTTAGTGTTAAAGGGTACAGACTACTCAACACGGAACCAGTTAGGCACATCAAGCTATTCCAATCAGTAACATTTTCTCAATCAACATAAAACTTTATTTAGTGGAAATCTACTGCTACTGCTATACCTCTCAGTCTAGCCTAGACTTTAAAGGGGAATGACGAGTCTAGGCCCAGAATTGCACAAGAGATTCGTTTTACAAAAAAAATATGTTGGTAGTTTTCAAATGTCTTCCACGTATTCATTAGTCTGTGTATGTCAGTAACATTTTTTCATAAATATTAAACATTATAACGACTAAACTAATGGAACTTGAACATAACTTGAGTTTCAAATGTTGCCTTTACAAAAAAAATGTTAACAGGTAACTAATCAGAATAATAAGCTTTCGTTTATTATTAAAAACCGTTCATTTTCTTCCCAGTAAACATACATTACATCTAATTCCTAAAAATATCTTTTAATAATTATTATTATACCAATTATTAATGAAAGAATATATCTATAAATCGACCTTTTCGCAAAATATATCTATAAAAAATGGCAACTTTCTATTGTTATGTCAAAGTTTTACTTGTCACTGTCAGTTGCCGAAAAACATAAATGTCAAAATCATTGCTTATAGCAATTCCATTGCGGTTACTTGTTTATGTTTATTGCGGTTTAAATTGAATACTTTTCGCTAAATTCGAATATTTACTCTGACGATTCTCCTATACCTGACGACCACGGCCTGATTATGGATTCTGTTCCCGCTACTCATGACGACACTGGCGAACATGAACAGTATTGATGGAATATAAGAATCTTAAATAACTTTGAAATGCTAAGTTTTTTGTAAACCATTTCTTTTACTAATTAATTGTAAGAATTGCTCCCTACTATTATCATTATTTTATATTCGTGTGCACAGAGGGCCTAAATTACTATGGCGACTTGGCATTCCCCTTTCAGGATAGCTAGCTCAAAATAATAATTTCCCAAAGTTTATACCTATATATTGATAAATCTATTTTTATTCAACCCGTCCCTTCTCCGTTTGTAAAAAAATCTTTCTTGGTTTTTATTCAGACAAAAGAAAATAATTAAACGAATTAAATGTTCACATGCTGATCGCTGCTCGGTGTTACCACTTCAAACCTTCTATCCCCTTAGTATAATATTTCTAATCATATAATTTGTTCGTCAGCTGTGACAGAAGGCACGATGGAGTGGCCAGCTAAGGACGAAGACTCGGAGCCGACACCAGCGGTGCACCCGCCTCCGAAGGACAGCAGACCAGGCACCGATATCTTGGACGAATTTGAAAGAACTTTTTGTAAGTTATCGTCACTCATCGTCTTTCATATATTTATTTGTCTTAATTTATAAAGTTCGTGTTCGTAAATGACTAACTGAGCCTTTCCTCTAAAAAAGTAAACAAGAACATAAACAGAATTGCTCCAGGATTTTTTGTAATTTAATTTTTATGTATTTTGCCAATAGATATGTGTATTGTCTATGTAAAATAGTTTAAGATAAATATGTTCCATATCGTCATCTGATGATATGTATTGGGACTAATTTCTTGAAAATTTTCAAACCATTTCTGTGTGCTGATAAAAAAGCAGCCTATGTGGTAATCCAGGGTATCCACCTATCTACATACCAAATTGCAACCGAACAAACATACATAAAAAGAATTTCAAACATACATCCATGCATTCTCACAAACTTCCACATTTATAATGAGATTATTTATGAGTAGGATAAATAAGTTTATTTATAAGTTTTTTTTAAAGTTATTACTTTTAAGTGTCATGTAAATACTCTTAAAAGACAGATCAGAAGGGGTAGACAAACATTAAAAACACATAATTCATAGACATACAACTGTGCAAGTTTTATTGCTTACAAACATTACTTTTATAAATGATTTAACGATATCTAAACGAAGTTATTAAAAATACAGCATTCAAGATAATTTGGAAATCATGTCAATTCTAAAGGTCTGTCATCGCAGTCGACGTCTTAACTTCTTCTTGCCAGCCTGCTCGGTGCAGGATGGGCGCAAGGAGGATTGACATCTAAAAATACATATATGCATGTACATTTGAGTAGGATAATTTACAAAAACCTTAACCTGTAAATTCCTTCCCCAGCAACGATAGCAACCCCCAACATCGGTCGGCGAGTATTCTGCCCACAAGTCAGCGCGCGAGGGTTGAACTGGAACTGGACTATGGCGGGCACGTATGCCGTGCAGCCGTGTCCTGGTGGAGCCACGGGGTTGGCTAGGTGGAAGTGAGTATAGACTTTATTGTTTAAGTGATGAGGTTGGATTTTTACTGTGTATTTTGAGTGCGGCTATAGAATTCTGAGGAAATTGACACAAACTTTAATGAATGGACTTTTGTTTCATCACAGTTTTTTAATCGACTTCTTGTTTTTGACTTTTTGTGGCAGTTTTTTCAGTAACGTTCTCGAAAGTTTCATAATTCATATTACACCCATGTTTAATTCTTTGGTAATATTTTATGTAATGGTAAAATAACCCCTAATTGAGCCATTCCCATTTTAAGTAAGTAAGAGTGAACAAAATGTGACAAATCATACTTAAAATTTCTCTATCTATACTCCAACCTCTATATACTAATACTTAATTTAGTATCTTCTATATCCCCAAATTTCTTTGATAGTACCTATCTACAAATATATCTAACCCTCTTCATCCCCACCAGATGCACGCTAACTCCTCACCAGTTCACTGAGGAAGAGCGTCCTCGACGCCGCGGCACCGGTCTACCTTCAGGCGAGAACTTCCATGACCTTGGCCTGGACCAGCCCAGTGATCGGCAGATGGAACTCCTCAGGAGACTTGGCTCCGAAGCTTTGTTGAAAGGTAGGATGGACTGGCAGTTTTTACACAAATTAGAAAATTTAATCAAGGAATAACTAATATTAATGTCTTACCTTCGGTATTTGTGTATTACTTACCCATATTTACAAAACAGCTACTTCCACACCACGCGCCCGGATAAAAAGTAGTCTATAAGTTAATCTTCTGCCAAGTTTCATCAAAATCCACCCAGTAGTTTTTGTGCAAAAGGAACAAACTTTGGCATTCTTAATAATATACATACATACTGATAAACCAAAATATTTTAAGAAGATTCATTTATAATTTCATCTTTATTGTTTATCGTCAATTTTCATTCCCTATGTCTTTACCAGAACCGTATTTGTACTAAATCCTGTATTATCTACGTCCAGGTCGTGACGGTGACTCTCCCGAACATATCATAGACTACAGAGGAAACACTGGTCTGGTTGAAACAGCTGGCAACATCGCCCAAGTGGCCAACGATTTGATATACAGTAAGTAGAAGATTCTTTTACAAGAACTAACCGTGATTAGAATTGAGAACTTTCTGTTAAAGAAATGCTTAAAAGGCTGATTATTAGTATCAAGGATAGTAAAGACTAGCTTCCTAGTTCTGAGCACCAAATTTTAATTCACACCTTCTTGTAGTGCTCTTCTTTTGGAGCTGGGAAATGCCCACAAGATGACCCCTCAGTGACGGAGTGTTTAACTTTACTGAATAATACCCGCCTCTGTTCTTTTTGAAGCCCTCTTTGCACCAGGGCCCATGTAAATTTTTTAACAATCATGCAGCTTCGTCCTTCTTTTGGCAATGATAATACCTCTTCACAGAACAAAACTTACATTATATTTCAAACCGAATATTCTTATTTATTATGTTATTTCCACAGCTGATGCAATACCAGAATGGCACGGCGCTACCCCTGACCTGAGCGAGTGTCGCTCCGTGTGGCTGAACAGCCTCGAGGCTCGAGTGAGGGAAGGAGAGTCACTGTTGAGCATCAGCAATGATTTGGCACAGGTATTTGTAATTATATTTTAGAAAGCCAATACCTAAAAGGCTCAGTTCAGTGACATTATAAACATCAGTTTTGTTATAACAACTGTTTACTATATTTTTTTTATTCAATTCATAAAGCTATGATGTCGGTGAAATGGGCATAAGTTTTATTTTGTTCGAAAGATAATAAAATAAAGTACTATTTTATTCTTAGCTTCAAGGTCTATATTTCATGCACACCGAGATAGAATTTTCTTTAAAAAAAAAACATAACAATTCTACAAATGAATCAGTTTGATGTCCTCTTTGTTATTCTTAAAGATAATCTGAAAAATCATTGGAACATAATACACAATCAATTTCACACCCATATCCATAAACAAACAAAGTTCTTAATCGAAACCTGAACTTTCCATCAGGTCACATCATCAAAGACACTATACGGTGGCGATATGATGACCACAACCAGTATTATGAAGAAGCTCGCTCAACGAATGTCGCAGAACGTACAAACCTTCCCCGACCCGAGACAAAGAGAGGCGATAGTCACTGATATGCTACTTGGAGTTATTAAAACTGGTAAGTTAGCAATAACAATAAGCTTTTTTCTAAGTTTTAAATTGACCAGCTTGAAATTTCCTGAGTCTATGTAAAAGTTTTTGGAACCAACCAAAACTTGTATGTGTAAATGTACATGTAAATTGTCTTTGCAAGACTCGGAAATCCGGCTTGTGTGTGTGTGAGCGCTGCCGAGATACGCATACAAAGACAATATGCACACACAAGTATCTCATCATCTGCTTTCTCGTAAAAACACAATTACCTGTACTTGCTTTTGATGCTGTCTGACTATTTTACCTTACGCTTCTCTGTACTTTATTATATACTTATTTACTTTATTATATTATTTATTTATGCTGCTTGCCTAAATTGAAGCTCAATTCTTAAAAAAAACTTCCAAGTAAAACTTGTATTACTCCTGTAAGAATAAAAACCGACCCAAGCATAGTTTCGAAAAGGCTAGGCACATAATTTAAAAATCAAAATACTGAGAAAGAATTGAGCTTCATCTTAACCCTTAACCTGCTTTTCTGCTTACCCTCACTGCAGGATCCAGCCTCCTTAACTTCAACCCAATATCTTCTCCACCAGGGTCCAATCTCCTGGAAGAAGCCCAGAGGTCTTCGTGGGCAGACCTCAGTTCTGAAGCCCAGAGCAGGGCAGCCAGTGCCCTGTTGACACAACTTGAGGAAAATGCATTTTTGTTAGCCGATGCTGTTACAAAAGAGAAAACTATACTACAGATTGTGAAGAATATTTGTAAGTATCATTTACTGTTAAATAAGTTACAGAATTTTTAAATTAAGTAAAAGACGCCAATCAATTTATAATAATAAGTGTATTGTACCAAAACTATAGCTACTATTAATTAGTTCCACAATCCAAAAATAGTTTTAAAAAGTTAAGGTTCTTTCTTTTCTTTATTTGCCTTTGATTTCCATAGATTTTTAGCCAAATCGGTTCAGTTAATCTTGTGTTTTAAAAGGTGTATCTTTCTTTTAAATATGTGTATAGAGAAAGTATATAATAAATATCGAATCTTCGTCTACAGGTCTCTCAGTGAGGGTTTTGGAAGTAAAGAATGTGGAAGACGAGACGTTCCCGTCACCCATCGCGCAGGAGCAGTGGAAAGGCTCTGAGGACACCATCACCATACCCAAAGCAGCTTTACTTGGTAAGTTCCTCTTTCCTTCCCGTACAAAGCATAGTACATTATTTACTGTAGTTTTTCTAGTAGTCTCCCTCGCAACTACTACGCATGGGTTCTCGGGATCTAGTCCCGGGTCGGACAGAATTCGCTATGTGTATTTTGAGAAACTGTCAAAAGTAGACCAGAGTCTGGAAGTTGATGATTGATACACCAGTGGATCGGAGAGCACGTATATGTCGGTCCTGCGCCTGATCTCTGTCAGGTCGTATCGCATAGCCGTTCCATCTGGCTATGAGAGTGAATTGATCCCGTAGTTTAAGAAATAAGCGCATTCTTACAGTATTTGTTTCGATGTAATTACCTATTTTCTGATAAAGTCATTCTTCTTTTCAGACAACCGTCAGAACGATCTAGTCCGCATCGTCTTCTTCGCCTTCGACCGGTTAGAACAGATCTTACCACCGACCTTCGGCAAGACTCCTCGGTTCCTCTCCAGCTTCCAAGCTGACAGCGGTACCTCTTCATCTACCAGTATCAACTCTGAAAAGGAGAAGAGGAATGTTACTAGAGTACTGAATTCTAAGGTAAGAAGTGCAAAAATGTTTTAACGTAGCTGGAAGTCAAGGAGCAATTGTTCGATATAAATTGATCCGTTTAGGGACGATTTTTTTTAAATATTGGACTCCTGTGGCTTCTTTGAAAGTTAAACCCAGTGTTTGCTGTAATTAGTAGAATAATTTTGTTCTTTAAAGGCAAAGGTAGTTAAACAGCCAGTTTTACTAAGAGTTAAGTTACGTAACGTATATGTTGCTGTAACACCACAGAAGTAAAAGACAAATTCTTCAGACAAACACATCCCTCGACTGGAAACTATAAAATCAAGTTTCAAAAGCCGTTTCTAAGAAGTTCCCTAGTTGAAGAACTCGGAATTTATTGATATATTCTGTTAACAGGTGATATCAGCAAGCTTAGGCAACGGACGCCACATCCAGCTCTCTCAGATGGTGCAGATCACGATGAAGCATATCAAGGTTGAGAACGTTACCAACCCCGCTTGTGTCTTCTGGGATTATACGTTGCAGTAAGTTTATAATTTCATTGAAGATTTAGAGTAATCACAAAAATCGTATAAATAAAACAGTAACTTAATTCTATTCATAACAAGCTTCTGCAAGTGGTTGCACCTGCTTGCAAAAGGAATTACTTCCCGCACCTGGTAAAAAGTAGCTTCAATGATTTTTCGATGTGTAAGCTATGATATTGCCAAGTTCCATTATAAACCATTTAGTCGTTTGCGTGTGAAGAAGTAACAAACACACATATGAGTTTCGCCTTTAAAAGATAGTGTGATATGATGCACAATACAAAATTTTATTTAAAGTCCTACTATCAACTAACGATGACTTACCATAAATTTTATCCCTTCTCTTCCACAGCGGCTGGTCTCCCGAAGGTTGCCAAGTGGAATGGTCCAACGCGACCCACACAGGCTGTTCCTGCTCCCATCTGACAAACTTCGCGATTCTCATGGATGTCCACGGCGTGCCTCTCAGTGCTGCGCACGAGTTGGCTTTGCAGACCCTCACGTACATCGGCTGTGGGATATCCACTGTGGCGCTGGCAGCAGCCATTATTGTGTTTACATGCTTCAGGAATGGGAAGGTAGGTTTTGGCGGTTTCTATGGTATTATATAAATAAGAAGAATCTGTTACTGCTGTAAAGTACATATTTCAAGTTATGATAGTTGGTATGGCCGATCACGTGTCACCAGTTTTTCACCTTCAATAGCTTTCCTTAAAGTATGGCAAATATTAATTATGTAAGGGCAAGTCTGCAGAAAATAAACAGGCTAAAGCTACCAGAAAAAGTAACACACATATGTTATGTTTATACCTGATAGACCAAAAAAAATATCGAATCTGTTCACCAAGATAAAGCATAGAAACTATTTATGTAAAACCCCTTTGTAAACCTGATTGACAAACAATCTGATTGATAGAAGCCATTACAACCCCTGTTATTGCTACTTGTCTAAGTCTCAATTTACAATTATTTAGACATTTCTTAAGCCCCTATTTAAAAAATAACAATCTTCGACTTTGACTCACTCCCTCCTCTGTCTAGCAGTCAGACCGCGCACTAATCCACAAGAACCTCTGCGCCTGTCTCCTGGTTGCTGAAGTGGTGTTCCTCGCTGGCATCGACAAGACTGACAACAGGATCTTCTGTGGAGTCGTCGCTGGGTTGCTGCATTACTTCTTCCTTGCTGCTTTCGCGTGGATGTTCCTCGAAGGTAAGTGAATTTGGATCTTGAGTAAAGTTTAGGCAAAGTATTTGTGGACTATCAGAACTATTTTTGATCTTGGGACATAATGATAGATGGTTGACCATGAGGCATTTAATTTACAATTATTTGTTAATGGATTTTTAATAAACAAATAAATAATATTAGTTATGGTCCACAAAAAAAGCGAGGATGTTTTACGAAAATGGGTTTTGATTTTTAAAAGAATGTCAACACTTTGTTTTCTGCCAAGGGTAACTTGTTATTCCATTTCATGGGTCTGAAGATGGAGCAGCAATATGCGCCTAAAATCACCTCGGAACTTTACACGTAGAATTTGAAACATGTCAGATAAAATGTCTACCATACACATACCCTTTGAAAACTACAACTATGGTCAAAATTTAACAAAAATACCAAATCTTCCAGGTTTCCACCTCTACGCGATGCTAGTGGAAGTCTTCGAACCAGAACACCCTCGAGCCCGCTGGTACTGCACCTGCGCCTACCTGGTGCCGGCGCTGATAGTCCTGGTGTCTGCTGCTGTGTACCCTGGGGGGTATGGCACTGACAGGCATTGCTGGTTGACCACTGATCGGTGGTTCATGATGAGCTTTGTTGGACCTGTGATTTTGGTGCTGGTGGTGAGTTTTTTTTAGAAGTTTTTTAGAATTTGTTTAGAAGTTTAAAAGATTTAATTCGAAAACGAAATAAAATTGTGTGATATGGAGTATTGCCAATTGCCGTCTACGGAACTCAAACCCCAAAGAACGCCAGTATGGAGGTTTAATTTAAGAAAAATTTTGAATGTTGAGACATCCGAATTAAGAACCTCTTTCGTTTTGTAAAATCGGTTCAAAATGAAAATTAGGAGGCAATGTTTAAGGCCTATTTTCATGTTAAAAATAATCTCGGTGGTCATTTGTTTTGTATTATTTTATACTGTCCTTCTACTAGGAATTATCAACTAATGAAGTTATTGTACTTTTTCAGGCGAATTGGATATGCCTGATCATGGTGATCTACATGATGTGCACACATTCTACCGTCTCCCTGAAAGCTAAGGACGACGCTAAACTATATAAGATGAAGTAAGTACAATAAGCCATATCTATCATACTTTTTAATGTATTTTAAACAGCATGAAATAAGCACCATTAAGAGTTTGGTACACCAGGAGCACCAGATTGGATACCAGTATATTACATGGATTGCCTAGCCGACGTCTATAACCTGGAAAACTCAAAACCCCTTAGAAATACTGGTTGTCAGGCATTCTGAATTTCCACTACCCATAACGACTGCCCAAGAAGCTCAACTGACGACCGGGACCCACCTATTTAACACACAAAAACAATATGAGATCCAGGCCAATATGTCTAATTAAACCCTTGTTTAACTTCCAGGGTATGGCTGAAAAGCTCGCTAGTGCTGGCCTTCCTACTCGGCTTGACCTGGACCTTCGGGCTGCTGTACTTGAGCGAGCAGACGGTTGCCATGGCATATGCCTTCACGATCCTCAACTCGCTGCAGGGTCTCGTCATCTTCATCTTCCACTGTCTGCAGAATGATAAGGTGAGCATAGATAACTAGTAATTATGGCAATAAAAAAATATATTAAAAACATGGATCACATGAGTAATTAAACTGGCTCAGATGTTGAGGTAAAAAAACAGTGGGTGAGACATATCAATAGCTTTCCAATAGATTTCACTCGTGTCGCATTGGAGACTGACTACTCTGAGCAACCTCATAAAAAAAAGCCTTTGGCCTCTCAATACCGCGCATCTACATAAAAAGTATCCTATAGCTTTCTTCGATAAATGGGCTATCTAACACCTTAAGAATTTATCAGATCGCTCCAGTATATCACAAGATTAGCAATTTCAAACGTATAAGGTTCAAATATTACTAATATAGAAAAGAAGAATGACCTTCTATCTACCTCAGCTATATTTTATCTGCCTTAGCTAGATTCATTAACATATGTATCTACATACTAATCTTACATCTCCACCACTCCCCAGTTCCGCAACGAATGCGCCCGCATCGGCCGTCGTCACCGCTGGTTATCCTGCTGCCTCCACTTCACGGGCCAACCCTCAGAGACTCTTCAGCATAACAACGGTCCCACAGCCTCCTCCTCCAACCATATGGACACCCGCCAGGGTTCTGTGAAGAGTAGGAGGTACCATCAGAGCGCGGCTGATGTCGATGATGTTGTCGACCCTAGGGATGTGACGGTATGTCGATAGTTTGGTTATATTTTTGGGATAAAATAGAGGGCGTTGTAAAAGAGCCTGATTATGTAACATATAAATGGTAATCTAAAGTTCTTTAATAAATTAAAATATGGGAAATTGCATTGATAAACAAAGGAATGAGATTATGTTACGTAATAAGGTTGCAGTTTTTGTATTTAGAAGTTTATTGTTTATGAAATAGAGTTCTAAATACAAAGCTGGTTGTAATAATGACGGGTAATGGGCATCTATATGTCAATTTTATAAGTGCGTTAATGGTAGATTTGTCGAACTTTATAAACGAAATCAGTTTTGAAGATCATATCTTTTTTGGATAGATCTCCTAATGTTAATTTTCAATTATGAAACAGTCACGATTGCAAAAAGTTTGACAAATATAATAAAATGCATTAATCTTTGGGTATTAAATATAGGGAACATCGAAACCGCTGCTTAAAGCTGATACGCAACGGGTTTATGTTAAGGACGAAGCTAATATTTTTCAAAGTATATTTGCATAACAAATTGTCTACTCCAAAAAATTGTAACTATTCCAAAAAATTGCATGATAATTGGTGGTGGCATACTTGGTTAATTTATAGAAACGAACTGACCTCAATTTTTAACTTTATCGATATCGATAAAAGTTACACAGTAGCTGCACTATTAAACCAACTTACATACACTATAGATATTATATTTATTAAAGTATACCCCAAGTAAATGTCTATTACAACTTATAGCAAAGCACAGCCAGCACGTCGGGACTCCCCGCAGCGTCAGCGTCAACAACAAACAACTTGATCATCAAAACATTAAACGTTGTTGTCAACAACAATAATCATAACAACAATAATGTTGTCAACAACGCCGCTGTCGCATCCCTAGCTGCTGCAGCTGCAGCACATAGCTACCATTCCAACAGAAATAGACGCACGTCCCAAGAAAATCAAAATTTTGGACCTTCGTCGAATTTTGGACCTAGTTTAAATGCGACAGCGGCCAATTTTGGCCATAATATGCCTGAGAGAGAGCCCCCGGCACCCATGACGCAGCTTAGGAGCAATATCAACCCTGGTAGCGGAAGATACCCTCATGGATACCGACAAAATGGCCAGCAAGGTGCGTACGCATTCAGAGATAGGGTATTTCCAAAATTTTGATCTAAAATAAAATAAAATTGATACCACCAGACACCACGGCTTTTGTCACTAATTGGTTAAAGACAGCTCAATCGTTTTTTTTTTGTTTTAACATGTTTATTTTTGTGTTGTAAATATGTCACTAACATTTTTGTCTTTCAATGTTTTGTATGTTTCGTTTTACGGTAAGTCCAATTTGTTTTTTTTTTATTTCTGTCTCTTAAAAGCCTTCTATCACTAATGCTTCACTAATAATAATTTCTTTGAATATTAACATTGTTTCTTTAGTGGTGTGGTGGTTATAGTAAATACTGACAGCATCACTGGATGGCATACAATATTTCTGACTAACAGTCCAAAATATTATACCATTCAGTTTGGAAATACAAATTGAATCCTATCTCTAAATGCGTATCGCATACATTAGTCATTCTGTCGTCTATCCTACATAGTATATATGTATTTAAGTATCATTTATATGTGTAATATATGATAATTCTTTATATAGAGTTACAACTTGCAACCTGAGGCTGCGCGGTGGAATATACGTCCTACGGCCCCGATATACGTTCCGAGTGAGGACGCAAGATCGATGCGAGTGCCTACTCCTCAAAATATTCCTCATTCTACGTCTCACACTCAGAGTATAGCTTCAATGCATAGCTATAGGAACAATATCGAAGTTCCCAATGAGTACCAGAACTTGAGATCTCGGTCGCCATCTTGTTTTTCGAACAAAATGGCGGCGTCGATTGGCGCGAACGAATGGGCGGTGATGGCGAATTCTGCTAACGTATGGAAGGTGAGGGGAGGGGCTGTAAAAACGCTTGTCGCTGTTAAATAGAAGTTTCATGTATTTGTTTTAGTTTTCTTTTGCGTTTTGGTAAGATCTAAGAAGTAAATACGGGGATTCTAAAGTTTTGTGATGATTTCAACTTTAATTAGGTACCTACTTACTTATGTCTACAAAGTTGTAATTACTTTTTATTAAATTAGTGTTCTCAATAGTTTGTAGTCTCTAGTTCAGGCTGACCCTAAACTTTTTAAATTACCTAATACAAATTAGATTTTAAATCTATACCTAGAAATTAGATAATGTAGTAAGTAATTATTTACTTCAATAGCCTAGCGACGAGCATTTTCAATTTATTTTTATTTTCAGGTTTCTACTACATATACTATATTTCAAACATTTCTGTAAATAAAAACATCTTTTAGTTAACATTGGTGACGGGGCACAGATCTTACTAAATCGTGGAAGGATCACCTAACATACTGCATGTGGATAACCTTAGAGGACATTGCATGACGTCACTTCACTTGCATAGCCCTACCCATCTCCTTCCAAATACCTCCTGTACACAGTCGCCCATCATGGCCATTTAATGTTCATTCTACATACAAATTCATCCATGTAACAGTTTTGAATGACACGGAGTAGTAAGCAAATGGATTTTTCACTCAAAAATAATTTGTAGACAAGGAATTCGTTAAGAGGCAAGCAATAGCCATTTTTATATTCTACATATTATGTTCTTCTTGATGTCCTTAAATATGGGAATTGGGTATAGCTATCCCAGATTTGCGATATTTACTGTTTAATTAATGCAATTGCACAAAAACAAGATGGCGGATGTATTTACAAGTCATGATAATCCATTTGATAACTAACTCGTGTTTCATCGAATATAAAAACCAAATACATATTCGCTGTGTGTACAGGAGAAATAACACTTCATAGCACTTTAGTCTAGCTAAGATTAGCACTACTATACTAACTGTCATTAGTGAGTTTGAACTAATTAAATAAAAGTTACAGGAAATTAAGACCACTGTAAATAAACATTCAAAAAATCTAGTGAAAAAAAATATCCTGGAAAACTTAGAGAAAAAAAAAACAAACAAAATTGAGCTGTCTTTCAACCAGCCTCAACCTCCATTCTAATATTAATCCTTGTCTTACAGAACACTTCTTCTAAGCATCACCCAGTGAACTCGTCGACGCTCCCTCATCACGACACCCTGTCGCGTCAGCTCGCGCAGCAGAACCACATGCACAGCCCCTACGAGTGCGACGCCTCCCTCGCGCCCCCCTCCCCGCGACACAAGGACGAGGAGAGCCCCCTCCACCACCCACAGGGGTACAACACAACCCGCAGCTACAACCATGACTTCAGGAACCCCCACGTCTACATGTCCCAGCACTCGCCAGGCAGCCAAGAAATGATCTTCCGAAAACACTACAAAGACGACCGCAGGAAACATCATCATCATCATGGCAGCCAGAACATCAACCATACTTACTCCGAAATCGCAAATCAGCAAGGCAGGATGTATAGACGAGGATCCGAACAAGAGTTCCGCGTCATCCAAGACGATCCCGTCTATGAGGAAATCGAAAGGAACGAGACACTTATGTCAGATATGTCGGATGACAACTCAGGTCCGGACAACTGCCGCCAGAATCCTGGACACCACGGCTCTTCAAGCTCAAAGTTTTTTGGGGATCACCGCCCACTTATTTCGTACAGCCCCGGGGAACGGCACCACCATGAGCAAGAGCATTACGGGAAGTATGGGAAGTGGGATACCCTGGAGCGTTACGACCAGAGACACTACGAGAGCGGCCGGCTGATGCACCCGTACCACCCGCCGCAGGAGAGCAACATGCGAGCCCTGGCCGCAGTCCTCAACGGGGAGAACAACGTGGTGTGCCACCTGGAGCCGCACAACTCCTACGACGTGTACCAGCCGCAGAGTGCCAACCCCAGGACTGTCTCCCAGCCCAGTTTCTAAACAGTGCAATTGAACATGTGATTAGACTGTGAACGTTCGTCTTAGCGACTTCGCGTGTGTACAGAAATTTAGAACGGAAAATTTTTCTATGGACGTAGACTTAGAAGTCTTTGCAACACTTAAGATTTATTTAGAAAAACTTGCCATAACGTGGACATTAATATTTATAGTATAGTGACTTAAATTTAAATCACTTTTTTCACTGTGATCCTATTTAAATATAATGGCTCAAGATTCTATATCGCGACCAGGTACTTTGCGAATTGGATAGTAATTTTGTATATATGGTTAGCGTTTAGTACTAGATATTTAGTACTTCCAGTGTGACCTTACTATCGTTACTACTTGGGTTACAATCATGGCATTCTGTCGCATTACATGTTTTCTTACTGTAGGAATGATATCTGTGATGTCTCACTTCGTCGTTGTGTTTAGCGAGGTGACTCTTGGAACCGCTTCCTAGCTAGGGGCGACTTTAGGTGTTTATTGCCCATTTTCACCAACAATCTCTTAATCTAAGTGCCACTTAGAATAAGGGCTCTCCCAATTTTGACATAAATAACTATGGATAAGGGATACCTAAACTTTGGTGAAAACTAAATTCTTATTAAGTGTTCCGTAAATGCTCTTAGGGGATCCCTTAATTTAGGTATTTGTTGGTGAAAATGGGCATATGACTCTAGGCAATGCAACCATGACAAAATACTTTTATGACATAATACTTAAATTAAACTTATTAATACTCTTATTTTCAATGCAATCACAAAATGACAATGCAATTTTAAACCCAGTGTAGATTTTTGTAAAGCACACACTTTTAAAGTGCACAAATGTAGAAAATACAAAATTGAAATATTTTTAATTTCATTAAACACAACGACGAATTGTTATCTTTAGTTTAAGTTCGCTTTTAGCCATTATTGTATCACTGCCATATAGTACCGTTTCGTATGCTTTTATACAAATTTAAAGCTTAACTGTAACAATATACGGTTGATTTTAATTTGAAATATCAGTACATGTTGGTATTTTAAACACTCCTTCGAAAATTACACTGTAGTTACTTTTAAAGACTGGTATAGGTACTTTGTCTTATGGTTATCTTAATGATTTTATAACCGTTTTTATCTTTCTATAATATATTTATAAAATGTATCCTACCAGCACAAACACGTGAACATTCCTACTAGTTATTTTAAGATCCTACTCTACTCAAATAAATAAAATAAATCAATTTTGCACAAAAGACAAATTTTTACCACTGCCAAAAGGAGTATTTAAAATACCTTCATAAGGGTTAGCACACATTATATCGAGCTGCATAACATAACTGAACAGTCTCAAACGCATATTTACTAGTATCAAGATATTTATGTCACTTACGGCCAGTTTCTTCATCAAAAGTTAAAGTTATGGCTAAAGTAATGTCTTAAGTAAAAGTAACGGTTAAATTAAATTTTTCTTTTAGTTTTGCTGTCACTTTAGCCTTGAAAAAACGAATTTGACCGTTAATTTTACTTAAGACATTACTTTAACTTTAACTTTTGATGAAGAAACTGGCCGTTAATTACTAATATTCGTTCGTGGTAACTTAAGCTACTTTATGAACTAAACACAAGTTGCCGAACAAAGTCACAAATTTTGGTAACAAACAAGGTCACTTATATTTTTGTTTCTTGTGTTATAGAAGGCTCAAAGTGCCTTGATACTTGAGTGATTTAAAAGATCATCAGGCAAAGAGTTTGCGTAACTTTTCGGGCGCCTGATTTTTCTTTTATGATTTTATGAATACTGTTTTTTATTAATAGGTACTATGTTACTATGTAGCTCCAAATAATGTGTGCATCCTACCGCAGCTTCGTAAAAAACTATAATTTGTCAATATTTCAAAAAATCCATCCATCCAAACCTATTATAGACTGACACCATTTGATGTTGTGCACTTTCTGTACATTAGAACTTAGCGTAAATAACTCGTTTAATAAAATAAATGATAAAAAAAAATGACAAAAAATATTATTTCTACGTAATGTAGATTTTTAATGCCATGGATATACCTGTTACTTTATTAGGTAGGCTCGTTGTATTTGACGTTCTAAGTTAAATCTTGATCTAATTTTAAACAATATCTTTTTAATCGTTTGTAACAAAGCAGAACTCTCAATCGGTTTCGCAACTACTTTTTAACTGTAGATTAACTGTTGTAACATTTAACTAGAAACGTCAAATAAAGCTCAGCCTCTTATGATAAGGAATTGTTTGATTAGAATTGATAAAAGTACAATAACTGCATTGATTTCCATGTATATTTTAAATGTAAAGCAATATATATTAGACTGAAGTATTTGATAAATTTTCCGCCATTTTTTACTATAATACAATTAATTTATAAACATTTATACATGTAGGCGAAAATTTATAAAATACTTTTTTGAAATGGGAAAATAAATGATAAAAATTTTCTTGGGGAATGATTATTTTTTCTAATTGGGTATACTAGTCCATCTATTTTTCCCATTCGTCTGAACTAATGTAAGTGTACATTTCTCATGTATTTCTGTTATATATTATTATTATTTTTGTTTTTGTAATGTATTTTAAAAACGTTAACGTCATAAATGTAAAGTAGAAAAAAGGAAAATGTGTAAATAAATTAAAATTTATAAAAATAAAGAGTGGCCGTTCTGTGAGGACGGCGCATATGAATTTTGTGATTTTATTTTCTTTTTACCTGCATCCATTCTTACCTTTGGAATTCAACATTATCATGACGAAAGAGACGAGAAGACTTGCAAATGAAATAGTGGCAAATTTAACGGTAGCATAAACGTAGTCATAGTCATAGTAAATAGCAAAGTATGTGGTGAGGCGTGTAAACAGCCTCACCAAAAAAATTAAAGAAGAAGAATGAAGAAATGTGTGAGCGGAGATTTGAAAAATAGCGGGCGGCGAGCTGGAGGGGAAACATAAGGGGAGTACATAATCCTAACTAATATCATAAATGTGAAAGTAACTCTGTCTGTCTGCCTGTCTTTCTGTCTGTCTGTCTTTTCTTCACGCCTAAACTAATGGACTGATTTGTGTGAAATTTGGTACAGACATAGTCTGGAACTTGTTTTTTTTCCAAAGAAATACAAAAATAAAATTTATTCCGGACATATACCGCCATCTATTGGTCAAACCATAAATCTGCCGCAAGTCACTATTCCACGCGAACGAAGTCGCGGGCAAAAGCTAGTAAAGTATATAAGGAAGTACAAAAGAGGAGTACATAATACAGTATATAAGGAAGTTCATAAGGTAAGTAAATAAGGGGTGGACATAAGGTGAGTACATAATAAATTATATAAAGAGAGTACATACGGAAGTACATAAGGGGACTACGTAAGGAAGTTTATAGATTAGAGAAAATAAGGGATTACAATATAGGAGTACATAAAGGGAGGTCATAATACGTAAACTTAAACGCGTTATGTGTAAGTTTACCTCTAGTCGTGGTGGCCTAGTGGGTAAAGGACCGACCTCTCAAGTATGAGGGCGCAGGTTCGATCCCATCCCAGGAATCATCAACAATACATTTTTTTTTTTTTTATTTACACACAACCTTACATCTACCCTTACAGGCTTGCCTAATGCGGCAGATGGGTTCTTATTAATTTATTCTAAACTAAACTAAAAAACACATACATAACAAAACAATACAAACACATACATCACAAATCAACATATACAAACTTAACTAGATTCGTAGCACACCACCCTATAAGCGACTACAGTGAAGTCATTCAGCGAGCACGTAAATAAATCCAGCCGGTTGGCTATGGCATTAAGCGTGCGAACGGCGCGCGTCAGCGGCGCTCGCTGCAGCGGTTTGTTCCCACTAGTTCTACTGCTTAGTTCTACCGTAGAACTAATGGGAACTTTTTTTCCCACTAGTTCTACTATTTGAGGTGTAACAAAATAGTAGAACTAGTGGGAATTATGGTTTTTATTGGTATTCCCACTAGTTCCACTGAACATTTGCAGTAGAACTAATGGGACATTTTGTTCTACTAGACAGAAGAAGTACAGTCGACGGACTGGGGGACATCTGGCCGTGTCCGTGGCCCGTGGTTATCTGTAGTTGTGATTTTTATCAGAGCTCAAAATCGATAGCAGTCAGAATAACTTAGATTTTTTTCATGAATTTCAACAAAAATTAAATGTTTTTCTTTGTAAAAGTACTAGGACAGCAGAAATGAAGAGGAGCTGGGTGGTGTTTAAAATCAGACATTGATATTCATCTACAACACTACTAATTAAAAGACATTGTTTATAATAATACACATTGAATAGGAATGTAAGTATACAATAACGCAAAAATAACTTTGAAGAGACTGGCTATTTGAACTGCAGCCCTATGATTTAGGCAAAAAAATATCAAATGAAAATAATCGTTTAAAAAAAAAAGGTTAAAAAATTACAAAATAATTCGGACATTTACCGTCGTACCACAAAAATAGTCTTTTAATAGTCTGTTGAACACTTGTCTAAAAAATTCAAACGACGCGCGTTGAACTAAGATCCCTTTTGTAGCCACACTATTTTTAGACAAATGTTCAACAGATGTTTAAGTTTTAGTTCCAAACATAACACTCACATCAAACTAACAAAATCAAAATCAAAAATCATTTATTCAAACTTGGCTGCAAGACAGCACTTTTTGAACGTCAGGAATTTACAATAGACAGCCCCCAAAACGCCCACCCTTCACCACTTCCTATGTGTTTTTGCTGGAATGAAGAAGTGGCGCAACAAACTCCCCAGCAACACATGTCTGTCTGTCTGTAGGTTAGAAGAACCTTTTAACTAAACTAACTTTAGTGTGTTTTTTTTTTAATCAATGTGTCAAGCACCACCACAATGGTGGTGTTTAAAAATCAAAAGAACAAAAAGATTAACTAGCTCCTCTTCATTTCTGGTATCCTAGTACTTTCCTAAAGAAAAATATTAGATTTTTGTTGAAAGTAATGAAAAAAATCTAAGTTATTCTGACTGCTATCGATTTTGAGCTCTAAAAAAAATCACAACTATCGGCCGTCGACTGTACTTCTTCTGTCTAGTAGAACAAAGGAGATCATTCAAGTCTCGAACATTATGTACCCAAAAATGAAAGTGCCGGCCAGAAGAAAAAAATAGTAGATTCTTGTAGAGAATAATGCCCTGAACATTTTTTACTACTACAAGAATTGTCTACAATTAACCCCCAGGCTGCTATTTGACTTTGAAAATAGCAAAAAAACCCACAATATTTGGAGCATTATATTACGGCCCTAAACTGGAGAAGGTAGCCGCTGCCTACAAAGGACTCCTGCCCAACCTGGGAAGTCATCAAACGACCCCCCTCCCGCTGTGGGGAAGTCAGATTCTTACCGACTAAAACCCATCAAGGGGAAACCAGGGCCGCGGTAATGCTTTCGAACAATCCCGCAGCCCCGATAGGCTTTGTCCCCGCTAAAAATATCGTAGGATTCTTGTCGAGGATGCCCTGACGATTTTTTACTTTTATAAGGAACGTCTTCGTTAACCCCCAGACTGCTATTTGAGTTTAAAGTGAATATAAAATCCATACTTGAATGTTACGACAAATACGTCCACAATATTTTTTTAACTAATTGAACGTCTACGATATGCCCTCCCCCCCCCCCTGCTGCACACCGAGGAGACTTACTGATTTAAACCCATCATGTTCCTTCTGATAATGTACCAGGGCCGCGGTAACTCTTTCGAACAATCCCGCAGCTCTGGCGGGCCCCACTGGGGTTTGCTGACTGTCTGAGGAGGGCTTGGGTCAACGCTCGCCGCCGACACAGGCCTGTTGTTTCCAAGGAGGCGGAGGGACGATGAGCCTCCCTAAACTCACCGCCCACAGACCGACATCTATGGTGCCGGGACTCTTCTCGACAAACGATGCGCGTGGTGTCTTCCACGTCCACGGCAGCGGCTGGGATGAGATGCGCGAACCCTCAGTTATTCCACCGCCTCCTTCTCTGGCATGCTTCACAGAAGGAGACGAAGGCATTCCATTCCCCCTCGCCCTTATAGAATTTCGAGTGGGTCATAGTCCCTCTGTCTCCTTGGAGACAACATGTGTCGTCGGCATGCATTGTTTACGCCCCCCTCAGAGAGCTAGCAAACCCCAGGTGGCCCACCAGGGCCAAAACCTGCCGGGGCTGCGGGATTGTTCGAAAGAGTTATCGCGGCCTGGCTACATGGTCAGAAGGAACATGGTGGGTTTAAATCAGTAAGAGGCTAATCGGAGCTAATCAGTGTAGCAGGGGCCGTAATCGTAGACGTTCGGTCAGTTAACAAAAAAATAAAACCGACTCCCAAAAACACTGAAATGCTAAAAAAAATACTATTCTTAGGTGCATCGGCCTAGAAGTCGGTGGCGTATAAACTCAGGAACATCCATTAGACACTGTGTTTTTTTTGTAAAAAGTTTTTTATTTTTGGCTTTTCAGTGACAAGCATAGTTGTCACTATCCACATTTGAGGAAAGTTCTTTGATACGACTAATATAAGCCCAAACACGAGGTAGTTTACATATTCAGTTGTCGAGTTCCCTCGACCTTCTCCGGTCTCCATCATCAGGTCAGCTCCAAACCTTTACAGTTGCAAAGGTCTCGTCAATACAAATAATATAAGCCCAAACACGAGGTAGTTTACATATTTAGATGTCGAGTTCCCTCCACCTTCTCTCGTCTCTATCATCAGGTCAGCTCCAAACCTTCACTGTTGCATAGTGTTATCAGACGTACACCTCATTGTCAAGTTTTTAACCTATGCACGCCTACAATTTTCGAAAGTTGCCCTCGATTTCTCAGGGTTTCCATCATCAGATCCTGACCCGGTGATTATGGGACTACCTGGAAGGAATACCCTATCAAAAAAAAAAACAAAATTGCAAAGAAAGAATTACCCCGGCCCTGGTTTCCCCATGATGGGTTTTAGTCAGTAAGAGTCTGACTTCCCCCCAGCGGGAGGGGGGTCGTTTGATGACTTCCCAGGTTGGGCAGGAGTCCTTTGAAGGCAGCAGCTTTCTTCCTCAGTTTGGGGCCGTAATGTAATGCTCCAAACATTGTGGGATTTTTTGGTATTTTCAAAGTCAAATAGCAGCCGGGGGGTTAATTGTAGACGATTCTTGTAATAGTAAAAAATGTTCAGGGCATTATTCTCTACAAGAATCAAGTATTTTTTTACTCTGGCCGGCACTTTCAGTTTTGGGTACGAAATGAATGATCTCCTTATGTCCCATTAGTTCTACTGCCAATGTTCAGTGGAACTAGTGGGAATACCAATAAAAACCATAATTCCCACTAGTTCTACTATTTTGTTACACCTCAAATAGTAGAACTAGTGGGAAAAAAGTTCCCATTAGTTCTACGGTAGAACTAAGCAGTAGAACTAGTGGGAACAAACCGCTGCAGCAGGTTGGTGCGCGCACGCGGCACCTCCAGCATCGGCGGCCTTCGCCGTCGCCCCACGTATTCATCCGGTACACACAAACGAATTTCACCCAAGATATCAGGATTACATATTTTACCACGTAACACCTTAAATAGATATGAGGCCAGCGCCACTTCTCGCCTCGTCTCCAGTTTACAATATCCTACCATGCCTAACACAAAAAGTGTCGGGTATAGTAACGGATAACCTGGATACACCCGATAAAGCTTTAAGTAGAGAAATCTTGCGAACTTATTTTGGATTCTCTCTAACATGAATTTGTACTTAGCCTCACTAGGTCCCCAAACGGCTGCACAGTATTCTAAGTGACTTCTAACCAGAGCATCATAAAGAACTGTTAAAGCCTTCATGTTGTTGAAATCATGCGCTTGTCGTAAAATAAAACCTAAATTTCTATATGCCCTGCTACATATGGTCACTACATGCTTCCTAAAATTTAGATCAGTTGAAAAACAAACTCCCAGGTCTCTAACTTCCTCGACTCTTTTTAACGGCTCCCCCTCCATTTCATACCGATGATGTCGTGGGTTTCGGGCACGAGTGAATGACATCACTGAACACTTGGAGATATTGAAGTAAAGTTTATTTTCC
The DNA here is from genome assembly GCF_030705265.1 of Helicoverpa armigera. Lineage (NCBI taxonomy): Eukaryota > Metazoa > Arthropoda > Insecta > Lepidoptera > Noctuidae > Helicoverpa > Helicoverpa armigera. Next base: position 4,272,451 of record NC_087145.1, on the reverse strand, counting down.
TTGCTCCATTTGGTTACTTTATCTATATTCTCCTGGAGCACTTCATGATCAGTGACGTCCCTCACCACGCGGGACAGTTTCAGATCATCAGCAAAAAGCAGACAACATGAATCCTGCACCGCCGCCGGCAAATCATCGATCATCACTATGAAGAGTAGGGGCCCTAAATTACTGCCCTGACTTACGCCCGACCTAGTATAATACGGCTCAGAAAGCTGTCCGCCACAGTCGACAAACTGACGTCTGTCCCTCAAGTAACTGGCAAAGAACTTAAGGGTATGTAGTGTACAACCCTTACCAGCTAACTTCAAGAGCAGAACATCGTTGTCGACTGTGTCGAAAGCCTTCCGAAAGTCGAAATAGGCAACGTCCACCTGTAGTCCTGCATCTACCGCCGGAACTAAATTAGACATAAGATGCAGAAGATTACCTGATGTTCCACGACCTGGCCTGAAACCGTGTTGAGCGTCTGTTAGGTGAGCCTTTAGTTGTTCGTACAAAGTGTTATGTACCGCAGCCTCGAATACTTTTGCTGGCGAAGATAGGACAGCAACAGGTCTGTAGTCACTAGCCTCCGTTCCACCACCACCTTTAGGTACGGGTACCACCCGAGTAAGTTTCCACGGTTCTGGGAATGTTGCCGTTTCAATGCATTTATTAAATATATGTACCAGTGGCTCAAACAAAACGTAATTATGAAATTATATTTGAAGATGCCGGAAAATTAAATAATTAATTTAACTTATTATGTAACAAATATTTGAATTGAGAAAAGGCATTGACGATTCACCAGCCCCTATTAAGATTTTCACAGCAATTGCTTGTACCTAAGTTTCTTTTCGTTTTCTATTAGATTTCCATTGCAAGTTATCACTACATAGTATAAAACAAATTACACGTCATGTCGTTTGGATCGGAACTAATGGGGTAGAGTGGCCTTGAGTTTAAGATGGCCTCTATTTGAACAAAGAGAGTTCTAAGTTCCTCAAAAGTCAGAACCTGATCACCCACGACCCGGAGCAAGTGAGATTTTGCAGCCTTGATCTGAATTTCCCAGACACCGCCGGAATGCGGTGCACCGGGGGGGTTGAATTTAAATTCGATTTTTTCCGCATTCGATGACTGTTCCATTAAGGTTGAGAGCTGGTTCTTAGCTCCAACGAAATTAGTGCCACAGTCCGCGTGAATGACGTTACACCGACCGCGCCTTCCGATAAAACGGCGTAACGCAGCAATGATCCAGAATCGTTGAAGTAGTAGAAAATGTGTAGTATCAATATCTGGGTGTAAATAACTGCGATGAATGAAGTCGATGACCAAGTAAGTAAAAGGATGGTCAGAAGGTAAGAAGGCGGGGTGCTTTTGCTTATATTCGAGATCTGATCGAGAGATCCTACCGCCCACCCTGAGTCGCGGTAATGTTCGTGTGTTAAAGGAAATGCCTTGATAACAAGCAGCGCGTCGCCGCTCAGTGACGAGACGAGGTAGTGAAACTTCTCAGTGTCGGTTAACGATGTTGAGTTATGCATTAAGGCGTTAAACGTATCGTAAAACTCAGGCCATTTTTTTATGTCGCCGCTAAAGTTAGGAAGCACAATTTTCGGTAACCGAATATTCGACGAAGAAGTGCTACAAGACTGAGTTGATTCAGTTTTAGATAAAGCTCAAGGGATTGATAACACTCTGTAATACATCTCGTCGAAACTTTCTTGAATGTCATTATCTTCATTTTCAGGGTCATCGAGAATCTCCTGGATCGTAAAATGCGCATCCTCAAAACTAGCAACATGTCGCTTAACGTCTTGAAAATGTGATAAGAACAAATTTAGTTGAGACGAATCGTTCTCGGCCAAAATACCTATCTCCAACGCTTTGTTTAAACGGTTATAAGAAATAGTTCGTTTCCTACGTAAAGACGGCAAATCTTGAGTCGAATATTCGAGTACCTACACTTGATTTAGATTTTGTTAATGTACCCCTGCGGGTAGATTTCCCGAGAAGCGGCATTTTATTTTAAATGTTTATTAAGTAGGTGTAGGGCTGCCATTTCGAATTCCGCCAAACCCGGACAAATATTTAAAAAAACCCGGACATTTGGCGTAAATAGCATTTTTTTCCCGGACGAGTCCGATTTTTTTTGTTTAACAAAACAAAACCTAATTTTTAATATTACCATATTACTTAAATTCAATGAGGTCCTTCCTTACATCAAAAGTCAGGGCCGTCTCTAGCTCGTGTAGTACCTAGTATTGAAAGATTGTGACTTAATGTATTTCGGAGGTCATAATTAAGAAAGCTCATATGGAAACTAGGAGTTACCTTCTTGATTGGTTAGACAAAAAAATTACGAAAAATACAAACAACCGTAAAGTGAAGTCGCCGCGAGCGCACAGCGAGCGCGAAAATTTTTGAGTTTTGGGTCACTAAAGCACCTAAACTTGTATAATAGAAAAATCCGCAAAGTGAAGAAGCCGCAAGCGAAGCGAGCGCAAAATTGTTTGAATATTGGGATATTAAAGTAGCTAAACGTAAAAAAAATGTTTTAAGAAAAGAAGCCGCGAGCGAAGCGAGCGCGAAAATTTTGGAGTTTTGGGACACTTCGACTTCTGCATTATTAGGCGCCCGGGTAATTCGCATACCCAGGCACCATAGGTTAAGATGGCCCTATGATAAATGTCCGGGTTTTCCCCGGACACTTCTTGAAACCCCGCCCGGACGGCCCCCGGACGGCCTCCAAACGAGGACAAATCCGGGGAAACCCGGACGGATGGCAGCCCTAAGTAGGTGCAAACACAACGATACGATAATTTTCTGTTAGTGTGTGAAGAACTTCGATACAGCGATAAGACTTACGAATAATAATTAATTACAAGTAAATCATCATCCTCCGAGCCTTTTCCCAAACTATGTTGGGGTCGGCTTCCAGTCTAACCGGATTCAGCTGAGTACCAGTGCTTTACAAGAAGCGACTGCCTATCTGACCTCCTCAACCCAGTTACCCGGGCAACCCGATACCCCTTAGTTAGACTGGTGTCAGACTTACTGGCTTCTGACTACCCGTAACGACTGCCAAGGATGTTCAATGACAGCCGGGACCTACAGTTTAATTACAAGTAAATGCACGTAAGTAGGTAATTCACGCAAGTATTATATCCACCTACCCAAACGCACACCGAAATTCGGCGCGCTGGAACTACCCAAGTACTTTACCCGACGCGTGGGTATCTTTATCGCCACGGACTAACAAATCTCATTGCATAGGTATAGGTACCCACCGGTATGTATTCGGTTCGATCACTGTGTAGATACAATGTACCTACTACAACAGATGGTTACCTCGTTTTTGTATCGTTGCTGGGGAGTTTGTTGCGCCACTTCTTCTTCCCAGCAAAAACACATAGGAAGTGGTGAAGAGCGGGCTTTTTTGGGGGCTGTCTTTTGTTTTTGACGTTCGAAAAGTGCTGATTTATCAGCCTAATTTGAATAAACGATTTTGAGTTGAGTTTTGAGTTTATTTGTAAGTAGGTATTTATTCTGATAATAGCGGTTGACGATATTTCGATTTACCTAGACAGTGAATAATAATACTGTAGGCGCGTTTATACGAATGAAAGTAGGTAAGTTTAACAAACAAATTGTTACTTAACAAAAACGACTGCAATAAAAATTGTTAATCTGCTTAAATATTAATTAGGTACGTTATTTGTTATGGTAGGTCACTATGGACACAAAATACATAGGTACAGAAGTCAATCTACATACAAAGCGCGTTCGAGTCACGCAGACAAAGGTGTCTATGTGTGCGTGTTCACAGACGCGCTGTCTCAAAACAACTCAAAACAGTGCGAGCGCGGCTGCCGCTTTCTTGAGATAAGCGCGTCACACAAAGGTAGATAAATGTGCACGCGTTGTGATACCTACCTAACTGTAATTTGACTGTAATATTTTTAATTTTAATAACAAAAGAAAAAGTAATAATGGAGCAACAAAATTCGTATTATAATTGAACAAGTTGACGGTTGTTTTATACAACAATAAACAGTGAATTGTCGTTTTTTTAGCCTGCCGTATTACCTATAGTATGTACCTACTTATTTTCTCATATTTCGATGGTTCGTTTAATAAACGCAGTAGGTAGGTACAGTTAGGTGGGTAGGTAAGCGCCCCGGCGCGGCGGCCTCTGGCCCAATGCCGTAATAAGTTTTGCTAGTGTCGACCCAGGCGAACCTGCCTACCTACCCTCAAAGATTATTGCTAGTAGGAGTTGATAATTTTTGTGATCATGGCGAGACTATGTTGTAAGGTAGACGAAATAAAACTCGCACATCAAGTTTTCTGTAGGTAGAAGCAAGCTTAGATCAGGGACTGTACCAACCCATTAAATACAAAAATATTTTTTTCACAAGTAAAGAGTAGGGTAAGTATATATGTATGAATAACAAAATTATAAATTGCGGTTTCTGAAAAACGGTATCTCGTTCAAACGAATTTCCGTTGAAAGTGTTTATTAACCTCTTGTATGCCACATTAAATATTTTATTATTATTGGTTTATATTTCATTTTTCCTGTTTTATTCTCAACAATACATCAAATAATTAGATACGAGTACCACTACCACGTTAGTTTTATGCGCATAAAACAGTTGACAACCCTAGCGCGACGGCCGAGTTTAGGCATGAAAAGTGAAGTACATACATCAGATTGACTTCTGTACCTATGTATTTTGTGCTATGGATGAGTATTCACGAGCCGATTATTCGTTTATTAGGTACTTAATGCGAGTTGTAAGTGTGCACCGATAAATTGTTAAAAGTGATTGCACAATTCTACTTCACCACAATAATTACTTAAACTAGCAAGCAGGAATACCTATGCAGTACGTTATTTGTAGTTAGATCGGTATAGGTACCCACACGCTCCGGAATTGTTAGAAGTTTTTGTTCGATAACGAATTGGCGATAGCTCGTAAACGTGACACTCGTGAATGAAATTAATGTTAATGGAATGATACGATAGTTCTGATGGAATAACTAGGAATGCGATAATAATTGTTAGATTGTATGTTTTGTTAAAACAATCGATCGGTCAAGATAATGAGGGTTTTTGAAATTTTTTCTGCCACCGGGTGGCGCCACGTATGCGTCTGGTCCAAACAGCTGTCAAATAGTATGGAATTGTAGGTGCCGAACTTATTGTTTATTGAAATTCTGTTATATTGGAAGTGTTATTGATTTTATTATGGACTACGGTCAGAATAAGGTTTCCGAACTAAAACTTGAGCTAAGAGAGAGGGTGCAAAAGTCACTGGTAGTTGAAAAATTTGTTAACACAATATGATTTAGTTTTTTTTATTTACTCAACCTCAATAGTAAAACAATAATGCAGTGCTTTAATTATAAAATAAAAAAACCACTAAAATCGTTCACTATTCATAGTAAAGATAAGCACTTTGACAGTTACCTGGACCTGACGACTCAGTGCGCCACCTGGTGGACGCCATTTTAGAAAACCCTCATTCCAAGTTACGTTTTTTCAACCAGAAAACCAATATGGCGGTAAGAATGAAATGGAAGCTCCCGGGTTTCGGCACCAATTACGGTGCGTGGTACTACTCTGGGGAGACCAGATCTTGGTCTTACGATAAACACTTGTTGTTCGAGTAATTCCTGGACAGGTAACAGCAAAGATACAATGCACGCACATACCTTGCGAATCCGGGCTGCGACCTGCACTGGCCGTTGAGCTTCCACTCCGTTTGATCCCGGGATGCTTTGGTCTGCTGGTTGAGATGATTTCACACCAAAAACTAGGAGTTGCAGTCGGTTTTGTTGGTTTAAGTTGATGAGCAGCGATATTGTCGTGTTCGCGCGCGTGATTTCGTTTTCTCAACGACTAACTGAACGCTTGCCGGCATTGGTGACTCGAACGAGCTTCGCGCGAGTCATACCCGATTCTGATTGGTCAATGTGCGTACATGAACAACCAACAGATTGGCGTTTCGATACTGCTCCCGCAGGATACCAGAACAACAAGTATGAAACTAAATTGATTTTGTTAAATTACGTTTTGTTTTCTTTATGGAAACGAAACAGAGACTCTTGATGAAAGTTGAAGGTGTTTATTGTTTGATGAATTATATTTGTATATTGTATTTGCATGTTGTTGTGGATGGTGAGTAGTTTGTAAATAAATCACACAAAATAGTTTTCGGAGACATATATATTTCTTAAAGAGTTTACACCCACAAAATAATACGAAACGTAAAGAATTGAAAATTTATTTTATAAAAACTTATCAACATGAAAATGTTAGTTTTTGACAATAAACAAGTTACGTCGAATAGATTCTAACACAAAATTCTTAACCCTACAATGTTTATAAAAAACATTTTATTTTCTTTATTTTGTTATTATCCAAACGTTTTGGGAGATCTTTATAAAGGCACTCAATAGAACTGTTGCCTTAAAATGAGATCTAATTTTTGAAAATTCTACGCCCGTTATAATTTTTCTAAAAAAAACTTACATTACGAAAAAAATATCTAAAAAATTTGATCACGCCAAAATAATACGTCATATTACAAGGGTAGGTACTGATACAATAATATTTAGTATGTTTTATAAATAAAGCAACTATCGTTTAAGCACCACCCGCTAGAATCTTAAAAGAAACTATGAAATTTTTATTATAAAAATATAATTTTGATCGAGATCCAAACAATATCAAAAGAGAAATTCCAAAAGTACGTATTACATTACATCGAATTACATAGAGCTACCTACTTATAATTAAATTTTGATGGTAAAATGGAGCATGACTACGCTAATATGAAAAATACGTGAAGACAAGACAGAAATGCATTCCACGGGCAACTTACATTAAGTAGATAAAAATAAAACAGAACCGACAGTAGGTATTCTTAATCAGAATAATATTAAATTAAAAGCACTACTTCCTTGACATTTTCAGAGTAAATTAAGATCATTAAATTAGGTCACACATGTTCTGAAGAGAATTCTATATGTCATTATCGTGAATTCACCAAATACCTAAAGTGCATTCCTAGAATTAAATGCATTGTTATCATCGTATCTTAGCCCGTGTACTATTAAATGCGATACTGAACAAGTCTAAATAAGACTTAAAATAGAAAAAAATAAATGCCATTTTGAGACGCAAGTCAAAGAATTACTTGATAACTCGTTGCTACATATAAAAAATAAAACGATAAAAATGTATTATCGCTCGAACCTTTACACTATTATCTTTGTCCAATAAAAAAGTCAGGGGTCACTTGGTTGGAAAAAATAGCAATTATTGATTTAAAATAATTAATTAAATTGATAATCACCAGTTTTAGAAGTTAATTGAAAATGGCGACAAGCGTTCTAGATAACTGAGTGTATAGGTATCTAACACTATGTTGTTTAGTAAATAAAATTGTAATGTCGTATGATGATGGACATTTAAATCGAAATGGGTGAAACCTACTTACAAGTGAAGTTATAAGTATATAACAATATGATTCCAACGAGGCTAGGCCGAAAACTTCTAGACGGCTCTCATCTCAGTTTATATTATAAAGAAATTAATCAAGCAAAGAAAATAAATAAAAACTGAGAGACTGTATTATCGCTATTAATGCTGCTACTCTGTACTCTGTAGGTACAGTAACAATCTCTAAAAGTTATGTTATCAACTGGTAAGTTTAATAATAACCAGTTAAGATATTCGCTAGCCTCGTTTGAACCAGACGTTACAGGTTGAGTAATTTATACTAGACGTAGGTACAAACGTAAAATAAAAATGTACATATTTCACACTCACGACACACAACACAAAAAGGTTTGCAGTCTTCAACCGAATATCACATAGCTATAGACTCCACACTAAAGGCTCCAAGCATTTATTGCAATTAAAAGGAAAATTACACATTTAAATAAGCTACTAAAAATGCCAAAAAATACATCAAGAAAAATTACAAAAATAAAAAACTTTATAATATAATCCACGTGCATTTGCGGGTTAAGTTCGTTCTAAGTCACGATTGACGTAAATCAATGAATGACTGAACTCATGAATTAAATGTTATCAAAACTTAGATAAAACAATATTCAAAATTAGGCAACTAGGTGGGAGATTCTTTCAAGAGTAGGCACAACAAAACATCTAGCAAGATAAATCGTAAAAAAAAATCTCGAACGTTTGACAATGCTTGGAGCCACACTATACTAAAACGTTGCTATGAGCATCCACAGCTTTCTACAACCATCCCGGGGATAGTCCCGTAAATAATATTGTAGTCATGGTCGAAATACAGCATGGTGATGCTACTCATCTTTCTGGGGGCACAGCAAGGGCCCCCACTTCCTTGAGGAGCTGCTAGATGAACAAGATGAGTATGGGGGTATTTTTGAAGGAAACTGTAAGGGCATTCCCCACTGCAGTAGTTGGCGTCGTAGACTTTGGGAGCGATGATCCAGTCCCAGCCGAACTCTTCGAAGTTCACGACGAGGGGGTACCGACAACATCGGGCCTCCTTGGAGTTCTCGGTGCAATCCATGCCGATGGTACGGCGCGTGCGCTTGTGCGAATTGTCTCTTAGACTTACTTCTATGTATGGCATCTGAAAGACAGAGAATAAAGAGTTATTTTAGGAAATATTAATAATCCGAATTATTAAAGACAAGCTATTTGAGAGAGACAAAGTATTTTTTTTCCTATTTGTTCTCTAGATGTTTAGGATCGGTGCAATATGTTTTCCGCTTCCAGTCCTCTCTGTCAGTCATCATACTAACGTCTTTTGCGTGCCATCTTTCAACCAATCAGTCTAGCCAAAGATATAGGGATCGAAAATGTACAATTTTCAAAAATGTCTGTCTGTTTTTTTCACGGGTTTTTTAACCCTGTAAAAATTATGCGAATTGAGTACCTCCTTTTTTTGGGAAGTCAGTTAAATAATACAACAGATTAAACTAAGACAGAAGATAACATTTTAATAACACGGAATATCCGCAAAGTTGCATCATACAGAAATTATATAAAAATGGATCCCCGATAACTTTTCAGCCTAATTGGGCAATAAACTTAAATAACATTGTCATTAAACTTAATTATATAACATTGAATTCTGTAGACATTTATACATATATCATTTATTTCTTTAGGCTACCTAAATAGCACGTGCAATACAAGTCTCGATAATCTATATAAATAAAAATGAATTGTTGTTCGTTAGTCTGATTAAAACTTGAGAACGGCTGGGCCGATTGAGCTGATTTTGGTTTTAAAATGTTTGTCGTAGTCCAGGGTAGGTCTAAACGATGAGCAAATAAGGAAAAGGCGGTACGAAGTTCGCCGGGTCAGCTAGTATGAGATAAAGGTTGTAAGATTATACCGAGTAATCTTAAAAATACAGACCGGGAAGCACCGATTGCACTTGATTCTATAAATCTGTCTTTATTATTATAGATATTTTCCTTTTTTGTCTCTATTGGACTATTTTAAAGTATTTCTATGTGCACGGCTACGCAAAAACCAGTGATAAAAAATAACCAAATCGGTTCATCCAATTAAGACCTGCGGCTATTTATAACACCCCTCTTCTTGCGTTGGGCTTAAAAAGGACACTGTATTAATTATTACTTAAAACGTTATATGAAAGTAAAGTAACAAACTAACTTTGAAATGTTAAAGGCTTTGTGACTTATCTATATTTATAAAAATGAAACCCGCTTGCCATTGTCACGATAACATGAAAACGGCTTGACCGATTTGGCTGAAAATTAGAGGGGAGGTAACTTAGACCCGGGAGAAGGTTTTTGTCATCATGCGGCTACGGGACGCGGGTGAAACCGTGGGCGAAAGCTTGATAAATTACAAAATTACCAAAGTGAGGTAACTCACCAAAGCATTATTTGATTCTGAGCTCGGATGCGGCACAACCAAACTCATTCTATTCTTCGAGTCTTGTACTCTCACAACTATGGCTAAATTCTCCCTCGGCAGTCTGCAGAACTCAGCAACCATCGTGGTTATGTTCACCTTCAACCACTTTCCCGTTCTCAATTCTTTTCTCGTCATCTTGACCGAGTTGTCGGTGTAAGGTACGGATGCTTTGCTCCCCTGGTTGTTCCTCGTCACCCTACTGACTTGCAAGGTTATGGTGAACGGTTCGTCAGGGTCGATGGTGGTGTTCCTCGTCTCCAAGTCCTGGATGTGCAGGTTGAGGACTGCCTCATCCAGCTCGTTTTGCAGTACCTTGTTGGTGAATCTGAAGTTGATCACTTTTAGACCTTTGAAGTGACTGTGCCGACGGGTGTCTGTTGAGTTGAAAAGTTTGCGTTATTAATTTAATTAATAAAAAAGTAAGCAGTACCAAAACTTAGAAGTCTATACTAATTTTCTATTTTTTTAAATAACTAAGTTCGTGCCCAAGTTTATGATAGAAGCTTATCTAAATATCCAAAGAAAATCTTAATCAAAGATCGCGTTGGATAATTTTACGATTTTATATTATCCATCCTATAATTTTATAATTTTACGTTCCTACCTAAGTTCTACGTTCTATGTTCCTACGTTTTGAATTCTTTAGTCCGCAAACTATTAGTAAATTAGGCATAACGTTTGCAAGATTTAAAAACATTAACAAACTCTTTCACAAAACCCTCGCATGTGGTTTTTCCATGAAATATAATAAACTAAAGCCGCCACTTTAGCAACTATATACACGAAATTACCAGATCATACATCACCATTTATAAATATTGTTAATGTTAATAAATAATGTAGGGGTTATACCCAATTTCGATACCGTATAAAAATTTTCATTTTTTTATATTTATTTTATGATTAGGTTTACTTATTCGGATTTCATTAAGTGTTTTTTAGTTATCAAACATAATTAATATAAATGCTGGCTTTTGGATGCTGGATATTTCCTGTGCCGACACCCGAAGACGTCTGTAGACGTGGCATCTGAAAATAAAAGAAAAACTAATTTTAGAATAACATTTTAGAGTCAGAATTTGCGATCTAAACATCTTATTGATAATCACATAATCTTATATATCGGACACGAAATAAAATAATAAATACCCGCAGGAAACTAAAAAAAGATACGAAAAAGTCTATCTAAGATTTTTTATCATTACAAGGAGGATATGTGATCAGAAATGAATCAACAGCTTTTTATGCATAGACGCATGGCCTTTTACAGCGGTTTCAGTATAATTGAAGATATCTTCTTACAAAGCTTCTGTGCGATACCACAGTGATTTCGAACTTAACAGTTATCGTCAAATAAGATAGCTTAGAATGTCATAACTAAGCAAAGCAACAAAAGGATACGCTATGCTTATTCATTAGGTCATTACAAACGGATACGTCGTAGTTTATCATGTTAATTGTTCGATCGGATCTACGGATGTATTTAATCACACAAAGCAAGAACCCATTTATTCTCTAACAATTCATAGCCATTAAGGAAAACTCAATACATTTGTTTTAAGTAAAAGCGGTTAAAAATCGCACGATTTTTCTAACTCAAATAATACTCGCACTTTGCACCTAAAGAACGCGGCGTTTAAGCATTTTTCAGCCCAAAATAAAGCTTCATCTATACAAGATTATTATGAAAACTTTGTACACGTGCAAGCCCATATGGGCGTGTTAACATAAACTTATTTACGTCTTAACTGAATGAACTGACCTACACCTGAACTTGCATGGCAAATATCTTTCACAACTACCAAGGTTGAACTTGTTGCAAATTCCTACAAAAAGTACAAAAATATTTACGCTGTGAAAAGTTAGCGAGGCTAATGCAAAATAAATAGAACTTATTTAAAAACGCAGTTTGAATAAGCAGGTAAGTGAACTTTATCGGAAACACGTAATACCTAAAAAGGAAGTATAAAAAATAAATTACTTAAATAATGTTATACCTAATCACCAATTAAGTACAAGTAACATATAACGTATAGGGGTATAGGTAACATGGAAAATAATTTAAATAAAAAGATAAGATTTAAAATAAAAAATCGCAAATTAAAATCCACCAAAATAAAAGCTCCAAAAATATTTTAAGATACCAATACCCGAATACCCAAAATCTGACTTAATTTTAAACTTAGCTCAAACAAACTGGAGGCCCACTGTCACATAGCTTCCCAGCTAACCGACCGAAAATTCTAAGTCTCACCTCTTTTTTGAGTATTCGAGTTTCACCTACCAACACCCCACGGCAAACACAACCAAACTACACTTAAAAAACTCGCAAAATGTACAGGTGTTAAAGAAATATCTAAAAATAAAGAGTTCGTTCATCCAGATAAGAAGGCCATACTCCCACTACGTTTAAGATCATCGCGATATTTTAACTAAAACTAAATATATATATTTTAACTACAGCTAAAATATGTGCAGTTTTGACAGGCTGTGTATAAATCCGTCGTCGGGTGTTTACAATTAAGTTTTTTCGGTTTGTCGATGGAAAACAGATTTGGTTCTTGGTAATGTCAGATGTAAATGCCTGGATTTTCGGGATTCCGTAGGTTTTTGGGAAGTATGTGAAAATGTTCTTCTTAGTCAGTGAAAACTTATAGATTCCGTACTATGTTACTGTTACAGCCTTTTTATCGTCCCACTGCTGGGCACAGGCCACTCACACGGAGAAGGATTGAGCATTAATCATCACGATTGCTCAATACGGGTTGGTGACTATCACTATATTCTTTGTAATTTATGAGCCGATCAAAAACTACATAATATTTGCACGTTAAGCAAATTAACCAACAGTTGAAAAAAATCTAAAATGATTACACGGAATGCTGAAGCTTTTAAGGAAACACATTGAATTATTGAAAGTCCGTACTGTCGTCAATGAGTTGTGCTGACACATCCATCTAAGGAATATAGAATTCATTAACATAGAACGCAATTACCTACATATTAAAAAATATTTTCAAAATCATTTAACCCAAAAAACTGCAACTCACACTTGGCAAATCAAATCACCACTCAAAACCGCGAACATAAAACATTTAAGCGCACCGATCTATTTAATCCACAACGCGCCTAGAAACCGAAACGCGTAGTTTTATATAAATTAATCAAAATCCAAGAAGAGATGTTAGCTAAACATATCTTAATTTATATCTGTGAAAGCGTTCTCGAATGTAGTACACGGTAGATTTTCTGATAATTTATTAGTTTTACAATTCGGTCGGTTTGCACGTGGTTTTCTAATCGGGAAACAGAGACGCAGTAACTCAATAGTTTGAGTTGACCAATCATTGGGCTTTTGTAGTAACTAATGCTCAGCCCCTGTACATGAGCCCTCTACCAGGGCTAGGGCTGCCATTTCGAATTTCGCCAAACCCGGACAAATATTAAAAAAAACCCGGACATTTGGCGTAAATCGCATTTTTTCCCCGGACGAGTCCGATTTTTTTTGTTTAACAAAACAAGACCTAATTTTTTATATCACCATATTACTTAAATTCAATGAGGTCCTTCCTTACATGAAAAGTCAGGGCCGTCTCTAGCTCATGTAGTACCTAGTATTGAAAGATTGTGACTTCATGTATTTCGAAGGTCATAATTAAGAAAGCTCATATGGAAACTAGGAGTTACCTTCTTGATAGGTTAGACAAAAAAATGTTGAAAAATACAAACAACTGTAAACTGAAGTCGCCGCGAGCGCGAAAATTTTTGAGTTTTGGGTCACTAAAGCACCTAAACTTGTATAATAAAAAAATCCGCAAAGTGAAGAAGCCGCAAGCGAAACGAGAGCAAAATTTTTTGAATATTGGGATATTAAAGTAGCTAAACGTAAAAAAAAGTGTGTTAAGAAAAGAAGCGGCGAGCGAAGCCAGCGCGAAAATTTTGAAGTTTTGGGACACTTCGACTTCTGCATTATTAGGCGCCCGGGTAATTCGCATACCCAGGCACCATAGGCTAAGATGGCCCTATGAAAAATGTCCGGGTTTTCCCCGGACACTTCTTGAAACCCCGCCCGGACGGCCCCCGGACGGCCTCCAAACGAGGACAAATCCGGGGAAACCCGGACGGATGGCAGCCCTAACCAGGGCCTACCTACCAAGAATTAGGTAAACTAATCGAAGAATTGATCATAAGACATTCTCAACCTTTGGACTATCAACTAATTTCTTTGGAATAAAGTAAAACGAAGCGTCAAGGAAGCATTTTCACATTTTTATTTCTTGTGGATTTTCCGAGCAGAAAAATCGAGCAACTTCACCCAGTTCGTACGTTCGACAGCAAACTATTGACAACAATGACGTACAAAATTGACGTTAAGAACCGCGCTATGTTGCTCGGAAAATCGGCTGCTATGAAAAACGCTGTTAGAAGTATTCAAATGCCATTAAACCCTTATAAGCGGCTGATACTGAAATTAAATTGATGAAATACATTTTGCACCACCGCAAAAATATAAAGGAAGATAAAAGTTTTCTCTTGATGTAGCTATACTTGAACAATTATTACAATATTCAATTATAATAATTACTTTATCAGTACCACATTTTAATGACCATATTTAATAAATTCTTTATCAAAACTACTGCGTATTTCGAAACGTATACGCCCATTGCTGCTATTGGTCCAACGTTTTAAAAAAACCATTGATGCTTGTAATTTTCGTTGGCAATCAAATATTAGGTAGCCACGCCTACACGTTGCGCAGGAGTATTATATAATATATACAAAGATACATACATAGTTGTATTAAAAAAAGACAATTTAATTTACATTATGTTTGCAGACTTACTGCCAACTTTTAGTCTGCTAATAACTTGATCAGGGTCTCAAGCTGTTTGGATATGATCTGATCTCCAGAACCCAGCCAGTTGGTTACTCATCCCTTAGTATGACTGGTTGTCCAATTTTGTGGCTTCTCTACCACTTATAACGAAGGTTTGTTTATTGGCAGAGATTTTTTAAGGCTACTTTCTTTTCTATCTTTTCTAGATGCGAGGTTGAAACCGCGGTTATATCGGACTTTAGAAGCAATCTGTGTTAATGTAAACATACAAAAATCAAGTTTAAGTGAGGGAAGTTCTATTTACACCATGTTAGATATACTACTATCCACCAGTATATGTATAGTATAGTAGTGCTGCTGTCACAAGTGTGCAAGTGTGTGTAAGCACGAGATCTAAGGTTCGAAGGAACGAAAAAGCTTTGTGGGTTTTAGAAACTTTCAGAGTTATCATGAAGTTAAAGGTGTTGCACCCTCGCGCCTGTGAAAGCACGTAAAGCCGGCGTTACCGAATGCTACTTTGTGTCAAAGGCCGTCTGGCGGATTTGAGAAAACTGAACTGAGACTAATAAGTCTTAGACATCTCACTTGATAAGAAGAAGATATGAGTTAAGTAATACAGTGACATCATAATCAGTAATTTAATTAAGTAACTATATGTATCTCTAGTACTGAAGCTTCCACAATAGTTTACGTTTTAGTGCATAGGTACTCGATGAGCGAAGCAGTACCTAGCTAAAAAATATTTGATAAGAATACATTATTTCGAGATAATTCTGAACGGATGCCGGATATCGGTGGCAACAGATATTAAACAAAAGCCTAGAAATTGCCGGAAATATCCTTGAACTAATTTATATAAAAATAATCTGCATTTTGAGGAAACTCTTCGAACTATTTTAATTGAACTACTAAATGATAGTCAACAAAATATTTAACATTCCTTGAGCAATTTATAATTATTTCGTGTGCCAAATTTTGATTAGATCTGTTTAATAGTTTTAGAGAGATTGCATGTTAATGCAAAGAGTACAGAGATTTTCTTGTACACAAGTAATTTAAGAATAGGTAAGTATCATCACCAAGGCATTAAGAATTATATAGGTACTATTATTATGGTGTACTCGTGTGAACTCGTCCTGAAGGAACCACTTCCCGCACATGGATAAAAAAAAGTTCTGCTATGGATTCGAATGCTAAAGTTGTGTATGTTGGTTGCGCTTTCGCGCTTAAACTACTGAACAGATACGGATGAAGCTTGTCAGCGTTTAGCTTACACAACAGACTAACAAATTGAGAATTCTTATTCGGGTTCTGGAAGTGGCTTCTTCAGGAAGCTAGTGAAGCCGCTGGCGGCAGCTTCTTAGTAAATAGATAAAATTAATAACTTCTGCCTACAACACATCTCGCCTGTCCATCTTGCCGACGGGATTCCAATACTACGAATGTACCAGATTTTAGAAGTATCAAAATCTGAAACCTAGTTGATTCTAAACTAGCTAAAGATACTTTAGCTAGTTTACTGACATTGGAGTCTAAGAAGTCTTTGAGTCGTGGGGCCTCTAGCTAGCTTTAGTTATCCATGGAATATTATCTTTCGGCATTCTATTCATAAGAGACAAGTTCTTTGGTACTTTAGAGTTAAAGTTATTTGTCGGGACTGCGGGATTGTTAGAACATGATGGGTTTTAGTCAGTAAGAATCTGTCACTCCCTCTCACTGCACTTACACCGGGAGGGGTCGTTTGATGATTTTCCACAATAAAACCGCAAAAAAGAGTTACAACAATGTGACGGGTGAACTAGCCGCTATGAAGCGACTGCCTATCAGACCTCCTCAATGCAGTTACCTGGGCAACCCGATACCCATTGGGTCTGGACTGGTTGTCAGACATTCTGACTTCTGAATATCCGTAACAACTACCAATTATATTCAAAGACTATAACATGCCTTCCGAAACAACGTCAAAAATGGTCACCCATCCATGGGCCGTCGGCATCGTTGCTTAACCTGATCGATTCGATCGACCTGTTCGATTGACCTGTTACTTAGTCACCTATCTATGTAATTCGCTAATTTTCACCTAAGTAGAGTTGTGCCACCATAACACCTACGTACATTTCACAAATTTTTATGAAGTCCCATAAGTAAAAAGGGGCCAGATTGTCATGACTATAAATACACGGGGATGTTAGGTAGGTATATTCATTAATTATAGTTTTTTATTTTATATTTTGTTTAGAAGGCTATAATGTACAATCTAGAGGTATGTTTATTATTGTGTATATGACATGTGTGAGTTCCTAAGACAAAGGATTTGCAAGCATGTTGCGCAGGATTCGAAGCTAATTAATTGCTATTCGGAGAAAAGTGATAATTGTTGCCTACTAGCGATTATTTCTGTTAAATATTGTGTAGGAATCTGAGACATTTAATTTTATTCATTTGCCTGGATACTATAAAATAGAATTAGAAGTTAATATAATCAGGTTCCAAAAGTAATAACAAATGTCCTAAAGAATTATTTTCATGATTGATCTGCAATAAATGTCAATAAAATTAAATATTTTTGACATGTGAAAAACATGAGTATTTTTCTAGAAATGGTACTCACCATTCATCGCCTGCTCTCATAGAACCGGTACAACTATCAACCATCACCACACGCAATGTATCGCGAACGAAACATGTTCGAAATTCGATTCGAAAAATTCGAAAACCGCGAATTCCATATTTGAAAATTGGGACGCGCGCGCATGTTAGCGGCCAGTATGAGACTGATGCCTGCAGAACACAAACCCGACCCGTAGTGAACAAAAATGCGTGGGTTCACTACAAAATTGAATCATGAACATTTAATTTCACAATCGCATTTCCAACTCTATTTTTTGAACCACAAGGTCGAATTTCAGTTTAGCACACAATAAATTTTACCTTTTTAATTTTTCAATTTGTTTTAATTGTACGATACGATCAAGCAGTGAAAAGTTTTTCTTTCAATGCTAAATATGGTGGAGATGGCTGAAATTGGTTGGAATTAATTTGTGTGTCTGCGCAATTAGATGTCTTAATGAGATTCGTGGAATGGCCTAAGCTAGATGCGTTGGACATGTTCAAAAGTGACTTCATAGATTTAAATAATTATGAGGAATCCAAGGACCAAAACAGGAAAAGTGTAAAATGGAAAAAAGGTAAGTGAGAGAGAAAAAATTATGATTTCAATAGTGACAGAAATGAACACCCTTTCTTTTGCAAAAACTCAGCTGTTTCCCAAAAAATATACTTACTAGTTATTTCCAAATTCTATATACCTAGTTGATGATACTTTAAACCAGTAGAATGATAACCCAATATAATATAAAGCGAATTGTTTTCCGATCTTTGACACAGATTAAACCCGGGTTTGTTATGCATACCAGTACCTGTTCTACGTACATTTTTATCTGTCAATGTGACCGCTAATATAAACAGCAAAATAACAAAATATAAATATTACTCAGAATATAGTTTAATTGGGCCAATCAACTAACAATCTAGTTGAAAGTTTGTAATTGTAGTTGTGTTCGGTCCTTCCGTACGCTAAAAGGTAAAAGGACCAAAGACTTTTTTTTGTGCAAAAGGATCCATTTTATTCTCCTTCATTATAAAGAATACTTTTTGAAAAAAAATTTTATTTACATAATTTTCTTTTCTTAAATTATTATTATTCTTCATCTGATGATGATCATAATATCAACCAAGTACCGTCCACTGCTGAACGTTGGTAATAATAATAGCGAATTTTTATTCTTAATTAATATATCTTCTTCTTTATTAATATATCTAGCACTGTAAATATTTCCATGTTATGTCCTGCTATATTTTTATTTTTAATCATTATATTGAATATTTTTTTTTAATTTAACGTCTATCAGCTCCTCTTCTCTGATCATAAATAACATTTTTTTTAATCCGCATCCCTTTTCTGTGGACGCTACAGTCCACGCGTCGTACGGTCTCGCTACGCACCTCAGTTGCTTGCGCCGGCGCACGTTATGTCTACAAGTTGCAATGCGCGGTCGTTCACTACGCCAAGCTGTGCGACAATGACCCTTTGTCAGATTTCTCGCTTGATTGTGTAGGATTCAATGAGTTAGTTACATTTTTTAGGCCCTTTACTTTAGCATAAAAATACTAAAAAGCGGAGATTTGATGTGGTTATAGGTAAAAGGACCAAAACTTCTGAACTAGTGCAGCATGGAGCTTCGAAATTTTAATATTGCCCGGCCGTTGTCGTGTAATTGCAAATGGTTGAAAATTGACCCCGTGATGAAATCGGGGTGATGATGATCGAAATAGTTACACAATGAATTTTAAAATACAATATTATTAAAAGCTTAATATGCTACAGATTTTAGACTTACGTATGGAAATGTATCCGTCTCCAAAAAAGACAATCAAAACTTTCCCCCAGACATCGTTTTACGATCTGCGCAGGAGAATTAGCAATACATTCTAAGTTTAACCTTCATCAACAGTTGAACAGTTGTTCTCAAGTTCATGTTTGCACGTAATGTAAGGATATTGATAAAGTCAAGGCTACTTTTACTGGATAAACTCCCGGTCCTTGTGTACTTACTGAAGGTCAAAGGGCACAGCGAAAATAGTAGCTATAGTAAGAATCTTCTTATCTCAGTAGGTATTGTTGACTAAAGAAATGTTTACATGATATACAAAGTGACTTTTTAAGGAATATTTGTCGGGTTCTATTTATATAACAAATGGTTTGTTTGTTGGGTTATAAATAGATTCTTAATTCTGGTAGGATTTATTATGGAATTTGGGACACTGATAAACTATGAGCGTAGTTATATTTACGAAGCCTAGTAGGTAATCCATTTAGAAAAGACCCTCAGAGTTTTCAAATAGACCTTGATGGCCTATGTTACCTCAAGATACCTACTCTACTTTCAAAATTGAACCTTCGGTATAGGCAATCTTAGATAGGATAATTGCGTAATTAACCCAAAATCATCTTTCGAATTAATACGGGTTAGAGCAATCAAGCTAGCAAGGTAGTTTATGCTATAATTTAATGCAGAATTGTTTTTAAACCATTAGGTTACTTTCACACATTATATCCTTATTTTTTGAAGAATTCTCTACCTAAGGGTTTTACCTATGTAAAACTCTATCAAGCCCCAGGCTGAAGCTAGCACACAAAGGGTTCCAGGAAGAATAAAAGTGGGATTAAATCAGTAAAAGCCTGACACCCGTTGTACCCAAAGCGGGAGGGGTCATTTGATAATTTCTCATCTCCTAAAAAGGTCCTTAGGTATCTACGCAATAACCCTGATCTCTTACCGGTCGTGTCGGATTGCCGTCCCATCGGGTTATGAGAGTGAAGGAATAGGGAGTGCACCTGTGTCTGCGCAAATGCTCGTGCACTATAATATGTCCTGCGTAGTTGGCTAATCTCCTTAGGTACATGAGAACAGCCGCCGTAGCCGATAATCGGCTAGGAGGACATCAATAAGAAGAAAAGTTCCAAACTCGCCAATGAAATGACGCAGTGCCGAATATCTAACCTAGACACAATAAAGGTCGTACCCATCAAAACAGTTACGTGGACGGTTCCGTATAATATAAATCAATTATCCTTCACTTTGTTGTGATACATTTATTTAGAAGTTACAATCGTTTGAGCGGTTATTTAGACAGGTTTAACTTATTTAAGTGTAGTCTATTGTCGATTGTTAACTCCTTTATCGGAATAATAACTGGTTATTTATTTTTATGTTGCATAATGCTATTTATCAGCTGCTTGTAAAGGACTGGTATTATAATGCACACAGGTGCCTCAATGTCCTGCATAATTATATTTTATTTAAACCTAAATGATTTGGGTGTGCTATCGCACTATCAAAATATTTTACGTGAAAGTGTTCAAAAAATCAAATTTTTCTTTGATTTGGATGCTTGTGGCATTATTAAAAAAAACTGGAATGAACCAAATGGAGAAAGTCATTGGTAAGTTGACTGATGGTATATTTCAAATAATTAGTAGCCTCCTAATACTTAAGAGAAATAAAAAAAATATCAAAAAAATAATACAGAGAAGGGTCTCGTGGAGAATGATGAGCTCCTACAAAATCTATACTGACCTTTCTTTTTTTCTCCCGATTTCTAGCTGCAAACAATTGCATAAGCAATTCGTAGTCACACTTTTTTCGCCAACGCACAAAAATGTACTGTACAGATTGACCTCATATCTTATCTCACTGCGGAGATCTTTCGTTTTACGTCAACTAAAAAAGCCGAGGCCGTCAAAATTATTAGTTTTTGGATAGTGAGCCTTTTTAGGGTTCCGTAGCCAAAATGGCAAAAACGGAACCCTTATAGTTTCGTCATGTCCGTCTGTCCGTCTGTCCGTCTGTCCGTCTGTCCGTCTGTCCGTCTGTCACAGCCGATTTACTCGGAAACTATAAGTACTACAGTGATGAAATTTGATGGGAATATGTGTTGTATGAACCGCTACAAAAATATGACACTAAATAGTAAAAAAAAGAATTGGGGGTGGGGCCCCCCATACATGTAACTGAGGGATGAAATTTTTTTTTTCGATGTACATACCCGTGTGGGGTATCAATGGAAAGGTCTTTTAAAATGATATAAAGTTTTCTAAAAAACATTTTTCTTAAAGTGAACGGTTTTTGAGATATCAGCTCTCAAAGTCGTAAAAAGTATGTCCCCCCCCCTCTATTTTTATAACTACGGGGTATAAAATTCTAAAAAAAATAGAGGTGATGCATGCTAATTAACTCTTTCAACGATTTTTGGTTTGATCAAAGTATCTCTTATAGTTTTTGAGATAGGTTGATTTAACTGTAATTTACGGAACCCTTCGTGCACGAGTCCGACTCGCACTTGGCCGGTTTTTTATTATTTATATACACGTGTTTCTCTTATATGCGTGTAAGTATTTGCACAAGGTTGCCTAAAAACTGCAAAGCGGGATTTTGTTACTGATAATTTTTCGTTGACTTTGGATTTTATTATAATGCTCCTAGTTGTTTTTGGTTTCGCACAATACTTGTATTGTTGCTTTATGTGTCCTAAATTTTATGATGGTCACATGTTCGAAATTCGAAGAAAAACCTTAAGTACCAAATGATAAAAATAACTCTTCCACTAGCACTCCAAAAAAGGCGGAAGGGCCAATCATGGTCCACAATTAGAAGGTCGTGAACAAAAGGACCAATTTCAAGTTAATGTACTTAAGATACTACTGAAGTAGTGCTCACTCACACCACATTTGACTGATTTAAAGTCATCCACCTGAGATTACCCCTCAGTGACCTCTTATGCCATCCTCGAGGGAGATACCAACGAGGCTAACAATCCTTTATTCTCAATCGAGATTCCTCAACGTCAATACGTAATATAAAAACCTAATACATTTGACCCGAACTCTGAGGGCATCAGTATGATAAATGATCTTATTTGATTTGTTTGTAAACAATTTGGTAATTTGATCGTACGATGACAAATTTAGCTTTTCAATTCAGAATATGAGAACCATTCACATAAGATGTAACTTCCTGTGTGTAAATACAGGAACTGTTGTGACGGAAAAAGACTTTCAAATAATATTCTTAAAAAAAACATAGCGGAATATTAAAATGACCTCAATTCGTCCAGTAAATGAATTAACAAAACAGACCTCTGGCCCCAATAATCGATCCCAATTCCCGATCAATAAGAAAACGTGCAAAATTTGCAACGTACCGAGATCGTGGCACCCGCTCGCCGAAACAGCTACATTGAACAATTACGGCCAATATTGTGGACCTCACATATACGAAACTGACCACCCAAATGAATCATGCGCAAAAAATCATCACCACGCCATTCTGGACCTTAGGACTACAATAAAAAGCAAAAAATAACTTTTAACACTACGTAAACTAAATTTTGTCGTGTCGGGGGCCCGCTCTAATTCATTACTTTAGAGGTAGATGCGTGTTTTTTTTTTTAACGAATGTTGTAATTAGGTAGGTATCATTTGATTTATTTAAGTATTTATGAAGGTAAAAAGCGGTCCCCCGACACGTCAAAATTTAGTTTACGTAGTGTTAAAAGTTATTTTTTGCTTTTTATAGGGTTTAGCGTTTTTAACCTTTTGTCATAATTATTGCGTACTTTTTTTGGGTCGGGGGTTTTTTTAAATTTATAATTTAATTTTATTTCATGTTTTTTAAAGGAGCTCCTTAATTTTTCCTTCTTTCATTTAATTTATTTCATCTTAAGATGGGGTCGCTATATGCGATCTCGGCCAAATGAAGCTGTTTAGGTAATGCTCATGACAAACTGGTTCTGGGAGAATTGCACAGATTGAGAAACAATAAAGATTAACCTTTGGCCATTCTACATTTTCAGCAAAAAATATAAATCGGTTTATCCGTTTCATTCCGGGATTCCAGGGTTTCATCCACCACATCCCATTTCCAGCATCAGGTTGTCGTCAATCAGAAACATGAAGAGAACTCGTCAAGACAAATTCAACGAGCCCAAACTCGATGGGTTTACTAAAAGGCAGTTCAGGGTTACGTCTCCTACCTTCGTGCCCTAACAGCAGACCAGCTCAGTGGTTCCAAAAGACATTAGTGTTTCAAATTTCAGATCCCACATATACTTGCAAGTAAACTGAGCGTGTAACATTCCTATCACATCTAGCAAACGAGCTGATGACCTTGAAGACCTGAACGGATTTCCACCAAACATAGCTAAGAACACTCCCGACTGACATACCTTTTAAACAAAAAAAACCGCATTACAATCGGATCATCTGTTTGGGAGCTACGATGCCACATACACACACACACACACACACACACACACACACAGACACGTCAAACTTATAACACCCCGTCGTTTTTGCGTCGGGGGTTAAAAATAAGTGCGAGGGAAAAGATTTTGTGGATTCTTCAGGAACAAATCAATGTGTATTCGCTGGATAGAAGCGTATGTACGTAAGTTCAAAGTCACCGCTGCCAGATAACGTGGTGTTGAATGATTCTGTGAGAAGAACGTCAGCGGTCCATTTGTGAACGGTACTTACAAAGAACTAGTTAAAGGCACGCCTTCTCACAATGGTCCTTGGTTCCGGAGACGAAATTTATGTGTGAAATGATGATGGAGTAGATTTTTGGTGGTTTGACCTCTACGTGCCGAGATCAGGAAGCGATTGATAGAAGGACGGCACGTGAGTTACTGATAGCCTTTAACACTTCTATTTTGGGAACAACTCGAACATGATAGAGAAAAATGGGGTTATGAAATTGAATCAGAACAAAGCAAAAAATGTTCAGAGTTTAATTCAGAAACTTGATAAAAGAAAAGTAGGGGTATACGGTGAATGGACTCCTGTAAGATGCAATGTGCAATTTTTGCACACTGTCAAGGTCCACTTAAAGGTTTCATTAATAAACCCACAACATTAAACTCATCTTTGGCGATATACAAACATTCGAAAACTCTCAATAGTTACTAAATATGTACTCCTATAAACTGATAGTTTATTATACATATACTTCCTCTTACATATAGCTATACACCCGACTCTGCCAAAAGGTATTTTTTTATTTTACCTTTGGCTATGTACGATTTATGAAGCACGTGGGGTCTTTTGAAATCCAATCATTGTTGTTTTTAGATTGACGTATTGTTTGTACCGGCTTTAGAAGTTATTGTTCTTGACCACTATTATGATATTCTGCCAAAACATTTGTAAGTTACGGTCATTGGTGTTTTATACTTTTATTTGAGGCTATTTTGATGTTTATTTCTGGACCAAGCCATTGTTAAAGGAAATACCAATTACCATATGATCCAATTGTAAATATAGTAATTATTTATATCAAATGTTGATAAGTCTGTTTTAAAGATAGAGAATTGATGAAACTCAATGCAGTGCAAATGCCTACTGACACCAATATGAGATAGAGACAAAAATCTAAAATGAGTTGAACCCGAAAGAACCTTTAGTCTAGTAAGCACAGATCACATGACTTCTTATTTTAAAACTCGGTCTAAAAATAAATTCTGCTAACAATCAATGTTTACTTGATTAATTAAAGTTAATTAAACGATTACGTTCTGTAGTACTTCATTTCTATTTGTGTAAAAAGTCCTATAGACTATTGTTTACTTAACCTAAGTGCTTGCTCAAACGGAGTATTAAAATCGCCGTTGAAAAAATAAACTGGAAGGACCAAACACTTTTAAGTTCATTGTTCTTCTGTCAAATGGTTTATTTTGCATACCTCGTACCTCAGAGGTCCTTAATCCTTAAGAAGTGGAGTGGCCGTTCAGAGAGGCCAGAGTGTCGGGGGAAGCGGCTCCATTCCCACGGCCAAGCCGGATGCTGCGGTCACTACCAGCCAGATCGGGGAAGGGAAGGACTCTATCGATATGTCGATGAAAATATTTGCCATTTCTTTAATCAGAATACTCAACAGTACTCACTAGTATTCTTACCAAGGGGTACTGGGATGGCCGGGTAACTGGGTTGAGCAGGTCAGATAGGCAGTCGCTCCTTGTAAAGCACTGATACTCAGCTGCATCCGATGAAACTGGAAAAGCTCTAAAGATGATGATGATGAGTACTCAGGATCTCGTATATGAGAAGGTAAAAACTGCTGCAATTTTGACGCAGCAAAAGATTTAGATAACTGATAGCAGAAAAAAAAACATGATTATTTTTTACAAGACGGTTTTCTGTCTAGATAAAAAAGTTTGGTACAGGAAGAAGTCTATAAATCAAATAAATTACTAAAACATTAAGCAGATAGTACAAATCCGAAGATGAGGTAAATATAGATGAACAATGAACGAAGCTATCTAATAAATTGAAAAGCTAAAATACAAGAAACAATACACCTAATTCAGCAAATCATGATTGAAACTACATAGTGACGAGTGACGAGTCAAAAACGTCACCAAAAACATTACAGACAAAAATATCAACCAAGAAGCAATTGCGTTAATTAAAATTAGGCATAGCAACATCAACATAGCAACGGAAACATGTGAAGATCTTACATTCTGATAAAATTTATCAAACTTTGTCAAATATATTTTCATCTCTGTTTTTCCTCATGTTAAAGTTTGGTGTGTAAGAGAGATGCAAGATGTAGTGATGTCATCGACTTGACGTATGTTGTCGCCGTTAAGTCTGGTGGATTTGGTGTGCGACTGCGCAAGTCATGTGGTTTTGATTTGTTTTAGATTAGATGTGTATGATATGCAGATGACTGTGATGTACTCAGATAATTTTTGTGGGTGGAAAATTATGCGAATGATGTATTTAAACATTTAACTAAACCCACATAATTCTCCTAATGTTTATATTTTTCTGGATTATTATTTACCTTTCTTCATTATTGTCTGATGAGAATTAAATCTGACTCAAGTTATCCTCATGCTACGACATGAGGATTCGTTTATTTAAAAGATCTAACATTCTTTGATCTGAGATCTAACAGGTTCATTTATTATAATAATAATAATCTTAGGATTATAGAGGTAATTTATTTATTTTCCAAAATTACTGTAGGTATTAATTTACATAGATTCACACGACACCTTTCATTGATAGAATTTCAAAATAGCCATTCATACTAATTCGTATATATTACAGATTTTATCTAGGACGTAGACCTCTATTTCTTGGTCTTATAACAATAGATTACGGTATTAGAAGATGAAGTGATTAGGTCATTTCTTTTTGTTCCAGTCTTAACCATGTCTAGCTGTATAATGTTCCTGTAAGGTAGGAACTACCCTAATTGTTTCACTTTTTTTTTCACTTGCATAGTATCAATATTTTTCGAGTCTTCTACTAATTATACTGATGCTTCTTTCCTGATTGCTATCTATATATCTTTTCATCAACAAATTGTATCGACAGAAACTAACCAAAAGTCCCAACACTACCAAGAAATAGGGTCATTCGCCCTCTCACAACAAATCATTTTTAATTGTGTGTATACTTCAATCTTTTCATTACAGTCCAACCGCGCATAAGGTCCTCCGTTCTACGGTCTTTGACCGTATTTCTTTTTGCGAGTCGTAATAAGATGAACATTTTAAAAAATGGGTCAACTCAGTTTCGGCGACCACGCCCGAATTTGGGTCGAATTGAATTGATTGATTTATATTGATAGCGGCCATGATTTCGCTTGATTTATTCAAGGACTTGCAGATGTGGAGTTTCCTGTTTTTCGTCAATAATTGTGTGGTTTAGATTGGTGTTCTCATTTCTTTTGTTATCTTTTATTATCTTATTTTTGGATGCAAATTCTTTGTCTTGCTTATCAATCTGCTCATAATTTTCTCTATTTATGACCAACACAAATTGTAACTCACATCCTTTTACAACAAAATTGGAATCGGAGAGACCGTTACCGATTAACAGGGGTGGCAACAAATTGAATAATGTGTACTTACCCACATTATATGATGGGCAATGTAATAAATATCAATTGTAGATAGTAAAACAAACGTCGGGCTTGCCAGCCCTGATGGATGGGTGTCGCGATAAAACGGAGCCAAGGCTAGCGAAGGACAATGTTCCCGGTCGAGTGCGCGGGCGCTGGGGAAAGCTTAACGATTTTTTGCAGTGTTAGTTCTGAATATATTTGTTTTTAGTTTGTAGGTCTCTTCGTTTGTATTTTTTTTTCTGTTAGACTAATTAAATACTTTAGTTCAATAAAAACTTTGTTTTTTTTTTATGAGAATTTAAATTAATACTACTTTTATTAATAGACCTATTGAGTAATCAGTTTAGATCAGTGCTGTTAGCTTTGATTGGATATTTCCATTTAATGAAAATAACCTAAGAAACTGGAGTTAAAAATTAAGGGACTTCCTTTCAAATGAATCCACAGATCTTTTGCGGCGATGAAGCAACAAAAAATTTGTAGTGATTACAGTATATGAAAAATTATAGATAACATCTAGGATAGCAATATTGCATAGTAACAGCTGCAATATTATACCCTGCCTACCCCAACATGACATGAACCCACCCACATAGGGGTTCCGTGTGGTCCTAAGTACCCCTATTGTGTTGCTACGGAACCCGGGGCGTGATGCGGGCGACCCCACGCGTACTTCCTTTTGCAATCAATGCTTTGAAAGGTTTTAACTTGGACATGCATGTTTATTTTAATAGATAAAAATTATATTAAATGATTTGTTGGTGGGAGTCTTAGATATTTTTTCACGTTGAAAAAGTATATAGCTACTGCCTATTTGATACGAAAAATTTTTTTTTAGGTTAGAAACAAACCTAAAAAATATTATTTTGTATGTTTTTTGTAATTTGAGATAAAATACATCGTAAATACATACGTATTTATCAGAATGCCATGTTTTTGTCACTTTATTTATAAGTATAGATAGAGAAACCTGTGAAATGGTAATTTACAGGCACATAATTGGCTATTAGGGCAGGTGAAACCACGGTACACACTATAGTTAGTTCTAAACTCGACTTAACAACCCCTTTATTATTAATCCCGGTAATCCAACTTTCTTGATTAGCATAATCGATCGACAGTCGATATTCCTTTAAAAAGAAACTACGCGATCACATTCACAAGAAATTGGCAGAATCGATGACATAGCTTGTTTCCGATTCTTTTTTACTTCTTTGTCTCTCATGGCAAATGTAATATGTATGTATGTATGTATATATGTATATATTATGTTTATGTAATATTGTCTATATATTCTATATATATAAATATTTCTTTCTTTTTTTTCTTTACATAGATTATATTAAAAACTGCACCTACC
The DNA here is from genome assembly GCF_030705265.1 of Helicoverpa armigera. NCBI lineage: Eukaryota > Metazoa > Arthropoda > Insecta > Lepidoptera > Noctuidae > Helicoverpa > Helicoverpa armigera. The sequence continues at coordinate 4,243,823 of NC_087145.1, read as the reverse complement.
ACTGCTATTTCCCCACCACCCAAAGGTAGACTGGGAGAAAACGCCTAAGGCGTTAAGTCCGCCATTGTACTGTTTGTGCAAAAAGTATATAAATAAATAAATAAATAAATAAATAAATAATCTGACATCACATAATGTGTCAATGACCTTTTATCTTCGATCTTAGGCCATATAAGGCGGCCCTCCGATTTATCAGTAGTTAGGCCTACCTCACATCCTCTACATACATAATTTGGCCTAATGAGATGCGAATATTATCTAATATTATGTAATGATAATTTATTCTGTGTCTTATTGTAGATATAGTCCGTGTATTTTTTTATATCTATAAATAGTTTAGGTACAACATATGGTCAAGAAGTGTTTGCTTAGTGTACCCACTCACTACAGACTAAACAGTTTGCCAACAATCGATGTGATGTAAAAAAATTAAAACAAAATTATTTTACTATTATAACTCTTTAGAGTCGCGGAAGCGTTGGTGGCGGACTTGCAAAGCATTGAGAATATTTCAATTAAAAAATCAGCAATTCAGAAGACATAATTATTTTTACAAGTTTTTACAGCAAAACAAGTATAGCGAATATAAGTTATTATAACTATTTATTAGGGCTTCGCAAACAGCGCCGACATTATTTTCAGGGTTACCTATGTACTTTTGGAGTCAGGTTTTTTTAAGATTCCCATAAAATATTAAATGAAATCTATGTGTGTAATAAAGTGTCTTCAGTTCTTAAATCAAAGGCCATTGACATTTACAAAATATAACAATGCCTTTTGTCTAGCTGTGTCATCAACTACACCTTTAGCGCTGTGTAAGTTTCACACTCTTTTTTCAGAGTGTCTGATTTCGGACTACCCTCATAACGTCCCTCAAGGATGTCCCACAAAGATCCAGCTGTCATTTGAACATCTTTGGCAGTCATTACGGGTTGTCTGTCAACCAATAAGTACCCAGGGGTATTTATTTGCCTGGGTAACTGGGGTACGAAAGTCAGATGATTGCTCTAAGGAGTGATCTGACTTTCTCACCACCACCACCACTCCAGTCACCAGTTTCTCACCTACCAGTGTTTTACTTATAGAACACTGGCAGGTACTCAACTGGATCCGGTTAGACTACAAGCCGACCCCAACATAGTTGGTATAAGGCTAGTCAGATGACGTAATATCATACAATACATAATTAACTTCGAGTATATAATCAAACTTGTTACTATGCCGATGTCGTGAATGCAAATAAACGTCTCAAGGCCCCAAGTTTTTGTGCATATTATACCAGACAGCCGGCAGACGTGGTTGCATAAAAAGAAAGCTAAGTTTGGGCCTACGTGACTAATTTTTAGATGTACCATTGTCTAAGCACTCTTTGTGTTAAACTTTTTTGGGGGACGCAAAAAGTTATGATGGTTATTGAGTACTTTATTAAGTAGATAGACCTGATTAAAATCTAAAATCAATTATACACTTTACGTAATTAGGTACCTATATCTCATCATCCTCCGAGCCTTTTTCCCATCTATGTTGGGATCGGCTACCAGTCTAACTGGATGTAGCAGAGTACCAGTGTTTTACAAGGAGCGACTGCCCTATCTGACCCCCTCAACCCGGGCAACCCAATACCCCTTAGTTAGACTGGTGTCAGTCAGACTTACTTAATTAAGTATATTCTGAATAAGGTATTCTGAATGATTTTAAAACGCTAAAAGTCATTCTGCTCTCAGTTAATACCCTCCTTTCAATACTTAGGTACCCTAGTAGTCATTTTAAAAACAATACCAAATCAGCGTTCTATAAATAGGTAGAACAGACGAAATCAGACGCATTTATCTAAATAAAGCTATTATTACTTGCAAATAAATCACTTCATGACAGGCAGATACGCGGGAAATTGTACAAGTGACAGCCAACCGACTGATAGTGCTAATTAATTGTGTATCTGTATTGTTGTTTATTTTATTTATTTATATTCAATTTGCTCTTGATTGGATCAGTTACAATTTACTTAGGTAAATCATCATCATTGGCCACAGAGCATCTTGGACAGATGATTGTGGCAGTGCTTGTCTATGCGGTTATTAGTGCCGCAAGCACTTTCTTTTATGACTAAATAAGCCAATAGCTGCACGACACTTCTTGCCGCATTTGTCGCAGGTGAAGCGCGGGTCGACCACGGGTGCAGCGTTCTTAATGCGAAGCCTTTTCTGCTTAATGTTGTTGCTAAAAGCCAGGCTTCGTCATATATTGCAGTTCCGGTGCGCAGGTCGCGTCTCCATAAGAGCCTCTCATTGGCGCGTGCTTCCCAAGAATTAGCGTTGATGTTGAAGCTGTCCATGTCACGTTTGCAACAATCCAACAACAACTTAGGTAAATACTTACACAATTTCAAGGTAAGATACAAAGAGGAGGTAGGTTGCTACTTACATTTTCACACCCACTGAAAAAGTTTCTTAACGAGTATTGGAATTAAAAAAAAAAACGATTTTGTTATTGTATTCATTTTGTACTGAAATTGATGAAACGAGATACGAGGTTTGAACCCATATGGTACAAGACCATAAGACTCATAATAAGTTTAAATCTAGATTCCTCCCAAAACTAGGATTATCTAAAAATAGTCAGAATAATTGCCACCTACTGACTTACTTAAACCAGAGTGCACTATGTACCTATGTAGTCCCTTGGGTAAAGTTTCAAACAGCTAAGTATTTCACAATAATCTTAGAAATCACATTAATACTTCTGTTCGCCACACGACCAGCAAAAACAAATCTTCGAAGCTAACAAGAAAAAAAATTGTCGGCATCATAAAATTCTAGAAATAATACCGCGATGGGTGTTAACTTAGGTTTTAAAGGTTTGTTACCCTCAGAGCGGGTTATGGCCAATAAACGTCATTTGGACCGATTCGGGGAACACTTGCGCAGGAGTCGATGGGATGAGATGCGAGTTATAAGCTATAGCGGGTGAAATGTTATTGCTTTTTTAGATAAGCAGCGTCTTAAAGACTAATGCCTGATTAAGAAATAATACTTACGCAGTGTTAATATTATTCTGCAATTCTGACCTTTAAATTTAACATTTCAACAATTTAATGAACTATTGTGCTAAAAACCCTAGCCTTTCCTCAAACTTCATTGGAACTGGCTTATATTTTTTTTTTAATTCTTCGCAGTAGAGAGTCCGATGCATATACCATCTGACTCTTAATCCAGTTGCCCGGGCTAAGATATCCCTTGGTAAGACTGGCTGTCAGACTTTCTGGCTTCTTTCCTCCCCTAACGGCTGCCAAAAATGTTCACCTGCACCGACCACCCAAACTAAGCTACCACAAATTACTCTGTAATATATGTATATGACTCATTAAGAAAAAAAGTGAAATCATCCCTCAGTCCCACCAAATCTCTTTCAAATTCCTCTTCTCAAATTGGACCACAAACATTTCGCAAAAGTGAAAAGCAGTAAAACCGCGTCCATATCTAGCTGCAGTTTACGAAGTGCGACTAACTGCAGCTCGTTAACCGTGGTTTAATTACCCAAGATTGCTTCTGATCCACTGCTGGGTAATACAGGAAAACGCCTTTTGTATTTTGTTTTAAGATAATAATGTAAAAGTTTTATTAGCTGTATTACAGTTCAAGTCTGACGCCAGTCTTACCAAGGGGTATTGGGTTGTCTGGGTAACTGGGTTGAGAAGGTCAAAAAAGCAGTAGCTTATACTGGAAGCCGACCCCAACATACTTAGTTGGGAAAAGGCGGGTGAGATGATGATGACTGATGGTGGGGCTGTTGAAATCCTAGTTTTGAAAAGTACAGATAGGTACATATTTTTGATAAAGCTGTATGATGAGTAACAGCTACCTATAAAAAGTAGTTTATCTCGATTAGACCAACCAACTCCTTGAAATCCGGCACCTAACTGATTTGCCGTTTCATAAAAACCTGTAATAGATCTACATGACTTTGATAAAATAACTAAATAAATAAACTTGTACATAGCCAGTTGGTAAATGGATACCCACATTTTTAACACCTCTCCAATGATCAAAACGTCATGCACAGCTTTCTGAAGTTTTTCTAGGAATTTCTCAGCTCCTAATCAAGATTAGCGAATTCCACGTCATCAGGTCATTGACCCCACTTGCAATATCAATTAAGTAGACCTGCATAGTCCAGCACCAGGAATGCAGACCACGTAGAGTCTAGACGAGTCGTTGTATGCTAATCACAACAATTGTCATGCGATTTTCGGCAATCTATTCTTATTCGATGCGTTTCATTTGTTTTGTTAAGGCGAAGTTAGTGAGTTACTTGTACATATGTTACATAACTAGAGAACATAAGTTATCTAATCGAATCAAGTAAATAGTTCAATCTATAATGATTGAACTTCATCATCATCATCAACCTTTTTATTATCCCAGTGCAAGGCACTTATCATTTCTCATACATAGAAGGAATGAGCGTTCATCATTCAAGCAGATTCTACGATTTCAGATTTTGAAGTCCAGGTGTCCTCATGATGTTTTCGTTCACCTTTACCATTAATATAATATTTCATTAGATCCACTTGCAGCATTAACTGTAACGATAAATAACTAAACCATAATCAGCAATAGGTACACTTACAGCCCATTGGTCAAATCGGCGATTTGAGGATAGAAAATGCTTCGGTTATCGTTAAAGTTAAATTTAGCAGGGTCCAGGATATATTTACTTTCAGAGCATGTGCTATATGCACTTACCAAGTTGCAGTTACTTTGGTACTTACCTGAGATCGAACTCATACTAGAGAGGAAAATGTTTTAGTTGTCATCAAGATTCTTAAAAAGCATGTTGACTCTTTAGCAATACACATTAAATAATTTAGCATAAAACCGCGGCGTCTTTTGTTTCATTGTTTGATACAATGCCATTATACTTATACAAAAGGGTCTGATAACATCTCTACAAGTTTTGAGTACAAAGTTGATGAAGCATTCTTTGATTTTTACTTACCTATTTCTTTATGTAGGAACATACTTAACCATTCAAGTAAATAAGGCTCAAAAACAAATATTTAATACGAAAAACGTTCCATTTTCACAGTAAACCGTTGTTTTATGAAATGCAGACTTTTATGATGTCGGTGAAATTCAACCTAAAAGTTGCATTGATAGAAAATAAAGATAATTAAGCAATTATTAACATAGCACAGGACAGGAATAAAAATAATAAGTGTGCTAAACAGGTCTAGCCAATTCAGCATTATGCCAAACAGCTAATACCTAACGCTGGTTTTTAACTGGACCTAAGATGAGTTAATAATGTGGATGCCCTCTGCCCCATCTAGGGGACATAGGACTCTAAGTCAAGTAAGTCAAGATGAGTTAATTATATGTAGTGGCATGCAGGCAATCACGACTGAAATATTTTCGACACTTTGCCAACTACCGGGTTCGGCTTCCAGCCTCGCCGAATGCAGCTGAGTACCAGTGTTTTACAAGGAGCGACTGCCTATCACAGTCATTTGTGTCCAAGAAATACTTAGAAAGTATGAATCCGCATACTTATATTTGAGGGGTTGGTTCTTTACCCAATAATAATAATGTAGGTAAGTGACACTGCACACTTCCCCTTAAGGAAATCACTGCCAGTCTATGCAGAAAGATTGGTATGCCCAAATGTCTAGACTATTTTAATAGCCAAAGTCTAGGTTACCTTTTTAGGAGTCCACACTGCATCGATGACGAAAGAAGACAGACTTTGAATAATTTTGTGCATTACAGGTTTAGTAATTCCGGGTTTTTATTATGCATTATGCATTTCTAGCCACGTAGAGTCGATCGTAATATGTTGGTATATTTTTATGTTTTCTATGTTCCAAATTATATATTCAAAACAGATGGAGAGTATAAAGAAATATAAATGACACAAACATTTAGCCGTGGGACGCCGGCTAGCCGTGGGACGCCGGCTTAGAATTGCGCTCCCCCCAAATCATCCCGTGGGTGTCGTAAGAGGCGACTAAGGGACAAACCGGAGGTCGGGCAGCAGCGTCCTCCGCGTACTGCATACCCTCACTGCGATCGCCAACCCGCCTGCCAAGCGTGGCGATTAAAGGCAATTACCCCCCAATGAGAAGCACAGAAACCAGGCCCCCAGTCCCCGGCAGCTCCGCTATCCCTGGCGCGGGTAGCGGTCAAGGTAACGGCGGAGCAGGGGGTGCTAAGAATCTCCGGAAGAGATCCGGCTACCCACCCCCACGACGACTGGCCCTGGTAACACACAACATACGCACATTGAGGACTGACGAAAAGATCTGCGAGCTGGAAGAGGAGTTGAGCAAGTTACATTGGGACATTATAGGGTTATGCGAAGTCCGTAGAGAGGGAGAGGACACCGTAACCCTGAAGTCTGGTAACTTGCTCTACTACCGGGAGGGCGACCAAAAGTCCCAAGGTGGTGTCGGGTTTCTCGTTCACAAGTCCCTCGTAAACAACATAACAACCATCGACAGTGTGTCGAACAGGGTGATATACCTAATACTCAGAATATCCGAAAGATATTCGCTGAAGGTCATTCAGGTATACGCACCGACCTCGTCACACTCCGATGATGAGGTGGAGACTATGTATGAGGACGTAAGTAGGGCCATACATAGTTCCAAAACCCACTTCACTGTTGTTATGGGGGATTTTAACGCTAGGTTGGGCAAGAAAAGCGGTGATGAGTTGAGAGTGGGGCAATTTGGATATGGGCAACGGAACCCTAGGGGACAGAGGCTGGCTGACTTTCTGGAGAAAGAGGAACTCTTCATGATGAACTCTTTCTTCCAGAAGCCGCCTCACAGGAAATGGACCTGGTTGAGTCCCGATGGTTTCACGAGAAACGAGATAGACTTCTTCATGACCGACAAGAGACGGATATTCAGTGATGTCTCTGTGATCAACAGGGTAAAAACCGGAAGCGATCACCGAATCGTAAGAGCCTCACTGAATATCAATGTTAAACTTGAAAGGTCCAGTCTGATGAAGTCTACGCTCCGACCTACTCGGTCCCATATTCAAAACCCGGAAAGCTTTCAACTCGAGCTCTCTAATCGCTTTGCTTGCCTCGAGAACTTAGTGTCAGTGGACGAGATCAACGACGGGCTAGTGGAAACTGTCCGCACGGTAGGGGCTAAGTTTTTTAGACCTTGCCGTAAAGATAGGCCTCATAAACTGACCGACCAAACCTTAAACCTCATGGCTGAACGACGCTTGCTACAGTTGCAGTCTTCCCACGACGCGAAGTCATATAGGCAGCTCAATAGACGAATATCCAAGTCCTTGCGACACGATCTGCGTCTCTTTAATACGAATCGTGTTAAAGAGACCATACAGCGAAACCAAGGCTCAAAAGTGTTCGCAAAGGACAAGTCTATTGGGCAAAGCCAGATGACTAAGCTGAAACGGGAGGATGGCAGCATAGCGTCGACCAAGGCAGAGGTTTTAGGCGAGATTGAGAGGTTCTATGGACAGTTATACACTTCGGTCGCAAAGCCCGTCAACAGCTTGGCAGGAGATCCAAGAGCCAAGCTGTCCCGACATTATACCGAAGATATCCCGGACATCAGTCTGTACGAGATTAGGATGGCCCTGAAGCAGCTTAAGAACAACAAGGCGCCGGGTGAGGACGGGATCACTTCAGAGCTTCTGAGAGCGGGTGGAACACCGGTACTTAAAGTCCTCCAGAAGCTCTTTAACTCCGTCCTGTCCGAGGGCAAAACGCCTGAAGCATGGAGCAGGGGTGGGGTGGTGTTGTTCTTCAAAAAAGGTGACAACTGCCTGTTGAAGAACTACAGACCCATCACACTTCTAAGCCATGTTTATAAGCTGTTTTCAAGGGTTATCACGAACCGTCTCGAACACAGGCTTGATGACTTCCAGCCTCCCGAACAAGCCGGTTTCCGAAGAGGCTTTAGTACCATAGACCACATCCATACGCTGCGGCAAGTTATACAGAAGACCGAGGAGTATAACTTGCCATTATGCTTAGCGTTTGTGGACTATGAGAAAGCCTTCGATTCGGTGGAAACATGGGCGGTACTTGAGTCACTCCAGCGATGCCATATTGACTATCGGTACATCGAGGTGTTGAAGTGTTTGTATAATAACGCCACCATGTCGGTCCGAGTACAGGAGCATAGCACGAAGCCGATTCCATTGAGAAGAGGCGTAAGACAGGGGGACGTTATCTCCCCGAAACTGTTTACCGCCGCAATGGAAGACGCCTTCAAGCTCCTGGAATGGCAAGGACTTGGCATCAACATCAACGGCGAATACATCACTCACCTTCGGTTTGCCGACGACATCGTAGTCATGGCAAAGTCGATGGAGGAACTCAGTATGATGCTCGAGGGCCTCGACCGAGTTTCACAACGGGTGGGCCTGAAAATGAACATGGACAAGACGAAAATTATGTCAAATGTCCATGTTCAGCCCACCAGTCTCTGTTGGAAGCTCGGTACTCGAAGTTGTTGACTCATATATCTACCTAGGACAAGTAGTCCAATTAGGTAGGTCCAACTTCGAGAAAGAGGTCAACCGCCGAATCCAACTCGGCTGGGCAGCGTTCGGGAAACTACGCAATGTCTTTTCGTCCGACATACCTCAGTGTCTCAAGACGAAAGTCTTCAACCAATGTGTGTTACCAGTGATGACTTACGGCACCGAAACGTGGTCTCTCACTATCGGCCTCATCTCAAAGCTCAAAGTCGCTCAACGAGCTATGGAGAGGGCTATGCTCGGTGTTTCTCTACGTGATCGAATCCGAAACGAGGAGATCCGTAGACGAACCAAAGTGACCGATATAGCCCACCGGATTAGCAAGTTGAAGTGGCAATGGGCAGGCCATATTGCTCGCAGAGCAGATGGCAGATGGGGCCGAAAAGTGCTGGAGTGGAGACCACGGACTAGCAAGCGCAGCGTAGGACGTCCACCAACGAGGTGGACAGACGACCTTATAAAGGTCGCCGGAAGACGCTGGATGCAGGTCGCTTCCAACAGGTATCTGTGGAGATCAAAGGGGGAGGCCTATGTTCAGCAGTGGACGTCCTATGGCTGAGATGATGATGATGATGAAACATTTAAAATAATCAACTTTTATTTTCAAAAATATTAGGTACACAGTTGCTGTATATTCCGCCAAGACATTTAATATAGGTCTGACAACTATGGTAAAATACGGTTCAGTAAAACTATGGTAAAATTGAACTCACAGAGCAACTAGAAAATAGCTGTTTCACATGCACACTTTCAACACTTCACTAAAACTTCCATTATATCCTTAAACAGGCGGGAAATCAAAAGGCTCTTTTCCCCAAGGGTAATCTTCATCCGATTTCCTCGGCAACTCAGGAACTTGATAATCAGGTCCTGGCAGGGTCAAATCCCTTTTAAACCTTCTGACATATCCTGGATGATATACTTCCTTAACAAGACCAAGGTCCTTCCGACTTCCATCAGGACTTTTAAGAGGTTGGAACTCAAGATAGGCTTTAGATTCCAATGGCAATTGATGGTTTTCTTTCCGCAATGTTGAAAGCTGGTCTTCAACTCCTCGAATAGGTCTTTGATGAGGTAAACGGTGCCACTTTACAGGTATTGGCATCCGTGGTGTTTTGTAGACAATCCGTTTGCTCTCACAAATTGATTCGCTTAGTAAAAATGCTGCCACAGCAAAAAATATAACAGTACCCAACAAGCAAAATCAGTACTTTAAACGTTCTTTAAGAGCATTTTATTTTCACTTATAAGAATCTTGTAGCATGCTACAAAGTTGAATTTGGGCGCAGTTATACGAGCATTTAGTTCTATAACTATCTTATAATCATCTTATACAATGTTATTAAGCCTTATAATATACTTGACGAAGCTCAATAGCGCCTTTAATGATATGAGACTAAACAATTACAAGTGCAAACACTCTTGTTAGTATCTGACGTAAGTATTTTATTAGAGCAATCTTGTTTATAAAGCACTTGTAATGGTCTTAGAAAATAGTTTTAAGTATATTTTAATACAAGTTATTTTCGTTGTTGCTTTGACTGGTCGTGCCGGATTTTTTGTGTTACCACGCACGTAAAAACGTAAGTAAACTTACTATTACTATTATTACTTGTAGTACTTTAAAACATCGGTAATATATTGTAAATATAGTGTGTGAACTCGTGGGGAAGTAATATTTACTGTAAATATGTATCGAAATTTAGTTAATTTCACGGGGCCCTTCGAAAATTCCACATTAGTATAATGTTGCGAATAAATTATTTCATAAATTCTTATGCATATCGGCCATGTTTTAAAATTGCTCTTGATTAAGTCCTTTATGGAACCATTATAGGTAAACTAGTACTTGTAGCAGTTTCTGTCCAGACTACTCGCCTCCATTTTAAAACAAATTAGGGTTCCCTTGAAGTAAATTAAAGTCAGCTAGCTAATGATTGATTTTCCTTTTTAGGATTTAATCAACAAGATGGTGGTCATTTTTGATGTTGACTGTTTTTTGACCAAATCGTCATTGATTTTACTAAATCATGTGAGATGGCCTTGGACAAACACACATTTTGTGTTATCCGAAAGCTGCAATGGGTGTGGATTTCCAGTTTATTTAAACAATATGGATAGACCTACTCACTTCATTTCTAATCAAGAAAATCTAAAACTTTTCATGCATCAAAGCTTTTTTTGGTGCCCGAATTGCTCCCAGTACAGCATATATGACCATTACATAGAAGATGAATGCACAAATTGCTACTGATTTTGTATCCACATAACTTTTTACACACGCAAAAGTACTTAACTAATTTTAGAATAGTGCTATCCAATAAAATAATAATAAAAAAAACATTATACGGCTGGGCAACCGAAATAACAAGAAATTCCTTCCCGCGCCACCCTGTTTGACAAATATTTTGAAGGTACGATTATACAACTGCTATCTATCGAATTACTATCTGTATCAGTGGTTTATAGTACGGCCGCGGAGTTATAACCGATTTGACACATGACGAATTGTCAATTTTAGTGAAGTAAGGATTAATTTAATTACTTTATTTACATCGAGTATACACTTATATGTAAAAATATGTAATGTATCTACAGTATAAGGATGTTACGAAGTTTTTTTCCGATTCCGAAAAGTCGGAAGTTCCGATTGATACACCTCCGACTCTGGTTTCGGCTTCGACACTATTAAATCGGAAGTCGATCGGAGGCAGCGCCACAGGAACAGCAGTACCTAAGCATGTACGAACGAAATTAAACTTGCCGCACGGGAATCCCCTCTCTCCGCGTGCTTTCTGTCGATTACTCTATCACTTCTTGTTTTGCATGTAATGAGATCGTGTCATTTGTTTCGTGATTGAATATTTATCGCGTCCAGCAGGCTCAGTAGCAAGCGAGCAACTTTTTAGTGGTTCTGGTCTAATCTATGATCCGTTGAGAAATAAATTGGAGACAGAGATAAAGCTGCGCAGTTTTTGTTTATTAAATACAATTTGCTACTTTTGGAGTCACTTCATTTGCTTTAATTTAATTAATTGAATAAAGGGAATAATAAATATTAAGAATCTGTCAAATCAGTAATAACTCAGCGGCCGTATTATAGCGGTAGTACCTACACAGCTGCAGTACGGGCGCCAGAGGTGCGGGGGGCGGTTGCATGTCGAACCAGTAGCTGTCTAGCAGTAGTAGCACCATGGTAGCACCTGAGTTGTCAGGAAGAGCGCGTGTGCTTAATGTGAGTAAGGTGTATCGCCAGAGATTTACGTATTTTTACTATATTTGAAGTAACTTTCCTAGAGTATAGTAGCTACTAGTATTTCCTAGAGACGGACCTGATCACGCGTTGTGTTGAAACTCTCTACGAGGCAAGGTCAACGTGTTTCCACAAACTTGTGGGTGATTATATTATTCTTTTTTTTCTAGTCAAACATTATTTTGTTTACAGGTTCAAAATGCCATTTAAAATTGTTCAGACCATTGAAAAGGGTAACATTGTATTGACATGTGTACCACATCAATGGGAGAGCGATGGAGTTTTGTATTGGCCCAGAAAACAAACCCAGTCACAGACGAGTAAGTTACAAAAGGATGAAGGTAGTTGGCCCGATGAATCTTGGGAAAAAATAAACTGTGCGGTAAAAGGCGGAGCATAAAACGTATCAAAATGCAATACATGAAATTGATATAATGAGCAATAATTCAGACACAGAACCTGACATAGAATACGTCTCATCAAAAAAACAGCGCAATTGCTCTGATCTTCCACAGCTGTCATATGATAATATGGCAGAAGAAATTTTAAAGGTTTGTACAGAAACTTCAACTCATCTTGGCGCGCGGCTCTATGTGTGCGTAAAGCTTGTAGGCATAGATACCATGACTGCGGGTGACTAACTACTAACAACCGCGGGCGGCTGATTGTGATTTGATTGTTGATCAGACTATTAAACTGATTAAATATATAGAAATGTAACAATAAAGATTTACGTGACGTTAACATTATCCTTATTACTAACTAGCCGTTTCCCGCGGTTTCACTCGCATCCCGTGGGTATTACTGCCCGTACCCGGATAAAATATAGCCTATGTCACTCGTGGATAATGTAGCTTTCGAATGGTGAAAGAATTTTTAAAATCGGTCCAGTAGTTTTTTAACAAAGTTTTCCTCTTTATAATATTAGTATAGATAAATATATTTACAGTGTTTAATCTATACAGTGTTTTGTCACGAACTCTCTTATTTTGGAAAAGAGCGAAAAGACAAAACACTGTGTAGCGTATGTATACACTATGTAAATATTTTTGTTAGTAAGGTATATATATATTTATTATGATATATTTAACAACTGTATGTGACATTATAGGTATTTTCAATTACTGAACCTGCACACGTGTTGCTCGGACGACGACTGAGCGTCACCCGCTTCACTGTCACACAAATCAAAGCTGCATATTTATATATATGTGCACACGCACTCTAGAGCCGCGCGCCAAGATGAATTTAAGTATACTTATGTGCTTTTGAATTAAAGTTAATTGATTTCAAAGTCGCTTCTGAAATACCTGTTTATAGTGCATGTAGCTGACGTGATATTTTCACAGATCGTGGATCGATTTTACATTAAGTAGGTATTTCCTTTTGTCTGAGAGATTATATGAACTTAGACTGGTACAAACAGCGTCACGCTGTGCTAGTCTCTCGTGTATTAGCGTCACTATGTGGAAAGGGCTAGCATTATCGTGACGCTCGCCGCGCCGTCTGTACCACACGAACGAAACCGTTGCTTTCAAAATTGTTGTCCGTTATTTTTAAATGATTTCAATAAATTATATTTTCAGAATAATGAGCATAATGCTTCTTCAGCAATAATACCTGAAGATGGAGAACAAATAATGGTGGTAAGTTATAAATACGTAACATACAAATATATTGATGTTATATTACGCAGAGAATATTAGACAGCAACATAGTAAAATGTGCCGTTACTATAAGTATATCACCGTTCCAAACATATAAGCTCACTGTATTGTACTAACTTAATATTTACTTACATAAAAAATAGTATTGCCGTCATATTTAGCTAACTCATGATTGTTATTGTTTAGACTAATTACGAAATCACGACACCGAAAGAGTCAACTCCATCTGAAACACCGTTGAGCGCGCCGCAAGAAAATATTGAAAAATACATTGTTATTCCTGAAAGTAATCAGTCGGACACACCTATAATATACTCGTACATTAATAAAGAAACAAGTTTATCAGAAGAACAATGCGAATTAAAATCCATGAAAATAGATATCACCACTATTAAAAGTGACCTAAAATCCATAAATGACGATATGAAGACTATAATGGGGACCCTGAACACAACACTAAATAATCAAGCCGTATTACACGAAACACTGAAATCGATTTTATTACAAGTGACTGAAATACAAGTTACGAACGAAGAATTCATTAAAAAATCTATTACAGAAAAACAAAACCATTCGTTGATGTTAAAACCAATACAAGATTTAAAAGATTTAGAAGAGTTTGAAAATAAATTGATGGATTCTGATTATAGAGAAGATTTACTAAGAAAGTTTAGTGTGTTTGGCACTAAAGGGACAGGAAGGGAATCACAAGAGCATATACAATTATTGATATTTTGTTTGAAAGAAAGTTTTCAAATCGTGTTCGTGGACTGGAGCTTCACGTTCCCAAAATGAAACAACAGAAAAATCTGCTTAAAAGGTTTCTCTAAGATGATTGGTTTCTTTTTTGAAGTTATTTATAAACAAGACTCGTCGTTCCATTTAACTGACTGTCATAATTTTTTTAAAACAATTTTGCGAAATGCCGATCAGCGGGCCAAATCGAAGCAATTACGAACTTCCGCAAGTAAATGCAGAGGAAAAAATAGCGCCAAAAGGACTTCTTCTGAAAATCCTACATCTACACCACAAACCACTGGTAACCAATTAGAAGTTGAAGATGTTACAGAGGAAATTTTTGTCTGAAACTATTTGATCTAATTTTTATTTGACTAAGTGACTTTTGCATCAATATTAATTATAACACGAGAGACATTAGACTACCCCAATCTGTCTTTGACAGTTTGGGATAGTCTGACGTGCTGTCGTCACTCAAATACAAATAGATCAATATCCCTAGTAACTAAATCAAATCATTTCAGACAAAAATTTAGTCTGATCTGATTTGCTGAAATTATCTTCTAAGTTGTGTAGTTTTAGTAAATTTTACCAGACTGCGACGATGCTCAAAATTAGGGTTATATATTTGACCTGAATTAAAGAATATAATCTTATATTATATTATAAAAAATATTTCAATTTAAATTTGCCATAAAGATGATTACATGATCTTAATGGCGAAGTTAAATTGATATATTTGTTTAACTCGTAAAGTTTTATTAGTTATAAGATTTATTAGTACAAGGAAGCTAAGATAAATTTAAAATTGTTGCCAGCACATTAAGCAACCCCAAAAAATCTGACAAATTTCTTTAAATGACTTTCAACTTTATTACACATAAAACATTCATAATATAATAAGGTGCTTATATGTTATGGATTACGTTCAATTTTGAAAATTTGTCAGATTTTTGAGATAGGTTGATGTGCTGGCCGCCGTACAAAGAAGCTTAAAATTAAGTTTGTTGAGACTAGTTATAAGGACTACAATAGATGATTATAAGATTGATTAAAAAGAAAAAAGAAGAGGCCCATACCCAGACATAGGTAATGTCAGGCTAAAATGACGATGATGATGAGTGATTATTTTATTAGTCAAACTGATTATGAAGACTACAATAGATTATTATATGACTGATTATGAAGATGACAAAGATTATAAGACTGATTATAACGATTATAAGACTGATTATGAAACTGATTATAAAGATTATAAGACTGATTATAAAGATTGTAAGACTAATGTTTAATTTTGAATAAAACATAATTGTTATAAAGTATCGTTTTATTTTTTGCTCTTTAAACTTGAAATTTACAGGGTATGTAACAATGGTAAGAAAAATATCTCTGAATTGTAAGTAATACTAACTAGTTTACATTTTATATTTTGAACTTTGCATAATACCTCCGATTTTTCAATAGGAGCACAATCGCATTTATAAATATTCAAAAAAGAAGATTTTAGTGGTTTTCAAAAGCGTCGAGGATATTAACAATGCGATATCCCGTGATTTCTATTTCAAGCTTAGTGTTGTCTTTTAAGCTGATGGATTTTAATTCTATTACATGATTTTTGTCAGTAAGAAACCACTTGTCTTCATCTTTCGATGATAAAATATATGTTTCTAGGTGTAAAACTAATAAACCGTTTCGCTGGTTTTTTTTAATATATGGATAGTGTACAATTTCTTCGCTAAGATGCTCCGTTTCGATTAACTGCCTTTCAATTATTCTTCTTGCAACTTGCTGTAATGGTTGTTTTCCATGTCTGATAGTTTGTTTAATAGCGTATAATTTATTTTCAAAGGATATGCATTAAAAGTTTGCAGAATACCAAATTTTCTTACTTCGTCAACTATATGTGTTAAATTATGTATGTTACTAGTAATGTAGTCTCGCCCGTAGAAGGCCTTAAAACTTTCTGTAAAATCTTCTAACATTTTTCAGCAATTGGCAAGAGTGGCAAATGCTTTTCATTTGAGCAAATCGTTATGGCGCAAAACAAGTTTAAAAATGATAAAATGGTTCTGGTTTGAGCACGTGATTTAAAATTATAACGCTTAGATAATAAAAAAGAGCGGTATTCGGAACCTTTCCAATGGGCCAAAACATCTACAGATCTCATTGATCTGTGAATTTCTTTGGGCATTTGACAATTCAGTAAAAAGCTATTGACAATATCAATTTCACGAGCACTCCATTTGGTTAGGTATTTTCCCAACTTTCCGTCACGCCATCCAATCAACAACCGCTTCATCAAGCCAAGGTCTATTAGGTGTAATGAGTCTGCCACAGGAAAATCCTCTATCATATCTATGTTTAGTTTCAATAACGGAGAATCATGCTTATGGTGTTCTTCATATTTTTAGCACGAAAATCTTTATCGTTTCTTTTAGGACAATTGGACTTAGGAAATGTTACAGTATTTGATTTATGTGAGTATTCGCCAATCACCGTACATTTCAGACAGCCATGCTTTCCATTAAAATTTGTGACACCTGTAAGAAATTAAACATCCATATTTTTCATTCATATTAAAATATCAGATATCAGATAATTCAAATAATATCAATACTAAACTTGCCTTTAATCAAGGCTCTTGCTGGTGAATCACAAATGAAGGCTCTTAATTTGACTTTGATTTTAGATTCATTTGGCGCCAACGATGTATCTAATCCATATTCTTCAAGTTCGTTCATTTCTTTCACAAAAGACTCTAAATAAGCATTTAGATCAGATGGTTTTCCTTCACCCGCATAAATTCCTTGAAAAATAATATATCTATATAAATAATTTAATAAAGTAGGTAGTTAAAGTTTCTACGATATTGAAATAGTGTTATCTTACCAATCACAAAGGGAGGTATGTGGGGAATTTCAAAGATGTTACACAAAATAGGCCAGAGTTGATGTCTTGAACTTTTGTATACAGGCAACCCATCTATGTTTACATTTAACGAAATCGTATTTCGTAAAGTATTCAAATCCAGCCCCTGCAGTGTATTTTTTAGGCATTTAATCAATCCGTTATGCCAATACTGTCCTGGATCTGAGGTTGTAATATGCACCGTTTCTTTGTTTGTATGAAGTAAAGTACGAGCATCTTTGGGTAAAACATTACCTAATCTTTTGTTCAAAAAAGTAAAGAGTTCGTTTAGGGCCAGGTGAGGTATATTAAATTTTATAGCCCAGCTTTGCATGTCTTTCAGAAATTCATGATTATTGTCATAGTCAGTGGTCTCTTCGATATATTCTTCTTCGCTGTTCTGAACTTCTTCACTTTCTGAGTCGTGGGGAAGACGTGGAAAAATATTTCTGCTCACGGAACCCTCAATTATTCCGCCTAACGCACTTGATTTTATTTCTGAAGACCCTGACATAATTAATTCTTTATACCTATTTTTTACCTTTCTCCTGTAACCACCACTTCTTTTCAATCGTTTCCAATCATTTAAGTTCATATTAAACTGAATTCTCACAATGGACGGGTACAACTGAATGTTACAAAATGGCTGACGTTTACTAATAAAGTGTTTGATCTACAAGTTTATAAGTTTTTTAACTTATAGCGCTCTTATTAAGTTCTAAGGCTAATAAAAGTCTTGAGCAAGACTATGACGGCACAAACTTGTAGTGGTCTCAGCTAAGGATGTTATAATATCGTTTTCTCTCACAAAATGCTAGTATAGGATCAAAATATTATTCAGGATTGTTTAGTCCTATAAGTGTCCTAAAAGATAATCTTGTAGTTAACTATAAGACTGATATATAAAAACAATTACTCTTGAGCATATCTATGCTTGTGAAATGCTGCTACTAGTAAAAGTGTCTTATAAATGTTTTAGAGGTCAGTCTTGTAGCGGACTATAAGACCGAGATATAAAATCTAATGCGCTTGAGTATGTTTAGGCTTGGCAAATGCTGTTATAAGTCATAGAGTCTACCGCAATACCATAACAAGAACGTTATAAGTAGTAATAGACTTATAATTTTTCTTATAGGATTACTTTGCTTGTTGGGTAGATTTCACCATATTGAATGATTTTCTTAAAGTGGTGTTAGAGGTAAATAGAGTTGAGTATTTATATTGATTTCTTGAGGAAACAGGTTAAGAATATTATGAACTAGTTTCTAATGGAAAAGGGAATAACCTGTTAGAGAATTAGTTATTGTTTTTGTTGTGATCTTTCCGTGTGTGCGTCATCTCATCTGCATTTCCAGATGTGTATTATGTTGATGTGGAATCGTATGGATCATTTTATCATTTTTACCTACCATTTTTTCTTGGCAGCCCACAAAATATAGTTGATATAGTTCTCGTCAAACTTTTTGGGTAAGTAGGTTCCCAACTACGTTGGGGTCGGCTTCCAGTCTAACCGGATTAAGCTGAGTACCAGTGCTTTTCAAGGAGCGACTGCCTATCTGACCTCCTCAACCCAATTACCCAGGCGACCCAATACCCCTCGATTAGACTGGTGTCAGACTTACTGGCCTCTGACTACCCGTAAAAACTGCCAAGGATGTTCAAGGACAGCCGGGACCTACAGCTTAACGTGCCACAGTCAACTATATTAATTAGGATGCAGATTCAATATTACGGACTATGCGCACTTATTTAGCTCATGGGCAAAGAAAACAACGTCTATATATACGCTAATATTTCGAAAGGAGCTTGATAAAAATAGCCTTTAAAATTAAAATTAAACTTCAACGTTATGCGATAAATTTTAATTTAACTTAACAATAATTATAAATTAATAAACTAAAACAACATTTATTGAATACTGTATGACTAGATATAATTTAAATACAACATAACAGTAGGTACACTGCTTAAAGTAAAGCTAATTATCATTATGATAAAAATATTTTATGAATAGACAATAGATTCTATCTTATTAGAAAATAGTTAAAATTTAACACTTAGAATACAAGTTACAAAGAAAAATTGGCTAACTAAAGTTTTGGTTTTGGTTGATTGATCAACCAAAATTGTTCGGGGACATAAGTCTGAATTAAAACAATTTAACAAATATTGAATGGATGGACACAGCTAAGAGCGCTTTCAAACAAGCAGGTTTTCCGTTCGGTTTTTCCGCGCGTTGTAACAAATGACAGTTGCTTACCTGTTCAAACGATGACACTTAAAACCGCGAGACAGATTTTTTACCTTGCGGAAAGTCCGCTATGGAAAAATCGCTAGTGTGAAAACACTCTGAGACTGAAAGTAGATTAGCAAACAAGATAAGAAGTAAATAAAAATATTGGATAAGGCAGGAGGGTGACGATAAAAATAAAGTAAAATCACAAGAAAGTAGACCAATAGACCACGTTAAGTATAAAGAAAGAGAACGGGAAGAAGAACCGAGAGAATCTATCTATGTAGACCGCTGTCTCTCTCCCGTTGCAGAATGTCTCGTATTGAGGGATTGATGCTGATGTACTGGCTCGAGGGTCCACTGTCGTTGGGAATATATGCTGGAAAAACAAATAACACATTATTTTGTGATATAAGAGCTGTTTCCCACGGTTTACTTCCTGAAACCCTGGATAATACTTCCCGCACCCGAAAATTTTGCGCTAGTCCTTTGTGAAGCTTTAGTTAGACTATCTTTGTACCAAATTCGATTTAAATAAATCGGTTAGGTAGTTTTAGCGTGAAAACGCAGAAAAAGCATAGTTATTTTCGCATTTATAATTTCAGAAAGGATTTAGTGATCGCGAAGCTCAACTGCTGTGCACGAGGTCCCAGATTCAAAGCACGGGTCGGGACAAAATCATTTAAAAAGCCCGTTATCAGAAGTTGGTGGTGATACATACGTGCTCCGGACAGTACGTAAATATGATCGAAAAAGGATTGTAGGTATACAAAATTAAAGGGTTAAAGTAAACGAAAAAACTAACTAAAACTACAAACCTTAAAAGCATCCAAATCTCTAGACAGGTCTTCATCCGAGTATCCTTTCATAGCCTTAGTAGCCACGGGTCCCATGTAGTTGTTGACCACAGCGAACTCAAAGAGAGATAGGAACACGAACACGGAGCATGAGGACATCCAAACGTCTATCGCTTTCACGTAGGACACCGGCGGTAAACTTTGCTGGGATTGCGTGTTTTGGGTTGCTGGAATAAAAGAAAATATTTAAGTACAATAATAATCTGCCTACTGCTTCTGGCCTACCAGCTAACCAGTTGCAGCTGAGTACTAGTGTTTCACATTGTGTGCAGCCCAATATGTTTTGGTGAGACAGATTTTCTCAACGCCAACCATCCCGCTCTTGTAAAAACTTAACGCTAAGGCCCGGTTACAGTGGTTACCGATAAATTGTCAAATAGCTATCTGATAGCTAATGCTACCTGCTAGATAACGGCAAAAAGTTATAACTTATCAATAGAATATGTTCCTGATAAACTGGCCATAAGTATACTATAGACCCCCCAAACTTTTTGTCGTCACTGCTGCGCAATTTGCATATAGAATGTATAGTTTGTATAGTTATCTATACATTCTACTTATTAACTTACCTAAAGTAAGCAGCGAGGTGACTCCCAACGTGACTCTAGCAGGAATAGCCTCAGGCTTGATCCAGAATGATATCCAGGACATGACCACGATGAGAGCAGACGGTATGTACGTGTGGAACAAGTGGTACCCCAGTCGACGACGAAGGTTGAACACCACGGCTAAGCAGGTAAAGTTACCTGAAATGTTACGACGATATTGATAGATAGATATGTAGATTATTTTTTATTGTACACCAAGAAAATTAACAACACAGGAAATCACAAGAAACCAATGAACAGTACCATTGGCGGTCTTATCGCGATTTCTTCCAGACAACCTTTGGATACTTTAAAGGGTTGTGGTGTTTCGTTAATTCTCGTGATTCTCACAACTCAAGTCCGTTGTAGAACTAAGTCCCTAATTGTTTTTCACTTCAATAGCTCAAACATGTAGGTTTTGCAGATAAAAAGACTGAGCAAAATCGACTTTTACACTCTTGCGCGGACTCTACTTGTTCTGTTGCTGGGGAGTTTTAGCGCCACTTCTTCCCAGCAAAAACATAGGAACTGGTGAAAGTTGGACGTTTTGGGGGCTGATCTTTTATAAATTTCAAACATCAACATTTTGCAATAAATAAATACCTACATAAAAGTACTGTTTAGCAGCCAAGTTCGAATAAATTATTTTGACTTTTTTGGCTCAGTATTAAATTGTAGATCGCCATCGAGTTTTGCGAGAACAGTCTTACCAGTAGAGTACTCGATGGTACAGTCAGACGTGTAGTTGTTCGAGATGTCCAGCTGTGGTAGTTCGATGTCCGGGTTGACCACCAGCGGGTCTGTGAGGTTCCAGATGAAAACGAGATCGTGCACCGTGTGTGATACTGAAAGCAATTTAAAAAAAATGTTAATTCAACCAACCTTTTCAGATGACGTACATAGTTAGCCAAAGTTATGAAATATTTAGGTCTAATTCAACTTGTATAAGATATTATATTAAGATTTAATAACTTTATTCTTCATCAAATCTCGGCGTTTTCTAGATGTTGCTCTTTCATTTGATAAAGTCGTCATTCTTCAAGTGATCTTAACAAGACTAATAATAATAAAAATATTTAATCATGTTATTGTTTCTATAAATTGAAATTATATGCCAACTTGAAGAACATAAGGCTAAGATATTATATTGATGTCTTCTGTCTATCTTAGACTGCGTTGGCTTCAGTTAGTCTTCAGAAAGACGACCAGCCCCTAATAATACAAATATTAGTTTTACTTACAACTCTCTATCATCATGGAACAGCTCTGTGTATCATGAGGATACGATTCGAACTTCATAGCACATGACAGCACTAGAGTCAATCTGAAAGAAAAGCAATGTACCTATAGCTACTAACATTATAATACCTACTGAAAGGTCTCTTTGAACACGCCAATCTCAAGAACTACTGGTCCAATTTCAAAAATCTATCGCGAAAGATCAATATTGCGCGCAATTGTTCTCGAGGGATGCAGATACAAAAATGCTATTCTTTCTATTCGCGATATCTGTCAGAGAAGTAGATGGAGTTATACGGGACAAATATCACCGTCACTTTTTAACACAGAAATTTAGCAGACTGTAACCTATACTTAAGTACATATGATTTCTAAAAACTCTGTAAGTACCATAATTCTATTCAGGACTAAAACAAAAACCAACTTACTTGGACATATAAAGCAGGGTCTTATCATGGTACAACCACAGATAGTGGTTAGGTATGCTCATTTCATGAAATGTAACTTTCTTGGCGTTTTTGAAGAAGCAATCTGGTCTCCAGATCTTGTTCAGCCAGTCCACATCCAGGATCCTGTACTCCTCGTGCATGTTCTCTGGAAGACGTAACCGAGGGTCTCTCCAGGATTGTGCTAGGAATATATCGGCTACGTATGTCTGGAATGGAGAATTTAAAATCATAGTAGACTTATATAAAAATTGATGTTCAGATGAAAAAATGTAGAGTTTATTGGTAATTGTGGTAGATTTTGTTCCTAAATATGATAGGCTCTGTAACTACGTAGATCAACAGCTTTAGTCTCTGTCTACCAGAATCTCCTATATTTTTGACGGTGCGTCAATCCGTCTTGTCTCATTCCTTCTCTATATAAATATAGAGAAATATAGTCGTAAATATAGAGGTCTCTATACATATACTTAAGATTGTGCCCCGTTGCAGTTGACAAAAAATGGCGTATAATCATCAGATTTCAACTATTCTAACACACATTGAAGTCCCGATTTTTACAAAATATGGGCGTGTTAAAAGTACCGTTTTGGAGGATCTTTTGTTAGAGCCACATAAAATAATTAAAATGCCATGGTAAATGGTAGAATTGTCGAGCATAAATAAATAAATTAATATTTATAGTAATGTCTTCTTTTAAGGAAATTCTATACTCTCTACAACAATTCAGCCCTAAAAATAAACAAGGTTAAAAACACAGACTTACCATACTTTCTTCATTGATGGAGTCCAGAGACAGGACCGTGACATGGAAGTAGACTATGGTGGGCTGTCCCTGCAACTTGGGAGCCCGGTTCTTATCATAGAACTTGGCTTTTTCTGGCAAAATGTCCCGTAATGATAGGCTGGATTCGGATTTAAGCTCTATTTCCTGGTATGAGGCATTTGTTCTGAAAATGTTTATGTTTTGTAAGTATATTTGTTTTATTAAGTAATTAAGAAAAGTCGAGTCGAATCTATGTAGATTCCAATAATGTATTTAATAGCTTACAAGCGCGTTTCTACCATTACCTACAGCTTATTTTATTTGTGACAAGGCTATACCTACTGCAAGGCATAGCCGAAATTGCTTGATTACCTCACAACATTATTCAAATGTGAAAGGATGGCAGACCAATTTAAGAGACAGAGGGATGAACATCGGAATTGAATATTCCTAGCAGGAGTGGATTTTAAAGTAAATGTTTTATTCCTTCATCATTGAAGTTTAAAAAAATCTATTTAGTCTACTTATGCTCAGGTCTTAATAAAAAGGAAAGGTTTTCAGTGTACTTACAGGAAACTGACAGCAGCTTGCACCCTGCCCGCCTCGATTATATTTAGAACATTTAGGAGGAAAGTCATTAAAACACTCACTTGGAACATCATCTTGTACGCTTACACTTCACTTTAGTTCACTTAAGTAACAATTTGAGCAACATTTTGGTAATATTTCACTACAATATTGATTGTGGCAGATTTATCAAAGTTAGAGTTATAACTCTTGATCATCACGCATCCTGTAGGTATACCAACCATGGATGCTACAAGTTTTCGAAGAATCGTAGCTAGGAGTATCTAAAGATGGTGAATGTTTTGATCGTAGTGTACAGAGAGGCAATTACTCCATATGAGACACTAGTCTACTGCGTAGGGTTAGACCGGAAGCCGACCCCAACATAGTTGGCAAAAGGCTAGAGTAGGTACATGATGGTAAGAGTATTAAAGAGTGTGAGATAATAAATACACAAGCTTATGTTATAAGCACTTATGATTATCCTTTAACATTCTTCCGTATTATCCCTAACCTCGAATGCAAGCTTAGTTGCAACCTTGATGCCACAAACTACACGTTATTTTTATTATAATTGAAGACTTACGATTGTACAGGTGTAATCCGTTTACCGATGCGAGGTGTCAACTATTTCATATTATACAATGTTGCTATTTTTAGTAGACTGCAGTAAGTGCATCTGGTTAGAATGGAAACCGAACCCAATGTTCTTAGTTTGGGATAAGGCTAAGCAGATGATGACGATAGTACGGATATGTGATGCATAATTATCATAATAGGAAAGGTTGACGTGTGAGGGAAACTTGGAACAACCAACAATGCATGGATTGTGTGAAGGTCTACTTACATGGCTAGAAAGAATGTTACTTGTTAGATAGCAGATAGAAGAGTATGCAAGGAGAAAACATACTGCAACGCCCACAAATAAAATTAGGCTAAGGGCACGAGGAGGACAAGATGATGACACTACAAAAAAGTATTTTGAAGACATTAAAGTTGCAAAACTCAAAGTCAATATTTATCGTTCTGCTTTGGTGGAGTCTGGACCTAAGAAGAACGAGTTTAAGCGGGAGCAGGGTCTTACCATTTTGGCGATGGAAAGTAAAAGTTACTTAGCTACAACTATCTGATGGATACTGCGTCCCGTCAATGGAGTTTATGGGTCATGGTGAAATATTTATAGCTAATTATAACAAGTCCTTGGAAGAGATTGAGGTCATGGTGGGTCATATTGTTCGAGGGTGAGTCACATTCACATAACGTCAAAATTTCGTATAAGAGATTAGTGTTAAGTTAAATATAAGCCAGGGATATTCACAATTCGAAAAAAATAGAGGATTATGTCGAGCTAAAAATAGACGTGTATAACTGTACATTTGATACTCAGGTTCAGGTAGACAGACTGATCCGTACATTATCCGTCGTTTTTGGTTTTTAGGTAAAGCCCTGTGGTAAAGCCACACGAATACTGAGTGTGAGGACTTCAGTTCGATTCCCGATATTGGACGATCGTCATTGTAATATTTTACACTGGCACTCAGCACCCTTGAATTGTAGGTACTTGGTTAATGATTTAAGCTTGCTCGTAGTAAAGGATATATTTTTTTAATAAATTATCAAATGGAAAAACATGGCGTAGGTAAATAGATAGGCTGCGCGGGCATTGTTCGAAAGCGTTACCGCGGCCCTGGTACACAAGGAGTCCAAAAAAGAACATGGTGGGTTTTAGTCAATTGAGTCTGACTCTCCCTTGCCACCTACAACCACAGCGAGATCATTTGATGGTTTCCCAACAGGGAAAAATCTGTACCTATAGATACCTATATATCTAGATAAGTAGCTGGTATGCAAAATACGTTCTAGGGTAACATAGTCAGCCAAAAACCAGACTGAATAATGAACTTGATCGTGAAAGCAAGCAACATAGTAGAGATACTAAACTAAGTATAATCCTAAGCGTGAGACTGCATTGTACTTATGTGGATATCGGCGTACGGCTTCCTTATCTAATGGCCTACAATTCAATATACCTAGTGTGAATGTCGGCTTCCATTCGTATGTATTAAACAATCTATATTTTATAGTTGGGTAGAATATAATTATATCTCCTGTATACTAATGAATTTTGAAGATATTTCGAAGAAGTGCAGAAGTAGTATTTTATCATGATCATCTGCCTAGGCTTTTCCCGACTATGTTGGGATCGCTTCCAGTGTAACCGGATGCAGGTCTAAGTGCCCGTAGTTTACAAGGAGGGACTGCGTATTTGACCTCTTCAACCCTCCGTGGTAAGACTAGTTTGACTTTTAGTCTTCGGGCCCAAAGGTAACGTGCCTTTCGAAACATGGAGTCCAAATAACAAAATAAAATTATAATTTATCTGTAACGACAAATAAATAAACAACGATATAATCGGGATCGTAGACGAGTTGTTGAGTTGAGAGAAGAAATTCACAATTTCTCGTGTTCCTGAATGAACTTACTTTCTCACTTTTGGAGAGAGAGATAGGTAAGTTGATGAAAGCTGTACGTTAGATTGCAGGGGCATTCAAAAGAGTATTCTGATTTTTGTCTTTCTACCATTTTTTGGAGAATTGACCAATCAAGCATGGTGATTAAAGCTCATCCCTTATCTGAGTGACGTGAAAAAAGCTGATGAATCATGGCTTAGTTTATGCCAACAGAAATAGTAGAACTTAGGATAGGCACCAGCCTAAGACCTTTCAGAAAATCTCTTTCTAACTCGACTTTATATACATCCTATATCTGAAAGCAATGGAACCGATCGTCAAGATTACAGTTCCTATTCGGTAAAATATAACACCACTCTTTATTCCCTCTTCTGCAAGAGGCTATGCGGGAGTTGCTTTAATACACCCGTATCAAGTAATATGTAATCTTTAATTTAACGAAAAACAAACTGAAATATTACGCAAAAGAAAGAGAAGACATGATTCACGGTCTATTTTCAATGAAGCGAAAGCAATCCACACAGCACTATAATCAAATTAATCACTATTTTCGCTTACACAAACACTTTTCAAGTTTATAGTTTTAAAACGTAACACAGAACGCCCATTTTCGAAAAAAGATTCACTGTCACATTAATATTTTTGAACGAAAAGTTTGGAGCCTTTTTTTATTAAGTTTGATCATTTTTTTCTATAAATTCGAGGAGACACGACTGCCTTTAGCAGTATCGAAGCCTATTTTGCTGAAGTGTGAAAAGTAGGTAAGGCTAGGGTTTCACTGAGAGCGGGTAGCGGTAACCATGAGCGATTTCGAAAATAACTAAGAATACTTAATGCACCCAGTACCTATTTGGGTACCTACTAGAAGTTTAGAAAAGAATGGATTTCTGATAATTTCGCCTTTTTGGTCGATCTGTTTCGTAGATGAATGTCGGGCAGTCTGTAAAGTGGGAAGTTTAGAAATTCTCTTTAAAAGCGTCTATTTAAAACCACCACCATGTTGCCTCCCTATGTCCGGTTTTCATAACAGGATTACAGTCACCGCGGCCGAGTCAAACGTTTGCGGCCTTGTCTCACTTGTTGCTATTTGACACAGCTATTGATGGCTATCGATTTTATTATCATTCCTTTTTTCGTTCATTCATTTTGATGATACACCCACGCTTGGAAATTTTTGACTCTCAGATCAAATAGGGTCAGACGCAAATCCAATTTTAGAGGAAATTTTTTTCGTCATTTTTTCTTTAAATAGCCGTTTACTTTGAAAATTGAACGTAAAAATTCATAGCAGTTTTATTTTATATAAAACTTAGGCTTAAGTTAGACTGACTCGTAACTTGAACTTTGGAACTTTCATCAAGCAGTCGAGTCCAATTTCCAATCCTGGCGCTTATAAGACAAAAATAAATAAAAACGGATATAATAACTTCGTAACTATTTATCTATACATATAATATTTAAAATAACATTATATGCTTCGCCTTACACTAAATTAACATTTCAATAATGCTAACATAATTTCCATGATTATTTACAACCGAATTAATTATCCTAGTACTCTGGGTAACACTACTAAGATATATCCAAACTAATATTATAAATGCGAAAGTAACTCTGTCTGTCTGTCTGTCTTTTCTTCACGCCTAAACTACTGAACCGATTTGTGTGAAATTTGGTACAGACATAGTTTGAAACTTGAGAAAGGACATAGGATAGTTTTTATTACAAAAAAAAATAAAAATAAAATTATTCCGGACATATAGCGCCATCTATTGGTCAAATCAAAAATCTGCTGGTAGTCACTATTCCACGCGAACGAAGTTGCGGGCAAAAGCTAGTTATTAAATATAATGCACCAGACAGTCATTATTAT
Organism: Helicoverpa armigera; assembly: GCF_030705265.1. Taxonomy (NCBI): domain Eukaryota; kingdom Metazoa; phylum Arthropoda; class Insecta; order Lepidoptera; family Noctuidae; genus Helicoverpa; species Helicoverpa armigera. The sequence goes on along the minus strand of NC_087145.1, from coordinate 4,215,691 downwards.
AGGATACAAATAAGCAGACAGATCGTATAGTGGAAATTTTTGATAGTAAATACAAAATTATAATAAAGAGGAATATTTATACAGGAATTACTGTTGACTAAACCAGATATTATGAGGAAAAAAATAAAGTAATTAGAATACTACTTAACATAAACTTTAATTAGTGTTAGCCTGTGCCCCTTTCTTTCCAGTCCCATAGATTTTCTGACAAAGATCAAGGAATCTCCATTCATTCAATTCTTCTGGTCTTTCCCTCACCATATTTCTATACTGAGTCCTTATTTCAGACATTTTCTTCGAACAAGTAATAGCACTTTTATTCAACATACTAGAAACTTCCATCCATAAGTAGCTTCTTACAAATTTAGGGTTTTTGAATTTATCCAAATTACTTAGATACCATTCTAGAAGTTGTTCTGTCTCTTCATCTGTCCAACTTTCTTCTGTACAAGACTCTTCGATAACAGGCTTCGGTTGATTTTCTAAAACTAATTTGATTGCTATCTCTTTAGCAAATATCTCCTTTAATAGGTCCTCAAAGGGAGTTTTTTCTGTAACTTCATTAGCATTTTCATTCATGTAAGATTGTTTCAAATAGTTAATTTTGTTAAACACTTTTGTAACGGGCTCACAAATGTAGTTAGCCAATTCAGTCCATAGATATTTCTTCTCAAATCGTGGACTAACAAAATCTTCGATATTTTCTAAGTAATATTGTAATGCTTGTACAACTTTGTCATCAGGTAAAGATACATCTTTGTATACTTTGCCGTCTTTTAATGCTTTATTTTGTTGCGTTTTAGCGAATTTTGGTTTTAGTCTCATTACTTTTTCCATTAAAGTGTAGTAAGGAGTTTTCTTGCCATTAGGATCTGTTTCGTTAATTTGTTTATGGTTTGCCTTGAGTTTCGCAAACATTTTTCTGCATGAAAGTGGAGTTTTATCTGGTAGTTTGGCGGCTATTTCTGCCCACATCTCTTTGGGAATAATTTCCTTTCCTTTGTGAGATCGTATGTAGTTGATGTAGAAGATAAGTAGCCTCTTTTTAGTTCTTTTCGTCCACTTGACGAGTTTCACCGGTTTTGGTGGTTCTTCCGTGATAGATTCCTGTGATTCAGTCTCAAGCTGTTCTTGTATTATGAATTGAGCGTTTTCTATCTCTGACAAATCTTGACCTTCTGGTATAACTATGATGCATTGATAATCGTCTTCTGGAACAGAAATTGAATGATATAATGTTTTTTCTTTACAATTAACACGTCATGATGTGATTGGACGATAACTATAATGTTAATTATGGCATTATTACCCAAACAAGTTGATTATTGAGTATTTTTTTAACTAACCATAGAGGATATAGTACCTAACCAAGTCACACATAGAATGTAGAAGTATGTTTGTATTGTTTTTGCACACAAACAATTTTTTACAAAAAAATGCAACAGAGGAATGATAAAACATTTGCATTTTACACAAAAAGAACTAAGTTCAGAACAAAGAGAAACCAAAAAATTGTACCGACCTTCTTGTTCATTCTTTTCATCAGATCCCATTGGCACCTCAGCATATGTTTCATCTACTTCCATACCCTCAGCTACACCATTCTCATTACTGTTATAAATATTTTCAAACATATTAAAATATTTCCAAGATATTTTAACATCAGGATTTCTTGTCCTCATAGTTTTCAGCTTCCTGTAAGACTTTCTAAGTTCAAGAAACTTTTCTCTGCAAGCATTCTCACTTTTACCTATCTCACCGGCCAAGTCGGACCATTTGGTAGCATCTTCTATATTATTGTTGATTTCATAAAAGTTTTGTGAGAAATAATTGAAAAGTTGCTTTATTTCTTTTGCTGACCAGTCTTCGCTGTCGTCAGAATCTATTTTACCATTTTTGAGTTTGGATTTTATTGCTCGGTAGCCGAAGACTTTTTTGCAAAGAGCGTAGTAAGGCCATAGAATGGGCATCTCTGGTTTGTTAATCTCTCTTTGGACATATGCTGTGTAAACCTGCTTAAGGTTCCTGAACCTATGAGCGCATTGTGTGGCTGAAATTCCCAGCTGCTTAGCCAATACCTCCCACAAGGAATGCTTGTTTCTGTTTGTTGTGGAGAACTTATCTTTATTTTTCTGATAGTATTCAAGGATTTTAAAAGCTTTCGAGTCTCCTGAACGTCGTTTGGTACGTTTGGTGAAGCCTCGCTCGTCATAACATTCCTCATCTTCACTGAACTCTTCGATAGAATCCTCCATTTTGATGTTTACTTTTTTGACTGAAAAGTGAAAGAAATTCATTAAAAATTGAGTTAGGCAACATAATTTGCTTCTTCTAAATACAAAAAAAAAATTGTCAGTTTAACTAGGTATGTATCAGTTCATTTTAACCAGATTAAATACTCACCACCAACCATGCCTGAGTCAGCAGTGTTATTTTGATTCTTCAAATTTTCATACCCTGAAAGCAAGTTTGTATCCATTCCATAGTCAAATATCCTATCAAAAACCTCTATGTACCGCCAATCTATCTGCATATCAGGATTTTCTTTCTTATCATTCAGTATTGTCTTGTACAGGCATAACAAATCTTCCCATTGGCTTCTGCAACTCTGCATAGTTCTTTTCAACTTCTTAACTATCGCTGCCCAACACACAAAGTGGCAGATGGTGTCTTTATACATCTCTACGTTCTCATAGAAGAATTGCACCAGTTCATCCAATTCTTCTGTCTTCCAAACCTCTAGTTCAGGCTTTCTGGTAACCTTCGACAATTGAACCTCAACTTCTTTCGATACCAGGTTGTCAAATAATATCTCAATAGTTTTCCTTGTACGTAAGTCGTAGCCTCCCGCGATATATTTTTCTAAGTGCTCGTTTTTAAGTTCTTCATACTTCGACTTGCAAAGGTCAGCAGTCTTGTCTAATAGGCGTCCTATCTCATTCCATAAGAAAGTGTTAGGTATTGTAGGGTCTTCAAACTCTTCAAAGCAATCAAAGCAGTACTTGACTAGAACAGTCATTTCAGTGCTGTCCCAATCTTCAACTGTGGGTGGTTGTTCCTCTACTTCAGCAATAGCTTCATTTTCAATGTAAGAGTACTGTTCATTTACATATTTTCTATGAAATTCTTCATCGCCTTCAAATATTTTGTCAAACAGTTCCATATACGGCCAGTTGATGCCTTCAGAGCCGTTCAGACGTCTCTTATCTAGCAATCTTAAATAGTGCTGTTTGTAGTTCAAAAAGCGTTTTTGCCAATATTCACCATTATCGTCTCCTAACTCCATCGCAATAGTCTCCCATATCCCCCGCCTCCAATACTCTTCCTGAAAGTTCTTCTTGTATTTCAAATACAAGTTTAACATTGTTTCCACTTTCTCATCAGCTCGACTATTCACCTTTTTAACCACCATTACATTGTCAAAATTCTGTTTTAAAGTGGGAACTTTGATAATTTGTGGTTCTGGAGTGTTTAAGGTTTCAACAGTGATCACAGGGGTGTCATCTTGGAATATTTGGTGGCACAGTTCAAAATATGGCCACTTTATATAGACTCCTTTTTGTATATGACCACAGATCTCATTGTACTTTGCCTGTAAGCTGAGGAGTTTAGCTTCACATGCAGTTGGGGTTTTACCAACAAGCATGGTCTTGCAAGCCACAGTCCAAAGATGTTTTTTCTTAGTTGTTCCAGATATGAATGTTTGTTTGTTATCATTGTAGAATACAAGAAGTCTCTTGGTGTCTTCCTCGGTCCAGTTGTCAGTGAGTGCTGATAGATTGATGTTCATTTCGTTAGAATCATCTCCGACATCTTGTATGATGAAAGAGTCATCTTGCTGGAGTTGTATTGCTTGATTTTCTATGTTCTCAACTGTTGTTATTACACCTTCCTCATTGCCACCGTTTTCTGTAATTCAATATTTTGGTGGTTTAATTAGGCCACGAAAGTTGTAACATACTTTGTGTAAGATTTTTATACATTATTTTACACTACAGGAAAAATGAGCTTGAACTTTTCTGAAATTGATTTCTAATGTTTGAAAATGTATTTTAATGAGAACTTACCATCAACATAGAAGAGCAATATTTCCCCATTGGGTTGCATTTCAGTTTTAACAACGATGGACTCCATTTCATTCTATTGTTGCTCACCTGAAAAACAAAAAAATACTATTATTTCTAATTCTGTAGATTCTCAGACATTGGCTGTGCAACATCTTCTCTTGAAGATATATGGGTCCTTAAGAATAAGAATCTTTATTTGCAAAGACTCGGTATTAGGTATGCCGACCCCAACACAGCTGGGAAAAGGCTTGGAGGATGATGACTCAGTATTAGGTACAGGTGTTTTGGTCAAGTTACATTAAGTACATGCATATCTCACCGCTCCATTGGTATGCAAATTTTGAGTATACACTGGTACATACTTCATTGACATATATAAAAAATTATATTAAAGTGTCATACACATATAAACCTTTTAACCTATGTTTGCATAAAAGAGTTTAGAAGAAGTCATGCAGTGCCAACCCAGATAAAATTCAAAGAGAATCTAGATATAGATTCTCTTTGAATTTATTTTTTTATTTTTCTCTTTGAAAGAGAATCTAGATATAGATTCTCTCTACATTAGTCATATATTACAGTATTAACTGAAACACTGAAACACCCTTGACTTTTTAGGTAGGTAGTTACATTGTATGATGCGATGATCAATAATAACAGTATGTTATGACCTATAAGGTCATATATTATATATTTCAGAGATAGTAATTAAGGTTATCCTTGAAAAATAATAATTTTTCAAGTCTGTAAGTTAAAAATTGAACCGCATAAGTCAGTAGGAAGCAGTCACTTTCCAAAAATGTTATTCCGTAGTAAAAAACACCGGTCGTGATTTTGTGATTCGTCGCAAGTTTTTGTATGTCATCGTTTCACGAAACATGCATAGGAGGCCCAGATTTTACAAAGAAATCAACATATTTTACTGAGGGAATCATATTAGTAAGTTTTTGAGTTCAAATGGCATGTTTTCAAAGGATATACGAAAATAGAACATCAAACAAAACACTAGGGCTTCGGTACGTTCCTAATATAAATTGGACAGCCAATTTTCTGAGTTTGTAATATATAAATATTGAAATACTTACCAATGAAATAAACCAAACAATTTATTTTGATCCAATTTGACATTGGCGGCCAAAACACAGAAAGTTGATCGGATATCAAAACAATTTATTCAAAAGAAGCGCAGCAATGCGGTATTAAAACTCACACTGAAGCGTTTCGGCCGGCCATTTTGATTTTTGAACCATACGAATTAGGACAGTACACACAGATGGTATTCATTAACATGTTCAATATTATTATTTTTTACAGCTTTATAGAAATATCCGTAGTACTAAATGCCCCACTTATTTTTTTACTTTTTTAAAATTATTTTATTACTGCACGAAAGGTGCGTACAGTCGTGCACAAAAATGACGGTTATATTTGTTTGTAAAAAGTTTTATTAATCTGTGGTCACCCCCTTATCAATACCATAGATATGAGGTGTCAGTGGTGATAAGAACCGAAACATTTTATTTATTTATCATATCAATATTTATTCATTAAGTGTGTAAATCTATTTAAGACAAATAATAGCCCTTGCACTTTAATATGTTCGTGACTATAGAATGGTGAGAAGATAGTTAAACATTTTATTCCTCATTATACGTTATGGCGGAAGGACAACGTGAAAAACTAGAAATGATCACTCTTCACAAAATTTTATTCACAATTTGTGCTTTCTCCCTTTTATACAAGTATTATACTAGCACTACCCCTAACATTGTCCGCATAAAAGACCCAAAGTTTAGTCTTTTAGGACCATTTAACACGACCCAGATAAAAGTTGAGGATAATTACAATCAATTGATAGATGTTAACGAATTTAACTTTATAATTAACCCACAACCATGTAAAAACTATCCTAGTGGGTTACTGTTAATGATAATTATTTCCTCGAATCCTAATAATCATGAAAATCGTATGGTGATACGTAGTACATGGGGCCGGAATCATGATTCTACTAAAGTGGTGTTCTTGATCGGAGAACCTGAAAACGTGACTGTGTCGAACCAAGTGAAGAATGAGAGCATCAAGTATGGTGATATTGTTCAAGGAAACTTTGTAGATGTTTATAGAAACATGACTTATAAACATGTTATGGGTTTGAAATGGGTAGCGCACCACTGTCCAAAAGCAAAGTATGTTTTGAAGACTGATGATGATATTGTGGTGAATTCTCGCGAGATGACCCACTTCCTGGCTAGGGAACTGTCTCCTTGGGGGGCTAAGGACCTCATTGCTTGCCAGGTTTTAGAAAATGCAAAAGTTCAAAGGTCTACAAAGTCTAAATGGAAGGTGACCACGGAAGAATATTCCTCTGACTATTATCCTACTTACTGTGCAGGTTTGTAATATACTTTTAGTTTTATACATATTTATTAGTTATGTAGTGTAAAATGTTTTGTTTATTATTGAAAAAAGAAATTGCTTTTACATAACTTCTATAACCACAGTTTATTCCAAATATAAAACAAACTCAATAATATTCCAGGTTGGGCGATCCTCTACTCTCAAGACGTCATACCTCGGTTACTAAAAACAGCACAATCAACACCATACTTCTGGATAGACGATGTCCACATAACTGGAGTCATTGCCGAGAAGATTGGAGTAGCCCGTACTCCTCTCTCCAGCTTGATATTAACACAATCAAGTGTCAACAAGTTAAAAGTGTTTGGACCTAAGTATGTTGGTCCGTTTGTCTTCGGCCCTCCAGATTTAAGCACTGACAAAATCATAGATATTTGGTCATCTATTCCTGCATAAGTTTTATGTCATACCTTAGGATTGTAAAATCACTGTTATTTTATATTTGCCAGTATTTTTTTGCATTGTATATTGATAAGATAAGGTAGTACAAGTTGTTTTACTGTGATGTGCAAGTGGCCTTATGACCATTTTATATTTAGCTTCTTATCACAGATCATCTGCTAGGCATAGAGCAAACTATTTCTTACACAAAGATAAAAAAAAATCTTCTATTATTTCTGATACATATTTATGCTATGTACTGCCAAGTTATATTAAAAACCATTCTGTATTTTTTGCATAAAAGAGTAGTAAGCGTCTATAAATACCTACATTCTATGCCAAGTTATGCATTTGCTGTTTTGCATTTTTTAAATTTAGCGTAATTATTATAGTAGGATATATTTTATGATTAATTCTTATGGCGCTTTCACTATTTATTTTTGGTTGCGCATTTAATAGCCATTGTATTTATTAAAGTTACTATTATTTAGTATTAAATAGACAAAGTTATACATATTTATAATGTTGAAACTCTTTAGAGACATCTTAAGTTATGAAATTATATTTATTTTGCCAAAGATCTGTAATGCTATATCTTGAATTCAGTTAATCTGAGTTAAATCTTATGTTAGTTAGAATGGTTGTAACCTAGGAAACAACCGAATGTTTCGGTTTTTCAAACTGTATGAAAATATAAAAAATGTTGTTGCTGCATAATGTGTTATTAAGAATAGTATTTTTATTTCTATGTTGTAATTATAAATTGCATAATTATGTTAAAATGTATGTTGCCATGTTTTAAAAAAATGTAGTAATGTGCCTTGAGTAAAATAGATGTTATACCAAATAAACTTCCTATGTATTTTTAATTCACAGTGAAAATCATTAAGTTTTGCTTGTTGGACGACTGCCAAGTCCAGAATCCACCAAAGCGGAGCGTATTAGTTTTTACACAACCAATAAAATTTGAAAGTAACCAAATTATATTGGATGTATAAAAATATTCGTCTCGGGCCACGCAATACCTAGAATACCTGAGTGGAAACATTTTATTAGTTGTTTAAAAACTTCTCCGATCAGTCAGGGCCCCAAAACTCTATAATGATTATCCTAAGGACAGCCTCAGTAACTGTCAAGTTTCAAGTACCTAGGTAGGTACACATTTACTGAATGGAGGGTAATTAAGCAAAAAATAAAACCATCATAAAATTATATGTAACAAAATCTATTATTATTGGTATCTATTTGTACAATTCTGTCATCTTAAAAATAATGTTTAAAACTATTATCTGCTCTTAAAAATATTCCATGTAAGAAAAATACTATTTATAATTATTTTTAATCTCACTAAAAAGTATAAATCACACTTATAAATGAGAGTGGCTTTTTTATAAGATACAAATACAAAAATTATATGACCTACCATATTATGGAATTGATATAAAGGAGACTCGGAATGTATTTTTGAACCCAGGTATCAAAATAATTCGGATTAAAGCTAGGCGGAAAGAATTTCTAGTTTAGATTTGAAACTCTTATTATTGTATTAAAAAAAAATATACCCTGTATTTACTAAGAAAACATATTTTGGGTCTAGAAGTTAATTCGTAACTAATCTCGATTTTTTATTTGTATTTCGTATTTCTACCAATTTTCTTTCACTAACTGCATATGTGGTGGTGTCCTCGACTTATTATTTTTGGAATGGCTCAAAAACTACACACTAATTGACCACGACTCCTTCTTCTTTTATAATAAGCTTCATTTGCGCTTCGGGGTCACTACTTCTCTTACCTTTAAAACTATCTTCTATGTCTTGTAAAGTCCTATCTTTAGTTTCCGGCAGTAAAACATACATTATAATTAGAAATACAGTCAAAATTGCTGAATAAACTAAGTAAGCACCTTCGACACCAACTGAGGAATACAAATGTGGTGCTGATTTCATAGAAATCACAAACGAAGGAGTCAAAAATGACGTGGATAGCGTAGATCCTAAACTTCTATATGCTAATGGAAACACTTCACCACATATCACCCAATTTAGAGGAGCTAGCCCTAAACAGAACGATAAAGTGTACAATATCATTAAAGCCATAGGAACTATGTCCAACATCCAAGGTTCCGTAAAAACTTCAGCTCTTCTCAAATACACGAATACTGAAATTGCTGTCATTGATAGAACAGTCATCACACCACTCGAGAACAAAATAGTCCTTCGTTTGAAGTATTTCAGTAGGAAGATAGCTAAGAACGCACACACTGTCCTCAAGAGGTCTATCACTGTGAACTGCCACGCGACGTCTTTGGGATCCTTCTTGTCCAAAACCACTTGCAGGATAATATTACCATACGCAGCCACCATGTGTGCTCCCCCGAACTCAAACACAACCAGCATACTAATAGCAATAATTGCCGGCTTATAGAACTCTTTCTTTTTGAAGATCTTCACAACTTCACCGATAGCTTCAATAATTTTCTTGAAAATGTTGTTGCAGACATGCGTTTCAACATATTCTGGTCGTTTTTCGGCCTTCTCAAGTTTTTGGGCGTTAATCATAGCTTCTAATTCTTCCTGCTGCTCAGGCCCCTCTCCTCTCACCCATTTGAAAGCTTTCCGTGCTTCAGCGAACTTGCCTTTGGAGACCAGCCAGCTTGGGGACTCGGGAGATAGACTTATTATTGCCATGGCTATCAAAGGGAATAGAGAGCACACTGCAGCTGTTACCTTCCAAGTCAAATGCGCTCCCCATAAATGTGACAAAAATATCCCCATGCCGAGAGAAATGGCGAATGTTCCTAAAAATGCGCCACGGTACTTTGGATCTGTGTATTCCGCGACCAAAATAGCTGCTAAAGGTGTTCTGAGACCTAAAGCAAATCCGTGTAACAGTCTTGCTAGGATGAAGAGGGGTACTGTGTTTCCGAAGATGAAGACCACCCATCCGAGCAGAGCTGGTAGAGTGGAGATGAGGTGGGCTCGCTGCCTGCCGAACCTGGTCATCAGGACAGGAGACACGAAGTTTCCCACGATGCCCATCACGCCGACTACGGACGCTGGAACAAAAATACGGAAACATGTAGATACATAAAATTTTCTAGTAAAATTTGTCGGAGGACTCTTGTCATACAGAGGAATGAGCCTTAATCTTATTCGCGACATTTTTTTACATGATTTCCACAATTGAACAATGAAATATTGTGGACGTACACAAACTCGTTTTTATGAAAGCCTTGACAATCAAAAACCTTGAAGAGTTCACGGTAACTTGTTGACCGTAAGTACGTATTTTTTATTTTATTATTTGTTACCGATTAAGATAGGATTCTTGGTAAACATCTATTTATTTGTAGACAAGTTGTAGTGCTTTTTTTTTAATGCTTACTTTACGTTCCTTATCAAGTTTTCAAAGTTGTACTTGGGTAAAATGGAAGTTAAATATTCTCTCTGTCTGTACCCTCGATAGTTATACCACAATTGATTTAGAAGAATTCTTTGAGGTTCTGGAGCTGTTATGGAATTATGTTTACAAATCCATCATCATCATCTAGCTTTTTCCCAACATAGTTAAAGTTGGCTACCAGTCTAACCGGATGCACCTGAGTACCAGTTTTACAAGGAGCGACTGCCTATCTGACGTCCTCAACACAGTTACCCGACTCCGAGCAACCCAATACCCCTAGGTAAGACTGGTTGTCAGACTTTCTGGCTTCTAACTACACTTAACGACTGCTATGTAATATGCTTACCAATCCATGAAGTGTCATGATCCGTCAGCGTGACGGGCCCGCCATCTCTGGCGAGTTGAGCGAACAGGACAGCCGGGAAGCCGTGAGCGCATCCATGGCCGGCTATGTTCAGCGCCGCTCCGCTCACCACGAACGCCTGCAACGCAATGTATGGCGAATTAGTCATTTTTGCTTTGACTTAACGCCTAGGTTCTGACTAACTATTCAATTGGTCATCTTTGGTAACTGGAAAGCCTAGCATATATGACCACGTGAAGATAAAAAACAAGAAGGAGCGTCGTAGAATTTAAGATTAAAATATTTTTTTGGGCCTGCCAATAAAAGGACATGTCTATGAAGTTACCCATGAGTGCCTCACTGTGTGTTTACACTTCGTGTCGGTAGGTAGGTATGCCACCATACCTACCACCACACACTTGTAGAAACTCATGTGTGCTTTCCAAAGTATATATATATATATATATAGGTATATATCAATATCACACGCAGAAAACACAGGCTCTCGCGAGGGAATCGAACCTGCGATTCGTAGCGGAGCAGCCGATGCGACCACTACGCCATACCTATGTTTGTTTTAATCTTACCTATTGTATTTAAAAATCTAACATCTTAATAAGCATTTAGGTATACCTATTATGTAATGCAAGCATATTATACAAGCATTATAAATGTGTTGACCTATGCACGTAGGTACCTAATTTAGTTTTCAAAAGTCTCATCTATTTAAGTTAAATGGGTTGTTAATTTTCCAAATTTTAATTATCTGTGGGAACCGCATGCACATTTTTCTTGTTTTTTCTCATAAGTTAGGTAAATACCTAGGTACCTACTTAAAGCTATCCTTCGTAGTTGAACAAACTTTGCGGGTTCCCTAATTTAACAATATGTAACAAATAGTTATGTGTTAGTTTAGGTTTAGTTTTACCTGCTTTATAAAAGGCTTCATCGCACTGCGGCTTCATGCAGATGGAATCTGTAACTGCAAAAAAAACTGTTATGTACCGCAACAGGCATTGCTTAAACTTATGATCGACTGATCCGCGCTGCTTTGACTTAGCCATAAACGAGCTCTTTCTACACACGTAGTAACAATTCAGATTTTATTATTAGGCAGGCACTTATGTATAATTATGGACTTATGATAAGGGTACAGACAGCGAAGAAAGTTTGGGTTTACTAGTTTTGATAAAAGGTTCTTCTGTGAGATCTATTTATCGATAAGGGTCTCTAAGGTAAAATCGACCTAATCGCTAATTTTATACCTGAGTTTCCACAAAAAGGCTCTTGGTAGACCACATTTTTTCCCGACCGTGCCAAAGGCATGTTCAATATAGAGGTAAAAAATATAGGTAACGACAATTGGCGTGCAAAAAAAATAAAAGGGACCATTGATCGGCCATGACCAAATCACTAGACCAAAACAATATTATTCCCGAAATCGGTACATGACAATGTAAAAATAGATCAATGACAATACATTACTGACAATAAGTACCTAATACCTACTAGTATCGTAAGTTATCGTTACTTTTTCATAATACAAATAAAACCTTGAGATTTTCCGACACATTTCCGTAGTCGTTCTGCGAATAATATTGGTCCGCCATTTTTTTTAACTTACTTTTAACTTTATTGCATTTGTTTTTTTTTTTGTTTGATTTAATTTTAAAAGCTCTGCGTAGATACACAGATATATGCATCTTTATCTGTGATTGCATACTTTTGACGTTATTTTAATTTAATTATACATTTCGCAGAAGCTGGATAAAGTGAATGCTTCAACTGGTAGCGGAAAATTCAAATAGGTATAAAATGTTTTTTTTTTATGTTTTGTTTCAGTTAACATTTGATATGAGGCGTGATGTTATCGATTGCGGTAATATACATAATATATCCCAAAGTAATTTTTGATGTCTTTGTTTTACTCCGAAAGTACATCCAATTAAAATGTAATCTGATAAAGTTTTTAATGCTAAATATAACAATATAATAGGTATGTATGAAGCATTCGCCTTAACAGGCCATAAATATTTTTTACACTTATTGTTAATACTGCATGTAGTTAAGGAAGCGGTAAGCGTATCATCTTTGATTGAGTAGTATTTTTTATTAATTCACATACAAATATAAAAAGTGCATTAAATCAATTAGTGGAATTATCGATGATTGAGAACAAAGACCATATGGTTGGTTTATAAAAATATAGAAGGAAACAATCCTAACTCACGCATGACCATATCAACGCGTAATTTAAACCTCTTGAAATTGGTTATCAAAGCGCTGAGATTAATCAATATAAAAATGGTAAAAAAGACAATGGCATATAAATCATTATAAATATGTATTCATTATAAGTAATAGTAATTATCTTTAAACCTGAGTAAATAGATAGTATCTTTACACGTAAACAAGTGATTTTTAAACCGTAAACAAACCTAGGGTGAGGTGGGGCGAGTTGGAACAGTTTTTTACATAACAAGAGTCCTGTGGAGAACTTCATTTTACCAAAAACATTTTTAAGAAGTGTAGATACTCCATTTTACTATTTTTATATGTATCATGAATGAAACATTACTGAAAAAAAAAAAAACATAAGTGGAAAAGGGGTACGGTGGAAACTGGAAATGTGATACGAGTAGCATCTATAACTAAGTGTGTTTTTTTTAATCGTAAACATAAATGGTATATGATCCTCTAGTTAGTCTGTGTAGGTACTGCTCCTACCTATACATACCTACGTAAATATGTACCTACTTAGTTTACAGGTACAAATCTTCCATTTAACATAGATTCTAAAAAACAAAGTGCTTTATTCTTAAGTTAACAATCTCTTATTGTTTATGTATGCACCATGCCAATCTTAATTAAGATCGTGACCAAGTAGGTAATTATGTACCTATCTGCAGCTCGCTCACTAACATTCGTACTCTGCCAGGCGCCGGTCAGTCGAAGCGTGATGGTATTACGAGTCAATAGTTTTTGCCGGGAATTGACTATGTTAAATATGCATTTGTTTTAAAGGGATTTTCAACAGAATAATCCTGTTTTAGGGATCAATTTTCATCTGTGTAGTCTCTTCCCAAGCTGAGTTCGGTTGAGCTCTACTTCCAGTCTGTGCTGTCAGTCAATGCTTTACATGAAGCGACTGCCTATCTGACCTTCTCAACACAGTCACCCGAGCAACATGATACTCCTTGGTAAAACTGGATGTTAACACTTTCTGGCTTCTGACTGCCCATAGATGTTCAAATGATAACTAGGTATGTAACATGCCTTAAAAACGCATATTATTACAACTCATTTTGGCAGGAAGGTTGATTATCCCCCTCTAAGTCAACTTATGCTGGAAAAGTACTAAGATAGTTCGTAAGGGCTTCCCTTGGAAAACCAGTACCTACAACCGCAGAAAATATCAAGTAATTAAAAATGGTCTTGTTATTGCGATTGCGACATAGTAAAACAATAGAAACTCTATTACAACATCTTTGTTTACCGCAACTAACAGAAGCTACAGATATTAGAGTTATGTAAAGAAATTGCGATGAACGAACATCTCATCAAAAATGTTGCTAGATATTTTACTGGATAGGTAATTGCGTTTCTCAATCCCATTTTGATTAACCAACATAATTATATGAGAAATCGCATTTATTTAAAAAGCTACGGTTGGTAATTTTGTGTAGATTATGTTTTATTTGACTTGTCAACGACTCTTTTGAATAATTTCATGAATACGCACTTCCCGTCCCGCGTCTTATTTTTCAATAAAACAAAAACGTCAATCGTGAGGTAATTCCCACAGAGATAAAGTAGAACAATTCATAAAATTAAAAATAAACATTTTATGTTCGATTCACGGAACCTAAAGGATTTATACCTACTCGGTTAGGTATACTTAGTACAAGTATAACTACGTAGCTTTGTATGTACCTACTTGCTTAATTAATGAATGCATAAATTAAACGCAGGTCGTGGCTTTGGCTACTGAGTCATCAACTTACTTAACGATTGCACTCTGTCTGCACATTTTTATTGCAATGATGACATTAAAATATTAACAACACTTTATTTATTAAAATAAAAATACTTTTAGGTACACAATTACACGTGGAATAAAAACGATTAGGTAAACAAAATTGTTAAGTGGGCCTATTTTATACTTTTATAAAAATGGCGTCTTGTTTTCCCGCCAAACATTAAGACAGTCTCTATCATACATGAAGCTCTATTCATTTGTAGTTTATGGATACGCATGTGTGATGCATTTTTTTTTCAAAGAGAGATGTCATTCTCATTAAGAAACTTAATGCACACTTATATTCAAACCCCCATGAGGGAGCAACAAGTTTTCCTTAACACTATTGAACATGATTACAAAGCAAAGTGCAAAGTATTACATAAAATATTAAGTGTTATATTACTACTGTTTTATGTGTTTAACACATTCACTGCGGCAGCGTTAAATCTAAACTTTCTACTAGTGCGATACGAGACAAATGCTGCCCGTATCTATATTTCCTGATATGCGTTACGGCTTCTATTTTGCCGTACCAGAACCTGACTTTCAAAGCCTATACAGACGTGGAAACCACCTATATCAATGGTTTTTATCAACAAATCGATAGACTATATCCTTGTATACACCTAGCTGCAGTCGCCCCGGGTTCTCTGTTATACTTTGAAAGATACTGAGATTTTTCAAAATCTTTCATTCGCGGCAATATATATGCCGTACAGCGTAGAAGTGAAAAAATGCTAGGGATGGGGTTTACTTCTGGAATGATAGTCGATAGTTTAAAAATATTTTTTATTGTAGATAAAATATTCATATTTATCAGTGTTATATTATTATATAAATCAACATAATTATGTAACCTAATTATATAATATACATAAATATGTATTTATATTCTACCACAATCACACTATAGCGCCACCTAGTCCCAAATACATATAATGCATAGTATAGTTAGAAAATACACCCAGACCAAGACAACTAGACAAAGAATTTTTGATTTGTGTGGGAATCGAACCCACAACCACTACGCCAACAGACCAATTTAAAAAAAAACACAAAACTATTAAAGGACGTGTATGAAACTTAGTAAGTAGGTAGTTATTCCACTGAATTATTTTCACACTTGACATCTTTGGCATCAAGATGATGATTTCCCCTCTCTCTCTCTACTCAAATCCAGTTTTTTTATGTGAACGTCTCATTGTAGCAGAACCGCGTAATATTTTTCACAAAAAATATTGTTAGGTTTTGCTTACGGCCAGCACTAGCGCACACTGAACCGCCGCGCGGACGCATGCAGTGTGGTGCGGGGTTGGGGGGGTACGGCAAGATATTCGCCGTACCGCACTGAATGAAAATAATTATTTTACTGTGCGTTACGGCAACTATTTTGCCGTATATTGTTAGTGTACAATATTATTATATTAAAAGCAACAATATTGAAAATATCACTATCTCTTTCCTACGCGCAAGGGAACTTAGATAAATCGCCCCCGCACAGTACGCAAAACAAGGACAACGAGCTACCGCACTGGCTGAGAGTCAAATACGGCCAAATACTTCCCGTAACGCAGTGAATGTGTTAAGTTGTAACTGAATGCCTTAAGTACACACTTCACGACTGTACCTACCTTAATACCTACTTTCACTTGTCCACAATATGTCATAACTTGGAATGCTCTTGTGTTCCATAGATAGTGGGCCAGACATGCAGACAAACATTAAAATCATCATCATCTGCCGAGCATGTTCCCTATTTTTTCCTATGTTGGGATCGGCTGCCAGTCTAACCGGGTGCAGCGAGTACTACACGAAACGACTGCCTATCTGAACTCCTCAAGCCAGTTCGCCGGGCAACCCCGGGCTTCTGGCTACCCGTAATTAATTTAGGTATTATGTATTCTAACCCTTTCCCACTGGTCTAGAATGGGGGTTGAACAAATGTGCCTATTTCACCCTAAGTCAAAACGCCCATTTTCCGTTAGTAGGTATTATTTATTTAGGTATTTAATGCTTTGCACATTTCGTACAAGGCGGACTTAACGCCAAGGTGTATTAATATCTGATTAGATCCGATGATGCTTACCTATTCCATTTTTTAAATGAAAATAACCGGAATACCCTTAAATTATGGGACCCGAACAGACAACTTTGGTACCTTTTAAAAGAAAGCAAATAATTTTGTAAAAACATTTACCATTGCATTATGAATATACATACCTATTAATTAATAATTACCATATCTACTTAACTATACACATTTCCTCGCCAAATAATATTTAAGTACTATCATTGTGTTTGTTCTACTGTAGATAGTTTAAATAGCTATTAAGATAATATTTAATTATCCCACGCTGTCATTAAACTCTTGTTTAAACGTTTTTCTTTTGTACTTACAATTTATTCTTTTAATTTAGGTAATACTTAAAATTAAAACTACAAAAGTAGTTACCTACCACTCTTACGTAATATTTACATATCTAGATCTACTCAGTTTTTTATTTGCGTCATAACTTTTTCATTTGACGGGGAGTAGCGACCCCGCGGGGCTATACCTATATCCGAGTGCTCCACGGAGAGTATACTGTCCCCCATCTCCGGCCTGCCGGAGTGAAGCATGACGAGGGATAGGTCTCCTGCCTCTTGGCTTGCCTTCATCGGCCGGTCAGAGCTGAGTCGCTAGAGCAGGGTTAGCAGCTCTGCTCGGAGGGTAGGTGCCTCGTGGTAAGTGGCGAGTGGGCCGGTGATGCTGGATCCACAGGGAGCGCGTGATCTGCGTTTAAAGTCCGCCGAGGTATCCTCACCCTTCAGCCGCTTATGTACCTGTTGCCCCCTTGTTGCGATTTAGCGACTGATTCCCGGGAGCTCAGTAAGTCAGGTGGCGAGTCTCCACCTGCCATTTTTACATGTATTTAATACATTGTTATCGGCAGGTGACATAGTTCCCGTAGTTTCCCCATTCCTAGTCCATTAGCATCCCATCACAATAGCCCAAGTAGTTTTCATCCACAGTTAGCAAAAGTACAGCACAGAACCGGGGATTGTCCTTGGGTACATTTCTATAGTCTATATAGGGATAATCGTCGGTTTTGTGTCACCATTTCATTAAAGTTGTTTCAAAAGGGCTTAAGCGTGTTGGCTTCGGCCCCACGTTCGCCTTTCAAAAGTCCGGGAATCTGTAGTCCCGAGTGCATGGCAGAGAATAATTAGACTTTAACTATAGCAAAATAAGACCTATAGAATATAAGAGGTAGTAAAGTTTATTAGGCTTCGATTATGAACTTCGCAATAAATACTTAAAAAATAAAAACATCGATAAATCAATCTCCGTTTTTAACCCCCGACGCAAAAACGACGGGGTGTTATAAGTTTGACGTGTCTGTGTGTGTGTGTGTGTGTGTGTGTGTGTGTGTGTGTATGTGGCATCGTAGCTCCCAAACGGATGATCCGATTGTAATGCGGTTTTTTTTGTTTAAAAGGTATGTCAGTCGGGAGTGTTCTTAGCTATGTTTGGTGGAAATCGGTTCAGGTCTTCAAGGTCATCAGCTCGATTGCTAGATGTGATAGGAATGTTACACGCTCAGTTTACTTGCACGTATATGTGGGATCTGAAATTTGAAACACTAATGTCTTTTGGAACCACTGAGCTGGTCTGCTGTTAGGGCACGAAGGTAGGAGACGTAACCCTGAACTGCCTTTTAGTAAACCCATCGAGTTTGGGCTCGTTGAATTTGTCTTGACGAGTTCTCTTCATGTTTCTGATTGATGAGAACCTGATGCTGGAAATGGGATGTGGCGGATGAAACCCTGGAATGCCGGAATTAAACGGATAAACCGATTTATATTTTGCTGAAAATCTAGAATGTCCAAAGGTGAATCTTTATTGTTTCTCAATCTGTGCAATTCTCCCAGAGCCAGTTTGTCATGAGGATTGTTAAACAGCTTCCTTTGGCCGAGATCGCAAATAGCGACCCCATCTTAAGATAAAATAAATTAAATGAAAGAAGGAAAAATTAAGGAGCTCCTTTAAAAAGCATGAAATAAAATTAAATTATAAATTTAAAAACCCCGACCCATAAAAGTACGCAATAATTATGACAAAAGGTTAAAACGCTAAACCCTATAAAAGCAAAAATAACTTTTAACACTACGTAAACTAAATTTTGACGTGTCGGGGGACCGCTTTTTACCTTCATAAATACTTACATAAATCAAATGATACCTACCTAATTACAACATTCGTTTAAAAAAAAACACGTATCTAAAGTAATGAATTAGAGCGGTCCCCCGACACGACAAAATTTAGTTTACGTAGTGTTAAAAGTTATTTTTTGCTTTTTATAGGGTTTAGCGTTTTTAACCTTTTGTCATAATTATTGCGTACTTTTTATGGGTCGGGGGTTTTTTTAAATTTATAATTTAATTTTATGTCATGCTTAACAGGACTTTAACCCCTCAGCCATTGCGGCATCGAGGCATTTTTCCGGCAAATCAATCGATCAAATAACCACTTCATTTGCAATTGCTTGAAATCATATTGGCTACAAAAAAAACAATCAACTGTAGGTACTTAACTGAACCGGGAAGTTCATTAAAAAACCCGTGAAAAAAACTATTAGATAAAATGTTAAAAACTATTGATCTTTCAATAAATAGAAGTTAAAGTGTTCAGTTAACGATTGAAGCACAATCGATTAAGTTCTGCTTATTATCGCCATCGAAGGTGAATTCATTTGAATACAATTAATAAATAATATCCACGAACGTTTTGCATCGCATTTATTTAATGTTAATTGTTAAAAAAATCGATATTACTGCATCGATTCTCGTTTTAATTGGACAAAAATCGATATTTTGTGGCATCGCACGTCATTGTCATCGCAAACCAGTCATTCAATTGTTTTGTTAACGGATTTTACAAATTAGATTTATTTGCAATAAAACATCAGAGCCATTTTTAGATACGTGGCATTTTAACCAAAATAGATTTGTTCTTAACGAACTAGAATAATATAACTTTATAATTGGTTCTAATTGCCGTCATAAAATATTTTATATCATTTAGGTAACCCAAATAGTATTTAATACCGGTGTAAAAATCATGAGTCCAAAAGGTTTAGGGCCACGCGATAGTTAGAAAGAGTTGCCATGGCCCTGGTACACAAAGGGCTCCAGAAGGAACATGGCGGGGTTTAGTCAGTAAAATCTGACACTATCTCCCGCTGCAAGCACATTGGGTCGTTTGATGACCTACTAGAAAAAAAGGTCTAAAAATACCGAGACAGTCGTGCTTGCTTCACAGATTACAAAATGACACGACATCATGGTGTAATCAGAGTGAAAGTAAGGAATCCGTTCGAAGTCCGTAAAAAAGTATTGGTTTGCGAGTTTTTTTTTCCCACAACAGGTGTAAATAAACAAAAGTGTAAATTCCGTTGCCACGACCATGACTTACAATCTTTCTTTATCACACAAAAGATTTGTAAACAACAATGTTGTGAATTGTTATTGAGTAGGAATAGAAAAAAGAAATCTTATCGGAAGGCATCGAGTCATTGCATTGTGACAGTAAGATGATTATCTCACAGTTCAAGGTTCTAACTGGCTCTTTCGCGGTTTCATCCGCATTTTAACGGAAGTATTTTGTGTAGCCGGATAAAAACTGTCGTAATCGCCCTTACCAAGGCTTCTATTTATCTCTGTTCTTTTGAGTTGTGCACTAAAATAAGTAGGTATGTCCTGTGCAGCTGGCTGATCTCTTTACATGATCTACAATCGGATAGGACCCCATTATACTTTAAAATAAGTTTTTGTAATCTCCTATAAAAATGACAAAATTGGCAGACATTCGAAAACATTTTTTTTTAACAATACAGTACCTACTTAACTTTAATTTTAAAGCGAGTCAAAGTCCGATTTCGTGTCTGCGATCAGCTGACCTCTAAGTATTGGGTAATGGTCAAAGGTATTTCGCTTTGGCAAGAAAAAGTATTTTTTGAGATGGGAAATCATCAAATGATTTATTGGGCCGCTTTGGGTGCAGCGGAAGGGAGTGTCAGACTTTTAATGACTAAAACCCAGCTTAGCACTTTCTGGAGCCCTTTGTGTACCAGAGCCGCGGTACACAAAGGGCTCCAACGCTTTGGGACAATTTAGCAGCCCCGTAAAAACCTACCGTTTACACAAGATGACAAATCTTAGACAACCGGAAAGTCTAGCCGTATCTATGAACCATAAATTATTGCTTGTTGTGTTACACATAACGAAAAATATAACTCATCCTACGACAACCATCAATTAAGTTGTTTTACAATCTTACAGTCATTGAAGGCCTACTATGTCATCTACGCCGGAAGTCTTGAAATACTTCCTTCATAAATATGACAATGTAAATACATTTTTGTACATAGATTCCTTATTTCATAATCTATAGGTTCGGTCAAGGTACGTTTTGAATTCTTGCAGTCGGCTGCGACTGCCGACTGCACATGCCGCGACTGCGTAAACTGGCAGTCGGCAAGAAGAATTCAAAACGTACCATTGCAATGGACTCCGTTTTTTTCTGAAGTGAGAGTCGTTTGTCAAAATCAATGAGGGTATTCGTAATTCATGGTCTAATCACGATTTTTTTAGGAGATCCTGTGTGCTCTTCTGAACCCACAAGTTGTCCCAAAACGCAGCGTCGGGCTCCGCAACTGAACTGACTTGAATGTTTTTTTAAAAACAAGTAAATATGTTTAAATTTAATGTGGGTACGAAAATGATCGATGACCTCTCATGTTTAAATAATCTTTGGTAAGTATGCGTATCATGCATGCGCCGTGCAACTTTTTGTAGACTTTTTTCTATATAGATTAAACAATACGCGAAAATGGATTAAGATGTTTGTTTTAAGAAGATATTTACTCGGTACATATTAATTTATCACATTCCACTTTCCATTTGTTTACATAAGTCGTCAACTTTGAAGGATGAGGTCACCTTTCGTCTTTCGAATGCAGACATAATTGTCCAAAAGTGATTTTACCACCGGGATGATTTGTTTTTTTAAGATTTCCATAACGGGGATGGCAGCTAGTAAGTCTGACAATCAGTCTTAGCTAGGGGTAAAGGGTTGGCCTGGTTGAGGAGGCCAGATAAGTACAGAACACTGGCACTGAGCTGCACCCGGTTGGACTGGAAACCGACCCAATTGTTGGGAAAAGGCTAGGCAGATGATGAGTACGACCGAGATGGACAAACGCGTTTTTTTAGCACAAGCAAAAGGGGTTCTTCGCCCTCCTTCATTACACGACAAAAGATCATAAAATCAATAAAAAAAAAATTACATCCTTAGCGGCTATTTACTACGATTTATTTTCCTGAAGTAAATTAAAATCTTAGCATTGCTGCATTTTCAGTACAATTATAATGACCTAAGGTAATTAATGATTATTCAATTATGATGGTTAGGTAACATGATTCACGGTTAGTGAAGGAAAAATAATTATCTGATCAGATAGGATAGAAAATCTCATCTTTAAATAGAATAGAAAATTATAATTATTCTGACAGTGACATACTTTCTTAAATTAATGAAGTTGAATAAAGTTTCCCTTTTGATTTTTTTTTTGTTTATATGTGTATGTAGGGATGTTCTATGCAGACTACCATCTGAAGACCCTGTCGACTGGACCAACTTTGCCGAAACTTCTATATGGCTGATATTTATTTCAAGGAGTTACTTACAGCTCACAATATACTTCATATAACATAGCCTTGGTCCTGTAAATAGTTCCTTTGGGACGTGGGCTACTTTGATTTCAAATCATACCGAAAAACGTTTGGCGACGGACAGTCTACATCAACTACGCTACAAAAAAACTGTCACGCTTGCAATTTAATGAAAAATTCAGTCGTTAATACCAAATGCAGTGTTCGTTTGATTTGTACACAAGTACACAACGCTTCGTCATCGTGTTACACGCCGTGAATCGCCCATGCGCTTGCGCACACCCGCCGTTCTCTCGCGTGAGCTGTTTAACAACGACACAGTTTCCTCATAACATTATTATTTCACGTTGACAGGTAATGTGACTATAATTGCCGAATAAGCCTAAGTAGGAATATTGTCAAGTAAGGCTCAATTTCAGAAATAGCTAAGTTGGTATTTAAGTAATTGACGATTTTCAATGTCTGCTTAAGGAAAATGGAATGGTCATTGATGAAATGATCGCTTCGGTGCTTTGGTGGCAAAGCGCGATTGAGCGAATTTGGATGTCAGATTAAGCATTAGGCTACGATATCAAGTTTTATACGAATGAAGTTAAATTCAGTAAGAATAATAAAGAAAAAATATTTTAAAAGGTGTGCTACTACAGAAAATCCTATAGGTAACTTTAAAGGCACAAAATTAGTGCGAACCTACACGGTCAACGTTTTCCACCAATCTCTGATAATGCACATATTATCTGACCATGTATTATGAAGTTTAAGAAAATGAAATAACTTATTACAACGTTGTTTTATCGAGGAATGCTTACATCCCTCATAACACGTGATTGAAAAACGAATAGAGTATGCAAATTACTGATTTGTTTATTACATTTCAAACTGCTTAATGCAAAGAAAATGTGCATGTCTGCCTACTATTATACCTAAACATAGGTAAGTTGTCTCAACCTTTATAGGGTTCCGCAGTCAGTCAGTATGTATATTTGTTACTCATGCAAGAACTTTTTATCCATGTATGGGAAGTAGATCACTCGGGACGAGGGTATAACTGCAGGCGGAAGCTATAGACTTTTATATTTTAAATCATATACCTACCTATCGATATTATAATATCCTTTTTTTAACGATGGCAAAAATCATCAAATGACCCCTCCCGCTGTCGGTTAGCAGCATTGAGGGAGTGTCAGACTTTTACTGACTAAAAATCCATCGTGTTCCTTCTGGTTGCTGACATCTCTTTGAGGAGCATATTCTATTATCCTTGGTCCTTAGTTATACGAATTTTCCCACGGCGTGAAATCATTTTCATTAGAGAAGGTTATTTCCCATTATATTCTAATGATTTCAGCACGTTTCTTTGTAATTAAAATTGCGTAAGTAAATATCCGTTTTCTTAAAATATTTTTAATTTTTTTGACCTCAACCCGCCGAAGATGACATGTTAAAATGCAAATGAATTTTAACATGTAATCTCTTTAGCGTTTAATTACTACTTATTTAGGTACTTATTTTTATTTTTACATTTTCTTATGTAATACATAAGTATATATTATGTCTGTTAGTCATAAAACTGTTTGAGATTTAATTAAAAATAATTTCTAGAAGCTAGCTGTGATTACTTAATTAACGCTTCGTACAAAATCATGGTCAGTTTTATTTCATAATAATAGATAATTAATTATAGGAGAATCAATGAAATTAATAAGTACTGGTGCAATTTGCTTAATTTGTGCGAAATGCTTTTGTTTGGACCAGATTAATTGATTAGTTATTTGGAAAAATTGCTGGCAGGCAATGTTTTGATTTCAACGGATGTAATAAGTTTAATTGAATTACGCAAATGAGGCGACAATGGCAGGCTTTATTTCATGAACAACGCGTTTTTTACACCATTTGTCACCCTTTTCTTCAGTAAGTAGGTAAAGTAAGTAAGGTTAATGTTTTGAACCCTATTGCTAGATATCCAGATAAGATATCTAAATAATAAAAGGTAGGTAATAAATTACTCATGTCATATTATTCAAAAAATAGACCTGTATGCTTTTTAAGTACGTAAATTATTGTTAATTTTTAACGCGACAATTCGATTTCACAATTCTAAAATTCACCTTTAAGAAAACACAACCATTTATTAAAATTAAATCTAAAAAAAATAATCACAATAATCCTTACCAAATAATGATTATCACTTCTTATTTTAATTAACAAAGACTCATCCACTGAACCAATAGTGATCGACTAAACCAATTCCAACTTGCGTCTGCGCTTTTAAAGCGAGCTTTTTTCACAAACCCTGACATTGAAAACGACTAGTTAACATAGACCTTGAAATGTACGGAAATATTATGACGTCGCGGGTCTTTGAAAATTGGATAGTTAAGTGACGAATTAATTGACTGGGCATTTTAAGTTTGTCGTATGCCTACAGGCTAGGAGCATTTTTAACCCTTAAGGCGATTATCACACTGCCCCGCATGATGCAGCGTAGTGCGTGGATGCGTTTTTTTCCGTTGTATGGAAATATCTCCGTTTGTATGGAAAAAACGCATAGTCCAACACACTGAAAATGCATCCACGCGCGTTCATGCGGATCACGCACATACATGCGGAGAAACACGCACCCCCGCGCGTAGGTGCGGGGCGAAACGGCACACTGATCCCGCAGTGCCGCGCGTGATTTTGAATGGGCGTGACGTCTATATTTGAAAATGGAAGCCGCCATGCGTGAATTTACAAAACGCACCTACGCGCACGAGTGCGCGAAAAACCCGCACGATGATGCAGATCTGCACTCCCGCAGGAACGCGCGTAGGTGCGTCGACACGCAAGATGCAGCGTGATGCGGGGCAGTGTGAAGATCACCTAACTATCCAGAATGCTTTTGTGATGTAACTGACCAGTAGTGTCCAACAGACACTTTATAAATGTATGTAAGGTATGACAAAGCAAAATAAAATTAATTTGAATTAAAAACAAGGTATAATGTATTTTAGTAATGTTTTGTTACACTTATTTATTTACAGATATTTTAATTATTTTTTTCCGAATTTTCAGAGCAGACATTGTGATTGCATTTATCACAACACTGTTTAGAAGCCCTTGATAATTTCGAAGGGCAAAATATAACAACGCTTCTTTCTTTTCGCAGCAGGTTCAGATGATTGAGTAGCTTTCCGATTTTACCCTGCCACATCTTGCATGGCACTCGACACCATAAGATTATTTTAAGTAAATGTAAATAAAAAACAATCTACCTTCACACTCGAATCAAACAAAATATTACTGTGTCTGTTGGACACTTGTGGGTTGATGAAGTACCATTTTCGTTTATTAACCAAAAATAATAAACTATTCCTGTTACAAATATTTTCATTGCACATTTAGATTCGTAAAACATTGGTGATAAATTAGATAAACGGCCGATTCGTAAAAATAAATACTTTCGTTTTTATGAAAATATAAACGCAAAAATGTGTCCGCGAGGCACTTGTGGGTTGTTAAGGGTTAAACTGACAGGAGCTACAAATAGGTATAAATAACCAAATCATTTTTGAGCATCATTGTCATGTTCATCTTTAGTATTGTTAACCGACTTCCTAATAAGAAAGAGGTCTTTAATTCGATCGTTGAAATACTAACTCGTTAGTCAGAAAATTAATGTTTGTTCTCATGTACCGGACTTGGATGCACCATCAAATTTATTGAGGCGAATTAAAGATTTTTTACATAAATTGTTATCACCAGGTTCAAAAATGCACTAAGAACATAGATAAAGGTAAATATCTAAGTAGGTCTAGTCAGCTCAATTCAGCATAAGCCATTAGAAAAGATGCGTTGGTACGCATCCTTTCAGCTGAAGAAAAGCGTCCTAAGAAACATTTACCACAAAAATTTAAAGTTAGCTAACTAACCAAAATTACATAAGATTTAGTTTACTTTAAAATAATGTATAGAAAATACATAAGATTAGTGATGAATACAACAAAATTAAATGTAAAAAATCTTCATACAACAAGTAATTTAAGAACTACAATGTTCAAACTGTACTGGGCACCACTGATTTAACGCATATTTACACGTCTGAAGAATTGTAAAAAATACAAAATCCAGGAACTAATTTATCTATACAATGAGACCTTTTGTGTTATTTTCTGTAGCGCGTGTTAATTGACAGGAAAATATTTGCTCACGTACCTATTTGATTTAATTTAATCGGCGAATGTATTGAACTTTTGAATGTACGCAGTTTAAAACTTGCAGTTTGCATTATTTTGTTTTATTGCTGAGATGACAGTGTATGCAGTAAAATCGACGCACGGTTTGATTGATCATATGGTTAAGCAACGCTTGGTGTAGGTAGTTGATCCGTGGATTTTTGACTATCTTTTTTTTAACGACGTCAAAAATCATCAAATGCCCCTCCCGCTGTGGGTTAGCAGCGGTGAGGGAGTGTCAGACTCTTACTGATTAAAAACCGTCGTGTTCCGTCGTTGGCCTTTTATGCACCAGGGCCGCAATATCTATTTTTGACTATCTTGAATCTTATCACGACGAGTTCCTCCGTGTTACGGATGGCACGTTAAATTGGTGTTGCAGCCTTTGGCAGTCGCTTCGGGTTATCAGAAGTCAGGAAGTCAGGGGTTGAATGCCCATGGCAAGCGGGTTGAGGAGGTCAGGCAGGCAATCGGTTAATGTAAAATAGCGATCGTCCGAAAGCCGATCCCAACTTATAAGTAGTTGCGAAAAAAGCAAGGAAAGGTATGATGACAAGACAAAAATCCTCATATTTTTATTGAAAGATTTAGGTAAATTATTTATTCGTAAATATACGTGAGTCTACATTTCTTTATTATATTATCGCAGCCAAAGAAAATAGAATAATAGGCCATGCACACACTATCATCGTGTCAGTGACCATGACTTGAGTGCGACATCGATCACCATAACATTAGGGCACATTAGGGCTCGTACTCATTTGCGGGGAAATCTGACAGTGCGACTAATTAGTCGTGTGTCTACTTAGAAGGTATTGTACTTCTACTTAGGTAGATCACATAACTTAACTTAATAAATAAGATATATACTTTACAGATTTTTTAAACATAGATCATGAATTAAACATGGGTATTTGAAATTAATTTCACTGATTTCACAGTTAGGTACTTACAGCTAAACTTACAGCAACAAATTAAGTGCTTATTTAACATAATTATCTACTGATCGACTTAAATTGAGGTAAGTAGGTCCTTCCCTAAATTCCTCACGTTTTAAAGTGGTAGAGAGCGGCAATATTTTCCTAATGCCGTTAGTTTAC
Source organism: Helicoverpa armigera (assembly GCF_030705265.1). Lineage (NCBI taxonomy): Eukaryota > Metazoa > Arthropoda > Insecta > Lepidoptera > Noctuidae > Helicoverpa > Helicoverpa armigera. The sequence goes on along the minus strand of NC_087145.1, from coordinate 4,188,030 downwards.
CAGCCCGTTGGTTTACAAGAAGATGCGCTCTGCAACATCAGCAACATGTATCTTGTTTCGGAAGACATTTGTGTCTACGCTACTATCTTCTTATCGAGTGTGCAGTACTTAGTACAAATTACTAAATAGTTAGACTGTAGGTTTAATGACCTAACGAGCTCTCCCAATTCTCCCTGACGGCCTCGGCTGTTCAATTCCTTGCATTTTCACAGTCGGGACTGCAGGCTTTGCGTGCCCTCTTATGTGCAACACATGCGTGTGATTATGGCCCCGACCTAGGATCGTGCTTGAGTAGCAGGGTTTGATTCGAAACTTATCAGGCAAGTAAGCCGAGTAGGTACATGCTCCGGAAAATACCTATGTTGAGGGAACATGGATGTTGGGGAGCGTAGTAGAGAAGGTAGTAAAAAAAATAAAAATAAAGCGATGACAACTGTTTGTTTGAAGAGTTATGATATCGAAGAGAAAGTTTTATGTTTAACTTTCATTTTTGCAATAAATCTATTACAACTGTCGAAGACCTGCCCATTTCGTCGTCAATATATAATTCGCTTGATTACTTATTTGTTTTTATACCTTGACATAACTGTACAACCACGCACAAAAATTAAAGATCATCAAATAAACACACGTCGTTTAATTTACGAAGTTAGCAAAAAAATATACTCACATCAATCAAAAATATCCTTCCACATTTTTAGAACAGTTTGTCACTAAAATCAATTATGATTTTATCACGTTAGATTCCAATTAGTTGTAGTATTAGAACTAAAAACACATTTTATTATTTTTAATTGCTATCGTAAAGATATTAAAATACGGAAGACATTTGACTTATAGTAAATTGTGTACACTTTTTTCGCGCGTCTTTTAGTGCGGGGAAAGCGAGGCGTCGATTTCTCCCTGGCCTTAACTTCGACTGACTGTTGTCCACAGAGAACGTTACGAAACCCCGTCTTTCATCTAGTGATGCTAACTGACGTCTTATTATTATTACTATTTTCTACATTACAGCACTTTTTAATCTATTATTTGCCTGGCTTTGGTAAGTTAGGTGTGACGATACAGAATTCAACTCGCGGTGTGAGTAAGTAGGTATGATTATGTGATATACCTACTTACATAATCGACCTACTTATATTACGCAGTTGTTATGAATCTGAAATCTGAACTTGCAATTTTTTTGCGAGAATAAAATTTTGTATGTTTTAATTAATCGATAGTCGATAGATTGAACGGTATAAAGGAGCATCACTAGCGTTAGCTAAACAGTTATAATAGATGGCATGTTTGTGGCCACGACACGTATAACAAATTGTGCAAATCGCTACGCGTCATAATTTTGCACAACGAGAGAAGTAACGTGACATAACTATATGAATAACGACTTATAAATCTTTTGAGTACAGTCAGCAAGAAAAACTTCGAGTTAACAATGTCAATGGTGCACTTGAAGAAGGACTTTAACATAGTTTTGTTGGCGTAGGTATGTACACACTTATATAAATGGTCTGAATATTGTTGATGGCCAGTAAAGCCTTCAGTACCATAGGATCACCGTCAGTCATAAGCCTTTTTAGGGACGTAATGTAGGGCACAGCTCTTTTACTCATACAGAGAAGGAATGAACCACATTGTGTGGATTGGAGACTTCACGTCCAGGCTTCCTTAAGACGTTTTCTTGCACTGGCAGTTATCCGTATGTGTCCCACTCAATTGTACCTACCTACCTTTTAACCATCAGGACACCCGTGTCATCCGAATATTCACTGTGTCCCAATCAGTTCTACCTTACACTGCACGTCTGCTGCGGTATGAAATTAGGGAAATGGAGAACGAAGCAAAAAGTTTAAGTAAAGTAAATAAAACTGCAATTTCAAGCAATTTTGAACATAAATTAAAACAAAAGAAACCGGTGGCTTTGCATTAAAAAAATATTTCACAGAATTCTTCACGGAACCTATAAAAATGGATTGCAATATTCAATTATATTAATCATTTACTTACGCACAGTTCAACGATCGTCATACAATCTACAAACCGGATCGAGGTAGCTTTACTTAGGTTTTATTTCAATACTTTGCTTAAAACAAAAATAGGAGACACCTACTTAAGTTAGTTTTTGTATTATTTGCACTGGCATCACTCGTCAAACATGCTCCATTGCGGGGGTTTTTACCGACGTCCCTACGGCTACGCATTTAATACTGAACTAGGTGTTTCTTGTGGTTTCACCCGCGACTGAATTATAGAGCCTATTTTAGGCATGATAATGTGTAGAATTCGTCACCTAAAGAATTTTTTAGAAGGTTTCTTTTACCAGACCAGGTTTTTTTGGCCGACTGTACTTGAAAAGCACCAAACAGGCGCCCGATTCTCCTAATTTTACTTAAGCGACCTTCGATTAACGTTCGACTCGATTCGACTGAGATCCAATCCCGACTTGATTACTATTGAAGCGTATGTGGCATTCCGCTATTTTTTCTTTGAAATAAACGTTTTTATCCTTTTCTGTCATTCAATAATGAATCATTTTGTCTGCAAATGATTTACGACTGCAAAATGATTGTACAGCAAACTACCGTATAGACCAAAATCATCAAAATAGCAGACCAATCGCACACCAATCAAATGTCAATCGAATACGATTGGTCTTTTATTAGTAGCAGAATACCCGATATGGTTAAAACTGCTATTACGATCATATTGCGATTCGATTTCTATTCGATTTTGACATTATTAACTTAGGAGAATCGGGCCCCAGGATGGTGCTAACCCTGCTTTAAAAATCCGGAGTTCTGTTCTCTCTCAATATTCATACACTAATATTATAATATTGTATGAGGTATTTCACACTTCTTTCACGTTGGTTTAGATATTGGTTTTGGTTGGTTTAGATATAAAAACTTTCAATCAAGAAATTGGCTTATTTGATCCCTTTTTAATCATGTCGGTATTAATTCTAAATCTAGAAGAAAGAAACACCGAAGCAAATTCGATGTCAAGGTCTATATAAAAGTCCGGATATTTCATCACTTTAATTGGATTATATAAATAAGACTTTTGAGGAAAGAGCTACTGATTGGTGAGACCCGTTCAAATTACTCGATCACTGAACACGGTTATTTTAAACTATTTCTTGCATGATTTAACTTCCTATCGAGTTTACAATAACAAAGTGACTTGTACTTTGATTCATCATTTCAGTGAGATCGACTAAAACTGAAAAAAAAACCTGTTAAGTGTGAGTGGTAGGTACTCGGGTAGGGTTCCGTATAATGGCTTTAAAATATTCGACTAATGTATCTATCAGCTATCTACTAGGTACTGTTTTTAAAATGCACTACTTACTAAAATTATCCGCAGGTTCGCGTCGTTACTAAGTAAGTATTGTCTTGTACGTAGGTATGGGTAAGTTGATCAAGAGACAACATTGGTTTTACACATTTCCTAGGAAACGTATCCAATTCCTAGACTTCATACGTCACCGTTGTGTAATTTATTATGTAGGTAGGTCCTACTTTAGATACTGTTTCGGTAGGTACCACTCAGCCTCAGCTAATCTGACCGATACCCATATATGTCTATAAGTAAGTATAAATATATCTAGGTACTACCGCCCCTGTCTTTAAAACACCCCTTGGGACTCTTTAATTTAATAACTACATCTACGGACGAATCGACGTGCAAATCCCCTTGGTTACATATCTGCATTGTAATGCAACAATCACAATACATATTTTTTATGCATAGGCTAACAAAAGTTTGATAATGACTGAATGCTGGCGCCATAGATAAGTAAAAAAAAAAACAAACTTTTTTGGCGCGGAACACTAAAATTAACGAGAACTTTAAATTGCGCTACATCGTAACTATGCGTCACATAAGATTCAATTCGTTTTCATTGTGAAAAAATCGATACTCGTTTAAAGAAAAATCAAGAAAAAAAAAACGATTTTGTATTGGTATAACTAGGAAGTGATTTCAGTAATATACCGCAGTCAAGGTCGCGTTCAGAATTTTATATAACAATAATTGCTTTTGTCATAAAAATGAATCAATCAATTCATTGATTAAGTTGTTTATTGCCGTTATTTATTCTCGTTCATCTTTACTTTGATAGATTTGCACGAGGCTGCTTTTTCATCGGAGATGCTATGCAGTTATGCTACGAAAGTGTAGGTAATAGCTTGGCGGTGACCGTTTCCATTGATGCCAAGCTACATAGTAAGTAAGATGTGCTATCTTGTCGCATTGCCGTCTCATCGGGCTATGAGAATGAAGGAATAGTGAGTGCTCTTGTGTCTGCGCAAATGTTTGTGCATATGCAGGAAGTACTTCCTTCGGGACATGGAAGAAACCACGTTCGGATTTATTAATTTAAATACCAACGCTTAATTAAACAAACTATGATAGCATCTATAAATAAATATGCAGTTGTTATTTGCAAGACTATAATAAAATCCAAGTAACATCTTATTATTTGCAATAAATCTAATATTACGGATCTTATCGACATTTTAATAATTTATTATGCATAATTTGTACCGCAAATTGAATTGATTAAATTATAATTAAAATGTAGGTAATTAAGTACCAGCCCGCTATTGTTGTTACCAACCTATTTAAGTAGGAAGGTTCAGAGTATATAACTATGATCAACAACTCGAGGTAGCTTTAGGCCTTAGGCTATATGTAGGTAGATAGTTAATTGTGTGTGGGTTATGTGTAGATAACACCCTAAATTAAACTATTTTAGAAATATCAAACTAAGAAGAGAAGCCCCAAAACTAGAATACTTGAAATAAGAAATAATAATATTGAGAGAGTATTTGAAATAAAGATTTTCGGTAATCTATGAATAACAATAAGCATGTGAGAAAACTGGCTCTTTTTAAGATCCAGGGCGATCAGAAAAAAAATGTTATTTGGAGGCATCACAGAGACTTAGGTAATCATCACTGGATGCACGGCGAAAGGCGGTACCTATCGCGTCCATCACACTGGGCCCTAAAAATACCTAAATTGTTTACACGACATGTGCATTGTGGAGGGCTGTAACTAGGTACTTCGAATGTTTTCATGGTCTCTATATAATTTTGTAAACTATAATAGGTCACACAGCATTATAAATGTTTCGTACCCTTAGTAATAAGTAGGTACAATGAATGTTGTTTTTTTTTATTGTACCACCAGCAGCCTGTACGATAATATTGTAAGAGGTGTAGGTTATATTAGTTGTACTTATTGGCTTATTGTACATAAATATGAATAAATAATCGGCTCGCCTACTTCCCCAGCGAGATGCGTTCATGCAATCTTCCACTTGTTGCTATTAATAAATTCAAAGGCGTGACGTCATTATTTATGTTAAAGGATAGTCTATGGTTTTGAATTTTTCATTAATTCAAATAAATATTTTAGATTCTTCTATGTAAAGAAATAAATTGTTAAGTATTTTACTTGTTTAAAAATGTATTTTCGAATCAACGATAATAATTTTAGTGCAGTCTATGGCTTCTACAGCAATCTATTTTTTGATGTGGTCACCCCAAATCGACGTGGATTGAAAAAAGAATCAAATTGTCTATTCGCCATTAAAATGGCGTCATCGAAGGAAACCTATTGTTTGTGTGGTCAACCATATAATATTGGACAATTTATGATAGAATGTGATTGCTGTCGTGAGTGGTTTCATGGCAGGTAATGTTGAAAATATATAAATTTCGCAGTGAAACTATCGTTGTGTGTTAAAAAAAATACAGTGAAGATTGACAGTGTATGCCCGTTCGGCCATCACTTGTATGCGAATGTTTTACTCAATATTTCATAATTTTCCGTAAACTATCATAATTTTCAGTATTAATTTCGTACAAAACAGTTTAAATTCGACTGTCGGAGGTTTCTGTGGCGTTTTACCAAAGTTCTTGTTTGTTTACATCAGTGGTCGTCATGGGTTTATCAGAATGCGCTTTTATGCCGTGCTTTCTTTGTGTTTATTTATATTGTTTTCGATCCGATAACGTTTATTTACTGCTACAAATGTACACTTGCATTTTCCTCAAGTATTGATTAAGCTTTTGATGTATAATATGAAGTTAAGTGTTGGTATATTTGTATTGTGAAATCCTAAGGGCCCTAATTATATGTCAGAGAAGGTAGTGTGGTCAGAAAAATTATATATTTTGAGGACTTTGCCCCTCCTACCTGATTAGCATGTGTCCATCATGTTAATTTGCCCATAAATATGCATAGTGCATACGTACCATACTTGCAGTAATTATAGATTAATGTTTTTATTATTGTTTGTGATAAGTTCCCATGTGTAAAATAACTGAGTAACATGTTCACAAGAATATACACACAGTCTGAGCTACACAATCAATTAAAACATGATATAAATATAATAATATGCCAGTTTAATGATATTAGTCTGTTAAAAATTACCAAAATTGGTTTTATTTTTGTGTATCTTTGGTTTAATTTTGTTTCTAAGACAACTATCAATACACAATCTTTTTAAACTACTTATAACAGTGTTACATGCTTTTATAAATATAGAGCACATTGAACACGTTGAATTAACATAATTACATGAATATTTATTCATTGTAGTATTGAATTTATTTGTCTTGCATTTAAATTAGTAAACACTTCCCACATGGTATAGCACAGTTAATTCTTAAAAACTATATGTAGCTACTGGCTTCCGTTTGTGAGTCCACATGTGAAGTACGTAGTAGTTCCTGAAATTAGCGCTTTCAAGTAAACTAAATTCCACCTTCGACATCATTTATCTAAATAAATATAAAAGTGACCTCTTCCAGAGTAACATTAGCTATATTTAATCGCGGTACGGGCAGCAGTTCCCATGGGTATTCTTATTCAAACCATGTACCATGTACGTTCATTGTACTCTCGCCAACTTACGTACCATTCTAGAGTTAGCCATTTGATGCCTCATGCATAGTCGTTGGGTCATATATTTTGTTTTTGGGGTTTGAATGACTGTGGGTTACTCGAGTCAAGGAGATCATGTAGGCAGTTGCTCATGTAAAGTACTGGGTACTCAGTAGAGACTAAAAGCGGACCTCAATCTAATTGGGAAAAGGTTACATATATAGACAATGATGAATTCAACAGATTATGACTGTTTTTTCTTCTTGTTTCAGCTGTGTTGATGTCAAAATATATCATTCCGACGACATTGACAAGTATCACTGTCCAAAATGCGCACAGACATATGGACCTTCAGTTTGTAAGTATAGTCTATGTTCAAATTGTAAATATCAAAGTTACAATGTGTCACTAATTATATTAAGACCTAGTATTTTCAACAAAGCATTATTCTTTGTTGAAAATACTATGTTAAGGAATTAGTGATCTGTTATGCAATAATCATACTTTGTATTGTTTTAATTAATAACCCATCTTGTTTCTGGTAGTTGGTGTATGTACAAGCCTACGTTTCTTAGTGCCAGGCAACATGTACAATTTTACCCAGATAATATTTATGACATTGACATTACCCAGTAACAAAACTAATTTATCAGAAACCTTAACAATCCTATTGACATTTCAGTAAAAATCCCAACAAACAATCACCGCGCGGATCGGTACGAGCTCGGGGCGGAGACTCGGCCCTCACAAGTGGGCACACCTGCCTGGGTGCGGGCGCTGGCCGCTCGCCCCCTCAGGCCAGCCCCCGCGGCTCTGCAGCGCATGAGCCCCCACCAGTTCACTGAGGAGTTTATCAGAGATAATGGTAAGTGACGTACATATATCGGTATGAGCTTGGGGCGGAGACTCGGCCCTCACAAGTGGGTACACCTGCCTGGGTGCGGGCGCTGGCCGCTCGCCCCCTCAGGCCTGCGCCCGCGGCTCTGCAGCGCATGAGCCCCCACCAGTTCACTGAGGAGTTCATCAGAGATAATGGTAAGTGGATCGTTTTGGACTGGACTATGAGGATTCATGTAGCACTGAGTGAATTTTTCAAATTGGTCCACTGAGGTTGTTGTGTTCAAACAAAAAGCTTATCACTTTTATAATATTTTGTATAGCTAGATGTCCTGCAAAGTTAGGTATTCCTCGCTGTTGAGAAAGAATTTCCCTTCCACAGACTGAATTAAAATTTTCAGCTCTTCCTCATCTTATAGTCAGGATCTTTTCAATATTGTAAAATGAGTGTGTGAATGTTTATTTGTTTAACAATCATAATAAATGACGACAATGTTTTTTGAAAGTTAATAAAAAAATTGTAGGGAAGCTCATGAATCATGAATAATTGTTCTGTACAGGTTTCACACGGCCGGTCACATTTACAACATCAGAGGGCCTGGATATGAAGACTCCGAACCCAGGCACCTTCACAGTTAGATCTGTGCTACGTTTCTGTGGGGCACAACTTGAGGTAATTTTATATGAGATCCTTATTTGTCTACCCCTTTTCAATGTTGGTGTTTGTTTCTTCGTTAAAAACTGGATACCTAGTGGATGTAAATACAAGGTTTCATTGTTTTTACAAGTTCTTTATAATATGACCTGCCTTTTTGTGTCTCAAAGAGACATTTTTTAAATTATCTAGTTATCATTTGATGCTTGTCATTTTTATATTGGACAGAATTGCAAGTCTCCCTGATACAGCAAAAAAAGATAAATACGTAACTCAAAATAGTATGCAGATTTTGAAATGACATTTATTTAAAAAATATCTAGTTTTTAGAACCACTGGTTTTGAAAGAAACTTATATGAATAGTAAATAATTTTAGCAAAATCTTTATTTTCCAAGTCATTCTTTCTAATAAGTATTTAAAACTGTGTAACATTTTGTAGGTGGAAGTGATAGATGTACGTAAACAGTCAACACTGCGGATGCCGTTGGGCGACTTCGTGGATTATTTCGAGACGCCGCCCGAGCACCGAGACGAGAAGGTGCTCAATGTACTCAGTTTGGAGTTCAGTGAGACCAAGTGAGTGTAAATGATAACTTTTTTGTGTCATATTTACCTAAAATCGGTTATGTTTTTACTTTACCCTTCATGTACAGAATTACTAACGGCAGATTTCAAGAACATATCGAACAGCTGATTGGTGAACCTATCTAACTGTAAAGATTCAATCTGAAATTAGTCCTGCTCCAGGATCTTGTCTAATTTAATCTCCATAAGGTCAGCCATTTTCATAAAAAGAAGAAACATATATCTATTCTCTGGCATAAAAAAAAAACTTTTTCGTCTCCTCAGCATGTCCCGCGTGGTAGAGCCACCAGCCATCGCCCGCTCATTAGACTGGGCAGAACGCGTGTGGACGCGCGAGCGACCTCCCGCGCCGCACGTGCGCAAGTACTGCCTCATGTCGCCCGCCGGCGCCTACACAGACTTCCACGTGGACTTCGGAGGCACCACCGTGTGGTACCATGTGCTGCATGGCAGGAAGGTGAGTGGCTATATCTCACGTGCGCAAGTACTGCCTCATGTCGCCCGCCGGCGCCTACACAGACTTCCACGTGGACTTCGGAGGCACCACCGTGTGGTACCATGTGCTGCATGGCAGGAAGGTGAGTGGCTATATCTCACGTGCGCAAGTACTGCCTCATGTCGCCCGCCGGCGCCTACACAGACTTCCACGTGGACTTCGGAGGCACCACCGTGTGGTACCATGTGCTGCATGGCAGGAAGGTGAGTGGCTATATCTCACGTGCGCAAGTACTGCCTCATGTCGCCCGCCGGCGCCTACACAGACTTCCACGTGGACTTCGGAGGCACCACCGTGTGGTACCATGTGCTGCATGGCAGGAAGGTGAGTGGCTATATCTCACGTGCGCAAGTACTGCCTCATGTCGCCCGCCGGCGCCTACACAGACTTCCACGTGGACTTCGGAGGCACCACCGTGTGGTACCATGTGCTGCATGGCAGGAAGGTGAGTGGCTATATCTCACGTGCGCAAGTACTGCCTCATGTCGCCCGCCGGCGCCTACACAGACTTCCACGTGGACTTCGGAGGCACCACCGTGTGGTACCATGTGCTGCATGGCAGGAAGGTGAGTGGCTATATCTCACGTGCGCAAGTACTGCCTCATGTCGCCCGCCGGCGCCTACACAGACTTCCACGTGGACTTCGGAGGCACCACCGTGTGGTACCATGTGCTGCATGGCAGGAAGGTGAGTGGCTATATCTCACGTGCGCAAGTACTGCCTCATGTCGCCCGCCGGCGCCTACACAGACTTCCACGTGGACTTCGGAGGCACCACCGTGTGGTACCATGTGCTGCATGGCAGGAAGGTGAGTGGCTATATCTCACGTGCGCAAGTACTGCCTCATGTCGCCCGCCGGCGCCTACACAGACTTCCACGTGGACTTCGGAGGCACCACCGTGTGGTACCATGTGCTGCATGGCAGGAAGGTGAGTGGCTATATCTCACGTGCGCAAGTACTGCCTCATGTCGCCCGCCGGCGCCTACACAGACTTCCACGTGGACTTCGGAGGCACCACCGTGTGGTACCATGTGCTGCATGGCAGGAAGGTGAGTGGCTATATCTCACGTGCGCAAGTACTGCCTCATGTCGCCCGCCGGCGCCTACACAGACTTCCACGTGGACTTCGGAGGCACCACCGTGTGGTACCATGTGCTGCATGGCAGGAAGGTGAGTGGCTATATCTCACGTGCGCAAGTACTGCCTCATGTCGCCCGCCGGCGCCTACACAGACTTCCACGTGGACTTCGGAGGCACCACCGTGTGGTACCATGTGCTGCATGGCAGGAAGGTGAGTGGCTATATCTCACGTGCGCAAGTACTGCCTCATGTCGCCCGCCGGCGCCTACACAGACTTCCACGTGGACTTCGGAGGCACCACCGTGTGGTACCATGTGCTGCATGGCAGGAAGGTGAGTGGCTATATCTCACGTGCGCAAGTACTGCCTCATGTCGCCCGCCGGCGCCTACACAGACTTCCACGTGGACTTCGGAGGCACCACCGTGTGGTACCATGTGCTGCATGGCAGGAAGGTGAGTGGCTATATCTCACGTGCGCAAGTACTGCCTCATGTCGCCCGCCGGCGCCTACACAGACTTCCACGTGGACTTCGGAGGCACCACCGTGTGGTACCATGTGCTGCATGGCAGGAAGGTGAGTGGCTATATCTCACGTGCGCAAGTACTGCCTCATGTCGCCCGCCGGCGCCTACACAGACTTCCACGTGGACTTCGGAGGCACCACCGTGTGGTACCATGTGCTGCATGGCAGGAAGGTGAGTGGCTATATCTCACGTGCGCAAGTACTGCCTCATGTCGCCCGCCGGCGCCTACACAGACTTCCACGTGGACTTCGGAGGCACCACCGTGTGGTACCATGTGCTGCATGGCAGGAAGGTGAGTGGCTATATCTCACGTGCGCAAGTACTGCCTCATGTCGCCCGCCGGCGCCTACACAGACTTCCACGTGGACTTCGGAGGCACCACCGTGTGGTACCATGTGCTGCATGGCAGGAAGGTGAGTGGCTATATTGGATTAAATGCGTTGTGCCAAACTAAATGGCAGCTCTCAAAATCCTAGCAGAACTAGTGGGAAGTATACGGTAGATATGGTAGACCGCCGGTATATAACTACCACACGTAATACCCTACAGTCAGACAATGCCAACCGTACAAAGTCCATTGCTAACATAGGCCCCGTGGACTTCCAGAATGAGAACAGGGATTTTGAAAAAAAAAAATAAGCCTGTGGTATAAGTAATATTTAGAAAAGAATTTTTTCCCAATTCCTCTTTTCATTTTGTAGTTCTTATTGATTATTTTTCCGACCCAAATATCGACCAATAGAATTGCACCATTCGACGTCACGTGGTACAACCTACATGGTATTATACTGATAATTTTTTTTGAATATTTTCTCTGGTCGTTGCTACGTCAAACTGACAGGTTGTGGCCGACATTTGGGACGGAAAAATAATCCCCCGAATACCACACGAGCTTCAAAATTATCTGGCATTTCCCTCAAGGTTCCCTGCAAACAAATAAAGTCGGCAAGTTTTTCAGGAAAAATCACTCGCGCTTCGCGCTCGTTATTTTTTAACCTGAAAAACTTGACTCCTTCATTTGTTTGCAACGAACCTATCGGAAAATACCCGATAATTTTGAAGCTCTTGTGGTATTATAAGTGATAATTTTATTAAACTCCGCTTTTAATTCCAGATATTCTACCTAATCCCGCCGACTGCCACGAATCTCGCTCTCTACCAGCAATGGAGTGCAGCCAACAATCAAAACGAGCGTTTCTTCGGAGACATGGTGGAATGGTAAGGCACAAGAATGTCCTAGCGTTGTTCTTTTTGGCTTTCAAGTTCGGAACAAAATCATAGTTGCTTTTTACCCCGCAAGTGATGCTGAGTAGACTAGAGTGTCTGTCTACAATTCTACACTAATATAATAAATAGGAAACATTTTTTCCTGCGGTTTACCCCTATCCTGGGGGAATTTTTGTTTGGGATAAAGTATTGCCTATGTTACTGGAGGGCAGTGCTTTACAATAGTTTTTCCAATAGCTTTCCAATAGTAAAATATTTTTAGGTTCACCAGTTTTGTAGCCTTCACGTTATGAACAAAAAACAGATTATTTCACGTTAAATACAGGTTTATAGGATTTCCGACACAGAGAACTATCCCACTTTTTCAATTTTATCTTTTTACATGGCAACAATTATTTCTTTTTTTTTAATTCTGTAATGTTCTTGACTTGTGTACTTTTATTCTTATGTATATTTTTTACTCTCCCAGGTACGGCACAGCAGAAGTGACAGCATCACAAACATTATTCATACCGAGTGGCTGGATACATGCAGTGCTGACGCCATGTGATTCCCTCGTGTTCGGCGGCAACTTCCTCCATTCCTATGCTATTGAGATGCAGTTGCAGTAAGTTTAATTCTTTGTTCATTTATGAGAGCAGTATTTTTAAGGGTAAAATGGGTCCGTATTAATGAGAGTTCGCTGATCGTCCGTCGCTAGGCCGTATCTCACAAATACCGACCGTTGATAAGACCGTCGATATCTTCACAGTGAACAACAAATATTAAAAACTAGAAAATAGTTTTAGAGACCAAGGTAGACAGGCGATTTAAGGGTAGTCGCGAGACCTACTCGCACTTGGTCTGTTCTTTTTTTTAAATAATGGTCTTAGTACCTTGATAAGTTTTAACATAGAAATTGTCTTGAAAATCTGTGATAATTAGTAAATTATATTGCTTTGAAAAAATCTCACGGCACTATTTATTTAATCTAGGATTTACGAGATAGAGCGTCGTGTAGAAACCCCTACAATGTTCCGCTACCCGCTGTTCGAGGCGATGCACTGGTACGCCGGCGCCCACCTGCTCACCATGCTGCGCCGCCACAACGAGGAGACGCAGGTACACAGCGCCAAACTTAATGGCGGCTCGCGACTAACTTCCGACCACAAATAAGCGCATGTTGCGTTACACATGCCCGTATGTCGTTACGCTCCGCTGCACGGTGATAACCAAAACTTCCCTTCAGATACAGCTGCATATCAATTGTCAATAGTATTTACAAAATATTATTAATATGTTAATAAGCTACATCATTTGGGTGCGTCGTACTACTAATAAGCAAAAGTTCGTATGCATGAATTCAGGTTCTGTGAAAGACATGAAAGACTATCAAATAGATTTTTATTCGGTCGCGCTAATTCCTCGGCTAGGAGGAACTATTACTATATTTTATCCCGATACTGGTCGAAGTTCTCACGACTACACTGAAACGACATTAAATATTTAATTAGTACCCAGTTTTAAGGGTTTTTTAAATGTCTTAAAAATGACTATTTATAATACAAAATAATACATATGACGTAATATTCCAGGACGAGGAGTTCACCCTGGGCGAGGCGGCGGCTCGAGCCCCGACGGCGGCGCTGCCGGCGCTGCTGCTGCGAGGAGTCAAGATCCTCGCCAACGCGCTCAAGGAGTGGCATGCACTCAAGAGTGTACGTATAACTACTTTTTTGTTTTTTTCGTACATCTGTCGGTATTTAAATGTAGGTTCAATCACCTTTATTAGAGTGAGAAAGAGTTAAAGTTGTCTAAAATCCAGACGCCTGATGGCTTCCGACGTAGAATTGTAACAATGACCAGTAGCAATCCAGAAGCAGTAACCCCACCAACATACAGACTCCGGGCTTTGCGAAAGTAAAAAAACTCAGAAAGCGATGTTGATCCCACCGGGGAATTTAACCCGAGAGCTCCTGTACCAATCGCACTTTGCAACTATGTCGATCTGACGGTGAGGCCACACGATGCAGTTTTTAGTATCCTCATTGATTGGCTACAGCAAGAAAAGGGGAAGATAATATTGGAAGCCTTTATCAGCAGCAGGACAGTAAAAGCCAATAACAGAAAAACCATTTTATACTATGTATAATATGTATATACTCTATTTTATACAACAGTAGACATAACCAAAATAAATTACAATTACAGACAGACACAGCGAAACGCGACAACGTACCCAAATGCCTGAACTCTGGTCAGCTGGTGAGAGAACTCTGCAAGGAGCTCAGGACTTTGGAGAAACGGTCCACTTCCACTACTGGGAAAGATAAGGTATGAACAACTTATTTTAATTCATCATCATCAATTTAAGAGCCCGGCTCTTGTTGGTGCCGCTTCTTCCATTTACGCCTATCCAGCGCCAACTCCTAAACGTTATACGTCAGAACATTCACCTTTTATATTACATACTTACTAAAATTAAAAAATGGGTCTATTTATCAGCTACATCCCACAACATTTTTTAAAGGGAAATCATTAAATGACTCTCCAAAAAACACTCCCTCCCGCTGTGTGTGCAGCGTAAGGGAGTGTTAGACTCTTACTGACTAAAACCCATCATGTTCCTTTTTAAGCCCTTTATGTACCAGGGCCGCGTTTACTCTTTGGACCTACTGGACCCCACTGGGGGCCCCCACTCCATTTCCAAACTTCCATTTCCCCACTCTTTTCAAAGCTCATCCCGGCGCCGCTTCATTGAAACTATTATTTTATATGTATTTTCCACCAAATGTACACTATGGAATGCAATAAATGATATGATATGATATGAAACCACAGCCTAAGACCTAACTCTTGTATCCCATCTTTCAGGACTTCAAAGTGAAACACAACTCGTCTCCCACGAAATCACAGAAGAAAGGTCATAGCAACTCAAAGAAATCTTTAAAGCTGACGTTACCGAAACCTATCATGCATATGGGACAGAACGGAGAGTTTGTCGACGAGAAAGTTTATACTGACAAGTTCTTTATTGATAATAAGGTAAGTATGAAAAATATGGTGTTTTAAAGTACTTTGTACTGGGTTGGGATTTCATTTTTTTGTAGGACTCTGTGAAATTTGCTCTTTTTTAAGACGAAAGTATACTTATTTCTGGCGATTACAAAAAAAGGAAGAAGTAGACTTCATATTTGTCGCAATCGATTTTATTACTTACTGACTACGTTGATTGAGTGCAATTCGATATCGAAATACATTATCATATAAAAGATTTTGTCTCATAGCCATAGTTTTCCACTGCACTGCAATAACCAAAAACCTTATTCATAAACCAGATAATTATCAATTTTCTTCATATAAAAATATGATATGTATCATTTGAATTTCTCAGGAGGTGGTATACCAAGAAAGATACGTAACACAAGACGTGAAGTTCGCCAATGGGCTGCCAGACACGAAATATGTGGTAGAAGGAAAAGAGATGGTCATACCTGAGAAGGGGTATGCTTATCAGACGTATGAAGAGGTACGGTATCCAGAGGAAAACGGATATGTTGAGAGGTCTGATAAGAAACCTACTGCGCTGAAGATTAAGATGAAGTAAGTGGCCATTTTAAGTACACTATATCTCGTTAAGTTTTGCATCAAAAAATATCCTAGTATTTATGTCCTTCTTAGAAGGCTTTTGTATGTTAACTTGTGCATAAAAATTACAAGCAAATGAAATCGGTCTTGAATATTGTCGGAATTCGACCAACAGTTTGGCTTTTTGGTCAATGATTGAAGGTTTATGAGCGCCAAAGGCAAAGCTGCAAATCATTGTTGTTCACCAGCTTTATTATGATAACATTATTGAAAATTATTTTAAGACAATTGCACTTTGGTAGTCAAGATAAATACATAAATTGAGATATTTACTTCTTACAAATAAGTTGTAAACTCTTTCTTCATTCTGCTCTTTCTCATCACAATTTAAATGAAGCAATACTAAAATCTAGTACACAAGAAGACTTACAACAAACTAATAAATACAATTTCCATTTCAGCAACTCCCCCTCTTCATCCCGCGCGGACGCCCCGCCGCCCTACGCTCTCCCAGAACACTCAATCCTCAAGTCCCACCTCATCCGCGCGGACCGGCCGACGCTCAAACCCATACACCAGTGGACCATCTCCAAGAAAGACATCGGCGACTACCATGAGGAACAAATACTCTTTACCAATGAAAACCTACAGGCTAATGTCAGGATTGATGGACAGGATATGAATTATGGACCAGGTTTGTAAATATTTCTGTGTATGTTATGATAAATTCGTTGTCAATAAATGTAAAAAGTATTAAAATATTTTTCAAGCAGTTTTCGCCAACAAGTAGTGAGAATGTCAACTAAAAATCAACTGAAAAATAAAGTGGTAACTGAAATAGTGTTTCATATGCTGGGGAAGATCGTGCTTGATAGATTTCTCGTATTGTCATATATTCAAATCTTAAATGAAATGATATATAAATAAAATTAAACTTTGTTCTTATAGACATACTCCCTGGTCTGGCCACTATTAGGTTGCTTTTATAATCCACTACCTTCAGCCTCAAATGCCTTGATATATAAAAATTCAAAACAACCTTATTTGTACAGTCTTAGGGCATAATTTTCTATATAACATACATGTCATATAATTATTCCACCATCACAGGCATGTACTCAGCCGAGGACATACAACAAGACTACCAGTACTCGGAATCAGCCAAGCCGGGCTCATATCAGCCAGTCTACAGCTATCAGCAGCCGCAACAAATAGCTTATACCACTGTGGATACCTACCAGAGATATGAAGAAGTACCGACAGTTCATCAGGTTAGTAACAAAATAAAAAATTGACTAAGGTCCAAGTTAAACAACATAAATGGCTGGTTTTCTTAAAACTACCAATAACTTTGAAAATTGAATGTGAAAATTCATTGTAAACATATATTTAAAAAACACGGATGCTTATGTTGTAGGTCAACTTAAGCCTAAGAATTGTGTGAAGATAGAGGAAAACGTTATGCTCTTAGTCATATATATATATTTTTTTGCAATGAGAACCTTCTCTGTGAGTCAGTTAAAATGAATTATTGTGTTGAAAGATATTCGAAATAGCAGAAAAAGAGCATTCGAATATATGCCGCAGACTCGTGGTTCGCAAATGTATCTTTATATTCAGCTGCAATCTGTAATAATCCGTATTCTTGACAGTTTTATTTAGCTCGTCCATTTATTTAAACTTTTCTAAAACTGATCCTACCATAATTAAATTACAATACGTATGTTATTTACAGCAAACGGCCAGTTACAGTAATGTTGTTCAAGAGCCAGTGAACGGGGATTACCACCAGACGCCATTGCCGTCGTACGATGCCGCTATTGCACATCAATATACCGCTACTACCAATTATGTAAGTAATTCCTTATACTAATATGTATTATAGAGAGAGTTTTTTGCTTATTTTCCTAGCTATTGAAACACCAATTTCAAAACTTATTTATTTTATTTAAGTGCGAAAGGTACTCCCCTTAGTACTCAGGTGAAACCGCGAGAAACAGTAAATATCGTATATCTTCATTGTGATACAAATACGAGTAATTATAAACTGATGGTTCAAGTTCCATCAAACTTTGATGGTAGTAGCACTTTAAACCAAGTTTTTAAATAAAATAGTAATATAAAGATCGCTTACCTTTAGTCCAGTGCCTATTCAATTTGCCTGAATATTCTTCTGCTAAGATCGGGGTCCGCTTTTGTATTGTTTTCTTCCACTTTGTTATATATTATAATTTACAAATATGTGATATAATTAATTTCTTTCACAGCAAGTAGTAGAAGAAACAAAGCCAGCCCAACCAGTGACCCCCGTCCGTCGCTCGGAGCGTCCCGTCCGTCGCCGCGTGTCCAACACGTACGACTACGAGGACTCCGACCTGTACATCGACGATACTCCCGCGCCCCGGCCCAGGAAGACCAAGCACAAGCATGGGTATAGGCGCGGGGAACATAGCAACGGTCAGTATTCAGCTCATGGAGAACAAAATAACTAGCGGAGATGTCATCACGCAAAATCTCCTAAGAAACTAGCTCGAAAAACTGCGGGTGTTCGGAGGAGAAGGAAAGTTAGTAGCTCCGCCCTCGTACGCCGTCTTTGGAACCCTCCCATTTCTATTACTAAATCACCAATCAATTGAGTTTTCCGAGCGATCAATTCGATTTGATCTTCTTTCTACGCTTCAAGGGCACCCTGAAGTAAATGTGTGTATTAATAGTATTAAAACAGTTTATTGTAATAATAATATTTTTCATTGTTTAATGTCTGACTGGATCTTCAAACAGACTCTGGAAGCAGTTATGTTATGTGTAAGCTTTCTTCTATGTGTTAGTAGTTTATTTTAGTAGTAGTCTTTAACTACTGCCTATTTTTCCTGTAGTGTGAGCGAACAAAAGCCTTGTTTAGCAGATGAATCGTAGCGGAATTGCAGGAAGAAAAAAATGTTATTAAGCCGAGTGGTTTTAGACGTAGTGTATATCTAGAGGAGGAAAGTAATTCCTTCGAGATGTGTGTGCCTGGAGCCGAAGAGTGCCTTGAAATC
Source organism: Helicoverpa armigera (assembly GCF_030705265.1). NCBI lineage: Eukaryota > Metazoa > Arthropoda > Insecta > Lepidoptera > Noctuidae > Helicoverpa > Helicoverpa armigera. The sequence goes on along the minus strand of NC_087145.1, from coordinate 4,169,118 downwards.
TTACTCCACCTTTGCTTGCCTTGTGGTGAACATTTATTATATTGCTAGCTGCGCCGAGCCGTTTTAACTGCGTTCCGAAGGAATTACTGCTCCCATCCATATAAAAAGTCGCCTAAATATTATTCTAATGTACTATCAGTATTACAGAGAGCTCGACAAAATTTTTCCCGTTAATAATATTAATGTTTGTATTACAGCGACATCAAATGCAAGCAACAACTACAAGCAAGTGTCGCGGCCGGCGCCCGTCAACGGCATCGAGTCGCTCATACAGGCGTCTGTGCTAGCTGAGGAGGAACAGCCTGTTGTTGAGACGTTAGTATTTGTATATAAGCTGTTAGAGATATATTACAGCAACAACTACAAGCAAGTGTCGCGGCCGGCGCCCGTCAACGTCGTCTCTGCTAGCTGAGTTTTATTCTTCCATACTTTTCTATCTTCCATCATCTCACAAGTCCCATTCTGTCTAGCCATATTGGATCTCACAATCCATCCATCACTTCTTTAGTCGCAAACTTACACTATACCCATCCACGTTCTTGCCTATAAATGTCCACCATCATTTCATATGTCATGCATGATACGAAAGTTATCCGTCATGTCTATTTTTGTCTGTACGCGATAATTAAGGGATGCATAAAGGTTTATTTATTTCATTTATACCTATCTGATAAAATTTGCAAATTATAACAAATTAATCCAAGAATTACCTCTTTTTTTACTTCCAGTGAGCCAGAAGACGCAGCAGTAGCTGGCATGCTCAGCATCAGCTCTCGCTTCACGGACACAGCTCGCACGTTCGGCCTCGCCAGCGACACACAGCCGCGGCACGACAAGCGGGCCCGCAAGCCGCAGCTGCCGCCCGACTTGCCTGATGAGGAAGACGTTATCAAAGAGGTGCATAGAGATGATGAGTATGGTGAGTACATTACTGCTATATGTCAAGTGTTCAGCATCAGCTACACTCGGCCTCGCCAGCGACACACAGCCGCGGCACGACAAGCGGGCCCGCAAGCCGCAGCTGCCGCCCGACTTGCCTGATGAGGAAGATGTTATCAAAGAGGTGCATAGAGATGAAGAGTATGGTAAGTACATTACTGCTATATGTCAAGTGTTCAGCAGCAGCTACACTCGGCCTCGCCAGCGACACACAGCCGCGGCACGACAAGCGGGCCCGCAAGCCGCAGCTGCCGCCCGACTTGCCTGATGAGGAAGATGTTATCAAAGAGGTGCATAGAGATGATGAGTATGGTGAGTACATTACTGCTATATGTCAAGTGTTCCGCATCAGCTACACTCGGCCTCGCCAGCGACACACAGAGCGAATTGTTTTGTGAAAAATTTATAACCTATACCGGTTTTATTTTTCTTCGATGTAACTGTCTTACACTGAAAGACATTTTTAAATAGAATTTTTTAAACCGCAAGTAGTTTCTGAGCTTAGTTGATTCTACTGAAAAATCCTTAGCTTATATAATATTTACCTTCTTGTAAGTAAATGAGAAAAGTAGTCATATCCACTGTCATGCCTTGTCAATGTTAAAAAAAAATCAATTGAAACTATCTTTGATTTTCGATCGTTTCCGATGTCTTGTTACGCTGGGATCGAGTGGGCCCTTAGAACTTATTAAAACTGCCGTCCCTACGATAATATATATATATACGATAGATATATGTGTGCTGATTATGTGCTGTTATTCCAGTGTATCCATCATTGGAGATGAGTTCGGACGAGGACGAAGAATGGACGGCGTCCAAGCGGAGAAGAAACTCACGCAACAGGGTGGACTCGCGGTCTAAAGCAGAAAAGTAAGGACTGTTATAATTACCAAATTTATTTAAAAAAAAAAAAAAAAAAACAGTTTTACGGATATACATAAATTACCGTGCTTGGGTCTGTCAAAAAATATGAAACCCGTAATGCGACATTGTTTTTGTATCATCGTTTAAGTATAAATACATATAACGTTTCGTAACAAAAATGATAAGTGGATAAACTAAAGGTAACTCAGTTTTTTTTTGCGCTTTGTTCATTAGCAACTTGCGTGCAAAAAATCGACTTACTACCCCGATACTTTCTTTCAGATTTTTCAGGTCGTTTTTTTGAATGTACCTAATAACGATGTCTAAACTTTGTTCATAGGGACGAGGCGTGGTCACCTCGAGCACGACTCGGCCGGCTGGTGCCGCGTCTCCGCACCGCCGCCCGCGCCGGCGTGCGCCGCGAGTGTGTGCGCGCCGCGCTGCACGCCGCCGCCGCCAGACCCGCGCCCCGCGCGCCCCACCCCGCGCCCCACCACAGGCTGCACGACGCGCAGCCCACGCCACAGGTATGTACACAACCACAACCGGCGTCTCACACACGTCCTTACCCATGTCCCCACAAGTACTGCGCCACCCTACGCCAGAACTCACGCCCCAACATTCGCTGCATGACGCGCAGCTCGCGCCACAGGTACGTACCACTCCGCGTTGTATATCGTCGCACCACTCCGCGCTCTACCCACGTTCAAACTCGCGCCCTAACCGCCCCACCTGATGCCCCAGCCACCCCACCCCGATCCCCTGCCGACGTCTCATACACGTTCAAACCCTTGCCACTAATTAATCGTGCCTTCCATAACACAAGAACTCGTCATGACGGGATGGTCAACCATCCTCGAAACGAACCTTAGGATGCGTCGACACGGTGCCAGTAGCTGACACATGCGCAGGTTACATGCATTTTAAAAACGTGCGGGTCCAGTGACTCGCACATGTACTAAAGCAGACTACCCACCCGCGTGCTCAGTTGCATGCGCGCGGGTCACTTGCGCATGTCAACTTGCTCCAGCTACATGCACCGTGAAGACGCAGCCTTATCGACCATCGCCCTATATTGTACAGATACCTTAGGACCATGTATATAAGAATAAGTAAATATTTAAGTAAATGTTTATTTGTTTGCAGCCAAACGCAAAACGAGCAGTGCTAGCGACTAAAAGTAAACGGCCGCCGCCGCCCGTACACAATACGCCAAATAATAAGAGTGAGTATTTCTGTACTATAACACAAGGTCAATGACCTTACAAAAAACAATATGCACATACATTGTCAATTCTAAACACATATTCTTCTTTTCAAGTAAAATGCATACAAATGTTTATATAATAAATTGTTGAAGTGTTCTTTTAACCTACAGACAGACATGTGTTGCTGGGGTGCATGAGTTTGTTGCGCCACTTCTTCTTCCCAGCGAAAACACATAGGAAGTGGTGAAGGGTGGGCGTTTTGGGGGCTGTCTTTTGTAAATTTCTGATGTTCGAATAGGTTGTTTTGCGGCCAAGTTTGAATAAACGATTTTTGGTTTTGAGTGTTGTGGGTTGTCATAAGTCTGGAAACGTCAGAAAAAGTAAATTCTACAATCAATTTATATACTTTTAATTTATTCTTTTAACATAAAAAAGTTGTTTCAGATGCAAGACTGAAGAAAGGGATGAAGACAGCAAAGCAGCGTCTCGGTAAAATCCTTAAGATACACAAAATGATATATTAAATATAATTAATTTTTAGTTTACTAGATAGCGCGTGACAGACGGACGTATGTAGATGTATATTTTATATATGTATTGTATATAAGCACGGACGGACCAATACGTGTCGAGATCGAACGATCGCTAGTTGACTTACTGCGGGTTTCAATAAGCTATCTGTTGATTTGAATACTAGAGGTAGAATTTTGACAGCTCCAAATGAGTTATGTCAAACTCCTATCCTTAGTAAGAAAATAAAGACGTAGATAGGTTATTGAAATCCACCGCATATTGATCTTTTTTTAAGCTATAAATACTGACGAGAAGTGTTGCACCATTTTTTATTTAATTTTCTACAGCAAAATAAAAATGCAAAATATAAATTCTATTCTATACAGTGAAACTATTGAGTCGGGTTTATTTTTGACATCACAATAAATTGTTACTGCTTCTTTCATAATTTTCAGGTTATGAATTATCCATTTTGATGAAGCAAAGCAAGTAGGTACGAGGGTTTTTGTATTTAAGTAAAAATAAAAACGAAATGTTTAGTTAATTTCATAACCAAATTCGAATGATTGAGATAAATTGTGACCAATAAATAAGTAGAACACCTTGTTGCGTAATAGTTTTGTGTTTTATAAGTGGTGCAACATTTCTTCAATATTATTTTTTTTATGTATCAGGTGGAAATAAACTTTTATTCAGGTCAAAACAAATAATCCTTGAAAAATATCAGAACATTATTTTTGTGTCTTTAACTTCAGTATTATTGATTAGTCAATTAATTAGTTATTAAAACGCCAATTGTTAAATATTCTTTTAAAAGAGGCTTTTTTAAAATATGTTTTATTGTTAATTATTATTTCCACTTGATATATAAAAAAATAAGCTTGACTTGAAATAACCCAGTGTTGAGTTCTTTACTGCCCAAAAGCCGGGTGCACACAAATAGTTCTTAAGATTATAAATTTCCGAAAATGTAAACAGTATGACACACTTCACAATTTTTCGAAAGTTTATAATCTTAAGGGACTGTACACTAACAGTATTTTCACACCAGCGGATTTTCCTCGCCGGAATGATCGGTTCGTACAGACTGTTTGACAAAAAATACTAGGCTACTGCTACAGGGATACCGAACGGTTTGTGCAGTTGACAGCTGTTGACAGTTGCAACTTCCAAGGGAAAATATCCTTTATTTTTGTCCCTTTCAAATTGTTATACCTACTTGGTTCTCATATCATTTTGTTAGTGACAGAATCGTCGACCTCAAAATCGACAGCATAGCTTGCCAGAAACAAAAATAGAATAGCATTTTTTGTACTGACAGACTTAACTACACCAAAAAATGGTTAGACCGCACAAACGATGACACCTGAAATCGCGCGACAGTATATTGTCGCGTTGTAATCCGCTAGTGTGAAACACGCTGTTACGGTAATATACATCGGTATGTAAGTGTGTACCCGGTATTATTGTGCACAGGTTTAAAATGTGATTTTATATTTAATTAACAATAGGTTTAGTGCATACTTTCTCAAACATTAGGCTTGGGGTGTTGTTCAATGTTTCAGTTTAGTTGAAAGTCTCTTTAAGTTAATATTTTCTCATCATCTCTCATTGAGTCGTCGTATTTTTTTTGTGTGTTATTTATCGCATCAAATACAAGAATAGAGATGATTCATAATTTGTTATGCTGGCCTTTTTAAATTCAACCTATTTCAGATAACTTTTCTGCATTTATTTCATTAGCAATATTTAATTTTGGCTATTAAATAGCTATTTTGTTAAAGAGACTTTCAACAAACTGTCCTGTTTTGGTAAGATCTGATTTTTCAGTTGTTTGTGTATTTGTCTTATAAATTAATATTTGATTAATTAAGCTTATTAACTGACTTTTGATATACGTTCTAGTAACAAGTTTCTAAATTAATAACATTTTTCTATCACATTATATTTAATACTCGACTTTTCGATTCTGTTGTAAACGACATAAAAAATATCGAATTATAAAATTAAAAAAATCTATATATTATATGTATAAAAAGACATTATTTTTCATTAAAAAAAATAAACCAACCACCGAATAATTAATGTAAATAAAGATGAATTGAGTAATAAACGTTTAAAAAAATACAAAAAAATATTGCTTTAGCTACTTATCGAAATTTTTTTGTTATGTTTTAGTGATAGTAGTACATAAGTACATTTTGATCATGTTTTCAATGTTATTTTGTTGTATCAGATTTAATGCGGACGCAAAATGAACTTATATTTTTATTATACTCTGTGCAATAGGATCATATGAATATCACAGTAATTAGAGTAGGTATCTAAATTATTATCATTTAACAAAAGGTAGGAATTTTGACTATCAAAATATTATTTACACAATAATAATTAAAAGAAAAATAGAGTGACAATTTGTGGACATTTAATATAACGATGGGGTTTTTAAAATAAAAACTTTTGTTAGAAAAATTTCGTATAATTTTATTGCACTCAAATGATTTTGCGTTTGCATTAAATAGCTTGTTCTCATTTGCAAAAAAAAACAGGGTGTGTTTTTCATATTTTTTAATATAATATTCATAGAAGTTTCGCATTCGGGTGAAATGTCCATATTTTCCGATAGCATTGTTTTGTGGCATATAATAAGACTTTCAGGAACTTTAAAAAATATATAATCAAACACAATATTCCATAAACTTAAACTGTAATATATTTTTTATAAACTTCAATTGCTTTCAGAACTCTGCAATGTTTTATAATATGTCACGAAATTTCTGAGTATTCCATAACGAGTAGGTATTTCCGGGTTTTCTTAGGCTATGATTACACAATGTCGACTTACCCGGTTAAAGTGTCTAGCTGTAATACAAATCAGTGTAAAATAACCCTTTAAATTACTTGACCGTAATTTATAAACTTTTTATATGTAATGTAATTTTTGTAGGAACCGACGTTATTTAGAATTGTAATGATTTCTTAGCGAACTTTAAAGGGTTAACTTACATTTTGGTTTCTACGAGTTTTTCTACGATTTACGTATCGCACCATTGAGTCATGATATAAGGCGTGTCGTTCACTGTAGGTAGTTCACGAAATTACTACCAATTTTATTGCTTCTGTGAAGAAAAGTCACTTCTTGCATAGATCTTCTAATTATAATCGAAGTTCAAGTTCTGACGAAATTACTAGCAGGTCCCTTAAGACGGGATACAAATAGATATTATCTAAGTCAACAAACGGTCTTGAATTCATTGAGAAACCTTATAATTTATAACCAAGTCACACTAAAGTTATTTATCACAAGTATCAATATATAACTTAAAAAGTAGAATGCAATTAAACCATCATATAAAGGTTGAGGGCGGCCATATCAAACTACTGTAAACAGTCGTTAATCATTCATTCATCATTCACCATATTAATTCTTTATTTCATCATTCATTAACTCATTCTTGGTTTGCCCAATGCCAATATGTTTATTGTTTGATTTCATTTTTGGTTCACACATAGAACATTTTTCTTATTAAAAGATTGACGAAACTCAAAACTTTTTAAAAGTTGTATTTGTATTACTCATTCATACATACATCACATTTTAAATACAAGTGCAACTTTTGAAAAGGAATGGGTTGATGAGAAAATATTATATCGAAGATTAAGTTAATATAAGTCGTGTTATGCAATATTTTATGATTTAGAGTCCAGTTAGTATATTTGGACTTTAAGCATTTCTTTTGATCACCCATATCAGTTATTTATAGTTAGACCCATTTACACCAACACTATAACCGACCGTTTTTCTTAAAACAAGTGTTATACTTTGAAAATTGAACGTAAAATTTATACGAATCAGTTGTTTTAAGAAAACTAATGTTTATTTTGTCGACAAACTTAGGCCTTAGTATATTTGGACTTCAAGCATTTCTTTTTCCTTGTCAGTTTTTTAAACTTAGTTCAATGCAATATTTAATTATATTAGTTGGTAGTTTTTTGTGATCTATTTACATAGTGAATTGACGCCATTGCCACGTTTATTTACTAAGCCTTTGATGTTAATTAACTTATTAAGATGTTTTCTAGTAGGAGCACTTAGTTTTACGAGGAAGCGCCTTCACCCTTCATGGTATAAACATAGTTGTTAATGTATATTGGTGATTTGTACGTTGATTGGGGTTCTTTATTACTATTATAATGAATTTAAAACGATTCATGACACTATGTATCATTCAATTTCTAAAGATAAGATAATTATGGAATTTTTGGTATGCAAAAGCATTCATATTATTTAAGAAAGAATTAAAGGTAAATTCAGGTTATTTTAGAAAAATACTTGGCACTCGATTATTTTAGCCTTTGTCAGTGTTTTGCGAAAAAACATAAGATCAAAAATAACTAAAGTTAAAAAAAGATCAAATTTTAATATCGATTTTTGTTTATTTCATAATCTTTCTGTTTGAAAGCTGATTTCTATACTTTATAATAGTATAAAGAACCCAATCAACAAGGTGTATGGTATGAGCGATTGATATTTACATATAGTAAAAAAAAAGATATATTGTACATTATGGATAACAGTGAATGTATATTGTTGTGACAGAGGAAACAATTCTCTAGACAAAACATTTATTTATTCGTTTTATTTATCACACCTGACGACATTTCATTTCGACATAACTAGCCCATGTTTTGCCCTACTGCAAGTATCTTTCTGTACATTTCTATTCAGAGCCGGAATAGATATTGGCTACCACGCTAACACTGAAAGGGATTGGCGATTTTACACTTGTTAAGGCCTAATCCTGACCATAAATCAAACACCTGTTTAAAGTATCAGTATACCGTACAGTTTGTTATACCTTTTTATATTATCTGTATCAATTTCAAGTGATATAACACTGAATAACGTAGGTATGTATTCGGACTATGTAATATAAAACAGTTTTATGATGACGCAGTTTAAATACGGACTATGCAGATTTATCAATTTTGCAATCAGCAAATCACAGTATTCTACCAATATTAGACTTTGAATACATTACATAATCGTGTGACTTAATTGTTTTAAGTAAAAAAGTGTTTGGAAATAGATAAAAAAGTAAATATTGCATTAATTTCAGTGTCCTTTCAAAAATGTACATACTAAAATTAATTTTCATACTTCAATTAATACAAATTAATGGAATGAAGATAACTGATACGACAACAAAACAAGAGGATAACAGACGAGCAAGATGTCTTGGTAGTCAAGCATCAAATCTTGTCAGCCAAACAGTAGAATTCTTTCAAAAAACAGAAGTTTTGAGTGATATCTTAAAAGGTTTGAATGTGACGCAGTGCTCAATAGACAAAAGTGCTGAGTATATTAGGAAGCATATATTAAATGGTTTGATAGTTCATCCTGATTTACCGGATTGGCATTGGCACGAATATAAGGTAAGCTTAAAACTATCTATTCTATTTTCATCGCTTATCTATGTTTCTTCTACAATGTCTTGAAAAGAATTAGTTAGGTAAGGTTGTTTTATTTCCAGCACTATACTTCGGCCGTTCAGAGAATGCGTTCCTGACACCTGTCAGTTAGTCACGACTAGTGATGGGCACAACATAACATTGAGTTCGTTACTACCGTTCCTCCAAAATGAACGGCCGCATTATTTTAAGATTATTTTCGTTTTAAATTGGCGGAATCATTTAAAATTTAAATTTTAGTTATTTAAGTGGAAACCAAAAAAAGGTAATATTCATATAATAAAATTGTTTTATTTATTCTCTGTTACAAAGTTACAATCTGTATTTCTATGCAATAAAGTAAGTACATTGAATTGAATGTGCGTACAGAATATAGATTATATTATTATTAATATAGTTATATTAATCAGACTCCGATTCGCTTGAGGAGGTGGTGTATTCATCATCATCTTCGCCTACATGTATAATTATATTATTATCAATAACAGAATCAATCCTGATATCTCGGTCAAAATTTCAACCTTTGTCCAGTCATCTCTTGTGACTTCCCCGTAGGCTTCTTCGTGTCATCATCTTTTTCGTGCTGAATGGCGGGGAAATATTGTGGCGGGCGGCGTAACCTTTTATTTGAGCCCAGATTAGCCCGATCGCGTTATATTGGCAATGATACGGTGGAATTCTTAGAACACGATGACCGTACTCCAGAGCCAGTTCATCGATTTGGCGGCCCATAACGCCATTTGGGGTTACCATTTTCAACCTAAATATAAAAATGCTACTTTCTTTCGCGCGTTCGGTTTGGTCATAGTTTTATTTTTATATTTCAAGTTATCTTATAGTCCATTATTTTCAAATTCTTAAAAAGAAAAACAAAACGTATTATTTTATATTATAAGTATAACTGTATAAGAACAGATTACGATACTTGCCTGTTATTTTTAGCACAGCACTACAAAATATAAGGCGCTGACATAACCTTGTAATAGCGCAGTATAGATTTAGAAAAATATTGTTTACCAAGTTATTTGACACTCAGTTTGGCACAAAATTATAACATTCATTGATTATTGATATAATAATGTTCTTTTATTGCTCATCAATTGTTAAAACGGTAAATAACCAGCAAAAATATTTTTATCGTAACTGCAACGCCATTACAAAGTTACGTCGTCAGTTCAATCGCGATGTGTCAGGAACGCATTCTCTGAACGGCCGAACTATACCTATATACACTTTATTCGATCCACACAAAATTTCGTGAAAATTCGGATTAAAATGTTCGGAAATTACAGTTCCCTTGCGACTATTCGATTTGATGCATATTACGAGGGACATCCAACTATGAACCATCCAATTATCCTCTGCGATAAAGTAAAAGTCTCGAATTAAAGTCTTTCCAATGGTAGGTATATCTACCTACTGTTGCCCGGGTAACTGGGTTGAGGAGGTCAGATATAGGTAGTCGTTCCATTTAAAACTGGTACCGACTGGTAGCTTCATTCAATTAGACTGGAAGCTGTCCCCAACATTATCGGGAAAAGGCTAGGCAGGTAATTTCTACATACCTAAGTAAAATTTTCCTTTCAGTCAGTTCACAAGAAGGCTTATGCGACACCACATCAAGAATTGGACGCGCTTTCAAAGTGGCGCAACAATCTCCGCATAGTGGCGCAACACAACCGCGACTTTTTGCTCGGAAAGCAGTCGTATTCTCTGCATCTCAACTTTTTTGGCGATTTGGTAAATCAAAAATACATATTTAAATCAAAGTAATTTCAAGTTTGTGGTTGTACTGCTGGGCTTGGTCAGCCATTTACATCTATGGTGAGAGTATCTTTTGTGAAAACCTTGGTGTTACAGAAATATGAAAGAAAACAAATAGCTTAGTCTAATATACCGTTACATGTGAGTGTATGTCTGTACCAAACTGGAAAACCGCTGAACAGATTTTGATGAAATTCGGCAGAAAAAACTAAACTTAAACCTACACAAGAATATCTTATAACCTTATAAGTTACTTTTTAATCCGGGTGCGGAAGGTAGCTCCCCTGAAACTGCTGGCTACGCTAGTTAATTACCAATGTTTATGTTTGTATGTTATTAGGTATCCTGCTACATATTACTAAGCTCGAGTAGGTAATCATTATAATCAGCATCCAGTACTAGGTATTATAATTAACATGGTCTAATGAAGATTCCATGAATTGACTAATAGCAATGACCGCGGAGATAATCAACATGCATACTAATTATAATTAACATTTGAGTTAGCTTCTGTGTATCATATTAGGTCAAGTTTTATATAATAACTTGAGCAACACTCCAGCTTCCAAAGGGAATTTATTACATACGTAGGTAAATCTTCTTTATCTGTTCGTGAAAACCGGGTAAAATAAATTCAGTAGTTTCTCTTAAATAGACAGACAACTGACCCTTGAATAAAGCTAACTACTAATTAGATCTACTTAGGTACTCGTTTTTAGCCAAGTATAAAGTAGCCTATCCTACCTCCCAATCAGATGGCTCCGAATAGCAGTGAACAAACATAAATACAGACAAAATACATATGTAGGACGTACCAACAAGGTGGGCACACGACCTTATAAAGATCGCCGGAAGACGCTTGATGCAGGTCGCTTCCAACAGGTATCTGTGGAGATCTAAGGGGGAGGCCTATGTTCAGCAGTGGACGTCCTACGGCTGAGATGATGATGATGATGATGACATATGTAGGTACCTATAGTAATGCTGATTGCTGATGGTGAAGAACGCTTAGTATATTACAAGACCCAGGATCCTAATGGAAGTTTCACAGTGTATTCTCTTTCTTAAAGGATGTAAAAGAGTACTTCAACAAATTCCTGAAGCTGTTCCACACGTTTCCTCTGTTCGATCCGGCGGAGGACCCACACAAGACCGCCTACCGCAAAGCTTTGCATCGTACTGTTCCTGAATCGGTAAGTATATTACTTCCAAATATAATTTCCTAGCTTCCGGCAGCTGTTCTACCCTAGTCCTGTGGGAAACTACCTACATCGCGTACCTCTAGTGTTCCTCGTTATAGATATAGCCTACCTACTCCTTGAAATATTTTTTTAAAACGATAATATGTTCTTAGTAGCTAAAACTTTCGAGCAAACAAACAAACATTTCAGCTGTAGTATGACATTAATGTACATTTATATTACATAGTTTTTTTCATTTGGTTACACCCATGTCATGAGTGATACCAAAGTGCTGTTGACCTAGTAGTTTTAGGTAAAGACACTTTCCAATAAAGGCAGTTTCCTTCCTTAGGAGTCGAAGTTGACTCATATGTAAACAAATGTTGTAAATCAGTTCACGTACCATTTAAAAACGAAGTTCCTGCGTGATAGATCACTTGTAGTTAATCACAAGTATTGACTTATAACAAAATAATTTAAACATAGTTTTAAAAAACACGCCGGTCATGTATTGTCATCAGGACTCAGAGCGTGTGCAAAATTTCATCCTAATCGAGCACCGGGAAGTGGGTCAAATTAAGATTTTAAGATTTGCTTACATACATAGTTACAAGTGCAGCTATAATATAAGCGTGTTAAAAAGGCTCAATTTCCTTCAGTTCGACTGGCGCAGTAAAGGCTTCAAACCTAAGCTAGAGGAGCAGCATCATTGCGGAGCTTGCTATGCCTTCGCCGTGACACACGCGTTGCAAGCACAGCTATACAAACAACATGGATTTTGGGGAGAATTGAGGTAAGTTCCTCTGTCAAAAGACCATCATCATTCCCTTCTTTTCACACACCATCACATGGCACCGTCAAAATAGGTAGGTTGATGTCAAGTCATTAGGAGACGTTAGCCTTTTCTATACATATAATAAAATGATAGGAAAGTCAAAACTGTACATTGAATATTTTTTTTAAAGAATACTTGGGGGGTGATCCATAATCGATTCTGAACCCAAATATGTAGTTTTTAGAATTTTTGTCTATATGTCTGTTTATCTGTTTGTCTGTATGTTTGTCCCGGATAAACTCAAAAAGTACTGCATGGATTTAAATCAAATTTTGCATGACTATTACCTGGGGGCCGGTTCAACACATAGGCAATATATTATCACGCTATCACCTACGGGGGTTGAGCAATGAATGATTAAATAAACGAAATTTGAAATTTTATATTGCTCACGCAGACGAAGTCGCGGGCAACAGCTAGTTAGGAATAAAACAAAATATGTATAGCGAAATATTTCTACAATTACCTTTCAGGTACCGTTTAGGTACTTGGCTTTCCTTCCATTCAAAAGTTCTCTTTGAGGCTTAGACGAGATTTATAATGTAACTGTATTCAATAAAATTTGTTATTATATCAGTCCCCAGCAGATACTAGACTGTAGTTTCAAAGACGGCAACGCAGGTTGCGACGGCGGGTCTTTACGCGGAGCGCTGCGGTACGCGGCAAGAGATGGACTCATAAAGGAATCCCAGTATCCTTATGTTGGACAGGTAAGAAATATACGACGGAAGGTTACTAACTAAGAAGTTAATTTGGATCGGCCATGTGCAATAAAATATATGTAATTATGATAATATACTGTTATTCTGATGTAACTAGGTAAACAAATGGCAATACAATTTATTTTCTTTATTTCTTTCTTTCAAATGTTTGTTTGTACAAGAAGTTACCTCGAGACACAGGGGAAACAGGTAAGTAGTAGGCTATAATTACTGCCAAGTTTCATCAAAATCTGTCCAATGTCGATGAAAGAAAGAGAAGCAAACGATCCATAAATTAAACTTTTTCACGTTTATAATAACAGTGTCGTGTGATATTTGCCTTTATTCATTATCTCTTTTTATCTTAATCTCATTTTCTTTCTATATGTCCTACTATTCTTACATATTATATACCCACACAAATCTAACACATATTCCTCATTTTTGACCCCATGAAATGTATTTAGGACGGTAAATGTAAATACAACAGCCAGCTAGTAAGAGCTCGTCCGCGTAGATGGGCGACCTTACCCATGGGAGACGAGGCTGCGATGGAGCAGACCTTAGCGACTATAGGACCTTTGGCCGTGGCGGTCAATGCAGCTCCCTTCACGTTTCAGCTTTACAGGTAAATTGTGAGACTATGTAGTCTACTGCTAGGTAAAATGATGCTGACTGGTCGTGAGCGTTAGAACCACCGGTCACCCCTCAGCTGCCTCAGGTTTAAAATTATCCGCTTTTAAAGTGGACCAGCCATTCTGACATCGGGATGTACAGCTGAGATATTTTGATAGACCTAGATAAAATAGTAGAAGTTTTGCACAATGGGGGGCATTCTGTATAATTTCTCGTCAATAAAGAATTGAATGCGAAATGTTTATAATCGCTAATGCCCTTGAGCGCACGTGGTGATTAACGCCCATTCCTACTCTGTAGAAGAGTCCTGTGTCCTGCCGTGGGAAAAATAAATAGGCTTAGGTATTACGATTTCGGTATTTGTCTTACCTCGCCATACCACACTCTTGACCGATTTAGACCTTGGACCTTAAATATACATTTTCTCACCAGGAGCGGTATATACGACGATCTGTTCTGCTCACCGTGGCAGCTGAACCATGCGATGTTACTTGTGGGCTACACTCCTGACTACTGGATACTTCTCAACTGGTGGGGGAAGAATTGGGGGGAGGATGGATACATCAGGTATTATTGAGAAAAAGTTATTATTATTAAGTACATAGATGTAGGCTCAGCAGTAGACTATCAACACTAATAGTTGGCGTGAGTAACAGTTCAAAGCTTTGCAAAAACTTTGCCCATTCCGTCACTATCATAATGGGATTTGAATCTTTCACGACTGGACAGAGACTACCCTCTCTCTGAAAGAGAGCACCCCACCCATGTTCTGACCGCGTGTTAGACTGACCTTATGACCTACAATAACATTTTTTTTTCTTTTCAGAATCAGAAGAGGTCTAAACAGATGTGGAGTGGCGAATATGGCGACTTATGTCGAATTGTGATTTTTGAACAATAAATTACTTAAACGAAAGGTACATTAATGAATTTGATTTAAACCTTACGTCCCACCCTATCATGGCACGGATAAAATTTGAAGTTAAAATTGTAGTAGTATATACCAAACACTGGATTTAATTTACGTCTCCCTAATTTCAAATGTCTTTTGCTTTTGCGATTACAACACAAAAATAGTTAGCACATCAAAATAAAATTGTACGCTGCTAACTTTGCCGCTAACTCAAACTCGTGATTTTATAACATTAACGAAATTTTGAACTGAAAATAAACTATTTTGTGAGCAGTGCACAGAATAAGGCTAATTCGCCCGGTCGTCGGAGGAGTTAAAATCTTAATTCATTTATACGAGTTTTCTCTACTCGCCCGCAATGGATTGTGAACTATTTCGCCGCGTTCGTTTGAACATAGACTGTGCCTTAAGTTATAAGAGGAAGCGATTTTAGAGGACTGATACCTATTAAGTACTTTATCTCCGTACTGTCATACAATACCGGCTCGAAACGTCACGTGACCGCAGACTCCTCCTTTGGAAAGTCGGTTAAAATGTGTTAGGTAATAGTTTCAGTGTATTTTGCTCATTAAGAAGGTAGGTACCTACCGAGGTTTTCACACTGAGAACTTCAAATCAAGTGGTGTTTTAAAAGTCCTATAGATTTACATAGTTAGGTTAGGTTATTTTTTATGGGAAATGATCAAATGACCCCTCCGGCTGTGACTGAGAAAAACCATACCTACATAATGTTCCTTCTTAAGCCCTTTATGTACCAGGGCCGCTGTAACTCTTTGGAACAATCCCGCAGCCCCTTAGGTATAAATAGGTCCCCAATATATATAATAGTTATCTACAATGTTTACCAAGTTTTTTATGACTTGTACCGTCAACTAACGTAATTGAGTGTAGCCGAAGGAGCGGTCAGAGGCGGCACAAATGCGATTTATCTGTTCTCGAGTCACTCACTAGAGCACTAACGTTCACACCAGGATATCTTTGCAGTTGCTAAACCTTGGTGCCTGTGTTTTTGACCCTATCTTTGCTAGGATAATGGCATAATGGATAATCGTAGTCTAAGAAACAAATCTTTGGTGAGAGGGTTGCTTTTGAATTATTTAATTCATGTAGGATGTACTTCAGAAGTGGTCAATGTAAAATAAAAGAATTCTTGACCTATACTTTTTGAACTCCCTTAATCTTATTAATATGAGATGTACCTAAGTACCTATATTTTTTATCTAATTGTGAATTATGTATTCTTAGGTACCTATTCAGTAAAAAAGTTTTTCTTTTCGAACACAAAGCTCCGTTCGGTCAAATCCACCCGGCTTTTTTGCGGTTTTCTAAACTTTTGCAAAAAAGATGTTGTTTTTCAAACGACCTGTCCGCGATACAAACTGACACATTTCATACACAATTCAGGGAGTCGGTCAGGCGTGAACTTTTGCTAACCGTAAGGGTTCCGTAAAAACTGGTCTGTGTCCATTATCATTTTCGTATTTTATTCATTCGTGCCTACTTGTCATACCTTATGCCTGTAGACCATCAGCGTTGATGGCCGAAAATATATGAAATTCTAGGAAGCATTTCTGAATGACACGTAGCTATCAGGGTAGACGATGTTCAGACGAACTGTGCGCGCAGTCCTCAGTGCCGATGGTCAGCGTGACAGTAAAACCTGCCACCAACCACCAATGCGTGAATCCATAAAGTTATTTATTATAGAGGCATAGATGTCATCTACGCTGAAACGCATTTGAGCAAATAAAAATTTCCTTCTTAGTAGGAAATCATGCTGTTTCTTTGAGATTTTTATGCTTTTTATATCATCGTCTTCCAAGCCTTTTCCGGTCCGCTTCCTGTCTAACCGAATGCAGCTGAGTACCAGTGTTTTACAAGGAGCGACTGTCTATCTGATCTCATCAACCCAGTTACATGGGCAATCCAATCTTAATACCCTTGGTTAGACTGGTCTTGTGCTTTTTATATTTCATTTAAACTTATGGATCCCTAAAAGCCTACAGTTTCATAAAACTACCAGTTTTTAATAAAAACGGGTTACGAAAAATAAAAGAATTGTATCGGCGCTTTCAATCCGCGTCGGAACTTTTATTTTTGTTTGTCAAGGAATTCGAAAAACTTTCATCTTTTTCAAAAACATTTATGTGTTTGTTTCAATCGTTTGTTTATTAAAAACTATTTGTTGCGCTATATAAACTGTATGAAGGGAAAGGGTCCCTTTCAAATCATCATCATCATCCTGCTGCCTTATCCCAATTTTTATTTGGGGTCGGCAGCATGTTTGCTTATTGTATACTGTTCTGGGGACACTTACAAAAATATACCTTAGCTTTCCTTTGGAAAAATGACTTTTGAATCAGTTTGTAGATCCACAGACCCTTATCTACAAACTCTACCTCTTCATAGTTAATATTAGCCATTTTCCCGCGGCTTCACTCGCGTCTCGTGAAAACTACTGCCCATACCGGGATAAAATGTAGCCTATGTTACCCGGGAAGAGTGTAGTTTTCCAATATTGAGAGATTTTTTCAAATCAGTTCAGTAGTTTCGGAGCCTTTAGTTAGATTGATCGTAGACTACATACCTACTGTTTATTTTTTACTGCTTTCATATGCATAGAGGCAACGTAAACCACCTTAGAGAATACTGAAAATACAAAATCCTACTAATATTATAAACGCGAAAGTTTGTATGTATGGATGTATGGATGTTTGTTACTCTTTCACGCAAAAACTACTGAATGGATTTTAATGAAACTTTACAATAATATAGCTTATACATCAGAATAACACATAGGCTACAATTTGTAAACATATTGTTCGAAATACTAAACCTGCGCAGACGAAGTCGCGGGCACCAGCTAGTATTCTAATAGTTACAACGACAGATTAAGGTACATGTAAACGCCAATTTAACTTCGCTAGGTTTAATCAAACAGTTTCAGTTTTAGCCGGCAACGTAGGCCGGGATAACGGAATAATTGAAAACTGTTGCCGGTCTGCGGCTACCGGAAATGCAACGGGAAATTGACGCAACTTCCTGTCATAAAATTTCGACTGGCTCAGGGCAGCTCTTGCTTTTTGGTTATTGCAAGTTATTTATTATTTTTGGGAGCGTTTAGGTTTTTTGTGGGATGAAATCCATATTGAGTGAATGTTTGAAAAAGCTTTGAAAACGTAGGTACAGCGCCAGAATGATGACAGAAGATATCAGACATTTTGGATCGACATATTCTTCGTTTTGACAATTCAATAATTAACATTGCTCGGTTAATATTATAATTATTATCTGCCTAGCCTTTTCCCAACCATGATGGCTTTCAATTGCAAACAGACCGCTTGCAGCGGAGTACCACTGTTACATGGAGCGATTGCTTTGTGGAAAATTCCTTAAAAATAAACATCGAAACGCTCATATTCAAATAAAGATGGACAAGGTACCTTGTATAGGCATAACCAAACCATCGAAGCTCTGAAATATATTAGGTACAAAATGGTACTTAGGTAGGTATCAAGGTACTCTCAAGTCTACTCTGAAATTAAACTGCGTCATAAAAGTAAGGAAAGATCCATTAATGTTACAACTTAGTTCTTTATGACACCCTACTTTAAAGTTAGGAACCTAATATTTTTCAAATATGCAACTTTACAAGGAAAATGCATAGGTCCTGCGCTAAAATTCTTCAAAACAGACAAATAGTATTCCTATAGAAACCGGATTCAATAATTTATTATACCTAACGTCATTATAGAATGTATAAGTAGGTAATAAATTAGTATTTATATAATATCAATGCTTAGGATATTCAGCTTGACACAGTTTTAAATTAGGGGCAATAAACTTGTGTATCTTGTTGGTTCCAATGACATCAAAAGGCTCCCCAAAAGGGGGAGGGCTCTACAAAAAATTGATATCCTCTAAAAGAGGTACATAAAGTCCTTCTTTCTCGATGCGGAAAAAACGTGAAAAAATTGGATTGCCCCACTCTTATGGACGAGATAATTAGAAGCGGACTCTCAAAGAAGCACATATAAGTGTGCGCAGAAAACTTACAAGATCCCATAACAAAGTGAATTTCCTTCAAAAAGCCCCGAAAATTAAGTCCAGATGAATAAGGTCCACTGTTATCATATTTTTTGTTTTTTTATTTTTTTTATACAATGCACCGCGAGATGCAACCTCCTCAAGCAATGATCAATGACTATAGACTACTACTAGGTGTGATTTACACATAACACACAGTTTACATACAAACGGACATTGGGCTTCCAGGTGCAAAAAAAACTTCACAATAACACGGTGTATTTTTCATCAAAACATCGCCGGTAGCCTGCGAGTGAGTTTAAGGGGTGTCACGACGAACGAAGGTGGAACAAATGTATTTTTTTTCCTCCTATGCTCGTTTATCAGTCTGCTGGTGGAACGGTGACGGGTTGGCCCTAGGGGTGCCGCAATGGCGGATTTTTCTACGTACTATGTCGTCTAAAAAAGGAGGCATTTTTGGAGTCTCAATTTTTAACCTTAAATGTTGTTTATTGTAGAATTAAGCACGATTTTCTGTAATGTACATAGAGGGGAAATATGATTATGACAGTAATGGACACAAATATTGACCCTCATCACACACATCAAACTTGTACCTTTTCAGAAGATAGGCAGTCGTTTTAATTAAACGTAAAAATAAAACCGTATTCAGGCTAATACGTTCGACTTCCTTGCTTCTATCTGCATTTGTAAAGAATGTAATAAGTGATAACCCTAATCTACTGTGTGTTGCACGAAAAAATTGTACCCTGACTAATTCCGGAAAATTGTGGTCCATTCCATGGTGTCACAATGTTCAAAATAACGAAATAATGTTGGAATTGTATTTTTTTGTGACAAGAGACAATTACAAATGTGTTACCTACTATGTAGTTACATAAAATAAGTAGGTACCTATGTTTTCTATTTCTAACCGACTTCAAAAAAGGCATGTATATATGTATGTTTGTGCGTGATTGTGTCACTTATGGCTGAGTCGAGTTTTTGATATGGTTTTCAACATAGTGTATTTCATAATCACCAGGCTTTAAATCAGCTGGGCACTCGCAGGCCTGCTCACACACAATTCACCATTTTACCGTGAATGGATTTTTCCTGCATTAATGCCAATTCATTGGCGTGTATTTTGAATTCTCCTTATAAAAACAAATTCTGATTCATTTATTCCTCAACAGCATCTGACATTTTAGAATGATTTACGTCTAATGTGGTCTAGCTATAAGATTTTTTGTTGTAACATTGAACGTCATCAAATAAATCAAACGACTAACAAAATTTATAATTAATAATTAATAGGTATAGGTTTAGGCATTAGCACACAATACAAAATTATATAAGTCAATATAATAATAACGTTGAAAGCACTATTAATAATGTTAGCGAATTTGGTCCAATCTTCACTAAATTGTTTGTTTTTATCATCATCTACATTCCATTGAGGGACGATTAAATATTTTCCAAAGCTCTCGTATACACTATCGTTAATAGTTAGAAAATAATTTTGAGGTGTTACTTTTACCTTGCAAAGGGCATCCAATAGAAAGGTGAAGAGAACTATGAACATAGTCAAAATAAGAGAGCCACGATAATAAAACAATAGGTTAGGAGAATCCAAACTATGCTTTGGCAGATTATCCATTACTTCTCTCAAGAAGTAATAATGTCCGAAAAGACTGAAACTTATCATTGCCAATCTCACGTTCTGTCTTACATCCAAGAACAAACAAGTAATAGATAGTGCAGTTAGAATGATAGCTGGGTACACCACAATGGCCGCCAATCCAGTCGCTTCCCTCTCTAACGTGAAATACATAGTCAATTGTTTCTCAGAACTAAAATTCGCCTCCTGCCGATAGTCAGATATGAACCACTCCGCCCCATACTCAGCCCCCAGCATGGTAATAGCACGCGAAGTAAAGTTCATGCTGAATTTAGACCATTTCGAAGACCAGGGTCCAAATTCAAGTTTGCACTCCTGCTGATCATAAGGCCAATTGGTCAGCTTGACGCTACACAACGCTTCGTGAGTAATCTTGGGCACACAGCTAACGAGACCAGTATTCCTTACACGACACCAAACATAGTAGTAGCGGTCAAAGTCATTGGAATCGGCGCTGTTGAAGAGTCTGAAGCCAGGAGTCCAAAGAGACATAGAGGTCAACTCAGTTTCCGTTGTCCCGTAGTATTTCTCAGGGTCCCATTTCAGTCGCTCGTCGATCCATGATATAAACATCCAGCTTTGCATGGAGAATATTTCTTCATCACTGTTGAAAGAGAATCGCTTCATGATGAATCTGACATTGATATCTGATGTTGTGTTGTTTCCAAAAGGTGGGTCGAAAACGTGGTAGCCACATTTCAAGTCTTTTCGGAGTTGTTTTTCGAAAGCCATTTGTTCAGGCACCCGGTTAATGATACAATCTTTGGCAAATGTGGTGTATAAACTAAGTAACAGTATGATGTAAGTGAACCCGGCCATGGTTTTCGTGGTACTGAAGTCTGTCTGGATAAAAGTTGTGTCGTGTGGTGTAATATTATACGGTAACGCCCACTGTGATCAGTTTTCAGTGCGTGTATGATTGCGTGTTTAAGTACCTATGTTATCTATCAAGAGATAGGCCGTTAATTATTTAATGATGTGAATACGGGTTGGGATTATTATAAAAGTTGTCACAAAAAATAAAATAGTGTCAAACCGAAAGCGATCTTGTAAAAAAACATTACCTATATTTTTAATTTATGTGCTTTGACCTTTTATAAATAATGTTTCTTATAAGAGTGTAACAAATATGAAGTCAAAAAAAACTTTTGTGAAAGCGCTCTGATATTGCAAACCTTCCTACTAATAATGCCATCCGGGCTCCTAGAAAATCGCTTGAGTCCTCTAGTGTTAAAACATATGAAGCCAACAAACTTGCATAATCACAGGTGTATATAATGATTCGTTTTCCGTGGTTAAACTTATAAGAAAAGAGGTTTTTTGGTAATTTGTTACTAAAATTTCTCAGAAATCTGAATATTTATGCAGGATAGGATTTTTATTAGTTAGGTATATATATATTTTTCCTTAAACAAAAACACCAAAATTAGATTTCGATTCAATAAGAAAAAACTAATCATAATACTTACCTACTAAAAAAAAAAGAGTTTTACTAGGGACAATAAAATTTGAGACTGTTACAAATATAGGTCATATCATCGCTACTAAAAGAACTACTTAAAAATATATATTATTATTTTTTTTTCGAAATACAACGGCCGTATATCCATTAATGCCAATGCAATGAATACCTTGTAATCAATAGGAAACATTGTTTTGTTTGATTGTACCCTAAAAGCGCCGAAACTGCTGAACCGATTGAAATATTATTTCATTGTTGATAAGCTCTTTCCGAGTAACATAGGCTACATTTTATCCCGGCACGGGTTACCACGGGAAAACGTTTAGTGAGTTATATTATATCCTCACAATTTTGATACTTACGTTGCTTCTTCCTGCCCTGATCTGAAGTTATTTGGTGTCAAAGCGCTATATTTTCCGCTTCTATTCCTCCCTGTGTCATGCTAACATCCACTCCCTTCTTAAACATGTCATTCAGGCAATCAATCTATCTTTTCCTCGGTCTTCTTCTGCCTCTCCCTCCTACCACATTCATACCTACTTAGCAATCTTGGTAGCATGCTTTGCACACCTCATCTACATTAGCTGGTTTACAACTCATGTATTCTGTCTGAGTGTTTTTGTTTCTCAAATATTTGCATGCCGATTTATAATTGCGGAATGTAACCAACAAAAATTTTTACCTACTCTTGTACCACATTTTGTGCAAATAAATACATTTGGTAATTAGTTGTTTACCTATATACATTACATATACCTACTACTTACCTATTCTAGTCATTACACCTTTTTCTTGTGAAATCATCGAATGACTCCCGCTGCGGGTGCAGCGTCAGGGAGTGTCAGACTCTTACTGACTAAAACCCATCATGTTCCTTCAGGAGCCCTTCATGTAACAGCCCCACCGTATCTCTCGAAAAATCCCGCAGCTCCGGTGATAATTGTATCTGACTTAATTTTAATGCACTCATTCGTTTTGCACTTAGAGTTAACATTTTCACCTAAGATTGCAAAAACATTGATTCATAGCCATTCTGAGTTAAACCTAAAAAGAGAATAAATAGGTAGTAAAACAAGCAATTGCATTTTAAAATTTATTTTTTATCTTCTAATAGTAAAAACTATCTTCACATAAATTGCACAAAGGCCTATTTTTAAATGCAAACACCATTTACACCTAACTAACCTTAACTTATTATGAACTTATTTTTAATATAACATTGGTATCTTTTGCTTTTTTAATATAATTTTACTATACAGTCATCCTACGATTTTTCATAGACAGATCGATAACTGTTTGAGCCGTTTTTATCCTCTTTTTTCTGTTATAGTGTTCTGCCCAAATATCACGATTCAATCTCAGCCCAAGGAAATACACCAATGCGACACTTGGTTGCAGATAAAGTAGCACTACTGATACATACAAAGGAAATGATAGGAGGATCCGTAATGCCATCAATAGAAACAAAATTCCACTAACTAAAAATATCACTGTCGCGATTTCAATACGGCGTCTTATATCCTTACCGTTATGGACTTTAGCTTCCAACAAAGCTATTAAAACTTTTATGTAAATCACTAAATTAATTGTCAAAGGAAAGAACAGGACAGCCAATGAAAAAGCTGTAGTAACACTATTAGTTCTATCTACGTAACGCAGTACAAATATATTGAAGATGATTATAAACGCCGGCATCCCCCACGCGAATAGGTTACTCTTCAGATATTTTCTTTTCACAGTACATTTGAACACTTTCACTGACTCTATGTAGACAACGTAACACAACACTAGAAGCCAGAAGTTAATCGTCAGTTTAAAATATATGTACATCAATCCATGGATTATATTAAGTACCGCGTTGCTTGCAGGCACATGATGAAATAACACCGATAGAACAATGTTCAGATTGTTGTTCAAAATGATGTTAAGGAGCAAAAAGTTCTTGAAGTGTCTGAACTTGTAGATTTTTCTCCAGGAAACAATGCCGATGATGAATGTTAACGTAGAGAAGACGAGAAATATGGCACCGATGTCTTCCGTGGAGTCGCAGAAAAAGCTAGTTGTGTAGCAATCAGTGTCGACGTCCAATGTGCTATTGTCGGCAATGGTGCTGTTGACAATAGTGATGTTCACAGTGCTATTGTCGGACATGTCGACGGCGACACATTTGGTCGTGCACCTGGCGAGACCGACGAAACTCAAGTGACGATGCACCCGGTCACATTTCTAACCAGGAAAATTGAAAAAGTATACAAAATAGGTTTTTTATGTTGGACGTAATAAAACATGTTGTTTTGGTGATTACTAATTCGGCGTAACATATTAATGAGGAAAGACCACAGATATTTACCTAGATAGAATTTTAAGCAATTTATTTATAGGCCAATACTGAAATGCGATATAAAAGAGGTAAAGTTTTGTGATTTCTGGAATACCTATACCGATTTCGACAGAAGATTCGAAAACCCAGATCGTGTTTTGTGTACCTAATACCATAATTATATTCTGTAGATAGATTCTTCTAGGTTTTTCCGCATTCCTTAGTCTTTAGTATAAATAATTGGTGAAATTATTTAGCCGTACTGTTGTTACCCACGAATTAGATCATCATCATCTTCCTCATTTTGCTAATTTTATTTGGGGTCGATGTAGATATTTGCTTTCTCTTCCTTGCCTCTCCGACATGACACTAGTTATACACAATCATTTCTTTGGTCGCACCTATTCTCCACATCTATACTACCTCTATATTCTTCAGATAGGCACCTCTTTTTTATGGGAAATCATCAAATGAACCCCTCTCGCAGTGGGTTGGCAGAGAACGTGTCATAAAAATTGGCAGCGGTAGGTAGTGTGTTTGGACTCGTTAGAAAATGATTTTTCTGACTCGTAATGATTTTTATGTGCATTTAAAACTGTGTTTTATATTGGTTTTTGAAATATTCATTTATTCTATGAATATACATAGTTCATACCATGAAACATAACAGTAACGCCATCTACTGTAAATATATGGAAGTAGGTAACTATTATAATTTCTGATATTTGCGAACAGATCCTTGCGGTGCAGAATGAGAGGAAAAAGGTTCAAATATCCTTCTCTTCTTTTTTATACCTTATTTATAGATGGCGTTGTGCGAAATTGGTCATTTTATTTTATTTTATAGCAGTTTTAAATGACCCATTAAACTTCACACCACATTACGGTAAATACCGACAGCAGCGCCAGATGCAATTGTGTTTTAAAACCATCCCGGGACCCATTGAAAATCTCTTAAAGTATTGATTTCAAATTATTCCAGTCCTTTAGGGGAGATTGGGGGTTATGAAACAACGGGAGTGTTAGTGTTCTGTTTCTCGTGGTTCGTCCTGTATCCCAAGAGAACTGTTAACTATCCCACCAGGATCAAAGGTAGCCTAGATGTCCTCTCTCAGACTCTAGACCACCTATGTGCCAATCACATTTAAATGGGTTCAGTCGCTCTGGCCTGAAATTGCGACAGACAGACAGTTACTTTCGAATTTATAATAT
Organism: Helicoverpa armigera; assembly: GCF_030705265.1. Lineage (NCBI taxonomy): Eukaryota > Metazoa > Arthropoda > Insecta > Lepidoptera > Noctuidae > Helicoverpa > Helicoverpa armigera. The sequence goes on along the minus strand of NC_087145.1, from coordinate 4,143,391 downwards.
TAGTAAGTAGGTAAAGAAGTTAAGGATATATCAGGTCGAAGACACAAATAACAGAGAAGGAAAAGTATAACCGTAAACCAGTTGTTCGCAATGACCTTGACTTTAGGAAGAGCGTGGCGAAAATAACTGAAGTTGTTTCAAACCACCTCAGTGTGGAGTCTTTATTACGTATGCTACTTTAATTTATTTCAATTCAAATGTTGCGCGAAATATTATTGGGTATTTCCTAGATCACGAAATCAGTTTTTAAAAACGTTATCGACATCAAATTTTCAGCCATTTAAGATCTCTGATGAACATAGGCCTACACCTTTGATTTCCAAAAAGACCGGCTGAAAGTCGCCTACATCCAGCTTGTAAAGGAGAGAACTGTAAAAATAAAATAATGGCGTGCCGATTGTTGGCCACGGCCGCTATTCGCAAGAAGATCAACCACTTGCGAAGCACATACTTATTACAGTGCACAAACATTTGCGCAGACACAGGTGCACTCACTATTCCTCCACTCTGATAGTCCGATGGGACGGAAATCGACCGGAGAGAGATCAGGCGCAGGACCGCTCCGATGCACGGATCTGTCAATGTCGAACTTTTCGGGCTACTTCGTGAAAGGTTTGAAACCCAAAAAGCGATTTCGAACCGGCTCGGGAATCAAACCCGACGATATAAAGGTAGGTATGGCTATTGATATAGCGATACGTAATAAAACAGCGAGATATTTAAGCGAAAACCGGAATATAAACTGAAACGACATCAGAGTGAATAACCTGGGGAATGCGTCTGAGTGCATCTGACCTTGCTTAATATACAATTACGCCGTATAAACAAGAAAGCTCGTTGCAAAATAATGCAATTTCTTACGGTTTGTTTATTTTAATTCATTAGTCATTTGAGATGAATTTTAGGTTAAAATAATAATTATAACTACGTTATCCTTGTATAAGTACTTATAAATTATGCTATGGGTACCTAATGCACAGGTACATATTTTTGAAACATGGTGTCACGACCTTCAAAAATATGAGGCGGTAAAGTTGATATTTTGGAAAAACGTAGGTATCGCAAAGAGCAATTTTTCATAGAAAAACTACTCTTGAAAAACCAATTTTTTGGAAAGAATGGGTATACCTAAATAGTAAAAAATATGTTTTTTAAAGTTGAAAACCTCCTAAAAAGTCCGGTTTTTGTGGTTATCAAAGGGCGGCAGAGAAGGCATCCTTACTTAATATTATAAATCGGAAAGTGAGTTTGTTTGTTTGTTTGTTCCGCTTTCACGCCGTAACTACTGAACCGATTGCTTTGAAATTTTGCAGACGTAAAGTTAGAAGTCCGGATTAAATAATAGGGTACTTTTTATCCCGAAAAAAATAGATATTCCCGAGGGAAAACATAAATATTGTTTGCTTGATGGATGGATTGTAGATGGCGCTGTGTGTCGTTTACAACAAGGTAATATATTGCAAACGAATATAAACATGGACACTTAGAAGCTAAATGATACGATAATGAATCCCCGAAAATGAGGAATTCCCGAGGGATGATGTACAATTTGTTTAATCGTCTAAACTGTTTTTTTTACATCTACTTATATATTGCAAACGAATATGAACATATAAATTTAGAAGCTAAATGATACGATAATGAATCCTCGAAAATGAGGAATTCCCGAGGGATGACGTACAATTTGTTTTATCGTGAAATAACTATAATTCAACGAATTACTAATTGGTATAAGTATTAGTACAGTTATTTAGTTCTTGAGGTATGCGATAGATGGCGCTGAGTGTTTTTAAAACGTGGTAACGATGTGTTTTTAAAATACGTAAGAAGTGGAATGATAGCTTTTTAAAACGTGGTGACGTTGTTTTTTTTAAGATACGTAAGAAGTGCAATGATATCTCGCGCTTTAACCTGTAGCTCATTGTTCAATCGCGAGCTTCCCGATAGCTCGATAGATGGCGTTGTGCTATTCTATATCGCGGTGTTAAGGTACGCCGCGAATTAGTCTTAAGGTGTTTTGAAATCAGTGGGCCCTATTGGGCAGTAGCGCCAGGGCCAGCCGGGGCTGCGGGTTGTTCGAAAGAGATACCGCGGCCCTGGTATATAAAAGGCCTAGGACGGAACACGACGATTTTAGTCAGTAAGAGTCTGACACTCCCTCACCGCTGCTAACCCACAGCGGGAGGGGTCATTTGATGATTTTACGCCGCTAAAAAAAAATGGTGTTTTCAAATAAATATTTTTTTTTTGTACTCGCTCTGGAAGCAGTGTCTAACACTCATACACTTATTCGGTGCACTTTTCGACTCATTTACTTGCTGTTTTATCCTTATTCACTGATTTTCGCTTTTTTTGGTTCCTACCATTTTACATTGAATTGTGTATTTTATAGATTTTAGGTTTTAAGCAGTAGCTGTATAATAGTTAGTTTTAGTTAGTTTAGTGCTTTTTTTCTAGGTCTTAGATTTTTCCGTGGGAATGAGAAGTTTTCTTATAGTTGTGATTTATACCGCAATATAACCGAATTCCACGCGGGCGAAGCCGCGGGCGGAAAGCTAGTAATAAAATAAGTGGCTATAGCCACAAAGATTTCAATTTTCCCCGTTAGCAGAAACTTCTAAGGCACGACTACCTACGGCAGATTGTAAAAACCTGTTTTTAATTCACAAAAATTACGCAACTGTTTTTGGATTTACGAAATATGTTCGTCAGTTATCACTTTATCAGGCTTTTAACTTGTCAGCTTAGTTTGACAACCGGTTTCTGATTCATTCAGTAGGAAGACAAGTCCTCTCTCGTTCATTTCAATACTAAATTAAGTATCTAAACTTACTAATATTATAAAGTTGTAGAGTTTGTCTGAACACGCTTATTTCAGGAACTAATGGACCTCGGGATGCTGGTGAAACCTTGAGTAACTACAAGTAGGTATCATCATCCTCCGAGCCTTTTTCCCAAGCTATGTTGGGGTCGGCTTCCAGTCTAACCGGATTCAGCTGAGTACCAGTGCTTTACAAGAAGCGACTGCCTATCTGACCTCCTCAACCCAGTTACCCGGGCAACCCGATACCCCCTGGTTAGACTGGTGTCAGACTTACTGGCTTCTGACTACCCGTAACGACTGCCAAGGATGTTAATGACAGCCGGGACCTACAGTTTAACGTGCCATCCGAAACACAGTCATTGGTGTCTAAGATATACTTAGAAAGTACATACAAACTTAGAAAAGTTGCATTGGTACTTGCCTGACCTGGAATCGAACCCGCGCCCTCATACTCGAGAGGTTGGTTCTTTGCCCACTAGGCCACCACGACTTTAACTACAAGTAGGTATATTTCTTGTTATTGAATCCTGCATTTCAGGCAATTAAGTAGGGCCCCTAGAAAATACAGTAGGTAAGTACCTAAAAACTATCGAAAACCCAGCTTCCTCCGTAGGGAGGAAGATAAAAGACATAATTATTGTCGATGAAGATGGAATCATGGAAAAACCGAATAATTCCGTCTCGGGGAATCAGTTCACCATTATCCTTTTGAAAGTAGGCAAGTATCCAACGGATGTAGATATTATTGATACTGACCTAATATTAGGCTGGTACCTGCTAGGATTTTAACCGGATAGAATGTAACTGCTTCGCAAAGACATGTGTTTGTTAGGTACGCCACTTTTTCCCAGCAAAAATACATAGAACCACGTGGTGAAGGGTATGCGTTTTGGGGACTGTCTTTTGTTTTGACGTTCGTTAAGTTTGATATAGCTTATTCATTAGCTCGCCAGTCATCAAGAAGACTAAACGCGTGGTTATTTACTAGAACTACGTAAAATAATTACTAATAGGAGGACTTTGTGTTTGAGTAAACCTCAGAGTTCTGTTGAACCCAACCCATAATTTCCACGAAGTGGTTATTTGTTACTCATTATTTAGATGACGTATTTTATTAAGTATAATAATAAACACTGCAGTCGAAGGTATAATATACTCAGCTTTCCTTTTTTTTAACGACGTCAAAAATCATCAAATGACCCCTCCCGCTGTGGGTTAGCAGCGGTGAGGGAGTGTCAGACTCTTACTGACTAAAAACCGTCGTGTTCCGTCGTAGGCCTTTTATGTACCAGGGCCGCAGTAACTCTTTCGAACGACACCCACGTTCCGTAAAAACACGGTACTTCGCACACGCGGTTAAAAGTGAGCTTTAGCGATAAATGGGTCATCTAACACTGAAGGAGATTTTTAAATACGATCAGTGGTACCTGAGGTTGACTTTATCAAGCAAACAAACAGTCTTTTCACCTTTATAATATAAGCAATATAACAATTGGAGTAGGAAATTAAAAAATGTTATTTTTTTCTGTTTTTTTTTCCTGAAAAAGGTTTAGATATTCCATATGCTTTTAAATCTGTCCGGGTTACCAAAATTACATAATAGATGATAATAACAACGAATTTAAACAAACAACATTTGCATAAAAATTGCAATAAAATGAAATATAGACGTGTAAATTATTTTCATTACGGAAACCTACCGTACTACAACGTCACTCTGTCTGGAATGACGTTCATTCATTCATTCAATCAATGGGTTGTTAAAGTTAAGAACGTGGTAACGCAAATAGGCGTCATTAAATGCTAAAAATAGTGTGTTGTGGCGTCATGTAGACAAGTTTCTGATGATTAAGTATGGGTGTGGAATCCTTAACGTGTCTAGGAACCTAAATACTGTTACTTTTGGAAAAAGCATGACGGCATTTAAAATAGGTACTTTAGACATATTTTGAGGTATATAATGTGTGAGGTGTCTAATTAGTGCGAATGAACATGCCCATTAAAAAGCAAGATTTTAATTTCTTTATTTAAAATGTATCTGGCCCGTCATTTTTGTTGTTAAGTAATTAAACAATTATTAATAAACAAAGTCTCAAAAATTCGTGGTATATACTTACTAGAGTAACAAACAAACGCACATTAGATTTCATAATATTAAGTTAGAAATACCTAGGACTTTACGTAATGGCTATCAAACCAAACAATAATAATAAAAATGCATGTTGCATCATTTACCTTAACATAATGTGTCTACATTAAGTAGGTATTCCACAAACAAAGTTAAGTCTTTTGTTGGTTTTTCTGTTTTTAAAAGCTCTATGTTAAGTTATTTATAGAACCAACCTTGCCCTATACGATGTTTTCGCTTAACGAGAGTGTTTATAAACAAGCATTACACATGCAGTTGTTAAAGCACAGTTTGGTAAGGGAATTGGTCGACCCACACACAACGCAATGTTGTTTAGCCACAACCGGTAAGACTGTAGTTTTGACACTACCATAATTGGCGTTGGCAAAATTTAAACGTGTTGTATTTTCGTTATTATTTATTTATGAGAGAAACAAAAACATACGTGTCTCCTATTTTAGGGTTATCTAAAACATGAACTAATCACTTTTTTATTCTATACTTTAAAAACTTGTTAAATTAATTGCTTTGCTGTGGCTGGCATACGGGTTATGGTCCAAGAGAGTGGGACCAATAAGTTATTTTTTTCTAGAATTGGTTCAGTAACAGATCAAAGATTTCTGGTTTACTGCTAATTGAAAGCAAGCAGGTTCAAACTTGTCAGAATCGATATGAATGAAATTTAGTAAAGGTAGCCTAAGCCTGAGAAAGGATACAGGCTATTTTTGTCCTCGTGCGGTGTGTCCATCGGAACTCGGGTGGATCTATTGAAACATCAAGTGTTGCTATAATTATGCAAATTGCTTAATATCATCGACCTTGGTATTCTTTTTTTGTTGGGATCGTCACTGTCTTCGTTTAAATATTTAATTTATAGAATGTTGTTGAGTATGTAGGTAGGTAAGTACTAGCGCAGATAAACCAGTCAGGGCCCATATACCAAGTCAAGATAGCAACAGTGTGCGGAACCCACATTGGTCATTCCCCTGCCTAGCCAGTAAAACCGGTGGTTTTTCCTGTGCTTTGAGTATATAACGTCTGCTTTATGCATAAATCTACATTTGTGAATGTACCGTTGTGAAGGACGTTCGTCTGTATTTAGACTAGAACATGGCAGATGCAATGTCGGACAGTGAGGTGCACTATAGCCGCATCCCGGTGCCCAATACCACCGCCTTCCGCCCCAACCTGGTGTCTAGCCTCGTGGAGTACCTGGTGCTGGTACTGACGCTGGCGGCGTTCCTGTACGGCGTGACGTCCTGGTGCCTCATCGCCAAGTTCCGACACTTCAGGAACTTCGTGTACATCAACGCGATTGTGTCCAGCTTGCTGCGGCTGGTCACCGTCTCGCTCATCATACCGGGCGTTATGCAAATCATTCATATCGATGACAAAGATATAATGAATATATGTCGTTACATTTGTACGTACTTCAGTGCAGTGCAGAACTACTGGATGTTGGTGATATGCTATATATTTTATGTGGATATAGTGAAGGTGTTTCGTGGACATGTGAAAAGGAAATATTTGAAGTGTTGTCTGTTTGCCTGGGGCATACCTTTTGTGACATTTTTAAGTTATTATGTGTTCTTGTTTTATAATGAGAAAGAGAAATTTTATGAACAAAAATCTTCAATGGATTTCTTTGCAGATTCCGTTGAAGTTTTTATTATTGTTTCGCCTTTGATGATTAACGTAGGTCTTTATGTTGCTGTCTTAACTTCTCTCTGCCAGTGTTTTCAACCAAAAACTCCGAGTGCTACGAATAACTGGCGTCGTATGTACATCGCTACTTTATTATTTTTGTTGAGCGATGTTTTAGTTTTATCGTCATTCATATGGGACATCATGAGCGTTACGTTTATACTCCGAGCTGTGCTGTCTAAAATGCAACAGATAGCAATAGATTTGTTCCTGCCTCTAGTGAGGACTAACAGGGAGTTGTGGCATGGGTACTTGTCTCGTAAGTTGAGTAAGGACATTCCTTGAGGGATGTGCTGAAATAGTTCATTTTGAATGTAATTATATGTTCCGTCAAAATTGATGGACGTTCGGATGGTCAAAATCAAAAGAATCCGACGTGGAAGAAGTTTGTTGCCGATGCTCTTGTATTTTGTTTGTAAATAAGAAGCGAGGCGTGGACGTTGATTCACCGTGGGTAAACCCAAGATTTACATAAAGTTATACTTAGCATTATATCGTGAATGTTGTCTCTTGCGAAGAGAGGGGTACGCACATTTGAAATGTCCAGTATATATCTTGGAGAGATCTTATGATCGTCAACGTTATATAGCCAACTGTAACAATATTACTTGACACTAAATATTATTAATAAGCTAACAAATGTATTAATGTTTAAATGTTTAGTAATTATAGAGTTAAAAATATTTTATTTTATTTTTCCTGGTAAATGTAATTCCGCTTCCACTCGGTCTTTTTGGAAATCAATGAGAGTGGCCCTTGTTCAGCTGTGGACTGAACTGCTTCTTACGGCTGAAGTTTAAGGCATTCTTGTGATAGAGCTCTACAATTTCTTCTGTACCTAATAATAAGCCGGATGTACTTATATAATAGTGTAGACATAATGTATGTACTTCTGCTGTTTTACGTAAAAAATGGTATAAGCATTTTTAGCACCTTTGACTAGAAACTATTTTCGAAAAGCCACAGTGGTGCCTGCTAGGTTTCCAACCTGATCTAGTCTAACTGGCTAATGAAACTGGTTCTACTAGAACACAGTCTTTTTATCGAAAAGCTAGTTTCTTAGCTTACGAGTCACCACGATGTCATACCTGCACCGTTGTACTAGATAGACGACTTTTTCCACTATATGTATGTGGTATACTATATTTCTACTATGTGGTATATTTCTTTTATGGCAAGTTGATGGTGACCTAGCCAATCCAATGGTGTAGAATGGTCTTAGCTGCTCATAGCATTTTATAGTGCATAAGCATCTGCACAGACACAGGTGCGCTCACTACGTATAAGTCGTCAGTTTTAATGCAAACGCATGACACCTCTACGTGTTCCCATACTGTATAGCTTGACACAGAAACACAGTCATAGTGTATTGTATAGCTACTGTTTAGTAAGGTGTATGTATAAATAGGGTATGTCTATGGGTTACGGTATTTAGGTTCCTAGGAATGTTGTGGGCTCCGCAACCATATAAGAATCACACAAACTCGACTACTTGACGCAACATCATACTATTTTTATTTAGTTTAAATGACGCCTAATGAGGGTTTTTTCCCTTTTTTCTGCCACCGGGTGGCGCCACGTATGCGTCTGGTCCAAACAGCTGTCAAATAGTATGGAATTGTAGGTGCCGAACTTATTGTTTATTGAAATTCTGTTATATTGGAAGTGTTATTGATTTTATTATGGACTACGGTCAGAATAAGGTTTCCGAACTAAAAATTGAGCTAAGAGAGAGGGTGCAAAAGTCACTGTTACTAAGGAAAAGCTTGTTAAAAAATTTGTTAACACAATATGATTTAGTTTTTTTTATTTACTCAACCGCAATAGTAAAACAATAATGCAGTGCTTTAATTATAAAATAAAAAAAAACACTAAAATCGTTCACTATTCATAGTAAAGATAAGCACTTTGACTGTTACCTGGACCTGACGACTCGGTGCTGCCACCTCGTGGACGCCATTTTAGAAAACCCTCATTGCGTTACCACGTTCTTAACTTTAACAACCCATTGATTGAATGAATGAATGAACGTCATTCCAGACAGAGTGACGTTGTAGTGCGGTAGGTTTCCGTAATGAGAATAATTTACTTACACGTCTATATTTCATCTTATTGCAATCCAAATGCAAATAGTTGCTTGTTTATTTGTTGTTATTATCATCTGTTATGCAATTTTGGTATTTTAGACAGATTTAAACCTCTAACTCTATTTTTAAAGAAAGAAAGAAGAAAGAAAAATTATTTATTGATACAAGCCATACATACCTACACAAAGTAATAAAAATAAAAGTAATAAAAGGTTGCGCCAAATAGGTCCAGTTCAGCATTATGCCAGACAGCTTGTGTCTGACGCTGGTTTTCAACTGGACCTATGAGGAGTTGAGCTTTGCCTCAATATTGTCCACTTTTATTAGGTAGGTATTCAATGTTTACGATTCAAAGATCAAGCCTAATATCAAGGATCGGTGTTTCTGTTTTAAGAGAACTAGGTACTAGGTATTAAGTAATATCAGAATGATTTGACTTAATATGCAAATAGCATGATTTGCATTGAGCCCATTTATATTCTTGATACATCGTTAACATAACATAGTCGTACAGTCAACTTCAGGTCAGTGGTAACAGTTTTATAGGAAAATATTACTATTGAGTTAAGGTGCATGACAGTTACCACTGATGTGCAGTCTACACCAGTACCTTTTTCCCAAAACCTTTTTCCTTTTTACAAAGATTATTCTGTTTATATTATATCCTCCGAGCCTTTTTCCCAATCATGTTGGGGTCGGCTTCCAGTCTAACCGGATTCAGCTGAGTACCAGTGCTTTACAAGAAGCGACTGCCTATCTGACCTCCTCAACCCAGTTACCCGGGCAACCCGATACCCCTTGGTTAGACTGGTGTCAGACTTACTGGCTTCTGACTACCCGTAACGACTGCCAAGGATGTTCAATGACAGCCGGGACCTACAGTTTAACGTGCCATCCGAAACACAGTCAATGGTGTCTAAGGTATACTTAGAAAGTACATACAAACTTAGAAAAGTTGCATTGGTACTTGCCTGACCTGGGATCGAACCCGCGCCCTCATACTTGAGAGGTTGGTCCTTTACCCACTAGGCCACCACGACGAATCATGACGAAAGATTATTCTGTTTGCCATACTTAAATCATCTGCTTAGCTTTTTCCCAACTATTTTAGGTTCATCTTCCACTCTAACCAGATGCTGCTGAGTCTTTTACTTAGAGCAGTCGCCTATCTGACCTCCTCAACCCAGTTAGCTGGATAACCGGATACAACTTTGCATGCCTGGTTGGTTTTATAACCACATAACTTGATATAAAATTATCAAGAAGATACCCATGTGCGTAAAATTGGACCCATCCACTACATACGCACATTGCGGTCGTTTTCGTCATTATTTTAAATATAAGGCTTAAAGCACACGCGATATTTGTATGTTCTTTTTTTATAAAGTTATTTATAGCTGCCCTTTTACTTACCTTTGCATACGCGATGGTTTCTCGTGACGTGTGTTTACAAACAAACATTCATAACATTACGCATGCAGTTAAGCACACAAAGTCTAAGTAGCGCATTGCAATGTTGTTCACTTGTTTCTTATTAAGCTTAGAAGAAACAAGCCTCATTTGAATTTGTCGACATCGAAAATGAAATAACTGTAAAACGCTTTTGGAAAAGCTTGGCACGGCCGTGCCCACTTTACTCAAGACCTGGCTGGGGCACTACTGGGCCCTCAGATTATAAAAACTTTAGAAGATGAAATCAAATGAATAAAATTTTACGGTTAGGAAAATTATTAAAAAGCGTGTGATACTATCACACCGCATATCGACGTTGACTCAGACGAAATATAAAAAGAGGCTCCTTGTCTCGTTGTCCACCTTAACAGAAAAATCACAGGACAGATAAATGTTATGTTATCTATTCTGTGTTTTATAGTTTTGAGCTGACATGATACAAATGAAGGCAAAAGCGGAATTAATAGAAGTCATTCTAAAAGCGATAAGTTGTGAGTTCGATGACCAGTCGTTGCACTATTAACGTAAGCCTCTCCAAAACTGAAGAGAAGAAAAGATAAACAGGAATGTGCAACCAGATTTTGTCTTCTGTATATGGTGCAACCACACTTTGTCTCCCTGACTCTGACTCTCTGTTGAAGTCTCAAAAATTCTCGTCTTATCTCGGCTAAGGAAGAAAAGGATGTGTATTTTTCCTGGTATTGGTTCAGTAGCATCCAATAACTCTGGATCTCATATCTCTGGTATTTAAAAAGCAGTAAGTTGTGAGCCTGTATGTCGAACCAATAGAAATGAAATTTGGTAAACAGGTAGCCTAGAACATGAGAAATAGGATAGGTACTAGGTACAGGTACAGTTACTGCTATTTGTCTTGGCTCGGTAAGTAGTGCCACCAGGTCGTGGGTAACCTGCAGAGAACAGTTAGTAAAGCTATAATTATGCAAATTGGTGCTACACGTGGATTCTTAACTATTTGATGTCGTCGTCGACCTTGGTATTTTTTTCTGTGAGATCGAAACTAAGTATCTTTTTTGAAATATTTAAATAAAAATGTTGTTGACTATGAAGGTATTACTGCAGATAAACCCGTAAGGCTCCAATTAACATGTCGAGAATGGCAACCGTGCGCGGAACCCACATTGGTTATTCCCCTGCCTAGACAGTTAAACCGGTGGGTTTTCCTGTGCATTGTGTATATAAAGTCTGCTTTATGCATAAATCTACATTTGTGAATGTACCGTTGTGAAGGACGTTCGTCTGTATTTAGTCTAGAACATGGCAGATGCAATTTCGGACAGTGAGGTGCACTACAGCCGCATCCCGGTGCCCAACACCACCGCCTTCCGCCCCAACCTGGTGTCTAGCCTCGTGGAGTACCTGGTGCTGGTGCTGACGCTGGCAGCGTTCCTGTACGGCGTGACGTCCTGGTGCCTCATCGCCAAGTTCCGACACTTCAGGAACTTCGTGTACATCAACGCGATCGTGTCCAGCTTGCTGCGGCTGGTCACCGTCTCGCTCATCATACCCGGCCTCATGCAAATCATTCATTTCGAAGACCAAGATATATTGAATATATGTCGTTACATTTGTACGTACTTCAGTGCAGTGCAGAACTACTGGATGTTGGTGATATGCTATATATTTTACGTGGATATAGTGAAGGTGTTCAGTGGACATGTGAATAGGAAATATTTGAAGTGTTGTCTGTTTGCTTGGGGCATACCTTTTGTGACATTTTTAAGTTATTATGTGTTCTTGTTTTATAATGAGAAAGAGAAATTTTATGAACAAAAATCTTCAATGGATTTCTTTGCAGATTCCGTTGAAGTTTTTATTATTGTTTCACCTTTGATGATTAACGTAGGTCTCTATATTGCAGTCTTAACTTCTCTCTGCCAGCGTTTTCAACCAAAAACTCCGAGTGCTACGAATAACTGGCGTCGTATGTACATCGCTACTTTGTTATTTTTGTTGAGCGATGTTTTAGTTTTATCGTCATTCATTTGGGACATCATGAGCGTTACGTTTATACTCCGAGCTGTGCTGTCTAAGATGCAACAGATAGCAATAGATTTGTTCCTGCCTCTAGTGAGGACTAACAGAGAGTTGTGGCATGGGTACTTGTCTCGTAAGTTGAGTAAGGACATTCCGTGATGGACATGCTAAAAAAGTCCAAATTTTGAATGTATTTATATGTTCCATCAAAATTGATGGACGTTTGGTCAACATCAAAAGAATGCGAATGCGTGGAAGAAGTTTGTTGACAATGCTCTTGTATTTTGTTTGTAAATAAGAAGCAAGACGTGGACGTTGATTCATTGCGGGTAAACCCAAGATTAACGTAAAGTTATACTTAGCATTCTACCGTGATTTTTGTCCCCGATGAGATATGCGGAGAGAGGGACATTTGAGATGTCCAGTTTGTAATGTCAGATACCACTTATTGAGTCTGAACTGTTACTGACAAATTAGAAGTAACATTTCTATCTCGGACACGAACAAACGGCCTGTGAGGCATCTTATATGTAACAATATATCTTGACACTAATTATTATTAATAAGCTAACAGATGTATTAATGATTATTATTATAAAGTAAAAAATATTTTATTTCATTTTTCCTGGTAGTGTAATTCCTCTTAGAGCCGTTCCATTTGGAAATCAATAGGGGAAACCTATGTTCAGAAGAGGATTTCATATCATAATGATTTAATAGCATTCTTGTGATAAGAATATTTTTTTTTTCCTGTATCTAATAATAATTAGACAGAGATACTTTTGTAATGGTGTAGAAAAAAAGTGCTCTCTCTTTTCGGTAAAAGAGAGATCTCTGATTTAGTAAAAAATTGGTATAGGTAAGCATTTATTAGAACCTTTGACTAGAAAATGCATGTAGGTATTTTCGTAAAAGTCACAGTGGTGCCTGCTAGATTTCCAACATGATCTAGTCTAACTGGCTAATGAAACTGGTTCTACTAGGCCACAGTCTTTTTATCGAAAAGCTACTTTCTTAGCTTACTAGGCACTACGATGTCATACCTACACCGTTGCACCAGATAGACGACTTTTTCCAACATATATAATGGTATATTTCTTTCATGGCAAGTTGATGGTGACCTAGCCGATCCAATGGTATGGAATGGTCTTAGCTGTACAGGTCAGTTTATAGTGCATAAGCCTGCACAGACACAGGTGCGCTCCCGAAGAGAAATCAGGCGCAGGACCAACATTAACGTGCTCCCTGATGCATGGGTGTATCAATCACCAAGTTCTAGACTGCTTTGTGAAAATTTCTAAAACCCAAAAAGCAATTCTATCACTGGGTCAGAATCGAGCCCACAACCTCGACGACATGTTAAGACTCGTTCGAAAAAAATCATGACACACACGTGTTCGATACCACCTCGATATTTCGATACTTATAAATCGTCAGTTTTAATGCAAACCCACGACACTTCGTAACGTGATCCCTTACATTTTAGCTTGACACAGAAATTTGCAATTATAGTGTATATCTACTGTTTAGTAAGGTGTATGTATATATACTTAGTGTATATTAACGGGTTACGGTATTTAGGTTCCTAGGAAGGTTGTAAACTCCACAACCTTATAACAAGTATTACATAAAACTCGTCTACATGACGCCACAACATACTATTTTTACATTTAATGACGCCTATTTGCGTTACCACGTTTTTAATTTTAACAACCCAGTGATTGAATGAATGAATGAACGTCATTCCAGACAGAGTGACGTTGTAGTGCGGTAGGTTTCCGTAATGAGAATAATTTACTTACACGTCAATATTTATCTTTTATTGCAATTCAAATGCCAATTGCTGTTTGTTTATATTCGTTATTTTTATCGTCGATTATGTAATTTTTGTAGTCCAGACTGATTTAAATGAGTGTGGAACCTCTAACCCCCCACTCAGAAATATTTAATGACTACTAAAGTCACTCCTTAGTGACAGATTATCACAGAAATTCTGCACTAAGGAACGGCTTAAGAAACCATTAAATGTGTCTGAGTGTGTCCATAACTTTATTTTGGTTGGTTAAAGGACAGGATTTTCAGGATTACATAAAGTGGTTAAAGGTGCAATTATTCTTGCCCTGTTGAGACTAACGTTTTTTCTGAGCGTAAACTTATAATAATTTATATTACGCGGCTATTTAACGCATCAATCGTAGTCATAAAAACAAATATAATATAAGATTTCATAATATTCATAATAACATAAGATTTCATAATATTAAGTTGCAAATAGGGCTTTACGTAATGTCTGCAACTTGTTATAGGTTCTAGGAATGTGTACTCGGTATCAAAGCAAATAAAATAATAAAAAGATACGCTGCATGCTGCATATTGCAAGATTTGCCTCAATATTGTCCACTTTTAGTCTGTAGGTATTCAATGTTTACGATTCAAAGATTAAGCCTAATATCTTTGGTTGGTGTTTCAGTCTTGAGAGAACTAGGCAAATAGGTAGGTATTAAGTAATATCAGAATGATTTGACTTAATATGTAAATAGTATTATTTTAATTTAGCCCATTCATATTCCTGATGCATCGTTTACATAGTCGTGCCGCGTTTGTCTACAAAGACTATATTCTGATTGCCCTACTTTAATCATCTGCTTTGCTTTTTCCCAACTATGTTAGGGTCGGCTTCCATTCTAACCACTGAGTTTTACATTGAGCAACTGCCTATCTGACTATCTGGCAACCGGATACCCCTTGGTATGCCGGTTGATTTTATAACCACATAACTTGATATAAAATTATCAAGAAGATACCCATGCATGTGCGTAAGATTGGACCCACCCACTACTTACGTACATTGCGGTCGTTTTCGTCATTATTTTAAATATAAGGCTTAAAGCACACGCGATACTTCTGTGTTCTTTTTTTATAGAGTTATTTTTAGCTGCCCTTTTAGTTACCTTTGTATACGCGATGGTTTCTCGTGACGTTTGTTTACAAACAAACATTCATAACATTACGCATGCAGGGAAGTACGCAAAGTCCAAGAAGTGCATCGCAGTGTTGTTCAGTTGCTTCTTATTAAGCTTTGAAGAAACAAGAACGTTTGAATTTGTCCAAATCGAAGATAAAGAGGGAGTGAAATAACCTCGAATGACTTCTTACAAAAACTTGATACGGCCCTGCCCGCTTAGAGAGGGACAAATAAATATTTTTCCTGGAATTGGTTCAGTAGCATCCAAAACCTCTGGATCTCTGGTATTTGTAAAGCAGGAAGTTGTGAACCTGTATATCGAGCTTTAGCATTGAGCCTGAGAAAAGGGATAGGTACTAGGTACAGGTATATACTCCTTTTTATCCGGGCTTGGCAAGTAGTAATATCAGGACGTGTCAGGTAAAACTGCAGAAAACAGTGTAGATATAATTATGCAAATTGGTTTAGCACGTGGACTCTTAACTATTTAATGCCGTCGACCTTGGTATTTTTTTCTGTGAGATCGAAACTAAGTATCTTTTTCGAAATATTTATCTAAAACAATGTGGTTGAGTACTGCAGATAAACCTGTAAGGGCCCAATTAACATGTCGAGAATGGCAACCGTGCGCGGAACCCACATTGGTTATTCCCCTGCCTAGACAGTTAAACCGACGGGTTTTCCTGTGCATTGTGTATATAAAGTCTGCTTTATGCATAAATCTACATTTGTGAATGTACCGTTCTGAAGGACGTTCGTCTGTATTTAGACTAGAACATGGCAGATGCAATGTCGGACAGTGAGGTGCACTACAGCCGTATCCCGGTGCCCAACACCACCGCCTTCCGCCCCAACCTGGTGTCTAGCCTCGTGGAGTACCTGGTGCTGGTGCTGACGCTGGCAGCGTTCCTGTACGGCGTGACGTCCTGGTGCCTCATCGCCAAGTTCCGGCACTTCAGGAACTTCGTGTACATCAACGCGATCGTGTCCAGCTTGCTGCGGCTGGTCACCGTCTCGCTCATCATACCCGGCCTCATGCAAATCATTCATTTCGAAGACCAAGATATATTGAATATATGTCGTTACATTTGTACGTACTTCAGTGCAGTGCAGAACTACTGGATGTTGGTGATATGCTATATATTTTATGTGGATATAGTGAAGGTGTTTCGTGGACATGTGAAAAGGAAATATTTGAAGTGCTGTCTGTTTGCTTGGGGCATACCTTTTGTGACATTTTTAAGTTATTATGTGTTCTTGTTTTATAATGAGAAAGAGAAATTTTATGAACAAAAATCTTCAATGGATTTCTTTGCAGATTCCGTTGAAGTTTTTATTATTGTTTCACCTTTGATGATTAACGTAGGTCTCTATATTGCAGTCTTAACGTCTCTCTGCCAGTGTTTTCAACCAAAAACTCCGACTGCTACGAACAACTGGCGTCGTATGTACATCGCTACTTTATTATTTTTGTTGAGCGATGTTTTAGTTTTATCGTCATTCATTTGGGACATCATGAGCGTTACGTTTATACTCCGAGCTGTGCTGTCTAAGATGCAACAGATAGCAATAGATTTGTTCCTGCCTCTAGTGAGGACTAACAGGGAGCTGTGGCATGGGTACTTGTCTCGTAAGTTGAGTAAGGACATTCCGTGAGGGATGTGCTAAAATAGTTCATTTTGAATGTAATTATATGTTCCGTCAAAATTGATGGACGTTCGGATGGTCAAAATCAAAAGAATCCGACGTGGAAGAAGTTTGTTGCCGATGCTCTTGTATTTTGTTTGTAAATAAGAAGCGAGGCGTGGACGTTGATTCACCGTGGGTAAACCCAAGATTTACATAAAGTTATACTTAGCATTCTATCGTGATTGTTGTCCCCGATGAGATATGCGGAGAGAGGGACATTTGAGATGTCCAGTTTGTAATGTCAGATACCACTTATTGAGTCTGAACTGTTACTGACAAATTAGAAGTAACATTTCTATCTCGGACACGAACAAACGGCCTGTGAGGCATCTTATATGTAACAATATATCTTGACACTAATTATTATTAATAAGCTAACAGATGTATTAATGATTATTATTATAAAGTAAAAAATATTTTATTTTATTTTTCCTGGTAGTATAATTCCTCTTAGAGCCGTTCCATTTGGAAATCTATAGGGGAAACCTATATTCAGAAGAGGATTTCATATCATAATGATTTAATAGCATTCTTGTGATAAGAATATTTTTTTTTTCCTGTATCTAATAATAATTAGACAGAGGTACTTATGTAATGGTGTAGAAATAAAGTGCTCTCTGATTAGTAAAAAATTGGTATAGGTAAGCATTTATTAGAATCTTTGACTAGAAAATGCATATATTTTCGTAAAAGTCACAGTGGTGCCTGCTAGATTTCCAAACTGATCTAGTCTAACTGACTAATAAAACTGGAACATGATATTTTTATCGACAAGCTAGTTTCTTAGCTTACTAGTCACCACGATGTCATACCTGCACTGTTGTACGATAGACGACTTTTTCTACATATATGTAATGGTATATTTATTTTACGGCAAGTTGATAGTTACCTAGCCGATCCAATGGTATGGAGTGGTCCTAGCTGCGCAGTTCATTTATAGTGCATAAGCATCTGCGCAGACACAGGTGCGCTCCCGAAGAGAGATCAGGCCCAGGACCGACATTAACGCGTTCGTCAATGCACGGGTGTATCAATCACCAACTACCAGACTGCGGACTACTTTGTGAAAGTTTCTAAAACTCACAAAGCGATTCTATACCCGGGTCAGAATCAAGCCCAAAACCTCGATGACAAGTTCAGACTCGTTCGAAAAATCGTGACACACACGTGTTCGATACCACCTACTTATAATCGTCAGTTTTAATGCAAACGTGCGACACTTCCTAACGTGTTCCCGTGCTGTTTAGCTTGTCACAGAAACTTGCTGTTATAGTGTGTATCTACTGTTTAGTAAAGTGTATTTAGGTATATATGTATAATTAGTGTATGTCTTCAGGTTACGGTATTTAGGTTCCTAGGAATATTGTGAACTCCACAACCATATAAGTATTAAACAAACTCGTCTAGATGACGCCACAACAGACTACTTTTAGTTTCAACCATGTACCACGATCTTAATTCTAACAACCGATTGATTGATTGAATGAATGAATGAACGTCATTCCAGACTGACTGACGTTGTAGTGCGGTAGGTTTCCGAAATGAGAATAATTTACTTACAAGTCAATATTTTATCTTATTGCAATTCAAATGCTAATGGTTGTTTGTTTATATTCGTTACTACATATTATCATCAATTATGCAATTTTGGTATTTCGGACAGATTTAAACATCTTAATCTATTTTGGTTGTGTAAAGGACAGGATTTTCAGAATTACATAGAGTGTTTAAAGGTACAGTTATTCTTTCCCTGTTGAGACTAACGTTTTTTCTGAGCGTAAGCTTATAATTATTATTTCGTTAAAACGTCAATTACGCGTCTATTTAACGCATCAATCGTAGTCATAACAAATGTACTTACATAAGATTTCATAATATAAAGTTGCAAATAGGACTTTACGTACGTTACCTACTCGATATCAAAGCAAATAAAATAATAAAAAGATACGCTGCGTCCTGCATATTGCAGTATTTACCTCAATATTGTCTACTTTTAGCAGGTATTCAACATTTACGATTATGAACCAAGCAAAATATCTTGGATTGATGTTTCTGTTTTGAGAGAACTAGGTAAGTACTAGGTATTAAGTAATATCAGAATGATTCGACTTAATATACAAATAGCATTAGGTATTTTAATTTAGCTCATTCATATTCCTGATGCCTCGGTAACATGCCTTTTGTCTACAAAGACTATATTCTGATTGCCCTACTTTAATCATCTGCTTAGCTTTTTCCCAACTATGTTAGGGTCGACTTCCACTCTAACCAGATGCTGCTGAGTCTTTTACATAGAGCAGTCGCCTATCTGTACGTCGATTCTATAAAATTCGAACAACAACTCCCATTTCACTTCGCTATTCACTCTCACTTCACATTCGCTTCAAAACGTTCTAAATGTCATCTCATACTTTACCTGTCAAGATCTCGAGTTTAATTTAGTTCAACTCGCAAACACGCTCGAAAGAGTAGCGCTAGTGTAGTAACTCACGGCGGATTCAGATGCGACGTTTTGAGTGAAGCTTATAGAATCACACTGCTGACCTCCTCAACCCAGTTAGCTGGGCAACCGGATACCCCTTGGTATGCCTGGTTGGTTTTATAACCACATAACTTGATATAAAATGATCAAGAAGATACCTGTGTGCGTAAGATTGGACCCACCCACTACTTACGTACATTGCGGTCGTGTTCGTCATTATTTTAAATATAAGGCTCAAAGCACACGCGATACTTCTGTGTTCTTTTTTTAAAAAGTTATTTATAGCTGCCCTTTTACTTACCTTTGTATACGCGATGGTTTCTCGTGACGTTTGTTTACAAACATACATTCATAACATTACGCATGCAGGGAAGTACGCAAAGTCCAAGTGCATCGCAGTGTTGTTCAGTTGCTTCTTATTAAGCTTTGAAGAAACAAGAACGTTTGAATTTGTCCACATCGAAGATAAAGAGGGAGTGAAATAACCTCGAATGACTTCTTACAAAAACTTGATACGGCCCTGCCCGCTTAGAGAGGGACAAATAAATATTATTCCTGGAATTGGTTCAGTAGCATCCAAAACCTCTGGATCTCTGGTATTTGTAAAGCAGGAAGTTGTGAACCTGTATATCGAGCTTTAGCATTGAGCCTGAGAAAAGGGATAGGTACTAGGTACAGGTATATACTCCTTTTTATCCGGGCTTGGCAAGTAGTAATATCAGGACGTGTCAGGTAAAACTGCAGAAAACAGTGTAGATATAATTATGCAAATTGGTGTAGCACGTGGACTCTTAACTATTTAATGCCGTCGACCTTGGTATTTTTTTCTGTGAGATCGAAACTAAGTATCTTTTTCGAAATATTTATCTAAAAAAATGTGGTTGAGTACTGCAGATAAACTTGTAAGGGCCCAATTAACATGTCGAGAATGGCAACCGTGCGCGGAACCCACATTGGTTATTCCCCTGCCTAGACAGTTAAACCGACGGGTTTTCCTGTGCATTGTGTATATAAAGTCTGCTTTATGCATAAATCTACATTTGTGAATGTACCGTTGTGAAGGACGTTCGTCTGTATTTAGACTAGAACATGGCAGAAGCAATGTCGGACAGTGAGGTGCACTACAGCCGTATCCCGGTGCCCAACACCACCGCCTTCCGCCCCAATCTGGTGTCTAGCCTCGTGGAGTACCTGGTGCTGGTGATGACTCTGGCAGCGTTCCTGTACGGCGTGACGTCCTGGTGCCTCATCGCCAAGTTCCGACACTTCAGGAACTTCGTGTACATCAACGCGGTCGTGTCCAGCTTGCTGCGGCTGGTCACCGTCTCGCTCATCATACCCGGCCTCATGCAAATCATTCATTTCGAAGATCAAGATATATTGAATATATGCCGTTACATTTGTACGTACTTCAGTGCAGTGCAGAACTACTGGATGTTGGTGATATGCTACATATTTTATGTGGATATAGTGAAGGTGTTCAGTGGACATGTGAATAGGAAATATTTGAAGTGTTGTCTGTTTGCTTGGGGCATACCTTTTGTGACATTTCTAACTTATTATTTATTCTTGTTTTTTAATGAGAAAGAGAAATTTTATGATCAAGGATCTTCGATGGATTTCTTTGCAAATTCCGTTGAAGTTTTTATTATTGTTTCACCTTTGATGATTAACGTAGGTCTTTATATTGCAGTCTTAACTTCTCTCTGCCAATGTTTTCAACCAAAAACTCCGAGTGCTACGAACAACTGGCGTCGTATGTACATCGCTACTTTGTTATTTTTGTTGAGCGATGTTTTAGTTTTATCGTCATTCATTTGGGACATCATGAGCGTTACGTTTATACTCCGAGCTGTGCTGTCTAAGATGCAACAGATAGCAATAGATTTGTTCCTGCCTCTAGTGAGGACGAACAGGGAGTTATGGCGAGAATACTTGTCTCGTAAGTCGGGTAAGGACATACCGTGATGGGCATGCTAAGTGCATAGTTTGAATGTATTTGTATGTTCCATCAAACATTGATGGACGTTTGAATGATCAAAATCAAAAGAATACAACGCTTAGGAAGTTCGTTGGCCTGTAGGTATGCTTTTGTATTTTGTTTATGAATTAGAAGCGAGGCGTAAAACTTGAGTCATTGTGGGAAAACCCAAGATTTGCACCAAGTTATAAAATACTAACATGCCATCTTGATTATTTTCCCTGATGCGATGGACAGAGGCGTTACACTTAAGATATCCAGTTCATAATATTCAGATTAGTACCATTTATTGAATCTTGGCTCTGAAAGTAATAGCCCAGAGTCTGAGTTGTTACTGACAAATAACAAATAACACTTTACTTTACCTGGTATAGGTACATGTGGATACGATCGTCTTTTATAAGACCAAATGTTTCTTTATTATACTTGAAATTAAGATTGTTAATAAGCAATATAAGCGAACACAAATAAATAATTGTTATAAACTTTACTTACTGCTTAAATATTTTATTTACCCTGGTAATATCCCCCTTTTAATGAAGATTGATTGATACATGGACTTATTTTTGATACTTGGTGACAAAACAAAAGAATGGTTCCAAACGAAAAGCATTGTCCTGCCGCAGAAAGACATAAGTCCTTTTAACCTATGCTCAAAAGCCGCAAAGAGTAAGTAAATGCCGTTGTCAACTAGCCTAATACTTACAGTCCAGTGCTGGTAAAGGTGGTCTCAGGTTTGTCCCTAGAACCGTCATTACTTCGTAGTTCAAGACTTTGCTGAGACAGGTTGTTGTCCGATTTGTAACATCTAGTCTGACGTTAAGCCGTTCCTGGTTGTCGCTGCTTTTGTAGTTGCTATTCCATGTCAGACCATGTCAGATGGATTTCAAACGATTCTGCCTACATTTAGGCTTGCTAGGTTATCAAATCACAGGATTATGAGAAAAATTGATTTGTTTAAATAATTCTTAACGCAAGTATAATGATAAGTTATGCTCTTATCTACCTACATAATTATATGCTCATCATCATGTCAAATTCTAGACTTTGAAAGATCCAAGGTTTTCAAAAACTTGCAGGTTTACTCTAACTTTAAGAAAAACATAAAGTAGATCAAAGTCAAGAAAATCTTGATTTCGTTTTCCATTTTTTCTTGTATGTTCGTTTTCTCAAGTTATTGTAGACCTTAGTTTCTTGCGTTTTTCGTCGAAGCCTTAGTAAACATCCTAGATCTCAGACCACAACTATACAATCATATTTATGATTCATTATAATTACGCTAAATCATCGTCACGCTACAATTTTCCTCATTTTATATCTGTGTTACGCGTACACGAACAGAAAATGAACATTTCCGTACATCTACATTGACGCATTAAAGGCACAGCTTGTATTATTCACAAGTTTTGGCCACGCGATGGATAGGTTACATGGTTTTATCAAGAGCCGGACTACTACTAGCTCCATTAAGAACTGTATTGATAAGGATATTTGGAATCGATTCTATATGAAGTGCTCGCAATTTTGGTTTAATAACATTAGTATGTATCTGACTGTTTTGGGACAGCTTACGGGCTTTTGTTTTGCGAAATTTTAAAAATGGATTTGGCTAGAACGGTTAACACTATAAAGTACGGCCGTGTGTTCAACGCTTACTTCGAACAATCAGCGTTTGTCAAATACGCTGTCGGCTTTGGTGTTGTGTTAACTATTTGCACAGCGAGTTTCATCTACGGACTGATTTCGTGGAAAATCCTCAGGAAATTTCGTACTTTCCAAAACTTCGTGTATTTGAACACAGTTTTGGTGAACACTTTGCGTGCACTATCTATTTTCGTGGGCATTGTATTATATCCTGGAGATACCTACACTGGGGACGATGAATGCATGTTAATATGTTTATTTTTCATCCTATATTTTTGCATGGCGTATAACCACTGGATATTAGTGATGAGTTATATGTTTTACGTTGATGTTGTAAAAGTTTTTCAAAACGACATCAAAAGAAAGTATCTTAAAAGCTTATTATTTGCACTGGTTTTGCCTGTTGTCATAATGATAGTTTTAATGTTATTGTCTATGCCTTTGCTGGAATTAAAGGAAAATGATAACGAACATTTAATGTATATAGTTGTCACTGTTTGGTTAACAGCCACATCGAGCTATGTACCTACCATTATAAACTTCTTTTTGTTCATTAGAGTTCTGCAAGCTTTGTATCTTAGTGAAGATAAAAGTGCTAGTGTTGTGACTAAAAAAGAAAGAAGGATGGAAAATTGGCGTCGTTTGAGTAAAGCTTCATTAATGTTTGTGTTAATAAACGCTTTAGTGCTAACTACTATTATTTGGAAGATTTTTGACTTATCTGTATTGTCGCACTCGGGTGTAGTAGGCTTACAAATGATTGCGATGGCGTATTATGTGCCGTTCGGAAAGCGCAATCGAGAACTATGGCAGGAGTATTGTGAGCTTTGCTCTAGTAGAATTATTAAATGATATTTTTTTGAAGCACTAATTTGTAAATAAACTTCGGACTAATTTCAATAACTATTTTAGAATAACTTATTAATTTCTATGTTGTGGACTTCAAACCAAGTGTTCCATTACTGGGAGATAATTTTTCGTGGATATTTAAAGTAGAAGCCAGTATCCTAGTATGTCCAATTGGTGGTTTAAAGCTCGCTCCTTGTTAGTAAATATATAAATATATTAAATTGTGACTTTATTTGATAATTCTAGAAATAGGTATTTACTTATGAATGAGTGTTCTTTTAATTACGACAGGTGCCCCGTGCCTGAATGAAATATTGTGAATGTAAGGTTAAAATATAATAGAACTAAAGAAATGTCTTTATTATACTCAAAACAGTATCAGACGACATCAAAAATACATTAATATGTTATTTATTAATAGGTATGTACAAATGTACATAATCATTTAAACTAATATCATTGTTTGTTTAAGTAAAGTCATCTGATATCTTTGGTAAAATCTGTCAGAACAGTAAGCAAATCCTTATTAGAAAAAATATTCAGAATATTCTTATTATACTTACATATTTACCTATTTTTACATACCTTACCTATTTTATTTACCTATCTTTACATATTTACATATTTATTTTGTCAGTTCCTGGATAAAACTTATTGGTAATGAATTAAATAATGTTGAAACTCGCATTGTATATTATTTATTTACCCGCTTTCTCATAGTAGGTTGAAAACCTGCACTATTTCACACCATTGAATAGACCAATTCGTTTCGTACGACCATTTCACGAAGAATGCAAATATACGATATGACAACGACACATACCTGCTTATAAGATATCAATAGGTACCATTTTTCATGGAAAATCATCAAATGAATCCTCCCGAACTCCTCCCGTGGATGCACCATGAGGGAGTGTCAGACTCTTACTGACTAAAAACCCACCATGGTCCTTCTTAAACCTTTTAATTTACAGAGCCGTGATAGGTCTTTCGAACAATCTTGCAAAAAGTACCTACTGTCAGAAAGTGGTTCATATAAAAACTAAACCTTGAGCTAGAATTTGGAATGGAGATGGCACCAATCGACTCTTCCCAAAACACAAGTGTGGGTGAGACCCAGTCAAACAAGAAAGATCATTGCCATCGTCAACTCGTTTTGATAAAAAAAAAAAACGAAAAAAGTTGGTAACCTTGGTACATACAAAGGATTTGATTTAAAGGACTGTTTCTGCATTTCTTATGCTTCATTACTTAATATTGTGAAGATGTAAAGTTTCTAAGATAGAAAAGGTAATCACTGGATCTAAACGTTTTTAGATTTTGAGTGTCAAAGCCATACCCACGTAAGGTAAGTAGTATCCTCAGAACGCAGATAACCCAAGCAGAACAACTTATATTTTAAAATGCCTGAAATGTTTTTAATAGCAAACTTATGCTCAACGCAGATACACATAAAATACCTTTAGGTACCTACAGTTCACAGACCTGGCAAGTACAATGACTTTCATAAATCAATATATTTATTACGGAGAGTGTTTTACCCCTCAATGTTGGGAAAACTGGTCTAAGGTCAGAAGTGGGATATCCTCCTTTAGCGAATCTGGTATACAGACTATGCTCATATCTCGCCAGTGTAAGAAAATACTCCTAAATTGTTATTAAAACACAAATATTCCAAAACTTTAAATGACAATTTGAAAATGAAAACGCATAAAGTGACAAGATATTTCGTTTATTCGCAATACATTCCATTAAAAGCATAGCGAATTACTGGCTGCTACAGAAAAAGCTTAAATTTTTATATAAGCGTCATTTGACAAAATTAATTCTATTATTTAGGTATATCAGACTTTTTTAATCCTCGCAAAATAATCTCCCCACAGTTTCCTATTACCCCTAACAAAGGGTAAAAACAAAACAACTGCGATTTGTTGCAACTTAGACAACACAGCTCTTAAAACTAAATCAATATTAGTACTATCCCAAATAAATGACGACAGAACTATGATGTCACTCATTATAAACAACAATGTTGCTATATAAAATTGACGGCATTTGCTCGTCTGCGCAACCATTTTTCTTTTAGAACAATCACACAGAGTAATCACTACCGCAAAATATAAAAATAAATTGATCATCAGAGGCAAAACCATTAATAAAACCTCGAAATAATTCGACGCAACATCCCACAAACGACTTTCTATTAACACATCTTGATAGAAACATATAATAAGTAATACAGTATCAAAATTACTAACGGTATGCCCCAAGCAAAGAGACAGCTTTTTAAATATTTCCTTTTGAAATAACCACCGAAAACTTTTACCACGTCTACATAAAAGATGTAACAAATTACCAACATCCAATGGTTTTGTACTGATGTTGTGTACGTACATATGTAGTGGCATATATCCATGATTTTCTGGCCTTCTATAGCCACGAAGTGCACGACACAAGGTATGATGAGCGAGACGGTGACCAGCCGCAGCAAGCTGGACACGATGGCATTGATGTACACGAAGTTCCTGAAGTGTCGGAACTTGGCGATGAGGCACCAGGACGTCACGCCGTACAGGAACGCTGCCAGCGTCAGCACCAGCACCAGATACTCCACGAGGATGGACGCGAGAGGAGGGCGGAAGGCGGTGGTGTTGGGCACCGGGATGCGGCTGTAGTGCACCTCACTGTCCGACATTGCATCTACCATGTTCTACACTAAACACAGACACAGTCACGACACAATTCCGTACGGTTTATGGTTGACACACATTCCGTGCCTGAGGGCAACAAATACAACGTGTAAATAAACAAAACACCACAACACAAGTGAGGATACACACGTGATTTTGCCGTCCTGCATCTTATTTTATTCCACTCTAAGTATAGACATTTCGTATTTCAATACTGGTTGATGCAAAGAACTAGGGAAGGGCGTCAATAAAATTGTCAACAGTTCACTCACTCTTATTTTGGTAGATTAACAACTATTTATAGTAAACAGTTTACTACTGATGTTAATAGGTAGGCTAATCACTATCACTAATTAAGGAGTTAAAGAGTCCCTAGTTAATAAGTTGTTTAGATTTTTATAAGTGAGGCTGTTAATATCGACTGGCAGAACCCGAATGCCAGCGAAACGCGTACCATATACCTGTATAAAGAAAACTTGAATTGAAGCCGTTGAACACACATTTGCATTTTAAGGTAAACGAGTTTCTTCTGTGCTACATTGTGCTTAAAATCTCGCGAAGCTTTATTTCTTTTTCTTTAGGCATATTGGGCTGAAAATCAGGTCGTTAGGCATATTTTATTCTGTACCACACATACAAAAGTAAACGAGTAATTGTGTCTTAGCAGACTGAAGGCAACGGCGGCGGTTCTCATATAAGGAGATCAATCAGCTTCGCAGTACATATAGGGCACAAGCATTTGTGCACTCTTTATTTCTTCATTGTCAAAACTCGATCGATAGGACGGTAATCCGACAGGACCGGAGAGAGATCAGGTACAAGAAGGAGAACGACATTGTAAAGTGCTCTTCAATGCGCGGGTGTATCAATCACCAACTTCCTGATACGGGGCTGCTTTGTGAAAGTTTCTAAAAGCCACAAATTTATTTCAGCCTGACCTCGTGCACAGCAGTTGCGCCATGTAACAAATAGACCATACAACCAATAACCATATAACCAACAAGGCAGTTTTCCAAGTCTAAAGGTGGAATCATTTAACACCCGATACACTAGATACTCACAGATTGTGGAAGCAGTTGCACCAAAAATGATGGAAAGGAACTGCATGCGGTTAGACTGGGAGCCGACCAGGAAAAATAATGACGCACTACTTCAAATAATACTTACATATTTACGGGAGTTTGTAGATATGTCCATCGTCATCACTCACTGGCTTCCAAAGAAGTTCGAGGTACATAAGTACTTAAATCGTTCTGGCTGGATGTGAATATCTTATATTAAGTACCTACTGCTCTCTGAGAGTCGATACTCGTTACGCAGGTTACAAAAGTAAGAGAAATGTAAGACGGGGCAAAACTGCAGTAAAACCATGGGACTATGGGTTACAGGCAGTTTTCAGCTCTTAACAGTTATAAATGAAACTTCTGCCTTTTAAGAACTCATGGTTTTCGATCTAACTTTGCCCTAACCTAACATCATTTTCTAAATTCGGGTAAATAAATACAATTTGAAGTTCCATATTATTTTATTAACAACGAATTACAAATTGCGTTTTATCCTAAAGGAATTTCATTAGGGTATAATTTTCTGCGATTTCTAGTAGCTGACCTAATTCTTTCCTAAACTTATCTAATTTAGTCTTTATTCTTCTTTTCCAAGGTGTTATTTATAAGGGTATATTATATATGTACCTTTTATGTTCTAAATTAATTAGAGAACAATAATAACATCAAAACAAATTTTGCCTTGCTGGACATTTGAAAGATACACACATAAAAATACCTATCTTTATTACACATCCCTACACATTCTAAACCAACTTACAATCTATTAACTTACAGTAAGAACTTAAGAAGCGTTGTTAAATAGTTACGAAAAACTTCTACTAGACTGATTCTGGAAATATTCTCGCCACAGTTTTCGATTACTCTTGACAATGGGAACAAAGAAAGCTAGCGCAACTATTTGCAACATTAACGTTATCATTCGCGTTTTAAAAGATAAATTAAATAATTCCCAAAGCAGAACTGTTAGAAGTAAAGCGTTAGTTAATACAAACATTGCTGATGCTGTACATAAGCGGCGACATCTTTCCATCCGTCTTGCTTTCTTAGTTACCACGCCACTGGTCGTATCTTTAATAAAAAACAAGGCCCATAATACTTTAACGAAAAGCACCAAGTTTAAAATCATTGGTACATAGGCGCATGTACGTATAAGCCACATGAATTGTAACAATAATGCGTTACTGTCATTTCTTGCTGAAATGATCTGCGCTACAAACAATGTTACGACTAACAACTTTATACAAGGCAACACCCATCCAAACAGACAGCTTTTAAGATACTTTCTACTGATTTCTTTTTTGAAAACTTTTACAACATCAACATAGAATATATAACACATTATCAGCAGCCAGTGGTTGTACGCCAATGTTAAATACAGATAGGAATATAAAAAACAAATTACGAAAGAGAGGTGCTCCATATAAAAGTCCGGATCCAACTTAATTATTATTATGAACACGAATGTGAATAATAAACGCAAAATGTTCACTAAAACTGCACTGAGGTACACATAGTTCTTGATGTTACGAAATTTTCTGATGACTATCCACGAAATCAGTCCGTATACGAAAGTTACTGTAGAAATAACTAGCCCAACAAATACAGTGACTGCGTACCATTCTCCATCTACGAGTTCCTCGAAGTATTGGGCCAAATCTCTGTTATGTCCAATAACTTTCGTTATAGATATTGCCATTTCCAAAATATGGGAACCGAAAAATATAGATCGAAAGCTTCCATCAACAGACTCAGGTAAACTAATGAGATTAAAATTGGTTTCGGACATTTACTCGTACATACAATCGATACCTTATCGAAATAGTTCTGATTGGAGGTAGTAGACTTTTGATAACGCCGTCATATATACTATCTCATACCTGCGGTTTCAGCCGCATTGCGAGGGAGCTAATTTCCGCACATAATTTTAAAGTTGTCCGTATCTTATTCATTTATTCTGATACAAGTACTAAGCTGTATGAGTTGACAAACATACCCAAATAACGTAAATCTTTATACTTTATAAAGAGGAAGTTGTAGGAATTCTAACGTAGTTAATCCGTGCTGTATGCATCTTTCTCGTCGTCACTAGCACTTTAACTTCGTCGATATACCTTATCCTGTTATGAAGTCGTCCACATACGTATATGAGAATTATTTCTAAAGAATGGTATAATGCTTGCAATTATTAATTACTTCATTATCTCCCGAGCCTTTTCCAATAAGAATTAGTTGTGATATGGTATATATACCAATACTAGCTTTCATCTGCGGTTTCCCTTCAGTCCGGAGGTAACAGCTTCCCGTATCCGGATGGTGACGAAAATTAATGTCCATTTCCGGGGTCTGAGCTACCTCTACTCTCATTTTTAGCTTAAACGGTGCAGTTATTTTTAAGTTATAAGAAGTAAAACTAACACGGCTTTCTTATATACATATACATATAGTATAGTAAAATTATATAGTGCTTAGGTATAGCTTTTTTTCATACTTATAAATAGATAACCAATGAACTCACAGGTAAATAAAACAATTGAGATTTGAAATCACTTTTTACCAAAAATTGTTTTACCGAAACACTTAGGTATAAAATTATTGTATACATATAAATAACACATTCACAATAATGCTAGGCATTTATTAACTTTACATGTAAGTTATTCAGTTTTTAATAAAATTACCTAATATGAATTTTTATGCCTAAAACTTAGATAAGAGACAATCATCGCTGAAAACTGACTTGAAATACCTTGTTTATAAGATAACTATCATAACAATAAGCATTACAATGTAGTTTGTGGACAATGTTTATTTATAAACAATTGGGTCGTAATTGCGACATTTTTGTATTACTCACTACACTAAATAGGTACCTACGATACAAATAACTCTGCAACATAGCTTACAATCTATTTACTTCTAGTAATAAGCGTTTTTGAATAGTTACGAAAAAGTTCGACTAGACCGATTCTGGAAATATTCTCGCCACAATGTTCGATTACTCTTCACTATAGGCACAAAGACAGCTAACGCAACTATTTGCAATATTAATGTTATAACACGCGTTATTAGAGAGAAATCAAATAAATCCCAAATCAGAAATGTTAGTACTACAGAGTTTGTTAACACAAACATTGCCGATGCTGTACATAAGCGTCGACATCTTGCCATCCGCCTCTTTTTCTTAGTCATCACACTGCCGCTTGTATCTTTAATAAGAAACAACGCCCATAATACTTTAACAAAAAGCACCAAGTTTAAAATCATTGGTACATAGGTGCACGTACGCATAAGCCACATGGATAGTATCAATAATGCGGGACTGTCACTTCTTCCTGAAATGATCTGCGCTACCAACAATGTTATAACTAACAACATTACACAAGGCAACACCCATCCAAACAGACAGCTTTTAAGATACTTTCTGCTGATTTCTTTTTGGAAAACTTTTACAACATCAACGTAGAATAAATAACACATTATCAACAACCAGTGGTTGTACGCCAATGTTAAATATAGAAAGGAATATAAATAACAAAGTACGAAAGGGAGGTGCTCCATATAAAAGTCTGGATCCAACCTCAGTATTATCATGTACACGAATGTGACTAATAAACGCAAAATGTTCACTAAAACTGCACTTAGATACACATAGTTCTTGATGTTACGAAATTTCCTGATGATTTTCCACGAAATCAATCCGTATATGAACGTGATTGTGGAAATAACTAACACAACGAACAACGTGACTGCGTACCAGATGAATGATTCTCCATCTATCAGTCCCTCGAAGTATTGGTCTAAAACTCTGTTATGTCCAACCACTTTTCTTATAGATATTGCCATTTTCACTTCACTGTCTTTCTATGTTATTGAATACGGAGATTTTTCACCAGAATTTCGAAACCGAAAGAAATGAACCGAAAGCTATCATCAACAGAGTCAGAAAAATAATGAGATTCATATAACTCGATTCCGGTAATTTACTCGTACATACTAATCAATACCTTATCGATATAGTTCTGATTAGAGGTAGTAGACCTTTGATAACACCGTCATACATACTAGCTTCTAGCCGCGGTTTTAGCCGCATCGCGAGGGAATTACTTCCCGTACATTGATTAATCGGTTATATGTCGGAGAGCAGATACGCGAGACACAATTGACTTTGTAATGTTTTATGATTAGTCCTCCTAGTCGATTATCGGCTACGACAACTGATCTCATGTAAGGAGATTAGCCAACTGCATAGGTAATATTATAGAGCACAAGCATTTGCGGAGACCCTGGACACAGGTGCACTCACTATTCCTTCACTATCATAGCCAGGTGGGACAGCAGTCCGACACGACCGGAGAGAGATCAGTTGCAGGACCGACATATACGTGCTCTTGGATGTACGGTCAAACAACTTCCAAGCTGCTTTGAGAAAGGTTCTAAAACCCACAAAGCGATTTCAGCCCGACCCGGGAATCGAACCTGAGACCTAGTGCTCAGCAGCCGCGCTTGTGACATCAAGACCAACGAGGCAGTTCAAGTAATCTTACCAAACGTACATACATACATACCCACTTTCATATTATATCCTCAAACTTAGGCATTTGTAATACATTAGTGAGATAAAAATAAAGCGTAATGACTATCTAGTAATCCATACTATCTGTATTATCCTTCTGTAATCTTCATATTAATAAAGAGGAAGAATAATAATAGAGAAGAAATATTATAATAAAGAGGAATATTTTTAGCCATTCTAACGAAGGTAATCCGTGCTATTTGCATCTTTCCAAATGTCACCGTGATGCTAGCACTTTATCTTCGTCAATACACCTTATCCTGCTATGAAGTCATCCATGTAGATACGTATATGAAAATATTTTTTAAACAACGTATGATAGGATAATCCGATGATTAATTAATTGTGATCTGTACTATCTATAAACACATTTATGATAAAGAGAAAACATGTTTTTGTTTGTTCGTTTGGCCCCGGAACTTCTGAACTGATTTCAAAAATTATTTAACTGCTGTAACGGTACATAAACACTCTTTCCGGGTAATGAAACGCAATGAGTCATGGGATGCGGGTGAAGCCGCAGGAAATGGCTTTCATGAAATTATTCATGATCTAATACCTACGTCATATTTTTCCTATATGTATATGTTTACTTGTGAAAATAAGAAAACGTGGAACTTTTTAACCACAATGTATGGTGTTAAGATTTAATAAAGGGTTACTACGATGTCGCGTAGATATATATTTTTTTCAAAAACCAAAGAACTTGAGGGTAAATAAAACAATTGAGATCTGAAATCACTTTTTTACCAAAAAAAAAATATACAGAAACACTTAGGTAGAAAAATATTTTAGACATATCTATGAATAGCGTATTTACAATAATTCACGGCATTCATTTACTTTACACTCACATAATAATTACTTTTTTTTAAAAGAAGTATTTAATATAAATATTTGTTTACTTACAACTTAGATAGAAAGCTATCAGGTGCACTGAAAAAAACCTATTGAAATATCTTATTTATAAGATAATAGTTATTACAATAAGCATTACAAAGGAGTTTGTAGATAGTGTGATATCTACTATATATTGGTATATTTAATTTTTTTTGGATCATTATCGCGATTATTATATAACTACAAAGATACGAATACCTTTATAAGTCCCGATGATTTATAATTGTGAAAGTTTAAAAACCTTTACTGTGATACATACCAAAATGACTAAATAACTCTTCTAGACCGAATCTCCAAATATTCTCGCCACAATTCTCGATTAGACTTAACTAGAGGCACATATACCACCAACGCAACTATTTCTAAGCCCAACGATAAAGCGCGCCATAATCTTACAAAGTTAAAAAGCTGCCAAATCAAAGAAGTTAGCATTACTGCGCTTGACAATGCAAAACCCGATATAACCATACTCAAACGACGACAATTTTCCACACATCTTTCTTTCTTAGTCATCACGCTACCATTTGTATCTTTGAAGAGAAACAAGGCCCATAATACTTTGAAAAAAATTATCAAGTTAACAAAAATAGGGACAAGGTTGCAAGTAGCCAAAAGCCAAACGAATATGATTTTTAATACTAACTGGTCATATCCATCATCGTCATTTCTGTTTACTGAAAATAACAATGCTAAAACTATCAATATTACAAAAGGCAGTACCCATCCAAATAACCAGCTTTTAAGATACTTTCTTTTTATATCTTTTTGGAAAACTTTTACAACATCAACGTAGAAAATGTAACTCATTATCAATAACCAGTGGTTATACGACATTGTTAAATAAATAAAGGTAAAGAAAACCATTAATTGGAAAACAACGTTCTGTGAATCAAAGTCCACATTAAAATAAAGCATTACCATGTACACGAACGCAACTAATAACAAACGCAAAATGTTCACTAAAACAGCATTTAAGTACATATAGTTTTTGAAGTTGCGAAACTTTCTGATGATTTTCCACGAAATGAGTCCGTATGTGAAAGTTAATATGCACATAGTTAACACGACACCAACTCCAACCACGTGCCAGACTAACCATTCATCTGAGTATTTGGTTGAAGGTTCACTCTGTCTGACATTATCACTTTCATTTAAAAACATTATCACTCGTTTTGTGCAAACTTCACATGAATCATCTATATCAATAGTCCGAACAGAGCCTAAACAGTTGGTTTAGATTGGTGATCCCGTTCTTGAGTTATAAAATTACAACGAAAAGCGACATTATTTTGATAAACATAGATTCTAATATTTGATGTTTTACGAAAGCTTTCGTCAATAGTCGGAAACAAACTAATGGGATTAGTGCAGATCATGGACAGATTTAAGCCATTTGATACACGATACGATTACCTTATCAATACCCTTCCTAATGGAGCTAGTATACCGATCTCTGATAACGTTGATTCTATCTATTCACAGAGTGGTCCTTGAAGTACAGAAGAAATTATCAATCATAATGATGAGGCAGCGATACCAGTGAATCCAAATCTGTTGTCTCAAAAATATTTCCAAAAATAATTACGTAATGGTTTAATGAGGTCATTGCAAACCAAACAGACGTTTTAAAGTAAACTAATAAAAAGACGCGTAGCGTCTAGCAAACAGTAAAACATTGTGTGCGCACATTTCTAAAATGTTCGCGAATCAATTTGAAACATTTTTGCACATACAAATACCGGTCTCTATTACACATGATCTATAACACATTCCTATACATTTAAACCTAACTTACAATACATATAGTAACAAGCATTGTTGAATAGTTACGAAAGAGTTCTACCAGACCGATTCTGAAAATATTCTCGCCACAATTCTCGATTACTCTTCACGACGGGCACAAAGATAGCTAACGCAACTATTTGCAATATTACAGCTATAACGCCCGACATTAGTGAGAAATTAAAAAACTCCCAAATCAAATATGTCAGTAGAACAGTGTTAGTCAATACAAACATTGCCCATGCTGTACTTAGGCGACGAAATCTTTCCATCCACATCTCTTTCTTAGTCACCACGCTACCGCTTGAATCTTTGATAAAAAACAAGGCCCATAATACTTTAATGAATATCACCAAGTTAAAAATCATTGGTACATAGGTGCATGTATGCAAAAGCCATATGGACAGTCTCAATAATGCGAGACTGTCACTTCCTCCCGAAATGAACTGCGCTACCAACAAAGTTATGACTAACAACATTATACAAGGCAACACCCAACCAAACAGACAGCTTTTAAGATACTTTCTTCTGATTTCTTTTTGAAAAACTTTTACAACATCAACGTAGAATATATAACACATTATCAACAACCAGTGGTTGTACGCCAATGTTAAATATAGAAAGGAATATAAAAAACAAAGTACAAAAGGGAGGTGCTGTACATAAAAGTCCGGATTCAAGTTTAGCATTATGAAGTACACGAATGTAACTAATAAACGCAAAATGTTCACTAAAACTGCACTTAGATACACATAGTTCTTGATGTTACGAAATTTCCTGATGACTTTCCACGAAACGAGTCCGTATATGAAAGTTATTGTGGAAATAACTAGCACAACGAATACCGTGACTGCGTACCAGATGAATGATTCTCCATCTACGATATCTTCAAAATTTTGGTCAGCTATCGAAGTAGAAGTATTGTCATCTCTGTTATGTCCTACAACTGTTCTTATAGATATAGTCATTTTCACTTTTTTGCCTTTTCAAAAAGCTCGGTTTACCAAAATTTTGACACCGACAGATCGAAAGCTATCATCAACAACAGAGTCAGAAATACTAATGAGATTATAAATAGATTCTGGTCATTCATTCGTACATACTAATCAATACCTTATCGAAATGGTTCTGATTGGAGGTAGTAGACTTTTGATAAGGCTATTGTACTTATGTTAGCTTTCTGATATAAGCCGCGACGTGAGTCTAGCAATCGAGGTATCTGCATTCCAAATCGACGTAATAGAGATGATCCAACGTGCAAAACTAGTTTCTCACATAAATTAACTTCTACCTGTATGCCTATACAGTTTAATTAAAATCAATCAAACCTGTTTATGTACAATTTATTAATGTAAACAGATATTTTCAAAACTTATAAGAAACTCTAAAGTAGCGAATTTTTAATGCGGGCTTATATTTTAGGTTGGTTAAAAAAAACTGAGGCGAGGTTACAAATCTGTTTTTATTGAACAATGTTATATTTTTTTAAGGAAAATGTTAGAGATTTTGAATCACCAACATTAATCGGTATTATTAAATTGTGATTAATGCTTACTAACTACTTCATTTCCAGAGCTTTCTGCTTAGATTTCTTATCGAAAAATTCACGCCACATATTCCTGTTGGTTTTAACTACAGGTAAATATATATCCAACGCAATTATATTTATGTATTCGGCCAGATCTCCTAGGATGTCCATGACTAGCTGCGGCATTTGAAAAACTTGTAATATTCCAGTAAAAACTAATACTGCGTTGCTAAGTATGAATATTATCAGAGATATATAGAAGCGACCACTTTTGTTACTTGACGTAGACCCACCAACTTTACTGGTACGGAATAAAGAACACAAAACTAGTATGTAAATCACAAAATTAATCGCTATAGGCATTAACATCATTAGCATACCGACAACAAAATGCCGACGAGTAATTTTTCCCTTTGATCTCGTGACGTAATAGAACAAAAACGTCAAGAAATATATCAGAACCGATATCAAAGGTAAAACCCATGCAAAGAAACTGCTTTTCAAGTATTTCCTGCGAACATCGCGTTGAAAAACTTTGACAAAGTCTGCATAAAAAATGTAGCATAAAACGAGTAGCCAATAGTTGTATGTTAGTAAACAGTATAAGAATACAGAAATATACACAAGTCGCACTAATGGATGCTTCAAAGTCTCTGGGCTTAAAACATAACTTATCACTGTCACTAAAAATCGCAGAACATTCGCTAGAATTGCACTTAGAAGCACATAGTTTCTGAAATTTCGGAACTTTTTAACAACACACCAGGATATGACTCCGTATAAGAACACAGCAAGAGTCAACACGAATAGAATCCAGTTAAAAATTTCTAGGGCCGGATGGAGAGAATAATCTGTGGTAGTCGATATATTCGCACTGGTGTTGTAACTGGTAATGTTTTCAATGGTGTTGTTCTCAGCCATGTTACTGTCGCGTGCGCAGCTTTTGAATAACGTCCAAACTAACACGCGTTGTGAAGGCTTGTGGCGCGAATTCAAAATTATGATATTAAAAATACATATAAGAACTTGTTTGCTTGTCATGTTAGTCAAAACGATGATCCTCAAACAAGATTGATATTGCTAATTGCTTTGAGAAATAAAACTTCATGAGGAAGGCCCATGAGGTAAGTCGGTGGCAGGCTGTTGAAGGCAGGCAAAAATTGAATGCCAAAGTATAGAACAGAAACCATAGAGGTGGTAACGTTATTCTTTTAGGTTTTTTTATCAGATTCGTTAATTTCTTTTTTACTCTTTGTATTTTTCTTAGTGGTCTTAGTCATTTTAGAAATGCCTTTATTACAGCGTTTTTATACGGTTTCAGAATTTTTTATATACAAAAATTACACTTTTATATGGTCAAAATGCTATGTTAAATTAATATGTCCGAGTGACTAATCAAATGAATAAAGATTGAGAGGTCAGATATGCTTTAGGTACATAATGTAACCTAGCTGACCCTCTGTAATAATGGCGTCCACGGGCGATTTCGGCCACGGCGGCTGTTCTCATTTAAGGAGATCAGCCAACTGCGCAAGACATATTATAGTGCACGAGCATTCGCGTAGACGCAGGTGCACTCGCTATTCCTTCGCTCATGGCCCGATGGGACGGCAATCCGACACGACCGGAAAGAGATCAGACGCAGGACCGACACCCTCCCAATCCTCCCTCCTCCCTCTGTAATACCGTGTCTCTGTAATCAAAGATTCTTATTCTAATAATTCATTCATACTATGCGGTATAATTTACAGTCACGGTTTGGCGATTCGATCGGCTGGAAAACTGGCGCGAAATTAAATCAGTATGAATTACCAACTCGTTTCAAACACTTGGCTCCCCTGAAAAACTACATCATATTAATCCATGGAGTATCGTAGTCACAATAGTTGGTTATAAGTGTTTCTTATGAATGTCAGTAATATCTCAGATTCTAAAAATTATAAAATGTGTGGTGGAGATCTTTATTTCTGGAGACAGGTTTGTACTCCTTTTATTACGAAATCCTGATCACGCAACAAGATATATATCACTTGCCTGCACCGTCAACAAAGGTAACATTTTCGTGGTCAACTGTGTATCTCTGTAATGTTATCGGCAAAAGCATATGCACCACAAACTCATCCAGCATTTTCTACAGAATTGTCATAGGATGCGCTGTAATTATTTAACATTAGGTAAATTATTTTATTCCAGGCTTTCATCCTGACCACCGGTTTGTTCTACTCTGCCAGCGTGGGCATCATGCTGGCCTACCCTTCAGTTTTATCTCCTGCCCTGGTCTCATCTAATGGCACTGATATAAAGGCATCTTCTGAACAAGCTTCCTGGATTGGTAAGCTTCTATAGTCTTGACCTTAAGTGGTAATTATTTATTTAGTTTAATTCTTATTAAAGTTGTTTGTTAATTACTTCAAAGTTACGTGTCCTCTAAATAATTTGTAATAATTGGTTTCATAATTTTCAGCTGCAAGTAATGGGTTTGCAGGCTTGTTCGGATTCTTCATATTGTCACCAATCCTACAAACATTCGGCAGAAAGATCGTGCATATCAGCTGTAATCTCTTACTCCTCATTGGCTGGATGATCTTCCCGCTAGCCAATAGCATTCCACTCCTCTATGCTGCGAGAATCGTCCAAGGCCTCGCTATTGGCGGAATTTACATCAACAGCATGATCATCTGTGAATACGTTGACTCCAAGAGGAGGGGTTACTTCCTGACTTTAAAAAAGGTTTCTATAGCAGTAGGTACACTGATCTGCCATTCCATGTCCTTGTATTGGGATTGGCGCCAAATAGCAACTTTTGCCATAATACCACCTACTGTTGCTGTCATCTTGACATTTTTTTGGCCAGAAAGCCCATCGTTCCTGGCAATGAAAGGCCGTTTCGAGGAATGTGAAGAATCATTCATATGGCTGAATGGCCCAACGAACTTAAGAGAACTTCATCATTTACAGTTATCGCAAATGGAAACGGTCAAACCCGGGCACTCGGAGAAACATTACAAATTCTTATTCAGAAAGGAGTTTATAAAACCTTTGGTTATTGTCTCTCTTCTAACATTACTTTTAGATTTATGCGGGAGATATTATTTTGTAGTTTACGTTATTCAAATTATGGTAGAATTGATTGGCGACAAAACTTTAGCAGTTTATTGTACTTTAGGAGCTGATTGTTTGACAATAGTTGCTCTCGCTTCTTCTTGTTTTATAATTAGCTGTTTTAAAAGACGCGCCATTTTATTTACTTTTGGTTCGTTCACTGTTTCTTTAATGTTATTAATTTGCTTGTTAATGATATTGAAATCATTTGGTATTGGCACGAATTTATTTTGGTTGACTCCTTCATTGATAATTTTACAAAATTTTGTAGTAAATGTTAGTCTTATACCTGTATCCTTTGCTTTGATTGGGGAAGTCTTTCCTTTGGAATACAAAGGTACTGGTTCGTGCATATCTGGAGTTGTTTTTACACTTTTATATACTCTGACTTTAAAGTTAACTCCTCTTTTGATTGATTCTATTGGTGTTGGGGGTACTTATGGTGTTTATGGGTTCAGTGTCTGTGGTTGTCTGGTTTTATTATACTTTGTTGTACCAGAAACCAAAGATAAAACTTTACAACAGATTGAAGATGGTATCAAAGGTGTTAAACGAGCTAAGTGCGAGTTCGAAACAGACACTTTATTGTAGGAATTATTTTAAGAGTGCGAAACGTTTCGGGAACCCACCTAATTATAATAATTTATGCCTGATTACATTATGTAAGCTTATTTATTAAAGTTTATTTTCATTAATTTAAGTCCCTCAAATATTTTTACGATACACATACCTAACAATTTTTTCACATACTTGCTTACATATACATACATCAGTGTTCTAAAAATATTAACATTACTAATGTATTCCCATAAAAACAACTGCATCGTTAATATAGGAAGTTTTGCATAAACAATACTGAAATGGGATGCGATTGATTTCAACACCATTTTTTAGGTAATTTTGCTTCCCATTGCTTAATCAGTGTTTGATTTATTGCTCCTTAATTAATTCAAATAAACCTTTGCCTACATACACAGGTAGGTCCACGTGAATTACTAATAACACCTACTTTTTACTGTACTTACGACAGTAAAATTGGCATTACTAGTTGATTGTAGCCTAACTACAACTTTGCTATTTGTTTCTATCAGGCGCTTATGTTGAACATGCGTGTGAGTTATCTACGTCAGTTATACTTTTCGCTTAAAAAGGGTAGTGTGAGTAGAACATATATTTGATCTTAGGTACCTACCTACTTAGATGTTTGAGGCCTGGGTACCTAGATGATGGGTACCCACACTATTGGACCTTATTAGACGTTCAACTGAAGCGTGAAAACTACCACGAACACATAAATACGTAAGTACATGGAACAAAACAATTTAAAAATCGGAACAACAAAAAAATGGCGACAAAGTCAGATTCAATTTGTGCGCCAGCAAATTAAATAAAGTGACTCCGCGCAGAATGCATTTCTCTATAGCCCTAATTTTGTCTACGCCGTATGAATTTTAATTAAACGCCCTTTTTAACAATTACTATGCTACGGCCATTTACTTTTTATGCCTATGACTTTTATTCTGTTCTTTGTTGTTGAAAAAATATCGAGCAGTTATGTTGGTCGCGATTTTGGGGAATCGGGTTTAGTTTTAATCAATTTTAATTTAACCAGCGACGGAACACGCGGAGTGTTGTTCGAGTATGTTTAACCGTAGCTCAAACTGATGACACATTTGTCTTACAGCTCTAGAAAGAATAAACAATAAATCCCGTGAGAAAGCACAAAATCGCTGTAAAATCGGTTCACACAAACTTCATAACAACCCTTCACACTTTTTGTACAATCAAAAAGGTGAGACATACACAAAAAATCCGCACTAAAAAGCAAAAAAATCCCGTCGTCGGGAAAGTTGAATGGCTAAATATAAATGTATTCAAAACCCTTGCTTCCATAGCAGGCAGTTGGTTAAAAAATTCAGACGCAACCGCCGGCGCCGCCATTGCGGGAGCATTTCAATTAGACATGTTACAAACTTCCACGGTTCGCTAAATACGTTATCCCTCTGCTTTGCTAGCTGTTTCGTTTGATTTTCATGTTGTTATTTATGGAATTGTTAGGAGTTCAATTGAGTTTTTCCTTGCAGCGGCCATAGTTGTATGTACCTATTTGTAAGCAAGGTGGTAAAGTCATCAAATGTTTTAGGGAGGTAAAAAGGAGTAACTGCTGCTAAAAGTTGGGACCCAATTCCAATAAAATTATTGCACTAAAAACGCTTAATTATTACTGAATACTAAGAGGCAATATTTTGTTAAAATACTAAGTACCTATGTACCTACATAACCTACCTACTGTTGATACATAACGAGATTATCTACCATTTTAAAAGTTACAATAAAATATGAAAAGCGATGCAATACGATCAGAAAAAGCTGTCAATTTCCTCTTAAACATATAAATCTTCAATACTTTTTCATTATTTAAAACCATATATCATCACACGAAAATCATATCATTTTGAAATGAGAAAAAACATTTCGATAATATCACATTGGAAATTTACAGGAAATTCCATTTCCCTCGAAATAATACTTCTACGTATAATGCTTTAAAAATCGAGTTTTCGGAAATTGGTGTTACAAATCAATGTTACACCTTTTATATATACTAGCTCTCTTATGGTTTCACTTGCAGGAACTTCTGCCTGTACTCGGATAAATTATAGCCTATGCTAATCGGGTAGTCTAGTGTTCCGAGAGTGAAAGCATTTTTCGGTTTAGTAGTTTCGCAGAGTAAACACGCCTTTAGAGTAAACAAAAAGACAAAAAAATACCTCTTTGTTATATTAGTATAGTAGTAGATAACGAGCTGGTATATGGGGGATGATGATGGAAATAATATCGTATTAAAATAATACATAGGTATTATTATTTTAATACCTACCTAACCTTACCTAAGAACAAGTCGAAATACAATCACACGTATTTCTCTATCAAGAAATACCCTTACCTAGTATGCACCAAATACGTGTAGGTAACTATTTGAAGATCTGTGACCATAGACCAAAAACTGATTCAATCTTAGTCTACGAAAACATCAATTCAGCATTGGTGATAAATGGTGATAAAGTACCTACCTAGCTTAATGGACCAAATTACCTTCCGAAGGTCTGACGTAACAGATTTCTGTTACTCTTGAATAAATGTTTTAAAAATACTGCCGCGTCACCTAATGACCGTTCTCTGAAGGTAATCTCTTGTTTTATCCGGCGACCCTTCCGTTATATTCATCATTTCAACATGCCCAGCGAAAAATTTAAGAAAATGAGGCGGCCATTTTTGTTTTCAACCTTTATGCAGATGGGGCGCAAACAAAGAACTAAAAACCAATAAGGCTTTAACAATAATCAAGGATTGTGAGGAAGGTGATGAGTATGAACGTGGACGGATATAGTGGAAGAGGAAGACCAAAGAAACGATGGATGGTTTGTGTGAAAGTAGATATGGTAAGAAAGAATGTTGCTTGTTAAATGACGGCAGATAGAAGAGTATGGAAGGCGAAAACATGTTTCGCCGACCCCAAATAAAATTGGGATAAGGGCAGGAGAATGATGATGATATTCTGTTTCTCTGTGTACAACGAAATATACAACACGCGAGACGTAGACACACAAATCGAAATATTTCGATCGAATATACAAAAAGTTGTCAGTAATCCTCACAAAGTGACTTGACAAAGAATTTCAAACAAATCCGTTGTGTTCACAACAACTTGCGAATAAGTTTCTTCTCCCGTCATTACAACTTGTATGCGGATATCGAAGATTGTACTTATACAAAAAGCAAGAATAATAAATCATAAATGGGAATTCACTTGATTTTGACACGTTTTAATGTTAATGACTTGTTTTAGGGCGTTACGATTGAAATCACCGAGTAGTGTATAGTTAATGAACTTTTTGATCCCACCATCTCGGAAAGAGTAGTTTTACCCTTTGATATCTGAGCGCAAAAGCCGTTTTTATCCTCTAGAGCGGCAAAGTGATTTGAATTTAGAACATCGTGTGCAATACTTACTCCATTTGTGACAATCTTGATAAGAATTTTCAAACAAATACATATTAAACAAATAAAATACTGCTTAAAATAATTAGTCAATTAATTAAGTAATTTTTATTACTGTTTTTACATAGATTTTTAA
The DNA here is from genome assembly GCF_030705265.1 of Helicoverpa armigera. NCBI lineage: Eukaryota > Metazoa > Arthropoda > Insecta > Lepidoptera > Noctuidae > Helicoverpa > Helicoverpa armigera. Next base: position 4,099,811 of record NC_087145.1, on the reverse strand, counting down.
CCTCGTTTCATTTTTAAACTGAGTTTTCAAATAAATGAACTTTAATAGGTACTTCTTTTTTTAATTTGATACTCATATGTGCGCGCCATTTTGTTTTTTTGCATTTAATTTAGTATTTTCCTCGATGAGGTGGGATGAAAAGTTACGTGTTGCACTCGCCCGCGGTTAAAAAGCAACTTTGCACTCTTGTGTAACAAATAACTATTATCATGACATATTTGTTAATTTTAGGAATCTAGACACACGGCAGTGTGTCCGCCAAGTTCGAGCAAAAAAGGCGACACACCGGCCGTGGGTTATATTACACGAACCATTTCGGGCCAAATTCGACCCCCCTGTAACTCAAAATCTATTTTATTTACGCATATCAAATTTCTAGTATCTGTTGAGACCCCCTCACTTATCTAAAATACAAAATTTCATTAATATACCTATTGTAGGTCTTGAGATATTGACGTCAGAAAATCGCTATTTTTACTATACACTTATTCACTGATTCACTTATTCACTGACTCACTCATCAAAAACCTAGACCACTTCCAATGGTCGTATTGACTTGAAATTTGGCATGGAGGTAGGTCTTTATGTCAAGGTAAAGGGAAAAATCTGAAAATGGCCAAGTGTGAGTCGGTTTCAAAATAATGAAGGTGTTTTATACCCGGTGTAAATTTATACCCCTAAGGAACTAAAACGAACTAAATTTATCTATATTTATATAATATATCTTCGAATGGTACAAAGGTTTGTATTTAGTCAAAGTAAAGTAAAAATCTGAAAACGGCCAAGTGTGAATCACTTTCGAAAATAACGAATGTGTAACTTTGATCCACGAACATAATATATGATAACATGTCATGTCAGTCAGTTGGTAAATCTAGTCCATTTAGTTAATCTAGTTCATTTCTTTGTAAGAAACATAGTGCATATAAAAAATCTAAAAATAGTATAAATGAGACATTTCTTTAACTAACTTCATCATAAGAAAAAATAAAATAAACAACCTTACAAAAATAAATGAAATCCCACCCAAAACAAAAATGTGAAAGACTGCCAAGTTCGATAATATGGGAATGCTTCGCCTATAAAAGAAGTGAGATCTAAATAAGTACCAAGTTCCATACACATACCTCAGTTAAAAATAGTTACTTTTTAATGATGATTACTTGGCAAGTTTTAATAGAAAATTAAATACTTGATTCATTGCGTTTAGTAGGTTTATAACAAGGTGTATGAAAACTTGCCAAGTAACATCATTAAAAAGTAACTATTTTTAACTGAGGTGTGTGTATGGAACTTGGTACTTATTTAGATCTCACTTCTTTTATAGGCGAAGCATTCCCATATTATCGAACTTGGCAGTCTTTCACATTTTTGTTTTGGGTGGGTAGGAATTTCATGAATATGCCTACCTATCTTGGGAATTTAGATAATTTGGTCCCAAAAACTTTACTATGACAATGTAATAGATAAACTTACATAGTATTAGTAACATAGCGAATATCGTGAGTACAGCTAGATACAGTTTCAGCTGACCCCAATAACACTAGCCCCAAGGGTCCAACACTTCCGAAGTGGTTCCAAAGTCCATTTCAGTTTTAATGCCATTTTCCAATTGCAATAGTAGTCAGGCACAAGTTTAGATATTGCTTTTTAGAAGTTTTGTATCCGCGTTATTGGAGATTGCTGTATATTTTTGTTTACTTGCAACATGATACTGTTACAAGATTTTATTGCATTTTATTAAAGGCAACTTTGTATTCTCACCAAGGCATTCATTATATCCCTGCACTGGTTAACATATTGATTTCTGACACTTACGCGAATATGTACTATATGTGAATAATAATCAACAAAATGTAGGGTAGCTGTTTGTAACTAATATATCAAGACGACCAACACCTTAGTCTGCCCGTGACCATGGATGTCGGGATTAAATAATATAATATAACCGCGATAAAATCCGTAAAAGTAGTTTTATTTAAATCCCTGCACTGTTCCTGACAAATCACAACAAAAAAAAATTGTTTAAAAGACTAAAAAACAGGCAAGATATGTAGGAGCTTGTGCAAAATCAAAGACAGATAAGGAAGCATGTGGGTAAAATTAAGATTACAAGGTTTTACATTATATAGTTACTAGTGCTAATAAAGCTAAGCTAGCTTAAAGAAGGAAAAGAGGAAGACCTTGTGGCAAAGCCGCGGATCGACCGATCTTAAAGTTAAGCATTACTTGGAGCGGTTGGTCCGTGGAAGGGTGACCATTTTGTCATAACGTGTTCTTCCGTATTTCGAAAAACACTATGAACTGTAGGTCCCGAATGTCAGTTGAACATCTTTGGCAGTAATTACGGCTAGTCAGAAGCCAGGAAGTCTGACAACCAGTCTCACTCAGGGGCATTGGGTTGCCCGGGTAACTGAGTTAAGGATATCAGAAAAGCAGTCACTCTTTGTAAAACACTGGTCCATATTTGCATCTGGTTAGTCTCGAAGCTGACCTCAACATGGTAGGGAAGAGGCTAGGTAGATGACTCTATCCTAACTACAATCATACTAATATAATAAAGACAAAACATTTTTTCTTTGTACTCTAAAGACTTTGAAACCATAGAACTACATAATTTGAAAATCAAAATTCACGATTGGAAAGCTACAATATTGTCAAGCGACATAGGCTATATTTTATGCCGGGATGGGAAGAAGTTGCAGCAGGAAGCGGGTGAAACTGCTGGAAAACAGCTATACACGATTTGAGTAGGAGCTTAAATGGAGGTAAACAATCTTGATAGGACTCTTTACACAAATACATATTAAACAAATAAACTACTTACTGCTAAAATTATGATTCAATTGATGAATTATTATTATTGTATTCAATTATAGCCAAATTTTATTTTTAAACTGAGCTTTTAAATCAAGAATTATTAAGATTGTTTATGTTAGTAAAGTCCCTGTTCAAATGGAGTATACTACAGTAGACCAAATCATTCAGTATCCCAATCAGCCCTAAGCCTACCTTTATTCTTGCTGTGTATACAATAAATAATCTGTGATCGGTAGGTATGTGTAATTTTGAAATCCCCCTTAAGACGACCCACGGACCAAAAAGTCTTGTACAGGCTAACTTGGTCACTCTGACAAATCTGGAGAACATGGACAATCCATCATCCATCCATCATCAGCCTATCGCAGTCCACTGCTGGACATAGGCCTCTCCAAGTGCACGCCACTGAGATCGATGGACAATGCAGTGCTCGAACCGTTAGACTAGAAAAACTGAGATGTAGAAGCTTAATTACATTTAGCCGACGATCGATGCTGATGGTAAAAAACCTAGGACTTCTGTACCTAAATAGAACCAGTTCTTTGGTTTACACAAAACGCGCTCGACTCTGGCCGAACAACGCTAGATGGTCACAGCCCGTAATTACTGATGAAAAGTTATATAAACCATGTCATAGAAGAATCATATTTTCCCAAAACTATAAAATACAATAATTTGGGCTTGAGCTCAAAGTAATGGGACCAAAACAATAACAAATACAGAATTGAACATGACAATGACATTCAGTAACTGTCACGGTGACAGACAACCACAAGTGAGATATGGTGTTGAAAATTGAGTAAAATAAAATCCTTCCATGCATAATTTATATTCAACCAAAGTATTTAAAAAGTAGTCAGTTTGTAAATTACTTACCTATTTTCCCACGGTTTCACCGGCGATCTGGGGGTACTACTTCCCGTACTCGGACAGAATAAGCCTCGAGGACAGTCCTGTCTAGCTTCCCAGCAGTGAAATAATTTTTCAAATCGGTCCAGTAGTTTCAGAGCCTTTACATTACAAACAAAACATTATGAAGAAATTTACTCTATCGTCTCTATGTATTTTTATGTTTGTTTTAAGGAAGGTTCATATCATGAGATACTGAGTGATATCGTTACCCGGTCGCCGAGATAAGATTTTTTATGATTTATTTTTTTCTAGAGATACCCCTCCTCGCACAGGGATTGACAACATGCCACAAAAATAAGATTACCCAATTCATTTCAACAGCAATGTGCTGTGTTAATTTCGGCAATACTCGTTAATCATAAAACGTTACATACACTACAATAAGGAAAAAACAATTAAAAGAATACATGAGATTATACATTCCTTGTTATGTACCAAAAAACTACTATTTGAGTAATATTTTCAATTTGGCAACACTACGTCTATCAGTGTTGAAACCAAACAAAACAATAATTTGAAAATGAAACAGCAAAGCTACTCTGTTTATGATTTTAGGCACTACTGATAAGTGTTTACGACAAAAATATGTGAATTATATTATTCAAATATTTTCAGATACACTTATATTTTTCTCTTAACTATTTGAAAAAACTTTACTTTTCAAACTTTTAGCTTTGATTCGTACATAACGCCCTCTAGTGAAATTAACCTCAAACTACGCGTTGGCGGAAGATGGCCGTCGCGTGCCGAGTGTTGCTCCGATTGTTTATGACGATTTTTTAAGTTTTTATATTACGAATCCTTGTAATTGACCGTAGAATAAGTGAAAAAGTTATACAATTGACCTTAAAAGTGTTATTTGGAGTGTTTCTACTGTGTTTTATGATAAATTTCTGTTAAAAAGTGCGGCATTAGTAGTGTGTGTGAAGCAACTAGTTTTGAGTCAGTGTTTTTAGGAATGTTGTGAATCCAACTGGATTACGTCTATATTACTGGAGTTTGGACTTGTTACAACAGCATTCAGCCCTAAAGGTGGGTAATAACATGTTTATGAAACTTTTGGAAACTTAAAGTTTGTTTACATCGGAAAGCGCTACCGCGCATGTTCAGTTCAGTTCATAGGCAAAGTTTCTTCGAAATAGTTAAGAATAAAAAACTTTTTGTTCATTGTTTTTCGATGCTATTGTTTCGTATCAAGTTCTCGTAACTGGATTCTGATTGACATGTTAGGTAAATGCAAAGTATTTCTTACCTTTGTAATGCTTCCTTGAAACTATTTATCAAACAATTATTTAGATCAGGTTTTTCATTCTTAATTACCTAACTACTAAGATGCCTCGAGCTTACACACTAAACTAAAAGATATTCAAAATTGGAGCCCTAGCCTAGCGCCATGCATACAGCCTTCGTATCCTACGTACCTACATAACTTTTTTCGTGGTCATTGAACCGAGCGATGTTCGTGCCGACATAAAGCCTTCATACTTTTTTTAATTGCTCGAAAAAGTTTACGAACTTAGAAGCCTACTTGGTCATTTGTTGTTGTACTAGAATGTAGAAGTTATGATTTATCGTTAAATTAGGGAGTTTATTAATGAGTTCGTTTGTTTAACGTAATGAATAATTGTTTTGTTTGTTCTTTCAAGTAAATAAAGCATTATCATGAATGAGTTAGCTAAGTTATTTAAAGGTTTTAAATTATGTATTTTATTTAGTCTTTACCTAATATTTTTCGTGATGTCTGAACTTTGATACCTAAATAGATAATGCTTCGAGAATCGGTGGTTTCTTTTTGAAAATAGTTGACCCGCTGGCTGTTTGTTGCCCGGACTTTCTGTACGCGTTGCGAGGCTACTAGGACTTTCCGCACTTGGAAAACAGGATTTTAAGCTCTGATTTGAGTAACTGAGTCGATCGGCTAAACGCCGCTGTAAATTAACATCATGTGTAAAATGGTTACCTATGTATCACTGGGCACCAGATTTACCAGATACCTACCTAATTAACCAATAAACATACCCATTACCATTAGTCTTTAATAGATTATTAACCGTTTAGAAATACCCACCCGCATTTTATTCAAAAAAATGCGAAGCCAATTAAATATCGTACAAACCATGATTCACGCTTAATTAGTTATTGTTTCCACTATTCATATAAACGCACGTTTTGTAAATTCCACTAGCTGTGTTTAATTTGAACCGGGTTTTATTTAAAAGCACTCGTGTTCATTAAAACAATTTGTTTACGGTCGGAAAGATCTTCATTAATAAAATTAATTTGATGAGCTGTGGCCGTTACGCTATTATGGCAAATTTTTGACTACTTATTACATGAAGCCAATAATTCAAATTTTCAAAATACAAAGATAAATCCTGGAAGTTATACTTACGTCTTCAGTGAAATACCTACTCCACACACCCAATAAAAACTATGATAATTATTGTCTCCCATATTTGTACTTGACATCCAAAGACGTGTTAGAACTGTTACTAAAACATGTGCAACACCATTTACAGGTGCATTCGTTCTTGAAAACCTCAAAAGCCTTGTGAGTTGTTGTCAAATTACCTACCTACTAACTTTATTTTTCCAGTAACGCGTTGCATTTCGGAGCGCAGATAAAGGAGACACAATTGATTTGCTATTGTTTTATAATTAGAGAATTACAAGCTGTACAAGCAAGCAACTGTTCCTAACGGTTTCTCGCGTGGCCCTTCGAAGCTACCTATATCGCTCATCTAAATAGAAAGCCAACCTTCCTCGATGAGCGCGCAATCTAAAACTGAAAGAATTCTTCATGATTTAAAACTACAAACAAACAAACCTTCAGCTTAATAATATTAGTAAAGATTCTTGTGAAAACTTATAGCCTACTTCATTAAGCAACTTTTATTTCTAATCTCTTACAACATCTTAAGTCTTAACTTCAAGAACAAGTACCTACAGTCGTAAATTACTGTGTGATAATATTAAGTCTTGTTATTAAAGTTTTAATACCTAGATCAGGTGAGTTATGACCTTAGGTGAGCGCTTATGTACGAGGATTATTACTTAACATCAGTTTATGAATTTAATTTATTATAAGTCTACGTTGGAGTCGGGATTACGTTTCTGTCTGTCTTTCTGTTTGACGACATAAAATGTTTGAATGATCTAATTTGAATGACATTCCTAATTGATCTAGGTCGAAACATTGTGAAGACTGGTAAAGTTCGATTAGAATAGAAGGTTCAAGATCTGATGAAAACGTGGCAAATAGCTGAATGCGACAGAAAAAATATTCAACTGGATATTTTATTGACGACCAATATTTATACGCTTTGATTATGGGTGTACGAGTACCTACTCCACTATTGTTCATTACAGTTAAATGGCACTTAACTGATGCTACACGAAACTTTCAAAATGTTCATTACAACTCCACGTTATTTAATAAAATATCGAACTAGCCACTCATGCGTCATAGTTGGCTCGGTCATCAGTATTCACTGGCATATTTCATAATAATTCACCATGCATGCATGCATTCATTGATTGGTTAATTTTTATGCGCAACTGCACCATAACAATTGTCTTTGTTGTATAAAAATGGCTGTGAAACAAGACAGGAATATTAACGAGGACTTTTATTGAATTTAATGTGATTCAAAATCACTATCGTTTTTGTTATCGATTGTAAATTGGATTCAATTAACTGCTCGAGTAACTTATTTGGCTAAAAGCTTTTGCTTGTGATTGTACTGACGTGATAAACTTGATTGATTTTCAAGGTTAAAAATGCCATTTTTGACTCATAATAAAGTACTTTATTCATATTGCTAGTGTAAGTCTCTAACTCTTTGCAAGTCTATTAATTCATAACTAAAGAGGTTTTATTATTTAAACGAATGGATTTGTCAATAAATCGTCGGTTATTTTATCGATTGTTTCTTGTTAGTCGTATCACTTAACCAGTTTTGCCGACGTGTTTTTACGAGTGTTGGTAACACGATGAAATAGGCATCGAGTGGAATCGAGTATTCGAGTCCCCGCGGCGCTGTATGAAGCTTAAAATCTATCACTATTGGTTGTAACTTGTGATAAAATGTTGTTTTATGTTGTTTAAGTACTTTTATGTTTAAGGTTTTGTATAGTAACTTAACGAAGTTTCATCAAGTGAAATGTAGTATTACGAAGATACTTGATAACTTATAGATGCTTACTAGAAAAATACCAACTGTCGTTTGTTTACAAAGACAACAAACAAAGGGTATTCTCTATTGTTCATTCATACATTTTCAAATGACGACGATTGAAAGAAGAATGTCCCCAACCACACTTATGAAAGGAGTCTTGCCAATAAAATCTTAAACAAAATTAGGTTAGAAGAACAAACATTCGCTGTATTTAAAACACCGTAACCTGCCATTAGGCACGGCTTTGATCCACGTTTCGGTTTTTGTGAACAAAGCTATCAGGATCGCGTTACTAATCGTGGTTAGGCGGCAATTAAACAATTAGCTGCAATGAATGGAGTCTTAAGAGTGAGAGGGTGAACTGTTCACACGCATTACCTGTGATTCAATTGAGAATGGTGTAAAGGGGCCTTATTTACGGAATTTTAAAACGCGTGAGTGTTTTGTTAAGAATTTATAAGCACTTGAGAAAATTCTAAATATTATTGTTAAGTACAAGATTTTAACATAATTTACTATGTTATTAAGATGTAAAGTTGATTCTCTTTTTATTAGAAATGTTTCCAAACCTATTACAATTACTCATTTCCCACCTTGTTTCTCTCAATATGCACTCTTTTATCGACACTTCCGACCGAAAAGCTGCCTTAATACAGGTTATCCGCTATCTGGCTTAAATCAATCTGAATTCTGCAATCGCATTTCATTCATTCATTACCCCGAAGAGGGACAGTTCCAAAGTAAACAGTAATAACCAATGAGAGCCAAAAACATTTATTCCCATCGTTCATGGCTTTATTACCCACTTGATTGCGCACTTACTCGCAATGAAAACAAAATACCCTCAATTATTATCGAAATAACGTCGAAAAGCGCTTTTCACGAACATTTTTTATGTCTACCTGCTTTTTTTCGTTCATTCTTGTTCACAAATCGAGTGTGTGGGAATCTGTTTACACAACGTTTTCCGTAAATCAATGATACAGTCTGTAGCTTTTGCTTTGGTACAGATGTGGAAAATGCAGGTTTTGGACTATGTATTAAATCATCATCCTCCGACCCTTTTTCCCAAACTATGTTGGGGTCGGCTTCCAGTCTAACCGGATTCAGCTGAGTACCAGTGCTTTACAAGAAGCGACTGCCTATCTGACCTCCTCAACCCAGTTACCCGGGCAACCCGATACCCCTTGGTTAGACTGGTGTCAGACTTACTGGCTTCTGACTACCCATAACGACTATGTATTAAATATTAGAATGTAATTATTGTTCAAATTACGTGAATATTGTTTTTTTATGTAATGTAACACTGCCGCAGAGAGCTGAGCTAGATATTGACAGTTTTCCAGAGAAACGCTCGAAGGAGGGTCTTATATTTCCGCGGAAAAACTAATTTTATATGATTTGAAAGCACTGAAAGTTGAATATGATCTGAATACAGATCTATGAAAAGGCCAGATGTAATCAAAATGCTTGCCTTTGGGAACGTGGCTGAATTTGGTTATAATATTATGGTAGGGCTCCTGTCTAGGAATGAAATACGGATGAGTACTAACTAAACGATCTGTTTTGCGGTTTTGTACTTTCTCAAAAAAAACCTTGAAAACACAATGCTCATTTCCGTGTAACCTATTTACTCAAAAATAACAATCGCTGTCGCCCAAACATATCAAGCTCATATTTGCAGTAACAAAGTAGCTTGAAGCAGAGAACTTTAAATAAAACAGTGTAAAGACTGGCTGAACTGCATTCAGTTCGTGTTTACGCGTCTCGTCAACATTTACTCTGGCCGGCCATTTAGCCCTGTTTGCACAAAGAGTAGTTAGTAAAGGGAGTGGTATTATTAGCATTTGAAACTTAGAACATTTTAAACCAGTCCTTTTGAATTTTTAAATTTTTGGCTTAGAGTAGCTCTATTTCTGCAATCTTGTTATTTACACTTCATAACCAAGCTAACTTTACTAAGCTTTATGTTAATGAGAAAGTTCATAAAGCAAGTTCAAAAAGGCGGAAAAACAGCGAGAAAAAATATCTCGTAAATAATCGTCAATGGAGAGTCACGTCCCCGAAATAATGACCGTCTTCAACTTCCTTTTACATTAATTGCTCGGATGTCCATACCTTCACACTCCATTGACTTAGTACTCCATGTTTGTGTTGGGATGTCATTAGATACTCTTTATGTCCTACAGCGTTTGATTCGAGTGTTTTGCAAACTTAATTGGTAGGGGAAACTTTAGTTTGATCTCTGTACGATGTTTTAGTTAGTAGCCTATGTGTAATTCGGTGATCTAAAATTTTCTGGATCACTCCACCATGTTTCGAAATTACATGTTTCTAGAAGTTAACTCAACATAAATCTGCACGGAGAATATAATGTATTGAGTCCGTGAACTACGAAAAAAATACAGCAAAAGAAAATCTCCAAATCTCAAACCACATAAAAGACAACGACATTATAATCTGCGTCTGTCTGAAAATCTGAACGTTGGCACATCATGAAAAATCCAATACAGTGGCGAATCGTGACCTGGCAGTGTAATAGCCCTGAATAACTGAAAGTTATTCTTCTGGCGACGCCCAAGAGGTTTCACGCCCCAAACACGACTTATGATCAAGAAAAATTGATGATATCCATCGATTTTGAAGTGACGATTCTCTGTACGCTTTTCGGTACTGTATGTACAAAGCTTCTTACATAACGCAGATTCTCTTAAAGCAAAAATGAGCATTGACCCTTACGATATATTTATTTCAAAATTCAAGGTTGTACCATTCTGTTCTTCTGCACTATGGTATCAGAGATACACTTATGTAGGTGTCTCATTTCCCCCATCTAGATTACAGTCCAGTGTGTCACTATGTATATTGAAGGACTATTATGTTCTAGTTACATGGTATCCAGTGTCGCAGTAACTCAAAGCAGTGTCACTTATCTTGGCTCCTTCACCGCAATTAGAGATGCAGCGGTGATCTTCAGTGGCGCCTCTGCGGCGTTTAATTACTTATTCGAAGTAACATCCCCATCTGTGACACTAATCGCTGCTATTCCTGTCATAAGACGTCCAAATCTCAGATTAAACGGGGTGCGATTTGAACGCTGTCACTCACTTGTCCAATCTTAAGGCCGGTTTACACTTTGCGAAGTGTGAAGTGATAAGTGTTAAGCGTTAACTTTACGCGATAAGTGTCAAGTGTTAAGTAGTCTTTTCCATCTCCGTTTACACAGTGTTTAGGAAGAAGCTCATAGTAGTACTGTCCGTTGTGCATAGTGTCTCTAGAAATGGAAGATCAGAGCCTAATATTGAGACAAATAATAAAGGAGATTGTATCTGTTGTGGTATCTGATATAGAAAATGAACTCAATTTTGAAATCGGGAATTCCCATCGCTTCACTCAGTTTCAATAGGGCCGCATCTCTCAACTGTTTGTTTTTAAATTCTGCGCACTTTACATTGTATGTATAGGCATTCGAACTTTATGTATTCTTGAACGAATTTTAAAGTAGACGGAACAACATGTTCCGTCTTTCAACATGTTCCGACTTCATTTTCGCTTTGAACTTGACACTGCGCACTTAACACACACGTATTTACACACTGATTAGTACAGGCAAATTGCGAGAGAGGGTAGTAGAAAAGTTGAGAGGGGGTAGTCACTTAACAACAAAAATAGACCTTGATTCTATTCACTCGCACTAATCAATAAGTACTAATCGCACGTATCACTTAACACTAATCACTTTACACTTCCGTTCACACCTTGATTACTAAACACCTGCACTAATCACCTGCACTGTTAACTTAACAAAGTGTAAACCGGGCATTACTAAGAGGTCGGATTCTGTTTCTATAGATTTTGGAAAAAAATATTTATTCGTACGTATAAAGTCCATATTGCTTGCAAATCCTTATATACGTGTATAATCTCGTTAGAAACATTTAGCTCTGTTCGGTACCCTTTCGAAACGTAAACACCCTTATTGGTGAAAGTATATTTGCAAAAGTACATTTTTACTAGAGCGCGTGAAGAAGCTACTAAACGATAATCACGCAAATCCAGTTCATTAAACTCACAATAAAATAGGGCATTAGTCATCATCTAGTTGCTAATACTACAATCGGTTAAGTGAACCGACTTCGCCTGGGAAAACGCTAGGATAACGACCGCAAGCATCAACTACTTAGGTAATACTCTGATCATTAAACTCAATTGAAAGAACCATGTTTAACGTGCCGACAAGTGGCAACAATGAATATCTTGTTATCATTGAGCTCTAAACCATCACCAGTGGCCATAAGAATATTACTTTCGACATCTAGTACGTTCGGTGTGGTCGTTTGGAAATGAAGCAAATTCTGGTGTGAAAATAACCATTTTATTTTGAGCATTTATCTTACTGTAAGTAAGCCCTAAGGATAAAACATTACTAATTTTAAGACTGAGTGGGTACTTACTTCAACAGCTCGTATAAAGTAACATTAAAAGAAACTTTCGTGTACTTCTTTCAGACTGCCTATGGGTACATTCGCTTCAATATTTTTCCCATTTACACATCTCAAAGTCTCCTTAGACAAGAAACACGTATTAAAAAGTTCCATCAATAACGTCTGCCAAGTTCTTTGATAACAATTCTGCAAGGTCTCCTCAGACAATAATAAATTGCAGAACTTATAGTATTTTAACAGTCACTGTTAGAACTTGTTGAAAAAGAACTTTCGCTACATCCTTCTTATCTACTCTTAAAACTGGATTATTAACTTCATTAGCTGAGCAAGCATTCTTAAGTTTTAATTGAGCATTATTCATGATGTTTCACTAAGTTACTTAATTACTCATGCTTTCTCTAGGGAATATATTAAAATCTTCAAAGTCAGACTCGAGGCCGAGTTGTACTGCATAATTTATTAGCCAGAATTCTGTATCCATACATCTAAAATTTTCATAATCTCCTATCCCCAATGTTCGGTGTAAGTGTGCAATAAATATTGTATGCAATGGGGCTACAACATGTTATTTGCTAACTCACAATCCCCTGCTTCTGTGCAGGGGTCGTTTCTATTCATAATATGGCCAGAAATTGCGAACAAATCATACGCAGTAAAACAAACTTTACGGTACTGGTGTTTGGGCTTGAATTTGTTTCTACAATTTCTCAAGTTTCACCGTCCTAGATTTATGTTACTTATTACATTTTACACGCGTGAAATGAACACGTATCAAATGAAAACTGCAATTTGCAACTTTATGTTGCTGACACAGGAACTATTTGAGAAAGGGATTCATAGCTAATAGTGGTCCTTTGTTAGATCCTTCTGAACCCTTTTGTCGTTGAGGCCGTAAATTATCTATTTAGGTTTGCATTTGGCGATAAATTGCTTTTATTCAACGAATCGTAAAAAGAAACATGTCAACACGATATTATTAAAACGATATTGTATTCAGACGCGAATGTCGCATTCAAAACGTATGTGACTTCAATCAAAAGCTTGTCTAGATCTATGCGTTTGTTCCTACGTTAGTTCAGAAGTATCTTCAATAACATTTCGAACTGAAATACCGATGTTATCCACAAAGTTATTAGAACACGAATCCCTTTATCTAAGCCATCGGATGTACTGAGAGCCGTTCTGAGTACTTACCTAATCTGTACGGTTGCTATCTCGGGTCATAGGCCAGCAGATACCGTAAGTCGTATGCCAAAAGCTTCTAGCGATATTGCTACCTACGGCTATCAAACTAAGGTAAATTTTCCAACGAATAGATTGGAAAGCAACGCCGGAGTTTCCAACATACCACATTTTGTTGAAGAGTACATTTTAAAGAACTCTCTTTGCCGAGTTCGACCTATTTCTGAATGTGATTGATGATTTCAACCCCTAATTTTATCGAGAGTACGCTCAACTTGAATCTTATCGTAGTTAGAATAAAGTTCATAACAGATTTGTTATTGATATTAAACTTTCTATAATATTATTGTAAAGTTGCAGCTGCAGAATTCGGGTAGCATATTTTTTGGAGGGAAATTAAATGTAGCAGTACACATTAAGACAAGAACCAGGAAATTCTCAAGAGATAAGTAAATTCTGACCTAGTTAGCTCAATTGCTAGAGTTTGCCTCTAAAACGTGGAGTTCTTGGCGTGAATAGTAAGTGGAGTAGGTATTTCCGAGCATTCCTTATCTGCGTCTTAAGGATGTTACTAGACTTAAATCTTTTTATTCATGGTGAACTTATTAAAGCCACCGCACACAATTAATATTCTAAGTGCCTATAGGTACCTAGTTTTAAATCAAACTGTACCTACGTACATTTTTCTTTTACTTTCTTATAATAAGATAAAATATCATAATAAAACAAAATGTTTATTTGGCTTCATTGGCTCCACAACTCGTAACGTTAGGAAAATAATACTCGGAATACTTGTAAAAACATTATCAAGGCTTCCGCCATAACGTTGAGTATTTCCTTACCATTTTTTTTGCTGTCACATCCGTTTGTTCGGACAATTAGCTTGTTCCCTTGCCCGACTTTTGTCCTCCTTTGCATAATATCCTTGAACACGACTTAATTTCTTTAGAGACAAATATTGCTTTTTTCTTCGTTGCAAATTAAGATAGCAACGTCCCTTTTGTTGCTCGAAATCTGAACGTGAACGACTACTGGAACTCTTTACCGAGTTAAAAATGCTTCTTAGACTGTGGAAATTAAAAATGAATTTACTCTGAAATTCTTCTAAAAGCACAATGGACAAAGATAAAAGGAGGAAACTTAGTAACCCGACTGTTCATTATACGCGCCATTAAGTCCATTTTCACTCGACTAAGACGAGGAGTTAATCTTCCTGATACAAGGTATGTTTTCGGTTTTTTAAGCTTACCATTTGACATATCCGTCTTGCATCGTTGAATAATGGCTTTGGTCCATTAAAATATCTACTTCGGACGCCCCTAAGCTTCTAAATATAACATAACTGTATCCCTTGACAGCTAAATGTTTATTTGTGGGAATTTTTTGTCTTGGAATGACGTTTTTTTGTGTGTAAGGCGGTATCATGCGGGATTTTACATGTTTGAGTTGTGTCGTGGTGAGTTCTCCTAAGTATTATGTTTGTTTCTTTAGATTATGCGCCATGTTTTTGGTATTTTGAACATGGAGTACATGTAGAGGACTGAGTAAAGCTTTGTACTTAAGTACATGTTAAACGAATTTTTATATTATGTCGTTTGCTTAGTACTATTCGGATATGGCATGTGGTAATTCTTTTCTGAAAGCCTTGTTATAAAAATGAATCCGAGGAATTAATTGTTATATACAGCGTATATTTTTTTACAAGAGAAATCCAAGTTGTTTCTGAGTACATTAAAAGTTTTCAGCTCTAACAGAATTGAGCCTAAAACTTAGTTTTCTTGGAATCCAATAGAAACTTCAAGGAATATTCGTTTTAAACCCATGAACAGTCACGAACAATATCGACAATTTGAAGACAAAAAGTGATTTCTAAGAACCTTAAGACTGCTAGTTATAAGTTCATTGGTATTCAAATGACCAGAGAGTAAGTATTTTTATCTCGCCGACGTCAAGTTTATCTTTTATTTACTTTAGAAATTCTACCATTCCGTGTCAGAATTGTCGTTGTATATTATATTCCTGTTTGTTTTATGGCTGTTTGTCTTGGAGCTTGGAAAATAGCTGTCGGTTTTACTCCCGGAACACGACATTTCACCGGCATTTGTTGAACAAACTTGTGTTCTCTTGAAAACCTGAAATTGTAATCAGTTTTATTCATGCACTTAACTGCTTTTACATCAGAATAGTTTTATAGCATATGACGTTTGGAAAACTAAATTAATTTTGGGCGTGTTTCTCTGTAATAAAATTTCTATCAGCTCTCATATCTACTTAGTAACTAAATATATTTATACCGTGCTTTTCGGTGTAACCTAGTTAAAACTTAAAATTAATTAAGAGTTTAATTTTGGCTAGTTTGTAAGTGGTATCGTCGGTTTGTGACCTGTCTGCAGTCTCAGTACTTAAAGTTTTTGAACTAATAAAAACTTCATTTAAGAACACAAAGGTACTTTTATTAGATTCGTTGTGAATCTGTTTGACTTATTTTCTGCTTGACAAAGATTTGACCTTAATCAAATTAAATGTCAAAAAGTTTTCACTGATAAGTTTCTGTCTGTCAACTTCTATTCCAAAGAGAATACCTAAAAGCTATAACTGCCCTCAAACATAGATCAGATAGACCTATTTCTTAAACTAGAAAAAGTAGCGCCACTAAGTTGACATTAGTAGGTACTTGTTGATACAATATACATTGTGAAAAGACTTACTGTTTATAAACTATCATTAGAAAGAGTAAAAACGCCTCTTCACTCTAAAATAGAACAATAACATCAACCTTAAAGTACCTATGAACACAATGTTAAACTTAAAACTTTACCCAATTTGGGTAAAAGTTTTCTACATCATGTACCACAGATATCAAGTTTTACGGTCGTTGAAGCATGTCTAAATATGCGTGCTCGTGAATTACTTAAAGCTGACCTTGCCTTGTTTGACCCTTTCGTTATGTATGATCTATCTGCCTTGCCTGAGCTAATATAATTTTATGTAATACCTATGTTTAAGCCATGTGAAACAGTATCTAGATGAAAGTTATTGAACATTTTATTTGTTCGTAAATGAAGAATAAAATGCTGTCCGTTTCAATTTTAAAGCTATTCAGTTTTCTACTTAATGATGTTAACACATTTCGTTCTTTTTTCCAGAAACTGAAAAATTGGGACCTTATCTCACTTTTTGAAGTTCTAACGATGGATGCAGGAGTTTTGATTTATTATCTTAATCTATTAGTGTTGAAACAGTAATTTCATGAACTCATGTATGACATAGTAATTGTAGTATACTATCTTCTTATTAGTTACAGAATCCATCTCTTCATACATTTCATTATCAGTTCTTCATTACATAATTTAGCATGAAATTATTATATAGGTACTCAAATCATCATCGCCAAAACTATTATCTGGATAGCCACCATCGTTGAGGGAATCATAATATATAATATTAATTACATCAAAATACAATACTTTGAAAGTAGCTTCTAGCGTAATGTTTAATTTCACAGTTTAGATATAAACTGAGTTAATTTCAAAGAAAACCATGTGAATTTCTAATTCACATCTATCCAAACACACGACAATCGAAACTAACCGTTACGGAATCGTGACAATTTCCAAGTCGTCAAGTAAATTACATATGTTGTTGTTGTTAACGGTACTTCTGATGATGTTTCTTTCCATAACATCATTCATATAGTAACGGAATAATATATAGAAAGGCATATAGACTTATAAACTACTGCTGCCATATTAATGGCTATGACCCCTTTTGAAGGCTGATTCCAAATCTTTATTCTTATATAGGTAACCTTCTATTTACTACTCATTCCTATCTTCAAGTCACCTGATACCTGATATCCATCAGTATTCATCGACCCTTTTCGTTCCGTTATATCTTGTTTTTTTGCCTGTTTTGGTATAGGCATAATAACTTAAGGTTAATTTAATCTATGTTTCTTATTATGTACTTAGTTGTCATTTTGACAAAATTATGTGTTCTAGCAATGACTTTGCTAATCCTCAGCTTGCCTTGACCTTCGGACTTTCATCTCTTATATTCATAACTGACACTCAATAAAATTATTCCAAGAATCTATACTCATTTTCGCTTAATATTAATTAAGTTTATGAACCCTCGTAAATCTGAAGTTTGGAGACCAATCGTCCTCAAGATTTGTTGTCAGACATGTTTGACAGCTGTCGAAAATTTTAAGCCCTTCCCCCCAGTAGTCAGTCGTATAATTTATTTTCACTCATAGCGTGTAAACCATCATTTATGTTTTAGTAGTATTTCATAGTACCTGTCATTTGGTGTTGGAATGTAATTTATTTTACACACGGAATTCTGTTGGATAAATTACGAGGTTTGTATTTTCATAGTTTTTATTTTTATACTGGCAATTAATAACTAAAGGTTTTTTTTTCTCGTGGCTTTCAGGACTGATGGTTTTTCCTTTAACGCAAATTTGTTGTTTCTGAAGAACGTGGTCGCTGAAGATTTAAAGAACCTAATGACTGCCAAAAATTTCAATGAAACCCACCAAAAAGCGCCTGAAGTCCAAATTTTATATGAAGATAGAACAAAACTGCATGAATTATTTCCTTCAGTATCCAAATTAAATATCTAGGTAGTAAGAACATAAAATACAACTAACTAACTTAGTCATTCTACCAAGTTATTCTGAATTGTTGCCACAAAATACAGCTTACTGGAGGTACTTAGCTTTTAGAAGCTAGAACAACGTTAATACTGGCTTTTACTTTGCTTTAAGCACAAAGCACTTTTGCTGTCCACAAGTATTCATTCAAAATTGTTCAGATTAAATAAAGCTTCATTCGGAATACTCCCCAAAAGTTCTAGAGTAAAATTTCAATAACTAGCTTGCCAAACTTTGAAGCATTTTAAACTAATTTCCGATAGAAATGTTCAAAAGACGGTAACTCGTAAACTGAAGTTCATGTCTAATATTAGTTTTTGGTACCTGAGTAAGTAGTTTTATGGTTTTGGTACCAAGTTAATTTGCGGCAGTTATTAAAATAGTTAGTGCTGAACATTTACCGTTTTGAGGGATCATTTGGATTTAATTGGAGATAAAATTTCGAAGTAACGGTATTCCGAAAGTCTTGCGTGTATTGTAGAAATTTGGTAAAGCATTTATTATTTTTATGGATAGTTTTCACATTAAACTTTCAATCCATTGAAGCATAATTTTGTTCGAAATCCAAAAACTTTTCAAAATAAATTGGATGGCTCAAAATAAAGTATATACGAGTATTTTACAAAGTAGAGTTTTCGAAAAAAGCATAAATCATATTATAACAAAATTATGTTATAGTTTCTATACTATTACGAATACGTATATCTTTGGATCTTCCCAAGTCGCCCGCTGTGCCTAAATCACACAGTTTAATTTAATAGCAAACCACCCACTTAATTAAATAAGGCTGTGCTTGAGAAATTATGCCCTTGTATGGGTTTTTTCTAAGTTTAGATAAAACTTAAAGGTAAGCTTACTACATTAAGAAAACTATTTAATCTATCATTTGAAATGAGAACTACAAAACCTAGAATAAAATGCCACATAATAAAAACCTAAAAACCCACACTTAATCAAAAGAAATTCTTCGCTGTGGGAACATAAAAATCTTACCACGAACGTCTCAAAAGTGGTATCAATACGTGCTTGTACAAAGGCGTAAAATGAACCGTATAATGAAGAGTATCGGGCAGAAAATTACAAGCCTTGTGGAACACATGTTTCCTAATAATAGGGAGGCGGGAAGGTGAGGGTTCTCTCAAGGTATAAGGTGCTCCTTTTTTATACGGTGAATCGCTTATCGATCGTTTTGTAGAGAATGGCCGTCGAAAATGTCTGAAGTTTTTTTTGTCGTTGACCGATGTGGAAGGTTGGGCGCCAAATTGCTTTTAATGAGATCGAGCCGGTGAGTCGGTTACATGACACTGATTTTTTTCTTACAGTTTTTAGGAGTATGAAAACTCTTACATATGAAGACAAGAGCTAGAAACACTAACTAAAAGGTCGTAAAATTAGTGCAATATTTACAATTCTGAATTTCGACGCCTTGTGCAATCAATTCAGAATAATTGAAAGATGTTTCTGATTGGTGACACATGTAAACTAATGTACCTTTAAACTCCGGTTTTTAGGGGTATTTGAAACCCCACGCAAAGTATCTAAACAAAACAGATATGTACCTACATACTTAAATACCTATATCTTTCCCCTTTGTACCTTCTCTGCCATGCATAGCTATAAACCAGTCCTTAAACGTTCAAAACCCATAATTACTCGATACCGTATTCTTTACCTGCTTAAAAATGTAAACGGTAATAAGGATTTTCCGCCACGTGTATTTTCCCATAGAAAAATAACTCTGTTGGGAATAAAACGACATAATATGATGTATTTTTAATGTTTCAAGAAATTTGCATGTCAAAGCTTTGTGATATGAATATTTTTGCTGGTTCGCGTGGTTGCGGGTAGTCGCGTTTTCAAGTTTATATTGTACATCGGTTCTGATAAATCTTTTAACTCCGTGGCAAATATGTATAATAAACTACTATAATAAACTATGTGTATACCTACAAAAAAGTAAATATTTGATGATACAATTAATTGATAAGCTCTTTGCAAAGAGTCAAAATCATCAGATGCATTGACATGAAAAGGTCAACATTAAATTATATTAAACTGAGACTAGAAATTATTTAAAGACTATCTCATTCCTTTTACGTCCTCGGACGTTAATTAATAAGCCTTGATAATGTAATTATAGACTTGCCATCTAATTAATGACGTCTATGACATCCAATGCTCATTAATATTCGTAATTATTGTTGTACTTTCAATTCTGAATTCATAATGTATTTCATGGGCGTGCTTATGGCAACGCTATCACGCGATTCAATGTTTGCTCACTCGGAATGGAAAGTAAATAATTTATTAAATGTACGAATTGGAGAAAGGCAGACTGATTTAATTACTTACCATAAGAAGTAAAGGGTAGGAGTCAAACACTCTGGCCTGCTCTATGGCGCTTCCAAAGGAACGTATAAACTTTGCGATCTAATAGTTTCTTTCCATACTTGAAAGTCCATATTCCCATATTCGTTAAGGAGACGGACGAAGTAACAGATCTAGAAATAGATGCAACATTGTAAGGCTGTGTGCGGTATTGCAATAATACAGCTTAAGTTGGCTTAAATTTTACATAGCGCGAAGACTTCGTAAAGTTATTATGCCTTTAAATATACAAAAGTACTGTCTGAAGTGGCGTCTTGATCTTAAGCCAAAGAATGTCTTTGAATGCTCTTTCTGTAGCCTTGCAATAAACTTTTATCAGTCCCTTTCTCGACAATTCTGCAGGAATTTTTTTATTTTATTTATCACTGTCTCCATATAAAAACGATCCCTAGATAACTATAAATACGTTTAATACACAGACAGATCCTTTTACCGTTTATATGTATTTTGATGTTTTAGTGTATTATATTCCAAAGGTCTCGGATTTGAGGTAAAAAAACAAAAGGGGCGCAAACAAAATATTCTGAATAATTTTATGGATTCATGGAAAGTTTTTTTGTCTTTCGGCTGATCTTGACCCGAAAAGTAACGTAAATTCGGTATCTTTTGCATTTAGAATGTTTTTCTTTGGACTTTTACTTAGGAGATACTGATCGAATAATGGTAGGCATTCGAAGTCTAGAAATGTTATCTTATAGGATTGTAAAATTTACCTTGATTTTGCTAAAGCCTAGTTAGTTAAGAAATGTTTGATCAGCATTAAAATTTATTAGTACATTTAAGTATACCGAATTAAACACGATTCTCTCTATTTATTACAAAGGAGCCAGTTTTAATAACGAGATTTTGGACGTTCAAGCATTACTCCCCCGCTGTGCCGTTTTATTACTGAACAACAGAAAATATACCTATTATAATAATGGCTCCGTTGATCTGTATCAGCTGCCCATCTTCCACGACAGTAAACCGAGGAGGTAGGTACAACGGTAATACTGAGAATAACTGTTACGAAGTTAAGCAATGGCCTGACAACTTACGCATTAATCTGATAGTAGAACCTGTCGGTTTTCCCTCTACGTGACGCTAAAAAATGAGGAAGCTGCCTCTTTATTGTTTCGGCGGTCACGACTTACAAAATTAGCAAAAAGTTTATGACCTGCCTCTGATGATAAATGATAACATAAAGCCTTGAAGTCAGCATTTCAACGTAGCATAAAACGTAAGTATTCCACAGTTTATTTTATGCATAGAAATTGCAGTGTGTTTCCCATATAAAATAACTTTATATTCAACAGTTTTCTAGCGAAACGATCGATTGACAATACGTTAACTGAATTCAAACTACAAAGTACCCGCACTTTTATCGTCAGCAACTTAGTTTAACTGCTCAATAAAAGCACACCACACTTCCTTTACCGAACGGGTAACTGCAGATAAAAAATAAATGTACCTATTTATACTTTATTTGAACATTTGTTAAGACCACCGCGTTAGCTATATTTCTTATAGTAATTGCTATGAATTTGTGAGCATTTTTATCATAAGCAGTAGAACGTTTTTTATAATTTTCAACAAGCATTTCCAGAGGAGATCTTATAGATTACGCAGTGTTGCAAAAAATAGATTTACCTTCATTTTTGACTTGGGAGATCATTAGAAGAATGAATCTGTCAATAACATTCTCTCCCGCTGTGGGTGCAGCAAGAAGGAGTGTCAATCTTTTACTGACTAAAACCCACCTTTCTTCTGGAGCCGCTTAAGTACCAGGGCCACGGTAACTCAACCCCGCGGCCTATCTATTTACACATACCTACGTATAGCTTTTTGTGTCTATCTGATCGTTCACTGAAAACAAAATACAATTGTTACAATTCCAAAATAACAACAGAAAAAGTCAAGAGTGCCTAAGAGGATTCAACCCACAACTCTCAAAATATCGTCAATTGTCGCTGACGTGGCAAAATTGGACTGTTAACGGTATTCTTAATAGCTCTCAAAGACATTTTGACAAAAACCGTAGACATCCATTCGGTAAGTACTATTTTACCTTTATTTAATAAGTGTTTTTGTACATTTCTTTGTTGAAAATGTTACTTGTTGTTATTCAGTACCAGAATTTATTAAATCTTATGTACTTATTAGAAATACGTCCTTTATACGAAACCACTGTGTTTTTAGTTTTGGACTGTATATATATGAAACTATTCGTTTTCCCGCGGCTTCACCCGCTTCCCTTGGGAATTTTTCAAATCGGTCCAGAAGTTTCGGAGCCTTAGAGGTACAAACAATTAAGGAAAAAATGTTTCCTCTTTATTATATTAGTATAGATGAAGTGACTACAAATAAACTTTTAAACTCACTTCCTTATCTTTAATTAAAATAATATTGCCTCACCTGTCTACTCGACTTTTGTAATTAAATTGAATGTTAATTTTCACCACTTCCTGTTTCTAAAGAGCATGTAATATGCTTGGAAGAGAAACAAAAACTTTAGTACAGATATGCCGCCATATTGGATCTGCGTTCGTTATTGAATCTTTATTATATCTACATAAAGTTATGGGTGATGTCATTTAAAATCTTAGCGTTACGCTCATTAACTTTATTTGACTTGATCAATATGTTAATTAAAGTTTTTTTGTTA
Organism: Helicoverpa armigera; assembly: GCF_030705265.1. Taxonomy (NCBI): domain Eukaryota; kingdom Metazoa; phylum Arthropoda; class Insecta; order Lepidoptera; family Noctuidae; genus Helicoverpa; species Helicoverpa armigera. The sequence continues at coordinate 4,076,585 of NC_087145.1, read as the reverse complement.
ATACCTACCTACATGACTGTCTACATTTTTTCGGCTCCTAATTGACATCCAAATGTATAAATGAAAAAGAAATCTACAATATTTAATATCAGCCTTCATGAATCACTTTTAAATATATTTTTTTATTGATTTGAGTCAGTCTTACCGCATCCCATCTGCTTCCAGACACGATAGCTCCTATATTGCCCGTCTTACTCACATCGACAGATGTTATTAAGATATCCAGAAATAATCCACCTACTGGCTCTACGATAATTTTGGATCTTAATTAAGTGTATTGGCGAGCTCTCGAGTGAATAACAACACCCCATATCTCCAAATTGTGAGAAATATAATTCAGAACCGTATTTGAAGAATTTATTTGTGTTATTATGACTGTAGATATCAATTAAAGGAGCTTGGGAATTTTCCATAGCTTCATTTAGCCTCAGGATTGCGTTTCATTTCCAAGATAAGAGAATTTTCCTTGATATCAATACTCGAGTGCCATAAAAGCTTTATCGTATTCTTTTCTGTGTTCATTCTTTAATTCGTTTCCGTATACCTACAAATTGTTAAAAGAACAGATTTTTTAATAAAAAGCGGTCCAGAAAACCGTTAAAATAACTGACAAAATATTTCAACTATCACGTCAAATAATTCCGTCGCTAGCCTGAACTTTTCAAAAGCGTTGTTGCTGAGCTATCGATTACATAATAAACTTTCGGGATGATATCCAACGTTAATACTCAGTTCCTGCATCCATCAGCATGAAAACTATTAGCACAGACCTCCGATAAAAGCCGCTTTTCAGCTACATCGGGGAAATATGATTTTGCTGAACGTAGTTTTTCGATGACATTATGCTAATGTTTCCTGCCCTACATCTCGTTTGAAAGTGGCTCTTTGGCATTAATATGTCTTTGACTATACTACATTTGGTTAGCCATTTTAACTGAAAGTAAATAGTGTTGTTAAATAGGACTGTTCATACAATTACATATTAAATAAATAAAAAACTGTTTAAAATACCTAATGGTTCAATCGCTAAGTAATTGTTATTGCTGCAGGTATTTACATTGATTATTATCTCAACTTAATTTTAATCACATTTTATTAATAAAACGTCATATATCAAGATTTTTTGTCTTTGGCTTGATACTTATTCAAACGGGTTATATGAACAATTTGAAGCTATAAAGTAGTGAATATCCACTCGTGTAGTCTACAAGCAATAGATCTGCCAGCAATTTTCTCAAAATTCCAAACTCCGTAAGCAATTCGATCACGGAGTCCATAAAACTTTAACTACCGTCGTATATCGTGACTTAAAAACATAACCAAATTTAACATGTCGTGTGCCATAAACTAATTGAATTGTAGCGCAATAAAATAATTTAATTACTCGTCAAACACATTTTAAGCTGGTAATAGCCAGCCTGGCGTCTCTTAACGCAATTAAGACTGCTTTACATAATCATGAAATATGCGTTGCGCGAACGTTAGATAGTATTTTCATCTGAATACGTAGTACTTAAATGAGAAAATTTATAACGGTTTAAATTCAAGTTATTTTTTAAACATAGGTTTAACTGGACTATAAAGTCTGAAATCACCAACCCACATTGAGCAAGCGTGGTGATTAACGCTCAATCCTTCTCTGTGTGAGAGGAAGCCTGTGCCCAGCAGTGGATAAAAAAGTGATGATTATAAGCACACGCAAGTGGGCAGGCATTTCCGTATCTAAAATATTGAATAGACTCAAGAGCGCTTATGAATAGAACTTTGTTTTACCATTCTTATTATAGATCTTCATTGTATCAAGACTTGAAGCTAATAAATATGCCAGCGATAACACAAAGATGTTAATAACACATCTAAAATGTATCTCGATTTTATAAATAGTCAAACTAACATATTGTGTGGTCTAGATCTTAGAAACGAAGTAACATCTGCTACGAAAAGTCCAAATAGGTCAACACCAAGCCATAATGCTAGTCTGCCACTCAATCAAACTCTCGAACCTATAATGTACTCATCTAACTTATGAAAGTACTGCTTATCTAGATGTACGGTAGACCGCACATCAGTGGTAACTGTCATGCAGCTTAACTCAATAGTAATAAGTACGATTTTCCTATAAAACTGTTACCACTGACCTGAAGTTGACTGTACGTCATCAAAATTCCCTTTTTTCGTCAACAAGTTTTGCTTATGTATGTAAATCCAAAACATCAAACATAGCGTGACAACACAATAGGGCTCATCCGACAGGATTGACTAATTTCTAATTGTAACTCAGTACGCGCGATCCAATTCCGTTTGGAGCAAAGGGATTAAATATTAGGCCAGAGACACAGGTGATCGACTAAACCGTTGGGAATTAGGATTTAATAGAACAATTTGGAAGTTATTAATGTCACTTAAACGTGTTTTATTGCTTTGACATCGGTTAAAGCCATTTGTTATAGTCGGAACTTGCTGATACCTGTTCCGACTTGTACCTATTCAATCAGTTATTTATCAAACAAATCGCTTCCAGAAATAATACCTATTAGATGTGTTCCTCTTGCAAAACTTCCAAAAGGCTACTACAGATATAAAAGAACTTCTGAGTACATCATAGATTTTTACAACTTTTAGATGCTACCGATAATTTTGGTACACAAACACATAAAACTCCAACGCTCATCTTGTGTTAATAAAAAACTGTTGATGGGAAATCCTTCTCGCCAGATCAAAGCACTCATTTACAACAAATAAGGTAGTCAAACACAAGATCATAAGTTCCTGATGCCGGAAATAACTCAGACGGAGCGGTTTCCCTCCTACAAAGCCAGTGTTGTGACAACGCATCTTTTGTTTACTGCGCTAATCACGGATTGAATATTTAAAGCATCGGTTAAACACACTTCGAACAAATGCGTTTGTTTGAGTTACAATTTCGATGCCCGTTTTGAAATGTACGTAATTTTTGAAGTTATTTTGAGTGTCTTGTTTGCTTAATTTGGGAAGTGAAAAGTTATTGTTTGTTTTGACAATTCAAGTGTAGCATATTAGCTTTACGTTCGGATGTTTATTTATAATCTCGAACTTATGAATATTCAGCTTAGGTATATTGAGAAACGCTCTCAAGCAATGCTTTGACCAATAATAATGTGTATTTGTTTTAGAAACATAGTGTAGGGAAACGTATTGTAGCTACAACATAATTCCAGCGAAGAAAATGATAGATCACCAGCATGTTGCCAGCAACATATTGAAAGATTTGGAGTAAAGCTTCTTAAAGCCACATCATTATAACGATCCATTCAGCCTGAACGACCAAACTATCCGAAAGTCGTGCAAACTTTTTTCTTTCTGCTCTCGAAAAACAGAAACGAGAATCTCCTAAATTCTTAAAAGCCAACTTTAGGTAAATTTTAGTAGCAAGCTGGGCACGTTCTGTCAACTTGTCACGACATAAGTGACTCCGGCGTGCTCCAATTATGCTAGCAGACATGTCCACAGTCCTCCAGTGACTTGAGGGGTTTACGGGAACATCGCACGTATGATTTAGTTAGCTTTGGGACCAATTTGAGACGGTTTTGAGGTCAAGATGGTGTGTGGAGTTGACTGTTTATGTTCAACTGAAGTTTTAGCTGGATTAAATGTTTTATGAGCCGTTTGTTATGATTGCGGGCGCTTCGTAATTAATTTTGTGGGACTTATGTTAAACTTGTTTTGTGATTGTTAGCCTTAATCAAGTGTTCGACAATTAACATATTAAATGCGAAAACTGCAAAATTGGTTGGGTCATTTTGAAGCGGACAGGCCATCATGTTGGGGTATCTACATTTAGCGGATTTTAAATGTCAATTGATAATAGCCTTTGGTAAGTACTACTACAGGCACTAGTTTTTACAGATAACTTCCAAAGCGTGCTAAGTTAATTTTCCGGTAATATATAGGTGTCCTCAGGTTATAGAGCTTGTTTCATTAGGTTTAAATCATGATGGTTACGTCTATCCTACCTACGTCCTGACTATGACCAGCAGTTGATAGTTCCTAATATTGATTAGTCCTCTAACTTAGAATTCAGATTAACTTTTAAACTCCGTCTTAAATTCTTAATACATACATAATTCATTTCTTGTACCAGATTTTCGTTCTAGACGCCATTCTCTACGTATTTTATCTTACGTGTGAATTCGGTTGGAAAACTCCGAACATGTCACATGTTTTCATTTCACCATATATCATGTTTCCTGTTTCTGAATCTCGCCCGGCTAATTTCGTGAATTCATTCGACGAAGTGAATTAATTTTCACAATTCCACATTCGCATCACGATTCGCTTTACGTACGTACGTTAAGTGTTATATGATTATTTGGATCATCAAATTATTCGGTTGGGATTCAAAATGTAGGAGATTTTAAAACATTTTTCATTTTAATTCTGCGAATGGAAGGTGAATAAGTAATCAGTAGGTACTTATGATACTGTGAAGTCCTCTGATGCGTCTGTCTGTTCGCAGTAAACTAAAAAAAACTGTTGTTCAGATTTTATGCGGTTTTCACCAATCGATTTAGTAGTTCAAGCAGTAACTTTACCTAATTCATTAATGACTGTTCGTAGACGCATCCAGCTTGTGTTATATGGTAATTATTGTAATTTTGTATGTCTTCTTTCTTGATATCTTATGTCGATATGTGGGATAATAATACCAATGCCTGAGGACAAGTTAAGCGTGTGACGCGTAAAGAGCTTAACACGCGCGATCGCGTGCGTTCAACTAAACTTAGCTTTGAAATATACGCTCCTGTATTTTAATTGAGACCTTTTTCCTTTCTTTTTCAGGCTGTAGATTGTTTTTTTTTTGAAGTAACAAAATGTTTTAAAGCGTTTTACATTAAATACTTATCATGTTTAACAACGTCAAAACTTTAACTTAATGTGTAAGTTTACATGATGCCGGTTTTCCTGAATAGTACTACCAGTTCAGTTTTTATGGTTACAGAGTTAAAACATCTATAGACAAGGATTTTATTATTTTTGTATGAATACCTAAAGACCTGTGCTCACATTGTATGTGTTTTATTGTTACACATGTCACACACATATACAGTGCGAAAAACTGCTGATTATATAATAGGAGCTACTCAATTACAACTAATACCTACAGACTAGGAATTAATTATTCAATATAAAAGCCTTTTTGACCGATATTAATTTCTAGAACATCTATTATGAGATATTAATTTAGTCAGGTAATTAATTTTACTAAATCAAGTGCCAAATCTTAATGTCAGTAGTGATATTTGGTATCAAGGTATTGCTTCTCCTGAATAGAGTCATTGGCCATGATGCGGATTGACGTACGTCTGTCTGAGCCCGTCTTGAGCATGGATTTAACATGCCACTGTTTCGTAATCAATTCGATGTAGCTAATTAGGGCATTTACCTATTGTAATAAGTTAATCAGGCAGAAATTATGTGTCATGTGAATCTGCGGAAGTTAATATACATCGGGGACATATTATTACTTAACTGTTGTAATTATAGTTTTTATAAAATATATGAGTAGGTAAAATAAGAAATGTAAGTTTTCATTTTCATTTATTGACAAAAAACAGAAAATTGGAAGTCACCTTAATCTGTGGACTCTTAACAAAAATAGAAATGAGTATTAAAGGTAAGTAGGTAATGTCATAATGATAAAGGTACAAAATGAAAATAACGAAGATCAAAGTAAAGATTATATAACGTGGGAAATATTCAGGTACAAAAAGAAAGCATTCCAAGAGAGGTGTCAGTTTTTCGCGTTGTTTTTATATTTAATTCTTTGCTCTTTCGCCTCCAGGATTCGGGATTAATCCCTACTGTATAGGTACGAAACAAAGTAACCCAAAGACAGGATTATATAATATTCAAAAAGGTAATGAAAGTGATGAGGAACAAGCCAGCCTTTGTGCAAAAACAGTATACGATTACAGAAAATGGCTAAAGTAAATAATGAATTATATCCTCATCCGAGTTAGTTCATTAAAAATGTACCTTACGGTGTAACAATCTGAATTTTACAGTTACTTTTTAAATGTAGCAATTTGCAACTGGAAACTCAACACTTGTTTTGCAAACCGCTGGATAATTAGGTATCATCCGTAGTAGCAGCTACCTTTGTACCGTTATTTCGTTTTGTTTGTTTAGTAAGACTAGTTAGGAGTACCTAATTTTAAAGACTCCTGAATTAAAAGAGTACTGAGCCGAAAAAGTTTTAATTTTGCACTTTGAAACCAAACTGCTGAAATATAATGAAAACACTTGAGAAGTTGCAAGACACAGTCTCACAGAGATTTAATGACCAACGGCTATTGTCCCCTCCTATTAAACTCCTGTTTAACTATTTCGGACCCCCCTTCTTGTACGGATCCAAGACTATGCACCTCAAAAGAGCAACATTTTTCTTTTAAAGTGTACACTAAAATATGTCATTAAACCTAACGACCCCAAATAATGTCAAACAACTTGAACTCACAAAAACGCCAAAGGTCTGACAACGACTGCTAAGCAATCATTAAGCAACGGTTGTTCCATCCATTTGTATAATGTACTCACGATATAAAACACGCTTGGATGACCAGAACAAAGTGGTCAGATGCATGCTGCTGATTCGAATAATTATTATGTAATTTCCAAAGCATTTTTCTGAGAAATCCACTGTCGAAAGACAATAAAATTACAATTAAAATTCCGGGTGTACTTCTTGATATTAACACCACAATAAACTGAATTACATAGCAGAAGAATTAGGGCAATAAAACTTATCAATGGTGACAAAAATTCTATTTTTTACTGTCATTTTTCAAGAGACGGATGACTTTCAGAAATGAAAGGCAATTTAGAATGGTTTCAGCTTTTACAATGACGTAATCAGTTTACCTGCAGACTTACCGGTCGGCGACTTCGTTCTTTCTAAGAGTGACAAAACGAAAAGAAAACTCATCTCTAAAATCGAAAAAGACTGAAGGAAACTGTTATAGGTGCATAAAATAGAAGCTACCTATAGTAAGTTGTTCTTTCTGAATTTTTTTTAAAACTATTTTGACCATCTTTTAATTACGGGTAGGTACTTAGAAGTCTGACAACTAATCTTTCTACATGGCAGGTATCAGGTAAGCAATCAGATTAGTCAGGTTAGAGTGTTGGTTTCCTATGTTCAATTAATAGCCTTCCTAGAACTCCTTACAAAACTACATTCATCAGAACGAGCTTTAAAAAGAGCTTAACCCTAAAATGCGCAAGCCATCAGTGTCGCATGTGGCGTGAACTCGTAAAGCGTAAAGTTTTTATATACGACTAACTGATTGCGTGACTTTGCTTGCGTTTTAGAACATGTAACGTTTTGACTGGTTAAGACGTAGTGTGATTTTACACTTTGTAGTAGCCAGCTTTCATGCAGAACGTCGTGGTCTTTTTCATGCAGAACGTCGTGGTCTTTAGATTTTTACTTTATAAGTAGCCCTCAAGAAAATCGCAACGAAACCTCGAATTATAGTTTGTTATACAAACAACGGTATTTTCTCTTGAAAACTGATAAATACCTACTGATGACAGCTGACAACTGCCCAAAACATTCGGTAAGTACACTCATATAAAACGATTCGCTTGTTTTTAATAAAACACTGCCTAAATAAATACCGACAAAGACAACTTTACCTGTATCAGAACCAAAATGATTATTTAAATCCTGAAACAGCAAGATAAACCCAAAACTGTTACCAAAGCCTAATACCGCGTCATAGACAAACAAACAAACGATGGTTGGAGTATTTTACACGATTTTACAACCAAATTTACTGCCAGTGAGTAAATTTGCACGGATCACATTGATGTGCGTTAGTTTGGGATACAGCCGCGTTTGTGGCTCACCAAGGTTTGTTTTACATGTTTTTTTTACATCAACGTTAAATGTTATTAGGGTCTAAGAGCATTTTTATTGATTGTTTTTATGACGCTGCAGGCGGGTTTTGCAATGTTTCTACGATTTGTTTATTTTAAGGTGGGATGCGTGTGGTGAATTTACATAAAATGAGCATCACCTTAACCTTTCCTGGTTTAGAGGAACATCTATAAAATAGTACGTACCTATGTTACACGACGTGAGGCTCACAGTTCCGGGGCACGGGTAATGAAATCAAACAGCTTATGAACTTTTACCTAACTTTCCGTTTATTTTCGTAGGCCAGCTGACAGCCAAATGACAATCAAAAATAAGAAAAGCTATGTTTTTGACACTTTAATATTTGAAGTAGGTACCTACTGTTCGGCCAGCAGCAATCTATAATTTAAAAAAAAAGAAAAAAAAATATCTATACAGTAGTAGCTTTTTGACAGAAAAAACACGTTCTAATTTTAGAATCAACTCAGGCATTATATTCATTGCTAATTAGTACACTCAATATTCGACGACCAATTCTGCGTTCACATAAAATAAAAACAAGTCTGTTTTATAGCAGACTGAAGTCAGACTTAATTCTAATCAAGGTAGTAGTCGTAAAGTTTTTGATAGCCAATCGTCTCATACGATCTCCATTCTAGATATTAAAAATGGTTTTGGACTTATTCAGCAAAACAGATTTATTTTACCGAATTGACTGCCAAATTATTAGTTTTATGAGTTGTAAAGTTTTGAAGTATTTCGTAATTTTATGTCGTACACATAAAACTATTTATTTAATATTTGGTTGGTATCAGGAAGATATGGAATCTTTGTTCTACGTCTGCTACGTGCAAATGTGGAAATGTATCATTATCATCGTCTTTATCGTTCTACATCTGGGCACAGGCCTCCTCTCGTGAAAATGTACCTATATGTTTTCTTTTCTCCTTGTCTTCTTATGTTAAAAATGGCACATAATAACATAGTTATACATATGTAAATAGGTAATTACATAAATGAAGATGATGGTGGCGGGCAGTGGATGGATGCGGGCTGCCCATGACCAGGATGGTTGGCGTACGGCGAGGAATTTGGAGGGCAATTGACTGATATGAAGAACAGCATAATAAATTGCGTGTAAAATATTCCACAGATCTTCAAATACAGTCAGTCCATAGTAAATACTTGGAGTGCCGCCATATTATAACTTAAAAGACGCTTGCCCTATCGTAAAACGAAAACTATAAAACTTAGAAAAAGCATTACCATATGTGCAAAAGTAATAAAAACACTGTTATCTCACAAAAGTATAGCCGTTCGGATGTTCCCGACAGTAAAATTATACAGATTTGGTATTTTGAAAGGATATGAAAACATCTTTTAATATTTCACATATTTTATGAAGTTTGTTTTACTGATTCTTGAGTGTTCTTTTTATTTTATTGTTTTAAAATCATATTACGAAACTACCTTTCTATCCATTTCATTTTCTCTAGCATTTTCGCGTTCCGTGGGAACTATCTACCAACTTCAAGCATCTGGATAGCCGCTGAATAATTCTTAAAATGGATCCGATAGTTCCTGAGATTTGCCGCGTTCAAAAAACCTAACAAGCAACAAACTCTTCAGTCTCATAATATTAGTACAGATATTTTGGTACAAGCGCATTAAAAACGTTAAAAACATTCTTCACCAAAATGTAAAATCGGAATGCAAATTTTTATTCGTCCGAACGACTTTCTCGCTTCAATAGGTCAAAATTGTCCTCGATTTGACAAAGGCTTGTTGATTTTTCTCCGATTTGCAAATTAAAGAATAACACGTCTTCTATTTGAAGGCTTTGTTTAAGAATAAAAATGTAGATAATCAAAGAAAATTTGGGTACGATTCAGAAGTTAGAACGAAAGCTCGACAGACACAGACAGACAAAGTTACTTTTGCAATCATTAGCTTACATTGATAACCTGTGCCAATTTTATTTATCACATTTACTGTAGTATCAAAACACCAAACAGTAATAAATATTAATTAACATTTAATGAACAATTTGAACATTTTATTTCCACGGTATTAATTCAGTCAGATGCAAAAACTTCGAACACCTCATCAATATCAATTAGTGTTTATTATAAAAACACTTTAAAATGACTTTAATAGCATCCTAATGCATGTTCAGTCTTAGTAATTTATTTTAGACACCTACCGATTTACCTTTTAATTGTGAATTCCGTATACTTACAGATAAATATTGTTATTTTGCACCAGAAATTATGAAAATGGATTTTGTCAAGCATTTTCTCCCAATAAACCAAAAAAGCAAAGAAGTAATTAATGCAAAACCATCCTAAATATACAAAACTAGTGAACACGACGTAGTTTCTGTGGTATTGTGACGTTTCTATTTTAACTTTCTGACGGGTTTCGACGGTAGTTTAAACACGTTAGAATATCAGACCACTTTCCGCTCGCTCGCCTGAAAGTTCAGAAACAGTTCCTATTATTGAAATAAATTCAAATCACTGAACCATTAAACGTGCATTTCATTTTTGACACGGTGAACCCCGAAACAAAGAATTGACCATCCGATCTATCATTGTCATTTTTAAATGCATATTGTTTTTGTGCTGCAAAAATGCAGGCTAATCAAAAACCACTCTAATTACCTTAAAATACGAGCTATTATTAACAGGATGGTTGGTTATACTGTGTGTATTACACAAATGGGGAGTAAATTGTGGGAAAAACACGAAGGTGTCCGAATAATAACTCGGTATGTACAAATTACTCATTCAGGATGACAGCTACCGTGAAAAATGCATAACTATGCCTCGGATGGTGTTATGCATAGCTAGACAGTTACGTCTTTGTTTGAGTACGGAATAAAAATTCAACGTCCGTTATTCTGCTTGAAATGTGTCAAAAGCGAACGCAGGGCAGGTTTTTTTGTATTCGCTGTGAGCTAAGCTTACTTTTTTAGAAAAAAGCCCGTCGTCCACTGTGTTGATTCAGGCTGTAGTTTCTGGGGGTTTTCTAACTCAAACGAAAAACTAATTTGATCGAAGTTACTCAAGTATTGGCACAACTAGTCTCCGGAGTTCTTAAGCACGTCCGAAAATTACTTAAGGCACTATCGAAACTTTGTTTAATTTTCGATAGTTTCCAATGTCTCGTTTCCTTGTTTTGGAGAAGGCCTCAGGAGTTGTGTCAAATACCATTGCGTTTGTCAGGAAAGTTTAAACCTTATACTGAAAGGAAGGACGATATTATAAAAAAAAAGATAACCCTTGATAATGAGGTGATTGCAGGCATTTAGAAATGGGGAAAAACAATGGGACAGTTGCTATATGTAGCATTGTCATTTTTATTTACTGATTATAGATATACAAATATTGACTGGTTTCATCTCACATAAACAATGTTACCTCGTAATATATTCCATCAAAACGCGCGACGGTCTCCTTGACTAATTCGATGCCCGATGATGCCATTAGTCCGGGAGCTAGGCATTTTTTTTCTTTCATTAAATCTAAAGTTTTTGTTTATACAAACATTTGGTGCGGCGGAAGTACCTAATATTAGGAGTTGGTCATGATTAGCTATGAGAAAAAATGGTATTCAATTAATTTTTTCTTGGCTGTACAGGTTATGTTTGAGTGTATGGCTTAATGAACTTAACTAACAAACAAAAAAAACAATTATTTCTGACTTGTTTTTGTACATGATAAACTTAAAGTGCAATAGGAGAATACACTATTGACACATAAAACTTAATAATGTTAATAAATATCCAGTGATTTTTTAAATTGATTACTGGATAGAAGGAACTAACCAATGACCTTAACTGGTATACTTTACGATAATTTTAGGTAACCGTTTCTTAAAACAACTTGACCGCTGATGACTTAAATATCCCGCTGTGCTACCAGTCATCAAGTAAGGCTTAATTATGGGAAACTTAATCATTACACTATGTGGGCCATGGGCTTGTAATTTTCCGTATTACACTGTATTCGCCTTAATATGTTGTTAAAGTTTAATTTCGAATAGGAATCTAAACACACTTTACACCTTATCAAACATGGGCCATATTTAAGTATTTCGCCAGCCGATCCTTTAAGTACATACAAGCCTATCTTAAATGATCAAAAGTCTTCTAATCTGATTGATAGACTACCAGTTAATTTTAACACCTCTTTTAAAGGGGTTCAGAAACTGTATCCTTAATTAAATAAATTCCAACATAACTTCTCTGCCTACAAACTGACTTATAGGCTTTCACGGCAAAATTGAAAGCTAATACATTCTGCCTTCTTTTTTTTTTAATGACATCAAAGATCATCAAAATGACCCCTCCCGCTTTGGGTTAGCAGCGGTGAGGGAGTGTCAGACTCTTACTGACTAAAAACCGTCGTGTTCTGTCGTAGGCCTTTTATGTACCAGGGCCGCGGTAACTCTTTCGAACAATCCCGCACTGCCTTCTGACCTCAAATTCACACGTCCATGGGCAGATCCAAGGGGCGTATGACAAGCCAAAATTCATTGCCACCTTCATAAATACAATTTAGTTAATTACCGAAGTTTCTGCAGTCATTCTGTTTATCGGAACGATCTTTTTCGAATGGTACCTTAATCTATATATAATGGTTTCACATGTCTTGCTTGTAATTGCCACGGGGTAGAGTTTTTCGTTCATATTTTATGGTACAGTGAATTTTGGGTGGTTTAAGTTGGAAGAGAAAGCGATTAAGCGAGAAAATATTATAGTGTCTGTTGAAGTACGTTCTCTAATCTCTATATAGACTTTCATCTACTGGCTATATTCATGCCATAATAAAATTTGTTTTCTAATCTAAATAACAAGTAATCATGATTTACGGGATATAACGATTTTTGTTTTTACATACTTATGTAATTTTGTGCGTTGACTATAATTTTGTAATTTGAGATAAAAATTACGCTATGACGATCTTCATCGTAGGTATAGTTATCGGCACGAATCTTGAGCTCTGACCTTCACCTGCGCAGAAGTAATTTATTGAGTCCCTTTTGTGGCATGAAGTGAGGCGCGGGGGCTGGCTAAAGCGGTGATTGGTACGCAGTGCATCGCGTCATAGCCGTCCCTCGGAATTGGTTCTTTGCTAATAAATCACTTCTGCGCAGATGTAGGTCAGAGCTCAAGATTCGTGCCGATAACTATACTACTATTTACCTCTTTCATTCTGTTCAGCAATTGTACAGTGGTATTTTTTTCGTTATTGCAGTATTATTTATTTTCGTATTATTAATCGCTTTCGCCTATGATTTATTCCACATGGGCGGGACTCATCCCATGCCCGTTATGGGGCGTGCCGCAATGCTGGTTTTGATTAGATTTCTACAAATTAGTTTCTTTAAATTGTGTTTTTGTTATTAAATTCCTTTTTTTGTGTGACTAATGCCGTTTTTATTCGCCCAGTTTCATTCTTGTTTTATAGATTCAATCTATGATTATAATAATTTATGGTAATTTTATGATATTAATTCATTTGTGTCTGATTTATGTTGATATATTATGTCGTTGTCGTGTTTGAATTTTGCGATGTTGAAGCTACATTATAAATGATTTCAATTTATTATCCAAGTTATATAATTATAATTGGCTTGGCTTTTTCAAAATTGGTTTCATGTTGATATTTTATTTTTTCAGGTATGTCAACGAAAACCTGCGGTTTTCAAACGAGGAGGAGGAGGCAGGAAAGATTTTGAAACACCTATGAAAACTTTCCTGCATTTCACGACTCGATGTCCTTTGGTGGTAGGTTAAACAAGAAAAAATATACACACGATTTTAAATCTACGGAACTCGAAAAATATCTACCTACAGACTTTTTGAAAACCCGCGACCCTTCGCATAGCAGTCGAGCTTACCGACTACCAGACTAAAGCGACACTCAGTATCAAGTATCAAGCACCTAATTAAGACTGCTAATTGGACAGTAAGAACATTAATAAGTAAATTAGCAATTCAATCTGTTAAACCTTAACTAATTGGCAGATATGCTTGCTAATCATTTCATAATTGAATTTCGCCACATATGACTTCGCTCCGATGACTCTCTTAACGGACATTGGGCAGATATTGATTGGCAATGTTTTGTTCAGAGGTATTGCTGCTTACTACTGCAAGCAAATTTCGTATTACGCTAGAACAGGTAAATTATGTTTTCAATATGTCATGGACCCGCTATATTAGACACTAGCCGTAGTCCTGCGGTTTCACCCGCATCCCGAGGGAACTGTTGCCTGTACGGGATAAAATATTAGCTAAAATAAAGAAGGGATATAATAGCCTATGTACAAAAGAAAGCGAGAAAGCTTTGGAAGAGTGTAGCTTTCCGATTGTGAAAGAACTTTTCAAATCGGTCCAGTAATTTCGGAGCCTTTGGGACAAATAAACAAAAAAATAAATGATTTCCTTGTTATAGAAGTATAGATTTAACATCTACCAGCGGTTTCACCGGAGTCACGGAAAAGTACCTCCTTCACACACTCGGATAAAAGTAGTTTACAAGCATCTTCATTTTGTGTCTTATGAAAACATGATTTGGAGAGAAATGGGGTACCATTTATCTCTAAATCATATTTTCTTAAGACACAAAAGCACAACGAACAAATTGACTATCGCATTAATAATCTGCCATCGATTACGATATTATCCAACATCTTAGAATACAAGCAACAGTATTTTATGATCCCAAAAATTATTTTAAGAGTTTTCTTAAACATCTATCGTTAACGTTTATCGATACTTAAACTTTGACCGGCGTTTATTTTAACGAGAGACTAACTTTTAATTGGGGATGGTCGGTACCGTTGGCTCGTAGTCGAATATCTAATGGTCTCATACATAATATGGGGCTTGGTGTATTTTCACGGGTATAAGATACATATAATTCTCGTATGTACATGTAAGTACACTCTCGGACTATCAAAAAGAAAATAGTTCAAATAAAAAGGAAAATAGTGGGTATCTGTACTAATTTATTAGTCCGATCAACTGTGCTATCGGCCGACTAAAAGTTTGCACTGCGTGCATGTTTAGCTGTCATGGACGATGATGACAAATTATGTATTAGATACACATGCAAAAGCTTGCCTGCCTTGTCAGTTATCTACAATATCAAGATACTTAAAATCTATTAAGTACACTGTCCGTTTAAATAATAACTAATACAACGACCATGCCGGACTGCTGAATCTGAGGTCCCGGGTCCGATTCCCGGTGAAGTCGACATTTGTGCGATGAGCATGTATGTTGGCCGTGGTCTATGTATTCAAACATGTATTAGCTATATGTATTTTATTAATTGTGTTAGCGCCCATTACCATGGGGCTAACCGACCGTGTGTGAAAAGGTGTCCCTATATATTTATTTTACACCTTAAGAGATAGAAAACCACCACTCGAACAATAAAGCATTAATTTTGCATACATTTGCTACAAACGAAATGTTGCCAGCTCTAAGTTTTACGTATGTTTACGTGAATAACGTTTCGGTGTAGCGCAGAACAAAACAATCGTGTCACTGAGAACAAGAGTGTTGCACGAATGCGGACGGTGGGCTCTACTTGGAACCTGAGATTCAGACCATTTTATTGTACCTGGATATTTTTTATTGCAATCGAAATTATTGTAAATGATTCGCATCTGGGATTACTTGGTCCTTCTGCGTGTGAGAGGAGGCCTGTGCCCAGCTGTGGGACGATAAAAAGGCTGTAACTATTGCTTGAAGAGTTGGGTGAGGTGGAGATAAAAGGAGGCCTTTGCACGGCATTGGGACATGCTATAAAAATATATTTTTCATATTATTCACTAACAACAACTGTATTTAACTTCAACAAAATACAGGGTGAAACTTGATATTGAATGTAAATACTAACTCGAGTTTTTTGCAGTTAAATTAGAGTCGAACATACAACAGTTTTTAGAAATATTTTTTTTAATTCTATCATTAAAGTTTTGACTGACATTAAAAAATCGGTCATATTTTCTATCGAAAAAACAAACATGGATAAGTAGGAACATACTTGTGGAATTACATACCTAAAGCCTTGAAAGTATACTCCCGAAAATAACTTAGGTACCGATATTTTCGTTATAAATGGCGGGCGTTTCAGGCTGTCACTTTCAGGAGGCAGCAAAAACATTCATGTTATCTGATTCAACAACTGAAATTAGCGATGTCAAATGGATCCCGCCACAAACAAAGGGTGCTCATAATCCGAGATTACAAGGGAATTTCGGGTATAGGTAGTGTAGCTGATTCCTGTGGCTTTACTTCTTTGCCACGGAAGTACCTAATGTAGGCTTTGAATGCTGAATGACAGTTTTATCTGTGTTTTCTAATAATATATATGCATGCATAGCTGTACAGTGTGTTTGTTCTAATCGGTTTGATTTGTATAATACTGTCAGTGTTAGGTTAGGTTATACTTATCGACTTACGGGCAAATCCTATGAAGAAAGCTAGTGAAATCATACCCACGAATTAGCTTTCTCTGTTGTGCAAAAGCACAGACAGACAGAAGATGAACTGATATTCTTTATTATTATACCAAGACAGATTTGCGGATTTATACCCTAATTTTCGTAAGGATTCAGTTTCATGGACTTATTTTCAACTATAAGACCTAATGAAGGTAAAAGCGATGATTTTAGGTTTACCCACAGCCTTGCATGAAAATATTTATGCTTACTTTTTATGCGAAGCTGTTTAGAGGAAAATATAAAAAGATACGCCTACCCCATATGTTATAACTTATAATAAATAAGTAATATAAACCAGTATATAAAAAAAAAACAATCTGCTTCGCGTAAATATAGAAGACTCAATAAAAAGGTCGGATTTTTTCTTTACTTTCTCCCTAAAATTCCTTATGAAAATTGAATTTTTCTGAACAGGAGCCCTCATGTTTTTTAAACCGGTCTACTTTAAATCTAAGTCTATATTAAATTGTTTTGTGAGTGATTTCATGATGCAAGTAGTATTATACGTCATCACAGAACGGAAGATATTATTTTTATACGCAAATATTCAATCACTAAAAAAATTATGTCAAACTAAAGTACATTCTACAACGGCAGACTTTTTTTACCCTTTAAATAGTAAGTAAAAGATTTTTCCGAGTAAAAAAAAAAAACAGTTTTAAAAGTTCATCGATTTATTTTGGAAACAATACAACGGGACCCAAAAAGAGCAAACCATTCAACAACGTCTACAATTCTAAATCCATTTTGCTTCCCGTGTCTTGTAAATAAACAGACAGCGAGTTCCCGTGATGACACAGCGTGTTCGTGTCACGATCGTGTCAGTTCGGCTAAGTTCGTATCTCTTAGGACGTTTTTGACGGCTTTGAAAATAATATGCATTTCTTGTTTCACCGTTTTACGAGAGGAGTGACATGATTTTCATGAGGAATTTATCTGCAGTACGTCACTGAATGAATTTGTACCTGGTTGCAACTCAACCAAGGCTTGCATTCCTAAAACAAAATATTTATAGCAAACATATCACAACAAATGACGATACCTATTTGCTATGATACTTACCATACTAAATACATAAAGAAGAACTAAAAACGATATGTGACTTTACTTCTATTGACATAAAAATGAAGAGACAACAACTGCGCCTTGCTTATTGCGACAAAACAATATAATGGGGGGTCCTCGTAAAACTAACATAAAAGTAAATGATTTCCTTCATTCAATAAAGTTTCACCTTACGTTCAGAGAAGGATTTTATGGTAAAAAATAACAGAATCTGATACTTCGATTTGTATTCCTCTTACCGTTGGGGCTTTTTTTTACATTTTGCCTTCCCCCCTTCTCTCTAATAGGATGGAAGGGAGCTGCAAGATAGAGAAGATAGCGGACTGTCTTTGGGCAAAAAATCATAGCTTGTTAAGTGTTCAGAAACCATTGTAAATATCTATTTTGCCTGACTTATACATAATTTTACGCTCTACAAGTTTACTTTCTTATTTAAATAGTTAGGGGCATGGGAATCAAGATATTTATGAAAAAGCCATTTTGGGACGTTCAGTGTCTCGCGGTTCGAATGTGTTATCTTTTGACACTTTTAAAAAGAACACAAGCTATCCAAGAAGATGAAGTAGTTTCTTCGGGATGCGAGCGGTTTATATCTTATAACTTGCACCAAACGTAAACGCAGACGGGGTCAATGTTTATAGAGGAAAACCTCTGAACAATGACTATCCTCCCTCTAAATAAGCCGGACCATCTGAATTGCAGTTTCATGACCCTAGTCAGGAGTTAGATGTACTTTAACGACAAATAAATGTGTTTTGCATCAAAAATAACAGTTTTGTTTTGATTTATTTGTGTTTTTCGTGGAAAAACAACATGATTTTGTCAGTTCAAATGAGAGTTTGGAACTGTAAAAATTGTATGCCAGTTTTTTGTTTGGTTGTTGTAATTTTTTTTTTGTGTTGGATTAGTGATAAGTTTTATTTTATATTGTGATATAGTACGGTGCATCGATCGATTGCGATTCTCTGTACTTCTTGCCGTAAAAAATACAGTGTATAAAATGTAGTTCGATCCTTATCATGAAGCAAAACACACAAACACCCATTACTTTAGAAATATGAAGTGAATATAATAAAGACTTAACACATATATAACAACAAATAATGAGTATCTTGTGCATGAAATAGAATACTTCAAGTGTTATTTTCAAAACAAATAACAATAAGAAGCCATAAGCAAACTTATTTTCAAACAACGATTTCCTTAACCAGCGGTTTAAAAACATGAGGATTTTTCTTACAATTCTTACCTCTTTACCGCAATCTAAGATGCGACTGTGGACCTTTTAGGGTTCCGTGTCAAACGGAGAAACGTAACAACTTTATCACGTCACTTCGTAGTTCGTCTGCTTGTCACACGTAGTTTTTTTTTCTTTTTTTTGACTCTGAATCATAAGGTTTGTCAAGAAAGGTATAACCGAATACTATCATTTACCATGACAGCACCTCTATGTCAGGACATTAAAAGATGCCTTGGCCCCTAAGGTGTGGTGTTTCTTTTCAAGGTAGATGGTCTGTCAGACTTTTCTGCCTTCCTAGATACGGAACCATGAGTACACGAGTCCAATTCACATTATGCTGGATTTTTAAACTGTCAAGGCAATTCTAATTCAGAGCAAGAACAGGTGATGTTAGATAACCAGGCGTTTAGTCGCGTCTTGTCGAGATCACACGATAGGCGCGTGTGGGAAATTCTTGCACGAATGCTTCTGGTTAGAACGGGCGTGAATTTAACTCATTTTTGAGAAAAAGAATTTTGTAATAGGGGTTAAGAGATTTGTTGGATGCATGAAGACAATAGATACAAGATAAGTCCTGTGTCAAACATTTAAGACCATACAATAAAACGTAGTAGGCTTTAGTGCTAGGCTTAAACAATGTTTACCAGTATTAGTGTTAATCTATGTATGCCATGAACTGTTTTCAACATTCAAGTTCATTGCTGATGGTTAGCGTGTTATACAAAAGTCGACGTATATGATATGGCTCAATGTTGTTTGAAAATGATTAGTTCATTAATTAATTCCATGTTTCCATTCCATTAAGCAGTTTCGTGTACAGAACGAATTTATCTAAACTATCCAGGTCCTATTAAATGAAACTCGAAAAAACAACTAGCTACCTACTAATAATATCAAACAACATTTAACAAACTGGCATAATACGCCCTACGAAAGCTACAAAACTCTTAACTACCTGGACCGAGGTTAATTAAAACTAGTTAACTAAACTAAAACAGGCCCCGCAGAATACACGGGAGACTAAACACGTGGAAATGCGAACCACTTGCCGAAGATATTATGAAAATAGCTTTACAACTGTTGTAACAAACATTTATGGGCCCGGTCTAAGTTAGGAGATGATAAAATTAATGATAACTACATAATTATGTATATTATAGAGAAGATAAAAAGTAGGTAATTGAAAAAAGTGCCCAAATAACCGGCTTACGTTGGAAACAATTAGGTACACATTTTGCATAATGATGTCCTTCTAGCCGATTATCTGCCATGACCATGACGGCTGTCCTCATATAAGGCGATTAGCCAACTGCACAGGACATATTATAGTACCCAAGCATTTGTGCATAGTGCACTCACTATTAATGCACTCTCATAGTCCAATCTGACACAACCGGAGAGAGATCAGGCGCTGGACCGACATTTACGTGCTAAAATTTTGCACAATAGGATTCTACCAAACTTCTACCTATAGTTAGAAATTTGACATGAAGACACTCAATGGTCGGTCAGTTATTCACTTATAGGTATCTATCTATGCATCGCACAATGACTCTCAGAACCGAGAACTATTTCGAACATGCCCGTAGCAACTAGCCCTACCGGTCCTCATTCAAACTGACAGTTCATTGAAGGGTTTCGCAGCGTAAATCTGAAACATATGTGCTTATCATTATAGTGAAAATGTACTAAATTGTGCTTATCAGAGCTATTGAACTTATGGTAACTTGCGATTAACGGAACGCTTGTAAGAAACCAGGTGTCAAAGTCTGCTTCAAGGCTTTTTAAAAAAAGAAACATCACATCAAGTACCCACGTAATAAAAATCCCCCCAACACCCAAAAGTCGTTTCATTCAAACGCAATATCGAATCTG
Source organism: Helicoverpa armigera (assembly GCF_030705265.1). Classification (NCBI taxonomy): domain Eukaryota; kingdom Metazoa; phylum Arthropoda; class Insecta; order Lepidoptera; family Noctuidae; genus Helicoverpa; species Helicoverpa armigera. The sequence goes on along the minus strand of NC_087145.1, from coordinate 4,055,979 downwards.
ATCGCAAAAACGAAAAAAAAAAAAACAAATCGTAATCTACCCGCTTATTTCTCTTAACCCACATTGCAACACGGACCGTCGCCCGAGGCGCACGCCCGACCCGGCGTATAATTCGATTTAGATAGATGTTACAAAGACTACTAACTTAGCTACGGGTCGCAAAGGCTCCTAACTAGTTTACCATTACACTGCAAGTGAAAAATGAATAGATAAGTTTAGCAGAAAGTGAGGATTTCGGTTTTGTAACTTCATTTTGTTCCGTTTTTTATCTTGGTGGAGATTTTTAGTTTTAATGCAATTTTCTTGGCTATTGTTGTGTTTTGGTATAGTGTTTTAAAGAAATAAACTACCAATTCTTTGTGTAATTTCTGACATGATACATGACCTTACCTACCTACGCTCTAGCTAGGGCTTCTATCAAGTCTTGAACTGTTGTTTTGTACATGTTTAACAATTTTATGTTTCATCTGTTTTAGACTATTTAAGGCATGCTCATGTTTTACATCTACTAAACCTATTACTGTAGCCAGGTATACCTAAACTTCTAGCTTTCAAAAGCTTATTTTACTAAAGGTTTCAAAGGAAACTGGTTAGCGATAAAACGCTGGTGAAATGTGAATAGATTAGTTCAACTCGAGTTCTACGTGAGGATTTGTACGTTTTCTTTTGTTTTCTGAGCAGAGAGACATTTGCATGTGGTTTCTGGCGTTTCCTTGAAAAGGACATGATTTGTGATTTCTTTATGCTAAAACTAGCTGTCGTTTGGTCTTAACCGCGTTTTAGATGACTGCATAACGTGTTAACATTCATTCATTTGATAGCTCGTGGATTAATGTCTTTTCCTACTAGTATTATTAAGTTGAAGTTTGTTTGCTTGCTCGCTTGAACGAGCTAATCTCAGAAACCACTGAATTGTTTTGAAAAAATATTTTTGTGTTATATAACCCATTTATCTAAGGATACTATTTTTATTCGGGTCCATAGAGTAATAAACCGTTAGTAGAAGTTAGCATTAGAACTATTTTCAAGGCTGAATACCCTGTCTACTTCATACTTAGCCTTTTGATCTCCAAATATTACATACAATTTCCAACCAGTCTCGGTTAGATTTACAAACTCTTTTGCCGATCGACCTTTCCACATCAATAGATCTTGGGTGATTGATGAACTCCGCACTAACTTAGTTAGGGTCTCCGAATTCAGTAACCGGGTTATCATTACCGTAATAGACTGTCTGTGGGTATTGGACATGTTTCGGTTAGTAACTGATATAACTAACATTGATTTTGGAAATGGCGATCCTAATGAACCGAACTGTTTGGGGTCTTCGAAAGACCATTCATAATGACAATTGCAGACACTGGGATCAACTGAGGTACCTATACAATGATGCAAAGGTATGATAGATTCTTGCATGGAGCTTTTTAAGACCTCTTTTGGTCCTGTGGCAGTCGCTTCTTGTAAAGCACTGGTACTCAGCTGAATCCGGTTAGACTGGAAGCCGACCCCAACATAGTTGGGAAAAGGCTCGGTGGATGATGATTTGGTCCTGTGACACACACAAGTGAATCTGCGTAAATTATGAAGAAACTTTCTTTAGTTATGAAGAGACTATTCTTCTTAAAGGCAAGGAAATTATTTCCTCAATTGATGTAGAGGTCTCATCGCCATAAAGTCTTTTTTCCACGAATCCGAAAGTAATCTGAAAACTATATCTGCCAAGGACATGTTATCTACGAACGAAGATCACAATAATCCAATTCAAAAACATGTAGATACGTATTTCCCAACTTGTAGGTACAGTTAAATCCAACTTTCCGAGTTGAAGACACGCATTTTAACTCAGCTGTCGTACTGCATGCAGATAAAAAACTTCTCTTTAAACTTTTGAGCACGATAGTACTGCTTTTTAGGGTTCCGTACCCAAAGGGTAAAACGGGACCCTGTAGTTTTCGCTCCTCTGTCCGTCCGTCCGTCTTTCACCAGGCTGTATCTCATGAACCGTGATAGTTAGAGAGCTAAAATTTTCACGGATGATGTATTTTTGTTGCCGTTATAAAAAGAAATACTGAAAACTAGAATTAAATAAATATTTTGGGGGGCTCCCGTATAACAAACGTGATTTTTTTGTCTATTTTATAAATAATGGTACGGAACCGTTCGTGCGCGAGTCCGACTCGCAACTGGGTGGTTTTTTCACCTGCTAACAGGATAATCCTGGATTTTCAGGTCCTGAAAGCAGACACGATGTTTTATTTAGTTTTTAATGTGTGCTTTAAAGGATATTTGGTTGGCAACGTTTTGTTAAATAGTTAAGTCCTTTTGTCTTTGTTTTGTAATGTGAGAAGCTTGGCTAAGTAGCAGGGGTCGAATGATTTTGGTTACTGAAAGGTCGGTCAAGATGTAAAGATGGCTAAGCAGATGATAGGTGTAATGCGAGTGTTAAAATGTCTCTTGTGTTTTCGGAACATCGCAGAGTGGACAAGTTTAACTCGCGTTTGTTTGCCACAAGACTGCAGTAAAGAAAAATATTTTTTCACTGAAAAAATGAACCCGGTTAATATTCGCTGACACAATAGTTATAATACTTTACGGCTGCAATTTATCTCAGCCAGATGTTATGTCCAACAACTATGCATAGCTTGTACATCTGTTAAATAAACACCCATTCAACAGTTTTTATAACCACCATATTAACCCTTACACTACTTATCTACGGTACTATTGACCCCAGCAAGATTAAATTCAACTAACAGCTAAAAATTCAATCAAAAACCAACTTTATGTTAAAGAAATAAAAACGATTATTGTATTTATGTATGGAGTCATGGTATGTGTGGTGTATGTTAAGAATAATTGATGATATTAATTATTATTCAATGCCGAAACGGTAAGTTTAATGACTGAGATTATCATAAGATTTACACGTTTTGTTAGTTATTAGTCATTCATACAACTTGTAGTTTATAATGTGATGTGGTTAATAAATATATTGTGGTTTCAAAAACGCGAGTTGAATATTTAATTTTATTTAATTGATTTTGTAGAAGTTATGTGAATTATTGAGAAAGATTTACATTATGTTTCTTTCCTTGAAAACATTGTGCTAATAAACATAATTCTTCCTTTTTGTTTTTCTTATGAAATATACTTCTGTCAGCCAACTCTCAGGCGACCACTTACAGCCGAAAATTGCTTTTGTTTACCCAAAGCGCTAAGTCACTGAATTATATAAGTTAGCACTTGGAAATCCAATGCATTAATAATATCAAAATCCACAAAAACTCATTAAAAATAACACTTCAAAGTTATAATCGTTCAAAGTCGACCGCGGGCCTATCCGACCCGGGAAGTTTAAATTAAACTTGTCACCGTACTGGACGTTTGAGGGTTAGGTACTCGGGAATTCTTCGGGAAAAAAACCAGCGAAAGTGAAAGCTTCTGTGGTCCTGTAGGTTGAATTTAATTTTAAATTGCTTCGTAACTACTTCGGTTTTTGCATATCGAAGTGTTATGTCTGATTGAAGGAAATTGCATTAGAGATTCTTTCGCTTTTATACCAGCAGATCGATGTGAAACATTCCGGCTGACGAAAATCCTGTTGCAAAGTTTCACGTGTTGTAGTTTGTCAATTGCATGTTGACCCCGCCTGATTCGCTCTAAAAAAGCCTAACGGAAAATCCGCTAATATGTAAGCGCTATGTACCTCATACATTATAGCTGGGTAAAAGAAAGTTAAGCCATTTATTGGAGTTAGGTAGGTCCCAACACCAACAACGCAAAACCCCAATTGACTATCTCCACCATCATTTGGTATTCCCGAAGGCGCAACATCTCATTATAAATTAAAATTTTCATTGCAAAAATAACAAGACCATTGTCACATTTTCAGACTTCAAATTACGCTGCGGAACCCAATTTTTTTCGTCGAATCTTGAATGTTCGGGTCCCCCGATGCATACCAAAGTAGGGGTCGTCTCGACAGTAATTCGTTTTTAAAACGCCGATGGGCCCTCGGAATAAGATTTTAATTGTAACGGGAAAATTGAGGTTTGATGGATGTACCTATTGCGGATTTTTGAAATCGTTTTGGCTTGTTGGGAATTTATTTGACATGGATTGCCAATTAAGGGTTAATTTGATAAAAAGTGAAGGCTGGGTAGCCGTTAACGTTCAATTCGTCCGCACATCACTGGTAATCTACAGTTGTTGCCCTGTTTGCAATAAATGATAGTAGGGATGGCTTGGGACTGTAAGTGTTATCTAAAATAACATACGAGAAATATAGAACATAAAGAAAAAAAAAAGTAGAAGAAGATATTAAATCTCTTTACGCACTAGCAGTTTCTTTTAGTTACCCGAACCTGTGCCTGAACCCAAAACGAGAGTACTGCACGACCAGACCAAAACAGATCTAAAAATATCTCATTTATTCCTCCACCAAACTTGTGACGAACGAAAGCGTGTCACAGTATATTTCATATTTGCACTAAAATTACCCATAACACCCAACAATATTATTTAAATAACACTACAACGAAACCACCAAACTACGTGGTTGAAGCTAAAACCAACAAAATTCCGTCTACCCACATGCACGAACAAATCAAATTTGAATCAAATTCCTATCCCGTTCAATTGAGCTGATCTCGCTCCGACAGCGTGATCGATTAATTGTCGAAACCAGTATAATTAGGACTGTGATACTGAGCAAATATGTTACGGACGTGGTTAAAGATAAAATGGTGGTGCTAATAGATTTGATTAATATTTGAAATGGCGGTAATTTGTTGCTAATTGTCACGTATGGCGGTGTGACGGGTTGATTTGTGGTTAACACTGGTTATATCTCGCAGTTTTGTTTGGTACAAGGGTTATTTTGATTATTTTGGCTTTATATGAGTTGTTTGATAGCTACTGTTATGTAAGTAGGCCTGGCATGCAAGAGTTCTAATTAATTAACTTAAACCTATTTATCTAGAATTACGTTATTCAGCTATAAGCCTCCTTTTACTCCCCGGTATCACAGATTACTGAATAGTTACTACGTAACCGGTATGTAGAAACTTAGACAGCTCTAATGGTGTGCATGGTCTTAATTAAACATGAATTACTTGACTTATTTTATCCCCAATAGGATAAGATACATATGATATATAAATGAGATATATGATAAAAATACTATGTATGTGTAATACTTATTTTAATACCATTTTGCAGCTAGGTACTGCTTTAAGTAAGAAATATGTTACCTATGTTCTTTCTTAAGCTATAGCTAAACTGTGTACCAAATTTCATTTAAATCAGTCTGATAGTTTTGGCTTGGAATGGCTACAAACAGACATACAAGAGTTCCTTCGCATTAATAATATTATAAGGTAAGTAGGGTTGTAGAACCCTGATCAAAAGATACAACCAAGAACAACAAAAGCTTTTAATTAACCAAATCATTTATTTAATTGCTGATACTTATCATAGAAATAGTTATTAATATAATTAACACAACTATGTTTTATAGGGTATATATTGCTTCATCACTGGGTCGGGCTTTTAATGAGGTCAATATTTGGATGGGTTGCGATCCCCATTGTTAAATGTTGATTTTACCTACATTTGTGGGTCATAATTAATTTTCTCGAGTTTATCTTGCCCGTTATTGTTATGTATGCTGAAACACTGATATTTGATGTACCTTCCACATTTCTAGGATAGGTATCTTTAGGCAACGGTTTTTTCAATATAGGTAACTCTTTACCCTATTCTATCGTTACGTCTGTCTTTCGTAGAGGGCGTAAAAGTCAGACATTTTCTTTTGCATTTTTAAAGAAACAGCCTTTGTAACTACATCTGTTAATCGTAACAACAGTTGCAATAGCAATTCTCCAAAAAATAACAATAATGAATTTCGCCACAAGGGTAGTTTTACAAAGGGAGTGATCCAACCCTTATCTACCCTGCGATCTTGTTTCGTACCCCACAAAATAATATCATGTTATTTCTATTAATGACTTATTTCCCTTGTAGTACCCCTCTTAAGTCTTATCGCGGTCAAACAATCGCATTCGACCCTCTCGAAATTATTTGAGTTATTTTTTTATTGTAAGTTTGAGATCAAGATAAGAAGGATTGACAGTTTATTTTATTAGTTAGTATTGTTGAATAATACCTTGAAAATTGGTAATGATTGCTGTAATTTATTTTATTGATTTGTCAAACATTTTTTTTGTGCCAATTCAGCATAATTTTGTGAAGTCAAGAAATTACTTAAGCTTTTATTTTGACTTGCATTGCACATAAGCATATACATATATTGTAGACAAATAAGCATATACATACGTCCACTCCCACTGTGAAGTGAATTAAAATACATAAATTGATAAAGTTATTGTAACAGCATATTTGAAAGCAATTATATCATAGATATTAATAACTATTTCTCGCTGGCCGTCTATTGAATTGAGTTCGGTTATTGGCCGAAGGAAACTTTACACACAAGTTAAACATGAGGTTAACTGGCCAAATGTGGTTAAATATTCATATAACTCTGTCTATTGACTTTTAGAAGCAATAATTTCTGAATCGAACTGAGTTTTCTGTAAGTCAAAATAATTTAAAATGCAAGAATTTTTTTTTGTCAGCTACACCAATATATTACGCGACTTTAATAAACGATCCAAGGAAATCGTTGGTCACTTTAAAAATACCAAATTAATATATCACACTTTCTAAGTTTCCATACTAAATTCTAACCAGGCACATTTTTATTGAATACATTCGTCATTCACGTAACCAATAAACTTAAAGACTCACACCCACTACAATACAGTAAAATAATTCAATTTAACTTATTATTATTAATCAACGCCTACGAATTAAAGCGCAATCAAATTAAGGATGGTGTGAACGCGCTTTCAATAACGGGAGTGCGTCCATTTAGTGAGTAACTGCTTTGTGATTGGTCGAAATTGTTTTTTGATGTTGCCGCTCAAAGGGGCAATGGGGCAATCGGGCTACAGTGTGACTGTTTGTAACGGAAGTCTGTAAGTGCCCTTTTTCAGTCGTCGGATGCTCTTGTAAAGTGATAGGAGATTGTTTTACGTTATTCAGTCGTTTCGTTTCCTGAGTTTGAGTTTTTTTATTTGGATAGGTAGATGAAGTAGATATGTCTTGCCAGTAGGTAACTCAGAGAATGTGAAACATCTGTGTTAATTCTGAATCTGTTGAATTTGTTTTTTCTAACTTGAAATCTGCCTACCGATATATGAATTATTATTATTATTGCTTACCGCTTATTGCAAATAGACCCTGATAGCTTAACAGAGAAAATAAAAACAGGTTAGGCTTTCAAAGTCTGATAAAACATGCTGAATATGAACATAATCAGTTCAGCTATACGTGAGATAATCACGCACATACATATGTACATATAGGTCAAACTGAAGAGTCGGTTGAAAATAACAACGTCATACATTCTTACGTAAAACAGAAATAAAATCACCAGCATTTTAATTGAATCCCATTTAAAACCTCTAGGGAAATTATGAATTTAGGTCACACTTGAGACGCGAGGACACAGTCTAGAAAACTAAGGCATAACGACAGACGCGTTCTACTTCAGAAGTTCACAATGAAAACTAGGACAATATACACTTGTAGGCTACGAAGAATAGATTATCTAACTGCCTGTAAGTTTAGACTGCGTGAACTGAAACCTTGAGCTAGATGGGTATTTTGAGGCTTCTCTGTTGGTTTTAAAATAGCTGGGTTTGAACTACTTCGTGTATTAGGCTAAAAAGTAGCCTGTATGGCTTATCTTACTAAAAGGGCTTGATAGCGGTGAAAGATTTTTTCTAAACAGGTAAGTTATTAATTAGATTGTCGTGTTCAAACAAGCAACTTCTTCGACAATCCCTACTAATATTATAAATGCGAAAGTATCTTGTCTGTCTGTCTGTTACGCTTTCACGTCTAAACCGGTGAACTGATTTTAGTAAAATTTGGTACAGAGAAAGAGTTGACCTTGAGAAAGAACATAGGATAGTTTTTATCCCGGACTTTTTATGAATTATCTTGGAAACGCGATATAACCGAACTCTACGCGGGCGGAAGCTAGTATTGGTATCGTATATACTAGCGGACAGCCCTTGCTACTTCTGTCTGAAAATGATAAGCTGAGGACTTTGTACTATAAAAAGCAGTGAAAATTCCATAAAAATAAACCTCAGTATAAATAAATGAAATTAAAGATACATAGTGGAATTTTCCAACCTTATCCCTTGTCACTTTATTGTTGGCTGAAATTAGACATACGTGGGTGTACTTCATACAAGTTTAATCTGTAGAAAACGTTACTAAGCTGTTAATATTACTAATTGTTTTTATTCACACTTAATGCTATAATTAAATGTTCTTTTAATAAGCCTTTTTACCCGTCTTCCCAAAAAGAAGAAGGTTATCAATTCGGATGTTTGTATTTTTTTATTTTTGGTCGTCCATCTCTCTGTCGTTTACCAATCAAATTGAATAATTAATTTCTTATTAGAAAGCGTACACCTACTTCCCAAATGATCCCGTTGTCATAAGGTCCAGGATCTGATGATAGGAACCCTGAAAAATCGAGGGCAACTTTCGAAAGTTGTCACCTTCTGCTGATACCAGTCTTGAAAGAGATAAATAGCGACAGATATTGTAATCTACCAATACTTTCTGTGTACTAACACTTAACAGTTCTCAAATACATACTTTACATTATTTACCCACAATTACGGGCAAACATCTCAGCACTCGTCATTTTAAGTGCTGGCAACTTGGCAACGAAACGCTGTTAAAAACCCCGCCTAGGCTGGCAACCCTACTTAAAGAACCGATTGCCACGTGAATCGTATAGCAACATCAACTGAATATTTTATAATGCACCTTTTACACTCGGCGACACTAAAATCGAACCAATTTATTAGTATCGAAAATATTTCGATTCGATAAATGTTATCGAGTAAGCGTTTTGTTTGGCATTTAATTATTTTTGAAGTACGTGTGAATTTTAGTGTTTTGTGCAAAGTTGTCGGTGTATTTTTTGCTGTTACTGTAATTGGATATAAAACAGTGTTTTCGTAGTTTTCATTTCACATTGATATTTAAAAAAATGTTTGTGAATATTTTTGGTGGAGCTTAATTAAGACAATGTCCTTTTTATTTTAATCCTAATGAACATTTTATTACGAAAAAGGTGCCTACAAAAACTTAATAAAATGCTCGAAGTAGCGAATTTTCTGTATCCACCAAATAATATCTAGTTACAAGAAAAAACACAAAGAAGTTTTTTGCTAACGACCGTCTACTTGAAACGTTTTTGATTGATTACACTAACACAACTTTACTAGTACTTATTTTTATTATTTCTTAATACAGATCAGTCAAGCTCACGGTCTAGTTTTTTTACTTAGTAATATGTTTAAAAAATAAAAACAACGAAGAAAAATAAATAATTTTCCTTCTAAAATCAAGAAGGTATTCTTTCATTATCATAATCAGCCTTTTTGCCGTCCCACTACTTGGCATAGGCCTCCTCTCACACAGAGAAAGATTGAGAGTTCATCACCTAATTCACCTATATAAGATTGTATAGTACATAGATATCTATCATATCTGATTAAAAAATAATATAGGCCACAAAACCTACCATAAAATAAAACATCGAAACATGACAATATAAACTGCGAAACATATTTACAGAGTATTTTGCACGCAAGTGTACCCGCTTTACGACCCAAGGCGTAACATCGATAAGTTCTCTCGATGACGTGTGAGCTTTCGTAATCGATTACTCGATAAGAGTAGCATACTGCCGACTAAATAGTCGGCCGACAGTTGCCCCATATTGGCAAATTTTTTCAAAGAAAGTCTTGATGACAATGTGTTTTCAGTCGGTCTGATACCGGCTTAATCTATTTGCAATATTATACAGCTGAAAAGTTTGTTTGCTTCATTGCGCTAATTTCAGGAACTACAGGTCCGATTTGAAAATTATTTCAGTGTTAGATAGCCCATTTATCCAGGAAGACTATAGGCTACTTTTTATCCAGGTTTGTGGAGAAGTTCCCACGGTTAAACCGCTGACAGAAGCTAAAAGTACCTTATCTTTGTAATTTGCATACTACCATTCATCTTCATATTGATTTATGAGCCCAAAAAAACTATCGGCCGACTAAAAGTTTGCAGTGTACTCTTACTAGGTATCGATACCGCGATAACATGTTTTTATTCGCATAATATAACAGTGTTTTACCGATCTTATCTCGGTTGTCAATGTGGGAAAATGGTAATGTTTTGGACGAGAAGCGAGTGATCATGTAGGTATCGATTTGAATGGAAATCGGGTTGTTAATTGAGTTTTTGCTATCGGCACTTTGAAATGGTTTTTGTGACAGTATTTCGATTTATCTCGTTAGCATATTGTATACAACACATACTCGTACATATTCGGTTTATCGATATACGTAAGTTAAGTACTTATATGAAATAATTCGTAGCAAACTTAGCCCAAAATATACCTTACCGTTTTCCGCTCGCGGATTCACCTCCATCTTAAAGGATCTATTTCCCGTACTAGGATAAAAGTATCACATAACTTGGCAGGATTAACTTAGGTAGTCGTGGTGGCTGAGTGGGTAAAGAACTAACCTCTCGAGTATGAGGGTGTGGATTCGATTCCAGTTCAGGCAAGTAACAGTGCAACTTTTCTAAGTTTGTATGTACTTTCTAAGTATATCTTGGACACCAATGGCTGATAAAAAGGTGAAGGAAAACATCTTGAGGAAACCTGAACTATTAAGTCTGAAAATCACCAACCCGCATTGAGCAAGCGTGGTGATTAATGCTCAATCCTTTTCTGTGTGAGAGGAGGCCTGTGCCCAGCAGTGGGACGATGAAAAGGCTGGTACAGTACTTAAACTATTTCAAACTAATTAAGATTTAGCACAGTGCAGCTAAGATTTAACAATGCTAAATTGATAAATGACTATAGGAATGCTTAACCACTAGTGGTTTCGTTTCGGGAGCGTGCCAAACAGTTTAATCTTTAGCCTCCGGGTTAGTCGAGACGTGACAATTATTACTGGATCTTGTTTTAAATTGCTCGAATTTGTTCTACTAGTTTATTGGTTTTTAAGTGGCTTGTTTTTGGCAAAGTTTATTTGTTAGTTGAATTAGGTCCGTAAGTCTGCAATATGCCTAAATGTACATATGTATGTGTAAGGGTGTTGTGTTACTCGCGATTATATTCGTTTGTTATTTTGGATTGGGTACCTAAGTCTGCAATATGCCTAAATGTTTGTGTCAGGGTGTTGTGTAAATACGATAATTTTCGTTTTTGATATCACACTATGTACTTTAATAGTTCTTTACTATGATTTTGGCTAGACTTTCATCTACATCTGAGGAGAGCGAATCCCCGCGATGAAGTAAAAAGTAGCCTACGTCCTTTCTCAAGCTCTGTATTAGTTGTTTACCCAGGTAAATCAGTTCAGTGGTAGGTACTGGCGTGAAACCATAACAGACATACACACGAGTTACTTTCGCATTTCGCATTAGTAAGGATTATTCATTTCTTAAAAAGCGAAGTCGCTAGGCAGACCTAGTTGTACTAAAAGGCACTACAAAGTAAATTAAAGCTTTTAACTAACGCTAATACTTGGAACGTCAAACTTAACCCTCAAATGGCGCGCCTACAACGCACCATTACCCTCTGGTCATTAAGACCCCCGATTTATAGCTTCATTTTTATTAGTAAGACACAGTTCAGTGCATTTTTATTGTTTAAACCACTCATAGATATTACTTGGGGTCTTAGAATAGATTTTTGATTCGTCACCATAAGTTACAAGATATCCCCTTGGCAAAACTGGTTGTCAAATTTTCTGGCTTCTGACTACTCGTAACAACTGCCAACGTTGTTCAAATGACTGCCTGGACCGAGCTATTTAATGAACTTGCCTTCCGAAACATTAAGGAACTCGTCATGACAGATTGGTCACACATTATATACGTGACAGGACACGCTCTCTCAATAGCTTTATTCCCGAATAGATTCACCAAAAATGAATCTCAATACTTCACCAATCCCAAAGCTACAAAGGAACCTCATCACCATTTGATGATGAGGAATACAGAGAAACTCGTAGAACTTTCGCCAATATCAATCGTATCTAAAATACCATTCAACAGCTCGCTTAAATAATTCCTATTTTAATCAACAAAGTGCTGGAATTTCTGTACGCTAGTATTACGTATTCTACGCTAGGAGTGTGGGTTGATAATCCTTATTATATTATAACTATAAGAGAGTAACAGTGTCTGTCTGTCCCGCATTTACTTAGAAACTACTGAATCGATTTAAATGAAATTCTGGGTGAGCATTTCAGGGTTAAAACCGCTGTAGTGTTAAAGCATGCAAGATTGCTTTTTCTGTTAATTATAATGATCATTTCATATTATTTTTTCTGTGGCATAGCCCACAACTTCTTCTTTGAGCTTTTTCCTTTCATATCGGTTGCAAGTTTTCTAACCTTACAAGTCTATATTAAGTAGGAATTTAGCTACTATCAAATTAGTACGGTTTCTGTTATCGTGAAATATTATACTTACCTTACTAAATAAAATATAACTTATAGGTTTTCTGTTTTTCCTATTGATAACTTAATAAAAAACACCACTCGAACTCACAAAAAATAATAGGAAAGCACTAACAAAAATAATAATATAATTTTATATGTATTCGTTAACGTAAGACAGTGAGTACTTACTATAAAAGTTTATTGACTCAAAGGTATAATTTAAGGTGAATATATTACTTTTGTAAGGGCAGCTATTTTCTTTAATAAGCGTAGGGTTGGGTATCTACTGTTTCATTATATTACGCCCTAATATTCTTTGAATGTTGGAAATACCAAACAAAGGTGCTTCACACAAAAATTAGGATATTTTTGGAATCGAAAATTCGAGTTAGATATTAAGAGTCCCCGTATACACCAATCTTTTTATCAGCCGTAGTTTTCATAAATTACTGTAGAGATGAATGGTAGTGCACAAATTACAACGATCAGATGTATTTAAGTTTAATTTTGTTCTTACTGTTAATGTTCTAGTATTAAAATGTAGTTGTTCTTTTATGTAATAAGTTACTGGTTATATATATGGAGAAGTTTTATTAAATTTAGTAAAAAGCTCGCGTTTTTGTTCAATTATATTTATCGTAAGCGCAAATCACAGATCGGTTCGACTTCTCGACGCAACACACCACCTTATTTTTGCACGTTAGTAAATAACTTTTGAATTGAACTATGTAAAAAACCTAGTGTTAATAGAAATAGCGTATTAAGAAATACAATTAAGCAGACGCCATTGCTTTTAATGTAAATTGGGTAAATTGAGAATGTGGCCCGGTTTCATACTGCGTAATGAAAATTCTATTACCTACTACTGTAATACGCTTAATGTTGACCTGGAATTTTTAGACTGATATTAAGGTTATTAAATGGATTTAGTGGTTGGGGAATAGACAGGATTAGAGGTATATTTTAGCTAGATAAGCTTCATATTGGTGTGTCCATGTTATGGACCATGTGATTAATTCGGGCATTATTTATAATGCCCGAGCATTATGCATAATGTCTAGCTTTATCGGGCCAAGTGATTAATAACTATCTTAACTTCATTATTTATCACATTGTACGGGCATTATTATATTGCTACATGATAGTTGGGCAATTTGATAATAAAGCTATATTTCATGCGGTGCGAGGGTGGCAGTTGTTCTAATAAATAAATCCTGTTACTTGCTACATATTTTATGATTATTGTTAAAATTATATGTTCTATTTTAATGGAAAATTACAAGTCTAGTCACAAAATTATTAATTGGGCAATTGTCATCTGATTTACTTACTCTTCCTCGTTTTTCTTGATCTCATTTTTCTTGGCTCGTTTTTTTTATGGTTGAATTTAACTTGGATTCAAAACATTGTATTAAAAATTGAACTTAGTGACGAAAACGAATCGCTGCAAAACCGACTCCACGTAGTCATGTCTGCCCTACCCCTAGAGTGCAATTCAAAACCGCGTAGGCGCGGAGGGGCGAGGCGGCCTGCGAGGTGAGGCGCAGGTAGTTGAAACGCTCGCCGCCGCGGCTGAGGCTGGCCGGCAGAGCCGGCCAGCATGCCGAAGCTGCGGTGGTGAGCGTGAAAACCATCTGCGACGATAAGCTCGCATGGGACCGCCGGAGCCCCGCAGCGCCGGAGCCGTGACAGAAGCGATGCTTGCTGCATGTTGCATGCTTACTTCCATGCTGGGTCAATTAATATGGGATGTGATATGTTAAAAAAATGAAATTAAATATGTTTGTATTACTTTGCCCAAAAGGTCACGGGCAATATGTATAGTGCCCGATCAATTTGATTATTTGAATAATTATTATCAAATTGCACTCTCATATTGGGCATTTTTCATAATGACCGGGCATTATGTATACTGCCCAATTTATCACTTGGTCCATAACATCCATAATCTGTGAATTAAGTTCAAGTATAAATAGTGTACCTCAAATGTTATCATCACTTTAGCTAATAGTAATAACTGCATAAAAAAAACTTAAAAGCGGTGAAGAGCAAACACACCTCACATACGCGGCGAAAGATTTTGATTTGTAAGATTTGGTGAATATCGAGCATTCGCTTTCTAAGCAAACAACATCAAGCTATGGAATACAGTTGATCCTATTTCCTCTCTAATACCAATCCATCACAATATTGATATTACTCAGTTTTTGTCTTTTGCTTAAAATATACCAACTTATGAATATATAAAATATTACCAAGGATTGCTCCTAACAAAATTACTTTAAATATTTGCCTGCCATTAATAAAATAGTTCTCAGCTCTTAAGTAAAACTTATTCACAATTCAGTTATTCAGTATTCTGAAATGTTACACATTTATCATAAAAGATCTGACGAGTGAGAAGGGCGTAGAATCTTGTGGGGCTTTGAAAACTACGGTGAAATACAAACTGGTTATATTACCTAATGTTAAGCTGACTATGAAAATACAGTACATTTTGATCCCGATCTCACAGACCTTATATTTATCCAATATCTTGCCTTTTGCAGGACTTTTACTATAGCGGATTTTATTGCGCGTATGCTCTCGGTTTTTCTGCGCACGAGACATTCAGTACATACGTAAGGTGTATTGTTGGTATCGTTAGATGTCAATTGTTTATGAGCGTTGCCGTACTAAAAATCCGCTCGTGTAAAAACAATCTTAAGTTACAGGACCGCGGTAACTCTTGAACATCCTAACTCCCACATAAATTAATATGAGTAGAAAGCAGTCACTGTAGCCGTATAATCTGAGGGTATATAACTCTTTCAGAAACTCTCGCGAATTTAGGAGCTCCTCCAGAAATGTAATGACTCTACGGCGCCATTTATAGGACAAGTTTCTTATGATAACAAATCGCCAAGAATTTGTTCTACTTCACTTTTATATTCCACTTAAAACTTTTGAGCGGCCCGAACAGACATCTTGAGTATATTATCTTTTTACTGAACATAAAAAAAGGTCGAGGTACGCAGTAGACATTTCATAAAAATATTCGGAATGTTCTGAGGATTTTTAGGATAGCTCTTAAAGTATGTTTTGAGATTGTTATCAGATTTTCATAAAATTGTACGTCGTTTTGAATGCATCTTTTGGAAGTGTCGTAGTGGCCTAATCTCGAACGTCTGTGACTCAAGTACGAAGTAAGTGATTTCTTTACTTTTAATACTAGTTTCCGCCAGAGAATTCACCTGCGGAATTACTCCGCACACCTGGATAAAAGTAGCCTACAGCCTTCCTCGATAAGCGCTTTCTAATAATAGGCGAACTTCAGCCAACATGTACCTGAAGTATATAAGTATTTATATATGATATAAGTTTATCACCGACTTTACGCTCTCTCTTTTCTTCTGTTATATTTTTGACAATAGATGGGTAAGAATCCCTTCAAGTGCCTACAGTAAATTGCATAATTAGGTAATATACCTTAATTATAAGGATCATAATATTGTTACCAATCCTATCAATTCATCCTACTTGAAGAGGCATGGTTATATCACCGGGAACTAGTTACTGCTTTGTTACGAGAAAATCCCATTGTTATCAGATTTCGCATAGAGTATAGAGAAACAAGGCCTTGCTAATTAGCTGCCGATCGGTAAACACTTGGCTTCGTGTATTTACGTTGTAAATTAATTTGTTTGTTTAAATTAACGCTGCAATGTTGAGGCTAATTTAGAATAAATCTTTGAGGGCTTAATTTTGATACTAACCTACTTGAAGCACAGCTATATTTACTTCTAAATTGGGCATAACAATTCAATGGACTTCAAGTATCCTTAAGAAAAAGAGCAGTAAAAGAAAATAACAAACCTAATTCCAACTGAAAACTCGAACAAGCAACAATAAATCTAAATTCTTAACTGTAACGTTTGCGTGTCAATCGCCATTTAAGAGTGTTACATAAATAACGTGTAGCCCCGTCAGAGGTCAGCGGCCGACTGAGTTTGATTTGTTTGTTTTGACTGCGAGCGCCATCTCGCGTGATCTACGGGCTTTTAGCGACATTACGACTGCGTGCCGAATGACGTATAGCTTGACGGTCTAAATTGAGGGGCTGGAAACGACTTAATTAAATTAAAAAGGGTATAGATTTTAACTTGGAAATTTTAATTTAGATTTAATGTTTCTTGTTTCTTATGTAAATTGTCAACCGATCAACTATTTATCTATTCTCATATAATAATGAGGAAGCTTTTTTGATTGTTCTTTGTTTCTGCCCTTGTGGCACCGAAACTACTGAACTGATTTGATAAATTCTTACACTGTTGGAAAGTTACACTCTTCTCGAGTAACATAGGCTATATTTTATCTCGGCACGGGCAGTAGTTCCCATGGGACGCGGGTGAAACCACGGGATAACGGCTAGATTATTTTAAATTCGAGCAGCAACGCCAGCCAGTATTTCGCTAAGTTTCCTAGCCCAATGTGGATATCTAGTGACACATTATTCGTAGTAAATTGTAGGCTTTACGACCTTCGAATATCCTTGTGTCGCTACAGTATCCGACTGTGCCAGGAAGGCAGATTTCATCCTGTCTACAATTTATCTCCGGAACTGTTAGAATGATAATTTCATATTAGTTTATGTAGCTCCTTGTTTTGCTATTTTGTTAGTAAATTATTGCTTTCGGCGAAGTAAACGAAATACTGATGTAAATGGTTCCTGGTTATTAAGCAGGAGTAGGGCTGCCATCTCAAATTTCGCCAAACCCGGACAAACATTAAAAAAACCCGGACATTTGGCGTAAATCGCATTTTTTCCCCGAACGAGTACGATTTTGTTTAAACAAAATAATACCTATTTTGTAATCCATTTACTATTAACATATACTTAAATTCAATGAGGTACTTTCTTACAATAAGTGTCCGGGTTTTCCCCGGACGCTTCTCGAAAACCCGCCCGTACGTCCCCCGGACGGGGTCAAAACGAGGACAAATCCGGGGAAACCCGGACGGATGGCAGCCCTAAGCAGGAGTGACAAAATATAAATACTTTTATAATAATCATTACCTTCCGCGAGCGGTTTTACCTGCAGGACTCTATGCTCTGCGGGCCCGGATAAAAAGTGGCATATACCTGAGTAATAAATGGGCTAACTAACACTGCTAGAATTTTTCAAATCGGTCCAATCGTTCCTGAGATTAGTTTGTAACAAACAAACACTAACTCTTCAGCTTTATAACATTTGTACATAGGCAGTACAGATACATACTTTCCTTTCATGTGCTGGTCAAATTAAGCATTTCAACTAAGACATGATAGTCTATTGATCAAAGCGAGACTAGGTTAAGGTCAGACCTATATTCAAAGGCTGATTTCCAAAAGAGAACTAGAATATTACATTGACGTATCGCCCGAGAGTACCTAATATTTATTTACGAAATGGAGTTACGGCTGAATTCGGCACACTTTAGGCGTTTTTATCAAAGAAAAATGTATGATATTATGATGATACCTACAGGTAGAAAATGTATTTGGAATTCCTAAGTTAGTATAGTTTGTAGCACTTAGGAAACTGTACATTTAGGTGTTTCAAAAATTCACGAAACCCACTTCCAAAGTCTTTAGTTGCTTGTTAGATAAACGTCAAATTAATTATTTATCTCAATTAGCTATATGGACATGTAATTTTGCTAATTACCTTTATAATCATAGAAGTATGTCTTGGCTCACATTTTAGCTTGACCCAAATTAGTTTTTTGAACCAATTACTTTTGCTGCTTCAATTTTTAGTCTGAAATATTGAATGTGTGTTAATTAGTCTAATGCTTTTCATGTGTTTTAATTAAAGTTCTATGTCTAGTTTTGTTTCAATGTTTGTATGAATGACAGTGGTTTTGAAAATAAAATGAAATGTGGTAACAAAATGGCGGTCCTGTCAGTTTATGGCGGGAATATAGCTGTCATAAAGAGAAACTAAAATAAAAGGCGAAGTGTTGAAAAATATGTCTCTTTTTATGATTTAATTAAAAATATTCAGCTAATTATATTCGTTTTATTACTTACACTTGAAAATATTTCAGAAATTAATGGCCTAGCTTCACATATTCGAAGTTGGTGAGGAAAAAAAAAACATTATTTTTTTGTCAAATATCCTGCTCAACAGTTTCTTTGCTAAATGAAATATCTATAATCTGAAGAACGGAGAATAAAACTGCAGTTTGGTAAAGATTATCCACTAGATTTAAATTCCTTCAGCAATTTTTTTGTATCCTTTCATAACTGTGCCCGGTTGACGTTTCGCCGTCGCTCTCGTCACTTCACAGTTAACGGACAAAAAGAATGACGATTATAAAAGTTACAAGCGTACTACAGTTAAATTTAATCTGCGTTGAACGCGTAAAAAGATTGGGTTAACTGCCTGCCCAAGTGAAGTGAAGTTTATATTGGCTAACGGGCCTCTTTGTGAACTCAAAAAAGGGAAAAAAGACTAAAGTGGGAGTTAGGCTTTTAGCTGAAAAAGTTGGCTTTGGGAAAATATGGTTGGGCTTGAATATAGTGCTGTAGTGAACTTGTTTTGTAGGTATCGATTTTTTGAAATCTTTGCGGGAGTAAAAGTATGCTTCTACACTTCGGTGTGCCCACCAGAGTTCGTTCTATTTCTACAATTTTATATTTGCATTTTATGCACATGCAAGGTGAATTAATGACAAAAGTATCTTTAAAACAAATAGTTCATTTAAAATGTTAAGTACATTTTAAAGTTAGGCAAACTTTTATATATCTACTCGTCTTTTGAAGTTTTCAACCCTTTTGTCTATTAGATGTTATGCGAGTACATAATTCATTTTCTTTGTTTTACGTTGCTTTAAAAAACTTTATTTAATAGAAACTAAATTCTAAAGAATAATTAAATTAATAAAGTTTGTTTATTTCGACACATTCTCAGGAATATTTAAAGTAATTGTTTTACAAGTTGATTAGTTAACAAATATTATAAAAGTCAACTGTATAAGAACTTGGCAAGTTAAATGAGAACTTACCTGTGTTGTCTAGTTTTTATTAACATATGAATTTTTGAGTGATGCTACTGACTTTGGTACAAGTCCTTACATATATGTATTATATTTCAGCACGTCTGCTTAGTATATTAGTTTTTATACGTGAGTAGTTTTTATGAGAGGGTGAAAATTTTATTTTTATAGGCGCACTACTAAATAAATGGGTTAGGTACGAATCTATGACCAGTTGTAGAATTACGATATGATACATCTTAGGAATTATATTGCTTCATTCAAAGTTGCAGTATAACATCAAAACACAGTTAGCCTAGCAGCTGACAAAATGATGCTATAATTAGCCTTACAGATTATCTCTGTACTATATCCCATTTATTTATTTTTTACTAAATTAAATACCGAAGAAATTATATATTTTTTTCTCATTCACAATAATACGTCGTCCAATAATATTAATTACAATATCTTCTCGTTTCAGGTAAACTTGAGCAGCCGTAGAAAATGGAGGACAGGACGGCGGAGTTTTTAATGAGGTCCAGGATTAGGGGCTACAGGATAATTTGCCGTGGAACTTTAATAAGATGTTGAAGTGTTTGAGAGCAGACCTTAGGAAATTTCCTATTAACTTTCGAGTATAATATGGAGGATTTTTTTTAAATTCAATTTTGCTTTTTGCTGATAAAATAATATGTGGGATAAGAGCAGGAAGATGATGATTTTTGTTATTTACTGCTATACTTTACTTTAAAACGTTACATTGTATAACAATATATAAAACTATCCAACAAGAGTATTAACTTTCCCGCGCAATTGAATCTGTCAAAAGTGACAACGTCAATGTCATTACAAAAAAAATGCGAACAAACCACAGATTAGCATAGATTTTTTCTCCTATTGAGCCGTACTCTAGATATTCAACTAGCATTGTCCTTATATTATTTAGTACGACACTGTCTGCCATCTGCTATTATCACACAAGTCAATAAAAAGATAAATCGTTTGGAATACGATAAATTTTGAAATATAGAACTTCAATATCAAGTCTTTTGAAAAATACTGGTGACCACAAATCTAATATAGTTCTATCTGACATAATACTTACATAATTAAAGTTACGTATAATGGCTCATTATAATCAATTGCATTATTATGTCCTAATAATTACTAAACAACAAATAAAACAAATGATAATTATTCACCATCTAAATAATCTACAACAAAAAAACAGTTGTCACTAATGTCAAGCCCCCACACGACAGTTGACAGTTTTGATTGATTAAAAATGGCCGTTGTTTTTTGTAATATATTTCAATGAGTCACGTATTCACTGTCCAAATTATTTAATACCACACTCATGTGATGGGTGGAATAATAGAAATGTAGATTTTAGATAATGTTAGTTACTACGATATGATTTTTAATAGTAACTGACCAAGTAAGAACAAAATGTATGAGTATGCTTCTGCCCAAGTATGAACAATATGTACCTGTGTAGGTATGTACCTCCACAAAAATACCATATTCAGGATTCCTACATAGTTAATGTTAATGATATTGGCTTCTGTCTATAAGTAAGTTAGTAAAAAGGTAACCATTCTTGATAACCGGATAAAAAAGATAGTCAAAGATCTACAAAAAGCAGCCAAGAACAATTATATTTAACGTAATATCTTACCTGCTCCGACAAGAGCTAGGGTCCTAAATTAAAGAAAAATCTAAGGGACTGGGAAACCCTTTGTATCGCAGCATATTCCATGACCCACCCACGCACTGACCGCGGCAAGCACTGAACTTTCTTAATCACCTATTAAGCCAATTGTTACAAATCAAAACAAGGCAACCAACGTACACTTAAAACTCATGAGTGCTAAACCAAGATAGCATCGATTCTCTATCGACAAGGCGCCAATGACAAGGCTATTACGAAACGATGTTTACATTCGATCTCCCTGGCTTACAGATCTGATGTACAGGTAATACTAAGTAAACTGTGTGTGTAAGTAAATTGCTATTGTAATCGCTCGTAGTCTGATTAAGTATTGATTTGAGTGAAGAGAGATAAGTAACTTGGTAAGTTGAATCTTGAGTTCCAGTGAAGAAAGTCATTCTGTCATTTAAAGAGGGAATATCTTGGGCTGCGGGATTATTCGAAAGAGTTACCAAGACCCTGGTACATAAAGGGCTTAAGAAGGATCATGGTGGGTTTTAGGCAGTAAGAGTCTGACACTCCCTCACGCCGCTAACCCACAGCGAGAAGGGGTCTTTTGATTATTTCCCATTAAAAAAATGGGAATATCTTTTATGTTTCATCTGCCTAGCCTTTCCCCAAATAAGTTTTCATTTAATTTTGTAGACCTTATAACTAAATTACTTAGGTACTATTTCTGTGGTATACTTAGCTATCTACTTACCTAAAAATAATTATGGCATTTCAAAATGTTTTCAATTTGTTTTCAAAAAGTTTGTTCTGTAAATAAAACTCAATTAATTAAAAGTTTTATTAAATACTTACTTGAAATTATAATTGAATAAGTTTTATTAAAAAAAATATAACGTTATAAAATTAGAATCCGCCGCAGCAACCGCGAACATATTTAGAATATAATTGGAAACTTTAATTTATATGAATTCAGCGTCTTTTATTCAGGTGGCTAAGATATTAAAATTCAAGCATCATAATAAATAAAATATGTACTCAAAACTTCAGTCAAAGACTACAAAGTACAGAGAGTTAAAAAGTCACTTTAAAATTTAATTTAAGTAATAAAATTTGAAGTGCTCTTCTATGCTTTCGTAATTAACGTGGCCAAAATAATCGCATCTGTTTTTCTCTTTTAGTTTAAAATTTATCTTTTAACTTATTAGTTAATTGCATTCGCTAGCATTAAAGGAATTCGCTTATTTGCATAGAATATAAATGCATACTCCCGAGTGGCGGCCATTTTGTATTTACCTAGGGAACGAAACACCGCTACGCAGCCATTACCTACAAAATAATTTTAATCCTTTTTTGTAGTTAAATAGAGGTTTTATTTTGCGCATTTAGATTTTGTATTAAACATTAGAATTTTGTGGTTTAGAAAAACTTTGCACACATTTTTTGTTTATTTGTTATTTTTTCTTTGTTTAGATTTACACGTAATTTTGATTACATAACGAACTATGACGACACATTCGATTATGACCCGAATTGTGTAATAACTATTTTATGTGAATTATTTTAACGATTTTGTATGTATGTACTATCATTCTTAACATAAGTATTTTACATAAAGAAAACAACACAAGACATTTGTTTGTTTTCCTAAAATGCAACGCTAATTTGTATGCGATCGCATTATTTAAATGTCTAGGGGTGGGATTTACGTAATAACTCACAGGGGATTCCGGGGGTTTTAATTAACGATTATAACTCGAAAACTTTGAGCAACCGTGTTTTCCCTTGTAATTTATATTTTTTTGTTCCCCAAAAATAGGGTGGGTATGCTAATGTTGCTTTTTGTATATCGCTAAGTTGAAGTTTTCAACAAATGTATTATCATGGCTCAATACACGAATTGGGGTAGTAAGCTGTACCTACAATTCATTGTGGTGTAGAAAAAGAATCTGTAAAATACCTCTTTAAAAACCTTCTGCTATTAAAAAAACTATATTATTAAATAACATTCTATGCTTTAATGTTAGGACGCTACAATGACCGAAAAGCCACTACAGGGTCCACCAAAAGCTGCGGGAATGTTCGAAAGAGTTACCGCGGCCCTGGTACATAAAGGGTTTAAGAAGGAACATGGTTAGATTTAGTCTGTAGAAGTCTGACACTTCCTCACGCTGCACCAACAGATTGGTCACCTAGTGATTTCAAACTTAAAAGTAAAGGTGCTTACCATATCAATCTTCCAAGCCTCTTTAAAAGTACAAATAAACAACGTACTTCCACATTTTATTCCTAAACATTTGTAAGGATATCAGCCAGAGACTGCCCATAAGAATCATGATAGAATTTCTCGGTATTGTCATGGGAAACTTAAAGCCGACTTTTATTGTTCATAGATACTGAATTTTGCGGTGCAAATTGTAAGTAATGTGTAAAATAATCCTTGAATTATTGCAGTATTGAACCGATGTGGAACTTCGCTGTATGGTTTGAATTATATGTATTGAAATGTTAGAATAATAATAGTAAATGTACAATTATTGATAATTATTTTAAATCTATGATAGACTTCTTCCTGCCCTGTTCATTTGATGTCGGCGCAACATGTATTTTTTTCTTCCATTTCACGAATTTAAAATTCTTAATATGTAATTGTATGAAACTAAACACTCTTCCGCACAGCGAATTGGTCTAATCTTTTAATTCTGGAAGAATCCCAGGTATGACATTCGATTCCTTCGCTGCGGTTAATTCTTACATGAGGGCGTTACAGTTTATAATCATACAAATGCATGAACTGCACCATAGCCACGGTATATGTGATGACGAGCGATATTAGGTTCGGTATCAGTCTCATGTCTACCGTGAACAGCCGCCATATTGTGAACTTGAACGGATTTTGTTGGAAGAACATCATGGCATCCTGAATCGCGTCACGTGTGCTTATGTCTGAAATCATTATTCATTAAGTTATTCATGATTAGGAATTCATTATAAAAAGTAAACCACTTTATCATTATGTTACCTTGACATACGAGTAACTGCTTAGTTACACACAGTTTCATTTGACATACTTCCCTGTTCACCATCTCGGCAAGGATGGCAGGTGTAAACCGGAGGACTACTTGAAGAAAGCCCTCGAGAGCAGCGAATTTAGTATTCTGCAAGAACATATTTTTTAAGAGGATCATAAGACAGTAAAGAAATGGGGAAACGGAATCTAAAGAAAAGTACTTGAGAAAACGTACCTTAACCTCACCATAAAGGATGAAACCGTATGTATGGAGCAGTGCATGTGGAATAAAGAGTACTGTACTTGAAAAAATCTGAAAACAATAATACCACAGAGAGTAGTTTTTTTTTGTCACGCACATGAATTGAAAATTTTACATAGTTCATTAATATTACAATTACCAGAAGTTTAAGTGGTTGCGTAGTCTTATCAACGGTATCCAGTATTAGTTGGTATTTCATCAGACATGTTCTTAATTTCATCTTAAGGATTTCTTCTTCTCCAAACATCCTTGCACTTGTTAAGTCCTGCTGAAGGCTTTTGCGAAGCATCGCCATCCGGCGCCAGAGTAATTCAAATACCATTATTCTTGTAAAATTAGATATGGGATTTATGATTTGCATTATTAATAACAAAAAGTGTATGTCTGTTGATGTGTTGTTCAGGGTTATGTATATGTCGTATATGTATTTCGAGCAGGTGATGAATCTTGTCGTTAGGCAAAAAATCATTACCGCTGTTGTCACTATAAGCTTATCACCTGCTTCCATATCTTGCGCTATTGCAGGGTTTTCCAATTTATCGAAAAAATCTTCAAGATATTCGCCAGCATAGCTTAAGTTTACGATTACAATTATGTCATACAAGCATATCACAAAAGCCATATTAATAAAATTGATCGTAGGCATACGCTCATCTTCACTCGTTATAAAATTAATTGACATGATGACTATAGCAATGATCACACAATATGTTTTGATTAAAGCATTCACTAACTTATTTGTACTAGTTTTCCAGTAAAATCCAACCATGAGTCGAGCCACCATAATTATTCGTATCAATGTTTGTGATTTAACAGCTGACATCGTTGTATGTAAGGCTGAATACTTGTTTAAAACTGGCAGTAGTACTGAAAAAACGAAACAATACACGTGGCTTTCAACATTGAAGGTTACGATTCCAAAAATAAGTTAAGTATACCACATAGTAATTAAATATACCTATTTGGACTTTGGACGCAGCGTAAGACGTCCACCAACGAGGTGGACAGACGACCTTATAAAGGTCGCCGGAAGACGCTGGATGCAGGTCGCTTCCAACAGTTATCTGTGGAGATCAAAGGGGGAGGCCTATGGTCAGCAGTGGACGTCCTATGGCTGAGGTGATGATGATGATGATTTGGACTTGATTGTGGTGTATCTCTTTAGGGAGAGGTTCGGGAGGAGCCATGGCGCCCTAAACATCGGCTTGACGCAGGTCCTCACCGTTACGGAAGGTACCTGCATCTGATCGAACGGGAGGTATCGCCCAGGTGTCACCACTGTGCGGACATCAATTAGGACACGGCGAAGCATAGTCTAGATGTGCCTTGTCTGGGAAGAGTACCTCCGTGTGGTCGTGGTGGCAATTGGCGGCGGCGATGGGCCGGCCCTGGCTCAAGACATGGTCCAGGACGAGAGGGAATGAGACGTCGCCATCTCCTTCTATTCGCTCTTCTTCGGTGCTACGGTGAACGAGCTAAACACCGCGGATGCCGAGTGACGAGAGACGACTCCCGGCCATCGTAGGCGTGTGTCTTTTTATACCGGTACGCGGTCTTATTCCCATAGGACGCAGACAGATGAAACCACTGGCAGAATCTTTTATATTAATAACTAGCTTCCGCCAGCGGCTTCGCCCGCGTAGAGTTCGGTTATATCGCGTTTCCAAGAGAATTCGTCAAAAGTCCGGGATAAAAACTATCCTATGTTCTTTCTCAAGGTCAACTCTATCTCTGTACCTAATTTTATTAAAATCGGTTCAGTGGTTTAGACTTGAAAGCGTAACAGACAGATAGACAGAGTTACTTTCGCATTTATAATATTATTTTAGTAAGGATTTAAAAATGAAAACTTAAACTATAACAATAAATCATTTGTGCACAGAAATAGCAGCAAATAAATACTGCTTGTATTGTTCATCGTCGTCTTTTCTTAACGCAAATGCCCCTAATTAGTTTAATTTCAATGCTACTTGCTGGCTGTGGTACAAGTGACATATATTTTATATTATAATATTACTATTTTAATAACAAATAGTAGGTAAAGATTACTGTTTTTAAAAATTGCTAAGTCTTCATTAATTAACTTAAACATGTTTGATAGACAGACATATGATATTATTATGTTGATACGGAGTAATAAACATAAAGTTGAGATTCTAGCCAACAACATGCTAGCCACAAATAAAACTGTAAGTTATAATTACGTCATTAAACAAGCAAGGGTTCCTAAGTTATAATGTTAGTCATCCTAAAACAAGAATCAGACTTTAAGAAACATTGTTTTATCTAAGATAACCGAAATCGCTGTTTTCTTATAAATTAAGCTTAAACACCTGCAGACTTCAACGATAATAATTATGGAAACCAGAGCTACACTTATTTCTACCACTAGACCGTCTCTTGTATTTAGTCATGTTAAATGATATTTATGTAACCTTAATAAATGGAAGGATTTTAAGAACCGTTTTTCATACGTCGGTTTTTCAATGTCTGAGTTAAATATTGCGAATTTATTCTGCCAAAGCCCTAAACTATTAAACTGATAAATCACATTTTATGATATAAGTTAAGCTAGGTTGTACAACTAGTTTACGCCAGCGGTTTCACCTGCGAACAGTGGAAATAGCTCCGCACACCCGGATAAAAATTACCCATAAGCCTTCTTCAATGAATGAGCTATCTAACACTGATTTTATTTCCAAATAGGCCCAGTAATGCCTGAAATAAGGTCAGTCATAAAAATAAATAAACACACTTTTTAATGATGCCAAAAATCATCAAATATTCATTTATATATTGTACATATATTTGAGAAGGAACTACATGACAAACAGACAAACAATTAACCTAAATTCTCCCTAACATGTTCCCTCCAGAGATCGCTTGTTACTCAAGAAACTTGCTAATCCCCTGTCGATATTAATTGTATTAAACACAAGTATAATAATTAGTTCTACTGCTGTTAAATGTTACTAACTATTAATTGCTTGACGCTTGGCTCGGTGTGGTTTATTTACTTGGGTATACTCGAACGTTAAGTATTTTTTTGTTATTTTCATCTTTAACTGTTTGTTGTGCAGATGATAGTTTGTTAGTCCAACTTAGGTACAATTTCCGACATTTATCGATGAAGATGCTTCTATTTTAGAACTGTTTCATGTTCTTATAAATAACATATTAAAATGATACAAATCCCATGTAAACAAACATATATTTAGACATGTAATATCATAACAAGGTCAAAAGTGACAGCATACATAACTATGTGGAACAAAAAAATCATCTAAATATTCACAACCCTATCATTAGAGCAAAATTAAAAATATTTCACACAATATCCAAACAAAAATGTTCACGTCCAAAATTAAAATTGTTGTCAACATACAGCGGGGGTTGCCAATGCAAAAAAAGTTATCTAAACAACGCCCAACCTCCCTTACACTTTGGAAACTCGTAAAAAAGGAATTTGCTTGTAAAACAGGACAAAAATTATGACGATAAATTTTATAGGGGATCAACTATTAAGGGGAAAGGAACGGAGAAAAATTGACAGGTAATTTATTGATTGGCTTGTTTATTACATTTTATTAAAAGTTACTTCGCCATTTAAGCAAAAAAATATGGAAACAAACGTAAACATTCTGACTGACACCTTTTTTTGAGAAGTCAGATAAAAACTTTTTACTAAGAGTAAATCAAGCGACAATAGATCTTGTATCTGTATATGTACTTGTATGTCAAATACCTAATTAATTGAATCTAGCAAGTTCTTAATCTGCAAAAAAAAGTTTCTGGCAAAAGAAATATTTCAATAACAAGAGCCTAATTTCGGTGAGTCGTTTCGCCAAATGGGGAAAGTTGTGGACAGTACGGCTAATTTTTGAACTGTCACCCTCATCCACTCGTTTTAATATTAATGTTAATTTCAATGTAACTTTGGCTACGACGTAAAATTTTATTTTTATCGTACCTATCACTTATGGGTCGAAAAATTGATTGAACGAAGAGAGAAGTTAATAGGCGAGTAATTATGAAAACTTAATAAATGATTAAAAACTTTAGTTGACCTGGATCTGGGGTATCAACTTACTATAAAGTATTGACTAAATCATGGTGACAGAATACATTTTTGGAAGTCCCACTAGGTGGACGGACGATCTTGGCAAAAACAGTGGATTTTGGAGCGACAGTCTATCTTGACATCAACAAAGCAATAACGGGGTAACACGATACTGCCTGTTGGACTTTCTTGACCAAAAGTCCTATAGAAGATAAAAGTTAAAATATCAAGTTTGACCTCAAGTATGAATGGTATTACAGGCTCCCCATAATAAAATTCCTACACCTACAGTGGTATACAGAGGCAATAAATTAAATCAACGACACTTCTACACAGTATCGTATTGAATAGAAAGCTTTTCATTAATAGCGTAAGTTATTTGACAAGGGAGTGAATGGGCTCCATTAAGAAGGGGCGAAAATAGCCAACCCCTATGTAAGTGTATTGTTTTTGTGTATTGAAGAACTTTGGCGAAGTTCTGTATAGTTACATCATCGTCACAGCCTAAAAACGTCCACTGTGGACAAAGGCCTCCCAACTGAGGACAAAGTTAGGGAGATTTATACATATTTTTGTATCAGTTCACATGTGCTTAAGGCGATTAATACACGGTGAAGTTGATCTCATGTCGCATAGACCTGTATTAAATCCGTTGATGCCTAACACACGTACACCGCCTGACCGCGCGAACGAGCGGTGCCCTTTTGTTTGAGCGCCACCGCCCTACGCGGCGGTGCGCGGTGCCGTGTGTTAGTCGCCTAATCCAATATCCAAGGTCCGTTGTAAAGTCTGTGTCTAATTGTTATGCTGCGTGTAACTTATTTTTGGAATCATAACCTTGATATACAAAACCACGTCAGTGCTGTGTTTCCATTTGTCAATACTGCCAGTATTCAACTCTAGTGGTGCAACGATGTCAGGTGTAAAATCACAAAAATTGATACGAATAATTATGGTGGCTCGGCTCATGGCTGGATTTTACTGGAAAACTAGCTCAAATAAGTTAGTGACTGCTTTAGTCAAAACATATTGTGTGACCATTGCTACTGCCTTAAATATCATGTCGATAACTTTTATAACAAGTGCAGATGAACATATTCCTTCGCTCAATCAATTCTATTTGGCTTTTGTATTATGCCTGTATGATATAATTGTCGTAGTAAACCTACGTTACGCTGGCGAATATATTGAAGATTTTCTTGACAAAATGGAGAATCCAGCAGTACCACAAGATACGGAGGCAGGTGACAAGTTTGTAGTGTCAATAGCTGTAATCATGTTCTGCTTGACGACAAGATGCATGTTTTACTCAAAACTCTTATACAAAAGTTTAATAAACCCGTCCGACTTATCAATAAGCAGGAACTTCATACTATTAATAATGCAAATGATTCATCCCGTATCAAATTTTACACAAATAATGATGTTTGAATTGATCTTTCGCCGAATGGCGATGCTGCGCAAAAGCCTTCAGCAGGACGTAACAAATACAAGAATATTTGGAGGAGAAGAAATCCTTAAGATGAAATTAAGAACATGTCTGATGAAATATCAACTAATATTGGATACCATTAATAAGACCAAGCAACCAGTCAAATATCTGGTAATTGTATAATTGATGAACTATGTAAAGTTTTAAAATGCCCGACAAAGACAAACCATTCCTATGTGGTATTATTGTTTTCAGATTTTTTCAAGTGTAGTTGTCTTTATTCCACAATCTCTGCTCCATTCGTACGGATTCATTGTATATAGCGGGATTCAGGTATGTATTTGCAAGTATTTTTCTTCACTTTCCGTTACACTGCATTACAGCCTACCGTTAGTTTAATCATGGTTGTCTGAATAAGATCACTTTTAGTGATAAGCCCCCATTTCCTAAAATGAATTTGTTAAAATGGTACCTAATGAAGAAACATGTATCTATGTATCTATCTCCCAGGACATGAATTTAGTTGGTGTCGAGGCTTTTCTTCAAATAGTCCTCCTTTTTACTCCCGTCATCCTTGCCGAGATGGTGAACCGGGAAATAGATCAAATGAAACTGTGTGTTACTAAGCAGTTACTCGTATGTGAAGGTAATTTAATGATGAAATGGTTTAATTTTCAAAATGAATTCGTAATCATAAGTAACTTAATGAGTAATGATTTCAGACATCAGCACACGTGACGCGATTCAGGATGCCATGATGTTCTTGCGACAGAATCCGTTCAAGTTTACAATATGGCGGCTGTTCACGGTAGACATGAGACTGATACCGAATATATTATCGCTTGTCACCACATATACCGTGGCTATGGTGCAGTTCGCGCATTTGTTAAATTAAAAGCTTAAAACAACTTAGCCTGTCAGATTTGTCATCTATCAGAATCGACCGCAGCGAAGAATCGTATGCCATATCTGATTATTTCAGATTCGGACGAATTTAAAATCCTTGGCAGTTCTTACGGGTAGTCAGAAGCCAGTATGTCTGACACCAGTCTAACCAAAGGGTATTGGGTTGCCCGGGTAACTGGGTTGAGTCGCTTCTTGTAAAGCACTGGTACTCAGCTGAATCCGGTTAGACTGGAAGCCGACCCCAACATAGTTGGGAAAAGGCTCGATGATGGACGACTCGACTCCTACGCGCAAATGTAATGTAATGTAATTTCATAAAATTTCAAGTGCAGAATTCGAAAGGAGAAGAGATAATTCGAAAAATAAAGAAGTTGCGTTTGACAGGTCGGTCCTCCAGTCGTGTTGGATCACCGCCCCATTAGACTATGAGAGTAAGAAAAAAGAGTGCATCTGTTTCTGTGCGTTGTTTGTGCACAATAATATGTCCTGCGCAGATGGCTGATCTCTTCTAAGAACAGCCGCCTGGCCGCAGTGGCCGACAGTCGGTCTTGGACGCTGGTGTGAAAATGTTTCTATTCTAACATGGTACTGCTGTTTTTGTGAAAGTGTGAATAAGACTTTAAAATACTTGTCATAGTTACTAGAAGTCGGTGTCTGTAGGTATATTTACTGTGTTTATTTTGCCGCCATTATTAGTTCTATGTCTAATTAGTATGCTGCGTGTATGTAACTTATTTTTGGAATCATAACCTTCATTATAGTAAGCCACGTCAGTGCTTTGTTTTATATTTGTCGATACTGCTGCCAGTATTAAATAAGAATTCAACTGACCATATAGTGGTGCAACGATGTCAGGTTTAAAATCACGAGCACTGATACGAATAATTATGGTGGCTCGACTCATGGTTGGATTTTACTGGAAAACTAGCTCAAATAAGTTAGTGAATGCTTTAGTCAAAACGTATTGTGTGACCATTGCTACTGCCTTAAATATCATGTCGATAACTTATATGACAAGTGAAGATGAGCATATACCTACTGCTAATATAATTTATATGGCTTTTGTAATATGTCTGTATGACATAACTGTAGTGGTAAACCTATGCTATGCTGGCGAACATCTTGAAGATTTTTTCGATAGAATGAAAAATCCTGCAATAGCGCAAGATATGGAAGCAGGTGATAAGCTTATAGTGACAACAGCGGTGATCATTTTTAGCCTGACGACAAAATTCATTACCTGCTCGATATACATATATGAAAAATTTACCTTGACCAACACATCAAAAAACTTTATACTATTAATCATGCAAATCATAAATCCCATATCTAATTTTACAAGAATAATGGTATTTGAATTACTCTGGCGCCGAATGGCGATGCTTCGCAAAAGCCTTCAGCAGGACTTAACAACTGCAAGAATGTTTGAAGAAGAAATCTTTAAGACGAAATTAAGAACATCTTTGATAAAATACCAACTAATATTGGATACCCTTAAAAAGATCAAGCACCCAATTCAATTTCTGGTAATTGTATCATTAATGAACTATGTAAAATCTTCATATCATATGCCTGACAAAAAGAAACTATTCTCAGAAGTAATATTGTTTTCAGATTTTGTCAAGTACAGTAGCCTTTATTCCACATGCACTGCTTCATACATACGGTTTCATTGTATATGGTGAGGTGAAGGTACGTTTTCTCAAGTACTTTTCTTTAGATTCTGTTAACCCCATTCTTTCCTGTCTTATGATGCTCTTAAAAAATATCAGTTCAGAAGAAAACCAAAATGTATTCTTGCAGAATAGTAACTTCATTGCTCTCGAGGCTGTTATCCAAGTGGTAATCCGTTTTACACCCGTCATCCTTGCCGAGATGGTGAACAGGGAAGTAGATCAAATGAAACTGTGTGTTACTAAGCAGTTACTTGTATGTCAAGGTAACATAATAACAAAGTTTCTTACGATAAATAATAAATCCCTAATCATAAATAACTTAACGAATAATAATTTCAGACATCAGCACACGTGACGCTATTCAGGACGCCATGATGTTCTTCCAACAGAATCCATTCAAGTTTACAATATGGCGGCTGTTCTCGGTAGACATGAGACTGATACCGAATCTAATATCGCTCGTCATCACATATACCGTGGCTATGGTGCAGTTCGCGCATTTGTATGATTAAAAACTGTAACATCCTAACCGGTCAATGCACTTATGGAGAAGAACCGGCAAGAAACTCTATAAACAATCTTTAAAAAAAAAAAAACTTTGCTCAATAATTGAATTTTCAAATCGAACATTTTGATCTTGAGCTTAGCACGTTTAAACAATTATTTTCAGTTTCTTAAATTATATAATCCTTTTCCTCATGAATCCCTCTATCTATCTGTAAAAAGTACTTACCCTCCAGTTATTTTAGAGTTTATCTACAACACACAGCACTTTTGCTATTACGAAACTCCCTCATCTAACCAGCAATGTTTTCTCAAATCCCCACAAATACATAGCTATACAATAATTAATACAAATCACATAGCAAGGCATTAGGTAGGTACATTACAGTGCCTTGTTCATGCAAATTGACGCATGTTCGCTTCTGTGGGGACACTGTTAGTGGTTGCTGGGTGTCTTGGTTGCTGTAACCTGGTAAAACGGTGGTTGTTATTGATGTTTAGGTTTATGTATAGGTTGGTAGATATGTGTGGTGTAAATTGTTGATAGTTTTGATTGCTGACTTGTAGGTATTTGATGGCTATGCGCGTGTAATAGTTTTGTAATCTTACTTGGCTTGTGAGCATCAAAAAATCATGTGATAAACAAAAATTATTTGCGTAAAAAATTATACTTGTAGGGCTGGTGGTAAAAAAAGAAGCGGTTGAAAGACTTTGCTATCCTGCGCTACTCTTGCGAGCGTGTTTGCGAGTTGAACTAAACTAAACTCGAGATTTTGACGAATAAAGTATGAGATGGCTTTTAGAACGTTTTGAACCGAATGCGAAGTGAGTGTGAATAACGAAGTGAAATGCAAGTTGTTGTCTGAATTTTATAGAATCGACGTACAGGTTCAAAATTGTGTTTTTATTTATTTGCTTAACATGTGTTGATATGTAAGAAATATTTTCTCAACTTCGCATTTCTGACGTTTATCTATTTGACTCCTTGCTCATCTGTTCACACAGATTCTGTCGTGAAGCTTTGCTTGCCTGAAGTTAAGCTATTATTGCCTCTACATTTCTAAAAAAAGAAGCAAAATACTATTGGGCTTACGTGATGCAAAGGGGTTAGGCTAATTTCAGAAATGCAAACTTATTTCTTATTTACAGACCATGCGCCATATTATATAATGGAGAGTCCCAAAATAGACAAATTAAAGCTACAGAACCTACATACATTACGTGCCCATTTAGGGCATATCTTCTACAAACGAAGTAATTATTCTCTACCCGTATACAAGTCTAAATAGACACTAGAATGCTTTTAGCCAGCCTTGTACCGTCTGATTCGTGAGGTAGTTCATAAAATACGAGTAAACACACATTTAAGAACTGAAATTCACTGAAATTAGATTTGGAGTCTAGCCAAGCATTTTTTTAAGGAAAAAGGAAAATAGTGACGAGGTTCCAAGATTAGATACTATTTAAATTGTAGTGTGGCGGATAGAAAAATGAGAACATAACCGGTATGACAGTTAATTACTCCTTGAACGGCTTAACGTTCAACTGATTAGGATGAAATTTGATTTGGAGATAAATAAAAGGCATTTTTATAAACATTACATGGTTATTCACAAAACGGAATACAAATACCATGAAAAGACGAGCTTCATATTGTAGCCACGATCGAGTATCTATCTTTAACTTAAAGCAGCTATGGACCACGTATTCATAGCATATTTGTATAACATAACATTAATGTTCTAACTATAATTAAATATTAAATTAAGTAATCTGTGATTTTATGCACAATAAGAAAAGTTATACATGACAGTTCTCCTAACGTACCTACATATCAACATTCAGCTTTCTGACAATCAATAGGGTATTACATGCATTTTTGAAATATATCTTAAATAAATTCTTTAGTCTTGATATATCTCTAAAAAATTAAAAATATTTTTTTTTCTCACGTTATGTACGAATATAAATTAATTGTTTTATCATAATTTCAAATTTCGCGCGTATTTCGCGAAAACGCGGCACACAACGGACGCCATGATTGTTTTTTGGTCATGACGTCATTACGCTACTACAGCTGTCAGTAATACATATTTTGATAGGGTCATTTCGCCTGTTGGCGACCATTTAGTGCAGTTGGCAAGTTTGACGGCGATAATAAAAATGCTCCAGCACTCATTTCCATGTCTTTGTGTAATGTATTCCTTATATACTCTATTTTAAGATTAACTTTCAGTTGTATAAGAAATATCTTACGTTTTCTATTTAAATCGATAAACCTCAGAATTAGGCGTTTTACCCAGTTTGCGTCCACAAAATCCAATTCGCGTCCACCCATGGTCCAGTTCGCGTCCAGCGGCTTTGAAAAGGAATATAGGGGTGAAATTGTTAAGAATTAATAAAGAAAGATTGTATTTGAACAATTTCTTTATTTAACAATACACTTAATTATTAAAAATTAACATTATCATCATTTAAAATTCACTTTACAAAATAAAAATAATTCTTCTCAACATTGGTTTAAGTAACTTAAAATTAGGCAATTAATTTTGAAACTTGAAGAATAAACAGTAATCAATTCTGTTAATTTTACTCTAAATCACAGGGAATGCTTAAGATCCGCCTTGATTATACTAAGTTTTTGGCCATATTTTTTTTTTTTTATTAGCCTATGCTGTCCCACTGCTGGGCAAAGGCCTCCCCCATAGCCTTCCATTTTTCTCTGTCCATCGCTATTTGTGGCCAGTCCGAGAGGAAGCTGTCCAAGTCTTCTCTCCAGCGTTTTCTTAGTCTCCCTCTCGGTCACCTTCCATCCTCAGGGATCCAGTGTGTGGTGATGTTGGCCCACTTGTCCGGGTGCATTCGACTTCAACTTTGCAGACTTATTGCCCAAATCTACTATGCCCGGATCTTGGACCGGATAATGGTGTTGCGTAGGTATCCGGTCACTAAGC
Organism: Helicoverpa armigera; assembly: GCF_030705265.1. Lineage (NCBI taxonomy): Eukaryota > Metazoa > Arthropoda > Insecta > Lepidoptera > Noctuidae > Helicoverpa > Helicoverpa armigera. Next base: position 4,019,902 of record NC_087145.1, on the reverse strand, counting down.
CGTATGCTGAGCAGGGTACGCTCCATGCTCCTTTGGCATACTTTTAGCCTGGACTTTTGAGATTCTGTCAAAGACCAAGTCTGAGCGCCGTAGGTTAGGATGGGCAGAATACACATGACTAGTTTCCGCTTCAGACATAAAGGGAGTTCTCCCTTCATGGACCAGTAGCTCTTCCAGGCATTTTCGATCCGTAGATCGATTTCCTTTCATATTAAATTAACAAAACAATTTAATAATTTTGTGTAAACATACAACTAAAAGAATTGTTGAGTCAATAAATTATCAGACAAGGTAGCATATTCTTTGCATATTTTTTATCGATTTATTCTTCTCTCGAATAACATTTAACGCTTTATTTAAATCTTCTTCTGTGAATGTTGTCTTTTCCTTCTTTTTTCCTGTATCGGAAGAACTTATCTTAAATGAAATTACTTATATCAGTTGATAATTTAATTATAACCACGTATATATCTTAATAAAAAAATTTACTGTTTAATATATTAATATTAACATTGGTTTAAGTAACTTAAAATTATTACTCAAAGTCAAAGTCAAAGTCAAAATCATTTATTAAAATAGGCTAATACGATTAGCACTTTTTAACGTCAAAATTTTACAATGACAGCACCCCCAAAACGCCCCCCTTTCACCACTTCCTAGTGTTATGGCTGGAAAGAAGAAGTGGTGAGGAACAAACTTCCCAGCAACACAGCTGTCTATTACAATTTAATTATTATTAATTTATTTTACAATTATACAATTCTATTTTATCAATTACTAATTTAAAACACCGAAAATACAAAAAATAAAGCACTTTTGTTCCACTTCAGAGCTGCCATCTGCGTTTATCTGTGAAATAATCATTAACATTATAATATGCCTTTTTAACAAGAATTTCTTTGATTTTGTTTTTAAAAGAACTGTCCGTTAATTCCAAGAGATGAACCGGAATCCTGTTATAAATGCGTACACAAAGCCCCACAAATGAACCGTGCACCTTATGTAGACGATAATTAGGTGCGGTTAACTTATGTTTATTTCTAGTATTAAAATGATGTACGTCGCTGTTTTTACTATATGAATCTAGGTTTTGCCTTACGTATATTATATTGGCATAAATGTATTGAGACGCCACAGTCAGAATACCAATATCCTTAAACCTTTCCCTAAGGGAGACTCTAGCACCAAGTTTGTATATAGCACGGACAGCGCGCTTCTGTAGTACGAAAACATTCTCGATATCGGCAGCATTGCCCCACATAAGAATTCCGTAGGACATGATGCAGTGAAAATAGCTAAAGTACACTAGACGCGCCGTGGCTACATCGGTGAGAGCTCTTACTTTCCTGACAGCGTACGCAGCAGAGCTTAATTTACCCGTGATGCCAGTTATATGCTCACCCCATTGAATTTTGGAGTCTACTGTTATCCCTAGAAAAGTCGTAGCATGTACCGTTTCAAGTTCCTCATTGTTCAAAATTACACCGGGACCGAGATTTTTTACATTGGGCAAAGCAAATTTAATACATTTTGTTTTCTTTGTATTCAAAACTAAATTATTGGCTGTAAACCATTGCGTTACTAGTGAAAGACAAGAATTCACGTCATCAAAATCTACTCTATTCCTATCAACTTTAAAAATTAGAGACGTGTCATCGGCAAACAATACTACATCACACAATGATTTTAAATAATATGGCAAGTCATTAATGTATACAAGAAACAAAAATGGACCTAAAATCGACCCTTGCGGTACGCCCAAACGAACGGGTAGATTGGAAGATTTGACACCATTAACGTCAACACATTGCATTCTACCGCTTAAATATGAGCTAATAACACTAAGTGCGCTGTCTCTAATACCATAGTACTTTAGCTTCTGGGTAAGCGTTTCATGTTGGACGCAGTCGAACGCTTTAGAAAGATCACAGAACACCCCGATAGCATTCTGTGACTTCTCCCACGCACTGAATATATGTTTCAATAGAGCAACTCCGGCATCCGTTGTGGAGCGACCCTTTGTAAAACCGTATTGTTCCGCATGTAAAATATTGTATGAATTAAAATGCCGGAGGAGTTGATTTAAAATTAGCTTTTCAAAAATTTTGCTCAACGCGGGCAGAATTGAAATCGGTCTAAAGTTGCCTAGATCGTTCTTGCTCCCGGATTTAAAGAGAGGTATAACTTTACTGTATTTCATAAGTTCAGGAAAGGTACCTGAGTCAATGCACTCATTAAATATACGAGCTAAATATGGCGCAATATCGTCAATAATACAGTTTAAGACTTTAACAGAGATACCCCATAAATCACCTGTCTTTTTTGAATTTAATGACTTGAAGGTTCTTACTATGTCATAAGGTGAAATATAACTAAAGGTAAATGTGGCTTCACATTGACTAACACTACTACGTAAAAGTTTTTCGGCGTTGGTGGCAGAGGAGTCTAAGCCGCTAGTGGTCTTGATTGGAATATTAGAGAAGAATGTGTTAAATTCGCGAGCTACATCAGAATCTTTCTCGTAAACTTGATTCTCATTAATGATTTTATACTGATTATCACGCTGTTTGATTTTCCCGGTCTCGCTATTTATAATATTCCACGTCGCTTTTATTATACTCTTACTATTCTTAATTTTATTACTGAAATACATTGATTTTGCCGCATGACAAACTTTTTTAAACAATTTAGAATAATTCCTAACATATCTAATAAAATTTTCATCAAAATTATAATTTTTCATTTCATACAACTCATACAGCTTAGCTCTACTCTTGTAAATGCCGGGGGAAGCCCACTCATTGAAGTTAGCCGCTTCTTTTAGTACGAGCGTTTTGGTTTTAAAACTAGAATTAAATTCGTATTTTATTATATCAAATAGTGCTCCGTACATTAAATGGGGATTGTTTTTATTTAATATTTCATTGTCTAGTTTCGCGTTAATATTATTTTTAAAACTATTAAAACGACTGGTTGTTAAGGGCCGACATGTTATTTCCCGCTTGATTTTATTCTTTTTATCAGGAAACCGTGCCAGTTGACCACGGTGATCGGAAGGAAGGCCACTGGTAATCAGAGTCTCTGTGGCGCTACAATTAGTAAATATATTATCTAAACAGGTTGACGAGGTTGCCGTAATTCGAGTTGGTTCTAGAAATAAATTTACTAAGTTAAATGATTTAAATAAGTTTAGCAACCTTGTAGTTAAAGAAGATGATTCTAAAATATTAACATTGAAGTCACCGCAAACTAAAACTGATTTACTAGTGGAATTAAGTTTAGAGAGAGAATTTTCCATTACTGATTCAAAAGTGTTAAAATCACCTGAAGGAGGCCTGTATACACAAATTATAACAAACTGCTCCAGTTCAACACATGATAATTCTACATTGCGCTCGACTGATAATTTTACTATATCTGAACGTTCCTTACACTTTAAATTATTAGTTACAATTATAAGAGAGCCACCATGGATGGCTTCCTTTCTAACGAATGAACTTTGTACTGTATAATTACTGTTATTAAGGAATATTATTTCACTATTTCTGTGCCAGTGCTCAGTTATGCACATAACTTGTACCATATAATGTTCAATGAATAAACTTAATTCTAAATCCTTGCCGGAAAGGCCCTGAATGTTTTGATGTACAACATTCAGTTGATGTGGCCCACCCTTTGTCGCACCATGTAGTTTAAACTATCAGGTGTATCAATAGTTGTATTAGTAGAACTACTAATATTATTAAAAGAAGAGGTTACCGTAGTAGAACCCGGGTCAATTTGTATATTATTTGCTATCAATATAGCAATTTGTCGTTTATAATAAAACTTAGATACATTGTATCATTTGTCACTACAAAATTATTAATAAATTTATTTGTATCAAAGTACATTATTCTATTATTGTATTGCCTAGTTATATTGTACATTAATAGGTTTAAATTAAATATGTACTGATTTTGTTCTATAGTAAAATTTTTAGAATATGGTAAGGCACAGATTATAAACTTGCAATTTGTTGTATTATTTAATTTTATCATTGATTCAACACTTTCTATTATATTTTGTTTTTTGACTGCTAGACTATCTCCAAATAGCATAATGGCAGTTGAAGTGGTATTAAGGTTTGTCAATTTAATTGTTTCTATTATCTCATTGTAGCTGGCACCGGGTGAACAATTGTTTATTATTTTACTTTTACAATATTGAGAGATTAATTTACCAAAACCAAGACCAAATCTATCAGAAAATATTTGTGATATATTGTTTTGATTTTCCGAATTATTATTATATGAAATGCTTGATGGTGGAATATTGCACTGAACATTGACAACAGGTGGTATTATGTCACTGCTCACTGCTGACTGCATAGTACTAGGCGATGTTAACTCTGGGTCAGCTTGTACTGCTGGTTGTGAACAAGTACAGTTGGTATATTTATTTTTAAGAGAATCAAGACGGTCCATATTTTCACTACCTAACTGGAGCAGCTCATCGGTAGCCAAAATATGTGCCTTTACTTGATATTGGGCTGTCTCATATTTGTGTGTAATTTTTGTTAATTCGCGTTGCAGTTCAAGCATTTCCTGTTGCAGAACTAGTGTGTCTTGGTCATACATTAGCCTACTTTGTAAAAGTTGGTTAGTGCACAAATTTAACTGATTTTTCAAGTCAACTTTAGTTTTAAGTAAATTATTTAATTTATGTGTGGATTTATGTTTATGACACACTTTCTTAATTTTTTGTATCAATTTGTTTAATCTTATGTATTTTTTAATCTTTTTGTGACTCAAATTATTAATATGAAGTGGATTTGAAGTAACAAGCTCACTGAAAAGGCGGTGAGTGTCATCACTTTCCTGTTGTTGTTGGGTTTGCTTGAAGCATATTATTGACTTGTGAGCATCATTTAAGCTTGTCTCCAGTACCTTAATGCGACTCAAGGCCCTCTCATGAGCATCACTACATTCACTAAAAGAACCTACAAAATCCTGTAACCTATCCGCTGATCCAGCACATCCATATATTGGATGTGTAATTCTGCAAGTTGAGACTTTAATTCAGAGTTTTACTAATTATTTTCTGAATTTCTTCCTCGCTGTCATCACGTTCCCTTAACAGTTGTTGACAGAGCTCTTCGGATGTTTTGAGCTTTTCCAGGGCTAACTTCAGTTTCACCTCCATGTCCTTGGCAGTGGCCTTCCTTGTCATAACGAACATGGTGTCAGGTATTTACTGAAAGCGTGGAGTAAACAAGATGAGAAAGACAGAAAAGAATAGTTTTAGGTAATAGGCTTAGGTGTTGGATTATTTAAAATATGAATTTAGTAGTTTCAAGATTATATAGCATGGAAAAGAATGAGTTTGATTTAATTGATAGAAAATTAAGTACAAAATTGAAGTGTAGCTATAGATTTTGTTAACATATATTATCTATAATTTGCCTTCAATGTGTAATGTAACAGAAGTTACTGTTAAAGGAACATGTAACTTATATGAGAATCAAGAATGTATTGGGACTTCTTTAGTTTTATTTGATTTTAATTTTTAATTTTCTAAGATAAGGTAGGTTACAAAATTGATATTATTTTTTATTTTTTTTTCCGTTATTCTCACTTTTATAGTAAATAACATAATCTACTGCACGAGAATTAGTATAATAAAGCGTGTTACAGTTATAATAGAGAGATACTTCCCGTTAAAATCCGATTAATTTGAACTGAGCGGTTGACAGCTGACCGCCTCCGTGTTGTGTAGATTTTTACGAGTTATCCTTTTGCAATAACGTCACAAACATTTGTACACTATATTTACGACTATTACTATTAAATTATCAACTTTTTAGGGCGATTTAGCTAATTATTCTATTTTATTACAATTTTTAATTATACAGCTGATTTTTGACAAGTCACCCGGCCGGTGTTGCCAGAGTTTCTCCCATAAACAACACATACACAACATAAACATACTGTTTAATATATTAATATTAAACAGTATGTTTTAATTATTTTTTATAAGCAAGTATTTAACGAAAACAGTGGACGCAATTTGGTTTATTATTATAGAGGATAGTTTTAGTTCGCGTCCATTGTGGACGCACAGTGGAAGTTTCGTAAAATTCGATGTAGTAATTCGCGTCCACCTTATTTTACTCGTTAAATATAAAAAAAACATTACCAAATTCATAATAAACATTATACTTTTATTCATCATTAAACTGTAGAAATAGCTATCTATCCTAAAATTCACATAAAACAATATAAAACTTACCATCAAACACGCCGCTGCACACTAATTTTTATCTAAAATTCTGCGTGTTTTCGCTTTCTTGTTGAAGAGCCTAGACTAATTATTTTTTCTAAAAGGATTGGTTGGACGCACAGAACGTTTGTCTATCTGTGCGTGCCTCTTATACATTAACGTATTAGCGGTAATGACTTTTCGTTTGATTAGTGTGTTAATTGACTTGTTTTCGAGGATTTTTAAAAGGAGATCGGCAACGCGAACTGGGCTATGGACGCGAACAGGCGAAATGACCCTATGTATTGAAAATTTTAACTGACACTACCGTAATGACGTCATTAGCATGGCGGCGACATTTCGTAGTGTTCAAAGACAGATAAAAAAACCTAAAAACTTTAAACTGCAATAAAAAATATATTTATGTACCTTACGAAGTGAAACTAACATTTCCCGATTGCTTTTCCTCTAAACAATCATTGTAATTCACTTTTAATTTTTTTCTCATCTAGACTAAAATACCCTATTCATGGATCGATGTCTATTTCCGACTCGGCTATGGAACAGATAACCAAATCCTGCACGATAGTAAGACTGGTTGTCAGACTGGCTTCTGAACACCCGTAACGACTGTCAAGATGTACAAATGACAGCCGGGGGCGACGGCTTATCGTTTCGAGGAGAGGAGTGTATGAGATCGAATAGTTACCTATATAGCAATTTACGTGTGTATGTTAAATATATTATTGCTAAGATACGATGTGTATATAGATACATATTTATGTAATATAGTAATATTATAAAAAAAAAATGTTTTTTTGATTGTTTGTACCCTTAGAAACTAATATACCAATTTTAAAATTTCTTTCTCAGTTGGGAAGCTACACTATTCCCGAGTAACATAGGCTATATTTTATACTGGTGTAGGAAGTAGATCCTACGGGATGCGAGTGAAACCGCGGGAAAAAAGGTAGTGTTAAATAAAGATTTAATAAGAAAAATGCATTATTTTATACTTCAACTGTTTAAAGTGTTTGAACATAGGTATTTGATATTAATTTTAAAATAACAATGAACCCGTTTTTGAACAGAATGAAATAGTAAAATAAATATTCACTTTAACTCGCATAGGAGCAATCAATCACTTTGAAGTAATACATAATGTATGTGCACTTATGAAACTAAACTTGGCTCATCTTTGAAAACTTTTAAAGCAAATATCACCATTTCATTAAACTTTTTTACAAATCACTCTCTGACTATGGAGATTCAACCATCAATTTTATGAGAATAGCTAGCAGTCATACTGAAAATAACTCATTCTTACATTAAGTTAGGATACATATTGAAGAAGAAAGTGAAACATGCGTTCTTTTAATTTTCTTTTATTTGGGTAGACATAGTATTTGAGACTTTCTCAAATGCACCTTATTGCTTCTGTAATGGAATTGTAACTAAGACAACAACTTTATGACAATCGGGATTGCCGGCGGAGTATTAAGTGTCTATGGCAAAGCACAAATCGTTAATGACTATCAAAAATATGGAAACATGGCAGTCGCGTGACTGCCTGAATCGCTAATATACTTGAAGCTTACAGATGCTTTATTTAAAGAATCACATTAATTCGAATCACATGACAGTACCTTTTACATTCAAAACCAGTAAAAAATAACACTTTTAATGCCATTAACCTCAATCAACCCTTCAAAAGCCAACGGGGTCCCAACGACCGACCAACTTAAAAAATAATCCACATTCAATTAACATATCAATATTGAAATTTTAATTTCTGATACGACATCAACGGCGAGCGTGGTCAGATGTGGCGCCCCGATTTACAGATAATTAACTCTACCCGGTTGAAAGCAACCAACGATGATATATTTAAAAACGTGTCGAATGCAGTAGATTGATTAATTACGTGTGGTTTCGTTGTTTTGGTTTAATTTATTATCTCGTGATGAAACGCTAAAGAATAATGTTTTTGTTTTCGCCGTGTTTAAAGGGTTGTTCATTAACTGATTAAACTGTGTGCCAATCAAAGTCTACCATCATTTTATCGTGGTAACTGTCAACGACTATCATTATACAACAAAAACAAATTTTACGTCACCCAGTGTAGTTCCATTACTTGTACGAGTTACTAAAACTTGTTTTAACAAAACACTTAACAAAATATTACAAGCGAAGAGTTTCGGAAGCGAGTGCATTAACTAAATTCGTGGGCAATATCTCGCTAAGTGGCCTATCTATCCGAATATCCGCATAGAGGGTTGCCGTACTGCGCTCATAATAACCTTTAGTCGGGATAACCGACGGCTTTCAGTTCAGACCACGCGGTGAATGAGAGCGCGGATATTTGTGATTTTCGGTCACCAAACTGAATAAAGTAAATTACAAAATAAGTTGCTAAACTGTTTAATAAAATATTTGTACAATAATCAGATAAAAACATTAATTTAAGCACTCATTATAACCTGTTACGGTTGACAGATAATCCCTTAGACGCGAAAATGCGGATATAGAATAACTTTACACTCAAGCCAACCCTTTATCCGCAACTTTGAAAAGCAAACAGCTATTTTTTGAACAGACTCACCCAACCACGGTGCGGTATGTTTCACGCCCGCACGCTTTCAATTTACATTAAAGGTTTATCAGTTTTAATGTGGCACTGAAAGTTGTGCCCCGTCACCGCTAGGGGCCGTCCCGACCGCTGTTTGCATTTACGGGTTGAAAATTTTAAGTTCCTTTGAAAATGCCTTTTAAAGAAGATGGATTGCTTGAGGCATTAAGATTTTTATGTAAATAGTTTACGCTGAAGAAAATTTGTGGTTATGTGATTTTGATAGGCTTAAGTTTTCAGTTTAGGATTTGGGGATAAAATGGTTTTTTAAGGTGATTTGAGTTAGAGATTTCTTTTTGTCAAGACTTTTTGTAAGTTTTATCTGTAATTGATTACTGCTTTTTGTGAATATTTTCATTATTCGTTTTGCTCTTGTTTTCTTATTTAAAAAGAACAGAAAAACGGTGGTCCATTTTACCCTATTTATAAGTGAAAACCCTCAAAAACATTCTAAAACCGACGTAATCTGCGTTTACATATTCATACGTACAATTATCGTCGGCCACCAAAAACTTTACCGCCAAAATTAGCACCACAAAACAGTAAAACATGATTATCTTGAAAACTGCACACAAGAAGAACTTATTCACGACACAGCCGGCATTCTGCGAAAATTATATTGCGTTAGAATTGCATTAACGTGTTATTGTTGGTCGGAACACGCGAGCGAAGTGGCGCCCAACGTGGGACTGTTTTAATTGCACTTTTTACCCCAACCCGGGTAATTACCGGGTACCCGGGCACTGTATGACGATGTTAATGTGCCGCGTAGTAACCCGGGCACAATGAACAATAAATATAACACCGTTTTGTGACTTTTGTACCCCGAGCTGCGTTTGGGGGTTAAGTTTTGAATTTGAGTGGATTGTAGTTTTAGTTTGTTTGATTTAATTTAAACTTTTTTTTGTTAAAAACTTTGATGATGATTTGATATTCGTTTGTTTGTTTTATCAGGCTGGTAACTTAAACATATTACTGATTATTACTTAAACGTAATATACATTTAAAATTCTCTCTGAGCTAACTTAAAACGGTAAGTATCACCTTAAAAGACGACATTTTATGGTATTGTCTGTTTCGAAATAAATCTACAGTATCAAAGAATATCATCCAAAGAAATGTAATACTATATTATTCAAGTAATGATCATAAAAATAACTTCTAGAGCCCTTATTACGCGAACATATCCAGAAATATCTTTTTCATTTGTAATACGAATGTATTTTGAGTAAAAATAAGATTACTTCGAAATGTTACAAGAGTAAATTGATCATTATTTTAGGCAATAATTTACTGTAACTGAATAAAATATTATCTACATTATTTTACTTGATCATATTTAAAATTATTAGAAGTTTATCTTAGACACCAATGACTGTGTTTCGGATGGCACGTTAAGTGTAGGTCCCGGCTGTCATTGAACATCCTTGGCAGTCGTTAGTCAGTAAGTGACACCAGTCTAACTAAGGGGTATTTTGTTGCCCGGGTAGCTGGGTTGAGGTGGTGAGATAGGCAGTCGATCTTTGTAAAGCACTGGTACTCAGCTGAATCCGGTTAGACTGGAAGCCGACCCCAACATGGTTAGGAAAAGGCTCGGAGGATGATGATTTTAGCTGAACATATTTTATAGCTATATTATTTCACTTTCGTATTTATCGCATTGTGTCTGTTGTACTATTTTGTAATAATGTAAAATGTACATGGATGTTGTATTTATTGTTTATTTTAACACATTTGGTGTAAAACACAAAATAAACAAAAATGTTTAATACACGTTTGAATCGTGTTAAAAAATAGTCAATGCATTTATTTTAAACAAACATTGGTTTACCTTTTTGTAATAACACCAATCAAATTTAGTGAAGCACATAAATTAATGGGTAAAAAATGTTTTGACGCTTTTTAGTTTTAGTGTAAATACCTCGTTTATAATATTTTTTTTATTAAATCAGTAAAATATGTTGAATATTTTTTCATGGTCGAATAGTTTATGATAGGCTTGCTGTATTAACAGGGTAAAGAAATGAATTAAATGAGGCAAAAAACTTAAATTATAAAATAATTTATTAATTTCGTACTTTTTGAGTCTTGATGACTCTTGCACGGTCACTGATAATCAACTTCAGACCGGCAAACTAATTTGACGATATCTAGAATTTAAATATAACTTTTTATCATAACCTAAACTCCTACCGTTATTCTGTCTATAGCACTGGCACTGTCGCTTACTTATTAGTTTTTAAGATCAAAATGTAAAAATTGGCGTAAACTGCCACCTAGGCTTCTATGCAGTTGACAGCTGTCAGTTTTAAGTGATGACAGCACTGACTGACAGCGACTGTCAACTGCACCAAAAACAGTCAGACTATACCTAATAAAGCCCATCTATATATATCTTTTTTTAACGACGTCAAAAATCATTAAATGACCCCTCCCGCTGTGGGTTAGCAGCGGTGAGGGAGTGTCAGACTCTTACTGACAAAAAACCGTCGTGTTCCTTCGTAGACCTTTTATGTACCAGGGCCGCGGTAACTCTTTCGAACAATCCCGCAGCCCCGGCAGATCTATGTATGTATCTCATCTAACATTACTAGATCTCCGTAGACAGTCGGGTATTATGTTAGAATGTTCAAAGGTTTCATGTTATTGTGGGAACAAATCCTTTTGCCGTGTCCCCGAAGATCCACGCACAATACTTTGGTGCTATGAAACTTTATGGCAAGCGCACACATAAGATTTTGCGATTAAAAGCTCTATAAGCGGTGTAATTTACACTTGTTAACTTACAAATTGTATGCTATGAATAGTTTAGGTACAAGTATAAACGCTAAATAAGGATAGAGACATGTGTAATGAGTAGTTATTTACAACAAAAAAAATCTATGTACAGAGTTATTTAAAAGTTTATAAAACAAGGAATAAGTGGACTGAATTACTCCTTGTACCGGAATGTGTAATTTGGCACATTACAAGTTGACTAAAAAAATAAGTGGGCATGTTATTTATTACACATTTCTCCTTTAACTTAGTTTTGTAGAGTAACTAAAAATAAAATTGAAATAAACTATGTAATGTACCTAACTAAGTAATATTTTATACGACAGCCGCATCCTAAGTTTGATCTAAGAAGTCGCAAAGACGATCGTGTGCGCCGCATCTTACGAGAAAACAAGGCTTTTGAGCGAAGGGTTCTACATTTTGTTTGTGATAGAATGCGGTGGATTCATACTGTGCTATGGATTAACTGTTGCTCTGTGGTTTAGGACATGTGGCTGTCTACAGGAAACCATAATCCTACCAAAGTCAAAACCAGGGTGTAATCTGGCTTGCCTTGGTATAGGTAAGCCTGCAAAAGGAAATTTTCATGCAGGTTTAAAATTGAGCTTTTGAAAATAAATGCGTTTTTTTGTGATAATGCAAAGTTATTGTAAAATTATATTATTAATTTGTGAATTTTGCTCTTGTGCAAATGGAGAGAATTTTTCGACGCGTCTACTTTTGAGTTTTTAAATAGGTACATAATATGCATTTTATAACACATTTTGTAAATAAACCCTGTAAATAAATATGCATAATAATATTATTAAATATTTACGTAATTAAAAATCTGTTTTATCCTCTGTAACAGAAAATAAGAGCAATGATAATTCATTTATTTATCTTCTTCGAACCATCTCTTAGTTTCAATAGGTTCTGGTCCCTCTAGTAATGTTGACATCATTCTGAGGCGCCCAATAGTGTAAATTCCCTAATCGAAATCACTTAAACCTTGACATACCGGTATCAATTTAGTGTACCGCATAGTCGATCCGGGTATATTAATATTTATATATTCATATGAATAAGTGTATGTACATCAATAGCATCATTACCGACAGCTCTTAGCTTAACGTGGTTAAAGCTAGTTAGGGTACATACACACTGTGCTAGAGCGAGTTAAAGAGATACAGAACGGTACTTTAGTATATTTTACCTTAGCAGTGTGCTTAAAGCCAGATACGTTAACGTCCCGGCTGTCAATGTACCATACACATCAATGTACATCTTTGGCAGTCGGTACGCTGATGTACGTCGGTCTGTTAGAAGCCAGTAAGCCTGACACCAGTCTAACTATGGGGTATTGGGTTGCCCGGATAAGTGGGTTGAGGTCAGATAGGGCAGTCGCTCCTTGTAAAACACTGGTACTCAGCTACATCCGGTTAGACTGGAAGCCGGCCCCAACATAGTTGGGAAAAGGCTCGGAAGATGAAGTGTGCTTAAAGCCAGTAGAAGAGAACGCTTGGAGCAGTCGTTCCGTAGATGGGTGACGGCCTATGTCAACAAGTTCCTCTGTTATTTTCAGAAGGCAAGTTGAATTATCCTCATTATCCCAATTTTATTTTTTACTATTTGTTTGCGCAGCATGGTTCTTTTTTCATAATCTTCAATACGCCGTCATTTCACAAGTAGCATCCTTCCCAGCCACATCGACTTTGTATCAACACACTCCTACTCACCAGTAATTCCCCATCTCGCTCCCCGCTCGCACTAAGCCCCCATACCTCGGGACCCCACGTTCTTGCGATAAATAATTCGCCACTCGCCCATTACACACGGTGTACATCGCTTGCCGATAATTTATACTCCACGAGTTACCTTAATATGGTTCTTCAGGCTTTATTTTACTGTAAGAACAAGTTTTTTTAGAGAAGGGGGAAGAAGATAGGCCGTGTCCTTGTAATTTTTATATCAAAGTTTTAAGGATTGTGGATATTATGTAGGGATAACCCAACTTGTTATTACGGCTAACTAACAGACACTCTGGTCGATTGATAGGGTTAAGCAACATATGGATATTCATGGATGGGCCAATATCTTATCAAGCCGAGGTTCGCATCAATTTGGTCCCGGCTATTATTTGAACATATTTAGCAGTCGTAGTGGGTAGTCAGAAGCTAGAAAGTCTTGACAACCAGACCAAGGGCATAGCTTTCCTTGTTAACTGAGTTGAGGAAGTCGCTCAATGTAAAACACTGGTACCCAGCTGCATTTGGTTAGACTGGAGGCCGACCCCAGCATAGGAAAAAGCGAACAATGAGTAGCTTCCGAATCTATCAAATAGCATGTTCGAAAACACTCGGCAAAAACTTCAAAATTAGTATCGCCTGAGAAACGATAAAATTCAGCGTCTGAGCTTCGAAACTATTAACCTTGTTGTGTAAACTTAATAAGCTACATTTTATCCTGAATACCGTGTTCAGAACATCATTTTAGGATGAAACTATTTTTAGGGTATTATTTTGTAGATACGGGGTTTCATATCGTGAGGCTTTGCCTTTTATCAAACGATGTTGAAATGTTTTTAGTTAAGGAAAGCTGTATATTAAAACGAGTGATTTGGGAGTGTATTTCGTCTTTAAGCGTAATGTATCATTAGTAATTTTTTATAAAGCAAGTCATTAATTAACTCGGCTAATACAAAATCTAGCATTGAGCCTAGGACTAAGCTAAACTTAATACCTACACGTCCACTGTTATAATAATAAATAAATAAGCTAACGGTCTTGGGTTCGATCAACGGGGTCTACAATATTTACTTCACAGTAAAAGCTTCCAAAAAAGACAAAAGACTTTTTAAACATAAAAAAAAAACAACTACAAAATACTATACAAAAACATGGCCATCAAAAGTTCCAAACAAAATTAGTATGCAATCCAACAAAAGATACATACATAACCATATCTAATTGCATCCGTATCAAGCATGCATAATGTTAATCCTACTTGTTAATTCCGGGAACGCTAGGTAACTGATATGAGTCCACTTAATACCTTCTGCCATTGACATCGGATCAGGCTTCTTAAGAATTGTTGTAGAGTTGGGATCTTTTAGAGAGTTGCTTTCTTTTGATGTGTACAGAATTACAAAAAAGGATGAGGAAGTATTTTATTTATCATGCAACTAATTTCATGAAATTATGTAATATATGGGTACTCGTATTTATGTATTTATAAAACAACTTATAAGCTTATAACTAGTAAGTTAGATTAAACAATACTCTTTATCGCTGCCAAACGGGAGCGAACCCAACAGGCTGGCAGCTTTGCCACGTTGTAAAGCAATGCTTAGCTGCTAACCTTTGGAGGAGTCACAATTGGTGATTGAGGAAGCTAGAAAGAAAACAAAAAATAGCTAACACAACAAAGATATCGTTTCTTACTGTCCTTAGATATAATAAAAGCTTTAAACATGGTTTGTCCCCTTCAATTTCAAACAAAATGATGAGACTGCATATTACAGGTAGGAAAAATGAATGTTAGTGCTACATTTCTTACGCCACAATAAACTGTCTCCTCTAAGCATTACAAGGTCTATAACACATTCATCTGGCTATCGGCAGAGGCTATTTGAATTAGAGGCGCAGCAACATCCTTGTGGAGGGTTAACATCATGGAGAACAAAATGAGTAGCGGAGATGCCATAACGCAAAATCTCCTAAGAAAGTAGCGCTCCAAAATGCAGGACTAGCTCCGCCTTCATCACCAAAAAATCACCGATCGATCAAGACCTGTTTGTTGATTTATTTATTTTATAAGGAATTCCAACAAGAAATACGTAAAAATATACAAACACAACCCTGCCATGTGTTTCCTCACTTATAGGAACCAACATCATGCGTAGACCGTTTAGTTAACAATAGCAGATATGTCAAGATACCCGAAAGTCTTATTAGTTACTGGTGACTGGTTTTGATCGCGCCTACCATACGTTACTTGACCTACAAGAAAGCACCTGACCTACCTGCCTTATAGCATCTCCGTTCGTCTTTCCTTCCTCCTTGGCTAATACCGCATTACTGAGCCACAGTGGGCGTGCTACGAATTATGCGTTACGGAACACACGGCCATAGATAAGTAGGAAATTAACCATAGAGCATTGATAAGTCAGTGAGGAGTTAGAGGTTTGATATACAATGTTGTTGTTTATGGACGGTTGTAGTACCTATGAATTAAAATTAAATGTAAAAATGTGCATTTTTATTTGATAGATAAGACATATTTACAATAAAAATTTAAACTATTACCTACTATATTAACAAACTTAAAATTATTACCTACAAACTAACATTCAATCAAAGATTCTATGGAAGCTAGAACAAAAATTGCTTCTACAAAAATATCAAACACAATATAGCTTTTACAAACCATTATTCAGCTATATTACATTGTTTATAACTACAATACACGCCATCTGCCTTCCATAATACAATTTATTTTACCGTTACGATATCTATAAGAACAATCAGATAATCTCGGCGGCCATCAGAATGCGAGGCTTGCGCGCGCGCATCAACTTGTAATACCTTGTGATTGAAGATTTTTTAAAAGACGTATATAGCGGTTTTAGAGGTGAATTTTTGTGGCAAAATGTAGAGTTCTTTTTTCCTTAATATTAATTCGTAGAAATATACAAATATGTTTAAATAAAATCATATGATACTTTAAATAGGTATATATTTATATTCACTACTAATTAAATGTAATTAAACGGGAACCAATATAGGAGATAATTACCTATTACACTCTAGTGACAAATATAACAAAAAAACAGCTCTTTTAGTCAAAGCCTAAAACAAAAAGAAAAACAGAAACAGGAGAAAACTGAGCAATATGACCTAACTTACATATCACATAAAAATATAACTGTATCACTTCATCATACCCATTTGCTTGCAACAAAAAAGAGACAACAAAACGAAATTCACTAACAGAACTGTTCTCAAAGATAAGATGGATTCTTCCTGATATATACAGAAATATTAAATATGACACATCCCCTTAGGTAACCTGACCAGCACGACTGAAGGTTCACGTTCGATTCCCGTTTGAAGCTTCGGGCGTATGATTATCTTGGGTTACCTGGGTAGCGGTATCCGGGAAACAGGTTTGTTTCTTATCCATTCTCATGCCTGGGAGAACAATAGATTAGAACCTTAATTATACTTGTTTCTGATGCAAGAAATTCCGGAGTATTTTGTGTTTTGTATTATGGTATAAAGCTGTAAAGAGTTTATTTGGACCCGTTAATCTTAAAGTTTAGGGTACTTTTTATTCTAGTGCGGGAAATAGTTACAATTTAAACCTCTGGCGAAAGCTACTCGTGCTTAAAAAAACATTTTATGGTCTGGTTGTCATTTGCAGAACTTTAGACTATCCCTTGACTATCCAAAAGTTAAAAATTGACACTTCAAACCATCTCCATGTGAAAATTGTACCTGATTACACTAGAAGTCGTCACCAACATTCGGTAGCCCTTGTGAACTTCGGTTTCTAAGAGTTTCATACACCTTTTCTTAGATAGTAAAAAGCTTCTTTAGCGATTTATAGAGCTGACATTTTAATTCCTTCTTCCTAAATGTAGTCACATTTCTTCGTAATTCTACTATGAATGTCGTCGACAGATTACTTATGAACTTAGATTTCTAACTACGATTGAGTATAAGAAATGGCTTAGTCTACTAAGAAATGGTATTCATTTGCAATTCTCGAAATGTGGCGCTCCTTGTAATTGGATTTTAAATTAGAATCGTCATAGTATAACGACTTGCAGGAATTCTTTACGTTTGTTGTACTTAAAAGTTTTTGATTAATGACATACTAATTGACCTGTAGTGTAAAAGCACTGGTACTCAGCTGCATCCGGTTAGACTGGAAGCCGACCCCAACATAGTTGGGAAAAAGGCTCGGAGAATGATGAGATTGACCTATAGTATTAGCATAGTATTTTACTTCTTATCGAGTGAGCTGTTGGTTCACATAATGAGTCCTAGTGTGAGGGCTTTCTCCCCCTTGATGGCTTCCGACGTGGAATTTTGAAGATGGCCAGCTACTACTAGGTATGAGTTCGGAATACCAGCTTTACTTGTCCTCTTAGGCATGACGGTGTCACACCCTACAAGTATAATATGTGCTATAAGTTTGACTACTATGTATGTCTATCTGTCTGTCTCTCGATTGCAACCTATAGCTCTTAAACGGACTAACTGATTTGGATTCAGTTTTTTTTTGGTCGAAATCTAGTTTAGGGACTAGCGGTGGTTCTTAGATATGATTCCTCAAAATCGTCTCAGCCGCTTTTATGTTATTATCAGTACATAAAACTTAAAGAATGTAAAAGTAATGCAGCCGTGATCTAGTGAGGTGCGTGTATCTGAAGCACGGACGACGAAGGCTGCGCGCGCGCAGTGTCACTGACACCGCGGTATTAGGATGCTGTTCTATTGTTAGGCGGGAGCGGGTATTTAAATTATATCATTTTATTTGTAGGTATACATTTTTTTATTTTATTAAGTATTAAGTAATGTTTCTTTTTTATGTAGATGAGGTTGTTCCAAAAACCTCTTAAAAATGTGTGTTCCATAAAATCTTAATTATGTTTATAAAACTTGTTGAAAAATATTAATTATATTTTATTAAACATAGTTACATAGCTTTACCTAGATACGATTTCAGTATAATCAAATAATGACACAACACATTTGCCAGGAACATCGGCGTAAGTATCTTTTCAAAAATACTGACATGGCTTGCAACAAAATTAAACTGTTTTAATCAAATATTTTACTAGCGGCGCTATCCTGACATTGGCCCAAAAGCTCATTGACTTCTTAAAGTTTTGAATTACGCAAAAAAGGTTCTGAAGATGATGTACCCTAAGTAAAAAACTTTCTCTTTTAAAATCGCTATCTCTTATCCCTAAAACCTATCCCTTACCCGGGATAGCAGACGTCTCCCCAAGCGAGTTTTACAACCGGTTTGTAAACCTTATTTGTTGTGTTATGATTTGTGTTAATCATTCATGTTGACTTTACTGACATTTTTCAAAGCGACACACTCGGTTAAAATGAAAAAATAACATGTGGTTTTAGACTTGTCTTCGAGGTGATTGCTAGAATATTAGCTGTGGTTATAGAACTCTTAGAGCTGATAAAGGAACATAAATAAGCTACAGTCATGAATTGTGATACTTTAAAAATATTTTGAGGGACTCTGCAAATGGAAAGGTGCTGGGAGTTTAGGTTCCTTTCGCTTACCTCTTCTGAAGAATTCACGAAAGATTCTTCAAATCAATATCTTTTAACTTGAAAAAGGACACTTTTATTTCACCACCACCCTATGGTCGAAATACTCGAAGAGAACACCTGAAACATCAACAACCTGAAATCCTTCTTTGTACATTACATGCAAAGAGCGTAAATAAATAAAAGCTTAGGAAGAAGTTTGCTTCGAGCTTTGCTACTTATTAACATCAAGAGTAGTCGCCACTTGGCTACCACGACATCACACCATTTATTTATTTACTATAGTACAAATCCATATTTCCTCACCACAATTTGCTATCACCGTCCACCAAAGACATAAGTACAGCACCATATAAAGCGCATCTCTCATTTCATCTATCATCAATCGCAATACCGAAGGTCACATCTGATGAACAGCATTCAATATGATGTCATCATGTCACTCAAATGTGACAGGAGGTGTGTTCGTACATCACCACGTGTTTTGTTGATTGGGAAAAATAGCCTTGACATTTTTAGTTCGATATTTATTGTGGGAATTTGTTGGTACAAGATTTGTAAAGACGCGTTTTGAAATTTGGTTTTGTTTGTGGAATCACTTTTGCTAATATGCATTTAGCACTTACTAATCTGTTTGCTGTTATCCCACTTTTATCTCAGCATATCATTTTACAAGTTGTAATTTTTTCTAGCCATATTGCATTTTGGTTTGTTTGTACCCTAAGGACTCCGAAACTACTGAACGGTTTTGAAAAATTTTTACACTTTTGGGAAGATACACTGTACATACATGGGTTGACATAGGCTATATTTTATCCAGTAACGAGAAGTTCTCTTGTGACGTGAGTAAAACCTAAGAAACACCTAGCTTAGCATAAAGTTCAATGTTGAATTTAGCTCACCGTTAAAGAAAACATAGTTTTGCATACAAAAGGTACTGCTCACTTTAGCAAAGCAAATGGTTCAATACCTCGACTAGGTGACCTCTTTGAGGTGTTAGTACTGTGAGAAACACTAAATAAATATTCTGAAATCACAGAATAGTGGCATATGGAAAAATAGTAGTAGTAAGAGTATACTAACTCTCAAAAACTAACTTGCTACTACCAAAAAATTATCGTCTTAAATATTAACGAAAATTTCATTTCTACCTAACTAGCCCTTTCCCAGAATGTTTTGGTCGGCTTCCAGTCTAAGAGGATGCAGCTGAGTACCAGTGTTTTACAAGGAGCGACTGCCTATCTGACTTCCTCAACCCAGTTACTCGGGCAACCCAATCTTAAAACTACTTTTTGTTAAACATTATCTTGCTTTCCAATAAATTGCAAGCTTCTCACTAAAGCTTTTAGTCCAGCTTTGTGCAGCGATTAAAATATGCAAAATAAACTTGTTTTAGCCTTGTTCATCCTTTCTTTCGAGGAGTTTAAGGAAATTTTGCTACTTTCTTTAGATAGAAGATACAAGTTTACAAGGAACCGGCTGTAGTTTCGTATGGGTATAAATGATCAATCGGAGCTTTCCTATTTATTTAATACTAGCCGTTTTCCTGCGGTTTCACCCGCGTCCCGTGGGAGCTACTGCCCGCAACGGGATAAAATATAGCCTATGTTACTCGCAGATAATATAGCTTTCTAATGGTGAAAGAATATTTAAAATCGGTCCAGTAGTTTTTGAGTTTATCCATTACAGCCAAACCAACAAACAAACATAGTTTTCCTCTTTATAATATTATAGTATAGATAATATAATCGCATCAAACGATTTGTTTTATCTTTATGTGCGAAGTTGGCAAATAGCGAGCTACAAAGATGACATATCCTTATTACTCTTTTACGCAGTCGAAGTTGCAGCCAATTAAGTAAAAGTCAAAAGCCTAACCCACTCATTTATCACTTAAACTAGTCCCAAGGCACTATTTTGAGATCAGTCATAAGGGAGGCCCCCTAAAGTTTAGTATTGACAAACATCCTAATTGAATTGGAAACTCCCATTTCATAATTGATTTCGGCCCCTTCGATAATTTAGCCTGTATTGTTAAGGAGTCATTGGTATGTTTAGATGTAGGGCTGTCAAAGATTATTATGGTTATTAAGCGACTTCTGTTTTGGGGGCGATCACACGGATCGAATTAAAACAAATACTAAAATAAAACTAAGTTTTAAAAGCGTTATCAGCCTTTTTACTATCCTACTGCAGAGCACAGGCCTCTTCTCATATAAAGAAGGAATGAGCGTTAATCACCATGCTTGCTAAATTACTTTTCGTCGAAATGTTTTTTTTTTTCACCTATGATACTCAGCCATTTGTCTAAGATATAGGTACTCAAAAAAGTTACGGTGGTGTCTAAGATATACTTAAAACATTTCGGGGCTTTTACAATAAAAATATAGTTTTTTATTTCCTCAACCTATCCTATCCCACTGCTTAGGCCACCACATAGCTTTCCATCTTTCCCTATCCATGCATATCATATATTACCCTACCCTAGCTTTGCCGCATAAATAATATTTAGGCTGAAATGAAGCAATTTCCCATAATTTCTTGACTATTATATGTGAATAACCTTAGCTACCAGGGCACGTTTCAAGATGATCTGTCAACCGCTTCCTAGCACGGGGAAACAGTAATCTGTCTCAATTCACAAATGTCAGTCGTGCTATTGAATAATTTCCTAGGATATTAGGCTACGTAGTTTGTAGCGTAGCGTCAATGTGTTAATTTGGTGGCGTGTTATAAGTGTGTGATTTATTGGTGATGACTTTTTAATTTGGTTGTTGGTGATATTGTGTTTTGTAAAAAAAAATCGACTACAAATTATATTTTACTAGCTTTCGCCAGTGGTTTCTCCCGCGTTCCGTAATGGACGGATGGTGGCAAAAACAATTCTCCCGGGTCTAAGCTACCTCCCCTCTAATTTCCACTTTAAGCGTTTCAGCTATTCTTTAGTTGTAAGTAGTGCAACTAACAGCGTTTGGCGCATATTCCACCGAAGTTATTGAATCTAATACGCTGATTTATTAAATGAAGCACAGAGAAGTAAGGTCTTACTAAAGAACTATTTACGAAACTTTTCTACACACAACATCTGTTTGATTGCTAGATTAAGTTGCCTTGAAACTCGTTAACAGAAAAAAGTCCTACAGAAAAATCGTAAATTAATAACAATCACCCCTACAAGGTAGGGATGCACATCCGACTATACTAAGTGTTAATGCGATCCCATGGGAGTCGAACCCCGTTACATCGTTAATGACATATTCACTGGGTACGGGGATGCATAGCAATTTAGATTACGCCGGAACATGTAACCACTGTGAGGAAAAGATAGAAGGTCAACTGATAGTCGTAAGAATATAAAAAGTACTTACCTAAAAAAAAATCCATGATCATTAAATCAAGAAATTAATCAATCAAAAAATCAATAATCAAGAAATAAATTCAGTTAATTACACTAGTTTACAAATTTTTATTTTTTTTATGTACCCCTCACAAAATCTATACCAGTACTCTCCGCCACCTTTGTACATTCTAAAAGTAACAATATAAAAATTCTATCACGTCACATTTTTTTTCTACCCTCAAATATTTGTATTTAGGAATCATTCTTAACTACCGATCTATGGTGTTGCGACTTGTTTAGTTTAGGAGATATTTTTTGTTTAATTCAAATAAAATGTCGCGTAGACAGTGTAAACAAAGTTGTGATCGCTTTTGTTATGTTTGTGGACAATTTATATTAATAAAAAAGAAAATTCATATGACAGAATCGCTGAAAATTGCATATCTTCATTATTTCGGATTTCCTGTGGCCAATCAAGAAAAAAACTGGACCCACTATGTGTTTTGTGAGAGCTGTAGAATCACTTTACTATGATGGTCTTCCGGCGAAAACGTACACCTGTCATTTGGTACACCAATGTTGTGCAGGGAACTAGCTAATCACGAAAATGACTGTTACTTTTGTATTACTAAGACTTCGGGTTTTAATAGGAAAACTAAGTCGGGTATTGTTTATGCATATTTCACTTAAAAAGGGGGTGTTTGGCATCCCACAAGTACGCAAAATCATAAGTGATTTTAAGTTTGATACTCTTTAATCTACGACTGAAAGAGTTGCTTGGAATTCATTCAAAACTGTCGTTAGAGAATTTCTAAGCAATAGTAAAAGTGAAAACAATAAATAGATAGTGAGTGATTCATTACAAAATTATCATAAGATGGGTGTTAATATGTCAAAAGATTCATTTTCTACATTCCCAATTGGATTTTTTTCCGGAAAACTTAGGAAACATGAGCGACGAACAAGGAGAGCATTTTCACCAGGATTTAAAGGCTTTTGAAGACCTTCATCAAGGCTATTGGGACGAAAATATGTTGGGAGACTACTCCTGGTCTATATTAAAAGAAACCGATTCCGAAACCTAAAAAAGAAGTCCAAAATTAAATTTTTTTAGTTGTTTATGGTCCGTTTTCTCGTGTTTTTTAAATTAAATATAATTCCAAATGTGGACGTGACAGATTTTTTTTAGTATTTTTCCTAGACTACCTATAGATAGATAGACAAAATTCAACAACTTTTATCTGGGGTATAAAAACCGTGTAAACTAGTGTTACCAGTGTTTTATGTAGAACGAATGCCTGTCTGAAACTCCACAACTCAGTTACCTTTGCAACCCGATACCCGTTGGTAATGGGTTGTTATAAATACTGGCTTCTGACTGCCCTTAACAATTTACAAAGATGTCCAATGACAGCCGGGACCTACAGTTTAAAGTGCCTTCCTAAACAAGGAAGAGTTCATCATGACAAGATTGTCACCCATCTAAGGACCGAATGCGCCAACATTGCCTAATCTTATGATCAATGTAATGTATAAAATGGTACTTCTGTAGATCATTCTTCATTGGTATCTTATGTAGAGTTTCCCTAGTGTTATTGATGCAAACGGATTGACTGAAAATGGTGCTCATCCATACTTTATTTATTGAATGCAAACGTCGTTTAGTAAGTGATATCGTATAATCTATATCGTAAGCTGAGGATCCTTTGAAGACCTGGCACTCATTCCAGTGTACAAGAGTTTCTTTGGAAAATAATTTTTGGCACTCATACTTACATTACGTAAAATGTCGTTGACATCATTATTGGATGCATTATGTACAAGTCGATATATGTCACTTGTGAAATGACGGCAGAAAGAAGGGAATAGACTGCCCCGAGCCCAAATAGAAATGGGAAAAGGGCAGGAGGCACCAAATGCCATGTTAATCGGTTCAATAGTTTTGACATAAAAGCCCGACAGAGTTATCTTTCGTATTTATAATATAAGTGAGGATTTTTCACGTAATTTATGTGTTATTACACCACGCATAGCACAAAGAATATATAAATACACACATTCATAGTATACCTTTCACTCATCCTTTCAAAAGTGAACTCAAAAGCACTCTCATTCGTAACACGTTTGCAAATTCAATTTGAAATACTTGAACGATAAATACATCTATTTACGTTGGCTATCCCCTTTTCATCCCCCTATAATCCCCCGTTACTGGTGTTCGTACTGCACCATCCCTAGGGGATAAAAGTCGTTTTTGATATTTGACACCTGACTTAAAACTTTTCAGAGATATTCTGGGCGCACTGTAATTAGGTATCACAAAAATATATTGGGCATACTGTACTTATTTCGTTAGCTTAATTTCGTGAGCTTTGTTTTCTTGGAATACAGTGAAGGGATAAGCTTGTGTTGAAATAATCTTTTTATTCTTGCAAAGATTAGGTTGATGTAATTCTCTTGAAAATTTTCGGAGAAAAATAAGGTTTCATTTTTTGAGAGGTTTATGATGTAAAACGCTTGTATGATTTTTTATCTAATGTACACACGTTTACTTATATGTTTATTGTTTCTTTGTTGCAGGTATGTTTTATGCAGAGAATAATCAAGAGAGATTTAAAAAAATCACGTAAGTAAGACCTAGTGGTAAAATCATTAGCGGGTGTGGGTCTTTCTTCGTCATCTTTCAGATGTCTGACATCGATGAAAACATTATTGAATTATATTTTTCACAAAGAAGTTTCAAAGAAAACATCTGTTTTAAGAAAACTGACGTTGATGTAGTGGGTTAACTTGGAACTAAGAAACAGATTCAGTCCCGGGTAATCAGGATAAGTCCCGGATATAGTCTGAGTGCATTTTAGTGACGTATGCCCCAGTGTAGTCAATGTATAAGACTCATCAACTTTACTACCGAAATAAGGAAATGGAATAAGCTTTGTCTTTGTAATTAATTCTGACTTCGTTTAATTACAAGGAGACATTTACCTAATCTTAAGTAGTTTTATAATTTAAACAGCGTTAGGTACTCTAATTATAGAAAAACATCTTGTATCTTTCCTACATAATACGGTTTTGCAGAATCGAGCACCTGGTTATGATTCTTTATGAGATGCACCTTGGTGACAGACGGACGAACATATAGACTGATATCGAAGTCTTACTAATAGGGTCCCGTG
Organism: Helicoverpa armigera; assembly: GCF_030705265.1. Taxonomy (NCBI): domain Eukaryota; kingdom Metazoa; phylum Arthropoda; class Insecta; order Lepidoptera; family Noctuidae; genus Helicoverpa; species Helicoverpa armigera. The sequence goes on along the minus strand of NC_087145.1, from coordinate 3,994,456 downwards.
TTACCCTTTGGGACGGAACCCTAGAAGACCACATGTGTGAAATGAGACAATAATTACAAAAACATATTTAAAATAAACGGTTTCCAAACGTAGCTCACCAACCCGCATTGAGCAAGCGTGGTGATTAACGCTCAATTCTTCTCTGTGTGAGAGGACGCCTGCTCCCAGCAGTGGGACGATAAAAATGCCGATGATGATAAATATAGTTGTATATCTAAATGTGAGTGACCTACTGACCTCTCGGGCTGTGGTTCCCGTCCACCCATCCATCAATATTAACACTGTCTATTCTCAAGCTCTAGGATTATCGATACTGACACTGTTCTGTAATACCACTGGTCAGAAACACAATTTATCACTACTAATATCTTCGAGATATTCCGTAATTGACAGCAGTAATACATAAAATATTAATCACAAATTAATATAAATTAATAAATGTTATAAAACATCCACCCTGTCTGTTTGCGTTGTACTAAAAACTGCAGAACGTTATTTCAAGCGGTTTCACAAAACTTAGTGCTCAATGAACGATGAAAGTTCTGCTACTTTATCCGATTAGGCCATAGGTGCTACAGTGAATAAGTCTAATGCAGTTGCTTCGAAAAAAAATACAATATGGCTGCTGGCTGGAAAGAGTAGTGAGAAGTATGGAAAACAAGACATAGGTAAATGAAATTGGGACAAGAGCAGTAGCATTTCGGAAACTAAACTATCACACACTGCACTTACAAACACGCATTCCGAAAACGGTGAGTGCAGGCAAATACCCCAAGCTTAGGGTCTTTGTCCAATCCAGCAGTGGACGTTTTACCGTTTTACGACAAAGGCAGAAGATGATGAACAAATCGTTATCTTCAGCCAATGTCGTCACATAAGTAAATTATTATCAGTATATTTATTTTCATTCACAAGAACATGTCACACACTACAGGTTCTTCACCAGAAGTTTGTTCAACATAAATATTATATACCCACAAGAGTAGTTCTTTAAGCCCTTTCAGAACAGACGCCCCCGTGTCCGGGTGTTTGTTGTGGCGTGACCTTTACACCGCTAAATCCCAGGATTATTGGCTCATCCCAAACTTGTAGACGGGTCAATGTCTGTTCTATGTCTGTATGTATTTAGAACATACATATCATGATACCTATACATACATTAGCTTCTGCCAGCGGTTTCACTCGCGTCTTCTAGCTACTTCACAAATAGTAACTATATATAACAATGTTACAATGAAAGAAATTTTCAAATCCGACCATTCGTTACGGAGCTCTTTCAAGCAAAAATACTCTTACAGCCTTACGACAAACACTTAAACATCTGTTGAACACTTGTCTAAAAAATATCTAATTATGACGTTGAAATAAGGTCTGTTTTGCAGCCCAACTTCTTTTAGTCAAGTGTTCAACAGATGTTAAAGATTTGAAGTAAGGCTGTATAACTTTAAAATACATACTAGACTAGATCCAAATAGATCAATAGAATTCGAATACATAATTACCTAATTAACTGCCCAGTGGAACATTTTGTTTAAAAAATCTACTGCGCCGCATATAGATTTCTACTAAGACTTACACATACTGTTTTCTGTTGCATCGCATCCTATCATGTCGTTTCTACATTACAAATCTATTTAATGCCCAAACTATTCAATCGGTTAGCCCGTGAAAGCGCAATGGACTGGCAAACAGAATTAATATACCCATATAGTAGGTATATAGATTAGTAGTATAAATGTGTACTGCAGATAATATCATAGTTATGTTCCTATATAACACTCTTCATCATCATCTGCCTAGCTTTTTCCCTACTATATTAGGGTCTGTTCCAGTCTAACTTGATGCAGCTGAGTACCAGTGTTTTACAAGGAACGACTGCCTATCTGACCTCCTCTACCCAGTTACCCGGGCAACCCAATACACTTAGGTAAGACTGGTTGTCTGACTTACGGCCAGGGTCTTCATCAAAAGTAAAAGTTAAAGTAATGGCTAAAGTAAAAGTAACGGTCAAATTCGTTTTTTCAAGGCTAAAGTGACAGCAAAACTAATAGAAAAATTGAATTTGACCGTTACTTTTACTTTAGACATTACTTTGACTTTTACTTTGGCTTTAACTTTTGATGAAGAAATTGGCTGTTACTGGCTTCTGACTACCCGTAACAACTACCAAAGAAGTTGAAATAACACGACCTCAAAGGACAAGTCAAAGTCAAATCATTTAATTCATTTAGGCCTTTACGTTTAAGCACTTACATATGAACGTCAAAAATATAACTAAGTTTGATTCTAGTTGCTCATTCCAAAAGTAGCTTCCTATGGAGAAGAACGGGCAAGAAACTCCATGGTTACTCTTATTAGACCTCTTGTATAGGGTAACTTTCAGGAACCATGAAATACAAGAAGCCGACCAACGGACGGACGAAAGATTTTATAATAGGGTTCTCTTGGGCCTCGTGGTTACGGAACCTTAAAAAGTATCACATTTCTATTACGGGTAGTGATTTATTTCTGCGGGTAAAGTCATTATATTTCGCTAATTACTTTAATAATAGCTTCAGCCAGAGGTTTCACCCGCCATTTCTTAAGGACTTACTTCCCGCACAAGGATAAAAAGTGGCCTATATGTTATTCTGATACATAAGCTACATTAGTGCTAAGTTACATCAAAATACATCGAGTGGTTTTTGCCTAAAGGAGGAACAAACATCCATACATACATTTGTTTGTGTATTATTAATAATTATAGATCTACCAATAATGTGCTAAGTTACAAAGTGCTTACCGTAGCTGCCGCTTTGACGCACTTATTAGCTTATAACGCTCAACTTAGTTTAAGTACATGTTAGAACTTAACATAAATGGTAATACTACCATTAAATATGTAACAGTTTTCCTGTTAACACTTAGCTTAAGTTTCGTAGATACGTTTCATGATGGCCTTGTTTCTAATACATAAATGTATGTTGTAGGAACGACGATGTTTATATACTAATACTAGCTTCCACCCGTGGTTTTCACCCACGCCTCGGGATACCTCTTCCCACTACCGGGTAAAAAGTAGGTTGTAGCAAAAAGTCCTTTCTCAATCTGTAGACTATCTGTGTCATTTTGCCGTAAAATCGCAACGGACAGACAGGACAGGACATTCACTTTAATGATACAAGGAAAGTTATCTGAATAGATTGAGAAGAATCCAACCTTGGAAACAGTAACAGTCTATAAATAAATAAACACATTTGATACATGAGCCAAAAAATGAAATAATTTTGAAACTAGACAGACATAATTGACAACATCAATTTGCACAATATGAATGAAAAAGAAAACTGCATTAATATTGGAAAGTCTGATTGCAAGCTACGAAACCACATACATAGGTACATATGTATACTCGCTAAGACCCCCCACTTTTCGTCGACAGTTACAAAAAAACAAACAAGAAAATGAACAAAAAACAAAACAAGACAAGACAAATGTCTGTAAGTTAATAACTTAGAAAACTTTGCTAATTTTACGACTAAACAAATGCCATTCCAGCTAATTTGATTGCAAATTTTATCTGACGTGTTTTAGGGACTAAAGTACATGCTATTTCATTTTCTGAGAGAAAAATGAGTGTAATTCGTATTTGGTTTGTAATTTTGTGCAAAAATAGAGAGATCATTTTTGTTTAGAGAAATTTCAGATATACGGTCATCTAGAATATCTATATACTAATATTAGTGTTGAGTTTTAGAGTAGGTATGTTTCTTTGCGCTAATCTCAGATATTGCTAGGCGGATTAAAAAAATAATTTCAGTGTTAGATAGCCAGACCATTTACGAAGGATGGATATAAGAGATATAGACTATATTTGTCCGTGAAATTGCTCTTCCGGACTGTGGGTGAAACCTTGACATTAAATGATACTAATTGTTAAGACAGAAAACTGACCCCAATATATTATATAGTTGTGGATAACCAACGATTATATTCAATCTAAACGCTCAAAAGAGCTTTATATCACGATCACCTAAACCTTTGTGTTATGAGCTTTTCTTAAACCAAAATATAAAACCATTTGTCTCCACAAAAAAATAAAGTTCAAACGTTCTTTTTTAGGCCTACTTAGCATCAAATCGTTTCTTATCACAGAATCTTCACCTTTATTACCAAAAACCCAATATTTTCTACCAAGATAAACTTGGCAAGATTTAAATTTGAAAGTGTCCGATATTAAAGAAATGGCTCAATAAGAAGTCGGAGGCTTTATTGCGAACGTTTTCATAAAACTTATGCAAACACTGACTGAAATAATAATGTAGCTATAGTTGGTGAGAGCCGTGGAGTAGGGAGACGAGGAATGGAAAAAAAGGAAAAAATATGATGCCCATTGATGAACGAAATAACGGTGGTGTAAAGCAGATGAATTGCCAAACCTCAGAAGTAAAATTAAGAAAAATATAGCATTTTTTTTTAACCGACTTCCAAAAAAGACGTTGTCAGTTTGACACATACGTACGTATGTTTGTGCGCGATTATCTCCCGTTTGGCTGAAACGATTTTCTATTGCCAGGCTTTGTTTTGTTTGCGAATATTATATTCTTTGCTATGAAAAAATTCTAAAGTGTAATACAAATTTATTTATCCCAAAACACACTTTATTAGTTTCTAAATTCATTCAAGACCAAATAAATATGAAGAAAACAAAAATGACTTAATAACTTTCTTGACAGTCGCCTAAAAAATATCTAATCTTTTCTGTTCCTCATCACTTGATTCTAAGTGAAAAGACAATGGAAGCTGAAAGGCGTTTACATTGTCAAGAGAAATTCATTTCGCTGTACAATACTGGAAATACTCGACTTAATGAGGGTAGTTTCAGGTCCCTTTTGTCAGACCCTTCTTACCTTCGAATCGATTGCTTTTCCATCGATTTTAATGCGTTAAGTACTTGGTTTTTTACCCGACTGCTGAGAAGTGGTATGTTACTGATAGTAAACATGACACACTGGTAGATTTTATTTTGTGTCTACGCTGGTATCCGATAAAGTGTAAGTTAGTTATCTGATAGTTAATGCTATCTGCCAGATAAAGGTTGATTATAATTTCTGCTGGAATTTTTGTAAATACATGTTTTTTGTATCTTTTTGATTTTGGTTTCTCCTTACGAAAAAATATACTCAGTTTTAGGCTACATTGGCTACATATAGATACATACTTTCCTGAAAGACTAACTTAATAATGTAATAGTAGGTATACATAAATTCAAAACTGGTTAGCGTTAGGTACTTGTTTGTTATGTTTACTAATATTGTTAATTGTTTGTTTGTATGTTTATTACAGGATAATATGTCAAGTTCATGAATTACCTACCAAACCTACCATAACCAAATAGTTACCATATCCAATCTATGCAAGTGTAAAAACATTTTGTTTTGCAAATATAAATTACTTTAAAATATTTTATTTTAACCCTAGCTCACTGCAAGAATGTTGTGGAAAAAAATACCCTTTTTATTTTTCGCAAGTATTCATGAGGACGTAAAAACTCGAAGAAAATTCTCTTTGTATCCAAATACTTAGTTTGTGAATTTGAAGGGAACCCTCATATCTGCCATTCAGCTGTCAGCTACTAATTTATTTTTGGAAAATAACTACTCTGACGTAACATTCAATTTATTTTGACGTCATCGAATATTTTGACGTTTGCTGTCAAAAAGTATTAACTTTTTATCGTGGTTCTTTATTTGAATGTATTGAATTTATGTTTGTACTCAATAATTTTGCTTTTTATTCTAGTTTTAGTACTCCAAATACACTGGTTAATTTAATTTATTAGCTAATTCTAGGTACCTACACCAACTAAAAAATCATATATAAAGAATGGAACAACATTTTCATTAAAAAAAATCCACAAAAGTACTCTGTGAAACTAACTGCCTGACTGACTAACTGTAACTGTGAAATTAATCCATATTATTTAAAGCTGAAAAATTGTTTGTATGTTTGCTTGAACTGAAACTTGAAACATATTAAAATTTTCATTTTTGGTACCCCATATATTTTGGGAATATACACGTTTTCTTCTGCGAGAATACAGCTAGCCATGAGCAAATAAAAAAAAATTTTGTTTGCTCTCCTATAATGAAATCAATCCGTTAGCAACGGATGCTCCTAATCAAAAAGTCCAACGCGAATCAGTCGTGTTTGTTGTAAGATTAAGGATCTATTTTGTTCTGGTGTAAGTGACGAGGTTGAAGCGTAAATTCGTATTTTTTTGTTAACTGCCCGCGCATTGAGTCGCATGTCGAAGAAATTACTTCTAACTAAACAAGACCACTAAAAAAAGCTGTAACTTTCAGTTCAGCACAGTAGATACAAAATCACTTTATTTATAATTTAAGCAAGGATTGTATAATTTGATTCGAAACTTTCTATTACATAAAAATAGATCCCGAAAATTGTTTCAGTGTCGGTTTATCCGGGTGTACCAAGAAGTTCCTTCGAATGAAAGCTAGTATTGAGTTAAACCGCTCAATGCTTTTGAATTCCACCAATCACAAAATGTATCTTAATACTGTTTTCGGACACCCATCTCCCGAATTTGACAACTACCCCTACAAACATCCCTACAGTCTTTCCGTACCCTTAGCATTGTTCTTTGATTCCAAATATTATTTGTTTTCGCGAAAATATTATATTTTACCCTTTCTATTGCGTTTCCATTTATTGTCAGAAGTTAAGACGCATGAATCAGTTTCAGTTATTATATTTCAGGACATGTATATATGTAGATGTGAAATTGTAATTCTTATTTCGGTATTTTGAAAGTGATCAAATTATTGGCTTCATTTTCAAAAACGACGCTCTCATTATCAACTTGTCTTTTGCATATTTATGAATAGAAATCTTTTGGTACCAAGGACGAACTTCAAAGAAAATAGGCCTAACCCTTTTTCAGTAACAGGTGCCCTTATACAGAGTAATCACCGGACGTTGTGCCCTTTCCCTTAATATAAACTTGAGGCCAAATTAAAGGACAGCTTGATGTCATCCGTAAAACAAATCCTACTTATAAAGAGGAGCAGTAAAAACTGGGTAAGAGCGAGTCAAAGTGCACAGCAGGTTCTGTATCTTTTTCTTTTCAAAAATAAATTATTTGAAAGTTCAATTCTTTTTGTCACTTTGCAGTGTATAGTTTCTTATTTGCGAGTATTTTGAATGCAACAATCAATTTACATTTTTGATTTTGTTCACTCATATTAACGCACTAACTGTTACGCGCGGCTTGGTCCATTATTTAACCACTTCACTGTCCACGAAGCAGACACTCAGTGTCGACGTAAGACAATCGGTGTGTATCACATATGACTCGTGGGACAGGGAAGTTATAAAATACTACACGCCCTAGACTTCTTTCCTGCTAGGTTTAGACTAACCTTCTGGAATCTAACATTCTGGTTCGAATAACTTTCCTTTATGTAACTCTAAAAAGCCGAAAAAGAAATAATTAAAAGCTACACAGGCGTTCTGGTGTAACCCTTGGCCGCAGTGAATTTTTTAATTAGGCTTTTTAATGATAACATCAAAATGTTTGTGAAGTAATTTTTATTGTGGTTGGGAATGTATGAAATGTTATGAAATAAGGAGTTATGTATGTAAAGGGCTTAATAAGGAACATGATAGGTCTGACACCAGTCTAACTAAGGGGTATTGGGTTGCCCGGGTTGAGGAAGTCAGATAGGCAGTCGCTCCTTATAAAGCACTGGTACTCAGCTACGTCCGGTAAGACTGGAAGCCGACACCAAGATATTTGCGAAAAGGCTCGGAAGATCACCATACCGAGAGGGGATTCATCATTCATCATTTGAGGATTTGCCATAAAGAAGAGAGTTATAAATAAAAAAAAAACTTATCAACATTTTAATAAAATATGTAGTTTGAACGTTTTATTGCCTTAATTTATCAAATGCCATACCTAGTAATTAGCCCAATTCTATTCTACTGACGTGAACAAGAAAATCCGCAGTCAACACCAAGTTAATAACAAAACCAGCCCGATTGTTTCCACACTAGATACTTAACGACATTTATAACTTTTATGAGCCATAACTTTTGTTGTTACATGTCGTAAACTCTAAGTAATTGCTCATAATTGGTACAATCATGACATTATGACCATGACCCACCATTATTTCACCCGTTAAACAAGATTGTGGTTTATCTTTACTTGTTTTGCGTATATAGTGAATATGGCTTTATTTTCTACTAGCTGTTTCTGATGGTTGAGGAGGTCAGATAGGGCAGTCGCTCCTTGTAAAGCACTGGTATTCAGCTACATCCGGTTAGACTGGAAGCCGACCCCAACATAGTTGGGAAGAAGGCTCGGAGGATGATGATGTTTCTGATGGTTTCAGCCGTGTGCCGCCGCAGCTGGGTAAAATATAGTCTATGTAAATGTGTAAATTCCTATCAATTCAGTTCAATAGTCATGAAGACTTTAGGGTACAAAAAAAAACAATAAGAATCCTGTTTAAAATATTATATGAGTTGCCCAAATCCAGGACAGGAACTATCATAATAGTTTGCTTGACCTGAGAACCGACCCAGGGATCTTCGTGCTTAACAGTCACTCAATATAGAGGTACATCACTAGACCAACGAATACGGTATTGTAGAAAGCCGAACTTTTTTTGGAATCGATTAAAAAAGCACTTAATACCAATTACTCCCGAGTTATTGGTTTTATTTGAAGTTACTGTAGTCTGTAATGGACCTCATATTTCAGAAAAGGCTTAAAGCAATAAAAACTAGATGTTACTCGAGAAAGCATAAAGATGGAATTTTATAACAAAATCAAATTCCTTCTTTGACCCTTTAAAAATGCACTCACAATCGAAAAAAAGAATTTTATAAGGGTCAAGGTCAATTAAGCAATCGAAGAAGATTTTTATGGCAACGTCAATTGAATCGAATAAAAATAAATAGAAGCTAACATAAAATTAACAACTACAAAGATAGCTATTTTTAAGATTAAAACAAAAATAGTATCAAACAAACATTCAACAACTTTAACTCAAACTTATATCCTATTTTTGCGACAAAGTAAAGCTCAATCAAAGAAAACATCTACAAAATTAACAAGGTTAGGAAACAAAAATATTGACCTACCAGCTTATAAATCTTAAACATGGAGAACAAAATGACTAGCGGAGGTGCCATAACGGAAAATCCCCTAAGAAAGTAGCGCACCAAAATGCAGGTAAACGGGGGACGAGGAACGTTACTGTCTTGGCCCTTACACGCCTTCTTTGAACCCGATCATTTTTTGTAATATCAAAAATCGTTAATAGATGTCTCAACGAACCCGAACGCCTCGTTAATTCACTCATAACTGATAATCTTGGTCATGCTCACCATACGTATTTGTTCCGAAGAAGACGCCTGACCTACCTGCATTATAGCATCTCTGGTCATCTTTCCCTACTCCGTAATCCTAAAGGTCGCCAACACAGCCCACGCACGATACTTTGGATTCAGAAACAGTATTTCTAGACGACAGTGATTCGAATTTATTCTAGCTAGAACAAAATTTATGAATCATTGGAAACTGGCAAAAACTCCTGGATCAACTTTGAACACGATTCGAGGCGAGATGCAACGGAATAACAATGCTTTGGATTTGGATCGAGAATTCTGGGTTTTGTCATTTGTGTTTAAATGGAATAGTTTTTGATAAATATTATTTGAAATTCTGAAGGCCTTTCTTTTTTGCGACTATGCGAAAAATTTAAAAACTATTTTTCAGTCTTTGTTGGGAAGGAATAGATTTTTAGGGTCTTCAGATACGTTTAAATAATACCTCATTCAATGTCTACTATCTAATATTTCTTTTTCTTTGTTTGAAGTCTAAGGGCTCGGAAATTACTGAACCGATTTGACAAATCCTTTCACTGTTGTAAAACTACACTCTTTCCGAGTACCATAGGCTACATTTACGACACCAACAAACCAATTTCAGTAAATACCCCACGTAAAGAAATTCTGTAGTGTTATATAATTTATCACAAGTAATAAACGCTTAGGACTCTCACTAAAATAAGATATTTACTAGAGGACAGTGTTACGTACTGATTTATGAAGATAAGATTAAATATATGCCCGTTCTTGGTTGATGTTCTTTTGGCTTGAAAACACGAACATTAGGTATGCCGTAATATTGCTTGGGGGACGCGAAAATATTTTGAGTATGAGAATTGAGATACGTTTTTTTGGTTTAAGGGCTATTGAAATATTAATGTAAACTCTGTGGTGTGCTTCTCATGTCTGAGTACATCAAGTTTTGGGGATGATTTTTTTTCTGCGATTTCCTTATCTGCTTTGACCTAGGTAATTGTACCTAGGTCAAAGCAGATAAGGAAATCGCATTAAATACTGTTTTAACATCATTGTGCTTTCCCAAAGATTGGTCTTGAATGGCATTATACTACAGTTCCCTGTTGAAATTTTCATCATCTTTGCAACGTTCAACGATCCCATACGCTTCAACAAAAAAGTTAGAACTCTTAGCAAAATTCTAAGAATTTTTGCTTCTTTTAAGTTTCAACCACAAAGTGCTTCTAGCTCTTAGTTCCATATATTTCGACCATCAAAAGATAATGTTCGAATACAGAGTGCAGGCCATTTGTAGAATCGATTTCTTATATAAAGTGTGCTGTACTGATTCCCTTGCATAATATTTGGTCCATACAAAACGGTGAAGGCTGTGGTCTCAAGTATGAGTTATAGCGGATATCTTCAAACATGGAGTGGTCAAATGCAAAATTATTGTGGCTTATCTTTAATATATTCCTGAACTAGTGTAAATGTATTACACTAGTTTAGTTCCACATTATTTGCTTCTGCCATAGATTTTACATTTGTGTCTAGTAGCGCCTACCTACTTGACGCACCCGGATAAAATGTAGCCCATAGCCTCCTTCGATTGATTGACACATCACTTCAATACAGTCCTTACTGATTAATATATTAGCGCCTTCAAGCATAGAAAGAAAATCTTCAGCTTTATGATATTAGTATAATTTGGTATTTTATTCAAATGCAAATTTTTAGTAAGTCTGCTATTCGAAACTGCAGTTTATATTTTGATCTCAATACGATACACTTTGTACTAGTATTATTAGGTTTTAGCTACAATATCGCATATTTCTAAAGATCAACTCGCTACACCCTGCCACTTACCCCACCCTTTCTAAAGTTCAATAAAGTGGCTTAGTCAAATGGCCGATGCACTACACCCTGTATTTTCAGCTACAGCACCGTTTCGGTGTCTCTAAAGCAACTCTTCGTAAAATGTTTTATAAAACCATTCGGATTTTATGACAGAGTCGCCATTTTGTTACGGATTGGGAATACTAATTTTGTCCTCTGAAAAAGGTTGAAGCCCTGCAATATGTGGTGTGGTTCAAAAATATATTTTTTTAGAAAAGAATATTATTTACATTCATCGACGGTTGATATTTTTGTATGTGTTGTGACTTTTATAAACTCAATAAAATATACATCATGTATATTACATGGAATCTTTGATCCCACTATAGCATTAAACTGTAAGTTAAGCAACAATGTAATCCTTGGAATCCGTTCTTTGGGAACCACTGCCCCCACCGGGATAAAATATAGCCTATGCCACTCGGGAAGAGTGATTGAGCTTTCCAACAGTGAAAGATTTTTTCGTATCGGTTCAGTAGTTTTGCAGCCTTTAGGGTACAAACAAGTAAGCATAAAATATATTTCCTTTTTATTATATTAGAATAGATATACCTACATTTTTGTATGATATGATAAGCTGCGAACTCGAAGAGGAAGATGTCCAGGATAGAGCGAAGTGGAAGAAGAAGATACGGAAAGCGGACCCCGTCACAAGACGGGATAAACGCTAAGAAGAAGAAGAAGAAGATACCTACATTTTTGTCTCCAAATATTCCATTACCAAAATCACCGACCAAGTCTCTTCATATTATTTTAATCCGCCATTTTGTCAGTTTATTTTCTCAGACGACGTTCAGATTTGAAGACTCAATGTTGTTTGTAGGGTTTTACTTTAAAACAGACATCAGGACTGCGCTTTTTAATTTTCTTTGAAATGTGTTTGTGCTTCTCCTATATTAAGACTTGGAAAGACATTATTTATTTAAACTGTTTATATATTAGTATGTTTATTTTTGGAATGGATTTTGACTTTAGAATATTAATTTGTAGCCTGTGGCAATGTCTGCAATAAAAATTGGATGGGTGCTTGAATCTAGATTCATGTAAAAATAGAATTGTAAAATAAATTCAATAAAAAGTATAATTCATCTATTATGCGTGTCTCAATTGTTCTCAATTACTTTTTTAAATAGCTATAACTGCTTGGTAATAATTTCTGAGCTTCTCCACCATATTTGACTTTGAGTGTAATTATCTATAATGCTCCTTAAATAACGTGTATTTCTTTCACTAAACAAACATAAAAAATATGTTTATTTTACAAATTGACCCATTTTATTTGTTCTTCAGTACTGAACAAATAGTAATTATTATCATAGTATAGTAATATATTGTTTACTAAGAACCTCTGGTTGAAACGCGCTCGGATAAAGAGAATAAAATAGAGAGCTATTAAGTCTACCCTTAGATTATCTAACAATCCGGAACCGCCATAACCACAGCACAGATCTCAGAGTTCATAAAAGTCTGCCAATTTACGCGCGGAGTACGAGGCAACGCAATAAGTGATTGTTCACACAAACATTTTCGATCACATCATTTTGTGCGCACACAGCAAAATTTGTCGAACATAATTATAAACATGACTCACATATGTACCTACATACAAGTATGAGCGACACTCTCCGACCTTTGGTAGAAATGAAGGCACGACAATGGCGTCTCCAGTTCGTGCAGTTATCCAAGGTTCTACCCCTTGTTTCTGACTGATATTCCCCTACTATGAGCTAGGGAAATTACTATTAATGATATTCCAAATTCATAGAAAGTAAACAAGGCTGGCTGAACAATTTTGTCGACTGTGCGCTTCGTCATAAGCACATACAAAATGTGTATGGAAGAACCTTCTCTCTTCTTGTATTACAATAACGCGTGGTGATTAATGCTCTATCCTTTTCCGAGTGAGAGGAGGCATGTGCCCAGCTGTGGGACGATAAAAAAGGCAGTAACAGTAACGGTAGGCAAGAGTTCTCGTCGAGACTTCTAGCGTGAGTCTGTAGGCGCTATAAGCGAATTTATCACAAAGCCTATAAACAAATGGTAGGGGTTTTCAGTGAAATAATTATGATCTCGCTCCACAGCGTGAAGTATACTTAATGGGATTGGCTGAATCTTATGTACCTAACTATCTTATTTTCTGTTCAAAATACTATGCTTGAGTCTCTCTTATTTACTGTAGCTTCGGCTGATGCGGAAACTGCTTTATTAGTTGTATGGTTATACCTACATAATTTTGTTCCTTGTGTAAACTATTCCGTACATTAAAGAGGTTGTTTGTAAAAAAATGTGTGTTCCATCGCTTTCCGAATTTTATTTTGACTCGCTTCCTGAAAGAACTACGACCCGCACGCGTACGTATTGCCAAGTTTCATCAGACCCGTCCAGCAGTTTATGCGTGAAGACGTATAGACGGACAAACATACACAGACGATCACTCTCACATACTTTATATTATTAGTGACATTACAAATAGGCTAGATAAAAATAAGAACACCATAATTGTCACCGATGTAATTAAAAACATACATACAATATGAGAAAAAAAAACTAAAGGAATACCACAAATATAATATTATATATCGTTTATATATTTAATAGTTCATGTACACAGATACACACACATAATACAGACAAGAAGAGAATAGAACAGAGGACAAAGGCACAGCCATTGTTATAGGTATTTACGTTATATTTCGATAATAATGGAAGACTTCAGTGGAAAAAATCATTTAAATAATATTTCTCCGAAACCAGTAAGAACATTGCAGATGATTATTTTATTGTGAAACTAGTTTCCACAGGCGGTTTTACCTGAGGTTTCGCTTCTAAAATCCTCTTCTGAACGCGGGAGAGATTAATTTGATCGTTATTAGTAATTTCCCAGTACTCCGGATTATAGATTTATGCTCAGTTGATAATGCTGTTGAAATGGACATTTCATGGAAACCATGTGTAGATATGCAGCTGTATTATTACGGATGTGGGAAACTAATAAACCTGTGGTACTCGGTGTGTTTGAAGCAATTTTCATACCAAGTACAATAAAATTCTGTGTTAATCATTCCTTGATTGTGTATTCTGGTAATTATGGCTTTGACTACCGACTCTGCTTACGTAGCAGATCGATTAAATGATTACTTTATTTTATTATGAAGCAAGATTTTTTGTGGAACCTAGTTCTTGTCCAAACATCGCTTCAAATGTTTTAAACAAGTCTGCAATATAATGATCATTGGAGGTTCTAACAGCCTTTTCATACTGCCAGATTTCCAGCTCGGTTTGAAGTATTTTTTTTTACAGGCAAATGTCAATTGTTTTCAATTGTGTTCAAATCGGCGATAAAGCTAAGGTATCCCCCATTGTGAAAAGGATATTAATCTTTTGTTGCTCAAAATTCTTCCTACTTTTGACGAACAACAGGTGCAAAAATGTTATGACAAAATAAATCAATCAATGTACCAATAAACGTTTGTACAAATTGATAAATCACTGTTCAGCACAAATTCTTGACAAACGCGACGGGTTTAGTTCTCCTACCCTCCAAATTATAAATCCCCCTTGATTTATTTGACGTAGAGGTCAGGTCTACTGATTGAAAACCTCCTGTAGGCGGGCAGTCTACTAAAATCCTGATTCGGAAGAGTTTTCAACATTCTATATCACACCTACAAATTAAAAACTAACTAAAACAACAAAGTATAATAATAAGAAAAAATTGTTTGTTTTTCAGTAGCCTTTAACCCTAAAGACTCCGAAACTACTGAACTGATTTGAAAAATTTACTGTTGGGAAGCTACATGATCCCTGAGTGACATAGACTATGTATGTTTTATCCGGGAACATGACTTAGTTTCCACGGAGCATAATTGAAATCGTAGAAATAAATAGCAAGTAAACTGTACTCTATTAGATTAATATAGCAAACGTTATTACTGCAGTTTCAATTATAAAACTTATCTCGGTTTACGGGCTTAGACAATCGTCAAATAAAATGCCGTGGTACGCGCATACAATATCACATAAACTGCTTGGAACTATTTTTCATAAATACATACATACGTAAATTGAATGTGTTCAGGGACGAACTCAAAAGAATAACAAACTAAGCTAAAACTTTTACTTTATCAATATCTAAAAATTATAAGAATGTGGTTATGGTCGTTTGTTTGCCAGATTTTCATTGGGAAGCGGCTGAAGAGATTAAGGTGAATTTTTGTGTAAAATATAGCTCTATAAAAATTGTTGTTGACTATGTTTTAATATTTTGTTTTTTTTTTGTTTCAGGTAAACTATCATGTTACTCTCATCTAATCATCGAATTACTACATTATTGTAAACAAATGTAAGTCTGTTTGTTTTAAACGGTTTAACATGTACTTCAGCGGAATAGTTTTGGTATGAACTAGTATAAAAAAAATACCTTTAATCAGAGCTTTTAGTCAGCTGCTTAGCTGTTCCCGCAGTTTCACACGAGTCTTGAGCTTTTTCAATCCATTCATCCAAAAGAGTAATGAACAAACTCAATTTTTCACAATCTTTGTAAAAATAATAGTGTATAAAAAACAGGCACATTAAAAAAATACGGTCTCATTAATTAACACCAAAAAGTTTTATGTAATTAAGGTTAATCATTGAGTTCTAATTGTATCCTAAATGTGTCTGGATACTTTTTGTGCCTACATCAAACATTAGCCTAAAAGGGTTAAAGGCCTTTAATGTTTTTTGCGGTTGACCTTTGCTGGCCTTTTTTTGACCCTAAAAATTAAATGAATGACAATGTGAGTTTTATATTACAACACACAGGGTGAAATGGATTATAAGATTATGTTGGTGGATTTCAATAACCTATCTCATCATGTTTTGCTTAGTAGGTACAGTTAGCGATTGGACATTATAAGGGGTTAGTGTCATAATAGAATGTCTAGTAAGCAATTCCAAGGATAGTAAGTTAGTAAGTTATTTAAATTCGCGGTATGGTCCGACCGTTTTATGGAGCAGTTGACAATTCTGTCAGTCGGTACAAAAAATACAATTTTCCCTTGGGAACTCACAGATTTCTACTGCACAAAACATTCGGTCCTTCCAAATAATATGGGATTTATAGAGATAGATATTCGATGACAGATCAATGGTATTTTTAAAACAAGCCTGTTTTGGAGAAGTAACAAAAAATAATAATTATAATCCTTTTACATGATCAATGGTATTTTTAAAACAAGCTTATTATGGAGAAGTTACAAAAAAATTGAATTATAATCCTTTTACATTTACCTTATTTCTTATACAATGTACAGCCGAAGAAAGAATTGCTATACTCACACTTTCAAGTATTTTATCAGCTCTCACCAGATATTTACGATAACATAAAATTACTACATAGTTCTGTCTGTTTACATTGTCTCATGTCTTATTGATATGTGCACTGAAAATTTTACAGAAGTATTCTGAATCTGTTTTTGGAATATTTTGTTCAGATGTGTTTCATATAGCCGTGACCCAGTTTTGAGTTTGTTTTCGACGTTCAAAATTTTGACCCGATTTGGATCGCCATTTGTTTTGCATAGGAATGTTTGTTGTTCCATTTCATGAATAGTTGGTATGTCAGTAAAATTGGTATTAAAGAATGCCGGATATTAAAAATATGTTTTTTGACACATGCAATACTCTCGAACTTGCTACTTGTAAAACTGGTACTCAACTGAATAAGACTGGAAACCGACACCAACGTACGTAGTTGACAAAAAGGCTCGGCAGATTATGACACGTGCATCTCTCGAATGTAGTTCCTCTTTCCTTAGAAGTGAAAAATAGATTAAATCACAAAAGCTTCCTTATCACATAATAGAACTTGATCCCCGCAAACAGAGGAAAGTACAGATCATGGAGAACAAACAAAATGAATAGCAGAGGTACCATAACGGAAAATCGTTTAAGAAAGAAGCGCGCCAAAATGCAGGTGTGCGGGAGACGAGGAACGTTACTGTTTTCGCCCTTATACACCTTCTTCGGACCCGACCATTTTATGTAATAGCAAAAGTGGTTGACGGATGTCTCAATGAACCTTAACGCCTCGTTATTTCACTCATAACTGATCGTTTTGGTCATGCCCACCGTACGAATTTGAGCTAGAAGAAGGCGCCTGACCTACCTGCATTATGGCATCTCTGCTCATCTTTGCTTACTCCATGGTACAGATCAAGAAATTCCACTCAAATAAGGAAAAAAGAAAAAAAAATGCTTTATAAATACCAAATGCGGCCCATAGTCCTTAAACACATAAGATACGCAATCGGCCGATATAAATAAACTTAGAACAAAACAAAAGGGACACTTGATAGGATTAATGTTCCCGATTCGAGTCCCGGTCGCTTAAATACAATATACCGTATATTGTGGGTGGTTGAGTATAAAAATATGTCGGTTTTATTTAGGTACTTTTTTATTTCCGTAGGGAGAAATTCTTATAGTATTTCTTATGTATATGATGTTTTATGAAGTTCTTGACAATATGATTTTTTTTCGTAATTTTTTACAGTTGTTTTATTGTTAAATAAGTTAATATTCTTTGATGTTGTGTCATAGTCTGATAGTTTCCATATACTTTATCCCATGTATTTGAGCGTCATATAAACGGCCCAAGCTTTTAACGAAAATAAATCTTCATCATATCTTATTCACTATCGATAAAATGTACCTACAAAAAGATCGATTAAATGAGTATCGATAACTTTCCTTAATTATTAAAAAGGGAACATTTTCGATATATCGTCATCAACAATTTAAAAGATTCCATCTTTTACTCAGTCGGTAATTTATTGAAAATATAGTCTTGGTAATTTTTAAAGGGATCGATAGGACGCGAATTCTGCATTCCGTTAGTTAATCGATTCTCGATGCGATGGACGAAACGAGATTAAGAATCGAGAATATCGGGTTCCGTCATCGAGGGTTCAGTTACACCGTTACATAATATGTGGTTCTTTTTGGGCATATTAAAAAAAACTTTTTGTTTTGTATTTCATATCTTGACATATATTGGTAAGTCTCTTAAAATCAGATAAATGAATAGTTTTATACCTAACATAAAACTCTAGAAGGCGATCATTCCTACACATACATATACATTATTTGTAAAGAAAAAGCATCAACAAAATATATTAAATATACTAGGTAATCATGACGCCATGACACCTCTAGCAAAGTTTGGTAGTCAAAAATTGAGAACCATCTTTTTAAAATTGATTAAAATAAGTAGCAGTCAAATTACTTAATTAATTCAGTCCAGTAAAAGTGTAAACAGTAAAATTTAAGCACACTCAAGTTCGCTATAAAAGTAATGAGTTCAAATGCTAATTAATTTCAAATAACAATAAAAATAAAACGAAAGTACTCAATAAGCGTCTAAGTGAGATATACGATACAAATAATAGTTATTTGAGTGCACTTGAGTTAATTTTCGAGCAGTATTTTTTAATGTTAGTGTGCTATTTATTTTGAAAAAAAAAGCTATTCAGATCTATTTATTTCGTTTAATTATGTATTTGGATGACAAATCAACTATATAAATAAGGGTGTTTGTCACACAAAATCATAAATTGAAATTAAATAAACATATACAATAATACTATCTTCAATATAGATAGTGGTATTATATTTTTCTTAGAACACATTATTTTTTTTGTTTCTACTAACTACTTATATAATTAAGCTATGTTAAGGATCTTAAATACAAAACAAAAGAGCAACATTATGTTCCAAACCCAAAAAAATAATGACGTAAATATTAGTACGGTGTAACAGGCAGCCTATAGGCTTCACCAAAGTATCAAATTCCCAGTTTTTTTTTTCTGATACCGAGTCCAAAGGGCGTACCTTTTAATTCGCCATGATCGTTACCGATGTTAAACTTCAGTCTTCTCGATATTCACGAGAAGTTGTTTGCATATCTATCGATACCTGATACTCGATTACTCGGAACTCGGTGAAACTGGGCCCATCGCACCGCGCAATCGGTTGAATTTTCGGAAATTACTGTGATGGCGTAAATGATTTTAATTGGTGATGCCTTGTAATTTTGTGTTCGTGGTAGCCTGGTGGTTGAAGCACCAGTCTCTTAGTTATGTGCAGTAAGAGTGTGCGGGTTCGATTCTACGGACGTAACTTTTTAAGTTATTTGTACTATAAAACATATTTTGGATAGCAATAACTGAGTAAAGGTGAAGGAAAGCATTTTCAGAAAACCAGAACTTTGAAGTCTGAAATCGTAAATTCACCTTGAGCAAGTATGGTGATCAAAGCTCATTTTGTATCTGTGTGAGATGAGGCCTTTGCCCAGCTGTTTTATAACAAAAAGGATGATAATTATGATGATTTGTATTCAAGGTATCAGGACACTTATGACAAAGAAATAAAGCCAATTTCTTCTTAAAAACTTAAACCTTAATTACAATAGAAGTAGGCTCACCATCTCAGCAATAAAACAGTAACTTTAACTAAGTAATAATCATCTCAAGTTCGACTGAACACTGAAGATCTTTTAAGGTTAACCTCTGAAATGTAATAACGGTAAAGTTTCAGTTAAGTTCTGATCCTTTATCATTAAAAGTGCTTGTATTTGATGGTAGAAAGTTTCGAGGTATTTGTTATAATAGGTACTTTGGTACAAAATACTTAATGTAAATATTTCGAGAACATCATACTAAATTAGTATGCTACTTGTAGGCTAAGCTGTTTAATTAAGCTCGCAATATAATTATTGGACCGATTTGAAAAATTATCTCCCAATTTATCAAGGAATGCTCTTGGTTACTTTTTATCCAGGTGCGCAGAGTAGCGTCGCGTCTTATATTTTGCGCAATAAAATTCATTTTCTTTCTTTTTCTTTTCTAGTAGATCCCACTCATTGCTGATAGAAACTAGTTATACCTACATATCGTTATGTTTTTAAAAGGAAAGGAGTAACGAGAAGAGAGCACTTGTAAATGTTATAGAAGTTACTTTGATCGCTTTGCGATGAAAATATACGATTACTATTCTCATGCGTATACGCGTACCCGGATAAAATGCATTCTTTGTACTTTTTTGGTCCTAGGAACTTATAAATCAATAGCTATGTATATGGATTGGACGTAAGTAAATAGGACAAGAATGAACTACAAATAGGTACAATTTCGTCACAGCAAATAAACTTTTATGAAATAGGATATATCGTCGTGGTTGCGATAGATTCAAAGTGAAAAACAATTATTTTAAAACAATAATTAATTTATTCCAATTTATTATTTCTTTACCAAATTTCATCTTAATTGGTTCGTGAAAGCGTGACAAAACAACACACTCCTATTTTCCTGCTAGTTAGAAACGGGAGCTGTCTCCCGTATATTTCAAGTAGTCGAGATAGAATACTAATTATGAATTTCAGTGTTTAGCGAGTAAATAATTATGCAGTGAAAAGTTTCAAGTTGTATCGTCCGACGGTTAGTAACTACTAAACTAAACTAACTGAGATAAATTCCGTTAAACCACAGATTCATTCGTCCGTAGCGGAGAAATATGATAATTTGTTTTGCAAGATAACCCAGATTTTGTTTCGTTTGCAAAGTTAGTTAAAATGTTTTTGCTTAAAGTTTTTTTTTATTTAGTAGTCAGTAAATAAGCTAGATCTAGACTTATATTTCGTATCCTATCTTGATATACCTATCATACATTTTTAGCCGACTTCAAATCATAACCATCCTATGATGGTTCAATCAATGCATAGAGCGACAAAAATAAATTTTTCACGTTTTTACTATTTTTACATGATTTTTACGTCATATGTTTAGTTTCGTTCAACCGTAGATAGGTCGCCTCCCATAAGGTGTCAAAAGCATGCCTTGAATCAATAAAAATGGTAAAAATTTAGTGAAAAAAAAGTTTGTTTCAAAGTAATCTTTAAAATGCATAAATATGTCTATTTTATTGTCTATCTATTAGTTTTTATACTTTATATGTCAGTGAACAATTCTAACTTACTCTCTCTAGTCTCTCTACTAAAAATAGACAGTCAATTTTTCAAAAGAACTTCAGAAAAATCGTTCACAAAATTCCTTCTGTAAAAAAACTCGTGAGCTCCACAAAGTAGCGGTAACAAAAACGTTTCGAAGTTTAAACTCGTTCCATATTTATGGCGGATATATTTCAGTTTCAGGAGGTTCATATATCTAGATATAAAGATAGACTATTATACAGAGCTTATGTTGTGTGTATCTAAGTTAGCACTTCGAGCTAAGTGGAGTCTTGATAATAGATGTGTCATGTGGTTTAGGAATTAAGTCTGAGTGAGTTTTTAACACATCCTGTATTTTATATAGAGGGTGTTCAAATATTAGTTGTGTATTTTGGTGAGATATTGTGTAAATATTTGATTCCTGGTCAAAATACACCTAAAACAATCTGAAGTTTGATAAATACTAAGCTGAAAACCGGATTAAAATCGATACAAATAATCATACAGTGGTCAAGCTGAGAACCTTCTTTCTGATGCCGGTTAAAAACTATAGTGATGGTAGACCGAAAATGTCTGCTTATCGACACTTTTACAATAGTATGAAAAAAATCTCAAGAATATTTTATGCAATTTCTATGAAGTAGCAGTGTTCTGTTGTTCATCCGTTTGTGAAATATTTTATAGATATATTAGAATCTTTGAATGGTATCAGTGTACATCAAAGAGTGTAAGTATCAGGATAGCTTCTTATCCATCCTTTGTTGCCTCAGTGTCTATTGTATGTATCTTTTTACACGTGCCATTTTCTTCCAATACATGATTATTCTTATAAGAACTACAGACTTTTGAATTCAACTTTAATTTTATCATCAAGATAAAATCATTTTGAAAAATAAAAACGATTGCATATAAAAAAAATGTTCATTTTTTTTTTGCTCGTTCTGCTTTTCAGATGACATTCACGGTATAAGATGATTCTGATTTATATTTCTAAAAATACTAGATAATTTTTTTTATGACTTTTCATGAATACATAAGCCAGTTTCGATATAAACTTATCTTTATATCAAAAACTGGCTCCAAAAACTACTGCCAAGTGTCAAAAGATTAATGTATACGTTTGAAGGAACGTCGCAAAATATCCCGGGGTCTCATAGGGATGCCCAAGCTTATCCCGGGATCACGGGAATCGCTGCGAGCGTGAAACTGGCCCAGTTATTAAAGCTTGGAGAGTCCCAAATTCCAGACATAGCTGACGGTACCGTCCTAATTTTGAGTCTAGAATTTCTGAGAATATAACTAATTTAATTTCTGAATTAAATTGGCTGTGCTACTGTTTCTTTGTGGGATGGACGTGTCCTAGTTTTGAGGGTAGCACGATATAATTTAATAATGACTATTTTGTACTTACATTATTAGTTTCTGCTTGTATTATGTTCAAGTATCTTGTAACTTACAGATGAGTGATGGAATGTTCTTACAATTAATTTAAGATTAAAAGTCTTATGTATTAAACTTAAAAATCCAGCACTTACATAAAGACTATAAAAACTATGTACCTAAGAATAATCCTACTTAACAACCCTAGAAAAAAAAAACTATAAACCAAATTCAAATATCGAATAATATAAATATCAATATGGTAAACAAGGTACGTACAGACATCCGTGTAAGGCCGCGATTACCATCTGTCGGCCGAAGAAAGCCGAAAAAACCCGAAGGATCCCGAAACAATAATCCTGTCCGATTGAATTGCTCATAAGTTGGTAATACTTTATTCGGAAGATCGGCGCGGCTTACGATATGCGAATATTGGTGGTACTACGATTCACTATTCGTTAAAAGTGAGTTGCGTTCAAGTATTTTTTTTATCGATTTTTGAAAAAAAAAAGGTTATTGATTCGACCTCTATGAGTTTGTGTTATATTGATAAGTCATATAATTACATATGTTGGTTTATTATATTACAAGTCAAAATTTAGTTCAAGTTCATTCAAAGACAAACTCAAAGTAAGTATGTGTCTGCACTTTAAGTTAGTATAAAACTATGTACAACTTAATTTACCTTTATGTTGCGTATCAAAGGTATATTATAGTAATACTAATTTAATTAATAATCTTGGTAAAATTTTCCAGACATGATGTTATGGCCCAAATTCAATAAGTAATTAGAAAAAGTTTGTACTTTAATATCAATAAATCAGTAAGATGAACCTGATTCTTGTCTATATCATTCCGTCTCTGTTTTTAAATGATTGAATGATACGGAATACGTTAAAATTTTACCAAATTATTAACACTTTATTAGATTTAACTTTAGTATGTACTTTCTAAGTATATCTTGGACACAAATGGCTGATAAAAAGGTGAAGGAAAACATCTTGAGGAAACCTGGACTATATAGTCTGAAATCAGCAACCCGCATTGAGCAAGCGTGGTGATGAATGTCAATCCTTCTCCGTGTGAGAGGAGGCCTGAGCCCAGCACTGGGACGATAAAAAGGCTGGAACAACATAGCAACAACGATTTTACTTAAAAGAAACCTAGAGGCACACACTACTAAGTGATAAAAATTCGAGTTCCAATAGTACAGTCCTGTAATGTAATAGTTTTATGCCGCGGCTTCGGTGGAATTTGATATTTTTACCGAAATGTATACCTGATCAGTTTCCCAATAGTTTTTGTGAAAAACCAATGTTTTGTATTAGATAACATGTATAGGAAAACAGGAAAAAATCAGCGAAAATATTATATTTTTTATACTAGATTGTCACAAGTCGCGAGTGACTGATATATAGTATAGTTTTGTGTTTTTCAAAATATAGTGTTAAAGTTTTTGAGTTATCTAGAATTAGGTGTATGCTACACGAATGTATTTTTATAATTATAATGATCTTTTTATCAAAATAAATATCAATAGGCGAATGGTCTGTGCAGTTGATAGTTGTTAGTTTTCAAGGAGAAATACTACTGTTTTTACTGACCTGTAGCAATTGTCAACAGCAAAAAAAAGACTTACCGTGAAGAAAAAATACTTTTCTAAGACAGTTATTTTTCCATACTTTCAAAAACAACCTTCTTTATAATTCCTTTGTTTCATTCCAAAAAAAACAAGAGGTTTTGTACCAGTATTCTTATAATTGAAAACCAGGTCAGCTGTTAAAATAAATTATATCCTCCCGTCTCGAATAACGTAGCTATAAATTATAACAAGCCTATTACTAATTACGACTCTAGCTTGACCGTTTTGTCCCTACTAATTACTGATTCTAAACGTATACTTAAAAATAAATTTGTTCAACAGTCATTAAATTTAATTACGAAATTGTATTAATACTGTTCTAATTGGTAAATGGTGATTATCTTAGTTTCAATTTGAAGTGTAGAAGGTGACTTATGATTGTATTTTTACTAGCTAGTTTTTAGGGATCCGTACCCACAGGCAAAACGGGACCATTATTGTTTTCGCTCCTCTGTCCGTCCGTCCGTCTGTTACCAGGCTGTATCTCATGAACCGTGATAGTTAGAGAGTTGAAATTTTTACTGATAATGTATTTCTGTTGCCGCTATGACAACAAATACTGAAAACTAGAATAAAATAAATACTTTGGGGGCTCTCATATAACAAACGAGATTTTTTTGCTCAATTTCTAAATAATAGTACGGAACCCTTCGTGCGCGATTCCAACTCGCACTTGGCCGATTTTTTTTATAAGTGCATACTCCTACATACATATATCATAATCGAAAACCCTATATTACTATAAGAATTGAAAAGTACAATAAATAACATAAGACTCTAAGTAAATATATTTTTTCACGCCAACGATATTTACGGATAATTATAATTTCACGAAACCAAAAAAATATCAGCTATCCAGTCAATTAGTAATGTGGAGTCTTCTTACTTTAATTGATAAACATACGCGTACATTCGTGCACACTATAAATTATCGGTTTTAACGATCGGTCCTTAAATTCCTCACATTATTTATTGAAGGTGTTACATTACACCACTCGGTAAGCAACAAGCACCTTCGAAATAAAAACGAAGAAAAAAGAAAAAACTTAAAAAAACCGTTGTGCGCGACTGTACTCATGAGTTTATTTATTGTTTTTTTTTTACGTATATAATTGTTTTATATTTTTTATTTTATCGTAAGCTCAGTTTGAAAGTAATTGACGTTTTGTTTTTATTTGAAATTATATTTGGACGGTCTGATTGTTTAAATGCCAATAAAACTGTTTCTTAATAAATTATTTGTAAGCGTTTTTCGATAAGAATTGCGGCGTTTATTACTTTTTAAAATATTTTGGTCATTTTGTTATGCATATCTGAGAAACGAGTTAAACATCCACTTAACTTTAAGTATGTATGTACTTTATATTCCACACCACATTAAAAAAACATGTATTTATTGATCAGTCATAAAAGTATCTTAAGAAGCAGTCACTACTTAAGACTAGTCAGAAGCCAGAAAGTCTGAAAACCAATCTTCCCAAAGGGTATAGAATTATCTAGGCTACCGGGTTGATAAGGTCAGTTGGGCAGTAACTCCTTGTGAACACTGAAAACACTGGTGAAAACACTCTAACCATATTCTGCTGTATTTTTTTTTTAAATTTATTCCTGTTTTTTTTTGTATGTGTGTTTTTTTATGTATATTCGCTTTTGTTTGTGCGTCATGAACGCGAATAAACGTTTGATTTTTGAATTTATTTGGTGCTCAGCTTTGCAAACAAACTATCGGCCGAGTAAAAGTTTGCAGTGTGCGATAGCTCTTAATGTAAGGTTATTTAATATTCAATAAGCGTTTATCTCCCCAATCGTAACCAATCAAGTTATTTGCCCACAAATGAACAAATATTGAACCAAGTTTTTGTGGCTGATTAGTAATTGAATATTGTAGTGTAATAACAAAGTCTTAGTTAGGAGTATATGTAACTATATTCTTTGGAGAAGAAAAATATTAAAAATTGTACAGTTCTAGTGCAGAAAAACATGATTAATGGAAGTTAGTGTGTGTATTTTGTGGAAAAATTCTCAATCAGTATTAGCCATTTTTATAACTGCGAGACTTTTACAATTTTAATTTTACCTACAATTATCTTTCAATTAAAATATTCTTCATTAAAAATATAATTAATCACGTAGAATTAAGGTATTCAATTACATATATTTTACGAAAAAATTATTAGATAACTTTCAACAAAAAAAAAATTCTTTATGCTGTATTGTAGTGCCAAAACCCACCTAGTTCCAGCTTCTACAAATGATGCATATCATTTAAATTCCCCTACAAAGACAGCCCTACTCCAGGGCTGCCACAAACCGCAGTTGCAAATCGTGTGTAGTAATAAGGTTCGCGCTTAGCGTCGCGCGTGCCTTGAGTCTTAATGCGCAGCCCTGGTTGGGTGTAGGGTAGTGGCCTTGGTGATAAGCGGAGCGGGTAGGTGGTGGCTACTAAGGTGATGAGGTGTGAGGGAAGAATGGACTATGTGATATGAAAATGGTCTAAAAGTGAACTAAAATGGGCACGATAAAGATGTATATGGATACGACTGACGTTAAAAAAAGTAGAATGTACCATCTTTTATTTATCATATCTTTATGTAACTTTAATTACCAAAACACCTGTACCTAATACCGTGTCTCTGCAAATAAAGATTCTTATCCTTATTCTATTCTATCGTCACGTGACAGAAATATGCACTGATAAAATAGTACGTAATTATTTTTCTAATTTATCTACTTAATATGATAAGATGAAAGTGATCTAGCTTGCTTGAAATAAAGCATAGCAATGCTTTAAAACGGATTCCAGTAGACATGAAGTCCGGGTAGATACTGGAAGAACTGCGGGATTTATGGAACTCCGATCACTGCACAAGAAATCGCTAATCGCTGCCGCTTATGCACTGTATCAGTGAGTGTTCTAGCGACTTTACTCCACGCATCGGACGTATGTCATGACACGCGACTCTGATACCGGCTTGCCTGTAACACTCTTTATGACAAGCGAGCTACAAACCGCTAATCGCGTCCGCTTATGCACTGTATCAGTGAGTGTTCTAGCGACTTTACTCCACGCATCGGACGTATGTCATGACACGCGACTCTGATACCGGCTTGCCTGTAACACTCTTTATGACAAGCGGGTAAGAAGCCGCTGAACGCCTCCGCTTATGCACTGTATCAGTGAGTGTTCTTGCGACTTTACTCCACGCATCGGACGTATGTCATGACACGCGACTCTGATACCGGCTTGCCTGTAACACTCTTTATGACTGAACAGTTAAACTTGCATTATGTGTAACTTTGGCGACGAAAGTTATTTGATCATTTGGGTAAGGATTTATTTGTATCAAAAGCTCGCACCGTGTACTTAAGTATGTATGTAAAAAGCATATTGTACTGATTAAGGGAAATCGACATAATATACTGGCTGTTCGCCGCGGTTCAATCTGTGTCCTGAGGGAACGACATCCTGCACCCGGATATGAAGTAGCCTATTGACTTTTTAGGCTGTCAGTTTTGTATTTACCGACTACCAGCTATCAAATTTTATTTAATTTAGCATGAAAGCGAGACAGAAAATAGAGCGTTTTTGAAGGACTAGCCTATTTTTACCCTGGTTTCAAATGTTCCTCTTTATTATATTAGTATAGAGGTACATTGGTTACCTAATAGATTTCAACATATGGTTTCTTCAAACTATGATGCTTAACTTATTCTTAACTTATTCCTTGCCTATAGTACTTACATATTGATAAACGTAGCGTATGTGTTATTACACGAAACACGTGTGCCGCGAGAACTTTCTTTCTTTCCTTCTTTCTTTCTTTCTGCAATATCTTTGTGAAGTTATAATAACTGGGTCAATAGTTACTGCGATCTTTATTGAGTTCATAGGAGGAATAATTGTTGTTTAATTGATTGCTGAGAAAGAATGTTCTTTTGAAAATGCATGATTACTAAGGAAAATCTGTTGTATTGTTATGATTTTGGTAGTTTGTTAGATATGTAAACTTGCAGGCCATAATGTAATATGAAGACTTAAGAATCAAACTTGAATATTGCAGGATTTTTGACAGGTCTTAAAATTCATGGCGACGTTCGATGGTTCCCTATCTGTATAAATACTACAAAACTGAATTTGTTTGTTTGTTTGAATGCGCTAATCTTAGGAACTACCGGACCGATTGAAAAATATCTTTCAGTGTAAAATGGCCCATTTATCGAGGAAGGCAATAGGCTACTTTTTATCAAGTTTCGCGAAGTAGTTTCCACGAGACGTGGATCAAACCGCTGGCAGAAGCTTCTAGAAAAGAGAGACGTTATTCTGTACTCGGGTCAAAAGAATAAATACAAGTACAGTCACCACATTCAATAAAAATATCGATAATAATTTTCATTTGAAACCCCATACTCTAAGCAAACAGGGGGTTTTATATCCTTGATCGCCCATCACACAATACCATACAATAGGGGTGAACCAAATATTCTATAGAATATCATATTTTTATGATAAACCCTGATTAATCATGGTCTCTTATTAATAAGGGTTACCATACAAACTTAACTTAGTATTCATCAAACGAATTTAGACTTTATTTGTAGAGACATAAGGTGTTGTCATGTGCATGTTTAAGATTGTCAAAATATATTTGTTTAGAAGCTTATTTTTGGAAGCTAAATACCCTCTATTGGTTTTGGTTTTATGAAAAGTGTTTTGTTCTGAATGCAGATGGTTTGAAAAGGTATTGAGGAGTTGTTGAGGTTTTGTGTTCCGAACTGTGTGGGGCGTAATAATAGCTAATGAATGTGTGTTATTAGATATGAATTTTAACACGTGTAATCATGTGTTTTGTACTCGACTAGCTGTTGCCCGTAGTTTGTCGCTTGTCGCCCCCTCAAAACCGAGTTTCGTCTCAACTAATTAACCATTTTAATGAAAAACAAACAAATAAAATAAAATAAAATTGTGAGTTTATTGATTTCATTATAGCCAGTGTAAATGTTTTTGTTTACCTATTGATAGATAGCTAGTCAAAAAAGTAAAATATAAATTGCTAAAACCATCAACATAAAAGGTACTCTATTATGTATGCTATGTTTATAGTATGTACATTATGGATTTCAATAAACGATATGGATGTGAATATATAAAAAATACACGTTAGCTAACAAGTACCGAATAGATAAGTCGTTATAGAAGTCGGTCAAAAATATACACAGGCGTGCTAAACCAATTCATTTACCTTAATAAATTAATTCGCCTACCCATTTCAACAAAAACAATGCTTCGCCTAATATTTTTCAGACATGCTAATATTAATTCATGAACGAGCCTACAAAAATAAAACTAATTCGCGGCTTGCCAGTTGTACTGCTGAAAATAGCTCCCAAGAGTGCAAGTTCAATTAACTGTCATTTATATATGTGACATTGCTTACACTTGCGTGCAAAAATATGTAGACACTGACATAGCAAAGGTTTCTTGTAATGTTATATACTGTTACAGCTTTTTTATCGTCCCACTGCTGGACACAGGCCTCCTCTCATACAGAGAAAGATTGAGCATTAATCACCACGCTTGCTCAATGCGGGTTGGTGATTTCAAACTTAATAGTCCAGGTTTCCTCAAGATGTTTTCCTTCACCTTGTCACCTTGTCAGCCATTGGTATCCATGATATACTTAGAAAGTACAAACTTAGAAAAGTTGCATTGGTACAGCAGCTATACGTACAAAGCCTAAGCATAACCTTTGATTTAAAAAAAAGTCTGTTCAAAACATAAAAACAATGTAAGCATTCATTGAAACACAAGCAATATAAGTACGCTCGTTTATAATTTGCAAAAGTGCAAACCATGCATAACATTGCTTCCCCATGGGGTTTCTAATCAACTTTGCGAGCCAAATCAAATTGTATTCACCTCAAATATTGGCATAAAACAAGCAAGGAATTTGCCAAATGCAATTACAAGTTAGAAACTGCATATTCATGTGTGAGCAAACATAACAGAAGTTGTCATAACGATTGGATGCAAGAACAATTAGGAATCACCAGGGTGTGTGGAGAAAATAAAGCTGTTGAATTTTGTCTTTTATACGTTTATGTGATTGAATTTGGAGAGTGTGGAAACATTTTTTGTTTGTTTGTACCCTAAAGGCTACCAAATTGATTTGAAGAATACAAGTCTAGCTTCTCAAAAGTGAAACTTTTGAGCTAGTCCCGAGTATCATAGCCTTATTTTGTCTGGGTAAATGAAAAGTTTTCACGGGAAGCGGGTGAAACCACTGGTAACAGGCTAGTCATTTATGAAGAACAGAGAAAAATATGAGGCAACTCTATTTATATCTAAGTCTCCTTACTTCAGTTACCCACATGCGATCTAGATCTTTTAAGTACAAATGAGTCATACCCATCTGCTCCTTAGACAATAACCACTATTAAAGACTCACTAATAGACACGCAAAGAACATCCACAACCCGAAACACGGAGGAACTCAAAATGTTATAGATAGTCACTGGACACCCATCCGTGTACCGACTGTGCAAAGCGTTGCTTAACCTTATGACCAAAATACCCGTGCTAATACATACATACTTAGCCACAACAACCTATAACACGACAAAATGTTAATCTTATCTTATCTGTAGTTGTTCCAGTCATCATCACCTGTCTAGCCTTTTCTCAACTAAATTCATCATATCTTACCTGCCGTTGTCCCAGTCACCAACTTTTAAAGGCTAAAGATGACAAGGACTTGACTTACTTTTGCCATTTTGCCACTCAACGCAATAATCCAGACACGGTGTCTATCTATTTGGAAAACAGACGGACGGACGAGCCAATTAAAACGTTTTGTCCTCCTTTTGCCATTCGCTTCGTTTGCAGCAATTGCATAGGACATGAATGAAGTCGTAAAAGTTAGTTTTTACTGCCAATCTTGATACTTTATTTCTATTTGAAGGGTTGGGTGTAATTTTGATGGAGAACCGTTTAGGCTTTTTATCACCTGAAAGGTTTATGGTGTCCACAAATTGAAGGTGATGAACAATACCTTTGTATATATGAGGATCCGTTTGTTTGCAAGGCTTACTTTAAATTTTGTTATGAAGATAGTTGGTTTCCATTTCATTGAGGTGGTAAATCAATAGATGATTCCCGGTGTGAGTGGGGAACTAAGACTTACTGACTACAACTGACCTCTGTTGCTTCTGAAGGCCTTTGTGTATCAGGGCCATACTTGGGTCCCTAAGGTTCCTGATTTTTTTATAGGCTCCCGGCTATCTATCACTATCACTATGTATTTGAAAGTGTTAGAAATTAATATTTAATACTCTTTCATTGTTCCAAAGAATGCATAAGAACTAAGAACCACCGAGAAAAAGCTGGTGAATCATAAAATGTCTCATACCACAACGTTCCTTTCGAAAGTTCCAGTTAAACGCTGACAGATTGACATTTTAAAACTCTCTTCTTTCGTTTGGTGGTAATTTCTGAAGAGTGACAAGTCATTGATTGTCAATGCATGAGTCAAGTTGTTCATCACAGTTTTTGTAACATAAGATTGGTCTCTTGTTTTTTTTCTGCAAGAATAGCAGTGACGAGGTTTCCCTGGAATACTGTGAATCACTTTTATAACAGTTTAAATAATGTTTATGTTAATAAACCAACTTTTGACATGGATACTATAAAAAGTCCTCAGTCAAAGTCCTCTGCTGCCATCCAAGTCTGCTTGTCCGAGAAAGACACGGATCTACATACGGTTTTCATAATAGATTGAATGATTCACTGACAATGTAATGTACACTCTTGCGAAAGCGGAACCGCTAGTGTATTTTTTCATGCATTTTCAGTGATCATCATCTTTTGTCCCATTAATGTGCACAGACCTCTTCTGAAACAGAGAAGAAATAAACGTTAATCACTGCCCTTGGATACAGCTTATTGGCGATAAAGCCGTAAAAATATGAGCATATTTTCTTAATTTTCTAAAAGTGCATTGATGATAAGTGGGTGGTACACAGTGCAGTGTGATGGATGTACATTACAGTCGTCTGTACATTGTACATTCGTCTGTACATTGCGCAGCTCCGTTTGCGGATAAGCTTTGTACATGAATATTAAAGTGAGGCGTTATTGTGGCTGTTGTTACACCGAAGCGAATTGTCGAAGTACGCTGTAAAGAATTTTAAAGTTTAAGAGATCTAAAGTCAGTATATGTTTTTTTTTTAGTATAGGAATTCATTTACATTGATACACTTATGCGGTGTCGTGCTTCATCTCGCGGACTCGATTCCTACACGGGATAATAAAGATTTTTGTTGGCTCGGATATGTCTTTAGTGCACCCCTCAAAACCTCTCAAATATACAATAATAAAAAGAATTCCCCCATAATTAGCTAGTGAAAACTAGCGACTTATTCTTCTTTCGTGTCGATGACATGTCTTATAGTGAGACTGCACTTTGTCAGCAGCGAGAGCACGGCTGGATGCGCTCATTAGGTCCTGCCGCGAGCAAGTTTCAGGGCACAGTGGACATGCGATGACTTAGCGACTGAATAATGTTTACACCATAACACCAAAGAATCCTTTTCCAGTCAATCATCAAGTAAAAACATTTACGTTTTTAATGTAGTTTACAATTCGGTGCAATAGAGACCGTTTTAAAGCATCACGAGCATGCATCAAATGCAGAACAGCACTTTGCATACGCGCCCTATGTTTGACTAACGCCTTTCCAAATGGACCACATGCTATATTTATTTACTTTAAACCTTATATATAATATTACATACGAGTATATAGAGAAAAGGTAGATATTTGGTAAAGAAAATGTGTATGGAATTGAAAATAAAAGACAACTGCGTATCTAAATGTAGATATGCATAAAATCAAAATCAAATCAATCAAAATAGTAGGCTGAAAATCAGCACTTTTTGAACGTCAAATTTACAAAAGACTGCCCCCAAAAAGCCCGCCCTTCACCACTTCCTATGTGTTTTTGCTGGCATAATGCTTCATGACCATCATCCATTGAAATCGATCGGTCAAATTATAATAACCCAGCTTGTCAATGGGTCAATCGCGTGAAACTACTCCTTCGCTGACCCGGATAAGCAAGCAATTAAACTAATCTTTTATAGATTCTTCTTGATTTGAAAAGGAACCCTAACGCCTCGTTAGTCGCCTCGCCTCGCCTGACCTACCTACCTTATGGCATCTCCGCTCTTTCTCTCTCCTCGGTGGTAATTACTAATTAAATACAAACCACACGTTAAATAAGAGACGAAAATCATGGTAAATGCCAATACAATATATAAGCATTGTATTTAAACTTAATTGAAGTCAGCCATAAGTGGTAACCGCCTGGTATTCTCGATTAAATGCAGACACATACAGGGAATACAGAGAATTTAATTATACAGTGTAAAATTCAATGGTGGCATGCTTTGGGTCAGTTTAGTAGGATCATTTGGGGGTGAAAATGGAAACAATGAAGCTCCTAAAAGTGTGTGGTAAGCTTTTAGTCGGCCGATGGTTTGATCGGGCTTATAAATTGGTGTGGAGAAGAATGGTAGTGTGCATTACGACGTTCAGGTGTCCGACAGGTATCAGGATATTTATAAAGTTTCGTTGGATTCATGATTAGGTACCTTCAGAATGAACTATCAACCGACCATCGAGCCAACTATCGGTCGAGAGTTTAGCCACATATAAAAGTCTTTCTTGTAGGTATTAAATTTTATAACCTCCATGCAAAAAGATCCATCAGAAGCTGGTGTTCTAGTGGTGGTTCTTACACATATTTCATGAAAATCGGCTCAGTCGTTTTAAAGTTTTATTTGTTTCTATCTATTTATCTATTTTGTTTTCTGTATGAAAACCATGCGGTGATACGATATCACATCGTAGAATCGAATATTGAAATACATAGATCGAAATTGAATTAATAACGAACTCGCTCTAAATAACGCATGTACGTGCGAATTGGTTTGGATTGCAATTTCTAGGAAAATGGCTCTCACTTCATTAGTTAGATATCTAGCAGTAGGTTCGATTCTGTTTGGAAATCATTTGTGATAGGTACCCTTTACTACAAACTACGGGTAGTCTATGCTAGGAGTATGTATTATAGGGGTACGCCAGTTTTTGGGCTGGCGGACTCAATGGCGGTCACCATGCCGGTTTGGGAAGGCGAACTCAATGGTAGTCACCATGCCGGACTGCCGAACCTGAGCTCGATTGGGTTCGATTCCCAGTTCGGTCGACATTTGTGTGATGAGCATGTTTGTTGGCCGTGGTCTGGGTGTTACAATATGAATTTATCAATACATATGTACAATGTAGCTCTATGTAGTTTATCAGTTGCGTTAGTACCCATAACACAAGTTAATAAATAACTTACCATGGAGCTACCGTGTGTGAAAACGTGTCTCGACATTATTTATTTATTTATTTATGGATACCTATTTGCAGTTCCAGAGTTTTATGATTAAAAACTTTGCAAATTGTTGTGTACTGTGAATTCCTCGAAATTGTACAATTTACACTAAAACTTTCCATTTTAAACAAGATAATTTTATCACAATTTCTAGCCTAACATTTAATTTTGTACAGTTTATAGACAAGGCCAAACATTTTCCAAAATATAAGGGCCGTAGTTTAGCCGTATATCTCCGCTTTCTAATTAAACCGACTTAATTGATTAAAGTTGGTCATTAAATTAACTCTGGCACAAATAATAATTAAGCGTACATTCCTTGAAGATAACTTGGTTCTAACATTGTTATAAATATCAAGCATTCTTCTAATGTAGGCAGAGGTCAAAGAAGAAAGATTGGAAACCGGCTGTCATTCACATAAACTGACTTCTTGGCTGCTAATTCACTTACAACTAGGGAAAATGGAATTAATTTCTTGTGAGATAAGCTGTTCCCTTGTACATTTTTTTTCTATTATTCTTGTCTGTATTTTTATGTGTACATTAACTGTTAAATAAATAAATAAAAGTACTTTGATCCTTTATCTATCTCCAGATTTTAAGCTACTTTGCCACCAATTATTCAGCCATATCGTTTCAGTCGTTTTTGAATAGTGTTGAGATTAAAACCATATACTTAATTGCACTATTTTGGTGTGAAGCTTAAATACACACATGTGTGCAGTGTGCACCATTATCATATTTAAAACTACTGTATTTTTTTCTTTAATTCTGCCAATATGTACTTATAATTAACCTTTTTATTTTTGGTTTCAGGTATACATCATCATTAACACCACAATCTCATCGGAAACCTAACGTAAGATTAACGCAGTTACTATTGAAAGATAAATAAGTAGGTAACAAAAAGCTGAATTTTTAGTATAAAAACAATTTTTGATATTCGAAACAAATATCCAAATAATGTTTACAATACACACCAAAATCATGCAATAGTTCTATATTTAAAATAACATTTACATCGAAAAGTAGAGACACAGTTTACATTACTTGTACAAAGGTTTTTGAACTGGAAACCATTTGAATTCACATTACCTAAGCCTTGGCTAGATCGTGCTTAGACCAGCTTGAACAAAAAAAGCTAAAACCTCTGACCGCCTGTTGTGGCTATGTTATTCTTATTTTAGTCGTGCTGGTCCTGAGGAAGGGGGGAAATGTCGATATCGATATCGATAAATTGTTCATTGAGAGTTTTTAAAAAGTAACGTGGTCATATGTAATAGATAGATAAATAGATACAATGGAGGTATTAGGTTCATAAATGTGTATTCGTTTGATCTTAGGATTAAACTTTTTGGGGTATACTTTTAACAGATGTGGGTCGGTTTTTTAATCAAAATGAATGAATAATATCTCCACTGATGGGAACCATTGCCAAAAAAATTATAACAACTGCACTTGTTTCATACTGGTCAACCTGAAACATTATCATAATATGATCCTTAGTACGTAAATAAAACGCAATCATACAAAATGTCATGATTGTTAAATAGAGTTAAAACAATTCATCAATAAAATACCAAAAAAAGATACTTTATCGACAAACACCGCATCCCTAAAAAATGCATCTACCCGTGTGCACTACATGACACGAGGATATCGTTCAAGATTCTTCGGAGACTGCTCGCTTTGTCTACCTTCCATATAATCGATAATTTAAATGCACGTCACTATAAAATGCGATCGTCTCGTGTTCACGGCGATGTCGACAATTTTATATTATATCGATATAGAAAACTCTAATTTTAGTCTGTTCTACAGTATTAATAGATAATGTTGGTTATATTTTTGTATTCGTTTTATTAAGCTCAATAAAGTAGTCATAAAATTGGTATATGTTGTTCCAACGAGAAGTTTTGGAAAGTAAATTAGGATCTCGTCGTCTATTAAAGTTTGAATTATGTTATGGTTTAAGTGTAACATGTTTTTAACTTCAATTTGGTGCCTTGAGAGCTTTCTTTGTGTGGAGATTGAGTTGTGATTAAATTAGTTTTTAATGTTAACAAAATCTTGCATACTTAAAGTTAAAATTTTAATAAGTACAAGAGTTAGAAATGCTAAGGAATACAAGTTGAGTGCATGTAATGTGAAAAAATACACGGTATAAAATATAGTCAATATAATAGGTACATATATCTTTATTTATATTACACGTCTCTGACATAAGATACCTATTACATTTTTTTTAATTTACTAAAAAATATTAGCTATCTTGTCCTTCTTACAAAAACAATAAACACGCCTAAATAATGCAAATATGTATTTATTTATATCGATATCAAACATCGACACCTGCGCATCCCTACTCCAGCTCCGCGTGTTCGCGACACTACCAGCGTGGCACCTTATTGTTTAAGTTCACTAATTAGTCGTTCGCGTGCAAACAGAACTGATAAAACAATCCCGTGTTTGCCTTTCCTATTGTCAATACTATTTACTTTCGCGGGCGTATGTGGCTGCAAGTCTAGTGCACGTAGTGAGATAATTTTGGAAAAAAAAACCGTATAAGATTTGAAAACATTTTTTTTTATTTGTGCGTAGTTTTAGTTTTCTGGAATACGTAATAATAGCATTTGGCTACATTTAAAAAGAAAAATAAAATTCAGGAAAGTTTTATACTTAGACACTTCCATAGAGAAAAGAAGTTGTTAAGTCTCGATGCAAATAAAATCTCAGTACAACTAGTAAATTACCGTTTAAAATGATAGGTATTTTTCATAGCTTGCTTCTTGACTATCTACTAAGTTCACTTGCAGTAGAAACTTAAACAACCATTTAAGTACTCATATATGACAAATGAATTTAATTAAAAAATTATAGCATTCTAGCAAGGTGTGTTTTGGTGTGATTTTCAATCTAAAATTCATTAAAAAATAATCCTTATTCATAGCAACAACGCTATTTCCTTACACACAACACCCTAACAACACCATTAAGCTATCCAAATAATCCCACCACTACAAATTCTATTACAACCGCAATTTATCGATAACCATGTCTAACACCGAAGCACACCACTAATCGTGTTCACGACACGGGAGGCGTATTGTTTGACTCCTGTAATTAGTTCCTCGAAGCCTCTGAGAAATCAATCGTATATCCGAGGATCAGATGCAGGCACTAACTTGTGTATGTAGGTTAATTATAATTTCATTTGAAGGTGTTTGAAAACTGTTTTGATTTGGAAAAAATATTTGTTACCTCCAAAATGTGAAAAACACTGCTGAAAATCGTATAAAAATTGTCATATAAATAGTATATATAAAAATTAATAGGTACCTACTCGGAAAAAAAATAGTGGCCTAGCACCTCATGTACGAGGCCTTGGGTTCGATTTCAGGTCAGGCACCAATGCTTCTAAGTTTGTATGTACTTTCTAAGTATATCCTAGACACCAATGCCTGATGAAAAATGTGAAGGAAAACATCTCTGAGAAACCTTGACCATCTGAAATCACCAACCCGCATTGAGCAAGCGTGGTGATTAACGCTCAATCCTTCTCCGTGTGAGAGGAGGCCTGTGCCCAGCAGTGGGACGCTAAAAAAAGGACGATGACGGAAAAAAAAAACATTTTTATAAATAGATTTATTGCTCCACTAAAAAAACTAACTAACCACGATAAAGTAAATAAATTAGTGAATCGATTTTTCTACCGTCAAACGGCCATCGAAATGTTTACTCAGCGCATCGGAATATAGGTTAATCGATCTGTATCGAATGAAATCTGAGGGCACGGCAGTGCCCCAGCCAAGACTCGAGCAAAGCGGGCACGGCCGTACTATCTTTTCTCGAAGCGTTTCGCGGCTATTTCAGCCCCCTGTATCTTCCATGTGAACAAAGCTAGGAGTTTAGGTTTTCGATGACCAAGAGTAAGTATTAGAACAAGCTCAGTCCCAAAATTACAAGAAATTTGAATAAATAGTTTACGAGTTATGAGCGATCAAAGTTACACCATTTTGTCACTGACTCACTCACTGACCGATCATCAAAAGTCTAAGGTACTTCTAGCAAACTTAGAACCTTCAAATTTGGCACCAAGATAGGTTATTAGCTACATATAAAGGGAAAATTATAAAAACCTTAAAACTTAATAAAAAAATAGGAAACAAATTTATATTTGCGGTTTTTCAAGAACATTGTGTATGAATTTTGACTGCATTGATAACTTTGTTAATTATTTTTGTACAAAATGTTACTTTATTGTTACGTAGTGTGGTATATTGTTATTATGTATTAAATATACATACATATGAATAAAAAAGCTAGGTTAAAATAAAATGAATAATGATAAAATCTTTCATATTAATGCAGTGCGATAAATACTGCATGCTCGCTCGATAGATGGCGTTGTCCTGGTCTAAATCGCGCTACGGTTTTTAGTTTAAAAAAAAATCAATTTCATGTGATAGCGCCATCTACCTCTGAAATAAATCTCTTTTGTTCTAAAAGATATTCGATTAAAAAAATCGACAATTTCGAAATTGTTTAATTTATTTAAAAAAAATGTTGTTTACGTGCTAGTTTAGGTCTACATATTTAGTTTGTTATATATTTAGTTAGTTGCATGTAAGTTAATTTAATTTGTTATATACTTAGAGAAGAAGGAGACCTACAAAAAATAAATTAGATCCCACCAAAACATTAAATGTAAAAAGCCAATCCTCTACGCAATTCCTCCACCGTAAAAAGTTTTGAGATCGCATAGAAGCCAAGTCCTGTTCAACTTTATTTGTAATAATAAATCAATATTTTGTGACTATATCAATAGTTTTGTTCACATTACAATAATATTGTCTTGGCCATGAGCACAAGTTAATAGTCGCTCCCTGAAATAATGTGTAAATACCATTGAATTGATACATTCTATATGGACATGATTTTACGATTGGACTGATTGGAATTTGAGATCACCATGGACCAAACATGCGCCATAGTAAATGTGCAGTTCATGATTTTGGATGATACTGGCTGTCGGTCATTTAGTAACAATTGAAAAAACTAAAAGTATTTAATTCTGTGATATTAAACTTCATGATTGACTTTCACCTCTCCAAGATATGCTGTATTATATTTGTAGTTTATTGTGCTCATGGCCAAGCCAATATTATTGTAATGTGAACAAAACTATTGATATAGTCACAAAATATTGATTTATTATTACAAATAAAGTTGAACAGGACTTGGCTTCTATGCGATCTCAAAACTTTTTACGGTGGAGGAATTGCGTAGAGGATTGGCTTTTTTTACATTTAATGTTTTTGGTGGGATACTGTTGATTCGATATTCAACATCTATTTAAATAAATAGGAATGAATCACCAAATGTTTTGATGTCTGACTGTAACTTCTGAATTTGTCGTGTTCTTAACACAATAAACATATGTAGGTATTTTTAAAGTGTTTGGTCTTTTGAGCAAAAGGTTTATTTGTAGGTAAATAAAAGAATGCCCTGAATGGCTAGGCCGCCAGTATGTAATAGAATATGTTTCTCGCGGTTTTGCTGCGTCCTAAGTAGACTTTATTACTCGATTATATTGTGTAAATAATTACATGTAAGGCTTAGTTAGCTTTTGTACGCAACTCCACAAAGAAGCATATATTTTTCGCTAAACCTTTAGGGCCTTACTACAAAAACTTTAAACCCTGTTTTACACTTGTCTAATAAAATTTTGGCTGCAAAATGAACCCGGTAAGACGGTTACCGTCTTACCACAAAAACTTTTAAACGTCAGTTTATGCCTTGTCTAAAAAAATGTCAAATTATGACGTTGACATATGGTTCATTTTGCAGCCAAAATTTTATTAGACAAGTGTAAAACAGGGTTTAAAGTTTTTGTAGTAAGGCCCTTACCGTCTTTCCACAAAAACTTTTAAACGTCAGTTTAAGACTTGTGTAAAAAAATGTGTCAGATTATGACGTTGACATATGGTTCATTTTGCAGATGTTTTGCAGCCACAATTTTTTTAGACAAGTGTAAAACAGATGTTTAAGTTTT
Organism: Helicoverpa armigera; assembly: GCF_030705265.1. NCBI lineage: Eukaryota > Metazoa > Arthropoda > Insecta > Lepidoptera > Noctuidae > Helicoverpa > Helicoverpa armigera. The sequence goes on along the minus strand of NC_087145.1, from coordinate 3,953,702 downwards.
TGTAGTAAGGCCATTAACGTCTGATGAGCAAATTTTGACTGATTTGGCTGAGTCTTAGTAACAATATAGGTAGATAGATTTTTAGATAGAACAAAAAAGAGTTTTCATTTCTGATGACGGCATATGCAAATTTTATAAAAAAAAATCTGACAGAAATAGATGTAGTTAAAAGAACTAAATTAAAAGTATGTTCAGAAAATGGTATAATTTATAAACACGGACCCAAGAACTCTTTTAACATGCAAGTAAAACCACATGAAATCTCTAGAGAATAATAAATTAACTACATAACAGACGTTTATCAACCATATATCATTATTACACGGTATATCGGTTCGGATGAAGTAAACTGAGCATGTCGTTATGTCGACGGGTTGAGGAGACGTGTGTCATACTTGGCGCGTATTTGTTAAATGTGGGGTGAATTGAGTGAGGGTTTGGAGTAGGGAAAGTATGCCTGGTTTCATGATTGTTTCTCACTTTTAGGCAAAATAAGATTGATCTAGACTGATATAGGCTAACTGAGATATATTTTGGAGTAGTGAAAATATTGCAGAATAATTTATTGTTTGCAAGGTAGGGCATGACAACTCGCATATTGGGCCTTGTTGTAACAACTAAAGAGTAAACTGGGCAAAACTACATAACAGACGTTTATCAACCATACATCATTATTACACGGTATATCGGTTCGGATGAAGTAAACTGAGCATGTCGTTATGTCGACGGGTTGAGGAGACGTGTGTCATACTAGGCGCGTATTTGTTAAATGTTGGTTGAATTGAGTGAATGTTTGTACTGGAGAAAGCGTACCTTATTAAGTAAGCGTATTTCATGATTGAGACATATTTTTTGACAAGACAATGTTGATCTAGACTGTTTTGTGTTATATATTTTAAAGTAAATTATGCCCAAAGAAGCTGTCCCCTTGTCTACCAAGACTTGTAGTGAAAAAAAGCGTAAGCTACGCCATATTGTCAAACATTATTGCCTAAAATCAATGGAGTTACAAAGACCACAAAGAATATTTTGGCAAGTTGTTCAAAATTCTGTTATATATTTCTTATGTTTCTGTAAGATTATAACATAGACATAACTACTTTGGCTGCTGGTAAGACACTATCCTTTAAAATTAGTATAGGAAACGTCAATCTTAAAACTAATATTCAAACCAACACCAAACCATATTTCAAAAACACGCAGCAACCTCGCAACGCCTTATTAACCGCGACGAATGATTTATAGCAAAACAAGACTTATGACTCTCGAAATAAGGACGAGCCAGTAATTTAGTTAAAAGGGTTATTTTAGCGTGTCAATTAAGCAGTGAAACTGCACTCTATATTTGGATCGGTAAGCCGCCATATTGAAAAACATGAATATATTTTGTTGAAATGATTTTATAGTATATTTATATTTATTGGATGCTTGAGTGTTTTTAAATGTATATTTATGAAATTTGCTTCTTGCTTTTCGGTTTTAATGCGTCATTTATTAATGTAATGCTATAATTAAATGTTCAGGGAATAATTAATAACTGATACTTTGATATTTGAGGAATTTCTCGCAGGCGAAAACGTGTGCAGAGAGAGGCAACTGCAAAATTGGATTTATCGATATAGTTATACGATTTTAATAGTTTTCTTTAACAAGTCCGTATTCAAGCGTAAGTGAGTAATTATTTATTTATGAACTGTCGTTTCAGCGATTTTTAATATAATTATCAATTCATGTAAATTCAAGGCAATCTTTTGAAACTCAAAAAGAGCTCTTGCCCATATAAGAAATTAATAGCGTATTAACGTTTTATTTATTTAATCTTTACATATAAGCTGCGATTAAATGCTTACCGAAACCAATAAAATAAAGCTTAATTATTTATGAAATGAATATTACCTGAGTTTTATGTTTTCCAAGATATTGTTTTTTTAATAAGCCGGTTCGAAGCGGTTGTAAGCAGTTTTGACTAGTTATTAGTAGATTTGTTTCTATTTTAAGTATAGTTGGCGTGTTAAACTAAAAATGTCGCTTTGTAATGGGTTCTGTATGTTAATTTATCCCTGTTTTGTTTGTTTTGGACGCGGCAGCTAGTTGTACATAGATTAATCAGTTTGTTATCGTTTGTGCTTCTTATACCCTAAGTCAATTCCTAATATGAGGTACAAACGTAAATAATTGTTTCAAGCCGAACGACCTACTCAAACTACTAATTCGATTAGCATAAAATTAGGTTCATAAGCTGAATTAACAATACACATTTATTTTAGAAACTACCTGAACCCAAGATAGATACTCGAAGCCAAGGACAGCAGTTAGTTCACACTAAAACGTTTTACACACCCACGTAATTTACTACGGAACCCCGAAAATTGAAATCCCACTAAACGGACGGATACGAACGTAATTTTAGTCGTAAAGTCGGGCGAGTACCACTGAGCCTGTGGTTGGACCATGGAGAACAAAATGACTAGCGGAGGTGCCATAACGGTGTGCGGGTTTGTTCGAAAGAGTTACCGCCGCCCTGGTACATAAAAGGCCTACGTCGGAACACGATGGATGTTTAGTCAGTAAAAGTCTGACAATCCTTCACCGCTGCTAACCCTCAGCGGGAATCATTTGATGATTTTTGTCCATCGGTAAAAAAGGTACATCGCTTAAGAAAATTTCGCGCCAAAATGCGAGTGAACAGCGGACGAGGAACGTTACTGTCCTCGCCCTTACACGCCTTCTTTCGACCCGACAATTTTTTGCAATACCGAAAAATCGTTGACAGATGTCACAAAGAACCCGAACGCTACTCGAAGCTGATCGTTTTGGTCATACCCACCGTACCGTAATTTGACCTAGAAGAAGGCGCTGACCTACCTGCATTATGGCATCTCCGTTCATATTTCTTTACTCTGTGGGTTGGATGATCGCGTGTGGTCCACCCTTATGGACGCTGGGCGTTTTACGATTCCCGAAGCGACGGAGGCAAACCTTTATATTTTATGCTTGATTAACTTTTTTTTAAGTTTAATTGTTCGGTAATTTTTGTGTGTGAATTATGGCTGTTAAATTATGTGTGTTTTGTGGACGCGTGGTTAAAGTAACAGCTGGGTAAAAAAATAAACAAGCGATTTTTTGAGGGCATTGCACTTCTAGCATAATTATTTTAACAGTATTTTCATCTTAATTCTATGTTCTAAAAACAATAATTCCCCTCAAATCCTTCAATACATCTCCTGTTTACACATTGATATCAGAACCTGAGCGTCCTATTTAATAATCGGCTATCCTTATATGGTTTATCAGCCCTTAAGGCAGTCTCAAACAATATTCTGGCGGGTCTGTCTGTCTGTTCGCGATAAACCCTGAAATTACTGTACAGACTTTCCTACAGTTTTTTTCTAAGAATACTGACTCAAGATGTAGGGTCAGTAGGTATTATCATTTGCAACCAGGCAAAGTCGGTGTAAGACACAAGCTAGGCACAAACACATACTAATTAGGAAACATCCCTTATTGATTCTTAATTACAACCCCAATATAACCCGATATGCTGATGGCGGGAACTCATCCGATGACGTCACACATGCCGTATCATGGCTAATAACGTTCAACAAACAGATCGACATCACACAGTAGAAGTTAGATACAGTAACTCAACTTTGTTCAAGAAGCAAACTCTAGCGGAATAAAATAAATCATTTTATAGGCAATCGTGCTCCATCTTCGACTATATCGTCGCTTACCATGATGTGGGATAGGGGTCAAACGCGTGCCTGTAGTCAATAAAAAATGCGTTCATTTGAAATCGGACATTTCTATTGCTAGTAATGATTTTGATGCGATATATGTTACAAAGCAGCTCAATTAAAATGGAACTGGGCTTGGCACGTCAGTAGAATGCATCCTGACAGATGGGCCAACATCGTCACCCAGTGGCTACCACAGGATGGTCATCACAGGATGGTCATCACAGGCGGGGTAGGCCCCGAAAGAGATGGCGGGACGACCTGGATGCCTACAACCCTGATTGGTGAGGGGAGGTCTTAAAAGATCGAGAGGTGTGGAGGCAAAATGGGGAGGCCTTAACCCAGCAGTGGGACAGTGGGCTAAGAAAAAAAAAAGTTACAAGAAAAATTGTTGATTGTTGCAACAATCATGAGCTACTTTAGTTAGGCAAGTAAGTGTAGGTACTCCTAAGGCAAGAGATTTCCTTTGTGGTTTCTCTTGTTATTTTTACTATGCAATTAACTGAGTTTATCCTTAAATAGTCGCTAATATAAAATGCCGCTTTTACGAATAACTTTTGTTAAGACTAGTCCTACTGCACTTACCCATAACTGTGGCAATTTTATGCTGAGTGAATACATTTCCTATACTTTTATGAGTATATGCTGATTTGGATACAATATTGACAGTGTGCTCCATTTTATGTAACGTTCAAGGCCTCTCGTGTTATTGAGTTACTTGAATTTGACGGGATTTACTGTAGACATGTTATTAAGGAGAAATGATCTGTGAATGGTTTCTGAATGGGGATATATGGCATATAAACCGGGGAGATGATACTTGTTCAAAGTATGACCGATGTAGTAGTGTGTAGTCAGTATATTATTGTGTGCACAAGTCAACCGCACCCGTGCTTTCCCGCGTTTCCAATAGTGTCTAGAGTGAACAACTTCCAACAGCCGGATAAAAGATGCCTATGGCCTTTGTCGGGGTGTAGGCTATCTGTGTCCCAAATTGAATTTAAATCGGTTTAGTAATTATACTGTAAAAGGACGACACATAGTTGCTTGCATTTTTTATGTAAATTACATATTTATGTACCTATTTAGTTATGTATAAATGACTAGTCAGCAGATCATTCCAATAGTCCGATATAACTATCGGCTGACTAAAAGTCTGTAGCCAGCGGGGGCTGCAAGACAGAACCGGTCAAGCACTTTCAGAGATTATCCAACAAAAAACAAACAATATAAAGAGGACCAGTTTTTAATGGTGTGTTAACGTATTTTACCATCCGCAAAATGTTAAATAAATACAGTAGCTTCGCGTGAAAAGGTCTTAATTTGCCATATAATGACAGTTCGGTATCTGCCCCGCGGTGACTTCGTATTCAGGCAGATTTTACGATGAGTTACATAAACGTGTACTTTATGTCAATAATTATGTATGATAGTATGTTTTTATGGTAATTTATGACTGTCTGGTATTTACTTGAATTATCGATTTATAATTGGTTTGCTAATGTGATAAAGGTTTTGGTCTTGAACTTGGATGGATTTATTGGAAAATGATGACCAAAAACAGTGCGAAAGTCGATATGATAAAAAAGTGTGATAAATTTTTAAATGATTTCTGGCCGTTTTGTAGAGAAACCCATCTTTTGCATCCGACTCTCTCTTTGCTGGTTTATTTATATGTAATTGTAGAATACTTCGTAATATTTATTACCCAGTTTAGTTTTAACAATGTTAAGATTAACATTCCTGAATTCTTGTTTTTTCTGAACTTATTTCTCTTATAATCTGATTCTACACAGTGTACAGACATTTTACATATTCGGACTCTCCCAGTGGGACAAACAGACGTATTTTTTATGTATATTCATTTTATCTTTTATTCATGAACTTAAAAAAGTCTATAGGTTACTCGTCTCACAGTCTATCCCTAAGGAAATAACACAAAAACGAATATATCTCCAAAAAGAACTTTTAGCGAAGAAAATTCAACCCTAAGTACATCAGTTAAATTATATTTTTCAAAAAAGCATTTGAAAAATATAACTCCGTTTATGTTGATGATTTGAATTGGATTTAGTTAATAGAATATAGTTATTTCATAAGAGTTCCTAAAATATTTTTTCTTGCTCTGATGATTATTTTACACCCTCTATGTTATCAAATCACTAATATTATAAAAGTATATTTTTAACAAAACAGGTAATTACCATAAGCTTTAAAAAAAGTTTATCCAAAAAGTAAATCTACATGCAAACACCGCATCATTCAATAAATAAATACACTATTAATAATGTAAATTAAAACGCCCAAAAAAGCCGGCGAAATACTGTCAATTTAGCCCAACGAACACTGATCGCCATTTTGGTATTCCTCCCCAAGCGAATATCGTCTTTATTCTTTTAGTAATAAAGTGTATTTTCGATTGTGTGAATGTGTCAATAGCACCTGTTGTATTTTGTACAGGCCGCGTGTCATTAATTAACTCTGGAACAGAATTTTGGTCGTCGTTACGGTAAGGTTTCGTCTCAAGTTGCTAGGTATCCGTTTTACCCTATTAGGGTTCAATTAAATAATCTGACTGACTGTTCAAGTAACCCGGGTAACCCCATAGCCTAGGTATGACCGATTGTCAGACTTACTGACTTCTGACTACCGATAACAACTGCCAAAGATTTTCAAATGACCGGGTCGCACTGAGCCCAATACATAGCAGGCAAGAGAGAATTATATAAAGTAACATAATTTACGATTAAAAAGAACTTAAAGAAAACATTCAGGTCTTAAACACACCTTTCCCAGCCATTCAAAACGAGACCAAAAATAATAAAAAAAACCCCCAATCTTACAAAGAAACAAAAACCAATTTCAATACGTTTGCAATTAAAAAAGGAAACTTTTACATATTACCTTGGCCGGGCATTGAATCTCTATAATAATAACTCAACTGTCAGTTTAATTGACAAGTCTGATGTCAGACGGACGAGTCAGACAAGCTGTTGACGTGTAGCCGTGTGGTACATTTTTATGCACTCAAGTGTACACTAAGTTTCGTCGACGGCTGTGAGGTTTCAAAGTAATGTGTGTTCTTGTATTTAGTTCATTATATTTGAATTGAATTTTGTTAGTACATATTTAAGAAATATGTAATAACGAAAAACGTTAATGTAGTATGTATGATTATTTACTTAATCCATTTGTAATCAGAAGTCTTGGAGAAAGTATGTTAAATACTGAGGCAATGTGAAATAAAAAATCGAGTACGAATGTTATTTCTTACTCTTATTCCGTATAAAAAACCTTCAAAATTGAAATTGAGAACTGCAGTAAAAATTGAAAGCTATCAAAACACAAACCTTACCTTTAAATTCTGTTATCTGTCGTAATAATTCTTTGTACAATTATTTGTAGGTACAATAAATACACAAAATTGAATACCAAAAACAATAAATCATATTAAAACAACAAACTCAATATTCGTACAAATATTTTCAACAAAAATAACTTAACCATGAAGTATAAGAGTTCCCGCACACATAAGACTAAATAGTCGGCCGACAGTTGACCGAAGGATAAGGATACTTTTTTTTAATTATGATCTTAATTTCAATCAATGATAGTGTAGGCGTAATGAGTAAAGAACCTACCTCTCGAGTATGAGGGTGTGGGTACATCTTGGACACGAATGACTGTGTTTCAGATGGCAGGTTAAACTGTGTTGAGGAGATCAGATAAGGCAGTCGGTCCGTGTAAAACACTGGTACTCAGCTACATCCGGTTAGTCTGGAAGCCAACCCCAACATATTTGGGAAAAGGCTCGGAAGATGATAAATCTTGATTCCAATCAAAGTTTTCAGTCTGATCTGTCTAACGTGCGTACTACCACTCATCTTCATTTGATTCAAATTAAAAACAAACTATCGGCCGACTAAAAGTTTGCAGTGTGTACCTACACTAAAGCTTAACAACCAATTCGTAAAAACAAACAAACGAACAGACAATTTTTCATTAACCGCATGACGTTACACTCGCGAGAATTTATAAGGGAACACATTTCTTCTTATTTCAGTAATTTGTTCGTAAAGTTAAGTTATTGTTTTACTTTTTAAATTGATCGCGGTTCAAATTACGATGGGTTTCTTTTTGTTTATGTTGGTTATAAAACGTACGGTTATTTACGGTTTTTTTTTTGGGTGTTTTGAAGATGCAACGGGACTGGAACTGTTTATCGAAATGTCTTATGCATTTAAAATCTTAATGTCTTTTTGTAGAATACAGTTTCGCTACGGACATTTTATGAAAATAAATTGTGGTAGTGATGAGTTGAATTAAAAAGAATTGTTAGTTTGCTTTTCTTTCATATCTAATCCAGAGCTGTCATTTAAACCTATTTAGTAAAACCCAGAAAGTATTTAGTACTTATCAAGAGGTATCGAGTTACCCAAGTACCTAACAGATTTGAGCAGATCAAATAGGCGATCGCTCCCTGTAAAACACAGTGCTCAGCAGCATCTGGTTAGACTAGAAGCCGACCCAAACATACTTGGGAAAAGGCTAGACATATTATATAAAGTAACTTTCGATCTAAAATCCTACCAATTAAATATCTAGAACCTTAATAGACTTGCACTCAATATACTATAGGATGAGCTTTTATGTAAATTGCTTGAGCCTTATAGCCAGGCTATTCAATATTCGTCCATGTAGGTGGACAAAGGACGTTCCCGTCCGTAGCGTCCGATCTTCCTGACGCATCCGACATGGACGTCTGTCTTAGACGCATCCATTATCGCGATGCCTGATAAATAGGGAAGCACTAGTCACTCAAATTGAATGTCGATAGATCTAATACATTGTATCGGAATACGGGATTACAGTTTTCTTGTGAAAACCGTTGAATTTGTTAATAATAGTACAAGAGTGTTCCAATTTGAATATAAGTTATTTTGAAACTTGAAACCAATGGAAGGTTTATCCAAGCCTTTTGAAAATGCTGTCTACCAGCTTGATTAAAAAAAACCACAACAATGCTCCAATTTCTATATGAGTTCGATTGCAACTGAAAGATACTTTTCAATGTTAGTTTCATCTAAATACTTTACTTTAAACATCATCCGTCATCGATATCGAGTTATCTAAAGGATGTATCGACACATCCCTTAAAAGAACCACCGTTCCAAACATCTTTTAAAACATTTCCCCTTCTTTCTCCAAAAAACATACATTCCCATCAATTTCCCATCCATGTTTCAACCGCAGGCTTCCTAAACCGTTACATTAGGAGTCTTCAAGTTGGCGTCCGTCCAGGGTTAGCCAGGCGTTCCTCGACCTATTTAGATTTTATCGTTATATAGATGGAATTAAAGCGGGTCCGGTTTCAAAGGTATGGCATCGTCCAGCGGTAATGTTGGTGCAATCTTTTGATAAGATTTAAACGTCTAAATAAGTGTAGTAACATGTACTTTCGTCTGGGGTAAAAAGTTGTCTCGATGTACCAGTATTTCAAAATTAATAGGCTTTTTTGCTATTCATATGATAGAACTGCATCCTCCCTTTAAGCATCTACTTATTACACCTTAATACGCTCAGATCTTAAGGTCTGTCAGACAGCCGATTCTTTTATTGATACAGTTTAAACAGTAACTCTGATACGCAGAAAGAGCTATTTCACTAACGTTCAGCCCTACAATGTCCTATAATCATTTGCAACATTTCTCTTTCCCTAACCCAGACGATTCAGATGTCTATAAGTCAATCACATCAAATATGGTACCTACACATATAGTAAATACGTAATCCATTGATGAGAACTACTTCAACATCTAATCAGAAATCTGACGAAAATAGATGACGACTTTGCTTCATATGCACAGATCACAGCTACCAAAGTCATCAGAGATGATAGATCACTAACAGTTGTTAAGCTAAACCAAGCTAGTGAGGTCACCAATATGGTGACCACGGAGTGAGATGAGTGGAGATGCCATAATGCAGGTAGGTCAGGCGCCTTTTTGTAGGTCAAATACTTAAAGTGGAACCAAAATGATTAGTCACGAGTGAACCAACGAGAAATTCGGGTTATTTGAGACAAATTACAAAAAACCGGTAAAGTGCGACTCACGCCAAGTCGGACTCGCGCACGAAGGGTCCCGTACTATTATTTATAAAATGAGCGAAAAAATCACGTTTGTTGTATGGGGGCCCCCCAAAATATTTATGCAATTCTAATTTTCATGTATTTGTTGTTATAGCGGTAACAGAAATACATCATCTGTGAAAATTTCAACTCTCTAACCATCATGGTTCATGAGATACGGCCTGGTGACTGACGGACTGACGGACAGAGGAGCGAAAACAATAGGGTCCCGTTTTACCCTTTGGGTAAAACGGGACCCTATTGTTTTCGCTACGGTTGTTACGGAACCCTAAAAATGGTCAGATCCAAAGAAGGCGTATAAGAGCGGAGACAGTAACATTCCTCGTCCCCCGCACACCCGCATTTTGGCGCGCTGCTTTCTTAGGAGATTTTCCATTATGGCACCTCTGTCATTTTGTTCTCTAAGCTAAACCAAGCTAGTTGGGGTCACCAATATGGCGACCGAACAATTTCAAGCGACCTTTCGAACATGGGATCGAGCCGTATAGGTCGCTATCCGATTTCATTAGACCCCAATGTGAGCTAAAGTGATTGATCACCATCGTATGGTTGTTTGGTTTCGTAGTTCCATTTCAGTGGTGGTTAAATTACATTGTTTTACGTATTTTTAAATGCTAGATAGTTTGTCTTTTGGTTGAAAGCTAAAAAATTTGTTGGACGCTCTTATCTCGGGAATTATTGAAGCGATTTGAAAAAAAATAATATTTCATATTCATATTCATATTCATATCGTTTATTGCATTCCACAAGTTTCACATGGTGTTACAAAAGGCTTACAGCTAGGTACATTTGTGGACCCTGTTAGGGCACAGCAACATTTGGCATTTAATGCCAGTACATTTAAAATACTTAAAACTAATTCTAAATTTTAGGTAGTTTTAAACATTAGGTATAATAGGAATCGTTAATTTACAATTAAAATTATATATTATATTTCTTTATATTTGTATAAATATATGTATATTAGGAAATTATTTAGATATTAGCTATTTTAGTGTATTGTAGTGTGTATATTGTTTATGTATGACTAATATTTATTTTGTCGTTCATGTATTCTTGAATTGTATAGTATGCCTTTTTAGTTAGGATTTCCTTAATTTTATTTACATATACATTATACTTTGGTTCGTTTTTTATAGCATTTGGTAATTTATTATATATTTTTATTGCCATTACATATGGACTATTTGAATGTAATGTCATACGGGAAGTAGGTAGCATGAGCATGTTCTTATGTCTAAGTGATCTGATAGCCTGATTTCAGTGTCTGATAGCCTATTAAGAGCGTGTACGCTCGGCGCGCGATGTCAACTTTAGGTAATTCAACGGAAAAAACCGCGCAGACTAGCGTCGCGGCTGTGTGCGTGCCTATCATACTTCACGTATAGTCACACAAACCATTTTGATCCTTTCGAGTGAAATTGGTAGAACAAAAAATATATTATTTAGTAAATAGTTAATAGCGGGAAAATAGTGTAAGTCTATTTATGTCTAAAATATAAAAGCATGAAAATAAGTCGTTAATACTTACACTCTTTTGCAAAAAAATCGGGCACCTATGAAAACCTTGGTTTTGAGGACTTTCTGTATATTACATACAATTTTCAACAGTACTAAATAGTCGACTGACGATTGATGACAATGTTAAGAGTTTCTGTATTTTAACCGATTTCAAAAAAAGAATGGAGGAGGTTTCAATTAGATTGTTTTGTGATTGTTCTCAATTTGATTGTTCTCGATTTCTCAAAGACGCCTGGGCCGATTTGAAAAATTGATTGTTTATATGAATGGTCCAGTCCATCCAGACCGAAAAATTGTGGTCAAATAACAACAATTGCCGGAAAGCCAAATATTGGTGAAGAGCTTGGGTTTACCATTGCAAATAAAGTTTTAAGTTATCTATCCTATATGCTTCAAAAGTTATTCGAGATCAAAAGTCAAAATTTGGGCACATCCAAAATGAAAAAAAAAAAAAATTATAGCTCGATTGGTAACAGACATCTGCAATAAGTGATTTCTAGCCTAAGGAGTCCGCCATATTGGATTTAGACTCGCGACACATTTTTTTTCGAGTTATTCATAGCAAGCCCTTTCATTTGATACCCATATCGTAGGAATGCATTAAAACATTTTTTCTCCATCTTGGGTATACCGCCATATTGGATATAGAATCATACATTGTCATTAAAACTGAACATTCAAACAAAATTTCAACTCAATCGATAAAAAATATGCTTCAAAATTGAGCTTTAAATAAAATAGTAATGTATCAAGATTTGTTGGTCGCGCTTGAAATGTACTCTATTCTCGGTATCCACGGCAGAGGTTATTCACCCTACGCGATGTGACGGAGCGACACGTCCTCTCTGTGAAGCCTTGCGGCGGTCTGGTTTGAGTTGACTCGCATGCAGCGTTTTATAGTAGTTTTAAATAATTTATAAAAAATAAAAACGAGAGATTAAATTATAATATAAAGTTTATGTTTTAAAGAAAGAGTTATATTACTATAGTAAATAATTGTTATATTAAATTAAGTAAGATAGATAGGTAAAAAAAGCATTTGAAATTCACAATTTTTCACATTGTTAAAATATTTTTTTCTGAAAGATAGAGACCTAAATCAAAAAATGTTTTCAACTAACTATAGGCATGGGGATTTCGTCTATGAGTAAAAAAATAAATATGATTACATTTGCCACTGTTTTCACATGAATTTAAGCTTCGAAATAGACGCTGAACGGGAATTTTATAAAACATCTGTTACGTTATAGGGGTTTTAAGTATTTAAACTACACAAATTGAAATTTATGTTCAATTAACTATATAGACAGTGAAATTACCTTGCGTTATTAAAAAATAACATAGTTATAGGATAAGTAGTTACTGAGAAACAGTGGTTTGAAAAGTACCATTTTAGGCCAAATGGCGCGCGGTTGACGTACACGCTCTTAACCGAGAGCACGAAATTGGGATACAGGTGAAACCAGCCGTTTAAGATTGTATGAATTAACGCCCTCTTGATTATAAGGTCGTTAGGTCACTAATTTTATTAATACATACATAGTTTTGAAAATATTTTAAAGCTAAGAAGTTTAGAATCATTGCATACAATTGTACAACATTAATGTGACTAAGAATTGAAACTCTTTCAATCTCAAATCTTTTGTTCCACCATTAGCAATTAATGTTAAATCTCAGGTGATTTCGCTACAAAGGATGTTAAACAAAGCCTTATCAACAAGCAAACTAGAACAATAGTATCAGAATCTGTTCACAATACCTATAATTGTGATCTGGACAGTTTTGGCTGCCTTCCAGGAGTTGACAACCACTCCAGGGAAACCATTAAGATGTTATCGTCATGATGTAGAGGAATTCAGAAGGTGAAATACAAGAGAGGAATTTCCTATGTAAAAATCCGAATGTGATCTGTTTTCCCTTTAGGGTAGGTACTTACATGAAATTTTTGAATGAGGTGGTCGTCAATGTAGTTGGGCGAATACAGACAGTTAAAGTCTCATTACGGTGTATACCTCAGACCCGTGTGGCACTGTATTTTATTTTTAGATATTTTTGTAATTTAGTTAGCTAGTGATATTGTGCATGCTGTGGTCTCCTATAAGTGAAGGAGTACACCGACACTATTCCCATTGTTTTTTATACTACTTATGTCATGTTATGTGTACATCTTTTGTTGGAGATCCTAAATAAATAAAATAAAATAGATTAGCTGGAAATTAGAGAATCGATCGCTGTTCATTTGGCAGTTAAATAACATTCCTCAATTTAAAAAAGATTCAAGAGAAACTTCAAAATATAATTTATACATTTGTTTGCTTGAACACACAAATTAGGTACAAGAACTAGGTACTGTTCAGATTCGAAAAATTATTTCAGTGTTAGATCCTATTTATTTAAAAAGGCTTATAGGCTACTTTTACTTAGAAATTTTTACAGGACGCGTGTGAAACCGCTGACAGAAGCTAGTTAATTTATACGATTATGTACAATGTTAGTAAGTCTCTGTTATATTGTTCGGAGTGGGATTTCTGTCCGTCTTATAGTGTCTGATATCTAAGACGCGGTTAGATTTATTTATCAAGCTGATTCCCTCGAGTATTGGAAAATGAATGCTGTAATGAAAGAAAAGCAGTTACATTGCCTTAGAGGATCATTTGTACACAATCTTAGAGCTAAAGTGATGTTATTAGGTTAGTTTGTAGTGTATTTGGCTTTTACATGACTTATTTGTATTTTTAGAATGAATTGAGGCACTTGTCGGGCTTTGAAATGACGTGGGAATTTTGATTGTTAAGTTTAAGGTTGAATTTCATTTCGCTGAGCGAGCCTGGGTGGGTGTTAAGGTGAGTAGTGTAAGGTGTATGCCAAGGGTCAATCTATATTTAGGTACAAAGGCTTTCATTTAAATCTGTAGGTGGACCAGATTAACTTTTAAGTCAAGTAGTAACAAAGTCAAAATCGATTTGAAACTAGGCTAATTACAGAAGTACTTTTTCACGTCAAAAATACCAAAAGACAGCACCCCCAAAGCACCCTCCTTTCACACTTATATTTGTGTATATTTACTTTTGCATCTAAAATATAAACACAGGTGGTCTTACTACAAAAACTTAAACATGTGTCGAACACTTGTCTAAAAAAATTGTGGCTGCAAAATGGACCTTATTTCAACGTCATAATCTGACATTTTTTTAGGCAAGTGCTAAACTGACGTTTAAAAGTTTGTGGTACGACGGAAGGTTGTTACGATTAACACCAGAAAAACAAAACACAAACGATTTTAAATATTTAAGATTCTTCCCAAACAAATAAACAGTTCATTGATCCCCAAAGATCTTTACGGTACGATAATAATGAGTCACAGTGATCAATGTACTGCATACAACGATATATTGTCGGCGTTTCTTTATTGGAGAAGGACGGAACCGGTTTTTTGGTGCATCGTGCATCGAATTGTTTAATAAATTAGTAATGCTTGTGTTTCCTTTTAATTTTATGTGCTTCCTTTTAAAAATATATTGGAGGAACATTATGTGGATAAAATATGCAACATTTTGTATTTTTAAGAAAGTATGTTGAGCAATTATCTTAAATATTTTCACATTTAAACTAACACAGTAGGTATGAGTTAAGCTGTCATGTGGTTGACAGTCAACTAAAATACCCCTTTTCCGCTGTTATTAAATCCAGGTAGAATTTTAAAACATAGTCACCATTTTTGTCAGCAGCTATTTATGTATTTTTGTTAGCAGCTGCCTTAAGTCTCATTTCTTGAACAACATTACTCCCGCTTCTATCAAACACAACGATGATAGAAGCGGGAGTATGATGTAGTTCTATCTTCTCTTAAGCACCAGCATCAACGATTTTATCTACACAGACTGCACCAGGTGTGCACTTAATGGCATCATCAAAATAAACTATAACTCAAAAACCGCTTAAATTTGATCACCGTTTGCAATATCGGCTATCATACAAACGTATAGTTGGATGTAAACAGTAATTTGCGTACGCCACTCCTGCCAAATGTACTTGGCAAAGTGCCAACTGGGTCGGCTTTCGGCTTCGGCTTTCGGCTTAGTCGGACAAACCTAATAACCGAGAAATTAAAAATTTTGCGCTCATAATGGTCGAGTTTTTTGTTTAAGTTCTCCCCGTTTCGGTGTTACTTTAGGTTTTGTGGGAGAATTTATTGGTTTCATTTATTCATGTTATGTAATATTTTTAACAGTAATTGCATGAAGTTTTGTTATTCAAAGTTAACCTTTATCATCATCATAAGCCTTATAATCGTCCCACTGCTGGGCACAGGCCTCCTCTCACGCATAGAAGGATTGAGCGTTAATCACCACGCTCGCAACCTTTACAGCAAACTTTAACATAAATAAACGAAGAACCGTTAATGCACTCAATAATAGCAATATCAATGTTTTATCCGCAATACCCTAAGCTTAACTTATCACTTGTGAGAGCATTCATTACTCAACAAGTCAAAAAACTGCAGAACACGAGTAATTAAGTATCGCCACTCGTATTTACAATTTTAATGCACCATGCTCAAGTACAAAGATACGGTAACCGACATTATCACACATCTTTAAAAGGTGTCCACATACCTTTTTAAATGATATACGTACTTAACTACAAACAATTAATAATATCTGTAGCAACTAACGTTTTGATCGAACGGCGCACCGAAGTCCTGGGACGTTGATCGATCATTCCTTTTGACTTCGCCGTATGGCGCTACCGAGATAAAGAAAAACTTATAAAAATATCCAGCCCTAATCTCAACCTTAATACCTTCTTAATAAGGTTCATTATAAATCCTTGAATTTGGTACAGTATTTGCCATTGGAAATTGAATCTTAGCATCTACAAAATAGGGTCGTATAATTAGTAGTTTATACAGTATGTAAATGAAAATGCAAGTTGGTATAAAGATGAATGTAATCAGTATTGTTAAGAATTGTTTTTTTTTTAATTTATGCTTGTGTGAATAAGTTATTAAGACTGAGTTGTTTTTTAAACGGTTTTATTTAGCTCACCCAGTTTGTTTTATTATTTATTCATTCTTTCTTGGGTCAAATTTAGTAATTCAAATTTCACCCTCTTCCTGTCAACCGATTAATCTGAAATTTTGTATACACCTTTAATTCCGATGACAATACAATATAGTAATATCAATAACATTGTAAATCCAATATGGCCGCCGGCACAAAATGGCGGATAACGTAGATTTTATCAATCCCATCAATATGGGTATCAAATGAAAGGGCTCAACAAGCAGAATACAATATACTATAAAAAATTGAAATCCAAGATGGCGGCCGCTACAAAATGGCGGATAACGTAGGTTTTATCAATCCCATCAATATGGGTATCAAATGAAAGTTCTCAACCAGTAGAATACAATGTACTATATAAAATTAAAATCCAAGATGGCGGCCTCTACAAAATGGCGGATAACTTAGGTTTTATAAATCCCATCAACATGGGTATCAAATGAAAGGTATCAACAAGTAGAATACAATTTACTATGCAAAATTGAAATCTAAGATGGCGGATAACGTAGGTTTTATCAATCCCATCAATATGGGTATCAAATGAAAGGGCTCAACAAGCAGAATACAATATACTATAAAAAAATGAAATCCAAGATGGCGGCCGCTACAAAATGGCGGATAACGTAGGTTTTATCAATCCCATCAATATGGGTATCAAATGAAAGTTCTCAACCAGTAGAATACAATGTACTATATAAAATTAAAATCCAAGATGGCGGCCTCTACAAAATGGCGGATAACTTAGGTTCATTTGATACCCATGTTGATGGGTCTCAACGAGTAGAATACAATTTACTATGCAAAATTGAAATCTAAGATGGCCGCCGCTACCAAATGGCTGATAACAATTTTTTATCAATCCCACCAATATGGGTATCAAATGAAAGGGCTTCACAAGTAGAAAACTGTCAGTAACTCCAGCGGGCCCAACAGGCCAAGGCCTGCCTGGGCTGCGAGATTGTTCGAATGAGTTACCGCGGCCCTGGTACATAAAAGGCCTACGACGGAACAAAACGGTTCTTATTCAAGAGTCTGGCACTCCTCACCGCTGCTGACCCACAGCAGGAGAGGTCATGTGATGATTTTGGGGTCGTTAAAAAAAGTATCTGGAAGGGCTATGTATTGAGGAATTAGATTGTAATAAATTGTATAGAATGAATTAGATAGAATGAGGAATATTCGGTAGGCATTTTCATTAAATACTAAAACTAGAAAATAAAAATCGGTAAAAAAACTTTTAAGTTAAACGGTTTTATCTTATGTGCACTGAAAACTAGAAAATAAAAAAATAGTTACTTACCTGTCAACCTAAGTAGGTGGTCCCGATCATATTAGACTAAAATAAAAACGTGGGGCCCCTGTGAAATCCTATGGCAAAGCATATCTTTATACTTTGGTAGATCATGAGCTACGGCTGATTATTGATTGTCAAAATCTCCAGTAACGATTATAGTAAGTCGATGCAATCCACACCTATTATACCTCTAGAAGAGAGTACTACAGCAATAGTTAATGGGCCCCACGTTTTTATTTTAGTCTAATATGATCGGGACCACCTACGTAGGTTGACAGGTAAGTAACTATTTTTTTATTTTCTAGTTTTCAGTGCACATAAGATAAAACCGTTTAACTTAAAAGTTTTTTTACCGATTTTTTATTTAATAAACCTGTAGATTATGATGTAGTCTTTTTGCAAATGTTTCTGAGGACTTCGACCTTTTTATTTTGTAACCTTTTCAGTAGGTAGTATAAAAAATATATTTTAGATAGAAGACGAAAATACTTAAGGGTCAATCAGTGCTTATAACCAGTTTAAATGTGAACAATGTGCCACACGGCCAGAACTCAGCGCTAAGGAAAATGCTTTCCTGGTCTTGTGTAATCGTCAGTTTAAATGACGAAAATGCAGTCTCCTTGTATTGGACAAGTTTTTCAACCTTTACGACCGTGTGTCCGCAGTCCTTAATAAAATCGTAGATATCGTTTTCTGTGGTATGTTTATCAAATCGAGATGCGTATATGTAAGATCATTTTGGCACTATTTTAAGTTTACTAGAGGTAAGTAAAGCTTTTCCCTGCTGATTGGGGATCCTGATGCCTGTATAGGTCGTTTTCTTCTTCTTGTTCACGACAGTCGTAAAACTATCATCAAACTGTATTTCATCAAAGGTGTTATCTATTAGTTCTGTCGTTTTCACAAGGCAACTTGGCAATTCGGTAGGTTTAGGAGTTAAAGTTATATCGTTCTCGGTGCAATCAGCTGATGGGGTCACGCGGTGAGGCGCGAGCGAGCGCGCGGGGAGCGACGGTGTTGCGGGCGCGGGGGGTGGCTCTTGTGCCGAAGCAGTGGCCGGCGCAGCGGTGCCGCTCTGCGCGGGCGTGAGGAGCGGCAACGGTGTCGACGACGGCACGCAGGGCGCATGCGCGCTGGTCGCTGCTTGCTGCCGCGAGGACGACGCACTCGGGACGCGCTTGGCTTCGTTATTTAAAAACAAGCCGTTGCTAGATTTTGCGCCAATATTTTGCTCACTTTGTGCCTGATATGATATTGACTACTTTTAATGTTTTCTATCTCTTGCTGTAATTGAAATAATTCCGATGCTTTTACGTAATCTGTTTGGATACAGTGGATGTTTTGTTTAAGCACTAAAATGTCTTTAAGTAGGCTCGTTACATCTACGTAATCGAAAGTCACCGGCGGAAGACGGTGTAGATCTTTTGCCACGAAGGTGGGCAGTGAAGCGGGCTCTGTTTCTTTTAGAACTTTAATAATATCCTGTAGTAATCGTTTGTTCTTGCCGTCCCCTTTTATTGTAGAGCGACAGTTTGCTGCTTCGAAAAGGATGGTTTTGGCGGTAGTAATATCAGCTTCTTTAAAGTTAGATTCACATATCTGCACCAAACTTATTTCGTCCATAATATCAATTTTACATTGTAAAAAGCACAGTAGTTCGTTAATAACTAGGTTATTACACTGATTCGACATTATACTATTTCATTACAACCGTACGCGGAAGCGGCGCGCGGGGGATTTTCATACCTACACTATTTGTTTGTTCTGGTTTGTACGTTTGACACGAATAGGCTCCGAAGCTTCTTGACCACGTTAGAAGTTCCCACGGGACGCATCGCGGGAAAACGGCTGGTTATCAATATTTTCAGCAGCATCCAAAGGTTAGCAGACTTTATCTCTCTTACCACAAAAACTTTTAAACGTCAGTTTATGCCTTAAAAATGTCAAATTATGACAATGACATATGGTTCATTTTGCAGCCATAATTTTATTAGACAAGTGTAAAGGGTTTAAAGGGTTTAAAGTTTTTGTAGTAAGGCCCAAAATCTTTAGAAGTAAATGTGTGTGAAGTAACTTTTAGGAACTTTTCTCTAACTTTCTACATTTAAACGATCGATCAAACAGTTTGACTGAATCGATCGTTTACTGAAGACCTTTAATTTGCAACCGATTAATTACCCAACACGTGTGTTTTTACGTAGAACTATGATACTAGATGTGGTACGAAAAAACGCAAAAAGTTAAGGAATATAATAATTTAGTTTTTAAAGCATGCAAGCAACTTCCATGATTTAGCAGAGGAACGAGATGGCTAAATGAAGTATGTATTTATTGTGTTCCACATGGCTAAAAAGGATGTTAGGTAGAAACTGCAGACAGAGTAGCAGGTCAATATGGATGTAGCGAAAGAAATTGTATTTATGATAGACTTTATTGGTTGATGCTGGTTTGGAAGCCCTATACATGACGTCTTCGAAGTTTCATCAACAATTGCGTTTCAATAGAAACTGACGACCTTTTCATCATTATCATTATTTCTTTTTATTAGCAGTTCAAGAACCAAAACCCACATAATTATCTGTGTTACTTAACCTCTTCCAGCCACTTTACCCCGGTGTTACCTAAGTTATGTGGTGAGAACTCCGCTAAGTTAAAGTCCGTTTAGGTGAAGTTGCAACAAGAAACTAGTACTCTGGCGTTTCGCTTCCTCGCCACTTTTGTTGTGTTCACTTTGGATTAACTTGGACGAAGTTCATTTTGAGATTAAACGCAGTTTAGGAATTTTATATGCGTGTAATTGACTTGGGAAGTTTGCACTAATCTTTTTCCGTCGTACCACACTTTTAAACGTCAGTTTAACACTTGTTTAAGTAATGACAGATTATGACGTTGAAATAAGGTCCATTTTGGAGCCACACTTTTTTTAGACAAGTGTTTGACACATGTTTAAGTTTTTGTAGTAAGACCATTTAAGTCTTTGCTATTAGTTTTTACCGAGTTCCCAAAAAGGCGGTCCTGTATTCCATTTAGATGGTTGTATGTTTTAATCATGTAAACCATTCCGTGTATTGATTTCTCTAGATCATGAAGCTACGATTCTATTGAGTACGAATTCTCGATAACTGCACAAATTCTAGGTTTTCTATCTAAAGAGCAGCTGGCCTATTCAAACACCACATCTGTGATATGGACTAAATAGTGGAGCATTTTATCTACAGAAAACCTCACTATCGATAGGAGGAACCGAACCCAAATTCATACAATATTTCTACCAATCAAAAATACAAGAAAACCGAAACCATCTGTGTCCAAAATATCATAAATACCCACATACACGGAGGCTTTCTAAAATTCAGTTAATACGATTTCATATACATAATACAAGGGTTCCGTCACCAAATCAAAATTCGGTCCGAACCGCATCCGATACCGGCTATGTCTTCTGAATATTTAACAGGGTATGGGGTTCCGTGGCAGCTGCGCATGGACAATTGAAATTGTGACGAATTTTGGTGTTTTCATACTTGGTGGATGGGTGTTATGATAATAAAGAGGAAAGATTAAGTATCATAAAGGGATCATCATCATCATCTTCAGCCTTTTTATGGTCAGGCACGGCACAGGCCTCTTCTTAAACAGAGAAGGAATGAGCGTTAATCACCACGCTTGCTCAAGGTGGATTGGACTGCGATTTTAGACTTTTAAGTCCAGATTTCCCCAAGATGTTTTTCCTTTACGTTTACTCAGGCATTGGTGCTTAATGTACCTATTTAAACAGTACCATAATTATAACTAGAAAATCGACCTCAGTGGCGTGCACTTGGAGAGGCCTATGTCCATCAGTGGACTGCGATAGGCTGATGATGATGATATAACTAAAAATATTAATTAGTACATTTTATTTGCTTTATTTGAGAGGCTGATGGTGCTTTAACTATAAATTGACAGTGTTATGCAGAGTATTGAGGGAGAAAAATGGTCCCATTGGTCAAAGGCTAACGGCTTAAAGGACCAGTTGCTTTGGATCATAGGATTGAATTAATTCCCCATTCGAAGATTCTTAGGTTTAACTCCCTTTTATCCATATTTCATCCAGAATCCTTATAACTACATAAGTAACTAGCTGATCCTCTCGGTTTCACTCACGTCCCGTGGTCTTTTTCTGAGTCAACGTCCATTAAATCCATTTTACTTTTAGAACAAATATATTCATAAACTGTTGTCTTTAAATTATTAATCTGAAGTGTGATAGCCTGATCATCATACAATTACCGGCATCCCTAGCTGCCATTTAAAATTAATTACGTCCATGTTACGTTAATACTAAACTATAGTTACTTAGGTACAATCGACTGGACAAATTCGATTTTCAGTTAAGCGCGTACAATCTCATTAGAGAGTAGTTGGCTGACCGTTGATGTTCAAATAATGGAAGTGTCTAACCGGAGGGCAGTGCTAGTAATGGGTGGGACAACTAGGTTCTAGGTATTTGAAAAGCGTTTCATGTTGGCCGATTTAGTCAAATTATTGAGAGATCCATTTTTTTTTGATAGCGGAATAACTAATTTCAGTCTTAGATGTGTATTTTTCTGAGGTTGGATTGTTAAGTATGTGGGCAATATAACCTTATCAACATGAATGAAGTTAAGCTATTTTCCGCCCAAATAGAACTACCTTTTTTATCAGCCCAAAGAGAACTAACTACCTCTACTTCCTGAAAACGGTTGAAAAGCTTTTTTAAAATTGTTTTTGTATTGTAAAATTCTGCATTTTTTTCTACATAGTAAGTAAGAGGACGTAGGATAAGTTGAAAGAAAATGCATATATTAAGAAAATACATAGTACAAAATAGCATTAACTTATAACTCTTACTTTAACTTAATAAACTAAAAGAACTAAAACTACAGTGCTACTAAAAACAATTAAATATTGCCATATCCAGCTACTTATCTACACTAACTAATTTATCTACCTTCTAGGGGAAACTAAAGTTTAGGCAACAAATGAAGCCCATGTTTCGCAGCTTTGTTCACTAATCTATAGTAGAAAATTAGTGGTTACGACGGTCTAGACACGGCTTAACGACATGTTAAGTTTTGCTTAGACAATCGGTCGTGGGATTATCACATCGTGTTTGCGTTATGTTTGAGTGTGTCAGCCATTTTGGATAAGTGTTAGCCATTTTGGATAATGGTGTACTTTGTTTTAGATGGTGCATCTTGAGTAAAGTCTTAACTATTATTAACTGTTCACGCTACAGCTCGATTGAGAAGGTTTTAAACGTTATAGGTTGCCGCTAAAGAGGTAATCCAAACTAATATTATAAAGCTTAGGAGTTTGTTTGCTTGAACGCTTCAATCTTAGGAATTACTGGACTCATTGAATGGTTTCATTACTATCCAGATGCACTAGTGGAAACTAAAGTTTAGACAACGAATGAAGCTTATGTTTCGCTAAGTTTTAACTAGAAAATTAGTGGTTACGACGGTCTAGACACGGCTTAACGACATGTTAAGTTTTGCTTAGACAATCGGTCGTGGGATTATCACATCGTGTTTGTGTTATGTTTGGATGTGTCAGCCATTTTGGATAAGTGTCAGCCATTTTGGATAAGTGTCAGCCATTTTAGATAATGGCGTGCTTTGTTTTAAGGGGTTTTAGATGGTGCATCTTAAGTTGTTAAGTCTTGTCTCATCTAAACTAATATTTATGAAGTGTTAGTTAATAGATAAATTCTAGTTAGGCGCGATTGTTTTCACGCTACAGCTGAATTGATTGTAACGGTATTAAGCGTGGGTATAGTTTAGAAGGCTTATTTTTATCCAGATGCGCGAATGAGTTTCCACTTGACGCAACTGAAGCGGCTGGCGGATCTAGTAAGTGAAGTATAAATATGCATAAGTACGTAGGTACATAACTTTTAACACGTAATGATTTTTGATTCAAAAAAGAAACTTGCTTTTCGCCTTCCTTAAAAAAACAACAATGGACATAATGTACTCTTACAAAATAAGCTGAAACTTCTCCAAAGAGCAAATAAATGTTTTGATTTACCTAAACACACGTTGTGTCAAGTGTGTATATTGAGAACGGGAGTTTTAAAGTGGTTTCGTACGCTCGTACGATACTCTAATGTTATGTAGCTGAGACATTAAATGTGGGTAGGCTATTTCCTGCAGGGTGTTTGTTACACCGTACTGTAACTGATGAAATGAGAAAGCAAAATATTTATCAGTTCGAGTAGAAAATGAAATATACGTATGTATGCCTGTATTTATCGACATTCGATAAAAACAAAGGAAATACAGGACATCCAAATCATTTACGTCAAGTGTTTAACAAACTGAGCAAGACATGGTAAATTATGTCCTAAGAAATATTATAAATGCGAAAGTTACTCTGCCCTACTTTCATGTGAGAATTATTAAATTCCTGAATTTGGTACACAAATAGTTTAAGCTCCGGGAAAGGACATAGGTTTTTTATCCGGGCGCGGAAAGTGCAACTATATAAAATAATTTCAAAGCCATTACAATTTGAAGGAATCAAATAATAAGCCGAATAATAACACATGGAAACAAAGCATTTACCAAATTCCTTTCTGCTAGCAAAAATAAAAGTTTATTTCTCAGGACCAAAGATTACACTACGGTGTAACACACATCCACCTACAGTATACAGAGCAAGTAAGGATTAAGAAGTTGCTTTTTCAAGTACCTTGCAAACAGGGGCCCACTTCAATGCAAATGTACCAGCGGGTCGGAATTTGACTGTCAAATCGGGGCCCAAGTGCTTCTATAATGGAAATCTACTGTATTTGCTTATCAAAAGTGCTTGATTAGATTTAGGGTATTGTACTAAAGAAGTTTTAATGGCTGGATGGCTTTGAGGGTACTTTTTCGAAGCTCGGAATCGAGGATTTGTTTTGTCATTTCGTTTTCTAAGAATTAATTTTGAGTAGAACAGGTATTTCGGTCTTTTTTGTCATAAGACCTCGGGCGTTTAGTAAGCCGATTATAATTTTACTTGTTACGATTTTTTGTGTTATTGTTTAGTTAATTTTATGACAGTACATAAAGTTAAGACTGGGACACAGAACATAATTGTAAAAGATAAAATGTAAATATATCATTATTATTTATTTGAATTTCAACAATGAATGTTATCTGCCGCTATTTAATACCCTGACAATGTCTCAAACTACATTCTAAGACATGTAAAACATTATTTAGATATACATAGATAAATCTAATAACACATTTAAAAAATAAATAAAACCTCATCAAAATGCTATTCTCAGATTGATATCAAAATGAACGCTTCAAAGCCTTGTAGAGGGTCCAAAAAGGATCCAAAAACTAACTCTACCTCTCAAATTCATAGAACTGTAATTATGAACCTAACTAATACAGGTAGCACTCAAACTCATGAATTCAGCAACACGTACAATATTGCTATATCATGACATGTTGTTCAACGAACTAGGGATTACTGGTACTCTATTAAAGTTCTCCGTGGGACCCCGGTTTCGATAACTTAGGGGTATCACGGAACTCAAATTGGGCAATTTTATTGCAACATTTTGGTAAGACCATGGAGAACAAAGTGACTAGGAGAGATGTCATAAGGCATATTCTAAAGAAAGCAGCGCGCCAAAATGCGTGTTCAGGGGACGAGGAACGTTACTAGCTCCGCCCTTAACCAATCAATCAAGTCCAATCTTTGATATAGCAAATAATCCGAACGCCTCGTTAGTTCTAGTGACTGATCACGCCTACCGTACTTTACCATGACCTACAAGAAGGCACCTGACCTACCTTCCTTATGGCATCTCCCTTATCTTCCCTTCCACTATGGTCGTCACTCAAATTGGGCCATTTTATAGCCAGAGGTTATGGTAAGACCCATTTGGGAGTGGTTCAGAGTAATTTCATTGATTTCAGGAGAGGACGATGAGATCTTTATCACCTTTGCGCCTCAGAGACCAGGGGATGTATAAAGGTTGACCAAAGTGAGCAATTTTGGGGAAATGGTACTTTAATGATTTTTTAGGAGAAGTTGCTAGCATATTGTGTTTAAGTTAAAACCAATGAAATGTAGGGTCAATTAAGTTTGTAATCTACATTAACAGGTTTAAGCAGTTTGTTTGTTCAGAGGAATGCTTAATCACTTTAACTACTGATCCGATTAGAAAAAATGGTTTAGTGTCTGGTAGCCCCATCAATGTAGAGTGCCCTAAGTCCTAATAATTTTATCCGGGTACGCGAAATAGTTCCCTACTTTTCGAGACAGCCCTGTTAACTTTGAACATACATTGTTGGTATATTGTTAAGCGAGTTACGAGCATCGTTTTTGCTCGGATTTGGTTAGTTTTGAACTAGCAATTTGTTTATTTGTGCATACATTGTTTGGTGAACCAATCAGTTTCAATTCGGCGTAATTGAGTGGGTGATCCGACTGGTTTACGAATTTTAACTGTAGTTGGGTATTTTGTGAAGTGTCAATTTGTTTTAGTTTTGATTATAACATTAATCGACTTCAAATAGGTAGCATTTCGAATGTAGCTATTTTGTTCCATATTTTTAATTTTACACCTGACAGCAAAAGTTGTCTGCAATGTAATCTCAATCGACTCTTAAAAGATTGTTTCGTACTTCGGGACCTTTAAACTCAGTTATTTTGATAGTCGGAGCAGCATACATTCTTTGGTGAACATTGACTTCTCATAAAAGCATTCTTTGTATGTTTCATTATTCCTATGAGTCACAAACAGGACACAAAACGACATATTGACTTTAATGATAAAAAAATAAGTCTGAATAGCAACAGATCAAGTTAAAACAAACTTAGTCCTTCTTCCTTCCCATTTAAATGTTAATTTTATAGCACTTATTTATTATGCCCTTCAATAACAGGACTTTTAGTCATCAATAAAGTGAATCATTGGAATTTTGCCCCACACTGTATTCGTTGATTGATTCCCTAAAAACTGCATAGAAAGACCTTCTGTGGTCTTTGCAATATAAAACCACGATATATTTTCTGTTTAACCATTCCATTTTCAACTTTAAACACAGGTGTTAGGGTTTAATTTAATAATTGGATTTATCGTTGTACACTTACCACATATGGACAAAAAAAAGGGTCCGATCGCAGGTAGAAATGAATACAAAAGATAGCGAGCGTCGTGCCTTCTTTCCAAACATGCTTTTTAACTTCAAACCCATCAAAAATATACTGTATTTCGTTCAGATAAAGTTGAATTTCCAGTGTGTTTTTGTCTGTTTGTAGTGCGTTTGTGTAATTGCTCCGAAGTCCGATTTTCCTTTGAAATCGTTTATTGGCGGTCAAATTTTTATGAACCGATGAACGTTCGGGAGGATTTTAGGTTAGTTTCGTTCTGTGTAGCTGGGACGCGATGCGTTCTCTTAACGTTTTTAGTTTAATTAATAGTTTTTAATATATTTAACTGTTTATAAGCGTAGCTAATAAGTGTTTTTGTTGTGTTTTCTATTGTTTTAGTGGTAGTGTTGTGATATTTGTGATTGATTTGTGTGCTGTGTTATTTTGGATTGCATTGTTTGGATATCTGTTCACGTGTTAAGGTTGGTTAATAATGTTTGGTTTTAGCTGGTATAATCGTATTGCTATAGATTGTGTGGTGTTTCAATAACTTGATGGCTTATTGCGTTACTGATTTCTGTGCTATTTTGTTTTAAATGTTTGTCTTTATCTAAATTCTGGATTGATCATGTAGGCGCCAATATTTGATATTGTACACTTTGTACAGGTTAAGTAATAAGAAGCGTATGCTCTCTAATTGAATACATTCATAGTTGATACAACAATGTCTTTATGAAAGTATACTTATCCATTACTTCAAACCTTAGACGCATGTAGAGTTTTGTAATTTGGAGCATTCAATTTTGACACACGACTTATAAAACCTTTTTTCAATACAGATAAATACATATAATATATATATATACGACTATATAAGACCCACATTCTTCACTGTAATACTTAACTTATGCGAGAATAAAACCCAAAACAGATGGAGGCGTACCTTACCTTGACGACCACAAATTCCCCATTCCTCATTATAACCATTCTTGTTTTAGCTAAAACTTCGAGAGCTCATTAATAAGTACCGTAAGATTTATCCTACTTTTGTATAACAAACAATGTTACTAAATGTGTTAATTATGGCAGCTCTTCATTAACTAACGTTCGTTAATGAAATTGTGATGAAACACCTGTATTTGGCAGGTTTTCTTGTGAAACTAGATATGATCCGGTTTTGATTTATCCATTGAGTCTTATAAAAGTGGTCAAAGCATCTAGACTCCTCACCTATTGAATGAAAAAGGTCCTATTGGATGCACCAAATCTTGGATTAAAGCTAGAAAGAATGTTACTTGTGAGATGACGGCAGACAGAAGAGTATGGAAGGAGAACCCTTGCTGATATAGGTAATATGGGGATAATTGCAAGAAGATGATGATGATAGCCACTCTTATAAATTGTTGTATCTGTGAACGAAAGATTTTTAAATAACATAGTTAATTTACAAGAATCTCGCCAAGTTTTGATTCAGCTACAAAAATCATCATACATATAAGATCTTTGCAAAACCATAGTATCTGTTTTATTGTGAAGTAACGAAAACACAAAAAAAACTTAATGGGCATCATTCACCGAAACATGTCGTATTCATATATTCTGGAACAATCTTTTACCCAACTTTCAAGAGTTCAAAGAAAAAGAAAAAAGAGATAACTCCGGTAAAAGATAGCTTTATAAAGAAAAAGCTAACAAAGCCGCAACAGCGCCAACGTGTGAGAACTTGGCTTCTGAAGTTCTGACTTCGAAAGTCTGAAAGTCTGAAGTCGGTGCATCCATACGTTGAAGTTTATACATTTATAATGCTGTTTCTTTGGACCTAGTTGTAAATCGGAAAGTTTTTCGAAACTTCTGCTGTTACTTAAACACGATTTTTATGTATTAAGTACTTACATAGTTTTAGCAGTGATCCACATCCTAAAGTTAGTGATTATTTATAGGTACTAATACTAGCTGTTCCCCGCGGTTCCTTCCGCATCCCAATGCAACAATACTTATATACATATTACACTAAAATCAAAACTAGCTTATGTATTTCCTGAGACTCTAGTAGTACTACTATCTGTTTACCTTTTATATATGTAGATATAAATAGAATAGAAATATCGGTTCTGTTGTTTTGGCGTGAAAGACGGACAGACAGGCATACAGAGTTACAATTGTGTATGTAATATCAGTAAGGGTTTAGCTTAGTGATTAGTAAAGCTTAAATCAGAAAGTATAAATTAAGTAACACTACAAAACTATACAGAACCGACAATAATAATTGTAGTACTTTCTGATTTCCGTCCTTCCTTACACTTGAACGAACTCTAGACATTATTGAAAACGTTCAAACTCCGACATTCAGAAACTTGCATACGGTTTAAAATCATTATACCGATATAAACTTTCATTTGAATGGAACTTTTACTACTTAGATCGTATGAAGTTGGCATTAATTTGTATATGAGGGAAACTGCTAGTTTATTACTGTCATAAGCAGTTACTTAGGAAACTATTTGCTGGGGAGAAACTTAATATGTATGCTCGTATATACAAGTACACTTAATCTCGTCATTTATTTATTTATTTTAATACTTATTTATAATATTTTATATTTTAATACACATACAGTACAATGGCGGACTTAACACCTTAGGCGTTCTCTACCAGTCTACCTTTGGGTGGCGAAGAGAAACCGTTAGTAGGTGCAAACAAATTTGAAAAATAGTATGAAACATATACCTGTATATTATTACAATACACAAAAAAAAATATCATAAAATATATCATCACCTCAGTATCATCATCCAGCTAAAAAATATCCCCCACTGCGCTCACCAACATGCATGCCCAGCGCTTTGAGTATGGGCAAACTTCCCCAGCTTGGGGGAGCCAGCAGTCCAGCAGTGGATGTCTTTCAGCTGTGACGATGTACACTTAGTTAATTTTTAAGGTCAAATTCGGGTCAGACATTAATGAAGTCGTTAAAGTATAGTACAAGCTAGACAGTTATTTTTGTATTTATAGAATCAGTAAAAACCACCTCTTTCATAGCTTTATTCAAAAAATATTTGTAAAAGATCACTTTTACTGATAAAGTGTCATAAAAAACATGTTTGTCGTTTCGTCTAAATATAAAGAAACCACCCTTTTGGTATCGTTCGTTATAAATACAAGCATTTTTCATTTGGTCTAAATATAAAGAAACCCTTTTTTGTCGTTCTCAAAATAATGAAATATCTACGTAAAAAATATTCCATATCGAGATGCTAATATAATTTCAGGGTTAAATATTTTAATGAACAATTTAGACCAGTTCTGCGCAGTAATTAACCTATATATAAGCTAATGGCAGTTTCAGTCTCGTTTATAATATTAGCATAGCTAAAATAGGCTAAAATCTAAATAATAAAGACCTTTTGAGCCGAATTAAATAAATAATAGGGTCTGAATCCAACACCAATTAACGAAATAAAGACGAAAATTATTTCAAACAATATAAGGCTAATGTTTGGCTTGCTGAGTATTTTCGTTATTAATTGGAATACTAATTAATTTAATTAGGCGATTCCTATTTATGATATTATGATTAGGTATTTGATGGAAATTATTTTGAAATGTCATGTTGTTTTACCGAATGCCAAGAAGAGTAAGGTTTTTTAACATGCTTTTATTAGGTCGACCTGTAGGTTTGCTATGTAATGCAATCTAAGGTTACTAATTCAACCGTCTTTCAAAGATCGCAGCGTCATGAAAATTGGCAAATGTATGTAGTTCTGATGACAATCCAATAATATGGTCCTATCGAATTGATCTGGAACTTCATGATTAAACATCGTATCATAGCTATGTTTTTCTTAAACATGAGTGAATGAAGGATAAATCCACAGCTTTGCCAGAACTCATAATACAAATACGTAGTCGTAAACTGAATTCATGCTTAGAGCTAATTAGATCAAGTTCTATTTTCTTTGATGAATTGCAATTAATTTATAAATCCTATAGAATGAGAGTCTGGTAATGGAACTAAGATTCTCTTTTATGCCGTACTCAGAAATGCAACATACAAGTTTCAAAGACCATTTATCCAGTTCCTAGTACCTATTTTGAGACCTCTGCATGAAAACTATGCTATCATTATTTTCATTGTCGTGATGTGTCGAAGAATTTGCAGAAATTCCACCTGGAATGTTTGAGCTGAAATTCCGTGTTTTTAACTTTGCAGTTTCAGCTATGTTTTATTCGATGCAGATTAACTGTCCTGGTTTACCATAGATAAATTCTCACCCTTCTGTGAAAAAAAAAACAACGGCTTAAAGACAGCAAAATTGAACAAATGTAATTTATACGAGTACATGATTTTGCTGATTTATTTTAATATATATCGAAAACTAAAATTGCTTTTTCTTTGTTACAGATGCCACGAAAAATGTAGCTGGATCCGGTCTCCCACCGATGGCATCAAACCGCTTTGAAATGGGCAAGCAAGACTCCAGCTGGCGAAGAGTTCAGGGGTTCAGGATCAGTGTGGTGAAGTGCTTGGTGATAGTGACCGTGTTTGGGCAGTGTGCTGGAGGCAAGCCTATTAGTGAGACGCTGCAGAGAGCCCTGTCTGCGGTCAGGGGTCCTAGTCCTGGTGCGAAGAAACTGCTTAATATTCCTGAGGATGGAGGTGAGTGTTTATCTTAGATAGTAAGAGCGTTAATACTGGTATAGACTCTACATAAAGTAAATGTAATAAGAGAGTGATAGCGGTAATAGTTGCCACTGCGGTGGTGTTCTATGTAGCGGTGGCCGAACTATATAAATCCAGTAAAGTATTATGCCAGATACTTTCAACTAGACCTTAGATTAGTGGCAGTAGATAGGTGAAGAGTCAAAGTCTCGGTTCTCGTAATCTGTCAATAGACGACTGGTACCGGGTTCGTCCTGGATATATAAAGTGTATTTATGTACACTTTTTACATATTCCTTAACGACTGATAGACTTTCTCTAAAAGTTCGTTCCTTTCCACCGAACCGTGGATGGACTGTAAGAAGGACAATTTTACCTCACTGATCATTGAACCCGACAAAATATCAGCATAAATGTAATAAGCTTCAGTCCAAAACTTCAAAAGTGTCCTCCAAAAAGGTTTCAGTCATGATTATTAATCCAATTGTCATTCAAGATCCAAACAGGCGAAGAAAATCAAGTATAATTACTCAAAAACTTTTGACTTGTGTCTTTAACAAAGAGTTTTGGATCCCTTGTGTTGTAAGCTCGTTGGGCTACGTCCATGCCATCTTTTGCAAAATTAGGGCTGCCAGAAATAATCCTTTTTAAATAAATTTCTTTAAGGGAATTCATCAAATGACCCCTCCCGCTGTGGCACAAAAGCATAATATGAGCGTGAGAGAGTGTCAGACTCTTACTGACTAAAACCCATCATGTTCCGTCTTATGTACCAGGGCAGCGGTAACTCTTCCGATCAATCTCGCAGCCCCGGCAAGCCTTGGCCCTGATGGGTTCGAGGAATTAGCTCTGCTACTAGAAGTAAATTGTAGTAGTACTTGACAAGAGCGATTGTCATAGTTTTAGCAATCAATAAATGAGGTGTTTTTTGAAGGTCTTGTCTGGTCTCTAAAATAGTAAATATCCGTTCTTGGTGGTCACTAGTTGTCATAACTTAGACTGGAAGTTTGTTTAACATTAAGAAAATGATGGGTTATGTAACTGTAGCTTTATATTTCTTCATCCAAAACTAGGTCACGACAACCCTCCTACAATCTTTGAAGTTTTAAAGTTTGAAGACCCTTATTAATTAACGGACTCCTGCAATTACAGTTTTCAGGTAGTCTTTTGAAGGCGTTAAAAAGGACGAAAAACTTGTGATCACTGGTGTCGAATTTTTCGCTTTGTTTTTTCATGTATTTTTTAAAGAACAAACATAAAGTTTGCTGTACCGTTGATAATGAGTGAGTTGACCTTTTCCTTACGAAAATTAAATAATTAACAAAAAAAATGTTGCAATAATAATAGATATCACGTTCATAATTTTTGCCACGCAGACCAGCTTAACTTTTACAACAGTAAGAAGAAATTAACAGCAATTCCAAAAGCTTAAAATCAAGTGCTTAAAAATTTTTCATGTCCCCTTAATCGGCGAACTCCAAACGCCAAAATTAACAGCAGAGCCATAATTTTGACTTCCCAACTGCTAAACTTTGGAGCATCAATCGTTTTTATCTTAAACATTAACTAATGTACCATAGTTAATCTTTAGGACAAGGAAAGGAAAAAAATCCTTGAGTAATTCCCAGCAATCAATCTGTGGACGATAAAAAGGCTTTTGCGCAAACTCCGAAAGTCGGTTTCGACACGTACCCTAATTAGTCCTTGGAAATTGAGGTCCAGACAACATTTTGGCAGATGTTTTCTGTCTCCTCTAGGCTTTGTTGGACGTAGGTCATTTGTAGCCAAAATTCAAGCTAAATACTCTTTGCAGTGTTCTAGAGAAAGAACAAATATGAAATGCATTGATTGCTAAGGAAGACATGTTGTATGGATATGAATATGATCATTCAAAATACTGACTGTGTCTCATTGAAAAGATTTATTTATTTATTTATTTATTTCTCAACCTTACCACT
Source organism: Helicoverpa armigera (assembly GCF_030705265.1). Lineage (NCBI taxonomy): Eukaryota > Metazoa > Arthropoda > Insecta > Lepidoptera > Noctuidae > Helicoverpa > Helicoverpa armigera. The sequence goes on along the minus strand of NC_087145.1, from coordinate 3,920,192 downwards.
AACATTACAGACAGGTACATCCAATGCGTTAGGGAGGCACTTATTTAAAATACTAACTACTTACAAAAATAAAATAAAAAACAAACAACAAAACACAAGATATTTACACAAAATAAATTTAAAGTGAAATAGAATATAACAATACAATAAAATAAAACAATAATAACAAAAGTATGTCCTATAATGCTAATCTAGTTTATAACATAATATAAACAAAATCATCCTTGCGAGTTCACTGAACTGACACGAGAAAATGTCTATATTGTTCTGGATTTCGTTTATAGTACGGATCGCTCGCGTAAGATAAGGTCACAGGGGAGATAAATGGCTGTTCTAATTAAAATAACCACTTTCTAAAAAGAGTATCCTCTATTACTTCCTTAAATCGGTTTAAAATGCAAAACTGTAACCTATATATTCTAAAATCCTCTCTTTGTATCATTAAGTATTTAGGCCAACGCATCTAAATGCACCAGGATTACATAACGATGTAGTTAGTTGATAATATATGGACTGGGATGCACGTTATGATGTTACCAAATTTACATATCTTTAGCAAGTTGTCTTACATAAACTGCTTGTGAGATATCAGTTAAGGGGAAGCTGGTTCGTACTATGTACTGTATTGTTCTGGTATTTACAATAACTGTGAGAATTTAGCAGTGACTGAATGGACTATATTGTGTTACTCTTTTGTCATTTAGTATTATTTTCACAACAATGCTGTAAGCGTATTTGGAGATACTAAAGATCTGAAAAATAGTGACTTCAAAAATGAGCCTGTAAAAATGACTTTTGCAACAACTTATAGTTTAGACCTGCATTCCATTACTCGTGCATCTGAGATAACCCAATAGTCGAAGTCAAAGGTTTTTATTACATACATATAGATTTATTACAGGTTCTTACGAAATTTCTTTAGCTGGGACGGTTAAAAGGACTGAGTCTTATAGAGAAGAACTGGCAAGAAACTTCATAAACACTGTACTAGTCCAATGGGCCAATACATACCTATCTACAATACAAAAGATTCACACGCTTTCAAAACAGAGTTAACAGTAAAATAGATAGGACAGGCTAAAAGAGGTTCTTAAACAATGCGTGGCTCAGCGGTGTGCGGCCCAGCGGAATAATTTGCAAGTTATTTAAATGTGCGGGCCGCTAACTATGTCCGGACTTTGGCGGTGCACCGATTTTCTAAGTGACATACGGTTGTGAAGGATAGAGGGTTTGGGAATTTGTTGGACAAAATGGCGTCAACTTTCCCAATGAGTTAAGTTAGTATATGAGATATTGTTATAACAATAGCTGACCAGTTGCGACTGCATTTTTTGATCACTGTTGCGTTTACATTGAATATTTCAGTTTTTTTAACGTTAATTGAGAGTTTATACCGAATTTCACAGATTTCAGTTAACAATTTTCTTAGTATGCGGCTCTCTCACGGTTCATTTTTAATCGTTTTGATTGATGGCTTCTATTAATTATTTAATTAAATAAACTTAAAGTTGACACTCCTTTTGTCACACGGTCGAGTAAAAACTTTGAGATTATTCAGAAGAACAGCTGATTATGGCCTTATTTGTGGTTCTATTGGGAATACTGCTGAAAACATAATAAATAGCTACAAGCACACTTTTTTACCTCTTTCATCACATAAATCAGTATTTATACTCGAAAAAATATACGGCCTCTTTGAAATGGCCACTACTTCATCCATCACTGTCAGCTAAGGCCGCAGAGGGCCTGAAACCAAAGTCACGTAGAACCTCAAAGGCTAATTCTTTAGATGAAGTTTCCCTTTGATACAGTTCTGGTATGTAGGCTTTTGCAACACCTCTGCAAGGATAACGGGAGCGAATAGAGTGATTGTCTCTTGCGGTGCACTTACATACCACTTTGGCACTTCCCTTTGTCAAGTGGTTCTATGTAAGCCTTGACTCAGAAGTTACCTAGAATCTGTGTAATCTAGCGTGAAGTGGTTTGAAAGACCTTAAAGCCGTCTGTAGGTATCTTTCCCATTAAAATGTGGTCACTAGTTAATTTAGATTTCTTGTGTGCTCTATTTATTCTACCAAGTCGGTTTTTCTATATACCACTAATTTATTTATTAATCCTTTATAATATTTTCGGTAAATACTTTTTTGATTTATGCTCATCAATCTCAACGGCAGTATGTCACACAACGTACACTATCAAACACCTGGTTCATAGATCGTTCCTTTAAGCTTAGCATTATACATTGCTCGTCTTCTTCCCCTTCCAACGAAACGAGGTGAAGAAAGCCGGTAATGTATGCCTTGTAAATGCGTACCAAGTGAAATTTACATGTAAAATGGTAGCTCCATTGCCCCGTCGTATCGTTCGCGCTCAAAGTTATGCAGATTTGTAGGAAATCCCATGGAAATGAAATCGTCTAAGTTACTTGGAAATGTTAGAAATATTTCCCCTGCTTAGATTGTTAGAATGCGTCTGCGTAGTTCGAGTCTAGACTGAAATTTATGGTGAATCTTGCTGGCTATTGTTGAGGGTATTTAAATCATCAGGCTCGTTTGTGGGTTGGCTTGGTCTAACAATATACGGCTGACTGGTGTATTTCATGGAGTATAGAATATTACTAACTACAGAAACTATATTGCTACAGAATATTGACCATGTTAACATAGGTATGTGTATGTATATGTACATCGTCGGGTGTTAGTATTTAAACAGTATACCTACAGACATACGTTTACATTTCTTGATAGATCTCATTTTCTTCTTCCCAAATGGCTTGTACCACTCGGGTCAATAACATAATTAGGTACATTTACATTACAGTTTTGGTACATCATATGCCCAAAAGATTAATATTTAAAAGTGAAAAATAAAATGAAATAAACACAGATAGATATATATTTACTTTAACACATCTAAATCTAAACCCACATTTGGACAAAAAACGACAAAAATCCGAACCAAAACAAAATCCACTAGCCTGATAAAAACACGTCCATATTTACAAATCTGCAGTTAACTTTAACTAAGTGATAGCGAATTGATTGCGGTGAACATTTGGCACGGTTCGCGTCTGCAATGCAGTCTGACTGATGTGGCCGAATGTCAGACCAATCAACGTCAGGTTAGTTGGGTAATGTTCGGTAGCTGTGAGCTCTCCGAGTATGTTTGTTTGAAGATTTAGTGGTAGACGTAGTGAAGAAAATCAATTGTTTGTTAATTGAAGAAAAGTATACATGTACTAATCACCAAAAATAAGTAGTTACCTATTCTTGGTGATTAGTACAGTAATCATGATTGTCTGCCTAGTTATTATAATTTGAAGCCGGTACAAACTGCAGTTAGTACCGGGGTTTTAGATGGCTAAGGGTCATTCTGACCTCCTCTGACCAGATTGGTTGTGAGATTTTTTGGATTCTGAGTACTCGCAACGACTGACAAATATGACAGCTGTGGTACCCACAGTACCTATGTGCCTTCCAAAACAAAGAAAAACTTGTTGAATACAAATTTTAATTTTGGTTTTAACAAACAAGAAGATAGAGTTATATGATGTCGCATATTCTTAGAAAAATTATAGGCAAAAAAGTTAAGTTAGATTTTGTACTTGATTTGGTGGTAAATCAAGTACAAAATCTAACTTAACTTTTCTTAAGAAATTCCCACGATGCATAGAAAGAAAACACTTAAACACTTATTACATTCATTGGCCGGTTCGTTACGGTCGCAGGTTCGGTTCCCGTTGCTTGCCTTAATAACTGTTTTGTTTAAAGATTAGTCATAGAGTGGGGTCTTTAAGTTTTTATTTATAGGATAAATAGGAACGAGAAATAAGCAGTTTGAACGTGGATTAAGTATATGTTGCTTACTTTGTTGCTTAATGGCTTTGGTCGAGTCAAAAGTCTCCCAAGTGTAGGGTTAGAATCAATAACACCAAAGTACTCGTTCAAAGTAATATATATTTTCTTGAATTATATTAACCATGGGTTAGGAAACATCTCAATTGCAAAATCCTTGCTATGAACGAAAATACCAATTCCTGAATTTGACGTTTCTCTTAATACAATTTACAACCAAGCCTGATTTATTGACAGTCAATTGACAGAAACAATAATATCGCGATCCAAATTGACAGATGTCAAAATTTTATTTACACCGCTTCTATTAAGTACCGATCTGTATACAGTCCAGACCTTGTCCTCTTTTAAATCGCATGTTATTCTCAAATCTCTCCACAAGAAGTCACTCAGAGTAAATATTTACGGCAACTAGAAGCAGATGAATGATAATAAACATTGTCTTTGTGAACGAAGCGAAGGGTGTAAACAGACGTGCGATTTGAACGCTCGTCTGTCGTTGATGTGCTTACAACATTGAGAATGAAATGACGAGCGGATATGTCATAATGTAAAATCTCTTAATAACGAGGAAGGTTACGCCTTTTTTGAAATTCGCCCATTTTTTAAAATCTAATTACCATTCAATCAAAGCTTATCTTTGACAGATACATCAAGGAACCCTAACGCCTCGTTAATTTAATAGTTACTGATCGTTTTGATCAGGGCCACCGTACGTCATTTTACCTACAAGGAGGCGCTAGACGTAAAATAATATTTTACAGACGTCTCAAGGAAATGTAACTTGTTTACTTGCCATATGGCATCTCTTAACTTTTGGTATTACAAAAAGGCGAGTTCCTAAGGCCGTAGTCAGTAAGGTTCCTCGTCTTCCGACGACCAACATATTATCGACGCAACTTTCATTGAACAGTTTCCACTATGACATCTCCACACTTTCCTTCCTCTGTGGTGTAAACAGACTTGCGATTTAAACGCGCGTCTGTCACGCTGATGTGTTTACGGCCCTAAGTTGTTTGGGAAGTGATGAAATGCTTTCTGAGGGTATTTTGAGCTGTTTAGTAATTGCTGTGTGGTTAGTCAAGATTTTTTGTTGTTGCTCTGGTTTTAATTTCTTCTTTAAAGTCACATGTGAGTATTCTTATAATTGTTGATGTGTTAGAGCTGTGTGGTTTGTACTTTGAATATGAGCTTTTCAGTAACAGTCCGGAGTTTAGATTTGTATGTCTGTTGGAACTGCGTTAGTGAGTAACTTATGTCGCATGGCTAACTCAAAATATATTGGAAATTACATCCGATAAACAAATCCATTTTAAGATGTGACTTAACGCCAGTTGCACAAAGCTCCATTGTTGTTGACAAAGAAAGAGTCAGCAATGGATTAAAGAAGCTTTAACTTTAATTTAGCTTTGTGCAACTGACGCTATGTCATGTAAACTTTAATGTAACTCTTGTAAATATATAAAAAAAGTGTTTCACTTATTTCTCACCTAGAACTTAAATTATGTTTTCATTACTTCTCCAAGAAACATACAATTTCACAGCTACAATATCGCATACTATAAAACAGTCCATCTGTCGGTTTATTTGTTATCGTGAACTAGTGCCGTGGCCCGGTTTCGTTCTAACAATAACTGCTACCCATGATCGTTGCGCAAGAGTCGGGGACTCGCATCATTGAATGATACGTAAATAAACACCATAGATCCGATGGGATTTTGTGGCATTTAAATTGGATCAAAAATGGTGGTTTGAAATTGTATTCTTGCATATTTATCAGATTGTGAAGCTTAAAGAAGCGTTATGTGTAGGTATAAGTAATTTATACTTTAGCAGTACGAGTGTTTATTTATTATTTTATCGTAAAAGTAAAAAATAACACCCAAAACTATACGAAATATTCCCAGTAACAAAATTAAGTCTTCATTGAAATGAACAAACAATATTATAATATTTGCTAATATAATAAATGTGAAAGTAACTCTGTCCGTCTCGATTTCACGCCAAAAACATATACATAGGCTACTATTTTCCGGGTGCGGAAAGTAGCTCTCTAGAGACGCGGGAGAAACCACGTAAACCAGCTAGTAAATGAGTTCCGAGTAATTAAGTTCAAACAATTAACATACCCTTTCAACATAACTAAATAACCCAAAAACCTCTTAAACTACACATCAAAGTCAAAAAAGGATATGACGGTTCATAACAACGGAAAATTAACTAAAATAACACGTTTGAACTCACTGAAGTCAAATTCATATATCAAAGCTAAGTTGGTCTGGTAGAAATTCTCCAAAACTGTTTTTGAGCTCGGTTCATGCCAAAATACAAACGTTCTCGCCCCCTCGACTGGAAACAAACAAGTTTTCAAAGCCGAGCTCCTGTTCTTTTGAGGTGAGGATATGGGAAAGCGCGAATAGCGGGTAATAAGTTCTTTTGGACAAACATCTTTTTACCTACATAAAACCAGAAATTGCAAACAAAAAAAAAAACATCAAACTCAAAATCAAAAATAATTTATTCAAACTTGGCTGCAGCACTTTTTTTTCAACAGCACTTTTCGAATGTCAAATTACAAAAGACAGCCCCCAAAACGTCCACCCTTCACCAATTCCTATGTGCTTTTATGTAGAAAGAAGTAGCGCAACAATCTCACCAGCAACACATCTGATTTCAAAGCATGCCAAGAATCTATTTATCCCATGGAAGCTTTTCCGTTTTCTCGTGATAAAAAGTAGTTTCTTGATAAATAGGTTACCTAACACTGAAATATTTTTAAAACCAATCCAGAAGTACCTGTGATAAACACTATCAAAAAAACAAACTCTTATAAAATTATAACTTAACTCCCCATTCTCTTCTCCTCGCTTTTTTCATACCCGCTATTCTACCATTCCTACACACGCCCCCTACAATAAGTTGAGCTCGCCGTCATTTGTCTCATTTAAATACGAGTTTGCGACACCTAATGTGCCTCTACATCACTCCGGTTAAATTTTTCAGTAGTCCGTCAAAATCCGCCTTTGATGCGCCTGAAATATTGCCTCAAGTCAGACTTGCGGTAGGAGTTTGAACCTTAATATTGTTCGTAATATGATTCGAATTCGTTTGTTCGAATTGGCCAGGAAGATAATTATGGATTTCAGTTGCAATTGACTGTCATTTGAACAGGTTTGGCAGTCGTTACGTGTAGTCAGGAGAAAGAAACTCTGACAACCAGTTTAACATAGGGGTATTGGGTTGAGGAGGTCAGATAGGAAATAGCTTCATATAAACCACTGTTACTCAGCTACGTACGGTTAGACTGGAAGCCGCCTCCAACATCTAACTCTTTCAGAAACTGAATATTAGTTTTCCAATAAGTTATCTGATCTGTTGCCATTTTCTTCGCGAAGATTATACAAAATAATCCATTCTTTGCTTCCATTCAGACTTGCAAAACAATTTAATTTGTACTTATTCACAAAACGCTGACGCGAAAAAACCTTTGGAGTCTCTTTAAGGTATAGAGTTGCAAAAACTTTACAAAATAAAAAGTATTACGCATGGTATGTGCGATGTACATTGCTTTTTCGTTTCGGATACACTAAATTGCACACATACTGAACATTCTTTCATACATTTAGATTTTGCCTACTTACTTTGCTACAATGAGAATGGCCAAGAATGTTTCTAGCTCATAGCATTCAAATTCCTAACATAGGATTGTAAATTTTAAGCCGAAATCAAAAACAAAGGTTCTTCGTTTTGTTATTGCTGTTTTTGACAAAAATCTCTGTTGTTTGGTGCAAAATCATGGCTCTCTTTCATCAGTCGGGTAAAATATGGAGGTTAATTAATCCCGAAGTAGATTCCACTGTCAACCATCAGTCGATATCGACAGGGTGTCGACGAAACAACCTCAATAAAGTATCTATCGATAAATCTTTGTCGGTCGACCAATCGTCGATATATGAGTGCGTTCCTAGCAATTCTTTCTGCGATACAATATATGTGAGTGATGTATTACGTGTGGGAATGGAAATTGATTGCTATCGCTATTTTATTTGCCACTCTTGACTGTTCTTATGAACAATGTTATATGTCATATTGTTTTATGCGAAACTTGTCGTTTAGTAGTCACCCGCGTCCCGTGGGAACTTCTGTCTATACCGAGATAAAATATACTCTATAGGTATTCAGGAAGAGTGTACCTAATGCTTTCACACAGTGAATGAATTTTTTAAATCGTAGTTAATTTTTTAATCATTATTTTATTAGTAGTTTCGGAGCCTTTTCAGACAGACAATTATAACGTTTTCTGTTTATTATATTAGAATAGATATGTGGCAAGACATTTGATTATTCTTCGTCTTACTATCTCCGTAAAAGATTTAGCAATTCCCATTAAATGGAAGTTGAATGTCATTATGTTTGCTCGAACGGAGTCAGGATGGGTCTCTAGTATAATTTTATTTTCCCTTTTGTTTTCGGCCTCCGTAAGGTCTATTTACAACGTTAATTAGAGGAAATGTTTTTGGGTAACAATAAATTAGGAGGCTCCAAAACAGCCCCCGAATAATAAGGTTTTTTGGTTTTAATTACTTTTTTTATATAAAAATCGTTTAGGTTCTGTACATTCGAATTTAAGAATACACCCTATTCTCTTCAACTTTTTTCCTAAATTAGTAGTTTTTTGCTAAATTCCTATTCCTATCAAGATAGCAATAGAAGTAAGTACCCTGACACGTATTTGGACCCCCGGTTCTGTCCCATTTGACCTCTTACGTGACAAGGAAGCATGGTACGTATTAATTCTGCCTTTAAGTGCACGCTGGACTAAATTCCTGATTACCACGATGGACCTAAGTGGCTTGATATTAATTTAGCACCAGCTTTTATTAAGGATATTTTACTCTTTTGTGGAATTTCTTGGTTATTGAGGATTTTTGTGGTGATGTTGGCTTTTTAGTTTAGTTGCAGTAGTGCAAAACACCAAGTTTGCGCTGGAATTGAAATTGATGTGATAAATTGGAATAAAGTGCCTTCTAAGAGCTTTCATATGACAGAATTACTATCACATTCAGATGACGAGTTCATAGTATAACTCTGTTTGTTTGTCGAGTTCAATATATTATAGCTCCTTCTATTTGTCCGGCTTTCACGCCAAAGCTGGAATGAGAAAAAACATAGGATACCTTTTATCCAGGTTTAGGTGCAGTAGTTCCCTTGGGACGCGTGAGGAATTACTGGGAACAGCTAGTCTATCTATTTTAATATAATAAAGAGGATTTTTTTTGTTTGTGTCTTAAAGGCTCCGAAGCTACTCAACCGATTTGAAGAATTCTTTCACTGTTGCAAAGCTACACTCTTCCCGAGTAACACAGGCTAGGCAGTAGTTCCCACAGAATAGGTAAAGCCGCAGGAATACAACTATACAATATAACTTGGCAACATTTACCGTCCCTAATTGGACGATATGAATCTAAATTGCCAATTTCAGTCGCCAATACAAATAGGTTTTTTTTCTCACCACCATATCGGCCGATTATATTACAGTTTGTGAGTCGTAATGATTCCTATGAGAACAATGGAAAACCATAGGTGTTATGGGATTATAAACCCTTTCAATTCTTAGTTCATTTGCATTTGTTTTCGCTTTTTCACAGCTTTTGCGATTTAAGGAGTCTTTTTTGTAAATGGTTCTGTATGTTTTGTTGTTTAAATATTGAATTTTGTTTATTATGTTTCTGAAAATTTTAAGGATATAATTGATTATCTTTTAGAAGATACATGGCATTTTCTGATAGTTTTTTTTGTTATAGCTCAAAATGCTTTAAAATATAAGCATACTTTCTTGAATACAAAGTCATTGATACGACTTTATAATATCATATAGTGGGGAACTTATTGGATAAATTAGTCAACAATTTATAACAATATAAAGCTTGTTGAGAAGAGGCACTTAACAAAATATTATTCATCATAACAAGCAATACGTAGAAGGGGCTGCTTATAGCTTATTTTATTTGACTGAAAACTATAGGAGACGTAAAATCTAAACTTATTTTTTTATTCATTCGAAGTATTTTCTTCGAACATTTTTAGTTTTTTCTCTGTGTTTATACCAATTTCTACTTTTAAATTAACCTTTTTTACTCATCAACGCAATTCAAGTCTCTAAAGATCAAAGTTTTACGAGATAATTCAGAAACATAATACAAAATTCCTATCAACATAAAATGAAGGCTTATAAATTGTAAAGTGGACCTCTAAAATCTAATTAAGCTCGAATTGCAAGTGTTTATTGCCGTACAATTATCGCGGGTCATAAATCCAGCTCGAAGGACCAATAAAATGGCGGAAGAAAAGAGCGCGAAACGCACGGACGCCATTACAAAAACGCGGGAATTGGCGCGAATTCAATTTGAAATAAGTATTATATAGTTGTTTAATAGGTGTGCGGTTTTATGGTGTTTTTTTTTTATTAGTAATTTACTGCATAATTATTAGTTTCATCGTAGTTTATGTTTTTAATCAGTGTTGTCTGTAATTGTTCCAAGTAATTTCTCATTGCTATTCCCAGTGTCTTAAAAGATCTAAAGTAACTTCTATAGTCCTCAACTCAGGTCCTCAATGATAGACGTCTTTTCTTGTACCTAATGATAGATAGATAGATAGATAGATAAAACATTTATTCAGACAAACAAAAAGACACCACAAAGATACACAATAAGAAAAATAAAACAAAACAAGAAGTGGGTAGAAAGAGAAACATAAAATATGAAATACAATCAGAGATTAACGGCGCGCTGCAGTGTCTTACGTTTGCACCGAATGGGAGTCCAACTCAGCATGTGTCAGGTAGAATACCTGACGCTGGTATTCTGCTGGATCCCTAAAAAATGACGCACGGACGTCGAGTAGACTATTGGTGTGTGTGCTGTGTGTATTTGAAGTAAGTGTTTTATGTTCTGTGTGTGTTGTGCTTGAATGTGAACTATGATTAATATTGAAGTGTAGAAATGTGTTACTAGGTAAACTACTAGTACTAGTTCTCTCAGACTACGAGTGAACCGGAATACGGCGACGAAACACCATCACGGCAGGTACCTGCTACTATATTATGGACGTGTTTGAGATCGTCATACCAAGTTCTTTTTGTGAGTTAATGAAGAACTTTCGAAGGTGTATTCTAAAAGTACCAAGAGTTTTACTGTAGTAGTGAGTACTGTAATTGTTGGAATTAATTTCTCATTGCTATTCCCAATGTCTTTAGTCCTTGTGTACTCCTCAATGATATCATTATATGTGCCTTTTCTTGTACGAAATGAGCAGTGTCATGTAACATTTGCGATACTAAAAATATTAGAGACAGTCGAAATAATGTTCATGTCGTTCACTCGAAAAGCTATATTTTGACAACCCAACCAAATAATAGTTCCTTATCTATGCAATTGACCACAGAGACAGTTGGTGCTTGAAACATAAACATTTGTCGATGATACCCGATCGATATCACGACATCTGTCAATTCTGTCGGCCATAATGGATTCTCACAAATGCGATCCGTACCACGCATCGATTAGAAGGACCCAAGTCACGATCTCGAGTGATTTATATCGAAACTTGTCGTGTGTGCTGGTCCTTATAACGTTTTCCATTTCGCATGTCTAGTGGACGATTTTAAGGTTCAGTGCACACGATACGTTGTATTGGATGCCATTCGGATATTTTTGAGATTCGATTTTTAGAATGTTTAGATTAGAGAGTAAAGGTTTGCAAAGGTTGTATGTTATTTTTGTCGTGGGACGTACATCTGAGGAAAGTAGAAAAAAAATGTTGACTGTATTTGTTTTTAACTTACGTAATATGAAGCAAAAGAGTACCTAAATAAAGAGTATCTAAATTCAATCAAGCTTTCCTTCTGCAAAAAACACCAAAGAAAAAAAAATGGCATCACTTTATTTACTACTGCAAGTAATAATCCCAAAAAAATATCTCACTTTTATCGCGAAAAATAAATCATTCGGTCCAAAAGTTTTTCGCACGAATCGAACTCGCACTTTCTGGAATCCTTATAGACACCTTCGAAAAACTCATTTCGAAGTTCGCGTCACTGAAACCCCACTCTTAAGTGTCGGAGTATATTTAATTACGTCACAAAGTTAGGGGAGGGGGGTATGTATGACATCATGTTTATGTTCTAGAAGATTGAAGCAAGGTATTGACTAATGTAGATTCTAGTGGTAACTCTGTTACGGAGGCTGTTTTGTAGGTTATGTTTTAGTTTATAAGACATTTTTTTTATTGTTTGTTTGCCTTAAAGGTTTCAAAACTACTGATGCGATTTTAAAACCTCTCTCAGTGTAGGAAAGCTACACTATTCCTGAGTAATATAAGCTGTATTTTGTCCCGGAACGCCGGTTTTTATGGGTTTTTGATAGAAGTCAGGAGAATGATGTTGGCGGTGTTATGAGTAACCTCATGAACCCTTAAGTCGTCGTCATAGCTTGTATATTGATAGAAGTCGTTGTTACAATTCCACATCAGAGAATGTCACTGAGGTTTAAACTCTGACTCCTAAAATGATTGAGAATTTTATTGAATACTTGCAGAATGAAAAGTACCCAAAAAGCCATAGAAATTGTAGAAATCAAAGCGAGTCAACACACCAAATGAAGTTGTGTGGACTTCGTGTCACTGCAAACTCGGTTAGCAAGTTACGTGACATACTGCTTTCGGGAACGGCGAGCTAATTCCTAGGTCTGCCCTGAGTTTCACACATGGAGAACAAAATGACTAGCGGAGGTGTCATAACGGAAGGGGCTGCGGGATTGTTCGAAAGAGTTACCGCGGCCCTGGTACATAAAAGGCCTACGACGGAACACGACGGTTTTTAGGCAGTAAGAGTCTGACACTTCCTCACCGCTGATAACCCACCGCGGGAGGGGTCATTTGATGATTTTTGACGTCGTTAAAAAAAAAGTATAATAACGGAAAATCTCCTAAGAATGTAGCGCGCCAAAATGCGGGCGAGCCAGGGACGAGTAACGCCCTTAAATGCCTTGGGAGCCGTCCATTTTTTGTGACACCAAAAAGCGTTGACAGATGTCTCAACGAACCTGCCTCGTAAATTCACTCGTAACTAATAGTTTTGGTCATGTCTTTCGGATTTGACCTAGAAGAAGGCCTGACCTACCTGCATGGGTTCTCTGCTCATCTTTCCTTACTCCGTGTTTTCATATAAGTGGAGTTTTGTCAACTTGTGTCCGGCCTTCTGACTTCATTAACGAGTTGGTGACACACTGCCTTTGTGGATCGAAAGCAAATTTATTAAGTTGGTTATAACGCTGTGTGTGATAGTTTCAGTTAATTGTCGCTTTGTTTGTGTGTGTATTTTGAATAAATATATAGGTATAAAAACAGCGGCAAACTTTATTGTCAAATTAATCTTGTATATAATTTGATTAAAAGGTAAAGGCAAACATCTTAAGGAAACCTGGACTATATAGTCTGAAATCACCAACCCGCATTGAGCAAGCGTGGTGATTAATGCTCCATCCTTCTTCGTATGAGAGGAGGCCGCAGCCCAGCATGGGACGTTAAAAAGGTTGTAACAGTAACAGTTTAGTTGTAAGAATAATTTCAGGACAGAAAAATCTTACACTATCTCAACAATTTGTCGTTACTAGAACAAGTCCAATTAAACTTGATTTATTGAAACCGATAGCTTTTTCTAGACCCGAGAAGTAATTACCTAACTATCGGGTCTCAGTTCTAAGTTCTACTTTAAATTAAAATTAACTTCGTAAATAAGGTCCTTAAACTTGTCGGCAACCATTGAAAGGAAATTAGATCTAAAACAGCAATAAAAATCCGATGCAAATTAGTAATGCAATTTGCTTTTTCGTAGTGTTCCGATTTTTTTGCAACTAAGTGTAAAAGGGTTAACAAATTGACTTCATTTGATTTTTATTTCGTTTAAACTTTTTGCTTGAAATAAATCGAGGGTAAATGGTAAATTGATTTTGAATTGTAACCCAATTTTACATTTCGATTTCGCAATTTTTGAAAAGGTTCAATTCAATATAGCAGGTTTGGTACCCAGTTTTTGGTACAAAATAGGTGCTGAGGATGAAATAGAATTTTAAAGGCACGGTTTTCTTTATAAAAGTTATAATTATCAAAGAATTTGATCGATTTTTACTCGACTTAATAACATTCCTATTTCATTTGTGATTATTTAATTTCAAACTTAATAGAATTTATTTACAGGTAAAAAAAATACAATAAGTACCTGTTTATTTACAAGGTTATAAAAAGATTCCCTTAATTGAGATTTATTATTTGCGATTTTTATTTAAATTGTGATTTATTTACAATAAAATATTTATCAAGTTCATACAAAAATATTAAAATTTTAACCAAAACGGGTCCAAAAAATATTGTCTTATTTGCTGTCCTAACTAATGAGCAGTAATTCACGCTAGCAACAAAACAAAGCTTCCTCAACAGAACAAATCCTTAAACGAGAGCTTACCCTTTTGATTTAGTATTAATTAATCAGCCAATTACAAGTTAACAGTTTAAATTCTTTAACGAGACGTTTGATTCTGTTCAATTCAGCGGCAAAAAGCGATTTGCTTCTTATTTTATAACTTTATAATTGTTGCCTGCTTCACTCGCGTCTTCGGAGAACCGCTTTTCCGCAACCGGATAAAAAGTAACATCTGTATGTTCTTACGCTGCTTTTTTTTAAACGGTTTTATTTAGCTCACCCCGTTTTTTTAAAGAGTTTCCATGGGGTTTATGGCCAGTTATTGTCCATTAGATCTGCTTTTTGGAACCGTGCAACTAGTTGGTCATTCCAGGGCTTTTAAAAACTTGTTTCTTTTAGTATTTTTTTAATTCTTATTACGTAATAGTTAAACAAACTTAGGGACTCTTCGGAACCCCTTGTGAGTTTTCATTTACATAGGTAATCTTCAAGGAACCGTTTTAAGTACATTCCATATACCTACCTAGGTACCTACTAATAATTATTTCGAAAACATCAAATTCAGATAACACATCTTATCTATTGCACCAAAACCTCTTGATCATCACAAATCTTATTAAGTTAATTGTTGGAAATCTATAAACAAGTCTCTTGCAGAACTTCGTAAGCAAGATTCCCTAAATTCAATTAAACGATTATATTAGAATTAATCAATTAGATCGTTCGGGGAAGTTTCTGATTCAAATATCAGTTTGTGTATTAGAATTTCGGAAGTTTTTTATTGGGAAGGAATTAATATTTTGACTAGCTCCAGTGTCCCCAAGAAACTGCTTTCTTACATGGAGAAAAAGTGGTCTATATGTTATTGTGTTATATTACTGCGTGATACGTTTTATCAAAAACCATCTAGCCGCGTAAAGAAATAAAAGACATACACGCTCATAAACTAATATTAGTGTGATTGCTTGCACTCCGAAGAACTTGAGTCTGAGAGTAGGTACTCTTTTCTATACTAATATTATAAAGAGGAAAACTTTGTGTGTTTGTTTGGTTGTAATGAATAGGCTCAAAAACTACTGGACCGTTTTTAAAAATTCTTTCACCATTCGAAAGCTACATTATCCACGAGTAACATAGGCTATATTTTATCCCGGTACGGGCAGTAGTTACCACGGGACGCGGGTGAAGCCGCGGGAAAACGGCTAGTGTGATATATGTATGAGCTATATTAATGCAAAGTTTAATTAAAAACCGTTCAGCCGTTTGCGCTTTTGTAATATTAGTGTGATTGTTTGCATTCCGAAGAACTTGGGTTTGAGATCACTCTTTTATTTCATAAGTTCGTTATTTCAAGGGTCAGCTTAAGTATCAAATGTTAATAAATAATTAAGACTGTAAAAGGCAACATTTGTACTTAATTCTTATTTGTAACACTAGCTTTTAATTATCCCTTTGCAGGTCAAAGGACTTTTGCCATTTAGAATTTGGAATTATTTACATTAATTTGAGTTTTGTTAATCTTAATAGATTTTATTAATAAATAATTAAACTTAAGAATACAATACTAACTGCTACAGCCTTTTTATCGCCCCACTGCTGGGCACAGGCCTCCTCTCACACGGAAAAAGATTGAGCAATTGCGCACATACCACTTATTTGTATCATAAAGCTGATTTGTTTTAATTTGCTTGAAGGCTTATTATAGGAGCGTAATGGTCAGATTTGAAAGTAACATTCTTACGAATTAGACGGCCCATTTAGAGAGGCTAAATTTTATCTGGGTGCGCGAAGTACATCTATAGTTGAAACATAGTGAAACTGCTGACGGAAGCTTGTACCAAATATTTTTGAATGTATCCCCACATAATGCAAGTTAACATACCCACTTAAATAATTAGCTTTCGTCTTTTGTCTTAACACTATCAAAAGCACATTTAATTTTGTACCATGGCCGGGTGTAACACCAAAACACGCGAAGGACCAAAAGTTTAACAACTAACGCTCAAATAAAAGTATCTATCTACAGTTTGAAGTTAGGAACTTGTATCGTATCACGATAGCCAATAGCCATAAGTTTGGATACAAGGAGAACAAAATGACTAGCGGAGGTGCCGTAACGGAAAATCTCCTGAGAAAGTAGCGCGCCAAAATGCGGGGGACGAGGAACGTTACTGGTTTCGCCCTTAGTGGTGGGTGGACCTCATCTGGCAGCACGGAATCGCCTTTTTCCATCGCTCTTTCCCTTTCTGTCGCCTAGAACTGCCATTTGCTAGACCGAGAGAGAAAGCCTAATAGCACGCGGCGGAATCCTCGAGGCGATCGGCATCACGGACAAAATACATTGGTTGGCAGGGAGACTCCGGAACGCTGAAGCTTCTTTTTTTGCCCCGACCATTTTTTTTTATTCCAAAAATCGTTGACAGTTGTCTTAAAGAACCCGAACGCCTCGTTATCTCACTCGTAACTGATCGTTTCTATCATGAATACCGTACGAGATTGACCTAGAACCCTGACCTACCTGCACTAAGGCATATCCGCTCATCTTTCCTTACTCCACAGCTTGGCGACATGTTTTGTTCTAGTTTCAATTTGAAGTCAGTCCGAAGCACAGATGTGCCAAGTCTTGGCAACTTGGCCATGCTTCTGAAAAAGTCGCCCACGTCTTTCGAGTTTGGGTCTTGGCGTGATATAAGGCTGCTTGTCGTTATTACAGATTTTATATTGATTGTGTGATTTATGGTGGTCGTAAACTATCGTCTGTTTGGTATGAGAAAAAGTTGTGTTTTTATTGGATCTTAATTGAAGTGCTTCATTTCGAGAACGGTTTTTTCGCAATTTGAGATTTTGGTAATGATAGATTCAGTACAAAATTGTTTACATTTAAATACACATAAAATTAATTTTGTAAAAAAACGCAGTAAAAGTCAAACGAATTAATAACTCAAAGAAATTAAAAAAAATATTACTCATGTCTATTATACATGGAAAATATATTATTTTTCTACAAAAAGATCATGTTTTTCATGTTTTTTTTCAAACCATTCGAGTTAAAACTTTTTGTCTTCTAAAATAAATACGTAAAATTCTTCCTGGCACACAAACCGTCTCCCAAATCCATAAGACATTAAAGACCCCCTGAGTCAGAAAACACGTAAGAAACAATACACTTTACCCTGTAATGCAAGCGAATAATCCGGAGATTTCAGACCAGCAGCGAGTTCAGAATAAATTAGACACATTTGATATACAGCCCATTGTTTCGAGGTTCTGACTGTCTCGCTATGGGATAGAGATTACGTACCATGAGATATTATGGGGTTGAGAATGGAATTATGTAATTTGTGCAGACTTGGGCAATTTTTTTTTGGGTGATAAAAATCGTTGTTTGTTAATTGTATTTTTTTAAAGATGGTGGTTAGATGTTTTAAAAGAAATTCACGGCACGAAGAGAGCGACATACATTTCATTAATGTAGTTATAAATGTACACTTAGGTTTATCTTGGTTTTCATACAAGTAAGGATCATATGCATTATAAAATAAAAGTGGTAACGAAAGATTGTTTTACACGAGACAAGACAAAACTATCTTAAGAATGTTGGTCATCAACACAAAATCTTAACTCTAACTTCTATTCCACAACAAGTCAAACAATTTATCTCCAAAATTACTCTAACTATAACCAATTAAAACGGTTCAAATACATTCGTAGTACTAACAAAACAATTTCAGTGTTACTCGCCACTAAATTATTTGGAAGATAATTTCGTCGGCGCATGAAATATTGGTCTCAAGTTCTACTTGATATATAGGGACCAAGGAGTAAGGAAAGATGAACGGAGATGCCATAATACGGGGCTGCGGGTTGAAATGAAATGAAATGAAATGAAATGAAATGAAATGAAATGAAATGAAATGAAATGAAATGAAATGAAATGAAATGAAATGAAATGAAATGAAATTGTTTATTTTGCAAGTTGGACATTACATCACTTTTACACGTCATTTTAAGAACGCTGAGGCCGGCATTTCCTAACTGACTGATCCCTGAGAAGAAACGCCGAAACAAACTCAAGGGTCATAGTCTCTTTTAAAGTCCAAACATGTTATAAATGAAATAATTATGTGTGAGTGTCACCATGTACGCGGTCTGGAATGGCCTTTTGAGGAAAGAGCCACATCAGGCTGGAGCTGACCAGTCACAACAGACGGCACGCATGCATCAGTCGTCGTGTAGCTCAACCATATCTTAGGGAGCTCAACGACCTGTCACACGACGATACCAGATCTGCAGAACATTTGCGTAGGCCATTTAAAAATGCTCAAACCCGCCAGACAGTATTTATGTTATAAGGATATATAATGTTGCTCGCATACACGATACTCACATTCACAATAATAATAATAAATTTAAAAAAATACAATTATAACATATAAATGTCAATAAAAAGAATGTCATTAATAAAAGTTATCTGATGATAATAATATTTAAATGTCAAAAGTAACAATACACAGGCATTTAGAAAGATATCACTCACTAAGCGAGCAGCTCATTCCCAAGCTTCTTTATCATTTAAATAATCAGATATTTTGTAATATCCTTTTTTCAAGAGTTTGGATTTTATATGATTTTTAAATTTCCTGATAGGTAAGTCACGAACCGCTTTGGGAAGTTTATTGTAAAAGCGTATACATTGACCCATGAACGAGTTGCTTACTCTGTGGAGGCGAGTAGCATGTACAGCGAGATTATGTTTATTCCTAGTATTTATGCTATGAACATCAGACATTTGAACAAAGTTAGAAATGTTTTTACGAACGTACATTAAATTTTCAAAAATATATTGAGAGGCAACAGTCAGAATGTTTATTTCTTTGAATTTCTCTCTGAGAGAAACTTTTGGGCCCAGATTATAAATGGCTCGAACAGCTCTTTTCTGTAGAATAAATATAGTTTCAACATCCGCACAGTTTCCCAAAGGAGAATCCCATACGTCATTGAACTATGAAAGTAACTAAAATAAACTATTCTGGCTGTGTCCACATCGGTGATAAGTCGGATCTTTTAATAGCATAGGCGGCTGAACTAAGCCTTCCTGACAATTTAACTATATGTGGGCCCCATTGGAGTTTGGAATCAACGGTCAAACCAAGAAATACCGTTGACTCAACAGGCTTCAACTCTACTCCATTTAGTTGTACATTGGTGTGTAACTGCCTTACGTTAGGCGTTGAGAATTTAATTAACTTCGTTTTAGATTCATTTAAAAGAAGATTATTGACATTAAACCAATGAACAACCTTTGAGAGTGCATTGTTAACTTCGTCAAAATTGTCGAGTTGGCGCTTGATTTTAAAACGAGTGAAGTATCATCGGCAAACAACACAATCTTGTGATTATCCCTTACGTGATAAGGGAGGTCATTAATATAAATAAGAAACAAAAAAGGGCCTAGAATTGAACCCTGTGGAACCCCCATGGTGACCGTAGATCCAGAAGACCTCTTACCATTGACATCCACCCTCTGAATTCTATTATGCAAATAAGAAGTCAGAAGGTCAAGAGCCTTGTTTTGATACCATAGTGGTGAAGTTTCCTGATGAGTATATCATGGTGCACGCAATCAAAAGCCTTGGACAAGTCGCAGAAAATACCGAGCGCATCCTGCGAATCCTCCCAGGCCTCGAATATATTTTTAAGCAACTCCACGCCCGCATCCGTAGTAGAACGACCCTTGGTAAATCCGAATTGTTTAGTGTGCAACAAGTTGTTTCTATTAAAATGGCTCAACAATTGACGTAATATTAACTTCTCAAAAATTTTACTCAAAGTGGGTAAAATTGAAATTGGCCGAAAATTTGATGGATCGGTTGTACTACCAGATTTAAACAATGGAATTACTTTACTAAGTTTCATCAAGTCAGGAAAAACACCTGATGCAACACAAGAGTTGAACACAGTTGCTAAATAAGGTGAAATTATTTCAATTATCGATGAGATTATCTGAACTGACAATCCCCAAAGGTCAGCAGTCTTTTTTACATCGAGATCTTTATACGCTTGAATAATATCCTTAGAGCTGACAACCGTGAATTCAAAACCTTTGTCACATTCCGCAACACAATTTTTTAATATTGTAAGAGCCGAACTGGAAGATGCCATCAGAGTTCTGGTTGTTAAAATAGGGATATTGGTGAAAAAATTTTCAAACTCAGATGCTACCTCCGAGTCTGACTTAATGTCTACATTGTTTATTTTTAAGTGAAAGTCTCGATTCCGTACAGTGGATCGGCCTATTTCTGAATTAATTATATTCCAGGTGGTTTTTATTTTATTTCCAGAAGCTTTTATTTTCTGTTTTATGTGTACTGATTTTGCGGAGGTACAGGCTCGTTTAAATATTTTTGAATAGTTTTAACGTACTGTTTAAATGTTTCATCTTGATTGAATGATCTTTCATAGTATAATTCAAACAACTTCTGTCTACTTTGTAAATACCCGGCGTTGCCCAATCACTAAATGTTGCCTGAACACAAACAGATATGGACTTAGTAGTAAAACCTTTTTTAAATTCACAATTAATTAAGTTGAATAAAAGGCTGTAAGCTTGATCAGGATTATCATGATAGGGCAATTCAGGCAGTTTTTCAAACAAGTTATTTTTAAATTGTTCCAAGCGATGTTTGTTTACAGGAATAAAACTTACATTTTTTCTCAGACCTCTGTTAGTTTTCATAGGAAAAATAACTAATTGACCAGAGTGATCAGAATCCAACACATTTAAAATTTGTTTATTTAAAGGTTTTAAGTTTGTGAAAATGTTGTCTATACATGTAGCACTAGTGCTAGTTATTCTAGTTGGCTCGAGAAATGTACTGTACAAGTTGTATGATTTAAATAGAGTTATAAAATTATTAACAATAGCAGTATTTTCCAGTATATTAATATTAAAGTCTCCACAGACGACAACTGTTTTATTATTATTAGAAATTTTGAATAATACATCTTCCAGATGCTTTTCAAAAATTGTATATGTTGCACATGGGGGCCTGTATACACTCATTACAATGAACTGCTCAAGCTCAACGCATGATATCTCAATTACTCGCTCAACAGAAAGGTTCACAATATCCTTCCGTTCTTTGAATTTAATGGTATTGCGAAGAATTATTAGAGAACCACCACGTATTATATTTACTCTGCTGTACGAGCTGCCTACACAATGGTTCTTGAAGCTAAACATGAACTGATGCTCTTTAAGCCAATGCTCAGTTAAACATAAAATATCTATATTATTACAGTTCATGAACAACTCCAATTCCAATTCTTTACCAATCAAACCTTGAATATTTTGATGGAATATATTCAAATTGTGTTTGTTTCTAGTATTTATACTCAAAGGGTTTGATGGATCAGAAGTGACAACATTTTTTGCGGTATTTAATTGTACATTTGAAGATATAATTGTATTTATGTCACAATCCAAAATAATCGATTGACTATTGCTAGAGATTGGCTCTATTGTCTGGTGGTGGAATTTAAATCACTTGGAACTAATTCCAAGTTCTGTGAAAAAATAAAACTAGACTGCTGAAAAGGAGCAGTATCGTTAGCCAAGCATTTGGCTTTGTTATAAATACAATAAAATAGCGATTTTGCTATTTGTTCTTTATAAAAATTACAAAGATAATAATTATCTTTTGTCATAAAATAATTATTACTAATGAGTACATTAGAGTCAATAAAATTGAATTTTTCATTATACAATGTCATAGTTTGTATTTTGAGATTGCATTTATGTCTATATTTGTTTTCTGTCTGTGACAAGCCCTTGCCATAGGGAAAAGCATACAAAACTATTTTCTCTACGTTTAATTGAGATAAACACTCAAAGTATTTAATAACTGATTTAATAGTGGCATTTCCTCTTCTCCCAATTAGTACAACCAGAGTAGTAGTTGGACAGTAACTACTGCTTAGTATTTTATCTAATATTTGTTCATAAGTAGCCCCAGGCATACAATAGTTTATTACCTGCTCACCTAAATGTTGATGTAATCTGTGACACATGTTTTGTCCAATTTCATCGCTATATATTACTATTTTTTTGCAATTATTTTTTTCCTTTTGTATTAATTCTATTGGTTTTTGTGTGTCGAAGGAAGTACTTTTTTTACAACTATTTAATTTAATACAATGAGAAGATTGATGAGAACCATCTAACCCTGAACAGCCTGGCAGATCTTGTTCACAACCTGGTGTTCGATTGTTTGTTAATGAATTAAACATTTTCTCATTCTCACTACACAGATCGACCAAGCTGTTCATTGCCAGTATGTACTCACCCATTTCTCTTTGTGAGGTTTGATATTTGCATGTAACTGCCATCAATGACTCTTGTAAATGGAGAATCCTTGACTGCAGATGCTGCATATCAACCTCATATTCTTTTTTACTATTATTGAAATTTAATTGCAGTTTTTTACAACTGTTTAATGATTTGTAGGTTTTGGTGTAATTATTTTTGTTATTTTTTATTAACTTTTGAGTCCTTTTAATAAATTTATTTATTTTGGCATATTTCTTTACTTTGTTTTTGCTGCCAATAATTTGCTTGACCTGGGATATTGATGCAAAGCTGTTGTCAGTAGTCAGGTCAATAGTCACTATTTGAGAACTATTTTTCAAGAGTGAGTCAGCAGACTGCACCGGAGTGGTACCAACCAGTTCCTCAAACAGTGCATTGGTTTGCTCTGTTTGAAGTCTCTGGCTGGTACTCTCCATCCTAATAATAGTGTCCTGGGCCTCACTCAACCTACACTTCAGTTCAGTGTTGTGTTTGAGAGTCGTGTCAAACTCATCGCTACACCGGTCAAACTGGTCAACAATGTGTTGGAGCTTATCCCGTTCTTCTGTGATGTTTAATAATTGACAGTGCAGTTCTGCCATCTCACTCTTTAATTTACTATTATTGTTTAAAATATTTAGTACTTCCTTCTCATTGTCATCCTGTTCCCTCTGTAGATCCCCACACAAATCCTTATATTTCTTAAGTTCCACTAGTGTTTGTTGGAGTTTAGCTTCCTCCAAACGTGCAGTGGCTTTCCTGGTCATTATTCTTTCCATTTCGCACAGAAAAAACAATAACTCAGGTAGGTGTTTATGAAAGTGTTTTAGTTTGTGTGAGAAACTATTTTCTAGGCACTATTATGATGTTAATTATTCTCTCCGGTAATCACTAATGAAGAATAAGAATTCTCAGTAATAAATTAAGTTGAAAAAAGATAGTACTTACAGGATTTCACGATGACAATGCACTTTAATTCAAAACTTTCAAAGATCGTTATACCAAGTTTCGAACTTTGACAGGCCGAGACTTGGTTATATTTACACAGTAAAACACAAAGTATATCACAAAATTTACCGTCCCAGCAATAAGTGTTTATTATTATTGCGAATTAATGTTATAACTTATAAAATAACACTTAAATTATATTTAAATTAAATTAATTAATTGGGAGAAGTTTTGTTGACGTCTTGTCAACAGGGTTGCCACAGCAAAATTCAAAAGAGAGAGTTGTTCGAAAGAGATACCGCGGCCCTGGCACATAAAAGGCCTATGACGGAACACGACGGTTTTTAGTCAGTAAGAGTCTGACACTCCCTCACCGCTGCTAACCCACAGCGGGAGGGGTCACTTGATGATTTTTGACGTCGTTAAAAAAAAAAGATGCCATAATACAGATAGGTCACGCGCCTTTTTCTAGGTCAAATACGTAAGGTCGACAGATTAAAATGATCAGAGTGCTTAGTGCGAGTTTTCGTGAATTTTTTTACGGACTCACATGAGAGCGCGTATACTAAGATTTGTATGGAACAAAAACAGCTCCACCTAGTGTCAAAAATTGGAACCTGTTTTTGTTCCATACAAACAGTGTTGCCAACAGTTGTAGAAGCTTACCACCAGAGTCAACTTTTAAAACCACCAGAAAACCACTAACAAAAATTTATCCCACACTTAAAATCACCAAATTCACCACTAAAAAAATATTGTTTATATTTTATTGTAACCTAAAACAATTTAATCATCCAAAGATGTAACTCGGCAACGATAGAAAATTAAAACAGACAAAGCATTACATCTGTTTAGCAATTCATCCGACCCGATCCGAATCCTTCACAAATTATAATCGGCGTAGTAGTTTCACAAATTGTTTAGTTACGCATTTGACCAATGAATGAGTACTTAATATAATTATATAGTAGTCGTTCACCTTTTTGTTTTGTAGATGCTTTTTTGACATTCCGTGAGACTTCAAATCTCCATAGTAACTCCTTAAAGTTGTACCACAAAACTTACATTTCGCTACTTGACCCGCAGTACTTTCAACATTTCGCCACTAAATAGGGGACTTAAACCACCAGTATTAGTGGAAAATCCACTAAGTTGGCAACACTGCATACAAATCTTAGTATACGCGCTCTCATGTGAGTCCGTAAAAAAATTCACGAAAACTCGCACTAAGCACTCTGTTATGAGTGAGCTAACGAGACGTTCGATTTCTTTGTGATATCTGTCAATGATTTTTGGTATAAAGTAAAATGATCGGGTCTAAAGAAGACGTATAAGGGCGAAAACAGTAACGTTCCTCGTCCCCCGCATTTTGGCGCGCTACTTTCTTAGGAGATTTTCCGTTATGGTACCTCCACTAGTCATTTTGTTCTCCGTAAACTTGATATATAAGGTGTTGACACAATATTCTTGGAGATATTTTCGTTTCGCTTTTAAGGGTTAAAAGGCAAAAAAGGTAGCTTTGTTGAGTATTTTATGAGCACTTAAAATTTTAGTGCCCGTTTCGAAAGAGCTAAATTTCAGATTCTGGAGTTAGCAGTATTTATGAATAAATAAAATGTACCAGTAATGTAAATCTCATAAATTAAATATATGTCTAGATAAAAGATTTTGACGTATTGAGAACGTCCTCCTTTTTGGGAAGTCGGTTAAATTGGTCAAATGCTATCTTGTCGAAAGTTTTAATATAAACATCGAAAATATATTAATTGGTCGTTTATCCTTATTTTAAACTTCCAACGGATATTAATTGAAATGTTATTGTTAGCGTAAAAGCTTTCGATTTTGTATCGAAAGTTCTCAAACAAGTTATAAGTAAGTAATATTAATTAAACAATATGTTACGCAAGGATAGCTTATAGTTATTACAATTTTAAAGGAAAATCGTAGCTTCTACGTTAGTTACTATGTTATGTATCAAAATTATTTTATATGTTTGTCGGCGCGTTGATAACATTAAAATTATGAGCGGGTAACCCCGAATAGAGTAGTAAGTGTCACGACGAGTGATGGCAGCAGTCATTCTGGTGACAGGTGCCAACTGAATTGTGCACATACTAACCTATTGGCTCGAAATCTAATTCCATCTTACTGATTGTGTGTGATTGTGAATAAAATGGCGAGGAAACCAAATAATGGAACGGTGGACTACACA
The DNA here is from genome assembly GCF_030705265.1 of Helicoverpa armigera. Lineage (NCBI taxonomy): Eukaryota > Metazoa > Arthropoda > Insecta > Lepidoptera > Noctuidae > Helicoverpa > Helicoverpa armigera. The sequence continues at coordinate 3,894,351 of NC_087145.1, read as the reverse complement.
AGCGTGCCTTTATGTTTGAATTCCGGTCGTTGCAACGCCCGAGATGCAACGTGACAGCCATGACCGCCGCGAGGCTCCTTCTGACGTTCCCACATCAGAAGTGGGATGTAATCCGATTGCCCACATGTGTTAAGCATTGCCCTGCTACGTGTTAAAAAAAATTGAAAACGCTAGTAGCGAAAAAAATTATGTCTGATACGATACTGCTAACACAAGGAAGAATCCTGTGTGGAAACATCTCGTACTGCAACATAATGTTCATGGAGCTGTCTATGTAGAACAAGAATTTTGTGAACAGATTGGTTTCGGGAGAATTTGCCACGTGAAAATTGCAATCCTTATAGTGCTAAATAAACACTCAAAAAAAATGGAACGTCGATTATTTAAAATGGTGTTTGTAGAAGGAGATTTATAAAGAATTTCAGCGAAGGAACAAGTATGGTAACCACGGTTATGGTTATGGTATCGGTTTCCATTTTTTTTTTTTTACAAGTCAAGCTTGTTATCGTGTGTGCTAGAAAATTAACCGAATTTATCTAATTTTCATGTTTCAACAATGACGGTGATTATTGTGCAATATGGCGACAAAATAACGGTCGTGAATGGAGCTTCCCAGCTGCCTGCGGAGCTTGACGTGTTATCGTGAGTCTAGAGTGTCGGTGCTCGTGCATCTCCGTGGCGAACGTGAAGCCGCTGTACTGCGCGCCATAGCGATGTGCGCATCGTCACGCACTTTGAGTGGAAACCCGGTGAGACCGATCCATTTATGCTTTATGTTGAGGTTATTTGTCATACGACATTTATAAACTTGAGAGGCAGTTTCAATCGCGTTAAAAATTAAAACCTCAAGTTAGAATATTTCAGTTTTTGCGTCATTGATTGATTGACTGTGCATCAGACTATAGATTTTTGGTAACATTTGGCGCTAAGCTGTACCAATGACGGATACCGGGGTGACTTGAAAAAGACCCGTTGGCCTGCGTGATGGCATCGGGGTGACCAAGAAGTGACCTGTGTAAAGTCTGCGGTACTGTTGTTTTTATTGTGTTAAGCTGTACCTATGATGGGTATCGGGGTGACCTGGAAGAGACTCGTTGGCCTGTGTGACGGCATCGGGGCGACCAGGAAGAGACCCGTATACATCTGTGGTACAGTTGTTAACATGTGTTTGATAGCTTGGCTAAAGGAACCCTGTGTGACAGCAGCCTGTGTGGCAATGACTAACCTGTGTGGCAATGACTAGCCTGTGTGGCAATGACTGGCCTGTGTGGCAATGACTAGCCTGTGTGGCAATGACTAGCCTGTGTGGCAATATCTAGCCTGTGTGGCAATGACTGGACTGTGTGGCAATGACCAGCCTGTGTGGCAATGACTGGACTGTGTGGCAATGACTAGCCTGTGTGGTACCGACTAGCCTATGTGGCTACGACTAGACTGTGTGGCACCGACTAGCCTGTGTGGCAATAACTAGCCTGTGTGGCAACGAATAGCTTGCGTGGAAATAAGTATCCTGTGTGGCAATGATTAGCCTCTGTGGCAATGACTAACCTGTGTGGCAGCAAATGGCCCGTATGGCATTGACTTACGGAAATGTGTGACTTTAGGGAACCATTTTGTTTCGTTTGGACTTCAAACTTGTAACCACTGTAAGTTGTTGTATAACATGAGCAAAGGGAGTTATTTGAGGGGTCAGGGTGACCGAACGGAGTAGACTGTAAGATGAAACCGGTACACACGAGGACGTGTGATAATGCAGGACGGCCGTGTCGGCGCGTTGATAACATTAAAATTATGAGCGGGTAACCCCGAATAGAGTAGTAAGTGTCACGACGAGTGATGGCAGCAGTCATTCTGGTGACAGGTGCCAACTGAATTGTGCACATACTAACCTATTGGCTCGAAATCTAATTCCATCTTACTGATTGTGTGTGATTGTGAATAAAATGGCGAGGAAACCAAATAATGGAACGGTGGACTACACAAGCGTGCCTTTATGTTTGAATTCCGGTCGTTGCAACGCCCGAGATGCAACGTGACAGCCATGACCGCCGCGAGGCTCCTTCTGACGTTCCCACATGTTTATAGCATGACAAGAAAAAAAACTAGAATTTTCAGTGTTCAAGACTCATATTCAGCACAGCTTCTAGACTGCAATACCTAGTTAAATTCAACTGTATCGAAAAGAAACTCAAAATCGCAGACCAGGTTATCGAACCAACTTAACTTTTTTTATTTACGAGAGTATCAATTTTCCATCCCCTCTCCCAAAGCAACAAAGTGCAAAAAAAAACCTACAAAACGTGTAATTTTTGAACATTCTGAGCACTTAAGCGTCTTTCAGACCTTTTCGATTTGCCCACAAAAGGTCCCCGTCCCCGGACGAACTGAAATTATTTCCCCAATAGAATTTTCTCACTCACAAAGAATGCTAAGGAATTCATAGCCACTGGGTTTTCTGAAAAAGCAACTCAAACGGTCGTATTCAGCTCTCATCACGGTCCGACGGTCACCAACTATGGAGTTGGTGGCATATTTGCATTTAGTTGAGCGAATTTTGCAATTACCTTTATTTACAATACATCAAAAACTACCCTAGTAAAACAAACAACTAAAAAGCGTCAAAAAATTCACCCCCATCGCTGTCAACTGGGAGCGTGGCCAAGAGGCTGGCAGCATTACCTCGTTGGATCGCCATGCTGATTCTTTGTCCGAGGTAATAGCCAGCCTTCTGGTCACAAGAAGCGTCAACCAGCCGCAATTTTGCAATTTATTTTGCAATTGAACGTATCGTTAAAAATCAACTGGGCAGTTATAATATGATCTAATCGCGGTTTTACCGGATCCGCCATTTTTGGCTGAGCATTGCTGAATGTATTAAGGAAAGTTCCTCACCTGATGGAATATGCGTCGCTATTTTCGGTCGCGTAACACCAATAGACAAATGTACTGTAAAACATTCAATAATTCACACCTAACCGATGATGAGTTAGTGCGTCGATCATATATTTACAATACGCTCGATGCATTTTCCGTCAGATATGAACCTGCCCTTAAATATTGTAGATCCAAAATTAAACCATATTAAATAATATTATGTATGTATTGTAAGATACAGTATTTATTTTAGAGAAAACAACCAGTAATCGATATAATTACACAGCCAAATCGTTCGAAGGGACTTTCGACTTTCGTTCGGTCACCAAAAGGGTTGAAGACATCCTTTTTTGCGAAATTAGATTACACCCTTCCTGTTGCTACCCATTACTTTTCATCCCCTTTCACCCCAAAATAGTGTCGCTTAACTTATTGTGCCAGTAATTAACTTTGCCATTTGCCAAACAATGTGGATTTATTATGTCTAAGGAATTTGAATGCTATTTCTAAAACAATTAAGAGGCAATTTCGCTTGAAGGTTTACTGATGTGTTGATTTGGGTTTGATAGAATAGAAGAAATGTTGTATGTCCCATTTTGGGTTCTGTATTTTTTGTTGAAACTATTTTAATAGACGTCGCTTGCTTTATATGCAAATGAAAGGAAACTTAAATTGGTTAAAATGTATAAAAATTGAATTCGCAGTATGAATCACAAGCCTCAGCTTTTGTGCCGTCTTCTGTCTAAGCCTGACTATACTATAATACACCAATAGGCTATAGGTACCTGTCAACATTAACATCGAAAAGTATATTATATGTATGATAAATTATTTAGAAGTAAGCATATTGACCACATATCTAAAAGACACTAAATTAGTTTCAAATCTCATATAAGAATATTCCAAACTTAAACTCCACTTCAAAATCATAAACATGTCTCACTGAACATAACCAATATTGGACTACCAAGAATCATAAATAGCAGCAATTTGCCCAGCATCCCATCTCAAATGGACCCCGCTCTCGCCACCTTCCGCTTCCAAGAATATCCAGTTTATATCACAATAGACTTGCAATGTGATACCTCCTAAAATGATTCTTATTCAGGAAACATGCTGTATATCCGATATATTGGACGTAGGTTCACTAGAATTTGAGGGAAGAAATTCAGGACATATTTTTTTGCAATTTTTTTGGTGAAACTTTAGTTAAGATATTTTTTTAGTAACTTTTTTAAGCCCTTTATGTACCAGGGCTGCAGTTACTCTTTCGAACAATCCCGCACCCCAGGTGATCCAGCTAGAGAGACCCTCTTAAGATGTTACTACTAGCAAGATACACATACTTAAGCAGGAGCTTAGTTTTTAGCCAGAACGGGTTTTAGCCAGAAAGAGCCCCATAAAAAGAAAAAGGTGGCTGGATCAAGGGGCTGATTCAGAAGGACTGATACTCCTTGAAATGTATTAAGAGGAGGTTTCTGTCTCTGGAATCCTTAACCACCGGTAGTCTGGATGTTATTGATATAAAACATTGTTACTGTAAGCAACACAATCTTAAGAAATGTTACTTTACCATAACGTAATAGGTAAATAAAGTGTGTAAATGTATCTGATAAGGTTAAACGTATCATTGAACGTAAAAAGACCGTTATAATCGTATTAACATACCACAATATACATTGTTACAGAACATTAAATATACCTCTATTGATATATTTTTGAGGTATTTCTCTATATGTAAGTATTTCTCGGAAAATCAATCAGGCTTGATAACCGTCCCTTCTAAGTATCTTTTTCGCGAAAAGGTTGTGTTATTGTCATATATAAATATAATAATCATCTGCCGAGCCTTTTCCCAACTATGTTGAGGTCGGCTTCCAGTCTAACGGATGCAGCTGAGTACCACTGTTTAACAAGGAGCGACTGCCTATCTGACCTCATCAACCCAGTTACCCGGGCAATCCAATACTCATTGGTAAGACTGGTTGTCAAAGCTACTGGCTGACTACCCGTAACGACTACAGCTTAACGTGCCATCCGAAACACAGTCATTGGTATCCAATATATTCTTAGAAGTAACACTTAGAAAAGAACAAACATACAAACTTAGAAAAGTTGCATTGGTACTTGCCTGACCTGAAATCGAACCTCATACTCGAGAGAATGGTTTCCTTTCGCTTCTTCTTCTTTCGTGTCGATGACATGTCATAATATATTGAGACTATAGTTTGTTAGCCCAATATGCCGCCACAGCGAGACATAGAGAAATATAATACTGTGTTTCCAAAATATTTTCAAAATAGGACTTGTCCTAAGTTCCGCATTGAAGGTCCACAGTAGTGACAGCCGTGTACATTGAAAATTCAAGTCTCTTGTAGATACATATAAGGGGTATTCCTAAGGGACGGTTATGCCTGTCCGATCTGTAGATATTTTGTAACTTATGTAATTTCTAGTGAGGATATGAATTTGACATTTTATATGGTTTAAGTGTAAGTATGTAGGTGTATGTATTTGTTATTACTAGAAGAACAACCCTTTGAGATTTGACGCATGTTAAAAGAATACGCTTTACAATTTTCGTTCATGTAAAATTAAGATAACTGAGAGCTAACTAACGTAAACTGATTTATGAATCTCTGATTTTAAGCACTAAACTAATACAACTTATTAATTACTAGCTTCTGCCAGCGGTTTCACCCGCATCCCGTGGGAACTACTTCCCGTACCGGGATAAAAAGTAGCCTATAGCCTTCCTCGATAAATGGGCTATCTAACACTGAAATAAATTTTCAAATTGGAACAGTAGTTCCTGAGATTAGCGCGTTCAAACAAACAAACAAACAAACTCTTCAGCTTTATAATATTAGTATAGATAATTATTAATTCTACTGCTAAAATCATTTTGAAATAATATTTTTAATTTTGTTTCAGGTAAGAAATAATTTTATTTCTTTAAAAAAAGCATATCGAAACCCAACGCCCTGAAGAAAAAGGTAAGCAAAAATATAAAATTATATTCCACTGACTTACACATATTAATTCAGTAAAATATTTTCCAAAGCATTCATGCAGTAACTATTGCAAAACGTTTTATTCATTCCTTCACTATTTATTCTCAATATACACAGCTGACCCATTTCTTTCATTCAGAGCAAATAACTCTCGTTGTACAACGATTGAAAATATATTTATTTATATTGAAATATTCCCGTGGCCTCAGAGAACTAAGCACTTATAAAAAAAACGGCATCATCTGCCTAGCCTTTTCCCAACTAAGGTGAGGTCGGCTACCAGTCTTATTGGATGCAGCTGAGTACGAGAGTTTTACAAGAAGTGACTGCCTGTCTGACCTTCTCAACCCGGGCAACCCAACACTCCTTGGTAAAACAGGTTGTCGGAGTTTCTGCCTGTAAAACCTATGTACCTCCAGCCAAAAAAAAACATGAAATACAATCAAATCCAGTAAAAGCGTTACTGTAAGAAAGCCAAATGTAGAATTCTCTGTAAAAATTTCTGATTTGAAGTTTCTTAGTATTCATTAGCAAAAATTATAGACACTTGACACACTACCACACGACTGGCTGACTAATGGTAATTGCGAAATGCCTACATTTTCAAGGAAAAAATATATATTGGTTTGAATCCTCCTAAAATAATAAGATTCACAAACATTACATAGTATTTTCCTGTAATAACAATGCGTGGGAAGTTTCTAAAACCCCTTAATATATTATTCTAAACATAACTTCTATACAATTTTCATAGGAAAAACATGAATGTAAGGATTCTAGGTACCAATTAGGTATTTCAAATGATTCATACCACTTATTTCCTAAAATATTAGGAACGTGTGTCTACGCTTATACATGGTATTCGTTTTATAGCACGATGCGCTTCGTAAAACTTGCGACTGCTACAGGATGCTGTTTAATGAGAAACTAGTATTCCTGTATTTCTGAGATTTAGTTCAGTACGCCATTGTTTTAGATCTGTTATAATGTATTCTATCTTGATTATATGTAAGTTTTTATGTCGATATAGATTAATAGGGCGTAGTAGCGCTAACGTCTGAAGCGATTGAAGTGAAAATTGCTTTTGTTAGGTAGCTTGGAGGCTGGGGTCGCGGGCAAAATCTAGTTATAAATTAGGGCCTTTTTTACACACCTATTTAGTATCACATTTTGACATTTACGTTTTTACCCGGCAGTGGGACCATAGGCCAAAGAAAAAAAAGCTACATTCCTCTTTTATCAAAACTCCGAGAACAAAACCGAGGAAAGATAAGCGAAAAAAATGAACTCCCATTTCTCCATGTCATCATATTTAAATGACCAGATCTAATCTACCCCTTTCCCTACCTAATGTCGACACTTCCAAATCAAGATAGACTTCAAAATGCAATAAAAAATGAACTTTCCTTTCCGAAATTTTCGAAGTCAACGTGGTGAAAAGCCGAAAACATCTTTTAGAAGTCGATTCGAACCGTGGAGAACAAAATGACTAGCGGAGATGACATAACGGAAAATCGCCTAAGAGAGTAGCGCGCCAAAATGAACGGTGGTCGAGGAACGTTACTGTTTTCGCTCTTATACGCCTGCCTTGGACCCGACAATTTTTTGTAATACCAAAAATCGTTGACAGATGTCTCAAAGAACGCGAACGCCTCCTTAGTTGACTGGTATCTGATCGTTTTGGTCATATCCATCGTACGAATTTGACCTACAAGAAGGCGCCTGACCTACCTGCATTATGGCATCTCCATTCATCTATCCTTACTCCGTGATTCGAACCGATAAGGTATCGAGGTTCAATTAAAGCTGTCAACGTCTTGAGAGAGGAATCTGGAGAGTTTTCCTCTCTCGGAGGGAAAACTTTTAAAGTAATGCTACCAGTTTGGGAAGGAAGCTGTAATATCAATTGGCACTGTTAGTGAATTGATTAGACATTTATTTTAGTGGTTTAATTTTTGTGGGAGTCTTGAAAGTTTTGGTTTTTTAAACGGTTTATAATTAGGTAGAAAAGTTGTTAATTGGAGAGCTTTTGAAGTTTTAGTAATATCTATTCAAGAATATTTAAAATAGATACAGAGGAGCTTGTGGCTAAGTATCAACCACATAGGTCAATCGAACAAAGTATTAAGCATCGCTTGCCATCTTCTAACGACGACTTCCTCCTTTTTTTGGAAGCCACGTTAAATTGGTGGGTCCATGCTATCATTTGAACATCTTTGCCAATCGTCACGGGTAGTCAGAAGCCAGGAAGATTGACAACCAGTCTTACCAAGGGAGATCAGGTTGCCTGGGTAAGTGGGTTGAGGATATCAGATAGGTAGTGGCTCCATGTTAAACCTTGGTACTCAATGAAATAACTAATAACAATAAACTCAAAAACCACTATAAAAATCAATCTTCAATAAAGATTGCTACATAAAAAACTAGGCCTGTTTCACACTGCTCGTTTTTGGAAAAACGCTGGGTTGTGGAATGCCTTATTGCAAACAAATAGACTAGAACGACAGTCGGTTATTTCTGTACCGCAAACACCAACCGTTGATTGCGAAACTTTTCATATGGAATAAAAAAAGTCTTCAACACGTATCGATGTATTGGTTCCGTATATATTTTGAGCTTTTTGAAGGTATTAAAATGCGTTTAATAAAAATGTGTTTTACGTTTTTGTGAAAACAAGAATCTTGAAATTTTTGTTACCTTAAATTAGAAAAACATTTTTTTTAATATCATTAACATAGATAATTACATAAGACAATATTATTACATAAGACATTACATATTAAATCTACATATTTACTAACAACAAAAAAAAATGATTTAAATATGCAAACCTTTTTCTTACTGAAAATAAACACATACTTAGTGCTGAGAACAACGAATATTACATTTTTTATATTCATAGCTATAGAAATTATTTTTCTTTCACAATAGCCCAACCTTTTCGAAGACTGTGTACCTAGTATTTTTTCTAGATACGAGAACTATTCTCTCAGGACATGACAAAACCATGGACAACTGCTAGTCTAACCCATTTATCATCTCTCGCCCGTGGGCCCCTAAAACCTGCGGAACTATATTTTTGTCGCCAAAACCGTAGTCCATTTGTGACTTCACACAAACGTAGTTTTTTTTGTGCAATATGTGTGTTTGTTCGTATGTCTTTCTAACATACATGGTTGGGGAGATATGATGAGAATATTTTTGGGTTATTTTTGAGTGGTCACGAAATGATTAATATGGTCACTTTGATGGCGGTTGACTTTATTGCTTGCCTAGCTGATTTTTGTGATTTCGCTTGCATTTAGAAAGAGCACACGTATTAAAGACTAAACAACGCGAACTTAATATTATAAGTAAATGTGAAAATAACTCTGTCTGTCGTGCATTTACGCCAAAGCTACTCAACCCATTTATATGTTTGGCGGTTAGATAGTCAAAAGCCTGAGAAAGGTCATCGAGCTACGTTTTACCCGGTAGCGGAAAGTAGTTCCCTCAGAACGTGGATGATACCGCGGTGAACAGCAAGTATTGTTATCATCGAATTTTATCTAAATTGGTCCAACCGTTTTGTGATTTTAGCCATTTAGTGTACTTGAATATAATCATCGTTAGGAACTCAAATTGCTTAAACTTAAATACAGCGAACCGCAACCCCTTTTAAAAGCGGGATACCAAACCCCGAACATCATTAACAAAGCCATCAAATGAAAACGAAAGAAACTCACCATTTATAAGATTAATCTCAGAAACGTCTGAGCCAGACTTCATCCCATCGATGGTAAGAAGTCTGGTTGTGACAGATGCTTTGACTGAGAGTATGCGCAAACTGGAGACTTAATAGTCGGCTGAGAGTTGACCAGATGGTTGAAGGAAAAAAAAATGTTGCAAAGAAAATTTTGATTCTAATAAAAGTTTTCATAAAAAAGGAAAAAAAATATATTTGTGTGAATATGGGTACAATAAGCTGTAAGGTTTAACATTTCAGTTCTGGCCATACTCTGCCATAATCAGGCGTACAAATTATTTCGAACGTTGTAATTTAAATCTTCTCTTAACTTAGCCTACATACTAATTTACTAGAATCTAATTATCGCAAGATTTTGTCGTGTAAATACTCTTTAAGCTTATCTAACAGAAAAATAAATAATTTATTTTTAAATATGTTTACACTATTAATTTCCTTAAAACTATTTGAAATCTTGTTATAAATATGTATCGATCTGATACCGACTAAATACTTGATCTTTTTAATGTACTTACTACCATTCATCTTCATACTGCTTTACGAGCCCAAACAAACTATCGGCCGACTAAAAGTCTGCGGTCTGCGGGTACTCAGAACTGAACAATAGTTCTATGGTTATGGCACGTCAATTTCATGTGTTCCCGGGATTTAACGGGAATTCCTCGTTGATGGCTAAAGAGTTAGGGAGTATTGTTTGTAGTTCAAATTGTCTTATCTATCAATCATTCGAAACTGGTTTTGATTTCTGAACTGTGCCTAAATTACGAATCTATTTAGGACCCTTCTCATAACAGCAAGTAACTGTTAATTCCTACTACTACTATGAAAGGGTAAAGTTATACTCTCGCATCCCGGGGGAGCTATTTCCTGCAGTCGGATAAAAAACAGCCTATGAAGTTGCTCAGGGTCAAAACTACCATTTAATTGTATTTTTTTTCAATTGGAACTACTTAAAAAGAGTTTGTGTGTTTATGAAACAACTTCCCGCACCAGGATAAAAGCAGTTTATGGCCTTCTTCAGATTATTTTTATGCCTCTGAGTTGGCTATCCGTCAGTTGCACAAAGCTCCATTAAAGTTAAAGCTTTCTTAAATCTATTGCTGACTCTTTCTTTGTCAAAAAGATAAAAAGTGTGCAACTGACGGTATGTAATATTACGGTGAAAGTGCAACAGACAGGCAGATTTCCTTTCTCATTCATAATATTATATTAGTAAGTATTTAATTTCATAGTGATTCAAAACTTTCTCTATAAAGGTAAACGCCAAAGGAAATAATTATTTATCTATTTGTATATTCACGAATAAACATTCGACGCCTATCTATTGGTACATAAACATTTACCAAACGATAAGTGTATGTTTGTCCGTCAGTCTCGCCCACACCTTTCTCAGAAACATATTTGTTATGCAAATAATGACAGCTGTCAGGATAGTTATCATATTTGTATATGTATGAATATTGGGACAGTTGCTAGTTTTCGGAATTTCTATGATATCGGTGGAGCAGGAATATTGTGGGAATTGTAACGGACATTTAATATAATATTTTAAGTCAGTTTAAACCCCATTGGGTTTCTATTCACAAAAAAATGTACATTTTAAAACCGTGAATCCAATCTAAACATCATTGTGTCTCATTAAGGTTCAATTTTTTCTTAAAAATGAACTGTCTACTTTGATTTTTCATGTTCAAGTTTCACAGTAGATATTTTAAGAAAAACTGGCGTCAATTTTTCAAAGTCAAAGTTTATATGATCGGTAACTTAAGCCAAAATACACCTACTACTTAATTAATCCAATCCTTCTAGAAGCAGACATACAGCTAACTAGAAAAAAAACACCATAACGCAAAAAACCCTTAAACAAAAAAAAAATCTTGAAACACACCAAGTACTCGTTACACTAAGTTTACCCCCGCGTTATGGCACGTCGCCGATCTATACATAATGAAGTCGGCTTGTCTGTCTGCTCGTCACAATGGCCCCTTCTGGGGTCCCAGTCACTTCCAGGTGGAAAGATGGTTGAATACTTAAACGACCCTCGCGCTGAGTACGTTGTGGTACAAGTTAGGCACTCGGATTGAAGAATGATTTGTGTTTTACAATGTATAGTCAAAATAAATTAAAAAGTCGTTTTGTGTAGTAGATTGAAAGTTAACTTTTTGGAAGTCAATTATAAATTACTGTAATTATGATATAACAATGCAAAGGTAACTACTAATATTGAGAAGACGGAAGCATTCGTTTGTTTGCTCAAAGTGCTATTCTCAGGAACTACTTGTCGGATTTTAAAAACTATTAGTGTTAGACAAAAAAGAAGGCATTTTAGGCTACTTTTTTATTCTTCTGGATCTATTGGTCTCCACGGCCATAATTAGGTTATAGAGACATTTCATCACATTTCTGAATAGTACTTACTTAACTTACTATCTATTTGTCTAATTAGTTAGGGACTAACGATACAGATTATTACCTTTTGTCACTACAAAATATAAAGCTGGTCTCCTTATTGACATAGTATGAGCTGGTATCAGAAGATCCCGCTTTAATCTCTATTTTCATAATATAAGCGGGTCTCAAAAAGATTTCGCTTCAACTTAAGACCTTAGGCCACACCCTAAAAAGACCCTAACACTACATACGTAGGGTGAAAGGCGCCGTTGACGTCCTGAAAGATTAATCTCACATTGAAATTGTTTTGTATATTTTTTGTTATTTTCCCGTGTACTGCCGCTGACGTTAAAACGCATTTTAATATTTTAGAGCTTATCCGATAACGCTTATCCTATTGTTTTTTTCCTATCTAGTGGAAAAAGGTTGTAGGTTTTTTCTACAATACCTACTTGATAATGTAGTGAAATAATGTTTTGTACTTATAATGATTCATTCGGCGTTCATTTAGAATCTGTTATGGGTCATGAAATCACAGTTTTCCATAAATATCAAACAATGTTTTTTTTAGTCATTCAAAGTGAATTTGTGTGAACGACAGTCGTCCATTAGTTTTTCATTGGTAACAAAGAAAACATAAAATTAGGAACGTAACATTACTTATTTTCCTGATAAAACGACTAGTCATGAATGAATTGTGAGGTAGAGTACCCGTACTATAGGAACATTTTTTTTTTTGTTGTACTAAAGTACAAGTACACTTTAATTTGCTATATTTATTATTTTAAAATAAATAAAAACCAAACATTTACTTTCCAAAATGCTTACTATTACCGGAAAATAACCCGAGCGATACACGCAATTTATTGGTGCCACAGCAATTAACCCAAATACCACGGAACTTGAATAAAACCCAATTTTTTTGAAAACTCAATTCCACGTTATTTTCATAGTGATATCGTAAATTTTGGCTGAAACTCGTCGTAACTGCATCCGATTGGCGTTTGCAACCGCCCTTATAATTGTGAATCGATTTATGTTCGTACTGTGTCATGGGTGTATTGAATGCTATGGTTTTTGAAATGTGAAAAACCATTTTTTTTGGATTTTTCAGTGTTGGCTGTTTGTTTTAATTGCCTCACTAAACTATATATTTAAATGCTTTACTTTCATTTATATCCAACTAATATTGGAAATATGCGAAATTGATTTTTTTCTTTATCGCAAAATACCCGGCTCTTACGGATAGGATATACGTAGAATTGTTTTTACTATGTAGTCGGTCACAAATTCTAAAACTGATAGTTGGAAATGAATATAAAGTCCAAAGTTAAAAGAAGAATCGAAAAAACTATTAGGTACCCACCCATATTTCAATAAAGGTAAACTCTCAGTTACTCTAAAAATTTACACATTTATTATTCCAAAAGCTAACAACCATTTTTATCGAGAGCGATACAGACTTTCAAAACAAAAATAAAAGCAGCTAAAAGCCATTAGTTATTTCTAAAACAATGTTACGTACAGTCAGCAACTATTTAATTATATCCGATAAAAAATCTATCGAAAATAAACTTAATTACTAAGTATTAAGGATCAAAATCGCTTAGTCGGGCTACATATCAGTTGTGAAAAGATAGGGTTGGCTAGATTCCAATTTTAGGGAGTAAGTTTTAATTGATTCTGTTTGGAAAATATTCCAAATAGGTACCCATTATTCTATCTGGACAATTAGAGTATGTGTGTGCTTTAGATAAGTGAATAATTTACATTTTGATTAATCAACGTTTATAGTAAAAATTTCGTGGACGTAACTCAATGTTAGTGGTCGTGGCCTAGTGTTAAAATGTTAAAACATCAGCCTCTCAAGTATGAGTTTGATTCCAGGTCAGGCAAGTATACATAGTTGGCAATATGTAATTTAACAGCATACCTTTATCAGACACCAATGAGGTTAAAGGTGGAGGAAAACATCTCGAGGAAACCTGGACAAAAATTTTGAAAACACTATTTTTTATTTTGAAATCTTATTTATTGTTTGTTTACATAAAACTTGCTAGACAACCGTTTTACCCGCATCCAGTGGGAACTACTTCAAGCCCAGGGATAAAAAGATTTTTACGTATTTTTTAAGAATTGTGTACGATGTCTTAAATAAAAACAAGAAAAAAAAGTGAAGTCAAAGAGTAAAATTCTGTATTCTCTTTCAAATTTTACTGCTTTTCCTACCTTTAACTTTTAAAGGGAACCCTGTAAATAACATCTAGTCTACAAGTATCAAGAAAACCTTTCCTCGTACAAAAGACTTTTAATTTTTGCCGAACAATGACTTATAATAAGAATAGTGTGCACAATGGGGCCCATCCATAAATTCTATTAAACTACCGAATAGGAAATTTCCCAAGAATAAAACTAGGAAATTGCATTTTATTACAGGAAGGCCCGGTAGAATAGTAATTAATAGATATAAGTATTTTTAGTTTTTGGGTGTTGTACTAGAATAGTTTTTTATTTAAATGGAAATTATATCTGTGGACTAAATAATGATAAAAACTTTTGAATATAAAAAAATAGCAGTTGCTGTTTGAACTTAAAATATATGCAGTTTAATACAGGTACGTGCAAAATTCTGTACACAATTCAATCCTAATGAAGGATTGTCAGCCATATTGACAAAAATTGTATGTCTTTTGAAATTCCCGGTCCTTCTGATAATTCATAATTTTAACCGACTTCCCAAAAAGGAGGAATTTCTCAATTCTTCATTTTTTTTGTAAGCACTTTGAGCAACTTTAATTACCTAAGTACATAGTAACTCATTAATAACAAATTTTCTTTCTAAAAATCCAACCTAACCGGCTAATTTTGTTAGTTAATTACCTAAATATGTGTAAAAAAACATTCTATTTTCAACCCTCACGCCTTACACCCATCCCCAACCTCACCCGGCCAGTGATGCGTAACACCCGGGCGCGCTCACAAATCATTCCATGTGCAACCGCCCGATAAATTAGATACGCCTAAGTACTGAAAATGCTGATCCCCCAAAACAATATCTTGTTTTGTGATAGTGACCCAGTTATTTTGGCCGCGAGTGTAATTAGTGCGTTGGACTTTGATATCTGTGTGTGAGGTGTTATTTATTCAATTCTTAATTAGCACCTTTGGTCGGTTCTGGCTCTCATTTGAATTTTATGGCAGTCGTTACGGGTAGTTAGAAGCCAGAAAATCTGACAACCAGTGTTACCTAAAGGTTGGGTTGCTCGGGTAACTGGGTTGAGGAGGTCAGATAGGCAGTTGCTTCATGTAAAACACTGGTACTCAGCTACATCCGTTTAGACTAGAAGCAGGCCTTATGAGGTGAATGTTGAAAAGGCTAGCCAGGAGCTTTTTTTTCTTTTAAATAATAATGCTTGAATAAGAACAATCATCATACATGTAATCTAACTGTTTATCAAATTGACATTTCATCAATATATTTCACCTTGTAATCTACTTTCAGCCAACCTAATACAACCCACTTCTGCCATATAAGGTACCATTTTGAAATCACTATAAAAAAACTTACACCTATACTTATTTATAAGAAGACCTCACATTTTTCACGGCCTACCCCCAATTTGTTAGGATCGGCCTATATATTCCGAGATATAGTACTCTGTGACCGTGTTTTTCGCTCTCCGTATAGGTAGCTATATTTTAGTTTCTTTATCACGTATTTCGCAGGTATTTATGAAGCTGCTTTTTTAGAAACAGATTGGTCTGTGAAAGATTTTAAATTGAGACAATTTTGTGTCATACTAGAAATATTTATTTTACTACTCTTTCATGCTGTAGAATTAAAAAAAGCTTGTATAAAAAGAATATTTTCTCTAGCTATGCTACCTGTGTACCAAATTATATTTAAATCGGTTCGATAGTTTAAGCGTGAAAGCACGACAGACAGACAGAGTAACTTTCGCATCTATGCTTTTATATAATAAGGATTAAAGAATAAACACGCAAGCGATGGATCAAACTGGAAATCCTCTTAGATTAAAAATAACCATCCATCAAAAAATAATCAACCATCGTAATAATAAATATAAATGGGTAAAACAAAATCATGTAGCAACCCAATCGACGCTAGAATTGGCTATTAGGGTTCCGTACTAAATCAGAGGTGGTTGGCGGAACCCGCCTAACCGTTTAAGGCGACGTTGCACGCAGGTATCAAATTTTCGTTCACACATCATAATAAAACGCATTAAGGTGGCCGCCTATTACACCGAACCGTTGCAAATTGATTTAGATTTTTTACTTATAAAAATATAGGTATCTGAATAAAATCGTAGGTGGCCTAGATGGTAAAAAAACAATCTCTCAACTGTGGGTTCGATTTCAGGTCAGCCAAGTACGGATGCAACTTTTCTAAGTTTGTGTGTGGGTACTTTTTAAATATACCTTGTACACCAATAACCGTGTTCCCGAGGGCACGATAAACAGTAGGCCCGGCTGTCATCGAACATCTTTGGCAGTCGCCAATAAGTCTGACAACCAGTCTTACCTAGGGATATTGGGTTGCTCGGGTAACTGGGTTGAGGAGATCAGATAGGTAGTGGCTCCGTGTAAAACATTAGTACCGACCCCAATATTTTTAGGAAAAGGCTAGGCAGATGATAACTAAAAAAAAGTATTTAAGGATGTGGTAAAATGTTTTGTGTTTTCTTAAAGGTAAAGATACAATCTTTAGCCCTGTTTAAGCTGCGATGAATTTTCTCGTAAACATGGCACGTGGATAAAGGATAAAATGCTGGGTTAAAGTATTATTCTGTAGAGTTAAGATCTTTACGTTGGCGTCAGTGTTAATGCTGGTTTTTTGTTTTGTTTTTCCTGTGGAATAATTTCTAACGTTTATTAAATAAGTTATGTTAGTCACTATATTCACTATTAATATTGTTTTCATCACATACACCTGTAGAAAATAATAAATACTTAATCTGAGTTGCACCATGTAACTATAACAACAACCGATCCATTTTCAGTTGTCATATCGCCGCTTTGACCAAGGAACGACATGGATACGGCTGGCTATGGTTTGGTTATCATTATAGGTGAATGACGCAACTGGAGCCTAGCATACAAGAGACCTTAGACTCTACTAACATTAAATTGTCAATACACCTCATTAGAATCACAATCCAGTAATTCCTTAAAGTTTCGTCGCACATCTGTTACACTACGGTGTAACACACGGCCATTTCACCACGATACACTCATATCATTCGTTCAAAGCAATCTCTGCTCAATTTTACACGCGCTTGCACGTAATACGATCGGCTGATGGAATCTTGGGAAACCTTGCAACGGAAACCCGTACATTGCTGGCTTCGTACCCAATGGTTTACAGGTTAATACTAGCTAGCCAGCAATGATTACTGAAAGCACGTATGATCTATTAGCTTGTGTAAGTGGCTACTTGAAATTGATCGATATGTGTTGCGTTATTTTGTAATCGTAATGTTTTTATTGGCGTCATATGAGGAAAGCGATTTACTGTTTTTCTAGTAGTGAAAATGTAGCAACTGCTTTGTTAAAAAAGGATCCTAAAGTAAGTACATCAGTAAGTTCATTCAAGGCCTGCTTAGTTCGATACTAGATGGGGTTGTGTGATAAATAAATAAATATATATAGCCACTTTAAGCCTATGTAAAATACCCTACTATCTGGTACTTTTAGCCGGATCATCAAAATAGTGATTCTTCATTGTCCTGTTGACAAAACTTTAATCATGATTTAATCCATTATCATCTGTCATTAAAGGCAATGTATCTGGCAGGTCGAAATATTCATATTTTGGTGTAGATGTTATCAAATAATTTACCAGTTTACCGGACAATTTAATTATTGTGCCGGCCAAAACGGCTTTAGTCCAGTAGCAAAGATAAATGTGATTTTGTTAGCTCGCCTGCTGCCCGATGAAACTACTTCTCGCATCCGGATAAAAAGTAGCCTATATGTATAACATTCTGTGTTTATATACCAAAGTCTGACAAAGTTTCAAAATCCAGTAGTTTTTTGCGTGAAAAAAGTACAAACAAACACCTAAGTGTAAATGTGAAAAGATATAAACTAAAAGCTAGTTAATTTTCTTTGTATATGCTACCTTAAACCGTCCAAAAATAAAAATATCACACATATTTTATAAACAAAACGATTGAGCGGATACACATAACAAAACAAAAAAAATACACTTTAATAAAAAACGGTACGAATTACAAATCCTCCAAAAATATTTTCTTTTAAAATAGTGGCTATCGCACAGTTTTATTTTGAAACTGAAATATTTAATCACTTCCGCGGATCGCTCGCTTCGCTCCGAATACAGGAATATCCCGGATAAAAGGCTAGTAGCACACGACATGAATTTTAGAATATCGTCAATTAATTAAATTGAGTTTCAACTGAAAATGATTGTCCGGTTAATTAATTTTAAATAATCATAAAGGTTGCATTGGCGTATTGTGGCTTTCGCTCGGACTGCTCAATTAAATACCCGCGTGTTTTTTATTTTATTGACTTTGTGTTCACCATTAAATATAAATCATAATTTAGCAGAAATATTTATGGAATTTTTAATGGTTCATTTTCATGGAACCGCTCAATTAATTAATTGTTATCGTTTTCCACTTCATGTGATATAATATTTAATTGGCTATTGTAACCGGAATTCTGCGAATTTTGTGTTTTTCCCATTGTTGAAATTTATTATTAATGAGACAGCTATTGTACTGCCATTGGTCATTTAGTTAATATATTATATTCACGTAGATATAACCAATAAGATAGAGTTACCGCGGCCTTGATACACAAAGGGCTTCAGAAAGAACAGTGTTGGGTTTCAGTCAGTCAGTAGTAAAAGTCTCACACTCCCTCGCATTGCACCTATACCCGATGATTTTCAAAATAAAAACACCTACTGTTAGGCACATTATTACATCATAATATTTGAGAGCCCTATTTACACGGAATAGTACCAAAAGTACGGTGTTAACAACATTCGGAGTGAAGTACAGAAATAATTTAATTTGTAAGTGTACTTGTTTATGTCGAATGTACTTTACGACTGCGGTTGGGATCTGGCCCGATCGTAAAGTGTGGTTTTTTTACGTAAATCCAGGATTTTTTTACACAGTCGTGTAACAAAGTAATGCTCAAGCAATCGGTACATATTGTAATGAGAATTTAATGTGTTCACTAATAGTATTTTCAAAGAATTTCGATATAATCCCTTTAACGGTAAAATGTTCAACAGTATTAAATAAGCTGATAATGAATCCTTCCTTTGGGTTTATAATCTTAGTTTCGTCTGAAAGCTAAAGACATAAGCCTCATTATTATGAGCTCCCAAAGTTTATATTCCAACTTATTACCAAAGCAGTTTCGTAATTACACAAGCTACAAATTACCATTGTCCCGAGCAAGACATAAATTATAGAGCAAACATAGAGTTGTCGCGAACTATGACATTTGTTTGACAGCTGTCAGAACACACTACTGAGCTGTCAGTCTGGCCTTGAGTACGCTTAATCAACGTAGTTTCATTAACAGTTGCGTCTGAGCGACGTTTTGGTATGTAATCTATGTTTGCCGTTTGTCAAATCGTGTTGGCGACATGTTGGTAGCGCTTAGTAACAATTGTTGGTGCTTTTGACCTCGTTACATGAAGCATTTCGTTCAGAGTCTCTTCTTTATTTTAGTTTCGTAGTACCTAAAAAGCTTCTACTTATTCAATTTTAACTACCTATCTTATTTGAAATTTCGATTATAGCTAAACTGAGGTGATAACACTTTCACGGTATTGTGACGAAAAACGTTATGTAAAAATTGCGGGCGTAAGGCAGATATTAAACCAGTGTTACGCTTCGGTGTAAACGAATTCTTTAATCGCTCTCATTAATTCCAGTTTTATATTTAAATAATTAGGTTTATTAGCGCATTTGACCCAGCCTTTAAAAAAACATTACGTGCGGTTCCTATTTTTCTTAACGTTCAACATTTTACGAAACGCTGTAAAAATAAATGTTTTAACAAATGGCATAATAAAAAAACGGTCATCTGGTTTATACTGTGTAGTAAGCGACCACCCTCGTCGGTGTTTGTGAATGGAATGAGTATTTTTTTTTCACTACATTTGTTTGACAATGGCATTTAACGTTCAGCCTTGTCTCAAAAGTTTTATTGTTTGGCTAGTTAACCTCTTTTTTATAAAACTTTACGCGTAGCTGACTCATACCTGTTTCAGTTTTTCTTAGTAAATGTATTATTTGGAATTGTGAATGATTATCCAAAAAACAGGTTGAATCACCTTTTTAGTAATCTTAGTATTCACCTGTTTTATTCTTTGTATACTTCAAGCATGAAACTTGTGTAGAGATTTTATGACTTGAGCACCTTACCTTGTACTATATATTCCTATTTTCCTAATTACTTCGATGTATGTATGCCATTAATTTACGAGTAACCATCCCTTAAAGACAAGATAAATGTAACCCACAAAATTGCAACTTCAGCTTTCACCCCGATCCTTAAACCGCCGTTTAACAGCCCGTGTTGGCTGCTCAATTTTTAATCCCGCGTTTATATTTAGTGAAGGCCATCCTGTATGCCCAATAAATAATGTTTTATTACTTCGCGGACACAATTCGTACGGCTACGCAGTGACAACGTTGATGATATCGCCCGATTCCAATAATGGGAGCTCTTTTGTTTTTTTTCTTTTGTTTTCGTTCCGCCATTTTATTTTATGGACGTGTGGGGGGAGGGAGGGGGTGATAATCGTCTTTGCATGTGTTAGTAAAGTCTTGTAGAGGTGGGACAATAGGCTGTAAGATAGGCTGGACAATAACCCTAGACTGCCTTTGCTTTGTTATGGTGAAAGTATGTTTTTACCGCGTCTGAGTAAATTTCTTGTTACACAGCTATTCAAATATTGAAGAAAATCGCAGAAATTATTAAGTATTCAATATTCGTTGACTAAACTATACACTATACAATTTTTATTTCAGAGTGGTTATAGATATACTTACAACAAGAAAAACAAGAGCGACAGCCGCTCGTAGCCATATTTAATTTCCATTGTTTCTTAGAAAACAGTATTAGTCGTTTGTATTTTAAATATAATTTGAAGGTATTTTACCGTGGAAACTTGAGGACTAATTGTAAATTATAATAAATACCTCGTACCCCTGGGGCTTTTTTAGAAGTATTTCTTACCTTAATTGCTTATATTAGTTACCAGCTCCCGCGTCCAGGCAATTCATCCCGCACCCGGATAAAAAGTAGCACTGTCAAGCTGTAGACTAACCACCAGTCTTACCAAGGGGTATTAGGTTGCTCGGGTAACTGGGTTGAGGAGGTCAGATAGGGCAGTCGCTCCTTGTAAAGCACTGGTACTCAGCTGCATTCGGTTAGACTGGAAGCCGACCCCAACATACATAGTTGGGAAAAGGCTCGGAGGATGATGATGTCAGGCTTCAGACTATCTGCTTACCTTTAAATTCGGTTCTAATTTTGTTTTTTTTTTTTTCTGTTTCAGGTATGTTTTACTTCGACTCTATCGAGATGTTTTCAAAATCTATGAAGTCATCGTAGTGAGTAATCTATAAGATATTTAACTTTGAATGATTTTGAGGAATGCTATTGTCATTGATATAAATTGATGATCATTATATGTATGAATGATTCATCTACGAGTCATTCGTGTGTCATTTATGAATATGGTTAAAAACTTTGATAGTTTTGAGGACTTTAGTTTAGATAATATTTGTTGTCTACCTAGTTTCACTTATTAACTGAATTTTCATGTACCAAAAAACTATGAAAACACGTAGTATCAAAAACTATTCAAAACACGCCATAATTATAAAAGTCCTTCCTACTCGCCATCATGAACAAAATTATAAAAAAAAACGGTAATAAAAATGTTTCTGCCCCAGGGACTCATTGCGTCGGTTTTTGCCCGACTGTGTCAGAAGCGAGGTTATGTTTTTAAGGCCGAACTTGGCCAGCCACAGCATATTGCATGTCATCATTTGTCCTGGGACATGAAAATTGTTGTGTGGTCCAAGGCACAAGATACTAGCGATTTATATAATTTTAAAATGCACATTTTGTGATTTGATAGTTACTAAATTATATTGTTATGTTATTTAACATAATACAAAATGTGAGGAGCATATTATATTGCATCGATACTAACATAATAAACCAGGACAGTTTCTATGTTTGCGCCAAGTTCAGTATCCACTGGTCCGATTGAAAAATGTTTAAGTGCTGAATAGCCCATTTATCGAGGGAAGCTAAAGTCTACTTTTTACCAGATGCGTGAAGTAGTTCCCACAAGATGCGTGTAAAACCGCGGGCAGAACCTATTGCTTTACAAATTATATTTTGATCTCATGCATTTTAATTTAATTACAGAAATTATATGAAGTTTATTTCCTCAGTAATTTAATGCACTATTTGGCATTTTTTACTCACTGTAAATACCCACCACACACACATAATATCTTCGGGATTAGGCTCTATACTTTCAACCCTTCAACGAGAAAATGCTATCAACTTTTACCCGACGAAATTGAGTTTGAAAAATCCCGTTGCACTTTACACTAGTGTAAATTGAGCGTACGACTTAAAAAGTTCATACCGGCTAAGCCAATGAGGACTGTAACTGACTTTTGGAGGGAAAAAGAAAGGTTTTCAGTGAACTAGAGGTGTTTGGTAAATTTTATTTTATGTGTATTACGGTTTATTGGTTGTTAGAAATATTATTTGCTTTATTTTGTCAATTAAACCAAACAATGTGCTCTCTTGGTACTTGTTGTAAAACTTTGAGTTATTAAATTTTGATACTTCTTGACAGTTTTTAAGTAGATATTGGGGAAATGAAAAATCTGAAAATCGTTTTTTTTTTTTAATTTAAGAAATATGTAGTCTGGCTTCAGCCAGCGGAATACTTAACGGCACCTACGTCTAGAGGGAAGTAATTCGTAATTTTTGTTTTTTCAAATCGGTTCAGTACCTAATTCCTGAAATAAGCGCTTTCAAGCAAACAATCTCTTCAGCTTTACAATATTAGTATACATCTACCATATATACATTAAAAATGCACAGTATTCTATCTTTATTTTTTAAAATAATAACAGAAATAAACTCCCCATTAAAATCGCTCTTCTCTCATCCCATACACCACACTCACTGCGTAGATGTTGATTAATGGGCACACCCGCCTCTCAGTAACTCAACTAATGCGATTATCTTGTTACTAAAACAATGAATGGCAGGCTTTACGATTTTTATTCACGACACACGACAATTCAAAGCTGTGTGTACGCAGATTAATTTGACAGTTGCAAAATGTAGTTAGGTAATTTCGAAAATTATATGATTTGAAGTACCTAGTAGTTTTTGGTCCTTGGTTGCTTTATATCATTAAGAAACTTTGCTTAGCAAGAGTAGAGCAGTAAATTTTTAGCTATCGGATATGAATACATACAAGTTTACATAGTGATTATTTATATTATTGGCACCATGTATGAGAAGTTAATTATCACCTTGTCATGTATAATTTCTAAACATTAACGTATTAGCTGTTTTATGAGGTTTCACCCGCGTATCCAGTATCCAGATAAAATGTTACTCGGGCATTTTGTAGCTTACCAACAGTGAAAGTTCGGAGTTAGCAGTTCCAAATCGGTTCAGTAGTTTCGGAGCCTTTAGGGTGTAAACTACCAAACAAAGTAATGTTTTATCTTTATTACATTAGTGTATATGTACGTAATACTTAAATGTTTAAGTTAATCGAATTGCCAACAGTCGTATCATCAACCTGTCAAAGCTATAGTATTAATGTTTTTTGCTTCATTGCAATAGTGAAGGGAAAGGCGTGACCAATATATAAGTAAAGTATATTATGTACGTATTACATGAGGTAATCGATTTCTCATACACGAAGTTATGTACCTACTTACCTACATCTTTTTTTTATTGGAAATCATCAAATGACTCCTCCCGCTGTGGCTGCAGCGTGAGGGAGTGTCAGACTCTTACTGACTAAAACTCATTATGTTCCTTCTTAAGACCTTTATGTATCAGGGCAGCGGTAACTCTTTCGAATAATCCCACAGCCCTGGACTTATATCTGATTTCAATATAGGTAGGTATTTTGCGAAATTTTCATTTCATATTTTATTTATTTTATGCTCGTTCTTTTTTGTGATTATCTTTAAAAGTGAACTATAATATCTGTCAGTTCGAAACAATGTTGATTGAAATTCTTGAATACATTTCGTGATATTGACATGAGAAGCTTTTTGACAAGACATGTGCAAAAAAATATGTTTTTCTTTACAAGCAATCTAATAGAATTATCTCAAAGTTTTTATCAAAAATCCACATTGAAAAATGTCACAACATTAAGCCTAGTACTCACGATCACACACTGTCAAAGTGACGTTTAAAACTGTCACTTTGACAGCTGAGAACCTGTTAGTCTTATCTATTCATCTGCGGGCCGCGATCTCAGGAACTTAGTCGTTAATCAGTCGTGTTTGTCTGTCTGTCTTCGTATCATGGGACTGAAGTCCATTAGTCATACGGATTTTGTAACTTTTGTATTTTTTTGCCGGAATTCCGGTATCTTTGCGGTTGAGTTGTGAAAGGTTAGGTGTTAGCATTTTGATGTGATATATCATTCTTATGTAGTTTCTTTTTGCTTGCATAATAAATTATTTTCCTCAAAGGCCAAAGGATATTTCTGGTGTAGGTTTAGCCTATCTTATAGGTATCTTGTGGTGGCCAAGTGTTTAAAGTAGTGCTCTCAAGTATGACTGTGCTGGTTGATTCCAGTTTATGCAAGTACTAATGTAACTTCTCTAGAATGTCCAAGATTTTAGATATATATATTTTTATATCATGTAGTCATGACTCAATCCTTAGTAAACACAATCAATTCAAATACGATCGATCTTCCAATAACATCGAACTTCATTATATAAAAGGGGTATTTGGGCTACGTACACATGATGGGTAAATAGCTATAAAATCTTGCACACTTGGCCGCCCTTAGGTCACGTCCCGGCCGTTTTTTCTTGCATAACCGACTATACGGGTCCAATTAATTAAAGTTTGAGTGTAGACCGTGCCTTATCTTTAGTTCGATGTGTGCTAGTGTTGTACCTTCAATAATATTGATACGTGTGAGCTAGTTCGATGTGTGCTAGTGTTGTACCTTCAATAATATTGATACGTGTGAGCTAGTTTTTATAATAATAATAATAATAACCCCCCCAAGGGGCCACCTTGACGTGGTGGGGGGGCTTGTGGGAAGGCATGAACAGTAAAACTTGTCACTACGATCATGACAACCCTGTGCCATCAGGTAATCAGGAGGTACTAAATTAAATTGTCTTAACACCCTGACATCACCCTTTCCAACTAACGGTCCCAACTTCCTAACCTATCCCTTCCTTTATCTTTATCTACACCCTCCAACTCCCAAGAAACTGAAGGTTTAACCTTCAGGTGTTACCATGACTTGGATACCTACCTAAAATTCTATTCTCATAATTTCATTCTTATAATATATATCCTGTCTCTTTGAATATCTTCTTATGGGTTTTAAACCTATTAGTTTAACTTCCTATGCAATGCGACTACGTAATAGAGTATTACCCCAGGCGGGTACCGGAGCTAACCGCGATGGAGAATCCCGCCCCACGGCTTCCAGCCTGGGCTGCCCTTCGTATTCTGGGGGGGGCACCGTATCGCAGCCAACTGCTCAGTCCCAGACTGCTGCAGTACCACATGACGATGAGTCATCATGTTCTTCACTTTTTTCATCAATCCCGTCATCATCACAATCATTTTGCATCTCGCCATCACCATCATTATCATCAGCCAGTATACAGTCGGTGGATGTTGTACAGGAGACAAATTTTGTCAATGAGCCTGTACCCAACACTGGCACTGCACCAATTCGTAGAAAATGGACTAAAGAAATGAACGAATTCATTCTACGAACTTATCTTCATCTCACTATCTTGGAAACCGATACCAAAACATATCTTCAACCATTACACACACAGTTTTCATCAAAATTCCCACACATGCAAGTAAGTCGACAAAGGGTGGGGGATCAACGCAGAGCTATAGTTAATAAGAAACTATTACCACAAGATGCAATAGATCGTATTTATGAAGAAGTACGAGGTCAATTACATGTATCCCCCACTCAAACCCAACAGCACTCTACACAAAACAGTACACTACACACCAACACAGGACAACGAATGAAATGGGGTAACGAGTTAAACGAATCCATAATGAGAATTTACTATACAATAACAGAACTTGAAACAAACAAAACATCCTATAGAAAATATTTACACGAACAGTTTATAAACCAATATCCACACTTATCACATATTACAGAACAAAGATTATCAGATCAACAAAGAGCCATTGTGAACAACAAATATATAAACAGTAGCCGATTAGCAGAAATTAAAAGACAGGTATCCGAACAGTTGAGGATTAGCATTAACCGAATCGATGACCAATCAAACACTCAAACACTACCCAACACAGAAAACTACAACGATGACTATCAAACACTTAACACCGTGCTTGCAAATACACAAAACCCAAACTTACAAATTCACAGCGAACCGCATATTACGTTTGACATAGGCCAAGACGATTTAATTAACAATATTGATATTGAAGCTTTCATCTCATCCCAAAATAATACTAACACTGTCTCAGAATTTAACCCCATAATAGAAGACACGTTCACACAAGCAAAACTATATTTCCTAGACACACACCCTAACAACAGACCTTACATCCCAAAACAGAAAACATCCAAAAAATTCTCAGTTATAGTGAACTACATAGATACCAAAATTTTACCTAACAACGTAAATGCTGACACTAATTTCAACACTCTACAGTCCATCATATACTGCGCAGCATGGACGGCAGCAAAATGCAATGGAGCCAAAATTTCAGAACAAATACAAAATCAAAATCGAAGGAACATACAGAAAAAACCAAAGTGGCGGATAAGACTCGAAAAGAAAATAGACAAACTAAGAGCAAACATCGGTAGACTAACACAATACAGTAGAGGCAATAGAAGTCGCAAAGTAATAACAGCAGTAGAAACAGTAAAATCGACATACCAACTACACGCACAACACGAAGACTCAAATACACAAATAGAACACTTTTTGGACACACTGAAACAAAAACTTAATGCTGCAGCTAGTAGACTCAGGCGATACGTGACATGTACAGAGCGTAAAACACAAAACGCACAATTCACCAATAACGAGAAAATCTTCTACAGAAATATTACATCTAACGGCAACACAAATCAACACACACTTGAAACACCTACCCCCGAAAACCTTAGAGATTTCTGGGCAAATATATGGGAAAATCCAGTAGAGCATAACAACAACGCTGAATGGTTAAATCAAGTTTCATCTGAAATCAGTGAAATGAACTATGAGTTTATACCAATAGAAACATTCATAGATGTCCTCAAACGTACACACAGCTGGAAATCACCAGGCACAGACAATTTACACAACTATTGGTATAAAAAATTCACTAGGATACATCCACTCATACACAATCACCTGAACACATTCATTCAATCACCTCACTTACTTCCAACATACATCACACAGGGAGTCACGTATATGATCCCGAAGGATATAAACGACACCGCCAATCCAGCCAAATACAGACCAATCACGTGTCTACAAACCCTATACAAAATACTCACCGCCTGTATAAGTGAAGTAATATACACACACCTAACTACACACAACATACTAGCTGAACAGCAGAATGGATGTCGTAAGAATAGCCAAGGTTGCAAAGAGCAACTAATCATTGACGCTATCACCACAAATAGCGCGGTCAAAAGCAAAAAGGAGATACATGCTATGTTCATCGACTATCAAAAGGCCTTTGATTCCGTCCCTCACAGCTGGTTATTACACGTATTAAATATTTACAAAATTCATCCAACTCTAAAACAATTTTTGCAGATCTCCATGCAAAATTGGCAAACTACACTCAAAATTAATCAAGGGTCTTCATCGGTATCTACTGAACCAATTTCTATTAAACGCGGTATCTTCCAAGGAGATGCTCTAAGCCCATTGTGGTTTTGTATGGCGCTAAACCCACTATCACACTTACTTGACAAAACTAACATAGGATATACACTAACAGATGACAACACACAATACACCCTTTCACATCTAATGTATATGGACGACATAAAGTTGTATGCAGATGATAGAAACCACTTATACGAGTTAGCCGACATAACACAAAAATTTTCTAATGATATACGTATGCAATTTGGGGTAGACAAATGCAAAGTTTTGTCAATTGTTAAAGGCAAGATCCAAAACAATACATACACTCTCGAAACTGGAGAATCAGTTCAACCGGTAGACCAAAATAGCACATATAAATACCTAGGCTTCAAGCAGTCCAGACAAATACAACAGAAGTTGACGAAACAAGAACTGCAGAAAAAATTTTCACACCGCCTAAACCTCATTTTAAAAACAAATCTCAATTCCAGAAACACAACAAAAGCTATAAACACATTTGCGATACCCATTCTCACATACTCTTTTGGCATTGTACAGTGGACTAATACTGACATTATAAAATTACAACGCACTATCAACACACAACTCACTAAACACAGAAAACACCACCCAAAATCATGTGTACAACGCCTCGTACTACCAAGACAAGAAGGGGGAAGAGGGCTGATAGATATAAACAATCTTCACAACAAACAAATATCTACACTTAGAAATTATTTCCACAACAAAACTGAACATTCAACACTTCACAGACTTGTAACCAACACAGACAAACAACTTACACCGCTCAACCTAAACGACAGAAACACACAAACAAATGAAACCTTAACTAGCACACAACACAAGATAGCAGCATGGTCCAATAAAGCCCTACACGGAAGACACCGAGCTTTCCTGAGCCAGCCACACGTCGATAAGACAAAGTCGAACGAATGGCTCAGGAGAGGCGAACTATTCCCGGAGACCGAAGGATTCATGCTCGCTATACAGGACCAAATCATAGCAACACGTAATTACAGAAAGTTCATTATTAAAGACCCAAATCAAATAACAGACCTATGTAGACACTGCAACAGTGCATCTGAAACAATCCAACACATAACGGGAGCTTGTAAATCGTTAGCACAGACTGACTATAAACACCGTCATGACCAAGTTGCAGCCATTATACACCAGCACTTAGGCTACAGATATAAACTATTGGACAAGATGATCCCTTACTACAAATACAAACCCGAAACCATTTTAGAAAATAGGAACCAAAAAATTTACTGGGATCGAACAATAATCACAGACAAAACCATTCACTACAATAGACCCGACATCACAGTACACGACAAATCCACTAAAACAGTTTATTTAATAGATATTGCCATCCCAAACTCACACAACATTCAAACGACCATTTCAGAAAAACTTGCAAAATACCAAGACCTAGCAATTGAAATCAAAACTCAGTGGAAAGCACAGACTGTCCACATAGTCCCTATAGTTATGTCATCTACTGGAATCATACCTAAAACCCTTACACAAAGCCTCAACATATTACAGATGCCTCCTTATACATTACACATGCTTCAAAAAGCCACCATTCTTAACACTTGCCGCATCACCAGAAAATTTCTGACATCATCCACACTATCTTCCACAATCTCTATCTAATCATCCCCTTGCACGCTTGGCCCCGGCCCGCATGTAAAGGTTTTTATACTCTCTTACAAGAGAAGAATCCTAAAAAACTCTATATAATAATAATAAATCATTTATTTGCTTTTTAAACATGGTATTTTTGGTGTTACATAACATATAAAGGTACAAGCATGTTTAGCTATGTTATAGCATGCAAAAATTTCAAACTTAAAACTAACTCTATGAATTATGAAAAATATGAACTCTATAAATAACCTATCTGAGATCAAAATTTCTTTCAAGAAATTCACTAATACTATAAAAGCTACATTTGACTAGCCATTCATGAAGTTGTGCCTTCAGAGCTCTTACATTTAATAATTTTAGACGTCTGGGAATTTTATTATAAATACGTACACACATTGCAAGGCAGTTTTTATTATACTTTGTGAGTCTAGGTAGGTCATCAAGGACTAGCGTGTATGGATCACGTCTGCTCCGCTGTAAAACCTCACTTGCTGACTTAAACAATTTTTTGTTTTTTACTACAAACATACAAATTTCATAGATGTAAAGTGATGGTAGTGGTAACAAACCAAGCTTTTTAAATACTGGTCGACATGAGTCATCAGGTTGCATCCCCCAGATTGATCTTATGCACTTTTTTTGTGCAATAAATACACGGTTCATGTCGGTGCTATTACCCCACACGATAAGTCCATAGCGCAGCAATGATTCAACGTAAGCATGATAAGACATGATTGCCGTTTTGATGTTTGTTACACGTTTCACTATTTTTAAAGCATATACAAATTTATTGATTTTGGTACTTAGATTATCTACATGTTCTTTCCAGTTTATATTGTTATCTATTATAACGCCTAAGAATCGCGTATGTGTAACTTCTTTGATACTAGGTATGTTAAGATTGATGTTATTTTTGTAATTGTTACATTGGTTAAATTGAATGAAGACGGATTTCTCTAAGTTTATTTTCAAGCAGTTTATATTTAGCCAGGTTAGTAATGAGTCTATTGTGTTATTAATTTCAATCTCATGGTCTTTAACAGTATGACATGTTTTGTTGGACGTTACTATTATAGATATATCGTCTGCAAATAATATGCACTTATGTGTAGTTATTTTAATGATATCATTTACGTAAATTAAGAATAGCACGGGGCCAAGCACACTTCCTTGTGGGACGCCATATTTGTTTAGATTATAGTTTGAACGGTATGAAGCCATGTCTTTATTTTTATTAATTTTGTTTATAACTACGCTTTGTTGTCTATCACTTAAATATGACGATATCCACTGATGAGCAGGGCCTCTAACTCCGATAGAATCTAATTTTTTTAGTAGTAATTCGTGTGAGACTAGATCAAAAGCTTTTGATAAATCAAAGAAAAGACCAGTAGTGAGATAATTGTTATTAACATTAGAGAGTATGGTTTTCATGAGTGTAAATATGGCTAAAGATGTAGATTTGTTTTTTTGAAATCCGAACTGTTCTTCAGCAATAATTTTAAATTTACTGCAATAATCAATTAACCTCTTATGCATACATTTTTCAAAAACTTTCGATAAGATGGGTATAAGAGTTATTGGGCGATAGTTATTAACATCAAATTTGTCCCCTTTTTTAAATATCGGTTTTATTATAGAGAGTTTTAATCTGTCGGGGAATATGCCCATTGAAAACGACATATTGATTAGATACGTTAATATTTCACATAATTCATCACAGCAAGCTTTTATGATTTTAGTATTAATTTCATCGTAACCCTCTGAGTGTGTATTGTTTAAGGACATTATTTCCAGCCGCACTTCACTGGGTAACATAGGTTTTAGGAACATCGAGTTTGGATATCTACTTGGAATATGATGTTGTTTGTTCGTCGGTGCTTTTATCTGTGGTAAGTTGGTGTAGTGATCGTTAAATACAGAGGCTATTTTAACGGGGTCCTTAATGTCTTTACCATTTGACTTTATCGTTTCTATGTTGTTTTTAGAGGGTAATTTATTAATTTCGCTTTTAATAACTGACCAAGTTGCTATACATTTGTTATCGTGATTGTTGATATATTTTATATTTACGTTCTTTTTTGACAAACTTATACACTTTTTTAGTAGACCAGAGTAACTATTATATTTATTTTTATTACTAGTATTTTTGTTTTTATAATACTGGTACCGTAGTTTGCGTTTAGTTTTGCAACTTTGTTTTAGTCCTCTGCTTATCCATTTTTGTGTTTTAGTCTCATCTAAAAGACTTAGTCACAATTTACGTACACAAACGTACGAAAATCTATCTCAGTGGCGTGCACTTGGAGAGGCCTATGTCCAGCAGTGGACTGCGATAGGCTGATGATGATGATGATGATGATGACGATGATTGATTAGTTGAGGGGTTAAGATCGTTCATAACATGCCAACAAAAACATAGATTAAATGCTTAGACTTTCTTTTATATTCATTGACTCTTGTTTTAATTGTGAGTCTCTTCAGCCTTGGTTAAGGAGTTAATACTATAAAAATTCCGTCTTCGATATCAAATCATCCGTAGAAAACATAGAGTATATTGTTCCTAAACTGAATAATAAAAACTTTATAAAATTTTCAAAGGTAAAGTAAATTTTGTTTCTGCATAAATGCATTTGGATAGTTCACGAGACACGATCGCGACTCCGACGGGACGTGTACGATGAAGGTGTGCTATAGTCGAAGAGACCAACTGACATAAAACTTTCATTATTATTTTTCGGTAAAAATAATTATTATTTTATAAAAATAATTTTCTAGATTATACTATATGTATTATGTAGGTATGTCACCTACGTAAATTTTTACGGTTTTCGAAATTCACACAAAATATGTACATTTGAAAAGCATGCCTACTAAAAAACTATATTTTTTGTTACTACATTTGAAAGCTAAAAATCGTAACACGAAACCCGGTTTCACAAAAAAAGTTAGTAAAAAAATTGACGTTTGGTGTCTATTTTTTGTTAAACAAACTATAAAAACATTAAAACCGAGTTTATTACCAGTAATAGCAGTAGCGGTTTGGGTTCAAGAGTTCAAATCGTGCGTAACGATTTGCCTCTGTCTGTTGCAACGTAAAATTTATCTATATCCTTTTGATTACCTAAACTTTTGATGGGAAATACCACATATTTATAGTCTATACAAATCTTTAAAAAAAAAGGAAAAAAACTATTTTTTTTGTTTTTTTGTAACTTAAAAACTACTAGACTGATTTAAAAAATTCTTTCACTAATAGAAAGCTGCATTATCTGCAAGTAACATAAGCTATATTTTATCCCGGTATAGATTGTAGTTCCCACGGGACGCGAGTGAAACCGCGGAAAAACGGTTAGTTGTATATGCTTTTGATAACTAAACATTTGATGGGAACTGAAACATATTTCAAGTTATTTAATAACCCGGTAATAATTTTGTCAAATATGGTTCGTAAATATTCAATTGCGATCATTAGTAATGTAAACGACGACTAATAAATATGGATTTAATTCATACTACTAAAAGGTAAATATGAATGCATTTTGCGGGATTTTATTTACTCATACCGATCTTTTTTTTGTATTTTTTTTTGTAATAATACTTTAAATATCTAAACCACTTTTTTTTTGCAAATTTTGTATTTTGTTTTGATAATTACATTTTATATTATGTATGTGATAATACATATATTTATACGGGTTGAAACTACTACATCACAATTTACTTATGTACCTACATATTTCGTACTTTTTGTATGTGATTAAATATTTTGGCTCATCAGCTCCTAAACTATACACAAGGGATGTTTGTCAGATTGTCAGCGACTGTAAGCGCACCAAGTTGCCGAACTTTCTAGAACCAATACCTTCCGTGACGTCATTTAGTGCATCTGAGACCAGTCCAATTGTTTCTCTCGTAATGATCGGCCACTAACGTTAATTGTAGTTAGGTTTGTTAGTGCCACTAATCTTAGAGAATAAAATAACTAGCGGAGGTGTCATAAAGGAAAAACACAGTCTTACCAAGGGGTATTTATTGGGTTGCCTGGGTAACTGTTAAGGAAGTCAGACAGGCAGTCGCTCCTTGTAAAACACTGTTACTCAGCTGCATCTGGTAAGACTGGAAGCCGAAAGGCTCGGAAGATGAGGCGACAAAATGCGGTTGTTCGGGGGACGAGAAATGTTACTGTCTCCGTACTTATACGTCTTCTTAGGCTCCCGGCAAATTATTGTTATACCAAAAATCGTTGACAGCTGTCTCTAAGGAACCGATTGCCTCGTCGTTAGTTCACTAGTAAATGATTGTTTTAATCACGCCCATCGTACCCATTTAATCTAGTATCTTTTCCATGCCGTCTCAATCCAGCATAAGGTGGTCTTGAAGAGATCGCTCTGACTGATAAGACCATCCATTATGTCACCTTATATATAGTCCTAAGATCAAACATGTAAAAATTAATGTACTTAATAAATCATATCTATCTATCTACCTAAAAGAAGGCACCTACCCTACCTGCCTTATGGCATCTCCGCTCATCTTTCCTTTCTCCGTGAATTCTAATGCTGGGTCTGTAGTTTGCACTGAAATTAGTTCGAATTGTTGGACTTTCCAGGTGTTATAATTTATTGTTTTTGTTGTTGAACAGTTAACATGTTTAAGGCGCCTATTTATACGATCCATGGTATTGTTCATATCTGCTGGGGCTGCGGGAATGTTCGAAAGAGTTACCGCGGCCCTAATACATAAAGGGCTTAAGAAGGAACATGGTGGGTTTTAGTCAGTAAGAGTCTGACACTCCCTCACGCTGCACTCACAGCGGGAAGGGTGACTTGATAATTTCCCAAAAAAATATGGTAATCGGAGATGGTATAGCTTTCAATTAATTATTAATTACTTAAGAGTTTTTGGCTTCAACTGAGGTATCGCTTATTAATCTTATTCGCCTATATATTGCAATTAAAAGCTTAAAGAGTTGATTAATAACTTATTTATTAACGAAAAGAAGCTTATGTTCGTCAGTTAATTTATTTCATCCAAAGATTATCCTGATTCTTTACTAAATAGATATCTCATTCTGAAAATGGATAAAGTGAATTTAAAATACATTATTAATTCATCAGCTGCCGGCGAGACTTAAAACCAAAATCATTTGATAAAGCTACAGTTTAAAAAACTATCTCCATACCACCTGTCAGGCCACAGAGTAAAAATAGAAAAAAAAATATCCGCCATCACACTCGAAAAAGCCGTAAGTATTTTTTAGTGAGCCGAATAAAAATACTTCCATTTTGAAAATACATTTTTAATACGCAGCTTAAAATAATTCGTGGAATAAATAAAATTGTTGCGAAAAACCGACTGAATAAATTATTGCACCTCACTATTTAGTGATGGCAATGTTAGGCTGGGGACATATAGTGCCTTTTTATGGAATTTATTTTTTATTTCTTTTTTTTTTTATTTAAAACCGTTGGATTACGAGCTTTTGAACAATGAGACATAATAAAGCATAATATTTTTACATTACCTACTCTATGAACAGAGTTGTTTATCTCGGCTTAACCAGGTTTTTGACGTGCAGACTCTAGTTAGGCAATTGTGCAAATTACACATTGTCCAGCTTTGAATATTTACATAAAGCTTGTGCTATTCAAAGGTATTTATAAAACAAAAGACAGTTTACTTTATTTCCTTCTGTGTTTACTAATATTCAAAGAAACAATTGCTACATCACTAGAAAATTTTAATAATCCCGCCTTTTCTAAAAATAACTTTATTACTCAAAGTTTAAGACCGTCGACAGTTGATCCGATGACAAGTAAAAATTTTTTTAATCATACTAATTTATGAGCCCAAACAAACTATCGGCCGACTAAAAGTTTCCAGTCTGCTCTCTAACCTAAACAAGAATTCTCTCGCGTCCATTTTCCATTTATAAACCATTTCTCGCCACAAAAGTAATTCAATTTAGTCACGTTCACTAAAATAGAGACATCCATTCATGTACACTGCCCCTTAATGCATTTATAGTCGTGTCACGGAGTGAGCAATAAGCGGAGATACCATAATGCAGGTAGGTCAGGCGCCTTCTTCTAGGTCAAAAACGTACGGTAGGCGTGACCAAAACGATCAGTTACGATTGAACTTCCGAGGCGTTTGGGTGCTTTGCGACATCTGTCAACGCGTTTTGGTATTACAAATAAATAATAGTTTAAAAAAACTAAAAAACACGCTTTTTATAGAAAAACGAACTAAATAATTTAAGCCCAAACACGAGGTAGTTTACATATTCAGTTGTCGAGTTCCCTCGACCCTCTCTGGTCTCCATCATCAGGTCAGCTCCAAATTTTCACAGTTGAATAGTGCTTTTAGGCGTACACCTAAGTGTCAAGTTTTTACCCTATGTATGCCTACAAGTTTTGAAGGTTGCCCTCGATTTCTCAGGGTTTCCATCATCAGATCCTGACCTGATGAATATGGGACCAACTGGCAGCTATTCCAAGTCGAACAAAAAAAGAATCACGTAAATCGGTCTATAAACCTCGGAGTAATCGATGTGTATGTGTAACCTCCTCCTTTTTGGGAAGACGGTTAAAATGGAATAATTTTATCAAATTAGTGTATTGTCATCGGTCCTCAATAAATCTACAAAGTTTGAACGAAATCTGGCCGTTTAAAGTGGGTCAAAATCGCGCCCAAAGAAGTCGGTTACAAACAAACATACAAACATACAAACATACAAACATACAAACCTACAAACATACAAACATACAGGTGAAGCTAATAAAAAGCGTGTAAAAATGGTCGGGTGCAAAGAATGCGTATAAGGGCGGAAACAGTAACGTTCCTCGTCCCCCACTCACCCGCATGTTGTCGCACTACTTTCTTAAGAGATTTTCCGTTATGGCACCTCCGCTAGTCATTTTGTTCTCCATGAGTCGTGGACATCCGCGCACGCAAGTGCTAAATACGTATTTAGTGGAAAATGCGAAACATACGTTTTTGTTGATGTCTGTACCGTGTAATGACGAGTAACAGTGTCGGATTCGTTGAAAATTAACTCAAATTAACGACATGCGTGTGACTGAGTTCGACAGATGTGACTTTTCGTGCGACAAACGCAGCTGCGATTATGTGAATGTAATTTATTTTGACTTTAGGATAGAAATAGATTGCAATGTTTCGTTCATCTTTTTTGCAATGAGCTAAACATATTAACATAATATATTTCTTTGAAAAAATCAAACAAATATGTACTAAGGATACTGTTTCGATCTTGGTGTCTAATTTCCATCCATAAGAACGGGAACCAGCAAGTGACCATAATATAAGTCAAATAGATATGAAATGGTCTCAAACATAAACTTTGAATCGTTGTTGAGAAGTAATTTTATCATTACATTAAAGTTCGACTGAGGACAGGAAACTAGTCAGTCGTAACAATGTCACATTTACTTGAAAAAGTCGCTCAAAAAAGTATTATCGTCTATATCAAACCTTATCCATTGTCCGCGACTGTACTGCACAGAATTATTTATGCGTTGTATTATTGAGTAATTTGTGGATGATGGTACAATATCGATATTGCATGGTGATAAACCTTTATTTAGTTTCCGCGTCTATATCATTATAAAGCATACATAAATTAACGGGTAAAACCAAATAGATCTATATCAGATTAGATAATGTCACCAGCCAGTCTTTTTCCAAATATATTATGGTCGGCTTCCAGTCTAACCGGATGCAGCTGAGTACCAGTGTTTTACAAGGAGCGACTGCCTATCTGACCTGCTCAACCCAGTTACCCGGGCAACCCAATGCCCGTGGTAAGACTGTTTGTCAGACTTACTGACTTCTGACTACTCGTAAAGACTGCCAAAGATGTTCAAATGACAGCCGAGACCGACAGTTTATTGTGATTCCCGAATCATGGTACAATTCATCATGAGAAGATGTCACCCATCCATGGATAGTTACAAATATTATTAAGTAAATGTTAGTTATTTTAACGCCTCGGTGACTTCAGTAATTTGCATCAATTTTGCGCCAACTGTTAATATAAATGACTCTTTAAAATATAATCTCTTTGTTTTGTGATTCATCTGTAAAAAAACTTTCACAGCCTACTCATGGATGTTAGAAGAATTCACGTAATGAATCATTTTGAATGCCTGACTATTGACTTAAGACAGGGTTTCTCAAAGTGGTTCTCAGTAGTGTGGAGTTGTAGCAATTGATTTAATTCATGTCTAGAAAGAAACAAATTAATATACTTAATTGGCTTATGGGAATTTAAAATTCTTTATTCTTTCAGTGTTTATTTCTTGTATTTTGGTCATGAAAATCTACATACCTACAAGATATGCGCGAAACACATAACCTTCTTGCGAGTCGCGTAAAAAAACACTGTCGGAGCGAGCCAATCATATGACGAGATAGGTCGGGCGGGTAAAACCACAGCACACGCATAGTGTTATTAATATGATAATGACAAAGGAATACCTTTATTTCTTAGATATAAGAAGACTAGATGTGAGTTTTAGTAGTGGAATATAACTTTCAGAATCTCAGACTGATTAGGTTAGATTTTTTGCATAAGTATGTCTAGTTTTTGGAGACAAATCATTACTCACTATTATCACTGGTTTCTAGTAAGAAAAAAATAAGCGTTTTGTTTTAATTCTCAATGATTCACAGTCAGTCAATGTTTGTTTGTACTTTGGTGAGTTTTAGTGGTATTTCTCGAAAACTTTTAAGTAAAGTGTGTTCGCGTAATAAACTTAGTCATTCTGCGTCCGTCTTGGTTAGGGTTGCTGTGAAATTTACTTCTTTGGGATATGTCCTGTCATCTAAATGTGTTTGGGTATAGTTACCGGCACGGATATTGGGCTCTCGGCGGAAGAGTGGGGATCGCTTTGCGCACCCGTACGCATAAGGCAATAAGGCAGTAAATCGCTTCTGCGCAGGTGAAGGTCAGGGCTCAATACCCTTGCCGATAACTGTACCTAGCGTCTTATTTCAAATTGGTTATCCTAAGTAATCATATTACAAATGGGACAGAAAGTTTATTTATTTTTACACTTTCTTCCGAATTGGCAAATAATATTTCTCTAAACTAGTTAATTATCGAAATCTGAGTAGCCAATTACTTATGACTTTTTTCTACTTTGATATTACATGATCATTTTCACGCATTTCAATGTTAACCCCAAAAATATCTAACCTCATGTTCACCCTACATGCGGTCAACAGTTATTGTGAAAATTTACTGTGAATTATGCAAAAATATGCATTGTAGTCAATGCTTGCATAAAACATCAGACGGATCGCATGGTTCATACTAATGCAATGATATCATCAGTTTCGTAGATTATTCATGATGAGCCACAGATTAAGAAATAAATGGAGAACTTAGATCTACCATTTTTTTCTATCACACTTAAGGGGTTGGTAAACGATGGAGTTAGAAACAAGCTTATACAGAAAATAACAATTGAGAGCCTCCTCCTTTTTGGAAGTTGGTTAAAAAGAGTATCGAAGAGTATAATTCCGTCACAGTGACTCTATTGCGAAATTACCACGGTCCACAATATATACAGCTTAGCAACGGCAAATTTATTTCAGCAATTATCTGAATATTGAGAAATTAACAGAATCCAACTTTGTAGTGTCTTTATTTGATGAAAACTGTCCACAATAGTTTACTATTACCTACAAAGTACGTCTATTACTCCGTTGAAGTGATGATATATCCAACACGTAATATTAACCACTTCATTGCATAGTATTGGAAATTGCACGAGTCCTCCATTCATTCATTAATCCATGTTCAATCGTGATCATAAATTAACATGATGTTTAACTTTACGGTTGAAACTGTTCATTTTGACTGAGCGCATCATGAATCGTGATTAGCTCTCTGTAGTTTAACTTTCATTTTTTTAATCTTTGCTTATTTTTTTATTGCGTCGTTGAAATAGCAAAAATTAATATTCGGCATTTAGTTTTGATGACTATTCGTTAAGACTTCGAGAGAAAAATTTGAGTTTTAGTTTAGGCAAAATGTGCCTAATATGCGAAAAATGTAATATGATTGGAGATGAATTCCACAGCTACCAGTTAAAAATATAATAGCCTGAATATAAATGTTAAAACTCTGCAACTGACTTTTGACCGCTATAACCCCCAGTTATTTTGAGATTGATACCTCGAGTCATTTTTCTGACGGCAGTCAGACTTCCCCAACAAGCCAGAACAAGTCAGAAGCCGACCCCAACGTAGTTTGGGAAAAAGGCTCGGAGGATGAGTCAGACTTTCAAGTTAATAGTTGACTCTACCTTCTTTTCGTAACTAAATCAAAAGGATACACTTTTATAAACTGTCTTCAAATATGCGACCCTTCTTTTAATCTTATGAACAAGATCTTTTTACCTTCCAAAAGTTATACCAAACTTGCCACAGAAATCTCATTTCCCCTTCCACAAATACCATAGATAGACGCCTTACAACAGAACAGACAAGACAAGCGAGCCAATTGAAAAACGAATCAAAGTCACTTCAATAATTTTTCAAATCAGGAACCATAAAATTGGAAACGTCGTGTCGAGCCGCACGAAGTCAGGGGCGCGCTACCATTCGCCCAGATTTTTATTACGAACCTAGTATGCGAGACACGTCGGGATCCCGAGTTTAGCCGAAGAGCCCCGAAGCTAAACGAACGTAGGGCTGCCATCTGAGATTTGGAACGCACTGATATTTTTAGGTGCTTGCAGAATTTTTTATTTTTTCTATCTTTTATTTAGTGTACTTCTTTATTTTAGTGGGTAAAGAACCAATCTCTCAAGTATGAATGTGTGGGCTCGATGCTAGGACAGGCAAGTACCAAAGCAACTTTTGTAAGTTTGTATGTACTTTCTAAGTATATCTTGGACACCAGTGACAGTGTTTCGGAAGGCACGTTAAAAGTCCTGGCTGTCATTGAACATCTTTGGCAGTCGTTACGGGTAGTCAGCAGCCAGTAAGTCTGACAACCAGTCTTACCAAGAGATATTTGCTTGCCCTGGTAACTGGGTTGAGGAGGTCAGATAGGCAGTCGCTCTTTGTAAAACACTGGTACTCAGCTGCATCCGTTTCAACTGGAAGCCGACCCCAACATAGTTGGGAAAAATCTAAGCAGATGATGATATAGTTTGCGAGTACGAGTGTTCTAGTTAAAGTTAAACTGAGGGAAACGGTTTTATTATAGTGTTTGCAGATAATGGTTTGTTCTGCGGATGATTGCAGTTAAACGTGCTGTGGGTACGTCAGTCGTGCATCACTTCAAGGTTTCTAGAAGTGCCTTTCTGATTGTATGAGTATTTAGGTTACTCAGCTGTTAAGTTAAGGTCAACTTAATTTTGAAAATGAACAAAAATATTTTTCGATACGGAGCGTTAAATCAGAATGAATCACAGGGATGTGTTAGTTAATTTTAATAAGGACAATCGGATTATAATTTGTGTCTATTGAACACACACTTGATTATTTACGTAGCATATATGCAACTAATACATTACAGTATCTCTTCAATCAAAGCTGGCCACACAGAAATATTACCTACTAGGAACCATAAATAAATTGCCAATTTCACAACCCTATATGGAACGCATCAAATTTTTTTTTAAATTTGAAATTTGAACATGGAATCCTTTAGCTTCCATGATTTATTGGGAGTGCTCATTTGAGCGGGAATTTTGAATCTTATTTTAGATTCGATATGGCTGTCGCTTGAGGCTGCAAATGCATATGATATGCGAAACGGTGCTTGCATATTTAAATGTGTGTCGTTGTGAGTTGGGTTGATATGTTGCCAATTATTTGCATTACTAGTTTTTTAAAGTAAACGTTTCTTCTTAGTAAGTTATATTTGCTCATCGCTGTTTTTTTATTTAGGTTAATTCGTCGAAAAGGTTGATTCACCAGTTTTTTTATTCATGCCATCTAAATATCGTTCTACATAGATAAGAAAAAGACGAACTAGATATTAACTGCCTACGTACACCGCGGTGCATACAAAGCGCTAGTTTTCGAGAAATTTTGACACGTACATACTTACAAACAGTAATCTTGCGACATTAAGTTCGTCCCACAATTTTATCAGATTTATGTGTACAGTTTTTTCTGAGAATTGTGGAGTAAATGGTGTTTGCAGTTTTAACCTTGTGTTTGTTTTAACGTAAAAAAAAACGTATTTGTTTTTGTCTATTACTGTTATAAGCTTTTTTTGCCCCCCGGCATTTTGATTGAATGATTTCGGAAAAGAATATCTTTCCCCTGTTTTCGGCTTACTACTGAATTTGTAAAAAAATAACCTCTGTTTGGTAGTACATGAGGTTTAAACCTGATTAAGAGTAGATACCACAATACATGTCTATACTTACTCAAAATAAATAGATAACGGGCACACTGTGGTTTAATAAAATATAAATTTTATGCCCACATGGCATAAAATTCACTAAGTACAAATATTTTAGCAAAATGTACAAATGTAAGCATCTCTATCAGTTTAGTTAGTCTTTAACCAACACCCCAAAAAGGAGGAGGTTCTTAATTCAGATATTCGTACCTATGTTTTTTTTTACGTTTAGTATAGGTAATACAACATAACCGTACATTCTTTAAAAACTACAAAAGAGGTAGGACCATAAAGGTCATATCTCCCACACGGACTAAGGCCAGTTCTTCAATGACTCGCATTGTGCGTCGATGTTATCCGACCTCAAACTATGAAGTTGAGTTTCGTTATTAAAAGGTCACTTGCATTAACTAATTGTGTGCTGAGAGTTTGGACTTGGGACATTTTTGTACTTATAATAATAATAATACAGGGATAATCGTCGGTTTTGTGTCACCATTTCATTAAAGTTGTCTCAAAAGGCCTTCAGCGTGTTGGCTTCGGCCCCACGTTCGCCTCCCAAAAATCCGGGACTCTATAGTCCCGAGGTCTGGAAGAGACATAATAATAATAAAAAAATTATAAATGCGAAAGTAAGTGTGTTCGTTACACTGTTACAGTAACACGGCTCAACTAAAATGAAATCGTTTATTTTGCAAGTTGGACATAACATCACTTTTACACGTCATTTTAAGAACGCATCATCATTTCCTAACTGACGGATCCCTGAGAAGAATCGCCGAAAATCAAGGGCTATAACTATTATATACTTACCTATTTTTCAAATCAAGGGTGAATTCTCCATTTATTCCTTAACTAAAGGTCAGGCCACTCATGAATGGCCCGACACGACGCAGGTCCAAACCAGAGATTAACTTGTCATTTGAATTTGACCCTTAAATAGTATCCTATATAGAACATTTTAAAACGTCAATATAAAAAGTCAACGTCGGGGTGACAGGGAGCTTGCAGATACCTAATAATAGCTGCGCCAAGACCTTTAAATATCTTGAAATAATATTTGATAACTGATAAACATAGCTTATTGACGTTTTCCCTACTAAATACCTACATGGAATAAGCGACACTAGGACGATGGATCTAAGGAATGCTAAAGGTAATCGACGTTATCTTATAGCATTAATATCTAACCCACAATTAAAATGTCTCAACCCCACAGTTTATCTAGCCAATATTAACAACTCATAACATTCATAGCACAAAACAATACACGATTGATTGTGCGCAAGCGCAAGTGAAACGCAAGGTCTACGCCCAAGCTTATCTACGCGCTTGCATCACGCGTCTACTCACTTTCAATCGACTATATTGTATAAACAATATAAACATGTCTGTTTTGTCTGTCTGTCAGTAAGTGTTCGATTGATGGTTTTGTAATGGACAGGTCACCATATGCAATATATGTAAGTGTATATGTAAGTATATTGCATATTATTTCATGTACGTGTACCTACCTCCTCCTCCGAGCCTTTTTCCCAAACTTTGTTGGGGTCGGCTTCCAGTCTAACCGGATTCAGCTGAGTACCAGTGCTTTACAAGAAGCGACTGCCTATCTGACCTCCTCAACCCAGTTACCCGGGCAACCCGATACCCCTTGGTTAGACTGGTGTCAGACTTACTGGCTTCTGACTACCCGTAACGACTGCCAAGGATGTTCAATGACAGCCGGGACCTACAGTTTAACGTGCCATCCGAAACACAGTCATTGGTGTCTAAGATATACTTAGAAAGTACATACAAACTTAGAAAAGTTGCATTGGTACTTGCCTGACCTGGGATCGAACCCGCGCCCTCATACTCGAGAGGTTGGTTCTTTGCCCACTAGGCCACCACGACTTTTCCATATAGGTACGTGTACCTACCTATATGGAATATATATGGCCGATAATGGCGTCCAGGACTATTGTCGACTACGACAGCTGTTCTCTAAGATAAGCCAGCTGTGCAGGACATATTATAGTGCACAAGCATTCTTCTGCCAGCGGTTTCATCTACGTCTCCTGAGAACTACTCCTAGAATCTGGTCATCAAGCCTAGCCTATAGCCTTCCTCGATAATAATGGCTTCTTAGTTGATTCTCGGCCACGACGGCTGTTCCCTCTAAGGAGATCAGCCAGCTACGCAGGACATATTATAGTGCACAAGCTTTTGCGCAGACACAGGAGCACTCACTATTCCTTCACTCTCATAGCCTGATGGGACGGTAATCCGACACGACCGGAGAGACATCAGGCGCAGGACCGACATTTACGTGCTCTCCGAGGCTAGGGTGTATTACCACCAACTTCTAGACTCCGCTGCTTTGAAAGCAACTACTTTGAGTATAAAGGTTCATTTTTCATAGTCAAGAACTTCATGAGTTAAAGAACAGCATACAGAACTCCATATTCAGTTGACAATTGCCATCAATTTCGAGAATACGGTGTCAATAAATAACTCCGTAAAATGTACAGACATCAGCAAAAATTATTGGCAATTCAAAAATAATGATACTTACGACTGACGAACACTATAAATAAGTTAACCCAATGATTTCGAAATACTCCGTCGTGT
Organism: Helicoverpa armigera; assembly: GCF_030705265.1. Taxonomy (NCBI): domain Eukaryota; kingdom Metazoa; phylum Arthropoda; class Insecta; order Lepidoptera; family Noctuidae; genus Helicoverpa; species Helicoverpa armigera. The sequence goes on along the minus strand of NC_087145.1, from coordinate 3,849,483 downwards.
TTTGGAGATGCGAGCGTCAACAATAATAGTAAATCAACTGTCAATACGTCAATAAAGCTTTGTATTGACAATTTGCATCTGCTGTGTTGAAATTATTCGTACATTTTCGTAGTATTCTTTGCCTAGTTATTTGTTTATTAGTATCCCAAAGAAACAATTTCTTGCATGTGGATAAAAAGCAATAGTATGTCCTTTTCCAGGCTCTAGAGTCTAGAATTTAGCTAGACTAACTGTATACCTTGGCTATGTGATATTCCTATTGATTGACCGTGTCGTTTTTTAATAAATATAATTAGCCTGTATGTAATGGTGATATAAGCTATATTACTGCCAAGTGTCATCAAATTCTATACAGTAGACTTGCGTAAAAGAGAAACAAAATATCCATACATTCTACCATTTATACAATCTTTCGCTTTTATTCATATTCATATAGGATTGACGCAGTAAGTTCCAAACACTTGTGACGTCACAGACACAGGTCCCGAAAGGTAATACACGACAAATAGATGATGCACATGAATTTAATTACGCATCAGGAACATGCGGGATTATCCAGATATTAATACTGGTGGATCACTCGGTAACAATAGCTGATATTGCTGGTCCAGAAATCGTGTAGTTTGGATAAGGTTGTTTGTCAAAATTAACTATGTTACAACAATAAAAATTGAGCACCTAGGTGATCGTGAATTTTAAGAACTTCAAGACTGTTTTTGATCTTAAAAAAAAAATAGTTTTTTTTTTACACATACATAGTACATAACTTGATATAAATATGTAAATTTTCAAAAGCATATACCTATATTTATATGTTTAAAATAATACTTATGTATGTAAATAAATACAATGCAGACACGATATTTACACAATCGGTGTATATCACATAGGATTCATGCGATAGGGAAGCTTTTAACATTTTTAAAAAATTATTTAAAAGGATAGCATAAATCGTCGAACAAGTATTTGCATACCCTTTGTGCAGATATTTAATCCTTTTAACACTACAAAGAGAAACTTTTTCACCAATTTAACTGATTATATTTTTCTTCGAATGCCGCTGCGGTCCTAAGCTCTCTAGAACGGGGATTTAAATCCTCTGGACTATAAAATGGTCACTGAATTCTCCATTATTTCCATAACAGAAGGAATTAGTAGTACCTGGAATAACAGATTGAATGACTTTGTTTTTAAAGTATTTTATATACCTTGGTAAATAGGTATGTTCTGTGTAGGTAGTTGATTCGTCCGCGTGATGGCCAATTTCTAAAATTGAATGTTTTAAGGATCCGTACTCAAAGGGAAAAACGGGACCAGAGACTTCCTTGGCCCTCTGTCCATCCGTCTTTGACCAGGCTGTATCTAATTAATCGTGATAGCAAGGCAGTTGAAATGATCAGAGATGGTGATTGTTGCCGCTACCACGTCACTAAAAACTATAATAACAACAATATTTAAAATAATAATTTCATACAACAGACGCGATTTATTGTCTTTTTATAGAAAATGGTACGCGATTCCGACTTGCACTTCTTTAAGCAAAGGCAAAGGTAACCACTAAGCAATTCTACAGTATTTATACCACATCCAAAATCCCGTCACAACAGACAAATTCCAACATCCGCCATCCATAGGTTCTGTATCGCATCGTCACAGCAGCAGGATATTAAATTTCTTAGCCACCATATTGGTGCACCTTTTGTGCAACACATAATAGGTGCATTATCGGAAATAGTACGTATGACAATGACGGGGACATAATAGAAGGGCTGTGAAGGTTGGCTCTCGTTACGGTAAAGTTTCGTTTGATGTAGGATTATTTTGTGGGAGATTATTTGGTTATTGAGAGATTTATCTTTTGATGTACCTTTGTGTAGCATTGTAATTGATAATGTGTAGAAGGCCTCGATTGATGTAATAAACTTCACTCGCTAAATCCGCGTCCTAAGGGAACTACTTATCAAACCAAGAGGGGGAATATAGTCCTGTATCCACATGCTGTCTCTAAGCCTCCTCACAACAAATTTTCAGCCAAATCCCTTCAGCCGTTCTTGAGTAATGCAACTAACATGTTTCATAAATTTCATAAACCTGATCTGATTTGATGAAGTAGACCTCTAACTTAATCTTCTATCACCATTTTAAACAGATAACAATCATTAATCTTAAAAACTAGATACACAAATTGATACCACTTCTAATATTAATAAACGCGCCAAAACGCTTTTATTAGTTACAAACAGACAAACAGATCTATCAATCAATCTAGATGACCTTTTATAAAAATTACTGCTTAATACTGTCTTAGAGAATTCATTCGTAAGTATAATAAGTCAAGAACTTTTGTGTTGCGTATTTGTGTTACTGTCTTGTGTTTGAAATTGGTACTTTGGGAAAATGACTTAGGCTACGTTCAGATGACAAGCGCACAACGCGCGTTTTGATATTGCGCGTTTACAACTTCATACATTTTATAACGCCTAACGTGCGTTAAGATGTGTACAGCCTGAATAAAAAGAGTATTAATTAAGTAAATACATTTTTTTTCAGGCTTCAGTTTTTCTAGTTTGTGTTTAGGCATTTTCAATAGATATAGAAAATATAGGTAAAAGTGAAATTATATGCCACCCACGCCATTCCATTATTACGCTTATATTAGCTTCACTTTTAACTAACTATGTACGTAAGAAATTTTGGAATCTTAGTTTGTAGATTATTTAACTGACTTCCCAAAAAGGTTCTTAATTGCAATGTTTTATGACAACAAGTAAATATTTTCGTTCATTTTACAAAATTTCACAAAACAAGATTTTTAAACGCCTTCATAATTTGAACCTCCATTAGAAATACCACAATAAAACTAATTTCGCATACCTCCAGTATCAGATACAAATCGCTAAGCTTCATTGCGAGATTGACCCTCTGAACCCGATGTATCGCTTTCGTAACCATTCGTGAGAAGTATGACCGGCGATTGCACTGTCTTCGACTGTACATTAGTGGTACATGTCATGTACACTCGTGTACGTAAGTGTTTGAGGAATTATGTAAAACATGGTCCATTTGGTTGGTGGTCTTGTAATATTATGAGTGTAAGGGTTTTAGACTTTCACGGTAACACTGCTTGAGTGGTTGATATGGGATTTTGTATGGGGATTCTGAATAATATAATAAAGAGGTTTTCCTCCGAAACTACTGAATCGATTTCAAAATTATTTCATTGTTGGAAAGCTACACTCTTCCCGAATAACATAGGCTATATTTTATCCCTCTACGGGCGGTATTTCCTAAACGACCCGAGTGAAACTGCGGGAAAACGTCTAGTAGAATACATTTTCTTCGAGTGTTTGATGTAGTTGTCTCCAGACGCGGGTGAAACCGCGGGTAAGAGCCAGTAGTAGCTCCTTGTACAGAATATTCATTTCAATTAAAATTCGTATAAAAATGATTCTCGCATTTTCATTTTGTTGTTTTAAGCTTTATCCATCACGCTATGTAGATTTAAATAATTTAGTTAGTTAATTAACTTTGTTTGAAATTATATCCATCAAAATGTAAAAACTCACTTTGAGAAGCATTTTTTAAAATAATAATTCTGCTTTAACAAGATTGTTCAAATGATTTTCGAAATTGTACAAAGGAATACGTTATTTAATTAGATAGCCGTTGATTGTTGAAAGGTCGCTATTTTTGTAATACAAGCTTTTCCCCCCGAATTCACTTGAGTTTTTGAAGCAAATTGTGAGAAAATAGGCACACAAGTTTAATTTACAGCTGTATGCAAAATTGCACCTAGAGTGTGTCACATGTTAGACACATAAGTTCTCTTTCAAAACTAAAAGTTTTGGTTATCACTTGACAAGCTCTATTTTAAGATTTTGCTCAAATCTGATGTGTTCTGATGTGGAATTATGACAACGACTGCTACTGGTCATATTTGACGGCTTTAGGTACCTTCCGAACCACGGGTTTTTATCTCTACCATCTTAGAGACTTCGGGCTTGATTTTGGAGAAAGTACCTACCTACAAAGCTTTTTGACCCAGGTATCGAACCCACACCCAAGGGCGTGCTTCGTGAAAGTATGTACTACAAAGAGATTTTGACTCATTTATTGAACCCACATCTTAGTGCAAAGCAGTCGAACTTTCAATAACTAGACTATTACTAGTTTCAATACAATACCCCTAAACAGGCAGGCTAATTTCCCACACCATCACCACAGCAAAGATTTACACAAAACTCCATAAAAAAGAACCTATTTTGTCATTATTCGCGACCAATTACTAAGATGAAAAGTTCCCGCGTACCGTCAGGCAGTGATTGTATATAATTGGACATACGTGAAGAATGCCTGTCCTACACTGAAGACGTAATTGCAGCCTTTGTGCAGCTAATGTGCCGATAGGCTGTTATTTAGACGCAAATATATCGATGATAGTGTATGAATTATTGTGGTTATTAAGTTTCGTTTTGTTGTTTTCTGTGTTTGCTAGATATTATTTTATGAATTTCAACAAATAAGTCTGTATCAATATACTCTAAATAGTCTTAAAAATAAACGGTCAAGTGCGATATGGACACGTGTTTCGGAAAGCACGTTTAATTAGTGTGTTCAAGCTATCATTTGAACATCTTTGACAGCCGTTGCGGGTTGTCAGAAGCCAGACTGGCAACCAGTCAGACCAACATAGTGGAAGGCTAGGCAAATGATGAGATGGAAGAATTCTCGGGTAGGGCCTAGAGATATAATCCAAACTAATATTATAAATGCGAAAGTAACTCTGTCTGTCTGTCTGTCTGTCTGTCTGTCTGTCTGTCTGTCTTTCTGTCTGTCTGTCTGTCTTTTCTTCACGCCTAAACTACTGAACCGATTTGTGTGAAATTTGGTACAGACATAGTTTGAAACTTGAGAAAGGACATAGGATAGTTTTTATTACAAAAAATAAAAATAAAAATAAAAAATTAAAGAAGACGGATCACAATCCATACAAAATTGCCCCACCTCCTATAACAATGTGACGTATCTCAAAAAAAAGATAAAAATGTTTAAAAAAATATGGCATACTCTGTAATTCATTTTTTTTACACCTTCATACGAAAAAAATGCTTTAAAAATTGTTCAGGCGCTGTTATGAAAACATCGTTCATAGGACTATTTATGGACTATTTTATTAAATTATTTTTTTGTTCGATAGGGTATACCTCACAGGTGGTCCCATAATCATCAGGTCAAGATCTGTTGATGGAAACCCTGAGAAATCCGGGGCAACTTTTGAAAGTTGTAGGCATGCGCAGGATAAAAACTTGACTATAAGGTGTATGTCTTATAACAATATTATTCAAACCTTCACTGCTGCAAAGGTATATTCAATACAAATAATATGAGCCCAAACACGAGTTAGTTCACATATTCGTTTGTCGAGTTCCCTCGACCTTCTTTCGTCTCCATCATTAGGTCAGCTCCAAACCTTTACTGTTGCATATTGTTATAAGACATACACCTTATAGTCAAGTTTTTATCCTGCGCATGCCTACAACTTTCAAAAGTTGCCCTGGATTTCTCAGGGTTTCCATCATCAGATCCTGACCTGATGATTATGGGACCACCTGTAAGGTATACCCTATCAAACAAAAAAATAATTTAATAAAATAGTCCATAAATAGTCCTATGAACGATGTTTTCATAACAGCGCCTGAACAATTTTTAAAGCATTTTTTTCGTATGAAGGTGTAAAAAAAATGAATTACAGAGTATGCCGTATTTTTTTAAACATTTTTATCTTTTTTTTGAGATACGTCACATTGTTATAGGACGTGGGGCAATTTTGATCCATCTTCTTTATTACGGACATACAGTGCCATCTATTGGTCAAATCTATTGGTCAAATGTCGAGCTGTTCCTATGCTCCGTAGATAGATGGCGTTAATCGCGCAATGGTGTCATTACACGTGTTCGGTTCATGTTATTGTTTTAATTCATCGGAAAATCCATCAGAAAAATGTAAATAAACAGTAAAAAGGTGTAAAAAAATTAATATTAATATAATAAAAGTTTTACTACAAAGAAAATGCTCTAACGGAGTATAGATTGCTATTAGTACTACGCGCAATGGCGTCGATCGTTACACGAGTTCGGTTCATGTTGTTTTAATTCATCGGAAAAAAGTAAATAAATAGTAAAAAGGTATGAAAAAAATAATAACAATATAATACTACTTTTAGTACAAAGAAAATGCCCGAACGGAGTATAGATAAATAATCCGAGTTGTCACTACGCTCGATAGATGGCGTTGGGATCGAAATAGATCGCGCTATGGTTTCGTTACACGCATTTGGTTGGGTATCGGCCGAGCGCTTCGGTACCGTCGTGGAAAAATTGTATTGTCGGTTGTATGGTCGTTTATGTGGTTTGGTCCTGTTTCGTAAATTCTAAAATGGTTCCGTTGTATTTGTCGATTTAAAAGGTTTATTTGTTGGGTAGAACTGGTTGTTGTTTGATGTAGGTTTGATCTCGATTAATAGTACTTAGTTAATTTGTTTAGTAAAACTGTAATAAAATTCTAAGTTCGTTTTAAATTATTTAGTTTTAAGTTCGTTTCTTTTAAATTATTTAGTTTTAAGCTTGGTTGTTAAATAGGATAGGTTGTAATATAATTTCTATTAAATTGTTATAAGTTCGTATTTTTTTTAAATTCTTTAGTTTTAAGTTAGTTTTCAACTTAAGTTCGGAAAGATTTTAATATTTCTTTAGTTTAAGTTCGTTTTTAAACTATTTTTTTTCAATGACAAGAAAACGCAAGACCAATTTAGCACGTAGTTCCAGCGGAGCTCGAGCTAAAAGAGTTGCAAGAAGTCAAGAGTCTGAAGAACAGACTCAAGCCCGTTTGACTTTAGACGCCGAGCGTCACGCTGCTCAAAGAGCTGCTGAGACTGAAGAGGTGAGGCAGGAGCGACGGCTCTTAGATGCTGGACGTCATGCAACTCAAAGAGCTGCTGAAACCGAAGAGGTGGCTCGAGAGCGCCGGCTCTTAGACACCGAACGTCACGCTGCTCGAAGAGCTGCTGAGACTGAGGAGGTGAGGAAGGAGCGACGGCTCTTAGACGTTGAGCGGCATGCTACTCAAAGAGCTGCTGAAACCGAAGAGATGGCTCGGGAGCGCCGGCTCTTAGACACCGAACGTCACGCTGCTCGAAGAGCTGCTGAGACTGAGGAGGTGAGGCAGGAGCGACGGCTCTTAGACGTTGAGCGTCACGCTACTCAAAGAGCTGCTGAGACCGAAGAGATGGCTCGGGAGCGCCGGCTCTTAGATGCTGGGCGTCATGCAACTCAAAGAGCTGCTGAAACCGAAGAGATGGCTCGGGAGCGCCGGCTCTTAGACACCGAACGTCACGCTGCTCGAAGAGCTGCTGAGACTGAGGAGGTGAGGCAGGAGCGACGGCTCTTAGACGTTGAGCGTCACGCTACTCAAAGAGCTGCTGAGACCGAAGAGATGGCTCGGGAGCGTCGGCTCTTAGATGCTGGGCGTCATGCAACTCAAAGAGCTGCTGAGACCGAAGAGATGGCTCAGGAGCGCCGGCTCTTAGATGCTGGGCGTCATGCAACTCAAAGAGCTGCTGAGACCGAAGAGATGGCTCAGGAGCGCCGGCTCTTAGATGCTGGGCGTCATGCAACTCAAAGAGCTGCTGAGACAGAAGAGGTGGCTCGGGAGCGCCGGTTCTTAGACATCGAACGTCACGCTGCTCGAAGAGCTGCTGAGACTGAGGAGGTGAGACAGGAGAGACGGCTCTTAGACGCCAGGCGTCATGCAACTCAAAGAGCTTCCGAAACTGTTGATCAAACTCGAGTACGTCGGCTTTTGGATGCTGAGCGTCATACGTCTCTGATTGCTGCAGAGTCACATGAAGAATCTCAAAGACGACGTGTTCTATTAGCTGCACGGCAAGCACAAAGACGAAATATATTTACACGTAATACGTGGGAGGTATTTCATGATGCTGCTTTTGATTATGACCCTTTAATTGATTACATGAACCATCGATTAGTGCTCTTAGGACGGATGGCTAAAAAGTGCACATATTGTATGGCACTAAAATGGAAAGAAGAAACTCCGGGTATGTGCTGTTCTGGAGGTAAAGTTTCACTTCCATCACTTGGTGTTCCAGAGGAACCCCTGAAAACATTACTTTTATGCGATAGTAATGAGTCACGACTCTTTTTGAACAGTATAAGGAAATATAATAGCTGTTTCCAAATGACATCATTTGGAGTAGATCATGAGGTTGTTATGCCTGGATTTTCCAGTACATTTAAAATACAAGGTCAAGTTTACCATAGGGTTGGGTCTTTACTGCCTACAAACGATCAGCCTAAATTTTTGCAAATTTATTTTATGGGAGACGAAAATAGTGAAGTTAACCGCAGATGCCAAAATATTAATGGAGTTGAAAGGGATACTGTCTTAAAAATCCAGAGAATGTTGCACGAGCATAACAACCTCATTAATACTTTCAAAACAGCATTAGAAAGAATGCCGGGAGAAGAATACAAGTTGATTATGCACCCTGACCGTACACCAACTGGGGAACATGAAAGACGGTACAATGCACCGCTTATTAATGAAGTAGCAGCTGTAGTCACAGGCGAACAGTTTGCTTCCCGTGACATTATTTTGCATGCCCGTAATGACATTTTAAGTAGGGTACCAGATACACACAAATTTTACGACGCATTGCAATATCCGTTGATATTCAGCAAGGGGCAAGAAGGGTACCACTTTCAAATACCCCAAGTCAGTCCTGTAACAGGTTTGCCTGTAAACAACAAAAAAGTCTCATGCATGGATTTTTATGCCTACCATATCATGGTTCGAGAAAATGATTTTAATATAATATCACGATGTAGACAACTGGCCAATCAGTTTTATGTTGATATGTATGTAAAAGTTGAAAGCGAACGATTACGATATATATCATTAAACCAAAACAAATTGAGAGCGGAGAACTATGTCCATCTTCAAGATGCTGTGGCAAATGATGGTAATGTTAACCCTAACGATTTAGGTAAATTGGTAATTTTGCCATCATCTTTTGTAAATAGCCCCAGATATTTACACGCTTATACACAGGATGCATTCGCTTACGTACGAACATATGGTCGCCCCGATTTGTTCGTAACTTTTACATGCAACCCAAGCTGGCCTGAAATAGTTGAAGAGTTGCTGCCGGGACAGAGGGCAATCGATAGACATGATATTGTTGCAAGGGTTTTTCGATTAAAAGTTAAAAAGCTTATGGAAGTTGTCAATAAAGGAAATGTATTCGGTGAAGTACTATGCTTCATGTACTCGATAGAGTGGCAAAAACGCGGGCTTCCTCACGTGCATATTTTAATCTGGCTGAAGGACAAGCTGAGACCCGATCGAATAGATAATGTTATTAGAGCGGAAATACCGGATCCAAGTAGTGACCAGGCACTTCATGAAATTATTATTAAAAATATGATTCATGGTCCTTGCGGTCCTGACAATCCTCAAAGCCCCTGCATGAAAAATGGAAAATGCTCTAAAAAATATCCTCGCACGCTTATTAAAGAAACTGTCCATAATGACAATGGATATCCGCTATATCGAAGAAGAGCACCAGGCGATGGGGGACAAACCGCGTCTGTAAAAGTTCGAAATGTTTATGTTACTATTGATAATAGTTGGGTAGTCCCTTTTTCGCCCGTATTGTCAAAAATGTTTAACGCCCATATAAACGTAGAGGCTTGCAGCTCAGTTCGCGCTATCAAATATATATGTAAATACATAAATAAAGGTAGCGACCAAGCTATTTTTAATTTCAAAAACACCGATGCTGCTAATCCCATAAATGAAGTCCAAACGTACCAGTCTGGTCGTTATGTTAGCAGCAACGAAGCCGTGTGGCGGCTTTTAGCCTTCCCGTTACACGAAAGGCACCCGACAGTCACACACCTGACTGTACACTTGGAAAATGGTGAACGTGTCTATTTTACTGCAAACAATTTCCAAGAGAGAATAACCTCTGCTCCAAAAACAACACTCACCGCTTTTTTTGAGCTCTGCACAAGAGATGAATTTGCAAGGACGCTCCTCTATGTTGATGTACCAAGATATTACACTTGGAACGCTACAAGGAGGGAATGGAAACGACGAATCCAAGGAGTTCCGGTCCAGAATTGGCCTGGTGTCAAATCTGGAGATGCCTTAGGCCGAGTTTACACGGTTCACGTTACCAATATGGAGTGTTTTTGTCTGAGAATACTGTTACACCAAGTGCGGGGGCCAACTTCTTTTGCAGATCTCAAAAAGCTTAATGATCAAGAATTCTCGACATTTAGAGAGGCATGTGAGGCAAGAGGACTATTAGAGAACGATAATCATTGGGATCTAACTCTAGAAGAGGCCGCACAGTGCAAATCTGCGCCACAGGTGAGAGAGCTTTTTGCTATATTAATAGCAACGTGTGGACTCTCAAACCCTGAATATCTGTGGGAAAAATATAAAAATGATATGGCGGATGACATTTTGCGTAGATTTCAAGAAGGGGACTCAAATATTTCGTACAATGAGGTAATTTACAATGACGCTCTGACCAAGGTTGAGGACCAAGTGATAACTATCACTGGTAAATATTTGTCCGATTTTGGTATGAGCAGACCTCAAAGAATTGGGGAAGTCAGTAATGATTTAATGCGAGAGCTAAATTATGATCCAGTTTTGTTACAGCAACAAATTACAGAGGCCCTTCCACTTTTAAATCCAGAACAAAGATTAGTCTTTGACACAATAATCAACAAAGTTGCCAGTGGCGAAGGTGGTTTGTTCTTTTTGGATGCTCCAGGAGGTACCGGCAAAACCTTTCTTCTAAACTTATTATTAGCTGAAATCCGGAAAGATAAAGGAGTTGCTGTGGCAGTAGCTTCATCCGGAATAGCTGCTACGCTGCTTAGTGGAGGACGAACGGCCCACTCAGTTCTGAAATTGCCACTAAATTTAGCTCATGAGGAAATGCCAGTTTGTAACATAAGTAAAAGTAGTGAGCGTGGAAGAATGTTACAACAATGTAAACTGCTGGTTTGGGATGAATGTACGATGGCCCATAAAAGAGCAATCGAAGCACTTCATCGCACGATGAAAGACATTAAAAACAGTCAAGGTATTATGGGAGGAATGGTAGTTCTATTGGCTGGTGACTTCCGGCAGACCCTGCCGGTTATAGCAAGGGGCACACCGGCAGATGAAATCAATGCCTGTTTAAAAGCATCTGTGCTGTGGACACATGTGAAAAAGGTTTCACTGTCGACGAATATGCGAGTATTACTCCATAATGACTGTCAAGCCGGGCAGTATGCTGCTGCTCTTCTGAAGATCGGCGAGGATCGTATGCCTACCGACTCCGAGAGTATGATCACGCTGAGCAGCGAATTATGCCAAATTGTGGATAGCACATACAATTTAAAAAATAGTGTCTATCCGGATCTATGCGCCAATATCGAAAATCGGGAATGGTTATGCGAAAGGGCAATATTGGCGCCAACAAATGAAATAATAGGCCGGATAAATGACCAAATTATGTCTGACATAGAGGGAGATGTCATCGAGTATCTATCAGTAGATAACGTCGTGGATACCGAGCAAGTGACATGTTACCCAACAGAGTTTCTCAACTCCTTAGAGTTATCAGGAGTGCCTTCTCACAAGTTGAGGCTGAAAGTTGGTGTTCCTGTGATGCTTATGAGAAACCTTGATCCACCAAGGCTATGTAACGGCACACGGTTACAAATAACCTATTTAGGACGGAATGTAATTAAAGCCGTTATTATGACTGGAATGGCAAAAGGCGAAACTGTAATTATTCCCCGCATTCCCATCATTCCAACTGATTTGCCATTTCAATTCAAAAGAGTTCAGTTTCCGCTGAAAACTGCGTTTGCAATGACCATAAATAAAGCCCAAGGGCAAACGCTAAAAGTTGCGGGGGTACATCTTGAAAAAGACTGTTTCTCCCATGGGCAACTCTATGTTGCGTGCTCAAGAGTGTCAAAACCACAAAACCTTTTCATTTTTGCAAAGGATGCCAAAACTAAAAACGTGGTATACAGAAATGTCTTGGTGTAAGAAACATTCATAATCTGTAAAGCCTAAAATAATAGAATTTAAATAATAATTTTAATTTTAATTTTGCAGTGGGTTAAAAACTTTCTGCTCAAAGTAAATTTACGGACGAAGTCGCGGGCAAAACTACCCATGCTAAAACTGCGATAATAACTCTGTCTATCTGTCTTTCCGTCACGCCTAAACTACTGAACCGATTTGGATGAAATTTGGTACAGACATAGTTTGGAACTCGAGAAAGGACATAGGATAGTTTTTATCCCAAAAATCCTGCGGGAGCGGGAACTATGTGGGTAAAACCAAAAATCTGCCGGAAGTCACTATTCCACGCGAACGAAGTCGCGGGCAAAAGCTAGTCTATATCTATAGGTACAGAGTCGAGAAGGTCACTATTATTAAGTTGTAAAAGCGTCTGAGAATTGCCCTATAGGTCGACTCAAGTACCTAATAGTGCCTACCTAGAACTATTTATAATACTATTTGAAGTACCCAACTATCGAAGGTTCTAGAAATAGTTATTAATTAGTTACTCGAAATAACTTCTAAGCTATCGGTATTTTTTTTTTTTTTTAATAATAATAATAATAAAATTTATTTATCCACAGTTACATACAGTTTGTTTGCCTTAAAATTAAGTAAGGTACATTTGTTAGGTGTAACTATATTGTAGTAGCAGACATAACAGACATATATATACATTTAATAATATTATGAAGCTGAAGAGTTCGTTTATTCCCTTAAAACTACTGATCTGAATGGAAAGATACTTTCAGTGTTAACAAAACCTTTCTGATGAATCAGTCTATATATTGGTATAAACCGCATGCAAATCTATGCAGTAGGTTTCAAGTTTGACCCGATTAGATAGTCAGAAAGACGCGACGACGGACTTTGTTTTATAACATCCATGAAAGACAGACAACCAAATCTCTATTACTAAACTTGAAACCCAAAAAATATATTTCTTTAACAATACAATTTTGAAACAAATCTCCAACATCCATTCTGTATAGTGTTGAGTACCCATTGATGAAGTGCGCGGGGTCGCAGGGTCGAGTCCCGACCCGTTCCTTTCACTTTACTCTTATGTAACTGTGTTACTAATGCTCTGTATGTATGTTTGTGTTAGTTGCGTCTACTTGTTTTAATTATATGGTGATATTGATAGTATGGTTTGTAGGCGGTTTGTTAGAAATCGTTATTAGAGTACTTACCTATTCTACTTATACTATTATGGAAATGAATGGTAGTGATTGATCGTCATTTTTTATGATTTAGTTGGTCTTGTGTGATTTTATTTAAGGTTATTTTAATTGATTACATAAAAAAAATATATTTGTTATAAGTCTTATGTGACCTACTTAAGTGCACATAATTATTTATTTCATTTTTTATGATACCTACTTATCTTTTTAATGCGTAAGTATATCTACCGCAATGTTGGATATAGATTATGTATATGCAATCGTCAATCAATCAATCACATCAATTATTAATAAAAGCCGTTTTTCATAAAGGTATGAAAATACAAACTTACTTGCAATAAGGTATTAAGGATGAACGATGATGAAACTACAAGTACTACAACCAATTCACCAAAACGTTCAAAATCCAACCTTATCACATTAAATTTAAAGTCGTTATTGCAATAACTTTGACATTACTCAAGGGAGTGCGTGATAGGCCTGCAAATTCTTAGTCCTAAACTTAATTAAACATTATCTATACCTAGGTAGACATAGCAGGGTGTGCCTAGATGTAATTAATTGTTTGTGACGTCATCGACTTGTAAGTACCTAGTTTATTATAAACTAGCTTCTGCCAGTGGTTTTACCCGCGTCTTATGAGATCTACTCAGCGAATACCGGTAAAACGTAGCCTATAGTCTTCCGCGATAGTAAGACTTCTTAGACGATTGTCAGCCACGGTGGCTGTTCTCATATAAGGAGATCAGCCAGCTTCGCAGGACATATTATAGTGCACAAGCATTTGCGCAGACACAGATGCACTCACTACTCCTTCACTCTCATAGCTCGATGGGACATAAATCCGACACTGCCTGGATAAATGGGCTATCTAACACTGAAATATTTTTTAGGTAGTAAGTACCTGAGATTAGCAGGTTCAAACAAACAAACTAATAAGCTTTATAAATATATAGCTTTATAATAATATTTCTGTTTGTATATATTTATATCTGCAAAGGTTATCTAGTATGCAGGTGTCTGGTCATCAGTTTATGTATTTGTGTCTGAGTAATAAGTAGGTAGGGTTCATAATTGGTTAATAAATTCCTTTACGGTTATGTAATATCGCTGTCCCCACCGAATAATATCGTAGTCGATTATTACGATAGAAGTGCTTTTATGGGGAATTATTGTTCTAGAGGTGCGATTACACCCTGTGAATTTTTTTCACGTGATTCGTGCTATTACTTTTTGAGTTAGACATTCTGTAATGAATTTACCCATAGTATTCTACTCTAAATATTTACTCTAGATATTTCAGTAAACCGTTATTACAAACTTATTCAAGTAGAAAAAATAAAACTGATTTCGGTAAAGTATGTTACCATATTATTCGCGTTTACTGTTACCACAATAGATTGTTTTGAGCAGTGAATACTATGGCAATAATAAGTTACCATTATGATGAACATCGCTACTTTACAGTCAAGACAATCGCAATGGACTATTGCCGTGTGTAGGTCATTGTCAACAATTTACATGAATAAAATCGTATTGTGCATTATGGTTCAAAATTTTGTTACATTTCTGGTAATATACATTTTTAGCTAAAACTTAATGAGAATAAATCCAATATTTATTTATATGACGAATAAATATTTAAGAAAAAAAAAGCCAGTTTTTGATATACCAACGATGTTGCTATGTAAATCTGTTAAGAAGTTATAAGCAAAAAACGGTTTTTTATTTTTCCTGTAAAATTTTAAGTTTTTGGTTACGATATTATTCGTTGGGGACGGCGATATATAGGTACTATGCAAGTAAATACTTATTATCAAGCAAAAATTTGTTAACTTATCATTGTTCAACATTCTATGTATTTTCTTTAGGATTTTTTATATGTACATTTACAACCAACCTATGTACACTTTCTAGGTATATGTTTTTTTTCTTTATTTTTAAGGGACTTTTGAACACATTACACGCCAGTCCTATTAAGTGTATCTTGAAAACCGTAATTTTTACACAGGTATCTAAGCGAAAATCTGAAATAAAACATATAGAGGCTCATACAAATAGGGAAAATATTATAGAAATAATACTTAAGTGGATAAGATAGATGAGGAAGATATTAGTATAATTTTTATCCGGTTTTCCTTTGATTTTACTTGCTTCCATTTCTTACGAAAAATCTAATCGCGTTTGCTGATATAATATACCTGTATAAGTACAAACAAACCAGATCTTGTAAGTACAAATATAACTAGTGTATCTTCTACATATAACCATGACGGAATTATTGTGAATGAAGAGAGCGTTGAGATAAAACCATGACTGAAATCGCCAACCCGTTTCGGCAAGCGTGGCGATTAACGCTCATTCCATCTCTATATGGGACAATATTTGTGCCTTGCTGTAAGACAATAATACGGCTGTTGATGATGAAAAGATTAACAGATTTACATAGGAATAGATTTCAGCAGGGACTATCTGTCTGCGTCCCGAAGAATCTACTTACATCAAACAGCTAAAAAGAAGTCTATGTATCGTTACTTTTCATCTTAATCAGTTCAACAGTTTTAGCGTAAAAGTGTAACAAGCACACATACTTTCACATTCATAACATTAGCATAGGATTCAGACGATTGCATAATTCAATCTGACAACCATACTCATTCACCACCTATGTTTGATTCGTCCACAATCTATGGTCAAGCTGACACAAATACAGACTATTCACCTATATGACATCACGGAGGAGCGGTTTCCTGGCTGGTATTTAACTAAGAGATAAATCTGCATCGCCTTGTGTGACTGGCTTGCGAAATTACTTGATTAGAACTAACTGGAAATGTGGTATGTAAAGAAACATGGAATTTATGTGGAATACTAAAAAGTTTGCAATCTTGCTATGGTGTATCTGGTTGCTAGGGTAACTGTGTTGAGGAGTTCAGATAGGCTCCATGTATAAGCCATCTGGGCCTGAGATGCACCCGGTTAAGACTGGCAACCTACCCTGACATATTTTGACCTGACAGAAACGGCTGTAAGCAGATGATGCCTAAAATTTTAAAGCGTGGTGGTAAAAAACTAGCCCATGTAATTTCTCAGACTGTAGAGTATTTGTGTACCAAACATTTATATCGTTATGTAGTTTTGGCATTAAAGCGCGCCAGATAGATTTCCGTTAAGTAATTGCACGACATAGTCTGAAGATTTTATGAAATAGAATAAAAACGTCAAAGAGCTACCCATCCAAAAGCAAAACGAAAATAGTAGGTACAGGTAGTATAGGAGTGTAATTTCTTGTTTATATCATATAGTAATGTCAGACTTTTGCTTACCAAAACACTATTCACTTACCGCAATACTATTCAATAATAATAAATCTACAGTATTTCTTAGTAAATGCATACATCGTGCAATGAGGAGGAATAACAAACAACATGCCACGCCCCGCAGGCTCGCCTGTATCGAGAATCTGCCATTTAGTTGTGTCGCAAGAAACTAAAGAATGGTTTGTATGCAATAATATTTGTTTGTAATAATCAATTAAGACGTATTGCACATACCTACAATACTACGTAACTAAAATGTAGAAAAGTCGCGTTGGTGATTGTCTTTTTTTTTATGGGAAATCATCAAATGACCTCTCCCGCTGTGGATGCAGCGTGCGGGAATGTCACTCTTACGCCAGTAAAACCCACCATGTTCCTTCTGGAGTCCTTTGTGTACCAGGACCGTCCAATCCCTTCGCCCATTGGTACTTGTCTGATTAGGAATTAAATCACAGATTACTTAATAGTTACTTCGTATTAAAGACGGACACTCGTACCTTAGAGGCTGCTAGCTGTAGCCACTAGACCACCCCGACTTTTTCAATTCCTAAATAAAGTATAAAAATTCTAACAATCGTATCTAAATATAAAATTGTGTAATAAAATCGCGAAGCAATGTCAAGTTAAATATAATTCAAGCCAATCACAGTCCCATTTTCCAGTAACAATTTTATTTAAATTTTCATAACTGATCTTTCGACATTTCTCTTATATTTTGCTGTTCCGTAAACACTCGAGTTTGCTATTTGTCTGTCAAGTAATTTACACTGATTTTACATAAGTTGAAAGGAAGTTAAACCTTATAGTGCTTGTTTTAAAATATACTTTCCTTTGTCTCGAGTGAATCCCCATTGATGAATTCTTGGCCCCATCTGTGTCGTGCAATTAACAATGCTAAGTCTTGGGTCCTATTCTCACACTTAGTGGAAAATGTTAGAAAAAACGAATACAATTTGCCCTTTTAAAACTTTTTTGGAATAAAAAAGCTACGTCTCTCGTCTCGTAAAAAACCTGTTGTAGACATGCTGATTATTTTTTCAATGTTAAAATATTCCAATTGAATCGTAACATAAAATTATGTACGTAAATTGACAGGTAAAGTGATATTATAGTAGAACTTTGTTTGCTTAACAAAGGCAATATTAAAATTTCACAGCTCAGACAAGTGTATCAAAAAAGTTTCAATAATTATGTAAGCTTATATAAAAAAAAATATGTAAGTCTACTTATAATTGTTGGCCATACCATTACCATCTCCAAGAGTAATTTGTAAAGCAATAAAGTCCAGTCAACTATGAAGACCAGTATATTTAATACCATTCGACATTACAACCGGATATATTATCGAGTCCTGCTTTCATAGCAGCCCAAGAAAGTCACGCCTGTACAATAGTGCGTAATTTTTCGAACCATTTGCTCCGTCGGCCATTGTAGTTCCGAACTGCAATTAAGAGACAGAGGGAGAAACTTTACGCTCCTCTGATCGACTATTAATAATTATCTTAGTAATTACTTACGGTTTGTTACCATAGTCTTGTTTAGGAATTTAGAATTTACAAAATCACTGCTTATTATTTCACGCGCAATCTACTCGCTAATTTTGCGCTCGGTGAGATTTTCGAGCGGTTTTCGAAATAGGGACTCCCATTTTTTGGCCAAATAATGTTTTGTTGTTGTCAGACTTATATTTAAAGGGTTTACAAATATTTTGAGTGGAACTTAAGTGCTACTTAACTTGGCGAAATTTAAACAGAATTTCGAGAAAAAGGCTTTTTATTAAAACCTGTGTAAAGTGTGTTTAACAAAAGAAATTGCTACTTTATATCAGCAAGTCCTGAACATGACAGCAAATGCGTTATTTCAAAGAGGGTTTTTAACCTTCAAAATTTAAAAGCATGTATTTATATTCTACACAAAAAATACTATTTTCATAGTGTTTGTAAGTTTTCTTTCTAGTCTTAGAAAATCTCTCTTATTGCGAGACTACTGACTTCTAAATGGTGTTAGTCCAAAACAATTAAACTACAAGAAAAATCATTCACGAAACCTCTCTTTCTCTCTTATTCTCTTTCTGTTAAAACCCCCTAAAGTCTATAAACCACATTCTGACAAATATTACGAGCGATCAGATGCTATATGTCAGTATGAATAAAGATATAACCCCATATCTCATTCCTTAAGACATTTTACTTATGACGGTAGTTGTAAATTTGGTATTCAACGACCTTATATTAAACAGAGCAATTTGAACTCTAACTTAACGTGGTTAAAGTTCATTTTTGCGTAACAATTTTGGGTCATAAATTGGCATTAGAACGTATCGGTAATATCTCAGGTTTTGTAAAGTGGTTTAATGATTTTTGGTGTTTTAGCTTGATTTTATGTTTTTCGTGTGTTCTGATAACAAAAGGCAATCTAATTACCTTGTAACTTAGATAATCTTCATTGATTAACTTACTTAGAGAGAGTAATTGGCGCTCATTATCAAGTTTAAGTAAGGGAGTTAGTAACTTTGGCAGTTTATTTCTTTAAGCCGGAGTCTTAGCAGGAGTCAATAGTGTCGTCAAAATTTACAGATTTTTTTGTTTATTTATTTCAGGAGTGTTACCCGTTAATTTAAGTATGTACGAGATTTTCATAACATCCTGTGTTTTGACTATTAAATGTGGTTGATTATTAAATGTGGTTCCGCACAGTTTATCTACAAATTCTTAAAACCACGTGACACAGTTCTTGTCAATCACGCACCCTGTAACTGGCAGAATCGAAACAATACAATATTGCCAGATAACCTTCCCCTCCCCTCCCCTATTCCCTCAGGCACCGAACAGATCCGACGGAGTACGCATACGAATTTGTCGTTGGTGTTCCCCAAATGTTTCCTTCTTATATTTGATTCTTCTGTTATGAAGTTGCGAATATTATATTAGATCGAAGGATAGGTGTGGTTTTAGGAATGGCAAATATATGAATCTAGGTTTGTGTTGAGAAATGTTTTGAAGGAAAAAGAAACTGTAGTTCTGGTTCTAGCAGATATGCCCGCCCAAGACTTCATATGTAAATGGATAATTTTTGATTTTTTTCCTGCTTTTAAATAACATCCATACATATTTCACGCTGTATTTTACAAAATATATCACGGTGTACGAACTCACGACGACAGTAAGTTGGAAACACCAATCTTTACTAATGTGATAAAAAAGAAACATTTCTTTGTTTCATTGTTAGTACCCTAAAAGCTTCGAACGGACTGAACCGATTAAAAAAATTATTTCCTTGTTGGAAAGCTACACTCTTCCCGAGTAACATAGGCTATATTTTATACCTCGGCTTATCGCCTAGTTTAAAATAACCTCACTCCCAACATAAGTTAAGTATATTCCTAACCTTACTCAAAGAACCCTAAAAGCAATAAAAGTACCAATACCCCAAACTTTTTAACTTCTTGTAACGATCTAAAACAAACACACGAGAGGTTGCGTTTTTATGTATTGACAAAAGGCTTTTAGTCCTGTTTGTTCAGTTACAAGCAAATACCATTCTAATGTTTCTTTCTTGTTGACCTTACTCAATTCTGAATATGTTTGGGAAGTGAAAACGTCAACCCATTTGCTTCTTATCGTGTGGATTTCGTAATGTAAGAAGCCTTATTGGAACGAAAAGCTAATTCTTAGTTGTGTACCTATGTAGCAGTATAGTTGTATATAAATAATTACCAGTAGTAGTTATAATTCCATGTCAAACGCCATTAACACAGAATAAATTGTGAGAACACTTAGAATAAGGCTTCTTACATTACAAGAAGAAGAAAAGCAGTTCTTTTCTTCAGACATTTAATGATCCCTTAAGTCACTCCTTAGTGACAGATTCTCATAGAAATTCTGCACTAAGAAACGGCTTAAGTAACCATTAAATGTCTCTGAGAGTGTAAATTAGACTTTTTCTGCTAATTGAAATGTCTGCCTGTTTCATTTTAAACGTCACCTGCGTCACGACTGTTGAATCATACTCGACAAAGATAGTGCTTTCTAGGCCCTATTCCTTGTAAAGTGTTAGTTTAATTCAATAGAAACCTACACTAAAACAATGTTAAACCAATACTAGTTTCCTTATCTTGATTGGTGAAACATGGCCAGCTGTCAACGTGTCGGCAAATTATCTGCCGTTCGTGCAAATTGTGCGGAATGTACGCCTAATTGCGTAGGACTTATCGGCGAAATGTTACTGAGGAACTTATTAGTACTTGTCTAATAATGTTTTGGTCCTGTTTGATTGGTTTTTGGTTGAAGAAAGAATGAAAGACTGTAAGATTAATATTGAAAGATATGTAAGACTAGAAGCAGGGAAATAGAGGTGTTTTTGAGGATGCTGCTGAATGTAATTTAACGTGAAATAGTCCTAATTTAATACGTATTTTTTCAATAAATGATTTTGACTTTGGTTTTAACGTATACGTAGCTGCCTGGCAGAATGAAGCGTATCATTTTATAGGTTTTTTGGGAACCCGAAATTAGTTTTACAATTACGCTTTTAAAATCATGATTCAAAACTCCTCTTTTACAAAGCAAGAAAGATTCAACGTCAAAAATATATTCCACTTCACCAAAGCAACATAAGTACCTACTAAAATCCATTTTTCCATCCAAAGCGATTATCGAATATTTTAATCCGAGCACGTTGCCTAAACCAGGGAAGTGCATTAACGGTATTATTAAAATATCGATATAAACCGACGATCAACAGAAAATGTTCGCTTATGCATTGGCAATTTAATTATTAAAATCGCACGTTTAATCAGCGGTTAAAGCTGGAGGGATTAATTGTGAAACTAGCTGTGTATGCTAGTTTAGGGTTGAATCGTCACATTTGAAAAAAAATGGTAGATTCAAGGATTTGCCTTTCTCAAATGATAAGCATTTTAAGGGGATACATAGGAAGTGGTGAAGGGCGGGCGTTTTGGGGGCTGTCTTTTGTAAATTTGACGTTCAAAAAGTGCTGATTTTCATGATAAATGACTTTTGATTTTGATTTTGAAGGACTTAGATAATGAAATAAGTGGGCAATTGTTACAAATATCGAATTTGTTGTTTTTTTTTTTGTTTGATTTTTTTATGAATTTGTTCCCGATTTTAGGTTTTCTTGAATCTTCATCTGTCTAGCCTTTTCGAATTGGTATTGGAAAGGGATGGTCGTTCGTCTAGAACCTTCTTTTACCATAGATAGATAGTAACATCCAAAATAATGTAAAATTCGACTTTTTTCATGTACGGAACCTTCAGATCGGACAACATTTTGTACCTACTATCCCGACGTTATTTTTTTGTGAATATTTTGTCGCGTATCGCGATTAAAAATAATTGTAGTGCGTGCTACACCAGACGCGAGGGTTGCGGTGAAGTACTTTGAGTGCATTAGTGCAATGTGCAGTGTATGGTCGGCTGTAAAAAGTCCATTAACGCTATCAAAATTGTTGGTTGAATATTGCAACTAAAACAATGATTGAATATTGCAACTAAAATATTATATTTGAAGGTCTCTGCTGTCTAGGTTATTATGTGTGTTCGCAAGTTTTCAATTTTCTAATTTCAATTGTGTTAATGGTCTTTTGTTGCTGACTGTGCACATAGGAAAATGAAACAGTTTTCTGATTTTTTTTGGGTTTTTCTGATCTAGTTAAATGGTGTTTGTGTGTGGTAGAAAGCTGGTAGTTTGCTGTAATCAGTTGGTGCCTTTATGGACCTTTTAACTGTCAATTCAAGATTTTTTAGGAACAGAATAAAAATACAAAACAGTAATACGAATTATCATACATTTACAATAATATCCATTTATTGAAATATCTCCATGTGTCTGATCTTTCCATTTAATATATCCGACCTTTTGACTTACCTTGACCTCGACTTATCACAAATGAAAATAGGCCATATTCCTTAAGCAATAAGGTTATTTTTCGAATGGTTATAAAAAGGGAAGTTCAGGCTACGAATTTCAATATCAATAACGAAAAGTTATTGAAGATATGTCAGGTACTGGATTGAATTTTATTTTTTTTCAGCTGTAGGCAAACGAACTTGGAGTTCTACTTATAGTATTTCGAAGGTTAAAAGAATTTTAGGTAATACGGATGCCTATTAATTTTTGTATTATTAAAGGTCCTGTTATATGGCTAAGTTTCTAGTAAAAAAATTCTTTAAGAAAATCGATCTTCCGAAGTTCGTAGCCGCCACGATACCGCCCAAATACCTGATCGTTGTTATATGCGTAGTACCATCCTGCGCCTGATTTTTCTCCGGTGGTGTCGGATTTCCGTCCCATCGCGCTATGAGACTGAAGGAATAGTGAGTGCTCCTGTGTCTGCGCAAATGCTCGTGCACTATAATATGTCCTGCGCAATTGGCTAATGTCCTTATATGAACAACCGCCGCAGCCGATGATCGGCTAGGAGGACATCATCAGTCCCATTCATTTCCATACTGACTTATGAGCCTGAACAAACTGTCATCACCCTCCAAGCCTTTTTCCCAACTATGTTGGGGTCGGCTTCCAGTCTAACCGGATTCTGCTGGGTATCAGTGCTTTACAAGAAGCGACTGCCTATCTGACCACCTCAACCCAGTTACCCGGGCAACCCAATACCCCTTGGTTAGACTGGTGTCAGACTTACTGGCTTCTGACTATCCGTAACGACTGCCAAGGATGTTCAATGACAGCCGGGACCTACAGTTTAACGTGCCATCCGAAACACAGTCAATGGTGTCTAAGATATACTTATAAAGTACAAACAAACTTAGAAAAGTTGCATTGGTACTTGCCTGACCTGGATCGAACCCGCGTTCTCATACTTGAGAGGTTGGTCCTTTGCCCACTAGGCCACCACGACTTTTTTTGAGCCTGAACAAACTGTCGGATGACTCAAAGTTCGCAGTAGATAAGTCGCTGGCTCAGTAGTAGATTTGGTTGTAAATTACTTCATAGTTTAACTACTTTAGGCCAGCATAAACAATCCCTCTTACACTATTCCTGACAAGAAACTTCGCCTATCTCATCGCAGTTTTTATTGCCCCACATAACCCTCCCACGCGATGTGTGTTTAATTCCACCTTTTTATTACATTGAGTGTCTGCCTGACTGCTTCTGTTCACTCATTCGATCTCAATCTTCCAGTCTCGTATGTCGTAAATGCAGTTTCTTTTATTAGAAACTTGTTATTTTAAGACTCGTGTGTGAAGGTAAAATAATTGAACATTTACGCTAGGGGACTTAATTTTATGTTATTGTTTGTTTAGATATTAATAAGTTCTGTCATCTTGTTATGGGTTCATAAATGGTGCACACTTCTTCTAACTGCCCTGTTCCCAATTTTATTTGGGGTCGGCGCAATATGTCTTTCGCTTCCATTCCTCTCTTTCACTCGTCATACTGTCACTCACTCCCTTCTTATTGGTGCACACCGTAAATGTAATAAAATACCATAGGTATTCACAAACATTTTGCGTTAATGAAAAATCAAATCATTCATTTAGAGTGTTTCTTTCTTTCTAAAGTGTCTTCCCCTATAGTTACCACCGCTTTAAACTAAAAACCTATATTTTAACATCAAAACACCAGCAACATTTATATCAACTGTCCATTCTACAAAAAGGACACTAAAATCGCTTATTCCCTAGCCCAACGTAACCCTCCCACGCCGCGGGCAGTCCATTCTTCGGTTGTTCACTTTCTTGCCCCATATAGAACCGTTTGCTGAGCACACATGGGAGTTTTTGCACCTTTTCGCCCGTGCATCCGCGACACTGGTTTTTGCCAACCAAACGGGCAAATTGAGACGTCCGCTTTATAGGGTTAAAGAAGTGCTTATGGCTAAGTCAAAGCTGACTGCTCAGTCATAAAGTTAAGCAACGCTTGGCACGGTCAGTCCATGGGTGACCATCTTGTCATGACGAGTTCTTCCGTGTTGCGGAAAGCTCGATAAACTGTAGGTCTCGGCTGTCCTTTGAATATCTTTGGCAGTCGTTACGGGAGGTCAGAAACCAGAAAGTCTGACAACTAGTCTTATCAAGGGGTATTGGGTGGCACGGGTAACTAACTGGGTTGAGGAGGTCAGGTAGGCAGTAGCTCCTTGTAAAACACTGGTTCTAAGCTGCATTTGCTTAGACTTGTAGTCGACAAAACCAAAGTCCAACATTGTTAGAAAAGGCTAGGCAGATGATGGGTTTTATTTTTCGGTAATTATACTACTGGAGGTGTTGAATATCAGCATTGTCAAGTTATTTTCGTCGTCAACTTAAAACACTTACCCACAACTTTGGTTTAAGCTCGCGTGGGCAGAAGTTCTCAGACGCTGTTTAAAAAATCAAGAGTAACTTGATTTAAAACTTTATGTAGCTGAACCTGACATTAATTAATTATTTTTTATTTGTTACAGGTAAATAGGCATTCCAACAAGGATTCCTGGTATACTAGGCTAAGTAATATTTTATTAATATATCAATAATTTTAACATTACGCTTGTAATGCTATAATTAACATTATATTTTGGAACTGATTTTATTTCCAATAAAACACATTTTCATGAATTACCAAAGATTTATGACAGGGAATTATAACTTCAATAAACGATTTAGATAAAATATAAAATCGTGTCTCCAATATTGAATATAGAATAACAATAACTAGAAATGAAAAATGGCAACACTCATACATATATATCACCAAACACAATTTAGAGGAAACTGGGCCAATATAGGACACAACGCACACTCGGCTAAAGTAATAAATCAATAAGATGATATTAAATAAAATTCTCCACCGTATATTATAGGGCGTTCGCATTGTGTACAAAAAGGACCATTTTACTTTGACACGTCACTTCTAAGTAGACAGGAACAAATTTGTAGATACAGTTGTAGGCATAAGAGGTCAAGTTATGTTGGTCGATCTATCTGTCAAAAGACTAACGCTTATTTCATGCGGGAACTTATTGCTCTTATTAGGCGTCGATTGTAAACGATTTAGCACGGTTATTTATTGACTTGATAGTTCATTTTATGTTCTATTATAAGGATATTTTCTGAACATAATGATGGCGGAAATAATCGCTAAGGAATTCGCAGAAATATTTTTATGTAGATTTTGATAACAGTAGGTCAAAACACTATGAATATTATTTGCACACACATACATAAAAAAATATCTCCTTTATTTTCATGGGACCAAAGTAAACATTTTCTGAGAACTGTAGCTAAAAATAATAAAAAAAAACACCCTGCAATATCGGAGTAAAAGTAAACAAGTTGACGAATCGACACACACAGCCAACCGTTTTGAGTCCACAAACAAAATTGCCTCCCGATTTTAAGTAATAGAACCAATATATGTAATCTTATATCTGGATCTTTTGTGAGAAGGTGAGAAAATTTGGCCTTATTGAGAACTTTCGTCCCTAATACGGGGACAAAGGGTCGCGTTTGTAACCCAATATTGTTGTAAAGGCACGCTATTTATCAAGTGTCCCGATTTGACCCGGTCTCCCCTGAAGATTTGTGAGCTACACAAGTATCATTTGGCTTATTGGTAGTTTTTTTCAGTACTTTCACGGTGAATGTTGTTAAGTATTTATTTACGGAATATTGAGCGATATTTTTTGCTGTAGTATGTGATTGTATTAATAGCGGCTTAGGTATAAAAAACATGTGTATTACTATGATAGTCAGTAATAATTTCTTTGTATATTTTTTGCCAATTTCACCGAGTTGAATAGAGTTTCTGAAAGGTGATTGAGACGTAAATAAAGTGAGTGATTGTTAATATAAATGCATGATAGTAAATGACATATTGGTCCAACCACCACATAAACATTATCGCAAAAAAATCGAGTATGTTTTATTTCGAGTTGACTTCAAATTCCAAACGATAGTATTGTTTGAAATTGCGATTAGCTTGGTACCGAGGATAATGGTGATTTTTTCAATAGAAATCAATTCGTTATCATCACTGAATATTAATTACAAACTTTAACATGCGTCAGTACTGCCAAGTTTTCACGTTAATCACTTTCTTTTCTTTCTTTCCATACTTTCCTTGGATTATTGCCAGAATCCGCATTCCTAGGTCCTTAGAATTACCTACTAGTAGCTATTTATTATACCTGCTAAGTACCGTCTTGTTATATGAAATTTTGAATATGATAGATATCGTTTCGATACATATCGATTATCGAAGAAGTCGTGGTGGCCTAGTAGGTAAAAGCACCTATCTCTCATGTATGAGTGTGTGGGATCGATTCCAGTTCAGGCAAGTATCAATGCAACTTCTCTAAGTTTGTATGTACTTTCTAAGTTTAACATCTTGAGGAAACCTGGACTATAAAGTCTGAAATCACCAACCCGCATTGAGCAAGCGTGGTGATTAATGCTCAATCCTTCTCCGGGTGAGAGGAGGCCACAGCCCAGCAGTGGGATGATAAAAAGGCTATAACGTATCGAAGAACAAATCTTCAACTTGATCGCATACCTACCTACCTATTGTTACGATATTATGTTACCATTTATATCCTAGAACAAGTTATTTTTTCTGAATCGCCTAGGATAAACCGGTTCGATCTTTGACAAACTAGTCTGGCTTAAAAACGAGTTTCGTCGCTGACGTATATTATACTGTAGCCCTAATTTTATGACGGCAAGTTGAAGCAATCTTTAAGCATAAATACTCGCAATTGCCATCATCTGATATTTTTTACTGTCATTTGAATAACATAAGTAACATATGGAAAAATAATATAATTACCTAAAAATAAGTCAAACTCTAAAAACAATTGAATGAACCCCTATTAATAATGTTTCTAAACCATTCAAAAGATATAAATTATGCAAAAACGTCCCCAGCGAGGGACAGATAATCACCAATTAATGCCATTAATTTTACAATTAGGTACTCAATTCTATACAATTTTCATTGGTGTAAAAATTAACCTGTACTTCTAATTTTTATTACATAATGAAGAATAATTATTTTTTGCATGTTTGTAGGCTAAACGCTCCGAAAGTATTGAACCGATTTGAAAAATTCTTTCACATTTGGGAAGCTAGACTATACCCGAGTAACATAGGCTATATTTTGACCCGTCTCGGGAATAAGTTCATTCGGGGCGCGGGTGAAACCGTGTGGAAACAGCTAGTTTAAAGATAAATAAAACATACATCCATACATTCAATCTTACAAACTTTCGATTTTATTATATTAGTAGGATTTACTTGAAGGTATATGCAGTACAAAGAATAACCAATTTATGTTTGTGAAATTCCTAAAAATAAAAGTCTATTTTGATAGTCATATTTTTAGACACGATTTCAGTGTTTTGGACAGTTTGTAATACATCAAAATAAAATCACAGGTCATGTTTGCGCATGACCAAAAGCATTTTTTATAAAATTGTTTATTATAGAATTTCAAAATGAGAAATATTTTTCTTTTTAATCAGCTACTTTGGGTTAAAAATCTCTTCAATACATCTACAGAGAAGACACGTGTGTCTTGGCTATTTAAAAACACACACAAACATATGTATATACGATAAAAGTTCAATATAACAAAAATATCAGACACCCTAGCGAGTGTCTAGCTGTTACACAATATATTAGAAATTCTGTGAGTGAGCTACATTGCGAGCTTTGAAAGCAACGACCCCTAACACTACTCACTAGAGATAAAATGTATTCGTGAAAATGGCTATAAAATCTTTATGTATGAAAACTTCATCTACATGTCTGTCCGTCTATCTAATCGTGAAAAAATATTTCAATTTTCGATTGAATACTTATAATATTATTAAATATCACGTTGATATAATTACAAAAAAAGAGACCTAAGCTTTCGTTCACCTATACTCTCAATAGTGTGGATCAGTTATACCTACTGCAGCGCTTGCGACCGGGTCTTTAAATCCAAACTCGGTTTGCCCAGCCACATCAGGGCTTACGCTAGGAGGTGAATTTAGGAGGAAGGTATATGGTATAGGTCATAGGTAACCGTATGTGGGAGGTAGTTCCTTCAAGACGTAGGTGGAAGCGTCGGTGGTAGCTAGCAGTTTTTGATAATTAAAGGGCTCATATTTAATTAATTTTCCCATTTAATGAAAAGTGTATTTTTTACTTAGTTTACGTTTGTGTACTCGTGTGATCTTAGCTTTTAGAATATAGTCTTTAATAAATAGTGTATTTTTAACTTTGTTTACGCTTAAAGTGCTGCTCATGTGAGCTGAGCTTTAAGTTTTCTCTTCTTGTACTAGGAATTTAATTTAAACAATACAAAAGTGCACTTCTAAAGGATACGCTTAGGACACATTAGCGCATTCGAACAATAAAAGTTCAATCTCAAAAGTTTTTGAAATGTAAAACTAGATAGGAATTTGACATAAATATGAGGCTTATATCAAAATTCTGCACTAAGCAAAGCAATAGATCGAATATTGGAAACGACTGTTGCTGATGTAGTAATATGTCTTAGTGAGCTCGATAAGATATGTTACGTCAATTGAATTTATGTTCACTTCATTCATTCATTCAATCGTTCAGTCCCGGTTAATTTATATAGGTACCCTGTGTGGTCTTAGTAGTAAATTGTTGACGGTCCCTGATCGATATTTATTAGTGTGTAATTTACTTAGTTGCAATACGTTAAATGTTAGTATAGTTTCAATTTATATTCTCACATAACTTAGAATCCAACTAGTGAAATGTTTCTTGATGGCAAACTGTCAAATGATTCTTTCTTATTTATGGACTGTAGTTACACTCTTAGTATCAAAAGATTTTTTTCCGACTAGCCATTTGCGGACCCGGACTATCTTTTTATAAAATACCCCAATCCTTACATACACAAAAATAAATAAAATCAAAGGTCATGAGTAGAAAAACTTTTTTTTCATCTAAATGTTTGTTATACCTACAGCATAGTGAATTTCAAAATGCAAAATATTTTGGTTTAAAATGACATAGATTACAAGTATCCATAATAGGAAAACGTAACATACAAGTATACTGTAAGAAAAATAATATTGATATCATGCTTTACAGTTGTCTTCAAATAACTTTTCCACTCCGAAGTTAGCCATTGGTCATCCCATGCATGTGCAATTGTGATATGGGCATAAATGACTATCATTATCATCATCATCTCAGCCATAGGACGTCCACTGCTGAACATAGGCCTCCCCGTTAGATCTCCACAGATACCGGTTGGAGGCGATCTGCATCCAAAATGACTATCGTATAACGAGAAGTCTGTAAATTAATCTATTCACTAGCTTATACTCGCAGAATCTATACTTCGAACTTAGAATATATATTATTACGAATACCCAGTTCATATGGATTCCCCTACATACATAATTCAGTAGTTCCACGTTATTCCCTCATAGCAATAGCTTCAATTGTGAGCTATTAATTAATTCTATGATTTATATAGATCAAAGGGGACTCTATTGTCGGTTCTGGGACCTCAAACTGAAGGTCTGAATTAAAACAATAACATAGGGGTCTGTGCTTGAAATGGAGGTGTTTTGAAAACCTATACCGAGAATGTGTTTGGTGTTTGAACGTTTATTTTAAGTGGGTGGAAGATAATTATAAGGGTTAACTTAGCGGGGTTAAGCTGCGTTTGGAGCGGTTTAGTCTTGGATGGGTTACTGAGACATATAAAAAGCAAGAAACTTAATATATTACGAGAATGATTATATAGACTAAAAGATAAATTGTTACAAGTAACTTTAAAGTTACTTAAAACTGCTTTTACTGTTTTGTACGTAATAAACATTAAGAAAGAAAATATATTTTTCTTGCAAGTTTATATGAACAGATATGTACTGCAAACATGGTATATCAGACAAAATCTACAAACCAAAATATTCGTTCGAGTACACCCTTCCCCGCTTTAATGCTGATTCCTTGTATCACAACAGAATCGATAAAACTCGGATAAAGACTCTTTAGCTCCGTAATCGAGTCCATAATCTCGATTATTCTCGATGTACAGTCAACTTCAGGTCAGTGGTAACAGTCTTATAAGAAAATCGTACTTATTACTATTGCGTTAAGGTGCATGACAGTTACCACTGATGTGCAGTCTACTGTACTATATCGTTATCTCGAAAGAATAAAGTTTAATATTATCGCTTTATCTTCGAAATCAAAAGAAAAAATAAAAATCAGTAAGTAATGGAGTTTCTTTGTGGGCTAAATATAGGCATGTGGTAAATTCGTTCGGGATATCTTGGGTGAAGTATAAAAAGGTTTTTTCTTAAACTTATTTTTGTACTTTTTACTCCATAGTATTTCTTAGCCATTGTATAGCATTTTTATTCATCTGTGTCTTTGTTTGAATCCGAATTTATAAATACATGATTTATAATTACGAAATTACAGATTCTGATTATATTTTTAATCCAAAGTTTCCTTCAGACATGAATGAAGACATTGAATGCAGTTACTATACGTAGTAATCAAAACATAGGTGGATACATAATATAATATCAAAGGGGAAGCCACGAGTGGAATAGCACTAAAGAGCTAGTAAATTATAAGCCATTATCTTCTCTAATATTACTCTTCCTATTTGTAAAAACCATACGAAAATCCGTTCAGTAATTTTGTACTTATCGCGGACAAACAGACACGCGTTTTAGCCCTATTTTTATGTGTAGTGATATGATACCAAAGTGCTACTGTAAAAAACTTCTTGTAAAAAGTAAAAACTATAAGTCAAGACCTCACGCATAGTGATTAATTTTAATTAATGTTCAATAACAATAATTGGCTGACAGCGGATTTGTTTCATGCAAATCAATCGAGCCTTATTAGCATAGAGAGGAAATTAGTGATGTTCGAGTATCGATAACAGTTGTCGATACATTTGTGATAGGGTTATGTCATAATTTACTGTTTATTAGCTGTCTGTAGTACTCGTCTTTTATTATTTGCTTTTCATAGTTTAAATCTATATCAAATTTCACATCAACAGGTTCAAGAACTCGTCGAAAGTAGAACAGTAAGACTGTGTTTAGCATTATTGATAGATTTAGTTTTTTACGACTTAAAGTTAACCTACGAATAACACGTTATCCGTTAAAATACCGAGGAACTCAAAATGTTATAGATGGTCACATTGGTCACCCATCCACGGACTGACCGCACTAGGCGCAGCTTAACCTTTGATTATGGACTCGTAAAGCCACTTAGCTACAAGCTACTAGTCAACTAATTAGACCAGGAATTAAAAGACCAACAGCCAGAAAATTGAATTAGTTGACGTTTTAGCTCATTATAACAGAAATTACATGCCATACCAGTAATTACCAATATACCAATTAAATCAAACAGGAGCGGTTGACATTGTATAATTAACTAAATTAATTTGTTATTAAAATCAATTAATCTTAACATTAACCAGGGATTATGTGTCAGTGGATAACGAAGCCGACCTTTTAGTAATTAGCTTTAATTGTTTGGTAATTAATTGTGTCATTTTAATTATTAATTTGATCTTTATGTGGTTTAGTTGATTGGTTGGAGTCTGATGATGTATACAATTTTAATTAGTTCGGTTTATTGTATTTATCGATGTGTATTCGTAATTTACTCTTAAATTATGTCCACGACTAGCGAAACTGTCGCCTTTAAAGCTTTGAACAAAAATTGCTTTGTTAAAGATCATTCTATCTTGTTCCACCTTCACCTAAACTGAACGAAAAAAAAAAATTTTTTCTAAAACATTTTTAATTTAATTTAACTTTTGAATAAACGAATGACATTATATTTACGGAACCCAAGCCGTTCGCATGTTGACACCCCACTTAAATTTGAATGTAAAATTTTCGTATAATTTTAAAACTGCTTGAACATTTTTTGCATATTTTTGTATGCGTAGCGCGTATCCCCAAAAACGGATTTTTTGTTCCGTATTTGCAAAACCTTTTTTGTTTAATTGAATTAAATATACCGGCCCTCTCGACATAACACGTTTTTGCACTTTTTTATTTATTTTGTTTATAAATAAATTTAATTAAAAATGCTTTTGGGCGGCTTACACTTGGGTGGTATTTTAATTGGCAGTGTTTAGGTAACAAACGAAAGAAAAAATATTACGCTGGTTTACATACACCCAATTTAACTTTCGACTGGGGAAATACATATTATGTTTTAGTATTCACTTTGTTTATATGTAGGTACGTACATTTTCAACTTAAATACGATAATTATATGTTACTATTAACAATACACTGCACTGTCCGGCGAAAGAAAGATTATATCTACATTTGTAAATATTTTATCGACATCGATAAAATTTGCCTCCACTCATGAATATTTATCGATTCAATCGATAGATATATCCCAGTTCAATAAATTAAAAATCGAGTCTCATATTTCATTGGCTTTTTATTTTATATTGTTGTATGTAAAATACTGGTTTTACCAGTGTGACATATCAATATAAAATAATTACGTTATAAGTCTTATTGACAGGCTTTTGATAATAATTGATTTTTCGTTACATGCGTTATAAATGGGTTTTCCATGATTTCTTTGGTGACACATAATCATAGGTATGTTACTTTGTTCATGCTTGTGCACTACAATATAT
This sequence comes from Helicoverpa armigera, assembly GCF_030705265.1. NCBI lineage: Eukaryota > Metazoa > Arthropoda > Insecta > Lepidoptera > Noctuidae > Helicoverpa > Helicoverpa armigera. The sequence goes on along the minus strand of NC_087145.1, from coordinate 3,816,184 downwards.
CCGGCGCAGCTGGCTTATCTCCTTATATGGGAACAGCCGCCGTGGCCGATAAACGGATTGGAGAAATCATCATTATCATTATCATGACTTTCTTCATTGTAATAAATTGCTATGGTAGTAAATAGTATAGATTGTTTATTTCACCATACTTGCGTCGAAACCCACCGCTCTTGTCATTTTTCCGTTACCATAAAAAAACGCAATCATACTTCCACAAAACCATTGTCAGAAAACACACTTAAATTAATAATTCAAGCATACTTTACTAAAACCCCATTAATATCGAATACCATAATAATAGCCGTGGGTTCATCGAACCCTCCTACGCAGTAAAAATCCATAGCTTTCTATCCATGGCTTTTAATGTCCCATAAAGCATGTCCAATATTAATTACAGTACTTCATATTAATGGTATGTGATTAGAAAATACAATGGACGAAATTAATTGTGTTTTTTTTCGTAGTTTTTGGTGAGTAATGAGTGTAGTATACTTATTGTAGGTTCCTTAGAATAAAAGTATCTAAGAATTTATTTAAATAAGAATATGTACATTATATTCAAACTTAAACTACTTTACTAAATAAAATACTTATAGGTATACAATACAATACTAAAAATAAAATACTCTATACAAAACTTAAAAACATATATAAAAAACATTGATTAGGCGTCGATAATGTTCGATATTAGTCACTTTGAAGTATTGACTAACTGAACTAACTTATAAACCTTAACAATACATACATACACGCTACAAAAAACAATAATTCAAATATAATTTTATTTAGCATACAAGTGCATGTCACAAACCGCGACCCAGTGGCGCATAAACCACATTTGTCCAATTTATTTCTATTCAAAACATAATAAAACTATGTACCAACTGTACCACAACATGGTACAAGTGTTATATTGATCAATAGTCACCATAAAACTCGCACACTGGCGACTAAAAAGTCGGCCGATAGTCGACCCGATGGTAGGAAAAAAATATTTTTCAAAGTTTGTTTGCAAATGTTGGTCCTGTGCCTGATTTCTCTCCAGTCGTGTCGGATTGCCGTCCCATCGGGCTATGACAGTGAAGGTATAGTAAGTGCACCTGTGTCTGCGCAAATTCTTGGGCACTGTATCCTGCACAGTTGGCTTATTTCCTTATATAAGAACAGCCGCCGTAGCCGAAACTCGGCTAATAGGATATCATCATCATCACTTCCATTCATCGTCATACTGATTCATGATCCCAAAGCAACTATCGGCCGACTAAAAGTTGGTTGTTTGCGGGTGTTCTTATATTGATCAATAGTGACCGTAAAAGGCTGATGAACTCCAGTTAATTGTGACGAGATGTCGTCAATTCTGTTCAATCACGTCTCTTGGTTGTGGTGCTCAAAGTTTGAGTATAAACTAGTTGAGGTTCGCTATTTTATCCCCAGGGTATAATAAATTTGGTCAGCATTATGGTAGCTTTCTGTATTATTTTACATAAACAATAAAATTGTAATCACTTTTTGTACCTGATAAATGTAGCTTCACTTTGTCACCTAGCTCCTGCATGCAGGCTGAGTTTGATCGGTTAAAATTGAAATTATTTTTGAATGCGTATTGTCATGAGCCATTACGCTTTTCTCCTAGTTTTACCAACTTACCTGCCCCATGAGTCATAATTATGTGATACATACCGATTGTTCAACTATTGTGTCTGCATCGAAGACAGTGTGTAGTGGTTAAAATACTTACACATTAATGAGTATTAGTAATTACTTATTACATTTATAAATAAAAAAATATTCTAAACTTTGACAATCCCAGCAAGACGTCCAATTGTGTGTTACAAGATGCATCAGTCTAACAATTGTCACTTGCGCCTACATTGGTCGCCGACGATATTTTTCAACCGATACCGATTCCAATCACTCGATTGCTTATCATTTCCGATTGATCGAGTTTGATTGATCGATACTGTTCATTTGTAACGTTGCTATGGTTTGACAGTATTTTTGTTGTTTTTTTTTTAAACTAGACTGTTTGTTTGGTAGTGCGTGACAATTTGAAATGACATATAGGAAGATAATGTTGTTTGTAAATATTTATTTGATTACATGACGGACAAGTTCCAATGTAACTTTTCTATGTTATATCTTATTTTTTATTTTATCTAAGAAACAACAACTAAGTAACAGTGATGGAAAACATTAAGAGGAAAAATGGACTAAATCTCAAATTATCAATCCGCCTTGAGCATGCGTGGTGATTAACGCTCATTCCTTTTCAGTGTAAGAAGAGGCCTGTGTCCTGCAATGGGACATTATAAGGCTTTTGATGATACCAAATCAAACCCTAGATTGTTATATACTTACCAAACTTATAAGTACATACATAAAGGTAAATAACTTATTCCCAAAATCCCCTTCGATCCTTAACTTTACACATACAAGTTTGACATTCTACGCTAACTTAAAACACTTAAGTTAAACTTTCCTTCATCTTATAGTGTCAACATCTTTAGAAGGGCGTTTAACCGTTAAGTTATTAACTTGAACTTGGTAAGTAGTGAGTAATAAGGCGCTGACAGTCCAAATTGGCTTGACTCAAACAATTTTTTGGCCAAATCTATACAGTTTTTTACGGCGAAACAAATATGTATTAATCTTGAACATCATATTTCTGAGAACCCTGTTAATTTCAAAAAACGTTCTCGAAAAGATTTTTCGATACATTTTTTTTAAACTTAAGTACCTCTTAAAATGATCTTCAAACAAAAGTATCAGTATTACTTATCAACGTATATTGATAAAAAAATTGTAACCAATAAGTCCATATGCAAAATTTTAATACAGACTTGGTTAATTTTTATTTTTGACTATTTGAATCATTTTAAAGCTATTAATTTATATGCATGTTACGAACGTTACAAATGTGGCGTCAACAGGCTTCTATCTCTTTCTACGTACGTAATACGTAAATACGTTCGAGAGAGAAAGAGAGTGTTTTGGGTGCTATCGGCCTCTTAAATTAAGTAACTTGCTATCAGGAGTTGTCAGCAGTGATTATTTTATGGTTAAGCTGAAGATCAAAGGTAGTGAATATAGGGATTTTGTTAACTTATTGCAAAGTTTACTGTCCCTGATAAGGGATTATAATCTAATAAATATTACTTGAGGTTTAAAGGGATACTTTACGCGTATGGACGAAAGTTGTTCTATAATCTTTGGTAGGTTCAATTTATATCCAAACCTATCTATATCTGTACTTATAAACTAATAATATATTAGTAAAGAGGATAAGTTTGTGAGTAACGATACTCAAGGGCGTTATAAGACTTGGTTCTACTGATCCGATTATGAAAATTATTTTATCTACAAAAGCCAGGATTGTGCGTCCCATAGACTATAATTTATCCTGATGAAAGAATTAGTTCCAGCAAAACAGCTAGTTTCAAATAAATCGGTCTGCTAATTTTATCATAATCGACAATCAACTTTCTCATTCACATTTAAGATAAGTAGACCTTAACTAATTTGGATAGTCTGAAATAATTTCACAGTCATATAAAGCTTCCTACATATCGAAATGAAAAATTTCAGTATGTTGCTTAAGCAGGCAAAAAAACAAATAATAATGAATTCATCGATAAATTATTTAAACAAATGAACGTGGTGAGTTACAACACTTAAATAATAAATCAAAAACCGTATTGTTTATTAATTTAAATGCACCTTTATTAATTACAGTTTAACACAAATAGTGCTAAATTAATTATGAATTCCCAGAGCTCTTTCTGTGAATTAAAATATTAAAATGCACTCCTCACTTCATATCACAATCAGTACTAATTCTTCCATGTAGTGTACAGGTAGTCAGAAGCCAGTAAGTCTGACGCTAGTCTAACCAAGGGGTATTGGGTTGCCCGGGTAATTGGGTTGAGGAGGTCAGATAGGGCAGTCGCTTCTTGTAAAGCACTGGTACTCAGCTGAATCCGGTTAGACTGGAAGCCGACCCCAACATAGTTTGGGCAAAAGGCTCGGAGGAAGATGATGACATTCCATGTAGTATACTAGGTATGTATCAGAGTGTCAGCCATTTTTTTATGACATTTGATACATATGCCTAAAAAATAACAATTTTGAAATAACAAAACAATAGATTCCTGTAAATTCTATTATGAATTTATTTACCAAACTGCCTACATGTCGAAATATAGAGAAATAAATTTGTTTTGTAAACAATATTTCATTGTCGGTGGTTTTCTATATCACAGCTAGATGGGACGGCAATCCGACAACGACCGGTGAGAGATCAAGTACAGGACCGACATTAACGTGCTCTCCCATGCATTGGTATGCCGTCTCCAAATTTGAAACTCCTGTTTTATGAAAGTTTCTCAAAGCCATTTTGGCCCGGGAACCGAACCTAAAACCCCGTGTACAGGACCCGCGCTTAGCGACCACTAGACCATCAAGACAGTTACAATAACGAGGTCAGATGAGTTGTAAGGCCTTCCAACAAAGTTCTGAAGCAAATTTACGAGTCTCCCAACTCCTCAGATAAATTGGATTATTGTCTACTAAATGTAGAATGTCGTTCAGTTTGTATGGTCCAAGGCGAAGCAAAATTATATTCACCTATCAAACTTAGTAAGGTTAACTTTAAGAAAGTGAAAATACAGGACGAGTATGGTGTTGAAAAACTGTAGGTAGCTATGTAGGTATAGCTCGCGTAGGAGACTAAATATTATAAATTCGAAAGTCTCTGTCTATCTGTCGCAATTTCACGCCAAAGCTACTGAACCGATTTGAAAAATTATTTCACTTTTGGGAAGACACACTGTTTTTGGATGTTATAGACTACATTTTATCTGGGTACGAGAAATAGTTCCCCCGAGACGCAGATGAAATGATAAAGACGCAGTTACTGTTACAGCCTTTTTTTATCGTCCCACTGCTGGGCACAGGCCTCCTCGCACACGGAGAAGGATTGAGCATTAATCACCACGCCTGCTCAATGCGGGTTGGTGATTTCAGACTTTATAGACTTTATAGAAGACGCAGAAGGTTATTAATAAATGGTAAGTAGAGGCGTGTCGCTAGTATTTTATAACTTGTACCACAATCAACAAGGGATTCTGATCCGCAGGCATCTTCAGAAATCTTTATGGGATTTGGGGCTAATCTCCTTTGAATAACAAGAGTTACCGATCCCATACGCCGTCAAATACCATTGTTGTAATATATACATGATTGTTTCAATTTAATCGTTTATTGTATGGGAAATGGTCTACATGGGGATTTTGAGGATGTTTTGGAATAATATTTACCCTAAAACGTTAGTTATGATGCTATATAAAATTAAAATGAAAAATAAAAAGCATAAAAATACAGTTAAATACAACTAAAGTATATAATAATATTTAAACAAAAATAAAAAATAATAGTGTTTTTAGATGACAATTATATATCCTTCAAATTAACGTAGGGTTCATATAGACCAAGAAATAGTATAGACAAACTGCACTGTATACCTACCTACCTACTAACTACATATTTTTTTAAAATCTCGATTATTACGATCGAAATAAAATCTAAGAAAATTAATCTCTATTAAACTCATCAGAATTTAACTTTTATGTAAATTAAAAAAGGGATAAAAAAACGCATCAAAATGCAAATCATTCTATGTTCATTCATTGAATGCTCGTACTGAGTAATTAGATTAACTGAGTGAATGAAAGAGCGGGTCAAATTGCCTAGTCATTCATTTGGTGAAACCATTTATTAATAAAAATTGTTCTTTGTTCTACATTTTTAAATAGGGCTGTGAGTTTTTAGGGTTCCTCACGGTACAAAGAGATATTTTTCTTAAGGAATCGTTTTTATTCTTGCATTTTTACTGGGCTTCATTACGACCAAGTAGTCTCATACAAAGTAGTCAGTACTTACTGTACTGTCTGTTTGTCCGATTTTGCCGCCAAAAGTGCAAAACTGATTTAAATGGTTGATACACAGATGGACTGGGAAAATACATAGGCTACCTGCTTTTTATACGGATGCCAGGAGTAATACCCTCAGGACGTGGGCGGAATCGTGAGGAACGGCTAGTCTTATATAAACTGTAAAATATTTTTAATATAAATATTACATAAATGAGGTGTTTCTACAATCTCATTCTGACATATGTAGTTCTAACCCTCTAATGCAGTCTGCTGTCATCATAATTTCCTACCACATTATGACAGGTTCTTTATGCTATTAAATAGCAGCACATATTTTTATCTGTATTCCTGTACATCCACATGTATTTCTCGGTCAAAAAACCTCATTACAAAACCTACATACATAGTAAATATTACTTAATATGGAACTCGTGTAACAAACTCATAAAATACTCAGACATAGTACTTAAAACTTTGACCTATGTAAGAGACAAAAAGGATCGCAATTTATTTCTATTTTTATACGTTAACTAAGTTACAAATTCTGTGAAAAATATCAAAAATCTTGCCTTTGTGAATGTCTGGAAAACTGTCATTGGTTGCTCGACTGATTTATTTATAGGTACGATAAAAAACAAATGAAGGTGAAATCGACAGCTAAAAATTGTGGACCAAAATTGTAGGCTACATTAAAAGTATTGGATTAAAGGGCAATATCAAACGGCTGAAACCTTGGAAGTTTTCTTGGAATTTGGTTTACAACGGAGGAAGGAAAGATAGTGGAGATGCCAGAAGAAGTCAGGCTCCGTCTTGTATGTCAATGCAACGTAAGGTCGGCGTGATCAGTTTCTAGAACTAACGAAGCGTTTGGGTTGCTTTTCAAATCAGACCCAATCTGTCAAAGTCTGTGAAGGTCTTGATTGATTAGTGATTTTATAATGGGTGCGTTCCATAGAAGGCGCGTAAGGGCGGAGCTAGTAAAATTCGAACACGCGCATTTTGGAGCGCTACTTTCTTAGGAGACTGCGTTATGACATCTCCGCTAGTCATTCTATTCTCCGTGGCGTTATACAAACTTCTATTTAAACCACTGCTACCAAAATTACGAACAGTCATTAAAATTGTTTGCAAAAAGCGACAAGAAAACAGCGCAATACAACAAAGTCCCAACTCAACAACTTAATTAAACTGTTATCGCTTCTGGGTCCAAAAGACCTTGGTAGGGTTAAAAGCCGGATGGTCGAAATTACCGAGCAATTCAACACTGTCTGTGACAGTTCACATTTCTACATATTTGGTGAAAAAGCTTCGGTTTAATTTGTGCTAATATTGTATGTGTGTAGGTGATGGGGTCGGAGGTACCGTTCTTTATGATTTTATGTACGCGGTTATAATGGGGTTGGGTGTATTTTGTTTGTTGCGTTGTGTGTGAAGCTAGATTTTGTCAAGTTGTTTTGTGTTTGAATACATAGCAGCGTGTAATTACCATAGGAGACATGTAGGTACAATTTTAATAAATTGTTTCAATAATTAGAATCCTGAGCGATAGCGAGGGAATCAAAAGAGCACAAGGTGAAAAATCTTTGCACTCGAGTGCAACACGTAACTTTTCATCCCACCTCATCGAGGAAATTAAAAAAACAAAATGGCGCGCACATAAGAGTATCAAATTAAAAAGAAGTGCCTATTAAAGTTCATTTATTTGATAACTCAGTTTAAAAATGAAACGAGGTTAAAAATCTATGTAAAAACAATAATAAAAATTACTTAATTAATTGAATAATTATTTTAAGCAGTATTTTATTTGTTTAATATGTATTTGTTTGAAAAGTCTTATCAAGATTGTCACAAATGGAGTATTGCACACCATGTTCTTAATTCAAATCACTTTGCCGCTCTAGAGGATAAAAACGGCTTTTGCGCTCAGATATCAAAGGGTAAAACTACTCTTTCCGAGATGGTGGGATGAAAACAAAATTTACCTTTGCCCTATTTCATATTATGTTTTCAGCATTAAACTGCTTACCACTTGCTTAAAGAAAAAAGTACCGTAGGCGGTAAAACGTTGAAATAATTCCCTAGTCCGAGCTAAACATAGACCGCTAACAAGAGAATTTTGTTTTATGATTCCGCACAAACTGTGAGAACAAAGTGGGTGTTTTTAAATAAATGTTCTGTGCTCTGCGTTGTTTTGCAACCATCTTGGATTATAGGCGGAGAGCTAGTGGTGTGAAACTAGTGAACTATTACAATTTAATGTTTAAAACAGTATGATAATAGGGTGTATGGAATGGTACACTCCCTCACTGCTGCTAACCCACAGCTCATTTGATAATTTTTGACGTCGTTAAAAAAAAACAAAATGGGCTGTGTGAAAGACGATCTGGCTCCAAAGATGTTACCTACGTGATAATGGCAAATAGAGAAGTATAGAAGAGCAAAAGCTGCGCTGATCCCAAAAAATAATAAGAGAAGGATGATAATGATTTAAGTTTTAAATTAATAACAAGAGTAATTTGCGGATTTGCTCTTGCCACGACTATTATGTAAATGGCTTGGTGACCACGTATGTACCTACTTAATAAATATATTCTGTACTGCAACTGCGCTACTTTTCATTCATATTTCTCACATCTGAATCATTTGTCTATCTATATTAAGCACATGAGGTATTCATTATAACATTTGTAGATATCAGGAAGCATACACTTAAAAGAAAAACATTTCCCTACTTTTTCCTAATAAGACTTAATCGATTTTAATAACTAATTAAAACATAATTATTTCAGATGTTACGAACACGAATATCTATTGAAGCAGACATTTCTAAGAACAGGAATAATTAATTAACTAGCTAAGAACTTGATAATTAATATTAAGTTGTATAATTCGCGTATGATAGGATGATTAGCTACTAGTTACGTGTGTTTTACTCATTTGCATATTAATTACTACCTGTTACCGCATCTTGATGTATCCACTTCCCGCACCTGGGTAGATAGTATCTTAATGCACTTTCTCGGCCTTTAGACTATGTGGAGGCCAAATTTTATTTCGGTTCTGTAGATTTGGTGTGAAAGCTTAAAAACAGACAGACAGAGTATCTTTTGCATTTACAATATTAATAAGGTTAATTTTTGTGCCACGTTTTTTGCACTTATTGATGAAGTACTGTTACTGCCTCAAGTAGATACTTTTCCGAAGTTAGTAGATAGAAATCACGGGAAACAACTAATTTCGAAAAATCTTTATCAAACGAGCTGAAATAACCTCCCCTCTCCCGGCCTAAGCCGAGAGTAGCTCATAAAACTTTATGTTTTAATGCTATAAAAATGTTTCTTATGCAAATTTTCTTATTTTGCTGTAACGTCTTAACCTGCACCATACTGCAGACTTTTAGTCGGCCGACATTTGGCCGCATGATAGGCAACAATTTTTTTAAGAACATCCTGATTCTAATCAAAGTTTTCAGTCGGGCTGATACCGGAAAATTACCCGATCTTTGTAATGTGCGTACTACCATTCATCTTCATACTGATTTATGAGCCCAAATAAACTGTCGGCCGACTAAAAGTTTGGAGTGTGAGGATACTCTAAGTATAATTTTTTCACGCATTTGCGTCCCTTGATGTGATGCAATCAACGCTTTCGTTTGCGTAATGATTATTATGAAAATTTTGGCTTGCCTTATATGTAGGTAACATTACGTTGATAAGAGTAGCTTTATGAAAGTCTAGGCAAATGAGTTTTGTCACTAATCTTAAAATAAAAGCTACAGAAACTCATTATGAAACAGATTAACTAAAAGCAAAATCATTTTTGTTAAGTTAGAAATAGGCAGTTCTAACAAGATTTTAGAAAACGAGAGATCACGAATTCGGGTCTAGTAAAATAATTATAACAATACAAATCCAATTTTTTTAGTTTATTGAGACTTGTAAAACAAGTTATAGAAATTGATAATAACTTATGTCGTAAAACGATATTTTTTTAAGTCTAGACGAAACCACTTTTAACAATACGAGCACAATAATTGTGCCTAATAATAGGAGGCCTATATTTAGAAAATTCCCAACACGTGTTGTTATTTCTAACATACAAAAATACGCAATTTTCATACATATTAAACGCCATTTGCATTGACGGTTTTCCCTTATATTTTTCGCAAAAGTAACTGCGATTTTCCTTATGGATTCTTTTACACATTTAAGAGTTTCGATTCAAGATATAGTCAACCTTTTTAAGATGTCGCTGGGCCCGGATAAAGGACTAATCAGTTCTTTTGGCCATTTCTATCGTATTGACGAGGATTTAAAGTAGCTTGAAGGGGCATTTTTGTTGGGGAGAATAATAAGAGTTTATTTGTATGAAGTGGGATGTTAAAACGATGTGTTTTTTGTTGAAAGAGGGGAAAGTCTTGTGTATGACACATGTGATATTGTATAAAATGTTTGAAGTTACCGATAATAATCGTTAATGTGTTTCAGTTTTGGTTTTATCTAGGGGTATTGATCGCTAGCGGTTTTCCCGCGGTTTCACCCGTGTCCCGTGGAAACTACTTTGAGTTACCCAGATACAATTAATAATAGGCCACGTTAATTCAGGGGCAGTCTAGCTTACAGCCAGTGAAAGAGTTTTTCAAATCGGTCCAGTAGTTTCAACTAACAAAATGTTTCCTATTTATTATATTACTGAAAATAATGCAACAATCAAACATAAATAAAATATATTTGTATTAAAAATATATACAGTCTTAAAAGAAAGTGATTTTAAAATCATCGTAAATTTTCACTTATAATACCACAAGAGCTTCAAAATTATCGGGTATTTCCCGATAGGTTCGTTGCAAACAAATGAAGGAGTCAAGTTTTTCAGGTTAAAAAATCACGAGCGCGAAGCGCGAGTGATTTTTCCTGGAAAACTTGACGACTTTATTTGTTTGCAGGGAACCTTGAGGGAAATGCCAGATAATTATGAAGCTCGTGTGGTATTCGGGAGATTATTTTTCCGTCCCAAATGTCGGCCACAACCTGTCAGTTTGACGTAGCAACGACCAGAGAAAATATTCAAAAAATTTTCAGTATAATACCATGTAGGTTGTACCACGTGACGTCGAATGGTGCAATTCTATTGGTCGATATTTGGGTCGGAAAAATAATCATTTATATTTGGTTGTAATTTTAAGCTCAACTAGAATTAGTCTTCCCACCCATGATATTTTAAATTATCTATCCCTTCCAGCAACCCCTTTAAATCGTGAAATCTTTAAGCCCCGGGTTTACCAAGCAGGCTACATAAAATTCTTGGCAAAAAAACTCCGCAAATAAATCACGTTCCAGCCAAGACCTGATGCGGGAGCGAGACGGAAGATTAATGATGTTTTGTCTCGAGCTCTTTGGATTTTTCGTGTAATTAAATGTGGATGTATGTTTTTAGTTAAAATAATTGAGTAGAAGGGAAGAACTTAAAGAGTTTTTTGTCATGCTTATGCGTTGCCAAAAAATCACGTTAATTGTTGATATGGGATACAATAAAGGTGAATTTTTGCCTTTTACAGGGTATGATACGGAACCTTTGGTGCGTGAGTCCGATTCGCACATGGTCGGTTTGTTATATTATTCATGCGTTTATATTTTTAAAGTGTTCAATTATTGTTCTTAGTAAAACAATACAGTTTTAAGGTTCTATCTGCATCCTATATTTTGATAAGCGTCCTATCAAACTCTTCAACTTTATATTATTAGTACAGAGTATATAGATAAAATATCAACAAACAAACACATCATAAGTTTTGATGAACCATTTCCCAGAAATTCTAGTTTGACATAAATATAAACCACACTCAATTTGCCATTTAGGCATATTTACCTTTCACAAAACATTAAATACGAAGCCAGTTATTAGCTATCGAATACGATTCTGAGAATTCACAAAATAACGTAACACGGGAATCAAACCTGTATATCAATCAATGATGTGGCCATATCAATGATTGTTACTGATTGTGCGAGTATATCAATTACTGTTATTAATATTTGATGTTATGTTGTGCTATGTAAGCCTAGAATATGTAATTGATATACATAGTTTGATGGTCGTGTCGGATTGCCGTCCCATCGGGTTATGAGAGTGAAGGAATAGTGACTGCACCTGTGTCTGCGCAAATGCTTGTGCACTGTATGTCCTGCGCAGCTGGCTGATCTTCTTATATGAGAACAGCTGACGTGGCTGATAACCAGCTAGGAGGGCATCATTATAGTTTGATATTATTTTACTTGTTGCTGTAATTTCGATAGAAAAATAATTCTCTTGATTTTAAACTTTTTTTATCAACGTGACAGCTTTAGAAAAAATACGCAATTTTATGTCCACTTTCAAAGAACGGTAACGGAAGAATACTTATTTAAAATCAGAATGATCTTATCTACGCAAACACCGTAATTTCGCAGCACTTCCTACGTTTTCCGTGAAAATAAATTAAAACATGCGTAGATTGGAATGTCGGGGAGTCCATTGAAACTTCCACTCCCTAACTTATTCTAATTTGTCTGGCGAAGTTTTTTCTCCGGCTTGTTAAAGAAAACAACATCTACATATAATTCTAAAAATTACTTTGTGTAGGCTAAAGGGCAAAGTTTGTTGGAATTAAGTCTTTTTTTGGGAAATAAAGAATGTCTAAAATTATACGGAGACAAATATGTCTTAGTAGGATCTGCCTGTGGTTTTACTCGTGGTCCGTGGAATCTCCTTCACGCCCCCAGACAAAAGTCTTCTTCGATAAATGTAGCCTCTGAAAGAATTGTTGAAATCGATTAAGTAGTTTCTGAGAGAAGGGTGTTCAATCTAACAAACTCTTCAGCTTTATTACTAGAAGTAGAAAACTTCGATCAACACTATTCAGCAGCCTTTATTTAGTTAATTTCTTACTACTTATCTAAAAATCCGATATCATCATAATCGGTTCTGCAGTTTACCCGTTTACCCATAGAAACAGAAACATAAAAACAAAGTCAAAATTAAAGTAGATGTAAAACATTTATCAATTAGGTACTGAAATTATTTTGTTAATTGATCTGAATTATTTAGGTTTCATATTCGATTCTAATTGTATAATAGTAAATTGGAGTAAATTGCAATCAATTTGATTTCAATTAAAATATTAGATATCAATAAGTCTAGACTATTATTTATCTAAATTATAGCAGTCGGTAATCATTTCAGAATTTCAGGTAGGATTATTAATTTGAAACTATAAATATGATTAAATAGTAGGGGTTTCTCACGTGTTCACCCACGTACCGGGGGAACTTCTCGACGCACCTGGATAAAATGTAGCATAGGTATGTCACCCAGGGATAGTGTAGCCTGCCAAAAGTGAAATAATTGTTTAATTCGGTTCTGTACATTCGGAAAAAGAAATGATATATCATATGTGCCAACATACATAAGTATAGGTAAAATCCGTTGATATATTTGTATAATTATTTTATTTACATACTTGTATAATAACGGGAAATGACGACTAAAAAAAATGCAAGGATGAACGGATCAACTGTTGGCCAACACTTTAGAATTCAGTGTGTTCGGCTCGAAGAAGGGATTTTGAAAATTCTCTTGAAGTCAATAAAACCAAAGAACATAAATAAAAAAATTACATCCATCATTGCTCTAGATTCGACTTCTAATTTAGCCTCACAACATATATAACCCTCAAACGGCGTGTTAATTTAACAAGGTGGAAGAAAAACTTTATTGTGTTGCCACCAAATGGCCGTAGGGTTAACTATCTGTTTGTTAAAGTTGAGGGTACAATGAGCACTTATAATACCTGTAGGTATTTTGACTAAAAGACTAAAATTAAGGTAGTTTTTATTGCTGCACCGTTTCAAGAATATGTGTTTCATTATGAAGATTTGCCTATTAGTTAAGTATAGCACAAGAGCTTAAACACTATTTATTTCACATTACTTCTTCGATAGGACTACTTAACTATATTGCAATAACCACAAGCATTTTACTTGTATTATTAGTTTTTATATTGCGTCATATACTTTTATAATTATTTTTCTCGTTACAAAAACTAAAATATCTGCTAACCTAGTCAGCAATCTAATAACAGTATTGGCTGCCTTAAGTAAACTGGACATAAGATCCAGGTACCTCCACTCACAAGAGACTTAACCCTAAAATGCTAATAGTTCCCTTGTATGCCCTCAACCCATTTCCGAGGCGAGCGTGCCAAGATTGAGGTTTGCAATTCTATCGGTGATCAGTAACCCTAAATTACGGTACGGAACCCATTATCGTGTTCCGTTTGTGCTCTCGATTGATATTGGAGGGTTAAAGGCATTTGTGTTCGCTAACATGGCTAATAAAGTATGTTTATGGTAAATTTTGGGCTTAGCCTCATTGGTTGAAATCCTTTGTTAGGACAGATGGTGGTTGAAAGTAATATTGGGTCGGTTGTAACATTGTTTTGTGTTGGCTCATCTGTACAATTTCGGAAGGCACTTTAAATTGGTGGCTATTGGCTATCATTTGAACTTCTTAAGTAGTGTCCAGAGAGTCTAGTAAAATCAATCACGTTAGCTTTAATTAAAATTATAATATTTCTGCTTAATTTTAATATATTGTTTTTTGTTTCAGGTAAGAGCTTCATACTTTTTTATATCTGTCAACAATCTCGTCTAAAGTAAGTTTTAAATACATATATTTCCACACGTATTTTAGCCTTTATAATACCACCCATTGACAATTTAAACTAGTTGTTTTAATAAAATAAATGCTTCAGTACATTTAATCCAAATTCTAAATTACAAATACAAAAAACAAGTGTTTTGTATTTGTTTATAAAATAAATCAATCGAGCACAAAATAACTACACAATTCGAATAAATACATAGAAAGTGTCAAAATTGCCATCAACACAAAACAATTTCTTTTCTACCAATTTTAGTCTACTACAATTGACATTGACGATTTTTTCCAAGTTTCCTCGAATCCCAATACAAGACACAGGTACCGTAAACAAGAGACGTCAGATCCTTTCAAATCAGACTTCAGAACCGTACGTGGCCCTCACGCACGAATTGCTGAAGACCCTCGAGGTAGTGATGTGCACCGTCCCGGGATTCCGCACATCCCGGACTTAATAAGTTAATGCGGGATAAAAATTGGGCAGCGGTCTGATGGAATGATTTGCTTGTCTGTGGCTGGAGTGTGTTAATTTCGGGTTTAGGTAGAAGATATGTGGATGTAAAGATAATGCTATTTCGTGAGGAAAATGGGCTTCCATTTTTGGTAATCTTATTAAGCTTATGTGGAATTCAGTGGTTCCTATTTACGGGTACATATATTATGTAAATTCAGAATTCTGATTAATGTTTATTTTATTTTAACAGTGTTTTTAATACTCGTTATAAATAATCCGTCAATTCAAAGTTTGTTAACAGTTTTTATCATCTTTCGACATTTCCCATCAAAAAGTCCGCGCCAAAATCTCGTGGCTGTCCCCTCACTAGCACACCTTCCCCGTCAAATATACCAGCACTATCCCCGTGATCGGGAGGGCTTGGAGAGCCCTCAACACGTCTGAGGAGGGCCTCGTATTGTGTCAAATGAAACACATGTAGTATTGCTAGGGTTACAAATGGGCACTTTTCATGACAGACGTGTATTTTGGAAGTTAGGTACCTACGTATGGGTATTTTTACCTTGTTTCCTACCTACGTGTGTGTACAGTTATATTATACGTTTTTTTTTGGTACATTAATGAGTTGGTTAGTTTTCAGTGGTGATACATTTGGTTGAAATTAATTTTGATCAGCACTGTGACAAGGATATCGGAATAGATAGACTTTTTTATTAGAAAAACCAAAAATCAAGCTTCTCGGAGTATTCTGCAAAGTCAAAATTCCAAATACGACTAGCCTAATAGCGTAATTAAAGAAGACTTTAAAAACAGTGACTTTTCCAAAAGAACACTAGGGCAGATGCGTATTCCTTTCCTTTTACCAATGGCCTTAAAAATTACCCAATTTTAATTTTAAACCACGAGATAACAAATTTACTTATCTCAAAAAATATCAATGTTACAATTTTTATCTCAGTTGTATCTTTCTTGATATTGTAATAGAAAAACCTGATTACGCCATCTCGGCCTATTGTTAAAAGTTAACTTTACTACTTTTAGTTAACTTTAAGTCGGCCGCCCAAAG
The DNA here is from genome assembly GCF_030705265.1 of Helicoverpa armigera. NCBI lineage: Eukaryota > Metazoa > Arthropoda > Insecta > Lepidoptera > Noctuidae > Helicoverpa > Helicoverpa armigera. Next base: position 3,800,037 of record NC_087145.1, on the reverse strand, counting down.
TACATCATACAAATTGCTTTCAAAAGCTTCTTAAAGCATAATCATTGCTATATTTTATCTCTTGGACATCTATACTTGTGTGACGTAATAATTTCAAAGACAGGAAGAATTTCACGAATATATTGTATCGCCATAGGCACCCAGAATTTTCACAATGGCAATAAATACCTATACTTACGTAGTAACTGTTATAGTAATCTGTGCCTATACGTTGCTATGGTTTACTCTCGTATCAAATCTTATACTGAGAATTTATAAAATTTTAAATATTACAAACTGACTTTAGATCATTTTTTGGGAAATAAAAATGATCTATTGGTGTAAAATTAAAAAATTACGCTGGTGTACACAAAATAATTCCCTTATTTGAATATTCTATTAGTAACATTGCACAACATTTTAAAAATTATCGTGCTTATTTTACATAACTTTGTAGATATGCAATTTTTTTTTTATATTACATACCTATTTACAGATTTACATACGTATTTTATCAAAGGCATACGAGTATCTTTTAACTACTCTTACAATGTACTCCGATCAATGACTCAAGACAACGCTTGACTCAGCTAGACAGACATTTGCCACTATTCAAACACTCCAAAAACTGTCTATTAACACTACATTAATCACCGGGCCCCGCCTGCTCTAACGATCGTTAAGCTAACTAAAGTATTGTACTAATCTGATGCTGGTTCAATGTATGTTCCACGGAGGAAGAAATATAGCGGAGATGCCATAGCGAAGGTAGGTCAGGCGCCTTCTTGTAGGTCAAGTATCGTAGGTATGATCAGTTACTAGAACTAACGAGGTTATGTGTCAAATCAAAACCAATCGATCAAAGATTGGTCTTAATTGATTAGTGATTTTGTCCAATGTGCCCTGAAACTTGCTCGCGGGAGGTCCTTATGAGCGCATCCGGCCGTACTCTCGCTGTGGCGGCATATTGGGCTGATAAAGTGTAGTTTCACTATACGACATGTCATCGACACGAAAGAAGAAGTGATTTTGTTTAGAAAATAATGGGCAGGTTCCATAGAAGGCGCGTAAGGTTCGCGTAAGGAGTCAGTAACGTTCCTCGTCCCCCGAACAGCCACATTTTGGAGCGCTACTTTCTTCGGAGATTTTGCGTTATGACATCTCCGGTAGTCATTTTGTTCTCCATGGTAGGTTCGCACTTCTAAAAAAGACGCACGCGATTGATCCATTATTCTGTAGTTGGATAAAATCGAAGATTGTGTTCTTAGAAAAGTATTTGTTTGCTTAAAAAATGTAATTATTGTTTTACTAGAATTTTGTAGACTGATTTGAACGGTTTTTTAACACATGTTTGTCGAATATTTGTGGCTTCAGGAATTATGCTGCTACTAATACTTTGCGATAGAATGGACGTTTCTGCCAATTATTGGAAACTTTTGAAAATGTTAGCTTTCGTATACTAGGAACTACTTCACTCACCCGGATAAAAATTAACCTATATATTATTCTGATACATTAGCTACATTACCGACAAGTTTCATCATAATCCATTCGGCAGTTTTCACCTGAGAGAGAAACAAACACCCATACATCCACACAAATATTCGTTTTTATAATATTAGTGGCATTAGTTTCGTGCAAAGTAAACGTTTCTCTCAAATTCTGAAAAGACTACTTTACTGTTCCCATCGAGATAAAATATTATCCTATGTAAAGGCATGGTTATTCTTCCCGGATCAGTGGCTAATTATGAAGCCTAGTAGGCTTTATAATGTTCCTATTAAATTAATCATGCATGCTTAAACAGTTACAATATAATGGAAGCAAGGCAAACATCTCGAAGAAACCTAGACTATGTATATAGTCTGAAATCACCAACCCGCATTGAGCTTAATTTTTTATTTAGATTTAACGCCCAATCCTTCTCCGTGTGAGAGGAGGCCTGTGCCTAGTGGGACGATAAAAAGTCTGCTGATTTGAAGGTAAAGCTGCTGCGGCTGTCATTTGAACATCTTTGGCAGTCGCTACGGGTAGTTAGATGCCAGAAGGACTGACAACCAGCCTTACCAAAGAGTATTGTGTTGCCCGGGTAACTGACTTGAGAAAGTCAGATAGGCAGTTGCTCCTTGTAAAACACTGGTACTCAACTTCATCTGTTTAGACTGGAAGCCGACCCCAACATAGTTGGGAAAAAGACTACATGTAATGATGATTATGTAGATAAAGATAGGTCTTCGCAGACTTATGAAAGGTCAAATAAGTCAGTCTGTCCTACAATTTGTATTACAGCAATAAATTCAATAATGTCCTCTCTATTCCAACATAACTCTGTACGATTCGACTTATGCGACTAAAATAGGCAGTTGACGTGTTGCGACCGAGACATTTGCGACTATAAATCGCAGTTGCGCTCCGCCACTCATTATTTATACGTTTCTGTCGTTTATTTATTGCTTTTCAAGTGTTTTGTTGTTTTTTTCGTCCTTTATTGGCATTTTAGAACGCGATTTGCAGAGAAAATTGAACTTGTATTGTTTTTTCTAGTGTGTGGATATGAATATCAAATATTGTATTATTTTTCAACAACTGTATTAAATGATAAAGTAACACATATAAAACAGTTAAACCACTTCTCATCATGATCTGATTATGGTATAAGGTTAATTTATGTAAACGCACTAAAAACCCGAAATGAGAACCAATGCACGAATCTTTAAGACGCATAGTTTTCACCAAAGTTCATGGCTTTTAAACCCATTTTGGGTGCCCCCCTTGCACATAGGAGCCATGCATAGTTATTTATGAGTTGCAATTGTAACAATCAAAAATCATTTATTTAAACTTCGTATGTATTTTTGCTGGGAAGAAGTGGCGCAACAAACTCCCCAGTGCCTTTGGTAAGAACTATACAAAGGTACTGTTTATAAGAATTTCTACCGATGCATCACTTAATCTAGACGCAACATGGAAAAGACTTCTGATTAACAACATTACAAAGTATCAAACCAACTAAAGAATAATAGCAATCCGTTTGTCTGTGACTAACTTAGAAACCATGTCCAATATATTCAGACGCCATTAGTTAAAATGTACGGAACCAAATGAAACGTAAACGGAGTTCCGCATAACGGATGCTATGTGGTTTATCTAAGGAGCCGATGCGGCATCGATTGATGTTTAACCGTCTAAATTTAACTGTTACTGAATTGGTTAATTGGTGTGCTGATATTTAATGTTGTTGTGAATGTGTGTTTATCGTTATTTTAGAGATGTTTGTCTTAAAGTGTTTCGTGGTTGTGTTTGATTGATCAGATGGTAATATACTAAGGTTTAATATAATTTGGTCTGCAATAATATTGAGTTTTCATTCCATTATTGACGAAAAACGGTTAATTAAAAATAAAATGTTGAGCACGTTGCTGTACTATCAAAGCATTGTAATAATTTTTCGTTTGTTCAATAAAATCCATTCTCACCATGTAAGAGCTATCAAACAAAAATAAAAATAAAAGATACAACAATATCGCTAGTAAAACTGTATCATAAATATTTCGCCGAAAATCCGAAAGTACAGTCCAACGCAAAAGTGTAACGATTGCAATCCATATTTATTTTTATAAATAAATATCTTCGCGCTTTCGGAACGGCGAGTTTATTCGAAACAAATGTACCCTATAAGTTAAATGCACAATAACAAGTAGTACCCGTTTCTTTGTTTACGAGAAAACCCAATACAAACTAGTGTACGGATATTTTTATTTATTTTAAACGTGTGAATAATGTTTGTAGTATCAGCACGTGAAACTGGGTAGGGATGGGACGTGTTGTCGGAGTTCGATGTCGAAGTTTCAAGCGTGTTGAAAAGAAAAAGGTTTTCGATGCGACTGTACGAATGTTTTGTTTTGGTGTGACAGAAGTTTGTAACATGTTTTTGGCTGTGAATCATTAGATAAACGTGTTAGTAATAAGTAAGATAAAAGAAAAAATATTAACGAAGTGAGTTTGATACTTACTGCTATTACCATCACTACTACTTGAGGACTTTTTTTATAAAAATATTTTCCAACATACTTATTAGTCTACTATTTCCAGTGTCATTTATGAACCTACGTATTTTCCCCCATACAAAAACGCGTACCAAATATTGACTTAATATCAAAAACAAAATACCTACGTTTTATTTCAAAAAATTAAATTCGATAAATAATTAAAAATAAACAAGTCGAAAGTCGACCAATCTACATCACTAGTTGTAAATTGCTTACCGATGTTTCAGACCGAAGAGATATTTGTTACAATACAAATGTATACCCTGGTTCTGTCTGCGGTACTACGGTTTCTATACTGAAAGTCCAATAATTAGAGATCGTATGAATTTCGTTTGTTTTCGGGTCAAATGGAAACTTAATTGTTTTTCAGTAGCAAATAGAGATTTGAAGTTATGATTTTCGGTCTTTCTAGGAAAAGCTAACAAACAGAGGTTTTACTAGGAACTGTCATGTGATCTAGAATTTTTCCTAGATTTTTGGTAGTGGAATAGGTGTGACTTTAGCAGGAAACTGCATCCAATTACATATTTTGTCAATACAGAGGAAGATCTTAACATAAGAACTTGTATTTTTTATATTATTAGCTAAATAAAGATTTTTTTTTCCCTGGTTTCGTGCTTTTTTCTGTTTTTTTTTCTAGTACAATCTAGAATACCTACTGATCGGATTTGAAAAAAATCTGTTAATGTTGGATAAACCTTTCTTAACCGAGTGCTCCAAGTAGCTCCCACGGGGCACGGGTGAAACCGCAGGCAATACTCATTCTCTTACATAAACCGTGCGATTTCTAACAAATCTCATTCACTACCTATTGACTGACTCGAGAGCACGATAAAGCGTGCCATTCACAACACTGCCAAGTTTCCTAGTGCGACTGTCGCATATGCGGAGAACAAAATGACTAGTGGAGGTGCCATAACGGAAAATCGCCTAAGAAAGTAGCGCGCCAAAATGCGGGGGTGCGGGGGACGAGGAACGTTACTGTTTTCACCCTATACCTAACTCTTCTTAGGACCCGACCATTTTTCTACTCAATACTCACTGACTTTATTGCATACCATAATGTGTACAGGCTGGTGGGTAAAATTAAAAGAAACAATTATGGACCCTGTCGGGCACAGAAAGGTTAGTTTTTAGAGAAAATAAAGGAAGAAAATCTTGTATTTTAGATATTTAAGTAGGTATTATTATAAGCATTAACCAGGTGTCTCAAAGAACCCGACCACCTAGTTCGTTCACTCGTAACTGATAATTTTGGTCATGCCCACCGTACGAATTTGACCTAGAAGGCGTCTGACCTACCTGCATTATGGCATCTCTTATCTTTCCTTATTCCGTGGTTACATATCACGCCTTTTGTTTATAGTGCCGTTGTCAAGTGAATTATAGTTATGTCATGCAGTTAATGTTGGTATTACTATGAACTGATGGAAGTGTAAAGCTATTTATTTTGTCGGACGTTGAATGGAACGGACTTCCGATCATGTTTATAGTGTAAAATTTCAGTTCTGAGTGCCTAGTGCGAGTTGAACAAAATGTTGCGAATGACTTCACTGTTGAGTTTAGCGAGTAAACTTCAAACGAACCGAATGCAATATTTAAGCGAGTGTGAGTTCCCATCTCGCAAATAAGTCGCATCACGTTTCCTCACGGCGAATAGCGATGATTATTTTTGTTAGGTTGGTGTTCCGTTCGCTTGGTGGGATAAACCTACCAAATTTAGAAAGACGTCATTAACATGTAATCGTATAGGACGACTGTCTATCTAAATTTTTGGGGTTATTGTTTGGATGTTTTGTTTATGTTTGACGCGACGCCCGAAAAAAGTTTTTAATTGTTTTAAATTAATTAATTTAAAATGAAGACAAGTTCTTGTCTAGCACCTGGCGTGCTAGGGAATCTTATATATTTCATTATTATATTTCTATGAGTCAGAATCTCAGTTACTTGTTCTAAATACATACTGCACATTTTTTGGGATAAATGTTTTTCTTCTCCAATTGGCCTTTGATAGGATCCAGTGGCAAAAAAGAATAAAGCGGTAAGCACCTGCAAATAAAAGAAGGAGAAAGTTTCTTCAATCATATACATACCTAGTTTTGTTTTGGAAATTGACATTGTAACTAACATGAATTGATAAATAGGTACCTTATGTTCCAAGGAAACACGTAGAGTGGATTTTAGATTTGTGCTTTGTCTCAGTAAACCATCATCCTCCGAGCCTTTTTCCCAAACTATGTTGGGGTCGGCTTCCAGTCTAACCGGATGTAGCTGAGTACTAGTGCTTTACAAGGAGCGACTGCCCTGCCTGACCTCCTCAACCCAGTTACCCGGGCAACCCAATACCCCTTGGTTAGACTGGTGTCAGACTTACTGGCTTCTGACTACCCGTAACGACTGCCAAGGATGTTCAATGACAGCCGGGACCTACAGTTTAACGTGCCATCCGAAACACAGTCATTGGTGTCTAAGATATACTTAGAAAGTACATACAAACTTAGAAAAGTTGTATTGGTACTTGCCTGACCTGGAATCGAACCCGCGCCCTCATACTCGAGAGGTTGGTTCTTTGCCCACTAAGCCACCACGACTTTTTGTCTCAGTAAACCCTTGCCCCAATTCTGGCGCTTTTGTTGCGTTCATCGCGGGCCTTTGCGGCCGCAAACATCCTCCAGGCGAAAAAAAAGCGTCCTGCCATATCTTTGTTATTATTTTCAATAAATAAAAACTGAATTATTGTATATGAATATCTCCTCACTTCACTGTCACCACAAAAATCTTCGTGAGAACTATTTGTCTAAATTCGAACTCGTTTGTATTTATTTACTACTCGATCTGTCAAAATCTGTATCTCGCACTCGCATCGCGGCAGAAATAAACCAATCACATGCCTGTCACGTTCACTTGAGAGTCCGAGCGATTCGATTTCAAAAATTTGTAAACTGGCACTCGCTACTTTAGGTTCCAATTTTTGACACTAGATGGAGCTGTTTTTGTTCCATACAAATCTTAGTATACGCGCTCTCATGTGAGTCCGTAAAAAAATTCACGAAAACTCGCACTAAGCACTCAGTTTGTGAAAATGTTGTGATGTTTTCTGATTTAAGGGTGTTGAATGATGTTATATGCTGTTCTCTCTATGAAAAGTAGGGTTATAAAAATAATAGTTATTGTAAATAGGAAATAGATAGAAAATTTATACATATGTATAAGTATTTTTTTTTCTCTGTTGTAAGATCGCGTATTGACACCATTTCCTGAATAAACCAACTTAAACTTCGAATTAGGTAGTTAATTTAGTTTAATGACCGCTTCATGTACCTAGCCTTTTCCAACTATATTGGGGTCGGCTACCAGTCTTAACTAAAAGAAATTGTCTCGCCAAAAAAAATCGCAACAACAAATAGTACCACGAACAGCGCACCTTATTTCAAGAGGGCTCCTAAGACTCAGGTAGATTGCTCCACGTTCCCACTTCAGGTATAATCCGATCTTTCAGGCACACAGCCACTGGACCGTGTAAGTTGTAGTCGCTGAAATTACTCTTAGATAGACCCTTTCTCTTTTTTCTTTGATAGTTCAATTAGATCTTGATTTTTTAATGAAGATCTATCCCTTTTTAGTTAGTTAATTGATAGGAAGTTTTTAGATGTGTTAATCACCCTTTTTATTTTCTTACCCAGTCGGCTAAAAAAGAGTAGTAAGGGTGGTGCTTTTGACTCAAGGGTTCTTTCAATGGAATTCAGTGCTTTAGAAATTAGGTACAGCCCTTTTTTGTCTATGTTTTGGAGAAATCAGGCGTGGTATCCAAGCTCAGGTTACTAGCAATTACCTACGGTTTCACCCGCTTGTCTATATCATATATCATGTAATAATGTCATTTATTGGTTTTTGAAAGAGTACCAAAACCACTTTTATAATATATGTTATGGTTGTGTGATATATAATATGCAATTGGATCTGAATAGTATATTGAATAGATTGTACCCATGTTTTAAGTAATTTCCCTCTAGACGCAAGTGAAACCGCGGGAAAGTTCTAGTATACAAATATATTTCTATATCAATGACCCCGACGTTAGTTGCTATTATATAAAATGTTTATTCAAGCTTGAAATATGCAAGAGAACAACGGTTGAATATAAACGTTTTATCTTTTCATTAGGTGAATGTACCTGAAATTTGTATGCATATAAGTTTATACAATATATAAAACTGTTGGCTCTATATATCCAATAGTATAGTTAAATTAATTGCTCTTTAGTCTAGGGTTGTTCAATTAATCTTTTTAGTAAAATAGAGATGCGTTTGTTGTCCAGTTTTGTTCAGAACGCATAAATAAATAATATACTTAGTAATGACTCTTCAATATGAAATAATCACCCAAGATTTTGCTGTACTTCGTTCCTTTTACTATGATTCTAGTATTTCGATAACCGATTCCACAAAAATCAAAACTGTAAGTCATAAAAGTGACATATAGCACCTTCTTCTCTCTACCATAGACACACTCTCTCTCAGTCTATGACATCAACATTCCTTTATATATATACATACAAGTACCCGCATTTTACGTAGTCTATCTATGTATATATAGGTAGGTATCCACTTGAAAGTGTTCCAACCTAAGTTGCAGCAATTGTCGAATTTTATGCTTAATTTAACACAAGCCATACCTCACACGAGTGCAGGTTTGTGAAAAATGTCTGTGCATTTGTGAACATGGCCAGAGAATGTAGGAAAATTTACAGAAGTTCAACTGTATTCAAATATATTAACATATGGCATATGGAAAGTCAGTTTTTATAAGGGGATTTCGACTATACTTACACACTTACACAGTGTAAGTGTAAGTTACACTCATATAGTGCACAAGCATTTGCACAGACACATGTGCACTCTCTATTCCATCTCTCTCATATTATGATGGGACGGTAATCCGATACGACAGGAGAGATCACAAGCAGGACCGAAATCTGCGTTCTCTCTGATGCACGGATGTATCAACACCAGCTTCCAGACGCTTGACTGCTTTAAATGAAAGTTATATACGTTAAAGTTCCTAGTTTAAGTGTAAAGTTTTCGTGAATTGAATTCAAAACCCCATGCACAGTAGTTGTGCCATCCATTAGTCCAACGAGGCAGTACTATATACGAATATTAAACTGAGAAAATCTCATTGCTTATCCAAGTGGGTCTTCTATACTTCTCTACTTAGTCTAGTACAAGATAAAACAAGTCTTTGTGAATATTCTACGTGTCTAGTAGATACTGCTGTAAGTTTGGATGTGTCGGTATTTCAGGTTTTTAACACAGACATACTAACGTTTCATGTCTGCAGGTCTGGCTTGCAGCCTTGCAGGTTTATTCACAACTGGCTGTATTCCCGCGGTTTCACTTGCATCCCGTGGGAACTACTGCCTATGGCTATAAAATGTAGCCTATGGCCTACTCAGGAATAGTGTAGCTTCCCAAGTGAGAAATATTTTTTCAAATCGGTTTAGTAGTTTTGAAGCCTACTAACAAAAAAGCAATAAAACTGTTTAATATCTTTGTTATAAAAGTATACATTAGATATTTTTTGATAACTTCATATATATTTTTGCTAAATAGAAGAACAATACATGGCCAAATTCCTATGTTTATTCCTATAACAAACTATTTCTCAGCATTGTATACATATTCGAAGCGCTGCAGCGTAATGCTTAATCAGCGTAATACAACGTCTTTTGTCGAAGCCAGCGAAGCAAGCAAGCGCAGAACTTGCTGGAATATTCAGCCCAATGATTAATTTCTAAGTAAACGTAGTAAGGTCACATGAAATGCAATAGTACTCAGATGCCGTGAATACTTCAGGGGGCTACAAAGAGACGTGGAAATTCTTGGTTTTCGAGTCCAAGTTTGCAGAATGTGGTGTACATAAGTTATGGTGGTGTTGAGTTGAAATCATTGGAACTACACATGTTTTAATATTTGGTGCGGTTAATTTTCATGAATGACTAGCTGTTTACCCGCGGTTTCACTCGCGTCTTGGAGGAACTTCTTCACGTAACCAGACAAAATATATCCCCGAGTAACATATGCATAGATTTGCTTCCCAATCGCAAAATAACTTTTCAAATCTGTTCAGGAGTTTCGGAGTCTTTGGGTATATGAAGATAGAAACAAAAAAATCCTTTATTACTGCTGTCATAAAAAAAATTGAAATAAACAATTAATTTTTTCTAATTGATACAGAACAGTAGAAATCGACTTGAACTTTCCATAGCAGCCACTTAGTTTAACAAGTTAACCTGAGTTCTCCAAGTTAACTCTAAACTACGATTGAAGAATTACTATTCATATTTCGTCCCCGGGCCGTCGGGCCAGCAAACAATCCGAACTGAACTTGGCAGCAGCTCTCGGTATTTTTCCCAAAGTCTGTTGTGGTTATTTTAAATATATTCCCATTATATTTTTGAATGCGATTTATTGAAATTTTTGCCTTGCCTCTCGTGAACTGTTTTTGAATGAAGTTAAGACGTCGTATTTTTTGTCAACAAGTTTTTTCTTTGACAAAATATGTAGTTAAAGACAAAGTTATCATCACTGTTGTACTATGTTTCGGTGAGCACGATAGACTATAGGCCCCGGTTGTTATTGAACATGTTTGGCAGTCGTTACGGGTTGTCAGAAGCCAGTAAGTCTGACAACCAGTCTTACCAGAGCGTATTGGGTTGAGGAGGTCAGATAAGCAGTCGCTCCTTGTAACACACTGGTACTCAGCTACATCCGGGTAGACTAGAAGCCGACCCCAATCTTGTTGGGAAAAAGCTAGGCATATGATGATATCATAATTTTATTATTTTCGATAATTATAAAAACTAAACACAAAATCAGAGTTATTTTTCCACATTCTCACACAATTCTAAAATTGGCATTGATATTAATGTCGATAGCAACTAAGGCTGTATACAGCGTGTTATCTAATGAATCTAATGAGTAGTGCACAATAACTCTTCTAGTGTTGCAACCGCCATTACCGAGCGTATCGAATTCACGTCTTATAACTTGATGTGAGAAGGGAATGGATGAGGTAAGTTCTATTTTATAATAGGAACAAGCAGTGCCTATGTACTCAATTAATGCTATCAGTGTCTACATAAATTATAAAATAAATAAATACTTTACTAAGAACTTTTGGGAATTGATAGTTGCTTGCTTGATATTATAAATTGATGGAAGTGGAGTTAATAAAGCTTTCACTGTTAAATGGCTATACCATTTGAGATACGCATTGATAGGTCTTTTTTTATCACCGGGATGCCACTCAATCCAGCCGAATTGTTCGAAAGTGACTGCGGCCCTGGTACATAAAGGGCATAAGAAGGAACATGATGGGTTTTAGTCATTAGATTATTTCACATAAAAAAGTGCCTCACCCGTTTGATGTTATAGGCAACTTTTTTATCCAGATTTCATAAGGATAATTCGCGAAATAGTTCTGAGCGCGGATGAGGCAATAAGAAATACCACATCCACAATTATATTTTTAACTCCACAGCAATACCCATTAAGGTGCACCTTTTGATATGCTTAAGCCCCATTGAGTAAGATCATGATAAGCCCTGATTGAATCTACGATACAAATCACATTGTTCCTTCATAATTACTTTTGTATATCGGCGTGAAAAATTATATGCAATTATCTTTATTTTTTGTTTTTGATGGAATCTCGGCTTTTAAGTGATATTGCTATTATATTTATTTAATTTCTGAAGTTATGGTTGTGTAAGTTAAAATGATTTTTTGTAAAAAGTGCTTTTAGAGAATGTTGGGCTTTTTTTATTACTTGGAAGCCGATTGTCGCATGGGACATCTATTTTTATTTTCTCATAAAAAAAACTCGTCCTCTTGCAATGTTTTTTTTTTTAAAGCTATTCAAGCAAATTAAAAAGTAAAAAAAAATACATGACATAACCTTATAATAGACACATTGTAAAAGGCCACAACTGCCAATTTCAACAGCACATACACCCTTTTCACTACTTCATTATCTGCCTAGCCTTTTCCCAACTATATTGGGGTCGGCTTCCAGTCTACCTGACTTCCTCAACCCAGTTAGTTATCCGATCAACCCTATACTTACAAAACCTTTATTACCCAAAACATGCAAACAAATAAGGTCCCATCAAAATATTGTATTTTAATTATAAATTATAATGTCTATGGAATGAAATCCCAGAGGTCTGTCACTACTCCATTTTCTGATAGTTATTATTATGTAGCGGAGCTAGTGAGATTGGACCGACCAATTGCCTATGTAGGGTGAACATGCCTTTGTGAATATTGTGAGACTGTTTTGAATGTTCTTAATGTAATATAGTTCTCTTAGGGGAGGTGTTCGATCAGAAGTGGGCGGCAGTTGGATGACATGATGATGACAATGATGGTGTCATACATATCAAGTAACTCCTGTAGACTAGCTGAGCTGATTTGATCGAAACTTAGTAGGATATGCTCCTACATGGTTTGAAAATACAATTGGGTTCTATAGTTGGCGGTACTATCGGTGTTATTTGTTGGGTGATACGATGTTCACCGGGACCATGACTCTTGGATGAATTTTTTTTGGTGATTTATTTATAATAATATCTGTTGTGAAATTCTTTTTAATGAATGACAAAGTTGAATGTCAAGACTTTCTTCTTTCATTTAATTGATATTAAGAGTAATTTCTATCTGTAGTGTTATCGGATAATTATAGACTTACATATGAAATTAATTGAGATAATTACGTTCGTTTGCTGAATGTAATATTGGAATCTTAATTTGCCAATTAATTTATCATTATCAAATTATATTTCGCATGCCTATTTATATTTATTAACGTTTACTTTATTAAGACGTTTATTAATAGATACAAAACTTATGTATTTATTAATTTAAATGCTCGTTACGACAATTATCATTTAATTGATGTATCTCAATATACCACAGTAGATTTATCTACTGTGGTAGACATTATCAGCCACATACAGACAAAACACATATTACACAAACAGCACAAAATTCAAACTTTGCAAAGCCTTTTTACTATTCTAAAGACGCCAAAAATCCCAAAAGACTTATCCCGAAATATTTCCTACAACCCATGGCCACCGTGTAGTACAGTCACGCGCGGCGCGGTCACGGCTCCGCTTCATTACCGCGATGTTATTTTCAATCATAACTATAAACAGGTATTGTTCGCCTAACTGTACTTCCAGTTAGACGCACTTGCGATTGAACGACTGAGGGGAATAAGTTGAGGCGCAGACAAACGGATAGTTTTTGTAACTGCCTCGTTGGTCTAGCTGTCGCAAGTGCGGCTGCTGAGCACGAGGTCTCGGGTTCAATTCCCGAGTCGGGCCGAAATCGCTTTGTGGGCTTTAGAAGACTTTCAGAAAGCAGCCCGGAGCCTGGAAGTTGGTGATTGATACACCTGCGCATCGGAGAGCACGTAAATGTCGGTCCTGCGCCTGATCTCTCTCCGGTCGTGTCGGATTGCCGTCCCATCGGGCTATGAGAGTGAAGGAATTGTGAGTGCACAGGGTTTTTCTTTCATGCTGAGACATAGTTTAATCCCAACAAACAAGCTACTCTTATAAAATTAAATGTTTAAGGTCTAATTTCTTATAGTTGCTTTAAAATCGCTTTCATTATATCAATGTTCCTTATTATGGCACAATATAAGAAGATTTGGCTAATATTACCTTAACTCTTATAATTTGGTTGGGTTAACCATAACAAGTCCAAATTACATGATTATAATAAGGATTGAAAATGTGTTATTCTCATAAGCGCATTTACAATGCTTTTAAGCCTTATAATATTCAAAACCTTATAAAAGCTTTTCATTTGGCTAACTGTTCCTATAATAGTAATGCATAAGCTAACTATGATACTTTTAAACTCATAGGAGCATTTCATAAGATGTCTACCCAACAAACAATATTCTGCATTTTATATGGTCTTTACAAGAATGAACGCAATCCATAATCACTTATATAGTCATTAAAAAGGTCTTATTCTCTAGATGGTCATATTAAAATATTCTTATACCACTTCTACTGCTACGAGTATAATACTACAAAATGACAACCCGATACCAACAAATCACTTGAGGGTTCCGTCAATGATGTTATGGAAGATGACAATGAAGTACAGGAAATCAGTCAAGAAGAATATAACGGTAGTGGTAGTGAAGAAGACATTTTTTTTTTAAATTTGAGTTGAATAAGATTGATATCGGTGGTGATGTCAAAAACTGGGCAGTAAAAAATAATATTTCACAATGGCTTTGAGTGATCTATTAAAAATATTACAATATATTTATTAAAATATCTATTTATTTATTTTTACCTAGTAATAATTATTTTCCATTGCTAGGTATGGAAATTTTTTATTACTACTGAGAAATTTGTAATAAAATTATGGATTACAATATTCACATTCATCTTCAATAAAGATCATAAATCAAATACTTTTGACCAAACAAGAAAGTGAATAGTAGCAAAACTTCTATTTTTTCACGACCAATCACAAAGTGTGAAGGTATGTTTGACAAAGTCTGATATTTGCAATGAAAACATTTTCTTCGTACGATAAAATGTGTCAAATTCCATGGCCATCTCTTGTTTTGGACAGTGAGATCTTCTCCGTAAATACGACCATTGTGATAATACCTAAAATGTAATATAGCTAATATTAATACAGCTACGGAATGATGAAAGGAACCCTAACGGTTGATAAAATGGCGATAGCAGATGGAATAAATTTTGTCATTACAGAGCTTATAATCTTATAGATTTCTAATAGACGTTGTGAGAATGATATTACCCTTGTAAAAGCGTTATAAAAAACATGCCTTAATAATTATTCACATTTTTACGTCAAAACTACTCAAATTCAAGGGCGCGTTGATATAATTACACTTTTTGTACCACATTTTATCATACGTTTGAATTCCCACACAGTTTTCTCAATAAACAAGCACAATATACTTTCGGATTCAGGTACCTACACTAAAAAAAATAAATGAAATTAATCATGGTTCTTGTTTTCTTTAAAATACTCGTTGACGCTGCCAAACTGTGAAAAATCACTCAACAAAACATTTGTTGCAGAATCTCAAACACTGATTTTAAGGCGAATAGCTTTAAAATAGAATTTGTCTTGCCGCTATAAGTTTTACTCCCTTGTTGCTCGCCATTATAAAACATGTATAAGGTTGGTTGGCTTTTTAAGAGCAAATCCTTTTGCTGTTATTAGCTTGACTTCCTTATCGCTTGCTATAATAAAGTACATATAAGAAAAAGAAGCTGACAATAAAGCAAATATAAGGAGGGGTTTGAGGTTATTGTTCTTGTAATTTGTGCCCAAACGCACCCTTATTAGCGTTAATACGGCTCTTATAAGAAATTAATTTTTGGCATTTTTAGCCACTATGAGAGGATTTTTTGTTTGTTGGGATGTACCGCTGACGAATTACCTATTCCTTAATCTGTAGAAACAAGAACAATAAACATAATTTTCAATAGTAGATATAAAGCAATCGCAATCAAACCAAGTCAGTAAGTCGTGAGTGCGCACCGCATCGAATAATGCTACCAAATAACGGTTTTTCTGATTACATGACGTACCCACATTGATCTATTTTACCTACTGAGAAATGTACATGATTTGTGAAGTTATTTCAAAGTTTGGAGGTCAACTTGTGGTACATGAGAAATGGAATTGGATGAGGAAGTATTTGATTTATATACGACTTGTAATGGACTGTTTTATCTTGATTTTATTTAAAAAAGTAAACTTGGAGATATAAAAGGAAAATTTTATTATGAAGTTAGAAATTCCTTAATAATCCCTGAACCACGGCAAATGACCAGCAACATTTTGTTATACAAGGTATTTACCTCTGCTTAACTTCTTTGAAGGAAACAGCTATCATACTTCACAATTTAAGAATGATTCGCTAAATCTAATATTTATAACATCATCCTCCGAGCCTTTTTCCCAAACTATGTTGGGGTCGGCTTCCAGTCTAACCGGATTCAGCTGAGTACCAGTGCTTTACAAGAAGCGACTGCCTATCTGACCTCCTCAAGCCAGTTACCCGGGCAACCCGATACCCCTTGGTTAGACTGGTGTCAGACTTACTGGCTTCTGACTACCCGTAACGACTGCCAAGGATGTTCAATGACAGCCGGGACCTACAGTTTAACGTGCCATCCGAAACACAGCCAATGGTGTCTAAGATATACTTAGAAAGTACATACAAACTTAGAAAAGTTGCATTGGTACTTGCCTGACCTGGGATCGAACCCGCGCCCTCATACTTGAGAGCTTGGTCCTTTACCCACTGGGCCACCACGGCTTTAAATCTAATATTTATAACGAAAATAGCTATAAAAGTTTAAAACGGATGAGCTGATTTTCATAAAACTTGATAAAACCCACATTCAAAACGGTACATCCGTATATGAGCTATTGTGCTACAGATAGACACACATACATACGTATATCTCTATATACGTATGTATGTGTGTCTATCTGTTTTCTTATAACTCGGTTTATGTGTAAGAGGTTAAAAAACCAAACCATATCCAAATAATCAAAACGGAACCCTTATTCAAAGACGCGCCTTAAAAATTCCTCTCACACTAACAAGAATCGCTAAAAACTCTAAACGCCGAACAGATCTCGAATTTATATTGTGAAGCGTTATTCTACGTGTTTTATAGTTAAATACCTGAGTTCTAGGATTGTAGCCCGGTGCAGTGAGCTAAGCTGGGAAGAAATCACGATTTACCTACGTGCTCTACAATGGGTGTAGGGATGTTTGCTCGGTGATAAACGGAGCGGGGAGCATTTCTTTTATTTATTTATTTAATTAAAAACAAAAAGGCAAGTGGTCTGTTATAGTGGTTTTAAGAAATAAAGCTTTCAAACGCTCACATTTACATATGTAGATACTCTATATGTAGTTGAAAAAGTTTTAGGTACGGTAGACAGCACATCAGTAGTAACTGTCATGCACCCTAACTCAATAGTGATAAGTACGATTTTCCTATAAAACTGTTACCACTGACCTGAAGTTGACTGTACCTACCTATTTATCCTTTTTTAGGATTCCTTACCTACTATTAACCGTATTACATATAATCTGTGGTATTACTAAGACTTCGCTATCCGTCTGTCTGTGCGTCTGTCACTAGACTGTATCTTACTATAAGGCATGATAATTAGAAGCATAGAGTTTGTTGCCTCACTTATTCATTCCAGCAAAACCACATAGGAAGTGGTTATCTAAGGGTGGGCGGTTTTGGGGATGGGCGTTATTCATGTAATAATATTTCACGTTCGATTAGTACTATTTTTCGGCATATTTTGAATTCACTCATTATAGTTTTATGAGGAAGCAGATATATTGAAAAATATATTACGGGATATCGAATAAATAAAATATTATGAAATAACAAACAAATGTTTGTTACTGGTTACTCTGAAAAGAAAATAGTACAATAGCTGCGATAAGACGGCGTGGGTATGAAGGGCGGGTTTTGTTATGTTGTTAGTTTTATTCCGATTCATAATACCTACCTACATATCAACATTGGTATGTTTTCAAGGCTAAATATTTCCATTAACATGCTAACAAATAATGAGTTAATATAATATAATTAAAAGTTTAGACTTAGTAAGTTTTACAATAAGGGCCCATTTTTTTAGTCTGGTGTTTTGTTAATTGATTACACGATTTTCGAACAAGTCGTTGATCAATATCCACTTTGGTAACTAAAAGTTTACAAAAATACAAACAACCGAATTGGGGATCTCCTTCTTTTTGAAAAGTCGGTTAAAATAATGATCCAAACCTTCGAGACGATAAGAGATTTGAATTTATAGTACACACATTTATAGAGATTTCTATTTATAGTAATACAATACACAGCTGTTTAATTACTTACAATTAAAATGACCAATGCACTTAGCACCCAGTAGCGAGCAGAAGCAGACGTCTCCAAAGTTGAGCCACAGCATCCGGCACTCTGCTCACATCCAGTCTACCTTAGATGTACGCAGCTGTTGGTCAGGGATGCAAGTAAAGTTTGGGCTGTCTGTGTTAGATATAATTTTCAGTTATGTCTGGTGTGTAGGGTTTATATTATTTGTAACTAAGTGAATACAATAGACTCATAAAACGCAGGATACTTTTCATCAAGACATACAAAGTGGTTCAGGAATTTTGATTCTTAATTTTTAGGTAGTTATTTGGAGTCGGGCAGTCGTCAAATGAACGTTCTTATTGTGTTTTTGTTTCAGCGACACACGGCACAAAAACAATTGGCATGTATTTTTACACATACAAGTATGGGGCACCCAATTTCATAAAATAAAACATCCGTAACTTTCGAAGAAGCAGCAGTTTCTTCAAGATACCGTAGAATCTTCTACAAACAGTTTTTCCATATAAAATCCGCTCCGCTCATGTCTCGGTTATCACTCGAAGATATCTCACAAGTTACCCGTTTGCTTGTTTACCTCAGTTTAAGCCGAGACGCTGAGCGATGCTCTAGTTTAACGCAAAACTTAATTTTGTCATTCCCAGTTTGTTACGTAAATAAGGATTAAGTTTTACTGCGATATCTTATGATGGGGAGTGTAGTGTTAATGCAGTAAACATGTATTATATGTTACTTAGCTCCGTACTAAGTTTCGCCAATCTTCAATACCTAACGATTGCCTTGAACCGCCACCCAGCCAAATTGAGCAAATGTGGTGATTAACGCTCAATCCTACTTGTGTGAGAGGAAAAAACAGTGGTAATAAAATAGGCCAATTAGTTCATCATATTAAGAGCTACAGCGCAGATACGCAGTCAAATTGCGGTTAAACTTTTAACACCCCTCTTTCGGTGACTGGAATTAGATGAGAGATCCTTTTTTATCGCGTAATTTAGAGCATAGTCCCAAAACGTGTAAAAAAAATACGACCTGAAGATCGCTGTACAAAAATCATTACATCTTCTATTACCGATCTGACTAAAAACGTGTCTCATTCTTCAAGATAGGTACATATTATATACCCTCTGAAAACAAATAATAATACCTCATAATCCTGCCTTCGTCCATACGGCTTTGACAGGGGGCGTTCGTATCTATAACTCAGGCGGGCCCGCCCAAAACATGTGTTCTATGATATATGACACAATATGGATACATCGTATAAATATCCCCATAAGATTATAGGGAAAAGGGGATATGAAGGTGGTTTTATGGGCTTATCGACGGGTGTTTTGGTACTTTGTAATTATTCTGTTGATGATATTTTTTGGTTATAGGTAGGTACGGATTTTAGGTTTTAACTAGCTAGAGAACTGCTTCTGTGTTCCTTAACCATTCGCAAAAAATACCTATGTGTTATTCTGATGTACAAGATAGGCAGGTATCTGGCTGAAGTTGCATCAAAATCCATTCAGTAGTTGTTACATGAACTACTACATCTGATAATACATCCTATAATAGAATTTGGAACGAAAAAAGTCCACAGATGTAGGAGACAAGCGACCCCTTCCCTCCGCTTTTAACTTCTTCATATATCACTCTATCTATTAATGAAAAACCGCACGAAAATCCGTTCAACATTTTCCGAGTTATTATTTTGTTTTATAATATCTATTGGGTGAATTTACGGAAGGAAACACCTAATCAATAAAAAAACAAAAACTCGACTGCACAGTGTGATAAACGCGCAAAATTGAGGCACAAAATTCTCCGAGCCCTCTTTTTTCCTTTTTTCTTCATAAATATTGGTTTTGAAGGGGATTTTTAAAAGTATAACAGTAAAGTATTTGCTGCAGCGACTGTTGCAGTAAGATTGCAGTATTATTGGGTATAATGTCGTAATGTCGGTTCTGTGAAGGGATTTTGGTATCGATACAGATTTTCTTTTCTCCTTTTCTTTATTGTTTTATTTATTTTTAGCAGTGTTGGTTAAAAGTTTGCGCTTTAAAATAACTTAGTAATAATATGTTACTATTTGACTTAAACTTTGAAACTGCCGTTTTACTCATTATTGATAAACTTGATACATTTTTTTGTGGTCAGATAAAATGTCTTAATATTACTAAAACATATCTATATAATACATCTTTTTTTCCAAAAGTCATTTGATCCAGCACATAAAAAATATTTAAAAAAACACTCTCTCATTTTCTTTTCACCGCAATATATCTCATCTCTCCTCACAATATCTTTCTCCCTATTTTAGGTGCAAACACCGCACAAAATGGCGGCCAACCAAACAGTTATCACGTAACACTACTTTTGCAATAACGAAACGCGAATGAATCCGGACGGCAAACTTGTATGTAATGAAAAATGTTGCCGCCTTGTGATGGATGCCGTTAAGTTGGTACTGCGAAACTTGCAATATCTTCGGGGTATTTCTTTTTGAACGTATGTTGTGAAAAAGTTTTGGAAATGTAGTTTTTTTATTATTTCGACTTATATGTCGTCGTGGTTTGGTAGTTCTAAATTAAAAAGATGACGATGAGAAAGATGAAAACGACACAAGGGTCTAATCCAGTTTCAGGTTTGGAGAATAATTCTTTAGGCATGTATCACTATACTATGTGATTTTGATGCCATTATGAGACTCAGTAATCGGTGGATTAAGAATGTTAAGCTATAATTTAAACTGACCCTAATTGATTACACCTAACTGAACCAAAAAATTGCATCAACTATCAAGATCTAAATTCTCAGTCAACTAGAACAAATATTGCAACTATGAATGATGATCTTATGGACTACGTGTTGACACCTGACACTGATGTCGTGGTGTCAGATCGGAGTGTCAGATTGTGTCAGAATGATCGAATGTCGGGCGGGCACGTGAATATATTACTGTCTGTATTCGGCTTTATTTTGATCGCTGTTGCTAGTTGAAATTGAATCTGTGGGGAATAGAACTTTCGTGTTTGTATCTAAGCTTGATTTTATTTGTTTTTGGTTTATTCGGTACTTGTTATTTACCGTGTCTTTAATCACGTTCTGACGATGGTTGGAGATAGTGGACGCAACAAGTACCAACAATTAATTTGTCTTTTAAAAGCTCAAGCGGCATCTCCAAAAATGTTATCTAATATTAAAAGAGAAAACAAACATACGATTTTGCATTAAAATACAAAGAAAAAAGAAAACAAATTGAGATGAAAACTAAACAAAATTCAGATGAAGATGGAAATCGAAAAAGACAAATAAATTAATTCTGATTATCTGTGACACTTAGCCAATAAAAAATCGTCTGATACATGAATATTAGTCTTGCATACAACAACAGCACTACATTCTAACAACCGTATTAAAGAAAACTTTCCAGCGACATATTTTACATTTGAATTTTCTAACTAATAAACAACTCGTACTGTCGACGGCTCGTTATATCATAACGGTTCGTCACACAAGAGGTAGCTGTTGCAATAATATTGCACTGAGTATTTATTGCCAAGAAATCTGAGCGGAGATTTTTTTCCGTTAATTATGTATGTTAAGTCCACTGTGCAAAAAAAGTAGTTAATAAATAAAGTATGTATGTTTGAAAGGTTGATTTGATAGGAGTTAATTTTTAAGTCAGTATAGGTCAGCTCTTTAAAGATAATACTACAAAATACATTCATCATCATCCTCTCAGCCATAGGACGTCCACTGCTGAACGTAGGCCTCCCCCTTAGATCTCCACAGATACCTGTTGGAAGCGACCTGCATTCAGCGTCTTCCGGCAATCTTTATAATACATTAATCTATTCAAAACTTAAGGTTTATCCTTCGACTAGCTTTCTGCAGCGGCAGTGGTGGTAGTTTCACCTAAGATAGCTACTCCACGCACACGGGTAAAAAGACTCTAGCGTTCCTCGATAAATAGGCCATCAAACACAGAGTTTTTTAAATGTCCGGTCCAATAGTTCCTGAGATTATTGCACAAGCAAATAAACCCTTAGTTTCTTATTATGTCTGACCCTACGTGTTGAAGTCATCAAAACAAGTAAGAAGTGACTGCCTACTGACCTCACCAAACCCTGCTATAAGTACATAGCCTACATTCCATTCAGATGAGCTAACCTTAGCTTACGATTGTAATTTACAAAGCAAATTATGTAGTTGCAAATCGTTTGATTGTTTGCCGAATTAATAGTAAATAATTAGTATGTAAAACACGTAGTTTACTAGTATTAGAGTTTTCGAAATATTCTATTCCTTGAAAATTATTCCAGCTATGAATCATCATCATCATCCTCCTGCCCTTATTCCAATTTTATTTCAGCTATGAATATCAACCCCTAATGTATGCTATATACCCTGATTTCGTTTGAAGCTTACCTATTCTGTCTGACTGCAATTTATCTCTTAATCAGAAAATTATTCTAAATATATCTAGATACCTACTGGAAGTAGTTGCCTCGATACGTGGGTGAAAACGCGAGTGGTTAACACTGTCTATAATTCAAAAATTGCTAAACTGATATGGACGAAAATTAGTGGGGAGACAGCTAAGAAATAGGAAACGGACATAGGACAGCTAAGGGTCCGGAAAGCATTTACTTTGTGACGCAGGTGAAACCGCAGGTGGAAGCTAGTACCTATCTATAACAAAACAAGTATTTAGATACAGTATCAAGTTCATTAATATCGGCCTCAGATGCACCCATCCATCTCAATAGCTAACTAATGGTAAGTTAATTCTCTTAATCCCAATTGTTATATACCACGGAAGAAGGAAAGATAGCGGAGATACCATAAGGCAGGTCATCATCATCATCTTAGCCATAGGACGTCCACTGCTGAACATAGGCCTCCCCCTTAGATCTCCACAGATACCTGTTGGAGGCGACCTGCATCCAGCGTCTTCTTAAGGCAGGTAGGTCAGAGTCATTGTTTGAAAGAGTTACCGCGGCTCTGGTATATAAAGGCTTCAGAAGGAATATGATGGGTTTTAGTCAGTGAGAGTTTGACTCCCTCACGCTGCTAACACAGCGGGATAGGTCATTTGATGATTTCCTTTAAAAAAAGGTAGATAGGTCAGGTATCTTCTTGTGGGTCAACTACGTAAGGTGGCAAACAAATCGATTAGTTAGGTGCTAGTGAACTAAAGAGGCGTTTGGGTTCCTTGACACATCTCTCAAAGATTTGTCTTATTGATTAGTGATTTGGTTTTTAAAAAATGGGTTCCAATGAGCGTATGAAAACGTAATCAGTATGTTCCCCGCATTTTGACGACGTTACTTTCTTAAAAATTTTGCGTTATGACACCTCTGCTTGTCATTCTGTTCTCCATGTTATATACACATAAGAACATTACATAGTCTCTCTGTATGTGTTTATGACTAATTGCTGGACGAAGCTATCAAAGGGACGGTTGCCATGGCAACGGGTAAACCTCGGTAGGTTTAGAAGACTGGCTTTCTGATGTTGTCTTGGTCTAATTAATGCTTTGTTGTTCGTTAAGTTTATTTATATTTTGGGGTAAATGTTTTATGTGTTCGAGACTTTGTTTTAAGTATCTTAGTACATACGGTAGGTACTTACCTACTCAACCTGATTTCATCATGTAAGTATGTTGATACTTATATGACAGACAAACAGTATGCATAACGCGTAAAAAAATGCTTAAATACTGATTGCTAATCTTGTCTTAAAATATAAAACAAATAATGTAAAAAAAGACTTCCATTATATACTAAAAATTAAATTATCTGTTCATTCCTATGATAGTAAAATCACGCTAACCCTTTAACTGCAGCAGTGGTAAAAAAATACCCAAAAAAACTAAAAAAATGTTTTTCCCAAAATCGCAGCTGAAATTCAGCTTCCCCCACATTTCAGTAAAAGCGCGAACATAAAAGCAGTAATATTAACCGTTAAAATCAGTGAGTGTGTACGTCTGGAGTCCGCGTTATCTCGTAACAAATGATTATGGAATTTATGGAAGATGAACGACTGAGGTGCGGCTTACCACGGGCTCTGTACCGTTAGAAGTTTAAAATTAGTGTAAAATTTTGAAAAAGTTTAAAAGAATAAAAGTATCATCGGGATTAAATAATACTAATATAACCGCGATAAAATCCGTAAAAGTAGTTTTATTCAAAAGAATACATAATGCATAAAACAATATTTTTTTATTGGTAGCTAAAATACATAGTTTAAGAATTGGTACTCTTAACCTTGATGAAACAATAGTAATAAAATTTTGTGTTACCATTTCATTAATATGGTCTCAAACGGTATACGTACGTACATATAACAATTCGGTCGCGCGTTAAAAATCAAGGATTGTCTAGTGCAGTGGTTTGATGGATACATATAAAATAATTTAACTCATTTCATAAAATAAATGAAATAAAGTATTTTTTTGTAACTACCTAATAATTACGACAATTAGCACAATCCTTACCCAAAAAACAAAAGCATCCCTGTCATACAATTACACCTTTAACGCACGACCAAACATTTCAAAATTCAAAGCTCAACATTTAAAATTCTTCTTCTAACCATACAACAAGGATAACGCGGAAATCCGTTGAAAACCCGACTTGGGTTACAGAATAGATAAAGATAAAAAAAATATTTTCATGCGACGCCCCTTCTTCGCCTTTGAAATGGCTTTAAACCTATTTATCATAGCGACCTCTGCTTTTAGGAGTAAAAAATTGACTGATATCCCTGGAGTGATTCGGAATAATTCCGGGGTATTTTTCCTGTTTTTTCAACCGTGGTGTTGATAGGGTTAAGTAAGTCTGTTAGGGTTTTGTAAAATGTGTTGTTCTGTTGAATATGGTGTCTGTACATTGTTATTTAAGTACGTGGGCAGATGGAAATAAATTAGTTGTTTAATTCTTAGAATTTGTATGTGTGTGTGTGTAATGTGTTATATTGTAGGTTAAAGGTGATTCACACTTTCAGTTTTTAGCTTAGTACCTAAAGTTTTGAGCTGAAAAATAAAGATAATTATTATTCTAAATTCTTTTGCATTTTATTAGGCTATAACAATGTGTTATATTCGTATCCTTACTTAATATTATAAATCGGAAAGTGAGTTTGTTTGTTTGTTTGTTTGTTCCGCTTTCACGCCGTAACTACTGAACCGATTGCTTTGAAATTTTGCAGACGTAAAGTTAGAAGTCCGGATTAAATAATAGGGTCCTTTTTGTCCCGAAAAAAATAGATATTCCCGAGGGAAAACAAAAATATTGTTTGCTTGATGGATGGATTGTAGATGGCACTGTGTGTCGTTTAAACCAAGGTAATATATTGCAAACGAATATAAACATGTCAATTTAGAAGCTAAATGATACGATAATGAATCCCAGAAAATTAGGAATTCCCGAGGGATGATGTACAATTTGTTGAATCGTCTAAACTGTTTTTTTTACATCTACTTATATATTGCAAACGAATATGAACATATAAATTTAGAAGCTAAATGATACGATAATGAATCCTCGAAAATGAGGAATTCCCGAGGGATGACGTACAATTTGTTTTATCGTCTTAACTGTTTTTTTTACATCTACTTATCCTGAAATAACTATAATTCAACGAATTACTAATTGGTATAAGTATTAGTTAAGTTATTTAGTTCTTGAGGTATGCGATAGATGGCGCTGGGTGTTTTTAAAACGTGGTAACGATGTGTTTTTAAAATACGTAAGAAGTGGAATGATAGCTTTTTAAAACGTGGTGACGTTGTTTTTTTTAAGATACGTAAGAAGTGCAATGATATCTCGCGCTTTAACCTGTAGCTCATTGTTCAATCGCGAGGTTCCCGATAGCTCGATAGATGGCGTTGTGCTTTTCTGTATCGCGGTGTTAAGGTTCGCCGCGAATTAGTCTTAAGGTGTTTTGAAATCAGTGGGGCCCAGTAGCGCCAGGGCCAGCCGCGGCTGCGGGTTGTTCGAAAGAGGTACCGCGGCCCTGGTATATAAAAGGCCTAGGACGGAACACGACGATTTTAGTCAGTAAGAGTCTGACACTCCCTCACCGCTGCTAACCCACAGCGGGAGGGGTGAACCGAATTCCACGCGGGCGAAGCCGCGGGCGGAAAGCTAGTGTAATAATATTTAAGTTTTATATTAGCCTTGTTACTTATGATGTGTTTTTTTGTTGCAGGTACGAAATTTTCAATTACAAGCGGTAACGTACTACAAACAGCACACATGCCTATTTTCAGATATTCTGCTTGCTAACTTAAACAGTCCAATATCGTTTAATACTCGCATGCATTTACGGCATTGTCAAATACAGGACCTATACCTGCAATTACACGAAAATTGCAAAATAATCTGTATAAACAAAACGTTCTAATCTAAGAACCACTAATTAAATAGCATTTTGATAAAATCAGCATCCTATGACGTAATGAATACAAAATGAAATTACAACTCCAAAATTCTAACGTATATCTTATAACATTGACATAAGGTTCAAAATGTAGTTTCTGTTAAACTAAATGTATTATTAAAGTTGTATTTCCTTTAATGTCAGGTACAAGTTTCCTTTGACAATAAACATCTGGTTTTGATGTCTTAATAAACCCTTAGAATGCTATCTAGGGGTATCAAGTACCCCTAACGATTGAACGCGGTTGCGCGAGGGTTAATTACTGGTATTGTTGGTCATATCTTAATGATTTGGATTATCTTCAATCAATATTTGGATTACTAGTAGTAGTTAACTGGGATTACTAGATATTCTATGATATTTAAAAAAGATAGGTAGATAGCTTACTGGCTTCTGATTACCCGTAACGACTGTCAAGGATGTTCAATGACAGCCGGGACCTACAGTTTAACGTGCCATCCGAAACACAGTCATTGGTGTCTAAGTTATACTTGCCTGATCTGGAATCGAACCCTCATCCTTGAAAGGTTGGTCCTTTACCCACTAGCCCACCACGACGTTAAGACACAAACAAACTTTCATATTTATAACTCAAATATTTTTATTTCAAATATAATATTGTCTATAATACTTCTCTGTTTGATAAAACGGTATCCCATTTCTTTGTCGGTGTCTTATCCAGATAGTGAAGGCGTCAATGATAAGAGTTCCAGGCGTGTTTATTTGTAGGAAGAAAGTGGGGCAAGGCGATTTGGGAGCATGTTACACCGTAGCGAACGGTGTTTGATGTTAAGGGAGCTAATGTTTGTTGTGATGTTCGTCTGTCTTTTTTAATTGTAGTGCATTGACGCAAAAAGAACTGCCTCGTTGGTCAAGCTGTCGCAAGCGCGGCTGCTGAGCACGAGGTCTCGGGTTCGATTCCCGAGTCAGGCCGAAATCGCTTTGTGGGTTTTAGAAACTGGAAGATGGTGATTGATACACAGTGTCAGATTGCCGTCCCATCGTGCTATGAGAGTGAAGGAATAGTGAGAGCACCTGTGTCTGCGCAAATGCTTGTGCACTAAAATATGTCCTGCGCAATTGGCTAATCTCCTTACTTGAGGACAGCCACCGTTGCCGTAAATAAATACCTACCTACATAAAAGCTGTTAGCAACAAGTTTCAAATCGTAGAAATGAAACTATGACGTAATACTTTTATTGAATTACTCATTTCGGTGTGACAGGCGTCCCAATGACTCGGACAGAAGTGGCCGTGACAAAGAAAGAAAAAACTTTGTTTTTCCACAAACGAATATCTAGAGTCTATTGATTTATTTTACTAGCGTTCACTCTGGATATCTTCATAGTTATGAAAATAAACATTATTTCATTTGACGTATGAAAATAAATCCTTCATAAATGATATGAAAGGTTTTATGTACAATTTCGTATTATGGATTTTAGATTTATTTTCAGCAAAAATAATAAATATTGTTGGCTACTTTGATGTATTAAACAAAATTGCAAAAAATTACATAAGTGTCCATATTTTTTTTCTTCGTTGGTAATTTATGATATTCTAAAAATTTTAATATTTAGTCCTTTTGCCCGATCCCGGTCAGTGTTTTTTTTTTACTTTTTCGTCCATAGCTAAGTTAGCTTGTAAAACCTATCAGACAGGATTTTGTTTACTCCTAAAAGCTTGATTCACGGCTAAATCTGTCCGTTTTCAGTCAACGACTACTAATCCGACGCATTTTTACTCTTTACTCTTTATTCAGGGGTACAAAAGACCCCATTTGCTACTCAGCGTCCCGTGAAATTCAGATTATAGTTTCACCCGCTACCTTCGCGTGTAACGGGTTAATAAACCGACCGCTTAGCTAAATGTTAATTTATATTTTTATACTTTTTTATGAATAAATGATCCCCAAGCGTTGGGAGGGTTAATGATATCTGTATTTTACTAAAAGTGCTTTTAGACTTAAAAATATTAGCGAGATGATAAAAAAGGATTCGGATGAATTCATAAACTAGGTTTGACCTAGTTTGCGGTTACAGAAAATGGTAAAATATGGAATCGCATTAAAAGGTTTTTGTTTTTACGTTTTTGATGTCTGCTAAAAATATTTTTATTTAATTTGGTAAGAGTTTTTTAAAAAATATGAGTATTTCGCTGACCTAAGTGTGATTAAAATTCAATGAATTTTAGATTTTTCTCATATTGCTATAGATTAGTTTTTTAACCAAACATATTAAAAAAAGCTCCTCAAGTCGATGACAGGAAATTACCGACTCTGTTATGTCCAGAATTCAACTTCAATACTATGCCTTACTGCCCCTAATTTAACCTACAAACATATAACAAAACCAATTGATCTCACACAACAATAAAATTATCTTCCCCCACCATAATGGTACACTGAAATGTAACACGATCGGGAACAGCCCAAAATTTATCACCCCCATATAAATTCCTCTTAAGTACAGTAAAAACGAACAGTATAAGTTTTTAGCTTGTTCAACAAAAATACTACGTTCAACACCTTTAACCATTCTTCTTAGTGAAGACGGAGAATTCTTTGGAATTTTCTAGAATTCCGTTTGTATTTGAAGGTTGCTGAAATGTTTAGTTTTCTCTCGTTTGTTGTGTTCCGCTTATTTTTTTGTTTACACTCAAAGAAAACAATAAATAAAATGGGACTGTCTATTGAAATTATGATTTTTAAGGACTGGCTGTTTTCCCGTGGTTCTGCCCGCGTCCCGTGGGAACTAAAAAAATATACCCTAAATAACTTGGGAAGAGTGTAGCTTCTCAACAGTGTAAGAATTTTTCAAATCGGTTCAGTAGTTTCGTTGCCTATGGGGTACAAACAAACAAACAAAAAACCTCTTTATTATACACTAATTTAGATCACATATATACACATATTTAAATACAAAAGTGAGTTAAAATACAGCTTTCGTTTTTTCACATCAGTTACTCAAAGTCAATTTGAAATTAATAGGTTTCTGAAATAACTCAGATTAAAAATGACGTAGTTTTTTTATACCTAGTTTTTTTTTTTAAATGAAACTTGTTAATATTCTGGAATTCATTTATCAGCTGTTTGAAACTTTCATTTTTTGCTGCAAAGAATAATGTCGAACAGTTTATTAAAATGAATTTTGATAACTGAAAGGTGCAAGAACGTAAACACACAGAGACATAATTTAATGGCAAGTATTAAATTGTTTTACATAAAACGACTATTTGACCTCCAAATCCTTCGCCAACGTTGGTTTCAAACTTATTCTTCTCTATGATAATTAAACTAGACTAGCCTCGTTATGTAATCTTGTAAACAAAAGCCAAACGCACTTGAAATATATGAGGTTTTTAAAACGCAACTGTGAAACGTATGTTTTGATTTATGCGAACGAAGTCACTCTGAAAAACAGCGCTAACATCGCCGCCAAATTGTTATTGCTTTTTGCTGAATTAGCGTAAAAGCGCTTTCCGCTGGGTGGTTTCACATGGCCAATTTCCATACAAACACAAATACAAAACAGCTTACTGTACAAAATTTTAAATTCTTATTACGTAAGCAATAAGAGCTATAATTGTTTGTACATTTAAACAATTATGAAGGTTCAATAAATTCTATTTTGAGATAATTCTGACAGATTTGTTGCTGTGTTAAGTGTTTACTGTTTGTCGATAGGTATCTTTACGCGCTTGAAATTGGTTTTGAAATATTCATATTTATTTGTTACTAGCTTTCCGCCCGCGGCTTCGCCCGCGTGGAATTCGGTTATATTGGACACACAGCGCCATCTACAATCCATCCATCAAGCAAACAATATTTTTGTTTTCCCTCGGGAATATCTATTTTTTTCGGGATAAAAAGTACCCTATTATTTAATCCGGACTTCTAACTTTACGTCTGCAAAATTTCAAAGCAATCGGTTCAGTAGTTACGGCGTGAAAGCGGAACAAACAAACAAACAAACTCACTTTCCCATTTATAATATTAGTAAGGATATTACGCCTGTTTGTTACTGAAGTTATGAGCAGGAATGACTTAGACAGAACCTCATGACTTTTATGCAGATATTGGCGTAGACAGTGTTATATACATTTTTTTACCGTTTGCAATGGTACAGGAGAAGATATTTTATACCCATGGAAAGCTATGCTGTAGCAAAAATAAATATGTAAATGCTTCATTGGACTCTACTAGAAA
This sequence comes from Helicoverpa armigera, assembly GCF_030705265.1. Lineage (NCBI taxonomy): Eukaryota > Metazoa > Arthropoda > Insecta > Lepidoptera > Noctuidae > Helicoverpa > Helicoverpa armigera. The sequence continues at coordinate 3,769,382 of NC_087145.1, read as the reverse complement.
TGGGTAGGCCAATGAATTTTAACACATTAATTGACGAAGAAGTTATTGTATACCCATGGAAGTCCGTTTTGCGTCGGTATTCATAAATATTATATTTGGGCTCTACTAGACATATACAGGTCAAAATGTAACATATTAATTGACAAAAACTAAAAAGTAACACCCAAAAATAAAGCCGAGAACACAAGTGACGTACAAATATTGTTTGGAAGATAGATTGGCGATACAATAAGAGATCGATTTCCCCCGGGAGCCCGCGATACGGTATCGGGGCACGGAATAAATGAATTTCGCCGATCGTGTGAATTCGGCCTTTTATTTACGAAAAACATACTGTCAAGGTGAGGTAAACAAAGATTTTTAAGTAGTTTTTACTTACCTAGGAATTATTCCGTCGGTTATATTAGGATAAATAATAACTGTTGGCTTCGTATGTACCTATAGTATAGTAACTGCTAGCATCTCAAGAAACATATTATCATCTGTCTTGCTTTTTTCCAACTACATATGTTTAGGTTGGCTTCCAGTCTTAACTTATGCAGCTGAATACCGATTTTAAATGACAAAAATCTACATTGAGTTGCACGAGTACTTTTTTTAAACGTTTGTCTTTTGCAATACCAAATATTTTACACTACCAATTTAACAATCTACTACATTCAGTTTAACAAAAGGTTAAACTGAACCCCTTCGATCTTCGATACACAACAAAAGTAAGATTAGTTCACTTATTTCCTTTACGAATTTCATGGATGACAGCATACAAATTAACTTTGATGTTGTGACTGTGTAGTATACAATCGTATATGTTAATGTATGTAATGCACATGCATTTCTGGGTGCATGAAATCAGCCCCGGATCTTCAATTTTTTTTAGGCGGGGCAAAACCTGAAAAATGCCGCCCCGCCTACCTACCTACTTATGTTTATTTTCACCAACGAAAGTCACTTTTTTGGTAGGTGAAGGACTTTAAAAAATGTGTCCAAATCATTGTAGGCTCAAACAGTTGGCCAGGTTTAAGTTTGAAAGTCGAGACAGGTTAATGTACACAAAAAGTTAATAAGTTTTAAAAAGCGCTGTTAAGTAACAAACAGTCGGAAGCGCTAACTTTTTTGTTTTTGAGGATTCCATAATTTTTTTCTCAGGCAAAGTCTGTGTAATATTGCGCGAGCGAAGCGAGCGGGAAATTTGTGAGTCTACGACACAAAAGTACCTGTACAGTACAGTAGCGAGCGCGAACTTTTTTAAGTTATTGGTTTGAAGACTCACAAATTAAACTGGGATTTATGTTCAAATAAAAAGAAACCGTGATTAGTGCGAGTGCCATTTGTGTTCGTTGATTCGGTGCGTGCAATTCAAACCCAAGCGAAAAACAGACTCATACATATGTAGTTACCGGTTGCGCGAGCGAAGCGAGCGCGAATTTTTTTATAGTTAAAACCAGTCAAAGCAAAAATTGCGTAAAATGTAGCCCAATGGTACATAACTCTATGTTGGTGTTGGCGCCTATGTATTAAAATTTTGGGACTTAAAGTAGTACCGTACATAAGAAAGTTCATACGGAAACCAGAAGTTACTATCTAATTAATAAAAGGGCTTAAAAACGACGCTACCCTTTTGCTAGGGTAGACTAAAAAAATGTTGAAAAATAAAAACAACTGTAATGTGAAGCAAGCCCAAAAATTTATGAGTTTTGGATCTCTAAAAGTCCTAAACATCTATACTAATATTATAAAGCTGAAGAGTTTGTTTGTTTGTTTGTACGCGCTAATCTCAGGAACTACTGGTCCGAAAATGAAAATTTCTTTCAGTGTTAGATAGTCCATTTATCGAGGAAGGCTATAGGCTACTTTTTATCCCGGTACGGGAGGTAGTTCCCACGGGATGCGGATGAAACCGCTGGTATACAATAAAAGGCAACTGTGAAGTGAAGACGCCGCGAGCGAAGGGAGCGCGATTTTTTTTGAGTATTGGGACATTAAAAGTAGCTAAGTATATGTGATAAAAAATTTAAGCGCAAAGGAAAGAAACCGCGAGCGAAGCGAGCCCGAAAATTTTTGAGTTTTGGGACATAAAAGTAGTGTTTTCTCAAATTTAACGTGGAATTAAACACAAATTAAAAGAAACGTGTCTGGATCGACAGTCAGATTCAGAGCGAATCGCGGCGCCCCTGAAAAGGTTAAGACGGCCCTGATGCTATCCATACATTTGGATACAATTCTTGTAAGTTGCGATGATGAAATTTAAAACAAAAATAGGAGTAACATTCTGATCAAGGACAGGTTGAGGGCGCCTACGGCGCCTCTTGTATCCAGCGCCCTGGGCCGTCGCCCAACCGCGCAATACCCTAAAACCGGTACTGAGCGTAGCGAGCGAGAATTTTTTTACTTACTTGGAGGATGTTAAAAGTGAAAAATAATCAAAATGATCAATTAAACAAAGCGAAGGCGACTTTTTTAGAAACTTTGCTTGTCAGTATTATGATACAATGGAACTTCCTTATCAAACGGGTGTAATCGAAATTTCCTGGTGGTGGGGCGTCGCTCGGCGCCCCTGAAACCGAGGCGGCCGGGTTATTCGCACACGCTGCACCATAGGTTAAGACGGCCCTGTAGGTAACTAATATGGTAATCTGTGATGTAGGATTTAAAAGCAGGCAGCCGCCTGATTTTGCCGCCCCCTGAATTTGCCGCCCGGGGCATGGGCCCCGGCTTGCCCCCCCCTAGATCCGGGGCTGCATGAAATACTGCACTTAAGGGAACGGTAGAATAAATCTGTGTTCTAATTTCAGTCGGATGCAATTTTAGAATAATCTAGTGTTTGTAGTTGTGAAATGTAAGTAGATTCTGTTGATATTTTATTTGTAATTACTTTTTCCTAGTTCTTTGAGAACCTTCTAGTTTTTTTATGCGCCAGAGGATAGTTAGTAATCTTAGTAACATATCATTAGTAGCTTTTGCCAGTAGTTTCACCCGCGGACTATTTCTAGCCACCGGATAAAAAGTTGCCTTGAGCCTTCCTCGACAGTTGGAATAAATGGGTCAATAAATAAATAGGTCCTGAAATTAGCAAACAAACAAGCTCTTCAGCTTTATAATATTAGTATATAGGTAGGGAAGAGTATAGGATAACAATGACCACTAGAATCAGTAACACAGTATTATGTTTCTTCCTGTTTAGGTATGGTTTCTTCAAGGACTATTAATACTGTTCTCAATTTGATCTGTATGTACGTTTGTGCACGATAATCTCGCGTTTCTTTGAACCTTTTTATGAAATGAGGATGAATGCTTTTGAGGTAGTCGTATAGGTAAATATAATTTATCATATATAGGTACATAAGCATCAAAACACTTAAAATTCCAAAAAACAACCTTTTTTCTCCAAACAAAAACCCGTTAATATCTTACAAAATACGTTTCACAGCCTTTCATCATATTTTACCATAGATAGCTTAACTTACGAGCCACGTCCGCAAAACCCTGATGGGTTAACATCACAAAGCATACTACCGGATGTCCTGTCATTTCCCGCTCCTTTGAAGAACGTCAATGTAACGTCAATATACGTATAACGCGAACGCCCAATTTGCTGTCATTTTGACTTATTATTATGACATTTTGACGTATTTATGATTGGACTCGAGAGTCGAATAAAGTCTTTTCTTGTGTTGGCGCAAAAACATGTCTGTCTGTTTCCGATGAATTGAGAAGCTATTTACAGTACTTACTTACTTAATCTCCTTTTTTTGAAGTTGGTTAAAAAGTTAAATTTTACTTACGACTAACAGTTTTTCCGCGGTTTCACCCGCGTCCCGTGGGAAGTACTGCCCGTACCGGGAAAAAATATAGTCTATGTTTATCGCAGATAATCTAGCTTTCTTATGGCGAAAGAATTTTTGAAATCGGTCCAGTAGTTTTTGTGTTTATCCATTACACAAAAACAAAGAAACAAAGTTTACCTCTTTATATTATTAGTATAGATGAATAGTGACCGATTTGCAAATCTATCACATTTTACATAGGCCTTATCTCATTCATTACAGACCTATTCGCTTACAAACAGTTATATTTACCCAAACGCATCTCTTAGCGATATTCCTACGGAACCTCAGAGCTCAAAGCGCGATATCTCGCCAGGTACAGTCACACTCGTAACCCAGTTAGCGGAGTGCGGCCTATTTTGCCGACTGTACCATGACACTATCGTCCGAGCTTGCAACGATGAGTTATTATGGTAGAAAATTTTATTTTTATTTATTTTTATACTAGGTTTAACTAGCGGTTTCTGAGTCCTGAAAAGACTATGTTTTGTTTTGATATGTATACTATGTCATTGCTAAGTTTCATTAAAATATCGCGTTCCCTGAGAATATATGTTGTTAAAGTGATATGTACACTATGTTAATGTGAAGTTTCACCAAAATCCATTCAGTAGTTTTTGCGTAAAAGAGGGACAAACTTTTGCGTGTATAATGTTAGTAGGATTAAGATGTTTTATATGCGTGACGAAGTTTTTGATGGGGTAGGTATCTTTTGATGTCAAATGTGAATGATTTGGTCAATTTCACGGTAGTAATTTTGTTATATAGTGGTAAACTTTGGGATTCAAAGGTAAGAGTTATTTCCACTTGACCTAAACTTGCCCTTTACCAACTTCAGTATATATTTAAAGCAAAGATGGTTTGCTGTTGAAAGAGATATCTAATTAGAATGTAATGACTACCCACTATCCCTATCCCTACTAATATTATAAATGCGAAAGTAACTCTGTCTGTCTGTCTGTTACGCTTTCACTTCTAAACCACTGAACTGATTTTAATGAAATTTGGTACAGAGATAGAGTTGACCTTGAGAAAGAACTAGAATAGTTTTTATCCCGGACTTTTGAAGAGTTCCCTTGGAAACGCGATAAAACCCGAACTAGACGCAGGCGAAGCCGCGGGCGGAAGCTAGTGATTAATAATCCAGTAATTTATATGTTTTTAGCTTATTTAATTCCAAAGACAATACGTAAAAACTAAAAATATTCTTTCAGCCGTCACCATGACCTAAAAAATACTTCCATTTTTTATCCGTTTTTCCTTCAACTCAAGAAATAAATCCGCATATATATTCAGGAGTGAACTGTTAAAAACATGTTTCTGAACAGGATAATACTTATAGGAAGGCATGGTGCACATGCATCGTGTATACCAATCTTGCTTCTCAACACTACTCCTTGGCAAGCCGCCAGCCGTTCTGAGATATGACTGCATATACAAAATTTTGTGGGATTGTCACGCCACGAACACTCTTTTTTTTGGAAAAAACCTGGATTTATCTTTACAGTTCACAGTTTGGCGTTAACCGGTTGTCACTAAAAGATGTGTTGGAAAAATGGTTTATAGTGATAGGACTGTTATTTGTGGTTGGGCATCGAGATCTTATTTTTTATTGGCTTAAGTACCTACTTCTATGTAAACCTGACTTGTATGTACCTAATAATCATTATCGTAAAAGAGACTATGACCCTTGAGTTTGTTTCGTCGTGTCTTCTCAGGGATCAGTCAATTAGTAAATGCCGACCCAGCGTTCTTAAAGTGACGTGTTAAAGTGATGCAATGTCCAACTTGCAAAATAAACGATTTCATTTCTTTTCGTTAGCCTTTTTAATGTCCCACTGTTGGGCACAGGCCTCTTCTCACACAGAGTAGGAATGAGCGTTAATCACGTCGGTTGATTGGCGATTTCTCATCCCTTGTATACCAATATTTCGATGTCAACACTGATTAAAATAATATTTCTCACATTTCCAAGTCAGCGAATTTAAGTTGGAACAAAACCGAATACAAATCTTTGTTTAAGTAGGTAAAGTATAGGAAAACAATGTTTTATGTATTAAAAGACAAACAAAGTTGAAGTGGGCCAGGATTTATTGAATAAACTTGAATTTATTGGCCGCAGCTTCTGAACATAAGGGCGAAATGATTTATTTGGATAATTTTGTACGTAACCCGTCGATGCGGGCTGTCTTGCTCTTAATTTTTTATTATTGCAATTTAAAATATTATCACAAGTTGAATAAGTGTTTAATGTTAAATGACAATTTAGAATGCTTTTTTTAAACAATCTGATTTATTTATGACTAGCCGTTTTCGCACGATTCCGATGTCCTGTTTATTGTACCGGGATAAAATATAGCCTATGTTACTCGGAGTAGTGTAAGTTCTCAAAAGTGAAATAATTTGTCAATCGGTCAAGTAGTTTCGGATCTTTTCGGGTACAAACAAACACTGCAATCGGTTAGACTGGAAGCCGAACCTTGTTAGGAAAAGACTAGACAGCTGATGAGCCAAAGGAACAAACTAGAAAAAAATTATCACCCCATATAGAACACGTATTATAGATCCTTTTTTAACCCGTCTCTGCGACGGGTGTTTTTGACGCACGAAGCTTTAACCCGGATACCCGGATAGGGGTAACCTACATTTGTCATAAGGCTGTGTAGCTATCGATAGTGTTGTTTTTTTAATTTTTTCACCCGGCTTAGCGGACAAAGGGAACGATTCAGCCGATCGCGTTGCCCCGTTTTTGTTCAACGTAATTGGACAATTTTGGCCGAGTTATATTGCAATTTTTCGTCCGTTTTTTTCGATTCGAAAATTTGCGATATGACTTTTTGGTATATCAGTGTAAGTTTTTTTTGTATAAAAATAGTTGCAAAGTATAATGTTACATTTAAGTTAAATATCAATGTATCTAGTTGTTGTGTATTTTTTTTTTATATTTGTAAAAAACAGTGTAGTTTACATATAAATATTTATTCAGAAAACACGTTTGTCTTGTTTTCATCTGTCTACTGAACACACGTTGAATATTTGAAGCTTAATTTATTCTCCGCCTACCCTCCGATAAATATGCATGTACCTAGGAGGTCGCGAACATTGAAAAAAAAAGAAAATACCTACGGGGTTTGTGAATATTTGCATTTTGTATGTAAATTATTGCAAAAAGACAACATGTATGCAAAATCGAAAAAAATACTTGTACTATTTTTTTTTGTTTAATCAAGAAAAATCTAGAACTTCAGAGCTTCAATGCGTTGTTTTTTTTTTCTGTTAGATAAAAAAGCAGGTGTACAATATCTTATACTAATCTAAAAGACGGAATTACCACTTATTATTCAACTTCCTTATTCTAATACCACAGTTAACCACTTATAAACCTTTGAAGTTATTACCCCACAAAAAAATATATTTCACAACTCATTTCATTAATAAAGTTTCACAAAAGGGTTAATGCGGTAATATATTAATTATGCAAGCAAACAGACCATCATAAAAATTTTATGCCCGGTACTTATAAAGAGGCAAATATGTTAATAAACGTATTAACCCTAAAATGGTGCTACAATTATTGTGCCAACGAAAATAATAACAAAAACAAGCAAATAATAAAAAAGAGAAATAAACAATCGATTTAATTTAACTCCGAATGATACAGCGGACGTGTGCTATATGTTTAATGCTTAGTCTTATGTGAAAGATTTAAGACAAAAGTTTTTAGCGCAAGTTTTACTTGATTTATAGATAAGTATGGTCAATTGGTCACCATAGGTATAACAAAAAAACAGCGTGCTTTTTTCCAACAAGCGAGTTCTAACTACCGTAATTACACCTATGGCTGTTGTATGGGAACCAAATATATTTTTATTCTAGTTTTTATAGCTTCAGAGGCAACAGAAATAAATACAATCATCAATACAATCAAAGCTGCAGAGATAACCAAATTAAGCAAAAGCATAATCTACTACCTCTAGATTTAAACCAAGACGATCATAGAAAAACAGAAATTCCCACAATCTCTTTTGACAAATGCACTGCCAACCTCAAACGACAATTACACTTTTACTTTTTAAAATATGACTTCAATAAAAAGTGGCCATCTTGGATATTACCCGCTCTCGCTCACAACTTGTGTAAGTTTTAATAGCGTATCATATAAATCGGCCTATTTGTCTCTCCCGGACAATCAGTGTCGGCTTATTAATACAGCTAGAGGCACCAGGATACGCCTGTTATGTTCTCCAACTAATGACCAACTGTTTTTGATTTGAAAACTAATCGATAACTAATGGGAGCTTCAATTTCAGTTTCATTTTGTATCGACAAAAGGTGGTTGTTATTTTTGCCAGTAAGTGTAATGTAAATATGGTTTTTTGTTCTCGTTTTTGTTTTCGCTCTGTTTTGTTTTTGTTGACTGTGAATAGGTTTAGTTTTTTAGGGTTTATTGTGACTGAAATATGATTTTTAGATTGAAAGTTTTTCTGGGAATAAACTGTTTTTTTATGATATTGTATTTTTTATGGATTCTGTAGAGTAGAAAGTCAATACCGACACATATCTATAGAAATACTTATACGTGACATTTTAAGTAAGTTCTCGTTTGTACAATTGACGGTAATCAGACACGTTATAATATTAATTAATCAGATACAATCGATTGGTATAATTACCCAACAAATTGTGTTAATTATTGTCGGTTTATATTGTTTGCTCATTACCTTTAAACTCAATCTGAGCATACAATGTATGCGCGATGGAAATGGATTTTAAAAGCAAATTGTTTTTATTTATTTATTTATCAACAATAATTTTCATTTTTAAAACAAAGTTTATTAAATAATAAAACAAAAATGTAATGTCAATTTATTGTTTCGTAATTCTCAGTTACGGGTTAATTTTCAAATACGCGATTAAGTTTTCAAGTTGTTATTTTTAGGGTTCCGTACCCAAAGGGTAAAACGGAACCCTATTGTTTTCGCTCCTCTGTCCGTCCGTCCGTCCGTCCGTCTGTCACCAGGCTGTATCTCATGAATCGTGGTAGCTAGAGAGTTGAAATTTTCACAGATGATGTATTTCTGTTGCCGCTATAACAACAAATACTGAAAACTAGAAAAAAATAAATAGTTGGGGGCTCCCATACAACAAACGTGATTTTTTGCTCTTGGATGGTACGGAACCCTTCGTGCGCGAGTCCGACTCGCACTTGGCCGGTTTTTTATTTTAAATTTTCACAGTTATATAATAAGTACCTATTAGACATTTAAATAATTTGTACCTTTAACAACAAAGGTAAAATTAACCCACTCTTTTATAGCCCAACGCGAAAAAGTACTCAAACTCACTCAAAATGACATGTTCTCGTGAAATTAAAGTTTATTACAATGATTACACTTATTGCCGACGCATCAGGCCCCTTACACTACGTGCAAGCAAATTGAACCACAGACCGCAACGAACAAGATTTCTTGCACACTACAGACTAAAAAGTCGCCCGACAGTTGCCCCACGGTTGGAATAAAATATTTTTTATGGAAATCGTCAGATACCGGTTAAATACCTGATCGGTGCTATGTTGCGTACTACCATTAATTTCCATAGATGAAGATAAAAAAGTGAGAAGTCATGTATTCAAACTAGGCTGAAAATCAATACTTTTGAAGGTCAAATTTACAATAGACAGCCCCAAAACGCTCGCCCTTCACAACTTCCTACGTCTTTTTGCTGGGAAGAAGAAGTGGTGGAACAAACTCCCCAGCAATACTGATTTATGAGCCCAAACAAACTATCGGCCGACTAAAAGTTTGCAGTCAGCTCTTACACTGCAGAGACAATGGTCGTGGCAATTAACCTAGTACTTATCTTCGCTGTACCAAATTGCTTTCTTTGGGGACAACGCCTTATAGCCGTGTTTGATTGGGCGAGCCACTGGCGCTAGTAAAAGATTTTATTACAAGTGTATTAAAGTTGAAGTTATTTGGATGTCGAGTGGTTTAAAAATGTAAGCTGAAGATTGTATTGTATTAAGATATTTTCTTCATATAAAGAAAAATCTAAAAAGATACACTGAACAGGCTCATCAATTCACGTCTAGACTGATTCCATTTGAAGATATATGAAAGCAATTCTACTCAACACGCTAGAAAAGTAAATTAGCCCATTCGTATCATGAATCAACAGAAAACCAGAATTACGTTATCAGAGACGAATTGGCACGTTGCGCTACTATTTAGCGCCAACTACAATCAACATTCATTACTCGCCCGCCATATATTACGAACAAAGTAGCGCTCGGGCGAGTTGCCGGGCGAGTGGTCGGACGAGTAGCTCGCGCGAGTACATCCGTCCAGCGCAGCGGGACGTATGTTTTGCCCTCTACTTAAATTATGTTGATATAATGAGGTATGTATTTACCGTTATGTTATGTTTGTTTATATTTCCAAATGGCTTTTATAAAAAATGAGACAGTTAACTTAACTGTGTAAAGTTATGAAGAAAATTATAACTTACTATAAGTATTTGACTTTAAACTTACTACCTACTTAAATGGTCCGATTTGTCTTACACGTATTTACAAATGCGTTGTAAACTAAAACAAACTTTTAACGTGAAACATTCTGGAAGTTCCGCCAACTAACCAGACTTAACTATACAAAGACAAATCAGTGTTTCTCCCCTATTTAACGGAAACAATGTCCATTCATTGCTGCCCTATACATTAGGACGCAACTGTCGGGCGAGTTACTGGCGCGAGCACATCAGTCCAGTGGGACTGACTGCAACAAGGAGAACAAAATGAATTAAATGGAGTTGCCACGGAAACGTGTAACGGAAAATTGCCTTAGAAAGTAACGCGCCAAAGTGCGTATGAGCAGGGGACGAGGAACGTTACTGTCTGCTCCCTTATACATACGCCTTTTTGTAATACCAAAAATCGTTGACAGATGTCTCAAAACCCAAACGCCTCGTTAGTTCACTCGTAACTGATCATTTTGATCATGTCCATCTTACGAATTTGACCGAGTAGAAGGTGCCAGACCTACCTGCAATAGCATCTCTGCTCATTTTTCTTCTTCCGTGGACTGCACGCTCGGGTGTGTACTTAAATTACTCTGTTATGCTCGACTCGGCCTTAAATGTTGGTTGCTCTTGTATGCAACTAGCCTTACCTTTGATTTTTTCTTTTTATATGATAAGCCTTCGTATAGAAATTAAGGGTAATAGCTGTTTAAGTGAACCTAATTAGCGGGGGTATTCGTAATGTGAAAATTAATTGTGCCTTAAAGAGTTAAAGGTTTTTTCTAGGCTAGCTTTTACTAGACTGGCTGTTCCCTGCAGTTCCACGAGTATCCTGAGGGAACTATTTCCCGCACCTGGATAAAATGTAGCCTATGTCATTTCTTAGGGCTTAGATTATCTGTGAACCAAGTTTCATTTAAATCGGTTCAAAACTTTTGGCGTGAAAGAGCGACTGTCAGACAGAGATGTTTGCATTTATAGTAATTAGGAAGGATTTTTGTTGCCGATTAGAGAACTGTTGTTCAATAGATGGACGCTAAATTAATCATCATCATCATCATCATCAGCCTATCGCAGTCCACTGCTGGACATAGGCCTCTCCAAGTGCACGCCACTGCGATCTATTTTCGGCTTCTCGCATCCAGCTCCCGCCAGCCGTCTTGCGCAAATTAATAGCATGTAATAATTATTGCGCTCCAATACGGGCTATACCTACTTTACCTCCATTCTTACGATTTGACTAAAAGAAAAGATGCAAAAAAATATCAATATCAGAAACATAATGAAAATTGTAGTAAACACAATAATAGGTACTGTTACTTTCATACCGTTGGAAACATTATAGAATTTCCTTTTGAAAATAACCTTTTCATTTGTGCACCTGAAGAATAATCTTGCTTGTGTTTTGGTTTCATTTATGTTCGTGACATTTTTGTATTATAAAATGTTCTCGGAATAAAATAAATTATGAACAACTTACTTCCACGAAATATTATTATAAGCTAGATTATTTATTTCGTAGCTGTAGGGTATTTTATCTCTTGTTGGGGCTTGTTCGAAAGAGTTACCGCGGTCCTGGTATACAAAGGGCTTGGATGAATAAGGGTTGGTTTTAGTCTGTGAAAGTCACACTCCTCTCGACTGGCTGGATTTACAAAGGCTGTAAAATGTACCGAATATGGCTTTGAGATCCAAACTAGGTGTTTCTCACGGAGTCTCTTAAGTACCTATGTTTCACGGACATAATTTACAATCGAGAATAAGTAAACCTTTCTATAAGAATCGATTTTAGAAACATTATGTTTTCCTTTGAAACCAACAGCAATGATTACTCCTTATAATTACGGAATGTTCCTCGTACGACGAAAGTTGATACCAAAAGGGTATTTTTGGAATTTCCCAAGGGTGTAAGTGAAACCATGCGTTGATAAATGTTAGTATAGTAGATAAATAAATATGGAGAATATATAGAAATATAAGTACTACTAGTACTGAGGTGCATCCAGTTAAGATTGAAAGCCGACGCCAACATAGTTTGGAAAAAGGCTAGGCAGATGATGAGATATCATAGTTAGAGTAGGTAGGTATATTAAAAGTAACACTTCAAATTTTAATATCAGCCCAAGTAAAAGACAGTTTATTCTCCCTAAAGTAAAAGCTTCAACGAAACCCTTAGTAAGTACATCTTAAAAGCTAGTTAAGTAAATACAAATCTCATATAAGTTAACGAGAACCCTAAGTAAATACAGATATAGAGGCCATTAAAAATTTAGCTGACAAATGGCAACAGTAATGATAAGTCTTTGTCACATTGTAGAGCATTTCAGTAGGACAACAAGTCAAATTAATATTTATTTTAAGGGTTAAGTTTTCTGTCATTTAGAAATGATTTAGGTACACGTAGACATCTCTGTTCGTTGTTACAGCCTTTTTATCGTCCCACTGCTGGGCACAGGCCCCCTCTCACACGGAGAAGGACTGAGCATTAATCACCACGCTTGCTCAATGCGGGTTGGTGATTTCAGACTGTAGTCCAGGTTTCCTCAAGATGTTTTCCTTCGCCTTTTTATCAGCCATTGGTGTCCAAGATATACTTGGAAAAGTTTGTATGTACATTCTCTATTCCCTAATGTTAATAGTTAATGTTGTAATTCATCAAAATATTTTTGTTTCACTCATTATAATTTCTCACTTGGACATTGGGCATTTGGAAAAATCATATTATTGGTTTACTGAATTGTGTTAGACTGTGGCCCCATAATTATTTTATAGAGTTTTTCTCATTAATCAAACTAATATAGCTGCGTTCGTCATATTCTTTTTGTTTTTATTTTTCTTTCTAGTTCATATCATTATATATTTAATTGGTATTTATCTGTAGTTTATGACATACTAATGAATAGTGAAGGAACATTATTTTATATTTAATATTATTTTATATAAAAAACGACGTATTTCCAGTACCGTGTATTTTATGTCATCCAAAATTGACTTTTAAACGACTGAAAATTAAAAACAAAGTTATCTACAGAATTAAAATAAGGGCCTTTAAAACAACAATAGTGCCTCTAAGGCTCTTTATATCATAGCAAACTTTACAAAGATTTTTACAACAAAGAAAAACAAGAACTTAATCTTTTACAGAACATTATTACAAGCATAATATACGGTCCGGCAATATTCCCGTAACGGTCTCGGGTCTAGTCTTTCAACAACTGCACCCGGGCCGGTCATTCTAGACCGGGTTTAAAGTCGTAACTTACGGGTTAGAAATTGTTGGGGTATAATGTACCCCATCGGCATTGTGAAGGTTGAGGCAGATTTAAGATGCGTTTTATTTGCAGTTAGGTTAATTCGTAATTTCGTCCTGTAGTTACTTATTTAGTAAACCATATTTTTTGGCATAGTGGAAGGGGGTAAACCACCGTTGTCCTACTCCAGTTGACAATCTTACCTGCCCGTGGTGCACCGTGCTAAAAAACAAATGAGGATCTGGCAATCAATTGGTGGCGGTATAACCACCACACAGCACCAAGTGGGGACATTAAATAACTTGCTAGGAGATGAGCAGCAATATCTCCGAAGCTTAAAGTACCCCACACTGCGCTCAGCAACACGCATGCCCAGCGCAGTGAGTATGGGCAAATCTCCCCAGCTTGGTGGAGACAGCAGTCCAGCAGTGGACGTTTTCCGTGATGATGACGACGACCTATTTAGCACTATAAATATATATTTTAATTAGCCTATGCTGTCCCACTGCTAACGATCACTTTTAGTAGTCAGTCCGCGAGGAAGCTGTCCAAGTCTTCTTCTTGCGTTTCCTTGGTATTCCTCTCGGTTGCCTCCTATCATCAGGGATCCATTTTGTGGTTATATTGGCTTACTTTTCCACGCAATAGTTTTTTTACTATCAAGAAAATCGCCTCTTCCATTTCGAAGAAAGTCTCACGTTCACACAATATCTTAATGCATAAAAACAAAAGCAGAATACAAATGTTTGCCATCAAGGTGTAACTTCTAGTAATAAAATATAACTGTAGGAACCCGTAGGTGCTATAAACATGAACATTTTTATACCTACCATAGTGGTTTTTGTTGGTACTTACTATGGTATGATGTCGTAGTGTCCTAGTGGTTAGGTCAATTGACTTTCGATTACGATGTGTAAGATCGAATCCAGGTTAGGCACCTACCAATGTTACTGAATTTTTGTGTTAGTATGTACTTATAAGTGTTCTAGTCAATCAGTCAGTCAATCAATTTATCAGCCCATGGTATGTCAGTACTAAGCAATTATAACACCAAACTTTTTTTTTGCGATAGCCATAAATATTTAAGAAATATTTAACTGGAAATTACTTCGAAAAACCCTCTTTAACTGACCACTACATCTAGAGATCTCAAGAGACGTATTTTTCGGAGCAATTATATACCCAGTTGTACTACATTTTAAACTAGATTTAACTCTATATTGTTCTAGAAGCAAGCCATAAAAATAACTCAGTACATAAGCCTTAAGAAACAAGTTACACGATCTCTTTTAAAATTAACTCGGAACTAGAACACAAATCTTCATAGTATATTGTTCCGCTACTTTAGTAAAACTTAACTTCCTAAGAAAATAATGAAAATATGATATTCATTACTCCATTTCTTTATGTAATCAGAGACAGGGCAATAACTTGGCAAGTTTACCACATTCATATAATATAACGTCGTCTTTTGTAGTGCTCTCTTTGAAAAGAATTTGCTATTCAAAGGACTTGACTTCATAAATGTAGATATGATTACTCCTACACACGGTAGCTATATGTGTACTTTTTATGGGAAATCATCAAATGACCCCTCTCGCTGTAAGTGCAGCGTGAGGGAGTGTCAGACTCTTACTGTCTAAAACCCACCATGTTCCTTCTTAAGCCCTTTATGTACCAGAATCGCTGTAACTCTTTCAAACATATGCATACTCGAGTATTATCATAAAAGCATTAAACTATATACTTCTCCCGGCTTCAATGAAGGACTTCCATTCAAAATTTCACCAGAATCAATTAATTGTACGAACAAAATTTATTTTATTAAGTCCAAAAACTCATTTTTTTAATACGACCAGCGACAGCCTTAATTCTCAAACAGGCCCGTATCAAATTAATGAGACATTTTGCAATCCGATTTTAACAATGAATCTTATTTTTTCCCCAATTATAGAGATTTGGGGAACAAAGGAACAATAGTAATTAATATTAATTATTTACAGATTATCGCTCCTGTCGTATTTATCAGTTTGGCTGTGAATTAAAGGTTTTTTATGAGAAAATATGTAACTGAAAGATGATTTTGTTTGTGTCTTTTGTTTTGGTAATGTCATGGAACTTTCTTGGTTTAATTCAATTGAAATTCTTTATTTCAGACTTATTTTGTCCATATTTTATTAGTAATACATAATACTTAAAGAAGATATGTTAGTAAGCTTACTTTAATGTATATAATATCTAATATCCAATGCCTCCATATGGGACTTTCAATCTTACAAGCTATTAGCCTCAGGTTAAAACCTTAATGAAAGGATTTATTAAAATTATCGAATAATATATTTTGTAGGCGGTCTGTAACTAAATTCCGAATTGAGTCTTGAATCCTATATGTATCTGTTTTCTGCGCATGACGACAAAAAGTTTGGCGCTAACTATACCTAAACTTTGAAGAGGTCGTAAAGTACACAGTGATTGGTAACCTTTGTGTTTTTTTGTAACCAAACTAAATGTTTGTCCAGGACCACATAAAAACAGGTTCTTTTGTCATGTGCGCCATGACGACACGCCCACTTATACATGTAATTGGAGCTATTTTTATACAGTGTCTAAAAACAATATGAATAGCTTGGAAACCAGTCAATAATTTTGTAAATAAGGGATCCCTTATTTACAAAATTATAATATACCTACTTTGAAAGGAATCAATCGTCGTTAAATAAAAAAAAATATTGCACAATAATACTTACCTTATATATTTAGTAATTTTTCACAAAAATAAAACAATTACCTATATGAAAGAAGAATTAATTATAATAAGTCTCAAATCCCAAAAATATTTCAGAACTGCTCACTGGTCCTGCAACGCTAACGCACACAAAAATGGCGTCCGTTCAGAAAAACGTTGGATCACAGTCTGAATAATTCATTACCGGCTCACAGACGATGAGGGGAGAAAGAAATGACAATAAAGACTTACTGACTACCTCCAAGGTCTGTACCAAAACAACTGGGTATAAGGCGTTCTACTCACTGCACCGCGTTCCGTCGCGTAGCGCGGAACGGCAGACTTTTTCCCTTAAAACCCACACATTTCCGCGTCGGCGTGATTTCTATATAAATTGACATACATGCATGCAATGGTAAACCAATGACTGTGTTTCGGATGGCACGTTAAACTGTAGGTCCTGGCTGTCATTGAACATCCTTGGCAGTCGTTACGGGTAGGAGGCCAGTAAGTCTGACACCAGTCTAACCAAGGGGTATTCGGTTGCCCGGGTAACTGGGTTGAGGAGGTCAGACAGGCAATCGCTCCTAGTAAAACACTGGTACTCAGCTGCATCGGGTTAGACTGGAAGCCGACCCCAACATAGTTGAGAAAAGGCTCGGGAAATGATGGTACGGTGCAGTGGGTGGCGCCCCTAAATAAACAACTGGATATAAGTACCTATAGGCGGAGTATTTATACATCCGTTATGAGCGCACTATGAATAGATTTACATAGGAATCTGAAGGTCCTTGTGGAGTTGAAGACATCTATTTTGTTTTTCACCTTATTTATCAAGATTGGGAGTAGCTCGTTTTTGAAGGTTAGTCTTCAGAGGATAGCTTAAATTTTATTATTTAAGTCGATAGAAAATTCCTTCCAGTAGTATAGTACAGAAGGAGTAGATACGCTACATGTACTGAAGATGCTAGACAATCAACGAGACAAGATCTATTTTTGTTACATCTAGCAATTTTATAACAAATTAACGGGTAGTAAAATTACTGTCTGCACCCATATAAAGAGTAGCATACCTGTGTCCTTTCATAGTCTTTTTCTGTGTACCAATATTCATATAAATAATTTAAGTAATTTTGTCATATAATCCGGACAGACGAACAAAATTACTTTCGCTCAGTAAACATAACAAGGAAAATACCACTTTTCCACCTCACCTGTTTTCAGATAAACATCGCTATTAGCCATACAAAACCATATTCATAGCCTTATCCGAAACATAAGTGGGCAACCTAATAAATCAAATCACTCACTTCATTGGCCGGTCACTTCGGGTTCTGACCGGCTATTGATCAAATTCGCCGGGACAGGTCAAACGAGAATTAATTGCGTTATCTCCTAGATGTATATTTGGTCTCAAGAAGACCCTAGAATGACGAGCGGAGGTTCCACAACGGAAAATCTCCTGAGAAAGTCGCTTCGCCAATATTCATGTGTTCGGGGGACGAGGAACGTTACTGTCTCCGCTCTTATACGCCTTCTTTGGACCCGACCATTTTTTGTAATATCAAAAATCGTTGACAGATGTCTCAAAGCATCCGAACGCCTCGATAATTCACTCCTAATTGCTCATTTGGTCATGCCCACCGTACGAATTCGACCTAGAAGAAGGCGCCTGACCTACCTGCCTTATGGCATCTCCGATCACCATTCCTGTCTCCTTGATATAGTCTCAAGGAGTATGTCTGACTGTCTATGTATCACTTTGATATTCTCTCGAACCAATGATCCAGTAATCGGTAAAGGAAGAGCAGTTTCCGATTGCCACTCACTACTTCAAGAGTGTTTTATTGAATCCTACTTTTTGAACGTTTAATATTGCACTTGAATCATTCGATGCTCTTTATGACGCTGTAATGAAAGCTGTGGAGTTTAAAAATGTATGATATATTCAAAGTTGTTTTAAGAAAAAAACAGCTGAACTGAAAATATGTAGCCAGCTCTGTTGTGAGTAAATAAATGATACCCTTTAAATACGTATGTAAATATAAGCGGTTTCACTGACGTACCAGGAGAATCACTTTCTGCAACTGGGTAAAAAAGTAACCTTTTCGTTACTCAGGCTCTTGACTATCCATATAGCTTTAGTTTGTATCTGTTCAGTAGTTTTTGCGTAAATGCTCGATAGACTGACAAATTGACGGAATCATATATGCGAAATCTTGCTTGTAAAACCATTGAAGCAATAAAACAAGATTTAATATCAGGTTGTACCGCTTACAAAATACTCTACCGATTTAACATTTTGAGACATATCCAAAATGGCGGCTAATGCAGACCCGTTGCTAGAGGATTATAAAGCTAGAATATATAACAGAATGCGGGAGAATGCGGGGGAATGCGGGAGAATGCGGGAGAATGCGTGGAAATGCCGCGTCTAACAGTCCCTCCCTAGTTCGTAACACCGAGGGATATTAAAAAGGGTGCTAATGTTTAGGAAGTGCAAATATTTTGGGTGGAATTGATGTGGTATGAGTAGCCTTTTTTATTGACCAACAATATGTAACTATTTGAAATAACCTGGAACATTAAAATGTAATCGGATATTATTTAAGTCTCCAATTTCCATTGAAAGAGAAAAACAATTTATCGTCATCCTTTGCATAGCCTTTAGGGACTATAACTTTTTGTGATAGAACTTCATAACACAGTTGTCAGCACGTTAGTCTTTACTTTTACAGCGTATACTTACCTTATTTTAAATGCAACTCTCTGTCTATCTGAATGTCTGTCACACTTTCACGATAAACATAACTGATTTAAATGAGCACACAGATAGTCTAAAACTTCAATGTGTGAAGTAATTCCCTCCGTACGCAAAAATAAAGTAAACTTTGGAGTTGCACTTTTCATAACTCAGTGTTAAGCTTCCCAGTTTCGTGAGTAATAACCGGTTCGGTCAGCCAAAAACAAGGTACAAACTATTCAAAAATTCCTTTTCTAACCAAAAAATTCCCCGAAACGTTGAATTAAATAGTATTTTTCATTTGTACCTAATTTTCACATCAAAGGGTTTTCTCGCTAGTAATTTTGGAAAAGTAATCTTCTGATTGTAATGCCGTTTGTGGAAAAGAAAAATAAATATGCATGTTTTATGCGTGAATGTTCATATTTATTTTGTCTGGGGAACTGGTGTAAATTAGGGAAAAGTCTGAGTCTTGTTTTTGTGCGAAAATTATGTGTACCTAATGCCTGGATGTCGCAAAAGCTGGCTTATTTTTAAACCATTACCACCAAGTTATTTACAAACCTGAGTAGTTTGTTGTTTGAATGCGCAAATTTCAAGCATTAACTTACACACATACCAGTATTTAGATAGGTCATTTAAAGAGAAAGGCTTATCTACTAGGATTACTTTTTGTGAATCATCGGATTGAGTTTTAAGGTTATTCTGATTGTGCTAAGTAGATCCCACAGAAAGCAGGTGACACTGCAGTCGGAAGCTAGTTTTATCAACGTGAAATCTATCAAGCCAGTCTTCAAAACCTCAGTCGATGAATCTCTTGTATGCTATCATTATTAAACAAAAGAAAATCGTTTTGTTTCGCGTGTATCTGTGCACCGGCCATATAACGGGTTAATGCACTTTCCTAATCCATTTATCAGCCTAATTTTCGCACATTTTTCCACGACATCTCCAGCCACTTCTCATAGAGCACATAAAGGTCGTAACACATATATCACGGGTACCTTACGAGACCCGGTTCGCTCGTTAATGCCCGAAACGTTTTTCTTTTCAATTTACGATCCCACCACAGTTTAGTGGGAACGAAATTCCTCAATTAATGGCTGTCTGGTTTGTAAGGGTTTGTCTGACTGTTCCCTTTTTTTGTTACGGGGTTTAGTCTGATGGTGTTTGGGTGGGTGTTGCTGCAGAAGGGAGATATAAAAGGCGTTTAGCGTGTTTTTGAATGAGTACAAAGGTCGTATGTGTGAAATCAATTAAGTCCATGAGTGCACTTTATATTATAATCATCTTTAATGCACTCTAAAGATATAATAAGAAATCCCGGTGAGAATTTAATCCCTTATTCCAATTTTCTGCACCAATAACGACATCTTAAAAAACGATATTCGTAAATATTTATACGAAAATATTCATCCCCCAATTTATGGGAACAAATTAGCATCCGAAGTAATTATCCACTTCATTTGACAAGGGGACTTTGTACAGGTGCAAGAAACACCCTTAAGACATGAACCCCAAGACGAACCCTTAGAAGGTATATTATACAGAATCGCTATCTTAGATCTTCCCTCCCTTTTTAACTTATGGCAAAATTGTAGGAGGTTGTTCGTGTATCTCTTTCCCTCTTTTAGGGTAGCCTGTCATTAGATACTAAGCTCTCAATATGGTAGTTAAGCAGCCCCCTAATTGGGGGTGCATTAAACGCTTATGCTCATATAAAATGATTTATGGCAAGTCCGGTGTCGACTTATAATGAGAACCCGAGGGTTCTGATGTTGAAATGGATCTTTTGCCCGACTCTTGGTGTTTGTTTTATACCTATGGAGTTTCTAGTAAACAATAGTATACGTGTGTATTGTTATTGTGACCTAGAAGATACCTAACTTTGCCGCTTTTTTACCGACTTCTCAAAAAGGAGAAAATTCTCACTTCGAATGTTTGTATTCATTTTTTATGTTTTCTAGCAAACATTTCACGGTTCAATACAAATGATTCGTTTATGGTACTTTGCCATGTACTTGCTATTGAAACATTGAACCAAGATTATGTTTCTTAACACACACGGCCTTTTATAATTCACGTGTTTTTAGATGTTATTTTTATATATGACAAAAACCCCATAAAAATGGTATGTGTAGTACCACTTTCCGAAAATTGGGTATTTTGACCAACAAACTTCTATTCAGCGATTGCTATTGCAAATAACGAGCCAATCTAAATTTTGTAGCCCCCAAAAGGGCCAATTAAAATACTGTGGATTCAAATCTAAACTAAAACAATAAAGGTTGTACAAAAATAATAGGCAAGGTGAAAATATAAAACACGTGAATATTTCAATTAAGTTGGAAGGAAACTACATAGGTATACCTATATTTTATTAGGTACACCATCTTTGATGTTAAAACTAATAAAAGTAGGGTAACTGAAGCGATAAAAAAATTGCCATTATGTTACATACGCATTGATAAGGATTCCTAAATAATTTTATTTAGGTATGCACATTAAATTCACCAGTCATTCTAGCCATCATGTTAAAATTAATTCCATATTTATCTGCATTCAAGGATTATAATTAACTAAAGAGAAGTTCATAATACTTATAAAAAGTAAAAGTTAATAAAAAAACGCCTGCTGAAAAAAACAGAAGAACAAAAAAAAATACTAAACATCTCTAGGAGTCAATATCTAGAGGCTATAGCTGTATTCATTTCGCCACAGACTTCTACTAGCTATTCCCGATCTCA
Source organism: Helicoverpa armigera (assembly GCF_030705265.1). Taxonomy (NCBI): domain Eukaryota; kingdom Metazoa; phylum Arthropoda; class Insecta; order Lepidoptera; family Noctuidae; genus Helicoverpa; species Helicoverpa armigera. Next base: position 3,747,573 of record NC_087145.1, on the reverse strand, counting down.
ACCTAAAAACAGATGTTTTTAAAACCTCCCACGGATCTAACAAGGTACAAAATTATCACATCCCCAACAGCACAGTCGACTAACATAATTAATCAACCTTTCCGGTCTAAAAAAGGGCACCTATGACAAATGACCCCCAATCAAGAGGTGTCTTTTGACCCCATAGTTATTTTTAAACACCCCCTAATAGCTTATAATGATGTCAATTAATCGTTTTAAGCGTTCTGACGTGTACTAATACGGTGAGGTTTGAGAGATGAGACTGAAATATTGACCTGTTTGAAGGTATTATTTTACCTTTTTTTTGGTTTAGAAAGTTAGGTATCAGCTGTGAGATTCAATAGTTTAATAGAGAAATGTATTACTTGAATTGGGGTACATAAGTAACAACTACTGACTGTTGGGTTTACGAAATAAATAAAAATATCGTTTAATTACAAAGACTATATATTAAACTACTCTACGACTATATTTTCCTTCTCCATGTGAGAATAGGTCTGTGTCCTGCAGTGGGACGATAAAAAGGCTTTAACAGTAACATATTTTAAACATTGATATACGTTAAAATAAATCTAGTCATTACAGTGAAGCGTTACCAGAGCTACTGAAATGACGTTTGTAAAAAGAGCTATGTAGTATGTGTACCTACTTGTTATATGCTTACTTTTAATTAGTGAAAATAATGTCCGTCCATGCTAGCTATCGTCCTACAACAAACATTTTGCAAAACTACCATTTAATGGGGACAAAAGATTAATGATTTATTCACTCTAATTATTATAATGCTAATGATATTTTTTTTTCTTTCAGGTAAGTTTCTCAACTAAAAAACCATCATAACACTAAGGATTTGGTAACGTACCTACTCTTTTTTTCCTCATAAAATATTTTCACCTCCATTAAAAAAAAGACAATCAACTTAAATACCTACCTTCTTATAATATTAAAACACAAAGTAATTCAGGTTGGAAATTACAGCCTTTTTCATACATACAAGAGGCGTGGTGTTATCTAAGATCTACGCTATACGAGGGCCCGCGGCTTCGCCCGTATTCCTGTTAAACACTGTCATTTGACTCAACACCTTAGCTTGAATTTTTATTGGGAACATTTTACCTGTGAAGTTGGAAGACTTGGATATGGTATGTTTATTTAAAAAGTATAAATGAATTTAGTTAGTTTAGTTAAATGAAAGTTTGTATTTTTTTTCAAATACCGCTAATATTTTTTTATGTAGGTAGGTATTCAAAATGAAACATATAAAATAATATTCTGTTTTTTTGTGTTGTGTTGTATAAAATAATATGTTATACATCTAAAGGAGACAACTTAACCCGTTGTATGTCGGAGCGCAGATCGAAAAACAATTGATTTTCTATTTTTTTATAATACGTGACATTACAAACAGTTTACTTACGTACAGTTCAAAATAATCATCTGGTACTTAGTTTAGTTATGTATTTTTATGATACGTAGTGGATGCACGTCTTCTTTTGAACTTTCAACTAACAACAAAATCTTACACAGGTGTAACATACCACATCCATTCTTAGTCTCACACCCCACAAGAAGGGGGGTGTGTGCGCAATTTAAGAGATAAGATCAACCGAGCCCGAGACGATGCCTCTTAAATTATTCAAATAAAATCCCACTACCATATCTGTGATTGTAAATTTTGGTGCAGATGTGTTCTTACACTTGAGGCAGAAAAAAACGTACACAGTTTGCAAATAAAGGTATCATTATAGGTAAATGGTAGTACATGTTTTTGTTTTTGCTCTTATCATCATTTTTTATTGAACGCGTTTTTGTCATCTCCCTAGCCTTTTCCCAACTATGTTTACCAGTGTTTCACAAGGAGCGACTGCCTATTTGACCTCGTCAACTCAGTTATCCGGGAAAACTAATTCCCTAATATAAATAGGTAAGACTGGTTGTCAGATTTACTGGCTTCTGACTAGCGATAACGACTGCCAAAAAAGTGCAAATAACAATGAAGTGGCGCAGTATTTTTGCCCTTAATAGGATTTTATTTCGAGTGGCTTGTTTGCATAATTTATGAGAAAAAAATATATATTTGCTTGCATCAGTATGTGTTTAATCATACATATTTATATTAAAAAAAAAATTGGATACAAATAACGCTCAAGTGATAAAAACATTTTTTCCATTTTTTTCCTCAGCAAAAACACGCACAACTTTATTACAGTGTAACCCAAATAACTGAATAAATTTTCATTAATGAACCGTCAGACTGTTCTGATAGTCATACGGGGTACAGTTACAAACTCGATAATGTAATAAAATATAGTTTTTATGTACCTACAAGTTCTTTGGAACATGAGTAGGCCTGTAGGTATTGAAATTAATATTCTCTGTAGTGAAATTGCACGCTTTATTAAGGCCTATTTTTTACTTAAGTATATTGACTTAATCTTTATTTAATTAATTTGCAGAAATAAAATGGACATTCACATGTTCATAAATGTTTTCTCAACAAAACATTCACATTTTGTTTTTATATCAGAAAAAAGGATTTGTTGTACAATTCTCATTAGTCTAACCAACAAGTTGCTAAAAATATTCGAAACCCGCATCATAACAAAGAGAACACACTCATCACCAGTCTGACAAAACAAAATGCGGGAAAAATATTACATTTTTAACATAGGTACTTTTTCATGGCCTCTAGTGTAAGTGGGGTTGCAAAAAAAGGGTATGCGCTTGACGTGGGCTGTTTTTTTTTTTACCTACAGTGTACGTTTAACTGTATGTATTTTGTTAAAGTTGTCAGTACAGTGTGTAGACATAGAGGAAGGAAAGTTGGAGATGCCATAAGAAAGGTAGGTCAGGCGCCTTCTTGTAGGTCAAGCTATGTACAGTAGCCGTGATCAGTTACTAGAACTAACGAGACGTTCGGGTTCCTTGTCAGTCAAAGATTTATATTGATTGATTGGTAATTTTATTAAGAAAATAAGGCTTGTATGGGCGTAGCCAGTAACGTCCCTCGTCCCCCGAGCACCCATATTTTGGCGTGCTACTTTCTTAAGAGATTTTGCGTTATGACATCTCTGGTAGTCATTTGGTTCTCCATGCAGTTGTCAGTATCTATGTGGTGCGTGGTATCATTTATGGGGAATCTAAGGTAAAAATGTGAGGGCGTTTTATGGTGGTAATATAATATGCGCGTAGTTGTGAAGTGGGATTTCACCTTGTTTGTGTATGCAAAGTGGTGAGTACTTGTTTGCTTGTGCGTTCGACAAAAAAGTCCTAAAATAAACGGCGTATCATCCAGTTTTTCTCATTTACCAGGACAATTTCTACAGTCATTAGGTCGGAGATATATTTTAACAATTGAATAGGACATGCGACCTTATGAGTCCGTTGTAGAGAAGTATGTAAGGATCAACATGAAGATAAGAATAACACAAATAATTAAGTACCTAGTTCTACAAAAATATTTTTCAAGTCGCTCCTTGTAAAACACTCGTTCTCATCTGCCTCCCGTTAGACTGGACTGCCGGCTCCGACATAGTTTGGAAAAGGCTCAGGACATGATGATGATGATTTAGAACCTTGCCAAAAACTCGTCATTTAGCAACTATTTCAGTACAGAAACCTATACTATCCTACTAATATTATAAACGCGAAAGTTTGTATGTATGGATGTATGGATGTATGGATGTTTGTTACTCTTTCACGCAAAAACTACTGAATGGATTTTAATGAAACTTTACAGTAATATAGCTTATACATCAGAATAACACATAGGCTACAATTTGTAAACATATTGTTCGACATATTAAACCTGCGCAGACGAAGTCGCGGGCACCAGCTAGTCTTTCATATTAAAGTACCCACTGACCTAGCTACGATCGGTCAATCAATGAGATTACACAAATTAGGACGCTGATGTCTTGTCTAACTCGCGTCTAGTAATACCGTCTGATTAGCGAGGACTAACCTAAGATTTAGGACATAAAAGCTATGAAAACAAACGTACGAATTGAGAGCCTCCTCATTTTTGTGAAGTCGGTTGAAAACAGCCGCACGGGTCGATCGATCGCTAGTGATATTTGAACATCTTTGGCAGTCATTGCTATTGGGTTTTCAGTCAGTTTTACGGGGGTTATGATTTGAACAGAGCTAGAGTATTTTAGCACAAAATCGCGAGACATTATTTTGAGATGAGGCAGGAACATAATAAGATAATTATTTTTATAACAGAATGTCACAAAGGCTGACTTGATCTTATGTATTCACATAGTACGACGACAATAGGAGACTGGAGAAGACATGATTCTGAAATTCAAAGGAAATTACTTGTGGGAAGATCCATATTGAGATGACGTCTGAGAGCCCACTAAACGCGACTAACTGGGTTCCGTACAGTCCAACAGGCAATCGCATAGGGACATACATACATACTAGTATCATTGTATATGTAGATGATGAATCTATCACAGGTTTATTCAGTTACCAAGTAACGTAACTTACTAATATCGTAAAGGGATATTATAAATTGCATATCAAATAAATAATCGCCTATCAATAAATACTCATCATTTATATTCTTTTTTACATCAAATAACTTACTTCACTACAAATAAACTAAATGTTTAACAAAACTCAAACTGCAGATAATTCGAAATTATACATCAATATGACATTACTTTTTAGGGTTCCGTAGCCAAAATGGCAAAAACGGAACCCTTATAGTTTCGTCATGTCCGTCTGTCCGTCTGTCCGTCTGTCCGTCTGTCCGTCTGTCACAGCCGATTTACTCGGAAACTATAAGTACTACAGTGATGAAATTTGATGGGAATATGTGTTGTATGAACCGCTACAAAAATATGACACTAAATAGTAAAAAAAAGAATTGGGGGTGGGGCCCCCCATACATGTAACTGAGGGATGAAATTTTTTTTTTCGATGTACATACCCGTGTGGGGTATCAATGGAAAGGTCTTTTAAAATGATATAAAGTTTTCTAAAAAACATTTTTCTTAAAGTGAACGGTTTTTGAGATATCAGCTCTCAAAGTCGTAAAAAGTATGTCCCCCCCCCTCTATTTTTATAACTACGGGGTATAAAATTCTAAAAAAAATAGAGGTGATGCATGCTAATTAACTCTTTCAACGATTTTTGGTTTGATCAAAGTATCTCTTATAGTTTTTGAGATAGGTTGATTTAACTGTAATTTACGGAACCCTTCGTGCACGAGTCCGACTCGCACTTGGCCGGTTTTTTTTTCTTATAATGCAATACAGTTAAATTTATTCTTGTACAAAAATACTACATACATAGCATTAATACTGACTGCACAGCAAATTTTCCATATTTCATAGCAAAATAACTATCCCAGTCGCATATTAATCAGTAAGTACAACAAAACCTGTTCATCATATTTGTCTTAATTTTCAAGAAGCCATGGTCGGCAAATTTAATGATTATTATAACAAAAAAATCCTGTCACATTGCATTATTTCTAAAAGCAGAACAAATTAACTGAAAAATTGAAGCTAGTAACGAAAACGAATCGCTGCAAAACCGACTCCTCGTAGTCTTGTTTGCCCTACCCCTAGAGTGCAATTCAAAACCGCGTAGGCGCGGAGGGGCGAGGCGCCAGTAAGCCGAAGCTGCGGTGGTGAGCGTGAAAACCATCTGCGACGATAAGCTCGCATGGGACCGCCGGAGCCACGAAGCGCCGGAGCCGTGACAGAAGCCATGCTTGCTGCATGTTGCATGCTTACTTCCATATTGCATGCCTGCTTACATGCTGCATGCCTGCTTGCATGCTTCAGGCTTGTTTGCATGCTTCTTACAGGAAAATAAAAATTCCAAAACTATGCCAAAAGATGATTCTGACTATAAACATTCTGAAATATGATAGTTCTGCCTTTTAATAACTACTAATATGAAATGTATGCCAAAAGGAAGTACTGACAATTACTAAAAATGCACCTGCCCCATTTGAACTATATGTGCAAGCATATCATCGGACTTGCAATCCGACTCAAGTACGTGGCGCCACCGGCAGAAGCTAAAAATGTGCCTATTGGGCAAAAAAGGAAGCGTGGACGCTTATTAATAATTCAATAAATCACAATTTTGTATTTAATTTTATATTTTTTTGCTGATCTCATTATGTGGTAATTAATAAATAATAAGATGACTGTGACTAATAAAATGCTGTTTTATTCAGAAAAACTGCTGTAAATAATATAAAAATAGAAGCTATATTTGAAAGAAAAAGAGTTAACATGTATAATGTGCATTAAGATTGTTAGCTGTGCATTGATGAAAAAGCTTTTGCTTTAGGAAAAATCGCTGTACGCAGCGAAAATAAATTGTAGTGTGTTTAGTGATATTTTGAGTTGAATATTTTGCTGTGCAATCAGTAATTTTGATGTGAATTCGGAATCTTATTGCATAGAAAAAGGATATTTTTTGATTTGCGTTTAAATACTACCCTATCGTAAATGCGTAAGTAACACCTTTTGCCCTTTTATGCCAAAACTACTGAACCGATTTAAATATATTTTTGGTACATAGATAGTTTAGATCCTGAGTAATAAATAGGATAGAGAAAAGATAAGCTACTTTATATCCTAGCGCAGTAGTTACTAGTAGTCAGAAGCCAGTAAGTCTGACAACCAGTCTTACTAAAGGGTTGCCCGAATAACTGGGTTGAGTAGGTTAAATAGGCAGTCGCTCCTTGTAAAACTCTGGTACTCAGCTGCATCCGATTAGACTGGAAGCCAACTCCAACAGATTTAAGAAAAGGCTAGGCAGATGATGATGTAGTCCCGTCGAGTCGCAGAGTAAATATTAAATACGAGAAAAATTCTTATAATACCAAGACTTATTTACTTCAGAAATTAGTGCCGTAATAAATGAGTTACCTTGCAAGTTGAAGGCACGCCTCGTTAGTTAATATGAAATCCCAGTTGGATGTCTCCTGTCGTGATTAACTTACAAATTAGGGATCCTTGAGCCAATCCCTGGAGGACATATTGAGGGCGAAAATGTTTTTAGGATCGATTAATTTGTGCTTGGGAATTTTTACCCGATTGTTGTAAAAGGCCCTCTTTTATTTTTCTGAAACCCATAAAAGTAAATAATTCAATTCAATAAGGGTACCTACATTTTTCGAGGAATTTTAACTTTGAAGTATATTATTATGTGCCCTTAAAGGATGACTTCAGTGATTGATTTTTATTTTAGCACTAGCTTCCGCCCGCGTCTTCGCCCGCTTAAGGTTCGGTTATATCGCGTTTCCAAGAGAATTATTCACAAGTCCGGGACAAAAACTATCCTATGTTCTTTCTCAAGGCCAACTCTATCTCTGTACCAAATTTTATTAATATCAGTTCAGTGGTTTAGACGTGAAAGCGTAACAGACAGACAGGCAGACAGAGTTACTTTCGCATTTGTAATACTTAGTTGATGTAAAATGTCAGACAAAATGGTAAACTATATACGCATTAACTTTGAGAATATCAAAATACAAGTAATACATTTTCCATATTATTATCTAAATTGCCCATACACATAAAAGAGGGCAAATAGTTTGGTTAACCAAATCTCATATGACCATAAATTTTCCCCCTTATAGCCAGCCATCAATTAAATCATATGAGTAACATATTATTTAAAATGCCTTCTTAAGATCACATGGAATGGCATTATCATGGAAATTCGAAGTTAAATCCACATTCTGAGCAACGGGCCTAGCCTCCCCTAAGAAAAATATTCTTATGACTAGTGTGACCAAGAGAAATCCAAATTAAGGATAACCCGCTCAAGCTTCGCTCTTTCTTCGGGAATATTTGATGTGTACTTTTCTGACTCTGACTTTAAGACTTGTCCCGAGGAGTCGGGCTATTCATAATTAATTCTCACATAAATTTTCATCACTATAAATATACTTTCTACAAATAAGTTTGTTTCCACACTGAGAGGAAACTCTTGTTGTCATTAATTAATACCATTGAACTACCCACTTAATTAGCTCTCGCCGCAGAATTTTTCATAACTGTGTCACGAAACGAAGCAAAATAATGATTATTTATGTTCGATTCTTTCTTCATATGTGTTGAGAAAAATCGCGTGTTTTCTTTTATAATTATTTATTTTGAAAACATATCTCACAGAATCACAAGAACAAAACAGAACAGAATCAAAGCATTCCACAGGAAACCGTTATTTTATATTGTTAAACAAATAATATTTTTGTGGGAAGGTCTTTCAAACTTCAAGAATGTTGGTCACACTACTCAACCCCACCCATTTAATAACTGTGAGACTAACCAAGATTTATTTAGTTAATATCGCGATGGCATATATAATGTAATATTGACACGTGGGGATAAAAATCTCGGTATTTACTGATTTACATAGTAATCCAGGAAAAAATGAATGTTTGTGCTTAAATACGAAATATTCGAGGTATAAGGAAAAATATTAAGGCATATTCATGACCCAAATATAGTAGGTGTAGGTATCTCGCTTGGTATGGAGAAGCCAGTAAGTCTGACAACCAGTCTTACCTAGAGGTATTGGGTTGCCCGGGTAACTGGGTTGAGAAGGTCAGGTAGGCAGTCGCTCCTTGTAAAGCACTGATACTCAGATGCATCTGGTTAGACTGGAAGCCGACCCCAACATAGTTGAAAAGGCTGGGCAGATGATGAAGCTTGAAGCTAAACTTATTGGGCGGCTCGCAGCTAATTTCCGAGCACCGCTTGTATATGTAGTTTGGCGAGAATTAAGTATACCTTAAGTAAGTACTCAGGTATGATAATGTATGATAATATGCCTACCTTGAAAAGATAGGCATATTCTTACCATCCTAATTTAAAAAAAATACAAAGGTAGGTTATCGTTTCATATGTACCCATAAGGTACGGGTAAACAAAAGAAATTCACCAGTTGTTCCACGAATATTAAACAAAGCACTTTTAATTATTATCTAAACACGACTTAAACAAACTTAACCATTAAGTCGAACACTCCGAACAGTCGCAAATCGCAAATCGCAAAATCGCATCCGCAGTACATTATTCAAGTACTAATTAAAACAACGCCACGTTACGAAGTCCAGGCGATCGATTGTGCTTTACATTAACCGGGAATCGAACCGATACACAATCTTCTGCCTCCTGTTAATTAAAAACCGCGAACTACAGGCCTCTGAACCACAATCTGAAATCACGCATCAGAATTTTCTTACAAAAGAATTTGCACCTTAAGTGTAAGTGTATACAGTTGAAATTGGATTGGTAAAATGTGGATTTGTTATCTTATGGTATGCAAAAGGTGTAAGCTAAGCTTGAAATAAAATTGTTTTGTGTTAGCATTGTTGCAATAATAGAATCAGGTATCCTTTATAAAATAAAACGAGGTCTAAGTACGCGATTAAAAAAATACTGATTCCGTTTCTTCTTGCGAGCAACAAAACTATTGCTCTTTAGATGCTTGGTAAAAATGTATAAATAGGAAAATAAGTTTGTAAACATACACATTTAAGGCTCGAGCAGACCGGATGCGTATGCGTAACCACGCGCGTAGTCACGCGCGTAGTTACGGCGTAACCATGAGTTGTAATGTATGGAAATGTATGAGACAGGCCACACCGCTTGCGTAACGTAGACACGCGCGTCGTTACGCAAGCGGTGTGGCCTGTCTCATACATTTCCATACATTACAACTCAAGGCTCCAGCAGACCGGATGCGTATGCGTAACCACGCGCGTAGTCACGCGCGTAGTTACGGCGTAACCATGAGTGGTTACGCATACGCATCCGGTCTGCTCGAGCCTTCATGGTTACGCCGTAACTACGCGCGTGACTACGCGCGTGGTTACGCATACGCATCCGGTCTGCTCGAGCCTTTAATGTACTTACCTAAAAATACATAGGTAGGTATTAGGTGGCTGTAGGATTTTATTAATTAACCACATGCCTTGTGTCAACTAAGGCAAGTCATTTTCTATTCCTATTATCATAAGGTTAAAAATTGGTAGGTAACGCATAAATAGGTAATACCTACATAGGTACTTAGGTCTGAAGAAGGCAGTCTAATCAACAGAAACATCCTAGGTAGGTACCTACTTATCTACTTACTACGCACCTACACACACGAAATATCATAATAAGTAAGTTAGTCTTTGTAAAATAATTTTAAGAGTAAGTAAATAAAGATTATTTAATTTCATACTACCTATACCAAAAGAAACCTAAAGATAACACAAACCTATTGTTTGATAAAACGAAGCAAGCGCAAGGCTTGGATGAGCCGAAGTTACCCGAACGTCCCCGAACGCCTGTTGACCGGTTGCCGAGCGCACGAAGCTACGCGAGTGTACTCCTCCCGCGCCCCTTTCCCCGCTCGGGTCACGGCCGTAAACATCGTGTGCGAAATTAGTGTGCGGAATTTTTGACAATAACTCATGTTATTGACAAATTATTGTTTAATAATTGATGTAAGGCATGGAAAATATAAAGTTACGTAGGTAATTAGATGTGATCATATCGACTATCGACCGTATGTAGGAGCGCAGATATACAGAACAATTGATTTTCTATTGTTTTATTACTAGCGACAGACAAACAATTAAACGCGCATTTTACAGTAGAAATAACTATTTCCGTAAATCATAGTTTAAAACCTTATAAAGATAAATAAACGACTTTGTTTTATATACCTAAATACGAGTGAAACCGCAGAGTAATCATATGATTTATGTTAATTATTTGCTAAAAATAGGACATAATGCTCAGACTTAAAGATGACTGACTACATATTGGTTTATTATGAAGACAAAAAACCTAGTCCTAATTTATTTAACGTTGAAAACTAAATAAATGGCCGCCTCTAATGATCTGTCAAACAAATTATGACAGATGTGTGATTTGAAATATTAAAAAGAAACGATTTATGATCGGTTAGATTAAGTTTTGATTTTTTAGGAATTTTAGATACCTATTTTTATAGTTAGAATTTTATATAATGATTTAACCTTCAAAGTACTTGTGAAAAAATATATTCACATACAATTATAAAATCGACAGATATACCTAAATACTTAATATCAAAATATGAATGTTTACTAATAAAAAAACTATGAATGTAACTATGTTTTTCATGGTTGTGAAAGAGTGAACTTATCACCATCATCAGTTGATAGTGAAAAGGGTCTGTAGGTAGATAGGATCTGTAGATTATCTTTGTCATATTGATAAAAATATTTATGTAAACAAAGATAAATTGTTTGTGTATTTTTACGCCGTTGCTTCTCATCTGCCTAGAGGCTGTGCGATTATTAATTGAGTAATCTATAATCTATTATCTTGTAGCTCTTATTACATTTAACAAATGCGAACCATTTGCTTGCCTCGGGCAGTATGGCTTTGAACAATATTTCTTAACAAACAAACAGGAAATGATAATTTTGTGTGGACTTTATACAATTTTGTTATTTCGATTCACTGTGTTTTAGTAAATATTAAGTCATCATTAGGTAGGCGAAAGTAGACTGTATGTAGTTTGTTAAACTTTTTTTAACAGGCAATCCTATTTAGGTATAATAACATATATTACATATAGCTACTCATACTCACATTTTTATACTCTTTGATTTTTTTACCACAATTTATGAGAGCGCACCATCATTGTGTCATTGTTGAGGAACGAACCACGCGATATGTTGCTGTCTCGTTCACTCACACGGTCTCGCGCAGTCGCGTCGCGCATTGCCGCCGAAGCAAACAGTTGCGCCGCGTGTTCCGGCATAAACACACGTCCCCGTAGTGAATTTTATTTTGTGCCTACATTACTTTAATACAAGATGGATGATCCTACGCTTGGTGGCATTATCTTACCTTTCAAGCCAGAAAGCCGCCCAGAGAAGTTGAACATAATACGGCGCGTCGCAAAGAAGTTAAGTCAAGATGATCCAGGTTTAAGACCAAAGGTTTTCGAGCTAACTGGACTCAACCCCAACGTGACGAACGCACTTGCGACTTTAAGTGGGGATGAGGAAATACATGTAAAAGCTATACAAATTGATCGTTCTGTCGTTTACAATCGATTGGTGATATTTTACTTAGAAGAAAAAGTGATGCCTTCGACCTACGAGCTGTTTATAAGTTTAGAGGACAAATTGCCTAAGTATATGGATATAGCAGAGTTCAGAAAATACCTACTAAAACATGGCTTTATGTGGAAACAAATTTCGGAACGTTCCTTCGTAGTTACAGAAAAACCTGAAGTTATTTACGAAAGGTATTGTTACTTAAAACATATTCAATCGCTTAGGAAGGAAAAGCGACCTATCTACTTTATTGAAGAAACTATTTTAGATAAGAAATGTAATATCTTGACTTTGAAGCAAGAAAAGCTACGTTCTGATGAGTCTCTGGTTAGAATGATTTATGCTGTATCGAATGACGGTTTGCAATGCCACGAATATGTCAAAGGCGCGTATCATGAACAATTTTTTATGACATGGATCAAAAATGTATTGTTAAAGTCTTTACGGGAACCTAGCGTGATTGTTCTTAATAATAATAAGCACCACTGCGAGGAATTGGTAAGAGCGCCAACTGTATACAGTAATAAGAAGGAAATCTGTGATTGGCTCAATTATTTCAACGTGCCACATGATCCTGAGATGTCTAAGCATTTGTTATATGAGCTTGTAGAAAATTATACTGATGTTAATAAGAAATACTATGCAGTTGATGATTTGTTGAAAGCACATGGACATACAGTGCTGAGGATACCTGATTGCATTAATAAGTTGACACCAGCCGCTTTCTATATAGATCAATTACGAATTAATATGCCAACTTTAATAACGCAATCGAAATCGAAGAGAGATTTGACTTCCAGCATAGAAGTATTGATCGATGATGTTATTCAGACTTTAAGTGAAGATCCTGAAGAATTTGATAGATTTTTCCAGTCTGTCGTTGATGAGGAAGAATTGATTTTGGAGAAGGATAAAGCTGTTGATGCTGAGATAGATAATGTAGAAAAGGCGATGCAAATGTGTCCGCCGAATAATCTGGCGTATGATTCCGATTTGCCGTCAAGTGATTCAGATTCAGAATAACTTTTAATAATTACTTGTTATTTTTTTATACTAAGCTGCTAATTTCAGTATTTTCTAGTACTTAATTGGAAACTTTAACCCTGTCTTAAACTTGGGTATTGATTTAATATTCCTGACATTTAATATTATTGTGATATGTTTATCATATTAGAAATAAAATTTTATTCTTATAAATCATTGTTTTATTTTTAAAATATAAACAATATGAAAACAAGGCTACATCCTCCAACCAATATTATTATGTATCTATAGTTGGAGTTATCTCTAACAGACTTAAAAAATACTATACTAAGTAGATCAACGTATGCGCCTTATGGTCTATGCTATTCTTACCACTCTGTTGACAAAATAGCTAAATAGTAAGGCTTATAATTATATTGAAATGTGATTGAACACAGATGGAATACCAGCTTTTATCTAAAAAACATCCGTTTAAGAGCTACGATACCAAAGACAGGCCGACTTTTTGATGGCCAGCCAAAGTAACAGAAAAACAATTCGTAGCAATCAATTATTCCGAATCCCGAAAACTTCCTGAAAAACTAATACCCAGGAACCATTTAATTACTTACTAAGTAAATAATTAACTGTCCTTTTCGATGGTAACAAAGTGACCAAACAGTTTCAATTAGACAGTAACTTAGTTTGGTAGACATTCCCCGTGTGTTTCATTTTTGATGAGGGTAACCCACCCCTAGTGGGTAGGATATAAGTTAGTCCTTGACTACCTGTCGTGGCCTCTTTGATTACAGGGGAAATATAAATGGACCATTTTGAGGTTGATCTTATCTATACAGTAATATAAAAAAGGGGTAAAAATTTTTTGTTTGTTTGTACCCAAAAGAAGCCGAAACTACTGATCTAATTTGAGAAAAAATTCGACTATATTTTGTCGGGGTCTTATGATAAGACAGGTAGGTAATATTTATTTATTTACATATAAAAACATGTGTGACATTATTGAAAATGTAATTTGTTGGTAGCTAGATATCTCTTTTATTATTAATTATTTGCCTTCGCGAGTCGCGAATTCGGTTGATCAAGAACGCCGCGCGGGCCGATTCTAAAAATAGCAATATATAATCTAATTTCAAACAGTTGTTAAAATAACCCTTTTTAGTAGTCGGGAAATGAATGGAGTTTGATTGTTGTACTTACCTCAAACACAACTGCGCAACTGAACTGGCAACTTTAGATTAGCCAAATTACGTAACTGATAAGATAAGATTGATACGGTAATCTAATACCTAACTTTATAAGGTACTTATATAAGTATTTTAAAAAATTTTGTTTTAGCGCTAATCAACACGCGCTTATAACGAAACGGTATGACGCTACCCTCTCCCCTTGTACCGCGCGCGCTGCCTCGTCCTCGCCTCACTTCGTCCGACCCCTCAGTTGCCTACGTGACTCGGAGGCAGACGCACGTCAAGTTTTTGAGCCCTTTATTTGTTCAAAAACATTACTTTTAGTGCTTTATTTTGTGTAATAACTATCAGAAAGGAACTCGTAAGGAAGCTTTGTAATAACTTATTAAGGTAAGTGTTTTATTTATTGTTTTTTGTATGCAATGGTTTACGCTTTCAAACTAGATCTTACCAGTTGCCGGTGCTTAGTAGTGTAGTGGTACCTATTTTGCTTGCTTAAGTTTGTGTAACTAGAATAGAATCTAGTTAGGGTAACTAGTAAAGTTAATCGCATGTTATCTGAATAAGTTTAATATAGATACTTAAATATCTGTTATTGTTTGTTAATGTTAAATAAATATGTTAAAATTATTTGTGTTTAAAGACTAGTTGTTTTTCCGTGGCTACTTTCCGTACTGGAATAAAATATAGCCTATATATTTTTATTATGCTTATAAACTGCAAAAGTACTAAAACTTTTAAAAAAATATTTCACTCTTAAAAAGCTACACTACCACTAAGTGGCATATAGGCTATATTTTATATCAGGGAGCGCTATGCACCCGGATAAAAATGATATTTAAGAAAGTACCTACACACGTGTACCCCTAGTAGTAGGGGTACACGTGTTTTTGACGGGGGCTAGTTTAGTTAAGTAGCTAACCGCTGCTAAGATTTTTGTTTTTAGTGTACTACAACACAAACATTTAAAATATCTTTCTTTTCAGAGTAAACTATTCAACATGTTATCCGAGGAAGAAACTAATAAAATATGTGATAAACTCCGGATTGCCCGAAATATTGCACAAAGGATTTATAAAACTCCTGCTGTTTCTTCCAAAGAGCCTGAGGAATTATCCAAGCTAGTTAGCTTATACACTGGAGTTAAGGAGACAATTATTAATGACATACTGACAAAAAATAATAAGAAATCAAGCAAACCATTTTCCTATTGGTGCAAGCATAATCATATGAAGAATGATAACTTGACACCTCGTCTATCGTTCCTGAAAATGAGGAGGATAATATTTAACCAATACGTGAACAGACTAAAGGTCCCCACAAAAAGATCAATAATTGAAGAAGTAAGAAATCTTAACTCTCAGCTGTACCAGGAAGGATATCAATGCCTTGATGAAGACTTGGTCAATTTAGGCTTCATGTGGAAGCGGCTACCTAAAGTCAATAGATATATACTCCTTGAAAATACCGAACAGTTTTACAACAGAATGAAATACTTGCAGCAGATGAAAGAATACAGAGCTGCAAATAGAGTGATAGTGCATTTGGAGCGGACTCTTTCATACTTCTTTGATTCAGACAGGATTCTGGTAGCATCTCCGCAGGTGGGTATGATCGATATATACTTGCCTCCAAAAGGGCTACGTATGGAACATTGGCTGCTAAATAAACTTCATCTAATACCACCGAAATCGGTTATTGTAATAGAAACATCGAATAGAGCAGCAATGGATATAGAACAGTTAAACCACTGCAAGTTACCTAATGCGCATAGTCATAAAGATGAAATGATCCAGTGGTTACAAGCTAACGATATTCCTTGCGATGCTACAATGCACCGACAACAATTATTCTCTTTAGTTCAAAAATACAAAGTGCATTGCAAACCCAAGTACAGATTCTGTGAATTCTTGAAAACGGCTGGACACGATGTGGTTCTTCGACCTCCTGAATTAGCTGAGACAAAATACTTCAGTGATACCCTGAACGATTTCTATGTTCAGAACTATTTACAACCCTCCCAGTCAACTTTGGTGGCTCATATGAATTTGAATGAAGACTTTTGGTTAGATGCAGACCGAAAAATGGCGGTAATTGAGAATAATATTTACAATGAAGACCAGAAATTGGAATTGGTTATAGAGAAGCTTATGGAAAATTTGGGAAGTGGTTCTGTAGATAATAAAGATTTAGAAGAATGTGAAGAAGATGCTTTCGACAGTGATTATTATGGTAATTTCGTGTATGATGCGTCCCAGGGTGTACAAACATATGAAGTGGAAGCCACTTCAGTAATTGAAGAGTCTGTTAAACCGGGACCTTCAACTGCTCCGTGAAGGGTCAATAATGTCTTAATATATTTTTTTAATTTTTCTACTTGCTCTGATTTTTCTTTAATAAACATTTTAAATTGCATTCAATACTTGTTTTATTTCAAATCTTTTCTCAAACCTTTTTTGCAAAAAGTTGTAACAAAGTTGTTCCAAAACAAAAATAATAAAAATATCGTGACACCTTTCACGCACGATCGGTCGGCCACACGGTAAGCTATTGATTAGCTTGTGTTATGGTTATATAATCATCATCCTAGCCTTTTTTCCCAAACTATGTTGGGGTCGGCTTCCAGTCTAACCGGATTCAGCTGGGTACCAGTGCTTTACAAGAAGCGACTGCCTATCTGACCTCCTCAACCCAGTTACCCGGGCAACCCAATACCCCTTAGCTAGACTGGTGTCAGACTTACAGGCTTCTGACTACCCGTAACGACTGCCAAGGATGTTCAATGACAGCCGGGACCTACAGTTTAACGTGCCATCCGAAACACAGTCAATGGTGTCTAAGATATACTTAGAAAGTACATACAAACTTAGAAAAGTTGCATTGGTACTTGCCTGACCTGGAATCGAACCCGCGCCCTCATACTTGAGAGGTTGGTTCTTTGCCCACTAGGCCACCACGACTTTTTTTTTGTTATGGTTATATAACCGGTCTACTTTTTTTTTTTTTTTTTACGCTAAAAATGTTTTTATTTTTATAATCTATTTCTACAATGTACACACTATACATATATACAAACTTAAACTACTTATCTTTATACAAGGCTAAAAATAAAATACTATATACAAAATATATATAAACATAAAACATAAAATATAAGAGAGCATCGATCAGGCGTCGAAGTATTCCTCCGCATCACTGTCCTCCGGAAACGTGCCCAGAAGACTGGCTGCATTGCCACGTTGAATGGCAATGCTAATTCTTTGTCCGAAGAATAAGCCAGCCCTCTGGTCACGCGAAGCGTCGACAAGCCTTTTCGCGATGTCCTTATAAAGTAACCGCGAACTCGGGCCCCATGGTCCGAGCGTTTCGGTCTACTTTATTCTTATATATATTCTTACATATATACAATCTATAGCTTTATATCTTTCTAACAAACCTTTAACAGCTCAGCACAAACTAGAAACAATAAAACGACGATTTACTCGTGATCCAGATTCGATTGAAAGAAAGGGACGTTACTATACGTTTGCCTAGCTTCATCTCTTCCATCTGAGTCACTACAATGCGTCATAATACGAGCCCAGGTGTTCCTCCGCGCCAAATGGTCATCTTATCAATGCAACAGTTGTGGTGATAATCGTTTTGTGTAACTTGCAGTTCAGCTGAAAGGAATGGCTTGATAGTTTTATTGTAGGAATACATTTTATTAACACGCTTATTGTGTTGTATGAAATTCATTTTCTGTACATAAGTATAACTTAAAAGGTAGGTACGCCCCATATTGGTCCAGGGATTAGGTAAAGAAATACGCACATATGCCAAGACACAGTTGCAACCTATCAATTCTATGTAAGTAAGTATGTAAAGCGTAAAACAACCTCGGAAAAAAACTCCTTGATTTGTTATCCCACAAAACTAGACTTCCCGGGAAAAGAAGCATGCTATGTTAGTAGAAAATATAAAGAATTTTAACGTTTAATAAATTGTAGTACTCACTCACTTAGTTAATTGAAGCGGGGTTAGATTACACATAGAGTATCAAGAATTCAGTAGATCTCCGACTACACCGGGGCTGCGGGATTGTTCGAAAGAGTTACCGCGGCCCTGGTACTTAAAAGGCCTAAGACGGAACACGACGGTTTTTAGTCAGTAAGAGTCTGACACTCCCTCACCGCTGCTAACCCACAGTGGAAGGGGTCATTTGATGATTTTAGACGTCGTTAAAAAAAAAGTAGATCACCCATCCTTATACTGAACGCGGTCACTGCAGCTTAACCTCGTGTTTTCGTTTGGGTATTACTTGACATATAAATATATTTGTACGTACAAGTACGTGGGTAGATATTTCATGCCCAAAGCTTTTAATATAACGTGTTATATGCAAATGTGTCATGTTTGCCCCACCCGGTTACATATTTTTTCATAAATTTTCAGTTTTCAACGTTCTGTCATATTCAATTTGGAGTCTTTCATGAAAAGGTTTACTGGTGTATTATGGAAAAATGTACGGAATGATAGAATCTTTTGCACCGGTGTGAATTTTTGCATGCATGCGCAATTATGCATGTTGATGTACCTATTCAGTTATAGGTTGTTAGTCAGTTATAAGTTGAATAATTTATTCACGATTTTAGAGTTTTTAAACCGATTTTCAAAAAGTTTCTTTGTTTGTATTTTAACGTCACACTTTATTTTTGTTACAGGTAAGGCAGAGTTTACATGACAATAATAGATCGCGATTGAAAGGTATCATCACATGGGTAGGTATATTTATAATAGGTCTACCTACTTATATTTTTGAGAAGCTCTTTAGAAATCATCATAACAATATCGGGACACCTTTTTCCACATATACAGTCGGATAGCCCCTTGTTAAACTGTTGATTACCTTGCGTATATAGCTAACACGACTGATAAACTACATATTATACCTACTTTAGCAATATAAATGAACAAACATAACATTTTTATATCACTTTCTAGTTAAATGCTTTTTAGTAGTTCCTATTAACTTTGCATTCGTTCTCAACACAGAACAGTCAATTCAGAAAACACTGTTCCCATTTCTCATACAAATATTGATGAACAGAAGGTACCAATTATTTCTATAACAAAAGAATGTTTTAGTGTCAAGTTGCAAGAAGTCAAAGTAAACAATGAAATTAATTTCGTGACTAGATACAGGAGGAACAAACAGCACTTCCTTTGGTTTTTAATTCAGTTTTAATTGGAAAACGTGTTCCTATGAGCAGCCAGTAAAAATTGCTCTCTTTACTGTTTTTAAGGCCTTACTAGGAGAAACTCGATTTTAATTTGCAACAAATACTTTGTAGAAGCCAAAATAAAAATACGTGTATTGTCCTGTCATGTGAAATATGTGATCAAAAAGACATCATGTTGAATTGAATTTTTTGAAAAAATATTTTGGAAAAATCTGTGAAATGAGGAGTGTCTTTTGTTCGAGTTTATTTAGTAACTTTGAATATTTCCGCATACATAAACAAAGGCAATGGTAGAATAAATAAAAAAGAATATTTATTTTTTATTTTAAAACCTACGCAAAGTTATGTCACGAGCTGAATTCTGAGAAATTTTCTAGAATTTATTTGTTTACAGAATAAACATAATTTTTTTGTTCGTGAATGTGAACGAATTACACTGCAAGGCCAAAAAAAATTACCAAAGGCAGTCGACATTGTGTAGATAAAAACTAGGTACTAACTTTCATGTATAATATTAGTTGTATGGTGTGTAAACCCGCGGGACATTGCTAGTTATATATACATAAAGGTATTCATAAAGAGGTTGCGTGTTTTCCTCTCCTAAAATATAACAGATACCACAAAATATAATGATTCCCTTAGGACGAAAATGCGTACTTTGTTATACATATTATGTAGCTGAATATAAATTACATATTATAATGGGTATATAAAAGGCAATATTGTCATTATTCTGGGTATTTTCGAAGTATTTTTTTTTCAATTATCATTTTTTTCCTTATAACAGGATATTTGGAAATGATTTGGTATTTTTTGTATCAATTTACCTTGTATTCGGATAAATATCAGTTTTATTGTAAGATAATTTTGAAAAGGGTTGCTTTTCGATGTATTTCCAATTAGTCTGGTAGAAAAGATGTGGAAAGATTTATCAATTGACTCTGAGCATTTTACAATTAACGGTCATTGATAAAAAATAAGCTAATTTGATTTATGTATTCCTCATTACATAAAGTTGGCATCGCAGTTTTGGTAATAAAACTTCTGTTAGATGCTGACCCGGAATAATTGTTCCCAAGTGTAATAAATTTTAATTTATTTAGTCCAAAAATATTTGCCTAGAGATATCAAATAAGTTGTCGTTTGCAAATAATTTCATTGCATTTAATTCCTTTGTCTATATTACTAATTAGGTTAATTTCGGGTCCCGTCCGCGACACACAAAAAGTTATTCTATTAATCACAGCCACATAACAAAACGGCATAACCGCAAAAAAACGGACTTTTCAAAAAGTTCGAGAATCGGATTTTCCGTACGATCCAGCCAATCCCTCGGGATCATTTCATTAGTGGAACATTTAAATATCAAAAGAATACATTTGGGTTTGATTCACCTCAACATTCATTATGTATACGGGTTTTATTTTATTTTTATTTCTTTTTCCCTTCGGTTCGCGCTTTCGAAGTTTTGTTTTTACGTTTTTTTGAGTTGTGTAGTTTGGGTTGGTGAATGCAGTTGTTATTAATTTTAATGGAATTTAAATGAGTTTTAAGCTATAAAAATATATAGTCTAATTTAGATACCCAATCCACTTACTTATGTATAACCAAATTGGATGCTCCATAAGAACAAATATTTTAGTTCCTCTTGATAACTATAACAGGGTGTGCCAATCAATATGTGTGGATTTCAATAACTAATCTATGTGTGGATTTAATTACTAGAGATAGGGCTTTGACAGTAGATAGAGGCTTATGTTTTCTCAAATAAACAATACAACAGATAGGTTATTGAAATTCGCAGTATATCAACAAGATTCGCTTATGAATGTTAAAATATACATGATGTTTAAGTCCAGTGTTGCCACAATAAATAATAAGCATTCCAGCTACAGTGTTAGACAATCTCACGATCATTATTGCTACGTGATTTGACTTCACAACTTATCCTATTAATCCATACAAAACATGGACACGAAAAGACAATCAATTTTCAACCTTATGGTCTAGAAAATAAGGACTACGACAACCGCAAACGACGTTGTTCCCAACTGAAATATTTCATGTAACGCTGTTGGACAATTTTGAACTTTAATAAGCTGTATATATGGTTGAGATTAGCTATGGCGTTGTTGAAGTAGCAAAGTTTTTATGACACATAGTAAATATGGTTAGAATTAACTGTAATTCGGACTGTCTGTAATAATTGTTAATACATGTTTGGTAAAGTCGCGGGAGGGAGTATTTTATTGTACTGGTAGGGTAATAAGGGCAACCAACCAAATATATTTATTTTTTATTGCAATACTTATGAATAGGGAATTAGTAAATTATCATTTTGGATGACTTTTGCTCCTGTCGTCACTTAATTTTTAACTGATTGCGACAAAGTTTCAAAGTAAGCATTTTTATTAATTTGACGGACCATAATAGGTACCTACTTAAATAATGTTCCTTAATAAGTACAAATATTGAGCTGACTTTAAAAAAAATGTAAAACCAAAAAAGAAACAGCTACAAACTCTACCGAATAATAAACTCATTATCTTTGTTTTAACTTAACAACACCATAGTTATTTTAACTGGACTTTCCAAAGAGGTTCAAAGTTACCTAAAAGTTTCCCCTTACTGTTTTGTTCACAAACAAGTAACGTGGCATCTAAAAAGGTGCACTTAGTTAAAATATGCGAATGAAGTTACCTGGTTGTTAGATTAAGTTTTTAATTACATGCCTTTTTAGTTTATAATTCTGCCGGCAGTCTTTTCTTTTAGTTAAAAAGTAAACTCTTTCGAAAAAGTGCCTCAAACAAGCAAAAATTCAGAACTCGTTTTTATTTTGCAATATTTTTCAGATAGCCAAAGCCCTTTCGCGTATACCTCTATTATTATTCGCTTGAAAGAAACGCGATTTGGTACTTACTTAAATATCTCTAACAACATAATTTACTGTGTCCGTTATTTAGGCAGATACAGTTTAAATTCGATAGCTTGGGCTGTCAGTTTTTCATCATAATCATATAAGCACTAGAGTTCTTCATCATATTAGCCTATTGCCGTGCACTGATGATCGTAGGTTTCCCGCACACTTTCCTTCAACATCATCATCATCATCTCAGCCATAGGACGTCTACTTCTGAACATAGGCCTCCCCCTTAGATCTCCACTTTCCTTACGTGTCCGATATTACGGAATCCACAGTTTGTTGAATCGCATTCCTCTCTTTACTCATTTCCAGATTCTCCCTATCCTATAACTTTCCAAAATGCGTCCCACAAAGACGACAAATAAAAACTAATGAGGCATTCATTAAATAGTACCACAGAATAATTTTAGCTCAGCATTTTCAGTAAGCCTTTGATAATATACTAAGTCAGCTGGTATATTATTTTCCTTTATTAAACCACATCTGGTTAGACTGGAAGCTGAACGTTGACCCCAATTCGGAAAATGTTAGGCTAATTATTTTTGTTCGAAATAACTTGGTCTTGCCAAGTATGCCAGTATTTCATAAGCCTGTATAGCAATTGACGATATTTACGAAGACGCTAATTTGCGGTAGGCTTTTATTCGTGGAAGTTATATTAACGGCCATGTTTTATAAGACACGGAAATTAATCTATATCTACGGTTATGAACGTTTTCGCACAAATAAAGGTGGCTTCATTTAATATACTGAATTTACTCCCCGTGAGAAAAAGAAAATCTCTTAATTCCGAAACTAATCTCCAAAGGCAGACATCTTGCCTAAAAATCTGGCCTAGTTTCGAACAAAATCAGTGCCTATCTGATCGTAAATCGGCACTTTTTTTAAAACCTTCAGATCCCCTTTTGAAGCGGTCACGTTTCTACCTCCCCTCCGTAGGATGTCCATTAGTGAATGACTGTGCTAAACGCCTCTGCCAAATCAACTGGAAACTGGGATGCCCCAAGGATGTGATGTGACAGCCTACAGCTATGGGGCCCTTGATTTTTATAGCGTAAACATGCCTTTCAAATGTCGTGTGGATACGTAGGGTCTTAATGGAGTGAAGGAAGATTTTTTTGATATAGGATTTTGTATGCGATATGATGTCTCATGACTTGTGTGCTATATCGATGACATGAAAACGAATGCTCGCAAAAATCTGTGATTTCTCATTTCGTTAATAAATATATTTTAGTCTTAAATAGACAGGAGTTTATCAATTCAGGGCATTATTTTGATATGTTGTAGGTATAATAATTTCAGATCAAATCTCAACAAAATTATTAACAACAGCAAAAAATATAACAAATTGGCTGCGGAGTGTTAATTAAATTGAAATATTTTCAACATATAATTATAGCCGTAGCAAATTAGATTCATAAATATTTCTAGGAGATTAATTATCGTTTCTTATGTTAGACTGACACACGGAGTAAGAAAGATGAGCAAAGATGCCGTAATAGAGGTAGGTCAGGCGCCTTCTTCTAGGTCAAAAATGTACGACGGGCGTGATAAAAGCAATCAATTCCGAGTGAATTAAAGAGGCGTTTGGGTTTCTTGAGAGTTCTGAAACTAATTATTGGTTTTACAAAAATGGATGGGTTCAAAAGAAGGCGTATAAGGGCGTATCGGTCCTCGTCCCACGAACACATGCATTTTGGCGCACTATTTTTCGAAAAGCGTTGTTTTACAGCATCTCCAATCGTCATTTTATACTCCATGTGTTTCTGACACGATTATGAGTGTAATAGACATTAGTACGTCTAGCTAACTTATCTTTGTCCTTAAATATCTTCTAAGCTTCATTAAAGAGAGATATCAGAATGCTACATGTCAAGGCTGGATGGACAGGTTTCAAAATGAGGTGGCAATGGAAACATACGGTTGGGATTTTCGCTTTCGCTATATTCAGTTTACGCAGAATTTAAAGAATTGTAACTGTGTGCTTTGACTTAGATTTGTTACTAATATTATGAATGAAAAAGTGAGTTGTTTTATTGTATGCAAGGTAAAACGGCCTGATCAGTTGAAATGTATGTAGGTATAGGTGAAGATGGAGATGATGAAGATGTCCTAAAGATGATGAATTTTCGGAGGAGTCCCACAAAAAAAAATAGAAAAGTCATACAAATGTAGGTTATATTCTAACTGCCATTAAACTATAAAAACCAGCATTAACCAATATAAGTAAAATAGAAGCAACGAATGGCAACCAGATACACGGCGAAGACTTAAAAATGTCAACTGGTTAGCAGGATGTTGTGAAAACTGATATCGGGATGTATAAAACCGATCCGATCATGCACTTCACAGCTTATATACTTTTTTTTGTTATTTCCTCTTTCTACTTAATGGTCTTAACCTTGATGGCAACTTTTAATTTAAAGGATGTGGAGTTCTTGCTTATATTTTTGGACACAGAGTTAAACTTTTAAAGATTACTTCGATATTCAGACTCTTAGCTAAGAATCTAAGCCTTTCTCTCTTCATCATCAGTGTGACGACGACGATGATGACACAAAGATGGAATTCAACGTGAAGAGTACTTGGGCTTGAAAACTATTTGTATGAAATTACCATTTATTGTATCTTTAACTGGGTTTATATTACGCTCGAGTTGAGAATAAGATGGCCAGGTAATTATCTGCTGTCGCGTTTCCACATTTAGTTTTCTAGGTGTTAGCTGCAAACTCACCTAAATATTTGTTTTATAAATCAGAGAGACTGCGAATACCTTTATTCAAGGTCCTAAATCCTTAGCAAAATATCCTCCAAATGTAAGACAATACCAACAAAAACAAAGGTATCAATTGAACTCATGGAATGATCCAGAAAATGTTTCGTTACATCCATATCGTGATCACGAACTGTCGATCCGTCAGTTTCATCGCCACGATCGTAACTAAATTATGTCGGTCGTGTTGGAGCATTGAAACTTAAATTAATTGTTAGTTTCGTAACTTTCGTATTACTATTCAAGTTTGTGGAATTTGGTGGTTCGTTTTTATCGTCGGTTGTAGCTTTGGCTTTATTTCTATCCCATTTATTTATTTCTAGTTGATTACCTATATACATTTATTTTGAGAAATTATTCTGCTTATATTCAGCTTTAAGTCAGCTGTCTATTTTTCAAGCTTTAGAGTCTGTATTTGTAATAATCGTCAATATTCTACTAATGACAGCCAAAGAAAAGAATGTCTGAACTCATCGAACCTTTTTTACTTCAAAATTTTTGCTCACATTGAATTGGAATTTATCTTAAATTTTATATGTTAGGGAATGCCATAGTAATATAAGTATATTTTAACAAATCCGTAATATCATATCTTATCACCGTCTAAAAACCAAACTCATCACCGTATATTTTCGCGAACCTCAATCTATCCACACGTCCAGTATACTTAGACCTCTCGGATCACCCAACCACTGTGTGTTAGTACGAACAGCTGTAGGTCTGACAGCTCAGCTTATGGTGGTAACGGATTCTGGTGAAAGATATCACCTGAATGCCGAGAAGACGCCCTTAATGTCCTCCTAATGTAAGCGAACATGCTCAAGGACTGTTATGTGTATACAGTATGTTCTCTATTAGATTATTTCTCATTTCTACAAAATATGAAACTATGTTGTATATTTTTTGGCGAATTATTTACGTATGTGTAGTATGAACTTAATCGGATTATGTGCTGTATAAAATGCATTATTATCTTCTGATAGATTAATGCAACTATTGTTAATATTGTATTCTATTTGAAGGTCCTTTTTCATATTTGTGTGGTACACTTTGTTTTATGCTGCAAAAGGCAGTGTACTCAAAGAAATTGTATCATAAAGTTGCCACATCACCCTGTATACAAGAGAATGTGAAATAAACAGTAGTAGGGATGGCATTGCAGTGTTATCTTAACATTTAGTGTGTTATATTGCACCCTTATGTTCCTCCTTATGATTTCCTGCTTTATTTTATTTATATAGGTCAACTTGTTACTGTGTTACATGTAATTGTGACATGATACTTAAAGAAGATGGTTTGAGAAAAAGAGTGGATTAAATAACAGTAATTTGACACCCTTTTTGTCAAAGCTACGGACTTTTTACAGAAATACTTTTTTTTTTTAGTTAAGCTTACATCATTTTGCCTTCATCACATAATTTTTCCGTTCTGAAATGGGCTACTAGTGACTTCACAGAGAGTTAAAATGTACCAACCCAGAACACTGTTTAGGGAGATAATCAGAATTGCTGTCACTCCTCATGGATCCCCTCGATATACCTACATATACATAGAGAGTTGCTACCTAATTGCTGCCACCTGCCATTAGTTGCTACCAATTGCGGTACACAATAGTACCACAAAAACAGGACAAACCACTTAAATCAGAGACAAACCAACTAACCAAAAATTTCAACGACCCTCCAAAAATCTGGACACGCAATTCTTCAACGCGTACTAAATCGTTAGAAAAATACATACATAGATATTTTTAGCGGCCACAAAAAATTGTATGTCACTTGTTTACATTCCGTTCTACGTCAGACAGATAGTTTCCAAAAAGTTACCTCTGTGTAGATTTTTTTAAAATCGCTAAAACGGTGCCAGTTTTGTACTGTGGACGGCATCGAATATTTATGCTGTTTTCATTTTGTATAGGAAAACTTTGAAAGTGTTTTGTAGCAGCGGTTGTAATATTTTGTTTGGTTCTCGTTACGGTAAGGTTTACGGTAAGGTCTTATGTAATGATTTTATAATGAGGACTGCTTCGGTAGGCATGTTAAAGTGGATGCAAGCTGACAATTTGATCATCTTTGGCAGGTGTTACGGGTAGTCGAAAGCAAGAAAGTCTGACAGCATAACCTACCAAGGGTTGCCCTTACTGGGTTAAAGAGGTCAGATAGGTAGTCACTCAAACTATGGACCTATTTTTCCCAAAATTAAGAACCATTTCTCCAAAGTCTATGTATACCTACACACAGAATCAAATCAATAGTATCTTAGTATTGGTCCCTCTCTAGGTATCTGAAAAATGGTCCTTCGATACGAGATTAGGTATCAGATTTGTGACGATTTTTAGAAAAAGTCACACAGTTATTACACCGACCATAACATCGCTGATACAAAAGCAATCTCGCTAAAGAATGTTACGTAGTAAATCAAAAGAAATTGCTATTTTCGCAATTTCTCCTTAATTCTCTGTACATTTCTACATCATAGTAACGATGCCAAATATGGGACGGAAACCTGGTGTATTGCAAAATCGTAGTATTTTTGATGAAGTTAGCTTATGTAAACAACTACGGGTAAATAAGAAGCCAATATTTTACATACACAATATTTGTTACAATCTTGTGCTAAAGCAGCTTCTTAGGTGTGCGTTCGATTCCAGGCTGTGCAATTACCCATATAGCTTTTATAAGTTGTAATTATGTATAGTTTCTAACGTATCTTGGACAACAATGACTGACCAAAGGTAACCAAATCTTGACTTAAAAAACTGAAACCGCCATTGAAAATTTTGAGAAGGTGTATGTACAGTTTGATAGTAAAAAGGCTGATGATGAAGACAACATAGAATACCCCCATTTACTACTAAGTTTCATTTCACCAACACGCGATAACATTCAGCACACTAATAAATCATTTGTCAAACAAACAAACAAAAAAAGAAACAAATGAATAACATGAACTAGACAATAAACAAACGAAAACTTAGTGCTTAAGATGAGTAGTCTAAGAACCCGCGAATTAATAATAAAGAAAGAAGTTATCCCAAAGTTCTGAAAGAAGAAAACCTAAACTACGATAATAATATAATAGTAGGTTTCAACCATGGAGAGCAAAATGACTAGCGGAGATGTCATAACGCAAAATCTCCGAAGAAAGTAACGCGCCAAAATGCGGGTGTTCGGGGGAGAAGGAACATTCAACATTACTAGCTCCTTTCTTACACACCTTTTATGGAACCCATCCATTATTTTAAAAATAAAATGACCAATCAATCAAGACCAATCTTTTACAGATTTCTCAGTCTTTTTTATTTGACAAGGAACCCGAACGACTCGTTAGTTCTAGTAACTATCACGTCTACCGTACGTTATTTTGACCTTACAAGAAGGCGCCTGACCTACCTTATGGCATCTCCGCTATCATTCCTTTCTCCGTTAGAAAATCTAAGATAAATATAAAAGTAGGTACCTACTAACATAGATACAAGAATTTCTTATATCCCAAAATACTAAGTTAGCCAAACAATAGTAGACAATAAGGCAGATGAAACATAAGCGGTGTCCAAACTAGAATATAATAACGGATACGTTGTGCTAAACAAGAGAGAGAGACTATGGCCGCTTGTGGCCAATAAAGGGCTGAGATGGGCGAAGTGGAACAAAGATTTAGAGGCCATGAAGAGACATTTGAGCGCAGTTTGAGTAAAGCTGAGGAACTTAAGAAACGTAAGAATGATTTTGATGAGCGCAGTTTGACTAAAGCTGAGGATTTTAAGAAAGGCATGAATGTTTTAGTAGTGATTAAATGTGATGCAAATTAATTTACTAATGAATTTGTAGAATAAAGTTACAAAGGGGCCTTAAGAAATTTAATAATAAAATGCATTGTTCTTTTGCAAAACCGTTAGTAAAAATTTCATTTATTTGATTTTAATAAAAACGGTTATGAACAGCATCTTAAAATTTTGTAAATCCTAGCATATTACGTTTGAGCGTAAGAGACAGGTCGTTTTCTTAATTTTTTTGACTTTCTTAATATACGCGTACGTGAACACACTTGTCTATCCTTCATATCCTTTAACCACATCTAGTTCCCTTATTCCTTGTAACCACGAGTGAGGTTGTTATTAAAAAAGCCCAGAACAATCAGAGTGTGGCCCAGCGCGCTCATTTTATCCACGTATCCAATTATGTAGCGAACTGTACAATGTTACTGATATTGAACATGTATTGTTTGCAGGTGTACATGTATGTACATTTGTATAGACGAAGAAAAGGCTGTCTCGATCTCAAAGATTATCGTTGGACTTCAATAACTTATCATTAACTTATAATGATTACAGATTGAATTTTGACATAAGCTCTGTATAAATTACTAGCCGTTTTCCCGCGGTTTCACCCGCGTCCCGTGGGAGCTGCTGCCCGCACCGGGATAAAATATAGCCTATGTTACTCGCAGATAATATAGCTTTCTAATGGTGATAGAATATTTAAAATCGGTCCAGAAGTTTTTGTGTTTATCCATTACAACCAAACAAACAAACAAAGTTTTCCTCTTTATAATATTAGTATAGATGGCAAATTGTTTTAGTGTTAGATAGCTCATTTATCGAAGAAGAGTATTAGTTACTTTTTATACGAGTGCGCGAAGTAGTTCACACGGGACGCGGGTGAATCCGCAGGCAGAAATTAGTCCTCCGGGTTTATTATATTAATGTTTCTACTTAAAAACTAACAATCATTAATAAAAATAAATAATTATGAAGATTTGTCTCTGTAAAAAGTAAAACCTATCAATCATTTTCATACTCGTACAATTTATAAATACTCAATTATCTTGTAGAAAATGAAGTAAAAACAGTTTTCTTTGAGGCTTTTTTAACCTGGTTTGAGAAAAAAGTAAAAAAAAAGTAGAAAAAGGTACTATCGCAGTCTGTCTTAAGCAGTGTTCTCTTTTTGTCTAAAAGAAATAATTATTTTTATATTTTATCTTGGCCGTACTCAGGCAAAAAGAGATTTTTATATCGAAATAATTTTTCAGACTTTAAAATCGAGAATGAAGCATTATTTTTTTGGCGTTTTAGAATTTTTCTCTATTCGTTTTTGAGCGTTGTAATTGTATGTATTTTTTTGGATTTATTCTATTCGTGTTGTTGAAACAAAGTCATTAATTCTATTCTAATAAATTGATACTATCACGTACCTACAAAAATATGCCGTCTGTTTATTTGGATAGTGTGTCCAAAAAATGTTAGCATTTTTTTAACGAATTATAAAAAGTTTTTTTCATACTACATATTTGCGATTGATTTTAAATCAAAATATCCGATTTTGTTTTCGTTTATTTATTTACTTTCCTAATAAACTGCATTGACAGGTTTACAATTCAACTGTGAAATGCTGAACCTTAAAAATTGTATATCAAAAATTTCTAATTAAATAAACAAATCGAAATACCTTTAATGTTTTATTTTGATTACCAATTTTATGTTAGGTTACATGAAACCTAGTATATTTCACACTAGCCATTTTCGCGCGGTTTCACCCGCGTTCCGTGGGAACTACTGCCCGTACCGGGATAAAAATATATGCTATGTTACTTGGGAAGAGTATAGCTTTCCAACAGTGAAAGAATTGTTCAAATCGGTTCAGTAGTTTCGGAGCCTTTTGGGTACAAACAAACAGACAAAAAACTCATTTTCTTTATTATATTAGTATACATGTGGTTTAGTATTCATATTATTTTCTATTCCCCATGAGATATCGTGTGGGGTTTTCAGTTGAAATAAGTTACATTTTTATTTGCAAGTTGATCGCTTTTATCTGATAAGCTTCGATGACTGTTGTTTATAGTAATGGCTTCAGAAATTGCTGTTCGACGTCAAATGAATCGATTAAATGTATTTATTGCTGTCTTTTTTTGTTTTCGATTTAAAGGTTCTTTTGTTTTTTTTTGTAGTATTGTCTCGTCATCACTATTGGTCTTTATTCTGACCCGTAGGTTAAGAAAAACATCATGTTATATAGTCAAAATATGAGTTTTAAGTCTCAAGGATAAGATGTAAGTATTTTTGTATGCTCAATAGGTAATATATGGCTATTTGACGAATACAGGCTTTTGAAATCCATAGCTTCTTAAGATGATTTCATTTACAGTACGTTAGTGGTTTCCGATATACACAACTATGTATATCTTAGTTAAAGAAACACGTAGGTAGCTACTGGCTTAGCCCTACTCAGTTACTGGTGTCCAAGATAAACTTCGAAAAGTTACATCGGATCTTTTCTGACCTGGAATTGATCCCGCACACTGGTACTTGAAAGGCAGGTGTGTTAACCACTAGGCCAAGACTGCTTTTTAAATTAATATCTTATTATAACTATCGGCACGAATCTTGAGCTCTGACCTACATCTGCGCAGAAGTGATTTATTAGCAAAGAACCAATCCCGAGTGACGGCTATGACGCGATGCACTGCGGGCCAATCACCGCTTTAGCCCGCTCCCGCTCCTCGCTTCATACCACAAAAGGGACCCAATGAATTACGTCTGTGCAGGGGAAGGTCAGAGCTCAAGATTCGTGCCGATAACTATAATTTCAATTAAATCAACTAAAACTAAAATACAAGTTCATTAACCTGTGTCTTAAGTATCTATTATGTAAACAACGTTAATTGAGAACATTTAACTAGGTAAACATCTAAAGTGTTCAAAAACGGTGAAATGATTAGACAATTTAGTTAAGTTGTAAATAACTCGAGTTAGGTACTTCTCTGCGGTGGTGCATGCTTTAGTCACGTGGAGTTACTAAATGTAGGTAATGGTAACAGTTAGTCTCTTCATTAGATATATATATATATATATGCTCAAAATTTGTATGCATTGTAAATATGGACTAGTTGTACCTCGAGCTTTCTTCGTTGTCCCGAGTGAACCACGTGAATCCTTATAAAGAGTAACCTATCTCCGTCAATACTTGATTTTATTTCAATGGTTAATTACTTTTGTAGTGAAAGCACAGGAAACGAATATCATTTTCGCATTCACAATATTGAAATAATAAGATTCTCGTACATAATGAACGTTTAGAAACATAACAACGCTACATATAAAAGGCTGCATATATTTCTGCCAGATAGTGTTATCCGAGACCTGCGAATACAAAAAATATAATTTATCTGTCAGATAGGTTATCGGATACTTTATCAGCAACCGGTTAATCTGGCCAATAGCATTCTAATTTCTCATCATCATCTTTCGAGCCTTTTCTCTACATGTTGGGGTCGGCTTCCAGTCTAACCGGATGCAGCTGAGTACCAGTGTTTAACATGGAGCGACTGCCTTTCTGACCTCCTGAACCCAGTTTCAGCATTCTAATTTCTATTATAATAAAATTATCACATCCAAATTTTCTCACATCTCCATCCTTCGTATTTAATTAAAGCCCCCCATATAGTTTGCAGAGGGCCTATAAAACTATATAGCTTTGTCGCCCGGAGGTGCTCGCAGTACCTTCTACCCACAAACCTTAGCGCGAATAGGCCCTGAAGCGTTTAAGGAAATTAAGATTTTGTGCCCTTTGAGCGAAGGCAGCCCTATATATATAGCTTACTATAGTTTAGTATAGCTTTGTATGATGTAGGACAAAGGCATATTGTTAGTTAACGATCCGGACTTCGCACGTGTGTAAATTGTATACGAAAACCTTTCTAAGGTATCGTTCTATGTATCCTCAGATATCACATGAAAATCTATTCAGTAGTTTTAAATTATATTACGTGGGAAAATACTCTTACACGTATATTCAGTAGTATGAAGAAGAAATTATGTTCAATTAGCTGTTTCCCGCAGTTACCTACTACCGCGAACTTCTTAAAAAAGTACCCTATGTCTTTTCTCAGGCTTCAGCTAGACTATCTGTGTAAAATTCATTTAAATCGATTCAGTAATTGACATGAAAGCTCTTTAGTGAGACACAGTTACTTTCGCAATTATAATATAGGTAAAGATTATCAGATTTTTCTAATTTTTTAAGTTAATTTACGTAAACAAACGAGTACCTACATATCTAAATAAACTAGCACTAAAATCTCACGACTTATAATCAGACCAGTATAACATGGAATTAATGAATGCCCACATCACAGGAATGTATGGGCAGACCGAAATTCCACTCTGTTCCTTTCTATTCCATTCCAGGAATACCATTCCATTCTTGCTACCCAGAAACTGACGTGCACACAATAATGTAAGCGAAAAAATCCGTTCTTTTTGCAAATAAAACGTTCATTTTAATGTGAGACTAGTTTTTGTGTGTGAGTTTTCCCATATATTTTGGGATTATTGTGTTAATATAGCTAAAGTGATGTCTGATTTTTTTACAACTGCTCTAAAATTTTGACAGGGTGATCTGGGCTGGCTGCGGTCACAGTCGTGATGGGTGACCACATTATAAACTTTAGCTAAATGCTTAGTTTACATTTCGGATGATATTTCAATCTTTTGTCTATGATTTAGAGACTGACAAATTCTGGCATTTAGTTCTCAATACAGACGTCAGTATAATAGATAGATGGACCGATACATACATGAATTAGGCCGAATACTGAACTGCCAGTCAATTTTAAGCACAGCTTATGCAAAGCATCATGCTCTAGAAATGCTTTAACTTTTCAATACTTCAAGATTAACACAATTCTTCTTACCAAGACTATGAATTTCACTTTATACTTATATTTTTTTTGTCTAAATATGCTGGTAATGCTTGAGTATTCGTCTGTCAACTTGTAGCTTAAGTTATGGAGCTCAAGTTATGCGAGTTAACAAGTATGCATGTTAGTGCATGAGGTATTAAGGCTATGTGTAAGATATGCTAACTGCGTGGATGCCCGTAGTTGCGTTGTAATGCAGTGTGTTGCATGTAATGCATTCTGTGTGTTATTTGGAGTATGTGGTGACTTAACTATGAAAATATATAAAAAAAACAAGTAAGATATTAGATTGGTATAAACTTTCTACAGTTTATAGGGCTCTCTGTCTATCTGTCACGCTTTTCAGGCCAAACCTACTTACACGATTTTAATGAAATTATGTAGACAGGTAGCCTAGAATCTAGAGTTTTCTTTCTGGTCGTTCCCTCAATGCTGAGGATCGTGACTGTATGTCAATCTTCTCCACTCGGCCCGGATCTAGAGTCTAGAGTACGGAAAATACTTCTATCCGGATGCTAGTGGCAACTCTGAGAAAAGTTAATGTCGAATATAAAATCTTGATATCTTTTTAGGGTTCCGTAGCCAAAATGGCAAAAACGGAACCCTTATAGTTTCGTCATGTCCGTCTGTCCGTCTGTCCGTCTGTCCGTCTGTCACAGCCCATTTACTCGGAAACTATAAGTACTACAGTGATGAAATTTGATGGGAATATGTGTTGTATGAACCGCTACAAAAATATGACACTAAATAGTAAAAAAAAGAATTGGGGGTGGGGCCCCCCATACATGTAACTGAGGGATGAAATTTTTTTTTTCGATGTACATACCCGTGTGGGGTATCAATGGAAAGGTCTTTTAAAATGATATAAAGTTTTCTAAAAAACATTTTTCTTAAAGTGAACGGTTTTTGAGATATCAGCTCTCAAAGTCGTAAAAAGTATGTCCCCCCCCCTCTATTTTTATAACTACGGGGTATAAAATTCTAAAAAAAATAGAGGTGATGCATGCTAATTAACTCTTTCAACGATTTTTGGTTTGATCAAAGTCTCTTATAGTTTTTGAGATAGGTTGATTTAACTGTAATTTACGGAACCCTTCGTGCACGAGTCCGACTCGCACTTGGCCGGTTTTTATATTATAAGTCCTTTAAAGAGCAAACTCGAAATAATTACAGTCAAATATATAAAAATTATTTGAACACAATAAATAACATCCTAAAACAGAAATTAAATTATACTCTAGTTTAGTTTAAATACCTCCTAAACCAGTAGGACTTATTATATTACAGAATATAAACTAAATTAAGTTTCTACTCTGACAGAGTTACAAATTGTCACCTTTGGGTACTACTCGTAATTTCGTGAGTTCTGACCAAATTGCTCTAGGGAACATTTCCATATAATAACCTTGGATGGAATTGATTATATTTTCATGGTTTATTCATGGCAGGCGTGTGAACTGTGAGTCTGTGTTAATAGTAGTTTTATAGAGATAGATGGTGATACCACTATGTTCATAACTATACTCCAATGTCTATAATTATAGGACTAGAAAATATGTCAAAAGAAAGTCTTATTAAAATGTATTTATGTCACAGCAGTTTACATATTTGAGATGTCTTTAAATATATGTAAGTGGCATTTCAGTATTTCGTCGTTAGACTGATATATTTATCAGTACTAGCTTCCGCTAGTGGCCACCCGCGTTATTTTAGAACTATTTAGGATTAAAAATAGACTTTTTCGATACTTATATGACCTATGTAACTGTGAAAGAATTTTTCAAATAGACTTCGCATTCTAACAAACCGTCAAATTCATTAGTAGTGTAGTAACACGTTTACGGTACGTTTACTCATTGTTCTAACTTAACCCATATTTTCTTAGAATTCAAGTAAAACTGCAGAAAAATGCAAAAAACCGTTTTGTTTTTATCCTCAAAGCACCACATAGATGCAAGGCTATATAAAGCCGTGTCTACACCATGTACCAGGGGAACAGTAAAACGGCGTGACTAAATAAAGGGGTGCACACATACGCGAATGCCTTAATTCCTTCACAGGTTTAATGGGAAAGCGTTTTAATGTGGCTGTTTGTTACACCGTATTGCAACTTGATAGAGATAATAAATCTGTACATTTATAATTTTTATAATGGCAGTCTTAGAATCTTTGTTATTTTATCAATAGAAAAAAATTGCCCTATTTTTCAGCCGTTTAATTTATCCATGTTATGGAAAGTAAGATTATAATGGCGTTCTGGGCAAGACATATTGTATACAAGCACTTTCTAGTCTTTTCTTCTTCCATAGCCCGACGAAGCGCCAATCCGACATTTACGTGCTTATATAATGTGGATATCAATCACCAACTTCCAGACTCAGAGCTGCTTGTAAGTTTCTTAAACCCACAAAGCGACTTCGGCCCAACTCGTGCATAGAACCCAAAGCCCAAGCACAACAGTCGTCCTATGCGACTACTAGACCAACTTGACTAAAGTATCAACATATGTATTCGATACACCCCACTACGGTGTGACAGTCAGCCCATTAGAATCGTTCCACCTATTATTTTATTCGGTGTCTATTAAAACGTCCGTAATAGCCATTGAACCGGGCGTTTTAACACGGGCATTATAGCCAAATGTAGCTGTGTTAGGCAATTGATTTTTAATTTAGTATATCGCCCGATTATCTGTCCTTTTAGGTTTATAATTTAGGTTGAATGGAATATTTTATATTGTTTTGTCTAGTGTAGATATTGAAATAATTTTACTTTGCTATAACTATGTAGGTTGTTTACTATACCTACCATCTCAAAAAATATTTATTAAGGTTGTACTTACATTATATGTACGTACTGTTCTAATACTCTACTACTATATACTACTAATTACATTATACTAACTACATAATACTACATTTAAATATGTATGTCTAACTGAACATGGGGTAAATTATTGGGTTTGTCTTCATCACATACTAGCTTTTTAACCGCCGGTTAAAAGCACCTACAAAGCTACATCCGGTTAGACTGGAAGCCGACCCCAACATAGTTTGGGAAAAAGGCTCGGAGGATGGTTAAAAGCACCTACAAGCGTATCCAGAGACCGAATTTCATCTGAATATGTATAGCTGTTTTATCGTGAAAGTGAGAGACATACATTATCTGTTCCATTTATAATATTAGTTAGGATATTTATATATTTCGGTCCGATAGTTTTTAAAATGAGGTTTCTTAATGTTAACGGTCTTACGAAGAAATAGGGTGTGATCTTTAAGTTGAGAAGCCAAGGAATTTATTTTCCTTTTTCTCTTGTTCTTGCTGTAGTTAATTAAGAAATGCCAACTGCAAGAATGAGTGTATCGGCGGAACATTTATTGATTAACACTCAGTGATTCTGGTTTTGAACAAATATTTCTGTAAAGTAACTTCTAGTAACGAAAAGAGTTTTATTACACACACAGTTTACAGAAAAATATATAAAAATAACTCATGTAGGTAATAATATAGGCTAAAGGACCTTCTTTTATTAAATGTGAATCACTCATAAGTCTTATAATTAAAGGTACCTATTTACAATCCAGTTATTTGAATCAAAACCCACTACAAAACTTATGATGATGATATAAGGGAAATGATTTAAGATTTTAAATGCACATTGTTGATCTTACTATATATTAAAGATGTCATATTTGCTCAATAAAACTTAAAAACAATATCGCATCTCTCTTAAAAGAATTACATATCTCAAAACAAAACATTAGTTCCAACTACCAGTTTTTAAATAAAAATCCTCATTATGCTACAAAAACAAAAGAGTTCCGTCTCCAATACTTTTTCTACAATCTCTGTCTGTTATCAATATTTTTTCCCAGCAGTCATTTGTTAAATTGGAAAGAGAAAAATATCTCATTAAAAACTGTAGATGGAATGAGCGTTAACTGAGAGCCCTGATGCGACTGAAACTCTTAAGTTGCTGGATTAAGGCTGGTTGTACACTTACGATTAGTCGCTGCGATTATTTTGACGAAGAAATTAATAGTAACTTGTATTAGGAGCCTGCAAATTACGTTAAGAAGTTTGTATCTTTCAAGGGAAAATAATAAACCGTTCCAATTTTATCGTCGTTACGCCTTATTCGTATCAAAGTTTATTATTATACTAGCCGCGGTTTCACCTTCGTCTCGTGGAAACTCCTGTACGTATCGGGATAAAATATAGCCTATGTTACTCGGGACTACTCGGGAGTGTACCTCACCAACAGTGAAAAAATTTGACAAATCGGTTCAGCAGTTTCGGAGCCATTAGTGTACGAAGAGAAAAAACAAACATACATAACAAAAGGTTTTATCTTAATTATATTAGTATAGATAGAGTAAAGATTTATATGCTTAACTTATGAATTAAAGTTAAAACAAACAGATTAAAGTTATTAACAATAATATACTTATGCAATTAACCTTACCTGCTTCCGAAGTATTTAGCATAAGAAAACACCAAACTTGGTCTATGAAATGTCACTGAATTTAACTAAGTTAGACCCAAAACTCGTGGTGGCCTAGTGGGTAAAGAACCAACCTCCCGAGTATGAGGGTGTGGGTTCGATTCCAGGTCAGGCTAGTACCAATGCAACTTTTCTAAGTTTTTATGTACTTCCCAAGTATATCTTGGACACCAATTGCTGATACAAAGGTGAAGGAAAACATCTTGAGGAAACCTGGACTATATAGTCTGAAATCACCAACCCGCATTGAGCAAGCGTGGTGATTAATGCTCAATCCTTCTCCGTGTGAGAGGAGGCCTGTGCCCAGCAGTGGGACGATACAATGGTTGTAGCAGTAACAGACCCAAAACTAGGCTGAAAACTAAGCTCATATTTGTGATTGATTGATGAACGCGTTTTGGTTTTGACATGTTAAACATTTACCGGGAAATATTGTAATAAATCATGTTTTGGTCTGAAACTCCATGAAAAATGACTTTTCAGGGTTTAGGTGCGAAAAAATTGGCTTTAGGTTTGGAAAGATTCACTTTAGAACAAAAGGAATATTTAATAATTATTCTTAAAGAATATTGTATTTCTTGAGATTTTACAGTTGCAGTGGTTAAGATTAAAAAATAAATATTAAGTTAAGAAGAAGAAAAGTCTGAAAAAGTATACTTTGTAAAATGTTTAAGTGCAAATAATATTTTATTATTTTATGCAGTAAGACTTCTACTGTCTTATATTTTCAGGAAGGTTTCGTTGTTATTTTTATACCCATATCTTTTTAGGTTATTTTTATATTATTAAGAATCTTATAAAGTTTGTATGTATGTCTCTTTTCAATGTCAAAATATGTAGGTTGACAGTACAAACGAATACAATACAATTTTTCTTTTCGATTTCTCATATTAGAACCAGACATTTCTCTGTACCCCCTGATAGGAATCTAGTATTAAATCTCAATGGTATCGCGATCCTGATATAACTCAAGTTATTTTCAGTATAGCTCTTACAACGCCTTTGAGGTATTTATTGAATTCTTGCTGCGTAACTTAGGACACTTTTTTTTTGACACTAGACTTTTTCTTCAAGGATATACCGATTTGAATACTTTCACATATTTGCTTATTGCTTTCTTGGCAGTAATATTGACGCCCAACGCTGTGGCTGTTCTCTCTAAGGCGATCAGTCAGTTGCACAGAACATTATATAGTGCACAAGCATTTGCGCAGACACAGGTGCACTCCTTATTCTCTCACTCTCATAGCCCGATGGGACGGCAATCCGACACGCCCGGAGAGAGATCAGGCGCAGAACCTACATTTGCGTGCTATTTTATACAATATCCATTTGAAAATAAAATCATCTTAAAACTAAAACAGAAAACATCCAAGGACCATTTCAAATATTATTTTCTTCCATCTTTTGTTGAGCGGTGTCCTAAAATTCAATAGGAAGCTGCAGCGAGTTTGCAAGCCGCTTTATAGTTTTATAATGGTATTGTGCTTCTACAATATCATTTGTTGCACTCAAACTGTGCTGGATAATAATGTCTGATACATGGATGTAGGAATTGTGGAACGGGTATTTGTAGTTGGTAAAATGTTGAGAAATATTACGTCTTGATGGTCAATTGTTAAGATTAGAATAGAATAGAGTTATTGTTTATTTGCACAGAATATTGACAGAAAGCTTTTAAAAGATTAAAGTTTTTGCAGAATGAAAAATGTAGACTATCCAATACCTACATAAAAATGTATATAACGACGAACATAATGATTGACCCCTAGGGCAGAAGATTTTGGTAAAAAGTTTAAGTACCTAAATGATACACCATCTCTCTCAGGCTAACAATTTTAGTAAAAAAAAAAATGATACTAAATGATACATAAGTTAGATAAAACGAAAATATATAACAAAACATCTTCTCAGATAACTATGGATTTATAAAAAACAAGCCAGACATAAACAACAATAGAATTCGAATTTAAGATTTTCTACAAATCTTCCAATTATTGTTCCATTGTTATTTTCATTGGAGCCTAAAGAAGTAGTCAGCCGTGAAAAGCTATTTTAATGTCTAGTGAAAAAAAGTTGCTAAGTTCGATTCTGACTTGCGTACGAAGGGTTCCGTGCTATTTACCAAAAAAATCGGGTAAAAAACACGTTTGTTGTCTGCTTATATTTTTGTAATTATCAGTGTTTGTTGTTATAAAGACGATAAATTATACATCATCTGTTATTTCGACCGTCTAGCTGCTACGGTGCATAAGATACAGCCTGGTGACAGATGGACGAGCGAAAGTACAGCGAAGACTTAGTAATAGGGTCCCGTTTTCACCTTTAAGTACGGGACCCTAAAAACATAATCCGAACCTCGGCGTTAAATTCACTTCAACTAACCTCTAATGGAAGAAATTCTTTCGTAAAGTTCTAGATAACCTTTGATCTATATTACGTTCTTTAGAAATATTTCCTCTTATTATTTCGCTGTTTATTTAAGTAAAAGGTCAAATACGTGTAGAAAGTGGGGTCCATTTAGATGAATTAGCTAGGAAGGTATTTGAAGGATGAATATAATGGCGTCCTGTGGCTTCTGGCGTATCTTTTCGGGTCAAGGTCATATTCGTAATGTATTTTTTGTGACCTTCTATTTTGGCTTTGGTAATGACTTTATTAGATTATTATATTTGTCATTATATAGGAAAAAGGAATCTGAAGGATTTTTTTTGTAAAACGGATATAGATCACGAGGATTGCAGGTAAAAAAGATTGATATACATTAGTACCAATTAGATTAGTTAATTATGCTATCGTCAAATATTATAACTTTTATAAGGAACTGGCGTTTTTTCGAATGTTGTGAGCAAGAAGAAATGCATTATTGAGAGATATAAAAAACTAAGTCAATTACAGCTTTTTTCTTTTAAAACAATATCATTCCTCGATTTATTATTATTGTATGTAGTTTTCATTCAAATCGAGTTTCCCAGAAGCTGAAATAAAGCTAAAGTTTCTTCTATCTGACAAAACAGTTTTCTGCTGTCGTTTCTAGTAATACCAAATTCTACGTCTTCGCTTTTGCTGTTTTTAGCGATTCCACAACAGGGTTCCATATTCACTTCTTATACAAACCCGTTTCACAGTTTCAGTTGCCAGAGCAAAATTTTCAATGAAAATTAAGATATTTTGTCTAGCAACATTTATCATAGAGCTTATCTAGGTTTTGTGTTGCAAGTTTTTGCTCCGAGGGCTATGGGAGCAGTTTATATCTTTTCTAGGGCCGTGTTATTAGTTTTTGTTGGGGTGTGGCGAAGGGCCGCTAGGGTGTGACGTCAGCTATGAACTTTGAGGTTCGGATTTCCCGTGGCCTACTTTTTGGCGTTTGTGTCACCTGTCGCGTTTGATGTTACTTTATTTTTAACTCGTCAAAGAATTTTCCTACAGCATATAGCTGCTGTATAGAAACAACGCTACCATATACTAGCCGGAAATCTCCTTGTAGTTTTTATTAAAATTTTCTTGCTGTTAGCGCAAGTGATTTATTGTACTGAAAATGTAATTTCCCGCTTGCTCGCATCCGGTGTACATGCATGAAAATATGCATGAACAACACGCTGCGAAGCGATTGCAGTGTCTACTATCGCGACGGTTCTCACTGAAGTAAAGCGTAATTCTATTGTTTTCATGAGAATTTTACTCATACGAAGAGGTTGTTAATAAGTTTATTACTAATAAAATCAGAGCGTTAACTTGTGAACAATTCGGCTAACTAACTGAGTGTAGGAGCTCATATAAGTAAATTAATCTTACGGGCTGGCGAGCCGAAAACCAATTTTTGGGGCACATCCTGGGCCTTGCGGTTTTCGGTTGACATGTGACGAGGGGCGACCGTTACTTAGTTTGCTTTGGTGACACAAGGACTAAAAGTTTGGACAATCTTCCGTCTAAATTTAGGATGTCGCCTTGAATAATTTTGTTTGTAATTAACTTCTGAATTGATTAGACCCTCGATATTTATACATACGTACGTTGGCTTTGTCTTAAGAAAACGGCTTATGATTCTCAATTCGCTATGTACCTATTGATGTCAATGAATTTAAGAAAGATAGTTTCTGAGATTCACACATTAATCAGAAATCCCTACTAATATTATAAATGCGAAAGTAACTCTGTATGTCTGTCGGTTTGTTATGCTTTCAAGTCTTAACTACTGAACTGATTTTAATATTTGGTAAAGGCTTTAACCCGGACTTTTGAAGGATTCTCTTGGGAACGCGATATAACAGAACTCTTCAATTGTGCAATTGTGCTTTTAATTGTAGCCAGTGTCAAAATTCGGATAAATCACAGTCAATACATAAATCTGTATGAAAATATTTATTACCTAGGTACTAAAGAGAATAGTAATGCTAGATAAAACCCTAGTCCGTATGTCTCCATATAAGTTGAACTCCTAGCCACAGCTCCAGTTTTTGCTCCAGATATAATAAATTATGTACGGTTGTTATTGTCCTACGATGGTATCTTAACTTGGTGGTCCCATTTGCTCAAGTTGGTCCTTGTCTACCGTTATTTATAAATGGTCTTTTTGGTCCTTTTGTTAGCACTGTCACTGGTCCTCTTATAGCTTGAGTTACACCATCGTTTAGATGTTTTAATTACTCGCGAGAGTTAATGAAAATCTTTCTTTTGTTGATGCTTTTGGATTTTGTGCCTTTATCAGCAGTTATTGGTTTTCTTTAAATTGTTTTCGGTAATTAATTTGAAGGTAGTAAATCTTTTGTGTGCAGTGTGGAAGAGAATTATTGTTTTACTCTTTTGTTGTCACTATTATCTTGATTCTTAGTCACAACTTATTTCTCATAAGCAATATATTGTTAACCTGCGGTATCTCTCCAGCGACATTGCTTAATCTTTTCTATTTTCTCTCCTCCCATCCACGGACCAACCACGCCAAGCGTTGCTTAACCTTATGATCAATCGACTCAGTTGGCTGTTACGTTGCCTCGAGCTACTCTATAGTTAGTCTCCAGTTATCATCCCTATGTAATGCGTAATATTAACATCAACATACGTCTGTTAGTTCAGAGGTATTACATGCCCAAGTACTTAAGAATTCCGTTGGAATTCAGACCATAATTCCTGCAGTTACGTACATATGTATGTATGTATATTATGTTTAACAACTCAATTGGAATCTACTTCCTACTATTGTAGTGTTCTCAAGCGAAATGGAGAGGTTCTTAATAACTTGTCAGCCTTTGAAGATTGTGAGTGAAATTAGATACTTGTTTCAGTACTTTGAATCACATAAAGGATGTGACATTATATATTGTAGTTAAGAGTAAGTACATAAGTTTTGTTGTTTAAATACTTTTTAGTAATTATAACTTTTGCAAGCAGTTACAGTCTTGTGGGAACTTCTTTGCGCACTCGAGTAAAAAGTAGCCTGCATTGAATCATGGGCTATCTAACACTGAAACCAAAATCGGTCCGTTGGACTAACGAAGTCAGCCTCATAATGTGATTGTCCGGATTTATTTGAAGGATGTGATGGTAGTAGGTAGGTTATTAGTTTCAAATTATGTACTGGCTTCAAAGTATGTTTTGTCCGGTCCAGTTATCAGTTGTTTATATGCTAAAAAAGAATAAGTTGCTCTAAGCCTACCCAAAATAATCAGAGAAAAGTATATTTAGATTACGTAACTTTATGAGTTATCTAGTAAAGTATGCCAAGCACAGAATTTTATGACTTGCAAACAATAAAACCCTAGAAATAACTGCAAAATAAAGCTAAATTATTCCGCAGCTATTCCAATAGCAATTTACTTAGATTTCTATTCACTGTTTATTTACATATAAGCTCAAATTATCACATGAAGGCAGGAAGTTCTGTTCTCGGTTGAGGCAATTATGAGTACAATTTAGGGCTATGCGTCGTCCACACTGGTACGCATAAACCTGCGACTTTATCGCGTCTTGCGACTTTACGATTA
Source organism: Helicoverpa armigera (assembly GCF_030705265.1). Classification (NCBI taxonomy): domain Eukaryota; kingdom Metazoa; phylum Arthropoda; class Insecta; order Lepidoptera; family Noctuidae; genus Helicoverpa; species Helicoverpa armigera. The sequence goes on along the minus strand of NC_087145.1, from coordinate 3,703,202 downwards.
TGCGCAAGTCTAAAAATAAGTCGCGGTGTGTATGGAATTTTAATTATTTTGCATGTCAGGTGTTCGGTGTCGCTTCGAGTAGTTATTTTTGCATTTGCATTAAGATTTTTTAAGTAGGTATTTGCGTTTTATTGGCATTGATTTTATGATGTTAAGTTCATGTGATTTGAATGTAGGTAGGATCGCAAGAGTACCTGAGTATGCGTCTTTTTACATTTACCTAACTTTGTTTCATTATTGCGTATATTATTAAGTCTATTTTTCAACATAGCGTTTCATATCTGCGCATTTTATTAAGTTTACCCTTCAACATATTTTCCAAGCACTATTCAGTAACTTCAAAAGAATATTCCAGAAAACGAATTACGCCTTTTTTCTAAGACCGCAGCAATCGCAGCAACAAAAAGTGTTCGGTCCGCACGTCAGACCCGTGATAACGAGTCGTAGACGCTTCGTCATCTGCGGCCACTCGCGGCTTGGAGCCACGCCAGAGCACGAAGTGCTCCGATTTTAAAGTCCAGTCTCACTAATGCGTTCGAGCGATTCTTTCTCACAAGATGGGATTTTCAGACTTCAGATTTCGATGGTCGCACGTGTTATGTTCGGATTTAAAGTTGAGGGTTAGTAATGTTGTTGAGAAGATATGTGTGAAGGGTGTGAGTTTTATTATGAGAGTTTCTTTTGTGTTCTATCTTGTAATATATTTTAGTAAAGCATTACTTAAGTAAGAAAAGAACAGCATTAGCAAATACTTATTATTTTTATATTAATATTATCAAATCGCAATTGAAATACACAAACTCCACGCTTATTCAACAAATATTTAAGCAACTAACAAACAAACAAAATACTTCACTAACCAAACAAAACGAATACACATGAACGACTTAACGCACTCAGAGAACCGCCCCTTAAACAGTGTCAACGTGTAATGGATACATTTAACAGGAACTTGCAATTTATGCAAGAGATTCTGCATAAATTTCAGCCGATGGCACGGAGTACGAACTCCGCTTTCGTTTCTCTAATTTTAATGTCCAACAGATTTTGACGTGCCAATTCGCAATTTAATTGATTGTTACGGATTGGTGGATGTAGGAGAAACTAGGTGAAGGTACATGTAAAGTTTGGTAATTAAAAATGTTGAAAATTTTAGTGTGTTAGACTTTGGGCGAGTCCAAGTCAATGTTAATGCAGATAGACGTGCTATTTCTCTACTGGATGTAGTCATAATCATAATAATTGCTCCACACAATATTCTTCGTCTGAAAAATTGAATACATCCTTTCAAATATTACCAACATGATATCAAATGTGATCAATATAAGATTCCTTCCAAACAGTGGATCAATATAAGATTCTTCTGTATGGAAAAGCTAAGAAGGATTTTCAACCACTTCGTCGCTATTTCATGGTGAAGCTTCATGGAGCGCCTATTACCATCAAACTATTATAAAGCGATAAAAGATAAGACAAGGTATTAAAAAAAATTAAACTTGTAATGTCACGAGGGTTAATTAAAAATCATATTGTCAAACTTCTCCTAAGATTGAATACACAAACTTTTAACCCTAAAAAGCAAACACTTGCAAGTTTCTCACTTAAAAACCGTCTGAGGAATGCTGTTAAAAATTTACACAGCGTTCGGTCGCGAAGTTTTTAATTAGCTAGTAAGTTCTCACATTCTAGAGGTTTTTTGCTTGACTTCGCTTGAATTAATGCTGCTGACAGTACCTACTTTATTGTAGTTTTATTTCTCTATAAAATATTGAATGAACGTCGTATTCTTAGAAGAAAGAAATCACTTTGAAATTGTTCTTCTAGTTCCACCCACACTTGTGGCAAGGTTGTTTGCTAAGTAATCGACTCAATGGAATAGGATTAATACTGGTTCTTCGATCCGCATCAAACAAGCAGTTTGTAAAGCTCTTACTATCACATTAACGATATTTGCTACAAATTAATCACTAACTTCTACATGAAACACTTGAAAATACGACCTGATATAAAACATCTCCCAATCTTGGTCCCCTAAATTATCCTCTAAGAAAATACTTAACACAGCTCCTACTAAAAACATCTTTATAGCTATCCATATAATTTTTCCAACATTTTTCCTTTTTGATAACACAAATATTATATAAAGAGATTGACCAATGCCGTGGAAAATTAAATGATGTTCATTCTCAAATAGCCAGAAAGATAGCCCGATAGGATCCCATAGGGTCATCACGCTTAAGAGCCCTTTTCTTAAGAATTCCTTTTGGAATTTATCATCCCTATTGGATTATGTATTGCTCGTTATTGCTATAACCGAATGTCGGATGTTTTGGAAAATTGTCAAGGATTGTGTTCCGCAGTTTTCGAGATTATGGGGCCCGCAATAACGTTTTGGGAAAAGTTGTTATGAATCCTTTGTTTGGGGTTTCCTCTTTATTATAAGGTTGAGAAATTTCGTGATGCGTTGATGGCAAATTACATGATAAAAGTTCTCTTCAACGATCAACTGGTGATGTTGTATAAGAGAAATCTATTATAGCTTGGTTTACCTTATCTTATTTAAAGTAAGACTAGATAATAACGACCAATTCAAGCCGCAGCAAACACTTGCATTAAATAATCCAGAAAAGGGTCCAAACATTTGGCTCGAGAATGCCTTTCCAAGAGCCGTGGTATTAAATTCACGGCCTTCTTAAATCGAACCCGAAAAAGGACCTAGCAAGACCGAAAAATAATAAAAACAGTTTAACTTAAAAAAAGTAAGCGAAGAAGGGCATAAAAAAAGGAAAAAAGGAAATAAATGAAGCCACAAGACAATAGTATGCAAATGTGTTCGCAACTGGTCGAATGGTCGAATATAGTGCGAATTATAGCGAGTCTTGATACATAGGCTGTGTATACAAAGGCGACTTTTGTATTTTTTTTTGGTTTTAAAATTGGTTTTGAAATTGATTGATTTGGTGATTTTTGGGAAAAACTGGCAAATTGCAGCGTTCTCTATAAAATATTTGTTTTATGGTTTTCAGTATGTATTTGTTCTTACAGCTGCAACAATAATAGATACTTTGATCATATGCCAAAACAACTGTCTAAATAGGTATGTAGAATGTATATAGGGTCATGAGATAAAGTCTATTGACAGACAGACGTACGGATAGACAGACCGACAGACTGATAGCGAAGTCTTAATAATAGACTCTCGTTTTTGCCTTTACAAACTGAAGCTAAAAATGACTTACCAAATAATAATGATGAGGTTTATCTCTTTATTCTAACACTAAAAACATCTTAAAACCACAAGTATTCTTCATATCATTCCTAAAGAAAACTAGGTTAACAGTTTTGAGTTTCTTCAGTAACAATCGCCGCCATTTTTAAGGTTTCATCAGTCTTGAAATAAGTAACTTAAGTATACCAACCGTTGTCCGTGCAGTTAATAATTAGTTCCAAGAAAATATATTTTACCTAGACTGGTCTTAATATTATTGAAAAGATCTTGTGAACGTTAGAAAGAGTAGTATTTTATGGGAAATTAATTTCTTCGAAAAGTCCCCTTAGTAGTTTGAAGGGTTTATGTTTTAAGTTCGAAAGACTAGTTTTTTTCGAAAATTTTGGTCCTTCCATTTTATTTTATGTATTAAATTGTCTATTTATTCGCGCAGTTGTATCACTTATATTTTTACTTCTTACTAAAATTATATAAATAAATTAGCCATTTTCCCTCAGCTTTACTCTGGGAATTGCTGCCTGAACTCAATTAAAGTATAGCCTATAATACCCGGGAATAGTGTAGCTTTCCAATAGTGAAAGAACTTGTCAAATCAGTACAGTAGTTTCGGAGCTTTTTGGGTACAAACAAACCGACAGTATTTTTTCCTCTTTGTTATATTAGTAAAGGTAGTATAGACGTCAACTGCTTTCACATGGTGTGAAATTTTAAGCTCACATTGACACTGTGGCTTGTGGGTGTAATGACGCCATATTGTTTTAGGAGAGTTTGTGTGTTTTCACCTTGTTACTTTGATATTACGTTGTGTTGTCTTTTATCTAATAAAATATAATTAGTATTAAATATAATTACGATTATTTTAATATAAGAAAATGATTTTGCGGGGGCAACGATGGTGCATAATTTTTTTATCATACATTTATTTGAGGTGAATAAAAACTGCGGGATTGTTCAAAAGAGTTACCGTGGCCCTGGTACACAAAGGGCTCCAGAAGGAACATGATGGGTTTCAGTCAGTAAGAGTCTGACATTCCCTCACTGCTGTACCAACAGCGGGTATCATTTGATGATTTCCCACCAAAAAAAAAGAAAAGGTGATACCAAAAAAACTTTGTATAACAAAAAAAGTCGCACATTTGTACAAATCCTTAACACCAGGGACAAAAGCCGAAACATTTCACAAGTTCGCGATATAAACACGACGCCCAATTGATCGCGTCGACAAAACGACTTATTTATGCACCATACTCCGCCCGTAAAATGTCGGTCGCCCGTCGCTACGTATTGCGATTTTAAAGTATTATTTTGCGGTTTTTTTGAGATATTTCTCTGTATGTAAGAATGTGGGTTTGATGCTTTATTTTATTATGCGGTAAAATTTTAAGAGTTTTCGTGAGACAAGAAAGAAAATAACCCGACTAGCATATACCACAACAATGCTTATTCTGTTACAATAATTTATTACACCATTGAAGAATAGGGGTTTAAAAAATGGTGAAAAAAATCTTCAGAAAATCCCCGACCCCAAAAATAATTGTTCGCACATCAAAAGCGTAATCCTTGCAATATTACCGACGAACATAATTCTATTTTAAGATACAGGGTGATCCAGAAAATAAATAACCTGGCCATGCGTGTGGGCAGTATTTATTGTCGGCACTTCGTCCTGGGACGAGCCATGAATCACCCTGTATAAGGCACGCGATGCCTCACGTTTAGGTGTTGATGGATCTCTTGTTCGCTACCGTCGAACTGGGGTGTTCACTTTTGATTTATATGGCAGATAAGGTATATTTTAGAGTGAATCTGACGTTTGAGATAGTGTTTTGGTTAGTTGAAAGTTTGTAAGGCTCCGCTTTGTAGAGCTCGAGAGGTTCTAAATAATGGAAGATAATCGAAATATAAAACGTTTGTTTTTGCTATCAGTTCCTTATTGATGTCTCTGGCTTGGAACTCGAGATACCGAGATTGTTAAGGATTTTTTCGTGAAACTTAACAAAAAAACATGTAAAATCTACTAACCCCTGTTTAAGCCAAATTTCGCTAAGTGTTTGGCAAGGCAGTGACACCCCGTTATGACACTAGACAGTTCTAATTCTAATCCAAAAAAAATGAAACTTATACTTAGTAACATTTGCAAATAGATTACCATATTTACCATTAACTTATCCAATAGCTTCAAAAATATACAAAAAGAGACAAATTCCCAGATAGACACCTACCTAGGTACCTACTTACGTGCGCCAACGAAGCATATTTTTTTCCGTTCCAACGGTGACAGTTTCATTAGAGTCAGCCAACCATGGCCTACATTTACAAGTAAAATACATCTGAACCGGTCGCGATGGCTCTTTCAGAATGTAGTTGAAAACGGCTCTTTTGTAAAGATCCAAGGACCTGATTTTGGTTTTAATTGTTGCTGGTTTAATTTGCGTTATGAATCCATGGATTATTTAAGAATCCAACATGTCTTAAAATGTTTATTTATTTAGCCTTAAAAGTTAAAAGAAAAATGACTTGTCACATGAGAAAAGATAATTTCATTCTGTTACATTACCTAGTATTAAGAAGTATTATTTTTACCTATTTGAACCAGAAGATTATTAAATGGTTCCTTGTAAATAAACAATTAGAATCTTGTTATCAATGTTTCCTAAGTACTAGATGCAAGCTATAAAATAATCTACCACATACCAATTCAAAACATAACAATAAGAGCCTCGACCAACACCTCAGGAGGCTCTCGATAGGCTGGATCAAGGGACTGATTCAGAAGGCAGAACTCTTTAATACGCCGCGTATTGTGGGGAGGTTTCTGTATCTGGGACCCTAACCACCGGTACCTTGGACCCTGTGCCCGATATCGGTGGCAACCTATTTTTTATATATATTTTTTTTAATTTGATATTTTAAAAATGTAAAAAATATGTTGAGAAATAAATAAATGAACTACCACGTAACTACATAGGTATTGTGCAGAACCTGATGTCGATTTTTGTAACCAAAAACTTTTGATATTTTAACCCAAAATTATCGCATAGAGTTTCATATTCAGAAACACGAGTGATAGATAAAACTCCGATTTTATACAAGTTTTTTGCACTAACGTCCATTTTCGCGTGTCCCGATGTGTTTGTAAAAGTCGGAAAACCACGCTGAAATTATTTATGTATGTATGTAGGTATGTGCGAAACGACAGCTTTGTCGAATCAACTAAAATGTCTACCTGTGATTTTTTAAAGTTTGTACTAAGTGTTGCTTTTTATTTGTTACACAAATATAAGCTTCTGTAAGCGGTTTCACTCGTATTCTGTGAGAAAATAAATAGCATACAGCTCTATACTTCCAGACTAACATATAGGCCACTTTTTGTCCATTTGCAGAAAGTAGTGTCTTCCTTAGGGACGCCAGTGAAATCACAGATAGAAATTAGTTTTCTTATAAAAAACAGAATTGTACCATCTAAGATCAGTATAATAAAGTAAAAAAAAAACTTCAACAATAACTTTAACAATATTTATAACTTACAAGAAAAGAAAGTCTAACTAACTTTCAGGCAAAAATTATTATAATCAGTTCCTATTTTCCTGCTAAAATATCAAAAGAAAACTTATTTATTTGCCTAAGAATAAAAGAGTTTCTTTGGTAAAACTTCAAGGAAACAAATAGATAAAAAGCCTCAACATTTTTGAGATATTTTACTCGGAACTTCGGATAGAATCTTGAATAGTAAAAATGATTTTTTTTATTCAATCTTTAATCATTCCATTATTTTGTTTCAGGTATGTAAATGTTTTACTTGAAGTACCGAAAGCAGTATGAAAACTAGTAAGTAATTGTAATGTAAGTACCAAAATCTCAATAAATTATGACAGAACCTCTTTTAGTCACAAATTAATTATATGACCAATGCTAATCCATCTTCTAGCGATTCCCAGACAAAGTCTGCTAGACAGTTGTTATAGATTTTTATCTCACCCATATCATAACAGCCTTAAATGTTCCCATATTTTTAACACATACTAAAACTTCTATCTTAACCAATCCAATCAAAGTTAATTTGCACCCTAAAATATTAGTCCTAAGGCACAGAATCAAATGCTAAGCAAACCCAATGAAATACCCATAAGAACTGTGATTACGTATTCAAGTTCCGTCATAAGAACAATAATAATCCATAAATATAAGGATTTTATTATATCATACATGCTGTTAAATGAATATGTAATATAAGCTATCGTTTATGTAAGGAAAGCCAAAATTTATGACTGCTGAGTAAACAACTTTCGTTACATACTGAATAATTTCGCCCGATGAATTTATAATTTGACTGTGCCTACGCTGAAATTCTGTGAGAACCGTCGGCGATATAATTTATTGATTGTTTAATAATGCAATTTATTTTATATTGTGTAAAATATAAATGAAGATACCGAAGGACTTTGGCAATTATTCAACGTTTCTCGTTGAATTAACGTCGATTACTTTTGACGTTTAGTTTAAGAAGCTTATGTCGAAAAGGTACTATCCATAAGCGAAACCAATCATTACTTTTCCATAGGAACTGGTAATATGTACAGTCCAATACAAAATTGCACGACTACAAAAATCAAAACTGTCAATAATGCCAGACAAAAGAACATAGTCTCCCAAAAGCGCAGACCTAACATTTTGGAGCCAAAGTTAGGATTCAAGGAGGCCAATCACGTCCCATTTATCGTGTTACCCCCTTCGTACTTCGTTTTAAAACTGCAAACGACACTGCACCGACACTTAGAATTCTCACACATTGCCCTCACCTTTACTTTTCAAATCTATTCTATATAGACGACCTTTTCACAGGACTAGCTTCGGGATCCATTGCTGGTATTGTTCAAATCAGTGGAGGACTTTTGGAGTTGACTGCGCAATGTGTAAGGATTGTAGGCGTTTGTGCCATATGTAGGGGGGAAGTTGGGTATTTTGGTAGGGAGGCATCCTTCCTCCGTTGATTGTATTTGCTCAGTACAGTCAATAGGACTTAATTTTCTCGGTGCTTCGTTCTTCTGGCATTTTATTTGTAGTTTGTCGCAGTATTGAATCGTATAGGGATGTATTGCGTTTCGTATGTACGGGTTTAGTGTCTATTTGTAGTGGTCGGATTGTAGTCGAGTTTGTTAGGATATTTTTGGGTGAATGTTTAGTTATGTATGTATTATATTATATTGTATCTTGTGTGGGAATAGGTTTATGTGTACCTAAGTATTTGTACCTAGGTACATGAAATTCATTTACAAGAATTTTCGTTAAATTCATACTCAACAGATTAATGTACAAATATGTATGTATCTTCAGTGTACATTTTTATTAAAGGATATCTTTATAAGTCATGTCAAGTCATGTGTGTTAAGTATAAAAATCAACGAACACATAAATTATATAATATTAATTCAATAGTATGAGAAACTCATACACAACACTTTCAATAAAGCAAATCAAGATACCAATCAAAAATACCAGTCTCCTAATAAGCGCCATCGTCAATAAAACGCATAAATTATTCGCAAAAATGGCGGCTGCCTCAAAACCAGTTACAGACGTCTCACAATGACAGCAGAAAACAACTTCAATACATCAACCTTAAAACGTAAACTCTTGATGTATTTATAGCCCAAACAAAGGCCGATTGATACCAACGAGGAACGATCCCAAGAAATCCCCGATACGGCGGAGCCTGAATCTTGGACGCATGTCTACTTCCGAATAACCAACATAACAAGACCTCTAAAACCATTCAATTGTAACCAACACAGAGCTCAACTTATACTGGCCATTTCACATGTCTTGTTGCACTGGCCGACCCAACTTGATCTCTTTGTACTTTCAATTGCTGTGTATAAGGGGGTCAATCTACAATGGACGTCAATAGGTTTGGACCAACTAGATTCGCAACAGCATTCGAAGGTAATTGTGATCATGAATCAATCCTATCTCGAAATCCTTTCAAGGAAAACTATTCAAACGACATCTACTTACTGTTTTGTGTACATTGCTGGTTATGTGTTCCATTGTTTTCCTTGATTGAAAACAAGAGACGTAATGGACATCGGAATTTTAGATTTTTCATGAATTGTTCATGGTGTTAGTAGGGGGAGTAAAGTCGGATGGATGAGGATGGGAAAACGATAGTTTAGGGAGCTAATATAAGGGAATTCCGTTGATATTGTTAGCCCTTATTGCTTGCAAATGTTTCGTTGGATAGACAAAGATTTATTTATGTAACTAGTTTGTGACGTGACATTATCACGTAAGTGTTATTTATTTGGGAATCACTTTACCTTTTTGGTCCTAGGATATGTTACGGAGGGTACTTTTCTTTACTTACACATTACCCTATTCTTTAAGAGCCGTTGGGAATATGAACTAGCATCAGTAGGTATCTTTGAGGGCGGAGTGGGCTGGTATCATGTTCTGGATTTTACGCTCTGATATTGTGAAACTATAAACTAGAAGCTAATAACATTCACTAATGTTAAATAAATAGGTATGTGGTAATACATAGTTCTAAAGATGGTCTCCTTCACAAAGGCTTACTATTACTTCTATATTTCCGATAAAATACCAAGAATTATTTGGCTATCCCAAATATTATTTTTGTATCAGATACACATACATACCGAAGTCCTTTCGTAAATATTTATTATTGGTACCACTAAATCAACTAGATAAGTATATTATGAGAACCTCGTATACAATATATTGGAAAGACAATGTGACAAGAACTCGGAATACACTCGGGACCAGTAAAGTTGGGGCAGGTACGAAAATCAAGAAAGTTGTGTTTGTGAAGTGTTTTTGTCCTTAAGAAGTATATAAGAATAGTTGATATTGTTCGTACAAATATTAGCCAGCCAATAAAGTGGTTTTGACGAGTTTTTAATAATCTTTGTTTTGATTGATAAATTAGTTAACTTTGAAATACATATTCATAAAGCACGGAGATATCAATTTTATTGTTTTGAATATTATTTAACACCCCTAATTTTTTGCACTCGTGTTTAAATATAGTTTTCTCATATACAAATAATGATATCATCTTTTGTTTTATATGATGTTATCTAAGAACTTTAAGTATGTTATTCAGTTAGCTGAGTTTTCATGGTTAATGGTTAAAAATAAGTTCAGAAAAATTCTGTATAGTGTAATTACTTGGTTTGAAATTGTTTTCAATTTTCATAAACCATCAAAATCTTAGCGAACGTATTATTTTCGTTTTGGTGAACTATTTGGCAATGCTTGCCAAAGATAAGGTTCTCACAGTTTATCGTATAATTTCAACGAGTGTGTTCAAAACCGAAAAATATACATATTTTCGTTCTTATCAATGAAAAAATAAATGTTCTCCACATCAAATTCGAAGCTAGACACATAAAAAACGGGCAACTTTTAACGTTTGGTCAATTTTTGTGCAACTACTCTTTTGAGGTAGGAAGCTATGAAAAATTGCAACATATCGGCCCGTTGATTGGTGCCCGCTCACTTTTTTAAATTCTGAGAATTCGCAACAACTTTTATGCCCAAAACTGAGAGCTTAAAAAAACTTGTATGTGCTTAGTTCTTTAGTCAATTTTTCGACGATATCTAGACATAGTTTTTTTCTTAAATTTGAATTAGAAATGTTATATCACTTCATAGTATAAAACAAAGTCGCTTTTTCTGTCCCTACGTCCCTTTAATCTTCAAAACTACGCAACGGATTTTGATGCGTTTTTTTTTAAACATAGAGTGATTAAAGCGGAAGGTTTTTTTTGTATAATAACGTACATTAAATAGTGGGGAAATACTCCCAAATAATATATCCCGCGCGAAGCCGGGGCGGGTCACTAATATAGAGGTAATTTTATCTGAATGATAGGTACCTAAAGATAATTACTAAAACAGATATTTCCCCACTTATTAAAAAAACAGTGCAAAAATGGGAGGAGGTTTTTAAATGGATTTCGAGCCGGCTACTACGATATTTCTAACCGAAAACCGCATTCCTAGTATTCACATACCATTTTGAAATTGGCATTTTTTTATACCCCTTTGTTGGTGAAGTTTCGTAAAAGCATAGATTAATCAAAGATTGGAAAGCAAATAACGAGATACAGAGTGAAAAAATCCCAAAAATATGATTGGTACCTTTTTTAAGTAAAATAACGTGGGTATTGCCAATATTTTCGTCCTTAAAACAACGCGTGTTCTAAATTCAAAGCTCCCGTGGCGCGTAATTTCTTTGGCGCGAAGGACCAATAATATAGTTCTTTAATATAGTAACGGATACTTTATGAAAGATTTAGTAAAATTATATTGAAAAACTACGCTACTTTTAATTAGCTCGAACTCTAAACACTATTAAAGCATATAGCTTCAGAAATGTATAGTTATTTGACGCGAAGTTTACTTACGTATATGAAAATCGATATTAGAATATTGATTGTCCATATTTTAGACTCTGACCGGTGCGGTTGACAATTCTATCAGTCAGTACAAAAACTGCTATTTTCCCTCAAAAATTGACAGCTGTCAACTTCACAAAACGTTCGGTACCATACAGGATGCATTGTAAATTACGAATTTCGAATCCCTTTCGCGCGCTTTTGGCGCGGAAGAGCCACGGATAACACAATAAAGTGTTCACGAAGGAGGTTCTTTCCCATAGAGTTGGTAGTTCAAACATTCGGTACATTCGTTACGACGTGTTGGTGGTGCAAATCTAATTTTAGCTGATGCAGTGCGGACGGACAGCGTTTTGTTTCTGCTAGTCTCTTTGCGGGGGCGGAGTTTCGTGCTGATTTGTACTTTATGGTTTTAAGTATATGTTTACCTATAGGAGGTATTTGGCCTTACTACAAAAACTTTTAAACGTTTGTTGAACACTTGTCTAAAAAATGACAGATAATGACGTTGAAATAAGGTCCATTTTGAAGACAAACTTTTTTTAGACAAGTGTTCAACAGATGTTTAAGTTTTTATAGTAAGGGTATTAGTTTTTTAGAGTCTCAAGGAGTGGCTGTCTTTGATTGGTTTGCGTGTATTTATTTTAATTTATTTAAATATTTATTTCGAGCAACAGGACTCATAGTAAGTAACAATTACACATAAAAACTATGTTTAATTTATGTATATTTAAAAAAATGTAATTATAGAAAATTCTTAAGGTTTAATAAGAGTTTTTCAGACCATCCTAAGTAGGCTATTTATAATCTTACATCAATGGTTAATCTAATAACAAGATTATAATTTTAAGTGTTTTTTCCATGCAGTCTAGCAAAGAGATTAATTTACATCGATTTTACATATTTTAATGGAATAAATAAAACAGGAGCATTATGCAAGCTGAGAGCGTTTAATAATATAATTATAATCTACACTAGTAAAATAAAGAGGAAACGTATTTTTTGTTTGTGTGTATATTAAAGGCTCCAAAACTACTGAACGAATTCGAAAAAATATTTCACTGTTAGGAAGCTAACCTAACCTAACACTTAAGTAATGTATTTGTTTACAACGAACACTTGAACTTAACTATAACTTAAGTCTAACTTAACCTCTTCGGTGCGGGCGAAGTGTTGAAAAGTATAATAAATATGTTCTTAAGTTATTGATATTGAACGTTGACCTGAATATTGAAAGGTTTTGGTGCTTGTATATTGTTCTAGTTTATAATACTTTTCTCAGTTCAATGACTTGAAATATTATTATATAAGTATGTAGCTAGCTTTCTCTCACATATGTAGTTTAAAGCTTTACTTTTATCTGTTGTTATGATTTCATACTTAAAGGTAAATATAGAAATTTTACTTAAAGGTAAATTTTATTATTTAATTGTGTTATTAGTCTGTAAGCTTTCTGTAAAAAAAAAAAAGGAAGTCCTATTAGTTACACCATTTATAACTCAAGAATTGCTAACCTGGTTTGGGTGAAAATTGATGGGGAGGTAGCTAAGAACCGAGAAACATAGGATTTTTATCTGCATCTGGGTGACGAGAGCAGTTCTCTCGAGGTGCGGGTGAAACTGCAAGCGGAAGCTAGTATAGTCTCAAATCGGATTTGTTGAATGTTTGATAGACTTTCTAAGAAACTATGACCTAGCAAGAATCAAACAAGCCCAGATTCCTGTCCCAAAACAGTTTCTACCCAAGGATACACCGACAAACATGTCATTACTCTTCGCAACCCGTCAGGGACGTTCGGAAACTTACAAAGATGCAAACCCAGCGGAATTCTTATGTTTACTCTTACAAACTTAAAACAGGTGTGGTTGAGTTACTGAACGCACGCTCCAAATTCCGAAAATTTTAAAAATGTATTCGAATTTCATATTTGGAATTCTTGTATTTGAAATTGGAATATAGAACACTGACCTACTTACATGTTTTAAAATGGCGTCTTAGCACGTATTGTTTAGATATTTTTGTGATCGAAGTATTAATTTTCATTTATCGTCCCACTGCTGGGCTGCGGCCTCCTCTCACACGGAGAAGGATTGAGCATTAATCACCACGCTTGCTCAATGCGGGTTGGTGATTTCAGACTTTACAGTCCAGGTTTCCTCGAGATGTTTTCCTTCACCTTTTTATCAGCTTCGTTTATCTAGTTACAGATTTTATGCTCAGTCAATTTGACAGTTTATCACTTGAACTGTTACTGAAAATTAGTATAAATCTTTTTAATAAATCACTTTTCTGTGAAATAATTTCAGTAAGTAATAATATAATCCTTTACATATTTCCTTTGAAGTTATTTCGTCTATCCGGGTCAATAATTGATTTAATGAAAGAACTTAAGTTTTGTAATAAAGAAAATGTCTGTCAATTATTTCATGACGCGACAAAACTTTAGGTGTAAAGGCGATGTCACACGGCTCAAAATATTTTAGCTAAAAAATTAGTAACTAACAATTTATAACCAGAATATAAGTGACCTATTTATGTTGCTCTACAAAGTCGTACTAGCTAAAATCAACTGTGAAGAGTAAAATAATAGGCTAGTTTCCTAAAAAATAATAATTAGTCCGTCTTGTAGATTGTCCAAAATTAAGCGATACGTATTTTTTCTTTTTTAAATTGGATCAGAACTTGTTAAGATATAGCGTGTTAAAGTTGAGTGTGACGTCACAAGTTGCTACAATTTTCAGGACGCTGTGACGTAAAAGGCCCCCACTCCTAATTTTTGAAGTCTCTTTGTCATCAATCTTTGTCATTTTATGTTTAATTAAAAAAAGAAAAAATACGTATCCAATATTTTTTGATTATCTAAAAAGCGGACTAAATATTATTTCATTATTTCGACCCTGGACACTACCCTATTAACAAAAAATATTGGTCGAGCTTCTTAATCCACTTCAATGTCCACGACACAGACGCAATTGTTAAATGACCTATCGGTGTGTATCATATGTGACTCATAACTCACACTGGTGTCAATAATCTATTACTTTCAGTCTCAATAAGGTATTGACTATATACTTTGTCAGTTAATCTCGTGCGAATATTAAGCTATACATATTTTATAGCTACGCTACCAGTGAGTCCTCAACCTAAAGTTCAAAGACTCCAGATTTCACTCCGTCTTTTTGTAATCCTTTAACAAAGAGACTATGAAAGATTAAGGATTTACTTTGCAAACACCGAACATTATTTAGTAGAAATTTGGTCATTGTCTTATCAAGCTTTGCAGGTGCTATAATTGCTCAAAGTCCTTGAATAATGAATCTCAAATTCTAATCAACAATAGAAAACTTTTTCTTTGAAATTTCCAACTTTGTTTTGTGTTTTTTTATTTTAAATTAGAGTGTCTTTTTGCAGGAGCTTAGAGAATAGCATTTTTTTGCGGTTTCTCCCGCATCCCCTGCGAACTACTGCCTGTATCACTATAAAATATAGCCTACGTTACTTGGGAAGAGTGTAGCTTTCTAACAGTGAAAGAATTTTTCAAATCGCTTCAGCATTTAGGTTAAAAACAAACAAATAAACAATTATTCCTTTTTATTATTTGTGTAGACTAGAGTGTTATTTCTATAGTTTTTTTTTTTAAAGTAAAGTAATCTGTAGAGTAGCATAAAAATATTTCGCAAATGTATGCGAAAGGTTCAGGTATAGTTATAGATAAGGTCCAACCTGATATTTATAGGTATTCTTATCTGCTCAATAGAGGGTTAAGGGATCAAATATTTTTCCATTATCGGAGTTTTTTTGTCGTAACCAATGTATTACCGACATTTAACTTTAGATAGGATCTTTTTGACAATAATGTGTGTGATTCTCTTTTAGTATATGTACAAGTTATGTATGTGACCCTTATTAAGTATAATATACTTTTATTGTAGACTTTTGAAGTTTGGATAAGCCTTGTGTGCCTATAATTTAAGATTATTGAATTAAACAAGAAAATATGTTAAGATGACCTACACGATATAATATGATAGTATGAATACTTATATGAAAATGTTATTGTATAAAGTTCACTACTAACAATGGATTTCTATAACCTATCCGTCATTATAAATACATATATACGTTGTTTTGAAATTAGTTCTCTCTGCTCGACAAGGTTTTGACATATTATGACTTTACCGTTGATTCGGCGGGATATTTTGAATCGCGACATGGAAGTCAGGAATTTATACCTACTAACTTTCACCACATGAATTCTAAGTCCGTAATGCCTGATCGGAAGTATTTTAATTTAATTTAAATATCATGAATTATGTTAAAGAAATCTCACAAAAGAGCCAATACAGATTGCCTGAAAAAAGCCTTATTAAAAATAAAAAAATCCTATTGTCAGTTCGTTACCTATATTAGTGTGTTTGATTCGAAATGCAATTCAGTTAATAAATTCTGCGAGTGACGAGTTACGTGTTACTAGTTTCTGTTTCTCTGTTACACAGTTACGTGTCGAATAATCGAATTAAATAACTTTGGTCTGTTCGCTTTTAATTAGTACAAATATCAGGATCTTCTTTCCTGATATTTGCAAGCTGTTAACTAGCTACAGCCAAAGGCTTTGCCCGCGTCCTTTGGAAAATATTTCGCGCACCGGGATAAAAAGTAGCTTAAATGCCCCCTGAATGAATGGCCTATCTAACGCTTAAAGATTTTTCAAAGCGGTCCAGTAGTTCCTGAGATAGCGTACTTAACCAAATCATTAATCTCAGAATTAGCACTAGTTACCGCAAACAGTTTCAATGGTAACCCGTGGGAACTACTCATCGCAGCCAGATAAAAACCAACCTATAGCTTGTTTAATCAATAAGCTATCTAACACTGAAAGAACTTCTCAAATCAATCCAGTAGTTTCCAAGATCGCTTCTAAATAAACTAGATTAACAAGTAAGGATCGCGGAATACCAGAATAAGTAAATGAATAAAGATCAATTGTTACAATTCGGTGTGACACACAATCTAATTCGTCGTTGCGGTATTATCCCAATTTGCCTAATTTCGATTTTGGTTAATCCATGGCGCGGCAATTTGTTAGCGCATGCCTAAATTCTATGTGTTTGTACGTTTGTGTGGGTATATGTATATGTATGTGTATATTTATTGAGTTCAAAGGATTATTGTCTGTGAATTTGCATTGTTACGATCGCTGCGTTGATTTGTTATTGTTTGGGATCAAACTTTATGGTTTAGTTGACTAGATGTTTCTCGTGGTTCCACTCATGTTCTGAGTACTTTAATGGGACAAAAAGTTGCCTATGTATTCTCTTACGCTTTAGACTGTATGTGCACCAAATTTCATGTAAATCGGTTCAGTGGCTCTAGCGTAAAAACACGACAGATAAACAGACGTTTCCTTCCTACTCGTCAACTCAGGGTCCGAATTTCAGTCTATGTAGTTGGTTACCTATAGGTTTGCTTTGTACCTGAGTTTGTGTGAAATTGTGGGATAAAAACTGGTCTATAAGTGAAGTATAAAGTCGTCTATATTAACATGTTACTTCTCTTAATAAAAACACACGCAGACCCACATTTTTCTACCACTCCAAAACAAATACAAAAATATTTATGCACACAAACAGAATTTAAAAACAACAGTGACAGCCGTATAGCGCAATAAAACTTAGAATAGTAAATAAAAACTACAAATCTAAGCTTTGGGACAAACTGGGTTGTCCTAGAAAAAGCGCTAAATCGTAAGAAATGTCTCAATAGGGTTGCTTCGAAGTTTTACAAGTCTCTTTTGTAGAAATTTTACTTTTACTCTAGCTGTGTAAGGAAATTCTATTGTTCGGTGTTTTTGAAAGTAGAGGGTAATACACAAAGTTTTGCCTTTGGAAATTATCTGATCAGAGAACTGTGAAAAATTCTATAAATCTTATTTATAAAAATAGGAGGTTCTGAAATAAGTTAATGTTTTGACAGATAGTTAAGAGAAGACCAGGTCGACATTTTACAAATAAAAGAGATTTTTTCTATCTAAAGTTCTTATCTAATCAGTGTTTAATAACCGTCTTAAGTAAATAATGTAGGTATTTAGCTGTAGTTAGCAAATTTAATTAAAAAAGTCATATTCTTAAATTACCTTGAATACTAACAAAACAGACGTCAAAAACCTCACCATAATTTCTCTTTTTTCATAGATATCGATAAAAAAACTTTCCCAACCCTAGTAACATATCAGACACTCAGAAATCCGTCGATCACTATTTTCAATGCTGTCTACATTTCTTCCGTCGACAAAATTTGACATTCATGCTTGCACGACCCTACATTTTCTACATTTTAATATGAAATGGATGCAAGTTGCTACGCTGGAGGCAACAGAACGTTTCTGTATCAAATATATAAAAACGGAACAAATGATTTTGTTATATAAATGGAGTTTTCGGGAACGGTCTAGAATTTTTTGGTTCTGGACTTCTCGCGTATTAGCTGAAATGATCTAGCCTAGCTAGCCTAGCCTTTAACCTAAACTTTGTTTGAGTCGGCTTCTAGTCTAACCACTTACAGCTGAGTATCAGTGCTTTTCATTGAACGACTGCCTATCTGACCATCTCAATCCAGTTACCTGGGCAACTCGATACCTCTTAACAAATGACCGGGATTAACCAATTTTACATGTCTTGTGAATCCTCTGGAATACGCGGGAGTCCGTGAGCAGTGACAAAGTGTATCTCTATTAAATAAAAACAAAAGACAATTACAGGTTCTCAAATTCTTGGTGATCAAAAGTTTTCCTCAAACGTAGAAGGCGCGAATGTCACCACGTGTAACTTTGAATTAATGATATAATTTAACCATTAGGTTTTCCTCCACCTTGAGCCGATGTTAATACATCTTAGAAATAATTTGAAATTGATTCACAATTTGTTCACTCGTGTAACTCATTTTTGTTCCAGCAGGAAACTTTATATACGCCGTGCTCTCGTGCCTATCAAATTAATAAAATTGATAAATTGTAATTATTTTCTTCACTGGATATCTCCCTTCGTAAGACTGGTTGACAGACGTACTGGATGGACTGCCAAAGATATTCAAATGAGAGCTTGGACCAAGACACGGTTATTGTTCAAGATGTATTCAGAAAGAAAATACAAACATAGAAAAGTTGCACTAGTACTTGTCTGACCTGGCACTCATACTTGAGAAGTAGTTTCTTTACCCACTAGGCCACCACGACTTCAAAAAGCACAATACAAAATATTCATTTTCAAAATTTCCTTTTATACAGCGAAGTTCTCTTTAACTTTATATTCCCATTTGCTCCATAAACAAAAACATAACGAAATGAAGCCACGTTTGCGTCGGAACACAAAAGCGATGGAGTCGATAAAAATCAACGGAGCTAAAACGGCCAAATTATATTTTGGCAAAGGTTCTACTTTAGTTCTCGTTCAAACAGCGCTGAGATTCAATGAGAATTGGCAAAAGCATTCAATGCTGTCGGTGGCGTGTACATATATTGGGGCCAACGGTATGGCCGAAATATTGTTTCTGAAATTTTCTTTTTGATTGTTTTTCATGAATATTTTTAAGCCTATAAGTAAAAAATGGAGTCTGAAGATGCTTGCCAGTAATTTTGTATTTACAAACTCTAGCAACTTAAAAACAATATTCTGAACTTCACAAATTAATTTTGGATCCATATAGGGATCCATACAGGTTCGTTAAGTTTCCTTTAAAAGATGAAGGATATTTTATGAGTAAAATCGACGGTTATATTTTCTCTTGTAAAGCTACGTGTCAAATCATATTTACGCATTTTTCCGACTTTATTTTTAATGAGAATCGAAGCACATTAATATAGTTTTCATATACTAGATCGTTTTTAAATTCTAGCGCAACTACAGATGGGGGTGAAATCGATGCAAAGAAACTTGGAGCGTTTGTATTGGATTTCTTGCTGCAAATTTTTTACGTAGCAAAGTCTAGTTGGTTGGAAAATGTCTGCAGTGCAATAAATTCTTCACCCTCTTTTATAAATGGATGTAGAACTTATTTAAATACTGGAAGGATTGTTTATTCTGCACTGATCATCGAAGTGCAAGTTTGCATGTATTACCTGTTCTATTTTTAACCGAATTAAAAAGGAGGCTCTCAATTTGACCTGTATATAGAGGTATGTATGTTTGTGTTTTCGTGCGCGGTTGTCTAATGTTTATCTGAACTGATTTTGATGTGGTTTTCACTACAGTATTTGTCAGAATTAGGAGAAGTTTGTTTGAAATTAGTTTTTTTTGTGAACAGTTTTTTTTATCTTGTCTATCAACTTCATTGTGCTCTGTCATATAAAAGAATCCACTATATATGTTAACACAAAATACAAATAGGTGAAGAAATCCTTCTTGAATACAATAGCTTTATCCAAATTCCAAGTAGACATTGATTATTAAGTTGTCACAAAAAAGGAAAAATTACCTTATTCTACTTTCCCATTAGGGACTGTTATTCAAGGTAACAGTACCTGTAGACTATCGACTAAACAGTCGGGCGACAGTTGGCCCGATGGTTGTTTTTTGATGATACTGGTCAAATACCTGAGTTTGTAAAGTGCGTATAGTCATCGGCACGAATCTTGAGCGCTGACCTTCACCTGCTCAGAAGTAATTTATTGGGTCCCTTTTGTGGTATGAAGTGAGGCGCGGGGGCGGGCTAAAGCGGTGATTGGCCCGCAGTGCATCGCGTCATAGCTGTCACTCGGGATTGGTTCTTTGCTAATAAATCACTTCTGCGCAGATGAAGGTCAGCGCTCAAGATTCGTGCGCATAACTATACTACCATTCATCTTCATGCTGATTTATGAGCCTAAAAAAAAAGTCGGCCAACTAAAAGTTTGCAGTGTGACGGTACTCTTATTCAAGGTAAACCGTATAGATATTAATGTCATTTCTAAAGGGGTCTACACACCAAAGCCGCTCATGCCGGCGGCACAGCCCGGCGGCCCAACCCGCCGGCCTTATTTTGTACAATCATGCCGCCGGCTTGCGCCCGCGCGGGCAAGCTAACCCGCCGGCACTAAGCCGCCGGGCTGTGCCGGCGGGTCAGCGGCTTTGGTGTGTAGACCCCTTAAGAAAGCGGAAAATTATATTTTACAATGTTAAAATAAGCAGAATTTTTTTTTTGTCTACACACTTCTAAATAATTAGGAGTGACGTTGTTTTTTCTTTAATTCGCAAAAAATTACATATTTCAGCATATTAGAAAACGTGGTCTTAAAATAGTGTATCTGGAAAATCTGAAAAATTTATGATTAACATTAGCGCTAAATCTGCTAGTGGCTCAAGTTTATTTCTTGGTAAAGGATTTTAGTACTTCAGCGCTCTTAGGCGAAAAAATCTTAGTATCTAAATGTCACTATATTTCTCAGGAAATTAGCGACCGACAATCATTAGTGGTAGCTTTGTGTGGGTATTATTGTTATAGCTATACCTATTAATTATAAGTTATATATGTGTGACACATTATTTTATATGTATGTATTTATTGATAAAGAATACTATATTCCACTACCAGTCGAACTCACATCCTGTAGGAACTACTTCGAGCACCCGGATAAAAAATAGCCTACAGCCTTCCTCAATAAATGGGCTATCTAACACTAATAGAATTTTCTTAATCACACTGGTAGTTTCTGAGATTAGCGCGTTCTAGTTATTTTACTTGTCATTGTAACCTAGAGAGTACATAATTTTACAATATTTTGCTTAATTCTAAAAAGTGCTGATGTATAATTTGCCCGAACTACGTAAAACCCTGTGCCTCGGACATAAATGTGCTTATTATAAAATTAGTATAGATATCCTAAAATAAGTCTTAAACCATAACAAGGTTCTCGATTTCGATGGAATATTTAGCCAAATGTCTCCAGTTGCTGAGGGTTTCAATTTAGTAGTGTCATCTTCTTAGCGTCTCGAAGGGATTCACTGCGGAGATTATTTAGCTGGCTAGATGTAACGCTCAATTCATTGCAAATTTGCAACTTACTGCCATTATGTACAGTTCAATGAAATTCAAATGGGTTCTGATGAAATCAAGTGAATATTTTTTTTCAATTAGTGCTTGTATATTAAAATTTGGTTTTCTTTTATGCAGCATATATTTATTTCTTTTACCAGTTTATGTTTTGCTATAAAAATATGTAAAAACCATTTATAATAATACCAAACCCAACAAACTCTAGTCTCATTATATTAATAAACTATCCCCGCTTCGCATGGGATATCAGTATTTCCCCACAATTTAATGGATGTTACTATACATACAAACCTTGCTCTTCAATCACTCTATCTAGTAAAAAAACCGCATAAAAATCGGTATCACAGGGCCATTGGGATATAGGTACAGAAAAACCGATTGATTTATACTATGTAGTGATTTTAAAACTTTATATGAACAAAGGCAGAAAACAGTTTATCGTCACTGAATCTAAGTAACGTATGAACCATCTTATACCCACAAAACAGCAGTACTTACATTACCAAGGCTGTAGATGAGTGTTACATCGATCAGACCGAAACTCCGTCATCAGAAACACGTGTGTCTGATTTATTGAGCCCACGAGCTCGGGTTCAATTCTAAGGAAATTCCCCGCTTTTGGTAATCTGCAAGTTTGTTCTGAGTATGTTTTCTTTATTAGTTGTTTGTGGGTAATTAGCTTTACCGATTTAGTAAGCGTATTGTAGTATCTTATCCTGTGTAATTAAATGTGAAAGTTACTCTGTTTGTCGGGTTTTTTACGAATCAAATATTGAGCCGATGTTTAGGCAGATTAAAAAACTTGCATAGAAAGCTGCCTCTTCCAGTGTTCTGTAGCATACCTTAATGTTTATGTAAAAAATATCAAACCAAAAATTACTTGCATCGATTACTGTAAAATATAAAACAATATATGTATGAGCCCCAGTAAAACCAGTTTTATGACAAAAGAGTATTAAAACAGTGACAAGTTGATCACACGTTGAACACAGCGCGAACTTTCGTCACAATTTTCAGAAGCATTAAAATTCAACGTCATTTATTTTAAAAACTGTTCTCAAAGAGAAATCCAAACGCCATCGAGTCCCGGGGTAATTTGCCGGGATCCCGGTAAAAATAACATCTAACCAAAAAATACTAAATGTTTTTGTTCAATCCGTTCTGATCGTTCAATTTTCGTCGGATCCAGTTTTGAGAGGAAACTAATATGAAGCATTACCTCCGACTGAATCCCGGTATCTGGGATTTGTCGGGATTTTTATTTTTATAACCTCCAAATGCATCCCGAGATTGTGCTTTGATAATAAAATTTTCGTGTCCGTTCAATTGCAATTCGATTTGCAGGGTTAAGCTAAATGGCATATTGAATGTTGCTTTATAAAATTTTATCTGTACTCTAAATAATATACAACCCTGAATTGCAACATGATATACTACGTACCTACTCCAAGGACCATTTTAGTAACTCGTATGGAAGGACCAAAATGACTAACCTTTCCATCTTAAATTCGGCTAACAGGACCAAATTACCTCACGTCCTTCTGACACCACATTATCCAAAAAAGGTATAAAACAATTCTTCAAGCAACAAAAAAACATAAGCGGCACTTCACATTAGCCGAGTGAGTAGTGAGCCTGTTACATGGAGCACAAAATGACTTGCGGAGATGTCATAACGCAAGATCTCCTAAGAAAGTAGCGCGACTAGGAAAGTCACTAGCTTCGTCTTTACACGCCTTCCATGATTAAAAAAAAAATAACTTATTCAAAGTAGGCTAAAAATCAGCATCATTGAAGGTGAAATTTACATAACAGACAGCCGCCAAAACGCCTGCCCTTCACCTTCTATAGAGCATGCTCATTATTTTCAAAATAAAATCACCAATCAATCAAGACCAATGTTTGATTGGTTTGTTTTATAGAGGAACCCGAACGCCACATTAGTTCTAGCATATGATCATGTTACATTGACCTACAAGACGTTGTCTGACCTACCTTCCTTATAACATCTCCATTATTTTTCGATCCTCCGTGTCTCGTAAATATAGAAGGAAAAAATGGCTGTTGTCCTCTCTTGACGGCTTGGTAATCGTTTGAGTGGCTTCCCTTGTAACGTTAACATGAATAAATCGGCCGACGGGGGCTATAAGGCTGTAATACTGGTAGACTAGGGAAGCCTGAGAGGATACAAGCATATATTTATGTGGTTAATTGACGGTGCTGCTTGAGATCGTTTCAGATACTGAGCTTTGCTTTCAAGATTGTGTGAAGGTTTATATGGAGTAAATAGTCGTACTTTCACACCAAACTTTACCAATGTAGTAATAACTGATCGAATATTATTTTTGATCTATAACGCGTTCTCTCTTCGCCTTCATTTCTTCACTTCAGGTAAGTAACATTTAGAATGTAAAAATAGGAAAATGTCAGCTGTGAAATATGTAGTTTGATTTTGATGCAACTGTTCGTAAGAATGATTTAGCCAATGGAATCCGATTGCCTTATTCTGTCGCTAGTTCCTATATGTATATTTAAAAGTGATATATTTGTAATATTAAAATTTGAAACAACGAAACGGAAATGTGATTTTTTTATGTCACATTTGATGATATTTTATGTCGTGTAGAAAAATAATAATTACGTGGGCGCATAAAATACCTTTTTGAACACCTCTGATTCTAATCCTATTTGTACGAATAAACAACTAAAATATTTTGTGACAAGCTAAACTTAGATTGTGACCCAAAAATACAGAATCTTAGCGATAAAAAAGTATCTTAAAAGCGGAAAGTTCCCCCATTTTTACACAATAAAACAAATAATAAAAACGCTACGATTGTCTGTTTAATCGTTGATGAAGACAAACGTCAGAAATAAATGTTCTGTTCAGTTTTTAAGTCAGATTATGTACAGGCTGATTCAAATAATAAAGTGTTTCTTTAAGTTAATGTAAGATAGTAAAAAAAGTTTAAAAAATATAAAACCTTCTCCTAAGTCTGACATTTACCTACTGTGCTGAAAACCACACAAAAAGCGGTTCAGCCAAACGTGACATACCTACCTAATGACGCATATATGTACATACGTGCAGGTCAAACTGACAACCTTCTTTTTCGAAGTCGGTAAATAAATTATTGTATTTTAATGCTCCTTAAGATTGACATCATTCGTCATATGCAAATCTCACCGTGACCAGATAATTCTTTTAACAAACGTACCCAACAGAAAACCATCTCGATAATATGTTTGCGATACTTTCAAATGGAATTGAAACGGCAATTTTTATTGAAAACGCATTATGAGAGCATAGCATTAATCCCCTTATTGATTGGAGGATTAAATTCATAGTTAGTGTCGGTCCCGCGACATCGCTCGCGGTCCCAAATCCTTTTAAAAGTGGTCAATCGAATGTTTTTTTAGTTTTTTTGGGAAATAGATAACAATATTGGTTTGGTATTTGGATATCCGTTATGCTTTTGTTAATGGTTTTAGTGAACGTGTTTTGTTACATGAAATGTTTTTATTATGTGATTCTGATTGTATATAGATTTTGGTGTGTGATTTATGGTGCTTTGGTGGACTGCAAAAATGAATAAATAATTCTGAGTGACATTTGAATTTAATAAGAATGATTTTTTTTTATTATATATACCTAGAGATAAACACAAAAGATTATGTTTTTTTTTTAATCAGTCGAACATATCTAAACACTTTCAATAAATTGTTCGCATCAAAAATAATTCGTGGAACATGCCAGTAAGTAAATAATAAAAAATATATATATAATTGATCGTCAGAATACATCATACTGTACTTATTTATTATATTGTATGGTAAGACAAATTCTACCTAAACATAATATGTCAAGGTGCAATTAAGATAGAAAAACAAAAAATATTCAACAGACAAACAGACATTCTGAATATCATTCAATATCGAACAAAAGGATTATTATACGATCCTTTGGTCCACTAATTGAATCATTTTGTGTCGTATACAGAGTGTTAGGTTTATAACCCGACTGCGAGCTAAAAGAGGGTAATGTGTTATTTTATATTCATTGAGCTCTTTTTGCTATGTATCCCACATGGTGGTGGAGTTAGCTTTCCTGAGTTTTTTTCGACACTCCTTTAGTGGCGTTGTAGAACCACATGTACTCTGGTGGTCTCCTCTTTACGTGGTCATGGTCGACTCTTCTGTAACTTATTTGCAATATCGCGCACCCCTAGTCTATGTATTCAAGTATTATAAAGAGGAAAAAAGGTATTCTTGTTTATAATGGATAAACTCAAAAACGACTGTATCTACTGATTTTAAAAAATCTTTCATTTTTGAAAAGCTACACTCTTTCGGAGTAACATAGGCTATATTTTATCCCGCTACGGGCAGTCGTTCCCACGGGATACGGGTGAAACCGCGGGAAAACAGTAGTATTTTATTTTCAGCTCTAATCTATTAGCTCTAATTTAAATTGATTTCTTTAGATGTTATTATATTGTATACCCACTTCTTTTTTAATGCCGAATTGAATAGACATAACCCTTTCAAAATGCAGATCGAAAAGGGTTTTACTCCAAATTGGTTTAGGAATACTATAATGGTATTTTATAGGTATTAGTTATATACAAATAAATGTATTTCTTATTGGATAAAGGTTTCAAATTCTATTCAACAAACTTAAAAGCTTTTTCAATTTAAATGTATGTTTTTATTGCTTAGCCTTATTGAATATATGAAAATTCAGACCAGTATGTTGTAAACATTTGTACAAGGCAAGAATCGAACACGCTACAAACTGGATTGAGGAGGTCGGATAGGCAGTCGCTCCATGTAAAACACTGGTACTCAGCTGCATACAGGTAGACTGGAAGCCGATCCAAACATAGTTGGCAAAAGGCTAGTCAAATGATGAATGATAAAATGATGATTCGGCCTAACAATATTCACAGTCATGCCTAGTAATATCAATAACCAATAGTTAAAAACAATTTACATGAAATCCTAGGATTTAAGGCAAATATGATGAACGCAGTGGAATAAAAATATTATGTATGCGCAGGCGACGGCGGGTATAAATTGAGCCGATTGTTATCCGGCCGATCGGTTCTATTCGGCCTATTATGGAGGTGGGCGAATCGCTTGCTATAGGGCTGTGCGGAATTATGAATTTATTTTCATGGTTAATTCATTGGGTTAGGCGTCATCTCTCCTACGTCAAATCTCACCCGCGTGCGATTTGTATCCTTGGCCACACTTGTTTTAAGCAGAATATGTTAGATTTTTCACATCATCCAACAAAAACATACCTAATCTATTTCTTAAAATTTCTTTTCAGAAATCAGAAATTTTATTTGCTAGAAACATGGTATGGTATTAGAATAGAATAGAATAGAATATTTTTATTTTTTATATATATTTTTATATATTACAAGATTTATATGACATGTCGCTCAAGGAACGGTAAATATTACAGATATTAAAATTCAATAGTTTTGATTAATAAAGAAAGAGGAGAGGAGACAACGTAGTGCCGCTGCCGCACATTTTCCACTCACTTTGGTCGTGCTTTTGTAAAAAAAAAAAACAGTTAACCAGTTCGTGACAGCCCTACGCAACAGGCTTACCGTATCCCAGAATTCAAATGCGCCGTACTCACTCCACGTTTGATGGACATTACCTATACTTGCATATCCATGCGCGAATATGCTATCCATGCACGCATAGCATATGCAAGCCATGCGCGAATCCCAGCTATTTGTGTTAATCACGAGCTGTAATTATTCATACCATAAAATTCAAATGTTGGTGCATTGTTTTGCATTAAGCGAGTTATTTTGCATATTCGGGTTTGCAGGTTTGATTTTAAACGGTCGAGTGGTTGAAGGGTTAATTACGATTGTTTAGAAGTTGGTATGATATTGACTGTGTTTCGGATGGCACGTTAAACTGTAGGTCCCGGCTGTCATTGAACATCCTTGGCAGTCGTTACGGGTAGTCAGAAGCCAGTAAGTCTGACACCAATCTAACCAAGGGGTATCGGGTTGCCCAGGTAACTGGGTTAAGGAGGTCAGATAGGCAGTCGCTTCTTGTAAAGCACTGGTACTCAGCTGAATCCGGTTACACTGGAAGCCGACCCCAACATGATTGGGAAAAAGGCTCGGAGGATGATAGAAGTTGGTATGAGTTGTTAGTTGATTGTGGTAGCGCTCGACATTTTTGGCGGTCGAAAATTGTGAGCTGTTCTTAAATGATGAGTACTATTGTAGGTTACAAAGCAAGTTTGAACCCAGCAAGTACCTACTAATATACTTTCACAAAAAGTGAAGGAAAGCATCTTGAAGCAACCAGAATTTTAAAGCTCCAAATTGCTAATTAGCTTTGAGAAAACTGGCGAAAAATTGCCCACATACAAAAACAAGCTTCACTCAAAAGCTTAACTTCTAATGAGACTAATACGATTTAACTAGCTGTAGCTACTGAAAGCTAAAATTGGATTATTAACTCAAATTATCATAATTGAGTAGGTACAATGATGGCCGTGGACCATTTCACAGACACGCTATTATGGTTGTCCCCTATTATTGTAACCTAATATCAAGGCCTACATAATTTTGGCCTCATTATCCTATGCGACATAGATTTGATAGATCAGACATGACATGACGTAGAAAATAGCGACTGAATTTGTGCCTAAAGTTGCTGATAGAATTCCGCAGTACTTTTTTATTGATTTCACAAATTGTTTATTTAAAGTGAAAGTTATTTAAATACCTTCTGAAATCACTGTCTTAGATATATATTTTTAAAATTTAAATAGACTATGTATAACGTCGTTTCAAATCACAGAATAAGTCGAGAGGTTTCGTAGGCATAATAAGTGACTTCTATGTAACCAAAATAACAACAGTTCGCTTCTGCAAAGTTACTTGATCTATGTAGAAATCACTAACTCTGTTTCGGTATTTAGTTAAATTTGCATATTTTACCCGAGAGCCGTTGTCGTTGGGTTGTTGACCTTTTGACAGTTAAGCCACTCGGGTGATAGTCAAGTTCTGTTAGTCTTACTTTACTTGCTTAGTAAATGACTTGCGTTAAGTGGATTTCAGGACCAAAATTAACGAAATTATTATGGTAAGCATCAGGCTAGAGAAGTTATCTCTGAAACTTTATCACTGTAGCACCCACGCATATAAGTAAATGTTAAGTCAAAAATAGTTTTATTTTCTGTACAAACTCTTATTTCGCCAACAGTTTAAGTGATACCCACACAAAACGATTTAAAGGTGTCTCACAACAAAGACAGCTTTTATTCGCGACAGAAGTATAAAAAAGCTATATAAAAGTATCCGAACTCCATAAAATAATGAATTTCTGCGCTCACCAAAGTGTCTGGCGGTGCAAAACCACCGAGATGATTGAAAAAGTTTAATTTGACACTTCGCAATATTCTATAGACTAGCTGATCCCCGCGGTTTCACCCGCATTCCGGAGAAACTACATCTCGTACATGGTTAGAATATAGCATATGTTAATCTGCAATAGTCTAGCTTCCCAACAGTGAAAGAGTTTTCCAAATCGGTTCAGTAGTTTCAGAGCCTTTAGAGTACAAACAAACAAACATTTTTTTTTGCTTTTGTATAATATTAGTATAGACGAGTAAATGTATAAAACTTTAGCTATACTTGAGAAACTCGAAAATGTTGGCTGGAAGGACCAATTTTTGGTGAAAGGTGATATAATTGCGTTAAAATTGGTCCTTTCGTTGTTTCGAATTGTTCATGTTTTTAGCTGAAATTGATCCCTCGTAATTGGATTTGGCTATGCGATTGCTATAATGAACTGTTTTTGTTAATCGTTTTTTTGTAGTATATGTTTTATTTAATAAGAGCGGTGAGCATTTGTGTGTGAATGTACAGTCAACTTGGTCAGTGGTAACAGTTTTATAGGAAAATCGTACTTATTACTATTGGGTTAAGGTGCATGACAGTTACCACTGACGTGCAGTCTACCGTACATGCACTTTGCGTGCACACACAAGTACATATAATTCGCCCGCTTTATAATTATGTAATAGTCCGTAATATAATGCTTACTACTGATATTGGTAATCTGGTCTTGGGCTTTTTGTGCTTAACCTATTTCTAGATGATTTTGTAAATGATTTTAGTAAAGGTTACTTCTTATATCGAATATGTACCTAATCAAGACAAACATGTATTGTTTTTAAACAATCAAAAATATCTTATTCAAACAATAAGCCAATACTACTAAACTTCGTTATCTTGTGCCCAAAATTGATACAAGAAAGAAAAATAAAAACATGTTTATTCTATTTCAATATTCCTTTTATACTTTCGCGTACAATGTTGTTTTCTGAAAAACTCGTTCTTATAAAAGTTTTCGGTATCAGCTTGTATTCCCAATTTAGAATAACCTTGTCCAATGACCTTTACGAAACTATACCAAAACCAGCTTCTAGCCAAAATAATCACATTTAATTCTTAGCACAATATTAATAAAGGAAAAAATCCCAAAGCAAAAGTAAAAAAGAAAGATGAAAAATATTATTTCCCTTCTTTCTAGGAGTTTTAATACCTTTTTAACGACGTAAAAATCATCAAATGACCCTCCCGCTGTGGGTTAGCAGCGGTGAGGGAGGTCAGACTCTTACTGACTAAAAGCCGTCGTGTTCCGTCGTAGGCCTTATGTGCTAGGGCCGCGGTACCTCTTTCGAACAACCCGCAGCCCCGGCAGGCCCCTGCTGGCCCCTCTGGGGTTGCTGACATCTCTTTGAGGAGCGCGTGGAACAACGCGCGCCGCCGACACGGGTCTGTTGTCTAAAAACAGACATGAGCGATGAGACACCCGGCGCCCGTGGTGTCTACCTGCTCCAGCGCGGCGGCCGGGATGAGAGGTGCGAACTCTCTGACGTTCCGCCGCCTCCTTCTCGAGCATGACTGCTTCGCAGAAGGAGGCGACGGCATCCCATTCCCTTTCGCCCCGGACCATGGCTTGAACCAGGGCCGGACGCGAGGTCGCCGCCGCCCACAGCCTCGACGAGGACCCGGCGGTGCCCTTCCCACGCAGGGCACTCCTGGACTGTGTGGTCCACCGTGTCCTCGGGGCTATCCGCACAGTGGTGACACCCGGGCGCCTCCTCACGACCGATTCGATGCAGATACCTCCCGAAACAACCGTGTCCGGTGAGGACCTGCGTCATGCGGTACGTGAGGGCGCCGCGACTCCCGAGCCACTCCTCAAAGGGGACTTACCGCCACTATGGTGGCGTGCCCTGCACTGGGTTGCGACAGTCGCTCCCTCCAGGCCACCATGACATCCCGCCGGAGCTCTGCCCGCTGCGCGACAACTTGTCGCGGCAACGGGGTTTCCCCCCGGCGCAGAGCCTCCTCGCGCCAGTCGTACAGGCGCAAGAAGACTCTCGCCTCCAGATCCCACGGTGGTAGTCCGGCTAGTAGGCCAGCTGCTTCGCGGGAGATCGTGCGGTACCCCCGGATTAGCCTAATGGCTATCACCCTTTGGGGCACGTTCAGGTAGTGTACAGCTCGCGGCCGTACCGAACGTGCCCATACCGGGGCCCCGTAAAGGGCCATGGACCGCAAGACTCCCGCGTAGAGTTTACGGCAAGAGGAATTTTAATACCTGCAGACTGCAAACTTTTAGTCGACCGATAGTTTGTTTCTGTTCATAAGACAGAATGTAAATGTATGGTACGCACATAACTACGATCAGGTATTTGAATGGTACCAGACCGACTAAAAAAAATCATTTAAAACACACATTTCCAAAAAAAAAAAAACTGACCACCGACCGACTGTTTAGTCTGCAGTGTAGGTACCAGTTTATTCCTTTCAACAAATCCGTCAAAAGAACATCAATAAAAGCCGGAAATTGCTCGTAAAACAGATAGGATCTATGGGACCGAAAACTTCGAAAAGTGAGCGTTGGGGTGTTAGAATGCTCACTTTCAGTATGGGCCATGAGAGCGAAGGAATAGTGAGTGCAACTGTGTCTACGCAAATGCTTGTGCACTATAATATGTCCTGCGCAGTTGGTTTATCTCCTTATATGAGAACAGCGGTCATAGCCAATAATCTAGGCTAGGCTAGGAGGATATCAATCGTGATATAATTTTTTTATTTGCCTATTTATGTTCTTTGTGTTAATCAGTAATTAAATTAAAAAATGTGTACCTACCTACTTATGTGTATGCGTAAACTTGTGATTCAAATCCTTTGCTCAAATAAATATAAACATCCAAATTGATGACTTATTTGTAGGACGTCGTTTAAAAAGTACCCAATTTTTCGTTTTGTTTGTATTTCGTTAAAGGAAAGGAGATGAGACTAACCCACATTTCGCTTATAAATCTCCGATGGTTCGGCCTAAATCGTGGGTTAGCATACAATAGACGAGTGATTAAACCAAGTTATTTCATTAGTACCCGATCTACGGAATTCTATTAGGCTCATGGCACCCTCACGATATTTAGGGTCCTGATACTCTTACAAATACAATGATTTTTGTTACCAAAAGGTTTAAATTTACTTTGTTAAATTAACCTTGGCTATTCTTCTGTTAATTATATAATTTAATCACGTATTCAAGTGTCAAAAGGGTTGTGATTTCAGGCTCGCTGAAAATTGTGAAACATCGTAAAATGTCGGTCCTCTAACTTTTCGCATACTGCAAACTTAAATCAGTAACAACATAAATCAGTATGAAGATGAATGTTAGAACACACATTACAAAGATCAGGTACTTAGCCGGTATGAGACCGACTGAAAATTATGATTAGAGTCAAGATTAGTTTTTTATTCGCCAACCATCTGGTTGTCTTGTACTCTAATAGTTTTGAAACTGAGATGTCGTAAAGGTTGTATGACGGAATTGAGTTGAAGAAAATAGTGTTGTGTGTAGGTCTCAGTTTTATGCCCTATAAAATGGTCCTGAGTGGGGCTGTAATTGAATGTTTTCTATACATATATGCATAGCATGTGTTGGTCAGATAACACGCCCTTACAGGCTTTAAATATATCCTTAATGATTGACTGATCTGTTTACTTGTATAGGATGAAATAAGGATATAACTACATAGTAGCTTCCACCAGCGGTTGCACCTACATACTGAGGGAACTATTTCCCATAGCTGGTCAAAACTTGACTAAGGGCTTCTTTAATAAATGAGCTATATAACACTTAAATATTTTTTCAAATCGATCCAGTAGTTCCTATGTTTAGCGCGCTTAATCAAACAAACATCCAAACTCTTCAACTTTGTAATATCCATAAGATAATGTAAACTTTCCAATGAATCGATCTGAAAACCCCAAAGCCTACTAAACGCTAAAATACCTATTTTCCTTCTCATTAATTTCAAAAGCATTATTAAACGCTAATCTCCCAGCTATTTCCCTCTTTACGACTATTTTTATCACAAAGTCAGTTAATACATTATTTTTATAAGCGCTTTCTTTATCAGATGGTACTCGTTTCTTAAGAGAACTTAATTGGGGCAAGATTCTCGTTGGATGCTGCGGTAATAGTTTAAAAGAATTTGTTTACCGCAAGAACGATAAAGTTTGAGTGGAACTCTTGAAAAGATACCTGGGTTAAGATAGCCTTTTGTACAATATTTGTGCAAAGAATACTTGGGTTGTTATTTTTTATTTTGGTGACTTTTTCATCGTTATGTAGACAACTGTAACTTGGAGTCGACTTCAATAATTGAAAATGGTGCAATATGTTTCAAATCAATATTCTGCCTTTTTTATCTCTATCCATACATGTATATATGATCTATTTATATTAAAAAATATATCTTGTTTAGGCTGCTTTCTGCTTATTTATGTAAGCTACTGTAGGAATCAGGATCTCATAAATTTGTGAAAACATATTTATGCCAATAAAGAATTTATACATAGTAAAGAGCTTGGCATTTACCAAAAATACAATAGTAACGTCTTTTAGATACATCTTATTATGTAAATGATTTATCTTATTATATTTTTTCCTATATAATGATCTATTAGATGCTTGTAGCCCTAAAGGGAGAAAAATATTTTTATAAATATAATGATGATTGTAGAAAATGGGAAGTTGTTAAGAATGATAATGGGATATAGAATGATTCGCATTTGAATAATAATTTTATGGTAGAAAAAATACTACTTTATATATCTAGATATCAACAAAGGGCTAATCGCACGCTTTTTTTCTCAAACACGAGCCCTTGAATCGCAGCTATATCTAAAAAAATATATTTTTTTAAAGCGGTTCACACATTGTAGATAACGTTATAAGTAAATAAAAAAGATAATTACCTA
This sequence comes from Helicoverpa armigera, assembly GCF_030705265.1. Classification (NCBI taxonomy): domain Eukaryota; kingdom Metazoa; phylum Arthropoda; class Insecta; order Lepidoptera; family Noctuidae; genus Helicoverpa; species Helicoverpa armigera. The sequence goes on along the minus strand of NC_087145.1, from coordinate 3,669,183 downwards.
AAAAAGCACTTACCTAAGCTAAAATATTCCACCCAACATATTTTCTTAACCATACGCCAAATACAAATACAAAAAAAAGTTTTACACACAAAAAAAATAATTGAATTCTCTAAATTCTTAATCGTTCCACTTCAGTCCTTCGAAATTCAAAAGATATCGTTCGGGCAAGATTGGCAATTATAAAAAATGGGCCCAAAATTGTGCTCGATAAAAGGGGGACAGGCCGTTTGTCCCAAAGGACCGTGTACGTACACTTTAGGCAAACTTTCGTGTGAAAGCAGCATGAAATTGACAATGTTTCAGTGATGTACTACAGAACATGTTAGATTAAATTTATTTTGTACGTACATTTAAATTGTGTAGTTACAGTTTCATTTTAGTTGGAATTTAGTTTGAGTAAATTTTTTTTTGTTGTGTTTAAATTTTCATTTTCAAGCAAAGCAAAAAATAAAGTGTTAATGTGCATTTTTGTTCATTTGTATTGTCGTACCGAGAAAGTTTTGGAGTCCCAACATGCTTTTGTGGAACCTTACAGACAGTCCCTAAGAAAACCTATTATTATTATTAAACCATAGAAATTACATCAATTTCTTTATTTTTTACAGATAGCTTAAAAATATTTTTTTATTTACCTAACTGTAAAAGTAAGTATTTATTAAAAAAAAGGGAAAATAAACGATGTAACAAAATATGTACAGTCACAGTGCGTAAAGAAAATCCGTCTCCAGCGCCTGTAAAAGTTTAAATGAAAATTAGACATTTTCATGTAAGTTGTAGATTGTGTTACCGTATAATAAGATGACTTTTAAACTTTATTCTAACTTAAATTAAGCTTATTTTTTAAATGTTACGCTGGCAACCCATGGTCGGTTTTAAGATTTTTTTTTTTTAATTTGACATGTCATGTTTTTTTGTTAGAATGTATAGGATAGAATGATCATCTGCCTAGCCTTTTCCTAACTGTATTGGGGTCGGTTTCCAGACTAACTAGTAGCACCTTTTAATGTGGGATAGAATACTGGGTAAAATGTAGCCCTAGTTAGAGCTTAGTAATGGAATTAGCTGTAAAATGTAGCATTCTTAGGAAAGATACTCGTGGATGTTTTTATTCGGTACCATTTAATGGTGATTTTAAATTCTTCAAAATTGATTATGAACAAATGTTATTCCTTAAGTCTTGTGAAAAACACAATATCACTGGAAATATCACGTATGATATTATCATGCTTATTAACTGGAAAAACTTATGAAAAACTTTGACATAGATCATATTAAATTCTGCTTAGTGCAAAGTTTTTTTAAATATGAAGTGACAAGATTAATTTGAAGTTTTTTAGCTAATTCATCGCTTTTTTTGCTAAGACTAGGTGTCATTGTTTTTATAGTGCCTAAGCATTTCTTAGAATTAAAATAATAATCGTGGCATCTTAATTTTCTAATTTGCCTGTTAGGCTGATTGTAAATTTATTCCGAAATCCCAAAAGAATAGTTTTTCTTAATCAATCAAAAATTTTGGTTTTCGATTCAAAATTCAGGTCCAATCAACACTGAAATTGACCATGAAACACAAAAATTACGTCCTTTAACTATCAGAAAGTCAAAAACAATTATATCCATAAAAAATAAAAAAAGCAATCAAAATATAACCGTTGTTTTATATAACAGTTAAAAAATAACTACAGTCCGGCTGCCAAATTTAATTTCATAGTATTTAACGTTGATCGGTTACGGCATTGTGCTAGTCGGTTTTTTACAAAGATTTTTACGCATCGCTTAACTGGTATATGTTAAGTGAACCGTGGTTAAGTTATTTTGTATCCCATTGGTTAGTACTTACTTACGCATGTACTTGTTACACTCGGGTGCTAAGATACCGGATTAGAATATAAATACACAAACATTATTTTATACCTACTTAATGATACTGTTACAGCCTTTTTATCGTCCCACTGCTGAGCACAGGCCTCCTCTCACAAGGAGAAGGATTGGGCATTAATCACCATGCTTGCTTAATGCGCATTGGTGATTTCAGACTAGGTTTCCTCAAGATGTTTTCTTTCACCTTTATATCAGCCATTGGTGTTCAAGATATACTTAGAAAGTACATACAAACTTAGAAAAATTACATTGGTACTTGCTACTTAATCATCATTTGCCCAGCCTTTTCCCAACTATGTTGGGATCGGCTTCCAGTCTAACCGGATGCAGCTGAGTACCAGTGTTTACCTACGTACTTACGTATAATATTATAAAATAGTATGGAACCTTGTAACATATTATGATATTGCGATAACTAAAATTGAAAAATGTTTTCATTTTTTTTTAAAGACGATAACAAATACAGCCAGGTGATAACCAGAATTTCTATACTAAGTCGGTTACAATGTCTAACAATTCGACATTTTAATAATATTCTCTAAATCTTAACTGGCTTTTCTCCTATTTATAGAACCTTCGGTTAGAATAACCAACGGTAACAATAACTCATGCCATGATACGGATCGATAGGTCGCCAGTTCAAATCTGCGGTAAATTATTGCTGAGGAATCTATTTATAATTTCTATTTAATTAACTGGCGGGAATAACAAGGAAGGAAAATTGTGTGGTATTGGAATTCGAGAAAAGCTAATATAGGTACGGACTTGAACAGTAAGAAACCGGATTCAAATTCAAAGTTAGAATGCTATATTGAAAACAAATGTATGCTGTGACCAAAAAATGTGGTAAGGTAATAAAAAAAATCCCTGATCTCTCTTCAGTCGTGTCGGATTGCCGTCCCATCGGACTGTGAGAGTGAAGGAATAGTGAGTGCACTTGTGTCTGCGCAAATGCTTGTGCACTACCTCTATAATATGTCCTGCGCAAGTGACTGATCTCCTTACAAGAGAACAGCTGCCGTGGAAGAAACTGGACTTGGACGCCATTATTTATTAGTAAAAAAAATTGGGCTCATATTTTCATGGCGCGGGTCCACATTACAAAAATTTGTACGTGCGCGTCAGCACGGGTTCACACATAGCATGATGGTGTTCGCGCTCAAAGATTGCAATTTTACGGACATTTAAGAAATGTTCGCACGCAATTTGTTACCTACCTACTGTTCCCATAACCAGTAGATCAGAAGAAATATTTGAGTGCGTCATAATACCGCACACTTTTGGAATCTCACCTTTACGTTTTCATGGAAACGCATGACGTGTACTTACGCACTTGAAAATTGATAGCTATGTACCTCTAGAAGGGTGGATTGATATAAGAGAATGTTATGAAGATAGGATGTTTGTGTATATTTATCTGAGTCTGTGAAGTACTTATCAGGAAGCGAGTGACACCGTAGGAAGCAATTAGTCTCGAATTATTAGAAGTAAGTATAGGTATGTGTCTTGAGCATGCGGTACGCAGAATCGACGCCCGTTTGACAGCTGTGTAAAAAAACCTTTGAGATTAGATAAGAAATGCACATTTTATATTATTTGAGGTTTGAGGATATTATTAGTCTGAGTTAGATTTGCCTTAAATAATTTATACGTTATAGTTAATAATACTCGCTTATTAATCAATTCGAGTTTATTTCAAATGTGCAATAGGGTTACGGATGAATAAAACTGCTTATTAAAAATTGGTAATAAATAATACCAATTTTAAATCAGCAGTCAATGTTCCGTTGACATTCATACCGCGCTGTGCAGCAGTTGATGCAATCTCATAAGTAGCATGGTGAATTTTTATACATTTTAGAAAAAAAAAACATGACATTACCACATCTTTTCCTGAAATCGACTCAGCATACAGCTCTCTGAAAATAAATTATTTATCAGCCTTTATTTTTTTCGCTTTGTAACGTGGGTAACCTATACCCAAAAGTTTGTCAGACATCTGGTATTTTTACAAAACAATACTTCCCGCGTTAGACCGTGTATCTGGTCCAAACTTTCGGAACCTTCCAAAACGTGACATTTACATATTTCCCTTTTTTCCATACAGTGACGGATCAACCGTTGACGGACCAAATTTTGGGTCCCCAAATATATTTTGTAGAAATTGTTTGGGGTTGGGAGAAAAATATGAGTTGTTATTTTATAATGGCTAATAGGAATATTTTCTTTTGCTATTTTCCTTAACAAATATTTTTATTATTTATTTTATTATACATTTGTTAGTGTAGGTACGGTAGACCGCACGTCAGTGGTAACTGTCATGCACCTTAACTCAATAGTAATAAGTACGATTTTCCTATAAAACTGTTACCACTGACCTGAAGTTGACTGTACTTTATAATGATGTGTATTCGATAAATTTCATAAAAATATACCTACAGTGTATCTAGTAAAAAATAAGTCAATTCGTAATACAAATAAAAATACATATTTTGAAACATTATTTACTACAAATTCCGAGTATTTCACAAAGTAAAAAAATTGCTGATTTAAATGATATCCATTTTTACAACTTTACCACATTTGTATACTATGATTTGGGGCCCACTTAGAAGTTCGAAGTCCGGCCCTGACTTTGACCCACTGAAATATTGACGCTCGGGTTTTTCATGAAAATTGTCTGTTTGTTTCAGGTAAGGCAACACATCTCAAGTAAAGTTTTTGTAAATAATAGCGGTAAGGAAGATGTCGTGAATGGCAGACATGACTAAGGAAGTATTTTTTCCTTTTTTTGCTACTGGTAAGTTTTTGTACCTACATTGAAGTTAAGGTTGACTGACTGTCAGGTCGTGAGTTCAGAGTTTTTGACGACAAAAAAGTACATCGTATCACCCACATTCTTTAGAATACAACGCATACAAACTCAAAATAAAGAAAGGTTAACATAAACTTTATTTACAAAACAGCCTAAATACGTATACCTGAAAATATTTTTCCTAATTACACAACGCTTAAGATCCCATTTTTCAAGGCCCAGGCCACACTGTATTCTCAATCCATTCCACATACTGCGAAACCCTTGTATAAACTCCTGGACTCATCTTCCTCCCACAATCTCTTCCAAAAGAGGTCACACCAACAATAGTATGCAGAGGAAAATTATGAACACAGTCCACTCTCTCTTCCATTATCTGCATAGGACCTCCTGAGTCTCCTTGACACGTATCGCGACCCCCATGCTCATAATCACCAGCACAGATCTGATTCTCCGTGATACCATCAGCTAACAACTTCTTCTTAATCAGAAACTTCATGGACCGGTTACAAACTTCACTGGAGATCACATCAACATCAACTTTCATTAGCGTCTGGCTTCCATATGTGGCTACTGATGCGGTCTTCCCGAAGCCTATGACTGTTAAGTTGGTCTGGCTTATGTTTTCTCCAAGATGTAAGCAAGCGATTCTTATGTCTCGGCTTAAAACGAAGTTTGGGGTCGCTCTCATCAGCGCTATGTCATGATATTTAGAAGGTGGCTTATAATTCGGATGGGGAATGATTTCAGCTACCTTTCTTTCTTGGACCAGTTCATCGACTTCGTCGAACTCGAAGGTAGCTGTTCCGATTCTCATGATGCTTGCAGGGCCCGCGTCTCGGTCTTCAGTGCAGTGGGCGGCTGTGAGGACCCATTTCTCACTAATCAAGCTGCCTCCGCACTTCCATGCTGGTGGTTCTGGTGGTGACCTTCGAAACCCAATTAAAACCATATGAGGGTATAATAGGAAGTCCACTGGTACTCTCACTCTTTGTTTCGGAAACAATATGTTATGACACTCCAGCATCAGCTGTCCGTAGTTTTTGCAGGCTCTGAAAGCCTTTTCACCAACTCCATACCCTTTGAGTAATAATGAAAACAGAATAACCACTCTCACTAGAACATAAATCATTTTAACAGCACTTACTGCGTCATTGTTTTGTGTAAATAAACATTATATTGCACTAATTAGCATCTCCCTTTAATTAATGCTCTTCACTACCCCATTTCCGTCTCACAGGACTAATTTCTATGTCCGAATATTTGTTGTTACTTTTATTTTCGGTCTATTTTTGCAAATCTGTTTATAATGTGCTAAGGAGCGCACGCGCACGGCCGTTATCACAGATTAACCACGGCAACTGAGTGCTTTGGGTGTACTGCGGTAATTTTAATCTTACCGTGGCTAATCAATATCCATTGGTAATTGCAATAAAAATGAGCCGATTCCGTTAATTTGTGCCATTATTTTTTCGTTAATTGAAATTGTGATATGAATGGAATGTATTTGTTTATTTAATTATCGAATACGACCGTTTTTTAAAAAGTAATAATAATTATTTAAATTATAATAAACGGGTAAGAAGCAGGAAATTCTGACAACCAGTCTTACCATGGAGTTTCGGGTCGCCCAGGTAACTAAGTTGATGAGGTCAGATACGCAGTCACTCCATATAAAACTGATACTCATATGCGTCTGTTAAGACTGGCAGCCGACCCAAACATAGTTGGGAAAAGTGACAACTTATAAGGACATTGCGAAAAATTGAAAAAGAAATGCGGAACCTTTAAACCACCTTACAAAAGAAAAGTATACAAATTGATTCAAGTTGTACACACGATTTCTTAGAGAAATTCTTATAAGCCTTGCAGCGATTCTGTATCCAACAGGCTATTTTAATAAGCTTGTAGCAGTTTTTGATTCTAAGAACGGGCTGGCTTTATGTTTTTGATTGAAAAAATATACGGATTCTAATTTCGCTTTATTTCATGTTTTTCTACGAAACACAAATGCGATCGCCTTTTGTACCTGTATCTACTTTTTCTGTTTCCCGGTACTTATACTTTTAGCTTAGTGCTTCATACAGATTTAGACATTTTCATGCAAGCATAGCAGAAAGATAGATCTTACTTTAGATATTTTTGCCTTCAATAGAAAAAAATGAGCCACATTCTACCACCTTAATACTTGCGATTTTTTAAAACATAGCTACAACGGGTTTAATTTATAACAGTTTTCATACAGTTTACCTACATAGTAAATTAAATTACATATTTTATTGTTGACTGGACATAAAAATTATAGTCGTAGAGTAAGTAGTATGACACATTTATTTCACTATATAAAAATATATTGTCAGCATACAGCCTTTAACATTACATAGTGCAAGAGTTATTGAGAGTAATATCCACTGTTTTTTTATAGTTAAAAACTCCATTTATTTTTCATTGTATAATTTAATTTGGTACCCTAAGTGCCACTCTGTATAAAGGGATTTAAAAACATATGTAGGTATGTATAGGTACGGATAAAACCAATTAAGATTATTAAATCGAAAATCTATTACTGAGATAAAGAGAACTGGTTACATTTCTGACAAAAAAAAAATGGGAAAGCGATTACGATTTCACCCTTAGGATACGTTTTTGAATTACGCAATATTGTTTCATTTCTCAAAGAATTGAAACAGACAAATTCGAGCTTGGATCCTTTGCAAGGTTCCGTACCTAAACATTACATAAAATTCAATATAAAACACAGTACACAATTTTCATGTAATTACTAGCTTTTTGTAATTACTAGCCAGCGGTGTCACGTCATGTATGTATACGCTATATTTTTGTAAAATATCATGAAAATCCATACTGCCGTCTCCACATGCAGAAGTAACAAAATAACAAAAATACTCACGCACACATACTCACCAATTTTAACCTTTATAGAGGTAAAATTCACTGTGATCTGACTAGCTTCCACTAGCGGTTTCTGTGAGATGAAATATTAATTAAGTAATATTATGATTCTGTCTATTCTTTACTGAACCCTTGCTAAAAATATAATATAAAATAACTGCAGGATGTTTTATTTTAATCAGCGAAGAATTACACTGATTGTTTTGAATCAGAAATCCGAGCGTAAAACGGAACGCAGTGATAATATTATTGCTATCGTGGGAATCATAAAATGCATGACTAGAATATAGAATACTGGATTAGAACTCTTATTTCAGTTTTAAGAACATAAACTTTGTTGTATTTTATAGTTGTTTATTACTATACATATTTATGACAAAGTGTCAAATATTTTGGAGTAGTAACTAAATTGTGGATTACGGGTATCCTTTAGAGCGAATCTCTTTAAAAATCTACCATGTCCAAGGCAAGTAACTATTTCTATCCTATAGACTATACCCTTAACAAAAAATCATCATTAACTCTACTGTACTTTTACTAACACTTCCAAATTTCTTTCCCGCTTTTACACCAAAACTTTTGAAGCGGTTAAAATTAAAAGTACACGTAGCCTGATAAATGACTTAGACTAGTTTTTATCCTACTTTACGTAGATCAAGGAAAGTAGTAACAATATAAAATGCTCAAGAAACAATAACACACTCCTTGTAACTGATACAGATATTTGTACTCCAGTATAAAACAAAACACAAGCAATACCGACTCCAATATCAGTGATAATTATACCTCAATCACTTGAACTATTAGGTCCATTTCTCATTTCTCCGAGCCACGGTTAAAAATAAAGAAATCCTTCTGTATTATCGCACAAACAATAGAAAGCAGTATAGCAATTTTAATCAATGTTCGGTTCATGTTTTCTGTACTGATATTAAGACGGAATCATTTATAAAGTATTCGATTTTAACTGAAGAAAAAACTTCTCGATTAAACCTGGACTATAAAGTCTGAAATCACCAACCCGCATTGAGCAAGCGTGGTGATTGACGCTCAATCCTTCTCCGTGTGAGAGGAGGCCTGTGCCCAGCAGTGGAACGATAAAAAGGTTGTAACACTTACTATAGTATAAGTACTAAACATCATCTTAATCGGATTAGCCGTTTTTAGCGAAAGAAAGATAATCCAGGTTCCATTAGTACTCATTATCATTACGTTGTAAGGATTTGGCACATACATTTTTTTCTGTATCTACGTTATAAGTTTCTACTCATACAAACTAAAAATACATTATATAGAAGTAAGTTATAAGACACTTCAGGCTTGAATAAAGCTTTTATGGCCTATAGGGTCTAAATTTAAACCTCTTTGAATAAATAACCCATTATATAGTCTATCCTTATACTAAGTACTAGGCTCTCACCTCACCTAATATTAGTTCTAAAATTATATTTGTATTCAAACCTACCGTTTTGTCTAGACTAAAATCTATCCCTACTAATATTATAAATGCGAAAGCAACTCTGTTTGTCTGTCTGTCTGTTACGGTTTCACGTCTAAACCACTGAACTAATTTTAATAAAATTTGGTACAGAGATAGAGTTGACCTTGAGCAAGAACATGGGATAGTTTTTATCCCGGACTTTTGAAGAGTTCTCTTGGAAACGCGTTATAACCGAACTCCACTCGGGCGAAGCCGCGGGCGGAAGCCAGTTGGCAATATTTCAGTTATTATTACAAGCAAATTATAAATCTTCATTGCAAAGGGAAATTGGTGCTGATACCAATTTGGTTTTGGGTCCAATTTGATATTCAATTAGTCCCGAATACATTAGTAGGTCGATAACATAGAATACGTTAGTGAATTGAACACTCACACAAATTGTTTTAGATCGGCTATTTGAATTATTTGTTTTGATTTCCATATCGTCAAGGTTTGACGAAGTGATTCAGAAGTCATTAGGACAGTCAAATGTAGCGTTATTTAGGTTAGTTGGTCATGTAGTATCAATAGCTTTAAACGCTCTTTAGGGATTGTTCTTAGAACCGAAATTGTTTGTAGCACCTATGCCAAAATTACCCATTTACGTTAATAAACTTAAACAATTTAGGTAGTTACAATCACCACCAAAATTATATAAGTTTGTAATTAATCCTAAAGTTAATTACGTTTACTCTACACCAATATTAAGCAACACATAAATACAGGTCCTTGATTGAATCTAAACAAAAGACAGTTATGAATAATCAGTATAATCTGATTTAATAACCTATTCAAATTCGAGACACTAAATTGAGATTTCAATTACGATTAAACCGTACCTGGGACGTTTAGGTAATATACATATAACTTGATATAACTCGTAAATATACACAGGATAGGAATAAACTATTGCCGGGACCCGATATTCGTTCGTAACAGTCTGGTACGCCCATATGTGTCTTGATTGCTCTCGGCACAATGCTTTGTTGCAAGGATGTTCGAAGATATTGCAGTTTTAGACTTTGTTATTTTTCTTTTGATTTTTAAAAGTAAATCACGAAAGAAGTACATATTTTTAAAGGTACACTTTTTAAAGATCAGTTATATTAACATAATCTTATCTTGGCATGTTTATATGCCTTTTATATTCCCCTAAATTAACCATTTTATATAGGACCAACCTTCGTTAATGGTATTCAAAAGGGTCACAACCTTGACCTGATTCCATTCATCATATCCCTTACCACAAAACTGACGTACTTATTGGAAGAAACATTCATATTTAAGCATTCATTTGTCCAGGTTCAAGTACTGCAAATCTTCAATCAAAGACAGGGAGAGCTGAATCAGCAAATTCAGTTCAACTCGGAGCGTCGTCAAGAATCTTTAAAAACATTCTTCGACAAAAGCCACTTTAAAAGGCGCTTCTATAGAGCCGTGTCCAATCTTTTCATCCATTCGGGTAGCTGTGGATTCTTTCCTTTTGGATGTTTGCCCTATTGTACTGGCCGACGGCAAATACTGCCTTGGAATGGGAAAAAGTAGTGCGTTGGAGTTCACGGCGATCTAAAGGGGTGAATTAAAAGTGGAGTATGGGTATTCCTGCTTCTTGCCTTTGTTCGGAAACTGCGGCGGAGCCAAGAGGTGGTTTTTGATGTTTGAATTTGGTCCTTTGTGTCGAATTTTGGCATGTGAGGCGGCTTTGATTTGTGCAGGAGTATGACCGATTTTTGGTCGGAAAATGCTTTGTTGGGAGACACTGAAGTCGTTTACAAAGCTCGGCAAGATAAACGATCGTTTGTTCGGCAAGAGAGAGGTATCCTAAATTCTGAAGTCACGTTCCCAAAATAATTTTAGTGCAAAACCAATCAAATTGATGAACGATGGGTATCCAAAGAATTTAATCATCAATTCAACCCTTCTAAAATCCCTTTTTTGACCCAAAATATTTCGTTACGACCCGACAAATCATAAGCCAGCCTACTTCATTAAGGTAAAAATCCGATATAAATTGGAGTGCACATAATGAAAACCAATCAATTCTGAACAGCTAAGGTTATTGAAGTAATTGGGATTAAATTTTAATCAGCGTGTCTTATACAGATGTGTTATAAATATGTTTGTAAGATCCTGATCGTATTAAAATTAATGATTTTGCTGTCTACTGTTTCATCGATATTGTTTAATTAATAACTGACAATGTAACAGAGGGAAGTCGTGCGTCTTATTTCATTGATAAATCTTGATATTTTCCCTTTTGTGAAAAGATTTCAGCTCTTATATATTTGATATTATTACGTTAAGAAGAGTGGAAGACTATATTCAGTCTACTGCTTTCGATGATTCGTTACTAAGAACTGACATTCCATCGAAACTAATATATCCCGACGTATGAATTACCACTGCCTATAAGACAAAAGGTTACGTGAATAAATTATTTGTCTAGACTTAGTTATCTGACGTCATACAAAGACGGACTATAAATAGTTACTTTAAAGTGTCAAGTAACACTTAAAATACTTAATGTAGAGCTCACTTTAACCCTTGTAGAACCCCAGTTAAGTGCTAACATTTTTTGGATGTCCCACCCATATTTGCCTAGACCTAGTTACATTTTACCCCACTCAGTAATTCACGACAGTCTTATTTGTCAAGTAATTCCAGCAAGAGCTACTATTTACACGAACCTTTTTCGACAAATAGGGTCTTACGAATTCCTGTCGTTAATATGGCCTGCCTGCGAAAATTTTGGGGGTCTTTCGGGGTTCCTAAGTGTACGTATCAGGTATCCAGGGCATCGGAGGGGATGTAAGCATGCTAGTGTATTAGGCTCGAAGCCAACACTGCACAATTACGAAGCTAATGGTTTCGGTGTATCGTCGGCAGATAAGCCCAATGGCACCCAAATGGGACCAACGATAATAAGTTTTGAAGTACATGGTACCGTGTATTAAAGGTTACTGTGATATGATATAGATGGGATAATAGGGTTGTTATTAAGATGTTATTTTTTGGTTAAGTTTTTTGGTGGCTGAAATAATAATGTGTCGATGTCAGATTGAATGATTATTACCTACTTATAGATTGGTACTTTACTATGCCTTTTATTTGTATCAAACCATAAGTTGACGTGCTCAGACGTAATAAGGACATTTTAAGGGACTTAAAAGACATTTTAAGACGTTTTTACCTGTAAAAATCACGGGCTGCAAAACGATGATAGCTTTCTTATGATTGGTTTGACATTCACGAAAGTATGTAGGGAGGCGCAGATGACGGTATAAGAAAAATAGTCCTTATAAACAAGGGTATAAAGGACATTTTTGTTAAAATGCCAATAGCAAAAAAATCTGACGAAACTTGAATATTATGCAAAGGAAGGTCCCAAACAAATCTCTTGTCAATTTCCCAGCAATTTCAAACTGTCTACCGTCTTATAATTTAATTTTTTTTTCTCACCTAGTCGCCATGTTTTTTTGCGAATCCAATAACTCGCGTGAACGACTCGTAAGAATGAATCGGCTGTCTATGAACTTGTCAAATATTCAGTAAGTAGGGGGGAAAAGGGAGGGGGGAGAGGTAAAGTAGGCCAAGATCAATGCGAGCTGTGATTTGTTGACACTGATCTGAAAAAGTTTTAATATATGAATTCGTCGGTATTTTTTCTTTGGATTTCTTTAGTTGTGAAATTATTATTATTTTTTTTACGAGACTTGGTTTCCTACCTTCTCTTAAATGAAGCTGAGTACCTAGATTGCGTCAACAAAAAAAATCAATTGAAATTCCAGTTTTTTTTTGGTTAGCTTTACTGGCTAGCCGTACATGAAGTATTTCGGTGGCGTACATACAGTTTATTTTGTATGCGATACATTGTATTTTATGTGATTCCTTTTGCTATAAATTCTATATTTTTTGTGTAATTTGTTACTCAATACATAGAAAGCTTACTAATGTTCTTATTAATACTTAAGATATACTTAAGACCGACATTAGAAAATTTTATTTTATTTACTACGCCTAAAAGAAGTAGTTAGAGAAAGTCTGGTTAATTTATTTGATAGTTATAAATTATACAAAAGAAATAGTACCTACAATTTTCTCCGAGATTTAATTCCTGTCTTATACTTTACATCTAAAGAACCACGAAAATATTTCGTGGAGCTCGTGGCTAAGTCGGTCGATCATAAAGATAAGCAACGTTTTACGCGGTCCGTTCATTGATGGGTCACCCATCTTGTGATGACGAGTTCCTCGGTGTCTCAAAAGGCATGTTAAATTAGTGGGTCACGGCTGTCATGTTAGTATTTTTGGCAGTCGTTACGGGTAATCAGAACCCAGAAAGTTACAACCAATCTTACCTATTTTTGCCCTAGGTATATATTTTTCACTGGAAGTCTACCTACTACATAATGTATTACACAATCCTTGCTGATTTTACGTGGAAATGTTCGCAGAATTCAGGACATTACAGATCGATACTCTATAAATAGATAGGCGTTAATTGTCAACAATCCACTTAATTAGTTGTTGGAGCTTTTATTCATGTTGTGTTACAACTGTTTTCATGTCATTGTCAATGAAATTGGCGTCAATTAGAATGGCTGTTACCATTCTAAATGCTCACTAGGAACATATAATGATTGGGAGGTATGGAAGCGAGATGGGGAAGCCTTTGCACAGCAGTGGGACATTATAGCATAGTAATAATAATAAACATGATGTAAGCCAACTGGTCATGAATAGTTTTTCCTTGTTTCGGAAGGCACGATAAATTGGTGGGTCCCGGCTGTTATCTTTGGCAGCCGTTACGGGTAGTCAGTAGCCAGGAAGTGTGACTACCAGACTTAACAAGGGGTAGGTAGGGGTTGCCCAGGTGATTGGGTTGAAGTCACATAGGCAGTCGCTCTATGCAAAAAACTCACTCTGCTGCATCTGGTTAGACTGGAAGCCGACCCCAACATAGTTGTTAAAAGGCTACGCAGATAATGTTGTAAGCCAAACTGGCTTCTACAAACGGCTTTGCAAGCGTGGTATGTTGATTAAATTGAAAAAGCCTGTGTCAGTTATTTCCATAAAATAAAACATGAAACTTGGTCAATCCATCAGAGCGTGAAGAAGTATTAAACATGAATATAGTATACACAGTCAAAAAGTTTCTCTTTTACAATGTCAGTACCCTTTCATGTTAGTTTATGTCCTTCGCCGTGTCTGTCTGTTTGTTTGCACTTTTTAGTTCCTACTAAAAGTAAGTAGGTACGTAACGGACTGGAAATAGCTAGTTACCCATCCTATTAACTATTAAAATTATAGATCTCACAAAGTTATTGGTCAGCTTTGGATAAAATCTTTCAGTATTTGCTCTTTTAGGATAAATATCTTGAGTCTATTCATCGAGGATAGCTACAGATTACATACTATTATCTGTATGAGTAGCACCTACTGTTTAACTGTAGGTTCCGGCTGTCATTGAACATCCTTGGCAGTCGTTACGGTTAGTCAGAAGCCAGTAAGTCTGACACCAGTTTAACCAAGGGGTATTGGGTTGAGGGGGTCAGATAGGGCAGTCGCTCCTTGTAAAGCAGTGGTACTCAGCTACATCCGGTCAGACTGTAAGCCGACCCCAACATAGTTGGGAAAAAGGCTCGGAGGATGATGATGAATAGTACCAACTGGACATAAGTGTAACCACAGACAAACAGCTAATAAAAAAACCACAACACCAACCACAAAAAAAAATTAAGTCACACAAAAATAGCATTCAAATGTTACCAAAAACTGTCGCATCCAGCTACGCTTCCACACTATTGCATTACCAATTGCAAATCACAAGCACCATTTAACTACTGATAACAGGAACGTATCTATTTAGTTAAAGGCTCATGATTAATTCATAGTGATCGAGCGAAGCCGACGGCAACAGTATGTATTATTGAACGCGTGAGAACCAACGGACGGATTGCTAACGTTATGTAATATTCATAGGAACTCTATAGTTAATAACCTTTTTGCTACTGGTTTTTCCGTTTTTAGTGGAGTTTTTTTTTGCTTTTTTTGGTTGCTAGGAAATTGGGTTTTTGGTAGGAGTGTTTAGTTGTCTTTGAAAGTTTATATCGTAGGTTCTAAGTAATATTGAAACTCTGTTTCATTTGAGTTTCTTCTTTAAAAAAGCCTTGGTTTTTGAGATGGAAATTACTTCAATATTAAACGTCTAAGTTAAGTGAAGATAATTGGATATGGAAGCACGTGGCTAATTAAAAACCGTGCGGATCGATAGATTTTCTTTGGCAGTTCTTACGGGAAGTCAGAAGCTAGAAAGGCTGACAATCAGTCCTACCAATAGGATATCGGGTTGTCCCAGTAACCGGGTTGAAGAGGCCAGATAGACAGTAATTCAACTGATACTCAGCTGCATCCGGATAAACTGAAAACCGACCCCGAATTATTTTCAATGAACATAACGAATTTCCAAATAACAGATTTTCGAAAATTACATTACAAAAGCATACTTTACATATTTCTCTAGAATTAAACAGCAATGTGATAAATGAGACTCTTTATAAGTCTCATTACAATTTGCAAAAACACACGCGAACAAAATTTAATCATTCGTCGAAATAATTTGGAATAAGAGCAGATATTCAATTGTCGGATAAATACCTACCTATTGAATAAATATTTATCTTATAGTACACAATTATGCCTGCGTAAAAAATCATCAAATTACAGATCAGTCCTTATTGACTAAAAACCGTCGTGTTTCGTCGTAGACCTTTTTTGTACCAGGGCCACGGTAACTTTTTCGAACAATCCCGCAGTCCCGGCAGGAATTGAATGCATCTGAGTTCCACTGTTTTACACTGGCGCCCTCAACCCAGTTACCCGAGCAACTCGATACTTAGAATAGTATATCATACATCTTGTTAGAAATCTAACTCCTAGATAATACTCCCTATTTATAAATAGGTTTTGCATTAATTAAGATTAACAATGTTTTTTTTATTTTTTTATTAAAAGGTACTTGGAAAAAAACACTTATCAATTCGTATTTAATTGCGTAAATACACATTCCTAGCACCGTAGTTTTAATTCGTAGATTCAAACGGTAACATATGCTGTCTTTCACATAGCATAATAAGCGTTCTGACAGGGTTGGGCCATGACGTAGGCGGGACTGGAAATACCTGGTTTTGTACTCTAGGAATGTCGCTAGGGGTGTTATTATTATAAGTACGGATAAGTGTAGAATAGGAGTCACAAGCGACCGTTAAAAATATACGTCAAGCGCCATTTTGTTCTTTTTTTTGTGGGGAAGATATTATACCGTAGGTAATGTTAGATATAAGATCAAACTTTTATGCTTTTATTTGTTAGGTAAGTATGTAAAAAAATGTTTGTCTTAAATTTTCATATTTTTATTTTGTTGGAATTTCCGCCTGACCTATATCAATAAGTTATTTGCCACTAGTTTTAGGTTAGAAATATTTTTGTAGTAATATCGGTGTGATTGAACTCGTTTGTAAATCATTTAATATACCGAAGAATAACAATAAATAGTTCAACAGTTCAAATCTTCAAATCGTGACCTTTCAGCTACTCATTTAGAGTATTTAAACTGGTTACACTTTTAAGCCTTCATTGATAAAATATTCTCTTTATTCAGTTATTTTAAGATTTCAATTGGAAATGCGAGTAGGTCAAAGGTTTTATGAACAGAAGATTCTTCAAGGATTGTTATAGTAATATTTCAAACCTGAAGTGACGAGGTTCAATATTGAAAATTTTTGGATGAACCAGGAGTTTTGAGTATCACCCAATGTAGACTATGCGGCCTAAACTTATGCTTATATATTAAGCCTAGAACTATTAATTACATTGTTATCGACAGGTGCCATAGTCCCATATATTTTCATATCCTAGTTTACTAACATCCCATCACAATAAGCCAAGCAGTTTTCTTCCCTAGTTAGCCATAATGAAGCAAAAATTACCGGGGATTGTCCATTGTCCATGTCCGTACATTTCTATAGTATATTCAGGGATAATCGTCGGTTATGCTTCACCATTTCAATAAAGGACTTCAATCAGTTAGCTTCAACGAATAAAATCGTAGGTCAACTCTACTTTATTGGGCGATTAATGTATAATGTAGACTGTAGCCTAAAATCTTCCATCAAACATTAAAACAGTACAACATCAGTCTAGCTTTACTATCCACGGTGAAAATTTAATACAACTCTGTCACGACCTTTTGTTCTAAGGCGGATCCAATCTATTCGTATAAATGGCAGATCCATTTGAACAAATCGGATCAACTGTTTAGGCCGTCCGAAGTGTTTTGTCCCATGTTCGAATAAAACTGCCTTTTTTGGCCTGATTTTTAGACCTCGGAGAGCAAAAAGATACACAAGTATTTTTGGTTGAGATACAAGTATATTGTTCGGTTAAAAATAAAGAAAAGGTTTGTTGTTGTAACATTTTTGCCAACTATATGATAAGGGTAATTTTCACGAAGAAGCAGGTCTCTGTAAAATGAAAAATAGTTTTGCCGTTTAATCGTGAAATCCTGAAGGATAGACAGACAGATAAAATCAATAGCATTTATGATATGATATCGGAAAGTTAAAGGTAAATAAAAATTATGTTGATTTAGATATTGATAAATAAAAGAAACCCGCAGTTATCAATTTTAACTATTTATTTTAAACAGTTATAAGTGAAGCCAATCTTTTTCTCCCACGCTCATTATTTTGTTTGAAACACATATTAAAGAAAATTAAAAAAAAAAACAAAAATAGTCCTTTTTTCCGAACGAAACGTTCCCGTCCGACCTTCAAACAGCATTCTAACCACTAATGGAGTTTTTTTTAAACCAACGTTAGTTTTTAACTAGCAGTTACCCACCGTGACGATAGCAACTGTTAACCTTAACAAATAATGTCAATTTTAAACACATGTTAGTTTAACTGGCGATTAAATTGTTGCATGTTTTATATTTATAATTGGGGATCGGAAATTGTGAAATGTGAATCGTTTTGTAGTCGTATTTCGTTGGTAAAATAATGACCGAATATGGTCATGATTTTAGGTGAAAATGGGTTGATTGTGTTATTATCTGTTATTTTCACTTAGTATGTAACGTTAGTAATATCCCCACACTGAAGACTAAACAGTCGGCTGGCAGTAGACCCGACGGTAGACAATTATTTTTTAAAGACAATCTTGATTCCAAACACAGTTTTCAGTCGGTCTGATACATTGTAAATTCCTGATCTTTGTAATGTGCGTACTATGACCTATCTTCATACAAATTTATGGCCCCAAACAAAAGAAAAGTCTACACCACCGTCACCTTTTAATTGTTTAAAAATTCAGTTTTTTTCTCAATTTTTTCGGTTGTTTAAAAACTTTTCCGCTCCGCTCCGCTGGTGGAGTCTGGGCCTTCTAAGGTCGATAGTATTGCTAGAAAAGCTTCCCTTTGCGATGATCTTTTTCGCAGAATTCTAACACCTAGTTTGAATATAAATTTTATCCCAGTATTGATATGATACGAACACTACTTGGAATTTAGACACAAGTGAATTCGCAAAACTAAAACAAAAGAAACACTAGAATAATATCCAGCTTTTCTAGCACATAAGACTATTCATAATCCATTAGGAAAATCGCAGTTAATTTTATGACGTCATCTTTAGAAAATTATAAAGACGTAACCCGTGTCGATACTCTTGCTGTGTCTATCCCACCTTGCAAGTTCTGTGTGCTGTGTGTCAATAAATAAATATCATCATCATCTGCCTAGTCTTTTCGCAACTATGTTGGGGTTCGGCTTTCAGTCAAACCAGATGCAGCTAAGTACCAGTGCTTTACAAGGAGCGACTGCACATCTGATCTCATAAACCCAATTACCCGGGCACCCAATACCCCTCGATGAGACTGGTGTCAGACTTACTGGCTTCTGACTACCCGTAATGACTGCCAAATACAGCTGGGTTCTACAGTTTATTGTGCCATCAGAAACACATGTAACTAAGTAAATATACTAACTTAAAAAATATAAACAAAACTTATATCATGTTCTACTTGAAGATTAAGTTTATGAACAATTTTTTACGTCACTAAGTTACTAAAAATAAAGAAAGGCGTTATAAGACACTATTCAACATGGCGACAACCCGCTATAAAAATAACATTTTATATCGAGAAAAAAAAGTGTTATCGGTAGTTGTAGAACATCACTAGACAGAGGGGTTACAGTAATCCAAGTATGGGAAAGAGATATATGGGTAATAAAGATATAAATATGTGTAAAAAGTTCTATGTAGGTCTCTGATTTAAATAAAGGTAGATCATGTATTTGAAACTGCAAGTCCACTGTGATTTCTCCGATCATGCGCTTTTCGGTCTTTAAGTGAATGTCCTGAAATATCATAAATAACCAGGACTTTAAAAAAGGCCGAAATAGCCAACCGGCATTTAGCACGTAGGTATCGTGATTATCACATAGCTTGTGCCTAGCAGTGTGACAGTAAAAATGCTGATGAAGATAATAACTCAAAATACTCGGCTGCGTCTATCTTTTGATCCGTCTTTCTGTCTATCTGTTTGTGATAAGTGCAAAACCTCCTAAATGGCATTAGGTAGAGGGATGCACGAGTAAGGATAGTATGCATAATTGGATACCTTTAATATATTTAGATGATAATATTCTTAAATAACTACCACTACCACGCAATATCGCCTGTCCATAATACTCTTTCATTTTATAAAACCCAAAAGGATAGTAACGTGATACCTCCTAACGATCTTCCTTAAAGATCGGGTTACGCAAAATGAGTTTATCGAACCCTTATTCTTTAGCACGAGTAAGTAATGTATTGTTATTATTCAGGTATCATTAATGTCAGCCTTTTTACTGTCCAACTTCAGGGCACAGACCTCTTGTCATGCGGAGAAGGAATGAGTATTAATCACCACGCTTTCAAGGCAGATTCAGACTTTAAACTCCAGGAATCCACAAGATGTTTTTCCTTCACCTTTGATCAGTCCTTGGTGTCTAAGATTATACTTAGAAAAGACTACCCGTAATCTTTGCTGAAGATGGTCAAATGACAGCCAGGGCCTACAGTTTATCGTGCCTTCAGAAACACGGTCATTGGTGTCCAAAATATACTTAGAAAGTACATATTACATAGAGAACTGACCTGGAGTAGATCCCACCACTCGGACCTGAGAGCCTGGTACTTTAAACACTAGGCCATGATATTATTCAGGTATACCTACCATAATTATGAGTCTCTGCCAAAAAATAGGTACTAAATCCAGGCGAGCTCTCCAACATTTACTAAGCCAATTACCCTTGCCAAGTACGACTTCTGCCAAATATATTTTGTACAGTACTTTGTGAGTTCACGCGGAAAATGAAAACTATATAAAACTGTACTGGGCCGTCGTCAAATATTGGAGCATCTGCTATCAAAACTTTACTCGATCCTCGGGGACAAGGATGGACCAATAATGGAATCGACATTTATTTTTACAAGTCTCTTTTTGAAATAATAAAAAATAAATTAAGTGGTTAGTTTAAGAATTTTTAACATAAATAATTGAAACGGTATTTTTTGCTGATTTTCAATTTGGAATTGTATAATTTAATGGCAATTTGTCGTAAAAACAAACTCGAAGGTTCTACTTTTAAGTGCGTCCCACTGGATTCCAGCGAAAAATTTTTATATGAATGGTGGGAGGTGAAATGTTAAGGATAACATAATTATGTACGTCTAGCCATCTTTTCTCGACCTCCTTTATTGTATAAAAGGGCGCAGATATGTATTCCTTGAATAGGAAAGTTCATGACCCCGCTTGAAATCAGGGAATTCTTTGGCCATTGTTCGTAAACTATGGCCTTTTCAAATGTTAATTCGGATTCCAGAATTTAACAAGAAACCTTTTACTTTAATATTTTTAAAGTAAAATGAGGCAGGTGTTCTCTTTTCTAAATATTAACTGGAAATATAAAAAGTTTTCAATTTTTTTTTTGTTGGAAATGACAAAATAATTGAACCAACTTCAATAATATAATATACCTACCCAAAAACCTTCTCCTAAGTGTGACATATATGTACTATGTCTACGTCGTACTACATCATCATCGATTCAGCCAAACGGGCGATAATCGAGCTCAAACAAACATACAGGTCAAACTGAGAATCTCCCTTTATTGAAGTCGGTCAAAAAAAATCTAAGTGTTTTAAAAATCTCACCATTCCAAAAGTTTCTTCACTTTTACTATACTCTAAGCCATATCCAGTATATTCCTAAATCCGTGTGAACAGTACACGTGGGCCTAGTTCGACCAGTTATTGCGTTCAGCATCGCGACAATTTTTTGCGACTTTTTCCCGTTATAACACCGACACAGATCGTATAACTATAACCAAGTCATTTAGGTTTCTTTTTCTGCCCTTTTCTATGTCAAAATGAAATTGTTTGTATATCTGTAGTTGTGACTTTTGGCCTATTTTCACCTATTTTGCGTTGGGTTGGGCGTTTAATTTGGAAGGATCGTGTTAACATATTTATGAATCTGTTTTAAAGTTTAGATATAATAGTGTGTTATTGATCTGCTTATACTATGACAATATCTTGTTCTGCGCTAAGTTTAATTTACTATCTTTAGCTTTAAGCAATGCATAGTTTAATGTCATTAATGTCTTGACATATCAGATGAAAGTGTCCTTGAAGAGAAAAGTAATATAATGGACGTCTAAAATGTAGTGGATTCGCCCACTACACCCTTTCAATGTGAGGAAAAAATCATATTATGACGGAACCAGAGCAGGGTTTTTTTTATTAAGAGGTCCGATAAACTTATTGCGGACATAATGTTTAGACAAACATTGAGTCTTTGTCCGCAATCAAAAAATAATTCATTCATGATAAATAAATATGACACCAAACCTTTTATTTGAACACACATCTGTTCAAATATTATCTTACTACAATTTTCAAAGCACAGGATTAGGCACTCATAATTCCATGTTTTCGCTCCCCTATCAACGCAATATAATTCTACTAATATTAACTGAATCCCCTTGTTTTCCCATCCACAATATTTTATTACCAAAATAGCTATCAATTTTGACAAATTCGATTACATTGCCCGAATAATCCCGCCGAAACTGATAATTTAATAACCGTCGGCGCCATTTTGATTGCGTTTGACAGATAGATGGAGCCACTAGCTGTGTATTTACGTACTCGTAATGATATTGAAGTTATATCAAGTTTTGTATGTATACATATATGTACTTACATGTGTAGGTAAATGTGTAGGTACTTTACTAAAGTGTTGATAGGTAGTTTGGAATATGTTTTGACTTTTAGTTTTTGTATTTTTCCGTTTTTAGACACCATATTTATTTTTATTATAATGAGCGTGACTATATCTTACTATTGGGCAAAGTTCTTTTTCTCACAAAGTAGGAACAAAGCATTGATCACCACTTTCGTGTCTGACAAATTTGCAGTTTTTAGCTCTTCCTATAAGTATTTTAATAAAACCTTAATACACTAGTGTCGTTAAAAATTAAACAAGACAAGTGCTTGTTTTTCAGTGACAATCGTATTTTTACCGAAATTGATTGGGAAGAAATCTAAAACTTTCCTTTCTAAAATCGGCAGTATATCTTACAGCTGGTAATTTTCCTCTCCCAACTTTGACATATCAAATTAATTTTCCTAGCATTATTCAAAAGCGTCAATCAAAAAAGGTTGATAGAATAAGTTGGTTTGTACTTCGAGGGCTGACGAAAGGTTGCTAGAATGTAATAAATCATGTGGTAGCCCTTGTCAGATAGTATGTATGTATGTAAACTTTACTATGTTTGTAAATGTTATGTACACAGTAATTTGTTAAGTGTTTTTCACTTGTTTTTGGGGGAAAATTTGGGTATGGCAATGTATTGGACGTTATAAGGAATAAATTACTTAGTATAATCTTATATTTCTATCTATTAATATTACAAAGCTGAAGAGTTTGTTAGATTTAACGCACTATTATTCGAAACTATTTTATCTATTTGGAAAATTATCTCAGAGTTAAATAGCCTTTCGATTGAGGACTTTTTAGGAGGCTACTTTTTATACGGTTATGCCACGTAGTTTACAGTACTAGTAAAAATACACGAGGTTATAAAACACTGTATAATTTTAGACACAGACATCAGGTGCATTTACTACCATAGTCTGATTAAAACCGCAACTGTATGCCCACACAACGAAATTAAACCTTGCAGCTTTTTTCTCTCGATCAATTTCACAGAAACAACATAACCAGGGGGAACCTTATAACCACAAGTAACCATCTGAGACCCACCCACGTTTCTCAAAATTCTAATATGGTTGAACCACGGAGTAAGAAAAGATGAACGGAGATATCAGATATGTCAGGTAGGTCAGGTGCCTTCTTTTAGGTCAAATTGATACGGCATGGAAAAGACGATCAGTTATGAGTGAATTAACGAGGAGTTCGGGTTCTTTGAGACATCTGTCAATGATTTTTGGTATTACATAAAATGCTCGAGTCCAAAGAAGGCGTATAAGGGCCGAAACAGTAACGTTTCTTCGTCGCCCGCTCACCCGCATTTGAGCGCGCTAATTTCTTAGAAGATTTTGCGTTATGGCACCTCCGCTAGTCATTTTATCCTCCATGGGTTGAACAATATAAATTTAATGCAACTACCATACAATATGTCGTAATGAAAAATAAACATAGGCTGAGTTGATTTAGGTTCAGAACAAACATATAATAGTGAGTGGCTGCTACCCTTAGATTAGATGAGGGTTCGCTTTTGTTGACCTTGCTAGAAGGGGGATTTAACTGCATTTAGTACATTGCATTACGGTTCTGTAGTTTTGATTTTTATTCGGGTGCAGTCAATTTCTTGGTCGGCGGAGTTTTTAGCGTTCATGCGAAAATTTGTGGTGCGATTCTGATGTAATTTGGTACGGGTAGAAAATGGTATATCTGGAGTTTTACCATTCATGTGAAAATTAGTAGTGTGCTTCTGAAATATTTGGTATTTGGCAAAGGAAATAAGATAGTTTGCGTTTACGTGTATGTTATATTTTTAATAGTATCTGGGGTATAAACGAAGTGATCACCTAGTTTGAATATTATGTTTAAATTAATATCATAATGTTGAGCAAATATCCTAAAGTTTGAAGTTCTCAAATTAGTGCTAGATAGAAGTTTAACGTATAACCGCGCGATGCTTTCCAAATATTCGATAAGTGGTTTGGTTTCAACTAGTTTCTATCTAGTAGAGTATTTACCTTGTTGTTGTTGATACACCAAAAAGTCTTTTATTTAACCAATTTTTTGCTAAGGTTTATTGATTTAAAGGGCCATCTTGATCTGTTTAGTTTATATTGGAAATTGGTCTCACAACAATAAGGTTATACAGAATTTTGTAAAATGTTGAGCTAATGCTCTGTAACTCATGCTCTTCTTTTTTTTCTACCCTACAGCAGAGCAAATGCTTCTTCGGGCACAGAGAAGATATGAGCATTAACCACAAGGCTTGCTCTAAACATACGACTATTCCAATTTCTGTCGTTCTTTCATCATCCAGGCATATCTAGCAAAATAAAAAGAATTGCTTACGGACGGTCAGTAATCGTTATTAAAATAATTTTCATTACTTAATTATGACAAAACCAAGTAGTACTTACAAAACAAATCAGGTTTAACAAAAACTGGTTAACCCAAAACAGGTATGCTTCGCTGAAACTCGAATTTAATTCTCCTAAATCTTGGGGACCCGAATTTTATTGGACTTTTTAATTAATCCACTTAAAAGGCGGTTTTATTTGGCTATATTGTAGAAATGGAAGGCGTTACAGCCGTGTTTTAAAATTGCCTACTACAATTTTGGACGCAGATAGTTAATTTTTGCAGAAATTCTAGATATTTGTCTCTTGAATGTCCCATTACACTATCTGATTTTTTGATTAATTTTAATGTCCCATTACACTTATTTTAAAATCAGTTCTGTACCTTTCATTAAAATCAGTTCAGTAGTCTAAACTACGTCTAAACGTGAAAGCGTAACAGACAGATAGACAGACAGACAGAGTTACTTTCGCAATTATAATATTAGTAGGGATTTATTTCGGTAATAGGTGTTTGTTTAATGTTTCAGCCGGAGTACATCTATTTAGTATTCTAATAATAATCATTACGCCGTACAATAATCCTATTGGAATCTATTCCCTATCATTGAAAATTATACTGAATATACGTATATTGCAAAATTGAGTATCGTTACCACCTGTAGCTTTCAGGAAATTCTGTATCAAAGCTTTGTGCAATTTAAGTTCTCTTACAAGCCGCGTTTTGGAGGCAAACTGAAGGCTTCAGAGCGGAAAATACTGGGTTCAATATCTATTTTAGGTAGGTATTGGATTGTCGTTTGTGTACCTTTACAGTGGTTTGTTAATTGGGTAAATACTGGTTAAAGGTAGATAACTGTTGTGAATGCTACTTATGAATGCGATGAACAAAATATGATTCCTTTGATACATTTTTGCCATCTATGTATTTAAGCAACAGTTAGAATTGACATAGTATAATCGCAACATATTTAAATAAACCTGGACTATAAAGTCTGAAATCACCAACCCGCATGCAGCAAGCGTAGTGATTAACTCTCAATTCTTCTCCGTGTGAGAGGAGGCCGCAGCCCAGCATTGGGATAGAGAAAAAAAAAGGCTGAACAAAAAACTTTGTCCCTCATACTAATTCTAAAAAGTTAAAATTATAAACAAACTTCAAGTTGTCAAGACAAATTGTCAGCGAATCCAATACTCAAACAACAAACAAGTACGAAACAGAATATTATATTACAAAGGGACTGGTATTCCCAATTTACTGGACATATTTGTAGCTGCGTTGCCGCTGCGTTGTCGCAGCGTGGACGCAGCGTGGACAACAGAGCTTGCGGCGTAATGTCGACTCGGATGTCAATGACTGCACTGATGGGGGACCGTTTAGTCTGGCTAGCTACTCGACTAGTCCAGTTTTGTGAGTCCAGTAGGTATGTATTTTGTAAGTGGCTTCCTAATGAGGATTTAATAGGTGTTAAGTTGTTAAGTATAGGTAAAAACGCCGCTCAACTAAATTGAGTTAAATTACGGTTTTCAGTTGTCACTTACGCACATAGATTTGCGTAATTTTCGAGTATAATATAGAAAATACTTTAAGACAGCATCGCAGTTGCCGTAAACATACTTACATACTTATCTCTTACAAATTTTGCTGATCAAATGGTGCTCATAATGTTACTATTAGAAATTATTTCGAAAGAATGCAAAATGACTCACTCTTATACGAACGCTTGATTCAATTCAAAGGTTTACCTACTGGCGGTAGTAACAAGCTCAGTTCAAACGCGCCTCTTATCAGGAGTGGATCTGATTTGGGACTCCAAACAGCATCATTGTAGTTTTGTGCGTTCTCCATCCGATTGCCTATTGTTTCAGCTGTAATGGGATTTCCTACCTTTGTATTATAGCTTTGAGATATGCACATGCATCTATACTAATGTTGTAAAGCTGAAGACTTTGTATGCTTGAACGAGCTAATCCCAGGAACAAATTGGCTGACATGAAAATTGCTTTTAGTGCTAGTTGTTCTTAAAAGAATGTATGTCTCTGCTTACGCTCTAAACTATGTATTTGTGTACCTACTTTTCATTAAAATCAGTTCAGTAGTTTATATATACCTAAAGGCAGAGAGGCATAGTTACTTTGGCAGTATCAATTTTAGTAAGGACATATACCTATCTGTGTAATTCGAAAACTAGTTTGTGATGTAAATGCAGCATCCCAGTGAAATGTTTTCGAGATAAAGCGCATTGAACAAAACTTGCTGTGACTACGGTGAGTTGGTAGTTATTCGTCACTATTACGCTTCATCTGCGGTTTTCGAATGCTGCAGTGAAGGGTTGACACATATTTTAAGGGTTTTACATTACATGGACAATAATTCAAGTTTTGATTTCTACATTAAATGGGTAGGCCTATAAAAGAAAATGAAATCTGGTTAGTTAGTGCTTGTCGTGTGTAGTACTTTCAAGACGTATTTTTTTTAAAATATCGTTCAATAATATAAAGAAAGTGTGACACCTAATACTGGTTATATACCAATAGGTAAGTATTGGGTCTCCTGGGTAACTGGGTTAAAGAGGTCAGATAGGTAATCGCTCCTTGTAAAACATTGATACACAGCTGCAACCGTTTAGACTGGAAGCCGACCCCAGCATAGTTGATAAAAGGCTAGACAGATGATGATGATTCAATAACATTATTCACTGTAAAATTCACACTTGAAATAACATCCATTTACATCATGATTTTCAGACATCAAAATAAATAGACAGACACTACAATATGAAGATATTATATTAAAATTACATTAAATTCCTCATATTTACCCGACTTTCCTGAGAGTGACAACCATGACACAACGTTGCGGTTTCAACGTTGCAGTAATCGATGCGAAATATACGTAATGATGCGAATAATTTGCACTTTTATTGCACAAACGAAGCATATGGTTACTGCAACCGAAATTGCAGTTATTTCAATAGGTTCGAAGGAATTGTATTACTTTTTTTATCGCCTTTTTTCTGTAATTAACCTAATTATTGATTGTCGGAATCAAATTGTTGGTGAAACTTTGGGCTTCTGTGATCCAAGGTCCCTTCCTAACTTCAGTCTGGCTAGATTTCTGTAAGATTTTCATGAATAAAAGTCAAAGTATCAAAATGAATCAAAATTATCAGCAGTTCCAAATCAATTTAATAATATTCTTAATAGTTTTAAAAGACAGTTTTTACAGCTATATAAAGGTGTCTTTACATCTTCCTTTATATATATTTTCCATTGCTTAAAAGCCAGCCATTTTAATACTAATGAAAAACAGTTCATGTATCAAAATGAGTACTAGCCTTACATAGCAAGATACATCTGTAAAACAAAATACCTACCATACAACCCAGTTCGACAGCCGAATTCAGCCGCGTCCAAAAATAAAATCCAGTTCCATTCTAATTGGGGTTTCTTGGATAACTATTGTCTAATTGGTGTTCAATTACAATAGGTTAGTCTGATTGATTGTATCCCCGGATTAGAATTGTCACTTAGACTGGCTTACAAGATTGTCCTCCTCACTATTTTTAGACTTGAAGAAAAGAGAAAATGTAGAAGCAATGAAATAAATCTTGGACTGATTTTAGCATTTAATTTGATAGAGTTTGCTGACGAGTATGTATTTATTTACCTTCTTATATTTTGAGCTAAGTGTTTTTCGCCGATCTATCTAGTCTAGAGGGCGCTACTTACCGAAGATTGATAAATTAAACATATATACAGCCTATACAAGGCTATAATACTGCCACGTTTCATCCAAGTTTCATCAAAATCCACTCAGTAGTGTTTAGGTAAAAAAGGTTTAGGTAAAAAGAATCATACTTACATCTTTACAAACCTACGCAGTGGCTACTAGAATATTAGTAAGGTATAAAATTGCTATCAGTCTAAAATGAATGCACAGACTAACAAATATACCTACTATAGCTCAACGTCAACAAGATTTACAAAGTGATTTAAATTATGATTAGATTGTGATTAACTACCTATCTGCCTTTTTACATTGTTAACCTTTATGAAATTAAATTTCGCTCAAGAAAATTCAATGTTTTTCAATAATATCTAAATTACTTTGTACAATGTATATTTTGCAGTTTTGACTTTAAAGTATTTCTACCTACTTAAAGCTTTGTGGCTGCTTAAAAGATTAAAGAATAGTTGTTTAATTATTTTCTAAAAAAAAAAGATTTGAGTCCAAGATAATTCTGCTTCAAAACAGTTCAATAGTTCACTTGTTTCCAAAACAAGAAACCTTTTAAAAGCAACAAATAAAAACGTTTATTCGTAACAAAATGCCAAGTTTTGCCGCTATCTTTTGTGTATCAAAGCGCTAAAATGTCTGGTAGGCGTTTCAAAGCGGGGAAAGTAAAGAAAATTCCTGTTATTCATCCCAACCTACCCATTTCACTGTCAGGCCTCCTAACGGTAGGCGTGAATATAACAGTCCACGAAATATCGCGGTACATTGAGTTTTTATTGTTTTATGTATTATCTGTGCATTTTTTTAGTCTGTAATCTGTTGCCGCCATTTGTGGGCCGCCATTTTGTTTTTTGTTGACGTTTAGAATATTTTTGTTTGTAAATTGTGTGCTATATTTTTGAGTATAACATAAACATTTAGGGTTATTATTTTAATCTGCTTATAAAATGTTAAAATTACATAAGATATACAAAATATTCGCCCGTTAAAATGAATCTAGGTATCCATAACAATTTAGCCAATATCGCAAGGTGAATTAATATTGAATTAATTTCAATTAATTTGTTTGTTTCAACTGAAACCCGTTTAGTGCCATTGACCCAATTCCAAAACCTTTCAAGTAGATGTAGATGAAGTATAATTGAATCAAAACTTGGATAAATAGATACTCCCTGTTATAATGTATTGAGACATTCGGATTTCTTGTGGTAGTGGGTTAATGGTTTATCAGCAATTGCTACTGGTTGTTATAATAAGTTCAATTTGTTATAAAAATTACAATAAAGACCAGAATATCAGAATCCTTAAGAGAACAGCACTGGTATCGATAACACAGTTTTAATTATATCCACACTTTATTAGTTTCTTAATTGTTTTGAGGAAGAAATATTTGTTGAAATTGGTATATCTCCAATTCAACTTAGTGAGGACTTGATTCAAATATTCCTATTGACGTCATATTAGAAATTATACTGTTTATTTTTCTAATAAGCTACTCCGTAGAATGATTTATAATGAATATAACACTGAAAATTGGCAGGTATCATTTTCGTACCTTATAAATTGTGACAAAACAGACAAAAACTTTAGTTTTATTATCTTTCCACAGGTTAAGTTCCACTCCATTACATTTTTATTAATTTGATGCAATGCTTCTGGTTCTATCAGGCAAAACAATACCCCGGAAAATTGCGATTTGCAACTTTTTGCAACTGCTACTGATAGCAATTGCAAATTGTACAATTAGGTTTCGGAAACTTAAGTTTTCGATGATGTAAACCGAATTACCGCAAAGAGGCGGGTCTCCTAGGAGGTCCTCCTTTAATGTTAGAACTATTAAATTAAAATTCCTTAAGTAAGTATAGGTACCCAGTAAAATGGCTAAGAGATAATTTTTTATCATGAAAATTTACACAAACACTTATTACTTGACCTAACCCTATGTTCATGTATCCATACCCATGCAAACCGGTTCAGTATTTTTATGGCGAAAACTACAAACAACAGCTTGGACTGGCAGAATATTTTGAATTCATCAATTGATTTTGATTCTTATCCCATCAATATTAGGTATATATTGCAATGCTTGATCTTCCGAAGAAAACGGGATACTTCTAGCTCGATTGTCAAAGATGGAAATTATATCCTTATAGCGTCGGAATAAGTATTAAGTTCCAACGAAACATTTTAATTATCGTTCCGTTTGTGAGTCTGTGGTTCTATGCTTACAAACCGCAAAACCGAGTATTTTGCTAGATAATATTAAGCTGTCTAATCGAAGTAGTTTCAGAAACTATGGAAACCTAGTATGGTTGTGATTGATTTATACCTATCTATTGAATCAAAGCAACAGGTCGGAGTCTCGCTGATTTTAACAATAGGGAATATTGTAGTGCATCAAATTGCTTAAAAGGGACAAAATAAAACCAGAAAACAGTTAAGTAAGTAGGTATTTTTTTAAAGGAAAACTTGACTTTAAAAAATTACTTTGACTACATGTTCAAATACCTTCTATACTTTCTTAATACCAACCTTCAAATCAAATTCGCACATATCGGCTCATTAAGAGCCTATTTCAAGAACCCCTTATAAAACCGTGCACTTTGTAAGAGCAAAATCGCATACCTTTTGTGCCAATTTAACACCTCACATTAAGAAATACGACACCAAAGTTCGCGAAACTTTTCATCTGCCATAATAGCTTATTATAGTACAGCCAGTTTTATATTTCAATGCTTAATATTTTCAAAATTAACAATATAATTGGGCAGCGAGTCGAGTTTGGAGCACAATGCACGGTGCTTTTAGACATCTGGCGTTGAAAAAAGGGCGGATATACGAAACAGGGTCTCAATAGAATCGTGTCCCAAAGGCAAGGAATTTTATCATGATTCTTCCTTAAGTTCCTACAGAAAACAAGCGATAATATACCCTTTCACTACGGGCTTAGGTTGATAGTTGCTTGTGCATTGATGGCTCTTATTTCTATTTAGAATGTGACAGCGGGTTGCATCTGAACATCCCTTACAAAACATTCGTTTTGATTTTTTGCGCAGTAAATTGATGTGTGTTTGTTATTTGATTTCATGGCCTATTTTGATAGTGTTACGGTTGGATTTTGTTTGTTAACAGTCGAAGAATAAGTCATCACCCTTTGTAGGAATTAGGTGTGGCGTATAATTAGCGATTTTGTGAAAATTGTTAGGTAAACGCGCTTAAATGTAGGGTTGTCTACAATGCAAGCAGTAAACGAGAATTGTTGAAAACATGAAATATGAGTTACTTACCTTTATTTACTCTTACTATGAATAAACTGTTGAAATAATCCTTAGAAACCCCTTACTTGACTCAGTTGAACTCTTAGACATATTTTGCATCAAATTCCGAGAATCATAGTCATATCAAGTGGATATGCCATTGCCTATTTGCATGAACTGTTTCCAGAAAATACTGCTAAAATAAATTGGCTACGTCTAGTCCTTAATACTATCACAATGCTAATGTAAGTTTGTTACGCATTCTAAGTAAAACGTCTACACCAATTCGAGATGAAATCTTGTTTATTATGGACTAGCTTCTCCCGGTAGCTTCACCCGAATCCCGTCGTTACTACTCCACGCACCCGAATAAAAAGTAGCCTATAACCTTTTTTTTAACGACGTCAAAAATCATCAAATGACCCCTCCCGCTGTGGGTTAGCAGCGGTGAGGGAGTGTCAGACTCTTACTGACTAAAAACCGTCGTGTTCTGTCGTAGGCCTCATAAGTAATTTGGCCACACAAAACAAAAAAAAATCTTCATCAGGCCGACAGTTTTTGAGAATTAGCGCGTTAATCAAGCAAACTCTTCAGGTTTGTAACATTAGTTATATCTGATTTAAATATACATTTTTTTCTTTGTTACAAGAATATTTATTAATTAGTATTTCTGCCAGCCCTTACAAGTAAACCTGATTACAAAGTAAGCGTGTTAGCGTCACGCCCAACAATTTTGTGCTATTAAACTATTTGCAGAATAAAAAGTGGGTCCTATGTTACACCCTTGTTAGATATTGTGACATAAATGTTGACTTTCCATGCATTTGTTTTATATTAAACACTGATAGAATAATCATAGAGGTAGTGTAGTATAATTGATGTCTAAGAGAATTTCCAAATTTGGTTATCTTCATTTCTACTTGCATCATCACCTTTCTTGCCTTTATCCCAATTTTTAGCTTCTACTATATTAAAAGTCTTCGTCTTCCTAACTTCTGTTTCTGACGTCATATCACAAGTAACATTATTTCAAGTCTTATCGTATTTCACACAATGCATAGGAATATATTATTTCTTCTTGCATCATCATCTTCCTTAACTTAGCTTCAGCCAATTTTAATTCTCCACCCTCTTCTTCATCCACACTTCTCCATCTCCCATCATCACAAAATAAACATTTTGGGCCTTACTACAAAAACTTTAAACCCTGTTTTACACGTGTCTAATAAAATTTTGGCTGCAAAATGAACCATATGTCAACGTCATAATTTGACATTTTTTTAGACAAGGCATAAACTGACGTTAAAAAGTTTTTGTGGTAAGACGGCTAAAGTTTCTTTGGTCGTCCCCTTCTTCTATATACTTCCATGTTCATTCTCAAGATCTTCGCTTTCACTTGAAGTGAGAAAAAAGACCATGTATCCGGGTTATTCGTAATTTCTTTAACACTGCAATCGGTTCAGTAGCTTGACCCTAAAATGCAACTGTGCGTGTATGGGGCACTACGGCATGCATTGAAATTGGTATGTTTATCCAAACATCTGTCACATTAAACTTATTGAATGAACACATTGAATTTCGTCACCGGTCAAGCACCTATGTGTGGCAAAAAATACTTTAGAAGCAAAAGGTATTATATTCGAAGACATAGGATGTTTAATTTTGTCAATAAAACTTCTGTATCATACATGAAGAGTCTTGTCAGTCTTGAAATAAACAGAAATGTACTATGTAGAAATTACTACTACACTTTTATAATACAACAAAACATTCTTTGATGATGATAATTTACCAATTAGAATAATCTTTCATATCACAAAACGACGTAAGTGATTATAATAATTTGTTCTTTGTTACAAAACACATTTCTTTTGTCTCTCATCATCTCCTAATATATCACCCAATTTGTGAAACATAGCCTAAAAGAAATGTTATTAACAGGACCTTTGATCAACAGTGATGTTACTCTCAAATACACCATGATCTATTTCGAAATCAAAGGAAAAAGTTTAGAAGACCGGTTTGAAAATAAAATTATCATGTTTACATGGTCTTTTGAAGTGAACCCAGTCATTTTTGAAGTTTATAGTATAGTTTTCTTTATTAATATTCGGTGTCAAAGTTCCCACATAAAATGAAACTTGATATTTTTCGCAAAATTTAGTCGATTAAGCATTGTTAGAGTGTTATAAAGATACGAATTTGCAATTGTAAAGATAGTTTGTTCATTCTGTTTGTTTAAAATTTATTACAATAGTATGTAAATGTATTCGTTTACAAATTACCACGAAAGGATCAAGTGCGAACACCTATAACTTTATAAATGAGTAGACAATAAACTTTGAGAGAACGGAGCATCGACATTTTGAATTATATTTGAATTGATCAACGCTTTTCGTATACAAGCACTTGCCTTGGTTTGTTCGTCTTTTTTAAAACTAAGTAACGATATTTTAGTTATATTTTCTGTCTGTCTTTTTGCTTATTACAAAATCATTTGTTTTCAGTGATAATTTGCGGCTTACTCCTACAATCCTTATTTTTCAGAGATTTATTGTAAAATATAAAACCAATTTTAGAATCTATAAAGTACACATGTCTTTTATGTACCTATAATTATAGTATTGAAATAAACTAAAACGAATACTTCAAGAAAAGTAATAAAGAGATTTTATTTGAGTTCATCCAAAATTTAAAGGCTGATTAAACAAAAATACTTTCTACTACAATGCGCTAAGAAACTTCATTTTCCAAACGGCTGGGTTTATAAAGATTCTTTTTAAAATCAATTAAACTTTATCAAATTAATAATTAAACTAGAAGCAAATTGGTAATAAAAAGCGAAAACCTCTCACTGGGTTGTTAACATAAAATCGAACGATTAGTACCAAGACAGTTAATTTCGATATTACCATTTCAAAATTCTCGAAACTCGAATTACAACTATGTAAAACACATCGGATTCCAATAGAACATAAGAAATAAACATTTATGGCTGATAAAGCTAAAACCAAACCCAACCATTTATTTACTTATAGACTATAAAAATGAAATTCTATAATAACGTCAACGACCACTGGCCTATAACACTCTGATGACGGAAAAAAAATGTACCGATTTCGAAACAAACAAAATGATTATTGTATAAATATCTTTGCTTATGAAAAAAGAACTTTTGTGACCCGACAAATGTTGGAATATGGTAATAAAATGGTAACGGATGGTAATGGGTTAGATAGTGGGCCGATTTGACCGCCCCCCACCGGTCGGTACAGGTTAAGAGGCCTGCCTATCAACCATAAGTATATCTCAGCGTGATAAAATATTTGTTTATGAATAATTCTTCTAATGTTTATTGTATGGTTTACTGGTAGTTAATGACGGGATGTGATATTGATTAAAATTTTAAATGAGTTGTGGATTTGTTTCAACGTCATAAATGACAAATTTATGGTGATTTTTCCAAAAATATCGGATGTATCGACAAGCTGTTTATTTTTGACAAGAATCGAATTGAATACTATCTGTATCGATTACTTATACCAATCGGAATGGAGCATAAACTACAACTTATTTATCATTTATTTGCCATCCAACGTGGCAATGCTGCCAGCCTCTTGGGTACACTCCCGGTGGGCATCGATGAGGAGTTTTTTGATGCAATTTTTTAAATATTTTTATTTATAGTAAGTGTATATATTAGGTAATAAGTTAGTTGATGTTGTATATATATTTATTATTAAGTTATTATAAAATATTATATATTTAAAAAACGGCATTATATGAAATACGAGAATATTTTCTAAAGGGGAAATTTTAATAATCTTGAAGAAATAGCAGTCAATATTTTCAAGTATTGTAGAACGGAATTTTATTTCGAAGTTGTGCGAAGCCGATTTCGAGATACCTACGAGGCTAACTCGACCAGCAGTCAGTAAGATGGAATTTTGCACGCAAGGGAGGGTTAGACCGAGACCATGCATGGTTGGTCGTAACGACCGGACACGGCGCTTGAGGGTTACTAAAGGTTGCTTTCCATATACCGTTTAACCAAAATTGAGGTAGGCGTGTATTTACTCGCTAGTTTCCTGATATTTGTGAGAAAGTAAAGAGGTAAATGAATGTTTTTTTTTACCTATTGAGGCAAGGAAATAACTTAATAATGTTTAGGTATATTTTCTTTTATGTTATCTTCTTATTAGGGTTTAATGTTTGTTATATTTTTCTGACTCTGATTTATATTATGCGAATAAAATAGGTTGGTATACCACTAGGTTGTATATTCAAACTGTATTTCCAAATAACATTAAGCCCTTGCTAATCTGATAATAGTTAATTTTAATGATTGTATATTAAAATTGTTTTTTTCTCTCTTTACAGGTAAGCTGGTCTTAAAATCATATGCTACTCAAGAAGTAGTTAAAGCGACTATAAAGGCAAATAAAACTGGTAATTATAATTTTTATTATAAGTACCTACCTTCAAACATCGTTTTATTGGTAGTAAATGGTTTTTATTCACAATATGCATAACAATTTTAAATTTATTGCTGCAAAAAATAAAAAAGAAAAAAAAACGATCAAGGTAACAGGTCCGCTATTTTAAGTAAACGAAACATTTCGTTCAACTATTGTATTTTTTTATAGTTGAAGATTGGACAAGAATTATAATAAAATTATTTAATTGAATAATCAAAAATTATACCGAAGAAATTGGCACTAACTGTATACAAAAGCTTAACATATAGGTACAAAATTTTGCACGAATTTCATGTAAATAATTTATAAACTATTAGACTATTAATAAAAAATATTATCCGTTTAAAATACATAAAAAAGCTTAATAGCCTACACTTAAAGGCATAGGAATTATAAGATATGCGTAACTCAATAAAATTAAAAAAATATGCAAATTAATTATTTTATTCGCACCTTATTACCTAGATTAGGTTACAAATTGATACACACATTTTAATTTTTATTGTTTAAAATTTTAAATAAATTCAGTGTTATGTGTCACTATTAAGGATTATAATGTCTATTAGGTGCGAAAAATATCAATTTTAGTCAGTAAAGATTTTTAACCACTGTGCAGTGTAAAAGCAGAAGGTTCAAATTATTTTATTTTTTTCTATGGTAGCGTTTAACTAGTGAAATCAAGAAAAATAAGCCTATTTAAGATTTATTAAAAACCTCAGTTTAGGAACTCTCAAATAATCCACTTATTTTCAGTACACTGTAGTAGGTACACCTCTTGTACTCAAAGCATCTTTAACAATTGTCGCTACTGCTAAGTTCATTTTTATTTCACATCGTAAATATATTAAAAACCTTAACCTTCTTTCCGGAAACTCATCTATCCGCTGCTTAAACCATGTATATTGACACGATTAACATTATCGTTGTATAATTCACAAAGATCTTTCAAAATAAGCCTACTGCTATTTTTCTGTAGCCTCCCGATCAATCGCATGCCTCCCGTGCCAAGGGGTTCAATAGTTCACGCTCCACCGCCTGTACTGAGCTGGTATGCTGACGGCACGCAGCATTCTAGTGGTTTCTGTTTAGTCGCGATTAGCTCGTCTTTGAACTACTAAACTATGTTCAAGTTATTGTTTACCTTGAGTTTGGTAAATTTTTGTTGTGTCTTCGTGTACCTACTGATCAAAGAAATGAATGCCGATTGGCATTTGTTTTGTTTTTCGGAGGAATAATAGCAACTATCTACTAACTTGTATTTATCAACACATACACACTGCAATACCTATTAGTTTTAAAAAGAGTAACCATGGAGTTTCTTGCCCGTTCTTTTCCTTAGGAAACTGCTTTTGGAATGGGCAACTAGAATTAAACCTATTTATAATTTTGACGTTCATAAGTGCTTGTAAAGGCCTAAATGAAATGAATGATTTGACTTTGATGTATGTTTCGATCGAAATTGTAACTTTCGCATGTTCTAGACCGAAATGGATGGTGATAGTCATTTGTTTAGTTTTTCGGAGAAATAATAGCAACTATGTATGTTTCGGTTGAAATAGTAACTTTAGTGTGTCCTAGGCAGAGGTTGTGCGAATATAATAACAGGGTCATTAGGCATTTTAGCTTTGATGTTAATTGGCAACTCATATAACGCCGATGTTAGTAGAAAATTATCTCCAATTATCTCTTTAGCTTCACAATAAAAAATATAATCACTTAACCAAATTTGTCTCAGTCAGTTGGCAGAATTTTCAAAGCAAAAGCCCGTTAGTAAACAAGGTAGGTCCTGTCAGGTTAATAACTCAAAAAAATCCCTTAATTTATTTCCCCTCTTCTCTATAGAACACAACATTGCCAAGATAAGCAGATGAGCGTTTTCTTTATAGCCTTATCAGCATAAAAATTAAGTTCGTGTATTACGAATGTTTGTTTTTCAAGGCTTTCGCCAAAACAAGACGATAAATGTCGTCGTTAATTTACTTTTGACTGTACTTTGAATTTTTTTTCTGTTGACCTTTTTTGGTTGTTAGGCTTTTTGTGGTGTTCTGGGCCGGTAAACGTATGATATTTATGATTGCTTATTAAAACAGGGTTTTCAAAAATTTTACACTTGATAATGGATAGGGAGTCCAATATTTTTCAAGTGTGGGTCAATATTTGGCAGATGCATCTGTGTTAGTAGTAACTTACCTTTTTTATGTTAAATCATCAAATGTCCCCTCCCGCTGTGGGTGCAGCGTGAGAGTGTCAGACTCTAACTGACTAAACCCCACCATGTTCCTTCTTAAGCTCTTTATGTATCAGGGCCGCGGTAATTCTTTCGAACAATCCCACAGCCTCGGCAGGAAGAAGATGGTGAAGAGAAATTAATATGAAATAGTTGGAGACAGTTAGTCACCACGACATCAACATTAAAATCTCTTAAACAAGCCCCTAAGTCTAGAATCCACGACACAAATTCAGATTGATCTCCCAAAAACACGTCCCCAAACACCTAAAACTGAAGTAACATTATCAATCTTCAGTTGAGTGTGAATTAATCCAGTAAGTGTAACATCCTTTAAAAGAAAGGCCTTCAACGACTTACTGACAATGAAAAACGAGGTCGCCTTGTCGATCACCTGGACCTCGGAGTAAGGAGAAATGAACGGAGATGCCATAATAATGGCGTCCACGGCCAATTTCGGCCACGGCGGCTATTCTCATTTAAGGAGATCAGCCAGCTGCGCAGGACATATTATAGTGCACAAGCATTTGCGCAGACACAGGTGCACTCCCTATTCCTTCACTCTCATAGCCCGATGGGACGGCAATCCGACACGACCGGAAAGAGATCAGGACCGACATTAACGTGCTCTCCGATGCACGGGTGAATCAATCACTAACTTCCAGACTATGGGCTGCTTTGTGAAAGATTAAGAAAACCCACGAAGCGCTACTTTCTTAGGAGATTTTCCGTTATGGCACCTTTTTTTTTTATCGACGTAAAATCATCAAATGACCCCTCCCGCTGTGGGTTAGCAGCGGTGAGGGAGTGTCAGACTCTTACTGACTAAAATCGTCGTGTTCCGTCATAGGCCTTTTATGTACCAGGGCCGCGGTATCTCTTTCGAACAACCCGCAGCCCCGGCAGGCCTTGGCCCTGCTGGGCCCCGCTGGGGTTGCTGACGTCTCTTTGAGGAGCGCGTGGAACAACGCGCGCCGTCGACACGGGTCTGTCGTCTAGGAAGACAGAGGGACGATGAGCCACCCGAACTCACCGCCCACAGACCCACGCCTACGGTGGCCGGGAGTCATCTCGCGACACCCGGCGCCCATGGTGTCTACCTGGTCCAGCGCGGCGGCCGGGATGAGAGGTGCGGACTCTCTGGCGTTCCGCCTCCTCCTTCTCGAGCATGACCGCTTCGCAGAAGGAGGCGACGGCATCCCATTCCCTCTCGCCCCGGACCATGGCCTGAACCAGGGCCGGACGCGAGAGGTCGCCGCCGCCCAAAGCCTCGACGAGGACCCGGCGGTGCCCCTCCCATGCGGGGCACACCTGGACTGTGTGGTCCACCGTGTCCTCGGGGCTGTCCGCACAATGGTGACACCGGGCCTCCTCACGACCGATGCGGTGCAGGTACCTCCCGAAACAACCGTGTCCGGTGAGGACCTGCGTCATGCGGTACGTGAGGGCGCCGTGACTCCTCCCGAGCCACTCCTCAAAGAGGGGACTTACCGCCACGATGGTGGCGTGCCCTTCCGTTATGGCACCTCCACTAGACATTTTGTTGTCCATGACCTGGACCTTGCTATTGTTTACAAAGAAAAATCAAAGTAGGTAACAGCTGAAAAGTTTTTTTCTTACGGATATTGTTTTAGAATTAATCTGGCTTTAAGGATTATCTAAACACCTTTTTGAGTTTCGTACATAGCCTAATTTCTAATAACTTTGATACCATTGGTTTTCAGACTGTTTGGATTTATAACTATTATATATATCTTTATTGTTTCTTTTCGCTTTTATAATTCATCAGTGACTAAGATATACTTACTTAGAAAGTATCAAACGTCAAAGTAGTAATACGTCAACAAAAATATGAAAAATACCAGTCCACGATGTATTTATATACAATTTTGATTATTCATGTTTGAGCTAACTTTAGGTTGGAAATTCAAACCAAAATAGACCTTTTTGTCTCAGTCACTAGTTTATTTTTATATAAAAAATGGACCTTTGTTTCACAATGATTTTCATCGTAAACATCACGACACCTTGAACGAAGCCAATTATAAATTCTCGCTTAACTGTCTCAATTAGCCGAAGGCTTAATTAAGATATCATTAGAGTGACGAAACGGATTGCATTAGCTACTCCCAAACTCCATGCAAGAGCGATCGACAGTAAAATCATTTGTAAGTGGAAAATTTACAAAAAACGGCTAAGTGTGAGTCGCACTCGCACACGGAGGGTTCCGTACCGCAAAAAAATCACGTTTTTTATATGAGAGTCTTCCAAAATACTTATTTTATTCTAGTTTGCAGTTTTTAGTATTTGTTGTTATAGCGGCAACAGAAATACATCATCTGTGAAAATTTCAGCTCTCTAACTATCACGGTTCATGAGATACAGCCTGGTGACAGACGGACGGACGGACAGAGTCCCCTTTTACCTTTTGGTTACGGAACCCTAAAAACGGTCAAGTGCGAGTCGGACTCATCTACAAAGGGTTCCGTCCTTCCTAAAATATTTATTACTAGCCGTTTGCCCTCGGTTTTAACCGCGTCCCGTGGGTAGGTACTACTGCCCTTATCGGGACAAAATATAGCCTATGTTACTAGGGAATACTGGAGTGGAGTTTCCAGTAGGTAGTGAAAGTTTTTTTTTCGAATCGCTTCTGTAGTTTCGAAGCCTTTGGTGTACAAATGAACAAAAAATGTCTTAATTATATTAGTATAGATAGATGACCTAATGTTTAGTATTTGTTGTTATACCAGCAGCGGTTTTTAGGGTACGAAACCCCAAAAACATCTGTAGCGTTTTATTTTAGTTATGAAAAGCTATCATTTCAATTATGTCTGGTATGCTTTTGTTTTATTTTTTGTTCAGAGTTTTTTACGTTTTTTCAATTCTAGCGCGAATTTTGTTGCTGAAACTTTTTCTTCTTTTGTACAATTTTTTATTACTTTTTAATGCAAAACAATTAAGAAGTTTTGTAATTTAAGTATTACAGGTCTTCTTATTCTTTATCACTTTTAAATTATTTGAATCTAGCTAATATCATTTTCTAAAAATAAATAGGTGTCATATTCACCAAGCCATAACTATAAAAATACTAAACTATATATACTAATACAAATAAAAATACTGAAGCTAATACAAATTAAAGACAAAACTCCTCACTAGAAATTCTTCCACATATGTAATACCTTCAAAATCTAATAAATTCTCCATAAATAATCGGCACGGATAATGAGCTCTCGGCGAAAGAGTGGGGATCGCTTTGCGCACTGTACACTTAAGGCAATAAACCAATAAATCACTTCTGCGCAGGTGAAGGTCAGGGCTCAATATCCTTGCCGATGATTATAGGTAAAAAACCAACAAAATAAAATGAATCCTACATAGTTTTCCAAACATTTTACACCCACTCTCTCATCTCATAAAATGACAAATAAATCCGTAGCAGTTATTATACAAAACAACTTTGTAATTCTTCACTAACTTCTTAATACAAAAACACGTGTATGTCGTCACTGAGTGCGCGCGAGTTGCAACTGCACGGCCCTGCACAAGTAGGTCTGATGCGTTGTGACACGCTCACACACGCATAGACACGTCACGTGTTGTGACGTCATCTTAGCACCGTGATTAGCGAACTGGATTATTTGTAGTAGGT
Organism: Helicoverpa armigera; assembly: GCF_030705265.1. Taxonomy (NCBI): domain Eukaryota; kingdom Metazoa; phylum Arthropoda; class Insecta; order Lepidoptera; family Noctuidae; genus Helicoverpa; species Helicoverpa armigera. The sequence goes on along the minus strand of NC_087145.1, from coordinate 3,627,073 downwards.
TGCAGAGAAAATTGGTCAGCTGCTAAAATTATTTAAAAAAGAGAACATGTAGGTTTTACCACCAAAATAAAATGAATCCTAACTACTACGGCTTTCACACACTGCTAACTGACCGTGTGTGAAAAGGTTTCCCGACATTTATTATTAATATTTATTATAGTTTTCCAAACATTTTATACCACTCTCTCATCTCATAAAATGACAAATAAATCTGTAGCAGTTATTCTACAAAACAACTTTGTAATTCTTCACTAACTTCTTAATACAAAAACACGTGTATGTCGTCACTGAGTGCGCGCGAGTTGCAACTGCACGGCCCTGCACAAGTAGGTCTGATGCGTTGTGACACGCTCACACACGCATAGACACGTCATGTGTTGTGACGTCATCTTAGCACCGTGATTAGCGAACTGGATTATTTGTAGTAGGTTGCAGAGAATATTGGTCAGCTGCTAATTTTTTTTAAAAGAGAGGACATGTAGGTAAAACCACCAAAATAAAATTAATGCTACATAGTTTTCCAAACATTTTATACAGTTATCGGCACGGATATTGAGCCCTGACCTTCACCTGCGCAGAAGCGATTTATTGGTTTATTGCCTACATTATGTGTATTATGTGTACAGTGCGCAAAGCGATCCCCACTCTGCCGCCGAGAGCTCAATAACCGTGCCGGTAACTATGCCGCTCTCTCATCTCATAAAATGACAAATAAATCCGTAGCAGTTATTACACAAAACAACTTTGTAATTCTTCACTAACTTCTTAATACAAAAACATGTGTATGTCGTCACTGAGTGCGCGCGAGTTGCAACTGCACGGCCCTGCACAAGTAGGTCTGATGCGTTGTGACACGCTCACACACGCATAGACACGTCATGTGTTGTGACGTCATCTTAGCACCGTGATTAGCGAACTGGATTATTTGTAGTAGGTTGCAGAGAAAATTGGTCAGTTGCTAAAATTATTTAGCGTTGGTTTAATGTCCGTCTTAAAGAGAGATCATAATGATTTACCATCACTCTCTCATCTCATTTGCCTTTTCCCGACAATTTTGTGGTCAGTTTCCAGTCTTGCCCGATGTATCTGAGTACCAGGGTTTTACATGGAGCGACTGCCTAGCTGACCACTCATTTATGAATATTTAAAGAGAATAATTCCATCGCCTGATCATCAGCATCGTAGACTGTCCTTACAATAAAATTAAATGCCTTTGATTTACAAACAAATAAAACAACTTTAATAATACCTTACCTATGTATATCTACTTTACTGTCAAATACTATGCTGAAAACTGCATCGAATTCGGTCAAAACAAGTCAAACTGAAAACCGCCTTTTTGAAGTCGATTAAAAAACAACTTTAAAACACCTTATACAATTTATAAAAATACAAAACAGTCTCAAGTTTAATGCACTCAAGTGTATCTTGCAGCAAATGGTAGGTAAATAGAACTTGTCAGTGTCGGTCTTGCAACTAAAGTATAGCTTGTCGTGTCAATGCACGTTATAATAGTAGTTCTTGAGGTCTGGCGTTATAAACATGTTACCTACATAAATACTAATTTATGGAAAATTGGAAATATTTGATTAAATGACTGTTGTTCATCATCAGATTTTTTATTGACAAACTGTAGGAACTGGCCTCTTCTCATACATAGAAGGAATGAGCGTTAATCACCACGCTTGTTGAAGGTAGGTTAGCAATTTGAGACTTTAAAGTTTAAAGTGTACATTCCCTCAAGATTCACCTTAACTCAGTTATTGGTCAAAGACAGAAATATAGGTACATAAAACTTAGAAAAGATAATATTGGTAATTGAGCAACCTGGAATCGAAACCGCACACCCATACTTGAGAGGCAGATAAATGCTAAAATTTTTTGTACTTTTTTTATGTGCAAATTACATAAACGCACACACATACCACATAAGCCTTTAACCCTACAACGACCACGTAGACAATGTAGACATAGAACCTAACCGTCTGTCGCCGCAGACGGCCAGAAGACTGTCAAGTGTTATCCCGTAACCCTATCCTGAAGCCATAGGGGACAGGTGCTAGCCCAACTCACGCCTGACAGGTCCGTTACCCCTTTTGCGACATGACAGGTACATGTCATTTTGCATATGGCAGGATAGGGTTAAGTTTGTGTGTGAATTGTTTACGTGGTTTATTAATGGTGGTTTGTTTTTTTTTATTAAATTATGTGAAAAAGAAATGACATGCATGTTTTTCATACTTTCAGCTAAAATTTGTCCAAATGGGAAAACGCTTGGGTCAAAATAATACTCGGCAAAATTCGAGATACCGGAGTTATTATTACGGATATATTTTTAATAAAATGAAATGAAGATTTTATTCTTAAGAGTTTAAAATAAAGATTCGATATTTAAAACAGTCCAAAAATGCAGCTTTATGTTTTCTTTTTTACCTTTTTTTTTTGAAAAGGCTCGGAGGATGATTTTTATGGACAGATAAATAGTCGTTAAGTTTTGTAATGTTATGTCAAAGTTACTCCGTAATTCATTTCAAAATCAAAGTATCCCATGACTCATGTACCTACTGTAACTACAAACAACCAATACCAGCCAACTCACAAAAAAAAACAAAAAATAGTCAGACATATCAAAATCTAACCAAAAAAAAAATTCCAACACACAGTTTTAATCCCAAAATCGAATTGTGCGCACAACAAAAAACTTGGTTATTTCACGCGACCTAAATCAACACGTTTACTGTTACTGTAGGGTTAACAAAAAGTATCCTTGTAAGTCTCGGCTTATGGTGTTTCATGGGGGAAACACGTTGATAAGAAACTTTCTTGGATTTCGGCGTCATACGTATTTGTTATACAGGCAAACTGAAATACAAGCAAAATGTATGTATAGATTGCATTTGTTTCAAGTGCGTATTTTGTATAATATAGTATGTTAAGGTACTAATATAAATAAAGAGGAAACACTTTTTTCTTTGTTTGTACCTACCCGAAAGGCATCGAAACGACCGAACAGATTTGAAAAATTCTTTCACTGTTAAAGAGTTACACTCTTCCCGAGTAACATAGGAAATATTTTATGCCGGTACGGCCAGTAGTTTCTACAGGGCACGGGTAAAAACGGCTGTATTGTAGATACAGACTCAAATACAAGCCTACGTATATTTAAATATTTTCTGCATAATTTTGTTTCTAACACTTTATTTTAAAACAACCAAAATCCCCAGCTTTTAACTTAGAAATATACAAAAAGCTTTGCCACAAACACTCATTTCTAAAAACACCAACTTACAACGATATATGCAAAATAATCCCTTACTTAGAATAATATACCTACCCTACAGAATACAGAGCTACAAGTTTTCAGACAGCCATATCTAAGTATCTAGGTACAGACTCAGGTTAGTTAGCACCAAAATAACTAAATTAAACGCGACAAGACTGAGGCTTAACCCCCCAAATGCTAAGCTGGTTACAACAACCCCTCGAGACCAAACTGACGCCGTCAACCAGAATTACGTTATTATGGTCAAAGTCTAGTTTGGTTTAATTAATTTGAACCGAACCTTGCATCGAATACTACCTATATAAAATGATATTATCATTCTAGAGCCAAGCTTTGGTTAGGTTTTGGATCGCCTTTGTATTGTTAGTATAATTCTTAGATAATTTTACCTACTGGATACGTCATTACCTTCCTTTACAATCACTTTACTCACTTATGCTTCACTCACCTGCACTGTATAACTTTCTCAAGGTAAGCTTGAAAAGTAGTTTCTTGCCGGTTCTTCTCCATGAGACCCACTCTTTGGAACCGTACAACTAGCTTGATGTTTCGAAAGAGCACTCATCGGGCTATTTGAAATAACAATTGACTTCGAATTTGAATACTGCATAGGCATATCATTTGTATTTATATCAAGTTTATGCTTGTGTTTGTAATTTTTTTCATATGTGTGCGTAACGATGTGATCGATAAACAAATGCATGAGTGAGTTATCACTATTTAATGCGTTGCTTTGTCTCCCGCGGGTAACTTATCATACTTTGTCTCATAGTTTGTGTTCATGGCAGATCCGGTAGGTAACATGATCTAAGGTATAATTACACTCGTAATTAGGTTATTAAATTTGAGCTTATGCTCTGCCTAGAAACCGTTGTTGCGTTTATAGTCAGTAAGGTCTGGCGTAATTATGTTTTAATTAATAGATGGTGGCTCATTTTAATTATGTGATAACTGCCTACGGTGAGACATTGATCTATGTAAGCTAACAATAGTTTGCAATATAACCCTACTGTGTTTAATTAAAGATAATCGACAAGTACATAAGAAGAAGCGTATGGGACTTATGGCTAATTTCTGAGCACCCTTGTCGCTATCTAGCTTCTATCTAAATAGATAGAAGCCTTTTTATTAAGCTCAAAAATCTGCCATTATGCATAGAGCATATACTAGCTAGCAGTGGACTGCGATAGGCTGATGATGATGATGATGATATACTAGCTTACACCCACGGTATCACCCGCATCTTCTTGCAAATGAATAAAGCGTAGCCTATGTTCTTCTGATGTACATAAATTATAAGAGCTCTGTAACTGTCAAGTTTCATCAAAATTCATTCACCATGTCTTCCACTGGAGAGATGGTACCTTCAGATCCATTGAGTTAAGATCAAGTTCCTGGGTAGGTAATTTATAATGTAAATAAAATTTTTGCTCCCCCACTCTCAAAGGGCTTATTAAGTTGTGGCAGAGACAAATATTTTTAAACCTCGAGCTTTGCCAAGTTTTGGGCAAAAAATCGGAAATCCAGTTTTGGAAACAAACTTTTTTTTTGCTGTACGTTTTTTGCAAGTCCGTTGTCGGCCTCATAAATTCGTGTCTGACATCAAAAATGTGTTTAGGACGTGTACAATGTAATGTTTTGGAAATTGCTACCATGTTGTTCGGAAATAAGGTCTAATTTCGTTTCCCGATTTCCATTGACTTGCCAAGAAGACTTATTCCCATGAAGCATGGCTTGTATGCGAACACTGAAGACTATCACAGTTTACAGTCGTTCTTCTACGGCTAAATACCTGATCTTTGTAATGTGCGTACTACCATTCATCTTCATACTGATTTATAAGCCCAAACAAACTATAAGGTCAACTAAAAGTGTGCAGTGTGCAGTGTGCAATTAAGAGAACTCTCTGTACGTGCCATAGGATCGCTCATTATTACTCGCCTTTGCTCAGCTTGCTCTATCTTCCATCTAGACATAACACCAAAACAAGCATCGAATTAGAAACTCGCGCTGTCCGCTGAAACAAACTTCATGATATATCAGTTTAATATATTTTCACATAACTGCACGGGAATGAAGCAGCAACTAGTTACAGGCAAACAATAAAATAATAAGGATGACAGCAAACTTGTACACGACATCTGCGAGTTACGTAAAGGGCCATGTCTTAAGCATAAGCAAAAGCGATTTGGTGAAACAGCGATTGATTTCAAGCCAAAGTCCTCGCCCATTTTGTTCATCACAAAAAAAAGAAGAAAGTGTAGAAACCAATTTAGGATGCAGACAGCACAAAAACCTCCCTCAATCTGTCAAATATCTTCAATAGATTTTCAACCTTATCACAATAGTAGAAGGTTAATGTTCGATTGGTAAAATGTGATCGATTCGTGTAGGTTGATCTATCAGCGGGCTACTGAAGTGGAGGGCAAAATCCTTACTAATACCTATTATGAACACGAAAATGACTGTCTGTTTATATTTAAACCGATTAAAATTTTGCACACAGATAATCTAGAGCCTGATACAGGACAATGGCTACTTTTTATCCGGTTGCAGGAAGTGGTTTCCTCGAAACGCGGGTGGAACAAAGGTAACTTGCTACTATTTATAATTTATGCTTCATATTCTAATCTACAACCACGTCGTGCGTGGTCACAGTGGAAAGTAATAATTTTAATGACAACATTATTATCAGAATTTAATGTTGCCATAAACCTGTGGTTTCCGATTATGAATATGGCCACCCCGTTGTTTCCTGGTGTCGTAAAATTTGGTGTTTTCTTATGTCTGTTTATGTGTAAAATATGTCACGTTTCAGTTGATGGGTGCGAGCGATTGATTGAAATCAATATGGTTGTTTATATTATTACGAATAGGTGTCGGTACGTTACTTGGTAGGTTGACATTTGTTTTAATTCTCACGAAGTAGGTGGTCTTTTGTTGTTTTGATGGCCTTTTATCCAGTACTTCTAATTACATAATGATATTGAACAATCTAACAACAATAGAACAATGAAACGCTGGAGGGAAGACTTGGACAGCTTCCTCTCGGACTGGCCTCAAGCAGCGATGGATAGAGAAAAGTGGAAGACTTTGGGGGAGGCCTTTGCCCAGCAGTGGGACAGCACAGGCTAATAAAAAAAAAAAATGAACAATCTATGGGTCATGTGAAGTTACACATAACCTATATAGACTGCTGATGTTTGTAGTGCAAGCAAAAGAATAAGAATAAGAAAATTTATTTGCTAGAAACATGGTAATACAAGATGTTACAGTCGGTATACTTAAGTGTTTCACATGTCTCGCCGTTGTCAAAAATTATTGAACAAGTCAGGAACTCAGGAACAGGGTCTGTAACGTGACAAAAACTCAACTCTAGTAATCAAATAAAGTAAATCAACGAAGCTTGATGGACAAAATTACTAGTCGTTGACTTCCCAGCAAAACAGCGACTTTCACGATATTTCGAGCCGCAGCGCTTCTAAAATCTCTCCCCGCTAACAATAGTACCCCAGCCTTACCCCGACATATTCATTTTCTTTGAAACGCGCACCAACTTTCTAGAGTTTTAATAAAAGTGTTGCTAGCAAATACATACGTCGTCCACAACGGAAGCTCTATACTTTTACTGTTGACGTGAAAAAATCTGGCACTAATTAGACTTAGTGGGACGCGACCCGTTTTTGTCAAAATTGGGTCAGTACCATCGAGAATCAAATGACTAGCGGAGATGTCATAACGCAAAATCTCGCACCAAAATCCGGCTGCCGCTTACACGCCTTGTTTGGAAGCTGCCCAGTATATACTAATATTATAAAGCTGAAGAGTTTGTTAGTTTGTTTGTTTGAAAGCGCTAATCTCAAGAACTACTGGTCCGATTTGAACAATTCTTTCGATGTTAGATAGCCTATTTATCAAGGAAGGCTATAGGCACTTTTATCCGGGTTCGTGCAGAGGTTCCTACGGGATGCGGATGAAACCGCTGGCAGAAGCTAGTTCACAATAAAATCACCAATCAATGAGGACCGGTCTTGACAGATCTCTTGAAGGTCTCGGTAGTTCTAGTAACTGATCATGCCGTCTGTACGTTACTAGACCTACAAGAAGGCGCCTGACCTACCTTCCTTATGTCATCTCCGCTGTTTCCTTCCTCCGTGCTCAGTACACGCGTGAGTGGTAGTCAGCATTTGAGGGTTGTGGCAGAGATATGAAAATTATGAGAGTGTTGTTAAGCTAGTTCTGTAAGCGTTTATTTCTGGTTGTTTTAATGAAAATGTAGATTTAGATATGAATGTTAGAGATTTACTTGAATGTCTGCCTGATTCCATGAAGTTAATTAACAGTCAAAAGTATAACATATTTATTGTGGTTTCATACAATGCGTTGCAAAAATACGTGTTAAGAAGTGTTGGGATTCCTTGCCGGTATCTGTATGCTTATAACTACATAGGTAAATAGGATAGGTTACTGCTAAGCAAACGTGCTCCACCCTTGACCCCCTAGAGAAGGTGACAACCAAACGCTATGCTGATTTGATTCAAAAAGGATCCATAAATATTATAACATTCACTTTCCATAGATAGAAGACCTATCACTACATATGTATGTATTATCAAACAGTTCGCCGCAGCTATCTGTATATCTGCAAATAATCTCAAAAACTACACTGCAGCCCACATACTTATTCCGATTTTCACAAAAATATAGTGAGTCTTGATGAGGGTTTAGGTATTTCATTTAAAATTATAGCACCTATCTGCACTAAGCTCGGGTGTATCGCTGCTAGAGACAATTTTAAAAACATAAACTGACTTGATTATATTTAACTTCTAATACAAGAATATCTTAATGAACTCTTTAGAGATAAGAGGAAAAGATCGGAGTTTTAATTTTTGCGCACAATGCAGTATTATCACTTAGATCAGAAGTGCATTATGCTTAGAACAGTTAAGTAGAATCTTAGGGCTGCCTAGATAAAAATAAACTATTTAATTATTTTTAAATTTCTTAAATATGGTTAATTTTTTGGTCTGAAAATAACACTCGTAAGTGAATTTCAAAATTTCGTGATGCTTTCTAATAATGTCAAAAATATATACTTTTTTCCATAGGTACTCAAAGTCTGCGAAACTATTTAAATATGTATAGATAATTCTATTAAAAAACTGTTAATTCAACCAATTTTCATAAGAGAATTTTACAGACAGTTACGTTTCACCCGTAAAGCAATCTAATTTTATTTAAAAATAAAAACAAAAAATATCTCTAGCAACCCTACAAACACAAGACTATACCATTTGCATAATGTTTATTAAAAAAACATAAAAGCTTCTCATTAGATCGTCGTAGTATAATCGCAAAGAAAAGACTTAAACACAAATAAAAAAATATTTTATGTTTCCTCATTAAAATATCAAATAACCAAATCAATTTGTATGAATATTATTAAAAGCGTAATATAAATCCTGCTAATGCTAGCATTTGCTGTCAAAGAAATATTTTATTCAAATAAGAAATTATTTTTTAGTATTTACAAAGCAAAAATGTGCTAATATAATCCATTAGACGGTATGGCGAATTTTATGTTAAGAAGTGACGCTAAATATGTTTTTTAACACCTTGCTTAGGACTACTCGTTTTTTTTTTCTTTTTTAGAATGGCAAAAAATGTTGGGAGAAAAAACATTAAGAAATAAAAAAAAACTATAAAAATATAATTGAATTTTTAGTGTATGCTGCAGTGAAAGTAATGCAGATGTAATTTGGACGCTTTTTGTTTTTTTTTTTACTAGAATAGTTTTTAACTCTTAGACTTAATATTTGAAAATGTGTTTGTTCTGTAAATATCTATGTTAAGTTGTTTATTTTTTAAACTTGCTATCACGGAAACCAGTAATAAAAACTACTTTTCCTTATTATTCTAAAAACGCAGTCTGCGCAAACGATATGAAAAATGTGTTTAGCAGCAAACGAGCTTTGAGCTTATCTGGTCTTGCAGCTCATATAGTAAAATAAAAAATACGCTCTTCGCTGGCACCCTCACTATAATGTATTTATTGCTTGCTTTGAGGTTAATTTGTTGGTTATGAAATATTAATAAAATTACGCTTTTGATATTCCAAACTATATTCAAAATACAATTAGTGTCATAGCCTATGAAAAATGCAATTTAGTTCCTTCTATACCTTGAACAACATAGATATTTTTCTTTAAAACCACAAAGCTAAATATCATAACAGTGACTCAAATCATAATTTATTATAATTAGCTAAATTTTATCGCCTAATATCAAGTTACGCGTTAACAAAAAAATAATTAAATAAATTATCGCCGCGCCATTCTTAGTGATGACATAATTATGTTTCTGTTCGCACATTTTCTCAAATAAATAGACTTAAGTCAACAGTAAATGACACATCAGAAAACAATAGGTCCTAAGCAAAGAGGACAATATTGCGTGATTAAAAAAAAAAGAAAAAAATCATAAATCAACGAACGCATCCATAAAAGTCGTTCGATTTTCAAAACAGAGCTATAAATCTGCATGGCTTTGTCAGTGACGACAGGACAGACATTTTAAAGGCTAATAATATTATTCGACAAAGAAAGCCCTTTTGTTTGCGACCGTACCTTCTAAGAAAATAATGTTTAGTGAACTACAAGTGTTTTGTTCTTGTGGTCTTACTGTTTTGGTAATAACTCCGTATGTCTGCATGAATGAGTAGAACTTTCCATCAAAAATCAACCTTAAACTATGCGGCATAAATTTGAATTCATGTTAACAAGTTTGCAATAGTAGTTTTTGAATACCAAGTTCAAAGCGCACTTTCACGTAAACGTTTTATATTTTGTCGTCTTGACTTCGAATTCAGTAAAAATATTTCTACAACCACTTTTCTTTATAGACTTCTATTTAAAGTTATACTTTTTGCTATATAGTTGGCCGCTGAGAAATTTTCTGATAGCTATTTGCTCTTTCCATTCTTGTCACTAGATTATTAATCAGAAAATATAGCATAATTTTTTCCTTAAATCTAAATATACTGTGTCATTTTTTTGGGTTCCCCTAAAGGATTAAGAACGCGTAGAGAGTACAAAATATATAATTATAATTTAATGCTCTTTTGTTTCAAGAGATTTGGTAATGACGTAGACTAAAATAAGAGTCCATTAACAGAATAAAAATTACAAAATATGTGAACATAATGAACATAAAATCTTAATGCAGTGATGTCCAAGTTATTTCGTTCTGTAGTTATAATGTAATATATACTAATGGGAGATTTTAGTAGTGACATAGTTACCTGTTTTGTATTTGTTTATTTGTCTATTTACTGAATAATACGAGTATATCATATTTATACATAACCCACCTAGTCTAAATATTTACAGAAATAATTTTGTATTTGTTGATTCTTTTTATGGACATTTCTTGCTGAATATATGTTAGGTAATGAAAATGTAACTAATTATTTTTTTTCTTAAAAAATTGATTGACTTACCTATAAAATAATATAAAAAGACTATAAGGGACTTTCTATACAAACCCACACTTCACCAATTTTAACTCAAGTCCTAAGTGAAGATATACAATTCAACATTTTATACTTAAAATCGTGAATATTCTCTCAGAATTTTGTACAATCGTGATGAAAAGTGATTCGGCTTGAGGATCCTTTGTGCCTATGCAAATACGTTTATTACAGGGCCCTTCCGTCCGAATTTAGAATCTTATTAATTGGGGCTTACTCATCTATTGTTGTTTTGTGCTCGACTGTACTTTTGTTGGGACCTTTTCGATGTTCGAGTATGTTTAAATTATATTGATGATCTGTTCTTTTAGAGGGGTGGTTTTTTCTTGTAATATGGGGCTAATCGTGTCTCAAAAATTCTTTCATACGATAGAAAGAAAACAAAACTGTTTTTTTTTCCTAAAACTTCTTTCAAATCTGATTATTAGATACATACTATGTATGCTGAAAACTGTATCTAAAATCGGAGATGCCCATGTATATGTACTCACCTCGTCTGAAATCGGTTAAAAGAATATCACCAAAAAAATATTCCTTGTGTTACTAACCGCCTCTTCTACACTCTCTTGCCAATTACTAGGGTCAAATGATTCTATCAAATACAAGCACAAACTTAAGCTCAAAACTAAAATCCGAACATTTCATACTACTCGAATACAAATGTGAATCATCCAATCAGCGTCTGTGACATTCCTTAATCCGGTTACAAGCGGAATATTTGACGTCTGATCAGGCTACGAAGCAAGGAAAGATGAATGGAGTTGCCAATAATGCAGGTAGGTCAGGCGCCTTCTTCTAGGTCAAATACGTACCAAAATGATCAGTTTCGAGTGAACTAACGAAGTGTTCAGGTTCTTGGAGACATCTGTCAATGATTCACAGGACATTGACAGGAAACAATTGGTCCAAATACGGCGTACCCGAAGGAGTTTCGGATGGCACGATACACTGTAGGCTCCCGGCTATCATTGAACATCCTTGGCAGTCGTTACGGGTAGTCAGGAGCCAGTAAGTCTGACGCCAATCTATCCAAGAGTTATTGGGTTGCCTGGGTAACTGGGTTGAGGAGGTCAGATAGGCAGTCGCTCCTTGTAAAACATTGGTACTCAGCTGAATCCGGTTAGACTGGAAGCCGACCCCAACATAGTTGGGAATAGGCTCGAGAGATGATGAAAGAAGGCGTAGGTATCAAAGACGTTTCTCGTCCATCGCTCACCCGTTATGGCACCTCCGCTAGTCATTTTGTTCTCCATGGATCAGCTTATGTGGTCGTTATTATGCACCCTAGTGTATTATGCTGATTTAGATAGGGGATGGTTTGTCAGGTAGTTACACTGTTTTATGGTGTGAGATTCAATTTTGCTGCACGATCGTGTAATTTTGGGTGGTTCTAATTTCAAAGGGAGTTACTTATTCTGTTGGTGGTCGGATGTTCATTTGTGTTCATGTTTTCATTATATATTTTTGTGTGACATAAACCACCTTTAAAATGAATGCAGACTAATATAAACTAAACAGATTTGTAAAAAATTGGATTATTTTAAAAACATCCAGCTACGGGCCTCAGTCTAAAATTCAATTAACTACGTAAATAACTATATTATTTTTATATGGGTTAAAAAATACATACAATTTATGCGAGTGAAAAATAGTTCAGACTCTAGCTAACATTAATATAGGATGAAAAACAGGTATTAATAAAAAACATATCGATCCATTTCTTAAACCAACTATCGTTATTATAATAAGAATTAACAAAACAACAATTTGATTTCTACGTCTGAATTTGTTTAATAAATATACCGTAAGAGATCGCTAGTAAAAACAGCATCATCTTCTCAACAATTTCTTGCAATAACAAGTACTCATTTATGAAAAGATTTTTTCTATGACAGTATAAATAAGCCCAAATTATTTTTGTGAAGACTTTTTTCCCCGAATTTTGAGATGCTAGAGGTCAATTTGGCGTGTATAGTCATTGCAAATGACACTCTACGTGACCAATTATCTACCCTCCTAACTGTGATGAAGGTGGGGAATTACCATTCATCATACGATTTTTAATCGCAAGTAAATGTCGCAACATCGAATTGTAGGAATACCTTGTAACATGTAGTGATTTAGGTACCTATATAATGCCAAATATAAAATAAATATGGCTCCTGTTCCTAATACGCAACTAACTACATAATAAGCAACTCCATCTCATTACTATAATGAGTCTTCAAGTTAATGTGTTATATCAATCATTCACCAATAATGCAACAACTTAATTTACAAAATACAAGCTCGTAGTCCGCTCACTAAAGTCACCATGTTAAAAGTAGCGTCCTTCAAAATGGGGCGCTCCAAAAAAAAACGCTCCTACCTGCGACGCGACAAAAAAATCGCACGGTGCACAGCCAACCGGTAACCTGGTACCGCTGCCTAATTATGTACGAGCAGGATTTTGATTTCACATCCACGACGGGCCGGCATTACAGGGCTGCTGTGAAATTGAAGCGCAGTGAATGGGTAATTTACTTATTAATTAAAATCGTCTATGATGGTATAGTCTTTAGTTTTGGTAGAATGTACTGGCATTAATTTTGAATGAGCTTAATGTGGATTACATTAGAAAGTACATACTTATCGGAGTTCTTAGTTTATTCAGTTAGACTGACTTCTAGGAATATGAGTAGGCAATGTACGCAGCTGAGGAAAAAACTAAATTGTTTTCAAAAAAACTAACGTTTAATGATTTGTCTGACTGTGCATGGCAATACAATCCCAAAATAAATATTAAACACACACCCTATATGCAGATTTATTAATGTTTTCCCCTCTCAAAATTGTTCGCAGTGCCCTTATGGGGGACTAATGTCCACGAATGGACATTTAAGTCCCATTTATGAGGAACCCTTGTAATTTTTATTCCATATTATACTCCCAGAAACATTATTAGGAACTTGGATCAGTTCGGAACAAGATACAAGATAAAATAATTAATAGATGCATGTAAAAATCTAAAAGTTCCAGGCCATATTTTATCAGATCATTTCGACAATACCATATTATTGTATTGGCATCAGGACTACATACGGCTACCAATTTTCATGACGATCTTTGGAAGATGGTTAAATTAGTTTCTATTTCATACAGGTCAACCTAATAAAAGCACGTACAAGACAAACAAACAAATATTTTAATAATTAAATAATTCCCGTAGCCATTCAAAAAAATCATAAGGACAATATTCAGAAATGTTATCAAGATCAGAAACGTCGGCGTCTCAGTATTAATTAATTAATTCGGCCATATTTTATAAGGTATACATTAGAGTCCCCTTGAATGCTTTGGTAAAAGGACATCTTGCCTTATTTTCGTAGACCACTAAAAGCTACGCTATAAATAGCTTGGCTATACATTTATTATGTATCCAGGTAGCAACAACCGGTGAATCCTTATTATAATGTTGAATAATAAATTTGTTTTAGTCTGGATACGCTTTTATGGTTAAACTGTAAAGCTAGTATAAATATATTTTTAATTTTAGTGATTACAACTATGCAATTAAAAATGATTTTCAGGTTATATCAAAAAGAGGTTGTAAAGATAGTTAAATTGTATTGTTTCTGCGGCTGTAATTGCAATAAAGTAATTTTCATTTTGAATTATAAATTAATTAAAAGAACAAATTAAAATTAACTTTTCAGTTCATAAATCTGCGCGACTTTTGGACTTCATTTACAGGTAAATTGCGAAGCTGTAGTTTTATTATTTATTTTAAATTGAGATGATTGATGAGGCTTCACCAAGTTTTTATTCAAACTCATTTTATTTTTATATTTTTTTAAATTAATGATGTATTGTCTATAAAACTAGAAATATTATAGCTTAAGCATCGCTGTCACTGGAAGGTGAACTCAAAAAATATAATATCTAACAGTTTTTTCCCTCTCAAATGAAATCCTTGGAGAATTCCCATCAAGATCCCATGGCCCTTTGTCTAGAGGCCACCCTTTGCTTTATTTGGCATAAGTAGGAAATTTTAATGGCCACCGTAAAAACGGAGGACGAATTTTAAACTTTTATGGTTAGACCGACAGACATTATGAATAATAAATGCATAATTCTATTATTTTGTTTCTGTGTATCGGTCGCGCTTGTTTTCTTGTTTAAATCGTCAAATATTGACATACTGTTGTTACAGTTACAGCCTTTTTTTATCGTCCCACTGCTGGGTACAGGCCTCCTCTCACACGGAGAATGATTGAGCATTAATCACCACGCTTGCTCAATGCGGGTTGGTGATTTCAAACTTAATAGTCCATGTTTCCTCGAGATGTTTTCCTTCACCTTTTTATCAGCCATTGGTGCCCAAGATATACTGAGAAAGTACATACATACTTAGAAAAGTTGCATTGGTACTTGCCTGACATGGGATCGAACCCGCGTTCTCATACTTGAGAGGTTGGTCATTTACCCACTAGGCCACCACGACTTTTATGAATAATAAATCTATACAATATAATTCTATTATGTTTTTCTGTGTATCGGGTTCGTTTGTTTTCTTGTTGTAATCGTCAACGTGATCATATATTGACATGTGACTTGAATAAAAAATGGCGGCCGCCAGCCGCCATCTTCAAAGAGGAGGAAGTTTGATAAGTTTCCGTGTATAGTATCGCGGGAATAGTATTATTAAGTATAATGTTTATTTATAAATTCTATGTATGTATGTTGTACTGGTAACCCAGTTATTTTGAAGGCACGTGTCAAAATATTCGTAAATAAACTACACTTACATAAGTTCTGAAGATATTACTGAAAAAACAAATAAATATTTAAAAAAATAAAACGGAATATTTTATTTATGTCTATTAAACTTTGTAAAGTCATTGATTAATGTTATCAATATTTCAGCTAGTCCAATAACAAAAACTAAAAAAGTGTATAATTTCACATTAAAACAAAGTTTTTTAGAAACTTTTCATAAAAATCGTAAACAATGACATAACACAATCAATCAAATAGTTTAATAAATTAATTTTAGTATATATCACGCCGACATTCTGAACATTAATTTTGTTCTAAGCCCAGCCTGTATTTGACAACGATAATATTAAGCCTAATTCAATTGTATTATAAAACGTGCTAGTACCTATATGTAGGTACATTATATATTACGTAGCATTCAATAAGCAATTTCAAACAAAAAAAATAAAATAAAAAAAAATAATGTCGGGACACCTTTTCATATACGGTCGGTTATCCCCATGGTAAGTTATTAATTAACTTGTGTTATGGGTGCTAACAAAAGTGATAAACTACATAAAGCTACATACATAAATTGGTAAAAACATGTCTGTTTATCCATATTTCATTGCCAATTTTCGTTTCTTTTTTATTCATTGGTCTAAAACTGAATTGAAAAAGCACTATTAATATGGTTATCATACAGACACTACCATAGATATCTAAAATTAACCCCCAGACTATGGTATACATAAGTGATGACCTATCCTTTGTCTGTGGCAAATTATTCAAATAGTAAGTTTCCTATAATCGATTGGCCGATTCCATACTCGATTCTATCGATATTTAAGTATTATAGTTTATGCTAAAACGTATCTTTACTAATACAATAAAGACGAAGCATATTTTTGTTTATGCCCTTAAGGCTCCGAAACTACTGAACCAATTTGAAGAATTCTTTCACTGTTGGAAAGCTACACTCTTCCCGAATAACTGAGGCTATATTATATCCCGGTACAAGCTGAAGTTTTCACGAGAAGCTTGTAAAATCGCGGGAAAATGACTAGTTTAACATATATACGATAAAACCAACTAATCTTATGCACATCACTATATAGGTTAATCGATATGTAAACTCGATGCCGCTGAAATGACAACACTAAAATATGTATAGTTGTATTAATTTGCGTTTAATTAGTTACGCATACAAATTATTTCGGTGCCATTAGTTCGATAACAATGATTGGATATTAGAAATTCTGTCCTTTCATTAACAGGCTAGTAGATACTAGCCGATTTCCCGCGGCTTCACCCGCGTCCCGTGGGAACTGCTGCCCGCAATCAGATAAAATATAGCCTATGTTAGTCGAGAAGAGTCTAACTTTCCAACACTGTACATCGCTCTAGTAGTTTTTATGTCTATCAATTACAAACAAAAATATATTTTGTTAATTCTTCATAATATTATGTTAAAGTATAAGTAAATATAGGGAATCTATCGAATACATGAGTGTCGATATCGATAAGTTCTATCGATTCCAGTTCTGTTCTAGAATTCCATCGAACATTGTCAGCCCGTTCATTGAATATTCTCATTTTAAATCGCCCCCGTTCTCAATAAAATGCCGCCTAGACGTCTACGAGGCGTCTTAGTCGACACAATAGTGATAATGAAACATGCATTACATCGCCTTTTGTGTTCCCCCCACCACTTTCCGAGCAGCCAATCACGTCGCCTTGGAAGTGGAACCAGGGGTTAATAAATTTAAAGTACATACCTTCAATGGAGTTTCTTGCAGATGATGAATTATAAAAAAATCTTTTGAACTTCGACTGTTGTTTGTTCTTGATATTAATTATGGATGGTGTATACTTTCAGCGTATACTTTTCTGTCGTGAATAAATAATTGAGTATGGCTTTCATTTCCTTGAATAATTTCCAAATTGATAAATTACATGTTTAAGCATCATAAGTAAATAAACAATCGTTATTATCAACATCAATTCATTAATATGAATGGCAAATCAGTAAACAAGTGGAATAAATTAAACATAATTAGAACCACAAACAAACATATCTTCAGAGAGGTTCATTTTAATTAGTTTACTAACATCACACAAAATGCATATATTACTAAACCACGCAATGTGCATGAATATGATTAAATCCAATAATACTTGTAATACCAATATATATTCCCGCGAAAATCTCCCTATTCCCGGGATCCCAGCACTAGATCGCGCCGGGAATTACAAATGTAGTTATTGGGAGTCATATTTGATATTGAGATACCATATTTTATACGAGGATATTACATCAAAATTGAATTCCTGTTGAAATCACTTAGAATATGCGAACTAAAATGTTACATTTTGTGAAAGTAAAAAGATTTCCAATGGTCGTGGAAATTGACGGTATTCTGTTACTTTTATATTAAAAACGAGTGCTTTTAGATACTGTCAATTGGGACTATTATGTTGTTGAAGAGAGAATTTTAACATTTTGCCAAGGTTCACAAATCTTTATAAATATTGACTTCAGAAGTAAATAAAGAGAGAAGACCTATAAGCCTCTAGATTTTCATATGGTGGTACATATAATAAATAACAACGATTATTGAAGTTTTAAAACAGCGAATTCCTCTTAAAACGATTTTTTCAAGATTTTCAATAAACTCTTTGCAACAAAAATGGCCTCATACATTGTACACATCAGAATAAACATCTACGAAGCTCCAAATAACTCTGAAACCGACACATACTTTATATATTCATGTCTTTCGAAACAACCCACATTCAATATGCCTGCAGACGTGCCGTTAGATCATTTGCGGTGGGTCACAAATAGTGTCGTCACAAGATAGTTCCCGGACAATCCCGGGATTACGGACTTGGTTCGAGAATCATAACGTATGGCGGGTGAATTTCGTGTGACTTTTTGTGGAAGGATTTATAGAATTAATGGTTGTTTTTTTTTTGTAAAGGTGATTTTGTGTGAGGGCATTAAATTATTTATGTGTTTTCTTTTGCGATAAATATAATATTCTCTACATATAAGAATAGAGCTATGGTGATTGACCGACCGTCCTTGAAGTAAACAAAGGGCTGGTATCTAATATATAACTTGAACATGGTATGCATGGTATAGTAGTATTAATTTCTTTCATTTTAAGATCAGCCAGTAACTAGAACGACCAACGAGACAACAAAAAAACTATAACTTAAATCCCGTTGCCCAATAAATCCCGCAAAAACAGTCCACAAAGTCGCATCCCTAGTTATGATAGCTACAGAACCAGACATTATCGTCTGAGTGAAACCGCAGGCGAAGCCAGGAGACGACGCTAGTTACAAATTGGTTCCCTCAATTTGGTTGTTGATAATCGGGAATCGAACGCTTATTTGGTTATTCTGATTAGTTTGTATAGTGATACTTTTGAAGGAAAGAATTTTCTAGTACTTTCTAAGGGTAATGAATTATCTGGACAAACCTACTAATATTATAAAACTGAAGAGTTTGTTTCTTTTTTTTTTCTAGGTACGCTAATCTCAGGAACTACTGGCCCGATTTGGATAATCAGTGTTAGACAACCCATAGCCCATCATCACATATGTACCTATGTATGTGCATTGCATACTATTGTGCTCAGAACTTAGTTGAAACCATGAACTTTCGCGAAAACTATACCTAGTCATAACTGTCTGCTTGATACATCAACGGAGCATTTTTATTTTCCTTACTTTCAATTTTAACCATCAAAAGTTTATATACAAAATTATGATGAGTTCAGTAAACTATCATGTCCAGTATTTTATAGTCTATGACCAATAGCCATAGACATTGAGACGAGCGATGGACGTAAAATTATTTATGCTCTCCTATCTATGTATTGCCACTTAGTTTAATGGTATGTACAGACACAATGTAATATAAGTATATTTTACTACAAAGTTCATTGAACCGTAGTATAGAAAATTCGGGCTTATCTAAAACGATTTTACAGTTATGAGGTAAAGTAGTCGTTTTATGGAAAATTATTGATATTAAGCAGTGTTTTGTTAGGCTAAAATCGGCTCGATTCTAACTATAGAAAAAAGTGAAGGATACAGATTTTAACAGCGTTTCTATAAACTGAAAATTGATTCAAAGTCTAGAAAAAACTAGGCAGATTGCTTGTATAAGTGGAAAGCAAATAAAAATATTGTATTGTTTTGTTGTCTTGAAAATATTGTATTGTTTTGTTCCCGATGTCATACCTACCTACATGTCTAACTTTATGAAAAACTTCATCTGCATCAGTTTAGTATCCTATTTCTTAAATAAGGATTGCTTATACTTATCTTATACCTTTTTTAAGTCCTAGTCCTTATTCATATACATACATACCTACACTTCACCACTAAATATATAGAAACCACTTCATCAATCAATTGTACCAATTATTCACAAACAAAAAACCAGAAAAATAGGCCACAACGGATCTAAAACCTAGATAGTTCTTATTTAAATCCCCAGCTAGCAGCCTGTCAGGCTGTAGTCTCTGGGCACCATTAACTGATTGCCACCTCATTCGGCTGTTTACTTAGCTGTCAGGGTAAGATCTACCCGGGTTCTGAACCGCGTAGGATGAGGATGGGGAAAATATTGTGGGTAGTTGCATTTTCTTGCAGTTTTTGTTTTTGTTGAATTGTTTTAACTGTATTACTGCTTGTATGTTTGGTAATTCCGAGCACAAATTAGATTGGCATACCTAAGGAGTGGAGGATGACGAATTAATTTAAATTATCCTTAATGTCATATTACAACGTCAATATTAGTTCCTAATGTTCCTATAACGTATTTTTTTTGAATTTTGAATAAAAATGTATCTCAAAAGTATAATATTAAAAACACACTTTTTATTACTTTCCCCGTCCATCTTTCATGTTATTACACAAGTCTAAATAACACATACATACATACATGCATGCAGCTTAATATTTCCCACTCCACAAAATACTGAAATTCAGAACATACGCGAATAAGACACATATTTCACAACACTAAACATTAATATAACACTCAAACAGGACTTTCTGAAATTAATGAATGCAGCGGACATATGTATGTACCTACGTACGTCCTCAAAAATAGGTTGAAAAATAGCCTCGCATTTTAGAAAACAGTGCGAAATACGTATTCCGTAGGTCCTTTGACGAACGTAGCAACTAGAATTGCGAACAAAAATACATATAAATATATAACACATAGAGAGAAAATGCGCTATATTGCATTGTATTTAAAATGGAATTTTAGAAGGGAATGCTATAGATGTTTTATTTCACGAAAGCAGTTTTGACATTTTTTTCGTAAATGTATAAGCACATTGTCTTTGAAAGTGTAAGCAGTGGCCGATTTGCTGAGTCAAAACTTCAAAAATTGGCATCGCACTAATTAGTGTATGAACAGATTTGGAAAATTCTTTCACTGTTGCAAAGCTACACTCTTCCCGAGTGACATAGACATATATATGTAGATATACATATATATATTATCCCGGTACGGGCAGTAGTTCTCACATGACGCGGGTGAAACCGCATGGCTAGAGCTAGTCTTACCTAACTTCAAGAGATGCTTTCAATTCCGTTTGATACGAAACTTACTCTCTTATGTATTACATGATTAAATAAACAAATAAACTTGACAGGTTTTTGTTCTTATTACTTAGTTATGTATTATATTCCAAGGATAGTTGTAAACAACTCCACGTCAAGTTTGTTAGACAAATAATTTCATATTCAAATATTCTAGATAACCAGTGTGACGTCATAAAAAGCTTTTACAAAACAAGTTTCTGTTTTCGCTGCAACTAATGTACTTTCCATAACATTGCGGTATAAATAAGAAATAAATCGCATGAATGTCTAACTAAAATTGTCTGTTTGTTTATTTATTTATTTGGATGTAACTAGGACTCTGATCTCATGTTTCTAAGTATGTATATCTATTCTCTGAGCCCTAGTGGGTTGGTTACCCCAGTGTACAATTTATTCAAATTCCATTTTGATCAAGTGGCAATTGGCTGATATGATGATGATGATGAACCGCCATCGCAAGCGCCGGAGATCCCGGTTCGATTCTTAGATTGGGCTGAAATCGCTTTGTGGGTTACAGAAACTAACAAAATTTCACTCGGAGGATTCGAGAAAACCCCTAAATAAGACCAGTAGCAGTCATTCAATCCATCATCTCACATAAGATCTCGATAAGAAGATAAGTTTGCGAATGAACCATGGAAGAAGAATGAATGAAAGAATATGCAGAAAAACAGGATAAGAACCCCAAAAAATTGTGATAAGGCCAAGAAGTTGAAAGTGGAACTTTGGAACAGCAAAAAGCTTCTTATTATCCTGTAAGGGTACGGGTGAAACCGCGGTACAAAACTAGTAAGGAACAATAATCCACTGAATACCTGTATAAATCTGTATTTTTGTTTTGCAATACGACTCGCTAATGCGATTGGATTGGACGTGGTATTGCGGTGACCATGAATATTATAGTCCTGTGTACTTGTCCATAAAATAGATTAGTTTGTGCTCATAGTGGTTACAAAGTCTTTTATGGAGTATCGTTCTGTGTGTATGAATTAATTTTTGTTAATGAGCATGTTTGTTGTATTAAGATGTATGATTTGAGCATTTTTATTGTATTGACTACAATGAAATTGTGTACATAATTTTTATTTTAACCAAAACTCAATTTGTGTTTCTAATAAATGTATTTTTGAACAGTTTGCACTACCACCTGCTCATAAAGCAGAATATAGATAAAATAAATGTAATGAAAAACGCAAACAATTTACACATATTTCATACTTTTAGCTACTAACTAAAAACAGAGATACGAATCTTCGCAGCAACAGATAACTATAAAAAATCCTACATTTCTTTGTTTTTCAATTTTAAAGTGCAGAATTATATTTATCCTCTATTTATAATAACTCATGGAAACAATACCGGCACTTCAGAATATGTTAACATTGATATCATTCGGATTTGTCCGATTTAATCTGGCACATTCGCACCGCTGCTTTTGAATTGTTTATTGCATTGACATATTTTAAGTTCATTTACGTTTACAATTAGCCAATTGCGGTTACAATAAGCTTCCTTCTTAATGACTAACGTATCATCTGCCTAGCCTTTTCCCAACTATGTTGGAGTCGACTTTCATTCGAACTAGATCAAACTGAGTACCCGTGTTTTATGGAGCCCTGCCTATCTGGCCTCCTCAACTCAAATCTTTGGGCAACCCGATACTCCTTGATTAGACTAGTAGTCCTGGGTTTTGACTACCCGTAACAACCGCCAAAGATGTTCCAATGACACTGTGACCCACCAAAATAACGTGCCTTTAGAAACACGGAAGAATACGTCAAATGATCTTCCAAAACAAGAAGAACTTGCTATGACATAGATGATCATCCTTCTTTATACCAACCGTGCCAAGTATTGCTAAACCTTCTAATCAATCTACCAATGCTACTGTTAATTATCCAAGAGTTCCAACACCCAATGATGCTTGCCTACTTAAAATACCCCTAATCTCTTAAACCAAGCTATATTGATTAAAACCTAAGGCTTCTTCACAGTAACCGCACCTTACGGTTATCCGTTTAATTATAATCCGGATAAGTAGACGGGAAGTTAACCAGTAACTTAACGTACTTAACGAAGCGTGTAACCGATTATTATTGAACTTTTTTTTACCGACGTCAAAAATCATCAAATGACCCCTCCCGCTGTGGGTTAGCAGCGGTGAGGGAGTGTCAGACTCTTACTGACTAAAAACCGTCGTGTTCCGTCGTGGGCCTTTTATGTACCAGGGCCGCGGTATCTCTTTCGAACAACCCGCAGCCCATTATTATTGAACTTGAGTTCATTTAGATTAGGTTTGTTTCTTGTAACCTAATGTCCAGTTAGTAAAAACATGGGATTGTTGTAAAAGTCGTGAGTGATAAGTAAGAATACTGTTTGTTAGTTAAAAGAGCTTGTTGTAGAAAGTACGATTGCAGTTTTATATTTATTTTACTAAAGGAGGAAGTAACATTAGAAGGGTTAATACCGTAGGTCATCATTTACTTAGCCTTTTTACAATTATGTTGTGGTCGGCTTCCAATTTAACCAGATGCAGCTGAGTAATAGTGATTTACATGAAGCGACTGCGTATCTGACGTCCTTAATCCATTTATCTGGAAATCCTGATAGATGCTCTTTGGTTATTTACAATGTGTTGAACTAGGAATGCAATTATGGACCTTGCGGTCAACAATAATTATCAAACACAAGAAAATAAATCCAGGTACCAGACCAAATTCTATATTCTTTTATTTTATGTCTACAGTTAACAAAGTTTTTGGCACAAATCCTGTTCAAAATGACTAACACTAACTAAATAAAAAGTCTTACAAATGAAATCCATCTTAGTCATTCACCACTTAGTATTCGGAGTAGCAAACACTATTGTGGTTTAAAACATACTAATAGCCAAACACTACAAAAGATTTCTTCAATAAATTCCCAGAGTATAAAACCTACCAGTAATGTGATGGTATCATGGAGAACAAAATGACTAGCAGAGATGTCATAACGCAAAATCTCCTAAGAAAGTAGCACGCCAAAATACTGGTCTACGGGATACGAGAAACGCTACTCTCCACGTCTCCACCCTTATACGCCTTTTCAAGAACCTACCATTTTTTTGGGAATACCAAAAATCGTTGAATAAATCTCTAAATCAAAGAACCTCAACGCCTCTTAATTTCCCTCATAAATGATCGTTTTGTTCATGCCTATAGTTATCGGCACGAATCTTGAGCTCTGACCTACGTCTGCGCAGAAGTGATTTATTAGCAACGAACTAATCCCGAGTGACGGCTATGACGCGATGCGCTGCGGGCCAATCACCGCTTTAGCCCGCCCCCGCGCCTCAGTTCATACCACAAAACGGACCCAATAAAATACTTCTGCGCAGGTGAAGGTCAGAGCTCAACATTCGTGCCGATAACAATACCGTGCGTATTTGACCCAGTAGAAAGCGCCTGACCTACCTGTATTATATCATCTCTGCATCTTTCCGTACTCCGTGGTATGTAGTCTATGAATCACCGATACCTGAGTTTGGAGTTGATAAGCTTGTATTTGCATGAGTCATAGTGAATCGGGGTCAGCAGATATCGTGGTTCCCACAGCTATGTTAGTGTTCGATTTCTTTATGTACTTGCTTATGTAGGGCAGTATTGGACCTTTAGACTTGATTGATTCCTAAGACTATAAAAGGTCTAAGGGTTTTATTCTATATTTTATTACCAGCGGAATCTGAATTTGGTCAGAATTCCCATGTCTCTGCAAGTATATCATGTCATTGTCATCATATCATCAACCTTTTTATCGTCTCACTGCTGGGCTGCGGCCTCCTCTCACACGGAGAAGGATTGAGCGTTAATCACACGCTTGCTCAATTTGGGTTGGTGATTTCAGATTACACAGAACCTTTGACCAGTCATTGGTGTCCAAGATATAAGACTTGAACTTAAAAAAGAAGCATTGGTATTTGCCTGACCTGGAATTGAATCCAAACTCATACTTGAGAGGTTAGTTTTTAACCCACTAGACTTATTTTAGCAGAGTCTGAATTGGAGCCCCAAACACGATAAACTAACTTACTCCACTATTTTCACTAGTTGAACTCCATTATTGCTTTTGGCTCATCGTAACCACTCAATAAGGTTAATTAATTAATTAATGCATGATGTGTTCATAATGTTAA
Source organism: Helicoverpa armigera (assembly GCF_030705265.1). Taxonomy (NCBI): domain Eukaryota; kingdom Metazoa; phylum Arthropoda; class Insecta; order Lepidoptera; family Noctuidae; genus Helicoverpa; species Helicoverpa armigera. Next base: position 3,601,714 of record NC_087145.1, on the reverse strand, counting down.
TTAAGTCCGTGTATTTATTAGTTTCTATTTGATTTCTACGTTAATAATCTCAGACCATATTGACCCTTTGCCATGGTAAATTCTATTATAATTGAACTAGCTGTCAATGTGGTTTCACCCGCTTTCCAGGATAACATCTTCCCTTACCGGGATAAAATATAGCTCACGTTACTCGGGGAAAAAGTACCTTTCTAACAGTGAAATAATTTTTCAAATCGATTCAGTCATTTCGGATCCTTTACGGTAGAAACTTAATTTATATTTTATTAGTTCAGATTTCGTATATAAGTATGTAAGTACATGTTTATACATAACATACATACATAAGTATGTTTTATGATCAAAAAAATCTTTTTTTACTAAAATGTGAAAACTATATTTGCGCAGAAAATCTAATTTCGTATATATCAAGAGTGTTTCTGACCCAAATTAATTGCTGAACAGTGTATTCAATTCATGGAGAACAAAATGACTAACGGAGGTGCCATAACGGAAAATATCGTATAAGAAAGTAGCGCGCCAAAATGCGGGTGAGCGGGGGACGAGGAACGTTACTGTGTTCACCCTTATACGCCTTCTTTGGACCCGACAATTGCTTGTAATACCAAACATCGTTGACGTCGACATCTCAAAGAACCTGGAATTCCTCGTTGGTGCACTCATCACTGATCGTATTTGTCATGCTCACCGTACAAATTTGACCTAGAAGAAGGCGCCTGACCTACCATCATTATGGCATCTCCGCTCATTCCTTACTCCGTGATTCAACTACTCGAATCTTGCTGCATCACCCAAGCGTTACCCAGTCAAATACAAAATTGATCCAATTTATACTCCTCGTTTTCACTTAGTGGGGTTGCAGTGAAAAACGGCTTAAAACCCACCCCGATTTATTAAGCCGAACTTAATAATCTTATTCAGTGGTGGGGTTTCTTAATAATAAGTGAGTTAATTTGTTTTTGGTCTCAAAAGGGTTGCCATCATCGGGGGAAAACTGTCATAACAAAAATGTCTGATGACTCGTTTTTGTGTGCCAAAGAATCATAAGCTGTTAGAATAGGAGGTATGCCTATAAGTAATCGTCATGATACCTTTATTTGTATTTTAATACCTATAGCCTTTCTTGACACTGGGAAAGGCCGCGGGACATGAGCCTTCGTATCTAGGAAGGCCTATGTACATAGGCTATCAAATACTGAAATAATGTCTCTAATTGACACAGCGGTTTCGGAGAGCACGGTGGTCAAGCAAACTATTCGGTTTTTTAACATTAGTAGATTTGAATCTAATTTACTATAGAACATTGTACCTAAGGATTTCTTTTGTATTCCCTTAATATTACATAGGTTTCATCTTTATTACTATATATAGGTTATTTTTCAACTTGAGAAGGTTTATTCTTTGCCTAACAAAAGGTTTATTGTTAAACAATGTTAGAAGCAGCTATTGTTTTATCTAGAAGCTTCATTTTTCTTGTAATTCTTAGTAATATTATATTTTGATCCTGAACAGATATGACGGGTGCATGAAAACTGATTTACGTGTGAGAAAATAAAAAAATGAAAGCATTATCAATATCAACCTATACTGATATTAAAAAATAAAAAAACTGTTTACATCCAAAAGGCTCCCAAACTTCTGAAACGATTTGATTTTTTTTCACTATTGGAAACCTACATTACCTACACAACATACCTATAGGCATATATTTAACCTAAATATATCAGTAAAATTTTCCTGGGATGCGGGTGAAACCGCGAAAAACAACTCCAAGAGCCGAATTTAAAATCCCCTGAACACTGCAAACTTTTAGTCGGACGATAGTTAGATCGGGTTAATTTGTGAGCTGGCATTTAACGTTCTGTATGGAGATTGCTAAAAAGTTAAACAGATGTTCGTCACGAATATTAACAAGTGTGAAAAAAGTTACACATACAAAGGTACATTTTGTGTAGTAAGACCCTAAGTCTGCAGTATCCGCAGTTAAACACCTTACCTTAGGTACCTTTTGTGTAGTAAGGCCCTAACTCTGCAGTGTTCGCAGCTCTTAGCATACTACATTATCCAGATAATCAAAGTAGGTAATTGACTTGACGAGACAATAAATATACTTGGGGCGGAAGTCGCACGTTCAAAGCCAGTTGATCAGTAAAATAATATAGTTATTCCTAACTAGTTAAATCGATTAAGTTTCCCAGACTTGCAGTGTGACCTAAGGCTGAGGTTAAACTGTTCACAAATAGCAATAATAATTCCTTTAATATCGAATGGCTCTGGCATCAAGTCGTTGGATGCACTATATGTATTTTATATCGATATATCTATGTTTATGTATAAATTTTATAATTATTTTTATATTAATTTTGTCAAACGAAATAAATGATTAAATTTTTTACACATTCATTAAAACAATCATGTAACTGGCCTTTTCCTAACTTCGTATTTTGGGTTCGTTCCTCTTTTGTCATTGATATAAACAAGGCATATCAGCATAAACTTGGAAGCCCTTTATTTCTCGTAGCTAAAAATAAAGTACATAGGTAGGCAGATAGAATACATTTGTAGGTATATTTTTTCTTATTTTCAAGGTTAGACTGATCGTAGTTTGGTAACATAGGTCAAATGCGAGTTCAATGTATATCGTAGTGAAAAGGTTATTTATTGTTTTAATGTGCTTGATAAAACGCTGCAGAAACGAGAAATCTGCCTCAGCTTTGCACGTGTGTTTATTACATCTATATGTAAATGGAAACGGTAGCAGAATCTGTTTAGTACTTTTTTATCTGAAAAAGACCGCAGAGAAGGAATTTGTTTCATCATTAGTGTTCTCAAAAAACATTATTTTTATGTAAACCCTAAGTTCTTAGTACAGTGTGTCTACAGCCTAACACTGAGTTAATATTGCTCGGGTCTATTGAGCCGAGACTTAAACTTTAGCGGTTACTAACAGACGTTATTTTCGCTTATTAGTTAAATATTTTAGATTAAATCCAAGTAAATATAAAATATGTACTTTAAATCTGAGCATTAAGCACAGATTTAGAGATTAGAAACCTATAGTTAACTAATTAAAAATGTTGCAAATAATTTAGTTGTATAAAACGTACTCTCTAAAAAAACTAAAATATATAAAATATTCATTTTTTACCCATACTTACATAAGCCATCTCTAATTTCTACCCCATAACTGAATTGATACTACATCAATAAAAAAATAAACTTTCACTAGGTATTTTATTTCACTTCACATAACACTTTACTAGAACCAAATTTCTAGAACCAAATTTATATTATAGTGAAAGATTTCTACTATAAAAAAGTCTATAAATATTAGTTTCAGCACTGAAACTAACAAATGACGATCATCTATTTCGCTTCACTTTATTAAGTACCCATTATGGTTTACTCAGAAATATGTAAACTTATTTTTATTCGCTCGGTAAAATGAAGAACTGTACATAATATGTCAAAATAGTAAAATCATAATAAAGAAAAAAGTGCTTCTACCAAGGGAGGGATCAAAATCAAGAATTTATAATTGCCTCGTGGGTATCACTCATATAATAAGAGATGCATATCACGCATTTCGATAAAAAGTAGCATATATGTGCTTCGATGTATAAGCTACATGACTGCCGAGTTTCATCAAAATCGGTTCAGTAGTTTTTGCGTGAAAGTGTTACAAACATAGTTGTAAGTAAGTTGACATATCCAAAAATATGTTTACATTTATTAGTCTGACTTACTTTACCCAAACAATATAGGCGTAGTATTTAAAACAAAAATATAATAGAAGTATGATTTACTAACGCATATTTATTTTGTTTCAGGTAATTTGGGCGCCTGCAGTTGATGTGGACTGGGGTTAATAGCAGCCCGATGGTTTTAACAGCTCTCGTATTGTTTTGTCAACCAATTGTTTAGAGTTAGCCTATAGATTTATGGACACCCCTTTACATTTCCCCCGTGTTTTTGGTTCATTACGACTACTTAAATATTTTTTCTATATATTAACTTTATGATAAATAATGAAAAAAGCGTGGTTGCCTAGTGGATAAAGATCCAATCTCTCAAGCGTGAGTGTGTTCTATAACAGGTCAGGCAAGCACCAATATAAGTTTTTTAATTTTGTATGTACTTTCTAAGTATATTTTGGATATCAATGACTGTGTTTCGGAGGGCAGTATAAACTATAGGTCCCGGCTGTCATATAAGTCTATACTTATAATAGTCTTACCGAGAAGTATTGGGTTGCGTGGGTAACTAGTCAATGAGGTAAGATAGGCAGTCGCTCCTTGTCAAACTCTAGTATCAGCTGCATCCAGTTAGACTGGAAGCCGAGCACAGCAAAATTTTTATTTAGTCAATACAATTTTCAGCTTACCCAAAATGGCACCAAAATACTTTATATTGACTTTTGAAGGGTTAAGACGGATAATCCGCAAGGGTCGTGACGACCAAACATCAAGAAATAGCCCATTCCTTTCAGTTCGTATTCTAAAAACGTCCTTATATTTAAGTAGGCACCATTTTATCCGAGTGAATCGAGAATTCAAAATTCCTCACATACCGGGCTTCCTCAGATATTTGGGTTCACTGACCTCGGGACAGCGTATCTCGTTTAAAATTCTCTTTTTCAATGTTGAAATATTAATTATTATATGACTACAAAGTCATATACGAGTACAAAGTCTTGATGGTCTGAAGTGTTAATTTACGCGTTTAATTGGGAGGGTGAGCAAATATGTATGTATGGTGGTTTTTAGGATCAAACCCCATTAAAGCAGAATTGAGATGTTTTATCCTACTTCACAAAAAGGCGGTTCTCAGCTCGCCCTGTATGTGCATTTGTTTGAATCAATTTTGACACGGTTTTCAGCATAGTATTTGTCAGACTTGGGCGTTTTAGGTATATAATAGAAGTTGCTTTTGCTTTTTGTCAAAAAAGTTTTTAAAGAATGTTTCCGCTCACTTAAGGAACATTTTTTATTTATTTACATAGTGCTACTTGAGTGGTTGAGATGAGATAGATGTTATAACGAAATTTTATTGTGGTTATATTGATGACAGGCACACTGACACACACAGCGGTCAAACTCACAACCCCTCTTTGTGCGCCCGGTTAAAAACTTCTCCGCTCCGTTCCACTGGAGTTTACCCCTTTTCGCAGCCCTACATATGAGGTTGTGGTTTCCTTTCGACTTTCAACCGAACTTGATACGGTTTTATACAAAAACCGGCCAAGTTTTAGGAAGTTACTTTGGTAAAATTTTCGAGGGTTTGAAAATGGGATGTTTATGAATGTTTGTTCATTAATAACGCCTTCATAATTTATTTTAGACCGAGTTTTAGGCTGGTTAGTGGTTAAAGATACCTATATGAATTCGGTAACATTATATAAGTTTTCTTTAGTCCTTTTAGTTATTTCGAATTTCTATAAGTATTTCAAAGCATAAGTTTCTCCAGTCAAAGTCTGTTTAAAACCTCAGGCAGTGAAGTATTCTTGGAACAACTATTTATATTTTACGTCTGAACAGTTAAAATACAAATGTTACTGTTACTGTCTCCTTTAAGACGAACAAAGCACCCATTTTAAGTTAACCTGTGCTTAAACGTGAAGTTAAATCTATACTTATATAATAAAGGGGAAACATTATTATGTTTGTTTATACCCTAAAGGCTCCGAAACTACTGAACCGATTTGAAAAATTCTTACACTGAAATAAGTAATCTAAGAAAGCTACACTCTTGCCGAGTAACATAGGCTATATTTTATCCCGGTACGGGCAGCTGTTCCCATGGGACGCGGGTGAAACCGCGAGGATACGGCTAGTGTTAAAGAAAGCATTAGTTTCTTCAATAACGGTGAAGTTCTCGTAAAATAAAAAGGAATCATAACATAAATACTGTAATTTCAGTTTCGTGTGTTGCAGTTCAATTGAAATCGGACAGTTCACAGTTTGTCTTAATTGTCAGTTTAGCAGTAACAGTTTAATGATATAATAACTTCTGTAAGAACAACGTTTAGTGTATTGGTTTGTGAAAGGTAATGTTTTTTATATAAATTACATTATTAAAGACTAGCTTCTGCCAGCGGTTGCACCCGCATCCTGTGGGAATTTCTGCACGGATCCGGATAAAAAGTAGCCTATAGCCTTCCTTGGTAAATGGGCTATATAACACTGTAGAAATCTATAGACACATTTAGAGCGTGAAAGTTTCTTGTAATATATTATTTACTTGCGCTTTCAAAATCTCATAAATAACACAAAGTTGACATGTGAAACTAATTTATTTGTAGCCTAGTTAATGTTTTGTTTTCGCAGTATGCGTGATAATAATCGTAGATAGTATAAAACTTACTTTACAAAATTAAAATACAGCTAGTTAAGTAAGATTTTTTTCTGATTTCATATGTTTTCAGAATATTAACAGTTATAACTCTTAATATGTAGACATAAAACAACGGTTGAAGTCTCAACATTTTTGTACTTTGTTTTGAGATTTTTTCTTGGTACGTCACAATATCTTATGCTTATAGTTTATTTCCTGTCATCAATCATAATATAGGCAAGTAGGTAAGGCAAGTACCTAAATCACAATAAACATACTGATTTGAGATTTCACATGAAAAAGTTTTTTTCAAACATGTCTTCCAAAAAAATATCCGAACAATACAATAATACGAACAATTGCAGTCCAAAAATTAATTAAATATTCTCAATACAAACCGAAAAATATACGCAGAAACTTGGTGTAAATTCCTCGAAATTTAATTTCTATTATTACGAAACCGATGAAGGTTTCTGAACGAAAATTTTGCGCTTAGAATTATTTCAAATTGAATTACAGCTAAACTCCGAATCTCATTCTTTAGTGAATGTGGTCGGTTTTAAGTATTTCAAGTCAAATATTTGAACAAAGTCAAGAGGTCCCACCGTCAAGTTTATGTTCTTATGCCTCGTTTGGTCAGCTGTATAGTGGGAGAGTATAGTGAATTATTTTGGAGGCGAGTGCAGACTCTAAAAATCGACATGGTTTATTCTGATGTATGCCGGAGCACAGATATACGCGATACACAATATAAGCAGTTATAAAGTACATTACTTTGCCAATTAAATTGTTTGAAAAAATCTGTAGAGAAGTCATTTTTATAAATTGAATATATTGAAAAAAATTATAGCCAGCGTGTTAAAGAATAATTTTGTAATTTATTGATTTATATATTTGTCATTCCTAGTAACCCGTTAATTATCACAAAAACAAATAAAATGGAAATTTTATATCAGCGGAAACTAAAAAGGCAAAGTAAAATAAAGCTCGTCAAAATTCAGAGAAATGACTTTGCACAACAAATATAATCAAAATAGTATAAAAGGTTTCATGGAAGGCAATTTGGATCAAAAATGGACCCAAAAATACCTCTCTAGATCATAAAGCTATGTATTCATCAAAATCTGTCCTCTTCCTGGGATTATAGAAAGTAATCTTTTTTTTTTCAATTGAAAATCAATCATCAACAGTACCCTCCCGCTGTGGGTGCAGCGTGAGGGAGTGTCAGACTCTTACTGACTAAAACTCACCATGTTCCTTCTTAAGCCCTTTATTTACCAGAGCCGCGGTAACTCTTTCGAACAATCCCGCAACAGATTGATTCAGACTTCGTTCTATTGTCTAAAATAATAAAGTAGTAGTTTAGACCTCATCTTATACAAAGAATATAGAACTACAAGCTTCCGCCCTCGGCTTCGCCCGCGTAGAGTTCGGTTATATCGCGTTTCCAAGAGAATTCTTTAAAAGTCCGGAATAAAAACTATCCTATGTTCTTTCTCAAGGTCAACTCTATCTCTGTACCAAATTTTATTAAAATCAGTGCAGTGGTCTAGACGTGAAAGCGTAACAGACAGCCAGAGTTAGTTTCGCATTGATAATATATACCACAAACTTTATCTCCAACACCTATACTATATAATTCAACGCGGATTCTCTCATTAGAGCCCAAGAATTTAATCGTACCCACACAGCCGTGACCAGATAACAGAAACGCCACTCCTTTTTATATAGATTGAAGGTCGTAGGTGTAATAGAGGCTAGGCATTCCATGTTCTGTTGGATGAGTGAGTTTTAAAACATCACTTTGTACTCTCAAGGGCATAGGTTGAATAAGAGACGTGTACTACATTATTTTTATCAAATGCATAAGGCTTTAAATATGTGATTAAATACTTATCCCACATATTACAAACTGGATTGAAATACAAAGGTACATATTTAAGATGCAAATGCGTAACTATCTAAGTGTATCTTGGACTGAGTAAAGGTGAAGGAAATCTTCTTAAGTAAACCTGGACTTTATACCTAGTCTGAAATCACCAACCCACATTGAGCAAGCGTGGTGATTAACGCTCATTCCTTCTCTGTATGAGAAGAGGCCTGTGCCCAGCAGTGGGACAGTAAAAAGGACTGATGATGTTGCAAATGCGAATGTGATCAAATAAATATAAAGTTAAGATCATAGTGGTGGTCTTATCAATAAAAATATCAACCAGACAACCTAGATTTGACTCATATGACTAACATATGCATCTTACGAAATATTTGAGTCTACACTTTTACACACGTTGGTGTCGAAATTAGCTAATTACTTAATTATCTAACGTTAACATTTAAAATAGACATCTAGGTTTTACTAAAGGTTGGGTTGAAGGCTGAATAGATAGTCAGGTGTTTGATGAACGGTCTTATACAGTATACATACCTATATCTATCTTATTTATAACGTAGGTACATGTTCCATAGTTTTGTAAATTATTAAGTGAGACAGGGTTTTCATGATAACCACTGGTCTTTAATAGGGATCAGTTATATCTATACCTACAAATATCTTAAAGCTAAAGAATTTGTTTGTAAGTGCAGGAACCACTGGTCTGATTTTTAAAATAGTGTTAGATAGCTCATTTATTGAGGACGACTTAAAAGGTACTTTTAAGTCTTCCTTTCCATTTAAGTATCCGGGTACACTGAATAGATGCCTGCCACATAATGCAGGCGAAACCGCCTAGGTAAAGATGCCTAAAAGTCTTTTAAAATGATAATAACATTTAGAAAGTTTATTGTAAGTGCAACACATACATATTCTATATTTTTATACATATCCGTATTTTCAGCTTTAGGTTTTTTTTGTGACAAAAAACGCACCTACTATTACTCTACTAACCCAAATGTAAACGCAGCATCCAGGTTAAATAACCGAGTGTCCCGTGATCGAGGGTAGTTTGGGGCAAATTTGAACTTTGGCCAGTAATAGCCGAGGACTATCTTTAGCTATTTCCTCTTAACAACTTCTCGAGGGGTCTGACGAAAATTGTTAAAGGGTAGCGACGACCATTTTGTTTTAAGAAATATGCGCACTTATTTTATTAAAGGCAAAATCTTATAATTACTTTGACTGAATTAAACTTTGGCTTTTGTAATTATTGCGGGATTCCGGAGGGTTTAGGGTTATTTGGACTTGATTTGTTTTGATGTGTTTTCTGTTCATTTTCTAGGTGACGATGAGTGTCAAAATATTCATGAAGATATTAGGTACCAACCTTGCTCTTAAACGCATATTGAAAAATATGTAAAAAAAATAACAAAGATAAAACGCTTGTATGCGCATTATATTGCGCATTTACAACACTTTGTCTGTCCCAAATAATAAAAAAAAGAATAGAATATAATGCGATTTTCATCATAGAGAAAGGTTAATACAGTATAAACCTATGCAAAAGATATACCGATAATTTATTTCTAAGAATATTCTAGCTACGTATTACTGAATGAATAGCTCATACAATTTCAATCAATTGATCTAAACTGAAAATTGCATAATGTACTAAATTAATAAAATATCTATAAATAGGTAAGTATCTCTCAAAGCACATTTAAGTGGTACCCCATAGGTTAAAGCGCTTATTAACCTTATTGATTTGTATTTGTTAATAGAAAATTATTTATATACTTATTATTCTGCTAATGATGATGTCTATTTTCATGTCTTTCCAAAGGAATGAAGGGTAAGTTTTAGCAAAAGTTTTTTTAATAATTGGTTTAATTCATTCATATTCCTACTTATTGCATGGTTGTTGTTATGTATTTAGCTCTATACCATTATATAATTAGCAAGGTACTATTTAAGTACTCACTATAAAAGTACTTTGTACAACATAATATACATCACTACCGCTATGTAAAATATGAAATTAGATCAGTAAAAAAATAACGTCAAAATAATATCTCAGCTACTCAAGTACCTACTAAATAAACTTCAAGAGAATCTCAAGAAGTTGTTCAACAACTACGGCAAAGAAATTCCACCTTTAGTTAAGGAATCCTAGATAATATCTCAAACGTATTACAGTGATCCACTTAACCCTATCCTAATATTTACTCAACCCTTCATCAAAAGAAAATCTCGGAATATCGAATACTCGAATACTCGAGTTCTCGAGTTCTTTAGCCGCACTACAACTGATTTTAGTGAAGGGAAAAACCATAATTGATTCCTAAAAAGTTGGGCATTAGGCTTAGTCTATCGAGTTCATTCTTTGTCTTCAAAATTAATACCTGAAAAAAAATATTTTCAAGGTCTTTCCGACGTTTTCAACACGCTTTTACTAGGTCAACCTACCTATATACTACAAATACGAAATGGATCTAATGTAACTAATTCAACCAAAGATCGAAGCGTGATTGAAATTGGCAGCTGTATGTAATTCTGATGACAATACAATAATATGATACAATAAAACTGATCCGATGATGGAGCTGGTACCTAGATATTAACTGAAACTCCACGACTGAACATCATATCAGTGCGTTTGAACTTGGTAGAAAAGTCTTGTATCAAACTTTGACCACGTTTAAAGTGCATTTTATGAAAGCGTGTTTTTCTAATGTTTTTAAACAATCAATAAAAATATATTTTTGCCACCATTTTCTCCGCAATTATTTAGCCGTTTCTTCACAGAGCTTGCGTTAGAAATTCATTCAGTAAACTGAGATTTATCTAGAAACGGCAAGATGTAGAAGTAAGAGCTCACATAGTAAAGTTTATCTCATCTAAATATATGTCATCCGTGTTCGTCAGTTGACTCTCGCAAATTACTTACGAACTAAGTTCTGAACTGTTTTTCTTTGAACATAAGCGCTAAAGAGAAAATTTAATAATATATGAACTTTGGATTACATACTTTGTACACGATAGATACATACACAACTTCATAGTTTGTTTTTCTTGTTCGATAAACAAACTCAATATAAAATTTTATTTATTTCACTGAAGGTTTAAATCCCCTGTGATACGAGAAAATCCGCTACTAAAAAAATAAAATAACATAGCCCAAATCGGGAATCGAACTTTAAGCCGTACTCAGCATTCGCGTTTACATGCAGCCATGATTCTCTCGGTATTAGACCGAATAAATTCGGTTTTATTTTTAACTTCCAAATCGTTGGTACCGATTGACGTTCAAGTACTGAATAACAATGGGTGCTATTGTACCCACAACCAGTCACCCACATTACAATCCACAACGCACTCAGCTCTCCACATTTTCAACAAGAGGAGGGTTAAGTCCACGGAATAAGGAGAGATGAGAGATACCATAATGCAGGTAGGTCAGGCGCCTTCTTCTAGGTCAAATTAGTACGGCGGGCATGTAAAAAACTATCAGCTACAAGTGAACTAACGAGGCGTTCGGGTTCTTTGAGACATCTGTCAACGCTTTTTGGTATTACAAAAAAATCGCGTCCAAAGAAGGCGTATAAGGGCGAAGACAGTACGTTCTTCGTCTCCCGGACACCCGTTTTATTTATTTATTATTATACTTTTTGCACACATTTTAACGCCTTTTGACCGTTCTCTAACAGTTAACCTTTAGGTGGAGGAGAAATTTCATGGCACTACTACACGGCGCGCTACTTTCTTAGGATGTTTTCGGTTATGGCACCTCCACTAATCATTTTATTCTCGATGTCTAAGTCCAACCCATGTCTATATTACCGAAATATATTGATACCGACTTGTGGCTTTCATTTACCATTTGATTGATAACCCAACGATGACTAGATTTCGGAAAACAATAAAATCAGCAAATCATTAATGGTTTTCAACCCTCCTTCCATTGAGGGTTGGAACAACATTTGGCTTAACCCTGCAATGTTTGCTTTGGCCATATGTTGGTATTTTAAATGTTCAAACAATGGTTTAATCTGGTTTCGGGAATGCAATGTGAATTTATTTATACGTGATTATGTAAGTTTTAATTTGGCGTTGTCACGCGAGGGTTAATTGCATTGTTTTGCTGGCTATTTTTTGGTTAGTTAATTTACATTGATTTTCGGTGCCAAGACTTTTTATTGTATTCAATCTTTATACGAGTGTTTTTGCACTTTGTTTTCTCTTTTCAACACGCTTCTTACTATCTTCCGTAGCTTCTATAAAAATGGCAGCTGTATGTATGTAGTTCTGACATGATGATGACAATACAATAATATGGTATTGTTGAATGCTCTTCTGATGATGGAGCCGGAAGATATAAATTGAAACTTCATGTTGGAACATCGTAACATCTACATATGTTATCTGTGGTAGAACCGTCTTGTCAATTTGTAAATTTTTCAAGCTTTGACAATTTTCACATAAAAATGTTTTTTTCTACGTATGTACGTACATGCTAGAAAGAAAAGTATATAAAATATCGAGATTTTCGTTAGTCAACTTCCTGGAAAGAACTCAAAAAGCATGGCTTAATAGTTTAAAAGGAAATAAAAACAATTTTGCATTTTTATATCCGTTCTTTTTTATTCTGTATGAAATTGTATTCCACGAAATTCCGGATCATAAAAAGATATCATGAGAAATATTTACTAGAAATAAAATTATATTATTCAACTAGCTTCCACCTGCATTTCACCCATTTCCGTGGGTACTACTCCGCGCACCTGGTTAAAAGTAGCCTTTATTTAGGTTATTCTGATTTAAAAGGTAATGGGGGAAGTACTAAGAACTGCTGCCCGTGCTCGGATAAAATATAGCAATAAAATATGCGTTACTGGGTAATAGTGTAGCAAAACAGTGAAAGAATTGACAGCTACTAAGTCTCATCAAAATACATTTAGCAGTTTCCGCGAGAAGTTACAAACTTACAAATACTCACAAACTTTCGCCTTCATAATATTAGTGTGGTATCACATTGAATTTGTTCAACTGATTGGTCGGAATGAATGCCCGATATACGTGGAAATCGACAAAGTTACGGAATGCGTGGGAATTTAAAAATACTTGGCATAAAGCCGGTCATTCGTTCGTCTCGTTCATTCGTTCGTTCAATGCTATGTAGCGAGTTTAGGGTTGCCACACTAACAGAGACTAGAACTACTAAATCTAATTTTGTAGCAAAAGTATTTTTCTTAAATAAATTAATGAACTATATTTTTGAATAATCATGCATCCACTCCTAATACATTAGTTAGTTGAGAGATAATTCATAATTGATTTGAATTTCCCGGAATAAAATTATTTATTTAATAATATACCTAAATCAATACGTTTAATTAACATTATATAAATATAAAAACATATTCACATTAATTAAATACACAATATATAATTTAGAATTAAACCCAATTTAAACTTCATTGTTCTATGGTTGGTAAATTTGTAATTCCTAGTACTAATATCGTATTAATACCAGGATCGTTTGACTTAAGCCAGCTGATCATGTAAATTAGTAACAGATTCAACATAGAACAAAATGATACCAAAATGTGGTCGAAAATAGATATTGTAATTAATATTGGCAAATGGTTAGAAGTGTTTAGTCTGATGGGTATGTCATGGGTAGTCAGAAGCCAGTAAGTCTGACACCAGTCTAACCAGGGCTATTGGGTTGTCCGGGTAACTGGGTTGAGGAGGTCAGATAGGCAGTCGCTCCTTGTAAAACACTGGTGCTCAGCCGCATCGGGTTAGACTGGAAGCCGACTCCAACATAGTCGGGAAAAGGCTTGGGAGATGAGATAGTTAGCAGTGTTTAGGTCAATTTTGTACACCTTGAAGACTCAACATCGCATCTGCGTAGACGTAGTAATTGCTCTAAAACGCCTATTCAATTATAGGTACCTACTACTGTCGATTCTCCGAAAAAGTTTATGTATTATATGTGCTACAAATATCTTCAGTTAATAATATCTAAAAATAGAATCTTTATTGAAAGTCTCGTTCAAGATATCTCACCAAAATTACGAGAATACACGGCGAAATCAATTAAATATCCCGATGGTTTTTTAATCTAATCGGAATAACATTCTATCGAATTTTCGTCATAATGTAATAATACCTATTATAAAAAAATATTAAGGTTATATATGAAATTGTATTTTGGGAGTTATAAAAGACTCAAAATACTCAGTGAAAATATTACGTTATTAAAATCTATGATTGAATTATCATAGATCATTGAATTATAACTTAGTAAAACGACCGTTACATTCATACATATTTTTCACAATATTTCCCAGCAAAAACACATAGGAAGTGGTGAGTGGGCGGGCGTCTTGGGGGCTGTCTTTTGTTTTTGACTTTCGAAAAGTGCTGATTTATCAGCCTAATTTTAATAAACGTTTTTGAGTTTGAGTTTAACTTAGTGTTGATTTATCTAAATCCTTCTCCTTGTTAGAGGAGGCCTGTGCCCAGCGGTGGGACGATAAATAGGCTGTAACATTAACAGTTATCTAAATTGATTTTTTTATTAGAAAAAGGTGCCTGGTGTCAACCCTACCTCCATTGGATCGGTATGACTGAAATGAAATGCAAGGATTGTTTGCTTTCATTCGTATATTAAGGTGGATCCATCGCTTTGTACTGTATCCGAATGAACCCACTGCACGGTAAAAACCTTACTTTTATTGCTTCAGCACATTTTTTGGGCAATGTCGATGGATTTTGGAGGGAAAATGGCATGTGATGTTATGACAGTTGTTAAGAATTAAACTTTGAATAGAAAAGACTTGAAAGTCAAACATGTTTTGGCAAATAGCAAAAATAGATAAATTGCTGTTTTTTATAGGCATATACCTATGCATACAAAAGAATTGTATATAAGAAGATATTGGTAATAGAAAGAAAAACACGTTTCCTTAGCCTTGATTTTTGAAAAACGAATAAATCTGACTCACTCAAATAACATTCAGAATTTTTGCTTAGGTACCTATAGAGTAACAAATATGCACTCACTTGCACTTTTCACGTTTATAATATTAGTATGATGCGATTCTAAAACTATGTTCAGAAGATTGGACTTAGTCCACCTTATTACAAAAGGTGGTCTTGAAAGTACCCATTTTAGTACAAGCTTTAAACCATTAACTTGAAGGAACGATGGTTTAAGCCTAGTACTAAATGTGGTTCTTTTTTAAAACCACGTTTTATAATAAAGTGGCTTGTATTTTTCATCGATGACTACAGTAGATAAATATATGAAGTATGATTGTCCGGTTGTTAACCCATTACCAATTCTGTCGGTTTAATTGCTCGGAATTTTAACTTCCTGCTTTTATAGCTTGTCCCAATTCTGTGTACTTACCAATGTGTTAAGGTTGCGACAAAGTCGTCTTTGTTTTGTATGTGGGTAGAAGAGTTTTTTTTTGGGTTTACAACTTATCAGTATATGCTATGTACTTAAGTAGTTATACAAAGGAGACAAAATATTTGTTGTCAAGATTTTTTTAAATGTTTTTTTTTATCTTTATCTTAAGGTCTGGTCTGGTTGTGATTATAGTTCCTTGAAGACAAAAAGTTTGGCAATAACAGTAGCTACTCATCATTAATATTTGCTATCAGCTTTCAATCTAACGCGATTGACCTGTGATTTCACAAGAATCTATCTCCATTAAAATACAAAAAATAGATTATACTGATCACCCATCCACTTCCTGACCTCACTAATCTACGCTTAACCTGACAAAAATAACCGATCAAATTCAGCTAACATGCACGAATCTCTTTGTCACGCGGTATTTATTATGTAAATAACGTTCATTGGTTGTCGAACAGAGCATTCATGACGTCACAATCCCATGATTAACAAACAAATGACTACAGGTATGTTGCTAGGCGTAGGTATTTGTGGAAGTCACTATGCTAGGGGCTTGTTCCCATCGGCTCCACAAATTCCTTCCCAACGATCCAAAGCGACAAAACAATTCTTTAGTAATAAATAGTTTAAAAAACTAAAAAACAGCTAGTCATGTATTGTCATCAGAATTCGGAGCGTGGGCAAAATTTCATCCTAATCGAAGACCGGGAAGTGGGTACAATTAAGATGACAAGATTTTCTTACATAGGTATATAGTTACAAGTGAACCTAATATATAAGGGTGTTAAAAATAATAAAATCCTTCCCCCGAGCTTCAAAAGATTTTAAATACAGAGACGTATTTTTGATATTTTGCTGACGAAATAGAAGATACATTTTTATTTATTTATTTTGTTCCACATAATTTTGGACCTAACTGCAAGAAATGTATGAAACCTTTGCTAACAGAAAACAATGGGTTTGGAGTAGATGGGAACATACCAAATGACCCACAAGTATGTTGATAGGCGTAGGCATTGGAAGTCACTATCCTAGGAAACCTAGAGTAAGAAGCCTAGTGACTAGCATGCATAGTGTGTTTATCGATTGAAAATCTGTGTTGACCAAGATGCTAAATAAGGATTTTGTTATTTTCCTGTTGTTGTGGTTATAAATATCTTGGCATACATAGCTCTTTATGTAGCATTAAAAAGTTAGTCTTGAAATACAGGCTGATCTAAAAATTAACGTCAAGCCGCAAAATCTAGATTCTTCATGCTTAAGTGCACACGAATATACTCCATGTATATGAATCGATTTTTCGTAAGTTTCGAGTTATTGTATTTTTTTAAATTCTAACGGATTCATCTCAAATTTCAACAACTTTATGTTTAATGTACTTTTAGACGTAAAGAAGTCCTAGTATTTTCCATACTAAATTCTTATTTAAAACACACGATCCAAGTTCTTAAAGTAATCTAAGAATTCCGAGTTGAAGCTATCAGTGCTTGGACTGAAGTTTCAAGATTCCAGGAGAACTTCCTATATTTATACTGATACGTTTTTAAACAATCCCATCTTTAGGAAGTATTTTTATCTTAGATTTTTTGTTTAGTCTGAATCTTTATATATTTTCGGTTCTAATTGCTGCTTTTATCCATTCAGTTTCGGGAAACACGTTTAACTGTAGGCTATCATTTGAATATCTTTGGTAGTCGTTACGGGAAGTCAGTAGACAGAAAGTCTGACAACCAGTCTTACTATGGGGGATTGGGTTGCCTGGGTAGCTGGGTTGAGGAGGCTAAGGCAGTCGATCCATGTAAAAAACTGGTAGTCATCGGCCACTGGTTAAGACTGGACTGGAAGTCTACCTCAACAGAGTTTAGGAAAAGGCTAGGCAGATGATGATTACGTAAAGAATCAATATGGCGTCTAAAATTTTTTGTGTTATCAACAAGTGGCTAACTTGTATTTGATATGTTAGTTCGTAAGTGAAGGGGTTACTAAGGCTCGTTAACATAGGTTTTACATTACTTTGGAAAATTCATGTAGGTACCTACATCGCTTCCAGGAATTTTCGTTTTAAGCAGAAATTGTTTCAACTTTAAAAGCCAACGAGTACACGGGCTAGAAACTCTACACGGGTTTGGTGTTTGTTTGTCTATGCTAGATTTGTTTGTGAACTACCATAAAGAATGAACGAACTACTAGAGTAAAACATCTAAAATATAAGCGTGTACTGTAACCACTTTTGAATTTGAAAGCTATTTAAACAGGTACAAGCCTATATTTTATCAAAAAGATGAATTCGTAATCTAGACAAAATGACAAGATGAATTTCACAATGGCCGCCATTTTTTTATCAATAAAAATCCCCTTTAACCTTTGACAAATCGTCCAATATCCCAAAATTGATAGTCTACAAATAAAGATCCCAATTTTATGCATCTTGCCTCAAAATTTATAAGGCGACACCAGACAATACATCTATTTCCAATACTTGAAGATGGGGTATATTTTTTGTCTAGCATGACAAAAAGCTGTTCCCTTAAATCTGCTCGCCTGTGTAAACACGATAACCGAACCTCGTAACTAGGAGTAAGAGTAGACTACAAACTTTTAGTCGGCCGATAGTTGGTCTTGGCTCTTAAATCAGTGTGAAGATGAATGGTAGTACGCACATAACAAAGATCAGGTATTTAGCCGGTATTTTATACGGGAAATCATCAAATGATGACCCCTCCCGCTGTGGGTTACCAGCGTGAGGGAGTGTCAGTCTCTTACTGACTAAAACCCATCATGTTCCTTCTGAAGCCCTTTATGTACCAGGGCCACGGTGACTCTTTCGAACAATCCCGCAGCTTCGGTAGGGTTTAGCCGGTATCAGAGCGACTGAAACTTTGATTGGAATCAAGATTTTCTTTAAGAGATTTTTGCCAACTGTCAGGGCAACTGTCGGCCGACTTTTTAGTGTCCAGTGTAGGTATTCTTAATGAAACTGCTGGTGAAAATCCATAAATACGAGAGCCTTTGACTCCACCTTTTATTTACGGCGATTGAAGCGAATTTTAAGTAGGGTATTAGTATTCTAATTGATGATCACAAATATTTATTTTGGTTGGTTTTAATAGTTTTCGTTTTTGATAAATGGGCACTGTGTTTTAGGTTGTTAAATGATTAGAAATACATATAAATTGGTATTTCATATATCTATTATTATTCTGTTTCATTTGTAAATATGTAGATTTTAATTTGTAATATTTTCTAATGTAAATATCTAGGCAGTATAGTATCATTTGGTATTTAATGTTTTCCGTTTTTTGCGCACTTTTTATATATGGAATTAAAATCAATTTACGAAACTTATTGATACTTGATGATTTAGGTATATCAAAACATATAATTTTTATACACATTTCACAAGAATAATAAAGACCAAATTACACCCATAAAACACCCAACCAGTAATAAAATTAAACTTATCACAATTTTCCAAGATTTATAGAAGATTATTCAAAAGTATTACTACCCACTTATCCTAGGTTTCCGCTGGTTTCGACCTAACTATTAATCATGGCTAGTTTTCAGTCTAGCGTAATAGTCTGGATTCCCACCCACACCTGGTTCACAGACGATTTTTAACCGACTTCGTATAAAAAATGGTTCAGTTTTATGATAAATTGAACACTTATGACTTTCAAGAAGGCTTTTGTTAGTTATTAACTACCTAGTTATTGCTGTAAGAAAGCTTGAGTTTTCTTACTCGATTAAGCAATAATAGCTGGGTGGATTTCTTAGAAAATAAACTAGATTTTTTGAGAATTTGAATTAAATTAGTCGGTATTTTTACTCCGTATTTGAAATGAGTTCTAGAGACTATGATACGCAATCAAATTGAATTTTCGTACCAATTCATTTTAAAACTGTGTAATCTAAGTATCACTACATAGCATGAGAACCTTTATAAACAAAATTGTATTCACTAGAAGACAAATATAAATAGTCCTCAGGTAGCGTGTGTCTGTCTGTTTGCGATAAACTTCTGAACAGATTCTCAGCTGTTTCCATCCATAAATAAAGGTGTTCAAGATGAATATTTCAGTATATAGTTTATACCAAAACCATGGCAAATCGATAAAAAATAACTACAATGACACTTAACCCTCAAACGCTTGGTAACTGACAGAGTACATTAAAACCAAGAACCGACAGCTTCCCACAGCATTAAACCTTATTATCTTAAAAAGAAGAATATAAAAATATTACCTTTACAATATCTGTGCTACTAGAACCCATAATGTCAGGTTTTTTACTTCATTTTATATCATTAACAACGCAAAAACATTTCATACGCTGTATGTATGTAACATACAGTATTTTACGTGCTTGTGTTTAAATTACAATAATAGTATAATCTCCGCCTCTGAAATACTTTTGAGAATAATAAGGTGTTTTCTCTGTACGTTAATATCGTGTTATTTCTTGTGGTTTCTGCAATATTGTTAGTGTTTTGTTCATATAGTATTTTTAGTCATTGGTTTTTGTATGATTCAGACAAAAGTTTGATCTATCCTTGATAAACTAAATTAATAAAGTATTGATATACAAACTGATAATAAAGTTCACTACCTTTTTTTAAAAAGAGTGTCTGGAGTTTCTTGCCGGATTTTCTCCATGAGTCCCACTCTTTGGAACCGTGCAAATAAATTGATGTTTCGGAAGAGCATTCATAGGCCTATTTGAAATAAAAAAGTTACAACGAAGATGTCAAAATAAAATCACCAATCAATCAAGTCCAATCTATGACAGATTTGGCACATTGGTTTTGATTTTACAAGGAACACGAACGCCTCGTTAGTTCTAGTAACTGATCACCCTTCTTCGTTACTTTGACCTACAAGCAGGTGCCTGACCTACCTTCCTTATGGCATCTCCGCTATTATTACTTCCTCCGCGTATATTTCATTTTCCAAAAAAAGTCTACTAAGAATAGAGTATATAAAAATAATCACACAAGCACATATTCTTTCCTATTTCCATAATATACATGCAAAATCGAGTGTTACACCAAAAGAGGCGCTCGTAAAATAATTTTCTTCAAAGAAAAATAAAAGTTAAATAGAATATTTCAGGAAAAATCTTATTTTAACAGAGTTTCCTCATCGCGCTGTCATACTCACTTTTCTTACAAGGCTTCTTTGAAAAATAAATGGCGTTACAAATTCTTTTACGGGTTAACCTACACCTTTTTGAGACTGTATACTCATAATTACAGATTATACGCATTTTTTTTAGTCTACCAAATTATTTTTTCATACCTTTGTTTTTTGCGAGATTCATTCAATTCGTATCATAGAAAAATGTGTTTTATTTATTGCGTTTTATTTTTAACCGACGTCAATAAACGGAGGTTCTCAGTTTGATCTTATGTATGTGTGTTCGCAACTATGTATCTCATGTTTGGCTGAACTGATTTTGATGCGGCTTAAAACAGTGTTTGACCAGCTTAGGTTGGTTGATGCCGGTTTTTTTTTTGTAAAAAAGTTTTTTAACGCAGTATTTTTTAATACCTTTGTTTTTTGCGAAATTCATTCAAATCGTATTACAGAGAAATGTATTTTATTTACTGCATGCCTATATTTATATTTTTCATGTTAAGCCAAATTTCATGAAAGTTCTACCGATACGTTTTTCCTCTGAAAGTGAATTAAACATTGTTTCCTGTATGTATACCCAGAGTGGGGACGTAGGTGTATGATACACCCACGGTTTTTATTCGAATACATAATTACTTAATAATAAGCCTTCTTAAACAGGATAAAACAATTTCCGAATATAATAATTAATGTTTTATTGGCATAAAAATAAGGTACAATTACATTGGAAGCTAGGTGAGACCTGTTTTACTGGAGCCAAAATACTAGCTGTTTTCTCCCGGTTTTCAGGGTTCAAACAAATAATCAAAAGGTGTTTCGTCTTTATTATATTAGAATTTATATTATATTAGTTAATACTACAGCTTTCCCCGCGATTTTCCTAAGGTGCAAAGAAAACCAATTAAAGCTATCAGTATGAAAAGTAACCGATTAACTAACAGTCTCTAGTAGGTACTTACTTTAAATTATTTACGTCCATTCCGGTTTAGCTGTTTTAGCTTGAAACCATAATAAACAATTCAAGTCACTCTCGCTATCCATATTCCAATGTCAATGACGACATATAGGTCTCAATGCTTTATTTTTTCTCACACCAAAATTGAAAACTTCTAAACGTCATAATAATTTTTATCAATCTTTTGACAACACAAATTACACATGATAGATTCAACAAGTGATTTAAAATTGGAACTAATGTTAGACATTTCTAAAGCGACGCCATAGCTGCGAGCGATCGGCAAATGTTTTTTTAATCGTACCGAGGCGTTCTGCGTGGGCGCAGGTGCAAGTCAACCCGCCAGATGCCACGTCGCGTGTATAATCGAACACGCCATGTTGGTTGCAAATTGCGCAGCGATTTTAGGGTTAACTTAACATAGTTTTTTAATACATTCTATGGTCAATTTTGTGGTAGCCTTTTGTTGGTGTAATTTTATATATGTGTATGTATGTGTGTATGGCAGAAGTCAGTTGTTTAGTTTTTGGTAAAAATGTTGTGTGTTGAATAAATATTTTTATATTCCTATGTCTATATCATTAAGTGAGAAAATGGCATCATCTGACAAATACGTCATCTTTAAAGAGACAATTTTGTTATCGATTAACAAATGTAGTTCAGATTTGACAGTAAACTACCTCTAAATTACATAATGTTTAAAGGAAAAGTATATGAAAACACATCACCATTGCATTCGTTTTCGTTAACTATAAATAAATATGTTTTTTCTCACTTCAAGATAATAAAGCAAGTCCATTACTAACCCTACGAATGCACATCCAATTTACAGTATTTCATTTTATTTCTTTTAACACACAAACAGGTAATAATAATTACATTATTTGCAATGACAGCAAAAGAAATCCACTTACATGTTATCAGAAAAAACATACTATTCAATCTTCGAAGGTCGAAGTAAGAACAATATTTTTTTACTTGGAAAAACTTAGATTATTTTTTCTTAAATAAACTGCTCCCGAAGACAAAATACTTGGGCGTAGGGACCAAGTAAATAGTTTTTAGAGACCCCAATCTTGTGACATATGTGGGACGTAAATTCTTGAGAGTATTTGCGCACGATTACTTGCTACGTTGAATAATGACACCTACTGGTCTCCGTCGTAGTTTTTTTCAATTTTTTTATAAAGTTTTTTTTTTTATAAATGAGGCTATTTTTAATAAAATTCTGATCATTTATCCATTGACAGAAGTAACGTTGGTTAACCTTATGATCGATCAATCCGTGCATCCAATAATATTGAAATTTTTTTTTTTTCAAATTCGCATTTCTACAAATTTCATTGAAGGATAAAAGAAAAAATATTTGTAAGTATGTAGTTACAATTGATGTTTTATGTCAAGTAGTCTCTAGTAGTTATTCTACCGAATCGTTATACAAATATATTATTTTTATTAGTACAGAAGTACAGATTTTTTTCGAACGAAATCTTTAATTCAATCAAGTTTTTTTACTTCATTCGCATAAACCCAGATCGCAGTGACCCAGTTTGTCGAACAAAACGCTAAAGTTTTTTTACAAGTTTCCGATGACATTGTTGCCTTTTTTTATTGGCCGATGTCAAATAATTATTGTTTTTACTTTAATAAAATTGATGAATATTATTTTTTTGTTTTTACGTGCGCTTTTTAGGGTTAACGTGTTTGATTTATTAAATTTTAGAAACTTATTCGTTTGAAGTTAGTTTTGAGTTGATGTTCATCAATTCAGTTTTTATTATTTTACCAACAGAAAAATGGTATAAAAACTTAAATAAGAATATCATATTTTATTAATGCAATAAACGCATAAAAGCCAGGGCACTTTATCCAGGGGTTCTTTAAGCACTGACCTACTTTGCTACCAATTCGACTCCCGGGCCGATAAAATACAATGGGTTTTTAATGTCCAAATTTTCGTATTTTAAATCGGATCAGATTTGGACCCTATACGGAGATAAGCTGTCCCCTATTATTTAGGGCATAATCCTCTTAACATAGACTATAGAATAATCCGTGACATCTCGATATAACCATAAAGATAGTCTATGGTAAACCTGTTGTCTGCGGTTGTCTTATGACAAGAATTTTTAGATTATTTGATGTTATGTTATCTTAGAAATTGTTTCTGATCATTGTGCTATGTGTTAACATAAACTACGGCTACTTTTTACCTAGGTGAGGGAAGTAGTGCCCTTGCTGAGAGCTTGATATCTATACTTTCATTTTATTTCGAATTTGGATTATATATGCAGTCTAGACGGATGGGGATGAAGCAGGGTGGCAGATGAAATATGTACATCCGTCTGGAATACACTTTGGCGAAGATTGTCATTTTTGGTTTATTTTCTTACATATTTTAGAGGTTACTAATCATTAATTGACCTAATTTGTTTTATACGACGCTTCATAAAAAATAGTTTTGACTTTGAGTACATATGTACATCACTCTAACACTTCCCTGGTATCGAACCTACTTTACCTATATATACCCATAGCTGCTGGAATACTGAACAACCCCAACACAAGTAAAAAAATACCCTTTAACATTTAACCCCGTTTAACTGTAGCAAAAGTTAATTTAACGAAACAAGACAAGCTAAACTATCAGTTAATAACAACATTATTAGTAACCGGTTCATTAATCTTAGTTTATTAAACAACACCGGTTTATTATGATTTACGGTTTTCGCGAAAAAAATACGTTATTACTTACTCCTATTTTTTTTCGGTAATCCTGGATTTATTACCGCGACGGTTTATCTAAATCGTTTGAAGTAAATGTACTTGTGAGAGAAAATATTTTGTTTATGTACAAAATATTCTGATAATATATTAGTTGACTGAGTTTTTTGTTTGGAACAAAAGATTAGAGTTATTTATTCAGGTGTTTTTGAGTGTTTATATTACATTAAACGACTCTGTAGGTAGCTTCATTGCGTTTGTAAGTTTTTGTATAAATGGCAATTAGATGTTACGAATAAATGACTGATATAAATAAATTACTTTGTGAGTCTTTATGTTTCTTACTCTTTCACGTAAAGATCAATCAATTAAATCTGGTGGAACTTAACAGAATTATGGCTCATACATAAGATATAACATTAAATGACTTTTTATTTTGGTGCCGTAGTTTGTTCAGGAGAAACGAATCTTTAATCGTAAAACAACGAATAGATAGCTTATAGAAATCCACCATAAGTCAATAAATAAAACAATACGTTTCTATTTGAATGAAAAGACTCATCCTAGCCGAAGGAACGATCATATTCAGTATATTGTGTGACGTTATAAAGCTATTTCATCCGTCATACTGTTTGTTATAGCAACTATTACTATTCGTCAATAAACAACAGATATCTATCTACAAATACCTATTTTACCTTATAAAAAGTCATATATGAACACAAACGCTTAGATATCTATAGAAAATGAACTAAGGATTGCACCATATAAGAAACCATAACCAGCTGTGAAATAGCGAATTTGAAACAATTGGCTGAATTTTCTTTTTTATTAATAAACAAAAATTTTGAATATTTCTGAAATCATAAGAAACCATTTTCGGAAAGAATGAATGAACTATACAGTACGTATTTTTCAGTAATCCTGCAATACGCACATACAAAGCTGTGAAAGGGACTGAACAAAATTCAGCAAAAACAAATTTGCACGAATACCTATTCAGTTTTCTGTCACACATGTCATTACTTACTGAAAAGCCTGTAACATAGACAGGATTCCACAGGGCTTGGACAGGGCAGGGATCGATAAAAAAATCTAGACTTTGTCTGTCTCATAGATTCTAGCTCATATTTGTGACAAAATACCGAGTGTTCACTCTATTATCTATGCCTCTAGTCATAAAGCCACGGAGTAACGAAAGATGAGCGGAGATGGCATAATGAAGGTAGGTCAGGCGCCTTCTTCTAGGTCAAATACGTACGGTGGGCATGACGAAAACGATCAGTTACGAGAGAACTGACGAGGCGTTAGGGTTCTTTGAGACATCCGTCAACGATTTTTGGTATAACAACCAATGGTCGGGTACAAAGAAGGCGTATAAGGGCGAAGACAGTAACGTTCCCCGTCCCCTGCATTTTGGGGCACTGCTTTCTTAAGAGATTTTCCGTTATGGCACCTCCGCTATTAATTTTGTTCTCCATGCATAAAGCCATATACAGACTGCAGTGATGTGACAAGCCAGTCGGACTAGTCGATGTAAGCCCTTAGGCAAATGGTACCGAAACAACGTCCGTCCCTTTGTTGATAGAACAATACTATAAGTATTATCAAATCAACATGAACACATAGGAAATGTTTAATTTTACAAATTTTGTTAAAAACTTAACAATAATATTAAATAAAGTGTTTTGTGAGAAAGTAGGTTATTGTATGTATGATTCACATGAAAAGTCGTGTTTTATTTAGTGTAGTCCTTTTTTTAATAAGCGATAGTAATATTGACAGTCGTTAATATTAAATTCCAAAATAATGAGATTTGAGATTTATGACAAAACTTAAGTTTATAAATCGGAACTTTGAATTAATAATGGCCTCTTTTATCTTGAAGCTAAGAGTCTATCAAAGTTATTTTCGGTTATTCTATTAAACAATAGTAAGTAGAGCACTTACGCAGCATCACTCAAGATGTCACTTTAATACTCAATCAAACAAAAAACAGACGATATAAATAATATATTATTAAATTAATTTCATTCGTACAGCCTACAGAAATAAATAACGATTCGCACATTCCATACCAGTACAATTCGTGCGAAACAGAAAATAACTCGAGCTTTTTTTCGTTAATTAACATTATTTCACGAAACCGATACAAATAGGAGAATTGTAAAACAAAAGCCCTTTTTGAAAGTATTGGCAGTTATGGTGAAAGTAATTATTTCCTTTGTTTAACACAGGAATCATTATATAGGATTAATGTTTTCTATGAATGCATTTGCTTGACGGTGATTCATACGGGACCGCGTTCCGGCGCGGTTGGCGGTGAATTGAATCTCTTCTGTCTAACGTGTACGTACTCCGCCCGACCGCGCGGAGCTTCGCTGCGGAATCAACGGCGGAAAGAAGTGTCGTGTGTGAATCATCGATATCCAAAACCCCTTATGTTATGAACATTGATTTGCTTCATAAAATAGCTAAATTGTGAATGGTAATACAATTATTTATCTGCGAGAGATCTGACCATCAAATATTGTTATATTTATGTCAAAAAGTATTTACCTAATGTGGGCCTAAAGGTGATGGCCGAGACTCTACTAAACCATTGCAAGACATGCAACTTATAAAAAGTATGACCGATTGAAGAAGCTAAACCTACTTGAAATACAAAGAACTCATCCCAAGAATCAGGTCAAACAATCTACTCAGAGAAATCGCGTAATAAACATTTTGATTAACATTCATTTGCATTCAAAGTTAAAGGAAAAAAAACGTTTGAATCACACCTTGCAATGCGATTGAGGAAAAAAACCGCGTAAAATAGAGCGTAAACCAAAAATATTAAGTCAATGACGAATCAAAATGAATTGACGCTGTTATAGATACCGAGACTAATCAAAATTTTATGCACCAAAAATATACCAGTGTTAATATTCAATTATCTGGCCATGGTAGTGAAGGTATACGTCTTCTCTTACCTGCCATTGTAACCTATCTCTCTCCAACGTTCGTCGAACCTTTATGGAACAAAAAAGTAAAGAAAAAAAATATGGAACGCATTGTCAGTTGTATCCCATTCGATTCGTTCGAAGGTCCGTGAAATTTTTTGAAGAATTCTTGTTACTGTTGATATTTTGTTACAAAGACTTTGGTGCAGTTTGGGGCGTTTAAATTTTGATGCTAAAGATACGATGCTTCTTTCTTTTGGTTAAACTTTTACATGTTGCTACATGTAGCCCACTTTTTGTGGATTAAAATTTAACAGATTACAGTAATCTTTGTACATTTTTTATACCGTTTTTTGGAGCTTAAATGTTTAAGCAAAGATCTTATACATGAGTTACCCTACAAAATCTAGTGTGTTGTGGTTGTGATTAGCTTCCATTTACAAGTCATGCCCTACCTCAACAAAATTGTCAGTCAACTCTCAATCTCTGCAGTGTGTTCAACGCTTTACATCTGACTCACATCTCAGTGTAACCTAAGCCGATATATTTATCACTGTCAAACGCCGCTTTCGAAATTTATAAACGTATTTAAAATCCCAGGTTACATGAACCTAAAATGTGTCCCAAAATTCTTGACTTATAAGTATTTCAATTGCGAATTCGAGTTACGTGTTCAGATGTTCGTCTGATAGTGTCCGTCAAGTAGAAATAAAATTTTCTTTAAAGGTATTTTTAGATTGGGAGCTTCGATTGGATGGGTCAAAACATTAATTTGGGGTACGAATGTACCCAAATCCTGATTTATGAGTTTAATATGTTACGGACTTGTTTGTGGGGTGGGCAGGAGTCGTGGTAACATATCAGTTAGTTACGCATGTTATGACGGGGAAATGGTTAGTGAAAGGGATGCTATAAAACATGGAGTCGATTCGGGAAGTGATATCTAATAATGATCTTTGAATTTAACATTCGGGAAGCAGTCTTATTAAGCTGCCATTTAGTCAAAAAACTTTACTGTAGAACTGAATTTAAATTGTCTCTTGCGTTATAAATCCACTAAAATGGAAAGCGCCATTCTTCCAAGTCTTACATCAGATAGATATATTACATTAGCCCTTCGATATCTTTCGAAATGTTTGTCAAAACTATCGGTTACCAGTCACCGACGATTTTTACGTTTCACACCAAGGTATCACGTTGCACTAGGAAGAATTCCGTCACGCGAAAATGGACCGTAACATCATGGGTATAGAGGTGTATAATTAGTGGAGATGCGGTTAATGGGATTTCGATTTGTAGTTTCCAAAAATTGGTCGAAATGATAATGGTTAACGAAGGTTCTTGGGGTTCATTATTGTCTTTTTTTTTCACCGTTGGGGGTGGTTTTTAGATGCTACAGATAATAGTTTCGAAAACTCCTGTTGGTAAGAAATTATCTTTGCCATGCATGTTGACATTTAGGTGGTTAGTTTTGTTGTTTTAAACATTTAGAATAAGGTTTTGAAAAAGGATCATGCTGTGTTGACGGACTGGGAAAGAATGTGGTAGTAATGTCTATAGATACGAATGAATATAGCTACAGGTTTAAATACAGTAGAAACGAAATCATCATCAATATCTAAAAGTTATATATTAGAACCGATAGTCGTGTATATACTAACCGATAATCCTTTTAGATCATGGGTACACTGTACTGTACAGGCATAGATAACATGAAATAATATTATTCCAACGAAAATTAGTCAATTTAATGAGTAAAAACGGAGAAACTCGTGGCTAAGAAAAACTTAAAACTACTCTACTACTACACTTATACTTTATGTAAAACACTCAGCTGCAACCAATTATACTTGACGTTGACGTTGACTTCAACAAGGAAAAAGCTAGGCAGATTATATACCATCAAAGAGACAGAGTAGGAACAAAAATTCAAATTATTTTCCATAACAACTTTCAACATACGACAAAAATACCTGAAATAATTGTTTCAGTTGAAAATGATACTGCACTGCATGCCACGCAAGAGCAAAGCGTATAAGCTCAAAAAACGAAACTTTCAACTGTCTGCCATCAAATTGAATAGTTCAAAAGAGTTAGTCCGGTAAATAGTTTGCGTCCGACCGACAATCGGACGAGCAGGGCTGGTCCGTCAGATGAAACACTACATTTTTAACTGGGTCAAATCGTTTATTGTCAACTTTTAATTCTTTGTTGAATACTGGCTTTAAAACTGTTGAGTCGTTTTCATTGTTTTGTATGTTTAATGTTTCTTTTGATTTATGATTTTCCACTATTTTTGTTTTTATTAATTTCTCATCTATTTGTGTTACTAAACCGTTATTTTAGCCAGATATTAGTGCCACAAAAATAAGTTTAGAGCTTGAGAAAGGACATATACTTTTTATACGGTTGTAGGAAGTATATCTCTGACGCGGTTGTAATTGATGGAATCAGCTAGTCTTCTTTACACTAACCTAATATAACATTTTTCAGTACATATTCCTTAATTAATTTTAATTCTTCTTAAACATCTTAAAATACGTCTAATTTCTTACAATTCGCCATCCCTAACTGAGCAGTCGAAGTTCCCGCTGTGGAGTTACGAAACTCTAATCTTTCCGCCGTGATTTAGTACAAAACAATTATTCTAGAGATATCGGGTGATGACGTGAACTTTAGCGATTGTCGTTACGGAATCATACCTTCGAGAAATGTCTCTTGTTTTACTTTGGTTTTCACTTTCTTTTAGCATGATAACACACTGAATCCTCGCTAATATTATGAACAAGACAGTAACTCTGTCTATCTGTCGCTTTCTTTCTCTTTCACGCGAAAACTATTCAACCGATTAAAATGGAATTTGGAAAACAGATGGTCCAGAGCTTGAGAAAGGATAAGGTTTACCTTTTACTCAGGTGCGGGAAATAGTTCACTCAGGATGTGGGTAAATATGCAGAGAACAGCAAGTTTAGTTGCGTTTGAAGGTGTGGTTAGTAATTGAAGGTTAAAACTCTCATAAGCAATCAAAAATATTGTTAAAACTACCACTTATATAATGTTTAGAAAATGTACAGCTCTTTTGAGAAAACAGTAACAAAACAATCAGCTTTAAACAAGCAAAAACATATCGTAACCTAATAGACATTGGGTTTCATTTCGCTCTCTCTTAACGAACTGGAACCCACAAAAGTTGCTACATTAGGGATGAATGAACTACGCTTGCTAATGATGACCACACGACTAATTTGTAAAGCAAAACTGACCTTTACAAACAAACGGACAAAGAAGGGAAAGAGAATTGCAGTAATATAGCTATCTCATTTGTATATTATACTGGCTTTAACCTGCGGCATCGCCCATGTTTCGTGGGAACTACTTCTATAAACTAGCCTTTCTCAGAGAATCTAGAAGTCTATCTGATAACGAAATAATTTTTAGGCCAGAAGTTTCTGAGATTAGCACGTTCGATCAAACAAAACTTTATAATATAAACTAGCTTCCACGCGCGGCTTCGCCAGCGTAGAGTTCGGTTATATCGCGTTTCCAAGAGAATTCTTCAAAAGTCTGAGATAAAAACTATCCTATGTTTTTTCTCATTTTCAACTCTATTTCTTTACCAAATTTTATTAAAATCAGTTCAATGGTTATGACGTGAAAGCGTAACAGACAGACAGAGTTACTTTCGTATTTATAATATTAGTAGGGATGTAGATGTAAATAGCGATATGAGGAAAGCAACTCAAGTAATTTTGTCAGCTACATTGGAGCTTATAACAATCAGGATCTACTTACCCGCTCTTCAAACACACACGTCATATTTCAATACTAATAAAGTCAAATAACTACAAAATATTAATACAACTCAATACTTACCCTTTGAAATCCAAAAGAGCGTGTAGGTAAAAGATAAGGCAAAAGATTATACGTCACTGGTTCTCGTATCAAAAAGGGTACACACAAAAGATGACGAAAGGGTTCGGTCCTGTATAAGTTTAGAACTTGTCCCTATAACCGGGGTTTAAGTGTCGGCAAATACAAAAGTAATAAGAATATTTGAGGGCTTGAATTCACAGGTACTGAAGCTGGTGATGATAATTTTAATATTGTATGTAGGGCTAAGGATGTATTTTTAGGTGTCGATAAAGTTTGGTTCATGCCTTTTTTTGAACTAAGTCATAAGTTCAAACGTGTCAATGCTAGGTTCGTCAAAATCGCTCTTGAAACTCGCAAGGATCACTACACCAAAACTATTGACATTCAATAGTAAAAAATCCACTCAAATAAGTAGAGATGAAATATTAACACAGAATGACTAAAAAGTATTCATCATTCCTCCTCTCTATGAGAATCCTGTAGCCCTTCTGTCGAACAATGAAAAGGCTGATGACGAAAACAACTAAAAAGTAATGAATAAATAAATGGAAATGATATTCCATACGTAATCTTCCTGTCATCTACAAAAGCAATGGTTTATTAAATTACTTCTTGCCTTCTTCAAACTTGAGCCAGTCAGTGACATTTTTCCTCTGACTTCAATTATAAACTTTATTACATTTAAATGATTGCAGGAAGTTCTCCATACACTGATTGCTTCGCCGAACAAGAAATATTGTCAACAAAAAACTCATCGGAAAGTGCCAACAGGTCAATTATATTAACCAATTAACTTTATAGAAACTACCATATTCGATATCGATTACTCTGATTCGATAGAAAAATTAAAACGTTATACAGAAGAGATACAGCTGTCGTATTTGCATGCATGTTAAACTGCGTTAAATTTTGTAACACCACGATGTATAAAATTTTGATGTTTCGTAATCTTGAATGCACGCTGTTGTCGGCCCCAAGCGTTTACCTGTTTTTCATTCGAAAGCTCGAGCGAGCGAGATAGCAAGCATATTCCAAAAGCGTATGAAGAATTCGTGGCAACAAGCGGCCAAGATCGGGGCCGACGCCACTGACAATGCACGATTCTATGTCTGGTTATATTAAGCGACCGCTTTCAAAATACACGGGTTTATAGTAAATTGGGTGTTCGAGTGCGTCTCTCCATTTCGGCCGGCGTTCAAGTGAAGCGTGGCCGGTGTGGCAACCATGCGCGGAGCATTCTTCACCAATGGCGGCCAACTTCACGCAGTTGCGTCCCAGCCGTCGACGAGGACGGACCCTTGTCGCTCGCGGCCCCGAAACTATCGTACAATAAACATTTAAACAATTCACAAGTGTTCCAAATCGATTCGAATTTTGTATAAGTACTATTTTAGTGATGGGAAGTGTTAAACAGAGCGCGTACATCGATTTCGTACGATGACCAAAACTTTTAAGTTGGGGAGAACGGAAAAAGTTGTGGTGCTGAATGCACTGCCGTGTACAAAAAATGCGTGCTTGTAATGTGATGGCCTGATGGGATTGCAGTGTGGCCACTACAGTGTAGATAGTGATGTGTACTGTGATATAAAATTTCGGCAATCACGTAGATGATTGCCATTCTTGAGTGTGATATTATTAGTTTATTAGTTACCAAAGATTCCTGATGATCTTGTACATTAGTTTGTGTTTCATATTGGTAGTTTTAGGTGAGTACAGTTATCTCAAACAGTTGGCTTTATTGTGGTCGTTATGTTATCTTGACTATTTATTAGAATTACTACCATTAATTTGCATCCTGAGTAATTATGACAGTGCTCCGATAAATTGTGCCGTAATAAATAAATCTAATACAATAAACTGTTCAGCTTCGTTTTAGAGAGCTCTTAGTCATAACGGCTAGTTATAAAATGCCGCTGTAATAATATTTTGATTAGTCGACTGAACTTGACACAGCAGTCGTTGACATTAATCAATGTCAGTTCTAAAATTAAAATTTCGAAAAAAAAGTTCGAGAACACGACACTTAGAAAATGTTTCATTTCTAAATTTAAAGCTCTCAAGTTCAAAACGGAACCATAGAGCCCGCATACTGTTAGCAGTAGTAATAAATTAAATGGTTATAAATTCCCAATCGTAACGGTAATGGATGTAGGCGTCCACAAATTCAGTTAACTTGACAATATTACCCGTGGTCGTGGCCGCGTCAATTAGTACATAGTTCATTAAAACCAATTTTACTGAGACCACACAAGGTAGAAATAAAACCCAGATTTATTAAGGCCTTTATATAAATAGACCATTGATTTGGATAGAAGATAAAACTGAAAATCGCCACAAAATCCGATATTTCATTTCTATATAGTTCAGTTCTTTCATATAAACATATTAATTCTAAAAGAAAGTGGAAAAATAAAAGATAAAAATCACAGACCGAATCTAAAGAGCAATGTTTTTAGTTCGAAACCTGAGACTTGAGATAAGCATCTTGAATTTCAAGAATGATATTACGGTCGTTGAGATTTGCTTTCGAAGAAAAGATACCAAAATAAGCTATTCAATAAAAGCAAACTATATTAAAGTATTAGTATTTCATATGCCATTATTATCAATGGAAACGGATAATCTGATGGATTTCAAAAATGGTTATTACGCCTAAATATATTCTCATGATCCTTGTGAACTACAGATTTAAAATCATTGTTGATCGGATTAACAATCTTAAGCATTTGTGCAGAATTGTAATTGTATAAATAAGCAATACAATTACCTAGGTATTTAGTGAATATTATTTGTGCATAACAAATCTTGATATTAGCGCATAATAAATCTAATCTGACGCTAACAAGAGCTCTTAAGTACACTCTTCAAAAATTTCGCCGAATTTCAATATCACAAATTCATATCAACTACTTATTCACGATAAATATTAAATAACCAATTTATATTATAATAAAATATCGTACTGATTCCCATTGTGCTCAGATTGAAGTGCTTAGAATTTGAAAAATCTTGATATTTTATAAAAGAGTTTAATATCAAAGCCGCTCCGATGAGCCACGCCTCCATAATTTCGTGGTTATTATAACCATTCATCAAAGAGTCGTGTAGACCTCTTATATTACTTCGGGTATCCAAAATTAAGGCTGGTTTAGCTAGTTTTTGTGGTATCACAAAAGTTCGGATGTTTCTTATCCTGTTACGGCCTAAATTAGAGTCATAAATTGTCATATATGTAGCCAATATGGCTGAGGGAAGAATACTTGTATGTAGTAGCTACAATTTTCTCTTATTTATACATCCGTATGATCCGATTTGTTTAGGGGAAGCTTCGTTACTACCCATATAATAGAACAGTATTATCTTATAATCCAAATTTACTGCCACAGACTTTATGATCTCCACGAATTTCTGTCGCTCTCACAAATTTTCTATCATCGGCATTTCGCTGGATTTCTTCATAAAATTTTACGCTGACATCTAACAAATAAATAACATTAAGATTCAATGCGACATCAATTCGATCTCCGACGATATTTCCAATAGAATCAAGGATAAAAATTTTAAATGATATTTTTTTAGAAAGTGGCTTCGGCAAACCGTAGCAAAGTGAATTAGGAAGACGTGACTTCGAGGCACGATTTTAGTTCCTTTAGGCTTTTCTTTTTTATTTCTCAATGTATTATGTTATATATTATTTATTTTGGATTGGTATACTCGTGTATTCTTTGTCGTTTATCTTTCTGTGCTCTCTGAATCGACTCCGTTCATTTACTTGAAGTCTCTTTGATGAAATGAATGCTTTAATACTTTGAAATGAACTTTGACTTGCATTTATACAGTCTTTGTTTAAACCATCTTTTGATACATGCATACTATGAATCATTTATTTAAATATATTTGCATACCAGAGAGTTCAAATTCTGAATAATAACATTTTTACTTTCAACAATATTAAAAAGTCTGTTACTCAGTGTACGGTTACTAAAATCATTATATTTCGTCCCTATATCAAACTCAGAAAATAAAAATCCATTCAACCGAAACTTTGGACCATTGTGCATTGTACAATCGAAATTAAATTTTCGCAGAGCGAAATCATACGATATTGCTAAGCATATTAAAATTTGATTTCTCAAAGGGCTTATTAAACAAAATCTTATTGTTCACATAATTTTAATTTGACACCTCTTATTAAAAGGCATTTCAATACGACTTTGAAAATTATAATCGTACAATGAGCGGCCATTGTCGCGCAACGCCATCTAGCGGCGAGTAGCGAAACTAAAGTTACTTAGCGTTAATAACAAGTCGGTTTAATGGTCTCTTCATTGTTTATTTTGCACTTGCGTTACAATAGAAACATAAATTATGAGTGACTCCGTTGAGCTTTGTGCTCTAGGAAATGGCCTGGACTATTCATTAGAGTGAATTTAAGTGTAATAACATGAATAATATTGGCTAACTGCAGTTAGGGCGTACCATTCTGGTTTTAACAATAGTTTTTGAGAAATTGCTTCTATATTTTAGTTTGACGTCTATTCTGCTGTTATTACGTTTAGAAGATTTATTACAAGTTTAGGTATATCAGTGTTAAGTATTATTCTAAAGGTTAAGTCTGTTTCTAAAATAACTTAATCCGTATTCACTTTGAAACCTGAGCATTATTCTATAATTCGTATTATAATACCCACGGGTCCAACCTACCTGGTTTTGTTTGATAAGTAATTGGCTTTCATTCTTCAGATAAGTTTTTAACCTTTTTACTGAGAAATCATTATGGGTTTATTGTTCGCCTTTATTGTATGACGATAGAGGTTTTTTTTTGAATAATCTGGCCGTGACGTACTTACGTGTTTTTTGGTAGATAATTTTATAGTTTTCTGAGAAATAATTAAATAAAGGGTTTATGGTATTAATAGAAGATCTGCAGTTTGATGGCATTAACCAGTTCTTAGGCATGGAAAAGTAGCAAAAATTGATACTTTGCCAAAAACTGTTACGTTCTTTTACGTCACATTTTTATTCGAAAGCAAATACCAAATAAATAACAAAATAAACAATAACATAATTGCAAAAACAGTAAAAATAGAGCCAAAACCCAGCAATACATCAAACATTTGCTTGGAAACAGAGAAAAATGGTAAAATAAATAATATTTAGCCACACGAAGCAATTTGTCATCGCGGCCATACATCAAAGGCTTGTCACAAAGAATAGAGATATGCCTCCTCCTCGCCTTTTGTTTTGATAGAACACTAACATTAGTCCTTATGACCGAGAAACTACGAAATAATGGCAATTGTACCAGAAAATTGAAGTTGAGAAACTATTTTGGGAAATCTATCTATGACTTCTGTGCTAATATAATAAAGAGGCATCATTTTTAGGGTTCCGTACCCAAAGGGTAAAACAGGACCCTATTGTTTTCGCTCCTCTGTCCATCCGTCCGTCCGTCTGTCACCAGGTTGTATCTCATGAACCGTGATAGTTAGAGAGTTGAAATTTTTACAGATGATCTATTTCTGTTGCCGCTATAACAACTATAATAAAACAAATATTTTGGGGGGCTCCCTTACAACAAACGTGATTTTTGCTCATTTTTGCTCTGGTACAGAACCCTTCGTGCGCGAGTCCTACTCGCACTTGGCCGGTTTTTGTGTTTATTAATATCCTAAAAGCTCCGAAAGTACTGAATCAATTTGAAAAATCCTTTCACTATTGGAAACATAGGCTATATTTTATCCCGTTACGTACATTTACACATACTACTA
Source organism: Helicoverpa armigera (assembly GCF_030705265.1). Taxonomy (NCBI): domain Eukaryota; kingdom Metazoa; phylum Arthropoda; class Insecta; order Lepidoptera; family Noctuidae; genus Helicoverpa; species Helicoverpa armigera. The sequence goes on along the minus strand of NC_087145.1, from coordinate 3,564,673 downwards.
TCTACTATGACTCACTCGCTTTCGTAAAATAAAACTTCAATAACTAAAAACTGTGCTGTAGTTTTTACTTCTCCTTAACGATGTAAAATAGATTGCCTGTCAGCCGTTGTGTAAACATTAACCATGGTTCTAGTACTGCGGTAATGTAGTTTTCTATTTCTGAATGAAATTCTGGATTCGGTCCAGTTACTTCTCTAATTACCTCAACATCATTAATTAGTTCAGTATTTTTGGGTGTCTTTACCATATCTTTCAATATTTTAATTTCATCTCCAGCATCCACCTTTTCACTCAATACTTTTTCACTATTTATCAATTACTAAATAATCTTCTTTTATAATATCTTTACCTTCATCCTTAAGTCCATCTATTTCGTAGGTATGGGTTATCATCAAATTACCCCTCTTGATGTGGGTGCAGCGTGAGGGAGTGTCAGACTCTTAATGTCTAAAACCCACCATGTTCCTTCTTAAGCCCTTTATGTACCAGGGCCGCGGTAACTCTTTCGGTAACAATCTCTTTTTGGTCGTACTATTTACTAATTATACTTTTTGCCAGTTTATCAGTTACTACATAGTTTTCTTGTTTAATATCTTTACCTTCATTCATAAGTCCATCTGGCAAAATATTATCATGTCCTACATAGTATATTGGTGTCATGTCTGCTAGCCTAAATACCTGAGAATTTAGTAAAGTCTTCATTAAGTCTGCAGTGGATTTAAAGGGTTTTGCTGTGGGAAGCTCAGCCAAAATTTATTTTAGTTTTAGTTGTTCTACACTTATGTAATGTCTGGTTTAGTGTAGGATATTATGAGGAGATTGTGATCTGTGTATGTGTGTGTGTTTGTTTTAACAGAGTAGTGTTTTGTTTTGCAATATGAATGTCTGAAAGCCAACCCCAAAAATACTTGGGAAAAAGGCTCGGAGGATGATGATGATTAGTCTTAGGTTTTGATAGTCACATTTTCTTTATTGAGAAAGTCTACTGAGTTCTTTAGTAATAAATTACAGGCACGAGAAGAGTTGAATTCGTTTATGGTAAAAACACATGTTTGTACAATTAAACAAACAACAATAATAAGTTTGTACTTAGCGCAATTAGAGCGTGTGAGAGTGAAGGCAAAAGTATTTAGGCGAGCACACAATAAATACAATCTAAGAATAAAACAGTAACTAAAATAGTTTTGACTGTTAACATCTTTTCTCATCCATTAACACCAGTAGGTATAAACACCGAAATACCCAGTTACGCCAACAAAAGTTACGTTAACAAGAAACAATAAAAATCTGTGTTACAACTACCCGTAACATGCGCCATGTGGTTAAACCTCCCGTTACTTTTAACGTAAACAAGATTAACTAAACAGTTTCCTAACTAAATCTGTTATTTTTGGTTAGTTACGCCAATGTATGGAAGTTTTCAAATGTATTTTTTGATTAATTAATAATTAAAAATTGATTAATTAAAACTCGCCATTTATAGAAGATGATATTTACATATTTACTAATACATATAAAAAAAACTATCCTAGTAAAACACAAAAAACCACTATAGCTAAAACGCGTCAAAAATATCGTTTTAAAAATAGATATTTTTTTAAACAGGCAACGTTAAAATGTAATAATTAATAAAAAATATTTATTTTTCGTTTTATTTGCAAAACCAGTTAAAACAAACGATTAAAAGATTAAAAGCTAGCGATATAAAATAATTTTATGTATACCGATTACACATTAAAAATAATTTAAGCAATGGATTTACAGATAGAAAATTATCTGCTGTGTTTTGCTTTTATTATTTAATAATTAATTAAAACGTTTACAACACACAATATATTATGCTGTAAACTAATTTAGAACAAATAATCTCTGCACATATTTTTTACGTTTTATTACATTCTCGTACATTAAAAAAATGTATTTAGAAATTACCTAATCTGTTTTTGAAAAACGCATAAAATTCCCTTTCTCTATAAATCCGTCATGTTTGTATTAATTTTTGGTTAAATCTAATTTATAGCTTCGGTGCGGTTAATTTTAACTATCGGCTTAACTTCGACGAGATAGTTAAACTGTTTTAGTTATTCTTTGCAGTCATAAAACGAAGTTTATTGCGTGTCAGTGATTTTTCTTGTGTAAACTTTTTTACGTATATTTTATATACGAGAGATCAAAAAACTTTATTTTTTTTTCCAATTTCGTGCCAAAAGTTTTCGATTTCAAATAGTTTGTTTTATGTAAGAAATTCAGAATGTAATGTGATTTATTTAAACGTGTTTTTTATTAACGTTTTATGATAATCAACGTTATTTTTCAGTCGTGTTTGGTGTAAAACTTTCTACATAAATAAAACAGTTAAAACTACCATTTGCACAGTTTATATAGAGAGGGCAAGTTGTTTGGATGTTCATGGCTTTTAAACTAAAGCTGTAAAATTTCCTTTCGTTTCATATTTGTTCTGTTAACTTCCAGGTCAAAACTAATGACATTTGAACTCTAAGAAATCTAAAGAAAGTGATCATAATTTCACGAACTCCTTACTAATACTAAAAATGGGAATTTCACGCTGTCTGTTTGTTTGTCGGTATATCTGTCCGAAACGCCAAAAGTCTTGAAGGGCTCTAAATGAAATATTGTAACTCAGCTAGTGCAGTGCCTGAGAAAGAACGTAGAGTACTTTTTATCCCGGAATGTGAAGAAGTTCCCGCGGGACGTGTATAAAACCACAGGGAACAGCTAGTGTTTAAAAAAAAACTTGAATAACTATAGATTTATTGAGACAAACAAAACTCAATTTCCTGACAAACAAATTAACCAACCCCTTTTACAAGAACCAATAAATAAACGACCCTTCAAAATAGCTTATTTTACAAAAAAACTTAGAACTTAAACAAGGGTTATAAAACCCCACTTCCTTTCTTAAAAATAGTTTGAACCGCTAGTAAAAGTTTTATCCCTCAACACACTGCAGACTAAACAGTCGGTCGACAGTTGATCAAATAAGTAGGCAAAAAACAATTCTAAAGAAAATTTTGATTCCAATCAAAGTTTTCAGTCTGTCTAATACCGGCTACATAACTTTTTTTAACGACGTCAAAAATCATCAAATGACCCCTCCCGCTGTGGGTTAGCAGCGGTGAGGGAGTGTCAGACTCTTACTGACTAAAAACCGTCGTATTCCGTCGTGGGCCTTTAATGTACCAGGGCCGCGGTAACTCTTTCGAACAATCCCGCACCGGCTACATACCTGATCTTTGTAATATGCGTACCTACTACAATTCATCTTCATACTGATTATAAGCCCAAAAAAACTATCGGCCGACTAAAAGTTTTCAGTATACTTTTAACTGAAGAGAACTAAGGCTACAGATGTTTTGTTTCGATACAGGCATCTTCATTAAGAAAGAAAGGAAAGTTTGTTTTAAAATTTTGAAAGAAAACGCTAAGTGAGTACGAAAGAGTAGATTAATCGGGTCGGGACTTATTAGTGATGAAGCTTTTCATTATTAAAAAACTTTTGTTGGACTTGATAAATCTGTTTTGTAGAAAAGAAGTTATAATGGATAAGTAGTTACACTCCTTTAAGACACGAAGTTATTATAATTACAAGACACGTAAAGAGTGTCTATGGAATTTATTGCCGGTTCTTCTGACTTTTCATAAGAACCTGTATAAGGCCTATTAGAAATAAAAATAATCGACTTTGGCCAGAATAAACTACGTGTCAATAGTTTAGCCGTTTGAGTGAGAGTACATTCAACTTTCGATTCTTGTAAATACCCGACGACCCTTTCTGGAATTACCATTAAATTATGAATATACCATAGGTATATTTATATCAGTTACCTAATCTTTCTCGTAAAATAGTGACGTAATCGCAAAAAATCACTCAAATTCAAGCGATTTTTATAGAACAACGCACCTCACAGAATTGCGATATCGGACTCCCATAATTCCTGGATCTTCAAGGTCTAAATAAATATATTTATCGTATCACCTGTGCAAATATTCATATCATACATACATATAATAAAATCATCCAATATATTTGAGTAACGTTCGTTGGCGTCATACAATGCTATACTATTTGGTCGTCAATTCTGTTGGTCATACAATGGGACGATATAGTGCTACAATAAAAAACGGTATTATTCTGATAGAGAAAATTACTTTAGAAAGGATTTGTTTAAATCTAGGCTAATATTTTACTAAGAATACAGATATATGTATAAGTATCTCCAGCTATTCAATTTAAATTAAATGTATACTATAATAATGCTTTTTTGATCTTTACATAGCGGCGAAAGTCATTGTCAGAATATACATATTCAAAACTAATATTTTGTGCTTAAAAGTAAAATTCTCAATTCACATCGCAAAACTTCAAAAAGTAATTTCGAAATAGGTTGCTATGAAATACTAACTTCAGAGAAAATCATAAAGCTATTGAAAACAAAACTTTAAGAAAACACAATTGTAAAACTTATTAAAGAAAAACTTACTACAATATAGACTCTAGATGAAAGTTACTGTCTTTATATTCAACCAAGAGTATTATATTTTTAACTTGCTGTCTTCCCGCGGTTTCACCCGCGTCCCGTGGGAACTGCTGCCCGTACTGGGATAAAATACAGCCTATGTTACTCAGGAAGAGAGTAGCTTTCCAACAGTGTAAGAATTTTTCAAATCGGTGCAGTAGTTTTAGAGCCTTTAGGGTACAAACATACAAACAAAAGTTTTATCTTTATTATATTAGTATAGATAGAGAATATTAAAATTTTCAGTTGCTCATGAAACTATGACGGTTTCACAAAACGTTTAATGAATATTAGTTTACATTTGCAACTATGGTTCGTGTTTTATTAAAACAAAAAAGTGTTTGGTCTCTTTCTGATCAGCTTAAATTAAATTTCAGTTCAAACAATGAAAAAATAAATAAATGTGCAGACACATAGCTTATCCTTTAATTTAATACAAGACTTTAAAATTAAATCCTGAGATTTATAACTACTAACGATATACAATTTTTACAAAAGGCTCATTTCATAGAAAGAGCAATTTTTGCTAAAACTATTTTTCTTTGAGAAAACACCAGTTACAAAGAGAACCGTACTAAGTATATTCTGAAGTAATTGCTTAGTAAAAAAATTGCATTTGTAATAACAATTTCTTTTAATAGCATTGCTCGTTGTAGCATACAATACTTATTTTAGAAAATATAGACCAAGTGCGGTTTGGACTCGCGAACGAAGGGTTTCGTACAATTAATTTCTATAAAAAATTTACGTTTGGTGTATGGGAGCCCCCTAAGATATTTATTTTATTCTAGTTTGCAGTATTTGTTATTATAGAGGCAGGAAAAATACATCATCTGTGAAAATGTCAACTGTCTCACTACTACGGTTCATGAGATACAGCCTTGTGACCGGACAGTGATAAACTGACAAATTGCTAAAAGTACTTAAACTAAATTAGAACTCGTAAAATAGTGAGCTTTAATTCCAAGAAAAGTTTGTTATTTCGTGTCAGAAATGTCAAGTGAGTTCGTCTAATCGAAAACCTTTTATTAAAAGAAAATATTTTACAAAAAAAATTATCCAACTTCAATCATTTACCTTCTTCTAAGTCTGACAAATACTATGCTGAAATCTGCATCAAAATAGGTTCAAACATCGGATTGTCGCCTACAAACTTACATACTATGTACACACAGGTCACCCACCACACACCCTTTTTTTAAAGTCGGTTAGTAAAAGGTTTAATAAACGCAATCTCTTATACCCGTAAAATATTTCTTCGCGCACGATAAACCTGTCGATATTCCATTTTATATGACAAATTACACTCACTATTACATTATAGTAACCTTTTTGTTGCAAAAAATCATAGTCCCTAAGGACGTGAAAATAGATTGTTTCCCTTATCTACCCTTGAGAAAACAAATTGTTATTAACTCCCGAATAACGTACTATATGATGTCAATATACATTTACGTCGAGTTTTATACTTAGTCATCGTTGTTCGCTGAAATAACTAATATTAGACAGAGAAATATACATTAAAATTGATTTTATGATATATTAGAAAAGTTATTATATTTGTTTAGCCATGTTTTTGCTTCCGTACGAAGTAATTTGCTGTTTCACGAAAGGCGTACTTCAAGTGCGAGCGCAGCGCCATCTGTTATCGAGTAGCGGTAATGAGAAGCGGTTTAATTCCGCGCCAGTCTAAAAGATACTTTGTTTGGTTTCGTTTATAGAATATAAATAGGTCTTTATTGTTGAAACGTGTTTTGTGTGAATATTTTTATGTTTTGAACGCTTTGACTTTTGGAAAGCATTTTATTTTTAATTTTATCCAACAAGGCACGCCTTACGGTCGTATATTTGCGTAAATTCTTGAATCTTGACATCTCCTTGACTTGACTTCTGTCTATGTATGTACCGACATAACTTTGATACTTTAAAACCTCAAATTGAAGCGAAACAATGCAAGATACGCCCGTTATTTCTCTTTAATGTTAATTACTAACTTAAAGTTCTCAAATAAAAGTTTAAGACAATACTGAACCTCGTAAGTTTTGTCCCGAAACCCGTATTTCGGGTTTATCAGCTTTTGGGTGATTTGGTAAAGGGTTGAATACAAGGGGTTGACAAGTAACAGTTCAAGGGGTTCTGATGTACAAGGAGATATATTTTGTTACAATTTGAATATTTGCTGAGGAGTATGTTTGAACGCGCTAATCTCAAAAACTAATGGACCGATTTGCAAAATTCGTTCAGTGGTAGATAGCCCAGTCATCAAGGAACAATATAAGCTATTTTTTATATGTGTGTGGGAAGAAGTCCTCTTGGAACACGAGTGAAACAGCGTAATCGAGCTAATATTACATAATTACAAGCATTCATTAATATAATAATAATTAGTAAGGACAGCCTATTGACCTTCGCAACTTGACATTTATGAAAAACACATACTTACACATAGGTCCAAGATTTCCATGAATAAACAAACAAAATTTGCGACCTAAAAATGTCTACCTAGGAATCTTGGAGGCCAAGCAATCATCATCCTCCGAGCCTTTTTCCCAAACTACGTTGGGGTCGGCTTCCAGTCTAACCGGATGTAGCTGAGTACCAGTGCTTTACAAGGAGCGACTGCCCTATCTGACCTCCTCAACCCAGTTACCCGGGCAACCCGATACCCCTTGGTTAGACTGGTGTCAGATTTACTGGCTTCTGACTACCCGTAACGACTGCCAAGGATGTTCAATGACAGCCGGGACCTACAGTTTAACGTGCCATCCGAAACACAGCCAATGGTGTCTAAGATATACTTAGAAAGTACATACAAACTTAGAAAAGTTGCATTGGTACTTGCCTGACCTGGAATCGAACCCGCGCCCTCATACTCGAGAGGTTGGTTCTTTGCCCACTAGGCCACCACGACTTTTTATAAGTAGGTATCAATGGTATTTAAAACTTTTAAAAGTTTGTATTTACGTCAGTTTAAGTCACTTAAGCGCGTGGTGATTAACCTTCTCTGTATGAGAAGAGGCCTGTGCCTTGCAGTGGGACAAAACCCTTAATAGTTGAAAAATTGCAAAAGCATACATACCGACATTTTCTCAGACTAAATATATCGTCATTATGTACTACTAAAAAATTACCAAGAAAAAGCTCAACTCCAGAAATACGTAGTTACTTACTTACCTAGACAGTAACAGAGTATGTTGACAAAAATATACCATTACTAATTGGTACATACCTTCAAGAATTATGTCCCCAACAAAATAAATACGACAATCGTGACAGTAATATCTTAACCGTAACTAAGGTTGAACCATAACTTATCTACGTCACATATATGTTGGAAATATACGGTTTTCCCATCCCTACGCATGATTCATTGCAAGGGACAACTATATCTGTTTCATGAGCCAGTGAATCGTGTCCATTTGTTTTCGATTAATGTTGGCACAATTGCGAGACGGGCCGATATTAATTGAAGAGTTCCGGTTTTTATTCCCGCACTAGTGTTGTGGTTTTCGTTTATTTTTCGTGTAACCGCTGTTTGCTATTGATTAATGGGATGTTTTTTTTTTCAATGTGCAAGTTAAAGAATCGTCGTTTTGAGATCAATTGAGAGTTAATGAGGTTCTTTTAGTAATTGACGTTCTATATCTGCGTTGTAGTTTGAAATATCATTTCAATGCGGTGTTATTAAAAAAAAAAGTTAAACTGACTTTTGACATATGTTAAAAATCTGTTCCGTCTAACTTTATTTTATAAAAACACCAAAAGCCTTTGGGTTAAGAATGCCTAGAATCTTAATTACAAAATAGCAGTACTCAAAGCTAATTCATTCGTTAACTTTTACTAATATTTTAATGGAAAAGTTACTCTATGTTATTGTTAGGCTTTTAACGTCGAAATCGGTTCAGCGATTTTGTTAAACTTAGTTTACTTGTAGATTAGAAGTTAATAATTTTCTCTGTTTAATTTTAATATATTTTTATAGTGCTATTTAAAGAGGGAAAAGTATTTTATACGGTATTGTAAAATATCTGCGCGTTTACTAATAGGCATACTGTAATTATTGTGATAATAATGTAAAGGTGTAGGTATCTATTGGTCTAAAAATAATTGGAATAATGATGATACCTATACATTATATTATAATTCAGAGCTCTAAAATAATTGATTTACAAAGCTATTTACATGTTTACAATACATATAAAAAACAATCCCAGTAAAACAAAAAAAATATATTATAATATATTTATATCCTACAGGAGACATTTAATTACATCAAGAAGAAGATGAAGTCGAATTTATCAATTAATAAATATGTTAGCTACCTGCAAAAACAATGAGTGTTCTCTAACAAAAGTTAATAATATTCCGGGCCTCTATTGTACGGGTATCCTGAAGATTTTATTTTAAACGGCTATTGTTCTTGTAGGACAAGCAAATAGCCTGGGCTTGCTTGTGTTTTGAGGCAGCTAGATAAATTAATGTTTCTGGATAATGTATAAAAACTAACATTTTAAAACGAATTCAGTTATAATCAAAATAAATTAATAACATTTATAAACTTCTGTATCTAATTACATACGTATCTTTTATTTTTTTTTATTTATTCCTTTACATCCGGCAACTAAGGCCCATAGAAGATACGATACATAAATAGAAATTTTCATAGATATTTTCGAAATTAGAACCTCTATAAATACCAGTTAAAATAGAGAAGACTAGAATTTTCCCCAGTTCTGTTGAACATCAAAACTTGGTAACCAAATACAAATTTATTAATTCTGAATTCAATCGTGTTAAAGTTTAATTTTGTAGGCACTGTTCTGCCTATTAAGCTTAACGGAATTATGTGTACGTGTTTCGAAAACGTTATTTTTTGTAGCGTTATTTGCTTTTCGCTTTTTTTTTCGTAACATTATCTGGGTTTTAAAAATTAGGATCGTAATGTTTTTTGGGGTGTGCTGTTTAATTTAATGGTTACTGTTTTTTTCATAAGCTTACTATAAAATTTTATGTTTTGTTTTTTTGTAACGCTTAAAACGTAGCAATCTCTATATACAGTAGGTATATTTGAATTGGAATGTATTGTCATCAATTTTCAAATCTCATCTTTATTAGAGGCCTACACCATTCTAGGCTATGGCTTGAAGCCTATGTTCAGCAGTGGACGTCCTATGGCTGAGATGATGATGATGATGACACCATTCTAACAACAAATGCCCAATAAAAATTAATTAAAGAAACAAATACTAAAGTCATTGATTTTAGCACTAGCCAACTAATAACCCTAAGAATTAAAGTCCCTTGACCGCAAAATAAAGTAACATACCAACGCCAATTTCAAAAAATATAAGGAAAAAAGTGCATCGATAATTGAATCATCACGGCTACCACGTTATTGCGTGACTCAGTGCTGAAAACCGCACTCGAAGCGAACGTGAATCACCTATAATTACGAAAACTTTTATTACCGGCCTAACTGATTTCGTATCGGTTATTAGGACGTGTTAGGGTTCCTTGGCTATTGAATAAAACGAAAAACTCAAACACTATTATTTTTGAGAGCAACAAAAAAATATATATTTGGGTATTTAAATACTAAAATCCATGTGTCTATCACAATGAAATTCATAGAACTAATTCGTTATCGCATGTGCATCTGTAAAAATATTAAATTCCGTTGCAATTTTAACAAAACAAAAATGCCTAACCAAACACATTCGTAGAATTAATCAAAAGTTGATTCATTTTTCAAACAATACAAACCAAAAAAAAAAGTATGTGAATCGATTCTCGCTTGACCGCAATTTTTTATCTGTATTCACACATTTTATAATAATGCCTTAACATATAATAATAGGTGGTCGTGAATAAAATGGCATTGAGTTTTTATATTTTCGCAAAAAAAAGGTTAATTTGGGATACTCTGAATGGCAATTTCCGGATTAATGTTGCCTACTGTAATTTTTGCTTGTGCCGACACTTGAAGCTTTTTTTCGTCGAGGACATTCCATCTCATTCCTTAGTTTTTAAGCATTATATAATATATATCATACATCTTGGTTACATAATGTTCATTATTACAAATGGTACTAGACAATAACAACCACATTCTTGTAACTAGGACATCTTATTTCTGAATAGGCTCGCATATTCGGTATCCGATTACACAGAAGTATCTACTGTGATTGCTAGGTCAAAGATCGCATAGTGAATAATTAATGTTCAGTTACTAGGCCAACGAATATTAGAAGCAATGAATCTTTGTGTTCCAAATACCTACAGAACTATTTTCGATCGTGTCTAAATAACAAATAAGATAAATTTTCTAAAGCACACTAGCGCCATTGTCAAAAATGCCACTTCAACACAACCTCATTATCCCAACCATAAACAAAACATCAACAATGCATTTTAAAAATGGAATGCTGGCGTTTGAAGAAAGAACTACTTTCTCCACTCTATTTAAAAAGTTACGCTTAACGTTAAAAGAGTTATTGAGGCCACGGATAAAGAGTTTGTACTTCGTAACGGTAAAATATTTTCTATAATTTTAGAGTGGATGAAAAACACTGTTGTCAACTGCCTGTCAAATGGCGCAGCTATAATCGTAATGGGTTTTTTACGGAATGGTCGATGGCTGACATATTTCAACATGTTTTAAATTGCTAGTTGCATTGACGTTTTAAAGAGAAATCTTTAGTCATATTACTGTACTACAGGACAACAAAGACATTGTTGTACTCTGAATATCTTACGAGTGACTTGTTGAAAGCCTAGCGATGTTTATACTTCGATAAATCAATACCTATACGAGTTACAATAAGTCAACGAACTTATTCATGACACATATGATGATGTAATACTTTTATCAGCTCCTGGAAGCTAAGTTTGCCCTCCATAATCCATTACAGATAAATCATAATGTCAATATTTATATTTGTCATCGATTCTTCTTACCTTAACATACGTGTAAGTAAGGAATGAGTAAGTCATCTAAACTATAGTTAAGTACAGCGTTCGTTTCCAAATTTCAAGTCCTCTGATATTACACTAGGTACTAAAAATAGTTGAACTTTAAACATAAATGATCAGATCATGCACCACTGGCATTAAAAATTGGGTTTACAAGACTCTAAATTAACAAACTAGGTCAAAGAACAAAGAATGCTTCATAAACAGTAAACATTGTAATTGAACACTATTGACCTGACGGTTAAACAATGGCTTTTATCTCATTCCACTGAACTCTAAATTCGATAACCTGTGTGAACAGCAAATATTTCTAATTTGATGTGTTATACGATACTGGCTGTATGAGTTCGTTTCTTTGTCTCTGGTTATCGCGATTTGAAAATGGAGTGTTCGATATTTGATTGAGCAACGGCTTTTTAAAGGGCGCGCAATCCTTATGCAGACCTTTGCAAAAATGTCGTCAGGAATTTAGTACCGTTACGCGAAGATGTAAATAAACGTATTTCATAGAAAACGCCACATGCCACAACTTAAGTATACATATTCGTTAATTACTTTTAGTAGAACGCTTGAAGAATAAATTATCTAGATATGAAGGAATGACGTCAAAGCATACACTTATCATTTTCTCTGAACCCATTTCATACATTCATTTTAAATGTTGGTTACAACGTTATCGAATATAACAAACGCGATCGAACGCGCCATTCCAATTTCAAATCCATATTTAATATTCTTTATTCAAATATGACATTTGATGGATAATTTCCGCCATGTTTTAATAATTACGCGGCCATTTGTTTCAATTATATTTTTTGGTTCAGAATCACATTTGAATAATGATTCAATTAATAAATTAATTTATTGGTAATTAATTATGTGGAACTTAATTTTTTTCTGTTCCTTTATATTTCTTTTGAATGCTCATGCTCATAAAATATGAGTGTGCAAATTTTCGTTAATTGTTATTTACCTTGTACAATATTAAACATTTCGACGTTAATTATTTTTATATGGCCGAATTCAATTACTGGTAAGAAATCCGTAATAAAAGGTAAATGATAGCTTTACCTATATATATACCAAAAACTACCTCAATAAATATCATTACTCCTCTGTGGGAATATTTTCCAGCATATTCTATTCTATTTCATAGAATAATTAAAATCCACTATCTGAAGTTCTATTTACATATTTATTTCGTCCGAAAACCGAACACGTGTCGAGAGCTATCCAAAATATATCTGCGGGTTTTCATTAAAATATCGCAAGGTTAATGAATTAGTATCCTTGTGCGGGGGGTATTACAACGTGTATAATAAGTACATACACGTACATGTAACAATAATCAGGAGTATAATCATCGGCAAGGATATTGAGCCCTGACCTTCACCTGCGCTGAAGTGATTTATTGGTTTATTGCCTTAAGTTTACAGTGCGCAAAGAGATCTCCACTCTTCCGCCGAGAGCTCATTATCCGTGCCGATAACTATACCTATTACAAAATGTCAACCCAGCCGTCAACACTCCCTCACCTCCGTGTCACCTGCGTTTCCAATATTCTATATTTACTAATAGGAACTTGACATTACTTGTATGGGCTTAATTCCAAAATTCTAACTTTAGTAATCAAATCAAAAGATAGATAGAATATAGGAATGGCCGTAAGACGATTCACGCTGTGACGTGGCCGCGCAACCTAAACCCGTTTGCGTCAACTAACGTGGAGTGACAACCAAGAATAGTAATTACATTGAAATCTAGACTAATTCAGTGAGTCAACTTACTTGATTGACAAACAAAGTGTGTTATTACGTTGAGGTTACACCCGCCAACCACGTGTAGTGTGAATATTTCGTATTAAAAGCCAGCCAGTTAGTCTGACACCAGTCTTTATCAAGGGGTATTGGGTTACCCGGGTAACTGGATTGAGGGAGTCAGATAGCCCGTCGCTCCTTTACAAAGCACTGGTACTCAGCTGCATACGGTTAAGCTGGGAGCCGACCCCAACATAGTTGGGAAAAAGGCTCGGAAGATGATGATTGTTCTTGTATTATCCATCTTAAACATAGTCTAAATCTAAACCAAGTTTGACATGAACCACTTCGAGCAAGACTGACAATTCTGTTAAATATTTCCAAAAAAATCACTGACCGTTTTTTATAGTCTGTTTTTTAATCTCGTAGACGTATTTCAGGATGACTTATTGTAAAAAGTTACGATTCAACGAACCGGTATCGTAAGTACAACACTGCACCACAGAGCTAGCAAAATTATTAGAAAGTTTGACATTTTGCAAGTGTCAATTTAGTCTACGAGATTAAAAAACAGACTATAGTGCAAATGACATTTGCTGTCAGTCAGAACCAACAGCGGTATTTTTTTCTTGACAACTTCAAACTGACAGCTGTCATCTGCCCAAGCTGTCATTCTGTACACCTTTAAAACCGAATAATTATCACACATATTTTTTTTCTAATTACAATATTTAACATTTATTTTCTTTTCTTTCCAGCTGATCCGTTGCCAGGCAAACACGTACCGCTAGAAAGCTATGAGAGCGAACTGGAGCGGGAGCACGCGCTTCCCACGTCCGTCCCCAACGCTGACATACTCAAGACTAACAGCAATCCGACGTACCATAAGCCGAGGTAAGCTTGAATTAGCTCTTCTTTTAATTCGTTGGTACTTTTAAGGTAATAAAGTAGCTAGGCCTCTTAGTAGCAAAGCCGGGCCTGCGGAGTTGTTCGAAAGAGGTACTCTGGCCCGGGCCCTGGGAGGAGGGCATGAAGGGCTCCAGAAGAGACAAAGACTTATTTTATTTTAGTCAGTAAAGGCACTCTCATTGTGGGTGCAGCAGGAAATCGTCTGGTGTTTTTTCACATAAAAAATTGTCTTTGACAGTTGCAGTAGGTAGGTAAAGGTCTAAACTCAAAACTAATATGATTTTACGTAATTTTCTTATATGCCTCCTAGATCCATCCTACTATCTAACCTGGGTATCTAAATAAACTAAGCTATCGGTAATAAAAGGGATATAAATTGTGAAATCACTTTTTATTATACTACATTTTAGAACTAGAACCGTAAACATAAAACCACGGACATACGAGTACGTTCCTAATTACGCTTATCAAAACATTCCACATTAAAAAAACAAACATTATCGTTAAAATTCAAAACGGAATGACCGCTAATCGTAATTTTACGCGCTGCGTAAAACGTAACGCGGGATTTTAACCGGAACGCGTAAAAAGGTATATTTCTCACGGACGGTTTAGTTCGTTCTAATCGTAAAATTGGCATAACCTAACAGTATCATTTACAAACGATTAGTTTTATATTAGGGTTGCCAACGAATTAAAAAAAAGGAAAAAGCATCTAAAATAAAATGCCTCCAAAAATATTAGGTAAAGACTTTTTGCTTAGAAATAACAAGGTAGAAAGTATAATTACTCAAATGCCCGCTGAAGTAAATTAATTAAATATTTTTCATTAATTTGACTAGGATACATTTCAATGAAATGCAAATCAATTTATTTTAAATCAAACAAAAAAAAAAACAATTAGAAACGAGATGGTATTTTTTATAACTTGAAATACATAATATTAAATTGGACTATCTAACTTATTAACGGGTAATCAAAAATTAAACAGTAGCAACCCTACTTTTACTACATACAATAATTGACTCTCACAAAAACAAATTAATTGCTAGTTTACTCGCATAACCGGTTCAAAAACATTATTTTGATCACAAATTCACATTTCCCATGATTTCATTAATTTAATTGATTTGACAACATTAAACTGAGATTTTATAATCTAAGTTTATAGCTTGGTAGTCACTTATCTGATTATAGCATGAAAACATATAATTATCGGGTGATAAAAGATAAAAAATTCATCGTGGCTAAGTCAAAGCCATCATCATAACGTTAAGCAACGCTTGGCTCCGTCGATCTTTGGATGGGTGACCATCTTGTCATGACGAGTTCTTCCGTGTTTTAAAAGGCACGATAAACTGGTGGTTCCCGGCTGTCATTTGAACATCTTTGGCAGTCGTTACTAGTCAGAAGCCAGTAAGTCTGACAACCAGTTTTTTAAAGGAAATATCGGGTTGCCCAGGTAACTGGGTTGTGGAGAACACATAGGCAATCGCTCCTTGTAAAACACTGGTACTCAGCTGCATCCGTTTAGACTGGAAGCCGACCCCAACATAGTTGGGAAAAGGCTATACAGATGAATATATAAAAAAGTTTGTAAAACATTAGCGGTGTGGTAGCCCATTCATGTATATTAATTAGTAATTTGGTACTACTAATCTTCATTTGCGAATAAAATTTAGATTCGCTACTAGATAATGATTTCATCTTAATGTGGCTGATCAGTTTTAAGATAAGATACTATTATTACAAGCCATTCAAGTTTTTTTGTCACTATGAATAATACGTTATACCTATGATATAGCAAAACAAGTGCGAGTCGGACTCACACACGAAGGGTTCCGCACCATTATTTATAAAACGGACAAAAAAAATATTTATTTAATTCTAGTTTTCAGCATTTGTTCTTATAGCGGCAACAAAAATACATCGTCTGTGAAAATTTCAGCTCTCTAACTATCACAGTTCATGAGATACAGTCTGGTGACAGACGGACGGACGGACGGACGGACAGAGGAGCGAAAACAATAGGGTCCCATTTTACCCTTTGGGTACCGAACCCTATAAAACTATTATATCAACAGACGTCATTAGATAAAAATTTGACAGATTTGAAAATACTTTCCGAAACTACAATTTAACAAACCATTTTAACCAAAACCCAATTTTCAGAAAGTTATAATTTAACTTAAAAGACATTATGTGTCTTAATGTACCTTTTTACGATGTAACTTTGAAAATTTTGCTTAATTCCAACGTTTTTTAATTTCACAGAACACTGAAAAGATCGGTCCATTTGATTTTTAGTGGGTTTTTATTACTGTAGGTTTTAGACATCTGGTAATTGTCAAATGTCTTAATAAATTGGGTCTTGAATGAGTATCGGACTAAATTAGGTCTCAGCTGAAATAGTTTTCTTAATATACATTAACGACATTCTGTAATAAAAAATTGAATCTGTTGTTTGTTTGTTTACCTGGTTTTCATAAAGACACATTCACAAGTAAACATTAAAAAGTATGTGTGATAGGTCCGGAAAAACAATAGGATTCAAACGCAAAGTTATTTTTTTATTTTTTTATATTACACGTAGATAGAAGCTCTTTCGAAATAACAAGCCATTTACAAGGCCCCATGGACTGTGTCTTATTGAGAAGAATAAGTATGAGACTTCTACTCCAGTTCTCCAAAAATACCATCCC
The DNA here is from genome assembly GCF_030705265.1 of Helicoverpa armigera. Classification (NCBI taxonomy): domain Eukaryota; kingdom Metazoa; phylum Arthropoda; class Insecta; order Lepidoptera; family Noctuidae; genus Helicoverpa; species Helicoverpa armigera. Next base: position 3,547,795 of record NC_087145.1, on the reverse strand, counting down.
ATCTTATAATAAGACCAACCCGCGTTGAGCGCACGTGGTGATAAACGTTCAATCCTTCTCCGTGTGAGAGGAGGCCTGTGCCCAGCAGTGGGACAATAAAAAAGCTGATGGTGATACAAAATTAGACTTTTGACACACTTCACCATCACGAATTTCCGAAAATCGACTGCAATAATTACGACATTGCAGAAATCCCCACGCGTGGCCTGGCTTATGTAATTACTAATTACGCACACAGACGAATTTCCCTCTCCCATAGGACTAACACAATATCGTGTAATTAGACGAAGCTCGGCCGTGTCACCGGCAGGAATTATCTAACAGCTTTATACGTAATTGGAACATTAGTATGAAATTATGTATAGTCGGGGAACTTTAAAAGGTACTTGTTTTTCTCAAAATCGGAATAAAAACGTCTTCCGATGTCTGTCTTTACTTTTCGCAATATCAAAAACTGTTGAGCAGATTTCCGTGTGGTTTTTATCATGAGATGAAACGAATCATATGAAGCGCTTTGGTTATATGCCTAGCCTTTTCCCACACTGTTGGGGTCTGCTTCCAGGCTTATCGGATGCCACGGAGTACCTACTAGTGTTTACAAAAGCGACTTAATATCTATTGTAGATACTTTTCTCATACATAATATTCAAGTCTTACAAAAGTCACAAAAACCAAGCATAAAAGTTTTCTACCATTTATTTATTCGACTTCACAAACCAGAAACATCGGATCGCCAAAATTCCAACAATAAGAAGAAATAACTATAGCATAAAGTACTAACATAAAAGTAAAAAGTATTTTCTTTCACTCAACACCGATCAATCAAATGTATTGATCGAGAGTTCTGTGAACGAACTTTGAACAGTGATTCTCAAAGTTTACTTGACCCCGCGTAGGATCGTGTTTTGAAAGCGGGTGATGCATCGGTTATAGTTTTTCGCTGATGTTTTTACTTTAAAAATAAGTTTTGAAGTGAGGTTTTGTGAATGAAACTATGTTTATATAGGTCAGAGTATTAATAGAATATAACATGATGTAAATATGGTTGGAGAATCTTGACTCGGGACTCCTGTTAATTTTAAATCCGTGTTTGGTTATAATGTGCCACAATATTCTAAACTAGGTGTTCCTAGCAGTTTTACCCGCGTCCCGGGGTAACTTCTTCCCGTTTCCGGAAAAACATAACCCATGTTCGGCACAGATAGCTTCCTAACAGTCAAAGAATTTAAATTGCCTATTCGATTCAAACAAACAAAGAATAATCTTTCCTCTTTAAAAATACTTTCAATAGGAGATATGAAATGGACATCTAGTCACATTAGGTACTTACAAAATACTTTGAGAATCACTGTCTAGAGACAGTTAAAAGCTTCATTGAACTTTGTTAGTCAGAATGGCGGATTCATTTGAATGAAAACAATTTTACAATAACAGTGCATAATGAATTGATCCAAATTATTATAAATGTTCTGTCGTTGTTTTTGTCATCAATTATGAAATATCTGAAATTTTGGTACTTACTAAGAATTCCACGAGGCTTCATTTATATAACTACTAACTAGAAATGATTGAAAGTTGGTTCCTGTTTCCTGGAAATTAAAGCTACCTTACAGGAACTATCGCATTTATGTTATAACTATATAGCTGTTCCCCGCAGTTTTAGCGAGAGAACTGATTCCTGCACCCGGATAGAGAATAGTCTATGTCCTTTCTTAGTATTTAGAATATCAGTATTTTAATTTTTTAACTAAAGTTTTAGAGTGTAAGGATGACAGACAGACAAGAGTGACTATTGCATTTATAATATTATATATACATTACATTATGAATAATACTAGTACTTATTAAACGTGGAACGATTAAAGTTACCTTAATTTATGCAACAGCAATTAAAACTAAGTTTTAACTTCTTTGTTGCTATTCGTTGGTTTTCTTTGAGTTTTAATAAAATACGTGACAATAAAAGTTTTATAAGAATTAAGGTTGGGCTATGAAAACTGAGGACTATTTTTTTTTTCGTTAATACATACATCATTATCTCATCTGCCTAGCCTTTTCCCAAATATGTTGGGGTCAGCTTCCAGTCTAATCGGATGCAGCTGAGTACCAGTGTTTTTCTGCGTTAATCATACAATAACAAAAGATAATGATGATTTTTTCATATATTTTTTGGCATCTAACATTATATGTTTTTTTTACCCTTTAATTAATATATTCTTCTATTCATACATTAAGCCTTTTTAAAACACAGTTGAACCCTACTTTTTCCAGAGGTCGTAAACCAGTATATGCCCACATATTTGGCACTTGATCAAGCCATATCTTTTGATAGCAAGCTTTATAGGCAAACCGTAAGATGGGGCCTAATGGATCAATTTTAGTTTGTTCATATACATAGTTATGTAGAAGTTATTGTGAGTCAAACATTTTCTTGAGTGTGTTTGGAATATTATGAAGTTATAACATTGTTTAGAAAGTTCTCATAGGTAAGTTAGTTAAACAGATTAGTTAGACAAGTTGAGCTGTGCAAAACCTGGTTAATCCATGGATTTGCAATACTTTTTAAACATTCATCAAATACATACATATCTCAACCTTGCTCATGAACAACTGTACCTATTTCTGGAAACTAAATAAAAATCTGTGCAGAAATTTTTGAGTTTTTCAAGACTAGACAGACAGACGCGACGAAGAACGTTTTATAGTAAGTATGTAGAGATTATAGTGGCGACCTTCGGAGATGAATGAACTATTTTACAGCCTACGATCGAGTACTCTCCGCAGTTTTTGTGGCCCCAAAAATTACGACTTCTAAGTCGTTGGTAAAGTCTCGTTAGTACGATTATGCAAATCTGTGAGAGTTATAAGGGACACGATTCACGACTAATCGTGTTTGTAATCTGTTTAGCGATTTCGAGATGCGAAGAATTGGCAACTGTAGGATGCTGTCAGAGCTAGGAAGACTTATGCCCATTTTCACCAACAAATACCTAAACTTAAGGATCCCCTGAGAGCATTTAGGGAACACTTAATACGAAATTCGTTTTCACTAAAGCTTAAGTGTCCTTTATAACCTTTAAGTCTCGGGAGAACCCTTATTCTAAGTGACAGTTAGGGAAACGTTGAGAGATTGTTGGTGATAACGGGCATTAGTATATTATCATCACCATCATCAGCTATTATTAACTGTGGCATTTGCCTTTTCTCATACAGAGAAGGATTGGGGATGAATCACCACGCTCGCTCAATACAGATTGCCTTCATACTTTTCAGATTATTATTCTTCTACATACACATATTATTACATATTATTATTTACCTGATTTTCTATATCAGTGTCTTGACATAAGTATTTTTTCTTGCCTTGTTTCTTTCATGATCAAGAGGAAAAAATAATGGATTATATAAAAAAATTAAGCCTGGTCTTCGACGCCTTCTCTGTATGATAAATATTTAAATATAGTCATTCTGACTGCCAAAAATAAAATAAAATTGGCAAATACTCCAAAGGATATCTCTCCTGGCTTACACCATTGGAATCAGCGTTGTCATTTGTTTTGACAGGAAGGCATTAATACCTCAATCATGCTTAGGGAGTATAAAATAAGGAATATCAAGCGAATCCGCGCTTAAATCCTATACGGAAATGTATATTTTGGTTTTATTTTTTGAGTTAGCGTTGATGGGTAATAGATTTATGTCGATACTGGCTGCTTTTCCCGTGGTTTTGGACTGATATTTTTATATTGCAGTAAAAGATTATCTGATTTAAATCTAATCATCATCTACATTGGACATATCCCCGATTTAGTTTGTAAGTCGTAACTTTTATAATAATCATATTAAAGTGAGTTTGGTTGTAAAGCTTTATGGTAAAACGGCTGAACCGATTTTGGCACGTTAAACTGTAGGTCCCGGCTGTCAGTGAATATCTTCGGCAGTCGTTAATGGTAGTCAGAAGCCAGTAAGTCTGACACCAGTCTAACTAAGGAGTATTAGGTTGCCGAGGTAACTGGGTTGAGGAGGTCAGATAGGTAGTCGCTCCTTGTAAAGCACTGGTTCTCAGCTACATCCGGTTAGACTAGAAGCCGACCCTAACATAGTTGGGAAAAAGTTTCGAGAGATGTAGCTAAACCGAATGAGATGTTTGGTATGAAAAGCGTGTTACCCTGGACAAGTTCAGAGGCTGACCACGCAGGGTGTAGATGGAACCGCGAGTATCAGCTAGTTTCGTATACATTAGGAAATAAATTGTAAAAAACAGGTGTGGGCGCGTAGTTAATTGAATAACAAGTTTTTTTTTAATGAGCTCATGTCATGTATTTAATGAAAGCTTTCCAAAACAAGTTTATTTATGTGACACTACAATATGGGAAATAATTCTGTATTTAGGTAATCTAATATTAAAATCAATTTAGCATTTTAAATTGCAAATATCACAATAAAATAATGACTGATTATGTCTGTGGGACTGTCTATTAAAACTGCTCAACCGATTGAAACGACACCCAGCAAAATATATATTAAACCATGTTATATCTGTCGGCACATAAAATAACCCGAGCCCATAGCTAGAATTATTATTAAACATCGAATCCAGTGATCCTATCTTTAACAAAAATACAAAGACAATACAAACGATACCATAATCATAACATACCATAGACAACCACTCTATATCAGTTTTCCATTTAACATGAATTCTTGCGTCACCTGCCATGGGGTGAACGGCCGTAATTGACCGTAATGATATGAACAAAGCCATAAGAAAGGTAACAAATATCACTACGTACATTTTTACATAGAATTATGTAGACAGACTAGTTGTGAAACATTTATAATATAGTAAACCATTTGTCATTTAATGCTGTATGTTTTCACGCGTAAATTAACTTTCAATGAAACCCTTCCGTAAGTCACTAATAGTAATTTCTTACGGAAGTCAATTACGTATTTTTTACGGAAGCAAACTCGATTTCTTTCGGAAGCAAAAACTATTTTAAAAAAAAAAACGTCCTTATTCTTGAAGACTGGCGTCTCTCAGTCTCAGTTTAAACTACGGTATTAAAATATTTTGAGATATAATTTGAATACTCTCAACAAAAAAAAACAAGTCGGATCAGTCTATTATCTCAGCCTGGATCTCAGACTGCAGGCGATCATTAATCTAGCTGCATTGTTCGCAATTGCAAGAAACTCAGTTTTGTTTTATTGCCAAAACAAAACTTGTTTATGTTCCCGGTTTTATTACAACCCGGCTTGTATGAATTGTTATTTGTATACGATTTACATGATAAAAGTTGAATACAATCCCCCGTTTCTAGTAAAAGTAATTATGATTAAGATTATTTGATAGTTTTAAGCGTAGGCGTTAGAAAATTATAGACACTACGATTTTAATTTACAAATATCGTGATCGCCTTTCGATATCAATAATAGCATCAGCCACTTCAAGAATTTAAATTCCTGTATTCCAAACATAAATTCTTAATTGTATCTAAAGGCAGGCTCAATTACAATATTTATCTAAATAGCCATCTTGTTAAAGATGTTAACGCCTACGAATTCGCATTTAAATGTCACAATATTGACACACGTTTTAAAATGTAAAATAAAGTAGTAGACTAGACTTGCAAAATCGTTACATGTTAATGTTACTCGAAGCGCCAACTAGTGGCGAGTAGCGGAACTAAATTTGCTCGAAACTTAATTAAACGTCCGCAAATTTTATCTTGCAACCATCTTATTGTGTTTGCTTTAACTATTTTTATTATACTGAATAATGTTTTATACTATGTACTTAGTTAAAACAATAGCCATTTAATTGGGGCTGAGTTTTAAACTGATAACAATCCGCATTGTTCTGGTAACGCCATCTATTAGCAAATGGCACGAAGTAACTTAAGGAGATTACGCGCAAAAATGTTTTGTTAATTTTACTTTGATGCTTAATTATGTGTGGGAAATCAGTTTCTATTTTTTATTTTTTATTTATTTATAAGTTAAGACATATTATTTAAGAATTGATTTATGTACTATTTCAAGTTGATAAAAATGGATACCGTTTTGCCAAATTACCTACCATATTCCAACAATTTTACCAGTGACATCAACAGGTACTATTCACTATTAAAAATCTAGATTTTTTCATACGGAATCTCATTAAAATGCGGTTTGCGTACCGAAAATAAAGCGAACTGAATGGCATAGCTGTGGCACATTGCCAATTTTTGTCATTTCCATAGCAGACTGCGATTTAAATACTGATCTCTTCACCAAAACAAACAGTACTAAAATAAAGGTCTTTATAAACTGGTTAACGGCTTAAGGTCAACGACATTTGGAAAAATATTCGCTTATACGGTATTGCTATAATAAAATTTACGCTCCAATTCGGGGTATTTAATTGCCTTTTGAAAACCAACAAAACGGATATTTGTAAACAATTTTCTTGCGTACAATTCTGGTGTTTTTGTATGTATAAACGTATCAACGATATTGTTAGCTTGGTATTTACTGACTCCACTCGTTTTCTTCAAGAATAGTCATCGATATCTACACTAATAGTGTTTAACCGACTTCCCAAAAATAAAGCGATTCTCAATTCGTCGGAATAAAAGATTTTACCTGATTAACGGGCAGGTAAAGACATGAACAGACAAACTTATTCGCATATACAGTCAACTTCAGGTCAGTGGTAACAGTTTTATAGGAAAATCGTACTTATTACTATTGAGTTAAGCTGCATGGCAGTTACCACTGATGTGCGGTCTACAGTACCTATGCAATGTTATTTAGATTCATGATACGTCTATGTCTTCAAGTTTCTAAAATAAACCGCGACGAATTTTACTTAGAACTAGTAACATAACGTTAACACGTTTTTATGTTTCCCAGAAATGTACCTATACGTAATAAGATACACACACATTGCATTTGTTTAGGTACACGTAGAAATATAGGTATACCAACTGTTTGCCGCGGTTTCACCTCGTAATTAACGTAACTCTACATTGAAGATTCAAACTTTTTAAGTTCCAATATAACTTTAGGAGTATACATAAATACAGGTTTTTTTATCAATATGTAAGGTAAAAGGCAATTTAGGACAATGACATATTCTTATTTGAGACGAAAATCTGATCTTCAGAGATTAGGTATCTCTCGATAATGGATTTCCTTGGAGGCTCAATTACCGATACATACAACCTTGTATGAAAATACTTACATCTTTTACCTATGTTCATACCCTATCAAGTTACAAATGAGTTGAGTAGGTATATTAGGTAGTCTCCTGTTGGTTTTTAGTTATGAGTTTGGATTTTGATCTCGACCATATGAAAAAGACCATGTCTAAAATATGTCTTATACAACTAGTAGGTTACCTAGTTTAAACTATTAAAAAAAATACAATTCTTGAGACGACACATAAAAAACAACCTTTAGGTACCTACTCCTTTGATATCATCGTGTCAACATACTGTTTTATTCCCACATTTTAAAGTAAGGCTACTTACTTCTGCTATTCCTCTTATACACAAAAGCGTTATAATACGATTTGTTGGAGCTGTCTCACAATGGTAGCGATATACTTGTTTATTTGTGTTGCTTGCGTCAGACATCTGAGAAACTTAGTTTTATATGCATCGCGAGGTATTTTAAAGGAATTGGCAACATGCTGTATGTTGGGTATGCATTTTGAATGTTGTATTACGTAATATGGTGTTTGTGTTTCGTGTCAATGTACTTTAGAACTTCTTAACATGATAGGTACCTATGTTTTGTTTATTGAAAACTAAGTAGGTACTTAAATTAGTATTTAAATTAGTTGAAGTAAAGATTGCTTGGTGAGGAATGTGAGTTTAGACGTTGCCGCGTTGTTAGCTCATAGTAGAAAAGGTATCTTTGTACAAAATTTTATGTCTACTTTCTTATATTGGTTACCGTGAAAGCGTGACCATACATGACTTTTTCTTACTTTGATGAAAACCTATACTTACAAAGGATTTAGAACATACAGGATTTCCTCCAGGGGTTGTCATGGGTACTTCACATAATTATTATATTATTATCATTGTCTCATGTCTGTCTATCTTTTGCAGGCCACCGCAGCACCACGGCGCTGCTCTGCTGGCCGGGGTGGGGGGAGGAGGGGCGGTCCCCTCGTACGCTCCCCCCGGCAGAGCCTTCTTCACACCCCCTCTGCCGCCCGAGTACAGAAACCCCTTCGCTGACAAGCCTACACTTAGAGGTAAGATAATGAAATTAGGAGCTTTTGTATTGTGCTGGCTGTTTCTCGTGGTTTCACCCGTCTTGTGGAACCTACTTCTCGCACGTGGAAGAAAAGGATCCCATATGTTATTCTGATATATAAGCTATGTTACTGCTTAGTTTCATCAAAATCCATGCAGTAGTCCTTGCGTGAAAGAGGATCAAACATACACACCAACTTTCGGATGTATAAAATTGGACTAGCACAGAAAGTTCTTCTCTTACGCGCCATTTAATGTAAATTTTCTTCAAATTCACAGGCACAAACACAGATGGGAACAACTATCTCAACAGGCGGCCTATCCCTCCGCCCTCACTCGGCCCAGGTCACGACAGGATACCTATCAGACCTCCTGGACAGGTACGCACTTAAATTTTAAACTAAATTTTCATGGATCTGGATAAAAAGTACCTAAGCACGTACGTGGGGTGTGACACATATTTTCCACTAGTTTTTTAATTGTAATTCGTCTTTTCTTGTGTTATTTATAACGACTGTTATTCTCTTTTTAATATTATTTTTGTTTATTGATTGTAAGGCTGTGTCACACGCGTGCGTGAATAAACGTATTTTCTTTCTTTCTTTCTAAGCATAGCCTCCCTCGATCAATTGGTTATCACTGAAAGATTTTTCAAGTCGGACCAGGTTTTCTTGAGATTAGTGCGCGCAAAGAAACAAACTCTTCAGTTTATATAGCTACTACCTTCCGCCTGTGACTTCGCCCGCTCCGAGTTCGGTTATATCGCGTTTCCAAGACAACTCTTCAAAAGTCTGGGATGAAAACTGTACCAAATTTTATTAAAATCAGTTCAGCGGTTTAGACGTGACAGCGTAACAGACAGAGTTACTTTCGCATTTATAATATTAGTAGGGATATGTGACGAAATTGGAAGACCAAAATTACTCAACATTTTAATGAGTTCAAAAATCAAATTCGCCGATAATAATCTGGTCCCTTCTCCCGCGTGTCCATATATTATGTACGAGTAAGAATTCGCACGGCCTCGTTAGTCCATTGTTGAAAACCGAGCTATTTTCGTGTGAGTAATTATCGGAAATGTGGCACAATGTGATATTTTTGGCCCAAGTTAATGAGGGACAGCTTTCGTGGTTACGTTTCAACAATGTTCTAAACAAGTCCTCGTGGTCGGATTTTGTGTGAATTCTATTTCACGTCTTGTGTTGCGTGAATTGTGTTTTACATTGTCCGTCTGTGCTATCGTGCGTAGTCTTAATTTGGGATATGTCCTATTTTGTGATATCGTTCGGAAAAGAATACTCAAGGAATGGTTCCGATTTCAGAAAATGAAGTTTAGCGGTATAAATGTGATGATGTGCTTAATAAATACCTCAACTTAAATTTAGATTTACGTTACAGTATTATTCTTGGAAGTATACTTACATGATTTTATTTGCATTTTTCAGGAGACTTCATCACCCCAGATGCCAGCGCCTCCACCCGCACCGCCCCTGCCACCGGCGGGAATCGAACCACAAAAGAAGAAGGCTCTTAACACGCCTAGCCATAAGGTAAGAATCAGCTTACAATAGGATAAGATCACAAAATCACAAAAGAAAAACAGATTATAATTCTTGGTTACATATTATTAAGAACATCCTTTTTGAAGTTCTCAACACTCCTATTTTTATAACTAACAATAAACCCTTTCTCTTTGCAGCCGGATGAATTAGACAGCGACGTTAAACAGCCGGGGACGGATCAGGCGAATTTCACAGACTTCGTGCCGAATTCGCTCAACATCCCGACAATATCCAGGATACTGTCGGGCTCAAATGGAAGAAAAGAGGACATCCCAGATGTTCTCCTAAGAACAGTTACTGCTAAACCTCAGCACAACCAAGAAAAGACCTCAAAGAGTGACATCTTCGTTACAAAAGAAGTAGGAGTCACGTTGAGCGACTCAAACAGGGATTCGTCAACCGAAGGATCGGTTTTAGCAGTCCTAGATCCAGAAATGAACAATCTAGATAGGCCTTTAATTGTAGACCAGAATGGAGAAACAAATACGAGGAGAAATCTTCAGTATGCTACTAATAAGCAAACAGAAGCCAACGATAGCAGAAGAGATGAGTACACTCCTGCTACGACTATTGGTTTCGAGCTTAAAGACCCCGAAATGTCGACAGAGAGGTACCACAATCTAGCGAATGTGAATTCGGATAAGAAAATCTTGAAGCAAGATTCAAAGAACTCGGGGCCGGTTCAGAGGCCAGGGGCGGCTTGGCCGTTCGCTTGGAACCTCCACATTTACTTAGTGACAGTCATGTTCACGATACTGGCGGTCTACTCCATCTTCAAGATAGTCTGCTACAACAAATACACACATTTGTTTACGCAGTACTATTTCATAATACTCCATTTAATTTTGGTCCTTGTATGTCTCCTAAGAATCTTCTACATGTGTTACGATCCGTATAATATCAACAATTCCCTTCACAAATTCATTAGTGAAATACTTCTTCACGTCCCAGAAATATTCCTTAGCATAGCTTTCGCTTGTATCATACTATTCCTGCTAACAAATAGTATTAATTTTAAGAATACCTGCTGTTCATTCCTTTTACGACCTAGAACTATAATTTTAGGAGGCAGTCTACACATACTGTCCTGCATAATGTTGCATATCTTTGAAAGTAGTAATACAATAAATAGAAATACGCAGGGCGGCGAAAAGAGGGTATTAGGTCTTACATGTCAGATAATATTTATAATAGTATGCCTAACACTAGGTCTCTGCTATTTATATGTATATAAAATGCTCAAAACTGTTTTACAGAAAAAGAGTCATACGTATATTAATGGTTTCCAAAATCTGCAGCACGCCATTCAAATAAAATTAGCAACTGCACTACTTTTTATCTTGATGGCAGCATTGCAGATTTTCGGTATCTTTGGAATAAATCAACATAACATGACCAAGTTCGACTGGTTGCAATGGGGCTACCAGTTCTCTCTGAGGCTTCTAGAGGTAAGTATAGTTGCATTAATCTCATGGGTCATAAGTCTGAAAGTTGGGATAGCTCTGCAGCATGAAAAGGCTGACGGCCACAAAATATCAGGCCTTGGTCTTTTCGCTTGCGGAGCTGGTTCCAGCAACGAACAATTCGAGTCAGATTACCCTGCGATTTGCAACACAAACACCAACCTCCATACCTACACGATGAGGACTGGAAAGCCAATTTACGAGACAACTGGCCACCATCCAGCCATGCCTGATCCATGCTGCGGACCGGGGATAGACCATCAGAGATTCCAACTTAACACCTTGACAGGAAACTGCGATAACAATTCTGGGACTGAGAATTACTCAGGCCATAGTTCTATTGCAAACGCAGGGCATAGTAGCTCTACGGAATCGAGCAACGCGACTTCCAGCCAGGGCGTTACTAACCACCTGATCAAACACCATCCGAACATGGCTGGATATAATGGCATAGAGTCTGCGTCAGACGACCACTATTCGAACTGCGATCCAGCCATTCAGTCCCTTCAGGGCGATGATCCCTTAGACCACGAATACAACGTCATCCAATACGGAAGTAACAGTGATTTTATCAGAGACATCAAGAACCAAAATTACAATGCAGGGTCGAACCGCAGTTCACACAACTTCAAGCACATGTCTTATGACAGAGTGTCGTCTAGAACTAATAGCAATCCTCGGAAAAAGCACAGAGCAAAGAACAAGAACGTTCAGAATTGCATGACGATGGGATATGACTCCGCGATTGGCCATCACTACCATCAGCCGCATACGCCTGATGAATATGGCAACTACAACACGGAAAATGCCTCTTACCACGCTTCTGGTATCCAGACTTTGAACCCTAACAGGAGTTACAGTAACGACCCGTGCCAACAGATCAGGAGTTCGCAGCGTAGAAATTCGCCGTCAACCTCCATGGTTAACTCTAGCGGGAGCCAGAAGCGTGGTAAAGGCAACGGGTTCCCAGATAGGCCTAAGTCTACTGACTTGTACGGGTTTTCAGAAGACCCCAACGAGAGAGGGTACCCCTGTGCGTTAGGAGGGACGCCTCAACCAGCTCCTAGGAACTGCAGTTACGAGGCTTCGTACTCCCAACCCCAGGATGAGATCCCGCCAGAGGCTGAGGGGAACAGCATGCTGGTGGCTCAAGACGGATTCCTGAGGATCCGTTCCATGAAGGATCCGTCTCCAAACCCTCAGCCTTCGCATACCTGATTTACCATAAATCTGTCGTACACGACAGAACTCAGTTTTTGATAAAATAATGACTGTCTGGCTATATTGAGTGTCAAGTTTATATTGATATTATAAGTAAACACTTGAGCCAGTAAACTCTTAGTGTGATGCATTTAATTATGCTCATTAAATGAATGACAAACAGGACAGTGAAAAGTGGGGAGTTAAAGTATGCCTAAATAAGGCAAAACACGCATTTTAAAGCTATTTTATTTAAGTAACTTAATTAAACTTACTCTGTACAGTTCATATTGATTTCTTTTAATTTCTCGACTTACTTAATTTCTCTGAGCAAATATTTTTACGTGAATAAACGTACCATTATGAGAATAATTTTGTAGCCATGAACCATTTGACTTTAACGAATTAAATCAATGTAAAATTGTAAATGTTAGATGTAACACGACGTAATTAAGATAATAAATTGTAACGGCCTTTTGTAAATAGCTAACTTTTTAGTCAATACGGTCTATGTAAAATATATCTTCTGAGATTTCGTTTGACAAGCGTCGTTTGAATTCTACTGTAAGCGTGTAACTCATTCTGCAGAGTTATACTAAAGTCTGCATTTTGCGTTGCAGCTCAAAATTCGATTATAATTTTCCACTTAGACTTAAGGCACTTAAAGTTACAGAATCCTAATCCGTTTTAGTGTTAAATAAAGAATTAAATGTATGTGATATCAGTAAACATTTTATTTGAAACAATCTGTCCATATTTAATGTTAAGATGATTATCAAAATAATTCTAAGTATTTAGTACAGTTTTCAACATTGGTAATAATGTTGCATATTGTACTTTATTAATTTTAGAGATAATTTTAATAAATAATTGCAAAATGGTGATTGAAATACCCTGGTAATTTTATTGAAATTATCTTTAAAATAAAATTTTGTGTTTTGTATTCTGTTATGTCTGAATGTCTATGACCATTACAATTTTATAAAAAAAGATTTATATCAGTTCTAAATATCCTGTGTCCCTCATCATATCCATAAAATATTAAATTGTCATAATTATAATTGCACTGTTGTAGTTACATGTAAATTATTTAGCAGGTGTTGAAATCTCTGTACGAATTAAATGTTTTAGCCTGATTATCTTAATCTTACCATATTATAATTCTCATAAATAATATGGTGAAAAAATACTCTGAATTTCCCCCAGTTAACGCAGACTAAAATAACAATAGAAATTGCAATTATTTTAGTGATGACCATGCATTCTGCAGAGTTTTAATAATTCTGCAGAGTTCATCCGCATTTTATTTCAAATATACATATTATCTAAGCATTATAAACATTTTTTCTATTCCTCTAAAAATGTTTTACTGTTTTCACTTGTAAACTCTAATGCACGGACTTCATGACTTGCCATTTATTAAAAAAAGAAACCTTTTTGTATCTGTTCAATTGAAAAGAAAGAATGTTAAAAGCACGATTTAAAATATATGTTGATATAATATGACGCCACTGGGACAGTAATACTGGAAAAATATATTAATTTCGGAAAATATAATTTGAAACGATGATCAAAACATTTTTTTCTAAATACATTTACTATTTTCTGGGTTTAAAAATATCATTACTTTCAGTGTTACTATCCCAAAACATTTTTGTTAAAAATAATGAATGTTGCCACTACAATAGATAGATAAAAAAATAATTGTATAAATTAGACAAAAGAGCTAAAGAATATTTATTGATAAAAAAGTACCATCTCACTTGAATATTGTAACGTTATTTTGAGATAAAAAAAAAATATGAAATAAATAATAATGTTGCATTAGAAAAGATGCTCATTTAATTAATTCCTATGTAAATAAATGTAATGTCTAAGTACATAAAAAGTATGGTGAAATAGCAGCGACCATACATGCCACTTTTTAATTTTATTTTTTACTATTAAGTGTATATATGTTGGAGGTACTGAAGTACTTCTAACGAAATAACATTGAATTTGTTGTAAAATATAGCGTTTTTTTTATATTCCCAAGACTGTACGTATTAATCATCTAATATGTAAAAATAAATTCGATAAACGGTATTGAAAATTCATTGTTTTATTTAAACCTTTAAGATGAGTGTAATTTTTTTACCTGAAAAGCAACGTCTCAACGAGCTCCAACCAAATGTTTTAAAGAAAATATGATTTTAAAAAAATGGTTAGGTTAGTAAGGTTATACAAACCTAACCTGGAAATAAAAAAAAAATGAATATACATTGTCCCATTTAATATTGCTTATTATAAGAATACACGTTCAGAATAATTCATTCAATATCTATTCCAACCTAATTAAAGGCAAGATTATTACAAATTAAGAAACAGTCAAAAATTCATTGTAACCTGTACAATTAGTCTACAAATAAAATTATATATTAATTAATTAGAATTAACAATATATACTTACCTAACAAACTCTTGTAAATTATATTAAATTTACTTGTACAAAATTCACATAATCAAAAAAGTTTGATATTTATGTCCGATTTACATATTTATACATAGTTTCATATTAATCTATATTTTAAAATCATACCGACAGATTTATTTATTCCTGTATAGTAAGGCACATCCATAGGTAAATTGGATATCAAAATTATGTCTTATAACCAAAAACTTTTGAATAATATCAATTAAGAAGTTCCCAATACTTCACATGTCCAAAACACTGGTTTTTAGAAACAAATGGTCAAGCCATACAAAATGGCAGCAATGATAAGTATTTTTTTGTTTTCTTTTTCTGAATAATTTAAACCAACTTGTTACCACAAACTGTTACACAACCACTCAAAACCGGATACTTTCTACTAAAAATTCAAACTAGTACTTACAAATATGTTATTTCTGCTACCATCAAGTGCCTTTACTTTTCGAAAATTGTTCACCTAAAATCTTCATGACCTGCGCATGAGTCTTCGTCCCATCTTTAAGCGTGGCATAATGCTCTTTGACGTACAAAGCAAATTCATTCGTGTTGCCTTTCCTAGCGGGAGTTGATACCACGACTCCATCTTTGTTTTTCTTGTTTAAAATCAACTCGAAAGTTCCACGGCAATAGCCGCAGCATTTTTTAGTTATATCTATCGATTTTGAATGGCGTTTTATGCTGAAACATAAATAATTTAAACAAATAGTTAGTAATGATATATCTAGGTTGTTTGTTAACCTGTAAGGGCAAAACTGCTGGATTGACTGAGATGATATTGGGCCGGAGAAAGGCCAGGCATTTTAACTTGGCTTTGATTGAATTTCCCTCGAAACCCATTTAAAATATTATGGTAAAGAAACAAACAGTCCCACACGAAGAAAATAGAAAAAGTTAACTACATATAAAGCAAAATTTACTATATGAAAATAAGTGTTTTCTTACCTATATCCACACTTGGTACATTTGTAACAATACTTATAATGTATGTTCATGTCATGACATCTTGATATCTCGCCTAGCTCAGGATAAACCATCAGTGCGCGCTTGGCCCTGAAAACATGAAGAATCTTTAGTTTAAACTGTATTATTAAGATGAAGAGGGAACATTTTTTATTGTTAGTACCCTAAAGTTATAACACAGTTTATCCCGATACGGGCAGAAGTTCACACGGGGCACGAGTGAAACCGCGGGAAAACGGTTAGTTATAATTTTCAATTATTGACACCTTCGAAAAAATAACGTACGTAGTTGTAATCAATCCATTTGTTCCCAAGGTGTCTCGCCCCCGAACACCCGTATTTTGGCGTGCTATGAAGATTTTGCATTATGACATCTCCGCTAGTCATTTTCTTCTCCGCGGATAATACTAGCAGTGAGGCACAACTAGTAATCTAAACTAATTACTGATATAACAATTAGAACATACATAAAATAAACCATCAATCATCAAATACACACAACACTTTTAGTATGCTTAACAATGCCTAGCTTTTACATAGACTATCAATCATACTATACAAAAATAATAACAAATGATGTCACACCTTTACCACAGATTAGCATCTAGTAAGTCACAGATCTATTAAGATATTCACTTTTATTTCCTACGCATTGATTTTAGAAAATTTGATTACAAATACATAAACGGTTAGTCGACAGAATCATATCATAGTGTGAAACATGTTGGCTGTATACTTTTTACTGACGTTGAGCCTCGCGTGTTGTAAAAGCGAAAATATTCACATTATTGAACCACAGACTAAAATGCCATTAATAATGTGCATAACTGATGTCATTGAAAAATATTTCTCTGAACAAAAAGTTCTCACATACGTCGACATGGATTCTGATGATAATCTTCTTCTAAAAGCCATTCATTCTATGAAGGCAACTGCAGTGGTGTTCAGACAACCATTCATTCATTCATCATTCAAACATCAAGGATATCTTGTAAACGCTCAAACATCAAATATATTCGCGGATAATTTTAAAAAACTTCGTCAAGAGCCAACATGGAATCCTGCAGCAAGATTTTTAATCGTCATTAAAATACTAAAAGAAGATGAACTGAAGAAAATATTTGACGTTTTACTTGAAAGCCACGTATTTAATTCACTGCTAATAAATGCAACTGATGAAGCTCAAATATACACTTACAATCCATTCGATAAATACGCCTGTGGACATTATTACAGTGACGTGATATGTTATGGTGAATGTTCACAAACAAAAATTGACTTGTACCCAAACAAACTTGTTACTGGATTAAAAAACTGCAGTTTTCGAGCAACGGCGCCACATCGAGCTCCTTTCGCAATAAATAAAGACCGGCTCGACAAAAACACCGAAACATATACATTAGGAACTGAACAATTAGTATTGCATTTACTGAGTGAAAAAGAACAATTCAAGGTGAATTATAGTTACGATTATGACAACCTGAAGTTCTCTACCATAAGTCCTAATATGACAGTCTCTGGACCCATGAAAATCTTGACGAATAATGAGAGCGATATCATTTTTGGAGGTATTTGGCTAGTAGCGAGCAGATCTGATGCATTCACCTATTTATATGGGCACCTAGATTTTGAAGATGATTTAATAATTATTGTGAAAAGAGCGTCTTTGGTTGCAATTTGGAAAACCGCTTTCTTAGGATTCCAACCGACTGTGTGGGGTTTACTGGTGATGACTTTCCTTCTTTATTCAGTGATGATGATCCGCATTTTAGGAGCAGATGATAAATTCGGTGTTGTGATGAAATTGTTCAAGAACTTGCTAGCTAATAGCGTTCATATACCGACTCGAAGTGAAGTCAAGGGCATTCTTATAGGTTGGATTTGGTTCTCGTACTTGATAAACAGTATATACCAGTCAAGTTTAGTTAGTCTTACTTCACACCCGGCAAAAGAGCATCAGGTTCATAAAATTCGCGAAATATTTGTTTATAAAATGAAGCCTTGTATTAATCCTTCAATGCTTATCTACATTGAGACAGAAATGAATGTAAGAACTCCAATAGACGATAATTGTCTAGATGTTTTAAAAAACTTACACAGAGTTTGCAAATCGGATAAACTATACACTATAGTACAAAGATTAATGTATAAGTACTATAAGAAGTTTTACAACGATAGATTTGGACGACCCCTTACATATTATTTTCGTGCGCCATTTGCTCAAGTGATTTTCGGTATTTTTTTCTACAAAGGGTTTCCAATAACAGATAGGATGCAAACAAATATGCTCCGTTTTAAAGAAAATGGTTTGGTCACTAAGTGCTTAAAGGATCATTACTATTTGAGAAAGATTAAACACCATTTCCATGAAAAAGGGTTCGAATCTAGATTCATATTGCCTTGGGGTATGTATTTGGTGGGCTGTGTATTAGCTACAATCGTTTTCATTTTTGAGCTGTTGTATAAACGTTACAAAAGGCATTGACATTATTTTTTGCCTGTACATAAGATCATCCATGTAAATAATTTCTCCGAATCACGGAGAAACGAAAGATGAGCGGAGATGCAATAAGGCAGGCAGATCAGGCGCCTTTTTCAGATCGAATACGTACAGTGGGCCTGGCCAAAAAGTTCAGTTACAAGTGAACAATCGGGGCAGTTAGGTTCCATAACACATCTATCGAAGATTTTTGGGGTTACAAAAAATGGGCGGACTCTAAGGAACTCTCCCTATGAGACTGGAGCCAGTAACATTTCTCGTCCCCCGAACACCCGCATATTGGCGAAACTACTTTCTAAGGAGATTTTCCGTTATGGCATCTCCGCTCGTCATTTTGTTCTCCACAGCATTATGAGTCGCAGAACAGTCAAAAATGTTTACCTACTGAGTTCATATATTTTTCCATTTGAAAATGTTTAAAATGAAGACATTCCGGAGCTAGTTAATTATTACGTATGTAGGCGAATTCAAAACCCATATTTTTTTGTATTGTTATGTTTTATAGAAAAGTATAAAAACATTTAAAAATTGGTGGTATTTTTTATTTTTATTTTATTACACTACCCACAAAACGTTTTCATGGTCGATTTTGCTAAGTAATTTTCAAGAACATTCATCACAAGGGAAAAGTATAGTACGGCAAAAAGCAAAAGAGCAGGTTGTAGACTATTTTCTTAAATATTTAGTTCTGGAATAAGTTTAACAAAAACAACAAAACAATCGAATTATGCTGAACTTTAATAAGGTGCTAAAAGCTTTTTTAGGTTTAATGATCTTTCGTTAGAGACAACTGGCTGGTCCCTACAATTATTTACCAAGGTACCATCGTCAATCAAGTTCTTCCGTGTTTCGGAAGGCACGATAAGCTGGTGAGTGCTGACTGTCATTTGAACATCTTTGGCAGTCGTTACGGACAGTCAGAAGCCAGAAAGTCTGATAATCAGTCTTAGCAACTGGTATCGGGTTGCCCGATTAGCTGGGTTGAGGTCAGATAAGCAGTCGCTACATGTAAAACACTGGTACTCAACTGCATGTGGTTAGACTGTAAGCCGAACCCAGGTGAGTTGGAAAAAGGCTAGACAGGCAGTTGGTAATACCCACCACTGACAGTCCTGTCACCAGTCATCCCCCGCGCCCCTTTATTCACCCCCGCTGCCTACGTCCCGCTCCAAGAGTGGACCATGGGAATGTCCTTAACGAACTTTCCAAGCTCTAATGGAGATCATCAATCACTCTATACAAAAACTACCCAATGATGTAAAATCCATTCCTTTACCACAGATTACAATCAAGAAGGTCACAGATGTATTAAGATATACACTTTTATATAATTATATCTAATTCATTGATTTCAGTACATTCTATTGTGGACGGGTTAGTCGACAAAACCATAGCAAATTGTATAAACCATGTTGACGGTACACTTTTTACTGACGTTGAGCCTCGCGAGTTGTAGAAGCGAAAATATTCACATTATTGAACCACAGACTAAAATGCCATTAATAATGTGCATAACTCATGTCATAGAAAAATATTTTTCCGAACAAAAAGTTCTCACATACGTCGACATGGATTCTGATGATAATGTTCTTCTAAAAGCCATTCATTCACTGAAGGCAACCACAGTGGTGTTCAGACAACCATTCATTCGTTCATCATTCAGACATCGAGGATATCTTATAGCCGCTAAAACATCGAATATATTCGCGAATCATTTTAAAAAACTTCGTCAAGAGCCAACATGGAATCCTGCAGCAAGATTTTTAATCGTCATTAAAATTCTAAAAGAAGATGAACTGAAGAAAATATTTGACGTTTTACTTGAAAGCCACGTATTTAATTCACTGCTAATAAACGCAACTGATGAAGCTCAAATATACACTTACAATCCATTCGATAAATACGCCTGTGGACATTATTACAGTGACGTGATATGTTATGGTGAATGTTCACAAACAAAAACTGACTTATACCCAAACAAACTTGTTACTGGATTAAAAAACTGCAAGTTTCGAGCCTCGGTGCCACATCGACCTCCGTACTCAGTAGATAGAGCTCAACTGAACAACATCACCCAAACAGATATATTAGGAACTGAACAATTAGTACTAAAATTACTGGGTGAAAAAGAACAATTTAAGGTGAATTACACTTACGATTATGACAAATTTATCTACTCTACCATAAGTCCTAATATGACGGTCTCTGGACCCATGAAAACCTTGACCAATAATGAGAGCGATATCATTTTTGGAGGCATTTGGTTAGTAGCGAGCAGATCTGATGCATTCACCTATTTACATGGACACCTAGATTTTGAAGATGATTTATTAATTATCGTGAAAAGAGCATCTTTCGTTGCAATTTGGAAAACTGCTTTCTTAGAATTCCAGCCGACTGTGTGGGGTTTACTGGTGATGACTTTTCTTCTTTATTCAGTGATGATGATCCGCATTTTAGGAGCAGATGATAAATTCGGTGTTATGATGAAATTGTTTAAGAATTTGCTGGCTAATAGCGTGCATATCCCGACTCGAAGTGAAGTCAAGGGCATTCTTATAGGCTGGATTTGGTTCTCGTACTTGATAAACAGTATATACCAGTCAAGTTTAGTCAGTCTAACTTCACACCCGGCAAAAGAGCCTCAGATTCATAAGGTTCGGGAATTATTTAAGTATAAAGTGAAGCCGTGTATTAATCCTGCGACGCTCATGTATATTCAGTCAGAAGTGAATGTAACAACTCCAATAGACAATAATTGTTTAGAAACTCCGAAAAACTTATATAGAGTATGCAAATCGGATAAAATATTCACATTAGCACAAAAATTTGTCTATAAGTACTATAAAAAGTTTTACTACGACGGATATGGCCGACCCCTGGTTTATTACTTTAAAGCACCTTATGCTCAAATCATTTACGGTATTTTTTTCAACAAAGGGTTTCCAATAACAGATAGGATGCAAACAAATATGCTCCGTTTCAAAGAAAATGGTTTGGTCTCTAAATGCTTAAAGGGTCACTTCTATTCGAGAAAAATTAAACATCATTTCCATGAAAAAGAATTTGAAGCAAGGTTCATATTGCCTTGGGAGATGTATTTGGTGGGCTGTGTATTAGCTACAGTTGTTTTTATTTTTGAGCTATTGTGTAACCGTTACAAACGGCATTGACATTATATTCTCCCAATAGTCAAGATCATCCATGTAAATAATATGTCAGAATAATGATAGAAGGAAAGATGAGAGGAATTGCCATATGCAGCCCCGGATCTAGGGGGGGGCAAGCCGGGGCCTATGCCCCGGGCGGCAAATTCAGGGGGCGGCAAAATCAGGCTTCCCAATTCACACTTCTCAGACCAATGGACAACTCATCATCAATTTAATGACCACGGAATAAATAATAGCACAAGTACAGCAATTTCATAGCCATATCAATTTGACCGATACCCTATAAGCGCGGAGTGAGATATATGCTGCACGACTGCACGAACATTTATTATTCACGAGGCGAAGTTTTAGCAAACTAAAACTGATTAATAAAAATTATTGGCTAGTATCTATGAGCCAATAATTTTTGGAAGAACACTTATGGCATATTTATTTTTATTTTAAATCCTACATCACAGATAACTACAATAGTTACCTACAGGGCCGCCCAATAACCCGGGAGTCTCGGTCTCAGGGGCGCCGCGGGACGCCCCACTAACAGGAAATTTCGATGAAATTACACCCGTTTGATAAAGATGTTCCACATTGTATCATGATACTGATAAGCAAAGTTTCTAAAGTAGTCGCCTTCGCTTTGGTTTCATTGATCATTTTGATTATTTTTCACTTTTAACATCCCCCACTAAGTGAAAAAATTCTCGCTCGCTACGCTCGCGACTAAGTGACTTTATTTACTATTTTTGTTGACGCACCGAACCAACGAACACAAATGGCACTCGCTCTAATCAAGGTTTCTTTTTATTTGTACATAATTCCCAGTTTATTTTTTGAGTCTTCAAACAAATAATTTGAAAAAGTTCGCGCTCGCTACGCTCGCGGCTTATTGTTGCTTTACTATGTACCTGATCAGGTACTTTTGTATAGTAGGCTGAAAAAAATTTCGCGCTCGCTTCGCTCGCGCTGTCTAATACATGCGTTCCTTCGATAACTTCATAAGTCTGTTTGACGCTGTCTTACCATCTATAAGTCAGATGTAGCAAAAAAATTTATTTATGGAGTCTTCAAAAACAAAAGTTTACGCTTACCGCTGCTTGTTCCGTTACAGCGCTTTTTAAAACTTATTAAATTAACGTTGGTTCCAAAATTGAAAAATTTTCGCGCTCGCTTCGCTCGCGCTCATTTTTGCAATTGCGTTGTTTTGTCTCGACTTTCATAACTTAAACTTGGCCAACAATTTGAGCCTACAATGGTTTAGACACATTTTTTTGCTTTTGCCTTCCAAAAAGTGACTTTTGTTCGATCGTTTTTATTTATATTCCTTGTAACTAACTACTCTAAGTACTTCGATCAATATGTACTACCTATGTACTACCTACTCAAAATCTTTCAATACATAGGGGGCGCTTGGGTGATGATTGCACCCAGGCGCTACATGAGCTAGAGACGGCCCTGCCTGCCAACATATCGATAGCTGAAATTGTATGGATGATAAAGATGAAAATAAACTTAAGTAGGCTGGCGGGGCGGCATTTTTCAGTTTTTGCCCCGCCTAAGAAAAATTCAAGATCCGGGGCTGGCCATATGGCAGGTAGGCTGCGTAGGCCTTCACGTTCCTAGTCCCCCGAACTGTAGCATTTTGGGAAACAACTTTCTTAGATTTTACTCTATGACATCTCCGCTCGTCATTTTGTTCTCTACAGTCCGTATAAGTTCATTATCTGGATACTTAATAAAAAAATATAGTGACACAATGTCATCGACATAGATTTTAAATCGGGGAAATGACACAACATTGTTACCTACATACTTATAACAATATTTCTACATTTGAAAATGCATACATACAAGCTATTGTTAAAATGTTTTATAGAAAATTATTAAAACATAAAAAATAAGTGGTATTTTTTTTACTACCCTACTTACAAAAATCTGAATAAATGATGGTCGATTTTCATAAGTGATTTTTAAGCAGCTGTATCACAGAGGAAAATTTAACTGTTTTGGTTTAATGCTCTTTCATAAGATACCAATGGCTAGTCCCTAAAATTATTTTCCAAGGAATAGGGTAGTTTCCTGAAAAATAATAATTAGTCCGTCTTGTAGATTGTCCAAAAATAAGCGATACGTATTTTTTCTTTTTTAAATTGGATCAGAACTTGTTAAGATATAGCGTGTTAAAGTTGAGTGTGACGTCACAAGTTGCTACAATTTTCAGGACACTGTGACGTAAAAGGCCCCCACTCCTAATTTTTGAAGCGTATTATCTTTGTCATTTTATGTTTAATTAAAAAAAGAAAAAATACGTATCCAATATTTTTTGATTATCTAAAAAGCGGACTAAATATTATTTCATTATTTCGACCCTGGAAACTACCCTATTATCATCAATCAAAGCAAGATGATCTAATTAATTTTGTTTATCAATAACTCTGTAAGTAATGTTTGGATAGAAAACCAAAGCAGCACAAAATTCCCTATTAAGAATCTATTATCTGCCTACTCTTTTCCCAACTATGTTGGGGTCGGCTTCCAGTCTAACTGTATGCAGCTGGGTACCAGTGTTTTACAAGAAGCGACTGCCTATCTGACCTCCTCAACCCAGTTACCCGGGCAACCCAATACGCTTAGATATGATAGGGTTGTCAGACTTACTGGCTTCTGGCCACCCGTAAAGATTTCACTCCATGTAAAACACGGGTACTCGGCTGCATGCTGTTTGGCCGTAGTTGGAAAAAGGCTAGACAGGCAGTTGGTGACAATGTCCTGAACGAGCTTTCCAGTTCTAATAAACCATTAATCACTCTATACAAAAACTCCCAAATGATGTAAAATCCATTCCTTTACCACATATCGCAATCTAGAGATCTATTAAGATATACCCTTTTATTTATTAATTGCTTGATTGAATTTATTGATTTCAGTACATTCTATTGGGAACGGGTTAGTCGACAAAACCATAGCAAATTGTACAAACCATGTTGACGGTACACTTTTTACTGACGTTGAGCCTCGCGAGTTGTAGAAGCGAAAATATTCACATTATTGAACCACAGACTAAAATGCCATTAATAATGTGCATAACTGATGTCATAGAAAAATATTTTTCTGAACAAAAAGTTCTCACATACGTCGACATGGATTCTGATGATAATGTTCTTCTAAAAGCCATTCATTCACTGAAGGCAACTGCAGTGGTGTTCAGACAACCATTCATTCGTTCACCATTCAGACACCGAGGATATCTTATAGCCGCTAAAACATCGAATATATTCGCGAATCATTTTAAAAAACTTCGTCAAGAGCCAACATGGAATCCTGCAGCAAGATTTTTAATCGTCATTAAAATTCTAAAAGAAGATGAACTGAAGAAAATATTTGACGTTTTACTTGAAAGCCACGTGTTTAATTCACTGCTAATAAACGCAACTGATGAAGCTCACATATACACTTACAATCCATTCGATAAATACGCCTGTGGACATTATTACAGTGACGTGATATGTTATGGTGAATGTTCACAAACAAAAACTGACTTCTACCCAAACAAACTTGTCACTGGATTCAAAAACTGCAGTTTTCGAGCCTCGGTGCCACATCGACCTCCTTACTCAGTAGATAGAGCTCAACTGAACAACATCACCCAAACAGATATATTAGGAACTGAACAATTAGTATTAAAATTACTGGGTGAAAAAGAACAATTTAAGGTGAATTACACTTACGATTATGACAAATTCATATATTCCACGATAAGTCCTAATATGACGGTCTCTGGACCCATGAAAACCTTGACGAATAATGAGAGCGATATCATTTTTGGAGGTATTTGGTTAGTAGCGAGCAGATCTGATGCATTCACCTATTTATATGGACACCTAGATTTTGAAGATGATTTACTGATTATCGTGAAAAGAGCGTCTTTGGTTGCAATTTGGAAAACCGCTTTCTTAGAATTCAAACCGACTGTGTGGGGTTTACTGGTGATGACTTTTCTTCTTTATTCAGTGATGATGATTCGTATTATAGGAGCAGATGATAAATTTGGTGTTATGATGACATTGTTCAAGAATTTGCTGGCCAATAGCGTTCATATCCCGAATCGAAGTGAAGTCAAGAGAATTTTTCTAAGCTGGATATGGTTCTCGTTTTTGATAAACAGTATATACCAGTCAAGTTTATTCAGTCTAACTTCACACCCGGCAAAAGAGCATCAAATTCATAGGGTACGGGAATTATTTAAGTATAAAATAAAGCCATGTATTAATGCTGCTACACTCATGTATATTGAGACAGAAATGAATGTATCAACTCCAATAGACAATAATTGTTTAGATACTCCGAAAAACTTATATAGAGTATGTCAATCGGATAAAATATTCACATTAGCACAAAAATTTGTCTATCAGTACTATAAGAAGCTTTACTGTGACAGATTTGGACAGCCTCGTGTATATTACTTTAATGCACCATATGCCCAATTGATGTTCGGTATTTTTTTCTACAAAGGATTCCCAATCACCGATAGGATGCAAACACAGTTGCTCCGTTTCAAAGAAAATGGTTTGGTATCTAAGTGCTTAAAGGATCATTACTATTCGAGAAAGATTAAACATCATTTCCATGAGAAAGAATTTGAAGCTAGATTCATACTGCCTTGGGTTATGCACTTGATAGGCTGTGTATTAGCTACAATTGTTTTTATTTTTGAGCTGTTGTCTAAGCGTTTCAAATGGTTTCAGCGATAGACAACACCCATGAAAGTTATAGTAATAGCATAAATACACAGAGTATTAGTGCCGCTCCGCAGACATACATTTTGATGCATTGTCAAAACCGCACTAATGGCAAAGGTACAGTTGAGAGGTATACATTGAGTTGGGGCTGCGGGTTGTTCGAAAGAGATACCGAGGCCCTGGTACATAAAAGGCCTATTACGGAACACGACGGTTTTTAGTCAGTAAGAGTCTGACACTCCCTCACCGCTGCTAACCCACAGCGGGAGGGGTCATTTGATGATTTTTGACGTCGGTAAAAAAAAAAGGTATTCATTGAGTTTTCGGGACGCAATATCTAGTTCTTAGCTTAAGAAAGTACATACATATTTGTATATATCAATGACAAAATGCAATTTTGTAATTTCTCTCTAGGAATGTACAATATTGGCACAACTTTTGTAGCCTCATCGTAGATTTGCCCATTTCATAAAATGTGCTTATGCAAAGTTTTTATAAACGGACAAGACATACGATTTTTAATTGCAGAACCAGTGATTTGTTTGAGTGCTAGATGTGTATTGTGCATTGTAATATGTATGTTGACAATGAAGATAAATAAGTTGTAATATACCTAATTATAAAGTATATTTTATCTTTTATTTTTCTGTCAAAAGAATTACCCAATGATCCAAATTGTCAACAGTGGCATAATTGACAATTGGAAAATTATTATTAACTATCTGTTTCCCTATGGTACTGCACATCCCGGGGGAACTTCTTCCCGTACCCGAACAAAACATAGCCTATATGTTATTCGGAGATTGTCTAACTTCCCAAAATGAAAAAAAAATTAAAGTAGGTCTAGCGCCTTTTAGGTACAACCAAAAAAGTAATTTTTCCTCATTATTACTATATAGTATGTTGGAAGTTTTCACCATTTATTCCACAAAGGTCCATGTCCAGCTCTCAGTTCCGAGTCAATGAGCCACGTAGCTGCATGACAGAGCTCATGAATGAGGGTGTCTCTCAACCTCTGAGGTCCATCCACCACTTTACTTGATAACTTGATGGTGGAAGTTCTGATGCGGTCACCTCTAGCGTTCTTTATTAAGCGGTTTGTTGTTGTTCTGGAAAACATAATTAAAGCATAATAAATAAACATAATGAAATAACTGTCTGCTAGCTGCCTACACGGCTACGGGATTTTTCAAGAGTTATCGCGGCCCTGGTACATGAAGGGCTTAAGAAGGAACATGATGGGTTTTAGTCAGTAAGACTCTGACTCTCTCATGCTGTTCTCCCGTTGTGGGTGCCCCTCCGACCGCGTTTGATGTTTTCCCACCAAAAAAGTCATTTTAATGTGCGGGAAGAAAAATAATCTGACAACCTGTCATCATATCAAAGTGTATCAGGTTGCCCAGATAACTGGGTTGAGGAGGTCAGATAGGCATTCGCTTAATGTTAATGATTAGCACTGAGCTGCATTTGGTAAGATTAGCACAGGCTAGGCAGATGATTTTAATGGAGAATGCAGTGAACAAATTGCAAAAAATAAAATATAATGTAGTTAAGACATAAATTTACTGAAACTGATCACTTACCCAGCAGTAGTCCGGAACTTGGTATCCCAAATGATAGGCAGATCATTGTCTATGGCGTCATCAAATACTCCTTTGTTAAACTCAACAAACAACCTCCTTGTCAGTTGTTCTTTCAGAGTTTTAAAGTTATCTATGTACTGTATGGCTTCTATGTGGCATCGCCAAGATGGGACGTTGTCTGTAATAAGGAAAAATAAAATATATTTTTAGTTCATAAAGTCATCGTAAAGAATATGACTTGCGTAAAAACATAAAAAGAGATACGCGCGAATTTGTACACAGATCTTTAAAAAAATCATAGCCAGTAGAGGTAAATTTGTCTCTGGGTTGTGGGATTTTTTAAAAATTGGTTTAAAAATGAATATTTCGCTTAACACTAGACAGACCAAGGCAGTCAAATTGACGGCAAGGCAACTTCATTGTTAAATATTTCACAAACTATTTCTTTGTTTTTTTTCGTATTTTATGACCTTTCCTAATTTGCTATTGTTAAGCTACATCTATATTAAAAAAATATATGTATAATATGTGCGCGGTCTTAGTAGGTATAGCATAAATACCGGCCCTTCTAGTGCTAAACAAACAAGATATTTAAAATAAGGATGTTTTGTTACCTGCTAAAGAACCGATGAAGCTTAACCTCTTACAAATTTCCACTCTCGGCGTAACAGCAACACTACCAACCTTTTTTGTCAACACTTCAATATCTTTCTTAATATTCATCTCTACCAACTCGGTAACACTCATAGCCTTTTTCACTTTATTCTTTTTCGTAGTACTATTTACGTTCCTAGTGATTTTAGGAACCTCCGGTGTACTCGGTACCTTTTCGGTATACAACTTCTTCTTAGATTTTCTCTCTGTATCCGTAGCCAAATCTTCTCTCCGTTTTATCTCAGAATTTGTTAAGTACAACATTTTGTTGCGTTTCAAATCATGTCTTATATTTTCTTTGTCACTTGCATCGTCATCGAATTCTAGTTTTTTTGAGACTGTGTCATTTTCATATTTAGCTTTTATGGCTTTGAATAACTTGGGTATTGATTTCCATTGATCTCCGTATAAATCGTTTAAAAGTTTCTTTTGTGATAAATGTATTTTTTTTATTGAGCATTGTTCTTGTGATTCGTTGGCTATGTCTCGGGGGGAAGACGGTGTGGGTTCGTGTCTGGGTGTTGCACAAAGGATGTTTTGTGCCGGTGACCAGCCACCAATACTGGGTCGCGATTCTTTTGATGGTGTTGTGTCTTCTTGTGAACAGTTGAAGGAGAACTGAAATTATTATTTTAACTAATAAGCACTTATAAAAAAATTACATTGAGTCTCATTAATAGAATAAAAGAAATAGTTTCTTTGCTAACATTCATGGAAGATTTAATATAATCTTTCATAACTTTTATTAAAACATGAGACACAAGTTTTCCTTGTTATATAAATCAAAGTTTTACACTTTTTATTTACTATATTTGCATATGTATCATTAATAGAGCTCTTAAATAACTAGGTTGATGAATTTTGTTGTTTGTGTGTCATGAGATAAATTGAATATTGTGATAAATATAATCTGAATACAAAAAAGTGTTTTTCTTCAAAACCCCAAAAGTTAATTTGTTATTAAACTTACACTGCCATTCTTGCTTGATTCCTTGTTAAAACTAATTTTAGGCAGTTCATCCTTAAATGACAGCTCACAGGAGTCATTTATAGTTATCGGTGAATATATTTTGTGACTAGTTTGCACCTGAAATGGAATAAACATTACACATATCATAAATATTTCAATACATAGTAATTTGATAAAGGAGAAACATATTTTTTGTTTATTTATACCTATAAGGCTCCAAACCTACAAAAATAATTTGGAAAATTCTTTCACATTTGAAAAGCTACATTTTGTCTGAATAACACAAGTTAAATATTATCCGGGTATGGGCAGATGTTCTTCCAGGATGCAGATAAAACTAAAATAGACAGTTATACTTAAACATCTCTTAAGTAACTTGTATTTAGCTTATAATGTAATAGCATCATGGAAATGTGCAGGTAACTGAGTAAGAATGTCATTTCACCTACATAATAAAATTACAAATGAAAAGTGAATTTAAATCCATTTTAAAACATCTATGCAGTTCTAAAATTTCCCATGTTGTTTGCTGCAGCAAATTTCCTAAAATTAGGGGTCACTAACTACTTCAAAAGTTACTTCAAATACCTGTATTGTTATTTTTTGTGGCAGAATGGCTTAGCATTGAGTACTTACATTATTTACTAAATCATTCCTCAGTCTATCAAAAGACTCGTCAAGTACAATAACGTCTGAACTTCTGTTATGTTTAACAATGTCCTGGGTCGGTTTTGGTCTGGATTTCTTCAGAGAAAGCTTCAAAAATCCTGAAATACACGTGCAAAAGTGATTTTCGTACTTACGGGTACAATGTAAAATAATTATCATTTTGAATAGACATAGATGTGGCTACGTACGGTTCTGTTGTCTATTCTGCGCGGTCTTAGTTTCCATTTTTATCAAAAGTTTGTAATTTAAAAGAAAATAATTAAATTGTAATCCATGAATGAAAATATTTAAAAAAATATCCGCCGTTGGATGTTGACTTTGATTTGACTGACATTGACAGCCAGACCAGACAGGGGGGCTCACACCGAGTGTAGTATTTATCACAAAAGTCGAAGCACATAAAATACTATCGCTTAAATTAAAATATGGTCGTTAAAGATATATATGAACATTAATAATGACTTTAATTTAATATTTAATAAGATTAGATTTTATTTAATAGACGATCAAAGTATTTTTAATACTTTGGCGCCATCTAGCAGCAGGCAGTATGACATCTTTACTGTGTGCCAACCCGAGTATGTTACCTACTAGATGGCGCTTCACTTAATTTTGTTTATTTGTAAAAGAAAATCCTAAATTGCTAAAAAAGTTTTGGAAAAGCTTGTATAGGTACACACATACATTTACAAACGGGTGAAATAAATAATAAAATAAACTTTTGAAAACTCTCGCTGATCAATAGGTACTTGCTTATGTTTGTTTTGGTAGTGGCGGTTTCATAAAACAAACTTTTCAACATAATTTGCCATGCCTTTCATTTGTATTTGCGCAAACTGCCATTGCAATAAGTAGGTCAAGTAGCTTTGTATTGTACCGTACCAACTACATTTTTATTATGAAACAGATTTAGCAGATTCGCCGTCCATTACCATAATGATAATTATGTTGTCCGTAAGAAAAAAAAGGAATTTAACTAATGTTCTTCACTTTGAAATAACAGCAATAATTTAGATTACTATCGGAACATAAAGAACAAAACTTTATGGTCTGTTTCCGTTTTAGGTACCTATTAGGAAATAAATTATACCTACCTAATATCTAATGAGATCAATCTTTTTGTGTTTTGTTGAATTTAAAAATTTTATTTTCTGTTAAAGAGCTTATTAATCTTTACCTCTTAGGTTTCTTTTGTCTTCACAACAATCAGGTGTAGAGTACCTTTTGATTACAATACTCAGGTAAATTACCATTGGCATGTGCATACTGCATAGATGCGGGCGGCGCCACACTCATTAGATACCTACTTATTAGAAAGATCGCTGGTTCTTTTATTACCATTGTTAAAACCTTGGAAATTACCTACACCTGATATTCAATATAGTTAAAATAATAATCAAGGCCTAAAAATGTTTTTATTTTAATTTAATGTTTATTATCATATTACATACAGTCTTTGTAAACTAGGTAGGTACTTATTTCATAATGAACCGTTTACTCTTGTATTGGTAATTTTGTCAATGGGCATTTTTGATTGCGTCTTGCTGAAACTTTTAATTGGATAACGATAAGCTTCTTTACTTTCAAGTTATAGAAAGGGTACCTAAATAGTAAAAACTGGGACAAGAACTTAAAATGTAAGAAAAATACTTTTACGTCCCTACTCAGAGACATTTAATGATTACTTAAGTCAGTCCTTCGTGACGGAATGTCATACAAATCCTTCACTAAGGAATGGCTGAAGTAAAATAGTACCTATATAAGTAAGTAAAATAGCGTAACGTAGTAGTTATCTAATCATGATGACAAATAATTCCCACGATTTAATTAGTAGGTACCATAAGGATTCAATAGATGTCGCTACGAGTTTTTAATTGATCAATTTTCCCGTAGATTTTCCTAGATGCACAGCGTGGGTGATTAAAATAAACCCCTATGCACACAAGAATAATGTATCTACATTATGTACCTTAAAACAGCATTTAGTGAGCTTTTTTTTAACTACGTTAAAAATCATCAAATGACCGCTCTCGCTGTGGGTTAGCAGTGGTGAGAGAGTGTCAGACTCTTACTGACTGAAAACCGTTGTGTTCCGTCATAGGCCTTTTATGTACCAGGGCCGCGGTATCTCTTTCGAAAAACCCGCAGCCCCGGCAGAGCGTTCAGTGAGCTGAGCTGGAGGTTTAGGTAATCACCTCACGGGCCCTTTCAGAGTTATGTCAGATCTAGAAGAAATTACCACCATGCACACGCTTTTTTCAGATTAGACAGCCAATTAGTAGCAGGAAAAAAAACCATTTATTTAAAACTCGCTATATTTAGAACAATTATATTTTTGCTGCACAAAATAATTGTGTCAACAGTGCAAAACAACTGAAGTGGTCGTCACCACTTGTATGCAAACGTTGCAATTAGAGTTGCATTGTTATATGCACTTGCACTATGCATCTTAAGGTGTCTACACACCAAAGCCGCTGATGCCGGCGGCACAGCCCGGCGGCCCAACCCGCCGGCCTTATTTTGTACAATCATGCCGCCGGCTTTCATAGAGTATTTGACAATTACTAGAACACCACATGCCGCGGCAGTCGTGCCGCCGGGCTGTGCCGCCGGGTCAGCGGCTTTGGTGTGTAGATCCCTTTACACTGACAGTAGGCACGTGCCAAAGTGTACCTACATGGAGTTAATGAGGCCTGTTTGTTTGCTTTTTTTAAAGTAGTAATTAGACTTTATGACTACGCTGTAAGTACGAGCAAAGTTGAAGTTTGTAGGTATGTAGTTTGCTTAAACGCGCTAATCTTGGAGACTGTTGAACCTTTTTTCAAAATTCATTCAGTGTTAGATAGCCCTTTTATTTTTGATATTTCTTAGAAACTGTATATTGAAAAATTAATATCAACACCAAGTAGGTTTACTTAAAATCCCGGATCTCCGGATTTGTCGCGAATTTCTTACGATCGCTTTCGTACTTTCTCAAACCCATCCTTACAATGCTCTATGCTCTACGCACGAATCGTATACGTACCTACCTACGTGAACTTCGCAGGGAGCGTATTATGGAATTCGATTAGACTACCATTGCAAGCGGGGTTGTCTCAATATACCTACTGACATATAGGTACCTTATTTCTTACTACTATCCCTATATATATAGATAATAGCTTCAATACAAAAATCTTGTGGGGGAGACAAAATAAGTAGCGATAGCGAAAATAATCTAAACAAACTTATAAATTACAATACACTTTTTCAAAAATTAGCAATAGGCTGTACACAAGGTTTTATGAATTGTGAAATCAATGGAAAAATATAATTTGCCGGCACATGTTTCTCTGTCATTGGTTTTATTTGTTTTCAGCGACTGCCAAGTGAATAAATATCCAAGATTTTAGTTAACAACTGTGTACATAAATTATAAATGAGAAAGCAATAAACCGTGACGTCTAGAGTTTTAGCGCTTGAAATAAATAATGTCTAAGTATGTTTTACCCTTGCCCTTAGCTCTACGCATGCGCACTGCGCCCAGACGACTCAAAATGGCGACTATTTTCTATTAATAACAACTAAACTTGGCAAAATTGCACTTGAACACAGTTTTTATTAATAATTAACAGTATGCACGCGTTCCAATTAAATAAATGATTGTTTAATGCGTTGCTGCAAGTTTTAAAAAGGGAGTCTCGCGCGGTGGTGACCTCTGACACCATTTGCCGCCAACTTTGCAAGAGACGCCACAGAGTAACGATCGGTAGTGCGCGGAGGTCAGACTAGTCTGGAAACAGCTGTTTTCAAAAATCGAATGCTACAGACCTAAAAAATTGTGAAATTTCGCCAGTTTGACGTCAGATTTCGTGGAGTGCGGGTGGATATCTTTACCGACCATGTAATGGTGAGTGGCTTAACCGGTGGATTTACGAAATAGTGACTTTTTACGTAGCGTAGTGTTTTTTTATTTGAGTGGAATGCAAAAACGTGCTTTTTCCTAGAAAATCCAGTGTTAGAGAATGTTGTGTGTAGATTTTATGTTGTTAATAGAATATTATTTGGAATGTTTTGTGGTATTGAAATCGATTATACGTCCGTACGGCCACGTGGTGTCTCACAATTAGTGATGTCGCATGAAAAAGCACCTTATAATATTTAGTGGACAACTCAATTTGGTTCGACAATATTGATTTGACGTTTTGTGATTTTCTATGAGCGTCGTGTAGGAAAGCAGCTATAGATTTTCACGCGTTGTAAAATAGAAATGTTTTAATTATTTTTTCTTGCAAATAATGTGTAATGCCCACGGTGTATATTAATATTGTTACCTACTTAGCTGTATATATTTTTTTGATGACTACCACCCCACTTCAGTTTGTTATTGCAATAAGATGATTAAATATCAAGTGCATATTATTTTTCAATTTTTGATTACCACTTAGGTAAATACTTGTCCGAAACCTAATCTGGTACCTGGATACTAGGCACCTGCTTCGGTGCTTAATATTATAATTAAATCATTTATTGACCTTTTTGTCATGAAATGACTTTAGCTACTTACCAGCGCTACAGATGATAAATTATGATGTTTCCCGATTTTTTAAAATAAATTGAACATGTAGACTATCTTTTGTATATAATATCCTCGTTTGAAAATGTATACTTACAGTATCCTGGGGTTTTGAAAATCTTATTATGCAGACAATCGTTACATTACCTACACGTATAAAATGCTGGAATTAATAGTTACATTGTATGGGCTTACCCACGTAACTATCCTCTAAGAACCTATGTATTTCTAAGTATATATATTTTTAATACTTAGCAGGATAGTTCCAAAAATAATACCCTGCATAGGTACATCTTTCTTTCATCGCAATCAGTGCCTATCTTTACAGCGTTCTATCGTTGCATTTCATCAAAATCAGTGCACCTGTTCTATCGTTGCTGTTACAGCGTATCCTAACTAACAAACAAATCGACATTTTCACATTTATAATTTACGAAAGCAGTTTTAGCTTAACTTAGAAACCAACTAATTTAAATTCTTTCAAAGACAGCACTTATTTTTGCCATTTCCCTAACCTTGTCGGCTATCGAGCCATAACTTTATAATGTCAATGCCAAGACCCCGAGTTAGCTGAGAAATTAAATGAATATCTTCCCTTGGAAAATGCAGCAAACTGCAGTTTATAAATAACTTACCAATATTTTTACTTTGTTCTTGTATGCCCCCACGCTTTTACTCCAATAGTCCAATAGGACCTGGGTATAAACTTCTAACTATGTACCTACTTACCTATTTACCACCCAATAAATCTATGGTCTTTTTACATCTATACCTAAAATATGATTTAAGCTGCATCCGTGACAAGTTGTTCGGTTTTGGCACTTGGCCTATACCACCCAGATTATGAAAATAAATGATTGACAATATAATGACACACACATACAAAGGTTTACAAAGCCAGCACCCTCCTTTGCGTCGCACAGTCGGTTGTAGAACGAGGGGGGCTAGGCCCTTCACGAGATAGGTACAGCGATGCCGGGCCTCGTTGAGTGTGCCACGCCACGTTGAGTAGCCACGTGGTTATTCGACCTCTACATATTTTACTACCATAATATGTATCTGACTAGATTTTTCCTTGCTTTGACAAGGTAGGCTTCCAGTCTAAGGCTCAAATTCACAGACAGACATTTTATACATTAACTTTTTATTAGGAACTAGCTTCTGCCAGCGGCTTCACCCGCATCCCGTGGGAACTACTTCCCGTACCGGGATAAAAAGTAGCCTATAGCCTTCCTTGATAAATGGGCTAAGTATCTAACACTGAAAGAAATTTTCAGTCGGACCAGTAGTTCCTGAGATTAGCGCGTTCAAACAAACAAACAAACTCTTCAGCTTTATAATATTAGTAGGTATAGATTTTCACGATCAATTTTCAAAGTAAAGATCTTTTTAAAGAAGAATTGATAAATTAATTATTTTTGAATAATGAATTCGGCATTCTAATGGATGTGGTTGCTTTGTTTGTTTTACTACACGCCTATAACCTTACCTACATATAAAATTTTGCAGATCAAGTTCCTTCTGTAACTCAAAACACTGGAATTTTCTAGAACGACGCGAGTTAAAAGACAAAAACTTTTATGTTTACGTTAGTAATCTCTTAATTAACACAATATTTCATTGTTAGAACGTTCTCATGACATTATTGTAATATTTATCAGGTAATTAAGTGAATACTTTGGAGGTGTTGTGTACAATTTGGTAATAAGGTTATTTTAGCAACGCGAATGAAATAAATTTATTAAAATGGACAAAATATGTATAAAGATCAGTAAGAAAATTGATTTTTATACTTTGTTATAAAAAAGACAACGTTGATAAAATTCGTTGTACTTTTAAAAAATGACAAAAAGATTTTGGCAGCGGTGGGATTCGAACCCACGCCTCCGAAGAGACTGGTGCCTTAAACCAGCGCCTTAGACCGCTCGGCCACGCTACCACTTGACGAGAGTGTCGAAATTATGTATTATTATCCACTTATCAATAATCTTGTGCTGACCTTCATTCTAAAATTGGAAAACTATAAATCCCACCAAAAACATTAAATGTAAAAAAAGCCAATCCTCTACGCAATTCCTCCACCGTAAAAAGTTTTGAGATCGCATAGAAGCCAAGTCCTGTTCAACTTTATTTGTAATAATAAATCAATATTTTGTGACTATATCAATAGTTTCGTTCACTTTACAATAATATTGACTTAGCCATGAGCACAATAAACTACAAATATAATACAGCATATCTTGGAGAGGTGAAAGTCAATCATGAAGTTTAATATCACAGAATTAAATACTTTTAGTTTTTTCAATTGTTACTAAATGACCGACAGTCAGTATCATCCAAAATCATGAACTGCACATTTACTATGGCGCATGTTTGGTCCATGGTGATCTCAAATTCCAATCAGTCCAATCGTAAAATCATGTCCATATAGAATGTATCAATTCAATGGTATTTACACATTATTTCAGGGAGCGACTATTAACTTGTGCTCATGGCCAAGACAATATTATTGTAATGTGAACAAAACTATTGATATAGTCACAAAATATTGATTTATTATTACAAATAAAGTTGAACAGGACTTGGCTTCTATGCGATCTCAAAACTTTTACGGTGGAGGAATTGCGTAGAGGATTGGCTTTTTACATTTAATGTTTTGGTGGGATCTAATTTATTTTTTGTAGGTCTCCTTCTTCTCTAAGTATATAACAAATTAAATTAACTTACATGCAACTAACTAAATATATAACAAACTAAATATGTAGACCTAAACTAGCACGTAAACAACATTTTTTTTAAATAAATTAAACAATTTCGAAATTGTCGAATTTTTTAATCGAATATCTTTTAGAATAAAAGAGATTTATTTCAGAGGTAGATGGCGCTATCACATGAAATTGTTTTTTTTTTTTTTTAACTAAAAACCGTAGCGCGATTTAGACCAGGACAACGCCATCTATCGAGCGAGCATGCAGTATTTATCGCACTGCATTAATATGAAAGATTTTATCATTATTCATTTTATTTTAACCTAGCTTTTTTATTCATATGTATGTATATTTAATACATATTAACAATATACCACACTACGTAACAATAAAACAAATAGTAACATTTTGTACATAAATAAATAACAAAGTTATCAATGCAGTCAAAATTCATACACAATGTTCTTGAAAAACCGCAAATATAAATTTGTTTCCTATTTTTTATTAAGTTTTAAGGTTTTTATAATTTTTCCTTTATATGTAGCTAATAACCTATCTTGGTGCCAAATTTGAAGGTTCTAAGTTTGCTAGAAGTACCTTAGACTTTTGATGATCGGTCAGTGAGTGAGTCAGTGACAAAATGGTGTAACTTTGATCGCTCATAACTCGTAAACTATTTATTCAAATTTCTTGTAATTTTGGGACTGAGCTTGTTCTAATACTTACTCTTGGTCATCGAAAACCTAAACTCCTAGCTTTGTTCACATGGAAGATACAGGGGGCTGAAATAGCCGCGAAACGCTTCGAGAAAAGATGGTACGGCCGTGCCCGCTTTGCTCGAGTCTTGGCTGGGGCACTGCCGTGCCCTCAGATATAGCCTATCTGTTTAACCGTTTATTGTTGTAATCGCATATTACGAAATAAACAGCAAGATACAAGTACCCTTTCATAAGCATGCACTGTATAATGTTGATTTTTTTATTTTCCAAGATTAATTTGTCACAATTTCTCATAAAAAAATACGTATAATTGTTATATGTGTGTATAATTATGCATAATAGTGTATGGTAGTTTAAATACAAACACAGGAAATAAATATTTAATTAGGAAAATAAATGAACTAAGAACAGCACAAGTAGCGCCAAGTGGACATATTCGGAACTAAAATCCCATTTATGACAATTACTTTGTTCCATATTTGAATAAACTGTATATTTATGTACCTAAACTACATATTAATTATATGCCGTCTTACCACAAAAACTTTTAAACGTCAGTTTATGCCTTGTCTAAAAAAATGACAAATTATGACGTTGACATATGGTTCATTTTGCAGCCAAAATTTTATTAGACAAGTGTAAAACAGGGTTTAAAGTTTTTGTAGTAAGGCCCATCGTGTTTAAAAATTACCTATTTTATTTACATAATGGTACATGGTTATGTACCTACCTTTTTATGCTTAGCCTTTTCCCAACTATGATGAGATCAGCATCTTTCACTATGAATGTTGTCTGTAAGTATTTGAGACTGTAACGAATAAACTGTAACACAACTCGAACTTACTTACCTACGACACATTAACTAGGTACCTAAGTCGGTACGTTTTTAAAACAATTGATTAAATCTACCTATAATAAAATCCAATATATTTTTTTTTTTTTTTTGCTAGCCTGTGCTGTCCCACTGCTGGGCAAAGGCCTCTCCCAAAGCATTCCACTTTTCTTTATCCCTCGCTGCTTGAGGCCAGTCCGAGAGGAAGCTGTCCAAGTCTTCCCTCCAGCGTTTCCTTGGTCTCCCTCTCGGTCGCCTTCAATAAAAAATTAGATTATAGAAAATACGAAGATGTTACAGGTTTTATAAATAAGTGTAGAAGCAGCTTTAATTGAATTAATTTACTGCATTGATAAGAAATTGAGGCCATAATAAGCTGATTTATCCGTCTTACAAAATTAATCTATATAAATATTTATTAGGTATTATTTTGACGATCAAGTATCGTAATCTTTAATATAAGTAGGTACTTAAATACTTATCAGTGGACTGCATAATGCATACCCTACTCCCTATACTATGTCTAATAAAATATCTTTATTACATCAGGATGCACTATAATGTTGGATAAATACTTATAAGTCTTCCTAAATCTGGGCTAGATACCTACTACTAACTTATGTCTCATTTCAAAGTTAACATCTACCTAGGTACATAAAACTATTGAATACCTATAATGAATTGATTTTACGTCTAAACTCATGACGCACATTCACCCTTATACATAAAATCGTAACGTCTAACGCCCTTGTGCTTGTCAGATACATCTGTAAAGCGTGCCTGTACATGACACGTGAAGGTTGTAAGCATTGAAATATCTATACCTAGTCTAACAGTTTAGGAGTCTAGGTATTTTGGGAAATATTTATCATGTAGTTATTGAATGATTTGTCTTAGAAAAGTTTTGATTTGTAGAGTCAAACAGAACCAACATATGTGGATTTACAAGGAACCCTAATATCGTCCAGACCGATTGTGTGCTATGGTTCTCTATAAGGAGATCAGCCAGCTGAGCAGGATTTGCTTATAGGACACAATAGCGATTAGTGGAGTCCACTCGTGGCCTTCAGGTTGGCCTTTACTTCGGCTAAAGAATATGCATGGCAATGCAGGCAGCCTTTTGGGCACGATAACCGCTGACAGCGATGCAGATGAATTTTATTTTGATACCTAGGTACCTACATTTTTTATTTATATTTTTTTATTTTTGTAAATATGTAGATTTAATAATTTTGTATGAATAAGTGAGTATAAATAGGATAATTATTAGCCTGTTAGGCTTAACTTGGCCTGTAGGTAGGTATACAACGGACCTACCATACGGCATATGACTTGAGCATTTCTTCAAAATACAAAACAAAACAATATTATCATAATTAATCAGGCACCCACGGGCACAAACAAAATATCTTTAATCAAATCTTAAACTAAATTCGTTTCACATCTAAGTAAAAAATAATCAATCAATTCTCAAATCACGATACCGGATTCTGAATTAATCTTTGATTAGGAACCAATTTGATTTTATCCCAAAACTACATAAATATATTAATTAATAATTTGTTCTGACGTCTTGGGCGATTATTTCGTTTCTCATGAGAAATGCGCATGACTGTTTCAAATCATAATCTAACCGATCAAAGTTATGATATCATTTCTTAATAAAATATCTTGGGAAAGTCACATTTTACCTACATCCTGAAACAGCTCATTTTAAGACGTCACGCATTTTTTCAAATAAATCAAACCAATTCACGGCATAAATGAATTAATTCTTAGTAGTACCTAGTAGACAAATAAACATAAACGCATTTTGACAAACTGACGGCAGATATCGACATTATTTATTTATTTTTAGCCCATAATGTCCCACTGCTGGGCAAAGGCCTCCCCATTTCGCTTCCACACTTCTCGATCTTTCGACCGAGCCCACCCAGTCTCGACAATAGGCGTCCAGGACAGATATCGACATACCTACGTCAGCAAATATCGAAGTTCTAATTCTAGTCACCAAATCAACGAAAAGATAGGTTATTTAGATTTTCGCCATCGCTAAACGGCTACAGCACGTTTCAGACGGAGGAAGATAGAAAATATCTATATGGGAGGCTTTTACTCAGCGGTAAGACAATAATCATCTGCCTAGCTTTTTCCCAACTATGTTAGGGTCGGCTTTCAGTCTAAGCGGATGCAGCAGGCTGAGTACCAGTGTTTTACAAGAAGCGGCTGCCTATCTGACCTCCTCAACCCAGTTACCCTTACACCCCGATACTCCTTGGTAATACTGGTTATCAGTGAAACAACACAGGCTAATAAAAAAATGCATGGAAGCGGTCGATCTGATTTTTTATGAATGAACAAGAAATGCTACGATAACATCCAAAGGCGGATATAGAGCGAAACAGTGAATAATCTTATAAGATTAAAGTTAAAGTGCTTTAAATTCTTGCCTCCGTTCGATAAATCGAGATTAGCCTTACGTGTTGACCGAAAATGTCAAATTAAACGATACTTATCGGAAAGGAAATGATTATTAATATACTTACTTGCATGTAAGACTCACGTAGCGATTTGAGTACTAATCTGAGAATGACGTTAAATGACGTGGGGAAGTAAGATTTAGATAGAAACCAGAATTTTCCAGAATCTTACAATCTTACTTTAATTAGGTATATTTGCTGTGGGGCCACGACCAGAATTATTGCCAAGAAAAACGCTTCTCAGACCAGATCTGAAAATGTAAACGTAAAAATATAAGTTCCCATGCTCATGATCGCACTTTTAATCATCTACATATTTTGGCGGTAAGAAGCAAGATACACTTAATCACTTACGTCCAAAATTGATGATCTGAAAAATGGAGGTCACGGGTGCAACTCGAAACACACAGCAGCGAGCGTATCAAAAGGCAGTCAGAAAGACAGTTGGGTTTTTGATACGGTCAGAGCGGCACTTCCGAATTGACAGCCCGTAGCGACGCCATATCATGTTTAAACGCGTTTTCACACTGAAGGATTTTCCGCCCAGATTTTCATAGCGATATCATTTCTTTAACAGTCGTTACTGGTAGTCAGAAGCCAGAAAGCCTGACCATCAGTCTTACCAAGGGTTGGGCGAGTAACTGGGTTGAGAAGGTCAGATAGGCAGTCGCTCCTTGTAAAACACTGGTACTCAGCTGCATCCGGCTACACTGGAAGCTGACCCCAACATAGTTGGGAAAAGGTTCGACATGTGACGAATCGTACGTGCACCAAACAATTGACATCCGGCGGTACAAAAATTAATAACGTTATGTCATATCATAATAAATTATATCATCACATATCATTGTGATTATACACTGAAGAAGTTACATGAAATTACAGCTGTTACCTACATAATAAATGTAGGTTGTTTACAGTTTTGGCAAAACATAATTTGGTTTATTTTATCATCGTTAAATTATCTTGTCTCGCCATCTAAAGTACCTACATACTGTCGTTTCTTTAATTCGGGTTTCCCACAGTTTTAGGTTTTAGTTTCTTTTCGAAAATACCTATGTACGTACTTAAGTAATTTCATAACAATTACGTATTGTTAACACATTATGTGACAATCTAGGAATGTGGCGCAGATTATCAGTTTAAGCCAAAGTTAATGCGAAATCGATTGATTTGAGACGGCACAATTTAAATGCACTCAATCTCGATCATCACTCAAACTCAAAATTACATATTTATTATTTTTAATTTATACATACATGTTACGCCAGCTAATTCGCAGGCGGAGTAGTTAGACAAGCGTAGTATAGTAAAACTGCCGACGACGCTTGTCCCCAATAATTTCCAACAAACAAGGAAATGCACGATTCGCGTTACTAGGCAATAATTGCTGAATGGATAAATCGGACCAAGGCCAACGCATCGCGCGAGGAGCTACAGCATCCACTCCACAGGCCACTTCTGATACAGCATCGATCAGGGCAATAGGATTAGCTAGTTTTAGGGTTCAATATTGTAATAAGTTTTCACTTAAAATAAATCATTTTAAAATTAATTTGTTTTTTTTTGAGTTCTCCGGCAGCAGCCTTCCTAATTTACATGCTACATAGGTAAATAAGTATTTCATCATTTATAGTTGAATCCATCCGTGACGGCATGGAAGGGAAATTACAAATACCTGCGTCATACTAAGGGGACGTGACGTAATAGAAAGCATTTCTAGAGAAATAAAACGAGTTTTTTATCGGTGCGGGTATTTCTTTTAATAGAGAACAAAGGAGTGATAAATTATAATAGAAAAATATGTAATAGGTACATACTCGCATAATATTGACGTATATTTTTCTCTCACATAACAATATCAATGTACTTAAACTTTCCCGAACATTGTTGAAGGTGTTACCGATACATTATGACGCATTATTAATATAATGCTACACAATAAGCATAAGCAAAGTCACTACAAGCAAAGTCATTAATTAATTATCTAACTTACAGCTTTCATACTGGCGGATTCTCCGCTCGGTTTTTCGTCATTCCGTCAGTTGTCAATTGTTTACTCACCATACGAATCGGGCGTTATTGCCGGGGCTGCGGGTTGTTCGATGCCGGGGCTGCGGGTTGTTCGAAAGAGTTACCGCGGCCCTGGCACATAAAAGAC
Organism: Helicoverpa armigera; assembly: GCF_030705265.1. NCBI lineage: Eukaryota > Metazoa > Arthropoda > Insecta > Lepidoptera > Noctuidae > Helicoverpa > Helicoverpa armigera. Next base: position 3,504,154 of record NC_087145.1, on the reverse strand, counting down.
CTACGACGGAACACGACGGTTGTTAGTCAGTAAGAGTCTAACACTCCCTCACCGCTGCTAACTCACAGCGGGAGGGGTTGATGACTTTTAACGTCGTTAAAAAAAAGCCGGGCGTTATCGCTCGTAAAATCCACCATTGTGAATAGTCTTCTTCTTCCTGCCCAGTTCCCAATTTTATTATGAGGTTGGCACAATATGTCTTCCGCTTTCATTCTTCCCTGTCACTCGTCCAGCCCCGGATCTAGGGGGGGGCAAGCCGGGGCCCATGCCCCGGGCGGCAAATTCAGGGGGCGGCAAAATCAGGCGGCCGCCTGATTTTAAATCCTACATCACAGGACAGGACCGTCTTAACCTATGATGCAGGGTGTGCCAATAACCCGGGCGCCTCGGTCTCAGGGGTGCCGCGGGGCGCCCCACCTTCAGGAAATTTCGATGAAATTACACCCGTTTGATAAGGAAGTTCGATTGGATCATGATACTGACTAGCAAAGTTTCTAAAAGAGTTGCCTTCGCTTTGTTCAATTGATCATTTACATAATTTTTCACTTTTAACATCCTCCAACTAAGTGAAAAAATTCTCGCTCGCTTCGCTCGCGGCTAAATGAAAATGTATGTCCTATTTTTCTGATGATTTATTATTTTTATAGACGCACCGAATCAACGAACACAAATGGCATTCGCTTTAATCATGGTTTATTTTTATTTGTACATAAATCCCAGTTTAATTTGTGAGTCTTCAAACAAATATATTAAAAAAGTTCGCGCTCGCTACGCTCGCGACTACTTGTTGCTTGACAGTGTACTTAATCAGGTAATTTTGTGTCATAGGCTCAAAAAATTTCGCGCTCGCTTCGCTCGCGCAATTTTATACAGCCATTACCTTGTTAACTTCAGAAGTCAAATTCACGCTGTCTTACCTTATAAAAGCCAAATGTAGCAAAAATATTTATGGTGTCCTCAAAAACAAAAAAGTTTGCGCTTCCGACTGCTTGTCACTTTACAGCGCTTTTAAAAACTTATTAACTTTTTGTGTACATTAATCTGTCTCGACTTTCATAACTTAAACCTGGGGCCTGATTCTCCTAATTTTACTTAAGCGGCATACGATTCACGTTCGACTCGATTCGACTGAGATCCAATCCCGACTCGATTAAGATTGAAACGTATGTGGCATTCCGCTATTTTTTTTTAAATAAACGTTTTTATCCTTTTCTGTCGTTAAACGTTTTTATTCAATAATGAATCATTTTGTCTGCAAAGGATTAACGATTGCAATATGATTGTAGAGCAAACTATTGTATAGACCAAAATCACCAAAATAGCAGACCAATCGCACACCAATCAAATGTCAATCGAATACGATTGGTCTTTTACTAGTAGCAGAATGCCCGATATGGTTAAAACTGCTATTGCCATCATATTGCGATTCGATTTCTATTCGTTTTTGACATTATTAACTTAGGAGAATCGGGCCCCTGGCCAACAGTTTGACCCTAAAATTATTTGGACATATTTTTTAAGTCCTTTACCTACCAAAAAAGTTACTTTCGTTGGTGAAAATCATTGACTTATAGTTAAGCTCGATGGTGAAAATAAACATAAGTATGCAGACGGGGCGGCATTTTTCAGTTTTTGCCCCGCCTAAAAAAAATTGAAGATCCGGGGCTGCACTCGTCATACTGACACTCACTCCCTTCTTAGTCATGTCATCTTTCAGGCAATCCATCTTTTCTTGGGTTTTCCTCTCCTTATGTATTGGCTGTTACTTATAAAGAAATGTGTATGAAAACCAAACTTCGCAGTGTAATTAGGACTGCATACCTACTTACTAAGCGTTTAGTCATTACTTGCGGAGTCATATCTACTTCCTAAACGGATACTTAATACTTACATGCATGTAAGGAAATGAGGATTGTTGGCTGACGTAAAACGACTCATTCTAAATCCCTCTCTTCGATAAAAATAGTACCTACAAGGTCAAATAAAAAGAGTTTCACTGTCAAAAAATAATTAATGGCTTCACGGGGATTAATTTGCCAAGCAACTACTGCAACTTAACCCACATTTCTGATGCGAATCACGTATCATCATAAAAACTATTATGACTGCTCTTAAAAATCTTAAAACATTAAGATCGGGACATGTTCAGCATTTTAATAAGGATCAGCCTGTCTAGGAACTAGCATTGTGACTTAAATACTAATAAAAGTGCAGTGTATAAACTTGATTAGGCCACGCTAAAAAGCCGCAAACCAAAACAAAATTAGGTACCTACTTTCTACAAACTTACCAGATAGACATGTGATGCTGGGTAGCTTCACAGCAAAAACACATAGCATGTGTTTTTTTTTTTTGTGGGCTGTCTTATTTTGACTATGTTCGAAAAGTCCTGATTTTTATCAGCTTAATTTGTAAAAACTCTTTTTGGCGTTATAGTTTATTGTCGAAATGGTTTGAAATACTTGAGATTGCCGAAGTCGCCTTGTTGTGCCTATATATACCTAATCACCAGGTTTCTGAGTCTAGTGCGTAGAACAATGCACACCACAATTCTCTTGCATCCAATACCTGCATCTTTACTTATTTAATTAAAATTATTATCATTTTCGGAAACAGAAAGCTTCCTCATTAAGAGAACCAACTTCCGCAGTTCTCTTCCGTAGGTTTTCAATGTCTTTGATCTGGTATTATGACGAAACATTCATGTAAGTACGGCAGACTGCACATCAGTGGTAACTGTCATGCACCTTAACTCAACAGTAATAAGTACGATTTTCCTATAAAATTGTTACCACCTGCAGTTGACTGTACAATTGTTGTAGATCTATATTCTTCTTCAGGGTCACGGGTATAGTATTCAAAATAACTTAACCTTACTTTTACCTTCTAATACTAAATAAAAACTTATGCAAAAGAACATGTTGAGTGTTAGGCGTCGAAGTATTCCGGTAAATTGTCCAGAAGACTGCCCTCTGGTCACGGGAAATCAAAATGCATATGTTCAACATACAAATATCCTAAATTGAGGATCTCCTTCTTTTTGGGCAGTAGGTTAAAAATAACTTGGAAAACAGCAGTTTTTGAACGTCAAATATTACCTAGATCTCCAAAAAAGCCGGCCACCCTTCACAGTAGGGAAGAAAAAATGGCGTAACTAATTCCTATGATATTTATCCTTAACCAGTACAAAAAAGTCGCTCCTTTTTCCTAGGCTAGATTACCTTAGCATTTAATTATCTCTTATTAAACTAATACGCTAAAATAATACAAGGAAAAAGGCTCTTCATAAACAATAATAATAATTAGATGCAAGGTAGAACTGAGATATTTTCCTGCAAATATTGTAATTTCTGATGCCCTAGTTAAATCTATATTCAAAACACATCATCTGACTATGAGAGTGAACTTTTTGAATGGTTGCCAAGTATGGTTGGTAATGCACAGGGGTTATCCCTTGATACATCATGATTGTAATGTTAATGTAGGTATATGATCATCAGATGTGCTCTCAAACTAGTGAAGAAAGTAGATCTTGAAATAATATCATCATCTCTATGTATATTTCTAGCCTTTTTCCAACTCTGTTGGGGTCGGCTTCCAGTCTAACCAGATGCAGCTGAGTATCAGTATTTTACATGGAGTGACTGCCTATCTGACCTCTTCAACCCAGCTATCCGGGCAACTCGATACCCCTTGGTAAGATTGGTTGTCTGACTTTCTGTCTACCTGTAACAACTGTCAAAGATAAATGAGAGCTTGGCCCAGCAATATATAGTGTAAAAAAAGCATTATTAGCGATAAAAGAACCTTGTAGATTAATCTGGGAAAAATACTATCATAACTCCGGGAATTTCGAAAGACAAAAATGTTTGGACTTTGAGCCAATGTAATAAGTAAGCCAATCATTACGACTTATTTATATTTATTGATGACATTAGGTACTGAAACTTCATTATCATTTGTTAGAACTTCATTATGTTTTATAAGGTATTCATATTTATTGGCTTTTGTTTCGTTTTTGTTTAAATTGCTAGCAAGCATAATTCTTCATTGTAGAAAATTGTGCTCTCAGAAACGGACTAAACTATACCTAAGTAAGTCCATTACTTAGGTATAGTTTTCTGTGATAAAGAAGTATAGAAAATATACACTGCAGGTAATGACAAGTTGTGGATAACTGCTAAACCAGTAGAACAAAAAATAATAATATAGGTATATATTGTGATGTTTTGAGCTATCCAATTTTTACAGCAAATTCTACCAAAGTACTTTTAAAAAACAGACTTGCTACACCATGACTGCCTAACCCCTCTGAGAAAGATGCCATGACATTACGTTTGTTTTATTAACATTATCTCCTTTTGCCACTTAATACGGGATCAGCTGAAATAGGGGAAAACGCTTACGTAGACGAGAAACCGAGCGAGATTTGTTAAAAATTAATTCGCTAAGCTCTTTCAAGGTAAATCCTAGCATCATATTTCAGAGATACATTTATTTTTAAAGCTAAGTTATCGCTTAAGAGTCGACGCAAACTGCAGACTAAACAGTCGACCGACTGGCCTGTTGGTAGGGAAAAAATATATTTTTTGAAGAAAATCGTGAATTTAACCAAAGTTTTTAGTCGGTCTGATACCGAACAAATACCATCTTTATACTGATTTATGAGCCCAAATCAACTCCCGAGCGAGGCCAAGGCCTGCCGGGGCTGCGGGATTGTCCGAAAGAGTGAAAGCGGCCCTGGTACATAAAAGGCCTACGACGGAACACGACGGTTTTTAGTCAGTAAAAGTCTGACACTCCCTCACCGCTGCTAACCCACAGCATGATCATTTGATGATTTTTTGCATCGATAAAAAAGGCCAAATCAACTATCGGCCGACTAAAAGTTTGTAGTGTGTGTTCTAAAGCTTAGTCGGTATCTTTTGTAAAGTAAAAAGTTATTAACAAAGCGACCTTCGGGGTTGCTTAAAGACTTAAAAGGTTTTCTTTCCTTTGTTCTGAAAGATAAAATTCTAAGTTTTTCATGGGCTAAGTTCGTTCCTGCCTTTTATGTAGATTGTGAGAGTGGTTCTTAATGGTTTAGTTTATGAATACTCTTGTTTAATATTTCAAGTTATTTTTATATTATGGAGCTAGTTTTTTGTTTCTTGTTCAATTTTATATCTTTATATGACGTTATAGACCACTGACTATTTCCCGCGGTTCCTCCCGCATACCGAGAGAATCAGGGAACTTACCTACTGCAACCAAATATTAATTAAGTATAGATTACGTTTCTCAAGCTTTAGAGTACCAGTGCAGTAGTGCAGTAAACTTTCAGTACAAACAGACAGACATAACATTCCCAATTATAATATTGGTAACGATATACTTATTACCTACTCGTATTAAGATATACGAGCTTAACTGACGTTGTTCTCTTTTATGTCAAGTACTTAGACTATATACTAACAGCCTTACTTATAAAAATCAACAAATCATCTTCTAAGTATTGTTTTAACTAATTACTACTTAAAGCCTTAAGTAGTGATTGAATTATTTTGACCTATAAACGTTGCTTAAGCATGTCTTAAGTAATGAACAGATAATGACATAAAAACATACTAATTTCTCAACACTACCGGAATGTTGGTAGCTTAAAAAAATATTTGTCATCAAAACGTTGTGTAATGGCAACAATGGCATCCGTAAAATATAAAATTAAAAAGTTGAGCTGTCAATAAACCGGAAATGAAAAATCAGCTGGTAAGAATCCAGTCATTTTGCTAATTAGCGGGTTAAACAAGGGTGTGAGGCTACTTAATTTGACAGCTCATTTAAGACATTGCTAAGAAAATGATTTAGTTGAGCCACGTTTCTAAGTAAGATTTTTTCTTAAATACCCGTTAAGTATAACTTATTATTTAATTCACGTTTACAAGTAAGACCGCTAATCTATTGTGCCTCGCTATAATCCGTGTTTTTGATAGACAACCTACCTATTTACTCCCAGTACCTAAAGTAACAAAGTTCTTATAATCTTATCTTACCTTAGGCTCTGAGACCTAATTCGTCTCAATCAATAAGTTTGTCTGAGATCAAAACGAAATGCTTTTAGCTGATATACCTTTAACCTAGGTCTAGACAGGCTCTTTCTATCTAGACTTTTGAGATAAATAGAGTACGTTTATTTAATGCTTTCGTTAAATAAATGTTTCTTTGTAAAACATAAAATAAAATAGGTTTTGGTTTGATAATTTGATTTTGTTGCTAATGAGCTTATAATTTTTAATCTAGGATAAAAGGACAAGTTAAAATAGCTAGCATCTGCCAGCGTCTCGGGTGAACTGCGTGTCCACCCGGATAATAATCTTCGAACGTAGGTGAAAATTTCCAATTCAATTGAGTTTTACCCGTTTCACCTACGCACTTTCAAAAGAAAGGAAGGATGACAAAAATACCTACAGTCAGCATAGTAACGTCACAAGTATGTATTTATGACATGTTAGAGCTAAACAATAACTGTATTTCCCCATTTTATAGACCAATATAAAATTCTATACTATCTTTGTATACCTACTGAATACTCATAATATGACAAATCAAAAAGTACATTGTAGTTTACAAGTGTAGTTCTGTATTACAATCTGATAAAAAATACGTCTAAAACGTTGGCATTATATTCAGAAATACCTACTAATATTAGGTATAGGTAAACAGTTTGGTACCCAGATAGTCTTGAATCTGAGAAAATATATTGGCTATGGGTTATCCGGATGCACGAAATAGTAACCTGGGAATGGAGTTGGGAACAATAACAGCCTTACTTATAAAATAATAAGTTATACTTAAGAGATGTTTAAGAAAAAATCTTACTTATAAACGTGGCTGAAATAAATCATTTTCTTAGCAATGTCTTAAATGAGCTGTCAAATTAAGTAGCCTCACACCCTTGTTTAAGCCGCTAATTATCAAAATGGCTGGATTCTTACCAGCTGATTTTTCATTTCCGGTTTATTGACAGCTCAACTTTTTAATTTTATATTTTACGGATGCCATTGTTGCCATTACACAACGTTTTGATGACAAATATTTTTTTAAGCTACCAACATTCCGGTAGTGTTGAGAAATTAGTATGTTTTTATGTCATTATCTGTTCATTACTTAAGACATGCTTAAGCAACGTTTATAGGTCAAAATAATTTAATCACTACTTAAGGCTTTAAGTAGTAATTACTTAAAACATTGCTTAGAAGATGATTTGTTGATTTTTATAAGTAAGGCTGTAAGTAATCTTCTCCAGACAAAATATCGTCTCACTAAAAATCACTGACCACGACCTTCTAAATTCGGACACAAATAAATAACTCAAAATCGATCAATATGTATGCATCTGTCGTGCTATCGCGTCAATCAGTGATAATACTTGCATGATGATGTCCATTGTAGATGGCAAAGAACCCATTAAAACAAAAGACAACAACAATTGTTCCAAATTCGTTGGTGCGATATATTTTTTAGAGTTCCACAATACGTGAAGAGGAATCGGGATCCTGGTATTTAAGTAGTCGTCATTGAACATTCATGACAGTCGTTACGGGTAGTCAGAAGCCAGTCAGCCGCCAGCCTAACCAAGGGGTATCGGATTGCCCGGGTAACTCAGTTGAGGAGGTCAGATATGCAGTCGCTTCTTGTAAAGCACTGGTACTCCGCTGAATCCGGGTAGACTGGAAGGCGACCCCAACATAGTTGGAAAAAAGGCTCGAAGGAGGAGGAGGTATTTAAGTATTCGTCCGTCTGTCACCAAACTGTAGGTATCTAACGAACCGTAAAAGATACACATTTAAAAAAATTGCAGATGATGTTCTATCGGGGACTTTTTTCATAATCATTAGAAAAGAAAAACACTTTCTTGCTTTGCTCTATTGACCTTAAATAGGTAAACGATTTTATGTTTTTCTAGAAGGTTAAATCTATAGAGGGTCTTCTTTGAATAGCTCCGTAGAATATTAAACGCATAAATTCAACAGTGGTCAGGCGTAATTCAATAGTTTCTGAAAACTAAAATCGAATAGATATTTTTATGGACTCCCATACAGTAAAAGAAGAAGAAAATCTTGAAGAAACCTGGCCTATAATTATAGTCTGAAATTACCAACCCGCATTGAGCAAGCGTGGTGATTAATGCTCAATCCATCTAAGTGTGAGAGAAGGCCTGAGCCCAGCAGTAGGACGATAAAAGGGCTGTAACAGTAACGCATTTATTAGATATAATTATTAGATACGTGATTTTTTTGGATTTTTAGAAGGGTTAAAAGAATTCTTCATGCGATAGTGCGACTCACAATTGACCGATTTTAATAGTCACGTCTCAGGGAATCCTCTGGTTTAACAAAAGCTTATATCCTACGTCATCATATGACCCAGAAACCGCAGACATTTTCCCATTGTCTTAGGAATCATTATTTCCTTAGCTATTATAATTCTCTTCGTGTATGTATGAGATGTTAAGGAAAACTGCTTCAGACTGTAAAGTTGTGGGGACTTTACCTGTCCTATAGATTTATGAAACCTTGGAGAAGAAAATGACTAGCAAAGATATAATGGAAAATCTCCTAAGAAAGTAGCGCGCCAAAATGCGAGTGTTCGGGTAACCAGGCACGCCAGTTTCTATGGGACCCGCGCAATATTTTCAAAATAAAATCACCAATCAATCAAGACCAATCTCTAACTGATTTGGCAGATTGGTTCTGATTTGAACATGGAACCCGAACGCCTCGTTAGTTCTAGTAACCGATCATACCGTACGTTACTATGATCTACAATGTAGATAATCTACAAGAAGGCGCCTGACCTACCTTCCTTATAGCATCTCCGCTATCTTTCCTTCCTCCGAGTTTGTAACCTTGGATCTTCTTGGACTTATATTATTAATTACTTATATTATATAGAGAAGATTAGAAATGTAAATACATTAATCTTAATGTTTTATAGTTTATAGACTTGCTGTCGTTAAATCAGTTTTAATGTCCGGAAGAATTTTAGTTTAATTATTTGCTTGAATGCCAACTAAACTCCCTCTGGTTAGCATTTTCCTAAAACCACGTATCACTTATGTACCTACCTCTTTTTAATGTAATGTGTTTTATTTTTTATTTTGTGTCAGAATTTCTTTAATGCTAAGTAATATTACCATTTTCTGATTGGCAGATGATATTGGGATTCCATGAAATTTTCGAAATCTAAAGATTATATCGTATTTATAAACATCAAAATCTGTGACGCAACTAAAAAGGTATTCTATCTCAAAATTATATCAAAATCATGATTGATTGATTGATTGAAAATCACATTTCTGCATTCATCAAAATAATTTAAGTAAGTACATGAAATCAGTTTTGTTTTGATTTGATACTTAATGTAAATTAAAGCTAGTATGCTTTCCCCTAAGGTATGGCCATGTTCGTGACATATGGATATTAAGTTATTTCTAATAATGGCAAGGGATGATGTAGTTTTCTATTGGTAAAATTACTTTGTCATTGGACCGATAGATACCTAGGTATATTCTCTTTATTCCATAGATTACATTAACCAAAAAGGAAACAAAAATTAAAATCAGTGTTTTCGTTAGGAAACTACCATACATGACTATAAGAGTACCATACTTAATATTTAAAATAAAATAAATTAAAATAACCCGGATTTTTAACCTAAAAAGCAAATGTAATTTCAGGTCAGAATCTCAGTAAGGTACGAATACGAATGTGGCCGAAGAAGACGAAAATATAAAACTGGTAACAACTAAGTAACTAAAAAAAGGTTTCACCGTCTAAAATCTACGTAGACGGAAAAACCTAAAAAAAAAAAAAGAATTCCAGTAATAAACTTGATTGGTGTAATACTACCTGATTACAATAATGATTGATTAAATCTTTATTATATTGATTGATACCTACCAAGTATTTGCACACGTACCTACTAATATTTCGCCAGCATCAATAAAGATTTAGATAAAGAAAATATTATGTAAAAATAGTTCTTTATTTACGCAGACTGATTAAGGTGTTGTAGGCATTATGAAAATATCGATAAGTTATAAAAAAGCTTGCTGTCAAAAAACACGGTGACCTTTATAAATACATATACCTAGTAAGTCTGAAACCAGTCTAACCAAGGGGTATTGGGTTGCCCGGGTAACTGGGTTGAGGAGGTCAGGCAGGCCAGTTGCTTCTTGTAAAGCACTGGTACTTAGCTACATCTGGTTAGACTGGAAGCCGACCCCAACATAGTTAGGAAAAAGGCTCAGAGGATGATTTTATAAATACAAAATACATATATGGCTGCCGAAGTCACATATAGAAATGAGACATATATGAATGTGATTAGGATTGTCGATAAATCTTCCTTTGGTCATATCGATAGCTTTGAGAACTGCCTTAGGCACATTCCTTCCGTCCGTGCATCAGACTTCCATGACCTCCCAATTATTTTTTTTATTTAATTCACAAAACTGATATACAATCTATTAATTAACTAACAAGCAGTCGATATATCATGTACATGAGATTGATATCTACTCGATGTGAATCCTGCATGCATATATAAACAGTCTAGTAAAAAAAATGTAAAAATCCTTAATATAAGTGGTTTCCTGCCACCGCGACGGACTTATTGGCCAAAGAATCCATTATCCATTTGAATCATCATAGTACAAAAACATTTGAGCAGACCAAAGACTATAAGAGCAGACAATAATGCACTCTCTATTAGCTCTCTCTCATACTCTCTCAAACTCTAGCACTCTCTCATAGTCCGATGGAACATCAATCTGCATACCTACCTACAGAATGATTTAGCTATTTAAAAAAGAGTTAGGTACCTGTCTTATGATTGATTTGGTTGTTATAAGGTCTAAAAATAAACGTTACTCAAAGTGATAAGTGCCACCTGTGGCTTTAGTCTTCGACCATAATAATACGTATTTAATTGGTGTGTTATTAACACAATAAAACATATTTTTATACATTCTTTAATTATATTTATAGTGCCTTGATATCAATCGAAATAAATCAATCTACGTACTTATAAAATCACGCGTATATGCGTGTAAATTATCCACATTTCGCATGCATGTACGTACATAGATAACCAATAAAAAAAAGCAATCATCAAAGGAAAAATAAAACTTTTAGTGTTATTAATTTTCTTTGAGATAAAAGTACATATTTTATTCTAATAGATTCAAAAATATGGTAAGTACTTGAAACTAGTCAAACTATTATTCTCCGCCTGTAATTTCTTGATTTAGAGGCCAGAAAGTCTGAGAATCAGTCCTACACTTTTGAAGATGTCAGGTAGGCAGTCATACGTAGCGTCATCTCTTTGAGCGAGAGCTTCATCTCCCGGGCCTTTTTCTTTCCTATGTTGGGGTCGGCTTCCAGTCTAACCGAGTGCAGCTGAGTAGCAGAGCTTTACAAGGAGCGACTGCCTATCTGACCTCCTCAACCCAGTTATCTGGGCAACCCGACACCCCCTGGTAAGGCTGGCGTCAGATTTACTGGCTTCTGAGTACCCGTAAAGACTAGGTCAAGGATGTTCAATGACAGCCGGATGTTGAACGTGCCATCCGAAACACAGTGATTGGTATCCAGGATCTACTTAGTACTTAACATACAAACTTAGAAAAGTTGCATTGGTACTTGCCTGACAGGATCGAACCCGCGCCCTCATACTTGAGAGGTTGGCTCTTTACCCACTAGACCACCACGAAACTCTTTAACTGGGACCTTAAAGTTGATAAAAGGCTGAGTAGATGATGATTATGTTAGTATAAATAAACAACGAAACTGGAATTTGCCATGCCAGTGTATATGACTTGACTAATGTCACCACACATTAGTTGGTTTTAACCTGAATCTTACAACTAATGACGGCCCTTTAAATCTCATTAATTTGTTAACTAATTGTATTGTCAATTAATGCATTGATGATGATTATCTCCCGTGGCAAACCACGTGGTTTCTTGTTCAGTAAATCTATGATAATTACAAATAACATATCTGCTAAAAGTGAAGGCACTGATTGCAGATTTAATGATAATAAAAAAGTAATTCTATGGACATTTTACTGCTTTTTAATACTAATTAATTTCTCTCATATAGAATATTAATGTTCACTTCTATAAGGAAAAACTTACAATTAAGATTAGTCCGACCTTACACGTAAAAATAACTTCCGTAAGTAGTACGAAGTTCTAAAAAATTGCTATAAGCGATTTACGAAGGAGTTTGACATTTGTAAATAAATGTATCCTAAGTTGAGGCACAGATTACTTAATATTTAGTTACTTATGTGCGCTTTAAAGGGTAAAAAAAAAGTCGGGAAGTGGGTCAAGTTAAGATTCCAAGATTTTCTTACATATATAGTTACCAGTGAAGCTAAAATAAGCGTGTTAAAAATGGAAAAAAGGCTATATTGATGATAATTTGCTTAACTTACTATACTTAAGTAAGTATAGCAAGGTAGGTACCTAATAACTATTGCGATCATAATCATTTTTCTTAAAAATTGCTCATTAGAATTTATTTGATAGGCAATATATAAGGTGTGATTAGATTTAATCAATCGATAACTATATCGGTTATAAAATCTAATAATATACTAGTATTTTTCCTTATCAAATTGTTTACAGCTATACTTTTGATAAAGCCGCGGGAAAATTCTGTAAAAACATGAGATGTCGAGTCATTGTGAACTAAGCTTTTAATTCTACGCCTAAATAATATACTTGTATGTACAGTCAACTTCAGGTCAGTGGTAACAGTTTTATAGGAAAATCGTACTTATTACTATTGTGTTAAGGTGCATGAAAGTTACCACTGATGTGCGGTCTACCGTACATAATATTACAATTATTGCATTTAGGTATATAGGTAAGTTTGATACGTCTTTGGTATTTTTTTTTGTAAAATATCTATACATAAGCTTCCGCCAGCGGATTTACCCGTGTCTTGGGGAAATTGAACGCCCGAATGAAACTGATTTTTTTTTCAAATCGCTGGTTTTTAGCACTTTTTCACGTCAAATAATACAAAAGGACAGCACCCCCAAAACTTTCACCACTTCCTAGTGTTATGGCTGGGAAGAAGTGGTGAAGAACAAACTTCCCATGTGTTTAATGTAAATTGAAACGGAAAACAAGAACTTTAACTTTGAAAATAACAAAGTAAAAAATACTACAGAATCCGACGACTTATTGCTGTATGCAATCTGAGCCAGTATTTTTTATAAAATGATTTTTAAGCATTTTAAACAACCTCATGCGTGGGCGCAGTGGGGCGGGCACTTATTGGTCCTTGCCCCGTCTACGCCACGCCTACCACAAACAAATTCCTCTTAGGTTCTTTCATAAACAACTTAAAAATACAAAAAAGAAATCAGTTGGCGTGTATTGGATTATTAAATTAATAATCTTTGTCGTTTATTTTTTTAATTTGTAATCTGTTTGTTTTTCTAGTGAATTGGAAATGATGATTTTCAATATTATGTGGTGATGTTGCAGTATTTTTTGTTTAATTATTGCAAACTACATATTATTATCCTGACAATTCATATCCGTACACCGGAACCCGCAATGTCATGCTTGAAAGCTTCTTTGTTACCTTTTTCATAAGAGTTCAGAAATCTGTAGTTTTTTTTTTATAATATGATATCCAACAAAAACATATAGGAATTGGTGAAGGTAGGGCGTTTTGGGGACTGTCTTTTGTAAAGCAACCCAATACCCCCTGGTAAGAGACTGGTAGAAGTCAGTAAATCTGACACCAGTCGTGTCAGACTTACTGGCTTCTGATTACCCGTAACGACTGCCAAGGATGACAAACAACAGCCGAGACCTATATTTTTAACGATGCCTTCGAAACACAGTCATTGGTGGTTGGTATGTTATGTGGAGCTATGTTTAAGTAAAGTTCTTGATTCTGATGATCTCAATATCCTTATTGCCCAATCAATCAAATTAATCTCACCACGATCAATAATGTAATGACGGAGATTAGTTTGAATGTACCTATGACGTATAAGTTTTATGGTATCACGTTATTAAGCACCAATCATGATTGATAAGAGTTTTTTTAATCTATATCGTTTTGCAAAACACATAAAAAGCCAAAATGGAAGCAAATCTGACGTCATATGTACATGAATTTTAGAAAAATTTCCTTGTTAGTCGCAATGTCTAAATTGATGGTTTAAGAGTACCTATAGGTTAATTTTGACGTGCCTATATCTAATACAAAAACTCTAAGAAGGGTTTCTTAGAGCCTTAGGTAGGGTTACCTAGGTACCTACTGTGGGAAAATTGGGTAAATAAAACAGTATCTAAGAACCCGAAAAAAATACATCTTTGTTCAGCCCCAAAAGAAGTCACTTTTACCGAACACTTATATTATTATGACAAACCCAGATATGTGGTGTTAAGGTTAGTTTTTGGTAACTCAAAGAAAAATTACGTATTCCCTAATTAAACGACGCAAAAAAAAACAATAGGAGTACGTACATAATTTTGCACTAAACGAATTTTTCACATGGTTTGTGATCATACACTAGCCAGCAATAAATTAGGGACAGTTGAGTCTTCAAATAATTATTTTTTTATTAAAACATTAAAGCCAAGATATTTTAATTCTTGTAAAATACTACCGAATTTAGTTAGGTATGAAAAATCTAGAAATAATAAGGAAAATATCATTAGATATTTCTATAAATCTTGTTGTCTTGTTAAAAGATAAAAATAACAAATATCTTGGACTTTGGAACTTTGTCGCAAAAAACATAGCGTTTATTTCTTGAGCGTTTTATGTAAAGTCCAAAGTTTTTTGGAAAACCCATGTATCATTATGCACAATACGTTCATTAGAATGAACTTTGCTCCCTTACATATTCTTATGCACATTTGCAGTAAGTACTTATAATTGAAAACAAAATCATCAGTTTTATTTCGCCGTGTTTTGCTTGTCATTTTAAATTTCACTGAGTTTTTCTGTTTCATAAATCGTGCACACTCGAGTACAATAATTTTGGGTTAGTTTAAAGGCTAAATAAAAAAATTAAGTGTAGGTATGTATATTTGCGTTCCTGGTTTTTATAATAAAGTTTAGTGAAAAATTTACGAAATTGTATACGTTAACATGACTTGTTGAAATAATACCTTGAACTTTGAACAAAAACGTAATGCTTCTAACTTGAATATTTATGTAAAGTCCAAAGTCTTTTGAAAAACCCCGATGAAGCTTTTTGCGCTTTGATTGTTGGCATAGACTTTGCACTCATAAATGTTGTGTTTGGCAAGCTAAAATAAAAAATGGAATATCACCATGATTTTTCATCCCATGTGTTTTGATTTTTGATTATTATTCTTCATTATATAGATTAAATTATATTATACTATTACATGACAAATAAAAATAAAACAAAGATGTCTCAGTTTATTAACAAACATTGCTATAACTAATTTTATTTAACGACTCAGTTAAAATTCCAACTTTGGGAAGTTAACTATTTTACCGTCTATCTGATGCGCTAGCTAGTATCCAATTTTCAAAAGTTACGTAGTCTATAATCTGCAGCTTTTACGGTATTATCAGGCAGTATGCCAAGGTTTCCACCAGTTTCCCTCAAAGCTACAATTTGCTATGACCGTGACATTCATATTGTAATCAATATGCAAGGAAACGGTTATATTTTCACAAAAACTTCTGAAACATCTTTCATTACTTATGCATTTTCTTTTCAATTCTTTGAATCCCAGAATTAATCATAATTCCTAAGTATTGTTTTTTTTTTAATTCGTTTAATTCAACCATCAACGGATCTTCCAGTTCAGTTACATAGCCATACATATGTGTTCAATTTATCATCAATCAAATAAAGTTCAATCTCTAAAAAGCAAACCAACAGATATATAGAATACTAAGAACGGTCTTAAGTCAAAAAGAAACAAAATCAAAAATTTATCCATACTTATTCAAAGTCCAAAGTTGGATTTATGCCATCAAAGAACACCGCAGATTGGTTTATCCCTAATGATTACCAACATTAGATACCCGTAAATGATAGAGTAAAAACCATTAAGTGATTTCCATAGCTTTAATAGTTTCCGACCAAAGTTCAAGTCTAAAGGTCTTTTTTACGCTGAAGAATCATGGTGCGATAATATAAAAAGTTTTCCTGCTAAGAAATTTTCCATTAACGAGTGCAAAGTCCAATGAACATATAAAGCTCAATTTTTTTTTTATTTATTAAAAATATTGGCGCAATTAAGTTAAAAACCTCCTCAGTTGATTAGTTACAGAATAATTACAGTAGTTTTAAAAAAACATTTTCTATTTTTTTTTTAATATTGATAATTCTTACACAATATTTTACCTTACATTTTTTTTTTTCGTGTATCAAAAGCTGACCCGATTTAATTGGTGTGAAGTGTAAACTAAAAATATAAATGTGACTAATAAGAGGTACTTAAACCAATCAGATTTACATATTGTTTTTGTGACTGTTATAATTATTGAGTTCATATAGGTCAGTAACATATTAATATGCTATGAGGTCCATAGTACGGTAGACCGCACATCAGTGGTAACTGTCATGCACTTTAACTCAATAGTAATAAGTACGATTTTCCTATAAAACTGTTACCACTGACCTGAAGTTGACTGTACATTTCTGAACGTCATTTTATGATGGTGTTTTGTCCAAATCATGGGGGACTGTTGGACTTTCATACCATAGAGTATAAAGTTCAAATTCAGATACAGGATTAATTCTGTTACATCATGATTATCCATTTTTTTTTCTTCAGGGTTTATCCATTTTGAAAAGCCATTAATAAGTTATTGTGCCAAGTCATGGGAAGTAAAAAAGTTTGTGTTTAGGGGTACTGTGGTACTATATACTATGTGTATACTAGGTACATGCTAGTTGTTTTCCGCGGTTTCACTCACGTCCCATAGAAATTGCTTCTCGTACCCTGATAAATGTAACCTAAATGTCACTAGGAAATAGTGCAGCTTTCCAACAGAGAAAAAAGAAACAATTGGCTTCCAGTCCAACCGAATGCAGCTGAGGACATGATGAGTGTTGTACATGGAACTGAAACAAGGAAATAAATTAAATAAAAATCTCATTAATACAGTATTAGCTCAAAGTTCAGAGACGAAATACCTAAGCTTCAGTTCTTCTCAAAACAACTGTTTCCTTTGAAAATGTTTACAATTTCGGTGAACTTGAATATACCTAAGCGCAGGCAGACTACAACAACAGGCAAACAAAATCCTTACTCGTTAACTTTCTCCGCCTTAAGTAAAACAAACAAACACTTATATAAACAACCCGAGATCTATCAGTAAACATACAGTAACAGAGCTTACATAATATATCAAAGCGCCCACACACTACAACTTAAAGTCGGCCGACAGTTTCATCGGGTTCAAGCGTGGAGCGTGCAGTTCTCGTCTTAATCCATCCAAAGGTAGTCTGTAAGAAACCGCAATAAGGCTTAAGGCAGCCCGTTATGACGTTACCTAAACTTTTTAATATTTCAGTTTTTAAGTAATTTAACCCGCTGTAAGAGAGACACAATTGATTTATTCTATTGTCTATTGTATTTTATGTATTCTATTATCTATTGTGTTTTAATTAGTTTTGTACAAGAGGTTAAATTGGTGTACACAATAAAGAATACACCTATCTTCTCATTAGGTATCAGACCGACTAAAAAGTTTGTTTGGATTTACGATTACCTTCAAAATAAACTGTCAACCAATCATCGACAAACTATCGGCCGACAGTTTATTGTCCAGCGTGCGTGAGCTCTTAAGATATGCCCACAGACCAGATGTAGACTTAGGCTATGAATTAGGTAAATAAATATCATAATATTATATAATAATATGTGACCAGAATATTCTAATTTTGAGTCGAGTAGTCAAAAACCAGTTATATGCAGATTTGTGCAGAGATGAATTCATACGTTATGTATAAATTACAGTTATTTTATCTAACTCCGTTTTATACAGGTGTATTTTTTTTATTTATTACTAGCTTTTGCCCGCAACTTCGTTCGCGTGGAATAGTGACTACCAGCAGATTTTTGATTTGACCAATAGATGGCGCTATATGTCCGGAATAATTTTTTTTTGTAATAAAAACTATCCTATGTCCTTTCTCGAGTTTCAAACTATGTCTGTAAAAATTTCACTAAAATCGGTTCAGTAGTTTAGGCGTGAAGAAAAGAAAGACAGACAGACAGAGTTACTTTCGCATTTATAATATTAGTTTGGATGTTTTTGTTTTATGGTTTCCGTAAACAAAAGGTTAAAAGAGTCCGACTCTTTCAGTCAGAAGTCACGCTTGCTCAAGGCAGATCAGCGGTTTCAGACTTTTCAAGTTCAGGTTTCATTAAGATATTTTCTTTCACCTTTGATCACTCACTCTTGTCCAAGATATAGAAGGTATTAACCAAAGCATTTAAACTGAATAAGTCAGAATCCGTTTGAATGCCTTAATCACACTGACGTTATTAGTCATCTCTACACACTAAACTCACCACGAATGTGTCCAGTTGGAGAAACTCAAAATTTGTACATTCGCTACGCCAAGATTATAATTCGTGTCCAGTTAGTCATTAGTGGAACTTAGGTTTTATGACTTTTATGTTAAGGTTATTTTTGTCAGCTTCCTGTCTAAGTGGATGCAGCAGATTATTATCAGTTTCTATGTATATTTTTACACCCTCTAAAATTACGAGGTTGTTTGTTTGAACTCGATAATCTGTAGGACAATTGCTCCGATATACAAAATCTTACATAGTTCCCTCTGGACGCGAGCGACACCGTGGGAAACAACTAGTATATTGTACTAGTCCTATAGACGTAAACGATAGCTTGGTTACTCTGAGCAAGTGGTTTGCCGCGAATAACTTGCTTCTTAATTCTTCCAAAACGAAATGCATTAAATTCTCTTTACCTAATGTAACACCAGTAGGGCTCAATATCGTTCTGGACGATAATAAATTAGATGTTATTAGTCAAACCGTCTTCCTGGGCATCACCATTGACTCTAAATTGCAATGGGGTGCCCACATCTCAGCACTGTCAAAGAGGCTGAGTTCCGCAGCTTATGCAGTCAGAAAAATAAGACAGATTACTGACGTTGCTACTGCTAGGCTCGTGTATTTCGCTTACTTCCATTGTATTATGTCCTATGGTATTTTACTGTGGGGGGCAGCGGCTGACGTAAACTCAATCTTCGTTCTCCAGAAAAGGGCAGTTCGTGCAATTTATGGCCTCGGCCCTCGCGAGTCATTAAGAGAATTATTTAAAGAAATTGATATACGTTTTTTAGTATATAAAGATTTTATTTTCTAGTATATAAAGAGAAGGTAGTGTACCTTCTCTTTATATACTAGAAAATATCATGTTCGTACGCAAAAACTTAAATCAATTTAGTGTTAAAAGTGATATACATTCCATTAATACAAGAAACAAGCACAAGCTAGTAGTTCCGAGATTCAGATTAACGAAATCAAATAAATCGTTTTTAGGGAATTGTGTCCGTTTTTACAACAAGCTGCCTAAGTGTGTAACCGATCTCACGGATATAAAATTTAAGAACACTTTAAAATCCACCCTAATTAAAAAAGCTTATTATAAAATTCAAGACTTTGTTGACGATAAAGATATTATATGGCGATAACTCATCTCTCCATGTGTGGCTTCCCCGGCAATTAAACGACTTTTTCTTCTCCCTTTGCATTGTATAGATTTACAGATAAACTTTATTGCATTGTATAATTCTGTGAGCATACTATTGTTATGTAATAGACTGTTTGTACTGTGACTATATTACTTTTTAAAAAGAGTGTCTATGGAGTTTCTTGCCGGCTCTTCTCCATGAGACCAACTTTTTGGAACCGTGCAACTAATGTGACGTTTCATAGGTGCCTGCAAAGGCCTATGTGAAATAAAAAGATTTTGATTTTGATTTTGATTTATTATACAAGACATGTAGTCAACCTAGTGTTACTCATTGGAATGACTCATGCTACGAATATTTGAAAAAGCAGTAACACTAGTTCCCAAAATGTAACATTCATTTTACAAAAACACTAAGACGTAATTTTTAAATTATGCAGAACGTTAATCATTTTGTTTAACAAATAAAAACAAGTAAACATGTATTTATTTTAGTAGCGTGGCTCATTCAAAACAAATCGAATACCGTGTACCTTTGGGTCTTCAAATTCCGATGAAATTAATATTATCTGAATAACCTGTCTTAAACTAAAAATACATAGTGTGTAATATTTTGTTTGTTATGAAATAATTAAAAATAAATCTTTTTTATTTCGATGTCTGACGAAAATATAAACCCGTAATTAGATGACTTATCATTACATATTTTTATACCTGGATAGTACTTGAATAAAAACACTGCTGTACTGTTTAGATATACTTATTTATATTTAAGGTGATTCACACAATCCGTAACCTTTTGTTTTTTTTTAGAAGCTATTCTAAGAATTCGTTAAAAAATATTCTCCAATCACCCTTACCTTATCTTAGTTTATTTATAATCTGGTAATATTTAACCTACTCATTCTGGGAAAAAAATCATAGATAGAATAGAAACATTAGCTACGTTTTGTATGTACTAGAAATACACTATAACCTATTTTGAGCAGAACTTTGTATACAATCGCACAAAAAGTCTAAATTATTTGGCAGAAACACCACTTAAGTTCGCGCACATTCCTCGAAATATTTCTAATAATAAAGGAGATTGCCCGTTTTGTAAGGGAAGTTGGGTCCCAGTGAAAAATGTTTGTGCCCTGAAGATTTTTATTTTAACTAATAGGAAAAACATTGCATTTTCATAATCAGAAACCTTTTTTCATTTATTCACCCTGGTTCAAGAGATATCATTATTTTTCTGTTTTAAGAATATAGGTTATAATTAGAAATTGACATGGACTATAGATCACTATGAGCATAGAAATATGTACTGTAAATAGCAGTACCATGGAATTATGTCTCTATTTATGCATAAAGTAATGGA
Organism: Helicoverpa armigera; assembly: GCF_030705265.1. Classification (NCBI taxonomy): domain Eukaryota; kingdom Metazoa; phylum Arthropoda; class Insecta; order Lepidoptera; family Noctuidae; genus Helicoverpa; species Helicoverpa armigera. The sequence continues at coordinate 3,483,055 of NC_087145.1, read as the reverse complement.
ATTGTTATTATGTGTTTCCCGCGGTTACACCCGCGTCCCCGGGAACACCTTTCCATACCCGGATAAATTATAGCCTACCTAATCAAATCTTTCCTCTTTATAATATTAGTATAGACTCATAATTACCGTTATTGATAGTTATTATTATTTTAGTAATAGCAAGGGAAATAAAAAACAAAACATGAATAAACTATTTATTCTTCATAAAATATTTCGTCCAAAGATTGAGCTGGAGCACTCACATTGTTGAAGCGGCCCCAGCTTAAATACCACAATACTGTCATAGTATGAGCACAACACCCTACCGTACGGTTACCCACTAGACAGTTACAATAGTAAGCAATGATACTTTCTAAAGAATTTGCCCGATCTTCATCTCTACTTATCAACAAATAAGAGTAATATGTTTTATGGCTCACATGGCGGGACTTAATTCTAGTCCTAATTAAATAATTATTTTGACCCAATATTAAGGGCAAATCCTCTTCCAAGACATCATTGCTTACTTCAACATTATAAGTACCATTACTTCTTATGTGCTCCCCATAATAGGATCTAGCCTGTTTTAATTGGTAAGATCCCAATGCAAATCTTCTTAAATCATCTAAAGTTAATCTTGGAAAATGATCTAAATGGGGAGCATTGCTGTCTATGTTTTGGAAAACCGTACGTCTCCTATTGATGTTATCCCTTCGAATAAATTCCCCCAAATAATTACTACTGTTTAATCTCGCCTGAGCAATTTGCACATACTCTGCAGCGTCAGGTCTATCTTCAATTGTTGGGTGGAATTTATTCAAAAGGGCACAAACAATTTTAAAATCATCCATAAGGTGTGTTGATGCTCTGTTAAAATATTCTTGTCGAAACAGTTTGTAGTCTCTTTTGATGCGACCATTTACAATTTCAACTACCCATCTACACATAGTCACACACCTAGACTTGTTTGCTTGGTCAGTGGTCAATTGAAATTCACCTTCCAATAATGACTCAGGCATGTATGTTTTATAATTATAGCTTTGGAGTTCAGGGATCACGTCTCTAAATCCCTATCCAATATAAAGACATCCCCTGTCTAAAAATGAGCGCATTGGACCACTTTCATTACGAAATAGATCACTCATGATTGTCGAGTCATTTTTGTTGCTTCATATGGTCCAATGCACTCTAAAATATATCCATCACAACATGTGATTAAAAGGGTTTAACCAAATTATTATATTTGTGTAGACTATATGTCTGTTTCTGATATTTGTAGTTACTACTACTCTGTACATAAACATATGTACCATCACATATGACAATAGCAGGTTTAGAATCTGGAGCCATGCTACTGTCTCCGAATAGACCTTCAGGAATAGTCCTGTTACGTGAGGCCACATTTTGTATATTAGTGTGATTAACTCCCAAATGCATTGGTACAAAATGTTCTTTTAAACATTCCCTAACAATGTTCATTTTTTTTTCTAATGTAGATCGTGGCAATTGAAAAGAGTTGCCAGTCTTTGGTTGCTGTCCCCTGTCCTAAGTTTAACAAGAAATGTGCTTAATGCAAGGCTAGGATTTCTAACCTTATTATGTAAAGTAGGAAGGCTATTTAATATTTCATTAAACTGCATCTCTGTAAGTCCCAGCCAATAATGGCGTAAATGTGCATCCATTGCTGCAATATTATTAAAATCTAAACTTCTTTGAGAAGCTCTTTCCAGTATGGAAAATATATCATCAACTTGAAAGCTAGTAAAGTCATTTAGGTTGGTAGTCAGTTCATCCCACTGATTGCTATATAAATGGTGATGACAGATTCTAGCATTTAAAGGTATATATATATTGTACTGCAATAACAACAGTTCCTTTATAGTCATAGGTACTAAAAGACGTTCATCATTATCACAGCCTACAAACATACAGTGACGAGAAGCTGCAGCAACTCGTTTATACTTTTGTGAGTTAATCTTAGATTGAACTCGTAATGCTTGTTGTGGTTGAGATGTTGGAGCTGGCATTGGAGGTGGTTCAGGTATCTCGGGGTCTTCTAATGAAGATAGAGCTGCATCCATGACCCTTGCAGGTCTGTTTGAATCTTGAACCTCCAAACGTCTCGTCTCGAGTTGCTGCTAACCAGCAAGGAATGCACACTTTTTGTAAATGTGGAACCTAAAATGAAATAGTTGGTATTAGTGAATATCAGAATAGGTACCAAACCCTATATTGTTATTGTGCAAGCATATGAATAAAAATAGCATCAATTAGAAATAAACTATGCAGCATTTTTCTGAAACATTATTTAGAAAATGTTAAACACAATTGCAGGGTATGAGATCTCAGGTTCAGTTCCAGGATTGGGTTTCTGGGTATTTCCATTAAGATTTCATGAGTAGTAACCAGAAGAGCCTGGAATACTGGGTTTGTGCCTGGTTGATTGCATGGTCTCACCGTTATTACTTAGAACATAACTGACAAAATGTATTGTGTACTGTTAGGTACACCTCTGCCTAATCGTCGTCACGCTTGTGATTGGGGATTATAGGCGTGATGATACAGAATGTTATTAAATAATACTCACCAGATGTGCTAAAGTCCATCTTAAAATCATGCTACGTTGTGGACAGTCTAACTCAACTCTGTGGGTTCTCCGACTTGCAACAGAGATACCACATCCATAACAAACATTTAAGTGACCATATGCAGGTGATATATCCTCGTGGGATCCAGTTATATTTGACAATATCCTTTCTTGCAACAGCAAATAACATTCAATACATAGGATATCATCTGACGTTACCTGGAAAAGATTATATTCTATACTATTCTATATTTATAACTGCTTAAACTTGTAAATACATAAACTCTCATAAAGAACTAAGTTTACAGTGCTAAGTTTACTCTAATCAAATGTTATTTTGAGTTTGCATAATGCATTTAACCACTATATTTATATTGTCCACAATAATTATTATTGTTTATGCACACGATAACTTACAGGTGTAGGCGTTGTCCAAGTTCGTAGAAGAACTGTCATTTGCTCGTTCAACTCCTCAACTGTATACCGGCGTAAATTAGACGCTAGTAAAGGGAACAGTTAATACAGCGTCGGTAAGACAGGCGGTGTGCCCGACTTCTGGCTGGGGTAGACATAGTTCTGACAAAAACAGTTCGGGAGTTCAATATCACACAAGGATTTCACTAAGAGTCAAATTGTTCTCCAAGAATAGCACTTTATCTCACAAAGAACAGCACAAACAAGAGTCAAGCACTTAGAGTCAATATCTCACAAAGAGGAGTCAATTATCTCACAAAACATAAAGTAAGTACGCGAGGAACTTATTAGCTCAACTCGGTGGTAGCAGAAAGGCACGTATCGTAAATAATAACTAAGTAAATACGGAATTCAAAACTCAACGTATTATACAAAGCAATCACGAACACACAACGAACGAACGTCAAAGTGATGTGACATGCGCAAGTAAATGTTGCCAGAGCAATTATATTTAATCATTAATAAATCGATTTAAGTTTTTAAATTACGTAAGGCTTTTATTTTAATTTAAAATCGCTCTTATCTTATCTATCTTATCTTATCTGTTCAACAATATAGACTTATCATGAATATAGTTAGAATAATAATTAAAAATAATTGTATTTTTTTATTTTTAATAACTGTTTTGTTTTGATATCGATTACTCTATTGATTAAAATACGTAATTTTCAATAGTTATTTGATATCTGGCAACTTTTTTTTGTTTACCAATCAAACGGATGTCGACGTAATGTTTAACTATTAATTAATTTTAACTTTATTCCCAGGGTGAAAGAAATTGTATAAAAAATAATTTGGAAACAAAAAAATAAACAATATTTTTAGGTTATTATTCCATTCAGGCACACGATACCACAAAAGGGACCTGCCCCGTGGCAATCTCCTTTAGTTAGACCTCTTACGACCGGTTTATTCATTTCCAGTCTGGGTACACAGACAATAATTCACGTTCAAAAAGAGATTCCGCACAGGATTGCCGCCCCAAATTTTTTTTCCACATTTCATTGTCCCGAACGTTGACCGAGAACCGGTCGGTTGTACGTATGTACGTCTGTACGTCTGTTACCGACGCGACTAGCCTTTGTAGTGTTATCATTATCACTGATTGAGTTGTCCACTTGATATTAAAGCCAGAGGTGTCTTACCTGAGCGAGCAGTTTGCCATCGGTCGCGCCTCCGAACGCACCTGTCGCGATCCGCCTTCGACACAACCCGTCACGCGTGACCAAAAATGTAATTAAACATCGATGACCAATTTAAATTAAAATAAACACTCCAGTGTAAATAAATTGAATGTAAATAATTTACAGTGTTATTGAAATAAGTGAGTGTAAATATATAAATATATTTCTTTTATATATTTTTGTAAAATCCTGTGATATTAGTATAAGGATTGGTGTGCAAGAAAATCAGTCGGTGAGTAATGTTTTATTGTTGTGTTTTTTATGTTATGCATGCTTGGTGTAAATAGATTAATGGACATAAAATGAAAAAATGATCATACATTGTATGGCCAGGTAAAGAAACTTTTTTTTTCAAAAACGCGCAACGTTTTTAGTCTACTTGTTGGCATACTGACATAAAGTTTATTCAAATCAAGTAAAATTATTTAAACATAAACTTGTTTATTTAAATAACGATTATAATTACCATATACAAGAGACATTTTATTTGAATAAATGCTTTTCTTTATAATGAAGTTATACTGGCTGCAAATCGTTTGATTTGAATACATTTTAAATTCTAATTTATAAGTGAAAGATTACGTTTTAAATAATTTTATTAAATTCTCCAAAACACGTGCGTTGCTAATTCGATCAATATATTATTTTTTTTCAATTTTAATTTTACTTGTAACAAAATGTTTTTATGTGATGGTCTATCTACCTCCTTATTCAAGAAAAAAAGTACATATGGTTGGTATTTTCATATTTCGAAAAACATTAAGTACGTGACGTTTTCTTATAGTAAAAATTATATAACTGCAATGGTTCATAAAACACAATCTAAATAGAGAGATGATTGAGTAATTGGAATTAGTCACAGAAAAAAATACAAATAAAAAAAATGCCATTTAAAATTATTGTCGCTTAGTTACCTTTTTTATTTTATTTATAAAACCTCAGATAATAATAGCACGCCTAATCGTAAATTATTGGATTTATGTTCATGATAATGAAATGTCACTAATAATAAAATATTTAAACATTTTTTTTAATGATAGTTTAAAAATCACGGCCATTTTCTAAAAATAATTTAGGGTATAATATAGATAGGTTTGGGTCATTAATTCTTCGTGTATATATTTTTTTCAAATTGTTAACTATAAAAAGGGTTCGTCACAGTTTATTCATATTTGTCATTCAATGGCGTTTGTGCACACAATGTCAGCGACCGACCTAGAAAAAATGGCTCGACATTTGTTTTGTTTAACTCACTTTTTAGAGCATAAAAAACATATTATTACTTATGTTAACTATGCCTTATTAAATTCAGAGAATTGCCAACGTAATGCAATTTTGTTTTATTGTGATTATGATTACTTATTCTAGTTACTTCTAAGTTACTTTATTTTTATACTGTAGTAACTGTAGTATGAACGTGAAAAAAATACTTTAAAAAATTGCTCATGTACAAAAATGACAAAATGAATAAACATAGATATACATACCTAGATAATATCAATAAAATTAAAACGTAATTAGTTTTATCATCATCTATAAATTATATAAAGCATTGAAATCTGAAATAGCCACGAGGAAAGTCGTGGCAAAAATATTTTTCTTCCGGAAAATGTCTTCCACGTGCCCAGGAATCACGGGGAAGCAAGTAACACGTGACGGAAAGAAATACAATAACTTTCCTTCCTCTTATTTGTAAAAAAGTTTACAATTTATTTATGTTTTTTATTTTAATATAGATCTGTATAATTTTATTTATTACATTTTTAACTATTTTTTTTATATCTTATACAGACTTATTATTTGTTAATTCTGCTCCATATAGACAAAAGTTTCCAATTTATTAACATTTATTTTAATATTAATTTTATAGGTACATATTTACCTACTATATTATATTTTTTGTCTCCACGGCTTTATCCATGTCTATTTGGCCAAATGATTTACTGGTGTATTTTATGCGCTTTACTGGTGCAGTAAATATTGAAAGTTAGCAACTCACATGTATGTATCTGTATATGTATATAGATGAGGGAAAATAGAAAGAATATACAAAATAACATATTTACCAAGAATTCACATAAAATATATAGGTAAGTAGGTTGTAAAATACGATTTTTATGTGTTCCTATTGTGATATTTTTATCATAAAATTATCAAGTTTATTTGAATATAACTCATACCTACTGCATTTTATTGTTGTGATTATTATACTACATATATTTACGTTCCATATTGCACAATCTTTATAGTTTTTAAAACACACTGTAATTATATGCACTAATATTTCATTTCATAAATTCGCTACTATATGTATAAATGTTGTTGTATAATATTTAAATACACATGTATTGTACCGTGGCTAAGTCGAAGACACGTGAACCGATTGATCAAAAAAATTGAGTAACGCCTGGCGCGGTCGCTCCGTTGATGGGTGACCTCCGTGTTTCGGAAGGCACTATTAACTGTAGGTCCCGGCTGTCATTTGAACATCTTTGGTAGTCATTACATGTAGTACATAGTGGGTTGAGGAGGTCAAATAGGCCGATTTTTTTACCGATTTTCACGAATAGTTGCTATGGCAAGTTTTATATTTGGTGACCACGTTTATCATCATCATCGGCCTTTAAAGTCCCACTGCATAGGCCTCCTCTCACACAGAGAAGGATTGAGCGTTAATCACCATGCTTACTCAATGCGGGTTGTAAAGTATAAAATCAACGAAGTTTCCGTCGATTCTTACTCAATGGTGAAAATAAATTTGATCCAGTTCACGTCAATACAGTCTTGTATTGGTAAACAAAGCGCCAGTTGATTGACCAAACAATACTTAAGAATGCATAATAATATTATTGTATACGGTACTTCTTTAATTGTTTAACTGGTGTAAGTGATCCGACACTTTGAACAATACTGCGATACTTGAACCGTGTTGAACTGAATGACAGATACAATTATTTTTTTTTATAATACTTTTTGCACAAACAGTACAATGGCGGGCTTAACGCCTCAGGCGTTTTCTTCCAGTCTACCTTTGGTTTTTTTATTTGGGGGAATTTAAAAATGTTAATTAGCAAGGGGTTAATTATGAATAACGTTTATTTGTACATAAAAACAACGAAACACGTACATAACAAGTAATGATAGTTGGTTGTACAAGACAAGATTTATGTTGAATTTCCGATCACCTTAACTAGGAACGCAGACCTGTGTCTTAGGAGTCGGAGATTTTTACGGCTTCATATTTATATAATACAATTGTGTTTATTTTACCTCGATTACCCTTTACTTTTATTAACATACGAATAAGTCGATTGGTTTAATCACCCATCATGTTTTGAGTCTGCCAAAAAAAAAAGAATACGGAAAAAAAAATCAAGTCATCTCTAAAATCACAATCGCAAAAGGTACGATATCAGTTACCAACCTAAATGACGTATATAAGCGTTTATTACCCAAGTTAAATCACACGATTTCGTCAATATCCGTCACTTGAGCACGTCGACTCGTTTTTAACGACTTTTTAATCGCACCGTTTAGTTTTAAACTACTATACTAAATGTGAGAATTTCCATTGTAACCACATTCCTAGATAAATCTTCAGATGACACTTAACTATCTTAATTATATTATTGTTATATTTTTTTGGACATCATCGGCCTAACCGTTGTTAAAAGTAACCAATTTTTTTGAGTCTTACAAAAAAGTGAGGATAAAAAAGTTTTGTTCTAAATTAAGGAAACGATTTTATAAGTGACTAACGTGCATTTAACTACGATTTTTTTCAGTGTTATTATTTAAAGTTAAACAGCCGTTTGACATGTGCTCAGAAAATAATCGAACCCATGGCAAGACTGGTTGTCAGACTTACTGGCTTCTGCTGATTACTGACAGCCGGAACCCAGTTTAACATGCCCTCCGAAACATAGTTTTTGGGTTACAAGACAAAAATTAGAATAGACATAGTGTAAATATTTTTTAAAAAAGTTCAAAGTTAATCATGTATTTTATAGTTGTTTAGAGTCTAAACGATCATTAATTACATCAAACCATACAAAATGCGTGAGGGAGTGTCAGAGTCTTGTTGACTAAAATCCAACACGTTCCTTCGCCGACCGGCACGGATATTGAGCTCTCGGCGGAAGAGTGGGGATCGCTTTGCGCACTGTACACATAAGGCAATATACCAATAAATCGCTTCTGCGCAGGTGAAGGTCAGGGCTCAATATCCGTGCCGATAACTGTAACTCTTTCGAACAATCCCGCAGCCCATACAACTTACTTCAGTCGGCAAATCATAGTCCAATGTGTACATAGTATCAAAAGCAATGTGTACACTGCTCTATACACCAATATTTTGAAAACGGCGGCCTCTTTCAAAATACTATTAGTGATTGGTAACTAACGGTTATTGGATCGGTTTATTATGTTACGATTACGTGTCGGCTTTGCTTTGAAAACATTTTTTAACTGTTAAACGTGCGATAAGTGAATCTTGGTACAGTTAAATTGTGGAGTCAGTTTTTTGTTGATTGAAATACTTATAACTTGGAGTTTCATGTTTTTTTGGACATTGTTCACCTATTTTACAGTATAGTTATATTATTAGAAAGATAGCTACGTTAAAATACCTATAGAAATCTTAAGAAGCTATTCTAACTACGATTGACCTAAAGTAATTCGGGGGTAATACACCGATGTTTTTTGCTGGTAAAACCCAGAGCTAATGAACTGTAACCCAAGACACAAAAATAGCTCACAGCTTTAAATTGGCTGAGCTGATTTTCTGAAATAATAGTGTTAAGAATTTACTCATGAATAAATTCGTCCTAAGATTAGGGCGTTCAAGCAAAAAACTGATCAATTCAAAACATTCGATATTCCTTACTTTATCTCTGCTTTACACATGATGTTGTAAATTATGAAAACGAAAAATGACTCCTGTGGCCAAACCACTGAATGATTTAGGTAAATTTTTACAATTTGCCATAGAATATCATAAAGTATATGTGAATAGGATTTTATGTGAATAGGTACGAAACACCCGATATACAGTCATGGTCAACTAATTAAAGACACTGTTGGAATCTTAACTTACCGGGGCATTTCATCTGTATTTCTTTTTTTCAAATTGCCATTGGAACTTTCTTTTCTATTTTAAAATATTTAAGAGGGCATTATGAAATGTTAACACTAATTACTATATTCAATAATCTCCCGCACCTAGTTTTTTTTCGATTTATCCGAATCTCGGGCGATATGATCCATAACGAGGCCTGGCCATCTAATTAAAGACACTCCATTTGCTCAGAGGAAGAAATACAAATTGTTAATATTATTGGAGTTACCTTTCCACAACAACATTCCCTACACTATTTATAAAACATTCCAATAAGTATTAATATTTGGTTTATTTCCTTTTACCTCAATAACAGTACGACATCCCTGAACGAGCTAGCGGTCAGTTTTGTAGAAGTCGCTAAGGGAATTTTCTTCCATGCTTAATTAAAATCTGTGTAAAATTTATCGATGTTCCATATACGACTTATTGCCATGGTATTTTTCGCCTATTACCAGTTTTTGATTCATTGGATTTGCAATAGGCCAAACCCAAAACCGTCATAAGTTGTCCAATGAAAGAGTCATTTTTACTACTCTTGCAGAGTTTTTCAGAACTTTTCTTATTTGAAAAGTCCTAATGACCGGTAAATTATGCTTAGCTTATAACAATATGCTTGTTTCTGAAGTATTAAAGTAATTGGATTCGCCTATTTTTAATAATACCCCTCTGAAGGGTCTTACACTAAACAGTGGCGAGCAGCCCCACACTATAACATTTTCGCCTCCTACGTTTGAGAACTTTCTTGGTGTACTTTGGTTCCATCACATGTTTTGGAAGTGACTAAAATGAATGTTTTTTTTTTAATTCATCAAATTCCTTTGTTTTATCAGATAAAAATCATTTTTAATACTTGTTCAGAGAAACTTTCACCTTTGATAGAAAACGCCAACTACAGTATGAACACGCGGTGCTTTCCCAAAAGCAACATCTTCAGATACCCATGCCCTACAGCTTTTCCCGATCCTGTTGTAGTCTAAAAGTTCTGCAGACACGTTTGTTGTCCTTTTAGCATCAGAAGACTCCCAAAAGAACCAGTACCTAATAATGTGAATGGTTCACTAATTTCTTATAACACCACTATAAAGTCTGCCTGCGGACAAGTTTTATTTGGCGTCGGTTTTCAGTTGTTCTTAAACCTTCACTTTTTAAGTGCCATTAACAAGGCATCTTTAATAATAAATTTGTTACCATGTCCTTATTACAGTTCAAGTGTTATGAATGAATCCGCATAACAAAACTTTATTTTAAAAAGCCTAAAACATTTTACTTACCAGAATTTTTGTTTTAGTCGTATTGATTGGATTAAAATGAAAAATTTTAATGAAGGAAACCTAAATTGTAACCTTATTTGAATTCTCTTAAATAAGTAAATAATTTTAAAAAAAGTATGGCGACTATTTTTAACTTTCGTTTTTTTTCCTTAACTTAGCTTTTACTGTCTTTAATTAGCTGGCCAGCCAAGTACCCGCTACAAAAGTTAGTGTTCAGTTACCATAGAGCGTTATATCTAAAGTATTTAAGAAAGTAAATATTTTTTGTCCTTAATTTAAAGAACATAATGTAATGTTTGTTTTAATAATAATTACATTACATTTTATACCTTGCTTAAGCTCATGTCTGTACCATAACTATTTATTTCACTTCGAGTCGGGGAGTGTCTTTAATTAGTTGACCATGACTGTATATGTCATGTCACTGCCATAGATATAGAATGTACAGGGCGCGATCCTATTTTAAGTCTATGGTCACAGCCTAAAAACGTCTACTGCTGGACTGCTACCTCCCCCAAGCTGGGGAGATTTGCCCATACTCACAGCGCTGGGCATGCGTGTTGGTGAGCGCAGCGAGGGATAGTTTTAACACGTTTATATTAGCTTCACTTGTAACTATGTACATACCTATGTAAGAAAATCTTGGAACCTTAATTTGATCCACTTCCCGGTCTTCGATTAGGACAAAATTTTGCACATGTTTTGCAACAAAATTTTGCAAATTTTGCTCTGGTTTCTGACGACAATACGTAAGAATCTAAGAATTGTTGATGAAAAGAGCGTGTTTTTTAGTTTTTTTTTTTAACTTCATATTAGATGTATTTGTTTCGGAGATGCTGCCTATCTCCGAGCGAGGCTTTTAATATACCTAAGAAGCTATAGATAATTTATCGTGTTCTCAATAAAGGCTTTGCGGTAGATATTGCAGTAGTTACTTATTAAGTTTAAAAGTTTTCTAGCTCCGTTCGCTACACTACTATAATAAATTATGAATAAACTTACAAAGTTCTTTTGAAAAATAATAACAAGCGAAGTTTTATGATAGACAGACGTACTAAGTATAATATTTTTTATAGTCGATTAAACTGGTAGAACTTGTAGGCTTGGTTTAATTCTTTAGAAAATATTGAATATATTTTTTATCCTACATTATAAAAACGATTTTTATGTGTATTATGTCACTAAGCATTCGGCATTCACGTTTTATAGGACTTAAGGTTCCTCAAACCTCATTCACGTTATTAAGGTACCTACATACCTATATAGCTTGTTACATAAGGTATCTGTCAGTGAAAGTCCCCTCAAAATAGGTCCAGCCAGATATTGAGACAAAAAAATTGATTAAGTCCATACGCTTGTAGTAAAAAGACGTTATTTTTGAATTACGAATAGACCACAACAGACGGACACTCGAAGTCATTAAAAAAACAATAAATAAATAATATATATATATTTTTTTTTTCATTTTTGTTTATTTACAAATAACTTTTTACAATAACTTAATAATAAATATATATACAACATACAACTAACTTATTACCTAATATATACACTTACTATAAATAAAAATATTTAAAAAATTGCATCAAAAAACTCCTCATCGCTGCCCACCGGGAGCGTACCCAAGAGGCTGGCAGCATTGCCACGTTGGATGGCAATGCTTACTTTTTGGCCAAAATAAAAACCAGCCCTTGGGTCACCTGAAGTGTCAGCAAGTCGCTTAGCGATATCCTTATAAATTTAATAAATAAATTAATCTCATAAACCTCTATATCCTTATTACGATAAAATTAATCGAGTTTTGTGATCTCATATAAACTTTCAAAGTCAAGGGACATTCGAATGAAATACTGGGCTGCGGCCTCCTCTCACACAGGGAAAAATTGAGCGTTAATCACCACGCTTGCTCAAGGCGGGTTGATGATTCCAGACATTATAGTCCAGGTTACCTCGAGATATCTTCCTTCGCTTTTTAATCATTGGGGGCCAAGATAAACTTAAGTATATAGAAACTAAGAAAAGTTGCATTGGTCCTTGCCTGACCTAGAACCATGCCTAATCATACTTGAGACGATAGTTCTTTACCCGTTTTAGGCCACCACAACTTTTTGATCCTTGAATTTAGCTATATTATATTTAAATTGATATCCAAAAGAATTAACGGTTGGGTAGCCTTTTTTCTAAGGTACGAAAATAATCACCGGTGTAAATCACATTAAACACAAAAAATCCTGACGTCATTCAATAAATTGGGAAGACAATGATTCTAAGAAAGGCAGGACTGTCTCGAATTGACGTAGGTTACTTGTCAATGGAAACATAAATTAAAGTAAAGATTTATTTGTTCTTGTATTGGGTGTGGATTTTCTTTACAATTGTTAATATATTATATTATCGTTACTAAGTATTGTATAAGAAACACTGTGTATGTCTGTCTATCCACAATAAACTTAATATTATTATACTAAACGGAATTTTACCCAGCTATTTTCTCGCAGTTTTACCCGCATCCCACGGGAACTACTGCCCGTACCGGGACAAAAGCCTATGCTACTCAGGACGAGTGTAGCTTTTCAATAGAGAAATATTTTTTAAAATTACTTCAGTTGTTTCTGAGCCTTTCGGGTACAACCAAACAAAATTTTTCTTCTTTATTTTATTTGTATAGATAGATATTTTTTTACTTTTGGATAAGATTCCCGCCAACAATTATGTGGATTAGTTTTTTATTCATGTTTCCTTTATTTTATTATTTATTGTTAATTGAGTTGAAGCTCATTTCAGTTAATATCACGTGCTGGATTTACATGACTAAGCATAATTACCAGTGATAATTTATCTAAATTGCAATCGTTACATGCTTTGCTATAAGTTCCTGTTTCTATGGTAATACATCAGTCTGCAAATATCCAAAAAAGATTATACTAATATTATAAAAATATATTTGGATGGTTGTTTGTAATGGATTAAATCAAAACTACCGAACCTATTTTAAAAAATCTTTCACCATAAGAAAGCTACAATATCTGCGAGTAACATAGGCTATATTTTATCCCGGTACGGGCAGTAGCTCCCGCAGGACGCGAGTGAAACCCCGGGAAAATGGCTAGTTTACTCATATTTGTCGTAAAAACGGTTATTTTTTTGGTTTCCATTGACGGCTTTTGTTTTGTAAATATACGAAAATATGTCGGAGCAGCATATGTTTACGTTATGTTACCTCCATCTTATTGTAAACGTGATATTGTTTACATTATCGCTGTATTTCAGAGTGTATTGTTCAATATGTTTGCGTCACGTGTTGTTTCACGTTTCGTTACACTCAGAATTTGATTTTGGTTGGCACACAAAAGTTAGGTTAAGTGAGAGACTGCGTTGAGTGAATGATTTTCGTTGCACTGAGGTATAATGTCCAAAAATACAAAATAAAATTGCGTCTGGTAAAAAACCTAATGTGATTAACTTTGATTAGGTATAACAACGGAAGTTTTAAATACCTTTATTACTTATTATTATCTAACCCAAATAGTCCAAGTTTATTTTTGCCTCCTTAAGGCCGATAGCCGTTTTATCAGATTTCAGAATGTCAACCGATAAAATACCAATTTAGCAATGTCGTAGTTGATAAATTATTTACAGTGGAATTTCAGTACGAACTGTTAGGAAAACCCTATTAGGTATATATTTTTTTTGTTTACATTATTGCATACACAAAAGATTTACATAAATATGTCCCAATTATTTCACCAAACATATGGACAAGAAACTTACGCGTCGTATAAAAATAGTCTCACTTTTTAGTGTATAAGTGGACATCTACATAATTTACCAACGGCTATATACAATTGATTACCAACTTGCTTTGGATTTATTTTTTCTAATACTAAACAGGTTTCAGCAGGCTAGAGCAAGTCATTAATACTATCTATAGGAATTAAGCAAAATGATAACATAGTGGTCATTAAAAGATTAGAATTAATCGCCTTCGGACCGACTGATTCTTGATTTTATTGCGCATTCTTCGTAGTGCTTAAGCACTTTGTCACTGACTTAAACCACCATGTTCCTTGTTAAGCCTTTATGTACCAGGCCCGCACGAACAATCCCACAGCCCGACCTGTTACCTAGGTACCACTTGGTAAGACTGATTATCAGTCATCTTTTTGGCATCCGACTACCAGTGAAGATTGTTAGAGATATCATTCAGTCATTTGTACGACAGTCGGACCCTACAGTTTAACGTACCTTCCGAAATACATAGGATCTTAATATGACATAGATGTATCTCCGAACCAACCGTTACTTCTTACTTCCAATAACCTATACCAAAACTAGTTGGTATTTTAAATACGAGGAACCTAGTCACAACAAATTATTCTTGGAAATGTTTTTTGTTTGCATCACTTTATTTCTAAAGTGAAATAATAAAATTTATTTCTATTGCCACACCTGTTTTAGCAGATTTTTTGCGGATGTTCTAGCAATAAAATAATAAACTGTTTAAGTAGAAAATCTCTTTTTTATGACATCATTCTGAGTATTTGTCGAGATTCTGTGTCTTATCTTTATTTGTAACGCTTTCGCACTAAAACGACTGAACTGATTACGATAATGTTTAGCATGAAGATGATCGGAGAACCTTAAGTCTATAATGAAGGGTATAGACTTTTTTGTATCCTGGTAAATACGTAGATAGTTAATGATCATTACATAAATGTTAAAAGAAAAATATTTGTGAGAAACTATTAAGCCACTATCTATCAAGATTATTAGATAATAATGATGTATCATTCCATGTACTAAAGCTGCAAGTGGTCCGTATCGAGATCCTAGATAGGTCGATATCTTAACAAGTAATTTTAAAGGAATTTCACTAAATGACTAAATAATCTTTGATAATACACAATAAAATCTTCATAGACGAAGAAATATGTGTTCAACGATGTTAAAGAAATAAACCTAACAGTTGACATTTCCTTGGCTGTTTATTGAACATCCTTGGCTGTCATTACGGGTAGTCAGAAGCCACTAAATCTGACAACCAGTCTTACCAAAGGGTATTGGGTTTCCCGGGTAGGATAGGCAGTCGCTCCTTGTAAAACACTGGTACTTAGTTGCATCCTGTTAAACTGAGGCTGACCCCAATGTAGTTGGAAAAAGGCTAGGCAGATGGCAGATGAGGTGATATTTCCTTGAAACAATACTCATAATGAAAAAGTACATAATAATGGTGTACATACGTAATTAGCTGGTAGTAATTATGTAGGTATTTATGCATGCGTATTGGCATCGTCAAGGCAACGTCACGTTCACGGCGAATGCATGCAACTTCAATGAGTTTGTACGTGGTTTTAGAGAAGCAAAATATTGCCAGTCAGGTCGATTTGTAATAAGAATTGATTATTTGTTTTTATTTGTTACTAGCTGGCCTAACAATATTCGTATAGTTTACTTCCCTAGCTAGACCTCTACAAATGTTGAAAGCCAAATCGGTCCTGTTTTTCTCGAGTTTTAGTGAGAAAACAGCAATTCATTTTTATATGAACCCAGTAAGTCTCAAAACCGTAACAGGTAACAGGGTTGAGAAGGTCAGATAGTAAGAAAAACAAACACTGGCACTCTATTGCATCTGGTTACACTGGAAGCTGACCCCAACATATAGTTGGGAAAAGGGAAGACAGATAATGATGACGATGAATTAGCGAAGAATAGAATAAAATAAGCTGTTTCAACACCAAAATGAAGGTTGTTTTAATTTGTTAAACTAATGATAGTTTTAAAGAAAATTCTAATTTAAAGACTGACCATGAATTACTCGACACTAATTGTTTCAACATTTTGATTATCAGAAATTTTATTGAAAACCTTTCATTATTAATTATTTGGGGAAGTGTTAAATTAATTCTTTCTATTCGAACATTTTTGAATTTCTATTTTACCCGTAATGTTGAGATTTTTTTGAAATGTAAAAATTTACATAACAACAACCAATTAGTATGGAAATGTAAACGATAAATTTTGATTAATATACTCATGGAATGGATTATTTATCATTTGGATTATAATGATAGTGATGATTATTTAATTTTTTACGGATATAATATGTCCATTTTACTATCTATGATCACAAAGTTGATAAGATATAATTTGAATAATACTTAATTTAATAAAAATATCTATATCTTAGCCCCTCAGTGCTGAGCCAATTTACCTATAGATACGTATTTAAATTTAGGTTCTAGAAAAATATTTATTGCCATTATTATTGCATAACTATTACTTGTTTTTAGGCAGTGTATTTCCATATATTTTTTTTAATTTTTTATCTATTCACTCATCAATCCTTCTAGAAAATACCGATCCATTTGTGCCTTAAACTAAAAAATGAATTAGGCCTTATCAAGATTTTTGCAAATTTCCTGAATGTGAAATGAAAGACGTTATGCAAAGCATGAATAATTGGTACAAGATTAATGCACGCTAATCTGCAATCAATCATTAACAGAATCGTATATCGATTTTACATTGAAATCGTTTAATAACAACGCAGTTTTATTACTCTATCGGTTTTTATTGTCACATTACAAAACATGATTGACAAATCGTAACTATAGTTACCGCACGTATTTTTTTTAACCAATTGTTATTGCTTCGAAATAACACACTTGTAATCTTTATTTAATATAAAAAAAAATCATTTTTATTTTTATAAGAACTGTACATTATATTTTAAAATAAACTAAATCTATATTATTTTTTTATGAAAAATGATTTAATATAGATTTAGTTTATTTTAATATAAAAAATAAATTGAAAAAAAAATATATTAAAATAGCTCAATTCTAGGACTGTCCTGATTACATTGGAATTATGGCTACCCTAGTATCTAAATATTTTTATTACCTAATGAAATGAGCTGTTTTTAAAATTCCGCTATCCGATTCGAGTCTTTTTTTTCTTATAGGTTTTTAAACTGCTGTTGAACAGGTGTTGT
Source organism: Helicoverpa armigera (assembly GCF_030705265.1). NCBI lineage: Eukaryota > Metazoa > Arthropoda > Insecta > Lepidoptera > Noctuidae > Helicoverpa > Helicoverpa armigera. The sequence goes on along the minus strand of NC_087145.1, from coordinate 3,465,447 downwards.
TGTTTATTTATTTTTAGTCTTTTAGATTTGACCTTAACAATGTCAAAAGACTAAATATCCGTTCTTGCGTGAATCGCTTACTAATATACGTTATATACTAGCTACTGCCTGTATCAGGACAAAATATAGCCTTTACTTGGGAAAACATAGTGTAGCTAGCTTCCTTTCAAATCGGTTCAGTAGTGTCGGATTCTTTAGGGCCAAACAAAAATACCTATTTGTTGTCATAGTATCTATAGACTAGCCATTTTCCCGCGGTTTCACCCGCATCCTATCCAACTTCTATCCGTACTCAAACAGTTTTGTTTTCAAATATAGGTATGTCCCATCCAAATTGGTGTTTTAGGTAGGTAACTGCAGCATTACATATCATTTTTCTAGAATCATGGTTGCAACTTCATAGCTTCAGAATTTGTTTTATTACTGTAGCTTTTTAGGCATTCGATTCCGGTATTTGAGAGGTCAATGACCGCACCAAGCATTATGAGATTGGTTTTGCATCGAAGTTTTAGTTAAAAAGACGAATATATTTACCGATAATCGTTGCTTAACCTTATGATCGATCAATCCTCACGGGTTGACAGCCACGGGCTCTTAAGTAGCCTAGGTATACCACACAGTCGCCGATGGGGGACTGGACGCCATAGATTCCCAGACCCCCTCCACTCAGACAAGGTCGGAGTGCCGCTGGGCCTTTTTAGTGGGTATACCGGGAACGTCTTTACTGGGGAGTCCCACATACCCCTCTCCCGTCCCCCTTCGTAATGCGTAATAGCATTTTTAACAGCACTTTCATAGATTTGGTAGACGCGAAGGTACGGCTGTTTCGTCTCCAGTTGGTTTCACACTCTAAGCAGAACACTTTACATACAGGTGTTTCCGCATTGACAAACATAAGGAAACGCCATAAAAAGGAAAGAACGCTTCCCATGACAGCCATGAATTATTATTGTTTGTCAGTTCAATAACTATTGTCATGTACAATTGTAATTAACTAGTGTGTGCACGTGTCTTTGGTTGTGTTTCTTTGATTACGTAAATGTACGTGATGTTATAAAAAAAATATTTTATTGTTTTTGATTCAATTTGATTAGTAATAGAAAATGTTTTTTTTTTTTTGTTGTTTTTGATGCAATTTTATTTGAGCATAATATCTAATTATTTTAACATAGATAAGAGCCACGCATGTTACCAAATAAAAATAATTATAATCAGATTGCGAAGTGAACACTATAAATTCTTACATATTTCTAGCCTACTTATGCTCGAGTAAATAATAAAAATAAAAAATCTTAATTTAATTTTGCTAGCTTCAAAACATAAATTATAGATAACTTTTTATAAAGAAGCGCATTTACAAGTAAAACGTTAAGTAAACCGAGCCTAATTTTCGACCAAAAACAAAAAAGTCGACAACATTCTGTCGCCGTTATGTTGCAAGCCTTTGCGGTCGACTGCTGATTGCAACAAATAGTTTTCACAATAAAATGAGAGCCAATCTACAAGTTTAAAGGGCCTGTTTATTAATATCAAAAGTAACTTTCAAAGAAATAGCGAAACATTGATTGGATATGCTCATGTAATGTGCAATCGCAATTTCCATGGTTTTGCAAGATTAATCTGTATTTTACTTAGTACTCTGGTTATTTATTTTCTTATTGACCTTTAACGTGATACCATTACCTATATTTAAAATGTTTAATATCTTCATATTTAGAATTTTATTAAAGATTTATTATAAAAAACCTAACCTTTTAAATGTGTACAAAAAATGAAGTAACCTGTAGTAGGTGTACTGGTCCATATTGCAAAAGATTATGACTCCTATGAGATAACATCTTTTTATCTTCAGATATCAAAGAGTTGATTAGAAATACATTACAACACAAGAATAATGACAGATCTGAAGTTTAGCAGCTTCTGAAATATGAGTCTAACGTTTAAATATTTATGTCAAATATCATAGTGAACTGTGTATGTTTATTCCAATGTTGTATGTTTTGAAATTATTTAGGATACTCTATTATACCTACAGTGATGTTGTAAATAAATATGCATAGATGAATATGTCACTTGGAAAGATTATCTGGGGCAAAACTGATTTAACTAACTTCAAATATTTAAAATGTCTAGCAAAAACTTTGTGAAAATCAAAAATTAAGTAGGTTTTAAGGTTTTAAAACTTCCTTACAATAGCTCATTTCGTCAACTGCCGCGTAAACTCGCGTGCAACGGTATTTATTTGGAAAACATAAGTCTTGTTTAGCATAACCGCTAAACGACAGTATAACACGTGCCTTTACTAAACTGTTCCACAATAACGATATTGGATTACTGAGAAGATTAACCAATTTGTTAAATGGAACTCACATTTTCGAAACAAGAGTTTGGGCTCGTAAATCAGTATGAAGATTAATGGTAGTAGGTACCTAGATTACAAAGATTGGCTACAAAAACTGGAAATTTTGATTGGGATCAAGACTTCCTTTAAAAAAATTTCCAACGATCGGGCCCATTATATTATTTAGTCTGCAGTATGTTGGAGCGCTAACCTAATTTTAATTGTTTTATATATTACTTACTATTTTATATATTTCATGAAATAGTAAATTAAGGCATTAAATACACGACAATAAATGAAATCCATTTATTTCAGTTAAGAAACCCATAGTAACGAGAGATTCTACAAAGATATACTTAGTATTTTTACATTCCCATAACTTATGCTCATATCACGATCTGTAAATAAAAATCTGATCTATAAAAACTCACACTTGCCTGCTATTAAAAGTGCAGTAATCAATCGATAAAAATGAAGAGAGTAAATCAATTAAATCGCATGCAATAATCGATTATCAACTGGAACTATAAATGTGAGGGATCACGTTTTCAGTATTATTTCAGAAAGAGATTTTACGGTTACAATATTAATGTCAACTTATGGCCTTGGGCAAACTACGTGAGTACTTTCTTTGATTAAAAAAATCGTGCTTATTTAACTATAAAATATTTATTTTATTATAGTTTTAAATATTTGTTGTTGAAGCAGCAACAGAAATTTCAGCTGTCTAGCTATCATGGTTCGTGAGACAGCTTGGTGACGGACGGACGGACAGACAGACGGACGGCGAAGTAGTAGTAGGGTCCCGTTTAACCTTTTGGGTACGGAACCCTTTATAGTAGTTCTCAATTTGACTGTTTTTTTTTTTATATATTACGCAAAGCTGTATATTGTTTCAGTTCTAAAATGGTATGTAGTTATGTATTTATATCTGTCCGTATTTTAATTTGTCGTATGTAAGAAAAATTCAAACGAACGTACCCTGTACAGCAATTTTAAGATACATTTCAAAGGAAATAACATTCAAGACAATATAATCCGGTTCACTAGTGCAGACATCTGCGCAAACGCAGACGCGCCCACGCAATCAAACTCATTACTTCACGTTTATTTATTTATAAACGCGTTGCTTAGCAACCGCAGCGACCTTTGTAAGACGTATTATGTTTACTTTGTCGAATAATCATTACAAAAAATGTCTACTTTGTAATATTTGTACGCACACATTGTCGACTAAATATAAACATTGCATTCTTTTGCATATTAAGGTAGCACGATTAAAGTTAAGCTATGCTTGCCGCGGTCAGTTAAAGGATGGGTCTTATACTAAATACTACAGATATGAGAGGGGTTCTGTATAAAAATCTGGTCAATATCTAGCAAAAATCGACTCCAAAAATAGTGCAACTAACTAAGTATCTCACATACGATAAATAATGGTTTCAATTCGTTTATATCTTAAAACAATAAGAAATACCATAGTTAGGTATTTGTGCATTATAGTTATATTGAAACACGTAATGACCTGCCTAGCCTTTTCAAAGACAGTAATATCATATTTTCTTGTACAATTTTCACAATAAACACTTGAACCTAAGTTGATAACAATTGGCGCGTAGACGCTACTGATGAACAGATAATAAAAACACCATGATACCAATACATAGACAATAAAAATAACTCTTTAGATGACACACATAGATAAGACGGTCTATAATGTATAAAAATAGGTTATTGTTTATTGTTATCAACCTTTTTAAAAGTACATTTATTTCTGTTACCTTGGCTTCATTGTAGGGGAAAGGCCCGAGGTTTTTCTTAATCTGACACTAATTTTCGAACGCGATGTCACTTGCTTTTTGCGTTCTTAAATTAGGTACATTATGAGACAGCTAATCTATGCCCGAGATTTACATAAATGAATATATTAAAGCCTTAATCTTAACTAATAGATATTATGAAGCTAAAGAATAATGCTTGAATGCGCTTATCTCAGAGCACTGATTTGAAAAATACTTTTAGTATTAGATAGCCCATTTATCGAAGAAAGCTACTTACTTATAGGCTATATTTCATCCCGGTGTACTGAGTAGTTCCCTTGGGAGGTACGGGAGATACGGTAACTAGATGTCATATAGATCTTGAAAGTCGTCTTCATCTACATAGGCTTTTCCCAACTACATATATTAAAGTCGGCTTCTAATCTAACGGGATATAGTTGATATCAGTGTTTTAAAATACTGCCACATTATTTTGATTCGACTTATTAATTAAATACCACATAGAAAAGGCGAATAAAATCATAACGCGTATTTCCTAAGATAAGCATGTTTAAACAGCGTTTAGCCTTTTATTTGAGCAGATTAACATTGTGTACAGAATGAGGTTATCTTTCCAACAATAATTGTTTGTAGTACTTGGAAAATACCCGTCATTCATATCGGTGACAGTTCCCATTAAGGAAATATATCGATTTCTTATGTTTACTTTACTGTATGGTTCAGAAGTACTGGGAAAGCATTGGAAATAATTCTCAGATACAGTAAAACAAAAATGATGTTAAATCTATTGTTACTTTGTTTGAATCTTGAAAGTTCTTGTGCTGGATAAAATGATCTTTTAATATATACACGCTAGGTCCTGCCACTATTTTACAATGTCTCTATCACTGAAAGATTTTTTTCAAATCAGTCCAGTAGTTCCTGATATTAGCGACTACAAGCAACTAAACTAGCTCTTCAGCTTTATGACATTCTAGTAAACATAGATTTTAAACGTAATTTTATTTATATCCCTTTCGGATTTCTAACCGAGACCTATTTCATAGATCTACAAAATCATAGATATGGCTATATAATATATAGCCTTCAAGATATTACTTCCCGGATTTTTGGCTAAGATTAAAGTGTAAGATGGGTGATAACTATACGGGCATTTTAATGAAGTAGGTACTAGATATGTGGTTTAAAATTACTCTATGTTTGAACACGAATGATGATATACGTTGATGATTATTGTTCACCGTGTAATCAATACATGCCATCAGTTTTCATGGTCGGTAACATTATGTTCATAAAATTGACTATTGTTTAGAAATATTGTAACTCATACGTATGTTTAAATAAAATTGCCCCGTTCGCTGAACTATAAAATTATCTTAAGTTGTAGTTTGAAATATTAGAATTATCGTAAGCTATAGGAACTGATTGGTTAGTTTTGTGGTCTCAGTAACTGCCCTTAGCTGGCCAAAGGGCTAAGTAATACTATTTTAAGTGAGACCGAAATCTCTTGGTAGGTTTTCAGACAAGTAAATTTTTATCCAACGACCCTATTGTAATAGTCGTTGTCAAAATTCCATGGAGGCCGTCAGGTGTATTTGAAAAAATTCTGACATAGTATCATAATTTTCGGAATGCTTTAAAAATGCATGAAAGTTAGTTACTCTGTGTCATACTCAAAGGAATTTAAGGTCAGATTAAGAAATACATGAATTATGGTTACTCGAGATGTCGCTTAGTAAATAGGTTAGTTCCTTTAGTATCATATTACTTTGTTAATGGCGTTAACACAATTACGCTCAGAGGTCGTTCTTAAGACTTTTGTGTTAGAAATACATTTTTCTCTGTCAGTGCAAAGTCATCATCAGTCTTTTTAATCGACCCACTGCTGGGCTGCGGCCTCCTCTCACAAAGAGAAGGATTGAGCGATAAATCAACACGCTTGCTCAATGTGGGTTGGTGATTTCAGACTTAGTTGTACAAGGTACCTCGAGATGTTTTCCTTCAACTTTTATTCGGTCATTGGTATCCAAGATATAAGTACTCAGAAAGTGCGTACAAACAAAATTTACACTTGTCTGACCTGGAATCGAACCCACACTCACACTTGAGAAGTTGGGTATTTACTCACTAGGCCTTCACTACTTTCAAGTAGGTATACAAAAGTAAATACACGCGTACCTACTCAAGCACTTAAAAATAGTTATCTCAATTAACCGATTAACCTGGGCGTAACAAATAAACTCAATTTTTCATAGACATCTGTAAGTAGGTACTTACCTACTACCGAAATCAAAATGCGTATCTTTGGATTACTGAACCGACTTCGAAAAAAACTTACCACGCCGTTAGTGTTAACAATCTATATTTTATCGTAGTAAGGGAAGTTGTTCCCTCATGACACGGGCTAATGATCGCTTATACAAAAAGCGGGTCACACCCTTAGGTATAGCATCTAAATATTATCCCACCAAAAACATTAAATGTAAAAAAAAGCCAATCCTCTACGCAATTCCTCCACCGTAAAAAGTTTTGAGATCGCATAGAAGCCAAGTCCTGTTCAACTTTATTTGTAATAATAAATCAATATTTTGTGACTATATCAATAGTTTTGTTCACATTACAATAATATTGACTTGGCCATGAGCACAATAAACTACAAATATAATAGATACAGCATATCTTGGAGAGGTGAAAGTCAAACATGAAGTTTAATATCACAGAATTAAATACTTTTAGTTTATTCAATTGTTACTAAATGACCGACAGTCAGTATCATCACATGTACTATGGCGCATGTTTAGTCCATGGTGATCTCAAATTCCAATCAGTCCCTAATCAGTCCAATCGTGAAATCATGTCCATATAGAATTTATCAATTCAATAGTATTTACACATTATTTCAAGGAGCGACTTTTAACTTGTGCTCATGGCCAAGACAATATTATTGTAATGTGAACAAAACTATTGATATAGTCACAAAATATTGATTTATTATTACAAATAAAGTTGAACAGGACTTGGCTTCTATGCGATCTCAAAACTTTTTACGGTGGAGGAATTGCGTAGAGGATTGGCTTTTTTTTACAGTTAATGTTTTTGGTGGGATCTAATTTATTTTTTGTAGGTCTCTTTCTTCTCTAAGTATATAACAAATTAAATTAACTTACATGCAACTAACTCAATATATAACAAACTAAATATGTAGACCTAAAGTATTTTTTTTTTTTTTAATAAACTAAACAATGTCGAAATTGTCGATTTTTTGAATCGAATATCTTTTAGAATAAAAGAGATTTATTTCAGAGGTAGATGGCGCTATCACATGAAATGAAATTATTTGATTTTTTTTTAAGTACTACTAATACTAAGCTATGTAACGAAACCATAGCGCGATTTAGACCAGGACAACGCCATCTATCGAGCGAGCATGCAGTATTTATCGCACTGCATTAATATGAAAGATTTTATCATTATTCATCCTCGGTGCGCGAGTCCGACTCGCACTTGGCCGGTTTATTTATTCATATGTATGTATATTTAATACATAATAACAATATACCACACTACGTACCAATAAAACAAATAGTAATATTTTGTACATAAATAAATAACAAAGTTATCAATGCAGTCAAAATTCATACACAATGTTCTTGAAAAACCGCAAATATAAATTTGTTTCCAATTTTTTTATTAAGTTTTAAGGTTTTTATAATTTTTCCTTTATATGTAGCTAATAACCTATCTTGGTGCCAAATTTGAAGGTTCTAAGTTTGCTAGAAGTACCTTAGACTTTTGATGATCGGTCAGTGAGTGAGTCAGTGACAAAATCGTGTAACTTTGATCGCTCATAACTCGTAAACTATTTATTCAAATGTCTTGTAATTTTGAGACTGAGCTTGTTCTAATACTTACTCTTGGTCATCGCAAACCTAAACTCCTAGCTTTGTTCACATGGAAGATACAGGGGGCTGAAATAGCCGCGAAACGCTTCGAGAAAAGATGGTACGGCCGTGCCCGCTTTGCTCGAGTCTTGGCTGGGGCACTGCCGTGCCCTCAGATGTACATACATATATACTAAAAACATCTGGAGACTGCACACTAAAAAGTCGGCCGACAGTTGTCATCCATCTGCCCTTGAATTAATTGAAAATATTTATTTCAGACTTAGCACACACAGTACACAGTCCATATCATGTTAGTAAAATATAAAGTAATTATTATTTTGAACATGCATCGACGACCAGTGCCTGAGCATCTGGCCTTGATGAACCCGATGGTTGATTTATTTTTAATGATAATAGTGAATCCAACCAAACTTTTCAGTCGGTCTGATGCCGACTAAATACCTGATCGTTGCTACGTGCGTACTACCCCTCATCTTCATACTGATTTATGAGCCCAAACAAACTGTCGGCCGACTAAAAGTTTGCAGTGTGTGCACTCTAAACTCCGAAACACTATTTGGGTCAAACCGTAGATTTCATGCACCAAATGTGTCGAACTTGTGTGGTTTCCGTTTCACGCGACTTTCGATACCTACATATGTATGTAAGTTAACACGTTTCGATAACGCTTCGTTGTAAACACTACCTTTGATCACGTTTTGCTATGATTGTTTATTGACCATTAATTTGTTGATGGAGGATTTACATTTTATAGGTTTGTTAATGAATTTTCTCATTCCTCATTAATGCTCAATCCTTCTCCGTGTGAGAGCAGGCCTGTGCTCAGTAGAGGGACGATAAAAAGGCTGTAACAGTAATGAATTTTCTAAGTAGGTGCTATCGGGGACACTCTCACCTGTCTACCAAAGGGTTTTTCTTTGAACAGCACAGTAAGCTTTTAGTTTCGGTCTAAAAGTTTTGGGGCGAGAGAACTTAAGACAGACAAAGCTACTATCACAATTTAAAGCCGAATAAAACCATTTTCCTTGTGTTGTATAATATTTTAGTTATGTGGTTTTATCACTAGAGATAAAAAATCACGCCACCAAGAGATTTGTTGACGCAAAACCAATCATAGATTTTAATTGAGATTAGGATAACAACATCCAACCATCTGCTTGATGATGACGTGTTATTTTTATTTGTTTTCTATCCACAGAAATTATATTATACCTCTTGGCTAATCAACGAAGTGATTTTTTCAAACTATTATATAAACATTTACTTTTATTTGATTTTTGTTAGTGTTTCCAAGAAGAGCAACCCCAAATAAAATTGGAACAAGCATAGAAGGATGATGATCAGTAGAAACAAAAATACTACAAAAAAAGATTTTTTTTTTATAGTCGCGGGGTACACGCTGAAAGAAACCCAGCAAAGTTTTTCTTTTGGTATTTATTTGTTAAAAAGATAATATTAGATATATTCGGACTTAGGTATTGCAGATAAATATAATTTATTGACTCTTTATAGGTAGAATGGAAAATTGAAGATGACTATTTAATAGGTTTAGCCGATTATCTACAATTATCATTTTAGTGCCGAATAAGCATGACATAGCTTAGTCATCTATACAAATATAATAAAGAGAAAATTATATAACAAACAAAATAGGTTTTTTCTTCATTATATCAAAGTATAGAAATATAAAAACAGATAATTTGAAAAATCTAGAATGTCCATTGTTCGTACTTTCACACACATTATTATGATAACATGATCTAGGTATCAAAATACATTGGTTAACATAAACTATCTCTTGTTCCCAGGCATGGTTGGAGCCCCGGATGCTGTCAAACCCTCAGAGAAAGTTGAGGATCAGTCTCCTTACCTTAACGGCAACCCAGTGTTTACGATCAGCGGTGAGTTAGCTCAAATACTTGTATCATCACTACATAGTATAAAACAAAGTCGCTTTCTCTGTCCCTGTAACGATACGTATGCTTAAATCTTTAAAACTACGCAACGGATTTTGACGCGTTTTTAATAGATAGAGTGATTGAAAAGGTTTATATGTACAATAACATCCATTCAATAGTGGAGAAATTTAGTATCAGCTGTGCGTAGCCGGGGCGAGTCGCTAGTTACATACCTACCTCTATATGTATGTCATCATCTCCCGAACCTTTTCCCAACTATGTTGGGGTCGGCTTCCAGTCTAACCGGATGCAGCTGAGTACCAGTGTTTTACCTACATGGAGCGACTGCCTATCTGACGCACTCAACCCAGTTACCCGGGCAGTTGACCCACTCAAAACAGTTACCCGGGCAACCACTTAATAAGACTGGTTGTCAGACTTACTGGCTTCTACTATGACTTCTATTTATGACCTTAGAGTTTGAAATCTTAGTAACAGTCTAGTTATTAACACATCACCAAAGGCAAGCAATAAGTGAAACATAAGTGAATTCATGAAAAGTTTTTTTTTTTAACTCTTACCTTTAGAAGTATTGCTAAATGTTTTTAATGCGCTTTAGTGCATAAATGAACAGAACCTTTTGTTTATTTTCTCGCATTATCTTTATCAGTACGCCTTGTGAACGTTATAAGCCTGATCATTGCATATCATTGCAAACACAATAAATATTCAAGATTAAACCTATTAATAGTAGGTACCGGTTTTCAATGGAGCATCTAAGTATGTAAAGTAAGATCTTCGTAAACATTAAAGGAATTAATTACCGGAAAAAGGATAGCCTCCGTCCTTCTTGCTTCCAATACTTGGAACACTTGTAAATCTGAATCTGGCTTTTAATTGTCCCACTGCTGGCCACAGGCCTCCTCTCACACGGAGAAGGATTGAGCATTAATCTGAAGGATTGAGCATTATATCTCGTGTTGTGTCAATAAATAATTCTTCTTTCTTTCTTTCCAAACTGTTGGCTGATAGTTAGTCAGATAGACGGTTGCCAGACAGTTAATCTTGAAGGTAGTAAACCGTAGATAGATAAGCAGTTGCTCAATGTAAAGCACTGATATGTGCATCCGGGTACCCTTCAACGTAGGCTAGGGAGATGATTCACAATAATCGGTCAATGAATAGAATTTTATCGCTTTAATGATTCATTAAGGAAAATCTGTTGTTTTGTTTATTAGGTTCTTAACAATACAATACTAAGAACTATATACCTACATACATACATAGTATCTCAAATGGTATTGCAATAAGCATATTTTCAGGATGAAAATTAGTACGGATATTATGATGGTACTATGATAAGATGGTTACAGGAATTTTATTTATTTGGATGCAGGGAGAATTTCCTTCGAAACGTTTGTTTCAAAAATTGTGGAAAAAAGCTTATACAGCTTATAGTTGTGAAATAAGTTCTAAAAATACATTTAATGTGAAGTAATTGAGTGGATCAATAATAATATCTTTCTCAAGCCTCGTGTCCGGATTTTATGACGATATATTTTTTGGATTTTAAAACCACTTGAGAACACTTAAGTATTTAGCCTTAAATCTCATACTATCTTCACTGAAAAGATTACAGATTTTACATGATTTTCCCAATGCCAATCAAGTCAAGTGCAATATTAGGAAACTCAACATCTTATCTAGTTACGTAAAAGTGATAGTTTTTGATAAAACTCTTGATTTAAATAACCGTGTACCTAAAAGTGAGTTTAGACAGAGTGTTAAAGTACAGAGAGAAAGAGGAATTCCCAAGAGAATATATCAATTATGATGAGATGATTACCAGATCATCCATCCTCCGAGCCTTTTTCCCAACTATGTTAGGGTCGGTTTCCAGTCTAAACGGATGTAGCTGAGTACCAGTGCTTTACAAGGAGCGACTGCCATATCTGACCTCCTCAACCCATTTACTCCTTGGTTAGACTGGTGTCAGACTTACTGGCTTCTGACTACCCGTAACGACTGCCAAGGATGTTCAATGACAGCCGGGATCTACAGTTTAACATGCCATCCGAAACACAGTCATTACCAAATTTCTACTACCTATATATCTTTTGACTTTAATAGCTGAATTTATAATGATGATGATGATGTCCTCCTAGCCGATTATCGGCTACGGCGGCTGTTCTCATTTAAGGAGATCAGCCAATTGCGCAGGACATATTATAGTGCACAAGCATTTGCGCAGACGCAGGTGCACTCCCTATTCCTTCACTCTCATAATCCGATGGGACGGCAATCCGACACGACCGGAGAGAGATCAGGCGCAGGACCGACATTTACGTGCTCTCCGATGCACGGGTGTATCAATCACCAACTTCCAGGCTCCGGGCTGCTTTGTGAAGGTCTTCTAAAACCCACAAAGCGATTTCGGCCCGACTCGGGAATCGAACCCGAGACCTCGTGCTCAGCAGCCGCACTTGCGACAGCTAGACCAACGAGGCAGTTGCTGAATTTATACATTGTAAGGCGTGAGGAAAAACCCTTTTGACTGCATAACCTACTCTCAAATTCATCGTCTGCAAAATGTCTCGTATTCGTTATTTACTTAGCAAATATTTGATCATCATAACCACTATATTTGCTTTGAGAAGATTATACTGCTAGACGGAATGACATTATACAATTTCGTACTTCAGAAGAACTACTAATGGTTAAAGAAAAAGATCTACTTTCACGTCAAACTTGGCTAGCCTTCTCATGAGCTGGCATTCTTTATTTCCACCATAGAGCAACGCGGTCCACCGGTGGAGGACCGGGTTGATCTATGATTTTCACTGTCAATTATTTTTTGTTTTATAAGTTGAGAGATAAAGCAAACTTATGGCCAAACAAGGGACTGTATTTACGTACTAAAATAACTATTATGTAATTTGTAGTTATTCTATTAAGTACCTATGTAAGATAAATCAGTCCCTTGTTTTGCATTACAACAAATTATGGTAAGTACAAACATATGTAATGTCATAATTGATTATATTTATGTATATTCTGTCCTTCAGTCCCATATCAAACTATGTAATAAGCTAAGAATTGTTTTTTTTCTATTTACATCCTTCACACCTCGCTTCAATACTTAACAGATGAATATTAAATCGCATCTCAGTAATATTTCAGAGTGCAACAATTCATTTCTTCATAATTATTACCTATCTTTGTTCTATTATGACATATTGCACCAGGAATTCAAACTATAGTTTAATTTACTATTACCTCAGATTACTAGTTACTACGGAATATTGCGTTAGATTCGAACGTGCTTTATATCTGTACAGTATACAATCGTAATATTATGTAATGACAATCAAATGTAATAAACATTTTAAGTGAAATAATGAAGAGTAGAATATTAGTTACATATTTCCATTACGCTCACTGGAGGTATGTGTTTTTTATTGGTTGGTCTTTTATGTAGATTGCTAAGTCAACACTTGGTAACTAACAATTTATTTTGATAAGTTAGTTAAAAACGTGTGAAATGACATAACAATCAAACTCCCTTTAAGCTTACATAGTATGTCACGCTCTAAATCAGAGATTCCCAACGTGACTCCCCATGAACAAACAATTCATTTTTAAATGGTCAACGATAAAAAAAGTATGGATATATCTTCCCTAATAATGCTTCCCAACAATGAAATATTTTTTCAAATCGGTTCTGTAGATTCGGAGCCTTGGGGGTACAAACAAACAAAGAACCTCTCTATTCCAATTAGTATAGGAGTATAGATATCAAATGAACATAAATCTCCTTGAAAAATACTTCTGCGTATTATCTGTACAATGACATGAACACTGAAGATAAGAAAATTAGTACTTATTCTACAAACTACAATTCATTGACATTAATGTCAATGTTACATGTAATAACTAAATTAATATATTGTTGTATTCTAGGGATTTTCCTGAACACTTGTGTGAAATACTCGTAAATTATTTTAAAATATTGTTTTAGAGATCACGTTGTTTTGTTTAGGTAATTAAAGAAACTCTTGTAGTACTCGCACATTGCAGACTAAAAAGTCGGAGCTGCCCGATGATGGTTTTTGTTGATGATGAAAAATAAATTCAATCAAAGTTTTCGGTGCGTCTAAATACCGGCTAAATATCTACCTGATCTTTCATTTCATTCATCTTCATACTGATTGATGAGCCCAAACAAATTATCGGCCGATGAAAACTCCTTATAGGTCCAGTTGAAAACCAGCGTCAGGCACTAAGTAGGTGTCTGGCATAATGCTGAACTGGATCTATTTGGCGCAACCTTTTGTTACTTTCATATTTTTTATTTCTATGTGTATGTATGTATTGTGTTGTGTCAACAAATTATACTTCTTTCTTTCTTCTTTCTAAAGTTTGTACTGTGCCGGAATTCTTAGAGATCAAGTTAATTTGTTTATGTAGTTAATTTACTGTAAAAAAGTATTACGAAAATATTAAAGATGGATATTTTATTTTAACAAAGGCGGTCAACGTTTGGTAATAAGTCATGTTTAATTTATCTACAAACGGAACTTTACAGTTTAACTGACGTAGACCGATTTTCACTGACAATACAAATGACCGATTTTCTAAAAAACAACTGTTTATTTTGATTTTATTTTTCCGACCCAAATATCGACCAATAGAATTGCACCATTCGACGTCACGTGGTACAACCTACATGGTATTATACTGAAAATTTTTTGAATATTTTCTCTGGTCGTTGCTACGTCAAACTGACAGGTTGTGGCCGACATTTGGGACGGAAAATAATCTTCCTACCACACGAGCTTCAATTATCTGGCATTTCCTCAGGTTTGCAAACAAATAAAGTCGTCAAGTTTTTCAGGAAAAATCACTCGCGCTTCGCGCTCGTTATTTTTTAACCTGAAAAACTTGACTCCTTCATTTGTTTGCAACGAACCTATCGGAAAATACCCGATAATTTTGAAGCTCTTGTGGTATTATAAGTGAAAATTCACTGTTGTTTTAAGAAAACTGACGCATATGACAATTTCATAAATGTGTATTGTTAATTGTAATCTTGTCATCAAAACTATTCAACACTAAATCTTTTGAATAATATTACGCAAACCCCGCATCGTATGATTTAACCGAATGAATGATATTTTAACTGTTTATTAACAAAGAATTATAACTCTGCAGACTTGAAAACAAATAAAAATGAGACATGTCTAGGTGTAAAACGCAGTAAAGTTTTATATCTAAACAGTAAAAAGCTAAACAAAGCAAATAATATTAAAGATACACTTAAATATAAAACAATAAAGTTTATGGTATAATAATAATATTGTGAAAAGTTAATTTATTCAAGATTATTTTTTATGTTTTTTCTTGTTAAGAATGCTTTATCAAATACATGGTTTAATTATGCCATCATCTGTTCATAATGGTTTTTGCTTCCGTTAAATCTTTCAGTAGTTATAAAGCTTCTTGCGAAAGAACTTGTTCGGGTAAGTTGTATCTTCATACATAAACTAGGTATATATTAGGCATTCTGTTTATTTGTGAGGGGGACGAAGTGATATTTATATCTTTCCTATATTTTTATCATATAGTTTTAAATTATAACACTAGGTAATACCAAAAAATTAAGAATTGTTGATAGAATAGGCTTAGGTAGTCTACCATTCTAGGCACATATTTCCATTTTAGGATTCTGATGGGTTAGATCTACCTCTATGTAGCATCATCCTCCGAGCCTGTTTCCCAACTATGTTGGGGTCGGCTTCCAGTCTAACCGGATGTAGCTGAGTACCAGTATTTAATACACGGAGCGACTGCCCATCTGACCTCCTCAACCCAGTTACCCGGGCAACCCTGGCTTCTGACTACCCGTAACGACTGCCAAGGATGTCCAAGGACAGCCGGGACCTGCAGTTTAACGTGCCATCCGAAACACAGTCATTGGTGTCTAAGATATACTTAGAAAGTACATACAAATCCGTATAAAATTAATATCATATTTTTCCTAGATATAGCATCTTTCATTCAATTAAACTAAGCCGTCAAAAGCGTGGAAAAAGTATGACTAAGAGTGTTTTCAATTTTCTAATCAAATACTGATACGTGCAATCAATTTGCGCAAGAGTGGATTCCAATCGGTTTCTCGCTTTGTTTTCTAGTTCAAGTGGTGATAATGTCATCAGTAGCTATTTACCTGATAATACTAACTTTTTCACGCGGTTTTACTCGTATTCAAGTTAAAGAGATCAAGAGCGAACAATGGATAATGATTTTCTATGGAGACCCATTATGTGTTTCGAGGCAAGATTCTTGTCGGATCTTCTCCATATACCTACATCACTCTGGAAAAAGAAATTTTAAAAATCCTTTTCGAAATCCGTTCATCCGTTTTAGAGTTCGGTGCCACAGACATACACAGACAGACAGATAGACACTCAAACTTAAAGTCGGGGGTTATAAAACAGGATAATGAACAAACAAACGTACAGAAGAACTTATGCTTTGATAGTAAATATTAACAAGGAGAAACTAAAGTGATCGAGATAATACGCAGTCTTTACTCCGTCTTATCAATAGTTTACTGTTTACTTGAAAATATTTCATGTACCTAGGTACTTACAGGATCATACGCAGAATCAAAAGGTAAAGAGGCTCTTGAAATCTATATAAATCTATTTATCTATAGATACTAAACTATTATAAAAAGGAAATCATATATTGTTTGTTTGTAATGTATAACTGGACTCATCATCATCACCTCCCGAGCCTTTTCCCAACTACGTTCGGGTCGGCTTCCAGTCTAACTGGATTCAGCTGAGTACCAGTGTTTTACAAGAAGCGACTGTCTATCTGGCCCCCTCAACCCAGTTACCCGGTCAACCCGATACCCTTGGTTAGACTGGGGTCAGACTTACTGAAATATGTAACTGGACTGATGTCAAAAATTATTTTACTGTTGGAAAGCTAGATAAAAAAATATAGCGTATGCTACTCGGAAACATAGGCAATGTTTATCCCGGTACGGGCAGTGGTTCCCTTGAAACGAGTGTGGAACCGCGGGAAACCAGCCCGTATATTTTAAAGCTGAAGACTTTTTTTATCTTACATATATCAGAAACTGTTGTGCTGGTCCAATTTGAAAAATTCTTACTGCTATAGATAGTCCATCCATCTAGAAAGGCTATAGGCTACTTTTTATCTGATTGCGCGAGGAATTTCACATAGGATAAGGGTGAAACCGATGGCAGAAGCTTCTATATTGATATATGGTCAGTGCAATAGTACTTGAAATTATCTCAAAATTATTGGCTGCATGTGTAAAGTGCGATATGATAAGATTTTCTTTAAATTCTCTTTAATATTCTTGAGATAACCTCCATAATTTAATGACTCATTAACACACGTAGATTGATCGTCATCGGTTTATCGATTAATTATCGATACCTACTTATCATGCCAAATAATAAATTATATATTAATAAGTGCTTATTACCCACTTAGTCATACATAATAGAAGATAATAATTCCCGAATCTGATTCATACGCACTTGTTAAAACAAAAATGTTAATAGGTTTCTCATTAATCTGTTATTTACTTGAAAATTCAATCACTTGTGCAAATTCTGTATTACATACGTTATTGTATGAATTGGTTGTTTAGCAACAGATTTTTCAGAATTATTCAACAATACATAGCCTACTAAGAAACTTATGGCCGCTTGTAGGTATGTCACTAATTATAAAACAATAGAAAATCAATAGTACTTATAGGTTTCTGTGTCTGTATAATACGGGTTAGTAGAAAGTTGATAATATTTAATTAATTTTAAACATAAAGCACGCACCAGATTATCATTTCGAAGTTCATCATGACTGTTTTAATGTAATCTTTGAATACAGAAAATAAACAAGTTTTTTTCTCAAAGTCTTGCCTCAAACACAAGACTCCAGATACAAGAAAATGATTCAAATACTTACATTCTGTATTATCCTTGCTCCGGATACTTAAGTAGGTAATCGTTATTACCACTAATGTAGTTACTCTCTGAAAGAAAGTCTAAACTACCATAAAGCACTTCTGTCGAAGAAAAATATCAAGCAAGAAAATTCTCTAGTGTCTTGTTACCTCTCAGTTTTACCGCGTTTTTAGTGTTTCTAGACGAGACTTGTGAAGTTAGGGGTAAATGGAACTGGGTTACTGGGCTATACCACTCTCGTTACCCCTGATTTTAAAGTCTTTAAGACTAAACGCAAAGTTTTACACACGGTTTTTATAGTAGAGAAAACTGGTTTGATTACGTAGTTAGATTTTTTTAATTAATGAATTAAATGTTCAAAACAAACTAATCTAAATCTGTATCAAACTTTTTAGAAAAAATTATGATCGCGAATTGAGTATTGTAATTTCTTATAACGAAAATATTATTCGGAAAAAAGGAAATGAATCAGGAAATCAATGATAAGAAATCTAAGAATTTCGTCAACAGTTTTTCGTCATTTCCGTAATGCGTAAACGAATACTAGGTAGGTACATACCTACTTACTTATACTTACCTACTTATGCATTTTTTTTTGTGGGAATTCATCACATCACATGATCCCGCTCTTGGTGCAGCGTGAGGGAGTGTCAGACTCTTACTGACTAAAACCCACCATGTTCCTTCTTCAGCCCTTTATGTACCAGGGCCGCGATAACTCTTTCGAACAATCCCGCATCCCGCAGCCCCGGCAGGCTTTGGCCCTGGTGGCCCCACCGGGAAATGGACTTTGTACACAAAAGTCATATCTACCTACTTACAATGTCAATATCAGTAGGTAAGTAGATAATTACTTACCTAATAGGTGAATGACATGGAAAATTGAACTAACAGTCATTATGCAGTGTTCAAAGTCGAATTTATTAGATAAGTAAAGTTATTTTATTATGTACCTACCTACATACATATATCCCATTGTTTCTATTCGTCTTACGTACCTTTCTAGATAATAGTTTCAAAATATTCTAAAGTCCATTAAATAGGTCACTGACATCGTCAACATAAACGTCACTTTTCTTAAAAAAATATTGTGAATTGTCACGTTCCTCGGGCTATGAGAGCGAAGGAATAGTGAGTGCACCTGTGTCTGCGCAAATGCTTGTGCACTATAATATGTCCTGTGCAGTTGGCCATCTCCTAACATGAGAACAGTCGCCGTGGCCGATAATCGGCTAGGAGGACATCATCATCATTATGACTTTTCACTTTCAATTTTCAAAGTAAACATTGTTTTACGAAAACCTGAAGTTTCTAGGTAGGTGAACTTGAGCCTAAGTTTAGCTAATGTTTTTTTAACCATCCCACCCCAAGCATTGTTTGTCAATCACCTGTCTATGTAAAAAGTTAACCTAAGTCTTAAAGTTAACCTAAGTTTTATAATCTCGCGGGGCCCAGCAGGGCCAAGGTCTGCCGGAGCTGCGGGATGGTTTGAAAGAGTTACCGCGGCCCTGGTACATAAAAGACCTACGCGACGGAACACGACGGTTTTTAGTCAGCAAGAGTCTGACACTCCCTCACCACTGCTAACCCACAGAGGGAAGGGTCATTTGATGATTTTGACGTCGTTAAAAAAAAGTCTTATAAACTCGATAAAATTCTCACACAGACTTGACATACAGATGAAAAACTAGGAAATGTGAGAAGGTTAGGTATAAAAAGTGTCGCTTTTCCTCAAGCATTAACATTAATTATGCGTTGTAATTACAACTTTGACAGTCATTGATCTACCTACGTAAAAGTATTGAAGGTGAATTACAAGGTGTTGCCATTGACAATGATTATAAAACTAATAACAATATTGACGAATTTTATTACGTTTAGATAGTTACTTACACGAAAATATAATTACTTCGTTGTGTTTATTGATTTATTTGGCTTAATAGAAAGGTCATAATTGCTCTCATATAACGTTAAAAACATTTGACTAAACGGTATCTCAGTCCTTTATTAAGTCAAAATCTTGTACCTGTATTGAATTTAATTACTTACTGAAACTTGCGATAATCTATTTATGTACGCGGGTTGATTCTAGCATTCTAAATCCTTGCATTTTTTTATTACAGCGCCACCTAGCGGCATATGGTGATAGCATTTGACACATTCGTTATCTACTTTAACCTTTTATACAGATTAGCATCTTCTAATTAAGTAGGTACCTACTACGTATTATTTCACGGTTTTCCCTTACTAAAGCGAGTTCAAGAATTACTGTTTCTTATTGAAAAGCCGGTAATTAACAGCATAATTAATTACAATGTTGTCGATAACCCTACGCCAATAACTTTCGCAGATACCTAGTAAGCGAAAAACATTTTACCGTTGTCGTAAAATAGACATTGTTATTGATTTTTCGTATCTCACGGCCAGATATAAATTAATTATTTTCTATGCATTTTTTTTATTTAGGTAGGTACATTCACTTGTTTCACTACCTACCTATCTAAATTCCTTAATAAAATATGTTTAATTATAATTAATTAATTCACCTTCCAAGTTCTGCGTGCTGTGCTGCTGCTGCCGCTGCGGCTGCGGAGAACCTCAAGCGGCGGAAATATAGTGGCCTTGTCGGAAACTATATTTTCGAACCGTTTGGGGTTGAAACCCTCGGGTCGTGGGGTCCGAATGCCCACATTCTATTTAAAGATCTCTCAAGGCGGCTGGTTGACGCTTCTCGTGACCAGAAGGCTGGCTATTACCTCGGACAAAGAATCAGCATGGCGATCCAACGAGGTAATGCTGCCAGCCTCTTGGGCACGCTCCCAGTTGACAGCGATGGGGACGAATTTTTTGACGCTTTTTAGTTGTTTGTTTTACTAGGATAGTTTTTGATTTTTATTGTAAATATGTATTATAATTTGTATCTATAACAATAAAATATATAGAAAATGATGCACCCAGTGCAAAACTTCAGGACAATGCATAAAAAAATAACATTAAAGTAATACCTACTTTCCCAAATAAAAATAGACAGCTTTAACGTATTATAGACTTAATATTTCCACAATTTTACATGACAATAACACTACATTATGTATGATAAATAACCCATTTAACATTATTTTTTATTTTCACTCCATCTGGATACCGATAGGTATTTGATAAAATACGATGATTTTTTTTGTAAGTAGGTACGCTTAGAAATCTGCTTACCTTGAACAACACACTTTTGACCAAAATGAAATAGCTTACGACCTTCATGGCAGACAATTACCAAAGAGAATTAAACACAGACCTCTTTGCATTAGAACTATTTTATTATTTTGCATTACAATGAAGCAATAATGCAAATAAATTATAATTTATCAGCGAGATAGTAATGTTGTTAAACTCGTAAATAAAACATTATCACTACCGGGCAGTAAACACTGTTTACCCTCATTATGAAGCAAATATCATTTATGTTAGTTATGTATGATAGTACTGAGCGATTGTGCACCAACTTGAGCAGTACCTTTCAAAATGTGAACAGACTCAGCGGTTTTAACTAGCATTACGTGCATAAAAATAATAACTTTTGTTTTTATTTACATTCTAAGAACGTATCGTTAAAAATGTAACAACTACTCTTTGGTGCGAACGCGTACTTTTTGTCTTCATGTTCCTTTTTTGAATGTGTTCGAATTTTAATTTGAAATACAAATAAAAATGTGACTTTTTGGTTTGTTGTGATTTTGACGTTTGTTTTGAGCGGGAAACCAGTGTCAAGTGAAAAATGTTATAATTTATCAGTATAATTAAATAATCTCATGATTTATATCGTCGCGATAGTTGAGTAAACACCCAAATTACGTTTGTGTAAAGAGATTTTTTCATGATATCGTTGTAAAGAGAAGTTTTTCGATAAGGAAACGGTTGTTCCGCAATTAAACTGTGATCTTGATAGATTGTTAGTATCCGTGCAGCTATCGAATAAAGTGTTACATTTTCAAACAAGCTGAACTAAAGTTCTTTGTAACAAATAGACGTAAAATAAGTAGTTTTTAGTCATTTTTTGTCAATATTTTGCCGCAAAAATGTCCGTTTTAAACATGGGTGCTCGCCTTGAGTTGATCTTTAGCAAAATCTTTAGAAGAATGGATGGCTACACAATAATAGGTAAGCTTCTATTTCTTACGGATTTATGTTCATTTCCTTATCAATGACGTCAATATCGAAGGATTATCAGATAATTTAGTGCCTTTTGTTGTCATTTTTTTCATTATCATAATAATTAATTATGTTTTAATTGGTCTAGTTTATGGTGTGTTAATGCGTGATTGTAATAGATAAGATAAACTTTTAAATTGCAGTGGAAATGAGGCTTAGTTAAAGACTAGCTTCTCAACAGCGAAATAATTTTTCAAATCTATTCTATATATCTAGGTAGTTTCGAACCCAAACAAAGAAAAGATGTATTCTTTCTTCCTTTTTTTAAGCATATGAGTATAGTTTTAGGCATGATATAAGTTCTATTTATAACAGCTGTCTATTTGATCACCCTACCTTTTCTAAAATGACTCATTCGGCAACGTCCAGATACTATGGGCCTTACTACAAAAACTTTAAACCCTGTTTTACACTTGTCTAATAAAATTTTGGCTGCAAAATGAACCATATGTCAACGTCATAATTTGACATTTTTTTAGACAAGGCATAAACTGACGTTTAAAAGTTTTTGTGGTAAGACGGTATAAGCACAGCTATAAAACAATTTCCTTAGACACATAACATGCTAAAGTTAAATATCAAAATACGACCACGAGAAAGGTGATAGTTTCCTAGTTTTGTATCGATTTTTCGCACTGATATCTGCATAATTTTAAAATCTTTGTCTCACTCAGCCTGTTGATATAGATTACTTAGATGTTTTGTCTCACGAAAGCAGGTGACCCATTCATTTTTCTGTAAATTACCGTATGCACATTGTCGTTGTATGCTTAAGAGCGCTCAGTAGTGGTCGAGTCGCCGAATCGTACAAAAGCAAATTGCATCCACACACACACACACACAACTAAGCCTCACCCGCTTTCGTGGGATAAAATATCTATGGCTAGGTACGTAACTCACGTGATTGGCTATCAACTTGTCCAGTACTGACCTCATATAGGAAACGGTTACTCACTGCCCTTATCTCTTCATACATAGAAAAAAATAGGACTGGGCAGGATATTCTGCAATGGACGATAATTTATTGCAGAATACTTAAATTACCTATAAAATACTTAAAAAATGTGGTTCATCCATTTGCCTAGTTTCCCTTCTAGGTTGGGGTCGGTTCCAATCTGACTTCCTCAACCCAATTAAAACTTCCTTGCCAGGGCAACCCGATACCTCTTGCTCGGACTGGTTGTCAGACTTTCTGGCTTCTAACTACCAGTGACGACTGCCAAATATCCAGTGACAGTCAAGGCCCACTGATTGAACATGCCTTACGAAACACGGAGGAACTCGTCATGACAAGATGGTAACCCATCTAATGACCGTTCACTTCAAACCTTAATCAACTTTATGATCTATCGACGGTACTGTCACTGTCTTACGGCCAGTTTCTTCATCAAAAGTAAAAGTCAAAGTAATGTCTAAAGTAAAAGTAACGGTCAAATTCGTTTTTTCAAGACTAAAGTGACAGAAAAACTAATAGAAAAAACGAATTTGACCGTTAATTTTACTTTAGACATTACTTTGACTTTTACTTTGGCTTTTATTTTTGATGAAGAAACTGGCTGTTAGTCATGAGCCCGTTACTCCATATACTTACTACAATGTAACTAAAACTATTACGTATCTACAATATATATTTACATAACTCTTTGTTACCTATACTACGTCACTTATGACGATTTTGTAATCGCCTTTATCTAATTAAGTAACTCCACGAGTCGCACATAGATTCTTACTATTTATCTGTTTATGATTTGCGTAAGTACTTACTCGTTTTCATAATTAATGCGCAATTGTATTTTTGACTTGTTGTTACATTGAGTGAGATCCTTTCGACGCGTTCAATTTATCATCTACTCTATACCATAACGACTGTTTCTGTTCTGTTCTTGGAGAACTTCTTCCAGTACCGGAATAAAATTGGTTCAGTAGTTTCGGAGCCTTCAGAATACAAACAGAGTAACAAGAAATGTTTCTTCTTTATTACATTTGGACGCCTCGTTGATTTCCAAAAAGTCCAGTTCGAAGTGGCCTGCATCTAGCGTCTACCAACAACCTTTAACAGATCAGCCAAACACCTCGATGGATGTTGTCCCACGCTACGCTTGCCATACCGAATTATTTTCACAGCTCATTAAGTGACAAAAAGCCTATAATCAACTGTAAAAATAAAACACATATTATTCGATATGCAGACAAATTAGCATGTGTACATATTTTTTTCTCTTTCAATTCATGCGTCTTATATATTTCAGTTGTTGCATTGTTTTGTAAAATACAGACAATTTTTTTGCGACAAAATGAGCATTGTTTTGGCGGTCATTCTTGTATGTAATTGTGTTGAGAATTTCCTTTTTGATATTCACAATGATACAAAGAGTACAGACATCGTAACATACAATTTACTAAATTCTTCAAGTAATATTGTTGGCTGTATGACAATAATACATTAAATACAAAGTGTAGAATCAACAAAAAAGACAAATGATGAGACAAAACAATTTTGTTATTCTGCAACAATATAATTTCTGAAATAAACCTCCATATTATATGAATAATCAAAAAACATGCATCAGTTTTAGCTACACTTAAGTATGTCAACACACAACTTGATAGTTTTTGAACACGCGATCTTGTAACACAAAATGACTGTTTTTTTCTTAGTCATGGTTGTTTCAATGTCCGTCCGATGGGCCGATATGGCTCTCCTTCCTAATTTGACCATGTATATCATAAAGACCTTGAAACACAAGGGTATTTTCAATACTTACACAAATACTAGACCATCTCTACATTGCTTTCAGACTGCGCTATAATATAATGACTTGTGGTATAGTTCAAAGCAAAGCAATATCGCGAACTTCACTTAAATTTTTATGGACACGTTCACACTACAGCACTGAAAATTTTGGTTTACCTATTTACGTTACTTGACCTTCAAGAAGACATCTGACCTACGTGTATTAGGTATGGCATCTCCGCTCATCTTTCCTTCTTCCGTGACATGTTTTCTACATTGATACTTAGAACAATAGTCGTAGCGTAGTCTGAATCCAACGTTAATGATCACCAAAACCAATTAATTTCCATTAATGAATTATTTTGCTCATAACAACAGAATTTGCCTTACATAATCAAGGTTGCAAACAATGCTAGTCTCATTTCGCTCAAGGAACGCTGCATCGTTTGACCTTCCCGCGCCAACTTTCTCGCGTGGCTTGCAATAACTAGAGTAAATAGTATAACCAAATTTATATTAATGCAGTATTTTATGTTTGTCTGTTATTCTGTTAATATTTCCTTTACGTTTTTACAAGGATTTTTTTTGGGACTTTAGTTACATCCAAGGATCTTTTTATCGTCCCACTGCTGGGTACAGGCCTTCTCTCACACGGAGAAGGATTGAGCGTTAATCACCACGCTTGCTCAACACGGGTTCGAGATTTCAGTCTTATAGTCCAGATTTCCTCGAGATGTTTGGGATTTTACAAATCGTATTTCTTAAAAACATTTAGAATTTGAAAAGCATTCACTTGTTTTAAGGTATTATATTATTATTATATATATATATTATATATATATATTATATATATATTATATACATATATATATTATATATATATTATATATATATTATATTATTACTGACTTTACTTGACAAAGCAATATTTTTTGTCAGGTTTACCTAAAGGCTTAAATCAAATACATGTTAATTATGTATGCTCCAGTCAATATTTGGATTTTTAATGAGGTTTTGAGGTATCATTAATTTGTCTTCCTTCTTGATATTTGCGAAGATATATTTTCAAGCTAATTCGAGATAAAACATTTAATACGACGTAATAAATATCCTTAGAGAAAATATAATAACAATATGAAGGATTAATAAAAAAAATATTAACTTAGAAAGTAACAGTTTACTCTGTGCCTCACCTAAACCTAAACCGTCTTACCACAAAAACTTTTAAACGTCAGTTTATGCCTTGTCTAAAAAAATGTCAAATTATGACGTTGACATATGGTTCATTTTGCAGCCAAAATTTTGTTAGACAAGTGTAAAACAGGGTTTAAAGTTTTTGTAGTAAGACCAAAACTGTTTAAGTACTAATTTATCTAACACTATTATTTATTAGTATTGAGTAATCAATGATTACACTCGTGCAGAAAAAAACAATGCCTTATTAAATCTAGAGAGAATCTAAATAGTTTTTTTTCATAAATCACTTCGTCCGGCAGTAATTCTGACTATACATAAGTGAAGTTAAAGTTAACAGTTTAATTAATATGTTTGTTCGTGCACTTGCACATAGGTATTCATATTATTTTCT
This sequence comes from Helicoverpa armigera, assembly GCF_030705265.1. NCBI lineage: Eukaryota > Metazoa > Arthropoda > Insecta > Lepidoptera > Noctuidae > Helicoverpa > Helicoverpa armigera. The sequence continues at coordinate 3,438,985 of NC_087145.1, read as the reverse complement.
ATGATTAAATACTAATTACCACCTGTCACGTTTCTTTCATTACAGTATCATTGTCTTTGTGAACATAATGTTATTTATATTACAACAACTGTTTTTCCACGGTTTCACCCGCGTCTTAGGTAAACTTTTGCCGGATACAATATTGCCCATGTCACTTTCTCGTCGATGGTGTTACTATCTAATAGTGATAATCTTTTTCAAATCTAGTCGAGAATATTATTTATAATATTCCAAACAGACCTCAATGTCTATTATGTACTTACTTAACTAACTAATCCATAAAACCTTAATGAAGACTTTTTACTACTTATCCGAGTATAATTGGTTCCTACGGCCTCTGGGCCTTCGAAAACTCATAAAATATGTCTAACTATCTGAATTCTTAACCTAAATTAATGACCTGTAATAAAAGTGGGACTCCAAATCAATACTTCTGAGATTGGTTTTGTTCCGAAGTTTGTCTGATTAAACCGTAACTTTGGAACTTAATTATACTTAGATATCCAAAGTAAATAAGGTATTCTTGTAAGTAGTTAAATATTTAGCCATGAAACAAACATTGTAGACACTTAATTTAAGAAAAGATATGTGGATAACAGTGTCAAATGCCTTTGACAGGTCTAAGGGGATGCCCCAAGGTACAATGAATGCTATTTTTCGTCTCAGAAATATTTAGAAATACGAAAATTCTTGTAAACAAATTAATATCGAGCATTGTAAACACTTGACTATAAAAATATATGTAATAATTAATTATGCATTACAATGTCAAACGCCTTTGATAGATCTAAGGGGTTCCCCAAGGCACAATGAGTGTTGTTCGCTTTCAATAAATGTTTCACAATACAATTGTATTCTTATAGACGTCATCTTAATCGTAACTTATCGTTGCATTAAATAATTGTTCTAAGTAAATAGTTAATGCAATAAAATCTCCTTGTATAAATATGATTTATAGTTAATCATCGTTCTTATTAGTCATTACATTTTTATTAAGCAATTTGCGGGCGTATAATTAAAGAAAGAAATAAATAATGAATTTCTCATCAACCTTACCTCAGAAATCAATGTAATTAGAAATCTATCTGTAATATCCAATAATTACAAAAAAAACTATCCTTTATTTTTAAGCTAAATTTCAAACAGGCCTTCGCAGGCTCTTACGAAACCTCACACTAGTATCTACCGTACCTATAATATATTTTTAACTATCTATAGTAGGTACCTACTGTTTGTATAATTATAAACACTTACATAATTAGCTGCTTGGTGTTTTTTTTTCCGAATTGCGTAGTATTTGTGACAAAACAATTCTTATCTGAAATTATTTTATATCAGATAACAAATTCGTTATTTAATCGCTAGGCCATGTTTATTGTTTATATTTATATCATTGACCATCAAGTGTTCAATAGTGACGTTTGTAAGCTTGGTTTAAAGTCCAGTTTCGTCGATATACGCAATAATCTAGATACAGGTTTATACTTTGAATCATTACAGTTCTGTGATAACTGTGATTGTACCAAAAATGATGAAGAACTTTTTCATATAATTTTATAACACTTCCGAATTTCATTAAAAAAACAGTAAATTTTGAAATCCCAATATATCTAATCAAAACGTTCGTTGTTACAGATGAAATTGGAGATCAAGACAACAGTTACAATATGGCGTCTATAAATTCCAACGACAAAAGTCCGGGTGATCCCCCGGACAAGAAACTAGCTGAAGTAGATGCCGAGAAACAGCCGCTTTCAGGAGTAAGTATTAACTTTAAAAATACATACCTATTTATGTAGGTAACATATCGACACTGGAACTATGAAATAACCTAATGGACCACAAGCCAGGATCTTTCCTTGTTTAAAAACACTTTAACGTGTAATATCGAAAAAATCGAACGCTTGTATACCTAAAGCCAGTTTCATCAAAATGTCCCTTAAGTTATTTCATATTTCTCTCAATAGAATCCCAGAAACCATTCGTCAAATCTACTGGCGAAAGACGGACGAATGTTATGATTCACATCGTAAAGTTTTCATTTAAGTGTACCTAATTTATCACTTCCATGTGAATTTCCCATAACTTCATCTGAATATTTTATAAGATTTAAACCATGAAGAATCTTGTTTTATAATTTTACTTGTCTTTCCTTTCTGCTTGCTCCTTCGGAAGAATCCTGTGATTGTAGGTATTACTCTTTATTATCAACCTTTTCATTTCTCATTACTTTCTCATCCATATCACTTTTGAATTCATTTCTTTCATCCATAAGAAACTCAACCTCATGCATTTATTTCTCTTGAACTGTTCTTACCTAGTTATGCTTTAAACGTTTAGGTGCCAAAATAAGTTACGCATGACCATTTAAGGCATGTGTATTTGTCATTTCAATTACCATACATAACCATAAATTGCCATCGCATAAATAAACGTCATCGTTGCAAATTTTCATTTCTAGGAGTTAACTGTTGTCTTTCCATATGCATTATTCTCTAAATCTAGCACAAACAGTATCTACTTAGAACATTCACATACATTTATTTATTTACCAATTTTAGTGTCCTGGATTATTTTTACTTCATTGGAGTTAGGTATTTATTTAATCAGTGCTAACACTTCAGAATTACGTCAATAAAAAATTGATGGCGACTATGTTGATAAGGAGTTTAAATATACAAATACATTACTAAAACCGTCTAACGCACCAAATAAAACCAGTAATGATCAATTACAAATCGATTCTTAATTACACCTTAATATTATTTTAACGGATAAAGCTTCTTAAGATAATAAACTAATTCGGTCACGATACACCGCCGTAGGAACTTATATTTCTTCTTATTTTTGTACCCGCGTTTCGTAGGATCTACTGCCTGTACCGGGATAAAATATAGTCACATCCTTCCCGAGTAAATATTACTCGGGAAGAATGTAGCTTTCTAACAGTGTAAGAATTTTTCAAATCGGTTCAATAGTTACGGTATGTTGCTGAAATGTGAAAATTGAAGAACGAAATACATAAGTAATTACAATCGTACAACATTATTATTGACGATGTAAACAAGATAATTTGTAATTCAGAATCCAGCCTTTGCTGCATAACTGGTTATATAACGAATGATTTTGAATGAATGTACTAGTAGTAAGTAAGTACCACCTACTTATCATTCAATAATTATTGGTAATACAAGTGCCTGATAATTTAATAATTAGAAAATAATGTGTCACCAGTCTTTGTAAACAAAGATAAACATAATTGTACTAGGCATTCCTATGAGGTAATGTGTACGAGGAAAAAACCTTTATTATTAAAACAGAAAAACAAAAAAAAAAACATAAGTTTTTTTTATAAGAGACTTTTTTTTTCATTTTTTTTTTTTGTAAATGTGTATATTTCACGACATTCGATGTATACAATATATTTACAATGCTAGAGCTTATTTTAATCACATTTTTAATTCAAAATTCCAAGTGAAAAATCTAATGCCAACATTTTTGACATTAAAAAAACCGTCGTACAAGCAAGTTAAACAAAATGCAAGAAAATAAAATTAAAACCTATTTTCTTTAAATGTGTAAATAGTAAATACCTATATATATTAATATAAATTGAATACAATTGATGTTATCCCAAAACAGTACTTTCAGATGTTAAAATATAAATGCATTTATACGTGCATGTCTTGAACTGATTCAGTACTGAAGCGGATTCAGTCCAATTCATATCGCTGAAATAATCCGATTGCTTCGATAGGATTAGATTTACTTTTAATATCGATTGCTCTGATAACACTGTTATTTCCTTTCACTTAAATGTATCGACATTGCTACTGGGGACATAATACGTATTTTGGATTCAATACATGCTCACAAAATAACTGTGTATTACCTAACTTTTAAGTAGGTATAGGTACTCTTCTAAGGCTAGCTTAATTAAAACTGAGTGTACCTAATGAAGTTGATTTCAAATCAATCCTTAGCAATATGCTTTGTGTTTAGAGAACAGCAGAATACAAGAAAATAACATTTCAAAATGCTAAATTTTTTGAGGTCATACAAATCTCCAGCTATGACTCAGATTTGCAACAAATAAAATTGAGATAGCTGAATTTTTTAAAGTGATAAATGGTGCCCTGACCTGATCGGATAATTAAGACTATGTAGACCATGAAACAAAACAAAACACAACAGAAACAATTAGACATAACTCAGTTGACCAAAATGTATTAAAGACCACCATTTACTTACTAATAAATGCAACACAGCTACTTACAACCAACACGAAAGTAATCACACAAGTACATAGCTAAACAAGTAAAAAGCGACCGTGGACTACAAAGTAAGCAATAGCAAATACAATTGACATTGTACTCAACAATATTATTAAAGTACTTACTATTTACACATAGATATTATGCCCTCGATGTTATGAAAGTTGGTGGTACTTATAGTAAATTATGCTTACGTAATTTAAAATGGTGACTACCCGAGAATGAGTTTGTGTGGCCCTTGGTTATATTTTGGAGAAAAGATTAAGTTTAGAAGAATTTAGTTTTTTATCTTCTTATAATGCCAAAAAAGAATAAACAGATTGTTCAAAATCTTTTTCATGTAAACGATGTCTGTTTCGAACAATATTGTTTATAATGTCAAATTCACTATATTCATTGGCTTCATCATTTACATCATTCATAAACCGACTCACGGTTGCTTTTACTTCATTTTTCACTCTTTTTTCTACTATCAAAGGTCATGCTTTCAAAGGCTTAAAGAATTCTTTGAAAATTTCATGCTTCTTTAAAACATTTTCTACGTACAGTTTCGTCCATACCGTGATTTGCTTACCTCACCATGCATTTGATAAAATTATCTATTAACACAACAAATTTGGAGATACCATGGTATATCTACAGTTGTTGCCATATTATCTACATGTCAATTCATTACCATTGCAAAACATTTCGTATAATTACGAAATCATTTGTTAGATTGTCGATATTATAGAACTTTCTTCCAATTGATTATTCTATTGAAGTTCCAAATTACACTTAATCTAAGGCCGATAAGTCATAAGAACTTTAGATATGAATATTAGCTTCACTTGCAACTTTCTAGCTTGAAAATTATTGTAAACGATTGCTTTTTCTAAAAGACTGTGAATGACACCCATTCCTTGGAATCGTGCACCTAGCTTGACGTTCCGAAAGAGCTGTAATAGTCCTAAATTTTGACGTTGACTTTGATTAGTTATATTACATTTGTCTAACTAAAGCACCCTCGTTTCAGAAGAAAGAAGAACGATGGTGGAACACGTTGATGCAGGTAGCTGTACCGTTCTTCATCGCTGGATGCGGCACCATTGGCGCTGGTCTAGTTCTGGGCACCGTTAGGGTAAGTGACACTTCTTTTGTTAATATTTTTGGGTTAATACTTCTCTGGTATAAGGATAAAAACCCATTTGTTATTCGGATGTGTGAATAAGCTACATAAGTATCAAGTTTTATCAAAATCAGTTCTACTTCAAGATCTATCATCATAAGTAGGTATGCCACAAGTAAATATGTAGGTAAACTCTTCAAGGAAAACATGCTTTAAATTCAACTATTATTTTTATTATCGAAATGCACAATCCAATCAATTTACCTAAATAGGATATTCCTAAAAATATCAGTCGAATGACGATAAACGATCAATGTTCGCTATGTCCATAGAATTAGTGAAATAATTACCTACAATGACCAGGTGCGACATTTTTAGGTTTCAAGCATTCAATTATCTTATCGATAAATGTTCATACGTAATAACAACTAATAAGGGTAAAATTAGTGATAGCTTATCTGTTTAATTAGCATACAATGTAGGTATGCAAATATTGTTCAAGAAGCCAAAAAAGGTTGAAAAATATCACACAGAAGCCAGTAGTAGTAAGAATATAAGGTTTCTATATTAAATACAGTTAATATTCGTTTATAAACTGCTTTATCACCAAATAGACCTATTGACTATGAACCGGTATTAGTAAAAAAATGTGATGACAAAGATACAAAAAAGAATTCCTTTCTAGAACAATCTAACCCACTCTAAGACAAAAAAGTTACGGAAGTAAGAATACCTATGTTGCTTATGAACTGTGAATCATCGTGCATACAACCGGTTTTTGACTTAGGTACAGTCATTGACCAAAAATTTTGGGTCTCTTTTTATTTTTACTACACACCACTTTAGATTTTACCAAGGGCATTGGGTTGCCCGGGTAACTGGGTTGAGGAGGTCAGATAGGCAGTCGCTTCTTGTAAAACACTGGCACTCAGCTGCATTCGGTTAGACTGGAAGCCGACCCCAACATAGTTGGGAAAAAGGCTCGGGTGATAATGATGCGATGACCATAAGTCTGTAATTTACTTAGATATATTAAAATAACGGTATTAACGTAAAAACGAAGACAATGCAGTTTTATTATATTTTTTGTTCGTTGATTACATTGTAAGTAGTTTATTTCTGGTGGTCAGTTTCAAGGTCAGTGTTGCAAGATAGTAAGGTCAAATCGTTTTAGGAGAAGTCGCTAAGAGTGTCGTGTGAAATTTACTTTTTATCTACATAGAATAGAAGGTTATCAAAAGTGCTAATTGCTGAAATACGTAGACATTTACTAATGATTAATAGGTACTTACGAAGTACTTAGGTATTTTAACAATACAGAAATATATATCCTGCTTCTAATCTTATCTTCCCGTCAAAAACTAATGAATGGATTTTGATGAAACTTTTCAGTAATCTAGCTTACACATCAATATAACATATAGGCAACTTTTAATACGTTTGCGGGGATTAGTATCCCCAGGAAGCGGATGAAACTGCTAGTGGTAGCTAGAGATTTAATTTTTTTTCTCTATTTTTTCAGGATTGGGATGTATTCATCAATGTATCGGCTATCTTTGTGCTCGTACCATCATTGTCAGGACTTAAAGGTGAGTTATATTTTATTATTTAACATATGTAAGTAATCTTCCTCATAAAATCATTAGATATCCAAAATTTGATCATAGGTTTAGCCCTAGTTCCTATAATTATCAACATAACACAGCCCAGTAGTCTGAAATATGCATTAAGCATTATATTAATATCAGTAACGTAATATAACTTTCGACAAATCAAAAACTTTTCAATTATTTAGTGCCTACAATCAAAAAGTATACAAAAATAATGTAATCTTATCACAGATTAATATCATTCGCTTCTGATTCTTATCAAAAATCACATGTTGACTTCAACACACATGTGTATGATTATTCACAGTTAAGCAAATAAATATGAAATGTAGATGAACGATAGTGAAATCAATAAATCACGCATAATATATTACCTATGAGGATAGATCGTACATTAATGATAAATGAGATTAGATTGGACACTATCAGAAATTTTTAGGGCTGTCAATTTCAAGTTCGAAAAAATATTAGATCATCATCATATCAGTCTATTCCCATTCAGTGCTGAACTAAGGCCCCCTTAAAATATTAGAACATGGAGATAAAATGAAAAATATTTTAGTAGCGTATTATTTAGTATCTAATAGGTAGTTGACAACCCTTAAAACCTTGGTGTTTTTGAAATAGCGAAAGATAGTCATATCTCTAGACATAGACAAAAAAATATCATCTGCCTGCCTAAAAGAATATGAAGTGCTCTTAGAGATTTCTGAGATAATATCAATCAAATTAGATTTCTTAGAATAAGATGAGATGGATGATTTAGAAGGCCGTTCAGATAAAGTACTTCATAGAATACGTGATAGATTTTTTCAAATGATATGAGATATAGATGATGTTTATCAGAATGACGGAATGAATCCTCTTAATTTACTCAAAGAGCTAGCCGTTTGATTGAACGACTATTTCAACCAATTAGCAAACATTTAGGTACCTATAAATAAGCCTACCTAATTCTCCAAAAAAAACTCAAATTTTGACTTGAAACTCTGTTGAAAATATGTATCAGAATCAAATAAAGCGCCATAAAGATAGACTTATATGCAATTATATGTCCATTGCCACCTAAGTATGAAGTTTCTTTCAACGTTTCCGCGATTCAGAATAGCATAGTTTTGCGATAGAAATCTGTCATTAAGTTGAATACTGAGTGTAGAATTGTCGTGTAGGTAATTACAAAATATAATTGCTCGGCTTGGACAATAGCAATTGATGTGGGTGTTCAGTGCATGTGTTCTCAAGAGTCATGGTTGAGGACGGTTAGTGACCGGAGGACCATAATACATAGATTAGTTCCTTAAATACTACGTAAGACTAGTACTGCAAACTTTAAGTCGGCTAAAATTTGTTTTTGCTCATAAATCAGTACGGAGATGTAGGTATAGTCGAATGCATATGCAGATGTTTAGTGGGTATCAAATCCAGGGAAAATTTATTGATTTCAAGATTCCTATAAAAAAATGCCAACTTTCGGGTCGACTGTTTAGTCTGCAGTGTCTCAAAAGAATCAAAATGTATTTAAGATGTTGCTTTCGTTTTTGGCAGTGGGGTTCCGTAAGTAGTTTCGATTGCAAATATGATATAGGTAAGTAGGTATATCATATTTTTGGCTTCCTTAAAATTGTTTTTCGCAATATTGTTTTTTTTTTTGTGGATAAAACTAATTTAGACTTATCTAACTGATGACGTGTTATCTAGATTTACGTCTAAATCACACGCTATTACTTAACCATTACTATAGTAGAAAAAACTGAACATATCGAAGAAAAACCTGAGTTCGCGTGCAACTAATCTCTATAATCACATGCCTATTTCTCGGGAAAATGGACTACAAATGGTTTTCTATTGTGACAATCGGAACGTGTATATAACCTATGACGTATTTAATTGTATAAATGGAGATGGATCATTTTTGTTATCCTATAAAAATGGCAAGACAGATACCGCCCTAAATCTGGCAAAGGATAAGGAAAAAACCAGCTAAGTGCGAGTCGGACTCGCGCACGAAGGCTTCCGTACCATCCAAACTAATCTATACTAATATTATAAAGAGGAAAGCTTTGTTTGGGTCCCGTTTTACCCTTTGGGTACGGAACCCTAAAAATAACGAAAATATATTAGGCATATAACATACCTATATATTTTATAATAAATTAGTCCAAAAAAAGAAAGAAGTATTTGAAAGATGAGGTCAGACAGGAAAATGGAAAGAAGACATGTTGTGCCGATCTCATAAAATTTTTAAAGGTAATTACAAAATAAACTTTATTATAATATCCTATTTTAGGTAAAATCGATATAAAAATTTGTCGTTATAGGTATGAAACAGGCAATACCCTCCACCAAGGTCGGTTAGCTAAAAATAATAATCTTATCACATCAAAGCTTTGATAATATTAATTACTTAGTATCTAATAACTTTGGAAAAAAAAACGGTGCCATCTTACAGATATCTAAATCCTTCCCTAATAATTAAAGTACCTAATACCTAACATTAAACGATATTTAAGTTCTTTGATAAAGTCAGGACCATTGTATTTATTAAGTAGCCGTTGTCCCGAGGTTTACCCGTGTCCCGTAGAAACTACCTACTGCCCGTATAGGGATAAAATATAACCTATGTTACACGGGAAGAGTGCAGCTTTCCCACAGTGAAAGAATTTTACAAATCGGATCAGTAGTTTCAGTGCCTTTAGGATACAAATAAATAAACAAAAAAATGTTTCTTCTTTATTATATTAGTACCTAATGCCTAACATTAACGATAAGTTTGTACTTAGACAAGGTCAATACCATTGTATTTATTTATGAATGTAAAAAGTTACATACATAACTGAAATATATTTAGGTACATGAATAACTTCAAATGCGGCGCCAGCGCACCTTCAAAGCGCACATGACACTGTTTATTCAATGCAATATACAGAGCTGGTATTTCTTTTATATTTATTTATATTAAACATAATAAACAAGATGTTTGTTATAAACAATTGATTTATCCTGTAATGCATACATCAGCAAAAAAGTATGTCGAAGTATAATTTTATTTTAATCTACAGTGACCCTCATTTCGCCGAATGGTTTTAAGTCCTAGGTACGTAAAATATTCTATTGGTGTGAAACTCTCTACTCTAATTCAAGTCAAGGAAACATCAGGACGTTCGAAAAATCCTACGAAATAAAACTTTCGATACTGTAACTTTAATAAAAAGAGATGAAATGTATGTTGGTACGTACATACTTTTTGTATTACTTAAGTTGTAAAAAATGTATATATGTTGTAGGTACATACATTTTATCACTCGTAAGCTGTGACGGAATAGGTACCTGTAGGAATTTCGATAAAAAAAATCACACACTTTTTGAGTTAGTACAATCTTAAGACATTATAGTATGTAAATTATCAAGCTACTATCACAAAAAACAACCACTAGCAGTTTTTAATAGTTTTATCTATTTATTGACTCGTTAATTGATTAAATTTTGGATTTTATTCGCTGTTTCCATACAGGTGTCTTGACTCATAGAACACGTGCGCTTGATATGGTGTCTATCTCATAAATAAATCTATTTAGTAGTCGTCCAAATAACTTCGATTAACTCTCTATCAGACTATTAACTTGTCATGTGAGATTACGTAAGATAAAACGTGTAAGTACGGATAATTAATAAAATAAAATCAAAATCAAAGAAACTTCCTGTTAAGGGTGTCGGTTTCTTTGAATGAAAATTTTAATCGATTCTGTAATTCTAAATCACCTGTCTGTACTTTTTTAATTATAACATTAGATTTTTTATCGATAACTAAATGTACTTAAGTATCTTAATCCTTAAAACGAATGAGTACCTCATTTTGACGATTTATCAGAAGCAAGCTTCCACTCCCGTGCCGCGAACTACTCCCGTGCCATGGGTATAGCCCATGGCACGGGAGTAGTTCGCATGGGCTATACCCATGGCACGGGACATAACATTTAAAGTAATTTTCAAATCTGTTGCATCGCTCCTGAGATTAGCTTCCTCAAAGCAATTCTTCAGCTTCATACTGTTAGTATCTTACCTAAAGGTCTATATTCATCATCATCATCGTCTTGCCCTTATCCCATTTTTTCTTTCATGTCCATAATTATGTATAATGCTTATCAAAGATCTGTATAATATTAACAAGTTCATATCTTTTGTTTTCAGGTAATCTGGACATGTGCTTAGCATCCAGACTGTCTACACAAGCGAACTTAGGCAACATGAAATCCTCAAGAGAAGTAATATCTATGGTCGTCGGAAACATATCACTAGTACAGGTAAAATCACGTGAAAATACTTCATCATCATCATCATCATCATCAGCCTATCGCAGTCCACTGCTGGACATAGGCCTCTCCAAGTGCACGCCACGTGAAAATACTTATATATTCGTACAGACTAATCTTATCTAATCATGTTAATTATAATGAAATCTATTACTGTTTTTTAATAGCTCAGAATTCTTGAATTGATCGACTATTTTTCAAACATCATCCTCTTGCCTTTATCCCAATTTTATGTCTAGTCAGCGAAACATGGTTTCTTCTTCAATTTCTACTAACTCTTCTATCTGCCATCATCTCACAAGTACTTAACATTCTTCTTTTTAGCTATATCGACTTTCACACAATCCATCCATCGTTTCCACTTTTTCTATAGAAGAATTTTCAATAATGATACAAAACACGTCATATTAGATACCCAATCTTGTAGATTGGTTTTTGGATCTTTGGTCTAGCAGCATGTTTTTTGCCCATAACATTTTTTCAACCACACACTTAAATTCTTAGACTTCCTCAGAAACGAAAAAATAAATATCTTAAAATGATATAAACGCCGTGTAAATTGCTGTAGGTAATTGTTTTAGACGATTGTACGGTCGTTACATGCAAAGATTACAGCTCAATTTGTGGGTGTTTACCGTCGTCACCGTTGTCACTTGAGTAATGACTTCTAGATCACTTAAAGTCAAAATGTCGCATGCGCGTTTTATACTTTAGGTATGAAGTAGCCTCGTGTTTCAAATTGTATCGTTAAAATGTGCTGGGAGTTCATTTTGGACCGCTTTGCTTTCACCCCTATGAAATTCATAGTCTACTAACTCAGCTTGTTGAATAAAAGAGCTACCCTGTAGTTAAGGCTAACAAGCTGAACATATATACGCCTACCCCATTTATATCCAAAAGGATCACTCAGAAGCTGCCCGCGTTCAACGCCCTCACGATCACCTCGTTTTACAGTCCTAAGCTAAGACTCGCTGTTTTCCACAGTACCTACTTCCCATTGAATCTGCTTCCCGTACCCGAATAAAATATAACCATGTTACCCAGGGAAAGTGTACATTCTAACAGTGAGAGAATTTTTCAAATCATTAGATTAGAAGCCTTCACTGTTCTTCAACTGGTATCCTATATTACAATTATCGTAGATTTAGGATCCCACTACCGAGAAACATGCATTTTGTTCTCTACGTTTCTACTCATAAAAATAACATTTTCTCTCACAAATTCCAGGTGCAAGCAATAGTAGCAGCGACGGTTGTCTCAATATTCGCGATAGTCGTGAACACGATCACCGACCGAGCCATCAATGGATCCTACGTACTACTGCTGGTGGCTTCAGCTGTATTCACTGCTACTACTACTTGTTTTGTTCTTGGTATGTGTGCTTTTGGTTTATTTTTATCTTTAGGTTGTTTTACTTTAGCTGAACGTAGAAACCACTCGTAGCAGTTGGATTTTATGCCGTTTTTCTTATGATCCCAGTGGGCTTACTTTAGAAATGTACGCCATCATCATCATTAATTTAAGAGCCCAGCTCTTGTCGGTGTAGCTCCTTCCATTTCCTATCCTTATTATTTATTTATTTACTTATCATTACCTATCTAGCGCCAACTCCTGAACTTCCTTATACGTCACAACCTTCACCTTTTCTTTCATTTGCTTGATGTACCTAGCTATATCTTGGACGACCCCTTCCTCTCTTTCCTTCGACCTTCCCTTCCACGATGTTTTTGATAAAATCAGACATGATTTTTTTGATAATGTACGCCATAGGTGACAGATAAAGGGGGTCCTAAAGAATCCACCAAGAACCCACAAATTTTGTGATACCTATTGGTGAGAGCAACTATGTATTATTTAATTTAGCTTTTTGTAAATATGTAGATTTAATTTGTTATTTAGGTATGTTTGTGGAAATATATTAAACTATGTATTAGCAAATGCACATGATGTTTTGACGAAGAACAATTATTTCCATATTTATTCATTAGATGCTGACTACGTCAGAACAGGGGTTTTTATTAGTAAAAATGTACTCAGAACAAACATAAAACATATGATCCGTACGCTGCTTGAATTTTAATAGAAAACATAAAAATTACGTGACAATACATAGTTCAAATGGTGTCAATGGTCAATTGCTTAAAGGATAATACGGAGCACGTAAGAAAATAGATTATCATTACCTACCTATTTGTATCTACATAAGAATTGAATTTATAGAAGCAAACTACCTTATGTAAACGAGTATTATCTTTTGTAAACGTGTTTTGTCTATAAAATATTTAATAGGTTTGAGGAGAATTTCAAATACTGCTTCTTCTATTCCATCTGTCTTTAAATTGAGTGTTGCTTCAGGGTTCAGAAGTAAATAAAAAACTTACATCAAAATAATCTAATTCCCTACAACATCATCACCAACATCTATCTTTTCCCAACCATGTTGGTGTCGGCTACCAGTCTACCTGGATACATAGGTACTGACTGCTTACCTGATCTCCTCAACCCAGTTACCCGGTCCACCCAATACCCCTTAGTAAGACTGATTGTCAGACTTAGGTACCTACTGGCTACTGACTACCCGTAGCGACTGCTAGAGATGTTCAAATGGCAGACTTATTCATATTGGCTATTATCTTTGGTCATTGGCTATCATATTGGTTATTGGCTATTATCCTTTATTGCTTTGTCCTTATTCCCTTTATCATAATTGCAGATTTCGTGATGGTAATGGTGATCTACGGCTCGCACAAATTCAAGGTGAATCCGGACAACGTGGCGACGCCTCTCGCGGCTTCTATCGGCGATATTGTCAGTAATACTGTACTCGCTGTTACTGCTCAGTATATGTATGAACAGATACGTAAGTATTTTATCTTTTTGACTTTAATAGCTTGTAGATCCCGAAATCCTGAAATGTGACTTAACTTTAGGAGTAGACTTAACAATACTGCAGACTAAACAATCGGCCGACAGTAGACCCCATGATCAGCAAAAATGAGTCTGATACCGGCTAAATTCCTGATCTTTGTTATGTGGATATTAACATTCATCTTCATACTGATTTATGGGCCCATACAAAGGTTTGCAGTGTGCGGGTTCTCAAATTCTTACTTTAAAATGTTTCTGTCGCAGCAATTTAAGTAAGGATGATAGTGATGGAATGATATTTCAGCAACACTTAAAATTGAGTCACGCTGTGAAGATTAATCTTATAAAGTAGCGGAACTTATTAGATCCACGATATGCCGATACACGTGTAGGAATATTTTAGATAAGATCATAAGGAAACTGATTTAAAAATAGAAAAGCAGATAGAAAAACTTGAATGAAAAATAAGATATGGACATACATGAAAACGTTCACAAATTAAGTAGCGATAATGATAGCTATTTCTAAATCCAAATAGTCCAAGTCAAATTACCGGTGACCAATCAATAGTATTAACTAGTTTATAAGGATTAATTTTTAAAATCTCAAATAGTAATAAAGACCCTTAATTTTCATTTGAACAAAAAGGTACTGATAGTGGAAGAAGTGAGAGAGGTGAGTCTTAAGACGAACTCAAACTAAATAGATTCTTTAGAAAAATTAAAATCATTCAGCATGTTGTAGATAAAACACTTGCATTTTCTTCTCTCACATTTCATCTGTCCATCGATACAATGATAGTAAGAAATTGGTCTGATATTATTCTTTTGCACGATCGTCACTTCTTTTTCATTCCTTAATCAACTGAAACTACTCATCATCCTCCAAGCCTTTTTCCCAACTATGTTGGGGTCGGCTTCCAGTCTAACCGGATTCAGCTGAGTACCAGTGCTTTACAAGAAGCGACTGCCTATCTGGCCTCCTCAACTGAAACTACTACACTACTATTATCTACATACGCTATTAATTACACTAAGATAACTAAGTTCTTTTAGGGATTTCCTAATGATAATAAATCTGGGACCTCATAGAATAGATAGACTATTTAGTATATAGGAACACTTCTTTGCATAATTAAGGTATTACAAAATAACGACCATATCATGCCTACCTGTACAAAAATACAATTTAAATCTAATCTTCAAAATATAATTGGCACGATATTATAAGTACCCATGCATTAACTGATTTCACGATTTCAATCGACATTAAAATATTTATCAACATACCTGTCTTATCTCGAACAAATAATGGATTAAAAGATGTCCGTATTTGATTGACGTCAATTGTTGCAAATCTCAGACAATCCGTAGATAAGTTGGGTTTGATTAAATTATTAATTCCTCCGGTGTACGGCACTGTGACGCACATAAATGGTCTTTCTTTTACCAAGTGTATGAAATTGCGTGCGAAAATTTCTAAAATGTCCCCGAAACTGCGACCAACACAAGATATCATACTACATTTCTTGGGGTTCATTATTGGGGACTCTCGCCATTAGAACCACTTTAGGAAGTTATTCTCTAGGGCTTTTTCATGTTCTAAAACTCCCTTGCAAACCTTCACTAGTGAATTTGTGCTTTGCGACTTTCATTGCATCATTGTTCTCGTTTAGATCTCTTCTTATATGATTCACTTAATTTTTTCTCCGTTTCCCCACTTCAAAGTTCATCTTGCAAACTAAAGAGCATGGGCTTGTCTTTAAAATTGAGTGTCCTTTGAGTATCCGACATCTACACTCCATTCCGCTTCATCTACAGAGGGTTCATTTATCAAAAAAAATTTGTTTCACCAAAAAAGCCCATAGGATTCATTGTAGGCTGCACTTCGAATATAATTACACTTACTCGTTTCTATAGTAGTTCAAACACAACTCCAAAAGTACTTAAATAAACAGATTTCCTTTCCTTCACCTTCCAGAGATATCCCTCTGGCAACCGATAGCGCTGATGTGCGTGTACTACAGCCTGCTGCCGCTGTGGGTGTTCATCGTGTGGCGCAACAAGTACACCAAGAAGGTGCTCACCAGCGGCTGGACTCCCGTCATCTCGGCACTCTTCATCAGCGGGTATGTTTCCTATATCATTGTCTTCAACTCCGGCTACATGGTCCTTAACTTCTTGTTATTTCTGCTTCGTTATATCATATTGGATCTTAAATATTGCATAAATCTTAATATTGGATGCATTCTATACCTATTCTTTAGTCATGCTTGCTGTTCATAAAGACTTTTCGTATCTTTTTGTTTTTTTTCCTTTAAATCTTCATCTGTCTTGAATTTTTTGTAAAACATGTATCACAAATACATCTTCCGGCATGAAAAAATCTTGTAAAATAATTATGATATAATCTTTAATCACATCACGATAAATTAAATCAGTCACATAGGTACTCTACCACATCCTGGTTTCACTCTCCAAAATCATCTTCCTCAATTACTCATCATCATATTCTTCTCCAGCATCGGAGGTATCGTCCTGGACAAAGCAGTGGATCACTACAGAGGCTACGAGGTCTTCCAGCCTATTGTCAACGGTATCGGAGGAAACCTGGTCTGTGTCCAGTCTTCACGACTCGCCACACATTTGCATCAGACAGCCATCCCTGGAGAACTGCCGGAGAACACCAG
The DNA here is from genome assembly GCF_030705265.1 of Helicoverpa armigera. Classification (NCBI taxonomy): domain Eukaryota; kingdom Metazoa; phylum Arthropoda; class Insecta; order Lepidoptera; family Noctuidae; genus Helicoverpa; species Helicoverpa armigera. Next base: position 3,422,126 of record NC_087145.1, on the reverse strand, counting down.
GCTCGTGGAATGGCCTTGGAAGACTTTGTTCTATGGAAGTAAGTGGAAATCTTTCTTTTGGTAAAATAGGTCTAGCTCTGATAACCAACAAAATAGTTGAGCCTTTTGGGCATGCTTTTAAAGCATATACATTTCTAGTGTACCAAATTCAAATGCATACATTTGATACAAGTCCCTTTGCAGGGCATAGACCTTTTCTCGTGATGAGAAGAAATGAGCGTAATTGCTTGCAAAAGGCGGATTGGCAATTCTCATTTATCAACTTTTAAAGCAATTCATTGCCAGAATAACTTTTCTTAATCTTTACTGGGTTGCTGGGGAGTTTGTTGCGCCACTTCTTCTTCCCAGCAAAAACACATAGGAAGTGGTGAAGAGCGGGCGTTTTGGGGGCTGTCTTTTGTTTTTGACGTTCGAAAAGTGCTGATTTATCAGCCTAATTTGAATAAACGATTTTGAGTTTGAGTTTGAGTTTCTATAACCTTGTCTGCAACAGATAAAGTAAATGAATTAGGATTGTTTTTCTTTATGTACAATTTCTTTGAATCTCCTCTAACCAGGTTGTTCTATTAACTTTCAGCTGCGGCAGCTAAAGTGGCTCGTATGCTGTTGATCCTGGCCCTGTTCGGTCAGATCATCTTCATGGTGGTAGCGGACTTCGTGTACCAAGGGATGGTGACTCTGCAAGTACCCTTCGGCATTACGTATCTAATGTGCTCTTTGTTGCAAGTAAGTTGATCTTTTATATTTTAAGTTTTTTTTTATTCTTAAAGTGATCCGCCCTCTTCAAGTTATGTACGAATAGAATTTATAATAATCTGATTCACTCTTTAAGCAAAACTCGTTTGTGCCATTTCTAAGAATTTAATTTAGTGATAGCAAAATTTTTTGTATTTTTTCTACACTCCGTTTTTTATGTAAATAGCTCCCCTAAATCCCTGTCTATACTTAGATGTAATAAAAATCAGTCGAAGATTTGACTTACAGACTTTATTACAAAAATGTTTTTCTTCGTTTCCAGGTCATGGTACTCCTGTACCTAGCATACATGCTGGTCCACCTAATGTGGAAGAAGAAGAAGGATCCTGACAACGCAGCCATTCCTTACCTAACCGCCCTAGGAGACCTACTAGGCTCTGTCTTCCTAGGTCTGACCTTCGTCATCCTATCACTCTTCGGCATGGAGTACGGAAACAACGTCCTATGAACAGGTAGAACTAACCTGAAGGAATTAATTTACAAAGAAATATGGATCTTAAGACATAAGAGTCTGTTCAAAAGATTTTGAGTCTTAGTTTTTGATGTCAATCAAATTTTTAATAGTCTTGTATTTTTGAACTTAATGGAATTTGCGAATTCGCAAGACTTAGACGTGAACCTTTAAGGATCAGTACTGAATTGAGATGGTGTCTTGATGTTCCTTTTAGGTCTGCACGTTAGCATAGCTACCCAAAATGACATTAATAGTAAAACCAAAGGAGTTGGATTCATGCATGGCTTTTCACCAGCTAAAGATTCCTCCACCAAACAGCTTTTTAGAAGATTTTTACTTTCTAATTCAAATGTAATTCGGTCAAAGTAAGATAAAAAGAGACAATTCGTGTCCTGACAGTATTGATATGTATTTTAAAAATTAATGTCAATTGGTGTGCCAATATTATCGTGTATGTGGATGACATCGTTGTTTATGAACTTGACAGTATTGAAGATTTTCAAAGATTTATCTTTTTTTGAATTTTATTTATCAATTTGAGATTCATGTTTAGATGGATGTATAGTGAGGAAGATACAAATTTTTGAATCTTTGACATCAGTTTTATGAGATGGACAATAAAAATAATGGAGTTGCGATTGAAGATTTGAAATAATACGAAGTTGTGTTACTAATTGACTTTCTTTTGTCCGCACATCGACTACCACTAAAATCGATTTTGTTACCATTTTAATATATTTTTTTAACCATTGCTGATTAACGAGATGTTCCTAATCGAACCTGCGATGTAGCACTTTGAAGTGTCATATCTAAACAAAATGGCGGTAGTTCTAGATAATTTTAGATACATGTATGAACATGTATGTCACCCGATTGTGATGCTGTAATGTCATCTATTAGTACTTATGTGATATAGCGATATTTTCTACACTTGGTTTTTGAATGGATTTTGAAAATAAAAATTACGGTGCAAAGATATCTGAATTTTAACACTTTTTGTGTGTATTTTTTTTGTCTATATTATTTAACCATTCAGATCATTGAATTCGAAGGTTTTTACAATCGTTAGCCAAACTCAAGGCGATGCATGTTTGAAATTTTTATCTTCGATTTTCCTCTGTTTTTGTTTTTATAACCTTGACTTTGTTTCACTACCTTCTTCCGGAACATGATTAAAATAAACGGAAGGGACCTTACACCTTCTGAATAATAAAAAAAAAAACACTTTTTACGTTGAGTGTACCTCGATTTTTTTTTTCAAGTTTGTACAAAAACCAAGTGTTAGTATCAAAATGTAGTTTATAGTTTAGGAAATTGAGTACAATAAAGCAATTACGTAGTATTTAAGTTAAGAGGCCTAAACTAATTTATTGAACTAACGTCGTAACCATTGGGCTTGTAAGATCATCAGTTATCACCAATCCGGTAGTATTAGACAAGCATTTTACAAACTAAACTGGACATATAAAATAACAAAGAAATCATTAAAATATACGTTTGTTTGTGTGAGATCTCAGAAAATAGCAAAAAAGGTGAAAAAAAAAAACTTGTTTATTCCTACCTCTAATAGAAAAATACACAAGCATAATGTGTATTCAAAATGTATGTGTGATACAGAAATTAATACTTATTTTTGTTAGTAAAGTTTTAATAAAAATGAAATTTTGGAACCAAAGGTACAGTCAGCCGCATAAAATTGATGGCAATTTGAAAAAAAAACCTAGTGGTTATTGAATTATGTAGTTGACTGTACTTTTTTGGTTGCTGTGCTTCTTAGTAGAATAGTGTGAGATAACCAAATATGTAATCAATCAAATATACTTGTTAGTGTACAGTATCACGAACTAATTTTCTTTAATATAAAAAGTTTTAGGGATGAGAAATAAAATAGACAATAGTAAAAATACTTCATCCTAACCTAATACTCGGTACCTAAAGAATTAATTAATTCGGTATACTGTACGCCAATAAAACGGAATGTGACCATACTTCAGTAATTTTAAGAAATATTTTTGAATGAATGATGTGATATAAATGAGATTTTAACTTGTATATAGATAATTGTTATGTAGTACGTAAATCACAGAAAAAAGCTGTTAATAGTTTGTTAGAAACGCTTACCTTTGATAAAAGGGTGCACTAGACATCAATTATTAGTGAACATAATTAAATAATTATTGGTTGCACGGTTTTCTTAATTTTCCTTGTTTAATCTATAACTTTCACACTTATAAACGTTTCCATCTTAAAGTTACGTTGCTAATTCTGTACAAAAAGTAATGCACTGAGACATGAAATGTGTGGAAAGAAAAAGCAATATTTTTTGTTTGAGATAAACATGAAAAGGTATAGACAGCACACCAACCTACCTCATCTGTCATCTGTCAAATTTCTTCAATAAATTTTCTACCTTATCACAATAGCCAAAGGTTAATGTTTGATTGATATAATTTGACGGATCGGGTGGGTTGACTTGCTGTAAACATGGTTTCCACAAAAGCCAGCTTTGAGTTAAATCTATAGCTGCTCTTCGTTCTATGCAGAAATACGCTGTTCTTATAATCCTTCACTAAGGTTCGTATCTATATACTTTTGTCTTAAGCGAAACTGACTGAATATAAAAATTGACGCTGTATTATTCCGTAATTATTATTAATATAATTAAGTATAATATAATATCGGTGGCTTAATATAAATGATGCTTATAATAAAATACGTTAAAAAGAAAATGTGCAACCATCCGTTTACTAAGATAGGATTTAACTTTGGGTCCGAAGTGCCATTATGATTGAAATAATAGGGAAATATGTATTTTTATTTTTATAACACTATTTACTATGTGTAAAACCCCTTACCGAAATAGTGGCTAAAATTGTATATATTTTTTTTACTAATTTTGTCGATTTTAGTATCAAGAACATTAGCATGAAATCTACCTAACAAGTCCCTTTTTAATAATTTGAAACTAATTTTAACAACATGACAATTAAACGGTTGAAAATATTTTGACAAAAAAAATATATTGCTACTATCTAAGTTCCTTTTAATCCTCAAGTTTATTTCAATTTAAATGAAAAAGTATAAAATTAAAAAGTATTTGAAAAACATTGAAAATAATCTTAATCTTTTTCATTGACTACATCACCATTGGCTTTAAATAACCCATTTGTTTGTGTTGTTCGTTTTATCTAGTAAATAGTGTTATATAAAAATATACGTTGATATTATGTACATTCCATATACACAGCTTTTTAACGACAATCATGTGGTTTATGAGATTGTAGATATTGTTTTAATTTTAAGTTTTATACCATCAATGTATTCCTATTGTGATGTCCAAACATAGTGTAATGTAATTTTTATTTCAAAATAAAATGAATTAACTGAAAATAAAGCATTTGTTTTTTTTTTATCTCCATTTAATATTATATTATCAAAATTAACTTTACATGCTGTTGTAATTTTTAAACAATACTTATTATCTAAACCTCTTCAAAAATGAGGATCTCAATTTGTGAATAGATATTTTTAACATCTTGATATTATTTACTTGCTCTGAAATACTTAAACGTTATACTTAACTTTCAGTTCTATTTGAAAGTCACAGAAAGATGAATGCCCAAAATAAACCCAGAGAAGAGAAATATTTTTTGTAAGTGGGTATAGAAAAGTAGACCATAGGACTCAAATATCGGGTGTGTCATTCACAATCACATTAAATGAAATGCGTTAATATACTGGTTAATACATGTCGACTAACACAGAGAAAAAAGAAAAATACGTTAAAATAAAAAAAATGATTTTTTCAAACAAAGTAAATAAGATAAAAATGTGCGAAAATTAGAACACCATATAAAAGTCAGTCATTACAAACAACTGAAATTCTCCCTTGAAAACTGACAGCTGTCAACTGATCAAAACTTTCGATATTCCTAACTTTATCGCTGCTTTACACATGATGTTGTAAATTATAAAAACGAAAAATGACTCCTGTGGTTAAATCACTGAATGGATTAGGTTGTTTTTTTGACAATTCGCCATAGAATATCATTAAGTATATGCGATAGAATTTAATGTGATTATGAACGACACACCCTGTATACAATTCGTTTTGCATAAAACTACAAGTGAAATGGTCAGCACATAGGTACCTGATTCTCTCTCTCTCTACTTTTACTCAAAAATCCATTTGAACCACATTTATAAGTTTATAACATCTTACGTCTTAGAAACTCGATAAACTATAATTCCTCACCGTTTTGCCACACAATGGTAAAAAGATACTCGATCTCCCGATTTTCTGCCGAGAACATCGAGTAGGTTACAACTAACCAATTTTTTTAAGCTGCCTTCTCAATATTTCTTCCTGTAACCGTAGATTCTTCATCAGTTGATTGTGCTGGTCTTGCATCGTTCTTATTCTCAATAAGTGTTCCTTCTCCAGTCTATTATTCTCCATGTCTCTATAATATCTCATGTCTTCGTAGTGATTTTCAGAAAAATTGATTTTATTGTGTACTGCAAGAATTTATTGTTTTTGAGTACTGCAAATTAATACATTATATGGTTGGTAAGAAGCCAAAAAGCCTGCAACAAATCTTGTCAAGCGGTATCGGGTTGCCCGGGTAACTGGGTTGAGGAGGTCAGATAGGCAGTCGCTCCTTGTAAAACACTGGTACTCAGCTGCACCCGGTTAGGCTGAAAGCATAGCTGGGAAGAGGATAGTCAGATGAAAAATGGTAATAATAATAACAAAGATATTTACAAGTCACGTAGTCATGATCAGTTTGTGTTGAAGAGGAGCAAGCATCTAGCACTTCAAATTCCACTTCAATGTTGGGAGTCTGAAACACATTTAGTAAATATATTAGTTTAACAGATACCTATTCTAAAAACTAAAAAACTCTACGCCTAAAACCTAGGTTTGAGATATGCTATGTTGACAACCGCATCAATATCGGTTCAGCCAAACGAGAGGTAATCGCGCATATACATACTTTACATTTTTTGAAGTTGGTTAGTAAAAATTCATAAAACTGCTGCAGTTCTTACCTCTTGGCGAGTAGGTTTAGAAGTTATAACAGTTTCAGTGACTGGGTTTGAGTCCTCCAGTGGATTTGTAACCTAAAAAACCAAATATATTTAAGTTTATATCAATATTATATGGGTAAGAACCTGCCTGAAAGATTAACCGTCAGTTGCACAAAGCTCCATTAAAGTTAAAGCTCCATTAAATCTAGTGCTGACACTTTTTATCTGGTTGACAAAGAAAGAGTCAGCAATAAGTTTGAAGAAGATTTAACTTTAATGGAGCTTTGTGCAACTGATGGTTTGTGTTAAAAAAATACTTATTTAGAAGGTCAGTTCATGAAACAATATAATTATTAAACTTTTGAAAATTGTACACAGGCAGTCATGTGGGTAGTTGGAAGTAAATAAAAATTATGGTAACTATGTAAAAACTCTGAGTGTACCTAAATAAGTTTATCTAATTTTTTTATATCTACTTAAGGTAAATTAAAGTACATAAAGCATATACTTCAAAACCAGGAACCCGGCCCAGATACCAATTGTTATCCCCGTAGTTTATCAAACGAGACATTCTTGTCATTGTATGAATCTACATATATGTATGAATCTACATATATGTACCAATGTGTAATGATAACCAACACATACCATGTCATCACCATCAGCCTTTCTATCGTCCCACTGCTGGGCACAGGCCTTCTCTCACACACCGAAGGATTAAGCATTAATCACCACTCTAGCTCAATGCGGGTTGGTGATTTCAGACTTAATAGTCCAGATTTTCTTATGATTATCTTTCTTATCTCTTTCTTATATACTTTCTTATTCTTATCTTCACCTTTCAATCAGTCATTGGTGTCCAAGATATATTTAGAAAGTACATACAAACTTAAAACAGTTGCATTGGTACTTGCCCAACTTGGGATCGAACACCCACAATTATACTTGAGAGGTTACTGTACCTACTAGGCCACCACGGCTACTCCCATTACATCATTGGATAAAAAGATCTTAAATAAAGCTTACCTCTTCACAATCAGTATCATAAATTACAGATTCAACTTTCAGATTTTCTAAATCTATTATATTATCTGTAGTTTCTTGTGTTTCAAGAATCTCCAATCCCGAGTCACTTTGTTCACTACGTTTGCCCGCTGCACTCATTTGTTTTTTAATTAACATCTTCATTTTTTTCCACTGAATCCTAATTTGTTGTGTAGTCCTTTTTCTTTTGTAACATATAGAGTTGAATCTGTAAACAAAATATAATCATCCTCCGAGCCTTTTTCCCAACTATGTTGGGATCGGCTTCCAGTCTAACCGGATGTAATGAAATGAAATGAAATGAAATGATTTATTTGCTATGAATGTAGGTACAAAAATATGGTGTTAAGTGAAATTAGAGTCCAGTACATTCTACCATGAGGCATGTAGCTGAGTATCAGTGCTTTACAAGGAGCGACTGCCTATCTGACCTCTTCAACCCAGTGGCCCGGGTAACTCAATACCCCTTGGTTAGACTGGCAAACAAAATATAATAAGAAAATCTTTTTTCCTTAATTATAATATGTTGCATTTTTAAAAGAATGGTGTCTGAATGTTGTAATAGAATAAATTGTCAATTTGAGTCAAAAGTTGATCAATAAGGTGATACAACTGCTCTCACCATGCAAAAACAATGTTATTCAAATATGGGCCTTAAGTATTGCTCTGTAGAAATACTTCACAAGAGCAAGATGTCAGTCTGATGGAATTAAGCTGAGGTGGAACTGCTAATTATGCTTCCATAAAAAAGTTAGTAAGTATCTATATAGGTACCTACATTATCTAAACAGCAATACTAAAAGGCCTAAATGTGGGAGTAGAGTTCAAATTTGATATTGAATAAATGTGCTTGGCTCAGGGGAAACAACTGCATCATTGCTACATAATATTACTTGCAATAAATAAATCATTAAGTACTTGTAGTGGTAAAATACATTGATAATAAGTACTTACCTATAATAAACTGAGATTAATACCTTAGGAACTTTGATGATCTTAGGAATACAAAAAAAAGATTTCGTAAGCAGTTGACAGTTACAAAATTAGTTAGTTTAATTAGTTTAAATCCATTGTAGGTATCTACAATAAAATTATAATTTGTTTTTACTTAGTAGGTAGGTAATGGCTGACTTACTTTTTGGTAATTTCCACCCACGCTCTCTTTTTAGCCTCATTCGTGGCAGTTTCTAAAGATTTGTTATTTAGTATTCCTAAATACGATTTTATAATCTCTCTTAGAAGTACCTGAAACATTCAATCTTGTATCAATTTCATTTTTATTTAGTACGCAAGTAGGTATGGCTTGGTACAAAGTTCATGAAACATAATGGAACCTTTTCCTTCGTCTCCCAATTTTTCGATCTCGGCGTTCTCTTTTTCTCGGTAATTTCATTCATTTTGTACTTATCTTTACTTTAATAGTTAATTATTGACTAATTTCAATGTGTATTTCGGTTTATAAGTATCAGTTTAGTTAATCCTAATTGTCACTATAATAATAAACCCAGTTTATGTTCCTCGCTAGTTTTGTTTTAACTTTGGCGTAAGGCGACTGACAAATCACCAGAGATAACATCGAGCTTCGACAAAATGTCGACCACAGATAAGCAATTCCTAGCAAAATAACGGCAACGGCACTGACAAAACACCAAAACCGGTTATTCTACATATATATCGATGATGCATAAGGATTTTTTAAATAATATTGTACCTACTTAAATAAATAAAAAACATTACCCACTATTCAGATTAAACATTGTTCATTCAGACTACCAAAATAAAAATCATGGTAAAAATAAACTTTTTACGTAGCTGTTACAGCCTTTTTTTTTATCGTCCCACTGCTGGGCACAGGCCTCCTCTCACAAGGAGAAGGATTAAGCATTAATCACCACGCTTGCTCAATGCGGGCTTTACGTAGCTACTTTCACTGAAAAAATATTTTGTTTTACAGTAAAGTTGGTGAAACAAATACTTTTAAGTACCTAACAGTTTTTTTTGTTCTGCTTGGATATCTTTGGTTAGACGTAGGTACTGAACTAGGTACTTAGTTGATATTAGTTGATTTTTACAGTCGTCGATATTAACAACGCCATTTAGTACCTCACTTAGTTACCTATTCTTCATCCATTCGCGGACGAACCGATGTCACGTCTCACTGATTAATAAATGGGCCTACTGTTACTGATCAATGACCTGGGGCCCGATTCTCCTAAGTTTACTTAAGCGACCTTCGATTGACGTTCGACTCGATTCGACTGAGATCCAATCCCGACTCGATTACGATTGAAGCGTATGTGGCATTCCGCTATTTTTTGTTTGAAATAAACGTTTTTATCCTTTTCTGTCATTCAATAATGAATCATTTTGTCTGCAAATGATTTACGATTGCAAAATGATTGTACAGCAAACTACCGTATAGACCAAAATCATCAAAATAGCAGACCAATCGCACACCAATCAAATGTCAATCGAATACGATTGGTCTTTTATTAGTAGCAGAATGCCCGATATGGTTAAAACTGCTATTACGATCATATTGCGATTCGATTTCTATTCGATTTTGACATTATTAACGTAGGAGAATCGGGGCCCTGTTATTACCAGGACTTATTACATATTTAACATTATTTATTATTATAAATACCTCATCATCATCATCATCCTCCTGCCCTTATCCCAATTTTATTATAAATACCTATGCGTGAAAAATAACATCAATTTGTTACGAAAATATTATTTTACTTAGCTTACTACACTTTTTTTTCTGATTTCGAAAACAGCGCCATCTCTTGCAAAAACGTGTCAGCGCATGCTAATTTAGTTTCAGAAAATTCATCTAGATGGCAGGATCAACACAAATCAGTCGATATTATTACAAAATTACACCCATTTGATCATCACAATGATGTCATAGTGAAAATATAAATGTATTTACTATAGATGGCGCTACGTTATTTTTCTTTACAGCATATAAGAGATACTGGATAATTATGATACCAAGGTGGACAAGTTAATTCTTATTTTGTTTTTTTATTGTCTACCAGGGATTGCAGTTAGACATTAGTGGGAAGTTATTTAATATTTATAGTTTTAACCAATATATAGCTAGGTAGATAGGTAATCAATCTGTATAAAGTTATTACTGAAACTCTTTAAACAGTTTCCAAAGCAGGAGGCAATAAACATAAAAGCTATTTCTTTATATTAATCTTTTTGTAGGCAGCTGAGCCTACATCTGCTGCACGTAATTATGAAACAACCTGAATAAAGAATATAATTTGCGTGCCGTACCTTTTGTTCACTATAATAATATCCATTCGTGTACCTTATGATTGTCGAGTACCTAGTTACAGACTACATGTATCTCATTTTATTTTCGTAGAGTGAGCGAGACGGGCGCACAACTACTATTCAGAATGTCAAACGTCATCTCAACTGAAAGGCAAACAAAAGATCAACGGGCGAGAGCTTTTACACACAGTACCCATTTCCACCGCCAGGGGCGCCACTAGCGCTGAAAAATACACCGAAACATGATAAATAGCTTCACGTCCGAACTGCGAAAACATATTTATTAGACGAAACACATTCAAACCCCTCGATATATCATACGAATGGGCAGGCGGAAGTTTTATAGGTTAAATTATGTCAGAGCTTTCAATGCCATCGTCCTTCTACCAATTTCCACCAAATAAATTAACTGTTGCAATTATAGAGAGAAACTTAAGGTTCTAGTATTTGTTTGCAGCTTGAAAATGGTATAGTCGTGGCAAGAGAAATATGCGATAGTATTAGAAAATGGAGGCGAACACCTGGCGTGGATCGCGCGGTGGTCGCGTCGCGCGGCTGAAAGCTATAGCGATCGTTATGCGAGCGCTTCAGCGCGCGTGCGCGCCGCCGGCCGCCCGAAGCCCGTCAGTCGGCCGCGAGCATCGGGCCCCGACATACCTTGCCCAAAAATCCGCCGCCTAAAGGTACCCACCACACCCGTACTATTTTAAAACCGTTCGAGACATCGCGCATGCGAATATCGATCCGGCTCACTCGGAATGGTCCCCGTATCTAGGTTAACCGGCTAAAATTAAAGGTGCGTTCCGAATTCAAGGTTGTAACCGCCGGCGCAGCTCCGAAATAGAGCTATCGTGCATGGAAAATGGAAAATATGTACCCAACGCACGTTGTCTTTAAGGGCGATTATTGTGTGCGTCACAGGCCGTAATGGCGGACGGGAATTATGTAAGAATCGTACGTTGTTGTTTGAGAGAAAAATGAAATTCCTATGTGTAAGTGTAGGCTGAGGTCTGGTGGCCAAGTTGTACGTCGATGTTGAATCGATAGCGTTACGTATTCGCGAGTGTCGTGTTGTTACCGCTCGCTCTCAGTATTACGGTTTGGGAGTGTCTCAGGATGGTCTGTAAGTACACGCGTGCAGAATCAGAGTTCCTACGTGAAAGATAAATATAAATTGAGCGCTTGCTGCTCGGAGCAGCGACTGCCGCTAAAACATTGTTTCACTCGAGAGCATGTTACATGAATTTCTTTGGACGCCACTCGGTTGTGCCAACAAACCCAGCTTTCCATTACATAAAACGAACGAAGGACACAATACACGCTGTTATGGCACAATAACCTTTACAAGGCCCTAAATTAAGGTTATTTATGGGCGCCATAAAACCCTGGAGTTAACCTAATTTCCACTTATTAGCTTTTCTTATCTGCTTTTCTTAGTATCTGGTATTACTGTAGCAGCTATTGATATACTACCTACTTCCATTTAAATAAAACCCTGGTTCCATACATTGAAAGTATTGATTCGGAACCTCATTTTCATTACGATGTTTCAGTACATTTCAGGTATACATAAATGCGAATTTTCTTTACAAACCACCCTCATTTCAAGCAATATACAATAAGATAGTTTATACATTAGTATATATGAGTAATCTAAACCTTCCACGTAAGTTTTCAGTAGCAGAAATAACCTAGAAAATTCTCGTGTTTCCGCACGCGGCCGGTAGATGTCGCCACTCAAAGCTATCGACTTTTCCGAGGGAATGCAAATAAATATTCCTGTTTTAATCAAGCCGGAGTTTATTATTATGAAGAATGTTTATTAATTAAAACTATTAGCGTCGCTATAGGTGTGCCAACATATCTAATGATAGCACTTTACTGAGAAGTCATTACAATCTTAATGTATTTTCTACACTTTGCACACGTTTTAATTATGTATTTGATTTCATTCTTACATTTTAATTTATTTTATGTTATCTTACATACTATCAATTTTCCTTTTCCTAGTCTATTGGTAGAGTTGCCTCTAATATTTTTTCTTTCCCCTCTTTAAGCACACATACAATTGTTACTTTTAATTGTATTGTTACCGTATAGATATTTAAATAGTTTATACAAAATATCATCTTTTCAAAATGAGTTCAGTATAAAGTAGATTTCAAAAATGATATTTTCAGAGTGTGAATGTTTTAATTTCCTTGAAACAATCAATTAGACGTATCCATTTATCATTGCTTTCAAAATGAAATCTGAAACAGCTTATTGAAGAATAAATACAACTAATAATTATATCAAAGTGCACTATAATACCGAATAGACTAGACTAACCAAAAATCAAAATAGTAAAATCAGAAAGAAAAAAATAGTTGCTAAGCCTTTACACACACATATAAACGTTGCATACACACGTGCTTTCTCTATTTCTGCAAACAAATAATTAAACGACTAACCCTTTAATTACAATAATTTATCAACCTTTTATAAACCCCTACAAATATTACCTCCATAAAAAAATCAGCAAAAAATCCGCTTTATATCAAGAACCGTTTCCACTCACTTAATACAGCACACTGAATGCCTATACTCCGTCGCGTCAACTCGTGACGTGTGATAGATCCTTTAGTGAGTCATCCTGACCTTCTTTCCTCTTCCTTCATTGATCGGTGGCCAGTGCCAGCTCGTATCTGGGGCGAAAAACCTCTTCTGGTATTCAGAAGGGGTATTGTATTAAGTAAATTAATAGATATGCGAGTTTTGGTAAATCTTGAAATGTTCAAGGGTCATTGCTGTTTCAATTTTATATTTAATAATTTTCATGGTGGTATTTAATACAGTAACCCCCGCAGTCAGAGACATTTAATGATTAGGTACTTAAGTCACTCCTTAGTGACAGATTCTCATAGAAATTCTGCACTAAGGAACGGATTAAGTAATCATTAAATGTCTCTGAGTGTGTCCATTAGGTTCTCGCAAATGCAACATTAAATAAAGCATAATTGTTTAACAAAATGCTGTGGGGATTCAGCAATTTGAACTTTCCTTTTACTCCATTCATTTTATAAAGAATTAAGTGAATTAAATCGACTGTTTCCCGAAAGTTAGCGACACTCATTTCAAACTTTACTGTTAAATAACCATGTATTTTAAACATTAATTTACATAAACAATACCGTCTTACCACAAAAACTTTTAAACGTCAGTTTAAGCTTTGTCTAAAAAAAATTCAAATTATAACGTTGACATATGGTTCATTTTGCAGCCACAATTTTTTTAGACAAGTGTAAAACAGGTGTTTAAGTTTTTGTAGTAAGGATTTTTCTCCATCCTTATTTTAAGAAATATGTTACTTATCCAATTAACACAATAATTATGTCAAGACGAATATATTAAGATTACAATCGTAGCTAGCAACAACGTTCTCGACCCCTGACATTTTACAAACGAGGCCAGAGGTTGCAAACCTCGGTACGACTGGAGGATAACTTTTGTATGTACCCCCATGTTTTACTTAGTTTATTTCTCATATTAACTTGGTAAACCTACGGTTCATTAGGTAGGGTTTAATGTAATCTCTTTAAGGTTTGAATTTAATGTCGCATGTTATCTTGACAGCTGCGTGTAGATATTTTCACGGGTAGAAAAAGGATATTTTGATTAACTTAACTTGGATTAACCGTAATAAGATTCTTCCTTATTTATTGTATTACATATTAATTAAAGAAATTACATGTATAGCTAACTGTAAGTGTTAGGTAAGGTTCTCATATCTGCTTGTATTTAGAGTAAAACAAGCAAGATATTTACTATCCATACGGTTTTGTATCATGAAAATTTTTCCCATTTCTAAATTAAAAAGTATACAACCTCTTTTTTCTCCATAAAATCTGGTGTTATTTCTAATTTATTTTTTAGTTAACACAATAATTTTAATAATGACAAAAGCTTTTCACTCATATTTTTTCTCATTTATTCGTGACAGGCATTTCAAAATTAGAACAAAAATGGCGTCCATATAAATACGTCAAATAATCTGCAATTTGGTTAATACGCTCCTATATTTAATTATTAATGATTATTTCAACGAATATATTGTAATTTTTAAGGCTCAACCTGTTTCTGTGTGCTTAGGACTAATGTAAATTGTACACGTTAGGGATTCGCTTCATTTTGTCGATAATGCAAAACGTTTTACGTTCAACCTTTTTGTGGGCACAACACTAATTTACATTTTGATACGCCTCGGAAAAGCCTGAAAAAAGCTAATGTAACTCATGTTTGTTCTATTCTTTTAAGAAATAAAATAATATTGCGTCTTGATCAATTTCAGTACATAATACCTGAGTGAAATTATACTTGATTATATAAAAAAATACTGAAAAATCTGAAAAAATCGTTCCTTATTTACTCATTTATGCTTGCCCATAATAACACCTTTTGTAATAAACCCTTCTACTAAGTGTGTTGTATTTATATCTTTAATCTAACCATTGTATTTAACTGGTACTCAAAACCTCTGTCTAAAGAAAAATAAAACTACTAAAATGGCCCAACAAATCGATAAAAACAAACAACTAAAATAAAACAGAAGTAACCATAAACTGGCAAATAAATTCCGCTACTGAATAACAGATGTCGCTACTTGACGCATCATGGCGGCTATTTATTTAAACTAGGCCGATTAATGGTTTTATAGCGAATGCTTGTTTAGTAATTAAAATTATGGGGTATTTGTTTTTTAGAATTTGAAAGTACATTAATATTCGGTGTCGGATTTATGGAAAATAAATGTTAATAACGTAAAGCAGTCAGGTTAGGAGAAAGAAATTACAGATATATTCGGATTTTGTTTACATATTGAACTGCGTTGTAGATCTACGGTGGCGTGTGTGGTATTATCATACGAGTATAATCTCCTTAATATTAACTATAGAGCTAAAGCTTGTTTTTTGTTTGAACTCCCTAATCACTAGAACTACTGGACTGATTCGAAAAAATATAGAGAGATACTCCATTTTTGGAGAAAGACTTGTCCGGTTGCGTAATGTAGGTAATTCCGCTGACGGAAACTAGCAAACGTTAAAAATATCTATTACGTACTATAAAATAATGTTGCATTTCTGAAGTGCTTATCACAGCTTTTTAACTTAAAACTAAAGCCCTAACGTGCTTGCCTAACGTAACTTTAATATTGGAGTAAGATGGATGGCATTTATTTTAAAGTTCGTTCAATTCCGAAGAGTCTCGATACTTCATTCTACGGTGAATGATGAGATTTGATTCTTGAACGAAAAGAGGTAGAACGTTAACCTCTCGCAATTTAAAACAGGATAAAAAACTAGGTATGTTTTAGATAGAGTTTTAGATATGAGTTTTATTTATAAGATAACTTCAGCCTTTTTTGCCGTCCTATCGCATAGGCCTCCTCTCCTACAGAGAAGGACCTTAAAGTCTTTATCTTAGGACTTATCTACTGTCATTATTGGATCATACACCATGATAATATATGAACTAGTAGTCCTTGAGGACCATATGACCATAAAAAGACTTAATGACCATAAAAAGTGAGTGCATTCAGGAACGAAGAAGCTTATTGGTGATGAGTGGTGATGACGTTTGACGATGACGATCAGTACCATAAAACTAAACTAACGTGCGCAGAAGTGGTTTGTTCATATTTTTAGGCGATTTCAATAGTCGCCAATTAACTTCAGAGATGCAAAGCTTCTCTTCCACAAAAATTATCTGTACCCTACTACAAAGACATTAAATGGCTTCAAAGAAACTTCGTTAAGTCTGTTAGCTTCAAAAAAGCTTAACACCAGTAGTCACAAACCCAACTTTCCTCTAAGTGCGAATATTCCACGAACCCCATACATACACACATACAAATATAAAACATACGAGATAAGTGTAGCTACTTTAGATAACCTGGTTAGCCACTGTCGCGTCACTGTTGCTCCGATATCCTTTGTTTTCGTTTTGTTATTGCCACTTCTATGTGCTAGAGTAGCTAATGTTATGTGTTTTGTGTACACGCCTTTTTTTTGTTTGGAAAAATTGGGGATTTACAAACTGTAAGGTTCGATCCAATTGTCAAAAGTTAATAATAACTTTGTGAGAGCTTTCACTTACACGACTTTTCAAAATGATTGGATAATTTACAATTTGTAGAAATAAAGAAAATGTACTCACCTAATCAGAGTTCCTAAGCCTTAAAAACACACTCCATATTAACATTCACCAAAAATATGTCTAAAGTCAAAGCTGAAAAACAAGAATACAACAAAAAAACAGTAGGTAGGTAAGTATCCAAAACGGTTCATCCGTTTAGGAGCTAGGTACGATGCCACAGACACACAACACTAGTAACTTATATAACCCTACTTTTTTATACATCACCCTAAATCAGTTTCCAAAATTACCTACTCAATTAACCTATTTATCAATATCCTTATCTAGTCAAATGTCAAACAGCGACCTTCCTTAGGTAGGAGATAGGACACGTCCAAGCACATAATACCTCTTTATACCAACCCATAATAAACCCTATGTATGAGATATCAAGGTATATTTTGCT
The DNA here is from genome assembly GCF_030705265.1 of Helicoverpa armigera. Taxonomy (NCBI): domain Eukaryota; kingdom Metazoa; phylum Arthropoda; class Insecta; order Lepidoptera; family Noctuidae; genus Helicoverpa; species Helicoverpa armigera. Next base: position 3,404,967 of record NC_087145.1, on the reverse strand, counting down.
TTGGCAAGTGCATTCCAAGTTATGGTGAGCGCCCATACAATGCATGTCAGATGGTTTATCAATGACAATCTGTTTCCTAAGATAGGGGTTGTAATAATGTGGGTAGTTTTGGGTCAATATTTTAATAGTTTTAGAATTGAGGCTAAAATATTTGCCGATTTTTACGCCCCGACGTAAAAAGAGGGATGCTAAAATGTTATGTATGTCTGTTTCACCGTAGCCCTTGAACAGATAAACCGATTTTAATGCGATCGTTTTAAGATGAAATCTGCTTTTCCAGCGGTAGTATTTCGACATGTTTCACCAAAATCGGCCCATCCATTTTAAAGTACCTAATTAGGTATTTTATCATGAGAGCAAATAGGATCTCAGACACAAAATACACAGCAGAAAATGTCGTGTTTAGATAGCGATTCATAGTTTTAAAAAAATAGAGAAATCTTAAGAAACTCAAAAAAAAATGCCATTTACCTACCTACTTAGTCAAGATATTACAACTCGTTAAACATTCACGTCACTATACTGAAAAGCCTGTACCTAACTGACATGAAAAGTTCGCAACGACCGCAGTTTTTTTCTTTTGTAAAACAATATTTGTTTAGTATCATTAACCATCAAAATACGCCACTTAATTTATACATTCCATTAATAATATTACTCCCAAAGGGGATGGCAACTAAAAATAATAGTAATTATATCTTTGGAAACCGCCCCGCTATGAAAATGTTACTTCCTCAGGGCATAATTGTAATATTTGAGTTATTGTTCAAATGCGTGACATTCGTCAATTACGAATTAATCATTTTGTAAGTATAATTGTTTGTAAAACTTATGAATAACTTATATCGGTCAAAATACTGTAATATATCGGGGTCATTATTGTTTTAATAAGCAGGTTTTACCAAAAAGTTTTGACATACACTGGCTACTTTCTCACACAAACAAATAAATAAAAAGATTTAGTCTCTGTTTGTACCTAATATTAATAGATAAGTGCATTCCAGATGCACAGCGAAGGTATTTAAATATCCTATACACGGTACTACATAAATATACGAAAACTACAAATCTTTAATTTCTGGATGGCGAATTAAGCTTTTGCAAAGCTTCTGTCATTTCTGTTTCTCTATATTACATGAGAAAGCTTGATTAGGTTTAACTTAAACCCCAAACAAGGTATTGTTTTGAAAGCTTGGTTAATTTAGGGAACTTTTTTAGCCGGTCCGAAACGTGCGTGATATTTGAGAATTTGTTTCTGATAAAGAGTATTTTGTTTTAGAACGATAACATTTTTTTACTTTACATTGTACTGTAAAATTAAATAGCATAGGTACGTCATGTATGTTACCATTGTTGAAAGAAAATAACAGAGAAGAGCTTTTGTTAGGCAGCATAGTTTATACAGGTTATTAACCGACATGCGTTAATAATTGTAGTAATAAAAGTGCGTCAACTTTTCCATTTTCCATGTCACGAAATATTTTACATGTTGTAAGTATCTACATAATTGGATGTGATTCATAATTTTTATCACATGGTTTTACAAAACGACTGGTAAAAAATATAACTGCTTTTACATTTTGACAGTAGAGCAATATAAAATGCTTTATTAATTCAACAGCAAAAACGCAATGATCTGAGTATATTATTCTACTGTCAGAAAACGTCAAATATTATGACAGTGATTCTGATTGGTTGATTGGTATAGAAACAGGCAATCAATCAATTGAATCATTGCATTCAGCTGTTCCCAAAATACATTTTAACAGCGTTTTTACACTAGTGGATTTTCCGAGCTGTTTTTATACGCGCGAAACGAAACCTGCACGGTTTCATCATTTTAACCGGTGGTTGTCAATTGTTTGCTGCGACACTGCCCGTACGATCCCCTGAGATAAACCGATCGGAAAATCCACCAGTGTGAATGCTGTAAAAGGAATTTTATTTATGTGATGGGAACAAACAGAGTTGAAGCTCAATAATTAATAGTGTCTAATAAATATTTTTTATTTACAGGTAAGTTTCGTGGCAACATTCACCTCAATGTAAATGCAGGTAACAATGTGGGGTGATTCTAGTTTTTAACCGACTTCCCAAAAAGGAGGAGGTTATCAATTCGGCCGGTATGTTTTTTTTTTTTTTCTATGTATGTACATCGATTACTCCGAGGTTTATAGACCGATTTACGTGATTCTTTTTTTGTTCGACTCGGAATAGCTGCCAGTTGGTCCCATAGTCATCAGGTCAGGATCTGATGATGGAAACCCTGAGAAATCGAGGGCAACCTTCGAAAGTTGTAGGCATACATAGGGTAAAAACTTGACACTCAGGTGTACGCCTAAAAGCACTATTCAACAGTGAAGATTTGGAGCTGATCTGATGATGGAAACCAGAGAGGGTCGAGGGAACTCGACAACTGAATATGTAAACTACCTCGTGTTTGGGCTTAAATTATTTGTATTGACAATACCTTTGCAACAGTGAAAGTTTGGAGCTGACCTGATGATGGAGACCAGAGAAAGTCGAGGGAACTCGACAACTGAATATGTAAACTACCTCATGTTTGGGCTTAAATAATTTGTATTGACAAGACCTTTGCAACAGTGAAGGTTTGGAGCTGACCTGATGATGGAGACCAGAGAAAGTCGAGGGAACTCGACAACTGAATATGTAAAATACCTCGTATTTGGACTTATATTCTTTGTATTGATGAGAACTTCCCACTTGTATGGATAGTGACAACTATTCGTATCACTGAAAAGCTTTAAATAAAAAACTTTTTTACAAAAAAATTAAACCGACTTCCCAAAACACTAAAAAGCAAAAAAATAACTATTTTTAGGTGCATCGGCCTAGAAGTCGGTGGCAAAATTAACTTAGTAACATCCATTAGACACCGACTTCTAGGCCGATGCACCTAAAAATAGTTATTTTTTTGCTTTTTAGTGTTTTTATTTTATTTATTAAGTTCATGAATCATGCTTACCATATTAAGGTGCCCATAGAAAACGGTAAGTATTGGCAGAATTGAAAATATTAAAGAATATATCGTCATTGGACTTCCCTGACTATATAAATATTACAAGTGTTTATTTTTAATATCTTTGTTATTTCATGTAATACAATACTTATTTCATGAAATACTAATTTACCTACCCATAGGTACGTACTAAAAGTTTTTATTAACCCAAATAATACACCTTTATACATGTTATTGACTTTTTATTGTTAATTGTAAAAGTATTTTCAAAAAAATCATAACCATTCTTTGCAATCGAGTGTAACCAGAGGTATTTTCAAAAAGCATTTCACACCTGCATTCCTACACAAATGAACTTTAAAACAAGCAGCAGCACAAAATTCATATCTTCGTGAACATCTAAATATTTAGCCGACCTAATTATTGAAGTCGCCCAAATATTCTAGCGTATGAACAAACCGATTGTCTGATCTATTCATAAGTCGTAATGAGAATCGCATTGTGACCACACTAACCTACATTTCTGTTTAGATTTTCACGAAATTATCTTTTATTTGTATCTTTGCTATCTACATACTACATATACCTACATATGTAACAGTAGTTAATATGAATGTCCTTTCAAAAAGGTACATACACCTTGATCTTAAGAGGGTAATTCAAAAACTCACTTTTTTCAGAAGTTTTTTTTTAAGTATTTTCTATTAGATTTTTTTTTAAATCTGTTTTGTTACACGATGAGTATTCGTTGAAAAATGGTATGTATACCTCAAAAAAATAGTTTTTGAGTTTAGCCCCTTTTAGATCTATGTGTGCGAAAAACTGTTGTATAAAAACTGAACATCCAATAAATTGAAAACCATATCAACCAACCTATTAAATGAATTCAACAATAATGTACTCGTTCAAAATCAGCTGTGGTGAGCGGAATGATCAATTCTGCATGTCATGACGACCCGATATCCGGGTAGGTGTTGTTAATTCAATAATTTATAAAAATACGGTGTTGTTAATTCAATCTACACTAATATTATAAAGAGGAAAACTTTGTTTGTTTGGTTGTAATGGATAAACTCAAAAACTACTGGACCGATTTTAAATATTCTTTCACCATTAGAAAGCTATATTATCTGCGAGTAACACAGGCTATATTTTTATCCCGGTGCGAGCAGTAGCTCCCACGAAACGCGGGTGAAACCGCGGGAAAACGGCTAGTAATTTATAAAAACAGGATGTTGTTAATTCAGTATTGATGGATGGATCAGAGTGCTGGCCCACAAAAGCGACGAATGAAAGACAATTGCATGCGGCAGAGATGAGAATGTTAAGAGGTATGTGTGGAGTTACGCGAATGGATAGAGTGAGGAATGAGTATATAAGAGGAAGTTTGAAAGTAGCGCCGGTATCAGAAAAACTGCGTGGAAACCGGCTGTCGTGGTATGGGCATGTGATGCGGAGGAATGAGAGTCATGTTGTGAGGAAGGTAATGAGTATGAACGTGGACGGATATAGTGGAAGAGGAAGACCAAAGAAACGATGGATGGATTGTGTGAAAGTAGATATGGTAAGAAAGAATGTTACTTGTGAGATGACGGCAGATAGAAGCGTATGGAAGAAGAAAACATGCTGCGCCGACCCCAAATAAAATTGGGATAAGGGCAGGAGGATGATGATGATGATGTTGTTAATTCAGTAATGTATAAAAAGGGTGTTGTTATTTCAATAATTTATAAAAATAGGGTGTTGTTAATTCAATAATTTATAAAAATAGTTGATAAAATTCTCTTGTATAAGCAATTAAAGCACATGGTTAGTGTCGCCCAGTCTATTTCTGGGCGCGGTGCTGGACGGACGCCAACGGACAGACACATTAGATGCTTGCGTCGTCAAGGAACCAAGTCAGCTATTGGGAATAATATATACGCCCTTTTCTGTCCCAGTTTTGAGTAACAGCCTTTTCTTGATAAAAGAAGATGCGAGCTTGCTTGAAAGGTTCTTGAAGCGCATGTGTTTATTTGGGTTTCTAAGTGATTTTGGTTTTTATGTTGTGTTCTTCTTCTTCTATTTAGGCAAGTTTTTCAAATGTATATATATATGACTTCTCCTGTTTTGAAAATGGGCTCTGGGACTACGGTCTTGAAATTGTAACAGTTTGTAACTTTATTGATGTTGGTATATAATGTTGCAAGTTGTAAAGGATATTTATAAATGTAAGAGGTCACTGACCTGGTATACACAGTACGATACCAATCTAGACAAATACAGGATCGCTATCAACTAAGTAATACGTATGTGCATGTATGTGTACCTATATTTAGTAGTCAGCTGTTTTTACAACCTGCATTTTTACTAGGGTACATATTTAGATTCGTGAACTTAGGGAACTACTTATGTACCATTCTACCGAGATTTACAAATCCGCGCTTCCCAAAAGTTGTAATCTATATACCCAAGGCCAGACTAATGTAACTTGATCATAGATACCTGTGATGCAAAAGAAAGAAATAACAGCATACCTTACACATACTGGTAAGTACATGCCTGATGCCACTCTCACGTACGCCAAATAATCAACACCATTAAAAATAATCTAATCAAAATTCCTGAAATAGACTACCAAATGCTTCACAATACATCTCACGTAGTGAAAGCACTTAAAATATTTCTATTTCCATCAGAATAAGGTCGTAAATAGCTTAATAATTTACCAAAAATCTCTGACATGGTTGTTCAAAATCTGCCAATTCTGTCATGTGACCAAAACTTTCTGACGATATGGTTACCACGCGTTTTTTCTTTTTCGGCTTGTTCCCACCTGCACCACAAATTCCTTTCCAACGGATCCAAGGAGAAGAAAACAATTCTTTAAAAATAATAGAATCCTTGCCCCTCAGCTTCAAAAGATTTTAAGTACAGAGTAGTAATTTTGATATTTTGCTGACGACACACACAATTTTTTGGAGCCATGTGGAAGAAATTTGAAGGTATATTTTAATTTATGTATTTTTCTCTACAAAATGACCCAAGTGGAAGAAATATGGGGCCCAGTAAGGCCAAGGTCTGCCGGGGCTGCGGGTTGTTCGAAATAGTTACCGCGGCCCTGGTACATAAAATGTCTACGACCTAACACGACGGTTTTTAGTCAGTAAGAGTCTGATACTCCCTCACCGCTGCTAACCCACAGCAGGAGGAGTCATTTGATATTTTTGAGGTCTTTAAAAAAGAGTGGAAGAAAATGTCTGAAAACTTTGAATGGGTTGGGAGTAAATGGGAACAAGCCGTTTTTTCGTCAACCTATGATGCGAACATCGTCACACAAAGACTAGCCAACAAGCTTTATCATAATTATTCTGATACTCTTGTAATTATGGCTTCTATATGTCCGGGAATATTTGCCAAATATAATGCGACCGTCACGTGTCAAAAGGGCGTATCTGTGTTTCGTAATTAATTTACATATGCCTTTTTTCTTTTGACACGTATGTGTGGCTGTGTTTGGATATGTCGGGTGTTTTCGTGTGGACGTAAATCTATTTATATTTGTTTTTATTTACAAAACAAATTGTATGTAGAATATATAGATACGAGGAATCTTTGTATATATATACCTATATTCTGATGCAGTACCTACTGATGGTATCGCGTAGGTATGTTGTTGTTTCTATACTTAGTTTATATACAATCATGTGATCTGAAGCCTCAGATTTAATAAGATTAAATAATAAGCTATTAATACCTTTAATTGCTATCTATTGATTGTTTTAAAATGAGTGGGCAATTGACAACAATCCATATATTTATACTTTTGTGAGTACCTGACTGACTCGAAACAAACTGACACATAAATAAACAAGATGAAGTTTCCCTTCTTTAAAACTCATTTTTTATATAAATACTTCTCACGATTATTAAACATTTATAAGATTAAAGAAAGATGAAAAAACACTAGTAAAAAACAATCTTATTCGATTTTTGAAATTGTTTAAAAACCGTTTAAGATATCAATTCTAAATATTGAATGATAGGCTTCCCGAATATGAATAAAAAAATCGATAACACAAAAGTTTGTAACTCAAGGATGTCAGTTTATAGAAGTTATCATGAAAGAAAAGAAAATCTATTACTTTATTTTACAAACGTAAATGTAGTAACATTTCAATTTAAGCCTTACAATTCAGCAATTAGACTTAAAATTGCCTAACAGTTTCATGTAAAATTTCTCCCCAAGGTTTAAATGAAAATCTACCACAATGGTAAGAAGGAATAAATAAATATGACCGTCGGACACAATATACGGACCAGTCTAGTTTATTTCGGTAACAAAAGTAGTCTGGACAATCTCGAAATGTTTTATTAACACTGGACTGTAAACTATTTTATTTTTAAACGTCGTCTTGTGTTTCTGAGGTTTTGGTAGATGGAAATTTCTGCAGTTTATGAATGTTTAATTCTTGGTTCTTTTCGTTATGAAGATAGATGTGATTAACGCTTACCAAAATGAGTATTCGGTCGGCCTCTTTCTCAGTGCTGGCTTTTACAAAGAGCTCGCGCACATTTTAGGGTACCTTTTTACATTTTGAGACAAAATTGAAAAATATACATTCTAAATGTAAAAAAAAAAAAACTGTTAAATCAAATTTATATTCCCACAAAGTTTTCACCAAACTTCTTGAAAACCAAAATCATCTTAGTTTTAATCCAACCCAGAATTTCAAATGAGGTTCCCAGTTCCCACTAACCCAATTAGTAGCGAAATTAGCTATTATTAATTCTTCGCTGGCCCATCAGATGTCGAGTTTTAGTCGTCACTAAGATATAATACGTTTAGACATAAATCCCTCTGGTCATCAATTATGGAAGAGAAGGAACCCTGAATGGTTTATCATGGGCCTAAACGAACGATTAACTTGGAAGATGGTGGTAGGTAGACTGTTTTATGTACTTTATATTTTATAAATAATATGTATTATGGTAATAGGTGTGATCCTGGTTATTTGGGGGGAGGGGAGTATTTAGTATCATTAAAAAAAGGTACCATTTGCAATAAATTAATTAATCACCTTCATAACAACAGCATGCAATCTAAATCAATCCAATTTAAGAAATTTATTGGTCTAGTGATGAAAAATTCGGTCCGTTCAAAATACCTACATGAAAAGTTAACGCAGGCAAAAATTAAGATTCAAGTTTGAATTCATCAAGGTTGTAAAACAATTTGGAGAATGACATGAAATTATAAAAATCTCGTGTCAAACTGCAAACTACTATAACAATGCAGAATATTAATAAAAATTAAAAATTGCCGAGCTAACTAAAATTTGTGTTATGTGGCCCAGTTTTGCAGTGACAACAGCAAACTTTATTGCCAAAAAATATAATGTGCTATAAAGTAATAATAAATTTATATCGTCATATGCAGATGGCGAGCCAAAAATGACGTAAGAATTTGCGTCATTCGAATCGTCATCCTCAAACGATGGTAATCATTGTAGTGATGACGAAATGGCTATTTACTGACTTTTCTTTAAATAATGATGCGTGTCAATGTGGTCAGATGTTTGGTTATTAAAAGACTTGGTAGCTATCTCTTGTAGTGGCTAAAAATGAGATGGCATGTTATTTCGATGTCGGTCTTATTTTTGATGTTATTAAAAATCTCGTACCTTTTTTGTGGGAAATCAGCAAACGACCCCTCCCGCTGTGGGTACAGTGTGAGAGTGTCAGACTCTTACTGACTAAAAATCACCATGTTCCTTCGTAAGCCCTTTATGTACCTACTAAGGCCCCGGAAACCCTTTTAATCAATGAAATAAATAGAATGATTCTTTGTAGCTATCTGATAACTAGGCAGTACCTATATTGAGTCATGTAAGCTATCATCATAGCTAATATGCAAAAGTTGACAAACTCGATAAAATATACCTTTATTATCGCCTGTTATGTAATTTAAAATAAGCCAATACAATTAAAATTAATTGACACGAAATAAAAACAAAACCATATTCTCGCCATTTTCCGAAATGCAAACCGGAACACGACGTGTTAAGGTTTCGCCCGCCACTTCCGTCCGCCATGTTGCCTGTATTATGTCACTTTGACAGCTGACGGCCACCAGGCAATAAGCCTTTAAATATACTGCCTCTGTAATCCATAAATACTCCATGGTTTTTTTTGGTGTGTAAATTTCGCAAAATGTGGTTAATATTTATGTATGGTGAAGTAAGACAAGGTTGTCAGGAATTATAAGGGATTATTAGGAGGGTTACTTTTTGAGGAAGATAAAAATACCTCACTGACAATGTTACAGAAGAAAGTTACTTAGCAAATGCGAAGTTCACCGACACGCTCCGGAGTAACGTTTGGCGTACCTACAATAGTACTTTACAGTTTACAGATACGTAGGTACTATCATTTTTCAGCATGGCAACGCTCGACTTAGCACCTAAAACCGCGCGACATTTTTTTGCCGCTAGGAATGAATAGCGCGTATGAAAATCGAGAGTATAGGCACGCACGACAAAAAACGCTGTTAATCTTATTGACAAAAAACCTAAGCAACACCTTGTTACCAAAGATACCTTAACCTAATTTGATTGAGTCGCCACAGGAGCATTTCTAACGAAACTCAATTACAGAGAAATACACTTGTGTCTTACCTCAAGCTCACCGAGTGTCAACTAGAGATGAGCCAACGTCCGTAAATATCCGAATATCCGCAGGCTAGCCGACCTAAATAAACTCATTTCGCTTTTAGGTATATAGCTCCGAGAAATATGATTTTATGTGAATGAACCTGGCGGATTTAATTATTATAGAGGTAGTTATGTCGTTGTGAATGAAATGAAACCTCGTTTTAGTCCGAATTACAGAACCTACTAGTTTAAAAATAATGCAAAGGTTCAGGAAATGTAAAGGTAAAGGGTCGCTTATACCTGTAGGTACATATGTGTATGTTCACTCGTCTCTGTCGAGACCCTTCTCAAGAACACGAAAATCCAAAGAGTTCTGTCGTTATTTACAAATGTATACTGAAAAATTGACTAAAACTGAACGCGCTAATGATTTATTAACATGTAAAGTTATTATTTAAAATATTATTTTTACACGTAGTAGACATGTTGTAATTAATTAATTAATAGTAACTTACAGTTCAACAAAAACACCAAAATTAATATGTAATCCATTACAATTTCGTAGAAACGTTTTAATAGCGTGCAGTCAGCAGTTTTAAACCATTCAACCTCATAAATTAAGTATCTCTCTTATTGTTTGAAAATTAAATTCCTAAATTATTCAATTAATTGACTATTTAAAGAATGTATATGCATAGCATTCCCGCAATCGGTTCATTAGATTTAGATCCTGCAACTTAAAAAATTTACTTACAAAACTTTTTATATTAACTTTTTTTACTAGCAAAGTTATGCATATGCTACGCATTTAACAAGTCATATAAGTTATTTTTGGATATCCAAAAATACATTATTTTTACCTTAAATGTTATGCAAAAAATCATTTAGATATCGTAACCATTTTTTTAAATATAATTATAAAAGCTAGTGATGTCCCTTATATCGGCAGTTGTGTATAAATATCCGCGCACATAGAAGTGCAGTCACTCGCAGCGCGGCTCGCTGACACACACTGTCACTCATGCGATACAGACACGCTAACTACTTAAATAACATTAGCACTGCTTGTTTCCATTCCAAGATTAAAAACTATTTTAATAGCCATGCATTTTTTAGGTTCTTGCAAAGTCAAAAAAGATGTTATGTTGGCATAAATCAAAAAAAATCATTTTTCATTAAGATAACTAAGTTAATTGATTCGATGCTTCATACCTACTCAGGATTTGTGTAAACTGTTTATATTATTTTTCTATGCGTTTTGAAACTTAAACATCCATTAAAAAAATACTTTCTACCTTTCATTTTTACCCTAAGTACTGTAGCATTGGACAATGCCTACAATTTTCGGTATGTTGAACATAAAAAAATAGATTACCCAAAAAGTGGAAGCAACAAAGGTATAAATATCCGCATATCGGTCACGTCCCTACAGACTCAACCCATTTCGCCAGTTACCAGTTAATTCCCAACTATCTTTACGTCATAAAGCATCTGTCAAAAGTTTACAACAAAAATGACGTACGGGAATGTCGTGTCGTGTGACATTGGAATCGCACAGCCGCAATGAATACATGACGCGCCCCCAGGAAGACGGCAATTGGCGGATTAACGCGTTCCCATTTCCTTGCCGTACACGATATTGTGTGGCCACTTATAGTCTACGGTATATGAATTAACGTAGTGTTGCATTTGTTTAATTAAATATTTTTTGCTTAGTATTTTATGGCTTATAATTATGTTATAACGTGAGGAGGTTGCATAAGTTTATTCAATGAAAAAATGGACATGTATTTTTTTTTTGCTGTGGCAACCGCGTCGGCGTAGTGGGAGCGTACTAGAACACTACCTCTAAAAACAGTTTATACTTTTAATGCTATGTTCCACTATTTTAATAAAATAAGTAATTAATAAATCATACAGGTTCACATTGGGTAAACCTCGGAAAACATAATTAATTCAGAATTGGTTAAACAAACCACGTATAAATAATAAATCGTTGCACCCGCCAATCAAAAATTGCATCACCAGTTAAAAGCTTTTCTACGTAAACTATGTCTGTATCACACCCGTGTTAGTTGTTAGTCATTAAGTAGATATCTATATCTATACTAATATTATAAAGGTGAAGAGCTTGTTCGTTTGTTCGTGAACGAAATAATTTTACTAACTACATAAATACTAAACTGATTTGAAAAATTCTTTCATCGTTGAAAAGCTTAACTCTTCCCGAGTAACATAAATTATATTTTATCCGGGTGCCGGCAGTAGTTCCTACGGGAGGCGAGTGAAATCGCAGGAGAATAGCTAGTCACTAATAAACAAATTTAAAAATGCGACTGGATTTACGTAGAATCACTACGTAACGTACTGTGTTGATATAAAACAGTCCATGTGTCAACCGAGGGCATCACCTATAACGAAAGTGGTTCATCCGTTTTTGCTTGAAAGAATAACAAACATACATCCATACACTCTCACAAACTTTCAAATTTATAATATTAAGTAGGATGGATATAAATAATTATAATATTTTTGAACAACCTGAGGTTTTCATTTAACATAAAATAAAGTACAGAAAATTAAATATGCAAATGTTTACGGGTACCCGCAACTTAAATGACACTTGTCCGTGACTGTACCTCGAATAAAGCCGGTCACACAATGGAACTGTCAAGTGGCGAAACACTTTTCATCGCGATTGTACCAAAGAAATGAGGAACAGATTTTAAAATCAATGCGAACTTTCTATTTTATATTATTCTTTTTGTTTTTTATTTCTGGCATGGTGAAGTAGGTGGTGGGTGCTAAAAAAATCGCTATAGTGTGGTTCTACTAAAAAGTACATTGATTAAAGTTCCCAAAAAAAAGTGTTCAGTAATAGTCTGATGATGAATATTAAATTATATCCAAGTTATCGTTACGAGCAAGAGACTTTTTAAGGTAAAAATACAGGTAGAACTCAAAGAAATAAAGCCGAGAACCAAAAAAATTACAAGAAAGAAAAAATACTTGGACGAAATCTTGCCTCTTTTTATAAAGCCAAGACAAGATGATCTTAGCAAATATGGCCACTGCATTACTTGAAATGAAACCAAAAACATCTCAGGAATTCACAGTGAACCAAATATCTAGCTAACCCTTTCTCAAGGAAAAGTGCAGATAACAGTATTTTAACATAATGCATGAAAGTGACATTTTTGGGTTACTTTCTTACATTTTCTCCCGAAGGAAGAGGTACATACTGCAGACTTTCAGTCGGCCGATACTTTTGGTTGGGGTTAGAAATCAGTATGAAGATGAGTGGTAGTATAATATAGTACGCAATTATCAAAGATCAGGTATTTATCCGGTATCAGACCGACTGAAAACATTTTTTTTTCTTAGCCCGTACTGTCTCACTGCTGGGCAAAGGCCTCCCCATTTTGCCTCCACACCTCTCGATCTTACACCAATCAGGGTTGTAGGAATCCAGATTATCCCTAAAAAAATTGACAACGGGTCAACTTTCGGCCGACTGTTTTGTCTGCAGTGTGAGTACACTAAAAGCGATATTTTTGTGATATTTTCCTACATTTTCTCCCCAAGCAAGGAATACGTCACGTTTTCCGCTAAATAGGTCAACACTCGTGAAAGAAGTATTAAGCAGTTTTGCCGACTTGATATATTGCAGTTTGAATTGTAAAAGGTTGTTAAAAGATACTTTTAATATATTATGAAAGAATCTGATCTACCTATGTGCGAAAGATTATTTATTTACATGGGTACATTGGTACATACTCGAAAATCACTTTGTATATTATGCTTTTCCTGAGAGCACTGTTAATTCTAAAGATTTGTATTCATATGTTTTTCATGAGATAAGTGGTTCACTTTTATCCCGATGCACGAAGCGATTTCCTTGGGAGGTGTTACGGCTAGTTACTAATAAAAGCTCATAGTTTACCGGACAAAGACCTAAAAATGTACCTACTATCTTTTAAAAGGAGCTGAAAACTGAAGGTCGCGATGTAAAGGAAAAAATATATGTTCTAGATATGCTTATTTTCGGGCGATTTTACCATTAATATGTAAAATTAATCATTGAATGATGAACACACAGATTTAAACTTTGTTATCTGATCTCACAATTAGCGAAGATAAATTAGTTCTATGTATAAACTTAACTATAATAGTAATTACTCACAACAATACCGACCTACATAATTGCTCGTGTATGGGAGATATTAACGTCTCTAAAGACTAAACTAGTTTATCTATCTTCTAGCTAGAAATATTGTTTTCTCATCTCATAAGATATGCAAGCAAGAAGGAACGCACTACATTTTAATATCATTTCCTATTCGAGTTCATTTCTCATATTTAAAACAATTTAATAGAATTTCAATTAAAAACGCACACACTCATACATTACAAGGCTCTAGTTTCTGACGTCATTATGCCTTGCAATACTTTAGAATCATATGACGTCATAACTAGAGAGAAACATCTCTGACTTACGAGTATATATCAGACAAACATTATTGGCAAAAACACTCGGTGCCTCTCAGCGTTACCCCAAGGCATTAAGAGGCGGCATTGAGGCGACGGCTCGGCCTTGACCCGCCCCACCTCACCCCACCCCGCCCCACCCACAACCCCGAGCTTAAGCAATGACCTAAGATTTCCATAACGAGAAATCTCGAAATCCTTTAGCAAAATTCATATGATATTCAGTGTTATAAGTTGGAGATAAGCTTGTCAAAATTGGTTGGGTTTTTGGGGTGTCAAAACTATTGTGGATAGACTTTTGAAGTTGAACAATAGTTAAAAGTATAAATTCAGACAACCAAAGATGTCGTGGATACATACAAGTTTTATGTCCGAATCGAAAAAAAACAAAGCACAATGTAATTTACCCTCTATTTATTCACAAATGGAGCATTTAAAACAATACGCCCCAGTCATCAAAATACGCTGTCTATTAATACCATACCTATCATCTTGTTTTTATATTTGGATCGTTGAAAATCAAAAAGGGAGGCATAATATAATTTTGTGCATGAGTAATCATATTTGAAAACCCTTTTACTTTCGCGTTGCTCATGGCGTCGAAAGTTTAATCGATTCGCATATATACCGTTGATTCATTCCAATTTATCTTAGTAACTGTACAAATTGAAGGGATTTTTAAGCTTTTTAGTTTAGCATGGACTTTTTGTATTGAATATTAAACGTGATTTGTTGGCAATTATTTGGTTATTCATGTACAAAGTATTAATATAATAAATCATGAGAGTGCATGCTGAAATTAATAGATTTCACCGTGTGCACATCAAAATTGTATAAAAGTACGAAATAGGCAAGTGATTTTCTGTCCGCAATTCTTATCGTAAAATTATAATTTAGTTAAAACTGGCTTAATCAATCCGGTAGATAGTTTAGGGAGAAACTGTAAAAAATATCTGTACAAACTTTTGCGTTTATAATATTAGTCAATATATGAGTATTATTCGTAGGAAGTAATGTATTGATCGATTTCTAAAAAAAAGTTTAATTGAAGCTATGGCTTGATTACATAAAATTAAAATTGTATAAAAGTTCGAAATAGGCAAGTGATTTTCTGTCGGCAATTCTTATCGTAAAATTATAATTTAGTTAACTGGCTTAATCCATCCAGTAGGTAGTTTAGGGAGAAACTGTAAAAAATATCTGTACAAACTTTTGCGTTTATAATATTAGTCAATATATGAGTATTATTCGTAGGAAGTAATGTATTGATCGATTTCTAAAAAAAAGTTTAATTGAAGCTATGGCTTGATTCATTTTGATGAATATGCGATATTAAACTGATGCAGCTTATTTCCATCAAACTCACAAGAATTAAACGCATTTCTGCTCAATTAAATCGGCTGTTTTGTACTAGAAAATATTGTTTAACGTGCGCACACGCGTAATTGTTGCTGGTTTGTTTCTTTTGGCCTTTATATGCGGAGTTTTGGCCAGTATTCAATAACACGGCAATTGCATACGACCACAAACACTAGACCTGTGTCAACAGAAGTTCTGGGTACAATACTAGGTCTGCTTATAGTGGTCATAACATTAGATGGGAATACGGCTCTTTTAATTGTTTTAAACCTATTTTTATTGTTGTCTTTGGGGCACATTCCATAGTAAACTGTTTCATTATTAGGATCCTATTTTGTTTTACAATGAAGTAAAGAATACTTACGTAATGAAATGTATTCTTTGAATTGGGAGAATAAAAAACTTTTCTATGCAAGACACAGAAACGTCCTCTTTTTTGTAGTCGGTTAAATGGTTGAAAATAAAAACTTAATTTATAGGTACACTTATCAATAATGTGACACCTACTTGACAACCTCTAAAGTTACTAAAGAGAAAAAATATTAAATGACAGGGTGTGCAAAAAATAAAACTACCCTCATATTTAAATACCAAAACCTTGTTTTCTTTCTGCTCAACAGATGGCAATGATTTGCAATTCAAATAGAAAAAAAAATACGTTTGACTTCACAAATCAGTTTGCGCAATTCTAAATTATGTTAACCGTTATTTTTACAAACGAATTTTAATTGTTTCTTATTTTGAAAACTAAATCTCTTTTTAAAAATATTGGGGTGTAGTGATTCTTATAGATCATAATAGATGGCATTAATAGTTGAACCGTAGAAATCTTTACCTTATATTGGATTTATTTGATTATTTACTAAATATTTTATAGATATTTAACTTAGAATACTTATTTTGAATAAAGATGCAACATTTAAAATGTAATTAAGACATGGCACGTGTCACAAAAAATAAGTTCTCCGTTCAAATTCTGGATGGCGCAATCAAAGTTCCTTGCGTATGCGCATTGTATGTGGTCTTGAAGTTCTGTACCTCATGTGGTCCTCTTCTACACAGTAAGCCAGTGTTCAGGGAGCTGGCCTCAAGTCCCTGACTGTCATGTATCTATACAACACTTCATCTTTCTATATGTGTTCGTAACCACCAAAAATGAAAAAAAAAATCCTGGCACTATGACCGTTTAGAGATTTCTCAAACCCACTGAAGTAGATACTTCGACCACTTACTTTTTACCTTTATTATTATTCTTATTTACTTATTTTTATTTTTTGTAAAAAAAAATGTAAGAAGTTTTTTTTTAATGATGATGCTACTTACTAATATTTTTGTTCGTTGTAAGTGTGAAATTAAATTGTATGGAACTGAATGACCTACATTATTTACATTTAATTAAAATCGGTTCTAGTAAAAACCAAACAACCTACAACTAAAAAAGTAAAATTAAAATTATACTCTGAAACGATTCATAAGGGACTTAAGGGAAATGCAAAAGAAAATAAGGAAATTCCTTAAAAGATAAAAAGAAATCTCTTGATGTTATCTTTTGGTTTAAACGAATTAAACATCATTACACTATCTATTATAACACAGAAAAGGTAGACACATCACATGACTTGGTTTTATCTAATCTATACACATTTTAATAAAGAGAAACATTGTTTTTTGTTTCTACCCTAAAAGCATCGAAACTACAGAACCATTTGAAAAAATCTTTTACTGTTGGAAAGCTACACTCTTCCCGAGTTACATAGGCCATATTTAATCCCGGTTCGGGCAGTAGTTAGTGAAATCGGCTAGACATACAATAAAAAAGCTAGACGTTAACAAAATATGAGTGTAAACATTAAGAATACATATAATTACATATTATTTAGTCTGTATGTTTGTAAGGTCGTCTAATAACAGTAATCACTGACCTTACCGGATGTCTGAAGCGGTGCGTGCGCGCAGCCGGAAATAAACATGTCCGCCAATGCGAAGAAAAGACAGAAAAACTGTGGAATGTTTTCAAAAAATTTACAAGACTGTTCGTTATTCTTTTGCAGATGATTAACGGTCTATATAGTGAAGTGTTTTTGACATTAATGTTTCAATTTGTTATGCCCGGTTTACATTATTCCAGTCCAGTGATCTAGCGAGATTTCCAGTACAGTGCTGGACTGGATCTGTACGTCTACACTATTCCAGTTATTTAGAAGCCGTTGAAGTGTGAACACTATAGTGACAATGATTTCAAGAAGATATCAGTTCCGAAAATGTTTCAAACGTGCCCAATCAGTCTTGCTACAAGAAGTTATTAATGAGGTTGATAAGGAACTAAAAAAAAAGGAACGGATTTGGGTGAGAAATTGGATCAGCGAAAGAGATCAAAAAGGAGGGTCAGTAATACTTTTGCAACAACTGAAGGTGGAAGATCCCAATGAATATAGACTGGCACTGAGAATGACAGCAGAAAACTTTGAAGAACTGTTATCATTAGTTTCGATTAATATCCAGCGTAAGAATACGTTGTTCAGAGATGCTATACCCGCAAAAACAATGCAAAAAAGTCCGCAAAAACAACCAACACATGTGTACCTCGTCAGCACTGGAATAGCACTGGATTGGCCGTCTACATTATTCCAGTTGCACTGGATTGGTCGCACTGGATTCAAAAGTAGACCGCAAATCCAGTTACTGGACTGGAATGCTTACTGGATTCAGTTCATTCCAGTGCTGGTTTACATTTTTCCAGTAAGCAATCCAGTACTGGACTGGATCGCTGGACTGGAATAATGTAAACCGGGCATAAAGAATTATGCAGCATATTTTTATGTAGTAGGTACTAGAAACCGTTTCTGTTTGTAAACTTTGTTGGCTAGTATCCTTCTAGCAAGGAATTGTAGTGAAGTCAAATCAAAATGCATTTTTTTTCTTTCTGTGTTGTGGTAGTGTCTATGAACTGTATTTCCTTTAGGCCCTAGTTGTCTTAAATAGAAGATAAAAAAATAATTTACTTTAAAAAAAACCTACACTTAAAAGTTCAAAGATACGACTGTAAACCGAAGTATGTAAAAAACAAATAGGATTTTCATAGCATATGCTAAGAAGTTGATAAAACTTTGTCATATATTTGTTATAATAATTTTTGGCCTTCTTTCGTTTCTTCATCGTATTCCATGACGAACACAATTTGATGGTTTCAGTTTATTGTTTTGAATAAATCCCACGGCCGTCTTGTCATCTGCGATTTATATGCGTGACTGATTAATTAATGGTGGTCTATGGTGACCGTTCATGGTGGCAGTGATAAAATTATTATTATTAAATGAAGTTCTTTAGATTTTAGATTGTTTAGTTAGAGCGTTGAATTTTGTGCCCAGCCTTTTCCCAACTTTGTTGGGGTCAATTGCTAGTCTAACCAAGTGCAAATAATCGCAAATATTAATGTTATATATCCAATGTGACATAAGAGGTTAATTTCCCGGATCGATAAAGTTTTGGTGACTGGATCTCAGACCTTTTTTATGGGAAATCGGCAAATTACCCCTCTCTTCACTCACAGACTTGACTCATGCTGCACTTACAGCTGGTCAACTCTGATAGGGTGTATCAGACTCTTGAGTCTATCAGACTCTAACTGACTAAAACCCACCATGTTCCTTCTGAAGCCCTATATGTACCAGGGCCGCGGTAACTCTTTCGAACAATCCCACAGCCCCAGCCGGCGCTAGAACTCAGTTTAGATTTTGGTTAACTACCAAAATACCCGTGTAATCTAAGGCCGTACCGTTTACGTTGATATTCAAAATTCATCAATAACAGCGTATCTCAGCCCAATAACACACAAAGCCTTAGAATCAAGCAACGGCTTCATTTGTTACCAAAGCTGAGCTGTTAACTACACAATATGCTATTGTCTTTGTTATAATCCGCCATGTTATCTCAGACCAGAGACAATAGCTAGTTTGGGACAAAAGCTTTACTATGTGCTTTCTTTAATGTGAGCATCTAAGATCGCGACTTGCGTTTTGTGTAACCGAATTGTGTTTAAGAATAGCATGCATACTCGTGTATATTAGTTGTCGATATCTCATGTATATACTTATGAGGTATAAGTAATTTACACAAAGAAAAACTATTGATATCGACCAAACAAATTGATCTAATCGTAAATACCTGCGCTAGGCTAAATACCCGACCTTTGACCTCAGCGTTCTTAAAAATGACGTGTAAAAGTGATTTAATGTCCAACTTGCAAAATAAACGATTTCATTTCATTTCATTTGTTATGTGCATACTTCCATTCATCTCCATATTTATCAAGCGCCCGATCCAACTGTTGGACGACTAAAAAGTCTGCAGAGTACGTTAATAATATTAATTTATTTACTCAGAAACAATACATATAGTTCTTCTTACAAAACTAGGCTGACAGATTTAAGGGAATCGAATACTGATACAATCACATTTGTGAAGTCAAATGAGGCAATCAATTTCGCTAACAAATACCAACATTTGCCCACAATTTCCACAATAATAATGAAATAATTAATATCATTCAGTAAAATGTGATCTAAATACTGAAAGCTCGAGTTGTTCGTGACCCAAAAACTTGATTGCTACGAACTACGCTGGTGCGTCTACGAGGCTACGCGGCTACGGAGCGTAGCGGCTACGAGGTGGTATGTGGCTGCCAGGCAATTAAGTTTGACCTCAAACCGTCGATATTTTATTACTTTACTAATTCTAGATTTTTTTACACCATATGTTCTCTTTTAGGTCGTAAAGAGTATCTTAGAAAGCTTAGCAAGAAAATCTTCAACAACACTAGGACCCGAAGTCACAGACAACTAAAACGTCGTTTTCGCTTAAAACAAACGATTACTTTGAAAATTAACCATGAATATTTGTTTTAAGAAAACCGAAGTTAATTTTGTAGGTGGACTTCAGCCTAAATCCTACTTTTCCGTAACCAGAAATTGAAAAATCATTACTACTACAAAATACTTCAGTATCCTATAAACTATTTAAGTGTAATTTACTCCAATTGCAAAATATACCTTCATCATCATCTTTCTGCCCTGTTCCCAAGTCATTTGTGGTCGGCGCAACATGTCTTTTTCTTCCATTCCTCTCCCTCCCTTCTGCTTCATGTCCTCTTTCAGGCAATCAATCCATCTTTTCCTCGGTCTACCTCTGCCTGGAGAGGAGATGAATGGAGGAGAAGGATGGAGATCCTTCCACATTCATACTTAGCACACTCTTTATAGCATGTGTTTCACCCCGTCTTATCACATGCCCATACCACGACGATATTTTATTGCAAAATATACCTTGTTATCCTATACTATTTAAGTGCCGCATTATCAATATCTCGATCACTGATGCAGAAGGGTAGCCCAGCATCAATTAACTTGATAGAATACAGACGAGATAAGTTACCACAACTTGTCTAAGATCTGAGGTTTAGATCTAACCCATCCCGGGCTGACATACCCGGGATAAGTTGGGCTAACTTTATTATGTCTCAGCTGAAACTTGATACTTACAAGTCTAGATTGTTACCGAAGTTAACCTTAAACTTACATGTATTATTATTTTAATTTAGTTTTAGTAGTAGAGAATAATTTTGCAGCTCAAAATATTATTAAGTAATGTTTAACTTAATAATGAAAATATTGCAAGACGTTTTTTAGCTTAGTAATTTATGAAGTCAGCTAAATCGTAAGCTATTCAAAGAAAACTAAATAACAATGCATGTGTAAATACTTCATTCAAACCGCAAGGTTATGCTGAAATAAGTTCAAAAAACTTAACCCAGTTAAAGAAATAACAGAAATAAAATTTCCACGTACGAGAAACATGTTGTATTAAAAATATGATACGTATATTACAAAATATAACCTTTGAAAGCTCACGTTTGCGTTCACGTTACACTCAACGAGCTTTTCATTTATTTTTATTTCACGCTAAGCTTAACATTTAGGTCATTTGACAGTTACGTACGAACCAGCTCATAGACTAATCAGACCTTCCTTGTTCCAGGTTAATGTGCCACGAGACGACTGACAGAGACAGAGGATCCCGACACTCCCTCTAAAACGCCTTATATGGAGCGAGACGGGTATACCACGCGTGCTCTGCCGCGTATAAAAACACACAAAAACCGCGGATGTAGGTAATAGCACGGGAGCTTAAGCTTCTAAATTGTAAAAAAAAAACATTTAAATATAAATATTGTTAAGCAAAATTGCAACGTTCAACCGATTTTGAATTTCGAGCGCCTAAATCCGATCAGACTTTTTCGCCTAACCTTTTAGTGGACACCTGGGTGCTTAAAATGGACTTGCCTTACTTAAACTCGAGTGTATAGTCCGGGGTGGTGTGTAGTATTAGTTGTTAGTATATAATAAAGTACATAAGGCGGTCGGGACGGTGTGTGATCTCGGGGCGCGAGCGGCTTGTGTGATGCAGCGGCGGCCGAGACGGCGAGACTGTCGGCTACCCGTGAAGCAGCCTTGTAAGCTGGTCTGACGAATCTGTAAAGGTAAGGACTCCTTTTATTATGTCTAACCCTGCCATTTCCCACATATAACCAAGAATGAGTGCTAATGAAACTTCTGACAGCAAAATCGCAAAGTAAAACCTTCTCACGTGGATAAAAATGAAACGGGGAGAAGAATGTAGTTCCTAGTTTCCTCAGCCATAAGAAACAGTCAGTTTCAAGACAAAGCTTAACCTGAAAAGTATATGAAACTAAAAGCATAGGTTAACTGCGATAAGCCTACTAACTACAATAACGCTTGAGTGAAAAGTCATGTAACTGTTTAAAAGCTAAATTAAATGCTACATGAGCTTATTAAAATTCTTAAAGTGTTCTATTTATAGGAAAAAATAAGTATGTACTTCCTTACGTTAATATTATAAATGTGAAAGTAGCTAGATTATCCCGCTTTCACTCCGAAATTACAGAATCGATTTACTTAAATAGAATTTGGTCACATTGAGTGTAAGAAAGGACATAGGCTACTTTTTATCCGCGTGCGGATAATAGTTCCCTCGGGACCTCAGAGTACGGCTAGTTCTGTATAAATGTGAAAAGTTTTTCTGTTTATTTGATCAGCTTTCATGAATAAAGCTGTGTCCATTTATTTAGATTACATGTTTAGATGGATCAAATGTAAGTCTGAGAGTGTATTTAACCTTAAATGTATCGTAAGTATATAACATAACGTCGGAATCAAACCAATAGCGAAGGAAAAAATATAAAATGAAAAGTGTAGAATAAAATTTTATAGTAAAAATCCTGTAATAAAAACATACCTACTTAGATTACGCCACCCAACTCAAAAGAATATCAGGGCCAACACTTCAATAAAAAATTGCAATCAAAAATCTCTTTGCCTACAATTTTGACCTAAATATAAGAGTGTGAAATAATACGTCCTTCCGCTCAATTATAGCAAACTACGATATTAATATTGCAGTTTTATTGTCCCTATTTTATGTGTTCTATATTTGCGGTCGATGACGTCATAACGTGATGTAATGTAAGGTTGTACGTTGATATAGGCGGAAATTAATATGTTCAGCTGATCCTAGGAGTCCTAGTTTCTTTATTGTGTTTAAGTATTTGTGAGACTTGCGTGCCTAGCTTATTTCTTAGAGACTGAAGGGAATCATTTGGGTCACTTCCAGAAATCTTGTTCTAGAATGTTGTTTGTGATTTGTGTTACTTCATGATATATATGCCTATTGTAGTTTTATTGATAGGTACTCTGGAACTGACCTAGGTCAATGGACTGTTTGCTTAATTTCCTATTTGGATTTGAGTTCAGATAATTTATTGAAGTTTGACCTAGGATGATTGTACGAAAATATGAGCTTAAATATACACTCGAAGCTATTGAAAAGTTCCAATTTTTCTTTATGAAATGCTTTCTGAAAAAGTAGGAATCACTAAAATAACAAGAACAGATCTCTTACTTAAAGTCTTATTAGTTTGGTTAAATTCAAAACAAATTAACTATACCTTACGTTTGTGCTCTTTAATTTACTAGTTTGACATATCGAAAAATAATCCTAACTTGTCGTAACTCTACAGAAATAAAATAGATTCGATCCATCTCTGTCACTCTTGACCTGAGATAGTTAGACAAAAAGAGACAAATATAGACTTTTGTCTATCCGGGGTCGAGGGCAGTAGGGCACTATCAATCGTGGAGTGTCAATCGTTGGGTAATATCCTATCTGGTCCTGTTAGTTTACTTGTTTATCAGTAGGAAAATATATTGCCTTTTCAGTTTGGACAGGCAGGTTTGGTCGTAGAAAGTACTTTCAAGGAGCTGCGGTAACATGTAATGCTGTTGACAAAATAGCTAATGACTTCAAAACGTCTGTGGCAATTTAAGTAAGACTTATCTAAGAAACACCACTGGACAACCAGCTTTCAATAAGAGCTGCGGTGTCAGAGACATACCTACATACATAGCGGTCAAACAATATTTGAAATGTGTAAAAAAACATGATAAGTATAAGAGTTTATTTCATGAAGTATATACCTTACCAAGAAATAATTTCTTAGTAATTCTACACATTTTTAAATACAGCTGCAACAATAACATCTTACTACCAAAGCCAGTTATTTAGCAGAACTTCGATAATACTACACAGGGAGTTAAATACAGCCTACAGTCAGTATGACACTCAAGCCTTGTAATTAAACCAACAGTATATAGACGGTGAGAAATACTCAGGCAAACCCTGAGAACCGTGCTAGTTATACCACCTGACAAATAAAACACGTAGAAGGGTTAAAACAATGGAGAACAAAATTACTGGCGGAGATGTCATAAAGGAAAATCTCCGCTAAAATGCGGGTGTAAGGAGCACTTTACTAGCTGCACACGCCGTCTGTGAAATACTCTCATTATTTTCAAATAAATTCACCAATATTTGACAGAATGGTTTTGATTTGACAAGGAACCCGAACGTCTCGTTAGTTCTAGTAACTGTTCTCGCCTACAGTACGTTGCTTGACCTACAAGAAGGTGCCTGACCTACCTTGCTTATGGCATCTCTGGTTTTACTTCTTCCATGGTTAAAACTTAAAACGAAGAGGACGCCATCTTGATTGATGGAGCTATTAATTTTCGCTCAAGATTTTGTGACTCTTTTCATATTCATTTATTGCTCTTGCAGTTTTTGCTCATTTTTTACTTTAAAGGTAGCATTTATCTTTGTGATTTACTTACTTACATTTTTAAAACAGACAACGTTTTTATAACTATAACGTGACTACAGAGTTATTAGAAAAAGTACATAATTATGTATCAGTGACACAACTACATAGCTACATAAGTATCTATGTATTACCAAGATCTCTAAGTGGAACTAGGGTTGATTTTCATCAGTAAAAGTCGGTCATAAATCCAATCAGTTGATCAGTTGCTGGCTTGTCAAACAAAAAAAAAACTCATAATTAAACAGATCATCATCCATGCCAAGCCTTTTCCCAACTATGCATCCTATTCCCGGGTGCAGCTGTGTATCAGTGTTCTACGTGAACTAGGCTAGTACTAGGCTGCCTATCTGACCTCTTTTCCCCCCGGTACTCCTCGGTAAGTAGGTAGGTAAATACCAATACCTAAATCTGTGCCCCAGGCAGATATTTGTTTTTTCCGACAGTGGTAGTTTCGTGACAACTGGGTCAACTTACAACCGTGCCCCATAGCAACCCAAATAACTTATTCAGACTTGGATCAAATAGTTGCTGAATATTCTTACCAGGCAGTTCGTAAGCAATTTCTACGCAAAAGAATAAGTAAATAGCCGGTATATAATACCCGATCGATGTACAACGAAAGTAAGAACGAAAATAGGCTTTAAAAGCATAAGTCGTAGCCCGTAGCTACCTTCGTAAACTCAAATTCATAAAACTGCTAACTGAATAAAATCGTACGAGAAAATAGCCGTGCCGGGTTGTTGACCGCCGATTTAAAGGTCACCGGTTCAAACTAACTTCAAATGAAGTACAACATAACAACCGTACGAAACAGACACAAATACACTATTCATAATCATTAAGAATTCATGTGAATGAAAAATAAACGTGTACCTACCTAATTAAATATGTAGGTAACTTACAAGCGCCTGAATTCTTCCGCTTAGCAACAAAACTCAGAGCTCCGTATTATAGAATCGGATTTAACCCGGTGCGTGCATACGACATAAACAAACGTGAAGACCGAAGCTCGTAAAGACCGAATGATGACTTACAGAGACCGGGAATAAAGTCGGGCTGGAGTTGTAAATCAATACACTGTCAAACAATAACGTTTGGAGCGATGCGGACTTCGAGTGGCTCCAGAAAGTCGTATATATTGGAACAAGCCTGTCGGAGTTCGCGCAGAACGCTTGAGAATGTCAATTGATATTTTTAATATACCGTGATGATTTTTGCTCTGAATAATGAACCAAAAAGTAGGTAAGGCTACTTTGTCCGCCTTCAGTTATCTGAAAAATAACATTAAGATAATGGTAAGATTAAAGAATTCTTGACGATTGATATCTACCCATTTCTGAATCAATTTAATGCTGGTTGACGTCCTAGTTTTATCTTACTTATTGAGTACAGCAATTGAATCTAATTGTATTTTTAGGTAATTTTTGGTCATACTTTTCAACTAAAGAAATTGAGAGAAGGCAACCTATCTTCATAGTTGAAAGCTAAGAATGTATCGAAAAATATAATAAGATTGTTCTAAAAATGTTATGGTTTTTCGAGGTCACTGACGTAAAAATACCCTTATAAAAATATAATACTCTATTGTGCCGCTAGATGCCGCCTCAATCCCTTGAGTGTAACGAACTCTGCAAACTCTTCCCTTGGAAGCCATATTGGATTTACATAGCGCGCGAAATAAAATTATTACTAGGATTATCTCGGGAAAATTAAACAAACACGATCTATTTGAGGGTTTAATGGTAATTTATTTAGTTTTATCGGTACCTAATTTGTTGTTTAATACGGGTTGGAAGTAGTATTTCTAATTATAGCACTCATGAATAAACCGAAACTTTAATCAGGTTCAAATTTTTATTTGATCCCATTCAACATCAAAAATGTGCTGTTTCGGGTGAAATCCTAAAACAGATTTTCTTTTCCTAGATTGCTCAATTTTCAGATGTGACCCTGAAAAAAGAAGAAAATGTCGTTTTATTGATTTTCCTACATTGTCACATTTTACGACTTGTGTCTTTAATTTTTTGTACGGTCTACGTTTTTACCGTGAAGAACAAAAATATCTCCATTCTGTTTTTACAAAGAATATACTAAGCACGTGAAAAATAATCAGTTTTAAATTCTAAATAACGGCTTGAGTAGATATTATAGCTTTCAGAACGTGTTACTGTTACAATAAAATAGAATTTTCAATGCACTTTGTTGGTACTTATAACCTTTTACCGCCTTTTCCTTTGTAAAGTCTAATACTTAAGCGCTTAAAGCGATTTAGGATATGTTTAGAAATTGTCGGTCTAATAGAGAAAATTGCTGCAGCGCTGCAAGATACCGCTGTGGATCGATCGCGCGGGCTGCGCGCGCCGAGTGTGACGTCATAGCCGTCGAGCGGGCCAACCAAATAATTTTGAAAGCTAATCGTAATACAATATTATTGCTTGATTATACAATATCGACATAATAATTATGACTATTTTGATTTTCTGAACCATTCAACTGTAGTCCTCACTTTGTCAGTCCACGAATATTATTCGTGTGAGAGGTTTAATTTTGATGACATAGGGTAAGCGACATAAATAATTATTTATAATTAAGTAACTGCATCAGGATAATGATAAACCAAAAAAAAATGTAAGCGCCTAAACAACGGAAATTAACGAAGTTTGTTACTTGAATTAATTTATGTTATTAGAACGATAATAGGTAAATTAGTATCTCAAAAAATGATTTTTACAATCTAGACACACGGCAGTGTGTCCGCCAAGTTCGAGCAAAAAAAGCGACACACCGGCCGTGGGTTATATTACACGAACCATTTCGGGCCAAATTCGACCCCCCTGTAACTCAAAATCTATTTTATTTACGCATATCAAATTTCTAGTATCTGTTGAGACCCCCTCACTTATCTAAAATACAAAATTTCATTAATATACCTATTGTAGGTCTTGAGATATTGACGTCAGAAAATCGCTATTTTTACTATACACTCACTGACTGACTGACTGACTGACTGACTGACTGACTGACTGACTCACTCATCAAAAACCTAGACCACTTCCAATGGTCGTATTGACTTGAAATTTGGCATGGAGGTAGGTCTTTATGTCAAGGTAAAGGGAAAAATCTGAAAATGGCCAAGTGTGAGTCGGTTTCAAAATAATGAAGGTGTTTTATACCCGGTGTAAATTTATACCCCTAAGGAACTAATGGTCATATTAACTTGAAATTTGGCATGGAGGTAGGTCTTTATGTCAAGGTAAAGGGAAAAATCTGAAAATGGCCAAGTGTGAGTCGGTTTCAAAATAATGAAGGTGTTTTATACCCGGTGTAAATTTATACCCCTAAGGAACTAAAACGAACTAAATTTATTTATATTTATATAATATATCTTCGAATGGTACAAAGGTTTGTATTTAGTCAAAGTAAAGTAAAAATCTGAAAACGGCCAAGTGTGAATCACTTTCGAAAATAACGAATGTGTAACTTTGATCCACGAACATAATATATGATAACATGTCATGTCAGTCAGTTGGTAAATCTAGTCCATTTAGTTAATCTAGTTCATTTCTTTGTAAGAAACATCGTGCATATTAAAAAATCTAAAAAATAGTATAAATGGGACATTTCTTTAACTAACTACATCATAAGAAAAAAATAAAATAAACAACCTTACAAAAATAAATGAAATCCCACCCAAAACAAAAATGTGAAAGACTGCCAAGTTCGATAATATGGGAATGCTTCGCCTATAAAAGAAGTGAGATCTGAATAAGTACCAAGTTCCATACACATACCTCAGTTAAAAATAGTTACTTTTTAATGATGATTACTTGGCAAGTTTTAATAGAAAATTAAATACTTGATTCATTGCGTTTAGTAGGTTTATAACAAGGTGTATGAAAACTTGCCAAGTAACATCATTAAAAAGTAACTATTTTTAACTGAGGTATGTGTATGGAACTTGGTACTTATTCAGATCTCACTTCTTTTATAGGCGAAGCATTCCCATATTATCGAACTTGGCAGTCTTTCACATTTTTGTTTTGGGTGGGATTTTATTTACAAAATCCAGGCAACGGTTTCGTAAATTCCTACATACCCAGCAAAAAACTAAAAGAAGTATTTATTTACACAACAATGTTGGCCCTCCATTTCTCCGTTCCTTTTAACGTAGCAAAAAATCGCAGAACCGGGCTGCGTAAAGCTGGCCATAAACGGGTCGATTTTACGATTTTTTTTATTTCTCTAATAAGAATAAATACGAGGCAGTGATGAGCAAAAAATCCCGTTGCTTGTTATTTTGACAAAGTTATTATGATATTTCTTGTGAACCACATGTGCCTAGAAACAGTCCCAAAAGTTTTAATTACCTACCCTGTATTTAAGGAATTTACTTGACTCATATAATGCGGCAAGTTTGTCCGTACTTGCTTACAATAGATAAGAATAATCTGTCCGTATTTACCTAAGAAACACAATTACGAAAACAATGCGGCAAAACTTATCATTATCAAGTTTCTCGTATCTAGTTAAAAATGTGCGTCAAAACGCAACGTGCGTCAGAAGAATGAACAATACTTTAATTTTTTATCTGTAAAGTCGTTCATCAATTCATGGATTAGTGGGACGATAGCGTTCGTTAATCAATTACATTACTTGAATAGATCTTTTATAGAAATATTTTGAATTGATAAAATTATGTTTTTATAGAAGAACGAGCTTTTATGCCCGTTTTCGAAATTGACTTTGATTCATATGGGTGTATTCGTAACTTTTCTGTTCCAAATAATCCATCCTCTTTCCTAGCATAAAAACGCCAATTTTTATTTCGATAATAACTGTCAAACTGTTTGTAGAAGTTTGTTTAGAGAAGCGACCGAAATTGAACGAGTTATGTGCAGTAGGAAGACAATTGAACTGTTCAAGGTAAACGATGGATAGAAAACAGCATGTTGGCGGTAGGTAGATGTTCATATATTTATCCGAAAATATACATACGTTTAACTGATGGGTACAGTTTTCACCGTCAATGTAAGTACATGACTAGTAGGCTATATAATTTGTGTGATTTATGCATACCACACAAATTATATAGGACTATTCTGTGAGCTCATGAAGTAGGAATGTAATTAGAGATGTGCTCGATGAACCTTATTTCTCTTTATTTACCATAGCGGATAAAAAGATCTAATATAGTAACTTCTATTTTATTTTTATTCAAAAGCTCTTAAGCTGCCAGTGAACGAAAGGTAACTGAAATTTAATCGCCTCACGCTATGTATTGTAAACTTTATCCGAGTAAATCGGCGCACAACTAAAATAGCGAAGTTCAAACAATAGAGAGACTAAAAAAAGCAGAGTCAATCTGTCTATCTAACAGTTTTATATTCCTTACTATATTTAGTTACTGATCAATTGTATCAGTTCACTAGGCAGGTGTAAGATTTCAGTACCTATGGTGTTTTTTTTTATTGCTGCTAATGACTTTAAGATTAAAAGCTTTATCGAGACAGTTACAAGAATAATTAAGTCTACATGGTTACAAGAATAATAAAAATGTTATTTGATCAATTACTATGACTAAAAACATTACCCTCCTTCTTTGGCAGTCGGGTAAAAATCGATTATATCCCTATCAAAAATATTTATTTCTTCATCAACAATTATGTGAGCACAAAAGTTTTAAAAAATAAAGTGAGTGCTCCAAAAATAAATACCTACCTATTTGCTGCAGCGTTCTTATCTGTATGATTTTCCTACAGTATTTATATAATATACTTCAGCATATTTGTTTTTTGCTACCAAAACTGAAAGACACCAGCTACTCTAGAATTAAAGAGATAAAAATAAATTTTCCTCATTCCCGATAAAACAAAAAGATTAAAAACTCATTATTGATAAAAATAAAAGATGTTATCATCATCATTGTGATATCCTCGACTTATAAAACCACATGAAAATGTAACATTTAGCAAAATTCGTTTTACTTTTGAGAAAACTGTTGATGTCATAGAAGGAAACAAGTTACAATGCATCAACTTAAAGCTAATCAATTAAGAATAAATGCACTTGAAGTATCAAGAAAAGGCAGATTACAGCTATTGCCTGCGATTTCATCCGTGAACAGGTGGATCTAAAATATCTTCTTTCTTATGCCTTTTCCATGGTGATTGATCAATCTGCACCTTTCAATAAATCAATTTGAGTTTGAGTTTTCCAATGTCCAATGTCCAATTTTTTTCATCTGAAATCATAGCAGACAGACAGTTTCAACTTTATATTAGTAGATAGGATTTGCAGAAGCAATGAATGAACTATAACGATAATTTGCGTCAAAGAAAGTCGGACTTTGCACATAGGCAGGTACCTCTATTAAATCATTTCAGTCATAAAAAGTATTCACTGAAAATGTTTTAATTATGTGGTTATGTGAGCTTAAACTAAAATGTATAATTAAGCTTATTATGAAAATATTTCACATACCACAAATGACCACAACATGTAAATATGCACACGGTAATTTAATTGAAATATTTTAAGTTACTGCTTTCCGCTGTGTTGCGTCCCTGCGGAAATCCTTTGCGTGACCATGTAGAAAGTCACATTAGAAACCATAGGCAAGTCATAAAGCTATTGAAAGCCTATAGCTGTTTACAGGATCCTACATACCTCCTTGTCCACCACAATCTACTCAGCAGTTTTGACAGCAAATTTAATCAAACTGACCTTCCCATTTTGATAATATTTATAAAGTTAGGGGACAATCGGTGTGTCGGTAATGACTGCACTGCCTAGTGATAGCAATTTATTGTCGTCTGGCAAATAAAAAATATATTTAGCTAGGCAGTAAACGTGTTCATTGCGAACTCTAATCTACCAACAATACAAGATTTAAGACTTTATCAATAACTCGGTACAATACAGGTACATTGTCTCACAGTAAATAGGCTATTCTGTTTCAGTAGGTAGGTACGTAAATCGGGCCCTGCTCAAGCTAAACGGCAAATCCTATTGGATGGTTTCATTGTGAATAAGACATCGCTGCCATTCCATTTAACTTAAGCACATAGTAAAGTAATAAAAAGTAATATGTTGCGTTCTAGGTTCGATTGTGTTCGGTTTTTAGTATTTCAGATTATCAGTCAGCCGCGATACGATGTAGGCCCATTTACTAGCTTATTGCATAACAACTATGCCTTAGTTGTGACCATAGCAAATATGAGTGAGTGTAAGTGGCTACTCACACTCAAGAAACCACATTTCTTTTGAAATCGATCGGTTAACCGAACCGATACAAGCGCAGGGCTTGTCATTCACTGACGTCGTACCCGCGGCCCGACTGACGCATGCGCGTCTGGCTAACGTCTATCCCGTACGGATATAGATGAGTGTTGGCTTGTACATATTTTCGTAGTGCGCTGAGATCTTTTCATCGTGGCCGCATTACTTTATTGCCAAAATTCTCGTTCGAACGGTTATCTCATTTTGTCGCATCGTAATATAGATAACGTTGACGTTGGTATAATATTTTATCAATTATGTGATAGCGGTACTGCTACTATTCATATTATATAAATGAAAATTAAATTGCGACACAAGCATGTAGCGTTTAGCCGAATGTCGTGTAGTGTATGGGGCGCATGGATGTCGTGTAGGATCGTGCGTGGTGCCCTCATCAGTCAGTAGAGCGGACTCGGATCGCGCGGACGCGCGGCGTGTCGGTGCTTGTAGTTTTTTAGTTTGACAGTTGGCGCGTTTTTCGTTTTGGTTCAACTTGGTATTTCTTGTGGAAATCATAGATTTTAAGTTAGTGTAATCTGTGTATTTTCTGTTTGATTCTAAGTGTACGACTATTCGTTTGTGAATTTTCCACGCCGGCTGTGAATTGAGTGGTTGCACGCCCTGTGTACCTACTCTCGTCGTGTTGTGCAGAAATTTTGTGATTTCTCTTTCGGAAATTGTTTTGTGGACTTGCTGCACCTGCTGCCAGGAACGACATAGGTAAGTAACTTACTGTGCCGGTGTATAAACTTTCCTATTAGGTTGAGGTAGGTGATTTCAGGTATTGCAATTTAGGGCGTACAATTTCTCTATGAACCCGACTAACTGGTTCCAAATATAGCGAATCGAGTTTATTCCGAGCCCATAAACGTTTGAATAGGTAGTTAGATGTTTATAGGTTGTTGGAATTAGTGATTTTTCCTTGGTGGCCGGGCTGAGACGATCCAGACAGCTGAGTGTGCGTAACGGGTAAAAATAAATACACGGGCATTATCGGCCGGTAGACAAATCGGCTTTACTGAGGACAACGCGTTATTATTAGTGCATATTATACAATACCGTGCTAGGTTAGGTTATGTGCAAAGAGGTTCAAGGCTGTAAAAAGGTATGCTTGCAATCATGACCCATGTTCACGGCATAATTTACGCGTGACGTTTGTGATAACTTTTACCGTAGATGTCTGCTAATTATTAATATATTTGCTAACCTAGATAACACAAGCAATTTATGCCAAATTTTGTGCATATAGTTTGTTAAAAATCTAATGAGTTCATATTATACATTTACTTCATATCCCTTAAAATCCACCAAGAGCATAAAAAAGTACATGAAATGTTGGTATAATTGCAAATCTCAAAAGTATGAAAACTAAAACATGACATTTGCACATGATTTTAACATTTACCCAGCCGTTATAACTTCTGTTATCCAAAAAGTAATTTATAATAACTAACAGCTGATAATAAGCACAATTATCGTTACTTTATGTATTGTTAGCTAATTAAAACATAAATAAAGTTCAATAACTTGTTATGTGAATACTCTTACATGTGCTAACTACTGAACATTTATAAAAAATATCAATTTTAACCATAAAAGTGATAAGTAAAAGAAAGTTATAATAGTAACTGTACAGACTAATAGTGTACTTAATACTCGATCTAAGTAAACTATACAATATTATTCAAAATACTGTAGTACATAACATACTTGAAACTAAAATATTAAAATAAAACGAAACAAACGAGTAATCATAAAAATCAGACATTATAGTACTCCACATGGCTGTCACCCGGTAACATGTTCAGAAGACTGAACAAATGACAAAATACATAAATATTATAAAAACTAGGTACCAAATTAGTGTCCAACCATGTGTACATTTTTCGTATCCAAAGACATTTTTCGTTTTGACTAAGCTCTTAAAATTGTGATAAGTCATTTTCTTTCAATGTTTTAAATGGTGAGTACTATCAACTAACTAAAATGACTTTTCCGACACTAGAAAATTTTTCATCAGTGCATTTTGTGATAACATGATAAATAATTAATATTTGATGGTTTATTTAGTGTAAAATACAACAATTCTACAATATCACTAAGGAATGTTCCGAGCCATTTATAATCAAAGTACATTTTCACACATTCAGCTAGACATTTATATCTTCGTCCATATGTCCAATAAACCAGTATGAAAGGTTACAGTGATCAGTTTTATTTGAAAATAAAACGCAATGATAGATGGTATCGTTTTACATTTTGTTACAAGAGTTGGATTCCAGCACTGACATTTATTATCTATGTGATGTGCTAATTTTGTACCCATGATAGCGTTAAACGTGATTTTACTAATTTTTTACAACATATTTGTAAGTTTATCATCCATGATAGATATAGAAGAGTATGGAACAAGAAAATTTACTGTGCTGACCCCAAAATAAAATTTGGATAAAGGAAGGAGAATGATGCTGATGACAATATGATAGTTAATAAGCTTTCGGTTAAGTAGCATAGCAGCTGCAAGGGTCAACCAATTAATAGAATATGTTATGCTTGACATGGTTGGTTGATCTGTGGGTGACCATTTATGTCTTACTTAGCCCTTCTCTGTTTGAAAAGGCACATTAAACTATGGGTCCTGGCCGTGATTTGTAATTTATTTTGCAATTAGATCAGTTATGAGCAGACAAAATCAGAAGCCTGAAAATAAAATCAGTATTCATTACCGAGGAGGTTCAAAACGCAGTCGCTACATGTAAAACACTAGTACTCAGGATCAACATATATTTAAACTAAGCTAGTTAGACTGGAAGAAGCAAGCTCTAGGCAAAAGCTAATAAGATGATCAAAGTATGTTTCTTGTTTAATTTTTTCAATATGTTTATAATGATAAAGTGGTAATTTTGATACGATTCCATGAACTAAGACACTCATTACATTTAAATAACTAGAACGAAAAATTGTATGCTCCTTAATTGACTGTTTGTGTGATACTTTATCTAATTAGTTTCTTACTTAAAAGTGAAAACAATATAAAACTGTGTGATTTACTTTTCAGAATGAAAGTAAAGAAATACTTACTTAAAATTCATAATTCAGAAGTGTAGTAGGTAATTGCGCTAATTATGAAGATAGTTAAAGTAAGATCATTTAAAACAATAAGCTATAGATTTAATATTTATTATGTAAAGAAATAACAAGCGACATTTATTTATTACAAGCACGAGATGTTCAATAGTTTGCGTTTCGAGGCTAAATGTTTTATTCCTATATGTAATTTGTATTGATATTTTGTTTGGCCATATGCCAAAATGTAATATGGAAACTGAACTTGTAGTCGGAATTAAGTATTCATTCATTGCTATAAATCTTTTCTATCTTATTCATAAACGGCGACTGGAGCCGGGTACCTACAGTTTGGCCTCATTTCTCTCAGAATGTTGAGAACGGTTTATGCCGCGACTCGAGAACGGGTAGGGTAACCACGCTGGACCGTTTCTCGGATAGTCCGACGTAAATTGGTTGATTTGCCATCGTAAAGTTTGTCCTGGCAACTCGTCATAAAGCATGGTTTTCTGGACGTAGCTGGAGATGTAGTTATGTACTTATAAAGAGGTTTTGGTTTTTAACCAACTTCCCGAAAAGGAGGTTCTCAATTAGATCGCATGTGTATTTTTTTGTAAGAAAAACCTAGTAGTATAACAGACACATCTTTATAAGAAAATGTTTCATCGTCATTATGATTTAAAGTTTAATACCTATACAGTATGTTCGATCTAGCTAGTTTGTTGACAGTTCAACACACGTGTAACAGGAAAATTCTTATGTTTATTTATACATACATAGTACCCTAATGTAATGTACGTTATCCTACTAAACACTTTACATACTCACAAAGTGGATGAGTAAAGTTGTAAATCAATTCAGTTTTTAATTTAACAAAACGTACAGCCACCCTATAAATTAGAAGAATTCAATTCTCTTTGTAATCATATTCCTCTTAGGCAATTTGGCAGTGCAACGCTGCAGTAGTGAGCAGCTAGTAGGCTAGGCTGTAAAAGGGGGAGAAGGGGGGTCTTTGCGACGGTGATTTCAGCTAAAATATGGCGACTAGACGGCCGTTAGCCCGCTGTGACGCTGCTCCAGATGCCTTTAATTACGCTACCGATTGCGGTTGGGGGGGTGTAGTGTATTTAAAGCGTATGCGCGGGCCACTCGCCACGGAGCGTCATCGGCGCGTGCGTCACTTCTAAACGCGAATAGAAAACTGGTGACCCTCGAATTGGATGACGCCAGCGCGTGACGGACGGCTCACGTTACTCGATTGTAGTGAAAGTGTCGTGACATCCCGGGATGAGTTACGGGAATGCGGGAATGTTGACGACACTTACGTAGTGTCTACCTACCAAGAACATTGTTATGTTGTGTTACGACACATTCTAATCTATTGCTTCGCCTAATTGATACTAAATCTTCTCAAATAACTGAACTATCCAGATTTAAGTTCATCTCTGGCAATGATTATTTCTAGTTCTAGAACAATTTTATCCCAAAGTATTTGTTACGACCCGTCGAATTCCATGGCACATTCCCATTTGGTTTTATTACCGTAAACTATCGTCAGAGATATATTGTCCTTGGAAACTTAAATGGATGAAAATATATTTGAAGATAGGTACTTTATCGCAGGAATTTTCTCAAAAACAGATGACTATGACATCGTCTTCAGCCTGCCTAATAAATGTCTAATAAGCAGCACATAGAAATTATATGATATTATCTAAATATATTTAGGGATTATCATATCTAAGTTTATCTACCAATTATTTCTGTAAATGTACAACGTTTTTGCTGAAATCAATCGATGTTTCGTCTTTTAGCAATTCAGTTCAATCCATAGTAAATTCGAAGCTTGCCAATTAATTCGGTGTTTACTCTAGTTCCTCGTAGTTTTATTTTGTTTCCCGGAATCCTGGAAGAAGCGAAAAGCTTCGCCGGTAACCAATCGCTCTCCAGAATGCTATATTGCCACTTATTTATTTTCCACCTTCGAATAAAAACGTCTAAATATAGAATACGATGAATTATGTCATCATTGTTTTCTATCGAATCTATTGATCAAACGTTCCTGTGTTTACTCGTCCTTGTCCAATCATATTTCACAGTTGTCACTCATGTGGAAAGCTGGAATTTATTCTCGCCGACACTGCTTGTCTCTGTATTATTTTTTCTTTTGACTTATTAGCATGTTTGTGTAACAGAAGCCGACCATCTAAGCCATGGAATATCAGGGACGCTTCATACAAATATGTCCCTAATTAACAGAAACATGATAAACGAGACTGGTTTATTTTAAGAATTGTATCATTCTTATCGCAATAACGCAGTGCTGCTATGAGGTCAGGAGCCAAAGTCATGGTGACATCATCATAGGAGCCATTGCAGGTGGGCGTTGGCCTCAATTAAGAGGTTACTGACCATTTTGTGGCACTTATTCTAATATTTTGACCTTCAATTTTTAGAGGATTAAGTAAGGTGACATCTGGGGTGATTTTTAATATTCACCTTTAGCATTAGATCTAGGCACTTTGATTTTGATATTAGCCACTCAAGTGTTATATGGCTAAATAGCTTTTAAGCACGCAAGGGACAAACAATTATAAAACATAGTTTAATTGTCTCAGAAATTAAGGCGGTGCAATTAACAGTTGACGCTTTCGGAATTAAGACTAGCTAATTTAAGTTTATCTCATAATGATTTTATTTTGTAACCTGGTTAAAAGGATCACGTACCATTAATAAAATGATCCGTTTTTTAGTTATGTAGTACTAAAGAGATAAAATAGAGTACACACTTCCATGAGGTCAATCTAATTCTGACCGAAAGGCCAAAGCTAAGGCGTCAAAGATAAATTGATATCGTTTTGTAAAATTATTGATTGCAAAAAGTCAGAGGTCAACTGCTTATATTGAACTATTTAATTCCTATCTGATAGGATACTAAATGATATACGCTCAATTTGTCATTCAGATAACAAGTCAGATCCTAGTTTTACTTTTAGAAATGGGAGCGATTTTTTAACATGTTTCAATTAATAGAAGCTGATAGATTTGTAAAATTACGCTCGGAAATAGTCTCCCTTCTCAACAATGAAAGAATTAGCCAAATCGGTTCAATAGTTTTGGAGCATATATGCAGTGTAGGTCAGATCTATGATTCAGAATATATATAACTACTCAAGTCTAGGCGTTTGATTGGCATCACTTAACTTGACTCATGCAAGTCTGAGAATTTCTCGCCGACTCTGAGAATTTGATGTATCAAAAAAATATATTTGTATTAGATCCCTGGAAGACGTGAGTGATCTACTGTTCGTACCAGTATTCTTTAAAACTAGAGGTTCACATAGGCGTAAATGTTTTAAGTACTTACTTAAAAGGCGAAAATCATACAGAAACTTGAAAGTTTTTGAGTGTCTGATGTAACCCTGCAGTTTTTTTTTGTAAATACATACACCCCTAAGTGAAATCGGTATGCTTGAATTAATATTGGGGAAATGATAAAAAGTCGGTGTAAAGATTCAAATCTATCGCTAGTTTCCAGTTGGGTCCATCTTTATTAGCTCGGAGATAAAATTATTGGCCGTAATGCTATTGAAGTTTAAATATCAGTACTGAGTTACCTAGAAACAGCTAAAGCAACTAATTTCATATTCACTAAAATACGTGGCATACATTAATAATAATACACGCAAAGGATAACAATAGAAGACTGAGGTTCGAGTAAAAGGGATGAAAGATGACTGGCACCTTGTTTATTAGTGTAACCCAGCCGAATCGCGAAGCGGCGTCAGTTTGTATTTGTGTGTATAAATTTTGATGTACTGTTTAAACCGTACCGGTGTCTGGCAACTTTGGCGTGCGTAGGAGTGCTCGACCGCACGGTGACTCACTAACCAAGATGGCGGACCAACAATATGTAATTATCAGCAACAGACCAGAGTTTATGCAACACGCTTCGTTATCTGTGTCATAAATAAAAATAAAAAACCAGTTTTCTGATTATAATTTGCCGATTGAACATCCTAGGCACGACGTGATGCAAAAAGCGCATCTGAATTTTGAAATTTACGGTCTTAACGCTAGAACGAATACCAATAATAAGTCGTCGAAGACTTAATGTTAGTATTTCAGTGTATGAAAGTACTTCTCGTTTTAATTAGAAGTAACTGCTAAATTAAGCGCTAGTATTGTTAAGCTTAGTATTGCTCATCCTGAAGAATTTTTAATAAATCTTGGTTCTAATTGTTATTGGTCTGATCGCGCGTGCCGATGTGGTCAGAGGCCCGCAATCCCTCGAGGTCACCGCCCACCATTACATCATTGCCATTTTTTTCGGAACCTCTGGTGTCACAGCAGCTTGTGGAAGTAATCACTTAGAATAAATCAACGTTTATTTAGTTTTGTTCTTCTGACTCAGAGATTTTTTCCTACATCCGTTCTAATGAAGCTAACGTATCATTCATTTTAGTCGCATCTAGAAGTCATCAACACGTTTGTAGTACAAGTTTCAACAAAAAAGTGTCATAGCAACCTACTACCGGCTTGTACAGTCATCAATACGGATTATGATTTTTCATCCATATTTGATTATTGATTTCTATGCATAACATAACCTTTGTAAAACTTGTGATATGATTTGTTTCTTAGTTATTTAAATACTTGATCTTAGCCTGCATCTCTAAGTATACATCATACTCATACAATTTAAATATTCAGAAATTGTATAATTTACCCACAATTTAACTTCTAAATGCCAATCATTGGCAGAACCTGTTTGACAAGACGTCTTCTTATGACAACTATTTTGACGGATATTCTAATTTTTTGTTTTAATTAATTTGGGTATTTTGCTATTTGTTCATCGCTAAATCTATGTATAGTTACGCAACTACAAGGTTGTTACAAAAATAGAACTCTTATCTTTCCGAACTAATTAAGGAAACCGTTGCTCCGAAATCTCTTTATCCTCGCCTTGTCGATACTAAACGTCCTTGCTGACAAACATTTCATACGACCTCAATATCGTGGCACAGCTGTTTGCCTAGAGATGCAACGGAAATGTGTCATCATCTTATCTTCATTTGCAAGTCGAGAGACTGCAGGTTCGAAGGCTTTACAATCTGTCAACTCTTGACTTTTCTCTCTCAGTTTATGGTAATCGCTGAATCCCAGTTTTGGACTTCATGTCAGAGCAACCACACATCAGTTTTATTTAAAGCTGTAGGTACTCTCTTACCTTTCGTAACGGGTAAAAGATCGAACGATGCTTCAGAAACATTTTTAACTATAAATCCACTTCGGCTTTTGGGATTGGCTGTTCAGCGAATGTGTGTCAGCATTCTGACGGCAGCGTCGCCCCGCAGTTTGTTCGATTTCTCGCTGTTCCATTTTGTTAGCGCTCTAAACAAATAAAGCCCGCTTTGCCGTCCCGATTGTTCCCAAGTGTTGGGTTCGTTTTGCGCCCGACCGATGTCGGTGTTCTGTGCCTTTCGATAGATTTTCCATATTCAATATGTAGCTTTGTATTTCCAATGCGTCTTATGATAGATATACCGCGTAGTCCTGTATGATTCGTTTAACGTAACTAAGCCATAGAATATTTAACTTCCCAGATGCGGTATTTCTTACGTTCTGTTGTATATTATTCATGTTGTATTTGTATGGTGTATCTGTGTATTATAAAAGTGAATTAGAAGTTTTCTTTACGTTGTTCAACCGATACGAATAACGTCACAAAGATGTTTATTATAAACTTCCCATCCCATGAAATATTTCTCAGACGCAATAATTTACTTTTTACATGCGTAGTTAATTATTAATCTGCGTCGATTTAAGTCGGTAAATATTTATACTTGCGTTCGAAGCTTTAATGTGATTAAGTATCGGTTTCAAGCCGAGTAAAACTGCCTATTAGTGGTACCCACAATTTTCACTTCTCATTTTACTAGATTTTTCATTAACAATGAGATCATCTACATATCTCGTAAAATATATCGAGATGTACTCCAGATGCAGTAGCTTTCTTACTTACAAGAACATCGTCGCCTAAGCTTATAATTTGACCAGAATATAAGTGTCAAAAATTCGTGCTTAGTAACCACGATGATACACGTGAGATCATCAAAGCTCTGACTTAACGACAGGTGATTGAACCGTCACGTGATGTCCCACATTATCTTAATGCCATGCTTGAGGGAGTACGCCCGGAAAGTGGTGTTACGCAACTTTAATGATGGGATTTTGAGAGGAGTGAGGTTTTAGAGCATTTTTTTGGTGAATTTGGAAGTAAACACCTGGTACAAAAATCTGAAATTATATACAAAGGGCTCCGGAAGGAATAGAGCTGTCATAGAATCACACTTAAAGACACTTGTGATGAATGCCGTTAGACTTTCCTCTAGAAAGGTTTGGGGCTTTCTTCTACTAAGAAACATATTCAGAAAAAATCTTGCTGAGAAATTGCAATTTTCGTAGTTTTACAAAAACGGTGAATGCAAATGAATCCACAAAAACATTGCCTTGAATTGGTTAACGTAACAAATTGTGTGAAATGCTAAGCCTTTCTAACTTCAATGACGGATTGCGGTTTTAGTGAAGCCAGGATTGAATGTCTGGATGACGTCACGTTTGCCGTGTTGTATTACGTTGGGCACTCATCTCGGAAACCATTAGCTGGGGATTAGCCCTCTCTTATGTTTTGCACGAGGGCGTAGACCGCAGCTGGTTTAGCAACGTTTTATGTTTAAATGTTTTGCAGCTTAAGGTTTTTATTTCTTTTGCTGCTTTTTTTGGTAAAAAATATGAAACAGGTTTTGGGAGAGTATGGCTTTTGTTTCTGTTTGACCAGTTTGTAGAAAGCATTGTTCTCATATAAACGTTGATTTTAGCACACGAATTGAAAGTACGTTCATGCAGTTGCTATCTTTAACTTATTTAATACTGTTATGACCGACTTCTAAAAATGGAGGCTATTTACAAAAATATGTAAAGCTTCAAAAATATTCAGATTTCAGCAACTATAATTATTCTACTATGACGAAACCCTTAACCTAAATCTGCTGATGAATATGAAATACGGACAAGTTTCATAAACTTTGCTTAACTTTAGGGCGCGGTCATCCCATCCGTACCTAAACAGTTTTAAACTGTCACCTGTCACTGATTGTTTGGTTGCTAATTTCGTAAAGTAATACATATTTAAACTATAGATCATGTTAGGAATACTGAAAATGTTATTCTTTTGATTCATCTCTTAAAAAGGAACTCAGAAAACCAATTCAATTTTTCAGGAAAACCAACACAAACCCATCAGATACTTATCATTCGAAGTGCTCTCATTATAAGCCCTCAATATTTAACCAGTTCATTGTTCACTTAAAATTTCTCCCTCCTCAATTTCGGACACATTAAACGATAAATTACCTAGAAAATTAATGAAAATTGCCCAACTCCGACACTTACAGGGTAGAAACTTTAAACCTCGGCACATCACGCGCAAACTATGCGTAACTTTAATAATAAGAATAACCGCAGTTTGGCACTGTCTCCCCATGTTTCCGGGGAACTTATGCCCCAGCAGTTAACTGCATACAATTGTACGTTAAACTTCTAGAAACTGTAAATGACGTCGTTGAAATATCTATAAGTTTATCTTCTGCAAAAGTGGCGTATCACTGTATCGTAGCTAGTTGGAAAAGTTCTGGAAATAGGTTGTGAGGCTGCGGCGGGAATAAACTGTTTCTTACTTAAGTATGCACTGTTGTTGGTTTTAATATGTGCCAGATAGATATCGTGTTCTTTTTTCCATGGCTTTATTTGTGCCTTTTATAAAGGGAACTTTCATTAGGCTTCCACTCTTAA
The DNA here is from genome assembly GCF_030705265.1 of Helicoverpa armigera. NCBI lineage: Eukaryota > Metazoa > Arthropoda > Insecta > Lepidoptera > Noctuidae > Helicoverpa > Helicoverpa armigera. The sequence continues at coordinate 3,362,075 of NC_087145.1, read as the reverse complement.
AGCTACTTATACCCAAGCTATAGTCAAGACTGGTCTACTGAAATCTGATTACCTTTTGAAAGGCTTGACTAAGCAATATACTCTCTTCTTTTCATGAACATGCTTTGGTGATATGTGTCATAATATTTTGTATATATGCTTATTGAAGACAGTCAGTGTAAGAAAAGAATCGCAAATACATGCAATTTTAATCAACGTACTAAGAATATATTAGATTTGTCGTCAAGTACTATACTTAATGGTGATTGGCTGCCAGACCGTCGCCTACGCTAGTAAAAACTCGAACGGTTTAAGTCTCACGTAATAAAATGTCTGCTGTTTCATTCCTCCAGGGATTTAGATAATAATGGTTCTCTAACGCAATCCAAAATTTATTGTGAAATGGGTTTTAGATGTACGGAGCTTGTGAGACCAGTAATAACTGGCAACATTACTTAAACTGCAGGGTGTTGCAAGATTCATGCGACAGGCAATACCGTGTATCGTATGGCAACATTTTGTAGTCACAGCTGCAGCTTGTATTCCAGAGTACCTATATACTTAGTACGGTACGGTATGTGGATAGTTATAACCTGCAATGTTATATTAAGTACGACTAAATGTTTGTTTAATAGATTCTGAAATTGGGTTTAAAAATGTCAGCTCAATAGCAATACTATAGTAGATAGACAATCATATGATAGTTAAAATTTCACCTTCTTATCAGTTTGTTTGTAAAAGTCAAGTGAGATAGCAAAGTACTTAAACAACTACGTTAGGTCAGTAGTACTGTTTTATGTGTCATGCAGTGATCACGTTTCATTGGGTCAAAGACATTAAATTAAGGCTTTTAAACTGGATATTGGCTTTTCTGCCTCAATGAGGGATCCTCTAATTTCTGAGGGAAAACGAAATACACTAAGTTCTGTAAATAAAAATACTGTTATTCTTTTCTATGAAACACTTGGCAACTATTGAAGAATTTGCACTCGACTGACTCAGTGCGACTGAACTCGGCAACACGGTTCTATTTTTTTTCTCTCTCAATAAAACACACTTCAATGACGCGTAGTCTTTCGTAAGCAAATGATTAAGCAAGGAATATGTTATTCTTTTAGTCATATATTCATAGTTTGTTTTAGATTATCGCTCTTCGGCTTTTAATTGCATAATTAGTAGTGTGTCGACAAACTGGATACTGGTATCTGAAGTAACTGGATGACAAAATAGACTTGTTAGAAATAGAGATATAGAAGTATGTAAGTGATAATGCAAGATTTAAACCAATTTGTACACAAAGATAAGTCACAATATGGGTGCGTTTACTAAACATTAAAGTCTTCGCACAATCTTTTTGCAACTTATCATCAACTTAAATAGCAACGGAACGAATTTTGATTATTGTGTCCTCGAATCACGCCGGCAAATTAGCGGGAGACCTCGGTGAACTTAACGATGCAACAAGCTTTATTACCTACGTAAGCGACACTATTCTTTTTCTGACTATTGACAATTCCCACGAACTATTACAAGCTACGTTATTTCCGTCCGTGATTCTCGACGCAGCATCTCGTGTTAGTGCCACTTGGAGCTCATCCCAGGTACATCTTTAATACAATTTTACGTGTTTCCACAAGCGCGTCTCGTGAATCACGCTGTAACTAAGTATGTTAACAGCATGTACCTGCATTCAGCTCCGTTTATACTAAAGCGTTTATTATTAACGACGTTTAATATTCCGCAAACAATGACGTAATACCCCCCATCAGCTTACTGAAATATCGACTTTATCCCAACACAAACCAACGACTTTTATTTCCTCAAATTACAACTCAAATACCACTGTCCTTGGGGTATTATTTGCACTTTTTGCCAGGTTTTAATTTCGACTGTGGCGTTCATTTCCTATCAAGGTTGTGTATTGTTAGCCGAATTTGAAGCAGCCGCTTTGAATTACTTCAATCTACTTTTACTGCTAATATTTTCGGAATGGAAATAGCAAGCAAACGTTTTCACAGATGATCGGAACTAGGCGGGCTAATGTATTCTTTTTCGATTTATCGATACATTTGAGATAGAAAATTCTTGGGTTGATTCACCTCACTGTGGTGCAAAAAGCGTAAACATTTCAAAAGCATTCGCGCTTTACATCAGTTCGCTTGTCCAAACAGTAGTGTTAGGTAAAACAAGTACATCCCGCGGTAACCTAATTTTTTAGCCACACATCTGCTATAAATCATAAGGTCTTGATACTTCCTATTTCTAATGGAAGGGCCTTTCTGGAACATTCCTGTAAAAGCGTTGGAGACTAATCACTTCGATTAGTCCTCGTAATTACACTTAGTTAGGGCGCCAACAATTTGTCTTATGTAGGCATCCTGTTTCCCGAACTAACTCTACAATTACATACCTAAACTTCACGTAACATTGTCAACATAGGTACCGTTATTACCAACAAAAATTCTCTAACTACGTTCTGAAGACGAATAGCTTAATTAAATAACTAAGAGTGGTCCAACTGACTATAAAAAATCGTCTGCAATCCGTCAGGAGCTTATTAAAAGTTTGAGAGTCTTGTAGCTACCAGCGTTAGGTGACATTTTATAAAAAGCGCCAAGTCTGCTTTAGTGCAGTTATTTTGAGCTGATTCGAATCTGGCTCGCTGAATTAGAAATTGGAAGCTTGTCACTTGGAATATTTCGAAATTACGAAAACGATAAATGATATGCTCTTGCTCATCCCGTCCCTGAAACTCAGATACACATCGTTTTATAATGCTCTTCCGTAAGAAATGTAGTCTCGCGTTAAGTAATCCGATTATCCATGTAAGGCTTGTGATTTCTGATTTAAATTACGCTTACAGATGATAGATTCGGAGACATTTTATTAGGGCTGGGAGAATTCAAAGTTGTTTACTTTAAGTACTCCATAGTAATTTCAGTGTATGACTAATCTTCTTGGTTCATTGATTAATTGTATTGGTCTAATTGCTACTTAATGAAACCTATTTATCCTTTGAATGACACGTGATATCCGCATTCTGGTCAATGAACTGGGCCACCATGTCCTTCTTGCATACAATTTACCTAAACGCGTGACTTCACTTGAATATTTTCAAGTTCAACGTCATACTAGCTATTTCATTGAATAATTGCATTATACATGTACTATTAATATCAGCAAATCAAATGACCACGCAAAAAAGGACAGAAATACAAACAATGTTATCTTAAAACAAGATGGAAGACCTAAGATTATTCTGTAAACGCCTCGTCTCATAATCGGTTGCATTTTATGAAAGATGATAATTTATACGGTTAGAAGGTCAACGTTGCGTCACTTGCTGTTGATACTTCATAGACAAGTGCTCTAGGTAGTGGTTTGTGCATAAAATTGTTTTGACATTACTTAATCTGCAGACTGAGTAACCTTCAGACAAAATGTTGACGATCTCTGACTCTTAATTGCGATAAAAAAAGAATTTTGACTCGCTTGCGGTCTGTGTCCTCATTACGTAGGTATCATATTTTTTCATTAATAAATACAATCTCAGTATAGTTAGTTCATTCAACGTAAAATTATTCTTTATAAACAATATGAACCAATTTTCTAAAGTTCAGTAAATCGACACACACTGAAGAGAGAATGTTCAAAGTTCTGCTTAGAAGTAAAGGGGTCGATCGAAAGGGATTAATGATAAGATAATTAAGACAGACATTTAAAGACACTTGAAGATTTCATTAGCCTCAAACTCAAATAGAATTAAAAGAAAACTCAATTACTTAAGTATAAGCAATTACGATGGATTGTGGGACGAGTTGAAAACTGCGGATCAAGCAAAAACTGTTAAATAGCTAAGCGAAATGTAATTGACCGTCTCCGCCCATTATACTTAATCGTTTTAACTCTTTTTGTTTGTGTACTAACTGGAAATATTTATTCACAAGCGCCTGAACAGGCAACGCCCTTGTTATTTTTCGACATTATTTCTTCATCAAAATATTGTACCCTCTGTTTATAAATAAACGAAATGTATATCTTCGTCAATTGGTACAGTATTGACTGTAACTAGATGATCTATTTTGTTGTTCAGTCCGTGGCTATCAGTCGACAGTAATGCAAGCAATCCAGATCAATCTTCCTATTGTGTGTCCATTTCGTGCTCCCCTGTTAACTGATCCTGTGCCCATTGAATTGTTACACGCAAACTGAGCTATGGTAATATGGAACCTCGCAAAACACTGTGAGAGAAGCTAAATGATTTATTTTATTTAGTTGCCTGGAAGTTTGTTGGCTTTTCATTAACCTTTGACCAAGTTTGACGTGGAAAGAGTGGATTTATTTTCGGTTTGTTTTTGTTGGGTATTTGGGAGACTTTAGTTTTAGTTTGTTTATCGTCTGCTTAGGATAGGTATATTGAAGATTGTTTCTTGTCGATATCGTGATATTTAAAGTTCAGTTTATTTGAGTATCTTTGTTGTAGAATACATAATCTACCTATATAATTTTAGCTTGAATCACCACTTCACGCCTGTCAGGAGTATCAAGTTCGATCCACAAAAAGGGCAGAAAAAAAACCGGCAATTTACCATGACAACGTCAAAAAGAAAAGTTGTTGATTTTCACCCCAATCTTTATTGGTTTATCACAAAAAGGGAAATTAAATTTAAGAGGCCTATTCATGAATAAACAAGATTATGTATTTCTACTGTAAAAGGTAATTTCGGAAGATTGGTCGGTTTTCAATGAAACTGTGTCAGTCATTTAATTAATCAATTACTATTTATGATTTTATCTATCAAGGTGATATTGGTTATTATCCTCATGAATATCTTAGTTACCTAGATAGATACAAGTATATCAATAGGTTTATCAACATTTGTAGGCTTTACAATAGCGTGATTGTTTTTAATCTGATTTAAAACTGATGGTAGTGATAACTGGGATATCATCGCCAAGGATTCCTGCTATTCAATTTACGTAATCAGTGTGTGTTGTCATTAGAATAGTTTTCTCTTCATAATGGGAAGCGAGACGTGGTCTACAATGTATACTTAGGTCTTTGAATATTCGCCTTCAGGCCTTTTCAGTTGGTTACGAGTATTTCAATGTATTTGGATGGCATAAATGAATTCCGCATATAAAAATACAATGACCTCTCAAGAGCGGTTGCCAGCACATTCGTCTAACAGAATGCAACTCAGAAACAAAATCCTCGGGTTCATCGTCCACGAATGGGAATTGAAGACAGGCCAACACAGCCCATTATATGTACGCCATTACGCATTCTTGCTATGACTTACGACCACATATGACATTTAAGACTGCACATTTAATACGAATTGCTGTTTGTCACGTAACATTACTGAATAAACGACGAGCATAAAACAAAAAGGGCACTATATACCTACTTATTATGTTTTAGTTTACACAGTCAAACAATCAGATGAAACTTGCCAACTAGTCGGACATTAAACTTTAGTATATTAATGGTGCTTTATTACATGACATTCTTTAACCTACCCTGTTAGTTTACGATGATAGTGAATCGTAAATCGTAACTAGAATATTCAGTAAGTGCCGGTTTGAATGAGTGCTGTGTTTGGTGATAGTTGAGTATCGCTACAAAATTAAGTGCATGCTAAGGATTATGATTGTTGATAATGTAATAAAATGATTCCTGGTACTGATCTAATGTCTTGCAGTTAGTAACTCAAATAACATAATTATACTATACTCAGTCGGACCTGCCTTTAAGGCAATTCAATTGAGGATCAAATTGTAGTTTCCATCGAAAGATTCTCAGAATTGGAGAGATAGGTTAATTTCCAGTTTCTCAGTAAATTCCGTAGTGAAGAATTGTATTTTGCAGTGTCAGCGGCACCTATAGTAATTAGTGGAACATTTTGATTTATTGGAAATGTGAAGGTAAACCCTTTGAAGAGAAGCCTGACTTCCGAGCCAGTTGAAGTGTAAACTACTCCAAGTTAACAGTTTGTTACAAAATCTGCAAGTTTTACTAACAGTTTGACGCGAGCTTCACGCCTTCATGATTTTAAGTAAATTTTTTCACAAGAAAATTGATGCTGAAAATTGAGTCAGCGATTTCCAATTCGATTTATTTTCGGGAATCAACTACAGAACTTATAAATCCAACGAATTAGTACCTACTTACATGACCAATAGTGCTCACCTCTCTATCAACGGGAAGTTTTTTACAATCATTCAATTTAGAAACAGTAAACTCTAACGGAGCAAAATCTAGCTCAAAGCCTAATAGCCGCATCAATAATTTGACTATAACACTAAAATTAAATGCAATACCATAACATTTTTACGACGGCATGCACGCGAAATGTGTACTTCGTCAGGTGGGTCAAGGTGTACCGTGCCCCACCCTCCATGGCTTGCTCATTCGTAGGACCGGTTTCGAAAAACCGAAGGGCTGTATATAGGTCGTACGAATATTTGTTGCTCATAAGCACATGAAAATATGAGCTTTGCGGCTCAAAATTCGTTTGGAGAACCACAGAAGTTTTGATCCAACAACAATTTTAAACGGACCCATGCGCTCCAAATTTGAAATAGGATACTTTGAGGATTCGGTATATAATTGATATTTTTTTCCGCTTCATATGTTTGGGTAAATAAATAAGGTTGGATTGCAGATAACTAAAAATAAAATCCGTTCAATACACGTGCGGTCAAGGCAGTCTGTTTCACTTCTCATGCCTAACTTAAATATAACTTGAAATTCTACGGGAAATATCCAGCTGCATATAAAATGATGGTATGACATATAAAAACGTCTTTGTAGGACTTTGCTATATAATTTGAAACTTCGATTTTCTGGTAGTTTCACAAGTGAGTCAGATTTAATGTTCTTAACTTTAATTTTCTTGCTATTTCTTTGAAACTGCTGTGCTTTTATTGATCTTGGGGTACTGAAAGGATAATAATATACTCGCCAAGTGGTTCTATGGTCACCATATATGTACCATGTACACGGTAACACTTATTTACGTATTGATGCTATTTATTGAAATATTACAGGTTTTTTTGCTCAAAATATGAATCTCTCGGTAAATATCTGGAAATATAACTGGAAGGTGTTCTAAAACAGTTCGATAATAAACAAAATGAACTAAAGTATCAACAAATGATGTAATTCTGTTACATTGGACGCCATGTCCTTTCATCTCACAATAGAAACGAACTCACGCTTAGCAACATGCATATCATGCATTGATAACACATACAAACCAATAAAAACGTGACGTAACATATAGGTACATATATAATTCTCCACACTGCATAGTAAATTAATAATATTACTATTGAAGGAAATACCATTTTATTGGTGTCACGTGATCTTAGTTATTTTTATACTATTAACTAACGCGAGTAAATGACCCGGCTTTGACGTGCCATATTATTAGGTATACTAATGACCTATGGGTGTTGGGAAGTTGGCGTTTTTATAAGTAGCTACTCTTATCGTGACCCGTCTGTGTTTTTGGAATCATGAAACCTTATTTTTTTGTCTTCATTGTTGAAATGACGTAGGAATTGAACGAAGTCTCAATGAAACTCGTATTTTGTAATTTAATACACTGTACTAATGGTCAGTGTCTTGTAGCTCCTACCTTTTTATGAAAGGCTCTACTCACCTCAAACCTCACGTACTCGATTAAGCCGTAAAGCAGACTTATTACACAACCTTCCCCGCCTTAAAGCAGTTATTTTATATCCACCTCGTGGGTTATCTACCATCACGCTTGTAGAAAATGACTTAAAAACTATGTTGCTAATTATCGTTAAACCAACGGTTACGTAACACCGCGTGGCCGCTTACAATATTCCTACTATACAGAGGTACTCGCCATACTCGAGTCGCACTTGACCGTAATTCTTTCATCCAATCATCACCAACCCCTTCCGTAGGCATTTAATTAAATATGAAAGGTCCTATGTCGGGCGTCGTAAACTTCACGTCGATTATTCTTTCAGCTCCTCTCTCTCGCGTTCGGTACGTCCTTTTCTGGCAGCCTATATTGTTTCCGTGCCAAGTCTTTATATCGAACCGTACAAGCTAGCCAGCTTTATAGATTTTACATGAGATCTTGTAGTACAGTGACAAACATGCAAAAGAAGTAATGGTAGTGTGGTTGGCAAGTGGTGGCGGCGGCGTAAGTGGCACAGGAAGTGCATGAGTAGTGAGTACGTGGGGGTAACCTTGGTGCTGCAGCCGAACCGCCTCCCGCCGCGTCTGCCCGGGCCGACGTTCGATTTTCACTTGGAACATCAGCGCGCCCGTGTCTCGCCCGGGTGGGCGTGGTCTGCGCGCCGGTCAATAGCACGGTCTGCTCCGTCCCGCTCGCGCGCGCCGGCCGCCCCTAGCCCCGTCCCTGTCCCCCCGGGGATGATTGAAACGTCTGATGCCGCAGGCGCCCCGCGCGCCCCCTCGCCAAGGACGTTCAGTGAATCCGTCCCTCTCTGCCGCGAGAGCACGTGTCCCCGTTACTATTTCATAATATAATGTGTGCCCCCTTGGTACCGCGCGAAAATTCACAACCAATTATGAGTCAAGTGCCTGATAAATTAGGTGACAAATTTGATGCCTGAAAGGAATTCCGGAGTCGCTTATAGCGATGTGCGAAGAACTTAGCATTCGAGGACTATGAGGTGCCCCTGTGAAGTGATATGGAGATAAGAACTTCTGGGAACGTCACCTCTTCGTGTTTTCCGTCCTGTGCACTCTCTTGCCTTGATACTGCACTCGTGATATTTTCAGGTACGTGCTGTAGAAAGTTCGATATTAGTTTATCCGCGATCACACTATCGATGCGGCGAATCGGCCGCGTAACTCGGTTAACCTCATTCCGATAAAACTTCTATAGTGTTGCTTTGAATAAAATATCCAGGCGTCGTTATATTTCCATAGACGTCGCCTGGCCGCCGCCGGGAGTCTAGACACATAATAATTATACAACGAGCCAACAAGGGCGGTTCTGGAGATGTGACTCACCCGAACTCGTCTCCCGGATCGATAGCATCTCATGTATTTGCTAGAGACGATTTATCGAAAACCATATTGTGTTTTAATCTGAGAAATCTTTACAAAACTGACCTAGAATTATAAAGTGCTCTGAATGTAACGATGGCGACGTATAGAGTTGTTCCAGTGACGTCACGGCTATGACATCACCGGGCCAGTTGCAGGCTGATTCACGCCTGCAGCGCCTCGGGCTTCGGTACCGGTTGGCATTGATGCGATGTGATCATCGGTACTGGTGGGGCTGGTTTGCGCAAGCAGCGTACACAGATTAATACTATTACTTTAAAATTTTTTACTCTTAATTATATCTTACTCACGCCTTTTTTTACCTCTACAGTGCATAGCACATGCCTTTTCTTATACAGAAAAGTAATACGTGAAGTCGTAAACACCAATTGGTCTTACTACAAAAACTTTAACCCCTGTTTTACACTTGTCCAAAAAAATTTTGACTGCAAAATGAACCATATGTCAACGTCATAATTTGACATTTTTTTAGACAAGGCTTAAACTGACGTTAAAAAGTTTTTGTGGTAAGACGGTTTGTGTTTATGGTATGTTTAAGGAAATCTTGGTTTGGAAACCTGGACTTAAAGCTTGTAATCGCCAATCCTCCCCGAGCATGGAGATTAACGCTTTATTCCTATTTTGTATGTAAAAAGGCAAAGGTTCTGCAGGGAGAATGTAAAAGGGCGGATGATCCATTTTAGAAATATTTCCCTTTTCAAGGAATCGGTATTAATTATGGCGTTACTACATTTTCAATATCTCATTATTCGGAATGTTAGTGGTGTTAATTGGATTCCCTTACAAAATCGTTTCTACCGTGCCATGTATGCAAGTATGGCTTATACCTATATATGAATGTACATTGTACATTTGTACATAAGTATATTCTCCATTCAATGTAGGCACGGCTACTACTTAGTATTTACTACATAATGTGGGTGAACGTTATTTGCTAGTAGGTATTTGCCTTGAGATTTTATCTACACATGCCTTGGATTTCTAATGGATTTGCTTAGTTTAAGTCAAAATCCAAGAAATTGAGAATTTTAAATGTTAAGTTCGTGGTATTAAATGTGTAAATTCAATAATTGTTTTTGACATGTACCTCAATTGTTTCGCATTGAATATTATGTAAAAACAGTTCTATATATGAATCTATAATTTCAGTTTTTTCACTCATAAACCAACACTTTGTGGTTTCGGTTATTAGGTATACAGGTATTGACGTAAATAGGTTCCTAGTTTCATTTTCCCGGTTCACGTTTAAGGAAAATTGGTGAAGTTTTTGCTCAATGTACGAATATTATATTTATGGCTAATATTTCACGTCATACATAAGAAATAATAACGTCAATTTTAATTTGCGGTTTTCTAGTAATGTTAGGTAACCTACCAAATTGTCGTCATACTACATATGTAAAGTTAGGCCTGACCCTGTTTTATTTTTATCCATTCTGTTTAATTATTAATAATATTTATTTCTGTTAATAGGTTTTACAATTTAACAGGTCAATATTTAGAAAAAAAAACAAGGTGGGGCCGGTATTTATCTATTTGAATACCTTGAGGAAAGAACATCGAAACAAAGTCTGGGGCCAAATACCATAAGGTAAACGTACCAATAGTCGTCGGATTTCGGAAATCACTGACTTTGAAGCGCTACTGTGTGTTAAATATTTAATAGAAAATGAAAATTTTTGCATGACGTGATAGAGTATTTATTCATTATTCTAAATAACTAATGTTTTTTTAATCATTTTGATGGATTTATATACTTATTAAGGCAAAAGTAAAAAAAGGGCGATTTGTACCAATAGTCGTCTGATTTGTACGGATACTCGTCAAATATTCCCAGTACTCGTCAACTTTTAATGCTAATGTAAACTCTCTGCTCTTGAACATAAGGTTCAAGTTATGTACATTTTTTTTGTGCTTGAATTTGTTAAGCATACTTGTGCTTTTGAAACATTAGATAGGTAGATAGATAAAAAACCAAATTCCTATTTAGAATAGCAGGTCATAATCTGTTAGAAGAGCAGGTATTCAATAAAACAGATACATAGTTGCATTTTAATTTATATTCCTATCTATCAAACGCTTGGAATCACAAAACCAGTCTATAAAATATACATATGTTATATTTCTTAATCATAATAACCATGCAGTCATGTGCATATGTAGCACGAGTAAAATAATTACTTTTAAAATATTTAAATTGTAAAATAAAATAATTAGTATTCACAAAAATAAAAGCCACATTCATTTATAGCTTTCCGCGAAATAATTACTAACATTCATAGATATGTAGGCAAGGTTGTCATTCATCTAACAAACTTCTGAACTGCTTAGCGCATGCTAAGTACCATTTGCAAAAATCTCTATAGACAGTTCAAACTGTCTACTGTCTTAAAGGTATCAATCAAAAAATAAAATATGATTAGGTACAACTAACCGTTCAAACCCAATAATCATAATATCTAATAAGCCCCACAGGGCATCTGAGGCGGATGACGGGGAGCAGCGACCCCGCGGGGCTATATATCCGAGTGCTCCGGGGAGAGTATAAGGTCCACCATCTCCGGCCTGCCGGAGTGAAGGTCTCCCGCCTCTTGGCTTGCCTTCATTGGCCCACCAGAGTGGAGTCGCTAGAGCAGGGTTAGCAGCCCTGCTCGGATGGTAGATGCCTCGTGATAAGTGGTGGGTGGGCCGGTGATGCTGGACCCACAGGGAGCGCGTGATCTGCGTTTAAAGTCCGCCGAGGTATCCTCACCCTTCAGCCGCTCATGTACCTGTTGCCCTCTTGTTGCGAATTTAGCGACTGATTCCCGGGGGCCCAGTAAGTGAGGTGGCGAGTCTCCACCTACCATTTTAACATGTATTTTATACATTGTCTTCGCAGGTGCCATAGTTCCTCATCATCATCATCCTTCGAGCCCTTTTTCCCAACTATGTTGGGGTCGGCTTCCAGTCTAACTGGATTCAGCTGAGTACCAGTACTTTACAAGAAGCGACTGCCTATCTGACCTCCTCAACCCAGTTACCCAGGCAACCCAATACAAGGGGTATTGGGTTGTTAGACTGGTGTGAGACTTACTGGCTTTTGACTACCCGTAACGACTGAATGCCTGCCAATGATGTTCAATGACAGCCGGGACCTACAGTTTAACGTGCCATCCGAAACACAGTCATTGGTGTCATTGCAGGATATACTTAGAAAGTACATACAAACTTAGAAAAGTTGCATTGGTACTTGCCTGACCTGGAATCGAACCCGCCACCACGACTTTTTTTACCAGGTGCCATAGTTCCTATATCCTAACTCACTAACATCCCTTCGCAATAGCCCAAGTAGTTTTCCTCCATACTTAGCAATAGCTTAGCACAGAACCGGAGATTGTCCTTGGGTTCATTTCTATAGTATATATATACAGGGATAATCGTCGGTTTTGTTTGCCACAAATTGTAATCCAAACGTAGTAGAAACAAAGGCTAATGCTAGACCTACTTGTACCCAAAGCGGTAGATCTTAATCGAATGGCGGAGGCCTACAGCTGCCAACATATACCTGAAAAAAACACTCGTAGAAAGTGCATACTTATAGAAAACAGGGGATTTAACCATTAAGAAACATATGAATTGAATCGAATAACATGATTGTGTACGTGCATCTAGAACCAGCAGAGTAAAATTTACCCCTAAGAAAAAGCTTAAAAGAAACGCAGTTTTATGAACAAATGTAGTCTAAACCTTAAATATGTTTATTCTAGACAGTTATCAATTTTGTAAAAGTCCCGATATTAGCTATTTATCCGCATTTTGTACTGTAAAACACAAAATATCCTCATCATGACGAATTTAGGTGCAACTTTTGAGTATGTCCCAGTAGTCGTCATAATAATTGTAAAATTGACGGGTTTTGGGTCAAATGGGAGTTTTGAAGTACCAATAGATGTCACATTAAAAAAATATATCTTCAATGTTAAAAGTATTCCAAATTGCATATTACATCGCTATCAAATAAACTTAACTATCTAATTAAACAAAGAAACATACCACAGACCCCACTGGAGTTATGTAAATCAAAACCCAAAACCTCGTGGTGAGTTTCACTTTTGACAGCTGAACTTCACGAAAAAACGATTTTGTTAGGGCACACACGTTTCAAATAACATATCTTAGAAGCCGTGACTGTTAAAACCCCGTATTGTTATTTCAATTGTGCAATATATTATCAAGAATATGTTGATATATAAACCAGCCCATTTTAAGTTCAGTAGAAAATAATAATAAAAGTTTTAAGATTAATTGACGACTATTGGGGCATGACGACTTCACCCGCGTTTACCTTAGTCGTTTTTATAGTCCAGAAAATGTGTACTTGTGTCATTATGAAGAGAAAGCGTCATACAGATTCCAGGGCAATTGTCAAATTAAAATCCAACAGTAATTTAGAAAGATATTTCATCAACAATGCAATCGACATGCCAACTGTAGGGACAATTGTTTTATTAACCTATCTATATCGGGACTTTTAGCTTTGAGATTCCCCAAAAGTATAATTTTAATATGATATTTTACAAAATTGGTAGAATTTATGCCTGCCTGGCGTAAATCCCAAACATTTGTATTTTAATGATAATAAAATATAATAATGTACATGATTCACTGGGAAAGGAAACAGTTATGTACTGAATCGGTAGGCGTCAACTATGTGATTGAACTTTCGTTTACTATTTATAGACTACAGGCAATTAATTATAAATTATATTTTATTCCATTTGACACAATAAACGGAGACATGTATGAAAATCAATATTTTTTGTTGTGAGTACTTTGAGTGTAACGGAGACAAGGCAAGCTGAATTTTAATCAAATCTAACGCGAGATTTTAAGTTAAAATGAATGCAATATAATCCAATGACTCACTGGTATATTGATGCTTTATTCAAATCAGCTTGACTGTACCTAAATAACTTAATTTCGTAACAGAAAGGAAACACTGAATAATCGGTTAACACAAGTCACTCTAAACACTTAGTATTAACGCTGAGTAAACCGTGGTTAGTCACTTGGAAATTAGCACCAAGAATTAAGTGGAGTTTCGTAACACCATGTGTACGTTCCCACGGCAACGAAACCATTTAACAATTAAACAAACAGAAAATTAAAATAGTACCTAACTATTCTAATTTTAAGTGTTAGAATTTTACAGAACTGTTAAGTAAAAGTCTGATATTCGGGACTTCGCTCCACCATGCAGCAGAAAGAGTCATTTGATGATTATCCATGTCCAAAAAAAGAGATAATGTAACATAAGATAAACCTAATATACATATTTATATAGTATCAGTGATATTACCCAAAAATCCCCTTTTCAGTAGGCTAAAGAGGTGGCATAAGTTTTACATACCAACGGGTATTGGGTCGCTCCTCAACACTGGGTAACTGTGTTGAGGAGGTCTGATAGGCAGTCGCTCGATGTGACTCAGCTGCATCTGGTTAGACTGGAAGCCGACCCCAACATAGTTGGGAAAAGGCTAGGCAGATGGTTATGTATAGATATAATATACCTACTAATTATTTCGCTTGCTGACTCATGAGTTATAATAGCAATACGATACAGCTCCCGTATTTAAAATTATTTAATAATCTGCCTCCTACACGGTCAGGAACATAAATGTCAAATGAAAAAAATTGCCAACCAAATGTTGGCGACTTCAAACGAAACTGATAACATGGGTTTAATTTATAACGGAAGCTTTGATTCAGGGTCTGAGTTATGGTGGGAGAAAAACCATGATTTGTGGTGTATTTTTATTAAATTGAGTATCTCTGAATTTGTATGTCTAATTAACGATCCTATATTTAATGATGTTTTCTATAAAATTGATGCCTCTTCTATGACTTAAGGTTTAAAATACTTTTTAAACTACTATGATGTAATATTACTTTCCCTGTAGTAGTAGTAGTAAAACATATAATTTTTCAAGGAATCATAATTCAGTAGTCTTAAAAACGTCTAGTTAACATATA
The DNA here is from genome assembly GCF_030705265.1 of Helicoverpa armigera. NCBI lineage: Eukaryota > Metazoa > Arthropoda > Insecta > Lepidoptera > Noctuidae > Helicoverpa > Helicoverpa armigera. Next base: position 3,346,996 of record NC_087145.1, on the reverse strand, counting down.
TTTTCAGTGATTTATCAAGATAAGAGGATTAAATTTTGAAGGAAAATTCTACCAAGGTTCAATTTAAGCCTCCATTAAAACGCTAGTATTTGTCACCTTACAAGATAGCTACTAGGAAGCTGGTAATTAAATGAATTTGACACGAGCAAACACAAGTACCGCAATATTTGTGCAGACAACAGCTTTATCTAACGTCAAGAGCAACATACGTGTTTGATGTCTCACATCTGCACAAAATGTAGAACAAATAAAGGTATTTGTGTGTCTGTGTGTTTTTAGTTTTTACTATATGAAACATGAGAAGCAAAAGTTGTGGTGGCCTAGTGGGTAAAGAACCAACCTCTCAAGAAAGAAGGTGGGCTTGATTCCATCTCAGGCAGGAACCAAAGCAATTTTTCTGAGTTTGAATGTACATTTTAAGTATCTTCGACACCAATGACCGTGTTTCGGAGGGCACGGTAAGCTTTAGGTCTTAGCTGTCATTAAAAAAATGTTGGGAAATGGATAAGCATATGACTATATGGAACGTGAGAATCATTCACGTGCAGTTTGGGCTAAGCATAGGCCACCCACTCTTCACGTAGGCGAGGGAAATCACAAATAAGACATTAACTCAGTAGGTTGCGCTTTGGTCATAATAACTACGTTTGTGCGATCAGGATTCCAAGATTTATACTGTTCTTGGTAGTATTTATAAATGATGAATGCCGAGGCTAAATAGTGGGCGTTAATCGATCAATCTGCGACATGGAAAAGTAGCCGCAAATTAGACATTATTACTTTCTACGGTTAGCAGGACAAGTTGATCTTGTAGAAAATCTGATAACAAGTCTGCCCTCATAATGCCGTTAACATAATAAAAATATTCAGCCGCATCTTACTTTGGAAGCCTGACCTAAATAAAGTTGGCAAAAAGCTCGCTGAAGCCGCATTATAAATGACCCCAAAAATATATTAATGCTTTAACTAGACCAAATTAAATCACTGGTATTAATAACCACGTTATCATACTTAACATTTTTATCTAGACCTTAGTCAAGCAAACTTTCCTTGAGCTAATTACCATGTAATTACATTAGTAACACAGTTTTTATTATAATTCTTTGTTTGTCATGATTTAAGTACTCAACTGTTTCAATCTCTGTCAGTTGATAACTAAAAACCTGAAAAATAAAAAGTAAATAAAACACGTGTAAAATTCGTTATACATATGTACATTACGTTTATATCTATTTACTTCATTGTTAAGATAAGAAAGTGGTTTATATTGTAATACTTAGTTAGAAAATCTTTATTTTATTTTTAACAGTTGCTATGAAGACTTAAAAAGATTAAAGTATTTTTACATCATCAGAAAGATTCGGTTCAATCCTACTGATTCTTCTGCACATACCAAGGTATCTCGGACCGAAGTTTAGAACATTTCGACTGAGCGATCATCTCACAAATATTATTCTTAACGAGTAATTCGTTCATCCTTGATACAAGGTCTAAATGACTCAGTGCGAAGACTACATACCCGCGCAATCCTTTCCTCTATTAATATATTTATCTTTGTATCCGCGGAGCTAGACAGTCGCTCCTTGTAAAACACTGGAACTCAGCTGCACCCTGTTAGACTGGAAACCAAAACCCAACATAGTTCAAACTCGAACTCAAAATATTTATTTGCATGTTAAGGTTGTTCAGTTATACAGGTTTAGGTTCAGCTTGACGGCCTTTTCCAGGCGTTGCAAAATGTAATGTAGTTGGGAAAAACCTCGGCAGATGATGATGTCCCGTCCACTAGGTGGTCCAAACTAACCTCCAATCATCCAATAAAATGACGTCCAACACAAATAAGATTTGTTTTCCCAGACGTAATGCGTCACCGTACATTGCACAAATATTAGCACATTTGCTTACCCCGCCTCGTGGCCTTATCGATGTTTGGACTCGCTCTTACACCCTGTTCCTCTTGTTCAACCCCTGATATTCCGCTTAGAGAGGTTAAGATAAAATCTCTATAAAAATGCTGCCTTAATTTTCGAGTTTGCCGGTACTGAAGATCCAATGTGACAGTGCGAGCGTTACGAAAGTTAAAATAGGATGGTATTTTGGCTAGAATTGTTTTGATAAGATAGAAGTTATGGTCACTATTTCCCATTAATATGAACTACAAAAGCTATGCCTCACGTGCTATTTCAGACCTTGACGAACTATTGTTTATTAAGTAATAACGAGCAGGTATTCAGTTGCCGAGGCTTAATTATTCCAGTCGCCTGAGATATCGAAAATCAATTCTCTATAGAAAATTATTTACTTGCGTGGAGGTATTTCAGCAATCTTACATCGCATCGATCGGAGTGTTGTACATATTTATTATGATTTATCTACGTAGGGCGTATACACATGCATTGCTAAGTACTGTACTGTAGTATTTGTATAGAATGGTTACATTATGATTACAATAGTGACGATATTCAAGAGTGTCGTGTGTTATGATTGTGACACATCGTTTATTTTACTACAGTAACATAGAATTGAATGAGTACTTCCAAAGATAAAAGAGCAGTTTCCAATAATTCAAGAGAAACTCTCTAGAGCGCGATGTTCAGGTTACGATTAACTAGAAATCCACGTGAGTTCGATTTGTTCCGCTCCCGGGGGAAACTGTCTAGTTGGAATAAAATAAATGGACCTGTAAAATTCCCTTTGCAAAGTTGGATTCTATCGAGGCTTTTAAAGCGAAGCAATTAATCAATGCTTAGAAAAAACATCCGATTACTCGTAATTTATTTGTTCTAAAACCCTAAGTAGCTCATTTAAATATGCTCCTTCTTTTACATTTACATTATCGTCACAAATAAATACAAACTCAACAGAATTAGCGAAAACTTTGTGTCAAATGTTTTAACCAATTGTTCAAAATTTGTTCAAAATCAGAATCCATAACTTGGTCCAAGTATTGGTTCAATGGTATCCCCTAATTCTCGAATCTAAGCAACACCAACTTTGACTCTAACACTCTAGAGGTTTCCGACTGCATTAATTAATTTTCCACCAGAGCCAATAGGACTGGGTTGAAATACATGCACTGGAATTGTGGCTAAACAAAGGCTTGGCCCGAGCCTAGTGTGTTGGGATTTACTTGCAAATGTATTGTGATATACATATGTATGTCTGCAGGTTGTGTTTCTCTATTAGGTCAAACAATATCATTAATTCGTTCTACCTGACTGCTTCTAAGAGGAATGCACATTTTTTTGTCTCATTGGTTCTTAATTTCTGTGGCACCTATTGTCCTTAAAATTATATGTCATCGTTATTATTTGTTCTGCGAATTGTTGTCCAATCCATATCTCTATAATATCAGCTCCGTTTCCTCCACTTTCAAGAACAAACGATTTAACTGTTCTTACATTGTATAACAATGAAATAAAAGATGGTATCTCGAACATTAATATATTTATGATGCATAAATATTGAGGTCGTGTCGTGGCGAACGTTTTGTTCAAACAAACATGATGCATGGATGTGGAATATTTTGTCTTCAAAAAGCTTTTCGGTCGGCAAATGAATATAAAAAAGTGATTCTCTCGTTTATTAAAAAATGCTTTCGCACAGTTAAGTGGTAAATGGTATATGTTCGGAAATTGTTTTTAAAGTTTCATTTTCTCTCGGGATTTTTGTTCGTTTAGCTTTATTTGTACTTTTCGTTTAAAAGTTTGCATTTTAAACAAGAGCAAACATCGGAGAGCAATTCTCTCATCCGTACATAAATTGATTACGAGCGCCTTTAACTGAGAATCCTTTATGAAGATTCCTGGTACACTTAATGAGAGGAAACCTCATATCAATTAAAGCAAACCACCCAGAGTTACCGCACACTTGAACATGGTACTATTGAGCATAATCTGGCCGACATATTACCGGCATTTCAAACGGACCGTATCTCGGTACCAGCTACAGTATCCGGTACAATTCTGAGCTACAGCTTTGCAATTAGTCACTCGGTCCACTAATACTTGGTACGAACACGGAAGCGCAAGGAATCCACACTCTAAATATAAAGCGGCCTGGTTGCAACCGGTAACGGTTTGGTGGTAAATGGGCTTGTCTTGTTCCAACTCTTGGCGAAAATAGATCCCTTCTCGGCTTTGTATTATGTCAGTTGATGCTTTTATACTCCGCATTTTTCTATATTTAATTGAACGTTTTTAGGGGCTCTTGTTATCATTTTCGGAAAACGGATTTACAGAGGACATTCTAATATCTCAGTTTGCAATAAAATCGACACATTAAAATGTAGGTACTCGGACCACTCTAAAAATAAAAAAAATATAGGCGAAGTCATTTACATGGAACGCGCAGAATTAAAACCCCAACTTAAAATTCTTTCACCACTAATTGATGCTAAGTACGAGTTTTTGAACGTTTGAGAATCAGAGGACTGGCTGCCAGGCTATGCTAATGAATGCACATACTATGAAAGTTAACCAAGCATAGTTCTACCACTCATTCCTAATGAAAGACTTTTAGAAATGTTTAATGTACTGGAATCGAAGGTATTTTTCAGATCATTGTTGAAATCTATTTTATAGTAGGACCCAATATTATACATGTGATCTTATGATCTCCTAATTGTTTCTTTGGAAAGGGTTTCATTGCTGAGATAACGTCGAAGAAAAAAATATACTGTCATGAGAATCTCAGAAGAACAGTAATTGCAAAAGCACTCGTTGTTTCAGGAAAAATAGTAGCTCTGTTTTTAAGTAACTCGAAATTTATGTTTGTCAAAAGAACCTTAAAGTTGGGCGGTTCTTTCATAAAAACATGAGCGACCCACTCGTGTTTGTTTGCTCCAGATTTTGAGGTATATAGTGACGAATGTTTTTCCTGTTCGCTTTTAATAAATCTGTTGTTTCCTTGTTTCAGTTCGCAGCCTGCAGCATAATAGGGAGCCATACACCGCGGCGGAAAGACGGGTGCGACACGCACTCGTGGTATGTATCTCTAGAATCTTCTATTTAAAAAAAACTTAACTATAAAGAGGAGACTTGTGGCCATTGAAATAGATGAAGAGAAAAGTCCGAAAGAGATATAGAAAGTACCAAAAATGAACAAGGTTAAGTTTGCTGCAGCGAATTTGGATAGTTCTAAAAGACACATTCTAATTAGAATTCCAGAAAAAAGTAGCAAAAATATGTTTGTCCAAACATTAAAGCTCGGAATATAAATTAACCACATAATTTTCCATTCTGAACTAAACAAATTGTTCTCTAGCATTATATTTCCATGATATGCCTTTTCATTCCATCGCTTCTGCTTGAACTAGTTCCCGTTACGTTAAACACAGCATCGCCCGTATCTAGTTCCGATTTGTGTCCAGTGTTTACAATATGCAGTGTCAGTCCAATTGCAATACGCTATCGGGCGCGTCCGCTATGCGTTCCTGCTGCCACTCCACGTTACATTTACTCACTTAACTTGATACGTTCGCCACCACTATTTCAACTGTCGATACGTCAATTCTTTTTGTGCCACACGCCAGACTCAACGACACGTTTCCAATCCCAAATCAATTTCTCTTTTGTATCGTTTTGTACGTTCGAGGTCTCTCCATCGTGCTACAAATCTTATTTCTATTAATTGATTTTTAATTGAAATAAGTCTTCCTTCTTCTTTTCTTTTCTACTTTAATAATTTCCTTTATGCAATTTTCTAGAGATTTAAATCATTTTAATATCTGAGATACTGCATCAACGTAATAGCTTCCATCAGTTACAGCTTGCAGTTTATCTTTGCCCACTTTATGAATTTTCTCTGTAAAATACAGGGACTTGAGATCTCCGTAATATAAATTAATTGAAGCATTACGGCGATCCCTCTGTAATAGATTTTCAAGTATAAAGTGAGACCTTTGTTCATGCATATCACGTCCACGGTCAGAACTGTGCCGAGGCTCCCGCAAATCGAATTAAGGCTCGTCTGTACTCGGTAAGGGTATATCGAAGCTTCCATTTAGATTGCACTAACAATGCACGGCGGGTATGTTCGATTACACGAACATCGATTACAATATGATGTATGTCGAATGCACGACGTAATCCTAGGTTCCTGTCTTGCCTGCGGACATAGCGAGTGCGCTGTGATAAAATGCAAGATAAATTGAACCCAACCCTCAGTTACTGGGATATCTCGCGGTTCATTATTCTAGATAGGATTTCGAAGGAGATTCATTTCGCCGTAATAAAGATTTAAGTGGCGGAAATTGCGTGAGATCGCCATTTTGGGCGTACGAGAAAAATACATAATGACGTTATAAAACAGAAATGTATTTCTAAAGCATCGACTTTACAATAAGGCTCGTGATTAATTGCTTTTGAGTACGTACTTATTGTTAGGTACCTTATACTTTTTGAATGTGTAATTGAAATTTCTTAACGATCTGAATGAGGTTTGACGTCTATGCTTTGGTCCAGGAGAGAACAGAACTTCTCTTTGAAATGCCTTACTAAGACATTCCAAGTTACAATAATTAAAGAATGGTATAATTACGCAAAGCACTAGGGTTTCTTGTAGAATTTGGTTTTCTGAATCAAAGGTTGTTAAATGATGAAGCACTTACTCTTCGCGCGATAGGAATATCTAGCTTTTTCGTGCCGAGTCGTATGTCTGTTACGAATGTGCAAACCAAGTAGCGGTGACATCACAATCTTCTACGTGCTCTCTTTTTATGTATAACAGTTTCCCTTCTTGAATCTGTGTCTGTGACTATTTTGTGGCATACAAGTGATTGGAGAACTTGTTCCGAGCACACCAACCAATTAAATTTCATCACCATCAATCTAGCGGACCTGACTGCACATCACAACATGGCTCAGCCTCAAAACCAAATCCAATTACAAGAACGTTCCGTTCTACTCAAAACACGTCCAATTTTATCACAATCTCTATGAAGTTGGGAATATGATTTCTATTACGAAATCAAATGGACTTCATTCAAAGACTAGGAAATGGGGAGATATCTCAAAAGATTTGCACTGAATGTCACTGCCTTTGAGTCTATGTTGAGATGCAGTTAAACGAAATAGGCTGTAGGAATCGGATAGAAATTATTGCAGTGCATTATGTTAATGCATTCGAAGATGCTCTGAAATATTTGATGGAACGTTTCATCAATAATAAGGAGGATAGTAATGTGGTTCCTTTTAAATATAATTTTGGATCCTTCTTATTTAATTTCAAAAGTATTTTTTAGAACAATACCAAACTTGTATAGCTTTAATTTTGAATGACTGCTTCGTCTATTGTAATTTGGAATGTAAGCGTAGAAAGCGCCTTTGCAAAGGATTCATCTTATTCATTCCAGAAGACAGAACTATCCATTGTAGCGTTGAGAATTGTTTAAACTAACATTACGTACATTTGTGGTATCCTCCCAATGGTGCAGCAATCAATTAAGGGTGTTCTACACTGCAAACCAGTTATTGGAATGGCGTTCATGTGTACTGTGCCTATATAGTTTGTATTGTGTATACCCCCCTTCGTACCTACGGGTTAGTTTGGCTTAGTTACAACTCTGTGAATAAGACAATGGCTGACACTATTAATGTTGGCTGACTGAGTGACGCTATAGAAAACTCAAGCCGTTTGACGGCAATAGTTTTATCGAACGTGATACAGCCTTTGACAGTATTATAAAGATGTAAATGTAAAGGTTTGTGAGTTTTTGCCGTCGTAGGTATGTCGTAGGTCCTTCTTCCATGTACTGAACTTATTATTAGAAAGCTACGTTACCCTAATTAGTCTATTTTATCAAAAGTGTATATGTTGTCTTAATTATGTATTTTAGTTTTTATAAATGGATCTTTAACTATTATTTCGAAATTCCGGAATCCCCTCACCATGTTCGTTTCTACCACATTTATTTCTGTCACGACAGACATTTATTTTTATTTATAAATAATAACGTCGGCGAACACCAAAGCATAAAACGAACTTTCTTATAATAAAAACCCTACAATAACTCTAAGTATAAGAAATGTTTTAACTGTATGCGTCATGGTCTAGCAGTTTTCTGGAAAGTTCTTTGAACCCATTTTTTTCCTCTGATAGGGAGATTCGTTGTATTCAATTCTTTCTTTGGTGTCATTGGTTTAAATTGTAATTGGTTGAAGGTATAAAATTGGTTGCTGTGTTTATATGGAACTTTTTGCCCGTTCTTCTCCATTCGAAGCCATATTTGGAATGAGCGGCTAGAGTCAACCTTATTATTTTTGACATTCATAAGTGTTAGACCTTTAGTCTAAATGAAATAAATCATTTGGCTTAGACCAGTGACGTATTCTTTAACCATTCTTTCTTTCTGTATTATAGTATGTATTTCCTATCGCAGTTTAAATATTTGTCCAAGTTCAAGTCATATCGATACAAAAGTCAATGATGACCGCCACACACGGCTGACAGTAACTCCCTGCATTATTAACTTAAACTGTTATCAGAATCAATACTTTGTACCTATTATTAACTTGTATTTTGTTTCAAAGTAATAATTGTTTCTGTATCAAATCATTTTCGTTGGCGTTCGATTTAAATTCGATAAGCCGACTTTACGAATAAAACATTTTGTATGAGTTTCATGGTTGTAAATTAGTTAATAGGTGCTTTGTAACACAATAGACTGGACATACGTAGCCAGCTTCGTTTACTAATGACAGTTACGGCATAGATATGACATATACCACCTAAAATAGATTTACATTTATATTCTAGTAGACTTGTAATGGCCATTGAGCGCAGCACGTTCAGAAGGCATTATATCCTTTATGCAAAATATTTCCTCCTTTAAAAGCGTTGGTTATAAAAATTACCGATTTTTTAACCCTTAACAACCTTACGTTACCCACTTAATTTATAAAGGAGTTCAATATAAGCCTAATTAAAACGCACCCGATTTTCTACCCAAACTTTTCCATATAGCGTTGAGCGCTGCCAAACAAAATTTATATCTTTCAACTTTTAATGAACCATGCTGTCTTATAACGGGCAAAAGTAGCTCGAGAAAGGAACGTTATCCCAGTTTATTTTTGGGGTAATAGATTAAGAAAACTGTTCCATAAAATAAAGAGATTCCGAGCCGGAAAGACAAGGCGAGGGACACGTTTTTAAGAGCAATCTGACAGTAAAGGGTCTTCGCTTTATGACTTTCTTCGCTACGCTTCGCTTTCGTTTTAGTTCCAAATGCATAATAGTAGCATGATTCTTTTATGCTCTTTTGGATGGCAGATATTTTTCTCAAGCTTGTTCGGTTCTAGAGTAAGTACCTTTTGATAGAATTATCCACTACCATGAAGATTTTCTCATTTGACATCAAAACTTAAACCTATTCTCTATCCAATCAACCAAACTGAGAGGACACCCACAAAATAGACCCACAAACAAATAGGATGTAGTCCAGTTTGCATTTATATTAAGTTTCCAACACTGACAAAGTAATGTAATCAAAAACTTAGCTCTGGTCAAGCGCTAGGCACAAGTCCTGATTAGTTCGAGTCGGTTATGTGAACCCGCACGTGCTCCGAATGCTTACGGCACACGTGGTCACCGTTAGCTCATATTGATCCCTGTGTCTATGAACAAGGCATGTGATATAAGCTTCTAAAATGTGGAAGAAATCGCTGTAAAACTAGGAGTTTTGCAACATTCGTTAAACTAATTACTCGCATAAACATTTTCTCTTCACAGGTAAAAGCGAAAACTGTTCCCAACTATTTTAATCATCATATCCTCGTCAAAGCTTCCAAATACGCGGAAAATAGTCAAACAGTTTTTGTGTGCCTTCTATTCTGCTTTCTCGCATCGGGTTTCACCCCGATTTTCCCATTACGGCAGTGAACGGAGCTGGGCAAAGCTGGCAGTCAAGAGATTACTGATTAGCGGTGACAGGGACCGGCCGGCAGCCGTGCGTTGAATACACACCAACCTCCTTTTAGCTCTGCTGTCCTAGTACATCGCTCCAATATTCGATCCCCTTTGAATTTTGGATTGAGTAGAAAATTCTCGTTTGCAGATTAAACCCCAATTGCCGTTTATTTTTGAAACACAATAATGTTTTAACAACGCAAGAAATGGTCGAAAATAAATTTTCTTTTATTCCGTCATCCAATATCATTTCCATTGAATATTTATTACGTATTTTCATTGCGATATCGATATTAATTTACTTTTGTCCATAAATTGTATTTTCCAGCTTTCGATTCCGTCCAATTAAAATTTTCGAAGGCTCTTTTCCTCTACCCGATTCATTAGTTTAAAAACCTCCGTCGCAAAAGGCTAACAACATTGAAAAAGTCAAAAATAATCCGAGGTGCCGGGGTGCCGTTTGAATTTTCAACTGTATTGCCTTAAACTTGGTGGTACCCTGACGCGAAAGTACAGCGCCTCGTTTTATTTTGGATTTCTTCAATGTCCGCTTTTTCGGAAGGCTCTTTTAATTCTTGTTCTTTTTCTGAACTAAAAACTACAAATCTGCACAAATTCAAATACATCGTCTGTATCTGAAGTCTACAGAGAACATCTAAGAAACGGCGATGGTAAACCAGCTTTTTCTACTGAAAACACCCCTATTTGCGTCGGGAGTTCACACGCCTCTTTTTGCGTCGGCATTTAAAAATGTTAGTCCACTGTAATACGCATAGTCTGTCTGTAAACAAAGCTGCAATTTAAACAACTGTGTCATGTTGTAGTATTTCAACATTGCATTTATGTATTGTGGTTCTGGATTCACAGTTGGAATTTTAAAGTCTATAGATGATTGCGGTCTGGCATCGTGCTGAATTTTGAACACGACGCAGTCAATTCTGCTGTCTATTCTTTATATCAGGGACTAGCATCGATCCCCTATTTATTTCTAGTTTACCGACATATCCTGTTGTTTCTGGACTTTGATTGTTAATATCTGCAAGGCTAGGATAGATGGAAACAGCTGTCTCAGTGGGCTAGATTTGCTTGTATAAATGCCAACTATCGGAATTTGCATTGCCATTTGCCCTATTTATTGTGCCAGAATAATATTAAAAACCAACGCCAGTATAGGGAACGACTTTTAACGTATTCTCCTCATCAATAAAATACGCTGCCTCGAGAAAACAAATTCGAGTGCCCTATAAAGATTTCGGCAGAGAAATTGAAACATGCTCTTCCATTTTTAATGCGGAATTATGTCAGGAGGATATAAACTGCTATATAACGTTTTACACATACATTTTCCCAGATAAAGGTGTCGCACAGTGTACGTGGGGTAAATAACAAGTGCTCCGTGGCTTTCCTCTCACGTTCTCCAGGGTACCGTATGAATCGGACATGACACCATGAATAAAAATAAATCAAAGCTAACAAAATTGGATTGGGTTTTGTAGTTGCATTATTTTGGTGTTGAAAAATGCAAGATAGGAAATAAGAATTTGTATATTGTGTTAAAATGCAGAGGAATCTTAAATCTTCTCGTGAAGGGTATTTATTTAGGTGGATTTTTATTCTAGTCTCTAACTGAGAGACAATAAACAACAACACTTTTTCTCTAAAAAGTTGCCTTGTCTTCCTATCTACAAAGAAAATGTTCCCACAGTAATGAGGTTCATTTATTTTCAAGTTACTTAACACGAGCTTCACCGTTGCCACTATCAGAAACTTTGACATCTCTTTCAAACTTTGTTCCCCTGTTTCCTATTCAGGGGCGACCGCTTCCCGGACGTGACGTCATCGTTACGTGTCGATATTGGCCGTAAGCCTTTTAAGGTTTATGAACACGCGATTGCTGTTGCATGGAAATAACACGAAACAGTAGTTTGTAATCGTAATAGTGACGATAACAAGAATTTCGATACTACATAAGTTGTAGCTAGATTCACGAAAAAGTTAAAGTAAAAAATAAGAAACTCAAATGTAAGAACTAGAATCTCTCACGAATGATAATCACGTTACGCAATCCATCTACATGTAAGAAAAAGAAAACAGTAAAAAAACTGTACAGCCATTTATAGAACCGTGCCACAACACGTACACGAGGAAAAAATTAAATGCACTCAAGTGCTTACACCCGAGTGGATGAAGATTGGATTGAAAAAAAAAGCAGGAGTTTGCTCGGGAATAAAAGTAACCTTCTAACAACGGCTTCCAGACTTGTCGAGCGTGCACGAATCTTTACTTAAGTCTTTCAATATTATACAACTGAAAGAAAAATGCCGGTAAAATTTTATCGATAAGTTTATGAAAGCAAGGAGTAGGTAATATCGTAGTAGTTCATATCAGATGTTATCGGAACAATAAATGCTCGCCAAAATACGTTCAACAGACTCATAACTTTACAAGCGATCGTAGGATAGCCAAGTGAATGTCTAGTTCACTACTTTATTGGACTCTAATTGCTGAAATCGCTTGCTAAATCGACGAGCCCACATCTAATAACAAAAGTTGCGAATTTCCAGGTGTGGCCCTGATAAAACTGAACAAAACACGCGATGCGACCGTACATCAGAACTATTGAATTCTAGTACAAATTATATAGTGCTAGTTAACCTTCGCTTAGTAAAAGCTCCGGTGTTTCTTTTTCTTTACGAAAACCATTTGCGCATCGAGTGATTTGTGGTTCACGAATTTATCGATGTGTTCGATTTATTGGTTTACAGTTAACGTTGGAATTGTTTCGGGTTTAAATAGAACCAGTTCTTTTGATGCTGAACCAGTGTTTCGTGTCAATGGCTCAGTGATTTTTATGGTTGATCGTGGCTTGCAAGTGATGACTGACATTTACAAAGTTTTGAGAAAGAAGCGTCTTTTGTTGTAAATGATTTCGATAGTTAAATGAAATCATGTGGTTATTTTCTTTACACAAAGGGCAGTTCTGCTCGCATGCCCTGATTATCCGCCCAAAGAACATTTGTTTAACAGGACTGTCCAAAACACAGTACAAAAATTTTTCATGTTCAACGTTTACGATGGGTACGTTCCAATTTCGAAGACAATTTCAGTCTACCCACATTTTTATGTAGCAGCCTCGTCCTTATTATTTTTAGACGGAAAATATTTCGAGTCGCGTCACGATGTTTCTCTTTGATGTCGAGAGTTTACCGACCATGGTAAAACCGAATTTAAGGGCAGACTTGATGAGGCTACAACGAACATTATGGAACCGCTATAGAAGAATAATCACATAAGATTTGGAAATCTTTGGAGGTACAATATAGGTAGATCCTTCTCTTAAGCCTCTACACTCAATCAAGCAGCTACCTCAAAAGCAAACCAACTCAAGATTAACAGCAAATGCAAACTCCTAATAACTGTCTCAATCATGACGAATAGAGCAGCAAAATCCAACGGCACCCAATATATCACATCAGTTTAGTCATTAATCATTAACCATAGTAGGCAACGGTTAGGCTCGTTCGATTTAGCCCGTTCACTGTAACCGATTAGGGGCACTTTCAATCAAGATTGTTTGCCTGGCTGTGCCAAGTTTGCTGAGAAACGCGATGATTGACCCACTTTGTGGCACTGGGTGTATTGTCGACCAACCTCGTCAGTCGGGTCCTTTTAATTGCTTTCTAAACATCGTGCTGTAAGGCGTGTGGATGAATGCATGTGCATTACCGTTCGAAAACGAGTTTCATTTGTATGGGATTCGAACATGGGTTTTGCTAATGATCCATTCAAAGATCACTTAAAACTATGTTCTGCAAAAATGTACAGGGAAATCTCAGCAAACTGAAAATAAACAGTAGTTAAAATCGCTAAATTCACGTGCTAGTTGAGATCAATTCCAATGTATTTCTTAGTTATTTTACCTTTGCATCTTGTTTTCCTAAATTGAATACCTACGTCACATTCTAGATATTTTTTTTGCTAGCTGGGGATATCCGATATAAATATTTACAAGGAAACATTGACTGTTAGGCAGATACAATAAGAAAAAACTTTGACTGTGTGCAAAAAGCTTGCTTCTAGTTGTTAATACAAGTATGGATTCTTATAGTACAAATGCTGGAAATAAACTCAGTACACAGCTTGTTAATTCCATAAGACCCCTCCAGCGAAAATTCACTGGCAGCTCAGATATGACAGCCGGTATAGACATCACAAATCATAACCAACAAGCATAGAGCTAAGCCAACAAGTTATTTATAGACCAATAAAAAGCCAATAAACATGTTGAACAAGCCAAAGATTCAAAGATTCCACGGCGTCTTGGAGGCGCGTCGGAGACGGCGATGTCGACCTAATTGCTGGCCGTTCAACGACACTCAACCCGAATGCTGTTGGCAGCCTTCTCAGGGTGGCTCTTAGGCTCTTCCTCGACACCCCTCCCCCCTCCGCCCTGGCACCCCGCGCTCGCCTTTACTGAGGGATAATAGTATGTACTCGAAATATTGCTGGGCCAGTGACGCGACCTAACAAATACTCTGTTTATACTTATTGTTCCATTCTGAGTGTCTCACTAGGCGGAGTGAAATAGTGTGCGTTGTGTCTGGATTTCTACCGATTGTTTGTGCAGTGTGACTGTGTGTTGAAGAAATTCTGAATATTCGGTTGGTGCTTCCATATTTTCCTCATTCATAGCCACGTTGAAATATAATAATAGTATTCCGGTTTATTACAACATCGGCTAAATATAGAGTTGAACATTAGTTAAATTAATTAACGAAGTGGATGAGTCATTTGTTTACACCTGAGGATATTTTGGCCTTGTTATCCTGTACCGCCTCATAGGCCTCCACGTAAACTGGGAATAGTAAATAATAGGAATAGTAATTAATTAAACCACATAGCAACACAACCTTGATAAAATTGGATGTCATCAATCTCCATTCCAATTTTAAGTACGGGTTAACTTGAGTAATGATTCTTCCTGTACTTCCTTAGATTGCGTCATTCTAGGTTCGGTCTTCGAACATAGAATTATCAACAGAACCAACAAAAATTATGTCATAGTCCCCCCTTTTTTTCACATACAAAGTGCTGCAGGCTTCAAAATAACGACACAATTTGCAATGATCTTAACTTTACACGGCTCCCATAACTTCCGCTCGAGTTCGTTTTGCGTATATAAAATACGAGGATACGCAGGTGGTGGGGGGGCACTCCTGACACACCCCCTATTGTGTATTCACCAAGGTTTATAGACTTGGAGTGCCTAACCCTCTCTTTTTGACGACCCCCGGCAACTAAGTTCCTAAGCAATTGTAATGAACACGTGTGAGGAATTTTAAAAGTTGAGGCCCGTTTTAACCTTTGGCAAAATATCAGAGGTATGCTAAATTCTCTTTGCTATAGACCCTTTAACTGTTTAATTTTGAACTTTGCTGTCGCTTTTATTTTGAGAGGAGGCAGGCGTGCAGGTGTATTTTTCGAAATCTCAATAACATTTCAGATTATAAAATCATCCGTATAGAATATTAGACCATGTTAATCCGTACCAACGCTGTTTGTCCTATGAATCCACCCAAATTAAAAATTCCGTTCATTTGTTATTTGAACAATGATGCAACATTTGAGTCAGAATTTTTATTTGTTGATCTCACTGTTCTTATTCGAGGTCATAAACTGCAAAATTAAACATTCACTTTGTGTCACAAATTCCGCGAACATTCAAGACATATCTTTTTATATCGTTCGCGAAGTGTCTTCATGATACTTCTAAATTATGTACGACACTCCAATAAACGTTCTGATGGCTTTATAGCCCTATAAAAAGAGTGTAATAGCTTTGCAGGTGTGTGCTGCAGCTGACCCTCAGATCTGATCGATTGAAGCTCCGTTGGAGTAAAAAGAACCGTCCTCTATAGGGTCATGAGTTGATAGGAATCTTGCAGAATAATTATAGCGCTTGGAACAAAGCAAGGTGTTATCTATCGTAAGGTATCTAATGAATATTTATTGGCTGTTTCTATACAACGTATTTATTTTAATAGGCTTGTTTATTACTGAGTTTCAAAGACTTTACTAAAGCAAAGAAATGATCACCTGAATAAATGTAATACGTTTATGAAGAATAATGTGGGCCGAACCCTACGCCCCTACATAGTAGGTGCGAAGATCCCCACCCTTGTATAATTATGCACTGTTCAACGCTAAAGTGCACCCGACGGGAAGTTTTATAGTGCCGTAAATAGCGACCAGGTTTCCACTTATACAGTGAGAATAACTCAGAAATATTACACTACTAAAACTGTAGTATTCGATTCTGATAATAATTTATTCAAAATTAGGCTGAAGATTCATTGACCTAGTGATATTTATCGTAGGAGCTTCAAGTTTTCGGATTCTGGAGTCGATTGATGGCATTACCAACATGAAGTTTTACTCGAATGTGGGTGTACTAAGATAAACCTCTGCCTAATGATTCATGAAAACCAGGCGTGACGTTACACTCGAGGATTCGTCGTCAGTTTCCGTAACTCGTTACAGTCACGATATCGTAAATGTCTCTCACAGAAAGTCTTAAATCTGAGGCAACAAATGTCAGGAATTCTCGGAAAGCGTAACGTTATTTACAAATACATTCGCATTGTCAATTCGCAGATATTTCGCTAACGTCATAGGTTCTGACGCAGGTGCGTTCTTTGGAATCTCTGGACTTTGATCATCGTTGCATTTGTAGCACAAAGACATCGTCGGTAGAGGTTATCTAATTTCATTATTTATTGTCTCCTACCAATTATGATTCAATAAAAATGTGTCTCGTCTTGCAATTTATTGCTGTAATTATAATTTTAGCTCAGACAGAAAATATTACTGCTATAAAATCTTGATGAACATTTTAACCTTACAAAAATATCGGAATCTAATACATTGATGCATAATGAATGAATCACAAGTGGAATACTAAATCATGTACCTATATGCTAACTCCACGTTTGAATTTACCAAACTACTTTATCTGACGAACTGTGGGTACAAACGCCCACTACTACTACGTAGGCGGTACATAACGTAGGAGTCTGTAGTATTTTGTAATCCCCTGCGCGCACAGGATTTCAAATTATATCCCAGTCGCTGTTGCCAAGCTGTATTCTATTAGATCTAAACAATTGACGAGAGGATTAAAGGATAGAACTTTTACTTACCTATGTGATGGTCGTAGTGGCCTAGTATTTTAGGCACCCACATTTCAGGTAACAGTTTAGGGACTAATCCAGGCTAAATAAGTACCAATATAATTTTTCGAAGTTATACGTATACATGGGACTCTAGTAATAACGGCAAATAACGGCAGAGGAAAACATAGTGAGGAAACCTGGACAGTTCCACCTTTGGCAAGCGTAATTAACCATTCCCCCTATATATCCATCCTAGAGAAGAGGCTGTTTATGATCATGATGTCTTATAATTTGACTTGATTTATTAAGTGCTAATGTAAGTGTTATTTGTTCCAGAGCTAGAGGGTTGTCGGGCGTGGTGCGGGCGGCGGCCGCGAGCCCGGCACCATGGCTACGGTGGAGGGGCGGCCGGCGCAATACGGCGTCACCCTACGGCAGCTGCGCGAGCTGATGGAGTCTCGCGGCGCCGAGGGCATGGCCAAGATCAACGCGCTCGGTGGTCCGCAAGAAATATGCAAGAAGCTCTACACATCGCCCACAGATGGTCCGTACCAATTCTTTATTACTTCTAACGTAGTCTCCCCTTCTTCCTCTTCTAGATTAGCATCAGCATCACCAGCAACGACAGCAACTTTCTTATCCTTTACAACATAAACAGGGATATCAAAATTGAACTCTGTTTGAACTCTGCGGTTATATTCCAAACTTCTGGTATATTCCCCACAACGCAAATACAGAATTGAACTCCATTCTTACATGAAACACGACCACCAAACGCTTTTGTAGTTTTCATTAGTAAATTCTACGTAAACCGCAGAATTTCATAAGCTGAGGAATTGTTCGCTGTTTGACGATCTCACAAGCGTATTCATAGCTGTGAATTCAATTCTAATTCTTAAAAAATCTTTAGCTATTATTCAAATGTTTGAACTCTCGGCGTGTTGAGCAAATGAGTCACAAAACACTTGGTTTACGTGTATTATGGTAAGAACTATTCTTGAAGTCAAATATTTACGTGAACGCACAAAGGGTTTGTCAATCACTAGTTGGCTGCTTACAATTTGTATTATTTAGTTATAGTTCTTCGAACTGGAACCGTTTACATAGCTTGTAGCCAGCTGATTCTAATATATTTAGGTAACCGCGACCTTCGTGTGACGGCGTGTTTTCTTTTCGTCTCGATATTATCACAATTATGTCATAACGACATTCCTGACAACTTTGTTCCCTTTTTTTAAGCATCGTTTAAATACGTCGTCAAAATTCTCAGCTCATTCACCAATCTCTTCAGAGCATAATTTCAAGAAATTGGAGCTTATCGAAAATGCTCGCGTAATAGACAATTTTTTACCTGAACATCAAGTTTAATCTTGTTGAACTGTTGTCAAACCGCTATCAGATCGATAACTGGCCGAAGTTCTCGAGCCGGTGGGGTGGCTAGTGGCTCTTTATCCTTTGCACCCTTGATAATGTCCCCGATAACGGTTCCCTTAATAGCTTCGTCGTTTATACCTGAACTGCTGATAATAACTTGTTTAAGTGGGTCTCTAGATATTGTATCAGTGGCTTCAACTCGCCGTGCTACCGTTAATTCATTATCCATTCACGTTATGTCGATGTCCTTAATGGAGACAATGGCGTAGCATTGACCGTCCAATGTCCTTTTATAGTCTAGCTTAAAATTTATCTCCTTTCTATTATCGATCTGATTAGAAATAAAAAACTTGGTTCAGCATACCTAGCTGGATGTAATGTTTTTGTCGAATATATTATAAATATCTATAGTGGATATGAAAGTTGATTGAGCATAACATCTAAACATGGTAGATTAGTAGTATTTGATGTTCTCAAAAATGTAGATAGGTACGTAATACGACTTCAGATAGTGCATCAACCTTTATAGATGGAAGTTTACGAGTATCGGTATCTTACGAGGTATTTATAGTGGCTTTTAAATCTAAAAAGGGTTTTCACGCTTCCATCGATCTTGCGTTCCGTATGCTTTGATAAAAATATACACATGAAACGTCTTTAATATTTATTTTTAGGAGCAGCATCTGTAGTAAAATGTGCTGTAAAATGTTAGATAGAGTAGCTTAATAGTTTTCCTTTAAGAGAAAATATTTTATTTACGAAATAAGATATCTTGAATTCAGATAGGTAGGTATACTTTACTCTCTAGCTGTAAAGTTTGTGGGGCCGTAATTAAGGAAGTTAAATTCTGAAGGGAAGTGATGTCGTAAGTCCCCAAATAACAATACCCAAGTTTACGCACAATCTCAGGTTGAGTTACTTTCGTTAAGTAACCGCAATCGGTCGGTGACGGACGTAAATCCTCAGGGGATGGCGTTCTACGTGCTTCGTAACAAAAGTCGTGGGTACAGAACGTGCTCTCTTTATATCCGCCACCTTTAACATCATCAAATTTCACCCTGAATTCCTTTTTACAACCGTTCACTTGTAATGTAAGATAAAGGAAACGCAGCTCTATTCCTGACGCATTTCTTTCTCCTCTCGAATTTATTACCTTTTGGACTGTGCTCGTATTTTTCATCATTGTAAAAACATTTAGAATGCCTTTAATCTCGCTCTGCAATTCGACATTTCTGTTTTAACTGGCGCCAGTTTGACTGTATCCTATTACAAAATAACTCGATAGGCGTTTGCACAAATACAAACCTCGTATCTATTACAAAGTGTCTTGTATTTGGCATCGAGTCCCATCATACCGACACTATCGGAGTAGACTTATCGATATTGCTCGGGAAATGTCGCGATACGTATCTACTAACAGACAGCGCCCATTTATTCCGAACGAACTTGCCTTCACCAGATCGGGTAGTTCGATTCTCTGCCAAAGAAATATGTATTGAAAAAATAGACGTACAACAGCGCAATGTCAAAGTTGAAAGACCTAAGTTGTTGACAAAACCTTTGTTAGCTCAACGGTAGTCAGGCCCTAATCTCAATCGTCCCTTGGAGTGGGAAAGGTCACACTGAGTACACGTTAAATGTCGTCAAATGGCTTATTTGACCCCAACGAGGACGTTTGCAGAAATCTTTGATTTTCGAAATGGCTCCAATGAAGAGGATCGTTAGGTCGGTCGTGTCAAAGGTCAACTACAGACCCGATATATATATTTATTATTGAATCACATCTATTTTTATTTTTTAAAGTAATTGGGCTTTCGAACCGGACTCCATTCAGTTTAATAGCCACGAGCATATTCAGAGGTTTAATCAGAAATACAAATATCCTTAATTGAGACGGTAAGAATCGAGGTTGATGTTGAATTAGCGTTTGAAAGCGATGTTAAAACCGTCCGCAGTACGTAACTGCTGCCAAAGTAAACAGTCGAAATTAAAGTTTTCTATGCGAAAACGGTGGAGACAATTCCGTAATATCTCACGGTATGAAGCGAGATTAGCATTCTGTAAACCGACATTCTCGGTAAATCCAAACGTCCGGCTCTACCTAGTTTAATAGATTTAACGGTGGGAACCCAGTCACCGCATAACGAGTTTCCCCAAGTAGCTGCTTAAGATAGTCTTGATTAAACTTTCGACAACGGAACACTCGACCAAATCTTATTCAATCATTCATTTAGGACGACCGAAATTTCAGAACCTATTTTTTCCAGTAAATTAATGGTAATGAGCAAAGCAATTCATCAAGATTATACATCGCTTGCTAACAGCCTTAATTGTGTAAAGTACTTTCAGAAAATGGAAGCAGTAATGTCTCCTTTGTTTAAAGTAGTACTTCAAAGAGGTGTACACAATGTACACATTATGCTAACGAACACTAGGTAAGCATGTAAAAATAGAACGTTTTATGGAAAACGTGGAATGTGTCATGTCCCTTTAATGCATCTCGTAATCTTGTTACTCACACTTTGCTCATCAAAAAGTAATTAGCGCCAACTAAAATATGCTATGACTAAAACGTGGTGCTCCGCACACTGCTGTCGCTTCGCTACAGAAAAACGTCTAGAGGTTAATAACACGTTGCGGAATTTTTATATTTTCCATGAAAATAGTCAGGTCATTTGAGAATAATTCTAGGACTAGAACAAAAATGAAGCGGTGAGTACAATCGCTGGCAAATTGTCTAAGGACGCACATCAATGCTGGCTTAATTACATTAAAAGGTCACGTTTGAACCGGCAATCCTCTGGGATTGTGTCATGGTGGCGTCCTAATTAATAAATGTCTGCACCCACTCGATGAAGGCCTAATACTGGAATTTAGTAGAACTTTATGGTCCCCATGTCGTTAATGAGGTCACGCATTACTCAGCACTGTACAACCCATGCTTCTGTGCGAAATATCGCCTTTACAGCCTTTGTGTTTTCTTCGCCTTTTAACCATTATTTTGCCAAAATCGAGTACAT
Source organism: Helicoverpa armigera (assembly GCF_030705265.1). Classification (NCBI taxonomy): domain Eukaryota; kingdom Metazoa; phylum Arthropoda; class Insecta; order Lepidoptera; family Noctuidae; genus Helicoverpa; species Helicoverpa armigera. Next base: position 3,325,524 of record NC_087145.1, on the reverse strand, counting down.
TAATCTTTCTTTAATCAAATTAAAATTAGGACTGACAACCTATTTTTCACGTTTAATTCTGAGAACCATCTCGTTTCACTCCTATGGCAAAAAATCCGTCGTACCTACTTACAATCTGACTGGCCTCGGATTTTATGTTCCCGAGTTAGAGCCCCAATCTTGATGAGTCCGTGAAACTATTTTATCTTCTGAGACGTAAGTCGTATTGTTCCGAGGAGGAAACTGGTATTGGCTAGGTTACTTGAAAGACGTTGTATTGACTTGACCTTTATTTGGAGTCGGATAGGCCTCTCGGGCTGCGAATATAAGCATAGCTATTGATATGGTTGGAGAGGAAGAATTTGTATCAGAATGTTTCCATCCCGGTGTAGTGAGAATAGGGTAGTTTCCAGGGTCGAAATAATGAAATAATATTTAGTCCGCTTTTTAGATAATTAAAAAATATTGGATACGTATTTTTTCTTTTTTTAATTAAACATAAAATGACAAAGATAATACACTTCAAAAATTAGGAGTGGGGGCCTTTTGCGTCACAGTGTCCTGAAAATTGTAGCAACTTGTGACGTCATACTCAACTTTAACACGCTATATCTTAACAAGTTCTGATCCAATTTAAAAAAGAAAAAATACGTATCGCTTAATTTTGGCCAATCTACAAGACGGACTAATTATTATTTTTTAGGAAACTAGCCTATTGTGTCACGTTTGGAAAAGTGACGTAACGAATTCAGATGTTGAAAGAGGAATCTTTATGTCATAAAGTACATAAGTTTCATAGTACATAGAAGTAGGTACATAGTAGTCGTTCTTCTTTCTTGCGCCAGGGGTAAATAACATAAGCGTCTTACTTATATTAAAAAACGCTGAACTACATGTATACGCATATGCACCAAAAAAAAACAATGCCCTTTTCAAATTTAAAAACATCTGGTCCATCAATGCCATCACAGTCTGCTACTGAGCTTTCAAAAAAATTATTTCAGGCTTGAAATCCTATCTAACAAACATCGGTATTTTACCCTCCTAAAGTCAGTTACTCCAATTCGGTTCTCCGAAACTCCTATTGAAATTGAACTTTGTAACTGCAATATCGTATGAAATTTTAATGCAGCCTGTCTTGAAACGTTGTCTGTAATCCGATCTGAGTCATGACAACTCGCCTGAATTATTTAAATCGATTTGTCGTAAACGTTTCGTTGAATTCCTGTTGAAATCTGACGTTCAGTAACTCGACTAGTTTCTGAGCTTCACACTAATAAACCAATGACTTCACTTGTTACAAATTTCCGTCATGTCTAGACGCTTCAACAATATCACAAGAATTCAAGAAAAAAATGTAAACTTCTGTTAATGAAATTTCGTATCCTGTATTATACTTTGAATTACAACGTTTGAGTATACCTTCCCCTACATTTGACAATTTAAACTGCACAAATTACGTGTGCAAATAGCAACTGTCACTACGACCGATAGTTAGCGTAATATTTCATTATGATAAATGTGACCGCCGAAATTACTTCGGACAGTCACGCGATTGTAAACCATAATGTATTACACACTTTATCGACATGTCCGATATGTTTTGGCAGTCAATTAATTAATCACAATTTACAAAAGGTTTATTAGTTCATCACATGTAGTTGCCATTGTGGTTTATTAATAGATTCTACATAATTCGGCTATCGTGGTAACGTGTTCGAAATTAGGTTATGGTTATCGTAGCCCGCTTCAATTATGTGGATTTCCCCTTTGAAAATATCCTTGTGGTACGACGTAATTAATACTTTTACCTGATCATCGTACGTGGTACTGTTCATGTTATTTTATTATCAGTATATTAATAACATGTCCAAAATCCAATATGTGGAAAAAGGTTTCTTTCAAAAAAGCTTTACCCTGCACACCAACAACAGTATCCGTTTTCAAACATAACAAAATGATAATATAAAAATTTACATTCACACCGATTCTAACGTATGAATCCACTTTTGTTTCAAAGGTTTTATTATAATACCAAACAAGCCGAAGCTACGGAAACCCGCAACCTCTACCCGTGGTATTTCAAGAAATTCGGGGATCGTTAACCACGGCCAATTTTGCTCCTTATCGCTTAAAATATAAAGTTGTTTTTCACTTGCCATTTGGTAAGTAATTCTTTACCTCTGATGGATCGCCCCTGTCAACTGTTCAGCCAGCAAATGCTTGCGAAAAATGGTTCCAGCGGAATAACATCTTTATCCAGACTAAAACGGGTTATTACTCATCTTATACACTAGATTATAGGGTTTTAAGTTGAAGCTATATGGAGCCGGAGTTCAATTGAATGTAATCGCGTGGATCAATGCCAAACATTGCGATAACATTGTTGTTTGAAACTGTGCCCGATTGATACATATAGGTGGAGTAAGAATTCTCTAAAATTACAGGAGCAGTCCTCCTTCATACTTTATCTAGTTCTAAGCCATCCAGTTCAATTAAGATTCAAACACCTTCAGTATCCACCACGCCTCGTTACGTCATCCTTGAGTCAGAACCACTTCCTAAATAAAACAAGGTATCGCTCACATATATGGCTATCCCAACTTTCTTGCCAACCAAACCTCTTTAGTTTTACAACGTCGTAAACTCAAGTATTTTCCGAGCAACGGTCAGTACCCACATTCGTGTTAACACTTGAATCATTCATGGCAGCACCCTAAGCTTCCAATTTAGGGATCCACAAATCGTCAGAAAGAATAAATTAGGTGGAACGGTACCGAAACCATTAATGTTGATGCGACCTTTTTGTATGGAACTAGTTGGGAAAATGAGATGGTAGAAACTGTGGGTCTTAGTTTTAGAGCTTACGAAATTGCCTCTAATTGATAGAGGAATAGGATGTAGTTATCAGTTCCCTTTACGCGAATTAATTGGCTGTAGCACTTAAAGTCAAACAATGATCACTAATAAACCATTTCAACTTTCCTTTAACAAACAAACTTCACCGCCACGTTGCATACAAATAATCCATTATTTCATTATTCAGCGCTGCACTAATATTTATTCGTGTAACGAAGCCGAACCGAAGCGGCGTCGATTCTCGGAAATGCGAAAGGCTGTCGGTATGTGCAAATTAAGTTCAATACGCGTACGAACCAACGTACACCATGCTTTAATGAGACAAATACCGGCGAATGTTGGCCATGCATTCTGATCCAGCGGAACCATCTGGTTTGTTAAACCAGCTTAAAGATTTCCAACTAGCTTTGGAACTCTAGAAAAACTGTGCTCGAAATTCCTGACAAAAAATACCGCAAAAGTTTATAAAGATACGGTCGAGTGCTCAGTTTAAGCTTTAAGGATTCAAGCATCGCTGAATCTGCAGTTTTTGTATGTTGGACAAACATTGGCACATATGATTGTGTGTCCAAGTTGGTCCCAAACATTGGCAGCCAACACGCGTATCTTTTGCATTAATAAATTCAGTTGGATGCCGTCACGGCTTGAATTATGCGAACCTTGTACTACAATTGAAATAAGCACCAGTACGGATGAATGAAATTTAATCTTAGTACGCCTAGGTAGTACGGTCAATAATGGCGGAAGATTTATCGCTGTTTGGAGGTCTTGCGGAAAATTAACTGTAAATGTGCACCACAAAATATAAAGCAGAGCTACATACCTTCATACCTTGCAAGTTCACCGACTTATAAACGCCCACCTCGCTAAGAAGTTTGATCCTATTCGCCCATTTCTAGACTGTTAATTAGTTCCTGAAAGCTAGTCTTCATACAGTAAAACTGAAAACTTTAAACAAAATATTTTTACCAAGAACTCTCTTCGTAATTAATCTACAGAGTTTTAAACTTTTGAAACAAATGAACACCGTTTTCTCCCCTAACGAACTATGAACTAACCTCCAACTTCGATCCTTCGGCAGATTTTAGTAGTAACTATAAACTCCAGTTTTAACAACACAGTGAGTGAAAATTCTATTTAGTTGCATTTTCCGGTGAGGCCATTTGGTCTGCTTAGAGAACTTGTCTAAACTAGCTCGGATCAGATAGCAAGGTAACACAAATCGCATTAGGAGTAATCGAGGGTCGATGCAGTGTGCTATTCGCGGTGTACTGACGTCGATCAGGGGTTATAACACTAGAAGGACATCATCATCAGCCTATCGCAGTCCACTGCTGGACATAGGCCTCTCCAAGTGCACGCCACTGAGATCGATTTTCGGCTACTCGCATCCAGCTCCTGCCAGCCGTCTTGCGCAAGTCATCACTCCACCGTGCCTGAGGACGTCCTACACTACGCTTGCCGAGGCGTGGTCTCCACTCTAGAACTCGTTTACCCCAACGGTTATCGGTTCTTCGGCTAATATGGCCAGCCCACTGCCACTTCAGCTTGCTGATTCGGTGGGCTATGTCGATGACCTTGGTTCTCTGACGGATTACCTCATTTCTGATGCGATCCCTCAGAGAAATGCCAAGCATAGCCCTTTCCATAGCCCGCTGAGCGACTTTAAACTTGTGGACCAGCCGTACCGTCAGTGTCCACGTTTCGGCTCCGTAAGTCATGACAGGTAGGACGCACTGATTGAAGACTTTCGTCTTTAGGCACTGTGGGATCGACGATGTTAGGACTCGACGTAGCTTCCCAAATGCAGCCCAACCCAACTGAATTCTCCTATTCACCTCGTCCTCAAAGTTGTTTCTACCTAACTGCAATGTCTGCCCGAGGTATACATATTTCCGAACAACTTCGAGAACGGCGCCGTGTATCGCAATCGGTTCCGGTAGAACATGTTCATTGAACATGACCTTGGTTTTGTCCAAGTTCATCCGTAGGCCGATGCGTAGAGAAGATTCAGCCAGGTCGTTCAGCATTTGTTGTAGGTCCTGCAGCGTTTCTGCCATGATGACGATATCGTCAGCAAATCGCAAGTGAGAGATGTGTTCGCCATTGATGTTGATGCCACGTCCTTTCCAGTTCAGCGTCTTGAACATATCCTCCATTGCATTAGTGAACAGTTTCGGGGAAATAACATCCCCTTGTCTCACTCCTCGATGCAACGGTATGGGCCTTGTTTGCTGATTTTGTACTTGGACAGACATTGTAGCGGCTTCGTAGAGACATCTCATCACTTGGATGTATCGCCAATCTACTTGACAACGCTGCAGGGACTCCAGAACAGACCAGATTTCAACCGAGTCAAAGGCCTTCTCATAGTCCACAAATGCTAGACACAGGGGCTGATTATACTCTTCGGTCTTCTGTATAATCTGCCGCACTGTGTGGATGTGGTCTATGGTGCCGTATCCGCTCCGAAACCCAGCCTGCTCCGGTGGTTGGAATTCGTCGAGTCTTCGCGCAAGTCGGTTCGTGATCACTCTTGAGAACAGCTTATAGACGTGGCTTAGGAGGGAAATGGGTCGATAGTTCTTCAACTGGGTTTTGTCTCCCTTTTTGAAGAACAGGACGACAACACTCCTACTCCACGCCTCTGGAGTTCTCCCTTCAAACAGGACGGCATTAAAAAGCTTCTGGAGCTCCCCCAGTACGGGCTTTCCTCCTGCTTTTAATAGCTCTGTTGTAATGCCATCCTCGCCAGGGCTTTTCCATTTTGAGCTGTCTCAGAGCGATCTCGATTTCGCCACTGCTGACTTCTGGCAGGTCTTCGGTGAAATGGCGCGTTAATGTGGCTCTAGAGTCCTCATTTCCGGGATCAGGTCGAGATGCATGCGATGCGTATAACCGGCCATAGAAATTTTCCACTTCCGAAAGGACTGCCGGCACCGAAGAAACGACTTCTCCACTTGTTGTGGTCAGCTTCGTCAAGTGGCTTCTTCCAAGAGATTGTACGAACACCTTTGACCCCCGATTCAGCTCAATTGCTCTTTCAATGTCAAGAGTATTGGAGCACCGGAGGTCGCGTCGTACGTGCTTGTTGATCTCTTGGTTTAGAGCCCGCTTAGCTGACGAAGTGACAGGTGGGTTTTCACGTCGTCTCTTCATAAGCCCTAATGTCTCTTCCGAAAGCTTTGATTTCCTGCCCTTACGCTGCATGTTACAGAATCTCGAACCTTCCTCCTGAGGATCCGAACCACATTTTCGTGGTTCTGGTTAACGTCTGTTGTGGTTTCCACGGCGGCAAATCGGTTCTCCAAATTTGACTGGAACGTTTCAGATCCTGTCATGGTTTGGAGCAGTGTTGGTCGGAGCCTGGCCTTCATCAGACGGAAACGTTCAGCCTTGAAGTTGATATTCAGAGAGCCTCGGACAAGTCGGTGATCGCTACCGGTATTAAACCTATTGATCACGGAGACGTCTCTGAATATGTGCTTCTTGTTCGTCATGATGAAGTCAATCTCATTTTTAGTCATAGTGTCGGGGCTTTGCCACGTCCACTTCCTTTGGGGCTGCTTTTTGAAAAAAGAGTTCATCAAAAAGAGCCCCTCACGTTCGAGGAAGTTGACGAGCATTTGCCCCCTATGATTCCTGCTTCCAAATCCATGGGATCCTACTGCCGATTCGCCGCAAATCTGTACTCCCACTTTAGCGTTAAAGTCCCCCATGACAACGGTGTAATGGGTCTTTGTAGTGAAGTGGAGGGCCCTTGATATGTCATCAAACATATCCTCCACTTCATCGTCTGAATGTGTCGAGGTCGGTGCGTACACTTGCACTACCTTGAGGCTATACCTGTCGGTGAGCTTTAAGATAAGGTACGCTACCCTGTTCGACACACTAGACACCTCCACAACGTTATCAGCTAGGGACTTATTAACCAGAAACCCAACGCCACCTTGGGATTGTTGGTCTCCCTCTCGGAAGTACATTAGGTGACCTGATTCGAGGGTTATGGTGTCCTCCCCCTCTCTTCGAACTTCACATAACCCTAATATGTGCCACCTAATCTTCCCAAGTTCCACCTCGAGTTGCGCCAGATGCGAGTCAAGCCGTAGCGTGCGGCCGTTGTACGTCGCCAGAGTCAGTTTTGTTTGGTGGCCTCCCGTAACCCGGAGATTCTTCGCACCCCCTGCCCCGCCGTAACCACGGTCGCCACCATGACCGGGAATAGCGGGACTGCCGGGAACTAGGGGCCGTGGCTTTTTTGTGCTGCTCATAGAGGTATTTAGCCTACTGCTATCACGCTGGCCAGACGGGTTGATAGAGGGTTTTTTCCGAGTTTTCCTTCTCTTGCACTGGTGTTTGGTGCATTTTATACTCCATTAGTCGACTTTTACGACACCCACTGGAAGAAGGGGTAGCGACATATGTATTCTTAAGCCGTCGCTACACGGCACAGGAAGGACATCGGATCTAGATTATTCCTCCATTAATCTCGATTCATTAGAACTGGATATCAATTGACGCATATTCATAACGATAATTGCTGAAAATAGATGTTGTGATCGTTTTGTATTCTATTCACACTACCCGGTGAAGAAAATGGTTAGAATTGTAATTCGTACCAATAAAATAACAAGGAACAAGTTTAAATTAATACTCAGGTCATATCTTTACATCACATCGCCATATTGGCGTCTCGACTTGATACAGAAATATTCAGATAAATTTTTAACAACAATTCGCTCATCAAACGTGCATCTCGATCGAAGGCCGACCGTGGAGTGGGGCGGGCGCGAGCCTATGACGTCATATCGATGCTCTCGAGCCTACCCTCATATGTCTGCATTTGACAGCTCTTACAAATGATGCTTGGCCACGCCGTGAGCCCATATCCCGTTGTTTCACAGCTTTCAGCAAATTTATTGCCCACCAAATCAATTTTAATATTCAACTAAGCGAAAAGTATAATCAGAATATTGGAAGGTAATCTTATCCAAGGTCGCTATACCATTAATTCGCTTCAGGGCTGAATATACATATGCTTTACTTTAAACGCTGTGTAAGGTTCAATAATTCAGCTTAACCTTGCAACGAGACTTTGTTTAGAGGAAGAATGTACTAATATTTAGACTTGGAGTTCCGGCAAAGTCAATCATTTGATCTTAGTAGTGAAATAATGTTACGCGAAAATTCTTGCTCCATTTCGGAACGCAAAATAATAGACGTAGCTTTTGTAATAATTCCGCCAAATAATTGATAGAATTGACACCAAAATGTCAAAGTATTTTGCACGTAGAGTGCTCAACAACGGTGATAAAATTAGAAATGATATCATTCATAATATTATTGTTTAAGTCCTGCTGTGACTTGATACCCCACTTTGCAATGCTAAGTGACCATTTCGTCTGACTCATACATTAAGATTACGATCGTATTTTCAAAGCTGTAAAGAAAAAGGCTATGAGCTACAGAAATATATTAAATAAAAGTAAAATTCCCCCCATTCTTTTTTGGTAATTGACCCCCACAATTTGACATTCAATCGGTCGTAATTTTGATCGCGTGTATTCAAAATTGGGCTCAATTAATCGTCGCTCAATGTCTTAAAAATTGCATACTTAGTTTGGGAAATAAACTAATTGATCGTTATACTTAATTGATATATTAAAAGGGGTATTTCCCATCAAATAGATTTTTACAGGAATTTCTATTTACGGAATGGCAGTCGCTGAATAATATTGTTAATGCAAACTCGTGGTTATTGCACTCTAGATCGCGTGCACACGGAATGTTTTCGCCAGTCGCACTGAAAGGCGACTAAACTAATTTGTGTAACAATTCTTGAAAGTAACACCGTGTTGAAACGTTAATAGACTTGTTAGGCGCAAGGATGCTTTTAAAAAAAGTTTGTTAATGTACTACTTAGGTTGAACAAATTCATACCTTCGCTTGCATTGTGGTGTTAATAGTTTTACTTTGTAAGTGCTGTTAGACCTTTATTTTCTTTGCATTTCTGTTTGAAGAGTTATTTCTTGTTATGTTGTCTTATTTCAATAGAATCATAAATATAAATGGATGACGTCAGTATTCTCCAACCTTCCCTTTTGCAAAGCTCTTCGTTTATATATCCACCTTGGGGTGTCCATGAGCTAGTTGCACCCTTTTGCTCCAACGCTCTAAGCGCCCTCAACTTTGCCCTGTAAAGGCCAACTGCGGGTAACACCACTTAGAACACAACACTTTTAGAATAATTCAGACATTACTAAACCTTTTTGTACAAGGTTTACTAAACCCATTATGTGTTATTTTCTTTAAATTCATAGTTTTGTTTTAACGACCATACACTATAGCTAAATTACTGATATCTATTTTTGGACACAACTTATCTGTACTATTATAATAGTTTATATAAAAACAGCTTATTTTCAAATTAAAGTACGATGTAAACAGGCGTTTAAAAACGACAATAAAGTCATCATTTATGTATGAGAGATGACGGAAATGTTTAACGCTATGTCATAAATAGATACCCACGTCATCAATGACTAACAGTTGACTATAATTTTATATTAACCACTACAATAATATGGAATAATTGTATTAACATGTTGACTGCAATTACCTTAAATGTTATGAACCGGTTTTGACGTGTAGCTGTGAAATAGTATTGAAAACATCGCCTTTTAAGTTACTCTCTAATTGAGAACTTCCTTTGTTGTAGATGGTAGGAAAAGACTGATGTTAACTAATTTTAAAGAGATCTTTATTGATCTTTATGTCAGTAATGTAATCACGTTTACCTTCAAATAACATAACAAGTCCATTTAAAATCTTAAAGAACAGTATGTTAGCGTTTTTATCAAAATCAACGGCCTTCTATAGTGGGTTGCACCATTTGCCTGTACCAACAACCGACCATTTCCAGCTGCCAAATCGCCAATTTGACCAAAGGGCGGCAAGTACACAGCTGGTTATTGTTTAATTATGTTACATGTTGCAACTCACCCTTAACAATTTAAATAATATACTAGTGACGTCATGACAGCAGTGACCAGAATACTACAATGACGCCTGCTGATGTCAGAAGACGCGCGGTGATTAACGCTTAGCCTTTGTTTTATTAGTTCATCATTAGAGGTTTAGATTCAAACAGGTTACTTAGTCAACTTTGACGTAGAAGCTTTGAAATTAAAGTGAGGAAAAAATAATAATATCTGTGTGATTTGGAAACACACTGTAGCTAAATAATACAGGGATATATTTGTCTTAATAAGTGCCCCGGAATAGTCTATCTATAATATAGTATTTTATACATAATATTGTCTCTGTTGGATGTTGACTCAATTTGAACATGATAAACTCAGACAACGAACAGAAATAAACATATGACTAATTTATGAAGAGTCACAGGAAGGATGACTGATAATTTCCATAAAGCTATAAAAACAAGTCCGGTACAAACAGACAGTAATTTAAATTGTAGTGATATTGAAGAAGAAACAATAAAATCCCTTAAAAGCCGCTTCTTCAATAATTTGGTAACTTTTAGCGGTAGAATAAATATGATAGGTAATTTGAAGTCTATCGATTTTAACCTGGCTTTAAATATTTAACCTTCTGCCAACTTTAAAGTTGTTCAAACTACGATACCTGACTGGAATACGATAGTGACGTACGCATGATGTCACTCAATGAGAATGGCGAACAAATTGGCGCCATTGTCTTGGCAACGCATAAAAATATCTATGACAACACAAGGTTATGGATAATTCGCATTCTATGGAATTTTACTATTATATGCAGATTTTAACATTCGGTAGCGTAGGCAAATACGCGTTTTGGGACCAACTTAAACTTCAAATCAAGAGTAACAGAGTTTTTACACTAGCGGAATTTTAGGCACGACACATTCCGAGCGGCAAAAATCGGATTTCGCTCTGGAAGTTTTCAATTGTTTGCTTATACACCACGCTTAAGGCGAGGAATTGGTCAACAATAATTCCATAACCGGCACGCGCATCTAAGGCGCCAAAAGGGGTCGGAGCGTCTGAGCGGGGCGAGGATAACAATACGCGCGCTAGCTTATAACTAAAAGTCGTAAGCGGCAAAATGGTTTTGTAATTTTATTATTTAGAAATGACAATTTGATAAAAATTCCTTCTACAATTTTAAAGAGTATGTATATACTCAACTACTAAAAAAGTTAAGAGGCTTAAATCGGTCCCGTATGCCCATAATATGTGAATCCCTTTTTAAGAAGAGGTATGTTTGATATATTTTTCTCTGTTATAAAAGTTACCTAATCATGTTTCTACGTCTAACAAAATAAGGTTTATATCATGAACTTTCAGGTAACCAAGTTGTATTTTGATCCGTTTTGTATTTACTGAGCAAAATTGAAATCCTTGGCGCCAAAACTTCCAATTCGTCCTCTTAAACAAACCGAGCGATGTCGCTCGGAAAAACCAGGTGGAAAATACGCTGGTGTGAAAACCCTGTAATTCGGGGGGATAACTTACAAAAATAAATGTGCAAGCATTTACAATCGGATTTCTAACACTTGTGAACTATGACTAAATCAATACATACATATTAATAACTTTAGTAGGTACTTTGATCATTGTTTCAAAGCTCTGACTAATGCCATTAAAGTAAAATCTATAAATTAACATGAAAATTATATTATTACTGAGAAATAAAACGATAGTCATCGGTAGCTGTTGTGACTAACGTGTTTTATTACAGTGAAAATGATGCGTTTGTGTCTGTGTTGTTTTCTTATAGTTCTCACGACGTAGTAATGTTACAAACAAAAAAGCGTCTATAAAAACTATATCTTATATCATTGGATCGTATTTATTTATTACTAAATAAATACTAAAAATGATGTTTCATGTTCGACATTCATTTAAAGCCTATATTTTAATAATATACTATTTTGAATTCCCTCATATCATCACTATTTACACAATTCCTCCCAGCATTAATTAATTAATCAATTCATATTTTACTTTAAATTAACACGGTTGTTAATATCGACAATTTGTCTATTTACAATTTGCATTAAAATACATGACATCGTGTTCAATCATGTGTGATATGCTCCATTCTATGCTAATGTGACTCAATCCAAGATTATTCACAGAAAGACAATAAGTAAGCATATCATTATAACCATCTTTTGCCCACGGTTTTCTAGGAACACTCGAGTTACAAATTCTATAATCACAGTAATAATTTATGAGGAAATACAGTTAGCTACCTCATCATCATCCTTCTGCCCTTATCCCAATTTTATTTGAGGTCGGCGCAGCATGTTTTCTTCTTCCATACTCTTCTATCAGACGTCATCTCACTAGTAACACTGGCTACTTTATGTTGTGCAAAATATTGCTGATCAATTTTAGATAGGTCGCACTGCTCTTAAAATACAAAATTAAATCAGTAGTAACAACGGTTTATTGCCATCATGTTTGATTTATTTGAAGTTATTGACACAAATATTGGCTCCGTATATTGTTGTCAGAATGAGGAAAACGATACATTAAACTCATTAATTACCGATTGAACCAGATCCGTACGGTTCAATCATATTTATTTCTGTAAGTAAGCCAAAGGTTTTGTACTATTTGCCTGTATATCTATGCTTTGTGAACGTTCAATTGTTCCTGCTAGGTCAATTCTGCCCTGTAATTGATGATACAAGCTTGAATCAAAAGGAATGATACGGAAAATGTTTTGTACTCATAAATGATGGATAAGAAATAAAAGTAAGCCAGCAATGTGAAAACATTACATTGTTCAAAATAGTAATCTCTAAATCAAAGCTCTCAGAAGTGCAAGAACACCATTTGTTTTCTCTACAAACATACGATTCATACGTGTTGTAAACTTCAAGAAATAGAAGAACAGTATTTTTATATTTTCAATAACATTTGGTACTCTATTTATAGTACGTTTCACTTCGCTGGATATTTTAGTATCTTTGATTTTCGCGAGTACAGTGGGCTGAGCGTTGACCTCCCTTTGCATTATTTTACACAACGAAGGGTAATTGGCTTTATCACCACGTCCGCTATGCTAAACTAGCTCCACATTCTGTACTCGTCACGAAAACTAGAATTACTTAATTCAACCGTTATGTTTATTAACACAATTTTGAGTAACACGATCCGTAATTTTGTTCCGTCCCCGTCTCTGTACCAAGGTCGTGGGTATTGATCTCCTCGGAGGCATTAGCCTAAGCGTAACATGATAAGCGATCCTCGCGTACATCCACTGCCATTACGTAGAATAAAAGACGGTCCCGTCCGACTTAACAAATAAACCACTAATTTATGTCTAGTCGACGGACGCGGCGCCTTTGTTGCGGCCCCGTTTTTCGCCTCCGAATCAATTTCCATGATGACGTCACGGCACCCCCTCGATCCCGACCCCCCGCTTCAGCCCCCGGACCGCGCCCGCCACTAGGAACAGGAATACGACTACTTCCGCTCCTTGTGTAGCAATGTCTTTCCATTTTCCGTACACTTACATAAACATAAGGTGATCTTTTTTCCTCCCTGAATATGTTAGCGACACTTTTGGGCTTTGATATCTTATCGAGCTTATTGCATTACGAGCTAATGATTTACGGGTGGTATCACTGGGTAATTCCATTATCATGCGTTATATTATTTTCCGGTGTAGCGCACCGCGGCCGTTGTTGAGCGCTGCATATTTTTAATTATGAATTGTTGTGCTAGCTCTGGAATCCTGCATACACACGATGATGAAGTACTCGCGATGAAACACGCACACATCCATTAAGCAACAACTGAGCTAACGGAAACATAAACCGTAAACTGTATACCTAAAACGAAACTCTAAATTCGTGCGCAACAGAAACAAACCAGGTACAAACGGTTTATGATTGAACGCTAGCAGGTATTTTCGTACATAATATTAATGCTGAGATTAAAATAAACCTTAGATTAACGAAAGACGGACGACCGGCTTACTCCTAAAACAAATAACCAAAATGTTCCTCAACACACGTTACACAAGCGCGTTATTGAGGTGCTACATCATTATATTTACAGCTCTGCAGGTTAATGTGGATGGTACGAACACGAAACAATCGAGATATTTTTGACTTCGTTACCCTCACCGACTCAGCACGCGTAACGGAGGTTCGCATCAGTAAGCGCCGATACGATACAAAGTTACACCAACTGATTTGAATCCTTTGAAGTTTTTCTTCCATCAATAGTGGAACAAAATCAATAGTGTTGCTATTCGCGTTTTCATTTCCATTGTGAAAACTTTCCGCTATGAAAGCGATCGATGTGTTTACATCCAATTTGGCAAACGCCAATAATTTTAACTACACTTGCATAACGACCTGTTGTCACCAAGGCAATAGCCCTGAATTCATTATCTTGTGTCATTTCATATCGCTTAATAGCAATACAAAGCGAACTGAATGCTTTTATGGTGCGCGAACACGTCACTACTGAAATGTAGCTGTAATTGTAAAAGCGATGCCAGTACAATTAGCGGATATGACCCTATGTTGCAATTAACGTTGAATAATTCTATATTCCACCTTAATCCACACGTTTTTAGCTCGTGGATCATTAGTCACATGATTTCTGATGTTCCCAGACACATAGAAACGAATTCCGAGACATGTTTTGCGACGATCAGAAATAGAACGCAGCGGGTACTAAGCGTGTTCGCGGTGTGACGACGCCTGGCGTTCACGTCCCGCTCCGTCTCTTGGCCAGCACGTAAGCGCGTCCCTTTCGTGCGCACTCACTTCATTGTTTCAGCGTGTAGCTCCGTTGGCCGGCGGACTGAAATAGGTCGGGAGCGTCCGAAACAGACGGTTCATGCTATCGAAAGCTATCGCGAGGTCACTGCCGGAGAATCACGACTCGACCACGTTCAATTCCTCAAACTGACATTTTTCTCCATCACAATAGACAGTTACTCATCGTTGATTACACAATCGTGTATTTATAAAGCGTATATCGACGTTGCCTCGCAACTAATTATAGTACGGCATTACATACCGAAAATAGAGCAATAACACTCTCACAGCGTAACGTGTAGGTACTGCAGTAAGCAATCAGCGGATTGTTTCCATAACTGTTACTAGTATTATGTAACGAGTAGTAGTAGCGTACATTACCAGCGTACTAGGCGGAACACAGCGTAATAATCGCGATTTAGTTGTAACCTCAACTGTTCGCTATCGCTGTTCCTTTTGTCATCCTCCTTTATCCAATTGAGGCAGACAAATGGCTTTCTCTAATGTTTTCTAATCTTCGATCTTCCCGGGTGCGTGATCGATTCTTTCCGACTTTTTATTACATTTTTTAAGATTGCTCCTTTGCAGGACTGATATGTACTCATTTCTGACACGGTCGGAACAATTTTTTTTTATTCCAAAGCAGAATCTCCAACCAATTTTCTCTTCTCTTCCAAGAGAGATTCATCTGTAAACAGGAACGAATAGTTCACTGGTTGTCCAATAAAAACCGTCAGTAGTTCTTTGGATGTTAAATGTCGTTGTTTCCCGCGTAATATTTCTCAGTCTCCTGGGAGGAGGATGAATACCAGCTAAACGGAGAACATTATTCTTAGCGGCTTTCCGTGCATCAGGTGCCTTATTTATTTTCCTTAAATTCGGGGTTAGAAATGTACAACAGTCTGATAGATTGCACGAAAGTTCTGTTATGTGCGGTCTTTGTCTTGTTGAATACTTGAATTGTTCGCCATTGCTGTTCTTTTATTTTTTACTATTTGATGGTTTCTTTTCTTCTATTCCAAACATTTCTTATAGAGCATTATTGCTTACTACAATCCCATATTCACTCTTCATCTTTGTCATCTTCGCTTTAGTGTCTTCAATATAAAAGAATATGTCATGTAATATTTAGTAATGGTTTTTTACCCGAAGGCACATAACTATTTTTATCAATTTCTTAATTTCAATATTCACGCCATATATTTAGAAGATGTTTATCTAATACATTAGCATTAATCAGAAACCATTTCCATATCTTTTAATCTTTCTCGAAATATGTATGTGGCTAGTTTTTTTCTTTGCCAATGACACAGTGTACTTGTGTCTTTAACCTTTTAAGGTCGTTTTGGTACATTCTGAATAGTTTCTTGTTTTTATGCAGTTCTTATGTTAATGACCAACAACAGATGTGTTAAATATTATTCAACGTTTTTGTTTACATTGTGAGTTTTATTTTATTTCTACGTGTTTCGTGTATTGTAAAGGTTGTTTTGTCTTAGTTTTATTTGTTTAAAATGAATGAGAGGATCCTATGAAACCTGTGTCTTTTATAAGACTTCGATGGTGTTTCCAGAATATTAATGAACAAAAAATTCTAACCCAGCGAACTATAAAAAAGAATAAATCCCTCAGTAAAAAAACACCGTCCATTCCAACAGTTATTGACCACAGCGGTCGTTTATAAAAACATGACGTCACATACATTGCGTGGCTCCATGAATTTTGATGAACGTTGACTAGCAGTCACCGAGCAATGCCACAAGGGCCTTTGATGGGGTTTGCTGACAATTTGTCATTGGCGTTTCGCGTCTATCGCCCCCTATAAAAAATGTAATGAGATTTTTTCGTCCAGTTACGTGAACCATGATGGATTTTATGGCAATATGGGACACTGTGACTTGCATGACTCGAAATTAATATGGAAATGAATTAGTTCGCGGCTTACGTTGATGACGTTGAATTTTTTATTGTTACCCCCAAATATAAGGACAATAATAACAGCTTGAATACCTAATTCTTCGTTTTATTTATAAATAGGCATATTCAGGTCACAAACTAGATTATAAACTATTCAAGGTGTTCGTTTTGTGATCTGTCGGCTGAAATATCTATTTCTAGAATAGAGCTGGTTTTGTTCGATCGATGGTCTAAGCTAGTTTAGATACATTTATTTATTCCAAGTTCAAGGATATGAGAATATGTATTTCAAATAAAGTCTTTGACGGTAAGTTCATGGAGATTGTAGAGATCTAAAATTAGGCTCGTAAGGTTAGTCGAAGGAAACTTCACATTAAGTTATTAACTTGTGATTACGTTATTCCCATTATTATTAAATCATTTAGCAAGCAGCCCAACAACCTCTGCCAGTTTCAATTACTGTTTTGTTACTCCTAGTTTCTGTTTCTGCCCATACATATGTGAATACAGGCGAATAAACCCGAATAATACAGCCAGGGAAATTTCAACCTTCACGTTTGGCGTTAAGAATGAAAATAGCTCGTTGTACTAAAAGGAAATTCAGTACACTCACATTTTCCCTCTTAATTACTTCTTCTTTGATTTTGACAGTGATATTATTGTAATAACACATTCAGTTAGTTTTTCTCTATTTCTATTAATGTTTTCTCATCGTTTTCCTCTTGACACACATTTACATTCACACAATTTTTACCACGTTTCTAAAGTAAATAAAGCTTTTCATAAATATGAGTTTGCTTTCAGTAATTTTGCAAATACTATCACATTTGAAAACCACTATTTACATGTTGCATGTAGCAACAAATAACCTCGATGGGCGTTAATATGATAGCGATAGGTAATACTATTGCAATTCACCGTATAATAATCCAATTAATCAAGCAGAACCGGCCACGCCTCTCCTATAATCTCTTGATCCAATGTACGAACGAGTACTATACGCTTCGGAGTAACATACATGGCTGTCACCAAGCCTGATCTCATGTGACAGGTATTAACCATTACGTTAATACAAGTCACCATTAATGAAATCTATGCTTCATTAAATCACTCAGTCTCGATAAATACCTGTTGGAAATTGAGACCACACATGCTGTATGCCATTTTTTATATCCAATTAGTGAGTAAAAATCTTGGACACCTAAAGCGGTTCAATGGTTCCTTGAACTTTTATGGTGTGTCTGCTCAAAATGTAAAGAAAAATCAAAGCAATGACTTAAGATATGAACGATCTGTCCCATAATAAAAATAGCTACAGTTAAGTTATGACCAATAAGAGCTTATAAAAACACAAATTAATACAAATCACGTTCTATATGTAAGCAAAGCAAAACGCCGTCATAGCCGATTACAGTTACGTTCACGATAATTAGGTCAGTACACGTGAATTAGCTCGCGCGCTGACGTTAGCGATGGAACTGTTGGTCATGTCAATAGAGTTTTGATCCTAAGTGGAGAAATTTCTGGTCCAAAAATAATACACGCCGATATAAAATGAGTTCTGAATCAGCTTCTATGGTAGATGCCAGCAATCCGACTGCTGTTAACCAGATAACTATTATACTGGATGATAATGACGAAAGAAGCGTGCAACATGATAGCACCCAGGCTGGCCAACATACGGAGATAACCAGGCAATTTATCACACCATCAAAAATGATGACTGACGTAAAATATTAACAGTATAAGCGAACTCGTAAACAACAGTAATCGCCTCATCCACGTGGGATTTTAAAATAAAAATTCGCCTTCCTATCACCCTTTTGAGTTATAGGCCAATAGAAAATTCCATGATTATTTATTCTAGGAGCGGAACATAAAATCAGCTGTTTGTTTTCCCCGAATTGTATGAGTCAGCTAACGGAAATGTAGTCTGAGGGAATCGTTACTATCGGAAAACTATCTGCCGACACCTTCACTAACTTTGACTCTTTGCAGCTCATATTGTTCTATGGCACATAGTAACAAGTTTCGAAGCTTCGACAAAAATTGATTTAGGTCTTCGTTGTTACATAAATTCTCTGTGCTAAATTGGAACCTTGCCCAAAATTGGTCCTATCTCACTAGAGCTTATCGACTAATACCGACAGAGACTAACTGTAGATAGAGCATAATACACTTATGCCTTTTAGTACTATGGAAGAATTTATTGCTGAGTATACGGTTTTTTTTTCTACAAAAACAATTCATGTGTCAAATCTTTCAAAGTAAAAGTGAAATGTTTGTGACGACACATATAATGATAGCCAAAACCATGTCTCATGACGCGACGATGAGCGACGTTACACGGACGTCAATGTGGTCGATGACGTTAAACAAGATCATATTTACTCGACCAATAACTATTGAAATTCACGTGTCATGACTATGACGTGAAAGCCAGACAGCTAA
This sequence comes from Helicoverpa armigera, assembly GCF_030705265.1. NCBI lineage: Eukaryota > Metazoa > Arthropoda > Insecta > Lepidoptera > Noctuidae > Helicoverpa > Helicoverpa armigera. Next base: position 3,306,527 of record NC_087145.1, on the reverse strand, counting down.
ATAAAGAACGGTGCTCACATTCCTGATATTACTGGAAACTTTGAGTCTCTAGCTACAGAAATGCGTTCTAACATTACTGCGAAACGTTTTATTGCAGCTTTTGAAAATATTATAAAAGCTGCAGCGGATCTTATTTATTTTAGATTAAAGTAAATATAATCAAAGCATTAATGATGAAAGACGAACGCTTAGCTCTTCAAAAATAAAATTTATCCGAAGAAATCCCAGCTTTGGCAGGGATTTATTTCAAGGCGAGGTACAGCTGAATGAAAGAAAGGAGTGCGGCTTATGACACCGTACAAGTTGCTCACTGAAGGAAAAATACAACAGATTACTCACGCACTATTGAACGTAAAACTCTTTCTAACAATCTAGTGGCACAGATTGCAACGTCACTCGCCGTGAATTCAATAACATTTCTAGACAAGAGAACAAATTCAGCTTTAGAAATAATTCCAAACCTAGCCAAGAATTTACCTTGAACACACGTTCCCTTTTGCAAGTCGCCGTGCCAACACGAATATCTGAAGCTTGAAATCCACCTCATAACAGAAGTAACAATACATAAAGCTAAAACATTTTAACTGATATCAGCAGATGTGTTCACTTCAAGATCTGAGGTTATTAACAGACGAGAATAGGTAAAATCTCCATATGAATTGTTAGGTTTTGGACGTGAGCCCGCGCAGGTCATGTTAGGTAACTGATGCACGTCATCGACGCCCTAATATCTGCTCTGAGTTTTGATACTTCATTACAAATGTAATCTGTAGCGATCGCGTAGGCGGGGCTTGCCTCAGATAATTCAAATGTGAATTGCAATACACAATGTGTATGTAATGTCTGTTTGAATTTTGATTAGATTAATCTTTGTTTGATCTTTGTGGCACATGTTGTTTTAAATATTTGTCCACATATCAAAATATTGCATCTGGAATTTATCAAAATCTCCTGTAAGTATCTATCAAACAACGTGTTCTCTTATAGCGAGTTATTGACGTTAAATCTAAAAGGCTGCTCATCTGGATTAAGGCACACGAGCATTACATTTTTACTTAAAGATTAAACAACTGATGTTCTGCTCAGCTAAGTGAAATCGTGCATGAAACATAAAAATTATTTACTTACGTCGGCGAAATGTGAAACACAAATCTTTTCGTTATTTTTATCGTCTTGCAAATATTTACGTGTGTTTATTTTACTACCTGTATTCGTGGCTATTTCAGCTGAAATAAGTCCCGAAGACGTTCATGTTATCACGTCAAAGAATATGTGGGTACTGAGTCTTGAGATTTTATTATCTATCTGTGCATATGCGGATCTTTTATCAAAGCTAACGCTGCGGAAGCAATTTCGTTTTGTAACCTTTCGCGTAATATTGTGCTCGTATCATCCGGTGTTTCTTGCAGATTTACTAAGGTGTGTAGCACGCGCTCACTGATGTCATTGTTCCCTTCACCGTTTTGTTAAATATTTACATTTATATGAAATAATTTCTCGCTTCAGTTAATCTTGTTAGGTTAAGGATAATGTGGCCACTGCAGCAATCAACTTTCACAAAATACGACTACAAAAGGAAACTTGAAATTTTGAAATTACTTGAACTACGTCACCTTATGCGTCATAACAGCTGTAACTTCTCAAGTCTTTACCACACTTAGATTCAATTTGCCATAATTACCCATTTTTCTTACTAAACATTAACGTCACAATGATCGATCGATATATAAAAATATCTTCAATATTCGCAGCGGTAAGTGACAGCTAATTAAGAACTCACATGTGTTTTATTTGTGCCACTGTAAATTGTTCTGAATAATCCCCTAGTTCTTTGAAGATGGCCAGAGGAAAATGGACTCTATGCTGTAGTATTTGAGTCTGCATTTCCTCGTCTGTTATGAAAGGATCGCGGAAGCTAAGCCGCTTTCTAAATATAATAAGTATTTTGGGAGTTACATCTCTTGTGTAATGGAGGTATGTAAGTTCTGAGTGTTTCGTATGCGTCATTGGCTTCGTCCTCTGACTTGTCCTGACCTTTTTTACTATTTGTAGGATCAGTTTTTATGTACTGTGATTCAGATAAGTTGTTTGTCACGAATATTTTCTATAAGACTATATTTATAGGTTTCATCTACTCAGCTGACACAATATTTTTGCAAAAAATATACAAACATCCGAATTGAGAAAATTACTTGGCTTTGTTGTAAGTTCTATGATATGTAAATGCTCTTGAAATTTCAGAATTTTTCTCGGTATCTTACAAAAGGCACAAAGGTTGCCAGTATAAAGTAAGTGCAGCTCTGAAAATGATTAAAAGACTAGTAATATAGGACACCATTTTCCTAAACAAAGAGCCATACAAAAGGACGACAGACGTTATGCAAACGAGGTTTTGATCACCAGCAAATGTGGGGGTTTTATGTTTGAAACTTCCTGACCGAGCGCGCCCTATCGCTGCATTTAGCCGTCGTTGTTACCAAACGTATGGTTATTGGCTACGCACCGTGCTGGGTTCGACGCTCGGCTAATCCCATTTGGACAGCACTTACCTATTTTACTGCTTTTGTAAATTGGTCGTGGAAACCGTCGGGATATTTCGTCTGATGTCAGTGTATTTTTGTTCTGGGGCATTTTCAACACCCACGTTACCGTGTTCGTCTAAAAATACTAGTCTTTTCGCTAATGAGTTGTTCGGTGACACTCAATGGGTTTCAAATCTAATTTATTTTAAAAAGTTCGCTGATTTATGAAGTGCTTTTATCAAGTTGGTTTTGGAAATTCAATTTCTAAAAGAGAAATACTTTGAAACACTTCAATAGCGTGTTTTACGTCTCAATCTGAATATTTTCAATCTTTTTAGATCGGAAATACATCATCTTTCTGTCAGTTGCTAACTCACTCACTGGATGTTTTATACAAGACCACGTTATGAGAGACCTTTTATCTAGCCAGAATCTAAACCGTCGTATCAATATAAAGTTGTCTTACCAATCATCTTACAAGTCCCAGACTGATAGGTTAAAATATTTTTGGTATGCTCAACCTCAAATGTACACACAAAAACATTATTGACATTATAAAACAAGGATAAAAGTTGTTTGTGTAGGATATGCAAGAAAGGATGTCCGGTTGATATGACAGCCATCAGATATTCTAAAGCGATATGCATGGTCCACCGAAACACAAGTGGACACACACAAATATTGTGACAGTGTACTTACAAAATACCTTCCCAAACAGTATAGATATATCCCTAGTCTTTTGGTCTACAATATTATAGTTTTATATCGTTATAAATTTCGGTCTATCCATGTGCGTCCCACATTCTGAATGTCATTGTAATCAAGTATATTGTTGGACCCTATCTATAAAGTAATCTATGTGTCGAGATTCTAACTGACCATTATTTCGGTTTCGGTCGAAAGTGGACCGTTTTTCACGCTAATTGTAAGCACGCCCGGGACCGGACGACGAGACCCTTTTACCAGATTCCTATCCAAGATAGCCTAATGCGCTACACCCGTATTTCTTACTTCGTATGTACGTGAATAGGAATGGATTGTTGAACGCTAGCAGTTTTATTGTTCTGCGCGTATAGATCCGACTTAAGGGCCTATTGTGTTTGTTAATGGTCGTAGCGGCGTTGGTCCTAAGCGATTAGATGATAAATGAAGTAGTGATGATGAGTATAATGATCAAAGCCCAGCAAATGACCTCGTATAAATTAATTAAAATGACTCGAGTGACTGTAGGTGCGCCACCTAAGGCTTTCCGCCAGGGTAGTGTAGCGTGTCTGAAACTAGACCAATTTTATTCAAGTCTATCAATAACCATAAATATATTGAACGATTTAAGGTGTGGTGCTTTATCGATAGCTGTCGGAATTACCTATATAAATGATCTCCATTGCTTTCGATTATGCTGAATTTATGAGATATATCTTGACATTAAATTATACCTAACACTCACAACGTTTGACGTCGGAATCAACAATTTGGGACCACGGTAGATACTCATTCATTTTAATTAACAACACCTTCCGTTGACGTCTGCTGACATAATTGTGGGTATCCTGTTGTCTAATTAAGTAATGTGTAATTTACCAAATATGTACACTCTTATAATCAAAAATAATGTTTAGGTGGCACAAAATAATCGAAAAAAACAGCAAATATCAACCCTCTCAAAATCTCAAGCTCCATTTATAAGGTCCAGATTCATAGACAAAATGTCAGAAGCTTATATTTATTTTACACTGGGAAAATTTATACCGGGATTGGTATTTTATTTTTACAATTTATCATTCCGGTCGGTAACTCCTCCCCATGGGACCCGGCGTGTGAAGTGGGGCATCCTACCATACGTTGTCGCATCGACGATATTTCAGATAAAACGTAACATGTATTTTGTTATATACTCCTGTTATACGTATCACGATATATTTCATTACGTTTATTCGTACCAAAATATACAGTACTAATAACTTGCTTATATTTTATTCGATTCGATATCATTCAGAGCAATTCATTTAGTATTCCGACTGTATATCGTTCGGCAATAAACAGATTGAAATTCAATTTTTGTGTTATCACTACAACGACCTTAAAAGTATCGATCGGTTTCAGTTCAGTGCCGCCAATACATTTTCCATTCATGAATGCTGTTCTTCATGAATATTTTAGCATAAGGTTGTCATGGATCCGAGAATTTGTGAAGTTTTAAATTGTCTGTCCCACCTAATCGCATGTCCACTGTGCCCTGAAACTTGCTCGCGGGAGGACTTAATGAGCGCATCTGGCCGTGCTCTCGCTGTGGCGGCATATTGGACTGACATAGTGTAGTCTCAATATATGACATGTCATCGACACGAAAGAAAAATAAGAAGAATTGTCTAAAAGCCAGTTTGCTAGAATGAAGTGTGTTGTGTTGGAGTGGTTGGTCTCTCGGTGTGCTGAAGCCGGTCGGTATCGACGTTCTATTTCCGTCGATACACGGTCAGACAGCTGTGCCGATGTGACGGTCCATCAGTTATTCAGACATCGCCCATTGTGTTCCAGCACGTGACTCGAGGACCTTGGCTGTCGAAACAAACGCCCATAAATGAAAGCTATGGAAATTTTCAAATTGGTTTCAGACTTGGAAGTTTAGGAATCTTGTAATGATATTTCCTCTAATTAAAGCATCGATTTTGTTATAATGAGCAAATTAATTAAATGGAATTGACTTCAGCAGAATCACGCTGGAGTTTTGAGGGCGAAAAATATAATTACGCAGATTGATACGCTACCTCATTCTTAGAGACTTTGTATTTGTATAATAACACATGATTATTGAAAGCAACTGTTAGCTTTTGATGAATCAGAACAGAATTAGTCGCTTGAAAATAAAAAAGTCCAAAGTCTTCCTGAAATATTCATTCCTCTGCATTTTCAAAGTAATTGTTTTGACTTCGCAAATAGATTTTATTGTCTCCAACTCTCCAACAGTATTCAATGAGTATTAGAGTATTTTATATTCAATTAGTCGCCTAACGTGTTGGCAGCCACTTCAAATGTACCTGTGATTTTTGTGATGTAGTGCTTATAAACTAAATAACGATGTTATAATTTCAACTAGCGCCCCGGTGAGCTTTCTAAGAGAAATACTTACAATCATGTTTTAGCCATTAATTTAAAAGTATAAACATAAAAACCCAAATTAATTCCATTTATTCTTAAAATGATCAACAAATACTTTCACCAAGAATTTATTTAGCTCTAAGTCCATCTACTTATTAATTGCGACTTCATAATAAACCCTAATTAATTACATACAAATAATACTAACACATGAACACAGCTAATACTTATGTTATTTGAACAATTCGATAGCATTTACCGCGCTGACCTCCGGTACCTTGCACGAAGGTTTTATACACCCGGTTCAAGGCCACTTCCTCGTGGTCAATATTTTACGAGCCCGCCCAGTTGAATACGAACAACAAGAATTATAGCTTATGTTAGTTAGTTAATGGCTACTAATAAACTTTTGTTATGTGTCTTACTCATCTAAGCCTTATTTATAGTTAAGGATGTTGAGCTGAAATATATTTGTTCTAATTCATATTGCATAGGAAATTTTCATTTAGGGTGAGAGACATTTTCCTTAAAACTGTATTCGTGAAGTACGGGATCGAAAAAGACACATATGATGACAGTGCTCGATAGGTAAGCGATGTGCAGGCCATTAAAAATCTTGTGACATTGTAAGGGGTAATATCAGCTGGATCAACTGAACCGATTATGAAAATTCTTTTACCACAAAGCAAGTCAGTAACTAGGACCTATATACTTTATGAAACATGGGTGAAACAGCATGAAACATCTAGTCTGTTTCTAAATCATGAATTCGTCACACATTGGCGCCAACCACCGTTTCTTTGGCGCCAACACCGACTCGTATTCCTCACCACGCACGCTCCGTGTATTTTCATTTTATTACACCGAGTAATTTTATCACAGGTACATACGTATGTATGTTTGTGTGTTTGTTCGTCGCTAGAGGCCTCGTTTATCCGCGACTACAGTCGTTCATTCGATTTATCGCCAATAAAATGTTTTTCGTAGGTGCACGTTTTAAACAGAGTGCGTAAATATAAAATTGCTTGCGATTTTTAATCGATAATGTTTCAGTAGTTCACGAGTGTAGGTTGTAATGTGTAGTAAACCTTTTTATGAAACTTGAAAGGAACAGAATTGTTTATATTTGTGGGCGTATAGAGTTATCCTTGTAATAAAATAATACCATTATATAACTTGTTTATCTAAAGTATTATAATTATCATTGGCTTCCAATAATTGTTCCCTGTAATCTTTATGATAAAAAATATATAATTATCACAAGTCGACCTAAATTGATATAATATTGAATGCTTATCAAATTGGATTGATCTAAGATTAAAATATAGTTTAAACTATCGCAGATGATAAAAGTAAATTAAATATAAGTCACCGTTACATAATTAGTTAATCTGTTTGTTACTACAGTGGTAATTGAATGGTAAAAAAATCTATTAACAATCCAAAGAAACAGTTCAAAAATAACCCCAAACCGAAAGCAATCTAATTACCTAAACTCCATATTATTACCGGGTAACACGGAAATTACCGTTATAATCAACAACGCCACGCCACGCAACTAATATAAGCTAGGGGGGAGGGAATACTCATTACTGCTCCTAATCCTCTATTAGTACCTCGTAATAGTACTCCTAAACCCCATGTTACTGTTTATTGGTACATCCTGGAACTAAATGGGGTATGTTCTATTCTGAAGTAATCATACTTGATTTGGGAGTAAAATAATTGCTAATAGTGTAATTGTACCAATGTTTAAGGAGAAAGAGTTCTAAAGCTAAGTAGAGTTTAAGTAAAGAAGGAAATGCTCTAAAAAAATATGGTTCTTAAGACTCATGTGGTATTCGTACGTATCGTACAAAACACTCATAAGAACGATATTTCAAACAAACACACAAATATATGCAAATGTATTTTTATCCAAAGGAATCCATTTGCTAATCAACATGCTCAAGTATCCTCCATCCAAAGTAAAGTAAATAACGAAAATCAATAGGTAAGGTTAACATTTGAAGGTACATCGCGAACACGTAACATTAACATGAGTTCTTGGTGTTCGTACGTTGACTCCTCTTCAATATTTTACGATTATCGACAGACGTTCCGGCCTTCCGGTTACATATGCAGCTGTTCATTCATTTATAAACTTACCTTCTTATATTCTTTCACGGGTTTTTCGGCAGGAAAATACGCAACATTAATAATAGTCACCATTTCATTAAAGTTGTCTCAAAACGTGTTGGTTTCGGCCCCACGTTCGCCTCCCAAAAATCCGGGACTCTATAGTCCCAAAGCGAGGTCTGGAAGAGACATACATTTATGATAATTCTAGGTCAAGGTAAGACCTGTCTAACTTGTCAACTTCGATGCAAATAGCACAATGCCAATTTCTGTCTATACCCCATTATCTCCTAAGCTGATTTCAGTCAGTTAGCTGAATGTTTACACGATCTACCCATTAACATTGTGCTACGATATGTCAGTTGCTAGATAGACGCAAGCAAACATTTTGATCACGGTTCGTTCCTTTGAGTGCCCCGTCAACAACAGATGGCTTTAGATTACTCTAGTTAAATGCAATACGAGATGTGCAGTCAAACTCTGATCAGTGAACAAGTTTTCTGCGAAAATTTCTCAGTTTAACTCCTCAGTCCAAGATTAGCAAGCTGTAACGGACCAACAAACAATGTTCTCACATTATTGTTTCTGGTACAGTTTACACAAGAGCTTCTAAAATAAGAGTAACGACGTGATTAAACTGTATGTCCAAACAATTTGATGCAGGTCACGACACTTTATGGGGATAAAAGGAAAACATTAGCCGATGCTCGTTTTACATTTCCAGTTGCCAAATCCCTTGACGATGACGGAAAAGGATTGGGTTAGCTATCCCCTGATTTATGTTCCTACGATTATTTTTTCATTTATGCTAAGGGATAAAGCAGTTTTCCAGTTTCTAATAAATAAACGGAAGAAGAAACAACCTACTTAATTTAGCCGTCACCTAATTTAATTCGCGAAAGCCATGAGTAAAGATTTATCGTTTACTTGACAGCCTTTTCATAAGACAAACGAGCTATAGCAAACAATTCGCCTTGACAATTAATATTCATCATACATGGGCAAACATTACATCATCTGCTTTATGGCGTTTTTAAGCTGTGTTATATTTCTATACAGTCGAGTAAGGATCAGGATACAATGAACCAAAGAAATAGTACAGTAAACTGCACATTGGTGGTTACTGTCATGCACCTTAACTCAACAGCAATAAGTACGATTTTCCTATAAAACTGTTACCACTGAACTGAAGTTGACTGTACAAATGAATATGAACGTAGTGTTTTTTTAAGAAGAAATTGTGAAGATCTAAAATCAGGAAATATTCAAAATGACAATGATGTAGAGGTCTTTGAGTATCTATAATTTTCCTTCACACGTTGACATTTCCAAAATGTCACACTGAATGAATTTTCCGTTTTATCGCTTCCCGCTGCTTCATTTAACACATTATCAAGACTTCGCCGTTTTGACAATGACTTCTGAGCATTTAAAATTGTTTAAATACCGCTTTTTAGGCTGCATTGAGAACCTCCTTCTTTTTGTAAAAGTCACTTGAAAGTAAATTGATAATACACGTATAACATTGAAATACTCTCTAACACAGAAAAATGGAAAGACATCTTTATTGTCCCCTTAGCAACAAATGCTATTAAGAAATAAATTAATTACAAACTTGGCAGCTCATTTCTAAACACAAAAGTTCAACAAACGTCACATCAATTGTAAGAAAACTGTTAAAAACGGATGTCGCTACGAAAGCGGTCGCCGCCATTTTCTCTCCCCTTATTTACCAAGTAATGTCCTGAAAAAAACAAACAAATTTCGCTTTTTATTTCGTCTCTTGGGGTAAATTTATTTGGCAAATTACGAGAACCAATTCAGTGAACAATTTGGAAAGGGGAGGCCGAAGTTTATCTTGAATATAATAACAATTGTTTGACTGCCATATGTTTCTTTTATCGGAACTTTGAACTTTTCATTGTTAACAAAAGGCTTATTATTTCGATGAGCAATTGTGGCTTTAGAATTGTTTTTTGGTGATTCGGTTAGGAAAACCACATTAGTCAGGTAGGTTTGACCTAATTCAGGAAAATTTCATAGTAAAATGGTATCACTATGGTTTCCTTACCTATTTTTTTGTTATTTCAGTCATATAAACCTATACTCGTGATTCATCAAACTACCACTCAGCATATCGACGTGAAAAGCGACAGTCTATCGACAAATAGTGATCAATAATTCAGACCGAATCCCCTAACAATTGCCCTTAATCTCATCCCATTTTAAATTGCTTAATAAGTAATCATAAAAAGTCTTCATTCTCCAGCTTTAGCGAAATTATTTCCATCGCTCAATCCGCTAAGGCGGTCCCTAAGGACTCCATGATAAATATTCATAGAAGGTCGGAACCCGCCGTGTCAGCGAGCATTTCGCAAGAAGCGCCACCTAATAAATTCACAAATTTAACAGAGAAGGAAGTAGACACCCCGGATTGAAAAATGTTGGCGTAAAATACGTGGATTACAGGCCTTATCGTGAGACCGTGTGGCTGGGAGGATGTAGATATCATCATAAAAATAGAGATGCGTTAATTCCGCATGCCTGCGCAGTCGATTCTCTCCACGCCACTCCCAATCACTAAAATCCTCTTAAGCATAAACAAAATATTTATTTTTTATTTATACAACATATCATAGAGTTCATCGTAAAAAGTTATAAGTAGTTCAGACTCGTAGTAACATCGTTCGTTAATATATTTATGTGCGCCAATGTAACTGAGGTCGATGCTCTATCCAAACTTATACACAATCAATCAACCAGATTGATGCGCATACTATCGAGATTGATATGATTGACAGAAATGGAAAAAGTGCGCGAAGAAGAGCTCAAGGAAATTAATTAAGTATTTTCTTACAACCGCACTCTTAAAATAAGTTTTGAAAGTTGGTTTTATTTACTTAAAGCAAGACGAAAAAGTGAAGTAATGAATAGAGGTACTGACTTCGCAAAGAAGGCTTGTTGACTTAACTGAAATGAAGAAAGCTTTGAGAAGTCTCATATTTTAGCGAGAGACTACGATTCTATCCGGCTGCATGAATATTTAGCAACTATGCAATCTTCGTTGAAGTTTCACGATGAAGCTATCAAATTATTTTCAGCTTCTTTTTTTCTAAGAAACGAGGAGCGTTTTTGCTTCATTAACATGTAATCCTTATACCGGAATGTTTTGTTTCTTTTTGTTAATGAATGCTAACTTCATTGCTTTTTGTTGTACGAGGCAGCATAATGATGGCTGGTTTCCTTAGACCCGACGTGGAGTTTCCTTTGCTTTATATTTATTTTCAGACACATTTTAACTGAAATGTAGCTTTTATTTATTTTTATTAGAGGAACTGCAGCATATTTGGAATACTGCAGGTAACTTGGAATACTTCGATATCTAAATATATATAAACGCCATCTGAGTTTTTATGCCGTAAACATAACGTCAAACGATAAACAAAGCCATACAGCATTAAAAACAGGACGCCATCTTGACATTTCGGCTACCACCCCCCAGCGAACGAAACGCCTGATTTGAAAACTTTTTCGGTAAGAATGCAATCAGTGGTAATCATTTGCTGTTACACTCTAAATCTTTATTGTAATTATTTCAATTGCGGAGTGACCTTGTTAGTTTAAGATATTACTATGATTTTGTGAATATTTCTAGAATAAAAAATTTGACATGCAATTTTAAGTTAGGTTGGTGTGTTGTTAATTTGGAATACCGTGTTTTTTTTGCTTTTCAGTTTTTTTGGGAGTCGGTTTTATTTATTTGTAAGTTTCTTTTTTTGTAAAGAGCCAATGACTATAAAAATATTAGAATTCTATTAGTTTCTAAGAAAAAGTGTTAGCAATTTTCAAAGAAAAAAAAAATGAATATAATTTGGAATACTATATTCCAAATTATCTGCACCCTAAGTCAAATCACGTTTTTGGAGTATTTTTAGTTTAATAGGCATTTTGATAATAAATCTGGTATTTTTTATATTTGATTGTTCTCATTATTAAAGTTTAATATATTGACAATAATTGAATGTATTTTTTATTGAGCTATCCCGTTTCTTCCTCAATTTATTCTCAAAAAACAAACTGGTATTCCAAATATGCTTCACTTCCTCTACGTAGTTAGGAATTTTCTTGGGGTTATTTATTGAGCGTTAATGGTTTAGAAGTTGTTTTTACAAAGGTATTGTAATGTAGTTTATGTGTCGTATTTATGCACATTCTTGTATGAATCTTCGGCAGTTTATCTACCTCTTACATTCCATCTTCCAGAGAAAATATTAGTTCCTCTAGGATATTACTTTCATCAACATTATTGGTACAAATATCCCAGCTACAGCCATTTTTCCGTAGAACAACATAAAATGTCATTTTTATGAGACGAATCGCCTTAAATAATATAAAGGCTCGTTTCCCCAATCAACAGTTTCATTGTGAAGTATAAATTTTATTACGAGCGTAGCGTGGGTAGTTCGCCCGTTATCGCATGACTGTTCATGCTCATCCAATATGAATGGAAAGGTATACGTCGCTTTATATCGTCCATTGCTTACTGTTTCGGCTTTACGAATTTTACGATTATATTTTTTTGCTGGAACAAAAATAGGTCTTACATTAACGATTTTACTGTTTTAAGCTGAATTTGTGATTTTTGGAATACGATATTCAACCGACTTCCCAAAAAAATCGAATATTGACGTCACACAATTAAATGAAATCGAAGATGCCGATTCTCGATATCCAGAGTGTTCTATATCGATACATGAATTGAAACGAAATAATCAAACTACGTCAGCTATAGTAGCAGTGTAAACTTCAAACGTATTCAAAGATCTCTAAGTGTTTGTTTATCTAATTAAAGAAACAGACGTTTTTGTTCGACATGTTTTGTTAGCTTCGGCCATGTTTTGTCATAGTTTTACTTTGCGTTTGGTTTTATGGCAGTCATTCAGTGTGTTGTAAAAACTAAAGACGTTATTGAAGTTGAATGAATTGGATTTGATCCTTATTGTATTTATTTTCAATTTACTATTTTAAATGTCTTGTTCTGTATGTATAGATCTGGTACATAAGACGACATGATGGTGTCTCAAACAATTTACTTGTCTAGCGTAACACGAAATAATGTTTTCTTTTTTTTTGTCTCCAGGTCTTAGCGGTTCGAAAGCAGACCTGCAGCACAGGCGCGAAGTGTTCGGCTCAAACCTGATCCCACCAAAGCCCCCCAAGACGTTCCTCACGTTAGTCTGGGAGGCCCTTCAAGACGTGACCCTCATTATCCTAGAGGTGGCAGCCGTGGTCTCCTTAGGGTTGAGTTTCTACAAACCGGCAGATGACCCTTCTGATGTTGGTAAGTTCTATAACCACAGCCATCAATTCTTGAGTGTAGGCCTTCTTGAAAAGGTTGCGAAATTTTATTCATCCCCCAATTTAGCATGCTGTTGATAACCATGTAAATGTTAAGCCCAGTTCTGTAACATACACAATTCTCATAGTCCCATAAAATCATTCCGGTAACTGTCACCATAAGATACCATGGAAAGGTTGCGATCGATCGCGAAGACCCATGTGCTCGTTCTGAATTATTCAGGGCCCTTTTTGCGGGGTTTTACGCGTGAGTCTCATGCAAACTTGGACACGACACGGTTGTTCTAGACGTTTGATGTTGTCCATGTGTGTACATAGCCTTGCAAAAGCTTCTAAGCTATGTTGGTGAACTTATGACCGAGTTTCCAGAACCTATGGATTAAGAAAACGCTTTCTGTAATTGGCAATGTTCTCGAAATTTAGAATGTAATTGTAGGATCATCTACACATATTTTGGGACTATACAGGAATTGTAAGAAACATGGAACTTTAGCTCTTCTTGCTACAACAGAATAGCATGAAACGATAAGTATTGTAGCCACCGTAGACTAAGGTAATTTATATTAATTAATGTATTTTTTTCTTTTCAATATCAATATGGACACATTAGACGATCCTGGTAAGATTATGTGATTAGAAATAACACGGTTGTTCTTTGTTAGCGCTATGTAGGTACTCGAGTACAATTGGCGAACCTATAGATTATAAATCTGGGTGCACACTGGCGTAACGAAAAGGAACAAGCTCGTCTTTACTTCCATTCTGGTCGTGAAAGCGGAGCATTGAGTAAAGGAAAGCTCGTGAAAACACGTTGTAGACTTTCGTTGACCCGGTGGTCAGCACCCAGCTTAAGAACAAAAATTCCTTTTCACGACACTTGCAACTAAATCGATACTTTGTTGTGGTACTAAATGTCTGTGTTCGGATATTTTTATGTCTGTTTCTGTATCATGGTTTACTGTTACACGACTCATAGTGCTGGTATCAATAAATTAATTACTATCACAGATCCAACAGCTAGAGGGATTTCTAAAATAAAAATGTATCAAAATAGTTCAATTAACGATAAAATATCAGCACTATAACGTGAATTGGCACTAAATACTATGACTTTTGCATCTTGATCAAATGATCCGTATCTAAAATTATACATGCTGCGTTTACTAGTCGAACAACGGAAATCAACTGTACCTATTGTACCGTAAAACAATGCTAACTGAAAACGCCGAGTGATAGAGAAGTACAGTTTTCCTTATGGTTCGACTATGAAAAGCAGTTTCTATTTCAAAATTCCGACGTACGACCTTATAAAACGGTCACCATAGACCATGGTAATGGGGCATGTTATTGATTTAGTTGCGCACATCTTGAGTACCACATTGTAGAATGCACCTTGGTAACCCTGTCCGACCCCGTAGGTTTGTCTGTCTGCTTGCTAGTTTGTGTTCACAGGCTAAATCCTGTGGTACTTTCTAAATTTTGGACAAATCATAGCAGAAAGATAAGTAGAGCGAAGAAATACTACAATTGATGATGATGATGAAAATGACGTTACAGCTACAAATGTATTCACCCGATATTGTGAAGATAGACCTGAATTCCATTGAATTCAATTCAATGAACTGAAATGAATCTACATAATTGCACAGCGAGAAACGGTTCCCAACCAATTCAAATATCACGTACATATTTCAGCAAATTCTGTGTGAAATGGTCGGAATTCTTAATTCAAGGGTATCGATATTTTTGATGAGGTTTTCGTTGACATTGTTTCATATTTAAATAATATTAAAGATTTAAAGCCGAGTTCTTTTGTTCAGGTTTCAGCGTCAGATGTAGATTAAAAAATTGTGACACGTTAATCCACAGCTTTTATGAAGCGTCAGCCCCTGCTTTGCAACATACATTTTAAGAAGCTTATGAAATATGCGAAATATGAAATGTAAAAAGAATATTTCTATATCATTACAGTCTAAATTATTGTTAAGTCCATTCACAACCCTCAAATCTTTAGTACTGTGTGGTAAATTTAGATCGTCACAATGAACCGAATTTGTAGTATGTACAAGATCTTCGTCTTAAGCGATGTTAGCATTACCTACTATATCACCGATTAGTCATCCAATGAATATTACAGCTACTGTCAAATTGAATGCCTCACTGTATTCCACCTGATCCGATTTATGTTGTCTACCCTCTGTTTCCAACACTTCTTCTCTATTCTCTATCTCTCTCTCTTGTAGTGTGATTGTACTCTCATGTGTGTCTAGATGGAGTGCTATAAGGTCTCGTGTAATGTTTAATTGTTTACTGAATGGTAATAAATGTTATAAGTGTTTCTCTCTATTTCTAATTAAGCAATGTCAAAAATTCTTATTTTTAATAAGTGTCGCATCTCTAAAAATAAAAACTTTAAAATTGTCTATTAATAAATAAAAGTTATTTACACTTAAGAGCATTGAATTTGAGTCAGTTTGTGTTAATATTAAAAAGATTATGGAACTGACCTAAATTCATTGCTTTTGAGAGTAAAATTAATTGTACCGCTTCGCAAAATGTCCTGCTATAAGCTTACTATAAAAATATTTATACTGATATACTGTAAGCTATACACAATACTTCAAGCTAAAATGCAAAAAAAGTCAGCTACTCTTAAAAATGCTTATAGTATCTATCGCTTCACAACAACCAAAGAAAATCTATTTATATCCTAACATAATGAAAGCTTAAACTTTTCAAATAACGTTAGCAGTTATGATTAATTAAACAAGATAAATGTCATGGGATCCATCAATTCCAAAGTGCATTTTTGGATCGTATGAAAACAAATAATAAATCATAAATGCTGACATGCTTTCACGACTGATTGAAGCAGTACAAAATAAATCAACATTCGACAGCAATTAATTTGGGTTCATTAAAATATACCATTTCATGATCAAAAGCAATTTATTGAAACCATTTCCGAAGTGTCTTTGTACCTGCGAAATTGTAAATTTTATTTTTGTAAAACTGACCCGTTTTAATTGATCTCGAGTGTTTAAGCTATTGCTGTCCATTTATTTCAGCAATTTTAAAACATATCGAATAACAAACAATTGTGTATGAAAAAGTAAAAAAAGGGTGTTTTAATTGAACGATGCCGTGGCATGATCAATTAAACCGGTAGGCGGCCGGAAACCTGTTTTCCTTCACTCATTTGAAATTCATTGAGCTGCAATGTGTTCATGAATTTTACACTCATTATCAGCAACTTGGCACTTTCTCTTGATTGAAACATTAATCTCGTGTACACCGAAGTTAATTTAAGAAGTAATTTTAAATCTTCTGAGGTTCAGAAAGCAGTTTTAGTTGTATCTCCGGCCGGCTAACGCGTTGATTGAGATAAATTAATTAAACAAAATAAATATCAAAATTAAATATTAAATAAATTGGATAATTGTCTATTACCTTAATCTAATTATTATATATTTTTATGTATGTATTAAATCTTTTATCTAATAAATCTGAAGAAAAAACGACACAAGTTCAGCGACATATTTTAATGAGGTTTTTAATTTATATTTGTGTAAATTTCCAGCTCATCTCGACGAAGAGGAAGGTCACTATCAATGGATCGAAGGTCTAGCGATCTTAATATCAGTCATAGTCGTCGTTATAGTTACTGCATTCAACGATTATACGAAAGAAAGGCAATTCAGGTATGTACCTACAATTTCTTCAATGTCCTTCAAAAAAATTGAAGCTATTAAACTATTATCAGTACTTGGAATTCTCTTAATCACTTGAAAAAGTTTGTAGATCTAATGAATGGTTATAAAGTGTGTTGAACACTCAATGAATCGAATAGTATGTATTAAGTTTCCTACATTTCGACCGTTCAATATTTTGAACCTTGGAATAATTGGTGTCTTTCGATGTATCGTATCCGATCATTTGGGATTCGATACCTGAATTAATTGACCTATTCCATGTCATTCTAAACTCCACACAACTTATACCATCTTCTAAAGACTTTCGAAGGTCTAGGAGGTGCAAAATTAAGCCCCAGCTGTTTCCCTATAGATCCCAAAAGCATCCAGTTAATTATTTTCCGATGTCTTATTGTTTATTTATACATAATCCTAATTTATTTTATACCAAATTCCAGAGGGCTCCAGTCTCGGATAGAAGGCGAGCACAAGTTCGCAGTAATCCGGGGCAGCGAGGTGAAGCAGGTGCCTATAAGCGAGATCGTCTGTGGAGACATATGTCAGATCAAGTACGGTGACCTGCTGCCCGCTGATGGTATACTGCTGCAGAGCAATGACTTGAAGGTGAGCTGTCTTGAAGTAGCTAGGTAAAAGTTCTTGTTATATAACTGTGCGGCTCTGAAGTTGGTTATTTGACTCTTCCTATATGGCCAGTAGTGGAACTTACCACAAAAGTCGAAGATCAAGGAGATGGTGAGATGTAATGGTGAAAGATACGAAAGAGTGCCACATGTCCGAGAAAAGTGGACCCCGCCACCATGTAGGATATATAGGAGTTAAGGGAAAGAGTATATTAGCGGTAGTGTTTTGTTCATACCTTTTGATTAGGTAACTTCAAATGTCCAACGTTCAAAATACTCAACGTCCTGACGCATTTGTTGTCAATATACGGTTTACCGAAATTATGCGTTGCGTTGTCGATTAAAAAAGGGTGATGCATTCACAACCTGTCTGCAATTGTAGCTTAACCTGACTACACAAAAACAGGTGTCAAAAAACAGCTGTTTCTCAACCTCAGTTAACTCAAAATGTCAGTAACCGAACTAATAGTCAGGTAGTTGTTTGCCCTATCTGATTTGTAAGTATTGATACAACATGCGTCAAATGATAACCGAATGCCTTAGTGATCAAATATTGATAACGCGTTATTGGGTTATCCGTTGTTACGTTGTCGGTATTATATTTATTAAAATGTTTGCATATCAAAAATTTAGGTCTTAAAAACTATTGTGCTATCTGAACTTTTTATGTTATGGTCATGTCAATATTAGGTACCCTAAAAATTCTTGAATTTCATTTTTTAAAATGAAGGATTTATTAGGGACATAAATCCCTCTTATTTGGATAAGTCAAAGTTAAGCTGTGAAATAGAAACACATGTTATACATCCTATCTTCGCGCAGTCAAGTAAAATAGGCATAGATACTAGTCAGGAAATAGATAAGATACACGTGTTAACTATTAGGTAGATCACTAATCAAATAAAGCTTATTCATACTGTCTTTCTAGTTTGTCACAATGTACACTAAATGCTGAAACTATGTATAACATCGTGACGAAAGTTATCAATGGCTTTGAAAGACACGTGCATATGAAAATCGAAAATACAAGTGGTCATGTAGCTTTTTACACTTATAATTCTACATTATGTAGATTATCATAATCATCTCCCGAGCCTTTTCCCAACTATGTTGGGGTCGGCTTCCAGTCTAACCGGATTCAGCTGAGTGACCTCCTCAACCCAGTTACCCGGGCAACCCGATAGCCCTTGGTTAGACTTGCTTATGTAGATTAGGTACCCACACAATGAATGGAAAGGCTTTTTTTCAAATAATAATACAAATAATTTAAAATGTGGATTTAAACCTGCTATGTATGCGTTTACTAGCATAAGGATAGTTCTACATTTAGTACACATCTAAGCCATAGAGTGAAAATTATCTCACACATAGGCACTTAAAGCCTAACTTCAAGTGATTCCACTTATTTTCAAGTACTGAATAATTCAAAGAAATATCTGTAATTTGAATCCTATAAAGCAGGATAGTAATTAACCGATTTGCGTCATTAGCAAACCTAGATTGATCCGATAAGCACGTTTTTAAGATACGCATATAGATAAGGCTCTAGTTGCGGTATTTTTATCATTTATTTCATTATTATTAAGTATTATGTATTTTATTCGAGTGCCGGTTTAGCGGTCATTATGTATGTCATATCAGATGGTTTGCTTAAGACATTCTTGAGATATCATGTTTGTAGGTAGGTTTGTGTGCAGAAACTAATGACTCGTAAAAATGTATGAAGATCCATTTGCTTGGCTTGTTATTACATAATTCATTACATTCGGTTCAGGATGAAATAGATGATATGATCATTTATAATAGGTACAACAGGAAGCTAATAAAGCAATTATTTATCTATGTTACTATTAGAAACTAAGCTGTTTGGACCTTAAAAAATCAAGTCGAAAAGAAAATATTCAGTAAATTATCTGTCGTTGACAAAAAACCTTACTGATTTTGGATACAGAAGCTGACAATCATGAATATGAAAATAAAAGCATTCTATAATTTTTAGCAAAGGAAGAAATGTTTTAATTACCGCATTTAAAAAAACATACTTGTAACATTCCAGGTGGATGAATCCTCGCTGACTGGCGAATCGGACCATGTCAAAAAGGGTGAATCGTTTGATCCTATGGTGCTATCCGGTACACACGTTATGGAAGGTACGTTATATGGGCCATTGAATATTCCTGCTAGTATTACGAATCATAGTGAATATGAAGACAAATTCAAGAGTCAATCATACTCCTAGCTGCACTGAACAGCAAACGCTTAAGTGCGAATGCATATTTAATTTAAGGACATCATAATGAGATAACTTCTCGTCTCCTAATCCGGCCGTAGCAACCAAGAAACCTTTTTAAGCAAAACAAAAATACCCCGCAAATATTACCAGGTAACAAGAGTCCCTTTAGGCTTGCTCAAGAACCAGATTTCATTTACCACCCAAAAATTCCAGGTTCCGGCAAAATGCTAGTAACAGCGGTCGGCGTGAACTCCCAAGCTGGTATCATTTTCACTCTCCTCGGAGCCGCCGTAGACAAGCAAGAGAAGGAAATCAAGCAGATGAAGAAAGGTCAGTTCCATAGAGTTTGCCGCCTCACGTAGCATAGACAATAGTCACGTACCTTTTTGATGACAGGTGACGGCCGTGTGTGTCTGGGTATTTGTTTGTGTCATCTGTTTTGGGTTGAGTGTAATGAGTTTGTATTAAAATTTGTCTTAAAAAAAAATACGTCATCAAAAAGGTTGTAGGTAAACCCCGCAACATAGTTAGCGTTGCAACTTTGCTCATTTAGATGACGATTTTTTGCTTTAAAATGAACTCTATTTTAAAGTCGATAGAGTATATTTTTGCTTGGCTAAATGAGCATAGTATGCCAAATGCTTGATGCATACATTAGTGTAACAGTGACGTATGACCCCCCCCCCTGTCATTGAGCCACCGCACTCCCCCCCTCCCTTGATGGGAGCAAAATATATAACGAAATTGGTAAAAAGTATGATTTACACTTTTGGCCAAGAAAAGTGTAACATTGATAAAGGTATTTTATTTTGTCGTAATAATTATTTTGAAAGTATGCTGCTTATTTTTTTTATTTTATTGTTTTGCCAGTTTCGTAAGTAAAGCGAGATTATTTTATTTATTGACGACTGGATGATACGGATTGTCATTTTCTTTTTGTCTTGAGTTTCATGTCTTTATCCATTCAGTCTTGTTGAACGCTGTCTGTCTATGTTCTATGTTTAACTAATAGCCTGAAACGTTTTGTGAAAGCATGAAATATTTTCAAGTGAATATTATTTTTTCCCATATATTTTGTGTACGATCGATGTTGTTTATTACTTAAATTACTGTTCCGTCTCAATAAAGAAATAATCTCTTTTGAAGAATCATAAAATTATAATTAAAAATGATCCTTAAAGCATACATTTGTAAATGCAATTTTAGTCGCTATGTTTCAGCAATTGAGATTTCTAATTATATCAATCATGTCATTCAAATCTAATATTCTTTGGATTTTGTTTTCCTATCAACTAAAGGTCATTTACACTTCATTACCAGAAAATGTGCCTAGCTTTATTTTCAATTAATTGATATCTCAAATGCTGAAACACATTCTGACATGAAACCCCTTAGATTTAGTGCCACAACCAAACATATAGTGTGATCCGTACAATGACATCCAACTTTTTTTTCTCCACCCCCGACCCCGGCCTGCTGCACGCACCTCCATGTCGCCGATCAACAAAAATATTCTTAAACAAAACAAAAACAAATAAAAAAACTAAATAAAAAAAACATACACATTGACTGCATCGTGTAACTGTCGTGTTGACTGCATGATGTATAATCAAAATATTATCCAATCGTTGTCATAAATGTGTATGCTTGTCTGGATAAAAATTTCGATGGATATTGGAAAAATTGACGCGAGTAGAAGCTAAAAAGCAGCAACGCAAGTCTACGCAACGCAAGAGCTTGACCGGTAAGTAACATCCTTTGCTATGCCCCGCTTTACGAACTACCCTCCGTACACTCAGGGCCAGAAAATGCCTCTATTATATTATTTATGTGTCAAAAGGACGGTGTTGGTGCTTAGTTTTGTGGCTTCGAGCTTACCTGTGGGAGTGGGTAGATTAATCTGTCCTTAAGTGTACTCAACATACTACTTTTAAGGCATATAAACTTATTGATAATATCAGTAGTATGTTCTTAGTTAATACAGTAATAGAACTGTAGATTAAAAAAGTATTTTTTTACTAATTTTCCAGACGGTAAAATGTAGGTTCTTAAATAATAATTATTAAAATATTGTACTTAATAATATAAATATACATTGTTCATTTTCACATAACAGCATCCTAGTGCATTCTTCAGTAGTAACACCTTTAGTGTTTCTTGATTAACCTAGTGTATATTTCAGCATCTTGATCTTTCTACTCTTTTTTGAAGGTTGGTAAATATAATCAGTTTGTAGATAGAATTAATTTCAAAAAGAAACACCCTATATTGCACATTGACACTACGAGTTAAAGAAATATTTTTAACAAGTACTTTTTCTTAATTCACAGAATAGCTCTTTTTCTGAATTTTGTTTTTGAACAGCCTTTAATTAAATGTTTTTATTTTAATAACTAATATTTCTATTACTATATAATATTTTAATCGCATTTAATTTCAGGCTGACTTACAGTAAAACTTTCAATTGGCATAGTAAAATTCTATTCTATTCTGAGCTTTATTTTCAAAATTAAAATATTTAGAAGTGTCAATAGCCCTTCTACTGGATTGTTGTCTTTTGATCTAAAGAAAGTGATTTATAATCTGATTGTTGTGAAAAAGAGTTTCTGTTAAAAATGATATAAAATGGTTATAAGTCACTGTCTCAAAGTATTTCAAACGAAAAGATGTACACAAATACAATAGCAACATAAAATATATACCCTTTCATTTATTACCAGGTGAGAACATTCACATACCTACCTAGTCTAAAATATATACAGCATATATTTTGATGTAAAATATTTTAAATCAATTTCACTAAATGTTACAAAAGGTTCTTGTATTCTCAATGTGATTCTTGAAAATAAAAATCTCCCCAACAGATATGTAAAGAGCAAAGTCAACTATTTACATCACGTTGAAGTTGCTTACTTTTCAAAACCAAAACAACTTAATTCCGATCTTCAGTATTTGTGTACCATCACACCACAATCCAGTACAGAGCTATTGTCCTACCAACCAACCACCTAACAACGGTTACCACAACCAGGTGACGAGGACGCCACGCTCCCAGCATCGGGCAACAGCCACGGCAACCACGCGCGGCCTGACGACAACCACGTGCCCGCCGCGACCAGCGACAAGCCTCCAGCGGAGACCAGCCATAAGAAGGAGAAGTCGGTGCTGCAGGCTAAGCTTACTAAGTTGGCTATACAAGTGAGTGGTCATTTTATATTATAGTGTTTAATTTTCTTGGTAAAAGGATAGGAAGATTTGCCAATGTCAAATGTAAGAGCAGAAGGGATTTTATAATCTTGGTGCCAAGTTGTACTTGCTCAAAAAGCTAAATTTGTCCTGTGGACAATAATAAATTTGCATCAATGAGAGCCGATGTCCGTTACTGCAAAATTCAAATGCGTCTAAGAAATTTTGCCATATCTGTAGTTCGTTTAACACAGCTTTTGAGAATAAAAGGAAATGTTAGTTGCAATCCTTCATCTCTTAAATATGTACTAACATTAAAAATCCTGCTAAAATTCTTACATTAAAAACAACATTTTCCTGCAAATACATAAAGAAGACTGCCTGATTCCGAATCCAGCTGATTTCGGCCCACTTTCAATTGTGCAATATGTACGTTATAACGCAATTTCTCCCCCACCAGATCGGTTACGCGGGCTCAACAATCGCTGTTCTTACCGTCATCATCCTGGTCATCAACTTCTGCGTCCACACCTTCGTGATCGAGCAGAAGCCATGGAAGGCTACCTACATCAACAACCTGGTGAAGCATCTCATCATCGGTGTCACCGTGCTGGTGGTGGCTGTTCCTGAAGGATTGCCTCTCGCTGTTACGCTGTCGCTTGCTTATTCTGTCAAGGTGAGTGAGGATTTAGCTGGTTATTTGAAGGGTATTTTGTTACAGGAAGCTGAGTATGAGAACTTAAAGAAAATGTGTCATTTTAGATGGCAGTTCCAGATTATGACCTTTTTTAGCATTTTTGTGATAGCCTATAGCTTACATTTAAATGGTGTCCAAGGCCGATTTCAGCCATGGCGGCTGTAAGAGAACAGCCGCCGTAGGGGATATCAGCCACCTGGGCAGGACATATTATAGTGCACAAGCATTTGCGCAGACACAGGTGCACTTTGTATTCCTTCATTCTCATAGCTCGATGGATATTTATATTTGGATGGCGTTTTATCACTCAAGTATGCAAAAATGGTGATGATGATCAGGACGATTCAGCGAATGACATTTCATCACTCAATCAAGAATCAAAATTGTCTGGCACTCTTTGAATTGTATACTCAAGTTATGTTTTTATGAATGATAAAATAATTTTCATAAATAAATGCCTAAAACCCCTTTTTTCTCCCACCAGAAAATGATGAAAGACAACAACTTGGTCCGTCACTTGGATGCGTGCGAGACAATGGGTAACGCCACCGCCATCTGCTCCGACAAGACCGGTACCCTCACCACCAACCGCATGACGGTGGTGCAGTCCTACATCTGCGAGAAGCTCTGCAAGGTCACCCCGAACTATAGGGACATACCACAGGAGGTTGCGGAAACCATGGTCGAGGGGATCTCTGTTAATGCTGCCTTTACGTCTAGGATTATGGTGACTTTTGTTACTAGTATATTTAGCAAAATAAACTAACAGAAAAAAAAATATTTGTGAAAGATACCATCATTTTGATATACCTATTGCAAAGTAAGAGATGCTTAATGCTGTACTTTCTAACAAGAATGGAGGTTTGATTTATTTGGAGTCCAATTTTATGTTACGGGGAATAAGCACAAATACAAAATGCAATCATGAATCTACATTTCATTATGTAACGTCAATTTCTTTGATAACTTAAAACGCATCTAGATAAAGAGTGGCCTATGTCCTTTATCAGACTGTGAACTATTTTGTGTACCACATTTTATTTGAATCGTTTCAGTCATTTTTCTGTGGAATCACGACAAACAAAGTTCCATTCCCTTTTACTATATAAGCAAGGTCTAATGAACTTTTCTCCCCACAGCCAAGCCTGGACCCCACAGGACCTCCAATGCAAGTAGGCAACAAGACGGAATGCGCCCTGCTGGGCTTCGTGGTGAACCTGGGCCAGAGCTACGAGGCAGTCCGCGAGCGGCACCCCGAGGAGTCGTTCACGCGCGTCTACACCTTCAACTCCGTGCGCAAGAGCATGTCCACCGTCATCCCCTACAAGGGCGGCTACCGGCTCTACACTAAGGGAGCTTCCGAGATTGTACTCAAGAAGTAAGTCATTGCGTTATGTAATATGTATTTATTTATCATATCACAAAGTTACTTTGCCCTTACAGCTTTTGCCTTAACTTAATCTAATTCTAAATTAATGCAGGTTAAGATATTCTTTAAATTATTATGGGGATGAAAAATTGTGTCCTCCTCCGAGCCTTTTCCCAATCACGTTGGGGTCGGCTTCCAGTCTAACCGGATTCAGCTGAGTACCAGTGCTTTACAAGAAGCGACTGCCTATCTGACCTCCTCAACCCAGTAACCCGGGCAACCCGATACCCCTTGGTTAGACTGGTGTCAGACTTTCTGGCTTCTGACTACCCGTAACGACTGCCAAGGATGTTCACTGACAGCCGGGACCTACAGTTTAACGTGCCATCCGAAACACAGTCAATGGTGTCTAAGATATACTTAGAAAGTACATACAAACTTAGAAAAGTTGCATTGGTACTTGCCTGACCTGGGATCGACCCCGCGCCCTCACACTTGAGGTTGGTCCTTTACCCACTAGGCCACCACGACTTGGGATGAAAAATTGTGTATTTAAAAGAATCACATGGTGAACGGCCAAAAACTGTAGCCAAGTAAACTCCGGGCCAGTTGTTTTATGTCAAGAAAAATACTCGAGAGAAAAATATACATTTCTCTATTAAAATCGTGGTTGTTCCTGGTCAAAAGAACATTGCTACTAGACTCCATTTATCAGGCAACAGTACTGTATATAAAAAAAATTGTGTTACTAAAACCATCAATAAGTAAAATACTTAACAACAGTACAATCAGTAACATTTCCCAAATACCCCTTAAAATTCCCATCAAACAATTTCTCAGAAATTATCCAGTTGTTCATACATTTTTACTTCTTTAAAATCTAGAAGCATTACTAGTAGGAAATACCCAAATACATACAAGCTAATCTAACCTTCCCTATTCTCCCCCCAGATGCGCATTTATCTACGGGCACGAGGGCCGGCTGGAGAAGTTCACGCGCGACATGCAGGAGCGGCTGGTGCGGCAGGTCATCGAGCCCATGGCCTGCGACGGCCTGCGGACCATCTCCGTCGCATACCGGGACTTCGTGCCCGGGAAGGCGGAGATTAACCAGGTAAGGGTACATTTAGTTATTTTTTTAAGGTGTTTTAGGAGTGAATGGCATGGCAGTCACTGTAAGCTGATGGTGTAAATGTCGAGAAAGGATAAATAAATCAGATTCTAGTGCTATAAAATGGTCGGTAAATTGTAAATTTTTCGTTATGATATATTGAAGTGTTGAAAGTTATTCTAAACTGCCATGCAGTACTAATTTTAGCATCGACAAAATAAACAGATGTATAATGTATATGCAGGAGTTTCTGCCTAAATAAAATCAACATGCTGAGTTTCAATTTAGAAGGTCAAAAATATTTTTTAAGATGCGTGATACAATTCATTATTATGTTATCAATTCATCTTCAAGCAGACAATTTTCACCGTAAATTATTATCACAACAATCCACAAAGCTTTGTTTGTTAAACCATCCTAAAATAATATATACCTACCTATAAATACAGCTCTGATGCAAGCCGAACATATCTAGCCCAGTTGGCGAAAGGATCTAAGTGATCTATCTGTCTTGGTGACAGGCTCGCATTCGATGCAGTGCCAAGCAATAAAGTGTGATACATTTGGGTGAATGAAATATATAGAAGTATATGTTGGAGTATATATAGAGTGAAAATTGGCTATGTTTAAACATAACAAAAAGTTTATATACAAGTCTATATTTGAACAAGTGGTTCCACCCGCGTCCTTAGTGAACATCTCTTCGAGCACTTCGGTGAAAAATATCCAACGTCCTTGTTCAGGCTCTGGAATAGCAATAGTATAGTGTTACAAATTTTATTTAAATCGGTTCAGTAGTTTTGGTGTGAGGGCGTGACAAACAAATACAGTTACTTTGCCATTTAATATTAGTATGGAAGTCAAGATACCCAAACCCAAGATAGAAATGTCCATCATATTGCTAAAGACTAAAGAACTAAGAACTTATACCTATGTATCTCAATTTACAAAATACTAAGAACTTCCTATTCTAATTATATGTTTTATTTCCCAGGTGCATATAGACCAAGAGCCCAACTGGGACGACGAAGACAATATCGTGAACAACTTGACCTGCCTCTGCGTTGTCGGCATTGAAGATCCTGTCAGACCAGAAGTAAGTAGATCTTTAATAGGTATACTGATATTTTTGTAGGCAAAATTGGGAGTAAGATTGTTGGTAGACTCTTTGTCTATAAAGTGTGTGATATCAATTTAAAACACTGCGAAACTACACAGAGAACCAATTCAAAAAACGAAATTCAAATAAGAACTTTACTGCAGCTTAGAAAATACTACCCGGATCTGAATTTCTCACTTCGCTACCACCATACATTTTGCTGATGCACAGCTTATTAATGTCAAGTGTTCCTTAAATATTTACATATTTCTTCCAAATTGAACTCATGCGACAACCACTGTCAAGGAGATAATAAAGTCTTCTGTAACTGAAAAAATTTATTAATTTTTGGACCCAAACAAAAAGTCACTTTGAATGTAATTTACAACGACATAATATTATGACCAAATGTTGAGAAACTTTTAATGTGCTTTTTTCCTCATTTTCTAATACATATTTATTTACCCCAGGTACCGGAAGCCATAAGGAAATGCCAGAAAGCCGGCATCACGGTTCGCATGGTGACTGGAGACAACGTGAACACTGCTCGCTCCATCGCTATCAAGTGCGGCATCCTCAAGCCGACCGACGACTTTCTTATACTGGAGGGCAAGGAGTTCAATAAGAGGATCCGGGATACTAATGGAGAGGTGAGAAATGGAATGGCAGAATTATATGTTGGGATTCTTTGCAAAAATATAAAAGTTGTGACGAGCGGACGTTTTCTTTTAGAGACGTTCAAAATGAGCTGTTTTTTGGCCTTGTTTAATTAAATGATTTTGGGCTGAGACAAACTTTAACTTATTAACATAATTGAATAGTTTATCAAAAAGAGTCAAGTGTTTAGCCGAGTTTTTGCAGTTTGACTTTTAGGTTTTATTGTGATGTCACCATAAAACTTTAAAATGGTCTTTGCTTTTACAAATAAATTAATGGGACATATAGTTACCACAGTTTTAAAATTAGTTGGTAATTTTTTCTTTTCGTGATGATATCATGCACCTTTTGTACCCAGGGAAAGTTATTTCACTACTCTGTACTCTGGGATAAAGATCCGTTTCCTTGTTTTAATCTAACTTCCCACCAATTTTCAGCCATATCTCCATTCTTGAGCTATCTATATAATATCCTATATAGATAGATCTAGAATTATAAGTAATTAACATAAATTTATTTTTATAATTTTCCCAAACAGGTACAACAGCATCTACTAGATAAAGTATGGCCGAAACTCCGCGTGTTGGCCCGTTCGTCCCCCACAGATAAATACACGCTCGTCAAAGGCATGATAGAATCCAAGGCTTTTGACACCCGTGAGGTGGTCGCTGTGACTGGAGACGGAACCAATGATGGACCCGCTTTGAAGAAAGCTGATGTTGGATTTGCTATGGTAAGTTGGGGTTTATGTTTGGGGGGGTAAGGGTGGGGATTCAATGTGTCTTAGAGACAAGTTAATAGTAAATGGTCAAGCTTGTATCGACCTGTATAAGAATGCAAGAAATTGACTATTGTTGTCATCTTGAGAAATAGAAACTAAACACATTTTCAAGGCTAATCTAGAGCATCACTATACATACGTAGAATTGGTACAAAATATGTACCTTATGATCTAATATCTTATAGTTTAATGCTTAGTCCATATAAACGAAAATCATTACTTTTTCAACGAATGGTTTTTCTGTTAAACTTATGAAGAAAAAACTTTTTGTACGCAAATTGAATCGTTTATTTTTATAGGAACAATCGTGTGTTCACTTCTTTTTTCGTTGAGAATCTCCTCCTTTACAGTCGATTAAAAATATAATCTTTCCCAGGGTATCGCGGGTACGGATGTAGCGAAAGAAGCTTCTGACATCATCCTAACGGACGACAACTTCTCTTCAATCGTCAAAGCTGTGATGTGGGGCCGTAACGTATACGACTCCATCGCCAAGTTCCTGCAGTTCCAGCTGACTGTCAACGTGGTGGCCGTCATTGTGGCATTCATCGGAGCCTGTGCTATACAGGACAGTCCTCTTAAGGTTGGTTAAACGGCTAGGCTGTTGGTTGTAAGACTGGGTATCAAATTATTAGTTAGAGACTACCCTACATCTTAGTTTGAAAATTCGTTTATAAGAGAGTCCTCTGAAGATCAGTCAGTCTACACATTTAGTTATGCGGCTGGGTTTCAGACTACATGTATTTACACCACTCAATTATTGGGGAAGACAATATAAAACAGTGTCCTTTAATTAATTAATTATCTGTTGGAGTGTTTTGCCTTGTTTTTCAAGGTATATCAAGCTCTGATGTAAATGGAAAGACGCCGTCATACCATATTTAGTACAAAGACTTGTTAACAGTGCCGAGATATCCAAATATAGATTATGGAAACATAATACAACTCTATTGACTATATTTTCACACATCCACACCGCATTACCTTTTTGAATGACTAAATCCTATACTTTCGTCCACCAGGCGGTACAAATGTTATGGGTGAACTTGATAATGGACACGCTGGCGTCTTTGGCCCTGGCCACGGAGATGCCGACGCCAGACCTGCTGCAGCGCAAGCCCTACGGCCGCACCAAGCCGCTGATCAGCCGCACCATGATGAAGAACATCCTCGGACAGGCCATCTATCAGCTGTTTATTATATTCTCGCTCTTGTTTGTTGGTAAGGAAATAAAATACGTGAGAACGAAAGTTAGACATTTAAATAAAACTACTGTTACGGATTTTATCGCGGTTATGTTAATATTATTTAATCCCGACGTTTAGAATCCTTTACAGCAGCCATGATCACGGGCCAAACTACCCGTAAAAGTAGTTTTATTTAAACGAAAAAGTTTATGTTACGCACGGCTATCTATAGGTTAGCAATATCCTACTTATATTATAAACGTGAAAGTTTGTGAGAATGTATGGATGTATGTTTGTTATTCAATCACGCAAAAACGGCTGGACCGATTTGATTGAAATTAGGTATGTAGATAGGTGATACCCTGGATTAACACATACGCTACCTTTTATCAATACACTACGCGGGCGAAGCCGCTGGCGGAAGCTAGTATTAAATAATTGTCTTAATAAAGTACTATCAAGTTTGGCATTCAAGTAACTCAGATTCGAATCCTTAGTTCCAATTCTAGTTAATGTAGGGTGACTTCTTTCTTAAACAAGTTTAACGTTAAAATATTATTTAACTATCACTCCATCTTTGTTAATGTCTAAAGATTGAAAGAGAAGCTATGACATTTTTAATGTGTTCAATTAGAATAGGAAATACTTACGCATTCCATCTATTAATTAAACTCCAAATAGTTTGAACTATATATTCACATAACTTCCCCACCCCCAGGCGACAGACTGCTAAACATCCCATCAGGGCGCGGCCAGGCCCTCGGCTCGGAACCGACCCAGCACTTCACCATCATCTTCAACACCTTCGTCATGATGACCCTGTTCAACGAGATCAACGCCCGCAAGATACACGGCCAGAGGAATGTGTTCCAGGGACTGTTTACCAACCCTATCTTCTACTCTATATGGATCGGGACGGCGGCTTCGCAGGTACGATATGAAATAGTTATATACAAAAAATATATGGTGATCGCCAAACTTTTTGTCGTCATGGAAGATTATCTAATACGCATGCCCAGTAATGAGTAGGGGTGAATCCCCCCTTAGCAAAGTTCAAGGGGGGCCTTTGTCCTCTGTCTTGCATTCCTAGTTAATAATAATACAATAAGCCTTTCGTTAATTTTTTGAGAATAATTGTCGATTCTTAAAGATCCAAGATTGTTAACAAGTAGAAACCTGATTGTAACCCTGATTGTACACGGTAAGCAAAATCAATTCTATACCAGGTTAAAGAATTTTTTAAACAGGTGACCGAAATGTAAAGCAACTAAAGATAGGACTTCGTCGAAGCCGAAGCATGTATCGAAAGCATTGTTTTGACCATTTAACATATTGTCTTATAAACCAACACATTAAAACTACATTTTTAACTCCCTAATTTGTAAACCCTGCGAATTCCAGGTGGTTATCATCCAGTTCGGTGGCATGGCGTTCAGCACGGCGGGACTATCGATAGACCAGTGGCTGTGGTGCCTGTTCCTCGGCGCCGGCACCCTCGTGTGGGGACAGCTCGTCACCACCGTGCCCACGCGCAAGATACCCAAGAGACTGTCGTGAGTATATCACTTATAATAAAGTCTATAGTGGTACTTGTCCAAAAACCAGGGTCACGGGCCCTTAAGAGCTAAATATACTCAAACACTAATGTGACTGGATGTTTTTTGAACATTATCCTCCGAGCTTTTTTCCCAACCATGTTGGGGTCGGCTTCCAGTCTAACCGGATTCAGCTGAGTACCAGTGTTTTACAAGGAGCGAATGCCTATCTGACCTCCTCAACCCAGTTACCCGGGCAACCCAATACCCCTTGATTAGACTGGTGTCAGGTGTTGTTTTTTGAACAATGGTAAATAAAAACATCGAGACATCGAATAGTTTACAAAATAATAAAATTGCCAGAATTGGCAGTTTTTTCTTCATAAAACAAATTTTGGACTCCCAAGTAAATTATTCCACCAATTGCATCCTGGAACAGTAACATACGACTTACAAACCTGCCTAGCTATTGGCAATTTCTTATCAACAACTATTAAGAAAGTTCACAATCAAAACCCTATTCCATACTTAAACCTAAACTCCTCAAACCAGATGGGGCCGAGGCCAACCGGATCCCGAGACGATCCAGCCGGGCCCCGACTACGACGCGGACCTGGACAAGAAGCCCCGCGCCGGCCAGATCCTCTGGATCCGAGGCCTCACGCGCTTGCAGACGCAGGTATGCAAGACAAACACACAGCCACACACACAAGGATGACATATACTTTACATGCATTCGTAGAGGTGTTGGGTTGGTGAATGAGGCCTAGTTGCCGTTTTCAATAATCTATCCTTCTATTGCATACTAGGGATAGAATTTTGACATGTAAAATTTTGTCTGCGCATATGCTCGTGCACAATAAATATGTCTTGCGCAGCTGACTGATCTCCATATATGAGAACCTTGAATGCCATTATAGAGATTTTGTACATGTCAAATTTTATATCTTTAGTAAGTAAAAATAGTTAGATAGAATATTGAAAGCGGTCGTAAGTGCACCGACTAATATAAACGTCTGTCTTCAAAACAATCGCTCACTTAGAAAATTTTATGTGGACTTGGTAAACGGTTGTTTTAAGATAACTGACTTTTATGTTGTCGGTGTACTTGGGACAAATTAAGGGAAAGACTGATTTATTTCGTGGGTAAAGTGATCTCTTTAATTAGTAGTTTTTGTTAGATTTGGGTTGATGTGGGATTGATATGAATGTTATTATATTAAGTAGTATGTTTTCATGGGTAAAGTTTCTCCATTAATTTTTTTTTTTTATTGAGTCTAAATTATTTTGTGTGTATATCTAGTATGAATACTATGTTATACACCAGCACCATATATTCCAAATATAATTAATCTTTGATACCCACAAAAGTATATCTCATCCGTAACATAGGAATGTGACAGAATTCAGCAGCTTACAAGTTACTGAATTTTGTCGGGACTTTAATAATTTCATACTAAACTTTTGAAAATTTTCTATGAAATTATTGGGATTTTAGGTACACTACACAAATTGGGATAAATGTGGGGTTGATGTACACCATCATATTGGGATTATTCAATGGTTGAATAAAATTTATTCAAGCCCGAATACAGTATTCGGGTTTGAATAAATTTTTGAACTGCGAACAATAGTCGAAAATTCATTAAATAGTATTGTGTGAAGTGTCTGACTATTTTTTACAGTTAGTTTGCTGACAGCTTTTTTATAAGACCATAATTGGAAATATGTTTTACAAATTAAATTCAAAAATTCGTTTGTGGAAGCTGTCAGTAAACTCCATGGGTAACATCATGACATATTGGCTGTGTTATTAAGACTGATAAATTATATAAAAAAACATGATGATAGTCCATGCTTAGTTATAAAAAAGTTGCTGTGCATTTTTACCGTAAATAATTTTTCGAAAAAAAAAAGTAAACATGTCACAGTAATTAAAAATAATAAAAAAATATCTAAATAATAATAAAAAAGAGACAAATAATAAAAATATTAGGACTCGCAGATTACATGTTCGAGCTTTCGAAAGAGGGATAAGTTTTGAGTTTACAGCTTTGAATACATACCAATAAATATACAGCAAAGGTCAACAGGTCAACACTGCGGATACCTTGGGCATCCTAACGCTAAGTCTACGATATTATTGTCCTTATTATATATACTTTTACTATTTTTGCATACAAACGAATATAACCACCATTTTTCAATTATGCATCCATACTATAGAATAATAATCGTCATAGATCTATAGAGATTACGCTGATCCATTTTACACATATTTTAATTTGTCCGTACAGTAAGCCGGTCTCTCACAGTACGAGTCGAAATAATAACAAATAATATATATATTTTATAACAAAATAATAATAATACACAAATAATTTTATCCGTAAAAAAAGACGAAATTTCAAAATAACTGTACGTTATATTTCATTTGTTTTATATTTCTTTCTTGTTTTTGTTTTGTTTCAATTTATTTTCTTTTTATTTTACGTCTCGTATATTTCATTTCATTCTCCTATACTTCTGTTCTTTTCAAGACATTTATTTTTATACCTACACAGAGAAACACTTTACAAAGTAATAAATAGTAGTATACGCTATTATTATTTTTGGCCCATGTTTAACGTAGATACTAACTCGTTGTTCGGTCACTAATTTTGCTTAAATAAACTAAAATTTCTTAAAAAAATTAAAACAGTCACGAAATTGGCAACCGAACAATAAAACATTAGAACTTTTATTTATCCAAAACAAGTACTTTTCATTTAACTTCTTCAGTGCCTGGTTTCATGACATGTATGTATTTGTTTCCTGTACTTGATTATTTTATCTATCTGTATTTCAGTCTTCAGATTCTGATCACACCCTGCTGTCTCCTGCCTCTTGTCCTAATCTGTCATGAAACCGGGTCCCCCCGTTAGTGTCACTAGATAGACTGGAAGTAACGCCATGCATGAACCGCAGTATCAAATACAGTCTGACGCTTCCCGTTTTCATTTTGACTTTCGACTATATTTAATACCTGAGTTGACTGTACCGACCCTCCCCACAACCCATTGGCATGCTCTTTTAGGCTGTGACAATGTTACTTATCCCTCGTATTTACCTTCAAACAGTTACTATGACTACCCCGATAGATGTATCAATATAATATTTACTCAACATAAACCACATCGCGGTATGAATATGACTATCTCTATCTTACTCTATCTTTTATTTAACTCTAGTCATACTGACTGTTTGATTTTTTTTTTTTACTATTTTTGTTTTTATTTTGTCTGTTTTTATTTTTGTTTTTATTTGACGAATAGTATTTTGCTTGTGATACGCCAACCCGAATCACCCTCGCTACTTATCCAAAGCAACCCAGCTGTATATGGGAGCCGTATCGAACGAACCTGCCACTGCCAGGCCCGCACGGCGTACCGACTAACATCCGTTACCGAATGTATAAGCAGTAACATGACGCAGTCGCATTCATTTATCCACTTTAATATTATTTCAATATTATTTTACCAAGTTGTGTTCAGTTACTGCTGTTCAAATCATTTGAGTGTGGAGTGGATTTTTCTTGAAAAAAAGACTAGTAAATACACCCGTAGCGAGAGCATGCCGAGTGTGCTCGATACTAACACAAGTCTAACCGTATACGGTGGAACCTATCTCTTTCCTTTGCCGTTGTGTTGTTGTCAGTGTTTTTGTTTTATTTTTGTTATTTTCTGTTTATTTTGAGTTTATGTTTTGTTTTGTTTTTGTGAATGTTGTCCCCGTAGTGGCGTGTGATGTCGGGGTGTGTTTGGTCACGTGGTACAAGCGTCAAACTGCCAGCGAGGGCCATCATCAGTAGTTGCATTGCCTTGCAGTTGGACAGTTGCCTTCTTTGTGTTAATTTGCGTAAGTCTTGTTAGGCTTGATGTAGTGTCCATTATTGTACTTGTATATAGCGATGCTCGTACGCAGCCTTCCAGGTAAGTATACTATGTATGTAGAGACAATAACCAGTACTATTACATAAAAAAAAATATATAACCAACAAAGTGAGTTTGTTTAGCTTTCTAACTCTTTTCGACGATCGAAGATTGTGCAAATATCAATGTAATTTTTAATCAAAACAAAACTGTATTTTATGATATTTTCACAATAATAAACCGTCACAGTTTACTAAAAAACACGTAATATGTTCCTCCTTGGCTCCTAAATAGATGTTTTAACAAAATTTCACGATAACAATAGCATGTTAGTTGTTCTAGTGTAAGTACCCGTTGTCACATATATGCGGAGTAGCGAGCCACCACCATAGAACGCATATGGAATTTGACATAAATAAATAGAATCCAGTATAAACGTTTTGGTTTGTTAAATTGATAGTAAAGCCTGATGGCAGATTAGGTGTAACCCGAGTTAGGTTAGTGCACCCTCGTGTCCCAGCATCTGAGGCGTCCCTGCGTTGTGTAGGCCTAGAGTAGTCGGCGTCCTACAGGGTAGCAAGGATCGTTCCCCTTATTATTTTCTCATGTTTTTTTTTTATTTTTGTCTTTTTATTTTCCCTCCTACGTTGGCACTCTTGCGGGTCATATTCGTATCACGCGACACTGGCCAGCCCTGGCCCCATACACGCATCAGATACACGATACACATAGTTCCATTTCGTTTTTGTTTCCTGATTTTTTTGTTTTCTATGAATGGGTCTGTTTTTTCGTGCTGACCCCGTCGCGGCTGGGACAGATATGGACTCGATGTGCTAATATTTTAATGTTAATATTTCATAATTAATGTTCAGATTTTGACCTCATCATCTCATGAATCACTTTTTTTTGTTGAATCCAATTATGTAAAAAGAAGAAGCAATTTTCCTTTTTTTTAATTTAAAAGAAAAAACATAAATGTGGACATAACGCAAATTGCAATTTCTGGTTAATTTTGCAAAAATACACTTTATATTTAGAAACATAAAAACACATATTAAAATTAAAACCAAGTGTGTGTTTGTTTAACAACTACAGTTAAAATTATAAATAACCTAAAAAAATACTAAATAAATCCTTTAAACGTGTCCTATATACACCTTATGCTGCATGTGTTGCGAGATGACGACGTCACTCGGCCATATCTGTCCGGCGGCGACATAGTAACGCTAGGGCTGCGCACGTAGGACGGTGTCGAATGGGGCGTGGAGCCGCGCGTCGTAGAGAGATGTTGTTGGCAGCCCCGGCCGGTGCTGGAGACCGAGGTGTAGTGGCGGCCGCGGCGGCTGCGCGCGCGCTGCCTGCGACGGACCACACCGGTACCGCCCCGCCCCTAGCGTAGTGCCCCACCCGCCGCGGCGACACGACACTCGACACCCACAGATATATCATACACTACCTCCGCCATGACTTGGATCTATCACGCCGGCTTTTCACTATGTGATGTAATAAAATATATATAACATCCTGATATACAAAATTTTATCTCTCATCATATATCATATCCCAAACTATAAATATTTTTTCTAAATGTAAGACGAGCGATAAAATATTATATCTCAGGATGTAATATATATTATATCCCATAGTCAAAAGCTGGCTTCAGACAGGGAGCGGTCACGCGGTCAAGCGTTCAAGCGGTCAGTTTTGCGTTCAAGCTCTACGACTACTTCTACTTGACCGACGCGGTCAGAATGCCTCCTATGTAACGTAATATGACAAAGAACGCAAAACTGACCGCTTGAACGCTTGAATGCGTGACAGCTCCCTGTCTGATAGATCCATATGTGAATATCTCAACAGTTGGCCGTAAATTCATAATAAAACAGTTTTTTTAATATTTTACCAAAGTTAAAATTCGTTATGGGGCGTGATCTTATCGGTTGCGGTTATAATATACCTCAAAGTATTTTTATTGCTTTTTTTTCTCGCTGAAAGTTCCTAAAATTTAAATGTAATCCGAAAAACTTTTTAATGCAATATTTAACTATTATATCGGATGGCATCTGAATAGTAGGAACTTTCGGAGCTAGATAGGGACATTAAAAATGCTTTGGAGTATACTATTACAGTGATCGATGAGATTACGCCCCATATAGAATGTTAACTTAGGTAAAACATAAGAAAACATTTTATTTTGAATTTTCGGCTAACAGTTGAAGTATTCACCTTAAAGCAATACTATTTGTAGATACTCAATACCGACTACTTATTTTTTTGTATGGTAAATTTTAGTTCCATAAGTGACCGCTAGAGGCGCTGTAAAGTTTGCCATATAAAAAAAAATACGTAATCGATATTTAGTATCGATAAATACTATTGCTTTTAAGTCATGGTAGAGGTACTGGCACGTTTTATTATCTTGCACACTTGTAGATAAAAGGTGCAACTGTCCAGCACAAATCTGATATTGGTGTGACGGTATTCGGACACAATGAGTGAATAAGCACTGTTGTGGATCAAATTCTTAGTAAGCATTTGGCACATTTTATAAAGAAATTAAAAAAAAATATTTAACAAAAATTACCTAACTTGAAACATTCCAGATTAGCAAAATTAAATGGGATTTAAGGTATTAAGATGTGCAAATTACATAAATGTGTGTTAGAATACATGATGTTGATACAACAGCGAGTAGAGTGTCGTCGCGTACCCGTTAGCGTTTGACTAGTTCTGTTTTCTCGTCTGTTATGCATCTGCCCATGACTACTGTGACTGTAGCTGTCGCCCCCGCGCCCCCGCCCACCCCTCACTCCTCTGGCACCGTCTCCGAGCTCCGTCACCGAGCCCCATCTCGTCCCGCTTTGTGATGTCACTCTGTTGTCTCTCCAGTCAGCCAGTCATGTAGCCACAGTGTTTGTTTTAGCAGTTATCGCAGCACCTTAGCTCTTTTGTTTTGTATAGTTAGCTATGTGAGCATGGCGTCCACCGTCCCCCAGCACCGGACTCACATCGCCATCGTCACTCGGGTAGTGCTAGCTAGCTGCGAGGTGTCGCATAGTGCATGCGGTAGCCGAGCCGGTCCGAGGTCCGCACTCTGAATACAGACAACGCGCGTAACAAGAACATCCACACCACACTCGTGGGTAGTCGGTACGGCGAGCGGGGCGGGCGGGCGGTGCAGCTGTGTGGTGTTGCAGCTGCGCGTGGTGCGCGCCTTCAAGTCCACGCTGGAGGACCTGGAGGAGCGGCTGTCGGCGCACTCGGCGGCCGGGCTGCGCTCGCGCCTGCGCGGCTACGACGTGCCCTACATCGACGCCGACGACGTGCCGCCCGCCGCGCGCACCGAGACCACCATATTCTAGCCGCCACCGACCGACACCACCACTTCCGACCTTTTATTTTTATTGTATGCAAGTTTTCGTTGTTCCCGGCGGCCCGGCCGCCCTCGTACTTAACGCCGCAATCTCCCGCGTAATCTCGACGCTTTCGCCGCGCCCCTATCTCGTTTCTGTCTCGATCGTGTTTACGCTTTAACGATTAATCGACTCTTAATTATAGTACGTTAAGAATTTTTATTAAGTGTTGAAATTTTTTAGTACTAGGTAGTTGATAGAGCAATAAACTACTAGACGATGTTAGCGGCCCGATGGTAGGCTCCTACACCGAATTGTGCCTGTTGCTGCGCCGCCCGTGCGCGTGCGCGTTATGTACATTCAAATCATATTTGTAACCTGTTGATGATGTTAACGTTTCAATAGAGTGTTTGCATATTTTAATAGTTGACGAGTGAGCATATCTTAGTGTCGGGACCCCTATTTCTTATACGTAGGTTATACGACTCCTTCTACCGGTCATTATAAATGAACACTGCTATTTTAGAGATGAACATATTTGTACATAAGTTAGTGAACTTCAAAACGTCTTTTTATGAATATCGGAGCAGTGATATTTTGTATAGGTAGCTATATGAAACTTAAATCTAAATTATGAAACTCCAATTTAAATTGTAAACTTTTTAATATTCCTTGAACTTCGAAATTTTACGAAAAAATTTAAAAGATTTAAAAAAACTTTTTAAAGTTTTCAACTTCGTCACTTACTTAGCTTTTTGTGTAAGTAGTTTGTTACGAGAAAATATTATTATTATTATGAGATATTGAGGGTACTTGGCAGCTTGTGTGTTTTCTTTCATAGTAAATTTTGGGACCACTTTTAACCCCTTCTATCTTTGAGATCTATATCTTCATTAAGTATAATTATATATTATATTGGTTATGAGACGGTAATTTGTCTATAAAAAAATCAAATATAATTAATCAAAACTTACATAGATTTTATGTATACGCCTAAAGTTTAGTAT
Source organism: Helicoverpa armigera (assembly GCF_030705265.1). Lineage (NCBI taxonomy): Eukaryota > Metazoa > Arthropoda > Insecta > Lepidoptera > Noctuidae > Helicoverpa > Helicoverpa armigera. The sequence continues at coordinate 3,266,974 of NC_087145.1, read as the reverse complement.
GAATAAGACACTTCACGCTTACAAAAGAGAACCGAAAAAGCTCTAACAAAAGTGTATCTTTAATGAATTGGTTTTTGCGAGAAATGTTACGAGAAATATTTACATTAAAAAAAAATAAACTGTAAGCAAATTCCATAGCATTTTTTTTCGCCTGTCATGTTCTGATGGGGGTGGCCATTTAGCCCATACGCTCTATTTCAGATGTTGACGGTAAGTTTAGGTCTGACGGCTAGGAAGCGTACCGTTGTAAGTATTCACGACGGATGTGTAGGTACACGTTGAACATTCATTTGAGTAGAGCATGGACCCGTGGTGTCTGCACTTGGCTGGCCAGCGACTTCCAACCCCGGCTTCATTGAATACTATCAATTGTAAACCCTGTTGGCAACAATACTAGGTACCTACCACAGTATTGAATCGCGAAGCATAATCATATTTTTAGTTACTTGTAGTACATAAGCATACTATCATTGTTTTAATTTTTTTTAATACAGTACATGTTGTATTTTTGCTAATAATTACTTTTGACACAAGACCAACAGCTTTAGTCCCAGTTACAAATTGAATAACAATTGCATATAATTCAATAAGCCGATACGTACACCAATAAAGGTGAGACCGCTGGCGGCCATCTTGTGACGTCACGTCGACAATATGGCCGCCGCGACTAGATTGTAAGTTCTGAGCATTATAATGGAGCAAATGTATATTATTTTGGTACAAAATGTTGTTTCTTTTAATTGTTTTTAATTTTTAATTATTTTTGCTTCGCATTTACAGTGTGATCATGCTTATATTACAGTGTTATGCATGTATACTGATGTCTGTGAGTATTGCACAATTTGTATTTTATTTCTTTTATTATTGTAAGTAGATGTTTGTTAAGAGTTTCTGATAATATACATTAATTACGAATAACCTTTTATATTGTCAGACTCTCGAAAAGGTTTTATATCCGAATTTTTCATTTTTTTATTACTGTAACAATCCAGCATTTAATATAAAATGGTTTTATATACAACCACGATAACTTACAACTCTAACACTGTAGTTGTTAAGCTGATAAAATATTTACATGAAAATTAAATGAACGCATAAATTAATATTATCTCCACTATTACACCAAATTAGTAAACTTAAGTCTTATATAAAATAATAACTAAAACAAAACGGCTTTTACATTATCCACTTAATTTTTTTTCATTAACTCGGTTGTGTATGTACTTATGTAATAAGTTGATTTTCGTTTTCTTTATTTATTTTGAGTTTTACTGTAACAATACGTTTAATTGTTAAATAATACATACTTAACCGGCACTATAAACCACTATAGTAAATAAAAACTCATTATAATAAAAGTATTTATTTGACAAATGTTGATATTTTATTTTGTTTTTTACCTGAAACACGTTGATAGCGAGTCGCCGAAGCAACCGTCGCGAGTAGCTCACATACCGGACTTTCATTGATCTGAGTAGCTGTAGTTCCCACACGGTATTTTTACTATATTTTATATTATTATTTTGTTTATATATTTAGTATCTGCTACTGGATGCCCTCGACCCCGACCCAGCTAGTGAATGCCCCCTATTAGTTACAGTTAGGCACTTTACTAACGAAACTGCTTCCTTAAAAATATTTCCATAGTTTTCTATAGCTACAACTCTTCACTATCAGTAGTTGTGGTGTTCTAAAGACAAATGACGTTTCAGTTTTTTAAGAGCTCAACCAACTAATCTCGGCGACGTCGCCGCGACTGATTGGCGACCCGTCGGCGACCTTATGTAATAGAACTTTTGAAACAACTAAGTTCGCTGATAAAGTCGCCAGATTGAGTCAACGGGTCGCCGAAATTGCTGTGTTGAGCATTTTATAATTTTAGAAAGAGGTTCTGTTTGATTTTGGAATGCCATTGGCGAGTTTCCCACGTAATTAGTGTATGGGCGACAAAGCAGTTTGGTTACGCGGCTGTAGCTAGGGTCGCCGGACGCGTACTCACACGTCCGTCATGGTTTTTTGCAGCAAAAGGCGGACATATTGGCCGGCCGCAGGATATTTGTCAATAATTATTTGGCGGAGCACCGGAGGATCAGCGTGCAATCTGGAGGCAGCTCCCTTCCCGCGCTCAGCCCCGTATCGCATCAGAGCGATGATTAAATAATGCCCCAAATAATAAAACACGACACTAAAGTGAAACTAACACGCACGGACTCAAACTACTGCCATTTAAAACGTTCAAAACAATCCCAACGGATATTCTAAAATTATAATAATAAATTACAGTTTTTCGCTAAAATTTCTAAATAAAAATACATTTTTTGAAATCTCTTAAAAATGTAAATGCAGTAGATAGTTAAGAATTGTTTACTAAAATATAAGTAAAACATTAGATTCGCAAAATATATTGATTTAGATTTATATGATAACTATGGTGCACCACTATTTAGATGGACTAAATAAGATTTTGAGCAAATTATTTTACGACCGGTATATATAACAAAATATTAAAAAGTTTCTGATATATTTAATTAATATCGTTTTTAATTTTTCTGTAAATATATAAATCTTTAAACTCATCCTTTCTTGTAATTAATATGTTTAAAATAACTGTTGTGTGTTAAAAATAAAAGTATATAATACGGATAAAGTCATGTGCCATTTTTATATATTAAAAAGTAAATAACGAAACACACAATTTGTGCTACTCAAGTGCTTTTATAAACGTTTTTAATAATAAGATGATATTTAAATTTGCTTGTTATTTTTGTTTGTTTGTTTTATTGGAAGAATGCGATCTGAATGTGGAATATTTAGTGTTAGATGATGTGTCTTATTTATTAGAAGCTCGTTGTGTTTTGTCCTTACGTAGTTGGAGGGATTGATTCGTGTATATGTGTCGGCCACAACTACAAAACACAAACGCTATGCTCATATTTTTATAGACTATACATCGATTTAGCAAAACAGTAGAACTGTATGCATATTTGTTATATGGCACAATAATATAGTTTTATACATTTTGCATGAATCGGAAAACTTTTATTGTTAAAATCTGATCTTTTTATTTTTCAATATTTTTATGTGTACTTTGGTAACGATATCACGACTCTGACTTGTAAAGGTTGTGAGGTGGTTACCGAAGTACCTCTATATAGCCTTACACTACACACTATCACTATTCTCTAATCTTCCGTCTCCTTCTGTTTTGTTCCTTTCCTCTTCACCAAGGTATCTCAAGCAAATTTAATTATCATTCCAGTGTTTTGTGGTAAAGTTTAATATGTTTATATGTTAAGTATATACTAAATATTTAATAAAAAAAAACGTTTGTGTATTGATTCTTAAAGTTGAATGCACCACAAGTAGACTTAAACATTGCCTGCTACGTCAGTGTTAAGACTTAGAAGAGTATAGTATACAAAAATATCTATTATACCTAAAATTATGGATGATTAATCGTGTCTTGGTGTACACCAAACTTAGATGTAAAAATATTAAAATACGTTTTTTCAAAAATTAAATAATTACGCTTTTAGTAGGTGCGAACACGGCGTTAGTGTTAACTCTCATAGAATATGATATTCGGAAGCCATAGCAGAGCATGAGTTGTCACTATACATACGTATCTCGGTATAATAAACTGGTACTGTTGTTAATTCGTTATCTCTAACGCTTCTTGTCTTAAAGTTTAGTAATAAAGTATCTATACTCCAAAGTAACTTTCATTTCACCTGCCACATTGTGGAGAGCTGCAAATATAAGGTAATCTTGCAGTATTGGCAACGTGTTGATGTGTCGATGTTGGTCCAATGTTTGTTGTTGGCGCCTGTGGCCAACATGGGCGCCTGTCGTACGGTCTCTAGTCGATGTTAGATCGCTTCGAGCTTCCACGCTGACTCTAGTACACCAACTGTCGACTAGCATGGACGACATGTCTTTGCGTATATGATGCACATACTACCGATCACTGCAAACATTTCCACGCCAAGGTAAACTACTTGATATTACGCACCTATTGCAACGCTTGCAGATTTATATGTATCTACACTATGTATGTAACATATATGCAATGACAGTACATAACTAACTAGAATAGATGACGTGCTCCGCTTGAACATAATCGCCACGCTAAACGAAATATATGTAAATAGTAACACATGTCAAAATTAATTGAAAACCCAAAAAAGTCACAAATCAAAACTGTATAGGCATCATCTTGTTGTTAGTTTCACTCTGTAATAAGTGTATGCTTCTGTATATAGTTGTAATATAGCTTGACTAGATTGTCCTATACCGGTATACTTAGGTAGAACTTATCTGGTATGTGAGCGACTACGTCGACATCGATATATTGTGTGTGCTTCACTAGATATAGATCGCATGATGACAGACATACAAACACAAGTGCCGATACAACTACACACACTCATACACACACACATGATTTATTTTCAACAAAACAACGGAACTACAGCAAAAAACATAGGATATGTGTTCAATGTTAAATGTTATATTGTATTTTTTTACACCTAAGTTTGTTATTATTTGATTTTTATTACTTGCGTTTTTAAAAGATGGATGTTAACGGAGCCCTGGATGGAAAAAAATACATAAAAAATCTAGTTTATAAGTGCACACCCCATGAATGTGCTTTTTAAGGTACCTTATAGGATGTACCCCGCGTCTTACAATTTTAGTTCTGTTTATTGTGTATCTATATACTATATATACTTCTTCTAATATCTGCTCTTTGCTTCGCGAGGCACACAGCTTCGTCTAGTCCCCCTGATAAACTTTCTATACTTTCTGATATTATTTCTGAAGACACTGCTATTGCGTCCAACGCTACTCTACCTCCTTTATATACCTGCCTTATATACTTGACTGGTAGAAGCGTCACGTTAGTTACTGTTGATAGATTAGCAGTAGAGTAGCGTTGGTCCCCAGCACGCAGTATATGTATGTATGTATGTATATCCTTCCCGCGCCGCCGCACGGCGGGTGCGCCTCTGTGTCGTACCTTTACTTCAAGTTCTCGTTTTTATTTTCTTTTCCATGAATACCCAATTGCACACGGAAGGTGATAGGTGGCGAGTTACAAGAACGATTGATTCCCGTCCCCTACAGCAAGACGTCTACCGATCAAGCTGTAAGATTCACATTTATGAGAGGACAGCCTGTTTCACTCACTTTTTATTGTTTATTTGACTATTTTTATGTTAACATTTTTTCGTTTTTGATTATTTTTTCGTTACGTTCAAATGTTTTAATACTGTACTGTCTATCTATACCTACAAATGTCCGTTCTGTAACTGTTTCCCACTGGCTTGTTTGTCGTAGTGTTGACTGTGCACTTCCACGCTTATATACCTCACTTTGTCTCCTGTATGCGCTTGTATATCTACAATGCGTGGTCTCTCTAGGACTGCTTAGCTGTCAAGCCGATATCTTCCCACCCTAGTATATACGTACACTACACTAGCTTCCTACCCACCGATATCGATATATGTTGTTGGAGTGCTACGGTCAATGTCATGTGCATGAGTCTCACTGCATGTATCCTGACGCATGCGCTCTGTTAAACATATTATATACCTATTTACATATATCCCCCACCTGGGCAATGGGTGTCAAATATTTTATCACATTTTCTCACTTGTGATTTAAATATTGTGGAACTGTGTTGTAAATTAATCGACTTCAAATACTTAATTATTTTCCAAAAACCACTTCTGCTGTAAATATGCAAATGTGTGTCTTGCAATAAAATATATAATTCTAAAATATAAAATCTTGAAGTCGATTTTCTAATGTGGAATGCATTGTAAATATGACATTTAATGTTTTTTTTTACTATTAATGTAATACTGGTTTTGATTGATGTGGTATTATTAACAAATTAACATGGGTTTCGAGTATACAAATATATAGGATTCTGATAGGAATCTGAAGATAATTTGAGTCGATGAACACAAAGTATTGACTAGAAGTTCCTAGTAGATAAAATAGCTTTTATATTGTTTTGGCAACCCATATATCATGGCATAGTGATGTTGTTTTTATGTTTTGCGTCATATTATGCACTAAAGCTCGGTCCACAGGGGTACTGGCGTGCGTCTGCGTCCCTACGACACAACACGCCAGTACTCGCTGTGTGACCGACGCATTCAAATTGTACAATTCGTGGGGTCCTAACAAGCCAGGGATTCGTCATAGCTTTCAATCCATTTCGAAAACTAGAAGCATCCAAAGTAATGTTCAATCTAAAACAGCTTTTAGAAAACAAAATTTTCTTTATATCTGTCATAGGCTAGTACAACGCTTTACGTCTCCGTGTTGGTAAAGGGACTGAAGGTCGCAGGTTTTGTCAGCTTGCTTCACAATATTTCGGATATAGGACGTTGTTGGGTAAAGCGATGTTGCTTCGTATGATGTGCAATGTAAGTAGGGCAGCATAGAGCTTCGCGTAGGCCACGTGGCGCCCGAGGGCGCAGCGCTGCATGCACTAGCTCGCGGCGGAGTCTGTATTCAGAGCGTGAGTCCCGAGCCCCGGCCGCTCACTGCATGGCATGGCTCGCCGACACATTCTGTGACTCGAATTTTCAACCTAACGCTTTCTTGCCTATTTTTTATGGTTCGGTGTGCTTGTATATGTTGATGCGTGTCGCTGCGGCCGCCCTGGGCCCCGCCTCGCTGGAGGCGGGGCGCAGGGCCTGGGCCGCAGCTGACGGGCGGCGCGTGCGCAGATCCGCGTGGTGAACGCGTTCCGGCAGGGGCTGGACTCGCGCGGCTCGCTGGCGGACGCGGCGCTGGCCGAGGCGCTGCGCAAGCAGACGGCGCTGGCCAAGCGCTTCTCGCACTCGTCCAGCATCGACTACGCCGACGCGGCGCGCGACTCGCTGGCGCCGCACGACATCGACGTGGAGCGCCTGTCCAGCCACAGCCACACGGAGACGGCCGTGTAGCCGCCGCCCGCGTCCGGCGCGCCGGCTGACTGCCCGCCCGACTGCCCGCCCGACTGCCCGACTGCCCGCCCGACTGCCCGCGCCGCAGCTCATCGATGCAATAATTTAGCGATTAATATCAGTATTATGGACGCCGCCGCCCCGACACCGACCGTGCCCGCGCACGAAACTCGAACCGTTACGCTGCCATCGCTCTAATTATATTATTATACATACGAGTAATAATAATGCTAAACGATTGTGTATAAAATCATATTTATAAAGGTAACGAGGATGATCAAGTTTGGTATTTGATTTTGAACACGTATGGTTGAGGGTGCGTGACGAGCCGGGCGCCCGCACTAGTCTCGCAGCCACCAGTGTACTTGAGCATAAGTTATATTGTTAACTAGTGTGTTTAATTATTCGATTGTTTTGAAAATATTTTATTATTATACGCGCGCGTCGCGATGCGCGCGTCTGTTGAACAAATAAAAAAAATATTGTCTAATTATTAATTTTAGATTTAAGCGCAAGGATGAGCGAATGGACGTGTGTTTTTTGAAAAAAAAAATAAAGTTTTCGCATACCATCGTGTCATCTCTTACACGGAATGAAATGTTTTATATTGCTTTTGTCAAAGACATGTTGTGGGAGCGGCGCGGCGGGCGCGCGGGACTCACCTTTTGTATAAAGTTATTTCATTTGTAGCGCTGTCATCGTTTGTACGTACGCCCAGTGATATTACGTCCGCGCGTGCCCGCCGCGCCGCCTATACATATATATATATATATACTTAACTAAATTATTGAACTATTAGTTAAGGTGTTTGTTATAAATTTCAATAACTTTTTTGTTTTACGACCTTTTTCCCCTAAATCTAAGTATACATTTAAGTCATATCTCGAAGCGTAGACGCATAAACAGAAAAGTTTCTACACAAGAACGACAAGCAAACATTCTTGTGTAAAAACCGACGTAGTCCACTTTGAACATCTTCAAAATGTTTCAAATAGAAATAAACATTAAAATTGTATAGCTGAAGGTATTTATTTGTAATGCTAGTCTCTTATGAAACAAAATACTAATTATTCAATTATTATAATGTACTTATTGATTATTGATAAATACTTCAAGTTTATTAAACAAGATATAGTCTACGGTGTAACGAATTGATTTGGCAATTTTTTGTGTATGAGCAATAGCGAGGCGCTCCAACTAGGCGACGTAGTATCGCAGCAGAGGCATTTTCAACTTATATCGTAAGACATTACTTATCGAGTTAGTGACGAGTCGACATCGGCGCCTACTCGCCGCCACGCGGTTTACTATAATATGAGTATAAATAATGAGAATCAAAACGATCTAGCGAATCGGCAATGTTCAATTTTGTATAGAACGTTTCATAGTAGCGGTATTTGAGAGTTGTTACGTTTTATTTGTGAGCTCGCGAGGCCCGCCCCGCCCGCCTCATCCACGACAGTGGCGCGACAACTATTAAAACTATTAAACAATCTTGTAAGTAATTAAGTATTAGCTTCGAATCAATAAAGCCTTTTTAAAAAAAATTAGTTAAAAAATGAAACTATTGAAACTTCACAATGTTTAAATAAAATAATATTAGTTATGATTTCAGTGATTAGAGAGGTCATGGTATCGTTTTGTGTATTATATAATATTGTTTCGTTGATATTCGTTACCACGAGTTCCCCAATGAAAGACATAAATAATTAGGAGTCGATCGTTGTAGAGGTGCGCACAGGCGCAACCCTTACCTAACAGACAATTTGTTTGACACGACAGTCTGCCACTAACCATTTTAGCTGATAAGTCCCATTGTTGTATTTTTCGTCTCACAATAAATGAAAATCTATTTTATTGTTTTTACATGTGTGTTTTATTTGGTCATTCCCTTGTACATTGGTTACCAGTTCATTTTTCCATCGATAGATGTCAGGCATGGCTCGATAGTCGATCTATTTTAAATTACCTAGCAACTAAATTGATGTCAGGATCAACGTGCCTTTACAAGTAGGTAAGCACTTAAAACCAAAATACATAGTTAACCAACCGATGCAAAATGAATAATAAATTAAACACAGTTATAGATACAACATACACATTGAATACCTAGCGATTGTGTCGCTTTTTCTTTATGTATTCACAGAACAAATCACGATTACCTCTTGCTATTATAACGTACAAGTCCAATGCGATCACATTTAAAGTATCTGCTACATCTCCAAACGTTTTAATTGGTTTATTTTTTATTCCTACTATTTCAAATACATACGCAATTGTCAAAACGTTGCTTAGTAGAAATATCAACGCAGACATGGCAAAGCGTCTCCATATGTTGGCTTTAGCAGTAACACCAGCCTTATTTTCCCGGAACAGAGAATATAAAACTGTCCCGTAAATAATCATATTTAATATCAGAGGCACATAATATATTACATTCATAGTCATAGTCATTACGCGGAAAACATCGCCTCCTAAATTATTAACGTAACTATACCACGTAGTAAAATAATACACGAGTGAGATAAAAAATGGGACACCCCAAGCAAATAGAGAACTTTTCAAATATCTCCTATGAATGTCAGTATAGAACACTTTTACGAGATCTTTGTAGAAAATAAAGAACAGGACTAATAACCAGAAAGAACCCGACAATTTTGCAAAAATAAATAAAACCGAAGGAAACAGTAACAGTAAGTTATTACGTATAGGAACCCCTTCATAAATTAAAGAATAGGAGAGCACATAGAAAAAAATACTTAACATGTTAGCAAGGATTGTATTGAGTATCACGTAGTTTCTGAAATGCCGGAACTTCTTGATGAGGCACCACGATGTCAATCCGCAAATGAAGGAAACTAGAGATATTGCGATTATGCACCAGTAGAAAATTGTGTATCTGTTATTAGATACAAAATAAGTTGTTGTTTGTGTAGATTTGGGGTCTAATAGACTATATAGCATATATTTACGTAAGGCGTTGTAAACACTAGCGTTGTAGTCCCGGGTAATGTTTTCACTGAAGACGTATAGAAAGAAATTAACAGCACTGGTATGGTTTTGTGCCATGCTGACCATTGGCGTTCCAGGGGGAATCCGGAAAGACGCACGTAGATGTTTCAAATGTTTATAAAACAAATTCAAATGTCGCACTTGCCCCAAGATGTGACTACGGATATAAATATATAAAATCGACTATGCCTCGTGGAGGTATGATACTTATTGAGCTAGAAACAATTAAACTTGTGTTCGTGATGAGGTGGTGACCTTACCACGTTACCTACCTGTGTGAGTGAAACCTGTAAAGTGACTTTGTCGAATGTTTTAAAAAAGCCAAAACATCGTTAATAAATTAATATATAATTCACTCGTTTCTCTAGTTCGGCGTGTACCTACTTAGCTACCTATACATATCTTTAATATCGAACATACTCCTTGATGCAAATCTCGTATCAGCAGAAACGAACTGCTTATGTCTTCCGACCCAGAGGCAAAATAGGAGGCTAGGTTGGCTAGGATCCCTACACACACGCCGTAGGATCAGGTACTCTTACTCTCTGCAATGCCCTCTATGTGCAATTTATAAAATTGGCATTGAACTAGATAGACACAGGGATTTAAATTAGGTCTTGCTTAATTTAACAAAAACTACGCTACCAATATAGCACTAGCGACCAATGAAACGGTTTTTTTTTACATAAAAATGTCTTTATTACGAGATGCTGAACATTAAACAATTATTAATTTTCGTTTAATAGGTGAACATAAAATTACCTTGATTAAAATGTCACTTTATCTATTTTGTTGATTTTAGGCATATTACCTAATACAGTGATTAAGCACTTCGTTTCATAGTGGACAACAGTACAACACCATCATATTCTTAAGCGTAAAGACGGCCGGGGGGTTTTTCATCCCAAGGGTACCTGGGGCGAGGGTTGAAAGGCGGCAGCGTGGGCAGGGGGAAGTCATACCCTGGCAGATGCAGCGACCTCGCGTTACGCCGGTTGTACCCGGGGTGAGTCGGTCCAGTGTCCCGGTTGGAAGACGGCCGACTTCCACTGCTGCCGCGAGAGCCTCTTGGGGTACCCAAACTTCTCGTGTACCTTCTGTTAGGGTCCAACTTGATATCATCTATGACTGAAGGCAGGGACGGGTGGTCAGCCGTTGTCGGGGCGCGTTCGATGTTATCTCCTTGATATAACCATAGAGGCTCATCATCAGCCCCACGGCGAGCTCGCATGATCACCGGCCGCCTCGGCTGCGGCGGTGGCCGATATGTAGGAAGAATAATCCGCTGACATGTTGATTCAGCGATCAAAAACACCGCGAAAACACACAGCACTAAAGTTAGCTTGCACATCTTGTATATGCACTTAGGATGGAGTTTCTTGAAATGATATTTTGGTTATATTCACGCGAGTATTTATACGGCTTCTTAAGGAAACTGAGGTACTTAACCCGAGACTCGATGCGTTTGAGAAAAAGGGAAGAACCTGACTGGTCATTGTTTGTTTATATTTAAGTTTGCTAGATAAGGAGTTCATACATGTGTAATGAACCATTAAATGTGTCAATAACATTAGGTAGCCTACCGAGTATCGGGGATTTTTTATAGGAATAGCTTACTTACTACCTACGTGATAGGTTGGCATTTGACGTGACTAAGTTGAATCTATTTCGTGAGATCCAATTTCTAAAAAATCCCCCGATACCTATATAGTACGCTCCTACAAGGAAAGAAAAACGAAATCTATTACTCGGAATAAATATGCTATTACCTATACCTACCTATGTCATGCTTGTTAACTTCAGTTTTAGTAAATCAAATTAAACAGATTCAGACATTTTTGGTCTACTACAAGGCGTTCGTCACGAGTGAGTCTAAGAAAACAAAATTAAGTAAGTACCTATGAAGAATTTCCCTTAACCACGTGACGAACGCCTGTTTTACTTTTTTGTAGTGAGGCCATCTGTTTTTATTGCATTATTTCTTTTTGATCATAGTCGTGGTGGCCCAGTAGGTAAAAAACCAACCTCTCGAGTATGATGGTGTGGGTTCGATTCCAGGCAAGGCAAGTACCAATGCAACTTTTCTTAGGTTGTATGTAAGTACTTTCTAAGTATATCTTAGACACCTATAGGTGATAAAAAGGTGGATCAAACCTGGACTATAAAGTCTGAAATCATCAACCCGCATTGCAAGCGTGGTGATTAATGCTCAGTTCTACTCCGTGCGAGAGGAGGCATGTGCCCAGCAGTGGAACGATAAAAAGGCTGAAGCAGCACAGTACAGTAGGTACATTGTAGGTACATTTTGATAATGTTATAGGTAATTCTATTATAACATAGATATTATGTTATGTTCTCAATTTCAATTTATGTGTGTTAACAATCATGCCGTTTCAGAGATTAGCTGAAAAAACCAGACGGATAGACAAACATTGTAAAAATGACTTTTTTATTCCAAGTACCTACGAGTACATAGGTAAGTCTAAGTAGGTATGTTATGAATTTTGGCAAAAGCTCAGAATTTCTTATTACGGACAGACACTTCCATCAATGTATTTCTACATAATCACTACATACTATAAAACAAAGTCGCTTTTTCTGTCCCTGTATCTCTATGTCCCTTTGTACGCTTAAATCTTCAAAACTACGCAACCGATTTTCAAGCATTTTTTTTTATAGATAGAGTGATTAAAGAGGAAGGTTTACATTTATTATAATAATACCATAGGTACGTACATTAAATAGTGGGGAAATACCGTTATCCCTTGTGAAACCGGGGTGGGTCGCTAAGTAGGTATATGACGGCGACCGATCTAATTACTGCTTATCAGCCTGGAGCGCGATCTTCGCTGACCTACAGCACCCAGTAGGGGATCACCCGTTATCTACACCTATACTAATATTATAAAGCTGAAGAATTTGTTTGTTTGTTTGAACGCGCTAATCTCAGGAACTACTGGTCCGATTTTAAAATTTATTTCTACTTTTTATCCCGGTACGGGAAGTAGTTCCCACGGGATGCGGGTGAAACCGCTGGCAGAAGCTAGTTTATTTTATATAAATCCTACTAATATCATAAATGCGAAGTTTGTGAGGATGCATGTATGTTTCTTATTGTTTTGCGCTAAAATCGCTGAAAGGATTCATTTTTAGGGTTCCAAAGAGTAAAACTGGACCCTATTATTTTCGCTCCTGTGTCCGTCCGTCCGTCTGTCACCAGGCTGTATCTCATGAACCGTGATAGTTAGAGAGTTGAAACTCTCACAGATGATGTATTTCTGTTGCCGCTATAACAACAAATACTGAAAACTAGACTAAAATAAATATTTTGGGGTGCTCCCAACAAACGTGATTTTAAATAATGGTACGGAACCCTTCGTGCGCTAGTCCGACTCGCACTTGGTCAGTTTAAAAAAAATATTTGGATTTCCATCAGGATACACATATAACGTAACCCATATAACCATTTTTGGGAACATAACGTAACCGTTTCGACACTTAGCGTCGACACTGATCTATCTCGAAACATAATCTCGTCGACGTTCCGTGTTAGCGCCGTCGCTGCAACTAAAAATGGGGAAGATCTCGACACAATAAACAAGTAACATTTGGTTTCTAATTTACGTCGCCGTGTCGTAACATTGTTACCATATTTTCGCACTAATCATTCAATCATTCATTCGTTCGATCAATTTCGTTGGCTCGTGCGTGAGTGACACGACGAAATAATACAAAATACAAGAAATCCCATAATGATGGTTGAAGTATGATAATGAAGTAAACAAAGTTTTAGTTTTCATTAATTAATATGGTTTATAATGCTCAAATCTTATTGGGGAAAAAAGTTTACTGTGTAATTTCGTTGAATATGTTGATATTTCCAACGCGCCACCTTAATATCATGTTTTAATAATTCTGGCGAAAGAAAAACTTTTGTTAAATAAAATAAAAATATAAAATTATGCACATCGAGTGCTCTAAAGCTTCCATTTAAATACAATATCAAATATTTTAATCCTAATACAAATTATTTTAGCAAGATTTACTCATAAAATTGATAAATAATGAATTATGAAAAAACATTTTTGATGTTTGTTATGAAAAATATGCTCGTCGCAACTAGTCACAAAGTTACGACAATGTGTCGACACGTGTCGACATGTTACGGTAAATTGTTACAAAATTACTAGATTTTTAAGATGGTTTCTCTTAACATTTGGTTACAGTGTTTTCCAAAGTTTTTATCAAGATGCTTTTTTGCATTGTTCTAACCAAAGAAGGCTCATCAGAATTAATATCGCTTGTACCGACTAGGTACTTGGGTCAAAGACGAAGACGTCTTGTTTTGGCCGAAAAAAAGAAAAAACAGCGATTTGGAGCTCGAAAGTTGAAACTTTGGCACTAGGGTAGGGACTATACCAATAAGCTCCTCGGTACGAAATTCCGTACTGTTTTCCTGTAAATGGCCTAGAAAATAATAAGTTTTAAGTTCAATAAAATGGGTATCCGTCAATTTACCCTACCAACAATGCAACATCATGAAAAAAATATTATTATAATAAAAAAAAATCCTACACGTACTCGTACGAATACAATTACTTGAGATATTTTGGGACGTACTTATTTCTTTAACTCTTCTGTAAAAAGTTTAAGTCCATCGGAATTTACGTAAGGTTTTTGGTTGTTTACTCATTTGAAATTTCATTAAATGGTTGATAACGGCAGAAAACATAGACAGTTTGAGAATAACTGGCTCTCGTCATGTTTTTATATATGCAAGTTAGGTTAAAGTGTTCTGGAACATCGACTACACATGTTACTACCCCGTTACAACACAATTGTGTCAACATTGCACACTGGTTACAAACCAAACGCAAAGTTTCTAAAATGTGTGGTTACAAATTAAGCTGTAAAGTATCGAAACAGCGACCACACAAAGTTACTGAATCTAGTTTCAGTCACATTTTTACTGAACCGTTACAACACATAAAAGCTAATCCCTACACAGTCACGTTGTGTCGTACCTGTTACGAAACTGTTGCGACTTGTTACATCTTTATCATATCTGCGACCAAAAATGGTTGTATGGGAAGTACACTAAACACAAATACCTACATAGGAACTGATTACTGTGTTTCCCCAATTACAGGAAACCACAGCATTTACTTAATGATAACTAGATTCTGATGAACTGAGCTGAGGTCAGATAGGCAGTCGCTTCTTGTAAAGCACTGGTACTCAGCTGAATCCGGTTAGACTGGAAGCCGACCACAACATGATTCGGAAAAGGTTCGGAAGATGGAGGATGATGAACTAGATTTTGATGAAACTTGGAAGATTATATCAGAATAACATATACGTTTCATACTGTGGTGAGTGGTTCACACAGGAAGCAGGTGGAATCGCTGTGCACAAGCTTGTCTAGAGTGTAGGTAAGGTATTCCCCGTCCTATCTCGATCTAAACGTGTATATACATCTCCGATATTTGACATGCTATAGACATAGGTAAGTATCCAAGAAATTCAGGGTTCCATTGAATTTTCAACCGTATTCCAAAAAGCAGGTTTTCATCATTTCGTCGATTAGCCAAAGCGAGAATTGTACCTATATCAAACGTTTTCTAATGACATTCAATGGTTTGCCATTGGTCTGTACGGTAGTCTGGGGCCCGATTCTCCTAAGTTAATAATGTCAAAATCTAATAGAAATCGAATCGGAATATGATCGTAATAGCAGTTTTAACCGTATCGGTCATTCTGCTACTAATAAAAGACCAATCGTATTCGATTGACATTTGATTGGTTTGCGATTGGTCTGCTATTTTGGTGATTTTGGTTTATACGGTAGTTTGCTCTACAATCATATTGCAATAGTTAATCATTTGCAGACAAAATGATTCATTATTGAATGACAGAAAAGGATAAAAACGTTTATTTCAAAGAAAAAATAGCGGAATGCCACTTACGTTTCAATCGTAATCGAGTCGGGATTGGATCGCAGTCGAACGTCAATCGAATGTTTTTAAGTAAAATTAGGAGAATCGTGCCCCTGCTCTACAATCGCAAGTTTCATGAATCCGTTCAGCCGTTTTCGAAGAAGAAGTAACAAACATACAAACTATTTATTAATAACATATAACTCCATTTATTAATGAACACTCCATCCTTAAGATGAAGTCACGCCGCAAGTTACACCTGGCTTGCCTACTCTTTGGGGTTATAAAGTACAAAGAACCGTCCTATTTGTATAGCAAACTTAGCTTCATTGCTAGTAAGAGAGAACGCCCGGTAAGACAATGCTCACAGCAAATCTCCACGGAACCGCACAGCACTGCGGCCTTCAGAGGCAGTTTTAGGTACGCTGCTACTAAATGCTGGAACAATATGCCCCCGCCAATAAGAAATGCCAAAACTCTTGGTACTTTTAGAATACACCTTCGAAAGTTCCTCATTAACTCACAAAAAGAACTTGGTATGACGATCTCAAACACGTCCATAATATAGCGATAGCACGTACCTGCCGTGATGGTGTTTCGTCGCCGTATTCCGGTCCACTCGTAGTCTGAGAGAACTAATACTAGTAGTTTACCTAGTAACACATTTCTACACTTCAATATTAATCATAGTTCACATTCAAGCACAACACACACACAGAACATAAAACACTTACTTCAAATACACACAGCACACACACCAATGGTCTACTCGACGTCCGTGCGTCATTTTTAGGGATCCAGCAGAATACCAGCGTCAGGTATTCTACCTGACACATGCTGAGTTGGACTCCCATTCGGTGCAAACGTAAGACACTGCAGCGGGCCGTTAATCTCTGATTGTATTTCATATTTTATGTTTCTCTTTCTACCCACTTCTTGTTTTGTTTTATTTTTCTTATTGTGGTGTCTTTTTGTTTGTCTGAATAAATGTTTTATCTATCTATCTATCAAACTTATGCTTTTATATTTTTTGTGTATTTAGCGTTATAGTTTACCTATTATAATATATCCTGGTCTTCGGAGTAACGCAGATAAGAAATAAGAAATAATGTCAAAGGTGCAAAATACAATAAAACCAGAAATCATCATCATTTGAATTTGTATTTACAATGTCTTTATAATAAAATAAACTTATACTAACGTAATAATAACTATCATTTGATACTTGTTTACTTATTGCAATAATAATTATCATTTTAATAGTAGTTTAGGGGAAAGTAAGTAGTCCGGGCGGTGGCTCGGGCGGCAGAAAGTTAGGCAACGACACGCTGGGCTCTGTCGACAATATATAACAAGTTAACATCATTAAAAATACATAATATAAAATCTATTTATGTTTTATTCCTATGACATTTTTAAATATTTGAATAGCATACTCCATAGTAGTCGGATACAAGAATAATAAAAAGACTGGAACTATAAAAATAGCGGTCTCAATCGCATTCCTGCATCCAGATTAAAACCGAATCATCTCTTACGCAGAAACACTGACAGCCTTACTTATAAAAATCTCTAATCACCTGCTAAGCAACATTTTCACTAATCACTACCTAAAGTCTTAAGTAGTGATTAAATGTTAGTTAACACATGCTTAAGCAACGTTTATAAGTAAGAATTTTCTTAAGTATAACTTATTATTTAATTCACGTTTATAAGTAAGGCTGTTAATTATTACCATAATTTCAACACAATTGTTTCTATAATCACCATAAACAAACTGACTCCATACAACTTTTGGATAACATTACCTAGATAACTTTAAGCAGGCTACATAAAAAGGTCCCTAACCGACTATTATTAATACAGCAATAAAGCTTACCTAATTTCTGTGGCATCGTAAACGGTGCATTAGGCATCATAGACTTTACCCCTTGTTGCAACAACTGTTGTTGGGGCAACATCGGCGGTTGTTGCATCATGTTCGGAGCCTGTTGCATCATATTTGGCGGCTGTTGCATCATGTTAGGTGCCTGTTGCATCATGTTAGGTGCCTGTTGTATCATGTTCGCCGGTTGTTGCATCATGTTCGCCGGTTGTTGCATCAAGTTGGGGTTGGTCTGCATCATTTGCGGCGCTTGTTGCATCATCATCATCTGCGCTTTGATGGCGAGGTGTATGTTGGGTGGTGGCGAGCCTGGGGGTGGGGGCGGCGGAGGGAGGGCGTCCCACAGCGGCACGTGGTCGGCGTGGGACGCGGGACACGGCCAAGCGCAGCCGAAACGACGCGGCTTCTTCTTCTGAAAATGTTTGAAGACATCCTGAATGAATGTAGTCATACACACATACAAAAGTCCCCAAGGGATATGCCAATATTTGACTTTCTGAGAATTTTTGTTATTTTAATTGTCAATATTGACCGGACTAAATGACCACGTTTCTGATAGTCTATCAAATAAGTCATTAACATAATTATGTTCATGCAGATCCACAGAATAAATTAGTCACAGTGTTGTCATACATAGCAATAGAAAATGAATGTTTACCAGTCTAACTAAGGAGTGTTGGTGTTGGGTTGCACGGGTAATTGGTTTGGGGAGGTCAGATAGGCAGTCGCTCCTTGTAAAGCACTGGTACTCAGCTACATCGGGTTAGACAGGAAGCCGACCACAACATAGTTGGGAGAAAGGCTCGGAGGATTGAGGATGGATAGAGAAAATGAATGTTTACCTTCTTAACAGGCGGTTCTTCCACATCGGAATCTTGTCCAGGTTTGTACCCATCTGCGAAGCTCACCCGTTTCGCGCCGCGGCTCTCCGGGACTGCCTTACTTTACATACAAAAAAAACAAACTTACTTTAGATAAAAAAGGAGTGTCTTAACTAAAAAGTCTAACCAAGGAGTATTGGGTTCCCAGCAGAGCCAAGGCCTGCCGGGGCTGCGGGATTGTTCGAAAGAGTTACCGTAGCCCTGGTAATATTTAAGTTAAAATTTATTGTACACAATTATTTTAAGAAAACTGATGCATATGCTGTCGGTGAACTTTAAATTATTTTTTTACCCACACATATTGGACCTCATTTAAATAAACTGGAAATGTTGGAATGCATGAATTGAACATAAATGCGAATAAGTTCACCGACAACATAAACGTCAGTTTTCTACACACACGCAAGGTGCGATGGCTGCGTACGGGATCTTGGGTTCAATTCCCCGGAAATATCTTTGTAGGTTTTAAGAAACTTAAACAATTTCGTACAATACCTCAGTCAACCAGTGGCCATGCTAGCTTATAAGAAGATTTAAATGGAAGATCCTATAAGAAGATTAGTTGGTGTGTAACTACGTTGAAATTAGGTACTTTAGTAAGTAGACAGTTTAGATCAGTATGCTTTTATAGTGTAAATTTAAAAATTACCTAGGATGGCATCGATCGCTTTAGACAGTTGTCTCACAGATTATTTTTTTGACGAAGAAACTAGTTTTTCAAGGTTAAGTTTTGAGAAGAGCAAATATCAGATGTTCATTTTTTTTATCTATGTAATTACTAATGTCTAAACGGATTTAACAATTCAATGCTATTTACGACAGCGTCCAGGAATTAGAAGAAACGGGTTAGACGGTTAAACGACTAAATATAGAAATTGATGTCAGGACGATGAACCTATAATAGACAATGTATTTCCATTGAAATAGACAGCGTTAAGACGCAGATATAATACAGGTACGAATCACTTTCGCAAATGAGATTTTTTCATTATATGTCAACTAGTAGCCCGCGGTACGCGCTTCGTTAAGCGTAAGGCTCCGTTCAAGCAGACCGGCTCGGAGAGCATCGGCGCGCAGTTTTCTTTTCACACAGACCGGAGCCGATCGGCTGCGCGAGCATTAAAGAATCGGAGCCAAACGTCAAGAAAAAGTACGCGATCGGTGCCGGTCGGTCTGAACGGACCCTAAAGTAAACCATTTTGTTACAAAAGATATGATAAATGAAACTGTATTGAGAACTTACTTTACCAATATACCCTTTTCAGGGCCGTCTTTATCGCCATCAACCTCATCCGCTTCTTTGGAAACTTCGCCGAGTACTGCGAACAAACAAAAAATATAACTTAAATTAATTATCCTTAATCTAATCTAACACTCACTCCTTATGAGAAGAGAACTTACACCCACTACATTGGTATTTCTAAACAAAATATATATAATGATGCAAACTGAGAATCTTCTGTTTTTGGGTAGTCGCGACTGACGACTTAATTCTTAGCGTCACGATAAAATAAAAAAAATCGGGCAAGTGCGAGTCGGACTCGCGCAAGAAGGGTTCCGTACCATTACTTAAAATGAGCAAAAAAACACGTTTGTTGTATGGGAGCCCCCCAAAATATTAATTCTAGTTTCCAGTATTTGTATAGCGGCAACAGAAATACATCATCAAAATTTCAACTCTCTTACTATCACGGTTCATGAGATACAGCCTGGTAACAGACGGACGGACGACAGAGGAGCGAAAACAATAGGGTCCCGTTTTACCCTTTGGGTACGGAACCCTAAAAATGACTACAGGCATATCCAAAGAGGAAAATCATTTTTTTTATATTGTAGTGCATAAGGAAGTTTTAGATATATTAAGTAAGTTATCAGGCTATTGATGATGTCCTGCTAGCCGATTATCGGCTACGGCGGCTGATCTCATGTAATGAAATTAGCCAGCTGCGCCGGACATATTATAGTGCACGAGCATTTGCTTGGGCACAGGTGCACTATTCCTTCACTCTCATAGCCCGATGGGACGGCAATCCGACACGACCGGAGAGAGATTATATATCTATCTATCTTACTGAAATTTATTTTACTGAGCAGTAGTACGTATATCTTGGACACCAATGGCTGATAAAAGGTGAAGGAAAACATCTTGAGGATACCTGGACTATAAAGTCTGAAATCGCCAACCCGCATTGAGCAAGCGTGGTGATTAATGCTCAATCCTTCTCCGTGCGAGAGGAGGCATGTGCCCAGCAGTGGGACGATAAAAAGGCTGTAAGAAGTAGTAGCAAGTAGAACAGAACAGACCAGTAGTCCTCAATGCGAGATCGATCCTATCGTCGAGCGAGCTGTGAGTTGTCTGGTGCGGTTCTGCCGCGGTCTCAGGTTCGATCTCCGTGTTGAAACAGTCGCCGTACTGCAGCCGGTCTGATGCACCGTACATGTCTTCGTATGCTTCATCGTAGCTGCTGGTTGGGGAATGTGAAGTTAGGATATGATAAAGTAAGAGAAAGATGGTAATTTGGTGTAGTAAAATATTCAACTGTATAGAAATAGGGTAGTTTCCTAAAAAATAATAATTAGTCCGTCTTGTAGATTGTCCAAAATTAAGCGATACGTATTTTTTCTTTTTTAAATTGGATCAGAACTTGTTAAGATATAGCGTGTTAAAGTTGAGTGTGACGTCACAAGTTGCTACAATTTTCAGGAGACTGTGACGTAAAAGGCCCCCACTCCTAATTTTTGAAGCGTATTATCTTTGTCATTTTATGTTTAATTAAAAAAAGAAAAAATACGTATCCAATATTTTTTGATTATCTAAAAAGCGGACTAAATATTATTTCATTATTTCGACCCTGGACACTACCCTATTGTGAGACTATTTTTTGAGGAAGGTTTTGTGTAAAATGGACCTTAAAAAGTTTTGATTTTGAGCCTATAAAACTTAATGTAAACTTGTGTTTTTTACTTAATAAAGCTTCTTGCTAGACCAATATATAAGGAAATATTTACGCAGTAGTAATTATACTTCACATTGATATTATAAAGGAAAACATCTGTATGTTTCTTATTTGTTTATCTTACACCTGCAAACGTCTGAACTGATTTTGATGAAACTCAGCTACGATATAGCATCATCAGACTAACATATCGTTTAGATTTTATAAGGATGAACGAATAATGAAACTAAGCAGTAACATAGCTTATACATCCGAATAACACATAGGGTTTTTTTATCTGTTTGCGTGAAGTAGTTCCCTGAAACCGCATTTGACAGCTAGTGTTGTACAATATCGATAATATTTACCCAGCAGTGTTGTTCTCGCTGCGGTTGGCGATGGTCTGTATCTGGTAGACTGGCTCCGCAGTGCGTCCGGGATACTCGTCACCTCCCGTTAGCACTATGTTCACCTCGCCTGGTTTTAAACCTGTATATAAAGTAACAATATATTATATGGGTATATAATATTAATGGTTAACTGTCTGTATGGCATTTCATCATCTCTGATGGCCTATTCCCAACAATTTTGCGGTTGGTTTCCAGTCTCACCGGATGCATCGAAATATCACTATATTTCGATGCATCCGGTCCGGTGCCGGTGCGGCTGAGTGGGGGAGAACAGTGGTTCTCCCCCACTCAGCCGAATGGGCAAAGTAAAGTAAGTAGATACCCGTTGGTAAGATAATTAGTCAAACAAACTGTTTTGGGTTGAAATTAATCTCCCTTGGCTGAAAAATATTTCTTTATTATTGATTCATTAGGTTTTACTGAGATTGACAATCGCTGTCTTGAGTATCGTAGACACTCGCTACGGCCAAAATGACGACTGTCAAACAGGTAGAAATACGCACTGCATACGGTTCGAATCCAAGAAAATATGTAATGCTAACATTTTGTATTGAGAAATCGCATCACGTCTTGAAAAAAGAAGATAATTCCTTACTGAAATCTTGAACAAGAAGAACAATTTGAAGAGTTTTAGACTTCTACAACTATGACACATGCTGTAAATGTATTGTAGAGTGCGTTTCATCAAATAGTTCCTATGCCGTCATGTTGGCACTAATGCAAATTAGTACTAACAGTCGACAGCAACTAACAGTTAGTACAGGAATGCCAACATGACGGCAAAGGAACTATTTGATGAAACGTACTTTATATGTGTGTATTGTATCTATGGGCCAATGTAGCATAAAAATAAAGGGATATGATTATTCTCACCCCATCGCGACGGTCTCTGCGTGGGCGGCGGCGCGGGCTTGGCGCGGTGGTCGGCGGCGCGCCAGTCGCACTTGATCTCCCCGCGCGACCGCGCCCGCACCACCGTCTCGATGCGCTGCGGGTCTAGCGCACCCGCAGCGCTCGGGACCACCGCCTACAAGAGAAAAAAAATGTGAGAAAGGGATTACATACCTACCTATAGCTAGAAATAGGCTAAAAGCCGTCCTATCTATCTGCTTATCTATCATATACATATATATGTATTTATTTATTTTTTTTATTTTGTCTATTTTTAGGTATTAATATTATACATAGTACACCAAAAACTACCTGCAATACAGTTATTTCTTTTTTATTCTCAATCCATCCAAAGGTTGTCTGTAAGAGATCGCTTTTAGCGATGAGACCGCCCATTGTGTCACCGACTTTTAAATCTGTAGATCAGTGTTTTGTTGTTGTTTTTGTTTTTTTTTTTTAAATTGGTGTACATAATAAAGAGTATATCTATCTATCTATCTATCTATCTTATTTAGGCAAATAAGCATATAGCAAGCACTGGAGGTATTTCAACATTATTCCCCATTAGACTAGTAATGTCAAATATTATTTCTTAGGAGAAAAACAATGGAACGGCAAAAGTGAGGTGCAACAATTGCCTAACTAAGCCTTGCCAAGTAATGGTTGTAAAGGATTTGATTATTATTTTTTAAATTTTGGTTTTTGGTCCACCCATTGCCGAGATATTTCAGAACAAACAGTTGTTTTAATTTTACAAACACACCCTTATTTTTTTTAATTTAACCTACACTTCCCCATTGCCGCACATAACCCCCCCCCCCTCTATCTCTATCGGTCAGTTTAGATAATCAAAAAGCCATTATAACTTCTATAATAATCCCCAAACTAACCTGCTTAGCAACATCACTCTGATACGCCATAGCCAACTGCTCATACATCTCATAGTTCCCCTCATACTCCTGGAACTTCTCCTCATCTTTCTGATAGCTCTGGAACTTCTCCTCATCTTTCTGGTAACTCTGGCTGGCGCTGATCACGTCACCGAAGCTATAGTTGGAGTTCTGCGACGAGGGTCGAAGGTGGCTGTCGTCCTTCTCGTAAGGAACATCCTTGCTGGCTGATGACTCTTGAGAGGAACACTGGGATAAGTTGGATTCTTCAGGTACTTGGGGTAACGGGATGTTGATTTCTTGAGGTTCCTAAGAATTTGTTAAATAATTTAGGGAGTTGCAACAATTAACTATAACGATAACCGAACCATAACCGTGTACTTGATGTGGCAACTGAAAATGGTTTGGTTATCGTTATAGTTAGATAACCCACCGACAGTGTGGTAGGTCATGATTCATTTTTTGTATTGCATGCATTGCATATCATATATAAAATGCTCTGTGGGTGTCTCCTAGCATTTTGAGTGCTTATCCTGATATTCAAAGATACTATTTTTATGGCCATATTAGCGCCCTGTATAATAAAAATAAACATGCTGACATTCCATTATTGCTGATAAATACAACCGAATAACTAATTATTTTTATAAAAACAAGCCGTAAATTGGATCTGGTTGTCATAGCAACACATGCTAGCATTCTGAATACTGAAAACCAATTCTTAACTTTGAAATTACAAACGAATGTTTTTTATAGTTAAACAAACAGTATGAATATGTGCATACATGCGA
Organism: Helicoverpa armigera; assembly: GCF_030705265.1. Lineage (NCBI taxonomy): Eukaryota > Metazoa > Arthropoda > Insecta > Lepidoptera > Noctuidae > Helicoverpa > Helicoverpa armigera. The sequence continues at coordinate 3,242,377 of NC_087145.1, read as the reverse complement.
GTGTACTATTAATGTATGTTATTATACACATGCATATACCTTTAATCACTATCTATTTAAAAAAATTACATCAAAATCCGTTGCGTAGTTTTTACTGTTTTATACAGAGAAAGTGACTTTGTTTTATACTATATCTATAGTTATTTTGTTTTATTCATAAACAGTGTAAATGTGAGTTCATGCAAGTTTGTAAAGCCTTTACCATAGAGTTTCGTGCAAGTCAAGCAGAATAGTGTTATACGTACTTTGTCTATGGTAGGTGATGGTGGTATGTCGGTTTTGTTAGTATGAGCTTGTTCGTTCGGAGTACTAGGTTCGATGCTCGCCTGAGGACCAGTTGTATGTTAGTTCTTGTAGATGAGTGATGGTCGTAAGATGTTAAATTACGCAAATTATGGTGTAAATCAAAACAGTTGTAAAAAGTTAGTTTTTCCTGTTATGTACGGCAAAAAATCCGACTTTATAAGCAGTCTCAAAAAACTTGTGACTGTATTAATTCCATGCAATGTAATAATTTTTACATGATGTTGAGCCGAAGACAGACATTTTTAAGTAGTGAGATAAATTGCAAAAAATCTGCGAAAATAGTCATTATTTCTAACATGCTAGTGTGTTCATATTAAAACTGAATTGAGAAAAAAGCAAAGCTCTTGAATGATAAATGAGTAACTGTGGATTACAATAATGATTCATCAGTTATTTTTCAATTAGAAATTTAAATTTGACAATACCTTTATATAAATCATTACTAGCTTCCGCCCGCGGCTTCACCCGCGTCAAGATATAATTGCTTCCCGTAACAGGGAAAAAATACCGGGAATAGTTACAAAAAATCCTATGTCCCTCCCGGATCTAAGCTACCTCCCGTGTAATTTTTCAGCTTGAAAGGTTCAGCCATTCTTGAGTTATAAGTAGTGCACCTAACACGACTTTCTTTAACATATACATAATATAGATGTCAAATTACATCTCTAATCGAAAAACAAAAGATGGATCTTTTATTGCAATCCACAGAGGATGAGTGCTTATTTATACATACTTTATCTACCTGTGTCGGTAATGTAGTGTTTTCAGGTTTGTGAACTGAAATCTGTTCAGTGTCTGTGTCGGGGCGTGATAATTCTGGCAACGGGATCTCCTAGGAAAATTGTACATTTTTATTGTTTGGTTGCGCAGTAATAATTTTTAGGAATAAGTTGTCGACTGCGCGTATTATCGCCTAAACTTCGAATATGGCAACATACGTTGTAAATGTTTAGATTGTAAACCATAAGTACCTTTGGGTTTTCTATAAATTACTGCATGAATGAGACTGCAGAAAAAACAATTTGTTTATTATTTTTACTCTAAACCTCTAAACATTTGGTATGGATCTCTAGTCTTCTTTTCAAACCAAATGGTCCTTGCGTGTCCTACGTATATAATTTTTATATGAATTTGTTGTATTGTATCCATCCATTTCTGTGTAATGTAAGTATGACAAACTGACCAACACAATCACCCCTTTTTTACACGCTTTTTATTAGCTTCACCTGTATGTTTGTTTGTAACCGACTTCTTTGGGCGCGATTTTGACCCACTTTAAACGGCCAGATTTCGTTCAAACTTTGTAGATTTATTGAGGACCGATGACAATACACTAATTTGATAAAATTATTCCATTTTAACCGACTTCCCAAAAAGGAGGAGGTTACACATACACATCGATTACTCCGAGGTTTATAGACCGATTTACGTGATTCTTTTTCTGTTCGACTTGGAATAGCTGCCAGTTGGTCTCATATTCATCAGGTCAGGATGAATATGAGACCAACTGGAATCTGATGATGGAAACCCTGAGAAATCGAGGGCAACCTTCAAAACTTGTAGGCATACATAGGGTAAAAACTTAACACTTAGGTGTACGCCTAAAAGCACTATTCAACTGTGAAGATTTGGAGCTGACCTGATGATGGAGACCAGAGAGGGTCGAGGGAACTCGACAACTGAATATGTAAACTACCTCGTGTTTGTGCTTAAATTATTTGTATTGACAAGACCTTTGCAACAGTGAAGGTTTGGAGCTGACCTGATGATGGAGACCAGAGAAAATGGAGGGAACTGGACAACTGAATATGTAAACTACCTCGTGTTTGGGCTTAAATTATTCGTATTGACAAGACCTATGCAACAGTGAAGGTTTGGAGCTGACCTGATGATGGAGACCAGAGAAAGTCAAGGGAACTCGACAACTGAATATGTAAAATACCTCGTTTGGACTTATATACTTTGTATTGATGAGAACTTCCCACTTGTATGGATAGCGACAACTATTCGTATCACTGAAAAGCTTTAAATAAATAACCTTTTTACAAAAAAATTAAACCGAGTTCCCAAAACACTAAAAAGCAAAAAAAAAACTAATTTTAGGTGCATCGGCCTAGAAGTCGGTGGCAAAATTAACTTAGTAACATTCATTAGACACCGACTTCTAGGCTTTTCAATTTGCAAAATATGATCTTTGTTAATTTATATAATTTTCATCTGTAGTCGATAAGGTAAGAAAATTAATTAAAATTTTCTAGAATTTTTCTCTACAGTCGATAAGGCAGGACTCGATGATAATTTTTATTTCCAATAATTATCTTTAGCCGTTTTCTCTAATATTGTCAAATTTTTGTATACTAAAGAGAATTTTAATTCTACAAAACAAATAATAGTTTGAAAACAAACTAAAAAGTAGAAAATAAATAATAGTTTAAAAACTAAAAACACGCTTTTATAGAAAAACGAACTAAAAATAGGAAATAAATTTTAATGAATTTAAATTAAGAAAACAGTGTTAAAATTTCAATAAATATAAATTAATAGTGTGAATACAAAAAATATTTAAAAAAAGCGTGGGGTGCTTTTTAAGATATTATCGAAATGAAAATCACTGTACTCATATCTGTCAATAAAATATTTATAACTATTGACACCATGCACCCCACGCTTTTTTTTTGAATATTTTTTTTTGTATTCACACTATTATTAATTTATATTTATTGAAATTTTTAACACTGTTTTCTTAATTTAAATTCATTAAAATTTATTTCCTATTTTTTAGTTCGTTTTTCTATAAAAAGCGTGTTTTTTTAGTTTTTTTAAACTATTATTTTTAATGTTAATAAGGTATTTGGGTAACCATTTGTGATATACTGTTACAAAAATGTGAATGAGTTGCAAGGACACCGATAAACAAAATTAAAGACGTCGAAAGTAATAGAAAAACAACAAACAACATTTATACAGATCACATCTAAAATTCAACGTATCACATAGTTGTAAACCATTATATTTACAACTACTAACCCAGAATCTTAAACACAAATCATTAGTCTTATATTCAACATTGCAATTGTTCAAAATAAAATCTTAACTCACCTTAAAAGACACCTCTCTAATTTCTTCTCTCTGTTTACTCTCTTCAAACTCTTGCTCAACAGCCTCAGGAACTTGTCTAACCTCAGGAATCTCTTCTACTCTCTCCGTAGCAAACTCTTTCTCTTCAAGCTCAAATTCCGCCATTTTAACTCCCTCTTTACTCACACACTCCTCAACTTCTTGCTTTATGTGAATATTATTACCAACAAAATCATTCTGTAACTCTTTTACATTTATTATCTCTCTAGGTTTCTGTCTCCTCGGAGAGAATTCTACCAATTGCTGGTTCTTTTCTTCATCAGTCAATCTTTCAGTTTTTATATTGTTCAATATATTGACGTCGAATAATTCTTCGCTCTGCGACGAAGAAGTAGATTGTTTCCGTTTCTTCTTTTTGACTTCTGCGTTCTTCTTCTTTTTCCTTCTTCTTTCTGCTTCTGAGTCTGTTTCAGAAGAGCTTGAGGAGCTGGTGGATGATGATGAGGAACTACTAGAAGATTTGTCTTTAGCTTTCTTCTTTTTAGACGCCTTTTTCTTCTTTTGTTGTTTCTTTTTGCGTAACTTTTTCTCTTTCTTTCGGTTTTCTGCGGATTTTAATGTGAGTTTGTAGTTGTTATCAATTAAGACTTTAAATAAAAAACAGTTTATGTCATATTAAGTAAACTAGTAAGACTAATGGTGAGTTTGTATCAATTTACCCAGAACCAGATTGGACCTAATGTAGAGCCTTGTGGCACTCCTTAAAAAAATAGTGGCTTTGAAGGTTTCGCTCCAATTCAATCTATGCATTACAATCTATATGATAATAAACTGAGTTAGTTACTGTAAGTGATCTGTTTTGGTCATAGTTATAGCTCAGTTTACTTGAAAAATGTGACATGATGAATACAATCGAAGGCTTTATGCAGATCATACAGAACTTAAATCTCGACTCATGTACATCTTTATTATACACTTTTTTGCATAAATATTATGAGAGATTAGTGAAGAGTTATTTTAAGATTATATAACTGCATACCTTTTTCCATATCTTCATCATCAGAAGCAAGCTTCTTCTTTTTCTTCTGTTTCTCTTTTAACTTCTTTAGGTACTTCTTACTAATTCGTCGTCGCTTTGCCAACTTGGCTTTGGTCTTCTTGTTTTCCTAAGGATAAAAATATTGTAATGTAGGTATGATGTATTGATTTTAGTTATTTGAGTAAATATGCTTATTTATAAACTAGCTTCTGCCTGCGGTTTCACCCGCATCCCGTGGCTGCACGAACCCGGATAAAAAGTATAGCCTTCCTCGATAAATGGGCCATCTAACACCGAAAGAATTGTTTAAATCGGACCAGTAGTTGCTGAGATTAGCGCGTTCAAACAAACAAACAAACTCTTCAGCTTTATAATATTAGTATAGAATCTCTAAAAGCTGGTTCCTGCTCCCGTTTAAAAAAATATCTCTTGGTCTATGCATGGGTTTTCACTAGTCCATACTTGTTTTCAAAACTCATTTTCCTATTATAATAAATAAACGGTAAAAAAAATAGTAAGTAAGAATTACCTTGGCTTTCTTGAGAGCCTTTTTCCTCTTCTTAGCGCTGTCATCATTTTCAGAAACAGAAGATGTTGAGTGTTTCCTTTTACGCACCTTCAACTTTTCGGCTTTCATCTTCTTACTGTACACAATAAATACATAATTCATGATATCTTCATAAATAAAAAGTCCGTCGATAAGAGAAAGATTTATCAGATCAGAAGGGGTAGACAAATATTAAAAACACATAATTCATAGACATACAAAAGTGCAAGTTTTATTGCTTTCAAACATTTACAACTGTCTTAACATAGTTGACTAATCTGTTCATTACGCAGACGAAAAGTTACGTGGTACAGAGAATAGAACCTTGAGATACACCATTTATGTTATATTTAGTGTGATAAAGCGCAAAAAAATTGACGGAAGATTCAAGGATTGAAAGTATAATTTCATCAGAAATACCATGGGCTGAATTTCCACATTTTTTTTCCACCATTTCGATCCCATACCAAAACTTCAAAAATAGCTTTGACAAATATATAAGGTGCTTTAATATTACCTGCCAGGACTTGAATGGGGGGTAGTATTGCGTTTATAGATCACAATAGTAAAGATAAATAATTGATTATTTGTCATATTTTTTTTCATACAAAAACAAAATACGTATAAATTTGACTTAATTTATTAGTATAAAACCATCCAGTGGAGTTACCGCGTTGCCGCTCCGCACCGAATTCTTTTGAATTTATTTCGCAAAAAGCGCGGCGGCGCCTTTCATACGCTGTTGCCATACTTATCAGACGGCGCCGGCGCGCGGAGGCTAGACAGACTGTCGTCAACGCGCAGCCCCGCCAGCCTGGCGCTGGCGCTGGCGCCGGCGCATGCGACGAACGGGGTAGTGCGGGTGAGGGTGGGGGCGCGCGGGGCTGCGCGTTGACGACAGTCTGTCTAGCCGCAGCCCCGCGTGCCCCCACCCTCACCCGCACTATCCCGTTCGTCTCACGCGCCAGCCGACCGCCCGCGACCGCTCGCTAGTCGCGACCCGCCGCCCGCCCGCTCGGAAGTAACTTATTCCAACCAACTCGGTATTCCAACAACCAAGAATACCTTGAAATGGTATTGTGCTACCGCGAGTCTAACTCCGTATCTGCGCATGCAGTGAACTTGTTTCAGCTGAGGTTTGGTGTGCGAGTGAGCCATCACACCATTTTGAATGCCGTGTACAGGTTCAGTGAACACGGCCGCTTTGACCCGCCACCCGTTGACGTATTCAGGCCTCCATATTCTGCCCATCTTGAAGAGCAAGTGCTGGATTTCTTCCGGCGTCATCCTCTTGCGAGTACCAGGGAGTGCAGCTCGTGTCTTCAATGTGAGCGACAATTACGTGTGGCGACTTTAATTGTAATTTGTCGTCATTTGATAATAATCGTTATCGATAGTTTAAACAAAAGTGATTCTTTACGCTAACTTGTCAGTCCAAAGCCTGTTTTAAGTGTGATGGGAAGTTTATCATCTTATTTACGTCAGTTTTTTGGAAGAATGCGTTATTTGGTAAGTACACATTTTACACACTTCTTAGGTAGAGTCGAAACTAGTCAGCTGATTTCAGTTTTCATTCACAGAACAGATAGAAAGAGATAGCAGTTGTTTTTATTGACGAAGCGATACTCATCATCCTCCTGCCCTTATCCCAATTTTATTTGGGGTCGGCGCAGCATGTTTTCTTCTTCCATACACTTCTATCTGCCGTCATCTCACAAGTAACATTCTTTCTTACCATATCTACTTTCACACAATCCATCCATCGTTTCTTTGGTCTTCCTCTTCCACTATATCCGTCCACGTTCATACTCATCACCTTCCTCACAACATGACTCTCATTCCTCCGCATCACATGCCCATACCACGACAGCCGGTTTCCACGCAGTTTTTCTGATACCGGCGCTACTTTCAAACTTCCTCTTATATACTCATTCCTCACTCTATCCATTCGCGTAACTCCACACATACCTCTTAACATTCTCATCTCTGCCGCATGCAATTGTCTTTCATTCGTCGCCTTTGTGGGCCAGCACTCTGATCCATACAAGACAGCAGGCCTGACCATACTCTTGTAAATTTTCCCCTTAAGTTTAAGGGGAATACGAGGGTCACAAGTTGTTCCCGTTACCTGCCGCCATTTCATCCATCCTGCGTTAATTCTGTGCGTAACTGTCCGATCTATTTCGTCATCACCCTGAATAAGCGAACCGAGATACCGGAAATCGGAGCAGACTGGAAGAAGTGCGTTATCCAGCGCTATGGCTTCAGGACTGGAGAGACCGCCGAAATCGCAGAACATGTATTCGGTCTTGGTTCTGCTGATTTTAAGCCAACATTCTCCAGTCTCTGTTGCCAACTCCCCAATCTGCTCTGGATCTCAGGTCCGTCTTCGCTAACCAGGACGATGTCGTCGGCAAACAGCATGCACCAGGGTGCCTCCTCCTGTATGTCCGCCGTCAAGGCGTCCATAATAAGCAGGAAGAGGTAAGGACTTAAAGCCGACCCTTGGTGCAGGCCCACAGCCACACTGAACTGGTCAGTATTGCCGGCCGACGATCGGACATAAGTACAGGACTGCCTGTACATCGCACGAACTAACTCCACATACTTCCCAGGCACACCTTTCTCTTTCATGGCCCACCACAACACTTCCCGAGGCACCCTATCATACGCTTTCTCAAGGTCAATGAACACCATGTGCAGATTCCTGTGCACACGTCTGTACTTCTCGCACAATTGGCGAAGTGCGAAGATGGCGTCCATTGTTCCTCGACCTGGCATAAACCCAAATTGGTTTTGGGTAATTTCACTCTCTTCTCGCACTCTTTTCTCTATCACTTTCTCCCATACCTTCATAGTATGCGACATGAGCTTTATCCCTCTATAGTTGCCGCAATCTTGCACATCCCCTTTATTCTTGAAGATGGGCACTAGCGAACTACTGCACCATTCTTGCGGGATGACTTCTTCATGCAGCAACTTATTGAAGAATAAAGTCAGCCACATACTTCCGTTCTTCTTTAACACCTTCCACACCTCAGCTGGTATATCATCAGGGCCCAAGGCCTTTCCATTCTTCATACTTCCAAGTGCTCTTTCTACCTCATCCATGCTAATTTCTCTTACCAATCCCTTATTTACTTGTGCCTCTTGGAGTATTCCATTCCAAACATTCTCTTCATTCATAAGCTTTTCAAAATAAACCTTCCATCTCTCTTTTATTTCCTCATCTTTACACAAAACCTTGCCAGACTCATCTTTTATGCATTTTATGTGGGTAATGTCCCTCGATCGTCTCTCTCTCTCTTTCGTAATTCGGTAGAGCTCTTTTTGGCCTCTTGGACTGTCCAGGGAGTTGTACAACCTCTCCTGCGCCTTAGCTCTGGCAACTGCTACCGCCTTCTTTGCTTTTCTCTTCCATTCCATGTAGATTCTCTTTCTGTCATCCTTCAGACTTGCATTCACTATTTCAACATACTGCCATTCTTTGAATGCTACCTTCTTTTCTTTCAAAACCTTTTGTACTTCATCATTCCACCACCATGTATCTCTATCTATCAAACCTTTTCCTCTCGACTCTCCGCACACGTCTTTTGCGACTTCCCTTATATGGCTTGCCATTTCACTCCAACATTCATTCACACATCTACCTTCCATCTCCTTCATTTCTGTCATTTTTTCCACAACCTGACTTCTAAATACATCAGCACATTCTTCCTTCTCTAGCATACGCCACCTAATCCTTGGAGGGGGCCGATCTTTATTGCTTTTGGGCGAGACAGTTACTTTGACATCCAGGATCACAAGTCGGTGCTGAGTGACTAATGCTTCGCCTGGCAGCACTTTGCAGTTTTTGACACAGCATAGACTACTCCGCTTCACCAGGAAGTAATCTATCTGTGTCGCGTGGTGGCCGCTCTTATATGTCACGAGGTGCTCCTCTCGTTTATTGAACCACGTGTTTGTTATGGCCAGGTCGAAGGCACTGGCAGCTTGAAGTAATGTCTCGCCGCTTGCATTCCGGGTTCCAAAACCCTTACCACCATGCACTCTCTCATATCCATCGCTCTCTCTTCCTACGTGACCATTAAAATCCCCACCCACATAGACTTCCTCACTACCCTGTACATTCATCATCAAGCAGTCAAAGTCCTCCCAAAACTTCTCCTTTACACTCTCCTCGCAGCCTGACTGCGGCGCATAAACACTTATGACGTTTATGGCCTTGCCGTCCACAATTAATTTAACCGCTATTAATCTATCATTCATTCTTTTAACATCTACTACACATTCTTTCAGCCTGTTGTCCAAAACTATACCCACACCATTTCTCTTGCCGTCACTTCCACAATAGAAAAACTTATATCCTTCGCCTATCTCTCTAGCCCTTGCACCCTTCCATTTTGTCTCTTGCAGGCACGCTACATTTATTCGTCGCCTTTTCAAAACATCTGCTAGCTCTCTTCCTCTTCCAGTCATCGTTCCTACATTCCAACTCGCATACCTCAATCTCAATTCTTTCACACTTCGAGCTCGCATCTTACGTCGCACCCGCCCGTTATGGTGCGACAACCCTTGTCCATTTCCCACAGGAGCCGGGTGCTGCTCCTGCGCGTCGCCTGTGGGGTACGCCCTAGCCCTATCGCTCATATCTATATTTTCTTTCCCCATGCTGCAGAAGTTTCGGCTTAAGTTGACGAAGCGATACTACGAACGTAATTTGTGAACCACGTTATGCAGAGTAGAGCCAATGTTAATTTAACTTGTTTAATGTCTCAAATTGAATTGATTGTTCCGGGGAACGAAATTTCTTCACTATTGTAATCTATAAACGCAATACTACCCCCCATTCAAGTCCTGGCAGGTAATATTAAAGCACCTTATATAAAAAATATATAACATCATTGACCAACTCACCTTTTCTCTTCTTCCTCAACATCAGACTCCTGGCTCCACCCTTCACTACTAAGCTTTATCTTCTTAGATTTCTTCTTGTATTCAGAATCTTTGTCTTCTGCTTTCTTCTTGCGAGATTCCTGACGCACCGGAGTGGTGCTGCGGGGAGTACCAGCCTTGGACTCGGAGACTTCGGGCCAAACAGCCTGCATGAACCTACAGGGAGATTTTCTGGTGAATTTTAAGGAGTATTATGATTTTGACAGTGAACAAGTTTATAACGTATATGCGAAATATTTATTGTTGGCCGAGGTCTGGGTGTTACAATATGTATTAATAAATATGTATGTGGCTACTAGCTTTCCACCCGTCCTATGTCCTTCTCCCGGGTCTAAGTTATCTCCCCTCTAATTTTCAGCTTAAACGGTTCAACCATTCTTGAGGTATAAAATGTGTAACTAACACGACTTTTTTTAGAAATATAGATGTGTAATTTATCTGTTGTGTTAGCACCCGTAACACGAGTTAATTAATAACTTACTATGGGGCTAACCAACCGTATCTAAAGGAGTCCCGACAAAGAAAAAAAATATATATTTAAAAGACATACCTTTGATACTCCCTATCCAGATATATCTCTTCACTCCGCTGCGGCGTAGAAGACCGTCTCTTGTCTCTCACGTTAGGAGTCTCCGTCTGGCTGTCATCCGCCTCCCAGTCGCAACTGGGAACTAGGGACGGGATGGCGTTCGACTCGGTGAGGCAGTGGGCGAAACGAGGGTACCAAGTGCGGGATTTTGGTAGTTCTACCTCTGGGATCCTGAGAAAATTATGTTTATCAGATATATGTTTGAAGAAAAACTATTCTTCTCTAATCTCGAATAAATATGACCAGTAGTTCCTGAGATTAGCGCGTTCAAACAAACAATCTCTTCAGCTTTATAATATTAATATAGATGTACAGTTTATGAACTCCCCTATGTATTTCCTTATGTACACTCTACGTACTCCCCTATGTATTTCCTTGTACAGTCTATGTACTCCCCTATGCATTTCCTTATGTACACTTTATGAACTCACCTATGTACACTATGTACTCCCCTATGTATTCCCTTATGTACACTGTATGTATTCCCCTATGTATTTAATTATATACACTCTATGTACTCCCCTATGCACACTTTATTTATTTCCTACGTACACTATGATTAATTTCTAAGCTAACTCACTGGTCGCATCCATAGACACGGTCGACAAGGTTCATCTTGCAGGTCTCCAGCTCGTCATAGACAATGGCGCGATCCTTCACACATGAACATAGCTTTGGGTTCTCCGTGTACCAAATTTTGGGTGACGTTCGTGTTTCTCTGAAATAAAAGAACGAAATTAGGAATATTGGTATCTTTTTTTTTTTCAAAAATCATCAATTGACTCCTTCCGCTGTGGGTTAGCAGCGGTGAGGGAATTTCAGACTCTTACTGACTAAAAACCGTCGAGGTCCGTCGTAGGCCTTTTGTGTACCAGGGCCGCGGTAACTCTTTCGAACAATCCCGCAGCCCCGGAGGAATATTGTTATCTCTCTCAATAATATTATTTGAATATCTCTTTCAATGTCTACTTTCGATTCAACACAATATTTTAACCATTTCGATTTCAGTATTAGATCAAGGTCCTAAAAGTTGATGTAAATTGTAAAGTGAACTATTTCATAATTAGTTAATGTTTAGTAAACATTCTTATTACAAGTCAAACCGAATTGAAACAACAAAATAAAACAAAACAATTATATAACCAGTTAAAACTTCCCTTACCTATAGCACTTGTTCCTATCATGTCTGAACAGCAACGGCTGACATATCTTCAGCACAAAGCTCCAAGTTTCCAACGAGTCCACCGTACTCTTGTTCAACTGACCTTCCAACTCTTTCTCCATTGACATCCTGTAGTTATCCCCCTTACTCTCCCCTGACTTGTAACTCGCACTCGACTTGTAACCACTCTCAGTTGACTTGTAACCACTCTCAGTAGACCGATAACCGTCCGAGTAATCGCTTCTAGAAGACTGTAACCCTCGCATTCTATCGTCTAACTCCGGAGTTACGGATAGTCTGCTGTCTAAAGGAGGACTCTGACTCTCTTTTGACGGGGAGTCGTACTCCACAAGCCCTTTGTCCTGACTACCTTCGTCCTCACTCATGTCTTCTTGCTTAATCTCGTTAATCACCGACTCCAAAAACGTATCATCCGTCAACGCGTCAGCAGACTCCTTAGTGTTTTGATCAAAATCAAATATTTTCATGTCGATAGGAGAATCGAATATATCTTCTCTTTTACGGGTTTTTGTTGCGAACTTTTCCAAATCTGAATTTTCGTCAAACATGTCTAGCAATTCGTCGTCGTTAGGATCAATTTCGAATTTGAACGAATCTATAACTGGCTGCAGCTTTTGCATCTTCTTGGCTGGCTTAGGTAGAGGACTGTCAATTTTCTCCTTCTTGATTTCTATGGGTGGTTCCTTTGGTTTGGTCTCTTTAGGTATTGGTATATTCTTTATTCTGTCGTCTACTTTAGGACTCGCGTTTGATTTGTCATCGTTGTCTAAAGACCAGCTGTCGCATACCAGATAGTCACTGAGGTTTACGTCAGTCTCTTTAGTTTCTTTGTCGGCAACTTTCTCTACTTTCTTTTTAGCTACTGGTGTTAGCTCTTTATCTTTCTTTTCGTCTTTTCTATCCTCGGTCTTTTCTTTAGGCTTGTCTCTATATTTATCCCTGTCATCTTTTCGTTTATCTTTTTCATCCTTCCTGTGACTTGAGTATCGTCGTGAATCCTTTTCATATTTATCACTTTTTCTTCGATCTTTTTCTCTTTCTTTTTCAGCCTTTTTGCGAAGCTCTCTATCTCGTTCCTCAGACATGATCCTAACCTTTTCGAGCTCATCTTTCTTACGTTGGAATGGATTGTCATAATCTGGCAATAGCCTTTGGTAGTCAAACTTGAACTCACGACCTTCGGATTTCGCCTTTTTAGCCTCTCTTATGATTTCGTCTAATTTGGCTGGGTCTGTGAAATTACGGTAATGTCATTTACAAACACCCAAATTAAAAATTACACAGTACTAAGATACTAAAATATTTAACTCTAAATTAAATCTATGGCATGAACAATAGATCAGTGCAGAACTAGACAGAAAAGGATTGTAACCTAGTAAGCATTCCCAAAGCATACAAGAATAGAAAACTTTCTAATGTAGGATCAAATTGATACTCTCTGTATAACCCATGCAAGAATTTGAAATACCCATAAAATATACGAGTTTTTGATTCCATAATAAATACATAAATAAATAATTTGATCCAACATAAGATACATCTGAACGTAACCATGGTTTACTCTGAAGAATGTTCGAGTATGTTAAAATGTGATGTAGAATGTACTAACATTCTGTTTTAAAACCTTGGGTACGCTCAAATAGGTGAGAAAACTTAATATTATACACACTGTCGGAGCTGTGGATGCTTCTATGATGGATAGCATGGTCTGTAGTCGGCTGGTGAGATGCTCGACGCTTCGGAATCGCACGTACGCGCGTTTCGCGCGCTACATGCACATGCAGACACAAGCAAGAAAAGCACAGGGTGAAGTGGGGTGTTAGTTGAAAGGAAAATGGTTCCTGATGTCAATGGAAAAATAATAAAAATATGATAAAGTAGATGTGACTCTTACTTTTGCTTTTACCTATCAAGGCCTTCATTTTTTCGGGTAAATTGATATCGATTGGAACATGCATTATATTTGTAGATTAATAAAATAAGATTCCATATACAAACATATGCATGTCTTCAGGCTTGAGCACAATGCAATGCATTCCATATTAGCATTCAGGCAATGTGGTATTGATGCAATTACATTCATTGGATGCATTTTATATTCATTGAATTCTGAGTTACTGATCATTACATGATAAAGCTCATGTAATGATCAGTATATAGTTTATATCATTATTCGTAATACTAATGATATAAATAAAGTAAAATGTTTGTTTGAATTTTGCTGAAGCCTTTGACTTCCCCATCAATGCTATTTCAAAAAGCCACCATTAGCTATATTTTTCAATCACGATAGATATTATAATCAATACATTTCAATACAACTCCTAAAAAAATACTAACTTGATCATACAGTCAAACCATGAGATGATACGACTGTTAGACTAAGGTTTACCCCAAGGCACTGTCTTAGGCCCAACTATATAAAACTTTTTGAGACAACTTCTTTCGTATTGTGATTCTAAAGATCTAAACATATTAAAAAAAAAAACAGATACACCAAGCGTGCGAGGTAATGTAAGTGAAAAAGCAACTGAAAAGTAAATGTGCTGTGAAACAATGAGATTCTAGTTGTAATGTGCATTTATGACCTCATTGATGAGAAGCTCATGGATTTAATGCATCATGAAATACTATGAATTTAAACTATTTAATCCTAAAATAAACTATAAACTCTAAAATATTATTATGTAATTAAATACATATTATCTTGCTTAACCTGTCTTTATGTATTCTAACTAATTTATGTAAAGACAAACATATTTCAGTACATATTACTCTTCTGAAGTAAGAGAGATCATAGCAAAGTCGATAAAGTTATTTTGATGAAATACTTTTCTTAGAACAGTAAGTTTTGAAATAACACATTTCAAGAAGAACATAGTTAGATTTTTTCTGTGCGCATACATATTTCCTAATTCAAACATTTGCAAGAGACCATAACACACCAAAACTTGCATATACAAGCATATCTATCTTAGCATCTTGCATTACCATAGCATACCATCATCAAATAATTAAAAAAAAACTGTTTTACTTACCCAAAAAGGTTTTTATAGGAGGCATAGCCTTCGTAGGCATCGCCTTATCGTTAGTGGCACTGGGGCAGATCAGACCAAGAGGTATACCTAGTTCTACCAGTTCCATTTTACGTTTCATATCCTCTATTTCTTCGAGGGTACGCTTTTGAAGTTCTGTGTAGGAATCTGGAAATCAGCAGGTTTGTTAATATCGATAATAATATAATATACGTCCAAGACCGATTTCAGCCAAGGTGGCTGATCTCATATAAGGAGATACATTAACGTGCTCTTCGATGCACCTACGGGCTGCTTTGTGAAAGTTTATATAACCCACAAAGTGATTTCCTTTCGTAGCAGTCATGCTTGCGACTACGAGGCAGTCAATACGGGATAATGTGATACAGAGATATGGATTTTGATGAAAGTAATATTTATAGCTTCTACGGGAGAGAATAAAATAAGGGCTGCATATTATATGGGTGCGGGACATAGTTCCCTTAGGAAGTGACTTAAACCTCAGGTGGAAGTAAGTCCAAATAAGTAAAATATTCTAGCGCGAAACCAGGACGCTAATCTATACTAATATTATAAAGAGGAAAACTTTTTTTGTTTGTAATGGATAAACTCAAAAATTACTGGACCGATTTTAAATATTCTTTCACCATTAGAAAGCTATATTATCTGCAAGTAACATAGGCTATATTTTATCCCGCTGCGGGCAGTACCTCCCACGGCACGCGGGTGAAACCGCGGGAAAACGGGTAGTACCTTGTAAAACTTTACGAGCTTGGCCCGGCTTAGGAGGTTTGGGTGGCTTCTTCTGGTCAACATCTTCAGGCTTCGGAGTAACCTTCACATTGCTCAGCTTTCCTATAAACACTGTAGTACCTGGAAGGAAATATCTATTATTATTCATCATCATCATTAATTTAAGAGCCCAGCTCTTGTTGGTGCAGCTCCTTACTTTTACACCTATCTAGCGCCAACTCCTGAACTTCCTTATACGTCACAACCTTCACCTTTTCTTTATAATAAAAGCTATAAAATAATACTAATTGTATCAAGAAATAGATGATAGAGGGCAGACACGGACAATACCTATCCAGGTATGAGAATTAATTAAATTACAGCATAAAATATTTTTTATCGCTGTCCTAAGTCATCTTGAAGTGATTTTTAAAATAACTACTTACTGCCTCCGCCAAGTGGCTTGGTAACTGTAACCGGTGTAATTGGAGTCTTCTTCTGAATGGAGAAAGCTCTCAATCTCTTCTTAGCGTTCTCCACTCCTTTGGGAGATGGAGTTAACTTGAAGCCAACAGTAGTTGTGGCTGGTTTTGATACCAGCGGCTTGATCGTGATACTAGACTGAAATATAAAACAGGTGAATGAATTTAAATCTATACTAATATTATAGAGCTGAAGGGTTTGTTTGTATGTTTGTCGCAATTGCAGGAACTACTGGTCTGATTTGAAAAATTTTTTCAATGTTAGATAGCTCATTAACGAGGAAGGTTGTAGGCTACTTTTTATCCGGGTATGTGGAGAGGTTCCAACCTGCTGGCAGAAGCAAGTATGTCATAATTCTAGTTACCACGGTAGGTACATATCCAAGAACCGAGTTTTGCCAATCTTAAATGCCAATTTATTTTATCACAAGATAAATATACCTTCGCTGAGCAGACAGTATTTTTTTACAATATCCAGTAAGAAAGAATAACTGAAGAAGAATAATTCTAATTCTTCTTGTATTATGTGTAATACAATTGTATATTGAAAAAATACAGTTGCTTGGCCCTTGGGTGAATCAAATCACATATTTCTCAGAAACCCTTAACTATATCACAGGTATTACATATTGTAATTAAAGAATATTAAGTTTTCTTGAATAAAAGAAGTAATTATATACACAATGTTCTTAAATTACTTGAAAATAACTGCATCAAATTAATAAGCAGTCTTAGACCAAGTTACACAATGGTTTAGGATATTTAAATTTACAAATTTAAGTTTAAATGCCTGCTTCTTTGTTGTTTATTTGTCTGTCCATCTTTTCACTAAACTAACATAACACAGATAAAATCGCCGAAATAACATGTAAGTAGCAGAATACAGCACAAAACATCACTTTTGATAAGCACTATGTAAAATGCACAATCACTTTGGCGCCATCACAAATTAATTATTCTATACTGCCTATTTATAAACCCAAAATCAATACTGATACAGGCAGATAAACATATGCACATAAAGGTTTGTATATACATAAGTGCAGTATGCAGTGCTGACAATTTATAGACATATCTGTAGGATAATAACTTATGTAGGTACCTGTTTGAAGTCGGCCTTCGAGATTCCCGGTGGCGCAGGCTCATCAGAGTCCTGGGACTCCGAACCCGCTTTTAATATCCCTTCATTCTCCATTTTCAAGAACAACCGTATAGGTTAACCAATACAAAACCAAAACTGCATAGAAGTAGTCAATCTACCATTATAGGTATTTATTGTACAAAACTTAAAGTTAAATTTGTGAAGTAATCATTTATCATTTGTGAAGAAACTCGTAATCACTAATAACATTGTTTTATACACTTGGAAACTCTAACAAATTATCAAAATATAAAATAGACTTGATTGACTGAAGATAGTAAGATAGTCAAGATATATTTTTGAAGTCCAAAAAGTGAGTGAGTGAGCTGGAATCACCGAGAGAACCGTAGTGTTGACTTGTATAAAAGAGATAGCTATACAGTCATGATTTTAGTTCTACGTTTGTTTATGTACTGGAACTGGAACGCAATTTGTTCACAGATTAAAAATTACATAGATAAAATATTTGTTTATGTTTTTGCAAATCAAATAGGTAGTTGAAAACCGTTGTTTTTATTTTTGTAAAAGCTTATTTATTCACAAAATATTTACATTAATTGAAAATAAAATAAACTTATATATATATACAACTTAACACTAATATAGGGCATCAAAAAATTGCTCCTCATCGCTGTCACTGGGTAATGTACCCAAAAGACTGGCAGCATTGCCACGTTGGATGGCAATGCTCAACCTCTGTGCGAAATAAAAGCCAGCCTTTGGGTCCCGGGAAGTGTCAACCAGGCGCTGGGAGATATCCCTGGCAAGAAGGTGGGCGCTCGGACCCCACGGCCCTAGAGTTTCAACCCCAAACGGCTCAAACATGTAATTGCCTATAAGGTTACTATATTTGCGCCGCTTGAGGTTCTCTGCTTGTGCAGCGGCGGAGCCAGCACGACATGCAGTTCCGGGAAGGTGAGATGGCGCAAGAGTGTCGACGCATGTCGCGTCCCACACTAAAGTCCTACCCACCTTCCACGGAAATAGCGACATGCCGTCTGGTCTCTTGCCATCGTCGCGTGCCAAGCCATTTGGTTCGAGTACGGCTGGCACGCCGACGGCAACAAGAGCGCGACGGATCACGTCGTTTATGTTGGCATGTCGTGGTATGCGGCCGGCACTCCGGCTGCACGACAGGCCGTGGTGACCGAGGCTGTTGACAGCTTCCCCGCAGTGGCAGCGATGAGGAGAGCAGCATGGAGCACCTAGTCGGAGGCAAACGGCGAGTCTGAAGGTGGTGTCATCAAACATGGTGCCTGTGTTTGAAGACGGAAGTGCAAGAAGCCATAGACCCGACTCCCATTCACCCACAGCCAGTAGGCGCGCTCGCTCTGCAGAAGTCATTGACGTATCGATTAAACTTTTCCGTATTACTCTGCAGAGCGGCTCATCCCACTGTCTCTGAGAGGACAGGTTGGCGGGTAAGTCGGTGTTCGGGCATGCGACTTTCCAAGCGTTTAAAGCCTCAGTCAGGCTTGGCACCTCAAAATTGACCAGTGTGGTGGGTAATATTTTCCTGATCAATTTCTCAGTGCCATGGACCGAGGAAATAAAGGCTGGTAAACTTACACTGGAAATTTTACGGACGCCAAGTCCTCCCATACGGATGGGAAGAGTCGCTTGAGACCAAGCTCTGTCGTCCAAGGCCACATTTAAAATGGATGATAGTGTATGTCTTATAATTTCGTCGATTTTGTCCAAAGGTTGGTGTGCTTCCATAAATGGGAAGCACGCAAGTTATATGTAAGTTTTGGTCCAAAACAGCAGTACCGTATGATGGTGATGGCTGCATGCATATTAATTTTGAGTAGCCTTTCCGAAACATCATTAAAATTTTGAATTTTCTTCTCAATAAAATCCGAAAATGAATCTTCCAGTATAGGCGATCCAAGGAGGCAAAGAGAACTTTGGTCTATCGGTTTAATTTCAGGAGCTATTGCGAGGAAATTTTGAAGAATAGTCTGTCTGTCAGTCGAGTCGGGTATAAAAGTTCACATTTAGATAGGTTGAGGTCGAGGCCAATGTCGTGGAATTTATCTTTTAGGAAAATTAAATCATTAAGAACAGTATCTCTGTTGCCTCCCAGGGTCCCGTCGTCGAGATACCACACGTTAAATTCAGAATTTAGCTGCCGAATAATTGGGTTAATCGCCAAACTAAAAATCACAGGCCCGAGTGGATCACCTTGTTGACAGCCAACAGCGGATTCTAACAGGTTGTTCCGATATAATAATTTTGTTGGGTATCTATAGCATTGCCAAAGAAAACTGTAAATTTTGGGTATTTCTTTTTTGACTTCTGCCAGCAAGGTGTCCCTATTCACCGAGTTGAAGGCGTTCTTGATGTCAACCTTCAGGATGACATCTCCTTTCCCATGATTTAGGTAGGTCGACAGGGCGTGTACGGCAGCCTCGCAGCCCCCTTTCGAGCCGTAACCTAGCTGCAGGGGCTGAAATTTTTCCGAAACTTCCTCACTACAAAATTTAGAGCAGATTTTGGCTACCATACGACGGTAAGTAGTCCCCACGGCAATTGGACGAATACCGCCATCCTTTTTGCGCAGAGCACATACATTGGCACCGTACAAAACGTCGATGACGGTTTCGTCCACCTTGCCGGAGAGCATAAGGTTGGTCAGGGCCGTAAGCTCCTTCAAAAGCGACTCACCTGCTTCCCCGGCGCTTGGGCAGGTGAGATCCTTTAAATGTTGCGGACTCAAGCCGTCGAGGCCGCCTGCAGAGCCGCATCTGAAGGAGCCTATGGCTGTAACCAGGTGTCGACCTGTAACTGTGAGGATATCTGTGTCCGGATCAGGAGGTTCGGGAAAAGAGAGGTCATCGGCTGGGGCAGGGTGTTTACTCTCCAGAGCGGAGAGTGTCTCTGGAGAACACTACATTTGAAAACATAGATGTAATATCAGTAATATACTAAAACAAGATTGCGATATATTTACGAAAATGAACTCTATTCCAACGCAATGAGGTACTAAATTGGTTGCATAATATACAGAGGCAAATCCGAGCCGAGAGGGATAGTTAAAACGAAAGCCGTTTGTCTCTTTCTAACACCTTGCCAGCATAAAAAAATGTTGTGATCAACAGTTTTGTTTTCCTAAAAAAGCAATTGAATCACTTATATTTTTTTCTTATTTTAATAATTGTAAGTCAACAAATTAATAACAATCGCATTAATTTATTCGTATAAATTCTTAAAACATAAACAACATAAATTTTTATTTAACTTTTTTTATTTTCTAACGGTAACCCTGAACATTCTTGGCGCGTAATCAGCATTTAAAATGTTATATTTTTTTGAATTAAATCAATTTAAACGATTAAAATTGTGAAAAAGTGATGCTTTTATACTTGTGAAAGTGAAACCTATGGTGGTTGCAATATATCGTTCCACGGGTAAGCTAATAATAACATTTTCGTAAATCAAACAACTAGGGTTGGAATTCTTGGAATGAGTCAAAATAAAATCCGTCACCCATGATGGATTTTAAAACTGTTGTACTATTGTTATAGCTTCCCAAAAAAATGTAGAAAGGCGATATACATGGCTCAGCAGTCTATATGTGAAGCAAAAATACAAAAAAATCAGTCTGCACTTCGAATCTTCCTGTTTTTATTACTGCTAATTATTAAAAGCCTATATTAGTATTTTAAGAGGACGAATTAGAAATTTTGGCGCCAAGGATCTCAATTTTTCTCAGTAAATGCAAAACGGATCAAAATACAACTTGGTTACCTGAAAGTTCATGATATAAACCTTATTTTGTTAGACTTCAAAACATGATAAGGTAACTTTTATAACAGAGAAAAATATATCAAACATACCTCTTTCTAAAAAGAGTTTCACATATTATGGGCAATCGGGACCGATTTAAGCTTCTTAACTTTTTTAGTAGTTGAGTATATACATACTCTTTAAAATTGTGAAAGGAATTTTTATCAAATTATCATTTCTAAATAATAAAATTACAAAACCATTTTGTCGCTTACGACTTTTAGTTATAAGCTAGCGCGCGTATTGTAATAATCGCCCCGCTCAGACGCTCCGTCCCCTCTTGGCCCCTTAGATGCGCGTGCCGGTTATGGAATTATTGTTTACCAATTCGTCGCCTTAGGCTGAAGCCAAACGAGCGTAATTTTATGAGTTGTGAGTCGCGTATTTTCGGTAACTTATTTTACGTTCAACTGAATTTCTGTTAAGCTGCCAGACGGACGTAATTTATTCAGTTACTACCGAGCGTTGGTACAGGGTGTTTGTGTTGTCAAGTGCGATGGATCCATTGAAAATATTGTGTATTTATGAAGCATATTCAGAAGATGATACCAGAAAAAGAAGCTGGGTAAACCCACTCAATAGTGAGAGGCTGATATGTGGACAGTTCCATATATTATATGAACGTGTATGTGCAAATCCAGATATGTTTAAAAACTACTACCATATGCCATTACATTCTTCAAAACAATTCTCAGCAACCTCTTGCCATGCTTTCTGTTTCAAAAACTTGTCACTATACTTATGACTTTTCTGACAAATTCCATAGACATGGCCGTTGTTCAACTTCAACAATCAATTTTTCCGTGTCGAACATTTTTGCGAGCGAGAAACGTGTCGACTCCTACACATCCCGTAACGAACTGGCCCCGCTGACCGCTCTCCGCAGCACCCCTCCCTCGCCCCGACAGAAATTCGGTCGAGTTTATGCGCGTGAGTCGGCAGACAACTCATTTTGCGTCGTCGTGTGGTAAAAACTGCATTTTTGTATGAAACCGAATGCAGCAGAAATTACGCGACAGAAATTTCGCGACTCACAACTCATAAAATTACGCTCGTTTGGCTTCACCCTTACTGTCTAAACACACTATGCCGAACGTACGCGACCGAAGTTCCGCGGCTGATTTTACGTTCCAACGTAATCGCCTGATATGACACACCATAAGTGCCGAACTTACGCGGCAGAAGTTCAGTTGCGCAATTTTGTGTGTATGAACTTCGGTCGCGTATAATGTGTGTTCTACAGAATACGTTGCCGCCGAATTTCCGCTGAACTTACGCCCGACTGAAGTTCGGCTGTACGCTATAACGCAACGTAATTTCGGCATAATGTGTCGCCAGTAATTCAAATAGCATTGCAGGCGTAATCATGCCGAACTTTCGTCGCATATTCTCGGCATAGTGTGTTTAGACACTTAAGGTCACAAACTGCGTAGAACTTCAATACCAATCTGTGTTTAATAATCTTAGCAAACTCGGATTGGTCTCACATAGCTTTATCTCATAGTCACCCTATTAGAAAGGGACAGACGGCCTCCGTACTAACTGTTTCACTCGGCTCGTTTTTTAGTTAAAAGTGCGCAGTTCTGGGGCCCGATTCTCCTAAGTTAATAATGTCAAAATCGAATAGAAATCGAATCGCAATAGCAGTTTTAACCATATCGGGCATTCTGCTACTAATAAAAGACCAATCGTATTCGATTGACATTTGATTTGTGTGCGATTGGTCTGCTATTTTGGTGATTTTGGTCCATACGGTAGTTTGCTGTACAATCATTTGCAGATAAAATGATTCATTATTGAATGACAGAAACGGATAAAAACGTTTATTTCAAAGAAAAAATAGCGGAATGCCACATACGCTTCAATCGTAATCGAGTCGGGATCGGGTCTCAGTCGAATCGAGTCCAACGTGAATCGTATGCCGCTTAAATTAGGAGAATCGGGCCCCTGCTTACTATATTATGTCTATGGTTTTAGCAAATCAAACAGTTGAAAAATAATGCCGTTTAGCCGAAATCCTAATAATTCTGTTTTCATGAGATGATTTACTAGGACTGAACGCCCCGACAATGGTGGACTCGCTACCGATACCAAGGCGGCGCCGCTACCGCCACCTGAGCGTTGAACTTTGTGCGATGCTATATTGCTGCTAAGAACCATCAAATTCCGTTCAGCCGTTTGCGTTTGCTTGTTTCCTTTACAATAAAGTACTCTGTGGCGGGTGAATAAGTAACAAACATACACAGTCAGATTTCGCCTTCATAATATTATCTTTGCTAATCATTGATTATATGAATGGAAAGTATTGTGTTACTATTAAAACAATGTTTTAAAGATAAAATTTATTATTTCTTACCCACAAGTTGGTATTACAGAATAACTTAAAGAGTACACGGTATAACTTAAATGGGTAGGTACCAATTCCTTAAACAAAAATAAATTAAGCAATTATTTCTAATAATATGAGTTATGTCTTAGCGATAATATAAAACGTATCAACGTTTTCGGCCTGCTTCAGCCATACCACTGCGACGAATTTCATCAATAACATGCTTTCGATATTCTTCCTCAGCACTTTTGATCAAGGCCTCGTCATCAGGCTCGTCTTCCACCTGCGTGGCCTCCTCCTCAGTGTCTCTCAGCCTCAGACGGATCTCCTTGATCCGAGCCGCCAGAATCTGCTCCCGCTTACACTCACGGTCATAGTTCTGCAACATGCTTGGCTTGTCATTCGAATCTGACGATATCAAATCTCTCGATAAAGAAACCAAGTAAACTGTTCCCTCCTTATCTCCCATGACGATCAGACGACCATCTGCGTGCGGAACTACCTTCAACAACGGCTGCTTTGACAACGCCATACTCAACACAGGCTCACTGTAGCTGCGCAGAAGGTCGCAATAACGAAACATTCCATCTTCTGATACAGTCATGTAACATGTTAATCTTTCTGGCGCCCACACAGCATCCATGAGCTGATAACGGTGCCTATTCCCCGTTATAAGGGGGCTCGTCCGTATATCATCGCTCCACACGTGCACAGTCCAGTCCCCACAAGTCAAAAACATTTTAGTAATACACGGACTTCTGTGTACGGCCCGAACTGGCCCCAAATGTGCATTATATGTTCCAGTCATCAGCTCTTGTTGGGTTTTACCTTTGCGGTTTATGTTAAGAACTAAACCGGTTTCGGTTCCAGCCAAGAACCTTGTGGGAAGCGCGCGATCAAACTGCATTGAGGTAATTCCTTCTGCATTAGCACAACTGGGCACTTCTCCACGAGGTACTTCTACTGTCATAAAGATAGACTCCATTGGTTCGGACAGATCCCGAATATCAAACCATTTGCAATGTCCGTCACTGGAACTTATGAAAAATTCATTATTCAGACGTGACTGTATGTAAAGAATCGCGGTTATCGGATCTCTGTTCGCATTGTGCGTCGGACTTATAGAAACAGGTTCTGCTTGTGCTCGTATATCAAAAACACACACTCTGCCGTCATCGAGACCTCCTACTATAAGCGCAGGGTTAACTGGCGAACAAGCGATGTCCCAGCATGCTGTTGGGGGTAAAAATTCACAATGTGGGGTAAATGGATTTTCCAGATCCCACACAAAACAATGAAAATGTTTGTTTACTGGTCCTTTTGCAGGATAAACCTTAGAACAGTAGGTGACCACCAGTTTTGGATCGTCCTCGATGGTCCAGCGCAAGCCTGCGACAGGGCGTTGGTCCGCATCTCTGTACACATTGTTAAGCTTTGCGCTAGGTTTTTCACAAGACATCGTTTCCGGCATACCTTTGAAGTACTGCTCATAAATTTCAATGGCATTATTTTGTCTGAGGAATTTTATGAATTTTGGTGCCAGCGTCGTGACAGCGTGGATATAAGTGTCCTCGCGTTCGATGCGACGTCGATATCGAATAGTTTCTTCTTCAATATTGTAATGTACATCCTTGGGCCAGCCACCTTCCGAGTGGTTAATACCCCGAGAGGACATGTGAACTCTTTCCGTGTTCACTACATGTTCAGACTTGGGTAAGTACATCTGACATTCACGATTGATAGGATTACGTAAACAATATTTTTTCTGTTCAGCTTTGTTGGGCTCCATCGTATCCAGCATTGTTTCTGCTGTCAAACTAAACTGAGGTTGTTTGCCGAAATTTTTGCGTTTCAAGTCATATGCATAAACTATAGATATGGCCATGTTTCAGACAAATTTTTTTATTCTTATCTATTTGATATAAATTAAGTTGTACCAGGTTTTTTTTCAATTCAGTTCAATTAAAACTTCACTGCAATTTTTTGTGACAGCGTCAATTATTTTACTTTTCAGATTTGCATACTCCATAAAGGTCTGTGATTTAAGGTCGAGTATAGTCTTAAAATACTGAAAAATAATATCTTCTTTGTATAAAACTTTTCAATTGACTTTCAAGAATATTTGACTCCAATCAGAAATTCGGAAAGTTCATCATTCAGCTTGATGTTGTGTAACACTTGAGGATCTGGCTCTGAAAATTAAAAGAACATAATATGTAGTTACTTTCCATTCATAATCATTATGTAAGGAAAGGTCGCCTCAATATCTCTACATCTCTTTTAACTATAGTTTCAGTTTAAAAAAAAATACCCACCTAAAGGTGTAAATGTGTTAATTATTTCTCCCTTTACATCCAAATTCGGATTTCCTTTAATATCATTAACATCAGCAAAAGCTACTTCTGGTGCCACACTCTCTACACGTAACGTGCCAGCATGTTCCGACATATCAGTTAATTCTTCTACTTTCTTCTTTTTAACAACCCCTCTTTTCTTTTGCGTCTTCTGCTTTCTTTTAAGGGATTCATCATCATTTTCAGAATGTTTAATACTGAGAACTCTAGTTACTTCATCACGAATTTTATTTTTTTCTTCTTCGGTCAGATCTATGCCACTATCGTAGTTTCTAGCATACTTTGTTATTGGTTCATCATCATCGCTGCTAGATTCTTCTAAGCCTGATTGGACTTCGAGTTTTACATTCTGAGACTTGATGAATTGTCTCCACTTTTTTATTAAGTCATCAGCGATAGCCTGAAAAAAGTTGTGCTTGTATAAAAATGCGATTGGACAAATATTTTAGGGTTCAGTGCCTAATGGGTAAAACAAGACTTTGTTGGTGACCGGCTTGTCCTCAGGTTTTAACCCATTTATCGTGATAGTAAAATTTTTCTTGCCGCTGTAACAAGAAATACTGTACACAAGAAAAATAATGAATAATAAAAAAATTAAGGGGCTCATATAACAAAGTGTTTTTCAAATAATGGTATGCAATCATTGGTAAGTGAGTCAATCTCGCAGTTGTTTTATTATGACATTTACATTAACTACTTACAAAATCAATAGGTTTAGGTATCCTCAGCAGATAGTGTTGCGGATGAGCCTCCAACATCTCACACTTGGCGCACAAGTCATAGTCAGTGCAATTGATGCATTTGTAGCGGAACCCCACAATTGACTTGTTACAGCTATTGCATACAATGCCACTATGAGCTGCTTGATACTGGTCTGAATCATTGGCTCCTGAAATTAATATTTAATAGGGATATTTAATTTCCATATCTAACTGGGATGATTGACATTCCTTGGGGAAGGCTTATGTTCAGCAGTGGACAGCAATTTGTTTATATGAAGACTTTAATGTATGACTTTAATGTGTATTTTATAAGGGTCTAGTAGTCTTCAAGTCTAGCCAGATGCACAAATATGGATTAACTTGTCATGACAAGATGCTCGTCATTAGATGAAAAAAAGCGAGGTAGATAATAATAATGGAACTATCAAATCACTATGTATAGTCCTTCTATAGTAATATCTTAATTTTTGTTTGTTAGTTTCTTTATAAACTAAAGGTTCGGAACTACTGAACCGATTAAAAAAAACTTTCATTGTTGGAAAGCTTCACTCTTCTTGAGTAACGTATATAGGCAATGTTTAGTAGTAATTTATAACGAGGGAGCCAAAAATAGGTCAGTGGGTCATCTTAGAAAAATAAGAAGTAGAACAAAATCTTATACCATCAATCACACTGCCAGAAAGACA
This sequence comes from Helicoverpa armigera, assembly GCF_030705265.1. Taxonomy (NCBI): domain Eukaryota; kingdom Metazoa; phylum Arthropoda; class Insecta; order Lepidoptera; family Noctuidae; genus Helicoverpa; species Helicoverpa armigera. Next base: position 3,215,409 of record NC_087145.1, on the reverse strand, counting down.
TAAAGAAGGTACTGCATCAGCACACAGGTGCTTATTCTTGATGCTAGAAGGCGAGAAGTGGCGGGAACATACACGGTGGGTCAGTTTCTTCAAATCCTTCTCCAGCAAGTCCACTCGGCCTATTGCCTCTAGCCATTGCACTAACCTGGGTAACAAGAATATTGACATAAAATAGTCATTTTATACAAAAATATGGGCGTTTAGAAGACCATTGCCTAGTTGGTCTAGGTGTGTACGAGGTCTCGGGTTCCATTCCTGTGTTAGGTCAAAATCGCTTTGTGGGTTTTATAAACTTTCACAAAGCAATCCAGGGCCTGGAGGTAGGTGACTGACACCTTTGCATCGGAGAGCTCGTAAATGTCGGTCCTGTCTGATCTCTCTGTCGTGTCGGATTACCGTCCCATCGGGCTATGAGAAAGAAGGAATAGTGAGTGTACCTTTCTGCGCAAACGTTTGTGCACTATAATAGATAGCGCAGTTGGCTCATCTCCCTATATGAGATCAGCCGCCGTGGCCGATAATCGGCTGTAAATAATTACTAACCGGTTTTGCTCCTTAGGTAAACTGTAGTAATAGAGATGTTTACTAGTTTTACTGTTTCGGCCGCAACCATACACGCAGCAATAGTTTACCATATTTTAAATTGTCTTATAATATCATTACCAATACCCTTAATTCAAACAAAAATAAATATAAGACGCAGGGAAAAAAAATAAACAATAAAAAAAAGTCGACTGACAGTGACGCGCATGACATTGCACCAAAGTGTTGCCTACTAAATTAAGGAAGAAAGGAATAATGAACTAGTGGAAGTGCAGACATATCGCGATCGTAATAAAAGTTGCATGCCGTTGCATGGCAAACATCATGATATCATGCGAATATGACATCTGAGACATCAAAACGTTTGCCATCAACAAAAATAGAATAGAATAGATAGACATCTATGCATGGCAGAATCTCTATAAAGACTTTGATTGCAATACCATCTAGCGTTGAATAGCGGAACTTGTTATGAATACATGAAAAATATAAAATGTGTTGAGGAGGTCAGATAGACAGTCACTTCATGTAAAACTGACCGTCTAGACTAGAAGCAGACTGAAATTAAAATAGTTGGCCAAAGGATAGAATGATGATGAGTTAGATTTATGACTGGAGAAGTATGTGTTGTGTACCTACAGTGTACACCTATGTGAATATTAACCCAAGTTCAGCTCTTTTCTGTGGTCCCGGTAGTCCTGAACTAGGCAATATGTATTCTGTGGTAGGCCTTTTATAGCTACAGTACATACCTAAACCTACTTATTTTAATTTACTGCAACCGAAATACTGATATCACTTTTGTGGTTAAATGGATACGATATGATACGTGTGGTTTAAAGTGGCGCCTACTGGCTTATGCGGTTGATGAGAAACTTAATAATTATGCCCTAATGAGACAGGAAACTGTATTACAAATGCTAAATATAATTAACTAGCAGTATCCCACGGTTTCACCCGCGCCACATGTAGGTTATAGAGTAGCTTCCCAACAGTGAAAAATAATTCCTAATGGTTCAGTAGTTTCGGGGCGATTAGTGTTTTTAGGGTTGCTTGAAACAAGCAAACAGGAAAACTCTCTTTTTAAAATTGGTATAGGCGCCTAGAATACCTGAGTAATTGATGTACCTATGACTGTATGAGAAATGAAGGCAATCTCCACCATAAAGTCTACGAGGGGTCACGGTGGCAAAGAAGATGCATCAGTTTTTATGCCTTTGTGACTCTCTCAATGTCCTGACCCTTCTCACAAAACAAACAACTGTAAGCAATCTACGACGAGTGTAGTATATAATATGCCCGTGTAGATAAATACTAGAGACAAGTAAATATTCCTATAATAACGACACCTTATTGTCAGGAAAATATTAATGCAAAACCTAACAAATAATCCTAATTTTCCCTAAAATTCGTCATGATAGACAAGACCTACATGTAACTTTTATTTACTAAGCAAATGCATTTCAAGTTTCACACGACATTAATTTTACCAAATATTGGCCTTTAGCGAATGGAATATTAAAGTTTAAGACTGCTATGTCCATGTTCATGAGATGGAAAATATACCATAATAGTTAGCAAACATACATACATAAACAGGTCTACATAAGTACATGTTAGAGAGATTTACGTAAAAACATTAAATCTGTTTATGAACTTTCAAGATTAATTCAAACCTTAATTAAACAATCTACATACATAGTTATGATGAGGTTCAGCATGGAACACAACCATTATAGCCACTGTAGTTTTTTCAGTCAATTAATTTTTTAGATATGGCGAATTCGGTAGTAAGTCAATAACCCGTCCCGTTTCAGGGGTCAAGTCTAGAATGTAATGGAATACGTCTGGCTCCCGCCCGATCAATATCCACCCCACACAGACACATACATCAAGTTACGTAGGGCTATGCACACAAGCGCAGAACGCACTCCCGGCACTAGATGCCAGACAAAGCTTTCAGTATATAAACTCGCCGGCCGGCGTAACAGTACGTTATTCCCAGTGTAACAACTCGGTGAAAAACAACTTTGTTTATACTCTTAAACTAAACTCTAAAACAATAACAATGTCTCTGCTACCATTCTTGCTCGGAACCGCTCCTCACCGCCTCGCTGACCAGGAGTTCGGGCTAGGAATCTCTCCCGATGACTTGCTGACTGCTGTCGTCGCCCCTATGGTGGCTCGGGATTACTACAGACCCTGGAGACAGATGGCCGTAGCAGCCAGGGACGTCGGATCCACCATCGTGTCAAACAAGGAAAAGTTTCAAGTCAACCTGGATGTGCAGCATTTCGCTCCTGAAGAGATCAGCGTGAAGACTTCCGACGGATACGTGATCGTCGAAGGGAAACATGAAGAGAAGAGGGATGAACATGGCTACATTTCCCGCCAGTTTACTAGGCGTTACATCCTGCCTGAGAACTGCGACCCTGCTACTGTTGAGTCCAAGCTGTCCTCTGATGGGGTGTTGTCCATCATTGCTCCGAAAACTCCTCCATCGTCGAAGAACGAGAGGTCTGTCCCGATCTCTCAGACCGGGCCCGTGAGGAAGGAGATCAAGGACGCGGCCAGCCAGCGCACCGCCCAGGCTGACGCCAACGGCACAGCCAAGTAAATACCAAGTGTCTCCAACACCTTGAAGATCGCTCGTTCTCTGTGTGCCCCACCTGTGCTTTGCAAACCTTTTTCTATTCAATTTAAATGTGATAAAAATCGACTGATTTAAAATTTATGTGTAAGTACCTATTTTAATTAGTGTTGGTAATTTTTTTAATAAATTATCCTATTGCTGTATTTTGGACTTTAATTTCTCATTTATCCCCTATATTATTCAGGCAAAATGTTCAAGATATTATGTCATGCCCAAATGCTATGTAGCAATAGTTGTTATAAGTCCATGTCTAGAGTTTGCGAGGTGATTATAACCTGCAGCTCATTCGATAAGAAGAAAAATACCTATATGTTCAGATAGATATTACATGTAGTCATAATAATCATTTAATAGTAAAGAGCGTTAGCTACATTGTTTTCTACTATCCTTTTAATCACAGATTCGCATGTATCATATATATGTTAATATAGCATTCTAATGTATAATTTAATCCATCAGTTAGTATTGTTTGTTAGTAAATACGTACAATATTTTCCATATATCCTAAAAGTGTACAACTACTTGGCATATGTCATACTTTATTCATGTCATGAGAAAGTTATTCCCGTTTACTATTTACTAAATGAAAACATTTATTTTTAAGGTGTGGTTAGGTACTTTATCTTTTTAGGAAATAAAACTTACAGAGATATATTTTCTTAGAATTTATTTAAGAACTAAATTACAATCAGTCTTCAATTAAAAAAAAAACTAAGTACAAAAATTACAACATTTAAATTACGGTTTAGTACAGAACTCTTGGTCACCGTCGTCACATTCAATAGTTACTTCAGCATCGTCTTTACTATCTTTAGCCTCTCTACGAACTGGGCCCGTTTGAGTGATGGGCACCACTCGTTCACCCTTCACGGGCTCCACTTTCCTAGGAGCGGACACCGTGAGAATACCATCGCTGGACAGCTGAGAAACCACTTCCTCAGATTCCGTACCTTCCGGAAGAGAGTATCTCCTCACAAACTGCCTCGATACGAACCCATGCTCATCCTCCTTTTCTTCATGCTTGGCCTCAATAACCACGTAGCCATCAGCAGTCTTCACAGATATTTCATCCGGAGAAAAGTGCTGCACATCGAGATTCACTTGGAACTTATTCTTGTCTGTCTTGATGGTGGATCCCAGATCTTTGGTGAGCCGCGAGAGGTGTCTCCAGGGTCTGAAGTAGTCGTGCATCTGCCAAGGTGCCATCATCGATGTTAAGAAGTCATCGGGCGTGAGTGCCAAGCCAAAAGCTTGGTCGAACAGTCTGCTGCCACGGTTTTGAGGGCATTTTTCTTCTGCCAGTACTAAGTTTCTGGTGCCGGTGGCAAATAATACAGCGGCGATGGTTAGGAAGTATGAAAATCCGCAGAATGTCTTCATGTTTACGCTTAGACTGTAGTTACTTCGCAGTGGGAAATTCTTAGACTTGTTCACTTCGCTTGCGTAGTTGAAATTACTGTCGGACGGCGCCGTCTGCGTTTATATACCAGCCACGCCATCTAGTGACGAGCGGATGTTTCTGGAAAACTCTACTGCATTCATTGACGTGCATGCACTATAAATGACCACGTTTATTTATTTGTATACGTGTATTGATAACTCATGTTATCATCAAAACAATGACATTGTGCTCTCTCACTGGCCGAACAAGCATACCTGACCGAATTGTTATTGCGATAATATAGGTAGGTATTGATAACATTCATTATCACGAAATTTCATAATAATTACAGATAACTGTTGTTGTTACTTTATCAATGAAAAATTAAGTAAACAATACCTTGACTCATATCACACACTCAATACAGAATAATCAGGAACTTTCTATAAAGTTACGGAGCAAGTTCGAACTTTACATGTTTGAACACAATGACATCTAGCGGGGAGTAGAGAACATCACAATGGGAGGTCAGTGCCCTTTAGAACTTGTGCGAAAAATCGGTGACTGGCAGAACGGATCCCGAACCTTCCCGATAATTCTGTTGTTGATGCTAAATATTGGAACATTTTGAGACGACATAAAATTATTGTATGCGACACTCAATGATATTAAAAGTTAGCGATATTCACATACAAAATCATTTAGATGTTTGGAGTTAATTAGTTAGGTATTATTGAGCCCCTTGTAACATATTTGACATTATTGAGGGCTCTGGGGTGACCTTCATGAATAATTTGAAACTATTGCTTGCTATTATATATATTACTGATAGTGATAGAGGATCTGAAATATAAAAGCGGTTTAAATTGCGAATTCGTCTGATATAATTAATGTTAATGTAATGTTTTCATGTATTTATAGGAGTTATCTGTTATGAAGTTTGTGGGGGATTTGTGCATTCATGTTCTACAGGAAATAAAACACCAACTTCTAAATATTGGTATATTTTCAAAAATATTGTATTACATGACTTGCTTATCTATTTACAAAAATAAAAACAAAATGAATATTAAATTAGTTTTACAACCGCCGATTCACTACAATTAAATAAAAAAGTCTAAATATCAATGAACCAGTTATATTGGGCTTGACGGTAAACTTATAAGCTAGGTATTTACAAAATTTCGCCTCGCATACAATCTTGTGAATTCCAACACTCGTTTGAAAAATAATTTTGATTATTTTTGCATATCTTTTGTAATATGTATAGTGCATCATGATTTAGATAGGAAAATAAAATTTATGTTTTATTTAGATAGCTAAATAACTATGAAGATTTTGAACATTATACATATTACAATCAATAGAATATAGTTTCATAGTGTTTCTTATAACAGGAGGCAGATGTAGCTGTGAATTAATTCATCAAATTCTTATTGGATTCCTTCTCATACTAAAAACACCGAAACCACTATTTTTACTCTATATTTTTAGATTGCCACTTTACGAACAAATTATAACTTTAGAAGTTATGTTCATATTTCGTTTTCTGTAATCATAAATCACTGATTGGATGCCATATAACATTTGTTTATAGACAAAAGTGAATTATTTATAGCCCATTGCCTCCTGTCATAGCATAGAAGCCTCGTTTAATATAAAAAGCGCACATTAACTTTATATAAGCGGTCTGAGCTTGTAGTTATGTAAAACACATGATGATTGATGCAAGTGTAATTTTACAACTAATATCTGTCGGGGAAATATAAGTATTTTACTTTTAAAATATTGGTATGAAGCACACATTAATTTTATACTACTTTTGCTTTCTATTTAGGATTGTTTGCACCATTGCTAACTTAATACATTTCTAAAACAAAATATTTTGACTTATTATCGTTGTAACTTGTCTCTAAATTGTACAGAACAATACAGTTATTATTTATTTTATCATTTACAATAAAATAAATAATAAAAAAATTGTATAAATTGTAGGATAAATCGGGTCCTTCCGAGATGGGAACCTCTTGGGGACCAATAAAATTGAGATAAAATTGATTTAAGGGCAGGAGGATGATGATTGTTAATGTGTTAAAATATGAAACAATGGTGTAAACAAGCCTTTGATTCTACACTGTTCCAATAACTTCGTTTCAAGAATAGATATAATAAGATATGGGATGGTCAGTCTTCAATGTTTTTGAGCATTCAAACTTGAAACTGTTGTCTAGAACTTTCCCAATCATATTTTAGTTAGGACAGGTTAGTATCAATGCTATAAGTATATTAGGTGTGTTTAAGTTATTATAGACTGCGTTTAAGTTTCTACAGTAGCAAAAAATATACCTTCTTTATTTGGATGTTTTATTAGCTTTTGATACAGAATTTGTACTATTGTTAAACTAATATCTTCACGTCCATAGAAGGTATATTCTTTGGCTTCTAATATACAGATATACAAATCGCACTTGCCTCAATCATCGTGTCCCGATTAAGTCTAGCCTACCTTACTATCTAGGTTCGTTTATAAAAAAATGTAGTAACATTCCTACGGTGTTTTTTTATATAAAAAAGCTAGAAAAACATACCGATTCAGTCGCTCTGGGGCTTGCAGGTACTTCAAAATAGACTTAAAATAATTAGGTTGAACACAATAATTCAGAGATCATTCTACGGTGAGTTTGTTTCAATGACCTTTATATCATAATTTAATGGGAGTCTAATATCAAAATAATAATATATACGTTCATAAAATCAAAAATACTGGTCCTTATAGAATAATACTATTAAATACAGATACATAAGAAAATAAATATCCAATCAGTCATTTGGTTTGGTTCATAGCTTTGTTACGATAAAATTATGTTAAAAATTTTTTGTTACGTAGTGAAAGCAAGATTTTAAATTATATTAAAAATATAGGATTACCATGCAAGCCCCCTTTTTACATTACTATAGATGCAGAGATGGTTCTATAGGTATGTAAATAAATATGAGTGAATAAGGAACATTGTGACAATGAAAAAAGCGTGATTATGTAATTTTGAGATTCTAAATCTAATGAAAAGTGACAACTGAAATGTTATATTACACTGTTTTATGATAAAACATTAGTTTTGAAATAGACAAGCGTGTGTAAAGATGATGTACGTTTTTAGACTAAAATGAGTATCTACAAGTAGGCGTAGTAGCTACACAATTTAAAATTATAAAATACTGTTGAGTCGTCCCACTCGCCTCAACCGCGTCCACGACAAGTGGGGGCGACTGTGACGTCGTGGTGCAACGGCTCGCCGCGAATCGCCGGGTCCAGAGGTCAAGACTTGCTTATGCGCACCGGCCGCGCGCACGCGTTCTTACTTAAACTTTCATTCGTATTTGCTTAATTGTACCTATATTGTTATTCTTAAAAGTCATTATACGTATTCACATATTATACAGTCCACGCTTATTATTTACTCCACCTGCTGAGCTATCGTCGCAACAAATACATATTTTGAAACTAATGAAAGGGACCATATTACTTTTGCATGTGTGTGCATGACGTGTATAGCTACAAAAAATTACGACTCTGAGATATTTTTGATACGTCCTCCGGGCGTCACGTGCCATTTGACGAGATTTTATAGTGATGACAATTTTATTATATTATGGAAGATAATAATGTTAGTACAAAAAGAACCATCTCTGCATACCTCAGTCATCCGAGTTTTCGGCATCATCCTTCATCTCGCACTATTGATATCAGTGGACGACACAAACTGCTTACATGTTCATTTGATTTTGAAAGAAATGTAACAATAAACATGTCCTGGAAACTATTTCAATTAAAGCAATTAAAATAAAAATATTAATCAAAAAACCCTGGTAGGTATTTGGACAGCGAAAGCCGTATCAGAACTTTCAGTTTTTTTCACTGCGCTTGTAACTGGCTAAATCCAGATTCACCGTTTCGTCCCGCATTGAGCAAGCGTGGTGATTAACGCTCAATCCTTCTCTGTGTGAGAGAAGGTCTGTGCCCAGCAGTGGAAGACTGATGATGATGTAAGATAAGATGATTAGTCTTAAAAAAAAATCAATATGAACATGCAAACAGCGTTCAAAAATATAACCACATTCAACATCAACATTGTATATTTTGTTTAGCTCATACAAAATCTAAATATACAGCTTAGCCTACATTACAAATAGTCGACAGTCGTACACGCGGCTACGGCATCCCACTTACTCTTACTGAATTATATGAAACAAAATATTTTAGTAAATATATCGAAAATTGTTAGATTGAGGTGCTATGACGGTTTCTTGTGTTGTGTTCACATTTTAAAGTATCGAAAATTATCAAACTAAGTTCATGTTTCCTGAGTATTTCATACTTATCTTGTTTTTTATTTAATATTGTTTGCCCATTTCCAGCGGTGGACGTGTATGGGCTGATTGCTAATTATAAAAATTATTGGATTCTTCCTTCAACCGAAAATAACTCATAATTTCTTGTGAATGTGAACACAACACATTGTATATAAATAAATATGCGGCTTGGTTGTTAAGGCCGTTTCACACACTTAGACCATACAATTTTCTGCGAGTACACTTTTCGGCTTTAGTGTGTTCATGGCTTTATTATAAAAGAGTATGTACAAAGTACGATAAACACATTCATATAACATCCGCACCTCAATTGTCTTAAAAATTTGTGCTAGCTTGGGATAATTTTCATATAATTTTGGCCTCCAATTTTCAGAGTTTTCACAAAACCCGAAATATAAGTTGCATTGATAACCGTATAAACTAAAAACCGTTAAAAATGCAGTTAAATATGGCCTCTATGTTTAATTATCAAAATAAATACGTAGACTTTTCACATTTATTCCATGATATTATTTTTTTACCTTATACACCTTTCTTTGGACACGATTTCAATTTGGTATGATTTATACCAAAAATAATAATAATTATATAATTACAATTAATAACTAAAAATAATACGGTATAAGGTTTAGACGACAGATCTATTACTAGGGGCATGTATAAAGTTTTTTTTTTTAATAAATAACAATTTTCTGAATTATTTCCCTGACAGCTATATCCCTAGCAATTACAACCTTGAAGGTTTTAATTTAAAAATGTTGCCATCCTTTCTCGGAGAATTAATTCAGAAAACTTATTATTCATCCGTATAAAAAAATTACGTTTCGTCAACATATCATTACAAAACCGTAATTTAGCGTAAATTAGTCCAAGCTGAAGCGTTTTAATATAAACATTATAAACCTATCTACTAAGTATATTTAGAAATAATATATTGAGATACGAAAAGGTAGTGATCATTTGTACATACATTATCAAAATAATAACATGAAAATAATTATAAAAAGGATTTTCTTGAAACAAAATAAAATTTATTTTATTAGCATAGACATTATTTGTTTTTTTTTTTCTTCTAATAAAAATACATTACATGCCATTTTCATCGTCAAACCAAATTGTATTAAAAAGTCTAATAATAGATTGTGCGTTTATATTTTTTTATTGTATTTTCAAAAATAAATACCTAATTACTTATATGCTTTACAATACACATCTAACATCTTTGCTAATAAAAATTAAATACTTCGATCGCAAGAAAAACTTGTTCAATATAAACAAAAAAGCACCTACGGTGAGCAGAGCACGGAATAAATTGTATACTATGGTCTTACAAAATGTATTCCTAGACACATTGTCATTAAGATTGATAGATTGATCAATCATCAAAACATCACCATTTTTTTACAGTAAAAAATTAATTCTGTAAATAAAAAACACCAAATATACAAAATGTATACTTAAAATTAGTCTTAACGTTTATATTGTTCGATAAATACCGCTTGGGAGCGATTGAGGATTTTCCCATATTAAAATAATATGGTTATAGGCCTTACAGTCCATGCCGTAAATCAGTGATTCCCAAAGTGGTCCAGGTGGACCCCCAGGGGTCCACGGGAGACTTGCTGGGGGTCTACGTAGGCGTGAACAAAAAATGGGGGTCCATAAGATGTTAATGGGGGTCCACGAAAATTTATCTGCTTTTGATAGTAAAGAGCAAAAATGTAAGCATAGTTTTTATAAGGGCCTGCCTACATTGTTTTAAGTACCTATCTAAGCAGATAATATTTTAATAAGGTAAGCGACTGTTACTTGTCCAAACTTGCGTATTCGATATTACGTACAATTTCAAACCAGGTTTGAAGATATACTGACGATGGATATACCACCATGGATCATAAATCCATTTGATGAAATGGAAGTGGCCAATGTTGTATTACAAGAGGAGCTGCGCGAGCTAAGCACTAATGAGGAGCTGAAGGTGAAATTTACAAAAGGCTACCCAACATTATGGCTGCAAGCAGAAATACCCGAAAAATATCCTGGACTGTGGGAAATCGCAAGGAAATTTTTAATAGCTTTTCCCTCGTCATACCTTGTCGAAAGGAGTTTTAGTGCCGTTACAAACCTCTTAACAAAAAAAACCGGCCAAGTGCGAGTCGGACTCGTGCACGAAGGGTTCCGTAAATTACAGTTAAATCAACCTATCTCAAAAACTATAAGAGATACTTTGATCAAACCAAAAATCGTTGAAAGAGTTAATTAGCATGCATCACCTCTATTTTTTTTAGAATTTTATACCCCGTAGTTATAAAAATAGAGGGGGGGGGACATACTTTTTACGACTTTGAGAGCTGATATCTCAAAAACCGTTCACTTTAAGAAAAATGTATTTAGAAAACTTTATATCATTTTAAAAGACCTTTCCATTGATACCCCACACGGGTATGTACATCGAAAAAAAAAATTTCATCCCTCAGTTACATGTATGGGGGGCCCCACCCCCAATCCTTTTTTTTACTATTTAGTGTCATATTTTTGTAGCGGTTCATACAACACATATTCCCATCAAATTTCATCACTGTAGTACTTATAGTTTCCGAGTAAATCGGCTGTGACAGACGGACAGACGGACAGACGGACATGACGAAACTATAAGGGTTCCGTTTTTGCCATTTTGGCTACGGAACCCTAAAAAAGGAGCAAATTAAACATCACAGAGCGGGGGGATTTGCGGTTATTGCTCACAAAAATAAAGCCAAACATTGATCGTTTGCTGACACTCCTTCCCATTAATTAAAATTATGACCTGAACCTATATTACTTACCTTAATATTTTTTTCTTGTAATTCTATTCTTTTAATAAATAAAGTGATATAAAATGTACCATTTTTCGTTTATATTTTACATATCGGAATAAAGGGACAGAACTCAGAAGTGACACAATTTTTATTTTTTGGCGACTTTAAGAATGTGGTAGAAATGTAGCAGCAGGGGGTCCACCGAAACCAGTAAAATTTTGAAAGTGGTCCACGAGAAAAATAAGTTTGGGAACTACTGCCGTAAATAAAATAGACGCTTCAATATGCAAAGCGCCTGACAAGGGGTAGGCGATAAATATCTACACTAGAGCTCTTTATATTTAAAAAAACCTGTTTTCTTCAGATGGAATGCTTTTCAAAGATACAAAATAGCTTTTAGAAAACGGTAGACTCTTCTTAGGCCCAAACACACCGACGACATAAGCGTCAGTTTTCTTAAATCAATTTTTTACCATGCACTTTGCGTTCAATTTTCGAAATAAACAAGTATTTTAAGATAAACGGACGCTTATGTTGTAGGTGTACTTGGGCCTTAGACATGTAAAAGAGCTCGTTAACATAGGCAGTGTAAAGGCCGTTACACATGAGATGAAAGAGACCTTTAGAAGGCGGACACTCAAGGTATCTTGAGATCGTACTAAGGATAGGTATGACAAATGGATGGTTATGCTTAACTGTCTTCTAGAAGATTGTGTAGCTCTGCATAGTTCAGTATAGCACGGTACAGGAATTCGTATTGTAGCTGTAAAGCAGAAAATAGAAATGAATTAATTTATAACTATTAACTTTTTATAGACTTATTAAAGGACCATCTTTGTCATAGTTGGCTTCGCAGAACCAGTAAGACAGAAACATGTTCCAGATAATATCCTTTTACTCAAAGACACCTTTTAGGATTGCATTTTGACGATAATGTGGTTTAAAAAAAAAGGATAAGATTCGTACAATTTGTTTTTAGTCTGGAATTTTAAAACCGATCGATAAACTGATAACATTTAAAAAAAAATATCATTAAGTGCTCGAGAGCTGGATTTTTGGCACCTTTTTATGATCAAAACGATCAGACAGATCATCACAGATAATGCGAAATAGATGTAGTCACCGTTTTTGAAAACTCGCTACATCAAAATTGGCAGTGCATGGCTGGCATTTTTTTTTTAATACGCTCTATTCATGGAGGTTTTGTAGTGAAGATCAGGCATAGTATTGTAGATGGGGTGTAATGATATACATACGAAGGTGTCGATGGTCCGTGCCCGCTGGCTGCGCACGTGGCGGGCGGTGGCGCCGACGTCCACGCGCCGCTCCACGCGCAGCGCCCGGATCAGCGTGCACAGCGCCACGAACAGCGGCGACCGCTCCGTGCCCAGTCTGAGGGAGAGAAATAGCGGTTAATATTAAGGCGATTAACACACGGCACCGCGCACCGCCGCGGACGGCAGTGGCACTCGAACAAAAGAGCACCGCTCGAACGCACGGTCAGGCGGTGTAGGTGTGTTAGGCATCAACGGATTTAATACAAGTCAATGCGACATGAGATCCGCTTCACCGCCTACCGCGGCGGTGCGCGGTGCCGTATGTTAATCGCCTAAGGTTTATGTGTAATTGTGCCATTGCAAATGCTCCTGGAAACTACAAGTATTGTAATGGGTATATAGCCCATAAGCTGGTACCATCATTATATGCCCTAAAAGCTCCATAAGTACTGAACCCCTTTGAAAAATTCTGAGAAACTACATTATCCTGAGTAACAAAGTCTATATTTTGTTCGGGTCCAAGTAATAGTTCCCTAGAAATATGGATACGGAATGGCTAGCAAAACATTTTTTTATACATATATGAAAAAAAAAATTACACGTAAGAGACAATAAATAATAGTAAAATTGAAAGAATGTTTAAAATCAGTCCAGTATTTTTTGAGTTTATTCATATTTGACATGACTTTTCTAGGATAGTACCATATTCGCCTAGTGGCATACATACTGGCAGTGCACGAGCATGGTGCCCTGATGCGGCTGATGCGGCGCGGGTGCGGCCGCGTCAGCCAGCTCGGCCAGGCCGCGCGTCACCTCGGGCACGTGGCCGCGGGCTGTCGGCCAGCCCTGGTACTGCAGCTGTCGCACGCAGTTCACGTCTCCGCTCTGAAACAGAAGATATGATAATATAGTGGGAACAAATTGGTAAAATAGCAAAGAAATAAATCGAAAATGTAGGTTGTTGTACAGTATACACGCATAGCGACTCAATGCCAGCTAGAGGGGCACGTTAGACCGACAATAGGGAAACGATAGCCGAGCTTGAATAACCAAGTTGCTGCAAGCTGCATTAGCGGACGAGCGACAGTGGCAGGGATTTTCTATGGAGAACGTAGCTCACGGACTAACCACTAACTTGACATGAGGCGAGGCGGGTAACGCACACTGATAACCGGTTCTAACCGGATCAGCTGCGATTACCGGGCCTTACGACGGCTCTAACGCTGACGTTCCTATTACTTTGACTACAGTTATACCCAAAAAATTCTTTTAATCAATATAATAATATTTTAGTTTCAAAAATATGACATTTCCGACAATTTATTTTAAGCATCTCAAAAAAATAAGCACTGCAAAAGTCCTTTACACATTTCAATAGCAAATATACCTTTACCATCTACTTTCCTCATAAAAAAACCTGTCTATCAAACAGAATACCCACCTTATCATTGGTAACCCTGAACTGTCTCCTCGTGTAGTAAGGACAGGACTCGCTCTCTTCGTATTCCACTGAAATGTGTTCGTATTGTATGGTGCCGTCGTCCCAGTACCGCGGACATTTGCCTTCGCCCAGCTGCGGGAAAGAGGGTTTATGTTAAGCCAAATTCGATCGTAAATATATAAAGATTAAGGTTAGTTAAATATTCCATTGCAATAATTTTAATAAAGAATTTAACCTATCGAATTTCTCCACTACATGGATACCACTGAGTGGGCGGATCGTTATATATTGTGTACTTGAAATCTGGATATACTTTAAAATAAAGTATATAAAAATATCAGTAACATAAGAGACAGATCGCAATGAAACGGTATTTTACACGATTTTGATGGGTTTAACAGACGCTCAGCAGAACAATATGGTGACTTGACTGCTTATCTTCAATACATTATAGCAGCATATAAGCATTACATCATCAGTATTTTATTTATATAAAACTTTCAATAGCACACTCAAGAATTATCAAGGATATCTCATAAATTATCAGATTATATACTAGCTTCCGCCAGCAGTTTCACCCGCTTCTTGTGAGAAAACTCTGCTGATAAATTAACTGTCAAACAAACTCTTCAACTATATAACATTAATATAGAAGTATAGATAATTTTCAAAAATCACATACCTCGCTGAGCATAACGATGGTGGTGACATTATGTTCGGAGACCATTCTCCAGAAGTCCATGATGGTGTTCGGTAGAGGATCCTGCGTTATTATGAAGCCTTCTGAATTGTCGTATGCTGGAAAAGAGGATAAAAAATATAGTTAAAATGTATGTGTAATAAATATTGTGATACAGTTTAAATAAATCAACATTCTTAAGTAAACTGGCGGTAAATCATAGATTTAAACTGATGTAAAGTAAATTTCTCATAAACTGGAATACATGCTTCTAGTAATCGGTCTATAGTGGCAACTGTTGTGTTTATTCGCAAAAGCATAAATATAAAATAATTGAGAACCTCCTCCTTTTTGGGAGCTCGTTTAAAAGTCTTTTAACAATGGGTAACAGAAATATCACGGAAAAGAAGTTTCTCTATATAATTTTCAGTTGAAATATATGTTGTTATGTAAATTAAAGCGAGGTAACGACGCATGAGTCATGTTTTTTCGAGCGTGCAGCCGGCTCCATCGATTTATAAGACGTGGTCACGTCAATAATGAGTTATTTAGTAAGCTTACCTTCAATAAACGACGCATTGATATACGTGGAGAAATCTCTCCCAGGTATAGGCGTCAGTATGACTCGGTTGCGGTCGTAAGGCAGGCACTCGGGGCTTCGATTCCGGGCGCGTAACTCTTCGCCGGCACCGTCACCCATAGACTTTAGGAGCTTTTTTTTTAACGACGTCCAAAATCATTAAATTACCCCTCCCGCTGTGGGTTAGCAGCGGTGAGGGAGTGTCAGACTCTTACTGACTAAAAACTGTCGTGTTCTGTAGGCCTTTTATGTACCAGAGCCGCGGTCATTCTTTCGAACAACCCGCAGCCCCGGCAGACCTTGGCCCTGTTGGGCCTCGCAGGGGTTGCTGACATCTCTTTGAGGAGTGCGTGGAACAACACCTGCTACTCGGTTGTTTAATCGAAAAATATCTAAACGTAATAAGTAAGCTTACCTTCAATAAACGACGCATTGATATACGTGGAGAAATCTCTGCCTGGTATAGGCGTCAGTATGACTCGGTTGCGGTCGTAAGGCAGGCACTCGGGGCTTCGATTCCGTGCGCGTAACTCCTCACCGGCACCCGCGCCCATTGATTTTAGGGGCTCTGCCACTGGGTTGTTTAGCATTTTCTGTGAAGGAAGTAAGAAAAAGGTATGGTAAAAAATTTTGTTTAAAATTACTGAAGTAGTTTATTTTATTGAAATGTATTTAGAATCTTTATTACATTTACCTATATAAAGCGGTGCTGAAATTTTAAACAACATTTTTTCATGTAAATAAATATGACAACATGTATGTATTTAGAAAACGCTGCAATGACCCCATGTCCAAGACTTATCACTTACTAGAATTAGCGAGGCATTTTTGTTCCTTGTCAAATCACCATCAATCTATTAAAGATTTTTCTTAGCGTTTTGAGGGCGGAGCTAGTAGCGTTCTTCGTCCTTCAAACACCTGCATATTGACGCGCTTCTTTCTTAGGAGATATGGCTTTATGACATCTCCACTAGTCATTTTGTTCTCCATGCTATTACTGTTTGTTTTTGTCGAGTAAATTAACTACTAACCTCAAACTCAATCTCCATGAGACACTTATCAGCATGGTCGGGAGTGTTCCGCAGCTTATCCACGGCGGGCTTGAGTCGCGACGCGTTGATCTCCGTGTCGCCATAGTGAGCGTACTCTACTAGAGCACGGTACACGAACACGTATTGTTTCTGTTGAGAATAGAGATCAAAATTAGTTAGGTAAAGTTTAGAAGAGGAGGCACGTTAGAATGATGTTTTTCGACAGTCATTTGGACATCTTTGGCAGTCCTTACGGGTACTCAGAAGTACGGGTAAAGTACGGGTACACGAGAGCTTTTTTTTTTTAATTGATCGCCTCTACCCATTTACTTGAGCAACTCAATACGAGAGTTGTTGGGTATCTACATAGTATGTAAAACAAAGTCGCATGACAACTCCTGCGCAGTCACAGCAGAATGGGGTAATCCCAAGACGCAAAAATAGCATATTAGATAGTATGTAGTGTTTAGTAGCCTATTCTTATATTTATTTTGTGGAATTATTTATTTTTGTGCTTATTTTCCTCGTTTAGAGAGTTCGACATGAACTCCTCACACACTACAGCACTCACCAGCGACTGCACCAAGAAGTTCCTCTGCCGCCTGAGCTCGGCGACAGTGTTGAACACGGCGACGTGGTCGGTGGCCCGCAGCTGCTCCAGCAGGCAGTCCAGTGCCACCAGCGTGCCCGTGCGGCCCACGCCGGCGCTGCAGTGCACCACCACTGGCCGGCCCACCATGCTCGCCCATGCTTCGTTTACTCTCTGCAAATTAGGGATGTTAATCAGATTTATTCGTGAAGAATTAGAATCTTGAAGATATTAAATTCGCAGAAAATGAAAAAAAAAAATACTTTAGCAACATTTTTTATCAACGCGCAACATTGAGCTTATCTCTACGCAGAAGGTATCAGCGGTCGGCAGAGGTGGAGAAGGGTATGGGCGATATATGTGCACTTGTGCTCAGAAATAAGCTGCGGACCGCCATTGATATTTGAGAGTACAATCATTCATAATTGGCACGAGGTAGAAACGAGTACGAGCACGCACGAGGTTTATGCAGATCAGTCAAACGTGACGCGGGTAAAACCGCTGGAACAAGCTAGTTACCTTGATAAACTTGAGTATGGAGTGCGGGTTCTCTGGCGCCGCGAAGTCCTTCCACATGAGGAAGTGGTACTGGCGAACGATGCGGGACTCGCCGCTGTCTTTCACCTCGCGAGGAGACGTCGGGGCACTGGACTCTGATGCTTCTTTGATATCTTAATTTGCAATATGAAAAACACAATATGTAATCATCGCATCCTAAAATGTATATTTATGTAAACAAACAACAACTTAATCATTTTTTTTTTAATAAATATCGAAACACCAAAAGCTATGATCATGATTCTTTCTGGACTCATAATTACCTCCATTTCTCTTAGCAATGCCGTTGTTTTCAACAATAGGTTGTCCATCAGAATTAGTTGGCTGCTTCGTGATCTTCAACTCTCGCACTATGTAGTCTGAATATCTATAATCAAAGATTGTTTATATAAGAAACTATCTTCCATCCACGATTGGGGATGGTGATCAAAAGTTCTATGTCTTCTATCCATCCAGGAGACGGTCTTGGTTCTAAGCTACTCCCTACAATTTTTTTGCGAAATCGGTTTAGCCGTTCTGGAATTATAGAGTAACTAGATGCAGAACCATTTTGTGAGATAAGTACCTACTAAAACTATATGAAGTTTTTGGAAGTTGAGCAATCAGCAATAGTTCTGTGCAGAACAAATACATGTATCTAAGATTAAAATAAACCTTTTTTCCAAAAAAATTATAGAAAAAATATCTTAACAAATAAGTACAAAAAGTAAAAAACAAACCTCTTCTCCCCAACATGATGGACAGTAATATTCCCGAAAGCCCTCGACCCCCTCTCCTCAGGCCAGTATTTCGAGCACTTGACCTTCGAGTACTCTTCAAGATTGGTCAGCATGACGATCAGCTCCAAGCCATGTTCCCAGATCATACGCCAGAAGTCATTGACAGTCGTATCAGTAGGCCCTTGGGCGCATATGAATTGCTTTCTCTCCTGTGAATTTCGTTGTAGGAATAAGCGCAAAGCTACCTAACTTTCTTGGAAAAGCACAGAAAATACAATTTTGGTGAGATATGTTAGTGCTTTTTTTGTTGCCGTTTAGAAGTGCGGTCATGCTGTTAGTTTTCAATATTTGTTATATGAATAAAGCTAAAAGTATTTCGTGAAAATAGTGGCTACTTGTAAAACATAGGTATTCATTAAGGGTCTTTAAATAGACTTTGAAGAATAATAATGAAATACGTTAAAAATAGTTGCCACAATAAACAAGTGATTCATTTGTTTTTATTTATAGGTTGTAATTAAAATTACTTTTCCCTATGGATTTTGTATGGCAGTCACAGAAACAAGTCAAGGCCAATATCGGAGATATTAGAATAGGTTTTTTGGTGGCAACTACCTAATTGTTATTAAAGCTTGCATTTGACTGTAATTAGTTTGTCAGAAAACAGTGAATTTAATAAAGGAAATTGCGGCAATTTTTCGAACCACTAGAGTATTTCTTTTTTCAAGTTCAAGCGTAGTAAATATAGAGCATTTTACGAGTACAAAGTGCATAATATAAATTATAGAGTGCATAGGTCGTAAACCCTATCGTAGATTTGCTCTCTGTCTACTATTTCACAGTCTTTTGGCGCTCTTGGCGTCTTTCTATCATATGGTTTTGGTCAGATCGATGATAGGAAACTATGTCTCAATAACTATAGGTACTAATATTGTAAAGCTGACGAGCTTCTTTGCTTGCTTGAATGCGTTAATCTCAGGAACTACTGGTCCGATTTCAAAAATTCTTTCAGTGTTAGATAGCCCATTTAAGGAGGAAGGCTGTAGGCTACTTTTATAGGGTTCGTGCAGAGGTTCCCACGGGATGCGGGTGAAACCGCTGGCAGGACCTAGTTAATGTACTAATCCCATTTTATATTGTGAGCAAATCTACGATATGGCTAGGACAAAAACATTGAACAGGAAAACACAACATAAAAACGGACAGAAAGCTCAATACAAATTGATTCCACATTAATTATCCCTAACATTCCACGGATTGAGGACAAAATACAAATCTGTATTTTTGTGATAACAAGTCTAATTTTTGTTTAATAGGCCATATAAATAACAACGATAAGGCAATCAACAAATATAAATGAAGGATTTTACTTTGAATTTACCGTGTTCAATTATATTTGATTTTTAATCATAGTTTTGTCAAGACATCCATTGGTTAACTTAATTGTTTGATAATTTTACATGTACATGATTTTTCATGGACTTTCCAAAAAGAAGAAAGTTCTCAAATAGGTTGTTTGTATTTTTAATTATGACTTTTGAGACCGGCCTTATGCCTTAGCAATATTTTTTAAAGATATTTTGTGCATTTAACTATGTTTTATTAATGCAGAATCAATATAGCATAACAAACTACTGCGCGGTACCTGGTTAGGCTCCGAAGGGTCCTTTCGTAAGCGGAGGACAGAAGACAAACACAATTTAGAACAAATCCACACGTCACATACAAGGAAAACATGTGAAAAACTACTACTAATAGGTTTTATTAACTACTGTGAAAGTTTAAAATATGTGAAGGGAAATAAATATGAAATAATGGTATGCTTTTGTGTTTAAAATTAGATGTAAAAGGAAATAATACGTGATTTTATTACCACTATCTACGTGGCTTTCAAAATACTAAAACCACACATCATAAACCAAAAGATAGCTGTGTTTAGTTTTTTCTTAGCAAAACCTATTATAGGGTAAACTGGGTACGGTTGTGCCAGGGTACGGTAGTGACAGTCGCAATTGTAACGAAACTATACGTGATACGGGGGAGGAGTGTAAGGGAGAAAGACGTGGCTCACAAGCCTAAACACGTTTCCCAATATTGCGTTAGCCGGCGCAGGACGTTGACGTAAGCAGGAGCCCACATTGCTTTTCAACAATCAAAAGTAAGTATTTTTGTTCGATTTCTTTTCCTAATTACTGTTATTTTTATACAGATAGATTATCTTGTTATTTTTTTCTTTAAAAGTTGAACATTAATATTTAATTACAAGTGATTTCTTTTTACGTAAAGTATATGGTAAAATCATGGCGATTTTTTGTTTTCAAAATGATGCGTTGAGTACGGTTGTGACATTTTTTTTGGGTACGGTTGTGACGAATATCCATATATATAATAAATCTCATATTATTAATTTTTGGTTTTAGATGTCCAGAATACGTTTGTGGAAGACCGAAAGAGCGCAGTGTGATATCAAAAAATAAAAAGATGCCGATATAGAAGTGAAACAAGGGATTTCGGACGTGTAGCTCAAGCTACAAGCCTTTCTACAGCTACAAGTTTTAACAGAGTAAATGTTGTTTTGTTGATTGTTAAAACTATGATTGTAAGCTTATTATGTTTAACATTTCTACAATAAAAGATATTATAGACCATTTTGATATATTTTTATACATGTCACAACCGCCCTTGGTATGTGGCCGGTTGTGACACTTACCCATTTTTTTTTAAATTGATTTTATGAGTAATACATTGTATTAAGGAACAATATATTAGTGTTTTTACATACACAAATGTCCAAATTGCGATACAAGTTCCTTTTCTGCGAGCTCATTAGTAAAATAACAAAATTATTGGTGATCAAACGAAAATTGGCACAACTGTACCCAGTCTACCCTACTTGGTAAATATTTCTTGAACCTCAATGAAAAGCTATTTTAAAAGCTAGATACGTATTATTTCCTTTTAGCGAAAGATTTTACTATCTACTTAAAATTCCTTGCAAAATTGTGCATTCACTTTGCGAATACAATCCCATAAGCAGTGCTCCATTCCCGCTATTATTTTTGTAGTAAAATTGTAATATTTACATTTAAATAAAGTAACAGAATCTTTACCAAAACCAATGAAGGATACAGGCAAAGAAATAGAAATATTCTAAAAGTACACTTTAGAAGTGTGAAGGCTCTATAAGTTTTGGCCATAAACAAAATCACATTTTTGGCGCCATTTGTTTATATTTAAAAAGAGTTAAGATTCGATATCAAACTACCAAAGACAAAAATTCAATGCCAATTGAAAAAAATATAACATTCCCAGTAGTTTAAGACAGTTAAAATTTTTGCAAGAAATGTTACAAAACGAGATACTACTAACCTGATATCCCATAACATAATTCGCGTTGATATAATCAGATCCTGTAATGCTGTCGATCTGCGACAGTTTGACCCTGGTCTGGTCGTATGCCTTGATGTCAGGATACCGGTTCTTGGGCTGGTTCTCCCTAGCTTCGGAAGCGTGGGTAGTCCGGTCGGGGAAGCATTCGGGAAGCATCTGTAACAACTTGGTAATTTGTGCCGACATATTCAGAATTTTTGAGTGATAGAGTGAGATGGAAGATTGGATTTATGTTTTCGTAGTATTGATGATGTAGTATATGAAGAAAAATAGAAAGAAAGAGAGAAAATACATTTTGAAACCCCCATTTGGAGCTAATAATGACCATGTATTGAGAATTTTGAAGCGAAATGGTGTGATGGCGTGTGAAATTACATCTTTGTAGTAATAATCATCTAGTGGACGTAGTATATGAAGATGAAACATCATGTCTGCTATAGATAGTTCAACTCAGATTTGCGCGCGGCCCTATGTGTGCGTCGGCTTGTAAATATACAACTTTCATTTGTGTGACAGTGACGTCGTCCGAGCATGACGTGTTCTTATCGCTTTTTGTTATGGGTACAGTCGTTTACGAAAATACTAGTTAGGTATTCACGGAGAAATTATTAAGGAGTCAGGTAAAAAAAAATGAAACAACATTCAAAGCTTTTTATTATTAAATATAGTTGTTCATTATTTTCTCATACGTCTTTTCAAATTGACATTTACAGTATCTAAGAATTAAATACTCCTTACATATTTTCTAGCTCGGGGTACGCCGACAATAAATAAAAGTGGGGGCTAAGAATGTAAAAAGAGGTATAATCTAGTATAATAATGTAAACAAAATGTGTGGGGAATTTTAAAAAATTTTATTGCTTCGCACAATGTCGACCAAAATAAGACGGAAGTAATGACACTCATAAATGAACGTTTAAGTCAAATTGATGAAGGGATGTGGGGTAATACCTACTTGTCGACATGTACAAAAGAAAAAAGAAGAATAATTGACATGGAGTCAGAATTTATAATTTCACCTTGGAGAGTAGCGAATCCGAAAATTCATCATTTGATTTTTCAAGTAGCGATTCATAATCATTATAAATAAATAAACATAAAATTACGTAATAACTGTTTTTCTTTAAACACCCGTATATAACCCCTAAATAACTGTATTGCCCCCGACTGTACCTCTTGTCACGCACACAAAGTCACTGAATATGTACAAGGGTTACCCACACATAAGGCCGCGCGCACGACTGAGTTGAACTTACTATATTTAGCTTGAAAAAGTTTAATTCAATAAAGTTAAAAATGCGAGTAATTTTATGATGATGACGATGGTTAATGTGAAAGTAATTTACATCTAAGATTATAAAAAAATTTACAACAATCAACGAAAGAGAAAATTTTGCCCAATAAAAGAACATAAAACTTTTCTCAGATCTCTTCTTGACCAAAGATTTTTAATAAATTTAAAGATAAATCTGTATATTACACTGAAAAATACCTTCTAACTAAATTCAAGAGTAAGCAACTTACTTCGAACTCCTTCTGGAAGCCGTAGTCGGAGTCGACCTGTCGCTGCGCGTACGCACTGGCGAGCTCGTCCTTGTGTATGGGCGGTATGTCCGGGGGGACGGCTGATACTAAGTGCTGTCTACCACGGATATTGTCATACTATCTATACAAGTATTCAGTAGTAAGCAACTTACTTCGAACTCCTTCTGGAAGCCGTAGTCGGAGTCGACCTGTCGCTGCGCGTACGCACTGGCGAGCTCGTCCTTGTGTATGGGCGGTATGTCCGGGGGGACGGCTGATACTAAGTGCTGTCTACCACGGATATTGTCATACTATCTATACAAGTATTCAGTAGTAAGCAACTTACTTCGAACTCCTTCTGGAAGCCGTAGTCGGAGTCGACCTGTCGCTGCGCGTACGCACTGGCGAGCTCGTCCTTGTGTATGGGCGGTATGTCCGGGGGGACGGCTGATACTAAGTGCTGTCTACCACGGATATTGTCATACTATCTATACAAGTATTCAGTAGTAAGCAACTTACTTCGAACTCCTTCTGGAAGCCGTAGTCGGAGTCGACCTGTCGCTGCGCGTACGCACTGGCGAGCTCGTCCTTGTGTATGGGCGGTATGTCCGGGGGGACGGCTGATACTAAGTGCTGTCTACCACGGATATTGTCATACTATCTATACAAGTATTCAGTAGTAAGCAACTTACTTCGAACTCCTTCTGGAAGCCGTAGTCGGAGTCGACCTGTCGCTGCGCGTACGCACTGGCGAGCTCGTCCTTGTGTATGGGCGGTATGTCGGGGGACGGCTGATACTAAGTGCTGTCTACCACGGATATTGTCATACTATCTATACAAGTATTCAGTAGTAAGCAACTTACTTCGAACTCCTTCTGGAAGCCGTAGTCGGAGTCGACCTGTCGCTGCGCGTACGCACTGGCGAGCTCGTCCTTGTGTATGGGCGGTATGTCCGGGGGGACGGCTGATACTAAGTGCTGTCTACCACGGATATTGTCATACTATCTATACAAGTATTCAGTAGTAAGCAACTTACTTCGAACTCCTTCTGGAAGCCGTAGTCGGAGTCGACCTGTCTCTGCGCGTACGCACTGGCGAGCTCGTCCTTGTGTATGGGCGGTATGTCCGGGGGGACGGCTGATACTAGCGGTTGCCGACCGCGGATGTTGTCCCAGTATCTGTGGAAATAATGAATAAATTAGCGATATGTGCATAAAGTATCAAATAATTAAACGTACAAGTAATTAAACTTGTCTATGAATAATGTAATATACCTCTTACTTTTTTGAAAAGGGAGCGGCTGACTGTATTAACCTGTGCTGTGCTGTGTAAGTATCTTAATTAATATTCTTAAAAAGTATGTTATATTTCCCAATGTATTTTTTACTCTTAAAACCGAGTAGAGTCTGGTGTTCAGAATTATATAGCCATCAGACTTTTCACATAACACGCTACAAATTCAGCACATCACTTATATTCACATTCTACACTTCATCAAAAAGTATCGATACACGTTACAACACTAGTGTTACCTGATGGCGGCAGTGATAGGGTTGTGCAGCTCGAGCTGCGCGTGCGCGGGCATCTTGCGCGAGCGCCGCGTCTGCACCACGCAGAACATTATCATCAGCAGCAGGATCACTGCTGCTACTGCGCACGTTATCTGAAACAATACACAACATTTTAGACTGAGACACGGTTTCACTGGTTACCGATAAAGTGTCAGTTAGTAGTTAATACTATCTGCCAGATATAGCCTGCTTGTAATTTACGTCTCCCAAGCCGTTTCCCAACTATGTTGGCGTCGGCTTCCAGTCTGACAGGATGCAGCTGAGTACCAGTGTGCCACAAGGAGCGACTGCCTATCTGACCTCCTCAACCCAGATACTTGGGCAACCCAATATCCTTTCACTATATTAAAATAATATGTAGGCAATTTTTTTTATGATTTCTAAGAAATATTCCTTCCTTATGCACTCGTTAGCAATAGTGTAAACAACGCTCTTACTACTCCTACCTGATGAAAAGTAAAGAGAAACCTATCTCCATCTCTACGGTATGTTTATCCACTCCAAATGTAATCTTAATCGTTTCAGTCGTTTAAGGGCTGATTTATCGATCATCAGTTAACTTCTATCTGAGGAATAAATATGGCGGTTTGACATATTTTCCATACAAAAGCTGTCAAAACGTTAAAAATACTCCTCAGATAGGAGTTATCTGGCGATTGCAAAATCAGCCCTTAGTAGTAAAGCGTAGCAAACAAAAATACTTTTGCACTCATTTTAAGAGGAGAAAGGATTTATTATCCCATGTTTTTATTTCAATTTTAAATATAAAGTAGATTAAAATTTAGCATATAACTCTTCTCGATATATGGGCTAATTGAAAGAATTTTTCAAAAACTTAGCTTTATAATACTAGTATCGATAGAATATTACCTGTAGAGCAATTTCAAGTGCCGTAGAAGGTACGACAACGGGCGGACTGGGCGCCGGCATCAGGACACTCGTGTAATCGCTGAACAACGACTCATCGGAGTTTGGGCTCGCTACAAAACAATAATAATTATTATTAGTGATATATATTATGGTTGATTAGTTAAAATTGGGATAATGTAATACCGAAAAGAACGTGAGTAAATTAATTCTTGATTGATTCATTATAAAAAAATAAAATTAAGTCCAATTTCGTAAGAGTGGGATAGTGACTTTGGGCAGTCTTAAAAAGTAACTTAACTACACTCTCTTTCAAAAAACCTATGAGAATCTTGGTTTCACGGATTTGCTCGATAATACCGTTTTGAAAGATACATTCAAGTCTTCAAAATCAATATTTTAATAGGTGACCATATTATATTTTGCAGAACGTTTATTTCATGAAAGATTTTCCTAGAATCTTCGCATTGCACATATTTTACCATACAGCCATAAATTAATATTTACATACAAATAGTAAAATATTTACTTACTTATAAGTTCCACAAATAGTGTGTAATTAGAAGCAGAGTCAAGAGGGCCGTCTACCACGCGGATGTCAGAATCGTCACTCTGTTTGTCCGACATCGTAGGGTTCTTACTGAAGTCACTGAAAATAAATAAATAAGATGTACATTGCAAGCTTAGCATAACATTAACACAGAGTTTCTTAAACTTTTGTAATAACGGACCACTTTCAAAGGACAATGGGCGAAATGTTTTGATGTTGATCTACTCCCCCTCTAGTAATGAGTCATCATACCAATTCTTAGAACTTTAAAAGTTAGAGCTTATTTTAGATTATATTATTGATAGTTAGTTTCAAGTTCTGAGATTTCTTCTTACAGAATTCCAAGGAAAGGTTTCCGTCAAAATATATGTTTGGTAATGAAAAAAGAAATCCTTCGTAGATTCGCTATTCAACAACAACAATGCGTCTCGTCGATTTTACTTCACAATTTCTTAAAATGTTCTCTTTACAAACTGACAATATCAAATAACACTGCACAGTCAAATCTACGAACGAAACACTACGCATGTGAGACGATTGGACGCCAATAGCTGACTTCAGAGGTGTACTTTTCCTTACATACTTTTATGTACCATTACACCATTGTACAAAGGACCAAACTCTCAAGTATGAGGGAGGGGGCCCGATCCCAGGTCAGGCAAGTACCAATGCAACTTTTCTAAGTTTGTATGTACTTTCTAAGTATATCTTAGCTACCAATGACTGTGTTTCGGATGGCACGTTAAACTGTAGGTCCCGGCTGTCGTTGAACATCATTGGCAGTCGTTAAGGGTAGTCAGAAACCAGTAAGTCTGACGCCAGTCTAACCAAGGGGTATCGGGTTGCCCGGGTAACTGGGTTGAGGAGGTCAGATAGGCAGTCGCTTCGTGTAAAGCACTGGTACTCAGCTGAATCCGGTTAGACTGGAAGCCGACCCCAACATAGTTGGGAAAAGGCTCGGAGGATGAGGATGACTTTCTATGTATAATTAAAAGCAAACCACTTACTCGTAATACGATCTCTTAGTTCTCTGGTCGTCATTTTCAGGAATCGGATCATCAGTCATCATAATATCACCTTCATAGAGCTCCTCAGGCTCAGTGGTGGTGGTAGTCGTGGTGGGTTTTTCAGGCTCTATATGTACTCGCTTGGGTTTCTTCAGGCAGCGGCGACATCTGTCCTGTCTGAGGGTGTAGTCTTCATCCTTGTTGAAGATAATCTTTTCATCGCCTAACACCAGTTCGTTGTCGTGAGGGAATCTGTCACTGAAAATGAGTTAAAGGCAGGTCATGATTTGCAGTTGAAATGCAGTCCGTCTGTCTAGAGCCTTACTGCGGCCCTGGTACATAAAGGGCTTGAGAAGGAACATGATGGGTTTTAGTCAGTAAGAGTTTGACACTACCTCACGCTGCTAACCCACAGCGGGAGGGATCATTTGATGATTTTCCATAAAAAAAAGGTTAGTGTTTTGCAGAAACAGTAATTTTGTTTATTACTTTTGATACATTATGTAAAGACAAAACTAAAGTGTATTATTATTATATTGCATAGTCCTCAGTAAACACTATAAAGAAACTTTTGCTAACTTCTTTAAAATATTTCTTAGAATTGGATTAGTAGTTCGTGAGATTAGCGCATAAGCAAACGAACTTTTTAGCTTCATAATTCTAAGCATAGGTAATAATTTCCACTACACTTACACATAAACAGTGCAATTTAAAAACTATCCCCCTTACTTATAAAAATCTCTAATCACCTTCTAAGCAACATTTTAACTAATCACTACTTAAGACTTTAAGTAGTGATTAAATGTTAGTTTAGACATGCTTAAGCAATGTTTGTAGGTAAGAATATCCTTAAACAGCCCTTAAGTATTACTTATCATTTAATTCACTTTTATAAGTAAGGCTGTATAACTTAATTCCTGATACTTACTGTGAAAAAACATCAGCGAGGTACGCCCCAAGCTTGGTGTCGGAATCTTTGAAATCAATGACGTGAATATCTTGAGGGGAAGGCAGTGTCTTCCAGTCCACGTTCCCGGGGGGTAGACGCACCATATACACCCTGGAATTGAGAGGAAATTAGGTAGAAAGTGGAAATATAATTATGTTATTTAAATTGTATCTATATTCAGCCCTACTAATATAGTAAATGCGAAAGTAACTCTGTCTGTTACGCTTTCACGTCTAAACCACTGAACTGATTTTAATAAAATTCGGTACAGAGATAGACTTGACGTTGAGGAAGAACATAGAATAGTTTTTATCCGGACTTTTGAGAAGTTCTCTTGGAAACGCGATATAACCGAACTTGACGTGGGCGGAAGCTGGTTATAACAATATTGATAAGATTATATTTTTGGAGGGTGTCACCAAAGAATGTTGAAAAAATATGGGGATGTGACTATTCAAGAAAAATGGTTTCAAATGGTATATAGAAGTAATATATAGTGGTTGTCGGCTGTCATGTTTTTGTAAATATGCTGTGTGTTATGGAAATATAAAATAGAGAAAAATATTGTAAGTACATAAATTCAGGATGTGAGTCTTTTGGATAGTCTGGCAAAAAAACTTGATTATTTATTTTAATTTAGGGCACTTCATAAAAAATATAGAAATTACCTATAACAACATATGGGTCCATTTCGCTCTGTCACTCTTGGCAGATACATTTTAAATCTGTAGGTATTATTTTCCATGATCTGAAAAACGAAAATTTAAAATATCAAGACAAATTATTTGTTTGATGGTGAAACCTCAGCCACTAAAAAACTGGTACGAAACCAGAATGGTCTTCTAGTTTTTTCTCGATTGGGGATCGAAAGTAAGAAGGATTGTTTTTTATATAGGCTACCATATTATGCACTAGCTACCTTTCAGTTTCTGCGATTTGAATAATTCTTTCACTGTCAGGAAGCCACACTATCTGTGATGACATATTTATTAATAATATTATAGGACATAATACCTTCCGCCATCTCGGTCGTGGTGGCGAGTCTGGGGGCGCGAACTCGGTGCGGCAGTAAGTCACATTCTCCTCCCCGCGACGTCTGGTGCGAGTCATGGCGCTGAGCCGGATTGTGAAGTTCGTGTTAGGGGGTAGTTCGTTTATTCTGGAAAAATAATTAAAGGATGTATAAATGTTTTTTTATAAGACACTGCATATTTACCTATTTATCAATCTCGGGCAATGAAAATGAGTCTGTAGCCATAAACTTAAGAGTTGTCTTCTTTTTCTTAGAGAGTCGATGGCAATCGAATACAAATGGAAGCTCAATATTTAGGCACACCCAATTAATGGAGAATGAAGATGTAGAACATTCTCTCAGTATCATTTATTTACCAATATTCTCTGTGCAATTATGTTGGCGTATATTGGGCATTGTAATTATTTTATATTTTCCACCAAATGTACATTATGGAATGCAATAAATGATATGATATTGTTTGTAGTGTGGCTTAGGCGTTAGATTTTTTATTGTAAAATTCAACCTCGCATTTGTTGCTTAGCAATGAGACCTTATACATATATGCACTACATTCTATCATCACCCAATACTCTAGCTAGCCGATCTAAAAAAGACATTTTATTATTACTTACCTAGTACTAGTGGAGTCGTTAGCCATGAACTTGGAGAGAGGTCCCCAAGTGGCCAACTGCTCGGTGCCAGTGCGGTCCTTATACGTCGCGTTGCCTGTTATCTCCATCTGTTGTATTTATGTACATTTTATGTTAGACTAATATTGACTAATTCTGTCTGTCTGTGTTGATCTTTCACGCCTGAATCGATTTTAATGAAATTTGGCACATAGCTAGTCGAGAACCTGAGAAAGGACGCAGGCTGTTTTTATTTGGGTGCGGTCAATAGACCATTTATCTTTGAGACATGAGAAATGGCTAGTCTTAAATGTAGTTTAGAATATAGTGTATTGCAATAATACCGTAACCATTTTGTATTGTTTTATTTTTCTTATTTATCCAGCAAATAAGAAAAACCGGTATTAATCTTATCAAATCAAGGGTCACAAATATTGTAAATGGACTGAATTTACAAGAGACTATTTAGCCCACTTTCAGGTTTCCTTTTTTTACTCCTGTACCTACGTCAATTACAATAAATAATTATGTCCAATATACTCACAGTATACCCCTTAATCTCAGCATTAGGTTTGAGCGGTTCCTTCCACGTCAAGTTCAAGTAGTCCACACTGCATTTCACCTGGACCTGACTGGGCATACCGGGCACTCCATCCAGGGTCGCTGCTTCCATCTCTTCGGACCAATTACCACAAGTGCTCGAAAAGTATGAACAGGCTTTTACCTGGAATAATGCTCAGATTAAAACTTTATGTCATCTTGTAGTTAAGGTAAAAGACTAGCTATGTAGAAAAGCTTATGTGTCCTTGTGGAAGAAAAGCCCTAATATGACTTGACGTCACAATTTTAAAGTACTTAGGTAAATTTTCACCAACAACATAAACATCAGTTTTTCTTAAAATAAGTTTCCTTTTGATAATTGTACGTGGAAGTTCATTGTAAACAGTTTATTTAAGAAAACTGATGTTTATGTTGCAGGTGAACTTGGGCTTTAACAACTCGCAAACTTACTTTAAACACATAAGTGTTATGTGGCTCCAAATTTGCAAACATATATGGTTGATTGCTACCATTCCTCTCGTGGCATACAGTGAAAGTTTTCTTGTCATCCTTCTTATAAGCGACCAGCATATAATAATGTATTAAGTCCGAAATATCGTCTGGCGGGGGCACGAAGCCAATTGTCACCGAAGTAGCCGAAAAACCGTTTATAGAAATATTCGGCACAAAAATCGGCTCCTTAGCCAAAGTCGTCACATTACCGAAATTACTTTCAGGATTATCACCATTGCTCTCCCCGTACTGAGTAATCACTTTCAACCTGAATTTGTATGTCGTCGACGGTTTCAGAAAGCTCACAACGAAAGATGTGTTCTGTGGGTCGATTTTTGGGTTGGAAGTGTAAAGTGTCCAAGTAGCATTGTTTCCTTCGTTAAGATTCATGTACATGAGGACATAATCTTTTATGGGCGAGTTGAAAGCGTTCACTGTCCAGTTGACGTAAACCTGAGTGGTGTTTATAGGAATTACATTATTGATGATAACTTTAGGTTTCGTTGTGAGGAGAATGTCTACAGTTCCAGAAAGATTTTTTGAAGACACTGGGTCGTGTAGCTCACAGGAGTAGGTGCCATTATCCTCGATACCATGTATGCGCACCACATAGATGCTCTTGAATCTTTTAGCGTCAATACGCTCGGTAGTGCTATTCTCATCCTTGAGTGTGACCATGTCTTTAGTTTTCAAGTACCATTTCACTTCGCCAGGGTTGTACGCTGACAAAAGTAAATTATAAATTAATTATTATGAATTACAAATACAACACGGCGTTAAGAAATATGAGCGGGGATGCCATAATGCATAACGCAGGCTTTTTTCTTTCTGGCAAGACCAAAACGATCAGTTACGAGTGAACTAACGAGGCGTTCGGGTTTTTTTGAGACATTTGCCAACATGTTTTGGTATACGGAAAATGACTGGATTCAAATAAGGCGAAGACTGTAACATTCCTCATCCCCCGCTCACCTGCATTTTGGCGCGCTACATTCTTAGGAGATTTTCCGTTATGGCACCTCCGCTAGTTCTTTTTTTCTCCATGCAATACAAGAATTTACGACATTACAGTATAAGAAACAAGACTAACCTTCGAAGATACACTCGAGGGTGACGCTAGCATGATTTGTGATGTTTTCCAAAACCGGGCTATTGGTTATGTTCACCAGTTTAGCAGGAAAACTAAGATCAAGGATGGTGACTTGGCTGTCGCTGGTGTTATCAACTTTGCCAAGACAAGTGTAATTGCCAGCGTCTTCCGTTGTAGTATTGAGTATGGACAAAGTTGATATATTGGACATCGCTAATGAAGTGTCTCCCCTGCTGATCGTCTGGTTTATTCTGTTGATATTAAGTTTTGTTAGTTATCTTCCTAAAGAATGTATGTATTTTCACTAGATACACGATTACTTGAACAAGTATGGAAGAAGACATGCAGCTCAGGGCCCAAATAATAAATTGGGACACGGGCAGGGGTTTGATGATGAACACCTATTAGATACACAACACAGTTGACAAGACGTATTATTAGTGGTATATCACCTATACAACAAAAAATAGAAAAGGACTAAAGATTAATCGATCCATGTTGAGTGCAACCGGCTGCGGCTGTATTTACTATCTCTATTTGTAGAAGATACTATCTCCCCTTAATATTAGTCCTGATAATATTCAATATAGATTTTAGCAATTACCTGGATGACATGTTCAGCGGCTTTCCATTGAAAATCCATTCGATCTGCGCAGTGTCAGGGGTGACAGAACAGGTGATATTGGACGTGCCACCCAACTCTCCCTTAACTTGCAAAATCTCTACATTCAACCTCATCTCATCTTGAGCTGTAACAAATTATGGGAATTAATTTTTGGACTGAGATTGGTCTATATGTAGAAACGTTGACCGTTCAAAGAAGACCTAAGAAAGTTGGGTAAGTTTACCAACTGGAGAGGACCCGGGCCAAGACCTACAGAGAGTTGTAAAGCCTACGAAAACGTTGGGGCTATCCAAAAAATTGGATCCATATACTATCATGGTTCATGAGATACAGACTGATGGGAGACAGAAGGTCGTACAGATAGTCTTAGTAACAAAGTTATGTTTTACCCTTTAGGTATCCCAAAAATTGTTAAGTGTGAGCCAAATTGACGGGTATAGGATGATTTTCATATCATGCTGATTATTATTGCCCCGCATATCATGTCCTCCCAAGATCTTCAAGATCAAGATCTTGACGTCTTTTTTATAGAATAGAATAGAATAGAATATCATTTATTTGCATAAAACATGGTATACAAGATGGTAAGTTAAAATATAATTGAACATACATGTTTTGCTCAATACATAAGCGTGCAAATTTTACATGCATAACAATACAATAATAAGTTATCTAATCTTATGCTCTAGGAATTCCTTGACACTGTAAAAGCTATTAGTAGACAACCATTTATATAATTTGATTTTGAATAATCTTATATTTAACATCTTGAATTCATTTGGAATTTTATTATACACGCGGACACACATAAACATGCAATTTTTATTGTATTTTGCAAGTCTTGGCAAAACATCTAATGTGAGCCTGTAAGGGTCGCGACGGCTTCGAGAATGAATATCGCTGGCTCTAGTGAACAGCTCTATATGTCTTCGGACAAACAAACAAATTTCTAAAATATAAAGGGACGGCAACGGTAACAAATCAAGTTTTTTAAATATCGGCCTACAAGAGTCGTCAGGTTGAAGCCCATATATTGCTCTAATGCATTTTTTTTGAGCGACAAACGCTCTATTTTGATCAGTGCTATTACCCCATATAATTAAGCCATAACGTAGCACCGATTCCACATATGCATGATACGCAGTAATTGACGTTTTAATGTTCGTTACGTTTTTGATCTGTTTTAGTGCATATACAAACTTATTAATTCTTTTGGAAACTGTATCAACATGTGCTTTCCAGTTGATGTCTTGATCCAAAATTACACCAAGAAATTTCGTTTGTGTTACCTCGTGTAATCTATGTATATTCATTTTAATATTAGATTTCGCATTTGATTTATTAAATTGTATATAAACGGACTTCTTTAAATTAATAGATAGGTTATTTTGTTTTAGCCATTCAATTAAACTCTCAACTACGTTATTAATTTCAGTTTCGTGGTCGGCAATTGTATTGTTTCTTTTATCAGATGTCACAATAATAGATATGTCATCGGCGAATAAAATACATTTATGATTAGTTATGTCAATTATCGAATTTATATATAATAGGAATAGAATAGGGCCTAAAACACTTCCCTGTGGGACGCCATATTTATTATAACTGATTTCAGAATAGTGTAATGTCAGATCATTATTATTATCCATTCTTGTAATGGCCACACATTGTCGTCTATTATTTAGATAAGACGATATCCATTGAAGTGAAATGCCTCTTATGCCAATTGATTCCAATTTCTGCAGCAATAAGTCATGAGAAACTAGATCGAAGGCCTTAGATAAATCAAAGAACAGTCCTGTCGTGTAATGATTATGATTAATATTCGTTAATATTATTTTTATTACATTGTAAATCGCTAACGTTGTGGATTTATTTTTTTGAAAGCCAAACTGTTCCTTCTTTATAATATTAAATTTATTACAGAATTCTATTAATCTTTTATACATACATTTTTCAAATATTTTCGATATAATAGGTATTAAGGTTATTGGACGGTAGTTATTAACGTCTGACTTCTCTCCGTTTTTATAAAGAGGCTTAACAATTGACAGCTTCAGAGCTTCAGGAAAAGTGCCAGTTGAAAATGATAAATTAATTAAATATGATAAAATTTCAATTAGTTCATTAGTGCATGCTTTAATAATTTTCGTGTTAATTTCATCATAGCCTTCAGAACTTGTGTTATTTAATGACATTATCACCTCTCTAACTTCATTTTTTGATACTGGTTTAAGAAACATAGAGTGGGCTATTGAACATTCGCTACAGTTTAGTGCTACACAATTACTAGAGGAATGCGCCATATTAATATAGTGTTGATTAAAACTGTTGCTATTTCTTTGGGATCTGAAATCACCTTGCTATCAATTTGAATATATTCAATGCTATCCCTATGAGTGTTGTCCATGATCTCATCTTTTATTACTCTCCATACAGCTTTACATTTGTTTTCACTGTTGTTTATGAATTTGATGTTAGCGTTCTTTTTTGATGAGTAAATACATTTTTGTAAAATCTTTGAGTATTTGATGTATTTGGTTTTATTTCTTACATTTTTGCTCTTATAATATTTGAAGCGCAAATACCGTTTTGTTTTGCAACACTGTTTTAGACCTTTTGTTATCCAGGTCTGTTTTCTTTTACTATTAAGGTTCACTTTTATCTTTATTCTTGGGAAACACAGATTATGAAAGAGGCATACTAATTCGTGAAAAGAATTAAATGCTAAATTTAAGTCGTTCTTCGCGTAGGCATCGGACCATGACAGATTACCTATGCATTCCTTAAATTTCTTGATATTATCCAAACTATAATCTCTTTTATAAAAATTATATCTTGCCTGGTTTTGTATCTGTTTTAAGGTTCTGTGTTATACAAATATTTATTGTAATAATGTGCAGAATATTTACGCAGGACGCGAGGTGAGGGCGCGGTGTTCCAGGCCCATTATGAAATAATACGTTCGATATTAAAACACTCTATAGTTCCAAAGCCTTTAGTATGCACAATCGTCACTATCAGTTATATCATCACAAAATTGAAAATACGGCTTCAATCAATGAATGAAGTCATGCTCCCCTAGTCATTCATACGGTTTACGGTCAACAAGGCAGTTGTGTAAAAATTACCTTTATATTAAAAACATTACCCTTTTGTCCGTCACCTAGAGAGACCTACATGGCTTTAATGGTGTAGCATACAAGAGAAATAAGGAAACCAGCTAACCCCAACTAACATAGGTTATGACGAATGCAAAACCGTAGGTAACATCGAATTAATATAACTATATGAGCATTCTGACAACTTTTTCCTCATTTGTTTGGTAAATTATGCTCGTGACAGAACACTGATTTTGCCGGCTAGGGATTTAGGCCCCAAGTTCATCTACTTGTGTTGTTTGCCGTCCCATCGGGCTATGAGAGTGAAGGAATAGTGAGTGCAACTGTGTCTGCGCAAATGCTCGTGCACTATAATATGTCCTGCGCGATCGTCTAGGAGAACATCATCATCATCGCTTGTGTTGTAGATGAAGTTGGGACCTGAATTCGTCAGCTTTCTTTTTAAAACAATTGTTTAATATTAATACTCACATTCAATTATTATATTAAACAATTATTTTAAGAAATTGGTGAAAAATGGGCGCTATTGTTAGTGAATACGAAAGAAATTGCCATTGAATACTTCAGTTTGTAGGTATTTATCCCAATTGAAAATTTTTGGGTAAACACAACTCTCTTGGATTGAAAAGACTATGGGCGATTCAAATAAAGTAATTTATAGGCTGAGTACTCCATTTATTATTCATTAAATGAAGGCTAAAAATAAAGAGCGCATTTTCCCCAGTGTTATTTAAGTATGAATTTTACAAATATTAAGTATTTATCCTTCATTAATTAAATTACTTCGTAGGTTCACAGCCAGCATATTTTGTTGCTATCCAATAATTTGTACATAAAAATAAACATATTAACAATACCATGACTAATACAACAGAGCTAAAGGGATTCTTTGTTTGGCTAAATGCGCTTATCTCAGGAAACACTGGGTCTTGCTTTTTTTTTTATTTTAACCAATCTCTATTTTATCTTTTTTTATCAAATGTGCATTAAAATAACTTATGTGGTACTGTTATAAATATGCCTTATAAATCATCATCATTAGCGTTCCACTGCTGGGCACAGGCCTCCTCTCACATAGAGAAGGATTGAGCGTTAATCACTACGCGTGCTCAATGCGGTTTCGTAATTTGCGACTATACAGCTTTTAAATAAAAATATATACAAATTCAAGCCCTACTATTACTTAATAATATTGATATAGTATTCATGTTTACCAACGCTTAGGATTGAATATTATCTAGTTTGTTATTGACAAAACGGATATGTATTATACGCATCTATCGGAAAGATTACTAATGCGATACAGATAAGAATATCATGCTAAAATTGTAAACATTGATTTCAATTTTTTCCAATGATACACAACAGTTTCTTTGAAAATTTTAAAAAGCTTTCATTAAATAATTTAAACAGAGACACTTATTTAATACGTTTATAGATTAATTTAAATTATATCTAAATGGATACCAAAAATACTTCATCCACCCGAATAAAAAATACCCCCATCTAATCTTACACTAAAATTATTCAAATTGAATCAGCAATTCCTGACAATAATAGTGTGTTTAATCAACCAGTCAAAAAACTCTTGCCTTATATATTTTTTCCGACATTTGCTTTTATTTACTTTTGCAGGTAAGTCGTGGTGGCCTAGTGGGCAAAGAACCAACCTCTCGAGTATGAGGGCGCGGGTTCGATCCCAGGTCAGGCAAGTACCAATGCAACTTTTCTAAGTTTGTATGTACTTCTTAAGAATATCTTAGACGCCAATGACTGTGTTTCGGATGGCACGTTAAACTGTAGGTCCCGGCTGTCGTTGAACATCCTTGGCAGTCGTTACGGGTAGTCAGTAGCCAGTAAGTCTGACACCAGTCTAACTAAGGGGTATCGGGTTGCCCGGGTAACTGGGTTGAGGAGGTCAGATAGGCAGTCGCTTCTTGTAAAGCACTGGTACTCAGCTGAATCCGGTTAGACTGGAAGCCGACCCCAACATAGTTTGGGAAAAGGCTCGGAGCATGATGATTTGCTTTTATTTACTTTGTGTACTAACAAGTACACATGTACTTGAAAGAGCTGATGATAACACTATTTTTAGATTGTAAGTAAACTATTACTATTCAACTTGGTTGGTTGGTTGGCCATGAGAAAGAAAGTGTAAACATAATTGTACTACAGATATAGCAGTAAATACTGTTATCAGTGTCATATACAATTGACGCGTTTATTAGCTTCCAGAAGCTGATAAGATTTCTTATTTGACTCGAATTATGTATATGTAGTGTTCTTTCAAACTATGAATGAATGATGATAACTGAAAGGATTTGACTATTGTTAGAAATGCGGAAACATAATATACATGTGTGTTCAGTATATATGTATAGGTATAGATAACAAAAGAGAGACACCAATGTTTTATTTTAGAAAAAAAAAATCTTACTAACTTCTAGCAGAAGGGAAAATTTAAAAAATATTTTTCAACGGAGTTTCAGTACTTACACCTAAATCTTATGATGATGTAAACAGCATAATATGAGTAGGTACGTTGTTTACACTAAATGAAGTTGAATACACAATACCTAGGCTTGCAGGTCAGGATTTGAGGCTAAGCGTAAACAGCCATTTATTATATTCAGGCCAAAGCGTAAACATAAGTCAGTATCATAAAACAAGATTCAGTCAAGTAAACTAAAAAAAACTTATTTACTGAAGAAAACATATATATTTTATTCTATCCAATTAATTCTTAATATATTCTGTTTAATTATATTATGAAAGAAAGGACAAATTAAGTTAATATTCCTTTTTCCTCCGACAGCATAGGTTTGGCTCACCACAAAACAAACAATTTATATTGCAACAACTATGGACACTATTGTGTCCATAGTGTAGAAAACTATTGTTTGTAGTTCACATGACAATGTGACACTAGAGAGTTTTTTTACAATATATACTTAAAAGTAATTGTGTTCAGATACATTTACCTCCCCACTCAGAGACATTTAATGATTACTAAGTCACTCCTTAGTGATGGAATGTCATACAAATCCTTCACTAAGGAATAGCTTAAGCAACCATTAAATATCTCTGAGTGGGGAGGTTAACCCTTATGTGAGTGACGAGGTACCCGGGTACCTTTAGCATTTTCAAATTTAAAGAAAAGTATGTTTTACGCTCCGTAGGTGGCTGTGATTTCCTGAGAGCTCTTAACTATTCATAAATTATATATTTTTTAATATTTTAACCCAATCCGCTATTTACAATGTTTTGTGGAAACCAAAACATAATATAAAGTCACAATGGAGTGACAAGGTACCCGGGTACCTCTTTATAAAATGGTATTATTATGATGTTTTATTTCCATAAAAATGACAAATTCTTTGTTTATGCAGAACTTGTAGGTACATCTCTCGAAGCAGGTGTTGGACGAGTTACTGCATGTTCATCACAAACTGATTTTTTACAGTTAGTGCAAGCTTTTCGTGATTTTCTTGGCTTGCGTTTGAGTTCTCTGCATATGTAGCAACTTCCGACGACTGTAACTCGTCTGGTCCGACTTATAGAAGTTGTAGATCCAGAAGGAATCGAAAGCCTAAGTTCTTGCTCAAGCACCTGCATTGCAGATCTTACATGTGATTTTCATGTCACAATGGATTTTTTTGATATTTCTTCTATATTTTTACCACACTGTTGTAGACATAATGATTTCAAAAACTTTCTACGTCTGTCACTCGAGACAAATTGTGTGTTATGTTCCGTGTAAATGATATGTGCTGCCAAAGCTATTGCAGCTATTGTTATAGCAGCAGCATATATCATTTGCCAAAGCTGCAATGTCAATAATAATGTAAAAAAAGTCCACCGATTCGTTCTGTGTTTTACGGTGTATTCTGCTAACAACTTATCCATATTGTCCACTCCACTTTTGATTTTGTTATAGGTATTATAAAATTATTTCTGGCTTGGCAGTTTCCTTATCACTTTCAATAACTGGTGACATATGCATTGATGACAACATTATGACTGCTTTATTCATTTTGGGTACATAGGAGCTCACAGTTGCTTCTTTGCTAAAGGCGAAGTTAGAAGCATAAATCACCCTCTCCTTGTGTGCTTGCATATTTGGAGGATGAAACTTTTTATTATTTTTTTTTACCGTTCCAACTAGGTGTCATGTTCCACAAATTCAAGGAATGAACCAGTTGAAAAGATATAAAAAAATTATCCGTAGCTACATTTAGTCCTGAATTTTTCAATTTAGCCAAGAGATCTAACACAATGTATTGAATGGACTCAAGTGTTTCTTGTGCTTGTCCGATCGTCAACTGTTTAGCTTAACTAAAATAACAATATTCAAAATGAGGGTAATTTTAAAACAGACCTTGATTGTTTACATTACGTCTAAACTGTATGAAGGTACCCGGGTACCTCGTCACTCTAATAAAGGTGTTTTATTCGTCACTCACATAAGGGTTAATGAGATAGGGGATTTATTAAACATAAACTCTCTTTTTTCGTCATCTTTAATTTCAATTTGTTTGATACACACACAGACAAGTCAAACGTATTTTACAATAGGCTTTAAAATCAAATGATCATAACTTGTCTGCTGAGCCTATTCTCAACTATGACAGTGTCGTCGCCCAGACTAAATGGATACAGCTGAGTACCATTGGCTTACATAGAACAACTTACTGTATGTTATATATCTGACCTTTCAACTTAGTTACCCAGGTAACCTGATGGCCCTTAGTAGGACTGGTTGTCAGACTTTCTGGCATCTGACTAACGATAGCAACTGCCAAGATGTTTCAATGTGAGCTGGGATTCACCAATTTATTGTGCCTTCCGAAACACAGTCATTAGTGTCCAAGATATACATTATTACGTGATCATAAAATTATTTATGTTTCAATTAAATATTTGAGATTGATAGCAAAAATTTTAAAAAGAATTTAACAAACATTTAGCAGTAAATGATAAATGATAAAAAATAATTTATTTTTCCTGTAGTTACCAAACAGATTAGTGACAATAATGATTCAATTATTAACTGTTTTGCTATCCATCAGAATAAACCGAGATAAACCTTATTAGTTTGCCTATGTTATAAATATTATTTATACTTAGGTTTTTATTTGAACTACAATTTGAACATGAATGGCAGTGGTTACGGGTAGTCAAAAGCCAGTAAGTCCAACAACCAGTTTTACCAGGTATTGGGTTACCCGGGTAACAGAGTTGAGGAGGTCAGATAGGCAGTTGCTCCATGTAAAGCACTGGTATTCAGCAGCATATAGTTAGACTGGAAGCCAACTTCAATATAGTTGGGAAAAGGCTAGGTAGACAATGTATAATTGTAGGTTTATTAATGTTATCATACAATAGTTAGTAACAAAGTTAAGTTACACAATACTTTGTTAACTTTTTACAAGCAGATTCATCAACAAAAGCTTATTTTATCTAAAATGTTGACCATGAACCTGATTGAAAATGTGTTAACTATACCTAACTATATTATTTTTTATGATACTAACAAATAACTATCATGAAATGAATCATAACAGGAATAATTGTTTAATATTTTCACTTAAATATAAATGTTTATCCTGTTGAAACTCGGATAATATTCGTTTTGAACATTTTTAGACGTGAAAACTATGGAAAGCTCAGCATTCAACCATACTACTGTTTATTACCAGATTATTAGGATCTTAATTTAAGTTTAAAAGCTTAATATTGTAACTAAACAGCATTTATACACGTATATCAAACAGGAATACATTCATTGCCATGCTAAATAGCATCCGCTGGCAGCAAATTTTGAGGAAACACATCAATTGAAAAAAATGCGCGTACAGGAACAAAAAATATTGTCCAGTTACATGTTTCTATGTGCCGAACAGTAGATACACACGTTCGATATTGAAATGTTTAAGTTCCTACGCTGAAACAATCTAAAATTGTGTATTACTCACCTAAAATTGGATACCATAGTCCCATACACGGCATACACAGAAAATATAGAACAAGTGCCGCGGGATACTTCCCGACGGTGCTACTCATTGTCATGGCGGAAGCACCTCGTTTTTACAAATAATATGCGCAAAAACGCGACATTAAAGTCATCGCACGGTTATTAAACCATTTTCTATTCACTTATTCAACGATAGCACTGATTAATTCTATAATTATCACGCAAAACTACAAAGCGGCTGACACCCAAAGCCGAACAAACAATCCCACTGGGAGTGTTGCCAGCTCAACTAAATAAAATTACTCTGCTGCGCACTTTGCTGACCCAACTGCTCAGTATTTTTGTAACATTATCCTTATAATTTTTCTGTTATCAAAATGTTAAATTATCCTCATTTTACAAATGATGAAACTTTACCCTTTAAATCATTAGTACACAAAAGGACCCGTTTCAAAAGTTTTTGTTGTTATTAGCTAAAAATTACTCATCTTATGACATATTTTTTTTTTCTTATTCATTTAACAATAACTTTGCACCTAACAGTTTAAAGCAAAGCCGTCATGTTTACAAATATACAAAAAAAAAAACAAATTCTATAATTTGTAGAGGATAGCGGGAAATTCAAATACTAAAATTCCTAAGCATCAGAAAATGCTTATCATCAAACTAGTGATTGATCATAACTTACACTCACAAACACTGTTCCTGCAACTGTTTCGGGCATGCTCCCCAATTTGGTTCCTATATTATTTCTATAGCAGCCAAGTTCAATTAAACCATTTTATTGCCTTATAACTGGAACCACTCTTGCTACAATAATATGCTCGGAAATAATAGGATAAATTAATTGTTGGTAACACCATAGGTAAAACTTATAATCTGTCTATGGTTTCGCTATACCAAAGACCTTCGTTAATGAAACGGGGTAGGCAGAACATGGTATAAAAAAATAATATTATATCTATGTAAAAAAAATATTTAAAGATTTCCCGAAAATGAAAACTGAACGAAACCTGAAATAATTACGATGACGTAATAATTTTTTTAACTGACCAAAACAACGAGAATGTGGTTAGTGGTAGGTACCTAACTAATATACAAATTGTCCAGTACTTAATGTTATTTAATTTTGACCTGCAATAGGACATTCAGTAGATATCAGGGGCCCGATTCTCCTAATTTTACTTAAGCGACATACGATTCACGTTCAACTCGATTCGACTGAGATCCAATACCGACTCGATCACGATTGAATCGTATGTGGCATTCCGCTATTTTTTCTTTGAAATAAACGTTTTTATCCTTTTCTGTCATTCAATAATAAATCATTTTGTCTGCAAATGATTTACGATAGCAAAAAGATTGTACAGCAAACTACCGTATAGACCAAAATCACCAAAATAGCAGACCAATCGCACACCAATTAAATGTCAATCGAATACGATTGGTCTTTTATTAGTAGCAGAATGTCCGATATGTTAAAACTGCTATTCCGATCATATTGCGATTCGATTTCTATTCGATTTTGACATTATTAACTTAGGAGAATCGGGCCCCAGAATGTTTTTGTGTATTTGGTCGCCCATTTTCGTCGGACGGAAGCAACATCGCGCGAATGTTAGGAAATATTGTTAAGTACACCTCTGCTAAGAGCCATTTCGAGAGTGGTCGCAAATTCGCAATGCTCGAACACAAACTTTCTCATAGCGGGATCGGTTTCATCGCACACGAGCGGCGATTCTCATTTATTCTTTAGGAATTCAGTTGGTGTTTTAAGCTAAACTGTGTCTCAATATAAAAGGACCCAAATATTTAACGATTTCTTATTCTAATTAATATAGTTTTCATTGGTATAAACCTAAGTTGTATCTAAGTATTAGAATTCTGGCTATTAGCAGCATTCGTAAACGAAATCTGCTCATCTCTGAATGAGTCTTTTCAGTTTAGAATTGGATGCTGTTACGCTATCTAAATATTTTATCTCTTTTGATCACTAAAACCTGAAAATATTTTTGATATTTTTCATTGTAAGAATTATTACTACATAATAATTTATACGCAAACATGCTTTTTTGCAAGTAGTAGTACCTATGAAATGATGCGGCAACATTATTTGTTTATTGACATGACAAATGACAGACGGCGGGGTCTTGTTCGATGGCAGCTCGATTGGTACAATTTAGACGAATTAAATGACTCGTTATAGAGATTATTTCC
Organism: Helicoverpa armigera; assembly: GCF_030705265.1. Lineage (NCBI taxonomy): Eukaryota > Metazoa > Arthropoda > Insecta > Lepidoptera > Noctuidae > Helicoverpa > Helicoverpa armigera. The sequence goes on along the minus strand of NC_087145.1, from coordinate 3,171,206 downwards.
GCTCTTATCCGATAACGAAGTAAAAATGTGTTTTATAAATACTGTTTAAGCTGTTCACGCACGCTTCTTACGTGCGTATTGTGTTATTAAGATGTATATTCATTACACCGTAGGAGCCATTTTTATTGTATTTATTTTGTGCGTTCATTGTGATAATGTAGCCAACGACAACGAAATCAAGGAGATTTACGGTGAGTAAGATGCTATATTAATTATTTTGATGTTGTAAGTTATGGGTGTTGTGTTTTTTTGTTGTTTTGTAGTATCACGCCTATAATCTGACCGCCCACGAACTCGCCGTGAGATCCTAAAGGTGCACCCCGTCGGATCATGAACTGAACATGAGATACAGTTTACTAACGTTTCTGTTGTTAATTACCATACAAACTTCCTGTATGCATGACCCTAGTAGTTGTTACCTCTAGTGTGCTTCTCACATGGACATTGTTTTTATACTATGATATTTTTTTATAGATAAAGGCTGTTTTGTTTTGCCTCATTAATACAAATTAGAAAAAGAATACTATCCCAGTAACATATCCACCTAACGTATCATATCCAAATATTCATTTTCATTATCTGTTTTATATTCCATACATATGTCTTATTAGAATTATAAGAAACTACCCAAATCTGTTGTATACCAATGTTGGAATATTTTCTAATTTCACATATTTCACAGCAATTTCTAATGCATACTTACCTAATTATAAAATCTTTCATTCATAAATAATTCAGACCCATTAGTATTTGTAAATTAAAAACATAATAAACAACAACCACCTCGTGCCATTTATAATACAATTATTATTTATACATAATGCATTAGTTAGTTTTATGTAAACAACAATTAAACGTATGGTTTAGTATTTATGATATGTCATGTTCCAAGAATGACCAGAGTTAGGATCATCATATACCTTGTTACTTGTCATCATCATCCTCCTGCTCTTATCCCAATTATATTTCGGATCAGTGCGGCATGTTTTCTCCTTCCATACTCTTAAATCTGCCGTCATTTCACAACTTATCTTTTTCCAGCTATATGTTTTTTGCACAATCCATCCATTGTTTCTTTGGTTGTCCTCTTTCGCTATTTCGCTATATCCAACCACGTTCATGTCAATACCTGGTTATTTTGACAATAATCACTAATTAGCTTACAAAAAAATAATATATCACACAGACTTTAATATGTTTTTGCACAGCTTCTTACAACCGGATAAAAGATACTTTTTGGAGCACTAGTTATTATGAAACAAGCAAATAAATATAATTTGTTAAATTGACATTTACTAAAATGTTTAGTAGATTCATAACAAACCTTATTACTACCAACTATTCCTACTAGTGTTCAATACAGTGTCTGCGTTGACCACTTATCTACTTACAACCCAGACGTAGACTGTTTTTGGACTTCCCACAGCATTACAAGTATTTAAATTAAAATCAGAATTTTATTAATAGCATTAAATAAAACATATAAGATTTTACTACTTAATTGAACGATTAATTAACACATTGTTTTTAGGCACCCAATTAACAATTAATTTACTACAATTATCAACCAATACATTTTGGTTTAACTATTTTCCTCTTATTTATTTGGTGCCTAAAAGTTCGAGTCAAGTTTTAGATAGTCGATATAATTATCTAGATTAAGATCTAGATTAAGATTATCTAGAGAAGATTTTTTATGCACAAATTTTTCTTTACGTATTTGTTGTAATTGCGGAAATATAAAAACAAAATCGGTGAACATATCAACTGTCTAATCATCACGGTTCATAAAAGTTAGAATAAATGATAGGGAAGTCTTAGGTTTTTACTCTTTGGGCAAAGAACCCTGAAAAAGATGGTACAATGACCTTTTTTATCAGTGATATTCATGATTTCTGCCAGACAACCATAGGATGGCCCAATATGCAGTTATCAACATGCACTGACATTATCACCCATATCTATGTGATATATCGATTGCACTGATATTCGTTTTATTTGTACTTGGATAAACATACTGATATAATTTTGCAAATTATGGTCTCGTACATGTGATGCATACAAGAATTTCTTAATATATTATACAAAAAAAACCGGCCAAGTGCGAGTCGGACTCGTGCACGAAGGGTTCCGTAAATTACAGTTAAATCAACCTATCTCAAAAACTATAAGAGATACTTTGATCAAACCAAAAATCGTTGAAAGAGTTAATTAGCATGCATCACCTCTATTTTTTTTAGAATTTTATACCCCGTAGTTATAAAAATAGAGGGGGGGGGGACATACTTTTTACGACTTTGAGAGCTGATATCTCAAAAACCGTTCACTTTAAGAAAAATGTTTTTTAGAAAACTTTATATCATTTTAAAAGACCTTTCCATTGATACCCCACACGGGTATGTACATCGAAAAAAAAAATTTCATCCCTCAGTTACATGTATGGGGGGCCCCACCCCCAATTCTTTTTTTTACTATTTAGTGTCATATTTTTGTAGCGGTTCATACAACACATATTCCCATCAAATTTCATCACTGTAGTACTTATAGTTTCCGAGTAAATCGGCTGTGACAGACGGACAGACGGACAGACGGACAGACGGACATGACGAAACTATAAGGGTTCCGTTTTTGCCATTTTGGCTACGGAACCCTAAAAAGTCTGCTCTGGTATTTCCTATATTAACTTACTTCACTTCACAGTTGAACCGAACAGTTATAATGACTACTTACTTGAATCCAGTTAAGCTTTTACATGACTCATCAACTTGTTGAAGGCGGACTTTTATTGTATTGGTTATGTTTGTGCTGTTAGTAGTTTTACAGTAAATGCAATTTTATTGGTCTATGTGATCTAGGTGAATATTATGGTTAGCAATATCTTGGTTTTTGATCACCAGACAGAAGCATGACCCCATGGAAAACTGATACAAGAATGCTCATCATCATGTGCATATTTACTTCTCCAATATTGGGCTTAAAGCTTTTCTAACAGAGAAGCCACTATATCATTGATCTCTTCGTATAAGTTTTAATAGAAAGTTTAACAAGTCCCATCTCGGCAAAATTGCAAAATATGTCGCCAATATTACTTTGCATCGTGTTTTTTTCTGTCGGTCGGAAGCGATACGTACGGGGTATAATCCCGGCATGTAGGTGTTGTCACATACCTACATTGTTTATTATTTTTGTGGAGGCATGGAAGGATACTTATGTCTAGAAAAAAGCGATTTTTAAGGATGAGGATCGAACACGAAATTAGGGAGACTTGCAATTTTGCGTGCCGAGGTTTAACTCGCGGTTGTGTCCATATGTCTCCTCAAACATGATTCTTAACTTCTATTTCTTTGCTTCTTGTAAAGCACTGGTACTCAGCTGAATCCGGTTAGACTGGAAGCCGACCCCAACATAGTTTGGGAAAAAGGCTCGGAGGATGGATATTTCTTTGCATCCGACACTAATACATAATTTTGATGTAACTAGCTTTAGAGTACATTTCCGAGCCACGCGTCTGTAGCGCTCGGCTGCGATCGGCTGCATGCGGCTGACGCATCAATGGTCATAATATGTATGGGAAATGTATGTCACCGTCTTCGAGGTATAAGACACGTCAATATCGCTCCATGTTCTTATAATACTCTTGTTAAGTCGCAGCCGCGATTGTCTATTGGATGCCTCGAAGATATGCTCAAGAATACTTGAGTGATTACCACTTTTTCAATTGAAAAAAAGAGAATCGTTGCAATGAACCTAGTTGATACTTCGAACTAAAGTTAACTGATAACTAAAGATTCTGTCTTTATTTTCGGTGAGATAGTACTTACAACATCTTGTATTCCTGTCATCAAAATGGATCTATCGACATTTATTTACTCCAGTTCGAAGTATGAATGAAACACAAGGTCTCTCCAGAAATGGTTTTAAAAGTTTTGAAAAGAGTACAGAAAAGTATAGAGTATTTCTTCATACAGATGGGACTGTTTGAGGTTTATCGTCTTCGAAACGTGGTTGGTTATTCTCGCATCGAACTACCCATCACAATTCACAGCCACATTTCATGCATGATTGGTGTTCACCAATTTCGTAAGAGATATAATAAATCAATCCATTTTTAGTGACCGCGAATTTACGCATCCATAAATTCACCATTATATCGGTCCATCAATACTATTGTATGCAACCGCGACACCATACAGTATTTTGAATAAACAAATAGAACAAAAACAATCCTTCATTTTCTATGCCTTATTGGAATTCGAATTCAAGTAAACCACTATTGTTGATTTAATAATAGTAGAATTTCTCAATAGTCTTCAGTTTTACGCCACTGAAAAAAAGGATTCTTAAAATGATTGCTATTTTATAATAGTCATACTTATTGATACATCATTCAATTAACGTTTGTATGAAATGATCAACGAATTTGAATAGAGTTTACATACCTACATAAAGGGACCTTATTGGACTTAATCCATCATTTAATTATAATTGTGTTTACCATAGAATTACTTTAAAAAAATACACAAATTATACTGACCCGTGTAGTAGTTGTATACTATGGTCCATCGACGGTGCATGATTCCCGTATGCCAGTGAGTCACCGGCTAATGGATTTGACCTTACTCTGCGGGTCCGCTAAGGGGCCGGTGCAACTGCCGGCGAGAAACTATACGCTGTATTCTCTTTTTGTTTGTGAATCGAGGAAATATTGAGTAAATGCCAATTTATGTCTGATTTTTGAGGTAGAAAATTCCTTTTTGAGAGATATGTTAAACCTTTTCTTGCTAGCTGTACGAAAATGTTACGTTTTGGTGCTCGAATGCGACTTCTATCGTTGTGAATCTTTGTTTTTTTAAACGTTTCTAAAATGAAGAAATTCAGCTTTATTTGAGTATAGTATACACTCCTAGTTCAACCAAAAATTCCTAGTCTTATCATTTCTAAATCAGTCAGACTTCTTTTTAGAAACAGTAAAAAAACTAGCACGATATTTGAGTCAGTAGGCTTGTCTGTAATTCTAGGGATTTCCCATTTTTTGTTGAAGTAGAAATCTGTACCTTTACAATACAAATTATATGTTATTTTGCAAAAGTGTTTGTCTATAAACTATACATTGTAGTTTTTATAAGAAGATTGAAAGACTAGGAACGCCTACGCTTGCCAAAAATCATATTTTTTCTTATTCATTTCCAAGAGCTTGAAAACCTGTTAGATATGCACTGGGTTTAATTCCTCTTTGAATCACGTAGATGGCTCACTTTTGTGTTTTAAATTGCAGCATATTATAATATTATATATTAGCAGCATATTATATATTATAATAGCATTTGCACATTTCACTTTATGCTAATGTTGAATTCAGAACATGTACAGCAATAATAATGGTCTTAAAAAAGACCTTAAAATAACACAAATCTGAGGTCTGGAGAGGTCTGTGCCTTACCCATGATACAGATAAAATGACAAACAATGCTACTTACCTATGTGTTTCGTATCAATCAGTGCATCGGACAGCACGTAATTGTTGGTCCAGCACCCTGATCTCTCCCCGGTCGTGTTGGATGGCTGTCCTATCGGATATGTCAGGAAAAAGAGGTTGCATCTGAGTTTGCGAGTATACTGGTCCACTATGATATATCCTGCGCATCTGATCTCTTTAGTAAACAGCCACCGTGGCCAAAAATCAGTCATGATGTCATTATACTTAATTATTATGAACCATACGTTTGCTCACATTTAAGTACGGACGGGTACGGACCCAGATAATATAGTAAGTTACAGAAATTGGCTGACCTAGCAGTAACCGCTATAGTTGCTTTCTTGAAACCACTGCCCGTCTCGTTTTCCTAGTAACATTAAACTACCATTTCAAACTTGTGGCTTTTGTACGTAATTTTTCCCGTTATCCCTTTGATTTCTGGTATGAAATGCGTAAGAGACCCGTGTGTTTTTTTATATCATGAGGTCCTTATCCGTTTCAAAAGGATCCTTATCCTCACCGTTTCCAAAAGGATTTTGGTGTGTAAAGAACAAACTTAAAACAATAAGGGCCTTACTACAAAAACTTTAAACCCTGTTTTACACTTGTCTAATAAAATTTTGGCTGCAAAATGAACCATATGTCAACGTCATAATTTGACATTTTTTTAGACAAGGCATAAACTGACGTTTAAAAGTTTTTGTGGTAAGACGGTAATTGATACGCAATGAATATTCTGAAAAATTAAGTTCGATTCGTTGGTATTCGACAATCGCTCGCTTCTGAAGTGAATAATGGCATCATTTTTTTAGAGAATAGGAGAATAGGAGTGATGTTATTGCTATTGATGATATTTCAATTTACTTCATTAAAACAATCATTTTTGCCAAAAACTTGACACAGCTCTTTGCCCCTCCTTCCTTTCTTGTTTTTATTTGCCCAGAATTACTAAGTTACTTTACTCCCTTATTCCAAAGCCCTGGTCAATGCGTGGGAAGTTGTTGTGTTTCAGATTATTGAGCAAGTTTTATTTACTTTTTGGTATCACTTCAGTTAATCTGCCCTTGCCATTATTATTGTTCAGAAGTAGGCCGTTGAAAAAGTTATGGAAATTGGAATTTAAATTAAGGGGGACTACTTAGATGAGGGGAAAATACATGGAAGGTGTATCTAGAGTCATTTACATAGAGATAGATTATACAGACTTAGCGAGGAACTATTCATATTCCTAGATACATGACATTTATGATGCAAAAACTCGCTAACCAAAGACATAAAGAAAGTGTAAATTATAATGCGAAAGTGGTTTGTCAAGTTGCATGTAACATTAAAGTATTTCAACGATGACAGTCTGCTAGTGGTATATCATACGGCTGTCGTTACGAAGTGATTTGATGAAATGTTTATATGCGGTTCGCTTTCAACGACATCAAGTTTTTAGCGTCAACCAATTGGTGATATTGCACCTAAACAGATGTGTCGCTGGGGAGCTTGTTGTGCCACTTCTTCCCAGCAGTAACACATGGAAGGTTGCGTTTAGAGGGCTGTCGTTTGTTTAGACGTTTAAAATTTTCTGATGTGAATAAACCTTTTTGAGTTTAAGTTTGAAATTATGGGAAGTGGTATACACATGTATTCTGTGATCGAAAACGACAGTTGCTATACCTTATTTTATCATGAACGATGTGGCAGGATCTCTGGTAAACCGTTCGCTAAAAAATCGCCCTTTTGGGTGTTGCTGATACTGAAAGAATTGTGTGTGCAGTATGTGCTCTGGCGTATAGAGCTGTAAGGCGATTATACCAATATACAAACATACGTTCTTTAAAGGTGCTGCTTGTAAATCCATATTAAGGAACAACACACACACATGGTTATGTCTTAAGCCATTTAAAAGGTTGCATATAATTCAACTACTGGTCGAGTCACGATTAAATAGAGACCTACGATGCTGGAATGATGTTGTATAAAAAAGCCCATTCCAGCATTATTCATTCATCTTAGATTATTATCATAATGTGCATCGCTCGTAAAATTACCGTACTCAAATCGAAATGAAAAAATCGTAAATATTAACTACTACTACATATTCATAGCTCGTAAAAACGCAATGTTATTGTATTATACAATGGGACACTGACCTCTTTACTACACAATTGTTTGAATAGCTACGTAACACTTAATTGTCACACCTAACAGCTAGGTTTTCATTGAGTTTCCACTACAGCGATCAGCTGATTTACAAAAATAGGTTTTATTGTGGAAATTTTAGGTGTTAAAATTGATTGTAGTGTAGGAATTTGCCTGATGGGCCTCGGCAATCGTTAACACAGTTACCGCAATGTTAAATGTTGTTTGCCTTTGTAATTAAGGCCGGGGTTCTTTGGCCGATTGGGATGGGAGACTTTTGTTAGAATTTAGTTTTGGCAGGTTTGGGAATGAATAAATGAGGTATAAAATGAATAACACTGTGGAAACACCTTTGTGAAAAGTTTAGCCGTAGTTCCCACATGTTTGATAACTGGTAAATATACACGTGTATAAATAATAATAAAAAGGTGATCTTGATCTATCGACCCATTTTTTAATTAATAAATCTTTAACTGTGTCTAGCGTATTTAGAAACCGCGCTTATCATTTTAATTTCCACAAAACTGCAGCCAGCACCAACGATTGCAATCCAACACGTCATTCAATAAAATTTTCATAATAAATAAACGCAGTAATGAATACTTAAATACGAATTCATTATTGAGGATTGAATTTCACCACATCTGTTTTCTAATGTCGTAAGTATTAAGTTAATGTCCAATAGACGGACGAGACTATCTGTTTCTATTTAGTAGAGTGTGAAGATCAACTGAGTGTCAATCAATTATTAAGACGGATACATCGTCTAGCAGGATGCGGGATACACTCGGAATGGAAAAGCGTTTGATATAGACTTGACTAAAGTATATAGTAACGCCTAAAATATCGATTGCAAAATGTTTCCATACTAGCTTGCCTTTTGAGGGTCAAGGAGTCTTCTTCTGAAGAAGAAATGACCCACAGGGTAAAAAGTTCGATCCCGATACTCGATACTGATAATAGCAGCAGAGGTAGACGCTTGAAATGTTCGCAGGATACTGAGAATATTAACTTCTTTTCTATCAAATTAAAATTTGAGGAGCTTCGCGTATAACAGACATGATTTTTTGGCCGTTTTCCATATTGAAACCTTCGTGCACAGGTTCAATCAATGTACTTACATGCCCATCCATTTTGGACTTCTGTAACAGATTTATTATTTCTTGTTTTTACACGCTTTTTATTAGCTTCACCTGTATGTTTGTATGTTTGTAGGTTTGTATGTTTGTATGTTTGTTTGTAACCGACTTCTTTGGGCGCGATTTTGACCCACTTTAAACGGCCAGATTTCGTTCAAACTTTGTAGATTTATTGAGGACCGATGACAATACACTAATTTGATAAAATTATTCCATTTTAACCGACTTCCCAAAAAGGAGGAGGTTACACATACACATCGATTACTCCGAGGTTTATAAACCGATTTACGTGATTCTTTTTTTGTTCGACTTGGAATAGCTGCCAGTTGGTCCCATATTCATCAGGTCAGGATCTGATGATGGAAACCCTGAGAAATCGAGGGCAACCTTCAAAACTTGTAGGCATACATAGGGTGAAAACTTGACACTTAGGTGTACGCCTAAAAGCACTATTCAACTGTGAAGATTTGGAGCTGACCTGATGATGGAGACCAGAGAGGGTCGAGGGAACTCGACAACTAAATATATAAACTACCTCGTGTTTGGGCTTAAATTATTAGTATTGACAAGACCTTTGCAACAGTGAAGGTTTGGAGCTGACCTGATGATGGAGACCAGAGAAAATGGAGGGAACTCGACAACTGAATATGTAAACTACCTCGTGTTTGGGCTTAAATTATTAGTATTGACAAGACCTATGCAACAGTGAAGGTTTGGAGCTGACCTGATGATGGAAACCAGAGAAAGTCAAGGGAACTCGACAACTGAATATGTAAAATACCTCGTTTGGACTTATATTCTTTGTATTGATGAGAACTTCCCACTTGTATGGATGTGTGTATGGATAGTGACAACTATTTGTATCACTGAAAAGCTTTAAATAAATAACCTTTTTACAAAAAAATTAAACCGAATTCCCAAAACACTAAAAAGCAATAAAAAAACTAATTTTAGGTGCATCGGCCTAGAAGTCGGTGGCAAAATTAACTTAGTAACATCCATTAGACACCGACTTCTAGGCTTTTCAATTTGCAAAATATGATCTTTGTTAATTTATATAATATTCATCTATAGTCGATAAGGTAAGAAAATTAATTAAAATTTTCTAGAATTTTTCTCTACAGTCGATAAGGCAGGACTCGATGTTAATTTTTATTTCCAATAATTATCTTTAGCCGTTTTCTCTAATATTGACAAATTTTTGTATACTAAAGAGAATTTTAATTCTACAAAACAAATAATAGTTTGAAAACAAACTAAAAGTAGAAAATAAATAATAGTTTAAAAACTAAAAACACGCTTTTATAGAAAAACGAACTAAAAATAGGAAATAAATTTTAATGAATTTAAATTAAGAAAACAGTGTTAAAATTTCAATGAATATAAATTAATAATAGTGTGAATACAAAAAATATTTAAAAAGCGTGGGGTGCTTTTTAAGATATTATCGAAATGAAAATCACTGTACTCATATCTGTCAATAAAATATTTATAACTATTGACACCATGCACCCCACGCTTTTTTTTTAATATTTTTTTTTGTATTCACACTATTATTAATTTATATTCATTGAAATTTTTAACACTGTTTTCTTAATTTAAATTCATTAAAATTTATTTCCTATTTTTTAGTTCGTTTTTATATAAAAAGCGTGTTTTTTAGTTTTTTTAAACTATTATTTTTATTTTATCTTGTCTTGTTATTTCATCAGTTTGCGCTTGTAGGCAGTGTTCAGTTTTATGTCCATTTTTCACAGATCTATTGACGTTGTCGCCGTTATGCGAATTAATAGTGTAGCGTGGATTAAACCGTGAAATGTGATTAGTCTCAGTATCATTGAGCCGTGAATGAGAGATTGTTGCTGATTTCTCTTGTTGTACACATATTTTAATTGTAGCGTGGATTTGTTGACGGCATGTAGGTAGATGTTTTCTATGGGTCCTGTGGGTTTTAGTCGTGGTCTAGGGTCTAACAGGACAAAAGGCATCATACTGCACCTAGCAATATTTACCTATATAAATTAAAAAAATTGCTGTTCCTTTGAGTCTCTAAACTCGAAAATGGCTGCTCTGATTTGCCTTATTTTGTTTTTAAATTGTTTGTAGAGGTCCAAGGAAGGTTTAAAACATACAGAGATTCTAGTGGTTTTGCTGGGACAGGTAGTGCTTTTAAGACATTGCAGAATTTCCAAAAGAACGACCTTCTAGAAGAAATGCCGTAACAAATGAGAGGTCATAGTCTAGACAAGAAAATAGAGATGACCAGTTTGTGCAATTATGCAATAAACCAATCGTTATACACGCGAACATTAAACACGATACCATAATTTATTATGGAAATAAAAATATAACTAATTGATTGTTTCCAAGCCTTCATTTAACTAGGCTTTGGTGAAATCAGACGTCCTGTCTTGACCGTTTGTAAGAAGTTCTCTACTTTGTAGTAGTTTTGAATTAAAATTACCAACGTTGCTCTTTCCTAGAACAAAATTAGCAGAAATCCTGGTAATCAGGGTAAATAGTTTAATTAATTTCAGCGTGATATGGGTTCTCTGTACAAGAGACTCTGTAAAAGCAACATATAAAGAAAAATAACTATAAAACGAAGTTATGCTACACAAAGATATACCTACGCAATATTATAATATAAATAAATACTTAAATAATATACTACATACTACCTACTACATTACATTAAACGCCTTCCTCTCTTCTAACTATTTGCTGTGCCCATCAGGGTCCATAATTGTGACTACCACTATTATTTTATATTTTCCACCAAAGGTACGTGGAATGCAATAAATGATACGATATGATATGAGGAAGCCTGTGCCCAGCGTTGGGACGAAAAAAAGGCTGTAACAGTATCAGTGCTATGGGAAACCATTTAATATCCCAAAAAAAATATATCATAGATATCTATATTCTATATCACCGGCAATAATACCAACGGCATAATCTCTTCTACGATGCTAAAGTTACGTCACCTTAAAGTGATGTAATAAACAGTAAAAAGTAACTAACACAGCTTCAAATTGACCATTTCTAACTTCTCTTCCTCGTTTTATATATGTGTATTATGGATATTACGACCGCATGGCTAAAATTGCCGTAATGTAACACTTTCCTACTTTGTGGAAGCCATTTTTTACAACATAAAACTAGATTATACGTGTTATCTTATTGGGTTAAGTTGTAAAACAATTAGCTTTAAAAATAACGAGAGCAAATTAATTATATTATACAGTCTTCCATAAGGACCGTCAGACTTATCGAAGTACGCATTTGCTGGAATTTGTGTAATTTTATCACGATGATCACCTGGTTTCCACTCATCATCATCTCAGTCGTAGGATGTTGTTGAATATACCTATGCCTCCCCAATAGATTTCTCAAAGGTCAGTTTTATCTAAGAAAAAGACAACTCTTTTCGGCTAGTACCAGAGTAATTTGCGTGATGATTAAAGTTCATTCTATCTTTTTATGAGAAGAGGCTTGTGCCTTGATGCCTGATGATGCTCGTAAATGGTGATGTAGTAATTTTATGAGCAGTTCAAAATATAAGGTGCTTTTCTTACGTTAAGAAAGTGAAAACATAATGCCGTCACTCTTGTGACAAAGTTAATATGCATTCTATGAAGTAGATAATGTGACGGTAGCTCTAATAATAACTTTCTCTTAGTCACAATCAACATCGTAAAGGTTGAAAGTTAGAATTTAACGATAAATTGTGTCACACGGACGCTCCTGTCACTCCTGATAAATTGATTGTTTGTTTGTATGTTATAACGAATGATGTAGCTAAAATGCTGCTTCATTGTTTACGTTTTTTTAAAGTAGTAGCTTTATCTAATCTAGAATTATCGATCTGACGTTTTCTATGAAACTGATAAAACTGACAGGGGATTGCGTAAATATTTTTCATTCACTACCTTAAAAAGAGGTGCAAATTAATCATAGACTTATGTTATCTTTTTCAGTTCCGTCCGCGCCTCAAAACCTGACAGCCAACAACGTAACTACAGATGAAGTTCACCTCTCATGGGCCCCGCCATTGACCTTCACTCTGCGCACCCTTCCCGACAGAAACTTTGACCTGAAGAGTCAGACTCTAGTCCCTGACCAAGACCAGTCAGCTTCTAACAAGAAGTTAGAGCCACAAGGTGACGAACCCGTCAATGACGTCTTAAGCCAAGACGCAATCACTGCAGAAAGACAGAAAGACTTCGAATACTCCTCTTACAACTGGTATAAGAATGATAAACACAAATATAAGGATGACTACTCGTCTCACGTCCTTATCGATGACTACAGGCACAAAAGGGACGTCCGAACACATAGGCACAGAAAGAGATGGCCGGAAAACGATACGGACACAAAACTGCACTTCGAGAAAAATCTTGAAGTGTTGGAAGCTCACCCAGATGAGCAGAAGGAGGTTGTGAAGAAGTCCTTTGCACAGCCTAAGCATAGAGAAAATACACAGGTTGCTTATGTGCTTTATTATGAGCAAGGAGTACCAAGATATGACGTGAACATTGTCAATGGCACACAGAATTCAGCCGATGTGAAAAGAAAGAATGTTTTCCCAAGTGACCTGGGTATGGAAGACTATTCGAGGGCGACGAAAAATTTGACGCTGCTTAATACTTCCGGGAAGGTGACGAAAGTCGTCGGTTTCCGCTTGAGGAATTTAAGTAAGTGCGGTCATTTGGCTTTGTTTAATAGTCTTTGAGAAAGTGGTTATTGTTGTCTTAAAGGGGCTATTTGTGGGTTTGCGTAACCAGTGGTCCACTCCGGCTTTGCATTGGTAAATTAAAAATTATTAACTCATCTCAGCAACCAATCTATTGGTGAAAACCTCACGCAAGTACGTTAAGTTGTTTTTGAGTATCATGCAATCAGACAGAAAGTTGCAACGAAGGAGTTTCTCAAATGTACTGAAAAATATTATAATCAAGTCTTACAAACGAGGTGTTAATTTAAAAGTCGTAACGCTTCTTTAATGACCAATTTGGTTCAGTGGAGACCTCGACCTTCTGTGTAGGAAGTAGGTATACTAACTCACGGGCTCATCCAATTAGCTGCCTGAATGCTATTAGCCTGTCTTAATTGTTTGGATTACTAATTGTATTTTATGTAGGCTTAAAACTTATTTACATGCATAATTCTGTAAAAAAGATCTATAAACTATACATACTAGCTGTTTCCCGTGGTTCCGTCCCAAGGGAACTTCTTTTTGGACCGGGATAAAAAGTAGCATTATATCCTTTCTCTGGCTCTAACCCTATATTTAATAGCTTAGTATTTGATTATTTTTGTTATATCTAAGCTTGTTCGTATCATTGCGGTTTATGCAATAGGTGTCGAGCCGTATAAATAAGTACAAAATAAATAAATGGCCAATGGAACAGGGCAGGAGAAAGAAGGTCCTAAATAAATAAAGTAAACATTGTCAAAAATTAATGATGTGGTTCCGAGTTTCCTGTCATTCTACAAAATCTATTTCTTTTTCCTTGAAAAAGATTCATGGCTGTAATGCTGGCTAATTATAAAATGGTACACGTTTTTCCTTTGTATAAAAAAAATATATAATATTTCCCTAATTCTAATATTTTTATATATTTTTTTCAGAACCATTCACACCATACAAGATTTGGGTGCGTGCTTTCTACAACTTCTCGCTAGATGGGGTAAAGTCATCCGATTTGTTGGACCGACTCGGCCCTAAATCGGACCCTCTCTACGTGCTGACAGACGTCAGACCACCTTCTGCTCCGATAATACTGAATCTGACTTGTGATCAGACTAAACGTTAGTATTTTATTATCAATATCTAGTTATCTATAGGATCTAATTTCATAAATGATCATATTTATTAGAACTTATTTACATGACGTAAAAATGTAGGATCTAATGCATGTATGTACTGGAATAAAGATCCTATGTTTTAATGATGCTCGTGAATCTCATCTAGAAAGAAAGAAATAAAATAAATTTAATTGCGCAATCATCTGTGTCAAATATCATGTAAATCTGGTCATCTCTAACAATATATTGAAGCTAGCAGCACAAGAAATCGTAATAATGTATATTCATTCTGACAACACCACAGAAATATATTCAATGAATCTTGGCAACACTACAAAACATGTTTATAGTCTATAGTTTATTTATGTATGTGTCTTTTTATATCTGTTTGTTTTTCAACCAGAACTTTACTAAAATATTACCAATATGATAAGCAATTATTAATTTTTTCTCACCAGGTACACTTTACCTCCAATGGCGGCAGCCGCTAGAATACAACAACTCTTTAGACCAGTACGTGGTGACATTACGGAAGATTCCAGAACAACAGCCTCGGACGAGACTCACGCTGCCCACTAACAAGAACGATATTGAAACTACCATACCTATTGTGAGTACAGACTTATATAGTATAGTAAATAGCTGTTTTTGCGGTTTCACCCGCGGGGTACTGCTTCCCATACGCGAAAAGACTATGTACCGAATTTGACACTTATGGCCATCCACCAAAGCGGAGCAGAGGAGTTATTAAAGAACATAATATAGACTTTCTCCGCCCATGGATACAACTTAGTAGAGCAGATATTTCATCATCTCCCGAGCCTTTTTCCCAACTATGGTGAGGTGAGGTCTGCTTCCGGTCTAACCAAATGCAGCTGAGTCCCAGTGCTTTACAAGGAGCGACTGCCATCTGACCTCCTCAATCCAGGTACCCGGGCAATCCGATACCTCTTGGTTAGGCTGGCGTCAGACTTACTGGCTTCTCACTACCCGTAACGACTGCCAATGTACTTGTTTGTAATGTGTAAATCTGTCAGGGTCATCATCTTAAAAAATACTATAGGTACCGAATTTGAGACTTACTTTGTTTGTAATACCGCTCACGTCTTTAAGGTCCAGACTCCACCATATTGTAGTTGAGAGAAAGTGTTTTTAAACAACCAATAGAATTTGTCCGCCCAGTGAGTGAGTTATTGAGTGTTTGGAGGCGATATGTTAGAATAACGAAATTATGTTGGTAGTTAAAAAAAATTCTACTAGCCTGCCAATGTGCACAGACTAGAAAAAAATTGAAATAGGTACTAAGGCGCCAAAAAGGTCCTTCATGATGTAATTTATTAAATAAATGGACTTGAACTGTATTTGACTCCGATATAGTTATTTAAGGAAATATTCCAACAAATATGGAACATATACAAGGATAATCCAAATAAGGAAATTAACCATAGATACGTTCGGTCGGAGAACGACAAATAAATGTATTTAGGACTGTTTAGCCTGGATTTAATAAATCACTACGTGCTAATACCGCTCATAACATGAGGTAAATTTTATTAAATACTTATTTGTTATTATGTCGTTGACGGAACTAGGTTATTTTAAAGTTTGTTGCCTTTAGAACGTATTCAGTTATAGTTCAGTGATTTTTGTGTGAGTAGGTGCTCCGTAGTTTTATCTTATTTAAATAATTTCTACGTTTATAAACTAGTAACTTCTTGGTTAAGAACAGCGGCAAGGGCCTATTAAACAAGTTTTATGTGTTATATTTGCAGTATATAATACATATATACTTGACAACAGACAATATAATATGGTATAATAAAAATCCTTTGTCTGTCTGTCACAATTGTTACTTTTAGTCAGACAAGCAGTGCTAGTAAAAGAACTAGGCATAGACTTGAATGCAAGAAGTGTTTTCTATTCAGCTGAAAGGAAATATGGGTATACTGTTGAATCAAAATAAGGTGAATAATTTGTTCTGAAAAGTAATAATAGAATAAACAAATGTAACCCATCGTTGATACCCATAAAGAAGAATTTGGAATAAAGTTTTTTTCTATTTGTTCTACAGGAAGTGGATCTATGGAACGTGACGCGATACGAAGTAAAAGTGTATGCTGTCACCCAATCAGTTGCCAGAGACAAATCTTTCATAAACGGCGAAGAATCGAACCCGGAGGTAAGTTTTGTGATCTGCAGTTTCAAGAGATATGGATTGTTTTGAAGCTCATTAATATTACAAAGCAGTCATGAAATTTGTTCAAGACGGAATTAAGGTGTGAAGGGATGACTTTTTATGCAGTTTTTTGCTAATTTAACTGGGATTTGAAAACTATAACATGCATGTTCGCTTGTAGGAGGTGTCAAGCGAATGGTGTGCCGCCCACTCTGAAGCGATGTCGCCCAGAGACGTGCCGGAGTCGGAAGGCGTCAGCAACGCCGCGCTGCTGGCCGTCTGCCCGCTGCTGGTGTTCGCTGTGGCAGTCGCCGTCTTGTACTGGAGGTGAGTGTACCGCTAGCTAGCCCCCGACTGGTGTGTCTGAAGCGATGTCGCCCAGAGACGTGCCGGAGTCGGAAGGCGTCAGCAACGCCGCGCTGCTGGCCGTCTGCCCGCTGCTGGTGTTCGCTGTGGCAGTCGCCGTCTTGTACTGGAGGTGAGTGTAACTTGGACTGGTTTGTCTGTGATCTACTGGTAGCCTGAAAGACTCCTCAGCAAAGCTTCCAAAGAATACCGGATATTCAGGACCCGATCGATTGATCAAGTTGAGCTCCAGACACATGGCCTCGTTGAGTAAGAGTCTAACACGTCCTTTCGCTGCATCCAGAAGGTATATTTGGAAACGAGCTGCTAGATCGCAGTAGCTTTGCGCAAATAAAATAAAATGGGGTTTCCACCTGCCCCAATGTTTTTAATTTTAATGATTTTTATATGTCAGAAAACAGAACAGCCTTAGGTACTTGACAAAATTATTGTGATAAATGTGGACGATACTGATGAGTTTGAGTTTGTTGGAGTCAGAAATAAAACCACAGAGTTTTCTATTTTGTTTTAGGTGCAGAGCCCGTTTGAGTAAATGCATCAGTGCTGCCTACAATTACTTGGAGGAAGGAGGCGAGAGGGCAGTCAGGGCGCCACTCAACTCTTATAAAAAGCCAGGTAAGTTATACAAATACTTGCTTCCACTGGCAGTTTCACCTGTTTCCTGAGGGGACTATTTCCCGCATTCGGGTAGTCTATATATTTACTCATGTATAAGTTCTATTACTGGGTGCATCAACATTTCTTTAGCCGTTTGTGCGTGAAGAAGTAATGAAGATAATAAAAAAAGCAAAAATCACTTTATTTTGTTTCACACACGTTCCTAATCACGGAACTTTTGTATGTGTGTTTGTGTGTACACGCATACATAAGCTTTTTTTGGACAATAAAATATTCAAATTCTCTTGCTAGCAATTTTAATAGAAACTTACCTGCTATGGTCTAAAAATCTTCATCTACCCCATGGCAGTGGTAAACTGCTCCCCGCTAGTATCGTGCGCGTCTGGCGCGGCGGAGGGCGGCGCGGCTGCGGGCGACGCGTGCGGGGAGCGAGCGCGTCCGCCCCGCATGGCGGGCGCGGGGCAGCCCGCGGTGCCCGCGCTCAGCTTCCCCGCACATGTCGAAATGTTTTAACTGTCTTTTTTGTTCACAAAATATGTTTTAGGTACAAAATAATTTACATGTATAAATACAAAATGATTTT
The DNA here is from genome assembly GCF_030705265.1 of Helicoverpa armigera. NCBI lineage: Eukaryota > Metazoa > Arthropoda > Insecta > Lepidoptera > Noctuidae > Helicoverpa > Helicoverpa armigera. Next base: position 3,152,907 of record NC_087145.1, on the reverse strand, counting down.
GCTAAATTACATGACAGTTAAAACATTTCGTCATTAATTTTTCATTCTTCTGATATTGTGAAATGTATACCGTGTGACGACAGAAATAGCGTGCATAGGAAGTGGTGAAAAGCGGGCATTTAGGGGGCTATCTTTTGTTTTTGACGTTCGAAAAGTGTTGATTTATTAGCCTAAGTAGAATAAATGTTTTTGAGTATATTAAAATTGTTGTTACGTGGCAGTGGTAAACTGCTCCCCGCTAGTATCCTGTGCTTCTGGCGCGGCGGAGGGCGGCACGGCTGCGGGCGACGCGTGCGGGGAGAGGGCTCGTCCGCCCCGCATGGCGGGCGCGGGGCAGCCCGCGGTACCCGCACTCAGCTTCCCCGCACATGTCGAAATACTTTAACTGTCTTTTTTATTCACAAAATGTGTTTTAGGTACAAAATAATTTACACGCAAAAATGCAAAATTCATTTTGTTAAATACATGTCAGTTAAAACATTTCGTCATGAATTTTACACTTTTTCGAAATGATGAAATAAATATCGTGTGAAGGCAGAAAAAGCTTGATGATATCTTGTTTTATGAAAAGCATATATATTAAAAACTTATCTTGTTGTGGTCTTAAAAACTTTGTTCTATGTTATCTTGTGGCAGTGGTAATATTAACATGATTTGGTCTAAAATCTCTTATTATAATGTTGTGGCAGTGGTAAACTGCTCCCCGCTAGTTTCCTGCGCGTCGGGTGCTGCGGAGGGCGGCGCGGCTGCGGGCGACGCGTGCGGGGAGCGAGCGCGGCCGCCCCGCATGGCGGGCGCGGGGCAGCCTGCGGTGCCCGCGCTCAGCTTCCCCGCACATGTCGAAATGTTTTAACTGTCTTTTTTTTTGCACAAAATGTGTTTTAGGTACAAAATAATTTACCTACATGTATAAATACAAAAATCATTTTGTTAAATAGATACAAGTCAGTTAAAACATTTCGTCATTTATTTTTCATTTTTTCGAAATGATGAATTAAATACCGTGTGACGACAGAAATAGCGGTGAAATAGTGGTGAAAAGCGGGCGTTTTAGGGACTGTCTGTTGTTTTTGACGTTCGAAAAGTGCTCATTTTTCAGTCTGATTAAAATAAATGTTTTTGAGTTTATTAAAATTGTTGTTACGTGGCAGTGGTAAACTGCTCCCCGCTAGTGTCATGCGCGTCTGGCGCGGCGGAGGGCGGCGCGGCTGCGGGCGACGCGTGCGGGGAGAGGGCCCGTCCGCCCCGCATGGCGGGTGCGGGGCAGCCCGCGGTGCCCGCACTTAGCTTCCCCGCACATGTCGAAATGTTTTAACTGTTTTTTTTGTCACAAAATGTGTTTAGGTACAAAATAATTTACAGTTAAAAATACAAAATTAATTTGTTAAATACATGGCGGTTAAAACATTTCGTGATTAATTTTACATGTTTCTAAAATTGTGAAATATATACCGTGTGACGACAGAAATAGCGTGCAAGTGGTGAAGAGCGTTCGTTTTAGGGGCTGTCTTTTGTTTTTGACGTTCGAAAAGTGCTCATTTATCAGCCTAATTTGAATAAATATTTTTGAGTTTATTAAGATTACTATCTTGTGGCAGTGGTAAACTGCTCCCCGCTAGTATCCTGCGCGTCGGGTGCTGCGGAGGGCGGCGCGGCTGCGGGCGACGCGTGCGGGGAGCGGGCACCGCGGGCTGCCCCGCGCCCGCCATGCGGGGCGGACGGGCTCGCTCCCCGCACGCGTCGCCCGCACTCAGCTTCCCCGCACATGTCGAAATGTTTTAACTGTCTTTTTATTTACAAATTGTGTTTTAGGTACAAAATAAGTTACATGTATAAATACAAGCATGTTTTTGTGATGTCAGTTAAAACATTTCGTCATTAATTTTATATGTTTCTAAAATTGTGAAATAAATACCGTGTAATGACAGAAAAAGCTTGATGATATCTTGGTTCATGAAAAACATATATATTAAAAACTTATCTTGTTGTGGTCTTAAGAACTTTTGTTCTATGTTATCTTGTGGCAGTGGTAATATTAACATGATTTGGTCTAAAATCCCTTATTATACTTTCGTGGCAGTGGTAAACTGCTCCCCGCTAGTGTCCTGCGCGTCGGGCGCTGCGGAGGGCGGCGCGGCTGCGGGCGACGCGTGCGGGGAGAGGGCTCGTCCACCCCGCATGGCGGGTGCGGGGCAGCCCGCGGTGCCCGCACTCAGCTTCCCAGCACATGTAGCTGCATTGCATGCTGATGGCGATATTGGGTTTAGGTAAGAGAAATTATAGTATATTTTATTTATATTAATTCACCAAATGATTTTTTGATTTTTTTTTAAATATGAAATTCAAAAATTTATCAAAATAGCTATTGATATCGATTTCCTTACATGAAAGTTTAATTTATTACCATAGGTCGCTAACTATGTCTGTACTATGTGGTACTAAAATAATATTTAGTAATAAAGGACAAAATAAAGAAAATAAGGGAATTATCTTGTGATACTCTTATATTAAAAATCAATTCGACAATACTATATAAGCAGTATTAAAAAGTATTGTGTACCAAGTCACAATACCTACTATCCAAATTAAACTTTTGATTCATTCATTGAAAATTTACATGACCATGACAACCAGGAATGGTGTAAAGTGTGTATGTACTGTAATTTAATAATAATGTTTTCTTTTCTTACAGTAAAGAATATGAGATTGTAGTAGCGAAGTCAGCTGCATTGGGTCACACTAGTCATCACAGTCACAGACCAGAAAATAGACTGAAAAACAGATACTTGAATATCACAGCATGTAAGTAAAATTGTGATATATTCTTATAATAATTTTTGCTTAAAATGTTTGATGTTGTTGGTTGAATTTGTTAATAAAAATAAAATATAAACTACTCTGCTCGATATAATAAGAATTAAAGCTCATTTGTTGTTTAAAGGTGTATGTAGAACCGTCTCCGAGATTAGATAAACTTGCCTGTCAGTGGTTGTTTTCAATATTCGGTCTATCGAATGAAAATTCAAAAATCAAGTACTCAATACTGGAGACATACTTTTGAAGGGAACTCATGACAGAGATTATGTTTAACAGACAAAATAATAGTAAGAGCGAATATAACCAAACTGACGTTAAGCAGTGAAGTACTTGTTAAATTCTGCTTTAGGCATCTGCATCTTTCTTGCTGATATGTATTATAAATCTGTTGATATATTTCATGTATAAATCCTTTGATTTTGACCTAGCACTCCATTTATATTCGATATTCAGTAAATAATTGAATTTTGTTCACCCAGACGACCACTCCCGTGTCTGCGTATCGGCCGGCGGTCGTTGCGGCGCGGCGGGCTGCGTGGGCGCCGGCGCCGCGCCCGCCCGCGGCGCCTGCGACTACGTCAACGCCAACTTCATCGACGGCATGCTGCCGCAGCTGCAGCCGCACCACGTAGCCAGGATACGCAGGAAGCTGGAGAGGAGGAATAGACCCCACAGGTATGTTCACTTGGCTAGTACATCACCAGACAGTGTCTGTGGCGCCTGCGACTACGTCAACGCCAACTTCATCGACGGCATGCTGCCGCAGCTGCAGCCGCACCACGTAGCCAGGATACGCAGGAAGCTGGAGAGGAGGAATAGACCCCACAGGTATGTTCACTTGGCTAGTACATCACCAGACAGTGTCTGTGGCGCCTGCGACTACGTCAACGCCAACTTCATCGACGGCATGCTGCCGCAGCTGCAGCCGCACCACGTAGCCAGGATACGCAGGAAGCTGGAGAGGAGGAATAGACCCACAGGTATGTTCACTTGGCTAGTACATCACCAGACAGTGTCTGTGGCGCCTGCGACTACGTCAACGCCAACTTCATCGACGGCATGCTGCCGCAGCTGCAGCCGCACCACGTAGCCAGGATACGCAGGAAGCTGGAGAGGAGGAATAGACCCCACAGGTATGTTCACTTGGCTAGTACATCACCAGACAGTGTCTGTGGCGCCTGCGACTACGTCAACGCCAACTTCATCGACGGCATGCTGCCGTAGCTGCAGCCGCACCACGTAGCCAGGATACGCAGGAAGCTGGAGGGGAGGAATAGACCCCACAGGTATGTGGACTTCAAATCATCAGAGTGTCTAATTTCTTATCGGTCCTCCTCCATAAGAACCACCTCTTGGAACCGTGCACCTAGCTGTTGACACGTCGCTATACGCAGGAAGCTCGGAGAGGAGGAATAGACCTCACAGGTATGGTATTCTCCGTTTTGTAGGGAATTTTCAAATGATCCCTCGTTTTGAAGAGGAACGGAAGATAGATGCGGTACTCGAGACACGAAACTAGTTCATATTCCCAATGAGAAAATAACTAGATAAGGTGTGTAGGTATGCTCCATATCTGCGAAAAAAGAGAGTTATATTACAGTTTCAGTGACTTCATTTGTTGCAATTCACTGGTGACAAATAGTTTCAGATCCATATAGAGCAAATGCGCCTTTGCAGGAAATATTTTGTATTGAAAAAATTTAATATGTAGTTTTTAATGAGTATTTTCACCTGCATTACTTGTAAGACTGTCATAATTCTCTAGATAATTTTGCGTTTTATCTTAATTTACATAATTGTTTCTAATTTCAAATACTATGATTTAATAACCTTACGTTAGTATATAGTAGTGTAGAAAATGCAATACACCACAATATCTATTCTCCCCTCCACAGACAATCGTCAGTAAAACCAACGAAACCGCCGCCCAATCTCGCAGAAGGCATAGAGTCTGCCTTCCTCAACATCGAGTTCTCCGGCATCGTGGAGTCTGACGAACAGAACTCGGATTCTGACAGTGATAGGAGCGATTCTGACTCGGATCTCGACGACGTGTATGTTGATATCGGTGAGTGAGTAGATTGGTTGGGATTTTAAAATGTGTCAAGATTTTTTGAAGTATATAATACAGTTCTGTGAGTATGAAATGTAGGAATTTGAGTCTAGACGCCATTTCTATGTCACTGCAAGTTTGTGTTCCATAGGCTTTAGTGAATGGATTGAACAATGAACTGATAGTTGGATAGGGATATCATAACACGCATGCTTCACCAAAGCGGAGCGAAGCAGTGAAGTTTCTAAACATCGTATTGGTACAATATATAAGCTCAGAAATATGCAAAAACTATTATTTTTGCTTATTTAAAAACTCCGATCCGCATTACTTTATGAACTCTGGGCCCAAAAATGAATCATTGCATTACCTTCTCCAAGACAGAAAAAGTTTTGGCGAGTCGTTTTCTCGTACTATTTTTTTTTGTAATTTTTAAAGTTATTACACCTACCTCTGCCTCCCCCCATTTATAAATACGATTTGTATTGCAGAGGGCGTACCAACCCGCGTGAAACTAGAATGGCTTGTTTGGCGACGGCGGTACATCGCGACCCAGGGCCCCACGCCGGCAACACTGGACGCCTTCTGGCGCATGATATGGCAACACCGAGTGCACACCGTCGTTATGATCACTAATCTCGTCGAGAGGGGACGGGTATGTATTCAAATTTGGTACACGTTTAAACGTCAGCAGTAAATTATAGAAGACGGAGGAAAGGTCGCGTTAATACAGTTCCTTTGACTTTTTATATGGATGTCAAAATGATTTTTCACAAACAGGGTGTCTGTTAACTACGAATAACGTGCTCGAAGCTACCATTTATCTTTCCCGCGACCATTTGTAACGTCCCTAAAAACTATGCATGATGATGACATTGATATCATGATACCTGTTTATAGCCTGCTACAGGTGTACTAACATCTGGTTACTAGAAGCCGACTCCAACATAATTGGATAAAGGCTAGATATATGATGATGATGCTTATTTGTAGTGTAATATAAATGTTTATATATTTTTGCAGCGTAAATGCGACATGTACTGGCCGGCGGGCGGCGCAGGCAGCTCGGCGGAGTTCGGCGGCGTCCGCGTCACGTTGTTACACGAGGACGTCCGCGCCGCCTACACCGTGCGGCACATGCGGGTGCACTACTGCACCACTGACCCTGATAGAGTAAGTACATGCGACATGTACTGCGTCCGCGTCACGTTGTTACACGAGGACGTCCGCGCCGCCTACACCGTGCGGCACATGCGGGTGCACTACTGCACCACTGACCCTGATAGAGTAAGTACATGCGACATGTACTGCGTCCGCGTCACGTTGTTACACGAGGACGTCCGCGCCGCCTACACCGTGCGGCACATGCGGGTGCACTACTGCACCACTGACCCTGATAGAGTAAGTACATGCGACATGTACTGCGTCCGCGTCACGTTGTTACACGAGGACGTCCGCGCCGCCTACACCGTGCGGCACATGCGGGTGCACTACTGCACCACTGACCCTGATAGAGTAAGTACATGCGACATGTACTGCGTCCGCGTCACGTTGTTACACGAGGACGTCCGCGCCGCCTACACCGTGCGGCACATGCGGGTGCACTACTGCACCACTGACCCTGATAGAGTAAGTACATGCGACATGTACTGCGTCCGCGTCACGTTGTTACACGAGGACGTCCGCGCCGCCTACACCGTGCGGCACATGCGGGTGCACTACTGCACCACTGACCCTGATAGAGTAAGTACATGCGACATGTACTGCGTCCGCGTCACGTTGTTACACGAGGACGTCCGCGCCGCCTACACCGTGCGGCACATGCGGGTGCACTACTGCACCACTGACCCTGATAGAGTAAGTACATGCGACATGTACTGCGTCCGCGTCACGTTGTTACACGAGGACGTCCGCGCCGCCTACACCGTGCGGCACATGCGGGTGCACTACTGCACCACTGACCCTGATAGAGTAAGTACATGCGACATGTACTGCGTCCGCGTCACGTTGTTACACGAGGACGTCCGCGCCGCCTACACCGTGCGGCATGCGGGTGCACTACTGCACCACTGACCCTGATAGAGTAAGTACATGCGACATGTACTGCGTCCGCGTCACGTTGTTACACGAGGACGTCCGCGCCGCCTACACCGTGCGGCACATGCGGGTGCACTACTGCACCACTGACCCTGATAGAGTAAGTACATGCGACATGTACTGCGTCCGCGTCACGTTGTTACACGAGGACGTCCGCGCCGCCTACACCGTGCGGCACATGCGGGTGCACTACTGCACCACTGACCCTGATAGAGTAAGTACATGCGACATGTACTGCGTCCGCGTCACGTTGTTACAGGACGTCCGCGCCGCCTACACCGTGCGGCACATGCGGGTGCACTACTGCACCACTGACCCTGATAGAGTAAGTACATGCGACATGTACTGCGTCCGCGTCACGTTGTTACACGAGGACGTCCGCGCCGCCTACACCGTGCGGCATGCGGGTGCACTACTGCACCACTGACCCTGATAGAGTAAGTACATGCGACATGTACTGCGTCCGCGTCACGTTGTTACACGAGGACGTCCGCGCCGCCTACACCGTGCGGCACATGCGGGTGCACTACTGCACCACTGACCCTGATAGAGTAAGTACATGCGACATGTACTGCGTCCGCGTCACGTTGTTACACGAGGACGTCCGCGCCGCCTACACCGTGCGGCACATGCGGGTGCACTACTGCACCACTGACCCTGATAGAGTAAGATATAGACCGCCTTTCATAGTCAAGGTCTTGAAAAAAGATGTAGTTGCTGGGACCAAGTTCCAAGCACCTAAATTTTTAATCGACTTCCCAAAAAGGAGGAAGTTATCAATTCGTTGGAATCTTGTTTTTATGTACCATCAAGTAGAATTCTGTTTTATTGGGAAGTGGGAGCGTCAACACCGTCCTGAACGTGCTAAGCCATAAATTGGACAGCCCCCCTCTGGGCCACTGGGTTCAAGCACAAATGCTCAACCACCACAATGCATGTGTTTGAGTCTGCAATGGCCAGTGAATACCTAAATTGAATGGAATAGAATTATGATTTGAAGTTTCAATTCATTATTGGTAGGTGTGAGACATTTAACAGGTCACCATCCCATAAACTACATAAAATTCCTCTTCTAATTCTACCTTCTCTTTCCAGGGAAGTACACCAAGCAGCGGTGACAGTTCCAGCAGTGGTACAGACGGCAGGACAGTGGTACAGTACCACTACACCGTGTGGCCGGACCACGGTACGCCGCGGCACCCGCTCGCTGTGCTACCCTTCGTGAAGGCGGCCGGGAAACATTCCTCTACTGTGCTGGTGCATTGCAGGTAAGCTTCACATTGTGGTGACAGCTCCAGCAGTGGTACAGACGGCAGGACAGTGGTACAGTACCACTACACCGTGTGGCCGGACCACGGTACGCCGCGGCACCCGCTCGCTGTGCTGCCCTTCGTGAAGGCGGCCGGGAAACATTCCTCCACCGTGCTGGTGCATTGCAGGTAAGCTTCACATTGTGGTGACAGCTCCAGCAGTGGTACAGACGGCAGGACAGTGGTACAGTACCACTACACCGTGTGGCCGGACCACGGTACGCCGCGGCACCCGCTCGCTGTGCTGCCCTTCGTGAAGGCGGCCGGGAAACATTCCTCCACCGTGCTGGTGCATTGCAGGTAAGCTTAACATTGTGGTGACAGCTCCACCAGTGGTACAGACGGCAGGACAGTGGTACAGTACCACTACACCGTGTGGCCGGACCACGGTACGCCGCGCCATCCCCTCGCTGTGCTGCCCTTCGTGAAGGCGGCCGGGAAACATTCCTCTACCGTGCTGGTACATTGCAGGTAAACCCATGGCTAAGTTACAGCTCATATTGATGGATTAAAAGGCTTGGTGCGGTTGGTCCATGGATGGGGTAACATCATAACATGACCTGATCCTCCGTGTTTTGGAAGGGACGTTAAAATAGTGGGTCCTGGCTGTTATTTGAACATCATTGGTAGTCGTTAAGGGTAGTCGAGAAAGTTTAATGCTTTTTTTTATATTTCAGTACGTTATATGTATTACATCTAAGAATACTGTTTACTAATTGCAGTCATTACAAGAACACATTTATTTAAGTATCATGTGCAAAAACACCTTAACAACCCAATTTAAACTACCTTTACTTCCACAGCGCCGGCGTCGGCCGAACAGGCACCTACATAGTACTAGACGCCCAACTAAACCAACTAAAACTGACCGGTACTCTCTCACCCCTGGGCTTCCTCTGCCGCGCCCGAACCCAACGCAACCACCTCGTTCAAACCGAGGAACAGTACGTCTTCGTACACGACGCCCTACTAGAGCACGTTCGCTCCGGCGACACAGAAGTAGAATTCCCTAAAGCACGACAATATCTAGCGAAGCTCCTCGAACCAATCTCCGAAGAAGAACTAGCTGTTTTAGACTTAAATCCCCCCAAACATAAAAGTACCAACGACTTATCAAATGGTGTGGAAAACGGCGAAACTTCAAGTATTAAATCCAGTCAAAATCCTAGCGAAAAAGAAGTACTAGAGAATGGTAGCCAGATGTCTATAAAGACGGATGATTTGAACAGTGAACAGAGTAAGTCGGTTAAGGATTCGGAAGGGACTGATGAGCCTAAAGAGGGAATGGTCAATGGAGAGGAAAATGAAGGGGTGTATGATTTGGCGCCGAGGTCAACTGATACGTATAGCAAGAAAATGCAGGCGTATAATAATATGACTGATACGGAGAAGGAGGAATTGAGGAGGTAACTATTTAATCAAAATTTATGTTAACTTAAGTAGCTCTTTTATTAGCGGATTTTCAGATTTTTTGACATTTTGATGTCAGAATCCGCGGTACAGAATTTTGCACGGAATTTGTAACCGAGCTGAAAATACGAAAATCTTTAAGTTCGGTAGAATATTTCAGAAGTTATTAATCAAAATCATTGGAGTTATTAATCAAAGTAAATCATTGAAGTAGTTACTTTTACACTTTGCTTTGATTGACCAGCATAATAAAATGAAATAATAATAAACAACAAACTATTGTCAAATACATTAATACATAACAGACATTGTAAAAAAGTTTACACGTGTGCAAAATTTATTTAACAATAACATTTGTTTTTTCAGAGCGAATCGTGCAGAAAACTACGCGTTGTTAGAGCGCATGCGCTCGTTAGCGAACCGACATCACACGTACCAAGGACCGCCGCCCGTCAACTTGCTCGAGAAACAGTTTCTGGTGAGTTTATATTACTTACCTAAAAAGTTATTATTTAAAGAATATATTTTAGCTGATAAATGATGTACAGTTGGATGTAAGTAGGGTTTCGAGCTGTTTAGTGAGTATTTTGAGGACAATAATTATTTAGATAATATAAATGTTGTTAGGTTTTTATGCCAGTTTTATTAAGAGCTTGACAAAGAAATTAGTTACAATATTGATGATATTTAGAAGTCCACACCCTGGGATGTGGAAAACAAAAAAGAAAAAAAAATAGGGAAATCAAAAAACTAAATATTAATATAAATTGTAATTTTTTTGTATGCAATTTGAATCGTACATGACAGTACATATAAAATAAAATGTTTTGCCATAAATCCATCACCTTTCCCCTTCAGCTAATAACCCGTTCGTGCGTGGAGGCCAGCGTGTGTGCGCGGGCGCCGCACAACGCGGACAAGAACCGGCCCGGCGGCATCCTGCCCTCCGACTCCGCGCGCGTCATGCTCGTGCCCAAGCCGGGGGTCGAAGGTATGTGCCATATGAGCTCACTACATAGGCAACGAAACATGTATATCAAGGGAATGTCATAAAGAAAAATCTCATAGAGAAACTAGCGTTGCCAAAATGCAGGTGTTCGGGGGACGAGAAACGTCACTGTCTCTACCTTCATACGCCTTCTATGGAAACCGGCCATTTTTTTAAAACTAATCGATTTAATTTGTTAGATAATCAAACATTTTAGTGAAGTGAGTATTTATTTCAAGATTTACGGATTTTACGGCAACGATCGTTTCGTACGCGTTTTATGACCGCGAGTGTAAATAAATGATTACCGATTTGAGCAATGATGTCCATATACCTAACCCGCAAATACGTCAAACCGAGTATGTATATGTATGGCAAGGTCCGCTAGTCAGAAAGCGCTGTTGCATTTTGAGGATTCAATATTTCGATAATATCTCCCCCTTATTTCTTTGAAATAAAGCGTACCTACTTTCTGAATTACTCATTGTTTCCAATTTTGAATCTGACACATTGGTATGTTTACACAGGTAGTGAATACGTGAACGCATCATGGGTCTGCGGTAGGCGGCGCGTCAGAGAATATGCCGTCGCCCAACACCCGGCCACCGGCGCCGACCTGTGGCGTTTGCTATGGGATCACACGGCACAGCTGGTGCTTCTACTCTCCGACACCACTGATCCGGTAATATACGTGAACCATGATAACCGCCACTCCCAATATTCTGTCTATCTTTGGTTACTTAAGATAGGAATTATGGGCCTTTTTTATGGGAAATCGTCAAAGGATGACCGCACCCGCTGTGGGTAAGCAGCGTGAGGGAGTGTCAGGCTCTTACTGATTAAAACCCATCATGTTCCCTCTTAAGCCCTTTATGCAACGGCCGCGGTAACTTTTTCTAACAATCCCGTAGCCCCGTCACGCCCAGGGTCTTCTCAGGGAATTCTATCTCTAGTAAGCAAATCAACAGAGGTTAGAATATTGGGAACGGCTGTTAGTAACTCGTCGACAGGCGTCGATCTGTGGCGCCTGTTATAGTAGCTGACCACCGACACCACAGTCTTTACTAAAACGAATGAAAAACTATAAAGCAAAATATTATTTCCAAAAATTACAATTTTACATTTCTCCAACAGGAATGCGAAATATTCTGGCCAACGGAAGAAGAAAAGGAACTGTTCGTCGCCAACTTCAGAGCTAGTTTCGTTTCAAAAGAAACGTACGTGGCTCATCGGAAAGTTGACAGGAAGACCCCAGCTGAATCTCCCGTCGAACCTGAGACGAACGGATACAGGAGACAAGAGAGTAGCGACTGTGCTGATGATGAACGACTGATACCAGAGAACGGGTCCCCAGTAGCTGATACCGAACCAGCTTACCGCTTCGACAGAACTGAATTGAGGCTTGAACGCCTCAGCGCCGGCAATAGAGACCTATCAGCAAGAAAATCAATAGCAAACGGCGACCTCTTCTCCTCGCTATCCGAAAAGAAAAACGGCCCGAAATCACCCCGATCACCCTCCAAAATGTCCCTTAAAAACTTTAAACTAAGCTCCCCAACTAAGTTCAAGTTCCCCGACTGGGGGAACAGGACTGCCGGGTCACCTCCCGACACGGCTCCCCCTCCCCCACCCGTCGCCCCCGCGTTATCCGTCGAAGAGGAAGCCGAACTCCGTCGCCCTTGCTACTACTTCGAGAAAGTCGACAAAATACCTGAAGATATACCATTGGACAGAGTGATAGAAGTTACAAACGTCAGTGTGCATTCTTTACAAGATGACTATCAGTTAAGTGTTAAGTTTATTAAGTGCAGTCGGTGGTTGGACGGTGAGACTACTGACTACGTTCAGGGTAGGCCGGATGATAATGAGTTTGTGAAGGCAGTGAGGCATGCAGCCAGTGAAAGTGATCGGGAGCAGGCGATAGATAGGCTTATAGAGCCTTATAAGGACTCGTTTGCACTGGTTGAGTATGTTGCCGGATGTCAGATGGAGTATAAGAATGGACCGGTCGTTGTTGTTGATAAGTGAGTATTGTTGTTGATATTTTTATGATAATGTTTCATCTGTTTTACTGATTGATTGCAACTCCACTTAAATAAATAGTATGACACAGTTGTCTGCCTTGTCGTGTCTTAGGTTCGATTCCCGGGCCAGGCAAAACAGGCGGATTTTTAGAAAATTTCACAAAATAGCTCTTTGTCAGTAGTGGATAAACCGTTGTTGGTAATTGATAAACCCCTGTATTGGTGATCGCTCACTAGTAGTGTTAGTAAGCCGTCCCTCGGGCTATGAGAATTTACTGTACACTTGTGTCTGTACGTATGTTTGTGCACTATTAATATCCCATTGCAGCTGGCTGAGCTCCTTACAGGATAGCATAGTCTGGACGCCATTATTATTTATTATAAAATTTACTAAACATCTCCCACCCATTTTAGATACGGCGGCTGGAAAGCCATGAACTTCTGCACCATGTCAGCGGCCTGCGGCGGGGCCCGGGCTGCCGCCGCCCACGACCCGGGCCTGGCCTACCGCGCCGCCCACGACGAGCGAGCCTCGATATACTGCTGGGCGGCGCTGGGGGCTCATGCGCGGACGGCGCCGGGCGATGCGAGGGCGCATCACCATGCTGCGTTGTTAGCGGCGTATTGTGCGCTAGCAGCCTATGGTCAGCTGCTCACTAATACTAATCATAGGTGAGACAAATCGTTGTTGCATTGTGTTTTTTTATTTACCAACAGTTTCTGTTTACAAATTAACAAAAATAGGAGGTTGTAAAGAATAAGGTTGCTGTCAATTTACTTTGCCACTATGAAAGCAGCATTAGTCAAATGAACTCCGTCTGAATAAAATACTTTTTTGAATTAAAAAAAAAACTGTTTCCCGCGATTTCACTCCCATCCCGAGGGAACTATTTCCCGGTTACAATAAATAGAAGTCATATATTCAAAGTACTCTTATAATCAGCGCTTTTTGAAGGTCAAGATTACAAAAGACAGCCCCCAAAAATTACCGCCCTTCACACTATTTCCTGTGCGTGTTTACTAGACAGAAGAAATGGTCGAACAAATAATGAAAACAATTTTATTTCGACAGGTATCCACAAGAAACGCCCGAACAAGAATCTCGGTAATACCATTTCACATGTAAGTAAATAAATACTCAGCGCGTTGTGTGTTCGTCTGTGCCTACCCCGCCGAATCATCGTAAACTCGTGAAGCCTACACGATGTAACTCTCACCAGGATAGGCCAGTGAAAACAGTGTGAAAGTCTACGATAAAAACACAGCCTTTTTCTGCACAAATATGGTGGATATAGAAGGCTTCTAAAATCCGATAATTAAGACGTTTAGATCAGTGTTATGCAGTGTCAAATAACAAAAATATGGTGAAAAATATAAGGTTTCCAAAAATACCATAGCTAAGACTTCTAAGTGTTACTCAGTGTCAGAAAAACAATTTTGGTGTTTCTAAAGCTTCCGAAAACAATTGAAAAGCATGTTAGAGTGACTGAAAAGATATAGCGGTATACAGAATGTTGCATCATCTCTTTTTGGCGCAACATAAGACAAAAGCATGCTTTTTGTGAGAACTGAACTGCATGATTTTTAAGCTTATATTTATGACTGAATTTTATATCAAACTTCATATGTAAATATAGGGTGGCTGGTAATTAGAGACCTATACTTAAAATTGTGATTTTGCTCATGATAAAATATTTTTTTCCAATGGTACTCTTTTATATATTTGTTAGTTTAATAACAATTGCAAAACAAACAAAGTTCTAAGTTTGAAACAGCTATTAATTTATTTGTGACTGGTAATTTGTGTTACCAGTAATTGGTATTACCAGGTAATACTAATTGCCATTCAATTGGTAATAAGTATTACTAGTCACCCTATATACCTGAACCAGTTTCGCTTGGTGAATTTGAAAAACAACTTTTTATAGAATACTTGAGAAATGTCATTGTATTTTACAGTTTAATCGCTAAATGAATGTTTCTTATTATGAAAATTATGACGAACAAAAGTGAATCTTATATCAATCAACTTACGGGCTAGTCTTGATATTTAAAATAGACGATTTGTAATGTTTTAAGTTATGGCGGGTAAGGATAGATAATTTATTTCAATAAGTTTTACGGAAATCTAAAATAATCTTAATTTTATTTTCTATCAAATTAGCAAGCTGATCTGACTAGGCCTTTTTACTCTGACTTCAAAGTTATAATAAATCTTTTAAAATAGAAATTCGTTCTAGAGTGAATAAAATGCATGCAATAACTGTAATATTGTTTAAATTATAAAGTCAAAGTAATAAATAAATTCTATGTACCCGCCGTTTCTTAAACTTAAAGCAATTCCAACACAGTGATACAAAAAACAGTTAATCAATTGTATACAAAAAAAATACAAACAAAATTATAAATAGTATTAGAGTAGAAAACATTATAATCGTATTTTAATAAATTATACTCAACATTGGTGCGTCGAAATTCCTATATACATTATAGATTTTTTTGTATAAAATTGACTAACTGCTCGGAAGCAATAAATGAAGTCACATAGGGTTGTTTATTGCGTGCAACGTAAAGTATCGATATCGATAAGTTATGGGGATTACAAACGTAATGCTTTTCTTATGAAATAAGCTGTGGTTGTGTACTCAGATATTAGTGAAGGATTCTATCGATATTTCTAGCGAGTTTTTGTATGTCGGCCATGCTTTTTAGGTCTTGGTTGGGTTTAATTAAAATTTCAAGTGAAATAAACACGAATTCCACTATTTTATATAGTGGAAATTGTGCTATTGTGGTAATTGAATTTGATACGCTACGTCCGATGTATTTTAGCAAGTCTGAATTTATCCCGTTGGCTGAGCATCAGACATTTTTTTTAAATATCGACTGCATAGCTAAATGGAACTAACTTTAGATTTGTTAAGATTCCTCGTGCATCGTAGTGGACATGCAAAGTAAGTGAAAGTGAAAAGTGTTCGAAAATCAATGATAACGCTGTTTTTTTTTAAATATGAGTATAGAAGGCCAAAATTAGAATCTGTATACCAGTATAAATTCCTTGATCAAGGGAAACTTAACAATGGGGTCAGAAATGTTATCAAATATATCTACAAAAAAAAACAATTTAAGAAAGTTACTACATCACAAAAAAATGCCTTTGATAGGCATTACTTTAAAACATGACTTCAAATCATTTTGAAACATTTCTGATCTTCTATGAATGCTACAAACAATGTTTTAATAGCCATTATTTTTTAAAACTTAGTCGCAGTGCAATAGATGTGTTACGCATTTAAAATATATATACATATTTTTAAATATTATTATTTTTTTCTAGCAAAGTATTAATCGTCTATGAAGATATTTTGTCAATGTCTGTGTTTTATTTTCTAATTAAATTATATACATATAAATAGGGATGTATCGTGAATAGGTGTATAATTGTCGGGTCGACGAGTTTCTGCGGCATATATTTTTTTAGCTAACTGTACTGTACGTAAAGTAGTACAATTCGGATGTAAGTTGAGTATTAAAATTGTCGTCAAAAATATAATTTTTAAACGTTTTGCTCAAATTAATTAAATGTCTGTAGATTTCTTTACCTAATTTCAAGTAAATTTCTGGTGTGTTAAAATCTAAAATGGTTCTTTTCTCAATGGATGTAAAGTACATTTTAGCAATGTTATGCCCACTCGTCCCCTTGACTCGTGTAATTCCTATTAAATCAAGTTATGGTCCAGTATTTTTTATTATAATAATTGTAATCTAGTTATTATCGATATAATTGTGAAGACTGCTTATTGGTGGTTCGTCAATTAAGGAATTCAACCTCGGATTAACGGGTTCCGTTTGGGTTCTGCGGAGGTATTACCAAGATTTAGGAGCGCTCGACGAAATATTTACGTCCTAAGTGCCCTTTCACACGATCCAACATAAGTTAGGTTGTGTGTTGGGTACTAACCGTCGCATTGAATGTTGTGAAGTGGTCGAGTTACAATTTCTATGTTTTTTAAACAAGTGTTCAACACTTACCAATTAATTTAGTTGCCCAACAACCAGTCGCTATTGTCATAGCTCAAATTTTATAATTATTTGTTCGAACTTCGATCACTTCACAGGGCAACGAAAAGCATATTAGAGAAATGTAAATTGTATGTAGAATGTGAGAATGGCGGGTTTTGTTTGTGCGCCGACGTCCCGTGCGTGCCATTTTAGGCTTAGATAAATATACGCATAGATAGTTTCAATTATATTGCCCTATAGATTAGGTAGGTATGCTGGATTTTATTAGAGAAAGTTTCCCTTTCATTTTAGCCTATTTTAGTGACATATTTTTTTCTATTTTCTGGTAGTATTGTACCAACTTACTCTGCATTTTAAAGCTAAACGTAAACAATTTAGTTCTGCAGTTTTTTTTAAGCAAATACAGTTCAAGGTATTTTTCAGCGCATTTATTTGCATTAAAGAAAGTTTAAATTAAAAGTTTTTTCGCGCAAACATCCCGCCTATCGGTTAACCAAAGATGCGAGTATGTATAGTATTTAACGATGGTAGGTGACTGTAGGCAACTGTGTCGCGGCTAATTAGAATAACTAGATTAAGGTTATCCTATTCTGTAATTAACTGTTATATTTATAATCGTGAAGCTAAGCTGTTTTTGTTGGGGTTCAGTAAAAATATTAATGAATAACGTCAAATAATGTTACCGAACACATATTGTAATTTTACAATCTATAAATAGCCTTTGAATTAAGTACTGAATTAATTATCCTTATTATAGGCTATTTACGTGTTATAAAATAATTCTCAATTTATATCAGCAACGTTTTATCAAAAAATAATATTTTTACTGCGTCCCTCAAAAACAGCTGAGCTCACAAACATTTGACATAATATCGTTTAGAAACTAATCTTTGGCTCAATTTCATAATCTTTTACATGCAACAAGTTATTTTCGAAAAATTCCAAATTAGGTTTCACACAATTGTTTATTTCAAACATTAAAAACATTTTAAATATACGACAAATTGTTGCAGGGTATTGTCATGCAATCATGGAATGTCATTTACAATTATTTCTTAAGGTACATTTTGAAGTCTTACTGTCGACTGCAACTGCCGACCGCACATGCAGTGACTGCATGGAGTCGGCCGCAACACGTGCAGTCGCTGGTAGATATCAAAATCAGATGTCTGATAGCGACTGAACATGCTTTTGGTTTTGTATTTCTGTTTGTTTCAATGCAGTCCTATTAACACATTAAGTTACACAAGATTGACTACAACATCATCTTAATTTTATCTTTTTGTCAATCACAAGCACTACTTGCTTCTCATCCCACTTGTCATTGGCATCGATATGGATTGCCAATTTGCCATAAATAAAAATAGAATTCAAAATGGTTTCATACATACAAACCAGTAGTGCAGTCGCGGCAGGTGTGGTTGGCAGTTGCAGTCACTGCTAGAATTCAAAACGTACCTTTAACGTGCCTAGTTTGTGCAAATTTTGCATTTTGCTTTTCTATAGTCTAAATAGTCTAAACAAGCTATTTATAAGGCCAGAGTCACACACCAACAAGAGATTAATGTTGATGTAAATGTTGGTCGTTCGTGAGCTCGGGGCCTAATTTAACGACTATGTTTGTACTGTGTGAGTGTAGTATGTAAATTTTTGTCACTCATATTGTGTAGACTAAGCCCTATTACACTTTATATAGGCACACCTATTTAGTTGACTAAATTTATTCATTTGTTTACTCGTGAGTAATAGTTTGGCATTAATGGGAGCTTGCAACAAGCTTTATAATTATTTAGTCGACTAAATACGTGTGTCACATTTATTATTATAATTCGAAAGAATGCTAGAGTAAAAACTAAATGTTCCATGTTGTACGTACGCCCGAGAGAAGTGTTGCTGTAGCTTTTAAGATGTAAAAATGTTGCAAGGTTTTTATTAATGATGATATTAAAAAAAAACGTAATTATTATCCGTAATACCGCCTTCTTACGAACTGTATTGTGCCAATTTTTAATACTCCCTGTGCAATTGACGCATTCCATGGTTTTTTTTATTCGTTTCTCAATTGTTTTGTCCCCAAATTAATTAGTATTTTAGCAGCGAACATATGTTTTTTTTTTAAGTTAGCAACATTTAATGATGGCACGTTCCAAGAATAACGTCTTTTTTTACGAAATTCAGTATTGTATCCCAGATTGTGAAAAGAATAGATAATTTTTCGTGACATCGACAAGAAAATATATGATTCACTGTACTAACACAAATAGTTCTTATTTTTTGTATTTAGTTTGTAAGCAAAGTGATTGTACTGTTTAATTTTGTATAGAAAAGTGCATGATGACACGTTTTTTGAACAAATGAAAATTTGGGATGTTTTTTACAATATACTGACTTTAAAAAAATGGTACTGACTCACTCTGTTGTACCATATTTAATGATAGATCATAGATATGTAACCCAATACGAATTATGATACGATGAAGTGAGTCGATACCTTTGTTTTCGGGTCTTATCTCAATAATACCGCACTATTAGTTTCTAGAAGCACAAAATATTATTTTATTGACGATTTTGAGTACCATTTTAGACTTTTTATTTTTTTATAACAAAGTTATGCGCTGGACCGCAACTTTTTTTTCGTACAGTCAGCTGCAAAAATTAATGGAAAATTGTATTTATTTTCTCTTTTTTATTGGTTAAAGTATAATTAAGAAAGTTCTAAGTAAATGTGCTCTAAAGATTTTAATTTAAAAATGTAGTAAAGGCTTTTTGATATAAAAATCCACATTGAGAAGTTAAAGTACCTACCTATTAGATTTCGCGTCTCGAAGTAATAATATTACGAAAGTTCCTTATTTTAGATCATGTCAAAAAAGCAAGCTTGGTTTGCGATTCATAGATGCGGCTATGGTTATTTGAATTAATCTCTACTAAAAAAGGTTCGAAACACAAAACCAAGCTTTCTTTTTTTTGACAATAACTTCAAGATGTCTTCGTAAACATCATTTGGCTAGCCTTTTCCCAATTATATTGGGGTCGTAAAGCTAATTTGTTTTTCCAGTTGACTGTAACCAGTTTTAGTTAATGTCGGTAAAGATCATGTACAGTTTTTGTTTGTGTCGAAAAGTTTAATTTTGTACGTACACTTTTGTTTAAGACATCACACTGTAATTGTAAATCTTAAGCAGACTTATTTATTTTTTATGTAACCGCCTGTATTATTTCAATTGTAAAAATATATAAGAAATTATCTATATTTGCGTTTCATTTTGTACTTACTTGTACTGTTCTCAACCAAATCAGACACCTCCGTTTTTAGGGTTCCGTATCACACCAAAGGGTAAAACGGGACCCTATTGTTTTCGGTCCTCTGTCCGTCCGTCCGTCTGTCACCAGGCTGTACCGTGATAGTAAGATAGCTGAAATTTTCAAAGATGATGTAGTTGCCGCTATAATAATAAATACTGAAAACTAGAATTAAATACATATTCTGTGGGGCTCCCATACAACAGACGTGTTTTTTTTTGTCCGTTTTATAAATAATGGCACGGAACCCTTCGTGTGCGAGTCCGACTCGCACTTGGCCGGTTTTTAACTGACTTCCTGAAAAGGAGGAAGTTTTCAATTCATCGGAATCTTATCTCAACAGCCTGATTAAAAACGGAAATAATGGCCGGTTTTTTTGACTGGGGGATCAATAAATGTCGATATCCAAGCTCTCAATAAAATCGTCAGGTAAGTAGGTCACCGGCTAACTAAACGAAGTATTTAGACTGGAAAACTGACTTCAAGAAAACTTTGCCAATAAAGCGACTCTTATTCTTGTACCTAATAAGTAGATCTCTGATTGAACTCAGCTTATGAATTGGTCGTCAATATTGAGTGAGCTTTAAAAATAAAGAAGGACTAGTGTGTTCAAAGAAACCTGGGCATGCATTATGTAACATAATGCATGCCTATTTATGTTCTAGTGTCTTATATTTTACTAATTGGTCCCTGTTGAATTCTTATCAATAATATAGGCTAGTTTTTATCCGGGTGCGGGAAGTAGTTCCTTACGGAGGCACTTGGAACCGTGGGGAACAGCTGTATAAATATATCAATTATCGCCTGGGTCCATTACAATCTAAAGTGTTAAGTAAGAGCAGAATCCTTTAAACAAAGAAGCCTTACAAAATTGATAAATAGATAAAACTGTTATTCAGCACAAACAAAAAACACAACAAGGATACACAATAAGAAATATACCTAACAAAAGGTGGATAAAAGAAAAACATAAAATGCAAACAGAAATTAACGGCGCGGTGCAGTACTTCTTAAGTTTGTACCGAATGGGAGTCCAGCTCAGCATGTGTCAGGTAGAATACCTGACGCTGGTATTCTGCTGGATCCCTACAATGACGTACAGACGTCGAGTAGACCGAACCAACCGAACAATGAACATCATTAAGGCGTAATAGTGCTCAGTGCTGTGTGTATTTAAAATAAGCTAAGTGTTAATGAATACGTTTTTTTATGTTCTGTGTGTAATGTGTTTAAATAGGTATAAACTTGTAATCCAGCCATGAATTTGATACGAAACATTCTTCTTAGATACAAAGCACTAAGCAATCGTGTTTTGATGAAATATCATTGTAAACAGATTGTAACAAATGAACCTACATGTATTATATGAAAATCCTGACCCTGTCACGTAGCATATTCCGTAAACAGATAAACTAAACCTTGACGATGTTCATTCATAGAACAAACAAAATTTTTTCCAAGAAAATGAGCCTGTTTACCATCGTATAACTTATAGGAGGACTTAGAAAAGAAATAAGCTACATTTGCTACAATACTCCGTAAACCCTTGTGCAGACTAGGTACTCCAATGTATTGATGGCATTATGTGTATTTTCAACCACGTCATATAGCCCACAACCTTATTCGAGGGCTGAATCCGCCTTTGCAAAGTCTTTCTCCACCAAGAATTTTCGTTTATTTTGAGTTTATAGAACAGAATAGCATTGTAAAACCCTTCAACTGACTAAACACAAAGATAGCAGACACAATACAACCCAGTATCTAGTATACTTAGCGATTCAGACCACGTATTAAAACTTTTAACAGCTGCGTATCTTGGCAATCAATCTGCCGTTGTTAAAGCATCAATCAGCTAAAATGGGCGGGAACTAATCAAACTTCTTGGTTGTAGCGGACACGAGTTCAGGGAAAATGAGCGATTGGGCTGGCAAACTTTTCTTTTACCTCGCTGCTTTTTATTAACGTTTATTTTTAAATAATCTTTGAAGTTAGTGGGTTTGAAGTGTCATCATCACAGAAGTTTTATGCTGGAGGGTTAATAACTAGTTGTTAAAATATGATTTATGATTGCTATTTCAAAGTAATGCCTTAGTTACCTACTACATATATTATTTATATAATATTTTATGCTTTGTCTTATTGAGTAAAAATCGATTTTGACTGTTCTCAAGCAGCAAAACCTACATGTTTGATCTAATGGACTGAAAAAAAAATGTACCTATAGGCATTTACTCTCTTACCCTACGTTAGCTATGGTTTTATAATCATATTTCGACCTAACGGAACAGACATGTTTAGATAAGCGTAGATTACCAGATTTTCACACATATAAACAACTTAAGGTCACAAAAAAGGTTAGTCCAACCTCTTATATCAGCTCGATCGCGTCCAATACCCGCGGGGACCAAGAACGGCCTTGTTCTATTTTTAGGCGGGAGCACTATGCTCTATCGTCAACGTCACTCCAGGGAAATAAGTAAACTTGTCTTATCTATGGTTTGTGTGTGAAAGTTTATTTTTTATTGAGGGTTTTTAATCATTTTATTAGTGAGTGATGGGTTTTGTAGCTTTAAGTTGGTTTGAGAGATCTATTCTTGTATCTTGCATGATAATTTTGAAGCGAAGGTGAGAGTAGATAATAAAAGCATCAATTCAATATAAACTATTTTTTTTATATATATGTCGGCGTCAGGATCTGACATCGTTAAATAAAACAAAGGGTTCTCACACAATCACTTGGTTTATTCCAATTAACACAGAAAAAAAAGACAAATTCGGTTAATTTTCTAGCATACCTTCAATAACTAGCTTGACATGTAACAATGGAAACCGATACCATTACCATAACCGTGGTTACCATACTTGTACCTTCGCTGAAATTCTTAATAAATCTTCTACTACAAACTCCATTTTAAATTATCGACTTCCATTTTTTTTCTTTTTAGTGGGTAGGCAATTTATCTTCACGTGGCGAGTTCTCCCGAAATCAGTTTGGTCATTCACCAACCAACCAACATCATGTTGCAGTACGAGATTCACCACCCAGGATTCTTGCTTGTGCTTGCCTGGCTTGATTCAATGCGATAGCAGTGTTGCATCAGGCGTATCAACTTTTGCCACTAGAATCTTCACATTTTGAACACGTGGGCGATGCAGGGCGATCCTTAACAGATGTGGGCATTCGGATTGTATCCCACTTCTGATGTCGGCGTCAGGATCCGACATCGTTAAATAAAACAAAGGGGTTCTCACACAATCACTTGGTTTATTCCAATTAACACAGTATTAGCACAGATTACTACAGATACTTCACTCAGTAGAAAATTTCCAATACCTATTACGATAATTGCCTACTCCTTCGCGTCAACAACCACTGTATGCTAAAATGCGCCTAAATGCTCAAGCGTATAGCAGTGATTGCTTCGCACCGCGCGATTCCACAGTAATCGCAGGGCTGCCTCTTCGGTAAAATTAAATAAACATAACTTTTTATCTATGTTATTGAGAACTGTGTTTCATCAGGCGTAAGAAAAAGAACTCTCGCTACACTGACTTAAAGCGCGTCAAGGACTTGTAGGCACATTTTTTGAAGGTTACGTCCGTGCTTTGCAGTGTTTTATGAACATTATTGCAGTTGTTAGTTTAGCAGTTTATATTCGAATGTTTTCTTTCGAAGAGTGCATCTTCTATACCTTGTAGGTACTATTAATTATTCTGTGGTATAACGTTCCTATGTAACAAAATTATGTAAATCTGTGTCTGAAAGGCAAGCTAACGCTTAGTATATACCTATTAAACTGTCAAATTCTAAGTGGATACCGGTGTCCGCACACCTACTGTCTTTTAATTAGGTCTCTAATGACGGTATGTGAATGGAAAAAAAAATAAACGACAAAAACTAGTAATAATTTATCACTTACCTCTCTTCGTTGACAGGTAAATGGAAAAATGTTAGGTGCTTATCCCTTCTTTTGCTCGATTTACACCTATCTACAGCACATAAGGCACCACACGGCATCGTAATACGCGTACGAACGAACAGCACTATTAGAAGTCGGTTAAAAATTGAACGGCGTGCGCGCGCTTCGCTTGCGAAAACCGAACTAAACTTGATCCGCCGGCGGACCGAGAGCGCTCGGCTGGGCGGTAGGCACTTATAGCGCGCAAGTACATGGAGTGACGGAGGCCTGGTATTAGTCACTACAATTATTTATCACGAATTTGTGGGAGGTGTGCACTCGGCAACGGTCGGCGAACGAATGACCCGAGTCCACCGTTGACAGATCGACGGTTGACACATCGACGGTGGCGCCGTCATATATAATAAAAGTTAGTTCTCAAGTTTAGCCAAAAGTTTTCTTAACTTATAAATTCAAATTCCAGTTGAATGAGCGTCTTCGTCCTTCCTGGCGACTCTTACTTTGTTCTATTGGGAAGATTAAAGGATTTGGGATAAATGAAAAATAAATCAGACAATTATGCTCAGGAGTATGTAACTATCTTTATTTCTCAAAAAAACCACCAATTAATATACATTTTTAAAACATTAATTTTATCAATGGATAGGTTAAATTGTATACCTAATTATCGGACAGACGCGGCCTTATTTTAATAAATATTAATTATATAATTTTATAGTCCATGCAACGCGAATTTATTGTCAAATTACATTTTATTGTCTATACAAGACCGCGCTGCGAAATATCATAAGTGATACTATGTTAAATATTGTCATATTTTTTTTGAAATATCGAATGCATATCTATAAGTAAATAAACTGTTAAATTGACAAGATAATTGAAGATTTTATTAATTCATTGACACTTTCACTCTAGTGGTGTGAGCATCGTGCACGCAATGTTGCAACAGTAAAACATTTTCCCAATTTTATGGGAGTTTAATTCTTGATCCAGGGTTTATCTATTTGGCTGTATGCATTCGATAATTCGCTACAATAATTTTTATTCATTGATATGGCTAAGTTCATATGTGTGAGTTACGTATGTGATGTGATCATAAGGATATGTAACTGTGAAGAACTACTATTAGGTATTGAAATGTTTCCATATATATTTTCCATTAGTTATACACCTATTTTAATTGTAATACGCATCCAATAAACACTACTCATGGTATTTATCGACTAACTACCTAACTATTAAATGACTTTAAAAGACAATAAAATAATTTGTAAAATTCTACAGAATATTGTTAGAAAATTATATATAAATAAAAATATGTATAGATATCTCGCTAAATCGTAACATGTAGGATAAGGACCGTCGTAAGACAGTCCATGTTAATAAATAGAAGATTAATGAATTCATTGACTTCTTAAAGCCACAATATATTATGACGTGTAATATAATTTTAAAGCCAAATTTTATAGTCTGTGAGTTTATGTCGACTTCTCGTCGATACTTATATGTCGATAGTTGATTAGATATAATAATAATATATATAGTACACAAATAGGTAACAACATCCTTAGAATTACAGCCTTCACTTTCAGTGCGATTCCGATTAATTTTATACAGTAGCATCTGCAATGCTGTTTGAGATCACGTTGGCGGCCAACGAAGTACAGAAGTTAGGATATTTTTCACGAGGGATAACCATGACATTGTTTAATGAGAGTAAAACATCGAAAAGCCTGCTGTTGTGACTTCTTGACGGAATGGCACTCATCCATCGCGCTGAGGCTGCGTCATTCCTATATTAGGATCCAATAGTACACAAATATTCAGTAAGCCGCGAACGGCGCATCACTAATTTACAGTTAACTATGTTTTACAATAAACATGAAACATTTAAATGTAGTTAAAGCATTTTCTGTCGGGATTCGGTTGCGCAACTATTCGTATCACTCGAAGTTTACGTAGTACCGCGTACCCGCACAGCCGAAGCCCACCTAGCCGTCCTGAAGGCTTTTGATTTATAATACATGGTAACGATATACTTAGCCACTAATCACAACAATTATCAACTATTCCGGGAGATAACTGAACATTTAGAGATCATGAAATATCGTTACTTCTACAATTGAGTAATACTGCCAATTATTGAAAATAAATAATGTAAACTAGCAGCGGACTGCCTGAAAATGATACAACAATTATATATCATAATAATTTTGACACACACTTAAGACAACAATAAACTTAATAATACTGATTACAAGTAAATATATCGTTTTAGGTATCTACAGAGTATTTGTTTGAAGGGCGAAGGTACGACAAATATTTTTCGCTCCGATTCGTTAGAGGTCGTCGGGCTCAGACTGTACCTCATAACGTTAATAAAAAGTTTCTTCACATCAAGAACGTAATCTGATATTTTATTTATTACACATTTCATGTAGCGCAAATCTCAGAAAACGAATCGAATCGAAGCGAAAAGCAGATATTAACTTCCAACTGGCTAGCCACCGATTTTAATACTCCAATATTAAACACCTAATTTATAAATGGATATTTCCTTGTCACGCTTAAAATTCTACTAAACATCAAATTGTAAACATCCATACAGTTTATTGTCAGATTACATTTTTTTTTACATTTTATTGTCACGATTAACTTATTTGGAATTGACGGCAATGAGATAATTGCTCGAATCGTATATAATGTATTTATTGTCACATCGGAAGTACCGTATAACATTATTAATGTTCGTTCGACCTAGGGACTCGAACATTCCAAGAAGAAATCCTAAATCCTTAAACCTATCGAAAAATACAATGCGTTTATTCAAAAGGGTATATTAAAATTCAGAGATCGCATATCTACATCGAAAAAACCTCGGTTTATAAATATAAAAATATTGAAAGGTAATGCAGAGAAAGCTCGCATTTTATATGACGAGTATCGTCGAAGCGAAAGCGTTAAAGATATGCTTTCGATAAGACATTTTAGTACTGATATTTGGAATTAAAGCCCATAAAGGTTTTGTACAATAAGGGAGTTAATCCCTGCAGTAGAATGTTCTAGAACGTGGGTTCGTCCTGTGGGTCCGAGAGCCCGGAGGAGGTTCAGTAGTAGGGGACGAATTCGGGGGCTGCGTACTCGAAGTAGGGGTGATAGATGGCGCGGCGGGAGGGGGGCAGCATCACGTCGGAGTAGCGCGAGAACTGTGAGATCTGGCGGCTCCCAGCTGGCGGCTTCCTACAACAACAACAATATACATAAGCAAACTGCTTTAATGAAAACTTTAAACATAAAAGGAATAAAAATATTTCTCGTCAAAGTTCAAGTATTTTTATAATTAGAACATTCCTCTTTGGCTTCAACACAATATCTGCTTACAAACAAAATCTTTTTCCTTTTTATTGTATTAGAAAGTACAATAGGGTAAATGTCAAGATCTCTGAAGTCCTGATAAGCGTTTTCTACCTGGCATTAAGAAAAAAATTGAAGACAAAATCAGCCTTAAAATAACTACTAGTCACACCTGGTTGAATTTTATTTAATTTATAAGTGACTTGATCACATGGAGGGTTTTCAGTCCTGTGACTTATGAAGAAAGTAGTATGTACGTGGTATGTCCTAAAACTCTATGGTCCTTCAAGGTCCTATGGAGTAACAAAAATTACTAGAAGAACTTACTTGCTGTGCCTGGAAGTGGGCTCATCAGCAGGATACTCCATTTGAAGAGTCTGCAGTCCCCGGGGTTCCTGCTCTCCATATGTGCCGTACACGTAGTCATCGCTGAGGGAAAGACATCACGATATAGAAAATACATCATTAACGAACAAGAAAAAACAGTGAAGGCAATATACCTAATGAAAATTAAATTGCACAATATTTTCCAGTCAAATAACCAGCATTAATATTTAAACGCATAAAGTATGTGTTATATGACGCCCTCTCACTTCCTACATCCATTAAAGTAGGTCACTGGATATCCAATAAGGTTCCATTAAATAAATCGCACAAAAGCACCCAATTCTTCAATGGCATCCAATAAACGTTCGTTTCAACTCCAATAAACATATAAATTAAAAACGAAAACAAAGACACCAACGCAATTCTGAAATAATGATACAACGGCTCAATGCGCTGCCTCAACAGATTCCATAATCAACGTAACATGAATACGAGAAAAACGACAGATTTCTGAATACAGACGTAACATTTAGATTTCCTTACGTTTCCTTTTGCGACGCTTTTAATTTTGACAAAAAAAGCGCGCAATAATGTCTGCGTGGGGTCGGATTAACGGAACACGCCCAAACGTTTTAAAAGGACTTTATTTCGTGCGTCAATTTTTGTGAGTCATGTTTTGTCGTGTGAATTTAAAAATCACAAATTATTCTGGCCTGAGAACTAGTTCTTTAATGTCGTTTTTTAGTTTCAAATTCAAGAGGTAGTTTCAAAAATGCATCATGCCCTTTTGGTGTTGCGAGGAAAAAGGTGCGATCGACTTTTCAGCAACATTATTTTGTATATACATAAATAATATTAGGTATACACTTATATCATACACATATCTATAAACTCAAGTATTTACTGAACAAATTAACAAGCTTTTGCAATAATAAATTAAAACTGAAGCTTTCAATTTAAAATAGAAACTAAAGGGCTTATCGCCTACGTGTGCCATATTTTTAACTTAATTATTTATGAGTAGGTAATTGAGCATGGTAAACTAAAAGTCCTTTTTTCTATAATTTTATTGCATCTGTGTGGCTTCACTAAACACGGGGAGAATTTACCGGCACACGCGTGGGACTTTTGAAATTAGTTTGGCAACACTGAATTGAGTAATCATTCCGATTGGAACGGTCTAAAAGTTTTTTAATGATTGTTTGGTTTTTACTTGAAGTAAAAATTTTGTTACGTTGTAAGTTTTGTAAGGATGCCGAGTTTCTAAATATTTGTAGCTAAGCTAGCTAGGTAAGTAATAAATATTGTAAGGTTTATTTGAAACGTGGATTTTCTCAAGTTTCATGTTCGTCCTTGAGAATTTGCGAAAACTCCATTTTGGAAAACTTTTGCGAGCGGTTTTCTGCTGTGCATTGTTTGAACAAACAGTCAATAACCATTTTCCTACTTCTCGAATGAAAGTGATGGTGATTAATGACGTACATATTGAATATAACGGATTTCCGCAAAGTAACGCCTGATTCCACAATTAAATATCCTGAAGATCCCCGGTTTCTAGCGCGCCACGCGCTACAGTACTTACCTAACCTAAAATTATCGGTATAATTTGATAGGTCTTTTAACATTTATATTGAACCAATAAACTACTGCTTAAAACAACTAATTATTTAATTGATTCTTTAATTGTTATTATTGTATTTACATTGACTTACAGTCGTATTTTATTTTAAACTTTGTTCTTATTCCATAAAATATAGCTTTTCGGAAAACGGATGTAGGTAAAAGCAGTTGGTTTACCAAAAATAAATAAATATAAAAATAAATGCAGTAGGTATAAACTTACCCGCGTCCGGAGGTGAGGTCTTTGAGTTCCTGTTTCTGTTCAGCTTCATACTTCCTCTGCAGTTCACGAACGTGCTCCTGACGGATGAGCTTCTTCAGGGCCTCAAACCTGTTGGCATAATTATTGGGTTATCATTCAGGTATTAACGGCGTCAATGGCCGATTTTGGCCACGGCGCACAGTAGATCGACGCCATACAAGCGTTGGGACATAGGATATTTAAATATCCAAATGTCAATTTTTGAAAAACGAGTTATGCCATCGTATTTGTCTTCTTATTAGCTGTTAAAAATGTTACTAGCATTTTCTGATTGGACTCTTACATCGAGAGCTATAGCGCAAAATGTGATTTAAATGTATGGGAAGTGACTTAAAAACTGATGTATCTCGAGATTCCCTTCGCCTTTCGACTTGATTTTTTTATATGGTAATAAGACATATATTTGGCACATTTTCTTCAAACAAACATGGTGCGATAAATGTGCCCGTTTTAAGATACAAGTATAGACCGATTTTTGCAATATCATCTACATATTTATTTATAAGTTTCACATATTTTATCTCTGAATCTCACTTCAGTGGTGACTCACTGATATGGTCAGGCCATAACTCATTGGTGCACCGATAATATAATCTCTGGAAATAATTATATACTACTAATGAGATAATTTGTTAATTTTTGGTAATTTGTTATTACCTAAATTTTAATGAGGTGATTAGCTATTTTTTTGAAAAATTAGCTAATTACTTATAAAAGACCTTTTTATTGTTTACAATAAGAACTCGAATCGATTTTTAACATACCTACCCTCATTAGTGCCAATTTTGGAAACCATATAAATATGTAGGTGCATTACTTGAAGAGCATTAGTTGTAATTTCATCCTCATCCGAGTGTTGTCATTATGTATTTTCACGGTTTCGGTACTTACCTCGACCTTTACATTTCTCTACGTGAAGGTGGTGATATTCGGGACTATAATCAATTATTTACGTCTCTGAAAACCAATAGTGATTTTCAGTTAAGAGACGCAGTTGAAAAAGAACTTAAAGAATGGTGTCGTAGATTTTGTTATCGGATCTATGCTAAATGGATGAAATCTTCAAGAAATCAAGAAGCATTTATGCGGAAGTATTCCTCCTGGTTGCAAGCAGATATCAAATGGCCAGAAAATTGGAAAGAGAATGTTATTATACCCGAAAAAGAAATAGACGAGGCATCTGAAGAACCAACAGCGACAACATCCGATTCTTTCACAAATGTTGTGATGAATCTGGAATGTCGGGTTTCCGACGCATCTACATCTACTTCGATAGAAAGCCGCAAACCTTTTGAAGAATTATCGAACAAACAAAAAAGAAGACGCACAAAATCGAGTTGCAGCTCCTATAGCACGGAAGAAATCGTCTTCTCTGCTCAAACGAGCCTCAAATCATCTGGAAAAAAAGATGTGGCTGAAATCCTGCAGTACCTTTTAGAAAATCCAGAGCAAGTCTCTAAAGTAAAGCAGTTTATTCAATTTGGAGAAATGAAAGAAATATCATCCCAAAAAGCTTTGGCATTATATGTCACTTTAAGACTATCAAAGTTTCGATACATAACACTAAGAGATTTCAGTGAAAAGGAAGGAATTTGTAAATACCCTAGTTATTATAAACTTCAAGAAGAGAAGAAAAGTGCTACCCTGACAACAGTGCTGTAACAATAACAGAAACTTCTGTTAAGATTATATTATCGGTGCACCAATGAGTTATGGCCTGACCATATCAGTGAGTCACCACTGAAGTGAGATTCAGAGATAAAATATGTGAAACTTATAAATAAATATGTAGATGATATTGCAAAAATCGGTCTATACTTGTATCTTAAAACGGGCACATTTATCGCACCATGTTTGTTTGAAGAAAATGTGCCAAATATATGTCTTATTACCATATAAAAAAATCAAGTCGAAAGGCGAAGGGAATCTCGAGATACATCAGTTTTTAAGTCACTTCCCATACATTTAAATCACATTTTGCGCTATAGCTCTCGATGTAAGAGTCCAATCAGAAAATGCTAGTAACATTTTTAACAGCTAATAAGAAGACAAATACGATGGCATAACTCGTTTTTCAAAAATTGACATTTGGATATTTAAATATCCTATGTCCCAACGCTTGTATGGCGTCGATCTACTGTGCGGCGGCTGTTCTCTTATGGAGATCAGCCTGCGGCGCAGGACATATTATAGTGCCTAAGGATAAGCCTAAGGATGTTAGGTTATTAGGGACTTTTTCATCTCCCCTGTAAGTTGTACCTACAGGGCTGCGGGATTGTTCCAAAGAGTCTCCCCTGTAGGTACACCTAAAGTTGTACTTTTTGTTGGCCGTAGAGCCGCAGTAACTCCTTGGAACAATCCCGCAGCCCTGTAGGTACAACTGGAGTTACCACAGCTCTATACACAAAGGGCTTAAGAAGGAACATGATGGGCTTTAGTAAGGGTCTGACATTCCCTCACGGTGCACCCACAGCATTACGGATCACCTGATGATTTTCCACCAGAAAAAAGGGTGTAAATACCCACATGAAACATTATGATAATTTATTAATAAAGGGATTATTTTAGGGGAGATGTTCCCAAAACGGGTAAGCTAACGAAAGATGTTAAATAAAATAATCAAGGACCATTACATGCGACTTGTATTTGTACTCATAGGATTGTTTATATAATAAACTTTGGAAAACATAAGACAGTCTTAGTAATCTTCTTCAATATTCTGAAAAAAAAACAAAAAAAATAAACCCCTTCGAAATACCCGCTTTGACCTAGTGGGGGTCCTAAAACGGGTAGCGCCTTTGGGCAAAGCAGGTAATGAATGAATATATGTGATAAATGAATTAAAAAACATTTTAAAATATATCTTAGCCTCCTATTATCCAGGAAATCTTTATTGTTAATTAGTCTCCTTAATTATGTTAAACAGTTGTCTTATTTTGATCAGTCTAGATCACTTTTTTACGTCATTAAATGTTACATTTGAAATTATAATACTACCAACAGATAATTTTGTTAAAAATCAAAGAAAAAAATATTTAAATTTCTTTTTCACGCTGTTCCTGTTCTTCTTCAGCTCTCTGTGGCTTCCTCTGTCTTCGATTAGCTTTCTGTGGGATCAATTGAGGAAGTGCCCCTTATTTTATTGGTGTTACATGATGATCCTCAGGTTGAACAAGGATTGTAGTTTGTGATGGAGTCTTGCATGGTGTTATAAAATCCTTAAGAATTGGTGTTTCTGCCGTTATAGTCTTGCATGATGTTAAAAGTTCTTCAATATACTGGCCTACCGGTGTTGGAGTAAGAGGTGGACTTTTAGCTTCGTCAAGAGGTTGCGGTCCAGTTTCATAACTTCCACATCCCACGAAGCATTTGAAGGTTTTCTTTCATATTTATTCACCCAATTAAAAAAAAAAAACAAATTAGGTATTTTTACATTTGAGTCAGATAAATAAGGGCACTTAATTGTCAGCTAAATACATAACATCAATTATTTAAGGGCAAATCGGGTAGTCACCCGTTATGCCCCTACCCGTTTTGCCCAAAAGCACGTTTTAAATTTCAACTACCTTAACCATAAAATAGTAAACAAGGAGACCACTAATTACTCACAATTAATAAGCATATAACATGCAAAATGATAATACAAAACTACGAAAACCATATCTCACACCATATTTGAGTAGTCAGCACTAGCATAATCCGATTTTTTTTTATAAATTCGGCAAAAAACTTTTTTTACGTCTTACCTCGAACACGCTCGCCCCAGGTGCGCGAGCCGACTGACCGTGATCGGCAGGGGGGTAGTGCGCCGCTCTACACTCACAGGTTCACACTAAGACCTATAATATACGAATGGCAAGGCCTACCCGTTTTAGGAAGGGTACCCGTTTTAGGAACATCTCCCCTACTTGTTTTTTGGCGAACTCGCCAATCAAATAATTTTGATTATTATCGACTTTGAAATTAGCAAGCAGGGAGCCGATTTTTATGAAGCTAACTTTGACAACTCTCGGTGGAAAATTACTGAAAATAAAATATTTCCGATCCCGTCTGATATAATTTAGTTGAAAGGTAAATTAATTTTAGGTATTAATTAAGCACTTAGCTACGTGCTAATTTTCTTATCTTTCGCCTTTAATTAAAGTTGTATTTTTGGAGTAAGTGTAGATTTAGTAAAAACTAATTTTTTGGGTGCTTCTAAAAATACGTTTAGGTACCTCAAAACTGAATAGGGAATAGTACGATAACTAAGTAGGTAAGTCAGCAGTCATCTTTCTACTTGCCTCCATGGTTTTTTTTCCACAACACTGACGCAGAATAATTTTGCTTGTTTCGTGTGGGAATCAAACCGGCACGGTAAGAACACGAGCAGTGATTCCTCAGGAATCCAGTCTCAATGAGGGGGAATCGTTCCTCACCTGTCTCGCTGCGGAGGAACCATGAAGGTGGGTCCACCTCGAGGGCGTGAAGGTCCAGGGTACCGCAGGATCTTGCCAGATGTGTGCGGCACGTTCAGCATGCCGAACATCTGTGACAAAAACGTTTTAATTAATATATAAATTAAAGTGAAAAACATAGCTTATATAGGTAATACCTGAAAAATATTGAAGGGTTGTTAGTGTCAATATTTGAATTTAAGCCTTATTGTGTTAACTAGACTAGTTGAAATTAAGTAAATTAGGCTTTTTTTCCATCTTTATTTAAGCAATATCAATGTCCAAGAATGTTGAAGCGCGCGGTGCCAAATGTGTCCCAAAAACTCATCATAAACTTGATAATACATAAAGTCACTCTAGTCGCCAATAGATGGCGCTGTTCTCAATAAATTAAAATTCCCGCGAAAACCCACAATACAGAACACAAAATAAACCAGTGTCTAAGATGAATGCCTGTATTTAGCGTGGGTAGCCACTGTTCATAATGACTAGCCATTTCGTAAAAGGTCACAGGGAGTCCCAATGAGGCACTAAAGTTATTTCGTGGAAATAGGGTTATGTACTGTGGACAATGGCTGTACTTTTTGTGGCAAAGGCAAAATGCTCTGATTAGATGTCTGCCTAACTTTTTGTAAATTTATTTTTAATATAAGATTATGTATTATTATGTAGGTATTGCTTTATATTTTTCGTGAGTAATAAAGAGGTCACACAACATTCTATTTTAAATTCATATTTTTTGTGTACCTATTTTTTATTTGTAGGTGAAATCGTAAGAATCTCTTTTGAACTTTTGTAAAAATATTTTTAGTTTCACTAACAAATTTTTGAAAAATAGATCAGTGTCTCAAAGCTTTTTTTACAGAATATAATATCAAAATGTTAATTATAACAATTTCGACCAGACTCCAAGAAAATTCAATTAATTAGGCCAAATTGACTCAGATGGGTGCCATTTTAAGAACTCAATTACCGTTCTCATTACATCAAAGAGGAATGAGATTAATGGGGGCACTTTCACCCTTAATTAGCTACCAATCAAGTGTTTTTTTATCTTATAAAAATATCAAAAAAAGGAAAAAGTTGACGCGACCCTGCCAGGATTCGAACCTGGAATCTTCTGATCCGTAGTCAGACGCGTTATCCGTTGCGCCACAGGGCCAGTTGATGAATGTGTCGAAAGTAAGTATTACAATCTACAACGCCGTCTGAGTGTTACGTCACGCGACGAGACTCAAGGTTGCAACATGTGGAGCTTTGGTACAAAATATTTTTTCTAAGATTTATTCGTAGTTTATCAGATTTGATGCGAGACACGTGCCCGGTTCTACAAGATTACCTACTTATTTTTATGTCGACGTAAATACAACTATAAATCACCAAGAGTAGGCGATTGATGGGAAATATTTTATGGGCCATATTTTCTAGTAGGAAGTTACCAAAAATGTGTCGTGCCAATATGTATGTTGATTTATAGGTATGTTAGCTTTCTTTTACATAGTAAAATAGGTGTTTTGAATCTTAGAAAAAATCACGAATAGGTGCCATTAAAACTCTTTATAATTATTATTTTCCTGGAAAAATTCATAGATATGAAATATAAAAGCATGATTTCGAATTTACAAACCCACATCCAATTAGTTTGTTGTAAATAGTGGGTGGGTAAGTAGGAAGGCAACTAATATTGTGAAGCATATTACATATTCTAGCAGCATTTAATAAAAATCTTGCCGGAGATAAAATAATCTAAAAATAAAACCTATTGAAAATACAAATACTTTACTTCACATTGACACGACAAAAAAACCCACGTAATTGGCGAATTGTATGAAAGAAAAGAAAGAAAACGTTATTCAACGCATGACTGAGGCTCTTTGATAGCTACATTCTTTTGTTTTAAGCCCGCCATTGTACGCTTTTGAATGAATTTGTCGCCCGCATTGTATGAAAAACCAGCTCAATTTGACAGGTGGCGAAAAAAGGAACTAAATTAAAAATGTATGGCATTTGACAGGTCGAATGACGTTGGACGAAGACAGTGGCGCCACTTTAACATGTCAAGAGAAAATGGACGTTTGTATTGCTTTTTTAAATGACTATTGTTTTTAGCTGTATTAGCAGTATAACAAGATGTCTTATGCCACAAAAGAAAGTATTATTTTTGGTAGTAATTAACATCGTTTCGTTTTTGGAAGTCACGAACAAAAGTTGGACGTTTTGTATTTGGAAGGTTAAAGATATTTATAGATTTTGAGGAGTCACGAGTTCTTATAAATCTTTTTATAGTATTGGAGCGGCTCGCGGTTTCACCCACGTCCTTTTTAAAAACCGTTTTTCGGGCAAAACCGACGTCATTTAAGGAACGTTTTATATGACACGTCAAAAATATTAATGTAGGCTCGTTAACCCATATAGATATTGGGAATGTTTCTACATAATCTAGTAATATGTATAAGGAAGTCATCCATATTTCATAAAGATGTGTGGGAGTCTGATGATCCTTTCGGAAGGGCGATAAGCTCTTAATCGACCCTTCATGATCCGACGAGACCTTATCTAATTCCTTAGTATGCTGCGAAAAGCAATCTAGGAGTATGTATAGTTTAAGTTAGATTAGACGAAGGAATTTGCCTAATCTAGCTTATGAGACTATTCATCAGTTTTTTTTTGTAAAAAGTCGACCTTTATTAAGTTTATTGGCCTTCCTTATAAATACAAGCGTGGGACAAAGAAAACTTAGTTTAAATGCAGTTCAAGTCACTGGAGACCAACGGGGCTGTATCTAATAGAGCTTGGGTAATTACTGCACTTACAGATACGAAGTATTTTATTACGAAACATGTTTCAAAAATCGGTTGCAAGACTTCATTATCGTTTTGCCCTTAGGTACCCCATTTTTATTTTGGGGTCCGTATAGAATGTTTTCTTCTTCCAAACTCTTCTGTATGCCGTCATCTCAGTTGCATAAATAATTTGATCAGAACAAACAAACTTAACATTGGTTTTGAAATAAAGTTTAGGTGTAGGAAGTCGTGGTGGCCTAGTGGGTAAAGAACCAACCTTTCGAGTATGAGGGTGTGGGTTCGATTCCAGGGTCCAGGCAAGTACCAATGCAACTTTTCTAAGTTTGTATGTACTTTCTAAGTATACTTAGACACCAATGGCTGATAAAAAGGTGAAGGAAAACATCTTGAGGAAACCTGGACTATAAAGTCTGAAATCACCAACCCGCATTGAGCAAGCGTGGTGATTAATGCTCAATCCTTCTCCATGTGAGAGGAGGCCTGTGCCCAGCAGTGGGACGATAAAAAGGCTGTAACAGTATACTATTATATACCTCGAAAGAATCACGTGAGGATTAAATCTGAGTAACAGAAAGTAGATTGGAGTCGGCGTCACGTGTTTTGCAAACATTCAACAATGAAAAACTTTGAAACGATTTGAAGTTTAGCCTGAAGCTACAAAAGTATCAACTTATTATGCAAATTATCAAACTTTTGGGAAATTTTTGAAATACTTAAGCTGAACTTGAATACAATGTTTGGACTGCCTCGGAAATTCCTTGTATTTCGGAGCGCCTTGAATTCTTGATCCGGCTAATATCGCTATTGATTTTGTATTTGTTATAGGTACCAATGTAAACGATCTGGTAACTTGTAGGATTTTTTTTGACGTAATTTTTAATCAGAAAGCTGTCACGCTTAGATATACCTATATTTTTAAGCAAAGTTAGGATTGGGTTCACTTTCAGCGGCTTTATTAGAAAGTAGCGTGCCAAACATGTTCAAATGACCTCGATGCCTTCTGAAAATCACGGAGGAACTGGTCAAGATGAGATGGTTACCCATCTAAGGACCGACACACCAAACGTCTCTTACCTAACCTTATGATGGATCGATCCATGCAGCTGTCACTTAGCCACCAGTTTTTTAAATTATAGGTAGGTAATTTTCTTAATATTTTTTTGATGTTACAAGGAATTCAGGTAGCAAAAACTACAGACTACAGACTAACCTTAACTGTAGTGGTGGAACTTACCTCATCATAGTCAGGAGTGCGGACGACATTGGGAGGCGCCTTCGTCACAACCCTGCCGTAAGCCTCACGAGGAATCGCGGGGTACTGGTATCTGAACCTGCGCATAATAAAACATTGTTATTTATTGATCTCTGTCACTTACGCGAATATTAGACATTTAAATAAAACTACTTTTACGGATTTTATCGCGGTTAAGTATATTAATATTATTTAATCCAGACGTTTCAGATCCTTTACTTACATTCTATATCATTTATTTATTAGCAGGTCATACTTGACACGAGAAGGCGAGACTTTGACAAGTAAGATTTTTGGAGAAGTACAATCAAAACATAATAGTAAGCTATAGTATACTATAGTAACCTTATTATGTTTTGATTGTACTTCTTTAATATCTACTTTTTATATCATTACTCGACTTTCACATGGACAACTAATAAAGAAATTATTTCTTCAGAAAAAGGATTAATTAGTCTATTACGAGCTCTTATCAAACTTCTATCTAATTCATATCAATTGTTGTCGTACAGTTGCTCCCTTTTTCGCAGAAAAGGTGAAATCACGCATTGTGGTTTTAACTTCACAATAACAAACAAACTCACCGAAGATATTTTCCATTTTCTATAGTCAATATTTACTGCCGACAAAGGTACATATGTACCTACCTATATAGCAATGTGTTTTGTGTGCACATATAATAATTTGTAGCGCAAGAGAATACTGCAGGTAGATAATATGTAGTTCATTTATTGAAGCTTTCAGGATTAAGGTCTATAATTTTAGTAGCAATAGTAGCTTTAGCATTATTACAACTTGAGTCATAAAAAATGCACAAGCAGTTGCGCAGACTTAGATACACTGTCATAGCCCGATGGGACGGCAATCCGACACTACCGGAGGGAGATCAGGCGCAGGACTGACAGCTTAAAGGGCACAGTCGCCATTGATATTTACCTCGAACGTCTTGGTCGCAATTCGAAAACTTAACTAGGTAAACGTTTTTTAAGTAATATTTACCTGGGCGCAGCTCGGGGTATGGCAGTGTACACTGGCCACTCGTTGTACATCAGAGGGTCGCGGTATGTGCTCACTTCGTTCATGATCTCCGGCGCACGCGCCTGTCTCTTCGAAAATCTGAGGACAAAGGGACTGGTTAATATCTATTGATAAAATTCTCTTAAGCATCATTACTTTGTAACACCTACACGCCAAATGGAACGCGACACGCATTTTGCTCAAGTTGCTACCGATACTGCTAGAAATAGCTATAGGGAGGCAAAACTCGAAATCTTATTATAAATGTACACATACATAGATGACCATATTAATAACTTCAAATTAGTTTTAACGAACTCGAGTAGGTACCATGAGTATATTTATTGCTATTCAAGCAAAGTTTTGGTACCATGAGCCAGGCAAAGAAGTAAAAAAAAAGCCGAAATCCATTTGTTTAATACAAAACGTTTCAAATAACAAACACATTGATTGCTAATTTATGTAGAGACCATTTTGAATTGGATTTATTTGGTTATTTATACAACGATATATTCATAAAATGTTTGAATTAGCGTTATCCTAATTGCTTTTAATTGATTAAGGTCTAAATTTTAACACGTTAGGGTATTTTGTAAACAGATTAATAGCCGATTAGCTTTGCAGCTTTTAAGCTCAACCATGTATGGTAGATTGGAGCATAAAATCCTATTATTTCCGACCACTGGACATTTTTTGGTGCGTTCAGCCTAAATTGTTGACCATAGATTATAAAGCGGTTTGTGGGCGACGAATTTAATATCTACTTACTTAAATATTGTGTCAAATATTTTGTTGTTTGATTTAATCATAGGTGTGACCAAAGAACATAAATTGTCCGTTCCGTGGGTGTCTTCCTTTTTTATCACTACACAATAGACGACTTTCGGACTAAATTCATATGAAAAAACACGCTTTTATAAATGCACGTATTCATTACAAGATTTAGCTACAAATTCTATACACAGCTATGATACGCTGATCAATCATGAAGTTCCAGTTTATATCATCTTCCAGCTCCATCATCAGATCAGTTGGACAGTAGGTAGGCATATTATTGTATTGTCATCTGAACTACATACAACTGCCAATTTTCATGCGGCAAAAAATTTTGTATCTTAGGTTCCATTTTACAAAAATATTCTGCCCTATAAGTGAATTTACCTTATAAATAGTTCATAACTATCAAACTTGTAAGTCCAAAAACAACTACCTACTAACG
Source organism: Helicoverpa armigera (assembly GCF_030705265.1). Lineage (NCBI taxonomy): Eukaryota > Metazoa > Arthropoda > Insecta > Lepidoptera > Noctuidae > Helicoverpa > Helicoverpa armigera. Next base: position 3,112,671 of record NC_087145.1, on the reverse strand, counting down.
AGTTTATCATGTCTTGTTTTTCTTTATTTTCTAACCCAAATCTTTGTTCTAAATGTTTAATGGAAAATAAATTATCTCATATTTTCCTGATGACCTGGTTTTACGCGAAGCTTTTTCAATTTCTATCTAGTTTTGCTCGTGATTTCGTCCACTTGGAATAAGTACCTACTTACTTTAGTAAAGTTAATTAGAGCTAACTTTAGGCTTTAGCCTCCCACATTATAAGTTTATTGCTGTCTTTCCTTTTACAAGAAAAATCAAACAGAGATAACATATTGTCCTAAAAAAAACTAGCCGATTATTACATTTTTTTTTCTATTTATCAACGTGGCTTCTTTTCATAAAACTTAAATTCAATCTTGGCTGCAAGACAGCACATTTTGAACGTCAGGAATTTACATAAGACAGCCCCAGAAACGCCCACCCTTCACCACTTCCTATGTGTTTTAGCTGGGAACAAGAAGTGGCGCAACAAACTCCCCAGATACGCATGTCTGTCTGTAGGTTAGAAGAACCTTTAAACATTGTTTGATATATATAACAATATATATCAAACAATGTATACAATGTAATTTGTATATTACACTAGAGGACAATGCAATATTGACTTACAATTACAGTAAATGATTTAAACAACCACCACATGCTAGCTAGCACTTACCCTACATACCTTAAAGTAGATAGTCTTTAAAGATTCTAAATCTTTGGTAGTATCCATAAAGTGTGATTTAACATTAAGATTACAAATTGTTTGATGTAAACATCTAAATATAGATCCCTTTAGCCTTAAGTACAATGACTTTCGTAATTATACCTCTGACTCGGTCAAAGGACAATGGGCAGATTGGTATACCCCACCAATAGCAATGTCATATATATCATTGGATAGGCCTTTTTATGTAGAACAACATTTACTATGACAGCTTTGCTGAAATGTTTGTCCGTTCTGAGATATAGATCAAAAACTGTGCAAAAGTTAGAACTAAGTAATCTATTCATAACTCAAGTTTTTAAAGGAAAATCTAAGTACTACTAAGTGTATGTCTTGTAAGTACTACCTGTTGTGCCCGTTAGGGTCCATAACTGTTATTGTTATTTAACATTTCAACTTTTTACTGTACCAACTGGATATTGGGCGTAATGAGAAACCGCACCAATAGCAAAGTCATATATATCGTTGGACAGGTCTTTTTAACCACCAACCTTCTTTTTAACCCAAAATCCAGTTGATAAAATAAAAGGTTGAAATGATACATAATAGTAACAATTATGGACCCTAACGGGCACAGCAGGTAGCACTTACAAGACTTACACTTAGTAGTACTTAGATTATCCTTTAAAGACTTGAGTTATCAATAGATTACTTAGTTCTAACTTTTGCACAGTTTTTGATCTATATCTCAGAACGGACAAACATTTCAGCAAAGCTGTCATAGTAAATATTGTTCTACATAAAAAGACCTATCCAATGATATATATGACATTCCTATTGGTGGGGTATACCAGGTCCCATATATTTGTGCCCATTGTCCTTTAGGACTAAAGTTTATATTATTAATAGAACAATGGCTATTAATCAAAGACATTTAACATATACTATTGATTGTAGCTGTCGGTTTGACGTACATATTATTTGTGTTAAAGTAAACTGTTGCTCACAAGTTTATAGTGAAAAGGATCGCGTAGTTTTCTATAAATAAATATCTTTGCAAAGTTAAAACAATTTTGTAATAATTGAAAGACTTCTGTTGGCAATTTATTTAAGTTTTTTAAAGTAGGTATTGTTAATTAAAATACTTGTTATATTAAGAGCCCACGCAAAACTGCAAACTTTTAGTTGGCCGATAGTTTGATCGGGCTCATAAATAAATTTGTTGTTGAATGGTAGTGCACACATTGCAACGGCCTGTATAAGACTGACTAAAAAACACAAAAAAACCTTCAAAATAAACTGTTAGTAAAGTAATCGGCTTAACGTAGTAGACTACAGTGTGTTCTTCGTGTGTTTCTAACACCATATAGTATTTAGAAACAGAACAGTAACTATTTGCCAAAAATTCAACCACCTACATAGGCATCTTAAAATGCTTGGTATTTTAATAGCTAAGCCCAGCATAAATCGCACCTTAATATCCTTTCTCACAAAAACATAATTCATGAGATAACAAACTATTTCATTAACCCTCTACTAGCACATCTTTTCATTAATTAAACGAGCAGACGAGGGTTAAACAGGTACTATCTGCAATGCATATCACGTCAAGCGTGGGAGGGTTAACATGGAGCTGACAGACGGCCCTGACAGACATCTGGCAGTTTTGTGACTACCCACAAATAAGGGTGATGCTTGTAATATTAATTTGGGAGATAAACGCGGAAAGAATTTTCTTTATTTTGCGTTTTTGGATTGTTCGGAGTTGAGAGCAATTTCTTATTGCATAGTTAGTTTTCTGGTATATATCAAATACACGAATCAACGAGAGACACAGCTGTTTTTCTACTAGGTAAAGAATATTAAGGTAAAAATGATTTATCTACAACTAGCTGTTGCCCGCAACTTCGTCTGCGTGGGCAAGTTTCATACAAACTTTCATCCCCTATTTTATCCCCTTGGGGGTAGAATTGATCAAAATCCTTTCTTAGCGGATGCCTACGTCATAACATCTACCTGCATGCCAAATTTCAGCCCGATCCGTCCAGTGGTTTCAGCTGTGCGTTGATAGATCACTATGTCGTCAGTCAGTCAGTCAGTCACCTTTGAGTTTTATATATTTAGATAGGCTGAAAATCAGCACTATTTGAAGGTCACGTTTACAAAAGACAGCCCCCAAAAACGGCTGCCCTTAAAAACTTCCTATGTTTTTTGCTGGAAAGAAGAAATGGTGAAACTAACGCCCTAGTAAACTGTCGATACCGGTCACACTAGGTGGGAATACCTATAATTTCTTTCTAATAAATGTATAGTTAAATTATCATCCAATACAAAACAGATTTAAACACCGTTTGCAAATAAAGTGCAGTTTCATACACTCCCAAACCATAACGAACAGAATATTGGCAATGAGTTAGTGGCATTTTTGGGCACTCTTCCAAAAACTGACTATGGAAAACAGAACATTTTTGCGGTAAATTCTTGGTTATTAAAGAACAATAGGCTTAGATATTATTTTTATTCTAACCGAAACCTAAAAGATAACAAACTCGGTTAAAAATGTTTGTTAAATAATGAATAGTTACAATAATGTTATTAGAGTACGCTGTTAGCTGATTCGCGGCATTGAAGACATTAATTTTATTGAAGGATCACCATTTCAGGAGAAAAGTTAAGTACCTATATAATTTTTCGTTATATCGCATCCGAGCTAAAAATGTTTATATTTGTTCAGTAAAAAACCCTTCCAAACAGCCTCACACCGACCCACGCAAAATAATATTTTCCAAAGAAACATTTAATATTTATCCAATAACTTGCGAAATTGAATCAACTTCCCCAGGTCTCGAAACAATTACTATCAAAGTATCCATTTATCTTCGAATGTTACTGGAGAGAGGCCCGATATCGGCCATTTGAATTCCGTTCCGGGGGAGAAATGGCAATTATGTAAATGGGGGCCACGATGATATTTTAGGGTCTACCCACATTTACCGACGCGACATCGGCTAACAATAATCAAAAAGTGTTTATCTCTACGTAGTACAGGTCTACTTTCTTAGTTAGACACCAATGGCTGATAAAAAGGTGAAGGAAAACATCTCGATGAAACCTGGACTATAAAGTCTGAAATCACCAACCCGCATTGAGCAAGCGTGGTGATTAACGCTCAATCCTTCTTCGTGTGAGAGGAGGCCTGTGCCCAGCAGTAGGACGATAAAAAGTCTAAGTAAGGGTGTTACAACGCTTCGGCCGATGGCAAAACGAACCGTTTGCATAGTTGATCAGCTAAAAGACATAGTGTGGTGTTACGCACTCGGCTTAAGAAGATTTCGCCTCGATAAATGTGTTGAGACCCTTATGCGGCATACCGGTGGCCTATTGTCGGAGGAAAAGGGACTTGGGAACTTCGACGTAACCTGCGAAAAATTCACAAGTAGGTAGGCGGCACGAAATATTTAGTGGTTTTCGTTCGTGTGTTCGCCAAAGGATATGAAAATAATGTTTGTCGCAAATATTTGTGTTGAGACCCCGGGATTTATCGATTTATTTATATCCAGTAAAGGCTTTTGTGAGCCTTTGTATTATTTATTAATGGAGGACTAAATATTTATTGGGATTTCGACGATGATACGTGACTACCTTTTCTTTGACTTTTATAAATATCTTGAGAGTATTTCACAAGTAATATTCAGTATAATATTATATGTTGTCGATCTGGAACGTTTATTTTGCAAGTCATTTACTGTCATTTGTCTGGAGAGCTAGCAATTAAACAGCTGTCTATTGCCTAGCAATCTATTGTTTCATGATTGAGTTAGGTTAGTCCAGAATTAGATTACCTATAAGTCTATTCCTGGACCACAAATTGCGGTACGTAATACTAGTAGGTGATCGACGACAACTTAAAGTTTTGTAAAAGGTCAAATCAAAAAAGTATATATATAACTTTCGAGATTAATCTTCTTCTCTGATACCTACATAAAACAGATCGGTTCTATATTTTCATGGATACCATGATAATTTTCGGAGGATTTATCCTTAGTAGTTACCTATAAGGACGATGCCGGAAGAGGTATATTTACAATATTTCTAGTCTCCTCTACTCATATTAGGGTTCCGCACGAAAAGGGGAAAACGGGATCCTGTTTCTAAGACTTTGCCTTCTGTCTGTTTGTCCATTTATCACCACTAATCACCAGGCTGTATCTCATGAACAGTGATAGTTGAAAATGGTCGGCTTTTTTACTATTTCTATTCCCTTACCTCCACATAGCCTTCAGCTGGTCGCAGGTCGGCTCATCAGCCTTCGCGAGGTCGCGGTCTCTCACCCGAGCCGGCCGCGGCGACAAGATGGCGTCCTGATCTAGGCGCTGCGCCGCTACTGCGTACGCGCAGGCTAACACGCTCCACGCGCGCCAGAGGGACCACATCCTGGGGAAGAACGTTGCTGTTAGAGTTTTTATGTTATGTAAGGTTTTTTTCAGTTTTGCATAGTCGCATTAATCGAGGAATGATATAGGCTATTTTTTATTCGGGCGACTGAAGATTTTTTAACTGGTCGAGTGTTGGCAGATGCTAGTGTGTTCCAAAACTAGCTGGTTTTCATCAAAAAGTTCGGAGGTTGTGTACCTTTAATTTAATGTGTTTGCCTTCCAAATAATAGGTCACATAAATGTTTGCACAATCTAGGAAACAAGTTCTCTTAAAATCAATTAAGAAGTTAGACTTACTAACTACCGTTTATCTAGCACACTTAGGCTAAAACAAAACTACTTAATCAAAAATAATATTTTACTTAAAGTCTGTAGATCGAAGCCATAATATTCATAGGCCAACTTCTCGAACAACTTAAAGAAGAAAGTATAAATTAAGTTAAGGCTAAAAGTATTCAAGTTTTATTCAATGAAAACTGAACCAGCTAAGAAACTATAAAGTTCTTCGGATATTTTCGGATTTATGTCCGAAGATAGCTTTTGTGTTTTAAATATCTTTGATATTGCTAGTTTTAGTATTCAGAATCTTTTGAAAACTGGTTGTATATAATTTTGATGCGATGAATATCATCTGCCTAAAGCCGTTTCTATAGTTTTATAGTTATACATATATATGTAGCTAGGTCGGTTTTCAGTCTAACCAAATGCAGCAGAGTAACTGTTGTACTGACTGTCTATCTGACCTCCTCATCACAGTTACCCGTAGTCACCTCTACTCGGGTAACTCGATACCCTTTGGTAAGATTGGTTGTCAAACTTTCTTTCTTCTGGCTTTTGACTACCCGTAACGACTGCCAAAGATGATTAAATGACAGCTTATTTAACATGACTTCCGAATTACGGAGGAAGTATTCATGACATGTGGATGCTACTTAGCTATGAGACCTTTTATTGGGAAGACAAAAATGTATTACTATTATGTATTATTTTTTTGCCTTTGATACTGTTCCATCTAAAAATACTTATAATAAAGGTTGATAATACAACTAGCGGCCCGGTACATGTTTCACTATATTATACAAAAGTGAAAAATAAAAAAATACGAACCGCGATTTTGTGCAAACTTCTCATAAACCATCTACTAAATAGTCCGAACAAAACCTAAACATTTGGTTCGGGTAGGTGAGACCGTTTTTGAGTTATAAAATTACAACGAAAAGTGGCACAATTTTATATATCTACATAGAATAGATGGAGATAGATATGATAGAAATACAATAATGTGTTCCCATGTCACGTATTAAAAACCTTGAACACATAGATACAGGTATCTAGATAGCGACTCGGAACCAGTTCTTTATGTTCTCGTCACACAGTTCCAAGCTTGATTAGTTGGACTTCACTGAAGTAATATCTGTTCCGATAAATACTCGCTAGTTGGAACTGTTTGCGGTATTGAAACTTTGTGTGATAGGGGACTTGTGTGTCGTTTATATTGCTTTTATATAGAAACACGTATTTACTGCATTTGTGAACATATCAGGTATAAAGTATATGTTAAAAGTCAATAGTAGTCAAAGTGTAGGTACTGGTTTGTGGGCTGTGAGATTGTTCGAAAGAGGTACCGCGGTCGTGGTACATAAAGGGCTTTTTTTTAACGACGTCAAAAATCATCAAATGACTCCCGGTGTGGTTTATCAGCGGTGAGGAAGTGTCAGACTCTGACTGACTAAAAACCGTCGCGTTCCGTCGTAGGCCTTTTATGTACCAGGGCCGCAGTAACTCTTTCGAACAACCCGCAGCCCACAAAGTAGTACCTAAGCTTTGTATTTCCTTTTAACATACTCTTAGAGACATAGAACTGATATATATCAGAAATGCAGTAAATATAATATGTAGTACTATATACGTACGTACGTACTATAATAAAACTACACTAGTTTGTGAGACTATCACATTGAGATTCGTAGGTATCCTTTGCACCATATTTATCTTCAATCATACCATACCAAAAAAACTATGTTCAACCCACAGCTACATAAGAAAATACCAAACAAATATTTTCCTACCTATTCCTCAAGTGACATTGATGAAAATCACGCTCACCCACTTTTCTTGCCACTAAGTGTCTAAACACACTATGCCGAACGTACGCGACTGAAGTTCCGCGGCTGATTTTACGTTCCAACGTAATCGCCTGATATGATACACCATAAGTGCCGAACTTACGCGGCAGAAGTTCAGTTGCGCAATTTTGTGTGTATGAACTTCGGTCGCGTATAATGTGTGTTCTACAGAATACGTTGCCGCCGAATTTCCGCTGAACTTCCGCCCGACTGAAGTTCGGCTGTACGCTATAACGCAACGTAATTTCGGCATAATGTGTCGCCAGTAATTCAAATAGCATTGCAGGCGTAATCATGCCGAACTTCCGTCGCGTATTCTCAGCATAGTGTGTTTAGACACTAGTGTACAGGGCTGTCACTAAACAGCAAATAGCTCAAGTGCCCGACCTAGTTCCATTGTAGGGTTGTCCAAAGGTAGTTTAATTATGTCTTTGTGAAGTTAAATGGTAGGAATTAAGCTGTTGGTGGTGATAATGTCTTGATTGCTATTGTAATATTTAAAAGGTGATGCTGTAGAGTTTTTTAAGAGATTAAGTATGCAAATATTTTGAAACAGGATTTAGACCGCTTTTCTCCTTTTTTAATAACAATAAGAGGATTTATTATTATTCTTAGCTATCTATTTTAACAATAATACAGCTACAGCAAGAATGCAAATTAACAATATTGAAACGATATTTAATTAGTTATCTATTGATTATTGTTATGTTTTTATATCTATTGTTATGTTTACGATACTTAGAGTGTATTACTACTGTTTTACATTTAATTTCAACAGGCAGAGCATCCGTAAATAACTTACTTCTAATCGGATCAGTTACATACCTACATATACTTAGGTATATATATATTTCGTTTCGTAAAGTTAAAATTAGCCTCCAGGAAAATTCACATGGAAACGCCGGAACCAAATTAACTACAGGCTGAATGAAAACATTTTTAATAAGATTAGATAGAACATTTTGGATGGGCGATACAGCTAAAAATAGAAACAAAATCTAAGCTTTCGTTGACAAAAATAGATACGAAAAAATCAAGAGAAATGGATAAGCAGAGAAAGGTTTTCAGAATTATTGAAATTCAAACAAACATTATATTTTCGCAAACCAAATTAAAATGTTAAAAGATAACTGAAATGCATGAGTATTTATCAAAACTAGCTGTTGTCCTGCGGTTTCACCCGCGTCCCGTGGGAACTGCTGCCCATACCAGGATAAAATATAGCCTTTGTTACTTGGGGATTGTCTAGCTATCCAACAGAAATATTTTTTCAAATCGGTTCAGTAGTTTCGGAGCTTTTAGGGTACAAACAAAGAAGCAAAAATATTGTTTCGTCTGTATTATATTTTTTTTTTAAGAATAAGAAATTTATTTCCAAAAAGGTACATTTTCTGTTATCATTAGCCCCAAACTAGGCAAAGCCTGTATCTTGGGCGCTAATTTAGAGAGAGTTTACCAATACAATTTACTATTAATACAAATTTGAATTTTACTTAAGACTAATTAAAATTAAAATAAAATTATAAAGAAAAAAATGTTATAAAAATTGAAATTGAAACTTAACATGAACTCTTATCATAAAATAACAAAAATCTATACATATAATAAATCTGTAAAAAAACTGTGTCTGTACATTGAATATATTTAAAAAATAATAATTGGGTGGGGTTTAGAAACAGTAATGGAGCACAAATCCAAAAAAAAAATTCTGTCTGTATGTCTGTATGTCTGTATGTCTGTATGTCTGTTTGTTTGTACACGCTAATCTTCGGAACTACTGAACGGATTTCAATGATTTTTTCTTTGTTGTATCAGTATTAAGCCTGGTCAACATATAGGCTATAATTTATCTTCGAAACTTGAAGACCTGATGCAGAACACCAACAGACCAACAAAACTATAAGAGATACAAAAATGGTGCCATGGCAAAAATTGTTTCATATGATGAGCATTTTCAGCTGAGATAATAAATTTTAAGATCTGGAACACCTGATGTGGAACCCCAAGAGCCCAGCTTCTCTGTACCATATACAGGTATGACGTTTTAGCAAAAGTTGTTCAATTTGATAAGCACTTTCTATTGACTTATACAAATTGAAGATCTAAAACACCTGATGTGGAACTCCAGGGGCCCAGCTAGACTATAGCATATAGAGGTGTGACGTTTTAGCAAAAGTTGTTCAATCTGATAAGCACTTTCTGTTGACTTATAAAAATTGAAGATGTAAAACACCTGATGTGGAACGCCAGGAGCCCAACTAGACTATAGCATATAAAGATATGCCCTCTTATTATAAAAACTGCCGCAAGTAGTGGTTTAAACCCGACTGAAGACGTCTTGGTTTGTTACGGTACTTACGATAGTCTTTACATCCTTATTACAAAACGTAGACTAAGAGAAGACTGTCTAGTACTTCGATTTGTCTATGGTTCAAATAATATCCACAGATTATAAGCAACAAATATTTAAATCATTCGTTCAATCGTTCCGAATTCTATGCGCCGTTCCTTTTTACATTATTTTGTTAAGTCTATTTTGATGAAAAATAAATAACTATGATAATAAAAAAAATATCTCTGCAGTTGAAAATATTACTTTTTATTATTTAAAGGTAATTTTATATTTCTAGTATCTTTTAACGATGTACATGATCCAATTATTCTCTTTCAAACAACTATCGAGTTTGCGCGTATAACGGAACGTCAGCGCGCGTATCCGAGTTATGTTTTGTTTTTAGGTTAGATATAATTTGGATTATTTTCATCCCGATTTAAATGATTAAATAAGACGTTGTGCATCTAATTAGAACCTCTTCAAAATTAAGTGCACAATAACTTACACACAGAATATCGTGTGCATTAAATTACCAAAAGAAAATGAAACATTTGAAACAACATAAAAGTAGAAAATTATATTTTATTCCGATGTCTATTTATACAGTCAAATGCACTGATACATGTTGGACACTGTTCTTCATCACACAATCTTGTTCCCTTTTTCATCTAGGCATTTTTGTACATTTTAGCAAGCTTCCAGTCTTTTACAAACATTGCATATTATTATACTGGCAGAGATACGGCGTGCAAAACGCCAAAATTGTCTTGAATCTGAAAATAAACAGTAGACTGTATGATAATCTGATATATTTTCGGAGTTTCATCAAAATCTATGTGGTAGTTTATGCGTGGAACAAGCGTGGAACATAAACAAACATCCATAATAAAAACTTTGACTCTTATACAATTAATTGGGATGTTTTGGCAACCTACTTGCACTGTAAAGGCTACTTACTTTATGGCGAGCCCAGTTGAGCATCATAGGATCATCCTGGATTATCATCATGCATTCAATTGACTATTATTCCGAAAAACGTAAATCGATATTTATATCGAAAATTGTCGTCAGGTAATTTGAAGAGATTTTGTCGATGACGCATTCTGTTGGGTCCCCGGATACTCTCAATAGTATTCTAACACATCCAAGTATTCCAAATCACACATATTTATATCCACTTTCGTTTTTTTCATCACAAAACAAATAACCTCAAAAGTAAATAATGTCGGAATTTGACGTTTGTCGACTAAGTACTGCAGTTAAACTAGGGGGCTCGATGGTTTATCTTTTGTACTACAGATAGTAATAGGACTTGCGATAAACTGCGTTTTGTAATAACGTTTTTTCAAGGTCGTACTTAAAGGTGGATTAAAGGTAGTACAAAAGCCGATACTTATTTGATACCGCGTTTTATAATAAGAGGGATGACGTTTTAGCAAAAGTGGTTCAACCTGATAAGCACTCTCTATTGACGTATATACATCGAAGATCTGGAACACCTGATGTGGAACTTCAGGAGCAATACTACACTTGAAATGTATAGAAATGAATGTTATGAAATAGGTGGTATGGTGAATCAAAAAAAGTAATTAGTCCGTCTTTTAGATAATCCTAAAATAATGGACACGTATTTTTTCTTTTCTCCTTCTCACAAACAAATAATAACGAAGATATTACACGCTTGAATTTTGTGTTAAGTCACTGCTTAGTACAAATTTTACATACCTAGACGTGGCGTCACGAGCCCCCACTCTCCGAATTTGTTGCGTTATATCTCATTATTATTTTGTATGTCTCTTCCAGACCTCGGGACTACAGAGTTCCGAAATTTTGGGAGGCAAACGTGGGGCCGAAGCCAACACTCTGAAGCCCTTTTGAGACAACTTTAATGAAATGGTGAAACAAAACCGACGATTATTCCTTTATACACTATAGAAATGAACCCAAGGACAATCCCCGGTGGACGTCGTTAAAAATAAGACAATCCCCGGTTCTGTGCTATACCATAGCTAACTGTTGATGAAAACTACTTGGGCTATTGTGATGGGATGCTAATGGACTAGGAACGAGGAAACTACGAAAACTATGGCACCTGCCGATGCCAATGTATTAGATACATGTAAAAATGGTGAAATGGTAAAAATGGCAGGTGGAGACTCGCCAGCTCACTTACTGGGCCCCCGGGAATCAGTCACTGAATAGCAACAAGAGGGCAACAGGGACATGAGCGGCTGAAGTGTGAGGATACCTCGGCGGATTTTAAACGCAGATTACGCGCTCCCTGTGGGTCACTTACCACGAGGCACCTATCCTCCGAGCAGGGCTACTAACCCTGCTCTAGCGACTCCACTCTGGACGGCCAAGCTAAGCCAGAGGCGTGAGACCTACCCCCGTCATGGTTCACTCCGACCGGCCGGAGATGGGGGACAGTATACTCTCCCTGGAGAACTCAGTATATATTGCCCACCGGGGTCGCTACTCCCCGTTATCAGCCTCAGATGTCCTGCGGTGCTTATATCTCATTATTATTGTCGTTATTATCTCAAGAGCCTTTGTCCCAATTATGTTAGAGTCGACTTCCAGTCACGATGTAACTGAGTACCAGTGTTTTAAAAGGAGCGACTGCCTATCTGAGCTCCACAACACAGTTACCCGCTCAACCCCATACCCCTTGGTAAAACTGGTCAGACTTACTGGCATCTGACTACCCATAACGACTGCCAAGAATGTTCAATGACAGCCGAAACCTACAGTTTAACATCCCCTCCAAATAACGGTCATTGGTATCCAAAATATACCTACGTAGAAAGCACATACGAACTTAGAAAAGTTGCATTGGCAGGTACTTGCCAGACCTGGAATCAAAGACGTACGCTCATACTTGAGAGATTGGTTCTCTACCCACTAAACCACCACGACTTCCACTAAGTCATCACGACTTTGTCATCTCAGTAACATTTAATGTTTTTTAGCGTATTAATACGTGTAACATTTTATGTTTCTAATGGCTATGCGTATTCCGTTGTTTTCAAGTCAACGGGCCCTCAAAATTCAATATCACACGGTTCAGATCTTTGATTTTGCTGACCCCGTAGTCGCTGGCATAAGGGACTTTAGCCGCGTACGAAGTCGCGGGCAGAAGCTAGTAAAATAATAAATGAGTATAAAAAATGGTGTGGTATTTATTAGGGTAGATTAAAAAATAGAGCAAAAATATTCTTCCTTCAGTATTAAAAACTCAAAAAGAGAATTGAAATACTGTTCTCTCGCATTATTACACACAGTAGCATGAAAACGTTTTCAGTGAAAGCGAAGCAACACCCTTTATTTACGATTGAGTGGGCTACCGGCGCCCACCCGGTTCGCTCCGAGCGCTCTCAGTACCGACCTAACGTTTATTGGAATCGCTGACGTGATAAGTAACATCATTGACGTTGTGTTTACCCGACTGCTAAGAAGGGATATATATTCTGTATGTGTGTAATTTTCTTCATTACCTTATATCTTCGAAACGCCCTAACAGATTTCGTATATGACAAGCGTTTGACCAGGTAATTAGGTAGCTCTCTCGGGACGCGGACGAAACCTTGAGAAACAGCTAGTCTTATTATAGTTGTTATTAACATTTTTAATTAAAAATAACTTAATTTAAAATATATAAAAAAGAAACACGAAAAGCGTGTTTACTTTATTTACGATTGAGTGGGCTACCGGCGCCCACCCGGTTCGCTCCGAGCGCTCTCAGTACCGACCTAACGTTTATTGGAATCGCTGACGTGATAAGTAACATCATTGACGTTGTGTTTACCCGACTGCTAGAAAGGTTACTGCTTTTTGTATGAATGAGTATGGATGTATGTTAATTACAAAAGGATTTTGATGTAACTTAGCCGTAATATAGTTTAGGTATCCCTTTAAAAAAAAAACATATAGGTAAATAAGCAGATTACTTTTTATCCATGTGCGTAGTTACCTTTGAAGCGTTTACCAAAAAGTTTTAAAATATAACTCAATTAAGATTAGCGTTAATTATTCCGGATTCGCTCGGTTCGCTCCTAAAACACACCTGCCACATAATTAAAACTTTTAGATTCAGTACATTGAAAATTTTGTAATTAGTTACAGTGCTTTCACACTGGCGGGTTTTTGAAACCGAGCGTAAAACTGTTTGCTGGTTCCTTTGTACCATATTTTGATTTTAAAAGGTAAATATTACTAAACGAAAGGTTTTATATAAATAAATATTATTAAACAAATAAATTATTGCATAATATAATGGCTCCGTTGTTTGGGTACTTAGTTCTTTCTTGATTTTTAGCCGTATTTTATTTGAACTGTTTTAGTAAAGCAGTCAACATTTAATGTTGCTAGTACGAGTACATAAGCGTGACACCGACCGAATCAAGCGTTGTTGCATGGAAACATGGGCGAAAAATCCGCTAGTGTGAAAGCGTATATAGTTACGATCTTTGTTTAAAATGGTCTTATAAAATGTTTTGTAATTAGCAGTTGAGATAGTTAGCCTAGTCCATTCATTATAAAGACATTTAATTACTTTAACTTGTTGCTTTCTTTGAATAATGAGTCCAGTTTGACCTTGAAGAATAAGATCTTTGTAAAGATTTTTTAATTAAGTATAATTAGGATATTTTTCTACAATAATTAAGATGTTTTTGCGAGCAGGTAAGTATGTAAGTTAAATGCTAAACAAGCAGAGAAATAAAGTATTTTAGTTATAATTTCATGATATTATGTGATCCAAAACTGGGTACCTACAGATCCTGACTCTATAGTTTCTTCAGGAAAATTCACCAATTTTTTTTCCATATCTCGGTAGACCTACTTCGCGCAACTGGATATATAAAAAGTAGCGTACATATGTCCTTTCTTAAGCTCTGGACTTCAGGTTTCCCCAAGAAAATTTTATTCATCTTTACTTAGTCATTGTGTCTAAGATATTCTTGGAAAATACATTGATATAACTTGCCTGTATCACACATGCCTGACTTGGAATCGAGATATTACCTTAACCACTTACCTATTATTTCAAAGCGTCTAAAAATATAATTTTCTTCAACAACAAAAAGGTATAAACATAACTCTTTGATATTAGTGCAAGGCTCATTAAACATGTTCATTTTCCGAGTACCTAGCATACTTCATTGGTTTTCAATACAGCCACAAAGGGGCTAAGATATTATACTTACCTACCTATAACGCTATCGTGGCTTCGAATATCTATATAGGAGTAGAATATACATAATATGTATATACTTGGAGGTATATATATAGAGCTGAATTTACCTATATTTTTGGAAGGAAGGTAACTTTTTGTTATTTATTACAAAACCTTATCCGACTCTGTGACTAGAGTATATTTCTCATGATATTAATATTTCTTATGTATTGTATTCTCAACTAGTGAAGTTGGGGCCGAATATATTACCTAAGCTCTGATTCAGGAGATATTATATCATATAGGTACTAACATTAGGTATAAACGTTAAAGTTTGTGTGAATATATTTTGTTACTCCTCCAAGCAAAAATACGGAACAGATTTTGTTGATACTTAACAGTAATATAGATCACACATCAGAATAACATATTTGCTTTATATCCGGGTGTGGGTAGTACCCTCGTGACGTGGGAGAAACTGTAGGCGGGAGTTAGCTAAGGAATACCGGAATACCTAACCAAAACCCAACGTGTGTAGGTACCTGCGTAGACACTCTTAAAAATATATCATTCGTTTGAAGTTCCTCAAATATTTGCAGTTTCAAAAGTAATAATAATACTTTTCGTTTTGAATCGGAAAATGCTTCTCAATGAACAACAATCCCGGATCCCGGATTGGCTCCTTTCCTGTTTCGCTCAATATCCGCCGACGGATTGGACCGACTACATCCGATGCCGCCCGATAACAGCCGAACGTTCCACTTTCGAATAAAGAACTTCGAACAGATTTGAATTATTGTTTTTGGAACGTGGAACTTGGATTTAAATGGCTTTTATTTTTTATTCTTTTTGACTTGGAATAAGACTTTCTTTCATAGAATAAGTGATATTAAGATGATATTACTTTTTATCAAAATGTACGCACAATACCAACAAATAAGAAGAAAAGGAAATAAAGGTGAGAAAAGGAAGACGAAGAAAGAAAAGAATATATTACATATTACTGTAATATTTAATCAAGGTCTCTTATATAGTTTTTGCTTTGAATATTTTCACGGACACGTAACAGCTTAGCCTCATATCAATATTCGGATGAATCAAATACTTCAGATTGCAGTGAAACCAGGAAACATCAAGGAGCTTTACAATTACCAAAGACAAAGATATCCTATATCCAACAACGATTTACCTTACTTCCTCGTGTTCGCAATTTGAGATCAATAGTATCTAACTATAGGTTATAATTAATGATACTTATAAGACTGCGCGCAAACTACAAATTTTTAGTCGGCCAACTGTTAGATCGTTGGTAGGAAACAATCATTTTTATTTGAAAATCGTGAATTCAATCAAAGTTTTTAGTCGGTCTGATACCGAACAAATACCTGATCATTGTTACGTGTGCACTTCCATTCATCTTCATACTGATGTATGAGCCCACATCAAGGTCGGCTTTTCAAGTTTGTATGTACTTTCTAAGTATATGTTGGACACCAATGACTGTCGGATGGCAGTCGTTACTGCTAGTCTAAAGCCAGTAAGTCTGACGCCAGTCTAACCAAGAGATATCGGGTTGCCTGGGTAACTAGGTTGAGGAGGTCAGACAGGCAGTCGCTCCTTGTAAAGCACTGGTACTCAGCTGAATCCGGTTAGACTGGAAGCCGACCCCAACATAGTTGGGAAAAGGCTCGGGAGATGATGATGTTACATATGTAATTCCATTCATCTTCATACTGATTTATGAGCCCAAATTAACTATCGGCCGACTAAAAGTTTTCAGTGTGAGCCCGGTCTAAGCTTGTGACGGTATTTCAGGATCTATAAAGGGTTACCTGATCTTAAAGCCCTTTAGATTAATTGGAGGCTGTTTCCCTTTAGTTTTCCCTAATTCTAGTCGAATGGAATGCGAATTAATTGATTGTATTCAGGTATTCGGTTGTAAAGGTATTATTAATAGCTTATAGCCCCATTGGTTGTAGAGGTCGCAAGCGTGACTGCTAAAGGTGGGTTACCAGGTTCGATTCTGACATAAGGGACATAGGTGACTAAATCTATTACACGCGTCCCATGGGGACTACTGCCCGTACCGAGATAAATGTACCTGCTGTTACTCGGGAAGAGTGTAGCTTTCAAACAGTGATTTTTTAAACCGTTCAGTAATTTCGGATTTTTTACAAAGAAACAAAACAATATTTCTGAATGGTGTACATGTTCACAAACCAGCTCCAGTGAGACTAAAAATATATCCTATTTTAGTTGAAATAAGTACAAAATTTACGATTACATTGTTACGAGTACAGCTAAGGATCTATTTTTGGCTATAAGGTTTCCAAACTCTAACAAATTGCCTTCGATACGATAAAGTTACGAGTTTACAACGAAAACTTATTAGTATTCTTTAAGCAGAGTTTTGGGGCTCAAGATGATTGAATATAACCGTCTATCTATAGATTGTGCGAGATTAAAATACGAGCCAAGATATTTTTGTAGGCTTACTACGTTATTGCGATTTTTTTGGAAAGATTAAGATTTCATTTTTATTGGAGATAGTCGCATGTACCTAGGCGGTCCCATAATGAACTGGCCTGATATAGTTCTAGGCGACATATCGCTACATGTTATGTGGCATTGAAAAGTACGTTTATCGTGTACTTAATATAAACAACACGCATCGACATGAAATGCTTAGTTTTAGTTTAGGATGCATTTGAATGACGAGAGTCGCGTATTTTTTCCAAATGTCGAAAACTGAGTATCGAAGTCTCATAAAGTTTCTGTTTATAGCAGATTTATCCCCTGCGCGAATAAAAGAATGAATGGATGGCGTGTATAAGGAGTCTATCCCCTCATATAACACGGTGAAAAATTTGGTTAAAAAGTTTCGACTCGGGAGAGAAACCGTCGAAGACATTGGGTATGACGGTTGGTCTGTGGAAGTGCTCACTTCCGAAACAATTGCTTCTATTGAAGAGGAGGTTCGGAGTGACCGCCGTTTGAAGATTAGAGAAATTGCAGCTAGCCTTGGGCTCCCTAAAAGTATTTTTCATCATTCGCTCCATGAACATCTTCACGTGAAAAAAGTGAGTGCAAGATGGGTACCGAAATTTCTTTCAGCGGTACAGAGACGGGCGTTGCGTTTCAGAGTTTTTGGATCTTTGTGGAGGAAAATTCAAAGATGTGATCGAGACGCTAGTGACTGGTGATGAAACTATGATTTTGTATAATGATCCACAAAGCAAGCGCGAGTCAATGGGATGGCGTTATAAGGATGAAAAGCCCCCTAGAAAGGCAAAAGGGTGCCTTTTTTGGGGTAAAATTGTGATTACTTTTATAAAGGTGAAAAAATGTTAGTTCGCGGATGTTAGAAGTGTATTGGTATTCATTTTGATGATATTGAAAAATAAAATCGGTTTCGTCTGATTTCCTCCATTAGTTCATAGTTAGGCCAATTCATTATGGGACCGCCCACGTAAGTATTAAGTTTAGTGATTTCAAAGTTAAGTTACGATGAAAGATATAATAAGTATAATAAGATGTATAAGTGGTTTTACGAAAGTACATATAAATGATGCTATAGAGTCACAGAAAAATGCAATTGTTCTCCTGCTGGAGAATTTCCTTCTGGAGAGAGTCATTTGATGATTTGCCTTTAAAATAAGCTTTCTAACACTTGGAGATACTTATCATCAGCCTTTATATTACCTGCATCTGTTTACACGGTAAAAAAGTTAATAATTAAGACCGACGTTTGAATCCAATTGCGATACAAAATTACCTTAAAACCCGAGTAAAACAATTACTAAAACAAATCCTTTTCTAACACCCAAAAACACCGCAATAAAATAACATACCAAATCCCCATTATTTCACACACAAGTCCATTAACATAGAAAACAAAACAAAATCAATACATAACAGATTTGACCGGCCATTATACACATAGCCCACGTACCGACCATTGGTCGAACCTGAACTTTCCGAAATATACCTATTGTATTAAGTTGTTTAATGTTTATATTTAGGCTGAAAATGTATTATTAGGCTTGTTAGGAAGTTCGTTTATCTATATATGTACTAATGTTGTAAAGCTGGAGTTTATTTTTTGCTTGAACGCGCTAATCGCAAGATTATTTAGAAAGATTTGAAAAAAAAAAAACTGTGTGAGTGTTTAAGAATAGATTACTTTTATCTGGTTACACAAAGTAGCTCTAATGTGGAGTGTAGCCTCAACGTAACCACGACCGCTCTGCCAAGAGCGAATCGACAGATAGATTCACCCGGATGCCCGATAATATATCTTATCCGTTTATTTATGTAATTTAATCTTCATCATCTACGCACCCTTTTTTCCAACTATATTGGGATCAGCTTCCAGTTTTACCAGATGCAGCTGAGTAGGTGTTTTAAATGGTACTGATTATAATTATCTGATCTGACCTCCAGAACTCAGTATTATAATTATGTTAATTTAATGAATTACGATTTTTTTAGATATATGGTAAAAGTTAAGCAGCTGCTCTGGATAGCATATGAATTAATGCTAAAAGTCAGAAGTTTGAAAACAGCTGTAAGTATAAGTTTAGTTCTGCAGTTCTTTGGGGGTCAGTTAGAAGTCGATCCGTCCTAGTCAAGTTGGATAGTGACACCATTTTACTCTCAAAGTATTAGACGATAGAAAAAACGGCCAAGTGCGAGTTTTGCCTATATGAAGAGCAAATTAACATGTTTTTTGTCTGGGTACCCTTGAAAATATTATTTTTTATTATAGTTTTTAGTATTTTTTTGTCAAAGGAGTCACAGAAATACGTCTTCTGCGAAAATTGTAACCGTCTAATATTGGCCCGTTTTACCCTCTTGAGTACGGATCCCTAAAAGTTAGGTAAAAAAGTTTTCTTTTATTTATTTATGCCTAAATGTATCCTCTTAAGCCCAGGACAAGATCACAGAGATTACCTAACCCTTTTATAAGCACAAACTAATAAAAATAGTTCCCTTTATATGGTACCTATATAAGTAGGAATTTATTTATGAAAAAGATGCCTGGTAAACCTATATAAAACCTATCAACATTCTATTCTATAAATAGAATTTGTAGTGTTAGATAGTTATTGTTATAGTAGTACCTTATTGATCTAATTTTAGATTGGCTGGTCGAGAGCGAGTTATGAATGGGAGTTTCAAAGTGTAAAGGTAACTTCACTTTCAAGATGTTATTTGAACGAAATGGACGAGGACAGTTCAGAGAAATAAACGTTAAGTTTATACTATTAGTCTTCTATATAGGTATACTAATATATAAAGACGAAAAGAACGATTTGCGTATTTCTTTGTTCTGTGTTTCGGATGGCATGTTAAACTGTAGGTTACGGCTGTCATTGAAAATCCTTGACAGTCGTTAGGGGTAGTCAGAAGCCAGTAAGTCTGACCCCAGTCTAACCAAGGGGTATTGGGTTGCCCGGGTAGCTGGGTTGAGGAGGTCAGATAGGCAGTCGCTTCTTGTAAAGCACTGGTACTCAGCTGCATGCGGTTAGACTGTCAGCCGACCCCAACATAGTTGGGAAAAAGCTCAGAGGATGATGATGATGATTTGTTGAGAGAAAGGTTTTGATGTAGTGGAAGAGGACGACCAAAGAAACGATGTTTAGATGGAAGTGGATATGGTAAGAAAGAATGTTACTTGTGAGATGACGGCAGATAGAAGAGTATGGAAGGAGAAAACATGTTGTGCTGTCCCCAAATAAAATTGGAATAAGGGCAGGAGGATGATGATGAGATTTGACTGTTCAAATCGAGCTACACTATCTGCGCTGAACATAAGCTATGTTTTACCTGGGAAGAAGTTTTAACTTATGTTTCTGAATTGGAAATTGTTAACGTTTTTTGTTTCCTTGAAAGAGATAACCAGCTGTTTCTCATTTTTTTATTAAAAATGTATAAATTGTTTGCATTTAAAAAAACTGCGTTTCAAGGAACTTAGTTTCTGCCAATTCATAAATCTCTTTTAACATGAAAAGCCAATTGTGAAGGAAACAAAATACAAAATTCAAAAAGCTTTTAAATATAAAAATCGGTGTAAAGCTTAAAACAATTTAAAGGTTCCATTTTATAAAACTACTAAGCATTAATTCTATAAAACATAAAAAGTAGATTAATTAATTATGGCAGCTTAGACCGTATTACTTTTCGATGATAAAAAGGGAATTAGACAATGACATTTTAAAGGCACGTTAAGTACTTTTAGTAATTATCAAAATTATAATTTAATTTGTAAAAATTCGCAATTAGGGACCGAAGTTGGTGAAACGTCGGCTTAGTTCATTTATTTGGAGAAATGTCCCGGTGGTCTAGCGGTCATTAGAACGATCTTTTTGTCCTTATGTCATTTTGCTATTAGGTAGATATGGCTCGTAGCTAAGTACTTATTTTGTATTCAGGAATGCCATAATTGTATTTCAGGAAATAACATTTTTCAATTTGCTTGGCTCATCTTGGCGGGGCCTCCAGATGTCCTTAATTTTTTTTTGAGAAATTCTATTAAAGTTCAGATGTGTGATAGTTCGGTACAGCCATAATCAAAAGTTGTATGCCTTTTGCTTCTTTCTGAAAGCTACCTCTTATCGAGTTCCTAACTCATATTTCCATACTTCGTATTTAAAGCTTGGTCTCGTATCTACTATCAATTAAATATTTTTTTCTGAAGGTTCCTTACATATATTACAAAAGATTCCCCTGTGCCAGTCCTACTACTGCTACTCCTGGTAGGTTCACATCACAATTTTCATGATATAATGGCATAGAAAAAAATTACTACAGCTAAGTTTTCGCTACATAAGTACAAGTACAAAACAAGTCCAATATCTTTCACTTTCTGTAACGTTAGTGTTTCAGTGAGCGTTCTAAGCTATGTTTTATGTTCGTGCACGTTGCGATAATAATGTTCTGTGGCACTAAAATGCTGCTTGAACAGTAAATTATGTTCAAACTCTGCAGTGCAGAGTATAATGCTGTCTTCATGTGAGCAGTTTAATTATGTCATTTGCGAGTATATGTCTTCATTTTGACGTCGTTTGACCTGTTGCAGTAGTTATGAGTTTTTGGTTGAAGTAAATTTTATGACTGTAAATTGTGTGAATTTTATGAATGTATCTAAACTATGAGTATGTTTTATGTTATCATATTGCTACTGTTGTTAGAATGAGTGGCTTTTTTTTTGGGGAACAGAAGTATACACAAATACTAGAGCTTAAGTGCTTATTTTATTGTTTATTATTAGTTATTTTATTCTTAAGTTAGCTGTCTTTCGACTACGGGCTATCATACAGCAAAAAAATCAGTTGAACACTTATACAATGCAGCATTTTAGGCACGCTGCTCCTGTTCATAGACCGTGTGAATTTCAAACAAATAAATATACATTTCTGAGCTCAAATTCTTACTTTTCTTTCCCCAGAATTTTTGTAACAATGTACCATTTTCCATTTCATAAACCTAATTCGTAACAAAGAATTTCAATGCCAACTAAAGTCTACAATGTTTGTTCTCATAAACTCACGGACTTTAGCCAATGTATGTTGTAAAACCACAGAATAGAGAGAGATGAGCGGAGATGCCACAATGCAGGTTAGGCGCTTTCTTCTAGGTCAAATACGTACGGTGGGCATGACCTAAACAATCAGTTACGAGTGACTTCACGAGGCGTTCGGGTTCTGTCAACGCTTTTTGGTATTACAAAAAATGGTCGGGTCCAAAGACGGCAAATAAGAGCGAAGACAGTAACGTTCCTCGTCCCCCACTCACCTGCATGTTGGCGCGCTACGTTCTTAGGAGATTTTCCGATATGGCAACTACATCAAATGATCCCTCCCGCTGTGGGTTAGCAGCTTTGAGAGAGTGTCAGACTCTTACTGACTAAAAACTGTCGTGTTCCGTCGTAGGCCTTTTATGCACCAGGGCCGCGGTAACTCTTTCTAACAATCCCGCAGCCCTCCGATATGGCACCTCCGCTAGTCATTTTGTTCTCCATGTGTAAAACTTCGTGTCCAGCAGTTGCCAGCGTGGGCGATGCAATACAGCGGTATATTTATCAATGTCCACACGACGCTTGACAGAAAATATTAACCCCAGGGTTAGAACAATACAAGGGAAAAGTTCAGACTTCGCTTGGGTGTATTTTATGGAGTTTGACGAGTATGTTGATGGAAAGGATTTTTTTTATGGAATCATTCATAACAATTGGAACAATTTAGTGGATGTTAAGAATATGTTGCCTTGAGAGTGGTCTAATTTCAAGCATTGACATTCTATTTTTAATGTAAGATACATATAGCAAAAATGCAACTATAATAAAATAAAAAAATATTCCAGCACAATCCACACATATAAGACTTAATAGCGACCACCCCTGCTTATAATTTTATGTCTAAAATCAGCAAGACAAACGCACTGTAGAAACTCAGTTTCACAACATTCATACATATTTATGTTACGTGAGAATACTGAAATTTCAGACCTAACTCAAAAATAGCGAATGAGTCTCCCAGCTGTAATATCCGTCATAAAAATAGTACAATTTATCACTATAATATAGAAATATATAAAAGTATTGTTTAGTAACTTATTTTTGGATTCGAAACACGTTCTCAAACCGTTGGGTATCGGGTGAAACCCTTTTGTTTTATTTTTGGCAACAGTTTATATGCCTCGGGCTAGGTGGAAACTTATCGTTGGATTTGCTAGCGAATTTCGCGTATTTTTCAGTTCTTTCTTAACTTTTTCTGTTGTGTTTTGTAGAAATACTGTTAATGTAAAAGCGTAGCGTAGGACGTCCACCAACAAGGTGGACAGATGACCTTATAAAGATCGCCGGAAGACGCTGGATGCAGGTCGCTTCCAACAGGTATCCGTGGAGATCTAAGGGGGAGGCCTATGTTCAGCAGTGGACGTCCTATGGCTAAGATGATGATGATGATGATGATCCTCAAGGTGTTTTCCTGCAATCACTGTAAATAAGGTCTATATACATAGACATATAAGCTGTATTGCTGCAATAATCTATCTTTTCTATCATGTTACCATGTCTATCTAGTCTACCATGTCTATCATGTTGATATTTTAAAAACATATTTAGATTTTTACTTAACCGACTTTCCACCCTTAAGTGTAATTCTTTCATCCCCAGATTTAACAAGCTAACCTCGAACACAAGACACTTGTTGCTGTATTTCCATAATACTTAACTTTACACTGACCAACTAACTAGACCCTCCTATCTTTTTACTCCTTCCATTTTCCCATTTAGAGTTCTTCTTTGTACCATGATCAGGGGTCAAGATATATTGGATGCTGTCACCGCTGATTAATTTATTATGGTAATGTTAAAGTCCTGTGTTGATGTTTTAATTAATTACGATTGCTTTTCATTATATGGTTGTGTTGCAAATTGCTGGGTAATTAAAGAGGATTTTGAGATTTTTTTTTTGGGTTTACACTTAAAAGTAATTAGGTAGGTATATACAAATTGCTTTATATGTTTAAGGCAAATTTCACTGACAGTCGATTACGTTATCGATCTGTTGAAACGACAACTATTTCATAAATTTTTTAAGTATATATTTAGCAGGATGGAAAACAGTTAATTTTTTTGAGTCTTTTTGAGTTTATTATAAAACTTTTACGCTAACAGGATGAAATGAAGAAAAATCAATTCATTATCCAGGTACATTATTATAGATTCCCTTATTGAAAAAATAAACAAAGAAGCTAGTCTAATAAAAGAACAACAATTTTATAGAAAAGTTTGTAAAAAATACCGAGTTTCTAATATTAACGTTGCACTAATGACTTACCGAGGTAATGGCTACCATTTATTATGTTTTTTACATAAAACTCGCTCTTCTAACGACTAGAATTTCAATAGACAACATCTTGGAGAAACTTTGTTACTCAAACTTAATTTTATAGTATTCTTACATTTTAAAATTGTTTTGTTTCTACTTGGTAATCATTATGATATTTAACCTTACTGGATATTACATTCTGGGCTTATTTTTAGCATTCCAAACCTCAAGAACGAAAGACTATCTTAAAATATCGAAAGCTTTATTAGCCTTCCTAAAACCTAGTATGTTGCTAATTAAAAAGCAATAGAAAATCAATTGTTTCTCGCGTATACCTATCTGTACTCCGTCTTATATAACGGATTGATTAAAATTACTTTGACATGTCATCTTCAGCCTTTTTATCGTCCTACAACAGGACACAGGGCTTTTCTCACACAGACAAGGAATGGGTCTGCATCAGGACCGCCGTCACAAGTCACCGATCCTCCTGAAATACATATAGAGAGTTGCTACCTTATTGCTACCAGCTACCATTAGTTGCTACCAATTGCTACCCTCGCGGTTTTGAAGATATTCAGCATCCTAAGGTGACAGCCATTCTGATATCAGATTAGATATCGGTAGCAATTAGGTAGCAACTCTCTATATGTATTTCGGGTGATTTGTGTCCTTACGCAGACAAGGAATGAGCGTTAATCACCTTGCTCAAGGAGGATCGGCGATTTCAGACTCTAAAGTCCATAACAACTTACGAAATAATTAGAGTTTCAGAGGAGCTGTAACTCTGTTATACGGTGTTCTAAGGTCTTTAAGCGCTAACTACTGACATTAACTTATAGTGAAAACCATTAAAGACGTACTTAGCTATTGTAGGGTATCCCTTTTAATATAGCAAAGGGTCTTTCGTTTTATGGGGAATAAGCTTTTATCTTGAATTAAACAGGCTAGATTAGCAGTTGCTTCATGTAAAGCTCTGGTACACATCTGCATCTGGTTAGATTGGAAGCCGACCTCAATGTATTTGGAAAAGACTAACCTACTAAAGAATTCGTCTCGGATTCACTTGGGTCAAAGTTTCACTAGGAAACTTTTTCTTGCATCCTGGTAATAGCTTATCCTACCTATAGATAACTTGTGACATTTCGGGCCACTTGTAACATCTAAAATTGTATCTTAAGCCATTCTATTGCTTGCTGTGTTTCCGAACCAACACGGCCTAAAAACCAAGGCATCGGCAAACATTCTCTTTAAATTAGATTTTCAAAACACATACAAAGTTATCAAAGAAAGTGACGTTTTCATTTATTTTCACGACAAGATCACACGTCCTCTAACAAAATAATTTTCACGTGATCTAAAAGAGTATGGCCTGTATGAGGTATAGATAAGATTTCCACCCCATTTCTCTCTCTTTGGGGCTGCGTAAAAGGAGTAGGGTGTAAACTTGCGTAAAAAATCATTTTCTACGTTTTTGTGATGTTTTTGCCACGTAAATCTTCAAACTGCAATGTTCATAGAACAATACTGCTTGTATAAAATTCATTGCAAAAGAATTGGGCAAGTATGATAATCGCGATTTTTCGGATTGTGTGTTTATAACATTGAGTTTTTTGGATCAGAAAATTTCAAATACTTAATGCCTTTTTCAGATTATCTTTTTTTGATGTTGAATATGAAGTTCATCGTTTTCGCTAATTGTAGTGTTCATTAAAGAACCCTGTTGTAAAACACTGGTGCTTTGTTGCATCCAGTTAGACTGGAAGCCGACCCCAACATAGTTGGGAAAATTCTAGGCAGATGATGATTAGAAACACCTGTAGATAGCCGTACAGAAAAGGCTTACTTCATACCAGTAGTTATAGCAGCAAAAATATATTCCCAAATCGTGTCTCCTACTGTGTTAATTAATACAATACAGCCACCCTAACGTAGTCGGCTGACCAAACAATATGGCCGTTTATAAATGGCGCGCCCTGTATCATTTGTAATTTATTATACAAGCCAGGTTCCTTATTATGCTTTCCTAATATAGCTTCTATATTTAGGCTAAAAATAGAATAAGCCTTTTATTAAACTCTCTGTTGGTTTAATGGAAAACATCGCCTTAATAAGTCGTGAAGATAAATATTGATGGGGCAACAGTCTTGTGTAGTTAGTAATATAAAAAATATACCGGCGTGCAACAAAAACTTTTAAACGTTTGTTGAACACTTATCTAAAATGACAAATTATGACGTTGAAATAAGGTCCGTTTTTCAGCCATACTTTTTTAGACAAGTGTTCAACAGATGTTTAAGATTTTGTAGTATTTTGTAGTTGTGATAATGTCTGTAACAAAATACAGTTACAGGGATTTTGAAAGGGGGTTAAATAGCCTACTGTAAAAAAAATACTTCGAGCATTTCTGTACAAAACGGTGGCGAAATAAATATATTCTCTCTAGATACCAATTTCTAGAGCGTAATAATAGCGAATACTTTAATTTTATTTTAAAAATTTTCAGAAGCTTTTGTTACAAAAACTTTATTTTACATGTGATTTTGTAAACCTTTAGACACACAAATCATGATTGCAATATTGCTACAGCAACTCGCATTGACAAAGCCTTTACAAAAATACCTCTTTTCACAAGCCGTATATCTGTAAGTAGGTATTCGTAAAAACGTCAAGACAGCACTCTGAATAACGAAGGTGCTAAAAATACGTTCCCTACCATGGAGTAAGGAAAAATGAACGGAGATGCCTTAGTGAAGGTAGGTCAGGTCTTCATCTAGGTCAAATACGTACGATGGGTATGACCGATACGATCAGCTACGACATTTAAATAAAACTACTTTTACGGATTATTGATATAACCGAGATAAAATCCATAAAAGTATATTTAAATGTCTAATATTCATCAGATCAGTTATGAGTGAAGTAACGATAGTACGCTTTCGGGTTCTTTGCGACATCTGTCAACGATTTTTGGTATTCCAAAAAATGGTCGGCTCTAAAGAAGGCGAGTAAGTGTGGACACAGAAACTTTCCTCGTACCCCGCTCACCCGCATTTTCGCACGCTACTCTTTTTAGGAGATTTTGCGTTATGGCACCTCTGCTAGTCATTTTGTTCTCCGTGTTTTATACGCTTTTTGTACCGGGAGGTGTTGTTTTAGTACCACAAAGCAAGATTATCTTCTTAGGGGCTCATGTAGGACGTTTAGTGATTGAAAGGGATGATGCAGATTTCGTGTGGGACGTAGCTTTTCACCCGGCTGTCAAAAGGGTTTCTTTTTTTTTGTAAATAGAGTGTAAAGCCAGCTTCTGACTACATGTTATATCACTGTATTGTTGGTCTAGCTGTCGCATAGTATGACTGTCTCGGATTCGATTCGCTTTGTATGCTTTAGAAACTTCCGCAAAGCAGCCCGTAGTCTGGAAGTTGGTGATTGATTGAGGTGTTTTGGAGAGCACGTTATTGTCGGTCCTGCGCCTGATCTCTCTCCGGTGGTATCGCCGTCCCATCGGGCTATGACAGTGAAGGAATAGGGAGTGCACCTGTGTCTGCGAAAATGCTTGTGAACTATAATATGTAATATGTATAATATGTATATGTATGTATATGTATAATATGTTCTGTACACCAATCGTCTAAGACGTCATTACATAGAAGGTATAAAAAAGAAGGGCTTTATGCTGTGAACCAATAATGTATTGTACAGTTTACACAGTACCGTGTTAACATAATAATGTATGGTGCGCTGTGTTGTTGTGCTATGAGCAATATTCATTTGCTATTTACATAGCTTGAAAGGCCCCTTATTCCAACACAACAACGTTTGTTAGCCTGCTATGGTATTTCGACGAATGGTTCGACACTTAAATGACATCGAATTCTCTGAAGTTTGTATGTGCGTTCGTAAATATCTGAGAATAGTAAGTATCACAATTGAAACTTTGTCCCAATTTTGAGAATTCCGAAACATTTGGCCTCAAATCTTACTCCAGGCCTAATTGACAAAATGTGGGTGTACTAAAACCTTATTTCATTCTGAATATGATGGTATGATTTTAGGACTTTAAGCATACAGTTCTGAAGTTGGATACAATTGACTGCAATAGTTTAAAGGTGTATCGGTTTACCCAGGACTACTTACGTGACCTCCTCAACCCAACCTGGGTTGCTGAAGTCTCATAGGCAGTCGCCGCATGTTCAACTGGTACTCAGTTGAACCCGGTAAGATAGGAAGCCGACTCGAATATAGTTCGGAAAAGGCTAGGCAAATGTCGATGTAGTGATTTTTTCGTATATTTTGACTATTCTGAAGTCACTAGTCACCAAAATCGGACACTATAACTCTGTCCTACACATCTGTACCTACTTCCCAACATCAGTTCTACATAGCATTACAAATCTCCTTAACCTCTATCGGATCCTCCGACATAAGCTGCATCATTTGAGTGGATCTCAGTCTCCAGTGCTCATAATCCTGCTCTAAGGATTAGGAGACAACTGTTGCGTGTCTGTTTGTAAGATTGTTAGTGCAGCATAGCTTTAGCTTTTAGCGGCAATGTAGTGTAAGAGGATTGGCTGAGTGCAATCTTGGACCTGTTAAATGGAGAAAGCATTTTTCTGCTAGTTAAAAGGGTGGTTCTCTGAAAGTATTTAGGGTTGTGTTTAGTTTTTTTTTGTACTTGTTTTAAAGCTTTGCTTGCGTTTTATAATTTTGTGATTATGATAAGTCATGGTAGGTGGGAAGGGGTATTGGGTTGCCCGGGTAACTGGGGTGGGGAGGTCAGATAGGGCAGCCGCTCCTTGTAAAGCACTGGTACTCAGCTACATCCGGTTAGACTGGAAGCCGACCCCAAAATAGTTGGGAAAAAGGCTCAGAGGATGATAAGTCATGGTGGCCCCTTTAGTACGACAAATATGTCTATATTCTAAGTCTTATTGTCTCACTGTGACTCGGAGTTTTGGTCACTACTGAGCGCTCCTGAAGTTAAGTAAACAAAGACAATGTGCTGAAACATTTACATACACGATTCACGATCACGCCATACCCATTTTCGAGAGACAAAATATATCTATACTTTAGCATAAGAGAAGGAAAAACTACAATAAGAAATACATCATCTCTGAAAAATTTCAACTCTCCGACTATCACGGTTCATGAGATACAGCCTGGTGATAGACGGACGGTCGGACGGACGGACGGACGGACAGAGGAGCGAAAGCATAGGGTCACGTTTTATCCTTTGGGTACGGAACCCTAAAAAGGGAACTTTTTCTCATTGAAAACTTTATATCCGCCATAAAACTTCAGTATTGACTGAAAGCAAATCTATTCTGAGCGAGATAGCCGTTTTGTAGTTTATTTTATGTGTGCCCAGAAATATCACCAAAAGGCACACAAATATAACAAAGAAATTTTTGTAACTCTCACAAAAATGCTTTGTTTTCAGAATTCCATTCGGATAGCTGCAAAAATTGTTTGTGGGAAAATAGAATAAAGGGAAGTTTATTTTTTCCCTTTAATACCTACTATAAATATAAAACCTTACAAAAGATGAAAGAAAAACTTAAAACAATTTTTTTTCACTACGCAAACTTATTACTTCATCATCATCATCATCATCATCAACCTATCGCAGTCCACTGCTGGACATAGGCCTCTCCAAGTGCACGCCACTGAGATCGATTTTCGGCTTCTCGCATTACTTATTACTTATTTAACTTAAACTGCATTTAATTTTGCTTAATATATTATTCAGTCGTCTAAAATGGACAGACACGTACTCAAAAGTGTCAACAATAAGTGTCAGTGTCATGCGAGTACTTATGTAAGGCCCTTTGTTCCACAATCTCAAACAAAGTTTCGTAACTGGCCCAAATTAATTGCTCGACAGTGTACACACTTGCCCAAACTAATTTAAATGGGTAGAGGGAAGTTCACTAGAATGCATTCTGTCACACAGTGTATATAATGACTTGAATATTCAAATTGAAATTCAATTTCTACGGCCGAATACTGAAACGCCACTCAATTTTAAGGACTGCATCATTCTATCTCTCACACAGTTACGTTAATCTCTGCTACGGATATACTTTTAAGTAGAACTTAAAGTTAAGTATTACTATTCCTGTGAAATTGAGCGTGACACTGACAGACATATATGTACCGAAGTAATATCTTAATGATTTCTTGCAAGCGATTTGCATTGCAAAAGTTGATGCTTTGAGAGCATACTAGTAATCTCAAAGACCGCTGTTACAGTGATAAATAAAACGTTAAAACATTAACAAAACGTTCGTGAAAGCGGCTCGCTTACGCCGCAATCGCTCACCTTTATCACACAATTGACCAGCACTCTCACACTAGTGGTTTTAGGAGTAGTAACTGTTACAACCTTTTTATCGGCCCACTGCTGGGCACAGGCCTCCTCTCACATGGAGAAGGATTGAGCATTAATCACCACGCTTGCTCAATGCGGGTTGGTGATTTCAGACTAGGTATATAGTCCAGGTTTCCTCAAGATGTTTTCCTTCACTTTTTTATCAGCCATTGGTGTCCAAGATATACTTAGAAAGTACATATAAACTTAGAAAAGTTGCATTGGTACCACGACATCTCATCTCATTTAGGAGTAGTAAAACCAAGCGAATTTGCTTTGACACATTTTCAACGGTAAAAATCGTCGCGCGGTTCTAAACGTCATTTCATTTCGTTCCGACCACTATTTCGCAATTGGTTAGTGCCCACTAGAATCTTCATTTCGACTACTCTACAAAGTGTTTGTGGTTTTAATTACTAGATGCCAAAACGGTTCTGGCATCGGCATCGGTGCGGATGGGTGCAAAATGCGGTTTTCCAATTGGATTCGGGCTCTCGATTTTTTTGCACAGTTTCCAGTAACTGACATATTCAGTCTAGTATTTGACCGCGTAGTTTTAGCTTTTAGTTTTAGGTACCGCTTTTTTAATAGGTAGGTATTTAGCATGTTTTTTTGACGAAATAATGTACATAGTTGTCTTTGTTTCTTATAAAAGAAAATTACGTTATATTCATATTAACTAGCGCTTTATTAAAAAAATAACATATAATAATGAAGGTGAAGAAAACCACGGAAGGTTGGACTAAAAAAATATCTAAAAGAAATCGATGATGAAATGTAGGTATGACCAAACCTATTTGAATGGGATTAGATTGCAATAGAAATAAATATAAAATAATATGATAAATACCCACATAATTTAAGTAATTTACAATGGTATTTAAAATTTAAGAAGTATGTAATTAAGCAAATAAATTAGAAAATAATTAAAATGAAATAAGTAGAAGCTGGTAATTAATACTCGTCAGAAAGTTGCAATTCAAAACACATCAGTTATCTTTCCCAAATTAAGTAATCGGATTAATTATGAGCAGAAATCTAAAATATTCATTTCATAAAACCGTATAAATACTACCAAGAATTTCCAATTTGTTAGCAGAAGATACAATTTCTAATGTAGGTGGGACCTTAAGCCTAGGCGTACACTATACACTAAATAGTCGGCATCTGATGCCCCAGGTAGTTGGAAAAAATTGGGAATTCAATCAAAGTTTCTAGTCGGTCTGATACGCGACAAATACCTGATCGTTGGTACTTGTGTAGGTACCTATCCCTTCATCTTTAAGTGTGTAGAGTAGTTTAGATTAAGTGACAGTAAAATTGCCAATACACTATTGCATTAGGTTCCCCTGTACCTAATAATAGTTGTATTTTGTATTATGTGCCCAAACCAACCATCGGCCGACTAAAAGTTTGTAGTCTGCGCGTACTCTAGAGTACAATAGTCACTATGAATACCCAGGTGTGAGATATCTACCTATACTTAAAGATATTCCTAATATCCCACGCAGAGATTCTCTGAAACCATTTACATAGATGCATTCATGCAGTGTCAAAGCTGTTAAGGTCTGGCTTCAGGCTATTTGTCCACTGAAGCAGAGCGAGGCTTCAGTAAGGATAAACGCAGTCATACAGGGGATTATTTTCTGGGATCGTTTCCGATTTTATGCAATCCTATTGGTTAATATTTCTCTGTTTTTCCGTACCATTGCTTATCTGCATTTCTGTCTGTGGGTAGACAAGTTAAAATATCTTATTTCACAGGTGTTGGGGCAATGGAAATATTCTTTAGCTAAACGGTCATAAGTTAGAATGCTGATGCTCATTTGTTTTAACGTGGAGACGGATTGATTCTACCTATTCATATTTTGTCGCCATTTATTTAGACATAAATATATATTTATTCACAAATAAATATCCATAAATCTCTCACTGTCAAAGTCAAAGGTTTTTACTTCATATAAACTTATTACAGGTTCTTACAAAACGTCAATTTGTCTAGTCGTTTCAAAGAGTCGATCTATGTAATAAATGTATCTATTCATTTAGGATTTTTCATTTAGATTTATTCTTTATTTATGCTAATTTAGCTAGCGCAGTCATTATAACCTAAAACTCTTTTATACAGATCAAAGAGCGACAAACGAACCAACAAATGCCTTGCAATTTCATTCTACCTCTAAAATCGGTCCATTTGATCTACCGTTTGCATCCCAACCCTGTGTGGGTTTGATGAAGCGATTCAGAAACCGCCCACGTAGTTAGCAAACACATTATGTATGCAAATGTGACCACGCATGTGTACACGCCCTAAGCGGGTGAAATGCTTGTGTGTCCACTGCCTAATTTTGTGGTTGGACCGCCTTAATTGTAATTTGTGAGGCTTTGATGTTATTTCTTCATTTTTTGGATGTTGTTTGAGATTTTTGAGTATGCTTTTGATACTGATATGAAACGCATGTTATTAAAAGGAAAGTACCTACTTCTTCATATCTTACTTATCTACCTTGTGGCTACTTTATAGTATAATGCTAGCTTTCACCTACGGTTTTGCCCGTACTCTGTGGGAAGTAGGTACATAGACCTACACAGAAATGCTTGGGAGTCTAATTCATAATTTTATCTTCTCAGCGAAAACACAAAGGAATTTGTGAAGGTCGGCTGTTTTTGGGGCAGTTTTTTTTGTAAAATTGACCTTTCAAAAGTGCTGGTTTTCATCCCACCGTGTGTAAACTACTTTTCATATTTTATATTTTTCTAAACGGATGTTTAGTTCCTATGATTTCCATTTATAACAATTGATAAATTATTCTGTTTCAACGTATTTTAATAAAACGGTCCATTGAACCAAAGGGTTGCATCTCAATTTTATATTCAAAACCCGTGTTACATCGATATGAAACTTGGTAGCAAATAAACCACAACACAGTCGATCTTCGATTTTATATTCCTTCTCTTTCTAACAAACCAATATCACATTCGCACCCGAATTTATTTATATATATTTTATCTGTGCGTGACATTTGAGCAAATAGATGAAGAGCCGGGGACTGCCATGCCTTTGGTATTTTATTAAGGTTGAAGTTTTATGTGTGCATGCATTTTATGTATCCTAACTACACTACTACAGTAGTGTTTTTCTTTATATTAAAGAGTACGATTACAAATATGGATCACTGTTTATACGCCAGCAATTATTGGGTTTGATCAGGACAAAAGACATAGGACATCAAAGTTTTAAAAGTTGATTTATATATCTTTATAATTTTTATTTATGTACGAGATGAACAAGTGCTGTCATAGAAGAAGGGTCTATATTGATATAAACATAAATATAATTTATTAGTTTGGTTAGGTTTCTTATTTCTTCTAAATCAACCGTAACTTTTCAGTAGTCCATCGTTCATATCCATGTAAGGTAGATTCACACTTAATACCAATAAATACCCAAATAAAATAACAAGAAGGTCTTGCAATCACAGGCTCTTGGTCTAAGCCAAAGGGTTCTATATACATATATAAATCGAGACGTCACGTATTGGAGAGATTACATACAAACATACATACCGGTACTCTGTAACATTAAGGTGAACATGTAATAGGATAACAGGAGATTAAAAATCATTGACGTGATACAACATACAACCCTTGTAATGATAATATTAAATCCGGCTTCCAAAACAGATTTCAATATATGTACATTGTATATTATGATTCGGTTTCCTAGGGAAGATATTTATAGTAATGTAATAAAGAGGAAAAATGTTATTGTTTGTTAATTGGTTTGTACCTTAAAGGTATCTACCTATAATATTAGATAGACTTTGAAAAGCTCCGAAACTAAAACCTGATTTGAAAAAATCTTATATTGTTGGAAAGCTAAATTATCGTCAAAACATAGATTTTGTTCGGGTACGGGAAAAAGTTCTTCCGGACATAGGTAAAACAGCTAGCTATTAGAAATTTTGAATACTGCTGCACCATTGGCAGTTTTCTGACCATTTTTATAAATTAATACAATTTAATATTGACAGAGATACAAGATAGGCGAGAAGCGAGATAATTGAATTTAGAAGCATAATTAAGTTGAGTAATTTGTCTTCAAGAGAAGGTCATTGCTTATACTAATATCATACAGTTGAAGAGTTTGTATGTACCCATAAATATTGAAACCATTTGAAAAATTATTTAAGTGTTAGATATTGAGAAACATTTTAGGCAATTTATACCGAAGGCTATGATTTTTCTTTCTTCGGTCTTCCTTTTTTCTTCTTTCTATAAGTCTAAAGTTAATAGATAGTATTTCAAAAAGTTATATTATATGTAGGTCTCCAAGATACAGGCAGCGCCTAGTTTGGGGTCCACATAACCTATAAAAATGTCTCCCGTAGAGAAGTTACAGCGAACATTTGTAGGTACTAATTTGTCTTAAAAAGGGACTCAATAATGTAACTGTGGATTATACTTATTGGATTAACTGTGGATTATAACTGTGGATTATACTTTTTATTTATTTATTGGCAGTTGACTAGACTATTTTATCAAAAACATCATGGAAGAGAAGGTCGAAGGAAAGAGAGGATGGGGTCCTCCAAGATATAGCTACATCAAGCAAATTAAAGAAAAGGTGAAGGTTGTGACGTATAAGGAAGTTCAGGGGTTGGCGCTAGATAGGTGTAAATGGAAGGAGCTGCACCGACAAGAGCTGGGCTCTTAAATTAATGATAATGAGTTGAATAGACTCGAACCCACGCTCTCAGCCACCACTAGCCACCAAGCTACCATGGTATCCTTAATGAGGCATAGAAAATTGTCAAAACTTTTAACATTACACAACATTTAGAAGTTTGACAGTCTATTCGATGACGTAGTAGGTTTCGGCCCACTGACTTTTTTAATGGCTGCGCGGTACCGTACCTATTGATTTATTTTTCGTGATTTTAGAGGTTTTTGTGTCACCTTGCTTTTGGGTATTTTTAGTAAGTAAGTATATTAAAATTAAGAAGTAGGTAAATTGATAAAGTTGGTAGGTGTGAGATTTCAATGGATTAATTTACCTGTAATGTAGGCATTGGCGTATGTTATAATAAAATGCTTATATTTTTTGTTTTTTTTTTCTTGATAGTTATTTAAGATTAGCGAATCATTGTATAGTAAAGTAGTAGTTCTAAAGTTAGGATTGACCGCATTTTACTTACTAAAGAGTTTATGGTCCGATATTCAAATTTCAGACTGGATTCAGGACGCGGTCATGGATTACAAGCTTACCTGAAACAAGCAAAGATTGTATTATTTAAGATTAAGCAATACCTAATACTTATAAAACAAAAAAAGTATCCAAAAAAGCTAGCAAAAACAAATAAAAAGCAAAACCATTTTTTGGTGCTATTTTTTCCCCTAAAACGCATACCATTACGTCACGCGTTCGTCACGAACAAAACCGGTTTACTCCGGTTATTGTTAAACCGGAGACAAGCGGAGATAACTGAATTAAACCGGCTTAAACCGGAGTGTACCCGCGAGTAACAACGTGTTGTGGCGTCACTTTATTTAGATAGTCTTCGACGTTATAATAATATCATGGGAGATGCGCTTCTAAATAAGTTACGGAGATTGAAAATTGATGATGTAAGGTTAATGAAATAATGAAATGTTATTGGAGCTAGTCTTAGGCGATATTAATGAACAATTATTTAGAAAACTAAGTTCCCGTGGTTTTAACAATTTCACAAGGGAATTGCTTCCCACTCCCGCCACTCCCGGATAAAAGGAAGCCTTAAGCCTTGGTCCTTTCTTTATTAGGCTCTAGAAGTCCAGACTGTATACCTTTCATTTTGATCGGTTCAGTAGTTTTGGAGTCAAAGCGCGACTGATAGACCGACAGAGTTACTTTCACATTTATAATACTGAAAGTATCGATTGCATTTATTGCAAAAAAAAATGTATGCAAGTACCTACTGAAACAAATAAATACTCATACATATTGTTTTCAGATAAAATGACGTGAGCTTACCACGGTGAAACTTTCAGTAAACTGGACAAGCTTTTAAGCGTAAAATAATAAAGCCTTTGAGCTTTTAGTAATAATATTACGTGGTCCATGTTAATGGATTATACGTGTGTGTATGTGATTTTTATAGATTTCAGTTCATTTTGTTGACTGGTTTTAAGTGGTTTTATATATTTGCTTTTTTCTCTTGATGAAAATAAGTAATGGCGTGTTAAAAATACGTGTGTTACTTAGAAGTAGAGTTGTTGATATATCAGAATTATTGTTGTTTAATTAATTGATTGCATAAAAACGACAGGTGGTGAAATGAGCTCTTAGAAACAAAAAAATATACTTTCACGTTTACAGTAGTAATAGGTAGTAATTTCTTTAATACTAGTTGGAGAAATATTCGTTATATATAAAAATACATATGTATTTCTGTATACATATACTTATTTTTATAACGTTACCAGTACGTTAACAGTCACTATTTACCAATCCAAACCTTTTAAAATTACCAGAGCAAGTGGTTTGAAACCGCAAAAAGTTATAAAATCAAAGTTCTGTTCTATCAGAATATTGTGGTGAAAATAGGTATTTTTTCCAAAGCCACTTGGTAAATTTATTCATACCGTTCATTGAACTCCAGTGGCTATTTTTATACGATAAATAGAAACCGAAGCTTATGTATGTAAGTATATAAACTGATTTCCATAGGATCGCTATATTATGAAGGCCTTTTTTATGTTTGTTCATTCTCGAGTTTCATCTCAATATCAAATAAAAATGGTGGACAAACGTAGGTACTTGAATGTTGTATGCGTTCTTAACAATGATTTTGTTATAGCTTTGTGAAAACCTTCAAATACAATAAAAATAAAATTCTGTGCACTCACTCGAAAGTTATGAGTAAAGATTGCCTAAATACTGAAACGGCAATACTAAATTAACTTGTACCAGTGTTTTACATGGAGCGACTGCCTATCTGATATCCTCAACTCAGTAAGCGGGCAAGCCGATACCCATTGGAAAGACTGGTTGCCAGAATTAATTAGTTTCTGATAACAATTTAATTTGTAGCTTCTATCGCAAGAATAATTTTGTAAGAATCAATCAACCAGTGTCTTCGGTTACTGATAATTAATTAATTCATTGATATCCTATCAGGAACTTATCTTTGGTACCACAGGTCTTAGATAGTAAGGGTTGGAAGAAATTCTAAGTTGAATTTTCCTGCCACATAACATCAACTATCCGTTTACTGTTTAACTGACACTTTATCAGAAACTAAACAAAGTGACGGACTAGCAAGCGCAGCTTAGGACGTCCACCAACAAGGAAATGAAATGAAATGAAATGAAATGAAATGAAATGAAATTGTTTATTTTGCAAGTTGGACATTACATCACTTTTACACGTCATTTTAAGAACGCTGAGGCCGGCATTTCCTAACTGACTGATCCCTGAGAAGAAACGCCGAAACAAACTCAAGGGTCATAGTCTCTTTTAAAGTCCAAACATGTTATAAATGAAATAATTATGTGTGAGTGTCACCATGTACGCGGTCTGGAATGGCCTTTTGAGGAAAGAGCCACATCAGGCTGGAGCTGACCAGTCCCAACAGACGGCAAGCATGCATCAGTCGTCGTGTAGCTCAACCATATCTTAGGGAGCTCAACGACCTGTCACACGACGATACCAGATCTGCAGAACATTTGCGTAGGCCATTCAAAAATACTCAAACCCGCCAGACAGTATTTATGTTATAAGAATATATAATGTTGCTCGCATACACGATACTCACATTCACAAAAATAATAATAAATTAAAAAAAAAAATACAATTATAACATATAAATGTCAATAAAAAGAATGTCATTAATAAAATGTTATCTGATGATAATAATATTTAAATGTCAAAAGTAACAATACACAGGCATTTAAAAAGATATCACTCACTAAGCGAGCAGCTCATTCCCAAGCTTCTTTATCATTTAAATAATCAGATATTTTGTAATATCCTTTTTTTAAGAGTTTGGATTTTATATGATTTTTAAATTTCTTGATAGGCAAATCACGAACCGCTTTGGGAAGTTTATTGTAAAAGCGTATACATTGACCCATGAACGAGTTGCTTACTCTGTGGAGGCGAGTAGCATGTACAGCAAGATTATGTTTATTCCTAGTATTTATGCTATGAACATCAGACATTTGAACAAAGTTAGAAATGTTTTTACGAACGTACATTAAATTTTCAAAAATATATTGAGAGGCAACAGTCAGAATGTTTATTTCTTTGAATTTCTCTCTGAGAGAAACTTTTGGACCCAGATTATAAATGGCTCGAACAGCTCTTTTCTGTAAAATAAATATAGTTTCAACATCCGCACAGTTTCCCCAAAGGAGAATCCCATACGTCATTGAACTATGAAAATAACTAAAATAAACTATTCTGGCTGTGTCCACATCGGTGATAAGTCGGATCTTTTTAATAGCATAGGCGGCTGAACTAAGCCTTCCTGACAATTTAACTATATGTGGGCCCCATTGGAGTTTGGAATCAACGGTCAAACCAAGAAATACCGTTGACTCAACAGGCTTCAACTCTACTCCATTTAGTTGTACATTGGTGTGTAACTGCCTTACGTTTGGCGTTGAGAATTTAATTAACTTCGTTTTAGATTCATTTAAAAGAAGATTATTGACATTAAACCAATGAACAACCTTAGAGAGTGCATTGTTAACTTCGTCAAAATTGTCGAGTTGGCGCTTGATTTTAAAAACGAGTGAAGTATCATCGGCAAACAACACAATCTTGTGATTATCCCTTACGTGATAAGGGAGGTCATTAATATAAATAAGGAACAAAAAAGGGCCTAGAATTGAACCCTGTGGAACCCCCATGGTGACCGTAGATCCAGAAGACCTCTTACCATTGACATCCACCCTCTGAATTCTATTGTGCAAATAAGAAGTCAGAAGGTCAAGAGCCTTGTTTTTGATACCATAGTGGTGAAGTTTCCTGATGAGTATATCATGGTGCACGCAATCAAAAGCCTTGGACAAGTCGCAGAAAATACCGAGCGCATCCTGCGAATCCTCCCAGGCCTCGAATATATTTTTAAGCAATTCCACGCCCGCATCCGTAGTAGAACGACCCTTGGTAAATCCGAATTGTTTGGTGTGCAACAAGTTGTTTCTATTAAAATGGCTCAACAATTGACGTAATATTAACTTCTCAAAAATTTTACTCAAAGTGGGTAAAATTGAAATTGGCCGAAAATTTGATGGATCGGTTGTACTACCAGATTTAAACAATGGAATTACTTTACTAAGTTTCATCAAGTCAGGAAAAACACCTGATGCAACACAAGAGTTGAACACAGTCGCTAAATAAGGTGAAATTATTTCAATTATCGATGAGATTATCTGAACTGACAATCCCCAAAGGTCAGCAGTCTTTTTTACATCGAGATCTTTATACGCTTGAATAATATCCTTAGAGCTGACAACCGTG
This sequence comes from Helicoverpa armigera, assembly GCF_030705265.1. Taxonomy (NCBI): domain Eukaryota; kingdom Metazoa; phylum Arthropoda; class Insecta; order Lepidoptera; family Noctuidae; genus Helicoverpa; species Helicoverpa armigera. The sequence goes on along the minus strand of NC_087145.1, from coordinate 3,072,226 downwards.
AATTCAAAACCTTTGTCACATTCCGAGTCTGGAAGTTGGTGATTGATACGCCCGTGCATCGGAGAGAACCGATTTTAAAAGTTCTTTTACCAATAGAGTAAACGTCAGATGTGAGCTAATTTTATCCTGTTTCGGGAAGTAGTATCCATAATATTTATAGATACAAGAAGCAAGATATTTTGTGTATTTGCAAGGTTTCCGATGATAGAGTAGGTATAAGTATTTTACAAAAGATCGTCATCCATAATTTTCCTCACATGATGTGAATTCACTAAACAGGTAAGTAGGTAAGTATAAAACGTCATAATCATTCATCTATTTTTATAATGTATGACATATTTTTATCTCTCAAAGAGGAAAAAGCTCATAAAACTCACGAATGATATTTCGCTCTTTCCAAATCATTTGAGATTGGTAGATATAATATGTTTTTTCATACGGCCCTTCTTCTGTTTATGATTTTTCTTATAACAAGCTTTATACAAAATCAATAAATAAAAGAGCTTATATAGAAGTAGGCCACGGTTTTATGTAATCAAAGAAAAACAGAGATACCTTTTAGTGAAAGAAGAAAAATAAACCATCTATGTCCAGTAGTACCTATTAATGCTCATTTTTAACCATGTGATAAACACCCGATTAAGAAAAACTGTTGTTTAAGATAAATTAAAATGATCACTACCTACTACAAGGAAGAAATGAGACTTTTGTTTCCAAAATCTATCGATTCACACAGTCAGTAGGTATGATTTGTCCAAATGTAGGTTACGCTAAATCCTAGCTTTATAGTAAAAAAAAGTCATTTCAAACCGATTACGGAATAAGCTGTCAGTGAAATTGGTCCAAAGTGTCATCCAAAAATAATAAAAAACACTTCGTAAATCACTTCAGCACTTGACTCTACAAAATTACAATCTCCAATTTTCATTAGCATCTAATGTCCTTGTAATCGAGTAGCGATCGATTTATTCTCGATTTCTTAGAATCGGGTCGTTCGTCCCTCGAGCGAATCGAGAATCAACATCAACAAGTAAGAATCGCTCTCTAAGCTTACAATAGCCGTATTGTGTCCGAATTACTGACAGCTTTGTTTTAACAGTTGTAGGTTTATTTTAGATAGAAAATAAACGAGATACCATTTCTTTTTCAAGTGGTAAGAAGATTTTTCCAGTGTACGGCACTGTAACGCATGTTTCTTCTAGTCTTTCTAGCGTCAAAGTAATTTTAGTTCAAATAGGTCCATCAACAGGTCTTTCGAAAAGTCAAGTTAGTTGCACGGTTTCGAAGAGTGTGTCTCATGGAGAAGAACCAGTAAGAAACACCATGGACATTCTTTTCAACCACAAAATATTTTTACATTTTGTGTGTGAACATTTCTAAAATGTCCGCGAAACTACAACCTGTGTGCGCACATGCTAGCAATGAACTCGCGTCGACGCGTATATATTTTGTTCTGAATCAATTTTAGTGGAATCTTTCTATTATGTTCAGTCATACCAGGTCTGTTTTGAATTTTAGTACAGCCACGGTCATTAACGTTTGGGCCAGTTTGTATTTATCCGTCTTATCCGCGTTTAGTCGGTTATTTTCGTTCATAGTACCTCGTTGCTAGGTAACAGCTGCAATGGACGGTCGATCAAAAAGTTGAGCAACGCGTGGACGGGCCGGGAATGGTCGACTATCCCTTGTCATTACAAGTCCCTGGTACGGAAGGGACGTCAAATCGTGTTAATTATATTCGGTAAATCCTAGATGAAAACTGACCCCTATTATGCAATGGACATTGTTGTAATCTATGGTAAATTCGAGGGTCTTGGTTGTAAATAATCTGTGGTAACACTAACTGCTCTCATTATTTTGCAACAGCCATGATTATGAAAACCCGAATAAAATAAAAGTATTATATACAAAAAATATTCCACCATACTTATTAATTTCGAATACCTAAGCAACAAAATATAGCTACCTACCAACAGCTTAAGTAACACAAAACATTTAAAAATAAAGCTTACAAAACCGATTTTACAATCCGCTCATAATTTTTGTAAAAGCAAAAAAACTTCTGAAGTTCATTACGCGAAAAAAAGTAATAAAAAATGAGGGATTAGGAAAAAAACAACTTTTGCAGTTTAAGGGCTTACTGAAGCCGGATAAAGTACGCTTGAGTCTAAATAAAATAAAACGTAGGTAGCGAAAGAAAATGGCGGACGGCCCGCTCTCGAAACGTCATGATGTTTAAACTTTTATGGGGACTGCCTTACTTACCTTACTTATTTACCTTAAACGTTTATTAAAATTAAGATAATCTAAATAAAGCAAAGTACCAGTGTTTTGTATAGAACGACTGCCTATCGGACCTTCTCTACCCAGATACCCGGGCAACTAAGGTAAGAGTGATTGTCCGTTACTGGCTTCTGACCCGTAACCACTGCCAATGATGTTCAAATGACAGTCGGGACTATAGAGCAGTTAGAAACTAATTAATCCATAGGTTTTATTCATCCAATCATCCATCAATCCATTGCTTGGTGCCTGGCCAACCATTTAAATGTGTTCGAATAGGATTAGGTTTTGATACCGAACTTGTCACTTCTTACGATCAGTCATTAAACATAAAGTTTAAGTTATTTTCAATCTTTTATATAAACATATAAAAGATCCCGGTTCCTAGCGCGCTACGCGCTAGAGGACCTACTGTTTATCATGCTTTCCAAAACACAGAAGACCTCGTCACCCATCCACAGACCGACCGCGCCAAACGTTGCTTAACCTTACGATCGATCCGAGTGGCTACGACTTACCCACGAGGTCATAATTAAAAGCATTTTACCTCTCAGACGAGAATAGATATACCTCTAACCCTCACATGAACTTCTTGATTAAAATACTGAAAGCAGTTTTCAGAGTATATTTACTAAGTGTTTCGAGTTTATATTAAAACAAATAGAATATATACTGAATGAAACGCTTGCAAATTATTTCAATTCCAATTCAGTATAAAATAGTTTGTGTTTGATGTGAACTATGAATACAAAGTGTTAGTAAAATTCAACTGTAAATACGGGCATAATACTGAGGAAATGGGGAAATGGAATGGGGTAATAGCACGAACGCAGATGTCCTATTCAAACTGCAGAAGAAATGCATTAGAATCCTCGCAAACATCGACGGAATGGATAGCTGCAGGCCACACTTCATTAAACTTGGCATACTTACATTAACATCTATGTATATTTTTGAAATCTGTATATTTGTCAAAAAACACATTCATTTATTCTCCTTAAAGAAAGACCATTACTCACAACCTCGTAACCTAAGAAATAAAAATTCACTTGCTCTACCGACATCAAACCTATCTATATTTCATTCTGGGCCCTATGTAATGTGTATTAAGATTTATAACAAAATACCAAAACAATTAAAAGAAACCTCCAGTTTCAATATATTTAAGAATAAATTAAAAAAATACTTAATCCGAAAATGTTATTACAGTTTAAAAGAGTTTTTCGAGGACAGAACTAAACAGTAAGATAGTGTGCAATATAAAACAATTTAAATATAATATGTTAGAGCAAATAGAGGTAGTATAAATATAATGATAGTATAATAATAAAGGTATATATGAATATAATATAATATATATAAGTAAATATATAAGTTGTGCCTAAATATATAAGATTAACTAAATAGTTTGTAAGTAATTGTATATTAAAATTGCTGCGCCCTAACAGGGTATCATGTATGTACCTCTACATTTTATAACACCTTGTAACACTCATGATTGCAATAAAGATTTGAAGTTTGAAGTTTGAAATGGACAAATAGAGATTTTCATCAAAGCTGTTGTATGAAATTATTTTGTGACATTTAAATATTGTTCAAAGCATTCATTAATTAAATTCACATATGAATATTTTATATGTAGGAATTATTACTGTATGTATTTTTGTATTCCTATTAACAACAACATGCGCAGTTTGAAACATTAATAAATTTAGTTATTGGCACCCAACGTGGGACCCTATTTTCAATCAATATTGTCGACTAATTTAATAATATCATGCTCCGTAACAGTGAAGCTCATTTAGCTGATATTTGCTTTCTGAACTTGTGTTCCAGGGCGAAAACTTCGGGCCTTTCGAAGTTGGCGCCCACCGTGGGACCGCAGACCGCGATCTAATTTATCGTATATATTTAGTTTATTCATACAATTACGTTGGCTGCGCACAAACCTGCGTAATGAATAAAGTTTTAACGACTTTAGCGTTTATTGATACACAATGTAGTGACATTCGTTGACCCTGCGATGTTTGCTTTGAAATTATGAATGGTTTTCACTCTTTGGTGTGCTCTTTTGACCCCTTTCACACATAAAAACCAGTGATTGGTCGATTCATGAGGCAGTTTCTTTGTCACAAGCTCATCTCTACCAGTCCTTAAGCCCACAGAACCAAGTGACATCATCAGCCCAAACACAAATACTCTATAAACCAAACACTCTTCAGTACAAATCCTAGCTCTCACCTCAACAAATCCAAGCCGAAGTTCACGAGCTCTCATTGAATTCTCGACGCCAATCACTTACCCTCTCCACCGCGGCCTGACACGTTATTTTCTCAGAAAAAAAGCGAATTACCCACAACTTACCGCACCAATAAGCAATAAAAACATCTCGGGAGCGTCGGGAATAGGCGGGAAGGGGAGAAAAGGGGGGAAAGGTGGAAGGGAGGGACGTTCTCTCGGTTATTTCATGCACCTCTTAAAGGGAGTGCGTAAAAATTTAATTCATTTCAGAGATTGTATTTTTTTGAATAAAATGTTTGGTATTTTTAAGGTGAACTGTGAAGTGGAAAGTTTTAAAAATAACGTATTTTTTTAATGTTGTCTTTTGGCGTCTATTCCTGTTTTTCGTTTTTACACGTGGATTTTGTCAACTACATCACAAACATTCTTAAAGAAATGAAAAAAGTCGATTAGTATATAGGAAACTTTAGTATTACTTTGAGGATTCTAATGACTTCTAATTTGGTTTATTTTCAACCTTAGAAATAAAATAGTCAAAATGTCAAGTGTTAAAAAGACAACATTTTATTTTCACGTTTATTTCAAGTTTAGCAAAAAAATGTTGTTCTTATAATATTTTAAACATTTGAGCATAACTAAAATGCCGTTTGTAACAGCAGTAATAAAGCTTTCAAAATTTAAGCGCAATATATCTTCAGACGGGTTTAATTTATGATTCTTTTATTTTTACACTAATTACTTTTTTAACTAAAACACTTGCTCTGTGAGAATTCTGACCTTTGAACATCTGGTCAATGTAAGCGTATTTTACTGAGGTACACATTATATTACTATGGTTAATTTAAGCCTGTATTTTAATATTTACATGTGGTAACACTGGATTTGAGCCACACAAAGTTCAGAGAGTTAAAATAAATACCCTTTTGTGGTATTTCTGGTCAGCCTGAAAAAAAGATACGTAAAAATACGATGATATTAAGAATTGATAAAAATAAAATGAAACACGATTTCCAAGAAAACTATTTTGATAAATAATTTGCCCCTAATCTAGCTAAACACAGACACACCCATACATTTTTTATTACGGCCACACCTACACATAAAATTATCAAATACCCACAATCTGAAAATAAAATCAACTCATGCCCACTTGTCCAATCTATTCAGACATCTTAATGTCATTTTGAACAACGTATGGCAACCCCACTCCAATGACACTTCATCAATTTCGAATATGGAATGCCGTTAACATACCCATCAACGGTTTTTGTTCGAAAATAGAATCAAAACACGTGTATTGTCTATGGAATTCGTTAACGATTTTCCTTTAACTGATTTCAAATGTACAAAGTCTTTTAATGGTCTTCGTTATTTTGGTAACAATTGCATAAGAGTTTATTATGTTATGTAAGACTTAAATATGGGGACACAATGTCAAAGTCAAATGTTTTTGATCAAATAGGCCTTTGCAGGCTCCTATGACACACTAGTTGCACGGTTCCAAAAAGTAGTACTAGTAGTATAGTTTACAAGTAGTAATTACTCAGCTGAATACGGTTAGACTGGAAGCCGACTCCATCATAGTTGGGAAAAGACTCGGATGATGATGATGATAAAGGTATATCTCGTCAAAAAAATATCGTAGATTTCCTCACTTAGTCTCTGCCCACGTTTATCAAAGAAAAAAAATTACCCGATCGTACGGTAGATCACATAAGCGGTGGACTGACCAAATAAAATCTGTGGTCGGAAATCACGTCGTATTTGACCTTTTGCCAGCAGAGCAAGATACTGAGATATTGTATGCAGACCACGACAGTGACTGCTTGTCAAGAGTGAAACGAAAAGGAAGAGATTAAAGTTAGTAATAACTGTATTAACTATTGACTTTCAAAGATCATCATCCTCCGAGCCTCTTTCCCAACTATGTTGGGGTCGGCTTCCAGTCTAACCGGATGTAGCTGTGTATGTACCAGTGCTTTACAAGGAGCGACTGCCCTATCTGACCCCCTCAACCCAGTTAGCCGGGCAACCCAATACCCCTTGGTTAGATTGGTGTCAGACTTACTGGCTATTGACTACCCGTAACGACTACCAAGGATGTTCAAGGACAGCCGAGACCTACAGTTTAACGTGCCATCAGAAACACAGTCATTGGTGTCTAAAATATACATACATTATTGACTTTCAAAGACAAGTATGTATGTGTATTTCAAATGCAGTACAACTCTGTCAATGCCGCTAAGTCTACAAAGAACTCCTACTACATAAAGTTCATTTGGCCTCCACTGCAATGCAATACCAGTCTAGCGGTTTAAACACATCGTCACAACTTGTCTGTCTGTATGTATCTATGTTTGTATTTACCATGGAGAACAAAATGAGTAGCGGAGGTGCCATAACGGAAAATCTCCTAAAAAAGTAGAGCGCCAAAATGCGGGTGTGCGGGGGACGAGGAACGATACTGTCTTCGCCCTTATACGCCTTCTTTGGACCCGATTATTGTTTTGTAATACCAAAAATCGTTGACAGTTGTGTCAAAGAACCCAAATGCTTTGTTGGTTCACTCGTAACTGATCGTTTTGTTCAAGCGCACCGTACGTATTTGAACCAGAAGACGGCGTGTCACCTACCTGCACTATGGCATATCAGCTCATCTTTCCATCATCATCATCATCTCAGCCATAGGACGTCCACTGCTGAACATAGGCCTCCCCCTTAGATCTCCACAGATACCTGTTGGAGGCGACCTGCCTCCAGCGTCTTCCGGCGACCTTTATAAGGTCGTCCATCTTGTTGGTGGACGTCCTACGCTGCGCTTGCTAGTCCGTGGTCTCCACTCCATCTTTCCTTACTCCGTGGTATTTACTAATGTGGAGAGCCGAGCTTCAGAGTTCTACGTTACAAATTAAACTTTAATTTATTCAGATGGGAAACGAAATGGTTTAATGTAATCGGATTTCGTTCGGTGAGTTACGCTTGTCGCTTTAAAATGTAAAATGTAGTATTGGATAACCAGGTTTTGGATTTTTTAATTAATGAATGATGTTGGTTTATTTATTACTTTAAATTTTGGGGACACTATTGTAAGTTGGTGAAAGAATGTATGGTACAGAATATTGACCTTTACAAGTCACTTCGATGTGTTTAGGATTAGTTAATCTACAGCCTTGGTTTGTTGACTAAAGTCCTTCAGAAATCTTCAAAATGTTTAAAGAACTTACTTACTTACTACTACTCGCCGCGTATGTTTATGGGCTTGCCTACTATGCCAAAAATGGTGGTTTGAATAAGGTAAAGTACGAGGCAAAAACTAATTAGATAAAAGGATAAATATCCCACATGAATGCTAGAAGCTACCTTCATTTATACCTACTGAAAACAATTAAAAGAGGAATGTAGTTTAACGCCTGTAACATTCTACCCTCGGGTTCAGATTCTTTGTATAGAGCCCCCATTAATCTGGACTACAAAAGCTGTTTCAGTGTTAGTTGCAGACTGCAAACTTTTAGTCGGCCAATAGTTTATTTGGTGGTAGTGACATGAATAGTAAGGGAGTGAGTGTCAGCATGACGAGTGACAGGGAAAAATGGAAGAGGATGACATATTGCGCCGACCCCAAATAAAATTGGGAACAGCGCAGGAGGAAGAAGAAGATGTCCTCCTAGCCGATTATCAGTTACGACGGCTGTTGTCATGTAAGGAGATTAGCTAACTGGTTAGGACATAATTATAGTGCACAAGTACTTGCGCAGACACAGGTGCACTCTCTATTCCTTCACTCTCACTCATAGCCCGACGAGACGGCTCATGAATGTTATGCACATTACAAATATCAGGTAGTCTGCCCGTGACCGAATGGATGCTGTAAAGGATCCGAAACGTCGCGTCCGGCTTAAATAATATTAATATAACCGCGATAAAATACGTAAAAGTAGTTTTATTTAAATATCAGGTATTGAGCCCATATTAGGTCGATTGAAAACTGCGATTAAAATCAAGATTTTGTCTAAAATTTTGCCAACCATCGGGTCAACTGTCGGCCGACTATTTAGTCTGCAGTTTGCTTTTAAAGTTATGCCGTTTGTAGTGAACAGTGGGGACGAATGAATAACTTGCGTAATACGGTTAAATTTCTGCAGTTTTGCGGTCAACTTGTAATAATTAATTTCAGGAATGAAGGGATGGCATTTGTGGGTGGATGAAGGCAATGCTAAGTGTTAAAGTTATTTCAGATTCTTTGGCTGCATTTGAAAATTAAAGTAAGATCTTGCTACAGATAGGTGTATAAATGTGGACATATAGACATACCAAGCTAGATGTCATCAAGGTCGCTAAATTAATAATATCAATGCTTTTACTAGCAGTTATGTTGAATCACCATTCAAATTAAGTTTTTATTTATAAAAAGTATTAGGAAAAAAAAACATAAAAAGAAGTTCAATAGTCGAAATTATTTAAAATGCTTTATCTGAATATCTGATGCCGACTTTCCTTCTTCATATTTAAGAAATAAGAAATATGTTAAGAAAAACATGACTTACACTAATACTTTATGTATTTATAGACACTACATGGTCTTTTCAGCTAGATATAGCTTTAGTACAAATCTTTTCAATGAAAGAAAACCTTGCTATCGTCTTTTTATTTCCACAGCTTACCGTCAACAGTCTTAACTTTTTACCTTCAACTTTTTCTTTGCATTCCCACAACATAGAAATTCTTCGTTCAATGAGAAATAAAACTCGTGGTGGCCTAGTGGGTAAAGAACCAACCTCTCGAGTATGAGGGTGTGGGTTTGATTCTAGTTCAGGCAAGTACCAATGCAACTTCTCTAAGTTTTTATGTACTTTCTAAGTATATCTTGGACATCAATAGCTGATAAAAAGGTGAAGGAAAACATCTTGAGGAAACCTGGACTATAAAGTCTGAAATCACCAACCCGCATTGAACAAGCGTGGTGATTAATGCTCAATCCTTCTCCGTGTGAGAGGAGGCCCCAGCCCAGCAGTGTGATGATAAAAAGACTGTAACAGTAACAGTAAATGAGAAATAACTTGCGGTGTTTCGGTTTACTGACAGATCTTAAGTTTCACAGTTTCAGAACTTAAAATGCAAGTTGTAGTGAAAAGACATTACTTAAGCAATTGTTAAAATGCAATTAGAGTGTTGAAGTTTGAATGCCTTTTCAAGTGTTACTTAAAGTTGCTTTATGTTAAGCGGATTTTGATTTAATGTTTTAAGTGATTAAGTTATTGTCTTGCGTACATTAATTTTGATGGTGTTAAAACAGTGATCTTAGATACTAACGATTCACGTATTCTAGCAGTAAGTAAACTTTCAAAGAATATAAAACATTATATCTTTGGCATCTAAAAAATTTTGGTTAGATCGGGCAATTTTAAACTAAGTGCTTACAAAAAATACAAAATACAATTTACCCGCTTTAAAATGGTAAAGGACACTAAAAAGATAATTTATGAAAACGTTTTAATCTAAAGATTAGCGAAGCAACGACATTTTTTTTACTCTAAGTAATGTCGCGCAACTGAGACTACCCGCTTTCCTTAATGAAGCGGTTTTAAACAACATACTCTCATGTTGTTTCATTAAAACCTCTTATGTAACGTAACATATATCGGGTTACTTAGCTTTAAAAAATAATATTCTAAACAAGAGTAATTATGCAAATGGCACCCAACGTCGGACTGAGTGTCCCAGATTGGGCGCCAGAATCGTAAACTAAGGAATTTCTGTGTTTTTTAGGGCACCGTACCCAAAGGGTAAAACGGGACCCTATTGTTTTCGCTCCTCTGTCCGTCCGTCCGTCTGTAACCAGGCTGTATCTCGTGAACCGCGATAGTTAGAGAGTTGAATTTTTCACAGATGATGTATTTCTGTTGCCGCTATAACAACAAATACTGAAAACTAGAATAAAATAAATATTTTGGGGGCTCACATACAACAAACGTGATTTTTTTGCTAATTTTTGCTCGATATCGTTAACGGCAACAGATAAATGCGGATTTATAAACAATGGTACGAAACCCTTCGTGAGCGAGTCCGACTCGCACTTGGCCGGTTTTTATATTATTTAAAGAATTAAATAAGACTTTATTGTAATTTCGTGGGTACTTTGTATCTTTTCACTTGACAAGATTAAACGTTTGTGCACGAGTAGCGGAAATGACTCGTGATTTTGTTTTGTAGGTAACTACTATTGTTAAGTAGGGTTGCCCTTGACCTGTTGACTAGAAAAGGGGAACAGTATTTGTTTTGGGCAGAGGTAAAGTTATATTAACCAAATGTACGGTAAGTTGTTAAATTTTACAAATTAAGATCAAGATGAGAAAGAAGAACTGTAACAAACCTAGGTAGGTAATTTTACCTCTATAATTTAAATTTCGATTATTTTATTACATTGTTTTACTCTGTTTTTGTGTCACGGTGTATACATGTAAATAAAATATATATCATGCTAAAAATATTATTTATTAACACTTTAAGTTCTAGCACTTTATATAGGTAAACGAAGTCCAACCAACACACAGGTATATAAATAAAATAAATATGTATTAAAACATTTGAAAGGTCTGACATTTTTAAGACAGAAAGTCCAATTCTAAGAAACTACTACTTACCTTCTGACATCTAGAGATTGAAATAGATATATCTGTGTTCCATTCATGAATATACATAAAAAGAGAGTCTATGTGAATGAAAATAAATATATACGTCTCTAAATAAATCATACTTATTTCTTTTATAGGATTCTTTTGAAAATCAGCTTAGAATTGATCAATCATTTGAACAGATGCTCGAGTGTTTCGAATTTAGAGTAGCCGCACACTGCAAACTTTTAGTCGGCCGATAGTTTGTTTGGGCTCATAAATCAGTACGAAGATGAACGGTAGTCGGTCCTGGCACATAAAAGGCCTACGACGGAACACGACGGTTTTCAGCCAGTAAGAGTCAGACACCCCCTCACCGCTGCTAACCCACAGCGGGAGGGATCATTTGAATATTTTTGAAATCATTAAAAAAAAAGATGAACGGTAGTACGCACATTACAACGATCAGTAATTTAGCCGGCATCAGACGGACTGAAAAACTTTGATTAGAATCAAGATTTTCTTTTAAAAAGTTGCCTACCATCGGATCAAATGTCGGCCGACTGTTAGTGTACAGTGTGCTTGCTACTCTTAATTAAAAGCTGATAGAAATATGTTTGTCTCTTTCACTCACGGGCTTTTAATGAGAGATAGAAAGTGATGTAGTTGTTTTCCCGACTGCAGTTGAATCTCATCAAGTCTTAAAGATCAGCTTAATTGATTCGTTAGATAAAACATTAATCTTTAAGTCGGTTTGTTTGTTGAATGGTAATCAAAGTCGCGGTAGCATAATGAGTAAAGAACCAACCTCAAGTAAGAATATGTGGGTACGAATTCAGGCCAGGCAAGTACCGAAGGAACTTTTCTAACTTAGCATGTACTTCCTAAGTAGATTTTGGACACCACTGACTGATTAAAGCTTAAAGAAAACCTAGAGAGAAAACCTAGATTGTAAAGTCTCAAATCACCAACCCGCATCTGTGTGAGAGGAGGCCTGTGCCCAGCAGTTGATAGAAAGGCTGATGATGATGGTAGGGAAGGAAGATTAAAATCAGTTCATTGTTAGTTGTGTTAAATGTTACATCAATCAAAATATCTTGGGATCTGACTCATAAGTGATTGGTTTTGAAACCACATCATTACTCTAGCTAAGTGCGTTAGAACGTAACTTTTGAGCAGTCAAGATCAACACTACTAGAATACATTTATTTTTAGTAAAAAGCAAAATATAAACTCTTTATCAAAATATTCTGAGTGCACTAGAAAGATCTGCACGGTTTATCCAAGGATGAGCGCCTGTGTTTCATTTCTATTTCTCGGAAAACAACTTATGAAGTGCCTCTTAAATATACGTTTATATTTCGCGGAACAAAATCCTGATATTTTGTTATACTGAAGTAAGGTTTTGTTTACTTAGGACGCGTTATTATCTTTTAATATTCATCGTTCTTAATCCATCAAAAAACCTTTACGTTTACTGCCAAACTGTATGCCGAAAAATAAAAAAAATGTCTCTTTTTAACTTTTTAACTCCGTCCTGTCCGAGGGCAAAACGCCTGAAGCATGGAGCAGGGGTGGGGTGGTGTTGTTCTTCAAAAAAGGTGACAACTGCCTGTTGAAGAACTACAGACCCATCACACTTCTAAGCCATGTTTATAAGCTGTTTTCAAGGGTTATCACGAACCGTCTCGAACACAGGCTTGATGACTTCCAGCCTCCCGAACAAGCCGGTTTCCGAAGAGGCTTTAGTACCATAGACCACATCCATACGCTGCGGCAAGTTATACAGAAGACCGAGGAGTATAACTTGCCATTATGCTTAGCGTTTGTGGACTATGAGAAAGCCTTCGATTCGGTGGAAACATGGGCGGTACTTGAGTCACTCCAGCGATGCCATATTGACTATCGGTACATCGAGGTGTTGAAGTGTTTGTATAATAACGCCACCATGTCGGTCCGAGTACAGGAGCATAGCACGAAGCCGATTCCATTGAGAAGAGGCGTAAGACAGGGGGACGTTATCTCCCCGAAACTGTTTACCGCCGCAATGGAAGACGCCTTCAAGCTCCTGGAATGGCAAGGACTTGGCATCAACATCAACGGCGAATACATCACTCACCTTCGGTTTGCCGACGACATCGTAGTCATGGCAAAGTCGATGGAGGAACTCAGTATGATGCTCGAGGGCCTCGACCGAGTTTCACAACGGTGGGCCTGAAAATGAACATGGACAAGACGAAAATTATGTCAAATGTCCATGTTCAGCCCACCCCAGTCTCTGTTGGAAGCTCGGTACTCGAAGTTGTTGACTCATATATCTACCTAGGACAAGTAGTCCAATTAGGTAGGTCCAACTTCGAGAAAGAGGTCAACCGCCGAATCCAACTCGGCTGGGCAGCGTTCGGGAAACTACGCAATGTCTTTTCGTCCGACATACCTCAGTGCCTCAAGACGAAAGTCTTCAACCAATGTGTGTTACCAGTGATGACTTACGGCACCGAAACGTGGTCTCTCACTATCGGCCTCATCTCAAAGCTCAAAGTCGCTCAACGAGCTATGGAGAGGGCTATGCTCGGTGTTTCTCTACGTGATCGAATCCGAAACGAGGAGATCCGTAGACGAACCAAAGTGACCGATATAGCCCACCGGATTAGCAAGTTGAAGTGGCAATGGGCAGGCCATATTGCTCGCAGAGCAGATGGCAGATGGGGCCGAAAAGTGCTGGAGTGGAGACCACGGACTAGCAAGCGCAGCGTAGGACGTCCACCAACGAGGTGGACAGACGACCTTATAAAGGTCGCCGGAAGACGCTGGATGCAGGTCGCTTCCAACAGGTATCTGTGGAGATCAAAGGGGGAGGCCTATGTTCAGCAGTGGACGTCCTATGGCTGAGATGATGATGATGATGATGATGATTATCCGAAATTATATTCTTAACCTGTTTTACATTGTAAGAGTGATTTTGATTTGATTGCCTCAGCAGAAGAAAAGGCTAGCCTTTTCCCAACTATGTTGGGATCGGTTTCCAGTCTAACCAGATGCAACAGAGTGCCAGTGTTTTACATGGAGTGATGGCCTATCTGACCTCCTCAACCGGGTTACCTTGGTAAGACTGGTTGTCAGACTTCTGACTACCCGTAACGGTAACGCGAAAGATGTTCAAATGACCTCCAGCTTGTTCAAATGACGAGATGTTCACCCATCCACGGATAGACCACGTCAAGATTAATCCGCGCAGCTTTGACTTAAGTATCTTGCCTTAACTTACCTACTACACGCAATAAAAAAAAAAACTTTACTCAAAGTAAACCTAGACGTTATTCTATTTAATCTCAAAGCTAAAATGCCCTGAAGGCTAAACCTAATACTGGAGATAATTAAAGACTTCATCGCTTCATTTCTACCTACTCTTGTTAATATTGTTGAGATAATATGATTTCACGGGCAAATTGTTACTGATATCGTCTCATAATGCCTGAATGGACTCTAATGAGGCAAAATTAATATTGTTACATGTGTTGCAGATAATTAATTTTGGATGTCAGTGTACTTAATTTCTTGTATAAAGCAGTAAGAGAGTTTAAGGGTATATTACACCATTTAACTATAACGATAACCAAACCATAACCAGTCGTGTACTTACCGCCTATTGGTTAAATCGGCGATTCGACAACTGAAAATGGTTATGTTATCGTAATAGTTAAATAGTGCAACTTACCGTTAGTAGATCCTGGTTTAGTCAAAGAAGCTCATGGCTAAATAAAAGCCGCTCAGGTCATCGTGTCATCATAAGGCCGGCAATACACGGACCGCTTGAAGCAGTCAGGGGCGACAACTTCAAGCTGTCGACCGGCCGAATCAGTTGCAACTGCTCGAGTGGTTCGTGTACGTGCGTCTATAGAACTCTGCAGTTCACTGTGCAGTCGACAGCTCGAAGCTGTCGCCTCTGACTGCTTCAAGCGGTCCGTGTATTGCCGGCCTATGGTTAAACAATACCTGGTGCTGAAACTTGGGTCAAGAGAAGTTCCTCCGTGTTCCGGAAGGTACGATTAATTGGTGGATCCCAGCTGTCAACAAAACACCTTTGGCTATTGTTACAGGTATTCAGAAGTTAGAAAGTTTGACAATCGGGTATCATTTGGTTGCTCTAGTAACTGAAGGATTAAAGTGGTAAGGTAAGCTGATGTTCCATGCAAAATATTTGCGTATTTATATTATTTTTTGCACAATCGAAACATGTATTTGCAAATAGCTCCATTAAAGAGGCTTTGCAGTCATAAAAGTCAGATTTTCTGGAAAAAAAAACATTTAATCCAACAGTATATTTTTATAGAGAGGTACTTTTCAGCTGAAAAACTGCTGAAAAGCTATTGAAGTGAAAATTCGCATAACCAGTTCTGAGACCCATAGGATATTCCAAGAAAAGATAACGCAGAGACTATTTATGGAAATTACAGGAAATTAGATAATAAATAAATAAACGTTTCAGAGGTTTTTCTAGAAAACCCGATTTAAATCTGTTGGAATGCTTTTTGAAATATTTTTATTTCTGAATAATTTATTCAATGTCTGTTATCAGTATTTATTATGGACTTATGTATGTTTTTTCGTTTCTTAAAATACGTTTACTTTATAGAGAAATTGTTAAACAAGGTATTAACTTATCATACAAATAATAATAATATAACAACCGAACCAAAATACCCGAATAGCAAAAAAATATTATAACTATGACGAACTTTCCCAAAAAACGAACAGACATCAAATGCATGCTTAGTAGTTTTCGATGGATAATGATCATGACTCGATCATAGCAGAGTGCTACACTGTAGCATTTGGCTACGAGGTGTTACGAGAGTAGAGCGTAGCGTACGAGCGTTTCAAATGGCAAATGATTTCTCACATCGTATACTTGAGTAATTCTACAATTAAATACAATAGTATTTATTAACTAAGTAGTAGTAGTATATCTTAGACACCATGTATACATAAGACTGAAAAGAGAATGAACAATTTTTGAAGAAGCATGGGCCTTTAAAGGTTTGAAATCACCAACCCGCATTGAGCAAGCGTGGTGATTAACGCTAATTTTCTCTCTGTATAGAAAGATGCAGCAGTGGGATACTAAAAAGGCTGATGATAATGACGCATTAAATTAATATTTTACCAACACATCACAGAAACAAAAAATCACTCAATATACCTCTAAAGTTAAAAGTAAACCTGCGTTAATAAACGGTAACATAAATGATTGATCACTTGACTTCGTTGAATCGATCAATAATCGGTTCGGTCTCGATTATTGCGTATCATTGACCGCATACGGTGTAGCTTGAAGATTGAGGTTTGGTTCCAATTATTTGGGGCTTTAGGTAAAATCTTATAGTTTGCATCCAAATGTTGGCATTACGTATGAAATTGTTATGTGAAATAGGTACTTAGTATTGTATAAAATACAAGTTTGATGTATAATGTTTAAGTGCAGACTAAACTTATACTTAACCTTTGCCAATCCACTTTCTGAAATTGATAGTTGTGCACCTTTTACGATAAAATTGTTTAACAATATTCTACTGTATTCAGCTCAAAAATAGTCAATTGAAACTAATGTATTGTTATTAAAATAACAAATAGCTGTCATGTTACTTTCACATTGTAAAATAAATTTGTTTCTTCTTATTTATCAATGAGAGAGCTTTTATATACTTAACTGAATTATCCATAACGATGGTAGCAATGTTTTTTTCGCGTAAAAGCCAGTACGGCTTTCTGGCTACCTGTCTAGTCAAATTAGTTGATGTGCGACAAATCCGACTTTTGTTGTCACTGTTTTTACCATTCTTTATAAGATGGTTACCTAGCGTCACCTCGCATAAAACTGAAAAGTATGTCACATAGATTTTTTTGCCAAAAAGTCATGTAAAGCTCTCGTTATATAACTTTGCTGGTCTGAAGTCAGCCATTTGATGATCTGGACATGTGCGGGTGTTTTGTTCATACATTTTGACATTTGCGCAGTCACAAGTAGCTAACTTCAGACCAAGTTATTTGAATGCCGTTTATGTTCACCTTTTTTAACCAGATACGAAAAAGAGGTGTGTTATAAGTTACATGTGTCTGCCTACGGCACCGTAGTTCAAGCGAATGAACAGCATGTCGATTCTATAAAATATCACAACTCACTTCGACATCACTCTCACTTCGACTTCGATCTAAAGGTGGAATTCCGTGGACGCGACAATAGTCAACCTATGAAAATGTATGGCACCGTTGCCGAGGCCCGTGACAGTCGCGCGCGGCCGACGAATTTCGTAAGCTGCTCGCGGCATTGTCAACAATTTAATTCTGGTTTTACTAAAATTCTATAGATGTTATTAAGCGCTAGACCATGTTGAGAAGCGTACGGACGCGAGCGGCTCACGAAATTCGTCGTCCGCGCGCGACTGTCGCGGCCCTCGGCAGCGGTGCCATACATTTTCATAGGTTGACTTTTGTCGCGCGCGGCTGCGACAATCGCGACCCACGGAATTCTACCTTAAAGTTTCGTGATTGACATTGTCAAACTACACTAGCGCTTCACTATCGAGCGTGTTGACAAGTTGAACTAAATTAAAGTCGAGATTTTGACAGATCTGCCAAAATCTGTCTATCTATAGGGGAGGTAGGGGAGAGATGGGCAGTTGGGAGACATGATGAAATCAGAATAAAAGGGGGGTCCTTTTATTCTGATTTGATCAAAGTTTTTTTTATTGGGTAGTTTACGTTACCGACTGGTAACGGTGTTCATCCATAGACTTTCTGTCATTTCTGTGAGTTGTCAAGAACAAACACTCGTAAAAGTACTTAAATATTTTGTTGCGGTTTCGGATCGTTATAAAGAGAAAACTAATGAAAGGTATGTGTATTTTCTATTATTAATGATTGATTGTCAAAATCTCCAGTTACGATTATAGTAAGTCGATGCAATCCACACCTATTATACCTCTAGAAGAGGTACTACAGCAATAGTTTATGGGCCCCACGTTTTTATTTTAGTCTAATATGACCGGGACCACCGTAGGTTGACAGGTAAGTAACTATTTTTTTATTTCTAGTTTTCAGTGCACATAAGATAAAACCGTTTTAGTTAAGTTCTTTTACCGATTTTTTTTTTATAAACTAAGTCAAAAGTGTCCAATGCTCCCTATGGTAGGGAGGCTTGGACATACCATGTAATGTATAATTTGTAAATTTTTGTTCTTCTTCTTCAGTGAAAATTTGCGAGGTTATAAATCTGCGCTAAAAATCCTTTATAGAATCTTGTTTCAGGTACCGTTGCCAACTTGATCTAGGGACTCCATATTTATCAGCTGTTAATTTTATTTTTTAACCTTTTGATACCTCTTGTATTGCTCGTTATATTAAATCTTTAAGAATTTCCCGTCGCAAACCATTCTTTTTAACCCCGACGCAAAAACGACGGGTGTTATAAGTTTGACGTGTCTGAGTGTGTGTGTGTGTGTATGTGGCATCGTAGCTCCCAAACGGATGATCCGATTGTAATGGTTTTTTGTTTAAAAGGAATGTCATTCGGGAGTGTTCTTAGCTATGTTTGGTGGAAATCGGTTCAGGTCTTCAAGGTCATCAGCTCGTTTGTTAGGTGTGATAGGAATGTTACACGCTCAGTTTACTTGCAAGCATATGTGGGATCTAAAATTTGAAATACTAATGTCTTCTGGAACCACTGAGCTGGTCTGCTGTTAGGACACGAAGATAGGAGACGTAACCCTGAACTGCCTTTTAGTAAACCCATCGAGTTTGGGCTCGTTTAATTTGTCTTGACTAGTTTTCTTCATGTTTCTAATTGACGAGAACCTAATGCTGGAAATGGGATGTGGCGGATGAAACCCTAGAATGATATATAACCCTGGATCAACAAAGGTCCATCTTTATTGTTTCTCAATCTGTGCAATTCTCCCAGAGCCAGTTTGTCATGAGGATTGTTAAACAGCTTCCTTTGGCTGAGATCGCATATAGCGAACCCATCATAAAAAGAAGGAAAAATTAAGGAGCTCCTTTAAAAAACCATGAAATAAAATAAAATTATAAATTTAAAAAAACCCCCGACCCAAAAAAGTACGCAATTATTATGACAAAATGTTATAAACGATAAACCCTATAAAAAGCAAAAAGTAACTTTAAACACTACGTAAGTACCAACTAAAGCATGTCAGACTAAACAAAATTTAGACGTGTCGACGGTTTTATTGAAACCGTTTAAATATCTCGTAATGTTGAAACTGATTGTAATTTTTAGGATAGCTCTTTGATTTTATCTAGCCAAACATAATAAATGACAATAAAAGTTGATTATCTGTAAAATCTGAATTTTTTATGCAATAAATGTGAAAAAGTGCCCATCCCTCCCCTACCTCCCCTAAAGTATGAAATGACATTACGAATCGAAGTGAAATGCGAGTTGTTGATCGAATTTTATAGAATCGCAGGACAGGTCGCAGATTTTTTTTAGTCAAGATCGAGGTTAAAATCCGGCCAAGAAAAAAAAATACACAAAAATTGTCCTGTACTATAAAATGAAAACCACTCTATAACACTTCATACCCTACCATATACTGAAAAATACCGATAACCAGTTTCACATACTCAAAATCCGTTTTACCTTACAAATACCGTTTGCTTGCGAATGACAGAAATATCCGGTAAAACGGACACGGAATTGGATCCGGAATTCGAAGTAAATGTTGAATTTTCTATCACAAAGCTTTACTTTAGAGGTATTACCTTTTAGTTGATAGTATTTACTTTATATTTTGTACTAATGTGTGTTAGGTTATGATATATAGTAGATGTTATGTAAGAAGTAGGTAAGTAGTTATCCTTTAAAATTATCAAGTTCATTTTTATGATATTTTTATGTTATCTTTATCTGCCTAGCGATTCCCAACTATATTGCGGTTGGCTTAAAGTCTAACCAGATGCAACTGAGTTGTCAGACTTTCTGGCCTCGACCGTAACGGCGGCCAAAGATGTTCAAATGACAGCAGGGACCCACTAGTTTATCGTGCTTTCGTCCGACGACCAAGAAAGACGAAGGAACTCTTTATAACAAGATGGTAACCCATCCACTTACCGCGTTAAGCGTTGGTTAACTTTATGATGAGTCGCGGCTTTGGCTTAGCCACGAGCTCCTCATCATCACAATCATTGAGTCTGACACCAGTCTAACCAAGGGTATTGGGTAGCCCGGGTAACTGGGTTGATGAGGTGAGATAGGCAGACGCTTCTTGTAAAACACTGCTTAGACACTGCTGCACATCCGGTTAGACTAGAAGCCGACCCACGAGGTCTTCCTATGTATACCTAAATACAGTAAAATATACAAAAATAAACGATTACATTGTTTGGTCAGCTTATTGTTCTGTCCTTTGTATTTGATTTATTTTATTTTTATATGAACGTACTGTCGGAAATGTCAAAATGCTAAGCGTGGGTTTAACTGAAATTTTGTACGAAGGCGTGGGTAGATGTATCGAGTTTGTTCTTAATATAGAAAGGATGATAGATGCATTGGTATTACGTAAATACCTATTGCGTAAATGATGAATGCCTATTAATTTAGATTTATTGATGGTGGTGGATAAGTAATGGAGTTATTGACGTTTTTGTTATGGTAATTATAATCATAAAAAAAAATATTTTTTTTTTGTGATAAGAGACCATTTTCCCCATTTATTCTTTTTGGTATCCCATAAATGGTTTGGCTATATTGTATATCGTTCGGATCCTGACCTAAGTATCTTTTCAGCATATTCCATCTCTATCAGTATTTATTTATTAAATAGAGACTCTTTTTCAGAACGTTGTATATCATATTGATTGTGGAAACATGGGCTGCGAAAAGGTTGCTACGACGCTGGTACACAAAATGCTCCAGAAGGAACATGGTGGGTTTTAGTCAGTAAGAGTCTGACGCTCCCTTACGCTACACCCACAGCAAGAGGGGTCATTTGATGACTTTTCACAAAAAAATATAGAACCGAAAAAGAAAAAGACGGCAAGAAAAAATGCTAACCAAAGCTACTACAAAAACGCTCAAAACTACCTACCACGACCCCTTAAGAATGCACGATTAAAAAAGAAAAGACGACATTTAACAAACAATTAAAACCAGCACCAATTAAAACACACTTTCCTTTCCTACCTAACAAAATTTAAACTTACTTAAAACTTCAGCCTGAAACATACGAAATAAGCAACAGAATAAGTTTAAGTTCGTCACAGTCTGCTAATTTAACTGTAGACTTTCATTCAAGTTGTACAGACTAAGTTAAATTTCTTCAAGTTTAAGTGCTGGGCTGGATTAATTCAATATTAAGTGTGTGAGATAAGGAAAAGTTTCTCTGCGTGTGAATGTGCTTTTATTTATTTGTTTGTTTCGCTTTAGAACCAATTTAGGTATACGAAAGTTTTCAGCAATGAATGAGAATTGAGTAAAGTGTTCATTTGTTTTTTAAAAGACTTCCCAAAATGGAGGAGGTTCTTATTTCGGGATCTTATTTTTGTATCTTATGTATGTTCACCGATTACACAAAGACGCTTGGACCGATGTGCAAAATTCTTTTTATTGTTTCATAGGTTATATTACTCTCCAGGTGTTCCTATAGTCAAGACAATATAGGTGCATTCACTAGGCACCGATATCTAGGCCAATGCACGTATAAATAGTACATTTTTGCTAGTGTTTTTAGAAAGCGTTTTTTTTTTTGTAAAAAGTTGTTTATTAATCCTTACCGACCTCATTCTGTTTGTTCGAGTTTGCACCCTAAACTACCGACCCTGTCTGTTTCAGGTATCATCGTTTGCACCGGTAGTTGTCATATTGTTTTCATAACTCCCGTAGCTACGACTCAACCGGCAGAAAATCTACTATGAAAGCGCTCTTACAAAGCTCAGTACACACACGTCATCACGATTAAGCTCCACTAAGCTTTGAAACAAACTTATCGCAGCGTACACTCTCATAGACTTTAGCCGTGTGTTTCTCTTTCTCTTTCCCTTTTTGTGAAAACAGTGTTAAGTATTGTCAGAGTGTAAGAAGGTTTTAGAAGTACCATTTTACGAAACAATATATTACCTAACACTAGACAGATGATGGTGCGTTTGCACCATCTATTCCGAACTATTTTGGGGGCGGCTTTTAGTCTCACCGGATGCAGCTGAACACCTGTGTTTTATTAAAGCTGTTAGATTTCCTGGCTTTTGACTACCCGAAAAGGCTGGGAAAGATGTCCAAAGTACAAATAACAGCCAGGACACATGCTAGCACTGGATTCGCGCATCACACACATTGTTCGTGAACAATTAAGACAGAATCTCGCCAATATACTTGAAACCAGATAAGATGACATTAAAAAACAGTGATAAAGTGTATGTAAAGCTTACAGGCTTACTAGTGGATCTTCTGTTTTACTTACACTATGGCATAATCCATTTAAATAGTGGCTGTCGTTTGCTAGTCTCCTTATCTCAAGTGATGTGTACTTTCAACAACATAATCTAAGTAGAAAGATACTTACGGATTATTTGAACGTTTTCACCCAGACCTGTGGAGTGATGAAGACAAGCTATGCGTACTTGATTAAGAAAAAGAAAACACTGTATTTAGTTGTGATTAAGTAGAGTATGGAAGGAGAAAACACGCTGCGCCGACACGAAATAAAATTGGGATAAGGGCAGCAGGAAGACGATGATGATTCAGTAGAGTATATTAGCGAAAATAATAAGAAAAATATAAGCGTCATAAATAATGTTGGTTAGTAGGTAAGTGCTGAAAGTATGTGTGTTAAGTTTTATTACAAAAAAGTCAAACAGTCGTTTCATACGCATTTCAAATCATGGTGTACAATAAAGGGTATATCATCTATCTACAGTAATGTGTAACTTAATTACTTTGTTAATAGTCTTCCACGTAGTATTCTATAACCTTTCCTCAGCTGAAAAACCTAACATTAGTCTACTTTTCTAAAAATAAAATAGTAACTATCTCACGACCTCGCTGGAAGTTGACACCAATATATTTTTACGAGTATGCGTCCGATCCTTTTAATATTATCGAAAAGGATTTTGTTGAAAAGATGTCCAGGGGTCCGCCATATTGGTTCGGGTCACGGAGAATAAAATGACTAGCGGAGGTGCCGTCACGGAAAATCGTCTAAGAAGTAGCGCTAAAATGCGGGGGACGAGAAACGTTACTGTTTTCGCCCTCATACGCCTTCTTTGGACGCGATTATTTGTTGTAATACCAAAAATCGTCTTAATGATCCCGAATGCCTCGTTGGGTCACTCATAACTGATCATTTTGGTCATGCCCACCGTACGTATTTGACCTAAAAGAAGGCGCCTGACCTACCTGCATTATGGCATCTCCGCTCATCTTTCCTTGCTTCAAGGGTCTGCCATATTGGTTCGGGGCGATTGATTCGGAATTTATTGCTACAAGAATATTTTTATAAAGGTTTTTTTAGGGTGGTAACACTGTGTAATCCTGTGTGGGTAGGCTAATTTCCTGTGGCTAGCGTGTAGGCTGGGATAATTGTTTGCCTTCATTTGTATTTGTGGTTAATTATGTTAGGATATTACATGGCTTATTGTAGCCATTTGCCGTGTATTTAGGTACCTATGTACCTATGTATAAGTATAACATATATTTTTCACTAGCTTTCACCCGCGGCTTCGCCCGCGTAGAGTTCGGTTATATCGCGTTTCCAAGAGAATTCTTCAAAAGTTCGGGATAAAACAATCCTATGTTCTTTCTGAAGTTCAACTCTATCTCTGTATAAAATTTTATTACAATCAGTTCAGTGGTTTAGACGTGAAAGCGAAACAGACAAACAGACAGACAGAGTTACTTTCGCATTTATAATATGAGGTAGGGATAAGACACTACGGAAAATGGAAATTGACTTTAAATAGCATATATAAAACGTAGCCCTGATACTACAATAAATAAAATAAATTTACTACATAAAGGTAAGTATTTTTTCTAAATACTAGTATCAAATAATTTGGACGGCTGCCTAATCTAGTTTCATTTATTTCTAAATAATCCGAGATCCTAAATCCATATACATTAAGTATCACGTATCTACGCTTCAAAAAACATCTTTTAATATAACGTCTAAATATAGAAAATAACATTATTATGTTCCAGGGCTAATGTCCGTCCATATTGTGAAATCTTTTTAAAGATAGAAGTAAAAGGCTACTATTTTCTTTCATATTTTGGTGTAAATATATATTTTAGGTACTTTTGCTATCATCTGCCTAGCCCTTTCCAAACTATGTTAGGGTCGTCTACCAGTCTTACCGGATGCAGCTGAGTACCAGTGTTTTACAAGGAGCAACCCAATACCCCTAGGTAAGACTGGTTATCAGATTTTTAAGTTGCCAGACTTACTGGCTTCTGACTACCCGTAACAACTGCTAAAGATGTTCAATGACAGCCGGGACCTACAGTTTATCGTGCCGGAGGTGTTCCGGAGGGAACACCTTCCCTTTTGCTGATAAAATAATTTGAGTGAATCAAACTTCCTTCGAGAAATAAGAGACTATATATTGAAATATTTGGGGAACAATTTTCAACGAAAAACAAATGAATCGATTGATATTTGATAAGGATCTTATCACTCGACACCATTTCAGTAAAATGACAATTGTTTGACACTTTTGACATTTAATTCATCTGTATAACCTTTTCAGCTGATTACCAGTGTTTTACAAAGAGCGACTGCTTATCTGATCTTCTCAACGCACCCGGGTAACACGATACCTTCTTGGTAAGACTGGCTGTCAGATTTTCTGACTTCTGGGTACTCGTAACGGCAAACCAAAGTATAAATAATGTTCGATTTAATAGTCTGTAAAAAGTAGGTTTTCAGTTTAAATGTATGTTTGTGAGTGATTTTCTTACGTTTAGAAGAACCGATTTTGATGTGGCTTTCTGTAGATTATTTATTTTTATTTATTTAACATTTTTGTACACATAAAACACAAACAACAATAAATAATAGGAAAAATTGTACAAGGGCACAGCTTATCTCTAATGAAATTTCTTCCAGCAGGCCCGTTATGGGAGAGTTAGAATAGAAGAGATAGGTACAGATAGATTGATTATTTGTCAGACTTAGGAGAAGGTTTTAGGTATGTCGATGTTATATTGTTTTACATGTTTATTTAGCATTTCAAGTTTACCAAGAAACTGTCTCATCTGAGTATATATGAAAGAGTGGATTTTGATTATTCATTTTTTTAATATCTTCACCACGAAATCCATATAAATAATAATATATCCCCTGAGTTCATAACATAGTACTCCTATTATCCTGAAACCTCAATTCTTCCGTGACGACGTTTTGTCGGAATTACTTAATATATAAATGTGCTTTAATAACGAGAATTTCTGCTCTCCCACAAAGTGCTGACGAAAATATTTGTCTATTTATTATTTTATTAAGTTTTCATAGAAATACTTAGCGCTGTTATTAAGTATTATTAAGTACGTACGCTCTGTCTTTGCTTGAAATAATGTGTTTTGTTTGAAGATCCAAAAAACTAAGGTTTGAATATACAACTTACTTATCCACATTTGTACGAGTAACGAAAACATATCTAAAATTGAGTATCTAGTGTGTCTTTCACCGAGGAGTATTTTTGGAAGTCGGTTAAAATGTCACGAAAGAATAGCTTATCTACCGTTTAATTTGTCTTTTACGGTTTATCTCTGAAACTACGAATTCAACCAGAAATTATGGAATTTAGAATTAGAATCGGCATTAAAACTATAAAAAATATCATTAAATACGTCTTCAGTCAAACCTCCATATTTTTAACTCAATCGATTATCTTTTGACGTCAAATTGAAAGGTTTCAGCCGTTTCAGCTAAATACGTCTTAATCCCTATCTAATCCATTGCACACGATATTGACACTTATTCTTTAGACAATAAAGTTGGAATTGGAGTGTACAGCGCTGAATAAAATTCAGTTTTAATACGTTTATAATTATGATGATAGACTAATCAATTTAATTTGTGTAAGGTTTCTTTATAAGTGGTTATTTTAAAGTAATTTTGAAGAAAAGGCGATGATCTCGCTAAGGCGATTGATGATCTCGATATTCAATGAAATTCTACGTAACTCATTCATTATCATCCCAAGTCTTTTCACAACTATGTTGGGGTCGGCTTCCAGTCTCACCGGATGCAGCTGAGTACTAGTGCTTTACAAGAAACGACTGGCTATTTGACATCCTCAACCCAGTTACCCGGGCAACCCAGTACCCCTTGGTTAGACTGGTGTCAGACTTACTGGCTTCTGACTTCTCGTAACAACTGCCAAGGATGTTTAACGATAGCCAGGACCTACAATTTGACATTATATATTTAACCTTAATACTTAGGTCCTTAAGCCACAATTTGTGATCTATTGTGGTCAGTCTGAAAAGCTAAACAGAGCATACAAATGCAATTTCTTTTCCATTAAGATTATTTTAGGACAGTCAGTTGTAGGTAGTTTTCCTCAATCAGAGGTATTTGTCGCTGGCTGCGTAATTCGCTACGTATACGAAAGAAATTCTTTACGTATAAATGATGAAGATTTTGTGCAAACTTCTTTTAAACCATCTAATAAATAGTCCGAACAAAGCCTACTCATTTGCCTTAGATAGGTGATCCCGTTCTTGAGTTATAAAATTACAGCGAGAAGTGGCATTTCTCTTCTTCTTCTTTCGTGTCGATGACATGTCATATATTGAGACTACACTTTGTGTGCCGCCACAGCGAGAGCACGGCCAGATGCGCTCATTAGGTCCTGCCGCGAGCAAGTTTCAGGGCACAGTGGACATGCGATTAGGTGGGACATGGTCTGCACAGCTGTCCCGCAGTCGCACCCAAGGTCCCCGCCCGGGAAACCCCACGAAAAGTGGCATTGATTTTAATATTTATTTAAGGTAGTAGGTACATACATGTTTTTATCCTGTGTAAAAAACTTTCCATTTAAAAGCAAATAGTCCTTATTCAGCAAAGGTCAGACTAGGGGAATGCCGAGTAACAAACGGGACCACAAAAAAATTTTCAAAAGACCACTTGATTAATTTCAAAAGGCGTAGAATTCAATTAAGTTTCGCATATTTAAATGCTCATTTGGATACGTAAAATTACGTTTAGATAAAATTATTTGAACACCGCCATACTTAAATAATGGACGGACATTTATTTTGTAAGAG
Source organism: Helicoverpa armigera (assembly GCF_030705265.1). Taxonomy (NCBI): domain Eukaryota; kingdom Metazoa; phylum Arthropoda; class Insecta; order Lepidoptera; family Noctuidae; genus Helicoverpa; species Helicoverpa armigera. The sequence continues at coordinate 3,044,809 of NC_087145.1, read as the reverse complement.
ATTTGCACGTAAATGATTCTTTGAAGTTAGATAAATGGATTTTTCTAATAAGCTTACACAATTTGGCAAAGTAACTCGTTTTTCTTTTCTTTTTATCTATGTTATTTCTTTATTTAGCAGACTTTCAAAAAGCTATTGAATTGGTTTAATATTTAATATAGAATAGCACGGTAATTCTCAGGTAATATTAGACTAGAATCTTCTTCTAAATTACGAGTTATTGAAGAAAAGAAAACTGTTATTTAAACAATTCTTTTGTAACAAAAAAACTATTACTTCAACAATACATTTATTATATTTACAACGTTTCTTCCAATCAACCAACCGTTGCTTATCTCAAATTGCAAATAAGAAAACTTCATTTAATCCGGACAAAGGAAAAATAAGGGCCAGATTTAATTTGTCAAGCCTCCCATTCACTAGTCGAGCACGCCAGAACAATGCAATTGTTAATGAATGGCCTTCCTTAGCCATAGACGAGACGATTATGGTTCTTTTTTCAAAAGCAGTTTGTAGCACTTAATGTCTTCGCCACAACGTGTACGGTTTTGTTTTTAAAAAGTTTTGTGTTCTTTTTTTGAAGTTTTGCTTTTTAGTGTTCTTGTGGTGTTATTTGTTTTATATTTTTATAGCTGCGTTCTTTCTTGTTTTTGAAATAAAGTGCCTTCATTGTTTTAATTAAGTAAATAAATACAGGTGTTATAAATATACTCAATTATTTTATTTATTTATTGCATATTACAAGGTACATTATATATTCTAGAAGGCACAAAATGTCCAACAAAACTGTATACACAGTTTATCTGTTGGATCAGGTACATACAATAATAGATAGGTACATACAATCAATAAGCCCAATTGCAAAGTTTTTGTACATTTTGGCGTACAAAAGTAAGCTCATTTAATTAGTACGCCTGAAACCTGATAATCAATAACTAAATTAGTTTAAAATCGGTCCAGTAGTTCCTCAGATTAGAGAGGTCTAACAAACAAACAAACTCTTCAGCACTATAATATTAGTATAGAATACTGAAGAGCATGATTGCGTAATTAGGTTTCAGAATCAAATAAAAATAATTAAAGTTATACATAATTTAAAGCTCTTTACATCTTTTAATCATCTTTCAATATTTAGAAACGTTGCGACGTAAACTTAATCTTAGTTTCTTAACTAATAAGAAATAAATACTAGATTTCAGTAAGTTTGTCAAATTGAAAATAGATTTGTACCTTAACTTTGTACCTATTTGTCAATATAAATAATTACATTTTACGAAACTTGTTATATTTATTTGTCTTTGGTTAATTTTGAAGCATATTGCTTTGGGAAAAATAGGCAATAAATATACATAAATATTTACTGCCTCTGTAATACGATAACCACACTATGGTAGAAATTTTGTCTTTTTAGGGTTCCATTCTCAAAGAGACCCTATTGTTTTTGTTCCTTTGTCCGTCCGTCCGTCCGTCTGTCACCAGGCTGTATCTCATGAACCGTGATAGTTAGAGAGCTGAAATTTTCACAGATGATGTATTTCTGTTGCCGCTATAACAAAAATACTGAAACTAGAATAAAATATATATTTTGGGGGGCTCCCATACAACAAACGTGATTTTTTTGCTAATTTTTGCTCTGGTACGGAACCCTTCGTGCGCTAGTCCGACTCGCACTTGGCCGGTTTTTTTATAAAAATTGGAGTATTCATAAAACGCTCCAGAATAAGTGTCCTTGACGCTTACAAAATCGTAATATAAATAAGTAAACAGAATATTAGTTTGAAAATAATAATCAAGAACATGTTTTAAAATGTCATTTTTGACGGTAGTACTACAGAAAGTGAACGAAAAGAAACGACGGCGCGGCATAGTGTTTTAAGTTTGCACGGAATGGAAAGTCCGAGTATTTTGCTGGATCCCTGTAATGATATCAGACGTCCAGTAAACCAGGTGAAATTGTGTTCAGTGATGTGTTTACTTGAGACAATGTACCAAAGTGTTAGTGAATAAGTTTAAATAAAGAAGTTCTTACCTACATATGTACATTCGTCCAAAGTCGGAGCGGATCAATCGAAGCCAAGAATTTTCATGTAATAAGATAAGATATTATAAGTAATTTAATGTTTTGTTTATTTATTGTCAGTGTATTTAATAAAGTATTTTGTTGCAGGGTCGAGTCCGCGCGGTATGAACCTCTTTTACATTTGTATCAAACCTAAATCATAAACTTAAGTTGATTTTTGTCATTCCAAAGTTTAAGTCCTAATCTATTTGATCGTACTTTTGAAAGTCGAACTACAACGAAAAGTAAAGAATTGATCGAATTTCAAAGATTTCGAATTAAAATTTCGAACACGAAACCAATATGGCTGCTTGTGTTGAAACGAAACTAAATTTGCATATCAAATGACATTACTTTTGTTAATATTAGTAAAATTGGTGATTTATCATCTATACTAATATTATAAAGCTGAAGAGTTTGTTTGTTTGTTTGTTTGAACACGCTAATCTCAGGAACTACTGGTCCGATTTGAAAATTTATTTCAGTGTTAGATAGCCCATTTATCGAGGAAGGCTACTTTTTATCCGGGTTCGTGCAGAGGTTTCCACGGGATGCGGGTGAAACCGTTGGCAGAAGCTAGTTAAAAATAATTCAACAATGAATTTTCAAACTGATTGAATTACCAGTCCTCATAAAGGTTATGAAATGAGTAATTAATGCTAACAAGTTAATGAATGTGTGTTGCCAACCACACATAAATTGAAACAATTAGTTTATTATTGGCTTTATTTCAAGTGGCAACATTTAGAGCGTTGTTAATTATAAGTACAGTTTCAAATAGAATTAATATGAAATGTGTAATGCGTCATAGTGAATTTATTATAATGAATGAAGTATTTAACTATGAACTTTCTCTCAATAGGATAGAATCCATTCCTTAGTAATGCTATCATCTGCCTAGCCTTTTCCCAACTATGTTGAGTTCGGCTTCCAGTCTAACCAGATGCTAGCTGAGCACTAGTCTTTTTACATGGAGCGACTGCCTACATCCAATTACCAACCCGCATTGAACAAGTGTGTTGATTAACGCTCAATCCTTCTTTGTGTGAGAGGAGGCCGCAGCACAGCAGTGGGACGATAAAAAGGATGATGATGATGATGACAGCCTACATTAAATCTTTTTTTAACTCATTACTAAAATATCATATTAATCTGTAAATGCCTGAAGTCTATGTCATCAAGATTCCTAATAATTTTCTTGCTGTACAATAAAGAATAATCGATCTATCTATGTGCACTTGGAGAGGCCTATATCCAGCAGTGGACTGCTATAGGCTGATGATGATGATGATGATGATCTATCTATCTATCTATCTATTCCCTCAGTGTTACAAAATTGTGAGCCCGGCTTTCTTTTGTCTATCATTTATCGGAATTGCTGATTATCCTGAAGCGAATGAAGTAAATAATTACTGATACAATTGTATCCGTTTCCACTGGAAGCTAATCCCAACTTATTCGGGAAAAGGCTAGCCCGCTGCGTGCTCCAGAAGGAACATGGTGGCTTTTAATCAGTAAGAGTCTGACACTGAGAGGGATGGGTCATTTCATAATTGTCACGAAATTGTCAAACCGTTTCACTAACTACATTCACAATTACATAAAAAAATATTACACTTAAGAAACATACCTAATTATTGTTTCAAGTAAGCCAGCTACGCTTTAAAACGTTTACTCTCTTTACATTGTCTCATAAGTACACTTAGTTGCATAAAACACGACCCAGGGTCAGCTTAACCTACAATGTTTAACTTCAATAACTTAGTACGTATATTTACCGGTAACCTCGACAGCGTAATGCTGCATTTTGTTACTGGTTTTAGTGCTAGATGCTCCTTTATTTGTGCTGTGAGATTGTGCAAGGAATTGCTTGAAATACACTTGCACTTTTGTAAATACCGGCTATTTTCTTAGGAGAATTTACGTTATGACATCTTCGCTAGTCATTTGGTTCTTCAAGCAAAAAAATGTATGCTATATTATTTACTGTACCTTACCTATCTTAATGTATACCACATTTTAATTTCTTTTATTTATTTATTACATTTTAAGCAAATAAAATATATTATATTCTGTAAGTATTCTATTCTACTCCATGATCGGGACCCTCTACACCGCTAGTGTGGTGTACTTCAGTCATTATCAGTTAATAAAATAAAAGGCATGTTTAAAAAAACTGCTTCTACGACAAAAAAGGTGCTCCTGGTCATCTCTCTGGTTGTATCTATCAAGCTACAAAACACAGTTTAATAGGGCTTTAGGTATCTAAGACAAGATTATTCAAGAAAAAAATATTATTTTGTGCAATAATTTTAGTTGGATAAAATACAGCTTTACATGTGTATTACCTACATGTTATCTACCTGTATATTACCTACGATTTGTTTTTGCAAAATCTATATACCAAGCTATAAACTATATCATTTTCGAAAGTACCAAAAACGTGTAACCTCAATAAATCCAAAATTCTGTATACTTCCAAAAATAGACGAAGTAACTATTGTCCCATATTTTGAGTAATTTAGCAAAAATTTCTTGGAAATAAGGAATAAAGGTTTCTCTTCGAAAAGTTTCGATTATTCCGCCAAATTACTCCAAGAAGTTTTAGATTCCATGTAAAAGTTACTCTTTATTGTCGATCAAATTATGGTTTCGCGGAAAAAAATATTTAACCGATTCGATATTATATTAATTTGAAAATAATTAAGGAACCACCTGGTCACCGAGAGCTAAAATGACAGTTTTCTTCAAACAACTGTTTTTCAAAGTAAATACGTTGGTTTAAGAAAAAATTGGCGCGTATATGGTCAGTGAACTTGGGCCATAATTGCTCCTTTAACCGACTATATCGTCAATACTTAAATACTTAGGTACTTGCTTCTACCAGCAGCGGTTTCACTCGCGTCCCATGGTAGGTACTCCATGTTCCCGAATAAAAATCCTATGCCTTCCTCAATAAAGGTGCTACCCAGCATTGATATAATTTTCCTAATCGGTCCTGTATTTCCTGGGATTATCACGTTTAAATAAAAAACCTTACAAGAGCCTTATAATTCTGGTCCTATAGCTAGATCTTTTTTCTCGATGAGTATGTTCGTTCCCGAGATGCGAGTGACACCGCATGTATAAACTAGTAACAAGGCGTATTGCGTCGTAACCCCTCGCTTAATATTTCGACGAATCAATAGACGAACATATGTATAAATTGTAATCTTATACCCGGCCGTTAAGACGATAACATCATCATCTCCCGAGCCTATTCCCAACTATGTTGGGGTCGGCTTCCAGTCTAACCGGATGCAGCTGAGTACCAGTGTTTTACAAGGAGCGACTGCCTATCTGTCCTCCTCAACCCAGTTGCCCGACCAGCACCTTGGTAAGACTGGTCTTCAGACTTTCTGGCTTCTGACTACCCGTAACGACTGCTAAAGTTGTTCGAAAAACCGTTAATAACAATGGTTATTATAAAAGTTAACAAAATCAATGCAGTTTATTGAATAGTTTATCATCATGATATTGTAATCTGTTTGTTCAAATTTACCGTAATGATGATAGGCATATTCGATAGAATCGGATAGTCAATTGCTCATAATATAAACTAATATGACGTGGGGTAGGTCATCCTCGGCAGTAGTTACGGGTAGTCAGAAGCCAGGTACGTCTGACAACCAGTCTTACCTAGGGGTATTGGGTTGTCCGGGTAACTGGGTTGAAGAGGTCAGATAGGCAGTCGCTCATTGTAAAACACTGGTACTCAGCTGCATCCGGTTAGTCTGGAAGCATAGTTGGGAAAAGGTAGGCATATGATGAGGTGAGGTAGGCCCACATTTTCCTAAAGGTAAATTAATTATATTTTGATGTAGGTAAATACTTTAATGTTCAAGATTTTTGACTGAAATTTTATGATGTTTGCTGATTTCAAGAATTATAATACGAGTTATTAATGGCCGATTTATAGGCATTTTTTTTTCTGGAGATATTTTAGTTTCGGTAAACTGTTTTTTTTTTCTATTCACGATCTAGCAGTTATCTGATGATTGAAAAATCAATTCTTTTCTATTTACTTTATTATGTGGTAGAAATTGGATATTAAAAATTATTGTATGTAAATTGATTCATAAATACCAAATTTTTCATATGATACGTATCTAATTTTCTATAATTTTCCCGTTATAAAATAAATATTCCCTTTCTTAGTACATATTAATAAACAAAAAAAACAGTATTTAAAAATAACAATAAACATCCATACACTTATTTAGCTGTAGCAATTTTTTTTCACATTTTAGTTAGTAAGTTAGACCACAAAATATTTTTTTTAATTAGATTATTTAGAAATCGATCATAAAATATTGCACAAGTATTTATTAAAATGACACCCAAAATGCACGCAATATAAATCTGCGGCCAAAATTTTTTAGCAATAAAAATATACAGTAATACGAAAATAACATACCAATAAATTATAAAAAAAATACAAAAGAAAATTATGTAAAAAAAAGCTCACCTGTTGTCCCCGGGAAATCGCCCACCTGATGCCACAAACACTTTTCTTGCCCAAAAATCAAAAATACGCGCACGATCCAATTACGGGTCAAATATCAAAAACTGACCAATCAGGAGCTAATCTACCCCTTCTAAATTTAAAAATCAACGTCAAAAGTTCATATCTGACGCGCGTTCGAAAATGGAAGTCGGGGTTCGGATTTCAAAATTATTGTCCGTTTTTTGGCCGAGCGAGCGAAAGACGTGTTAGCGGGCCGGGCCGTCGGGGTGAAACTGTACGGTGGGCTCAAAAACAGGGGTTGCTCGCTCTACGAGTGGGTGTCTGTAGACAGAGAAGGGAGAATTTCGATCTCTAACGGGTGAGAAAGACGGGTAGAAGTCAGTAGGGGGAGAGTCACGTACTAGATCTTGCCAGGAAGAATTTGTAGGCGTTCATAATAATTGTACCTTTGATTGAGGTTTCCGAATTTAATAAGTTGTCTTCGGTGACGTTTTGTCATTGTGGATGATTGATGCAGCTTATGAATCGGTCGCCATCTTATTGGATAAGGAAGTGGTATAAAAATTAGATTGTCGAAACTAATAAATTTTTTCTTCAAATATTTTCTTGATTCTGAAACGGAAGTATCATATTTTTATGGGCTTTTTCAAATATATATGTTTGCTTCAATATATTTTTCTCACCATTTTGGTATTTTTGTCGTAGGCTTCAAAGATATTTGGCGTACCTATTTTAATAGCAATAACACATTTATATTGAGTCTAGCATTTCATTTCAGACATCAGTTTTTTTACAAACATAATAAATAGACATTTGACACGTGTATAAAAATTGGAATACAATATTTTCTTAACGTGTTGTTTTTTATGTTTTACCTTTGTTAACAAGTATTTTTTTTATATGATATGTAATTATATCAGTGATAGTTTCAAATATTATTCTGAATATAGTATGTTAATCAAAAGTTGCCATGGCATTATGTTTCCATAAAATTCTGTTTTGACTTTTAATATCCTGAAAAAAACTTTAACGAAAAAGCGTCCATATAAAATAAATAAAAAATAATATTAATTAGATATACTATTTGATTTATTTTGTTTGATAAATTACCTGCTTGCTATATTTTTACAAAATTTTCCAGGAAGGTACGAAACATGTCATTTTGGAAGTTACCTACTGTTTTAATTATTAAGATGAGACAGTATCATTCACGTGTAGGTGAATATCTTTGTCTTTGTCGGTTTCTTAATTATTAAGTTACACGTGCCAAATCGATTCTTGTTATAAGCAATGTATTAATAATGTTGTTGTAAAAGATAGCCAATTATGTATGCTTTAACAGATATTTAAAAAAAACTGCGAATGTGGTTACTTTGCAGGTGAAAAAATAGTAAGTACGGAAGTAAAAGTGTTTGTAATAAATAAATGTTTTATCTATCTATCTATATATTTTAAGAAGTGGTAACTAAATTCATTATTTTATCTTGTTTCAAGAAACCATTGCATCAACCGCCTAGCCTTTTCTAAACTATGTTGGGGTTGGCTTCTACATGTTGATGTTTCAAATGTTTCAAACCGGACACATTAAAATTATTTTGAACTTTAAAGGCGAATATTTCCCGTGACCTACAAATCCTTTATATCCATTCCGTAACTAGAAGGCAGCTGTCTGAAATTCAGCTGTTTTCAAGTTAATATTACATGAAGTTTCAGACTTATTTCATCAAGTTTCGGGTAGATTTTCAGCAATGAACTTCCATCGTGGCCTATAAACCTATTTGGGAAACAAAAGTAGCCCTTTTGTTATTAACTGGCTGCTTCTGAAAATTACTTAGTCATAACACTAGGGATTAAAGTAGCCTGTGTCTATTACTGGATAAATGGGCTAACTAATAGTGAAAGAATTTCTCAAATTGCCTTAAGTTAATTCTTCAGAAAAATATAAAGGTCGCCGGAAGACGCTGGATGCAGGTCGCCTCCAACAGGTATCTGTGGAGATCTAAGGGGGAGGCCTATGTTCAGCAGTGGACGTCCTATGGCTGAGATGATGATGATGAATTCTTCAGATAAATCGAATGTGATAAACGGCTAATCCTTATTAAAATTATGAAACTGAAGAGTTTGTTTGACATTGCGACCGATTTTGAAAATTGACTCTGTGTTAGATGATTCATTTATCGAGAATAGTCTAGTACTATTTTTTATCCAGGAGCGCGGATTAGTTCTCATATGATAGATACCATTGACGGAAGCTGTGGGCACTACAGAATAATATCCATACCGATTTAGAGCCAGATCTTACTATCGGCCGACGAAAATAGTTAGAGCTTACAAATCAGTATAAAGATGAATGGTAGTACGCACATGACAAAGATCAGGTATTTATTCAATCCCACCAAAAACATTAAATGTAAAAAAAGCCAATCCTCTGCGCAATTCCTCCACCGTAAAAAGTTTTGAGATCGCATAGAAGCCAAGTCCTGTTCAACTTTATTTGTAATAATAAATCAATATTTTGTGACTATATCAATAGTTTCGTTCACTTTACAATAATATTGACTTGGCCATGAGCACAATAAACTACAAATATAATACAGCATATCTTGGAGAGGTGAAAGTCAATCATGAAGTTTAATATCACAGAATTAAATACTTTTAGTTTTTTCAATTGTTACTAAATGACCGACAGTCAGTATCATCCAAAATCATGAACTGCACATTTACTATGGCGCATGTTTGGTCCATGGTGATCTCAAATTCCAATCAGTCCAATTGTAAAATCATGTCCATATAGAATGTATCAATTCAATGGTATTTACACATTATTTCAGGGAGCGACTATTAACTTGTGCTCATGGCCAAGACAATATTATTGTAATGTGAACAAAACTATTGATATAGTCACAAAATATTGATTTATTATTACAAATAAAGTTGAACAGGACTTGGCTTCTATGCGATCTCAAAACTTTTTACGGTGGAGGAATTGCGCAGAGGATTGGCTTTTTTTACATTTAATGTTTTTGGTGGGATCTAATTTATTTTTTGTAGGTCTCCTTCTTCTCTAAGTATATAACAAATTAAATTAACTTACATGCAACTAACTAAATATATAACAAACTAAATATGTAGACCTAAACTAGCACGTAAACAACATTTTTTTAAATAAATTAAACAATTTCGAAATTGTCGAATTTTTTAATCGAATATCTTTTAGAATAAAAGAGATTTATTTCAGAGGTAGATGGCGCTATCACATGAAATTGTTTTTTTTTTAACTAAAAACCGAAGCGCGATTTAGACTAGCACAACGCCATCTATCGAGCGAGCATGCAGTATTTATCGCACTCACTGCATTAATATGAAAAATTTTTTCATTATTCATTTTATTTTAACCTAGCTTTTTTATTCATATGTATGTATATTTAATACATAATAACAATATACCACACTACGTAACAATAAACAAATAGTAACATTTTGTACCTACATAAATAAAAAACAAAGTTATCAATGCAGTCAAAATTCATACACAATGTTCTTGAAAAACCGCAAATATAAATTTGTTTCCTATTTTTTTATTAAGTTTTAAGGTTTTTCTAATTTTCCCTTTATATGTAGCTAATAACCTATCTTGGTGCCAAATTTGAAGGTTCTAAGTTTGCTAGAAGTACCTTAGACTTTTGATGATCGGTCAGTGAGTGAGTCAGTGACAAAATGGTGTAACTTTGATCGCTCATAACTCGTAAACTATTTATTCAAATTTCTTGTAATTTTGGGACTGAGCTTGTTCTAATACTTACTCTTGGTCATCGAAAACCTAAACTCCTAGCTTTGTTTACATGGAAGATACAGGGGGCTGAAATAGCCGCGAAACGCTTCGAGAAAAGATGGTACGGCCGTGCCCGCTTTGCTCGAGTCTTGGCTGGGGCACTGCCGTGCCCTCAGATATCAGACCGACAATGGATTGTACAATTGTAAATTATAGTAATAGATAGCTGTGTTGCTGGGAAGTTTGTTCTTCACCGCTTCTTCTTTCCAGCCATAACACTAGGACGTGGTGAAAGACACTTTGGGGGTGCTGTCATTTTTGTAATGTTGACGTTAAAAAGTGCTAATCTAATTAGCCTACTTTAATAAACGATTTTGACTTTGACTGAAAACATAGAATGAATAAACATTATCTTTAAAATATTTTTCGCCTAATATCGGATCAGCTTTCAGCCGACTTTTTAGTCTACAGTGTTCGAGGATGTCCTGCAGCTGAAACTACAGTTAAGTATGTATCAACGAAAACTAAAAGTTTTAACTAAAATCATTCAACTTCACCTGCATTCACGAACTTCGTTCTGAAAACTTGACCTATTTCATCCATTTCCACGAAAACTCAACGAATTTCCTGAACTGAAAATTATTCAAAAGTTTATCAAAAAACGAGTTATGAATTCTCGCACCGAAAAATAAATAAAAATGCAGTTTTACTTTATGTAAAACTGCATTTTTATGAATGAATTACCAGACGTAGGTACACTAGAGTTTTTTCATCCTTTTCATTGCGGGTATAGGATTTTAAATGCTAATGGGTTTTATTTTACCCTTAGTATATGTTGATATGAATGGAATTTTCCAAGATTTTACCGGGAATTTGTTGTGTTTAAACGAGTGTACAAAACTTCCTCGATGAATAGACTTTCTGAAATAGCGCGTTCAAGCAAAAAAGAAACAAACAAATTCTTTAGCTTTATATTACTAGTATGGATAGCATAAAATAAATGAACTGACATCCAATTCAAACAACCAAAAATAGCTGTATTAGGAATAGATAAAGTCATCCAAAAAACACACTGAGTTGGCGGTTTTTCCGAGCGACACCGCTGGTTTTGTACTAGGGGTGACGCGCGGATTTTAACTAAATTAAAAAAAGAGGTTCTCAGTTTGACCTGTATACTGTTTGTATGTATGTTATTTGTGAGCGATTATCTCCCGTTTTTGATGCAATTTTCAGCATAGTATTTGCCATAATTTATCTAATCAATGTAATTTTTGTACCAAAGTACCAGAAGTCAATTTGTCAAAATCGGGCAACTTCGCTTGGAAAATCCACCAATGTGAAAACACTGCTATACCAGTCGGGTCCGAAATAATTTGGCCAGCTTACGTGGGCGGTAATCTGGTGGTTGCAGCTTCCAGCCCACGCTTATAAAACAATTTTTCACCCAGTTAAAACTTTTCGCTGAATAGATTTTTGTAGAATTTTTCTTTGCCTCTTAATTAAGGTCTTATGCATAGCCGTGGGTGTCGCTAATGACTTCTTAAGGAGCTTAAAATATATCTATAGTAAGTAAAATAATGATGTTGATAAAAAGAATATAATTATTACGTATTAGGGAAGGTATTTCTGACGGAACATGCGTTGCGTATTATCGGTGGCGTAACTAAAACAGACAAAGATACGATAAAACATTCAATCGTTCACTCCTAACCGATTATGCGTTAGTGTGACGATCATACATTTATGATACGCTCGACGCATTTTCCGTCAGTTACGAACCTTCGCTTCATGTAAAAAACCGGCCAAGTGCGAGTAGGAATCGCGCACGAAGGGTTCCGTACCATTATTTATGAAACGAACGGACATAAAAAACACGTTTGATGTATGAGAACCCCCAAAATATTTACTTTATTCTAGTTTTCAGTATTTGTTGTTATAGCGGCAGTAAAAATACATCATCTGTGAAAATTTCAGCTCTCTCGGTTCATGAGATACAACTTGGTGACAGACGGACGGACGGAGCTTTGGCTACGGAACCCTAAAAAAGATGTAAAATATTGGTTCTTAGTTGCATCTAGATAGACTGGAAGCCGACCCCAACATAGTTTTGGGAAAAGGCTACAAATATAACAAAAAACTATGAAAACATTTCTACAGCAATGATTACATGGAAAAAATATAAAATTCACAAAGCAATTAAAATATTTCACTGAATGAATACATAATTAATTTAATTCTCTTCACTGAAATAATTTTATTTCGAGTTCCAGTAGCGATGCATCTGTTACATTCCATGAGATACAAAATATAAATGAAAACCTATTTTCACAAATATGAATGAATATTACAAGTTATTTTGGGACTTAATGGAAATGTTATTTCCTTTAATTATTGTAGGTAGTTAGTACATGTGGGCTGGGTAGGGTAGCCATGGGTTTTGACTATGTAGGACATGGGCAAATGTCACCATCACGAGATAGAAGTAGAGTTATATGGAACTGCTTTTACAGTATTCGGGTAGTAAGTCCCTCTGGCCTACTTCCCTGTTCATATCTTTCAACCAATAACTGGAAATTGTCAAGACATGACACCATGACAAATATATAGCTGCCACATGCCATAGTAAAATTCACAATGTTAGTAATTTCTATGCTAGGTTTGGAAATAAGATTGTATATTTCATAAAAATAATAATAACAGTTTCATCATCGCTTCATGAAAATTTTATCACCAATGTAAATCTGTAGTGATTACAAAGTTTTTCTAACTCTATTCCATCATTATTAGATCCGAATAATCTTAATTTATTTCCCTTTAAAGAATATATTTCCATTCCAATATTGATATCGCTTTATGAGGCTTAAATTTATTGCTGGCTCCTTTGAGTCTTAAATAAATATTCTGCCTTTATTAATCCTGTCTTCTCCTGCAATTTATAGATTGGGGGTCACCCTACTTACCTACCTTTTATGAAATATTTTTTATACTATATTTTGGTTATGGTGAAACGATGGATGGCTTGTGTGAAAGTCGATATGGTTAGAAAGAATGTTACTTGTGAGATGACGGCAGATAGAAGAGTATGGAAGGAGAAAACATGCTGCGCCGAATCCAAATGGAGCCGAATCCAAGGATGATGATGATTTTTGGTTAATTAGAAGTTTTCAGTACTGTGGGATTTTTTGAAAGAGAACATCATCATCTGCCTAGCCTAATCTCAACTGTTGGTTTTCCTTTAATCTAACTGGATGCTCCTGACCACCAGTGTTTTGCAAGGAGTGTCTACCTATCTGACCTTTGTTGAAAAGAAATAGGTCCCTGAAACCTAAAGTGAGCTTCTTATATGTGAAAATATTCTCGGCAAAATCACGGTAAACTACTAGTAGATAATATTTTGACGTAGTAGGTATACGTAGTTAATAAATTCCTACAGAATTCCGCTAATTCCTAGCGCAGCAGGTTACCGGTAGGTATATGTGTGAACCACATAGGAATTTTGTGTATCCTCTGTTGGCGTATAGACGCATTCCTTGTATTAGTTGGTTAAATAAATTTTATTTGGTACAGCCTTTTCACAATAGTGGATTTCCCGCTCATTTCATGAAAGTGATTGCTTTTAGATATTCATTATTTTAATAATTTCCCGTCGTACTATAAAAACTTTTAAATGTCTGTTGAACACTTGTCTAAAAAATGACAGATTATAACGTTGACATAAGGTCCATTTTGCAGCCAAACTTTTTTAAAACTGGCGCTCAACAGATGTTTAAGTTTTTGTAGCAAGGCTGTTAATCTTTTATTCTGGTACGTCCGTCCGAACGTTCCGAGCGCTACCGCGCGGAAAACCCGCTTGTGTAAAAGCGCTGTAAGAGTTTTAGTTGTAAGTATGTGTAATGATAAATTGCATCATATCAAATGTTTGCATGCCAAAATGGTAGAATGTACTAGAATTCTTCAACATTTCCGTAACCACCTTATTGTTAATACCTATATTCTGAGCAAATAAATGAAAAGCGAGCGACAGATTTTTACCACTCGAAATGTGTTCCCCGTATACGCTATCGGTTTTATTACGCGCGACTAAAACCCCCAGTGTGAAAGCACTATAAGGCTTAATAATATTATAAGGTGTATCTAGCTTTTGTCAGTTAGGAATTTTGAATTTCCTTGAAGTCGGGTTTACTGACGGTAAAATGAAGCGTAAATTCAAGAATTATTGAGAAATGAACGTCAAAACTTGATGTTGGAGCTAGGTAACGGCTTGCAGTATTATGTTATTTTAAATAAACAACAGCAGTATTTATAGTGCAGATAAAAAATCATCTAAAATCTTCTTAAGGAAATTCCAAAGTTTGAGTTTTTCAGTCTGTTTTTAACAGTAGTTTTTAACTCATCATCATCCTCCGAGCCTTATTCCCAACCATGTTGGGGTCGGCTTCCAGTCTAACCGGATTCAGCTGAGTACCAGTGCTTTAACTACATAGTAATTAGTACTACTACAAAGTAGTTAGTAGTTTTTGTAGTTTTTAACTACATAATCAAAATCATGTACCATAATGAAATCGGGAAAAACAGTACTTTTTGGAAGTAAATATATTTTCTCTCTACTTAGTTCTCGTGGATAAATAAAAATATTGTTTCCAAAAAGCATTGATAAAAGTAATTTATTATTATTGAATAAAACTGTATCTTCAAGTAAGCCTGGTTACAAATCTGATCAGAGTAGATTCAATGTTAATAGTGGAAAGATATCGGGTTACGTAGATAGAATTACACATCAAAACAAAGTCAAAGAAGTGCTAAACCATGCAAAGATTTTTCAAATCTACCAACCATCTTTTCAAATTTTGTTTTGAGTTTTTTTACAGTCAATCTGGATGCAGTTGAATACCAGTGTTTTACATAAAGCGACTACCTATTTGGTCTACTCAAACCAGTTAACTGGGCGACTACTGCCCGCAATGGGATAAAATATAGTGTATGTTATTCTTGAATAGTGTAGCTACTCAACAGTGAAAGATTTTTTTATCGGTTCCGTCGGAGCCTTTAGGGTACAAACAAAAAGCTAAATAATGTTTCCTCTTTATTATAATATATAGTAATCATGAGTCGGTCTTATTCTGATCTTTGTAATGTGCGTACTACCATTCATCTTCATACTGCTTTAAGCGCCCGATCAATCGCACGACTAAAAGTTTGCTGTGTGTTGCTCTTAGCGTGACTGGACTGGATATTTTTCGTAGAAGGTATTTACAAAAAATGAATCTATTCCACATTTAGATATCGATGCTTGAATAATATTTATTTGTAACACCTACGATATGGGATAATAGTTCTGAGGCTAAAATATAGCCACCCACTTTTGACACATAAACCATTCTTTAGTGACGAAATTGTTATAGGTAAAGGGGTTATAACCTTACATAAATGTTGTATGTAAATGTAGGTAAACATATGTATAATGGGTTTGGAATTAAAAAGAGCCGTTATATTAAGCTGGGTACTCACTTAGCAGTGTAGCACGTAACGTATCAGATACGGTATCAAGTGAGTAGGTACGTAGGCACGAGCCGGGTCACGTATAGCCAATATTAATTGTTAAATAATAATTGTAATTAGAAAGTGCAAGAAGTAGTGACCTTTTTGAAGTAGTGCCCGGGACGTGATAAAAGCCGGTAATCATTTAATTAGCTCATCAAAAGCATTTCATTAGCAAAAAAATGCATTAAAATATACATATAAAATTAATTGGTATTGCTACAAAAGTGAACCTTCTATGTATTTGCCTGCAGTATCATAACCACGGTTAGAGTGGGCGTTCGGCTCAGAATTTAGTTTCTGCATGCCTTAGTCTAAACTGATTTAATAACATCTAATAATAGTATAATATCTATGGAAACTGGAATTTATTACATCGATAATGATTTACACATTTTTAACACTTTATCTGAACGTAGAAAGGATATGAAGGTAAGTATGTCTCTGTATTTTATGACTCATTCACGCTACTGCCTGCCCATTGGATGGATTATGATGAAACTGACAGTATGTAATGTTGCTTATTTCCTCCCTTATAAAAGGTACTTTTATAGAATACGAGTTTCTATTATTAGGATATCAAGATGATAAAAAATTATATCAATCCAATGTTATACAGCTGAATAATTTGTCTATTTGAATGGGCGTATCTCAGGAACTACTTGTCTGAATTGAAAAACTTTTACAGTGTTAAATAGCTCAGTTATCGAAGATATACAAGCTACTTTGTACTCGGGTGTGCGAAGTAGTTTACACAAGACACAAATCTTGGTTTTAGTTGCGGGCAGGAGCTAGTAAAAAAATTATATTAGCTCCAGCTTTAAAACAAATTAAAAGGAGTTTAGCATAAATATGACGTTCGCAATGAACTATAAAAATATTAAGTTATTACTTTAATTGGATTACGTTCATTTTTGAGTAGTTTGGAGTAGGAATTTTAACGAGATTGGAGTTTCTATGAAATTAAACCAATCAAAAACTTACTGATTGCTGATTCCTCTCGAAGTTGAAAAGTTATATCATTTTAGAAAATGCATTTTAATACAAAACCCAATTTATTGTTTTTCGTAGACTGGATGTCTTCTGAAAACCTCGACAGTCTGAAATCACCAACCCGCATTGAGCAAGCGTGGTGATTAACGCTCAATCCTTCTCCGTGTGAGAGGAGGCCGCAGCCCAGCAGTGGGATGATAAAAAGGCTGATGATAACGAAGACATGTCTTTAATGATCAGTCTGATATGAGAAGAAGCTTTATAATTTGGACATTAAAATTACCAAAAGTAGGTAAAGTGTCAATTTGAAATCTACTATCGTTACACTTTCATTTCATATTTAAATGGAAAATCTACCAAAACGTCAATAGATACACACTTTATGCATTACGAAACCGTCAAGCACGCCTACGTACTCTGCCCCGGATTTGCTGGCACCCCTCCCCCCCTCTTGAATATCAATGAACGGTGGAATCTTGCTGTAACCCCTCCCCCTCTCGTTCCCCTCTCTCGTCTGCCAAAGTTGGCGCATTATAAATTTTATTCTAACGTCAACATTTGGCAGAGAGATGATTCGATGTTTTTTTTGGTATTTTGAGGATTGACAAGGATTTTTGAGTGGCTGACTCGGATTTTTGTAAACAGTGGCGCCAGAAAAGAATTTAGAAAAAGTGTTAGTGTGATAGGTAAGCGGTTTTGTGAATGGGAAACAATATAATGAATAGTTTTTATATCATTCCAATTAAAGATTCAGAGTACGGACATATAGAGAAGATGATTAGTAGGATGCACATTACAAAGATCTGGCATTGTATTGTTGGCCGTCTGTTTATCCTGAAGTGTGCGGGTACTCTTAATTATAACTGGATCCTTGTTGATTTGAACCAGGAAGTGATTTCATGTCCCAATTTATTTCCTACCGTACTGCCCAGTGACGCTGGGCATCCTAACGCTTGGCATCCCATGGGGTCTACCAAAGATGTCAATTTACAAATGACATAATCAAACAATCACAACAACCCGCCCACGTCTGAAAATCGGTGACCGAATTTTCGTAGGACAAAAATATAACTCACTAATAGCAATAATACAATAAAGCAAGCACACGTCCTACAAAAAGTTGGTCAGAAAATTCTTGTCCTACCGAAAATCGGTCCGCTTATCTGTTCTACAAAACATCCTCCGTACGCGGCCAACCTTATGAAAAACAAAATAAAACTGATAGAAACTCAACATGAATCGATCTCATAATCCGTTCTAAAGCTAAAATAATCCTACATTCTACTCCACTATTGAATCAATAAAGAATTAAATATAAATCTGTCCGATACTTCAATAAGTCTATATCAGAACCCTCTTTTATCCTGTTCGGTCGGATAAGGCTCCACGTCATCGGAGTGCAGTAGCGAGCACTCCAATAATATTTAAGCTGGTGCAATACTGTGAGATATAATATAAACATTTATTTAGCGTAAAAAGTCGTGGTGGCCTAGTGGGTAAAGGACCAACCTCTCAAGTGTGAGGGCGCGGGTTCGATCCGAGGTCAGGCAACTTTTCTAAGTTTGTATGTACTTTCTAAGTATATCTTAGACACCAATGACTGTGTTTCGGATGGCAAGTTAAACTGTAGGTCCCGGCTGTCATTGAACATCCTTGGCCTTAAATATTTTAAGTGCTATATACTCCATTTGAAACCGCTGGTGTAAGCTTTATATAATTAAGTATTTATTAATTATTGTTCCCAAAAAGGTTTAAGTTTAGGTGTAAGATAAAAATTTGCTTCAAATGCAATTAATAGCAATAATCACAGCTCAAACAACACATTCTATTTAAAAATCTCTCCAAGCATAAGAAAATGGAATGCAAAAATAACAATAGTCACAAACAAGATATCTTGTACAGCTACAAAAGATACAAAGTCAACAGTATTTCAAAAGGAAATGCCGCCCTCATTATAATGTTCTAAAGAGCTCTTTTAGACCCGCAGACGGCAGATTAAACAGTCGGCCGATAGGTGACCCGATAGTTGGATAAATTTAGTTTTTTAAGAATATCGTGAATAGGCACGGCGAAGGAAAATGTAATTAGTCCGTCTTTTAGATAACCCTAAAATAATACACACATCTTATTATTTTCTTTCACAAATAAATAACAAGGAGGATAACATACGATTGAATTTTAGTGCTACGTCTCTTTTAGGTACTAAATTTACATAGACCTGACACCATCAATCGTTGTTACGTTATATCTTAGTAAATATTTAATGTTTTTTTTTTTTATAATAATACCTGTACAATATTTTTCGCCTATATAAAATGCGGACGGAAATTTTTAGCCCTATCGTCACGCCGCGCCGTTAGAACCAACATTTTTAGTCGATCTGATACCATCTAAATAATTGTACCTAATGTGCACACTAACACTCATCTTTATCCTGTTTTACAAGCCCAAACAAACTATCGGCCGACTAAAAGTTTGCAGTATACTCTTAGAATTACCAAGGCATATATTCATGATGGTTGCCGCCCCCTCATGTTAAGCACTCAGCCTCCTCAATTACCTTTGAGCATTCTATGCTTTTAACTCAAGAATTGTGATACAAGGAAGAAGTAGATGCGGGGAATTAAATCTTTTGTCTTCTAGTTAGTCTAATTAACTGCATAATCAGCGGTTACACCCGCGTATTGTGGGACTTTCCTTGCGCGAAATTATATATACTTCCCTGCCGATTTCGGCTATGGTGACTGCTTTCAGTTATCATTGAGAGAAGAGCTAGGATGATCAGCTCTTCTATGCGCCCTTTGATGGCTGCAGTACCCTATTTTATGTGTAAACGTGCGCGAGCATTGGCTGCACGTTAGGATACCGTCCACGTAGTTATAATGAATGGCTACTGGTGTTTTAGCCTTAAGAGCATCACGCTTCGCATCCAGTGCAGATTTCCTTTGCTCTTCGAAATCTTTGATCGCATTTTTAAGTAGGCCTCTCCATTCAGGGCGGCAAATGGCTTTTGTCTCCCAGTTCTGAGGATCAATGTTGCACCTTTTCATGTGTCTTTTCTGAACATCCTTGAAGCGTAAGAACTGGCCACCTTGTTTCCGTCTGCCGTTCTGGAGTTCAGAAAAGAAGATGCGTTTGGCCACCCTATCATCATCCATGCGTAAAACATGACCGCACCATCTGAGCTGTCGCCGCATCAGGTACGCTTCTATGCCGCAGACATTCGCGCGTCGTAGCACTTCGGTATTTCTAATCCGATCCGACCATTTGATTTTCAGAATGTCTCTTATGCATTTTAGATGAAATCGGTCCAGCGCCCGTATATGTTTCCGATAGAGGACCCATGTTTCAGCCGAGTATAAAAGATTTGGGAGGACTATGGCCTTGTAAACGGAGATTTTTGTCGAAAGCTTCAAATCATGTGTGTGTAAGTCCTTGGCTCGTAATTTACCGAAAGCAGCTGATACAGCGCCAATGCGATGGTTTATTTCGGTATCAAGGTCACACTTGGATGTAATTGTGCTGCCCAGATATTTGAAGGTATTCACTTGCTTCAGCTCAGTATCGCCAATGTTTACCTTGATAGGTTCTGTAGCTCCTTGAGAGTCGATTGCCATTACCTCAGTTTTCTTAACACTGATTTTTAGACCGAAACGACAACAGACTTCCTGAAGGTTAGTCATCAGGTTCTGGAGCTCTTGTGCAGAGTTGGTAACAAAACACAGATCATCAGCGTACATGATCTCCGTTATAAGAGCATGAGATACTTTAGTATATGCTTTTAATCTGGCCAGGTTGAAAAGTCCCCCATCAGTCCTGAAACGTATTTTGATTCCAGCAGAAGTTTGTTTGAGTGCTTCACTGACAACGACAGAAAAGTAGAGAGCAAACAGTGTTGGCGCAAGCACACAACCTTGTTTGACCCCACAGGTGACAGGGAAGAACTCTGACTGGTCACCATTATAAGTAACACAGCAGGTCATCTCGTCGTGCAGAAGGCGAATCATTCTCACAAACTTCTCAGGACAACCTAATTTTGCCAGTAAAGTCCAGAGGGCTTCCCTCGGCACGCAGTCAAAAGCTTTTTCTAAGTCCACGAAGCACATATACAAAGGTTGGCCTTGTTCTCGGCTTTTTTCCTGGAGTTGCCTAATGGAAAAGATGGCTTCGCCGGTGCCCCTGTTAGGTCGAAACCCAAACTGAGTTTCTGGCAATATGGCTTCGGAGACTGGTAAAAGCCGGTTGAGAAGAACTCTGGCAAATATCTTCCCAGGTACAGAGAGGAGCGATATACCCCGGTAGGAGTTGCAGTCGGAACGGTCTCCTTTGTTTTATACAGTGTCTGTATACGGGATATTTTAAATTCAGGTGGTATTGTTTCCTCGTTCCAAATGCGATCAAAAATTTGCCAGATGTAAGTATGAAGTTGCTCCCCTCCGTATTTCAGCAGTTCTCCGGCGATGTTATCAACGCCAACTGCTTTTTTATTTTTCTGCTCTTTGATGGCTTGAACAACTTCAGCAAAAGTTAGTGGTTCAGCAAGCGACTCATTCGGCGGCAGAGGATGGATACGCCTTATATGCTCAAGATCTGCTGATCGATCTACATTGAGCAGGTGGTTAAAGTGCTCTGCCCAACGATCAAGTATATCCTGCTTAGCAGTGAGCTTTTGGGAACCATCTAGGGACCTTAACGGAGTGCAGTTTTTTATGGAAACGCCAATCAACTTACGCATTTCTTCATAGAAAGCGCCTAGTTGGTGGGTATCTGCAAGCCACTGTATCTTTTTTGCCTTTTCAAGCCACCATCTATCTTTCATCTTCCTCGTTAATTCCTTAAGGAATCACCACTACTTCGGACTTCTTGACTGGATTTATGATTTCCTTCACTACGCTTTATGAGTACACGATGCTGTTTGAATGCTTCAGTTAGGGCCCTATCATTCTGGTCAAACCAGTCCTCGTTGATTCGTTTTTTGTATCCTATGGTTTCCGTAGCCACAATCAGTACGGTGGATGAGATCTGTTTCCATTTTGATATTAAGTCACCTTGCTGGGCATCAAACACATCTAGCGCATCTGTTAGGCCTTTTTGGTATTTTTCTTGAAGATCTTTATAATCCAGTCGATCTAAGTTAAGAGATATTGGTTTAGCCCTGCAGGGTCTTCGTGGTTCACGAAGGCGGAGCCTCAACTTAGTTACCAAAAGCCTGTGGTCTGTCCAGCAGTGCGCGCCGCGCATAACGCGTGTGATATGCACCTGGGAGATGTCCCTTCGTCGCGTTATCGCGTAATCGAGGAGGTGCCAGTGTTTAGAACGCGGGTGCATCCAGGTGGTTTTGAATTTGTCGCGAAGCCTAAACAGAGTGTTTGTGATGGTGAGGTCGAATTGGGCACAGAGTGTGAGTAGTAATTGCCCGTTACTATTCATATTGCCCACACCATTATTTCCAATCACGCCCGGCCACGACTCAGAATCTCTGCCAACCCTCGCGTTGAAATCGCCTAGCAGCAGTATTTGTTCGTTTGAACGTATGCTGGTAAGGCATTGGCAAAGTTCTTCATAAAACTGATCTTTGACACTGTCCTCGTTACTCATTGTTGGTGCGTATACGCTTATCACATTCAGGTAGTTGTCGTTTAGTAGGTGAAGGCGTAATGTGATAATGCGGTCCGAGATGTATTGTGGACATTCTGGCAGTTTTTTTACGATGGTGGATTTGATGGCAAACCCTACGCCAGCTAACCTTCGTTCATTTTGGGGTCTTCCTTTCCAGAAGAATGTACAATCCCCGCCGATTTCCTCGAGTTCGCCTTGGTCAGCTAAGCGTGTTTCGCTTAAAGCTGCCACGTCTACATTGTATCGAGCAAGTTCACGTGCTACGACAGCAGTTTTACGCTCCGGGCAAAGGTTTCCGTCATTATCGATTAATGTACGCACGTTCCATGCGCCAAATGTCATAAATGATGTTTTTAACTTATTTTTCTTGTTACGTCGACCGCGAGTAATGGGGTGCCTAAGCAGCCGCGGTTGCGCGAAATTAAGTAGCCTATAGCCTTCTTCGATGAATGGGCTACCTAAAAGTAGTCATCATCAACCTCCTGCCCTTATCCCAATTTTATTTGGGGTCGGCGCAGCATGTTTTCTCCTTCCATACTCCTACCTAAAAGTAGTATCTTTTTCAAATGGGATCAGAAAGGTAGACTGGCCCGTTCAAGCTAATAAAAAAGCTCTTCAGTTTTATAATATTTCTAGTTATTTTCCGAGAGTTGGGTTAATAAGTATTTAATATTTCGAGTTGCTTTGCTTCAGTTTATTCGCGTTTTCAGGAAAATAAATGTTAATCCAGACTTTTTATATACCTACTAAAAGCTTTGTTTATTTGTTTCCTTGAAATCGCTTATCTCAAGGACTGTTCTGATTTCAAATGAAATGTTTTAGTATTGGATAGCTCATTTATCGAGAGAGGCTCCTTTTTAACCAGCTGTGTGGAATAGTAACTAGGGGACAAGGGTGCACAGTGTGCTCACCAACACGCAAATTCCCTTAACTTGGGGGAGGCAGCAGTCCAGCAGTGGACGTTTTTAGGCTGCAACGACTAAAATTCTTCCAAAATTCGGCACAAAATAAATCCTGAAGCCACAAGTCATAAATATTAAATCCAAAACAAAAGGCACACCTCTGAACATGTGTAAACATAATTTTATAACTAAAATATACTTTGAAAATCCTATTATCATAAAAAAACTGGAACACGTAGGCAGAAACCGTTGTAAGCTTTAAATAGTAGCTATTTTCAAGTGTAAAAATAAAACTTGTTTACACAAATATTTTTTGTTTATATTTATTTTTATGTAAATGCGTAGATTTAGTTCAGATTTTTATGGAAAAATATTTATTTACTGTCTATATATTCTGTCTCGTTTTATCAGTACCTTGTTACCGGCTGTCATTGAAAATCTTTGGTAATCAGAAGCCAGTAAGTCTGACTACCAGTCTTAGCAATTGATATTGGGTTGCCGATTAACTGGGTTGAAGAGGTCAGACAGGCAGTCGCTCTTTGTAAAACACTGATGCCTACTCAGCTGCATCCAGTTTGACTGGAAGACGACCCCAACATAGTTGGGAAAAGGCTAGGCAGATGATAATGTGTTTACTGTCTATAGATGACAATAATACTGGGTACCTTCACACTTAACCACGTATAAATTTTGGGGAACAAACAAAGAAAAACAAAATGACTCCTCTTTATTATTTTCAGTTAAGATTCTCCGCCATTTTATATTAATAGCATATCTCACAATAGCCTACAAGGCTGGCAGACATTATTTATTACCGAGTCCTATAGAGGACTATTTGCTTTATCGAAAAGCAAACAAGAGAATGAAGTTCCTTCCGCCCACGGTTTAAACTTGAATTCGAAAATATAAAAGTTGTACAATATTAAGTTCGATTTTCCGTTTTTACAACTGAACAGATGTTGTTGAATATTCTTAAATAAGACTTAGTCTAGCCTTAGTTTGAGAAAGTTTGTTCTCAACAAAAAAATTACGATGTAGCTTATTTGTGAAGAATTTACTTAATAACTAGATTAGTTTCGACAACATTTAAATTATTGTTTTTTTTTTTAAATTAAATTATGTATGAGGATATTTTATTGTATAGCTGTGCTTTTTCTGAGCATATTTTTTGTCGTAATTAGTCCTTACTTTGGCATGACCAATAAGCTTTTTGACGTAATCATCATCATTATTTCAGGCGTAAGTCGTCCATTGCTGATGATAGGTCTCCCCCATTGATTTCCAAAAGGAACTGTGTGAAGCGGCCTACGCTCGACTATCTCGTTGGGTGGACCATTCTACACTGCGTTTACTGTGGTTTTTCCTCAAGCAACTTTCTGCATCATCAGCCATCGTAACATCGCCATTTTAACAGGTTTATCCGGATTTGGAATTGCTCAAAGTGATGTCAGTGGGTTTTGACTTCACTTTGATCAATTTTGACTATTCAAGCTTGTCGCAGACTCGCTTGTCGCGACGTAACGTTGTTTTGCAGATGATCAGGGCAAATATGACACGAAGAGAAATCAAATCAAATCAAATCAAATCATTTATTTCATGTAGGCCTTTACAAGCACTTATGAACGTCAAAATTATAAATAAGTTTGCTTCTAGTTGCCCATTCCAAAAGTAGCTTCCTATGGAGAAGAACGGGCAAGAAACTCCATGGTTACTCTTTTTAAAAACATAATAAGTGTTACAATTTGTATGTATTGATACATACGATAATAACATGAAAAAGAAATGTTTACAATATTTTTTGGGTTGACTTTGAGAAAGTTATACAATGCAAGTTGAACTAGGAAGTTATAAGAGAAAATTATTATACAAACTATTTTAAGAAGTTAATAAATTAAACACACCAACTGTCCAGATTACAGTATCTGGCCTACTAATTTATATTTATGTAAATAAGTAGGTATCTTGCTTACTTGGCCTCCCCATACATGCATTCCCATTACTAAAAATATTGTAAATTAAAGTAGTTTGGTACCCTCAAAAATGAAGGAGATAAAATAACTTCCCCAGTAACTGATGCTACTGTAAAAGCTCATGAAAATGAATTTTCAATAAGTCCTTTGGATGTGGAATTAACTAGAATTGTGTCCACAGCGCAGTTTCCTCGCTGCAATATTCATGAGGATCCACAAAATTTAGAGCAAGTGGAATTAAAATAGGTATCAGTTATTTATATGGGTAAAGTACCAAAGTTTATTCCGGGTAGGAAATATGAACGTTTAACTAATTTAAAAGAAATTTTCATATTTTCTGCTTTAGAGAGCACCCTCAGAAATCTGGTCTTTCTATGATTGATTATGATAAGATTCTTAAAGGGGATTCTACCTCATGGGTATGAGTATGGGTATAGGGAATTTACATATAGGATAAAACATTAAGGTATAGGACTAACGATCGTTACTGGCTTCACATGGTTAAATTATATAGTTTTAAAAGAAAACCGGTTCAGAACTTTTTCCTATACTTCAATATGTATAATATGTGTAGAGGAAACATTTTTTGTTCTTTTGTCTTAGAGTGCCAAAACTAAACCAATTTGAAGAAATAATTCACAGTTGGGCAGTCATACCATCCCGGAGTAACATATGCTATATTTTATCTGGGAACGCAAAAAAAAATCTTTAAGAACAGTTAGCTAGTCAGCGGTAGTAAACATTATGAGACAGCTAGTTTTAGATTATGTAGGTTAGGTTTAATTGTCAGTACCAGAATTCCATACCACCATGATTCACAAAAGTAGTTCCCTCTCTGAACATTTGATAGTGATTTTTATTGAAGTTTTTATCAGTATTTGTTCACACTGAGGCTATAAATCAACTACGATTTACGATTAATCTGATATCGACAGGTTTTTTTTTCATTCAGTTGTATAGGGTTGATAACGAACTGTACTTTTGTAGTATGAGCTCATTTTAGGATATTTTAAAATTGATGTAAGAAGTTACTGACTAGAATAATGTCATGTCAGTATAATTGTTTTTTTTCCGATTTGGGCATTTTTTACTTGATTCCATAATAAATATTAGACATGCTCTTGATCACAAAAATCCTGCCTTTAATCCAGTTACTAGAAGTGGATGTATGTAATGTCTGTGTAGTCCAAAAGTTCAAAAATGAGGTAAAGAGGTTAAGAGGTTCTCAGTTTGACCTGTGTACTGTTTGTATGTATGTTAATCGTGAGCGATTATCTCACGTTTTTGATGCAATTTTCAGCATAATATTTGCCATACTTTATCTAATCAATGTAATTTTTGAACCAAAGTCCCAATTGTCAATTTGTCAAAATTGGGCAATGTCGCTTGGAAAATCCGTCAATGTGAAAACACTGCTATACCAGTCGGGTCCGAAATAATTTGGCCAGCTTACGTAGGCGGTAATCTGGTGGTTGCAGCTTCCAGCCCACGCTTATAAAACAATTTTTCACCCAGTTAAAACTTTTCGCTGAATAGATTTTTGTAGAATACTTTTTCTTTGCCTCTTAATTAAGGTCTTATGCATAACCGTGGGTGTCGCTAATGACTTCTTGAGGAGCTTAAAATATATCTATAGTAAGTGAAATAATGATGTCGATAACAAGAATATAATTATGACGTATTAGGGAAGGTATTTCTGACGGAACATGCGTTGCGTATTATCGGTGTCGTAAGCAAAACAGGACGTCCTCAGGCACGGTGGAGTGATGACTTGCGCAAGATGGCTGGCAGGAGTTGGATGCGAGAAGCCAAAAATCGATCTCAGTGGCGTGCACTTGGAGAGGCCTATGTCCAGCAGTGGACTGCGATAGGCTGGTGATGTATGATGTAAGCAAAACAGACGAATGTACGATAAAACATTCAATCATTCACTCTTAACCGATGATGCTTTAGTGCGTCGATCATACATTTACGTTACGCTCGACGTATTTTCCGTCAGTTACTAACCTTCATGAAATACAAACGATGTAAAATACTGGTACTTAGCTGCATCCGGTTAGACTGGAAGCCGACCCCAACATAGTTGAAAAAAGGCTCAGCAGATGATGAATATAACAAAAAAACGATGAGAACATTTCTGCAACAATGATTACATGGAAAAAACATAAAATTCACAAAGCAATTAACTATTTCACTGAATGAATACATAATTAATTTAGTTCTCTTTACTGAAATAATTTTATTTCGAGTTAAAATGCATCTGTTACATTCCATGAAATACAAAATATAAATGGAAATAATAAATGAAAACCAATTTTCACAAATATGAATGAATATTACAAGTTATTTTGGGACTTAATGGAAATGTTATTTCCTTTAATTACTGTAGGTAGTTAGTATATGTGGGCTGGGTAGGGTAACCATGGGTTTTGACTATATAGGACATAGGTAAATATCACCATTACAAGATAGAAGTAGAGTTATATGGAACTGCTTTTACAGAATTTGGGTAGTAGGCCACTCTGGCCTACTTCCCTGTTCATATCTTTCAACCAATAACTTTTTTGGAGTAAACTGTCACTGGAAAATGTCAAGACATGACACAATGACAAAACAATATACAGAGGTATTACCAAATGCCATAGTAAAATTTACAATGTTAGTAAATTCTAAGCTAGGTTTGAAAATAAGATTGTATATTTTATAAAAATAATAATAACAGTTTCATCATCGATTCATGCCAAATTTAATCACAAATGTAAATCTATAGCTATTACAAAGTTTTTCTAACTCTATTCCATCATTATTAGATCCGAATAATCTTAATTTATTTCCCTTTAAAGAAAATATTTCCATTCCAATATTGATATCGCTTTATGAGGCTTAAATTTATTGCTGGCTCCTTTGAGTCTTAAATAAATATTCTGCCTTTATTAATCCTGTCTTCTCCTGCAATTTATAGATTGAGGGTCACCCTACTCACCTATTATGAAATATTTTTTATACTATATTTTGGTTATGGTGAAACGATGGATGGCTTGTGTGAAAGTCGATATGGTTAGAAAGAATGTTACTTGTGAGATGACGGCAGATAGAAGAGTATGGAATAAAAATGAGATAAGGGCATGTGAATGATGATGATAATAATTTTCAGTTATAGTAGATTGTTGTTACGGACCTTAGTTTAAAGATTTCAGAACAGTGTTTTTTTTTTAAAAACCTGGAAACCAAATTTTGATCAAAGTAATCTGGCTAGCTTGGTCTTAATTGTTGGGACTGCTTTAAGTCTAACTGGATGCTCCTGACCACCAGTGTTTTGCAAGGAGTGTCTACCTATCTGACCTCTGATGAAAAGAAATAGGTCCCTGAAACTTGAAGTGAGCTTCTTATATCTCTCAGCAAAATCGTGGTAAACAACTAGTAGATAATATTTTGACGTAGTAGGTATACGTAGTTAATAAATTCCTACAGAATTCCACTAATTCCTAGCGCAGCAGATTAACGGTAGGTATATGTGTGAACCACATAGGAATTTTGTGTATCCTCTGTTAGGCGTTGGTTAAATAAATTTTATTTGGTACAGCCTCTTCATACTGGCGAATTTTCCGCTCAATTAGTGCGAGTGATCGCTTTAAATATTAATCTTTTCCATTCATTATTTTAATAATTTCCCGTCGTACTACAAAAGCTTTTAAACGTCTGTTGAACACTTATCTAAAACTATGTCATATTATGACGTTGAAATAAGGTCCGTTTTGCAGCCAAACTTTTTTTTAAACCGGTGTTCAACAGATATTTAAGTTTTTGTAGCAAGGCTGTTAATATTTTATTCTGGTAGTTGTCAATTGTTTTCTGTTACTCGTATAGGCGCGACACCGCCCGTACGTTCCGAGCGTTGCCGCGTTGAAAACCCGCTTGTGTAAAAGCGCTATACAATTTTGAAAAAAAAACAAGAAAACGTTTGTTTCAAACTAAGCACACACAGTAGACAGTCCAAATTATGTTAGTAAATGAGAAACTTAAAAATCTATGTCAGTAAAATTCAAAATAATTATTATTTTCAACACGCATGAGCGACAAATGCCTGAGTATTTGGCCGTCAACTCCAATGGCACACTCAGAATAGCGATAGAATTTTGCCGCTCGAAATGTGTTGCGATCGCTCGATCGGTTTTATTACGCGCGACAAAAATCCCCCAGTGTGAAAGCATTATAAAGCTTCATAATATTGTAAGGTATATCTAAAGCTTTTGTCAGTAAGGAATTTTGAATTTCCTTGAAGTCGGGTTTACTGAAGGGAAAATGAAGCGTAAATTCAAGAATTATTGAGAAATGAACGTCAAAACTTGATGTTGGAGTTAGGTTACGGTTTGCAGTATTAAGTTATTTTAAATAAATAACAGCAGCATTATAGTGCAAGTAAATATTCTTACTCGAGGAAATTGTAAAGTTTTGAGTACCAATTTTTTTGGCTGTTTTTAACTACATAATCAAAATCTTGTCAATCATGTCACCTATCAAATGAAATTGGAAAAAAACAGTACTTTTTGGAAGTCAATATACCTATTTTCTCTCTACTTATTTGTCGTGGATAAATAAAAATATTGTTTCCAAAAAGCATTGATAAAAGTAATTTATTATTATTGAATAAAGCTGTATCTCTAAGTAAGCCTGGTTACAAATCTGATCAGAGTAGTTTCAATGTTAATAGTGGAAAGATATCGGGTTACGTAGATAGAATGACACATAAAAACAAACGGAAAGAAGTTCAAAATCACACACAGATTTTTCAAATCTACCAACCATCTTTTCCAATTTTGTTTTGAGTTTTTTACAGTCAAACTGGATGCAGCTGAATACCAGTGTATTACAAAGAGCGACTACTTATTTGATCTACTCAACCAGTTAACTGGGCAACTACTACCCGCAACGGGATTAAATATAGTCCATCTATGTTATCAGGGAAAAGTGTAGCTACTCAATAGTGTCAATTTTTTTTTATCGGTTCAGTAGTTTCGGAGTCTGTGTTTCCTCTTTATTATATTACTAGCCGTTATCCTGCGGTTTCCCGTGGGAGCTGCAACCCGCAACGGAATAAAATATAGCCTATGATACTCGGAAAGAGTGTAGCTTTTTAAAAGTGAAAGAATTTGTCTAATCGGTTCAGTAGTTTCCGAGCAATAGGGGTACAAACAAACAAACAAACTTTCCTCTTCATTATACTAGTATAGATGTAATCATGAATATAATCAATCTTATTAATCGGTCTGATTCCGGCTAAATTCCTGTTCTTTGTAATGTACGTACTACCATTCATCTCCATACTGATATACGAGCCCGTCCAATCGGCTGACTAATAATTTGCAGTCTGTAGGAGGCTTGGCGTGACTGGACTGGATATTTTCGTAGAAGATATACACAAAAAATGTTTCTATTCCACATTTAGATATCGATGCTTGAGTAATATTTATTTGTAACACCCACGATATGGGATAATAGTTCGGGGGCTAAAATATAACCACCCACTTTTGACACATAAACCATTCTTTTTGTTGACCAAATTTTTATAGGTAAAGGGGTCAAAGGTGTAATTTTTGTGTAAATCTAGGTAAACATATAAAAGGTTTGTAAGGAAGAGTATGTGTGATATTACAATGGATTTCGTTTAAAACAGAAAACAACCACAGCGGTTGAGTTTTATGAAAGCAAATTAAAATTCTCATGGTACGTCGTTTTCTTTCCTCGTATATTCATCTATCTATACATAGGTTTAGTAAATCTGTAGAGAAGTGATTTTTGTACCTACATTGAATATTTTGAAAAAAAAAAACATTCCAGCGTGTCAAAGGTCAACCAGCAGAACCCATGTCTAGCATTTTTGGAATTCTTGTTTATATATATATTACTTATTTATATATACTTGTAGTCTAAGTCCACGAAGTATCTAATAGCCAATAATATTTTTCTTAGCTCTTTAATAAAAAGCATTTAATAAAATAGAATATACTGCATTACAAAACAAAAATTAAAAAGTACCTATTGTTACACAATTGAACCTTCTATGTATTTGCCTACTATTTCATAACCGAGGTTAGAGTGGGCGTTCGGCTCAGAATTTAGTTTCTGCATGCCTTAGTCTAAACTGATTTAATAATATCTAATAATAGTATAATATCTATGGAAACTACAATTTATTATATCATCAATTATTCAGACGTTTTTAACACTTTATCTGAACGTAGAAAGGATATACCTCTACATACCTATGAAGATATGTATCTATATTTATGACTCATTCACGCTAAAACTACCTAATTACTGGATGGATTATGATAAAACTGACAGTATGTAATGTAACTTTTTTATTAGAATAAAAAGATCTGATTATTATTCTTCTCTCATATGAGGTTATTTTATGAAATACTAGCTGGTGCCCGCGACTTCGTCTGCGCAGGTTTAGTATTTCGAACAATATGTTTACAAATTGTAGCCTATGTGTTATTCTGATGTATAAGCTATATTATTGTAAAGTTTCATTAAAATCCATTCAGTAGTTTTTGCGTGAAAGAGTAACAAACATCCATACATCCATACATCCATACATCCATACATCCATACATACAAACTTTCGCGTTTATAATATTAGTTTTATGAAATATGAGTTTATATTATTAGGATATCAAGATAAAAAAATATATCAATCTAGGCTAGACTAATGTTATAAAGTATCTTATTCTTTTTTGCACACTTAAAACACGAAATGCAGAAACAATACACAAAGATTATGTGAAACAGAAATAATAATTTGTCTATTTGAATGGGCGTATCACAGGAACTACTTGTCTGAATTGGAAAACTTTAACAGTGTAAGTGTGTCTTATCCAGGATATACAAGCTACTTTGTACTCGTATGTACGAAGTAGTTTAGTTTTTAGGTAGTAAAAATAATTTAGCATCAGCTTTAACACAAATTAAAAAGAGTTTAACATAAATATGACGTTCGCAATGAACTAAAAAATATTAAGTTATTACTTTAATTGGATTACGTTCATTTTGGAGTAGGAATATTAACGAGATTGGAGTTTCTATAAATTTAAACCAATCAAAAACTAACTGATTGCTGATTCCTGTCGAAGTTGAAAAGTTATATCATTTTAGGAAACGAATTTCAATACAAAACATATCTTTTTTGTGTTTCGGAGACTGGAAGCCGATCCCAACATTGTTGGGAAACAGCTCGGGAGGTAATGACGTCTAAAAACCTCGAATATAAAGTCTGAAGTTACCAACCCGCATTGAGAAAGCGTGGTGATTAACGCCCAATCCTTCTCCGTGAGAGATAATGCCAGTGCCCAATAGTGGGACGATAAAAAGACTGACGATGATGAAGACATCTTTATAATAATCAGTCTGATATGAGAAGAAGCTTTGTAATTTGAATACTAAAATTACCAAAAGTACGTATGTCAATTTAAAATCCCCTATGTCATTTCATTTTTATATTTGTAAATAAATGGAAAATCTACCAAAACGTCAATAGATACACACTTTATGCATTATGAAACCCTCAAGCACGCCTACGTACTCTGCCCCGGATTTACTCCCCCCCTCCCCTCTTGAATATCAATGAACGGTGAAATCTTGCCGTAACCCCTCCCCCTCTCGTTCCCCTCTCTCGTCTGCGAAAGTTGGCGCATTATAAATTTTATACCAACGTCAACATTTGGTAGAGAGATGATTCGATGTTTTTTTTGGTATTTTGAGGAGTTACAAGGATTTCTGAGTGGCTGACTCGGATTTTTGTAAACAGTGGCGCTAAAAAAGAATTTAGAAAAAGTGTTAGTGTGGTAAGCGGTTTTATGAATGGGATAAAATTAATTACCTAATAGTTTATATGTTTTTCTAATTACATATTTAGAGTATCATAAACCAGAATGAAGATGAATGGATGGATATTTAATCGATATCCCCTGAAAACTTCGAACGTAGATAATCAAAATATTCTAAAAAAAATTGTCGTCCGTCTCAACTGTCGGCCGACTGTTTAGTTTGAAGTGTCCATGTATAATTGGATTCTTGTTGATTTGAACCGGGAAGTGATTTCATGTCCCTACCTACCTGATTGCAAAGCGACGCTGGGACCCCAACGCTTGGCGTCCCGTGGGGTCTACCAAAGATGTTCAATTTACAAATGACAGAATCAAATACCCACAAACATAAGGCTACTCGCCCACATCCGATAAATCGGTGACCAATTTTTTGTAGGAGAAATATAGAACACACTAATAGCAATAGCACAACGCACACGTCCTACAAAAAATCGGTCAGAACTTCCTACAAAAAATCGGTCCGATTTTATCTTTCCTACAAAAAGTCCAACGTGGGCGGGCAACCTAATGAAAACAAAATAAAACTGATAGAAACTCAACATGAACACAAATCGATCCAATAATCCGTTCTAAAGCTAAAATAATCCCACATTCTACTCCACTATTGAATCAATAAAGAATTAAAAATAAATCTCTGCCGATCCTTCAATAAGTTATCAGAACCCTCTTTTGTCGTGTTCGGATAAGGCTCTCACGTCATCAGAGTGCAGTAGCGAGCACTCCAATAATATTTAAGCTGGTGCAATACTGTGAGATACAATATATTATAAAACACAATATTTACATTATATTATTTATTTATTTTAATTAATATAATCAGCATCACCGATAGACGTCATCATGGTAGCACTGGCTGTCGCTGAAAACCAGCGCTGGGACTCCGTCTTGTTTCGGGTCGCAGCATTATGCTGAGCGAGGGCCGTTTGCGCGCTTTAAGACGCATATTTTCCCCTTCTATTATTATTTCTGTACAATGTGCCTAATTTTAAGTGTGTGTATGCGCAATAAAATTTATTTCTTTCTTTCTATATTT
Organism: Helicoverpa armigera; assembly: GCF_030705265.1. Taxonomy (NCBI): domain Eukaryota; kingdom Metazoa; phylum Arthropoda; class Insecta; order Lepidoptera; family Noctuidae; genus Helicoverpa; species Helicoverpa armigera. The sequence goes on along the minus strand of NC_087145.1, from coordinate 3,010,527 downwards.
AGCGTAAAATCTCTGTATAAAAACACATGAGTTATTATTTTATGCGAAGAAGATAGCATTAACTAGCAGATTTACAGTCAGTTTCTTCATCAAAAGTAAAAGCCAAAGTAATGCCATAAAGTAAAAGTAACGGTCAAATTCGTTTTTCCACGATTTTTGTACTAGTTTTGCTGTTACTTTACTTTGTTTTGATGAAGAAACTGGCTGTTAGTGGTTGACTTTATCGTTTTTGAAAAGTACCTATCTATGTGATTTAATTTAATAAATCTGTCCGATACTTCAATAAGTCTATATCAGTAGTAAGTTAATTGATCTCATATAATATTGTGATTATAAATAATAGATTAATAGTAGGTAATAATGTTTATAATAGTAGGTAATAATGTTTATAATAGTAAGTAATAATGTTTGCATGCCGAATGGTAAAATATGGCTGAACTTTATAATTATAAGAACTTTTGTATACCCATATTTGCAAAATAAAAATATTCTATTCTATTCTATCAGAACCCTCTTTTGTCGTGTTCAGTCGGATAAGGGTCGCACGTCATCGGAGTGCAGTATCGAGCACTCCAATAATATTTAAGCTGGAACAACAGTGTGAGATATAATATATAAACATTTACGTAGATTTTAATCTCTCAGACATACTAATTAAGTTATTTAATAGCGGAAAAATCTCTCTTTAAAACTACTTATGTAATTAATTTATGTAAGAATATGTGTAGGTATATAGATAGCATTAACCCGTTTATGGGGTGATTAACATTTTCATTTTTGAAAAATAATTATGAAATAGTTCTATTTACTGAATAGTTTGTTATGTTATGTATTATGAAAGCCCTAATTAATTTTAAGAAAAAATATTTTTGTGCTACATACTCCATTTATAGAGAAAGATATAGAGACGCGAGTAAAACCACTGGTAAAAAGCTTCATATAATTAAGTATTTATTAATTCGATATTATTCCCAAAAAGGTGTAAGTTTAGGTGTAAGACAAAAATCTGCATCAAATGCAATTAATAGCAATAATTACACAGCTCAAACAACACATTCTATTTCAAAATCTCTCCAAGCATAAGAAAATGGAATGCAAAAATAACAATAGTCACAAACAAGATATCTTGTAAAGCTACACAAAGATACAAAGTCAACAGTATTTCAAAAGGAAATGCCGCCCTCATTATAATGTTCTAAAGAGCTCTCTTAGACCCACAGACTGAAGATTAAACAGTCGGCCGACAGTTGACCCGATGGTTACATAGATAAAACATTTAATTAAAAAAAAACGTGAATAAACAAGGCAAAAAATAAAATTGTCCTAAAATAATACCTACCTGCCTACCTAAAATAATGATACGTTTTGTTTTCTTTTCTTTCACAAATAAATAAGAACGAAGATACAATACGATTGAATTTTGTGTCACGTCACTTTCCGGTAAAAAATTTACAGTCATGAGACCCCACTCAATCAATATGTGTTGCGTTATATCTTAGCAAATATTTAATGTATTGTTAAAATAATAAAAAATATGTGTCTAATATTTATCACTTATCTATAATGCAGACTAATTAGAATCACAATTTTAGCTCACGCTATTTGTCGTACTTAACGCTTTTAGAATCCACATTTTTAGTCGATCTGATATCGTCTGAATAATAGTAATGTGCATATTATATTATATACCATTCACTTTCATACTGATTTATGAGCAAAAACTGTTGGCCGACTAAAAGTTTGCAGTATACTCTTAGAATTACCAAGGCATATATTCATGATGGTTCCCGCCCCCTCATGTTAAGCACTCAGCCTCCTCAATTACCTTTGAGCATTCTATGCTTTTAACTCAAGAATTGTGATACAAGGAAGAAGTAGATGCCGGTAATTAAATCTTTTGTCTTCTAGTTAGTGCTTTTAATTAACTGCATAATCAGTGGTTACACCTACGTCTTTTAGGACTGAGTTTGAGACCATATATTTAAGTAGTCTGGGTATAGCCACTCTCGATCAATGGGTTATCTATACTAATATTATAAAGAGGAAAACTTTCTTTGTTTGGTTGTAATGAATAGGCTCAAAAATTACTGGACCGTTTTTAAAAATTCACCATTAGAAAGCTATATTATCCACGAGCAATATAGGCTATATTTTATCCCGGTACGGGCAGTAGCTTCCAAGGGACGCGGGTAAAACCGCGGGAAAACGGCTAGTGTAACGTAAAAGTATATTCAATTCAGACCAGTTGCATTGCAGTAGTCTCTGAGATAAGAGCTTTCAATGAAACAAATAAACAAAGCTTCAAAAGATATAGGTACCTACGTTAAGTCTAAATTCATTTTCCTGAAATATTTTGCTAAAAATACTATAATAATACTAACAATTTTCCTGAAAACGCGAATAAACTAAAGCAAAGCAGAGCAACTTCAAATATTAAATGCTTTTTAGCCCACTCTTTGTTTACCACTCAGAATTTTAGTCATGTATTTCATTCCGTTTCAATTTATAACTATTATTTATACATTTTAACCGGGTGCGTGGAGTAGTAAGCAGGGGACGTGACTTCCAAAATGCTCTCCCAGGCTGGAGGACAACAGTTGACGTTTTTAAGCCTTAACGACGATCGAAAATTATTCCAAAACTCGGCAGAAAATGAATCCTGAAGCCACAAGCAATAAATATTAAATTCAAAACAAAAGGCACACCTCTGAACATGTGTAAACATAATTTTATAACTAAAATATACTCTGAAAATCCCATTATCATAAAAAACTGGAACACGTAGGCAGAAACCGTTGTAAGCTTTAAATAATAGCTATTTTCAAGTGTAAAAATAAAACTTGTTTACACAAATATTTTTTGTTTATATTTATTTTTATGTAAATGCGTAGATTTAGTTCGATTTTGTGGAAAAATATTTATTTACTGTTTATTCTGTCTCGTTTTATCTGTACCTAGTTACCGGCTGTCATCTTTGGTAATCAGAAGCCAGTAAGTCTGACAACCAGTCTTACTAAGGGATATTGGGTTGTCCGAGTAACTGGGTTGAGGAGGTCAGATAGGCAGTCGCTCATTGTAAAGAACTGATACCTACCCAGCTGCATCTAGTTAGAGAGAAAGCCGACCTTAACATAGTTGGGAAAAGGCTAGGCAGATGATGATTTCTTTACTGACTATACGTGACAATAATACTGGGTACCCTAGCACCTATACGTAGGTTTTAGGGTACAAACAAAGAAACAGAAAGAAAATTATTCCTCTATAAAATAATAGTATAGAAGTACCTATGTATATCAGTTTTTTCAGCAAAGATTCTACGCCATTTTATATTAATAGCATATCTCACAATAGCTTACAAGGCTGGCAGACATTATTTATTACTGTGTCCTATAGAGGACTATTTACTTTATCGAAAAGCAAACAAGAGAACGAAGTATATCATACCGCCCACGGTTTAAACTAGAATTTAACAATATAAAAGTTGTACAATATTGAGTTGGATTTTCCGTTTTTACAACTGAACAGATGTTTGTTGAATATTCTTAAATAAGACTTATTTTAGTCTAGCCTCACTTTTAGAAAGAAGGTTAGTCTTAATAGAAACATAAGACTGCCGCTTACTTGAGAACAATAAGAATAACTTAAATAACTAGATTGGTTTCGACAGCATTACCTATGTATAATAGGTATAAAATAAACAAGTCCCATCCAACGCATTAATTTTTCAGATGTCTGGTTTGTAACTAAGTAAGTAAGTACCTAAGCTAGGTTTCGAATGCATAGCTTAAATGAATTTTATTGTATAACTGTGATTTTTCAAAGAGCATTTTTGCCGTAAATAGTCCTTATCTTTGGCTTGACCAATTAACTTTTTCACGTTATTAACATCAAAATTTTAGGAATAGGACATCCATGGCCGATGATAGGCTCCCCTCATTGATTTCCAAAAGGATATGTGGGAAGCGGCCTACGTTTTGCCTAGGACGTTTGTCAGATCGTCGGATCAACTCATAGAGGTGGCTATTTTACGCTGCGTTTGCCAGTGCATGGTCTCCAGTTCAGTATCTTTCTGCACCAACGGCCATCGTTTCCTGGCGCCCTTTTCCTTTCAAACGGTTTATGCTACCTTACTTTGAGCCAATACTGATTGCTCGATAAGTTGCAGCTTCGTTGAATTTCAACATACGTTGATTTGCGAATAGTCAACCTCATAACTATTATAACACGACAAACAATCCAGGTTAAAATCTTTGGCGTACTGCCTAATTTATATTTAAGTATCTTGCCATACTTAGCCTCGGTATATATCCAGTATAGATAATGCAAATAAAACGTAGCTTAATACTCTACAAAAAATTAAAGAGATAAAATAACTTCCCCAGTAACTGATGCTACTGTGAAAGCTCATGAAAATGAATTTTCAATAAGTCCTTTAGATGCGGAATTAACTAGAATTGTGTCCTCAGCGCAGTTTCCCCGCTGCAATATTCATGAGGATCCACAAAATTTAGAGCAAGTGGAATTAATATAGGTATCAGATATTTATGTCGGTAAAGTACCAAAGTTTATTTCGAGCAGGAAATATGAACGTTTACTAATTTAAAATAAATTTTCATATTTTCTGCTTCAGAAGTCACCCTCAGAAATCTGGTTTTTATATGATTGATGATGATATGATTTTAAGAGGGAGCTATCTTATGGATTTACCTATGGGAGAAATAGTCAGATATAATGGTTTTTCCAGGTTAAATTATATACCTAAACTTTAATAAGTTTTTTTCTCTTCTTCTAATCTTTAGATGGTTAGTGGTAGGTACTAAATAAAAAGTCGTTCAGAAGTTTTTGAGTTTAAAGTGAATATACACATGGTGGACGTTATCTACACTAATATAATTATAAAGCTGAAGAGTTTTTTCTTTGCTTCTTTCTTTGTGCTTATCTCAGGAACTACTACTAATTTTAAAAATTCTTTATAAGTATATAAGTTTTAGAGGTAGAAGCCCGTTTGTCAAGGAAGAATTTTTTTACTTTTTATTGTAGTACGCGGAGTAGTTTCCACAGCATGCGAGTGGAACCGCTGGTGGAAGCTAGTTGTCTATATCTTGTAATGTTCTATTAATGATCTTTCAATTGTAGAAATGTAGACCACCATGATTCACAAAAGTAGTTCTCTCTGAACCATTTGATAGTGATTTTTATTGAAGTTTTTTATCAGTATTTGTTCACACTGCGGCTATAAATCAACTACGATTTACGATTAATCTGATACCGACAGGTTTTTTTTTCATTCAGTTGTATAGGGTTGATAACGAACTGTACTTTTATAGTATGAGCTCATTTTAGGATATTTTAAAATTGATGTAAGAAGTTACTGACTAGAATAATGTCATGTGAGTATAATTGTTTTTTTGTTTTATTTTTCGATTAGAGCATTTTTTACTTGATTCCATAATAAATATTAGACATGCTCTTGATCACAAAAATCCTGCCTTTAATCCAGTTACTAGAAGTGGATGTAATGTCTGTGTAGACCAAAAGTTCAAAAATAAGGTAAAAATGGAAATGATGTTACGACTGTTTATATTATTTATCTATGAAAGTAACATTAACAAAGTTTCTTATCAGCAATTCATATAATAAATATACGAAGTCAACTTTGTGAATGCCCTAAAACATTCACATATGGCATGGATGCAACCATCAAATTTAATTTAATTACAGCATTTAAATAAAACTACTTTTACGGATTTTATCGCGGTTATATTATATTATTTAATCCCGACGTTTCGGATCCTTTACAGCATCCATGGTCACGGGCAGACTAAGGTGCGTAAATGTCTAATATTCGCGTAAGTGTCAGAAATTAATTACAGCATTTTAATTGGATATGTGAATAAGTAGACAGATTATATGTCATTGAAATGTAAAGTTTTCGGTGCCTGGTTTGTCTTTTCGTGATAAACTCAAAAACGGATTTTGTAGAAATTAATGAAGAAAAGTAAGTATAATTTGTGCTCCCATCAAACCAATGCGGATCACTAGGTACGTACATTTATAAAATCTAGTATCTACCAGTTTCTAAATTCGAAAGAGTAACCGCGGCCCTGATACACAAAAGGCTTTAGTTAGAAGGAATAAGGGTTGCTTTTAGTCAGTAAAAGTCTGAAACTCTCTCCCACTGTACCTTCCCACATCTTCAAAAAAAAAGAGAACTAAAATACCTACTGCACAACTACACAAATAGTACCTAGATATATTTGTTATTAACGCACTTTTACACTTACAGCTAGCCAACTCAGTAAGATAACTCAGAATAAATGACGATTCTGTGGAAAATAAGCCACATGTAATTTATGTCGATACCTGAATAATATTATCGATATAGTTATCGGCGTTATTGAAACCCAATCTAATTACAGAGCATTGAAATTAATTGCATCTAACGAGCTATAATATTGTATTTAGTGTAACTAACTATCTATGTCATGTTGCGTCATTATTGATTTTACTAGTAATTCCAATTAGTGTTGTGGTGTAGGGAAATTATGCGAAATAATGTTTTCGTTACATATTTTACCAAGCAATTATTGTAAGCACGGCTGTCATTGAACATCTTTGGCAGTCATTACGGGTATCGGGTTGCCCGGGTTACTGGGTTGAGGAGGTCAGACAGGGCAGTCGCTCCTTGTACAACACTGGTACTCAGCTGCATCAGGTTGGACTGGAAGTTGACCCCAAAATAGTTGGGAAAAAATTTGACAGATAAGGTTTTGAGTTCGAGAATAATATATAATGTAAGTTTTGATTAGGAAATTAAATTGGTATAAGGGGTGATGACAGTAATTATGATTGTTTTGCAGAACGTTAATAAAATATCTCACACGTGTATCATAGACTCAGAAAAAAATATATTTAAAATACATTGTAAAAAAACGTGGCCTTAAAAATCCACCACCATTAAAAAGCATAGTACAAACAAGAAAAAAACGCGACATTTAATTAAGCTTCAAGGTCAGAGCTAATTAATTTCCGTTACGACATTTTTGTAGTTTCGTTCCGCCATTTTTCATCTGCAGTCCAAAGGGTCCGTGTTCCGACTTCCAATTGTGTGCTCGAGTCATTTATCATGAAGTTAAAAGTACTTGTTAATGGTTGAGTTTTAGATAAACTGTGGATGTATTTGTTTTAGAAATACTGAGTAGGTTTAAGGAAGAGATAATTGCTAGTCATGTAAAGTAAAGAATCTATCTTTAACCACTTCACTATCCACGAAGCAGACACAATAGTTAAACAATCGGTGTGTATCACATATATTATGACTCATGGGGCAGGCCCTGTTCCATGAACCTGGCCACTTCCCTGGGAAGTTATTAATACCTTGATTTTTAAATAAGCCATCTCTTACACATGCATACACATACAATTCCCACAAACACCATACAATTCCCACACACACTCATACATCACACATTCATGCGCATACTCCACACCCATATGGTTAAATAAATGTTAAGTGTAAATAATTTAAAAAAAAATCTCTCAAAACTATAATTTAAGAGCGGAGTCTCCTAACACAGGCATTACTTGCTTAAAAGGAGGCTCCAATCACAAATTCAATGTTAAAATATTTTGGTACAGAAATAAAACTTTTTGTATTTGTATTTATTTATGTGAGATTTTTTTCTAATTTTAATATACAAAATCTTAACAGTATTATTCAATCAATGTGTATCATCTTAAGGATGATACAAGCAACAGGAATATTAGGTATTCGAATAAACAGTGTTTGAATTTGGCCAAAATTATGGTGTGATTTCAACAAAATGCACCCTTTCAACAATATGCGAGCTTTCTTTGTAAAATACGTACATACGCTCGTCTAGGCGAGTGCACAGCAATTGTGCAAAGGTTGCAATTTCTCGGATATTTTTAAATGTTCACACACACACAGTTTGTTACTGTTTGCTAGAGCAAGTATCCGAAAAAACATTTGTATGTATTACAGTGCCGCACACCGATATATTCTTGCCGAGTTTATATTGCCGTTTTCCCGCGGTTTCACCCACGTCCCGTGGGAGCTACTGCCCGCACCGGGATAAAATATAGCCTATGTTACTGGCAGATAATATAGCTTTCTAATGGTGAAAGAATATTTAAAATCTATCCAGTAGTTTTTGAGTTTAAGATCTATTACAACCAAACAAACAAAGTTTTCCTCTTTATAATATTAGTATAGATACAAGTAGACTAAATTAACGATTGTATTGTGAAAAGAAAGTGTGTTTAAGAACTTAAGAAACTCGGATTATGGAGCCTAATAATGTACCTACTAAGAAAAAACTCCATTTGAGGTAGGTACAGATTATGAGATTGTAACAACAAAATTCTAATAATAATATTTTAAAGAGAACTTTCTCAATTTCTCTTTAAAACGACTTTAATTTCACGCGGCATAAAATAGTTATTTCGCGTCTTAAAACGATTATGCTTAGACTACCCGCACATTGCAGACAAAACAGTTGCCCGACAGTTGACCCGATGGTCAGCAAAATTTCTTTCAAAAAAAATTTCGGGTCTGCTAGAAGAGGTTTTATTAGAAACTAGCTTCTGCCAGCGGTTTCACCCGCATCCCGTGGGAACCTCTGCACGAACCCGAATAAATAGTAGCCTATAGCCTTCCTCGATAAATGGGCTATCTAACACTGAAATAATTTTTCAAATCAGACCAGTAGTTCCTGAGATTAGCGCGTTCAAGCAAACAAAGAAACAAACGCTTTAGCTTTATAATATTAGTATAGATAAGCAGTACCTTTGTACTATTTTATGTTACACACGAAATAAATAAATGGTAAAAAAAAATATATCTGATCCCAATCAAAGTTTTCAGTCGCCATGATACCGGCTAAATACCTGATCTTTGTAATGTGCGTACTACCATTCATATTCATACTGATTTATGAGCCCAAACAAACTATCGGCCGACTAAAAGTTTGCAGTGTGCGTATACTGTAAAACGATAATGCTTAGTGTAAAGTAGTAATATAATTTTATTGTTGGTTCTAACGTTTGTTGAAGCTATTGCGTGGGATTTTATCAAAAGAGTGTCGGAAATCTTTAAAAATATTTTCTAAAGAATTTGAAGGACTTTAAAGAAAAGTACTAAGTCTTTATCAGCTTAGAGTGTATTCAGACTTGCGTTTTTGTTCTGCACGTGTGTTAAAGCGATATAAGCGCTTTGAAATACGCTTAAATCCGATGCATTTAAACCCAAAATTGCCGCAAACTAGTCTGAAAACCTATTGAAACTTGGATTCTCTAGTAAATTAAACAGTTATTTAAAAGCTTAGATAGAAAATTCTTTTATGAAAATTGTTACTACCCTACACTCTTATGTACTACCCTACGCTCTTATGTACTACCCTACTCTTATGTACTACTTGACACTGATGTACTACCCTACTCTTATGTACTACCCTACTCTTAAGTAGTAGTTGTAAGTAACTATATAGATTTTACCTAGTTTTAGGTACTAATTATATCTGTACGCTCTACGAGCAATGCATGGGGAAAGTCAATCCCTACTAATATTATAAATGCGAAAGTAACTCTGTCTGTCTGTGTCTGTCTGTCTGTTACGCTTTCACGTCTAAACCACAGAACTGATTTTTATAAAATTTGGTACAGAGATAGAGTTGACCTTCAGAAAGAAGATAGGATAGTTTTAATCCCGGACTTTTGAAGAATTCTCTTGGAAACGCGATATAACCGAACTTTGCGCTGGCGAAGCCGCGCTCGGAAGCTAGTATTATATACAGTCATGGACACGTAATTAAAGACACTGAACTTACCGGGGCATTTCATCTGTATTTCTTTTTTTACATTGCCGTGGGAACTTTCTTTTCTATTTTAAAATATTTAAGAAGGCATTGTGAAATGTTAAAATTAATGACTATATTTAATAATCCCCCGCGCCTAGTTTTTTTTCGCTTTATCCGAATCCCGGGCGGTATAATCCATAACGAAGCCTGGCCATCTAATTAAAGACACTCCATTTGTTCAGAGGAAGAAATACAAATTATTAATATTATTGGAGTTATCTTTCTACAACAACATTCCCTACTCTATATTTAAACATTCCAATAAGTATTAATATTTGGTTTATTTCCTTTTACCTCCATAACAGTACGACATCCTTGAATGAGCAAGCGGTCCGTTTTGTAGAAGTCGCTGAGGGAATTTTCTTCCATGCTTAATTAAATTCTGTGTAAAATTGATCGATGTTCCATGTACGACTTATTGCCATGGTATTTTTTGCCTATTACCAGTTTTAGTTTCATTGGATTCGCAATAGGCCAAACCAAAACCGTCATAAGTTGCCCGATCAAAGAATCATTTTTACTACTCTTGCAGTGTTTTTCAGAACTTTTCTAATTTGGAAAGTCCTAATGACCGGTAAATTATGCTTAGTTTATAACGATATGCTTATTTATGAATAATTATAGTACTTGAATTCGCCTATTTTTAATAATACCTTTCTGAAGGGTCTTACACTAAACAGTGGCGACCAACCCCACACTATAACATTTTCGCCTCCTACGTTTGAGAACTTTCTTGGTGTACTTTGGTTCCATCACATGTTTTGGAAGTGACTAAAATCATTTTTTTTTGAATTCTTCAAATTAATTTGTTTTATCAGATAAAAATCATTTTCAATACTTGTTCAGAGCAACTTTCACCTTTGCTAGAAAACGCCAACTATAGTATGGACACCACGCGGTGCTTTTCCAAAAGTAACATCTTCCGATACACATGCACTACAGTTTTTCCCGACCCGGCTGTTATCTTAAAGTTCTGCAGACACAATTTTCGTCCTTCTAGCATCAAATGACTCCGAAAAAACAGTACCGAATAATATTAATAGTTCTCTATTTTCGTTATAACACGTTTCGTTTGCGGACAAGTTTTCCTTGGCGTCAGTTTTCAGTTGTTCTCAAACCTTGATTTTTTAAGTGCCATTAACAAGGCATGTTTAATAATAATTTTATTACCGTGTCCTTATTACAGTTCAAGTGGTATGAATGAATCCGCATGACAAAACTTATTTTAAAAAGCCTAAAACATTTTGCTACCAGAATTTTTGATTTTGTCGTATTGATCGGACTAAAATGAAAAAAGTTAATGAAGGGAACCTAAATTATTACCAAATTTGAGTTCTAATAAATATTTTACTCACTTAAAAAAAAAGTATGGCGACTATTTCTATCTTTCGTTTTTTTTTCTTAACTAGGTATTTACTGTCTTTAATTAGCTGACCAGCCAAGTATCCGCTACAAAAGTTAGTGTTCAGTTCCCATAAAGCGTTATATCTAAAGTATTAAAGAAAGAAAATATTTTATGTCCTTAATTTAAAGAACACAATGTAATGTTTGTTTTAATAATTATTACACTACAGTTTATACCGTGCTTAAGCTCATGTCAGTACCATAACTATTTATTTCACTTCGAGTCGGGGGTGTCTTTAATTATGTGTCCATGACTGTATGTACTAACACCTTGTAACCTACCTATGTACATATACACCGTGACATTTTAGTCGTCTTACAACGGCAGCCCACATCATGTATCCAATGACTAGAACACGTTCATTAAGAAAATATATATATTTATGACATTTGAATAATTCAAAAATAAAAATAAATTCATTATTATGACGCATGACATAGATTATAAAAACACCCTGTAGTGAGCGCGGCCCGAGTCTTTATCAATGGAGCGGCGCGGTGCGGCGCGGCGCGGCGTCTTTATCAAAGTTCATTCACCCTAGCGCAAAATAAGTTTCTTATTACTATTGCAATCTTAATGTTCTCATTATGTAGCAGTTTGTAAACTTGCACTCTTACTTAACTTGTAACACTTAATTCCAATTCTTCCTTCATACTTTTACGGGCTTAGGACCGTCAGAAACATTTTTCGTAATAAAACCAAAACAAAGTGATGTAAGTTGACAATGACGTACCTATTATCAGGCCTCAGTCACTCTCTGTACTCGCGAGCGATAAATGCCTACCGCTCGCTGGGTTACCGGTGACCCCACGCGGCTCAGGGCGCACAACAGTCACACGCGCCGCGCGCGCTCCAATATTATTATTTTTATTTCGTGCGGGTTGATCACTCCTCGGTTCCGTAACATTATTAGATTGTTAGGCGCAGCGTACAATCTTCTTGCTTCCCTTAAATTGTCACCAGCTATTGCGTGCACGCGTACCATTTGTAGGTACTCGATATTCGAGTAGCGACGGTTCCTATCACTCATCATGCAAGACGTATACCCTATTCACTCGTAGCGATCGCGAACAACACTTGATTACCGGTAGTGCGCGCACACTTCCACTTGCGGTGTTCGGACGGCAACTGAGCCACAGAATGACCTTTAAAACCAATTTTTAAGTAAAAGGCGGCATTTATCAAAGTCCACGTGGACTCTTTGAAAAGTGCCGTCGTCGTCTTTGGCGGTGCCGTCGTGCCGCTCGTGGAATGAATCTCATTGGATGACAGTCCACGTGGACTGTGCTAGATTGGCTTACGATATTTTGTCTCGTAAAAAATGGAGATGGAACGATCACTCGACTCGAGCGCTGGGAAGGTACTACTTTCTACCGTTTGATACGTAAACATTATTAACAGGATGTTTCTTATTTCTAATGTATTATTTATTTTTCTTTGCACCTATTATCTTAATTAATGCTATAAAATTAATAATCATGTCTAGTGGTATTTTATGTCGGATACATTCAGTGGACCACCTTTGTAAGACGACTAAAAAGTCGCGGTGTATTAAAGAACTGTGACTTTTACTTTGACTTTAAAGAGAAACAAGAACAATTATTTCCCGGAATTTTCCATTTGTTGTGAAAGGATTGTTACTGTTTTACTATGAAAATAAACTGAAGTATAGGTTAAGGTCTTTTTTATCTGGTATACCTATGAATATACCGCTTACATAAAATTAGTAAGTGGTAATTGCTGTTACTCGCTAGCCAGGATTTTAACCAGGTTCCCATTCACATATGTATGTTCTACAAAATGATATAGTATTAACAGTGTTAATTTAAAACAACTACTTACAACAGTACTTAGGTACTAGAGTATACTATTACAAAATTGTCTTTATTCTAGAAATCCATATGTATAATAGACTGAATGAGACGAAAGTCTAATAAATTATTCGGGCGTTGTAATGAACGAAAATAATAATTTCTTACATATTTTGGTCCCACTTATTTCACACCGAATCTATCTTTAGATAGTGTTCAAAATAGTCCATATCAGTATTGAAATAGTGATTGAGAGTTTTCTTGCCTAATCCATCCAAACGTATTTTCAGTAATTCTCTGAGGAAATCTGATTCAAAAGACCTTTAGAAAAAGAGTGGGCTATAATCTATTCTAAATTGCTGATATTCTGAAATAACTTTCCTTTAACGCAATTGGTTAAGAACACATACAAAGTAGTAAAAAAAAAAAAAACCAGCCAAGTGCGAGACGAAATCGCGCACAAAGGGTTCTGTACCATTATTTATAAAACGGACCAAAAAATCACGTTTGTTGTATGGAAGCCCCCAAAATATTTATTCAATTCTAGTTTTCAGTATTTGTTGTTACAGGGGTAACAAAAATACATCATCTGTGAAAATTTCAGCTCTCTAACTATCACGGCTTATGAGATACAGCGTGGTGACAGACGGACGGACGGACAGAGGAGCGAAAACAATAGGGTCCCGTTTTACCCTTTGGGTACGGAACCCTAAAAACGTATATTATAACGACCAAGTGTTGCGTAAAAAATTCTTACAAGCATTTTCGACCAAAGGTCGCCTAAAGAATAAGAGTTTTAGCTTCCATTTCACACATCGGTGAACATACGAGCCGGTCTATTTCCCACAATATTGCTTCTTTATAAGTAATACTTATGTTTGAAATATTACCCTGAAAGTATAATCTGAAAGGTACTTTTTTTGAAGGGGCCTCAATTCATCGAAGATTATGGGGCTTATAATCTTGTTATCAAAAAACAAATGAAAATAGATTGTTTATTCTTTTAACAACAAAATATCATAGGTCAATAAAGTGTGTTAATACCTACCACAGTTAAAAGAGAGATAGTTTATAAAGGACTAAGAAGTCACTTTTTCTCGTGTAAACTGGGAGCAAAATTTTTGCTTCTATCTCTGGGCAAAACTTACATATTAAGGTAAGGTCATAATACTAAGACTTAGTGATAATAAGACATGTACACACTCAGAGACATTTAATGGTTACTTAAGCCGTTCCCTAATGCAGAATTTCTATGAGAATCGGTCACTAAGGAGTGACTTAAATAATCATTAAATTTCTCTGAGTGCGGGGGTAAGAACTTAATTAAAAAGATGGATAGATTATTCTTTATAAGCTATCTATACCTATTAATTCATATTTTCAATCTTAAAACTAATTAAAAGTAGGTGACAGGACGTAGGCGATGAAATATAATCGTTAAGAGCGATCTCTTTCAGACAACCTTTGGATGGACTTTTCATTTATCTACATATCTGTCAAATAGCAGTTTTAATCATCATCATCTGCCTAGCCTTTTCCCAGCTATGTTGTGGTCGGCTTTCAGTCTAAACAGATGCAGCTGGGAACCAGTGTTTTACAAGGAGCGACTGCCGATCTGACCTCCTCAACTCTGTTGGAATAACACTTTATTAAGACTGGTTTTCAGACTTTCTGGTTTCTGACTACCTGTATAATCATCGGCTCGATTCTTGAGCGCTGACCTTCACCTGCGCAGAAGTTATTTATTGGGTCCCTTTTGCGGTATGAAGTGAGGCGCGGGGGTGGGCTAAAGCGGTGATTGGCCCGCAGCGCATCGCGCCATAGCCGTCACTCGGGATTGGTTCTTTGCTAATAAATCACTTCTGCGCAGGTAAAGGTCAGCGCTCAATATTCGTGCCGATGATTGTACCGACTGCCAAAATGTTCAAATGACAGTCGGGACCCACCATTCTTTTTATGAAAGCTCATTCGGATTAATGAAAAGTAAAAAAAATTAATTGAATCACATTCTATAGAAGACTTGAAAGCTTATATTGTGTTACACAAAGACTTTACTGAGGAGATAACTTGAATTTGTTCGCCTTGTTACTTAAGTTAGATACACTTAGAATATGTATAACTTAACTTTTGATTTAATAGAAACATTTTCTCCTTTGATCTTCGTGTGGGTGATACAACAATTTGTATATCAAGTAACATTACTCGTATTTTAAAACACTAGCTTTTCTCGCAGTTTCACCCGCGTCCCGTGGGAACTACTGCTCGTACCGGAATAAAATATAGCCTATGTTATTCGGAAAGAGTGTAGCTTTCCAACAGTGAAATAATACTTTAAATCGGTTCAGTAGTTTCAGTCTTTAGGGTTACTGTAACTGTTACAGCTTTTTTATCGTTCCACTGCTGGGCTGCGGCCTCCTCTATCACGGAGAAGGATTGAGCATTAATCACAACGCTTGCTCAAGGTGGGTTGGTGATTTTAGACTAGATAGTCCAGGTTTTCTCAAGTTCTTTTCCTTCACCTTTTGCCTTTAGGGTATAAACAAAAAATGTTTCATCTTTATTATATTTGTATAGATACATAGACTGTTTCTTGGTTCATCCGCATCTCGGGGCTATAATACCCGAGAATAGTGAAACTTCTTAACAATGACATTATTATTCAGTAGTTCAGGTTCAGTGATTTTGGAGCCTTTAAATGCATAGAAAACCGATATTGTGAGTTGTGTTTATTTTCCAATTTTTCTTCTTCTTTCTTGCCTCTTAATTTCTTATGGTTGTTTGTTAGAATGTAGTACTTCTCTGTGCCCATAGCCAGACGGAACAGCCACCTGACGAAGGCTATGGCAGTCCACTCCCTTATATCCCATATTATGGATGGTTATAATCCGGTCCGATATAAATTCTGTTGTAATGTAGCTATATTTTTTATTCAAATATATTTTTTTAAGATTAACGCGTTACGCAATATTACAGAAGGGTCCATCAATTGCCAAACTGATATAGGTCTGTCTGAGAAGATGTAGGCGTCCGAAAATAATTTTATAATTCCCCTCATTGCCATTACTCCCTAATTATAACTCGAAACTTTTCAAATCCAAAATAGCTTCCCAAAAGTCAATCATATCAATCACGATAATTTTGAGGACTTATCTTGCTTCGATCACGAAACCAATTTAGTATTTGGAACGACCTCTCGCCTACGTCGGCTATCTACGTAGTAGGGATAGAATTCATTCTGAGAGCACCAGTTGCTCTATGAATGGGCTCATTCAATACTGTGGCGGGAGGTGCGCATGCGTCGTATCGATCTGTCGGGGCCGGGCGGGAGGAAGCGCGGAGCGTTTTCCAATGGCGCGCGATGGGTCGACTTTCGACACGGGTGGTTTTGTTTGTGGGGTTTTCATTCATGTTTTGAGACATAAAGGGCTTCAGAAGGAACATGGTGGGTTTTAGTCAGTAAGAATCTGACACTTTCTCACGCTGCGACCACAGCGGGTGGGTTTATTTGAAGATTTACCACCAAAAGAAAAGGTTTTCTGTTGAGAATTTTTCGTGTTATCCTACAAATATAAGCCTGATGATGAGAAGCTATCTTTTGGCTATTTACGTTAGCGTACTTGATAGTACTCGATCATACTTGATTTTCTGTTGAGGCAGTTAATTCGCTAAATACTAAGTCGGTCATTATATGACTTTTAACTACAATAAGCCGTAGTCCCGAATTCTTAAAAAGAAAAGGTATGCACATAAGCAATCCATTTGGATATGACAGGCTTTGAAAGGATCCCAAAATTATGTTTGTGGAGCATACAAAAATTAACAGCCAATTTCCTTTGAGCCACACCTTGAAAGTATCAATACTTAGTTGATTTACTTACATAAATTATTTGCTCAACGAGATTAATTATATTTTCGACACTAGAGTCAAATGGACAGCCACACCCATCCGGAATGTTACGTTTTGGCAAATAGCGTATCTATACATACTATATGTATAGCTACACACATATACTTGTATTTCTATATTTACAATTTACACAGCTTTGAAAACCTATAGATTGATTCTAATTTTAGACACAATTTGGATAAATGTGACTGTATAAAATAAAGTTGATATTTTCATTTGAACATCTTTGGCAGTCGTTACGGGTTGTCAGAAGACGGAAAATCTGACCATGAGTCTTACCAAATGGTGTCGTGATGCCCAAGTAATTGGGTTGAGGAGTTCATATAGGTAGTCGTTCCTTGTAAAATACTGGTACTCAGCTGCATTCGGTTAGACTGGAAGACGACTCTAACATACTTGGGAAAAGGCTAGGCTGATCGTGATATAGTAATGGTTCTCTCTACTGAAGCCCTCTGTTGGACGTAAAAATGTAACAGAGCGGTTTCTTATGTCTTAAAATAAAATTCCATATTGATCAACTCGAGGAAAACTGAAACGAAACTGAAACTGTCCATTCGTCCGATACAAGACTGTCTCATAAGTCATAAGCCGTGGTTGAAATTATATAATTTGAGGTTGACAGCTTTTCCTCAAGCTACTTAAAGTGGACAAGTAAAACCGTAGGAAACTAGCTAGAAATGTAATAGGAGGAGTACATATTCTTAAAAATACATTTATACTTTGAAACGTTTTCAAACTGACAAAGACAAACTACTGCAGTCTATTCATGTTACTGTGAAGGTTGAACTAAGGTCAATCTTAAGTTTTTCCAGTCAGAACCATTTTAACATTGCCATTCATTTTGAATTTTTGACACCATTAGCTGGTCAAAAATGGGTTGTATGATGTATAAAGAATTGGAACATGTTGATTTAAACAAAATCTTAGAAACTTCCATGGCTAAAAACTAACATAACCTTTGAATAGGATTTATTAAAACGACTCAAGTCAACCTCTCGAGTATGAGGGTGTGGGTTCGATTCCAGTTCGGGCAAGTGCCAATGCAACTTTTCTATGTTTGTATGTACTTTACTTTTAAAAAGGTGAAGGAAAACATCTTGAGGAGACCTGCTCTATAGTCTGAAATCACCAACCCACAAGCGTTGTGATTGATGCTCAATCCTTCTCTGTGTGAGAGGAGGCCTGTGCCCAGCAGTGGGACGATAAAAAGGCTGTAACAGTAAGTCATCATGTTTTGGTAAATTCGCACTTTCTTTACTTAGAACTTAAAGCCGAAGCGGAGTTTTCCAGTAACATACCTACACATCGTTTTATGAAGATTTATTCCTCAAAGCTTGCTTTCCAAAGAAGAATAATATAATAGAAAAGAATAAAAACACAGACATTGTCTTGAATGACGCAAAGCGCTGTAAAGCGATGCATTTCCTTTGAAGTAGTTGTTTTACAAAGAAGACTTTGACTATGTATATCTTCCTAACTGATATTTTATCCTACTTACTAATATTATAATGATATGCGTTTTTTAGTTTGTAAGTATTTTTAAAAAAATTAAAAGCGGACGGACGAACGACGGTACTTGTGAACGGCAATCAATTTCCTTACCTACTAATATTATAAATACGAAAATAACTGCAGTTAGTTTGTCGCGTTTTACGCCAAAACTGCTGACCCGATCTAAATAAAATTTGGTACACAGATAATACCTACAAATCCCGAGAAAGGAAAAAAAAAATAATTCTCACCACAAGGATACAAGTAATATGATAGTATAGTAACACATAATTTCACAATATTTATGGTGGTTCATATGCCACAAACGTTACACATTATACCCTGAACTAGGTATAGCCTGTATCTCAGGAGATAGTTTTGTTCAGTACAAGTCTCAAACATAATTAATTAACTTTTGTGTGTCACTGCTCTGATCATGTCATTGCTTTATTGATTTACAATGAGAGAAATTATTATTATTTTCTATTTTTATACAAAATTTTAAAAATGCATGCAGATGTAGTGTTTGGTATGTGATGTGTGAGGTGTGTTGGTGTAATTGTGAAGATATATACATATATAGTACATGTGTGGTGTAATATGTATGTGTATGATTGTATGATGATGATGTGTATGATTATATGGTAAAGGTAAGCAAGTTTTCAGTCTCTTGGTAATTTAGTTTAGGACACGTGTAAGTAGGTACTATAAATATGTAGGTGTGGTAGATTACTTTTGGCTCGGGTGCGGAGTGGTTTTTACAGGACGCGGGTGAAACCACGGCAAAAAACCTAATCACTTCGCTATCGACATACTTACTAAGCACTTTTTTCGAAAACTGAAAACATATTACCTACTGACAGTGTTGTTACTAAGCCACTAAATCTGCACCAGACTGAATGATTTTACTCTCTAAATGAGTAATTCTCCTAATTAAATTCCGCTGAAACCGTTTCCCATTTAAAGTCTATTCAGTGAGCAATAAATGGTAACACGTTAATAGAGTTAATGGTTACGCTTAATGCCAATACATCCCACACGTAAAGTGTACCAGTTAATTTATTATTAGCTTTATACAGGCATCAGTTTGCTGCTTTGTTTAGTAAAATTGTACAATATTCATTTTGTTACTTTTTGAACATAATAATGGAATCGTCGTTTCAGTAGAAAGACGTCCACTGTTTTTCGCCTCGTGGACTCGCGATTTTTTTGCCGTATCGGCCATCTTTTCTGCCATCATCATCTCCAGAGCCTTTTCCCAACTATGCTGGGTTCGGCTTCCAGTCTAACCAGATGCAGTTGCGTACCAGTGCTTTTCCTGCCCATTTTTTGCCACTTGCCACTAATGCTTTATTTTTATATACATGTGTGTGTGTGTGCGTGTGTATGTAATCTGTGAGCTGTAAATGTTATTATGTGTGTTTATGGAATATGTCCATATTAATAAAAGGTAAAAATACCTAAATATGGTAAGATTATAATTTTTTCTGGATATTTGAAATCCGTCGTATGTAAGTAAAGTCGTGGGATAACTTTAAAAAAATAAATAAAATCACAGTTTATAAGGATATTCTCGTTTAATTCCTAGAACTCATGAGGTAAACAATACTAAACTATATATCATACCAATCAAACAAACTGATCATATTCGGACACTACTTACAAAATTGTGTATTCATTATTTTTTCAAAAAATTTTGGTACCACACATTCTGTTTACTATTTTTTTTTTGTAAAAAAAGGTTTTAAAACACTCCATACATTAATACTTGTAGTTGTAGACAAAATACTGTATTCGTAGGGAAAAATCATTTAATTTAATTAACGAATACTAAAATTAAAGCTACGTAGTCTAAAATACATAAATACGTGATTAAATTATATTTTTTTTATATAAAAAATGTTGTGAGAGAAAAACTTAAAGAAAGTGAAAATAAAAACAGAGAAAATAAAATTAGATAACAAACAACAAAAATAAGTGAGTTTAATGCCGATTCGTAGAGCCAATTTATATTTTAAAATCTATCTCTAACAAAAAAACACTGAATAAAATTATAATTTATTTAATATATTTTTTCAAAATAATTTTATTCAGTGTTAATTTTTAAAGAGGTTCTTTATTAAGCTGCCTTAGAAAATAGATGTTTAGACCAAAACTTTTAAAGTTACTTCTTAATTCGACTATTTTTATGGCACGGCCTATTCTGAATAAAAATAGATGGAGATGAGTATGAAAATGAATTGTACCTACAGTGAAATTGAATTTCCTTTCTTCATTCAAACAAGTTGCATTACAATGTTTAAAATTGTTTAATAATATACTTTTATCCTTAAAACAATCGTAAGACAAAATATCAATGCAATATATTTATGCATTGCTCAGGTGATGATGAAGTTACTAAGATATAGTCTTACGATTGATAATGAAAGTAGAATATAAATTAAAAATAAAGTTATGCTCAAAGAAAATGACACAATAGGAACAACTGAACAGATCTTAAACTACAAATACTGATACATGCTAGGAATAGGGTTTATAAACAGTTTTGGTCACAAAAATGATCGATAATCGACCATTTTCTAAAAACTAAATGGCTCAAACGGATGCCAGGAATCAAATATCAGGAATGCAAAAGGTGTATTTTAGAAGGACAAAAATATATAATTCTAATACTGAAATAAAACTGTGTTAAAATTCTCGCGGCGATATGTCAAACTCTGTACAAACTGAATGAGTGTTGATATTAAATGTCATTTTTTTAATATCAGCACTCACTCGCACATAAATATTCTCACTCACTTTTTGTTCAAAATTTGAAATATCGCAGCGAAGAGTTTTAACAATTAATATTATTACTTAAATGAAAGTTTATGGCATTTTATGGCTACCTCATGAATCACAAAACATTAGCACTTGAATTTTTTTTACTGTACACTAATGCCTAATGATTTTTTTTTATACATACATTAATAATTTTTTACCAATATTTCTGTAACAATTACATTTTTATTAACATTATGTTTTAATATATAATCTAATCTTATTTACAAGTTGTATTTTGTTAAAGAATTGACCATTTTTTATTAAATATGTTTTTTTTTATTAAATATATTTTTTTCATTGTAAAACTAGTTTTTTTTTGTGATAATTTCTGATAGTGAGGTGTTGTTTTGGCCATTGCATGAGTTGATACATATAAAAAATGAGTATTTTTCTATCAGATATTATCTCAAAATATGATATTGTCATGACTTTTACCCTCCAGGCACAAAGTGGTGTTCTTAACCCAATTTTTTCTGCCTTATATTTTTTTATAATTTCACGAAGTTCTACATTTAATAATACTATTCGTAAAAATGTCTTTTTCATGGGGAAGTAATAAATATAAATATTTTATATAAACTAACAACTAAATTGGTCAGGATTTAGGAAATACACACTTTTAAATATAAATCTGTTTGTGTTTTAGCAACAGTCTTCAGAACCTTAACTGTGGATACACCAGTGATTATAAAATTTGACAGATTACAGTTGCTTTTACCAAAAAATGTTGCTAAAACAAGACAAACATGCATGCAGCTGCACCTAAGGGTTATTCACAATTTTTTGTTCATACATTTTTAGGAAAATAGTCTAAACATACGCCTCCACAATCCATAAATCGTTCCAATAAATTCAACAATAGTTTTAAACTAATTCGGTTTTGGCACAAAAATATTTGCCACTAGGTTACATCCAGTTTGTGACTAAGGCACAAGGTTTGAGGGAAACTACTAATTTTCATAAATTTTGTAGGTATAGGGAATCTTATAACATCAATGTTTATGTATAGCAGTCTTCATGGCTCCATCAAATATAGTACAGCCACTAAATCGCCACATCTACTTGTCTAATCAAAATTTGTGTATTGTCAGGCAGACCCTTGAATTTTCCTAAGATACTAGGCACTTTTAAAAATATGTAGTCTTAAAAGACTGGATAGGGTCACTATAATTTCACGTTTTCACATTTATATGTCCATGTTTTTTGACACGAAGTCTTTTTGAGAAGGTCCGTTCAGTTGGTGCCACTGGTGGACGGTCCAAGGTTCGCTTCCTGGTGTTTGTACTTGTGTGACGTCATCTGGGAAAGCCCGAGGACAGCGAAGCCACATTGTAAGCAGTGGTAGTGGGTTTGCTTCTTGCTGTGGATGCATTGGGGCTCGTAGCCGCAACCTGTAAAAAAATAATAAAAATGAAAAACTTGAACGAACAGACGAAGAAAACCTAATTAATAACGTGACAATCGAAAACGAAAGAATAATTGAAAGTAATTTTGCAATCAATGACAAAAATTACTAGTTTAAAATAAGGAGATCAGTAGGTTATAAATGCTACACTACAAATCAAGTAATGAATCCTTACCTTTACTTGGCGGGAACTTTTCAAATCCAGCCGCCTGTATGGAGTCAAGTTTCTGATGCTGACGACGATGAGCAACCACCTTGTTGGTATCAGTGCAGACGAAGTCACATTTCAGACAGTGGAAGTGAGATGCCTTGTTCTGTCCTGTTCCTTAGGCAAAAGAAACGTACAATTTAGTAAAGCAAATCGTGAAAAAGAAATATAAAAAAATATTGAAGATGAGAATGAGTAAGATGATGGTAATGATGAGAAATGAGTTTTGAATGTGACGCTCTATTAATGTAATTTGGATGTCTGTTTGTAATGCAATTAATGTGATAAATGCTAAGTTTAAAATTGACACAGAATTTAGAAACTGTAGTGGTCTTGAGAACATAAATGGGTTCTTTAATGTGTTGGTTTGGGGTGGATGTAAAATTGATATGTATACTAATGTACGTACGAACTGAATAATTACCGAATGTCGAAGCATGGGGGCACTCTGGTCGTTTGCAGTACACGTTGGCACGGTACTGCTGGAAGTCGCCGCCCATAAGCGTGTCCAGTCTGAAAAGATAAAACCATAATATAAATATCTAAAAGTTTATGTTCTACAAAGCTGTGTTTTTCACGAGTAATAGAATTAATTCCATTGATCATTAGATTACTGATTTTAAAGCTTAAATACACATTACTACTGTACTTGTCAATAAAATTAAAACTCACCTTTCGTGTCTGGCCGTATGTTGAACAAATCTGGTCTTATCGCAGAAGGAATAGCCACAATCCTTTCTCGTGCAGTGGAAGTGAGTTTGATGTTCCCTATAACAATAGACATAAGGTTTAATTTCGAACGTTTTACTAACGAAGAAGCTGAAGAATTTGATAATAGTGAAATAAATGAAGACAGTGAAGTTAACACTAAAGATGTAGTTACCTGTATCCACAATGCTGATAAGCACAGTCTTCATTGAACCTGAAGCGAAGGTATCCTTCAGGAATGGGCTCATCTTTCATGACGCGCATGTGAGGACCACGCGTGGTATGAGTCCGCCTGCTGACAAAGATATGCAAAGTTAGTATTGAGCTAATTGACAAGGATAAAGATATAATAGATACTCGAAAAGCTTGAAACAACTTTCGTATTCATAATTTACTTTGGATGGTATTCATTTGAATTGTAAAATGCTTGAGCTATAAACGCGATCCTTAACATATTGACCTATTTACAAGTGCTTAAAGTTTACAAATTAAAAAAAGAGTATAAATATATCATCAAAGTATTAAAATATTTCTACTCACGTCTTAGCGATCATTTCAGCCTCTTTATCAAGACCTGGTGGTAGACCGTGACCTTGAAGCAGACTCTGTTCCAACAGCAACTCCGGAGGGTACAGCATCGTTGGGTACAGAGGGAATGGTGATCCACTGGAAAGAGAGAATTTGGTGATAAGCATCTTACAAGTAAAGAGATTGGATAAGTTTAAACTGATGAATCCTTGCCTGAAGTTACAAGAGAGTTCAATATAAATGATGAGTATGATGATGTAGATGCTTACCCTTGTGAGAATAATGCAACTTGTGCCAGTCCAGGTAGACCAGCCAGTGATGCAGTGTACTGCTGCTGCATCTTCAACTGTTCCTGCAGACTTCCCTTCCTGCCACCTGCCAGATACTGCTGAAGCAGAAGACTTTGCACTGCCTGTACCTAAAAACAATATAGAGTTAGTAAAGGATTTATTATTTGAAGTGCCCTTAAAGTTATATACAAGGACCTTTATACGGAATAAATAGAACTTCAAAATTACCTGATCAGCAGGATTTGGTGGTCTTGGCTGACTGTGGCTGGGTGAAGGCGCCTGACTGGTAGATGATGATGAAGCAGTTGACGGTAATATCGAGATCTCAGGATATTCCCTTTCCAAAGTCTCCTGTGCGCAAAAATACAATCTTAGTTGAATTGAAAACTTAAAACAATTATAAGGATATACCAAATCTTTAACAATACGTGACGAGACGTCATGACAAACAATGGAGTATTAGAGTACATAATAGTCTATACTAGGTACCATTTAATCGATTGTAACATTCCGAAAAGACTATTAGACTTCCTTTTGATAAAATCAAAATTTTCCACTTTGTACAAACAAAAGCAATTGTGACTGAGTAGGAAAATGACGATGAACATAATTTTACGACCAAATTACGACCATTAATTTTATTCTTGTACTTTACTCACCTTAGTAGCAGCCAATCCAACAGGTCCTGGCTCCATAGCATTGCTGTGCTTCTTAACCATATGACTGAAAAGCAGTTTCAAGTCCACATAAGCTTGGCTGCAATGAGGGCAGTGATAATGCAGGTTCATTCCTGTCGAATTCTTGTTCAGAGGACAAGTCTGGTCATGGCACGAAGGCGGGATCGTTGGGCCTGAACCCTTGGGAGGTTCAAAGACCTTCTTCTGGTCGTACTCCATGCGTGGTTTCATCTCCTTGGATGGAGAGGCATCGTAAATGCTTCTGGGTGAAGGTGATGACGTGTTACTGCGGAGATGAGATGATGGGTAGAAGGTTCCCGTCGCTTTTACTACTGGAATAAAAAATATTTCAGGATTAGTTAATGGAATATTATTTTCCTATGTAAGGATATTTTAAATATAAGGATGTTTTAAAGTTATATTTGAATTTATTTCACTTTTAAATTGCAAAGAAGGACACTCACCAGACACGCTGTCCTGTTCCCTTTCAAACTCACTCTTTATAGAGAAGTTTGCAGGAGTAAAAGACTCATTTGGTTCTTTCATAGAACCGACGCTGTCTGCAGAAGCCCTTTCCTTCAGCGAATAGTCTTTAGCTTCTTCAAACTGTTTCTCTTGTTCTGTCTCACTCTTAATCACTGGGGTTCCCCTTCCATGCTTATGGGTAGCCAATGCTGAGTATTGTGTCAAAATTGCAGGGCAGTTATTACCCTGAGCGCAATGGAAGTGAGACCTTAGTTGGTTCTTTAAACAACTCTTGCCTCCACATTGGTCGAATGACGCGAAATAGTCAAAGCCTTCGAGAAGGGGACTGACTCCATGGACCTCTCTCATGTGGGTTTCCATAATGATGTGGGTTTCTCCAGAGAAGCTGCAGTTGAAGCAGTGGAGATGCAGCCGTGTCATGCGAAGTTGACAGCTTGGGTAGGAGGAAGTACAAGTATCGGGGCTAGTGAACACTTCGAAGTGTTGGAATTTGATGCGCTGTGAAACAAAAGAAAATAATAAATAATGGAAATCAGGTACATGTATAAAAAATCTGTATCTAAAATGCTAAGGTTGTTATACTTACAGGGAATTCCTCAATTGTAGGTATAACCGGAGAAGGTATAACCGGTGGTAACTGGTTACTTTTCGGTAACTTAAACGACGTAAATATGGCTTGAGGAGTGATATTATCAGTCCATACTTCTACAACTCTGTTCTTTGGCGGTCTTCCTCGTTTTCTGCTAAACATTTCATCCAATGAGCTTGAAGGATTGACCTGTTGTGGTACTACCCCTGGACTTGGTCCCAAGTTTAATTGAGCTTGTAAATTCGGTGTTAATTGTGAAGACAAGCTTGGTGCCATTTGAGCCAGCTGAGCCAAGTTTGGCGGAAGGTTTGGCAAACTTGGTACTTGACCGAGTTGCGCTGCCATATTCGGATGCAACTGAGCTGACAATTGTGGTGTAAAGTTGGGCGCAAATCTCGACGCTAAGTTCGGAGACATAGGACTCAGAATTGCGTGCTGGCGGTGATGTTCAAGACGTCTGAAGGGTTGGTCTTCGGATGAAAGGATGACCGCTCCACAGTTCTCCCAGGTGCAGTGGTAATGTGTGATGTCCCTGATGTGTTGGCACGCTGAGTTACTGCAGGGGTTGTGACGGGTATACGTCACGAAGTACGCTTCAGTCACTTGGTTCTGTTGCTCATGTTCCATAACATGCTTTACCATGGTAGTGTGACAGCTGAAAAATAAAATAAAATGAGTTATATAAAGCCATGGGCATTCAATACATCTGCATTGAGATGTGTAACTAAAAGAGAAATGGTATTATTATGATCTAGTATTGTATGCTTACCTATGAGCCATCTTGCAGCCATCAGCCAAGCAATGGTAATGCTTGTTAAAAGCGCTGCATTTGTTGCATTTATCTTCAGCCTCTTTACCGCCATTGAAAGTTTCTATATACTTCCTTGTCACTTCTTCAACTAACGCTGGATTCTGTAATAATACCAACAATTCTTCATAAATGATTCAGAATTTTAAGAACAGTCACATATTTTATTAATAATATCTCGCTTGCTCTCATTGAATGTCTCTATTAACTCTCGAGTGGCATAAAATCTCTCAATTAGATTCTTGCCACGTCATCCCTAACAATAATAACTTCATTATCATGACTAAGTGTAAAATTGCTACTTACGAATGGATGCGGGTAGTCAGAATCCATCATTGGATTGGACATATCGTCATCCACGTGGAGATTTCCACCAGGAGAGTACATGCTTAGGTCCGCCCCTTGCTGCATCAGAGCATTCTGAATCACGGATGTTGGAAGCCTGTTGAAAATATTTAAATTAGTAATGATATTCCTAATACGTGTATCAATTTAAGAGTGTGAGTCAACAGTAGCTGCTAGTATGTCATTGGTAAAATACGTGTTTGGAATTATCAATGAAGAGTGGTTCAAATCATTTTGCGGTTTATTGCCGTTTAATTGGTGGTTATTTCTTTATAACCAGTTTTCCTTAAACTTG
This sequence comes from Helicoverpa armigera, assembly GCF_030705265.1. NCBI lineage: Eukaryota > Metazoa > Arthropoda > Insecta > Lepidoptera > Noctuidae > Helicoverpa > Helicoverpa armigera. The sequence continues at coordinate 2,982,873 of NC_087145.1, read as the reverse complement.
CGGATAGCATTTTTTATCCTAATCTATCAAATGAGAAATATGATCTCTAGACGCATGATAACTTACCCGAAGCTCATTTCCTGTTCTTTCCTCTCATGCTTCCTCTTATGAGTGAAGATCTGGCTGCTCGAGTGCAGCACGTAGTTGCAATGAGGTCTGATGCAGTGGATGTGGTTGCAAGTCTTGCTAAACCGACAGTCCCGGTAGGGACAGGCTTCGTTCTTCATATACTTCTTGAAGCCATCCTTGGATAAAGCCTCATCTTTTATGTGGTAGGTTTTGTGTTTTTCTGTGAAAAATTGGAAGATTTGTTTGATTAACTTTATAGCTGAAAGTGCCTTTTGTAGGACCAAAATAGTCATAGTATTTATTTTGGCAGCTGTAATTTTAGTTGTACTTACCCATATCAGCCTTATTCTTAAAGGTATAAGTGCATCCAGGTCTTCTGCAATGGAAGTGGGTGGTCCTCTGACCAGCGAAGACACAATGAGGAGCAGCACAGCTCTCGGTAGCCCTGAACCTTTGGAACCCTTCCTGAAGGATCGCAGAGTCCTTCCTATGATAATTGGCGTGCATTTGGACATCTGAAGTTGATATGTACACCTGCGAAAAAGCAAAATGTATAAGTTATTTTTCTCTGTATTTTAATTAAGATTCTCAGTAGTTTGTGTCTGTTTTTATATCTTAGAAATGCGGATCAAAAATCTAATAAAGGTCATGTTATTCACGCACGTACGATTTAAGAAATGATAGGACCAAGATACTAGGAATTGGAACAAAATTCTGCATTAACAGGCTTAATTAAAGTTGTTATTGTTATTAGCAGAGCTTTGTGAAGCTTATTTCTATGCGATGCTCATCAAGTTTTTTAAGACATATTATATTTTATTATGCAACAAATTCTGAGAATTGCTAATTGGCTGTTGTTTCACTAATTACGTTAAAGTTCTCGATAAGACAAAAAGTGAGGTACGTAGCACGGAACTCAATTGTCACGCATGAGTAGCTGGTTTGAGTAGGGATTGATAAAACTATGAAAAAGATCTAAGTTACATGTTGGTGATTAATTAGATAGCTACCAGAATTGATTAGTAAAAGCATCAACGCAATATGAGCAAAATAACTAATTTATGACAAATGACTTAATGAAATACACACTTGGGTGGGGTTAAATAATTATTGATGAGCGGTTTCAAAGAAACCGAACGAATAAAAACTATTAAGTTATGGTTAAGTAAACTTTAAATAAGTACCTAAAGCTTTTTATCATAGAGAAAAAGCTTCATGTTTCTGCGTAAGTAAACTAGACAGAGGGCTTTGTAGTTCGTCTTGGACCGCATAGATGGCGCTGAGGGTTCATTGTACGCTTGCATGAAGAGCTTAAAGTTTTATCAAGGTACATCATGAAGAATATTGACTTGTTCAGGTTAACTTAACATTTCCCTGATCGTCTGAATTATGTAAAACTGAGTTAGGGCAAGATTTAAACTCTGGACGAAAGACAAACTTGAAGAAGAAAGACAGACTTGAAGTATCTAGCGATGAAGTTACAAAATAAAACTAACTTGCCAACTGCTAACAATAAATACCATTACAAAATCGATAAGTGTAAAATAGATCAGCACGTTATTTCCGGTGCGTACACTAAGAAACAACTGAGCGATTATATCGGGAGGAAGAGCAGCATCCTGGCTTTGTGCTAATATCATCATATTGTGATCATCCGAATGTTTGTAGAGCTTTTAATAGCAAGATTTAAAATGACATCTGCAATAGTTTTGCAAAGAATGCCTTGGATGAGGATTTTTTTAAATAAATGGTGTAATTGATGAAAATAATTTGCCTACACACTCACCATACAATTACATAATGAACTACATTAGCGAGAAATTAATCACTTTAAATTGTTTTGATGACTCGAATACCGCTGACGACATAAGAGTTCTAATTTATATAGATATAAAAGCTAAGGTAAATGCGAATGGTCACAACGATGATAAAATAGATAAAATTGATGATGATGATAATGATAGAATACATGATGATGAAGACGCTTACCTTATCACAGCCATCCTGAATACAGTGGTAGTGTGTTTGGCTGCGGTTGTGAGGGCAGTCAGTGAATCTTTCAGAGCAGTCGTCCAGGGGAGAGTACCTCATAAAGCCATGGGCCAAGGACTCATCGCGTTTCTTGTGCCACTGAGGAAGAAAGACATTTGTTAGCAGCCGAAGGAATTACGAAGTAGAAATGTCGATAGAGTACCACTTGTGATTTAAATTTTAGAGGTCTAAAAGGCAAATGTGGTATCCAAAACTGACGTGAATGTCCTGAAGACTTACCTTGAAGTGTCTGATCATCTCTTCTTTCTTGCAGAAGACTCTGGCTGTGCAGTCCATGCAGTGGAAATGCTCCCGGTAGCCCAGGTCCTTGCAGTATGAGGAACCGCATTCCAGAGTCGAGCTGTACCTGTTTTAGAATTAAAGTAGTTAGCTTTGACGAATTTCTCAGAACCAATTCCATCTAATTAATAATATTTCTGTATCATGACAAAGTATCTAATCATTCATTTTTTGTTCCGCCTCTCATTAGTCATTAAACTCGCTGTTACCATCCAAGCTCAGTACAGAAACAAGCTCAATCTAACAAAACTTATTAAAATTATTACGCAAATTAATATCCATGTGTATTGAAGCAAAAAAACTTCACATCACGTCATCATGACTTCTGATAACAATTTAATAATTTAAAAGTGATCACGAGAAAAATTCACGCAAGACTGTACACTATAAAAAGTGACAGCTAAATTATATAAATAATATTTCAGTAGCTATACCTCTTAACATATCTGGAGTAGTCGACCGTAGTTTGCAAAGAGTTCTTCCGTGCCTGATCCAAGTGATTCAACGCTGAGAGCAGACCTGAACAAAAACGAAGAACACATTGATACAAACAAAAAACTATATTATGCTAATACATATCGAAACAATCATAACTAACGATACATTCATCCATTCCTTTTCCGTCAAACTTATTCTTTTGTTTGGAACAGCCAAATCACCTCCATGCATCATATTCAAACGAACAATGTAGTGTTTTCATCATATTTTAAAACTAGCGAGTCTTTAGGTTCGTTTTCGTCCGCGTTTGCGTTACTTGCTTGATAGTTAGAAGTTTTTAGTTCAAAAACAACTTAAACGTCGGGCGGGTTGTGTAAGCGGCCCCTCCCCGTATCAAGTTTTGGAGTATCAAATAAATTATTATGGTAATTAATCAATGTTTTCTCCTAGTCACTGCGGAGCGGCCCATTGTGAGTGATCGTTGACTCTCCGTCTATGTACACTGGTGCACGAAACTGTTTTTGTGTATCGATTCGTTTTTTTACAAGACCAAAGATGTTATCTTTTAAATAGAAACGAGTGTGTGGATCGAGAATCAAATGTTTAACACGTTGAAATATTTTATTTGGGAAATTGAAGCGTTACTTATTGATGTTACGGCTAAGATTAGGTTTAGTGCGCTTGATAAATGAGTTCGCTATTTTGCAAATAAAATATATATTGTCGGCTGGTCTCGATTTGATTTCATAAATGATTTAAACTAAATCTTTTTCGAAATTAAAGGAGGTGTAACAGTACTGATGCATAGAATATTAAAAACGTTGAAAATTTTGATATTCTACTTTTATACTGTATATTAATGAATCAGTTGTACTCAAGAAACAGTTCCTTGTATGTATAGCAAGCATACAATCAAAAAGGTACATTGTCTCTCTTTGTAAATCAAAAGAATCACTTGAGTACTCATCATTACAAAACTTAAGTATTGTATTGAAAACTTGCGTGTAAAGTTTTAAAGAGAATTAAACCTTAGACGAACGATGTCGAAATCCCGTCGTTTTTTTTACAAAATCGTTTTTGAAAGACGAATTAATACCTATACTTATGTAGATTAGAGCTCACAACACAATAGATGTTAACATGTAGCTAGATAATTTGTGTGTTACATAAGACGTGCATGAATCGTGATTGTAACGGACAGGGTTTTAGAGAGAGCAGGTTATTATTAATGAATGAGGGTATACTTGATCCTATTGTAGGGTTGGCGAAACATGCGACACTTGTAGATAAAAGATGAAAGTTTGCATGAGTTTCTGTAGTTTATAGAAGTGATAATGATACTGAATTAGTTTTAAATGAAAATTGTATTGTCAATGGTGAAACGGATGCTGAATTTGTTAGTAAATGTCACTATGAAGTATAAAAGATAAAGTTTGAAAGTAAAATTCGTATAGCAGCCCTAATAGATTGGATAACGGAGTTAATAGCTCACGACTCGTTGGCGATAGTGCGAATATAGAAAAACAATTGTATATCGACAGTACTTCGTGTTTATTGCCTCTAATTTATGGAGATTATAGATAAGATTAGAACCAAATAAGAGTTAACTAAAAGAGTAAATTATGCTACGGTTATTAAGAAAAAGAAAAATGTAACTTCTAACACGAACTTGCAATAAAAAACTGGAGCAGATATAATGTATAGAAATGATATTAAGATCAAAACTTGAGAATATTTCATCGGTAGTAAACTTAACATAAATAATATAACATAGCACTCAAGAAAAGCAACTTGAACAAGTCATAAAAACTATTGAAGTAGATAAGAAGCGATGTCCCGTTAAGTTGATTTTATGCAAATAAAACTTCGCTATAAAAAGATGAATCTATCGTCGAGTTACAAGTTACAACTAAGTTTCAACTTAAGGAAGATTGTAGTAATGCGAAAATAGCATGAGAACGCTAACCTATCATTACTTTTTTTACAATATTCTTATAATTTGAGCCACATATTACGTTTTTGGGTGTGGTAGACTCCATACAGGCTAATTAACATGCTCACATCAAATGTGTTATAACCGGAATTTAAAAATATACGAGGCGCCTCAAAATTCAAATACCAATGGATCCAAAAAGACAATGGGTGTCCAAATCAGATAAGTACCGTCATAATAAACATCCATAATACGGTGGTAGGTTTTTTAGGAAATTTCGTAAGATATTGTACTGGTTCATTCAGCCGAAACAATGGATCCCCATAATGTTCTACATAATGGGTTTTTGAACTCGCCCAACGGAACCACGAGCGATCGAAAGTTCTTAGTACTGGGATTTATGATTCCAAGGAAATTGGGTGTGGACTTCCTTTGAATTTGATTGTCGTTGACAACTGAATGCTGAAGAGGTCAATTCAATTATAGATGGGTGCATCATCGTTGGTTCTTATAACAACTCCAGTAAAGTAAAAGATAAAGCTAAGTAACAATACATTCAAGACTAAAAAACTGTGTTCTAAGTTAGATTCAGAAATACCCATCGGAGACCATCAAAGCATGTCTCACCGTCCGTTGAAAACAAAATACAAAGTCATCTAAAAAATAATAAATCAGTACCATAAATTCTCAAGCGATCCACAAAATTGATTCGCTTTAGTGTATCTAGATCCATTTTTTTGCATATCAGGATGTTAAATAAACAGACAAAGTGGATACAAATGTACATAATGACTATACGGATCAACGCGCAGCTCTAGAAATAATCATGACTATAGACGTAAAAAATAAACAAAAACCAAGATCTGAACTGGCAAAAAATAAACAACGAAATCGATATAATTCACACGATTCTTGAGTTCCGACGGATGAGCGAAACACATTGCTTGCTTTATCTTATGAAACTATTAAAGTAATTTGCATTGTTCATTTCGAAGCAGCAGTAATATTCTGCAGTAGCCTTATAAAGAAACCTTTCTAGATAAGTTGTGGTTCGCGAACTTGGCATGTGTTGATGTATAGTTTTGACGCCTCCAGTCCAACCGTATTTAACTTCATACCTACTAATTAATGCTATGATAATTTATAATTTACGTCTCCCGAAACGGATATTTTGTCTGTTTATCTTGAGCCTGATGCAAAAATTTACACAGCTACGTGAGCACAATCAATAATGTTTAAATTTCCTGAGACAGCTGTGACCCAAGCATGCCTGGGATCCACATAATCCTACCCTGGCATTTAGTTAAGTGGAAAACGAATAAATGTCAGTGCGTACTACATTTTTGGTCACCATTTACAGTTCTATGACTAATTGAAATTAAAATGTCACTTAAGATTTAGATAAACGGATTTGTGTCCGTGTGGCCGATTTGAGAGCGTTGTTTTTAGAATCATTGATTTGGAATGTTTTAGATCGATCGATTTTGGGTTTTAAGAACGATTCCTAGAATCACTTAACATATTTTTTGATAGACAGTTTTGATCTTTTAACATTTACAAAAGTTGTAGCTACATTCTAATCATAACTGTTCACGTTTTTTGCTACGCTGTCAAGCGCTACTTGTTTCGAGTTTCGAACAATCTATAATCGTAACCTTTGAACATGTAATCAATCTACTTGCAAAACAACTTTTCCGTCAATACCGTTCAATCATTTAACAAATTAAAAACGGATACTTTCAAAAAGGCATTTGATATCTCTCATTAATTATTCCATTGTCTTCACATCGACAATCAGATCATCGTGCAAGAGTTCAATAACTGCATCAATTTCTTGCATCAGTACCCGTCTTCCATCTAAATTGACATTTACTCTCTGCAAGTATGTCTAAAATGTAAATGCGGTTACTACACACACCAATTCACGTGTGTTTGCATCTATTTGCAGCTTTACAGTTACTGCTGCTTGAACTTCAACTTTATTACAATCGTATAAGGAAAAAGTTGTATTGTAAGACTGCAAATTCAAAACATCTTTGGTAATGCATGTCCAGTTTAACCTGATATGTAATGTTGATTACTTTATTAATGTTTTTATTGAAACCGGAGATCAAGTTAAGTTGGACGGAGCGGTCAATGTGATAGTACATTAAAGTGAGGCTGTATCGTATAGGAGGTAATGAGGCGGGGCGATGGGTGTACGTACGGACAAAGATCAGACTATTGACATACACGAGATCATCTATGTATAAGTATCTACTTAGAATTCTTAAGCTTATTAACAAGTTATGATGTCGAAGACTTGTTTTGTGACTTAAAATATTAACGGCCACAAAAACAGAGGATGAAATACTTACGTATGATCGTCAAATAGAGAATGTTATTGAATACAAGACATGTATGGAAGTTCTCGCGTATCTAATTGAATAAAAATATGAATCTCACATCCCAATTTGTACAGAAACGAGATGAATCATATCATTCCTTGGAGCGTTACGTCAATTGATGACCAATTTGAGTATTCTGTTCGAATCATCTTTTGTAGCCAACTTCGACCTTTGTGTCCAAGAATTATGATCGTAAATTGGGTGAGAAGTGATTTATAAGCCTGAACAATGTTTGTCGTATCGTAAGTACTTTTTATTAAAATATTTCGTTCCAAGATGTTCAGATAAGGCCAACGTATCTAGTTTTATTTTAACAAGGATCTGTTCTTATTGTGGTGGTGGGTACATTAGACATTCGTTTGAACATTTTCCTGTAACGATAATATATTTTTTACTTATTGTTCTGGATCTCGAAATACTTTTGTCGTCGATGTTATTGTGATTTTCGTGTTACAGTTTAAACAAGCATTTTCCTTAAGATATGTTTAGTTGATAGCCCAAATTAAAGTCGGGGCCTCCCAAGGTTCAATCTTAGGACCACTTTTTCTAATCTCCACAAAAGTCAAGTTGTCAATCAAAAAACTAATGCTAGCGGTGAAATCTGTAACTCGATCTAAGAATCGTCTTATTAAGACCATCAGTTAAGTTATAATTGCTGTGTATTGTGTACTGTGTAGTTAATTGTCCATATTAAAGTTAGTAATGATCATTAATTACTTGCCAATATGATTTCAGACGTTTACACGGGGCAGGCGATCGTAACTTTGGTCGGCGGATGAAAGAGCCGAGATAATTATGAACGTACGCATGCGTAGATCAAATCGGGATCCATCGATCGATAAGGGATCTAGATATGTTGCGCCGGCGATCACTTGTACATATTACGTTTGTTGATGGCAATTTTATGTGCTCTGTAACGTCGAATGACGTACACATTTTGTTCCAAGCCGATTTGTTTATAGTTAGATATGGCAGTGATATGCATTATCTTCTATTAAATCTGTTCATGGATTGTGTGTTTGATGTACTATCATATGCAGTGTCATTGCATTGAACTTCCGTATGTACTGTAAATGAAACTTTATTGCTAACTGCAATGCTTTCAGATTCTTCACCATTCTTTTGTTTTTCATCAGTGTTTTGTTTGCTAAATCTTAGTGTTCAATGTCTAACAATGTCTATGTCGATAGCAAGAGCATTGCTATCACACACCATGCCTTGCTCGTCGATCTTCGTCTTTGTTCGGCCATCGCCGTCGTTCTGCGCACGCGCTGATTGGAGTAAATGATTCCGCATGATCTTGTTTGCTTTTGTTCTGTTTACTCTGTCTCACTTGATGGTTTAAAGTTTTGTTTTTTGTTTTATACGAGCAGTCAATTAGAGCAGAGTTTTTTGTTTTGAGAAAGTATCGACGAAGATTTTTTGGTTCGTAGTCTATAAATCTTGGTTTTAGAGATTATTTTTAAACTAATGTAATAAAGTTCAGACATTTTTATGTTTGTTTGTACCTTAAGGATCTGAAACTACTGAATCGATTTGAAACATATTTTCAGTGTTGGGAAACTACACTATTCCCGAAGAACATAGGCTATATTCTATCCTGGTCTGGGCAAACGCTATTGATTTACAAAAGAAAATCAATGAAAACAATCCCACAGGAAGGTAGAAAACAGTACCAACATTACATCACAAACAAAGAAGGAAACGAAACACATAAAACGTCGCATGCGCACAGCACGTTCGATTTTCCCAACTGCCGACTGATCTAAGCTTTGGGGCGTGGTTTACAATACAAAATAGGTGATTGGCTTGCGAATCGAATATTTTTGTGGTGCTAAATGTCACGATTGATGTAGTCACACGATATTTAAAGAAAGTAAAGACTAAAGTTGAGTTTTCTTTAAAATCTTGACTCAGTTAAATATTATTTTTTTATCGTTTTTGAGTGAAAACCTCGGATTTTTGCTTAAAATATTGCATTTATAGGAAGAGAATGCTGTAAAGCATATCTTACTCTTCCTTCTGCAAAATTTGATGTTTTACACTTACGATGTTTTCTCTCTAAAACGTCGATAATATCATAAGAAAATATTAGTTTATGACTGCTAGTAAATTCGTTACCACTTTTCAGACGTACATGAAAACTAAAAAAGTGTTAATTAAAACCGTTATAAAACCTACACATTACATAGAAAAAGAAAAAACTGCATCCATAAATAGAGATATTGATGCCATTACAATTGTAGATATAGCAATTTCGAAACTTCCAGTCGAAGCCGCGAATACCAATGCTACTGTCTGAGTAAACATTGACAATTATTGTCCACAAGGTGGCCTCCCTAACTACTATAAAAGGCACTAATTGAAAGAAAAAAGGAATTAAAAGTAAAACAAGAGGCAACATCATGATGGATAGACGAGAGCCAAGCTCCGATCGATTATATGGATTAATGCGGCGATAATCGATACTTTTTGCTCGTATTCCGAATCGATTCTTTTTGTTTCCGAGCAGGTGATATTGAAGGCTTCGTGTAGGTACTCGTATGTATTATCTTTAGTTTATGGATCTCATTATCGATTTAAAATATCAAGATTGTAATAAATCTTTTGGAAATTTTGTTTCGGTTCGATCTTGAGTTATTGTATCGTTTAGAATGTTCTGTGTTTGTGTTCATATCGTTTGTATTTACTTCTTTGAGCTTTCCTTCATTTTTAATATCTTCTTTTATATTAAAATCTACTTGTACCAATACTTTAACAATAACGTCATTAATAGGAAACTTGCCATTTCTGAAATCATTAACAGACTCGCGAATATTACAAACTGTTAACATAAACGTATTTTAAACACTAATAAATAATTAGTTACTATTAACTAATAATAATTTAATAATTACTGTCCGACATAAACTAACTACTGCTGACAACTTTAACGCTATAAATTATTCGTAGAAATACGAAAACGCGTTACCACTGCAATTAAACGTCTCACTATATCTTACTGAAAATTCATACGAAATAGATGAAAGCGGAATCTTGATAAATCATAATATTGAGACAAGATACTTCGGCTCTTAAACAAACAATTTATCTTCAACAAGAAACAAGAATTCTCTCAATAATAGTCCAGACTTTAATAATTTTAACTTTTCAACTAATGTTAAAAATCTGCATATGCATTTGTTGCTATGTAAGATTTCACGGCACTAAAGCTAAACAGATTCAGATGTAATTTGGATGGGGATAAATGAAACCCTGTAGATAGTTACGTAGCATTATTTAATACTATTTCCATAATAATATTTACTGTTTATATCTATGTATATATATATCTATGTATATATAAAGGCTTCTTTAAAATAATAACTATGCTTGATAAAAAATGGCACCACTTGAACAAAAAGTGAACGCTACAATTTTTACACTCGTACTAACTTCACGGGCCACCGTTGATGTTCTCAAAAGCTTTCAGACAAGCAATAATATGTATAATAATGTCCCTCGTTCCACTTGATATGCAAAACAATGCATATTCCATTAGCATTTGAAGGATACGAAGAAAAAAATCACAAGTTCCTACACCTTATGCATGTTTCATTTCTCAAAAATGACAAGCGCCTATTTCAAGGTAACATACGTTAGTTTTGAATATGTCTTACATAAAGAACAAGACTTGACACAAGTCTAGTCAAAACCAAAATCGCTAATACGAAAATAATTTCAAAGAAATAATCGCAAAGCTCTTCAAGAATAGGATAAATAACTTTCAAGTGTGTACAGGAATGGATAAAATAAATAGACAGCGCAAACCAAAGCGCCTGTACCGTAAAGGTACCTTTTACCTTTTATAACATAAAAACGACCACTAAGGCGCGTCCGGGTCATATAATGCATTATAATTTTATACAAAGATACAAACTGCAAGACTCAAATGAATATGCAAAAGCAACTCGCATGTAGTACGATTGAGTTATTGTAATCGCTTGTCTGTGTGCGTAAGGAGATGCGTGGCAACACTGTGAGAAGTACGCTTGTGTGCGTGCCCGCGCGCCTGTGTGTCGTGCGCACACGCAGCCGAAGAAATGCATATTTTATGACGTCTACTCACATTCTGTGCGGTGCCACAAAGAAATTATACGCGCATTAAATCCGTGGAGGTGTGATTTTTTTTTATTCATACTTTTTTTTTTTGCCTGTGACCTTTACGAGAGTTTTAGATAGGTTTTATTTAAGATGAAGCGAATAATATGAGCGATACGTTTTATATTGCAAAAGTTCGGAATGGATTCGATTGTGAGATGAAAAAAATTTCTTATTGTATTATTTTTGGTGGTATTGGTACAGGTTATGTTTCGGCAAATGGCGAAGATTATTCGATAAGAATATTCGTCTTTTAGACAGGACAATGTATGTGTCTAAACTTATAACAATAGTGTTATGACTAGGAATGACAATGACACATAAATAGTTGCAGGTTGAGGTTTTGTCGTCAAGAGAATTATTATTTGCTTTGAGAATATTATCAAACAAGTCGTTTGAAGATGGCTTATTGATTGTTACGTACTAAAAATGGTTTTTTATAGCATCATTAATTTATGTGTGTATTGAAATATTTTATTTTCAACCTCTAGACATATTTTATTTTTGCTTTGCTACATTATTGGTAGAATTTAGTGTCATTATTTGTAGAAAAAAAAGAAAATTTTATATATCATATTAATAGAAATACTAGGTACATTTTATATAATTCCCCCAACAAAAAATAATTCCCCGAAACTTCCCCAAAAAAAAAAAGTTTTTTTTTACAATTTTTTTTAGTGTTTGGCAGCTCCATTGCTACTGTTCCCAGGAGGATACGCGAATGAGCGTCTATGTTAATTACCAAAGCCTGGTGATATGCACATGTGCTGCTCAATGGATGCACTGTCCTCAGCATCAGGAAGGACCGGCTTCCTTTACATGGAGTTTTAGAGTTCCGCATGGTTTTATTTGTGTGTGAAATCATTTTGATAAAGAGATTCGTATTTTTTTCGTGACTTTTTCAGTAATATTTTAGGGTAATTTGTAATCATTTACAGGAAAAGAATTCGTTCGGAAACTTTGTGTAAAAATATAAAAAAAAAACTTTGTCTGACTTTAAAATTGAAGTCAGGAGGTTTAATAGGAAATTAGATACCTAAGAATAAAACTTATATAAGACTGTGTTTTCGTCTATAATTATTATGTCTCTAACAGCAGTTTACATGAACAAAAAAACACAGGAAATAATAAAAAAATAACATTAAAGAAACTCGAAATACAGTTAACGAAGGTAGCAATTAGATTCATTCGATATAATTTCGAATCGATTTCCGCAAATATTCGAAAGTAATCGCGTATTAGTAAAAAATCGGTAAAATATCAAAAGCAGGCTTCCGTAACAACTTAGTAACTGTCTAACTAAACTATAGCAATTAACAACTAAATAACAAGTTTGTCAAATTAAACGATCTTTACGACCAATCCATATAAGAATTGTGTTGTAAATGTAAAGAAATCGTTTCAAACCAAATCTAATTTAAAGTACAACAACCTAATCGATTAGAATGGATTAATTATTCGATTAGAATCGTTTCGACTCGATCTCGACTAAATTAGAACATACTCAGTAATCACGTAGGTACATTTTTATTTAGACCGGTTAAGTTAGAATCGAAGAAAAGAAGTGGTTCCGTATGTTTTAACCAGCTAATAAATGTTTAATGTCTTCATTATAGAAAAACATGATTGTATCCTGCAGCGTTCGTTAATTGTTACGCAGTATTTTCTTTTAATAATCAATAAATAGTTTTGATTAGATGTCGAGATAAGGAACAATATTTCTGTTTTTATACAATGTCATATTTTTTTTTTCTCTTTCTTGACTTTTATAAAAATAATCTGAAGACGATGCAAAAATATATTTAACTCAGATCTGTTTATAGTATGACTACCTAGTATTTTTCACTTAAAAGTAAAAACTAAGTGAGGTAAGTAAAATTTATTATTGACAGATCAAATAAACACTACGGAACCCAAATCAGATAAAAAAATCCGATAAATATCCATGAAGTCGGCAATAAACAAGAGAAACTTACGAACACAACGATTTAATTATTATAATTAACAATTTTTTGTATAAATTATAACTCTATCGCCTCGGGAACATTTCGGTTAACACAATTTGTTAAAACAAAGACAGAAGATCACGTTCTCCATATGTAAGAAAGAGAAAAAAGATAACCGAAATGAAATAATCGGTGATCACTATCGAACAATCGGTTGTCACTTTTCGATAATTTATTTAGTGAGTTTGGTTTATAAATAAAAGTTATTATTTTGCGAAAGTGTTTTATATTGTTATTTGAATGGTTATGTAGGCATGTTTTATGCAGATATAAATATCTTATTTGTCAAATATATTTACGTACCTACCTACTTATATCATACTTATAGCACAAAGGTATCCTACGCACTATATAAACTAAAAATATACACTGAATAAAAATGACTACTTTTGTAAAATTGGCATGGAAAATGCCAGAATTGGATCCTAAGATACAATTGGACGACAAAATGAGCCATGACTTTCAAACCTAAAATAAAACAGGTTATATATTAACTCCATATAGATCTACTTATGTTAATATATTAAGGGATGTGCTCAAGCATTAATATCGGTTGTCATTGAATATATTCCAGGGACAAGACGGGGGACTAAATCATAATGAAGCTGGGTAATGACTGAATTATTGACTAATTATATGTATAAGCATTGTCGAGGAAACTTTGAGAAATACGATTGATTTTAAAGGCTTGAAAACTTATTAAAATATATATTTTTGCCCACGGTGCAACCTGGATAAAAAGTAGCCTATAAATATCCTTTCTGAGGGTATAAACTTTATCTGTGTAATGTTTATATAATATAGTTATAGTGCAAGTTTTTATCACCGTCATCATAAAGTTAACTTTAGTGATATTTAAACGGAAATTATTACTATCCTATGCAGATATACTAGGTACTGCTAATTCTAGTTATACCTATTTTAAAAGAAAACTTAGCACCAATCGCTCACTATATAAAAAACAACTTGTTATAGTTGTAGTCCTTCTAAAAGGACAATCGCTCACTATAAGTACATAACTTCTAGTCCTTCCTAAAACAACCACAAATATTCCATAGTCCTCTGACCCGCTTCGACTATAACGTCGCGAGCATCGGCGACAGTCGCACGACAATCAGTGGCCCAACGGATGTACTGAAACTAAACTATTACACGTAAATGGGAAACGGTGTTTGTCTATTAATGTGGTCCCCTCGCGTATAAGGATAAACGGCACATTTGGAAATGTAGCCTCAAATTGGTTAGTAACATATTTAGTTTAAAAACTTTTAAAATCTCGAACTCATAAAGATTTTTTAATGTAGCCGTTTGATTTAAAGAGAATTTGTATTTTTTTACTGTCAAAATAAAATTGCTGTTTTTTATAGATTCTGTATAAAATAATAAATAATAAAAAAATGTGCAGACTTTTAAAATTGCTAACATAATATTTTATTCGTAACAGAGTCCCTATTACCAACGTTTATAAAAAAAAAACTGGCAAAATATTTTTTGGCTTAAATTAATAGTAGGTACTAAATATCAAAACCCCCTTTTTCCCACCAAACACTAACACTAAAAATAGGCATAAACACGTATGTTAGTCTATTAACGTCACCCCGCGCTCTGCGCTTGCGCACTCAATTGACTGAATTCGCCTTTATTGAGGAGATTAGTGCTCCGAGGTTTGAGCAATTACCAGGGGAGAAACGGGAAGTACGGACTACTGGTAAATAACTAAATTTGTGGTAAATTTTGCTGTTGTATCTATGGGAGGACTTTATTTTTAGTTGTGGGATACAATTTTAGTTCATACCCAATGATAAATGGATTTTTTTTAGGTATTGATAAAAATAAATATACAAACTATATAAGGTATTTGTTACCATTTAAAAATGTCTAAGATATAGGTACATATATCTTTTTAAATT
The DNA here is from genome assembly GCF_030705265.1 of Helicoverpa armigera. NCBI lineage: Eukaryota > Metazoa > Arthropoda > Insecta > Lepidoptera > Noctuidae > Helicoverpa > Helicoverpa armigera. The sequence continues at coordinate 2,967,659 of NC_087145.1, read as the reverse complement.
ATTTATGTCTTGAAAAAAAAAATGTTTTAATGAAAAATTAAACGTTCTTACTAACAATTTCTGAGAAGAATCGCTTTTAAAATATTTCATTGTAAAAAGATTCGAGTTCTATGAAAAAGAGCGTTAATTAAATGATTACCGCAGCGCCTACTGGTAGCATTATATCATTAGTGTTGCTTATAGAATCATTACACTCAATCATCTTTGGACTAGCAAGGAACGTATCGAATGAACTTTGCACCCAACTAAATTGTACAGAAACATGTTGGTATGTAATAGATTATTTAATAATTAAGTTATTAAATTATATAATTTTAAAAGGAGTTCCTGTAATACTGTTTCCGTTAAAGTCGGACTAAGAGGAAACTTGAGTCTTATCAAGCGAAAATATGTAAGTTAGTCTCTAAAATCATGTAAGTATTATGGGCGAAGATAGCCATACCTTCTAATGTTATAAAGCTGAATAATTTATTTATTTGCTTGGACGCACTAATTCTCAGGAACTTGTCTAAGTCCGATTTGAAAAAAATATTTCATAGTTATACAGCCAATTTATTTAGAAAGGCTATAAGTTACATTTTATCCGGGTGCAAAGAGTTCCGTATAGAAACCGCTGACGCAAGCCAGTATAAAATACATATAAAAATGCCATCGTTAGCATGCAAATAATTATAGAGTATACCTTGATAGAGTATTTCTCCTAAAAACACCGCTTAGAGGCAAAAACGTGTGTAATCATTCAAATTAACCGAATATTTCCAAACTTTTTAGTACAATAAATATTAGAGTTACACACTGAAGACTAAATAGTCGGCCGATAGTTGATACAATGGTTCATCATCCCCGAGCCTTTTCCCACCTATGTTCGGGTCGGCTTCCAGTCTAACTGATGCAGCTGAGTACTAGTGTTTTACAAGGAGCGACTGTCTATCTGACCTCCTCAACCCAGTTACCCGAACAACTCAATACCCCTTGGTTAGACTGGTGTCAGACTTACTGGATTCTGACTTCTGATTCTGATGTTCAATGACTGTTGGCCCGATGGTTGTCAATACATTTTTTTAAAGGAAATCTTGATTCCAATCAAAGTTTTCAGTCAGTCTGATACCGGCTAAATACCTGATCGTTGTTATGCGTACTACCATTCATCTTCATACTGATTTATGAGCCTAAAAACTATCGGCCGACTAAAAGTGTGTAGTCTACTCTTTCGGTTCATTGTACTTTTAAACCAAATATTAGTGTGGAATAGTTAATTAAACCACCTAATATTTAGTAGTGATCATAGAATAAATTAGTTATATGTTATTTTTCACAGTTCAGTGTAAAAATTCAGTGTTTTATGGATACATTGATTCGTTTGTTTTCTAACTACGGTGTTTGAACGCATATCTTTGTTTGGGTTTTTAAGCTGTCGGTTGCATCTTTAATGAGGTTTCGGAAATTGAGAGAATACTGATTTTGAGTTCTTGTTTACCGTTGAAATATTTGACGGAACATGAAAAGCGGGGTTTTGTGTTTGAACTTTTATTTTATGCAAGCAAGTAAGAAAGAAGCTTAAGAATTATCAAAAGTAAGGAAGTTTACCTAGGTATCATTTTTAAGGGTGTGTAAAAAGTTTTGTATAAAAAGGTGGTTTATTTATCTTATTTTTTAAACGTAATAATATTAACTATGCAGTATATGTACATATCTATGACAATGTTACACCGATGACACATAACCCAGTTTACAATTTAGTTCTAACGCTAAAATTCTGAAACGTCGATCCTAATCGTTGCTAATTCTCTTAAGTACCGTCCAGTGATATTTAGCGAATGAAGAAAACTAACCAAAAGGCTCTAAATGACCTGCTTTGAATGTTATGTAAAAGGTTTTAGTTATATTTTCAGCCTTAGTTATAATGGTTTCCAATATATCGACTATTTACGATTTTAAATAATAAAATTGATTGCTAAAAAAAGGTGAAAGCTCCAATTATCAACACAATTCTAATCCGAAAAATCAAACAAGATTTTAAATAAATAAACGAAGAAATAAGAATGCTTTTAATTTTTATGTTTTTAGTGTCCAATAAATCATTTTCTGTGTAATCGGTACCTAATAACATTAATAAAATTCTTACGGTCGTTGTGAAATTTTGCATATGATGCAGGGAGGTAATTAAACAATCGTATAAGTTTTTTTCTTAATTAGTTTTACTCACCGCTCGCCTGCAGCTTCCTCTCTTGAGAGTCGTCAGCATCCAACGTCGATTGCTTTTGAAAGAAACCCTAAAAAAATTATAACATTTTTAATTGATACCTGTTTTTCTTGTTAGTTAGGATTGATCGAGTTTTAGGTGAATGTCGAACTTAATTTTATTGAATCCCGAATCTGATAAGCGATTCTCAATAATCGAATAACGTTTTTATTACCAAAAATTAAAGTCTTCGTTTGAAATAAAAACGGAATTGGCGGAGTTTTTGTTCTCACAAAGTAATTTACATAATCTTGTTTCTATTCATATCTGATGTAACAATTTTATTGTACAAACAGACCTATTATCTAACAATACACACCTGCATTTGTAAATTGGCTAGATCCTCCAAATTTTTCCTCATCAGAAGGTTTTGTTGCTCAAACTCCGAAACACTGTTGGCGGCGCTCGAGGTCGCCGATTGTTCCTTAATAACAAAAAACAGATACTTATCAAACCTCAAATCTAACTTTGCATTCTATTATAATCACATACCATTCATAAGTGTGCAAATGTCCGGATTATTGTCAATTTCAAAGAATTGTACTTAAGATTTTAAATATCATTGAACTGCCTCGAACTCGAAAAGGAATAAATAGGTATTTTATTTATCTGCCTCGCTCTACAGCGCTAATAAATCTCCTTTAGGATTCTGAAGTGCTGATATTAATAAAATATGATTGGTACGAAAGGAATTTGTGTATTTCTGTACGTCTTACCTGTCCATCAGTATCTCTTGATACACTGAGGTCAAGAGTCTGGTCTCCATCATCTGAACCGCTTCCATCTTCTTCTTGACCTTGAGATCTGTTGAACAGCCTCATTGACTGTTGGTTCAATATCTGTAATGCTCTTTGTCTGAAATAAAAACATTCAACTTTAACACTCTATAGTAAAATCAAAGTATATGCTAATTGAATTCAAAATATTATTTTCTTTAGTTATGTATTATTATGAGTAATTTACCTCTGAGCGTCCATGTCATTATCAGGGGTTTTCGGTGGTGTGATATTAGTAGATCCCTCATCTTCAGTAGCTGATGATGATCTCCTCATACTCCTGTCAGTTCCATCTTCCATACCAGAATCATGCCGTCTTTTCAAACCTAGAGGCAGCTGCGTAAACGGTTTACCTAGAAAACAAAAATCATTTGAGACTTCATCAAAAACATATGAAAATAAAGCTAAGAAGATTATTCTAATAAATTTTATAATAGTGTTAAGTTATTCATTACTAATGAGCTCACCTTGAAGAGCTTCTAAAGCTCTGATTTGTCCACTGATAGCATCAGCGACTTCATTAGAAGACAATCCATAAATTCCAAGTAACTCTTTCATGGTGTTCATGGCATAGTCTCTCAATATTCTATTTGCATTTGATGCGTCACCATTCTGCTGCGTCTCAGTCGTCTCCATCTGTTCCTGGTTCTCCTCTAATCTCTCATTTGCATTTATATCCTGACCTTTATCCTCATCAGAATCCGAGTCCCTTCTTCTCGGAGGCGAATTAGTCTTTATTAGTTGTGATATAGCAAAAGGATTTTTGGCACAAAACGTCTTATTTTGTAAATTACTAAAGTTTAGGACGGTCCGATCTCTCTCGGCGCCCTGATTAATTTGTAAACTATGTATGTACGAATGTTGAAACGAGTCTACTTTCTTATCCTCCGGTAACCTATTTTGGTAATTTGAGTCTATGTTTTCATTGGAGTCAGTGCTTAGTCTTCTGCTTAGGTCAACTGCGCCGCTTTTTAAGAGACTGAAGTTTTTGACACCAATTTTTGCATAATTCCCATCATCCTTATCGTTTTCGTCAACGTTTTCGGGCGTAGTTCTATCGTTTCCATTGATAGGACTGTCCGTGTCATCACAGTTTACTCCGTTTGAGTCATCTGAGAAGGCGGTAGCGTTAGGAGCACATCTGGGCTTGAAATTTTTTCTCTTGTTTCTTTTTGGCATGTTGTAGTATGGCGACATGTCGGTGCTGTGCTCCTCCTGATGCTCTGATGACTCCGGCCATGACGACGCTTCATGGTGCAGGTACAGCGGTTCCTCGGGCGCAGGCTGAAGTCTCTCGTGGATAGATTCCTGGTGAGCAGCCATCGCAGTAGTCATTGCAGTATTTGGACTCTTTCGAGGATCACAACCTGAAACGAGTCCGTCCTGCGAAAACAAACGAACACGTTTAGTTTTATATAAACAATCAAATTTAACTCAATACATTTTAGCGTCCAATCATAACAGTGATTCATTTTGGTTCAATTTAAATTGAAACAATGTGTTGAGAAGAAACAATAGTCTTTTGTTGACAATAAGATTAGCTGAATACTGTGGAATGTTTTGAATTTAAATTTTCTCTTCATTGTTTGGAAATAATAAAATTGATTATTAGCACATTTTGTTACCTGGGGAGTAACTTCATGGAGCAATCATTTCCTAATTGGCTTAATAAATATTTTAATCAGTCTTCAAGATCAGCCAATAGCAGTGCATCTGAAACAAGAGAGAAACGCGAATGAGTAAACATATCAGACAGCTTAACGGCTAAACAAGTTCGTTTCGAAATTGAGTAAAATTATACATCACGAATACAAAATATACGCTAGATAATGTAGTCTAGTCATTAATTCTATATTATTACAACAAAATTACTTTTTATAATGAAATAGGAGCCAAAAATCAACGCTGACATGGAACATATTAGGGCAAAAAAATCTTCAAACACCAAAATTTCGCGTAAACCAATTTGTGGATAAAAAAAAGCGTTCCGTTTTCTGGCTGTATTGACGTAATACTCTGTAATTTAAAAATAATTATAGAAAAAAAATACACGTCAAGTAACACGCATCGATCAAGTGAGTCTGTATGAAATTAATTATATTCAACATATTAGATCTATTTTCGAGAAAACAAGATTGCTTGGAGCGGTGCGAGAGAAAAAAAAACATGTATTCATGTCGAAATTGGTAACGTGGTTTGGGTGTACAATTACTTATTAAAAACTAATACAAAGATACGGCCTTCGCTCACTGCTACTATCGATCTCTCGTGTAAGTGGAACGTCATAGAATTGGTGTGTTTACCCTACTTCTTAGTTTCGGACGTTGACTTTGAAATTTTTGAGAATCAGTTACATGTTTTATCGTTAGTAGCCCGATTCGTAATTGGATGAGTTACTTTTTTAACTTTTACTGGTTTTATGTGTATTGGTAGTTAGAAAGTTATAATTACGTTATATCTATAAGCAATATTCGCCAGCTCATTTTGTTATAGTTTAGCTTGAATATAAAAATACTTAGTGTAGTTATGCGAAGATATTCAATTGTTTGTGAGAGCGCCAAACTAATGGATACCGAATCTTTTCGAAGCTTTTATCAGATAAATCATTTATTAATGTTTCTACTACTATATTCTTAGAAATAGCGAACATACATTAAGATTGTAGCAAAGAAAAGAGTCCGACGAATTGAGAACTCCTCCTTTTTGGGAAGTCGGTAAAAGTACAAAATACAATATTACATTTCAAAATGATTGAAATTCAATTGAACTTATACTTATACTACGTACATTTAAATTATATATTACATACGTTAATTAAACTCAAGTGACACGGTACCTCCAAGTATCCGGCTTATCTCCGGTTTTGACATTAAAATAAGTGAATGATCTAATAAATAACAAGACACATGTTTTTGAAGTATTGTCGTAAAAAAACTTCGTCAACGTCTGTTCGAATCATCAGCACTAATGAACATGGTATTTTTTTAGAAATATGAAGCAGAGTGATGGAAATATAAATTGTTGGACTATTTATGTGTTTTGATAGTAGGTGTTTCTGTGTTTAACCGACATTAATAAATAAAAATAGATAAATGCTTTATTGATGCAAATGCTAACAAAATGCTTAATATAGTTTAGCGGGTTTACAGTTTCATGAAGGCACACAAATGTTGAGACCCCGGCCCCTAAACTAGGAATGCCTCTGACTTAGGAGCTAGAGTTCTACTGTCACTTAGACACTATGAAAATCCTTATAATGAAACGAGCTGGTTGGCTGATACTAAAAAAAAGTGTTCGTTAATTTGAAATGTTTTAGAAAACAAATAATTATATATGTGATGGACAATTTTAAATTAAATTATTCTTTTTACTTAAAAAAAGGGAGGTTTGTAGTTTGACGTGTATGTATGCGTGTTTGTGCGCGATTATCTCACGTTTGGCTGTCTGATTTTGTTGCGGTTTTCAGCGTGTTTGTCAGAATTGGGAGAATCAGTTTGAAGGAAAATAGGTATTTTTACTTTGTTAATTTCAAAAAAACCCTTTTATCTTGTGACAGGTTCTTAACCGTTATAAGCGTCACAGATACATTAGTGATTATTATTTTTATTACCTATTGGATCAAAATTACTAAGTAACTAATCTTAGGTTTTCCCAAAATTAAGCTTTAAATTTTGCCTTAAATAATTCGTCAAAACGGGGTTTCGTCAAAACCAAAATGTTTTTAAGATCTTTAAAATGATAAATTGCCTTCCCCCTAATTGACTGTTGACAGATATAAATAGTGGACGTCACATATCGATATGTGTCAGCTAGTGAAGGGATTTTATCGATATGTTCATCTCGAACCTTCAAAAGTCGATGATTATGCAGCTGTCGTAACAACTAGCTACTTATATTGTTTCAACAAAACGTGTTTGAGTATGTAGCTGTAGGATTTTTTAAAGGTCTTTTTATTAGCCAAATGCTGTAGGTGTTTGCATAGAGAAACTTCTACTTATCTTGATGAATTCAAGGGTGTGTAATACTCGTACATCTGCTTAACCTGCATTAGGTATAAAGGCGTTATGATTCAAACTAAAGATACTTACAAAATCAATGATTAACCACATAATAAGCAACAAAACAGTATTGTTTGTTACCCAGAATACAAATCAGCTGTTTCCTTACTCGAAACAAACTTCAATTTATTACTCAATTCTAATGAAGTAATCAACAATAATATACTTTTCTCTTACTCATATCATCGCACCATAACATTACAGAGATCAGCAGCCTTAAAGGGTTTCATATTCCTTAAACGACAGAAGTAAACCCATTGTGGTATTAACAGCTACTTAAAAAGCAGAGCCGATCCATTTTGGATACAGCCTTGGTTGAAACAATATCCAATAATAACAATAAAACGAACGCAGTTATGCGCTCGCGCATTATTAATATTGATCGGGATCCAAGATGGCGGCCAAGATGGCGTCGCGAATAGCGGAAACGGATTAAATTGAAATCTAGATTGGGTGGGATCTTGTTTGTTTAATGATTTAATTTAGATATGTCTGTCTGTTTGCTGTTAACTAAATAGTGATGTCATCGCTGTTTTTCGGTTTTTTCAAGTGAGGTTAATTAGTGTTATTCTTATTTAAGTTTTGCTGAAAAAAGTCCCGTTAACTATACATATGTATATGTATCGCCAAGCTTTTCAAAGATATGGTTTAATACCTGATAGAATCCTGTAGATAACTTAGGTAGGTAGATACCTATAGCTTATTTTCATTATTTGAAAGCAACCGAAGCATGGCTGGTTTTTCTTTTTTTTCAGTTATAGTACGTAAGTTGTACTTCAGCAATATATTTATCCTTTCACATTCAAATAGTAAAGTTAAAGGTTTTCAAAGTCACAATGTCGCAAGAATTAGTTATTTTCTTATAACAATTGGATCAATTGACAGTTATCTTTTAATCTAATCTTTAAAATCCTAATTACTTGTAATAAAAGATTGCACAAGTTAGTTTTTATCTTTTTTCAGTTAATTACAAATTGTAACCTTTGCCCTTGATTTTTGTGTTCAATTAATTGCCTTTTGTAGCTGTTATTGTAATTAACAATAGGTTTGGGTTGTGATTTTGTAATACTTTTGAAAACATGTTATATATTGTTTTAATGAATGGTTACAAGACTTACCTCCCCACTCAGAGACATTTAATGGTTACTTAAGCTATTCCTTAGTGAAGGATTTGTATGACATTCCGTCACTAAGGAGTGTCTTGAGTAATCATTAAATGTCTCTGAGTGGGGAGGTAATACACTTGAAAGTAGTGTCAAAATCCAAGATAATGGCGCACAAATATACATACAGGTCAATCTATAAAAACAGACTTTTTCGAAGTCGGAAAAAATAAATTTTTGCGCATGGTTTTTGTATTATATTTAAACTAATATAAATCATGACGATCATAAAGTTGTAAATTAAATAGATAATTACGGCCGTATCATAACGGTTAGTTGTCAGATTAACATTCGGTAGAATTAGCAGTCAAATGTCTCTGTTAGGGCTCATACGCACTATGCGGGTAGCCGCATTACGGCTAGCCGCGCGGCTAACCGCAAGCAGAAGTATGTACGTAATATTCATTTCTATGCGCACTGCGATGCGGCTACCCGCAGACCGCTCCGGTCGCTCGGAGGGCTGCGGCCCGAGTGACGGCCAGCCGGACGGTTGCTATACGCACTGTGCGGTTCAGTCTGCGGCTGCCCGCCATTGAGTGACTGTTTTTTAGTTCTTCGAAAAATATTGCAAAATGCTTGCACTCATCTCGTCTTTGCAAATAAGGATGCACCCAGTACTTCTTTCTTTGTTTTTTCATCTTTACGTAACGTGTGTAAATGTAGTAAATGGCTGCAACTTCTTCCACGTCCATCTTTGAAATGGATCGACATGACCGCAAATCGCAACGGTTCTTCAACCGCACATTGCGGTTGCGAATGCGGCTGCCCGCGATCCGGCTGGCCGCATTCGCAACCGCATCCTGCGGTCAGCCGCGCGGCTAGCCGTAATGCGGCTACCCGCATAGTGCGTATGAGCCCTTAGATATTTTTATATCCTATTATGTATGGTTGACAAAAACATTGTAACGGCAAATGATTTTTTTTATCGCCAATAACATTGATTTTAGCAAAGGATTGCCCGAGTGAGTTGAGGTGGTCAGATAGGCAGTAGCTCCTTGTAAAACACTGGTACTCAGCTACATCCGGTTAGACTGGAAGCCTACCATAACATAGTTGGTAAAAGGCTAGACAGATGATGATGAAAAACTTTAATTTTTATCCCAATAGAAAGAAGAGACTAAGATTGTTATAATAATTTGAAGTACTTAGGTACCAAAATCTACAATGTAAATTTTTACAAGCAATTCGTTTTTTGTTCCAACTTCGTTTGTACAGCCAGCGAGACAAATAACAAATTGTATATTTAAGGGACAATGATTAATGACACTCAAAAGTGATTTTTTTTCATGCTGGTCATGTGCTCCGGCAAATTTTAGTGTTATTTTTATTTTAAACCAAGCTTATTGTGAATTCTTTTCAAAGTTTATTTTTATAGATTCTAGCTTTTGAATGTTAAAATTACTTTTTAAATGTATTTTTTTTCTATTTCAAAACTGTCATAACTCAGTTTATAATTTGTACTAACTGCAATATCAGTTTTTTTTGCAACTCAATAATTTTATATATATTTTATTTTACCCTGAAAATAAAAACTTAAAATTTTTTTTTTTGCTTATTGCTTGCGTTTTTTCTTGCTATCGTTACGCAAAGTATTGCAACAAAAACTTAACACGTTGTGTATCAGACCTTGATAATAAATATTTCTAATAACTCTGGAATGTGGTTCAATTATAACTATTGTTCACTTGATTATGGACAAACAATTAGGCTAGCCGGTTTCTTTAACCATGTTTTTGTCACATGTGTTGGGTAGATAAATGTCACGGTTATAAGCAGGTATGATATTTAGTCGGTTTGCTTAAGACTTTTTAACATCAAAAACTGTTTAAAACTAGGTTCATTATTAACCTAAAAATATGTTCTTTTTTCTAGGTTATAGTTAACTTAAAGTCTAACATATAAAAGAAGCTGTAACCATAAGACAATCAATAAAAACAATATTTATACCACAGCTACCCACGTTTCATATAAAATACTTAATTACATAGACTGGTAAAAAACTGCCTTTGGCTTCAACACATAAATCGATTACGGAAAACTTCTCGATTTTATGTGAAGTACGAATATAATCGATTATGTCTGTATGTCTGTCTGTTTGACAAACTACCTACCTACATATATACGCATATATTTGCCGGGGCTACGGGATTATTCGAAAGAGTTACCGCGGCCCTGGTTCATAAAGGGCTTAAGAAGGAACATGGTGGGTTTTAGTCAGTAAGAGTCTGACACTCCCTCACGCAGCGGGAGGGGTCATTTGATGATTTCCCATAAAAAAAGACTAGGTTCTATGAGCCTAGTTACCTTGTTTTGTAAAGAAGTTTTGGGTGGCTTATAATAATATATGTATATTTTAACCAATTAATAATGAATTAGCATCATCTTAAATTCTCAAATTCATTTTCACAACGTGAAAAAACAGTATTTTAAACAGACAAAGTCGCGTGCTCGGCTAATAAAGACACGTATGGAAAATAGATAAGATATACTGGCTGCGCCCACGCACCTAACTCGATCTAATTAAATTATAATATCGATACGCAACCGATTGAGTCGATAACTTTTTGATAAAAATTTTGTAATCGACTTTTTTAAGAGTTCGTGTAAGAATTTAATTTAGAAAGCGCTAATAGTAATTTGGTAAGCGTAATATGTAATTTTGTTTATCTAATGCGCAAATCGTTAGTTGTTTTTTTTAGTTTTTAAATTAATATTAAAGTAGGTTTTAAAGTTAAAGATACGATCACCTCACACTAAATTATCTGCCTAGCCTTTTCCCAAATATGTTGGGGTCGGCTTCCAGTCTAACCGGATTCAGCTGAGTACCAGTGTTTTACAAGAAGTGACTGCCTATCTGACCACCTCAACCCAGTTACCCGGAAAGTTTTCCTAGGCAGTCGTTTAAAAATACTGTTACTTATAAAATATAAATAATCACAAATTATTAAGTTTTTTTTTCTATGTAAAAAGTCAATAAAAATAAACTATCATTCTAATTTCAAACATCGTCTCCGTTCGGTCAAGTTCGGGAGCCGACGATAATTCAAAGCCGAGTATTCCAAGTGATCGTTATAGGCCGTAAAGTCACCAATAAAAACGATTAGCGCCCATTTGAATATTCAAATGTCGAACGCCGCTTCCAAAATGTGAATGAAATTTGTTACTGGCCAGTTAGAGTGAATGATGTGTAGATAGGACTTTTTTTATAAAATGTATTTTTATATTTGAATTGCACTTTTTATTTATTTTACTAAAAATACGTATGGCGTGGAGCGATTGTATAATTATAAAAAAATCGCTAAGAACATTTAGAAGTAAATAAAATAAAAATATGACAGAAACAAATTATTAGAGAAAAAAATTTGAACTGTAAAAAATATTATAAATTGGAATAAATCGAGGTCTACGCGCCGTAGCGTCTACGAGATTCGTAGCTCTACGCGTCAAAGCGGAACTGCGCGCACGCAAGCTTTCTCGCTTATTTGTCCAACACAACTGATTGGAAATCTTTCAACTTTAATTTTATGACATTATTAAACAATCGATATTATTTTATGACCAATCCTCTATTCGTATCTATTCAAATCATCAAAATAAAACTATCCATTTGAAATATTCCGAAAGTAATCAAATGAAGCTTTATAATTAATTACTTCGAGATAATATTTTACCTTTTAAAGAAATCATGTTTCTATAATAAACGAATGTTTTTATACATTTCTGGAAAGAGTTAAGAGGGATACATTAATCATTGTTGATGTATGCGTCTGCGCAGTAATTAACCTTAGAGGTTCTAATTGGTTAACTGTACCTAAATCGATGCAGTATATCATTGAAGTGTCAACGGGTAAATTGGCGAGTGTTAAACAGTAGTTAATATGTTTTGTTCACTTGTTGAAGCCCGGATGTTAGTTTTTAAGCGCGGATAACGTGATTGGGTAATAAATTTAATATTATAAGTATTATAACCGTTATGAAAGCTCACATTTTTATTAGATACATTTATCATTACGTAAGTAACTAGAGTAAGTATAATTTAGCGAAAGTTTACCTTTACCAGAATAAAATCTACGTACTTTAATGACTCAGTATTCATTAGCTACTGGCCATCTACAACGACGCAGTAGCCTCCTTCGTTACATGACTCAAAAAAAAAGTTAAAAAGTCAACGTTCTAAATTTAAAAAAAGCGTTCGAATTATGATTTAAAACGTGTTCCGGTGAAACTGGCCGACGGACATATCTAGCGGCATTATACGCGCGGTAATGACTGTACGCGCGAGTAGTCAGGACATGACTTAACTATTATACTGTAAATATACCAATTAATCAATTATAATAAAACACAGTTTTACAGAGTACATACAGCAATAATCAATAGATAAAGGTTAATGGAAACTCAGAAATAGAAATCATATCGAAGAAAATACTCGAACGAAAATTGCCAAAACACACAAGAAAGAAAGATTTATAGTGTTGTAAATTCACTTTGAATCGATTTCAGAACGTAAATACATAAAATGCATTAGCTACAAAATATGAAAGCACTTTTCATGTCTATGATACAGTTCAAAGATAAAAGCTTCATCAATATAAAAAATTCCGATGTCCGCTTCGCTCTCGTGTCTAACGAAGATAGTGTACTTTATAATAATATAATGTTTCAAATATTTCAAGGCTAACCGTTCTCAGCTGTCAATCATAATAAGCTATCTGACTCTTTCTAACATACATATGTCATGTTCTATCTATCCTTTTCCAGCGTACGCTCGATCGAACGCCGCGAGTTCTTTATTTGAAAATTTGATTTTAAATGTGGAATGAATAAGCATTATCTTAAGGAATACGTTCTTTATTTGAATTTTTAATTTCTTTTTTCGGTTCGACTACTGGCTTTGTGATTATTTTTCTTTATTCATTTGGTTGAGGATTTTGTGGCCTGCCTGATATATTAGGAGATGTAAATGTGTTCGGCATGTGTAGGTATGTTTTTTATTCGTTTCCAATTGACGTTGGGCCTTTTGTTTGGGAAAATTTCGTGTTCTCATAAGGATTATTTTTATGTCCAGTTTTGTTCTAATGTTATTCGAGATTTGCGTGTTTCGGAAGGCACGATAAACTGTAGGTCCTGGCTATCATTGAACATCTTTGGCAGTCGTTACGGGTAGTCGGAAGCCAGTAAGTCGGCAACCAGAAGGTAGCCCCGGGTAACTGGGTTGAGGAGGTCAGATAGGCACTCGCTTCTTGTAAAACCCCATTAAGTACTTATAGTTGAGAAAAAGGCTCGAAAGATGATTATTAATTTTATATAGGTACATTTTTGTTCTACAGATTCGCAGTAAGACAATGATACCATTTGTTTATGTAATCTTATACTGTAAGATTAATACTAAAGGTATTTGGAATGTGTCGTGTATATGAAAATAAACTCTTTAATAGATAGTTATCGCTGTTTCAGCGTCTGGACAACCCACGTGCTTTGTGTAGATCTAATTACTTTAGTTTTAAACGGTAATTAATAAGTAAGCTTTTTACTGTAAAAGGTTATTGACTGGTTGACGATGTAGATTTTGTGAGCTTATTAAAGTTTTTGTGTACTTATTCAACTAGAAAACATTTTTTTTTATAAAATAGGTACTTAATTTACAGTTCTGACTTTCCTATCATTTTATTATATGTATAGATAACTTTTTACAATAACTTAATAATAAATATATATACAACATACAACTAACTTATTACCTAATATATACACTTACTATACTTAATAGGAATGTGTACGATTTTGAAATGGGTTCAGTGTGTAACTTGATGAAATGGTTTAAGCATGATCAAAATATTTTGTAGGTACTGTAGTGCATTTAGCTAGAAACTTTATCATTGGTACTTAATGCGAGAGGAGTCATCAGAAGATTTATGGTGATGATAATCTGATGATAACCGTCTTAAAAAAGCTACCTACCTAAATACTTATAGGGAAGGTGTACAAAAAAAATTACTTTATATATTTCCCGGTACAAATAAAACCTTAAACTGAAGCAATTACAAACGTAATATAAACCAGCATTGATAAGGACCACCAGTTTGGACCCACCACGTCATTAGCTACCAACGGATCCGACGCACAAATCTGCGAATTGACGAACGTAAGTAATATAACACTTTAGTAGAGCAAACTGCAAACTTTTAGTCGGCCGACAGTTTGTTTGGGCTCATAAATCAGTATGAAGATGAATGGTAGTACGCACATTACAAAGATCAGGTATTTAGCCGGTATCAGACCGACTGAAAGATTGAAATCAAGATTTTCTTTAAAATTCGCCATATGTCGAGTCAACTGTCGGCCAACTATTCAGTCTTCAGTGTGTACAGGTACTCTTACACTCCATTTTGTAAACAATACAAAAGCTGTTATTGTTATAACTCTATATGACTATGGACCTTAAGTTTCTTCGGAGAACAACCTCTCCATATCAAAACATAACTAACAAACTTATTCATGCATTTGTAAAAATAAATTCCGTTCAATTTTGGATTTTAATCACGAATACTTAAAGCTTATATTATCAAATTGGAATCGCAATGTTAAGTTTGTAAATTAGGAGTAATTTAAAGAATTGTAATTGGAACTGTCCTGTTATAAGAGTGTTCTATTTTTGAATGTTTAAGGTTCGAAATTCAAAAGCATTTGGAATGTGTGTTATGCGTAATAGGCCATTCTTTGTTGAGCACAGGCTGTTATTATTAAAAGCTTAGCAAATTCTTATTTCAAAAATTTGGCATATCAGCGTCTTTGAAGGATGTGTATTTTTATTCGAACGTGTTTATTCAAAGATTTTTATTCAAATTACGATTGTTAATTCACACGCCATTAACGAGAAACATTAACTAGCAACAAACGAATTAAAATTAAACGTGCTGCGTACGACAGACACGCATTTCTCTTCCTTAGCGACTCGCACCTATTTAAAACTCCCATAATCCCATACAAAGAAACAGCCTAATTAAAAACCACAATGACAATTCGCTGTCTACGAACGAAGTCAATAATTTAATATTAATTATAAGCGGAAAGTTACCTATTTATTATGTAGTTTACGCGTCGTTTAGTACGAAGTGGATACGTTGAAGCACGGTACAGCTTGGCACATGTTTTTAATATTAAAATCTTAGTTTTCCACCACATCATCGCCATTTTCCTGTCATTGAAGGACGCGGTGACAGACTTGACACTTCAAAATGCGTTTGGCTTGCTTTGTGCATTGAATTATTAATGTTATTTTATTATTGCTATGTTAAGCGGTAGGCGTATCATATTGTACCTACTTACCTACATGCTAATGTGGAATACAATGAGTATATGGTTATGTAGACCAATGATTTCGTGGAGTTATTTTTATAAAGGAAGTTTGATTATCATTCGGAATATGAAATACTAAAGTTTTACTTTATTGGCATACTTAGTTATGTTTGCAATATTCCAAATTCCAAAAGAACTATAGGTTTTTCAAACCTTCCGCGCTGTATTTGACTTCATTAGACAATTCTTCAATTATCATTATTATCAAATTACGATTCTACATCATCATCAGCCTTTTATCGTCCCACTGCTGGGCTGCGACCTCCTCTCACACGGAGAAGGATTGAGCGTTAATCACCACGCTTGCTCAATGCGGGTTGGTGATTTCAGACTTTATAGTCCAGGTTTCTTCGAGATGTTTTTCTTCACCTTTCACCAGGTGTCTTAAGATATACTTTACAGCTAAGATATATATTATTAACAGCCAATTTTGTAGTGTAGGTATAGTATTTACGTTTAAGATTAAATATGTCCACGTCATTATTTACATAAGGCACAGTCGCAGCACTCCAATAGTTTCTTTGTAAGTAAATATTTGATTAATATTTCAATTATTTTATTTACATACGTTCGTTCTCGGAATCAACACTCAGCTCGGATTTCGGTTAAATGTTTTGTTGTTTTTAATTATATCAATTTTAAAGCCATATGAAACTGTACGATTTTGTTTGGTTTTAAAAGTAAAACAAGTCATTGAATTACGCTTGAAAAGTATTTATCGGAGCTAGTGAAATAAGAATTCTATATACTTTAAATAAATAAGTAAAAAAAAACATTTGTCTGTTTTTCAGTAAAAAAAAATAACAAAATGAAATCAAGATTTTTTGTTTATTTACCAATAGTTTCAATATTTACAGCATATTTCTAATCCCACTAAACATCTACAACAATGCAGTAAGCTTCAACTCACGCGCACATCAACCGACTCATTGCACAATTGTCTATAGGTAGGTACTTATCAACCACACACGCTGTCTAATCTACTTATTTTTTTGTAATTAAGCAATCAATCTCCACTTTAAAATGATACAGTCATAAATCTTCTCCAATCAGATATAATTTTTATTCCAATATAAAATCAGTAAAAGATTCAGAATGCTAAAGATTTTTTACAAACACTCGTAGAAATAAATCATTTGAAAATTGTTTTAGTTCAGGTGTTTAATTAAACGCATAAACTGTGGCTGTTAATTATTCTTCAATTTCTTAAAAAAAATTGCGGTCTGATTTGGTAGAAAAAGGTTGAAGCTAAATGCAAAATAAAAACTGTTAATGACTAATTGGATTTGTATTTAAAAAATGAGCAACAAATTAAACGGCTTCTGTCTCTATTCTAGGCCAACCTCTCGTGCTAAGTCTATTGTATTCAATGTTATAGGTCTAAAACATTAATTTAAACTTTTAATAGCTTTCACAATGTTTTCAAACCTACATTGTATTAGAAGCTAATAGTAAACGTAAAATAATAGAGCAGTTTCGCAATTTGAATTTGGAACTGTTAAAACAATTCCAATTCTAATTTCATTTTTGGAGCGTTTATTATTCCAATTTGAATGTTTATTATTCGAAATTGGATAAATATTATTCGAGCGCTAAAAACTATTTTCTAATCCTTTTTTTATCATTGTTTGTTGAGATAGCAGACGTAATACTAGGTAAGTATTTTATCGAAGCTTAAAATTGACCTTAATATGCAACGGACAGACAAACTGACAAAACCCATCATGGTATTACGTGCCACTAAACAACGGATGAAGAAATTCCAAGCAAGTTTTAAGATTACAATTTCGAGTGGCTAGATAATTCACTATTTAGCATACAAAGGAGAATTACCGTCGAGTTGTGCGTCTGTATGTCACACAGTTTATATATAAGAGGCCACGCCTTGTAACTGTCATATGTAGCCTAATTAGGCTTGAGGCGCGTTGGCCAACTATTAGATTTTATTATGAAATTATGTACAGTATCATTTTACAAAAGTGTTTTGGCTTAACGGTACTCGTTTCCTGTGGTTATCTGGATTCTATTGCTTTGTATGAATACTGTATTAGGTAGCGGGACTGACGTATGGACTTATGTGTCAATAGTCACGTAAATAAATAATAGACATTGTTATAAACGCACATAGTCGTAGAAAACTTGATAAAAGTAGCACTCAATAAAATACCTACAGCATTTCTTTCAAAGTTGTTTTTAATAATGTCCGTTCTAAGTTAATATTACTGATAAAAGCAATAAAACATAAAGCTAATTCTAATAAGGACATAAAACAAATAAATCCTGACACAATTCCATAGAAATTGAAAGAAAAAAAAAACGAAATCTGTCAACTGTCACTCGACCACAGACAATAAAAGTTACACAGTCCATAAATATAGAGTTAATAAGCGATCACCAGGAAGGCGCGATACTCCGAACTAGTGTCATTAAATTCCTCACACTTTCTTATTTAAATTCATAAATATCCGGTGTAAGTATTGTTATTGCTAGCCGCGTCACGTCCGACCGATTGCGCACAAACACACATACACACAGACACACAGACATACAGACATACAGACACACAAACACATATTATAAACGCACTTAATAAATCTAGGAGCAGTTCTGACCGCCATATAGCAATTATAGGTACCTACTTTCTTTAGTTTTAACGGTAGACGCCCAAATATAAAATTCGAGCATATTTCGATAGCTTCCGATTTTTATTATCTAGTTAAACGAGGAAAAGTTATCATAAATGTTTCTAAATACACGTATATTGGAGCAAAAACTAGGTTATTGTATAAAAGTTCGTAATTGCACCGCATAATGTAATAATACAGCCGTTCTATCAAAATAAATGTTTTTGCCGGTAATTGAGAATTTTATTACATATATATAACTTGTTTTCTTGTAACTAGGTTGTTGTGTAACTATACATGCAACATTAAGTAATTGTGTTCTAATAAAAAAATGGCGACTAAGATCTATTGAATATTTTGCAAAATGGTTACAAACACACAGCGACCAGTTTACAAAGACCCCCGAGCCCATTAAAATTAAGTATGACCAGGGCTCAACTTATTCTGGTCCACGCAATGCATAGTACAATGAATTCCATTTGCTACACAATAGAGCACACACGATTCCAAATTCAAATTTTAATTCAAAAAAAGAACAGTATGCTAGTGCTGTAGCGATGGCGTATTATTCGAGTAGGTAAGTTCGAATATATGAATCGGAATGCAGGTTTTAATTGTCTTTGAAATAAAAGCTTAGTAGATTTGCAATATAATAAACTTTATGAGCTTACATATTATGTTGGGTTAAAGAGGTTTTTGACTTCAGTATACATGGCAATAACATGCTGAAAGAATTACTGAAACTTTTTGAATAGATTTTTTAAGTTGTCAAAATCATTCGATATATGCATAATTCGAATAAAATCCTAACTCATTCACATCACTAGCACAACTTTAAGCGCGCGAAATTCAAACACAGTTCCTATTATTCGAATTTCGTATTCTTAATTCGAATTCAATTATTATTTTCAATTACCCACAATGCCCGCGGCTCGCGAGTTATAAGCTATTGTCCCATTTTTTTATTTATTCTCTTCAGCTAAGAGTACCCGCAGACTGCAAACTTTTAGTCGGCCGATAGTTTGTTTGGGCTCATAAATCAGTATGAAGATGGATGGTAGTGCGCACATTGCAAAGATCAGGTATTTAGCCGGTATCAGACTGACTGAAAACTTTGATTGGAATCAAGATTTTGTTTAAATTTTTTTTTTTGGCAATCATCGGCTCAACTGTTGGCCCACTGTTTAGTTTCCAGTTTGCGAGTACTCTAAGGCGTTGGTTGTATTGTAGTGAAATTTTTACGTAGGCTTCATTACACATTACATTCAATTTCAACATTTTCAAACACGAAGGTTTTATGCTAAGTCGAGAACTCAGAAACAAGAGGTCGTGATATTACAAAAAAAAACTATTGTGATCGATCACTGCTATACGTTTGCGGACCTTTGAAAAAGTTTAATTAATTTTCGCCTTATCTCAACAACTATGTATGTCACTACATAATTCATAGAGTCGGTAGTTGATAAAAACAATATCTTTTATTTTTATTCTAATCTAGTTAATTATCACCTGGAGGCTTGTCTGACGTCACCGTTCCAGTTTAGAGTCTACATTTTTCAAACAAACAGACAGTTTCGGATCAACTAAAGATTAATGATCTCACTAACAGAGCGAGTCGGATTTCGCAACACGAATTACCGGTACAAACCGCTTTGGTAATAAACAATTCGACCACTCGATTAGGAAAAAAGTCGATTATCGATACCAAAAATTGTATTACATCACATCACTACGCTGTTGAATTGGCGCGCGAATCGAGATATCGAAAAATGAGCAAAATAATTTAGTTGATTAAGGAAACTGTCAGTTTTTTGTATTGTATTCTCAGAATCGCTGAATTATTACAAAACTTAAAACAAATTTTATCTCAAACAGTTACCACATTAAATTCCGAGAATAACAAAACTGTACTGTAGTGAGTACATTTTGAAGAAATTCAAAAAAGGAATAACAGACGCCATTGGTAAACAGAGCTGTTATTATAAGCCAAAGGGGAAAAAACCTAGCGAGTTCGTCGACTCCTATGTTCCCAGCCACTCGAACATTTTATAGAGAAAACACTTCAAAACTTATATTACTATTTCCATACTTTAATTACGTACTAACGCCCACATGGACAACTCACTCACACATATGCGCAGCAATTATAAGATAAACATATGGCCTTCTTACTCAAATACTTATACGAATATTAGGTTACTTTCCTGTGCTTAAAAAGCTTGTCTGTTGAAAAATGTGGCTGCGTAAGTCATTATTTTAAACTAAAGTAGAAGATTTTTTAGTACGTTTTTATGTTTAGTTTACATAGAACTTCGCTGAAATGTAAGTAAGTTCGATACAATGTCTGCTAGAGTGATGCTTACGCAATACAAACTAGGTAACAATTTTAAGTCCAAACCATTACTTATAACAGACAATAAAACTATAAAAATATTAGTAAAAAAAAACGTTATAAAAGTAATTGCTCATTGTGTCGTATGGAATTGTTACTGGCACGCGTCACGTCGCCACAGGAAAAAGAACCCGTTCCACATTCAAATTGGAATAGAATTTGAATAGGTACGCGATTGTCATTGGTTGACAATCAATCATTATGGTTTTTGAAATTCGAATTCCTCGACATACGTGAGGTTCGATTTGATCAGTAAGTGGATAGTCGCCGCTGGGGCCGGTCGTCTATCAGATAATATACATTGTTAGTTTTTGTTACAAATCCTGTTCTCAACGATTTCTATTTGAGTACGTAATGTTTATTGTGATTGGAGCCATGATTATGGCAGAATTACGCGAACGTACTCAGAAATCAACTTTGAGAGTATTCAACTTTTTTTTTTACTCAGAACTGGCTTTTGTTTTACTAATGGCCAGATATATGATAAGTTAGCTCCTTTTATAGATAAATGATGGTTTATATAATATTTGAGAGGCTTGGTATCAATCATGCGCGCTCAACGGAAGTTGACAGTCAAATACATCGATTGATTAGACATTTTTGGTTAATGAAGTCTAAAAGTTTGAAACGAGTTCAATTTATACGGGTCTAATTAACTAAGGCAGGTAACTCGGTTAAAACTACTATATATCTTCGCAAAAACAAGATAAACGGAAGGTTTTCAAACTGGTAGAATCTCATTCATTGGTAATTTATTATAGCTGGTCCAGATGTTACATTTAAGAGTAATACAATTCAAGTAACAATTTTTTTATGAAGATTTTTGTATTGTAGATGTTACCATTTAAAAAAAAGGATCTTGACTAATTGAGAATCTCCTCTTTTTTGGGAAGTCGGTAAAAAATTAGGCAGATCGACAATATATCCATTTTTACAACTCAACATTAAATTCTTAAATATTTTGGGCATTACAAAGAAAACAACAAATACTTATCTCAATTCGATACTCGTCTTAATCAAAGAGTATTTATTTTTGTACTTAAACGAACGTTAAACACTACAGAAGCTGGGAAAAGAAACTTCTCGTATATTGACATAAAGATTTTGTCATTTCACTGGTAGGGAATATTGTTTTAAAGTGTATTTTTTTTTATCTTGTCTATGAGAAGTTCTCTTGCGGGACTGGTGTAATATTTTCGAGATTATGTACTTATCTATATACAGTTATATTAACTAACTCAGTTATGGTGTTTTTTAGAACATAGAACAAACATTTACCTAATGTTGATCACTTTCCCTCTTCTCTAAAAAAACAGGAAACAAATTGACAGCAAACGTCAACCCGCCATTTTGAATTCGCCATTAAAACAATGGCGTTTAAATCGAATTGCTTTCTTATTTTAAGCCAACTACGTCAAACGTTAATCTGTAAATAATTACTGGGAATAAAAACTAAGCTAACTATCTATAGTGTAGTGTAATAACTGTTTTCCATCAAACGTGGTTTCTAATCGAAATCTGACAGTATATATTTGGAGCGAAGTCGAGTACCGTAATGGCCGCGGGGGCAATACAATTTGTGTATGACCTGTATGAGATAGTTACGTATTTATTTGACGAAAGAATTCGTAGATTTTTGCATTTTTTCCTCGCTTTTGAACGCATTGATACTAGCTTTTCTAATTCCGATTTCAGAAAGTTGCAAATTGGTATAAGTGATCTAAAAAATATGTCTGATTTGCCATTTTGCCGCGTCCCGTGGAAACTACTGAACGTAACGTGATAAAATATAGTCTACGTTACTCTGGAAGCGTGTAGCTTTCGATCAGTGAAAGAATTTTTCTAATCGGTTTGGTAGTTTCGGAGCTTTTTGGGTACAAAAAAGAAGTTTCCTCTTTTTTATATTACTAGGTTCAGATGACTTTTATCTCAACTTACAAATATCAAAGTTACACAATTTCCTTAAAAATCGCAATTAAATAGAACAAACTAGAAACTTAAATACCGCAAAAAGCTCGGTTCATGGTCGGCAAAATGTTAACCGCTTCTGTATGCAATTAAAAAATAATAATTTATTTTAAACAAAACTTGTTTAGCCAAAGTATATGTTGTTACATATATTATTATGTATAATGTTTCAAATCGTAATTATGATCATTTGTACGAAACCTTAAACACGTGTAAATCTGGGTATATTTATAAAATTTTGATGTGTTTGAAACGAAAATCTCAGGAACTGCTACTCCGAATGGCATTATTTAAACAAACTTAATGCAAATAATAATTATTAAGGTCAATAGTGTCACAATTCAAATACGTTTCTGTTATATCGACTAAAAGATATGAAACAGAAGATAAGACTAATTATTGCCCAGTTAGACTGTGTTTGGGCAAAAATCTATCTCTGGGCTACACTAGATTGCGAAATGATTATATTTGAATAATAGAATTTGCTTTGTTTTACCTATTTAGGTAGGACTTATTAATTATCAAACGCCTTGAGGGATATAGCAATATAACTGTAAGTTTTTGTTATATGTATTATGTACGTACTATAGGTTTACTTGACCATTCGGAAGCTTTAATCTTACTATCACTATAGAAAGTAATCACTATCTAATATCCTAGTATCTATACGCGACCACAGAGTAAATTAGTACAGCTTGTCAATTCCATTTCACACAACAAAAAAAAGATAACACATAGTTACAAAAATTACACCGTTTATTACAAAAGAAAGTTACAAACATGGCAGACATATATAATATAAATTTTACAAACAATCATTTCGAAGGTTCAAAATCTATCAAGCGTGAATTACAACAGTAATGATACTTTAAAACTTGCGTAACACACGACTGTACTATTATTTTGTTCTTATCACGATCATATACCACATGTCATGTCGACGAGTAAAAATCTTTTGATCTACGACCGCTGGCGAACGCTTGTGATTGGTCGGTTAGCGCACGAAATTAATTAACTGTTGCAATAATAATTAAGGTGAAGAATTACAGTAGCACAGATTTAAGATTTTTTGTCGTCGAAGGAATGTAAAATGTCTTTGCAAATATTTGATTTTTGTGAAATAGGTAACTGGGATTGAGGAAGTCCGATAAGCAGTCGCTCCTTGTAAAACACTGGTGCTCAGTTGCATCCATTTAGACTGGAAGCCGACCCCAACATAGCTGTTTTTTTTACAGCTGATGAAGCACCTACAGTTTTAAGTGAAACTAACTTTCATTTATCAAATTATTTACCTACATCATCAATAACGATTATAACAAGGCGTAGTTTAGACCCATCTCAACGTTTTGTCGTAGGCGTACCCGTCTTGTCGTACTGTAAATCTTTACACTGTGGTATGTGTAGTAGCAACCAATGTTGCTTTATCTGAGTCGTGCATCGAACTTAGTATTATTTTGAGAAGTAATTATTAATGTAATGGCCACCGAATTTCTGGCCAATGCAAACTAACAATAGCTAATGAATAATAGAAAACTGGACTGTCCAAGTAGCTGATATCGGTCTTAGATAAATGATGAATGCGTTTTCGGTACAGAGCTGATTTTTTTCTAAGTAATTATCTCAAGAATTTGTTTTGCTTTCTTTGGTTGGTTACGAAAGTTTAGTTCGTTTTGAAGCGATGTGTTTCGAAACTTAATTACCTTAATACGAGCTAGCTTATTATAAAACTTGGTCCTAGGAAGGTACTGGCTTTAGTCTTAGATATAAGCCATTATCTAGTCTGGAACAAAGTTGAGCTAAACCTAGTACTAAACGCTGTACTTTTTAAAACCAAGTTTTATGTTAAGGTGCAAGGAGTCTAAGTTCTGGAGAAAAAGCAGTCTCCGAATAGCTATCAGGATTCACCGTGAGAATATCACATCGTGAAAACGAGTGGAAACATTCGTTGTAATAACCATGGGCAAAAAGTTCAGTTGAATGATTTCGGCAAAGAATCTTCGAGCCGGCTCGTATACAGAACACCGACGTAAATTTGACAAAAGAATTTTATGAACGTATAAATTCGTTGGAGAACGTCATTCGATTGGTGCATCTTAAGACGACTGCATATCGACAGATTTCGATGATTTTTTTTTTTTTATTCTTTGGTCTGTATAATTCTGTTCATTAGTCAATATAGCGTCCCATTGCTGGGCACAGGCCTCCCCACACATAGAGAAGGATTGAGCTTTAATCACTACGATTGCTCCTTCTTTTAATCAGTCATAACTCGGATAAATATTCTGCTTAAAAAAGTTTAACTAAATGGCTCCGAGCTTTTATATTATATTAGCCATCCAATGCTATACATTCACGTCTTAAAACTATCAATATTTAATTTAATACCACTGATACGAAAACTGGTAAATACAGTAGCTTATAAGCTTCCAAAAAAGCTTCTTGACAATCGCATCTGCAACCACCTTAACCCCCAGTTTCGGCGAAACATCGTCTTTTTGCTTCCACATCACAAGTCGTTCAATTACGTCCAAAATTAATGATTGAACACATTTTTAAGTTGCACCGTATTTACACAAACCCACACATAGATACATGGGGAATCTCACAATAGGAATACAACGCCATAAATGGGTGCGCAACCAGTTATGATTGCTTATGATTCGCGTATATTCACTGGTTAAGAGAACCCACTGGTTTAAAGCACACTGCAGACTAAATAGTCGACCGACTTTTGCGGTGGTTGTTGAAAATATTCATTATTCGCTTCTTGGAGAAATTATGTTTAGCAATTTAAATAAAAAATGGTGTCTAGTCATTTTTAGATTTTCATCTTATTTGCAAGTAACTCGGTACTTTTTATCACACACTATAGCAAACTTTTATGTGGATGGTAAACTAAGATGAAAGCACAATAATTATGTGCAAAGCTCTGCGCTCGCGCATAGAGCCAGATAATGTTTTTTTTTTTTTATAGGAAATCTATTATATTCTAGGATATTTTTTTTAAAGTCTTTAGTCAGTCTTTGTAATGTGCGTACTACCATTCACCTTCATACTAATTTTAAGAGCCCAAAGCATCGGCCGACTAAAAGTTTGCAGTATGCGGCAACTCTATACATTTTTGTAGCTTTTGTTTCGCATAGACTGTGTTCATGCATTTTAATTCGGTTTTAGTGATACTTGAATTATTATTGCTATTAGTATTTGTGCTTATGTTACTTAGTTGCAATATGGCGCCGGAATAAGGGTGGGTACACTCCGTTTTGATTTAGAATACTGCTTTATTTTATACTGTGGCATTTTTTTAGTTTTTTTTTTTTTTTAATTGAAAAAATATATACTTAATTAGAAATGGTATATAGGTAATTTCTATGTTACAGAATTCGCGCTTAACAATGATGTCTTAAAAAGGGTTGATAGGTTCTTAATGGTTCCGGGAAAATGTGTTTTTTCTAGACTTTGTTGTTACTTTGTAATAGATGTTCTGTTATTTTATTAATTGTCCTTAGACAATAAACTTAACTGAATTAGCACTTAATTGAAGTAAGGAGTTAATTGCGACATTTAGTTCATCGAAGTTTTGTAGCCATAATAGACTTTTTACAATGTATTTGCAAATGACAAGAAAAGCATTATTCAGATAGAAGTATTTATCGTTTATTGAAGGGATATGTACTAGAAACACGTTATAACCACGGACTTTAAATAGATATGTTATCTGCGATCAGAATCGAGTAACAAATGGACAAAAAACGACATACAATATGAATTCTTAATCATAAAAATTGTTATTCATAATGATACAACAATCCATATCCGTAATGTTGCCATGACAAAAAATAGTTTTTTTTTTGTTGCAAACTTGTGGAACGTAAGTTTTCAATCTTTGTAAGAAAACATATGTTAGTTATAAAATATTGTTTAGTATAAACTTCAGTAGATTAACCGACCCATTAAATTATTAAACGGAAGCCCGATTAACAAGTCCATTAAATAAATTTTAATAAAGCATGTAAAATAAAAAAAAAATGTCTACCAACATCATAAAAATCCGGACCAATATTTCAAATTAAGAACAATTCAAATCAAATTTCGAATTCTCGTTAGAGCAGGACGCCCGTAGGGTTGATGACCCGTTGAAATGTCAGCACATGTCTATCCCTCTCTCTCTAGCTAGTTACACATATCTCCGTCCTACTCACACGCGGAGATGTTGATCTTGATACGTCACATTTTTAATAAACGAACTTCGTATGACATGCCGCACGGAAATTCGTTCCAATGATTAATATGGCCGCTCCAACCGTATAAGAAACTAATATAACTCTGTTTTTAAATGTTATTAGAAATATTGATAGTTCCATGTCATTGCTCGTGTTTGTGATCACCCGATAAACGTTTCGTAGATAGAAAGTATGACAGACTTAAATTGAATGCACGAACGCGTAGGCAGCAAACGCAAAAAACGTAAGGAATCGACCGTCTGTCTTACACATCTATGATGTAGTTCAGTTTTTATTGTGTTTTAGGCAACGAATCGCAGTTAAGTGTGTCTTCATATACGTACGTTTAAGTACGCCAATTTTCGCATGGTTGGCTATTAATTAGAACAGTTGTCTGTAGACGGGTCCGCCTCAATAACGTAATAATCTTGTCGCCGTTGGCGTTTCTTGCTTTTGCTCGAATTCTTATTTTAATTTTGACATTAATAAGTGCGGCGGTACGTATAACAAAACAAATGAAAAACGAGCGAAGCTATCCAACACAAAAAACGCCGAGATGTGAGTACTAGACATCACACCGCGCGTTTCATTACATCTCAAATAAAAAAGTTCATATTTGACGTTTAACAAATTGTTCCTTTTTCAAATCGACCAATGAGACCATTGTGTTCACTCCTAATGGCGTGTTCTATTTTCAAATCTCATTCTCTTTTCAAATCTGGCTCGCCTTTCAGATTCATTCGAATTTGGAATGCGTCGGTTGGATACATCCACGTACATTTTCCCACACGACTTTTTAGTTAAATGACTTGATTAATTGGATGTTAGTTTGATTGTTGCGTCTCGTCTTGTTCATGTCGCAAGACTGTACTCGTAGCTCCGTCAACAACTAGCACTGTATCCATCCGACGACATGACGGAGTGGCCTCGCGAACAAAACATCGAATATGATATACTCATTGTCATCACATAAATTTGCGACGTGTCCGCGCGGGTGGCCATACAGCATAAAACTTTAATCTGAAATATGCATCAGAAAAACCCCGAAATGGCCAAATGTCGCGCATCTAGCCAAGCGGGAGATATTGCCGAAATGCATAAACATCAAAGGGGTTTTTGTTAAAAAAAGATTTTAAAATCGAAGGGCGCGTCCCCATCTAGGCAAAATGGCGTCCGAGATTATAATAACGATTTTAAAAGTCCCCCTCGGTTTTTTATTTTTAGTTTTTTTGGGAAGGGTTGAGTAAGTGGACTTAGGGAACGATGGAAAATTTGACACTACAGTTTCAAAAAATAGGGTGAAAGTTTTGCATGTTTGTGTCCAGTGAATTCGGCAATAGTTATCGGGGGAATATAAAATATTGATCGGCACTACTTATTGAGATAAAATCTGTTTCTCTTTTGAATTTTTTGTTTGGGCGTAGATAAATAATAAGAGAGTGTCGTTATGGAAAATTTTATTCTTTCCCATTGTTGTTACGTACGTAGACATACATTTATTCAGGGTGCTTAGAAAAGCTTATTTATTACATAGAAATGTTATGTTATAATTCAAAGGGAATTAATGTCGTTTGATAGATATTAAACATTTCATATCATCATATTTATATATGTACTGAAATTTTAACTACAAACGGAACTTTTCAATGATTACAAGAAAAGCAGACCTCAAATCCCAAAAAAAAGGAAACAACCAACATCAAAATAATCAGTCATATTAAAACAAGACTCTACGGTTAACCCTTTCAGCCTTGGTAAGCGTATCAATTCACGCGTACAATTAGGGCCCATCTTAACCCTACAACTGCTACTGGTCAATACGACGCGGTAACTACGACCGAGGCCGCCGTGATTCGACCAATTTAAGGCCAAATCCGTACCAATTGTCGTCAGAGACGCTTTTATCAATAAAAATAAAAATCCTTCGAGGAAGTCACCAATTTGTTCAAGCGTACCACCGTGATGGTGATTCACGAACGAGTTTCAACTCTATTTGTAGGAGAATAAGATTTATTGTCTGTTAAAAAGATTTGATAGATTGTGAAATCAATTAAATTAGTACTTTATTGATGGGCTCTGTTTATTGGTGCTGGTCATTTTAATACAATGTTACGGATTCATATTTGGTATTCATAGTTGAATCGGTCCTCAGATACATTTTAAATAATGTTTATAATCACATGTCATTGAGCATAGCTTTTAAATACAGCAGTTTGAAACAACACTTAACTAAATGTTGTGTAAATAGCCACCGTTTATATGGCAACAATTATGTATTTGATTCCATTGATTACCCACTTAATTACAAAATAGGACGCGATACGCACAAACTACTAATTATTATTTCAAATGCGATCAATAATCCTTTTAATTTGATTGGCCATTGCGTATTCACGTCCCGTTACTTCACGCAATAAGCAATACTTGACCATAAAGAGCAACAATAAAATAGAACCAACAAAATGATATTTTCCACCTATAATGGCCGTTTGGTACGCCCAAAACGGCGTAGAAAGTTGAAATAATAATAATATTTGACGTATCACGAACGTATTTTCATCGAGACGTGAGCGGGAACAGAATCCGGGACTTGCATACTGATTGCTTAAGTTATTGCGAGTTTTCCGAACGCATACGTTTCCTCGACACGTTTTCTGTGGAATCGCGCGATTTTAAGTCGGGGCCACTGCGGAGCGCGCTTCGAATGCACGCACGCACCGACAGGGTTAACTGATGTCGATTTCTTGTATAATTGATTGCATTAGTTTATCATATTATGTAACTTTATCTGCTATAGATTCAGGGATTAATTTTGCATTTCATAAGTTTCTTTTAATGTTTTCAAGACTCATGAAAATCCTATTTTAGGGATTGTTCATGCCAGAGACACTGAAAATCTTGAATTACCTAATGAAATAATCCTCGCAATTTGGATTCGTTCACGCACACAGCTGCTACCTCCATAAATAAATAGTTCAATCATTCCTCACTTTACAATAAATAACAAACGTACCTAATACAACATTTAAATAACCAATAAACTGCCTACATAAATAAAATAAATATCAATAAAAAAATAGAAACCGATTGTCGACTTCATCCATTGTGAAACAGTTGAGCGCATGCGTAACCCGCATATTAAGAACCGTCGCTAACTACCAGCGAAAACGGGAAACAATCGCCGTTCCATATTTGAAATCGGCCGTTTGAATATGGAACTATTTAAAATTTCGAATCCGTTTGCGTTATCGCCGCGACGTGTTGGCGTTTTCCGATTGTTCTTTTTTTGAATTTTTATTTTTTTATTTTAGTGTTGTTACTTAGGTATATCCGTTTTATGATAGTTTTAAGTAACGGTTGTTGGTTCCATATTTAAATAGAGGCATATCCTGGCGGCGAGTTTGAAGCGCTTGCAAATGAAAGAACATGTCGTTTATGTTTAAATGACCTGCTATTAAGTCTTGTATGAATCAAAATAACTTGAGCATAATACTAGAGATTTAACTATTAGTAAAAGAATGAAAAATGTTTATGTTTCAAAGAAGACCTAGTTAGTTAGTTAGTTACAGCCTATTTATCGTCCCACTGCTGGGCTGCGGCCTCCTCTCACACGGAGAAGGATTGAGCATTAATCACCACGCTTGCTCAATGCGGGTTGGTGATTTCAGACTATATAGTCCAGGTTTCCTCAAGATGTTTTCCTTCACCTTTTTATCAGCCATTGGTGTCTAAGATATACTTAGAAAGTACATACAAACTTAGAAAAACTAAAAGAAGACCTAGAAAAGTTTAAAAAACCAACGGTTAAAAATGAAAATGAATTGAGCCATCGATCAGAATGACAAAAAGCAACAAAGTATTAAAAGTATTTTTTATTATTAAACATTATCCGAATATGTTTCACAAAGGTAGAACAATTGTATTGTTTTAAAATCCCACGGTGCAATCATCGGCCGGATTTTTATGCGATTCTATTATAAGTCTGTTACTTTGTAACTACAATATTGCATTTATTATTTCGAGAGCTTTTTTGTGTTCGAAATTTGAATATTGCTATGTTCGATTTTTGAATTTTTTCATAAAAAGAATGTAGATTCAGTTACAGATGCGGATGACGTTACTTTTTTCGTGACAAAAGTATGAATATCTGTGTGGTATTTTCGCTTTAATCTAAATATATAAAACTCAAAGGTGACTGACTGACTGACTGACTGACATAGTGATCTATCAACGCACAGCTGAAACCACTGGACGGATCGGGCTGAAATTTGGCATGCAGGTAGATGTTATGACGTAGGCATCCGTTAAGAAAGGATTTTGATCAATTCTACCCCCAAGGGGATAAAATAGGGGATGAAAGTTTGTATGAAACTTTGTCAATTTTAAACCGATCGGACTGAGACTTTGCATGCATAAAGCTACTATGGCGTAGGCAACCCTTAAGAAAGGATTTTGATAAATTCCATCCCTAAGGGGATAAAATAAGGGATGAAAGTTTGTAAACATCTTCTTAGATTTTATGAAGAAGTCCTGATGACGAATCAGAATTTTATGATGACGTTCGCTTAAATACGATTTTGATTAATTCAACCCCCATTCAACCCCCACGGGTGATAAAATAAGGGATGATGAAGGATGTAAAATGTATTAGTTTGAACCTATCAGTACGTAATGCGACTGCTAAGTGCTAATCCTAATTATACTGTCACGTGAAAGAATGCTCCTACGGGATAAGTAGTATTTTGACTATTCTATATTGCCCACGCAGACGAAGTTGCGGGCAACAGCTAGTTTACAATAAAACTTGAAGGATCGATGACAGTTACAAATAAATACCGGGAAACTATAAGACGATGCATGTGCTTATTTTTTCACGTGAATCTGTAAGAAATGGAGCGA
Source organism: Helicoverpa armigera (assembly GCF_030705265.1). Classification (NCBI taxonomy): domain Eukaryota; kingdom Metazoa; phylum Arthropoda; class Insecta; order Lepidoptera; family Noctuidae; genus Helicoverpa; species Helicoverpa armigera. The sequence continues at coordinate 2,935,955 of NC_087145.1, read as the reverse complement.
GCAACTTTCGACAATAACATCGCGAAGCCGTAGTGTCCGCCAGTCAGGAACATAAATAATGTTAATGCTGTATAAAAGGCGTTTTTCGATGAATTTATTCCCAAAAACGTTCGCTTTTGTGGCGAAACCAGGCCCGGGAAGTATAAAGTTGTCCATAAATAATTCATGACGTACACTTTTGGGACTTAGTGGTCGTAAGTTGCACTCCAGATAAAATAATGTTCCGACTTGCCAAAATGTCACGATTCAAATATAGTTTTTTTCTTAATTTTTCACCCGACGTATAAGGCAGTCATTAGTCTGCCAATCCGTTCTTTTAAAATCTTATAAATCCAAATTAGAATTCTCACAACACATTGTTGTACAATCGATATCTAATATCGATTATTAACGACAATTATCTTCGAAGAGTACAGAAAAAGTTAATACTTCGTTTTGTGAATACAGATGGACGGACAAAGAGATGGCTAAACGCAAGTCACTTCATACGAATTACCGCCGCTTTGTTTCAACCTTCGACTGACAAAAACATCATTTTTAATATCAATACGCCTCGATTCGATACTCGAATGTAATTATACACATTCGATTATAATTATTGAGCTACGTTCTAATTAAAGTGTCGATACTCGATGCTCCAAAAAGCCGTTGTCAAAAAAAAAGTTCGACGCACCAGAAATCAGAGTTTGAAAATGGAAGACCATTTTAGCGCGTGTATTCGAAATTTAAATCCTTTTTGGTGTCGCTGGCCAGGTATTTGAAATTGGAACTTGAATAATTCAAATTATTGATATTATTTTAGGTATTTTTTGGTAATGTCATGCTGCCAGTATGTCAGCTAATTAGCTGATCCATTACATCGATTGCCAATATAAGCTTAAGCTTAATATGCGAGGGATCCTACATTAAGCTCTTTACTAATACTCTTAGTGCTAGCTTCAATTTGGCTGATAAACCAACCCTAGAGGAGGCAGAACCATAAACCATAAAGAATGGTTGTTTTTAGCTTTGTCTCTGATCACATACGAACGAATGAGATTATAAAGGGGGTCCGGTCACATCAATTATTTTTGTGAGCTTAGCTTTCCATTTTTAAAATAAACTCTGGCAGAGGGGAGTTAAATAAAATTACATCTGATGAAGGGGTGAAAATTCTAATAAGAACATATTTTTGGATGATTTGTATACGACAGTTTTTTTTGTAGTTATGATTAAAAAAGTATGGAATTCGAATTTTGGTCGTAATTAGAAAATATTTGACTCTGCCAAAAACTGATAAATTCACTTTAAAATTGCAACGACCGATGTACTGAAGAATTTTAAGATACCATCGAATCGGTGGCTCTGGTTGATAAATTCGACTTTTGTATCTTCGAAACACTGAATTCCTTTAAATATTTAACTTTTTTTTTAACTGAACGAAAGGACCAACTTGAAACGAAATTTTAATTCGTGATCATTATTTTCAAAAATCGAATCCATTCAGTTAGACAGCACTTAAAGATTCCCATGTCATTCTGATTTTAAATTTAGAATTACATCATCATCGCTAATACAGCCAGTACTTAAATTGTGTTCCTTTTTTAAATAAGGTTCGTTTATTTGAATCTAGTATTAGTTTCGACTCACTGTTCCTGAGAACGTCGTATTAGCCTCGGCGATATCTCCCGCCAATTTCTAAACATGGCGTTCGACAAAATACCTGGAAACAAAAATGAAAACATTAGTCCGATACGGAATGAGATGCGAAATCTGTTTGCTAAGGAAATAATGGCGGATTATTCGAGATTTTATTGGGAAATGTTTAATGTTGTTAAAGTTTAACTCGTATGAGAAATAGAATGTCTTCTTGGAATCAGTTCGATTTGCTATACTGGTTGGAATGATACAAGAATAATTGATGGACAGATAAATTGTATTGTTGACACTCAATTTTGCATAAAGGCTTTTTACTGTCTTTTGTGATCAAGTAATTAGAATTCACTTGGTGTCAAACTTACTCTCGTATTTCTCGAGTAGAGCTTGAGTCCATTCGCAAGCGATTTCAATTAATTTAATTAACACGAACCACAATTAAGTTCCAAAGTCATTCGTTCAACCAATAAGAGATCGATCGCCTTCCAAATTTAAAATCAGATAGAACGCCGACACAATGGAATGGAACGAGCATGACGATTCAAATATTTTCGAAAATGGAATATTAAGTGAACGCCATTATGTGAACGAATGATTACTAGACGGTAACGTGTTATTAAAAGAATATATTTCGACTGTGTATGGGGAACCAAAAAATAAAAACATTCATACTGGTTCTCCTTTTTTGATGAATAGAATCCAAAAGCAATGCTATTGTGGTGTACAGTTATTTGAATAAACATCGTCTATTTAGTCTACTTAGTCGTCTATTACCATTTGTGTGGTCTTCTCAATACAAATGGGGCAAACGATTAATAATCTCCGTAGTATTCGTCGAAGCAGGCTAGTTTCCTCCATGGGCACATCTCATACATACAAAAGGTTGTCACGGCTATTATCCACACGTCTCGAGTCGGCATTCGATATTATATTGATTATAATATCATAATAAGAAGTCCCCGTTTGCGTATTGGGGTCAACGACTTGAGTATGCTGGCCGCGTGTGATGGTATGCGTCAAATGACCCCTTAATGCGACTTATTGGTTACTCATTTAAAGTGCACGCACAGACTGAAATAACACCAACTACAAGAACATTTTCACACTGTTTATTTAGTTCCCCACATGTCAGCATTTTTACATTCTGTGTGTTGGACCCACATTTTCCAATAAGGCGATATAAATTATGTAATAAACATGAATTGCTCGTCATTTAAGCATCAGACATAAAATTTTATCGTTGAAACGCCAAAAATGTTAATACATTCGAAGATTATAAGTACGGTGTGCACGGATGATCGATAATGCAAGTATACACGATGTGGTAACACGAGTGTGTCATTGAGATCGTCTATAGAAATACGCCTACGCGTGTCGAAACAAAAACAGATCGCAGTTCCACAAAACATCATTAAATTCAATATTTCGTTTAAAAAGCACTCCACATATCTGGACCATTAATCACTAAAACTACCGACCTTCAAGGAGATACATCGGAATAAAATCGCCAATCGAAATAAAGCACTTAAAGCGAAACGTCATTATCGCACAACATAAATAAAAAACGCAGAAATCGAACACAAAAATTGAATATCGAACTCGATTTAAAACAGAATACGAATTTTAAAAATACGAGCGCGGCCGAGCGGCATTAATTAAAAATTCTCGGTAGAATATTCAAAAATAGAATTCGCATTCGAACGCTCCTTGTACGGATCCCAAGTTTGAATTTGGAAGGAACAAAAGGAGAAGAGCGCGGGAGCAACCCTTTTAGCGCTGATAATCTGTTGGTCGGCCGTGTTGCGGGACGTTTTTTATTTGTTGTCACTTTTTTGTCCGAACCGAGATTGTACACAACATTCTTTACTTCGAAACGGAGCTTTTTAAAACTCGCCTCAAGATTTATTTCTTTTTTATACGCCTTTAATAACGAGTCCCCGTCCGATTTAATTGACGAATGGTCACGAGCGAAATGCTCAAACAATTTTAGAGGTCAATTCTGATTTGGCATTTAGCGAGTAATAAGTATAGCGTTATTATTAATTACTTTTACTAGAACTTACGAGAGGTTAAGAATCAAAGCGCGGCGTTTACCTATTGAATTCGTTCAAGGAGTTGAATACCAAGCGGCCAGCACTAAGATTGAATTGCTTCGAAATATAAAATTTTAAAAATAGAACGCAATCCTTCCGCCCTCGGTCTCGGTTAGTGTTTTACATGAAATATTATTTTATGGAATCAACATCTGCGTTTGTGTCGATGTGTGTGTGAGCGAGCTCCGACAGGGTTTATGTACACAAGTGAAATTACTTAAATGTACCATGCCTCAAGTGGATGGGAACGTTTTCAAACTCATTTCTTTTCAGTTTAATTTTAGAATCACATGTTTGATTTTCGAATTTATTATCACGGTTTATTAAGAGTTATGTCATAAATTTCGGATTTACGAGATAGGTTTAACGAGTAACTGAAATATAGCGGTGACTATACAAATATGGGGATTAGGTAGTTGATCCACAGAATATGAAACAGAAAAAATTGTTTCTTTCTAGAAAGCCAAGATGCCTAAACCGAAACTATCGGAAGAGGAGAGAAAGGAAAGAAAAGATTGTCTGAAAAAAAACGACGTGAAAAGTTCTTTAATTGCCATGGACGCATGTTTCATCGCCGTGGCATGAAAATTTTAATCTTGTATATCTCGTTAGTTTTTTAAGCTATATACTAGATATTAAGTAAGAATACATATATTATCAAAAAACTTGAGTAAACATTATTTTTTCTTGTTCTAAAGTTGAAGAATAAAAAATCCACGGAAATGAAGATTTTATTGGACTTGTTGAAATTCACCCATAAGTTATAAAATGGCTAGTTCCCTCTCGCATAAAAAACGTTTTACAATACCGTCGAAATCGTCAAATCACTCGTTCGGGGTTCTTTTTTAAAATTGGAACGAAAAGTGAAACCCTTCCATTTTTAAATAAATTGCTTTCGTCATGCGCTCCCTTCGCCACTGTTGTGAAGTTCTCCAACAATGCGAGGATTTTTTAAACTTTAATGTCATTTGTCAAAAGTTCATTTGAATGTGGAATTATATAATGTTAAATTTATTTTGTGTCCATTGTCCAACAACGGCTGGATTAGGACTTTTGTAGCTTTTATTTAAAAGGACAATGTAAAGCTTTGATATTTTATTATAATGTGCTCTAGTTATATTTGAGTAATTTTCATTATACTATCAAGGCTTACTAGAAAAGTAGTTTCTTAGATAGGAATTCAGAAAATTGTCAAGAAAAGTCTCCCAAACTAAACTGCATAGAAAGCAATATAGTTAAGGCAATTTATACAAATATAGGACCTTAAACTCCAAAGCAAACTGCAAAAGTTAGTTTGGAGCAAAAGGATCCAACATTAAAAAGGGCATCCGAAATACATGCACTCCATTAAAACCATTTAAATCATCAAACGCACAGCGAATCCATTTCTTACCAAAACCAATGAATCAACAAAAAATGTCATTTTTTACTTCCATTAGTCGATTCGAAGCATCATCTCGAAATTCAACCGAAAACAGCTTATTGTGCTCGTCAGCTGTGTTAGTTTAGAGATTACGAGTTTTTGCCTACCCTCCTTTAAATTTAACTCTTTTGACTATTTTAATATTTTCTCCAACAATTTTTAGCTTAGGGCGAGGGCTTTTTATATAAAGGGGTACGTATTTTTAGTTGTTCCAGTATGCGGGCGTTAGATTTAATATATCTGATTGAATAGCGGACAATTTTTATTGAAAGGGTTTTGGATTTTAGAGATCCTTTTTCAAATCATTTTTATGGCTGTAGTGAATTGGGTGTGTATTAAAATTTCTATTGTTGTAACAGCGTACATAAATCGGTGAAATATATGAAAAATAGTTTTAGATTTCAGAGAACAGGCACGTAGCATATTTGAAAAGCAAAATAACTAGGTAAAATTCACATCCGGATTCAAAATTAATCTGGTATTACAAAAACAATTACGAAGCACGATTGCGTAAAACGAAACAGAAAAAATGATCTACGATTCGACTTACAAAAACAATTAATCCTTTGACTTGTCAACATTATTTAAAAAAGGAATCCCTACACAATTAAATTCGAATAAAAACGATTCGAAAAAAGAAGAAAAAGAATTCGAAAAAAAGTAGGGTGAATGTCCTTGTGGAGAGAAACGCTTCATAAGCGACAAAGTCTACATGTATTAGATACATTGATGGTTTTGTACCGTCAGTGTCTTAAGAAGTTAGTACAAAACACGCATTGGATATGAACCAAGGAGAAAAGTTTGACGTTTCTTAAAGGAAGTGCAGACCAACACACGTTGGGTTTCGGTTTCATAATACATTAGGTGTATTTGTTAAGATTCAGAAAAAAATGCACCACAGATGTTAGCGTTCATTCCATAAACGGATTGAGGAAGGATGAATATTAATATTTTGGGGCGGAATTTTGTGTTTTTGAGAAGAATTTATTTTTAATAAGGCTTTGTCATTATGTGTAATGAGGATTTAATTTCAAAGCTGAAATACACTTAATTTCTTTTAGGTAAAATATCAGAAAATAAGAGAAATATCTGAGCCGAAAATCGATCTCAGTGGCGCGCACTTGGAGAGGCCTATGTCCAGCAGTGGACTGCGATAGGCTGATGATGATGATGATGATGATGATGATCAGAAAATATGATTTTGTTCCGACATCAATTTGTATTAATAATATATTTTAGATAATATTCCTAAATTAAAAAATGTCTTTCCGCAACAAAGTAAAAATTAATCAACACTGAAACTAAACGGAACAACAACATATCACTTAACTAAAGAAAATGGCAGATACTAAAGTAAATGTAACTTGGTAACTTAAAGACAATCCTCATAGTTTACGAGATAAGTGTTAATAAAACAGTTGTAAACTCAGTTTATTATCGTTTCAACAATAAACACTACAATTTCCACTTTGTTACTTCTCTACAAGTCGTGATTTGTTGATTTCTTAACTCTTACTTTAAAGCAAATTCAACCTTATATCTTGGTACTTAGAGTTCATTTTTCTATATCAAAATATAGCTAAGGACGTACCTTTAACAGTGTGTGGTGAAAATAATGAGTAAAATTATTTTGTTACGACAAAAAGTGTTTTGTTTTTTATTTCCGGGAAATTAACTGTATTTTATGCTAAATAGTAAGAAATAACGGTCGAATTTTAAATTAATTATTATTTCAATTCTCGATTCGAATTTCGTACGTCAATTGTATTTAAAATTAATTTAAATCGATTAACGATTTATTTTTCATAAAAAGAATTTAGATAAGAAATGTCTTATTCTAAATTCAAACTTTTTACGTTCTAAAAATAAACTTAGTTTTAATTGGAATTCTAATTTGAAATTAGAATTTACGCGTTCGATTTATTATGTTCATACCTTTTTTTTCTTTTGCGCTGCAAAATAAACGAATTGCGTTTAATTTCTGCAAGTGTTCGTAGCTAGTTGATTGTGTTCTGCAATCGAAGTCGGGGCAGACGGTCGGCTATTTGCGGAGATGCGTTTTGTTATTCCAAATGCAACAATTCTCTATTACGTTGTGTGCTAATGATGTTTGTGTCAATATTGTAGTATTTTGTATCGGGTAATTTCAATGTTTTTTCTATACCTAGGTAATTGATGTTTTTACTGTATACGTTTGTGTTTAGAGATATAAACTTTACAAGTGAAATTGTTGCAGTATTTTAGCTTTACCTATTAAATATTTTCTTTTCTTTTATAATTTTATTTTTAAGTTATATTCAGATTTAACTCTTTCAAATATCTACTTTACAAAGTTACAATGTACTTAAGACTCTTCCCAAAGAATTTTCAGTTCAAAAACAAAACTATTGCTTTACAAAATTGATAGCCACGTTTGTAAACCAGACAAACATCCCCATATCCAGACAAATCCAGACACATAAATTACAACAATATTTCGTCGGTAACGAAAATAGTTTATAATATTAATTAACCTGCGTACGTCGCGTATTTCATTTTAATCGGCGTTTCTAGTTTTCGCACAACGCGCGAGTATGCGCAGGCGCACCTGTCCCGCACTCTGTTACAAGATCACTTTGTATGCGTGCCGCGGACTTAGAAGTTATTGTATTGTTTTTTTAAACGCACATCATATTTTATTACAGTAAAGGAATGGCACAATTTTAACATTATAAGTCTGAGATTTTTTTTCAGTAGGTATTTTATTGTATCTTCAATTGTTAGGTAATAGAATGTCTTTGTAGTAGCTACAACAGGCCAGTTTAAGACAATAATGACGGCTGTGCAAGTATAAAATACATCAAAAACAATAAAAATGGAGTCGACCACTGTACACGTTAATAGACTACGCGGAAAGCGAAACGATAAATCTGAGTGCATTTTTCGCAAACGCATAAAATCCGAACGCACCTATTATTGAATCGGAGCAACACTGACGAACCTGTGTCCGTCTCGCTCTGTCTCGATACGCTTGTCTCGCTCGCTCGGTGCACGCGCCGCTATTGTGTCTCGCGCTACTCCGCGAGGAGCGTCGGACTCGCTCACTCGCGATAGCGCCGTCACTGTCTCACGCATGTCAATGCATTTTATTGTCGACGTTAATGGCTCTGATTACAAATGTAAATTTTCAGCGCGCGACGGCGTTGGTTGGACTTTTTTCTGTTCGATTTCTCTCTATGGTATTAAATTGTAGCAGAAATTAATAGCGCACATTTATGGGCATGCTCGACTTTTTTGAATTTTAAATGTTCTATTGTTGTATTGAATAAAAACGGGTTTTAATAAACGTTTTTACTGCAAGTCGAAATCGTCGCTTTGTGATCACGGATTGGGCTCCGAGTTTGTGTCGCAGCGACTAGACAAAAGCTGTAAACTTGTGGAATTTATTGCGAGTGATCTACATTAAATTAATAACTAATGATTAGTTAATCCGGCGAACAAAGCGCAGCCAATGCAACTTAGACCAAAATACAATAGCGGCATGTAGGCACGTCGAACGCACTGACGGACAGACTTACCTATTATTCGCATATCAGGGCACTTTATTTATAAAACCCGCCCAGTTTGTGCTGACATATCCCCTTTGAGTGGTTTTCTAACAAAAGTGAGTGTGTGGGGGGCGCATCGCGGGTCTCCGTTAGCTGGACGTGGCCACAACGGTTTCCCAACCGAATACCGTTCGCAAAAGATCTCACACGGCTGCCAATTTTCAGAAAGACAGAGCTAAAATAATTGCTGCAAACGCGCCCTATTTCGAGCTGCGCACTACAGTTTAGATACGATTTAATTCTAGAACATTATTATCCCACTGTTTGTTGCAACCGGTGTTCGGTGAAAATTCTGCGATGAATTACGAGAATCTAACTTCCTATTTCAAATATTGATATTTATACCACTTTCGTTTCGTGGAATCGTAATTCAAAAATAATATATCAATATTATTGGGTATTATTTAAATTACGAATTAATTTCAGGGATCGGACTTCCTATATCAAATATTGACAATTATTTTGTAGATTCGAAATTCAAAAAATAACGAATAAAAATCGTTACGATCGTAAAAGGCAAAGACATAATTAAATTGCAACGTTCAGTCAGACATGTGTTTCCATAACAATGAATAAAACTTAAACACAATAAAAGCTTTGATCTGATTACGAAGAATGCTCATTACAGTCAAGTGTTACTGAGAACTGTATGTTTATTTTCACGTAGATAATTTTAATGGACATTCGTCTGTTTCACGGCTCGACATGACACCTTAGATTATAACAGCATTTCAACTGAAACTAACGACTCTCATTATAACCTGACTGCTGCCATCAAAACCATTAAACAAACAGAATAATTGTCATATTCACATCAAACATAAATAGGCTATAAATCCGAAGAGACGACGCAAATTTTGGCAGTATGTTACATTGGCAAAGATACAATACATTATACGGAATGCAATTTCTGTTTACTTGCATTTCTTGTGTTACTTCGCGATGCGTCAATAGAGCGTGCGTGACATTTCTCATTTAGTCATCCCTTACTTAAAATAGTCTACAAAACAAATGACGTGATTATTTACTATTTTGTACGAAGCCGGGTAAAGGTCAAACTGGAAAAATATTTGCTGTAAAAGTAAGGTTAATCATTAACAGGCGTAGGACATCACGCTCGAGTCACATTCAAAGTTATCTTTATGGACAAGACGAGCGCGAGACTAAACTATCCATCGACGCTTATGCTTGCTTACAGCAATAACCAGACGCAACAACAATTACATTTGCACACAATAACCAAACGTCAAGAAAGAAAGCAAAATAATCCGCTTTTCTAAATTCGAATACAAAGAGACATTCGAAATACGAAAACGTATCGGCCAATAGCGCTAGAGCGTATGCCAGCAATTAGGAATGCGTTCTATTCCACATTCAAACGCGGGTGTCGTTTGAATTTGGAATAAATTATAATTGTATCAATCAGGCGCGTGTGCGGACACGGCTGTGTCGCGTTACGTTCGGATTTTAAAATCCTCCGAATTATGCACGGCGCGCGTATTAATTAAATTTATATATGAGCGACAGTGACAGAATTTATTCAGCGGCGTTATTTATAAATTCGTCTAAATGTCACGGGAACAATGGAGTGTCCGTGTCTATTTAAGATTGATGAGTAACGAATAATCCCTCTTGTTGTCGGAAGGCGGAAAGTCACTTGCGTAACGCTACGGACTCGACTATGAGAATGTCAGATTACGGCCGGTATTATTTTCGGTAAACGATACGTATCTCTGTCTGTTCGGATTCGACGTTGCGTTTAATAGTTTAAGCATAGTAAGTATTCGGTCGGCCGCGGACTAATCTTGACTGGCAACCGCGATTTCTCCCGGAGATCAAACCTCCTAACATTTTTAACGTGGCGTTGCTGAAAAATGAAAATCGTGATTGCTCCGCTAAAGACCGAAATATTATCGTCGACTGTTAATCGCCCCTAAAAGTCGTTACAAAAATTCGTCGGACGCATTCATCAAAAATAAGAAAATAATTAATACCCGGTTCGGAACGAGAAACGAAACATTTAGAACGGACATAACAATAAAACAATACACCGCTCGCAAACCGAAACAAAACACAGAAAAATATGAATTCCGATCGGAACGGGCCATGGAAACAAAAGATGGCGGATTTAATGAAATGAAATAAAATATAAATTCCTTTTGCAAGCGAGAATTCTTACATTTTTAATTTGGTACCGTGGAATGGGGCTAAAAACGGTCAAATTCCAGATTCATAAGCGGCCGGCGGATGGTGATTGAGTGTGGAGCGAGCGGGTGTCGCGCCCGAACACGAATATTCATTTTATTGAAAATCAATTCTATCGTGAGCCCGAGCTTTTTTATAAATTATTAATTACTTTTCCGATTTTAAATGAATTATTGACTTTATCATCTGTGGTGCGCACCGCGCCTAGCCTCCGAGTAATATAATTAGTTTTGGTGTCAAAAAGATTAAAAAGCTGAGCTGATTCGTGATCTATACGAACAAGTTACTGGCATAAATTAGCTTCATGTCACAAAAAAGGAATCTGAGTTCACTTTTCGAATTTTAAATGTAGTTTGCATTCTTGCAAGCGTTTATTCTTTTTAAAATCATTGTGGAGTAGAATAACATTTGAATTTAGAATAGCAATTTATAGTTGCGTTCCGAGTTCTGTAATTGAAATTGTGGATTGATAGAATTTGCTGTCAGTTAATTCATTTTTCTTTGCTTGAAAAATGTTGGGATATTCATAAAAAGCTTATGATCGTTCTGAACATAATATAATAAGTATTGCAGATGCGTACAATATTGAGACGAAACAGACCGCCTTCCAACGCGATGACTAATTCCCAGCGAATTGTTTATTTGTTCCAGCTTTTATGAGTAAACGTTGTCAGTTCGGGGGAATCTTTATGATTATATTGATAATATTGGTCGATTGTGTTGCTTTTATTATTATTTGCCTTGTATTCCACGTTGTTCTTGAGTTTAAGGCTTTTGTTTGGTCTTCTAATTAACGGTGGCTTTAAGTTAACAAAGTAGATGATTATGAAGACTGATCGACAGTTTCAGGGATGTATGATGCGGAAACAAATACATAGATATATCTCGTATGTGCTATTAGATGAACAGGCGCTCATTACCTAATCACTTATTACCGTAACAGTGAATAATTTATTAAGGTTCTCTTTGTCAAAAAGGCAGCATAGTCAAACCCTAAGCTCACAGTTCCAAATTCAAAAACAACCAGCCAGCAATCAAGCATAGGTACATAAATTACAAAAATTCAAACGTCGAATTCCGCGAAACAAAAAACGGTTACGAACAAGTACCAACCAAACGAACGTTTTAAAACACAGATACGGTACGGTAATAAAATCAATCATACACAATAATAATATAAAGATATGAACAATTTTTACATTTGGTGGTTTGGCTTAAAAATAGATATTTTGAGTGGTTTCCAGCCAGATAAGTTATATTGATGTGTTTCAGACGGATGGATGGTAGTTCGTACATGTTTTTGGGTACCTCGTGATTGTGGGATAATCCTCCGCTTTAATGTTTTTTTTCTTTAAGTTTATTTATGGAGGTTTTAAGTGTTTCAGTGAGTGTTGTTTGTAAGGGAAGTTTATTGAAGTAAGTACATATTTAATGATGATTAGTTAAATCTAAAGTTACCAATAAGTAGGTAGGTATACTGATTTCTTAAGTTGTGAAATACCTATCTATTGCAAGTTCTTAATAAGTAAGTTAAAGTCTTAACAAAACTTAAGAATATTAATTCCCAAAACTACACTCCTAAGCCAAAGCTATCAATACTTCAAAATTTCTGTTTACAACTAACTTGTAAACACATTCGACGCCATAAGAGTCCCATAAGACACGTCAACGGCTTCAAAAGTCGAAGTCGTCGTCTTGAAGCCGGTGTTTAAGCCACAATGGCAGGCGTGGTCGCGAGCTAGCGGCGAATAATTACACCTCCCCCCCCTTCTCTGGGGTCTAGCACCTCCCCCCTGGTTGCTCATTGAGCATTGTCTTAATATGACCTCTTAGTATCGGCTTATGTATGGAGATTGGGGCTAATTTTGGACGAAGAAAGCTATTTCGTCTCGTGTAGATGGTATTTTTTATATGGAAAATGTGTGAAAAACATGCAAATGGAACCCTTGAAAATCTATCTGGTTTTTATTCAGAACATTTTTTTCCCAAATTCTTTCGTAGATCATAAAGAAAAGTCAATAAAAAAATAACATTTTCAAAGCTATCAAAACTGAAAACATAACATATGAAATCGAACAACTTCATCTATGAATCGATAGCTAGTTCGTAAAAGAATGCGTCGGCCACCCCGCGCGCCTTATTGCCGGTACGTGAAGTTGGCGCGTGCGCAGATTCACCAGCATACACAATACCACCACTTACGTAACACGGAACGCGCACAGAATTACAGAAACGCGATTTCTCTATCACACCTTTCATACTACACCATGACAATACGACCAGACAATTTATTGTCCACTAAAATTGTCTAGACGCAAAAATAGTTAAAATTCACGTGTCACTTTTAAACTTGGAACGACATTCTTATCCGACGTTCCACATTTAAAATATAAAGTGAAGCAATTGAAAAACGAAACGAAGCAAGTTCATATTACTGGCCGGTGTTCCAAATTCGAAGAACGTATTCAAATATCGAACGAGATGGATGACTGGCTGGAAACATGTCTTACCACAAATCATATTTTTTTCTTTTTTTTTCTTACATTATCTATTTACTGATTCATACGATTATTAGAATTGCAAATACATGAAGTACATTTTAGAATTAATCATAAGCTATTTAGTAGGATCTCTTTTATTTCCAAACTCGTAAAACCGCAGCGTTTTTAAACAGAAACATTCAATCAACCGAAAAATTTAAATAAAATATTACTAGAACTTATAAAATCATAATGTTAGACGAGATCCCATTGATTGATGGGTGACCAGGCTGCGTGAGGAAATAACGACCACTATATTTAGGACTCTAGTTTGAAACATCAAGTTTGTATCCAGGGGTCAAGATATATCGGTGATTCTTTCCCAAGTCTGTTGACCCCGAGAGTGGACTAGTATCTACAAAGTTTTGAACTTAATTAAAAATGTATAAAGAATTTATTGCGTGTTTACCGCCCTGTTTGTAGAGCAGATTTTTTAATTACCGTTAATTGGGGAAGATGGCCGACAATTTGATTGTCTGGTTGTCTGGTCATCTGTTTGTCTGGATTCTGTTTTTCGGTATTTATCTAATTTCCTGTTCGTATCAGATGACTGACAGACTGAGTCAGATTTTTTTAAGAATACAACAATAGTGATGGGAATTCTGACAAACTGTCGACAGATTTTTATTATTAGTAGTTTTATTAGGCGAAACTAGAAACGTGTAACTATTAAAATAAAAACGGAAATCGTGTACACAACTAAAAATATCGATCAATCATCAAATTACGTAACCAACGCAAATAAGTATTGGCATCTAATATTATTTTTTATGATTGCCTAAAGCACTTGTTTACTTATACACTTCCTACACGCCAACAGTATGTAATAAACTTATAATCATCGAATCGAGATATCGAGACAAATCGGTATAACCAACTTAACGAATAGTCGATTATTTAAGAAGCCTAATCGATTATCTGCATTAGAAAGTACCTAATGAATGTATTCAAAATAAGTTACAATGTTTGTAGAGCAAGAACCGAGTCATAATAACTCGCTTGAGATTAAAACTAAAGTCGATTCTTTTGAAACTAAAAAATCAATCATCTTTGCTCACAGGCGGATCATAAAGAATCATTCCCGTTCTATTTTCAAAACACGAATTTGAATACGAAAGCTACATTCGAACGCTCCCCGTGTTTGTAATTCGTCCGTTTGAAAATGGAACTTGTTGTTCTTATTATGAATGCGTTAAGGATGCGCTTGGGCATGCGTCTGACGGTTTAGTAACTGATGCATTAATGCCTCGAATGATCTCTTAGGTTTTTTTTATTCGACGCCCAGAGATTGATCATTACACATCTGAATATGTGTTCTCGACAAAAAGTTGGATCACGATTCGGTAAAAAGTCGAAACGACTTGTGATGTAAGTAGATAGCAAACGTGCTCTTTATGTTATTAGAATTTGAAGTTTCCGGATTGATTTGAAAGTTTTTAACGGCCCCAAACTATTTGGTTGAGAGCAAATTGATTTTATTGTGTTTCTTGTGTGTGGTTTCTCTTAGCATTCGAGCTTTTGAGTATGTTAATTTGAATACCTACTCCGCTTTTCGTCGCAACACTACAGAAGTGCGAAAAATAAGTAAGTCTCTGAAACTTATAAACCATAGAATAAAATAGGTAATTGATTCCATGAATAAAACTATCATTAACATCATTTTGTTCAAATTGTATGTACAATCCTGTTCATATTTTATTTCAATGTCTACTTCTACGTTCAACAACCTACAACAATCGCCCAATTCATACCAGAGTACCACCGTAAATCGATTGAATCATACAAAATGTGTTGCGCCATATCGCTGCCGTCCTCACGTCCTCATAATTAAACGTTCACATATTCCTTAAACATGAGAATTAACCCCAATTGAGGGACCGCTCTATTTAAATTACTCGCTACTATTCAGCTTTCTGGAAGGACCACGTCACTAATCTATATCGCAGCTGCTCGGATCAAGTACCAAGACATTATACACGGCCATTTTTCTTAAAAGAATAGTTTAGTATGACTTTTCACGTTCCATTTTCAAAGTAAGTAAAATTTGGCTGCTTGGCTTAAGTACCAAGACTATATAGACGACCTTTTTTCTTAAAACAACAGTTATTTATTATGAATTTTCACGTTACATTTTCAAAGTACCATGACTATATAGACAACCTTTTTTCTTAAAACAACTGTTATTTATTATGAATTTTCACGTTTAATTTTCAAAGTGGTGGTTTTAAGGAAACTAAAGTTTGTGTTGTTGAAGGAGTGAGCTTTAGTCGATTTTTGTGTTCACATCACTAGTTTGTTCTTTTTTTTCGTGTTCTTTATTTGAAATCTGAAATTTTTTATTGCTGACACTTACGCGAATATTAGAATTAGACGTTTAAATAAAACTAACGGGTGATTTTTTAAGAGGTATAGGATTTGATTTAAAAAAAAAACACAAAAAATTTGAAAAATTTGATGAAATCTTTATTGGAATCGATAGAACGGTCAATATAATTTAATGTTTGAAGATGATTTCATACAAATGCTGGCCGCGGCTCCGGTTTAGATGGCCCATTCGCAAGGCCCAATTTCGGCACACTCTCTCCAACGTATCAGCCGGTATTTTACGAATAAATGCTTCAATATTGGCTCCCAGTGCGTCAATCGTTGCTGGGTTCTCCCTGTAGACATGAGCCTTAACATGGCTCCACAAGAAATAGTCCAAAGGCGTTAGATCACACGATCTAGGCGGCCAATTGACGGGCCCAAAACGTGAGATAAACTGTTCACCGAAGGCGGCTCTCAATTGGACCATTCTTTCGCGTGCCGTGTGGTATGTGGCACCGTCTTGTTGAAACCACATGTCAGGCATGTCCAATTCTTCCATTTTGGGCAAAAAAAATCGCCAATCATCACACGGTAGCGCTCGCCATTCACAGTAACGTTTCGGCCATTGTCGTCTTTGATAGTAAAATTTAATCATTTGCAAGCGTTGTTCGTTCGTAAGTCGATTCATGGTTAAATTATAGACCATACTGAACAAGTTTGACAATGACACAAGACACGATTCACGCGTGATCTGTCCAAAAGAGTGTTGCCAAAAAGATACCAGCAAAAAAATCACCCATTACTTTAACCTACGGATTTTATCGCGATTATATTCATATTTATACGAAAAAATAGAAGTATTTATTTGTAAAGGTCATGCTTTAGGTAAAAGTGCGCTGTATATATGATCAGACTAGGTATATAGGCATACAAATATTTGGAACTTTGTGCTTTTGGATAGTATTTATCTCTAGGCTTGATAGAGCATAATTAAAAGATTATATCCAAATTGAGTTATTGAAGTTAATTTAAAAAATATAAAAGGTAGTATAAAAGGCTTCTAACAAAATTGGTAGCCAAAAATGTGTTCAAAAAAACGATATCAAGCAATAAAAACGAAGTATCTAACAGCAATAAAATTCCGCTCTCATAAAAATTATATCATTCGTTCTAAAAGCCAGTTAGCGAAAAATTACATTATTTCAATAAAAAAACGCGTTTTAATTTGATTTTAGAACGGAGAAAGAAGCTCAACGCGTTTCCTGTTACCAAAGACACACTTCATAGCTTTTTTTCGTACAACCGGAATGACAAGATGGATTTCCGTTTTCACAATACACAACTACAATAATAATTTCGCATTAAAATAAACTTGCTATTGTGCCTTTGTGGGCTATAAAATTATCATAAGCGAACACAAGTAATAATCTCATATTTGAGCCCGTTTCGTCCGCCATCTTTAAAAACAATGAACGTTATTGTCTCTTCTTAATTCCATTTTTGAAAAAATAATCCATTTCGCATTTCATCGCGAGTGCCTCATTGATTACTTTTGTTCAAAACATAAAGAACCTTATCCACATATGAATAGAGTCCTTGTTTGTTTGTGCTGAGAAAGCGCAGCTGTGTTCTTGAGAATATTTGCTTAAGGAAAATTGGATCTTATGTGTAAGAGTGAAGGTTGAAAATGCCTCGGTAATTGGTTTACGGGAATTGCATATATGAAGAGCGGAAAGGCAATACTGCAAGAAAGGGATGTTGAGAATGCACGATTTTGCAATGTGTCCGTTTATTATGATAATTATTCGAGGACAAAATCGAAATTATTGCGATACAGAGCAAAATAATATTATTTGTCTTTTAACTTTATTGGTGTTGATTTTTAACACGTGTTTTACAATGAAAAGAGAATTAATTCATTTATCTGTAACGATGTTGATAACGTGAAATTAATGTAGGTTTATGTGTCGTTTATTTTATTTATAGTTTGCATTCATTTGCATTTTTATTGGCGGTTACATAAATAACGAAAACTTGATAAGTCTGGTATAGTAAACTGACTTCTAGAACTTTTATATATGATCTAAACTTACTTAACAAACTTCACTTGAAAAAATTTAACTTGGCTAGAAACTGAAAGAAAATCCTCCTAACTTTTTAGGGTTCAACATAACAATAATAAAACCCCGCTGGGTTCTCTACAATACAAATTCTAAAACACCAAAACATATGCTTATAGCAACAATACATCAAACATCTAATATTTATCAAATCATTTCGAAAATAATTACGCTAACACTGTCAATAGTCTGCAAGTTTGTATAACAAAGTATCAGTACGGACAAATTTTTAAACAAGTCATTCAATTCAAATTTAACTGTCCCATCGAACTTTAATCCTATTTTAGAAACAGAAAAACTAATATCAAAACTTCTAAAAAATCCATAAAAGTACCTACAAACTGCAGACTAAACAGTTGACCCGATAGTTATCAATTTTCTTTATAAAGAAAATCTTGATTCCAATCAAAGTTTTCAGCCTTTCTCATACCGGCTAAATACCCAATCTTTGTAATGTGCGTACTACCATTCATCTTCATACTGATTTATGAGCCCAAACAAACTATCGGCCGTCTAAAAGTTTGCAGTGTGCTCTTAAAGTATGAAATTAGAATTGATCAATAAATAAATTGGCTATTTGTGACCATAACTGGTTAATTTAGATCGTAAATGGCTGTTGACAGACAGATAGACAGCAGAAACTACTTAAGGACGGAAAATAAGTACTTTTGATATTATATAGGTATTGCTAAGTTAGGTGAAGTTATCATGTTTGTTAAAAATCATGATAGATTTTCGATAGCTTATTTTTATCACATCTTTACTTCCTGCTTGTTTTTTATTTACAAATTCTCAAAATAAGATTAAAAACTAAATACTTCTGAAGAGGTTATTTTTTTATTAAAAAATTGTCCTTTTGTATTCTAAAGGTAACATTGAAAACCTAGAAGAAAACTGAACTTTCCAATAAGATCATAGTGCAAATAATATTCAGAAAGAATCCTACTAATATTATCTGTACCTATAACTAAATAACTAACTGCATTTTGGTGAAACTGGGCTTATAATATCAGCATAAGATATACTTACTTAGATAGATATACTTACTTATATATACTTAAAAAAAGAAAGAGGTTCTTAAGTCGACGGAATCCTTTACTTTTCCTAATCAGTTTCCTCAAGCCGCTTCCGTTTGCGGAAGATTCTAAACTTTATAAAGTAAGTAAATAGGTAAAGTTATTTTTTCAATCATAAAAAAGGTTTACAAATAACTGAAATTTTAAAGGAAGTGATCTAAAAAGAAATGTCATACAGCTGGTATTTTAAAAAGGCAAATCTAATTAGAAATAAACATGACAAAGTTATATACCAGTTGTATCAATACTAAATGTTGATTATTAAAAGTTCTAACTTATTTCTACCATATGTCAAGCATACTCTTAACTTTAAAGCTAATACAATTAGTTTTGCTGTTACAGTACAAAAATAAACAAACTGTTTTCTTGGAAATATATTGTGAAAATCTAGTAAAGAATTTTCGGGGAAGTTCGCTGAATCTGTCTAATTAATACTGCATAGACAATCTTACCACAGATTATAAAAGAGAACGAATGCTTATTTTATAATGCTGTTTTGTTGATAAGAAATAAGAACTTGACAATACTTGTAAGTATAGGGTAAATATCAAAATCTTATCTTTAGTAAATAGTAGCAAAAGAGAAGATAGATAGAATATAGGAACAACCGTAAAAGAAAAGCCAACACTTTTGACGTTCGATAAAACATTCGGAACTTTTTGACATCGAACTCTTTTATCGATGTCGCTTAAGCGTTCGATATTTGAATGAATCACGTGACATGAGTCAAGCCCATTGTTCGTACAATACTTACGTCGGCTCGAGTAAATTAGGAAATGTATTTTTTATTGGAAAGCCACTCGGAATTACAATGGAGGCTAATATATGACACACGTACAAGTTTCCAGCAAGCGGCGTGATAGTATTCGAAGTTTGAACGCTATCGTGTCTATGGTCGCCCATTGATGTTTTATACCGAACTTTACGAGTGTTGCCCACTAAAAATATTAATTAATTAACCATTCCGTTTTACGTAGTCAATAATATTTGAGTGCAAGTTTTCAAAGTGTTAGTTGAAATTGTTTGTTGACTTACATTAACATAATTATAACTTCCTCTTACATTTACAAGTTGTTTATCTTGCGTAAACTCAAACAGTTCCCGTTTCGCATTGTTTTACTCAGAAGTTAAAGAAAAAAATATCTTTTATTTATATAACAATCACGTTCGGCTCACATTGATTGTGCTGGTGGTATGTGACGTCACCTCCGCTGCCTGATAAGGGCCACTTCCGGTCGAAATCCTGACCGATGACTGAATGAATGACTGACCGAATGAACGGAACGAACGACCTTATCGGTTTTTGAGGACGATTTTTTCTCATCGCACATTTTTGGTAGCTGCATTGACGTTAGGCTGTGTTGCATAAAATAATAATTAAATTGATAATTTATGATTTGTCAACCATATTTTAACGTGAGATAATAAATTCGTATAGACATATAGGGTTGAAATAATTATGACTAGTAGTAGCGACTGGTGACATATTTCATCAGCATATTTTGTACATAAATTGCTGACAAAATGGAAAACGGCAGTCATTTCTATATGGACAACTGACAAGATTTGTTATTAAAAATACAGTTTGTTTCAGCAATAGTACTTTCGAATATATAATATTATGTATTCTAATATAATAAAGAGAAAACATTTTTTTTTTCGTTTGTTTCTACCCTGACTGAAACTAGAGTCGATTTGAAAAATTCTTTCACTGGTTGGAAAGCTACACTCTTCCCGAGTAACATATCCCGGTACGGGCAGTAGTTGCCGGGTGAAACCGCGGTAAAACGGCTAGTATGTTTATAAGTTTTAGGTAAAAAGCGGTTAGAAACTTAGGTAATTACTTTTTTTTTCTAAAAAATACAAGTAATGTACAAACACGAATTTATTGGAAAAACAATGATACCGAATACGTAATCGGGGTTTCCCTGGTTCAAAAATGGCTTGTTTCCGAGAATACTCGCAAAAACAGTGGAATTTTAATAAAAACTTATAAGGACTTACTTTATTTGCGGTTTTTAGGTTCCGTGTAAACTTATTAGAATGTGTTTGTTTTTTTTTTGTGTTTAATTTACATGTTTTTGGATATTTTAAGTTATAATGGAAAAGTTTTAATCTAAATCAATGAGACTAACTTGTTTAGGTATAGTGATTTATTTTCAATGAGTTTGTTTTATAACTATGGACTACTATGTTGGAAATAATTTTGCCGTCTCTCTTGAGTCTAGTCTGACTATTACCCAGTAGCAGTTATCATGTGGATTTGAGAAAACTCTAACCCCAAGGCTTGTTACTCTTGTTAGAAGTTTAACCCGCGGCCCTATTGATAAGATAAAAAGGTAGAATAGTAAGGTTTTGATGCTAATATTGTAAAGTTTAGAACCTATAGGTACTAATATTATAAAAGTTGCATTCCGGGCGCTACTAGACCAATTTTAAAAATTCTTTTAGTTATAGATATCCCAATTATCAAGGAGTAAATTTCACGAGATGGGGTTAAAATTACTCTCAGGAGCTGATGTTTCAATATTTAGATAAGACCCGAACCACAGAATTAACTGATTCAATCCTAAAACAAGTGAACAATGCAATTCTTCAAGTTAAATTGTTGCAAAATAAGCTAATGTAGTTATTTTTCATCGCACAAGAGTGTCGGCTACAATGTATCTTTCAACGTATTATGTGCTTGCCAAATACAATCATTGTGCTTGCCAAAATAATCTTAAAAACTTTTCTGTATAGACTGTCTGAATTAGATTCCTATTGTCTACATATTTTGTGCCTAATTTTCTTAATCTATACTTCTATACTAATATTATAAAGAGGAAAACTTTGTTTGTTTGGTTTTAATGGATAAACTCAAAACTACTGGACCGATTTTAAGTATTCTTTTACCATTAGAAAGCTATATTATCTGCGAGTAACATAGACTATATTTTATCCCGGTGCGAGCAGTAGCTCCCACGGGACGCGGGTGAAACCGCGCGAAAACGGTAAGTAAGACATACAATAAATCTGTAGGTACCTACTCAATATTATAAAGTTGAAAAGTTTTGTTTGTTTGAATGCGCTAATCTCAGTAACTACTGGATGGACTTGAAAGTTGTTTCAGTGTTAGATAGCCCATTTATGGAGAAACTTTTTATTTTGATGCATGGAGAACCTACTTAGTTCCGTAGTATCTACATTTGAGCTTAGATTTTGATTATAAATATTAAAGTCTTGTCTTGAACGATTGACATTATTATAAGTGTGTAGTACAAGTGAAATTTTTATAGCTGAAATTACACTTTAAAGATTTCATGAAACTAAAAATGTTAAGATATGTTTCGTCGCCATACTTACTAATAACAAAATTAACTTATTCCAATAGTTTATTTAAAGTCACTTTGATATAATTCCGATACAATAACAAGGTTTCCAAACAGTATAATTAAAATAATAAATAAAGAAAGCCGCTTATTTACTTCGATGTGTACTTAATCTTTATTTTATAACCATATAAATAAATAATTATCTATAAAATACTTAACTATTTTCTATTAAATTACAATACAGAATATTTTTCTTTACAAAGCAATATAATAAAAAAATAAATGAAAAGCGTTATTTGTTCTATATTCATACTGAAAACTAAACATTGCAGCGACAATATTGAAAAGTTCGTACAAACTGTTTTCCGTTTCAATTTTAAAAAAAAACTTTTTGTCTATACTGAAAGAATATTTATTTAGTTATTAAATATGTAGCTTAAATTGTTTGATTTATTTCAATGTATCAACTTAAACAATTTTCATAAGTACGAGCGCTAAAATAGCTTTAAAAGTTTCCGGTAAGTTTTGAGAATTCAGAGCTTTACACAGCTGTGTAATTTTGTTTATATTTTTAATATTATAATGCGAAACTAAATTAACTTTGGTTGGAAGTATGTATTTCTATATTTACTTATTTAAAAAGTATGTGTGTATGATCCTATAATTCAATACCTATAGGCACTAATATTAAAAAGCTCTTCAACTTTAAAACTTATCAGGATGTTTGCTTTAAGGCGTATATCTCAGGAACTAGTAGACCGATTTGAATATTGCTTTTAGTTTAGATACTTAGTCTATTTATCAAGGATAGTTACAAGCTGCTTTTTATTGGAAAACGTGAATTAGTTTCTACGGGACGCAGGTTAAATTAGCTGAAATGTGAAAGCATCACAAACCAAATTAATTTCGCTTTTATATAAGGAATAAAAAAAATATGCTTTACGAAAAATATAATACATTTTATGTATATGCAAATACTGAACCAAATTCCACCGCTTAACCAATTCTTGTTACGCTTAATTACTCTAATTGTAGCTAAAGCTAATAATATCTAGTTATAAACGGTAATATTGTTATCCTATGATGAACAAAATATTTATAAACTATAACATCTATTATCAATATTACCTACTGTAAAGGCTGAAAAACAGTAAATGAGTTTTCCAGCAACATCTTAACATTTCACAAACTCTTAACTAAAAGTCCGATCCGCTCTACAATTCGTTTGTTTTTAACTTTAACCACTGTGTTTTTGGACAAACTTTAGTTTTGCATAAAATATACTGCAACTATTGATAACATGACTAATATTTTTAACATAATATGCTCTTGTAAACCTTGAAAATCCTGAATTTTAACGGCAAAAGTCCGTTGTTTTCCGAAATAACACATTGGTTTCAGATGGTGTTTTTGAAGCAAGTACCTAGGTACCCATATTCTTATATATAGCAAGTTCATATTATTGCAATTCATGAATTCTAATATTAACCAATATGCCTTTTAC
The DNA here is from genome assembly GCF_030705265.1 of Helicoverpa armigera. NCBI lineage: Eukaryota > Metazoa > Arthropoda > Insecta > Lepidoptera > Noctuidae > Helicoverpa > Helicoverpa armigera. The sequence continues at coordinate 2,912,151 of NC_087145.1, read as the reverse complement.
AGTAACATAACATACTATTTCTAATCTACATAAAATCAAATGAGAATCGAACTTCAGCCGGCAGAAGCTTGATCTAACCACCCGACCTATGACCTATGTAGCTGAATGTGCCTTCTATCTGATTGTGATTACAAAGATAAAGGAAAAAATGCACGTTCCAGCATCTTGAGATACATATCTTTTATGTTCATGCTGTGAGAGGGGTGGTAGAGTTAAAAGAGAGGAATCTTATTGGTTAGTTTAACTGTGGTTTCAGTTAGTTTTAAAGTTCAAAATGTATTTTTGTGAGGATTTGGTTACATTAGGTAATCTTTAACATTAGGTATACGAAATTAATGTTAGTTAGTGTAAATGATAATGGCGATAGAATTTTAAATACAGATTGCAAGCTGAGCAAAAATTGGTTAATGGTAATTAAATATACCAAACATATTGTTAATAGAAAGTTAAATTAAAATTAAGTAGGTACTCTATAGTTTACTCGTCTTAAGCCTTAATTATTAAAAAAATATGTTATTAAAAAAAAGTTTATAGGTATTGTAAATATGGCGATGATTAAATAGTTCAATAAAAACGAAATGCAAAATAACTACTTACAATAAAAAATAAATTAGTAAAAAAGTTTTGCACTATCGAAAAACTTTTATCAAAACTTTGTATCTTCAAAAAAACAAAAATTAACCCTCAAATGAAGACGTTAAAATCACACTAAATTATTTTAATGCACACTTAAAAATAAGCCTTGTTATTATTTTTAATGAAACAAAAAAAATCCTTACCTTAATTTAAGACATCCAAATGTATTGTAGTCGACTAAACAGCGCAGTTCATGCACAATGTCACTAGTGTTTATAATATCACCATAAATCCTCAGTGTCACTCACGCACTGTTCACAGTTTGTCAACACAGTTTATTTTACAAATCTATGTCTTTTCAACTAACTCTTATTTACACCTGAAATAAAAAAGTTTCAATACCAACTCCGCGACTCCAAACAAAATAAAAATAATCGTCCGAACACGGCTAATGTAACAGCCGCGCGCGAATTTACTCACGCGACTGAAAAAATTGCCACATCTGCGTAAGACTCGGAAACTAAATCAAAATACTGGCTAGGAGAGGGACGAGTCAACGGAGGCCCCACCCTTCCCCCACCACCGGCCGATACGCAAAAACATTCATAAAAACACGCTTGACTCCTCCGCGAAATTATCAATTGTTTATATCACGACAAAAATGTCAACCCAAACGGATTCATCTCGACAAAGCCCTAGATTAAGCAAAACATTAAACAATTAAGAGTCACACAATAGAATTCCGACAATGTCGAAATATTTAAAACAATACACGGTTTAATTTGTACGAATCATAATAATAAACACGGGCGCGTTACTGTGTTATCGAAAATAATCGATTCTTCGAACGTTTCGGTGGATTATTTTTAAAGATGGAAACCTCGGTGCGGGTTGTGGGCGCGAGTTTTCCCGCGCTCCTGGAATCGGTCGTGACGTACGAGGTGCGACCGCGCGCTTCAGCCGCTCGGCGTGGAATAACTCGCGCTCGCCCGCCGTCTCCGCTCGGCGTTTTTTTCTGCCAAAAAACTAAGAAAGGGTCTTTAGTTAGGGTTAACTGTAAGCTGTACAATGCGGATGATTTTTTGTTAAAAGTCTTTTGAAACTGGAGCATGTTTGAAATGCGCGGTGACCTTCGACATATCGTTGCTCGCAACCGCGGTATTGTCTTACATTGCGTTTTTTGTTTTTGCTCAGATAACATCTGTTCTGTATGTATTGGTAAAGCAATGGATAGTACAAAAGTAATGGTTTCGTAATATTAGACCTTTAACATCCAAGTTGGTAGCATTTAGTTTTTTTTTCAACCTAAAACGTGTTTGTACTTTTTTTGGCAATTTTGTTAAGGATGTAGGTAAGTTGTTTAATGACATTATAATTATACACCTACGAAGTTTGTTCAATGTTATTTTAAGACTTAATTTTAATACCATTTAAAAATACTCTACATACACCTATTTTTTTAAGACAGTCTAAGTTGAACTTATTTTTGAGACAAAAAAAGTTAAGAAAAGTGTAGTACCTACATCTACAGTTTTTCATTATTTATTAGAAATAGGTTAATTATTAAGTTATGTAAACAAACACAACTCAGTTCTTAGTTTTGCAGCTTTAAGGTTAAATCAACGAACTACAACTCTTTATTTCTGTTCCTTAATAAATAACGGTCCCTTCGAAAAACAAGAGATGCTTAATTAATTAATTCTCTACTCAATCTAATAAATTTCCAATGAAATTGTCTTTGGAAATCTAAACAAAAATATCTCAAAACATTAGAAGATTCTTCATTCATAACAGGGAAGGGTATATGATGGACTCAGCACGGACTTTATAGGGCTTGCAGAAAATTTTTCTTATCTATTCGATCTTTAGCAGCACGTTCAAGTTTATCCAGGAATGCTTAATTCTAGAAACTGATTTAGAACCTTATTTGAATGCAAAAACAATAGAAATGACTCATAGATGTAAAGTAACTACTGATCGTCACAACATTGTTGTGACAAACAGACTAATGTACAAACACAGCGATAGACTAGCTAGACTGAAACTGACCTATCTTAACTATCTATGATAAAGAGTTCGTGTGTTTGTACGCGGTAATCTCTAGAAATACCAGAGTATTAAAAAAAAATCTTCAGTGGAAGATGGCCCATATATTGAAGAAGGTGATAGGCTACCTTTTATCCGGGTGCGCGGAGAAGCTACCTTAGGACACGAGTGAAACTGCGAAGGTAACTAATTACGCACCTCTACATATGGTTATACATAGAAATATTATTTTTCAGTTCTAGTATTTGAAAACTGATTTAGAAAAAAATACTGTGAATGGAAAATGGACCGAAGCTTTTTAATAATAGCTTTATAGTTTCCTGTTACACATATGTGTTAATTTGTACGTTGTGTCCAATTTTTCAACTGCAGCATCCAATATACATGGAATAGATAATACGTAGTACTAGCTGTTAACCGCAGTTTTGCCTGTGACTTTCTTCACATATCCGGATAAAAACTAGCTTATAGCTTTCAACGAAATATAGGCTTTTGTATCAAGCAGTGACTTTTTTATCGTAGTTTAGTAGTAGGTTTAGTTTGATCGGGCTCTTTAAAATATGTATAGTATTGCGCACAATACAATCATCTAGTAGCTTTGGCAGACTAAAACTTTGATTGGATATACGATTACCTTCAATTTAGTTACGATATAAGCCAGAAAGTCTGACAACCAGTCTTACCATGGGATATCGAGGTTGAGGGGATCAGACAGGCAGTCGCTCTATGTATTAAAACACCGTTACTCAGCTGCATCCGATTAGACTGGAAGCCGAACCCAATTTAGTTAGGAAAAGGCAAAGCAAACGATGATTAGGTCCTAAAAATCTTCGAACTAAACTGTCGGCCAACTGTTGTCCAACAGATTGTAGACAACATTAAAACATTAACGTTCTCAACAAGCTGATATTGTTTTTATCTCGTTTCTGACCGCATTACTGCTTTGGCTGTGATCCATCTTAGACATCCATCTTCTCTTTATTACTGTTAGATACTAGACATTCAAATAGATTGTTAAAAAAACTACATTATTTTGTATCAAAAATATGGCTTTTGGAACATTGTTTTAGTAGCTTCCACCACGTTTTTACCTGCTTCATACGGAATTATTTCTCCCCACCCAAATAAAAAGTAGCTTAGGTAGGTATATTGCTGAAAAGTTTCATCAAAATCCTTTCAGCCCTTTTGCACGTGAAGAAGTTATAAATAGGTACCTACATGATAAATGGTTAGACAAATCGCTTGAAAAGCGATTATCACCAGCCATGGAGACCCAAAACACCAAAACAGACGCAAATGCGATGCCAGCCTTTTAAAAAGGGTTTAGTTCAGAAATATTGAAGGCAAGAATTCAACCCATATAAGAAAGGAAAGTCCTATAGAATTTACATAATCATCATCTCAGCCATAGGACGTCCACTGCTGAACATAGGCCTCCCCTTAGATCTCCACAGATACCTGTTGGAGGCGACCTGCATCCAGCGTCTTCCGGCGACAGAATTTACATAATCAAGGAATTTTTTTAAAAAATATCCTAAACTAAACAACAAAATCCAACAATAAATAGAAACTAATCAACACAAAACAACATTACGTGCGTAATAGCGTCGCATATCACACAGTGCGGTTCGATTCCCGGCGCGTGCAAATGTCACCGGTTATTTTGGAGCGCGATGCGTCTACGAGTACCAAGACTAGCTATTGTCATTGCATTGCGTATAGATAAAATTTACAGTAACGATTTTAGGTCTTTATTTAAATGGTTCTTAGTGGCCAATGCTTTTTTCAATTGTTCTATATTTGTTTGTAGCTCTATTATTGGACTAGAGTGTGTTTTTTTTGTTGGTACTTTTATTTTTAAAGTTCGAACTGCTTTTGATTTAAGAATTCTTGGTAATGTAATGGTGTAGTTAAGTATGTTATTGTAAAACTATAGGTATTCTAGTTATGAGCTCGATGCTTATTCAAGATAGTATTTTTAATCAACAAATGCTGTATTTTGAGGAACTCGTAACCGAGTAGGTAACAAACGCACGGGTTGATCGATCATAAGGTTAAGTAACTCTTGGCCTGGCATGGCTGGTCCACGCATGGGTTAGGTATTATCTTGTCATGATGAGTTCCTTCGAATATCGGATGGCATGTTTCATCAAGTGGAAGTTCTTACGAATAGTCAGAAGCCAGAAAGTCTAATGACCAGTCTTAACGATCAGGCACCTACCAGGTTGCCCCCTTTGCCCAGGTAACAGGTCAGATAGGCAATAGCCCCAAAAACATCTGGCTAGACCTCTGGCTTCTAGCCAAATCTAACATGGAAAAGACCAAACAGATGGAACTTTTTTGATTAAAAAAAACTTTCAAATGTGATGTTAGAGTTATGTTAGGTACTAAACTCTTTGCTTATCCAAGAGAGTATTTTAATGATCAAATACTGTCTTGAAAATAACCTCATTATATTTGATACTCTTTCTTTAACGTATTAATTAATTAGATATCTTATCTCTCTACTCTACCCACATTATGCGTAGGAGTGTAGAACTATTTGCGTCGTCAACAGAAAATTTGATGTTTCTGCTCAAGCTAAAACAATAATATAAAATATTATGCTTTATCACCAAGGGGATAGTCAGAAGTGGACCTTATCGCGATTAGTTAAATTTTTGTGTAGTTCGCACATTTCTGAAGTTTTAACGCCTCATGCAAGAGCATTAGGGTTTACCGACTTCTTAAGAAGGAGGAGTATCATAAAGGTTTCTAAGGTGTATTTTTTAGACATCTATAGGTACTATATTATAAAACTGAAGAGTTTGGGCGTTTGTATCCTTGAAATAAACTATTGATTTGAAAAAAAAACTTACATAGTCCAGTTATCAAGGCAGGTTATAGGCTAATTTTTATCCGGGTGAACGAAGTCGTTTCCAAGGTACGCGGGTGAAACCACTGGTCTGGTTAAGCTACAATGGCACAAAGATATAAACTATGTGATGTATTTTTTTGCAACTCGGCGGCTTTTTGAAACAATAATTAATTAATGTTTTGTCTGAAAGAGTTTTTATTCCAATACATATTTGGACACTAGAAGGCTTTCCTAGCGTACAAAACCGACTAAAAACAATGAACAGTCTATAATTGAATTACAAAAGTTTTTTTCTATCTGTTTTTGTTTTGGAAAAATTATCACTTCGACGTAAACGTTCTTTTTAATTACAAAATTGACATTTATCGGGAAGAGGTAAAGCTAATTTTATGCTTAATTCTTAGTTTCACTAACTAAGAAAGATTATTTTGCGGCAAAACTGTGTTTAAAGAATTCTTTATCTTTAGATCTATCAATAGTAATTATTTAGCCACATTTTTGTATGTTAAGGATGTTGAGTCGCCCAGGTAACTGCGTTGAAGAGGTCAGATATGCAGTCGCTTCTTGTAAAACACTGCATCCAAATAGACGGAAAGTCGATCTCAACATAGTTGAGAAAGGACTGGGAAGATTATTATAGGTAATCTCATTAAATCAAAACCTTTCCTGAAAATATTAAGTTACATTAATAACAAACTTTTGAATAAATTTTGCAAAACTTAAAAACCGTGGTAAATACCTGATTGTCATTTTAAAAGAGTCATTTACCGTCGTACCACAAAAACTTTTAAACGTCTGTTGAACACTTGTCTAAAAAAATATTAGATTATGACGTTGAAATAGAACCCATTTTGCAGCCTAACTTTTTTTAAACAAGTGTTCAACAGATGTTTTACTTTTTGTAGTAAGGCTGTTAGAGTTTCAACTCACAAAACACCCACCCAGCTTTTCCAAAAACCAATCAAAATGAAAACTAATACGCTTACATTTTTCTACCAAATGACCCGACTGTACAAAAAGCGGTACTAATAAAACATTCAGTTTGGGAACGTTAAAAACGTTTAATTGTTTGAACGATTGTCGAAATTAAAAGGTTGATGAACAAGTAATAACCCTGTATACACATAAATGGCACATTTTTCGACGCATCACGTACTCCGACGATTTTAGGGTTGCCAAGTCTACTTGACTGATTTAATTTGATCGGGAATTATTACGGTTCAAGGGAAATACATGAATATTCCTAGGTATTCTATAAATATCTTCATGCTATAATAGAAAAGTCACTTATCAGGAAAAATACAGGTTGAACATCAGAAAGAAAATAAAGTAGATTTTGCAAAAAAACATCTTACTGGGACCAAATAGTTTATGTAAGTTATATTATTTCATCTGCTTCATCTGCCTAGCCTTTTCCCAACTATGTTGAAGTCGGCTTCCAGTCTAACCAGATGCAGCTAATCACCAGTTTTACATAGAACGGCTGCCTATCTTACCTCCTCAACCCAGATATCCGGGCAACCAATACTTATTCCATTCTTATAATATTATTTTTATTAAGAGTAAGTGTCATTTAATATTTATTACGATCTGACCAGCAAGTCCAATATTACCTAAAACTATCAAAATAAGTAAAAAATTTAGACAGGAACTCTTTTACCAGTAAAGGTTCATTTAGAATGTGTGCTCGTATCTCGAAATACTTATGCTAAGTGTGGTCTAAGTTAATTGAAACACGATTAACAAGTTAACGCTGGTGTGAGCATACAAATATGAGCATTATTGGATTGTTGGCGCTTGCTGTGGCGCCGGGGTGGCCGATTTCAGAAGTGACTTGTCATTTCACTGAACCAATTTAGGGATTTGTTCAATTCACTAGATTTGTTTAGGGAAAAGACAAAATCGTGTTGTTATTTTAACATCCTCCGTGATTTGATCAAATCCCTTAGGGAATTGATCAAATCCCCGTTTTCATCATATCCCTGCGACATATATAAGAAACTTTTTACGGAAACTGAATTTATGAAATATTGTCACTGGACGATTCCTGTCATATAATGTATATAATGAAAGTGACAAACATTATAATTTTAGGGTTAAGAGTTATTTTAAATTGGTTATTTTAGATTGGATTTTGACTGTTGCTGACTTGCTGTTGTGGTGCGGTCCTGTTGCTTTTCGAGAGAAACTTGTCTTCTGATTTTTTAAATATCTTTCTTTTGTCTTCACAAATAATTCCAGCTTCTTCGCGACATCCTTGGTACAGTCGGCGCGGCCCGTGTGTGCACGTCAGTGATACTCCGCACACAACTTGTTGTCGGTGTTCACGATAAATCATATCAATGTATTTGTGATGGCGGCCAGCTAGGGATGGGGGATAGAATGTCGATGTTTTGGGAATATATTGCTTTTATTTAAGTAAGTAGTTGTGCTATAGTTATTTGGTGATCAGATAGATACGTGGTGTTTAAGAGTTAAAAAGAGCAGACACAAACAGTTTAGGCTCTTTTGCTTAATAAAGGCTTCGCTTGTTCAGTTGGCCAACATTAAAATCCTTCGTCTACACAATCAGATTTTAGTAGTTACAAAACCGTTCTTATATTCAGATCTATTATGAAAGAATATAAAGTAGTTTAACCAGACTCAAAAACACATTTGAAAAAACTTAATTTACCTGATCTAAGTTTATCAAAATCGATGTGTCAACAGCAAAATCAACAGTACCAGCAAACATAAAACACACTAAAAGAGACACTCATTAAACAAAACAGCAACAAACAAGACAAAACAACACAAAAAAATAACTATATCGATCTCAAAAAATCGTTATCTAAAATTGAAACAAATGATAAATTCGGCTCGTTGGAAACGCGACCACCCCGCCCTACGCGCGCCTGTGTGCGTGAGAACACACGGGGACTTGCGCCTGTGTGCGTATCGTGTTGCATTTCTTTCTCGTATTGTAATTTATTGGTGTGTAACGAAGTTAATTATTACGATTTTTGTATTAAACGTTGAAAATTATTTTTAGTCTTGCATCTGCAGTCCTGTATGGTACTTTTTTACTCTGAAACTCTGTCGACGACCCGTTTTTGCTCCGATATTGTATTATTAATGATAGAATGTCGTTTTGTTTGTTATTATTTACTGTAATGACGTCTATTTTAATATTAATTCGACGTAGCAGTTAACGAGAAGTGTACTTGTTTAATTTTTTCGAAATTATCAAGTATTTTTATGTTGTTTTGAGGCGCCTTTTAGTCGCTAAAGTTGATGTAAGAAAATGTTTTAGTAAAACGTTCAATACTTTGATGTTAATTGAAGATTTTTTCTTATAATTACTGCCATTTGCAGAATGTGAATTATATTTTTGATATTGCCTTTTTACATAAGGTGAAATAAATTATTAAATTGTCGTCGTTGTTTTAGACGAAAAACGTCCACGGCTGGACAATGGCCTCCCCCAAGTTTCGCTACTTTGCTCGATCTTCAGCATCCCGTATCCAATGCTTACCAGCTACCTTGGCCAGATCGTCCGTCCATCTAATGGGGGGAATAAATTATTATTAGTTCTGCAAGTAACTGTAGAAAAACTTTGGTAAAAATTGTTAAAGATTTATAGACAAAATACTTGCCCTTTTATTCCTTAAAAAATAGTCTTCGTCATCTTCTCACAAGAAACAGTTACTTTACCTGCTCAAATATTACCCATCAATAATAGAAAAATACAAAAATCAATAGAAAAAAAAAAAACTAACCGGATCGAATTTCACAAATACACGGGGTTAACCCTAGTTCACAGTGTCGAGACCTCATCAGGAAACGGGGTCACTTTTTTACAAATTTTTAACAAAAAAAAAGAAAAAAATTGCAAAAAAGAGAAAAAAATAATGATAGCAATTCTAAAGTGATCTACTTTGATGTTCATTCTGCGTAAAGAGATAACCCTAAAATTGGGGTGAATCGGGGTATAACGTGGGAAATTTAAACTGAGGGGTAAAAAGGTCGCGATTATAATGAACATCTAAGGTTAATCTGCATTAAGTTTTTTTTAAAGATTTATCATCGAGTTCAAATGTCTTCGGGTTAAAAGTTTTTAATTTATGCGCATAAGGTATAAAAGTAAGCGTTTGATATTAATTTTTACTTGAATTTTAAACGGAGTTGGCAAAAAACGATATTGCAAAAAAAAAACTTGGTTATTGAATAGATTTATTTAAATTGTATGAACCAAGAAGATTCCCTTATAATGAATGATCTTTTGTACTTATGTAATTTACATGGTATGAATAGGTAATTTGATGTAACAGATTTTGATAAAAAATTTCGACTGATGCCTGATTTATCACACACACACCTTGTTGTCGTTTTTGAAAGTTCAAATTATAAATATTAATTAAGTAAATAACAAAATATATAACCTACTTACTTATATTTATTTACCAACTATATGGAGTTTTCTTGAAAATTAATCACGTACTTACTGTTTCAGCCTTATTTTTCGTTTATTTGTTTGGTTGTTGAATTTTCGTCCGTAGCTATAATTCGTTTAATATGCAGCTTACCTCGTAAATGTTAATATTTTGTAAAGAACCATTAAGTACTTACTTCACCATTAAAAACTTTTTTTACAAAAATAAAACAGTTTTCAAAAATATACTTACCCACGTTCCTTCTCCAAAGTCTGACAAATACTATGCTAATAAACGCATCAAAATTGCTTCAGCCAAAAATATACATACATAAATACAAGTCAACCTAAAAACCTCAGTTTTTGAAGTTGGTTAAAAATACTTCGTGTTTTTGTTTTTTTCATGTATGTATGTAATAAATAAATATTTGTAAAATTAAAGTAAGTGTTTAATTACAAGAACAGACTACTTAAAGTGATTTAAACATAGCTAGCATTGATACAGCAGTTACTTAGCACGTAGTAACCGGTTCAACTGCCACACACTTAACTAAGACATCTTACTACATAACTAACTATAGTTTGTAAACCATAGTAATAAAACTATAAGAAACCACAATGTCCAATTCAAAAAAAAAAAAAATCCAACCAGTTCTGAATTAAGAATAATTTCTTAAAAAGTTAAAGAAAGTATTGTAAGTAAAATTGATTTATTCACTAACCCTTAAAAATCAATACAATATAATTGAACTGTTTACGGGTCCGATTGACCCGAGGTCACACACGTCTCAAATTACCAACAAAAAGAAACAAATTCCCGGATTTTACTATTCAACCTTAAAAAAATCGCAAGCATATCGAATTCTATAACTGACCTCTTTTTGATAAAATAGGGCCAAACAATGATATTACGAGCTCAAAACGTGTGACTTATGACCCCGATGACCTTTTTTCTATTTTTTTTTTGTCCACACTGGTCAAAAAGGGGCATCTTGGCCACAATTGTGATTTGGACAATAGCTTCTGATTGGTGAAGCAAAAACGCAATCACTAAAGACATCATAAAAAACGTTAAATTGTACGTTTTTTGGACCATTGATTTTGAGAATACTCCGTTTTTTGGTTAGTTCGTGAATCGTGATATCTAGATTAATGTTAGTCAAAGGTTTGAGAATGATATTTACGAATTTAACTGCGAGGATATTTTGGACACACTACAATAAAGGTTAAGCGTTCGTAGGAATGACTAAACAGATAAAACTAATTAAACTGATTAGGATCTGTAATATCGTATCCATTGAAACATATTATTATAAGTTTTACAAAAGCAACTGCAGTAATATCTTACGTAAAACTTGGCAAGAAAAAAAACCTAATGATATAACAAAATTTCCTTAAAAACCGTTATAAAACCGACACAAAAAAACTCCTACAAAAGTACAATATCTATAAAACTCTCAAATTACTGCAAACAGTTATAAATCAAAGTACGAAAAATGTTAAAAAAAACTATCTCACGCATCTCGCGATCATCTGTTGCAAAGGGTTCAAAACTTCGCGATTTTTTAAAAATCTCACAATGCCGGAACCCTAAACAGTTAGAAATATAAAAAAAGCACGCGGAAGATATCGTCTTTCTATTAAAAAAGGGAGATTAAGGACCGTATCTAACTCTTTCCCATGGGTCTTAACCTTGGTGAACTTTTTTTTCAAAATTGAGACACCTTTGGCATCTTTCCGTTTTTTTGTAATGTCAGAATCTGGTTATTTTTCGCGAGGGATGCGCCGGGGCGAAGGGTCGGGCCCTCGCGTATTGTGAAGCGCGAATCTAGCAGGTGGGTCAAAATGTACCCCGCTCGCATTTTAGGGTTTCTTTAAGAATCTTTTCTTTAAATTTTATTTCTGTTTCTTTTTTTTTTGTTGTGTTATTACGAGGTTAGAATACTGTATTATAATATTAAATCTGGTAAAATGATTGTTTCAATTTAAAATCAATTTTTTAATACTTAGTACTTAAATAGGTACTTATGTCTAGTCCAGTTTATTCAAATTATAGTTTTGTATATAAGTGAATTGTATATAATTAAAAAAAATGGTTTTTAATTTAATATACAATTTTATATGTATTTTTATTGAACTTTTCAATATTTTAACTGACTGACAGATGTTGAAAAGTCATTTAAAGTATTTATAAATCACTTTTACATTTTACACAGTTTTATGGTCCCTTTAGAGAAACCACTTGTGACCCCACGCGATAGAGTTTAAAGTGTTCGATTCTTTTATCGCCATCTGCGTGGTTAAATATCTATAGTTCTATAGCTCCCACGCTTGTTAATGTTCTTAAATAATACGAAAATTAAAAAAAAAAAAAACTTTACTAAGTACTAGCTATACTAATTACTACTAGTATGCAGTAGTAAACTTTACTACTACATACTATTTTTTTGTAATTTCTGCATTTTTTATAAAAAATATAATCTATAAGTTCATTTAGGGCCGATTTTTCTAAAGAATGTTTGTCATTTTTTTTTTTTCAGAAAACATAGTATGTCAAAGCACTATTTATTTATTGCTCAGATAGAAAACTGATGATTTCAAAAATTTGCCCTTTGATTGGTTAATAGTGGTTGGTCGTAAGTAACGGTAGATATAATTAGCACGCTCTGTCTATTAAGTTGAAAATCTGTAGCAACATCTAAATGAATACTCGTGGTATAAGTATCTTCTTTATATATTCTGAACCTCATAATAACTTCAATAATCAACATCGGTACGATACAATTTAAATCTCCCGATCAAAAATCGAAAAACACGTGCATTCGGAGAATTTGAACTCAAACTCGCTACTTATACTTACTTAAATATATTTTTCGCGAACGAAAATAATTTCGATTACTGATTGCGGACTTCGAAAAAGTCCTCGATCGAAATAGGTATAATTACGGTTTCGGCTAAAAGAGCGGCGCGCGCGCACGAATTTTCCGAAAATTACACTTGCGGTAACAAAAACGGAACGTTTTCGGAAATTCGCTGCGTCCGGTCGCCGACGATGTGAAATGTGTGTTTTTCAAACTGACAACATGTGTCATACATTTTTGTTAATTTATTATGAATCATAGCCAATTATGTACAAGATTTAATGAGGAGCAAAACAAAAAGAACAAAATATGTTTGAATTTTCTGTCATTTTGTTGCAGACGTGGTGATTTGAAAAAGTATTGGCCAATTTCACAGGTTACTAATAAAGTCTCTGATAGCATCCGATAGATAAACTATGGGTTTTGGTTTTACAGGTCTCTAATAGCAGTACCTAGGTATCTGTCAGAAATTGTAAGCAATCTTTATCTGGTAACTAGTATTAACTATCGAATAATTTAGTTACTGACCATTTATTAGCAACCAGTGGAACCGGGCTTATAGAGATTCATTTTTATACAATATTACAAAGAATCGCTTTAGATTGTCGGTTTGCCGAACGATACCACGGTACTAAAATGTGGGGAAGAAATAAATACATTATTATTTTTGCACCAAAAACTAGATATTTTAAACAAACAAACGAGTTCACAAGCGATTCAATACCAGTATTTTTTAAAAAAGCGATGGAATACATTGAAAAGAGCGAAAAAAGCGAAGCCACACGACGTTCAAAAAGTTTACCGAATCTAAAGTGTCTTCAGCTTATAGTGTACCACAAAATCTACATAACAAGAATTATTTTGGACCTTTAATGCATTCACTATTACCACTCTTTTCTCTATCTCTCTAAGGGGGATATTTTGTCACTCTCACTCTCACTGCGCGTTTGAACAATGTAGGTACAGTAGACTGCACATCAGTGGTAACTGTCATGCACCTTAACTCAATAGTAATAAGTACGATTTTCCTATAAAACTGTTACCACTGACCTGAAGTTGACTGTACAATGTCATGCAAAAAATTTGGGCGCGCAAAACGTTTGCATAGTTTCTGAGATATGTCAGTTTTGTTAAAATTTCGCGTAAAATTAATAACGAAACGACCTGGCATTTTTATTCATCCACAGTAGCTTTAATTACAAATATTTTTTGGGATTCGCCATTTTTTTTTGTGTTGGTATTTTTTTTTTGTTTTTTGTTTTTTGTCCGTCATTTTTATTAGTGAAGGTCAGAAAGTTGAAATTCTTTTGCCGAAAACGGTCCCATATTTTTGTGTTGTGAATTTATTATTTTCAAATGTTCAGCGGTGTTGTTGTACTGGACCTCTAGACTAGCTGACATAAGTACTTAGATAATTAGGTATCTATTTTTTTTTAGGAAATAATTATACCATTTTTTTAGGACTTATATTTATCTACATATTTACATGACGTAAAAATAAACTTATATATACATATATACAACTAAAAGCAATTATAAAATCTATTCCGCAAAAGAAGTAATATTTTTTATATTAATATTATTAAGTAGTACATTGCTTTTATAAAATTATCCCAAGATTTCATCAGTGGCTTCAATTTACTTTTTTCTTTCATTCGTTAATCAGTATAACAAACTGTCAGTTCCTCAAAAAATCAACAGAAAAATAATAATTTCTATATCTCATAAAAAAAACACAATGCTTCCTACATTGTCACAGAGAAATCTCGTTCCGCAAGAAATCTGTCTTTTTACCCTTTTTATCAAGTTTTTTTTAACCCTACACCCGGCTGTAACGTGACTCCACAGTTTTGTCAAAATATTACACTGTATACAGTTTTTTTGGGTCAAAATTACCCCTTTTTCGTCGTTGGAAGGGTTGGGTGACGACATCTGATATTTTTTTACGATCTTAGATAACAGTTTTAATGATAACTTTGTGAGAAGTTGTATTTTTTCGGTTTTCTCATTTCGCTACATAATAAAAACGCCGGAAGTTAAAAATCTTAACTGTATATTTTTAACTGAGATTGTAACTGAGTACAGTATGAATGTATTTTCGTTTATTTTTTTAAGTTCAAAAACTTATTAAGCGCTCAAAGATTCAAAGTATTTTTGGAGTACTTGACACAAACTTCAAAGTAAGTAGCCAAAGGCATGATTGAGACCAGATCTCTGTCTAAATATAAACTCAAGGCCATAAGTATAGAATAAATATTACTCGAAATGTCTTCACAAATTCTTAAAAAGCAAGCCAAGACAAGACTTTTAACAAATTATAAAACATCCAAATATGGCTACCCTTTTTTCCTCAGTTTCTAAAGTCCGTTATTCTAATCCATATTTCGAATGTCTTCCATATTCGAACAGTTTCTAAATTCAAAAGAACTAAATCCCTGTTCGGAGCGTCGCGTTCTAAATATAAAAAAGTTCTTTTTTGTCAAATATGGAAGGGTTAAGTTTAAAAACGTTCTATTTTCGATTTGTTAAAAAGTCCACATTGTATGGAATACGTCAAAACTTCATACACCGTGACTGTAGTATATGTAAGACTTTCAGATAAGGAATTATTTTTCCAATAAGAATTCTTGCGTGCTTATGACTTTAAACTACGACTCCATTAACAAAGTCTGCTAGAATACTATTTATTTCATTTTAATATCTTTCAATAGCTCAAACTTAGTATAAATCAGTACATATTCTATTATCGACTTGTAACAGTTATACAGGTATCTCAGTCTAGTTACAGTTCCAACGTTGTCTCTCTATTTCCTATACACTGTATTTACTTGTATTGTCTCTTCACTCCAGCTAGATCTCTTGATCAACTGAAAGGTAAATCCCATTTACGTCTGATTAATCAAAACAGTATGTAGGTACGTACCAAACCTTCTGCACTATGGTATCCGTCACTGCATTCATATTGTCATGCTAATACTGGTCTCTATTTTAAAAGATATCATCATAAATCTTACTTTTACAATAAATGCACATTTCCAACTTAGGTAAGTACCTATGTTAGTATTTTTATTACACAAATCGTTCTACCATCCTTAAATATACTACACCAACAATATTCCTTTTTCAAATGATACGAAAGACACAGGAAGCATGAGTTTTTTGTCACTTCCACATCTCGTCTGAACCGATTCATTAGTTCCGTCCCTTTCTGGTTTAAAAGCTTTTTGATTGTGCGACAAAGACGGGGATACCCGCGTGTTTCTCAGGTGTGTTGACAATAACCATGGAGAATAAAATGACAAGCGGAGATGCCATAACGAAAAATCTCATAAGAAAGTAGCGCGCCAAAATGCTGGTGTTCAAAGTCAAATTAAAATGTTTTTATTTCAAACTAGCTGACCCCGCGAACTTCGTATCGTTTAAACCTTCCTTGGACCTCTACAAACATTTTAAAACCAAAATAAGCCAAATCGGTCCAGCCATTCCGGAGTTTTAGTGAGACTAACGAACAGTAATTCATTTTTATATAAGAAAGAAGAAGAAGATAGATAGATGGAGCTTTGCAGGCTCTTATGAAACGTCACATTAGTTGCACAGTTCCAAAAAAATTGTAAGAGCTGGAGAAGACCCGGCAAGTAACTCTATGAGATTGAAGGACGAGGAACGCTACTGCTTCCGCCCTTATACGCCTCCTTTGGAACCCGCCCATTTTTAAAACCAAAAATGGTTATCGCAAAGAACCTAAAACCTCGTTAGTTCACTCGTAACTGATCATTTTGCCAGCCTATCATCCGTATATGACCTAGAAGGCGCCTGACCTACCTTCCTCATAGCATCTCCACTCTTTCCTACCTCCGTAACATTAACAGATGTTCAGCATGGCGGGGCGAGCATATTACACAATTATGATTCTATTTAATTATTTTTTCTCGCACCGTTTGTTAAGATTTGGACGTGGGCGATGCTACTCAGCTTCGAAGAACAATTGGTATTTTTCGAAATGTCATGACGCCCGTTCCGTTACTCACCGAAATAGTATTTGAATTGTTAATTTTTATTTGTAGGTGGTTTTTATTAATTTTGTATTAACTAAGAAGTTAAATGGTTCGTGTAACTGTGTCGTTGCACTTTAGATAGTTAGCTTCTGTGTAACGCCTCCGTAATTGTGACAGGATCGTATTATTTGTGAATCGAAAATGTTTTTTTTTTTTATTGGCTATAGGTAGGTACGCATGAACGCAATTAAACATATTTTCATTAGGCACATATATTATACATAGCCGTTATCATGGGAACTACAGCCCATACCGGGATATAATATAGCCTACGTTACTCGCGAAAATAGTAGGTACCTTATCAACAGTGAAAAAAAATCTGCCTTTAGGGTACAAATTACAAACAAACAAAAAATATTTCCTTTTTATTACATTAGTATAGATATGCCTGCATCTCTTACACTACATCTATGCTCTAATCACGTATATTCCTTCTTTTTTTACATAAGTGTCAAATTGTTTTACCCTAGTAGTAGGTACCTACATAATATTAATATGATGTTACAAAACTTTTTTAAATATCCTACATATCCTATTAGTGTTGTACCCACCTTAAACTTTACTAAGTTTAACGCACGTTCACAGTAGGCCAATGAGTGTATGATGAAATAGTGATGTCCTAGGAATGACTAATACCTGCCCAGTTGCCTAGATACATAATTCACACGTTAGACGTCAAGTCTAACGAGTGACATTTTTTTCTAAGTAAGGTCTGCACAAGTAGTTTGTAGATATAAGATTTTAATTTTAAATTGTGACCAGTTTTTAAAGAATTTGTCATGTGACGTATTTTTTTGGTAAAGCTTTTATTTGATATCTAATATTTGGAGAAATTGTTGCTTTAGAGTATCATTTTATTTTAATTATAACTATGTTGGTAATGTAAATATTCAATAGGTATGCTAAAATAATACAAATCTGCTTTTTAAGAAGCTCTTTCAGTAAGAGAATACATATTTATAAAATCACTATTAGGTACATATATAAACTTCGATTTAAAAAATAATTGCAGTAGCAACTTTTACTCAACAGTGCTTAAAAGTTTCATTTAGTTTAGGGGTCATTTCTAATCAATGAACAATATAAGATTAAAGTCCCCTACGAACCAAGTTTCTTTTCTTTCCCAAATTAAACTGAACACCACAAAATATCCCAGCAAGTTATAAAACCGCAGCTTGCGATAAACCATAAAACTCAAAAATGATTTCAAATCAGACCACGCTCCGAATTTTAAAACTTTAACAAAAGACCCCGAAACACAATATCTCATTATATCGAAAAAAATATAAAATCAATGGGAAAATACCAGATTTGACCCAAAAAAATGCACCCTCCATTAAAGGGTTAACGAGCGAGACAGCGAACATTTGTACGAAGAAAGAAAGAGATAGAGATACTTTTTAACCCTTTAACTGCACCTGGATAGTTTTTATACAGCGTGTTTTTGTGTTGAAATTTAAAAAAGTGCAAAATTTCCTTTTGTTGGGGGTCAATATTGATTTTTGGGGTTCAAATAAACTGTGCTTATAATAGTTCGTTATCTAGTACGGTTAAATTGAGGCCATTAGTTTCTCATCTCTACAGTTAAGTTCATGACATTTGACATTATCTGTTAAGAGTAGTAATATCTAAAAAAAATCTAGTGACAATCGCTAATAACTAACATCGTTTTTTTTTCAGTCGAAATATATCATAGTGTCAGTTTTTTTTTTGGAGCAATTGCTTCTATGTACATTAACTCCTTTAGTTACTAATTTAGTTCACCATTTACTTACTTATGTCTAGGTAATTAAAGTAAATTAGGCATGTAAAAGTAATGTAGTTAATATCATCAAGAAAGGTTTAATGTGGCTAAAACTGCAGTATAATTTTAACTGCCTCGTTGGTCTAACTGTCGCAAGTGCGGCTGCTGATCACGAGGTCTCGGGTTCGATTCCCGAGTCGGGCCGAAATCGCTTTGTGGGTTTTAGAAGACTTTCACAAAGCAGCCCGGAGCCTGGAAGCTGGTGATTGATACACCCGTGCATCGGAGAGCACGTAAATGTCGGTCCTGCGCCTGATCTCTCTCCGGTCGTGTCGGATTACCGTCCCATCGGGCTATGAGAGTTAAGGAATAGTGAGTGCACCTGTGTCTGCGCAAATGCTCGTGCACTATAATATGTCCTGCGTAGTTGGTTAATCTCCTTACATGAGAACAGCCGCCGTAGCCGATAATCGGCTAGGAGGACATCATCATCATCATAAGCAAAAAATATACTTCTTCTATAAAACTTTTAGGAGATAGGATTAAAATAATATCCGAGATGAATACAAGTTAAACAAGAAATTAAAAAAAATATATTAAAATCCTGATGAATTGCAAATGAGTTGAAACATACCCAAACTGAGAATCAAACACCACCATTTCCTCATATTTTAAAAAATCCTAGAGATACTTTAAGTAACTTTAAATTGAGCTTACATACAGCATTAATATCACAGTACAAGCAGACCTAGCTTGAAAAGATAGCATCTTTGAAATTAACCAGCTTTACGTCTCAAATCTACAGATGGCAAAGATACATATTATTATGGGCTATGGCCGGTCGGCCCACGGAGGAAGGAAAAATAGCGGAGATGCTATAAGGAAGGTAGGTCAAGCGCCTTCTTGTAGGTCAAGCGACGCACGGTTCGCGTATTCAGTTATAAGAACTACCAAACGAAAGGGTTGGTTATCAAATCATCTTTGACTGATCAGTCAAAAATTGGTATTGATTATCTAAAAAGGTAAAATAATGGTCAGGTTCCAGAGAAGTCGTATAAGGAAGCTAGTATAGTTATCGGCACGGATAATGAGCTCTCGGCGGAAGAGTGAGGATCGCTTTGCGCACTATACACTTAAGGCAATAAACCCATAAATCACTTCTGCGCAGGTGAAGGTCAGGGCTCAATATCCTTGCCGATGATTATAACGTTCCTCGCACCGAACACTCGAATTTTGGCGCGCTACTTTCTTAAAGATTTTGCGCTATGACATCTCCGCTAGTCATTTAGTTCTCCATGGTTGGAACATAAATATTGCAATAGGCAGACCCCAACAATACCTGGGTCTTATAATATGAGTAGATTGACAAGTTATAGGTTTTTTGTGTTACTTTTATGATTATAATTAATCAGTGTCTCAACTAGTTATTGCAGAGTTGATATGATGTTGACAAGTGAGTTCATTTGTCACGTTGTTACTGCAAAACGGCTGAATAGATATTCAGGAGAACCTTACGCTTACGACAGGGGTCTGGTAATAACTTAAATAATAAATGATGAACTTTTAATTGCTGTTGTAGTCTTTACTCAATCAAAGCTGAATTTGTTACAGAGAATATGGCAGAACTGTTTAAACATTATGTGATGCTATACTTATTCCAATCTTGTAAAAGAAAAGGCTTTCGAGAGGAGCTATTTGGGCGCTTGATGAATGATTTTAATTAAGGCTCTTTACATATCGTAATACCAATGCAAAAATAAACATTCAACTGTAGGTAGTTTTTTAATAATCCTGGCCCACAATTATAAACTATCTCATACGCAATTAAAATCTAAAAGAATCGCAAATGGCGAGCGAACTACAAATTCATTACCGATGTAATATTATAAAGAAACGTGCGCAAACGCAGCGCGGGTCCCACACCACTCGGCCGACGATAAAAATATAAATTAAAACGTCTCAATGCAATACGAAGAGACGAACGAGTAGATAGTCAGGTTAATACAAAAACGCGGGCCGTTTAAGGAGGCAAACTTATACAAAAAAAAGTCAAAAAAGCTACACAATCAAATGAGGGATGCTCGAAAACGGGAATAAAACGAGAGACAAAAACGAATATGGCGGATTGTTTTTAATTATCGAGTATCGGCATAAATCGATGCACGTCGCCGCGGGCCCGCCGCCGAGCCGCGCCGAGTCGCGCGCGCATCCCTCGAGTCGCCCACCGCTAACTTTTGCATTGTTGCGCTTAGTGGAATTTATGTTATACAAATTTTTGTTGTAAAATTGGTTTAATTTGTCATTTTCTCCGTTTTTAGGTGATAGAACTTTTGTTTTTTTTATGGGAAATGATCAAATGACCCTTCCCGTTGTGGGTGAGTCAGGGAGTGTCAGACTCTTACTGACTAAAACCCATCATGTTCCTTCTTAAGCCCTTTATGTATGTACCAGGGCCGCGGTAACTCTTTCGAACAATCCCGCAGCCACGGCAGGCCTTGGCCCTGGTGATTGCGACTTAGGTCTACTACTTATTCGACAAAACTTTTTCCAGGTGAATATGCCATACTGAATCTATAAACTTATCTGCGTCTGAGCATGACAATTCAAGTGCCTTTTTCTTAATGCCCTGTTGCATATTCATACTCAACATTAGTATGCGTTTATGTTTGTAGCGTTTCAGACCTAAGTACCAGTAGTTTTAGTGCCAATATGAGTGAAAAATATGGCCATTTTCTTATACCTAGGTACTCCTTGACTTTCCTTTTTTTTTGATTCATTTGAAATAAACATATATTTAGTGCCTAGACCGCGAGAATTAACACAAGATATTTTTCCTAAGATTTAATGTCATGAATTTGGAAATATGAACAAATAACGCCTCATAAATATATTATATATATATATATATATTTTATTATATCTATTCAAATTATCACGACATCTGAAGTGAATATAGAATTATCGTAACCAAGCAGGCTGCAATAATCTAATCCAAAAATCATTTACTAATTCATTAAACCAAAGTTGACATTCAAAGGTAACGCCATCTGTCTTCCTTAAAATAAACAACACACGCTCACAGATGATAGATTCATTACATAGTTACGTCAATTAATTATTCTGTAACACTCAAAGTATTTGTGCTGTCTACTAACTACAGAAATAAACTTTATTCACTACTCATCTGGAATACTATGAGATCACTACTCTAGTTTTAAACATAACAGAAAAACTAGCATCATCTTCCGAGCCTTTTCCCAACTATGTTGGGGTCGGCTTCCAGTCTAACTGGATGCAACTGAGCTCCAGTGTTTTACAAAGAGCGACTGCCTATCTGTCCTCCTCAACCCAGTAACCCGGGCAACCCAAGGTTGGTTGTCAGACTTACTGGCTTCTGACTACCCGTAACGACTGCCAAAGATGTTCAAATGAAAGGTCTCTAACAACGTGATCAAAAATGCGAAATACGTAAGCCCAAGTTTCTTTAAAATATTAAGTTTTTTGGGGGCTGTCTTTTGTTAATTTTGACGTTTAAAAAGTGCCGTTTTGCAGCCAAGTTTGAAAACGATGTTGATTTTGAGTTGAGTTTGTGTTCTAAATTGCAAAAAAATTACGCTAAAACGCAAGTCAACAGTTTTCCCTGTCCTGGATTCATAAAATTCATATGTATGGGTGAAGGCACCGATCGCGCGGTTGTACATACATTTTATAAGTACGCGAACATTGTTGCTCGTCCGTCCGTCTGTACGCTTTGTCATTGTCCCGATTATTTTTAGACCGCTTTCGTCTTAGTTCTAATTTTGTACGCTAATAACACATTCGTTTAATTAACTATGAGCGAATTTGATGGGTTTGGTAAACTAGATTTTTTATAGGCTACTGAGTCTGAGGGTGTGTTGAGAGATGACGTCAGTTAGAAAACTATGGATGAAGAATACGAAATGTTCGACCCCAGATAAAATTGGGCTAAGAGCAGATTAATAGATAACATGCTACACTAGAACAAATTAAGATTGTAAAATGCAATTAGTTAAATTCCCAGGTCAATTAGTGCAAGTAGGGTAAAACTTGCAGGATTATTGAAAAAAGTTATCGGGACCCTGGAACACGAAGCGCTCTAGAAGGAAGTTTTCACGTCCTAGTATTTCATCATGCTAAACTTTGCATAAATTGTGGTGGAAGGAGCTTTTAGAATAATCGAAGAACAGTGATTTTAGATACTATCTCAAATACGAAAATTCTTCGTTGTGCTTCAATTTAAAAAGACTGCGAAAATAATTACAATTTAAATCATTAATCGTTTACTATAAACCATTTCTTTTCTTTTTCTTATAAATTATACGTACAGTCGAATTCTACTATCCTTACGGAAATAAATATGACAATTCAAGAATTAGTATGATCTCACAAAACGCACATAATTGGAACCCACAATCTTCCACACAAAATTAGTGATCACCCGTGAATTGGGAGTTCCTCAAAACCTTTATACAACCAAAAATCTTTATCTTCGAAAATCCCACTTATTTTATACCCTTTTCAAACCAAACTCAATTTAGTACAGGAATTTGTGGGTTTTTTGAAAAATGATCAATGACAGCTTCACAATGACGGAATATAGTTTTTTTTTTAATTCTGTACCTTTTTCGAAACGCCCCCTTTGTGGTAGAGACAATAGCAGAGGTCAAGGAACTTGGATTATAAAATTTTGAAAGACCCCTCGGGTATCGGTGGCTTATTGTGAACTAGTGTTGCTCCCTGGTGTTTCTTGTCTTTAATTGTTATGATTTTATAATTATAGGTTTCAATTATTGTTGTAATTGTTCGTTTTGGGGGAAATGTTATAAATTAACTGATTTGACGAAATTCGTATTGTTATTGTTACTTACTGATGTAATTTTGTTCCTTTTTTTAGATTGTCATCGTTTACTAAGAGTTGCATTTTAGCAATGTAGTTTTTTAGCTGTCTGAAATAGGTCACATAATTGTAAGTCTGACAGGGATGGCCGGGAAACTGGGTTGAGGAGGTCAGATAGGCAGTCGCTTCTTGTAAAGCACTGGTACTCAGCTGAATCCGGTTAGGCTGCAAGCCGACCTCAACATAGTTGGGAAAAGGCTCGGAGGATGATGAATCTTGCTGATGAAATGAAAAGTTTGATTCACTTACAAACAGACAGCCTCAAAATGTTCAATGTTAATAATTAGTTGGTTTGCCGCGGGATCGGTATTAGCGATTTATGATAATAGCCGTGTCGATATTCCCTTTAAAGAAATGCGATTCCATCCGATTTGCTTCAAGACTGCAATTTGATGCACCATGGTAGCGAATCTTGGACTTTCACTGAATTCTCACATTCAGCTAGGTACTCAGTAGCAGTCATCATTATTATCTGCCTAGCCTTTTCTCAGCTATGTTGGGGTCGGCTTCCAGTCTAATCAGATGCAGCTGATTGCCAGTGTTTTACAAGAAGCGACTGTCTATCTGACCTCCTCGACCTAGTTATCCGGGCAACCAATAGCTACCCCTTGCAAGTCACTCGACAAGAATTATATTCGGCCTTCTTGACGGGAAATCATCTAATGTCTCCCGTTGTGGGTGCAGCGTGAGTGAGTGTCAGACTCTTACTGACCCATCATGTTCCTTCTTAAGCCCGGGTAACTGGCTTGAGAAGGTCAGAGGCACGACTGGAAGCCGACCCCAACATAGTTGGAAAAAGGCTCGGGAGATGATGATTCCTTCTTAAGCCCATTACATACCAGAACTGTGGTAACTCTTTCGAACAATCCCGCAGCCGCGGCAGGACCTTGCAATGACTGATACCGACATATAGCGATTAAAACCAAATCATTAGGGCATATGACATCGCTAGCTATAAGATAAGGTGCGATTGCGCAATTCATGAGGATTCATTGCGATCACGGCTCGTTCGTTTCGGTTAATTTGCGCCTGAGTCGAATCGTTTTTTATCCGGAGGGCGTGCGCGAAATGATATAGGTTTCGGATAACACCTAAGGCTAGACCGGTACGATTAAACAGTCGACATTTTACGATTGGTATTAATTATAAATTGTATTGTTTTTGCGATTAACTTGCATGTGTTCGATAGTTAAGGAAATTTATCGGGTGGTTTGTAATATGATTGTGATTGTAACATAAATAATATGATGTTGTGGTTTATGGTTGTATCTGTTTTCAGGTTTTCATAATTTTGTATTAATAATTAACATTATCATCATCTGACTAGCCTTTTCCCAGCTATCTTGGGGTCGGAGATGCAGCTGAGTACCCCGATAAGTACCTCTTAGTAAGACTGGTTGTCAGACTTTTTGTAATAATTAAAATGGGAGCTACCATCAGTATGAACTTAATTACCTCGAATGACCTTAACAGTAACTCAATGTTTGGAGTAATAAATACTTCGTGCAAGCATTAATAATTCTTTGCTTGAAACTAACTACAGTTACTTTTTAGCATAACAAACAAACACGTATTAGATTTGAACTTAAATGGCTTTGACTTTTAAGAAATCCTGTTTGAAACTCGTTACGGTCATTCTGCAATTATTTTTAGATCTAGTCTAAAAACAGACTCAAAAGTCTAATTCTAGATTCCCAGAAATGATTTACAGCAATTTAAATTCCAAATATATCAATAACTTTTATCTACTGATGTTGCTATAAAAACAAACTTACTAAATGCAGCTCGTAAACTAATATCCCGTTTAATTTCTTCGGGTATTGTGCAAAATAAGCTGCAAAATTAAAGTTGTGTAAGTTAAATTGTTGCAATGAGTACAATTTTTTTTGTTGAATTTTTGTATTGAATATTGAAACTTATTGCGTTGTTGATAAGGTTCATTTGAATGGTACGAGATAAAGTGGTAAGTGGTAGATGGCTAGCAGTGAATAAGAATCTTGAAACGAATTCGATAGTGAGTTTATTGTGTAACTAGAGGTATAGCGATCGGTTGCATATTGCTACTGGTTGCTTCGAGTGATCAACTAGTAGTATAGTATCTATGAGATAGTAGTAGAAAAATCTATGAGAGGATCACGAAGAATTAAAAAAAAGACTAACTTTTATTTGGTTTTTATATCGGGTGTGTCGTTCATAATCACATTAAATTAAATGCGTTAATATACTGGTTAATATATGTCGATTAACACAAAGATAAAAGAAAAATACGTAAAATGAATTTTGTTTGAAAATGATTTTTTCAAACAAAATAAATGGAATAAAAATGTGCAAAAATTAGAACACCATATAAAAGTCAGTCATTACAAACAACTGAAATTCTCCCTTGAAAACTGACAGCTGTCAACTGATCAAAACATACGATACTCCTAACTTTATCTCTGCTTTACACATGATGTTATAAATTATAAAAACGAAAAATCACTCCTGTGGCTAAACCACTGAATGGATTATGTTTTTTTTTTACAATTCGCCATAGAATATCATAAAGTATATGTGATATGATTTAATGTGATTGTGAACGACACACCCGATATATCTAATATTGGAACTCGCAATAAAAATACGAATACCAGGTGGCAAGGTTTATTCACAACTTTGTATTCATTTGGTAATATTGTAAAATAGCCCATTACGACGAAGATGATATTATATTCTACTTTTTATCCCGATGCGTAGCTAAAAAACCACGCACGTTAGCGTTGTTTGAGCTTGCATGCATTCCTTGTTCCTTCCATTTCCCTCTCCTAATTCCAAAAACTGCCACTCACCAAGCGAGACGTGGCGCCACCGTCAATACAAAAAACTTTCGCGCGAGTGCCAAAAACACGAGGCCGGCCGCCATAACGCGCCGCAAAATAAATTCAAAAACTATGTCTAAACTTCAATAAACTTCTTAAACTAGTCAACAACCCCTGCAGGGAGTTACTGGGCGCCCATCAAACCATAAATAACATGTGTACAAGTGATCTGTGTACTGTGTGAGTGGATCAAGTTGCAGCAACCGGCGGAACTTTGTAAGTACCTACTTAGTCCTATTTCCCATCGGTCCTGTGTGCAGCTTTCCATAAACCTCTCACAGAAAATCTCGTCCAGACTTACAACCTGGATAGATCTGTAAAAACCTAATGGTCTAGGGCTTATGGTCAATGAAGCGCCGTTCAAGTCACACCAAGCGTGGATTCGTGGATAGCAACCTTTTTAATAAATATATTATTTCTGAAATGCATGTCCTAATCCATTCAATGTCACTGTTTTGTTTTACTTCATACAGCTTCATGTAGACCTCTGTTTCATCGCTTCGTTGTTTCTCATGACATTCAGAATCGTGTTGCTTTCACTGTTACTTACAGCCTTTTTATCGTCCCACTGCTGGGCACAGGCCTCCTCTCACACGGAGAAGGATTCCTCTCGAGCGTTGCTTTTAAAGATTATTAAGCTTACTTACCCTTCTCTTTATGAATGTTAGGCTAATTTTAAAATCAGGAAACAATCTTCCTGAAATATGGACTGATAAGATCTAATTACGGATGTAGTTAAGTGTTTATACCAGGCATAGGTAAGGTGAGCTCATTTTGATTGATTGCATCTTATTTTCCTTTAATACCTAGTATTAAAAACTTCCTTACATAATCTGTTCTGTATAACAGAATCATCTTTATAACTTAAAAAAAAAACAACAATTTCAAAGCAACCATCACACAACGGTCGCTGCACCCAGTTGTAGAATCACGGCCGGGGAATCGAACCGAAGACACATGCGTTTTAAATCAGTACGAGCCGATCGCGCAAATAAACGACGCGCCGACGACGTAATAAACTATTGTAAGTGCAACCACACTGAAATCTGTGGAGTGGTCGGGGGCTCTAAAGATTTTTGAGGTCTTTTTTTGTTTGTATCTTTAAAATTGAATCTGTTGGGTCATAAAAATGGCTGCTGTACTTAATTGTTATTTTTTTTAAACAAACACGCACATGTTAAATATAAATTGTAATTACCGTATGTATAAATAAAATGACATAACCAATTTGCCTATAAGAACCATTAATTAATATCAATATGCATAACGAATACGTACGTAAACAACGAAAATACGTTGGTTGATAAAATAATTTTAACAAAAAATAATTTATGTCCATTCATATTTAAATGTTACCGAATAAGTTCTATAAATAAAAGGGGAATTCATCAGAAGCAATGCTTTATTTACAAAAAATGCATATTACTGTCAAATAAGAAAATAAGTATTTAGTCAAAAACCGAACCAAAATTACTTTGTATATCTAAAAACAGAAATCTCACCGAAAACAAATGAAAAATAACAAAAAAGAAAAAATGAAAAAAATGAAAAAGCACTCGTCTCCACGTATTCTTTATTCTCAGTCCGAGAATCAAATAAGATATGGAAAACCGCGGGCGTGCGCGTGCGCCGTGCCCGCCGCGACGGTTCCGTATCTAATTGATTTTTATAACCATTAAGGCTATTAGTGTCACACTATTTTGTTACTGTTTTAGTAATGACACTCAGATCATCTATACCATAAAATAATAAAGAACAAATATTTTTTTGTATGTCTGTTTGTTTGTACCTCAAAGGCTCCGAAACTACTGAACGGAATTGAAAAATTCTTTCACTGTTGGAAAGCTACACTTTCACCAGTAACATAAGCTATATTTTATCCCGGTATTGGAAGTAGTTTTTACAGGACGCGGGTGAAACCGTAGGAAAGCGGCTAGTAAGAGATATAGTTAGTAGCCACCGTAACATAGCAATGTATGGCAAATTGTTGGGTATTAATTAAATATACGTATGTTATTGGTTTGCATGTGATGTTTGTATGAAATAAATATGTTGGGGTGTCATTTTCAATTTTGAATTGCTTGCAATAAGTTTGATTAGGCGGCTGGTTAAAGTTTATTTGATTCTTGCCAAGGGAAAAGTATAGCTACTATAAAATTCAGTGGTAAATAATTTAGTTACAATTTATGTAATAGGTAGCTTCAAGTAGTTATTTTGAATTATATTATTTTGCTATTAATGATAGCGAATTAATGTGTACCAATGAAGAAATTAATTATAATCATAGATTCACTAAAACTATAGTAATACATCAAAACCAAAAACCCCAAGGAACCCTAACACCAAGAAATGATTTGAACTTACAAAAATGAGTTAAAACTCACAAAGAAGATACCACGGTTCGGACTTTTTGTTGCCGCACCGGGTTCGATTACCGGACGAAGTAAGTAATAAAATATGTCGTGGCCATTATATTAATTACCCGTGTACTGAGATCGTAAATAATATTTGTATAATACTTTTGTAAATGATGCTAAGTTTTTTTTTGCAATTTCGGTTTTGGTTGAATGATTTGAGTTTATAGGTAACTTGTTAACTTCATACTTATGTCTTAGCTTTGGTGTTGGTAATAGTAAATGACATTACTAGAATAGAAACATTATTTCATCTATCTTTCTATCTTATTAGCATTTGTATCTACGATAGATAACTATAATAGATAACTATAATAATTAGGTACTTGAAAATCATAATGAAATTAATATCTATAAAGCGTACCTATATTACCTACCTTTTGACTTTGACATTGTTAGCAATCTAAGATAACTGGTCATTTAATTTTCACATTTATAATAATCTACCTACCTACAATCAAATAAGTCACCTACTTTTATTAGATCTAAGATCAAAACTGTAAAAAATCGTGTACCTAAGTATGTGTATCTATCAAATTTTTTACGGTAAAACAGCCCCTACTAATACATTAAATAAAATGCAAACAATTAATTACATATTTCCAATTTGGAATAGCAATTCCATTTCTCAGATCCAATCCAGCGATCAACCGCGTAAGACATTCAGAAATGTTCAGATTTCAAGCTGCACCGGTCATTTATAATAACAGTCTAAAGCAAAAAAGCGTTCACAAAAGCATACCCTTTTCGAATTTTGTTCGAAAACGAACGATCCAGTGATAAATATTGAAATATGGTATAGAGATATGATATTCTTTGTTCCCATGGAGAATGAAATGATGAGCGGAGATGTCATAAGCAAAATCTCTAAAAAAATAGTGCGTCAAAATGCGAGTGTTAGTGGATCGAGGAATGTTACTAGCTCCGCCCTCAAAACTCGAAACTTATTTATTTTTGCGAATATGGGTAGGTACATGTGGATCTCATATTATTTAACAAAAGGAGCATTGACCTCCTACGATAAGGTTTGCAAAATTAAGCTATTAAATATAAAAAGTAGATAAATATAGTAAGCAATTTTGGTAAAATTACTTTGGAAATAACGCCTCAAACGCCTTCTTTGGAATTCACCTATTTTTTCAAAAAACAAAAATGTTCAACAGTGTGTCAAATAGCCTGGATACTTAGTTCACTCGTAACTGAGCTTTTTGGCCACACCCACCATACGTATTTGACCTACAAGAAGGCGCCTGACCTACCTGCCTTATGGCATCTCTGCTATCTTTCCTTCCTCCGTGGCAGTTCCTCATTCCTTTTTCATCGTCCATGTTGTTTTTTTTGTTGCGTTTTTTATAATTCTTTACGTGTTCTAATGGCGTTGATCATGGTTTAATGGTGGTATCCTGTAGCTTGGGCTACCGTTTTATCGTCTATTAATTTTAACTGGCGCTACGTTAGATATAAAAGTTTAAGTGAACGCATCTAGTTAAGAGGAAACGTAACCAATTTTTAATTTTATTGCTGTATTTATGAATGTTTTCACGTGTTTTATAGAAATGGCTGCCTTGTATAGGTAGGCACTCTATGGAATTTGAATAAAAACTGTGAATTTGTAGAAGTAGCGTTGCTCTTTTTTGATGAATGCCTAAATTGTTATTGCTTTATTTAAAAACAACATTTTGTAAAATAACTTTACGAATACCTAGGTGGATTTTTTCATTTAACTTTTTTGATACCCAAGTGGTAATTGTCTGTGTAATATTGTCGCAAATACTCACCAACTTGTTACCTACAATTTTATTATGTAATACCTACATACAGATAATGTATTATTGGATTGTAGATAACTCCGCAGGCTTTTTCCTATTGTTTTCCAAGTCTTAGGTATTTTATAGAACAAAGGATTTCTCTTGGCAATGACTATACCTATTTACTATATTCTCTACGCCAATAAGATTGAATACCTACTTTTATAATGGTTAGTTGGAAACGCCCATCACTTTATTAATACATATATCTTTACCTTTACGTTTATTTTAATTAAAAGTGATTAACGCTCATTCCTTCTCTGTATGAGAAGAGGCCTGTGCCTAACAGTGGGACAGTAAAAAGGTTCCTATTGTTATTTATTACTCTTCTGTTGATCCTAACAGTGAGTTATTCCCAATTTGTCATTAGTACCGATTGGTCACCAACTATTTTTTCCATACACCAAATCCCAATTGGTCATTCGAGCAAAATAAATAATTTAATATTTAAATTTTGAGTACCGATTCGTCACCCGCATAAAATTTCACGTATCAGAGTACCGTCAGAAATAAAAGTGTTAGAAGAAATTTTAAATGAAAAACTTCGAAAAGGTATAGCTCTCATATAAATATAATAAAATTTACATTTTATAAACCCGAAAATGTGACTCGATATTTTTGTGCCGGTAACAAAAGTACCAGGGGCCCATAACTAGCAAAGAGATTATATACATAAAAATGATGAATGATGGTGTAAATCGGTATGTTTATCTACAATTAGGAAAAAAACGTAAAATCCTGACACTCTTGACTGCTATACTCCTGTAAGTTATGCGGTCCTAGTA
This sequence comes from Helicoverpa armigera, assembly GCF_030705265.1. Taxonomy (NCBI): domain Eukaryota; kingdom Metazoa; phylum Arthropoda; class Insecta; order Lepidoptera; family Noctuidae; genus Helicoverpa; species Helicoverpa armigera. Next base: position 2,880,818 of record NC_087145.1, on the reverse strand, counting down.
CATGGTGGGCAGTTCCATGGACACTCGTTGATTGGTATATTACTCATCTGATTTATGCGATCCTGGTATTTTGGTTTTGGCCGTGCGGTGTGTGACGCCGTTGAAATCGCGATTTTATTAATAGCGTCTTGCCATATTCGGAAAAAACATAACCAAAATAAATAAAACAAAAACATATTACAATATTGTAAAGCTTATCTTGTTGACAGTACTTTTTACAAAATAAAGTACGGATGACCAATTGGGACTAAGCAAAATAAAATATTTTATTGAATGACCAACTGGGACACGTTTTTTATGGATGCCAAATCACTAAAATGACGAATCGGGCATAACTCTAACAGTGAGTTATTCCCAATTTGTCATTAGTACCGATTGGTCACCAACTATTTTTTCCATACACCAAATCCCAATTGGTCATTCGAGCAAAATAAATAATTTAATATTTAAATTTTGAGTACCGATTCGTCACCCGCATAAAATTTCACGTATCAGAGTACCGTCAGAAATAAAAGTGTTAGAAGAAATTTTAAATGAAAAACTTCGAAAAGGTATAGCTCTCATATAAATATAATAAAATTTACATTTTATAAACCCGAAAATGTGACTCGATATTTTTGTGCCGGTAACAAAAGTACCAGGGGCCCATAACTAGCAAAGAGATTATATACATAAAAATGATGAATGATGGTGTAAATCGGTATGTTTATCTACAATTAGGAAAAAAACGTAAAATCCTGACACTCTTGACTGCTATACTCCTGTAAGTTATGCGGTCCTAGTACATGGTGGGCAGTTCCATGGACACTCGTTGATTGGTATATTACTCATCTGATTTATGCGATCCTGGTATTTTGGTTTTGGCCGTGCGGTGTGTGACGCCGTTGAAATCGCGATTTTATTAATAGCGTCTTGCCATATTCGGAAAAAACATAACCAAAATAAATAAAACAAAAACATATTACAATATTGTAAAGCTTATCTTGTTGACAGTACTTTTTACAAAATAAAGTACGGATGACCAATTGGGACTAAGCAAAATAAAATATTTTATTGAATGACCAACTGGGACACGTTTTTTATGGATGCCAAATCACTAAAATGACGAATCGGGCATAACTCTAACAGTGAGTTATTCCCAATTTGTCATTAGTACCGATTGGTCACCAACTATTTTTTCCATACACCAAATCCCAATTGGTCATTCGAGCAAAATAAATAATTTAATATTTAAATTTTGAGTACCGATTCGTCACCCGCATAAAATTTCACGTATCAGAGTACCGTCAGAAATAAAAGTGTTAGAAGAAATTTTAAATGAAAAACTTCGAAAAGGTATAGCTCTCATATAAATATAATAAAATTTACATTTTATAAACCCGAAAATGTGACTCGATATTTTTGTGCCGGTAACAAAAGTACCAGGGGCCCATAACTAGCAAAGAGATTATATACATAAAAATGATGAATGATGGTGTAAATCGGTATGTTTATCTACAATTAGGAAAAAAACGTAAAATCCTGACACTCTTGACTGCTATACTCCTGTAAGTTATGCGGTCCTAGTACATGGTGGGCAGTTCCATGGACACTCGTTGATTGGTATATTACTCATCTGATTTATGCGATCCTGGTATTTTGGTTTTGGCCGTGCGGTGTGTGACGCCGTTGAAATCGCGATTTTATTAATAGCGTCTTGCCATATTCGGAAAAAACATAACCAAAATAAATAAAACAAAAACATATTACAATATTGTAAAGCTTATCTTGTTGACAGTACTTTTTACAAAATAAAGTACGGATGACCAATTGGGACTAAGCAAAATAAAATATTTTATTGAATGACCAACTGGGACACGTTTTTTATGGATGCCAAATCACTAAAATGACGAATCGGGCATAACTCCTAACAGTGAATACCACCAGTGCAAGTTTATGCAGTTGAGGATTTCTGAACTTTCTTAATAATGTCTATTGTGATTGAATTTATAAGAATTCATGTATTGATAAGTTTTGCCAACTTTGTAAATGTAACTCTTTATTGTGTGAATTCAGATACATAAAGCGTGTTCTTGAATAATAACTTATGACTATGAAAATTCGCTTCGTTTAATCATTGTCATTAAAAAATACGAAACCAATCATCAGAATCCCGAGAATATAAAAACAATAACAGAGAAACGAAATAAAGGATTCATATAAACTTACTGCCTCGTCACTCCCTCGATCTGATTCCAATAAAAATAAAAACTAACTTTTGTAACTCGTTCCCGAACATGGAGAATGAAATTACTAGCGGAGATGTTATAACGGGAAATCTCTTAAGAAAGTAGCGCATCAAAATGCGTCTTTACTTCTTCTTCTTCCTCCTGTTCCCAAGTTTATTTGGGGTCGGCGCAATATGTCATCCTCTTCCATTTTCCACTGTCACTCGTCATACTGAACTCACTCCTTTCCTATTCATGTCATCTTTCAGGCAATCCATCTTTTTTCTTAGGTCTTCTTCTTCCTCTGCATCCATCTACATTCATACTTAGCACACACTTTGTTGCATGCGTATATCCCCCCTCATTACATGCCCATACCATGACAACCTTCTACTTCCTTCTACTTACATTCCTTCAAAATAAAATCAACAATCAGTCTAGACTATTCTTTGCCAGATTTGATGTCACTGATCACGCTTACCATACCGTGACCTACAAGAAGGCGCTTGACCTACCTTCCTTATGGCATCTCCGCTATATTTCCTTCCTCCGTGTTCCCAAGTATTTCATATTTTAATACATTTTGTTTTGAATACGTCGACTTTGTGCTACGTCACGTTTGACGGCCCGTAAGATTGGAATTACTATTTTATTTAGATGTGTGTAAGAAAAAATGGTGGATAGCTATAAAATGTTGAATAGTGAGCGCGAGGTTATTTAAATCTTTGTAATTCATTATAGTTGAGTTTCAGTGTTCATGTTGGTATTTCAGATTGAGTATATAAATAAAAGACCAAAGTTTATTTTTAAGTATACATATTTATTCATAAATTACGCGGTCACATGATATAAATTAAATTATGTACAATTAAATAATACAGTTAAATTTATATAAAAATAATTATAGAGATTTTGATGAGCGAGGGAGGCAGGTCACGCCGAGGTGGCGGCGGCATGGCCCACGACCCTGGCCTACAATCTATGCCAACATTTATTAAACTCAAGCTTTTTTTAAATAAGCTGCATATCTGTTAGGTCAGGACGATAAATAAACAAAAAAATAACAACGGATAATAGTTGACAAATAAATAAATAACATTTAAAAGTTAACAGTGACTAGAGAGCGTACGAGGATTCGATCGTCCAGGCGTCTTCTCATAGGCATTCGACAGGGTGTAACACTTAACATAACTGTTTAATTAATAAATAATTTATTATAATTATAAAAAAAACTGCTTTACACACTTAGACTCCGAATTGTATAAAAAATCGTTACTCATACTCAATATATCGTTTCATCCAGTTTGAGAGTGTTTGATATTGTGTGGGTGTACCACAGGGGTTTGTTTTGGGTCCGCTGTGGTTTCCCGGTCAGTCCTTAGTTTAGTGGTCGATGACGTTGAGATAGAAGGCTGCGAGGGCGTCGCCCTTGGAGCCGACGGCGCGGGCCTGGTACTGGCCGGCGTCGTCGGGGCTGCCCTTGACGATCTCCAGTCGGTACCTCGAGGTACCCTCCATCATGAACTTATATCTGGCGGAGGTTTCGTCGATGGGTTTGCCGTCCTTCAGCCACTGAAGCTGGAGTGGTGGCTGTGGAATACATTGATAATATTAGGAAAAGATTACAAAAATCCTCACATATTTATGACATTTATAAGTATATTTATTATTTTTGGGGTAGCTAATGAATTGTATAAAAGAAGTCTAAAAGGTTTCGATGAACATTTTGAACTTAAATGTGATATATTATATTTCCAGGTCAGGCAAGTACCAATGCAACTTTTCTAAGTTTGTATGTACTGTCTAAGTATATCTTAGACACCAATGACTGTTTCGGATGGCACGTTAAACTGTAGGTCCCGGCTGTCATTGAACATCCTTATCAGTTGTTACGGGTAGTCAGAAGCCAGTAAGTCTGACACCCTCAGCTAAATCCGGTTAGACTGGAAGCCGACCCCAACATAGTTTGGGAAAAAGGCTCGGAGGATGACTTAAAAATGATGCTAAAGGAAATACAGATGACAACGAAGACATCAATCTCTATCAACTTGTAATCAACAGTGATTGTAAATTCGTAGAAATGTACGAAATATGCATATTGTTTATTAAGGGTAATGATGATTATAAATTAAGAGTGTTCGCTCAATCTGATGTCATTAGTTCTGAGAATAATGCTGCTCATTTGTTCACAGTTACAATGTAAGCACGTTTTGACCTACTGTAGCTTATTAACACATTCTATACGATTGTTTATGCAGTTGGAAAGGTTTTTGTAATACTAGGAAGCGGAATCCTAGTTAGTTAAATGCTTTACAACTGTTCTAAAGATGTTTTGATGATCACAGAATTTTCGGAATCTTTACAGTTAGAGATGCATGTTTTCACTCCATAAATTTTTTGGAGATGCAAAGTATTCTCGCGTAATCTTTTGGTTTTACTGAAACAATTTTGTAAATTCTTTGACCAATATAAAGCTACGCTACACTTTCTGAGTGACAAAAGCTATGTTTTAATCAGTTATCTACATGAAGTAAGTAGTACCTCTTGGTTGCCAGTAAAACCGCGAAATAGAGCTCGTATTTTATATTAACCATTAACGATCAAGGGATTGAACGCCGTCGGTCCCAGGCGTAATAGATAAACCATTACGGGTACATACTTGGAGTTTGACCCCAGATGAAGAAGAAGTTAAGAAGTATACCTTATCCAGCTCAGCATGGAAGACAGCAGGTTCCCCGTTAACCACGGTGGCGGAGGCAGGGTAGGCGGTGTACTGAGGCACGGTGGCTGCCTCGCCCGGCACTTGTACCACCAGGCTGCACGACGAGAACGACTCGCCGGCGTCGTTGAACGCCTCGCATGTGTATACGCCTTTATAGGGAAATAAGTAAGGTTAGTATTTTGTACTACTTCATATAAAAAAGTAAAACAAGGTATAAATAAAATAAATGATTTTGCTAGAGAGGTACCTACGGGAATTTTAAGTTAAAATCAATCAATACGGTCATTTATTAACTGCCCTTTATTTTATTAAATTAAAATATGTCTACCTTCATTACGATACCAATAACGGTATAAAATATTTAATGAAAACGGTTTTTCTCCAAGAGCAAAATAAATAAATCCTGATATAGCTTTACTTTAGCTTTACTACAAACTGCGCTATCTATAGTTATTACACTGAACGAGTAAAATAACAACGCCCTCTATCAGTAAGCCCTTGTACTACGTAGGGCGCTACTAAGCTTGTGAGTAAAGGTAACCAATAGCTTGTCTATTCAGTTTTGTCTTTTGCAGTACTTAGTATTTGACATAGATGGCGCTCGGTTAACAAAATATCATTAACATTTTCGAACGAATTTAGTACTGAATTTTGATCTAACAATTTCAAATGAATTTGTCTTTTGATAAAATCATGTAAGATAAATATTTTTACACCTCCATGACTTAAATACTGATATCAATGAAATTTCGTACACAGATATTCTAAAGCCCGAGAAAGGACATAGGAACTTCTTAACCGGCTCCTAGAAGTACTTAGTTCCTATAGAAACTGCACGGAACAGCTGATAAGATTTATTTTTATGTATTTTTAAAGGTTTACTCACCAGCGTCCTCAGGGAATATTTCAGCGATGTGCAGTTTGTGTATGTTGGCCTCGCTGGAGTACTGGAAGTCCTTCGAGGGCTTGATCTCCTTGTTGTTGTGTAGCCAGATCACGTCGAAGCGTTCCGCGTTTGTGATTCTGTTGAAGAGTTAGGAGTATTTAATTGTTGTCAAAGAAGATTCTTTGTTTTTATATTATAAAAAAACCGACGAATTGAGAACCTTCTTTCTGAAGTCGGTTAATAATAACAAAATAACCATATTCCAGTAGGACGAATACGGAGATTCTCAACCTTAAAATCTCTTAAAAATCATCTCAGTAATTGTATTTTTTTAGAGTTTGTGAGTGTGTATGTTTGTCTCTTTTTATATATTGAAAACTTGACAGATATGTAGCTCATAGGTACGTGAGACTAACATAAGAAACTACTTTACATAAGGATGCGGAAAATGGTTCCTTCTAAAGAGCAATTTCGATTACGAGTAACGTTAAGGTCTTTGAAATTCATATTTTTGCTTTATTACAATATTGAACAATAATATGTATGTTACCTGCAGGACAGCGTGACAGCATCTCCGTCAGTAACGGTCTGTGACTGCGCGTGGTCCACTATTCTAGGCGGCTTGTCGCCCAACTTCACGGCCGCCGCACTTACGGCGCTTTCCATTGCTGTAATGAAAAAATATTGTTAGTTTTATAATATTTTCTTATCAAGGGAGCTGCAGGTTCAATCACTTAACAACCCCTAGTATCAAAGTTTCTTCAAATTCGCTTTATGGGGAATTGTAACAACAATTGCTACTTTGTAGCAATCAGGGACCTAAAACCCAAACGTGAAGCAATCTTCACGCAAGTGAAGCAAGTTCTGAAGGTGCTGAAGCAATTCTTGTAGTTTTTTTTTTTCAATATTTTTAAGCTATCTAATTGCTATTATGTTAATGTTTACGAATTAAATGTACGATATTAATGCCAAAGATTCAGGATAGTTCCTACAGTATAGGACTATTTTTCTTATGTGGAAGTGAAAGCTAAAAAATATTTATTTCGGAAGCAAGATAAAAGAAGATATAGAATATTAAGAAGATATAAGTATAGGATTACATGGGAGATAACAGAATAATATAGGAGATATATAGGATAAAGGTTGACAATAATGCAAATACATACGTTTAACAGTAACTTTGCACTTGGTTTCCACTTCTCCCTGGCTGTTGATGGCCTTCAGCGAGTACACGCCCTCGTCTTCAGGGAACACCTCGTTGATGGCCAGCGATGCTACTCCGTTCTTGTATTTGAGGTCTACCACCTGGATGATATAATATAGGTAAGTAATTTGGATCAATATATTTGGTTTTTAATATTTTTCTGTGACTTGAAGGTGTTCTTCTTGAAGTGTCGACGCAGTCAGAAAGTTGTTTTTTCTTGAAAGGGGGAAATTTTTGTTAAAAGTTATAGAAAATAAACTAAAGCTTGTAGAGACTGCCGCTTGATAAGAAAGGCAGCATTACTCCCAAACATCGCGATGATCGAAGAGCTTAAAAAATAAAGTGCTAAAACAACCATATTTAAAGTCTGAATCTTTCAGAGGAATTTGAACCTTACAGCTACACAATAAGGTGCACAATACCTCAGAGGAGTGCAGCGGCTTGCCGTCCTTGTACCACTGCACGCGCGGGTCGGGGTCGCCGCGCACGGCAGCCGACAGCAGCAGCGTCAGATATCAACCTTACAGCTACACAATAAGGTGCACAATACCTCAGAGGAGTGCAGCGGCTTGCCGTCCTTGTACCACTGCACGCGCGGGTCGGGGTCGCCGCGCACGGCAGCCGACAGCAGCAGCGTCAGATATCAACCTTACAGCTACACAATAAGGTGCACAATACCTCAGAGGAGTGCAGCGGCTTGCCGTCCTTGTACCACTGCACGCGCGGGTCGGGGTCGCCGCGCACGGCAGCCGACAGCAGCAGCGTCAGATATCAACCTTACAGCTACACAATAAGGTGCACAATACCTCAGAGGAGTGCAGCGGCTTGCCGTCCTTGTACCACTGCACGCGCGGGTCGGGGTCGCCGCGCACGGCAGCCGACAGCAGCAGCGTCAGATATCAACCTTACAGCTACACAATAAGGTGCACAATACCTCAGAGGAGTGCAGCGGCTTGCCGTCCTTGTACCACTGCACGCGCGGGTCGGGGTCGCCGCGCACGGCAGCCGACAGCAGCAGCGTCAGATATCAACCTTACAGCTACACAATAAGGTGCACAATACCTCAGAGGAGTGCAGCGGCTTGCCGTCCTTGTACCACTGCACGCGCGGGTCGGGGTCGCCGCGCACGGCAGCCGACAGCAGCAGCGTCAGATATCAACCTTACAGCTACACAATAAGGTGCACAATACCTCAGAGGAGTGCAGCGGCTTGCCGTCCTTGTACCACTGCACGCGCGGGTCGGGGTCGCCGCGCACGGCAGCCGACAGCAGCAGCGTCAGATATCAACCTTACAGCTACACAATAAGGTGCACAATACCTCAGAGGAGTGCAGCGGCTTGCCGTCCTTGTACCACTGCACGCGCGGGTCGGGGTCGCCGCGCACGGCAGCCGACAGCAGCAGCGGGGCGCCGTCCTTGGCGGCCAGCGCGTCGGGCAGCGAGCGGGCGAATGACGGCCCGCACATTGTTGAGTCTGATGCTGGTACTGGGAGGGAAAAAGGAGAAATAGTAAGGTACAGTTTTGCCAAAACTCCAATAAGGAAGTCCTAGCAAAAGTTAATTTCGGACAGGTATGCGTATATGACCTGTTCCTCACATCTCTTTAACTGACACCAAAGTTTCCCTGACTGACAGCAAAGTTTCGCATTTGGTATACGGATAAACAGAGTCTAAAGACTAGACCCCGAGAAAGAACTTAGGCTTTTTATCCAGCTGCGGGGAGAAGTACCCTTGGGATACGGGTTAACCGCGGGAAATATTCATCCACAAATAGTTACGGTTATTGCATTGTCAAAGTCAACTTTACACAGTATACTACAAACATAAGAAATCTTGATACTTGATCCAAAATAGCGAACTATAAGAGTGATGTCATTGTCAGTGCATCCGTGTCTACGCAATGCACTATATTATGCCCAGTTGGCTGATCTGCTTACATGAGAACAGCCATCGTGTCTTTGAACGCCATATTAATAAACCATTGTTACCCAAAATATCTACCCCACTCAACATACAAGTACATATAGAATCCCGTGCATCGGAGAGCACGTAAATGTCGGTCGTGCGCCTGATCTATCTCCACGAGTGTCGGATTGGCGTCCCATCGGGTTATGAGACTGAAGTAAGTAATAGAAACTGCAACAGTGTGCAGCAAATGCTTGTGCACTATAACATGTCCTGCGCAGCTGGCTAATCTGCTTTTAAGAAAACCGCGGTGTCTAAAATTCGCATTAGACGACATATTATTATACCATTGTTACCCAAAATATCTACCCCATACAACATCCAAATACATAAAAAATCCAATAAACTTACATATAAGCTCCTTAGTAGCACTTCTGGACCTAGACGAGGTATCAGAGTCCAATCTCGCAAGTCCGCCATATTTCTTCTTGCTGGCGTCCACAGAACTCTGAGGGGAATACTTTGGTCTGGGCGCGGATTTGGCTGGCGGGTCAATGGTGACCTAGAGAGAGAAAAATTGGTTTAGAATGGGGTATTTTGGGGTATTTTTTTTATGTATGGTGGTGTTTTGAGAATTTGTGGTGGTGTGTGATTGCATGCTATGTTATGTGAGTTTGAAGTTTTAGTTTTGTTGATTAGATGCATGGCTTTGGTCAATCTTAACTGCTTCACTGCCTTTCTATGTTAAGTATCTTGTCCAATATTAGGACGTGTTAAGGTTTTACTCGTATTGTCAATAAGAACGTAACTTTAGAGTTAGTTTAGATATAGTCAACATCCCTGTCAGGAGTAAGGTTCGATTAATAAATTAAAGAGCGGTTTCAAGTAGGTAAGAAACTTGTGTCGTTTTGTTGACGTATCTTATAAAATAGCACCATGTTATTGCAGTGAATGTTTGTAGTTTCTATTTTCATTTTTGAAGCCATCGATGTTTTTGAAGATGTATAAAATATGGGACAGATGTCTAAATCCAAAATGGCGAATTCAAAGACGCGTATATGTCATCATGTAGTAAGTAATGTAGTGTGTAATACTGAAAAACATTGATTAAAAAAAAAAAAAAACAAAAAAAGATTCGTTGAAATAGCGAATTCAGTGTACCGAGTCGATAATTATGCGAAAATTTAACGCAAGTCATGCTCGTATTTTTCATGAAGACAATTCAATATTCCTATCGAACATGAATGCAATTTAAGATATTTTTGAAAATGTCATGGCATTTGTGTAGATTTGAGAGAGATATTGAAATAATCGATGAAAATCCACATTCATTTTCGCAAGTGATATACATGGTTTTGATACTTGAAATGTATTTTTATGGTTTTTTCTTGCATTTTTTGTTTACCTCTTCTACTTCTTGTTCACTTTTTACATTTTGGGGCCTTCGACGCTAAAAATAGTAATATAAAGTGTATTAGTATAAGCTTTTGAGATTATGTGATAGATGAAGAAACTCTGAGTAAGTTGCTACATGTAAAAATATTGTAAGTAAAAGCTGAAAATTTTATATATTTACAAAATGTTATTGTCTTGTTGGTTTGTAATGCCAAAATAAACTTATTGGCAATAATAAAATGCCGAAAATAAATCTTTAAATACACCCTTCATTAAGTTGCTTTGGCACATCCCCTGAAATGTCAGATTCTTTTCTTTACGGAACCAAAATGTCTAATTCATTATAGTAACTTTTTTCTATGTCAATACTTCGACCAATGTTCTTCATCAAGGCAAAAAATATATTAGATATTGTATCCCAATTTTTATAAACGTTACTTTGAATTCTGACCGTATAACACAGCACCTAAACAATATTATACATGATTATACAATGTATAAAATTAGTAATATAATATAGTAATCTTACCTTAGTCTTAGTAATAATCGGTGGTGGCGCTGGTTTGAGAGGCTTCTCAATGTAACGACGGTCACCCGAGTGCAGGAAGTTGTGGATCATCTGCGCTTGCTCAGGTGATGTTACCTCGCCTGGAGATTAAAGATTGTTTTAGATATTGATTGCTTGATCATGTGGTCATTTTATGTTGACTTATTAAGTTAATAAACGGAGGAACCGATTTTGATTACACATGTCTAAGAACCATGCATCGCTAAAATTTCATGCTGCTAAAACAGCGTTTATAAGATTTTACAAAAATGTTGTAAAAAATATCAGTAGCAAATTCTGAACACATTACTATTTGTTCTTCCGCTGTCATATTATTAATTTAGCTAAGTTTACTCTATTTTTTTCTGAACTAAGTTTTGCATTGATTTAAGCTCTTAATTGAGTTATAACAACAGGCCTCCGAACGAAATCCCTATAGACAGGAGGTGCATATTATATTTTCATATCACCCTGTAAGTATATAAATAAGGTAATAAAAGTATATTTTATACCACTTTATACAGAAATTTCTACATACCTTCAACAATAACAACACACGAAGTCTCATCGGTACCGTGCACGTTGGTAGCGATACATGTGTACTTCCCGCTGTCCTCCGGCCGACAATCTATGATCTCCATGGTGACCACTCCATCTGAGTGAGTCATCGCGTAGTCGTATTTGGATAACTCGCGTTTGTCTTTGTACCTGTGGGGGGAGAAAGGTGGTTTGAGTCAAAAGTCAAAAACGTTTATTGTAGATCCTAAAATTAGGAAGTCTTTTAAGATAGTCAGAAATCTAAAAGTTTGACAGCCAGTTTTATCATGGGTTGCCCAAATTGAGAAGTTCAGGTAAAACTGCCTATCTGAACTCCTCAGGCCGTATGAAACACTGGTACTCAGCTGCATCCAGTTAAGACTGGACAAGTCTTGGTAAGATTAGATCGACAAAACTTCCCAATTTCTTGGTCTTGCTGGTGCCATAATTTACCGTGTCGAAGACTGTTGACATTAGGCAGCTGTTCCGTGTCTCGCTCGACTGCTGCAACAGGTGTACGACACTCACCACTTGACAGTCGGCGTGGGCTTGCCGCTGAGGCAGCACAGCAGCTTGCAGGTGTCCCGCGCCTGCATGACGCGAGGCCGCAGCTGCAGGTGTACGACACTCACCACTTGACAGTCGGCGTGGGCTTGCCGCTGAGGCAGCACAGCAGCTTGCAGGTGTCCCGCGCCTGCATGACGCGAGGCCGCAGCTGCAGGTGTACGACACTCACCACTTGACAGTCGGCGTGGGCTTGCCGCTGAGGCAGCACAGCAGCTTGCAGGTGTCCCGCGCCTGCATGACGCGAGGCCGCAGCTGCAGGTGTACGACACTCACCACTTGACAGTCGGCGTGGGCTTGCCGCTGAGGCAGCACAGCAGCTTGCAGGTGTCCCGCGCCTGCATGACGCGAGGCCGCAGCTGCAGGTGTACGACACTCACCACTTGACAGTCGGCGTGGGCTTGCCGCTGAGGCAGCACAGCAGCTTGCAGGTGTCCCGCGCCTGCATGACGCGAGGCCGCAGCTGCAGGTGTACGACACTCACCACTTGACAGTCGGCGTGGGCTTGCCGCTGAGGCAGCACAGCAGCTTGCAGGTGTCCCGCGCCTGCATGACGCGAGGCCGCAGCTGCAGGTGTACGACACTCACCACTTGACAGTCGGCGTGGGCTTGCCGCTGAGGCAGCACAGCAGCTTGCAGGTGTCCCGCGCCTGCATGACGCGAGGCCGCAGCTGCAGGTGTACGACACTCACCACTTGACAGTCGGCGTGGGCTTGCCGCTGACGCAGCACAGCAGCTTGCAGGTGTCCCGCGCCTGCATGACGCGAGGCCGCAGCTGCAGGTGTACGACACTCACCACTTGACAGTCGGCGTGGGCTTGCCGCTGAGGCAGCACAGCAGCTTGCAGGTGTCCCGCGCCTGCATGACGCGAGGCCGCAGCTGCAGGTGTACGACACTCACCACTTGACAGTCGGCGTGGGCTTGCCGCTGAGGCAGCACAGCAGCTTGCAGGTGTCCCGCGCCTGCATGACGCGAGGCCGCAGCTGCAGGTGTACGACACTCACCACTTGACAGTCGGCGTGGGCTTGCCGCTGAGGCAGCACAGCAGCTTGCAGGTGTCCCGCGCCTGCATGACGCGAGGCCGCAGCTGCAGGTGTACGACACTCACCACTTGACAGTCGGCGTGGGCTTGCCGCTGAGGCAGCACAGCAGCTTGCAGGTGTCCCGCGCCTGCATGACGCGAGGCCGCAGCTGCAGGTGTACGACACTCACCACTTGACAGTCGGCGTGGGCTTGCCGCTGAGGCAGCACAGCAGCTTGCAGGTGTCCCGCGCCTGCATGACGCGAGGCCGCAGCTGCAGGTGTACGACACTCACCACTTGACAGTCGGCGTGGGCTTGCCGCTGAGGCAGCACAGCAGCTTGCAGGTGTCCCGCGCCTGCATGACGCGAGGCCGCAGCTGGAAGGTGAATGCTGGCGCCGTCTCGCTCGACTCCTGCCAGAATGTGTATGGAAGGGCTTCGCGTCTGCGCGGGGCTTCGGGCAGGTGCTGGCGTTGGACCTTCGGTACCGCTGGAAGAGGAAGAAGAAGGTTCAAATTTGATTTTGGCAGTAGCCACAATACGTGAGATAAGGGAAGAAGATGCCTGGAAAGTTTGTGAAATTGAAATGCTGCGGAATTGTTCAAAGGAGCTGCCATTGAACGCAAAGGATCAGATGAACGACCAACTAAAAGTATATAAAATATTCGGAAATATTACGAACCCAAAAACTTATACTAATACTTTTCCTTTTACCTAGTTTTAAAATCAATTTAAACAACGTCAACGATCAAACTTTCACATCAACAAAATTCACTTTTACAAAAAAATCACTCGAAAATCAAAGCACTATATTGCAACTAAATCGGGGCAGCCGACCCAATATTTTGAATCAATCGTTACTCCCCAGTAGTTAGGAAGCCAATGGTTAATTTAGTCGTAGCCGACTGACTAAAGGTGTTGCACTATATTTAGCTCAGAATGTACTCTGACACTATTGTCTGACAAACAATTAAATTGTAATCGCGACGGTATGACTGTCTAATTGGCCGCGAGTGTAAAATGTTTGTGAAGGATGGTAGGACGAAAATACTTGCTCATGTTGGAACAGGTATTTTGTGGTACCTGGATGTTATTTTGTAATAGTTTGTCGATTTATTTTGGTACCTTGGCCTATTTATTTGCCATTTCAGAATTTGTTGCATTGAGATTGAGACATATTGCGAAAGCATTTATAATCTCAATTGATGATGATGATGTCCTCCCAGACGTGTCCGTTGACGGCGACACCCTGTCAATTCCCGGCAATCTGTCTTCGCTCATGGGCCCGGTAGTGACTCGCGAACCCGAATTTGTTTTTAAAAACTCGGTCACATGATGCATAGTAGAGCTCTCCGTTTGCATTTATTTATTAATAAACAATTTTTTTTACCCTCTCATTAGAGGATAAAAGGAACATGATGGGTTCTTAAGTCATTAAAAGACTGACACTCCCTCACCGCTACTATCCCACAGCGGAAAAAAACTGTTACACAAAAAAATAAAATACTATATAAATTAAAAATTAAAAAGTAAAATACTCACGTTGTACATTCAGGAAGACGACCTCTTCCCTGAAGCCGTAATGGTTCTCAGCCCTGATGATGTACTCGCCGCGGTCTTCTAACTTCGCACGGTTTATTATGAAGTAATAGTCGTCGCCCGCGTACCTGTAGAATAGACAAGTTATTATATTTCTTGGTATTTCAATTTTATTTTCATATTTAAGTTAGAGGAATTATGGGAGTAAATAATGTAATTTATGAAATGACGGCAGATTAAAGAGTACTGAAGACAAAAAGATGCTGCAACGACCCTATCTAACATTGGACAGGAGGATGATGATAATGATTTGTAGAATATAAAATAAATACATAACAGAATATTTCTAATAATTATAACATTTTTAAAGGAACGTTTTGTGATTTGATTTCACAGCCAATGCATCAGAGAACTGATAAAAATATTGATTGCTTATTTTTTACACATGATCCCCAAAGGATGGTTTTGCTGGATATTTAATTTCCTAAGAAACACAAAGCTGTAAATATAATACATAAAAAGTAATAAAAAATAGAAGAGGGACTGATAAAACCACGGCTGCAGTCTGATGACGATGAACCAAGACACTTTTTGATGACGAACTGACCCACTTTAGAGACCAACTAAACACTTACCTCTTCATGAACTTGACGGACTGTCGCAGCTCGTGGTTGTTCCTGGACCAGGTGACTGTGGGCGTGGCGCAGGCGATGATGCGGCAGTACAGCTTCACCGACTGCCCTTCGTAGCAGAACGCCGATTATGGTTTGATGATGAACCGAGACCGTTTAGTGACGAACCAAGACACTGTTTATGACGAACTCAAGGCTACTTGATGACGAACCCAAGGCTACTTGATGACGAACCCAAGGCTATTTGATGACGAATCCGAGGCTATTTGATGACGAACCCAAGACCATTTGATGACGAACCCAAGGCTATTTGATGACGAATCGACACATTTTAGTGACGAACTAAACATTTACCTCTTCATGAACTTGACGGACTGTCGCAGCTCGTGGTTGTTCCTGGACCAGGTGACTGTGGGCGTGGCGCAGGCGATGATGCGGCAGTACAGCTTCACCGACTGCCCTTCGTAGCAGAACGCCGATTGTGGTTTGATGACGAACCGAGACCGTTTAGTGACGAACCCAAGGCTATTTGATGACGAACTGACCCATTTTAGTGACGAACTATACATTTACCTCTTCATGAACTTGACGGACTGTCGCAGCTCGTGGTTGTTCCTGGACCAGGTGACTGTGGGCGTGGCGCAGGCGATGATGCGGCAGTACAGCTTCACCGACTGTCCTTCGTAGCAGAACGCCGATTGTGGTTTGATGACGAACCGAGACCGTTTAGTGACGAACCAGGACACAATTTGATGAGGAACCCAAAACAATGATGACGAACCCAAGGCTATTCTATGACGAACCCAAGGCTAGTTGATGACGAATCCGAGGCTATTTGATGACGAACCCAAGGCTAAGTAATGACCAACCTAGTGCTGTTTAGTGACGAACTGAGCCATTTTAGTGACGAACTGACCCATTTTAGTGACGAACTAAACACTTACCTCTTCATGAACTTGACGGACTGTCGCAGCTCGTGGTTATTCCTGGACCAGGTGACTGTGGGCGTGGCGCAGGCGATGATGCGGCAGTACAGCTTCACCGACTGCCCTTCGTAGCAGAACGCCGATTGTGGTTTGATGACGAACCGAGGTGCTGCTTGGCGACGGTCTAGATGATGGAAAGAAAGTTATTAAATTATAGTTTTGATTCAAATATAGAAAATTATGGATTACCCCCCAAGTATTCTTAAAAAAAAACCAATGTACAATTTGACTTTCATATCATTTTATTATATGTCTAATTAAATTGAAGGACTGATATGTTATAAAGAGTGTGTTCACCTATTTTAGGCATGTAATTCTAGGGTTTTTTTTTGTAGTTTGAGTGTTTTTTTTATATACCAGTACAGTGTACCAATAAATAAATATGTTTGAAAGGTATATTAATTGAACACCTGGATAAATGTCTTGCATTTACTTGGGTGCTGGTAGATATTAGGTGATCAGAGTCTACATAATTTTCCTATACATAAACCTGAGGGTCCGGACGGGACTGCTGAAAGATATTTCATAAGAAATAAGCAGTACTTTTGTACTATTTTGTTATTACTTCTTCTGTTATGTGTTTACTGTGTACGTAAATAGTTAGATAAAGTAAATAAATGTATATCTTACCGAACTGTCCGTCGTATATCTTCCACTTCTCGATGAGAAGTTTGCGTAGAGAGCTGTACTCGCTCAGCCTGCCGATCGGCAGTTTGAATGATGACCAGTTCTGTGACAAGAAATATAGGTTTTATTTATGAAGGGGTATCAGTAATATATGTATTAGTAGTTGTAGGAGTATCGGTAAGTAGATATGTTTTGATGCAGATAACCTTGGGGAATGTGATTTAAAAGTTGCTGTATAATAAAATAAATATTATCACATTTGGATTACTTTTGACGTTAAAATATTATTTTTACAAAAATTGCCAGAATTTGTTCAGTTTTTAAAATCAAGTTTTTAATATAGTCTTCTACGGAAGAACGAAACATAAATTAAACAAATAGAAGGATAAGGAGGATTCTAAATCTTCGCTCAATATAGGCTTCTGCTTAAACACAGAGAATATTGATGTCGTCAGAGTGTAAGATGACTTTTTTCACACATATGTGTAGACGGATACACACGTGTGTTTGTCTGCGTGCACATAGGTCTCCTACAGGTATCTGTGGAGATCTAAGGCAGTTGTCCCACCAACGACGAGAAAACGACTAACTATCGGCTATTTCCTCGCTCAAGAAACGTACAATAGATATACTTTCCAAGTGAACAAAAGAGATGCATATACAAATAGTTGATCGCTGAGTGTTCACACTGCCTGCGAGCACTCGCTTCACTGGTTTGTAGCTGAGCGACAAAAGCTATGAAAGATAACAGTCGCTCGGCGACACTCGCCAAGCGTTTAAAACTCACGCCGAGAGAGCAACCTGTGGTCATTTCTCTACAGTGCGTATCTAGCGAGCGAGTGATGCGAGTAATCGCCCGCCTCACTCGCACACTCCTTATAGTCGAGCTACACAAATATCGGAACTACGCACTCGCTCCCCGCGTCTCGCTAACTCGTTTCTAGTTCTAGCTCTACTCGTTACTCGTTAATCGTTGCCGGTGAGACAAGTGCCTAAGGGGGAGGCCTATGTTCAGTAGTGGACGTCCTATGGCTGAGATTATGATGATAAATAATAATAAATAATGTCTGGACACATTTTCACACACGTTTGGGGGGAGGCCTATGTTCAGTAGTGGACGTCCTATGGCTGAGATTATGATGATAAATAATAATAAATAATGTCTGGACACATTTTCACACACGTTTGGTTAGCCCCATGGTAAGTTATTAATTAACTTGTGTTATGGGTGCTAACACAACTGATAAACTACATATAGCTACATATATACATATTGATAAATACATATTGTAACAACCAGACCACGGCCAACAAACATGCTCATCACACACATGTCGACCGAACCGGGAATCGAACCCGGTACCTCAGGTTCGGCAGTCCGGCATGGTGACCATTGCGCCATCGAGGTCGTCAAATGTTGATGATGACATACCTCGTACTGTTTGCGCAGACGGTCTCGCAGCGCCTCGTAGCGGCGCGCGTCGATGTGCGCGGTGCGCGCGGCGGCCGCGTCGCCCGCCAGCCACTTGTGCATCAAGCACTCGTGAGCTGTCATACGCTTCCTGTATGAACATATTGCTGTATTAGTATGAGTTTCGATAAAGCCGACTTAGAAGTTGCGACGGGACTTACAAGCGTAAGCGCGTGACGCAGTCGCTACGTCAGTTCAAAATTATTGTTGGAGTTCAGTAGTCAAAAATGTTAAAGGCTTAAAAAAATAATAAGGGGTGCCAAAGGTTTCTAAGCAGGTTTCTAATTTTGAACTTCAGATAACATTTTATATAAGTTCTAGAATGTTTAGCCAAACTGCTTTTTTTCAGGTGTTAGCTACTATCATGATGATTAATTACACAAAAAAAAACATCTGTAAACGCTAGGAAAAAAAGATAAAATAGAAAAAACAATGTTGAAATGAAAATTACGGAAAAAAAAAGAATTCTAGCTCCTAAAGTACAAAAAATCGGTGAACATACACGGGGGTGATTCGGATACCCCATAGCCTAGAACTTCTAAATTTTTCTTTTGGACGCCCATGGATGGGCCAACTTCTAGAGCATTTTGTACACCAAGCTTGCAATAACTCTTTCATATCTGAAATATCTCGCAGCCCCGGGTAACCCCAAAAACCCCAAAGGGTATTTTGCAAAATGCCTAAACAAGTTAAGTAAACAGAACCAATACTTACTCCTTGTTCTTAACGAGCAGCCTCCTGATGAAGTCCTTGGCATCATCAGAGACGTGCTGGAAGGCTTCCTCGTCGAACTCCCAGTCACAAGCCTTCACGTTCTTCAGGGTTTCGATGTCGTTGTTACCCGCGAACGGTGATAGGCCGGAGAGACTTTTGGGGGAAAGGTTATATTAGTTTTACATATGAACTTATATTTAATATATTATTTATCTTTCTTTCTATTATTAATCTATAAAATTAAAATACATGATTAATCTTTTTTTTCTTTTAATTTTCTGTTGCCATAAAGAAGGTTCTGGTTTTTTAGCTTTGGCAGACATCTTGGTAGTTATATATAGTATGTCTTATTATTTCCACATGTCGTGTAATTTTCCAATGTATTGCAATAGAGAAATCATATAATATAAAACAGAGCTTTATTAACTACCGGACAAAATCTCCTTTGTGACAAAGGAGACATATACAAATTCAAATTACATTCAAATTAAAATTATGCATTTAGTAATGCATAATTTGAATATGTGATTTTAGTATGCGAAGTGAATTTGCAGACAAATTATCGCATTGTCTCAAATTAAGAAAATAATCAACAACAGGGTCCTCCTAAAGCCTAATATCAATATGGAGGGAAAGTCAAGAACACGGTCCTGTCTCCTAAATACCAAACATCGATATTTTACGACAAAAATATATGTTATTAAATCTTAAACATAAATACTCACAGCACATAAGACAGCACTCCCACGGCCCACATGTCAGTATAGAAGCCAACAGGTTCGCGTTCCACGATCTCAGGCGCCGCGAACTCGGCCGTGCCGGTCGAGATCTTGACCACCTCGTTCGGGTCTAGTTTTTTAATTTAAACTATATCTTAATATTAAATACTCACAGCACATAAGACAGCACACCGACGGCCCACATGTCAGTGTAGAATCCAACAGGTTCGCGTTCCACGATCTCAGGCGCCGCGAACTCGGCCGTGCCGGTCGAGATCTTGACCACCTCGTTCGGGTCTAGTTTTTTAATTTAAAACTATATCTTAATAGTAAATACTCACAGCACATAAGACAGCACACCGACGGCCCACATGTCAGTATAGAAGCCGACGGGTTCGCGTTCCACGATCTCAGGCGCCGCGAACTCGGCCGTGCCGGTCGAGATCTTGACCACCTCGTTCGGGTCTAGTTTAGTGGCTAGGCCGAAGTCGATGATCTGTTGGGAGAAGATGGATGTGAATGTTTTGAAAAGAAAAAAAGATCTCGGGTTATTTAGTTTAATAGTTCAATTTCGGCAACCAATCAACCTAACCTGTGTAAAGGTGAAGAGAAAGTTTGTTGATCGAATTTTAGGTCAGAAATTACCAATTGGCCTTGAGTTAGTGTGGTGATAAACCCTTCTCTGTATTGAGGAGAGCCAATGGGACAAAGGCTAATGATGATGGTAGGTAGATACGTGTTGGACCAACAATTCGTTGATTATTAGAAACACTTTCTTCATTATCATGCTCTTGAAACTAGAGGGTAACTTTATTAGGAACATTACTTTTATTCTCTATTAACAATATTTTGACCACATAGTTCCCAAAAGTGTTAAGGGTCCATCGTAAAAATTTGCCTCATCTTATGCTCGAGTAACTACATACTTTCAATTGAGAGCAGTGCTCTCAATTACAGTGGAAGATTTCTAAACTGACAACTTTAAATCTACCAAACCAAAATCATCAGTTATTATTTATTTCTTCTTACCTTAACATCAGTACCAGTCCTAGTCTGGCACATAACGTTCTCGGGCTTCAGGTCAAGATGTATGATGTTCTGTTCGTGCATATGTCTGACTCCTTCGCAGATCTGTCGCATGTAGTGAGCGGCTTCGGCTTCCGACATGTTGTAGCCGGGCTCTGTGATGCGCTCGAATAACTCGCCTCCGGATAGGCTGGTGAAGGTAGGTATCGATTAATAATCGATTGTTATAATCGATAAGATTTTAAGAATAGTTTTCTTCTAATCTAGGCCATGTCACTAGAAGATCCTGTCTAGATCTATACTGGTATCGATTACATTACACTATTTGAAGTTTTAGAATAGTTTAGTTATTTTTATTGCTTTCAAAATTCAGATAGGCTTTCGTTATTTTCGAAATTTATTTTAGATTTCAACTTCAGTATGGTAAAAAACTAGTTTTGTTGGCTTTGCAACATTCACAAAAACCAAATGCAATAGGTAAGTTATGACAAAATTAATTAAGGACATTGCATATAATATGTTGGATACAATGGTATTTTCAGAAGCCGTAATATTTATGGAAAACACTGTCAAATTAGTACAAAAGAAACTAGAGTGACAAAAATACTCACAACTCGAAAATAAGGACCATCTCATCATCATCTTCAAAGGCATCATGCAAATTAATCAGTTTCCTATGATGCAATTGATTCATGATATCAATTTCCTTCTTAATGAGCTCCTTCTCCATGGCCCCTGCGACTGGTATGAACTTGGCCGCGAAGTAGTTGCCAGTAGCCCTCTCGCGGCAACGGTGGACAACTCCGAAAGCGCCTGTACCTACAACATTGGGGGATACCTCATGCCTCTGTTTTTTTCGGGTTTGTGGTGTGACCAGGGGGTAGATAACTTCGTAAAGTAGCAAAAATTACGTAGAAGTAGACCTCTTTTATCTCATTAAAGCGGGTGAGTAGTAGTTTTGTGTGTAAATGTATATGAAGATTAACTTTGTATGTGGAAGCTCGGGAGCGCTCAGTATTGGTCAATTCGCCGAGTCATATAAGGATAATGTGCATGTATATGGTAGTAATATACACACAAGTATGGTTTATTCACTGTTATGAGTATTTTCAACTACATGAGAAACGAGAAATTACTTTGGACTTATTTTGCTCTTTACGAAGTTGTCTAAATACAGTGGTCTACATTATATTCAATAGTATAAAGTATTAAGTAGTTTTAAGAGCTGGCTTTCAAAATGTTGTAGAAATAATATTATTGTTGGACAGGAAACATTAATGAGCTTGCCAGCTTTTAAAAATCGCATACTTAAGATTAATAATTCCACTTCAATTTAGGTTTTCACGTACGGCTGATTATTTCAGTGAACAGTTTACCTATAAGCTGTCAAAATAATCAGTCACACGTAAATAAGTGTAATTTCTAATGTATCTACCAATCTGTGCCAATATTATACGCCAATTTCTACTTGGTGTAATAACGCATACAAATATTTTGTACTGTGTAATTTTTGTAAAATAAATAAATATTAAAATTAAAATATCTTATAAAGCGAAAACCGTGCATCCGATCTACGAAAGATAAAAGAAAAAAAGATAATAAACTGTAATAAAAAAAAACTTAAAAAAATAAATATTTAAAAAAATTAGGGTTACTGGAAATATTACGACCTAGAAGACGAAATGAAATAATTTCTTTTTTTTTCATTTTTCCAATCACCCTACTAAATTTTCATGCGAATTTTTCCTAAGGAAAAATCTAGAATTTTATAATAAAATAAGTATGCGTGTGAGATAGAGAGATGCAGATAAAGAGATGCACTACATCGATCCATTCTCACACAGACCTCGGGCCCGCGACCTGCGAGACGGAGCGCTCACGAAGTCACCTGTGAATCATCACCACTGCGTCAAAGTCGAAGTCAGTTTTTTTAATTTCAAATAGGCCTAGACGGTCTTGGTTATCTGAATAAATTATTTATTATTAAAACCTCTTTTTGAAATATCAAACTAGTTGCAACTAAAGAGTTGGTCTCATGGAGAAGAACCGGCAAGAAATTCCATAGACTCTCTTTTCAAAAGATTGTATTTTAGAATCACCACTTTGGATTGGGGATTAAGATGTTATAAATTACTAGCGAAGAAGGCTTTAAGTTAGGCATAATTTGAAGGGGGTATTTTTACTGGAACCCATTTTTTAAAAGGTAAAATTTAGTGGAATGGAATATTGGAATGAATGCAATCGCCAATGTCCTGTTTAGACCCATTGTCACTAACTTAATGCTAAAAAGAACTTTACCTGGTTATTTAGATTTGGTTTTCAGAAAATAAGTAGTATTTCTACGGCTATTTCGTTAGTAATTCTATGTTAATGTTTAAAAACTATCAAATTCGGTGTGACGTCACAAGCAACTTCGTAAGTGTTTTAGTTTTTATTTAATTGTTTATTTTTACTATCATGCTCAAATTTTTGAAATATGCATTTATTTTTGTAAAATTTTACCTTAAGACTTATTTAAAAAGATAACTGAAAGAAATGTTAGTTGACCGTTTTTATTTTACTTTTTAATCATAGTTTTGAAAATAAAATATCTTTATAGATCTGATGCAAGGAAAATTACTGTGTAATCGTGTGTAAGTGTAATAGTCGGAAATATTAAAAAAGTGTAATCTCTTAACTAATTCAGTAACCAATATACGCATGCAAATTATTTTCATTTGAAAATCAGATAGTAATTATTGAATGTTTTTCTAAGTCTACTTAAATTCTTCGAATCAAATCAAATGGCACATTCCCATGACTTTTGAAAGCCATATTTATCATCACTATCATTTAAACTACCATTTTGTACCATGCAAATAGAATTCTACCAATTTCTACCATAACTACTAATTCTACCAAATTCTACCATAACTACTAATTCTACCAAGTTCTACCATAACTACAAATTCTACCAATACCTAACCATGCTTATTCAACTTACCAATCTCCTCAAGTATATCATACTTGTCGTATACAGAGCAAGTATTGATATCGACTGGTTGCGGCACGTATTTGCTGTATATATCGAACACATAACTGTCGTAGTCTTTCACTGGACCGTGGTCTGCGTTCGTGCGGATACGTTTGCCGGTTTCGTCGACTGAAAGAGAGGGGGTTTTTGTGAGTTTTGGTTGTTGATTATGAGGTAAATGCTAAAAAATTTATGCATTTTGGTGTTATTTGGGTCTAATTCCTAAGCTGAGGCAGTGCCGTTACAAAATAAAACCAGGATTAAAATAAAAGAAGGTGAGACCTTGATAAATTACGTAACTTATAAGAAAATGTAATAGAGCTGAAATAAAGGTTCATGGGGTAAAGTATTTATTTAAAGACTGAAGATTAATAGGGGCGGAATATTTATATATCGACCAGTTATAACAATCGATAGCCATTGAGACTTTTGAAGTGATAGTAAGAGTGGCTTCCTTTAATGTGAACAGCAAAACTCTAATCATTATATAGGCAATTTAGTCTGTACTTTCTGTGGATTTTTCACGATTTTTTTGCAACAATCTTTTATATGATTTGACCCAATAAATACAAACGACCCTCACCAGGATACTCCTTCTTCTTGAACTCCTTCTTGATAATGGCCTTGGTCTGCACCAAGGTAGTGGGCTCGCTAGGCTCCGACCTGCCGTAAATGTTCTCAGCGTATACGCGGAACTCATACTGTTTGCCGGGGACTAGGCCTGTGATCGCCATTGTTGTGAATCTGGGGGAAAAAGAGAGATGTTTTGTTAAATAAATCCAATGTACAACTTTGTTAAATGATCTCTACATAAGGATAAAAGTTAATGTACAACGTCAAAATATACTGCGATAAAAATTAACTTAAACGACACTATATTTTATAAGATTGAAGTTGACAAGGTTTTGAGTGGGATGTGACTCTCTTGAATACAGTGAAATTTCAGTTTAACTCGCGACAAAGCATGTCTAATTAAGGTCAAGTGTTACAGCATTTTGGCAGGTAGTCTTTCAAGTTTATTTTAAAAAAGATTTAGTTACTTTTTAAGTTAGGCAACATAAAAATAGTTATATGGAGTTAAATAAAATTACAGTTACAGAAGTAACATTCTGGCCTGATCCTTTACATTGTAGTAGGTGACAATTTAAGTAACACATCTGTTACTTTTCCATTTCTGGTGTTGCCATTCCGGATCTAGATGAGGAATGGTAAATAATGCTTTTGTTAAGCTTACCTGGTGTTGCCAACCCTTATCCAACTGGACATGGGATGTTCTCGTTTCTCCACCAGATAGTTGGTGATGTCTGAGCCTCCGTCCCACACTGGCGCCTTCCAGCTGAGTGCGAGGGAGTCGACTCCGATGTTGTCAACTGCTGGGAAGCGGGGCGGGTCCGGACGGTCTGAGAAATTGATTGGTATTTAGTAAGCTAAGTACATATTACATAGTTTGTTGTAACTATGTATGTGTCATTTTCCCCTTTTTATTTTTGAAAATATGTAGATTTAATTTGTAATATATTGAATAGGTATATAGTTGTATAAATAGGAATTTAAAATAAAAAATGTAAGCTAAGCAAGTCCTCAAGTAAGTGAGCGACTACAGGTTTCAATGTTGTTTTATTAACTTAAAGAAGTAGGTAATGGGACAAAAAAAAACAAAGTCCACCACAATGTAGAAAGTACAAAAAGAAATCTATGTATCTAAAAAATCCTTTAGTTCCAAATAGATCAAAGAAAGGGGATTCCTTAAATTTGACAAAAATCTAGCATATATAGTTTCCACATATGTATATGTTTATGCTAGATTTTTTATTGTCTTCGTTTTCGTACAGAGAAGTCACTGAGTAACTTTCTTTTAATTTCGCATAAGTATTACCGTGTCCATTTCGACCGCGCGGCCACCTCATAATTTTTGATGAAACTTTGCCAGGAATTAGTAGTAATTTGTTACTTTTCACTCCTCTTTTCCTGAATTTGTTACAAAAAAAACCAAGCCGCTATGACAAAGAACAGTTGGCCGCTAGAACCGCCACTTGCCGTAGTCATCGCCCGTGATTACTCAGAAACTATACAATGCAGATAGACGAATGATACATCAAAAGAAAGGTCTTAATTTGTTAAATTTGTTACAAAAATAAAAAAGGTCAAAACGTAGATATACAAAAAGTTATGCAATGTTAAGTTTTCAGGTTATGAGTAGGTAAGTATATCACCGTAGGCACCAAATTAATAGAGGCTAATGTGTATAGAAAATTAGTCTTTAATTTGTTACAGCGAAAAAAGACAAAAAAATACTAGAAAGCAGGTTCAATAATATGTTAGAGTCGATTTTAGTTGGCCGCGCGGACGGCAATATGCCTAAAATACAATTTCGTTTTTCTCGTTATTAAAAGTAGGTTTTAGCTTAATTAAAGTACTAGTCGATGGGTAAAGTAACCTAGTTTGAATAAATATAGCGAATTTAACTGCAGCATTCGTATTTTAGGAGATATTTACAAAAACACAGTGGTATGAAACTGTATGAGAGTAGGGTGTCCATGCATTTTCACATATTCGAAATTTTCGTTATTCACGTCTTATTTTTTTAGGGAGAGTGCATACTTTATAAAAATCAAAGTCACAAATAGATTAAAATTTCTTTATTTACAATCAACACAAAGGCAAACAAATCAATTGTTTGCCTTTGTGTTAACACAATGTGTCAAAAATGTGACACAGAGTTGAAAGGTGAACTTAAGCTAGGCGAGATCATAACATTTTATTTAAACGGAGCTGCAGACTCAGTTTTACTCACTGAATTGCCGATTACTCTTAGCATTAAGGATAATTATTATTTCTTAGTTGGTACTATAGAATTTATACCAGGCACAAAAATAGGCCACTATAAATGTCATTTTTTAAATAACAACAAAATATTTTTGTTACGACGACAATTCTTTTAAAATTGAAATAAGTACCTCTAAGAAAATATGTCTACATTCTGTGTCACATATTTTCGTGTCAGTTAGACACGAAAATATGTGACACAGAATTTATAAATATTATGTTAGTTTATGAAGATTTTATATTTATCTGGTTGTCTTTTATTACTTGATTTGTTTGCCTTTGTGTTGATTGTAAATAAAGAAATTTTAATCTATTTGTGACTTTGATTTTATAAAGTATGCACTCTCCCTAAAAAAATAAGACGTGAATAACGAAAATTTCGAATATGTGAAAATGCATGGACACCCTACTCTCATACAGTTTCATACCACTGTGTTTTTGTAAACATCTCCTAAAATACGAATGCTGCAGTTAAATTCGCTATATTTATTCAAACTAGGTTACGTTACCCATCGACTAGTACTTTAATTAAGCTAAAACCTACTTTTAATAACGAGAAAAACGAAATTGTATTTTAGGCATATTGCCGTCCGCGCGGCCAACTAAAATCGACTCTAACATATTATTGAACCTGCTTTCTTGTATTTTGTCTTTCGCTGTAACAAATTAAAGACTAATTTTCTATACACATTAGCCTCTATTAATTTGGTGCCTACGGTGATATACTTACCTACTCATAACCTGAAAACTTAACATTGCATAACTTTTTGTATATCTACGTTTTGACCTTTTTTATTTTTGTAACAAATTTAACAAATTAAGACCTTTCTTTTGATGTATCATTCGTCTATCTGCATTGTATAGTTTCTGAGTAATCACGGGCGATGACTACGGCAAGTGGCGGTTCTAGCGGCCAACTGTTCTTTGTCATAGCGGCTTGGTTTTTTTTGTAACAAATTCAGGAAAAGAGGAGTGAAAAGTAACAAATTACTACTAATTCCTGGCAAAGTTTCATCAAAAATTATGAGGTGGCCGCGCGGTCGAAATGGACACGTATTACCGACTCTAAAATTCCCTTATTTTATCTTACTCACAATTTTAAAGACTATATACTTCAATATTATCTACTTACCGCTAATCTCAACGTTGATGGTAGCGGAGTCCTGTCCCAGCTCGTTCTCAGCAGTGATCCTGTACGGGCCGGAGTCCAGCTTGCTGGCGTCGCGGATTGTCAGGATCGCGTGACGTTCTGGAATATTATGTAGAGTTTGTTAATGTATACAATTATAATACCTATATGAATATTTAAAAGAAGGGTATACTAAATTGTGACATAATGTTTACGAACATGTGTATTCTGTAATTTGGCGATGGCTAACAATATTGTAGTGTCAAATATAACTGCCCTTTTATGAGCATTTCAGGTTGTAATTTTTCATATTCATGCAACAATAGAAAGTTGGTTTTGGAGATCTACATTTACAACGGCAATTGGCTGACATGATGATGATGCAACACTAACTTCATAATTATTTTTTAATTCATAATTATTTATGATTTAAATAAGGTTAGACAGGAAGATAATTATTTATCAGCTATTGCTGGTATATGTCTGCAGAATTGATTACCATTCAACCTATTCTAAAGCCATTGCCAACATTGAATACAGTTTACAAACATACAGTATAGTAACTATAAATCCATACCATTTTAGACAACTTCTCTGACACTATACTCTAACACTAAGTAAATATATTCTTAATAACTACAATATAATATCTTACCTTTCCTCTCCACATGATAATGATGTCCAGACTCAATAGTTTCTCCCTCCCTCACCCACGTGATCTTGGGCACGGGGTGTCCAGTGAAGGGAATCTTGATGACAACATTCTCGCCCTTGTCGAAGTACGCGGTGACGCGGAAACGAGGCGGTACGTTCAGTTTTGGTGCGGCTGAAATGGGTAAATTATGAGTATTTTGGGGTTTAGGAATATAATATGGAGGTAAATAGTGTGGACAAGGATAAATATTGTGAGGAATGTATCAAGACTACGTTTAGACGAAACTAGTCTAAATATTTTTCGGGGATGTCAAAAATATTTTTATGACTTCTATTTTGGAAGGCAAGTAAAATTTTGGGTCCCGACTGTCATTTGAACATCTTTGATAGTCGTACCAGGTATTCTGAAGACAAATATCATGTATTAGTAACATGTTTCCTAAGCAAGTAACTGAATTAAAGAGATCATCTAGGCAGCCGCTCCATGTAACACACTAGAACTTGGTAGCATTTGAAAAGTCTAGCTAATGACCCCAACAGAATTACCAGAGTAGGCTGACAGTTTTACGAAGACAACCAGTGTTATTTTGCTCTTGTAACTAAGTTAACAAGCTCATATTACCAGCCATCCATGTAAAAAATCTGGGACTCATCCAAAAAATTACTTTAAAAAAGTCCATTCAAAAGAAAACTCACTCATAATCAACAGTTCAGCCCTAGTGCTCTTCACACCAGCTCTGTTAACAGCTCGACAGACGTACTCGTCGGCGTCTTCGCCGAACACGTCCATGACGGTGAGGAAGTGGTTGTCACCCTCGCTCCAGATGCGGTGGCGAGGTCCGTTCGTTATTTCGCGGGCTCCTGTGGGAAAAGAAATTGTTATATAAGCTGTTTCTTTGATTCTAATAATTATTTGACCTGATATTTTTATGCGTGATTGCAATGACGCATATTTTGTAACGTACTTATTTAGAGAACCACTAACCTTGTATTTGTTTTGTAAGGGTACGGCAAGATAATTTAAGTGACTAGCACTAATGAATCCTTAATATTTTATTTTAATTAAAATACACTTTATTAATAAATAGATAAGGAAGGAATAACCATACGTATTCATAGGTTAAAACTTTTACAAACTTTACCAAGAGTTTATTATTAAGGGAGGAAATCCCTTGTTGTTTATATAGGATGTTTAATAATTTCTTATTACATTTGATATAATAATTGACCACAATTTTTTTTAATACCATGAAATAAAGAATCCCTTGAAATGTTATCGCTTGCTTGTATCCTATTCGAACGTTAAATTACAACATAGTTGGTAAATAGTTAGGCAGATGATCATGAAATTGAAGCATTTAAAAATAACTAAGGCTATTTAAATAAATTCAACATATTTAGGCCTATTTAATTTAACGTGAAACTCACCCTTATACCAAGTGATGGTAGGTTTCGGCAACCCAGTGATGGTGCACGTGAACTTGGCGTTGTGGTACTGTATGCAGTTGGCGTTCTTCAGTGGTTTCACGATCTCTGGCGGGGTGGCCGCTGTGGGTGATAGTGGGTGGTTAGATTTTTGGTGTGAAAATATGTGGAGGGGTACTAAGATTTGAGGGTAGAATTTACAGCTTTATAAAGAAGGCTGTTTTTGGGATGTAAATTATCCCAAACATACTTAAATTCAGATGAATAAAACTGTATTTTGACGATATATTTTACAATACTAGAATAATCAAGCATACATATATGTATAGGTCTACTAGGTACTCAACCGTCATCCCAAAAAGGAGGTGGTTCTTATCTCTGAAGAAACAACCAATTTGAGTCCTGCAATAATGTCCATTCTTTTGAACACGAATGTTTTCTTTGTCGTTCGCATTTCAATATTAGACTATTCAATTCTGATCCACTAGTAAATATCTACATAACCTTCATTCTCTTTTAATTACCTCTGCTTACCATTTTACATTCAAGCCTTTAAATTTTGACTGATTCTTTTCTCTATTTCTTTCTCCCCCTCATACTCACTCTGACTTTCTATCAGGGGTCAAATACAATCTACCAAGCTACTGACCTTTAGGATCGACGACCTTGACCTGCTGACTGGCAGTGCTAGGCGGCGAGACTCCGGCCTCGTTCTGCGCCGTCACGCGGAACTCGTACTGCCGACCCTCGATGAGGTTGGAGCAGTTCCACTGGTTGGGCAGGCAGAGCGTCGGGTTTACTCGCTGCCAGGTGTTCGTGCCTACTTCGCGTTTGTCGATCCAGTAGCCTGGGGGAAGATTAAGTTAGTAGCTTCTGTGATATATCAGGGTTATTGATTAAGCTAAATACTGGTCCTCAACTGCATCCGTTCAGAATAAAAGCCGACCTGAACATATTTGGAAAAAGGCTAGGCAGATGGTTGATCTTGATCTTGGTTGATGGTTGACCTGGCAAGGAGCTTTTCTTGTGACTATGATTATGACAGATTCAGAAAAAAAACTTGTATTTTAAAAGCTTATGATCTCAGGGAGGAATTATGGAGATTCCAGTGATCCATTTAGCCAAAAATATTTATATTGCATCAAACGATCGCTTCATCGTCAGTAAAACGTACATAGATATTTAAATATGATGATTTTTTTTGGAAAGGAAACTCTCAAAAACCTTTGATTTTCACCTATAATTTTAAGTGTTATTTTACCTTGAATCCTAGATCCACCATCGCTCTCTGGTTTGTCCCATTCCAGGTGAACGAAGTCTCCTCCGATCTCCAGGATCTTGGGAATGCCAGGAGCTGATGGTGGGTCGTATGGTGCCTTAGCCTGGGAAAGTAGACACAACGATTAGTTAATTTTATACTGAATTTAACAAAAGAAATCATCCAGAGTTAAGATTTTTTTGAAGTATATAAGGTACATATTATGGTATGGTCCATGTAGCCTAACATTGAAGGAATTTTGTTTTTTAAACGAATAGGTTCTTATTTTGTGCAGTATTTCTTGTTTAAAATTGGTCAGAAACACATTACTTGCGTTGAATGTATTGAGTGAAAAAAATTGTGTGAGCTGTAACTTGTTCTCCACTTCAGTTAACTTTATATAAATCAGAACAAATTTTTTACTTATAAAGATACTATAAATAATAAAAATCTCACCTTAATCGGGTTAGCGCCTTCCAAAGCCGGGCCAACCCCATTATCATTAGCAGCATGTACTCTAAAGTTATACTCCTGTCCTTCCGTCAATCCTTGAACCGTAAACTTGGTATCCCTCACAGAAGACGCGATGGTAATCCAAGCAGTTCCCGATATATCACAACGTTCGATAACATAGTGAGTGACAGGTAGACCTCCGTCGTAAGTGGGAGGCTTCCAGGCCAGGGTGCAGGAGTGACGGGAGATGTCTGACGTCTCCAGAGGTCCTTGAGGAGGTCCGGGGAGACCGGTGACCGTAACTGTGAAGGTATCTGATGTTTCGCCTGATTTGTTGGTGATTTGGAGCTTGTAGATGCCTGGGGAGAAAATAATTTGTTAGTTTTATGATTTTTTTATGGAATATAGGGTTTCTTGTCAATAGAAGTGGGACTTTTGGTTTTCTTTGATTAATTAGACAATATAATTTTGACTAACTTATCAATCAAATACACATTGTATGAATAGGACAACTTTTCCAACAAGTATCAAGATCTTGCTATTAGCTCATATTAGTCTTAGAAATCCATGAACACCAATGACTGTGTTTCGGATGGCACGTTAAACTGTAGGTCCCGGCTGTCATTGAACATCCTTGGCAGTCGTCAGAAGCCTGTAAGTCTGACAACCAATTTTACCAAGGGGTATTGGGTTGACCGGGTAACTGTGTTGAAGAGGTTACTCAGCTGCATCTGGTTAGACTGGAAGCCGACTCCAACATAGTTGGGAAAAGGCTCGGAAGATGATGAGACTATGAGACCACTTACCCATATCATCCTTGGAGATGTCCTTGATAAAGATGAGGATGTAATCATCGAACACGGTGAACTTGAAGTGTGGGGACTCTGTAAGCTTGTGTCCGTCGCGAGTGAGGACCACGTCAGTATGCAGTCACTAGAACACTCACCCATATCATCCTTGGAGATATCCTTGATAAAGATGAGGATGTAGTCATCGAACACGGTAAACTTGAAGTGTGGGGACTCGGTAAGCTTGTGTCCGTCGCGGGTGAGGACCACGTCGGTATACAGTCACTAGAGCACTCACCCATATCATCCTTGGAGATGTCCTTGATAAAGATGAGGATGTAATCATCGAACACGGTGAACTTGAAGTGTGGGGACTCGGTAAGCTTGTGTCCGTCGCGGGTGAGGACCACGTCAGTATACAGTCACTAGAGCACTCACCCATATCATCCTTGGAGATGTCCTTGATAAAGATGAGGATGTAGTCATCGAACACGGTGAACTTGAAGTGTGGGGACTCGGTAAGCTTGTGTCCGTCGCGAGTAAGGACCACGTCAGTATGCAGTCACTAGAACACTCACCCATATCATCCTTGGAGATATCCTTGATAAAGATGAGGATGTAGTCATCGAACACGGTAAACTTGAAGTGTGGGGACTCGGTAAGCTTGTGTCCGTCGCGGGTGAGGACCACGTCAGTATGCAGTCACTAGAGCACTCACCCATATCATCCTTAGAGATGTCCTTGATAAAGATGAGGATGTAGTCATCGAACACGGTGAACTTGAAGTGTGGGGACTCTGTAAGCTTGTGTCCGTCGCGGGTGAGGACCACGTCAGTATGCAGTCACTAGAGCACTCACCCATATCATCCTTAGAGATATCCTTGATGAAGATGAGGATGTAGTCATCGAACACGGTGAACTTGAAGTGTGGGGACTCGGTAAGCTTGTGTCCGTCGCGGGTGAGGAGCACGTCAGTATGCAGTCACTAGAGCACTCACCCATATCATCCTTGGAGATGTCCTTGATAAAGATGAGGATGTAGTCATCGAACACGGTGAACTTGAAGTGTGGGGACTCGGTAAGCTTGTGTCCGTCGCGAGTGAGGACCACGTCAGTATGCAGTCACTAGAACACTCACCCATATCATCCTTGGAGATGTCCTTGATAAATATGAGGATGTAGTCATCGAACACGGTGAACTTGAAGTGTGGGGACTCTGTAAGCTTGTGTCCGTCTCTGGTGAGGACCACGTCGGCTGGCTGGTCTCCGGTGTAGAGGATCTTGATCTTCGTGTTGTCGTGTTCGGGTAGGTGAAGGTCTCCGGGCATGCGGACGATGCGTGGTGGGTCTGGGGAGAAGAGATTTATGAGTATTTTTTGGCACAATACATAATAGGTAATCAAATACAATTAGGATTGTCTACATATGGATAAAAATAGTCCCATCATGAAATTGTTTGAATGTTCGACTATTCATTTGTAATGCCAAAACTTTTTATCGATATTTTCCATGCAAAAAATTGAGGGAAACAATGCTTTAACAATTTTGTGCCGATTATTATATTG
This sequence comes from Helicoverpa armigera, assembly GCF_030705265.1. Taxonomy (NCBI): domain Eukaryota; kingdom Metazoa; phylum Arthropoda; class Insecta; order Lepidoptera; family Noctuidae; genus Helicoverpa; species Helicoverpa armigera. The sequence continues at coordinate 2,847,005 of NC_087145.1, read as the reverse complement.
AAAGCTTTTCATTATCTTATTTGAAGAATCAAATAAGCTTTAGTTTTATTATTTAGGCATGTACTCTGCAAATTAACAAATGTTACCCTTGAGTTTGTTTTGGTGTCTTCTCAAGGTAGTCAAACAGAAAATTACTTCCCCATGTGGTTTTAAAAATATATGTGACGTAGGAAAGTGTTTATTTCAACCTGTCCTTTTATCGATAATTTTCACCAACACCACACATTCCTACACAAAAACCCTTCAAAGCAACAAAACAACACTTACTTCCAATCTTCAGATGGCCAGTACAGTAAATGAAGCCGATGTTATTAACGGCTTCGCAAGTGTAGTCACCCTCGTCCGCGTCGGTGGCTGCCATGATGTTCAGACGGAGAGTACCCTCGCGGGATTCTGCTATGAACCTGTTGGTGGAAGAGTTAGGGGATTAGACGATGGAAAAACAACGGGTTTTGAGGACAGGTTGTGGGTGGATTGGCCTATGTTGGTGACGTTAAAGATGTAGTCCGTTATATAAATATGGCTGAAAACTTTTTTTTTTCTACAGAATCTAGTGAATTTTGACAATATGAACAACAATTTTCAGTATGTAATTTTTAGAAAAAATTTCTTTAAACTTTTGCCAATATATCACTTATCGTCCAAATGTCTTATGTATCACACAGGAAAGTACAATATCCATCATTTAGTAAAGTTAGTTCCGCAATTTTTTTCATTTTCATGGAACATTGTGGGAGTCACAATTTTAGTTACAACGGGTGGTGGAGAGATATTCGCCACATTCGCGTTCTTATACTCGGAATATACCGTGGAACACCATTAGTTTTACCAGTCTAACCAAGAGGTATTGGGTTGCCGGGGTAAGAGGTATTGGGTTGCCCGGGTAACTGGGTTGAGGGGATCAGATAGGGCAGTCGCTCTTTGAAAGCACTGGTACGCAGCTGAATCCGGTTAGACTGGAAGCCGACCTAAACGTAGTTGGGAAAAAGGTTAACGACCTAAACGTAGTAGGTTTACGAGAACTACTATTTTACTCTCAACTAAGAGAAATAATATCTTACCTCGTGCCAAGCACAACTTCTCTGCCGTTCTTCAACCACCGGCCAGTAGGTACTGGGTTGCCGGTGGCAATACACTCCAAGGTGAAGGGTTTGCCGAGAGGAGCGCATGAAGTAGCTGGTAGCTGCTTCATCCATTCAGGCTTCGTGCCTCCCAACTCCTCGCCGGTGCGAACTGGTGTGGTGCAGCTTGAGGGTTCTGATTTGCCTGTTCGTAGAATGTGGTGGGGTTAATATTAAATTCACTGAAAATATACCATTTACTGTATGGTTCAAGTTTACAATTTTGCATGATTAACTTTATAATCCGTAAAATTATGCCATTAATGGTATGGTTTAAGTCTATCGTCATTATTTGTTAGGTTTATAAACTTCTATATGATATAATAGGGGCTGAGTGATGTCGTTAAATTTTACGCAGTTATATGGGACAGTATTAAATATTTTATACATAGATCCTAGTAGTAATATCAACTGTCACTACATTCTTTCCTGAATTCTATGTTTTGTATAATATTTTCTAAAGTTCCATTATTATTATTGAAACAACTGTGCCTCGACCCATTATGATCTCCTAGTATCAATTAAGACCCTTAGAAGCTCTCATTCTGATAAAAAATATTAAGAACTTATAAAGGTCCCACTGTCCCTTAGGACACAGTGACAAAGATCCCACTTTCTTCTTCCTGTCCTGTGTCTTATGTATTGAATAAAATCTTACCAGCCGAATTAACAGCGACAATACGGAACTCGTAGTCCGCCTTCTCGTTGAGGTTCATGGCGGTGAAGGTGGTGTCCTGTACGTTGTAGTCGTTGCACTTCACCCAGACCGAGCTGCCGACGTCGCGACGCTCGATGATGTAGCCGGTTACGCGAGCACCTGGGTTGTGGACATGAGGATTAGTTATTTTTTCCATAAACTTGAAGAATATTAAAAAAACTGAGAATTTGTATGTAGGCTATGGGAGCATTTATTGGTGTCTGTTTAGCCCAAAAATACTCTCAAGTCAAATTTAACTGAGAATTGATTTCCAAGAGATGTGAATTTATTTATTTTTAGCCTATAATGACCCACGGCTGGGCAAAGGCCTCCGCGTATACTTTGTTATTAGCCCCGAACTAAATAAATGCAAAAATCTAATTGTGTAACCCAATTCATTTATCACATCTTAACAACATACTCATTAAAATTATTACAAGAAAACTGAAATCCAAAAATAATACTGGCGAAAACATCGATATTTATCCCATCCCTGATACACAAACTACCTATGGCATTAAATCCACCTTCATACACATATCATTCTATCTTCATCTTCATCATCATCATATCTTCATACTTATATAAATAAAAAAACTAACCTCCATCATGCGCAGGCGGATCCCAAGACAGATCCACATAGTTCCTTCCAACCCTCACGACGCGAGGAGCACGCGGCGGCGCCGGCGGGTGAGCCTTACCCCGCACCTTGTACGGCTGCGAGCTGGCCGAGTACTTGCTCCAGCCGGCTGCGTTCTTAGCACGGACGCGGAACTCGTATTCGTGGCCGGGTTCTAAGTTATAAGCCTGTAGAAGAAGTTGGGGATATTTAAAAAAGAGTTTTTCTTTTCTACACGCTCGATTCTACGCACAATACATTCATTCCTCTTGAAATGATATCGATATTCATTCATTGCGAAATTTTAACGATGGTTTATCGATTAAATTCCGTTCGAACAATTAGGTTTACAATGGTGAACAATCTTGATATGACTTCTTATATAAAAACTCACCTTAGAAATGATTGCCACTTCCTCTGTTGAATTATTATTTTAAGCAGTAGTACATTTTTTGTTATATGTATAGTTGTGTAAAAAGTTCTACCAAGATTTTTTTAATTGTTTGTCCTTTTTTAATTTTTTAACCAATGAAGTATATATAGGTTCTTAGTCAGTCATATTCCTAAGAACTCTTACCTGGTAATTACAGTCCTTAACGAGATAATCAGCGCTGTTCCAGACGCCGTCTTGCACGTCTCTGTACTCGAGCTTGTAGCCTTGTATCCGGGCGCCGCCGTCGGAGCGAGGTCGGTCCCAGATGATGATATATCTACTGGCTTATTACTCCTCATATCTGTAGAGAACTTACCTGGTAATTACAGTCCTTAACGAGATAATCAGCGCTGTTCCAGACGCCATCTTGCACGTCTCTGTACTCGAGCTTGTAGCCTTGTATCCGGGCGCCGCCGTCGGAGCGAGGTCGGTCCCAGATGACGGTATATCTACTTGCTTATTACTCCTCATATCTGTAGAGAACTTACCTGGTAATTGCAGTCCTTAACGAGATAATCAGCGCTGTTCCAGACGCCATCTTGCACGTCTCTGTACTCGAGCTTGTAGCCTTGTATCCTGGCGCCGCCGTCGGAGCGAGGTCGGTCCCAGATGACGGTGGCGGCTGAGCCGTCCCAGTCGGTGACGCGGGGTACGCCCGGCGGGTCGGGGATCGTGAATGGGAACTGTGGGAGAAATAAAAAATAATTATTACATGTCTGTCTGAAACTTTGTATACCTAAAATAATAAAAGTAGTATTTATGGTTGTTTGAACGCAGGAATCTCAGGAATTTCTGGTCCGATGTGAAAAATGATGTCAGTGTTAGATAGCCCACCGATCAATGAAGGCTATATCTATACGCAATTTTTCGAACGTGTTTTCTTTTTCTTTTGATAAGTTTTAAAAACATTTGTCGGTCGTCTCGTAAATAATAATTCCGATCTGCCTTACATAAAAGCTACTATGTGGTAAATAACAAAATATTATTTGATCCCAAGGTCCTTTGAGCCTTGCACCTATTTTAGTCAATCACAATAATTTTTCCAAATTACTCAGAAGATTCGGTTTCGACAAAAAAATCATCATAAAGACATAAAAAAACTACAAACCTTAGCAGTAATCGGGTCTTCCATAGCCAAAGGCTCGGAGACTCCGTACTGGTTTTCAGCGCGGACGCGGAACCAGTACTTGCGGTTCGGTTCCAGGCCCATGACATTGTAGTGGCAGTTGCGAACGAATGATGAGATCTTTGACCATACCTGTTGAAGAATAGGGGGATTAGAAAAAAGAATTAAATATTCTTACATGTCATATACTTCCCCAAAAATAACCTTATATTATATTTTTTTACTATATATTTTTTTATAGCAGAAGTTAAATACATACATAGTTTCGCATAATATTGGACGATATAATGATAAAATGTTTGTGAAAGTAAGGAATTTTTGATAGTGTTTAAAATAAACATAGCAAAAATATTAGGACACACATATGAGAACTATGTAAGTACATAATTTTTTTGTTGTCAGTCTAATATTTCAACTTTATATTGCCTGCTTTAGACGTATGAGAGCAAAAAAAAAACGATTGTTTAACACAAAAAATAATTAAAATTAACGCTAGTTAAATGACTTGGATTTCACCAAGAAGAAAAAAAAATAGCACGATTTGGACAGTCTTGTCTTTTCCCTTTAACACTCTCATATATGCTTGTAGACCTTTGTACCAATAAAATACTTACTCCACTATTATCCATCTTCTCCACCACATAGTTGGTGATGGGCGAGCCACCATCATCTAGCGGCGGTTTCCATGACAACGTGCAAGTGTCGGGAGTGATATCAGTCACGTCTAGAGGTCCTTGTGGCGGTGTTGGCCTGTCTACTACTAGCACCTGGGTAGGAGAAAGAATATAGTAAGTATGTGTTATATTTATAAGAAAAACATGTACAAACTGTAAAGTTAAGATGTGGAAAATAATAGTTTTCATAGTTAAGGAAATAATAGTTTATGTAAATCAAGGTTGACAATCGAATATAACCGTTATATTAGGAAATGATGTACGTAAATGAAATATGTATGTCTTGAAACCAAGAAGTTGGATTGGTTTGGTCATTTTATTAAATCTAAGTTTATTATTTATATTAGTTTAAAATGGAAACACTCAATAGCTTCATCCTCATCCTCTTGTCCAAAATCACAAAACACATGTATGACTAATCTGGCAACCAAAATTATGTAAAGTTGAGCTAATACATACCTAGCTTCAACAATTCAAAAGGGCCTGTACCTAAATAATGCTTTTGAACTTTCAATTTCTTAGTTTGTATATTTATTTTAGGTTGCCCGGGTAACTGGGTTGAGGAGGTCAGATAGGGTAATCGCTTCTTGTAAAACACTAAAACACTGGTACTCAGCTTCATCCGGTCAGACTGGAAGCCGACACCAACATAGTCGGGAAAAAGGCTCGCAGGATAATGATGATGAGTTTGTATATTTATTTATGGTAACTTACCCTGCAAGTAGCACTGTCAGATCCTTCGCTGTTAACCAGCTGAATGGTATAAGATCCGGTATCAGACCTCTTCGCAGGCGTGTTGTGGAATACAGTGTCGACATCTGACGTCACGAACCGGATGCGGGCGTCAGGGAATACTTCCTTGTCGTTGATTATCCATGATACCTGGGGAAGGAGATATTTAATTTCATTAATAGTAATAATCAATACATAGTTTTATAAAACAAAGTCGCTTTACCATCCCCGTGTCCCTTTGTACGCTTAAATCTTCAAAACTACGCAAACGATTTTCATGCGGTTTTTTTAATAGATAGATTAAAGAGGAAGGTTTATATGTATAATTACATATATTAAATAGTGGGGAAATTATGTTATCCCGTGCGTAGCCGGAGCGGGTCGCTAGTAGAATACATAATATATAAATAGGAATACAATAATAATAGTTAGTCAAAATCATGTGCGACGAGATTTGAAAAATATAAATTTACTTTTTGAGATCGTAAATATGTATAAAGAAGCCTGAACTAGAAAGAAGTAGTAACTTTTTTTTCACGGAAAATAAAATAAATTCAAATGAAGAAACTCACCTTCGGCCTCGGGTTGCCAGTGAAAGGAACAGTAATTTTAATCTCCTCTCCAGCAATAACAGTGATATCCCTGAGGCTGAGATCGCTGGTGATCTTCGGCGAGTTAGGTGGTGCACAGGCCCTGATGGCATCAGAGCTCGCAGAGTAAGGTCCTTGGCCTGCAGCGTTGACTGCAGACACACGGAACTCATACTCATGGTTCTCAATCAGACCAGTGACCTTGTAGGTTGTATCAGGAATGTGTGCGTGAGATGCCTTCGTCCATTTGTCCTCAGTGATGAGACGCTTTTCGACGATGTAGCCAGTAATCGGTGATCCACCATCGTGACGGGGCTTCGTCCAGGTGATGGTGATGGAAGACTCCGTAGTCTCCACAGAGCGAGGAGCTCCGGGAGCACCAGGCGGGTCGAAGGGATGTCTAGCTTTAATAGGTTCTGTGGTCTGAGCTGGATCAGATTGACCGTACTGGTTCTCAGCCATAACCCTGAATTCGTAATCCCGTCCAACGGTCAAGTTCTTCACGCGTAAGAACGGAGTGGTGACGTAGCCAGACACCTTGGTCCAGTTGGCGGTTCTGCCTTCGCGTTTCTCGACGACGTAGTTGGTGATTTCGCCACCACCGTTGTCCTTGGGTGGGTTCCAGTATAAGGTAAGAGCTTCACCCTCGAACTCGTCAGCCCGCAGGTTCTCTGGTTTTCCAGGCCTGTCGAGTACACGTACATTGATGGTAGCCGTGTCATATCCTGACGGGTTGCGCAGTTGCAGACGGTATTGTCCACCATCTGACCTCTTCGCGTTCTTGACGACAAGAGACGCGGATTCTGGTGTGATCTTCTGGAATATTCTAGAGTCACCGTCGACGTCAAGCAGGTTGTCGTCGGCGAACCATTGCGCTGTCGGTTGCGGGAAGCCAGTGTAAGGCACGTGAATGGAGAAGTCTTCTCCAGCACGTACGGTGATGTCCCTGACTCCTCCAAGGTCCATGCATGGTTTGTTGGGCTGTTCAGCGATGGTGATGTCGCTGGTTGGCTTGCTCGGGTCTGATCGGCCAACTTCGTTGACGGCAATAACCCTAAACTGGTATTCAGCTCCTTCCTTAAGGTTAGGTACTGTATGTATAAGGTTGGGAACAGGAACGTCGTTAACGTCCTTCCAGTCTTTGTCTCCCTTGCCCTTCTGTTGTACGATGTAGCCCTTGATCTTGGCTCCACCATCGCTCTTCGGCGGCCTCCAAGACAATGTGACGGAGTCTTTAGTAACTCTGTCAGGTTTAGGTGCTTCTGGCGGGCTGGGCTTAAGACGCTGTGTCTGCGCTGTGATCGGTTCGGTCGGCTTGCTAGGCTTGCCGGGTCCGGCCTCATTAACAGCAATGACACGGAACTCATAACGGTTACCCTCACGTAAGTCAGGCACTGTGTAGCAAGTGTTAGGTGTCGGGTAGTTGTTGACCCTGACCCAGTCACCTCCACGTTCTCTCTTCTCAACATAGTATCCAGTGACGGGTTTGCCTCCACAGTCTTTCGGTGGCTCCCATTCGAGGGAGCAACTGTTGGAGCTGTATCCGGTAATCTTGGGTGTTTCTGGTGCATCTGGTGGGTCGAACGGCGACTTGGCGAGAGTAGGCTTGCTCTCCAACGGATCAGAGACGCCGTATAAGTTCTCAGCGCGTACTCTGAACACGTATTTCTTGCCTTCTGTCAAGTTCTTTACAGTGAACGAGCACTTAGGACAGAAGCCAGCGACTGTACGCCAGTCGTTGACTCCAAACTCAGCGACTTCGACAACGTAGCCAGTGATTTCACTGCCACCGTCATCAGTGGGTGGTTGCCATGATAGGCTGACAGCGTCATGAGTGACGGGCTGGCAAATCAGAGGTCCTTTAGGCACTCCTGGTTTGTCAACAACGATGACTTCAATGTCAGCAGAGTCTTTGCCATGGGCGTTAGTTGCTGTGATGGTGTATTTACCAGCATCATCACGAACAGACTTCTCAATGCTGAGCTTAGTTTCATCAGGCTTGGTTTCTGCTGTAATCCTGTGGGAATGCAGCAGAGGAACTGATCCCTTGGTCCAGGAGATGGTGGGTGTGGGAGCACCGCTGATTGGAATGTTGATATTGATAGGTTCGCCGGCGCGGACCTTGATCTTCCTGCCGATGAGGTGGTCCAACCTCAGTTTCGGACTTTCCTTCATAGGTTTGGCGATGAAGACGTTGGACTCGTCGGAAGGCTGTCCAGGTCCTGCAGCGTTGACTGCAGATACTCTGTACTCGTAGGAGTGACCTTCCTGTACCCTCTCATCGTTGTACTCGTTCAGCCTGACTGGTTCCTTGTTCATCTTGATCCAGCGGCCAGTAGCCTTGTCCATCCTCTCAACGTCGTAACCAATGATATTGGATCCTCCATTGGAGATAGGAGAAGACCATCTAATGTTGATGTGGTCCTTATCCGCAGACACAAGTTCTGGCTTGCCAGGTTTGCCGGGCACTGTGTACTGGTTCTTGGCAATGATAGCCTTGTCTGTGACCAGAGGTTCAGAGCGACCTTGTAAGTTTTCTGCGAACACTCTGAACTCGTACTTCGTGCCTTCTGACAAACGAGGTACAGTGGCATGGTTGAATTTCGGGTTGATGTAAGTGACAGCGGGTACCCATCCACCGCCGTGGGTAAGGTCACGCTTCTCAATGACGTAAGCAGTAAGCTCGCTGCCGCCATTGTCTTTGGGTGGTTTCCATGACAACGTGACAGATTGTGCCGTAATCTCTTCGTATACGAATGGAGGTTGTGGTGCTCCGGGAACATCGAGTACGATGACTTCGAAGCTACCTTCATCAGTGCCAGAATCGTTCTTCAGTTTCAGTGTGTATTTACCAGCGTCTGATCGCTTGCAGTTCACAGTATGAACAATAGTATGGTGTCCAACAATAGTGACAGTTGTCCTCTCGTTGGCAACCACTGGTTTGCCATCACAAGTCCATGTAACCTCAGGAGTAGGCTCTCCAATGAAGTCGACATCCATGTGGAAGATAAGTCCAGCCTTGATGCGGATCTCCCTAAGCGGTGTAAGGATCTTAGGAGCCACGAATCTGTCCTTGGCAGTGATGATGTCTGAGGGTTCACTGGGCTCTGATTGTCCAGCCTGGTTCACAGCGATGACGCGGAACTCATAGTCTTGGCCTTCAGTGAGGTCAGGTACGGTAGCCTTAGTCTGACCAGGAGGTACATGGACAGCATTCACCCAGTAGGGGCTGCCCTTCTCCTTCTTCTGAATGATGTAGCCAGTGATAGGTGCTCCACCATCAGACTTGGGCTTCTCCCATTCAAGGTCGACGTGGCTCTTGCTCCAGTCGGTAGCTTTAGGCTTGCCAGGAGCTGATGGCTCATCGAACTCATTCTTAGCCACAATAGCGCGGTCTAACTCCAAAGGTTCAGATTGACCAATAGCGTTCACAGCGCTAACTCTGAACAAGTATTCCTTCATGTGAATTAACCTGGTCACTTGGTGTGATAAGAAGGTGCTCATACCGGCATCAGACCAGGTACCACGAGACAGATCCATCTTCTCAATGACGTAGTGGAGGATTGGTGATCCACCGTCGTCCAAAGGTACCTTCCATGTAAGCGAACATGATTCCTTAGTGACGTCAGAAACGACCAAAGGTTTCTCAGGCCTCGAAGGTCTGTCGAGGACGGTGACTTGAGCTGCAGCAGAGCAGACGCCAAGGTCATTCTTCAAGGTCAGTTTGTAAACGCCTCCATCAGCGCGGACGGAGAATGGAATGTCTAGAATGACCCTGTTGTGTAGAATTTGGACGTCAATCCTGTCAGTAGGATGGACCAGTTTGCCGTTGATGTGCCATTCGACTGTTGGTTTAGGCGACGCTTCTATCGGGATCTCGTATTGGATCCTCTGGCCAGCCTTGACAGTCTTGTCTGCCAACAGCATTTTGTCGAAGTGTGGTGCACAGAACCTGGCCTTAGCCACTTGTGGTGTGGAGGCATCGCTGGGTTCTCCATTACCAGCCTTGTTGACGGCAATGATCCTGAATTCGTACTCTTCACCTTCTTGAAGGTTAGGCACAGTGGCTTTAGTTTGGTTTCCTGGCACAGTTGCTGCCACTTCCCATGGTCCGTACTTCTTCTTAGCCTCGACGATGTAGCCGGTGATGGGTGATCCACCGTCCTTCTTCGGCGGGACCCATTCGAGGTCCATATGGTCCTTGTCCCAGTCCTTGACGACTGGAGTTCCAGGTTTGTCTGGGGTACCGTAGGGGTCCTTAGCAGTGATTGGCTCGTGTCCAACGAGGGGCTGTGATTCGCCCAGTTTGTTAACAGCGCGGACACGGAAGTTGTAGTCGTGACCTTCGATGAGGTGGTCAATCCTGATGCTGCAGGACTGGACCTCACCGGCTGGGATCCAGCGCATGTTTTCTTGGTCCATCTTTTCGACGACGTAGTGGGTAATTTCAGCACCGCCATCGTCCTTGGGCGGCCTCCAGCGAAGAGTGCAGCCTGACCTGGTGATGTCATCAGCACGGAGAGGACCTTCAGGCGGTGTGGGCACATCCATGACTGTGATCTTGACAGTAGCTGAATCAGTACCGTTGATATTCCTAGCCTTAAGAGTGTAAGTGCCAGAATCAGCCCTCTTACCATCAATGACGCGGATCTTAGTGCTGTGTGTGTCATTGATGACCTTGACCCTATCAGAGTTCATGATAAGGTTATCACCATTGAACCATTCCTTAGTAGGTGTAGGTTCACCAGCGACTGGCACGTCAAGGTCGAAGTTCTGTCCGACCTTGATCTTGATGTCGAACATGAAGTTCCTATCGATCTTAGGAGGCAAGTTCTTGGGTCTTGCAAGATGTGGTGCAGTTCCATCACTGGGTTCACCCTTTCCTGCTTTATTAACAGCTCGGACGCGGAACTCATAGGTGTTTCCTTCGATAAGGTCTGGGACCTTACCGGTAGTGACATCACCCTCGATCTGGGCACATTCTTCCCAGTCGGGGGCGAAGCGGTCCTTCTTTTCGATGACGTAGCCCGTAATGGGGGCTCCGCCGTCGGTCTGGGGTCTGGTCCATTCGAGTTCGACGAAGTCTCTGTCGAAGTCCTTGATTTTGGGTGTACCGGGTTTGCCGGCGACGTCGAACGGATTCTTGGCTTCCGTCGCGTGAGGAGTTGTGAGTGGCTCGGACTTGCCTTGTCTGTAAAAGAAAAAAATGTCGTTTAGTATTTATTTGCATTAGAGAATTTAGACTAAGCCTAGTTGATATTTATATACGACATTGGGTAGTTGACTGGTTCAAAAATAAATTACGCTATATTCATTTGCCAAAAATAATGCCATTTTCATTTATCGTTTGAATGTAATAGATTTCATTTTTTTATTGATATATAAGCTAAATAAGTATACAATTCACGTAAAATCTAGCATTTTCATACAAATTGCACGGAGAAAAGTTTAATAAAAGAAAAAATGACTTTGACTCGTTGGAAACTAGCTTTTAGATAAAATTTCGATAATTTAAATTTTTAATTCTTAAATTATTTTGTAATTTCAAGATTATTACACTTGTTCAAATACCAACCTGTTAACAGCCCTAACTCTGAACTTGTACTTATGTCCCGGAGTCAGACCCTCCACAGCAAGACTGGTCTTCGGTCCATCAGTTTCTCCGGCGGTCACCCATCTGCCCGTGGCCTCGTCCATGCGTTCCACCACGTATTTCTCAATGGGCTGGCCACCGTCATCTGAAGGTGGATTCCAGGAGAGTTTCGCGCCGTTCGCGTGGATGTCTGATACCTGAGGATAGAAGCGGGATTAGTATTTTTAATGTCATGATAAGAGGTTGTCGTTTACGAAACATCATATAAATTCGAATGGCTTAGAATTTATATGATTTTTATAACATCTAGTCCTTATGTACCTTATTACATGCCTTAGCACATAGCTAAGGTAGATTCCACTATTTAACTATAACGATAACTAAACGAAAACCAGATGTCAAATAGGCAATTTCACGGCTGGTTAAGGTTTGGTTATTGTTATATAGATAAATGGTGCAAGCTATTTAGTTTCATAGGTTTACATTAAATTGTCTGTAAAAGATTTTATTGTACAGAATATTTGGAATGTATTTAAAGACAGTTCTCCAGATGATTCTCAATTCCAGACACCAATCCCGGTCACGCAAAATCTCAAACTACACCGGTATATATGTTTTTATTACTGAAACGTCACATTAACTTGTCTAAGACCTTACCCTAAAGTAAAATAACCAACTTAATAAACTTACCTTAAGAGGACCTCCCGGCGGACTAGGCACATCCAACACAATAACCTCAACTTCGGCCACATCTTTGCCATTCGAGTTCTCAGCAGTAATAGTGTACCTGCCACTATCACCGCGCTTAGCCGACTTGCAGTTAATCTTAGTATTGTAGTCAGAGTGCTGCACTTTGACATCGCCGCTGGATTTAACTTCCTTTTTGGCGAGGAACCATTTCGTTTCGGGCATTGGTTCTCCGGATACCTGTGAAAAGGTGGAGTTAGAATTTTTTGGTTTGGGGGGTGTTTGTGTGTATGTCTTACCGATTTGGTTTTCCTTGTATGCGTGGACAGGTGTTTTAAAATTAGTGATGGACGAATTAAGATAATAAAAGTAATTATATCAGGTTTTTTTTAATCAAAGTTACTACTCCATTACATAAACATTGTTTGGTAAATTTTGAAAAAGATTATGCAATAAAATTATGGTATGGTATATATGTTACGGGTAATGCTAGAAGGTGGAGTAAACTTAGGTTTACCCGGGTTGACTTAGTATTACCCAAGCTTCTTGGGTAAAGTCCGAATAATAAGTAAAATAAATTTTAATTCGGGGTTTACCCATGCTCACCTAGGTCTACCCAACTCTGACTGGGTAATGTTAGTTGTTGCGTAATTTTCGAGCCCGTGGCGTAATTCTAGGATGAATGTGGTACTGTTGAGGTTGATAAACTGATTGATATTGAAAATATATCACCAGAAAAAAAAGCTTACGAGAGGTTGCAAATAAACAGTCGCTTTCAGTAGGCCAGGGTTTTAAAAGGTGTAAATAAATAATTTCAATTTGAACAACAACGACCGTTATTAGTTTTTTTTTTTCTGTTAAATCTATTAAGTTTATGCTCTTCAAGCAATTACGATCGCCTTTGTATGTTTTTTAAATAATATATGTGTGAAATGACCTTGGATTTTCATTTCACTAATTAATTAGACAAATTTTTGACATTACCCAGTCAGAGTTGGGTAGACTTAGGTGAGCATGGGTAAACCCCGAATTAAAATTTATTTTACTTATTATTCGGACTTTACCCAAGAAGCTTGGGTAATACTAAGTCAACCCGGGTAAACCTAGGTTTACTCCACCTTCTAGCATTACCCGTAACATATATATGATTAAGTAATAAAATTATGGGCCGTAGAAAAGTCGCTTTATGTTTAATACACCTTGTCTTTTAACAATTTTCTTTTACATTAACAAGTATATTGCCAAAAGACATTCAACTATTTACTTCGAAATCACTTCCAACCACATTTTTGCATCAGTAGGGAGTGTCATACTTTTTTTAAATAAACTCCAATTTTATTCTGGAACCCTTTATGTACGAAGGCTACGATAACTATCGAATAATCTCACAGTCCCAAGTACCCAACACCTACATTAATTACAAAATATACTCCAAAATGCCACTGACCTTGACATCAAATCCGAACTTCTGTCCGACCTTGATCTTGATATCGATAAGGTTGGTCCTGTCGATCTTGGGCGCCAGGTTGCGCGGCTTGGCCACTATCGGGTGAGTGCTGTCGCTAGGCTCGCCTGGACCTGCCTTGTTTACTGCACGGACTCTGAGGGAACATAATGGGGGATTTAAGAAGATAAATAATATTTCTTGGGTTGTAGTGAGGGGGAAAGAGGATTTGATATAGTACGTGTAAGGAATCAAAGTGACCATAATATTGTTTTTATGAAAAACTATGACTATTTATATGTATTTGGAAAGGTCTGTATTTAGTTTAATATGGACTTGACAATAATTTTTTTACTCATATTTAATTTGGGTAGAATGAGTTACCTTGAGTCGAAGGCGAAAAAGGATTAAATCACATATAATTAAAATTACATGGTTTTAAATTTCTAATCGTTCTGCAAACATGACCTATGTAATATCTCCCAAATTTTCTTCCACTCTTTTCAAAACTTTTTTCGTTCCACCCACCAATAGAGGAGTAAATTAATAATTCATATTTCTCAAAAACATTACTAAGTCAATGTTTACTCTATCTTCTTTGTACCAACCTGAACTCATAAGTCTGTCCTTCAATAAGATCAGGCACAGTACACGTGGTCTTATCCGCGGGCACTTCCAGAGCCTTCTCCCAGTTGCCGAACTTGTCCTTCTTCTCCACGATGTAACCCTCGATGGGGGCGCCTCCGTCTTCTCTGGGAGGGGTCCACTTGAGGTCCACGTGGTCCTTGTCCCAGTCGGTGACTGAGGGTGTTCCTGGTGCACCTGGGAGGGAGAAGATGGTGGAATTAAATTGGAGGTTAAGTTTTAGGAGTTTTTAATAGGTATCGTAGTAACAAAATAGGTGTTTTTATAGACGTACTGTACAATAAAGTGGTCACATGGTTGGCCAAACGGAAAATTCGTTTGTTTCAGCAAACTGAATTTTTGGTGTTTGAAAATAATCATTTTATCCCCACAAGATTGAGATGTTTCTCTGTAATTCTTTACATCTTGATTAAACAATTATTTCATTTTCTTTTTATTTTAGTTGAGAGGAATAACAAATAGCAGTACCTACATTACACAGTAGGCACAAAGTATAGATGTATATTTTTTATCTATTTATATAATTACCCGCGAAAATGAACTTATACTTTATCATGAAACGAAACTAAGATTATAATGCTACTTTTAAAAACCTATCTTATTTTGTCAAATTCCCATTTCTTAAACTTACCAGGCTCGTCGAAGGGATTCTTGGCGACGATGGACTCCTCAGAGGTGAGGGGTTCCGACTCGCCCTCCGAGTTCACGGCCGACACGCGGAACTTGTACTCCTTGCCAGGAGTCAAACCGGTCACGTCACATTCTGTGGAAATAAAAAGGATTAAGAATTTTGAACCCCATATTTGATGTACTACTAAACTGGAAAAATAATATAAAGAGTGAAAAGTTTTGTTTTATAAAGCCTTATAAAACTACATTTTTCACTTCGTTTCGTTTCGTATTTTATATGCTCAGGACAAATTTTATGTAGAATAAAAAATTGCCATGAATGACATAAGGAATAGATCGAATTTTCAATTATTCGTATTGGACAAATAAAATACTCACGTCATAATCTATGAATCCAGATTAATACTAATACTATATTATATAGCAGGAGACTGTTTATACATCCTAACCTCAGGAATTAGATAGCCTATTTCTTGAGGAAGGCTATACGAACATGCTGAGGCCTTAGCGCCCGGGTGCGCGAAGTAATGGGAAACTAGTTATATATTTTGAGTTGAGTTATACTTACTAGGCTCATCGGAGCGGGCACAAGGTACCCAGCATCCGGTCTCAGTGTCCAGCTTGTCGATCTGGTAGTACTCGATGGGGGCGCCACCGTCGTCCTTCGGCCTCTTCCACTTGAGGGTAGCGCCTTCCTTGTGGACGTCGGAAATCTGGGTAATACAAACAAATATGGATTAATACAATAGGCGGCCTTAACGTTGGAAAGCAATTTCTTTCAGACACCCTTGGGATAGAATTACGTACATTGAACAATGAATTAAAAAAATGGAATGCGTAAGTGTTCACAGTGTGTTAAAACAAAATACAGCTAGTTATTATCCTGGTGTAAATACAAATTAAGAATATGAAGTTGCACCGAACATACTGTAATAAATGTGGAATTCGCGCACATTTGATCAAGAACACAAAGTAAGAACGTATCGCTGCGAGTCTAGCGTGTGTTTGCGTACAAAGGTTGCAATTTCGCGGACATTTTATAAATGATCACACTTAATTCGTTACTATTGCAAGAGCTATACACTAGTGGAATCACAGAGTAAGATTTATATAAGCCTCCCAAGGTTAAGCTAAGATTTACAAATTCTCACCTGCAGCGGTCCTTCAGGCTTCATCGGCTTATCAGTGACCACCACATTAATAGTGACCTGATCCTTGCCACTGGAGTTGACAGCAGTCACAGTGTACTCTCCCGAGTCATCGCGACGAACTGGTCTGATGACCAGCTTCGTGAAGTACTCGGGACTGTCGATCATGACTGCCTTTGATGGACGGAGAGGCATGTTTTGGTATCTGTTGAGTTGAAGTTGGTATTAGAATTATAATATTGTTTTGCGTGATGCAGTCGGGTTAAGAAAAGTTCTCAATCCCTGGGAATATTTGTTTTTGTTGGGCTGATAAAATATTGTAGGTGGATGTAAAATTTTATTTTGTACGCTAGTGTTTGGAAAATCAAATCTGGGATCTTGAATCTTTAAAAACATCTTAACACTAAGCACATCCCAGATAAAGTACTAATGGAATTATTGTAATATTTTTTTTTGTTTGGTTATTAATGTTTGTTGTGCACTTTTTTTTTTAATCTAACCTACCACTATCGAATCTCTCTATAGCTTTAAGGTTGGCTGTAAGAGAACCCAATTCTGGGTTAAGCTCGCCATTGTACATAAACAGTCTGTATTCTTTTTATGTATTTATTGTTAAGTGTGCAATAAAGAATAAGAATAATAAATTGCAAAAAAAAAACATAAATATATAAATGAAATCAACACCCATGATAATATAGATATGTAACTTTTTTAGTGTTCATTTTTGCGTACTTTCAAACAATTTTCAAGTAGTTTTTTTTTTTTTTTAATTTCGCTCATTTGTCACTACTTTTGAAAAACTAATTATTTCTTTAGCTCACCTCCATTCAACAGCAGGCGCGGGTTCACCAGTAATCGCAGCCTCCAACTTCAGCGTCGACCCAGCAGAAATAGTCACATCTCTGAGGTGACGCCTGTCGATCTTCGGAGCCAAGAACCTGGGCTTAGCCACGAAGTTCTTGCTGGCTTCTGAAGGTTTACTCTGACCGGCCTTGTTGATGGCGATCACGCGGAACTGGTATTCGTTGCCTTCGATTAAGCTGGGGAAGGAAAGTGAGATTAGCTTTCTTGCTTGAGAAAATACATAGGCTGCATTTTATAGGGTGCAGAAAGTATTTCCTCTGGAACTCAGGAAACAGCTAGATAACAATAATTTGTTAAAGAGGTTTCAAATGTGGTAAAATAAGGGGTTGTAGTTAAAAATGCGTACTATATTGTGTTAGCATATTCAATAATTCTGGTGAAGAAGCTACTTACAATAGGATCTCAGTCCATCTCTTATGCCCACTTATGACCACTTATGATATAAAGCCACTTCCTTAAGCTATATATACTTAATTTATGCAAATTCATAGCTATGTTAATAGCCATTGACGTTCGTGATGCGTATTTTAGCAGTTCACTAAACTGATGAACAAATTTTTAGGTTTAATTTTCGCGCTTTTTCTGTCTGCTATTATAATACTGACATAATTCCGTTTCCCAAAAGCCATTTTCACTGTCAACAGTGTTAACTTACCCAGTAACAGTACCCGAAGGTGTAGGCGTATGTGTCTCCACAGCCTTCTCCCAAATAGGGCTGTATTTATCCTTCTTCTCAATGATGTATCCAATGATGGGAGATCCTCCGTCGGATAGAGGCGGCTCCCACTTGAGGTCCACGTGGCTGGCTGACCAGTCGTCTGGTACTGGGGTACCGGGCGCGTCTGGGATTGCTGTGGGGAAGAAATGTTAAATTTTAGAATGTGTATGGTTTTAAATAGTTGAGTAAAATATGGGGGGGTTGTCCTTTGACAAGCGAGAAAAGATAAAATTCTCAAATTGTGAGATTTGGCATTGCAATTAGCGATCACAATCTCCACTAAACGTTTATAATACTTTTAATCTTCTCATTTAAGTAATTATTGTATTCTTATGGTCCAAAAATATTTTAAACTTTAATGGTTGAGACCATTATAAAGCCTACATTTTTTTATTATCTGACACAAAGATTAATCCTACTGATTAACATACGGTGACAAACTAGAAGCCTTTTGTGATACAGTGGAAATGAAACTCACTGGTACCCGACAACCCAAGTAACTTTTCAACCTGATTCCATGTGTAAAAACCATGGGACTTTGCTAGTACATACGTAGGTAAGTAAGTAAAATAAACTTACTGAACGGATCCTTAGCGATGATAGAGCCGAATGTCTCAAGCGGCTCCGACTCGCCTTCCTTGTTCAGCGCCTTCACGCGGAACTTGTACTCGTGCCCAGGAATTAAGCCATCGACCTGAAAATATAGAGTAAATGTTATACTATCGATATCGAATTGTAATAAGGAGTAATAATGCATGATTTTTTTCTGGGAATATAGGTGAAGTATACATATTATGTTTGATTTAATATTATGTCCTCCCTTATGTATTAACCCTATGTATTTCCTAATGTACTCTCCCTATGCACTCGCTTATGTATTTCATCTACTTCCTAATGTACTTCTTCATATATTCATTGTTGTGTACTTTTCCTATTTAACGAATCATTAATACTTTCTTATAAATAACCTTATGTAATCGGATAAATTATGAACTACTCCAATGTACTCCCTTATATACATTATTATTACTCCCCTTTTGAACTCTGTTATGGTCTCTCGCTGTATACTACCTTTAAATTCTCTCTCTCTCTATTGATTTACCCATTAAAAATAAACACCCTATAAATAATTCAGGACCCTTACCTCCATCTCAGGCACATTGCCATGGGTCTTGCCAACTGGCACCCAGGATCCAGTCTCCGTATCGTACTTCTCAACCAGGTAGGCTTCGATAGGTTCACCGCCATCATCCTTGGGCCGCTTCCATTTGAGGGTACATCCGTCTTTGTGGATGTCTGACACTTCTAGCGGACCCTCGGGCTTGTCGGGTTTAGCTGGAAGAGAATTTGTGGTTAGAATTATTGTTATGGTATAAATTAACTGATGAAAATTTTGATCTACGGAAATTGCTGAGCCTTTATAAAGGAAATCAATGTAAGATTTTTTGTAAATAAATGGCTTTTCAATACGTTTATAATTTGCTTGAAAGTAAAGAAATAATGATTTTGTTTGCGAAGGTATGTTAAATTGGCGCGTTCCAGTTGTCATTTGAACTTTTTGGCAGTTGTTATAGGTTGAATCAGAAACCCAGAAAGTTCTTTGGCAGTCTTTAGACAGATGCCATTGAGTCTGACAACTAGTCTTACTAAAGGGTTCCCCGGGTAATTGGTTTGAAGAGGTCCGACAGGCATACATAACACATAATCCATATAAAACACAAGTACTCAGTACCATCTAGTTAAACTGAAAGCCAACCCCAACATAGTTGGGAAAAGGCTTTTAAAAAATCTAATAATAAATACTTACAAGTAACAATAATCTCCAATTCAGCGGTATCCTGTCCATACTTGTTGACGGCCTGAATCTTGTAGGTGCCCGAGTCCTTGCGGCGCGGGCTCGAATGTTGATACTTGCTTAAGTACGGTACATTCACCACTGAGGGGAAAAATAATGATATTAGTATGTATGTAGCTGCTATAATAATAATATTGTAAAGAGGGAATTTTGTGTGTGTGTGTATGTTTGTTACTCTTTCATATGCCTTCTTTGATTTGATTTACAGAGTTTGAAATAGTTACCATTAATATATGTAGCTTAGACATCACAATAACATATGAGCTACTTTTTATTCGGGTTCGAGAAATAGTTCCTTCTGGCAGCGGGTGAAACAACTGGTGGAAGTTACCACCAGTCATAGTGGTGGTCATAGTACTATTTATGGTACCATTTAGTAAGAGGTACTATTTATGAGTGTGTATGTTTGTTAATTCACCACTCATAAACAGATGAACGGATTTTGATGAAACTTGCAAGTGATGTAGTAGCTCATACATAATAATGACGTATAAGTAGGCTACCTTATTTATCCAATCTAAGGAAGTCTCAGAAAGCAATTGAAACCAGTAACCTCTCTACAATATTCTATCACAAAAATACTCACATTTCAATCCATTGCCGCTACTAACGGACTTGCCGTTGAGTGTCCAAGTGACATCCGGCGCGGGTTCGCCCGACACCTTGACGTCCAGAGAGATCGGTTCTCCCTCGCGTACCTTGATGATGCGGAGGTTGCGACGGTCGATCTTGGGTGCCACTGGAAGAGAAGATGGAAATGATTCATTCATAAGAAAAAATAAGAGAGGATTTGGACAGTTTCAATTGGTAAGATGCTGTTCAATTTTATTTTTAAACTAGCTGATCCCGCGAACTTCGTATCGTTTAAACCTTCCCTGGAACTCTACAAACATTTTAAAACCAAAAAAAGCCAAATCGGTCCAGCCATTCTCGAGTTTTAGTGAGACTAACGAACAGCAATTAATTTTTATATATAAGAAGAAGAAGATTATGAACCCTAAAGTCGTAGTTGCAATATAACACGTTGGACCAGTAACTATCCAACAAGAGATACACTTTATCCGACTATAACATTAATAGGATAAGATCAGTTGCGATATTTGGGCTTTACAAAAGAAATCTACAGAGATTAAGCGACTGAACAGTTTTTGGAGTACGAAACATCGCTAACGGAACTTCGTTTTGAATATTCCAGAGCATACGTGATATAAGACATACGACAAACAAGTTCCAAAATTGAAGTACGGTATAAAATTAAAGACTATGATTTTTTTTTATGAATGACTGTTCTATTTTTCCTTCTCGTCTTTTCCAATATGTCCATAAACAAATAAATAAAAGTACTCACGTCTCCTAGGCTTGCAAACAACAGATTTGCTGGCATCAGAAGGTTCACCAGGTCCGGCCTCGTTGACAGCTTTCACGCGGAACTCGTACTCCGTACCCTCGTCCAGGTTGGGAACTGTGGCCTTCTCGTTGTCATTGGGACCGACCTGGAAATGGAAAATGTTATATGTTTTAGTGTGCAATCGGTATAAAAAGAAATTATGTTATAGGTTCGTCAAACTATTTGTCGTCACGGAACTTTAAGCGAGTTTGCGTAGAAACCAATATTTTAGGTATCAGCAGGTACTGGAAAAATGGGCCACGTAAGTTTCGTGAGAAATTTAAATTGTATATTTTGTCGGAATTTTCGTCGGAGACTCTTTTACACAGTTGAATTATTTTGATCTTTTAATACTATAACTATAATGTATTTACTGTGTACGTTACTGATCCGAGTAATTCAAAAATGTGGGTTGGCAAGATAACTAAACAACTAACGTAAATAAAATCCTTTTGTATCCAAATAAATAAAACCGAAAGGGGATAATCTCAAAAAATACAGTGTACATGAAACTTCAACTTCCAAAATAACGGTACTACATAGTTAAAATTACATTGAAAAATTAGCAGTACTTTTGTACTATTTTATTTAACTTCTACTCTTCTTTCATGTGTTTACTGTATACATAAATGGTTAAATAAATTAAATTAAATTCAAACACTTCAATACCCTCACCTCGCAAGCTTTCACCCACTTAGGCGATCCGACCTCCCTCTTCTCAATAATGTACCCAGTGATGGGAGCCCCGCCGTCCTTCAGCGGCTTCTCCCACTTGAGGTCCACGTGGTCCTTGTCCCAGTCCACCACCTCGGGAGTACCGGGCTTGCCGGGCTCGTCTGGAAGATAATAGTTTATTTATTTAGTTATGTATAGGAAAAATCGATACATGCAACAAAGTTACGTGTTAAATGTATGACCAATTACAGGCAAACACCACATGATGTTAAAAGTGCCTTTATAGCCGATTTTGTGGGTTAAGTTTTATTGGTAAAATAATGTGGTAAATAGGCAAATTTTTATAAAGTTACTTTCAAAACATATTCGTAGTATGTACTATTTCCAGACTGTATGTGTTTTTGTATTAAGCCAATTGAAAGTCATTAAACCGACTAAGAAGTTTAGTACTGTCTTTTCCCTGAGAGAATTCTTCTCAGAATGTAGATGACCCCACAGAATTTATTAAAATTAATTATCAAAAAGAAAGCATTGAGTACACCTTTCTTACTTCAAAAACACATTATCATGAAGACATCCAAAAGATTCTCAAAAAATAAGCTACTCCAATAAGCACTCACCGAACGGATTCTTAGCAATAATAGAGTGTTCCGCCTCCAAAGGCTCCGAAACCCCCTCATTATTGACAGCAGACACCCTGAACTTGTACTCATGCCCCGGCACCAGGTTCTCCACCTCGGCCTTCGGGTCCTTGGTCTTGAGGGCGGGCATCCAGCGGCCTGTCTCTGTGTCCAGCTTCTCGACCAGGTAGTGGTCGATGGGTGCTCCGCCGTCGTCTAGTGGCGGGTTCCATTTGAGGGTGCAGCCTTCTTTGTGGACGTCTGAGATCTGGGGGGGGAAGAGAGATAATAGAAGACTTAACTTTTGGTTTAAAATGGATACGGTTGGTTTTCTAGTGGCTCCGTGGCCTAGGGAACTAGATTAACGTCTGATAGGCAATCGCTTTATGTAAAATGTGTACACAGATGCATCCAATTTGATTGCAGGAAGCCGACCCCAACATACATAGTTGGGCAAAGGCTAGGCAGATGATAATTGCTTTAAAACTCGTTACCACCATACTCAGCTTGGTCCCAATCAATATAATAAATGCAAAAGCAACTCTACTCATCCGGCTTTCATGCCAAATCCACTGAACCTAATTACATAAATGATTCCAGATACATAGATAATCTAGAACCTGGGAAAGTATATAGGCTACTTTTTCGGATAGGAAGTAGTTCCTTATGAACGCAGGTGGAACTGATCCGGGTGCGAAAACCAGTTCTCCTGGGGACAATTAGATCCCAACTGATGTTAACACTTACCTTCAATGGACCCTCAGGTTTAGCGGGCACATCCAGCACATTGATCTGAATGGTAGCCTCATCCTTGCCACTGCTGTTCTCAGCCTTCAGCACATAGGTGCCGCTGTGTTTGCGTGTAGCTATCACCATGGACAGCTTGGTCCTGTAGTCTTCTACGTCCACTGTCAGATCATCGCGAGTGGACAGGCGTTCCTTGTTGTGGAACCTGGGGAAAGAGTACGTTGATGTAGCTTATGTTTTAAAATGTATATAATTATCCGAAGTAGAGAGAAAATCTTTGACGTTTGCACTTATAACTTTTTTTGGAGTATAAAAACTTTAAGATTATTGCTCACTCACATGTTTTAAGATATAAATTTATTTGTACTATTTTAGGCTAGTTTCAAAACTTCCGAATACATTTAGTTTATGAGACTAAAATATTCATCATCATAAGTTTTTTCATATAGACCTATCTAACGCAGTCCTATGAAGAAGAACCGAAAGAGGCTATATATGTAAATATAATGATGGCTACCATCTCATCCAGTAAAAGGATTTTTTTTAATATAAATCCTACTAATATTACAAATGTGAAACTTTTATGAATGTACATGTTTTGTAATTCTTTCACGCATGGTGTGAACGGCACGGTTCGACCGACTTGGTTGAAATTTGGTATGTAGATAGATGATACCCTGGATTCTTAATAGGCCACTTTGTATCAACACACCGTGCGGGTGAACCCGCGGGCGGCAGCTAGTTTTCATATATGTAATCTCTACAACCATGTATAGTATATAAACTTACCAAGTCTTAGTCGGTGGCGGTTCGCCGCTGACCTTGACGTCGAGGCGGATGTTCTGTCCCGCCTTCAGCGTGATGTCGCGCATGTTCGTGCGGTCGATCTTAGGCGGCGCTGTTAAGACAAAAATAGTTAAATTAATGTGTGTTTTTGTTGGTATATAAAAGTATAAAAATGTTGCTCAATTTGGTCCTAGGCAAAGCAGTAACATTAATGTGGTTTTTTTATAGCTTTTGGTTGGAAAGTATTTTAATTTTTGCTCTATGGGGACCATATGGTTTTTTTTTTATTTAAAGTGTAGCAGCATAACATATGGAATTAAATTTTGAGTAGGTAACTATGGATTATGTACCTACGCTAATTGGGATTATTGAGCATATAAACTATTTGTACTGTTTTATGAGGCATTCCATAAAATTATAAGCCTAATAAGTGCCTCTAGAAAATATTATTTTGACTAATCACGTAATTAAGTCGGAAAGAATAGTAATAAATTCCGATGGCATCACGGATAAAATTGAATTGAAGCCTTCGACTAAAATATGACCAGGAAAATTGGTCCTTAGAACTTTTTTAGTACTTAAACTTGATTGTCGACTAAACTTTTTATATGTAAATCAAATAAATTCAGGCCAACTTACCGAATCTATCCTTAGCCAGCAGATTCTCGGAAGGCGCGGAAGCCTTACCGGGTCCGGCCTTGTTGACCGCCTTCACTCGGAACTGGTAGGTCTTGCCTTCGATGAGGTCCGGTACTCGGGCCTCGGTCTTGTTGCCGGGTACCTGGTGAGATAGTGGGTGGTTAGTGTCTTCAGGGATATGAAGTGTTGAAGTTGAGGAGTGGAAATGATCTTTGTATTTTCTGAAGAAAGTATTTTAATTTTAAGCTCATAAATATATGTATTTATTCAAAAATTTTCCTTTCTAAATAGGTAGTATTGGGTCAGATATTTTAATGTCTTCGCAAAAAGACTATCAGACCTCACTTTAAAATATAATTTGAAAGAAAACCTGAGCGCGTAAGCAATAATACGACCTTTTTATTACCATTTACTAACAAGTAAACTCATCAGACAAAAAATCAGAGTTTTTATTATCATTTTTTATACTAGTTTAGAGCAGTGAAAAGCAAAAATCCTAGGTTATCTATATTGACATTTTATACTACTTCAGTGTCCAAAATAAAAATTCTGGGTTATCAATATCGATATTTTCTTTCTTTAAAATTCTAGGTAAGGTAAGGTTACGTACCTCAGCAGCCTTCACCCACTTGCCGGTATCCCTGTCCTTCTTCTCCACAATGTACGCGGTGATGGGTGCTCCGCCGTCGTTCTTGGGAGCTTCCCACTTGAGATCCGCGTGGTCCGCGCTCCAGTCCTTGAACTCGGGCTTGCCGGGGGCGTCGGGCTCGGCTGGAATATGGAGATAGTATTTTATAAAAGTCTTTTAATTTGTAGAGGACAGAAGAATATACACTAATTTTATTTAAGTAAAGGGTTTGTCTATTTCCATGAACTCTATGATCTCAGGGACTTCTAGAGTGTAACCTATTTGAAAACGTTTAGAGTAGGTACACATTAGGCGTTGTGTACCCTCTCTTATCATAATTTTTTAGCTACTTATATTACTTAAGATTTTTCAACGCCAACGGTGGGAAATGGTTAAAAAACTTATCTCATATGACGTCGTCGTACAATTACTTAAATTATGCACATAAAAAATGCATTTACCATTCATAGTTTTAATTCAAGTTCTCCAGGTGAACTTATTTCATACCATATATAAACAGGGTCTTTCAAAAATGTCTCACATTAATATTTCCTATGAACCTTCGCCAAAGAACCTTCAGAAAAACTCACCATAAGGATTCTTAGCGGTAGTAGCAGTATCAGTAGTAAGAGCCTCACTTTCACCCTCAGGGTTAACAGCCTTAACCCTGAACAGGTAGTCCTTGCCCTCATTCAACCCTGTAACGTCTGCTTCCGGGGTCTTAGTGGTACAAACAGGTACCCATCTTCCGGACTCGGTGTCCATACGTTCGACCACGTAGTTCTCGATGGGTTCGCCTCCGTCGTCTTCTGGGGGTTCCCATTTCAGCTTGCAGCCGTCGGCTTTCACGTCTGATACCTGGTGGTAGAAGTTTGCAAGGTAAGTGGGGATTAAGTAGATAGGTGGGGCTACTGGTCTTATTAAAGTATTCCCTATTTAACGTACATAAATTATAATTTAATATTGCTGTGGATCACATAGTGATTCATAATGGGACTGGGAAGTAGTTAAGGGCTATAATGGGACTGGGAAGTAGTTAAGGGCCATAAAATATTAAAGTTATTATACCGTTTCCAGATGGGTAGTATCTTCTGTGGCTAATCTATAATCTAGTGTGGGGTAAAATACCCTAGGGTCTTAGAATTGCATTGAGATTTTCGATTTTGTATAGTCTAACTAAGAACAGTCAAACTAGATTAAAATATTTTTTGGACCATTCATTTCCCCTATGATTCTCTATGTATGAGATATGAAGATAAAAAACGACTGCAAAATTAAACCAAAAAAATAACGAGCACAAACCTTAAGAGGTCCTTTAGGCTTCGAAGGCCTGCTGACGACCTCAACATCAATTTCCACAGTATCAGTACCGGAGTCATTCTTCGCCGTCACCACATATTTTCCAGCATCAGCTCTGGTCATCTTCTCCATGGCGAAGGAAGTATGGTAGTCCTTGTTCTCGATCTTCAGCCTCTCTTGGGGCTTCAGGGCTTCGCCCTTGAAGGTCCAAGTGATCTTAGGTTCCGGTTCACCCTTGACGTCGGCTTCCATCTTGAGTGGGGAGCCAACCTTGATCTTTTTCTTTTGTAAGTCTTTGCGGTCGATCTTTGGTGCCACTGTTGAGAAAAAACGTAGGTTAGTTTTACGTTAATTTGATAAATAATTCAAATAATGTGTAGTGATTTATTGAAACGATTTCGTTGTAGATATTTTATATCAGAATACTCGTAGCTTGTTCTGTTTAACTTCACAGTAGAATTTTCAGGAATGAAGTGGCCGATTACACAGCTATTCAGCTACATTTAGACAAAAGATACATCAAATACATACATAGATGTGTGGCTATTTGGTCCTGTTTTACCCAGTTGAATTGAATTTGAATGTATTCTGATGAAACTTGACAGTAATATACCAGCATATGCTACTTTGTGGCCGCGTAATGTGTTGAATTCCCTCGGGAGGCGGGGATAAATTTTGATGAAACTTGGCAGTATAATATGGGAACATAGAGGCTACTTTTTATCCAGTTTCAGACACTGGTTTCCTCAGGTAACCGCTTGCAAAAGCTAGTAAATACTCACAGAATCTAGGCTTAGCAATAACACTCTTGCTAGGATCGGAAGGTTCTCCAGGCCCAGCCTTGTTGACCGCGATGACACGGAACTCGTACTCATGGCCCTCTTCCACGTCGGTTACGCGGCCCGTAGGCCTGTCTCCTGTGGTTTTTAGGCAGTCTGTCCAGGACCTGGAAGTAGGAAGTTGGTATATGGAGCGTAAGTTGAGTTGATTTTGGGAATTTGGTAAGAGGTGATTTGAAAATTGTATATTGATGATTTTATACAACTTGCAAAAAAGTGATATTTTGGCTTTGAAGTTGTAGTAGACCACTTACAAAAATAAAGGGACATTTCAGGACTTCATTTGAAAATAATATACAGATTTTTCAATATTAGTAACTTCCCTGTCCCATGATGATGTATATGTAATACACACCAATTGTTTAACTATTGTGTCTGCATCGTGGTCAGTGAAGTGGTCAAAAATGGTGGAAGGACTCAAATGCGTGCTACAAGGTCATTGAAAAATTAATTTCGAACTGCTTCACATAGATTTTTTTCCAAAGCGTTAATGCATAAACTCATGTTCCATGTTATTTGCCGATGCTTATACACAGGATGTCCCAGTTTTTTCCATAGCTGGTATAACCGCACCTCTCGCCCTCTATCTAAGTTATCCTTAACTTAAAGTTAGAAGATAAATAATGTTCATACCTGCCACCCTTCTCCCTCTTCTGCACGATGTACCCAGTGATGGGAGCTCCGCCGTCGCTCTTGGGCGCGGACCACTCCAGCTCCACGAAGTCCTTGTCCCAGTTGCGGGGCTCTGGTCTTCCTGGTTTGCCAGGCTCGTCTGGAAAGTGTTGTAAGGTTAATATCTTGTATGTTTTATGTACCATATAGGTGCATTTGAAAAAAGGTTGAACGACGGGTGTCTGACGAACAATAATTTATATGTTGTGTCTGGGATTGACGGCGTTCAATGCCAAATCAGAAGTAATGAGGCTTTGACGGCTGTTGTGCATCTATATGGCTCTTTCTTAAATTTACTATCTGCCTAGCTATTTCTCAATTACATATATAGGATTCGGCTTCCACTCTATGTGGACACAAATAAATACCAGTGTTTGACAAGATTGTCTGGTCATATAACCACTCTAACCCAGTTTCACATGTAGTAAGAAAAGCCGTGTTTGACTATACGCAACGACTGCCAAAGCTGTGCAAATGATAGACAAGTCCTTTATCATATCTCCCGGAACCAGAAGCGACTCCTTTGAATATAGATATTATCATCTATCTACGTACTTATATATCTGTTACTTAGCTAAGAACTAATGTCCCTAAAGTATTTTACCTCATGCAAAAATCTTTAGTTACTTACCGAAGGGATTCTTAGCAATGATAGGCTTCTCAGTCTCCAGCTCTTCAGACTCTCCCTCCTTGTTGACGGCCTTCACGCGGAACTTGTAAGGCTTGCCTTCCGATAGACCGGTGATGTTGGCCTTCGTGTCCTTGGCTGTTCCACATGGGATCCAAGTGCCTGGGGAAGGTAAGGTTTAATATGTTTAGTAGGATGAATTATATGCCAGTGGAAAATATATCCTTTTTTCTTGGTATATTGTAAATGCTGTAACTTGTTTGTGCGGAATAACTTTTGTCGATCTATCAACCTTGTGTTTGTTTTTGTGAGAAATATATAAAAAAGTAATCCTGAAAATATACCTAACATACGAGGTTTTGTACATCCTATACATACACAGAAAACAGATCCTGTATCTCTCTGCGTTTTAAAGCATCACAACACACTGCGAAATTGTCTTTCAAAAGCAAAAAATCTGTTGTGTAGCCGCGAAATTATTCGTAGTTGGACAGCTCAACAGAACAATAAATACTCCTCATTGTATGTACTCAGACTCGAATAAGACGAAATTTCTTAAAGCTTTTTTAAATTACTTTCCACAATTACTTATCAGGGCTTCTCAGTTTTTTTCATAATCACTTTATAAGGGTTCAAATGATGATCTTACCAGTAAGCGGATCAAGTTTCTCAATCTCGTAGTACTCAATGGGTGATCCGCCATCGTCTTCTGGTTTCTTCCAGGAGAGTGTGCAGCCGTTCTTGGTCACGTCTGCCACTTCCAGAGGACCTTGAGGCTTGGATGGTTTGCCTGGAGATGATAATAATTATGAAGTCATTATAAAAACAACTACAGCGCCATCTACGCAATATATAAGGAACTAATAAGTCGAAATTTTGGCTATCATTGTTAAAAGTATTTTATAGGAATTATATGCATATGATTTTAAATTGGTCTAAACATATAATTGAATTAGAAAATCGTTTTCTTTTCTTCTTAAACTTGAACTTAAAATTAAAAAGTTAATTTAAATCTAAATTCTGTTTCTTATAACTTTGTTGTGACCTACTTTTACTCCAAAAAAAGGCCATACTTTGCATCAAAACACAACAAATTTTGAACCAAACGTCTAGTATAGTCAACAGTAATGTTAGTTATTTCAAAGTTTAAAAAAACTCACCAAGTATAGTAATTTCCACCTCAGCTTCATCTTCACCAACCTCATTCTTAGCCTTAATCACATATTTGCCCGACTGGGCCCTCTTACTCTTGGTCATCAAGAACTTGGTGTTATAATCCACATTGATGATCTCCAGATTCTCCCTGTTCTGCAACTCCTCACCCTTGAAGTACCAGGTGACCTTGGCTGGGGGTTCTCCGAAGACTTTCACGTCTAGGGAGACTGGCAGACCAGCCTTTACGGTAATCGGGTTCAAGTTTGTGCGGTCGATTCTTGGTTTCACTGTTGAAAAAAAAGTTAAAAAGTTAATAATTATAAGCATTTATTTCGAAAAGCTTATTTTTTATGACGAATCCTAATAAAATACAATATAAGATATTCAATCAAATATAACAGTTTTAAATATAAGGGTTTTGTTCTAAATAATAGCAAGAATTCAATAAGTTATATTTGTAGAAAATAACATCAAAATTATATAGGCAAAAGTTTGTGAGGGTGTATCTGTGTGTGTTTAATGTAACTTCTCACTTGCTGAATGGATTGTGATGAAACTTAGCAGTAACAAAGCTTACACATCAGAAGCTAGCCATATTACATAATTTAAGGCACTTTTGCAATAACAAATTTTACTCTCACTTTCTAGGACACCTAACATAACATTTTTGAAACCTTTTAAAACTAAAAATACTCACAGAATCGTGGCTTAGCAGTATGCCAGTTGGTGTTCTCCGAAGGTTCGGACTGTCCAGCCTTGTTCAACGCTCTGATGCGGAACTGATACTGGTTGCCTTCCTCCAGCTTAGGAACTGTTCCCTGGCAGATGTTGCCTTGGATCTCAACAGCCTGGGAGATGGAAAAATTGTGGGTTAAATGTATACATTATCATAATCATATCATGAGATGTCAAAAAAAAAACAATATGGTCCAAATCAAGATGAAAAATTAACATGACAAAAAAGTAAAATCATTGCTTATATTGTTCAACTATGCAAAATACGACGTATTTTTTTTCAGACATTTAGGTCAGTACTACTAGATAAGGAAAAATCAATTACACATAAAGCATTTTATAATGAAGTCTTATTTTGTCACCTGAAGTAACAACACAGATAATTTGAGGAGCATTAACTTAAGATTCATATTAAACGGACATCCTAGACATTTATCTCCCGTTTTTCTCAGTGAATTTCTTAACATAACAACACTAGTTATAAAATAGTCATAACTTTTTCACAGTACATACCTTAACAAACTCCCCTCTATCTCTATCCATGACTTCAATAATATATCCAGTGATGGGAGCTCCATTATCCCTGATAGGTGGTTCCCACTTGAGTTTAGCGGACTTCTCATCCCAGTCCACGATGTCCGGAAGACCAGGTGGTGCGGGAACATCGTATGGGTTCTTGGCGAGAATACCATGGTCTGTGTCGAGGGGTTCTGACTCCCCTTCTTCGTTTAAGGCTTTTACTCGGAACTGGTAAGTGTGACCCGCTTCGAGTCCTGTTGGGGAAAATTTTGTTGAGTTTATTTGATTTCTACAAAGCTTAAAAAATTGCTACGTAACTTCATTATCATCTAGTAAGCTACAAAGTTTGATTTGATTGAATTTCGAAATTGAAACCTGCTTAAAATATAAAATCTATTCGTATAATTTTATCAATCCCAGAAGAATTGATAATTTCAACGTAAATATATTTTATTTTTAGTTTAGTAACTATATAGTTTTTTTTTTTTACAAAAATGATAAGTAGGTAGTTTAATCTTGTATATAGTGTGTACACATTAACTTGTAAATAAAAACGTTCAATACTTGATCTAAATTACATTTTTGGGATTTTAGAACATATTTTTTTAAAGTGAAATATTTTTAGCTAGCTCAACTTTACACATTTATTTTCTATACTTCTCTTCTAATAACACCTCATACTTACCAGTAACAGTAGCCTCAGTGGTATCAGGGTCAACAGTACCAGCCGGCACCCACTTCCCGGTCAGGGTGTCCATCTTCTCCACCACGTACGCACTGAGGGGCAGACCTCCCGTGTGCTTGGGCTTGTTCCACTTGAGCTTCACGTGGTCTGCGTGGACGTCGGAGACTTCTAGTGGACCTTCGGGTTTGCCGGGTTTGTCTGTCAAGGGAAAAAGGTTAGATGTTAATACTGCTAATAAATAAATATAAATCATGGGATTAGTAGATTTTTTTGATAAAACATATACACGTGGAGTGGACGTTTTCGTCAAACTTTTTGCAGTCACGAAACATAGAGTGAGTCGCTGCGCAAAAACCAATTTCAAGTGCGGTGGTTTCAAGGTGGCAGGGATGCGAGAGGAGATGACATGGGAAAAAAGAGTGTCATGTATGTATTGTTTGCCACGTATCTGAATTATTTCTCATTGGTATGTTGCCTTATTTAATTCTTGCAATTCTATATAGTGCAAGCGAAAACGATTTTAAGGCAACGAACCTCCTCATTTCACCAACATATGTACATTTATTTTTTAAGCTTTTATGTCCTTTCACACATGCCTCTTAAACAAGAATTGAAGGGCTACAATATTCAGGATTCAGAGGATATAAAAGATTCACTTAAACACATACTTTTTGAGTCTATAAAACAGTATATAAAAATCAAATAAAAAATAATACATACCCAGCACAGTAATTTCAACAGTAGCTTCATCAACACCGCTGTCGTTCTCAGCCTTCAGCGTGTAAACACCGGTGTTCTGCCACGTCGAGTCGAAGATCTGCATCTTGGTGTTGTAGTCTTCGTTCTCGATCTTGAGTCCTGGACCTGTCTCCAGGACCTAGGTAGGGAGATAGGGTGTTATAATCTGATGATGTGTAAAGGTTTTGGGAGATGCAAACTTTTGTTGTTTATGCAAAAACCAATATTTTTTACCAATATTGTATATACGAAAAAAATATATATTCCCGAAATGCTCTGGAGCTACTGGGTTGATTACGAAATTCTTTTACTGTTAGGGTGATACACCATTTTTAGGTGATATAGACTAAAGTTTTCTGAGGTACGGGAAATTAGGGAAACCCTCTTACAAAGGGATATCGGGTTGCCCTGGCAACTGGGTTGAAGCAGTCAGATAGGCAGTCGCTCCATGCAAAAGACTGGTACTCATAACCCAACACAATGTTATGGTACTCCCACATTGCCGTTAGAAAATGTTTGTAAACATTAGGTTCTTCTGGTACAACCAGTATTTAATTACCAACTATGATCATTGACATATCTTAACATCGATATAACTTGAGGAGCTCACCTTCTTGGCGAAGGTCCAGGTCTTGGATGGTGGGGGTTCACCCTTGATGTCGACATCCAACTTGATGGTGGTGCCCGCGCGGACGCGGATAGCGTGCATCTTGTCGCGGTTGATGTGCGGTTTCACTGTAGGAACAATATTATCTTGTTAGATATGGAAATAAAATAATGGTATGAAAGAAGATAACATGTTCTGAAAACCCCAATTTTTTTTTTTTTGTAAATTGGGATAGGGACTGTATGATGAAATAAAATAGCTTTTAAATTCATAGTTACTGTACTTATACTAGGACTTCCATCTGGAATGTATTTAAATCGATAATTTTTCATACCCATTTCTATATCGCACTTCATATCCATTTCTATATCGCACTTCATCCAGATAATATACCCGGCATGTGCGTGGAGAAATAGTCTCCAAAATTAAAGCTCGACTGCCATCATCTCCCAATCAAAGAAAAAATCAAAGAAGTCCCAATAGCAAAGAGAGTAGAAAAAAATAAAGTAGCTAAGTAGACACTCATTCTCCCTCAAAACTCCATCTGTTTTTCTGTTTATGAAGCACACAGAATTTGCAAGGACCCCTATTTTCAGCAGTGAACATATCGCAAGCTCTTGTCCTATAAGACTAAATAAGAGAGACAAATAGTGTTCCAATACTTACAGAACCGTGCTTTAGCCGTATGCGGTTGCGTGGCGTCTCCCGGTTCGCCGGGGCCGGCCTTGTTCACGGCCTTCACACGGAACTGGTATACGTTGCCTTCTTTCAAGTCCGGTACACGGGCCTTGCATTCCGGTGTCTGAGGGGAAGAATAAAAAAGTTTGATATATATATACTACATGCTTGATTACTATGTCTTAGTTTGAAGATTGTGCTGTGTATATTTTTTGTTGAAGGTAAAATAAATAAATATGTAAATCAGAAGATTCCGGTAGAAGTCAGTTCCAACGGTGGAAAAAAAGATTTCTGAATTTTGACTGTTGACACTGATGAATATGTATATCTTGACGATTCCTACTCCATAGTACATACGCCAGCACATGAACATTGAGTAGATTGTCAACCTTAGCACAAATCGTGGCAGGTTAATGTTCAATTGACAGATTGGGGTAGGTTAACCTGCTGACGTCTGCATTATATCGTAGGATGTTTCAAGTTTTATTAAATTAACTGAAGTTAAGTAAAATAACCTATATAATCTTGAATAGTAAAGTAAATATTTCATTATAGCTATAATAGTTCTACACACACAAAAGTAAAACTTACATTGGTAACAAGAGCTTCAGTCCAAGACCCATATTTCTCCTTCTTCTCAATAATGTATCCTGTGATGGGAGCTCCGCCGTTGTTCTTGGGAGCTTCCCACTTGAGGTCCACTCGGTCCACATCCCAGTCTTCAATGGTTGGCACTGATGGCTTGCCGGGGATGTCTGAAAGTAAGGATTAATGAATAAGTAATCTTTGTTTCTATGGTTATAAGTGTCAACTATCAGATTATAAAGGGCATAGACGGTTATAATATGAAGTGCGCGCTAGGTAACTTTAATCAAAGTTAGAAAACTATTTCTTGCGACTAAGGTCAATTTACACAAACTAGATAGACGTCTAATTACGGAAAACAGCAGCCTACCATTAATGTATACCTCTAATACTCGAAGGGGATTTATGTAACACGATTGATTCCCAAAGTAAGCTAAGCCAAGACTTATATAATCCGTACTTCGAAGAAACCAGACAATTTTCATTGAACTGATTTATAACGAAAACGACTCTCAATAAAATTGAGCCTAAATGGACCCAACATGACATCTTTACACAAAATATACATACAGTTTATTAATGAAACTCACCATAAGGATTCTTCGCAATAATCGAGTGATCAGTCTTCAAAGGCTCAGATTCCCCTTCATCATTGACAGCCTTGACCCTGAACTCGTACTCCTCGCCTTCCTGCAGACCCTTGATCTCCATCTCCGTGTCATCAGTCTTGCCGACTGGCACCCAGCGGCCGGTAGCCTTGTTCAGTTTTTCTACTACGTAACCTGTTACTGGCTTGCCTGGAAGTGGGGAGATTTTTTTGAAATTTTGAGGGTCATATTTTAAGGAAAAACAAAATTTGAGAATTATAAGGGTTTTTTGGAGGAATTTGTTAAGTAAATGAAAGCAAAAAATATGCAATAATAATATATAACAAGGGGCAAAGATGGATGGAAAGGGGGAGTGTTTTATTATTAAAACTTTTTGCAAGAGACTATTATTTTATTTTTTTTACCTACATATACATATAAGTCAACCAATTATGTAGGCCTCATCACTTTATAAGCATGATCATTGATATGACAGCGTATAGGACAATTTATTGTAAAAATTTAAGGAAACTACAATACTTTATGGCAAAATATTGTCCAGAGCCTACAAATTCAATTTTGATGCTTTTTACTATAATAGCAAGTTTTATATAATCACTACTGTCTCTAACAAAAAAAAAGCCGTAAATATATCCTCAACTTACCACCATCATCTTCAGGCTTCTTCCAAGCCAGTTTGCATCCATTCTTCGTGACATCAGCGACCTTCAGTGGTCCACCAGGTTTGCCCGGAGCCGAGAGGACAGTGATCTCCACCTCAGCTTCATCAGTACCATGCTCGTTGGTTGCTAGGATACGGTAGGTGCCTGTCATGGCGCGGACCGCTTCCTTGATATCGAGTTTGGTGTTGTAGTCTACGTTTATTACGTTTTCTGTTACCTGTGGGGAAAAAGAAGATAAATGATTATTTATAATGAGGTTTTTCTTATGAGTTTTATAGAATGTGTAGGTTTTTTACATGTTTGATCTTAAAAAAAAATGACTGAAACTGCTAAAATCTGGTAATCTTTGGATAATTCTAGCAATATCGCTTCTTAGGGAAAGATTTGGTATCATCTAGCATTGTTCATCTAAAATGGATTTACTTTACCTCTATAGTTAACTATTTTTTGAGGGCTCCAAATTAAGGAGTGCTTAGTATATCAGTTGTCACATTTCAGTCAGTTTAAAGAAATTTTCGAAACATCATAATCTATTCCGAAGTCGTTATTTTTGCAAGCTAGAATAACATGTCTGTTTACCTGATAGAAATGTAATTTTCCCTAAATTCCTGAGTCTTTTTGTGACATCCTACTTCTTCCCTAAAAACAAACATCTTTCAACACCCAACATACCTCCTTCTCATCGCCCTTCCACTTGCAGAACCATTGCACTTTAGGCGCCGGTTCACCCTTCACGTTGACGTCGAAGAAGATCGGCTTACCAGCGCGGACGGCCAGAGCCTTGAGGTTTGTGCGGTCGATACGGGGCTTCACTGTGGGCGTAGGGAAATATTGTTTGTAGTAAATGGAGCTTAAATATGGGTAAATAATATGTTTGTTGCTTAGTTATAGTAATTTTGAAGGTCACAATTGGTAATTCCATCAAAAAGCTCTTAGAACCCCTGCACACTGTAGACTGAAGTGTCGACTATAAGTCAGCTCGATGGCAGGCTGACAGTTTATTTGAAGGTAATAATCTAATCCGAAAGAATCCAATCATACTTTTTAGTCGGTCAGATACCGGTTAGATAGTGGATCGTTGCAATGAGCGCACTACCATTAATATCTGTAGTTACGAGCCCAATCAAACTATCGGCGGAATAAAAGTTTGCAGTGTGTGAAGGCTATATTAGAACTATTCAAAGAAAATCATGTACCAAATAGTTTGAAGTAAATAAATTCACAAGTTAAATTAAACAAGCTAATCATTTACTATGGTAAAGACAATACAGGCTACTGAATAATTCGCCATGATATGTTATTATACTTACAAGCCTTATGTCTGATAGTAGTCATCTTGGTAGGGTCAGAAGGCTCTGACGGTCCAGCCTTGTTGACTGCGACCACGCGGAACTGGTACTCGCTGCCTTCTGGCAGACCATCGACCTTCGCTGAGGTTTGGCTTCCAGGTACCTGAGGAGTAGGGTGGAATTTTAATAAGGAGGACTTTGAATGCTAATGAATCTTGAAGAGACAATTTTTCAGGAAATGGTGTGTGAATATAGCTACATAGCCAAGATCGAAAATTCACGTTTTCCATAGAATAGTCAAGTTAGTCAATTTTTAATTGACATCATTATATGAATCACCAAATAAGTCAATTTTGATAATAGTAAGTACCAAAAATAATTACGAATTAGCCCAAATGCTGTGGAAGATCTACAATACAATTCAAATCTTTGACAATTCAATTTGTTATTATATCACTTGTCTAAGAATTATGTGCTTGTCTTAAAGAAGTGTTTTTTAAAGTCAATTTCTTGGGCTGCAGAATTGTTTCAAAAGTTAGTGTTAGGAACACAGAGGGTTCCAGAAAGAACGCAATAGGTTTTAACCAGCAAAAGCCTACTCTTTATAATAATAAACAGGTAGATCTCCTCACCTCAGCGGCATTCTCCCAGTCTCCACCCTTGGGCTTCTTCTGTATAATGTATTTGAGCACGGGGGCTCCGCCGTCGTCCTTGGGCGGGTCCCACTTGATCTCCGCGCTCTGGTTGTCGTGGTCAGCAACCTCGACGTTGCCAGGTTTGTCGGAGACGTCTGAAATGTTTTGGTGTGGTTAGAACTTGTTGGTGGAGAAGTGATTAAAATCGATTTTACTAGATTCTGTATTTTTATTTGACGGTAAATGAGACTAATTCCTTGTGATCATGTATGTACTTAGCTACCTTAACCTTTATAAGAACATGTAGAGGTTAAAAACATTTCACTTTAACTTTCGCAAAGTTTACTAAAATAGCTTCCAGCTCAGAAGTAGAATCCACGAAAATTGGTTAACTTATTTAATTGCCCCTAACTTAAAAAAATAATCTAAAGGAACCAGAACTAAAAGGTAATGAAACCAGAATAACTTGACTTTTCAATTATATTTGACATCAAAGAAACTTTAAATATATTTACTGAATATCTGCTGTATACTATTACAAATCCCCAAAACTTCAAAATCCCCAAATCATCACCAAACTAGATACTGGCAAAAAAAAACCTTCTTAGCAGTCGGGAAAAAAAGTAAAAATCTTCCGTCAACTTACCGAAGGGATTCTTAGCCAGAATAGCGCGTTCAGCTTCCAAAGGCTCGGAGTCACCCTCATCGTTGACAGCTGTCACCCTGAACTTGTACTGATGACCAGGCTCCAAGCCTGTCACCTCCATCTCTAGAGGCTTCTTGTCACCCGCGACCCTGAAGATAGTAGGTTGATGGGTTATGAAGTTTCCGGGGAGTCTTTGAAGAATGGGTTGATGAAAAGGAAATATCATAGACTTAAGATAAATAACTATAATATTCTTTACTTCTGGAGCAACTGATCTTTGTATTTTTCTAATAAAATAAGGGAGGTACAGTCAACTTCAGGTCAGTGGTGACAGTTTTATAGGAAAATCGTACTTATTACTATTGAGTTAAGGTGCATGACAGTTACCACTGATGTGCAGTCTACCGTACCTATGATATGCTATTTTTCGTATTTTTACGCTAAGTATGAATTTCTTATATGCTCCTAGATATCTGGATAAGAGATCGATTGGAAAAATATACTTTTACTGTCATTAAGGTTGTTTCTTGTTCAGCACGATACTATAGTCCAACCATGCCCAAAATCCAACAAAAATACCAAGCCTCCTTATTTGGGGGATTTTTAACTTAAAATTGAGTCGCATTTCCCCTACATTTGTTGTTAATTTTCTATATTATAAAAGTTCTGCAGCTTATTAAGTTACAATAGCTTAATCTAAACCTTTTATTACGTTACAAAAGCATAACAATAAAAATACAATATCAACTGACCTGCCAACCCTGACCCACTTGCCAGTGGCGACATCCATCTTCTCCAGCTCGTACTCCTTGACGGGAGAACCACCATCGTCTTCCGGCTTCTCCCATTTCACCTTGCAGCCTTCTGCGTGGATGTCTGTCACTTCCAATGGGCCTGGGAAGATTGAATAAGTTAGAATTGATTTTGTAAAAGTTGTGATAGGTTGCAAGTATGTATGTGATCCTTTCTTTTGGAGGACTGAGGGGAGTAGTACGCCAGTTGAAGACAATAGAGTCGTTTTTTTTATAACAGCCATAGTTGTTTTATTATAGTTTATAGGCACTAGATTCCCAGTTCCCAGTCTAGATTTATATTCGGAAAGTACGGCCTCAGGCCTCTTGCACATACAAGGCATTGTATACCGTCGTGCACGTCTACGCTTCCATAGTGATCCATGTAACACTGACGATCGTGGCTTCTCACAGCGAATAAACCGTGGATTTTCAGCGCGAAAAACCATGTGTATACAAGAGACCTTTAACTACTAACGCAACGGAAGTGATATCTGCACATCCATCCCTCGTTAATTTGCTATGGGGCCGTACGCTTCTCAGCAACGTAGTATTTAATTTATGGTAAAGTCACAATATAAATAACTCACCTTTAGGCGCACTAGGCTTGCTCAGCACCGTCAGCTCAACGGTCTCCTCATCGAAACCATTGCAGTTTTCAGCTCGCAACTTATATTTGCCCGTGTCACGGCGCACGGCGTTCACAATAGTGAAGTCTGTGTGGTACTCCTTGTTCTCGATCTTAATGCGTTCTGTGTTCACTAGCTTGATGTTGTCGCGCCATGACCTGGAGAAGAATATTAAATGATTAATGTTTTGAGGTTTAAAAATATGTGCAGACAGCCAGCACGAAATACTACAAGCTGTTCTTGAATGGATTTTCAACTTTATGTCTAGAGTACAAGGTTCAATTTTGATTGGGAAAATTGTACAGATTGGAGCCTGATGTGGTGTCTGTACATAAAGATTCAATGGAAAGTTTTTACTGTAATTTATAAAGTTTTTTTTTGTCTTTAATAAATAACTTCTTTCCTTCTGTAGACTGGAGACAGACACTCTGTAGTGTTGTTTTCAAGTTTGCATGGTGAAAGAGAATGGACAATCTCAGCACACGCTGTATTTATAATAGGTCACTTATGTGTATTACTTAACTTGCACTGTTTAACTATTATTCTTTTCAACTGATTTCCCAAACAGGAAAACCTCTTCAATTCAATGTCTATATTATTATTTTTTTGTTAATTGTGTAGAGCAAAATTCCTCTATATATATATTTATGAAACTTACCAAGTCATCTCCGGTGGAGGTTCACCGATGACGTCCACAGACCACTTGTGAGTGCGGCCAGCCTTGATGATGACTGACTTGAAGGTGCTGCGCTCAATGCGTGGCTTCACTGTTTATGATTAAAAAAAAAACTTTTAATTGTAGGTAATTATATAGATAGTTTATATTTTGCAGATGAAGTTCTAACTTGTATTGACAAAATTTATTTAATAGTAGGTACTTTCATGTTATCAAAATCAGAATGAAAATATGTCTATTTAAAATGTATGCTGAACAAGTTGTTATTTCTGTAATTTGCATTTCATAGCGTAATTAAAACATTTGTTTTTCAAAGAGCGACCATCAATTTCAATCATGTAGCTGTATTTTTTTAACCGTTTAAGTATTGTAGCTTTTATTCATATTCCCTTTTGGAAAATAGGTATTTTTGCCTATATACCTTTGAAATAATTATTTATCTCTTTTGAATAGTAT
Organism: Helicoverpa armigera; assembly: GCF_030705265.1. Taxonomy (NCBI): domain Eukaryota; kingdom Metazoa; phylum Arthropoda; class Insecta; order Lepidoptera; family Noctuidae; genus Helicoverpa; species Helicoverpa armigera. The sequence continues at coordinate 2,806,415 of NC_087145.1, read as the reverse complement.
AAATGGGAATATATAAATAACTTACAGTTCCTATGCTTGCAGAGATGGTTGTCAGTGGGCTGCGACGCCTCACCGACTCCAGCCTTGTTGTAGGCCTTCACACGGAACTGGTACACCATCTTCTCTTTAAGGCCTTCCACCTTGTACTCCGTCTTTGTGTCATTTGTTTTTACAACCTGCGGAAAGATTTTATGTTTAGTTAGTAAGAAGAAGAAGAGATGGATTTTATAGTCAGTAATGTAAGCTCTAGGTATTCTAAAATGAAATGTTATTATTTAAATAGTTTAGTCATTTATTTGTTGAGATTAATTAAACTCCAAAGAGTGAATGCGTCTCCTAATTTAGGAAAATATCTAACTTTGTACTGAAATTCCTGTTACACAATGGACAGCTTTTTGATAAGTATAAGAAAAAAACGTTTTGTGGGTAGCCAAGCAATAATCTAAGTTTGGTTTCAGTCAAACATTTTTCTGGATATTAGTTTTTATCAAGTAGAACACCTAAAATACTTTGAATCCCACAAAATTGTACTTTTAAACACAAAATATCAAGTCCATAATAAAAAATCTTGCCTTGTATCACAAAATAACAAGTTTATATTTCAGAAACTCACCTCAATCCAGTCAGGAGAGAATTTGTCCTTCATCTCCACAACATATCCAAGGATAGGTCTTCCACCGTTGTCTGATGGTGGCTCCCAGTTCAGGGTCACCGACATATTGTCGTAGTCCACAATTGTAGGCTTTCCAGGGGCCTTTGGTGGGTCTGGATGACAAAAATAATACAAAATTCAACATTCTGGACCTGGTTAAAGATTTAAGCTTCGAAAACTTTTGTGGTAAGTCGTTAGACGTGTATTTCTCAATGTATTTGATCCTATTATATCTTTGATATAGTGTTAATAAGATTTGTTTCGTATAACCAAATGTAAACAACAGTTGTGTTAGTAAATAAAAACAAAGTCGAAATTTGAAAAAAAAAGCGGGAGGATTGTGACATTTCAATGACGTTAGACGTTACGTTCCGTTCTTGGTTTTAGATTGAATAAAGTAGATAAAACATGTTTAAAGCGAATTCATTTACCAATTTAATTAGAATAAAATTACTGTGGATATTTATTTTTAAACTTAAATTATATTATTATTATCTTAATGTAACTAACCGTAAGGATTCTTGGCGACGATAAAGCCGTCAGTCTCCAACGGCTCGGACTCGCCCTCCTTGTTGACGGCGCGTACCCTGAACTTGTACTTGTGGTTCGGGGTAAGACCCTTGACTGTGAACTCTGTAGGGTCTGGGCCAGTTTCACCACACGGCACCCAGTTGCCAGTATCCTGAATGGTAGAAAGGTCAAGGGTTTATCCACATTCAATAGGAATGCTTGTGTCTCTGTTATTTATGTTCCAATGTAATAGTCTTTATCCTTACCATATCCATTTTCTCGAGAGTGTATCCAGTGATGTCGGATCCTTGCCAGTCGTCTGGCTTCTGCCATTTGACAGTGGCCTTTTCAGCGCGGATGTCCACGACTTCGATTGGGCCGTTCGGGCGGTTTGGTTTGTCTGAAATACGATTGAAAGTTTATAAATATTGTGGTAACTATTGAAGTAGTACCTACTTTATTTTCGTATGAGCATTAAAACTTTATACAAAGATTGAAAAGGCCATTAACTTACCCAAGACAACCACATCGCCAACACTCTCGCAGGTACCCGAAGAGTTGGTCAGCACCAGCTTGTACTTTCCACTGTCAGCCCTAGCGGTCCTCCTGACCGTCAGAACAGTGTTCCTCTCGTACTTATCAATGGTGATGCGATCACCATCATCGGTGATCTCCTGTGATGGCAAGGGGGCATGAGTATGGTGATTACGAAGGGATCGCGTCTGAATATTGTGCGTTTTGATGATCTTAGTGTTGTGGTGAATGTGAGTAATGAGACATTCCCTTTTTTTGTTGTCGCTGGGCTAAAAATGCTATTACGCATCCCCTCCCCGTCGGGGGACGGGAGAGGGGTATGTGGGACTCCCCGGTAAAAACGTTCCCAGTATACCCACTAAAAAGGCCCAGCGGCACTCCGACCTCGCCTGAGTGGAGGGGGTCTGGGAATCTATGGCATCCAGTCCCCCACCGGCGATTGAATGAGACATTCCCTGCATTCTGGTGATGTCATGTTTTTGACGAAAAATTAAATAAGTAGTTCTGTGATAGATTATTTTAGACATGGATGGTTAGTGTGTGTAGAGTAGGTAATATTTTTTTGTGTAGTATTTTTCAAGTTAGTGAAGCCTTTTAGGTGCTCTGCAGATGGCAGTTCCCAGTAGATGCTTGCCGGTACGTTATTCTTCAATGACCGACTTGGTCGTTTTAGTTGGATCGGGTCTTGAAGACCAGATTCTTACCTGGTTATTAAGTGGTACTAACAAACGTACGCCATTTGTTTGTTTGTTTGGTTGATGTCTTTGTAGCAATGCTGATGTATATGATTGTGTCTTGAATGCAAAAACGGTGATGGTGATGTTTCAAAAAATATGAAGACATATGTAGGTGGTTTCAGACGCAATCCCATAAAAATAAATCTAAAAAACACGGTGCGACCAGTAATAAGTGTTAGAATGTTATGTGTTGGCAGTGTTCGATAAAATCGCAACACTGCCGAGTGTTACCACAGTAAAAATAGAAAAGTGTTTGTGAGTAAATTGTGAAAAGTCTGTTTTGTTGGTTTTTTCATATAACTTATATAAGTGCATCTATATAAGTTTGGTGCTTTTGAACCAATCTAAGTCATTTTCAGTTAATACATTTATTATGTAGGTAACTTTTAGTTACAACATCGAAAGCGTAATTTTGCAAAGCCAATTACATTGTGGGTTTGTTCTACGAAAACAATGTAATGTGTTGCTTTGTGCTGTGATGTTAAGTCGAAAGAAAAACTTGGAAGTAATATGTAGAGCTACAATTATATTTTCGTTCGATTTAACACCACAAAATACAGTTTGTTGCAAGTAGATATATTGTGTAGTTGTGTTAGCACATTTGTAGAATAAAATAATAGAGAAAAGTGTATGAGCTTTTGTGTTTAGAACATATAAATGCGATACAACATCTAGATCCAACCATCTAACCTTCTCCGTGTACGGCTTGCCACGTTTCTTTTTTGGGAGAAAAAGAACAAATTTTTGATTAAAATCGTGTTTTCTAATTTAAAGTTGATGAAATGGTATCTTTTAAAATCGAAAACGTGAAAAGATTCGATATAGAAAATACAAAACAATGAACTCAGACAAAAATTTCGTTACTTCTCGGATTGAAGCTCTGAAAATATAGTTTTGAGTTCTACAGTGTCAATATAAATGTTTGCTTCATGGACACGATAAAACTGATCCATGGTAAAACGACGATTAGAAACAGTGAAACGACTGTTTTTTTCTCTAGTTAATAACTTTATATCCACCATTTATGAAATTGTAGAAAATGCACTATATTTACCTCTTCACCCCTCATCCATTTGACTGTCGGTTCAGGCTCACCACCGTACTTAATGTCGAAGGTGATAACCTGTCCCTTCTTGATGATCATGCTCTGAAGACCCTCTCCAACGATGTAAGGCTTGACTGGAATTTATTAATTAGCATGTCAGAAATTTCTAGATCTAAGACACCACATTGGTGACAGAAAGTTGTTTCCCCCAAAAATAAATCCTGGGCTGTCCCCCCACTTACCGAATCTGCACTTAGCGACAATAGGCTTGGTAGCATCGCTAGGTTCACCAGGTCCAGCCTTGTTGATGGCGCGGACCCTGAACTCGTAAGTGCAGCCTTCTTTGAGGCCATCCTGAGTGGCTGCCAGGCAGTCCCCAGGAACCTCCTTGCCGGTCACCCAGTCCTTGCCGAATTTCTCCTGCAAGAGCATTATAGTTTGAGAATCAAGAAATCTTCAGGTTTCTGCTGAAATTGCTAAAGTTAGGTCACTTTTTGTTATTCTTTTACCTTGTACTCGATGACGTAACCAGTGATTGGTGCACCGCCATCGTTGTCAGGCTTCTGCCATTTGAGATCAGCGTGGTCCTTGTTCCAGTCGGTAAGCTCAACGTTCTTGGGCTTCGATGGTTCGTCTAGAAACAAAAGAATGTATTAACACCCAAGTTATAAAGATTCAAAACCAGATTTATATCCTGGTATAATTAAGTAATATTATGGTCTCTTACCCCATGGGTCCTTAGCCAGCACAGGCTTGCCAAAGAGACCAGGTTCACTGGAACCGATCTTGTTAACAGCCCGAATCCTGAACTTGTACGTCTTCTTCGGAATGAGATCTTCGACCTTGTATTTCAGCGGCTGACCGACTGCCACTTCAGCAACATTGTCCCATCCAGCTTTGAGAGACATATCCTGCCTCTCAATAACATATTTGGCAATTGGAGTGCCACCGTCGTCCTGAGGTGTCTTCCAGGCGACAACACAAGATGTCTGGAATACTTCAGTGACCTGTACATCTTGAGGAGCTGATGGGACGCTCTGCATGATAATCGTGACATCCTTCGTGTCCTCGCCCTGGGCGTTGGCTAGCTTGATCGTATATTTGCCAGATGCTTCTCTGCTCGGCTTCTTGATCTTGAATAGAACCTTTTCTTGCTCAACCACTGCCTCGACTTCTTTGGCGGGCAGGGCTTTGCCATCCTTCCATAGTTTAGCTTCGATTGGTGTTTGACGGGTGCCATCAACTGTAAAATTGAATAAATAGTTATAGACAATTTCTTACACATTGTTTTCTAAATTAAAATCTTAAGGAGATATGTGTTATTATGACTTACTTTTATAAGGCACCTCAATGACGAATGGTCGGTCGTGCGGTCCGTTGAATTCATCAGGACATTCAATGGAGGGCTTGGATTCGCCCTTCTTGACGGTCAGCTTACAAGACGAGGTCAACTTGCCGGACTCGCAGAGAATCTCACCATCGTCTTCCATCTCCAATTTGTTGAAAATGAGTTGGTGTTTACCACCGCCCAGGTTCTTGATTTCAATTCTGATACAATTTAAGAAAAATAGAATGTTATTTATTATCTTTATTTAACACAGTAAATAGCGGGTACTTAAATGAGTAAATGGGTGTAATAAGGGTAACTGAACCCTAAATAAATTTGGGAACAGGGCAGGAGGAAGAAGTAGCGGCTACTTATGACACGGCTACTTATAAAAAAATAACTCACCTTTCATTAGGCACAATAGGCTGTCCATTGAAAGACCAAACAGCTTCAGCGGTCTGGTCCTGCAATTCTACTTCTAGGACAACCTTGTCCCTCTCAATTGCTTCTGTATCCTTCAACTTCTTGTTGAAGCGATTCGAGTCTGCAAGACAAAACACAATTTTAGATAAAATATATTACTTTGATCACCTACATGCCGACCGTGTTCATCGAGAATTATTTTTGGAATACCTAGATACTGATTTTCCTCAGGTAAGTTTTAGTCTAGTGGTCCCAAACAATGGACCATTAGAAACAAGCCCGTTTCTTGTATTAGACAATCATTTGTTTAGATGTGTCACAATAATACTCATTATTATTACTAATGGGCTACATAGATGCTTTAAACATCATACATTGTCATAATCATATTAAACTTTTCCTAAAGTGGAGCATCATGGGTATGGAGACTTTTCTATTATAATCTAGTTTTAGGTGATAAAAATAACTTACAATTGACAATCAATTCGCAAGCAGTCTCATCGGCGTTACTGACACACTTGAAGTTGCCAGCGTCAGTGACCTTAGCGTCCTTGATGATGACCTTGCGTTTGCGACCCTCCTTCACGATCGAGATGCGCTTGTCAACCTTCAGAGGCTCGTTGTTCTTGAACCTGTTGACAACAATGAAAAATATGATGACAATTATGATATTGATTACAAAAACCAAGATATAGATGGCATACTTTAATTATGAACAAACATCGAAATAGGACTTAGCTATTGGATCTCTCAGTTCTAAGAAAAAAAACAAGTTAAATAACAAACTTACCATTTGACATCTCCAGAAGCATCGTCCAGTTCACAAAGAAGTGTAATGGTATCTTTCTCAATAGCTTGTTGAGATTTAAGTACCTTTGTGAACTTGTATGGGTATTCTGAAATGAAAACGGTCACAATGATTAATATGTAAGTTCTTATTTTTAAATAGGTGTTACAAAATTAGGAGTTAGGTCTATCCTTGGATTCATAAGATACTTACCCACAATTTTAACATCAGTCTCAGTCTTGTCAGGTTGCTTCTCAATCTTACACGTGTACTTGCCAGCATCTTCGAACTTGCAGTTCTTGATGACTAGCCTGCAGACACCAGACAAGTCCTTGGAGATCTGGAATATGTCACCATCTTCCAATTTCTCCTCGCCCTTCCACCAGGAGACGATGGCGAGGCTGTTGGAGACGGCACATTCCAAGACGCACTCGTGCTTTGTGTATCCACTGGTGTTCTTCTTCAGTGGCTTGGTGAACGTGTAGGTAGGGTCAGGCTCATCGACTTGCAAGAACGCAGTACAAGTGATGCCGCCGATCTCAATAGTAATTTTACCGGTGTCTTCGACCTTGGGTCCCATGATGATCAGTTTGTAGGAATCTTGTTCGTTTGTCATCTTGTACTTAGACCCGGGGAATAGCTCCTGTGAATTGATGAAAGAAAGTTAAGTAAGCAACTCAGACGAACTCAACACAGTTGAAGAGTAATTCAAATAATTTAACTTACATCTTTACGGAAGAACCACTTCGGCTTCGCATTTGGTTTAGTAAAGATGGCTTCGAATGTAACCTTCTTATCCTTGCCTTCTTTCGCGAATTGATCTACGAGGGGCTTCAAGAACGACTCTTGTTTCTGAAAACAACGTCCGTGGGACATAAATATACCTATTCCAAAAAAGACGAGAAAGTGCATAACACAAAAATGTGCTCTTCATACAAAAGCATTGAGTGCTGACCATCAAGAAACCTGTCTCACTCCCCGCTGTCAACGTCTCCAGCGAACAGTAACTCAAGTGCAAAAAATCAACGAAAACAATAGAACTCTTATGTAGTATCCGAGGCGTTAGAATCATCAGCCATTCTGTCATCATCGACACCCAGACAATCATGTGAACTCCATGCTATTGTACAGAAATTGGAATTTCCATAGTTCTCTTTTAAAGTATGTGCAAAAGTGGTCGTGATTTTATTTAACGTTTATCTTAATTAATATACATTTGACCGAACAAAAATGATGAATTTTCTGGAAGAGTAAAATTTTTCTGCAAACAATATCGAATTGTATTCATCATTTTTGAAGGGATTTTATTTAACACTGGAACATTGAAGTCACTGTGCATAGAATATTGAACCGGTGCGCTGTGCTGCTAGTGAAATATCGACGAAGATGGTGCACAGAAGAATTGCTCAAGAGGAGAATAGAAGAATAGAGTACCAAAGATGTGCTGGACTGACTAGTCGGTGACCACGACGCTGTTGATCAAATAATCTGAAAAAATCATTGAAACATTCCTGCACGAATATCTGCTAAGTTTAATGTCGAAGTATTTAATAGAACAGGTAGAAGTCGATATGATTAATTTAAGAAGAATTTGATACGAAGATAGATTATATTTACACCATCAACAAAAGTTGGGCCTGGAAGAAGACAGAGAATCTGGTTGTCATTTTAAGAAATAAAGAAGATTATCATTCAGCTTTAGTTTTGTGTTTATATGCAGATATTATAGCAGACATTAATGCAAGATTTTCTAAAACAATTCAACCAGATTATGCGATCATACAGATATCCGTGGGACACATTGCTGTGCGACAAATAATTTGCATTTTGTGATATTACACTTCAAGATGCATTGTGTCTATTGACGTTGCTGTCAAACCTCGTCTCTTTTGAACGAGTGTAGCACCGGCCAATCCGGGATCAGTTCAGCCAGTGACGGTCTTCTATTATGGGATCTCTACAAAATATCCATTCATTCTTAGTGATTTGAAATTACTATCGCGTGTAGGACAGGTAATCTACATAATTTATATACAAGGATTTTTTAAATTGATCTACATATATGAAATGTAAATAAAATTGATAGGTACATCTAAAGATATGAATGCTGATTACAATACAGTCATATGCCTGAATAATCATAATCAACATAATTCATGAAAAAATTCCAACATCTGCGTAACACCGGATGCATCAGCTGAAATTAATGAAGTAAATAATGAGGAATATAATTATTTTGATAATAATGACGTGACAGAAGCTCTTCAATCCGAAGTCAATATAGACCTGCAATTTGACATAGTGGACAACAATCCAAAAGTAACAATAGTCATCAAATTCATTCCACTTACATTGCCTGAAAGTCATGTTCAAGTTATAGAAACGTGAAGTGGTGATACAAAACCCTTTGTTAATTTAAAATTCAATTTAATGCATTTGTTTATTTAGACCGCTTTGGAACTACCGACTTCAACTTCTGTATCTTTTTCTAGTTTAAATTCTTAGGTACACATGATCTATCTTTTCTGTTTTATATGCCTTCGGAGTGTTGCCTATATTGTTGAAGCCAATAATTTCAAAGGTTTTAATTTTAGTTTAGTTATTTTATCATTCGTGGTTTTAAATTCATTCATTATTTAGAAGTTCATTTCTGCCCATTTGAAATTCAAGTCAGGGAACATTCTTACTTTGACTAATATTATTGGAAAAATGTTTATTGTCAAAATTGCAAGTTGGAAAAGATTTCAAATGACCAGAAAATCCCTTTTTTATTTTAGTGTTTGTTTATCTTTCCTTTTTATCGAACCTTTATTTTGACAGCCTCCATCAATTCGGGCCAATCAGGTATTATTTCAGGCAGAGACATTCGTCTCCTTATTTCATAGATACCCTAGAATTTTAATAGTTATGTTACAACAGCTGCGGAATCCATAATTAATTTATTCCAAGCTACATTATTAAGAAGCCATATGGAACATGGACAGGAGTGAATTACGTGAGATGTATTTAGGTAAGTATTTGGTTTAATGTTTAATACAAGTTATAATTCTGCTTTGCTTACATAATTGGATGAAGAGCGAACACTGAACCAGGGAAAAAGCTTGTTAAAGTACCAGCCAGCCATTGCTTTTGAATCATCAGCAAAATTCACCAGCTTTCATTATGTAAACAAGTCATAAATGTAACATTGACGTAATTTTGACATTGAGATAGGTTTTTTTAGAAGAAACATTAATAGTATTAGAACCTTTTTTAAGTGCATGCGGGATTGATTGCTTTATTTGGTTACAAACATCAATTTTCGTCGACAGTATGAAAACTAAAAATGTTAATCATGTGGGCTGTGATACCGCTTTTTGGTATTTTTGAGCACCTCATTTGTATTTGAAAAAAAAATGAAATTCCAAAACTTAATTAATCACTTAATGAGAAATCTCCTCATAAATTAACGTCCTGTTAGTATTTCGTAATAAAAGAAGATAAACTGGAAATGTAAGATGGAATGAACAATGATACTATATTTTAAAATACTGATGACCTTGACCCAGGACCAGTTTAAGGATTGCCTTCTCTTGGCTGGGAATCTACCCATCTCGACACCTTCAGAAACGACGACTATGAAGCCGTCATCTTCGAAATATCCAGTTTCTAAGCCCTAAGAATCAAATGGCATGATGCATAATGATTATAGATTATATAAAAATATTAGAACAAATTAACATACTAAACAAATCTTGGGCAGTTAACAATATTAAATAACTCAAAACAGAGTTATACAATGTTTTATATAAAGAAGCAAATATAGGAGTTCTTGATGTAACTGATGATTGAGAGATTTGGCTGATACTCGTGGAATGCATACCAGACTATGACTATGATAATAATTTAGCATCATTTGTTTCTTTAAAAATGGCTTTACCAAAAAAAATAAAAAACATAACCCATCAACCAATCCAATGGCATCAAGATACTCCGAGTTTGAATAAAATTGTTAAAATCTACCAAAGGAAGCTAACTAAATCTTTACTTATTTCGTCATTTATGCATGCTTTTTACCTGAAGAAAGCATTGATTTGAAAGCATAGAATATACAGTTATGTATAATTTGTTGTATTCACAATATTTGGCAGTTCCTTGAACTTCATTTATGGATATATTATTAGCCCGATGGAGCCGTCTACTAGTTTAAAAATAGATTTAAATCAACTACAAGACAATATAGAAAACAGAGTGCTTATTTTAATCTTGATACATGTGTTGATAAATATCTTTGATAGGTATGTCTATATTTAGAACAGTCTAAAGATCTAATTCCGATCTACGTTGTCTTGTGTCGTTTATTTTTAAATTCATATTTATGATGTTTATTTTAAGTAGTGTTTATATCACCATCTTCTACCTTAGAATTATTATTGTTGATTGGAATGTCAGCTGTACCAGTAAAAAATTTTGAGATTTTGTTATGAAGATACACCTTACCTTTTCCACTTTCTTGAGGGGTGGAATCGGCTTTTCTGTCTCTTTGAGGTCTCCCCAGTCGGGGTCCTCTTTCTTTTCCCCCCATTTGGCGTACTTCCTCTTCTTGAGCATGGCACGGAAGTCCATACCACTGGCGTCTGCGTAAACATTTTGATTAGTTACATCTTAGATGTCTTTTAAAGACTTTTTAACTATCATCCTTTGCCTATTTTTTAAAACGTGATGTTCTTGCCAACGATTTCCTAATTTTATTTTTGGAGTTAGGTATTTCAAGAGATAGCTTAAGTGTTTTTTTAATGAACTTACCAGATACGTAAAGCTGCATTTCAGCCGAATCTTCGCCATGGATGTTGCTGACCACAACCTTGTATTTGCCTTCATCGTTGGGCTTGACCTTCCTCATACACAGGGTGATGAGACCAGTTTCACCATCGGTGATGAACTTGAAACGGCCTCCTTCAATAATCTCACTGACACCCTTGTAGAACTTGAATGTAGGTGCTGGGCTACCCTCCACTTGTACAGTGAGGTAGCCAGTTTGATCTGGTTATGGAATGAAAACAAAGAAAAATTACAAATGATGAATGAATTCAGTCAGTATTGATACTAAGATATTCTGAATATAAATCTGACCTTCAACAGCAGAGTAGCTTTCTTGTACATCAACAATAACCGGTGGGCCTTCATTTCCAATAGGCTTAAGAGGCACTGAAGGTTTGTTGATGAGGTCTTCAAGATCCTGCACGGACGGCCTCCTGGCGTCGCCAGATTTTCGTCTCTATATCATCATAAACATGTGAGTCACTTTTGTCTTATAAGAGTTCAACAAGTAGGTTAATTACTTTGAAACCGACAAATAGAAGTCAAGCGAATGCTTTTGGGAAATAATTTAATGACAATATATCTGTAACTACTAAAATCAAGGAAGTACTCCTCTGATCATATGCTTCATTTAAGAATAACCCATTTGCTTGACTTTACTGAAGAAAATTGAAAAAGTTAAAAACAAAAATACATTGATAAGTTAACTCGTTGATGATAAACATATAAAAGTTAAACCATATCTTCTGTAATAACATTGAAACAGAGAGATTTATTTACGTCACCTATTGTATCAATAAAGATCATCTTCATTAGACAATTGATTGATATGTATAGTAATATAAAATCTCATATCCAAAATGTTAATGATAAAACAGATGACGTACATATCAGCATCAAAGGTCATCAAAACATTACCAAAACGATGTACCACCTCGATATAGATTGAAAAATTACTAGCTTGGTAACTGCTCAGTAAATGGATGATACATTAGAATGTTATGACAGTTGTATCGCATTATGAGCGTTCGCCAAATGACCTGACAAAGCTCCGGACTTCCTGATGAATGTGGCGCAAGTGTACTCTTACATGCTTTCACGCTTTCTTGAATAACCACTGTTACTATCAACTGTACTTTCTTTAATTTATAGCATTTGAGTTCTCGTAAAAGTGAATAGTACCCTTTGGAAACAAGATTAAATTTTCATGATAATATCGTTTCATCTTTAGTGCCAAAACTCATTGAAGTGGCTAATAATTTAAAAGATATAAAAATATATTTCTACTTTAAAGAAATAACAATAGATAAAGATACTGCAATGGTAGCATCGAGTAAAAGACTTGATCGTGATTTACTACGAAAGACTCCAAAATAATAGTAAAGTATTCTAAATTACTCTTTGAAAATCAATGCTAATCAGAAAGATATATTGCCTACGCAACACAGTATTAGTTTCAGCTGAAATTGACGCAAGTAGGCGTTAAATTATGAATTTCTTGGAATGCATTTGATTTAAATGAAATAATTAACAGGTGTATCGTAATAACTGATTTACGGCCACATTACGTGAGCTTCATAACTCAGAATTGTGTTAAAATAATACACGGTGGATTATCCGAAGGACAGAGCGCGGCGTTCTGAAAGAGCAGGTAACATTTTTGCAAAATGTCTCTATATCGAAACGTGAACGTCGAATCTTTAGTTTCAGAATGAATCATTTATTTTAGCATTGTCAGCAGCAAGTAAAATTTTAATGACCTCTGATTCAATGGGGACATGTAATACATAGAACGGAAGCAGGTTAATACTTACCGGGTCACCCGCAGGTTTGGGTTTAGGTAAGGCAGCTGACGGTTTTTTAGCAACCGCTGCCATGGTTAATCACGTTTAATCACTTTGATGCCACAAAACAATCGTTTCTCGTACAATAAGTATAAAAATTAAAAGTTTATAACTGCATCGCACTTTATCACAGTCTCATGTTATCTTAGTCTACACATTTTCTATTATACTTAAAACTATTTTCAAAAGAATCAAAACTTCAAAAAGTACTCTCCTCTCAGGCGGATCATCCATATTTATCAAAAAAAGCTTACAATTAAATGCTATAAAATTATTATTACTGCTAAGTGTCACACGTCGATTTTTCTAGTTTTTGTTGTTTTTATTTTGGAGTCGTTTAGTGTTTTTTCGATTTGGGGCAGTTCGTATGTCGTTCCATGTAAAAATGGGCGCGAACGTCAAAAGACTGAAGAAGGGGTCGTGCGGACATGGTCGCCTGGCAATGGTGGGGCGCGGGGGCGGTGGGCGGCTATTTGTGCACAGCACAAATCAGCAGACCAATACAATTAATTATCAGATTAAGGTGAGCCATCCGCGCAGCATGTTCTTGAACGTGCCTACTGATATATGCGTAAAGTTGTCGCCGCTGGAGATGTTCGCACCGAAGTTTGGCTTTGAACCTAGGAAGCTCTCAGTTTCGGTGCAATGATTAATGATCGGCATTTTTCTTTAATTGACACCTGCAATTAAGGTCAATGGATTTCCGATGGCCTACTGCGGATGAGTCGAACTTTTGCCTTGGCTATTATAGGTGTTCAGTTTGCATTGTATGACGTCGGTCAATATTAAAACAATCAGTTGGGTGTCACAGCCAAAGAACAGTTGTCTCGAGGAGACAAAGTGTGTGCGCGTGTTTGTCTAGATTAATAAATAATACAAGATTGAGGGGTTGCGCAAGAAGATCGAAAGATTGATTGGCACCCTGGTATTAATGCATTCTATTCACATGATTGCCATAGTTGGCACGTTAGTCGGTGCCGAGAGCGCCTGCATTGCTGCCGAGCCGACAAATTTTAAAAACATTTGTTTGTAACTTGTTGATTTTTACTGTTTTTCCGCGTTCCTTAGTCTTCGTGAGTGGTTTTTTTTGCAGTTTTCTATGGGGTATGATATTATAGGTAAGCTTTTTGATAACTTTTAAATGTATGTTTGTATAACATAAGCATGATCCGTTTTGCTTATCAGGACATGTTTTGTTTCAGAATGTAGGTATAATAAGTATGAAGAAAGAGCTTCTAGATTGGAAATCTCTGCGTGGTCAGTTAGATACACTTGTCTATGTCGAGATTAATTTGAGGAACTAACTGCCAAACATATTGGTATCACGGCTCTTGCCAAATTTTTCTGATGGTGCAGTTCTGCCCACCTTTGCGCCGCCCGTGGTCTACCCACGCGCGTTTAAGGTATTTCCTATTCGACCATTATGTCAATCAAAGATCCGTTTTATTTCTATTTGAGGACTGTCCTTGTTATTATTTATATCCGCCTTAACAATGTTTGATGTCATAACGTTTGTTTTCTTATCAACACGTTTTTCACTACCTACGACATTCTTGTCTTTATTTAGAAAGTATTTCTGTTCCGTATTGGGTCAAGTTATGTTCAAACATTGCTTTTCGAGTACTGCGAGTTTAATATTAATAGATATGTCTGTGATAGTGTTAAATAAGTTAAATTGTATTTTTTGTCTGTCCAACAGTGCCTAGATTCGTCTGCCTAGCTCGACAGCTTATTTTTAAATGTTTTCAATAATGCAAATCGTCATTACATTGCCACTTATAATTTACGGTTCAATTAAGGCAATCAATCTTTTTCAATCTATTTTAGGTGTCAACAATAGTCCAACCGATCAATATATCGAGACGTATATCTTTTTAACAATATGCGACGGACATAACTCAGGCGCGCTGGCAACTTGAGGCAGTTAGGGGTGAGAACGTTTCAAGAGCAGTGGGCTCTTGGCCTGATTTCTGCACTCATATTAATACAAATATCGATCAATCATAACAGCGACAAGCGCTCCTGGCGCGGATCATATTGTGCTCACTTTGCTTCATTAAACGCACGCGCGCCATCTGCCTTCACGTTATCAACTGTAACAGGTGTGTTTTCTTTATTTATTAGTAGTGTTTCTCTTTCTTTTAAAGCCTCATTTACTACTTCATTAACGTAGGCTTGACTAACGTTATTAACTTTAATTAGTTTAGCTGTCGCTTCTCAAAGTTTGTCATTGTCATCACGATTTCTTTGTTGTTATTTATTGTCTTTTTGAAAACGAATCTAGTGTTAATAGGAACTTATTTTATTATCTTCAAGTGTAATCTAGAAAGAATATTTCTTCCCTTACGTAGTTAACTACCTATGCGTTCTTCAACTAACTTGTTTATGAGTCATCAAGTTGACAAAATTATCGCCTTATTTGCGTCATAGATACAGAAAATGTTGGCTCCAAACGAAATTCATTAGTAATTATAGAATCTTTGTTTAGCTTCCGTTGCTAAAATAATATTGTTTACGCATGATTTGTTTAAATTATTACTTTGTGCACTTAGATACTGTGTTTTGCGATACAAATTGTGGACTCGTAAGTTTATTGACATTTTGTGGCATCTTTATAATGATTAAAAGTAACATCTATGATAGTGTTTATTGAGGTAGCAGATATAACTGTTGGATATTCGTTTAGTACTTTATCAAGGCCATCATAGACATTACTTTTATTAGGTACTTATGACACATATTTTAAATGTTATTGGGTGCTGCAGCAATAAATTGAATACCTTCATGCATTGTCACAATAACGCAATAAATAACCTTGCTCCAAGCTATTAATGTTGGCAATTATTGTTGCGTTAAATTAAATAAATTTAATAATTTATTTGTTATTTACTTGTGCGTGCGCAAACGCGTCGTTATTGTTATTACAATATTAGATGTTATAAATATAGTTTTATTTATCGGTACTGATAAATAAATGGATTTATTAGTAACAAGTTATATTAACTTCAACCATTTATTGACACAGTACGATAAATTGTTTTCGTTTTAAAGTTGGATTTTAATAGGATACATGCATACATTTAAAATGTTGTCTTAATGTTAAGTTTCATTAATTAAGTGTTTAATAACATGTTAGAATGACAAGGTATTAGTAGCACTGTTCTATTTTAATTACAAAACATATAAACGATTTCCGGATCAAAAATATAACATATAGGTAATGACAAGTTTTCTATGCCAAATCTGTGCATAGGGTTTTTATTTACGACGTATGAAATTATTCACTGTAAAAAAATTAATCACTTTGAAAAGGTCTATGTTAGCCACGATTCTATTTTTTTCTATGACATGTAAATAATCTAAACAGATAGTTTTCCACACATTATATACCTCGTCGGAGAGTTCACCCGGCCTGGCGCGTTTCTTTTTTGGAAAAAAAGTATCAGTTTTAGTAAAACATTCCTGTTAAATTGTGCTCTTTTATATATAAAATTCTGTACAATACATATTGAGTGCTTATAAGTTAATAAATGTGTTTCTGTCTGTGTGAGATGTAGTAGTGTCAAATGTAAAAATGTTAATGTATAGTGTGAATTTGTTTGTGAATGATTAAGTATAAATTATTTCTTAATATAATTAGTTTTTTCCACTATTTTGGGAAACAATATTTCCCAAGCATTTACAAGTTCCGCGTACATTCGTTAATATTATGCGAGTCAGTAAAGTATTGTTTTATTGCATTTGTAGCTCGTCAAAGTGGTAGTAAATCAAATGTATAGTGCATTTAGAAAATGATTAGTGGAAAACTAAAAATTGGAAACTGAAAAAGCCATACTAAAAGTAAAACTAAAAAGCTTGGTTTGTGAGGGGAACAAACTGTTGATAAAATAGAAACCATAAGTTAACAGAAGAAAAATAATAATAATAGTTACGCAGATGGACAAATAAAGATTATATTCAAAGATCACCTTAATACTCAGAGTTCTAGCAACTGATTTAAATATTAAAGTAAGTAGTTTGTTTCCCTCAAAAACATAAAAGTCAAACCCAGCGACGGACTGTCACATCGTAAACCCGCTGGTCGGCAAAGCGGTCACTAGATCTAATTCTATAAAGAACATCTAAAAAGAAAAAGACTAAAAAGTAAAAAAGAGTTCGGACTTTGTAAAGATTGCAACTAGGGGTCTAAAGAAATTACTGAAGACGCAGCTATTGAAAAAGGAATACTATGACAGAAAGGAGTGGAAGATAGTGTGTCTGAATGTTGATTCTTTTTTTTTAAACCATGGATCGCTCCGACTTTTTGTCGTGTCAAGCGATGTGTGGGAATAGGGGTATGAATCGACTCTTAAACTACTTTGTGGGAAAAACTAATTATCACATATCTTCCCTGTAAAAAACTTAAGTCTAAATCTTAAGAGTAAATCGTCCGTGTCATGTGTGCAACAATAGAAGAAAAAAAATTAAAAGACAAAAATGCTTTGCAAAAGCGAGCAGCGTCCACCTAAAACTGACCAGATCCAATCGATCTCACCTTTTTCTCGTCTAATACTTCGCCGGGACGTAATTTCGTGACCTGTTGTTTAAAAAACATTGATAATCCCATATGTAATATTTACCCTACCTAAATCTCCGCTGCCGAACCTGGGCTACCTGCCTAACCTAACTTTAGTTCATTATTTAGTGCAGTGTCCTAGCCAGCGAGTGCAAAAGTTATTTCGTTACAAATTGCGTCACCTTCATGTTAATCGTTCATGTTAGTGTCCGTTTCATTATCGTGATGTGTAAGAAAAGCCTCCTTAGGCACACCATTCCTGTAAAAGATTTCGCCTCGCCACGACCAATCTCTGACCATTATTTCGTGTGCGTTACGTGCTGACAAGCTGTGCAGTTTATCTGTGTGTGCGTACTTCACAAAGTTGTGCAATTTAGCTCTGTGCTGTCGACGACAAAACGTTTCTTAGACAGATATAACCTGGATAATTACATTTACCAACTCATGTGATGTATCGTAAGTAAAATTCTCAAAGGTTCATGTGATTATCCAGTATTACGTGTGAAACAGTGTTTTAAACCGCGATGCAAATGCATTAATATAATACCGTATACAGAAATAGTTAAGAATTTGTCACGGCAATAATAACATTCATTTAGGATTCTTAGCGTTTGATCTTTTACCTTCTTCTCTTCGATCACCTCACCGGGTCTTAGTTTTCTATTCTCCTGTGGATTACGTTTTGCACGGTCTTAATATCGCTACATACACGAGTCAATATCAGTGTTTTCAAAAGTATCTGCTGTGATATTGCTAAACTCTGTTTAATCTAGAAGCAAGGAATTAAGGGTCTAAGCTCAACTTCACTGTAAACCAAGTCATTCTCTAAAATCGTCTGCTAAAGCGTTCGTGGTCAAAGCATCATCTTTCTAGACGATTATGAATATGTCTCTTTGAAGGGTCTATGCATTCGTGTTATGGGTTCGGCTTGAGAGAATAGGGTCTATACTACGAGGGGCTAAAATTACTTTGTGGTAAGACGCCAACATCGGTGTAAATCACTCGTTGATTGCACATAATTTCACCACATTAGTTCAAAAGTATCATGCTTCAAAATTGCAGATGTTCAAAACAAATGCAGCAAAAATCTGTGGAACAGTTCAGAACGCTAATCAAAAGTTGGCAATCTGGTTTCATTTCAAAATAACTTAAACTTTCAAAATAAGTCTTTTAACGACATATCTGAAGCAGAACTAAATAAATAACCAGAATACCAGAGTTTAGAAAGTGCAAATGCTGATTCCGTGACTCAAACGCAGGAGTGCTTTCAGCTGTGAAGCTTGCGATTCAAAGAGTGATTCTGATGCCAGCGCTTTACTGAACGATGTATAGTTTCTAGGACTAAGACGGCACAATTGTACATAAAAGTCTACAAAACAAATCATACCTTCACTGAAATGGAGACAATTGGTATCCAAGTACATAATACATAACAAGATAATTCTAGAAAAATCTTAGGTCTAAAAAATGTTCTTGCTCTACATACCTCGTCGCTGATGATAAGGGAAGGACGTCTTCCCATTTCCTCTGGGGGAGGAATAAGGGAACCACGTCTTCCGACAGGAGCACCAGGTACTAGGGAAGGTTTCCTTGGCATTTCTGGCTTTGGAGACTTCTCACGTATGACCTCGATCTTTGGTGCTACTGGTTTCTCTTCAGGCGCCTTGATTTCAGGTACCTTTGGTATTGGCTGTTTGGAATCACATGATTTAGTGAGTACCTTTTAAAAAGCAGGTTTATTTGGTCTAGGACGATAAATATGGGATTGTACCTTCTCTGGTTTGTCCTTTGTTGTTTGAGTGAACTCCGGCTTTTCGAATTTCTCGAGCTCGGGTCTCTCGTAGTCAGCGATTTCTGGCAGATCCTCAGCCTTCTTCTTGACCGAGGTAACCTTGGCCTTCTTGGCTTCTTCTTTGACTTCTTCTTCTTTAACTGCCACTTTCTGTAAGTCGAAGGATTGTTTAACATGTTTGTCTTAATTTTTTTAGATGTTGAAGTAAGAATATATGGTACCTAGAATGGAAAAGGTAAAGTTAACTCTTATATATAAAACTGTGAACAAGTTATGAGTTTGGTGTGTTGGTTTAAAGATAGTAAAACAAAAGATTTATACTTACGTCATACTTACCTTTGCCTGAAAGTTTTGAAAATTACACATTTTGTACAATCAAAATTGTGGATAAATTAAGAAGCAAAAGCGTAAGCAGGAAATGTTAGACTAGAAACTATTTCATAAAAACAGTCTAGTTAAAACAAGTGCATTATTAATACTCGCAAACATTGCATTTATTGTTAACCTAAATACTAAACCACTAATGTGCATATTTACATATTTACAATCAAACCGCTAGTAGATCTTGTAGATAGAAATAGAGCTATCGACTACAAGGGAGCTATAATAAGTGCATCTACTTCTAAATAATAGATTCTAGAAGACAACAGTGCAATACGATGACTAGGTGCTGTGCAAGTGTTGGTGCTCTACCAAAGTCCTGTAAGAAATAGTGCATAGTGCAAATATCCTGTGCAATAGACTGGGTGCTCAATTGTACCTCGTCAGGCGTTTGAGGTTTGCTGCTCAAAGCGGGCTGTGGTAATTCTAACGTAGCTGGTTTACTTTCATCTTTGCCTTCAGTCGTTTCAGCCTATACAGTAAATTTTATAATTGGCGACCGTACGAAGTGTGGGAATTTTGCAAGCATTTAAATGACGTATTTTGTAACAACCATTAAATTCAATTCTTCATTCGTTTGAACATTGATTGTTACCAAAATCCGTCATCTATTTTCGAACTCATTTGGCCAATCAGAGAATGCAAAATCCAGGTGCTCTTGTATGAGAGTGTGTGCGTGTGTGTGTTTAAGCGATGAATGTATGTCGATGAGTGTGTGTCTACCTGAGGGGATTTAGCTCTGCGCCACGGGGCAGTTGGCTCTGGTGTTTCAAGTAATGTTGGTTTGTATTTATCTTCTAACTCGGGTGTTTGTTCAGCCTGATCATTAAAATAGTTTTCGTTACTACCTACACTTGTATTTTGGTCATCTTTATTATTTGATTTATGTGTGTTACAATGTCTACCTGTGGTATTTCAGGAATGACCTGCCAAGAGAATGGAACTACTGGTGGTTCCACCTTCTTTTCGGGTTCAGGAGCCTCGACTGTCGGTACCTGATGATGTATTTCATATTTTACGGACTGCAGAACGTGAGTATTCTATTTGGTTTTAAATATTGTGTGTGAGTGTAGTGCAGTATTGTTGTGTGTGTGTGAGTATGTGTGAATGTATGTATTTTGTGTGTTACCTCTGTGTGTGGTTTTCTCCATGGATATTGTGTTTGTGTTGGTTGTTCAAGTGGTGGTTCTATTTTAGGTTTCTCATCCTAATAAAATAATTTATGCTGAAGTCATAATATATATTTTTTGAGATAAAAATATATTTAATTAATAGAACAGATATTTTAGAAATAGAGATACTCTAGATGTTTGTTATAGAAAAAACAGATACTTAGGATTTAAATTAGACCCTAAGAAGAATAGCAGAAAATATACAGGGTAAAATATGTAATTTTATACTTGAAACTACCTTGAGCGTATCCTTTTCTTTCTCAACAGTAGGTACCTTTATTTCTGATAAGTTATCCTTAGTTGGCTCTACAATTGAATCTGTACGTTTCTTCAAGAATTCGGGTGGTTCCTATTAGAAGTAATTGAGACTGTATTATTTTATTCTTATACATTTCTACTATTTCATCAATACCACCACTTGTGTGTCTGTATTTGTATATATGTGTGTGTGTGTGTATATGTGTAATAGTGTGTAAATACCTACCTCTAGACTAGACTTCTTCCTCATGAAGAATGGTGTTTGTGTAGGTTTCAATTGTTTGTCTGTTTGTGTTTTCTGTGTGTCGTCGGGTTCCTAATAATGTGAAGTGAAAGAGTTAAGTATATACGTTTTTGTACGAAATAAATCATGAATATTTTTGTATGAGCTACCTTAGGCTTTTGCATTTCGGGTTCTGGTTCCGGCTTTTTCGCGGGTTCCTATTAAAATATTTACCATAAGTATTTTTTTTTCTAAATGATAGGTAAAAATAGTTGTCAAAGAAATGTTGTAAAGTTTATCTACCTCAGTTTTACTCTGTCTACGCCAAGGATACTCAGGTTCCTTAGGTTTATCAGCCAATAAATTGTCAGGCTTTTCAGGTTCTTTGACATCTTTTTTATCCTGATAAATTAAATGAAATAAAAGTTCATATTATGAAGTATATTCTTTCTAAAATAAAGTATCTTCTTTATAAAATATATTAAAAATTAAGATAAAAATGTATACCTCTGCAACATTATTAGTTTTACGCCAAGGATATGATGGCTCTTTAGGTTGCTCTACTGAAGGTTGTTTTGTTTCTTCCTTAGTATCAGGAGCAACCGTTTCCTGTTTAACACATTCATGTATATTTGTAACTATATGAGTATTGAGAGAAGTAATATCAACAATAGAAATATTAAAATCATCTACCTCTTCGGCAATGCTAGGTTTACGCCATGGATAAGTAGGTTCTGTTGGTCTATCTACAGACACCCTCCTTTTAGGTACGAATGGCTCATCATCTATTACCATTTTCTCGTCCTGTTTAGAATGATAATCAATATCAATATAATTATTTACTGCTTTTACTAATTCAATATTATTTGAAAAATTAACTACCTCGTCAACCTGACTTGGACGTCTCCAAGGATAAGTAGGTTCAGTTGGTCTGTCTATCGAAACCTTTCTCTTTACTTCAGTTTTTTGTACCTCTACCTGATCCTGTTCAAAAATGTCATTATTAAGCCTTGTGTCTTTAAAAATTTTAATTGTAACAAAATGTTAACTTTCTAACTAAGATTTTGTACCTCATCTACCTCACTCGGTCGACGCCACGGGTATGTTGGTTCAGTGGGGCGATCAATTGAGGCTTTCCTCTTTGTTTTAGTTTCAATAATCTGAGTATCAATATTTTCCTTGTCCTGTTCAAAAGTTTTACATCAATTAAGATTCTACTTTGATTTAATATTGAATCAATTTGAAAATTAACATTTACCTCATCAGCACTTGGTTTTCGCCTAGGTTCAGTAGGTTTATCAATCGATGTTTTTCGTTTGGTTTCAGTGTTTTCAACCGTTTCAGTTTTCTTTTTGGTTTCTTTAACCTGTTCACAATTACGATGTAAGTTATGTGTAAAAAAACTCATCCTACCTACTCATATACAATAACTGTGTAAAATAAGTATTTGTTTGAAATGTAACATTAGTATTGAAAATAAAGACTACCTCATCAGGTTTGCTGGGTCTGCGTCTAGGTTCTTTAGGCTTATCGATAGAAGCCTTACGTTTAACCTCTGTCTTTTCCTCAATTTCCTCAACGTCCTCAGTTTCCTAATTAACGTTATCATCATTAGCATTTATTGTAAATTGAACATTGATTTTAATATTACTAAATGTAATGTTAAAAAATAATACCTCAGTATCGTTTTCACGACGTTTCGGAACTGTAGTGTCCGTCGGCTTTTTCAAGCTTTCCTTACGTTTCGGTTCAACTTTTTCAGTTGGTTCCTAATACACGCAAATAAATAAGTAAATCGGATAATTAAATGTGAGTGTGTATGTGTGTGAGTGTGTGTGTGTATATACCTGTGTGTCTGTTTTCGTAGGTCGCCACGGATATGTTTTATCTGAAGGCTTATCAGTCGTTACCGTATCTTCTACGTTCTCTTTGTCATCCTATTCATAAAAATAAATCGTTCAGTATCTTGCACTTGTACGTCGACGTTCATTCGTTGTACTTACAATATATTCTTTACAATAAATGTTATGTACCACATAGTTATTTACTGACACACAAATAATAATAAAACAATCGTCTGTGGATTGTTCGAAGTTTGAGAATAGAATTGTATATACAAAAGAAAAGTCAGTGACATTTATATTTTCCATAGTTTCGCAATTTATATTTTTCCTATGGACATGCATGGTGTAGAACATGAAACTTACCTTGAGCTTGACTTGTTCCATTTCGGTTGCTTCTGCTGCCTTTATTGTACTCTAAAATAATAAGTTAATGGGGAATATGAATAAGCGTGAATCGGGGCTGCCATCAAAATCTAATGTTTTCTGAGAATCATTTAAGCAAATCTACTGCTAATGCCTTGATGATTGGTTCAACGGATAAGATGTTGAATTCTGTACAAAAAGGCTTATTCTAATTTTACTGGAAAGGTGTAGATCTGTGTAGGTAATCTAAAATAAACTCCATTCGCCTCAACTAACTACTAAAGCTTTGGGTCTTGCTCAATAATGTCTTTATTTTCTAAAAGCATCGGAGTTTCAGCCTCAAAATTTTAAATTCTATGACACTCGGGGTCTACAGTGTCTACTTCAAAAAACTCTAAAAAGTATACTTTGGATAATCTTGCAATTGCTAGGGTTTTGCTTTTCTACGGTTGTAATATGAATTCTAAAAAGACTACCAATTACTTTTGCTTCAGTTATTTCTTTATCAGATCCTTTTTTGTTTTGAAGTTCAATTGATACCTATTTCGAAAGATTTGGTTGTCTTCTTAGTATTCATATTAAAATTATTATGTTCTTATAATTACATACCTTTTGTGCGGTCTTTTTCAAAGCAGTAGCAACTTGTTGTTCTTCAGCCATTGAAGCTGTTAGCGAAGACTTTCTGCTTTCAGCAGTTTCCTTTGTAAGCTATAGAAAAGACATCTCAATGAATTGACTGATTCATTCATCATTAGTGTTTTTATGTTAACTTACTGTGATACTTCCTATAGGAATACAGTCAAATACAGTCTTTGAAGAAGGCATTAGTACTACAGTACCTTCTTCAAAGACTGTATTTAAGGTTTTAATAGTTATTTCATCCAAGTTTAATTGTCTAGCAATGTTATTATGGATTTGTTTCGATATACAGTAATTGAGGTCAGGTTGCTTATCTTACCTTAACAGCCTTATTTTCCATGATGGAGCTCCTACGGCTCTCTGATTTCATTTCTTCCTTGACCTAAAGAATAAATATATTTTTTAAGAACGACTGTGTTTAAACGTTTGTGCTACTGAAGCAGAGAAAGCAACAATATATTTAGACAGTTTTTTTAAGGCACATGGGGCTTTTGAAGATAAAGTAAAAGCTGAAAGAGATTTCTTAAATAATACAAACCTCGCTTTGGAACGATGTTCTTCGGCTTTCGGTCTAAGGGAAACGAAACATATTACATATTATTAGCACAGAAATTACTCTTAAAGTATTTTTAGCAAACGACACTTTATATACAGACGATAAAATAACAGGACAAATGGAAACAGGGCTTTAGAACAATATATACAAATGAGGATCGACAAATCTGGATACAAAGGGCCAATCAATGGTTTTGTTACAAATATTTTGTTCTGTAAAATATGTAACAAAAGGATTCATGTATAACAAAACATGTAGATAAACCACCGTGTGTGTGATTCAGTATTTTATGTATGTAACTATCAAGACAGACTTTCTTAGTCATAGTTGTCAATATTCTATTTTTACTTGATTTGATAGGTACTACTACTAAAAAAATCGGTAAAAAAACTTTTAAGTTAAACGGTTTTATCTTATGTGCACTGAAAACTAGAAAATAAAAAAATAGTTACTTACCTGTCAACCTACGTAGGTGGTCCCGGTCATATTAGACTAAAATAAAAACGTGGGGCCCATTAACTATTGCTGTAGTACTCTCTTCTAGAGGTATAATAGGTGTGGATTGCATCGACTTACTATAATCGTAACTGGAGATTTTGACAATCAATAATCAGCCGTAGCTCATGATCTACCAAAGTATAAAGATATGCTTTGCCATAGGTAGGATTTCACAGGGGCCCCACGTTTTTATTTTAGTCTAATATGACCGGGACCACCTACGTAGGTTGACAGGTAAGTAACTATTTTTTTATTTTCTAGTTTTCAGTGCACATAAGATAAAACCGTTTAACTTAAAAGTTTTTTTACCGATTTTTATTTTCTAGTTTTAGTATTTAATGAAAATGCCTACCGAATATTCCTCATTCTATCTAATTCATTTAGTGCATCATTATTACACGGTCTCTTACCTGACAATTTATTACAATCTAATTCCTCAAAACATAGCCCTTCCAGATACTTTTTTTTTAACGACCCCAAAAATCATCACATGACCTCTCCTGCTGTGGGTCAGCAGCGGTGAGGGAGTGCCAGACTCTTGAATAAGAACCGCTTTGTTCCGTCGTAGGCCTTTTATGTACCAGGGCCGCGGTAACTCTTTCGAACAATCTCGCAGCCCAGGCAGGCCTTGGCCCTGTTGGGCCCCGCTGGAGTTACTGACAGTTTTCTACTTGTGAAGCCCTTTCATTTGATACCCATATTGGTGGGATTGATGAAAAATTGTTATCAGCCATTTGGTAGCGGCGGCCATCTTAGATTTCAATTTTGCATAGTAAATTGTATTCTACTGGTTGAGAACTTTCATTTGATACCCATATTGATGGGATTGATAAAACCTACGTTACCCGCCATTTTGTAGCGGCCGCCATCTTGGATTTCAATTTTCTATAGTATATTGTATTCTGCTTGTTGAGCCCTTTCATTTGATACCCATATTGATGGGATTGATAAAACCTACGTTATCCGCCATCTTAGATTTCAATTTTGCATAGTAAATTGTATTCTACTGGTTGAGAACTTTCATTTGATACCCATATTGATGGGATTGATAAAACCTAAGTTATCCGCCATTTTGTAGAGGCCGCCATCTTGGATTTTAATTTTATATAGTACATTGTATTCTACTGGTTGAGAACTTTCATTTGATACCCATATTGATGGGATTGATAAAACCTACGTTATCCGCCATTTTGTAGCGGCCGCCATCTTGGATTTCAATTTTTTATAGTATATTGTATTCTGCTTGTTGAGCCCTTTCATTTGATACCCATATTGATGGGATTGATAAAATCTACGTTATCCGCCATTTTGTGCCGGCGGCCATATTGGATTTACAATGTTATTGATATTACTATATTGTATTGTCATCGGAATTAAAGGTGTATACAAAATTTCAGATTAATCGGTTGACAGGAAGAGGGTGAAATTTGAATTACTAAATTTGACCCAAGAATGAATAAATAATAAAACAAACTGGGTGAGCTAAATAAAACCGTTTAAAAATAACAATACTGAGTTCAGGATGACTGCTCAGTTCTACATTTTTTCCCATATTCAATCTATCTGAGACGATAAAATTAATCTTATTATTGTCGTTTTATAGTGTTTGGTTTTTGTCTGTAATGATTGCATGTGGTGGTACAAATATTCATCGACAATGGACAGGGACACGCATCACAGTTCCTTTTATACCTTCACTTCAAGATGCTGTTGTTGTTGGGCGATCATCGTCACCTATTTTATTTAAATACACCTTTTAATTACCTTCTTCTTCTTATTGTAGGTGATAAATATAATAGGCATGGCGAATGAAAAAAAATAGTCCGTCTTTTAGATAACCCTTAAATGATGGACACAGACCAATAACAGCGAAGACACAGCACGTTTTAATTTGGTATCTTAATTTTCTAGACAAATACATAAACGTGATGTCGCAAAGTCCCACTCCCAACCTTTAATACCTTATTTCTTTTTTCATTTTTAATGTTTTGTTGAAATAAAAAGTGCGCGTCCAATATTTTTTGGTAATCATAAAGATGGACTAATCATTTTTAAGCCTACCGTCACGCCTATTATCTCTATTTGTTCTTTTCTTATTTATATTCGATTTGTTAAGTTTTTTATCTTTTCTTACCTTAGCTGTTTCCTTTTCTTTCTTCTCCCGAACAGTGGGAGTTGGCGTGATTTTCTCGTACTTTTCAAGTACTGGCCTTTCGTAATCATCGACAAAGTCGAGTTCAATCTGTAATTGTTTACAATCATGTATTACTTTCTTGTCTTGACTTAGATGGTTTATTAGAAATTTCATAGATATCTGAATTTACTCAAAAGTTTTTTTAACCGACTTCCCAAAAAGGAGGAGGTTATTTACTTACAGTCCCCAACAAAAAAACATAAAATATTAAAAACATGTAACAAAGAAAAAGTTGATACGTTTGCTGCTTTTCTGAATTTAGTGCAAACCAAAAAAAAAAGTATTGAAGGGCATGGTTGGACGAAATCTTATAAGCAGCAAACGTATTGATGAAAAAAAAACCTGTGAAAAAAGAAACTACATGAAAAAGCATAATACAAGCGGCATGCGACTTGCAACCAAACCTGTGACAAACGACGCAGGACCCATAGAACTCTTCAGAGTAAAATAAATAGGGTGTAGTGAGGTGTGTGCCAACAAGACTGTGGAGTTGTGATTAGTTGTGGACGATACAAAAGGTTCTGTGCTTGAAACTGGACAAAACAAGAAGTGTAATAGAGATACATTCCATAAGAATAAGATTGCAGATAGACAGAAAGAGAAGAAAGTGGACGTCACTAAGGATATCGTTTGAAACCGTTTTTACCCCGTCTTCGTCAATCTCTCTGTCCTCAAACACAGCTTTTTTAGGCTGTTCTGTTGTCTTCTTAACAGTTTTCTTGAGCTGGGGTTTCTCAAATCTACCACCTTTTACTATGATTGGGTCCTAGAGAATTAA
Organism: Helicoverpa armigera; assembly: GCF_030705265.1. Lineage (NCBI taxonomy): Eukaryota > Metazoa > Arthropoda > Insecta > Lepidoptera > Noctuidae > Helicoverpa > Helicoverpa armigera. The sequence goes on along the minus strand of NC_087145.1, from coordinate 2,778,503 downwards.
TCAAGTTTTAATTGATGTTCTACATTACAAGCGCAGCTTAAGGTGCTGAACTATTGCATTAGTGTGTTTGTAGAAAACCGTGAAATTGCATGCTACAGTGGACTTCCTCTTCATCGATCTCACTTTTGTCGCTAAAGTACATAATTACTCAGCTCGATTAATTTTGTTGAAAAGAATGACAGTTGTTAAGTTAGAAAAGAAGAATTATGTGGCACCATCGTTGTCCCATAGATAGTGTGACACGTAGATAGACCAAGAGTATCCATTGTATTAGACTAACTACAAAACATTAGTGTTTGTTTTTTAACTATCTCAGTATGTAGGTCTAGTACTACGACAACGGCTACAAAATCAGTTTCAGTAGCCTAACTACATTGCAGCATTTAAGCGTTATCTTCTCTACCTGATCCTCGTCTTCTTTATCCTTTTTAACGACAGCGGGCTTTTTGACTTTCAACTGTGCTGCCTCAGTACCCTCCTATGGATATTTATATTATTGCATTTTAAAATTTGGACGCATTTCGCCAATTAGATACATCTTTACAAAATCTTTTGTATATGAAGTAAAAAACATTAAGTTAAAGTGAAATAATAACAGAATTGAATATAAAAGAACTGAGATAATTAAAAAGAGTACTAAAAGTGACTGTACCGTTAACTTTTTCTTAGCGGGTGTCTTTTGTGTGAGTTGTGCCTCTTCAGGAGCAGTTGTGCTTGTCTTAGTGCGAGGCTTGGTTAGGCTGACAGCCTCCTCAGTGTCCTCTCCCTAGCCCCCAAACACATTTGTATTACACACCACATCATTGAGTTAGTGGAAAATAAAATTGTGTCATGACGCTGATCCTAGCACTAACCAAGACAACTTTACTATATCTTCTTTCATTTCAAAATTATGGGTTTGTTTGTTTAAGTTAATATGTAGTGATAGAATCAGCTCATTTGATTGAAACATATCTTACATGTTTCACTAGTCTAAATATTAATAGAAAAATAAAAATGTGTTCTGTGGAATCGTGTTGTGTGCATATTCAATTACACTCCAAATTCGTGTATTTAATTCAACCGTGCCTTTGCTTTTTGAAAAATTTACATTGTTTTTGACTCAGGTACCTTATCTAGAATTAATATTCGTTTTAAAACAGTAGGAGCACCATTATCAGCAGATAATGGTGGAATGTTAGTGTTGATTGGCCTCAATCCGGTCTGTGAATTATTTGAAATCAAAAATGTTCAGCTATTAAATCTTTTGATGTATGTAATGCACAATAAATAAGGAATTTAAGCTTAAATATTTTGACGTGTTTTAATATATTGTATTGCTAAGATATGTTAAAACCATACCTTCTCTTTAGGCTGATCTTTAGGTGAAGGTCTCTTAATTGTCTTTTCCTCAACAATTTCAGGTTTCTTAACACTGAGTTTAGCCTCAGCCTCGCCTTCCTAAATATCATTGAAATGAAATTGCTGTTAATATCTATTGACATCATTCTTAGAATATTGAATGTGTAATTATGTAAGTGTACGAACCGTAGGCTTAATTTCAGCAGGTGTTTTGTGTGTAAGTGAAACGTCTTCAGGTTCCTTGCCAGGTTTAGCCGGAGCCTTCGGTTTGGATAGGCTGACGCTTTCGTCAACATCCATAGGCTGTGGAAATGTTTAATTTTAATCCATTGAAGCTTTCAGTGTAATTAATTTACGAAAATTTACTTATGTGTGTGTGATTCCTACCTCTGGTTTGTCTTTGTCTTTAACAGATCGTCGTCTAGCAGTTGCTGTGGCTGAGGGTACTTCTTCCTCAGGCTTTTTCTCTTCCTAAACATTTTTATGTCATCAGTAAGAATATGTATATTTTGAAGCAGTAGCAAGTGAGTGTAAGCGTAGTAAGCGTTTGTCAAAGTGTACCTTTTTCTTTTTCTCAAGAGGTGTGGGCGTGATTTTCTCGTATTTCTCGAGAACTGGTCTCTCGTAATCGTCGACAAACTCCTCGACAGCAACCTTTAAATTGTTGATTATGTATCAGTTTTGTGTAAAGAGTGTTATTTCATTAGTAATAATTACGAAGTACAGAGTAGAACAGAAAATTAGACAAATGAATTTGTTTTCTGTGAAGTCTGTAATTTTGAGTAGATTTCCAAATTGACCTAGTAAAAAATAAAAAGATCAGTTTTACCATTCCTTCCACGTGTCACAGCTGTAATTTCTTCAAAAAATATTACATTTAAAACATAGAGAAGCGAAGCTTTAGATACAGTTTTTGCCATGCATGCGAACAAAGCTACTTACTGTTACTTAAGTTTAAGAACTGCTGAAAATATTTCCGCGATAGAGGATTATTGCATTGTGATTTCATAAGACCCTTGCATTGTTTGAAACTTAGTGTGTGGTTATGTTTTAGAATGTTCGCGTTCAAACTCGTTATCTTGAGCTACCAAACTGTTAAGTGTAAAGTGATTGTGTTAAGTGTATACCTCTTTCTCTTTGAGAGAAGGACGTTTTTTAGCTTCAGGCTCATCCTTTTTCTTAGGTTTAGCCTTGGGCTTGTCTTCTGGTTGTTTTTCCTCCTCCTATATAAAAATGCGTGATTATTTTGGTGCCCTCACTTCGCAAACAGTTTTTAAATAAAATTGTTATAAAAGTTATCTATTTACCTTGTCCTTTTGGACAGGTCGTTTGCGGAGTGTAGGCACTTCAGGTTCTGGTTCTTTTTCCTTTGGTTTGATTTTACCCTTCATCATGTCTACGTCATCCTATTAAAATATATTCGATTTTTTAATTATACGCTCAGAATCGATAAATACAGTGTCAATTTGATAATGTTTTACCTGAGATTCGCTAGGACGCTTGTCCTTAGGCGTAGGTGTGTATTTTTCGTATTTCTCGAGTTCAGGTTTCTCATAATCGTCAACAAACTCGTGATCGGCCTATAAAATATTATATTTAGAATCTGATATTTACTATTTTTTTTAATATAAGTAAGTGAAAACCAAAATAATGTATTATTGCAACTAAATAAATTAACAATAGTTGTACCTGATCAACCCCATTTTGTTTTTTGGACTTTTCGTAAGGAGTTGGTGTGAATTTGTCGTATTTCTCGAGGTCTGGCCTTTCATAATCGTCAACGAATTCGTCTGGTTCGCCCGGCTTTACAAAAATATCGTAATTATTATTTTAAAGGTTACAAAATTTTCTACATATCGATTTTTTAAATGTATCTATGTACTGTGATGTTACCTTCTTAACCGGTTTCTTGGATTTAGCAACCTGAGGTTCCTCAAGCTTAGTTTCTTCAGCTTTTGTTGGAGCTTTACCAAGTTTAACCTTAGAAAGCTCGTCAACAGGCTCCTCTGGTTTGGGCAATCCCTTTTTGATACTAGACCGCCTTGGTTCAGTCTTTTCTTCTTCAACCTAAGTCACCCGATTTTTATTAGAATTTACACGTGATTTTATTTTACATTGAATGATTAAATAATCCGGTTAAGCTAAATTAGGTAGATAAAAATATACCTTTTTAGGTTCAACTTTAGGCTTCTTTTCCGGTGCAGGCGCGGCCACTGAGGGTTCTTCCTCACTGTCTTGTTCACTTTTAACGCTTTCAGCTATAGATGCGCGTTTAGCCTAAACGTTTTAATCCGTATTAATTTTCAATTCATCAAAAACTTTTTGCCTATTAAATGTGTGTGTAAGTGTGTAGTGTAATGTGTTTACCTTAGGTGTGTGATCCTCTTTAGGTTTTTTATCAAGCGGCGTCGGAGTAATCCTTTCATATTTCTCCAATACTGGTCTCTCGTAATCATCGACGAACTCGATAACGTCCTATATCCAAATAAATTTGAGCACATCTAGTTAACACAACACACACGACAGATAAATCAGTTATCACAATCTAAACAGCTATATTAATGAGAATAACATTATTTACCAATTTTCACTAAAATGTTGACTAAACCCAACCAAATTGAAGTTTGAAAAAGTCTTGTAAGTAGGATGAAATTCTGTCGGTTTGGTAAATTACTAATCTACTGCAAGGCATGTAGAAGTTAGTTTATACTTATACCTTCAATAGGGTTGGGGTAAAGGGATGAAATTTTGATTTAGTCACATGTTTACTATTTTTTTCAACTAGTACATATTATATCTTCTGTTTCTATCTTTGAAAGTTGTTATATACATTTTTCTATAATCATATAAGCTTTTTACATAGCTCAATAAACAATGGAACACTCCACTTACCTCATCCTTTTTAGAAACAACCTTCTTCTTGACCACCTTCTTCTTCTCCTCTGTTTTCTTCTTAATGTCTTCTTTCTTTTCCTCAACGGGTTCTTCCTTAGGCTTGACAGACCTAAGTTTTGGAATGCCTTCAATTTTCTTTTCTGGTTCAGGTTCAGGTTTCTTCTTTTCAAGTTTTTCCAGAAGAGCTTTCTTCTCTTCTTCAGATTTCGAAAGTCTCTTCTCGAATATCTTTTTGGTTTCCTCGGCTTCAAGTTCGGCCTTTTTGGTCTCTTGTACCTTAGATTCGACCTTCTTGGCCTCGACCTTAGATTCAGTTTTCTTGGCCTCAATGCTGACCTCTTCTTTCTTTTCTTCAACTTTAACTTCCTCCTTCTTTGTTGACATTTTTCGCATTGATTTCTTTTCTTCCTCCTTTTATAAATAATACACAATTTTATAATACACAACTATGAAACTACCATTTAGTACATATTTTGAATCTTAAGTAATACAGAAATATATCACATATTACACAGACCTAATATTTTTCACACACAGTAGTCAATAAGCATCTACGTATCATCTCATCTTACCTTCTTTTTCTCTTCAACATGATTTTCCTCGATGATGGACTTCTCTTCCACTATCGACATCTCCTCCTCAGACTCCTCGATAACGGTGGTCTCTTCTTCTTCTTCTTCCTTCTTCTTTTTCTGAAATTATTTAACAGAAGCGTTAATATCATGCCATTACTAATACTAGTAAATTTTCACTGAGGTAATATTTTTGTGATATAATCACAAATCTATTCACGAATTGATTTTTTTAGTACTTCATTTTCGGGTAGTTGTGTTTTAGTAAATAGCAATGGTACTTGTATTTTTTTATAACTTTTATTAGAGGTATATCAGGGGCGTCGTCCCTAATCACATTACATTACATACGTTATTATTTGTTATTATTTTAATATATTAGGTTATTTTTTTTATACAATTATACCATATACCATAGAATATCATAAAGTATATGTGATAGAATTTAATGTGAGTAGGTACGACACACCCGATATTACAACAATTTTAATCGTATTCATATTGACGTTATATCATATTGTTCCTTATTTACCTTTTCTTCGACGATAGTCAAGTCAGCACTAGACTCGTCTTCACCGAATTCGTTCTTAATCACCACTCTGTAGTTGGCGACGTATTTGGAAGAAACCTTCCTGATGATCAGCCTGGCATTGGTGCCATCAAACGAAGTGTTGATTTCTGAGGAATCTCTGATGACAGTCGAGTTCTTGTACCACGTGCATCTGCACGACTGGTCTGAGGTCTTGAGAACTGCCACGAACTCGGCTTCCTCGTTTTCTTTGCGGGCCTGGAATTATTATTTGAAGGTTTTTTGAGATTATTTCGAACTTATATTTTGACGTCATTGAACTGGCTGTCATTGAACATCCTTGGGAGTCGTTACGGGTAGTCATAAGCCAGTAAGTCCGACACCGGTCTAACCAAGGGGTTGTCCAGGTGACTGGGTTGAGAATGTCAGATAGGCAGTTGCTCCTTGTAAAACACTGGTACTCAGCTGTATCCGATTAGACTGGAAGCTGACATCAAACGTAGTTGGGAAAAAAGCTAGGGAGATGATGATGATGTTTTGATGTAGATTGTAAAAGTAACTATCAATTGAACTTACCACACTCCTAAGATGTTTGATGATCTGTGGTTTGTCGCCCTTCTCTTCAGGTATGTCCGTGATCTCGACAATCTGTGACGTCGCCTCACCCTTCTCGTTCTTGGCGACCAGCTTGTACGAGCCTTTGTCTACTTGAGATACATTTGAGATTTCCAACTTGACTGTGAATTCACCCTGGAGTAAGATAAACATAAGTTCATTAATTCATTGTTACATGGTAGCTTTAATTACCATCTTTTAAATTTTCACCTTCTACAGAAGGAGCTAAAGTTATTATTGTAATAGTAATACTTACTTCTCTACTGGGCTCAATAAGCACAGTATGCCTAGAGCCCTCTTTAACAGCTGTACTCTCTTTGAACCATGTGCATGCAGGTGCAAATTTACTTAATACTTTACATTCAACAATAACAGTCTTCTTCTTAACTATCTTAATGATCTTTGGTTTCTCTTTGATAACTGGAATGACTGTGGACACAAAATATTTATTAGTAAAATGTAAATGTAGTTTGAATATGTTTTTGTTTTTTAAATGAAAATAATGCTTACTTTCAATATTGAGCGTAAGATTCGCATTGAGCTCTCCAAGTTCATTTTTAATGTTGCATTTATACAATCCGGAGTCTTCAATACCAGGATCGATAAGTTCCAATATGATTGTGTATACGTCTTCGTGGACCTCGACCCTGGTCTTTATTTTCGACGAGTCCCTGATTTCTTTACCCTCGTGGTACCACACGATCGTCGGTCTCGGGCTAGCTTTGACCTTGCATCCCATTATAACTAATTTGCCATTATCCTTTGATTGAATTGTTGGCTTTTCAACGAATGTTGGGCCTTCACCTTCTGGTTCTGGTTCAGCCTCAATATTCAAGTTGAGGTTAGCGTTGCTTTCGCCATATTCATTTTTGACGTGACAGCGGTAAGAGCCACCATCCGCTGCCGTCGGATTTGTCAAAAGCAACAATAACTCATAAACGTCTTCACCCATTTCAGATGATCTGATTTCGATTTTACTACTAGCCTTGATGACGGTCGTGCCTCGGTACCACGTGACTTCGGCCGCCGGCTTTGCTTTGCAGACACAACGCATAGTGATGAGTGTGCCGTCCTCGTTGGGAATGATTCGGGGTTTCTCCACGAATGATGGCGGGAAACCATTTTCGTCATCCCCACCTGAGAAATGTGAATATTTTATTATAACACAGAGCACCGATTACAATGCATTCATGCTGCTCTAAAGCTTAAAGCTTTACATGCTGATGCTACTGTATGCGTACATAAGAAAATAAAAAATGATGCCACATTATTATCCTGTTTTACCTTGGAAATTGAGAGCAATATTGGCATTGCTCTCGCCAAACAAGTTGAAGGCGTTACACCTATAGTTGCCCCCATCTTCCCGCGTGGGGCCTAAAATTTCTAACGTCAAATTAAATGTATCTTTTCCAGTGGCTTTCCTGGACATCTTCATTTTAGCACCATCCCTAATTTCTTTATCTCCGTGGAACCACGTGATGTCTGGAACTGGGTATGCTTCTAATATACATTCCATAATAAGTACCTCGCCTTCCTGTCTAATGGTTGGCTTTTTAGGGAATCTCGGTGCTTTACCGTCGGGTATTCTGTTTAAAACATAAAATATTTAAATGGTTGCCCTAACATTTACGTATACAAGATCTTATGTATTAATTTTGTGTGTATTTTCTTACTTAGGTTTATCTCCACCTTCGAAGTTTAGGTTAATTTTTGCTACGCCTTCACCATGTTTGTTTTTCGCTACAGCCCTGTATTCTCCTCTGTCCGCATTCTCAACGCCTAAGATTTCGAGTCGCGCCATGTGGTATAATGTTTGGTCCTCTTCTAACGTTATTTTATATCTACTACTTTCTTTTATCATCTTTTTTCCATGGTACCTGAATCATTCAGTGCTAGTGTTAAAACCGTTTTTTATGTTTTGAGTCACATTAAATATGTGTTGTGTAGCGTCTTACCATGTGACGGTTGGTTTCGGTTTGCCAACACATCGACATTCGAATGAGATTTTGGTACCATCATCCGATTGCCTGATGACTGGTCTCTCCGTAAACGTCGGTTTGATAAAGTCCTCAGGCACGGGCGCTTCGTCGCCTATTGCATCAATGCACACATTATTAGATTGTTCACCAATGTTTATTTGACGAAGATTTGCAGCTGCCTTTACACGCGTGTTATCAGATTTAAGATGTTTTCTTTTCTAGTGTATTAAGATACGCAACGCAGGCTCATTCAGAGTTAATCGAGGGATGTATAAGAAAATAGATAAATGATATATAATCGAATAGAATACATAAATAAAATTTGGATTATACGTGTATAATATTTTCCATTCTACTCTCATTCTGACAAACAGTACGCATGACAGTTGCTTGAGTTATTATGTTAATTGTGCATTTGCTAAAGCGAAGAGTCTGCAACATTATACACTAACTACAAAAAATATTGCGAGGGTGTATTAGTGTTAGTTAAAGCAAGTTGCAATAGTGAACATAAGAAACATGATCGTGATAAAGAGAAAGATGCAATAAGAAATAGAGATAAAATAATAATTAATAATTTAATTGTATTATTGGTGCAATAGTGTATGGTGTAGAGTGTGTTATAGGTAACAATATAATTGTTGTTAGTGTGTGTGCAGTGTATTTTGAGAGTGTGTGTTTAAAGAAACAGAATTTATAGATCGAATTAGATAATTAAGAAAACATCTTAATCTGTAATACATAATAACCAATTGCAACGACATTAACTAGTGTATTATGTAGAGTAACTGACATTCTGAAGGAATTAGTTGATGATTATAAAAGCATTGCTGCAATATCTACGTTTATACTCAGACAAATAACAACTAATACATGTAAAGGATTAGATACACACAATAAAATAGCTTTGGTTAAACAATATAAAGCATAATTTGTACGAGTCATCGCTGCAATTTCGTTTCTGAATTTCGTCCGCTGATTTTAGGATTGAAGACTTTAAAATTGGAAGCCAATTTTTTGCCGCGAATATATGTCGTCTTAATTTAGATATTGGAAACAGTTGGTAGGCACTTACTATCGAAGTTCAAGCTGATCGTGGCATTGCTCTCGCCGAGTTCGTTCTTAGCCGTAACCCTGTATTTGCCGGCGTCTTCCACAGTTACGTTGTTGATCTCCAGTGATGCATAGTAAGACTTGGCCTCCTTGCTCACTGTGAGCTGGATAAGGAAAATAAAAGGATTAGAATTATGGTCATTAACATATAACTGCTTGAAAAAGAAGAAGTCAATTTATGTCCAAAATCGAAATAAGATTTCATAATCTTGAAAGATTTCTTCCAAATATTGATTGGCAGAGAAATCACTATGATGGTAATGAATCGTATTGGTAGGTACTACATCTAAAGTTTGATCTCAAAATTAACTAAAGTTTAAAATAATAGTTAATATTTTTTTCGAAAATCTAAGAATGTTTGTTGCATCAGCAATTTCAACTTGTGAAAGAGATGTTATTAATAAATGCGTTTGATGAAAGGTCATCGCGCGACAGTAAGACAGCCGACACCTGGTATCGTCACCAGCCAACTAAAACGGGGTCAAGGCCATTTCTGAGTACTATTAAAACTAGGACATCTTTAATAGTCACTGTTATTTTTACTTTCTTTGCAATGTCATCTGCAGTATTTTGTGTTGCGTCTACATCATCTTCACAGTCCTGAATATCATTTTTAGTTGTTTTAGGTGTTACTCGATCAGCGGGGCCCAGTAGGGCCAAGGCCTGCCGGGGCTGCGGGTTGTTCGAAAGAGATACCGCGGCCCTGGTACATAAAAGGCCTACGACGGAACACGACGGTTTTTAGTCAGTAAGAGTCTGACACTCCCTCACCGCTGCTAACCCACAGCGGGAGGGGTCATTTGATGATTTTCGAAGTCATAAAAAAAGGTGTTACTCGATGTCTAATTTTGTATTTTTTATTGTTATCACCAACGTCGTAAGCCTTTAAAATGAGAGGATGACTTGAATACAACTGTTATGTTCAACATATTCATTTCTAGAAATGTTGTATCATTGCTAAAATTGACTTCTGTTTGTTTGTCCAAAATACAAATATTATGGTCTATTAAGAGTTATAGCAAACAAGTACGATGATGGATACTACTGTTTGCGCCGAATGCCAATACAGTTCAGAGTAATGGTAAGTCATACCTTTTTTTAGGAACAAGTCTGAAGTTGCCTTCTCTCGTTCGACTTCTGTCACACGGGTTACAAAATTTGCACCACTGCCTAAAATTTTCGCGACAATGGACCATGTTATATTCGTATTAAAGTATATTTTTTCTTCTTACCTTATGCCTGGCTCCAGGCTTGACTTCCACGCCACTGTGGAACCACGACACCTGGGGCAGGGGTTCAGCTTCTATGCGGCATTCGAATATTAGCCGTTTGCCATCGTCTTCTTGCCGAATGGCCGGCTTGCGCGCGAACGTGGGCGCTTTACCGTCCACTTGTCTATAGCAAAAGAATTTCAAGTTAGCAAAGTTGGTAACGTTTGCTTTTTGAGGAAAGTTTTAAATTGCAGTTTCTGAACTACTGATTAATCGATTTAAAAAGAGGTTTCCAAAATATTAATTGTTCTTGGTTTCTGGGGGCTTGTTGCAAATAATCGTAACGCATATACTGTAGTCAGTGTAAAAGGATCAGATAATTCATGATCGTAAGTGTTCCTTAAAATACAGGATACTATCAGTACTTTAATGATTGAAAATAACTATGATATGATACTCACTTCTGTTTTTCCTCGTCAGCAGCTGAAAAAAAAAATGACCACATTAAAATAGAATCCAAAATAAAGTTCCACAGAGTAGTAAAAGTTTAATTTCGCGAATGGTTTATCTAAACATTTGGGTGCATGCAATAAACTACGTAAATCGTAAAATTAGAATGCACTGCAGAAGTATCGATATCATCGGATATTTTGAGCTAATGTTTACGATTTAGAACATCTAGCAGACATTAACAATGAAATAATTTCCTAATGATTTGATAAATCCTGAAATAATTTAGACTAGCTCTAGCTTCAAAATTGATTGCATCTTTATTTTGAGCTATTGTTATGGCATCAATATTGAATTTCTTTGCAAAAGTAATATTTTTGCGTCGAGTAGCATCATTGTTTGGTTTTACTTGTTCTACTTTTAGATATGGTGTCATGTGAGTTGCATCTTCATTACATACAATCTTAGACTCATCGGATTGATTTTCTGTATTTTTTTATTTTTTTTTATTCTTTTATTTTGATGTATAACTTATTGTCTGTATCCAAGACAGTTCTTCAACTCATTGTAATTTAGCATCTATCCTACATTTACTTTGTTAACATTATTTACATCTTGTACATATTCATTCACTGCATATCTAGGTTGGTCTTTTTCAAACCAGTCATCATTCTCAATTCTACATTCATCGACAATTTTACATTCCACGAAAATGTATTGTCGTCACAGCTATTTTGTAATACAACTTATACCATCGTAAATCAGTCCACATGTTTACAAAGTCTGAACTTTCGTCAGTACATTGTCGTCACCACAGTTTTGCTGTCAGACGTTAGTGTTGCCAATGCTATGCGCCTGCGCAAGTTTGGCTCAATACCCCGAAGCGTGGGTTACCGTTCAACGATAATTTTTCTTAGACATTTATTTTCAACTGTGACTAATAATGTTATTTGTGTAGGTATTTTTATTGGGCCAGTGTTGAGTTACGGACATATGGTGACAAGCCTTTCTATAGTTTTTGATTGTTTGGTAGACAGAAACAGTTTTTTTTTTCATTATAAATATGGGTAATGGATATAGGCAGTGTTGAGTCCTTGAGTAACTAAGAGTTAAGAAGGAAGCAATTTGACCATTTCAAATCGTTTAGTGTTACATGTAGTAAACCCAAATCAAACCAAGACATTGTTGTGACTAACGGTTACATTGTAAACAAAATTAACTCTACTTACGTCACTTCCTTAATAAGGATTTTCAAAGGAAATAGCAATGTAAGAAAAAGAAGAAATTGTTCAATGTTGTATAATTTATTGCTTTATTTTATAAAATTACCTGCTGAATATTTACATTAATTGAAAATAAAATAATTTATTGCTTATTAATGTTTCTGGTGATTAAACGCGGTTCATGAATGAAGGTAATATTTTAAGACTATTATTTGGACTTATCATCACAAAGAGGGAAACTGCTGTTCTAAAATTCAGCAGGAAATATAGCTTTAACACCGTTAATACTACGAGAGTTTCATCGGTACCATTTATAGTTGAAAAACTGGACTGATGAAAATTATATGGCAAAACTGTCCATCGGGGACATTCCTTCTGGATACGAATTAGTTAGAAAATACTGTTGCTTTGCTTGTTACTATGTTTATTTTGTTTTATTAGCAACTTTTTTGGAAATGGTAATGCATGTCATAATCAGCAATAAGATAGGTACGACCATAGATAAGTCTAGTGCCATAGTTGTTACATACGATGCTTTTTCTTTCCATCCGTAACATTAGACAGTGGTGAGGGAGTTTTTGGGGGTACTATCCTTTTGTATTTTCTCACTGGTACAAGTGCTTAAATAGGCCATTATATAATAAACAATTTTGACTCATCACTTTCACACACTTTCATAGTATGTAATACTCACGGCTGAAGTTAAGGTTGATGGAAGCGGCCACCTCGCCCATCTTATTCTTAGCCTTAACTTTGTACAGCCCCGCGTCGGTCTCGATCACGTCATCTAGTTCCAGCACCACCAGGAACTTGTTGTTGGCGATGCTTTGGATCCTGGAAGGAATATATTTCATTAATAAATTGGAAAAATGCCTAAACTGTTGGGAGGTTGATTTAGCTGAGGAGAAATTCTCGTATCAGACTATCGTAGTTAACAAGTTTAGAGCATCCGCACAAGTGATGTAAATTATGTTTTATTATCTGGACTAAAACATAAAAATGATATAAATTAAGTTTCACTAACGGGACATGCATGAAAATCCTTTCGTGTCCAGATAACGAAATGGCACTATTTTGAGTTTCACCAACTGGACACCAGTCTCATGTGTCCAGTTGACTAAAAACCCCCATTTTGCTATGGTATCCGCACCAAGTAATGCAAAAATGTTTTTGGTGAGATCGATCATATACCATCAAACTCATGTATGGATCTTAACTCTATTCAAAAGCTGCCACTTTATTCATGTCCAGGCAAAAATATAGCTGTCATATTTCCAAGCGAAATGTAATTAAATGATACACTTTAGACTAACCTAAGAATAATGTAGCCAGCAGCTTAATCCTACTCTAAAATAGCCCAAGATCTTACTGGATTACCGAAGTGGGTCGCCCGAGGTATTTGTAAACACATAAAGTTATTGTAATGTTTCCTTTACCTACTACGGGATCGGATTTATTGCTGTGCGAGTAATATTCTGGTGTACCTATAATTTAGTTCGTTTAGTGTCTTTTCGGTCAGATGGGCAGACGCTCTATGTAAAACACAGGTACACAGCTGCATCCAGCTAGATTGAAAGCCGATGTGAAACGGATAACAGATGATGAGTGTAAAATTTTCTAGCTCAAAAGTATAGGTAAAGTATACATCGGAATGTATGTAGATAATAGTCAAAATACGTAACTACACGTAACGAAGGACAACTTGTTCTTGACGAGAATGAACTATTTTCACGTAAATACTTGGAAAGTTTTCAAACCTTTAACCGATTAGCAGCAATGATAATATTTTCAGAGTCGTTAAAAAATTAAATTATGATCAGTATGTTTATGCGGTTAGCTTTGAAGTGGCGAATGGTTAAACTTTGACGTATTTTTTTACTATATAGATACTTTGAAATGTTGAGATGGATGGGTGGAAATACCAGGATGAAAAATGAGTATATCAGATGCAGCCGAGAAATAGCGCCAGTGACAGAGAAAATACGAGGTCAGCGTTTGTCGTGTTACGATTAAAATGAAGAAAGAGTACTGAATGTGGATCAATAGAGAGGCATAGGTACATCAAGAGGTCTGAAATTTGAAATGAATGAAAAGGGAGTGGATGTGAGTATGACTTCCGACGAAAAAGGAATAGAAGTGAAAAATGACGGGAAGACCCCAAATAACTGGGAACAGGGCGGAAAGAACACGATCCTAAAGATATATTAAGAATGTTTTACATTTAAATACATTAAGTAATACATTTGTTTCCATGTACGACGCTTGTTTTAATGTATGTTACCATGCATCCGAGCACTTGGTAAATAATTTTGACTGCTTTTTCCAAAACCAGCCTATAGCAGCAAAACTATGTTAACATTGATTTAATTAAATAATAGAGTTTTACAGGTAAACAAATGAATGGCCAACTGACACAATATCGGATAAAAGCAAACCTCAGAAATACATGTAAAAGTACTTTCTCAGGTTCTAGAAAACTACCCTGACTATGTATCTTTCATTCATATCGGGTCAGTAGTTTTGAGACGAAAGCGGGGCAAAGACAGAGTTACTTACACAGTTATGAAATTAACTACAAGTCTACCTAACAAAATAGTCACAAGAAAAACAAAATACCGATACACAGTTACGAATTTGCATCATCTTCAAGAAATTGCCATTCCTCATCAAATATTAATAGCCCACAGTGGCTTGCTTGCCAAGTGTGTCGGCTACTTCGCCGTCACATCAAAGGCATGCTTGAGAGAAACAAACTGTAAATATATAGACATCGAACGTTGACCCAATAGATTTTGGACATGTTACACTGGGCTTATGGACATTTGGACTTTGACTATTGTTAGCAGTCCTATTGGTGATACCAGAAATCTTCTATGTTCAGTAATAAACTGCCCATGACGGAGATGATGATGATAAATCGTAGCAAATGTAATTTGGTGAACTAGTTTTTTTTGGTAATTAATGTCTGTGACTGTATTATGAGAATTGTATTGTTTCTTAATTATTAGCAAAATTGTTTTCTACCTCTAGTTACCCTAGAACAGAGTTCGATCCTGTCATCTGGTCGTCACAGTAAAGTAACTTGGTTATTTGTTCAGCCCTATTAGGTGTATAATATTTATGTTAAGTATTAATCTTGAAGATTAATATTTTCAAGATTTTTTAAATTCTGTATCCAAGGAGATTTGATAAAAATGAATGTCCTGAAGAAATAGTAACACCCAACTCTCCAAGATCTGTTTTCCTACGTCCTTAAAACTAGTTCAGGGAGTTCACATTGCCCACAGCGGATAGTGTATTTATATGATTACATATTAGGTGGGATAAATTAAACAAACAAATTCATACAACCGACGAAAATAGAATGAGATATTATACACAAACTTTTCTCGGACAAATGATTCAACGTTATCGTGACGAAGTTACAATTTATACAAATGACTAAGAGTATCAACACTTTTATGTAAGGGAGTGTCTGATACCTGTCACGTAGGTGCATTTAGTGCAGTCATGTGCAATGGATGTTAAAATATTCTAACATGTTATAGCCATATCTATCTATTGTAGACTAGATTATGCCAGTGGTTTCCTTCATGCCCGTTGAAACTATTTCATGCACCCGAATAAAAATTAACTTATAGCCTCCCTCGATAAATGGCTTTCCTAACGCTGATATATTTTTCAGATCAGACTGGTAGCTGACACTAACATAGTTGATGATCAGACTAGTAGTTCCTGAGAAACTTTTCTGCTTAATAAGCATGGTCACTTCTCTCTTTACTGGCTCTTTATTCTCATAATCATAAAACCAATTCGGGGTGCCATGCAATTTAACCATTTTGTAACATATTTCTCAGTATTGTCATCAAGCTATATTTTTTCATCAAGCGTCATTTGTTTGGCATTTCCTGACACAGTACCTACATCTTTGGCATATATTCAGTTTTCTCAGTTCAATGTATTGTATTCATTGAATAATTTATTTGTTTTGATCAGGGGGAAAATCCTCATGGACTACCCTCTACCTGGGGTCGGTGGAGTGGGTGTGCCGGACTCTTTAACATTGAATTAACAAATTAACATTATTGAATTAATTCTCGCAATATTTTAAGTCTGTATCCCACCTTGTAGGTGAAAAGTTAAGGAGAATTAAACAAAAAGAGCACTTAAGATTTATGTAGAACAGTCGAGAATTGCTCAAAAGGTAATGGGCGTTTCTAGAATTATTTGAAAACTAAGCACCAATGTTTGATATCTTCGTAGAACCGTAACGTAAAGGTAACCATGATCTCAAGGAAACATTTGGTTTTGTTTTGACAAAATGGAAGATTTTTTTGTAAGGTTTTGTTTGTACTAAAGTACAGGTACACCGTGACATCACTGCACCAAGCTGCTACAATCTGTCTTTTTTTAATAGGTTTTCAATTTTATCTCTGAGGTATAAGATTCAATATTGATTAGGTTTTATAGATTGAAGAAGCTTTTTGCGCTGGCGTCTGAACATACTATTGCAAAGTAAAAAGTACTCACTTAAACTTGGTCCTATTATCTTCTTTGAGCAGTTCATCGCTCCTAAACCAGCATATCTCCGGTTTGGGCGATGCGACCAGCTGGCATTCGAAGACGAGTTTGTTGCCATCGTCTTCCTGCCTCAGCTGGGGCTTCTGTGTGAAGCTAGGGGCTAAATCGTCGGTGACCCCCATTGTTAGCTTGGGGACATTACGCTCGCGGTTGGACCAACACTACCGCTCTGATGATAGGCTTCGACCTGGAAAGAAGGAGGGTACTGTCAGTTTTGATGATGAAGAATCCAAGACTGATACACTTAACAAAAATTAAAGTTAAGCGTTTGGTGCTTGGCAACATAATATGTTAGTAGATATTAGAAGAATTATGAAAACAAATGCTGATACAAGTTTAACCGTTGTTGGACTTTCCTGAATACAAAAGAGTGATGAAGGAATAAGTCAATTTGTGGAGATAAATAGTAATTCTTTAGTTATAACTTACTATATAACTATAAATAACAAAAGTTTTTTTCACCATTAATGTCTGCTGATTCGCAGCTTGGTAATTTAAAAATAGCCTTATTGTACAAATACTTTTATTAAGGGTAGTTTGAGTATTTACGTTCTTGTAGTTTTTTTAATTGTCTTTCAAACAATAAGGATTTCATTGGACATGGTGGTAATATTACGAATGATGGGTTTTCATTTTACTTTGTTCGTAACAAGAGAATAGATAATATTGATTTCTGCTTTTACAGTAGCGATGATTGCTCATTTCGTTTTATTAAACATTAGTTTCAACTATCAGTTGACATATTGTTTTGTCTCTTCATGTCGTTTTGTTGGTCTTCCTACCTTCACTTTCAATCGACTCGAAATCTAATCTATTTTGCAAAGTAAAAAGATCAATCTTTTCACGAGTAAAAAGCGAGGTAAACAGCTCGAATGTTTTCTGGTTTGTTTTCCAACATGTCAATCAATGGGTGGAAATAAATTAGTGATCATTCCAGCATATCACATTCTAGCACAATCAGTGTTAGTTTGTAAAAAATACAGTTGTTAACCTATTCTTTTTGAAGAATATATTTTTGCAGTTTTCAATCTGACATACTGAGATAGAAATCCATCCACATCTACAAACATTCAAGAGAATACCAAGACTACCAAAAATACCAACAGTAGTGTGAATGTTAGAGAAAAAATATTTGTTGCTAAGTCAAAAACAGCTCTACTGATTTGGATGACACATAGCATGAAGATGGTCTGTACTCTAGATTGAAAATCATGGTCTTGGATTGAGACATATTTTCATTCTAGTAGATACTGAAAATATGTCACAAGCAATATATCATAAAGTTTTTTCCCTACATCTTTTGATATGCAAACTGCTAGTGCATCGTGTTTGGTTGAAGTTGCTGTGTAGAAAGAGTGTATAAAACTAATATATCATAAAGTTTTTTCCCTACATCTTTTGATATGCAAACTGCTAGTGCATCGTGTTTGGTTGAAGTTGCTGTGTAGAAAGAGTGTATAAAACTAAAATACAGGACTTTGTCCTCAGTCAGTTCTACTGTTGATATGTATCTATTACATTGTAATTCATTATGTAGTATGTCAGTTATTGCAGATACATTATTTCTCTTTTCAGGTCATCCACAAAGACACCTGTCAAGATCATTAATATTATCAGGTCTGAAAATCATACATCAAATATCGTCAGTAACCGAAGCAATGTCGGCCACTTCAGTGCGGTCCGATTCACGAAGTGAGTCACGCGCCGAGCGGTCAGCGCCATCAACACTGGCAAGGTGAAGTGTAACTGAGTGGGTGTCCAGTGTTCAAATATTCACGAGTGTGAACGAAACGAAAGAGTGTCTCGGTCTATTTCTGTAACCGCTGAAGGCCTCTGAAGCCCGACTCGCGGCGAACGTTCCCCGAAGAAATTTTATAACTTGCAACTCTAACTTCCTCTGATTACCTAACACTCGTACAAGATTTCATTCCAAAATTTTATGATGCATTCCCATGTTCGAGTACTTAAAGTGCTCGAAATACACTTGACGTTAAGCATTTTATTGAGTCATTAAATTCTATAGATATTTTGATTGGCGATGGAGTGCCGCAAGGGCGCATATTTGACCCACTGCTTTTAAGTTGAACATCAAAGCCCAAATTAAATTGATAAATTAATTCAATATGAATAGTAAAATTTAAAAATCGAACAAACCATAAGTAAAAGCAACATACCAAATACAATAGGAACAGCCAATAATCCAATAGTGTCACGAAACACTCAAGTCAAAACACAATCACAGAAAAGTACAAAATTCGCTAAACAAGACGTTCGAGAACTTGACGAAGGTTAAAAGAAACTGGATTCGTCAGAGAAATCGGGCGGTTTTGTCGCCGGCGGCGGGACGCGTCGGGTCGTTTTCGAAATCGTAACTAAACTATGAAAATTTTGGCGGCTGGCCGAGGCGGGCGGGCGGAATTCGCGTGGGCGGATGCAGGCATCGCCATGGGTTGGATAACGGACTCGTCATATGTGACGTCGCTGGTGCAGAGGTGTTTTCCGCTGAAGATAGAAGCTGATCTAATGCTGTAGCATTGTTGCAAGTTGGGATAGGGTTTGAGCCAGCACTAATGGGTTCTGTTGATATGGGTATAGTTCCTAGTAGCAAATTACTTACAGTTATTTCGTACTTACAGTTATTTTCCCTTGAATTATTTCGGTGTAACTGAATTTTCTTGGTCCCTCTTATTTCTATATTTTAACTAATGACTGAATACCTTATTATGTAGCTCATATACTTAATCTAGAAAATAAAGATCTTATCACACAATTGCTTAGTCTTAAACAGTATCTACCAGTCTATAAATTTATTGTTGTTTATTCCTTATTGTAAATAAACTCAACTACTACTAGTCTCCTTTACCTGCAGGTCAAGTCTAAAAACCCCTATTATAACATTTTTTTGCAATTTGTCCGAATATTCCCACAAAACTTTTTCATTTTGCATTTTAAAGCGGTATATCATCGTATAACAAAAAAGTGAAGTTAATAATACACCCTTGTTCTCAACCCGTGATCTGACAAACAACTCCAATTTTATTGTCGTTCATAAATCAGTTGGAGTCGTAAATTTTTCTTCAACATTCGCGTCTGATATTCCCTTGGCAACTGGAGAAGTCAGGTGACCTATAAATCAGCAGGTGAATAGTGTCAACACTTATGTTTTAGAGTACGTGAGTGATGAGCTAAATGCATTTTGAGACAATGATAGACTGTGGATTCGGTAGTGGCCTTTCTACACATTTTGTTTGTAACTGTTATTTAGGTGGACGTTGTTTTAAAGAATTTCGTTGTAAAAGTCAGGTGAGATATGATTTCATACAGTTAGTCTGATATAATATCAGTGTGATTGACGAAGCCTCTCAAAGATGTTTTAGTTACTTGTTTTACTATAGATAGGTATTAGCCTCATCCTTTCTAAATACTAAATGCATAAGTAAATCTCTCTGTCTGCCTGTCAGTCTGTCGGGCTTGGGCTACGGGATTGTTGGAAAGAGTTACCGCGGCACTGGTACATACATAAAAGGCCTACGACGGGACACGACGGTTTTTAGTCTAACCTTTATCTCTGCTAACCCACAGTGGGAGGGGCACTTGACGATTTTTGACGTCGTTAAAAAAAAGTCGGGTTTTGTAGTCAAAACTTCTTAACCGATTTAAATGAAATTTAAAAGTAAGCGTGTTTTTAAGTAATGCAACGTGGTTATAACTACGGCGTTGGCATAAGCTTTGACATTCTCAGTTTTTTTTTCAGGGCCGCCAATTTCATTTAGACAAATGCAACTTCTAACTTGCTACCGCATAACAAAAAACTTCTAAACTCACAAAATTTAAGTGGCGCAAATAAAGAGCCAAACACATAAGAAACACGTTTCTTTTTCATCATTTATGAAAACAATATTATTTCTTAAAGATCAAAGACAAGATACGTTATTATTGTATCATTAATTGCTTCATTATTACCACTACAAAGCATGAATGAGTTGAGATCACAGGAAATCTATTTCAAACTGGAGGATGAACAAACAAACAATATTTTAAGATATTTTAGTGTGGGATAAGCATCCTGTTTGAATATATCTATACTAATATAATAAAGAGGAAAAAAATGTGTTTCTATGCAGAAGGCTCCAAAACGACTGAACCGATTACATAAAATATTTCACTGTTCAAAAACAACTTTGGCCTCGAGTAACATTCACTATAGCATATCCTATACGAGCAGTAGTTCTCACGGGACGCCGGTGAAACCGCGGGAAAGTGGCTAGTTTTACTTAAGAGGGCACACTGCAAACTTCAAATCAGCCGATCGTTTGTTTGGGCTCATATAAATCAGTATGAAAATGAATGGTAGTACGTACATTACAAAGATCATGTATTTAGCCGGTAGGTATCAGACTGACTGAAAACTTTGTTTGGAACAAGATCATCTTTAAAAAAAAACTGGGACATTGGGTCAACTGTAGGCCAACTGTTTATATGTATATGTATGCAAGTATGTATGTCTAAATAAGACGGTATGTCATAAGTGGGTGTTGGTCTAAGTAGGTATGCTAAGAAGTATAGATCAGCCAAAGTATGTGTATGTATTGTATTTGAGCTATGGGCTTACGAAACAGGATGCATCTACATTCCTTTCTTAATACTTCATGTGAAAAATGTTTCATTCGTCAGGTAAGTTCTAGCAAAGTTTTTATCAGATTTTAACACTTGAGTAACCTGGAAATGCTCAACGTTACCTAGATCAAGCATTATTTGAACGTGTTTCCATCGTAGCGATTGACGTAATTATGATAGAGATGTATCTTCGAGCTTTCTTTAACATTGAGTTGGTGTTTCAGTACTTATCAGCTTTTTACACTTAAATACTGACAAAGTAAGTTTCTGTGATATAGTAACCGTTTTTGAGGTTGTAATATATCAAAATACAGTAAGTAGCTATGGTTAGCGGGCCATATACCTACACTACATAATTATATATTCTAATATTATACAGCTTAAGATTTTTTGTTTGTCTACTGGAAAAGTGAAAAGTTCTTATTTTGTTAGATACCTCATTTATCAAGTTAGATTACAGGCTACTTTTTAAACTGGGTTTTGCGGAGATGTTCTTTTGTTACGCATGTGAACCTTTGGGCGGGATGTAGTACAAAATAGGATTGTATCAGACATTTTAGATTCCGTAACGTTGATCGAACACATAGATACCGATCCAAATGTTTGTACGAATAGTGATACATAAACAAATGATCAATTACTAACTCTCGCGTGATTTGGCAAACAAGGTGCGCGCGCGCAGCCCAGTGATGCCGATAGCAAGCGTATCGATGACTCACTCTTGCGTTGAATTAGATGAGTAAATGGTTACGTTGATACATTTTCTGATGATGATGCTGAAGGTAGAAATGTAGATAGAGTAGGTTTAGAACTCGTGGTTGAAGACCGAAGCTCATGAATTGTGTCTCACGTCTATCTACGTAAAGAAAAATAATTCATATTATCTTATCTTGGTAATTGGGTAAATGCAGGATCAAAGAGGGGACAAAATGATACGCACATTACAGTTTTCTTGATTCTTCTGATTAATCCTTTGCCTTTCCTACTATTCCTAACTATGCTTTACCAAACTATGCTTTATTCATAAAAGTCTGGAATAGATGATCAAGTTCATTGCAAAGTCCTGTGAGACCTAGTTTTATGCCTGTATTAATGAACACTAGCTTCCGACTGCGGTTTGACAAGAATCCCGTCTGCACGCGTATAAAAAGCCTAGCCGTATAAGTATAAAAAGCTTTTGATAAAAGTCTATCGGGAGTGAGATATTGTTTTAATTTCTGATATGAATGTAATGTTTGATAATTTTATCTTCTCATTTAACTGTAACTTTAACAAATTCTTTAGTCACTAACGTTTTGGACTTGGCTAGCTTTGAGAGCCAACCTTCATTTATATTACGTTTCGATTATGGATTAGAACAGATGTAAAACATAAATACTAACCATCCATTTGTCAAGAGACTTGATTACTCATAATTTAATTTGTCAAACATGTGTAATGTATATATCTTTATATACATATAGCATAGCATTCATTAATCATATGCTTTAGATGCGATTGCAACATTAATACTATTGTTTAAAACTTCTAAAGAATTCTACAATGATTTAAGATATTTTCTGAGTGATTAATTGTATTGTGTATGTTCAATTCGATTGTTTTATTCGGTTTGATGTCCTTTGTTGTTTCTAAAGACTGATTGGCCTGAGTACATATAGCTTGATCAAAATCAGTAGTAAGGTTAGCCATAGACAAATTTTTACCGATTTTACATTTCTCATTAATTAAAACTCTCGATTTATCTCGATTTTCAGTCAGTTAACAACATTTTTCATTGCTACCAAAAAAATTAAGATGACACATAAAAATTATGAAATTGTAGTCGACAACAGCTAGCACCACAAAAAACCTAAAAATACGTGTTTTTTTACTGAAAAACAATTCTCAGAATAATAGTGATTGTGAAGATATTTTACGTACTATTACTAATGATACAGGTTGTCATCCAATTAGCTAAATAGTGGGAGACGAATATAATTAGCTAGAAGTATGTAGGCGGACTGTTGTTTAAGTGTCTCTAACATCAACAGCTGTTTGTTCAACAATATGAGGTAAACAGCAGATGAGCCAACAGTAACTAATAAACGTGAAAAAGTTTTGTGAACAAAGTTCATGGTAGATTCAAAGTAGTTGTGTAAGTTTGTACATACATATGTATATGCCTGTAACTGATTTATATACTGTATGCTATCTTAACCACAATTCTTTTCTTATTTTTATAGTCTCCCAGTCTACCTATTAAAATAAATAAAACTGCAAACGAAACTGAAAAAAAGCAGTCGCACTCATATATTCGATGCCAGCAAAAGAAACTTTGATGATTCTGAAAAACCACATAAACTGCTACTAGATAACAACTAAGAAGATGATTAAAAACCAAAAACCAGTTTCATAGAAAATGCAATCCACCAAACCCATAAACCCACCCAAAGTTAACCGAAACATTACGACACGAATACCTGCCATCAAATCTAAAAGAGTACCATAGACACATCAATAAGATATTAATAGAACAGCAACAGTGGTGTCAGAAATAGACAATAATGTATCTACAATGTTACACCCACAGGCG
The DNA here is from genome assembly GCF_030705265.1 of Helicoverpa armigera. NCBI lineage: Eukaryota > Metazoa > Arthropoda > Insecta > Lepidoptera > Noctuidae > Helicoverpa > Helicoverpa armigera. Next base: position 2,754,805 of record NC_087145.1, on the reverse strand, counting down.
ATCTGAAGGGCAAAGATTTTCAAACATCCCATCACCTGAATGAAATAGTTCGCCTAATTAGGTTTGGGTTTTTTAAAGATGAAGAATGCACTTGTGACGTAGTACAATTAGCCGTATTGATCGAATTTAGCGATGAGTTTATTGATAAAGAATTTAATGTAAGGAATGAGACTGTAATGTTTTGAATAAATTAGATGATGAAGCTGGTTAAGATGGCTCCAGAATAAAATGAAAGTAATAATGTTATTCACGACGAAGATGATGATGATCACAGACAAGAAATTGTAAATGCTATTGGAACAAAAACGGAAATTAAACCAGTTCAAGACAATTGTAATTGTAAATTTAAAATCGAAAAAAAATGCACCGAAATCTTATCTGAATGAGATGCAAAAAGATACAGTTCAATCAATTAACTAACCAAATAATTTGAATGCTGTCTCAAATTAAAACGTTCTCGCAAGCGCCGAGGTTGACGCTAATTTCTCCAACGGCTTATACATTGCACTTGTGCCAAATGTTTAGAATTTTAAAATAAACTGTGACATTGTGAGTTATTTAGCAATGCCACGGGAAGACACTGATGCTGAACGGTTTACAACTATCATAAACCGTTGTTTTTGTTGTACGAACTATACGGTTAATCATAACGAAGAGGAGGGTCACGATGAAAAGATTATAAATATGGACGACTAGCTGTTCCTCGTGGTTTCTCCCACGTCCTGGAAAAACCGCTCTCCTCAACCAGGTCAAAATCACGTCCTTTCTCAGGCTGTAGACTATCTATCTACCAAACATTTGGTTTAGTAGTTATAAGGTTATGTAGGCAAGAAATAAAGGATTGCAGAACACGATTAATCGGTCATCGAAACATGAGTCTCGAAGACTTATGAGCGTTGCATTCCATAGTAACGAACGTAAAATATTTACAGGCTTAAGATATTTTCGTTTCTCATCAAAGTCATTAATCATCTAAAATTTAGCTCAAGTTTGTTAACTGACTAGATTTGACTGAAGATTGATATTTCCCATTCAATGACCTGAATATTTTTTAAACCACAGGGATATAAAAATCTTCTTCTCTTATTGTAAAAGAGAGTGTGTTCTCCTGTGAAAGTTAAGCTGATCCCGAGGTTGAATTCAGAGCTGACTGACATGATGAATGTCCTGAAAGATCATATATTTGTGGAGATTCTTGTGTCATTGATAGTTGTTAAATCGGTTTCACCTGCATCACACGAGAACCCCTTACGAACCCGTATAAAAAAATTGCCTATAGCCTTTTTAAATGGGCTATCTGACACTGAAATAATTTTTCAAATCGGAGTATTGATTCTTGAGATTAGCGCATTCAAACAAACTCTTCAGCTTTATAATATTAGAGTTTTAACCAGATATATTCATATTCATATACCTAGATATATCTTACATAAATAGCAGTCCAAGTATTGATGATTTCATAGGAAACCCTAGCTATAATGGTTTCGTGCAGGAAGCAATTTATTCGTTACAAGTAAACGCTGTTATTGCTGAAAATCGACGGCTCAGCGTTACGACTAACATCTGCTATCAGTAAATTCGGAAATCTCTCAGAATTCATGAGTACCTTGGTATAGTAGAATAATGCAACGATGGAAATAGGATTCTAAGTATTTGCCATTGAAATTGTGAAATAAATTATGGCTTGGTTTGGTACTTAAGTATTTGCCTTTTGCGACATGTTGTTTATATTTGTCTTAGACCTCTTACACCTTCTCTTTCAGGCACTTGATATTTTCTACATCAGTAATGTACTACGTAGTTAAATTCATTTAGATTTCGAGTACGTATAACGTACCTAGGTATATACCTTTTATTATGGTATTCGAACAACAGAAGATATTTTATACATAATGCCCTAAATTCAAAATAGCAAATCTCCATCTCCATCCATATCTAGAAAAAGTAGTTCCATAATCAATACCAAAATATTTTCAAAGGCGACAACGTGACTCAGGTCAGGTCACTTCCAAACGACTCTTAGATAAGAACATTGCTAGCTATGAAGATGTAAGAAAGCTTAGAGAGTCCACAATAAATCCTAATGTTTTGATTTAGAAAATAGTTGCTTGCATAATAACAATAATTTATGTTGTTTACAGATTTCGGATAAACTAATTTAAGGAGATCGGAATTTGTATTTCAATAACAATGGTTATATAAATGAATGTAGATATGTAAGTGTTATTACAAATAGCAACTAATTTACAAGATGGAAGCGATGGAAGCTATTATAATAATACTTATAAGCATGAAAAAAAGGAGAAAACGTTGAATTCAAGAATATAACCAACACTTAATATCGTACTTGAAAAAGATATTCATATTTAAAAGGTAACACTAGAAGCATAGTTATCATCAATGGTCACTTAGCCGGCCAGGATTGTGGGATAGTTCGAAAGTGTTACGCTCAGCCTGGTACACAAAGAGCTCCAGAAGTATGGACTTCTGACGGATGGACGAAAGAATGAACTTCAGAAGAATTCTGACGCTCCCCCCACCCACTGCACCCACTTTGAGAGGAGTCATTTGATGATTTCCTATATAAAAAATAGTTGTACTAAGTTTTTATCCTACCGAAATATGTACCTAAATCAAACGCCAATCTCATATTCGAGTTCGATACCTTTCCCAGTTGTCCAACATCACACATCTGCGTCCCAATCATTCTTAACTCCAGTAATAGACACAAACCTATCTACAACCCCATTCATTTCAAATTCTGCATCAAAATCACCAACCATTTCATTTTCATCTCACAATGACCCCAAGCAAACAAATTGGCGACTGCAATATATATTTATAACATTTTTCATAATTACATTTCATATTTCGTAACTCTTTGACGAGGTGTTGGCTGGTAGCCATCGAGAGAGAGACACCAGATATATTTCCGCTTGAGTGCGAAGAGGACAGGTGATAATCTTGTGTGAAAAATATTTATGCTAAGGCCCTCTGTTGCTACGAATGGTCTATGAATAGTTTAGTCGGTTCACTCGCGAGATATTTTTGTCTCACTTTTCGAAGGTTAAGACTGCTTACTAGAAACTGTTTTGCCGAGAATTTTCTGGTTAGACTAACGTTCTCAGGAGTTCTATTTGATTTGTGGGTAAAGTTTAACTTTTTTCACAACCGCGATCTTTTCTGCCACAATAATTTTAAGTACCTATAAAGAAAAGTTTGTCAGTGCATAGGTTTGTTACTTCTTCACACACAAACCGCTGAATGGATTTTGATAATACTGAATAATAATTATTAGTTTAGTTAATATTTTGGAATAACATCTTGATTTTTTTATACGGGTGCGTAAAGGTGCATTTTTATGCGGGTGAAACCGCATGCGAAAATCAGTACCCACTTACATGATTTGGCAAAACAAATTTTACAGCATTTGAAACGATTAGTTACTCGTAAATAGTAACAAAACACAGGTTTCCAGATACTTTTTACATTTCCAGCTAACCACCATCTTAAAGACATCATAAATTAGTAGATACTATTCAACTGAATTTAACCATTTGACAGTACATAAGACTTGGTTAATTACGGAAACATAAAAATGTTATAGCGTTGTAACGCATGCGCAGTGTCCGTGGAAAAGCTTTGTTTCCTGGATTCAGGTGTTGAAGAAAACAACTATTCTGTAATTTTCTCTTACCATACGTATAAAATTTGCGGAATAATAAAATACGTCTGCTTCTGTACATATTGTGTGTTTGTGAAAGTTAGTTCTAAAGTTCACATATCTATCCTAATTCCGTTCACTCTAATTTATCTCATTTTCAAGTACGAGTGCAACTAGTGTGACGTTTCTTTGGAGCCTTTAAATACCTATTTTAGATAAAAACATTAGACTTTGGGTCAAGTAAAAATAAAAGCTTCATTGAAACTGTTCAAAGCTTTCCAGAAAAGCAGATTCACACCATATACCATGAACTGCCACTGACGGCGGTCGCAGCAAACAAATGCCAACCTGACATCTCCCATGTTTGTAGAAATTATTGGAGCAGATTCTATATAGGCTAAAATACTAATATGTAATGAGATCCAATTCACCACCTACTGCGTTAACACAAGATACCGTGTGTGAAATGTGAATACACATTTATATTGTATTTGTACTGTAGGTCAATGAGCTATAAGCTTCGAATCCACCTTAAATATTCAATACACAATCTACTGCCAGAAATCTTGTTATACTTGTAGATCAATTTTGCATTCTATACCAACATTGTATATAAGTATTGAAATATCTAGTCGGTTGGAAACTATATATTGTACACTTATTTAAAGGCCCGAAACGTCAAATAAATTGAGTATATGCTTCAAATTCTTTAACATAATTTGCCTAGCCTTTTCCAAGTAGGTACGTTGGGGTTGGTTTCCAAATTAACCGAATGCAGCTGAGTATCAGTATTTTACATGGCAGTGCATCTAAGTAGTATGGGGATTAACTCAAATGCTGTAATTGTTCTAATAGAAAGAAGGTGTTGGAAGCAAGATCACAGAACTCGCACAATGTCATAAGAAGATAACATGCACATTGTATTGTATATCTTATTACTATGATTAATACAACCTGACCTCGACCAATTAAATTTAATAGGTCAAACAGTAAAACTAACAAACAGCAAAGATATAAAATCAATGAAGAGCCACAATAAAATATATATTTAATACAACAGTAAACGAAATATATTCAGCTTGTCTGATAATATGTTTAAATGGAGTATTTTATGAGAAGCAAGCTTGGAAGAGTGTCAGAAGTTAGACACCAACTATTCTGATGCATAAACAGAAACGTTCGGATTATTACTGAGAAATCATTTTCAAGGATTTAGGTTATGTCATCTGAGTCAAGGTTGTCTCCAGGCTGTTTTGGAAATTGGAATAATGTAAGAACATTATGCTATAATTCTACAATAATAGTACCAATATCTTGTCTTCATCATATAGAATGTCTTTTGTTTCATATATTTTAATTTGTGGTATCTATTCGGTCTGTTTCGAGATTCTATAAAACTACCAACAATCGCTTTTAATTTATACCTTTTTATTTTATGCATCTAATCCTATTTTACGTTATAAAATAATCTGCGTCGATTCACTATTAAAATATTTTTGCTTCTTGAGAAAGTTATAAAATATTTTGTTTAGTTTCGCGAGCTTGTTTTTGCATCAGTTTCAAGAAAATGATATCACCAAACGAATGCATTGGTTGAACTTTTCAATGTTTATTTATCGACAACTGGTTCGGCAAAACATTGTTTGGTTGCAACATCACTTCGCTGAAAACAATTCTAGTCCAGACTAGCCTGAAAATATATAAAAAGATAGTTTATGTGAAAAGTATATAGTCGGTATTATCTATTAATCAAAAATAGGAACACAGCATACAAAAAAATATGTTCACAAAGTAATATTTTTAAAACATCACCACTTTGGAGTGAGTTAAAACTAAAAACGTAGAATAATTTCACAACAGGTCATAAACCGGCTAAGAGCAAAATTTTCAATTAGATATAAGTTAACTTCTGAGTTAAATCTGAATACCTAAATATGGCTGCCCGATATATTTTCAAAACAAAACCCTTCAAAACGTCAAACATATTTTTCACATAAAAGAGATCTAGCAATTGAAAAATCTACCTTAAATCACCAGAAAAACAACAATATAGGCTAATTATCCCACTAAATCAAATACACGATCCACAGGTAAGTCAATCAATACGCTCCTAGAAGCCAAGAGACCGACATTAATGATCTGCTGCTAGTAAACGATTGGGCTGAACAAATTATTATCTGTAACTGACAAGAGCAATTAATGTCTACCACATAGAACAATGAGCAGGAATGTTTTGGCTCGACGATCAGAGCCCTTTGACAGGTGAGACGGGATTCTAATGATACCGGTGTGATTGGTCCATTGCATAGTTCGGTTGTAGTTTCTAGTGCAGTTCTATAAAGCCACAGTTCTCGTCAATGAACCATAATTCAATAATGCTCTAAAGATGGCTAAAACAACCATAACTGAAATTCAGGAGCCGTGTGGAAGAGCAATTCTTTTGATTAAAATATCTACCAGTCCTTGTATAAAGTAATGAACTTTTTAGCCAAGATAATGGTCATGTGAGACAATGGACATATAACACATAGAAAGTGGTGAAGGGTGGGCCTATTGGGGGCTGTCTATGTGTATGTTTTTTTTATGTCCAAAAAGTACTGATTTTCAGCCTAATCTGATTAAATGATTTTGATTGAATGTCTTTGTAATTATGTAGTCAATTCAATAGCTGCTTGCTGCTTGATTTTAAATAAGTTATATGAATGATTGTAATCCCTGAAAACTTAGATATTTTAAATTCGTTTTGAATGAAGTTACTTCGCAGGGCTGGTGTTTTTGTCAAAACAACACCATAAAGTTACTTTAACTGATCGTTTGTGAGCACGTTAATTTTAGTTATTACCTCACTTGAAGACGTTACAAGGAAAAATATTGGTTCATGTCTTGCAAGGAATATTGAGTTTGGTTCCACTAGTACTGGTAATATTTAGTTCGTAAATAGCTTTGAAAATAAACATCCTCATTCGCGTACATTTTACGATTGTTTATGTTACGCATATTTTGTGGGAAGACACAAATGACCGCAGTTTGATTTAACATTGACTTCAATTTTTTGCGTAATTTGTGATGTCTTCCGAATTTTGGAGATGTTGGAGATAGAAATTGGAGATAGTAAAAATACTTTACAAGTACCTACTAACATACTAAGTAATAAATTGACTAGAAGCAACTGATTTATTATAGGGAAATTAGTCATTAGCATTAAAAGTCAGATAATATAGCCCACGAACAAAAGAAGACATGCTGAACCGACCCCAAATAATAAACTGGGTTATCTAGAGATTATAGTGGTAATGGAATTAACAGAAAAAAAACTTCCAATACATATGATTCATGAGACACTAACTGAAGACGACTTTAGACGACTAAAAAAAACTTCAGCTACCAAGGCTGCACGTGGTCATAAAAACTTCTACCTGCCATTGTATTAATTAGCCGTATCATTCGTGTCTTGGCAAATGTAGCTTATTACAGAGTAAAAGTTCACTTCTGACTATCCGATGGTTGGTATCAGATTGGCAAACCACCAGCCGTTAACCGAATGAGAGTTTAGTCACACGATGCGAATTCATGTCTTGTGACATTTTACTTAGTAGGCCAAAGAGTATCTTTTTTTTTGGGAAATCATCAAATGATGAGTGCCAGACTCCTACTGACTAAAACCCACCATGTTCCTTCTTAAGTCCTTTATGTACCAGGGTCGCGGTAATTCTTTCGAACAATTCCGCAGCCCGTCTAAAGAGTATCTAAAGTATGATGAAAAGGCAGAGGTAGACTTAAGATAAAGATTGCCTGAAAGATGATATGAATAAGAAGGGAGTGAAGATGATATGAATGAGAAGCAAAAAACATAAGGCCTGCCTACTCCAGGTAGAATTGGGAACAGGATAGGAACATGTTAGTAGCTGAGAGTTAAACTATCGAGTGAAAAGTAAGTTAAGAAGTGTTGGTGTTTGTTTGTTAAAATTTAAAGCTATTTAGAAAATACCCCGACGAATTTCGATTGGTAATAAGGCTTGGCAATAATGATTATGCCCTCACAAAGTGCAATTTGCATGTCTAAAATTAAAATTAGTGCATCATTAATGTACCAAACAGTACCTACTAATTAGTACTGTACCATTAACTCAATATATAAAGGCCACGCCCCAAATAGTAGAAGTACCAGGCGATTAGTAAATGAAAGAGATGTCGGTCGTCGGCATTTAACGCGACACGGCGGAAGTCCCGACAGGTGGCGCCTCGGGCCAGGTCGTCGATCCACTTCATGAAACTAGAGTGAAGTATACCTGACGTTTATAAAGATCTATGTGGATACTGCACATAGTTGCAGTGTGACGTACATTTGAGGTTGAGTTTTCAGGAGTCAGGTGCGAATGCAATCTTAATTTATATTGATTTTATGGGATGACCCCTAGTCCGATATTAGAACAGTGTGGTTCTCTAAAAAGGTCAATCATTTAACGAAGGAGTCATGCTTCTTTTTATCTGGGCGCTTGAAGTATAAGTAAAAGTACTATTCTATTTTGTTCGTAACGGGTCTGACTGGGCGAGATTTAAACCGTTTACCAACGGTTGGAATGAGCTGTATAAACAATTGGTAGCCATATCCCATTTTTCCAGTCTAGTTATCTTTCCTATTTACAATATACAGTACACTACAGTTTGCAATCTACTTCTATAAGAAATTTTATCTACGTTTTCAACCCCCTGCATACATAGCGGATAATGACTCAAAGACACTTTCGATTTATATCATCAGTACTAACGAAAGCTCATCACGATTCAATTTAGTTCAGAATGAGTCATATCCAACAAATAGATGGAGGAATATGTGGTGTAGGCGATCAGCCAGGCAGCTGTCAATACTTCAGCTGATATCGCTAACTAACACGTTATCGAATGTGGGACTTCAGACGGCACAGCGATTCACTGAGCTGTAGGTATCTAGGATATTTATTCTAGTTAAATTCAGCGAAGGGTAACGTCATGTCAGTTTTCTAAGAAAGGTAAGACAGTGTACAAGTCACAAAGATTAGGTTCCAATAAAAAGGTGGAATTGTTACACATTGTGAAGGTGATAATGTGCACTTAAAAAATTAAGCTTCTATTTAAATGGAGCCTCATACTTCTTCAGTTATGTTTAAATGTAACACTGAATGAGCCAGCTGGCTACTGAGAAACTCAACATGAGAAAACCCAGTGACAAACAAAGAAGAATAGTATCGAAACCGACATGATTTTTTATACTATTATAGACTTTTCACATTCTGCATTTAACCGTAGATATAGTGTACACCTTTACCATTAAATAGTCTGGGTGGAAATGATCTTATAGTTCGCGTCATATTTCTTTGCTATTCTGAATTCTTGCAATTTTGACGGATCACGCATGCGTAGAAGTATTTTCACCATATATGTTTTGACTATTGTGAAGTAACTAAATTCAAACAAGTTCTTTCCAATGGCTAACTTCATGATTGCAAAGTTACGTGGCGCGCACTGTAGAGGTAATATCACAACAATTACATAAATGAAAACATTAACACATATCTGCAATAATATGTGAATGTAATGAATGTCAATAAGAACATCTTAAAAATACCAACTGACCTATTACCCTTGTTATTGACGTCAATGAACGAAAAAAACTTCGAAAACACGTAATAGTTTTAATAGTAGTGGAAAGCAAAATAATTATGTAAATCTCCCCACGAATTTATGAGGTGTTCGCATACCAATACCCTTTCTATTCAACGCTAGTAAATAATTCTTATTATTAAATTTCTTATTTTGTGACATAGATAAGTATATAGGTAAGTATTTCTGCAATTTATACACAAAAAGTCATTTTAAAGCGGTTTCACGATAGGAACTTCTGTTCGTACCGAGATAAAATATAGCCTATCTTACTCGGAAAGAGTGTAGCTTTCCGACAGTGGTATAATTTTGAAATCGGTTCAGTATATTTGAAGCCTTTTGGGATACCAACAAACAAAACACATTTCCTCTTGATTACTTATATCTATTAGTATAGAACTATAGACAAACAGACAAGGCGACAAGACGACAATATGTCGGCCTACATTCAGGCTCAAAGGTTCCGTACAAACGTGTCTGTCTGTCTGTCAATCTGTCAGTCCTTCGCCACTATTTTGTTTGTGCAAGACAACCAAAACAAAAGTGTTATGGGCTTTTATTAGATGTACAGTCGATGACAACAAGTGAATGCATAAAGAATTTGATGTAAGGGGTAGTAGTAAGGAACTACGTCCCGCATCTGGATAAAGAGTAGCTTTTGCCTCCTTCCTCAGTCTATTCAAACTTTAATTGGTTTAATAGTTATGGGGTCTAAACAGGCTTGAATAGACAGACATAGTCTTCGCGTTTATTAAATAACTGATGATTACATTGTTATGTATATTTTTAGGTATTTGTAAAAACATAGAAATGCATAAATTCATTAATTTTATATCGGTATATAACTGTTCTGAAGGTTGGATCGAGAAACTTTTTGTTTTTAAAGTGGTTTATTACTGTGAAGTAAAAGATTTTTAAGAGAAAATTAATAGACAAAAGTATCGACATAGGTGCTCAAAAACCACCCATTAGTTTGCCGAGCTTTTCCCTGATCCTGACTTACAGCTTTTGAGAAGTTATTAGTAGTTTTAAATAAAGGTCCGTAGACCTTAATAATTTTGTTTGGTAACAGGAAACATTTGAAAAAGTCTGTTTATGCTGATGTATATGTACAAGTTAGTATGCATAGTTAATCTAGAGAAGTATTTATGATCCCTTTTTTTGAGAAGCCCTTGAATTTTCATATTTTCAATATTTCAATGCAATTTTAACCATTATTAATTTGAATCTAATTAAAATATTATCGTCACAAAATTACTCATTTTATCAACGTAAAAAATAACGCTCTTGTAAACTTATACTACAAGCGTAGCACTTTTACGAATCGGCTACGAAATCTCGTAGCAAAGTCGTAGGCGTGCGAACAAATTTTTAAAAAATTGTTCAGTATTATTTCTCATATCATGTCGTACGGAGTGTAGAGTGATTTAAAAGAAAAATCTTCGAATCCAAAAAGAATATCTTTAAACAGATCCATTTGGGATCGAGGTCAGATCTGTCAAAATCTGGAACTAATGTCACAGCTTCTGAAAACATGTCAAGTGTGACGGTGACAATTAGCAACGTGACCTTAAGATGCCTGACCTCGGCATTATTAAATGGCGGCTATTTTATATATTTCACAATTGTGGTGCAATACATACTTGTGTATATTTTTCTAACGTTATTCTACATGATTTTTGCCTGTATCAAAACGTTTTCACATCGAAATAAAAATTAATTTGGTCAATGTTAATCGTTTTTATTACCCTATCGACGTGGGCTGATATCTTATATCCACCATTAATCTTTTCGCAAATACGTAACAATTCTGTCACATGTGTATTTATAATTGTTATTTTTAGATTGACTTTTGTCACCTGTCCAAATATAACTTAGTTTAGGTGTATATGTTTAAAGCTGCATGCAAAGCTGTGTGGTCCTGGAAAGCATAGAGACTCGCGAAATTTGCGAGAATTATTGGTGTTGAGGAGGCGTGCGTCGGCGCAGGCGCTCGGTTCGCAGTAGCCGAAATATCTCGGCCGACGCCGGTCAAAAATAGTAGCGCGACGCGCGCGCCGGCCCGCTGCATACAAAAGTGGCGAGCCGCTCCACCAACAGCTCGCCTTATCAAATTTCCCTACCCACACCCGCCCACTCACTCTCCCAGTACCCGCATGCGTTAGTATGTTAGCACAGGCTGCGATATTAGCCGGTTACGCGTCCACTTGATCCTGTCCTGCGACACAGAAGCACTGAGCGACATCCGAAGCATGAATTAGTAACATCACTCTTCACTTACACAGTTCGTTGTCACTATAACACTGCTCACTTAGACCGCGAGTGACGAAGCGCACACGATCGGCGCCGGCCACCACTGAACTGGTGGCACGGACCCGACTCACGCGCCGACGTTCCCAAAATATCCAGCATTGTGTACACAACACTTATAACACCTAGGCTTTAGTATAAATCTCGGCGAACTTATAAATAGTGCGTTTCGATACGGCGAAGGTATAAAGATGCGAATGCAATGGTTGCTATTAACCTAAATGATTTGGCCTGGATTGATATCAGGTGTGCCGTTCTACGTACGCTTGTGGCTAGACAAAATGGCGGACTTTACTTTTATTTGAATTAAAGAAATTACTCACTGGAATATGACAATATTGGCAAAGCTTGACAGCAGGATAAGAGTTTGAATTAAGGAGCTTTTGGATTCAAGTTCAAAATATTAGTAAATTACCATTTTGGGAACATAACTTGAAATAATGTTACCGCAAGTTACCCCTTAACCTGAAACTAAACTAAGAAAATATTAACTTTTCTCAATTACCAAACTGAATCTCAAAATTTCATCCCACTGTATCAACCAGCAGTCATTTAGAAAACCAGATTTTACTGAAAACTAAATAGATCATCAAACTCCCAAGAAAGAAAGATCCTAGAATGACCCTTTGACAAACAAAAAATAATCTCTCTAAAAGTATGAATTATAAACAAAGACACCTGCTACAAAAACACAGCCAAGTTTAAAAAATATACAGATTCATATCTTCACCTTGCAACGTAATAATATTATTTCAGAGTCCTTCAGAAACATAAATATAATGATTTACAACAGCTCAGCTGCTACTTGCAATACTGCAAAATCTTTGATTTAGTGTTTTGCTGTTTATATTTATGGGAATTTTGATAGATCTCAAAATATTTATGGTAAAACATTTTTTTCTAGCTTTTACCCGCAGTTTCATCAGCTCCCAAAGCGAACTTCTGCCAGTACCAGGATAAAAAAATATCCTTAATAGCTCATAGCCTTTCAATTAGAAGGCTACCTGACGTTGTAAGAATTACTCAAATCGGTCTAGCAGTCCTTTAGATTCTTTTGTATATCCTAAGTTTATGGAACATTATAAATCTGCTTTGCTTTGTAAAAATTAGGCTTGAGCAAATATCGATTTAAAATGTATGCATCGCTAATCCTCCATATGGTATGCATAATGGTAGCGTGCTGATTAACCATTGTTTTTTTCAGTACGAAAAAAAAAACTACAGTTACTGGCCGTCTTAAATACTGGTATCGCCACACTACGTCTAAGCAAAAGCTCGTTCTCTAAGCTTGTTATGAAAATGTTTTAATGGAGCTTGTCTTCTCAGCTTATACACATGACCTGTACTACTTTAGGTACATAGGTTTTCAGTTGCCAATGGGCGGCAATTTCACGGTAGGTTTTGGTTTGTTTATCGTTACATGTAATTAAATGGTGCAACTCACCCTGTTCGAAACGAAGTAAAATAACAAATAGCACAACAATAATTTGAACTTCATGCCTCCGAACTCAAAATACTCCATGATAAATAGGCACATTGATGTCCAATGTACACTTGCGCTAATTATTCCACCAAGGTTACTATCAAAGACGAGGTGTGCCAAAGGTGAGCTCCAGTGTCGAATGTACTTGCATTGTATTTGTATTTAGGATTTGATTTATATTACAGGTAATATCGCCTGTTGTACTAATATACTAAATGATATAAATAATTGGGATGACTTAAGTTTGTTGTAGGCCTCATCTGCCTAGCCTTTTTCCAAGTTGGTTGAGGTCAGCTTCAACTTTAACTGGATGTAACTGAGTACCAGTGTTTTACATGGAGCGCCTGCCTATCTGTCCTTCTTATACCAGTTGCCTGAGCAAGGTTATACCTCTTGTTAAGACTGGTTGTCAGTCTTTCAGGCTTTTGAGTACCCTTGACAATTGCCAAAGCTGTTCAAAGGATAGCTGGGCCCCAGTAATTTAACGTGCCTTCAGAAATACGTATATCGCTATGACAAGATGGTCCGACATTCACGGACCGACAGATAATTGATCCGTTCGGCTGTTAATAAGCTAAGCAAAAGTTTCTCGATAAGAATATCTGGCAATAATATAGCGCAATAAAACTTTAATAAAAAGATACATTTATCAACAATTTTCAGCAGAAACTGATAGCTACAATATAATGTCAACGCTCCTTTATTTTGACACGCAGAAAACTCAGGCACGTGTTAACAGCGAATTGCGCAATAACATGGCAATAACATCGACAGACATCGTTAAATTTGACGAAATTACCCACAAAAATATACTCGATTCTATGCTTGTTCTTCTTCAGTAAGAAACTAATATAAAGCTTGTCTTATTTTGTGGTAAATTGCGCGCTAACATTCGATGACCGAGACACTGCAAATTTTGAAATACATGAGTGACAAAATGTCTTTATTTAACAAGTATGGTCTTCATGAAAATTATACTGTAAAAGTACTTTGTTGCAGACACGTTTTAGTACGATGAAAAAGGATGATGATACAAAGTCGTAAAGGGTAGTCAAAAGCCAGAAAATCTGACAACCAGTTTGATTAAGGAGTGCCGAGTTGTCCAGGTAACTGGGTTGAGGAGGTCAGACAGGGCAGTCGCTCCTTGTACTCAGCGTACTCAGCGGTACTCAGCGGTATCCGGTTAGAGTAGAAGTCGACTCCAATATAGTTGTGAAAAGGCAGATGGAGAATGGATATGATGCTACAAAATTAACATTTCACTATATTTTGTAAAAAAAATATGTTGATTTATAACGTGCGAAATGTAGCTGAATAAAAATACGTGTTGTGGCCAATATCTGCTAGGGTAACAGTTATTTTGGTGATCGTTAGGTATTTGAGCAGATCATCGAGAAGTTTTGGCGAGTTTAGTTTTTATGTTTGCTCTAAGGTTCAAAGAAAGTTATGTCATGAAGTTCATTATAAGATAAAGAATAGAAGATATGAAAGTATTCATACTTAAGTTGCGTATTAATATTGTAAACGTAAAGAGTTTGTTTGTTTGTTTCCGTAAACGCCCTTATCGAGAAAGGCTGCATGTTATCTATTGGGAGAATAGGCTAGTTTCCTAAAAAATAATAATTAGTCCGTCTTGTAGATTGTCCAAAATTAAGCGATACGTATTTTTTCTTTTTTAAATTGGATCAGAACTTGTTAAGATATAGCGTGTTAAAGTTGAGTGTGACGTCACAAGTTGCTACAATTTTCAGGACACTGTGACGTAAAAGGCCCCCACTCCTAATTTTTGAAGTGTATTATCTTTGTCATTTTATGTTTAATTAAAAAAAGAAAAAATACGTATCCAATATTTTTTGATTATCTAAAAAGCGGACTAAATATTATTTCATTATTTCGACCCTGGACACTACCCTATTGCTTACGGGATGCGGCTGAAATGATAATATCAAAGTTCAAGTTCGGCTAGTATAATATTTTAATGCTCATTATTTATGGTGATCTGAAGTTATTGGCATGGGCCTTAGTGACAAGTAATTCTTGCATTTTATCATGAGATATTTTAATAATGTGATCCTTTGGCGGTTTATACAATAGAAGTTTCCATATGTTTCTTTAGTTGTAGATAAGGATAAGTTGCTCTTTTAATAAGCAATTATTACCTAATAGGTACTCGTCAATATTAGTAAAACCCTACTATTAAATTACCAACTTATTTCTTCGTCATTCAGTATCTATTACTTTTTAAAACTCATTGACCACCACAAACCTGTTTACCTAAATTAAATCACATCTGTAAACTCCCTAGTTTCCCTCACTCAGTTTAGCGCAAGAATCTAATATCATTGGACAGTTCGTCTATAATTAGACGTAAATATATCTACTTCACTTCGCTCGAATGTTTGCCGGACCATTGCCAAACTGTGATGCTCAAAGAATTAGTCATACATTCATTGTCAAGCACATTGTCAAAAACATCATTTATGAATCTGAAAGGACAAACAAATGTGAGAAAAAATGACAAAGTGTAAATAATTCATCATCAGATTTTTCTCTTTGCCACTATTGGGGACAGGCCTCTTCTCATAGAGGAGGAGTGTCTGTCAGCGAGCTACTCGTTGTAGGCGGATTGGATTGGATTTCGGATTTAAGGCACAGGTGTCCTCAAGATGTTTTTATTCACTTTTACTCGCTAAAGGACAAACGAAAATAACAAAAAATTATAAACTGTCTCCTGTTTGAAAAATACATATATTTTATTTTCATTCTTTTAAAGTTTTACTTGTGTTTGGGCTTATCAGTTAGGGCTATTTTATATTAGCAGCTATGAAACTAGCTTCGATTTTCCTGAACCATCTCTCGTCTATTTACAAACGTCCTATTAGAGAATCCTCCTCCTTTTTAGGAAGTCGGTTAACAAAAGAGTACAATCAAAATTCGATTTGAAGATGCCAATTAATTTAAATAATATTAGACTTTGTCTCTATGTGACAGATTAATGAGTTACTTTGAAAGTCACACAGTTTTGTTAAAAATGTACACAGGAATAAATATTTATAGAACAAAAATGTTACATGGTTGCAATTAATAACTTTTTTATTACTTTTTATATTTGTACACGTTATAAAAACTCCCGTCAGATTATTATTTATTGTGTAGTTTAATTATTATGTAGTTAAAAAAACCGAGCCTTTCAGTCAGTCGTAGGTACTACATAATATAATTAATCAATCCTAATGGCTAATTTGAAAGTAACAGCATGTCAATTATGATCTTGGTCTAGCTCCAAATATTTAACGAGCATTGTTATTATTATTGCTCTTGTCATTTAGGTACTAGTTAGTAGCACAGAAGTTTACAGTGCAGCAGAACTTTTATTATAAGTATTATATCGGTCTTAACTATGGTACTCAGCTGAATCCGGTTAGACTGGAAGCCGACCCCAACATAGTTTGGGAAAAAGGCTCGGAGGATGATGATATCAGTCTGAACTAAAAATCGTTATTTACATAACATGTACAAACTTCTTTACAAAAAAAGAGAGAGAAATTAAAAATTTTACGGAAATCGTGCCCAGAGGCTGGCTGTATTGCAACGCTGGGCGACAATGCGAATTCAAGGTGTGAGTAAGTAACTATTTTCTTTTAAGATTCCATCGATGAGATTCTATTCTTAAGATAAAGGAGAGAAATGGTAGCGGAAAATATAACATAAGCGAAGCTCAAATTACTTAGGAAGAGTGCAAGAAGAAGACATCTATAGCCAATCGATTTAAACCACAAAATGAGTCAAATTTACTACAATGTATGACGAATCCACTACAGCATGACAAGAATCCCGCAGCCCCGGGACTAATCCTTCTCAACAAGAAGCTGTCACCACTACATCGATGATTTAACCAATGTCGTGCTCTCGGCCCACATACAAAGTAGGTCACATTTGTTCGTCACACGGAGTAAGGAAAGATGAGTGGAGATGTCATCGGGTAGGTCAGGCTCCTTCTTATAGGTCAAATTCTTACGGTGAGCTTGACTAAAAAAACCGGCCAGACCAAAAAGGCCGGCGAGTCGGAATAGCGGACGAAGGTTTCCGTACCATTATTTAGAAAATGAGCAAAAAAATCACGTTTGTTGTATGGGAGCCCTCCAAAACATTTATTTTATTCTAGTTGTTAGTATTTGTCGTTATAGCGGCAACAGAAATACATCATCTGTGAAAATTTCAACTCTCTAACCATCACGGTTCATGAGATACAGCCTGGTGACAGACGGACGGACAGAGGAGCGAAAACAATAAGGTTCCGTTTTACCCTTTGGGTACGGAACAGTAACGTTCTTCGTCCTCCGCACACCCACATATTGGCGCGCTACTTTCTTAACCGAATTTCCATTTTGGCACCTCCGCTAGTCATTTTGTTCTCCATGGTTCGTTATTATTACTAGAATGAGAACGCCAGGTATACATGTACTGAAGCTAAATAAAAATGCTGACTCAAAGGAATTTTGTGGCTGAACGAAGTATTATTGAGCTGTAGTTCGAAGGAATTTTCGAATTCGAATTAATTGGAAATTTTTGAATTAAGATGGCGATAAAATTGAGAACAGCAGGAATGATGTTAAAAATCGAAGCTCCTTTAATGACTACATTAGTTGTTAAAGTAAAGTAAATGGCAAAGGAACTTCTAATAAATTAATAAAATGTCAAATTGAGAGGTAATAAATTGATCGTTTAAGAAACACTAGAAAAACACGCTTTTGTAAATGCAGCTAAAAACAAACAAATCCGGCTTCAATATCAGACCTTGAAATCTAATTGCGGTAATATACGATGCTCCATCGTGACGTTCCATTTTATGGTCCCGTTCCATCACCAGATTTGTTCGACATAGTGTAATCAGAATTACATACAGCTTTTTATGACCCTACGATTCTTGGAAGATAGTTAAAGTAACCTTATATTTCATTACATAAAAATCCAAAGATTATTCACATCAAGAAGGCTTAAACTAATAAGATGACTGGCTATGTCTGAATTGTGACAGAAAAAAAAACTAAGCAACCTACGTCAAATTACTCTTCCTAAATGTCATGTCAAAAATACAAATTCTGTGTACAGACTTTTATAAAATAAAGAAAACAAAACCCCAAAAAAATGTGAATAATCAAAGAACATGTGAAATCACACAGAAACCTTAATATGATAAGTGTCAGAGGGTTGCTTTTGGTAATGTTGAGAAGCGCCTTCATCGTCGCCTTCCTCAGCATTCCCAACCCTGTCGTCGCCTTCACCGGTCTCAAGAACTGGTCCAGGAGAGCAATATACCACAAGGTCGACCTCTGCACTCAATCCTGTTACAGCCAGATCATCCCTGGACTCTACCTAAGCAATGCGAGAGCAGCAGCCGACAAAAATGTACTTAGACGGCTTAATATCACCCATGTGCTCACGATTGAAGCTCACCGCCTACCGAAATCAACTTTTGCGGATTCCAACATTAGCACACTCTTCATTAGGGCCTACGACACTCCTCAGACCCATCTCCTGCCCTACTTCCCGATGGCCAACGCCTTCATCGACGAAGGTCTGCAGAAAGGAAACGTGCTTGTCCACTGCCATTTCGGAGTATCCAGGTCCGCCACCCTCGTCATCGCATATATCATGGAAAAGTATAAACTGACTTTCGAACAGGCATTTGTGTACGTGAGGCAAAGACGGAGGTTCATTAACCCCAATCCAGGGTTCATTAATCAGTTGAAGGAGTACCAGAGATTGAATTACGACGTGAATGGATTCTACAGGTTCGAAGCGTATATGAATGTGAACGCTAGGAAACACAAGTATAAGATAGCGTCCCTGGCTGCTGTGGTGGTGGGAATTCTCGTACCCCTCGCTGTGTTGGTGGGCTAGGGTTGCCCGTCCACGTCACACTACTCCAAAGACAGATAATCGGCCTGATTCCTTGACGTTCTCAGTCGGATTTTCGGACCGACTTTTTGAAGGACGTGTCCCTTGCACTATTGATATCAGTGTGTTACATTTTCCCCTACAAAAAATCGGTCACCGGTTATCGGGCGTGGGCGGGCAGTCTAAACACAATAGTCGCATTTTTGCAAATCAAGTGCTAGTTTTTGTAGAAAAATAAAAATACGGCTGTAATGGCTTTTTCGACAATTTTTCTCTCCTAGTAATGGGTATTAATAATTATGAATAATCATGCGAGTGCTTACACTTTTAAATTTAATAAATATGTTACATGAATATGTGATTTCTAAGTTTATGAAAATAAATAAAACGGCGATCTACTAACACGTCTTAAATCATTGCACATTTTGTTTTTTTTAAACAAACGTACCTAGATGTTTCTACAGTGAGCGGGGCCCACCAAGGTCAAAGTCTGCCGGGGCTACGGGGTTGTTCGAAAGAGTCACTCTGGTACATTAAGAAAGAACATGGTGGGTTTTAGTCAGTAAGAGTCTGACATTTCCTCACGCTGTACCAACAACGGGAAGATTTCCTACCATAAAAAAATGGTGCCTAATATCTAATGGGATCTTCATAGATACTGCATTGGATTATAAGCAGTATATTGAAAGAAGGATTTACTGTTGTACCGTGTCGTAAGTATCACACAATATTCAATTGCGTAGATCGATTTATCAATAATAATCGCGACCAACCTTAATTTGCTGAAGTAAGAAAACAAGGTGAACTAGAAACATACTGAATTTAATACAAATATACTAGAGAAACGTGTTTTTCTTATGTAAACTTGTAATTCTTTCATCGTTATGTACAAGACCGCAGATATTTTCAGTCAACATCTGTTAATAAACATGATAACTATAAATTATTGAAATCACGCGCGGCGTCAACTCTTGCGCACGTCAGGAAATGCAGTAGTAATATCATAATTTATCAATTTGGTATTAAATAGTTAATACACACTTAAAACTAGCTGTTCCCTGCGTCTTCACATCCGCATTCGTATAAAAATTGACTCTGCAATGTATATGTACGGTAGCATGCACATCAGTGGTAACTGTCGTGCACCTTAACCCAATAGTAATAAGTACGATTTTCCTATAAAACTGTTACCACTAACCTGAAGTTGACCGTACCAAGCATTTAACTCAGTTCAATACTTTTACATAGACAGAGTTACTTTGGCATTTACATATTACTAGCCGTTTTCCCGAGGTTTCACACGCGTCCCGTAGGAACGTACCGGGATAAAATACAGCCCATATTACTCGGGGATAATGAAGCTTCCCAACAGGGAAAGAATTTTTCAATTTCATTCAGTACTTTCAGAGCCGTTTGTGGCTAACAAACAAGCAAAACAAACCTCTGTATTATATTAGCACCTATAGATAGGTACGGGTAAAGTTCGGGTTTTCTCTGGAAATCCTGAGAAGAAGAAAGAAATAACTTTTAAATAGAAAACGACCAACGCCGGCGGAAGCTAGTTCAGCAATAAATTATCCAAATCTCGAATTCAAAATGGTTGAAAAATATTTGTTTTTTCGCCTCAAACTTTTTGAATCTCATGCGTTGCGATTGCGCAAGATTTTATGAATTCTTTTTACGTAATCACCATTTTGTAATTTAGCAATGTGTGTACTATAATTTCATTTAGTTTAATACATATTATTACGTGCCAAGAGAGGTCGTTCAAACATTTAATTCTTGTATTTATCACTCTTTAGAAATTGGCCTCGCTTGTAGCTTTTAACGTTATGCGTAAAATCTAAATAGAATTATTTAATTCGGTATCAGTCCCGTCCCACGGTTTCACTCGTGCTGTGAGGATATTAATTCACGAACCGGGAAATGGGAACTCAAATTAATATTTTTCTTAAGCGTTTTTGTATCTTTCTCCCTTTAAAGTTCATAAAAATAAGTTCAGCCGTTTAAATACTATTTTATAGTTTCATACTTATGATAGTACTAGCTGTTTCCTTCGGTTGCACCCGCGCCCCGTGGAAAATATATTTTATACCGGGATATAAAATATAGCCTTTGTTATCCGAGGTTAGTGCCGCTTTCCAACAGTGGAAAAATTTATCAATCGGTTCAATAGTTTGAAGCCCTTATGGTAAAGATAAACAGACAAAAAATGATTCTTCTCTCTTATATCAGTATAGATGAATGTTCTTATATAAAGGATTGTTGCAAATGTTTTCGCGATTCGCGTCATCTAGTTTCCGTTTTGATCGGTTGATTGTCTCAATATTTATAAAAATGTCTATTTCTGATGTTTGTGCGAATATTCAGATTTTTCTTCGAATATTGTAATGTAGCTCATGAAGCGCAAAAGCTTTTAAAGCTAAAGAAACATCATCTCCCGAGCCTTTTCCCAACTATGTAAGGGTCGGCTTCTAGTCTAACTGGATGCAGCTGAGTACCAGTGTTGTACAAGGAGCGACTGCCTATCTGACCTCCTCGACCCAGTTACGCGGTCAACCCAATATCCCTTCTTAAGACTGGTTGTCAGGTTTACTGGCTTCTGACTATCCGTAACGACTAGCGAAGATGTTCAAATGACAGCCCGAATCTACTGAAGACCACTAAATGAATAGTTGCCAAAGACACCAAATAAAAATTACAGCGTATTTAAAAGTGAAAAATAAAGCGAACTTAAACTAAAAGCAAGTTTATATTAACAAAGTCGTAAATGATCATGAATTATACGGCCTTAAAAGATATTTTGTTAATAAGAAAACTCGATGAAAACGAGTACACGAGCAGTTAATCCAGACGCTGGAAAACATATATCATTGCCAATTGTAAACAGTTTCATAGACAAGTAGAACATCCCGTTTTAATATAATTTATTACTCTTACTTTAGACGAAGTTGCATTGGTACTTGTAAAGTACGTTTGTATGTATGTACTTTCTAAGTATATCTTAGACACCAATGACGGATGGCACGTTAAATTCTGGCTGTCATTGAACATGCTTGGCGGTCGTTACGGGTAGTCAGAAGCCAGTAAGTCTGACACTAGTCTAACCAAGGAGTATTGGGGTTGAGGAGGTCAGATAGGCAGTCGCTTCTTGTAAAGCACTGGTACTCAGCTGAATCCGGTTAGACTGGAAGCCGACCCCAACATAGTTGGGAAAAAAGGCTCGGACGATGATGACTTTAGTATGTACTTGGAACTTTGTGAGAATTTCAAAATAAATATATTATTCTTACCTACTGAATTTTCGTGACTTGTTTTGTCGCTCGGGAAACTGGGTTGAGGAGGTCAGGTAGACTGTCACTCCTTGTAAACCGACTCACTCAACTGGAAGCCGACCCCAGCATAGTTGAGAAAAACCTTAAGTGTACTTACGATACTTTTACGGAAACAACTTAAAGTCGGAAGGTGGAAGACAACCACAATGGCGCAATGGTCACCATGCCGGACTGCCGAATGTGAGGTCCCGGGTTCGATTCCCGGTTCGGTCAACATTTGTGTGATGAGCATATGCTTGTTGGCCGCGGTCTGGGTGTTACAATACATATGTATTTATATATATATAGTTATAGTATATCAGTTATGTTAGCACCCATAACACAAGTTAATTAATAACTTAGCATGGGGCTAACTGACCGTGTGTGAAAAAGTGTCCCGATATTATTATTTATTTATTATTCCAGCTATCAGTTTAAAGGGGACTAAAATCATGTAACGCAGTGTTATTTTAGAAAATTGCAATTTATTTCAGTTTTTCATTCACTCGTAGATTACACAATCTAATTTGTGACGTCAATATAAGGATTTCACATTGCCACAATATAAAAAAATGTATATTATGTGGGATGGTGTTTTTGTATATACTCGGTTTTTATTAACTCCCCTATGTATTGCCTCATGTACTCTATGAGCTCTATATGTATTTCCTTACCTATGTACAATTATTTTTCCTTATGTACAATTTCATCATCATCATCATCAGCCTATCGCAGTCCACTGCTGGACATAGGCCTCTCCAAGTGCACGCCACTGAGATCGATTTTCGGCTACTCGCATCCAGCTCCTGCCAGCCGTCTTGCGCAAGTCATCACTCCACCGTGCCTGAGGACGTCCTACACTACGCTTGCCGAGTCGTGGTCTCCACTCTAGAACTCGTTTACCCCAACGGTTATCGGTTCTTCGGCTAATATGGCCAGCCCACTGCCACTTCAGCTTGCTGATTCGGTGGGCTATGTCGATGACCTTGGTTCTCTGACGGATTACCTCATTTCTGATGCGATCCCTCAGAGAAATGCCAAGCATAGCCCTTTCCATAGCCCGCTGAGCGACTTTAAACTTGTGGACCAGCCGTACCGTCAGTGTCCACGTTTCGGCTCCGTAAGTCATGACAGGTAGGACGCACTGATTGAAGACTTTCGTCTTTAGGCACTGTGGGATCGACGATGTTAGGACTCGACGTAGCTTCCCAAATGCAGCCCAACCCAACTGAATTCTCCTATTCACCTCGTCCTCAAAGTTGTTTCTACCTAACTGCAATGTCTGCCCGAGGTATACATATTTCCGAACAACTTCGAGAACGGCGCCGTGTATCGCAATCGGTTCCGGTAGAACATGTTCATTGAACATGACCTTGGTTTTGTCCAAGTTCATCCGTAGGCCGATGCGTAGAGAAGATTCAGCCAGGTCGTTCAGCATTTGTTGTAGGTCCTGCAGCGTTTCTGCCATGATGACGATATCGTCAGCAAATCGCAAGTGAGAGATGTGTTCGCCATTGATGTTGATGCCACGTCCATTCCAATTCAGCGTCTTGAACATATCCTCCATTGCATTAGTGAACAGTTTCGGGAAATAACATCCCTTGTCTCACTCCTCGATGCAACGGTATGGGCCTAGTTTGCTGATTTTGTACTTGGACGGACATTGTAGCGGCTTCGTAGAGACATCTCATCACTTGGATGTATCGCCAATCTACTTGACAACGCTGCAGGGACTCCAGAACAGACCAGATTTCAACCGAGTCAAAGGCCTTCTCATAGTCCACAAATGCTAGACACAGGGGCTGATTATACTCTTCGGTCTTCTGTATAATCTGCCGCACTGTGTGGATGTGGTCTATGGTGCCGTATCCGCTCCGAAACCCAGCCTGCTCCGGTGGTTGGAATTCGTCGAGTCTTCGCGCAAGTCGGTTCGTGATCACTCTTGAGAACAGCTTATATACGTGGCTTAGGAGCGAAATGGGTCGATAGTTCTTCAACTGGGTTTTGTCTCCCTTTTTGAAGAACAGGACGACAACACTCCTACTCCACGCCTCTGGAGTTCTCACTTCAAACAGGACGGCATTAAAAAGCTTCTGGAGCTCCCCCAGTACGGGCTTTCCTCCTGCTTTTAATAGCTCTGTTGTAATGCCATCCTCGCCAGGGCTTTTCCATTTTGAGCTGTCTCAGAGCGATCTCGATTTCGCCACTGCTGACTTCTGGCAGGTCTTCGGTGAAATGGCGCGTTAATGTGGCTCTAGAATCCTCATTTCCGGGATCAGGTCGAGATGCATGCGATGCGTATAACCGGCCATAGAAATTTTCCACTTCCGAAAGGACTGCCGGCACCGAAGAAACGACTTCTCCACTTGTTGTGGTCAGCTTCGTCAAGTGGCTTCTTCCAAGAGATTGTACGAACACCTTTGACCCCGATTCAGCTCAATTGCTCTTTCAATGTCAAGAGTATTGGAGCACCGGAGGTCGCGTCGTACGTGCTTGTTGATCTCTTGGTTTAGAGCCCGCTTAGCTGACGAAGTGACAGGTGGGTTTTCACGTCGTCTCTTCATAAGCCCTAATGTCTCTTCCGAAAGCTTTGATTTCTTGCCCTTACGCTGCATGTTACAGAATCTCGAACCTTCCTCCTGAGGATCCGAACCACATTTTCGTGGTTCTGGTTAACGTCTGTTGTGGTTTCCACGGCGGCAAATCGGTTCTCCAAATTTGACTGGAGCGTTTCAGATCCTGTCATGGTTTGGAGCAGTGTTGGTCGGAGCCTGGCCTTCATCAGACGGAAACGTTCAGCCTTGAAGTTGATATTCAGAGAGCCTCGGACAAGTCGGTGATCGCTACCGGTATTAAACCTATTGATCACGGAGACGTCTCTGAATATGTGCTTCTTGTTCGTCATGATGAAGTCAATCTCATTTTTAGTCATAGTGTCGGGGCTTTGCCACGTCCACTTCCTTTGGGGCTGCTTTTTGAAAAAAGAGTTCATCAAAAAGAGCCCCTCACGTTCGAGGAAGTTGACGAGCATTTGCCCCCTATGATTCCTGCTTCCAAATCCATGGGATCCTACTGCCGATTCGCCGCAAATCTGTACTCCCACTTTAGCGTTAAAGTCCCCCATGACAACGGTGTAATGGGTCTTTGTAGTGAAGTGGAGGGCCCTTGATATATATTGTTTATGTATTATGTGGTTTATCAAATTTGATGTAACGCTGGAATTGTCAAGTGTGTGTTCACATACCTCTGACTTTCTGGAAAGGCGATGGAAAGGAGACATTGGCGATTCAGAACCGGATTCAGATCAGTAATTGAACTAAAAGAAGCATAGGGACCCACGTAAAAGAAACACATCGTCGATGTCAAACACCGCCGTTCCAGGAATTCAGCAGTTTGTGAACACTGGACAAAGCCCAGCATTATATCAGATTGGATCGTCATTAAAATGGCTTGAA
This sequence comes from Helicoverpa armigera, assembly GCF_030705265.1. Lineage (NCBI taxonomy): Eukaryota > Metazoa > Arthropoda > Insecta > Lepidoptera > Noctuidae > Helicoverpa > Helicoverpa armigera. The sequence goes on along the minus strand of NC_087145.1, from coordinate 2,729,038 downwards.
GTGTACATCTCGAATACTTTCCACCTTATTATAAAACGTGGTTTTTAAATAGTACCAGCTTTTGTACCACCTTCCCGAACAAAATAAGTGGACTAAACCTATTACTAAAGCTGGTACTTCTTAAAACCAAGTTTTATAATAAGGTGGTTAGGGTTTGCCTGGACACATTCATCCAATCATAATAAAAATGAACGTGACTGTGAATTGTTATCCTAAGCAAAAGTACCAAATCAAAATAATTATATAAAGAAAAAAACAACCTAAAACATGATACAAAAACAATAGACATTTGCGAACACGACCGTCATTCTCAAAGTCTAGAATAGAAAAGCAAAAATAATCCGTTCTAGTTTAAATTCCTCGCTGTTACGTCACTAGCCGAGTGTTAAAATAGAACACATTTTATTTTGGAATACCGTTGCCAGCAGACGTATCAATAAAATGGGTTTATGTGAATGTATTGGCTAAATACATTTCGCTAGGTTTTTGGAATTATCTCCATGATTATATTTGGTTGTAGGTCGTTTAGAATTTCGAGTTTCAATGACATGTAGGTACCTAATATGACGCTATCGAACTCAAAATTGTATAACACTTTCATGTGCAAATAAATCCTTCGACTTTTACTGTAATAATTTCATAAGTACAAAAGATTTACAAAAGCGTGGATTATATGATCCAAAAATGCGATGAAATGTTATGTAGTTAAAATTCTTCATAACTACTATCACCTACTAAGAGTAAAGATGTACATAATCATCATGACACTTCAATGAAACGATCATGAACTATCACTAATCTGTTGTCATCTCATGGGATTATGAGAGTGTCCCCATTTGTGCACTACAATATAATGGCGTCCACGGCCGATTTCGGCCACGGCGGCTGTTCTCATTTAAGGAGATCAGCCAGCTGCGTAGGACATATTATAGTGCACGAGCATTTGCGCAGTCACAGGTGCACTCCCTATTCCTTCACTCTCATAACCCAACGGGACGGCAATCCGACACGACCGGAAAGAGATCAGGCGCAGGACCGACATTTACGTGCTCTACGATGCACGGGTGAATCAATCACCAACTTCCAGACTACGGGCTGCTTTGTGAAAGTTTAAGAAAACCCACAAAGCGATTTCGGCCCGACCCGGGAATCGAACCCGAGACCTCGAGCACAGTAGCCGCGCTTGCGACCACTAGACCAACGAGGCAGTCCAATATAATCTTTCTAGAACAATAGCCGTGGCTGACAATCGGTCTGGTGGTCTCTAGTTCATAAACTCTATATACATTTATACATATATATATGTCTGTACACATTTTGCAATAAATAAATAAATACTTTTACCTATATGTTAAGGGTCCGTTCAGACAGACCGGCTCAGAGAGGAGAGCAAATTTTTAACACGTTGAAAATAAAGTACTTAGTATTTGTGGGGTTTATTTTTGCATGTGCACTGCTTTTGACATCAAGAATGCTCGAAGGCGCTCGGTGTGAAATAATAAGAGGAGCCGGCCGGCTCCGATCGCTTACTTTTTCTCGGTCACGCAGACGTTTGGCTCCGATTGCATCTCACGCAGCCGATCGGAGCCGACTCCGGCCTATGTGAAAAGAAAAATATAACAGGCATATCATAAATAAAATCACCCCAATACTTTCATAATAAGAAAATTTTATTTAATAGTTTCATTAAAATATCGTCACAGATGTACAGTTTGTTCATGAACAAACATAAAAACAAATAATTTATTAGACATACACAGTTCTTCCTACATACATCTTGTGCGTTAAATAATCATTAACAAGTACCTATTAACTAGTAATCTCATTATAGTAGGAGACTCAATGTCATTAAAACAATGATTCATATTCATATTGCTTTAAGTAAATTAAAAATATAAACTAAATTACATTTAATTGTTACTTACTTAATTACATTAAAGATTCAACAACTATGTAAAAATTCTAGAAAAGGCGATTATTTTGTACAAAGTTTTTTTTATAATTATTTAATTCTACTTAATAATCTCATAGATCACTCGTTGTTTGGAGATCTTTAAGGCTTGGGTATGACTTGTCATTTAACGCAAAAAAGTCGCCGTTAACAAAAAAAACACGAAATGTGTGACTGTCTTTTTCACTGCTTATTTCTATCAAAAAACATTTAATGAAAGTTAACAGTTAATATGAACATTATTAACAGTTACTCTTAAAGCCAGAATGTACCCTAAAAATTAAAATTATAAACTATTGGGTCATACACCAAGCCGTACAAACTACAGATCTCAATGTATAATTAATTTTAAAGATTAATCATTATTAACAATAATAGTTCTAATTAATTCCTCATAAGGCACTTATTACCTTGTAAATGTATGTACAATGTAGCTTATGTACATTTGAAAGGCACTTATAATTAAAATTTACATAAACAAGTATATGTAAATGCATTGAAACATTAAATTATTGTTCTAGAATCTATTTGGAAGACTTTGTAAAACAGATTATGTACAATCTTGCAAAAACGTTGTCTTTTTAACAAATGTATTTTTAGATCTAGTGTACTTTTTATATAAAAATGTCTTATCGTTTTTAATCCCTAGACTTATCAACCATTTATCAAAAGTTACTTTTGAGGTATTTACGACTTTTAAAAAGATTAAAAAAATGCGTTATGTGATTAACAAAATAATAGTCAATAATAGTGTTATAGTAAATTACAGACTTCTTGTGTGTACTTTGATCAATAAGCCTATATTAAATCTACCAGAAAATCACTTCCTCCATACTTTGATACTGTAAAAAACTTGCCAAAAACGAATCAGACCTTAAAATTTATAATAACATTAGTCAGTCTCTGCATGAGAAAAGTTCATTTACAACCTTTAGTTTCTTGTGCACCATTTAACAGATCTTAAAACTACTTATTTTAATCAAAGTTAATATACACTAACTGCCATTAAAAAACTTAACTAAAATAGTGTTCATGTTTCGTAAAACGACTCCATATTGACTAAAGTTCAATCTCCTAAAATGTTCCCTGGACCTAAAAAATCTAATTGGACTATTGTATCATCTGGAGGTACTGATTCTCTTCATAAAACGAAGATAGCGAGGTCTGCAGGTCATTCACAACCATGTTGTCGCCTCCCTGCAGTGGGTGAGTACTACTCGACACCATCTCCGAACTCTTCCAGTTTTCACAACTCTCAACGTACTCCAATGTTCTTTGATATGTGTCTTGTCTCATAGTATTATTGCCATTAGGATTCTTCTTCCTTCCATTGGTAGCTTCGATCTGTGATTGCGAGATATCCCACACTTGAACTTCGCTCGTAGGATTATTCTGACTTCGCAAACTATTCATACTGCAGTCCGTTTGCTGTTCACCTTTCATTTGATTCTGGTTTATCGGCACCCTCGCCCCGTTTATTGGCTTCTGACTCCCAGTGGACATGTTTAGGGAATTCTGAACCGACTTCTGCATGTTGTGCTTGTTGAACTGGTTTCCTGGGTAGTCCCACTGATTGTACGGCCTCTGGTGGTTGTAATATTGGTTGTTGTTTAACATCGTTTGGTTGTACTGATGGTTGTTTTTGGGAGGAGGTGGGCCCATTACATTAGCAGCGTTCACAACCGAGTTGTATGGCGGTGGCTGAGGATACTGCATATTCTGGGTGTATTGAGGGTTCTGTATTGGCGGGCATTGGTTCTGCTGCTCGCAATAATTGTTCATCGTCCCTCGACTCATATTCCCACTGTTGTCTACACTCATCATTGACGATCTCGACATTTGTAGTGGATGCATCTGATTGCTTTGGTTCGGATAACTCACGGGTTGATAGTTCATCTGGTTGTTATAAACCATGTTCTGATTACCCATTTGATGCATGGGCATCTGGCTCTGGTTATATTGCTGCATCATTTGGTACTGCTGCATGTTTTGACTCCTCATCACGTTTTGATTCTGCACTGGGTAAGGCGGAGCTTGGTTATAACTCTGATTATGATACTGGTTCATGTTGTTTCTATTCGGCACTTTAGCATTACAATTTCTATTGTTAATGTAATTTGGATTTACTCCCATTTGAGGACCCTGGTTCATATTCATATTCATCATTTGATTTTGATTCTGCACCTGTGCATTCATTGACATGTTCGACATGTTTTGAACCATGGGACTAGTCATACCTGGTCCCATAGGACTTTGAAGGCCTGGATGCATCGGGCTTGGCATACCATGGCTATGTGGACTGGCGATGTTTTGACCCATTGGGCTAGCCATATTTACCATTGGACTAGCCATGTTTTGGGACATTGGACTTCCGATGTTGTTGTGTCTTGGACTCATCATCATCTGGTTAGGCATTTGAGGACTCATTAAGCTTTGCATGCTTTGTGGACTCATCGCGTTGTGTTGAGGAGACATGACGCTCATCACACTCTGAGGGCTCATAACATTGTAGACGCTGGGAGGACTCATCACACTGTGAGGCACGTTATGAGGACTCATCACACTCTGAGGACTCATAGCACTGTGAGGAAGACTCTGCGGACTGAGCATGCTATGCGGTAAATTCTGTGGACTTAAGACATTTTGACTCATGACTACAGTTTTAGGACTCATTGTGTTCTGTTTCTGAGGTAAAGGATTTGGTCGCATTCTGTTTGTCTGTTCCGTTTGATTCGCCGTCATTGTCTGCAACGACTGCAAAGGATTCGTCGACACGTTGCTTGACGGCGGTTTAGTGTACTCTTTCTCACATTTCTCTGTGACAACTTCTTGGATGACTTGTTCCTGTAGCGGAGTAGCTTTATCGTCCGGCGACTTGGAGTTGAGTAAAGAACCGCTGTTGCCCGACATACTAACGTCTAAAGATCTTAAATCGACTGGAATATCACTTATGTTGAGATCACTTCCTATGGCACCTAAGTTTTTAAGTAGAGAATCGTCACTGGTGGCTACGTCACTGATTTTGTCACTGGAATTGTTCGTGTCTTGGACGTCACTATTTGCATTGTCTTTGGTAGAACTTTCCTTGTCTTTAGAGGTTTCCGGCTCAGGTTGGTTGGTGGAGTCAGTCTTAGCTGGTTTTACCGATTCCGTTGCCAATATTGATTGGTTAAGATATTGCATCATTTCATCTGGTATTACCAGCTTGTTCTCCACCATTTCTCCTTCGGCAACCTGGAATGGAGAAAATATTTTATTAACAAATTTAAAAGTTCTAGAACATTGAGGATGGTCTTGATGCTCAATATATCAATTCTGATGTATTGAGCAATGAACTAGTGGATCCTTACCTGTTCCAGATTGACCTCCTGGTTGGGGTGGTGGACCTGTGCGGTGGTGATGACCACGGTGTTGGTGGAGTTGGAGCGAGACTCCTTGTACGTCACCGTCTCCTGGTCATCTTCTGTCTTGAACGGGAATGGAGCATCGCCCTAGAAAAAGAGGAAACAAATAAGTATATTGTTATGTGTGTTGTATTGATTAAATTAAATCTGCTAAGCTCATCTGTGAAACAACATATTTGACATTTGTAAATGGTGTGAACTGACACATTATTATTAACATTTCATGTTTATTTTATCCTCATCACCGATTACCGAACAGCGCCCAAGGATACTGGACTCTTAAATACAAAACCAAACAATAAAGCCAAACAATAGAATAGCTCACTGTTGAATAAATTGTCAGATTACAATGGGACAGTTTACATTAGAGAAAAAAACTATAAACTCAAGATATAACTTACCACATCATCAGTCCCACAAGGGTACTGCTGGTACTGAGCCTGATCGCTCAAGTTGGACTGCTCGGAGAGTCTCCTCGCCTCTTCCTTCACCTGAACGTTGGGGTCCAGCTCCAGCGCCAACTCCTCAGCCCTGACTTCTGAACAGGTCACTCCTCGGAGGAGTACAGCCTGGAAATTGAGGAACATGGGTTGAGTTAATTCGTTATTTACCAAATATAATCTAATTCGGTATGAGCCAAAGAAAGGATAAGGCTAATTCTTGACCAGGTGCGGGAAGAATTTTCCTTAAAGCCGCAAAAAACTGCTTGAACAGCTGGTAACAATATATATTTGGATGTTCTTCCAGGTTACAGGACTGAATGGAAATACCATAATTATTGAGGAGGAAACTATATAAGTTCCTTTTTCGGGATACGGCAGGAAACCTTATGGGTAAGCCTCGTATCTTAGTAATCCATAATAGTACTAGTAAAGTAGAGAGTCACTATACCTGATTGCCCTGTGAGGTTCTGACGGCTTGCACAGCGGCGAGCGCTGACGACGGCGCCGGCGCGTAACCCACACACGATACTTGACTAGATCTGAAACACAAAGGACAGTGTGAGTTGTAATTTTTTGGGACAGGTGTGCCATAGTTGGGTAAGAGAGAGAGAGAAAGAAGAAAGAAAGAAAGAAGAAAGAAAAACCATTTATTTACGCAAACGACGCAAAAGCAACAAAACAAAACAAATAAAACTAACGACAAAACAAACATACTATTCTGATCAAATACTATTCTGTCTTCTGACTATATTACAAAAAGAGAGTTTTATCTAGCTTAAAATATTAGGAGATAAGAGAATATTAATCAATTATCCCTTATAAAACTTGTCAAATGTCTGACCTGACTGGTTCTCCCTACTTTTATATCCCTAAATAGAAGAAGAAAAAAAGATTTTCATCATTTGCCCCATAAATAAAGAATGAATATCTATAGTCTTACCTTCTACTACTGTCAGGCGAGAGCTGATCATACACGGTGGTATGCTGCGAGACTATCCGCTGCGGCGCGGCGATGCCCGTGGTAGTCGCTACGGCACCAGACACCACTGATGCTTGACTACTCTTGCGGGATATGTCTGATGATCTGAAGGATAAGAAGAATAAGATATGTATTATAATTATATTAATTATAATATTTATTACATGTAAAAATCAATGTAAAAACCAAATTCGATAAGTGAAAAAATAACGAATTGTGTTGACCATCCCAAACCGATCTTTTTGGCAGTCCCAAACCGATTTCACATACCAGAGCCAAGCAAACGAGCAAAGGAACCAACTAAAGATCTAATAAAAGATCTAATAGAAGCAATTGATGATCCCCACAGTTCTGAGGATTATAAATCTTGCAATATGTTCTTGATCCAAGAATTCTTTACTTCAACTGGTTTTGGTAAACCTGCTTTCATAAATGAAATAACTTACCTTGCACTATACAGACTGCTGCCTGATGAGATGCCGGAATCCCGCCTGGTGTTAGGAACTCCTGTCTTCAGCTCCACTGCTACGCTGGTGCTGCCAAGCTCTGTTCTTCCTTGGACTCCTGGTGACGGACATTCGAATCTTTAGATATTACGTACATAAATCCATAGAAGAGTAGCCAGCATAAAACTAATTTCAATGTAAGATAGCCCATTATATTATCAAAGGCTATGGAACTAAGCAACTATACTTGTTTTGTAAATATGTTGTTGGTTTGCCTGAATAAATGAATAAGGCTATATACTACTTTTAATCTGGCTTCTTAACGTAGTTCCCACAGGATGCGGGTTAAGCTCCTGGAGAAAGCTAGATTATTGTAAGTTCTATTAAGTTACTTATAGTAAAACAAACACAATGTGCCTTTGTATGAATACCAAAACCAAACGAAAAGACCAAACTTAAATGGCTATTCAAAAAGGGTCCCTCAATCGCGTCAATTTCATTTCAAAAATTTTGTCAAGAAACATTTCAAAAATAGTAAGAGTATCAGAAATAATGGTTTCATACACAAAAGCCTTGTATATACTAACCAGGACCGATATCAGGGTGTGGAGGCGGCATGAGCCTCGCGACGGCCATCTTGTTTCCGAAGCGCGGCGCGTGGTGGTGCGCGCGCGGCTCTCCGATGGCCACCATGGCGCGAAGCATCAGGGGTAGTTGTCCTACTTCTCCTACTACTTCTTGTTCAACCTGGGGAAAGAGGGAATTGCTTTTTAATGGGAACAAAGTGATGATGTTCAAATATTAGACAGAATGTTCTGCTATGTCAAACTGCACAAGATAGTAGTATGCGCTTGGATGACATGGAGATTCCTGCCATTTCCCCTCCATAGGAAGCTAATTTGGAATTAACCACTGAAACTTATATATATTTTTGAGATACATAAGCTTAAAGGCAATAATGAAATTATTTGACTTTGACGCTCTGTATTTATGATGAAGTACCTAATAATATTAATGAGCTGAGCTCTTTTTAAACGTTGATTTGATATCAATTTTTAAGTTGAGTATTTGTATCTGTGATAACTCATCCTCATAATGAGATCATCCATGTACATCGTGCAGGGTTTCACAGTAGAACCGTCGATTCCGAGATTCAAAGATTATGAATTGGTTGTCAGAACTTACCTCTCCATCTAATCTGAAGTAAGGCGCTCCATTTTCATCACCAAATCCTCCAAGAGCTGATCCTCCGAAGTCCAGCTCTCCACCACACTGCGCTGATAGCTGATGAATGAAACAAGACAACTATTTAATAATAATCAAATCCTTTTCAGGGATTAATTGGGTCTAGGATTTACGATAGATATCCCAATCCTTAAAAAAGTCTAATAAAAAAAATGTAAGTCAGAAGGGCCTGTGCCTTTTCAAAACCAACAAACTTTTTTGCAAAACATAGGTAACTCTTTTAAGCAGTCGGGTAAAAATTCAGGAAACTGTTTGGAAGTCAATAAAGATTTGCCAATTACCTGATGAGCAGGAGTATGCAATCCATGCGGAATAGGTGACGCTGGACTCTCGCTCTTGACAGAAGCTGATGACGTATGTCCTCGGATACCAACAGGCACTCCACCTTCTTCGGAACGAGGGGAGGAACCAGCTCCACCACCACCTGATTCTGCTGAATCGTCGCCGCGGCTGCAACCTGGAGTGAAGATAGATGGTAATGAAAAATGATGAAAGAGTAAAGTAGAAGACTGTTACCTATTGGGACTGGTCTCTTTGATTTTGGAATGAGCACCATATAGCTAGATTTGGTGTTTTGAAAGCTGGAAAATCTGTGGCATAGTCCTAAAAAAATCTGGGACTTACAAAGATAGTATTATAGATAGAAAACAACGTAGGTATTTACCTTTATGTTTCTTACTGGCGTAAAATTCAGCTCCATGCACTGTCTTCACATGTTTCCGTAACGATGAGGGGTCCGTGTACCTCTTGGTGCAACCTGGCGCTTTGCAGACGTATGGTTTCTGAAAACACATATGAAGGTTAATACCCTGATCATTCTCACATGGTATCGTTATAATGATAATAATGCAATTACGTAGCTCAACTTATCGAAAGTAACTGAATGCAAGGCCAAATTACCAACTTTAGAAATGCAAAGTTGAAGGACCAGACTTTATTTAGGGCTTGCCCCTATTAACCTATTCATAGCGAAGATGGTACTTACCTCATTGCTATGCGTTCGGTTCTGATGTTTAGCTCTGTCACTGGCATTTGAAAATGCCTTCGCACATCCAGGGTACTCGCAGGTGTATGGTTTCTCTCCCGTGTGACTTCGAAGATGTGTCTTCAGGTTCTCTAGACGAGAGTAAGCTTTGCAGCAGCCTTCGAACTGTGGAGAAATATAAGAATTACAGTTAAAACGAATATTTGACAAGGTTTATAAAATAAGGGAATGACACAAAACTGGTCCTTTCATAGGCGGTTTGAAGGACCAACACTCCACCAGTAGGTAGTATGGACCTGGTTTCTAAAAATTTCTAGTTTCAAAAAATAATACTAATACTCTACTCACCGTACACTTATGAGGTTTCTCTCCCGTATGTCTTCGCATATGCACAACCAGCATGTACTGAGCTTTGAAAGGCTTTTCATCCCTGGAGCAGCCCACCCATCGGCATACAAACGCCTTTTTACTGGCGTGTATGTGGTCTGTGTTGATATGTTTCACTAGGTCATCCTGAGTTGGGAACTCTAGTTTGCAATCCACCTGGAAATAATGGCAATGGATTAGATTTTAGATGACACGTAAAATCAAAAATGTTTGTGCTCGATACCAGCGAAAATTACGACATCTCCGAAACTGATGCTTTCAATTTCAATTAGCGGTACTTTTTGAGATTTATGGAGACAAGTGAAATCTTGAAGACGAAGTAGAGCAGGACACATTACATAGGTACTGGGACTGGCCAGTTTTCCGTTTGAGGCAATTGAGTCAGCTTCCTCGATTTATAATAATCTAAACTGAATTAAACCATGTTGATACGTACCCAATGGCAGTTGGTTTCAATAAAATCTCCTGGCTCGTCCTTGGAATCCAGTCCATCATGGACCGTGCTCTCAGCGGCTGCTGATAAGGGCTTGTTGCTGAGATGGTTGTCTCTATGACCCATCAGGATCTGAGGGGATTTGCGCTGCGTCATTCCTGATGCACTGTTGACAGAAAATTTAACATCATGAATAAGACCATAGTCTTCTTGTTCTAGAAGGACTTTCTAGAACCTCTTGATTTTAACTATTATAGGTTCGTTTTGTAACGGATGACTAATGTACAAGATACCAAATTAAGTTAGTCATTCTTGTAATTATTGATACATGGTAGGTACTTAGTGAACGTTAATGTTAAGCAGAGTAAAATTACCGATTTCACGCAATCATGACGAATTGTGCAATCTGTTAGTACTTATAGTTTAATTGTAAATTTAACAGAACAAGAAGAAAATTGGCACTACTGTTTGTTGGGGGAGGCTTACGTTCAGCAATAGACGGCAATTGACTGATATGATGATGATGAAAAAAAATTGGTTTTTCGATCCTAACCTGTCAGCCTCCATGACACTAGTGACCTCAGGCTGCTGCGGAGACTGCTGCAGATGCTGAGGTGGTGTTCCATCCAAGGTCAACCCTGGTCTCACGTCTACTGGAGCACCCATCAGGAGTTGCGTCGGTGATGATATGTGCGATCTGAAGGTAAACGTAATCTTTATACTACTATCAAAGACGCATTGAGATTTTTCCTTGACGTGCATTAAATATTTGGAAATCAGATGATTCATATTTTTTGGTAGAAAAAGATGCAATAGATGAAACTGATGTAAGAAAAAACCATTACATACTTTACATACTTTGATTTATGTACATTGCGCATTTAAAATTCTTAGATTACGAATTATAATTAACTCGTGTCCAAAATAGGTATCGAAAGATTGTAGTAACAAATAAAAACAGGTAGAATTTACCTGTTTAATATTTATTTATGTATGACTAATTTCACAACTTGTTTATTGTGTTTTAGTATTCATAAGTTGTTGTAACTGTCTAAAAAATATTTGCTGTGTGAATTTAAATAGAACTGTCAGATAATGAAAATGGAAATTGGTAAAAAAATTATATGTTAATTATTTTACTCTAAGAATAGTCAAAATACTAAACTCAAAACTTGAACTACAGATAATATCGCCAGTAGATAATTAAAACAACTTTATTACAATACAATCTAAACAACCAAAGTAGCTGTAGTTAGTCATAATGTTCAGATAACAACTAGGCACATGAACTATACCACAGTCGGTACCTTTAATCATTAATCAACCAAATCGGGGTTCGATAAATTCCAATACATTGACATCACGAAGCAATTTTCTAGCTTACTCATATATTCAAGAAATTCTTAGCATAGCAAAAATATTTTTCAAAGCTGAGGTCCAGAAAATGGTTTAACCAGTAGAGATAAGATCATAGGCATACCGGTATCTCAAATTCTGACGACATAAAAGGTCAAAGTGATCATCGATGCGAATAATCGCTACTGGCATAGGAGTATCGATAGTAATATAGATTTGAAAGTGTTTGTTAGTTTGTCCTTGTTTTGTGAAGTAATGGAGCAAAAAATTGGCACGCGTTTTTGCTAATATGTTGCCTATTTAAGTGCCAAGTAACTATACATGGTCTTCACCGAACCAACTGCTGTAGGTCTTCACCGAACTTTTATATTTTATTCTCATATTTTTTTTTGTGATTCTACATGATCTGAAACTGTAATACCATATATTTTTAAAAAGAGTAACCATTTTTCTTGAGTTTCTTGCTCGTTCTTCTCCATAGGATGCTACTTTTGGAATGGGCAACTAGAATCAAAATTATTTATTTTTTGACGTTCATAGGGGCATGTAAAGGCCTGAATGAAATAAATTATTTGACTGATTTGAATTTTATGATGACAAATGAATTAAGTTAACATTAGGTACTCAAAACACCTATCACCACCTCACCTACCACAATCTTACCTAATCTGACCCAGCTACAATTCATAACCAATCCTTCACCATCTCTTACCTATGTATCCCCGCTACGAGATGAGCATGAGCCGCATGATGGGCCGCGGCTGCCGCTGCTTGCTGGTGGGCCGGGTCCATCAAGACCCCTCCCGCTAGCACCCCACTGCCCCCCACCACGCCCCCTCGAGCCAACAACTGCTGCGCAAGAGACGCGTGCGAAAGCGAGAGGGCGGGGGATATTGCTCCTGAAAATATATGAAAGGGGAAATGAAAACTTGTGAACAATCCATATGTACTATATACCACATGAAAGTACTACTATATACCATATGAAAAATCTCAATTTCTTGGAGTGGGATCGCTTTTAAGTGATCACTGCGTGAGTAGGTAATTCAATTTTATTTAAGTTCTAAGGATAAATAAAAAATTCCCAAAAATATTTCTAAGTAATTCAGTTTAACGATCAAAAAAGTTTAACCAATTTTCGGAACCAAAAACTTACAGTTGCAATTTTTTTAATAGGAAACATAACCCTTAAAATCGAAGATAAAAGCTACAAACAAAATAAGTACCAAAACAGTGCCAATGATCTTCAAACTCACCGGCACTAAGGTGTCCATAGCTCCCAGTAGAAGCTGCTGACGGTGCTCTCACAGCCAGGCTTGCTGGAGACGCCCTGATCACAGCTGCCAGGTCCAATGACTCGGCAGAATATGGACTCCAGGAGACAGCCCTTTTTCTGTTCACTGAGGCACCTATGGCACCTCCGGAGAGCCTTAATCTTGTTGGTGAGGCTATTCTTGAACCTGGAGATGAGAAATAATGTGGTGATTTTTGTTCTGTGGCTTTTAAAGTAGGTCAAGTACTACTGATTTATTTGAACTATAATAATCTATTTTAAGAAGACAAGCCAATCTATACTAGCTTCTGCTTGAAGTTTCAATCCCTTCCTGAGGGTATCTACTACATCCCGGTACTACTCAAAAACCCTATATGTTATAGTGATGTGTAAGCTACATGACTGGCAAGTTTCATCAAAACCCATCCAGTAAATTTGGCGTAAAAGAAGAGGGCCTATAGAGGTACATACAAACTTGCGCGTTTATAATATTAATAGTATGGATTACTTGATTACCGTTTAGTGGCTGCATAGTGTTTAGCAAAAGCTTTTTATAAGTCAATTAACTAAGAGAGGAAATTGGCTCGTAAGATTTAAAGTTAAAATAGATGATTGATATACTAAATTATAAGTGTTCCACTATTATTAAGTTGGCTAAATTACTTCCGGATTATTAAAAAGTGTAGGTAGGCTAATGGCGACGCGGTTGTATATTCTAATTTTCATGCGAAAGCAATTTAATTTCTGTAAACATTCTAGATTAATATGCTATCTTACAATATAATCATCTTTGCATGACAAGTAGAAAATATTCTGCGGCCTAGTTGATTGTTTCAAAATGATTATCAAATTATAACTTACTTTATATGCAACAACTTATTGTAATTCAACCCCAAATTGGCAACATTCAACACATTTAGTCCACCAAATAGGTGAAATCTTAAAAAAAAACGGCCCTTTAAGATCCATCTGATATTATAGGATCAAGTTTTCTTAACCCTTTAGAACTTAGAAATAACACTGGAGAAGAATAGAAGATGAATAAGTGATAATCTGGTGAATAAAGAACACTTTCTTACCTTCTAAACTAAGTTGGAAGTCCTGGCTAGCGAGCGTACTACCCGCATGCAGTTCTGGGTGCAAACTCCTAGCTGCACTTAAGTACTCTAAACCTGAAACAATACAAACAATAGCTTTAAAACAAAAGTTATACTAGAACAATTGGTGACCTGTTTTAATGGGAAATCTTCAAGCATCATCCCGCTGTGGGTTAGCAGCGTGAGGGACTGTCATACTCTTACTGACTAAAACCCTCTATGTTCCTTCTCAAGCCCTTTATGTACCAGGGCCGCAGTAACTCTTTTAAACAATCCCACAGCACAATTTGTGACCTATATTTTCGAAAAACAATGACCTCTTTAAGAGGACTAATTCCTAAAACAGATCATGGAACACATGTGTGCTAGATTTTATTTAAAACCGTTAAGCCCATAAAATAAACTTTCACATTTATAATAATTAAGTGTGTGGGATGAGTCAAGACACACAAAATTGATTAAGACATTTCATATCTTAAAAACCATTTAAAATCTAAATGGCATTCATCTATTGACCATACCCGTCTCAAAAGACCAAAACTTAAGACGTTAAATAGAATTTAATTTAAAAAAAGAACGTTAAAAACGCAAAGCTATCTAATTTCAATAAACATAAAATATAACGTCTTCATAGATCGTTTTAAAGGCCACAAATTAGCCTGGCCTTAGTCACCTTGTCCGTAATAAGCAAGATTGAGTTGTCACCGTGTGGACACCATTTTGAATATAAAGTGATTAATGTACTACCGGATGTGTTTTACGAGCTATTTCGCGGGAACAGATTTCATACAGACTAAATTGGGAATGTCCTAATATGTCGCTGTTAATTGGGCACCCTACATAATGTGGAAGGTTGGACATGGAGCTACAGCTTTATTTGCATAGACAAGCATTCAATGTAAAACGCGGGTGATATACTACTTTTTGTGAAGGAATTCTGTACCTTACGCAGGTACGTACTGCAGGATTTTACGAACCACATTGCCGTACTTGAATTGAATAAAAAATAGGACGTTACTGTATAAAATTAAAACATAACATAAATTAAAAAGTGATGATGCTTTTAAATCATTACTTTTCATAATGAAAATAGGGTGACATCATTGTATGCTTGTTAAAATTAAGGATGGTTTAAAAGATTAAGTGTTGCACTCATAAAAATATTAGTCATCCTTATTAAAATCTATCCTTCATCGAGGAGGCGGCACTTAAGTAACAAATTTCCATAATAATCACATCTCGAACGTACGAAAACAAACACGCGGCGGGTTCTGAACAAAAAAAGCACAAACGATTTGATTTGTTGATCACGCTTTGCCGGCTCCGAGGCGGGCGTTTTACCCAAAAATAATAGGTTGATGCGAAAGGCGTCAGCGGCCAACAATTTTGCGGACACACGAACGACCCAACAAGAAAATAATACCCAAATCCCACGAATATAACGTATGTGGTCTCCTTTTGACGCGCCGCTCGACTTCCCAAATTTTTATGTCTTCATCGTATGAGAACCGGCGGAAAACGACATTCGTGTCCTTTACAACGAAAGAAAAAGAAATATCATCGATCGAATTTGAGGCCAATCGACTGAGCCACGAATTCCATTACCCGGCTATGGTCACCCTAACGACATTGTGGCAACCGCGCGCAAAAACTTCATTCGAAAACTGTCTTTATGTTTTTTTGGATACAGTCGAATATCGAATGATCGCGGTATCGAGCGAACTCTTTTTTGTATCAAAATCGAGAGGTCGATCCGAGTCCATTTGATATTGATGTATTAATTTTTATCCGAGTCGATTGGGCGTAAAATTAGTATTTCGATGTTCGGTATCTAGTGGTTTCGTGGTCACGTTTAGCGTTAATATATGAATGTCAATGGCTTTGTTGGGCGGCGTCTTTGGCCGCGCGCGCACTGACTTTGTAACAGCGTATACTAATGAGACTCGCTGTAAATTATGAGTTTGGTTGTTATTCGAATGTGCGGCGAGATGAAGGCGTTACGACGTGAATTTGTAATGTCGGCGTAGGTATTTTTTACGGGCGCACCATTTTGAATATTCACGGGTCAATAAAATATAAAGGAAATAATATTTCTGTTTAATTATAGGTTTTGTGTCTGATTGGAGAGATAGTGTGTTTAAGCATGGGAAGTTTGCTTAAACACTTTTGTTCGACAAAAACAAATTCCCTAGACATATTAATTACAGTAACAAAAAACCATCAAACAAATTCGTTTGACACCCAATTTCCTTTTCTAGGCGTTAAAATTGTGGAAGAAAAAACTACTCTCATTAAATCATCAATGTCATAAAACGATTAGTACGATCATTAGTTAGGACGTTGCAAAAAACACCCAGCGTTCACTAACGATGTTTTTATGCTGTATCAAAGGTGGTGCAACAGTGTGATCTCAGGTAGTCGGTGCAAAGACTTGATACCACTTCAGAGAATTTGAAAAAAAACTACTATAAAGATATACCCGTCATTTAAGTTTTGATGAAGTTCTCGTTGATTGAAAGATCTTAAATTGGTGGAAAAAAATGAATGCATTAAGTGGATGTTAAGAGTATAGTCCAATCTATATGATTAGGCGAGTGCATTGATAGGCTTTGGTGCAACGATGCATGTTTATCTTAGAGCTATGAATAATGAGGTTTTATAATAATAGCTGCTGATATTATATTATAATATAACAGGTCGCCCAGAGTGATTTGTGTGTGTGGGTTTCTTTTTTAATTAATAATTCTATATTGTCTTTGATCTGGTTAAGGGAACAGAAAGATGAGAGGATTAAAAATAGTATTAAAGACTTTTGAGTATTGAATACTTACAAGCATTTGAATTTAATAACGGTTACGTTTACGTAAAAAAATGAGATCAAGCTTTTTCAGCCCCAAAAAAAGTAGTACCTACAATATTTCCCAACATATTTTCACCTCACAGCAAGTTTCAAACACCGTGCAAACGACCACAAAAACGTCTTAATAAAGTTAAAATAAAATAAAACTCTGTAATGTGACGCATACATCGCTTTAACAACTCGAAATTATATTCTTAACAGCATAATTACAGGTTTGAAGGACTAGCCACTCTATCTCTTTCACTCTTATATAAACATCCCATCTTCGTCCCTTTTTAATGGTCCATTTTGGATGCTGTTACTCAAGATGATCGCTGATGATTTATTCATAAACGTTCCTCGTTTATTTTCTTATTTTTTTTATAATATATTTTTCTTGGAAGTGGTTTAGAACTGTGATTTGAACCACTACTGGGTTTGAGTCGATTTTAAATTGTTGTTTTAATTGTTTAATTGTTGTTTTAATTGTGTTTTAATTGTTGTTTTAATTGTTGTTTTAAATTGTTGTTAGTTAAGTGTCTTTCGTTTTTATTTTTAACTTGGCCGTTTAAAATGATGATTTTTTAATTGAACTATATTTTTTAAATTTAAATGACTTTTCCTAACCAATACCAGTATTTTACAACTGTTACTCAGCTGCATTCGGTTAGACTTGTAGCCGACTCCAACATAGTCGAGAAAAGGATAGGCAGATGAATAGCGTCAAATAAACTGAAAGCACACACATGAACCTCCAAAATAAATTACTGCCAGCAGTCAGACAGTAACATTAAAAATTACTTACATATTGCCCCAATCGAACTAATCCCGAGGCTGCAATCAATATTAATTTAATAAACTACAATCAGAAATAATTTAACCACAATACGTGTCAAAGTATTGATTAATTAACTAATAAACCTGTCTAAGATAATATTAATAGTCAAATCTTCTAATTCTGTGTCACCACGCTTTAAGAGTACCCGGACACTGGAGACTAAATAGTCGGCCGACAGTTGACCCAATGGTTGGCAATTTTTTTTCTTAAAAATCTTGATTCCAATCAAAGTTCTCAGTCGTTCTGATACCGGCTAAATAACCGATCTTTGTAATGTGTACCTACTACTATTCATCTACATACTGATTTATGATTATTTTGCATAACTGCTTGTTCGTATATGGTTTAAAAAAATTGTATTTGGTTTTTATGTCACTTTTTGATTTTTATATTAGGTATGTTATTGTCAACTAAATGGTCTACGCATGATGTGGATTCCTAATTTTTTCCTAAGTGAGGAAATACATTGCATGGTTGTGTTTTTTTTTCATGTATGAAGTTGTGTATTTATTGTTGGAATTACTAATAACATAAATAAATAAATGAGCCCAAACAAGCTATCGGCCGACTAAAAGTTTGCCGTGTGTCTCTTACGTGTAGGAAACATAAATCACACTGCAGTATTTCAAAATCCATTCGGTTGAGTTCTAAGAAAGTTAATTAACACGTTAACACATGTTTTTGTTAGTAAACGCGAATTTTTCACCATGTGGTGACAAGGTTTGTGAAATTGGAGATTGTCACACACATGTTTTTGAGTTTAGGAAGTTCCTTTTGTTTGCAAAATTTTGCGGTTCTTAAGACAATATGTGTTTTTTTTTTATTTGTGTCATTAAAGTCAGGAATAAGTATCCCATGAAAACTATTTCTCTTATCCGGACGAATGATAGCCTATATTAAACAGAATTCTTCAAAATGCAAAGAGCCTTTACAAAAAAAAAAACAACATTTCTTTCCTCTTTATAATATTATTAGAGATTTATTATTCAATTTTACTTGGATACATTCTAATTAAAAACATTATCGCATGATAATTTATTTAAAACTAGGCTATTCCAATATATGTCTAAAATTGGATCATAAAGAGCCAAAGTACATATCTACACACAGCTTTCACTAAAAGGTTAAAAGGACCAAAAAATACTAAAGCTGAGATCAAATATTGTATGCAAATCCTTTTCTCTCATTAAGAAATGCGAATAAATCCCACCGTGACATGTTGCATACTTATTTATGAACCCGAGTCAGTACCCAAAATGTGATTTATTATAACAACCGAATGAAAACGGGATATAGTTATAGCCTTTATTTAAACAAATTTTATTTACGGCTCAATTCTAAATTTCGGCGTATTTGATTGAAAAAGTTTTTTTTGTGCTTCATTTGTTCGTTTTTATGCACAGTTTATTTGGATTTAAACATGCTAATTTATGATGTGGTATAAGACAGCTTATTTACAATAAAAAATACACGATGGAGATATCACAATATTAACAGAATTAAATTACAATTAATCTTAACTAATTGTTTTGCTAAATAATAAACTTTAAATAAAAAAATAAAATAAAAATAAATGGCCTTGTATTTCTCGCATAGATAGAATTTGTTACATTTTACTTTTATGAATAATAAACTTTAAGTCAATTTAATCCAATTTCAAGTATTCTAAGAAAATAAATCTTCCAGTCTGTTACTTACAATTGAAATCTAAAAACAAAATAATTACACAGTTCTATTTCTGTGAACCACTAATTAAAGTGTGCGCCCTTAGAAGTAATTAAGTAAGAAACAAAACCGGAAATGCAAGCATATGTGCACAGCTTGACGGTTTCAAATTACTTATATTTCTTCTCTTTCTTACTAGTATAAATTACCAATATAAGTTGAACCGTCATATCTAACGTTTAGAGAAGCAACAAGTGTCTACTTAAATTGGTTGTGAACGACTATAATTTCGTGTCAATATTGTGACGCCCAATTATGGTTGGAAGTTAATTAGTGTCATTGTTAAGTTGGAACTCAATTATCTGACTGTTAAGTGAAAAAAATGTGTTCTTGTGAGATCATTACTGTGGTAAGAGACGTGATAATTGGTGTACAAGTTTCGGAGGAAAACTTAAAAGGAGAACATTCATTTCGTACCCAAAACTGAAAGTGCCGGCCAGAAAAAAAAAATTGTAGATTCTTGTAGAGAATAATGCCCTGAAGATTTTTTACTATTACAAGAATTGTCTACAATTAACCCCCAGGCTGCTATTTGACTTTGAAAATACCAAAAAATCCCACAATGTTTGGAGTATTACATTACGGCCCCGAACTGGAGAAGCCGGCCGTTGCCTTCAAACGACTCCTATTTGACCTTGGAAGTCATCAAATGACCCCCCTCTCGCCATGACAAAGTCAGACTCTTACTGACTAAAACCCATCATGGGGAAACCAGGGCAGCGATAATCCTTTCGAAGAATCCCGCAGCCCCAATAGGCCTTGTACCCGCAAAAATATCGTACTATCCTTGTCAAGGATGCCCTGAAGATTTTTTATATTGTAAGGAACGTCTTCGGTTAACCCTCAGACTGCTATTTGAGTTTATCGTGAATAAAAATCTATACTTGAATGTTGCGGCAAATAACGTCCACAGTATTTTTTAACAAATCGAACGTCTAGTAACTCTTTCGAATAATCCCGCAGCCACGGCAGGTTTTGGTCACCTGGGGTTTGCTGACACTCTCTTGTTTCCAAGAGAGAGACGGAGGGACGATGAGCCACTCGAAATTCTATAGGGGCGAGGGGGAATGGGATGCCTTCGTCTCCTTCTGCGAAGCATGCCAGAGAAGGAGGCGGTGGAATAACTGAGAGTTCGCGCCTCTCATCCCAGCCACTGAGGTGGACGTGGAAGACACCACGCGCGTCGGGTGTCGAGAAGACTT
Source organism: Helicoverpa armigera (assembly GCF_030705265.1). Classification (NCBI taxonomy): domain Eukaryota; kingdom Metazoa; phylum Arthropoda; class Insecta; order Lepidoptera; family Noctuidae; genus Helicoverpa; species Helicoverpa armigera. The sequence continues at coordinate 2,708,435 of NC_087145.1, read as the reverse complement.
CCGCCACCGTAGACGTCGGTCTGTGGGCGGTGAGTTTAGAGAGGCTCATCGTCCCTTCGCCGCCTTGGAGACTACAGGCCCGTGTCGGCGGCGAGCGTTGACCCAAGCCCTCCTCAGACAGTCAGCAAACCCCAGTGGGGCCCACCAGGGTCAGAACCTGCCGGGGCTGCGAGATTGAGCGAAAGAGTTACCGCGGCCCCGGTACAATGGGAAGGAACATGATGGGTTTAAATCAGTAAGTCTCCTCGGTGTAGCAGGAGGAGGGGGGGGGATATATGGTAGACGTTCAATTAGTTAAAAAAATACTTTGGACGTTATTTGCTGTAACATTCAAGTATAGATTTTTATTCACGATAAACTCAAATAGCAGTCTGAGGGTTAACCAAAGACGTTCCTTATCATAGTAAAAAATCTTCAGGGCATCCTCGACAAGAATCGTACGACATTTTTGCGGGGACAAGGCCTATTGAGGCTGCGCGATTGTTCAAAAGAATTACCGCGGCCCTGGTTTCCCCATGATGGGTTTTAGTCAGTACGAGTCTGACTTTCCCACAGCGAGAGGGGGGTCATTTGATGACTTCCCAGGTCGGGCAGAAGTCGTTTGAAGGCAGCGACTGCCTTCTTCAGTTTGGGGCCGTAATGTAATGCTCCAAACATTGTGGGATTTTTTGGATTTTCAAAGTCAAATAGCAGCCTAGGGGTTAATTGTAGACAATTCTTGTAATAGTAAAAAATCTTCAGGGCATTATCCTCTACAAGAATCTACAATTTTTTTCTTCTGGCCGGCACTTTCATTTTTGGGTACAAAATGTTCGAGACTTGAATGATCTCCTTTGAGCGATTTTTTTGTATGATACTGAAAGGTTGTCGATACGGTTATTCAGAAGCCAGTAAATCTGACAAACAGTCACCTGGGGGTATTGGCTTCTGATTAATGTTATTAAAACCTGATAATTTTGAGACGCATTGTAAAATATACTGTTAATAAGTTAAAATATAGGTACATATCATAATAATAAACTCCGAACAAGTTCAAAGTTTAACGACCTGTATCTAATTAAAGCCATACTTATTAATAATTATTAAAATTAGCAAATGACAGCATCACGACATGTTAATTATGACTACATTATTAATAGATATGTAAATGTAAATATAATTGTAAAATACTAATATGTAATTTAAAAAAATAAATTAGGTGGTTGGGTATCAGAGGGGACATATTAAACAAAGTGCTTTCCGATTTAATTCTTTATAAATATTTTTATTAGAAAATTCTATATTCCACTACCAATATATATTTATGTTGTATCTAACAATGATAAAAGGACCAAAAACACCAAGTAAAAAGGACCAATAATTCTAACAAAACATTTCGAACTCGATTCAACTCAATCAATTATTTATCATAACCACTGATCAATCATAATGAAAACATTTAGCAATCAGCCTAGGCAATTACTTGGACACTAGGCATTAGCAAAGCGCCGAGTAATTACTCTTATCGAAACGTGATTAAAACTCCGTTGAGTATTTTGGTAACAATAATATAGCTGGCGTGGGTGGGGTATATGGTCTAAGTTATAAGAGAAATAAGGCTAATGTGAAATGTCATATAATCCTTAGGTGCTATCGAATCCGTAAATATAAGAATATGTTAAGGCTGTCGAACCTAATGTCTATTTGAAGTGTATTGATATTATTGAACGTAAATAAGCATTACTCAGATACCAATCCAAAAATCATAATACATAAATATTGACCTGTTTCAATAACAAAAATTCTACCACATACGTTGCCAATAAAAAATTAAAAAGCTTCCAAATTTTGGAAGAGATAAACCAAGCGCCGGTCGCCGTGAAATTAAGTAATTTACGATGAGCCGATAATCTCTTATCACTTAGGGCGGCGCCTGCGCAGGCGATCGGAACTCGTTCCGAGATGTCTCAATCTCGATAGAGACTGGATCAATCGATACCGACCCACGGCTTTTTTTCATCGATCATGGATTGAACTGGTTCCCAATCGGAAAAAAATTATAGAGGACTGTCGATCGATACACCTTCCGCTCCTCGGAATAGTTCAGATGAAATTGATAGATGGAACTCATGCTTTGTCTAATAATGGTGATTTGGGAGAGAGAAAATATGCCGTTAGAATGAGTAGGTAGACGAACAAGACCATACAAGAATTCAAATTATTTGATTACCAAGTAAATCGTACTTTTAAGAAAACTGGTAAAGTTTTGATCCAGAAAAGGTATTTCAAGCATAAATAAATTCGTTAAAAAACAGACCTACCACGATCATACCACCTTAATATAATAAAGAAATTACCGAACGACACCTCAATCGAGAAATTTCGCCTGTTGAAAAACACGTAATCAAGACTTATGACCATAAAATTAATAACAGAGAGGTCAACGCGCGTTTAATAAAATTAATATTGACGCATTAATATATTCTTATAAAGTTAAAACAACTGACAATGCGTGTGTATAAATCGGTTCGTTTATATCACGGAACAAGAAAAGACGAGTGGAGATACCATAAGGCAGGTAGGTCACGCACCTTCTTCTAGGTCAAATTCGTATGACCAAAACGATTACGAGTGAACTAACGAGGCGTACGGGTTCTTTGAGACATCTGACAAAGATTTTTGGTATTACAAAAAATGGTCGACTCCAAAGAAGGCGTATAAGAGCGAAAACAGTAACGTTCCTCGTCCGCCGCATTTTGTCGCGCTTCTTTCTCAGCGATTTTCTGTTATGGCACCTCCGCTAGTCAGTTTATTCTTCATGGTTAATATCGAAGGCTTGTAGCAAACGAATTATCGCTATTAGTGAACGCAAAGAGTTATTTATTAAAATGTTGGCGATAGGTCTACACTCAGCGGGGAAGGATATCGTGTGGAACTGAGCTCGTCAATCATTAAACTGAGAACATGTTACAGGCAGGCGGTCCTTCGGGTACGGATAGAACTGTGGATAAGATTGAACTTGAACAAAGGCTGGGTTCTGTTGATTAAGTTTTTGAGAGTCATGATGAAGGTACAGCAGTTTTAGAGGAATTTTATATAAAACAAATAACTGATAAAGACATATTCGTTGGATTTGAAAAGATAATGCATGCTTTTTAAAAATATAAAGCTGAGGATTAAAGTTATATTTTACGGCAGCAAAAAATATGCACCGATCTTTTTTGCAAGAACAAGTAACTTGTTTAATTATGTTATTAAACAACCTTGTTTTTTTGAAGCCTGCACAGAAGGTAGTAATCAAGACCCGTCATTTAATTATGCAGTGTCTGGAGTCTGTGATTACTAATACCTTATAAAATGACTAAGTATTGTTTGTCAAAAACTGAAGCAGTGTTTATAAGTAATTCAACTTCATTTTTATCTTCATCGGTTTTTGAAATGGTTTTGTCATGAGTCTGAGGAACCCTTCAACCCATGTGATAAATAGATTATGCTTTGTAATTTATATTTCTGGTACTCAACGCATCATCTGTATCAATTACGTCTTGGTTATTGTGATTTAAAACAATCCCTTGCATGTCTTAAAGTGCATCTCTGATATTCTGTTTAACTATTCAGAATTTTAAATATGCATTTTGTATGCAAGCATCGAAAACTATAAACTCCTAATGGAGTCGAAATAAATTCTCGTTTATCTTTCGATTTGAATATGCAGATTCTTGGAGATCTTTAGTGCAGTAACATTGTTGTTGACTCCTTTGGAACAAAAAAGATATGCATCGATAAAACTGTAAACTTTATTCTAGAGGGTAAATTACTTGAAGCCGTTAAAAGTATTGAAGGAATTAAAGTATTGGCAAAGATTAAACTTCTGGAGCACTTTGTACACTCAGCGAACCTTAAAAGCTTAGGGCTTGTCCGATATTAGTCAAAGCCGATAAGAAGGCACCCTTTAATACATGGAAAGCCTTGACTCATACATAAGTAATTCGAAAGTGACTTCTAAAAATCCTTTACAAAAAAACCCACTCAATTAAGGGATCCGAGATCAAAATTAAGCCTTCTTCGTTTAAAATGCATTAATCCGGTCACTTGTCATGTGCCGGCGCAGTCGTCCCATCCCACTCTAAAACCCGTTCCGGTTCGCCCATCGTTCGTTGACAAAGATTAAAGTTCGGGACACTGTGTTTGACAAAGGCAATTAAAAAAACAAGATTGAACGTGTCAACTCAGTCCGTGGCATTCTGTAAATTGGAATCTGCCGCAAAAATTAATTGTTGAATGAAAAAAGCAATCAATCTTCCTCTAGATTGATTGAAGTTTCCAAGTTCATCGTCAACGATATGTTGTTATTAATCTGATTTAAATTACTTCCTCACTGAGACCTCTTTGCGGTATCTACAATCATCTACTTCTAAATTCCTTTCTTCTTTGACATCGACATAGTTCTGTCTCCTTTACACAATCGAAGGTCTGGATTCTTTTTCGTTTTTCATTTTCGGAGTAACATGAACTCTCAATCTCTCGTTCACAGTTTTTACGCTCAGTTAAACCAGAGTTGGACCTTAATTTATGATTATCGGACGATGAAGATACACACGTATCGATTTTAACCGCTATACTTATAGTTATAATATTTTTTTCGATAATTGTGACATTTACGATAGTACCCTTTATTGCATATTCATAATCAGGATATGTTTTTACGATATCGAAATTTTTACGAATCATACTTCCAGGAATAAGATACGCGCTCGTTTTATTATTGTCATTAATTTTTACATTTATATTTCTTATATAAGGTTCTCTGAGTGTAATATCAACCTGATGGTGATTGGCAGCTGTACCATTAGCAACTTTATTAAAATGTTTCATAAAATTCCTCACGACAAAAACACGGCACAAGTAAATGTGGTGATTAACATTTTGGACAGAAAAAACTGCTGAATAATGAAGGGTATCGGTGCGAACAACTTTATTAAAAAGGCAAACACGAGAAGCCAATCGCTCGTCTGTCTCGTTACCCTTGACTGATCCCTATACAGATTTTATTACTGCACAATAACACCAAATCTTTTCCGTTGCGATTTCAAATATTTCATATATACCGAGCTGGTCAACATTATCTGCACAACAAGAATGAAAAGGGTACAAATTGAGTGAAAAAGTGTCCCAATGAACCTTTAAATTGTTCTCTATATATGTCTCGGAACACGGTCTTCGTTTACATCATCATTCGTCGACTTATCTGATGATGTTACATTGTTCAACTCTGATTCTTGTGTATTTACTATCAGGTTATATTTTAGCTTGTTTACACAAGGCTTGTAGTTTCTTACAGCACCATTTTATTCAACTAAAAGTAGTGTAGCGAAACTACTTATTTCAGAAACTACAACTCTGTTACTGCATCTGTAAAGCTTTTTGTCGCCTGTATCTTGATAGTTGAGAGATGTTGGTCCATCGTCAATTTTGTATCTTTGTCTTAAAGTTGATTTTTGTGTGGTTTTCTTCTGCTGAATGAGTGGTTATTTGTTTTAAGGGGGCTTTATCGCGGCACGTAGGCTCGATTTGAATAAAAATACAATTTATATGTGTCGGAGAGTTCGGTAAGGCGGTGTAGGGTTACGGAGCCGGTTGGACGACTCAGCTCCCAATTTGCTGGTGCATTTCTGAGTAAGTTATTAAGTTTCGGCTTGTCACTTCGGTTGCGAAATTTTGCAGTCCACTGATGACGGTAGGTGCGCTGGTATTTTGTTTTAATAAACCCAATCGAGTGCACCTAGGTCTTTTTAGCGGTTTTTGTGTTGATGATTGATGATGATGTTATTAATAATATAATTTACCTAGACATTAATAGCTTATTTCGCAACTGATTATTCTGAAACGATGTGAGGTCAGACGTATTTGCATAAACACTTTCGTATTAATAAACAACTGATTACATCTTCGTTATTATACATAAATTGTGTCTTATCGTTGTATCGAGACACTTTTAGTGACAATTAGACTGTAAGATCGACTAATTACAAGATCATCTCATTTGTATTTTCAATTTAAGCTAATTAATGTGGTGGTTTCCACTAGTATCTTCAATCATTATAAAGATTATAAAAATGCATGTACTAAAGGTTTTTCAACTATGCTTGAACTTAGGAACATAACAGCACATAGGATGTAAATATGACCGTCGAAATTATTCGTAGTCACGCATGAAAATAACTTTGAGTTTATGCATTAACTTATTGGAATACCTTCATAAATATTTTCATGGCACGGGCAAATTACTGGCCAGTACCAGTGTTTTACAAGGAGCGACTGCCTATCTGACCTCCTCAATCCAGTTACCGGGGCAACCCAATACCCCTAGGTAAGACTGGTTGTCAGTTACTGTTCTGAGTACCCGTAACGACTGCCAAAGAACAGCCGGGACCTACAGTTTATCGTGCCCTCCGTGCCTAATTTTTTATATTCACTGATTTCATAATTTTTTAGCTAAGTAAAATAGTGTTTCCATTATTTCAGCTACCTAAAACAACGGTACTAGAGGTGCAGTGAAGGTCATATGTCCAATGGGTCTGTAGGACTCTCCGTCCGGTGCAGTAGACGAAACCTGAGCCGTTTGATTCGCCGCGATTCCAGTTAACCTGTAGGATGCTTTTATGTGAGATGAAACGTAGTGTCATTTTTTTCTTGTTAAAATTTTTGATGGCATTTTATTAATTTATTTACATAATATTTATTTACATTACATATTAAATCTACATATCTAAAAATAAAAAATGAAATACTAAAACTATGCATATTATGGTTTTATTGATAATTAATTAAAGATGTTACGTGGTTCAGATTTTAGCGTCCCAAAGGGAAAAAAATCCCGCACATGGATAAATAGTAGCCTATTTCCTTTCTTTCTCGGAGTCGGTAGCAATTGATAGTATATTTGAGAGTTCCAGTTTTGCCGTAAAAGCGCAATAGACAGACAAAATATTATATTTATGTGTGTGATTTAAAAACATGTACTAATTTTAAAACTAAACACTTGTATTCGTGTTTAATACTAACTGGAAACGGATACTCATGTAATTGCAAATGGCTAAGTAAAACATTCAAATTATACTGCGTATTAATTAATATGTTAATGATTTCCCTTTTTCAATGGCTCATTACTAACGAACCCACAGACCTGCAAATGTTATTAAATATATCCCGAAGCAGATGTCATTTATTGCACAAAAATACAAAAACAGGGTTTTAATTAATTAAGATTGGACATGTGCGTACCAGTTAAACAAGTTAAACTATAAACATTAATTAGTACAAACATATAAATAGGCGATTGAGACAATTCCTCAAATATTTTCGAAGAAAAAAATGCTGTTAACAATAAAGTCATTAGCAGAAAACTATTCGATTCTCGCATAAAATTAAGGATCGAAAGATTCTCGCATTTATTAGTTCCATCATCGGTTTCTACTGAGGGCCAATTTCACCGACAATCGGTAGGTTAAACGACATTTTTTTTTACTATGAAGCTGGGATTTTTGCGATGAGCACTTTTTGTCTAAGTATCAAGATTGCTCCAGTAATATGTCCCAAATTAAATATTTATCTTCGACTATTTGAGGTTTTATTTAGGACTATCTATTTCACCGCAGTTTCACTCGCGTCTCTTGGATAAAATATACACTATGTTACTCGGGAATAGTGTAGCCTTCTAACAGTGAAATCATTTTTAAAATCGGTTCAATAGTTTCAGGTCCTTTACAAGCGACCAACAAACAAGAAAATGTTTGATCTTTACTTGTTTTATAGATAAACTGCAGTTTTCTTTAATCGGACGTTTATCTTACTAGTGTAAATTGTCCTCTAGCTAGGTACTGATTGACGTTCCAGGCGAGTTTGCAGACCTCCTGGGGTTGCGACCAATGAAAAATTAAATAAATAACAATCTATTTAAGGCTTTACCAGCCTTCACTGATAGTCGCGACATCGAAGCGTTATTTATACGAATAATATTTATTATTGTCATCAATCGTTTGCCATTTTTGTATTGGTTTCGGTTTTTATTCAGTATTTTGTGATAGGGGTGGGAATATAGAAATGGTAATTTTATTTATTTTTTTATTTTTAAAGTATGGGAAACTTGTCGGTCCGCCTATTTACAGAGCTATCCTTTATATTACATTATGTAGTAAGTAGATACTGTATTTCAAGCTGTTTTCTTTATCAATGTATGTATGTAGTTGTTTCTTGCATCTGAAGGGCATATTTTAGATTATATTATTACTTAATCACATCGATAAACAAATATTTCCTATTTATAATACTCATTTGTAGATTTCATAAAAATACGTTTGAAATGAGAACCTCCTCCATTTCGGGAAGTCGCTAGAAAACAATATAATTTTCACATTTCCAATAGCAACAACTTTTTACACCTTCCGAATAAAGCCATCCAAAAAAAAAAGTCCTGACAAAAAATGGCCGTTAATTGAGCGTTATCAAAAGATGAGTTTACTTCGTGTAAGTCGATCCACTTTGCTTAAGAAAACAGACACCGTGCGCCATTTTTTTTTGTAACCATAAACAGTTTCGGTTCATGTCTGACACTCCGTGGCAACGGGTTAAGTTTCAACCTTGTAAGAACGGCTTGGTGACATACTGATTTGATGATTTTTACTTGGTTTTATAGTTTTCGAAAATAAAATTGATTGAGTAGTTTTGAGCCTTCGGGGTATAAACGACCAACAAACAAAAAAATGTTTCGTCTTTATTATTTTTTGATAGATATACAATTGTTTTCTTGATCGGAAGTTTATCTTGCTGGTGAGAATGGCCTGTAGAAAATTACCTATGTATTTAATTATTTACCAGGCGTCACTGATAAGAAAACAGACACCTGGGTGCTAGTCTGACACTCCGTAGCAACGGGTTAAGTTACAGTGTCGGAACAAGGGGCATTAAAGACCTTGGTGACAGACCGATTTAATGATTTCAGTGTGTGTGCATAAACATTGATAATTTTATTATATGTCGTGGTTAATGAAACACGTGGTGATAAGCTTTGATTACTTCGTAAGTAGAAGTCAAAAGTAAGGGAATTTAAATGTTATTTTCACGATTTTCAAAAAAAGAAAATAAGATATTTTGTGTCAGAAAATGTACCTGAGTTCAAATCTTAGACTTTAGAAAACTTTCTACTTTCGTATAAAATCAGCAATCGGTTAATCCAATACCCAACAGACATTTTAGTAAAAGACCAAACAAAGTTTTATTTTAACTTAACAAAATAAGGCTGTTCTCAACTCGTTCCACTGACCTCAAGCTTCGACCGTAACAATATAAGCCGCATTGAGGAAAGCGTCAAAATAAAACGTACGTAGGAGGAATCTAAATATTATGTCCACGTCGAATTGGTAATTTGCGGTGAGGACTGAGGGCAAACTGGCGGGTATGGTACGCTCGCACTTGGCCCAAGAGGAAAATATGTGGCGGGAAAAGGTGAAACGGGAAAACTTGCCAAAAATTTGACTCAAAAGATCTTAATGTAGTGAAGCAATCATGGTCAACCAAACATCATGACATCGATTTGAAATTTCTTTTAAAGTGTAGTTAGTTCTCTAAATAAGAGTTTCTTAATTTGGATGGACGATCTATGATTTTAATCAGGCTTTTGTAAAAGGAAAAACGAAAAAACAAACTTAACCACACCGCAGCGGGATGGATCGAAAGAGTTCTCGGAGCTCTGATACACGAAGGGTTCCGGAACATATATTAGTGGGTTGTTAATCAGCAAAAGTCAGACACTTCCTTCCCCTACATCCACAGTGAGAGGAGTTATTTGATCCAAAAAAGATATTTACTAACAACTCAGCAAATCTGCCAAAAAGATTTTTCTTACCACAGCATCCATACAAAACGCATACACTTTTAACTTGGACCCCAAAACCTTTCATATTCAACTTTAACCCATCTTCTACGGTTTGAAGCTAAACATTAGAGAAGGCATATAAAGGAGAATAATAGGCTCGCCTATTAGGCCTATTTGTTCTTTCAAATCCTATCAACAGAGCCCGTTAACATCGATTATGTACGCCCATAAATTTATCAATGGGGTAAAAGTACCCATGACATTGAATTACTGATAATTATTTTATACCAATCGGTTGGAAAAACCATGTAATTGTAATGACATTATTTTATTGTACCAATCAAATGGGTCGTTAATTATTATATTTTTTGTTTTGTGTCTTCATTAAGAAATAATTTGAATTATATTTTATTGACTAGAGTCCCCTAACTGAAATTTTTCGTTCTATATTTTTATCAGTTCTATTTCGAAAACTACGAAAATAATCGTCCCCCGTATATAGTCACACACGTAATCTAAAACGTCTTAATTGCGAGGTCGGACTAACCCTTCGTTACTCAAATGCATGCCAATTTTAACCCGTGACATACCATGGTCTGTCCTTTAATAGCCACTTTTCCATATCTGTCATCTAACGCCAGCCATTCAAAACTGGACTTTAAAAAGTTGTCAATAGAAGTTATTTTTGTTTGTGTACGAATGGTAACAGTCGTGAGTCTAAAGCCTAATTAACACCTCGGGGATGAGATAAATTGTAATGATAGTGGTGTGTAGTGGCGTTGCTCGTTGGTCAATGTGAGATATGCAATGGTAGGTACTTGCTTATTGAGATTCGAAAGTAGGGAAATTTTATTCATTCAATGGGTTTTTGTTGGTGCAGTTTTCGATGTTAGTTTTAAAAGTTGTATTTGATATTGGGTTTAGAATTATTTAATTTTATATTATGTTTATATCTTAGGGAGTCGTTCCGGGTAGTCAGAAGCCAGTAAGTCTGACAATCAGTCTTACCTCGGGGTTTCCCGTGTAACTGGGCTTATGAAGTCAGATAGGCAGTCGCTCCTTGTAAAACACTGGTACTCAGCTGGATCTAGTTAGACTGGAAACCGGCCCCAACATAGTTGGGTAAAGGCTAGGCAGGTGATTTAATAGCACTTTTAAGTAACATGCAATTCCTTTTTTGGTTTATGTTACAAGATTCAAAAATTACTTAATAAAATGCAAATTCGAGTTGCATACATAGCAGGTTGCAAACGATGCATCTGAGACAAACCAATAGCAATGTCTGGGCATGCATATAATTTGCAATAACAGACTAGTGTTACAAATTTATCATTACGAGTGCGGTGTAGCGTTACCTCGTTCACACGTACTAGGGTTGCCAGCCACAAAAAAATATAGTATTTTCATTTTTCTTTCTTTTTTGGTTTGGGGTATTAACCATATTATATCTATATGAAAATACACAAAAAATATTGCATGTAAATTGATTTTGTTTTGCATTTACATACAATTTTTTTGTAGTTGTGTTTATTGATTTACTGACTTTCGTATTTATTCTAAAATTATACCTATTGATAAATAACTTTTTATAAATACAAGCTGAAATATTGTTAATCAACCTTCGTATATGATATTACATTGATAAATAACTTTTCAGACAATCTTAAATTTCGTCCGATAAGTATCTGAATTTTTGTTACAACTACATAAGAATTAGATCAACGTATTTTTTTCTTTAAAAACCTGAATCTTGAGGCTAGCAGCCCTGTTCCGCACACTGCAGTTGATATCGCGTCTCAGGTTTAATTGCGACTTATCGGATTGTTTTTCATTGTCCTGCTTATGGCGGTTTATAGGTTCGATGCTTGTGCGAGCATTTTTATTGCCACGGCCAAGAATCGAAGCTCAGACCTTTAGTTGGGAAAAGAGTGCGAATTTACTTTTTGTTCTTAAACACTGGCACAAAATAATAGAGAAAAAGTCGTAGTCAATTCTCAAATTCTGACTTTTTGGCAAACTCCCAACTAAAAGTTTTCTCATCAGCGAACTAAGAACGGGTTTTAATTATACCGATTAGTAAGCTGGAAAATCGATTTGAATAAAAATTCCGACTATTGATCAGTCACGATCTTTGATTTCTCTGAAATTCAAATCAATAGTCATCTCTTTGAATTCATCTTTTAAAGAAACTTTTAGCTAAGAGGCTATTTGAAATCTAGAAAAGACATCGTATTTATTTCGATGACGGTGTAAAAATATATAATCGATTACTTACCTGGTTTTAAAAATATTCGTTGTAATGTGCAAACACTAATTTGGCATTGAGAAAATCACGATTCAGGAAATCAGTACCAAAAAGTTTTTCTGACTACATTATTAATATAAAAAGCTGACAATACATGAAAAAATTAAAGAATCATTTTTAGTAATTATATTACCTATATGATATACTAAAGAAACCACACAATTATATGCACATAATATGCTCTCTAAAAATATTAGGTACACAAGATTCAATTAGTGAAAGAATGTCTGGAAACGGTCCAGTTATTCTAGATATCTCCTCCTATATGCAACATATGTATTCAATCTCTATATAAAACTTACCGCATACCTATCGTGTTAATTAGTTTAATAGCTGTTTCTCCTAGAAGTAGCTGCTAAACAAAGAAGAACAAAGGAGCACCCAGAAGTACTTCTGATCCAGTGAAGATGGTCTCATACGAAGATTTTTACATGGACAAATGAGGACACGCTAAAACGTGATTAATGACACCAGCGAAGTCGCAAATGCGTTGTTGGTCTTTCAGAATGCAGTACGTTCATTCCTTGAAGGTTTAAGGTGACACTTACCTCTTAACGTATTAGCTCCATACAAGGGATGGTCATAAGTAACTGGTCGGTATGCTGGATGGAGCGCAGCCAGGTAGCTCAGCTCACTGGTGGCCCCGGCAGCCGCAGCCGCTGCAGCAGCCAACCTGGAAGAACAAGAAAAAAAATTTAGTAATTTTGCTTGATACAAGATAGAATTTATTTAATTGGTGGGTTAAAAGTAGAAGGTCGTGTCAAAATTCCTTGCGCTTCTTTTGTTTTCAAACATTCTCTAAACATGCTCGTTTTTCCTCAGAGTACTAAAGTTACAGCCATAATTGCTGTTTGTAATGTCAATATAAAATTTTCTCATATCTTCCAGCTATTAAAATCTTAACCAGATTCAAATGCCTGTCCCAAACAGACATGTAACATCTTTTTCATACACCCTTATAAGGCGAAGTACATAATGAAATTTTTTCTTCCCAAAATGTATTTTAATTACGAGACCTCGTTTGCCAATGACAATATTTGAATGCTTCCAAAAAGGTTGAACACAATGACACATTTGGAACTTTTTTCACGATCCCTATTCAAGTATTCGGAGTATCGTCGGGGACATCTCGGTGCGAAGCCAAGGCCTGACAGTGGGGTTCCGTAGCCAATAAAAAGAGGACGAGAGCTCGCAATCCACCGGCATCCGTGACGTAATATGTCTGGACGTTTTTGAGCAAAAACGATTTACAAACAGCTGGATACTGTAGCGAGTAAGTGCTAATTTTTCAAGTCGTTTATGCCGATTGAGGGGAGTATCGGTTTCTAATTTATATTTACATACGGTGTAACATAAAAATATGCCATAAAAAGTTATTTAGTACGTAATAATATCTGGAAAAAAATTCAATCTGCATCGTAATAATTTTAATGAAGATAAACGTTCAACGCATTTGTCGACCGCTTAATAAAATAGACATTTGCTATATACAGCAAAACAATGGACAAATCAGATAAACAATGAGAAAACAATCCATTCCCACGTTTACAGCGAAAAACAAAACTAAAGCGACCACTAAAAGCGCAAAGCTAAACAAAAATAAGAACACAATAGCTCGCGCGCATGCGCAATGCGCCCAGTAATAAAATTATTAAACAAATCAACCTCATAATAATGCGGCCCCAGAAAATTGTCGGGTGGGCTGAGTAGGATAAAGAAATTATCCAACTTACCGGCCACGGCCGATTGCGCTCCGACCGAACCCGAACAAAGACGTACCTTGAGAAAACGAACAAAAAAAAACTTGGCGGCTAACAAAATAAATAAAACAAGTGCAAGAACACTCGCGCGCCTGCGCCCCGTGACGTCTTCATGTACTCTGTCCCGCTCGCCCACGCGATCTGAATGTATCTGTACACGAGTGCGACAAGGACGGAGGTACGCACAGATTGTCCTCTGAATAGGAAGAAAGTTTTGAAACTGTTGCTCGATGTGAAACAAGTTTTACAGATTTCGCGCAGACGGACTTTTTGATTTGACGTTTTATTTACATTTTTTTTTCATTAAATTGTCTCTACGTATCAGCAATGATTAGCATCGTAGTTCAGTAGCTATATGAAATGGAGAAAATAATGCATTTATTTGCAAATGGAAAATTATTGTAACTTTTTCAAGCAGTAATTAACAATTGTTGCCGCGAAACTATGCGAACACTGCAGCAAATTTCCATGAAAAAATCTTAATAGGCGTCGACGGTAAGTTTTAATGACAGAATGAATAACTTACGTCGTAATCAACGGGTGGACGTATTAATACCATTTTTTGTTCATTTTCAAATAATCAGTAGAATTGAAGTCTGTCAGTTGAGCATTTTAAAAGTGTAATTGGCCCTCAATGTGAGCGACTCAATCATGACCACATGAATGTTTCATGAAAACCAGTTGGCAATTACACTCGGTTCTTACGGCGATGTAGTTTTTATTTAGTTTTTTCGCGGAATGGCCAATTAGTGTTTACTCCCTGCTACACAACCCTCGCGTATCTATGGTAAACTGTGGCCGTTATTTGTAAAACATGTGTTTTATGGTATTTCCTTGGGTCTGTGGTATGGGGTTCGTTAAGGAACTATGTGTAAGCATGTATCCTGGAATATAGGGAGCAGTGGCCAATTGATGTGGCAGCAATCTTTTTTAACTACTTAGGTATCTACTTATATGTGTAAGCATAAAAAGAAAGAAATATTTTTTCTGAAATATTGATGTGCTCAAATTCTCAAATCATGGTGGCTTTTCTACCATCTTAAAGATTTTCAAACATCATTTTCATAATGTGTTTGATCAGTTGATTTGAGCCAAAGTTTGGGCTTCCATATATCATTACCACAATCGTTAATAATAAGATTCGAAATCAAAATATATTAAGGCAAGTGACACATTGTTGTAAACAATGGCATCACTCACCATCAAAGTTTACACCGCTGTCTGTTCATGGCTTTATCTTAACGCTTGCATGCGCAAGAGTCGCTAAGAAAAATTGGCTATCGGCAAAGAATTTAAGGTATTTTTTTCTAATTAATGGTTACATGTCAAGATGTCTTGTTTTGATTTAACAGACACCCCTTACAATGCGTACCTACAGGTTGTTACAAAAAAAGAGCGAAAAAAATTCGTGTTTATCCAAATAATTTTTATTTTAATATACAAAAAAAATATTAAAAAGGATCTCACTTAGCATCGTAAGCATCTAAATAATATCTAAAAAAAATACCATGAAACATAAAACTTTATACAAAAATAACGAGCCGTGTCTTTATACCAGCTTTCGTCAAGAAAATATCACTAAATCAAAAATTTCATGAGCAAATAATTCGAAAATTTTAATTCACAAATACCAAAGTGTCCAATTGACAGATTTATTAAGGTCCAGAATAAGAACTGGGTTAAATAAAAAACCTTAAGCTTCTTTCGGTGCTTTTAGAATTAAATCGACGAAGTTTCGAACAACCGTTTTATGTACAGGAAGATTTATTTGCGGCAAATAAATTGAGATTTTGTTGACTTTTTAATATTTTTTTAAGATTACGGAATAAAGGTGAACGAAACTGCGAAATAATCACTTGAAGTTATGATCTTTTTTTTTTGTCCTTTAAAAAATAATTTAAATCTTGACAAGATCTTGTTAAACAATTGTTGTTTATTTTAGATGCTTTAACAACGAGAAAACTTTCTAACTATTGTTTATATTTTTTTATGCGTTTCATTGAAGAGCTATCAAAAGAACTACCTGAATACCACATTATACTAATAATTCACCGCTAAATAACACCATAGACACCTTTTGTATTAAATTTAAACAAGTAAAACCTTAAATGAGTCACTTCTGTATGGTGTCAAGGACTGTCCTTCCAAGAAGGTTTAAACTGGTCACCACAGGGGCCCGCGGTAGGAGTTTTGTTTAAGCCGTATTTTATTGTCACACTAGTCCCGCCACCTGGGTCCTTTTTATTAATTTTGGCTATTTAAAATGCGTTGAATAAAGATATTTATCAAATCGAAAGGAAACGATTAAGTTAGGTGCGGTTTTAGGGTATCAAACTGTTTTAGCTATTTTATTAAAAAAGTCACTATTGATGTCTGTAAATGGTTTGGGTATGTCTATTAGGCAATATCTTAAGGTTTTTGCCTTTAAGACGAACATAAAAAAAATAAGCAATAGCCGAATTGCCGCGGTTTCACCCCTTCCCGTGGGAACTACTACCCATACCGGGATAAAACATAGCCCTTGTACTCATGGAGTGTGTAGCTTTCTAACAGTGATAGAATTTTTCAAATCGGTTCAATAGCTTCGGAGCTTTTTGGGTACAAACAAAAAAATATTTCCATCATATTATCAGTTTATATGTCCTATTCTATATACCAAAAGAAAAATTTACCAAGTAAAATGCGTTTGTACATCCAATACGCAGTAGTAAGCGGTTGAATCGCTTGATCAGCGCAGCGGTCGCGCTGACATGTCAATCGCGCTGCTGAATAATGCACGACTCCTGTTGCAACACGCTGTATATACAGACACGGTTAATTGTGTGCTGGTGTTTATTTTATTTCTATGACATGAGAATATTACATTCGCAAATGATGTCCTCCTAGCCGATTAACGGCTACGGCGGCTGTTCCCATGTAAGGAGATTAGCCAACTGCGCAGGACATGTTATACTGCACAAGCATTTGCGCAGACACAGGTGCACTCACTATTCCTTCTACCTAATCCTAGACCTAATCATATTATTTCATTACTTTGCCATAGAACAATAATTGTCGTCATTAAAGAAAAAACATATTTTTGCACAAATTACTTTTCCATAAAGTAGGTATTTTTATTTTCGTCATAAGACGACCCTACAAATGATCCTATAGGTAACATTATCGTTCACTTGTTTCAACCATCCTTCCTAGCTCTTAATAGACAGGTTGGATACATTGTACCGTCCCATACAATAGTTAGTTTAGTAACATTGTTATTTCCCAACAATTGTTTACAACTGATAGCTTTAGAGATAACTTCGCTAAACTTTCTTGTTGCGACTATCTTTTGTTATAAATGTTATTTATCTTATCTGTTATTGATTTTATTTATTTAACTTAAAACTATAGACAACATAGTTTGTCCGTTGGATAGTTTTATTAAGAGTTTAAATTTTTGTTTCATCAGGTAATTCAATTTCCAAGCTTCGCTTCTATACTCTCTAGCTATATTTCTGCATTCCTGTACCCAAACAAGTGATTCGGGAATTCTCTTGGTTTCCAAGAGTGAAATAAGTTTCGGAGCCTTTAGGATACCAACAAACAAAAAAATGTTTCGTCTTTATATTAGTAAGTATTAAACTAAATACTTCGACCATGGCATGTACCCTAAGTTTCCAGAATTAAATTCTGCTTTCATTCTTTTGCAATGTAATAACGCACCAAGTTCCATGAATCAAAGTGATTAAGAAAATCTATTAGTATAGAACAAAGGTACGGAATTAAACCTTAATCCTCTAGTGTTTTTAACGCAATTAGTTTTTAATGACTTGATTGAATGATTGGTTATTCGCAAAACTAAGGACGCTTTTGCACTAGCGTACCTAACGTATACTTAAAAGTTAATGGATTGTGTAAAGAGCAATCTAAGTATATCTTCAATATGACTTTAGATTGATAAAACGGTTGCTTGTTTATAAGCCCTTATTTAAAATATAACAGTAATTTAAGCCAAATTCAATACCAAAACTACGTCATTCAAAGCAGCGGTGCTAACTTCCACAGACCGCCGGACGCACAATCCACTGCCTAGATATCTATCATATCAATAATATCTTTATCAATCAGAATACACGACTAGCATGTTAATTTTTTCCATAGTAAGGAACGAACGGTCCCACGGTGCGTTCCCGGTCTTTGAAATCTAGCATGGCCGCCACGCACGCGCAGAATTGTAACACGTTTGGGGTTGCCATGCGACAATAAGTCACAGGATATGGTAATTTTGTTGTATTAATATGATGGTGGAATTGTGTAGCTTTTATTGAATTATGATTGATTTTAATTATCATTTGCATAAGCTTTATCACGTATATGTTCCTATTTATCAAAATATCAGGCGTCCTTATCTATCCCAGAATATCTTTAGCCAGCGATTTCACCAGCTTCTCATGGCAACAACTTTTCGCATTCGGGTAAAAAGAAGCCTGTATGTTATTTTGATGAATAAGTTACATGACTACTTATCAAAATCCTGTCAGCCATTTGCACGAGTAGAGATAACACACATAAAAGTTAGGATATCATACAATCAGTTCTATAAAAATATTTACACAACCAACCAATTAAAAAGTGTCATTGTAATTGTTGACCCTTAACCGACTCAATTAGAAGCAATGGCCTTCAAGAGAAGTGTTAGAGTACCCACACACTACAATTTTTTAGTCGGCCGATAGTTTGTTTGGGCTCATAAATCAGTATGAAGATGAATGGTAGTACGCACAATACAAAGATCAGGTATTTAGCCGGTACTAGACCGACTGAAACTTTGATTGGAATCTAGATTCCGGTTAAAAAAATGCCAATTGTTGGCCGACTGTTTAGTCTACAGTCTACCGGTACTCGTAACTATAATTGAAACGTGTTTAATTGGACAAAACATTTATTGTGGTTTGTCCATCAAGGAGATCAACCCATTCAGTTCAGACTATGAATAGATCCACTTAGAGCCTAGGCATGTGGTCTTGTACTAAGAATAGCACTAAGAAGCTTCCTTATACTAGATCTCGGAGCCATGAGAAGATATTTTGTGTTACAGATTATGAAATAGACGCCAGTTAGGAAGTGAAATACAAGTAACAAAACTGATGCTATTTACAACGTAAATATTGACTTATAATTTAAAAGCGATTTCTTCAATTTTAACGAGATTATTGTAAAACATAAACTAAGGAACAATGAAGATATTATATTGCAAAGAACCAACTAAGGGTTTTGGTAGGCTTGAAATTCCTTAGACAATTCTTCCACCAGGTCTAGGGGAGAAATCGTCGGCATCAAAGGATAGAGACTCATAGTCAAACCAACGGTTACAAAAGATGCAAATATCGTTGACAATCACACAGACATTAAGATCCCGTTATCACTACAAACAAGCAAATGAAATACAAGCAATTTAATGCAATACACAGACAACTAGACCATGTTCAGAACAAGCAATGTTTAGTTAAACATCAGACATTTATTATCTATAAAATAAGGTTACGACGTGTTAAATTAATGTTTAAATTGCGTAATAGACAATAATATCGACGAATCATTTCCTAATATGATTCCGAGTTATCATGTTCCATATATTTGAAAGCGATCGAAGTTCAGATGTCAATTGAATTTATAACGTTGTAAATCATCAACGAATATTTCCATCAAGACGTTTGTTTTGATAACAACAATGTTTTGGTACTGTATTTTACTTAAATGCATAAGAATCTTCTTGAATACACAAATATTGACGCAAATGAATGGACAGAGACGAGAGCTTCAACTTTTGATTGAGCATAATTAACTTGAATCCTGATAGTCATTAAAACAAGTGAAAATAAAAGCTTAAACTTGAAAGAATAAATTATAACTGAAAGGTGGACTGAACTAAGTTTGAAAAGTCCGAAAGTAAATGATAGGCAACAGTCGACAAAAATGAGATATGGGTGGATCTGTTTAAAACCAATAGTTCCATACAACGTATGAACAAAGATACACAACTCAAAACTTTATACTGAAAATGCAACAGCATATGAATGAATATAAAATTTCATAAGTCCCTCTATCTACGCACCCAATTATTGACGGTAGTAAACAGACATGAGCCCCAGAAATAATAAACCTTTGACCTGCAATAAAGCATTATAATCCAACCAAATCATAAACACTACAACCATTGCTAGCGAAGCCAAGTCTAGAACAACATCTTAATTTGGCATCATAAAACTTTTTACTGCTTCTATCATTACTTCTTCACCTATTGGAGTGGGTTATGATGATGATACTGAAATTGTAGATGATAAAATTGAGAGGGCTGTTAAAACTGAACGAGAGTTGGATAAAGATTATGGCAATTGAGCTGTGGGTACATTTTGAAAGGCTTGATGATGTAGTAAAAGAGATTGCGTTACTCAAAGTTTTTGTTTTTGACAAACTTTCTCATTTCATCTCCTTAAAGGATCTTCTGAAGATTTATATACAGTTATGTAGCTTTTAGTATTAAAGAAGCTATGTTTAGATTCAGCAACGTAGATGTTGATATTTGCTGTTATTGTTTGATTTAATATCATCATCATCAGGATTTTTAAAGGCTACCTTAGTACTTTCTTTTTCTACTTTATCATAATGTCCTTTAATGAATCTGTCCCTTTACGTCTAGAATATGTCTGTCATACTTAGTGATAGGTCCTAGCGCCATTCTTAGAACTCTACACATGTTTAGAATTTTTATTAGCTTAGTACCTATCTTTTTCCTACAGTGGTCTATGATGTTCAGGAAAAACTTGCTATTTTGTGGTCAGATGTGGTCTTATGAGGCTTTATTTGTTTGTTACGTTTAGTCATATAAGTGTACGTGAAACGGTAGCTGAATCGTATTATAAAGTAGCCAAAATTTTTTTGGTAATATTTAAGAAGATTGTAAGGACAACATTTAAGAGGGATAAAGGAGATTGTCACATTTTCCTGTTGAAAAGTATAATCGACCAAAATAAGAACTTCTTCCTTTAGGGGAAGTCGGCAACTGATAAAATCGTTTTGAATGATATCAGAAGATATCTAAAACATCTTCTAAACATCTTCGCAGGCACGCCACAAAATAAAACAAAACAATAAATTATACCAAACTAGGAAGTTTTACAGCATTTAATAGGGTGCACATTGCACAATATTATTACCATATTTTATGGCATAAACGGGTCAACAAATTGAAATGTCAATAAAAATTATGTCTGGTCTGGTAACACTAAAAATAATAGTTTTATAGCCTTTTGGAGCATGTGTCGAAATTCCGCTCAGAATTAATTTACGACTACATTTTTTAGAACTGTTTTACAATCTTACTCTTTATTGTTTTCTGCTTGTTTTTATTTTGTTTGAGATTGTAAATTAAGTGTCAAGTATTGTTTGTCGGGTCATCTTTAAGTGGCATATGATTTATTTAAGTTTTCGTTAACATCAATGTCAGCTCTCACACTTGGTTACGTTTTCGTGTCGAAAATATCTTTATTGCTTATATTTTAAACAAGAAAAGGCATTCTAAAACATACACGTATTCCTGTATAAAAACTAGCATTATTACTAAACAATATGTAAATAAAAAAGGTGATAAACGACCGGAATGGACTTTTGGAAGCTTTTTAATCCATATGCAGCGAAAATAAACAAGATCAGCTATTGTAAACAATTGCTCGGTGCGCGGGCGCATGGTACAGGGGCAGGAGACATTGGCTCGCCTCTGTGTCAATTTACAGAGCCATATTCTTAATCAATCCATGAAAACCAAAGATGCAATTAGATAGTGACACAAAAAGCAATTACGACAGAAAAAATATAAATAATAAAAAACAAGGTAATTTTGCATTTTTTTTCCTTAATAATTCCCTGAGAAAACTAATTATTTTCAACGTTTGCCGTCACTAAACACACTTAACCTTCCTTTTTACCTTTTAACTACTACCCTCTTAATCTACTTCACAAAATTCCAACACCCCCTTCAGCTATGCAATTACGATCTTGCGTTGACGCGCACACGGCGCATGTTTACAAATAAATCATCATTATTTTATTGCCTCGCTCCACCATGGCCGGGCGGTGTACGCTTCCGTTGCAGGGGTCATCGCACTAAACACGTGAGCTATGGACTAGGGTAGCTTTAGACCTGTGTGGCAGCCCTGGACTTGACTTGCTTCGTAAAATTGCTTGCATTGCTTTTTCTTTGTCTAACTGTTGGTCCCGGCTGTCATTGAACATCCTTGGCAGTCGTTACGGGTAGTCAGAAGCCAGTAAATCTGACACCAGTCTAACTAAGGGGTATTTGGTTGCCCGGATAACTGGGTTGAGGTGGTCAAATAGGGCAGTCGCTCCTTGTAAAACACTGGTACTCCTGAATTCGGATAGACTGGAAGCAGACCCCAACATGGTTGGGAAAAGGCTCGGGAGATGATGATGATAAGATTTATTGGGTGTTGATCAGATTTTTAATCATTATGAACCTGCTTATTGTGATAATAGACAGATAATTATGCTTATCTAAGATGCCTTTGGTAACCCTAAAGCTATAATGTCCTTACGTAACACAGGAAGTCTCCCGGTCACTTCTGGTGCACTGTTTAGATATTGGACTTCAAAAATATTTGGTACTTCCTTCCTGATTATAAATATTTGTTCTATAGCCCGGAAAGAGAAAAATAAGTTCATAGGAGCAATATTTTTGAGACTATTAGAGTACCAACACACTTCAAACTAGTTGGCCGATAATTGTTTGGGCTCATTTACAGTATGAAGATGAAAGTTAGTACGCACATTACAAAGACCAGGTATTTAGCCGGTATCAAACGTACTGAAAACTTTGAATGGAATCAAGATTAATTAAAAAAAAAATTGTGTGTTTGATATTCCACATAATATACCTACTTTATGGGATAAATAGAACAATGTTCATCTTTATTTAAGAGCAAAATCACGTAGAGAAATAAATTTAATATTTATAGTGGCTAGCTAAGGCGATAATTCTGAAGCCATTGGTCGTACAAGTGACAGACCAAATGGTTTTAATTTGCATACAAGTTTTAGATCAAACAGCGTAGTAATATTTATTTGATACAAATTGCTCTGTTAATATTCAGTGAGGATTTACGCCTTGACTAATGATTCTAGGATAAACCACTGACGTAAGCTAGATAATCCGACAGATCAAAAATGTGTGAATTTTTCAAATCGATCCTGTTCCTGAGATTTAGCACGTTCAAGTAAACAAACTCTTATTAGTATAGATAAGTATGTCTTTAACAAGTATAGTAAGTTTAACACGAGAACAGTATGTCTGTGTTAATTATTTATTTAGTAATCAATACGGGTAGGGTATCAAACCTTAACCTCTCTGATAGTGGCACGCCATCTTGTTAACTTGTGTATTTCGTTCAATATTTCGCTTTTCCGTGTTCATTGTTGACTGGGAAATAAGCAACAGTATAGTATATAATAGTTGTTTATATACAAACATGATAAACTAGCTTCCATCCTCAGTTTTACCTGGCATATCCGGCTACACCATCTAAGCTATCTCTCACCAAATTTCAGAAAAATTGGTTCAGCCGTTTTTGAGTTGCATGTAGTGTAACTAATACGACTTCTTTTACATTAATGTAGATTATACTTACTTTATTATAGACCTATATTAACTTTACTTAATTATAAAAATAATCACCAGGACGTTATACACTTTTATGTCCTGATGATTATTTGCAATCTTCTAATGAAAAAGTGCATTGTTTATATTTCAGTACAACTGACTGTAGTACTTCAAAAAACTTGCTGATCATATTTTTCGTAGTTTTTATAACATATTTTCTGTATTTTTTTTTTTTAATTTGAATTGAATTGATTGATGACTTGAATTATCTTTAACTAAACCTACAAAATTCAAGTCGAACATTCCCTATTCCCACTTCTTCAATCAACATCAAAACTACTAGAACGTAGTTGCACCAGCTAAAATGCATCAATAGTAATATCGATGCACTCACGCCCTTGTGCTGTCAATGCCTCCATTGACCTCAGTTGACAAGGGAGCTCTCTGTACGGTAAATTTAGATTTTATGTAGGCGCACTACTTTCTAGATAAGTGACGGAGTGTAATGCAAATTCTTGAGGAATAAGTGTGGAGCGGATGTGTGATCAAATTGTTTGATGTATTGGGCTGTTTGTTTATAAAGCGTGTAAAAGATTTTTTCTTAAAAAAAAGTTTCTTCTTGAGTATATTGGTATGGATAACTAATCTACATATTCAGAGCACGTTTTTCAACTTTCGGATATTATTTGAATAGGTCCACCATCTTATAATTTTCGATACTTAAACATAAAAGTAATAATTAAAATAATGCATAAAAAAAAAACATTTTCATCGCCGCTCACCAGACGCATATTCGAGTAAACAATTTTTAGATTAATTCGACTTACACCCGTAAAACGTTTTAGCCTAAGACGTTTAATTTGCTTTTCAGGCTTCAAAAATGAACAGGAAAAAAAACCTTCAGCCCGATTCCCATCTATAAAAGTATTTACATTCCCATACCTACACACAGCACATACATACATACATGTTATAAAACCGGGAACAACTCGTAAAAGCCGCCAGTTGCTGCACTAGGGTACTTTTATTGAGATACCGACTTTACGAGCATCTGACACGCCTAAGGGTCTTGACCCTGCAAGCAACAAACACGGGGTGTTTAAACCCTCAGAATCAACTAGAATCGCTTCTTGTCACACTTTATTACCTATGTCTGCTATCTTATTACTTTGACATGGAGAACTAAATGACTACAGAGGTGCCATAACGGTGCTGCGGAATAGTTCGAAATAGTTACCGCAGCCCTGGTACATAAAAGGCTTTAGAAGGAACATAGCGGGTTTTAGTCAGTAAGAGTCTGACACTCTAATCCACAGCGTGAGGGGTCATTTGATGATTTCCCATCTAAAAAAAGGTGCCATTACGGAAAATCTCCTAAGAAAGTAGCGCGCCAAAATGCGGGAGTGTGTGACGAGGAACGTTACTGTCTTCGTCCTTATTCGCCGATAATTTTCGTAATACCAAAAATCGTTAACAGATGTCTCAAAGGGCTTCCTTAGTTCACTCGTAATTGATCATGTCTAACGTACGTAATTGACCTAGAAGATGACGCGAGACCTATCATAATTATGGCATCTCCACTCTTTCCTTACTCCGTGCATTGAGCATTGAATGTAGTTCCCTTGAATCATTTTCTGAAGTACTGGCTATATTAAGAGATGAAGTCATATGCTAAGTTAGTATTTCTGTTCGTATGTAAATAGTTATGTTTTGCTGTGTTATTTACGTGGGTTTTTTGATGTTTTCATCAACGTATGAAGTATGTATATTAATGGTGATAGTGTAAGAAGGAATAATTTTACAATTGTTCACTGTTGACAGTTTAGCTAGCGGCTATTACGACCTGATGTAGGTATAAATTAGCAAACTTTGTATTATATCTCTGTAGGTATACAGATGCGACAGGGTCCTAGTCGATTGTCGGCCACTCTCTTCTCTCTAAGGAGATCAGCCAGCAACTCAGGACATGCAAAGCCCCCAAGCTTTGCATATTATATATAGTTCCATTATTATACCACTAAAATCAATTTGATTTAAGTTTACAAAAGATAACAAATAAGCTACATTACCTATTAAACCAGTTAACAATAAATTAAATCCAAAGCCCTTCGACAGTTATATTATTAAGTTTATTATTGTACCACTTGCAATGTCGTAATGAAATTGTAAAACGGAATTTTATGATAATGTTTTATCGAAATTCACTCCCTATTCAAGAACGGACGGTGTCGGAAATATGTTGTGGGGGTTTGGTCCAAGGTATAAGAATAGCGATTAAATAAAGTATTTTATTTTTGACATAGATACCTATCGTGTGTTATGAAGTATCATTAAAATATGTTTTTATATGGGAACTCCACATAAAAAGTATATTAGAAAGCATTTTTAATTTCATGTTATACATAAAGTAAAATAATACTTTGTACCACAGGTATTCCTATACTACACCACACTTCACTATTCTTTGTATTGACTGTTATTTTAAGTTCCTGCTTTAAATATTTTTATCATACGAGTTAAATTTTTATTATGAAAGAAGAGGCAATCATAACACATATTTGCAAAAAAAAAGCAATGAAAAATCATTAACAATTGAATTGCTCTAAGAAAATCATTTATCGCTTTCGCTCCAAAATTACAACACAAAAGTAAGGCATAACATTTTTATTATGTTACCCAAAATAATAATAACTGTTCGTGGGCATTTTGTTTTTATTTTCGCGATAAAAAATATAGACATGACTGTCGTCGAAGCAAAGTGCCATCGTAATCAATGATATTTATTTTTATTAACCTTTTTGACATTTGTAGCTTCCAAACGCATTTAAATGAAATCATTTTGTAGCTCTATTTATGGATAAAGGCAAAATTTGCAGCTACCTATAGTTTATTTTTGACCAATTTGTCTTCCTACGTAAAAAAAATGGGAGCGACATTTTAGGTGTTGTCATTGGATTCAAGTTAGACTAGCAGATGCCATAATCCATAATTTACTAAAATATTTGAGTTCCGCTCACTTATATACCCGTGAAGTTTTACTATACTTTACTTACAAACTCAACCCTCCGAACAGTTACATCTAAACCACGACCTACAAACGAAAAAGGTACAGCGTTTTCGTTATTTTTTCAGTTTCGAAGATTAAGTACAAAACCATTAAAAAAGTTGCTTATAAACTTAACTTCCATAATAAAAGATAGAAAAATATGCAAGTGTGAAATCGATAACAGCATTGTATAAAGAAGAACAATTATTTTTTTCTACAGATAGTCTAAGCCACTAAACAAAAAACTCGCCCCGCTTGCGCTTATGCCTCAAACCACAGCATTTCATAGTGCATTGTTATTTCAGTAAACACAATCACAGGTGCCACGTTTCCGAACGAACTCGCTTTGATATAGTATTGTATTTCACTACGCATTTGTAAATACAGTTTTAGAATATTTATCTAACGTAAACACTATATTTATCTGTGTTTTTGTACTGATAGGCTGCAAGTAAAAAGGGGTTAAATTCTTTCGATATTAAAAGTTTGAACGGATTTTAATTGAAATCCGAGAAAGGATTATAATGTTTTTTAATATTTGCTTCGGGATATGAAATTGCGGGATGTCGCTAATAATATATGAATTAAAAATATTTACCACGCCTAAGGCCAGGTTGTTCGTACGTTACGGTAAAGTTAAAGTTAAAATTTTACCGTTGTCAATTTTGACCACGGTTAATTTGACATTTTTATTATGAAATTTTGACGTTCAACAACGCTTTTTGAATTTAAACCCTGTTAATTTTACTATAACTAGAATTTAACCCTAACCTTGACGTAACCGAGCTTCGAACAACCGGGCCTTACAATAGAAACCAATTGGTTTTTCTTAAATATAATTAAAAGAGGTATTTTCTAAACTACTTGAATGAGATTTATCTGCTCTAGCAGCCGTAAATATCGGGAAGGGACAAGCCCTTAAAGCTTTACACACTGTCGCGATGACAGCCAGCTTAGTAAAGTTCAGCTATGGCTTAAAAACTTAAGGAATGGGACGAAAGAAAGGGTTAATACAGAGCTTTTTGGTAGAATTAATATCTTTAACCCTTAATGCTGATTTATCCTTAAGAAAATAATATTCTTTGAAGACTTATTAGAGAAACAAATGAGCATCGTTTAGACGGATAAGGGTTACATTTTATCAAGAAAACAATAGTCCCTACTGACAGAACAAATCCTGAAAGTGTTCCTAAACAGTTTTATATTAGCCCTACTCCCATTGTCAACCACCCCAAATTGGTATCAAACTATTTAAGGACCCACACCGAGCCTAAGGTCCTCCACGGTGCTATTACGAAGCAAAATCGAACCCTTAACCACGCGACCGATTTACGCGCAATTGTGCGAGTTCAGAACCCGTGAAGCATTAAAAACCTCAGCTTAATGAAATAACAAAACAACAGTATTAAACGCAAAATGAACGTTTATTGGTTTGTGTACTGTTTCTATAGTTATTGGTCGTGTGATTTATGGTAGTTTATTTGTTTGAACTCTGTTTGTAGAAGGAAAAGTTGTTAGTTTTTTCTTGTCCCTATGGTCTGGACGTTCTCGCAACTAAAGGCCTTTTAAGCAACAGTTTTGCCGGTAATAGAATTTTTAAGACAATATTTAGAAGTTATCAATCAATACCAACGCCAAATGTCACTACAACAAAAAATAACTCAAGTGTTTTCAACGACACTTAACATCAAACATATTGGGCTGACAAAAAGTAGTCTCACTATAAGACATGTCATCGACACGAAAGAAGAAGTAGAACATCAAACCATCATAAAGTTGTTAAGTCCCCAATTTACCCATCATCTTCTAACTATACCCAGTTTACCCACCCAGAATCCCTTACATTTCCATATCTGTCCCTACACACGTCTGCGCGCGCACCTTAAGATTTTAATGAGCTGAGCTGCGTCTGCGCACGATCGTGTTCGGCTACTGTACACACGCGACGTTGCATGACCCCACTCTTTTTCTTCTCCTTCGTTATTAACGTTTTTATAGCCCAGATGGCGATTATTGGAGATTTAAAAAATAAGTTTCCATTGACGCCCAATTTCGCTAGGCTTGAACTCATTTCTTATAAACTTTGGACCTTAATTTTTTTAGGAGAGGAGATTTTTCAAAGTGATGCCACTTATAAATGCTACAGTAATATATTTTGATATGAATGAATGTATAGAGACAGTCCACAACTCATTCTCGAAGTCCCCACCCACGGAACTTGCTTACATAATTAATTATTTAACCATTTTTAAACAGGATAACGCATAGTTTATTAAACAGTAATGTAATATTCATACGGTGGCACGTATTACGAAGTGTGACAAACAAAATTTGCCTACAATAAGAGTATAGTTATTAGCAGAGGGTATTTTTAGACCGAAGTGGGAGGTCACATGACTACACTGGTGATGAGTTATAAGTGATTAACCCGAATTCGTTTGGCATTTGAATAAACTGAACTTTGTTGGAGATTCTTGAATGGAAGAACTGAATGATGCTATGGAAATAGAGTTTAAAGACCTGTTGTAAAACAATAAATAAGATGGACTACAGAAGTCAACAATGTTAACACGACTATAAAAACTGTTGAGTAATGATGAGATTACGTGAACACAAATGTTGATGCAAACAAAGAAAATCCCATAAAATGTAATAGGAGATTTTTACAAAACAAATATTTTAGAGACGATAGCTGACGTCATGATGAAACAAATGATTCCAATCATGAACCCAGACAGTTTAAAACAGACATTCTTTGATCCCGGAAGAACTCTAAGAAAGTTGAACAATTTCGCGAATAAACTCCGCGTATTAAACGAAGAGTAGTTACATCTGGTTTCCAAAGCTATTAAACCTTCCGGAACAGTCCTATTCCCAGGATAATTCCACAGCTAGACTATTTATACCCGGGGCGTGGTCAGGACAATAACGACAGTCAAACGGGATGTAGAGGGACAATTTATGACCGGAACTACTTTATAGTGATTGACCGATCGGAGACCATTTTGGTCAATTTGGGGACGAGACTTTTACGACAAAAAAAGGTTCTGGTCCAAGATAATGGTGTTAGACGGAAGGCTTTTAGCAAGTTATTTGGGTATAGGTGCTATTTTTTTCGCTTCCGTTAGATCGCATTTGAGATCGAAAGCAGCATCAGTAACATGAGTCATGTTATAGACAAGTTCATTCATGTATTTCACTTTTATGTTAGTCTCAAAGTTTGTAACAATAGACACATTTACATTGACAATGGTGTCATAACATGAGTGAAGATATTTTAAAGATTCTAACAGCTATACCTTACTGGCTTTAAGACCACAAATATTCATAACGATCGTTTTAAACTCCACTTATTTGCAGGAGGGTAACAACAAAGGCTCCGTCTTTTACGGTCCAGCATTCGTTACAAGAACGTCGCGATAAATCTCTTTTTCATTTACTTACTTTTTGTTCAAAAACATCAGTAATTAGTTTCTTTTGTTTATTATTAATTTCAAGTCTCATAACTTCAGTAGCTCAGCACTAATAAATCTTTCAATGAGAATAGTAATACTGGCTTTTGTTAGTTTGTACATTTTAAAACAATAGTTGATTGTCTGTGGGAACATATTGGTCTAGGTCTTTTTTTTTTTTTTATCGACGTAAAATCATCAAATGACCCCTCCCGCTGTGGGTTAGCAGCGGTGAGGGAGTGTCAGACTTTTACTGACTAAAATCGTCGTGTTCCGTCATAGGCCTTTTATGTACCAGGGCCGCGGTATCTCTTTCGAACAACCCGCAGCCCCGGCAGGCCTTGGCCCTGCTGGGCCCCGCTGGGATTGGTCTAGGTCTCAATTTTAAGTTTACAAGCAGATATTTTATTTTGAACTTACACAGCTTCATTTTGTTTGGTATTTTTTGACTGAACTTGTGTTTAAACTGTCAGTCTTATGATAATAACTAAGATTTCTTCAACATTATGTAATCTACTTTACATTTATGACATCCATAATTTTCCATTAGTCCAAATATTAACTTTACAAAAACTGTAACAACAGAATGTAAGTCCAGCGCAAACACTGCCTGTCCTTTTCACATACCATACCTAAGACAAGATCAAAACATCTGATGACAAAATGTTTGGTGACTCCAAACATATCAGATTGAGAATACCAATGTCTATGTTTACATCTAAGAAAAAAACCATCGATGACACAAAATCTCATAACGTTAATAAATATCGTATGTCAGAATAAAACTTACACTTTTTATACCTAAGTGATGATATAAATGATAGAGTTATTGCACCTAATTGGCGGAGGATTTCGTGTTACAAGCAGAAACAATAGTGAACCACACACGACGCCCAATCACGACTCGATAACGCCTTTTGTCTCTACGTCAATAATAATGGTTTTTTCTTTGATGATTTGTGAAGCCAGGACGTTCACAATGAGGACGGAGTGGGATGCGGGCGGCTGAATGGCGCTTTTATTGTGGCCCTGAGCTTTTGTGGTGACACATGTGCAACCCAAGTTACCAACACAATTTCGACGCAAGTGGACGCTAACGGAATCTCCCTATTCACAGGAGACGCTATTATTCTCGAAACCATATTATGTACAAACAAGATTGCACAATACATAGCAAATAAAGATTAGATAACCCAACGATAAATAACGTCCCCGAAGTATAATTAGATACGAACTCCGAAGCAGTGAATGGCCACAAGATAAATGTAACAACAAAAAGAACAGCAGGTGGGAATGGTGGCAACAACTCCAATGATGCAAAACGACAAACTAATACGACACGCAGTGCGCACCAAGCCGGAGCTAAAAAGGTTGAATCGGAATTAATAGGCGAAGTCGCGCGATACCTATACATCAGTTCAAAGAGTTGTACTTAATGAATCAAACGACAGACGACTCGCAACACCTCCTTTGTGGCTGGACAAAATTGACTTTGACGGAGCGAACGGAGCCAAAATAACCGATCGTGTCCAACCCATTGTGCGTGCTATAATTAGAACGCTTGGAAATAAACACGTGGTGGCAATTATCGCAGCAACGGGTTAAATGAGGCACCAAGAAACGGTCGTTAATGGGTACACCCATCCGGCGACGAAATCCTTCGCCGTGGACCGTGGATAAAGGATTACTGGACTTCCGAGAAAGCGGACGTCTTTATACAACCAATTTCATACCCGATTTTACATTCACCATAACGAGTTGCACAACCGATATAAATAAGACGTAGGAAATAACGAGTTTATTGCTCGTGCATCGAGCCTTTAAATATTGAGACCGGCTTCATCGCAAAGTGTTTTCTCGTGTGAAGATTTAAGGATCGTCTTCAATACGCAGCCAACACTTGGCTTCGATTTCCAGCTATCAACTCTTATTGATACTCAAACTCTCAAGTAGAGAGCATAAAATATGGCCATTGAGGTAAAGGCCTAGTGCATTCACATACATCAGGTGATTCTGTGTTCAAGTGCTTAGTAAATTAACATTTTAAATTCTCTTGGCGCAGTGTGAGGGTAAAGTCGAGGCGTGCCTTGAGGCTGGGTACTGAGGCATTAATCATTTCAGTCAGGCGGCTCGAGCGGCCGCCGCCATACATCACGCACCCTTTGAGCACAGCGAGTAACTCATTTGTTGAAACGCACCGTCCTGCTTTTATTAAAGTCCGTCCTAACATTGTAAATGTCTCAATTCCTTTGACGACTTCCTGTTCGTCACTCGCCGCTTCGGTTCAGGTGCCGATCCGACCCTTTTTTGGTGTTTACGACGCCATTTTTATATCGCCCAGTTACCGAAGATTAATGTTGTCGTCAAATCTGACCGGCTCACGCTGTCCGTTGTTTTGCAATAAATTATCATTAAGTAACACGTTGTCTCACCTGGAAGGGATTTTATGGTCGGCCGGCCGTAAACCACAGTTAATACGCCGGCTCTAATCTAATCTAAAAGTTCTCTACCTGCTCCTGATATAAATTCCCTCGCAGGACGTAAAAAAGTTAGTGAAGTGGGAATAAAGGCAATATTACTAATGGAACGGCATATGCATAAAGGTGCATAAGAAACAAATATGAATTTTATTACTGATAATGCAGTTACAGTTTTAATTGAAAATGAGTACAACAAAGTCGATGTTTTGAATTACAGTTAAGTTAAAAAGGTAACACACGCAATTATGTAATAAAAAGGGTTTCGCAGCATGTAAAATGTTTAATGAACCACTCTATTTTATGAGGTTGGCCAATAAACGTGGTTGACGTTTAGGAGCGAGCGGGTAACGTGAAGCGATCGTAATATTAAAGGACACTTGCCTCGCAAGCGAATCATAATAAAATTACATATGTAGATGGATTCGTCGATAGCAAAGCGCTCCGCCGTTCAGAGGCTAGATTATGATAAGCGAGGTACTAAACCGATGATAGAACTAAGTGTGCTTGGCAAATTACGATACTCAATACTAAATATTTGCAAAGGTAATAAAGATGAATTGACTAATGCTCCAGTTGTAAGCTGTAAGGATAAACACCAAGTCACATTAATAAAACATGGCGATGTCTATCTTCATAAACGAATCATCATCAATAATATCTTTATTACTGCAGTTAATTTAGTGGACTGAGTATTTATTAATGTGCATTTATTAAATTACATATACATTATGATTTGATTATGCTGTTTTTAAGAAGTTGCTATGAATAATGGTCTCAATTTTATGTTTTCAGTGTTAAAATATGAGGTCCGAAAGTAATCAGTCCAAATAAAAACTGGTCCTCTGCTGTATCCGGTTAGACTGGAAGCTAGTTAGAAAGAAGTTGGACAAAGGCAAGGCAGAAACAAATTATGATAAACTAGGTACTTACTGGGCATGATGATGATAATGTGTAGCGTGATGCATTGCTGAAGTAGGGGTGCCGGGCGGGGTCGAAGCATGGAATGCGGCAAACGCCGAGGGGAACTGTAGTGGTAGGAAACCACTGCCTGCACTCCCAGGACCTCCCACCGACTCCCGATCAGGCATTATTTACAGTCCTAGCACTGCGACATCATAGTCCTTCACCACTAACAGTCAACACTTCATCACTCTTTGAAAGTCCAATCACAACCACTAGATTACTTCTATCACCGTTTACAAAATCTTCTGTCAGGTCAGTTCCAACCTGATCCCGTGTATCTTCACCAACGTCATTTTGTACTTATAAATTATAATCTTGCGCATCGTTGATTACGAAATGTCGTGTTCTTTTCAACTGTTCCTCCATACAGCCAATTTCTGCTTCTGAAACAAAGAGATAATTACTGTTAATTATATTTCCGCCTTTAAATTCGGTAGCTGCATTGGAATTGCTAAATTAGAATGTTTTGTACGGTTAAACAAAAAGTGTAAATGGGATCGTGTTAAGATTGCGTGCCTGTGTGTTGTTACTTCAATTGCCTCTATTATGTCTTCATTTTACGAGCGAGCGAGACGAATTACCCGGTTTGTATTAAGTTGTTTGTAACTAATGTACGTGTTTAGACTATTTTATTGCAATATTGTATCATTGTTGGCGTTAGTTTGGCACTCATTAGCTAGTCTATGTGTTTATTGCGCTTCTGTTAATTTAGCGTCTCTTCATTTGTGGCCTGCGGAAGACATAAAATCATTTTCATAACAGTGCTTCGGTTGTTAATTTTGGCGCCTTTATTTTAGTGTAAATCTATTTGCGTTTAAATATTTATTTCTTCTTAGTAATTTAGATTAGTCATCTATCCAGGAAATAGTCAAACAATACTTAAATTGTAAGTTCTGCTTAAAAGTATTTCAGTCGCAGAAATTTACATAAGTGTGACAGATACAGAAAGATGTTTGAGTTGTCCTTAAAATTAAGTGGCGTTTCAGTATTTGGCCATAAAAGAGCTGCTCAAGCTTTAAAGCTAAATGAGGAAAACATGTTACTCATTGAAGGTTTGCTTGTTACTTAAGTAATGTCAGTAGAAACCGTTGTGCCTCAACAAACCTGGCTCATTACAGACCTTACATAGTGTGATGTTAACAACGTTTATAATTTGCATGGCGAATAGCACGATTGACACGTAAACATACATTAATTCCTATCATAGAAGGCTTTGCGTTCCTTTTCATTAATTCACTAGTAATGTGGAAACTTTAATATTCTTCTACAAAGATTTTAATCACTCTTGCAACTACATAATAAGGATATTAGTAAAGTTCTTGTAATGTTAAAGAATATTTTTCAAACTGCATGTTTTTCTTCTCGTTTAAGATCATTTACTATCTTTTAATAGTTCTCACACCAAACGTGAATTGTTATAGTCGTGAGTGCTATTATATTCACTAACATACTAACTTGTAACTTCAACCCATTCAGTCAAATTATCCACAAGTTTTACTAGAACTTCACGTTCTTTTGAAAATACATTTTCTCCAACATTAGCATCCATTATTTCGTTAGTAGCATTATTTATATTTCTCAAAAGTTCCATACATAGAAAATCTCCATCTTAATAAATTATATTTTTATTTTATCTTTCTGTTCTCGTTTCAATATTACCTGTACCCTCTTTGAGATCGTAATCACCTATCAACGGTATCTTGAGAAATAAATTGTAGATGCATCTGACACAAGTCCGGCTGTCCTCAGATCTATCTCGACAATATTTCATGCATCGTTGTCGCGACCTACATTGTTTTTGCAATTGAAGTCTCGTTTGACATCGTCAAGAGGTTTGTGGTCTGATTTGTGAGTTTATTTGTCTGTAAATGTATCTGCTAGACTTCTAAAACCATTTTGCGGATAGTCTAGATCTATTTTTGCTTTTATATCTAAAGCATCATCCTTGAAAAGGTCATCGTGCTAAGAGCTTTGATCAGAAACTTTTTACACCTCTTAATAACACAAATTAGTGAGACTTTTAATTATCTTTTTGCCTTTTCAGTATCATCATACACGATGAGAAATGTTGTTATGTCCAAATCTGTCATCTTATCACTCCCCCAAAAAACCGGTACAGCCAAGTTTTGATATAATAATTATATTGTAAAGAAATCTTCATTACCCCTGTGTTTGCCTTTTATATAACTTTAATTAGCCTAAAAATTACATAGACATGGGAAACGGTCTTAATTGCGACTGAATCTCGACAAGTCGCGGCGACAAAAACTCGTGCGACAAATTGAGAGTCGTACGACTTACGAGTCATCATTATCACTTACGAAGAAATTGGGTGTGGTGCGTGTTATAGCGGACAATGTTAAGTGTGTTTTAATGAGTATTAAGTCAAGCTATTGGATCTGGACAAATACATTTGTTGGATATACATTTGGTGTTATTACTATCTGACTAACCTGGTCAGTTACTAAGATACCTACTCAAAAATGCTCATCTAATTCTAGTGTGACCCAATCTATACATATAATAAATCTGTAGAGGAGTAATTTTTGTACAATGCAGAAATTGAGAAAAAAAATAGCCAGCATGTTAAAGGATAACTAACAGAACCCATTTCCATCATTTTTGTCATTATTGTCTGTTTGTCTGTATGTCTGTTTGTCTGTTTATCTGTTTATCTGTTTGTTCGTTCGGGATTCACGCAAAATCTACGAATTCAATGGAGACAATGCTTATATACAAAAAATCTACGTAACTTGAGGTATTACTTAGTTTTTGTTTCATCGAAATTGATTCACTCTATCAAAAGATATGATTAATTTAGTGAATTCAAGAAGTAAAATATTACGACACGCAATCTGTTTGTCAAAACTGTACATTTGAATGTTGTACTTATATTAGTTGATCGGCCTATTATTAACCTTTACACAGAAAATCACACCTTCATAAGTAACTTCGGAAGAAAAAAAAATATGAAAATTTTGTTTAGCCAAGGTTAAAGTAGCTCCATCTGTGGTAATCTGTGTTAAATAAAATACATAAAATTTGTCAAAGGAGCGAGGTGGTAAATGACAATAAATTACCATACATTCTTTATAGAGGATTATTATTTCAACAGATGGAGTTGTGTATTTTCCGTAATTCACCATATTTTAACACGTAGTGTAATTTTTCGATAGACATTCCAATAGTGTTTGTCAGTTTGCCGTGCCACATCAAAATACAATTATAATTATTATCTTGATGAAAGGAAAATTAATAGTTCTCAGCCAAATGTAAAACGGTGCCATCTAAATTATTTTTTGAACATTATGTCAAAAATGATGACTTTAGTGGAACAATTAATTATCATTTAAAGTTACAGATGGAGTTCATATCAGGATTTTTTCATAAACATAGTTTAGCTTATCTTCCACTAATGTGGTGGCCTTAAAACAAATTACTTTGAGTGAGTAGTATTAAGTAGACCTTAATTATTTTTTCTGATGCAAAATATGTAAACTTAATCCTAGCAAGCGCTGCTAAGCGTGAGGTAGGTAGGTAATGTAGGATTCTGTAGCTTTAAGAACAAGCCCAGATACAAAGTGCAGATAAGAAATGGGAGCTTTCTCGATTTAATACCATATACACGTAAAATGCTTTATGCGTCTGAAAACGTACAAATTGCGCGTTGCATACCAGAGACATGCTTACTTTCAACTTCTGATCGCAAATACACTGGTCACGATTACGAACAGTCTCAGTAAGATCCGAGCCAAGTCTTAAAAAAACACCTTTTATATAAAACTACGTTTGATGTCATTTAATCACAAAGACAGAATTGTTCTCTGTTGCAAATCCTATCCACCTGTATCCTATCCTAATCCAGAATGCATTGCAGGTGTGCATTGCACAAAAACCAATGGTATCCTATTCGAGAAGTCAAAAGAGTCGACCTGCCAACGTCAGCTTCTGCGCTAAGCAAGTGTTCTTAATAGTACCATCAGAATTACATTCATCGTTGAATGAGGTGAATAAATTTTCAGAAACCACAATAACAGTAGGAGCCAAAGCATATGATCGCTTCATAGAGCTCTGATTGGCCCCAGGTGACCAAGTCAGGTCTGATTTGTTCGTTCATCAGATCTTTGAAAGTGTTTCGGTTGATACTTACTGTCGTCCTGTGTGACACAAAATATGGTATATAAACGTCCTCCGCAAGAGCGAAATTTTCCCGGTGTGCGGTAGTGACGCACAGCATACAACACTTATGTTTCTTTCGATTTGCTGGCTCCACCAAGAAATGACAAATTGCAAGCGTACATTTTGCAAAACTGCAGGTTTCAAGTACGAACACATGAAATGGACTCTCACAGATACGTACATTTTGCCTATTCGTGAACTAATGCAAACATTTCGGTGGAGTCCCGGCTTAGGCCTCCCCCACATTAGGCGTGCGCGATCCTCGGGCGTGTGAGTAGCGCGGGCGCCGCGCGTGCATCGCGAGCGCGCTGCGTGAGCGTCGCCTTTTGCTGCCCTGCGGCATTTACCTACAGCGCGCTCGCGGCGCGCACGCGCCGCTCTCCTTGACGTTTAACTGCTAAGGCGTTTAGCGGGCGGCGGGGATAGCGGGCGAAGGGGTAAGAACGCAACTCGAGCGCCGCGTGCTCGCCGCGAGCGCGTCGCTTGCACTCTTCACACATGCCGCAGGGCAGCAAAAAGCGACGTTCGTGCAGCGTGCTCGCGACGCCCGCGCTACTCACACGCCCGAGGATCGCGCACGCCTAATGTGGGGTCAGCCTTACCATAGTGAGTAAGTGCACAGAAAATCCCCGTCATACAAGTGTTTCTCCCCAGTAGTGAAACTATCCTACCCTATGCGCCTGCTGATGATGATGACTCATTTTATCATCCATCCAGCTATTCCCCAACTATGTTGGTATTGCCTTCCAGTCACCGAATCTGTTTGAGTACCAATATTTTGCTTGGAGCGAGTACCTATCTACCTATCTTCAGTCCAGTCTCACTACACAAGACGATATCCATGGTGAAACTGACAGACTTTCTGGCTTCTGATTAGTCGCAGCAGCTGCAGAAAATGTACAAATGACAGCTTTGTCAGACTCAAAGCATAAAGACATAGATTATAACTGTTTCCTGTGAAAATTACTTACGCACCATACGTAATAATTTTCCAAATTGGCTGACTAGATCCAGAGATATTCACAACGTCACAAACTTTACTTCTTTTGTTTAGATAAATGGTCACATCCACAACACAACCTTGATCAATGAATCTATGCGACTGCTAAGTGCTAATCCTAATTATACTGTCACATGAAAGAATGCACCTACGGGATAAGTAGTATTTTGCCTATTCTATATTGCCCACGCAGACGAAGTTGCGGGCAACAGCTAGTACTAAATAAATATGTATTTAATAAACAAATACCTAATTGAATTATTATTGTAGTTCTTGAAAATGAATGCCTAATCGCTGCAGTTTATCACTGGAGCACTATCCCATAGGCTACCATCGGAAAAATTCCTTCCGTAATTAATGAAGATGTGATTGTTAGGGACGTGACTCGAGCATTGTCCTCAATAAGGCCACGACTTATACTCGAGTAATGAATCGATCGTAAAACCCGATATCGATATATCGATACTCATTTTCATTCAATGAGATTTACGATGTTTATGCATGCAAAATTGGCGGGCGTTTCGAGTGTCGACTTTTATCGGCCATTCAAAAATCGAATCGTGAATTTTGAATTTCGAATACGCCGGATTAATGGTGGATTTTGTTCTTATTTTGCGCTTTGTAAAGTGTCAAGTGATTTCGAAGTTTTATATCAATCGTAACTTTCGCGATAAATTAAAATTGGTAAGAGAAAGTGTTGGTCGTGACGCCTACGCAATTATTAATAACAAATCCTTGTATTGTTCAACTTTCAACTGCATCGTATACTTTAAATATAATATTATGTACATGATATGTATAAATATTATTTTCTACAGTAGCACCTGCAATAATCATGTACAGAATGAAAATTTTAAATTTGAAAATGTACTTATTTGACTATGACTACCTATTTACTAAAAATGAAAAGTTATTACCTATTACATTTAAAATTAAAACAAGTTACTCGATAAAATAATCGATACTTTCACAACCCTCTTCCTAAAATGAGTGCGGCAATGCGCGGACGCATGCCGCGTCTCTTAATACGGCCCTTAATTACGATTTAATTGTTTTTAGCGGCGGAATTGTTCCGAGCCCTTCTCAGAATCGTAACCGGCCTGCATCGATGGTGTTTTTAGCTGCATTTTTAACATTCTAGACCCTTAATCAAGAGAATATTTTCGACAAATTAACGTAACTATATCGTTTTTAATGACAAATGCAGCTTTTATCTTTGACTTCTAACACTAATATACATAGATTACGTTTTATTTCGCATAGTTAACTTCTAGATAACACGGGTCAGTTTAAACTATTTGATCTAGTACGTTCTAGATTACTCATTGAG
Source organism: Helicoverpa armigera (assembly GCF_030705265.1). Taxonomy (NCBI): domain Eukaryota; kingdom Metazoa; phylum Arthropoda; class Insecta; order Lepidoptera; family Noctuidae; genus Helicoverpa; species Helicoverpa armigera. The sequence goes on along the minus strand of NC_087145.1, from coordinate 2,668,415 downwards.
ATTATTAGTCGGTTTATGTTTATGCTATGTTAAACTCTTAATTAGCTGTTATTATATCGCAAACCACCTATTAAGAATCTAAATAATTATAAAGCATGAAATTAATTGGAGTTGTTAGACTTGTTTATCGATGTCGATAAATTTATGAACTAGGAATAGGGCAGCACTATTAGTTACGGCTGAAGTGATAGAAAAATTGTTGAACCTAAATACAATACTTTTTAATTAGTAATTAAACCATAAATTAAGACTGTAGACTAAACAGTCCACCAAGTGTTCAGTCGTTCTGACACCGCCTAAATACCTGATATTTGTAATGGGCGTACTACCATTCATCTTCATACTGATTTATGAGCCCAAACAAACTTATCGGCTGACTAAAAGTTTGCAGTGTGATGCTCTAATATGAATTGTTGACAATGGTTAATAACTTTTAATTTGATGATTCACTTTAGTTTTTGTTCGTGTTAAAGTAAAATTACGTGTATTTAATTATACAGTTGCTTTCGTAATTAGTGTAAATTAGATCGTATCTGGCAGTGAATCGTAATAATGCGTGATATCGTTTAATTAAAGAAAAAAACAAAATAACTAACTTCACGGCTGTCATTGATGGTTAAATTGTGTTAAAATTAATGAAGTTTTGTGACTTTTAATAAAGGGGTAATTTTGACTTGGTTACAAATAAAATGGCACTTGTTTTCACCTCGAATTAGACGTGGTTTGGCAAGGAAGACTGTTTCTATATAAAAGATAATGTCCTTTTTTCAAGCTATTTAGTATCGTTGTGTTTCTTATAGCTTTAGTACTACCGTTTCCTACATGTTGCATAAAAAATAACTATTTTTTTTTCACACAATGTAGGTAAGTACCTACCTACTTATAAAACGCTACAACAGTGTACACAAACCCTTATCTAGATACTAAAGCAATGAATCAAAAAATCTTTATAAAGAAAACAATGGATTTATTTATTCTTATGCTGTGGCTGATGTCATTAGAGTATCATGCATGATATTAGCATGTTCGTCAGCATATGCAAGCAATAAAATAAAAATGCATACAGTACCTACATAATATATCAATGTTGTTAATACGACGTTGTTCGCAACTATGTATTTGACATGTTTTAAAGATTCAAGGTTGGGTAGGAATTTGTATTTTCTTTCGCTGGATTTTGTATTTTTTTTAAGTTGGATATATTATATTAAAGTTCAACTGAATTCTTTGTAATTTTAGTTTGTCTTTCATCGCTTATATTTACTATTTTCCTTATTTAGTTATATTTTTCCCCTAGTATTACTAGCAGCCAGCTTGACGCTTCTGACTTTCCCTTTAGCCTTTCAAAGACTTTCATATCTCGTCACTTCCATACGATTAGGTACCACCAAAAACTTTTGACAACTGACTAAAATCTAGTTGTGAAAAGTTTTTATGTTATATGTACTTCCAATAAAATATAAAATGTAGTAGAGCTACTTGTAAACAAAACTAGTAAACAAAACCACTTATTTATACCCCATCAATTAAATAAGTACAACCAAACAAACAACACACACACACACCAAAGACCTTGATTTTCACTAAACACAAACCAATAAAACTATTAATTAATATTCAGCAACAAATAACAGAGCCAAATACGAGAGCCAAGCCATACCAAACTCTGTGATCGAGGCGATTAGGGCCTCTGCTCACGAACTTATTGCGCCGACATAGCCTATAAGTCCTGAGACAATAGGTACACACATCATTTGATATGGCCTCAGCTCGCTTGAATGTGTTTTGAACGCGAATCGTCTTATTAGAGAGCGTTTAGTCCGACTGGTGCATGGAGAACTAAATGAGCAGAGATGTCATAACGCAAAATGTGTTAAGTCATCCTCTGCTTTAACCTTTTAGCAAGCTATGTTGGGGTCGGCGTCTAGTCTAATAGGATGCAGCTAAGTAACAGTGTTTTACGAGGAGCAACTGGCTATCTGAATATATCTCAGCCCAGTTATCCGGGCAACCCAATACCCCTAGATAAGACTGGCTGTCAGATTTATTAGCTTCTGATTACCCATAACGACTGCTAAAGATGTTCAAATAACAGCCGGGACCTACAGTTTATCGTGTCATCCAAAACACAGATCAAAATCTAAGTGGCGCGCCGAAATGAGGGTCAACGTTATTAGTTCTGCCGTCATGAGCCTTCTTTAAAACCCGCCCATTTTTATTATTAAACGGTTTTATTTAGCTTACCCTGTTTGTTAAACGGTTTTATTTAGCTCACCCCGTTTGTTTTATTAAACGGTTTTATTTAGCTTACCCTGTTTGTTTTATTATTTATTCTTGGGTCAAATTTAGTAATTCAAATTTAAGTACCTTGCTGTTGTCAGATTGATCTGAAATTTGGTACACACCTTTAATTCCGATGACAATACAATATACTAATATCAATAACATTGTAAATCCAAGATGGCCGCCGGTACAAAATGGCGGATTACATATTTTTCCACAACCCCCTCAATATGGGTATCAAATGAAAGGGCTACTCAAGTAGAATACTGTCAGCAACCCCAGCGAGCCCAACAGGACCAAGGTCTGCCTGGGCTGCGGGATTGTCCTGGTACATAAAAGGCCTACGACGAAACACAACGGTTTTTAGTCAGTAAGAGTCTGGCACTCCCTCACCACTGCTGACCCATATATAGAATGAGGAATATTCGGTAGGCATTTTCATTAAATACTAAAAACTAGAAAATAAAAAATCGGTAAAAAAACTTTTAAGTTAAACGGTTTTTATTAAACGGTTTTATTTAGCTTACCCTGTTTGTTTTATTATTTATTCTTTCTTGGGTCAAATTTAGTCATTCAAATTTAAGTACCTTGCTGTTGTCAGATTGATCTGAAATTTGGTACACACCTTTAATTCCGATGACAATACAATATACTAATATCAATAACATTGTAAATCCAAGATGGCCGCCGGTACAAAATGGCGGATTATATATTTTTTTCACAACCCCCTCAATATGGGTATCAAATGAAAGGGCTACTCAAGTAGAATACTGTCAGCAACCCCAGCGGGGCCCAACAGGGCCAAGGCCTGCGTGGGCTGCGGGATTGTCCTGGTACATAAAAGGCGTACGACGAAACACAACGGTTTTTAGTCAGTAAGAGTCTGGCACTCCCTCACCGCTGCTGACCCATATATAGAATGAGGAATATTCGGTAGGCATTTTCATTAAATACTAAAAACTAGAAAATAAGAAATCGGTAAAAAAACTTTTAAATTAAACGGTTTTATCTTATGTGCACTGAAAACTAGAAAATAAAAAAAACTGTTACTTACCTATAAACCTACATAGGTGGTCCCGGTCATATTAGACTAAAATAAAAACGTGGGGGCCCTCTGAAATCCTACCTATGGCAAAGCATATCTTTATACTTTGGTAGATCGTGAGCTCGGCGTTCGCTGGTAAAGCCGCTACGGCTGATTATTGATTGTCAAAATCTCCAGTTACGATTATAGTAAGTAGAAATCCACACCTATTATACCTCTAGAAGAAAGTATTACAGCAATAGTTAGGTAATGGGCCCCACGTTTTTATTTTAGTCTAATATGACCGGGACCACCTATGTAGGTTTATAGGTAAGTAACAGTTTTTTTTATTTTCTAGTTTTCAGTGCACATAATTTATTATTTATTCATTCTTGGGTCAAATTTAGAAATTGAAATTTCAGTGCCTTCCTGTTGTCAGATTGATCTGAAATTTGGTACACACCTTTATTTCCGATGACAATACAATATAGTAATATCAATAATATTGCAAATCCAAGATGGCCGCCGGTACAAAATGGCGGATAACGTAGGTTTTATCAATCCCGTCAATGTGGGTATCAAATGAAAGTGCTCAACCAGTAGAATACAATGTACTATATAAAATTCAAATCCAAGATGGCGGCCTCTACAAAATGGCGGATAACTTAGGTTTTATCAATCCCATCAACATGGGTATCAAATGAAAGGTCTCAACAAGTAGAATACAATTTACTATGCAAAATTGAAATCTAAGATGGCCGCCGCTACCAAATGGCTGATAACAATTTTTAAACGGTTTTATTCAGCTCATCCCGTTTGTTTTATTCTTGGGTCCAATTTAGTAATTCAAACACCCTCTTCCTGTCAACCGATTAATCTGAAATTTTGTATACACCTTTTATTCCGATGACAATACAATATAGTAATATCAATAACATTGTAAATCTAATATGGCCGCCGGCACAAAATGGCGGATTACATATTTTTCCACAACCCCCTCAATATGGGTATCAAATGAAAGGGCTACACAAGTAGAATACTGTCAGCAACCCCAGCAGGGCCCAACAGGGTGCCAGGCGTGCCTGGGCTGCGGGATTGTTCGAAAGAGTTACCGTGGCCCTGGTACATAAAAGGCCTACGACGAAACATAACTATTTTTGTCAGTAAGAGTCTGGCACTCCCTTACCACTGCTGACCCAGGGAGGGGTCACTTGATGATTTTTGGTGTCGTTAAAAAAATGACTTTTTTTTTAATTAGATTGTAATAAATTATCAGGTAAGAGACCATGTAATAATGATGCACTAAATGAATTAGATAGAATGAGGAATATTCGGTAGGCATTTTCATTAAATACTAAAAACTAGAAAATAAAAAATCGATAAAAAAACTTTTAAGTCAAACGGTTTTATCTTATGTGCACTGAAAACTAGAAAATAAAAAAAATAGTTACTTACCTGTCAACCTACGTAGGGTGTCTTGGTCATATTAGACTAAAATAAAAACGTGGGGCCCCTCTGAAATCCTACCTATGGCAAAGCATATCTTTATACTTTGGTAGATCATGAGCTCAGCGTTAGCTGGTGAAGCCGCTACGGCTGGTTATTGATTGTCAAAATCTCCAGTTACGATTATAGTAAGTCGATGCAATCCACACCTATTATACCTCTAGAAGAAAGTACTACAGCAACAGTTAATGGGCCCCACGTTTTTATTTTAGGCTAATATGACCAAGACACCCTACGTAGGTTGACAGGTAAGTAACTATTTTTTTTATTTTCTAGTTTGGCACTCCCTCACCGCCGCTGACCCATAAATAGAATGAGGAATATTCGGTAGGCATTTTCATTAAATACTAAAAACTAGAAAATAAACTAAACTAACCTACTAGAAAAAAAATAAATAATAAATAAATAAAAACGTGGGGGCCCTCTGAAATCCTACCTATGGCAAAGCATATCTTTATACTTTGGAAGATCGTGAGCTCGGCGTTCGCTGGTGAAGCCGCTACGGCTGATTATTGATTGTCAAAATCTCCAGTTACGATTATAGTAAGTAGAAATCCACACCTATTATACCTCTAGAAGAAAGTATTACAGCAATAGTTAGGAAATGGGCCCCACGTTTTTATTTTAGTCTAATATGACCGGGACCACCTATGTAGGTTTATAGGTAAGTAACAGTTTTTTTTTATTTTCTAGTTTTCAGTGCACATAAGATAAAACCGTTTAACTTAAAAGTTTTTTTACCGATTTTTTATCTAAAAAGACCAATTTTTTATACATTGACAAAGAACCCGAACGCCTAGTCCTATCACGCCTACTTGACCTACAAGAAGGCGCCTGACCTACCTTCCTTATAGCATCTCCACGCATTCCTTCCTCAGTGGTCTGCTCACTCGCGATTTGTAGAGTCGTAAAAACTGTTGATTGATTTACGTATTGTCTGATGTGTTTGTCGCTTTGATGCTTCATTATACTAAGTTTCGTTGAAGGTTTTCATACGGTATGTGAATTTGTAATCTGTATACAGCTGAAGGGTTTGTTTGTTTGCTCGAACACGCTCTATTGATCCAATTTGAAAAATATTTGGCCCATTTACCGAGAGAGGTTTCATATTTGAGTGAGAGAAGCTAGCTTTTAATTATGAGTATCAAATAAATTTTCACAGTCACGCACATATTTACTGAAAGATACCTAACCATAACATCCTATAAAAATAAAACGATATTATTCGATAATAATCTAACAGCAGACCAATTAAAACTATCAAGTCTATCATAAATAGTAGCAAAATTACTCTACACCAGCACAAATGGATATCTTAATTCATTTCTCTTGTACCACAAGTTAGACCACAAGTTAGTCTAGATTCTAGATCAGCTTGTAGGTTTTATAGCCGACTACTAGCTTCCGCCCGTAGCTTCGCCCGCGTAGTGTTCGGTTATATCGCGTTTCCAAGAGAATTCTTCAAAAGTTCGGGATAAAAACTATCTTATATGTTCTTTCTCAAGGTCAACTCTATCTCTATACCAAATTTTATTAGAATCAGTTCGATGGTTTAGATGTGAAAGCGTAACAAACAGACAGACAAACAGACAGAGTTACTTTCGCATTTATAATATTAGTAGGGATTCTAGATCAGCTTGTAGGTTTTATTGCTGACTCACATATTTTCTATTAAGGGATAAACGTGGACTGTTAACATCAGGTCATTTATTATGGCAATAAACCCTATGACATGTAACTACTGGATCATTGTAAATTAAATTGAGGTACGATGCTTGGTGCGAATTTGTTTGTCTGTCTGTCTGTTTGTTGCTGATGATTTTGATAAGCTGTGTATTGCTATGTTAATTGTTCTGTTAATACATGTGTTTGAATTTGCAAGGAGTTTTGGAACATCTAAAGTAATAAAGTATTTGATGTATTTAAAGCTCTAATAACTAATCACTTTCATTTCGACTATACTATTTTACTATTGAGTGGTGTGTGTAGCCGTGTTATTAGCAAAATAATGAAATATAACAATGCTTATGCCCGGTGAATGTTTCATATATGAATCCATAGACTTTAACTGCTTAATATTATAAAGGTATTAAACTACATTTACATACCACTTTATAACTTGACCGATTAAACTTTCCTTACACACCTACCAAGAACTGCCTGTCCCAAATTCAATCATTCCTCCACTCTCTCACCTCATAGTCCTCAAACGTCAAACTGACTAAAACGTCACAGTTACGTCAAACACCGCGGCAAATCCTTTTATCACTTGACTTAACATTCGCGGTACACGACGAAGGGACAGACTATAAATTATAATGAGTTTCAACGCCATGCCGATCGTATATGGCCCTTCGGAGCGGTGTCAACTCACTTCGTACGTGCACGTCCGGCTAATAGGGATTGTTTAGCAGTTATAGATGGGCTATGCTTTAGGAATAGATTAGAGATAGACGTGGATGAAGATATGGATATCGTTATAAGTTTAAGAGAGATTGAAACTGCTAAAGTAACATCAATATGGAGTATTATAAATAAAAACATTGGTATAGTTGGATAGGAGATAGTCCTGGATGAAGATATGGCAGCAGCTATCGATGTTTCAGCTCTAAGAGAGGTTGAGGCTGTTAGAGTTACATCAACAAGGAATATTATGAATGAAAAATTGTATTGCTAAGTAGTTATAGACATGCTATGCTTTAGGAACAGAAAAAAGATAGGCGTGGATGAAGGTGTAGAAGCAGGTATCGTTAGACTAGCATTGACTGAGATAGAGTTGCATATAGTATCAGCAACAAAGAATAACATAAATGAAAACTTTGAAAGACTACATAATTTAAATATAAAATACGAGCTATTTAGAAATTAAAATATTATGACAATTCCAGCTTTGACTGATTGTAAGCATAAAATATTTTACATGACAGATATCGTGTCTCCCAGTGGAAAACAATGATTCCTCTTCAGCTAGTGAATAGACACGTATGAATGTTTATAATTTATATTATTCATATACCCTGTATTGTATTGTAAATATTATATTTAAGTACAAAGATTATTACTTAATTTAACAGCCTATGACTTGGGAAGTTGGGAACATAACCAGACATATAAGATACAGTAAAATAAGTATTTATAATATTAAAACTGTATACTATATTTTAAGGCAAAAGAAGCCAATAATACATGTATGAATGATATGAATACTTAAGTAGATGACAAGGAAGATAAGACAGAATATAAAAAAAACTTGATGAAATAATAACTTAATCCGTGAAAAATGAAGCTAATAAAAATTCTCTACATAAATATCGCAAATGGACAGCAAAAAACAACAATTCAGAATTAAACAAATCGTTCACAAGTTTTTCTGTGCAAGTTTTTATCGATGCATTTTTGAAGCTAAATAAGGAAATCAGTATTCCTTGTGAGTATACAAAATCGTATTTAATTCAGGAGGTATGCACTTCGATTAAATCGACCGTGACTTTTGTGACAGACAAACAAAAAAGGATGATGCTATGACCGTTCAGTTATTCCTTTTGGATTATGTGGAATCCTATGAGTCATATAGGTAACTGTAACTTCTTTAACAATAACATTGAAAAACTGCAGTGCTTCTAAAACAAAAGACAATAGAAAAAGCTCTACAATTTTTGCAACTTGTCTTCTGTCTTCATCATCATCACCACCGGATTCATAATTATTTGAATGAATCCCTTTAAGTTTGTCGCTATTTCCCTTCTAATTTGCGTTCTCTTCATAAACACGATTTTATACCTGCATATTATCAGTTTCATTCGTACTAAAGTCTATATTTAAAACTGCGTTTAGCTTATAACTGTTCTAAATAGAAACGTGTACATACTCAATTTCAGCTGCTAAACATTAACGATTTCTATTGGATTCGTTTTTTTTTATTTTATGTCCTTGCTCTGCAGATGTCCTAAGTTATGCTTATGCAAATTATGTAGGCTCTACTAAAGCAGGTACTTTAGGTACATGACGTAGAACCGTTGCTTGTGTCACTTTTGCATCGACATTCGCTACATTTGCACTCAGCATTTCAATAAGCTCAACCATACAACACAAATATAGTCCAACATTATTTTAGACGCGTATTTCGGTACTATGTTCATTCACAGTAAAACTTTATTTATGTTTTCTAATTTTTATTGCTCATCGCCGACGACTACTTAATGACTTGACGCCTGTCTACAACTTTAATCTGTGCGGTCCCCAAAATAGATGCAGACTTGAATTAGGAAACAATAAAGTTCAAATTAAGTATGGAGCCAATGTAAATATGTTTGGTAATGTTTGGTTAGCGTATTCACGCCACGGTGGAGGAAGTGAGGAATAAAACGAGCAACTCCGAATAAAGCCGGACAATAAAAATTGTAGGTGAAACTTATTTATTTACATTATAAATTTATTTTTACACATTGATTGGTAGTCATTTTCTGGATTTATAGGCGGTGGAACTAGCCGGTTTATTGCTGTCTTTACGGCCCGTTTTTTAGGAACTATAAATTTTAACTTCTTTTTTTCTAAATGAGGAACGAATTTTAATCCGTTTAAAGCAAACGTTAGGAATGGTCGACATGTGTAGCAGGATTTTATTTGACACGTTATTTTTGTGACATCTATGGCTGATTAACAGCTTTGATGGTCTTTTGATAGTTGTGAATAAAATCGTGAGAATCTGATTTAATTTATATCTTTATGATCACTTAGGTATTTGTTTTTGGTAGGTTTTGGTAGGAGATGAAGAGACCTAAAAGTTTTTTGAGTCTTGAAAACTTGTTCGCATCGTGCTATCAAGTGCAATTTATATGTTTAGATTACAGCTTTATTTCCCTATTTTGTATCCTGCATTACATACAATTTATGAAGAGATTACAGTTTATTTTGCAACAATCTTGTCCTTCAAACCGAAGACAAAATTATATGAAGCGGAAAGTGGTTTATTTGTGGAACAAATAAATAACTGATATAAATGTTTTAACGCGGCTATATAGACTGAGAATCAATAAAAATCAAGCACTCGGACTTGGCCGAGATCCATCATCAGCTTGTAAAAGAAAAAGCATACTTTTGGTAGATATTTTTAACATCAAAAAATCTAATAGCTTGATACGTGAATTTCTAGCAAATTGCCAATGAGAGAATAATAAAATGAGTAATAATTGTGTCATTCATGATATTACTCAATTAGATAAAGGAAATAATCAAGATGACAAAAATAAAGATTTGCAAGAAGAAATCAATATAGATACTAATAATTTAGACATTATAGCTACAAAAACTCTTAAAACAGAAACATGCCAAAGGAAACTTGAAGTTCCAACAATATCGACAAACGTAACAAATGTGATATTTCAAAATACATATTTAACTAACAATACAAGAAAATATGCCAAGAGATGTGACCGTACTTCTAATAAGTAGAAATAAAGTAAAAATGGACAGCATGACGAATTTACCATGAGTGAAGTGACCAAATGCTGTCTTTGGAGAGAAAATCTTCAACTGTTTTCAATTGTTTATAAGAATTTTTGGACTTTCAAATCCAGTATATATAGCAAAGTATGGCTATAAAGACTGTAATTAGTAAATCGCAAGCCAATTTTAGTTTTGCAGCTAATGAAATGAGGATAAATCCACTCGGTAAATCGAATCTTTGAGTTTCGTTACCGTATTCTGATGTCTCCATCAAATTGAAAAAAGTTAATGAAGATACAAAAACATGGAACATATCTTTATCTTATCACAAAAGAAGAATTGAAGGCCTTGTATACAACATGTAACTTAATTAACGCACATCCTGAAATTAGTTTGTTCAGAATCGTTTACTGAATCGATTTATATCATTTTTAATATAGGTAATTTTTTATCCAAAAAATAATTAAAACTACGGAAATTATTGTCATATTAACCCTGTACAGTCAAAACAATTCAAATAGACCGTAACTCAAAGTAATAAGACTTCGTGTATTGTCGGGTTTTTCCGTAGTTTCGTTATGTTGTGTCGAGTCGAGCGGCGCGCGGCGCGATATTTGCGTGCGTAGTAGTATGACCAAAAAGTTCTCCAAGAATTGGTATAACTAATTTAGTAAATAACAATGCATATACATGTTAAATTAAAAATTCAGTGTATGTATTATGATTATAACATAATATTCTAATTAGGGTGTTTGAGGGTGTGCGTTAATTACGTTACATGTTGTATAAGAATACCATTAAATCATCGAGATAAAATTCGAATGTATGTAAGTAAATCAAATAAACACAGGCTTCGCTCTAGCTAAGTAGTTCATGTAATCAAATGAATTACAGATTCATTGAATGGAGTGGTGTTGAAAAGAGAAAATTTACGACTTAGTGGAAAACTGATTATATTCAAGCGATGTCCAAAGATGTCTCCTGAATAACTTGAAGTTATACTCCTTGGACATACAGATAAGATTGTAGGATAAGATTTACTGTCCTTTCCTTTTTGTTTCGTGACTTTTGGTTCAGTAAGTCGAACAGGGTCTTGGGTAACCAGGAAACTTGATTCATTAAAACAGCATATAAAATAGTCTTTTACTACTTGGTGAAGGATGTACATATATGTCACATCAGGTCGAAGGATCTGATTAATCTAGTTTTTATACTTTAACTTGATTGTTGGCGTTGAAACTTTCAAGTTATATCGCCTTTTCAATGATATACTTATTAAAGTTACTTTGTGCCACCTCTTGTGACTCAGAGGTTGGCTTTTATTTGGTAGAAATGCCAACCTATTTGGTATGGTTAGCCTAAATGGTTGGCAGTGATAATGATGAATTTTTTGACGCGATTTTGGTTTCAAAATCAAAGCTACGTATATCAAATTCAAAATTAGATATCAATGAAAACATTTCACTAACCGAAAACAAACCACGTTTTGCAAATTATCCCACTACGAACCGCACATTACAATTATTTAATTACATACAATACATGTTTAGAATTCGCAAGTGCCGAATCGATTTATGAATCGAGAACCGAAAAAGATCGATGCATTGAATCCAAAATCGGTTAGCATACCCAGACAGACGGTGAAGTGGTGATAAATAAAAATTTTCATTGTTTTAAGACGTCCGAAATACATGCTATGCGTAACGATTTGGATTTAGACTGCTAGTTGTGTGCAGTTCTTTATAATGATTGGGGTGTGGCTTGGATTTCAAAGATGGCTGGTTTTTTAGGTGTCATATAGTAGGTAATGGATTGATTGCTTGAAAGAGGACCATGAATAAGAAGGGAGTGGATGTCAGTATCACGTATGATAGAGAGAAACGGGAAATATGCCAAATAACTTGGCAACAGTACAGGAAGAAGAAGAAGTTAAATTATGAATAGGTAATCACTTCATTACAAAACATCTACAACCGTATTTTTGTGCCTTCAACAATGTCTAAATCTATAAGATTAGCTTCATTTACTTTTTCAAATTCTATAAATAAGATACTTCCTGTTCCAAATTGCTTTTCCAGTTTATCATTAATACACATAACTCTTAGACCTAATTACTCTCTAATATTCTAATTAACCCTACTAATACGAGTGGATCAACAGTTTCACGGGTCAGGAATTGAACTCCTGACTTCAGTGATTATAACGATTACCGCAAAAGGAAGTGGTATAAGTACATCTTTATTTATACTTAAGCAATTAGATATAAGAACATATATGATAATTGTAAATGATTGGTGGCCACCCAGCGAGGTCTTTCTAGATTTTTCTGCACATAGTTTTTAAGAATGTCACTAGTGAGATGACGGCAGATAGAAGATTATGGAAGGAGAAAACATGCTGCGCCGACTTCAAACAAAATTGGGATAAGGACAGGAGGATGATAAGTTTTTAATACATAAGAATATGCAGAAAACTGGAAAACCCTAGTAAAAATTAGGACAGCTACTGAAAGTTTTTTTTTTGTACTTTGTCTAAATTTATCAATGCCATATTTTCAAAAGGTATTTTTCAACGAAGATGATCTCATTTTTTAAATGTAAGTAAAAGTAGAAATTGACCAAATTCGTTCGCCAAAACACGAATAGAGCTGACTGAAGAAGTGTTCATAACTCCGTAAGGACCCAAAATTCTACAAAAATAGTATTATTTCAAATTCTCACCCTGGATAAAGTCCAAACAAATCGATCTACATTTGAAGACCATCCCTACACACGCCTAACAGAAACCGCACAATACAAATTATAGGCGCGTGCGCAGGAAAGCTCTGCGGTTAGACTGAACTCTTTTATTTGTACAGTCAACTTCAGGTCAGTGGTAACAGTTTTATAGGAAAATCGTACTTATTACTATTGAGTTAAGGTGCATGACAGTTACCACTGATGTGCGGTCTACTGTACATAGTTCTAAGTGAGCGTGAACATTTTGACCGCAAGGTGAAATGCTTGATAACAATAGAGACATATTTTTAGATTTTTATATTTTTTCTATTGCTGAAGTTTTATTAAATCTACTGCTGAAGTTATTTGAGAAGTTAATGTTTATGATTTTATAGCAATGAAATTTTGCTATTCCATTTTCTAATCCATTAATAAGCTATCTAAAACTGAAATCTTTTTTCAGATCAGTTCAGTATTTTCCAGTGTAAAAAAATTGGTTTAGGTTAGAGTAGAAGCCGACCTCTACATAGTTGGGAAAAGGCTCAGAGGATGAGGAAGAGTCCAATATTTTCTGAGATTAACGCATTCAAACAAACAAACCATCATAAAAAATATATACAGATAGAAAAAAAATTGAGACCATCTGGAACACATTAATCAAGAAATATATCAACAATTTAATTCAATTAAACAACGTAATAAAATAAAAATATAAGGCCAAAGCGATAAGGAAAAACAGTCAACAGTAGTCTTGAGTCTTGTGGCCTCCGTGTCAGAGGTCCCAGGTTCATATCTCGATCGAGTCACGCATGTCCTGAGTAACTAATGACATTGTGTATCATGATGTTGTTATTTTGTGTCAATTTCCTTTTTAACCGACTTCAAAAAAAGGATGTTTTCAGTTTGAACTGTATGTGTAAGTTTGTGCGTGATTATCTCATGTATGGCTCAATCACTTTTGATGCGGTTTTTTTAGCATAGTATTTGTCAGAAGTAAGTGAGGTTCTAGGTACCTATGTTAGAGTCGGTTTTTATTCTGCCACTTTATTTCATGTGTAAAATAAGCTTCGGACAGTTTTAAATTAGTGGGTACTTATAAAAAGGTGGCTATTTTAATCCAGTGTTAGAAAAATATTCATATTATTAATGATCTGTCTAACACATCCTTTTGAAAACCTACCGTTTTTTTAATCCATACACGCATATCTTACTTACGATATATCAAAAAATAGGGTTGTCATACTTTATTTAATATATTTAGGTACTTGTCTTTATAATCTGTTCTGTGTGTAAGTGATTTTTTTTATATATTTTGTTTATAAATTGTTTTTATGTTATACATTTTTCACCCGAGAATAAAACCTCTGACCAATCCGGGAATTGAAGCGGTGACCTTATCTTAATAATCGATTTATTAAACAAACTTAGCTAGGTGGCATAAAACCTCTACCGTAAATGACAACCCTACCACAGACTAAACAACAAAAAAACAGACAGGTCTAACCAGGCTTACAATATTATCCGACAGCTACAAATGTAACATTTAAATACAACTACCAACGTCAAATATCATACAATATTCTAATAAAATATAGACTTTAAGTTATTTTACTTACATATGTATTACAAAAGTTATGTAAATACTTAAAATACACAATAAATTGAGTGTCGCCGGTGGTTTTTATCTCGTTTCTTAGAAATGGTCCTAGAGATGCGTGCGCGCATACCAAACGCGGTTCTACCTGATTAAGGGGATGGACTTCTGTGTGAGTATTGTAAAACGGTGTAGGATGACAACAGTAAGATCCTACTTTATATTTTTATTCTGTTCCGTTCAACAATCCAATGTTGGATGGATTGTGCGAAAGTCGACATGGTAAGAAAAATTGTTACTTGTAAGATGACGGCAGATAGAAGAGTGTGGAAGAAGAAGACATGCTGCGCCAACACCATATAAAATTGTGGTAAGATCAGGAGGATGTTGAGTAGTTCAGTAATCCACAGTTTATACTATAAGAACTTTGGGAATGAACCTGCTCTTTAAAAAAATAGTTGAAATTTTTACAGTAACAGTAACTGATGTTTTAAGTTAAAAATATATATATTCGCTACCATATTCGTAAGTACATTTCAATAAGAATCCATCTAAAAAAAATAAGTTCAAACTCATGTAAACTTCGCCTTAACCCGACACATGCGTGGTTACAGAACGCAAGCGTGGCTCGAATCATTTGTTACTGGATTATAATAACACCAGTGTACTCACTATTACCAATAATAATAATAATTCCCATTTTTGTACCGGGAAATACCAACTTTGAAGAGACTGTCAAATGTCCATGAATGGGGAACCGTTAAGTTACCTCGAAAAGTTTTATAAGCTGTCAGTTTTTTTTTTTTTGGTATATCAGTATCTACAGGCAGGATATTATGGGGAATAATGACAAAAGTTCAGTTAAAAACTCTGCATTCTCCTCTCCTAATTATGTTTACTAGATAATATTAGAATTGCGAAAGTTATTCTGTCTATGCAAAACTTTTGAACTTATTTCGATAAAAATATGGGAAAGATCCAAATTGAAACCGTAAAACATGATAGACATTATATTGCTCAGTACACTACATTTTCCTAAATAATATAATAAACATTAAATGAAGGAAAACAAAATAGCTACCAGCTATTTTATTATATTGTCTTAAACTATTGCGGAAGCCTGCTATTAAGTTATAAAATAACTCCGACAATTCAACAAACAGTATTCTCCCAGACAATTACAATGTGTTAACAAAAAAACAACACAACTTCTAATATTGATTGCTCTCAAAAGGAAATGGCTGGTACAAAAACTAGCATTACAGCCTATGAACGTTAAATAAATGCTCTATTTCCGTTTCATATGGCTGTGGCCTTGTGAAGATGGTATTTTAGATTATAGTGGACAACACTACACATTTTATGTAAGATCATCTTTATCTCATCATCTGCCTAGCTTATTCCCAAATTATGTTACGGTCGGCTTCCAGTCTTAACCGGATCCTGAGTGTAGTGTTCGCCCTACCTGTGTCTCTGTAATTACCATCCGATAATTAGGATATCGGCTCGCTTGCCCACATAACGTCTTACTCCCGTGCCACACACTCTCCCGGTTTCCCGCCAACTGGCCATAGAGTATAGTGTGCACTCTCCGCGTCTATGCGACAACGAGACGACAGATATCGGTGATAATACAGTACACTACATCCCTTCCTTTGTTTAGTAAAAACAAATTAAACTCCGTCACTTTGCCGACATCAATAACCAGTCTGGTGATCAGTCGATGGACACCGATATCCCGCCTGTTAGTCCATGTGGAATCAAACAGTCTCAAATATTGCTGCACGTTCAGCCAACGAGCACTCATCTTGCTTGGTCCGATTCAAACAGTTTATTATCGAAATCATCTACTTATATATCTAGGCAATGACATATTCAGGTAGGTATCTCATGCTCGAAACAATTACGAACACTTGAGATCCACTAGCGGCAAAATCAAAATGAATATAAAAATAGATAAAACCAAACTGTACCTGCCTATTAATGGAATATAATAAATCTTCATACTCCCAGTGGTTTCCTCACATTTTACTCTAGCTACCTACTCCTTTCCCTTTTCCTTCAAATGACCAAGTATAGCCTTTGCCCTTGTCGGGCTTTGACTGAATAATTTTACTTCACTTACTTGAAAAACAGTTTCAGAATGCATTGTCCCAATGTAAGAATTTTATTTCTAGCTTCAGAGTTGAAACAATAATGATGAAATGAAGTTTTTCCTGACGCTTCGTACTTGCGATTAAAGCCCGTAATGACTTTTACGTGCATTTTACTAGCGTAGCGTTTGCTAGTGTTTTATAAACAACCGGACAACTTTGAAATGTCACTACAGTCGAATCGTTTTACACTGACGATTTATGGAAATTATTACCTTTACCTTTTACTCACACATTACCTTACCATTACCACTTTCAATAACCTTACCAACAAGTTACCGCCGCGCCGTTTAAAGCAACCTTTGAGTGTTACTCAAGGACTCCACGACAGTGGAACGTGACTTTCAAGTCCATGCCAGGCCCTGCCATTTTATACTTGCACACAACATATACGAATCCTCGCGAACCTTGCTGTTCACACCTCGTAAAGCTGTACAAGACTTGCACACAACATATACGAATCCTCGTGAACCTTGCTGTTCACACCTCGTAAAGCTGTACAAGACTTGCACACAACATATACGAATCCTCGTGAACCTTGCTGTTCGCACCTCGTAAAGCTGTACAAGACTTGCACACAACATATACGAATCCTCGCGAACCTTGCTGGTCGCACCTCGTAAAGCTGTACAAGTTCTCGCCTCTCAGGCATATAGGTACATATGATAGTTCTACTATCTAATACTTTCGCGCAACCTTACGATTTCTCACGGACCTTACTGTTAGCAACAGTGGAACGTGCCTCGCAAAGCTTTACGAATATAAATATAATAGTTCTACTTTTTAATACTTTCGCGCAACTTTACGATTTCTCACGGACCTTACTGTTAGCAACAGTGGAACGTGCCTCGTAAAGCTTTACGAATATAAATATAATAGTTCTACTATTTAATACTGCCGTACGATCTCTAGTTTTTCAAACATGTACATAAATACATAGTAATTATGATCACACAAACGTACGTACCCGGTTGACTTCCGCAGTGGGCCCGTGAACTAGCAGATTTCTGCCAGTACCTACACATACATAATGACTAAAAGTAGAATTATAGTTCAGAAGTTTTTTTTTATTGATAACAACATAACACAATAATTTATACGGTTGTACCTAAGTGGTAAATTATGTCTACAAATGAAATACCTTTGTATTTCCAATCTGCTTTTCAACGTGTCTAGGTGCCAGTATACCTATTATACAATGTTTAAAACTTAAACGGTCGAAACGCAGCTCTCCTGACGGAAAAGATATCTCGTTTACTCATGTTGTATCGTTAACTATTCTAAAAATTGTACTACTAGGGGAATTACATTTAATCTCGATGACAACAGAGCACTAACAGTTTAGTGCACTACTAATGTGTTAAGTAAAAGTAGGTATTCCTATTAGACTCGGAACCAACCTACCTAGCAATCATGTTTACATAGTTACAGATCGCTTGGACCAGCCACCGTTCACATCTAATTTGACACCCCATTGCAAAATTATTTAAATTATTACAAATGAAATTAATAGCAAATGCTTAAAGCATAATATGAATCAAACTCAACTAATTTTGGTAACAGTTTCCTTTTATTAATTGAGAGTGGAATATTTCAAAGCTTAATTCCTTATCTCAGCATTGCAACAAGTAATCTGGTTTTCAACCGTATGGATCAGCGCTGGCACTTGCATGCTTCTGCAGATACACTCTCTAAAAGAATTCTGATATACCTAAGCTTCGAGCGTTCTACATCAATGAGTGTCCAGGGGCGCAATTCTACAAATTTAACTTTAGTGCTATGTGTACGTTACGATTATAACGTAGGCACCTATAAAGCCGTTGCTTTATAGTTACGTTTAACTTATCAGATTTTAGGATTTTAGTTAACAACTACGTCGTGCAACGAAACGCGCTTTGACAGGTGTCATCAGCTTTGTAATCTGTAGCTGTGACATTCAGTGAAACTACAAAACACAAACAAACACCTTAACATAGAATAGAATCCATCAATAGAGACTCTCAACTACTGTTCCTCCTCCTTTCATCAAAGTGAACAGCAACTCACAAACAGCGCTCCCGTCGATGCACAATTCCCCCTGTAGAAACGATCGCCGACCCCTCTACAACGTCCGTCCACCTATAGATTGGCCGCAGGATTCCCAATTCATGCGCCCACCAACGCCGAATAGAAACCTAGAACCTATGAAGTAGGTACCTACTTAGTGAACAACCAAGCGCCGCAGATAAAATGCAGGTGCCACAGGACCCAGGCAGCTCGGTGCCGCTGCTTTGAAAATTTCAAGAAACTGTTCGGTCAGCAGGCATCTCCAGGTCTCACAAGTGGGTGGCAAAGCAACAACAACAATCAGTATGCCAAGAACATTTGTAGCCAACAACTGAGAAGGCTACACATTGTACCTACTTCAAAAGATAGATGTATTAATCTCAAATCAATAAATGGATTCTATTTCATGTCTTGGTTATGTTATTCTCCCAACAACTTTCTATGTAAGTTTATTTAGTTTACACTTATAATTCTTGTTGGGCACTGCAATACTGTAAAGTATAATTTACAAATAAATAGCAATATTACAATGAGGGCTACTCTGTTAAACTGCACCAATGTCAGTCAATTGTGATACCAATTAAAATCCACTCAAGCCTGAATCTTGAAGGTTATATTTTAGAAGCACAAGCAATCACTAAATTATGAAATCTAAATCATTAGACAGTAGGTACCCAGAGTAAGTATCTATATTGAAACTCCTTCCATGTTTCATTCTTATAAGATTTTGTCACAGATGTGAAACCCCAGTTAGGTAAATAAAGCAGCATTGTCCCAACAAATCTTAATGGGAATTAATTAAAGTACAAAAATGCTCCATTGCTTAGTTCCTTAAACTTTTGGTCTAAGAGTTTCATATTCACCTAAAATACTCAAATTAGGATTATGAGTTAGGATGTTTACCAAAGATTCTATCTATTGAATACCAAAAGTTTTGATCCACATTTTCCATCTAATATTGCTGTTTGGTACTGTTTTCCTGTTCTGCATCTTCTGAGATATCTCTGTTGTAACATAACAACCTCTTTAATACTGCAAAACAAACTAAATTAAAAGGATTAGAATTATATTCAGGGTGACTGAGCAACCGTTATAATTAACATTAACTAGATAGGCAACCCACTGGAAGCGTTGACGGGTTGGAATGTTGTACATATGTGCATACATACCAGTACAACTGGGTAAGTACTTCAACATACATAGTCCAACTTACAATGGTCCTTCAATGTGCTATTTGTTTAACTAAATACCTAGCACATGTTTGTCATTTATAGAACAGTTGACTAAAGGTACAAAACCGCCAGTTTGTTCTTGTAATATCCACTCTATTGTAAGCAAGTCTCTTGAAGTAAGTTGGTACCAGGACAATGTAGCAAGTAAGTAGTTAACTAGACTCTGGGAGGGAAGCTAGGTTTGGAAGCTTATATTATCCAAACCACCAGCACAGAAAATCTGAAATTAATCAAGATTTAAAGAAGGTACTCGTCCAGATTAACTTTCAAATACTTAAAATTACTCAATTCAGAACAGATTATTTAGTAGAAATAACTACTTAATTATTGTAGTAGGGAGTCGCTTACAAACTCAAGGTACTTATAATATTATGCACTCAGTTCACCAAATATTTCACTATATTACAAGTTACAAATTAATTTGAAACTTTCAGTCATAATTTCATTCCCAGTTATTATTTCTTTTGCTTTATATAACTTGGTTTGTTTAATTTATTAACTTCTTAAAATAGTTTGTATAATAATTTTCTCTTATAACTTCCTAGTTCAACTTGCATTGTATAACTTTCTTAAAGTCAACCCAAAAAATATTGTAAACATTTCTTTTTCATGTTATTATCGTATGTATCAATACACACAAATTGTAACACCTATTATGTTTTTAAAAAGAGTAACCATGGAGTTTCTTGCCCGTTCTTCTCCATAGGAAGCTACTTTTGGAATGGGCAACTAGAAGCAAACTTATTTATAATTTTGATGTTCATAAGTGCTTGTAAAGGCCTACATGAAATAAATGATTTGATTACTTTTCACACTTTTATAGTCAATTGGAACCAAAGATTATTTACTTTATGATAGGAACTAGGAACACAATGTAATTTATCTTTCATCAAGGAAATTACTCCCACGACAGATGTTTGGTTGTATGCTGTAATCATAGCCATCATGTAGCATCACAGCATTAAAACGATTTACTGATTCGCACCAATCTTAAAACAAATGAATGTTCTATGTTCAATTGGTGAAAAATACATGAATTTCATACGCAATGTGATATTATGATACAGGCTTTCTGGAAAACCCTTATGTGATGAATATACAGTACAATTACTAACGTACAACTTACTTATATGCTTCAAAGAACACACAATTAAACTTTCCAAGTAAAACCTAGACATGAGCACTGGTGTGAGATTCTTTAAAGTCTCGTACAATAATTTATAGTCGAGTCGGTGACTGGATACCATACTAGCATCCTTACTAGAAACTTTAACTTGCACGTTCTTTGGACAGACGGCCAATTTGTTCAGATTTCGGCTGTTTAGGGGGACTTCTAATCCGCAAACTGAACTTACCATACCTGCCCCTTCCTTTCTTTTCAATTCAAAAGAAATAATGTTCGCTACTTACAGACACGCCGCCAATATCATATTTTCACTCGTCGCCAAATGTAGTGTTCGCCCTACCTGTGTCTCTGTAATTACCATCCGATAATTAGGATATCGGCTCGCTTGCCCACATAACGTCTTACTCCCGTGCCACACACTCTCCCGGTTTCCCGCCAACTGGCCATAGAGTATAGTGTGCACTCTCCGCGTCTATGCGACAACGAGACGACAGATATCGGTGATAATACAGTACACTACACTGAGTACCAGTGTTTTTCTTGGAGCGATTGCCTATCTGATCTCTACCTAGTGATCTGGGCATCTCGAAACTCCTTGGTAAGACTGGTTGTCATATTTCTGGCTCCTGACTTCCTGACGACTGCCAAAAATGTTGAAATGACAGCCAGGACCCACTGGTTTAACGTGCCTTTCAAAGCATGGAGAAACTCGTCATGACAAGATGGTGGTGACCCAAAGATGAACTAACCGCGCCAAGCTTTGCTTAACAGTTCTTATATATCAAAACGAAACATAAACAACGGTTTCCAATAATCGTATTAATGAACTCAATCTAAATATAGTCGGACATGTATATTACAAATGTTTGGACAAGCGCGATCGTGGCAGACATGTAAACAAACATACAGACATGTTCGATCAACATGTCGCCGTGCATTTATCTGTTTTCTTGAATTCATTTGTTTTATTTGAATTTTATTCGGTTTTCAAAGATGGCAGAAAAAAAACATAGCTTATGAAGTAAGCTTTAAGTATTTCTAAACTAATCTACACTATCAATTCCTACTTATAATATAAGACTACGAAGTTTCCACTTTTGGAATGGGCAAAACTATAATCAATCCTTTTGACATTTATAAGTGCATGTAAAGACGTAAATGAAAGAATTGTGTTGACTTTGAAATAAGCATAGTTTGTGAGTAGTGAAAAGTAACCTCTCGATCTGCTGAACCGATTTTGAATATTATTTTGCCATTAGAAAACCACGTTTCCGATTCTATGCCGCCTGAATTATTTTCTCTCTTTTTACCAGGAATATTACGTCGAATTATAAGTGTTGTGTTACCCAACGTATCAATGTATCGTTTTCCTAACAAAAGCAAAAGCAATGAGCAAGCATAAGTCGTACATTCAACCTTAAATAGCCCTGTTTCAGTGCTACACTTAACCCTTTATTCCCTCATTGTTTTCGTAAAACCAACGCATAATGAATTTCTCTAAACTAACACGGAGGAAGGAAAGAAACCAGAGATGCCACAAGGTAGGTCAGGCGCCTTCTTGTAGGTCACGGTAACGTACGGTAGCTAAGTACGCCTGATCATATGGCAGAGTATGGTTACAACTTATTGTTCCCATATTTTTACAAACGAATGTTTATTTCTTTCTTTCTTTCTAGGTGTGATCAATTACCAGAACTAACGAGATGATCAGGTTCCTTGTCAAATCAAAACCCAATCTATCAAAGATTGGTATTGATTGATTGGTGATTTTATTTTGAAATTATTGAGCACGTTCCATAGAAGGCGTGTAAAGGTGGAGCTAGTAACGTTCCTCGTCCTCCGAACACCCGCATTTTTGCGCGCTATTTTCTTAACCGATTTTGCATTATGATTTCTCTGGCAGTAATTTTGTTCTCCATGCTTTGCCCCGATACGCAAGTATTTTTACATTGCCTACTGCCCTTACAATGTAAGACCGAGTTTAAGTCACGCACAAAATGCTTTATCGTTCTGTTTACGAAATTAAACTCGGCTTTTATACTTTTTGTGGACCTAAACAGGTTTAAGTTAACTTTCTTTTATAGTTTGAGAATGTAAACAGTGATTTATAATAACTTTGGTTATGATTTACGCTGTGTAGCTATTGTGTGTAGGTTTTAATGGTTTAATTTGGTGATAGAATTTTTATAATGGTTTTATGCTTATGGATTTCGATTTAAATGGGACCGATTTCTATCAAGTTATTTATGCTATATTTAGATGTATATAATACTTTTATGTGTGGATTTATCAGAACAGAAAAGCTGAAGAGTATGTTTGCTTATTTCCTTGAACGTGCTAATCTCAGGAATTACCGCTCCGAAAACCGTTCGTATTTTCAAATAACACGAAATTACACTGACTTGCAAATATACCAACAACTTTATATTTACGACATAAAATGAAAATACACTAAGTTATTTATTCACAAAATATTTACATTAATTGAAAATAAAATAAACTTATATATATATATATACAACTTAAAACTAATATAGGGCATCAAAAAATTGCTCCTCATCGCTGTCACTGGGTAATGTACCCAAAAGACTGGCAGCATTGCCACGTTGGATGGCAATGCTCAACCTCTGTGCGAAATAAAAGCCAGCCTTTGGGTCCCGGGAAGTGTCAACCAGGCGCTGGGAAATATCCCTGGCAAGAAGGTGGGCGCTCGGTCCCCACGGCCCTAGAGTTTCAACCCCAAACGGCTCAAACATGTAATTGCCTATAAGGTTACTATATTTGCGCCGCTTGAGGTTCTCTGCTTGTGCAGCGGCGGAGCCAGCAAAATAAAATGAAATAGGTATAACAACAAGCTAAATTCGAATTTATTAGCAATAAAACTAAGTATAAAGTTATCACATGACTTTTATGGGGACGCGAATATTATGATCTCTCTATTATGAGTAAAGGTTTATCTGATCGGTAAAATTTAATAGTACCGGTTTACTTAGATCTTTGCCTGAAATGCACACTGAAATACAGCTTACCTTTATTCTTAGTAATAATATCATAAATGTGAAAGTTCTTTAATCATAATAATTTATATGTTCTAGAAAAGCTTTCTGTGTTAAACACTTTAACGCTAGAATTAACGTTAGAATAGAAACACAAACCTCAACTTTTGGTACTCCAATAGTCTACCGTAGCCTAAGGAAGGACATAGGCTACTTTTTATCAGGTCGAGGGAAGTTCTGTTATTTCGAAATATATTTTTTTCATCCTATTGACCAATTCATTTTTATTTATAAAGAATCGGCAGTTATCGTACGTAAATCATGTTCTTAACCTGTGTTTTATTTTTTCCCCGTTTTTATCTTGTATGGGTTTAATAAATGTTATATTGGTTTATAACAAGCAAAGAAAAAGCGAGTCCTTAACCCTTAGGGAACATCTTTCGAAGTCTATAATTTATATCATTACAAATAGACAGAAACCCTTATTTTTTTAAGTTTTTCCTATAATTTATTGACGTAGTAATGAAGCTTTAAATATATATAAAACTGGAAATATATTGCGTTATACCCACGGGGTACCAAGCAGGTGTATTGGACACAGGTACTAAGTGCCAACCATCTATTGCATATAATTAATAAAATAACCATGCTTACAAAGTAGATTTTAATTGTAATGGACTCCACGGGGTAAAGTTATAGGACAATTTACCCATCGCTATATCTCTACAATGTCTAAGTATTTATTTATTTATTTTATTGGGAATTCCAACAAAAAACACAAATATACAAACACAATCATGCCATGTGTTTCCTCACTATTACGTTTTACGAAGTATTTTTTAAAGAAAAATAATCTGCAAATATCTAGCTGCCATTTTAAAACGAAGACTTAATATTAGGTGTAATTTTTTTTCATGAAATAATTTGTCGAAGAATTACTAACATTTTTATTACTTTTTTTCATTTTTATTACAGTTGTTTCATTCGTCAATTTACTTTAACAAAGTGTAATGAATAAAAAGCAGATTAAATTTAACAAAGTTAATAACAACTTAGCAGGTGTCTACCCCCTAATTGTAATCGTGTCATAATAAGTGGTTCCGTTACTAACAGGACTCATCATAAATTATTTTTTAAATACAAGATCGATATATTTCAAAAAAATAATTATTATATCTTTAAACAATTAAGGTTAACAACTTCGCGTGACTTACGAAATAAGTTACAAAAAAAAAGAAAAAAAATTAAGGTCAACCTTGTTAAATGTTAATAAAATTATTAAGAAAATTAATATTCTTGAAGAGTAACTAGTTATACGAAAAAATATTGCTAATATTGCATGTTGGGAAACCATCAAAAGTGTTAAAAATAACGAGCCTATAATAATAAATGTTTTTGAAAAACGAGCAAATGTTTTACTAAACATTTATATAACAACATATAAATTATGGCGAAAGATATTATTTTTTCTGTAAAAATGTCACACATTTTTAATAAAGTTCCAATAAATAAAATGTTATACCTAAGTACCAAATTATAACAGTATAAATTTTTCTGTGTTATGTTTATTAAATATTTTCAAACACTATGAATAAAATAAAAATAAATAAATAGAACCACTTTTGTGCAAAAGTTAACCCTAAAATTACAACAAGAAAATTGACACTTCCCGATTAATTAAAAATACTAAAAAGGATCTTATAATTGAGAAGTACAATTTGTAACAATCGGTCAAGTTCATGTTCTTACTGGTGATAATTGTTTCAACTAATGACTTACTCTAAAAGTATACTGCAGACTAAACAGTCGGCCGACAGTTGACCCGATGATTGTCATTTTTTTTAAAGAAAATCTTGATTCTAATCAAAGTGTTCAGTCGGTCTGATACCGGCTAAATACCTGATCTTTGTAATGTGCGTACTACCATACAATTTCACACTGATTTATGAGCCCAAACAAACTATCGGCCGACTAAAAGTTTGCAGTCTGCTTGAAAAACTGCAGTAATTAAAACATCGTTATGAACAAAAAGTATCAAAAGAAAAATTTTACTTACCAGTTGAAATTGCAACCAGTTACGGACATCTGCAAACAAAAGTAAATGGATTTATAATCGTTCATTCCATTTGCACAGGAGAAAAAAGTTAAAAAAAATGCAAAAAAAAAAATTTTTTGTTTACTACAATGGCAAAAATATTAAATTTATTGACTCAGTCAATACACACTTCCCATTTACGTTGATTAAGTGCATAAGAGTGGTATCACCAAAAATAGTCTTTTTCAATATATTTGAGTCATTTCTGATTGTTCGTACGTGCTGTTTAATTTCGTTTTTGGTAAGTAATTTATTGTTTTTACACTGACCCCTGATTGCTATATTTATCTTTCGAATTGCATCGAGAGTGTTGAGGAAATTGCGCTTTTGATATTAATATCATAATTTAGCAGTGCATTCACGTTGTCATTTTAAACTTTATAGTTCAAGTTTATGGCAGTAAAACAATAAACGTAACTACATTATTAGTTACTACATTGAACGTCTTTGGCAGTCGTTACGGGTAGTCAGCAGCCACTAAGTCTGACAACCGGTCTTACCAAGGGGTATGGGGTTGCCCGGGTAACTGGGTTGGGCAGGTTAGATAGGCAGTCGCTCCTTGTAAAACACTGGTCCATAGAACATAGTTCTTTGAGAAGAGGCTCGGCAGATGAAGACATTATTTGCTACCAAAAAAAACAGTAACCACACGATAAATTCCAATACTAGACTACACAAAAAACTGCTGTGACCATAATTCGCGTTAAAATTAACGAGCGTACAACGGTTACAATTAAGGGACATTTTTTTTAACACAATAATAATTATTTGTCCCGAGTTTTTTTCCTTGCAGTGTGTGCACCGGTTGAGACAAAAAAGCTCTCACGCGCACTCATCAACTTGGACCTTTCGATTTATTCATGCGCTACGCTGAAGATGTAGAAGGGGAACTGTATAGAGCTGTTAAAACTTGTCTAATAGTTTTTGTGGTAGTAATAACCCGATGGTTAACTGGTAGAGAATGCCTTGTCTTAGCACTATCAATGTAATTTAGTATATTACGTACATACTTTAGTACATGAAGTATAAATAAATAAATTAATTTTATTGACGCATTATGATAGAAAAGTTACATGAAAACAAATTGTCTCTTCAAAGTTGTACAAGTAAAATAGAATCGTATAATATAAATACTACAATTTAGCAATAATTCTTACGAGAAAGAATCGGTGTCAACGTTGAATTACAAAAAAAAACACTATAACAAAATATTAGTCTCTAAAGACTGTATTTGTTCATTTAATTGTCTACGGAAGGTTTAGTCTCGATAAATTCTATAAAAACTTAACAAAAAAAATTAAAAAAGCCAATATTATTAACTTCTAGTTTGTTTTATTAACAAAATGCACAAAACTGCAGCGGTATTACCCACTCCACACACATCTGCGTAATCGAGTGACGGCTGATAGAGTCGGCCGAGATAATGACATCTGCGGTAAAAACGCGGACACTCGGTTATTTATCATCCACTGGCCTCTTTAATTATCCGCCGGGTTCAGTGTGAGCCCGCCTTAACGCGAGTGTACAACCGGCCTTATAAAGTCGTCGAGCCTTACGAGGGGGTGATTTTTTGACAGTTCCAATTTGTTTTTTTTTTTGGCGTTCAGAAATGATTATTAGTGCATGAAACGAATGATTACTGTACTTTTTGGTAGTGATGTTGATTTTTGTACGTGATACCTCGAATTGTGGAATAATGATGAAATAAATTGTATGTTTTGTTTTGTTTGTTATTTAAAATTGTGAAGTCTCAATCAAGACAATCGTTAGTGATATGTGAATTGCATTATTTTTTTGCTGTTTTTGTTTGATTTAGATAGCTATCATTTTAATGGAAGACTGAATGCGAGCTAACGACATAATTATGTTTTAAAATATATAAGATTTAACATTATCTAGTTTAAAAACGGTTTGTCCGACTAAAATTTTTAAAAAAAGTATCTATGGGTTTCATTAGGTATATTGCCATATTAGTTTAAATATTATATTCTGGAAAGTTACATGTATAATTATTGAAAACATGAAGAGTTATTTCAATAAAAGCCTAACAATTAATTGATATTTTCTAACGAGCCTCGCATTAATTGAATCTCTTAATAACATTGGTTATAATTGAAGTGTGTTTATTAAAAAGAATGAATCGTAATCGATTTGATTTCTACTCAACCAACAAGTTACAGCATCTTTTAAAAAAACATGATTTTACGAAGGAAAAATTGTTAAGAAGTCAAAATATGGTATTCAACATAAAAAATGGTCAAGCTAAAAAAAACAAACAATCACACAAAACGAATCAATCAAACAGATAATCGAAACTCGATACATTTTTAATCGGTATCGTTAGTAACGAAAGATCAGGCTGTTCAATTAAAACGATTTTTTAATCATTCCATATATCAATTAAGCCTGATATGAAATCGATTTTGAGAAAGCGGCGTGGGTCATTGTTGGCACTATATTTTAGTGTCTTAGTGCCTCGTTGGTCTAGATTGAGGTCTCGGGTTCGATTCCCGGGTCGGCCCGAAATTATTTTGTGGGTTTTATAAACTTTCAGGAAGCAGTCCGTAGTCTGGATGTCGGTGAATGATTCACCCGTGCATCGGCTATGAACGTGAAGGAATAGCGAGTGCACTTGTGTCTGCGCAAATGCTTGTGCACTATAATATGTCCTGCGCAGCTGGCTGATCTCCACATATGAGAACAGCCGCCGTGGCCTTGGAGTCGGTCTTGGACGTATTATATCTTAGTGGCATATGTTGTTATGTTCCTGGAGAATTCGTTCCACCACTTCTTCTTCCCAGCACACACATTTAGGAAGTGCTGAAGGGCGGGCGTTTGGTCAATTTGACCTTCAAAAGTCAAGTCAAAGAGCTGATTTTCAGCCTACTTTGAATAAATGACTTTTTATCTTTTATCATGGTTGCGAGTGAGCGCGATAAATCTTGCTTGGGTTAATTAGCTGCCAACACAATGCTTTATAAGTGTTTAAAGATGCATGTATGTGCGACCGAGGTGCGGTGGTGGGGTTTAGTTAGAGCGGGGACGTGAGCGTTAGAATACTTAGTAAGTTTTAGTTTTAGAGATTTTTAGTTATACTAAACTTTTTATTTTATTTTTTTA
The DNA here is from genome assembly GCF_030705265.1 of Helicoverpa armigera. Classification (NCBI taxonomy): domain Eukaryota; kingdom Metazoa; phylum Arthropoda; class Insecta; order Lepidoptera; family Noctuidae; genus Helicoverpa; species Helicoverpa armigera. Next base: position 2,639,078 of record NC_087145.1, on the reverse strand, counting down.
CTGGTTTTCTTTGCGTTGAAATAACAAATTTTATATGTTTAATGTAGGTAAAATTTTCACAACATTATTGAATATGATATTTTTACTACCAGTTTTTTAGCTTCCTCACAAAAGGATGCGATAATTAAAACAAGCATTTCCATAATATTAAAACTATTAAAAAAAACAATTACATAAAAGAAACGTCTTTTTACCCAAGTATTCACATGTAAAGATGTTAAAATATAATCAGTATTTTTCAACATATTTTTCAACATATTTTTCAACATACTTAACACAGTCGTTTGTAACTTGCACCACCATCCTTGGACCGCGCTAATACATCTCCCGATTAAGATCTTAGCAGGAACTTGATAGCACTCGTTATCCGGCGAATCTAGCGGTAATATCGCGCCTATACGACAGGGGACCTAGGCGACTAGGCACCTAGGCGACTAGCCGGCTTGTTCCTACCCGCTCCACAAACTCCTTCCCAACGGAAAAACAATTCTATCAAAAGAATTTTAAACCGCAGAGAAAGGATCTGCATGGCGATCCAACGAGGCAATGCTGCCAGCCTTTTGGGTACGCTACCAGTAGACGGTGACGGCGATGAATTTATTTATGTTTTTATTTTGATTTTGCATTCGTTCAAAAAATGAAATCCTTCCCCCTAGCTCCAAAAGATTTAAAGAACAGAGACTTAATTTTGATATTTCGCTGTTGTGTAAAACATTGTGTGTATATTACACACAATTTTTTGAAGCCATGTGGAAGGAATTTGAAGGTTTTTTTTTAATTTATGTATTTATTTTGTTCTAAAAAATTTTGATACAAGTTAAAGAAATGTATGAAAACTTTGAAGAGAAAACAATGGGTTTGGAGTAAATGGGAACAAGCCGACTAGGCGACTACGCGGCTAGGGAATAAAAAATGCTTGTAATCTAGCCCGGGCTAGAGACATGAATGTAATTATATGAGGAATTTGTATTTGTACAGTAGCCGCTTTGTTTACATGTTAATTATTGTGATAAATAGCTTGTTTTTTTTCTGTTTTAATAGTAGGTACCTAATATGTAATTGTATGCATAAAGTAATGAGTGAAGTGTCGAGTTGAAATACCATGGCCTGGTTTATGTTATAATATCTGATATTTTCATATCTAAGGCCTACTTCTACCTGCGGGTTGTTCGAAAGAGATACCGCGGCCCTGGTACATAGAAGGCCTACGACGGAACACGACGATTTTAGTCAGTAAGAGTCTGACACTCCCTCACCGCTGCTAACCCTAACCCACAGCGGTCATTTGATGATTTTACGTCGCTAAAAAAAAAAAGGGCCTACTTCTATGTAACACAAGGTGGTCCAAAAATAAACTAATTAAACCACAAAATAACCACTTAATCCTAACCCTTCAAATCTAAACGCTACCATAATAGAAATTCCATTTACCACCACAAGAACATAATTAATCGTACAATTAAAATACACTACATCACTACTAGCTTCAATTACAAAACACTAAATCATGTCCCACCTCTATAAAACCGCAATATGCGCACGCGCACTTTATATTATAAATCTCTAGTGTTGGACATGGTAAATATGGCGGGAACCAACTAGTTGTGGCGTTGTCAACGGACTTATCCGCGCGACATATCGATACATTACGATCTGACCACACGTGACGGTACTCGATTATCGAATGAATCAATTGCATTCGGATTGACACTAGCGCGGAATTTTAAACGTCAAATTGACATTCAGGTGGCGGTTTTTAGGTTTTTTTTTTAATGGTTATAGACAAACATGTGACCGATATACTTTTTAACGATTGTATTGTTCGCATTTTTGAGTGTGTTTTAACTATTGTATGTGACTTAATTTCCTAGTTTTGTATTTAAGACTGTCACCTACAGTCTTAAGTTCATTTAAATTGACAACTTGATTCTGACACACAGCGAACCTTCCATTAAATATAATTTATAATTTACTAAATATAAATGCTTTTACCATATTATAAAGTCAAAGCAAAGCGTAGTGATAATACATTTCAATCTTCATCTCATAGTACCATTGTTGAGTATTTTTTTATTTCCGAATACATTTCATAATAGTCGGGTTAACAAGAACTTTAATAATAGCAACATGATTAAAAGAAAGACTAACAATCATGCCTAATCAACCTATTGGGTTTCTAAAACCACATCTCAAGCCGTCAAACGTAATAGTGATGGGAAAGTTATTGTAAAAAATATCGATAGAATTTTTGTTCGAATAAAAGTTGTATGGGTATTGGTAAAGGTGATGGGAAATAAAAATTCTCGGGTATCGATAAAATCGTAGGGTAAGCGAGTCGGCCACACGGAGCGAGATCGTGTGCTGGCGTTGCATGCCGGCGATTATTAAGTAGTATACATTTCAATTGCTCGTAGTGTGCTTACTATATTTATTGCACCTTTTCAATGGCTGAATAGAGATAAACACCACGTTGTGCTCAGATTAATGTTGTTTTTGTTCGCCAAGAATAAAAGACTGCGAACAGTCGTTAGTTACACTGTAATCTGTAATAAAAATCTGTCTTTAGTCGTTCGAGTGATCCTTTTTGTTCTCATTTTGTTTATACTTAAACATGAGGCATAATAGTTCTGTATGAATTATTACGCGTGAATGAATGGTTGTAAATTGAATCATGATTGTGAGTCATAGTTTTAATGACTTTATGGGTGTGTTAAATAATTTTATCGTTACATTAATTGATTAAAAATAATGAGCATTACTTTGCTACATACGTAAATAAATAACATGGCAAATTATCTAATACAAACGTCAATTATCCACAACTCGCGACCCATCTCACAGCTTCACTTAAGTGATAACAAATTATCGATTCTCCGAAACTGTAACGCGAAGGCTCCATGCCTAATTACAAGGCGCAAAAATAAAAACTCAACCTTCAGGCTCGATACTAAAATGAGAAATTCGATGGCAATCCTTCAACGAATTTACGAGGGACCTGTCATTACATAAGACCGAATTGGGACCTCCGCGAGTGAAACCAGTGTGGGGACATTTTCATCGATTAATTAAGTCGGTTTCGGTTTCCTAATGTTTTTTGCTAGTTGTTATAATTTCATTTTTTCCACAAATGGGCATAAAGTATCTGTTTTGTGGTTGGTTTCATTTCAATATTATTATCCAGATATGATCGCACTTAAAATCTGCTCTTTAACTGTCAAAAAAATCGAGCACATTGAATTCCCAATACCTATATCAATGAAATTTTATGCTCCCAGTTAAGAAGCCACTGGAATTCAAGATCTCGCGATCACCGAATCATCTCTTAAAAAATTACAACACAAAAGCTGTTTTAAAATACACGAAACTGAAGACGTAATTGCGTAATAACTCAGGAACGATTACCGAAGCGATCCCGATTGGTGTATCATTATACAGATACTAAACCTTCGAGGTTTCCCTAAAAGTAAGGAAGCCTTGAGGTAAGGAAAGAACGAGGATTTGCAACTGAGAGCTCAATTTACTAAATGGGATAATTATATTCCAATAGCTGTTGAGGTTTATGTGTATTCACAAGTACACAAATACATGATGAAATAAAATTCCTTCAATGTCCTTCCTCGGTCACATATGGAACAACACTTTTTCTATAATACCTACAGCTTTTATAAAACCCCAGATAGTTTTTTTAGTTCACTTCTGCCCGATATATTATGAAGAATACAGGATCATGTTTCTTTGTCTGTTGTAGTATATTTATCAACATGTATAAAGAGCAACTGTTCTCAAAGACACTTGCAACTCACTCTAGCTACACAGTTACACTTCAGGTTTTTGCTCTCCGCCCTCAGTTTCTTTCCAGAGATTCCGAATGGTATAATGAAGCCATTACCCGCAAGAACAAGCTTGGGCGAACGCAACTCGTATGGAAGAAAAAAAATGCCCAAATCGCCCCGAGCAACACTCGTGCGCCGACATGCTGTCTTGCCAGTATAGAAAAAGAATAAAAAAAACATTATTTAAGTTCGTTAGGACTCGTTTCGCGGTCCTGCTTTCTGATTCGGATTTCATTTTGGAATACTTAGTGCTATAGATATTATTACTCAAAGGATATATTTAATGCGTTAATCGGTCTGTGTCTGGTGGCCAGATGTAGGAACAGGTCTGGTTTAAAGATAGGAATAGCCAAGTTTAACGACCAAACAATTTCCCTAGACTTTTACGAGTAGCAACGAAGGGTTAACAACCGTTGCATAATACCATCCTTTATCTTCAAAATATAAATAGTGATGGGACAGACCTTGAATAAGATCTCAAAAATATCGGAATTTTAATGACGTATCTATTCAATTGGGAGTTTTATAAGAGTAAAAATATTAATTAATTACTTCCCAATAAAGAAAAGGCAACTCACTTAGTCATTAGTGTTGCCTTCTAAATTAACAAACAGAACATGACAGGGCATGTCTGGGTTATATATAATAAGTTATTTCTTAATCACCCAACATCCGTTACAAGGAATGCATAGGCCCGGGAGATGGCTATTGTTATTTTAAAAATGTATCCTAAGTACTTATAAATATAGTTTCATTTCCTTTGATAACACTTGAATGATGTTGATACGTACTTCTGGTGAGGACTACGAGACCTTTAAAGATGATATACAGAAAATAGATTAATTCATGATTGTAAAGTGTTAAAGTATGAGTTAAATTTTGGTTTTCTAGTATAAAGTAATGTATACTGTATATTACTTTTGATGACTAATCAATAATATTAATGTACTTCCATATAGGTAAGACGAAAACTAAACTAATAGAAAATTGATGTTCAAATTCTTTGCATCACATTATCCGAACAAAAACTATGACAAAGCTACCATATAATAATTACCCCTTTCACCAAAAAAAAAACGACTGCACAAAAACCCCATTATATTCGATATCAAAATTCAAAAACGAGCTGCGTCATCACCATCCCATCACATCATCACAACATGTTAATCCGTGATCATTAACCATGATAAAAGACATACCGTGATTACCCTACAATGCACTACAAAAAACACCCTAATCAATTCATGGGGACCATAAGAAAGCGACAAACTTACGCCCACAATCCGGCTTGAAGGACCAAAAGGGAATAATAAGACCATCTGTATTAAAAAAGCGGGTGTGACACTTAATTAAGTCGATTCTCTTTGGGTATGGGTAAGGCATCTGATGTAAGGCTTGAAAACTTTGAACTTGGAGTTTGACTGTACCAACCCCATTAGTTCAAGGTTACATCCCGTAAGTCACGTTAGTATGCAAAGACAATTAATTGTAAAAATGGTATATTAAAAGTGGAGTACAAGTTTTATGCTCCCTTGAAACAAAAATAGAATATTTTGTACGGACTCATTGCGTCTAAAGTCACCAGGACTTTATATGGATGCAAAACACTTTACACAAACTAAATCTTGTCATATTTACCTTATAAATAATACCTCGTAATCTACATAAATAATATTAATACCTAACCTTTTGATCTCCACGCTAAATAAACTTTAAGTGGAAGGAGCAAGTAAACCGTATTATATCATGCATATAGTCTACCAGTGCAGTCCACTCTTACAAGGTTTTTGAACCCGAACAGTCTTAAAGGGCAAACAACTGAGAGCTATTCAAAACAATCAGAACGCATTATCCAAAAAAATCTTGCGCAACACACAATAAATCGAAATCATAAAAAGAAAGACGTTTATTGAAACATATTTAACACAACAATTCCGATATCTGCCCACGCTTAAACTTGAACCTCGTTATAGCACACTTGGATCCGTTAATTTCGTCACAGAAAAACATAAAAAATACATCTTAATTGAGTTGGAATCTAACGTGGTACTCAAATTTCTATCTGACCGTATCAAAATCACATTAAGACGTTGAAAGGCCGGGCGCATTAAACCAGTGCTGGGACTGGTATCTGGAGACTACTAATAACTCAATTCTTACTAAATTATACACAGCCGAGTTCACATCACTATCATTACGATGCGCGCGTTACAGCGATGCGACGTTTTGGTCACGATATGAGCTTTCGATTTGTTTTTTTCTTCTGTCATTTGTTTTCTTTATTTGTATTTTCGTTTTTATGTCATTTATTGGACTCACCATTTGGATAATATTCTGTGGTATCAAGTAAGTGAAGCAAATTATACAATGTGTCCCGGGGATAAGTGACCGCCCGAAATTTTTTGAATATTTGTACAAAATTAAGGATAATTTCCTTTATATTTGGGACTTACCGCCATTGGTTTTTTTTTAATGATTTTTAGTAAATACTGTGACGTGCTGCAGTTTTTTAAAGATATTTCCTAAGTTTTTACATCTTTTTAAATTCTTTTTTCTTTATTGACTAGCCGACATCATAGTTTATCAATTAAAATTATCAAACATAACAAAAATGTAATAAAACATTTATTAAAAAAAAAAGAAAATAAAAATTCAAAGAAAATAACGCCTTTTTTTAAGTTTTTTCAAAATTAGTCCAATAAATGCCCCTTTTAATATCACTTTCTTTTAATTTATTAATAAACTACATGTTATTTCCTACAATAGCTCACAACAATGTTTGCTGCTATTTCAAACAAATGCAAAAATACAGTCAGTTGAAATTTGAAAAAAAAGAGCAAAGCCTGTTATTAACAGGCCTGACAATAAAATTTTTTTAATGATTTTTTTCAAAAATATAAATGAAATTATCCTTAATTTTGTACAAATATTCAAAAAATTTCGGGCGGTCACTTATCCCCGGGACACATTGTAGTATTGAGTTGAAAGAAGAAGAGAGTTCTCAATTCGGGTGTCACTACTTAGATAACTTAAAAAAATCTATTTTTAACGTTTACTTTGGAAAAATAAAACAAATAAAAGCTTAGCGATTGTGCTGAGGATAGTGAGGATTAGTGACGAGATACTTTAATGTCGATATGTAAGTAATTTAAGTAACTAACTGCGATGAAAGTGGGTTTCTTACTTTAATTGCGTAGTGATTTATGGATAATTTCTATGACTAAATTATGCATAAACTAGTAATAAAATATAACTCTTCAATGTAATGTTATGCTAAAAGCTACAGGCTTAGCATTAAATCATGAAACTCATTTCAAATGATGACTAAGACTAGTAGTTAGTTACAGGTTTGAAATCGAGAATTCAAATTAAATTTCCTATTAAACGTGAGAAATTTTCAGCTATTTGAAATAGCTTTTCCAATATACATATTTAGGGATTATCGTCTTCGGCATCATATTATATGTCATTTTTAATGTAAGTTAAGTTATTGCGTTTATTGAACCATTTCTATAACTTCTTCCAATAAAATTTCTCAATAATGGTAATTTGATTTTGAAAGTGATTCCTCAAGATTATTTAATACTGCATATTAAATTACTTATGGAGTATACGCACTTTAGTAGGTATAACTTGCTAAATACACTAGATGCTATCACAAAAAATATCAGCAAAAACACAGAAAATTCACCCCTTAAGTATATTCCACCTACTTCTCTAGAAAAAACTTTTAGTGCCGCCCCAACACAAGCTTAGTGACGTCATATTCTATTGCTTACTCTATTCGTCTTACTCTATTGCACATTGCATGTCTCTTACACGTACTCTTCACGTAATAATAAAAATATATACATATATACACACTTTGGTTGGTTCGTTTTGTTACGGCCAATGTACCACGCCCAGATCATCAGTGAGACTGGGTTTTCTGGTTTTTATCGATAAGTAACCGGTACTGCACTAGTTCTTTTGTATGAAGTAAATTGGTGCTTAGAATTCTCTTTATTGTGATATTTTAATTTTGGTGTAGCGGTAAAATGATTCTGGATATATGTATTTCCTTCAATTGATATTAGAAATGCATAATTATTATAACTTTTACGCACAAGATAATTCAATCAACTTTATTATTAGAAACATTCACATCAAAAACCCTTAATCACCTAGCAAATAATATGTTTTTATATTAGACTTACAACTATTTACAAAAAGCAACATCTTTTTACCTATATAAAGCAGCTTAGATACCTCAATTCCTATTCATCGATATCGCAACAACACTATTCGAAGACGCTGCGCCCGCGCCGATCGGACACATGCGGCGACTTTATCACAAACCTCAGACATAACAAGTAACAACGCACACAGACACACAACTATATTCATACAAGACTTGCTTATAAGGAACTTCGTGTATGTTCGACATAAACTATCGATGATACGGTCTTTATCGACTTTTAGTATAATTTATTAAGCTTTGTCAACACTATGATTGCTTTGTTAGTGTGTGTGTAGAATTATAAGTCTTTAGTTATTGCCCGTGTTTTAACTCGTCTTCTAGAGAACTATTTTACATCAATCCCACTAAAAAGGCTTCGTGTAAACGGAATGTGTGAAGTGATTCAGTAAATTATGAAATACCACCATTTCAATTCAAAAGCATAACCGACAGGCAGACATATTCTATTTAAAATATAAGTAAAGATATTCAAAAAGAACCATGACTTTTCCTTTTTTTCGTAACCATAGAGAATTATTCCCATAACATGCCATAAAGAAGTATCATAGGCGCATGATCGCGGACGGGACACAAATGTTGACACACGCATGCGCGTGACGGGTCGTCGCAGCTTACTGCCATCGTCAATATTGACCCTACTGTATGCGCGCGCGCATCCAGGGCTGTGTACAGGGAGGATTTTAATATTTTTTGGAATGTTTAGTTTAATATTAAATAGGTATTGAAATAATTTTTTTTTTTTTTCAATTTTTGTTGTGTAAGTGTTGTGCTGTTTTGTGTTTAGGTTATCGATATTTTTGTTATGGTATTGAGAATGCTACTAATCAGTTAATTAACAAAAAAAAATGATTATTTTAATAAAATAAAAAATTTTAGGTTCCTACTACAACTATTATTTCTTAGTAGGTATTTTAGAATCTTCTTAGTGTTGTATACAGTTTGAGTTTGTTTAAATTTTTTGACAACCCTACGTCAACCTGTATAACTACCTGGAAGCTTTTGTAGAGCAAACTTTACGATGATGGGGAATATCATAAATTCACATTACATTGCTACCTTGGAATCCAAATTATTTCTCTCGTTATTTGAACAACTTTCAATGGATTAATACATAGTGAAAGAGTTCAGTATACTCGGTTAAGAGCAGTCTTATGTTGACATTAATTTAGTGGGAGCCCTATTTGCATAGGTGCGCAGGAGTTTAACTTAAAACAACATTTGTTTTACCTTGTCATCTCTGCTGATCATCTTTCCTTAGAAAGATAGATACATGCGTTTGTTTGAATAGTAGTGAATTTATGTAATTTAGTACCTGCTTTATTTTTTATATCTACTTCGTCAGTCTAGAGTTGAAACAAAGTTTTTAGTCAATTTAACTAATTATATTGTCAACATGACAAATTGCTGATATTTGGTATTGAATCAAATTATATTCGACATTTGAAATAATAATTTTGTCCACAATTTTTTACCAGTTACTGACATTAGCGAAGCACTTATGTGAATGCCTTGACAATTCAAAACCGCCATGACCAATTACTATAAAACATCGACAATTCGATAGCTACTTATATATTATTGCCACATCACTATAGTACAAAATATACCAATATTTCAAACATGCTTCTAAGCTAAGAGAATCTTCAACAAATCCTAAGAAAAACGATCAACCATATACGGTCAAAAACTGGTTAGAACCAATATTTACTAGAACCAGAATCCAAAATACCAATAAGCTACTGTTCGCCTCCCGGCCTCGCTCAGTCAATATTGGATATACTTAAAACCATTTTCCAAGAATCAGTTTTAGTATTACAGTGAGATATTGTAAGTAAACCCCACTATTTAGATTTAGCTGGTCCTAAACTAATATTAAGTGGTCCTTATTGCTTGGTCCTTTCGTACGAAGGGGAGATCTGGGTAAAATGGATGCATAAATGGTGTAAGTCACACTAATTGATATGTAGGTGTAACTTAGTTCAAAACTGATGCCCTTAGAGTAAGCACACATGGCAAACTTTTAGTCGGCCGATAGTTTGCTTGGGCTCATAAATCAGTATGAAGATGAATGGTCGTACGTGCATTGCCTAGATCAGGTATTTAGCCGGTATCGACTGAAAACCTGAGTTGAGAAGGTCAGATAGACAGTCGCTCCTTGTAAAACACTGGTACTCAGCTGCATCTTGTTAAACTGGTAGCCGACGCCAACATACCTGGGAAAAGGCTCGGGAGATGAGACCGAATAAAAACTGCGATTGGAGTAAAGATTTTTTTTGTTTTTTGTCAACTATCGGCTGACATTTTAGTTTGCAGTTTGTAGGTACTCTTACGAGTATTTTCTATTTATATACAGGAAGTTGAAGGGACATGGTACGGGGTTGTAACTGATTGATTTTGCTTGTGGACATTTCAAAGAGAAGAGAAGTGCCATTCACGCGTTTTAACATAGGACTAGTGTTTGTATTCGCTTGAAATTGCCATGGATTGTAATTGATTTAGCTGGAAAATTGATTGTTGAACCGAAATTTTATTGTTGACACAGTTAACACGGTTTTGTATAACCTAGGTTTTCAGCGTGGTTTTGCTTGCGTCGCGAAGGAATATCTGATAAAAAGTAAGCTATGTCCTTTCTCAGGCTTTAGGCTCTCTGGGTACCAATTTTCATTTAAATCGATACAGTAGTTTAGGCATGAAAACACGATAGATAGAATTACTTTTGCATTCATAGTAATAGTAGGATTATTGAAATATTTCCGATGAGTGAATCAAATGCATTTAATTGTCAAATGTATTTTCGGAACACTATTGAATTCAATAGTTTACTAACTTGTAGTTACTTCTAATAAAACATGACTCACATTTCGTAATTGAATTGTACAATATTGCAGTACCTAATACAAATCAGACAAACGGCCCACAAACTCCGTATATAGAAGTAACACTGTTTTAGTATCTTCTGGATAGCATAACTAGTGTGAAATATACACCTACAAGTATTGAGAAATGCATACTTAATACCTTGTATATTGTAGTATATTATAGTGGTCAAAGTAAAGTTTGTACAATTTTCTCAACAACATAATTATGACGAACAAACGACTAGCTCCAAAAACGCAATTTCAGAGTCTGCATTCCTAAGGAACAGCAGTTTTTATCAGCAGAAGATGAAGTTAGAATCAAAATAAATAACACAAGTTTTCAAGTACAACGCACAGCCACAGACCAATGAAAGAACAGACACGACAAACAAAAAAATAAAGGACGCGTGGTTCCAAAAAAAAGGGGGTCCCTTGTCAATTTCTGAGCACCTTTCTATTCAAATATTAAAAGTTATAATTTTCACAAATCCTCACTTCCCATTGTTATAGTATCCATTTAAGCTGTCATCTACCTTTCATAGAGTATTAGGGGACAATGGGTTAGAATTCACCATACTTCAAGTAGTGCCACTTGTTCAAACAATTCTTCTATTTGGGATTAAATATGTTTAATCTGTGTCTATTTGTTCAAATACCTGTATTACTGCAAATAGTTGGCATGAAGATTTCAAGTTTTATTTCGCTTTTTGTTGTTCATTTTTCGTTTATGAAAAAGTGATTAACATTGTTATAGAATAAAAAATCTCCTCCTTTTCGGGAGGTCGGTAAAAAATGTCAGATTATAATAAACAGGAGCATAATTGTTTATTTTTTGTATTTCTGCAGAAGCCATGTAATTTTTAAAGAACTGATTATTTCTTCTTCTAGGAAGAAATTTTATATATTATTTTTGTATTTACATATTGATACATATTTTCTTTGCTTTATATAAATACCTTTTATTCCCGAATGCACGAATGCACTTTAGAATACCCTTTCAACAGTCGGCTATACTAAGCTTACGAATACCAAAGTCCTAAATTACGGCTCGATAAAAATAGGTCCAGATAGTTTTATGTAGTCCACCTGGACCAAACGATCCCACCAGTTTCTCGCCTCGTTACCAATAGGCCGAGGGCTTTACCATTAATTATAGCTTTTGTGTTTATAGCTTATATATTAAATCGTAAAATACTGCTCTCAGACACCATATTTATGTTAGTTTTTGATTGCGAAGGCTTAATTGCTGATAGAAATTCGATTTAGTTGCGCTGTCTAGATAGTCTTAAGTTGGGGATTGGTAGTAAAGTTGGGGATTTTAGTGCGGGCACTGTTTGATTGGGTAATTTGAATTTGTCAGGCGGAGATTTTGATTAGATTTTGTGTGCTTAGGTATATTGTTAAATAGGGATTGGAAAGCTTGAGACATTAATTTGGTTTAGAGTGATAGTATTGAGAATAAAAGTTTGCTTCGTTGGTTTTGTCATAAAAGGTAGCAATATTTTATGAAGAAAGGCTTTCTAGTGAAGTCTTTTAGTTATATTTTTCAGTACCTGAATGGGGAATTTAAAAAATATTGAAGAGGAATGAAAAAACTAAAACATTGATACAAGAAAAGATATCAATTTCTTCCCAACACAACCGCACTCAATTCCATAGACACTCAGCCCTACAATATCATAGACAATTCAAACGCCATCGCTGGCTCATGTCTCATAAACAACTTCTATCTATCTCTGGTCCACTTTACCGTAAACAAACCAATCTATGGCGTTACGTCACAATAGTGTCCGGCCGGGGAATCGAACCGAACGCCCACTTGCATTCCTGTCTAAACTGGTTCTGACTTAACTGCTTATTAGTACTTTGCGCGTTTTACTGGTTATCCTAGATATTGTGGTTTTATTAGAGTAGAGTATTACTATGTGTTTATTGTTTGCCAATTTATTGGTTGTTAAACTGTTTGGTTGAGGAAGAAATCTGATTCTCGTTTTGGGGACGGGTTTATGCTTATACGAGGCACGATAGAAATACTGATGAAATTGAGATCCGTAAATTAATGTATCATCTAATGAAAATCTTGAGGAATACACTTTGATAGGAAATAATAATGATAAGGAGCAATTTGAAGAAATAAATCAAAAAAGGAAATCAAAAGTTAAAGTTGTGTCAAAATAAGATGGCTGAATATTTTCTTCTCTTGCAGGAAAAGTGAACACCATATACCAAAAAATCCCAACAAACAAACAACATTATCTGATTGTTCACCAGAACTTGTTTTTCGAAAACTACCAACATAATCCAAAACTCACGCGCCTAAACCAACTGAAGATAATAATGTCCAAACACAGTGAAACAATATTGGAGCGAGGTGCGCTCGCGCAGTAGCTCACACCGCCATGTTAAATGGCGGAGCAAACTGTCATTATCACCTACGAGACGAAGTAATGCGTTTGCTGGTCCTACTGGGTTTGTAAGGAGATTTGAGAAGCTTCTGTTGGGGAATAGATGAGAAACAATTGCATTTTTTTATATTGGTTAGGTACTATTTTTCAAGTAACTTGTGTCCTTTTCAATGTGTGCTTCTACTGTGAAAATCAGTGTCCTGTCGGTTGGGGTACTGTGAAAAGCATGTCTGGGGTTCAATTCCCGGTTCAGGCCGAAATCGATCTATCAACTTTAACAACGGAATCTGGAAGTTGGTGTAGCAGTAGTTATTAAAATTCTATGTTAAAGAGCGCCCTGTTGAATACTGGGGCTTGTTAGATTGCAAATCCTGCAGCTTACTCGATAAGAAGAAGAAAATTGGATCAATCAACAAAATCATTGTAAATTGACTCCTGGTCTAAATCTAGCCATTAATGGGCGTATAATTTGCACTATTACAAGAATACATTTCAACCAATAATATTAATTCCAGGCGTCTAGATCAGATAGCCAAAATAATTGTAGGTATCATGATCATGAAAACCACTTAATCAAGTTTCAAAGATAGACTAATATTTCGGCCTCAAAGACCAAATGCATTTAGACCAAAATAACCAGTTATATTAATTTCCTGTACGTCACTCAATACAAAGATGTTATCTCAAATCAACAGACTATCTATGATTTTAAGATTAATGTATGATAATTATAGCCCTAGCATACAATTATGATATGTAACTGCAACTAATAATTCAATTTCACACTAGATAAAGTTTCTAGTTCAAATTGTGCTTTCAAGAAGACAGATAAAAATTACCCTATATGATTTCTGATGTGTAAGCTATATTACTGCCAAAATCCGTACAGTAATTTTAGCGTGAGAGTCACAAACATGCAGACGGAATAAAGTCGTATGTTGACAAACTCAACGACAAACTTTCATTGTGGTAGGAAAAGTACCTTTTTAATTACTTTCTTTTGGCATGCCAACAGTAAAAGAGCGATTTAACACAAGCTTTTAAGGAATTTTAACTTTTCAATCATTTTTACTTAAGGAATCTTCCTATTCAGTTCCTTTTATTTTGTCTTCTCCTATTATATCTTCAATCTTTTCTACAAAAATCCTTATACCTTCTTTTATTATTTCTCCCCTAACAGAACAATTGTCAACCCATATCAAGTTGCCTTCATAACATGAAGCAATCAAGTTTATTCATCGTTAACAAGTGTTTGCTCCAGGATTTGTCTGTCAGTCAGTTGGGAGCTAACGCGGGCATCCTGTCTGTCCGTCTGATAAGATAATACTTATACATACAGCATTGCTTGATTGTTTAATACGTGGTTTATATGATTTCCTGTGCTTGAGTTGAGATAATGTTAAGACTTGGATTTGTTGGTTGAGGGTTGGTGTTGGGCTAGTTAAGTGGTTCTTAAAAAGTCGTAGTACATTCCTAATAGTAAATTGAGATGATAACAGCATTTAATATGCATTTATTTTTGACCTGGAAGATTTTGGAATCAAATCTCATGTAGTCCTCAGACCAAATAAACATCCTACGTGGGATTTATTTCTCCCAACTCACCGTCAATACAATCTTGAGAGAATTAAGCATAATAATATATTCTTAGAAAAAATATAAGTACAAACACTGCTTTTTGGACACGAAACACGCGTAAAACTCTAATAGCAAGTCACCCAGAAGTCCAGTTTACATCTCACAACACTCTACATAAAACCTTAAAGTATCATTTTCATTGAAACCCTCACGTTTTGCACAAAATCGTAAATAACACCTCATTTGACAGAAACGCACCTTTAACTTTTTTCTACTAAATAGACCACGTGGGTTCGCAGAATTTCAAAGTTACGACCCCTCAAATGTGCCGAAAATCATTAAAAGTACCTCAACAATGAATGTTTTGTGTTTCGGGAACGTAGTTTCACAGATATGGGAGAACAAAAAAGTGTATTTTGATGTCTAAATAGACACATCACTAGCAGGTAGAAGCAAGGTAACCGACACTGTTCTCGACCATAGTGAAAGAAATGTCATTAATTTTAACGGCCCGACCGGCGAGCAGGATACTTTTTTTTATAATTTCGATAGCTGATTATTCGGAATTTGATCAAGATGTGAATGTGATGTGTGTTCTTCGGTTGTTTAAACTTTTCTCTTTTTTTCAACGTTTATACCAATAGCTGTTATAGCAGTAACGATATCCAATTTCAATGATTCACCTTTAGATTTGAAATTGAGAAATTGGACGGTACAAAAAGTACAGTCAAGCTAACAAATACTGACGAAAAAAAATTTAGCGTTCACCGAATTTTATTAGTTCGAAAAATCCTCGAACATTACAATCCTAATGGTAGTCAACAAAGGGAATTTATTCTACCTGACCGTCTTCAGGGCCATTGTTCGGGAACAAATCTGGTGCGCATTCGGATCTCTTGACTTTTTTTCCGAAAGCTCCCCTTGTTAGCAAGTCCACGGATAGATCTCTTTGTGAGGACAATGGGGTTACATATTTATAAGTGGGTAGGTAGGCGAGGAATACAGGTGTTTTGTCTAACTGCGCTTCGTATCATGTATATCTAACATGCAATAGTTATAACTTTATTACTTGATCGACACACGCCGCTTCTCCCTCATCAGATACTTGTCAAGTTTTTACTGTTATATTTTGCAAGTGTATTTCAATGCCAATTTTTATATCATTGTTAATATTGGCTTATTATATTACAACAGTTATTTGAATGAACTATTCTTACACAAATTTTGATAGAAGAAAGTTAATTTCTATCTCGTTACATCTACTATTGTACAAAAAAAAACAACAATCACGGCACTGGATCAAAAATATTTGTTCAATCCGTATATCAAAGAGACTACAGCGGTCACTACCATCATTTTTTGTCGGAAACCTCACGTTCCTTCTTCGGACATCAAAATAGTGTTACGAGTTTAACAAATAACTTTTTTAACTTATAAACCAACGAACGCCAATTAGTTCTGCCCAGAAGAGATGGCTCTTTCGATGGGTTCTTTCGTATTTTTTGTGGGTTCGTTCGAAAATTTTTATTTAGTGAACGCGATGATTCGTCTCGCTTCTGTGTGTTTATTACTATCTACGCTGACTGTACAAATATTTTGTGGCTGTATTTTCTGGTCGTGTCACGGTCTTGCGCAGGCGATTGATTGTAAATAACTGGGATGTGCGCCAAATGTAGTGATTATTCGCCATTTTTTGTGATTAGGTTCTGTTTGGAGTGGTCATTGTATGGTATTATTTGAGTGAAGCTTAGGCTTGTAATAATGGTTTTGATGGGTCATCAATTTTATTATGTTCTTATAATGTTTTGCTGGCTGGAAATCTGTGGAGATTGTTCTGTGCTTTTAATAATTTACTGAGAATCTTTTTCAACTATAAATTCTTAATAGTTGAAAATCTATTTTTTAAAAGTATACAGCTCTAAAATTGAGTTCATGTAGGTATGTACTTTCATATAACAAACATTAAGAGATCAAAGTAAATATTGAGCATTCAATATGGATAAATGTTACTTAAACAATGAAAAAAAATACAGTATATAAACGTGTCAAATGTCACCAAAACTTCCTATTTACCTAATTAACACCATCAATTAAATTACAATATCTTCCTAAAATTAGCAGCTTCAATTCATAACTTTCTTTATTTCTTTATCTATAAATAAAAATACCGTCTCATGTTTGTTTACTATCAATAAAATCAGTAGACAAGTTTTTTAAATAGAAAACTTCTCACTTACACGCTAATTAAATAATAAAATTAGGAGTTTACTGTTCGTTTGTTGACTTAAATTATTTATTTTTATTGTTGACATACTTGACAATTGGTTAAGTTATTTTTAAAAATATTTTTCTTATCGATTATCACTTAATTATAAGCATATACTGTTACAAATAAAAATTGAAAATAAATACATTTACATATCTACTGTATTTTTTTTAAAAGTGTAAATATCAATTAATAAAGTTAAGATAAGAAATTATCGACAATAATACATAGCGATTTCAATATTTTTCAATTTAAAAGCTCTAGATTTTTTCACGTGGTAATACCTAGTCCTTTATTAATTCCAAAAATAAAAAAACAAAGTAATAACAAGCGGCTCCATACCTCTGCTGTATTGGAACCCGAATGTCTTCATCTAAGGCCGTGACCGCGGTTGACCCGGGTTGCCCCAACCAGTTCCCGAGATAGCCCGGGCCAAATAACTAAACGACTTAACGATATCAGCGAAATTACACCACGAGGGGTACGTTTTTTTATTTTATTTCATCGTCCAGTGTATCGTGAGAGTTTATTGCACTTTGTTTGGAAAAATCGACGTTTACTATGGACAAATATTTAAGTATACACTAAGGACTATCTAAATAATAATAAAAAAATACCTCCAAAAAATCGATATCTATTAAAAATAAAAACAGTATACTTTTATTTACTTAAAATCATTTATTCAAACTTGGCCGCAAAACAGCACATTTTGAACGTCAACATTTACAAACGACAGCCCCCAAAATGCCCACCCTACACCACTTCCTAAGCATTTTAGCTGGGAAGAAGAAATGGTGCAACAAAGTCTCCAGAATATAAACTGCACGACACAATAAATTCATATAAAATACCTAGTACACAAAAGCTAAGAATAAGAATATGAAATAACATAAACTTTAAGATAAGTATAATCGCAACAAAAACTTAAACATGGCAGAGGTAACTCCAGGAGACCAAATAGTTATTTAACTTTATTGTCTTTGGTATAAATAAATTCGTTCGCTGGCAGTTCAAGATGATCTTTATAAGATAAGATGCAGACCTAAGGAAAATGGTTCAGAGATAAAACTTTTGCAGGTTTTAAGAGAATCATTAGAGGAACATATTTTAGAAGAATTTGGTGAGAAGTAAGTTACGTCAATTGTTCTTCCCAGCAAATATACTTAGAAATTGGTGAAGGACTGGAGTTTTTTGGGGAGGCCTCATGTAATTTTGACATTCAAAACCTGCTGTCTTCCAGAGTTCTTTTACTTTTTGATTTTGAAGGTCTTGAGCATTAATGAGAATCGAGAGAAGAAGAGGAAGACCAAAGAAACGAAGTGTGAAAGAAGATACGGCTGGAAAGAATGTTACTTGTGAAAATTTGGGTAATGGCAAGATGATTTCAGTCAGTGGCTTTGAGTTTATCGCGAACTGACAAACAGAATAGACATTAAACATAAAAATAAGTAAGAATTTCTTTAGTCGCTGCCATAGACTCCGTATTCAAGATAACATCTTCAAGAATAATTAATGACGTTATTAAAAAGACCTTAAACATAATTCACAGGCTTAATAAAACTTTATTAGATCTTAAATGTTTTATAAAAGTCTTAATATTATTCTCAGAAATTACTAACATCTTACACGCCGTCACTTGTAATGGGTATCTATAAATTACGTAGATTCTTAGGCTATAATATAGCTTTCTTTAAGACAATAGTGCCAAAATTGGCCTCGATAGTAGTATTAGCATCAACCTATTTTACAAACTGAAAAATACCTCTGCTAGTAGCAATATCCGCTAGTCGCTCGCTTTCCAATTCCCATATTATTTCAATTCTTTGCTTATAAGCATCAATTTTCTCAAGTGTATCGATTCAACTTGAATTTCATTTCTCACACATTTTATTGATTTTGATTCTGCATTTGAATCTAAAATAACAAACTATGCCTATTTATTATTTGTATCTCCGTATCTACTTATCATTATTGATGCTAGAAACAAGACTTTACTGTATGACAGGTAATCATCAATCCGATCTTTGGATTCTTGGCTATATCGAATAATGTAAAAATCAATCAACATTACGACCATACCAATTTACTTAAACACCAATCATAAAGGAAAAATCCATCGATTACAAAAAACAAAATAACGATACAAAATGATAGAAGATTCGTATAACGGATATGATTTATGGGAAACAAAAAAACCGCAAGTGGCGCCGCAGGGCATTCGTAGATGAGGAAACGTGTAGTTTCGGTAATAGCTTAATCAACGAGATCCGAGATCGATAGAGCGGAGGCATGTCGACGACCGATGCGCGCGAGTCGATAGATACACCAATAATTGTTACGGACGCGCACGAAGGAATCCATAATGACTTGTAATGTTTCAGCTTATTGGATAACTATTATGGTAATATTCGTAGAGTTAGAAACCATTTTAAATGTAATTGGAGAGATTAAAATAGTTTTTACTCAAATAACAATCAATAATTCGTTGTGTTGAGGCGATGAAGATAATGATTTTAACAGAAAAGACGATAGGCTTGCTATTAAATTCCTGTGGATTAAGGCATTGTGAAAAGGACGTGATTGAAGTGAAAACTAAGGAAGATTACAAGAATCTAAAAAAATAGAAAAGGCTTTAGAAAGTGATCGCTATACACTGACAGACAGAACTGAGGTATCAGAGCGACTCAAAAGATCATGATTGCCTTCGAATAAACTGTTAAACATCGCTCGAACTATAGGCCGATAGTTCAATCTGTAAAGAGTGGATATTCTCAAGAATCCAAAGCTACATGTTGCCTTTCATCAAAAAGCACTTCCAAGAACCTTTATCGTAAATTAATTCGATTCGCTCATAATTCCGTAGCAATTACATCATTAACTATCTTACATTTCTCATATCCATAGCTCATCTAAAGAATCGATTGTAAGCAAACAAATCATTACTCTATCTCGCATAGTCGTGATCAGACGCAGGTCGTCGGGGCCGTTCGGGAATGTTCGTGCAAGTCCGCCAGTGCTCGTGAAATGTGAGCATTATGAAGTTATTAATGGTGAAATCTTACTGTTTTGCAGTATTATGTGGCTGACTGTACTGTTTTATTGAAGTTAATTGCGTTTTTGATAACAATAGAGGTGCTTTGGCTATGAATAAAATTATTGTTTGATGAGAATTGTTCTTAACTCTTGGTAAATTAAGTTGCATTGTGTATATTAATTATATTGTGGTTAATTTCATGATTTTATTTTGCAACAGTATCATGTTCCTCATGACTTTCAATAGGTACTTTTACTTGTATGTTATGATAATAAGAATTATAAATCCTTTAAGATTAATACCCAACTACATATATTCTACATAGGTTACATTCATACCTAGCTATTCCTCGGCTGTTTCACCTCTACCTATTCCCAGCTCTTCCCGCACCCGAATAAAAACCCAATTACATTGAAATCTGTTCACTACTTTTGGCGTGACAACAGACAGACATTAACAATATAAGTTAGGATAATACGAATAGGTGCTATTCGCTTTTCAAGAGAAGCGTTGAGAATCAAATTACAGCTTCATCAACATTTATAATACGCGTAACTAGCTGGTTCAGGACTGCCTTGTGAATCACAAAGATACCTTAATCATTAGTCAAGACAACTATTCTTATTTATACTTAATTTCTTACTATTATTTAAAGGTAAAAGTAATTTTGTATGTCTGTCGCTCTTTCACGCCAAAGCTGCGGAAAGAAGTTTGGTATACAGTATCCTTCTCCACGTGAGAGGAGGCCTTTGCCCAGCAGTGGGACGATAAAAAGGCTGTAACGGTAACGGTTGGTATACAGTTTAGAGCCTAAGAAAGGACATCTTAGCCTATTTTTTACCCATGCGCGGGAAATAGTTAGATTGCGAGGATCAGCTATTTTTCTAAAGATAGAGAATAAGACGTCTCACAAAGATGCAGGCTATTCGAAATTAAACAATTGAAAAGCGGCATTGGTATAGCTTAAATAATTATCTACTCTCCCACTATCCAGAGTCTGGTTATTAATTCAATATTAAGCTGCTACAAAACGTTGTAAATATTATTATATTTCGTATAAACACATGATATCCTAATATAAAAAATATTTAATGTTAATTTGTTTATTGCAAAGAAAATGCTTTATAAAGTTTAATTTTAAGTTCTGCGGTTAGAGCTTAAATATGCGTATGTGCTTAAGTAATAATAAATGCTTAAATAAACTTAATTTGCAGTATTAAATACAGAAGCTGCATATAAGAAAGTTAATAAGGGACCTGTTTAATAGAATCTACTTTACTTAGAACATCTTTTCATGTATGTTTTTAATTTAAATTTTCATAATTACAACATGAAAACGAATAAAATAATAATTACTGAAGCTAAATTGTAATACTGCTCATAATTAAGTTTATGTTATTGCTGTAATTAGAGTTTTATGAACTTCTTTAGAGCTACCGTTGCGAAAATTGCAAAAATAACCAAAAAATACCCATGTTTATATTTTGGTTCGCCATTTTTGTCTATTTACTTATTTTATGTGAAGTGACTTCACAGCTTACAATACATAGGAATAGTATTATAAGTAGCCGATAGTAATATTTTATGTTACTTGTGAGTTGACGGCAGATAGAAGAGTATTTAAGAAGAAACATGCTGCGCCGACCCCAAATAAAATTAGGGTGATGCAGGTGGATGGTAATAGACCTGTCATTGTGGTTAAGTTCTATTTTATGGGGTTAATGTATAATAAACTTTTCGACAAGTGGGTGTAAAAACAACTTTGTTACCTACAATTGCTTATCACTTCAGGAAATACCTACAAGTATTACGGTTATGTTTTACAGCCACAAAAATGAGGGTATCATTGCAGTTACAATGTTTCAAATACATTATTTTATATGCCATAAAAATTGTAATGTAAAAATACAAGCCGGTACAAAACAACAAAGTTTTGTTTTTAGTTCAACTATGTCAGGAATATGCTAATCCGTATCCGATGCAATTCTCAGAAAATGTCTGTACTTGGAATACAAAATTTCTCATATTAATAAAAAATGCAAGCACCACTTGGCGACGGTCGTCGGGTGATAAATAAAAATCCCAGCAATTCCCGGGAAAGACTAAAAACGTGACTGCACTGCAACACCGGACGACACCCCGCCGACCCGGCACTTCTTTGTTTTTAAACATACAAAAAGTCAGCCCCTTCATTCTCAAAGAGTCAGGTACAAAATACTTCTCTGCCCACATGTTCTAAACTTACACTAACAACTCGCAAAGTTTCAAAATAAACTGAATTTTATTTAAATGTCACCGGTCAAATACTAATTGAGACTTTTTAAATAACTACTAAAAGTTTTATAATTCGATCCGTTTTTTTTTTTAATTAATAAGTATAAATTATTACTTACAGTTGATATCTTAATTGTTCAGGTCATCTTGTGTCAAACTATATCGCCGGTAGCAAAAGCAATCCATTCGCATAATAATAAATACGGGCACAACACATGCTCACTTGTCAATCTTCAGTTAAATAAACAATTTTTGGTCACAACAGAATATAATAAAATCAATCACTTGCACACAAATCCTCGTACCGAATGTCAATGTTTTTAATTTAGAAAAATAAAAACGATTGTCAAAATAAATCGGGAAATAAAAAGTTACGCGGGTAACGTCCGCCGCGGCTGCGGTACAAACCGATATAGAATATTAATAGCGGGTGGACACGGACGAAACGCGCCGACGGCGATTTCATCTCAATCTCGCCCGTCGAAACGAGACAGTAACATGACAATAAACGATTGTAAAACGTCTAGAGAGAAAGAGACAACAGTTTTCTCATTATGCGCCCGTCGATCCTGACATTTCAATCGCGCCGTCTCTGTCGCACGGAAAGTTATTTCCGTACAAATTATATGCGGGTGTATTTGTGCTCTGTCCTGCTCGGGCGCGGATAGTACTAAGCAGATAATGTCTTAATCGCATTTTCTTAGCGCTATGCTGACTGATGCACTAACATAAACAATGATAATTCAGGGATTTGCATCGAAGATAGAGGGTTTTATTGCGCCAATATTGACGGGTTGGTTAAATATGGTCGGTGGGAGGTCTGTGCTTAATTATGTAATTATAACCTTTGAGTGCGGAAGTTGAGATGGTCTCCTTTGAACATGCTGAAGATAGCATGACTTTGCTGTATATACTACCTATGTAGGAACATACTGAATTAGGTAAAATAAATATTAGATTAGAGTCACGACTTAATTAAACTTAAAAATATCCCAGGAAGTCCAGCATTTGTAGAGATAAAACTACTATAAAATTAACATTAGGTAGGTACTATTTCTGTGATATATTGAAACTATGAAAAAAACCCAACGTCAGAAAAAAAACTTCTTATAATAATTATGTGTTAACACACACACACAAAGAGAAAAGCATTTCATAAAAGATAATACACTTTTTAAATTCAGTTATCCTACATGCATTTTGTATGATAAGATAATAAATGTCGGCAATAGCAATAAAAACACTATTTATGCCGGATACTCCGAACACTAGACAGAATTAATCGTATCTAAGTAACTCTGTTCAAAGGTTAGAAAGATACAAGCTGTGCCAAATCGCAGAAGATTAATTTTAATAAAGACAGACACTATTTAATACCTACTAAAGATCAGATGAAAGAAATAAAATACATAATGAAACAAAAATTTTTAAACGATGAGAATTTTTGAACGGCAGTAGATGATGATAGTCCATCCTCCGAGCCTTTTCCCAATCATGTTGGGGTCGGCGTCCAGTCTAACCGGATTCAGCTGAGTACCAGTGCTTTACAAGAAGCGACTGCCTATCTGACCTCCTCAACCCAGTAACCCGGGCAACCCGATACCCCTTGGTTAGACTGGTGTCAGACTTACTGGCTTCTGACTACCCGTTACGACTGCCAAGGATGTTCAATGACAGCCGGGACCTACAGTTTAACGTGCCATCCGAAACACAGCCAATGGTGTCTAAGATATACTTAGAAAGTACATACAAACTTAGAAAAGTTGCATTGGTACTTGCCTGACCTGGGATCGAACCCGCGCCCTCATACTTGAGGTTGGTCCTTTACCCACTAGGCCACCATCAGTAGATGATGATAGTAAAAAACAAAAAACAGAAGCTGAAACTCGATCCCAAACAAAACAAACGCAGTCACACCATCTGAATTCCGACAAGAAAAATGAATTTCAGAATCATGAAATTCAATATCGAAATGTGGAAACAGACTAAATAATTATCTATTTGTCGAGTGGTGAGCAAATACTTGAAGGCAGTATGTTTACTCTGGTGACTACTTCTCAAATGTTTGCTAAGACATGACAACTTGCTGACGACTCAACCAATTCAAAGATTCTGAGAAACTATGGAAGTATGGAAAGATGAGCGGAGATGCTGTAATGCAGGTAGGTCAGGCGCCTTGGTCTAGGTCAAACAGGAACTTTTGTATGACCAAAACAATCAGTTACGAGTGAACTTACTAGGCGTTCGAGTTCTTTCAGACATCTTCATCAATAATTTTTGTTATTACAAAAAATGGTCGGGTTCAAAGAAGGCGTATAAAGGTGTAGACAGTAACGTTCCCGAACACCCGCGTTTTGGCGCGCTGCTTTCTTAGGAGATTTTCCGTTATGGCACCTCCGCTAGTCATTTTGTTCTCCATGCTCTGGAAGTATTCCCTAATCACACAGAGACTGAACTACTTATCCGAGGAGCACAAATATGATTTGATGCTGCCTCTAATGGGGTTGAAAATGTAAAGGTCAAATTAGGTGTGACGTGGAATGTGAGGATGAGAATAATAGGTAATAAGGTTTCTTTGGAAATTGTCATCAGTGAAAAATGGGTTGGGATGGGTCAATTTGGGTAATAGAGGTATAGCTTGATGAGGACTTGATGATTGGAGTAATAAGACTGTGAATAAGGTAATAATAGTCAGTGAACGCTATTCCAGACACATCATCGTGACACATGGGATTAGAAAATATGGTTGAAATCATATCATTAGTCAACTAGACAGTGCTCCTATCAAAATGCTTGAATTAAATAAAATGCGAAACAGAGCCCAATATTTAACTGTGGCCAAAGAACCCGAGAACTTAGAACAATTCCATGAAAGAAATCCCTTAAATGTACTAAACATCACATACTATCACTTACAAAAGAATGTTCCTGTCAAGAGCGTGCGTGAAATCGCGTCACTCCCAATAGGTTCCGTATGAATCATGTATTAGTTACCCGAACTGGCTCTCGGTAACCAAACTGAGTGCAATGCATGTCTTAATGCACTCACAATAAAAACACCACATATCGCATCGTAGAATGTGACAGTAACATCTTCACGAGAACGTATTAAACTTTACATTGCAATCGATGCTCAAGCAAAAACTACCCCTGACTCTTTGATAGCAAAGTCCATTTTTAAATAAAAAGGCAATCTTTAAGGATTTCAGAATCAAACCCGTTTGGTTACGAATGAAATGGCCAGAGAAAAGGGACAGGGATACAAAAAGCAATCGCGGTAAAGCAACTAAACTCGAAAGCTCAAAGGACTTATGCTGTATTTTGTTTTGTCTGAGCGAGATAACTTGATCATCGTCGTGAGCAACCAAATGTAGGAAAAGAAAAACTTCAACATAAAAAAGGATTTTATTTCAACAGCAATAAAGATTAAATTCGTAATAATTCGTCTTGTATAAGACCTTTCGTGTCGGGCGTAATGTAAAAAGAACAATTTACAAGTTCGTCTGGCACAGAGAGAGATGGCACAAAAATCTGCTTACGTGTGACAGGGAGAGAAAACAACCGGAGTTGGAGGCTGTGTATTTTTTCTGAGTTATTATGCCGGTTCCGATCATTTAATTAAGACATTTTGTGCATTTATAATGAAATAACAATATGAGTCAACGTTTCCACCACCTTTTAAGATGACGTTGAGTTTTGACCCAATGTTCAAGTATTTAAACGGTCAGTTTTATTTTTTACTGATGAATATGTCTGTTGAGTTGAGAATAAAAAAAGAAACGTTGTGCTTGATAAGTAGTATGATCCCAAGTATTGTAAGGAACTGGAAAGTATGAATACATAACTTCCTTATTTGCAATCGGTTGAAAAACAAACGGGTTCTTGATTTAATGAGTGTCTCATTTGGCATGAGAGTACGTGAACATCTTTTAAAGTAAGTGCGCTAACTAGGATTAATTTGATTCCCATTATACACAGCATACTTCTATGAAGTCTTTTTAAAACGGGATTTCCCCGAAGACAGCCAAGACAGCGCCCCTAAGTCTTATCAAATTGAGACCTAAGATAAATACAGACGCTATAAACCTCCTTTGAACCTCATAAGAACAACAATGACATAATTTAAGCCTTCTAGAAATAGGTAATTGTAGATAACGGTTTCTCCCGTACACCTGGATAAAATAAGCGAAATAATTGCATATTACTACGAAAGTTCATCAAAAGTTGTTCTGTAGTTTTTGATCGAAAAAAAAGAAGGACAAATTGATAACCTCCTCCGTTTTGAAGTTGGTTAAAAAGAATCCTGTTCTGTGAATATGTGAAATACGAATAAATAAGTTTACTGGAGATGCCCGTAAAATACTTTGTAGTTAGGGATACAGGAAAACCCCCTAGGAAAATACTTAAAACCTGTTCAGTAGTTTTTAAGTCTTCTGCGAACAGAGAGACAGAAAGCTGGAACGAAGGAGTTTTGTAATATGTAGTGGTAATCTGTATGTATGTATGTATGGTAAGCATGTGCTTGGAAAAACATGATTTTTTTTTTCTCATACACTGGACTCGGAGCGAATCTCTTGCGGTTATAATATGATATATTGTTATTGCTCTGTCATAACGTTAAATTCTAAAAATAAAACAAGCTGTATAAATGTACGAAAGAATTCTTCGTGCAAAGAGTAGGTAGTACTTACCGTACAGAGAGTTTTGTAACACAAAGTGAATAAGTTGGTACAATTTTTTCCTCTTTATTTTTTGTTTTTTTTTTAGGGTTCCGTACCTCAAAAGGAAAAAACGGAACCCTTATAGGATCACTTTGTTGTCCGTCTGTCTGTCTGTCTGTCTGTCTGTCAAGACCCTTTATCTCAAGAACGCGTGGACGTATCAAGCTGAAATTCACATGAAATACTCAGGTCTATTGTCCCTTTAAGCTGTGAAAATATCAAACTTCTAAGCCAAGCCAATCAAAAGATACAGCCGATTATGTCGATATTTTCAACAAATTTTCGACACTCGCAAAGGAATCAAAACCTACAGGATACTTCCCGTAAACTCAGAGTCTTGAAATTTGGCATGAAGCATTGTCATATAATGCAAATATAGGAAAAATTACGAAAATCTCATTTTTTTAGTTATATAATGTAAAAAAAATATTTTAATAAAATGAAACTTACTACCTTATTTCTCACGAACGAATAAAGGTATCAAATTGAAATTTATACCAAATACCTAGGTCTATTGTCCCTTTAGGCAGTGAAAAAATCAAACATCTAAGT
Source organism: Helicoverpa armigera (assembly GCF_030705265.1). Taxonomy (NCBI): domain Eukaryota; kingdom Metazoa; phylum Arthropoda; class Insecta; order Lepidoptera; family Noctuidae; genus Helicoverpa; species Helicoverpa armigera. Next base: position 2,611,317 of record NC_087145.1, on the reverse strand, counting down.
TAACGCGATCAAAAGATACAGCAGTTATACCGACACCTTAGACGAATTTCCGTCACACGCTAGGGAATCAAAACCTACAAGGTACTTCCCGTTAACTCAGAATCTTGACATTCGGCAAGAAGCAACGTTATATAGTACAGATAAAGGAAAAATTGCGAAAATGATAAATTTGAAGTTACATAAAATATTAAAATATTATCAAATCAAATCAAATATTTTCCTCATTTCAATGGGGAATTTAAACGACCAAGTTTGATGGATTTGAGAAATCATTTCTTTGTAGTGAAAGAGTATACTCGCCGTTTATTTCCATTCATCATCAGGTCAGGATCTGATGATGGAAATCCTGAGAAATCGAGGGCAACTATCAGAAATTGTAGGCATGCATAGGATTAAAACTTGATTCTCAGATGTATGTCTGGTGATACTATCAGTGAAGGTTTAGAGCTTTCTTGATGATGGAGACGTGAGAAAGTCGAGAGAACTCCTCAACGGTATGATTTAGTAACGTCGTGTTTGGGCTTATATTATTCGTATTGACGAAAACTTTTCACAAAAGTTAAAAATAAATACTTTTTACAAAAAAAAACAACTTCTAAAAACAACAAGAAAACTGTTTATATGCATCGGTCTAGATCTCGGTGGTAAAATAAATATAGATGCATTCTCTAGACACCGACTTCTAGACCGATGCACCTAACATCTTTTTAATTTCTTTCTTGCTTTTGTTTTCTTGTTGCTTTTTTATATGTTTGAAGTTGGATTTGTTTGTAAAATGCTACACAATAAAATAAAGCCGACTTTATAAAACAAAGAAAGGGACAGAATTACACTTTTGTCAAGGCTCTAGAAACATAAAGCCAGCAGCCCCGAATCCTACTCTCTAGCAGTCGTTGTTACAATTCGACAGTTACAAGTCGTCAGGCAGTTTCGAAAAAAACCTGAAACTGGGGCTCGTTAGGTGATTAATCCCTCAAAAATAAAAGATCCCAGTACTGAATTCTCATCACTTAAAATAATATAAGCTCCAACACAAGGTTACGTTATAAATTGTAAAGGAGTTCCCATAACTATATCTGATCTTTGCTATCGATCCCACAATGGCAGTCAAAACCTATCTACCTATGTGGAAAGTTGCGGTTGGCGCGAGACTCGCTTTTTATCTATACAGGATTTGTACGGAACCCTCGGTGCGCGAGTCCGACTCGCACTTGGCCGGTTTATTGGTACAGTATTATGCTAAAAGAAGTAATAGCTGTTTAAGAACTTAATTATACATATTATTATTTTCGTAAATTCAGCATTTCCCTACCCATTTGCCAACTAGGTTCGTTAGGGTTTGGTCCATTATCAATGCATGCAGGTGAGTACCAGTTTTTAGTAAGGAGCGACTGCCTATCTAACTTCCTCAACCCAGTTAGGTACCCGAGCCACAGGTACTGCATTGTTAGCCTGTTTGTCAGACTTACTGGCTTCCGACTATACATAATGACTTCCAAAACTACTTATAGCTGCTTATTCCCTCTCATTAAAAACAAATTACTGGTGAAGAATGAACAACATTCAACTATCCCACATTCAGTGTAGGCTCTATCAACTGAAAATTATTACAGAAATCTCCCGAACCCGTTCTAAAGACCATATCAATTAGGTAAAAGAGTTGTCTTCTGGGTACGTTTCCGGAATACAATGATGCTGAGGAACACTGCGACTTCTTGTAGTTATTTTGTATACGTTTTCATTTTTTTTCAGTACATAACATTTTTTCGAACATAGACGGACAACCCAAGGGCCGTGATGACTATGATGATGATATAGTATTTTAGTTTTTAAAGATAGTTGAAGTTTGTATATATAGTGTTTATATATTTGTAAAAGGAAGCAAAAGAATAAAACACTGATTTACAAAATAATTTCTAACTAAGACATAATCGCACCTGCATTTCTGCTGACGTACCACTAGAGTAGCGTGGGACTGTTTACGAGTTTACATGTACCACTTGTACATTACACAACGTATCAGCTTTCAGTTTAAACACTAATTTGTTTAGTTGTTAGATTTTTGCTTCGTTTTTGCTGGGAATAGGTTGTGAACTGGGATTGTTTGAGGAGTAGCATGTCTCGTTTTCGTGGTCATCCTTCCTCGTAACAAAATTGTTAGAAGAGAGTTTAGCCCAAAACTTACTTATGCAATACCTACATAGTTTTTGGGAACTGGGTTTAAAATTATTTGTAGGTATTTTGTTTTGTTTATTCTCATTGGTGTCAATTTCAGCTTTCACACCAGCAGATTAACCGCGTAGATTTGTTACGCGCGACAAAAAACCGTCGCGCTGCTTTACGTGTCATCGTTTGAATCGGTAACCGTCATTTGTTTGCTAGACCCCGCTTTGAAATACCGAACGGAAAAACGGCTAGTGTAAAAGGTCAATATGTATGTAATTACCAAAGGCTAGGTAACTATTGTATTTTAAAACTATTGAGATGGTTTGGCATGAAATCAAGCTCATTTTCTACATTACATACGGAAGTGATGATTCCATTAATTGACTAAGAAAAACAAAATAATACTTATTTCCACTTGCCAATATTGAATTTGGCGGATTGCCCACAAAAATAAAGCTTCCGCATTTCATCAATCACCAAGATCGTGTAAAATTGTGTATTGAAAAATTATACAGATTCAACTAGCTGTTGCCCGCTAAAACTATGTGTAGCCGCTCTTCGGGCTTTAGCCGTAACATTCCTATTATTTATAAAACAAATACAAACTCATAGTTATTTCATCATCTTCCTGCCCCTATCCTAATTCTAGTCGACGCAGCATGTTTTCTTCTTCCTTACTCTTCTAACTGCCGTCATTTCACCTGTAGATAAAATTCTTTCTAACCAACCATATCTACTTTCACACAATCCATCCATCGTTTCTTTGGTCTTCCTCTTCCACTATATCTATCCACGTTCGTCGTTCATGCTCAAAACCTTCGTACCATGCCAGATATTTAGGTAGAAGTTTCATGTTCGATATAACTTAATTCTGAGTTATACAAGAAAAACGAAGCACCTGGTTGAGGGAATTAAATAAATAAATATGTGAAGAACCGTTAGAAAGGACTATGGGATATTTATGGTAATCAGTGGACTTGGACATTTTTATAAACTCCCAACATATGTCCCAACTCTTTTGTGCCTTTTCATAAAATAAATGATGAATATCGTATTTGAATTAATGTTGTTAGGATAAGAGAACTTATAATACTTGCTTAATTTGAATTTGCTTAACTTTGATATTCTTATACACTGTTACTTTAAGTCACAATTTGATTGCTGCCGTAACCACATATAGGTATGGCATACCTGTAACTGTAACTAAGAAATTAACATTATTGCTCAATCTTTGATTAACTTTTCAATCAGCCATTCATCACACAAAATTACAAAGATGGATACAGCACTGTTTATAATAAAAATATTAGTCGCTAAAATTCAATATTAACTCTATCTAAAAGGTCAGTTTTGCACAATAGTAATATTGCGCAATAGAATTGATCATCTAGCAAGAGAACGCCTTGATGTTCAGTTTTTTTTTTCAATAGGTACCTTTTATGTTACTGAACGTGGCACAAAAATGACAAATAACTTCTTAACCCGATAATGCCGTGAGTAATCGATGGGGTACCAGATATAATTAATAAAACATACTATATTGATACTCCGGTGTCGGATGCCTCCGTAGGGATCCAAATAAAGCCTATTTGAATTTATTGGTGAGATCTAAAAGTACTGGCGGTGACGGAATTGCTTCGTAGATTTTTTAATGCTCAGCTTTTTACATTTTCTCAGTAGGTACTGTTAGTAAATATTCTGTGTACTATGATATACATGATTGTCTTGGCACAAAAAACTTGTTCCCATTGTTTATTTATTTCAATTTTTAATCAACAAATTCTTACCATAATAAAAAAAATGAATTCATCATTATTCTGCTACAATCGAAAAGTAGGTCCCGGATTTGTTTTTAGAAAAATGACATCACTAAAGATACTGAAAGCATCATCAAAATCGCTTTCAACGACACGCTACCACAACGAGCAAAAAAACTTGCACCCAGATGCGTCCAAATTAAAACAATATTGTACCGCTTCATTATAATAAATTAATCATACTTTCTTTTTCCCGCGAATTGTCCAATCATGAAAAAAAAAACATGTCTCAAGGCCCGGGACCGTTGTCCAGTGCCAATGACTTTCATAAAAATAAATATTCCTTCCAAGAACTACACTTGTGTTCGCGACTGTATTTACTCGTAAAAGTCTCGAAGAACTTCGTTTTTGGAGAAAAAAGTATCGGGTAAGAATCCAGCTGCGCGATATTTATGACTTTATATCTTGTTGTCTCTTTTACTCATGTGGTTAAGGTGTATTTTCATCTCTGTCTGTTAATCCGCCCGCTGTTACCTACGATTGCGTTTCGACTCCGGCGCATGAGTATTGGTAAGTAATGGATATTTCAAATTTCGAGATGAATCAATAAAGATATGTCTTGAAAAAGCTATCATCATCAAACTTTTAGTGCCAAACTTGTACTTTTGTTTGTTTTTGTGTGAAATTTAACCCTTTGGAACCTACCATTTTTATATCCTAATTGATCTTTTTGAAAACAGGGAATATACCTACCTAATAAAAATAAATGACTCAAGTTTGTTTAGAACATAACATCGCAAAAGTTTTTAAACAAGGATTGGTTAAGGAGAGAGGAACAAGGTTGTTAAGATCCCAAAGGAGCTTTCAAGTCAAGAAAAATCTACACAGGCTCACTAAACCTAGGACACGATCTTATAATATCGTCTATAAATTCACTATGAATGCTCTATTTAATAATATACAATGTAAACTAAGCAAATGAAGTTTAAATGAGTTCGTGTAGTCATCGGGCTGCGCTTGTACTTCGTTATTTGCGATTATTGGACAGTACGACACATGTAGTCTGAAGTAGATATAAGAATGTATACATTGGGCATAAGCTAGAGATAAATAAAACCTCTTAAGTAAAGCCCGAGTAGGATCGCTGTACATAACATAAAATAGTGCAGTTCATGGAGAACAAAATGACTAACGAATTGAAATAAAGTCTCCAATCAATCAAGACCAATCATAGACAGCACACCTACCGTACTTTGCTTGACCTATAAGAAAGCCTAGCTTATGGCATCTCTGCTACCTCGTCTTCGTCCGTAATGCAGTCACAGAAGAAGTCTATTTCTTCTGATTGCTGGCCATGGCAATTATGGCAAACTCATTTCGATGCCTTTCCTCGGAGATGTGAAGTCACCAGACGTCTTGCACCCATAGCGCGAGGAAGATGCTGACTTTTACTGATCCACCTCTAGCAGATCTCTTTTCGTTCCACAGCCCCGGCAGGCTTTTGGTCCTAAGGGACACTGTGAAGTTTGCTGACTTCTCTTAAGGAATGCTTAGAATAAAACACAGGTGTTAACGTGTTCGTTCTAAGCGAACATTTCTCAGAACTGTCTATGAATCTTGATAAGACAGCGTTAGATAGTTATAGACTCATATTTCACTAGATATGCTATAACTAACAAAGCTATCCTATTCGCGGAATTCAACCTTAGCTTTTCCAAATTATTGAGATCCGTTTCGGGATGCAGCTGGAATAACTGATATGCAAATGATAGCCAGGGTCCCAGTTTAACGTGAAGGTATCCTGAGGCACAATAAATGAAGTTGCTATGCAGCTTAGTCTTTGACCGATCGAATTGTATAAAGCCTGCGTTGATTATGCCACTGATCTTATTTTCACCACTCGAACCAGTATTTCAAATTCAAATTCAAATCTATTCATATTTATTAAATAAAGTATGGATTGCACGCAACCAATTCGCTTAGCCTTTGCCATTTTGCAGTTTTGCCGTACTTTGAGACATAAGTAGAACTTTGTATTATTATCTAGTATTATATTATCTGCAGTCATATTTACGTCTGTTCCATACAATGTACGGCCCCCGGCTTTGCTTGTTAAATCACGACTATTGAAGTATGGATAGTTGTTTGGTAAACAGGCAATCGTAATACTTATAACTGTTTCTGTTGATAGCTGTAACCTTTTCATTTTGCTGTTTGATGGTCTTGTTTGTGGCAAACATGATGACGGTACGTGTTGACAGTACGGAAAAGTACGTTTGTCAAAAGCGCCACCCGTATGAGGGAAAGTTAGCGTTGTCGTAGAGTTAGGGGTTGCGACAGCAGTAGCGACAGTGGCAGCAAAAGCGATAGCTATAGGGGTAGCGACAGCGGTACCGATAACTAGGTAAGCTGCGAATCTCGTATATTACCTACATTGATCTCTAAAGTGAGGCATAAGCATAATAATTCGCATCAGACTGTTCTATTCTTCTTTTAAATCAGGGTAGTTATTATCAAGACTTTGTTTTGAGGCCTGAGTCTATGTCTTGAATGTCGATTTTTTGGCGCCTCTCTGTGCATTCGTAGATCTATTTCAATTTAGCCATTCTTTTATATTTTAGCAAACTAATCCAGTAGGTACAGGTGTTCTGGACCAGCCGATAACGGTAGGTTAGGTAGGTACAATCTAGAAAACGTACCATATTTTTTGTGTAATGCGTTGCTAATGAACAACACAGTATACAAGGCTCCAGATGAGCTCTTTTTTTATTTTAATGAGTTTTAGCAGACAGGTCAATATCAGTATTCTTCTGCATTGAAATAAGTATCTAAGTACTGCCAAGTTTCATTTACTCAAGTAACAGACATCCTGACTTTCGCAATTATAACATTAGGGGGATTATTTTTGGGAAACACAGGACCTCAAAAACCACCCAACTATATAATGGTATAAAACCAACAGCTTTCTATAAATACTATTAAGAAGAACGTGTTTCCCCGTGACGCTATACGAACGGGCTATCTACTAATTATCACGTCTAAGGCCGATAGAGATATTTTCGTTGTTTTTTTTCTGTTTATCCACTTAATAACATTCTTCACGCTGCAGGTTTTAAAGCTGTGGAGCTGTCGTGTTGATATTTTTTATGTGGGACGTCTTATGGCGGTTTGAATGCTAAAATTGGGAGGTAATATTGACGATAGTTATGAAATTATGTACATACAAAGGTAGGTATACGATAACGATTTTTTATATAACTTATTGTAAAAGTTGAATTAGATTTTAATTAGGTAAAAGACAAGAATGAGCCCAAAAATTATTCATATAGATAGGTACTTACCTATCATCATTAAAGTGACTTAGGCGTTTCGAAGTAAACTCACGAATATTCAATTTGTACGATATTACTCTCAATAGTATCTAGGTATCTACCAGGAAAAAATATTTTCAATTTTCATTCATCTCCACAGTTTTCCTTGCTCGCACCTTAATGCCCTCGTCGCCAGCGGTCATCGGGCGGAAGTGTACCAAAACCGTTCATTTCGAGCTCCAAACCTACTCCCAGATTTTTTTACCACTCACCTCACCTCTTCCCAGAAAGTTTATGGCTTTTAAAAAAGCAACACAACAAAAAATTATATCTATGCCCTTCTTATTTCTATGGGAAAATGGGAGCGATCCGTTTTATCGAATTGTGAATTATTTGTTTGGTGTATGTTAGGTCAGATTAGAATATCAAACAAATGTCGTTTTGGTACAAAACAAAAATATTTAAGACAAATTAAAAGACTGTACACAGTATTCACCATAAGTTTTCCTTCACTATTGATTAATTTTAGTAATAATTTCATTTATGTGCATAAAATGTGGTACAAGAGTTGGTAGAAAATTTTGTTTAAGTGCTGGACACATTCCGCAGATATAAAACAGGATGTAGATAAATATCTATTGAGAGAAAAAAAAACAGACAAACAAAAGGAAACGCAACAAGTAAAAATAGGATTAGAGAAATTACAAAGCTCCGTTCAAAGAAATTATCGTGAAGAACAATTTTTATTTAAAAAATATATACTGCCATCTATCGGTATATTAAAGCAACGACACCGTGGTGAAGCAAACACTATAGTAACGAGTTCTACAACTCAAAAATAGATGGCAGTGCGAACAGTTTTAATTATGGTTACTAGATGGCAGCTACATCACGAATAGTTTTTAGCCACCTTCTTCAATAGCTGATAGATGGCGCTAATATTATGCGGATAATTTACATGACAGGAACGTGTACGGAACGTAGCGAACGCAATGGTATTTTCAATTTGGCCGGTTAGTAGTAAAAGTAATGGAGTCAATAACAGACAAAGCTCGTGTCTATGGCCCAAGCGAATCCGTCTGGCAGTCTGTTGCCGCGTTTCTACGAAAGGTGGATGTGTCAGTTGTCCAATCGTGTTCGTCGTGAAAATGCTGTGAAAGTGTTTTTTACATGATTTGGTGACTGAAAGTTTCTCGGAATAATAAATTTGAGAGCTGAAAAACAGAGTGTAGTGTTTATTTGTGTTTTTTAGTGGACGTTTCTGTGTAAAATCGTGTCGCAAAGCAGTAGACTGGTGCGATTACTTCAAGTTCGCCGGCTTATCTTGTTGTGGTAAGTGAATGATCGATATTTACCCCCTTTTATTCTTCGTTTTGGTTCGTTTTTGTTATAAAAACTTAATGTCGCACGCTTGTATTAACATTAGATGGTTGCTAAACGAGTTTACACTGTTTATTCCAAAGTTTTGAAACGTTCTTTTAAAATGTAAGGAAGCTTTGTAGGTTGTTTGAGTAGTTGTTAATTTATTTACGTTCCGCCCAATTAGATGCTTACTGGACGTGAATATAATTATTTTGCATTTTTATGTATGTATCCATATTATTTAATAAGTAGTAGCTAGCTACTGATAGTTACCGACAATTTAAATGAGAAAGTTTCGAGTAATCGAATTCGATCGACGTTAAGTACATTCTTGCAAATATTTGATGTTATTTGGTAACAAACACGGTCTTAATAGCACACGACCACGAATAGTTAGGTAGGTTTTTGTAAAAATAGAATTTTATAAGCAGACACCTATCTGTTTATAAAAAAAATATGATTTTAAATGTAGATGTAGCCTACTTTACCTATGTAGGTACGTTTTTTCTCTAGATACTAACTTCTCTAGATACTTCATTACTAAACAAGGATTAACTTACACACATAGGTACTTATTTGTATGTTTAAATAAAAATGAAAAGTAACTAGGTACTTAGTAGATTTATTTCAAATTTCAACACAATTTTGTAACATGCAGTTACAATTTAATTACTTACTTAAAAAATAATAAAGCTAAACATGATATTAATCTTTAATATTAAGTACATACTTTGTGAAGCTGTCAGTGCAGCATGTGGTATGTTTTTCTTAACACCCCCATTCATTATGGGGTGTTACTCCAACATACTATAATTAGATCAAGTATATGATTCAAAACAGTTAGTAATTGAACGTGTAAGTGGGGACTTAAATTGATTAATGGGTAACAATACCATTTAACAGTGAAATAAGTTTACAATCTATATCTAGGTACTTAATATTATAAAGCTAAAGATTTTGTTTGTTTGCGACGCTGATCAGAGAAACTACTGGATTGACTTGAAAATGTTCCTTCGGTGTTAGAAAACCTATTTTGTCTAGGCTAAAGGCACTTTTTATCAGAGTGCATCAAGTATTTACCACCATATGTAGGAAAAAGTTGGTATTTTTATGTAAGTACATACTTGAAGGCTGACATTCAATTGTTTCTTTACTCTGAAAACAGTTTCAATTGGAATGTTACCTACAAGAAAATGTTTTACAGCTGAGAATTCATTAGCGAAACATTCCACAGAACAGATTTTGTCACTGTTGTGGCTGTTTATCATGGTGAATAATTTATATTTCAGACGCACTTTAAGAATTTTTGTCCTACAATGACTACGGTTGGTAATGAGAGTGAGGATACCGTAGAACTTCGGATGTTTATCTTTAAGTATCCATATACCAACCAAATGATTAGTTTGACTTATGTGTAGTTTCTTATATGAACAGCTTCTTAATAAACTTAATTTATTACAATATTTTAATTTTATATTTTTGGTTACTTTTTGACAAACAAACGAGCTAGTTTCTAGCTATTATACAAAATACAAATACAAATACAAAATCTTTATTTATGTTTTAAGAGGTTTAACATAGTTGGTGATAGGAGCCTCCTTTTAAGCAAATAATGCCTGTGTATTAGGACACTCCGCTCTTCTACATCAATATGCTATAAATAAAATAAAATATATTTTTCTCTGTTTTCATTGTAGCCATTTCATTAAGAATAAACTTTCAAGACCAACAGTGTAGTAATTAGGTAGTTAATTTTAATGTCAGATATTCAAGTGATCTCAGTCTACGCCATAACCACGCCACTACAAAATGGCATTATTGACACGTTAAACCTGCATGTCCATACAAATTGATTATAAAAATAGTCTACTTTAACTTAAAATTAACACCTCACTTACGTCATTCGCCAGTATCAGATTAACGCAAACAAGTGTTTAGGTTAAAATGACTCATTTCAAAAATGTACCTACTTACCTGTAAACAGTGCATAACTTGAAGTGTAAATATCTAGATTTCCTATGACTCAAATGGATAAAAAAATGCTTTGAAATTAGATCAAACAAATAGGGTAAATATGCCAAATGTCGGCCCCTTTAGCAATTTTCTGACTGCGGTTCGCTATAGCACCGTCAGTTTCCAACGAAAGATAGTTTCTGATGCGGTTTTGGATAGTTTGATTAATCTATTTCATGTTTAAAGGCATAAGATTGATATTTCTATGAAAAGAAAAAAGTTATAAGGCTTAGATGCGTCGAGAACAGAAAAACCCTAAAGTCGGCCATTCAGTGCCCAAGGTCGGTCGCGTTTTTTCCAAATGTCGGCCGGGTATAGGGTGTTTCAAATTAAGGCAGTGACAAATATTATTAACATGATTTATTTTGGCAGAATTCTAAAATAATACTAAGTATACATTTGTAATTGTTTAATAGTAAAATATTTTTTTGTTTCCCCTAAACAAAAAAAGTCGTATTCACGACCAACCATTTATATTTTGAAGCTAATAAGATCGGTTTAATAGATAGCAAGTCCCAAACCATAAAGCTACCATAAACATGCCTACAATACATTTAAACTTAAGTTCTTTACAATATAATAAATTATAATAAATAAATAATTTCATTTTGAGAAAATGAAAAAAATATAAAAGTATTTTTTCATCAGCCTGTATAGTGGCGCTCGAGTTCGAGGCTGGTCGACATTACGATCTTTAATATTTCTAATGTCGGCCCCTATTTTTTGTACCTTATTTCTCGAGATTCGACTAATATCACCCCGGCCGTTATTAGGCTATTAAACGTAAAATAGATCGATTTGCCTATAAGCTTTGCAAATTCTCTTGTTAAGCCAACGGAATTAGTACAATAGGAATTTATTAAATTGACTGCATTTACTTTAAGTCGGCCACGGCCGAGAATCCGGTTTTAAGTCAAAACTGTTGTCCTAATGGCGGCCTCCTATTTTTCCTTGAAAAAAATACGCAAAACGCTGAAAAAACTATCTTAAAATATAGTAAAAATAACCCATTAATGATAATCAAGCTTAAAACAAAAATAAATAAATGTTTTATCGTTCTAATATCAATCCCCAAAATGTGAGTTTTCACTTCGAGTAAGCTACTTTACATGTGAATTTGATGTTTGAACGGCGCAATCGCTTCTGACGCTCAGTATGAGAAGAGTAAGTGGCAGAATCGGATAGTAACGATTTGTACGTATAGAGTATAAACCAAGGTTGCAATTCGAGGAGCAAAACTAACACTTAATTACCTTTTGAATGAATGCAAGCTGAAAATGTACAGACGGCCGAAATTTGGGGGGAGGCCGACATTTGGCGTATTTACCCTACCTACCTATGACTCGCGATTATTTCTATCAATGTAGGTAGGTATGAACTTTACTTAAATATCGTGTCCTTTTGAGTACCTATGTGCTAATTACTTACAAGGCTAATTAAACAGGATCATGCTGTGGGTACATTCTGCTACCGCATACCTACCGCTAATTAATATGATTGTCAATGAGCACCCGTCATTATTATTACCTATCAGGTCATTCAGAGACAACTAAGTATGTAACTTATTTGATATATGGGTACAGTTATCGGCACGGATATCGAGCCATGACCTTCACCTGCGCAGAAGCGATTTACTGCCTAATTGCCTTATACGTACGGGTGCGCAAAGCGATCCCCACTCTTCCGCCGAGAGCCCAATATCCGTGCCGGTAACTATAACACATAATAATGTAATTGCAACTTTTAGGAATCTTGAGACGCACCGTGAAACTGTAGTACCTATAGTAAAGTGTTTTAATCTTTTTAAACCGTGATAATGAACGATGATAAATACTGGTGGACTTCGTCTACCGGTTACTGATGGTTTACTTTCGTAGTTGGAAATTGTACCTACCTCTGACTGAAAGGGTGTTGCGTCGTGGACCGAAAGCCTACTAAGTATTAAAAACTTCACCTATGTATATTTTTGCGTCGTAGAAAACCTGAACTGCGAAATTCCCTATATCCTACGTATATCGAAGTTTTATAGATGTTGTAGATAGGTAAGTAGTTGTTGTTTCCATTATAGTAGATGTAAGGTAGCTATAAAACAGAAACGGCCATATTGCTCACAACACAATATTATTTGTTTTCCATTGTAGGTACCCAAGTTAATGTCGCCTTTGTAACCGAGCTCCGTCTCCCTTGAGAAATATGTAGAGAGGCAAGTGTCAACTGTGACGGTTAATGGATGGAGTACCTTTCTTTAGCCTTCCACTGTTCACTAGATCGTCGATCACATTGAGTGGGTTTATTAATAAGGAAGTACGATACCTGGTATCGTTTTACCATTATTTTCCTTATTCACAATTCCGGGTAAACAAAACCTACTCGCTGAAATGGATCCTGTAGCTCCTAAAATTGCTGTTGAAGCTTTAGATTAGCTATAGATTACTTTAAAGTAACGATCCATTTTTGGATACGCATCGAGCGGCAATAACCATCTATCTGGCTGTCGTTAATCCTAGTTGCAACGTCTTGGCACAACAGACATCGACATTGATTTAGTATTCGTTCACTATTATTCAGCACCACTTCTGATTCCTCATTGATCTTCAAATATTTTCATACTAAATAAAAAGTAGTATCAAACCACATCAAAAGATCACAATTCCTATAACTTTCCTTAACATGTGTGGGGCAACGCCCCAACCCGTTCAGTTATTCCCTGCGTTCTTTACGATTCTTCTGGGCATGATCACACATGCGGCGACCACGTCATAAATACGCACCCAAACAATGCTATCGACACATCTGGAGCGTCTGAAGGCAGTGACGTAACGACACTATAAAACATGGGTATCTTGGGTACTTTGCAGCAAGGAAACTGACGCACGGGCCGGAGAATGGTGACATAGCAGTTTTATGGCGCCGGCGTTTAGGTGACGAAACGAGCAAGGGATTTTGTGCTGTGTGCTAACGTTTCGATAAAACGTTTACGGTTTCGATATTTTTGCTTCGATGAAAGAAATTGCTAGCTGTATCCAGAAATCGACGTGAAATAAAATCGGTTTTTGAAGTTTGAAAAGGTGTACCACTTTTTGTTCACAAGATTGATGATTTGAACTGAATCAGAGCGGACGTCGTTTGGAAACAACACTATGACGAATCGCGAATGCTTGAAATAAAACAAAACCATATCTAAGATCTACGAGGTCATTGCAGGTTTTATTGCAGTATTGATACTCTTGAGGAAACCAACTGAGTTTGCAAAAACTTAGACTAGTTGGACGACCTTAAGAAATCTACGGAAGTAATGCAACTAACTGGCAACTATACAAACAAAGATAAGATTCTCAATTCTCGTATTCATCAGAGTGTATAATAATCATATAGACTGGATATATGTCATGATCTACCTTCGCACACTTAAAACTTAGTGACACGTATCCTGGATATAATTCAATCAATCTACAGTGCCAAGAGCTGCGCAATAGACTGTCGATTTTCATCCGCTCTTCCCAAATCAAAAATGCACTTTATCACTCTCAAACGTGCACCGTTTCGAAACGATGATCTCAAAGGAGAAAAGGATTGAAATCTCGGTCATTGTCATTCAGAACGGGTCATGGTACTGCTTTTACTGTCGTCACACACCGTGCCTTACATGGAAAGACAGTTTTTATAAAGTTTGTTTGTCCGTTTGTTACGTGGTCTTCTATTTAGGCAAGATGACTTCATTAAAGGCGATAATTTGTAACGCATAGGCGAGCAGAGTGGTTAAAACATAAGGTTCTTATATGGTATTGCTTTTAAATTTACTTGACACTTTGCTGATGTGACTAAAAACCAGATTCTATTTATGCTACATACTGAAATCAAATTCATACCATCACCACATACGTATCATGTAGTTCTGTCTGTCTGTCTGTAGGCAACTTATGAGCTGATTTTGTATTCTGTTTGTGTATTATGTAGTACAGAGATTTCGATATAATATCAAACTGCCATTAGGTACCAATCCGTGCATCAAACGTGTTGATTTATTTATCAATCCAAAAGCCTTGTGTACGACGCGTTTCGCAGTGCAGTCTAGCTGAATAATTGTGTCCATTTCGACCGCGCGGCCACCTCATAATTTTTGATGAAACTTTGCCAGGAATTAGTAGTAATTTGTTACTTTTCACTCCTCTTTTCCTGAATTTGTTACAAAAAAAACCAAGCCGCTATGGCAAAGAACAGTTGGCCGCTAGAACCGCCACTTGCCGTAGTCATCGCCCGTGATTACTCAGAAACTATACAATGCAGATAGACGAATGATACATCAAAAGAAAGGTCTTAATTTGTTAAATTTGTTACAAAAATAAAAAAGGTCAAAACGTAGATATACAAAAAGTTATGCAATGTTAAGTTTTCAGGTTATGAGTAGGTAAGTATATCACCGTAGGCACCAAATTAATAGAGGCTAATGTGTATAGAAAATTAGTCTTTAATTTGTTACAGCGAAAAAAGACAAAAAAATACTAGAAAGCAGGTTCAATAAATATGTTAGAGTCGATTTTAGTTGGCCGCGCGGACGGCAATATGCCTAAAATACAATTTCGTTTTTCTCGTCATTAAAAGTAGGTTTTAGCTTAATTAAAGTACTAGTCGATGGGTAACGTAACCTAGTTTGAATAAATATAGCGAATTTAACTGCAGCATTCGTATTTTAGGAGATATTTACAAAAACACAGTGGTATGAAACTGTATGAGAGTAGGGTGTCCATGCATTTTCACATATTCGAAATTTTCGTTATTCACGTCTTATTTTTTTAGGGAGAGTGCATACTTTATAAAAATCAAAGTCACAAATAGATTAAAATTTCTTTATTTACAATCAACACAAAGGCAAACAAATCAATTGTTTGCCTTTGTATTAACACGATGTGTCAAAAATGTGACACAGAGTTGAAAGGTGAACTTAAGCTAGGCGAGATCATAACATTTGATTTAAACGGAGCTGCAGACTCAGTTTTACTCACTGAATTGCCGATTACTCTTCGCATTAAGGATAATTATTATTTCTTAGTTGGTACTATAGAATTTATACCAGGCACAAAAATAGGCCACTATAAATGTCATTTTTTAAATAACAATAAATATTTTTGTTACGACGACAATTCTTTTAAAATTGAAATAAGTACCTCTAAGAAAATATGTCTACATTCTATATATATTAATTTATAAATATTATGTTAGTTTATGAAGATTTTATATTTATCTGGTTGTCTTTTATTACTTGATTTGTTTGCCTTTGTGTTGATTGTAAATAAAGAAATTTTAATCTATTTGTGACTGATTTTATAAAGTATGCACTAAAAAATAAGACGTGAATAACGAAAATTTCGAATATGTGAAAATGCATGGACACCCTACTCTCATACAGTTTCATACCACTGTGTTTTTGTAAATATCTCCTAAAATACGAATGCTGCAGTTAAATTCGCTATATTTATTCAAACTAGGTTACGTTACCCATCGACTAGTACTTTAATTAAGCTAAAACCTACTTTTAATAACGAGAAAACGAAATTGTATTTTAGGCGCCGTCCGCGCGGCCAACTAAAATCGACTCTAACATATTATTGAACCTGCTTTCTAGTATTTTTGTCTTTTTCGCTGTAACAAATTAAAGACTAATTTTCTATACACATTAGCCCCTATTAATTTGGTGCCTACGGTGATATACTTACCTACTCATAACCTGAAAACTTAACATTGCATAACTTTTTGTATATCTACGTTTTGACCTTTTTTATTTTTGTAACAAATTTAACAAATTAAGACCTTTCTTTTGATGTATCATTCGTCTATCTGCATTGTATAGTTTCTGAGTAATCACGGGCGATGACTACGGCAAGTGGCGGTTCTAGCGGCCAACTGTTCTTTGCCATAGCGGCTTGGTTTTTTTTGTAACAAATTCAGGAAAAGAGGAGTGAAAAGTAACAAATTACTACTAATTCCTGGCAAAGTTTCATCAAAAATTATGAGGTGGCCGCGCGGTCGAAATGGACACGAATAATTTATTTCTAAGAGAAGAGAATATCAGTCTGATTCCCTAGGTTCATCACAATAAAGCCTATTTGGCGATCTGCCTAGGCTTCTGGTCTCCAATCTTTTGGCCTCATTTTTGCAGAAATCCCTCTCATTTTTTAACTGTGCCATATTCATAGGTCGACACGACAAATAAACCGTTCATGTGGAAATTAAACGATAAACGAGTCACTGAACTGAAATAAAAATGGAGAATGCTAGTTGAATGAAAGTAATGCGTTTATCAAAATTGTTTTTCATTGAGAAAATATTGAGGATGTAGGTCAATTCCAACTGCAAAATTGAAAACAACACAACAGCCTCGAAGTAGTTGAATCATGACACATTAGTGAGTACAACGTGACGGATAAGTTATCTAAACAATATTTTACTACGATAAAATCTAAACATGAAAAGTAATTTCCGAAAAGTTTTCTCATCAAAAATAAACAGCAAGAACTTGTGTGAATCCATCATCAAGAAAACAATGGAATAGAATCGGCACAATCTTGATAATGTAACCTCTGTTTTCTGTTTCTGCGAAGCAGGCCAAGTGCGACGATAAACGGTGCACATCGGCCAACATAACCTGGACTCTGGGATCCATGGACGATGTTCTTGCAGCAGTACAAAACGTGGGAGGTATCACAGCTCAACTAGAACTGGAGTAGGTGCTTGAACCGACCACCCTAACAAGATCCCCTGCATTTCACCAATTTATTCCTTTTATTACAATCATGAGGGATCCCATAATAATGGTGGTCGTTGACAATAACAATACTGCAGCGGTAATGATAATGAGTGTTGCATCACGGGTCATTCAATTGTTAGCGTTTGTTTAGTTGGGCGGCCCATTCAGTTACAAATTGGTAAATTACCATGTAATTGGAGTTGTGGAAAACAATAAGATTTGGGTAATAATTTTTCATTTTAATGACTTATTTGTTTCGATGTTATGTAATTTTATTAGTCCGAATTAGTTTTGAACATGTGTTTCTACACTTGTATCTTGTATTGAAGCAGCCTTGCAAATGCAAGAAAAACACTTACGGCGGAAAATAGCTATTCTATGATCAACCGCCTGGCTAAACGGCGTATCGTATCTAGATACGGAAATTGCATGAGGCGAAATTCTCTTGGAAAACCGCATTCCAACCATCATGGCCCGCAGCACTTTAAATTCGAATTCTTTGCACATTCCCTGAAGTACTACAACTTTCTGATACAGCATTTGGAAAAAATATCGAAATTAAAGCTATGAGGTATTTTTACAATATCAAGAAGTTCACAATTAATGCTCATTCCTTCTCCGCTTGAGAGGAGGCCTGTGCCCAGCATTGAGACGATAAAAAGGCTGTAACAGTTACAAGAAGTTCATAAACAAGGCTAAATTATTTTATTCCAGGGTCCAAAATTTTCTAACTGAAAGGAAAAGCCTTAAAGCTAAGCTTGTTTATCACGGTAACGCCTCACCAAAATCTCACGCAAGTAAACAGTGTTTCGGCTTTGCGAAACCTGACCGCAAATTAAGGCCGCCGAACATGGTATCAGTGCTCACCGGGAAACTGCCTGCTCTAAAACTGAGGTCTAGATGGGACAATGTGACTTTAAGAATAAGACTCGTCAAACTTGATAGCGGTTCGCAACCTATTTTCACGCATGATATCATGCATTATCAATGATTATTTCAAACTTCTTTTGCTATGATTTTTAATTTGTGAATGTTCCTTTAGTTATTGTTGGTTGTTGTTGTTGGTTGTTTGGCATGCTATAGATAGAATTTTGACATGAGCCCAGTACGAGTGGTGTGAAGTCATAATATCCCCGCTGAAAGCAAAACAATAAATAGATGGAATATTTTGAACGGGCGTTAAGCAGCACCCATAATATTGTACTATTCACTCAGAAACCGTCTGCTCTAAATATTCTTTAGTCTAGATTGAACAATGTGGCGTTTGGTGTACGTAATAGTGGCGTGCCACTGTGGTTAGGACACCCTGATTGTGCCGCTTCAATGAGCATTTGGAGGTACTTTGCTGACGTTTTCAATTTATGGACGTGCACTTAATCATTGGCCTGCTTCATAGCTAGTATTGTTACGTATTTCTTCTTTATTGTTTACTATTTTGTTTGATAGAATATTTGATGCCCAAATCCTGTCCCTGATAACAATTATTATACAAGTGATTCTGTAGATGTATGTAGATAAGTTCCTGGAGTTTCGGTGCCCCATTTTGCCTGATCGACAGCCGCTATATCCTTGGATGGATTTTCTCACGATGTCCTTAACTATCGGTAAAGTTGTAATGGTTGTGCGTTCCTGGGTAACAGTTCATGGCCTGAAACCTTTGACGTGTCACTTGAAACGGGCTCGTTAATACTGACCTTCATTAATAAAGATGACTAATGATATCATCAGTTTGATTATGAACTAGATATTACTATAGCTATGTATTTTGTAGTTCAACGGGCCATTTTTAAGGTTACTACGAATCAATGCTAGGAAACCCCCATTTTCGGGCTGTTTTGGAAGCTGGAAAACAAATATTGATTTCCATTAACAGTCCATTCATTATTCAACAAAACGTGATATTATGGATGTCCAAATTATGAGCGACGCATATTTAATTACATTCATAATTAAGTGACAATTAGCGCGAAAATAGTTCAATGTATTCATAATACGTAGTCAGCATTAACTGTATGAATATTGAGTGTACCTAATCTTAATTATAGGCCCGTCTGATTATCACGCTATTCAAAATTGCATTAATGTCCATGATTATTAAATGCCTCTGACAGTGGATTTCCAATTCACACACGATAGAACGATAATAACAATCTTTACGTTGGATGGCTATGCGTAGTAATTAGTCGTGGTTTTTTCATTAAAGGAAAATGATACAGTATGTGTGAGATGCTGTGCGTAGATTTCACATTTTCTTCGTCGGTTATTTATTAATTTATAGGTTTGGTTGCTATTTATGAGGAAGGCATCCGTGTTTTATGAGCAAGAACGCTTAAAGATATGTTGGTTATTTACCGAGTTTCAGCTCAATTTACAGGCTATGCCGTGCCTTGCGCCTTTTTCTCGTAAATATAGATCTAAGTAAGAGAAAAGGCAGTTAAACAACAAAAAAATGAATGCAAGCGGCGGAGATAACGAAGACAGAAAGAAACAATCTTAGTATGAAATGACATTTTTAATACTTAGCACTAGGACTGTTGCATAAAATGGACAAGAAAATAAGCTGCGACAAGAAAACAATTTACTTGTGTTTGTAAAACCTACTGAGGTTTATATTGACAGAAAGACAAGACATACCCTTTTTGCAGAAGGGAAATCTTCAAATGACCCCTTCCGATGTGTGCAGTTGACAGGGTGTCAATGTCACTGATTGAAACACATCTTTATTCCTTCTGGAGCCCTTCGATTACCAGGGTCTCGGTAACTATTTCGAACGATCCATAATGTACCTACAGTCAACAACAGGATCCTATCAAAACCTGCATTTCTTAAAGCGCAGATAGAACTGGCTGGTTGATTTGTAGAACTCCCGCCACCCTTGGACTTTAGACCATGAGCGGTCCTGAAAATGGACCCAAAACCAGTATAGTTTATGAACTTTAAGTTTTTGCCGTTATCCTCGACATCTGGAACATACATGAAACAATTTCTCAGAACCCTAAGCTGTAGATGACTTGCAACATTGAAACTAATGTTCTAAGTTTGATGAGTTTCCTAGAGGAATGTTGGGAGAAATATTTTCTGGAATTTTCTGTCTTTTAATGGCATTTTTCACGTTAATTACTTCGTGGACTGTGTAGTGTTATATCTAATGTTGTTCCTTAGTATTTTGAGTTTTACCCACTTCGTAGTTTATAGTCTGTTTCAGGTATCTAAACTGAATCTGTGTCATAATCTACCTAGCCTTTTCCCAATTGTGTTGCGGTCGACTTCCAGTCTAAGCGGGTGCAGCTGAGTACCAGTGTTTTACGAGGAGCGACTGCCTATCTGGCCTCCTCAACCCAGTTACCCGGGCAACCCAATACCTCCGGTTGTCAGACTTTCTGGCATCTGAAAGAGTGTAATAAACAAAATATTATTTGTTTATTCTCCGTGTGATATCTTGTTATCATAAATATTTCAATATTTCGGCCTTGTAATTCAATTAAAGCTGATAACAATTGCTCAATTTTTATCATACTCTTGAAATATTAAGTTTTTCAAACGTTGAAATATCTTTGTGTTATCGACTTATCGTCATTGTACCAAGACTTTGTTTATAAAGGTATTTAGAGCCTTTTCAAGTAAGTGTTTGTAAGTCGGCCATTCACTTATTTGGTTAGACGGTTTTACTTTTATTTCATGGCGTTATGTTATTAGGAAGTACATTATTTACTGTTGCATTCATGTGTGTAGTAGATATATAAGGCCTTATATCAGAGCTTGAATATTACAGTCAGCTGCAAAAATATAACCAGTTGTTCCAAAGATCTACTTCAAAATGTAGTGCCTTGAAAATTTAGTATCGAACAAAACTTGATTTATGAATTGATTAAAATTTACTTTACATTAAAGTTTTATCCTTCGCCCGGCACTTTCTGCCCTGCCTTGATTAACAACTGAAGTAATTTATTCATCATGTCAAGTAATAAATTTTAACGCTCTCAAGTTCATTAATTAGGCACTGAACTGTCCACACAAAGAGATGACATTAATTATTTTCTTCCAAAATGTATCAAATATTCTCTTACATTTAGGTATTTAATAATTTACAAAAATCACATAATTTTTGGACTTCTGCGAAAAAAACTCAAAATCTGTCTGTAAATGCGACCTCTAGCAAGGCTTTAATACTACAGAATAAAGATAAGCACCTACTTACTACCTTAAGCCAATTAGGTAACTTAAAAGAGTAATTGCTCGCACCGCATTAGCTAGACACCTAGTAATTGTAAAACAAGCCATGTAAGACTCTCGAAATTTTCAGTGTCCTCCTCTAGACAACCTTCTAGGATTTAAAGCCAAAAAAAACAATCCTGCTACATCACAAAATTAATGAGGTCTCCTATATCGCCAATCACAAAATCACACAAGCAATCAAACAGAAACATTCGATCAAATAAAGTAAAAAAGAAACAATACTACACGAATTTAATGACATTTTAAGCTCATTAAGTGACGAAGTCGACCGTGGTGACCGGTCAGCCATCAATTGGCTGAAATCAGATTATTTCTCTGACGAATTTAACGAGCCCAAAAATCATTTTGTGAAATCGTGACAAGCGTTTTATTTGATTTTGAAGGCACCGAAGTAAGGCTTGTGGTAAAGTGCCAATTGATTGGTATTTAAATTCTTTTCTATGGTATGGTGAAATAATTGAGGCGGTTTTAAAGTCGATGATAACATTATTTTCATAGTTGTGACTTGCTTCTTCTTTGTGTTTCTCTAAGGGATTTCTTAGTGTTGCAAGCAATAATTGTGCTCTTCTACACTAATCTTTTATCCGTTCTTTATTTGTTTAACAAATTCTGGTACAATGACAAAGAAGAAGTTTGCATTTCAGAAAGCAATCCGGCATGTAATTCCAGATCACAAGATACCAATTCCATACCCATTAGTTGATCAGGAAAATGAAAATTTAACCACTGAACCGTGACAAAGAAAAATAACGTTTCTAACCCAGCTACAAAAACTACAATGGAACAGAGCGATCTTTCTTTTTCAATGACAGTTAAAAAAGCAAGCTGGGATGTTAGTGCTACGCTTCTGACTACGTTTGTATTCCATTCCATCAGTTGGCGAGTTTCATGCAAATATGCGAACAAAAACTAGATCTGTGGACCTAACGGTTGATGCAGACACCGACAATGCATTTGCATTTTGTTTAATCACGTTTTCATGACACGAAAACATGAGGCTTGGAATCAGCAATCCAACTTCAGTAATTATGGCTGGAGAGAAATTGTCTCAGATACTTTCTATCATACTTTTTTTTTGCACGAGCTACTAAATACAAAAGAGTACCCTATGAGCAACGGGATTTAGCTGATCCAGTCAGAAATAAGGAGCCCTTTATATACCTGAACACTAAAATCCAAAAACTGTGCTTAGTGTTTATTCTTCTGTAATAGTGACTTCTACTTGTTAGAGATTTTGGTATTCAGGTATTATGTTAAAGGACTTAGTTTCTAACCATACCTTCACAAAGATAAGCTCATTTGCCTGTAACACCGATAATCCACTTTCTATAACCTATACATCATAATAGAGTTTCTGCTTTGTTACAGAAATAGGTACGGTGGGTGTAGTTCCCTAGATAATTCCCTTGTTGTCTATTACTACTGAATCTTAACATGACCACATTGATTGTGTATGCGGGTCAACATTTGAGAGACCGTTTCGAACTTAATTGTTAGTTTTGGGCTTCTAAACAAGAAGATATGGTTGATTATTAGTATGCTGAGCATCGCCAAACCTCCGTTTTGCTCTCGGCAATTCAATTATTGGCGAAACCAGAATTACGTAATACCTAATAGGTATAGGTAATTGCCAGGTGAATCGAATTCTAGTTGGCCACTTCAATTTGTCTTTATTTCAGGAATTCTCTGCAAACAATTGTTTTTGAAGGCGGTCAAAAAGGAAGCAAGTCTGCTCCCAATTAAAAGCGTTCATTTTCAAAACGTTGAATTTGTATTCTTTCAGACTTTGCCACGCTAGTTTATTATCTAAAACTATTTTACAAGACGTGAAGATATGAAGAAAATTTTATCATAATAGTGTCGGTCATAAACTAGTTATCTTTATGAAGTTTCCATAATATTCGCGCGTACGTACGGATTAAAGAATTACCATTAATCTAGCCTCATAGAATATCTATTAGATCAAATAATAAAGTAAATAAAGTAGAATTATGTTCCCTCCATCACATTCAAATGGATCTCTTAACTAGTTTTTTAAAATATGATTTTACACAACTTAAATTCGCCCCAGGATTGTCAAACTTAGGAGCTGAAATCAACAAACACATATGGATAAAACGCAACTATGCCCAATAATAAAACAAGTGGACCAAAGGAAAGGCTTGTTATACGAATATCAGCATAATTGGCAGTCCGCCAAAATAGCACAATATCATCAATATTTAACCGTTCATATTCACACCGCCTCTCAGTTAAGTAGCGCGCTTTACCACTAATTGTAACTACACTGGTTAAACAGGCATCGTTATCGAAATATTATGCATGTATGTTAAGGACGAAAAAGAAATAAAATCACGCATGACTTCTAATTTCAGTTGAGGCGGCTGGATAAAAAATACGTCTCCAAAAAAATCGTGCTGCCCGGTGAATTCAGATAGTCTGTCGCTCGATATAAAAGACTGGTACTCAGCTGCATCTAGTTACACTGGAAGCTGACCCCAACATGTTTCTGAAAAAGCTAAAATATATGAGCATACAGGCTAAAACTGATTTTGTTTCTTACCCTGTAAGAATGCGCTTTGTCAAAACCAAATGCAATACTAAATAAGTGAGAGTAGAAATTGCTTATATGTAAACTTACTTGTTTGGACCTAGATATTAACAGCAATGATATCATCATCACCATTATGATTTAATACTACTTAGCTTTCATTAATTATAACTGCGCAGATCGTTCATGACATATCCAACAGCTAATGTGCAGTATTATATTGCACTTGAAATTGACCTTAACTGCTCAGTTCAATACTATAAATCCTTCTAAGGTAGTTAAGGACTTTGCATTTTAAAATCTTTGATATTTAAATCTAGAGTAAGTTGCAGCACGTTTTGAAAAATCCTCGTTTGAAACGTATTTTATTCTTCTTACATGTCGAACGTTAGTCCTCGGTTTTCTTTGCTATCGTCTCAAGTAGAACGTCTTTGTCTTGGCGATAATTCCCAATCCCCGCTTAGAAGGTATTGGTGGAAATGTACAATGTCTCTAAATCTTCAACAAATCCTAAGTGTACCCCTGTCGAAGTTTAATCAGGCGTTAAGACCCGTTCCATACCCTTTTTCGTACTTCCATCTTTCTACCAGTCAATCCTCTTTACAAAAGAAAAGTGTTAGTTTGCGAAACCACATTTCATGTAACTTTTCTTTCCACCGTGCTGTTAAAACTTTGTTCTCAAAGGTTTAATTTACTCGTGTTTTATTTAAGTTAATTGCTTAATTAACATAATAGTCACGCATAAAGCCTTTAAGTACCTATTAATCCTGCTGCCAAGTACACTTGCGCAAAATTTCAATTAAGAAACGTAGTATAAAAACAATGAAGTTATTGTTTTATGTTCTTTGACCTGTGTGGTTCCAATTTTGCTGACAATGGAATTTCCTATTCAATGATAATGTTATAAAATTATAACATTTCAGGTCTGGCCTTAAACTAAATCCTTTCACGTCTTTCAGACACTAAAAATAAACGTTTACTTTCGCCGTCACGTTGCACAAACAGTTTAAATTTCACAATTTTTAAATTAAAATGCAGTGCTGAAAGTTGCAAATGGCTCCACACATGACTCATGCCAATAACATTAAATCCAAATTGAGTTATATACTGTACGTTCTTCGCAAATGGCGACTACAAATCACCAAGGACCGGTTCCAAATGCTGCGTAACATATTATTTCCATTAAAGTGTTTTCTTTAAATATAGTGTCAGAATATGACGTATGACCATTCGCATCTTCGTCATATTCTCGCAAAAAGGTCAAATCTGTTCTTCGCGTTGGTGCGTCCATATTTAGATCCCTCGCTCCCACTGATACTTAGCGTAGCGGTAA
Source organism: Helicoverpa armigera (assembly GCF_030705265.1). NCBI lineage: Eukaryota > Metazoa > Arthropoda > Insecta > Lepidoptera > Noctuidae > Helicoverpa > Helicoverpa armigera. The sequence goes on along the minus strand of NC_087145.1, from coordinate 2,585,843 downwards.
CCCGTCTAAAATACATTTCTAATTTTTGACAGAAATGGAAACTGCGTTTTGAATAATATTCTCTGTTAGCCCTAGTTGTGTTTTAACAGTTAGCACTATCGAAGTCTTACGATAAGCTATCGATTTTTTAGGGTTCCGTAGCCAAAATGGCAAAAACGGAACCCTTATAGTTTCGTCATGTCCGTCTGTCCGTCTGTTCGTCTGTCCGTCTGTCACAGCCGATTTACTCGGAAACTATAAGTACTACAGTGATGAAATTTGATGGGAATATGTGTTGTATGAACCGCTACAAAAATATGACACTAAATAGTAAAAAAAAGAATTGGGGGTGGGGGGGTTGTCCCCCATACATGTAACTGAGGGATGAAATTTTTTTTTTCGATGTACATACCCGTGTGGGGTATCAATGGAAAGGTCTTTTAAAATGATATAAAGTTTTCTAAAAAACATTTTTCTTAAAGTGAACGGTTTTTGAGATATCAGCTCTCAAAGTCGTAAAAAGTATGTCCCCCCCCCTCTATTTTTATAACTACGGGGTATAAAATTCTAAAAAAAATAGAGGTGATGCATGCTAATTAACTCTTTCAACGATTTTTGGTTTGATCAAAGTATCTCTTATAGTTTTTGAGATAGGTTGATTTAACTGTAATTTACGGAACCCTTCGTGCACGAGTCCGACTCGCACTTGGCCGGTTTTTTTAACAAGCGCGTTTTATTTTTCCTTTGTGTATTTTCGCTTGGCCGCATCCAATTTATTAACACCGCATTCAAAAACATTCTTTCCAGAATTCGAAATCTAAAAACGCACCGAATCTCCCCATTTTAATTTGTTACCAAATACGATAAACACGGTTCTGAGAAAAAAAAGAGAAGCGTTAAACTGAGCCGCATAATGTATGCGATCGCGGTCTAATTCGGTGGCATCGGCGTGTGCGCATGCACTTGATAGATGAGTCACGGTCGCACACGGCCACTGCACTCCGACTGAGGTTTTGTTGTGATTGGCTATACTGTTATACGTTCGTGTTGTTATGTATGTTACTCGTAAGCCGTATTAAGGCCCGTTCATTGGTGCCTTGAGTATTCTTGTCTTTAGTTGTTTTTATATTTGTTTGTATATCTTGTTAAAGTTATATTGTAGGATTTGGTATCAAAATTACATTTTCTAAATTTAATTTTACTGAAAACTAGGTATTTGATTTGTTTTAGTCGACTGTTTTAATCTTCGTTTCGAATTATTTATCGCTCCCTAAAATTCTCTATCAACATACATCACATATGGTGAAATCGTTTGCTTGCTAGCATCGAGTTCACAAGTACAAGCAACTACAGTTAATCTAAAAAAAAACAAGTTAAATATATTACGTTGCTTTTTAGGTTACAAGTTTTAGGTTGCTATTAATATTCCAATCGAAGCATCTCAGCGGAGCTTTATTATTCAGCATTGTGTCGACATTACGCATTCAAACTCACGCGACCAATGTTGATCTACTTAAAAGAATCTTTGTCGTATATTTCACAGTAATAAATTCTCAAAGAATCCAATTTCACAGTCCTTACAAACATCCAAAATTATACTGATTGGGATTCGTCTCGGTTGATAAATAGTAAAAGGTTCTTATAAATCATTGGTTGTTAGAAGCGGAAGTTGTATACTGACACTTGATAGAACACATAGGGGTCGGGAGATATCTGGCTTATTCCAAGACTACACTACTCCAAAGGATTGAACTGGTTTTAAATCGTGATGCGATAAAGGATGCTTCATTGACTATCGAACAAAATGCAACGAAAATCGTTTTATTGGACGTATTGCTTTCAAGGGACTATAAACGTTTCAAAGAACGTGTCTGTTAGAGACGTTATGGGTATCCCGACTTAATACGACAGTTTAGATGTCTTTGAAAAAGTTTCGTAAATAAAATACATGCGAGAGGACAACCTAAAATGCGCCTGTGGATCGTGATGTGTGTGCATTTTGATTTAGTCCCTTCTTTGACTTGCTTGAGCCAGTCTACTAATTGCCACTTCAATTAGGTTGTACTAAGAGCTGTACGGTAGGGTGTAAGGATAGTGGAAGGTCTATCAAAGGTTTAATTCTATTGCCGTAGCTTATAAATGAAAAACATTTTTCACCGAGATGTTCTTCTATTTTTATATCAATATTAACATATTATTGTACGAAAACTAATGGCTGACATTTATCCAGTTTCCGATTATTCGTTTCTGCTTATTATAACAAAATCACTATAGCGAACATATTGAACATCGCCATTAGTGACATATTGTTTTTGGACTAACGAGATCTTTCCTCTCCATTACCCAAACGAATGACAAGGGCCTTGCTATAATATTAATTAATAGTTCCCGGGAGGCGAGCTGTCCCAAATATCAGCTGTTTTTGCCACACATGTCTACCGAATTTAACGGTTCAACAAACTATGACAGCGCCAGTAAAATCTTCGTTTGTAGGCCATCTTTCCTCTCTCCATACATCCTCTTCGAAATGTATGACGGTATTGAATTTTCTACATAGGAAATTAAGGAAAAATATAAGTAAATAGGTACTTCTCTTTCTTGTGCCATTATTTTATTTCCTGTTACTAAGGAGAATTGTGTACGGTCCTTGATTGTGAAATGAATAAATCTTATGTTAGTTTGAAATACGCTAGTAGATATACAATGGAACATTTTGTACATATGCATCCTCATCACTTCCTGGAGCATTGAAATCGCGAATATACGCGAAGCTGAAAATCAACCGAAGTCGACGCATTTTTCAAATGCTAAGCCGCATTGCGCAAAAATATTATAATAACTGCATTGCAAAGTAAAATTTAACTTACTTCGCACTATGCAGATAGTTGAAAAATCAACCTGACCTTTTCATGTTAATTATGCATCCTGTAAAAATATTTTACATTAAAAAGCCGAGAGGTTTAGTGAATCAAAAGACTAAAATTGTCCTCGGTCCTGTCCAGCACGTTGGATGTTGAATTTGCATACATTTTAAATTTCGCCCTGAATTTCTCTTTAAATTCAGACTTGGCTGAATTTTATTACGTGTCATCTGGGTTACATTTTGTAACTACTCACGGATTCCGGCATTTTTCCGGGACTTTATTAAATTTTTATCGCTTCATGGCGAAGTTTCAAATTATTTTTGTTATGGCCGTAACTGCTATTGAGCCCTGTCTGATTTATTGCATAAGTTTTGCGGCAAGGAACTTCTTGAAGAATAATGAGGCCAGCAGGTATTTTCTATTTACTTAACCAACTTTATGCCAACTTTCTTTGTTATTATTATAGAAAAGATGAGGTACCTACCTACACGTACCTACCTACTCGGAAGGAGTAGATGGACCCTGTATGTATTATGTGAAACTAACATTTATCCTAAGTATTTTCTACTTTTCGTCTGCAAAATGAAATTTTCATTGGCATCCCGCTTTCACAACGGGAGAACAAACACACCTAAACAAAAGACCCTCATATTAAAGCCTCAAATTAGCCGTGACACTTCTCTGTCCACTTTCCCCTCAAACGTTTAGTCTTTTTATTTGTAGACCCAAACAATGAAATGACAACCTTTCAACAGACTTGATTACCAACACAATTGCCGTCAAATTAACTCAGAACCAATTTGAATCACGTGTCCAGCATTGTAAATTGTATTGTTTGCAACAAACTTGACTGTTTACTTGTCTTTAAAAAACATATTTTATGTGTCATTAACAGCTTACATTGATGATTTGTTGACTGGTTTGAACTATGAAACTAATGCGAGGACAGCCTACAGTTGTGTCAAAAACTTGCGTTTGGTCGTTGCCCTCGTCTGAAAATCGATAGAAGTTCATTGAGGGGAAGGCCAACTTGTATTACGTTATAGAATTGTTTTGCGGAATGCCCAGCCTTTTGTGTTGTGTTATAGTTTGTTATAATTCGGTGTTGTGTGTGCTGGGTTATTGACTTATCGATTCTGGTAGCCTGGGTAGAGGTGATATTGGTAATGTAGTTTGGGAGTCGATGCTTTACCAAATTACTTGTATTGATGGATTCTACTTCGGCTACAGTTTTTGTAATTTTCTTCTTTAGAGTATAATACATAGTCTTGTATCAAGACCGTACCTAGTGTTCCAAGTAAACTTACACCTCGTCAAAGATAAAGTTCCAAGTCCTTCCCAGTTTTTCCTAACTATGACCTCAATAACTTTTACCATCTCATCGTGGCTCGTACATTGACTCAGCTAGAACCACGCTGAAATATACCACAGTAATTACTCTAATGACACATGAACTTTACCAAAATTATCTCGTAACACATACATACCCACTTTAGTTAGTTAGCCGCAGTAGATTTACCCGAGAATTTCCGAAAATTCGAATGAGCAGAATATTTCACGTATCTGTTAAAGCTTGTGGGCCTTGTAAGTAATGATTTTAATTATTTCAAATGTCTAATGTCACTGTTGCTAAGAGCTTGTATTACGTGTAACCTTCTACGTAATTTATCGCTCAGTTTTCCATTTAAATGAGAATTAGAGCGTGTTATAATTTGCTTACTGAGTGTGTTGTTCATTTTGTTTTGTCTATGTCCAAATTTTGCTCATTTGTTGGTTAGGTTGCTTCATTTTAATTGTTGTGTTGCCTTAAATAATTTATTGCATGTTCTTCCTAATTTGTGGTTTTGACGCTGTTGGTGTGCTTGTGGTGTTTTCCTCATAATATTCAACTTGTGTTTAAAGCAGACTACGCTACAGCTAGTAACATTATATTTACTGGATTTTGGTACTTTATATAATATATTTACACAAGGGAGGAACATAAAAACCGTGTTACTCACATAGGAATTATGCCAGAGTAGTTTTTCAAACTGAATTATTTGATGAAACTCCTTTAAATATTCTATCAACTTTAAACCGTTCCCAAGCTTTGGTACTTAAAAAGCCTATTGTAAATTGATGGAGGGCTGTTATTATCATTTGAGGTTTAAATGCCATTGAGCTTGCATCTATTCCGAAGCCAACAGCGCCTGTTGTACCTGTCAGTGATTTTGATGAACGGTTGGCATTCAATTGATCCATAACGCGCCAGCCATGTCCAATACTCGGAGTTGTCACCATTCTTCGGTTTCAACTGGGGTTAATGGAGTTATTGTGTAAGTTATTTTATTCATTATAGTTATCTTTCTGTGCGTTTAATTAATAAGTTACTGATTCAGCAGTTCAGTAATAATCTTAAGCTTACGTATCGAGTCGTTTATGGATTTCATATTTAACATGCAACTCATAACATTTTGGACGCTCATCAATACACGGTACAGAACCAAACTACTGATATCGAAATAAATAATTTTTCAACTGTGAATAATTTACCTATGTGGGTAGTATACCTAAATTGTAACAGCAATCGATACCAAAACATATCGTTACCAATTACGGGCTAACCCGAACCCGAATATTTCGCAGCTCTATCGATCCGCTGCACCCAGCACTTGCATTGCTTGCAGTCATTTATACTGGAAGGGGAGTTTAGTTGCATTCCTCTTTAACAAAACCACCTTTATTTTTAAACCTATAAGGTCCAATATTGAACGTTAAAGGGGATTTAAGCAAGGGGTTTGACCCACGTGTTACATCCATTATTGCGTGATACTGTTTTTTTGTGCATGTTCGAATGTTGTAGGAGGCGCCTGTACAATCAATTGAATTTCAACTCGTTCTTAAATATACTGCAAAATTGATGTAAAATTATATATAAGTGGAGATGGGACAATATCTAGATTTTATTTGTCTATCATTTCTAATTTTGAATAACTCGTTTTCAACTCGATCGTAAAAATGCTGCAAAAAATTGACGCATAATTTGGTAGGAGCAGAGTTTATAATAAGAAACTCTAAGTTATTGGATTATTGATAGACTGTTCCTAATTTTAAATTACTTTTAAGTAAAATGAAATTGTACGATACAAATCTTGACGTTTGGTGTTATAGTTACTAAAGAGATATTTGTTTGTTTGTTCGTTTCCTTTCGTGTTTGTATTTCTGTTTCCTTCTACTTCCTTTTAGATATTAATATCCGTTCATCAGAAAATTCGTATCCGTTTGCGAATATTTACTATAAAGAAGGATTTGTTTGTTGACTTCCTTTTTTAAACAATATTAAACTTATGATTTGTATTCCTTCATTCCATAATAAAGATCAATTTTAGTACTAGAATTAAACAAACCAGCAAAGCGTATATATTCTATCCGAAATTCGAGATGCAACCTGTATTTGATTCGACTTCGAAATTTGTGGAGGTGTAAACTGAAACTTCAACCGATATACAAGCACGGGTTGCATATGCTTCCTTAGTTGAAGCGTTAACGACGTGTCTGACAATATTCCTGAATATGCATGATAGAATTTCTGTCAGAACTTCGACACCAACTTGACGGATTAGAGTAGCATGTTATAGAATTATCATGAATCCTAATGACCTATTCAGGAACCTAAAATTAACAAAACAGTAGATAAACACTTTTTTTTATATTAAAGTAATTGAATGACTTCCATCAAAACATTATGTTAGACCCTTCTCGAATCACAACCGTGTTCGCTACGATGCCCAAGCTTCGACTCCCACAATGCTGCTTCGCAAATAATATTTTGCCGTAAGCGGCACAAATAAATCAGACGTTTGGCTTATTGTTAACTTTAATTCATCTGCTTTTATTAACCTTGCATCGAACGTGCTTGTTTTGTGTACTCCTTTTATTTTATCTGTTCTGTTGACTCCATTGTCTGATTGAAATTGGTTTGTTGCAGGAAATGCTGCTACACTTCTATCGGTAAGTTCAGTATTATTTATGCCTACTGTTTCATCTTTAACTGTGTATACGACTCTAAAAGGGTCCAATTCCTTCTTAGAAAAACTCGTACACTTAATTAATCCCAACAGGTATTGTAATTACGTTATTTGATTACGGTGAGTGTTCCTTTTAATTAAAAGCAAGCAACTAGCCTCTAATCTTCTTAATGTTTACCCCAAGGAGGCTTCCTAAATTCCCTTTGAAAATGTACACAATCCTAACAAGAATTTTACACAAACAAATCTGAAATTCTTGTAAACTCAGAACCCTCGAGATAAATGTTTTTATTTTCTTTATTATCAATGCTTTAGGAAACCTTTTGATTATAAAGGTAACTTCTACGCAACAACTATAAGCCATCTTCTGCCCAATTAGAATTTCAAATTGTTTCAAAATTGTACACTAAGTTAATATTATTTTGAGAAATGTGATTTTAGCAATAAACTATCTGAAAAGGATAAACAATCTCAGTGCTTGGGTTTTGTTGCCAGTTGTTTGTTTGGCCTTGCTTACTCTTACTGCAATTATCATCAGTTTTCGTATAAGTTGCCTCTAGCTCTCTTGTCATAATAATCATATACTCGTTGAACTATGGCCGCCTTCGGCTGGTTATATCATGTACGGTAAATGATTCGTTTATTCCATTTCGACGAATAAACATTACGTAGTATATCTGTTTACCATCAATTTGCTTCGCCTCCTGCGGGCACGCCTCCGTATCGAGTATTTTAGACACGGTTTTCATAAGCTCTGTACCGTAAGTAATTTTAGCTTTATTTGCTTTTCGTATTTTTTGTATTGTGTTATAATTTTCTTTGAGCATTACTCTGACATTCCATCAATTATGTCTTAATGATATCGATCCATCATTTTCTATAACTTCAGCTGTCATATTTTTTGCAAAATATTCAGTTAGATTGTGTACAAAATGTTTTTCTTAAATTACTGTTATTTTCTAGTCCAGTGGACCTCAACGATACTTAGCTTCCGAGTTGGAAGTGCCAGCAATAAAAACCCCCTCACTAGTTTGAAATGAATGACTAATTGATAAGGGGGAGCAAGTACTTGTACTACACCAGAACCCGGTGATTTTTGTAGAACACACATACAGACAGAATGTTTACGAAGACAAATAGTGATTTAATTTTATTAAATGCGGTGTGATGTTTATTAAACAATTATGGGTCACTGTGGGGATTCTAAGGTCAGATAAATTAAACGGCTGTAGGGTACACATACGTAACTTTATATTGATTAGGCAAATATACTCGTAGCCGAATTCCGTTTAAATTAAATCGCTCACCGTTTAGCTTTATTTTTTATCTTCCATTTAAAACATTTCGAAGTTTTACCCCCAAATCGAAGTGGAGAATTTTCTCAACAAAACGAAACAGTAATGCGATCCGCAATCCGATTTACATTCCTAAATCCTTTCCACAAGCATTTAGCTCTTTGCAACCGACAAACATAAAGTTTTCGTTACATCTGCGACCATACTTACTGTTACAATTTTATATGTGAAGTTTATTCAAATATTAGTCAGTGAGAATGTGTCCAAACAGTTGCTTCAATGTATGAATCGCTGGTTTTTTGTTACCGTTGGTGGTCCCGTAACGAGCATGTTACCATTTCCGAGATACTATTAAGATTGCGTTTGTGATAACTTACGTTAGTTATAGTCTTTCATACTTTTAAGGTACTAGCAAAGTTTTCTTACTTCTAGCTGGCCTCGCACCAAAATGTATTTAGAGTTCCTTTCCGTTCCTACTTCAGCTTTAATACTTAATGTCAGATGAACGATTTGTTCCTAAAATTTTCCGCTCTAAAATTTTATGTCCTGAATTCTTTGAGAATCGGAGATGGGATTTATTGTGTTGTCCTCGTGTTTAAGTAGTTGTGGCCCACTCCAGCTTAGCGTTTGAAAGCTTTGCACCATTTTTAACAGACGACACTCCTTTTGGACAGGTATTTTATTTCGCAACTGGTAAAGTGTTTTGTACAGGTAGAATAACGTTGGAATATCCTAGTGCAGCTATTCACACATGCTGCGCAGGGCTCCGTAACAAAAAGTATCGTATAAACTTTGTTCTACTTCATACTCTCTTAACACTTAAGTGAAGTTTAGAACTGATCTAAACGCTCATGTTTAGTTAAATAGCTTTCCCGAACTATTGAATCCATAGTCGAGTTTATTTCGTCTTCTATTACCTCATGAATTCGTCATGAGGTATTTCATGAATACGGCTCTAACATGAATATTCATCCACCTATATATGCCCGTGATTGGCCTTGTCTACCCATGTCTGCATTTGTTCATCTCTCTCGACTTCTGGACTAAGAATAATACATTTGATGCCTGTCACCTGCACAACAAAGTAAACAAAAGGTACTTATCAACGAGGAAGCAAACTAAGCGGTTTTCTCATTGCGAAACAGTGGAACACATCATATAGCACATTGTTGCTGATATAACATGCGTCTCGTGGAAAACAATGGCTTTTTAGTCACGCCTTGAAACTTTTCAAAGCGCTATACTACGTTTATGTCGCCAAGTATGGTGCCACGTGCGACTAAATCTATGGTTACTCTGAATCTGATAAGCTATAAAGATTGTTAGTGGTGTAACAATAGGCATTTCATCGGGATTAAGATTAGAAATCATTTAAGGAATTTTAGTTTTACGACGGCTTTTATGATGATCGTTATATGTTGTGGCGTATAAATTAAGCACTTACGCACCCTGTTCCAAATTTTGTGGAATATACATATATGAATGTGGTGAAGCTATATTCTTTATCAGTAGGTACAATCAATATTCCCTAACAGTCCTAATACCTCAGACACAATAACCGTTCGTTCGCGTTATCTCTAACAGTTTATTCGTTCGCCAGTTTTCGATACATTAGACAGAAAGGTCGGGATCGAAAACCATTACTCAGCACTAGGGCTTTCAATACCGGTATTACGGGATCCCGTAATACCGTGATCACGGATATATTTTGGTATTTTTTCAATACCGGTATTGACGTGCCAATACCGTGATTACGGTATTACAATCTTTTTATAATTTTAATTATTGTGGTTTGTTGTAATAAGTAGCAGGAAGTTGTATTAAATAAGATAAATAACTACGTACTCGTAAGATGTCATCATCATCCTCCGAGCCTTTTTCCGCCAATCTACTTGGCAACGCTGCAGGGACTCCAGACAGAACAGACCATATATCAATCGAGTCAAAGGCCTTCTCATAGTCCACAAATGCTAGACACAGGGGCTGATTATACTCTTCGGTCTTCTGTATAATCTGCCGCACTGTGTGGATGTGGTATATGGTGCCGTATCCGCTTCGAAACCCAGCCTGCTCCGGTGGTTGGAATTCGTCGAGTATTCGCGCAAGTCGGTTCGTGATCACTCTTGAGAACAGCTTATATACGTGGCTTAGGAGGGAAATGAGTCGATAGTTCTTCAGCAGGGTTTTGTCTCCCTTTTTGAAGAACAGGACGACAACACTCCTACTCCACGCCTCTGGAGTTCTCCCTTCAAACAGGACGGCGTTAAAAAGCTTCTGGAGCTCCCCCAGTAGCTCTAGAATCCTCATTTCCGGGATCAGGTCGAGATGCATGCGATGCGTATAATCGGCCATAGAAGTTTTCCACTTCCGAAAGGACTGCCGGCACCGAAGAAATGACTTCTCCACTTGTTGTGGTCAGCTTCGTCAAGTGGCTTCTTCCAAGAGATTGTACAAACACCTTTGACCCCCGATTCAGCTCAATTGCTCTTTCAATGTCAAGAGTATTGGAGCACCGTAGGTCGTGCTTGTTGATCTCTTGGTTTAGAGCCCGCTTAGCTGACGAAGTGACAGGCGGGTTTTCACGTCGTTTCTTAATAAGCCCTAATGTCTCTTCCGAAAGCTTTGATTTCTTGCCCTTACGCTGCTTGTTACAGAATATCGACCCTTCCTCCCTGAGGATCTGAACCACATATTCGTGGTTTTGGTGTCGTTTCCAACGTCTGTTGTGGTTTCCACGGCGGCAAATTTGACTGGAAAGTTTCAGATCCTGAAATGGTTTGGAGCAGTGTTGGTCGGAGCCTAGCCTTCATCAGACGAAAACGTTCGGCCTTGAAGTTGATATTCAGAGAGCCTCGGACAAGTCGGTGATCGCTACCGGTATTAAACCTATTGATCAAGGAGACGTCTCTGACTATGTGCTTCTTGTTCGTCATGATGAAGTCAATCTCATTTTTAGTCATAGTGTCGGGGCTATGATTGGACGCTTTTTAAACTAAAGGATTGTGTTTTAAAAGTTTTATTCGATCTAAAATTAAACCCCGATTTCAAATTAGACGAATTCGATTTGACAATATTAAAAAATATTTACAACAGCCTTTCTGTAGTCAAAGTAACTGTATTAAAAATTTGAAAACGGGATGCCAATTTACTAAAAGCGGATATTGCGCTAAAATTTATGTTGACGAAGTTAGATGGTCAAGCTTGCAAGCAATGACTTAAGTCAAAATCTTGCAAAAGCACTTCGAAGACGCATAAAGGAGCTATCTGGAATATTGCAATATTAGCATGACCGACAATACCGTGATCACGTGATCACGGTATTGAAATTTTTAATACCGGTATTGATACCGGAATTGAAAAAATCCGGTATTTGAAAGCCCTACTCAGCACTGACCAAGGACTACACAACTGCGGGTAGAGGTAAAATAAATGTATACACACCATTTTACTGTGAATGAACTTCGGAAATAAATCGTGATGTGTTTGACGAATATTCTGACGCTAAAGGTACTTTTATTTCTGCATTAACAGGTGCTAAAATAAATTCATATGAACCGTAACTTTAACGGCCTGTAAATGTCCACTGCTGGACATAGGCCGCCCCAAGCCGCTACGATTAATGTTCCACGGGGGATAATTTATTGCAACGGAGCTTTATGCACACGATACTAATTATCTGATTGTTTGTCGGTCCAGTAAACACGTGCCGAAGTGTCTAAATAAATAAGGCCAGCGGTTATTTTACTGTACTTTGGATGCATCCATTTATTTCAATTCACGGATGAATTAATTTCCCTTGAATTGAAAACATTTCGCTCAAAGACTCGGAAATAATTTCATTTCATTCCAAGCGGGCATAATAAATGTTATTATGTTCGTCTGTCGTTTATAAATCGAATGTCGTTAAAAACCTTGCTATACCAACTACGGCGCCAAAGCACCTCTAAAAAAAATTAACAGCAACTCAACCACCAAATAAAATTATGAAAAATAGACTTATATTGCTATGGCCGTAAAAGCCGATCGGATTTTGATAGCAGAGTTCAACAAAACAGTTTACCATAAAACTGAAGAACGGACTGTTGATGATTCTCAACATTTTAATAGTTCGTGCAGTGGTTCGATATAAAACGACGATAAATTCTATAAATATCCCGTGTTTGCTCCATCGGCCACCCTCCGCGTGGTTGGTGACTGATACATAGGGGTAGATCCAGATATATTAATAAAGGAGCTGTGTGTGATATTTAATATTACAGGTCCTATTATATTCTAGGTCTTTGTATTGAGTTTTGCGGCCAACATATTTATTTTCGACTTATTTATGAATCTTAGACTTTCTGGACATGTTCAGTCATTTTAACAGTTACCATTTCTCTTATGTCCATTTTCTATTTTCATTTGCCTCTATAAACCTTATATACAAAGTTGCAATTCCTACTTTTGTTACTCAGTATATTCGCCCAAAATGGGTTCTTTTCGTGCTATGTCGTCGTAAACTATCGACCTCCATTTTCTGAATAGCTACTGCACCTGTACTACTGCCAATATTGAGGGTCTGCGTCATCATTTCGATTATTCAAATGCTTTTTATACGAGGGGACATAAGGGTAGGTCCGGGCGCTTGACAAATTGCCTAAAGCCAGACGGGGACTGAATATGTGCGTGCTAGATACGTTTGGATTGGATTGGGGGTCTCCGTAGCCTAAGGGAGTGGATTTTTAGAGATATTTATTGGTTTTAATTGGATTGGGGTAGGTTTGATATTTGATTTTGAAACTTATTCTATGGACTGTTATGTTTAGATGCTTCGTCAGTATTCCTATGATAGTCTGGTCGAGCTTTAATAACATGATAGCGAAACCAGAATTTTATTGCTTTCCGTAATTTATTTAAATTTTCGTTCTGCTTATGACGTCTTATCCAACACACTTCAGTGAATTTTGTTTACCAGTTCGCGGTAAGTAAACAAAAGCCTGTACTTTTACACTCAAGTCTGTCGCGACGGCTTCAAAATTCTCTGTTTCAGTTTTTCATAGCTCCCCTTACCAGACCCTTTCCTAATACGACACACAACTAACGATATCGAACCTTTCTAAATTAAGTACAAAGTTCATTTTGCTTCGACACCCAAACGCAATCACAGACATTATAGTCGAAACAAAGGAGGTTGATCTTTAATGCAATGATGTTTAGGGTGTTTGTCTCACTCTTACAGCTCGTACAAGAACGTAATAGAAAATTGCTTTAGGTGCGCCCCAGCCCCACGTTGGGCGCCAGTTATGAGGTGTCGAGGGACAATTTATGTGGACTGAACGTTTGTTAACACTTCCTTGGCAGAGACTTTGCTTTTTGTAAAGGAAATTATTGGAAACAGCTGTCTCATTTAACTTCTGTGTTTGCAAGTTAAAATGACATTTTGAACCAATTGTATCTTTCAATTTCTGTTATCTTATTGTTTGCGCGTATGAAATGCAAATAAACGAATTTATAACGAAAGCGTACTTGAGAATTGGTATATTTAATCAGTCCTTAGTGAATTCGATTCAGCTACCTCGAATGTGACAAAGCAAGTCAAGCTATTTAAACCATTTTCTCTCAGGACTTAACTTTCATTTTCTTGTTTCTTTTCAACTTGTTGCCGTATCTTTTAAATCTATTTGAAACGATGTTAAGTTTATTTCAGAAACTTACGTTTGCGAAATCCCACTGCAGTTTCAACGTAATAAAAACTTTCCGCACTTTTCTTTCATCGTTTTAAATTTCTTGAAATTATAAAAGCAATATTTTATCTTTATTTCCTGGAAAGCTTTTCTGGTTGCTCTTAGTTTCAGCCAGATTTGAGAATTCTACGAATTTTAATGTTCACGTAAATCCGTGTCATTTTACGTTTTAAAGAGAAAATATATTTATTCTATCTCAAAGAGGATATTAATGTGCTCTTTGCACTTTAGTTAAGTTTACCGACGCTATGCTGTATCAGAGATTTTATTTTCGAAAATGAACGTTGTATTTTCGTGTTTACTTTTCTAAAGCTTTTGATACATTTTCAAAGTGTTTCAAAAGCGAGTTTTTTGTATTTTTTATTGCGCTGTAATCCAATATGAGTTTAATATTGCTCTATATAAAATCTACTTCGAACATAGCCTGCATTCAGCTGCACGTTGACAATACCCAACCTGAGCTGAATTGTAAGTAGGTAATATTTTGTATTCCCTTTTACATTCTGAGACAGAAACAAATATGCTAGCGTAACGTAGTTTTGTACCAACGTGATAGGTTTTTTCTTGTTTTCATTTTACACTAGAATTACTATAGATGTACGACGTAATAAACAAAGGCGCATGAAAGGCTACTCTTTCTACCAGATTACGTAGGTAAATTTTTGACCAAGATCTAAACGAAGATAAGGAAAAGCAATAAAAAACTAATTTTACGGTAACAAAATGGGTAACTTTAAATTAAAATATAGTATTTGCAGTAAGACTAATATTTCCCACCATGAAGAGGACTTGTTTTAAAATATCGATATTTTATTCAGCAGCCTCCCATTCAAGCGAAATATACGAGGTATTTCGAAACCCATAAATTAATTAACTTCGGGACTCTCACAGCATCCGATACTAACAGAATTATAAAATATGTCACAGCCTATAGATAAAAGGTATGCAAAAATAACAGATAAATTCAATTCAATAACAACCAATACTTCAACAATGATAACATTTTCAAGATCAGGATAAGCCTTTATGTGACGTTTTTAAGATAAACCCACGATATCTCATATGATGTTTAAAATTTCCTTAACATATCTTAATAACTTTATCCTTAGTAAAAATAGGCAGATGATACTTCTAGAAGATTATTGCCAAGACAGCATACTTAATGCAATTATCAGTATTTACATCCATCTGTTGCTTCGACCGCAATACTATATGTATAACCTACAGAACAGCCCTCATGTTCTGATTATTTACTTAATAAATCCCACTGCACTGCACTGCTCCTTATCCAAATAAAACTTACGCAATGATAGCGACATATTTTTTTCCACAAAATTATGTAAAATATTCCAGAAGGACGCTTGTACTAATTAACACGGCCGCAATAAAATGTAACAGCATTCAAACGCAAATAAGTGAATATTACCCGTTTTTATTAGTAATTTCCTTCTACATTCTGTATGTGGGTGAACTGTATTTTTTTAAATTGCCGTTTTTGCAACCGCATACAAGAATATTTACAGCATACCATGCGTTTTAGCTGTCACAACAGTCTGGAGGTTCAGTATTGATCATAGACTTTACGGCCTTATTTCCATTATGGTCGAGGGCTTTCTGTAAATAGTATTATTATTTTATGAATATTTCTTTCTGGATATTCTTTAGTACAACAGTCTCCCATAATTCAATTGATCTTATTACTCTAAATTCTTCTTCTTTTTATTCCTAGCGTTAGTCCCGTCTCATGACGGGGTCCGCTTTCCGTATCTTCTTCATCCACTTCGGTCTGTCCTGGACATCTTCGAGCTCACATTCTATCCATTCTAAATAAAAATAACGATATAATATATTATATAAATTTTCTAAAATCCGGAATTTCCTTTACATTAATACAAAGGAGATATTACATTAAAGCTAAGCTACCACCATTTTTCACTGTCACATCTGGTCGTTAAATGAAACTCCGTGCCAATCAAATCAATTCATTCAGCCGTATCTTATCGTTTTAAAATTACAGCGGTAGGTATCCGGTTTTATTTTATTTTCTTTATGTAGGATATTGGATCTTTTAACATGTTTTCTTTGACCTTCTGGCTGAGTCGTGACCTATTATTTCCCAAGAGTATCTTAAAAAAAAGAACCTGATTTCACTTTGGGAATGGACTGGTTATAGAACTACATATATCCTTGAATTGATGATTAGTGAAATTAGTACTGCTATCATAAGTAAATAGGTTAGAGCAAAAGTGAGCTACGTTTTTTTCTTTTTATTATTAGAAATATAACTTTTCTTGAAAGTCTTCTTTAAGTATATTATTACGCCTAATTATTCGCAATAAATAGTCTGAAATACAGCATTAATTTAGTCTTCTCATGCTCATAATTTCAAACATAACGAATACTTCATTTCTCTTATGATAATTTGGATTACAATGTCATACGCTCTACACGAAACTGAAAAATTGAACGCAAGAAAATTAATTTCTTATTTAAAATGGCTTAAAAGACAACCTCGGTTTTGCAAAAAAAACATATTAAAGACGCAGTATTGCAAGGCAAAGTGGTAAGTACCTACAAAGTTTAAAAGTACGGTTAGGAAAAATATGCTGTTTCTAGACCGTTTTAAAAATATTTTCTGCATTCTATTTCTTCTGCAATTTTCACTGGAGCGTGAAAAACTATTTAATAACGCCGTTTCTCAGGTTTTATCGGCGCAGATCGTTTTGACATTTTTATCAGACTGTCAATCTTGCTCGCGAAAGTACTTTAAGCCGATTATTCTAAATATAACTAGTTAAAACCAGATAGCTCGTTTTTGTATTGTGTACTCGTTCATTGACTTAAAATACTACTTTCAAAGGAAAACGGTGTTGAAAAATGTTTTTAAGAAGAAGTGAAAACAAATTATGAACTTCTCTGTAGTGTGAAATCGCAAGATTACACTTTTGATCTGACTTGAAACTTATATTGGCAAAGTGTCGCTTGTAGTTAGTTCAGAAGTTCCGATGCTATGACTTCCATTTAAGCCAATTGCTTAAGTTGTTAGAAGTGGAATACTGAAAGCTGAGAAATGTGGAATTTCGTCTTCGGCAAATAACCAAGTAAGTTAAATAAAAAAAATGTTGGGCACTTCAAGAAGATTCCGACGTTACAAAAATGCTAGTATGTACAAAAAATGACAAAAAATATTTAATATTGACCGATAAAAAGTAACATCATCATATAAATGAAAAGGTGATAAAATATTTAATATAAAAGCGCCGAAAGCTGTCACTTTTTCTGCTGACTACCTCTCAATGACCCATATAGAGTGGAGACAGAGTCGGCTTATATTGATTTTCCCTTGTCCACGTGTAATATACTTTTAAATGATACATTTAGAACTACCCTCTTGGGTAATATGGCTATGCAACCCTTACTCATGTCTGAAATAGGCCGATACTAAACCAAACTGGATCCGAATTAATCCTCATATTTTAGTTGACTTTTGTCCAAAACTTACTGTTACTCTTACACCCTTTTTATCGTCCCACTGCTGGGCACAGGCCTCCTCTCACAAGGAGAAGGATTGAGCATTAGTCACCACGCTTGCTCAACGCTTGTTGGTTGGTTGCCCAAAAATACAAATGTTTTTATTATTTAGCCAGAAAGTACTCACCAGTTGGAAAACTAATTCCCGCACTTGTACGTCTAGTCTAAGTTTTCTAGTTTTTATTTTGTTACATTCCTTCTCAAGATAGCAAGGATTTATTCTGTCATAACAAAACTTTTCACTACAGAACTTACATGCACTTCAGGAATTTCATTTTAAATAAATGTTTTTCCTTTCATAATATCGCAAAATCAGGTCATGGTATTTTGTTATGTAGGCGTAACCATGCTTGGGAGCTGGTGTTGCCCTCAATAATTATGTCGATACGTGTGTTAAATACTGATATTTACCCTCTGGTTACACTGGGATACTCGTTGTTCTAGTGATCGCACGAGGTATCGAGTTCGATTCCCGGGTCGTGCCGCAATCGCTTTGTGGGTTTTAGAAACTTTCAAAAAGCAGCCTGTAGTCTGGAAGTTCGGTCGTGTCGGATTTTCCGTCCCATGAGGCTATGAGGGTGAAGGAATAGGGAGTGCACTTTTGTTTGCGCGAATGCTTGTGCACTATAATACGTCCTGCGCAGCTGGCTGATCTCCTTATATGAGAACAGTAGCCATTACACTGGAAGCCGACTTCAATTGCTTATAACGAACCAAGTAACGAGAGTTTGAAGTGAGACTTTAAAATGTAAAGCTTCAAGAAATAAATAAATTCTTATATGTTAACATGAGCATTTGTCGTCTTTCTCCCAGTAATGCGACCTCTTTTCTTCAGTACCTGCCGTTCCACCTGTTGATTTACCTTTCAAAGGACGCTAAAGAGCGAAAGATGCTGAAAAGCTGAACACTTGAGTTACTATTCATATCTTCATTAAGATGTGTAGTGAGCGTTCTTGAAGTTTAGACCTTAATGAGGCCATCATTAATGCTTCTATTTTTACTTTGAAGGCGAAAATACATGTGAAATTACAGCCTTATTTTCGTCCCACTGCTGGGCACAGGTCTCCTCTCACACGGAGAAGGATTGAGCATTAATCACTACGCTTGCTCCATGCGGGTGGGTGATTTCAGACTTTATAGTCCAGGTTTACTCAAGATGTTTTCCTTCACCTTTTTTTTCAGCCGTTGGTGTCTATAACCATTAAAAATTTGCAAAGCAAGTTTATGCAAATGAGTCTTGGATCTGCAAATACCTTCCCTGTTACAAAGCTAATCGATAGATGAAGGCCGTACGTGACTCCAATAGTTGTGCCTTTAACTTTCAGATCATGAAGTTACTTCAGCAAAGGGTAGATCGATATCGAAAAGTAATTTTAACCGTTTAGTGTAATGCAAAAGTTTGATATTATACTCCAGTTTCTGTATTATGAAAGTTTATTCCGTTTAAAAGATAGAACTTCAAGTTATATCTGTACCTATCCCAAAGAATATACAGGTTATAGATAACTAGCTGTTCTCCGCGGTTATATCCGCGTTCCTAAGGAACTACCTACTTCCCGCACCCGGATCAAAAGCTTAATAGTTTGACATGAATCTGCGACAGGCAGAGTTACTGTCATTTAAAATATTAATAAGGATCAATAATTCAGGAACGGTCTTATAGTTTTATGTAAATTTTGCACTATCCAACAAATGTACCAAACTTTGTTAAAGCTTTTTAAAAGTCACGTTGCATTAAGTAATTATGTAAGCTTATGTAACTTTCATGCAAAATTCAAGTGACATTTTACAAAGCAGACGCAAATGTAAGAAAGCAGCTTAAAAGCTTGCAATGTAAGTTCTTGTTTTTACTATGTATGTTGAAGTGGATCGTTTATTTTGTAATGTCTCATTCAGTGTTTCAGTTTAAGTCTTGAATATTTTCTCAAGTGAGTTTTAATTTCTACAAATATTATAAACACGAAAATTCCTATTAATGGATCAGCATTATTATCCTCCTGTCTTTATCTTATGAATGGATGATGGAAAATGGATGGAAATGGATGTTTATACCATTTTCCAACCACTCAATGGATTTTGATTAAACTTGATTATATTTAGATATTAGAACAATATAAAGACTACTTTTTGTCCATGTTTGGGAAAGAGTTTCCTCAGCACGTAGGCAGGAGCTAGTGCTTCTATATTTAGAATCTGTTTAATACCCTCGATATAAGATACATGCGCAATTTTTCTGCAATACTTAGTTGATATTCCTAGCCACCCACATTGGATCCTATCTGGGTGCTATGCACACACAATTTACATATACAAACAACCATCCTGTAGATATAGCAAATATTGCTTTGGATGCGGAAATCGAAAGGAAACCCAAGCAAGTCCGCGTCTAGTTTAGTACCTTCTTATTTCCGTGGTTAGTGTTATTGCAAATATTTATTTACCTCTATATGCTAGTTAAGATGTCATCTTACAGTATCTATGAGAGTACATCATAGTCGATGTCATCCACGTGCCGAGAGACCCACCTCTGTTTGATTCAGAGTTTGTTTCTCAATTAATATAACAACTACTGATTTGGCACAATTCTAAATTATTTTAAGCCTCTCTCGCCCAAAGTAAACACAAAGCACTCAGTATTTACCACTTCTCACTTCGAGGAATTTACTCATATACACAAGTCGACCTACCCAAACTAACTTAATGGCCATTTGGCGATTACAGACCATTTAACAAAAGTTTGCTTCTAAGTATCGAGTATTGTCTTTGTTTGGATTATATGTTTTTTTTGTAAATTGCTGTCTTCTTATATTACTAGGAACTTGTTAGCAACCAGTCCTTATATTCTATGGTATCATTGACGTGAACCATATGGTTAAAAGCAAAAATAAATTAGAGGTCCACAGTAGCAGTAAAACAATAACACGGTAATCACTCAATCACAATCTGGGACGCAAATTGCCCCGTTCGAACCATAGTGCGTGTACCGGCGCGCGCGCAGCCCATGAAGCAATTGAAAGATTGCCCCTGGGACGGTATTTGAAATGTAATGTGGCAGTAGTCCCATTCTGTCTTATTTTTGCGTGTAAACTTTCCTATCAGTTGGCATTTTTGTGGATTATAGAATATTCTGATAATCTTGAACTATAAATGGTGGGAAGAATTGGGAGGGGAGGAGAGGGAAGTTTTTAAGAGTAATATTTATACTTTGCTGTGAAGATGATTATAATTTTTGACGAAAGTCGAAAAATCATCAATTGATCCTACTCTCTCCCAATTGCACCCAATAGGGGGTAACAAAATTCTATTTCTAATAACAAATTTACAGATACGTTACTGAAATCCACTTTAAATGGGTTAGTGTAGAATTGATCCATTAAACAGTAAAAACTAGGTTTTGAGCCGTTTGATGAATACTATAAAACCAGTATTTAAAATTGAACCACCATTCATATCCCACCTACGGCTGTTTGCATACCTACAAACAAACAAATATTATTCCGTCAGTTTTTCAATCTGTAACAAAATATTTTTGTGCACAACTTCATAAATATTTCTGCAAAATTCTGTTACAAATACTGGTAGTCGAATTTGTATGACAATAAACATTTTACAGTTAAAATCGTGAACCTTCCATTTGTAGGCTTTCAAAACTGAACCTACGAACAATGGAATTGGAGTTTAGTTATCAATCAAAATTATTTGTTGTTTTATATTCAGAGTTCGTTATAACAATCTGCTGAAATTTGCAGATTTGTGTGTTCATGAACAATGCTGGCGTTAGTTATTTTTATTTTCGCATTGTTTTGGGCATTTTTGTTGAGTTTGCTGTAAATAATTTGATGATAGTTTTGTAATTTACTAATGGATGCAATTGCAACCCGTCCTATCACTTTAATTTTACAAACTAGAAAGAGATGAGGACGTGAGGATGTTTGTTACTGTGTCATGCAAAAACTACTTGACGGATTTTGATGAAGCTTCAAACTAATATAGCTTATAGATACCAAAAAAACTTAGGCTAGTTTTATTCTGCTGTTGTGGAAATTAGTTCCGCCGAACATTTACATTTAATGAAGTCTTAAACAATGTTATTCTAATGTCAAATATATTCATCCTAAAACGAATTGTGCGCATCCAAGTTGTTACTATTTTCTGCACAGATAACAAAAACCTCAAAACGTCCTCAATCCACTTTAGCCTCCTTTCCTCTATCTAAAAAAAACCCAAGCCATCGTTATCGTTGATAAACTGCAAACTTATCTTCAGTGTTCAAGTGACGTAACGTGGCCTGCGTCTGTTGTGGGCGGGGTTCGGTTCTCGACCTTATTACTGACGTTTTGACAGACAGCTGTAAAAAATACTCTATGTACCGTTGGGCGTAATGTTGTAGCTCTAGAGTGATTGAATGAATGAAAGGAAGAGTGAACTACAGAATGTATTGCGGAGGTGGTGATCATTTTTAGTCTAGGTTGTGTCTTCAAAAATAAAATTTTTGAACTGGGTGGGGGCGTAATGTGCTGTGGCTAGTTTTAGTGATTGAATGAATGAAAGCAAGAGTTCTATTGCAGAGGTGGTGATCATTTTTAGTCTATGTTGTGTCTTCAAATATTTTTTTTGTACTGCGTGGGGGCGTAATGTGTTGTGGCTAGTTTGAGTGATTGAATGAATGAAAGGAAGAGTGAACTTTGCGGAGGTGGTGATCATTTTTAGGTGTCTGAGTTTTGTAGTTTTCTTTTTTAAGTGGGTGGGTTATTGATAGTGTATTTGAAGTTCAGTTATTGTGTACAGCGATTTTAATTTTGATTAGAAAGCGTTGTGCTGGATATGATCACCTTTGATAAGCGGCTGCAAATGAGTTGTAAATTGAAAGATTTTATCATTGCAATAATCCAAAGCTTAGTTCAAGTAGGCACTATATGTATACTATAAGATACTTTACGCTAAGTTATCATACTTCTTCATCTAGTGGTTTGATTCGATATTGTACCAAACGAAATAGGTCTCCAATCTCACACAGCCATGTCCAGCCCACTAAGTACCCTACCTCAACCACCATACTTAGCTCCAGACACAAAAAGGTCCAAACCAATTAGCTTCCATCACACAGTATTCCCACAGCCAGTCCCACGTCAACTTTGTACCATCGAATCGCGATGTACGGAAATGCACCGTTACTTGATTATCGTATCCGGTGCAACATTACCCACTTTATACGAGAATTAAGTAAGACCTTTTAACTTGTCGGTGATTTTGAAAGCTTCAATAAATCATTATGACTTCATTAAAACAGTTTTCTTGGGGCATTAATAGTGTGCTGAAGACCGCATCGGTTCAGTGAAACGTGAGATAATCGCGCACAAACATACACTGTCAAA
The DNA here is from genome assembly GCF_030705265.1 of Helicoverpa armigera. Lineage (NCBI taxonomy): Eukaryota > Metazoa > Arthropoda > Insecta > Lepidoptera > Noctuidae > Helicoverpa > Helicoverpa armigera. The sequence goes on along the minus strand of NC_087145.1, from coordinate 2,563,069 downwards.
CTGCGAATCTCCTTTTTTGAGAGCGGTTGAAATAAAGAAAATATGCTAGAGAGACTTACGTATACATAATAACGGTCCTAAAACAAAGAATTTATTCGCTTTTTCCCTCAAATGTAACCACTTACATCAAAGCCACGCAATGTCACTTAAATATTTTAGAAACTTACTACAACATCAACTAAACGATTCTTAGAAACTCACGTACGTATCGCTTTTGTATGTAAACAGACTTGTAAGATTTTTTAACACGAGCCCATCAGTCTTGTCAGCCGCTGTCAATATCGCGCGCCGACACGATTAGACATGCGTGCGCGCAGTTCCGTGGGATGTGACGTAATGGTCGTCATTATTCCTCCGACGACCGTAGCGAGCGGACGTGTTAGATTGAGCTGTAGTTTTGCGTCGAATTTAGTTAAAACTTCATAATTAGGTTGTTATTTTCGTGATTATGCAATGATTTTCATCGATTTTAGGGTCCGTAACACTGAATTCATGCATATATTTAGGTGCTCATTGGTAACAACCACAATTTTGATTTACCTATAGCTGTAGCGCCACTAAGTACTCGAAATAAGTACATACTTGACATATTATGAAAGTACAAAATTATATAATCATTCATGGCACTTCAATCATCATCCTCCGAGCCTTTTCCCAATCATGTTGGGGTCGGCTTCCAGTCTAACCGGATTCATGGCACTTCAAGATATTAAGTAATCACCAACATTAACACACTTTAATGAGTTATTGATTACGCCTACACTACGTGTGAAATGAGTTATCTGTCTGGGCTATTAGGTCAAGATTGTACTCCCACATACATGAATGACCATACGTTTTGCAAACACGTAATTGTTTCATGTTAAGACTGTTGACTGACGGCTGTCATTAAACATCCTTGGCAGTCGTTACCGGTAGTCAGATCCTAGTAAGTCTGATAACAGGTCTTAGAGATAATGGAATGCCCGGGTAACTGGGATGAGGAAATCAGATAGGCATTCGCTCCTTGTAAAACACTTGTACCTACTCATCTGCTGGAAGCCGCCCCCAACATACTTGGGAAAAGGCTTTGATGATGAAAAGTATTTTCATTTGCTATATCTGTCGTATGTCCCAGAACAATTTGATCCCCATGCAAGCAAACTGAACTGTTGGGAAACTTTGTAATTACCAACAAACTGTTAGTGGTTACAAACTCTGGTCTTTGTCATGTAGATAATACAGCGAACTTAGGCTCATTGTAAATAAGTGATTCAAATTAGTGACCTAATTTATGTGCCCCGAACAATCAACGATGTTATGTACGCAGATTCTTCCTTTTGTTGTTACCCTGTCCCACGCTTGTTATGTTTATTGCAAAATCTTTAAGTCATTCCAGCTCTCAAAACACTTTGTATGGTCTCCGGAGATATTCCCACTTATTGCATTGATCGATTTCATGCACAATATTCTGTAGCCTCAGACTAAAACCACTTTCGAGGTATTATTCTTCCCACTTACGGCGTTTTCCGCTGTATGTACTAATCCAATATCAAGCACACGTGTACACAAAATAATGTCACAATCTTCACAAATACTCATATCGCTTCTAAAGGTAAAATCGTTAATTTGATTGCCAATAATCCGGCAAACATAACAACGTCAAACTTCAGAGTTTCAACCAATAACATGTTTTGAACTGCGCCAAGTAACGCGGAAATGTCGTCTTGGGAGCTATAGAAATCGTCTGCAAGGTGGATGGGGTGGCTCCCCATCCTCCCTTCATCCCATACGACCTTTGTCTCGTGCGTTTCCGTGCTTCGTATCCTGCTACGCATCCTGCACGATCGTTATAGAAATTTTGCTGTGGAAAATTTTAAATTTTATGATGTTCAGTCTCATCTGCGTCTTATTTGCCGAACATACCAGGAAAAATATTTAACGCTACAAGGAAGCATACTTTATTATGTAACTAGCTTTCCGCCCGCGGCTTCGCCCGCGTGGAATTCGGTTATATTGCGGTATAAATCACAACTATAAGAAAACTTCTCATTCCCATGGAAAAATCTAAGAAGCGCGATGTAACGCTGGATACGATTAGTTGTTAAACCAAAACTGAATGGTACACTATATTATACGTTTTCCCTTGTGGAGCAAAAACATGCAGATTTTGGGCACTGGAAACCCGGGAACACGCTACATAGAGCTGACCATGCATGCATTCATGCGTTTGCAATATATAAGTAGATGTAAAAAAAACAGTTTAGACGATTAAACAAATTGTACATCATCCCTCGGGAATTCCTCATTTTCGGGGATTCATTATCGTATCATTTAGCTTCTAAATTTACATGTTTATATTCGTTTGCAACATATTACCTTGTTTTAAACGACACACAGCGCCATCTACAATCCATCCATCAAGCAAACAATATTTTTGTTTTCCCTCGGGAATATCTATTTTTTTCGGGATAAAAAGTACCCTATTATTTAATCCGGACTTCTAACTTTACGTCTGCAAAATTTCAAAGCAATCGGTTCAGTAGTTACGGCGTGAAAGCGGAACAAACAAACAAATAAACAAACAAACAAACTCACTTTCCGATTTATAATATTAGTAAGGAAGTAAGGATTTTAATTCTGAAATTGATACTTAAATCTGTAAGTGAAACCTTTTAATTGGTTCTCTAATTGAATATGTAACTTTTTCCTTAGCTGTTAGTTTTCCATAATAAATAAACACATTTCCAATTATGTTTTCAGCCGCAGAATTTATAAAAACGTTTTGCAGAGTTCTGAAATGAAACCGAGCGTCTAGAATTCTTGTTACTAATTTATTTGCATTGAATGTTCTGAGGTCTAGCTTTAGATTAACAAGTTGCGGTTAAATGTAATTATAGCTTCTCACTGCTTTTCTCATAAATTTTACTTAGGTAGTTAGTTCAGCTTAGTATATAGCATGAAGGCCTTATCTTACTCTTCCCGCTAGTCTCTGGTGGCGGATTAAGGAAGTTACTACCTATTTCGCATAACCAACAGCTTACTAGTGTCCCTCTAGCTGGTCTAGAGTTTAAAGTACTAGCCTCTCAAGTACGAGTGTGCGAGTTCGATTCCTAGTGAGGCGAGTATCAATGAAGTAACAAGTACTTTCTAAGCATACCATGGACGTCAATGGCTGAGTATAGGTATAGGTAAAGGAAAACAACCCGAGGAAACCTAGACTTTAAAAGTCCAGTATGAAAATAAAGGCTTATGCCCTTCAGTTAAACGACAAAAAAGTATGATGCAGATGGCATAATTAGAAATTAAAAGACAGAGTTTGAGCTCACAATCGTCACTGTTTAAAGAGACAGTATTGGGAAATGGTGTGAAAATCTATCGACGCGGAATGAGGGTTGTCTCCGTTTACGAGTATCTCTGATTCCCAAGGGTGACAGCCCTTCCTGCTGATTTAATCCCTTAATCGTAGCTCACAGCACCCATGGGAAAGTCGCCTACGTTATTTGGAAAATACATGATTTGGAAGTCACCTTCAAAAATATCCGTCAACTTATCCCATTTATGTTTTCAATTTAGCTCATTTTAATCAAAGGTTGAATTTGAATTATATTTACGAATCATAATATTTGCACACATTAATTGGATTTTAAAATTGGTGTGTTTATGAAATCTTTTATAATTATGCAAACGAAACAATCTGTAAAGCAGCTTGTATACTTAGCATTATTAAAGTCGTCTTGTTCTACTACTAACAATTTGCTTCCTAGAAATATTAATGTAAAAATCTTGTTTCCTTTTCAAGTGTCTTTCAGGCGGTCTTATCATTTACCTACACAATCTTTCTTAGTTTTTAGCCTGACAAAAGGTTCTTTTGTTTGAGCTAGTTTTTGTCGTCTTTTGTTTTAAGGCTTGCTAATACTGGGCTTAAGTCACTGATGGACTGAAGACTTTAGTACGAAAGACATTTCTGTTCTAAATTACAATGGACCGGCTTGGATGGCTTCAATAGTTTTAAGTAGATCACCTCATCAATATTGAGTTAAAACCTAGAGCATCGTAAACAGTTGTCATTGGGTATCTTTGTAGGCGGAGGTACAACAGTGTCTTAAAGTTTCCATAATACTGCTGGATGTTGCAAAAACTTTGTTTCAATTTCCTCACTAAGGAGGATCTAATTGGGCAATAATTTCAGTAAAACAATACAATTCAATTAGCTTATGGCACTTTATATTCAACACACGCTTACCCATAATTGCTCCAACACCCCTACATCTTTCGAGGGCATCGAAGCAATTTCCAATCTATAAAGGTTCCAATATCCGTGTTTCTTCCAAGACTTATTCACGTAATTGAATTCGATTTAATGTGTCGTTTGCAAACAGCTGACCTGGTAACTTTAGCACTAATGTCATTTTAGGTGATTCTAATACACGATATTGTTTAGGTGTTATTTCCAACAGAGGCTTCACAATTACCGGAGCTGCTGGATTGTTCGAAAGAGTTACCGCGGCCCTGGTACACAAAAGACTAGAAGGAACATGGTAGGTTTAGTCAGTAGGAGTTTGATACTCCCTCACACTGCACGTACATTTGACGATTTCCTATTAACAAAATAAAGGCTACACAATTACATTGAATGGGGATGGCATAAGTATTCCAATTCTAACACAGAAAGGCTTACATGTTTTTTTAGGGTTCCGTAGCCAAAATGGCAAAAACGGAACCCTTATAGTTTCGTCATGTCCGTCTGTCCGTCTGTCCGTCTGTCACAGCCGATTTACTCGGAAACTATAAGTACTACAGTGATGAAATTTGATGGGAATATGTGTTGTATGAACCGCTACAAAAATATGACACTAAATAGTAAAAAAAAGAATTGGGGGTGGGGCCCCCCATACATGTAACTGAGGGATGAAATTTTTTTTTTCGATGTACATACCCGTGTGGGGTATCAATGGAAAGGTCTTTTAAAATGATATAAAGTTTTCTAAAAAACATTTTTCTTAAAGTGAACGGTTTTTGAGATATCAGCTCTCAAAGTCGTAAAAAGTATGTCCCCCCCCCCTCTATTTTTATAACTACGGGGTATAAAATTCTAAAAAAAATAGAGGTGATGCATGCTAATTAACTCTTTCAACGATTTTTGGTTTGATCAAAGTATCTCTTATAGTTTTTGAGATAGGTTGATTTAACTGTAATTTACGGAACCCTTCGTGCACGAGTCCGACTCGCACTTGGCCGGTTTTTTCTATTAAATGTACCTCATATCTATGAAATTTTTATTCAAAAGTGCGTTACATTACCTCAGAGCCAGTGTACCACAGGACCATTTAATATTTCGGTATATAAACAAAATTTAGCTTACATAGGGCTACATAGGAACAATGGATTCAACAAAGGTAACGTTTTTGCATAATGTAAGAGATACATGTCAGTCAACGTCTGTCTTTGAGAAAGTGTCCTGGGACAGACGATGGGCGGGTCCGGTCGGTACCTAATGTTCAAGAAGATAAATAATTCGACGACGCCTGTCGCACAAGCTAATCGACATTGTGAACTTTTGTCCAGAACTGAGTAAGTAATTAAATATGCAGTGTGTAATTTTTAAGTTAGAAGCAAATTTTGAGTGGTGTAAAAAGTCTTAAAGAATAAGCATTAAGTCTAATCAGTAAAACAGATACTATTCTTCATTGCACATTAAACACAGACAGTTTAGCTACAACGGCGATCTTAACCCGTATTGGGTCCTTCTCTACCAACTCAAACTTGTGTGATTGAGTGATTCAATATGGGTACCTGTAAGTACCCTGTAAGTGCAGCAACTTAAATAAAAGCTATGTACAAGGAGGAAAATAGCGTGACGACGCCACATACCAACGTGTATAAAATATGAATTTCTAACACGTTTTTGGTAATACACTTTCAAGAAAATGGGTCAAACAATTGAAACTCGGAAGTGCAACTGCACAAGAATGGCTGAAAATCTTTTCAAAATAAACTCTAGTTTCTCAGTTTACACAGCTGGACGTTTAAGTTGTGAGGCGAAAATATTCTCGCAGTTTTTACCAAAAGAAAAGGTTTTTAATACTGTACTGACCAAGTGTAGATTCATTATAAGACATGTCATCGACAAGAAAGAAGAAGAAGAATACTGTGCTGGATGGTAAATGACTGTTATAAGAAGCTTATAAAACTGTTGCGACGACGTTTCAATACTCAATACCTACGTAAGAGTAATAAGCAATCGACCACAAAAACACAAAATTAATACTAAAAACATAATCCTCGTTTGTACCAATTTAGTAAAAGCTATTACCTAATCTTGTAGCATAAACGTTACAAAGAACACAAGTTACGTAAGACGTAACAAATTAAAAAGTAATATTAGAGAAACGAATTATAACAAAACTTATTAACTTGTACTGCTTCAGACGGGAGGAAAAAATAACTGAAAAAGGCTCTGTCCTTAAGAACTAGACCTCATTTGCCATTTTAATTGGATTCGAGTCTTATAAAGGAAGGTATACTAGCTATGCTTCGGGGTTCCGTCCTCTTCTCAAGGGAACTATATCCTTCACCTGGGTAACAATTATGTCCTATTTCCTTTCTCAGGCTCTAGCTAGACTATCTGTCTGTGTACCTTCAAATCTGTTCCGATGTGAAATCATGACAGTCAGACTTACTTCGCATTGATAATAATGTTAAGGATTATATGCAACTATTCGAGTATAGAAACACTTTCATTATGAGGTACGTTGTTTGTTTTATATCAGAACATAGTTATCTAGCCAATCAGATACTTATAAAGCAATATTTTCCTCAATTCGTATACCAAGTTCTTGATTGAGAATATCTAGTACATAACCTAGAAATGGGACAAAGACCAAGCCAAGTTGGAGCCAATAGAATAACCTTTGTTTGATACAAGTCTTCAGTTTGACGCCAAAAAATATTCTAGTTGTAGTACAATTGTAATGGCCAGGTTCCATCTAAATTGTTCGCGTACACTGTTGACGAACAAGAAATATGTAAGCACTAAGGGATATTGGGTTACCCGGGGAACTGCGTTGTCAGAGGTCAGATAAGCAGTCGCTCCTTGTAAAACACTGGTACTCAGCTGCATTCGGTTAGACTGGAAGCAGACCCCAACATAGTTGATAAATGGCTAGACAGATGATGAAGAAATATGTAAGCATCAGTGTTCGCACACAAAGGTTGGAATTTCGCGAACATTATATGTACCTACATATGTGTATCTACGCATGTTGTGTGTCTAACCGCCGCACACCAGTAGAACATCGCCCTATCAGAAAACAAAACGGTAGTAAATTATACTCACGAGTTCTTGACATAAAATCTTGATTCCCAATATGTTCTTATAGAGGAAACAAGCAATATATCACGAATTTTGGCAGTAAAAACGATAAATAGCACTTTGTTTTGTGGCTAAGGAAGTTATGAACCTTGTGTCATAATTCATAAGTATGGCCTTTCTGAGCAATGCTACAAAGTAACATGCCAATTTATCTGAAAATGGTGTAAGTTGACTTACTTAAACATCGAATTAAGTTGAGAGAAATTATTTTAATTATCTTCTATGTCTATTTAAAGTGAAATGATAATTCATGAATGATACTTGAAAAAAGATTTTACATAGCGTCGTAAGTAAAAGCTAACTGTTGACCAACAAATCTTTTTTATCATTTAACCCCTGCCCTAAAATTACCCGTTACATGAACAGCAAGATGTCGTACCAAATTGACCGAAAACAACACAAACCTACAGACAAAAATAAACTTCCAAAAAATTGCAAACCGGTTATTATTGCCATTGTATGTCCGAATATCACTTTCAATTCATAATCAACCCTTGAAAACTCGCGGACATGTTTTATCCCTTTATTTTTATCTGTACGGAACACGATGAGGTCAACCCCCAGTCGGCACTCCAACCGGCCAGGGTTTAATGTGTAACGTACTGTGAAATTTGTTTTTGTTGTATATGCTATTTTGTCTGGCTGTTTAATTTTGTATCTTATTTGTTATTTCATGGTATGAGGGATGGCGTTTTTGATTTAGAGGCTCAAACTGAAAAGGGTTGTGAAACAGCCGTAGGTGATAAATAAGTGTTAAGAGCTATCTCTGTTTGTGTATGCTGTTACAAATAAAGGTTTGTTTAGCTTCATGGTTATAATGCCCCTAGAATTCATTGAACCCTCACAAATAAAGACACATACTTTAAAAACTGACAATATAACAGAAAAAAGATTGATAGTCATATTGACATCTGCTTCACGTGTCAGGTCTTTACCATATGTATTATCTTACAGTAGCGTAATCCTTCGACCCTCAATAGTTTTCGCAAGACCTTTACAAACCTCAACTCTGATCCAAAGGGTTACCATTACTTACCAAACCTTAATATACATGCAAATTGCCCCCTTCAAACAATTACCACCCCATATTCGTTTCACTATAATCCTGATTTAATATTGAGTTCTCTCAAAGCGATGAGTACAGAACCAAATTAATGCCCGCAGGCTCTGACTAAACTGTTCTATTAATGACATGTTCACAAAGTCACAACAGGAAATGCAAATAGAGGTAAATACAACCCGTAATAACGGGCAGAAATTGATAGTGTAACTCATTTAGCTTCAAAACTGATCACTTCGAATTGTCATTCAAATTCACTGCTTAGAAGGCATTTTCGAATTTCCCATCAAAGAATATGCTTCTTCATTTAAACATTATTACATTATATTACAATTGCAACTGAGGATACTTTATCCTTCCAACGCTCTTTTTCTGTCAGATAAGCAATAATTAAGAGTTCAGGAGCCACATGTCATCGACACGAAAGAAGGAGCCAGATTTCAGAAAATCCACTGGGTAGATAAAGACTCATACCAAATTTTCCATTAAGATTGTCCTTTACGAACGAACGAAATGTATTAAATTAATCATGGCACAATCTCTTATTACCTCCATATTTATTTAGGTACAATTTACCTCGAAAATTAAGCGAACAATACATATATATATTTTGCTATCCAAAATGTAACTTTATACGAAATTACACATTTGGGAATACCAGTGATTCCCTCTGGTTTCTGTATATCTGCGCCATATATTGTTTGTAGCGGAAACTATGAAGTAAACCAACCCTCGTTGCAATTAAATGCACCCTGATAGTGTAATCATTGTTTTACGAATACGAATATTCCGTATATTTGTGAAGTAACAGGGGGTTGGGGTAGTCCAATACTTGATAGTAGACGTTTCTGAGTATAAAATGTCTCTTTGTTCAAATTGTATGCTTCATTATTGTCTAATGTTGAATTTGTGTTAAAAAGTATAATTGATTTCATACGAAGAGTATGGAAGAAGAAAACATGCTGCGCCGACCCCAAATAAAATTGGGATAAGGGCAGGAGGATGATGATGATGAAACATTAAAAAACTAAAATTACTTAATTTCAGGCATGCCTAAACATACGGTTGTGACAATGTGTAGGCAGATCTTCAAAATACTAACTGGTATTAGAGTATACACAACTTAAACTCTAAAAAGTACACAAGTTCGTATCTAACTTTAAGCCTATAAGTATGCGAAACACTTTACGGAACATAATTCTGACGCTACATAAGCTTAACTTAACCCTTAAGTTACACGCACGTTTATGGCTTCTAGCTATGTAAATTCACATAAAACGCACATTTTACGTTTATCACCCTTAAGAACATAAAGCCTACGGTTTTCACAATATTCAACAATATTGGAGGGATAGTTTCAAGTCTTGTATGGGAGGTATCAACATTTGACGCTCGAAGAATGCAATTTAACGTACCTCAAGCAATCTTATGTCTCTGAGATTCATATTTCTTATATTAAAATGTGGGTTGTTGAAAAGCTCAAAGCCATGCTCGAGTTCTTAAAACCGTGCTTTCTATTTATTTGTTTTTTTTTCCGATGATTGCATTCTTGTTTCGTTCCAAACGACAATCGTCAATATAAACGAGACTCGAAAATTGATACCAATATCGGTTAAATTAATAAAATTGAGACAATTCCTTGAGGATGTAACGTGAACCTGGTTCCTTAATATACATTAATAATGACAGTTCGCACTTTATCATTTATTTTCACGAGCACATTTACCTGCAGAAATCCATTAAGATCATCAGAGATTATCACAATGTTGTTTACTTTGAACATTATACAATCAAATAAAACCTTGATCAAAAGAAAGTTGCATAATCTAAAAGCGTTCCATTGAATAAACAGCTAGATGTATATGTCTGCTGCTTTGAAAATGTAAAATATGAAGACTATTCAAAACTGAATACGTAATGTAAAACAAAAGCAATATCAGAAGAGAATGAAAAATTCAATAAATCACACGCAAATAGTCAAAGACAACTACAGTCAGGCAAACCTGGTGTATGTTCAGTTATTAGTCTGTCACATGCACTCCAAATTCAGGATTCAGGTCACGTTGAATTGATAGACACAGCCACATTGCCAATAAATGCAGCAGACAGGTAATTTGTGCAGTCCAGATACACCGAACATCCGCAACTTGAGGCCTTTGTACTCTGTTGCGGTAAAATTGCAAAATTGAATGGCTTTTCGTCTATGCTGGCAAAAATTGGTTTGCTTGCTACCATTGGTTTTCTAGGCTAGTTGGCAGAAAATGCTTGGTTAGTGGCTTTGTTTGGATTGGTTAATTGGCATTCTAAAATATTACTGATTTTTGTGGTTACTTTACTTAGGGCATGAATTTAAATCTTGCAATTTTTACGAGGCATTATCTTTGCCATTTTCAAATTGCGCCTTGATGAAAGATCGCTCAGTTCTATAGGTCACTGTTAATGTATTAATGCCAAGCTGGAGCTCAGCCTATTCATTTCATAGTGGATCTGACCTAGCTTCGCAGGCGTCCTAATTTCAGTCATTAATAAATTAAACTTCGTGCAAACAGACTAACTAAATTCTAATAGCTAACCTATATTCATAATGTACAATGTTACTTGTCTTTGTGAACTAAATATTCTAGATTTATAGTATATTTAGATTATTAAATTGTCTAGTATGTATTCAGCTTATTTCTGCATGTAACCTTGCCCACATTTAAATCTGTCTTGACATAAAAGCTTGCTTTAGCTTTTCGGCTTACACCCGTACCTCCGGATTTGCCAAGACCTTGGAAAAAGCGTTGAGGGAGCGGTTGAAACTGCCAAATTTTCACTCAATAGTTTCCGGGATTAACCCGAACATACGTAAGTGGTCGTGAACTTTGTTTTGTGTATTATTTGCTAGTTTCTGGGCTTTCTCGTAAAGTAGGTTAATGTAGTTAACACTTAGTTGGGGCTGTCTGTCTGCTTGGATTTAGAGCTGTCTAGCTTAGTTCTTTGATATTCGATTTAATTAAATACAGTGGATTAGCTTGTTCACTGTCTTTAGGGCTCTTTATTTTCTTATACTGTCTTAACTTTTTACAATGTTCGGCTGTTAATGCTTTTCACGGATCTCCACTCACGGCTACGTGTAGTAGGTACCTAGTTATCAAAATTGCAATCTTATCAGATATAATGTTCTGTCATACATAATTTGTTTTAAAATTACCTCGTAATGTTAACTTCTTTAATCAAATTAAGTGTCTGAATATCAAATTAGGCTGCTCTCTCATTACTTACACAGAGCATATGTCTAACTTTTCTCTTGTTAATTGTTCTTTGACTCTTTTAGTTAAAAATATTGGATTTGTATTAAATCGTATTAGCCTTCTGTACTTCAGATTGTAGAATAAACTCAATTTGATCGTTTTTATTATGCATATCTTGCCAAAGTGCTAGTACTCTAAAAGTCTTTTGGCAGAACCATGTTGTGAGTAAAATTGAGCTGTTTTGTGACTTGCCAATGCGATTCCTATTGTTAGTCCTATTCTTTAGATATAGATTTGTAACTGTTTATAAGGTCTACATTTAATAAAGCCCAGAGGAAGTTGGGTCCGCCAGGATTATTTGATAATTTATGACTAATTTTATCTTTTTTGTTTCAGGTATGTACATCATAATCAGCCGTGACATAAAGCTACAAAATATACTAAAGCATGTAAGTTTTATAACTTAGCGACGGTAATCTATTACCTAGAGTGAACCGAGGAAGTCCATGCGAGGTCTTTTCACTGTAATTTTATAGGGCAGGAAAAATGTTTTAACACTTTTATATAACGCAAGATCTTAACAGGTTTCGAAGGAAGAAAATCTTTGTTCGTAACTAGTTTCGTAGCAAAAAAATTGTTCTTACGAAACTGGTTTTGTAGTCTTGGTTTCGTAGCCTTCTGAAGCGCTTTCCTTAATTATTCACGCCATTAAAAAAAATATCACTTTTAAGATTGTGTCTTAAAAGTAAAGATCCTGATAGGTGATATTTTTTTTGTGCTTGTTGATTCGTGTCGTATTGAATTTGCAAGACCTAAACCCTTTAATCACATAAAGTATAACTAGAAAGCGCATAACAATAGTACAATATACACCGAAATGCAATCACATAATCTCTGGTATCAATCATACACATATTGTATTCAGAGCCGAGCGTATATGAGCTTAGCGAGGTGCACAGGACCGGCATTTTCAGTATTAGTCCAAGAGGACGGCAGATAAGTCGAAAAGGATCATAGATTTTATTCTTATAATAGAAAATCATAAAAAACAACACGTAGCCAAAGTTTATGTTATCCTTGCCTCGTTTTCATATCACGCCCACCTTGCAATATCTGCCTATGCCTCAGGCGTTAATCTCAATACCTTTGTTTTGATTTAAGCGTCAAGGGGGAGGATACATAATTTCTTGTTAGAATTACAAAATCGAAATTGACTTATTGCGTTGAGCTTTTAACTCATCATCATCAGCCTCCTGCCCTTATTCCAATTTTTTTATTTTTGGTCGGCGCAGCATGTTCTCTTCTTCCACACTCTTCCATCTATCGTCAAGTCGCATGTAAAATTCTTTCTGGCCTTGAGCTTTTAACCACAGAATTTTTAAAACTTCACAAAGTAAGTGCCTGTAACAGTGTCCATTTCGACTCGGTATTCCGATTACCCCTTCAGTGTAAAGTTCCTTGATGCGCGCCTAATTAACTCGCATTATTTTTGGACGTGCACAAAAATAAAGCGTTGACGCGACAACGCTTTCACGCGGGGATGAGTTGCGGCCAATTTTGCGGCCAACTGTACATCAAAGGACTGAGTACGGCCCTGCCTGCCTCAATTTAGTGCGTCGTCAAAGACTTTACCTGGTTTTTAATTACTATTCAAATATTCAGTGGGTTCTCCCTAGAATTTTTAGACGGGATTTTTATTTTTGCGTGAATTTGATTATTTTTGACCTTTCTCAGTTCAAAATAAAAATACGATGTTGTAACACTCTGGGTTGTATACTGTAAAATATGCTGGGCTTGAGATGAGACTTGTCCTGTGATGGGTCATTAAAAAGGCTGATGAATATGATGAGAGCACACTTTGCGTTGTTTTAACAACTTTGGTAACTTATAAGGCATTATAAATAGAAGCGATAAATATTGAACATACAATGCGATGCTGGATGTTTGCGGGTGCAAGATTTGTAAAGCAGGTTTACATTTCAGAACAAATTCTTTGTTCAGGTGAGACAAAATAACAACTATTTGTTACCCGCTGCGGTTTGGTTTGCGTCTTACGGGAACAGTTGTGCTCGTATATTCTCAAGCTAAGCAAAAAGCTTTCTCTGGTATGTTTAAAGACTGTGCCAAAAAACTTAAATATACTCTTAAAAAATAATATACTCTTAAAAATACATAGGTTATCAAAACGATGATGAAATAGTGTAAAGAAAACTTGATTAACACGTTCTCTCAATAAACGACACTAGAAAAAAAATGGCTCAAAATAGAATTCTATAAGCTGGCCAAGTGTTACATGGACTAAACGAAACATGAATGTCATATACTGATAACCTTTCTGTACATGTATAAATTTATGTCAGTTCCTGACCGACGGTGCTTTCGATTCCTGTGAAAAAAATAAGAGTTTAAGGAAAAAGATAAAATATGTAAAATAATCTTCCTTGAACCTTTCGCAAACACAACTGTCAGATATTTGACAGTTGGACCGAAGAATTTCGGGACATACAGTGAAATATAAAATTTGTTTGCACACTTTAACGTAAAGTAAGAAAAACAAGACAACAAACTTTTTACAGTACCAATCAAAAATTCAATGAAGTTCAAAGTACGAATGATTAGAACTTAAAATCGAGAAACATCTTCACGAAGCCGTCTTAAGGGCTACTTCTGTCTCCTAATACCTCAGTCTTGAGATACCTGGTCTAAGTATGTGCTTCTTGTGAAGAGTTGATCACTTCAGTGCCAGGATTATAGGAAATTCACGGTTCGAAATTACGTTACTCTGTAGACATGTCTGGTATTTGCCAAAGCATCGTTTTTGTCCTCCTCTATTTCTATATTGTGCTTGGCATTGATACAATGAAGCATACTTACATCGTCATCTGCTTAGCCTTTTCCCGGTTGCAGCTGAGTACCAGAGTTTTACAAAGAGCGATTGCTTATCTGACCTCCTCAACCCGTGCAACGCGATACTCGTTGGCAAGACTGGTTGTCAGACTTTCTGGCTTCTAAATATCCGTAACTACCCGTGTTGATTGTTTACCAAAATATATGTATTTGTATTTTCTGCTTGTTATCGACACAATGAAGCATACGTATATAATGACACGATAAATCAATAGACTGGTCCTATAACAATAATGTCATCTCTCTCTTATAATATGGGGGGTGAGTTAAAATTTCCAGGAAATGAGCTTGTTCAAATGCGACCCTGTACCGTGATGATACGAAGCAACTAGTGTCGAAACGACGCGTTTTCCCAAAGGAACGAAAGGCTCAAACTCCATTTGCGCAACAAACGTGAAATCAACCGTATTTACTCGTGCGTAAAGTTGATTTTGCTTTGATGGAACATAGGGTCCCGGATGACCGGAACTTGCAGTTCGGCCGTGCAATTAAGATTCATTTACATTATGCCGATGTGATTTATTACAACTATTATGAAGTTTTTCCGTATTTTATTTCCCTTACGTAATTTGAGTATATGTCATTTCGCTGTCGGCAACTCTCACAGTAAGATTTTTAACTTTAACTTCAAGAAATCCATCATCATGATCATTTACTAAGTTTTTATACACTTTTCGCTCTTAGCTGATTAAAATCCTTTCATTTACTAAGTAGTTACTAACTTCTAACTCAAGCTCAGACTCAACCAAACAGTAGTGCAGAAGTTTTTATTCTACCAATAGAATTTCTCCGGGATATTACTGAGTGGGCGGAGTCTAGATGTTTGTATAGCGAAATTCTATAGGTTTAAAAACTCTCGGTTCCTCTCCGTTTTGGTGAAGTCCGGGTCCTATACGATCTGGAAATATTGTCTATTCTGGATACATAGAGATACGTGCGTCATCCTCCGAGCCTTTTTCCCAACTATGTTGGGGTCAGCTGCCAGTCTATATATATAGTCATATATAGTAGTGTATAGTTATAGTCAGTCGCGTATAGACATAGGTGCGTGGTAAGTGCATTTGTTCATTGTATTCATGTTTCAATTTATATCCACTTTTGTCCATTTAACAAAAGTTTTTAACCATTTGTTTAACCTTTAGGATTCGGGCAATAGCCCGACTTCGGGTACTAAATATAGTACCTACTTTCCTATCGATTTAATACTGTGGAAAAAAACTATATTTTTGTCGTGTTCAAGTTTTTCTCTTATATTCTGTCTATTATTCTGTATATCCTTTACGTTCAAGAGATCCCTTTATAATTAAGGATTCATGTTCAAAACCTGAGAACTGACTTAATTTTTGACTCAAGTACCTTCTCAGTTTGTTTTAGATTCTGACCGTGACAAAGAATATTGTAAAGCCACCTGAAATTTTGTAAAAGCAAAATAAATATGATACTTTTTCCTCCTTGCCATCTTTGTTGAAGATAAATAATATTTATAGATCGTCCTTACAGTTGGGTTTACGTAACACAGTTCTGTAACTGTTTGAGTTAAATCTTGATTATACAGACTACAATAAGGAATTATTTAAATGAATTTTCAATTTTACATGGAAGATGCGGGCGCTCTTTATTTTTAGAGTATTTTCTTTGTTTTATTTAACTTACAGGGCATCTGTAGGGGTCCTCTGTTGTTCCTAATCTTTTAAATACATTGTAATAATGTTAAAATATTATGTCATGTTCTAAGCGTTGCTGTGTTTATCTAGTCCTCGACTTTTTTCAAATCGGTCCACACTTCTTCCCTTCGCATGGTTTTCGAGTTATCGCGGAACATGCTAAAAAACATACAAATGAATTGATAATTTTGACCTTGCTCCTTTTTGGGAAGCCGGTAACAAAGATAATTTAGTGTTAATTGAACCACATTACCCGTCGATATATACTCTCATAAATAACAAAGTTCTCACATTATTGCCATCGCTATATAATTGACAATTCTGCAGTACACAAGATTGTTTACGACAGGTGTGTTCTAACAATAGCTTTAATCAAATATTATCATAAGCTTGCATACCGTTTTGAGATCGATACACATTTTTCCCATGACGCATAGTATGACACACTCCTTCGTTATGGTAAAACTTTAGGGTAACGTATGAAAATTTGGAGTTAACAAGTCCCATTGGTACGTGAGTGAAACCGTGGACGGAAATTAATATTTTGTAGATTATTTATACTTCTAATATACAAATTGAAATGCTGAAGGGTTTGTTAGTTGGTTTGTTTGTACGCGCTGATCTCAGGAACTACGTGTCCAATTTGAAAAATTGTTTCAGTGTTACATAGCGTATTTATCGAGGAAGGCTCTAGAATTTTTATCCGGGTTCGTTCAGAGGGTCCCACGAGATGCGGATGAAGCCGCAGGTAAAAGCTAGTTATAGATAAATTTTCATTATAATAAACTAAAATTCAAAAAGGTACTAGGATTAAAAATGTAATTAGAAGCTTTATTTCCCTTAAGTTGATAAGTACAATATTGTCAAATGTAATAACGAAGTTCTAGGAAACCCGTTCCTCTTAAACTTCATTTAATATTGAAGGAACGATAACAAGAACATTTGAGTACTTATAGACCTCTCGCTTCGCAGTTAGTAAAGTTAATTTTACACTGCAAACAATTTAGACACTAAGCTTTTTATTATTTATCTGATTAAGTAAGCCACCTTTTTATTGTAGTAACAGGCATTTGTTTAAAAAAAGATATGGTTCAATACTAACCCATAAACAATCCTACTAGATACTTGAAAACAGGGCAAGAAGATAATGATGATGAAACAATCCTACTAGATTTTGTATGATTTTCGATTCATATCAACCGTACATAAAAACACAAGAATTAAAGTAATTCGATACGTATATCAAGTACTTGCCATAATTGGCGAGAAATTAAAACTTAATTTAAATGTGCATTCTCGAAATACGTTAATAAGTTAACTGTTTGGTAACTCGATAATGCAGATTAATCGAAGTAAATTTATTTACACGAATGAACATATCGAAATTTTTAACATACCTAAAGGCATTTAATACACTACATACAATTTGTACAGAACCCTTAACATCTCACACTATCTACAATGAAGTTTGTTTACTTCTCGGGCTCAAGGAGACCCAACGCTTTACTCAATTATCATCTCAGTGGCATCATCTAGCCCGCTATTGTCTACAGCTTAGATTTAATCTTTAGTTCACACAACTACTTCTATACTAGCAAACGTTAGGCTTGTGTTAGTTAACCTTTTGAATGAAAAAGTATAGACGTTCTTGTGAATTGCTTATGCTAGAATAAACTTTGTCGATACAGAGAATTAGTCTCGAAATGGTCATTCAGAGGTTCTTATAACACTTTGTTTTAAATATCACATCAAAATCCATAGTATGTATGAGAAAATGTATACTTTTATGTAGAATTTTAACACCTTATACATAAGGAAGTAATCAGCATTGGTCATTACGTAAATTCTCACTTTTTCGATTCCGTTCCGAACGATATTTTTCATATTGCTATATGTAATATCCACTAAGTTCAGTACCTATATACAATAGTTCAACAAACAATTAGTCACATGTGTACAGGATTTATCCTCAATTTTTGTGTCAAGTTAAAAATGTTTGATTTTTAACCTACTTTTCCGATAGTGTAGATAAGAGTTGTGAATGAATCATAGAATGATAACGTCTTGTAATGCAGTTTTGTTAATCTGATAACAATGTTTTGATAATTATGAGTGTGATTTGTAAAAATTAAACAAGTGTTATAAAAATATGACTTGTTTAAATTGGTAAACACACACTATCATGAACATTGATTTAATTTATCATAGAAAGTAATTTAATAAATGCTTATTTTATTGATTCTGGTTATTGTCAAAACGTCGTAATTTTTAAAGAACTTCTCCATGATTATATACACAGCTGTTTCAAAATTAGCCATAAAGCTTTTACCAGCTGTTAACACCATAAAAATGACTTAGATATCCGTATCGATTACGAAATATTTGACATACATAAGTATTTACATTTACAATACAGGTTAATTGCCATCTCCCAAATATTTATTTTTACACAATCTCTATGTAAACATGGCTAAAAAAAATGTTTATTCTGCATTCGAGTGAAATCGGTCAACGTGATCGCGTATACTATTTCTGGAGTCGTATGCGCCGCGGCTCGCCAGGTGCGTAGACGCATCTGCCTCTGCGCAGCGCACGTGTCAGCTCGCTATTGTGCTGAACATCTTTATGATACACCGTGATCTTAGAAGATTGTGAATAAATTGCAATGTTTTGTTATGTCGTCTTTGTGTTAAAAACGGGTATTTTAAGTAGGACTGAAAGGAGGAATTAGTTTTATTTGAAGTGGTCTGTTTTGTTATAGAAAAATCACGTTTAGCAAGATTTTGTCGACGAAAATTGAGGGGGTAAATTAAAAATTTTCATACACATTGTTTGACGATAAAAATAATACAGTGATTAAAATAAATCTCTTAATTTACAGTAGAATTCAATTAAACGGTTAACAGACTAGGGACGTAACGAAGCGCGGGACGTGTTACGTTTTATTATTTTTAATTAAATTTTTGTTCTTTTATGATTGTCTGTGGCTCTTCGAAAAATCTAATTTTCCTACTCATTTGTAAATTCTGGACACGAGTACAAAGGGCAAATCTACATAAATTATTATTTTTTATATGTTTATTTTTACAAAACACTCGAAATAATAAACTATTCTAATTTAAAATAGTGCTAATCTTCTCAAACTTTCTAAACAAAATTTTATACTTCTAGATAAAGTTTTCAAATTCTAAAATAAAGTTTGAATGGCTAGATCGTAAATGTTTAAATATTCTTCTCTTGAAGTCGCTATAATATTAATGAAAAAGTGTGAACACAACAAACAAACAGAAAACTCAACGGACAAAAACAAAAAGGTCTTACTACAAAAACTTAAACATGTGTCAAACACCTGTCTAAAAAAAGTGTGGCTGCAAAATGGACCCTATTTCAACGTCATAATCTGTAATTTTTTTGACAAGTTTTAAACTGACGTTTAAAAGTTTTTGTGGTAAGACGGAAAAAGTTTATCAGATAATTCTCCAATAAATGAAGTGTCGTGTTCATGCAGTGCTAAGTTGACGTTTAAATTAAAAATCAATAGGTATTCAACTGCTATAGATTTTCCAGTCTAGTGAATCGGCACCATTACAAACGGACAGTGGGGTCGATGGACTCGCGGATCCCATAATTAAATGTTCTGGACTTAACTCTGTTTTGCTGTATTATGTCAGATATTTTTTTGTGGTTGTTTTCTTATGAAAATTGCATTTCCTGTTATGTATGTGTTCTATTTTTGCATATTAGCAATAGTCAGTCAGATAGTATTACGTAGTTTTAGTCCTCGCAAGTTTTCTTAACGTAACTTGTTTGATTTTGAATTTAATAGCAAAGGCGTATGCCGCTTAGTATGCTTTAAAAATGTATAAGCTCATAGTTGTGATATATATATATAGTGTTCATCAGAATCACAGTCAACTAGTTCTGGTTCAATTTATTTATGAAATAATTGGTGACCTAATTACAATTACGGCGCGGCTTGCATTATTTTTTGCGAGCTCCATTTTCTCATCCCGTGCTTTTTGTTGTTGCTATATTGGATTGCCTTGATAATATTTGGATGCCGCATTATTTTTGAGGCATAGAGTTTCTAAAACACACTCTATCAACAATATAAGTCATCTGACGTCACACCAGTAGGTACTCAGTGGGATAGTTTTAAAGTCTCACAAGATCTCGAGATACCTATGTATATGCACCAGCAACTATACATATTGCACATTGCACAAGCATTTATACGCGTTCCTTTGGATATGGTTTTGCTGTCGCAGATTATATGTAACATTTTACTGTATCTGATCTAGAACCGTATGCCGTGGTATTACTACTGTTATCTGTATGGTTATTTCTTACTGTTTGGTGCCGTATTGCAGTTATTAATTGTTTATTTGTTGTGTCTTTGTTATTATCTATTGTCTTACACTTTAGTAAACACATGAACTAATCTCATACGCATGGAATTCTTTGTCAATTAGTCACCAATAAGATTGTCAATATAAATTAGTTTTAGATTAAGATAAGAAAAAAACCTAATTTAATCATCAGTTTAGCTCAATTTTGAAGGATTTCTTTCATGCCTGTACTTACTTTAGTCGGAAATCAAGCAATTAGCAATTTTCATGTATTATCTTTACTCTTTCGTGTAATAAGATGTATGGTTATAGTCATCAAAGCATATGATACAATATAACAGTAAATACCTTGCAAAGGTTCCAAGGCTCGTCCTTTGTTGATGTTCCTCAAAGGTCAGTGACCTCGGACGGTTGGCGTCGCAACCCACGCCCTCATTATGCATATATTACTATAGAGTTGATAATACCTAAATATGCCATTTCTGTGCCTAATTGACACTCCTACGTAAGTTTATTATACTTCTATACATAGAAATCGTTAAGTTTCTATCGCCATTAATAGCTTGCAATTCAAAAGGATTCCGACGAATTAAGAAACTCCTCCTTTTTGGGAAGTCGGGATAAAAAATAAAAAAAGCAAAAAGGTTTGTCATGGTGTATGATTCTTGTTACGCATTGCGATAAACTGTTTGCTTTTCTCTTAACCAAGTATTAAAACACTGTTACTTTTAATTATCATTTTTAGAGATATCTTAGTTTGCCAACGTTTATCATTGTATAATCTAAGCACGTAAATAAGTATATTATGTGTGTTATCTTGATATCTTTACCGGTTCTTTTCAGGGATAAAGTATTTAGCCATTATGATTTCATGTCTTTGTTCTCCATTTCATGTGTTTTTTTTTTTAACACAAGTATGTCATATTATCATAAAATATTCCTCATTCGATCTTATCTGCACACAAATAACATAGGAATCACCTTTCTAATCGTGATAATATATATACGATGTAACAGTTAACAACATGGAGTAGGTAAACAAGGAAAAATCTAATTAAGATATAATTTTCTAACTAGCTGTTGCCGTGCTACCAGCTACCACCCAACCACCCAATCTTATTGGCAATATTAAAATTCTGCACTCCGTTCCACTTTGGTAGAATCTGGGCCAAAAATGCAGCTTACAATAAATAATAGAAGTGCACAACATGCATAAACTGTTTGAATAAATCTTACTTTAACTTCGTAATACGTACATGGAAATTACTATTTATCACAATTAATTCCTTGGCAAATGGTAATTTGTGCTCACTAGTGTCCGCATAGTGGTTTAGAACTTAGAGAAGTTTAATTACTACGAATCCTGTAATATAAGATTTTTCGACCATACAAAAAATCTGAAGAGTTTTTTTTTTCCGACGTCAAAAATCATCAAATGACCCCTCCCGCTGTGGGTTAGCAGCGGTGAGGGAGTGTCAGACTCTTACTGACTTAAAGCCGTCGTGTTCCGTCATAGGACTTTTATGTACCAGGGCCGCGGTATCTCTTTCGAACAACCCGCAGCCCCGGCAGGCCTTGGCCCTGCTGGGCCCCGCTGGGGTTGCTGACATCTCTTTGAGGAGCGCGTGGAACAACGCGCGCCGTCGACACGGGTCTGTCGTCTAAGTAGACAGAGGGACGATGAGCCACCCGAACTCACCGCCCACAGACCCACGCCTACGGTGGCCGGGAGTCATCTCGCGACACCCGGCGCCCATGGTGTCTACCTGGTCCAGCGCGGCGGCCGGGATGAGAGGAGGTATTAAACTTAATTGAAAAATTAGTTCGTTCTCAGATAGCCCATTTATCAAAGATGGTTCTACGAAAATTTTCACTCGGGTGTATGGAATAGTTTCCACGTAATGCAGGTGACACGGCTGTAGGAAACTAGTAATGTATATATGCGGTTCTTCAAATCTTCAATCATCGTAAAAGCACATGACGACGATTAAATAAAATTACTTATTATATTCTAAATATTGGTTACAAGCTAGAAATACTTATGCGGTTCCAGCTAGTTAAAGAACCGCTATGGATCCAGGCTTTTTACTTAAAAACAATCAAAGTCAAATATCCGTCTACTTACCTCTGACAAAGTAACTTCACTAAATAATTCATTTCCTGAAATTCAGTTCTTATGAATTAAACACAGATGTCAGTAAGATAAGACGATGAGTGTTACGGAGATCAAAGATGACAGAATGACAAGTTCAGACAGTCCAAATGTATTGTAAATAAACTTCTTGTTGAACATTACTTGAAGGAATACTTTAGGAGGATATATTGTTTTGGTTTCAGCTGAAAACGTGTACCGAGTAAGTACTATGAATTTGATTCAAAAGAATTGGTACCTATATATCTATATGTTGTTTTCGACTCATTTTAAATTATCATTGTTGAAGTATGAAATACTGGTTGAAATGATTTTCCTCACAAATTAATACCGTAATAAATATAACAGGAAACATTAAACTATCCATGTCAATATTAATAACCATAGGAAACACATTAATATGTGATCGGAAATTCATCAAAGAACGCCTTCTTGACATGCGCAGTGAGTTCGATGCAAAATTAACTCCTAATTAGGTATTATAATAACTCGGATGCCAACATCCTTTGGACATTGTTATGCAAATTGTTTCATAATTTTATGATTGACAAAATGGGTGATGGAGACATTGAATTGAAAGACAGGTAGTTCAGGCATAATGTATGTATAGTCTACTTACTGATTTTGTTTTTTGGGATAAGCTCAGCTTTCACGAAGAAAGCGGAATGACAACAGTTTAGCGACGCGGAACAGCGACATTTCAGCGAAGAAGAGTGGCGGAGCACGCTCCACATACAATAACATTTGCATTCTAAAAACCTTCGTAAAATAAAATGAGCTGAAATAAATTAAACCATAACAAATCTGGAAAATTCTTTTAAGCATTGAACAATAAGTTATAAGAATAAGTTTTAAGAACACATCTGAAACCAGAGGACACTGCAAGTGTTATGTGTCCGCTTAAATAACAAAGGATACTAATCAATATAAACTATGTTTCTCTTGATAGAGAACTTTGTCTCAAAGTACTGAGAGCTAAAGCAATGCAGTGGTCTTTGTGTAACGTAAATTGGTTCAATCGATTTGGGCTGTTAGGTAACAATATGTGTGCGCTATTGAACTGTTGTTTACGAGATATTGTGTTGTAAACAAACACGCTCTGCAGAGACAATGAACAATCAGGATCGACACAATTTAGAGCGAATTGTGTGCACTTTGTGTTCTGTGAATATAGATCAGTAGCATAAAAGACGAGTAGAATAATCACACAAATGACTCGTATGGTCAGTTGCGTTGACTGATGCCTTGTGCCATGCGTTTGATTCCGGCATAGGTTTTGCGAGTCTGGGGTTTGAGCGCATGTAATGATTTTTTTTGATGCAATTACCATTAAAAATCGAAAGCCCAGAGTTGGGCATCATTTTTTTTCAAACGTTACATTATGATAGTTCTTCGTTAGTATTCACAAAGCTTATCACCAGTACATAATAGTCCCCAGGCCGGCGAACAAATTTTTTTTTGATACATATACATTTAAGACTTTGTGAGTGCCTTCCTTACGATGAGTCCGACAAACTTTTCGAATGCGCATATTTTGGTGCCGCTGCGTTTTTTAATGCTTGACTCCTGAAATTGTCGATATGACGTCACTATGGCTCTTCGTACATACACGTTTCATTTTTTGAGATTCGTTTAATAAAGTTAACTAGAGAATGGTGGTCAATTTGTCCGATAAAGATCGTGCTGCGTTTGGAGTGTCCACCATCCTGAAAATGTCGGTATGACGTCACTACGACTCTTCGTACATACACGTTTAATTTTTTGAGATTTGTTTAATAAAGTTAACTAGAAAATTGTGGTCAACTTGTCCGATAAAGATCATGCTGCGTTTGGAGTGTCCACCATCCGAAACATGTCGATATGACGTCACTGTGTCTCCCCATACATACATGTCGGACAAATACAACAATAATAGATAATACTATTCTTATTGCAAATATCGACTTGTCCGACAAATGTAGTGAGTCAAATAGTCAGTTCGACAAGAAAATGAGAAAAATATATTACAATTGGAAGAAGTTTATTCTTTTTGTCAATTTATGACTTAAATATTCACGTGCATTATTTAAGTATATTATATTGGCATACGACTTACCAATTTTAATTACTATTTTACAAAAAGTAGCCTGACTAAGATGTATTGTTGATAGTTTATATTATGTTAAGGAATAATATCCCACATCTATTAATGGACTATATATAAATCAAAAGGTCTTTTTAAGCGCAACATTTTGTCTCAACATACCACTTATCAATTCTTAGTATTTTAGAAGATATAGCCCAAATAAGGCGTATTATCGATAGGTTTTACTATGTTAGGGAATAATGTCCCACCTCTAGGTATGAACCATATGTCAATCGAAAGATCTTTTTAAGCGCTATATTCCGTCTTAACATACCACTTACCGATTCTTAGTATTTTGGAAGACATAACTGACCTAAGGCATATTATTGATACTTTACATTGTGTTAAGGAATAACATCTCACTTGAAGTTATGAGCCATATTTCAATCAAAAGATCTTTTTAAGCGCAAGGTTGTATTAGCATAACTCCGACAAATTGTTAGTACTTTAAAAGCTAGAGCTTTTCTAAGAATATATTATCGGCAGGTTCTGTCAAGCTAATCCATTACTTCTTTAGTAACAAATTATATATTATTTGAAAAACCTTTCCAAATGAAACATTTCGTGTTAACATACTTCCGACAAATTGTTAGTAGTTTAGAAGCTAGAGCTTATTTAAAATTATAATTATTGATAGATGTTTTCAATTAAATAAATCCCATCTCTAGTAATGAGTTATACATCATTCAAAAGACGTTTTTAAATGCAACATTTCATATTAAAAAAACTTCGGCGAATTGTTAGTATTTCAGAAGCTAGAGCTTATATAAGATTATTTTATCGATAGGTGTTTTCAAGTTAATAAATCCCTCCTGTAGTAATGATACATATATCATTCGAAACGACTTTCTAAATGCAATTTTACTATTAACATACTTCACACCAATTGTCAGTAGTTTATACCAAATCTTAAAATATATCTATATTTTCCGGACGGTGGACACTCCATATGCAGCATGATCTTTGTCGGACAAGCTTGCCACAATTTTCTAGTTAACTTTATTAAACAAATCTCAAAAAATGAAACAGGTATGTACGAAGAGTCGTAGTGACATCATACCGACATTTTCAGGATGGTGGACACTCCAAACGCAGCACGATCTTTATCGGACAAGTTGACCACCATTTTCTAGTTCACTTTATTAAACGAATCTCAAAAAATGAAATAGGTATGTACGAAGAGTCATAGTGACGTCATATCGACATTTTCAGGATGGTGGACACTCCAAACGCAGCACGATCTTTATCGGACAAGTTGACCGCCATTCTCTAGTTAACTTTATTAAACGAATCTCAAAAAATGAAACGTGTATGTACGAAGAGCCATAGTGACGTCATATCGACAATTTCAGGAGTCAAGCATTAAAAAACGCAGCGGCACCAAAATTTGCGCATTCGAAAAGTTTGTCGGACTCATCGTAAGGAAGGCACTCACAAAGTCTTAAATGTATATGTATCAAAAAAAAATTTGTTCGCCGGCCTGGGGACTATAATGATATTTTAAAAGGACGCAAAGCTAATAGTCTCCCCTAAAACTGAATGGTGCTTAAAAAGTTGAAAACCAAGTTTAACCTGAGCTATGACATAGTTTTAACATCTGCAGAAAATGCCATACAAACCATATGTTACATAGGAATATCTTATTAGTTAAATCTTTGTTGACAAAGACATTTGCACTAAAGACCGCGAAATCTCGGAGTAGCTCATCAAGGAGAATTAATTTATACTCCGAGTGAATGCTAAGCTAACATTCGCTAATATTAGTGAGAGGAAGCTCAAGATACAAGATATTATCTTGAGACCACACAATCTAATGCTCTATTACAAACTGAGTCAACTAATTTACATAATATGCAGCTTAATGTCTGAACGTCTGTACATTCCGTAAATGGAATCGTAAAATCTATGAAATATTTGACGGATTCTAAAATTGAGCATAAACCTTAGAACTTATTGTATATGTTATGGACCATGTGATTAATTCGGGCATTATTTATAATGCCCGAGCATTATGAATAATGTCTAGCTTTATCGGGCCAAGTGATTAATAACTATCTTAACTTCATTATTTATCACATTGCACGGGCATTATTATATTGCTACATGATAGTTGGGCAATTTGATAATAAAGCTATATTTTATGCGGTGCGAGGGTGGCAGTTGTTCTAATAAATAAATCCTGTTACTTGCTACATATTTTATGATTATTGTTTTAAATTATATGTTCTATTTTAATGGGAAATTATAAGTCTAGCCACAAAATTATTAATTGGACAATAATTAGTAAATTAGATGACAATAATTGTCACTCGGCCTCGTTTTTCTTGATCTCATTTTTCTTGGCTCGTTTTTTTATGGTAGAATTTAATTTGGATTCAAAACATTGTATTAAAAACTGAACTTAGTGACGAAAACGAATCGCTGCAAAACCGACTCCACGTAGTCTTGTCTGCCCTACCCCTAGAGTGCAATTCAAAACCGCGTAGGCGCGGAGGGGCGAGGCGGCCTGCGAGCTGAGGCGCAGGTGGTTGAAGCGCTGAAAACCATCTGCGGCAATAAGCTCGCATGGGACCGCCGGAGCCCCGCAGCGCCGGAGCCGTGACAGAAGCGATACTTGCTGCATGTTGCATGCTTACTTCCATGCTTACTTCCATGCTGGGTCAATTAATATGGGATGTGTTATGTTAAAAAAATGAAATTAAATATGTTTGTATTACTTTGCCCAAAAGGTCGCGGGCAATATGTATAGTGCCCGGTCAATTTGATTGTTTGAATAATTATTATCAAATTGCACTCTTATATTGGGCATTATTCGTAATGACCGGGCATTATGTATACTGCCCAATTTATCACTTGGTCCATAACATATACAAAGGTATTAATGGGAAGCCCACTCACTAGTAATCAAATGATGTAGGCGTTGAAGATGCAAAAAAGTCTATTAAGAGAAGACCATAATCGTTGTTTCTTCAAGATGTTTTACTTCACTTTTTCTCAGTCACCAATGTCCAAGACAATCCCAGTCCCGTGAAAAAATATTAACCAAATTATTTTCTTTATTTACAGATGTACCAAAGACCGCAGCATAACAATCCACTGTTCTACTAAAGGCAAGTATGGCTAACTTTAATGGCCACCCAATCAAATCTGATTCCCTTAATGCTCGTAAACCATTAAGGTAAACACTTGACTGCTTGGAATTACCGCTAAGTATCAACAGACTGTTAAAGCCACATTATTTTTATGACCAGCTCTTAACCACGATAGCATGAATGGTAAACAGAGATTTGAAAGACAACAGGTTGGTGATATGAAGGAAATTTTATGGTATTATGAAATGAGCTTGAAGCAACCCCCATGGCAAACTTTTTGCAGTTTATTTGATGGCTGCTCTTTAACAAATCAAAAAACGTAAGGTTTCTTTATTTGTATGAGAAAGTAGTTTTATGTATTGGCACCTTTATTAATTACCATTATTTCGCACCGCCCGCGCCGCCTTTATACTATTC
Source organism: Helicoverpa armigera (assembly GCF_030705265.1). Lineage (NCBI taxonomy): Eukaryota > Metazoa > Arthropoda > Insecta > Lepidoptera > Noctuidae > Helicoverpa > Helicoverpa armigera. The sequence goes on along the minus strand of NC_087145.1, from coordinate 2,534,716 downwards.
TGGTAGTTATATCCCTGCACTCACTCACAGACATTTTATGATTACTTAAGTCACTCCTTAGTGACAGATTCTCATAGAAATTCTGCACTAAGGAACGTCTTCAGTATCCATTAAATTTTTCTGAGTGTGTCCATGTATATGAATGTGATACACACCGATTGTTTAACTATTGTATCTGCATCGTGGACAGCGAAGTGCTCAATTGTTGTAATACATGTCAACGTTAGATTCTCATAGAATTGTTACCAGGGAAAAGATCGTGTGTCATATGCTGTTACATAATGATTACTTTAAAGAAACTCTGTAGAAGTACTAGCAATATTTTATAACACACATCTTTTAGATCGCATCTCGCATTTTGCCGGTCACACTCGTAATGTTCCAAAGACCAGTATAAGCGGTTTCTTTGACAAACGAGGTGTGATCGATATGGTAGTTTTTTAGACATGATGTCATGAATCCTAATGCTTAGCCGGTGGTACTGGTTTCTATTACTCTGTCACGTTTTCTAAATATAGATCAAGGTGTCACTTGTATTAAGCCATAAAAATCAACATCTGCCTAGCCTTTTCAAAGCAAATCAAATCAGACTTGTTGCTTGCTGTCAGACTTTCTGGTTTCTGACTACCCATAACACCTGCCAAAATTATTTAAATAAAGATGTTTTTCATGTAAAGGCCCCAAAAATACCCCCGCATTAAAATTGCAGGACATTTAAGCTCCTGATCAGAACAAAAATTGATTTCCATAAGAAAAATAGATTTTAACTTAAAAATACAAAAACAATAAAGCTAAGTCTAAAACAAACTAAACAATTTGATAACAAAATCACAGTGAAACACGAAGAAATAACAAGCTCAAATAGAAGGCATGTCGTTCTGTTTATCTTTCATATCAGACTTGATAGGATTTTTGGTACCTACAAGGAAACTTTCCTCAAATTGTATAATGAAAACGGAAGCTCAGGAAGCATCTCAATTTTATGAAACGCTTCTTTTATTAAATACCCTTTGCCACGTAACCTTTTTAAATAATCCATTGTGTAGGTTTTAAAAGCAACCTTTTTAAGCTTAATCATGTTTATCGATGTTAATAGCTATAACTTAGTTTCTAAGTTAAACAATCAGATTAAATACATTATCTTTGAAAACTTTGAGTTTCTCTGAATACTGATACAAAATGAGTTCAGTATAATGTAGGATTATATTAACCCGACCTTAATGGTCAAAGTCGTGACAGCTAATTATGCGTCCTTTTGTATAAGACATGTTTATGGATCCTATGTTATAGTACTTAGGCCTTGTACCTTGCTTTGAAGTATCATGTTACTAATAACAATATAAGGTGAGATATGATTTACATAGGCTCGGTTTTCAAGGTTTTAAAGATACGCTTTATTGACTTTCGTCAGAAAATGACAGCAACAAATTCTCCACGTTACTTCATATGTTTATACATTCTTCTCTATCCAGTAGCTTCAACCGTGTATTGTTCTATAAGTCAGTTAAAATCCAAGTAATAGATGTAAATATTCCATATTTACATTAAGTACAGAATATAAATAAAATATCTCAAAACTTTGTTACTATGTAAACCATGCAGCATATTAATCCAACGCTGAAAGTTTTATTTGTCTTTCAGAGATTCACATAGCTCAGATGCAAACTCCGACAGATCTCATAAGCGTGATATTCCGCACTTTCAGTATGAATAATGTGTTACGTGGTAGGAAGTAAGAATATTCTATTCCTCGCAAGTGTCAAGGGTCGTAATCTCTAAAACGTCGTATCTCCATTTATGTCGTTTGTCACTGTCTTCACGTAGAAATTCGTCCTCGGGTGCAGTGGATTTGGCTACATCCACTTGAACTGGAAAGTCGGGATTTTGCACGATTTTATCACGATAGGGGTCGCAGGAAATCGTTAAGGATTTGTCTTCGTTTTGCGATCGTAGAACAACTTGATTTCTTTAAGATTTTGAAACGAATTGAGATACCTTCACAGATACTTGAGCGTGACTCGTGAAGATATTTTTCAGGGTCTCTTTTTCAATTTATTGGTACTAGTGATGCCAGGATGGCCGACATTAAACCTTATTAATGTGATTTTAACTTTTTGATACAACATAATGACACAATTTGAAACTTTATCCTTCAGGTCAAAATAACATATTTCGTAACCACAAAAGTATAACCAGCTAAAATTTTACGAAAGTGAAACAACACTCCAATAGAAATTGGCATTCAGTAATCCAGTCACATCTACAAAACGTTTGAAGCATACCGAATATATAAATGACAATAAAAGTTCATTGTTGATGCCCAAAGAGCTTATGTATCACCATACATGTAATGTGGTGATTAATCACCAATGACACACAAAGCGCCCGATTCTGCTAAGTTAATAATGTCAAAATTGAATCGCAGTTTTAACCATATCGGGCATGCTGCTACTAATGTAAGACCAATCGTATTCCAACGACATTCGATTGGTTTGCAATTGGTCTGCCATTTTGGTGATTTTGGTCTATAAGGTTTGCTCTACAATCATAATGCAATCGTAAATCATTTACAGACAAAATGAATCATTTTTAAATGACAGAAAAGGATAAAAACTTTTATTTCAAAGAAAATATAGCGGAAAGCTACATACGCTTCAATCGTAATTGGATCTCAGTCGGATGTGAATCGTATGTCGCTTAAATAAAATTAGCAGAATCGTGCCTCAGAATATATTGTGATGATTGACTATTGTTGCCGTACGGGCGACTGTTGATGGATTATGCGCAAACGCACGTGGCTCTGATTCATCTAGTTTAATAGCTTCACTTAGTTCTAGTTCTGTATACAATTTAGCGTTTGTTACAATTAGTGGGGGTATGTAATTTGGGCTATGATTCATGTATTAGTGTGTCTGGTATGTTATTAGTTGATTGTAGTCTAGCGATACTTAATAACTGATTACTCACAATAGATACTGTAGTGTAGACGTTTATTTAAGAATCAAACGGATACAAGTTCTTCAAAGAAGAAAAAGTGACAGATGTCAAAACAAAACCCACAATTAATTTAATGAACAATTCAAATTACTGCAACCATTTCAATTTGTAAGCAATAAAAACATCAGAAACCCTTACAAATGACTAGCAGCTGCCGGTAGTAAATCACAGACTTGGTATGCCAGTCGCGGCGAGTGAAAACTGCGCTCGCGCCGCTGTATTAGGAATGCGAGTAAAAGTATCCAGACGCAACTGTAGGCGCGCCATGGGTTTGAAGAGTTGAGAGACTTTCCTACACCATTGGTTGAAGGAAGCAAATAATTAGCAGAAGAAATATAAAGTACTGTATATGTATAGTAAGATAGAATATTCTTTATTGTGTTCCAAAACAAACAAACAAATATACGTGAGCAGAACAGGCGATCTTATTGCTAAAAGCAATCTGTCACAGTTTTTAAATGAAGTTTAAGATGACAAACATCAAAACCATCTACACTTTCTCGAAGTATTTTGACAAGTCTATAACAATATGCAAAGCTATCAATCAAACGTACAAACAGTACTAGGAAAATGATTCAGCCAAAATCCTCATTCAAACACAACCAACTTAGCCCCCAAACAATGGATACGTGATTCGTTCCGACCACTAATCCTTATTGTTTCATTAAAAAAGGGCTTGCCAATTGATACATAACCTTGAACCGCTTAATTAATTATTGTACACGAGTACATTAGACTGCACATCAGTGGTAACTGTCATGCACCTTAACTCAATTGTAATAAGTACAATTTTCCTATAAAACTGTTACCACTGACCTAAAGTTGACTGTACGTTTAACATCGCGTGCGCAGCCGATATATCAATTATTGAATCCGTGTAAAAATTACGTAAGCGTACAATTCGATTATGACACGCCGTGTTATATTTGAGCGGAATCATTTGCAAAGAATTTTGGCTTATGTTTTGACGAGGTATTTTTATGACCGGAAAAACGAAAGACGCATCAAGCAACTGAGTAAATTGAGATGTTTCATTGTATTCGCCTAAACCTTCATCAAAATCATTGACTTCAAGTAAATACAAAGTATTTACAACAAATTTTTCATTCACAACGTTGCCAGTTGTTTAACAGTAACGATTTAAATCAAAGCTCTTATCTTTAATAGCTTTTAAGAAATAGAGTGTACACCATTCTTTCATATCATGGTCACCATTACGAGTTTCCTAACTATAAACCAAGGAATAACTTACAGTGAAATGGTCAATGGTTGTCACACTACTTATAACACAATCCACTGAGGATTATAAAACATTATCATATGCATCACGTTTACTTTCATTCAATTCTGTACCCAGTGTACTGTAGTGTGAAGGATTTTGACATGAGGCAACATTACCTTTCTCGTCTTAATGTAAGAAGGGATCTACCTCGGTAAACCTATTGCAATTTGACTTTTGTTGCATTTTTTTCGCATTACTTAGCGGTGTGCGTACTTATGATATTGAACTTCATGAAAATAAAATGTTTGAGAACATAAGCAGAGCATTTCTCTATGTTGTGTAACGCAATATTGGAATGCCTATCAACAATACAGTTGGAAATACTAGAACTAGCGCTTGAATCAGAAGGTAAGAGTAATGTGAGATAAACACAAAGGCGAGGTAAATAGTAGAGAACTTGATAAACAAGATATTATAACAACATACCATCGCAGAAAACAATGAAAGTTAAATATTTATTCAAACAAACAACTTTGAATTTCATTAAATCTAGATACGTATCGGAACTCTCCTGAGAACTGTTTTTATAAGTTCAAGAACCATTAGAACAAGAAAAGTAATCAAAGATGAGAAAGTAACTAGAATGTTTCTCAAAAGTTTAGTTCTTACTGTTAATAAAATTAACTATTAATTGACCCGTGAATATTGTATGGGCAACGGCACGTGGCATGCAAGTAATTATTTATTAATTGGTTCCAACGAAGTTTCTGTACCTATATCAAGTGAGTGAAAAAGGTTCCAGGAGTAAAAAAAACTCGTTATTCAATTTTAATTAATCGATTTTTCGCTGAGTTTAACAGCGCGTTAGACCTTAGTATATTATGTAAACCTAAGCAGACAACTGTATGCGTAATATCTTCCATTAAAGTAAAGCAAAATACAGCTTCTACCATAGCTCACTTTAGAAAATTACTAGTGAAATGAACAAGCCTTTTCTATTCACAATCGATATCCAATCATCTTCAACAGCAGGCGTATCGTCTCTGTGGTCATAATCTTAATAGATTTGTACTCACACAATAGAACATGTAGATTTTACTGGAGATTTAAATTCTAAAATATCGTTAACAACGTTGGGAAATTCAGTTTTAGTGGATCACTCATTATCATCATCATCTCAGCCATAGGACGTCGACTGCTGAACATAGGCCTCCCCCTTAGATCTCCACAGATATCTGTTGGAGGCGACCTGCGTCCAGCGTCTCCCAGCGACCTTTACAATGTCGTCTGTCCACCTTGTTGGTGGACCTACGCTGGATCAGTCAGTTCCTTCAACATCTGAGTCATGCTTCATAAACTGATTCATACCGTTTCAGTTTCCGAGAATTATCTAAAAATAAAATTGCAATAGTTTCTTCTTCATCCTTTGTGTCTCTTCAAATCTAAATTTGATTTTATATGAATAACAAATCAAATTAAACTGGAAGTAATGAAATTCAGCTTATCTTCCAATAAATCCGATACATTTCACATCAAATACATTTCGTTGGAACTATAAAAGTCTCGTTCCAGAATTCCACATAGATGAACAATGTTTACCTTACGAACCGGGAAGCGAGTGGAAGGAGGGGGGGGGGAACCACCCAATTTCAGTTTTATACCAGGTAGATGGAACTTTTTAATTGGTTCTCGATCCAGAAGGTCGTGTCAGCCATTTTGATATTTGTGGCCTCCGTGGCTACATCGTTTTTTGTTTGACTAGTCTAGATTTGATTTAGTCGTTGTATCTGCGGATTTTTTTAGTAGGTTCTGGTAGAATTCGATTTGTTTGAAATTGAATTTTTACCTACATGGGTAGTTCAGATGTGTCGTTTTCTCAGGATTGGAAATTTTATTTCAATAGTCTCTTTATTTAATCTGAGGTTGGATAACTCTAGATAGTAGTTAGTCGAGATTGGTGGTTGTAGTTTTTGCCCATATCTAATTACCGTACGTGACTATTATTGGATTTGCAAAGAGCCGGTAAAGCAGGAGTCATCAATATCATCTTTTGTTTTCGAATCTTAAAATAATAAAAGTGTTTAGATATTTGAATAACAAAATTCTTATAAATAAAGAACTGTTTAATCTGATGACAGAGAAACATTTAATAAAGAACCGTCAACATCCATACAAATACTACAGAAAAGAAAGTTTGTTTGTTTGTTTGTAAAGGGCTCGCGTAAAACCGGATTACTACCGACGGGATCAATCGGTCATGAGAAGCGAATCCCTGAGGGGCACTGCTCAATAGAAACCAATATAACTTGACAGATGGTGTATCGGAACTCGTCGAAAACTAAATTTAAATGGTCAGAATTGGACGTATTATTGACGGCTAGACGATCCTTTTAATATACCATGGCTAGCCTTTTCCCAGCTATGTTGGGGTCGTCTTCAAGTCAAACGCTGGAGTGCGGGTCTATCTGACTTCCTAAACCACGAACAACTCGAAACCCCTTGGTGAGACTGGTTGTAATACGTCCTGGTAATAAGGCAATTTTATTTTCTGCTGCGTGAAGTTTCTACTACATGTCAAAAAGCATTGTCTAGTTTCAACACAAGCGATGAAGGGCTTAGATAGCTATTCCAAAAAGAACAAAGAAGTAGTAAAAGCCCGTTATACACATGACCGGATGATAAATGACGTAACCCAACCGGACATAGAATCCCGACGTCAAATCTACGCCCAAAAACTTACAAACAAGTTAAAAAAAAAACTCACTATCAATCCCAAAGCAGAAATTCCCTTACAAATCACAGCTTACTGTCGTATCTCATTCATGGAATACGGTTAACAGTTTTACTACACTTCCCACGCAGTAAATAAATCTCGTTCTGTCGTTTGTTGATGTTTTGGTACCACTAGCGACATCTGTCGGCTGAGCGTTCACTTTCGTTGTATCGATCAGCTGATTGGCGCGCTCGGCTGTTGACGTAGATCTTTCATAGATGGCGTTAGTAGTTTGTGTTGGGATTTGTGTACTTATTTAGAAATAGGAAAGTGTAATTTAAGACGATAGGTACGCCATCGCGCCAGTATAATACCCTATCTTACTATAATATATACGTATACGCGTATATGTGTTTTGGATTTCAACGATTATTAGATTTAGTTAACTACAACTGCGGATGTAATTATCTTTAGTTTGTACAATACCAAACGAAACTGCATAACACAAAAATCCAAACTTGTATTTTATTTATTTCTTAGCAAACATGTTTTATCAACTTACCAAGAACGCGAAGTAAACATTAAAAATATGCGAAGCGCAGTACGTTTATATAATCTTCTCCAAACAAAACAGTCGTGCTGCAATGCACCATTTCTTAATATCCTTCATATATCCCGTGCTTTCCAAAATATAATTACAGTTGCAGCTTGTTAGATAATTTAATCAGCGAGGCGTGTATCGTGCTAATCTGAATTAGACTTTGTATCCATCAGTTTAACGTCTTAATTGGTTTGTGGTTTGATCTGATACGGGTTCCTCATTTGGAGTAAGGATTTTGTATTTTGAGGAAGGGAAATGAGGACTATAAAGGCATTGTGAATTTAAAATTAATTTGTAAAAAGCAATTAATCGTAGATAATAGGATAAACTGATAAACGTAGGTATCTGTGGAAATCTAACGGGGAGGCCTATGTTCAGCAGTGGACGTCCTATAGCTGAGATGATGATGATGTTGATGAATAGGATAAACTGGTGATTAACTGTAGATAAGTTGGAGAATGAGCAACATCTCACTCAGCATTACACCTTGATAATATAATCTTATATATTAAACTTACACTTAGTTTCTATCCTTTATTCTTCATTATTTCTTCTCATTCTAAAATATTTATCATTATATATGTACATGTACTATACAAACTTGCGGGAGCCATTCTATAACCATCTGAACCTGTTTTCCTATTTTCTTGATTCGTCACTGAAAATATAAAGTTTCTTACCTTAAGATTTATTTAAATAATTGAATGCCCCACCAATAGAACATGGACTCCAAAAATCACATCATAAAACCCCTCTTTCACCTTTAATTTAATTATCTGCTGAAGCGCATTTTCATAACAAGCTCCAAAAGTCTCTGTTAACGGCAACTGGTTACAATTTCAGTAGCATACATTGAATTTGCTCACGTGCATAGTTACCCAAACTAACTTTATTAGCGAGTCCATGTCGCTTTTGAACATAATTAAATCACTTTTTGTCAGCTTTCAGGTGCTTTTTTCGACGCCATTCGGCTTCATACAAATGTTTTGAACAAGTTCTTCGTAATTGGAAACTGTTGTAACTATGTTCATTGGACCTCTTGTGGGCTTAAAATATACTTATAGTACTTATTTATTTTCCTCATCGTCTAAGTGAACTATCTCTTTGACCTTTTAATGTACATCGTTTTTGGAGCACGTATTCACTGAAAGATGTTACGGCGGCAAACTTTTTTGGTCCGTAAGTCCTGGATAAGGAGCGACATTTATCTTTATTTTTGGGATCTAAAAACTTATAAGACCCTCTGTAGTGCTAAACCAACAATCAGTCTAAGGTAAGGTAGTAAACCTTCAAACAATCAAAGGGCGAGACACCAAGAAGCGATTAATTCATTTTAACACCAAAATGGTGTACAATTTTCTTAGCTATAACTTTTAAACACGTAATAAATTACTGTCAAGGTTTGAAAGTACGACCTTTAACGAAAGTTCAATACCAGTCACTATAATTTGTAGTTTGTATAGCATATTGCACAGGTTAATGACCTTTAATTGCCAGATTCACTTGTACTCTTCTCAATTACTATTGACTTATCAAAAAGACCCAGTTCCCACAGAAAATTGTGGGTTTCATTGGGATTTTTTTTAAACTATTAATTTTAATGATCACCAAATCTATTATTATATAGATGACTGTATTACAGGCTTTCTATTAGCTACCAATTTTTTGTAAAGAAGGAAGTAGATTGGTAGACTAATCGAATTGAGAGTCTTTTAGCGGAAATGTACTATCAAGCAGAACATTGTTTTGTTGTGTTCCGCCGTCTTCAGCTATAAGTATACCTCTAGCTCTGTTAGCAAGCATTTTGTCTGTTGGAGTGAGATTTAGAGACCACCTAAATAAATAATGAGCGACTGTTAGTACTTTACGAAGAAAGCAATTAAAGAAGCTCTTGTTAGCTGCACCGTCTCTTTAAATTTTCATTAGTAGTAGTATGGTAGCGGTATTGTTCGAAAGAGTTTTCCCAACCTTGGAATATTGGTGAGTTTCAATTTGAGAGTGGCACTCCTTTCGCCCTCGCCCATAGCAAAAACTCGGCCTCTTGATGACTTCCCACCTTCTAAAAACAGTTTAACTATTCTCTTTCCTGGTGCCTCATGGTGGTCAGCTTTCCTAAATTTTCTTCTCCACTTCCCTTTATCTATGACATCGCTCTCTGACACCTGGTAATCCTTCATGCTTAAGTTAACCTTGAAAACAATTTCAGTTAGCGTGTACATACAATATGTATATAAAACGTTGCAAAACCAAGACAGGGACCCTAAATTAAAATTAAGAAACTACTATGTCTTTGAGCCATTACTCAAATCGATAGTGAAACTTAGCAATTGGACACGTCGTATCTTCACGCTATAATAAGTCTAGAGCGGCAGTAATTGTAAAATTAAGTAATTCTCAGTGACTGTCGAGTTGTGGGCTCATTCATCTGAGTCTGACCAAGGCGAGCGACACCCGGAATCAAAGCGAGTTTGTGGTCCAAGTTGTAAGAAAATATCTCTTACTTCTGTTGAACCACTTTAAAATGTAGTATCCTATTTGCAGACAGGTATAATACATACCAAATAGTAGCACGCATATAAACCCCAATGTAATCTTTCTTGGTATAATGTAATTCTTCTACAGAATAAACAATCGATAGACTTTTTGAAAAGTGAATGCCACACCGTCTCTTCCAACTAAATCGAAACTGAACATAATGTCTATAGAAGTGATGATAATTTTCAACAACTCAATCGACGTGCTCGCATATTACATAAGTATACTTGAGGTAGAATATACATAACCTTGAAATTATGCAACTTAGCATCTACATCAAAATTCTCATAACTTAAACCACAAGACAGAAGCATTTATCACGTATTCTTCCGGCGATGTAACTGATGCGTCTCTAACCGAGTTAAGAGAGAATTAATTATAAAATCCCACAGACGACTACACTGTAGCTAATTAATTACTGTCTTTTACACTTAGGCTAAATATACGGAACAAATTTTTATACATGGAGTTAGGGATTTTCGGCTGCCTAAAGATTAGGGATTTTGATGGGACCAAAATAAAAGCAGTTCTTTTGAGACTTTTATAATCTATTGGAGACGAGGCAGATTACATAAGCACTATCCATCCTAGGGGACCTTGCATAAATCAGGGGTATCATTATGCAACCAGTTTTTAGAAGGTTGTGCATAATTGAACTGACCAATGTTGAAGTCGCAGAAATTATTTCGTTGCTGCGCTTAAACAGCCGCTATGAAGATGATATGTAAATCCCTGTTTCCCGTTTTTCATGTCATACACCTATGTTATGATGGTCAAAGATTTTTTAATCAGCGTCTAGCGTCTGGTAGGGGTTTCATCGTATTGAGCTGACAAATTACACAATGCCTGTGTTTCCTTAGAATCAAACTTCGTTTTGTAAGTGGCTGTCCCAATTCGTAAAATAGTTAAATCCAGTCTAAAGTGGCAAGTCCTAACAGGAATGACTAAGTACCAACAGTAGTCATGTTTTCCTTCCTGTTACAATCAATTTTTGCATGCCCTTTTCTTATAAAAATCCAATATTAATTGTCAGAATAATTACTGAAATCTTCTTACATTGTAAATTTAATCCGGTGGCTACTTTTTATAATAACATACAAACATACATACATATGCACACATACCTATTATGTTACCAAATATACACATACACTCATTACATAAAACCAACACATACAGGTCTGAACACAATTACGATACTATTAAACAGAAGCAAACTACCCTTTATGAGCCCACAGCCTCAATACAAATTCAGAACTCCGGAACAGATGAAATTAAGCAGGCCGGACACTGGCACCACTAGCATCTATATTACATTAAAAGATCTATTGCACCGGGACATATACTCCTTAAGCAAGCTAAATGATGAACTTTGATTCTATATCTAATGAAATAGATGCTATTGGCACGGCTCCGTGCTATATTTGTAAACCCGGCCGGTGTGATAATATTTTAAATGTAACTAGTAATTCAATAAAAATACTTCATATCAACATACGCAGCGTAAACCGAAACTTTGATGAACTCAATGTGTTTTTACAGAACACAAACATATTACCAGAAATATTAGTTCTATCCGAGTGCTGGTTAAGTAAAACACCAACCATTCCATCACTTGAGGGCTATGCAAGCTATTATACAACAAATAATATAAATCAAAATGATGGTATTATTGTCTATGTCAGATTGTCGCTACCACATATTATTATTGAACCGCTTGTTCTAGACGCAAACTGTTTAATTTGCAAAGTGGATACCGCAAATCTCGTGATAATTGCCTTGTATCGCCCTCCGTGTAACCGCAACATTAATAACTTTCTTAATGGTTTGGATAGCACCCTTTCATCCATATCAAACTATAAAACATGGTTCTCATTGGTGATATTAATATTAATATTATTCCAACAGATTTGAATCAACAGGCAAACGAATATCTTAATTTGACGTCATTGCACGGTCTTTACCTACCCACAATTTGCCCACCCGTGGTAAGAGTTGCCTAGACCATATTTTACTAAAATCAGATTTGAAAACTGTCACATTGGTATTTGAAACTTTTATAACCGATCATGCGCCTGTTTTAATTAGTATTGAAAACACATTAAAAAGACCCAAACACAATAATAGTATCGTGAAAGTGGACTATTCATCGGTTTTTGCAGCTGTACTGGACACTGATTTCAGCCCAGTAAAGAATATGTGTGATGCGGAGGTTGCGGCTGATGTGTTAGTCTCAATGATTAGGTCAATAATCCTTAGTCATTCAATTACACAGCGAATTCCTTCAAAGCTTCGGATCATTAAGCCATGGATAACCAACGGTCTTCTACGATGTATTCGCAATCGTGACTCAATGTGTCGAAAGTTGCAGAACGAACCTGACAACCATATCTTGAAACTGACATATATCAGATACCGGAATTTCTGCAACAAACTTCTTAAAAGGCTGAAACACGCATACGAAAAAATTGAATTTCGGAAAGCTCAAAACAATCCTAAAAAAACATGGAAGCTGATTAAAAATATCACAAACTCTGAGTGCTCAAAAAGTTCTTCTAACGAACTTCTTAACATAGAGACTGATAAAATTGCATCTGTTAATAAGGTTAACGAATATTTTTCTAGCATAGGTAGTAAACTAGCACAAAATTCGGTGTTTCTTCCGGCTATACACCAGACGAAAACACTATTGTCAACTCTTTCGTACTTATGCCGACCGACGAATGTGAGGTTGAAGCAATTGTCCGTGGCTTACGTGCAGATACAGCTATTGGCTGGGACACCATTCCAACAAAATTACTACAGGAGTGTTCAAGCACCCTAGTCCCGGTAATAACACATATTTGTAACATCTCAATGTCGAGTGGTACTTTCCCTAAACCATTTAAAAGGGCTATTGTCCACCCTATCTTCAAGAGTGGGAACAGAGACAGTGTAAATAATTATAGACCAATATCTGTATTGCCCGCCATGTCCAAAGTTTTGGAAAAATTATTAAATACGCGTCTTATAAATTTCTTAGAGAAAAACAATATTCTAGCATCAAACCAATTCGGTTTCAGACATGGTAAATCAACGGAGGATGCTGTGGCTTATCTGGTCGATCGAGTAGTTGACTGTCTCGATAACAGACAGAAATGCCTAGGCATCTTCCTTGATCTTACAAAAGCATTTGACACTGTCTCTGTTCCACTCCTCTTGATAAAGATGGAAATGATGGGAATCCGAGGATATGCTCTCCGGATTTTCAGTGACTATCTTTCTGGGAGGACTCAGTCAGTAAAAATAGACCGTTTTATTAGTGAAAGTGCCTCTCTAAACTTCGGCGTACCGCAGGGCTCGGTCCTGGGCCCCACCCTCTTCCTTCTCTACATTAACTCCTTATGTAAACTTAACATCCCTAATTGCGCCATCTGTAGCTATGCTGATGACACGGCTTTGCTTATACGTGGAAATGATTGGGTTGAGGTGTTTGCTAGAGCCGAGCACACTTTAAGTCGTGTAATGCACTGGCTGTCCAAGAACCTCTTAACCCTGAACCTTGACAAAACCACCTACCTAACCTTTTCGCTGACAACATCCACTCAACCAACCGCAGATTCATTCGTCCTAAAAGCACATTCTTGCGAGCCAAGTAATTTACCTACACCCTGTAGCTGTACCACCTTAGCTAGATCGTCCCAAATTAAATATCTAGGTGTACATATTGATGACTTACTCAGTTGGAGATGTCATCTAACTAGTCTTACCTCTCGTGTCCGTAAGGTGATATACATTTTTAAAAAACTGCGCCATTCTACTGACTTTAACACCTTAAAAACTGTATACTGCGCTCTGTGTCAGTCTATTCTGAGCTATTGTATATCCGTTTGGGAGGGGCTGCTAAGACGCACTTATTGGCCCTGGAGCGGGCACAAAGAGCTGTACTCAAAGTAATGACTTTTAAACCTTTTAGGTACCCGACATCTCAACTCTATGATAACTGTCAAATTCTTACTGTGAGACAGCTCTTTGTGCTTGCAACAATTGCAAGAAAGCATATTTCTTTGGAATATAACGCAAACGTTATCAAAAAACGTCGGTCACATAAGGTATGTCATACTCCGGCTTTTAGGAGCTCCCTGGCTGCACGGCACCATAATGTAATCAGCGGACATTTATATAACATCCTAAACGAACACTGCAAAATTTATCCATTGTCTAGATCTGAATGCAAAAGGAAAGTATCTCAATGGCTCTTAACTAAAACCTATGCTGAAACTGAAGACCTAGTAAAATTAACAATACTATAATAGGATTTATGTCATACATTATTACGTATCTCACTCACACCCACACATTCACTCTAGAAACGACACATCACCTACACGCCACACTTTACACTCGCTCCTCTCCCGCAACACACACACGCGCACACACACCCTCACACACCCTCACACACCCTCTCACACACCCTCACACACACACACACAAAGCTAGCATCCGTAAGCCACCAAAATGCATGCACTTTACCTTATTAATAATATAGAATACTTATATAAAATTTGTTAAATCTTTAGACTTTTTCACGCCAACTCACATGAACTGTAACTAATACTACTGAATCATTTGTATTGCGAGGGCCCTGGTACTCAAAACTCAAGTTAAATCTTACCTTGAGTACCAGAGTTCAACAAAAAAATTTTGTGTACCTGTATTAGTGTATAGTGTTTTGTTTGTAATGTGTACTTTTATATGGAAAATAAAATATTATTATTATTATTATTATTATTTTGAAGTCGGTAACACGATCAGTCTGAGATAAAGTGATTTAACCCAAAATTCAGTCTAGACTGTAAAGCTTATCCAGTGTCTACATATGTAGATGTGCTTACATACAACTCTGTCTTGTAATCAGTAAACTAACTCAAGTTACCCAGCTTATTAAAAGGAGGTAATGTTTGTAACTTACTGATACATATAATTGGAAAGTTATTCAGACTAACAAGTATAAAAATATAAGACAAATACTGTATTTCGTTACGTCTATGTATATTGTATACCCTCAAGCAATGGAGCATTATTACTACAAACATGTTTTGCCATTCGCTAGAGCGCAATAAAACCAAGTAATGTAAAGAAAACTATGCTTGCTGAAAACAACCAATAAGGGGAACAATTTTAGTTATTCATAACGCAGTATTATTGCCCCACGTAGTTGTAACTTCATACGCGCGCCATTGTTCCGCGCACTTTATGAACTGAATATTTTGGCTTCTCATACCAACTGAACAATTTTCTTTTACGTTCCAGCCCTAACGGAATGATTTATTGTTTCAGATGCCAGCGATGTAGACTGAACGAGCAGAAACATTGGAAAAGCGAAGTTTGAAATATTTTTGCACAAGTGAACAGTTTTGCCATTGCCCATCCTTGTTTGTGTTGTGTAGTGTGCGCGAAAACAACGTTGAGCGGTGTTCCAAAATTAAAATGCGCGACGGTGATTGGCTTATGCGCCTTGTGTCATTGTGATTAGTGATGTGTTGTGTCGATAGTGGTTATCGATAGTCGTCAAGATGGCGACGATGGATCTCACCAATGAGGTGATCCGCTTGCGGGCGGAGCTGGAGAAGGTGTCTTCAGAGAGGGATATGCTCCTCTGTGAAGTATCCAACTTGAGGCGAGAACTGGAACTGAGCGAGTTGAAACACTTGCAGGATGATGTCAGGTATGTCAACATAAACTTATAATGAAATAAAACCCTCACTGAATAGGGTAACGTTACATAGAAGATAGCGCTCCACATAGACTCTTTGTATATAACAACCGTTTCCGAGCAAACAAAGGGTGCCTACGTCTTGTAGGTCCTTTCAAAAGCTCGACAGTTCGTCGGGGACCTCTCATACCACAGACAATGTTGAGGTCCAAGTGTGATACTGACAGCTGTTTGCACATAAACTAATTTTGAACACCTATAATCAAAATCTACGATTTCTTTAGCTTTAAGACTTAAATGCGACAATATTTTAATGTATTGACAATAGTTAACTTTTTTCAAGCACCAAACCACCATCAAATTACCGATCTTGACATATTTCTGGAAGCAAACAGGAATACAACCTCCTCCTTTCCTGAAGTTGGTTAATGAACATCGCTGCCACTTACATCACACCCCACACACGCGTGCTATTACTCATTGTTCGGGAGGTTCCGTCGACTCTGACGTCACGAAGTCCTCCGCACTCTTTTCAAAAGACCCTTTTGCACGAGTCGACGGACGAATAAAGGAGTCGTTGACGTGACCGTGTATCTTACATGAGAGCTCTATTTACGAATACAATAACGTATTTTTTTTGACTTTTCGATCGATTTTTTGTGATTATTTTATAATGGTCCATGTTTCAATGTTTTTGCGGTTTGATTGAAACGACTGTTTAATATTGTGGCCGTATCGGATTTGATGAAATATATGTTTTGAAAACAAACATAAGCCGACCTCCGCTGAAATACAGAGTTAAGTTTCATGAGTATAATTTTTTAAATTGGGTTTAAGGGTTATTCTTTTGAGCATAATATCGTCCTAATACAAAAATAAATAACTATTGTCTCCAATTTTTTGACAAAGTACCCAAATGTATAGGCAGCATTGTTGCCAAATGAGGATATAACATAGCCAGCTTTAAACCATTTCAACAACTTGATTAAAATCCATTTTTCACAAAAGAAGTATTTAAAATGACACTAACTGCAGTACAATTACATTCTTTTGACGCAAAGGTCATAACTTTGACAGCAATAATAGATTGCCAGTCACGGAGTAAAGAAAGATGAGTGGAGGTGCCATAATGCAGGTAGGTCAGGCGCCTTCTTTTAGGTCAAATTCCTACAGTTGGCATGAACAGAACAAGCAGTTTCGAGTTAACCAACTAACGTTCGGGTTCTTTGAAATATTTGTCAACGATTTTTGGTACTACAAAAACTGGTCGGGTCCAAGGAAGGCGTACAAGGGCGAAAACAGTAACGTTCCTCGTCCCCCGCTCACAAGTATTTTGGCGCGTTACTTTCTAAGGCGATTTTCCATTATGACATCTCCGCTATTAATTTCGTTCGCTATGTTTCCAGTGCAATGCTTGGTTATTTTCCTCAGATGACTCATTGTTGCATGGGAAACTGCATTATAGCATGCGCTGTGTTTTTTTGTGTTCATCTTGAAAGATTTTATAAATAGATCTTAGACGTTATTCTTGCTAGCTAAGTACTTAATGGCTGCACGTGTAGATCGCTATAATCAACGCTTGGTAAGTTTGGTCTGTGGATGGGTGACCATCTTGTCATGACGATTTCCTCCCTGTTTTGGAAAGCACGTTAAATTAGTGGATCCCGGCTGTCATTTGAACATCTTTAGCAGTCGTACCGTGTAGACTGAAGCCAGATCGTCTAACTTATTAGGGATGCATTTGGTTTTAGGAGGTTGATAGGTTGATGATAAATAGTGACGTTTAAAGGAGTTTTCTGTACTGACCATTATCTATTCTCACATAATTTTACTCCATCCAAATTGATTGAATTGATAAACCATATTTAATAAAAGACGGACTGCAAATATTCGCAAAGACAACCTAAAAAAGATCTTCATGCCATATTGAATCTTTAAAACTGCGTTCACATTTTGACGTCAATACACTGCAAAAAGATTTAACATCTATTTTTGGGCAACAATCATTTTTGCGGTACGTTTAAATTCATTTCGTGTCTAAATGAAACGTCACAAGCACAGTCTTCATCCAAAAAACTACGTAAACGCAGTAAAACTGATTTATAACCCTATATTTTTGTTTACATAAACAGTGCTAGAGTAACTTTCTACTGTGATGTACGAGTAGATTTGCATAGTCGCATAGAAAGTGAAACTGTGATGGTATGGTATAATACCACGTAATGTCACATTAGAAATGAACATTTTGTAAGTGTAGGTACCTACTTCGCGTATGTCGTCACGGTATTTATTCACGGAAAGTGTTATGAGATAAGAATCATTATATTCAAACGAAAGAGTAGCGTTTAACAGTTCTATTTGGCAAGTCATACTTCTGATTACAAACACTTGACTTCATCGGTTTAGAAAATTATGAAACATATTTATAGTAGGTATCATTTATGGTCCTGTTAATTATGTTATATCAATAACAGAAAAGATGAGAGGCATGCGTGTTCTGGTATCTGGTATAGACATGATGTAATGGGAAAGGGACGGAATTCATGGTTCAAATAAGTTGTTGAATATGGATGTAGAGCAAAGAAAAGAGTGAAGGGTTATATGTAGAGAGAATAGGGGCGAAAAAGTATTGGACCAACCCTAAATAGATTTTCTAACAGGGATAGGAAGAATACTAGACGGTGTATAAGATTGGGCTCGTAAAAGAAATGTTATATTGTCCAAGAATTGTTATATGAATTCTAACAAAACCTGTAAACAAAATTATTAGTATCGATTGTAAATCGGTCCTTCGGCACGAAAAGATTGATCGTATTCATAATTAATTTAAATGTTTAATAATAAAACATATCGAGTGGTTTGCGTTGCAAATGTTTCTGAGGTGTATAAAACCTTTGACGTGGGAGTGTACAAACGATAAAATTAATTCGTCTACCCACTTGTGGACTAATAGATCTGTACTCATTTTGGAAACGAGACAGCTATGATAAAGTAGGTATTTTGATGTGTTAGAACAAAGGTAAATTAAAGTGCTAAGTGTTATTACAGAGCCAAAATTTTTAGTCATTTTACTTTGTTTATTTCACTAATCTTCCCTACCAATTATAAATACACAAGCAACTCTGTAGTCTTTGGTTGAGCCCGAGAAAAGACTCAACCAAAGACTAATTTTGAAACGGTAACGAAAATTGTTTCTCCCGAGAAGTGGATGACATAGTTGGGAATAGCTCGTAAATTAGCGAATCCTGTTGACGAAAGTTCGTAAAAGAAATAAACAGATATAATAAATATGTTTTCAAAAATTAAGTGTGATGACAATTTAATAAATTGATTCCAATTCACCGACCATATAAAACTCACGCTCAAAATAAAACTGAAAAAGGACCCAGCGCGTACATTCACTTGTACATTTAATGCCTTATATTCATTTTCCCATTGTTGAGTACTCGCTGGAAATGAGACCGACCACCCACGGATGTGACGTCACGAGCCGGGTAAAAACGTGGGTAGGTTTGTTACGTCATTCGTAATGTTCACAGTATTGGGTATTGGGGTTGGACTACTGTTGATTGATTGTAAAATTAAGTAGAATGTTGATTTTACTTGTTTTATTAAAATTTTGTCGCCTCCAACAGATATCTGTGGAGATCTAAGGGGGAGGCCTATGTTCAGCAGTGGACGTCCTATGGCTGAGATGATGATGATGATGATGAATTAGAATTTGTTATGAAAAAAATGTCTGGTAAATTGTGTCTTGTGTTTTAATTACATAGAGGTAGGGCTATGTAGGCAGTGTTTTTTTTTATTGAGACTAATAAAACACATGTAGACATTCATATCGGATTCCATTAGAATTACTGAAGTCTTGACGTATTAAAAAAGTCTGGATCGAAAACTTCACCAAACGAACAACTTACATACTTAATCACCAAAAAGACGAACATACAGTCGACGTACTTAATTGATGTCTTGTTGCTATGCCTAATAAGCAGTAAGGCGTGCCTGCCTCAGATTTGCAAATACCCCACCCACGTGACCCGGCCTTGGGAAGCCTCACTCGAAACTCACAACTTGACTATCGTTTAAATAACGTAAGTATCTCGGAAACATGCGGGCTGTTTGCAGAAAATGACCCGAAATAAGTAGGTTTGTATCACGTTTTTAAGTTAACAAAATTAACAACAAGGTTGATGTGTAATGAGTGTCAAAACGGACTAAAACAATAACTGGTCTCTCCTAGCAATATATGTAAACCTAAAGAAATATAACAAATTCACGTTTTCCTAAAGGCTATATAAAATCCAAAAATAATATCTGTACCAACCCCTGAGAGCTTTAAACAGTACTTAAGATTAGTCTTTTGAATATTAAAAGTAAACAAGAAAACTCCTGAATAATTCTAGCTTTAATATTTTCTTTGTCGTCTACCAAACTTTTTACGAAATCCTACTCTATGCACCTACTTACATATAATAGAGTCAGCAAACCATTTATTAATGATAAATAAAGCCGACTGCGGCAGGATGTGGCAACTGACCATCTTTCTATGGTTCACGACCTTAAAATCTTACCACAGACTGGCCTCCACTACCATCGGACCTTTTCTACCTACGTGCCTCTCTGATTTTGCAATATTGATCATCTATGCACGGTGTATTCAAATATTGCACTAATTGCCTCGATATACAACCGTGCCATGGGCAGATTTTATAATAATTTCGCTCAGCCATTTTGCCATTTGAATATGCTAATATCTGACCTTCAAATTACAATATTGAGCCATATTTTATTAATGAAGCGAAAACTTCTTAAAATCACAAAATCTATTATTCAATATCACGAAGCCGGTCTTAAATATTATCCGTAATTTATTCTTCGTTATAACTTCTTAGGCCTTTATTTCAGTCAAGCATTTTACGCGTGATTTTCTCACAAAAAGTTCTTTGCTGTCCTGTTTTCCTAAGGATTTCATCTTGCTCTTCTACACTTGAAATAACACACCGAACCATCTTTTTGACCGATGACCACTCACTCATCCGTGACATTTCTTAAACACAATCAAATATAAATCAGAAGTTGAGAAACGCCTTGCAAACCATCTCAAACACGACCTCCATAAATTGCCTTAAGCTTAATAAAAACATTATGTTGCCGTAGCTAGGGGTTAGTCAAAAACATTCCCCCGAGATTGTTCCTTTACGAAATAACCAGAAGGCCATGTAATCATAACAGTACCTAATATGCCGCTTTGTACACGATTTTCTTGTTAAATTAACTTACAAAATTAAATGTTCAGTTTACAGGATTGTTATAAGTTCCAAACTATATTAGTGGGCTGATGTTTAAGTACTTAAGTACATATTATGAAATTTGTAAAGCCTTTTGGGCTAAGTTGACTTAGAATTTGTAACTGAGTTTAATTATTTTTGTCAAAAATAAAGTTGACGTATAATGGATGTGGGAAATTTTTAATTATTATTATAATTTTGTTTGCCTGACAAAGGTCACTTACATTTTTGGAGGCGTTTTGAGCTTAATCCTTAACCTTATTTTGTTGACTGAACGATTTAATATGCAAACACATAAATGAAATGATACCATAGATAAACGAATGCAATCAGAATCAATACCAGGACATTAATTTGTAGCTACGTCCTTAACAGTAAGTTCTTACAAAAAATATAGGATTTCGCATGTTTTTATTAGACAGGGATTCTTAAGCCGGTATTTGATAACATCATGATGTCATACACAATGACATCATGTTTGACAAGCTCTTTGCATTTACGTGCAATTTTAGCACCGTGTGTTACTTGATAATGAAATCCGTTTTGTATAAAAAATCGACGTAATACGGAAAGTTTCTCGTCTTGAAAGATATTTTTCGCAAAAACTTCTCCCAAACAACAATACGTCTTCTTCAGGATCTAGTTATTCGATTTTTATTCAGCGCTTCTCTTCGTCCATAACATTGTTTCCACGGAGTACGGAAAGATGCGAGGAGATGCCATAATGCAGGTAGATGAGGCGCCTTCTTCTAAGATCATAAGCATGACCAAAACGATCAGTTACGAGTGAACTACGTTCGGGTTCTCTCAGACATCTGACAATGATGCTCGATATTACAAAAAATGGTCGGGCCCAAAGAAGGCGTATAAGGGCGAAAACAGTAACGTTTCTCGTCCCTTGCACACCCACATTTTGGCACACTACTTTCTTAGGCGATTTTCCGTTATGGCACCTCCGCTAGTCATTTTGTTCTCCATGATTCTTTCTTTTAGGAATCGGCAGCATCAATATTTCCCGTTCCGTAATGACTATCCATTTCTCTCCTGATGTTATTAGTACTTACTATAAATGGATAGCTGAGCAGTCTGTCCGGTGGTTTTTCCTTGTTTCAAATTTATTTTTATCGATATAACCTTGACACTGAGCTTTATCGCTTTTCAAATTGTCTAATATATTTACCAGAAAGTGCTTAGAAGATATTGAACCTTTAATTATTGTCTTAGATCAGACCTACAAATGACATCAATATTTTTAGTCTTACTAAAAAAAGTATTAAAGACCATGATCTCTCGGAAATGAGAGTTCCTCGGAAGTTCTTTGGAAGTAACATTAAAGAATTTTATTTATTAACTCTAACGACTGGTAGAGGAAAAAGCGTTCTGCTGCAAGCAGAATAGTTTAAACTTAAATGCAGAAAGAAATAGACCACTCGAACGATTCTGTTGATGACGAAATAAAACGATTTTTCATTTAAGAAGTGTGTTCAATTAATTATGTCCATTAGTACAGATAAAATATTTTTCTTGTCCCAAATAAATTAGGCCTCGTTTGAGGCGTCGGTTGCCGCTCATAAAAACAATAATGATGAGGAAAATTAATAGCGTTTGAAGTTAATTCAGCACCAAATGTCATTGACCTTTCCTACATTATGATTTGTTATGTAAGCGGTAGTATTCATTTGTTATGCTTGTCTGTGTTTTGGAAATCAAGTTAATTTAGTGGGATCCGACTGTCATTTGAACACATTAGCAGTCGTTACAGATAGTCAGAAACCAGAAAGGCTGACGACCATTCTTATCAAGGGGGTATTGGATTGCCTAAGTAACTGGGTTGAGGAGGTCAACCAGGCAATTTAACCATGTAAACGCTGGTACTCTACTGCACCTGTTTAAACTGGAAGCCGAAAGTTGGGAAACGGCTCTGCAGATGATGATTCTGGTCAAAATGGCAATAGTTATAATGTTTTATTATTTTAATCTCAGACCTCGTGTTCGCTCTTATATTTCTAATCTGTAGTCGATACAATATAGAAAGAAAGAACTATATCAGCTGTCATTGATAAGGCTGCAGCGAGTTATCTCAGATAGGGAACCGCCCACTGGCGTATGACGTACTACCACATCCACCCACCTAATTGCACGGTCCTATTGATTTTATATAAACTGTCAGTGCTCCACACAA
Organism: Helicoverpa armigera; assembly: GCF_030705265.1. Classification (NCBI taxonomy): domain Eukaryota; kingdom Metazoa; phylum Arthropoda; class Insecta; order Lepidoptera; family Noctuidae; genus Helicoverpa; species Helicoverpa armigera. The sequence goes on along the minus strand of NC_087145.1, from coordinate 2,511,483 downwards.
CATATATGGGATAGAGTATTTGCTAAACGAAGAGAAAACTCATTGGTTTTAAAAAAATAGTGACTGTGTGTGTGATTGTTTTGTGAATTCGTTCTGTGATAAGATAAAATGAGTGTAAGAAGTTTGAAAATGGCCAATAAATTGTTTTCGTATGTTTGTGTTTCTGAGGAGTGCGAGTGCGGTTATAAAAGGTGAGTTTTTTCAAGTTTTTGAGATGGAATTTTCGCGAGTTATGGACTTAGACTGGGAATAAGTTGGGATAGTTGTAATAATGTCTTGCTTACATCTAGTAAACAAGCCTTTATGTAAATATAGACACAGCTCAGCTACCAAATTGTTTCAGGAAGCAATTTGAGCCTTTATTACGTTGTTTTGTACTCAAAAAGCCAACAAGACAACTCATTTTGGTAGAAGAATAGGTACTATATTATCCTTACTTTTATATTTATATGAGAACTGAAATCATTTGTTTTTTTTTACGGTTAAATGGCTATTGCCCATTTTCACCAACAAATACTTAATAAGAGCATTTGGGGAACACTTAATACGAATTCCGAAAAGTTTAAGTGTCCCTTATTATTGGGGGAGCCCTTAGTCTAAGTGACATTTAGTTAGAGAAACGTTAAGAGATTGTTGGTGAAAACGGGCATAACTGATTCAAATGACTTTTGTAATGGAGATCAGTGGTATCCTAAAAACAGTTCTAGGTGGCTTTTTATCCAAGTGCGGTAATAACTTTCCCGGAAACGGATGAAAGTTTCGAGAAACAGCTGGTTAAATTCTTCCAACATTTCTAGGACCGAGTTTTGGTTTCTTTTAAATTTTCCGTAAAACGGTAAAAGTCTAGACTAATGAATGTAAAGGGTGCAGTAATATGTATATCATTTTGTATAAAAAATCATAGTAATTTGAATACTAATGTGATTAAGATGTTGCATAAATGCTTTAACATATTTACATATGAAATGTGAAAATGGATAGATATCAAACAGTTGATGTGACAGGAAATGCAAAAACCTAGACATAGACAAGGAAGGAAGTAAACAATATTGTATAAGACAAACAGTGTAACAGTTTTATATAATCAAAAAATGTCAACGAATCCAGCTGTTTGACCTTTTGCAAAAAGAAAGCATTGCACTCAGGTACAGATATAAAGCAGACGATAAAAAGACCTGAATTACAATTATATAATCCAGGTTGAAACCTGTTGGTCGTTGGTACTGGATCAGTAAAGTACCCAGGTGATATAGATCACGTAACTTAAGGTCTTAAGCCTAGTGCTCAATAAAATGGAACTAGAAATGAAACTGCCGATGTAAGTACCTTTCGCAAGCGGTTTAACTGAATCCCATGGAAACGCTCATCCGGATAAAACCATAGCCTTCTTATTCTAATGGGCTACCTAAAACTAAAAATTACAGTAAATTAATGTCTTAATATCAAAAGAAGGTGAAGGTCGCATTTCATGAAGATAATAGAAGATAAGAGGATACTAAGAAGTTTTATTATATATCCTAAAAATAAACTACATTATAGTACTTCTAGTACCGGGTTCCATTTATCCATTTAGTACCGGGTTCAAACTGTTACGTTCTACTTTAAAGCCACGTTTGCACTAAGGCTAATAAACCCGAGTTTACATTGACTGTGGCCTCCAGATACTGCAGCCAGTTTAATTACTCTCCCAGTGTAAACTGCGCTTTATGTAATTTATATAAAGCTTCGACTTTTATCTCTACACATTAGTTTACACCATAAACGTCTTAGCAAGACGTAATGTCAGGACTGGAGGCTTTAATTCTTGTTCAGGTAATTTCCGTAATGCGCGTAATAAATATGGCTGGACTGTTGTATAACGTGGAGCTAGTGTAAGTTGTGTAGCTAGTATTGATACAGCTTCTAAAGCTTGACTGTGGATTGCTATAATGTATCTTTCCGTTTATTGGTTACCTAGGGATAGAGGTTTAACATAGCTTCATACAAGTAGTGTCCAATCTCTTGTACCTAATCAGAACATTAGATAGATCAGCGTATAGAAATTTGCAGTATATGGTATTTACATTTTTATTTGCTATCGTCTTCCTTGTCATTTACTTATCTATCCTTGAAATTATCCAAAATGTTGGTTTAAAACTTCATCTATATAAACATGGCATCCCGATCGCATACATAGTTGTTTGTATGTAAACTCGACATCTGCTCTTCAAAAGTATTTGCTGCTGAAAAAGCTACATGTTTGAACAAAATTGGAGCATGAAGTTCGATATTGACGACGTATATTTTCCCCGATCTCTGAGGGAATAAAAAGTTTCGGAATCAGAAACTATGAGGAGTATTTGGAAATTTTGTACGTCAATATTTCAAAAGTATGCTCTTGCTTACAACACGCACTAGCTTCTGCCAACGGTTTCGCTTCTGTTCCATGGGAACTACTGGCCGTACCGTGATAAAATATAGCTTATGTTACTCGGTATCGGGAGGAGTCTGGCTTTCCAATAATGAATGAATTTTTCATATCGGTCCAGTAGTTTCAGAGCCTTTAGGGTACTAACAAACCAACACAAATGCTTTATTATATTAGTGTGCATAGAGTAATATAACTTACTTATGATTTTTATATTCAGTTACTTAGCGTATAGACTGAACGGTACATTTGAATGTGAACCAAATCTCCAACGCGGTCTCACCTTGAAACACTGATCGAATTACGATCGCTCACACTAAGAAACTCAAATGTCATCTAATTAATACTTGAAATAAGATATTTGTGCAACAAACGTCCTACTGGTCTTGTTCCTAAAACATACTGGCGCGATACTTCGCACAGAGAATTTGCAACATTACCGTTGGGAAATAATTAATGCACCATAGCATGTGGTCTGAATTCTGATTGCTGCGATCACGAATGAGCCTCTCGAATATTCAGTTATTTGAGACAGTTTGCGTACGTTTCCGCTACAATAGCTTGGATTTTTAGGGTTTCGTAACCAAAGGGTAAAACGGGACCCTATTGTTTTCGCTCCTTTGTCCGTCTGTCACCAGGCTGTATCTCATGAACCGTCATAGTTAGAGAGTTGAAATTTTCACAGATGATGTATTTCTGTTGCCGCTATAATAACAAATAGAATAAAATAAATATTTCTGGGGGCTCCCATACAACAAACTCAAATTTTTTTGCTCGTTTTCTAAATAATGGTACGGAACCCTTCGTGCGCGAGTCTGACTCGCACTTGGCCGGTTTTTTAAATAATGGTTGACATACATTTATGTAACTATACTCTTGTTGTTTAACGGAGTGGCTGTTACAGTTAGTGTTCATGTTGAACTTGTTATTTTATTTTTGGATTAGGTAAGCAGTATATTGCTTGTATGTTTCGCGATTTCGTTCTAAGCGATGTTACATTAATTTAGGTTTAGCCAAGATCAGTAGTGAAGTTGATGTCTTTCAGCTAAATTGATGAGAATTTTTAATTGATACTCAATACTTGAATAAATGTTCCTGTGTTAGCACAAGCTCAGTAAGGGTTTAAGGATTTACTGAGCAAAAGGTCATTTCTGAAGATCATAATTTATGGATAGTTTTCTAATTAATCTCTCTGTAAAGTCAAAAGCTGATCCTTTATGCTAATCACCAATTAGAATTTTAAAGTAAATTATATAGTTTATTCATAAGTGGCCTTCGGAAATCGTTTCTGAAAGGATCAAGGGGATTTCGTAATTTTGAAAATTCTATTTCCCTTCTCTCGAATGAACCTTATTTCCATGTTAATCTGTTATCGAAACCAATTACACGAGATTATGTTTTATAATCTTAAATCGATTTTTAGTTGGGTGTTAATTTTTACTCAATCGACTAGATCATTAATGTATGAAAATATTTAGGTAAACAATATTTAGGTAACATCTATTTCAGATAGAGACATAAGTAATTGTGATAAAAAATCGAAAAAAAAAAACGAACAAAAAAATAACATTTGACACAAACAATAAGCGTTTCATGTCTCCAAAGACTTAACTAGGTCCTGCCACAGATTAGAAAATACACGTTAATTAAGCTTCTGTGACATAGTAACTTGTTACTAGATATTACTCAGCAAACTAGCGCAGATTATACTGACTAACGAATCAACATACTCAGCTTAGAAATTCCCAAGGCAGGTTGCTATTCGAGAAAAATCGGACGTGGGCCCAAGGATCTTATTCGAATGGTGTAGTATAATAAGTATAATTTTTCACTGTTTCTGTTTTAACTTATGTTTTAAACATAAGCTATCTTATTTATCAGTATATAATAAAAAAGATTCAAAGGAGGATAGGTCATCTTACCACTTAGCTATCTTAGATAACTAAGAATTAAATTACCAATACTCTACTGAAAAATATTTTCTTAATTCTTGAATTATACCGCAGGTTCTTAAACAGCATATTATTATGGCTTCAGGAATATTAAGTATCGTATAATATTAATTTAGTTAATAAATAAGTCTTCTTGTGGCACTAAATTACTAACGCAAATACATTATCTTTTTTTTTCGTCTTTTTGTTTGTTTAAATAGGTAAGTGTCTTTGAAGTGGCTGGCTGTCATGGAACACCTTTGACAGTCGTTACGAGTAGTCAGAAGCCAGTAAGTCTGACACCAGTCTTACATAGGGGTATTGCGTTGCCCGGGTAACTGGGTTGAGGAGGTCAGGCAGTCGCTCCTAGTAAAACACTGGTACGCAGCAGATTCTTGTTAGAGAGACTAAAAGCTTACCCCTATATAGTTGGGAAAAGGCTAGGCAGATGAAGTTTCTTTTAGTTTTTCAAATGATAAGTGTAAAACCATACATAGGCATGCGTTGCTTAGATAAGCTTGAATAAAATAAAAGGTATATACTTTACCCTTACATTTTCGCAGGCATATCTAAACAGCTACATAGAGATGTGAACGATGCTCAAAACTTCTACATACATAATACTCTGTGTCGCGTGACGTGTCTAGTTTCTGGAATGTCACACACAAACTGAGTAAACATGAAACATCAAAAGGGCACGTTACATCCCTGCAGAAATGTTAAGGTATGTTTCTGTAGCGAGAACTTTGTACAAAAACCGGCCAAGTGCGAGTAGGACGCGCATGAATATGTAACTTATTCACAAAATGGGTAAAAAGATTATGTATGTGTAGTGTCCCTCTAAAATATGAATTTGTTTTAGTTTTCATTTCAGTATTTGCTGTTATAGAGGCAACAATTATAATACGTGTTGTGCGAATATTTCAATCCAGGTAAAAAATTAGGAAGTGTGGTTTTTGAGTGTGCTGTCTTTTGTAATTATTGACGTGAAAAAGTGCTTATCTAATTAATGAAAGCATACCTGTTTTCAGTAAATGATTTTGAATTTGAATATGATTACAGACTTACAGCGAAGTCTTAATAATAGTGCGCTGTTCTACTCCTTACGTTACGGACCCCTAAAAACCCAGTTGATACGCGTTACTACTCGAAAATGTTTGTGTTTATCGATGTATTTCCCAGGCGGTTGGGTTGGCATGTTTATAGTTCTTTTCTTTTGCTCGATACAGTTTTTTCCTTGTATTATAACTACATCAAAGCTTTCTAAGTAGGTTGAATCATGGACGTTTCCCTAATTAGAACAATCTGTCCTTAATTCATTAGTAGTGGGCCGTAGATCTGTCATATTCAGAATGTTGACCTGATTATGAGCGATATTCTGAGTCCATATCTATTTCCGTATAAAAACAAGACGCCTACTCGAAAAACGGCCAATGAGTTGTTAGTAACATTAGAAAAACATGCATTAGTTAATCTTATGCAAGAAACGCGGAACTTAAAACACGCTTTAACCCCTTTTTGAGGTAATATCAACAAATCAGCCTTGAAGATCTGGCTATCGTTTATCAATACTTGCATTGAAGGAACAAAATTAAAGGCCCATTTTCAGGAACAAGATAAACCCTCGATTTAGGAAAACAGTTGTTTATAATTAAACATGCAATAGCCAAAGATAAATATTTTATTTAAGACTTGTGTAACGATAGATTGCCAGAGCAAGTTTGGACGAGGGTTTTACGAAAATTCACTCTAAAATAGGTAACAAAATATCATTAACAAATCATTCACTCCGCAGGCCTGGCTATAGTTAATCAATACCTGCATTGAAGCAACAGTAACCAAACGTAACACAGTTAAAGGCCTTGTAAGCATCAAAGCACCGCTCTCCGTTAACATGCGACGGTTACCGTCCAGTCCAGTTTACTCATGGAGAACAAAATAACTAATGGAGGTGCCTTAACGAACTCGACAGTTCGTTTTGTGTTGTTATTGTCGGCTGCGAGATTGTTCTAAAGAGTTACCGCGGCCCTGGTACATAAAAGGCCTACGACGGAACACGACGGTTTTTAGTCAGTAAGAGTCTGACACTCCCTCACCGCTGCCAACCCACAGCGGGAGGGGATAACTGATGATTTTTGACGTCGTTAAAAAAAATCGTCGACTGATCGGAGTCTCACAGAACCCGAACGCGTGGTTAGTTCCCTCGTAGCGTCGTTTTGGTCATGCTCACATATGACCTAGAAGAAGGCGCGTGACCTACCTGCATTATGGCATCTCCGCTCATCTTTCCTTAGGTACTCTGTGGGTTTATTGGAACGCGACTAGCATATATTACTGAACGGAATTAACTGGTGATTCTAAGTGGCTTGATGCTCTTTGCAACATGATCGATGGTGATTTAGAGTAACTGATACTGTAGCTAATTGGGTCTGTAACTAGGTGATTTTATCGAGGAAGATGTATTTATAGACGTGTTATTATTAATTGCAATTTGTATGAAATTATTGAAATAGAATAATTTCCATGAAGTTGGTCCTCTTCAGTAGCCTATAGGAAAATGAGTTCAACTGAATACATTAAGTGAGTTAAATCCCCTCAGTTATTCGATAAAGTCAGGTATTAGAACATTTATATTGGGACTCCCATTGGTCTCAAATCCCAATCTTTATTGTGCCTGGCCTTTGTACCGGAAAGTCACTCTAAAAATAGGTTAATCTCGGTAAAAAACCAACATGTTGCTATGCTGACCACTTTTGGTCTTGCCTTTTTACGCCTACTTGCTAAATAAATATCAATTTTAACGTCACCAAAAATAGTAATAGGCCCTTGACGTCGGATTGAGCGTTATATGTTGCCACAAATAAAATAATATGTTCTGTGCTATAAAGAGTTTCTCCGTGCCTAATGATCATTTACTTGACGTACTAAAAAGTTACGTTCACTTACATCATATTTCTCAATCCAGCTAAATTAAATGTTTTTTGCCATGCAACAATGCAGTTAATAAAATAGTTATTTAGATTTAATTATTGCACATTAAAATAACTGTTAAAATTATAATTGGAATTTATTGTGATCGAGTATCAAAAACAATCATTAAAATCCCACCAAAAACATTAAATGTAAAAAAAAGCCAAGCCTCTACGCAATTTTTCCACCGTAAAAAGTTGTGAGATCGCATAGAAGCCAAGTCCTGTTCAACTTTATTTGTAATAATAAATTAATATTTTGTGACTATATCAATAGTTTTGTTCAAATTTCAATAATATTGTCTTGGCCATGAGCACAAGTTAAAAGTCGCTCCTTGTGTATCCCCGTGTAAATACCGTTGGATTGATAAATTTATATATGGACATGATTTTACGATTGGACTGATTATGGACTGATTGGAATTTGAGATCACGATAGACTGAACATGCGCCATAGTACATGTGCAGTTCATTGATGTTGGATGACTGTCGGTCATTTAATAACAATAAACTAAAAGTATTTAATTCTGTGATTTTAAACTTCATGTTTGACTTTCACCTCTTCCAGATATGCTGTATTATATATATTTATAGTTTATTGTGCTCATGGCCAAGACAATATTATTGAAATTTGAACAAAACTATTGATATAGTCACAAAATATTAATTTATTATTACAAATAAAGTTGAACAGGACTTGGCTTCTATGCGATCTCACAACTTTTTACGGTGGAAAAATTGCGTAGAGGCTTGGCTTTTTTTTACATTTAATGTTTTTGGTGGGATCTAATTTATTTTTTGTAGGTCTCTTTCTTATATAACAAATTAAACAAATAAAGTATATAACAAATTAAATTAGCTTACATGCAACTTACTAAATATATTACAAACTAAATATGTAAACCTAAAGTAGCACGAAAAATGCATTTTTTAAAAATAAAGTAATAACTTTTCGAAATCGTCGAATTTTCGAATCGAATATCTTTTAGAATCAAAGGGGTTTATTTCAGAGATAGATGGCACTATCACATGAAATTATTTTTTTTTTTAAGTACTACTTATACTGAGCTATGTAACGAAACCATAGCGCGATTTAGACCACGATAACGCCATCTATGAGCGAGCATGGAGTATTTATCGCACTGCATTTATATAAAAGATTTTATCATTATTCATTTCATTTAACCTAGCTTTTTTATTCAAATGTATTTAATTCATATGTAATACATAATAATAACAATATACCACACTGTGTAACAATAAAACAAATAGTAACATTTTGTACATAAATAAATAACAAAGTTATCAATGCAGTCAAAATTCATACACAATCTTCTTGAAAAACCGCAAATATAAATTTGTTTCCTATTTTTTATTAATTTTTAAGGTTTTTATAATTTTCCCTTTATATGTAGCTAATAACCTGTCTTGGTGCTAAATTTGAAGGTTCTCAGTTTGCTAGAAGTACCTTAGACTTTTGATGATCGGTCAGTGAGTGAGTCAGTGACAAAATGGTGTAACTTTGATCGCTCATAACTCGTAAACTATTTATTCAAATGTCTTGTAATTTTGAGACTGAGCTTGTTCTAATACTTATTCTTGGTCATCGAAAATCTAAACTATTAGCTTTGTTCACATGGAAGATACAGGGGGCTGAAATAGCCGCGAAACGCTTCGAGAAAAGATGGTACGGCCGTGCCCGCTTTGCTCGAGTCTTGGCTGGGGCACTGCCGTGCCCTCAGATATCATCATTGTCATTAATTGAAATTGTTTCGTGTTTATTATTGGTATGACTATCAAGCGATCAAATATCGAATTGAAACGAAACTTCAATGTCACATACAGAATCGACCAACATTTGAAATACTAGCTCGATTTCATCAAACATTTTGTCTTCGTTGTTTTTCGCAGGTGCGCTTTACCACCTGTCGCTTACAATCAAACGAGTAACATGTTTGTTACCAAACTCGTATGAATCGTACTATTCACCTGTTCTAGACAGATAGCTTAGGTACAGACAGAAGAGTTCTTCTCCATAAAATCCACCTTTTTTTACGGTGCAACTAGCTATTGACGTTTCTTAAGCACCTGTAATAGGTAGGTATATCTAAATATATAAAACTCAAAGGTGACTGACTGACTGACTGACTGACATAGTGATCTATCAACGCACAACTGAAACCACTGGACGGATCGAGCTGAAATTTGGCATGCAGATAGATGTTATGACGTAGGCATCCGCTAAGAAAGGATTTTGATCAATTCTACCCCCAAGGGGATAAAATAGGGGATGAAAGTTTGTATGAAACTTGCCCACGCAGACGAAGTTGCGGGCAACAGCTAGTATGAAATAAAAACCTTGAAAACTTTAAGACGCCAGCAGGTGTTAACCTACCCGAATCTGTAAAATTTTATTATTCGTAAATTAAAATTCCACCATTGTTATACGATTGAAAATCTATTGAAGAAATTTGACAGATTGAGGTAGGTTGATGTCTATACGATCTGTACGGTGGCTACGCAAAGGGGTAATTGTAGCAGTGGGTCAACCGCAGTCCGTTGCGCCGGCGCCGCATAAATGTTTCCAATACCTCGAATCACTTGTGCGTTGACTAACAACATCCTTCACTTTACTAGGTAAATGATCTTCTCGATTTCCCCACGCAAGGACATAAGGACCAACTTTTTTTGGTCCTTTCAGTGCTTCCGTAGCCAAAGGTTTTATAACTAAAGTTATTGACATAATTCACGCCATTATATCAATACCAAAACTCGTTTTACAATTAGTCGCAGCCAATAAACAAAATAAAACAATTAATATGTCGCTTGACATGTTCTATATTGGTCAATAAAATGTACAATGTTATTAAAAAGCGATCGCAGTCGCATTCGGTCAGCGTAGGACCGGTTCACAAACGACCTTGCGTCCGCGCACGTTCACTTACTGATCTATAGATTGAGGCTTCGTAACATTTGTTTATTGGTCGTTTTGTACAGATATGGTGACTGGTCTTTCTTGACTTTTACACAATTCTCTAAGCAATTTTAAGTGTTTCTAATATTCTCAAGGTAGTTATTTCGCTTCACGAATCATCTATACGTAATGTCTTGCAAATAACCTCACTCATTATGGCGATCAAGTGTTCGTGCGTGAGTGTCATCAGCTAAAGTAACACCGTGCCATTGACCTTCGTGTACAAACACATCACCTTGAGGCTCCATTGTATCAGATTCACAGCTGTTCCAGGCTGTTTGTATAAAGTGACGCACTAACACTTGCTTTATGTAGCGACAGGTGGTCATTTGCCCAAGTTGTCAGGCTTCGTACCAAACGCGGACAGGAAGACCAGATGGCAAACGTTCCCAGAGATGTCCTGTTGCATGTAACTTTGTCATGTGTTAACATAACGAAGCTGAACATGCATTCCGGTATATCTGGTTACAGCTCACAACAGCCCACTTGATTACCTGTCAGTTATATCTGCTTTTCCCCTATCAATATGTACGTGTTTACTGGCCATCGAGCAAAGAAACTGACCGTCTCTTAGAAAGCATTTCTTCAGTCTTTCAGCAAAAACAGCGCTTTTAATACTTATTCCAACGGTTTTGTGCGCAAGAGTGTTGCTTTCTCTCAAGCGACGCGTCGCTGACTACGCATGCGCCAGGCCAGTCGCTCACGGCCGTTCAGTGGGGCCGCACGCGTCGGTGTATCAGAATTTCGCGAATCGAACAGTCGGCGGGTCGTTCCGCCGCCTTACGTCAGAAGCCAGTGTTACAGTGTCCACAGTGCAAAAACAAATATTTTGTGATCAAACACTTGGGACTTACCAAGGTTAGCAGTGTTGTGTTGCAAAAACAGGAGGATCTCAAGTGTATATTTTTTTTGCTCAGCCATCGTCACGCGGTTTGACTCTTTTTTCTATACGTTTCTTATTTGTGATTCTGTAATTGTGTTCGTAATTATTCTCGATTGACGTAAGGACGTTCCAGTTAGATGATCTTCCGATTCATCATAATCTTAGTTCTACATTTCTGGGCTATTGTCTTTCCAAGATACTTTGTTAACATCGACTTCTAGTTTGTCCAGTTAGTAATGAATGCCGTTTTAGAAATACAGCTCGTTTAATATGGAAGAGCTTATGCGTCAGTTGCTTAAAACGAGATTTGAGTAGGAAGCTGTATCTCGGGAGTAAATCACCTTGAGATCCGGTATCACACAACCGAACAGTTGAAAGTGAAACGATTTATATAAATCTGTTCATTATCGAATATTTACTATTTTGATGATATAATCAAAATAATAAAACAAAAGATGATACAACAAAAAATCAGATATAAATAATGTATTTATTTTTGTTATATCTAGGTTTGAAACCGCCTTGCTAACGATGTACGAGTACCTTTAACAACTTGTGATATGACGTTTTCAAATGGTATAAATAATTATAACATAAATACTGTCACGCAGAATAAACGTGAATCTGATAACAGAATCATTATTGCTAGGTATGTCTAATAATAGCTAATTACACACTTTGACGCGGAACTTCACGAAAATGTCCAACCAAAAGGTTCACTTTATAGTATACCTATGTATGTTTAGTTTGATTTCACAGGTTTTTAGCTCTTAATGCTCTTTGTGTATGTAAAATTCCTGCTTTGCTTAAAAATCTAGATACACGGAACCTTGTAGAACATTCGAAAAAACTGGCAATGCAACCGCAAGGCTTAGTCAAATATATAATACCAAAATTTTTGGATTTTCTACGCAGAGGTATCCCATGACATCTCGTGTGTAGCTATTTTGGCACTTCACATATTTTTGATGTGATAAATATCATACTGTCAAAGTTCCTTATAATTGTTATTCGTCGTCAAAGCAAAAACTGTGATCGATAAGTATTTGTCACAATATTAAACACAAAATATTTCTCACGGCTTATCGAGAAGTTTATCAGACTCACAATCCATGAGACGTGAGATAAAATGACTGAAATGATAAACAGAGAACATTTCCACATAAAGCCTTTAAATTAGGTCAGTGATGATATGTGGGATAAATAAACAATCACCGTCTAAACTCTTTCTCGTCTAAGTCTAAACCACAGATTTAAAAAGATATGAAAGTAAAAGTAACTGATCGAAATAAAAGTATCAAAATATATAAGTAATTCCCTCAGATATAACGGGATCGTTTGAGGTTCCAAGTCAAACAATTTCTGAAACAGATTACATTTACAAAAGACGGCTCCTTCGAGGCTTTTACCGCTCAGTTAACTTAAAGATTTGCGGCATAAAGAATCCTCAAAAATATTTCTTTAAGGAGTTTTGATAAAATTATAACGGCTGTACTTTGCAACTTGGGAAAAGTTTTGGCTACCTTGTATTTTAAATCTCGTTGGAATAATAATCAGGGGATGTTTTACAAATGCAGTTGAATATTTAACGTGGCAATGATCTTCAACTTGCAATGTGTCAATTTCTGCTATACCATTATTACCAAGTACTCTTTGATCTTCAGTGTCATTGACGTCATGTATCTTATTTAAACTAATCGCCGTAATTTGTATTTGAGTTTTGTTCTCAGCGTTTATGTGACAATAATTATTTCCTCCGTCTTAAGTCTAAAGACTTGTTCGTGTTTTCTTAACAACTCGTTCAATCACCTCTTGGACGTTATGTTTTTCTTGCTTCTGCATACTTTCTCGTTGTTTCTCTGCTGTAATTAGTAGTTTCCCATCACAAATTGTTGTTTTTATACTAAAGTTGGCGCGTGTTTTATAGAATCGCCTCGGATGTTCTCTTATATGGTGTAATGCACCATACACGTTGAGTTTCATATTGTTAATTGATTTATCGTCACGCTCTTTTCCTTTATAGGGTAAGCGCTGGTCTTCAACACCAAGAACCCCGTTATTATTCAACATTATGTATTTATGTAGTGTTCATTCATTCCTCTTCCAAGGAAATGTACTTGAAGGTGATTTACTGTCTACATTTTTTAATAAAATGTATATTTATATAGTAATCTATATCCGCACTTTGGTTCTGCTGTTTTTGTCAATAGAGATGTTACATTGTAGAGTTTTTTCTGTTTCTTACTTTTTGTGCTGTAACAACATGGCAGAACAGAGTGAGCGATGACTGTCACATTTTTTATATTAATTTGTCTCAAGTCTTTTGTTACGTTCACTCTTACCTTCATTTAGTGAGGCTTCAAGAGATTCAGTTTCAGTTTTGGCTATAATTTAATTTGTTACGTCAGTCTCTATTTCTTAACTACTTTTTTGTTTGTTGAAAAATATTATCAAAATAATAAAACCAGCGTCTGTCAAGATGGAAACTACTTTTATTTCTTTATTTACTAGTTTTCAATACATTATACAATTCCGTATCGTCCGGTGAGTGTTTCAAATGGATGAGTTTCGAAAATAATAGTTTGTTTATTCGACAAACGCAGACGTGATGATATTTCCTTCAATTTTGTAACTTTTATTACAACACTGAATGTTTCAAATAATCGTGATTGAGTACTCTTTGTTTTGTAAGTGTTACAGTAAGTGGATTATAAGAGGTGCTATTGACTTGGTTTATTGTTAAACCAGTCCATTTGTTATTGGGAAATATCGATTGTCTAAGAGTTTTTTTATTGATATCTGCTTCCTTAACTTGTTGAGTTACTTTGTTCCTTTATCTGTACCTACCTATATAGAGAATTTTAGCAAAATTTTCCATACAACGTTATTTAATTTATATAATTAATCTTCAGTCTTAGCCTTAGCTTTATTTTTAATACTTCTAAATCCAACGCGTCAGGCATGACGCAAGGCGTATTATAAAAGTCTACTCAAGCTTATAATGATGTCGTCTATGCCGCAAATAAACTGCTTATGGCCAACTTTCAGAGAAAAAGAGGTAATTTTCTGTTGTCTTTTTTATAGTCAGACGAATCTCACAGTTCATTAAAAATAATTGATGGATGGGTTATGAAAAAAATAGGCCTTATTTCGCATTCTCAAGCCTACAGATCTGTTGTGACATAATTTAGTTCATAATCTGCCTAGCCTTTTGCCATATAATTTTGCTATTACTTACATTATTTATGGTATTGTATAGAGATATTATTATAAAGGTTTTGCTGTGCAATCGGCCAGTATAATCGATTATTCGCTCCTTAAGGCAGGAACGGCAAGACGAAGTGACCTTTACATACCCTGATCTATTCTTAGAGTTAATCCATAACTTTTATCATACTTACTGTTTTATTAATTGGTGCAAGCGTTAAAACTCATCATTTGCCTAGCTTTTTCTCAACTATGTTGGGGTCGACTTCCAGATTAACCTGATGCAGCCGAGTACCAATGTTTTGACTGCCTATCTTACCCGGGAAATCCACTACCCGTCAGTTAGACTGGCTGTAAGACTTCCTAGCTTCTGATTACCCGTAACGACTGCCATAGATGTTCAAATGACTGCCGGGACCTATTTATTGTACGAGCATTAAAACTATGTCCTTTGAAAATTATATTTTGCTGAGAGAAAAAAAGAATGTTGTGTTGTATTTAATAACTCGTTGTCATTGCAACGTTCCTGACCATGAACTTAACCATGTATACCTACAAATGGTTGACAATAGAACTCCAGCTGACGTGGGTGTGTATTATACAATGTACAATTAGTGCACCATACCGCTTCCGGCTGTAATCTCACCCCTATTATTCTCTTTATCATAACCATTGTTCTTTTATATCTCAGCATACTGCCTAATGTCTTTTCATCTTGGACCAAAAGACCGGGTACTTGGGTTTTTTATCTTAATGAAAGTGTCCTTTACTTTTTTTTTTGAGATTCTGTCTTCTGTCATGTCCGTGATTCACTTTCACTTTGAAGCATTCATATTGTTATGAAATTTTGTATTTGTAGTTGAATTTCATGTGAGAATAGCGTGCTGTGTGAACTTTTGACTTGTAATCTGTACTAAGTAATATAAAGACGAAACATGTTTGTTTGTTTGCTCTGAAACTATTGAACCGATTTGAAAAAATCTTTCACTGTTTGAAAGCTACACTCTCCCAAGTAACATAGGCTATATTTTATCCCGGTACGGGCATTAGATCCCACGGGACGCGGATGAAACCGCGGGAAAACGGCGAGTATGTGTTGTTTCGATTTTGGTTTTAACATAAGCCTTTGATATTGTAAAGCAATACTCATTTGCCACCTATCATTGGTTCCAACGCATCGGCACTAATTGTAATGGTTTACCGATACATTTAACGAATATCTTCTGTTACAATGGACAATCGATACACTTTTATGACTGAATTTGTTTTATCAGTACCTACGCTTTAGTATAGATGCAAATTGACATTGTAGATAGCAGGTATTGGAATTGGGACTACATTGTTATTAATGTTATTGTATTGCCATCGTCGCATACAAAACAATAAAAAAAAGTTATAACCGAATTAAATAATGTCAATATGAAACTGATTAAACTGGCCTTACCATATGATTGAAAAACCATCTTAACTTGTAACTACAGCTTTGGTATTCATACAACAAAAGCGTTTAAATTGTCTCATTTAGTAGTTAACAAAAAAAACACTCAACTAGCCATATTATCCAATACTTCAAACTTGGTAAATTACTTATTTTTGTTCTAGACTTGTTCTCTTTTAAATAATAATGGGTACCTCTCAATCTTTATGGACACAGCTGTCGTTTGTATTGAAAACGTCAAAACTTACCTTAGTACTCATGCGCAAAATCAAATATGAAAGATCCAAAAAACTTCCTTCTTTAGTAAAGCAGATTGTCACTCTATTTAATAAATATTTTATTAAGTAATTACAAATATTCCATGAATTTAGGTTAGTTACAACAATCTTGGAAATCTGCATTGCTAAAACTACATACCTGCATAGATTATGAAATAATCATTATTTATTTATTTTATCTGAATTTCAGATTTTTTTTTTACATAATTTGTCATTGGTTTTTAAGAAATAAACTGAATACCTACATAATTATTGAGATGAATATCTGACCTGGATCCCTCATATAATATTAATTTCGTTTAGTATTTTCTACCATTATTTTTTACAAAACAACTCGAACTGATTTTATCTTCAACATCAACTAGACAGATAGCGATCGCAAATCAAGTTGCTAGCATATCTTCATTTTATTTTTTGCTTCATTCGAGCATTGCAAACACCAGCGATATGTGATATTGCACCTAGCCAGTACAAGTCACCTTTCTAAATCTCTAACCTAGTTAACAGACATGATAAGTGGAGAAATAGACGGCCAAATCCTTCCGTGATTATCATGTCCCGCTGTGTACATTACAAGCTAACGAACTATTGTCACAAAGATATACGCTTTTCCCTACATTTCTGTGATTAATGCCATTCAGTTCCTACGATAGGAAACTTATGCATTCGAGAATGACGTGAGATTCATCTTACGTATATGCCCTTCCATCATAGCTAATAATCATCATCATCATCATCATCTCAGCCATAGAACGTCCACTGCTGAACATAGGCCGGGCCCTTAGATCTCCACAGATACCTGTTGGAAGCGACCTGCATCCAACAGCTAATAGCTAATAATAAAACAGGTTAATTTAGTATTTATTTTATTTAGGTAGATAAAAATCGTCGTCTGATTGTTGTTGCTTGTTTATATTTATTTACGGCTTTGTTGATAACACATACGTACTATCTAGTAGTCAAAATAAATTAATCAGTTATTGTTGTCTTGTTTTAAAATCTATAAGCGGCAATATTCGATGTGTGATTAATTTTAATGTTTCCATCAATATGGAACCTACTTGTTAATTAGGACATAACAAGAAAATTACATAAAAAAATCATTTTCATATAAAAAAAATCTTCCACAAATATTACGTCATGGCATTTTAACTCGTGAAATACCTGTATCTTTTAGTATGGGACCCACACTACGGGTCTATGAAGTAGACATGATTTATAGTGCCCATACATTGTCGTTACTGTCATATGCTGCCTCCGTGATCTAATTGTGTGATACGTGCTTCGGGATATTTGTTATGGGAGTCGTTTTAGCAGTTTCTATACCTAATCAAAACTGATATTTCTACTTTTTATACAACAACAAAAAAGCACTTTTAAAAACTAGGTGTTTCGCGGCTCCACCCGCGTCCCGTGGAAACTACTTCACCTACCCGGACAAAATAGGTATAACCTATGTCATCCAGGGATTGTGTAGTTTTCCAATAGTGAAATAATTTTTCAAATCGGTTCAGTAGCTTAGGAGCCATTAGGGCACAAAGAAACAAATTTTATAAATCCTCTTTGTAATATTAGCACCGATAAAAAGGTGACCATTGCAAACCTTTAAACTGGAGCTTATCAAGTAAAAGCACAATTCATATCACAGTCCTAATCTAATTAACAACATCAAAGACAATATCTAGGCTAACATCCTCACAAACAAACCGACCTCCGTCTTAATCAGATCTCACCAAAAGCTAGGAAACAAAGCCTGTCAAATGTAGGTACATAGATGCCTTGCGCTCCCTACAGACCCCTTGACAAACGTCATCTGCCCACAGCAAGCGTGGGTGGCTCCCTAAGGATCTGGCATTTCGTTGGTGCCAACTTGACTTTAATGGATCTTAATTAAAGCACTTGCTTTCGGAGACTTTCGGTTGGCTTTTAAGAAAATTAAAGTGCTTTTTTGCATTGTTTTTTTTTCGTATAAAATAGTGTCATAGATAGAAATAGTGACTCTACAGTAAGATTTGTAAGGATGATTTAAAACTGTCATTGTATCATACTCCCTTAAGACTATAAAAGTGCAAGCAATATGTCAGCCGTTATTGCTAGCAAGACAATCCGCACCAGAAAAGGCAAAAAATATGAATGCCGTAGTCAAAATAAAAATTAAAGGAGGAAATGAAAGAAACTGAATTAAGTTCTTGGTCTACTTAATTATTTAAGAGAAAGGTTGACATAATCACAAAATAAGGAAGCCGGTAGAAAGTTAATGTCATTAACCAGACTTCAACTTTAACACCGCATAAATAATTAAAGCAAGCCAACTTCACCATAAAGGAAATAATATAAAATGCGCAAACAACAGAAATTGCGTTAACAAAACCGAATGTGTTGACGGAAAGTCACAGGTTCTCAACATAAAAAAAATAAAGTACATTTATTTAAAAATTCACGCAATATTTTCCGTGAAAGTGTCATGGCTGCGACAGAAACGCTCGATTCCGTCATCTGTCTTTCTTTACTAACTATGCAAATTGTATTATTATTCGGGGTGCAGCGTGCGTAAAATTTTCAGACGGTTCAAAGTCCTTTCTAGACGGAAGACAATAAAAGCGACTGGCTACCATCTGACAGGAATACAAATTGTGAATCGCAACGGAGCTTTTTATTACACAACGCACTTACTGATGTTTGTTGCTATGAAATCGGAAATATTGTCCTCATTCGTCTATACAATGTAGTTAGAACTCTTTTAGTGTTTCGGCACAGACAAGAAGGAAGCAACCTTTATGGTCTGCTTGTTTTTTTAAATGAGGTCATCAACTTCTGCTAACTTATCTATGGTTTGTGACACTGTTGCGCAGTTTGGTTGCACAGATTTGCGTGTTTGTTTTTCAATAGATAACCTATATTCGTATACCGTGAACGCAGATGTTAAGATTAAGACTTTAACACATTCTTTTTCAATTCCTGAAGTTTAGCTAAGTATTGCGTTGTCCGTGTTAAATAAGCATGTAATCATCAGGACTATTAATCTCACACAAAGCTGTGACGGCCTACAATCTTGAGACACTCATTAGCCAATCTCTCACTCATTGGCTGTTGTAACCCACAGACAAAACGGACAATGGCCGATTGGCTACATTACGTCACAACTAGTCGTATAGATGGCGCTCTCACTTTCACTCGACCAATAGGCGGCCGTGATTGGGTCGCGTTTGAAAAATATATTAGTTTTTTAAACTGTTTGTGGTGATATTGTCGTCTTCTCGTGTAAGGTTTAGTTTAATTTTCCGTTAATTAAGTTTTACTTTCCGTGAAATTAATTGCAAAGGTGATTGTTTCAGTTTTATATCGTCAGCTGTGGTTATTATACTGCTAGATGTTGCTAACTGACATAGTTAGAATCTAAACGTAATACAGTTTTGACATTCAAACAATGAAGTCATAAACCTATTTCCTTACCAGTGACCATTTAGTAGCAGTTTTTAAGAGGAAACCACATCGTTTCCTTATCAGAAGACTTTAATGTTTCTTTTTGCGGGAGGTCGAAACATCACGACTTCATGACCTCCATTGAAGACTGATCATGAATAATAAATCTTTGCCTTGCAACGAGATTTTAAGCGACTATAAAGTATTTATCAAGGGCGCATTAATTAAATTAATAGTACTTGTCGGCCTTTCCAAATGATGGCTTGTTGGAGTTATCAATTTTATGCTAAGTTGTTTTTTTTCTTCATCAAGTCATGTGTGTACTTTAGACTTTGTGATGATATTGAGTGTACTGTGATGTTGCCTGTAGTTTCTTTGGTTATTTATAAACTTAAAAAACTTTTTTTCTTTTATATCTTCATTTAATTTAGCTTCTCATTAAACTGACCTAGTGTTTATACACATAAAATGTATATATCTTTGTAAATGGACTCAAAATATCATCATTGTCATTTTTTACCTACACACACACATATCACGTTTAACATACGGAACCACGTCTGCGGTCATTGCCGTCGCGACCTTCCACGACCTCGGTGGCTCGCCGAACTTCCAAACCAGTTCCTGACCAAGATACAGGCAGTAGCATTGTCGAAGTTCGAGTCCACTGTCGTTTTTATACATGTTTACATCCACTGACGTAATGGGGATTCTACGTACAGATATTTTTGAGAGGAAAGTCGGATTTGGCTGTATGACGCAAATGAACGAATTAAAATGTGGATTTTCCCCCTTTTATCCTTGTGGGAATGTAAAATATGGAAGGTTTAAAAAGTATATTCTCTGATGATGCTAAAAAACATTATGACGAAGTTTTGGCTCTTGTAGACAACTATAGTTATTAAGCTCACTCTACGCTAGACCTTAAGCTAGATTTGAGTTTAAGATTTTTCCAGACTGGACTTGTTTAATGTCATTCTTATTATTGTTTGAGCATCACAATTCTACTAAGCAACAGACCCAGGGATAACCTTCAGACAAAACATAGGACAAAATAAGGTTTGTCACGTTTATAGCTTTCGATAAAGTAGTCAAAATATTGAACAATATCACAATGTATGTTGTTTACAAACATCCCTATATTGTTGGAAGATAATCTCTCGTTATTTAAAGTAAACATGCATGTGGGACGGCCATGTTTTTCGTAGGTTTATCGTAGGTGTATCGTAGGCCGGAGTAGGTACCAGTCACCTTGGTAACGTAAGCTTTAACACTGATCTTTAAAACATGTTGCTTTATAATAGAAAATGTTTTGACTTGAAACAAAGACAAAATCGTTTAGAAAAGGTTACATTTAATCTGGTATTTAAGCATAAGACAGCCTGTTCTATAATCAAGTCTGTTCCAAAAGAACATATAAAACTCAATACGTATTTATCCTCTTTACCTACATCAATACTTGAAATCCTACACATCTCAGCGCAAAGTACTTGGCCTGTATGTTACCAATAACTTTATACAGAGGTTCACAACCTTCTTCAATTTTAATATGTGCACCGTGTGGGTGTTAGCAACTTTCCTACCAGTAAGATGAACGTCAGCATGTCATATTTGCATTCCATTTACCACCATATTGCTTGCGACTTTAGCTATGAAACATAAATTTAAATAATTTGCATGCTCTCGGTGTCTCAGAGGTCGATGTAATTAGAGACACATCAAAGGACAGTATAAATCTATCCATAAGTTATAATACATCAATCTAAGATACCACAGAATCTGAAGTAGAAATCAGAGAAAGTTATAGTACTACAAATTCTGAATAGTCGACTTTTTGTGATCAATGAAATGAATAGACGACAATGACCATAGCAAGAAAAGTATTGAATTGCGAATCCCCTAAAGTTTTTGTCGAAGACGAAAAAGAGATTATAAGCTCAATATCGAAAAGCGTAACTAATACCAAACTAAAGCAATTGTTATTTTTTGAGTAAAAACCGTAATTTGAAAGCCATAGAAGCATCTCTTGATGATGATGAGCATAGCAATAAAACTGATACGCCTATAAAGTAATAGCAGAGTTACAGTACAGATACATTTCTATTTGTTTCGCCACACTTTCCATAGCGGAACGATCATAATTCTGCGGCTACGGAATTTGTATAAAGCAATAAAGAAAAGAAAATCTAGAACAATTTTATTAACGTCATCTTGAAATACTCTGCAATGTAATACATTTAGAAGTGCACATGTATACATAGTTTTCAATCTGTTGATTTCAAAAGTGTCCCCTGAAATATGTGGTCCCTAAGTTTGCAACCCTTATTGGGATTATTTTTCTGATCGTTTAGAGATATTTCAATGTGAGTTCTGAAGATCCTACCAGTAATTCCATATTTGTTCCCATACCAACCTACTTAATAAATATCTTAAGCATATTTATGTCACAGATTATTTTCGTATCAATCAACTATATTGCTTCTTATTACTGTTATGTAAACAAAAACACAAAAACTTTCCTTAGATTTTCCCATTTAGTAACTACTATTTTTCCAGCTCTCCCACATTGGTATTCGTCGATATCTTTCGATATTTCGGAATTATTCACTAGTTCGTATTGGATTAGGAATTTTGGCAATGTCATATACAGGTCGATAAATCTTGTCTATTTGAACTCAAAACATCTTATTTTGCTTTTTCGAAAACCAAAACAAATAAGTATTTCAACGCGCCACCTGGTCTTGGTTGGTAAACAGCTGCATGCATTTCCACGCATGCAATAAAAAAGTGGATTTACGTAAGCACTACCAAGATAGGAATTATTTTTATGAACCCTCTTTTCTTGCTTACCAGAAAAACTTTATTTACGTTAATCTGTAAACCAAAACACGTAATCAACATAGCACCTTAGATTGCGCGCACGCAGGTGCCCGCGATATGGCGACTACAGCGCATGCGTGAGATTCGGGTTAATAGGCTGCTATTTCTGTTCGAACGCTCCTAGAGTGCGGACGTGTATTTTGTGCATGGTTTATTTAGCTTTTACCGTAACACGTAAGGAAAGTGTTATTTAATGGAGTGCCAGGTGTTTACACTTCTTTTTTTATAAACATTAACATATTAAACTTTCGTTAGTTATGTTTGCCCTTGTATGACTCAGAGTTTACAATAATATTTTAGGTTTATTTTGTCTTCTTTTGGAGATAACGACATCATCCGATCTTTAGTCATATCACATAGGTTTTAGATATGATCTTTATCTATAAGTGTATCACATTCTTGAAATAGTAACGCTTGATAAACAGTATAGCACTTTTGACTTCCCAGAATGATTCATAGATTTGGATAGACTATTATAGCCTGATATAAATCGATTTTCTTTACCAATCTCTCCAATCTTTTACTTTGCAATTATCGATAAATTTGCATCAGCATTACGTCGTTCTACCTTTAATAGGTTAGCTAATACCGTCCACTTCCCGCTTCACAGTTGCACAACGATATTGACCCACCAACATACTGTTTTACACAACAATAGACAATTTGGGTACTATATTGCTAAATTTAATGGTACCCTGTCCATATTTCTTGTTACACAACTTTTAGTATCGCGAGCTTCTCATGGCTGTTACGCGATTTGGCCGTGTCAAGTGTGAACTAAAAACAATGAGGAACAGTGCGTGTGAAGGGATCATTATTCAAGTCTGAATGTATGGTTGTTAGTTGATCATTATCAATGATGTTATCACCTTCGACAATTAAGCGATTATCTTGTTTTATTACGTTTGACACGACACTTTGCACTTGAGTTATCATCCTGATAGCGGCTGTTATTCTATCTAGTTCTTTTACTTCAATCTTCATTGTTTCGTATCCTTGACAAAGACCTGTAACGTTCAGACTTATTTCCTTTATTGGCAAGGCAAGACTTTGTTCGGTGACAAGCTAGTATTGAAACATTTTATTGAACAGCTTTATTGCCAAACTATTTTATTCACTTTTTAGGGTTCCGTAGCCAAAATGGCAAAAACGGAACCCTTATAGTTTCGTCATGTCCGTCTGTCCGTCTGTCCGTCTGTCCGTCTGTCCGTCTGTCCGTCTGTCACAGCCGATTTACTCGGAAACTATAAGTACTACAGTGATGAAATTTGATGGGAATATGTGTTGTATGAACCGCTACAAAAATATGACACTAAATAGTAAAAAAAAGAATTGGGGGTGGGGCCCCCCATACATGTAACTGAGGGATGAATTTTTTTTTTTCGATGTACATACCCGTGTGGGGTATCAATGGAAAGGTCTTTTAAAATGATATAAAGTTTTCTAAAAAACATTTTTCTTAAAGTGAACGGTTTTTGAGATATCAGCTCTCAAAGTCGTAAAAAGTATGTCCCCCCCCCTCTATTTTTATAACTACGGGGTATAAAATTCTAAAAAAAATAGAGGTGATGCATGCTAATTAACTCTTTCAACGATTTTTGGTTTGATCAAAGTATCTCTTATAGTTTTTGAGATAGGTTGATTTAACTGTAATTTACGGAACCCTTCGTGCACGAGTCCGACTCGCACTTGGCCGGTTTTTTTTAACTTATTATTTTGTTGTAACTCCTTCAGCAACATCCAATTCAATTATTTTACATTTGATTTTATAAATGTTAGCTAACATAGCAGATAACAGAATTAAATTAACTATGTGAAGTAATTGAGTAACAACTGTATTATCGAACTCCAGGACAGGAAAAGTACCGTTTTCCTTTATCAACATTACGAAATCAAACAGCATGCAGCTAATTTATACTTAAGTAATAACTTCAATAACGTTCTAATTAAATCGATACATAGCTTCTGTATCGATTGCATGGTATCGATCAAATATCTTAGGGCCTTCTTGGTCGGCTGGAGATGGAAGTCAAGCATGACCTGATAGTGTAACAGGCAACACCGTGACTGAATCTTAGGGTTTACAGTTATAAGACCTGACTAGAATTTGAATAATCTAGCACATGTAACTATTTTTCTCAAGTGTTGGTGGCTTTCTTTTGAATTCAAGGCTATTTGTTTCCATACTTTCTGCTAATAAAACACAATTTTGAAGATCAACATGCACTTTGTATCAGAGTCTAGCCTGGCAGTATAAAACTCCACCAAGTCATTCATCATTTAAACGTTCTTCAGAATTTGTGCAACCTGACCCCTGTATGTGTGTGATGAAGTCACTTGCAACTTAATCACAAGGCTAGAGTTTTTAAAGATGGGCATTTTAACCACCTTGACATTTTCAACTTCCACGTTATTAACATTATGTAACCCATCCTTCAGATGGTAAACCTCAATCAAAATGTTTATACTTAATTACGAATTATTTGTTTCTAAATCACGATTTGTAAAATCTTCAAATATTTTCTCATGAGTTTACTTAATGAATAACTTCTTACAGTTATAGAGGGCAAGGCTGCGGTTGGTAATTAGATGGCGTAAAATTGCTTGATTAGGTCACCGAGTTCATCTTAAGATTACTGCATAACCACTAACCAGAAGCATTTTAATGACACTCTTTTCCTCTCCGTAATCAGCTTTAATTAATTTCGCCCCCAATTATGGCTACAGGGTAATATTTTCAACAGTAAAATCATTGCCAAATTCTTTATTTGTTTGTATTCCTGCTTGATACAAACAGTCAACATTGTCATTCAAATCAGTCTGCACTTGTGTACCATGACCTTGGTAAAGCCTAGTGACCGTTCTAGTAGTTTCTATTATGGTGAGACTCCACCGAAATTGTTCGCAGTCATTTGTTCGCGAACAATAAATGGCTACTAGTCGAAGTGAGTCAATAGCTAGCATGAACACATTGAACCAAAAAGTTCTAAAATGTCCACAGCGGTTGCAATTTTGCGGATATCTAGGAATGTTCGCAGACAATTTTTTACTGTCTGCTAGCGCGAGTAGACTAAAAGAAACACTTATGTTCGTCGCACTGCCGCATACGAGTGATATCTAGCCTTAACGATGACTCACAACTCTATATGGACCTGAATGAAACATCAAGCGGTTCCCATTTAGGAGGCAAAACATGGTGACATGTCATGAGGACCTCGTCCTTCGGTCCATATTGGTCCGCTGTAATTTCCCAATGAAAATGGCCGACAGAACGTCATTGATGATGATCATTGCTGTCGACTATTTTGAAATGTATTGTCGTTCGTAATGATAAGCGGTAATTGATATGCTTTAACTTTGATGAGGTTTGGTCTTTAGGATATGCCAAAATTGGTACGGGCTTATTAAAGTTTGACTTATTTTCTGATTTTTACCTGCAAAAGTAAGAGTGCATAATTGCATACACTTACATTTTAGATATCCGAATCTTTTGTAACTAAATCGAATACCTTAATACAATAAGTATCAATTTCAAACCTACCTGTTTAAAAACTGAAATGACGCGTCCCACAAATGTTTGTAAAACCATTTGAACAATAATGATAGACACGTTCCTCATACATGCTTTACAAATATTGAGCAAATTATGTTTTACTCGAACGTCACGTATTATGAGGTATCTGTTTTAAATAAGTCTGACATTATAACTTAGTTTACTGGACTGCAAGTGTTAAATATTGTTTTGACTTGTTTTTGTTGAAAAATGGTTATAAATAAAAATACCTAAGTTACAAATAATATTAGCATTTATTCTTTGGATTTCCTTCCTTTTGTATTTATATATTTTATAAGTTTCTATCCTATTTAGGTATAGGTTTCTATAACATTTATTTTCCTAGAAAACAAACAAATATTTTCACACTTGCCATATTTTAACCATTTCCATATAAAATCATATCAAGTACACACTTTAACCAATAAAATTACCTACCTACAAGTAACATTCATGTACTTCACTCTAGTATAATTATCTTGCACGTTTTCCCCGCCATGCGTACGCGCATGTGAGCTGCGCTCGTGTCGCGATTCGGTCTACTTGTGACTTTCATGTGTTTACCAACTTATGGTCCGATATGGGTATTGGTGATTTTATGGGTTTATAGGTAAGTTTTATGGGAAATGCGGATGGTGAAGTTTTGCGAAGCTGAAGTTGAGTTTTTAGTGATGGTGCTCGTTTTTGTTATGAATTTTGAACATATAGCTAAGCAGCTGTTTTCCCGCGTCCCGTGGGAACTACTGCCTGTACTCGGATAAAATATAGCCTATGTTACTCGGGAGTAGTGATAGATAATTTCGTGGCCTTTGGGGTACAAACAAACAAAAAAATATTTCGAAAACTTTAGGGTTTTTAATGGTGTAAGAAATCCTACTTAAAAATCTATTTCTAGCGAAGCGCAAATTTTCTTGACTGTCATTTCTATGTGTCCCCATTTAAGGTTAAAACAGTCCGCTAGCATTACCATGTCTTCATTTGCTTTCAAATAAACTAACTCCTCGATGCTATGAAATTACAATTTCACATCGGCTAGATCGTTAGTGTATCGTGCATTAAGATCTTTCACATGCTTCTGCTTGAGAACTTAATATTTGTTTTTAATTGCATTTTCTTAATGTTGCGTAGCTCTTCCTGTCCCATTGTATACTTTCAGGGCAGCGAGATTATCATCAAAGTTGAGCAAAACCATTCATTAACTATTTCTTTGAAATACAAACAGAAAATATTAGTAAGAAATACTTTGTGGAAATCCACAAAATTTTGAATAGGTAAACATTTAGTTCATCATCGATCTCAGTGGCGTGCACTTGGAGAGGCCTATGTCCAGCAGTGGACTGCGAAAGGCTGATGATGATGATGACGAAACATTTAGTTAGGTACTTAATAACTAAGAGCGTCTCGTATATATTTTTATTTGTATTGCAAAATTAAAAAAGTATTCATCATCCTCCGAGCCTTTTTCCCAAACTACGTTGGGGTCGGCTTCCAGTCTAACCGGATGTAGCTGAGTACCAGTGCTTTACAAGGAGCGACTGCCCTATCTGACCCCCTCAACCCAGTTACCCAGGCAACCCAATACCCCTTGGTTAGACTGGTGTCAGACTTACTGGCTTCTGACTACCCGTAACGACTGCCAAGGATGTTCAATGACAGCCGGGACCTACAGTTTAACGTGCCATCCGAAACACAGTCATTGGCGTCTAAGATATACTTAGAAAGTACATACAAACTTAGAAAAGTTGCATTGGTACTTGCCTGACCTGGAATCGAACCCGCGCCCTCATACTCGAGAGGTTGGTTCTTTGCCCACTAGGCCACCACGACTACAATTAAAAAAAAAAAAAAAAAAAAATTTAAAAATTAAAAAAGTATTCATGCATAAGTAATTACAATAAAAACACATTATATATCTTGTCACATTGAAGAGTTGATCGCACTTGCGTCAGTCTATAAATAAACTTGAATTGATAAACATAACGTTTAATTTATGACTAGAAAATAAGTTATATCTACTAACTAATATTTTTCAAAATAAAGCAATTTAATATTTAATTAAATATTAAACAATTAAGTATTGCTTAATCATCTGCCAGTAGCATAATATGCTGTCTCTTAATATGAAGTGGTATAATAAATTTTAATGTTTTTTTTTTTTAATGTCACGAGTAACGGGTCATTAATTTTTATTGCTGTTTATCTGTTGTTTAACGCGTTTGGTTCAATAATAATGGTATCGTGTAGTAACAGAAATCAGGTTTTTTTTTTATTATTTTACTACAATTAGGCATGACGTCTGTATGTTTTTATTTTATTTTTGTATCGAATTTGACAAGTAATCATCAAGCAGAAATGATTTAGCATCAAGACATGTGCCTAGCCTTTTCTCAATTATGTTGGGGTCGGCTTCCAGTCTAACCGGGTGCAGCTGAGTACCAGTGTTTTACCAGGAGCGACTGCCTATCTGACCTCCTCAACTCAGTAACCCGTGCAACCCAATACCCCTAGGTACGATTGGTTGTCAGACTTACTATCTAGCCTCACCATTAATAATGAAGCAACAAAAACCAGTCGCTAGTAAAAGTAAATACAGTTTTCCAACAATTATCGTTACAACAGGAAAACCGTAGCAAGTTTGCAAACACAAAACATGCGAGCGACACCATCAAAAGGTAAACAGCTGTTTTACCTTGAAACTTTACTCAGTTCAGCACACAATAAAATTTATTCGACAATAAAACTTAGGGCGCACGAAATAAGGTGTTTTATCTATTGCATTTAGATGTATAATGAAGCAATGATGTCAATCTGTACAAATAATGGGTTTGCAATAGTGGTGTGTGATTTTTATCGACATAAATGGGAGGTGTATGTCTACAATCCACTAATATAACAGACTAGCCATTTGTCTCGTGGGAACTACTGCCCGTACCGGGATACAATATAGCCTATGTTACTTGGAAAGCGTGTAGCTTTCAAATACTGAAATATATTTTTTTATATCGGTTTTGTTTTTGGAGCCTTTACAAACAAAGAAACAAAAAAAATGTTTTCTCTTTTATTACATTTGTATGAATGACAATTATGGTTTTCATGTTTTTTTAGTGTAAAATTGAATTTATGATGCTATGGATGTAAGAAGATCTTCTCCCAGGTAAATTAATTCTACTAATTGTTTTGTCTAAAACAAAACTGATCGTCCGAATTTCGCCTCTGGGGAAAACCCACGTTCAATCTATCTAAAGTTTCGTGGTGTATTTTTACCACGTTTTATAGATATTATGTTTCATCAATTCCAGCTAACGCCTACCACAAAATTAGTAAAAGTATATTATGTCTGTCACTTCTACAAATTCAATATTTGACATAACTTTGTATAATTTATTTTAGTACAGAATAAAAGTTACATCATTTCTCGGATGTAGAATATAAAACCCACCCAAAACAAAAATGTGAAAGACTGCCAAGTTCGATAATATGGGAATGCTTCGCCTATAAAAGAAGTGAGATCTGAATAAGTACCAAGTTCCATACACATACCTCAGTTAAAATAGTTACTTTTTAATGATGTTACTTGGCAAGTTTTCATACACCTTGTTTTAAACCTACTAAACGCAATGAATCAAGTATTTAATTTTCTATTAAAACTTGCCAAGTAATCATCATTAAAAAGTAACTATTTTTAACTGAGGTATGTGTATGGAACTTGGTACTTATTCAGATCTCACTTCTTTTATAGGCGAAGCATTCCCATATTATCGAACTTGGCAGTCTTTCACATTTTTGTTTTGGGTGGGATTTCATTTATTTTTGTAAGGTTGTTTATTTTATTTTTTTCTTATGATGAAGTTAGTTAAAGAAATGTCTCATTTATACTATCTTTTAGATTTTTTAATATGCACTATGTTTCTTACAAAGAAATGAACTAGATTAACTATGACTAGATTTACCAACTGACTGACATGACATGTTATCATATATTATATTATGTTCGTGGATCAACATTCGTTATTTTCGAAAGTGACTCACACTTGGCCGTTTTCAGATTTTTACTTTGACTAAATACAAACCTTTGTAACGAATTTCAGATCGGTACGACCATTCGAAGATATATTATATAAATATAGATAAATTTAGTTCGTTTTAGTTCCTTAGGGGTATAAATTTACACCGGGTATAAAACACCTTCATTATTTTGAAACCGACTCACACTTGGCCATTTTCAGATTTTTCCCTTTACCTTGACATAAAGACCTACCTCCATGCCAAATTTCAAGTCAATACGACCATTGGAAGTGGTCTAGGTTTTTGATGAGTGAGTCAGTGAATAAGTGAATAAGTGAATCAGTGTATAGTAAAAATAGCGATTTTCTGACGTCAATATCTCAAGACCTACAATAGGTATATTAATGAAATTTTGTATTTTAGATAAGTAAGGGGGTCTCAACAGATACTAGAAATTTGATAGGCGTAAATAAAATAGATTTTGAGTTACAGGGGGGTCGAATTTGGCCCGAAATGGTTCGTGTAATATAACCCACGGCCGGTGTGTCGCCTTTTTTGCTCGAACTTGGCGGACACACTGCCGTGTGTCTAGATAAATAATATAGGTTGCGGAAATGGCGATGAAGATGTTTTTAGAGTTCCGCAACATTAGCACTGAATAATAATAATAAAGAGGGTCATGCAAGTTTGCAGATGAATGAACTCGGATTCACGGCCTGTTGCATTTAAATAATACAATAAGTATTATGTAATGGTCAGTCATTTAAATTCGATGCAAAATTGACATTTTCGTTGTTCTTTCGATTTTAAGTCTGACACTAAGTATATTTTAAAGTATACAACGTCTTATCTGTTATAATCAAAATTAAGTATTTGTTTCAGTTTAAGATATTTTTAACATGTCTATCTCAAAATGAATCACGATACCACCGATTCATTTGATTTATCGACAACTTCACTAACTATAGCATTTGAAAGTCTATGAAGATATCCATTACTAGAGAATTTATAATCCACCCAGATATCGACTTTTACTCGTTCGCTAACACGTTCACACTCGATTGATTTTAATCGACAAATAATATTCGAGGTGATCGCATCACTATGCATTCATTGCCATGTTTGACCTACAATTGACAAATGATTATAAACCTTAACTTGTACCACTTAAGGTATTAATTTGTTTAATTTGTTAAATGAGATTTGAATCTTGGTAGTCAATAAAATTAAATGGATCGCGACTGAAAGCATCGAAGTATGTATGAGGTGTTTGCTTTATCTTGTGTTTATGATACAAGCTATGTTTCGCGGTTTCACTTGCATTTTAGAAGACTGCATGTGTGTAGAAAGTAGGTTTCTAAATTGATTTATCTGTGTGCATAACATTATTTCAGTGGTTTCAATTCAACGTATGTAAATCTGTTAGTAAATAATATTATCTCTATTGTTTAAAGCCAAGAATTTATTGTCA
Organism: Helicoverpa armigera; assembly: GCF_030705265.1. Taxonomy (NCBI): domain Eukaryota; kingdom Metazoa; phylum Arthropoda; class Insecta; order Lepidoptera; family Noctuidae; genus Helicoverpa; species Helicoverpa armigera. The sequence goes on along the minus strand of NC_087145.1, from coordinate 2,480,064 downwards.
TATATCTTAATTTATAATTATCGATTTATAACACACATAAGTCCGGTTCGCTATATTTAATTTTATTACTCCATTTCCTTATCTAAAACAAGTTTTTACTATAAACAGGTTGTTGATATAATATCATTGCTTTTTAAGTCATAGCAACACTGTTACCTACTATGATGTAATTGAATATATCGGAATTTAATTATGTATTATTATAATATCTAGCGCAAACTGAAGTCTGGTGTTTGTTTTTCTTTTTATTTTGACTGTCTGGTCGAAAATGTCTTGAGAAACAGTCCAGTTCCAAGAAAGTAAGTTAGCCAATCTTATCTGAATCTTGTGTTTTTAGTTCATACTTATTAGAGTTACGGAGACAATAACTAACTTATTGTTTTTATAAAGTTTAGGTGCTCTTAACTACACTTACTCCTCTGATAACTAAAGGCGTGATATTATTATAACTGAAAATTATGCCAATGTTTTGTGGCTATATTATTCTGTTGTCATACAAAATAGGCACATACCACTTATAATAATTTTACAATCTACCTCAAAGTTCACAAGCATTAAAATTATAATTAAATCAGAAGTATGTACTTTAACACAGATTTCAATGAAACAAGTAGACGGAGTTTGTGTGAAACTTTAATCTTAAATCCGGTTTTGTTAGTCCTAAAATAGATACCTTTGTAATAACTTATATCAAAATAAATACAATTATTCTAATTAACCCTAGATAGATAACCTACGTCGAAACGACGTAATCGATTTAGAAAAATCGTTATAACTCATTTGTTTTTCGCGTTATTATCCTGCCCGTTCCTGTCAACTCAGTCGGCCGTCGGAGCTTGTAGGACATACCCATATCGCCCCGGTAAGTGCAATACTTTCGTCAATATTTACCTACCTTACGTCGAAGTGACGTATGGTTATCTTTAGTGTTCGTTTTTTGTTTCTGGGAAAATGTGTTATTGTCTTTTTTTGAGAATAAATTTACATGTTTTTTATTAGTTTTCTTTTTACTTGTTATAGGCCACGATAAAAATTACATTTTGACGTCACGAAACCGTGCAGACGATGCAGCAACCTGTCGGTTGTTGCTTGAAATAAGCGATGAAGAGATTGAGGCGTCGGACAGTGAAACTGATGACTGTTTATTAGAAAATGAAGTAAAGAGTGATGCAGAAGACTTTGAAGATAGTGCACCAGTGAAGGGAAACACTGATGCTGAAGACATGTCTGAAAATAACCCTGAAATTTCTGAAAGTGCTCCGCTAACTATGACGAGTTGTATTGTCATGCCATAGCGTCAAATTCTCAGTGGCAAAAGCGATCATCGTTGGACGGCGAGTAAGGCAGAACACGTGGCAGAGTATCTGCTGCTGATAATATGATTTGTAAGAAAGAAAAACCGCTGGGACGCAGAGATTTTATGAAGAAACTCAGCGGTAGCCTGATGACCCCATGGATGTAGACAAGGCGTAAAATGGTCACTTTGCCGATAAATATCAATGAAATAAATAGTAGTATACTGCCAAAAAGACCAGCCAAACCTCCCACACAACATGAAGGTGTACCTGAGCTAAAAAAAAGGAAATATTGTGCCTTTTGTTCTTCAAAAATTAGAAGGATGACAAAGACAATGACAAATCTCATTTGTGGAGAGCACAAGTCTAGCGCCTGCCCTAAGTGCCTTGCATGCTAAAATGAATAAAAATTGTGATTTACTTTAATTTGTTATATTCTAGAGATTAAAAAAAAAATGATTTTTAAAAGTTTACACAATAAATTATAAGACTGATGGAAAGATTGCTAAACGTTTATGTTTCGAAAAGTAAGAATTATCTTGTTTTGTACTTAATTTTTTTTTAATAATAAAAGTATAAATAAACTCTATTGTTTTTCAGTTTATCAACATATAATTAAAGATATTAAAACATAGTATCACATTTATAATCATAGTATATACATAATCCAAAATATGCTCACTCAAACATTCGCACGTCGAATCGACGTATGGTTATCTTTAGTGTACAGTGAAATATGGTTATCTATCTAGGGTTAAGAGCGTGTACGTCAACCGCGCGCCATTTGGCCTAAAATGGTACTTTTCAAACCACTGTTTCTCAGTAACTACTTATCCTATAACTATGTTAGTTTTTAATAACGCAAGGTAATTTCACTGTCTATATAGTTAATTGAACATAAATTTCAATTTGTGTAGTTTAAATACTTAAAACCCCTATAACGTAACAGATGTTTTATAAAATTCCCGTTCAGCGTCTATTTCGAAGCTTAAATTCATGTGAAAACAGTGGCAAATCTAATCATATTTATTTTTTTACTCATAGACGAAATCCCCATGCCTATAGTTAGTTGAAAACATTTTTTGATTTAGGTCTCTATCTTTCAGAAAAAAATATTTTAACAATGTGAAAAATTGTGAATTTCAAATGCTTTTTTTACCTATCTATCTTACTTAATTTAATATAACAATTATTTACTATAGTAATATAACTCTTTCTTTAAATCATAAACTTTATATTATAATTTAATCTCTCGTTTTTATTTTTTATAAATTATTTAAAACTACTATAAAACGCTGCACGCGAGTCAACTCAAACCAGACCGCCGCAAGGCTTCAGAGAGAGGACGTGTCGCTCCGTCACATCGCGTAGGGTGAATAACCTCTGCCGTGGATACCGAGAATAGAGTACATTTCAAGCGCGACCAACAAATCTTGATACATTACTATTTTATTTAAAGCTCAATTTTGAAGCATATTTTTTTTATCGATTGAGTTGAAATTTTGTTTGAATGTTCAGTTTTAATGACAATGTATGATTCTATATCCAATATGGCGGTATACCCAAGATGGAGAAAAAAATGTTTTTAATGCATTCCTACGATATGGGTATCAAATGAAAGGGCTTGCTATGAATAACTCGAAAAAAAATGTGTCGCGAGTCTAAATCCAATATGGCGGACTCCTTATGCTAGAAATCACTTATTGCAGATGTCTGTTACCAATCGAGCTATAATTTTTTTTTTCATTTTGGATGTACCCAAATTTTGACTTTTGATCTCGAATAACTTTTGAAGTATTTGGCTTTCCGGCAATTGTTGTTATTTGACCACAATTTTTCGGTCTGGATGGACTGGACCATTCATATAAACAATCAATTTTTCAAATCGGTCCAGGCGTCTTTGAGAAATCGAGAACAATCAAATTGAGAACAATCACAAAACAATCTAATTGAAACTTCCTCCTTTCTTTTTTTGAAATCGGTTAAAATACAGAAACTCTTAACATTGTCATTAATCATCAGTCGACTATTTAGTACTGTTGAAAATTGTATGTAATACTAGCTGGTGCCCGCGACTTCGTCTGCGCAGGTTTAGTATTTCGAACAATATGTTTAAAAATTGTAGCCTATGTGTTATTCTGATGTATAAGCTATATTACTGTAAAGTTTCATTAAAATCCATTCAGTAGTTTTTGCGTGAAAGAGTCAAACATCCATACATCCATACATACAAACTTTCGCGTTTATAATATTAGTAGGATACAGAAAGTCCTCAAAACCAAGGTTTTCATAGGTGCCCGATTTTTTTGCAAAAGAGTGTAAGTATTAACGACTTATTTTCATGCTTTTATATTTTAGACATCCATAGACTTACGCTATTTTCCCGCTATTAACTATTTACTAAATAATATATTTTTTGTTCTACCAATTTCACTCGAAAGGATCAAAATGGTTTGTGTGACTATACGTGAAGTATGATAGGCACGCACACAGCCGCGACGCTAGTCTGCGCGGTTTTTTGCGTTGAATTACCTAAAGTTGACATCGCGCGCCGAGCGTACACGCTCTTAAGGTCTAATTGAACATTAATTCAATTTTACAAAAATCTTTTTGCTTGTTTGTTTCCAAGTTGCAGAAACGTGTCTGCAGTTAAATTATTTTGAACTTTATTACTAAGGAAATAAGGTTTATTTTGAGTTGCGCGGGCACAGTGTAAGGCAGCGATGTCGCCGCCGCCGGCGCGGCCAGTATCGGTCTACCTTATGACACTCGAATGTGACATAAGCTATGGCAGGTTTGAGGCATAAGCGGTAGCGATTTTTGTGAAATATTGTATTAACTACCTAATATAACCAGTATTTTATCCATGAATCCCCGCACTCAGATACATTTAATACTTGCTTAAATCATTCCTTAATGAAGGATTTTTTTGTCACTAAATACTGACTTAAGTTTATTAATAGCGTATTTTATTAATAGAAGTATTTTTAATTTTAAAGTATAGTTCTTTGGCATTTTTTTTTTCATAAAACTTGTTCACATAATAATGCAAACACGAAAGTTATTTATATATCAAAATATATGACCATGTCAGCGCGTGCGGCCGAAATTGAATGGCACGCACCAATCAATTTAGATGTTTGATTAAATAGATGAAAATAATAAGATAGGTAGATGTTTCGTTTTAATTTTTATAGCTAAATATAAGCCACAATTACTCGCAATCTAATCACGTAACATCCAACAGTGATGTATTAATTAAAATCGTTGCACTATATTTTTCCCAATCGCTAAATCTTTACGGCAAATTGGCCACAATTTTTTACGCTTGCAACTTAATCCAAGTCGGTGTAAACCTTGATTAGTTACGAAGGCCGGTCTTGTGTTTAACACACCTTTCGTTGACACTTCGAAAAATTGTTTTCGTGAATTGAAAACAGTGTTTGTTTTGAAAATAAATTTTTGAGTGTAAAAAGTGCGAAATTATAACGGATTTGCGTGATCAAGTTTTTAAGATTGTGTTGTTCAAAGTGTTAAAACGAAAACTGCTACTTTATATTAGTATTTTTAAAGTTAATTGTTGTTTGTTTTGTTAGTTTTTTTTTCGTCGGTGCTAATGGTGGGTTTTCGATTACCAATTTCGAGTTAATTTAATTAAATTATCTTATGAATAGGTATAGTTCTCATCATTCGAGTCTGTGGTCAATCGAATCCAATCAAAGTGATATCTTGTTTGATTGTGTATTCCGCAATTATATTTCACTATCGTCGCTAACGTACTTTATTGTTACAGTTTGTGAATTATTTAATTTCTTGCTTGTAAGTTTTTTGATTATTAAGATTTGTGATATCTAGCAGCACTGCATTTCAATCGTTTACTTAAAGAATTTCCGAAAACTTCAACATACCATTCTTCCAACCTTCACAAAAGCCATTGAATACTGAAAACCATTAACAAGTTTACTTAATTAAACAAAAACATTGACACGCTTTGCAACCAAAACATAATGTTATCGGTCACAGCAGTTAAACTTAATATTAACCCTGAATTTTCGCGTGATCACGCTCTGACACGTGACCAGAAAAATCTGTACTTCTGTCTGTATACTAATATAAGAAAGAGGAAACTTATTTTATTGTTTGTTTGTACCCAAAAGGCTCCGAAACTACTGAAGCTAGACTCTTTCCGTATAACATAGGCTATATTTTATCCCGGCACAGGCAGGACTTCCCACGGAACGCGGGCGAAACCGCGGGAAACGGCTAGTAATATTGTAAAAAGCTGAAGAGTATGTTTGAATGCGTTAATCTCGGGAGCTAGTTATGGAAAAGTCCTTTCAGTACTCGATAGCACCTTTATCGAGAAGGCTGGTATCTAGGCATCTTTTTATCCGGTTGCGCGGAGTGAAGCCATCGATCTAAGCTAGGATACTTCAAATGAAGAAAAAAATTCAGTTACACACCTATGTAGGTAATACTACACCAATCTTTGAGATTATTAAGCTTCATCTTAAATTAGGTTTTTCTTGTTTGTGACTTATTATGATGAGGTAGTTATAATGTCTTTGGAAAAACCCGACACCATTAAAAGTTTTTCCAGATCTGTCATGGAGTATCGTTCTAGAATATAATCTCTTTTACTCGTCAATTAACTCAGCTGATTGAATGGCTGACATAATCTGTTGGCCTTGCAGTAACTTCCCCGTTTCACCTTTTCGACCCGAATCTATCTTAAGATATTATCTTACTTACAGCCTTTCCCAGTACCTATTCTATTATTTTCTTACCTACTAGAGTTAGGAAATTGACATAATTGTATGGGGCTTATCCCAGTGGCTACAGACACTAGAGAACCCACCAACGGGCTGAACATCCTAGCTCCCACATATATTTATCAGACTATTAAGCAGTCGCTGTAATTGAATACGGCTGTGATACAATGTTTATGGGGTTATGTCTAAATTCTATCTTTCGTGAGCTAAACAGCAACAACGGCAGATAGATCTAAGTAATATTGGAAGTGGTCTTTAAAGTATGTAATAGGCACGCGATGCTGTTTTGTTTTTGCTTTCGACCCTCGATATATTACATGTGTTGCGTATTTACCTATATAAAGTTGTTACATACATGTATTTCGTGATACACGTTATTTTTAAGTAACAGTTTATTGAGTACAACTAGTTTTAATTCTAATCTTTACTTTAATGTTTGAATGCAGTAGTAACTTTTGTTACGTTTACAAGGTTGCGCTGAGGAAAGTTTGTTGCTGCATTTCAAAATATGTTAGAGGATATAGGATACTAGCTTCCTCCAGCAGTTTCACCCGTGCCCCGTAGGATATAATTCGCGTTCCTGGCTAATAAAAGCCTTCCACAATGAAAGGACAATCTAACTCTGACATGTTTTTTTGTCTTGGTAGTTCCTGATTCGCGCCTTCCAACGAACTCTTTAGATCTATAATATTATGCAGTATAGATTTTTACCGGATTACATAAAGTGCAATGTTATTCAACTAAAAGCAAAATTGTGTTAACCAACTAGCACCATAAATCCATATTCTAGCTCGTAGATATTCAAAAATCTCTCGTATATTTTCGTATAAAAGTGCGCGCCATTTCATTTTATGTTTTTATTTCACTAACTTCCGCTATAAAGTTTTATCATGGCCGAATATATTGCAGTTTTAAAACGTTGAAAACTTATCAATTTATTCCGTTATTAATGACTTACAAACTCAATTAAAAACTTCGTGGGATAAAATGTATTTTTTTGCACGATTCACTTTCTCGTAGAAAGCCGAATACATTTTATTGAATCTGTCCTTTCCTGTATCGGTAAGTTCTAGGAAAGAAATACCGAGAAAGGTATTCTAAGAATCTTGATGTGGTCAGGTTTATATATAAATTCCATATATGTATGTAGGTACATACAGATCTAAAATGATCTCGCATAAGAGTTGATTTGAGAGGAGTAATATTACTAATGTCAAAATTTGGTTCATTTGTAACGCTAAACAACTGAAACGAATGAGATAAAATTTGGCAAATTGCATTCAGCCTCAACACAGAGGAATCCGGGTGTGTGTAGTATTCCTAGCGGGACGCAGGTTCGTGTTAGAAAAGTAAACTTTTGTAAAGTAACAATGCTTGATAATGAGATTCTTGCTAAAGAGATCAGGCGTTCTCTTTTGTACTTAAATGCTAACTCCAGTCCTATAGCCTTTATCTATGTAAATCGGCGGGACTATAGTACCCAAAGAACCTATTAAGGGTCATAGAATACAAATCGTGACAAAATGACCCCAGATTGTGTTACTGAGAAGCTGATCAATAACCCTAAATATCTCAACGAATAGCGTTGAAGTTAAATAACTCTAAACACGGGTAAATTCTGTACTATACAGACAGCTAGATTTTAACCAGCTGAACAAACGGGGCTCTTAAAATTAAGTAGGACAAAGTGCAGATTGCATTGCATGGTGAAAAGATACTTGGCCTACAAAAACCGTTGTAATAAACGATTGATTTAACGAGTAACGAATGGTTTGTAGTATGTTGTAGTGTGCACATTTGATGTGGGCAATTTCGGTTTATGTCTGTGTCAAATTTAGGATGTCCTCAATTGGCCAGAACTGCCTAGTTTCGGCAAAAATGTGGGGCTTTTAAGGTCGTCCAAACAATTGCCAAACTCATCTAAGGCTTAATCGTCTGCCTAGCCTTTTCCTAACTATGTTGGTGCCAGTGCTTTACAAGGCGCGACTGCCCTATCTAACCCCCTCAACCCAGTTACCCGGGCAACCCAATACCCCTTGGTAAGACTAGTTGTCAGACTTTCTGGTTTCTGATTACCCGTAATGACTGCCAAAGATGTTCAAATAACAGCCATTCATTGAAGGCTTAATGTGCATTCGAAAGACCTGAAGAATTTGGACTAAAATTCGAAGCATCATAAATCACTTCTTTTAATTTATATTCCGCCATATTTGTTTACCGAACCATTCCAACGAGGTTCGGCAAACCGAATCCTATAGTGGCCATTTGTCTAAATCGTTTCAGCCATTTAGGGCGGTTGTAAAATACGCCGGCTGCACATACCAACGCGTAAAACATTGCAGTTTCCACTAGTCTTCCTGTTTCTGTAATTTTGTAGGATAACATCTTGAATTAGAAGTAGGAAATTACCCTAATTAATGGTGGTTTGCGATTATTCGGAGGTCAGGAAGTTAGAGGGTATCTTTTGGGAGCTAATCAAGATTATTTACAAATGGTAATTGAATGAGTAGATGTTGGATGAATTTATGAGCTGAGTGTTGATTTAATAAATACAAACTGACGAATAAGGGTTATGAAGCATTGAGATAGTCTAGGAGATAGAACCCAAATTCCTAGATCCTAGGAAATACTTTACATAATACTCAAGGAAATACCTAATAACCTGCATTGTGCTCAGTAAAATAATGTACACAAAAACAACAATACATGACATAATATTACAAGAATGCACACAAAACAAAACCCCTTTGTTTTAAATATTAAAATAAACAACAAGGCATACCTTTCCCTTTCAAAAATTTCGCCAACATCACAAGATACATCGTACTATGAGCGTTTCGATTCACGCTCCAGTGCTCAGATCATAAAAACGTCGTAGATACAAGTTTTTATACGGGTGTACTGTGTTCTCTTATTTTACTGATAGCAATACCGAAAACATGGACCGTTTTTCAGGTATTTTGTTACCTTTTCTTCGTGTTTTTAACAAGGTATTCTAGGGTTTTTCATACATTTGTGGCACGTGCCTGATTAACGAAGACATATTTGATTTAGTTGATTATGGTTTGAGAGGGTAATGAACTTTGGTCACTCTTACCAATTCATTGATTAATCCAATATCGACAAGCTCGTGAAAAGTATCTCCGTATAAGAAAATAAAGGAAAAAGGAAGATCATACATAACATTAATATTAAATGGAACTTGCTCAGAAAAAACAGTAGTTTGGCCCCAATCCAACATCTAGGCACGCCTTATATTTCCTACAACTAGTATAATGAGCGGTCGTATTTATTCAGTAACTGTCTCGTTTATAGCTTTTTCCTTAGTAAGGAAAATCTCTTGTTTGTCTCAGAATGTTGGACTTAGACAATAATATAAGCCGATAGTTTTCGGGATCAAGTGTTTTGTTAGCAGAGGGAGTTCAATGACCTTATTCAGTTTATCGGTGACAGACTTTATAGGGAGCATATTTCAGCAAGACTGCCTACCCAACTATGTTGGGGCCGGTTTCTAGTCTAACTGAATGCAGGAGGGGCTGTCTATCTAACCTCATTAATCCAGTTACTCGGGTAACCCAATACTACTAGACAGGAATGGTTATCAGACATACTGGCTTCTGACTACCCGTAGCGCCTTCTAAAGATGTTCAAATGACAGCCAACTAAACTACAACACTTTGTAAAATACACCTATTAAATAACTCAAAACAAGTTCAGCATTGTGACGAGCAAGGCTAATTCGAAACTACGTAAAAACACCTCGTGCGTTAGCACTTCTGTAAATTAAAAACTTTTGCTATAAAAACTGTTTTTAAACAATGTAACGTATTCATTAGTTACACGTGAAGAGTTTGGGCGTATTCCGTATTCTGTATTCAGTATATTGAAACTTGTTTCATTACCTCCTTTAATAGCTGGAGAGCTCGTACACATTTTTGTATAGGTATTTAAGGCAAGCACCATCACAGAACTACGGAACCGGCTAGGCGGCTGGCGAATGACTTTCAATTATCTACTCAAAATAGTCTACTAGCTCTTCGACTATGAGTTGATGATTAACAATTGTTGCCATGTGCTCGATAAATTGTATCTTATTGGCGTGATAGACGGTGATACAAAATGCGCAATTTTTATCACGTGGTTGTAATATCGTCCAGCCGAGACCATCATTTTATAATGATGATGGATTGTAGTACACCGAAACAAATCAATTACTAATTTAAAAAGAACAAAGGAAAATACTCAAGTGTCTAAGAAAGTAGTTTCTTACGTAATTACTTGTCTATCCATCATGAGATATTTTTTAATCAAGAATTCACAATAAAAGAAAAAGATAAATTGGAGAGAGTCTGAAATATGATCGATAATTCTAAAGTCAGTCGTTCATCTTCATTTTCGTGTTTCTAAACGGATCTAGTCACGTTGTTAGAAACGTGGAAAACGTGTACAACAATTCCTTTCAGCTATATTAATATTTACAATACATTTGAGGTAAAAGACATGTACATATTAGTACGGGAACTGTTGAACAAAAACAATTTCTATTCGTCTATTATTTTTCTATAGATAAATATAAGGACCCTTGTTAGGAGTTACTAGAATTTTTCCAATACTACTAATTCTCTGTATGTTTTAGTCTATTGATTTATGTGCCAGCAAAGGATATTAGAATAAAGTTAAAAAAAAATAATATTGGAATGGGAAGTTACAAAGAATAACTTTGTCAAAGGACATATTAACTACACTACATAAATCTTTTATTAAATCCTCGAAAGTTTGCGGCATCAAAACAATCCCGTATTATGGGAAAACTGTACCCTGTTGAATCCAATGAATCGAAGGCTCTACCCAATACAAATAACTAATATCTGTAACTTTATTTACGCCCTTTCGGAAACTTCTTGAGGCTCCTTAAGTCTCCTCGAAAGCCTCCGAGGGTCCAACCATACTTCAATTTGCATTGAGTATTTGTTCTCTTTTCCTTTCTCTGTATAATTTCTTTTAAAGTATATCTCCCGTTTTACATATTCTATTTTAAGAGTGAAAGCGGATATTGGAAATAATATTCTCCATCTCCAAACAAATTACATCTAAATTCAGTATTATGGAAAGTGTCGCTTAACAAGGCTCTTTATTCGGAAATATTATAAGGTTGTCGGTTGTAAGTACCAGGATTACAGTTTTGAAGCTTATGTAGAGAGTATTCATAGTTGCTTATAACTTTGCATATACTCAAACATAATCGAATAGAGAAAACATATTCGATAGCTACACAATGTCCATTATTATAATGTTGGTCAGTATTTCATGCCAGTCATATTTTCTGATATGAAAGATGTTCGTCTCCGTTTACTGTTCTATTTCTATTGGATAATGCAAAGTTGATGTGTGCTGTCTCATTGTTCGCCGTTCTTTGATGTTATTCCTCTCTAATATATCATCTGTATTGATGTTTCACTACTAGCTTGAAATATACCTATTTGTTTTGGCTGTACTACTATAGATATTATCATTTTGATCGATCTCGTTTCTACATGTTCACGTTTTCTTGTCTGTGCGGTTTGTATCAGCCGTTGTTGGTCTAAAAATGTTAATTCATCAGCTCATTACATCGTAACCACAAATGGACCGTTCAGTTTATTTGATCGTTTCTATCGATTCTCATTACGAGCACAATCGAGTTTATTGCTAGCAATATCAAGTTATGACCTCCGCGTGTCGATGGCATTAATTATCTTTTTACTGCATTTTTTATAGATCCATTCTTAAAAGTATACCAGCGGCTTAGAACTGTGTTTGTAATTCGTGACCGTTTCAACCAAAGCTGCGTTTGAACTGATTTCAAACGGAAAACCGCTAATGGGTGTGTGAAATGACAATAGTGACTTAGTTTCTGGTGGTATGTGCGTTTGATGTCCAAAGTGGCGAAGTCCGAGTCGCGAGTTGTGCTAGTGGGTGATGGAGAAGGCGATGGCTGCTGTTCCTGCTCTGGCATGAGGATCGGTGACCTTGGAGGCGTGTTGCTCGAAGCTGCGAAGCTCACCAGGTCCTGGTTCTGTCAGAAGCCTGGATACGGGTAAGTTGTTATTACCATCGAAAGTAAAAAGTATAGACTTAAAAGTTTCCAGTCTTCATGACACTGGCCACAACAATATCGAATGTCATTAAAATTTAAATCGGCACTTGTCAGGTAACTGTCAACATAGTACTAACTGACATTAGTACTGTGATCAATTTTGTGAGTGAGAATTGAAAAGATATTTTAATTTCTAAAATGGTTATGGTAAAGACTACCACGGGCCTTATGGGCATGGCTGTCCACCCAAATCCGCATCATACCCTTACTTCCTTGTATGGTAAGATTCTGAGGGTTCTCTGCAGTATGCCTGAAACGTCTGCTTACCGCAAGTACACTGAAATGATTTGCAACGAACGATTGGAAGTACTGAAATGTACTCAAGAGACGATGGACATTGAAAGGCAAATAAACTGTGGCCAAGCCGAAGAGCTCATTATCCAGGCTGAAAATGAACTGAATCTGGCTAGGAAAATGCTGAACTGGCATCCTTGGGAATCTCTGATGACCAAACCACCTAAAGGCCAGTGGTCATGGCCTCCAATTAAGGGTGTTTAATTTATTTCATTACTTGTTCCTTGTATTTTTAGTTAATAAAAAGTATGACTAAAATTTTTGCATTTGGTATTTGTTAGCTATGAGATATTGTATGATGTCCACAAACAAGGTGAACTGACGACCTTATAAAGGTCGCCGGAAGACGCTATCTAAGGGGGAAGCCTATGTTCAGCAGTGGACGTCCTATGGCTGAGATGATGATGATGATGATTATATGATTGGTTAGTTTCTAATAAATGAGACAAGTTCCGACAATTTCATATCGAAATCAGTTTCACAATATGTCTCACATGATTGAAATAATATGCATCTCATCATAAGACAGTGTCAACAAAAAATGCAGTTCAAATTGCAGACATGTCTTCCTCATCTCGATTGTATCATACAAATTCCTTCCATTGTTCCAAAATTAATATCATTTCCAAACTAAGCCAATATGGAAATTTCCTAAAACCGTAATGAATAAAATTTGGTAAGTTTAAGAGAATCCGAAAGTTGTTCTTTATCAGTGACGGGCATGGAGAACAAAATGACTAGTGGAGGTGCCAAAACAGCAAATCTAAGAACGTAGCGCGCCAAAATGCGGCTGTGCTGAGGACGATGAACGTTTCTGTCTTCGCCCTTACACGCCTTCTTTTGACCCAATTTTTGTAATAACAAAAATCGTTGAAAGAAACCTCAAAGAACCTAAACGCCTTGATACTTCACTAGTAACTGATCGTTTTGGTCAAGCCCACCGTATGCATTTGACCTAGAAGAAGCCTGACCTACCTGCATTATGGTATATCCTCTCATCTTTCCTTTCTCTGTGGTAGGTTACCACCTTCATTCCATGTGTACTCGCAAACTTTAATTAAACCTTACCAAGACGACTTCAAAGTTACCCAGAACACGTCAAAGGAAATGGAAATGCTATTTTCTCGTTTTTATTAAGTTTATGTTTTCATAATTGTGTCCTTTTGAAGCTAGCTCAGACTGTAATTACAATCTGAAACCTGCTTAACTTAAACACTTAAAATCTCAGAAAAAGGAGATATAGCAAAAGAGTGTTCCTTTGTTCTTAAAATCTTGTTTGAAAATAATTATCACTAAGCCTTGCGAGACTACGAGTTTTGCAGTATCTGTCTCCCCCATCCATTAAAAGAAATGTGAAAAAATTTCAAAATGGCGTTCGGTACTCATATCTTTGTGTTACAAAGATAGTGTGAGTGATGAGTGCATTATGCGTTGTAATGCAGAGATATGCACTATCGTAAATCACTACGGATAATATCTAACTAAGTATTAAGTAAGCATTGAAATGATTAAGATACTGCATAAAAGTGATTGCTCTGCCGACCATTCTTAAAGATTAAAAGAAAGTGGTAAAGTGAATATAATAGGCGATGAAGTTTTGATTTAACACTCTAAAATGTGGATTTAGAATACTATCCATAAAGCTAATAAATACTTCCATAAAATCACAAATTCTAAATTCGTGCCATTTCAAATCAAAAGTTGGCTTTAGGCCATATGAAATACATCTCCAGAATAATCTTTGAAGGAATAACTAGTGCAGTACAAACAAGCCAGGTTCCTCGTGTTAAAGATAAACTTGGCAAACAGACAGGCCTACTGTAACTTATTACTGAATCAGGAAGGATTTTACGAAGTCAATTCGAAGAAATGCCACTGAAGTTTACTAATACATTCGTTTTAAGCGATGGATCATATCATACAAATCTATATATCTGTATAAAAGAATGTCGTGTTAGTTACACATTTTTTAACCCAAGAATGGCTGAACCGTTAAAGCTGAAAATTAGAGGCGAACTTAGACCCGATAGAAGGACATAGGATAGTTTTTGTCATCATCTGGCTACGGGAAGCAGTTAACTCGAGACGCGGGTGAAACCGCGGGCGAAATGCTAGTTATATGATAAAAAAATCAATCATTCACACCTAACCAATGATGCGTTAGTGTTTCGATCCTACATTGACGATAAGCTCGACGCATTTTCCGTGAAATGTGTCCCTAAGTGTAAACTATAACTCAGATCACATGTTATTCACTTCAGCCCTAACATGACCTACATAGACAGTAAGTAGCTCTCGTCTTGATCCAGTATTGTAAATCTGCTCTGACAAAACCGCGTCCCCAAAAGGCTTAGTTTGCCTTACTTGTTGGACATCTGCCAAAACTCAGCAAAGTTTTTAAAATTTCATGATTTCACGCGGGATGCGAGCAATTTATCGCAACATCTGAAGAAAAGTTTACGAGAATTCTGGAAGTGTGTTTTTATTAAGCTTATGTAACATATGAATAACGTAATAATATACCTTTTCTCAGCGTATTTTGCATACAAAAGATTTTCAAGGTTATTATGTAACCAGTTTTTACTTCCCAAAACCCAGCCATATGTGGTCAAAACATTGAAACAGAAACAGCCCAGTATTTTTAATCCAAAAACAATGCAAATGATTTGTTTTGACAGCAAAAACAATGATAAGGATTTAAAATTCACACTCGTTATTGTGCTCAGTTAAAAGGCGGATGATGAAGCAACTGCGCCCTTTTTTGTTTATAGACCGCAATCTCGGCCTCTCGCAGGCGTAGGCATTGCCCAGTCTAATAACCTACAATTTTTCGCTGGGCCCAGAAACTGGGTCGTTTCTGCAACGAGCGCGCGCATTCAAGCGTATTAATCAAGTCGGTGCAACTGAATAGAGGATACCCCAACTCCCCCCGATTCCCCCTGGCTCCTCTTGCTCCCCCCGTGACAATGGGGGAATGTCGCGCTCCATTTGACAAATAAACTGCACTTGAGATACTTAGTACTCAGCATTTGAGCTATTTGCTGGTTGAAAAATAGTTGTTTTAGGTACGTTTGCTCTCTAATGACTTGTGTAATTTGTAAGTCGAAGTTGTTCTTTGTTACTTGAAATTGCTCTGTCATTTACAATTATTTTCTACGCTTCGACTGTAGACTCATCTTCTTGCCGAAAATACTCCCTAAAAAAATCTATATGATTACAAAGGCAAAGTTATTGATATGGCACGCATGTTGCTGACATAAAATCTCTTTGTAAGTTACACTAGGGATAGTTTCAAGGCAATTCTTGGCGAAGCGCCAGTCGTAAGCCTACCGGACTAATTGGCAGGCTTTATCGAGAAAATTAAACGTATAATAAAAAATTATGGCTCTTAACATTGCTTTGGTCATCAGTGAACGGCAAATCTTTGGGATACACTTGGTTTTTATGGTAAAGGCAGTAGTTCCTACGTTTTAAGGATTCAGTTCTGAATTCCAGTAGGTGTCTAAGATCTTTCGTAATTTTGGCAGTACAGGACAAGTTGCCGAAAATTTTGTGTTTGCTAATGAGGTTCTTTTTTCTTAAACACGTTTCCAACTTGTGTTTTACCAAATTGTATTCCTCAGTTTCGACTATAATTAACAGTCTGTTATTTCTGAAAATATGTGCTACGTAAAAACGTTTTGTATGAACACAGGTTGACTTTTTGCGGGCATCGCTGTTATTTTTTCCCGGAATAATGTAGTTGTTTGTTGACGTTTGAGATTGTTCTTGAAATTGAAATGTCAATTTGTTACGTGTCAGAGGACCAGGGGTTTTCAAACGAAATATTTTGTTCGTTGTTGGTTGTTGCATAAAGTAAAATTAGAACGGAATAGTCAGTTTTTCGGAACGGAAGCAGTTTGCTACATAATGAGGACCTGGTATATGTATATGTAGTAGGGGACCGCCCTAGAATACAAGGGATGTTTATTTACATAAAACAAATAATAAACTAGGACCAACCCAACTGTTTTTTAATAGTACTCGAGATATCCTATCCTTTTTTAGATACGTATTACGCGTTTTTCATAACTAGCGCGCTTGTATGCTTAGCGGCAGATATTAGGAAATAACAAAGCTTGACTTAGACCAACAGTAACTCCAAATCCACTTCTGCGAAATCAATCCGTGATCCTAAATCCTAGAATTTGCAATTTCAGTCTAACTTTTAGTGTTTAACTTTCGACTATATTGTTTGAGTGAGGTAGTAGTAGTATTGCCTAGCTACAGGAAAGTGGTAAATGCTAGTAATTCTAGTACCAGGAATGTGTTTTATGTTAAAGTTGGGATTAAGGTGAAAGTGGGGGCAGTTATGCATTATGGGTCTGATGACCACTTCATTGTTCATGATGCAAACACAATAGTTAAACAATCGGTGTGTATTACATATCACCCATGGAACAGAGAAGTTATTAACATTAAATAAGTAGGATGATAATAATGCCTCGAAGCCTCATACATTGTTCACCGGGAAATACTTTTTAAATCGGTTAATACTTTTAAAATAGGTACCTATACAAAATGCAGCCTACATTGCACATTGCAGCAGCTTAACTTTTTAATTAATCCTCTACCGACGTTTTAATCCACATTTTTACTGCAGAGCTAACCAAGCTTAATCCGATGTATCGAGCTGCAAAATATCTCGATCTCGGATCGGAATCGAGTTGGTTCGTTCGGAAATTGACATATCTCTACTTCACCGATTTCAGTTTTGCGGTAAGCCGTAGGAAGTTGACTAGCGCGCTAATATTGAAAGCGTTTAGTTAATGTTAGATAGGAAGTTAGTAAAATTGAGCTTATATTTACTTTGCATAGTAAATTATGCAGTACTTTACTTATATTTCAAAACTGTTTACGCTGTAGGTTCGATCTTTCTATGCTTATAATATACCTGCTATTGTGTTAATAACTGTACCACAGTGTTTAACCATGTTTTCTGTGTTTTCGATCTGGAGATACATAACTTTTCAGCACATCTTCTGTCTTTCAATTAATTTAGGTTCTTATCAACAGAAAGACTCACGTTCGCATTTATAATTTTAGTTCCATTTTTATAAGTATTTTCTTTTACTCAATGATTCCTTTTCTACAATTTACATACACACAGTATGGTCTTTTGTCCCGCATAAACACTACCTATCTCACTTTAAGTGTTTTTTTAGGAGTACGCGGAAGTCACTAAGTAGTTTGGCTAGCAAACATATAAACATTACCTTCCTTTTAGTCGTAGTCGGGTAAAAATCATACTTGTTATATTTGTCAAGTTTCCAGGAAAATATTGTTATATCTGTAAGATATCAATTGAAATTTCCAGAATTTCAAGGATTTTATGAAACTAAAATGTTTTCTAAAATATAACGAAGCAGTTAACAAAGTTATTTCCGTGTCATATTCGTTAGATGTATATCTGTTAGCTGCAGTTAATAAACTGTTGAGTGTATAAACTAATTCCTAACGAATGCTTGTTAGTGACGGCTACGTAGAAGTAGTTTTATATCAATTTATATTTTCGAGTTCAGTTTTCGTACTTGTTTTTGGAACTGGTCTTTTGAATGTCAGATTTTGGGTCCTTTGTGTTTTGATGTTGAAAGAGCTTAAATTTTTTTGTTGGACTTTATCTGATGCAAGTCTATATGTATGGTTTAATTAAATATCTTCTTTGTCTGTGCGAAAGACAAATTCCTGGCTTTTTCGTATCATCTTTGTTTGTTTCAGTTTTCATATAGGTATATGGGGCATTCATTATCCGCCTAGCCTTTTCTCAACTATGTAGGAGTCGGCTTCCAGTCTAACCGAATGTGGCTGAGTAGCAGTATTTTACTAAGAGTGACTGCCTGGCTGACTGTATGGGACAGTTAACTTTCATAAAATAACAAAATTGACAAGAATCATCGACACAGACTTTCCACCCGCAAGCGACAAATTGATAACAATTCAATACTTCAATTATAATAGTTCCAACTTCAGTTCCGTTTTCTAAGCACGCGTTCAATACCTATTATTTAGATATTCAGCAACCTTCTCAGATGTCTTAAATTGTGGTGTTTCTAGAACTTTCTCCGGTTCGTGACGATCATTGATTGATGTACAGACTCCGGCATTAAAATGGGAAACACGATTGTTTGAACGTGAGTTCCTTGTGTAATATTTTGTTTGTAGACTTCTTATTTGTATATATTTGTTTGTAGGTATTTTTCTAGTACTTGTGGAGAGTCTGTTAGTTGGTTTTCTTGTAT
This sequence comes from Helicoverpa armigera, assembly GCF_030705265.1. Taxonomy (NCBI): domain Eukaryota; kingdom Metazoa; phylum Arthropoda; class Insecta; order Lepidoptera; family Noctuidae; genus Helicoverpa; species Helicoverpa armigera. The sequence goes on along the minus strand of NC_087145.1, from coordinate 2,461,289 downwards.
TGTTTTCCTTTTTATTTTTTTTGTAATGAAAAAGGCCGTTCAATTCCTGAACGATTCATAATGTTCCGGCATTTTGGTTAGTTGTGTAAGTAGGTGGCGAAAATTAACTTGAATGATTATGGATTTTATTTTTGTTTGTGTCAATGATTTTAGAGACAATAACTGATGTATATTCTCGGATCCTTTTGCTACTTTTATTTGACGGTTTCTACATATGATAAAGGCCGGAAATATTCATATATTTGACACTACTCCAAACATTTACATATACTTTATAAGTCAGTGACACATAATTTAATGTAATTTTGCACACTTTAACGTAAGTATTAGCTGATATATGAAGATAACATTTTATAGAACCAGTTTTTATCAATCAATTAATATGCAATTGGTTCACTGTTCGATAGTAGCGGATGTAATTAGAAAGCGTCGTGTATATTTTTAAGAGTCTTTACCGGAATTCGGCATGTAAAAAAGGAACCTTTTTTTGGTTTTGTATAACTTTAGACTTACATAAGAAAATAAACTATGTACATTACTACATATGCTACAATATTCTTATGTCTCACCATTATGGTGAGATTCCGCGAAAATTGTTCTTCTACGCATTACACGAATTAAGCGTTACAATAAAACAACCTGAAGTTTCAATTACAATATAGTGATAATACCTAATTACAAAGTGTATGTAGTGTATACATATTTTATTATATAAGCCTAAATAAAGAATTAGGATCAAGTGAAGGAATTAGTGTCAAGTTTTAGAACATGATGAGTAGATTTTTATTAGATACGGTATAGAAGCTGTAATTAGCTAGCTAATCTTAAAACGCAAAAGATACAATAGGCAAGCTAATTGCTATAATAACAATTTCCTAAGAAACGTGCCATTACACGCTTAAATAGGTTTACTGAATAAACAGTTTCTACAAACAAGACACCACTTACTGTAGTAGTTATCTTCTTAAATAGTTGGCAAACTTGAAACTACGTATTATTATGTAGGTATAATATTAGTGTGAAAACACATAGTTTAACTTTAGTAAGTACTAATTTTCATTATCCTTCCAAACACGCAAGATGAATTAAGTATGTGGGTGAATTATCAAAATAATGTTTTTCCAATGTTTTCCATGAAGCTCCTTCGGGACGTAAGAAGTACATTCTTGCGGAGAGTTGCACTCGTTAACTATGACCATAACCGAACCATTTTCAAATGTCAAATTGCCGATTTAGCCGATTAGCGGCAAACGGCTGCTTATGATTTGGTTATCGTCATAGTAAAATTGGTGCAACTCACTCACCCTCAGTAACAAGTATGTCATTTCCGTCACATTGAAATATCACCAACGCATGCAATATCCGTCTCTTAAATACTGTACGAATCATGCTGCTAAAACAATACAACATAAAGTTGACCAGAAGTACTACTTATTGAAAGTAGGTACTCATCAAACGTCTGTCCTGATTGGCGCCAATGCCTCTCATATTTTAAGTGTACCAGTACACAATCGCCGATAAATCCAAGTGTCATTGTGATTTTGTGATTCATTCGTCATGCTACTTACATACTGACCCCGATAAGTTAGTCAGAAACAAATCTATACTGATCTACATAGCATAATAATACAGCTGAAAAGTTTGTTTCAAAGCTCTAATCTAGGAATTATCCAATTTGAAAAATCTTTCAGTATTTGATAAGAAAGAAAATAATTTTTATTGCGCAATAAAATACGCATACACACACTTAAAATTAGAAGTAAACAGAAATAATAATAGAAGGGGGAAATATGCGTCGTAAAGCGTGCAATAAGGCCCTCGCTCAGCATAATGCTGCGACCCGGAACAAGACGGAGTCTCAGCACTGGTTTTCAGCGACAGCCGGTGCTACCACGATGACGTCTATCGATGAAGCTGTAGGGTACGTTTCATCCGGGTACGTGAAGTAGCTCCTACGGGATGCGAGTGAAACCGTTGTTAGAAGCTAGTCTGATATAACTACTCGTACAGAAAAACTTTATCTACTCTTTAAACAAAGTTCTTTCCTAATTGTTTATTTGACCTGATTCTACAAGAATTTGAGCAGCGAGATAAATAATTCCTTTATCTCTTTCACACATACAGTTCTGTTTTACAAGAAGTTGCAAAAGCGCCCCAAAAGCGTCAGTTTCAAGCAAATATTTGACTGAGATAGTAGAAATATTTACAAGAACAACTAACAAAAGGAAATGCCTGAAAGAAATACGTAGAATACTTGTGCATTTGGATCCTGAAACTAGCCATTTAAACTGAAGAATCTTACTTATTAAAACAGTTCTTGTAAAAATGTAAAGGTCTATTTATTAAATATAATGATAGAAGAGTATAGACGGAAGACATGCTGTGCCGATCCAAAATGGGATAATGCTTATAATAGATAAATGCAGGAGGATGATGATGCACGAAAAATATATAAGACGGATATTTTGTTGATACATAATTTAATAAAAACCATTCATGGTTAAAACACACATGCTTTATAAACATTGCAAAAAAATCTCAAATACCTACTTAATTTATTTATCTACTATTATTATGACTACTTAATCAGTGATAACGTATCATAATGACATTTAGAATTAAATTCAAAAGGAATGTGTGTATTGTACAAACGGAAATTAACATTCCTAAACAAATATTTGATAAAATACTACGTCATACAACTAAATAATGGCTCAGGTATTTTATCAATGAAATACATATCACAAATATTTCATAACATCTGTTGTTCTTTTGCTATTGTTGTTATTTAATAATCGTTTGTTTACTATTGGAAGTAAATTCAATGGTGTTTCCTACAATGGACTAAAATCTCAAATATGTTGTTAATGATGTGTTTACTAAATAAATCTTTACAAAGCATACCCAAGTGCTTCGATTGGAAGCAGGAAATTCAAAACAAAATGTATTTTTGTTGTTTTACCTAAGTCAACATCCGATTGAAGAAACATATATGTAACTCAAAGCATTTCTGGTCTCTTTATTTAACTATGTTCTTACAATTCAAATGCATCCGATATATTGTTATATTTGCATTAAAGCATTCACCACAAGTGCTAACATTTGTGCTACACATATAGTGCACTCACACAGTCTTGGTCCCTTGATCCGCAGATCTTCAATTGTTTCCAAACTAACGTACAATTTCCTTGTCCACAGCTTCTCCCAGAAGGTCGACGAGGAAGAAGGGACGGGTGGGGTGGCATTACATCCTCCCGACGGCTTCTACACCCACCAGCACTCGATCCACGCTCACCATGCCCATACGGCGGAACCAGATCGAGGTTATATGGAAGGCAACCGATATGTCACTGCTGTGCATCGACCGTTGCCTGGTAAGAAACTTGAAAAACATTATTTATCATATCATCAGCCTTTTTATCGCCCCACTGCTGGGCACGGGCCTCCTCTCACACAGAGAAGGATATGAGAGTTAGATACCACGCTTGCTCTATGTAGCTTGTGGTGATTGCAGATTTTATAGTCCAGGCTTCCTTAAAATGTTAACTTTCACCTTTAATCGGTCGTTAGTGAAGAATAACAATCCTCTTCTTAATTGGTCACTCATTACAGAGTATCTTATAAAAACTCATTTGTTCATATAACCATATATACCTACCTAACTGTTGAAATCTTTTCTTGTAGAATGTTTTAACTCTATATTGATCAGCTGAAGATTGAAGTCACTGTTCAAAATTAATATGCATTACCTATCGAGATAAATCTTTAATTCCAAGCTCATAGTGAAAACACCTTTCCAGCCATGTAAATCTTATACAGATCTACTCGAACTTTCCTACTTATCATAATTTCTCACATTACACTAAAGAGAATCCTATCGTGATTCCAGCTCTAAACCATTCAAACTCGTCATGCTCGTCGGCGTCGAACGCTTCTACGGGGGCGGGGCTGTGCGCGGGCGCAGCCGAACCGACGCCGCCGCTATACATCGCCGCCCCGCCAGAGGGCTTCGGACACACCGTTCATACAAACAGGTCAGTGGATCACGAACACCGCCTTACACTCGCTTCACACAATATCTGTGGATATTGAGACACTGGTGCACTTTAGTTATGAGTTTGTATCTGCAAACATATGGTCTGGGTGTTGATTTTGAACTGTCAACGTGTATTTTGTAAAATAATTCCTGTTTGTTTGTAAATAATACGGGTACATGTGAAATTGGTGTTACTAACATGTGTTTTATGTTTTCTTTACTTTTGAATTCTTCCATAGGCGAGGCACAGATGTGTCCATCATGGGAATGGGCTCGACGGGAATTACCCAAAAAGATCCAACATTACCCCAAAAACGGGGTAAATTGACTAGAGGGTATGTCGCGAACCTGAGGAATGTGTATTGTGTGCCCTTTAACACTTAGATAACACTTAACTCCTATCTAAACGCATAAATAAAACTTCCTGCTCCTTCTTCGTTGAAAATCAGGCCGTTTTTCTAATCACTACTGAATTACTGATGCAAATTACATGGTCGGGCAAAATCTTCACTTTATATGGCAACATTAATATTGAGAGATCTTCGCTCTGAGGCCAGTAAATTTATTCATAGGACAGATAACTTCTATAGGACCGCTCTGTATTGCAAAAGCGTTATACATAATCTGATTAATAGTATATAAATTAATGTCTCAGTTATCAGGTACATCTAAAATCTAAAAGATTATGGGGACACTTAATATTGACAGCCTATTTATTAATTGGTCCTTCGGTACAAAACCTGGTCCTTTTATCTGATGCTGTCACACAATATGGACGCAACCTTGTCCAAATGTAATTTGTACCAGCTCATAAGTAATTTTATACATTGGAAATGATCTTATTAATTCAAGGCATGATTGTTAATAATAGTTAGGCCGTGGTCCACTTTCAAGCATGATATTTTTATGTACTTATGTGCCTACTTAAAGTTCTTGACAGTTATCTTAAGATTAAAGTTTAAAACAAAGGTCTTTAGAAATTTCTGCTGTAACCTGTCACTTTTGCCTTACTTAAGATATAAATTAAAATTAAATCATAAAAGTAAATCGCATATATACATAATTTTTTTATTTCATTATTTTAAAATGTATGGTAATTTTGCCATTGAGTATGTAACGTCGAAACTGGGCAGAAGTATTAATATTTTTTTTCGATTTTTCATTCATTTTCATTGTCACTCGCGGACTTTAGAAGGTCAGTAAAGGTCTTTGCAAATTGTACATTACTTTGTGATTGTGAACCAAAAATTGTAAGATATTTAAAAATAAAATTGCCGTGTAGATAGACTTGAATATTGTGGACCAGATTTATTTAATTAAACATCAATTAACATGCTTTGTCTCTTAACACTATCCTCGAAAATAAATTAATAGCATGTAGTTTCTAAAATTCTAAACCGTTATTCAAAATTTCAATCTTCTAGAATTGAATTCATTCATTAACTTATTTAATACCTGTCTATTTCCAGCAATAATACTGTCTATTAGTAATTAGCAAAAACTATCACCTTTGTATATGAATTTCAGTAAATTACAGGTATTCATTGCACTACATATTTTCAAAATTTACCCCGTATTTAGGCAAAAAACCTTAAACCTATTTAATTAATAAATAACTACATAAAACAGTTTTCCTTTTCCAAATTAACTAAACCAATGAATTGAATACTTAAACCCAAATGCAATAACCTATCACCGTATTTAACATTTACTTTTTCATTTCAACCCTAAACTGTTTAACGGTAAAATGAACATCCATCATTGAAAAATCCCGCCATCTTGCAAGCCATGAAATTAAGAATAATGGAACAACAAAATGGATATGACCGACCCTTGTCAACCAATCGTTCCAATATCCCAGCATTTTTATAAAACAGTCCTCGAAGTAATCGATCACTTATTTCATCACACTGTCCATTGTTTATTCCACCGCTATATTTCACACTGAATTGATCTATTAAGGCATGGCTTTACTTAGGTCTCTCAAACACTCCCTTACCTATCAGGATGTTCATTTTACTGCAAAAAACTCCAAATTTATCGCCAAAAATCAAATTGCAGCCGTTATGAGATGTCCCAAGATCTTCTGGACAAGCAGACAGAGATCTTAGAGCGAAGGTACGGAGGATTACGAGCGAGGAGAGCAGCTGTTACCATCCAGAGAGCATTTAGGAGACGACAGCTGTTGAAGAAGTTCAGCGCTATCACAGCGATGGCAAAGGCGGCCGACTCGAACGCGAGGAGGCTGCAAGACGGCCCTGAACACGGCCAACTAGTCAATGGTAAGTTTACTTAAGAACTGCTCATTTTGGTGCTAGGTTCGATACCAGGGCTCGGTACATAGCTTTGGGTTTTATCCTAGTTTTACCCTCGAATGCTTCTCAGAAGCAATCGCTGTTACAATTCCACGTCAGAGACCGTAAAGTGTATTTAAAAAACTCTGGATGCGATGAGAAGAGGACTTAAAAAAGTAAATATTGCAATACTATTGAAATTCAGTTGATCCCATTTGAAAGCCTCTCTGTCATTTATATTTGACGTCATTAGCAAATAAGATTTGCTGCAGAAATTCAAAACCCATTTTAATATTTGACCTTTAGCTTTCAACTACTGATTAAACTTGCATAAATTATTATTTCATGACTTTAAGCCCTATATGGCTCTAATACGTATTTCGGGCTTAATCCCAAGACTTCAATAACGAGGCTTACTGTTTATGCATGTAAGATTAATCTCCCTCGTTGCTATAAAATATCTAGATCCTTCGAAAACATATTTATGCCAATAAAGATTTATTGGTTTGGAAGGACATCGAACTTGCTTTTCAAGATCGAATCAAATGGAAAACTCTTCTTCGACCCCTATGACTCTAGTCAGTAGGCAGGCAGACGACCTCGTTTTCGCGATGATCACCATGCCATACTGCCAATGGTCCCGGGTTCGATTCCCGGTGTGGTCAACATTTGTGTGATGAGCATGTGTATTGGCTGTGGTCTGGTAGCTAATAAAAAGCTAGTGGGGGACCGTGTGTGAAAGGTATATTATATTGTAGTAAGGGTCTAACACTCCACACACTGTGTGGTCATTTGATGATTTCCCAGAAAAAAGCCCTGTGACCCTGATAAGGGATAACAGGATATCATCATTGTCAAAGATTTATTTGATGTTATTGTTTTCAGGTACAGATATATACGCAAATACACTACTACAGAAGAGCCCGGCTGGTCAGGAGAAAGTCTTAGCCCTCACCAGGCCGATGCGTTCCATGTCGTTACGGGAACGTCACGATATTGATATGAGGTGAGTGTACTAACTATACTAGTTAAAAAAATATATACTTATAGTATTTATATGGGCTTAGATTCCTGAAATAAATCGATAAAAATAAAACTTGGTCTTAAAATAGTACCTTATTTAGTGCTGAGTTTAAACCATCTTGAACAAAGTTGGTGGTCTGAATCTGACCCTTAAGCCAGTCCCTTTTAAAACCACGTTAAGGTAGCCAGAATTTTGTATCTACCGTAGAATTATGAACTGCTAGAATAGTCGCGTCTTCTTTAAATTGACATTGGTGTACTTAGTGACGAATGTATATGCCACCTATGTTTTCTGATAGAATTTTAATTCTGGGTTCTGGGTTTTAATTCTGGGTTACATATTGACAGGTGTAAAATCTGATATGGCATGCAATATAACTTTCATTCTCTGTATGAGACGTGCCTTACATTAAAAATGACAGATCATGATGAAGCAACAATTTTACCAGGTTAAAATTTCACCAAAAAACTTATCGACATACACCAGATATTAAATCACGTTTAGTTTATTTATGTTCCTTATTACATAGCTCCTAAACCAAAACAAGCTTCGTTTTGAATACGAAATCAGTACTGATACGCAATAGAAGGTTGTAACGTTAATTTATAATCAAGTGACGTGCCCATTATTTTTACGGCCTGAAAGTAGCTCAGGCCTTTAAATATTTAACACCTAAAAAATTGACAAGTAATTTGAGACTTTATTGGGTACAAAATAAAGTTCAATTTAGTTGGCTTTTTATTAGGATTTGTTTGACGGTATATGTTGCGGAAAAAGGGCGGGTATGTCTTGAGTTTTAAATGAAAATTGTGTTTTTAGTGTTCAATAATGTTGTAGTACTGATGATAATAATCTATTGGTTAGAATACATAATGACATGAACAAGTATTTGACTAAAGAACTCTCGGAATGTATGTAATTTAAAGTGGTTTGAAAATATTTATTTAAACCACTTCTACACACCGTCTGTATCTTGGATATGGCATTTCTCTTGGAAATGGCTTAGTTTATGCTCACACTTATTAAATACTGGAGTGGATTCATGACGTATTTGAACCACTATTGAAGAATCATCAACTACTGGCCTATTTGATTTCTTCACGAGACAAAAGTTTTTATTGCAATTTGTGTCTCTTCACATCGATTTTTACATATAAAAAACTATCCTAGTAAAGCAAAAAAAAAGACACTATAACAAAAGTTTTGGTATATTTTCCTTCCTACATATCTATTAATGAAATATAAGTACCTGTGTAAGAAATATACATATTAACTTTCAAATGTTTCAGCAACCACATGGTCTGCGACCCTCAAAGCGAAGTAGAAGCCATGGTGGCCAGGGTTCAGCAGTCAGCTCACCAGATCCATATGATTGCTGCCGATATGCCGCCTCTACACCGCGGAGATGCCGATAGTGGGGTAAGAGATTTTATTAACACGCTTATATTAGCTTCACTTGTAACTAACTATGTATGTAAGACAATCTTGGAATCTTTCATTTTATTCACTAACAGTATTATAGTGGTGTGGTCACTTTTGAGGTTGTAGATATGGATTAAGGAAAGAGCACATGCATTTGGTGATGAGAGTGAACTTGCTTTTATGGTAAAGCTTAGGTATGGTCTAGGTATGGTGAAGGATTAAATAGAATATAATCTATTGATTTCCTTGCTGCAGAGACAGGAATTTGACATTACTTATAGTATATGGGCCTAATGTCAAGATTTGTTTGTTTAAGAAATCGTCCCCACGGGACCGCAAGCAAAGCTAGTTTTGTATGTTTATGATATCAGCCACATTTGAATTTTCTTTTTTTAGGTATGAGTAAAATAAATTTAAATATTCTGTTATCTGTACAGCTTAATGCTTAAGTAAATTACACATTTCAGATAGAAAGTTACTATCAGTAATTATAAAAAAACATCTTTTTGAAAACACCTAAATACTAGGAAATGTGACGGTTGCCAGAATATACTTCCTCTATACTTAAGAAAAGTTCATTGACAAAATTCCTATCATCATAGTGATAAACGGACATATTTTTATCACCTCAAAGATAACGCATTCTATTAAACAAAATTGCGTAATTAACAGATCATAAGTAACACCTATCTCTTATCATTGTACCTCTTCACGTCGTCTTGTATCAACGTCTGTTTCATGAAAAATGGACCAGTCAAAAAGTGGTGATATTATCAGGAGTATAGTGAAAAATAAAAATGTTATGTTTAGGAAAGTTAAGAGACTTAAACTTTGGGGTCTCACTGGGAAGTATAATGTGTGTATTATATTGTAAATGTGAAAGTAACTATGTCTCCTCTCAAATAAGTCAATAAGTCTGAGGAAGAATTTGGGCAACTTTTTATCTAGGTGCGGGAATTTGTTCCACTGGGAGACTACTGTAACCGTGAGGAACAGCTAGTCTTGCAAATTGTTTTGCGTTATATGGAAGATAATTTTGTTTTAAGTCAAAGAAAAGTATTGCTGGTCTCGTGCACAGGAAGTCAAATAAAAACTATGATTGCAGAATTCTGTAACATTTAATAATAAAAATAACAATCCATATATTATTATGGAAGAAACTTTCCTTTATGAAAACGTTCTACATTTAGAAAAATCTCTTATAATAAACGCATGTATTGTTCCAGGTTTGCAGCTGCTCAGTAAGCGGGTCTGTCACGAACATATCTACGTCATCGTCGCACAATGAATCTCTACATAACCACCAGTTACTTAACACAGGTAAATTAACCTCACTACCACCTTTTGATTACTTTAAGAATATACAGAAGTCACGCCAAGTTCAAGTAACAGAACTTGAGAGCACCACCTAGTAATATTGCACTAACCATTTTTTGACTTTCCTAACTCAAAAACTATTTCACATAAACGTATACAATTTAATATATAAATAGATTATAATTAATGCCGCAGGATTGTCAAAAGATTATGTACCATTACATATTGTTGTATATAGATGACATAGCGACTGCCTATCTGACCTCTTTAATCCAGTTACCTGGGGGCAACCCAATTCCGCTTTTTAGGTCTGGTTGTTAGACTTTCTGGCTTCTGACTACGAAAACGACTGTTAACAAGAACTGTATTAAATAAAATTGCCTGGAAATTCCGATCCCCTTCGAATACCTTCATACAATAAAAACGTCTTTCATACAACAAATACCCATCCTTTATTTATTTTCATTGCATTTTTTTTTTCAATTTTTCCTTATTAATCGTCATGGTAAAGTAAACATTGCAATATCGCCTGGGAATTTTATCTTTCAGTTCAGACGTTTTCTAGATCAGAGGCATTTGTTTACATTTAGATAGGTACTTCAGACTGTAAACAACCATAATTGTAACATGTGAAGACTTTGTGATTTTAACCGGTTACAGAGAATCTCAAATACACTGTAAAGATAAGTCATTACTTTAATCCCAATTAAGCCATAATTTTTAATAATCACAAAATAGTAAAGTAACTGTATGAATGGCAAAACCATACAATAAATACTGTCAAGGAAAGAACAAACTATAAAATTAATTATATTATATTTATAAACAGTTATATTTATCAAATTAAAGTAATTCAGTGTGATAGTCTGACTAACACGCCAAAAATACTGAAACGACTACCTTTTACCTTTTATCCGAATAGTTCCCGTTGACAACCGTATTCAAAATTTATTTTAGATCTTGATAGAGAAACTAACATCCAAACGCACATACTTATAGATTTATAAAATTAAATAGCATTTAAAGAATAATGCATGGTTTATTTTTCACTATTGAACAAAATAGGCGTCCCTCATTGAGCAAAAGCCTGATATGAAAATGAAATAAATAAATATCGGTACATAGGTACTTATCGTTGATAAATGAATTTACCTTCCAATATTTTAATCACCCCACAAACTATTCCAGGTCCGATATACGGCAACCTGCTATCATCGGGTGGGAAACCCCTATCGTCTCCCACAGCCAGACAGCAGCAGCAACTGGCTGCGATCCAGGCTGCTAACGCCAGGAGACTACCACCAGAAGTACCTAAGAGGACTAGCAGTATTACGCTCAAGTAAGACTTCGATTTTTGTAGATTTTTGTGGTCAAATTGTTGCTGACAAGCGAGCAATTTTGGCTATATTCGAGTGTACGTCTTGTCTTGTCAATCTCTGTATTTGTGAAAATTGTACGTAAATGCAATACGCATCATATCAAGCCAAGCCAAGCCTTTTCTCAGCTAGAGTGGTGTCGGCTTTCAGCCTAACCGAATGCAGCTGAGAACCAGTGTCATGGGCAACCCCTAACTACTGTCAAACTGCCAAAAATGTTCAAGTGGCGTTATTGTTATACTTAAATCATGAATCAATTTCTGTAATAGTGAAAATGGCACGTATAAGTATTCCCTCGGTATGCGGTTAGATACGGCTTTCCATTTACGATACAATATTTTCTGCAAACTATCTACTATGTATTATATATATTATTAGGTACATATATACAGCTTGTTGCTACCATTCAGGATATCCTTCAGTATTGCAATATTACTATGTACTTAAACAAATATTTATAGCTCACTTAATCATTGCTTACTGTATCTAATCATTATCGTCATTATTAGTATATATCATATCTATAATAAATGTATAATATCATTATTTGCAAGATTATGAAATAAAAATGATTAACGATTCAGTCATTTTTTCTGTTAAACTGTGTACAGACGTATTACAAGTATTTGTTTAGTGGTCTTTTAATACAATATCATTTATAGAATTGGTTTTTAAAAATAAGTAGTGAAAATCATGTGTCATTTGTATACGGCTGAATCTTTAATGGTCGTTTTTAACTATTGGTGAGAGTTTTGTGAATATATTTTTATAAGGAAATTATCTTTTTATAGTGCAGTGTATTTACAGTGTGTATGTCAGTAGGTATCGCGTCTTTGAATATCTTGATTACGTATGTTTACGTGCAGTTAGTAGGTATATTTATGTTCTCATGGCATTGAGAGATTCCATCAAAATTGTTTGTGAACTAAAAATTATACGCGTTAACTTCAGTCGACTGCTAGTTTTCGCGCAAAAATTGCATTAATATTAGGCCGAATATCTTTTTATCTGGGTGCGGAGAGTTGGGTCTGAAATATTTTACAGCTATTATTCTGTTACAATTTCAACCTACTTCTAACTATTATGGTAATCTGTGCTACCACTTTAATCTAGAGGTACATTGATATTATAAAGAGGAAATATTTCCCGGGACACGGGTGGAATAGCTTGTTTATAATATTTGTTGTACCCACAGTGCGGAGAGCCCGGTATCACTACGGCGGGCGGAGTGCGGGGGCGCGGTGGTGCGCGGCGGCTCCATGTCCTCGGTGCAGAGCTCGTCATCCTCCTCCTCGCAGGAGCACCGCCACCACTACCACCAGCCCTACCAGCCCAGGGCTCCGGTAAGTTTTGTACCTACTTTATAGAGTTATATCCATTAAGACAGGCAGGTCAACAGGCACAAAAATGAGACAAAATTAACAACGCTATAAATAAAAATCTTCTATATTATTTCCACTTTTGATCTGACTAAATCTTATGATGTCTTTAATTATTGACAAGAAATTACCGCTTAGGTAGTGTGCAATTTGTTTTTTGAATACCTAGATTTAGCACAAAATAACCTGTATTTTGTAATGTAGCATGGGCATGTACCCCATCAACATTTTACTAGCTTAATATTTTACAATAAATTCAAATATTAGTTTAATTTTAATTAATTACCAGTATTTATATATTTATCCAGTAAATTGTCCAGAGCGACTGGAATGGGCATGCACAAAAAACACAAAATCAAAATAACTTAGTTAAAACAAGCACGTATTCTCGTATGAGTGACCGAGTGACCCCTCCCCTTCCCGCGGCAGGACGCGGCCCCGCACGGCGGCGACGCATACACCCAGGGCCGGACTGCGCCGGGGTACGAGGCGGAGCGCTACGCGGTGTGGAAGCGCCAGGAGCCCCCGGCGTACTACGACGCGCCGCCCGCGATATGCTGTCGCCCGCCTGACTTGCATCAGCACCCGCATCAGCCTCTTAAGGTCCGACCCTGCGTTATGTACCTCATCACACTAAAGACCAGTCCCAATGTTCTGTCCCAAGTTCATCGGTTCAACCCTGCATTATGTACCTTCACACAGTAACACCCGGCTCCTATATACCTACACTCTGCATATAAACCTTCTTCTTTATAAATACATCATTCTTTCTAATACACCTTTACACAACAATACCTAGTCCCAATATACTGTCCAAGTTCACCAATAACATAAACATCAGTTTTCTTTTAAATGTTTATTATGATTGTTCACGATATTCCAAATTCAAGTACCAGTTCTGACCAGTTTTTTTACTTATCAATTTTGCTCTATATCTTTTACATGACAGACTACATCATCTCTCCAAAAACTTACAATATACAGCAAATACTCAAAACTAAAATATCTAATCTACAACAAATACACTCAAAACTAAAGGTACTCAATAAAATTTTCAGGTATCAGAAACGGTCCGCAAACGTCAATACCGCGTGGGTCTCAACTTATTCAACAAGAAGCCAGAACGCGGCATCGCTTACCTGATCTCCCGAGGCTTCCTGGAGAACTCCCCTCGAGGAGTGGCCCGGTTCCTCATCACCAGGAAGGGGCTGAGCAAGCAGATGATCGGAGAGTACCTTGGGAATCTGCAGAATCCTTTCAACATGGCTGTGCTTGAGTGAGTTTGTGTTACCTGTTTTTTTTTTTGCTGCAATTAGTTATTGAGATGACGCATGAATATAGAATATGAAACGACTACCTAATGGTTAAGAAACCACTTAAGACATTTTTATTTTTGAATGAAAAGCAATACTTGTAATCTTCAATACTCTAACTACATTTTCACTCTTAATACAATTAATGGACACTTCCATTTACAATTGATGCTTATAATAAATTTCAAGCTGAAATTTATTTTGACTAAGAAATAAAACAATGACATCTGTAGATACCAAAAATAAAATACATAAGTAATGATAAAATACAATCATAATATACAACTCAAATATGGTGGTAAGGTGCAACTAATCAAAACTGTCATCGTTTCCGGCCATGTAATTGATGCAAGATTACTTATTATTTAATTTACAAAATATAACCAATTAATCTGATGATTTCCTTCGATTCGATGCCTTGTTCAGTAATTCTTTACTAAACACCCCTCTTCTCTAGATGCTTCGTCAACGAGTTGGACCTATCGGGCATGGCAGTGGACGTGGCACTGCGTCGCTACCAGGCACACTTCCGCCTGCCCGGCGAGGCGCAGAAGATCGAGCGCCTCGTCGAGGCATTCGCGAGGCGCTACTGCGTCTGCAACCCTGACTTCGTGCAGCGCCTCAGGACTCAGGACACGGTAAGGCTTATAATCTAGGATTATAGCAATTTGACTGCCACGTCAGACTTTGTAGGACAGTTAATCGAGCTGATTTTTGTAGGACGTTCTGACAAGGATTTTCCGACAGACTTTTTGTGGGTATTGCTATCAGTGTATTACATTTTTCTCCTACAAAATATATGCTTGCATGCATTCATTCCATTTATACTTTAGAAATATACAAAAGAAAAAAAACATTAAAAGTATTGAAAGCCGATGATTAAATAAAAGACTAAATCAATCTCTTTTAGTGTACCGGTTTGCCCAATATTGAAATCCCCAATATCTGATAAAGATTACTACATAATACGAGAGATATAATACATAACTTATGCTGAGCTGGAATCTATTTTCAAACTTTTGTACCACAAAAAAATATTCCAAACCAAAGAATGCTGTATGTAGTTAAAAATAAATATTTTATTATTTCAGATATTCGTCCTAGCGTTCGCAATAATAATGCTGAACACAGATCTCCACACGCCCAACCTGAAGCCCGAAGCCCGGATGTCTCTCGACGACTTCGTCCGAAACCTTCGCGGGATCGACGACTGCGGAGACATAGACCGGGACATGTTGTCCGGGATATACGATAGAGTGAAGTCCAGCGAGTTTAGACCCGGCAGTGATCATGTTACCCAGGTAAGACTGGTTATACTGGTTTTGGAGGAATTTCGGATAATATTTGTAGGAAGAATAGAATGGTGGTGTTTCTTGCCGGTCTTCTTTCTTCTTCGAAATACCCATTCGTTGGGACCGTGTAACTTTTTGCGTTTTATTGTATTATGAACCCGTAACTATCTACATAAAATGAAAAAAGAAGATTTTCTAAGATTTTGAGAATATAGGTTATACTTGGATGTCATAATAGTCTGATGTTCCTTCAATGGATGTTGCATTATTTGCTTTGGAAGAGTACCTAATTCAATTCCAAAGAGTCAACGTGTTATAATTTGTTCATAACAGCTATAAGGAATTACATATATTACAACATAATAAAAAATATAGGTACGCCTTAAAACTTAGTCCAGGCGTTTTCATTTTATTGGAAACACTCGCTAAATGCCTTTTGTCTTCTACACCAACACACTAAAAAATCCTCAAATCAACATCCCCATAACACATTTCTTACTTCCAGGTGATGAAAGTCCAAGCCACAATAGTAGGCAAGAAGCCGCACTTAGCTCTGCCGCACCGCCGCCTGGTCTGCTACTGCCGCCTCTACGAGATACCTGACATACACAAGAAGGAACGCCCTGGAGTGCATCAGAGAGAGGTATTGTAGGACATACTGTATCCTTTCTTTACTAATATAATAAATAGGAAACATTTATTTACACAAAATACCCTGACCTGAAACCACTAAGGCCTGAAACTACGAAAAAAATTGAATGAGTAAATTCAGTGTTTTTAAGAAAAGTGGGGTACGGGGTGTTTGAAGAAGGGGAAAACGCGAGATACAGCTAGTTTATTTTGAGTAAATTTTCTTAAGTCTCTGCAATGGTAAACGCACAATAGTCATCCAACGGAGCCTTTTAGGTAATCCGCAACAAAACGAGAAGACCTGTTGGTCTAGTTGTCGCAAGTGCGATTGACTATATTCACCTAAGCAACCTTAGGTAGGACTGCCTATCAGACTTTCTACTTTTTAGCCAGGATAAGAGAAATATCTTTGACAAGTAAATAATAAAAACCTTTTATTTCTCCCAGGTGTTCCTGTTCAACGACTTACTGGTGATCACGAAGATATTCAGCAAGAAGAAGTCGTCAGTGACGTACACGTTCCGACAGTCGTTCCCGCTGTGCGGCATGCTCGTCAACCTGTTCTCTGTGCCACGTTAGTATTGTATTACTGTTTGTTTATTGTACAACGACTTACTGGTGATCACAAAGATATTCAGCAAGAAGAAGTCGTCAGTGACGTACACGTTCCGACAGTCGTTCCCGCTGTGCGGCATGCTCGTCAACCTGTTCTCTGTGCCACGTTAGTATTGTATTACTGTTTGTTTATTGTACAACGACTTACTGGTGATCACGAAGATATTCAGCAAGAAGAAGTCGTCAGTGACGTACACGTTCCGACAGTCGTTCCCGCTGTGCGGCATGCTCGTCAACCTGTTCTCTGTGCCACGTTAGTATTGTATTACTGTTTGTTTATTATACAACGACTTACTGATCACAAAGATATTCAGCAAGAAGAAGTCGTCAGTGACGTACACGTTCCGACAGTCGTTCCCGCTGTGCGGCATGCTCGTCAACCTGTTCTCTGTGCCACGTTAGTATTGTATTACTGTTTGTTTATTATTATACAACGACTTACTGGTGATCACAAAGATATTCAGCAAGAAGAAGTCGTCAGTGACGTACACGTTCCGACAGTCGTTCCCGCTGTGCGGCATGCTCGTCAACCTGTTCTCTGTGCCACGTTAGTATTGTATTTATTTGTGATTTTATTTTGTGTAAGTAATTTAGCTAAATAATTTCATGATTAAAAGATCCTGTCAATCCATAGTATTGAACACAGCGCTTTTGCGTCAAGATATATTGCCATGACTTTATTATCAGACACTCGGCGTTGAGTGTCTTAAATATAAGAATTTCGTTCTATGTTGTTTTATATTTCCTTCGACGTGAACGTACCCATGGTGACATTATAACGAGGTAACAAAAATATCCCATACACGGCATTATTAGGAATAAGTTCGTAGACGTTCGCACATGTAATGCGCGATTTTTCAAATCTGTATGACAAAATGTTTCGGTGATTTCACCGTGATGTTGCGTTGTCTACAAATAGCCTAAGATGTGGGTTACATACAAAAAAAAGAAATTGTGGTCGCCTTTACGTATTATTTTATAATAATGACTATTTTTTTTTCTTCTAATTTACCAATAAATAATTTTCCAGACTACCCATTCGGCATCCGCCTCTCCCGGCGCGTGGACGGGCGTCGCCTCGCCACATTCAACGCCCGCAACGAGCACGATCGCTGCAAGTTCGCCGAAGACCTGCGCGAGAGCATCGCCGAGATGGACGACATGGAGGCCATGAGGATCGAGGGGGAACTCAACCGGGGCAAGGGCAGAGGCACCGGGAACAGCGCTAGGAATGGTCAGTATCGAGCATTTGACCTACGAGCTCCATCCAAGATTTTATCAGGTTCCTAAGGAAACTTTTCCCCTTCATGAATAAAAGGAAACTTGTATTATTCTGAATAAAATACTATATTACTACAAAGTTTTATAAAAATACATATGAAAGGTAACAAACATCCATACATGCATTCTTACAAAATTTCGCATTTACAATATAAGTAGGACTAGCTTGAGCATCTAACAGTAACAACTAAGAAACCGGATAAAAAGTATCCTACATATTTAGTTGGCTAAATAACCGTTCTAAATATATTTCTCTTCCAACAGTAATGGAGAACCGGGATAGTGGCGTGGCTGACGTGGAAATTGATCATCAACAGTGCATGGATCACGTTCATATGCATGGGTAAGTACAACTATAAGTGTCTATATTTTAACTGACTAAATAACTTTGTTTCTTCTTGAGCCCTTTGTGGTCCTTGCATACCACAGTGGAACGAACTACCTCTCGCATATGGACAAAAAGTATCACAAATTTATTATAAGTTACAGTACTCCCAAGTTTTTTTTTTTTGAATTTCCGAAATTAAAAATATCCCTCATCCGCTGCTAAATATGGGCAAATCCCTCAAGCGTATTTAGCTTATTACCGTGACCTATTACGACTCACAAGTTTCATCAAAATACATTCAGTACTTTTGTTTGAAAGATCAGCAAACATCCATGCATACCTTCCGTCAAAATTATCTGTTTACCTGTAACTTATGTATGTTTGTCTGTCACAGCGTGGTAGTACCACCACCGCCGCTGTGCCCGGCCCCAGCCGCCCCGCGCTCGCACAACCCGCCTCCCACCAGCATCATCAAGCGCAACGTGCTCTCCAACTCGCTCGTCGACATCAATGATCCTGGTAAGCATTATATATTTTATGTTTTAAAATACTCTCCAAAAAGTCTTAGTGAATACTTTTTCAGTTTATACACACACAACAACACGTGACAACAGTCACGTCTGTTCAATGGTGTTAAATCCTTACATAAAGAAGTATATAGAGGTGTACATAAGGGAGTATAGAGGGGAGTACATAAGAGAGTATAGAGGGGAGTACATAAGAGAGTACATAAGAGAGTATAGAGGGGAGTACATAAGAGGATAGGATCTCTCTCCGGTCGTGTCGGGTTACCTTCCCATCGGTAAGTGTGAAGGTAAGAGTGAAGGTAAGTGCACTAGTGTCTGCGCAAAGCTATGACATGATGTCCTGCGCAGCTGGCTGATCTCCTTATATAAGAACAGCCGCCGTGGCTGAAACCGGACTTGGTCATATTTAATGGAGTATTAAGGGGAGCACGTAAAGGATTATAGGTGGGAGTAAATCGGCGCGACTTTTATTTCAATAATGTTAAAGTCTATTTCCGAGTGCCTTGCAGCTCATCTTGGTCTGTCCCTATGAGACCAGTCGCCGTGATTGACAGTCGACTGGGGCGCCATTATAATCCTTCGGCCCATTTCTTGAGAATAAAAAGACTAATATTATATTCTTATTATAATTTCAGTGGCCCTAGCAGCTGAGCGGCTGCAGCGACGCGGGTCGGTGGGCTCGCTGGACAGCGGCATGTCGGTGTCCTTCCAGCAAGGATCCCGCACCGCACTGCACGCCACCTCGCCACGACATCCCAACGACCAGCGCTCTCCTGGTACACATCTATACTTACTAATATTATAAAGCTGAAGAGTTTGTTTGTTTGTTTGAACGCGCTAATCTCAGGAACTACTGGTCCGATTTGAACAATTCTTTTGGTATTAGATAGCCCATTTATCGAGGAAGGCTATAGGCTACTTTTTATCCGGGTTCGTGCAGAGGCTCCCACGGGATGCAGGTGAAACTGCTGGCAGAAGCTAGTACTTACATATAGTTTTTAATTTAATACTAGCATTAGGCTAAGTTATACTAACACTAGAGATATGGAAAAATGCGAAATAAAATATTTGAATTTGAATATAAATCTTCCCAAGGACGACTGAGATTTCTCCCATGTCCTAAGGCGACCTAGCAAGTAGCCTGACTTCAGAAGAACCTGTACTAGGTCTATCTGAAGTACAAAAGGTTGACTTTGAAAACCACTTTTCTTTATCGAATTCGGGATAAAAATGTCCTGCTCCAGGGTCTACGCTAGCTCGCTTCTAATTTTCTGCGAAATCGGCTTCACCGTTCTCGAGTTAAAAGTGGTGTAACTGACTCGAGTTTCTTCTATATGTCTAGTCGATAATATATCCCTCGATAAAGGGCTATCTAACTCTGCAAGAGTTTTTCAAATCGGTCTACTGGTTGCTGAGGTTACCGCCTTCAAGGCGAACGAACGAGCCAATCAAAATTAAGTACAAATATGGGTATTGATTTAAATCCTCCATTACAAGACGAAAGGAAAAACTTAAAGTACATAGCATCATTTATAATACTAACAAGTTCCTTCTTTCCAGGGCGGCTGTTCAGCGGCATAACCGGCATAAGCGGCATATTCCCGGGACGTATCCGCAAACTCAGCGCGTCTGGGATCCCGGACAACAAGCACGGACAAGTCGGCAAGAGTACCGAAGTCTAAACACCACAAAGTGACGGTACACATCGTTATATTTTCAAATTTTGAACTTCGAGCCCCGAATTCTCCATCCTGATTGGTCGAATTCAAACGAACTTGCACGAATGCGTTCGGGTAATTCCGTTGTCCGTTAATGGAAAGAGCAAATGGTTCGCGCTGAGGTGATTGTGGAATTCCTAAAATGTAATAAGTTGATTATTTAAATGGTCGGGTACCTCATTTTTAAGTGCCATCTTAATTTTCGAAGCACACTTTTTAGGTATGGGATGTCAATCTTCGTACAAACTGATAATTATGTTTATAGCTGATATAATTTTTACCTTGTAGTGATATTCACAAACGATATTATGCTAATTTTAGAATTGCTTACATAATGTAAGCTTTGTATTTGGTGAGCGTCCTAGTTTTAATTACATAAATGAAGGTCGTCTTCGGAAACTATAGAAATAAATTAGTTTCCTTGAAGATCATAATACGTATGTATACGTAACTTTAGCGTAAAGTCTTTTGTGAATATTGAAACGACTCGCGCTTTGCCAAATGAGGCATTCTGAGCATTATGATTTTTACTCCTGTAAAAATCTCTATCAATGACTTAAATTTTCGTCCTTACCACGTTTAAAAGCACGTGTTGCTAATTTTGACATTTGACAGTGACATTAATGGCTGAATGTCACGTCTAAGCTACTTCTGACATTTTGTATCTGTGGTTCTCAGGGTAGGTTATGGTTGAAAGGCATTTTGGTGGTTTTGGATTACATTTTAATACAAACGTGCCAACGTATGGTACTCGAATTTATTAATATAACAATGACACATTTGACTATGACACGAAAAAAAACACAAAATACTATGACATTGAAGAAATTCGTTATTAATGGCTACTTAATATATTTGTTTCTCAGTAGCCAGAATACATACATAAAAGTAGAATTTAGAATATTTTTCTTCAAAAATAAAAAAATATTAGTAGATTGTTGAAAAAATTAGATGAATGAATGACATTTATTTTCATATAGACGTTAGTAGAAAAAACAAGGACTTACGTAATTACTGAAAGATAATAATCCTCATTTGTAATAAAAGGAGGTATTATAACGAAAATTAAAGGCTATTCGTATGAATCGAAGATAACTTGGGTCCACATTTTGGATGTAGGAGTAATTCTTAGATGTTGGATGAAATCACTCACTATTCCTGTATATTTTTTTTAATAATTTAAAACATTATTTACTTATTTAACCATATTTTTTTGGTCAAGTAGATTCTTTTAAAGCATAGATTGTTTTATACATCATGAAATTGGCAATATTGCAAAGTTTATTTTGTATCTGGCAACATTTAATCAGTTTTTAAAGACTAGATAGTTAAAATAAATTTCAATGAATACAGGAATAGTGAAGTGTTTCCTTACCTAGCTAGAGTAAATGTGGAATTATTGGAAGGTTTTGAGAGAAAGTATAAATAAGACAATTTATTCAATTTTAATAAATTGCGTCAAATCAATATTTAGCTTCTTAGATTCACATTTTAAACTAATTTTCATCACATGTTACCAACCGAAAAGTATTATAAAGATTTCTTTAATAATATAAAAGAAAATTTATCTTAGAATTCATGATATTTTCTTTAGAATTTGTACATACGTTTGGAATAGAGGATGCAATAGAGATTTTTAAAGTACACAAAATATTATTAATTTCAGCACATGAGCAATACTTACATAGACATCACAGTTAAAAAAATATATTTATAATAAAAATACGAATTTATTCACTATTGTTGATGAATTTTATTAGATTAGGTGATTTGAGGAATTTTAAAATAGGCTAGAACCTTTTTCTCCCGGCATGGTTAAAAGAGAGGGCGTCTAGTCGCCGAAATTGGTGCATTTTCGATCGTGTCCATATAAAAATCTATCAAAAAAGTATAATAATAATTAAGAAATTAACCTATATCTTCCAAAAATATGTACGATTTTCTGTATTCGACTACTTGTAAAGGCTGCTTTTATTTATTTTTAATGTACGAGTGGTTTTTGTAATATGTATTAATTAACGTATTTACCTAACGTTACCGATTTGACTTTTCCTTGGATTTTACCGTAACTTGTAACTAAATAGTGATAAGTGTGTAATGTATTGGGGATGGCCGGCCTCTTGCGTATGCGCATGATTGCTCTGTTCTGTGACATATGGCTGTTAGAAACGCATAGATGGAAACTTAGATAGAATAACATGTTTTTGACACGATAAATGAAAATTTAAAAAATATGAATTGCAATTCTTTCAGCCACTGTCACTCTATCGACTATTTATCTTGAAATGTTGTCTCTAATATAAATCGTTTGCCATCTAACACCTAGGAGGCACATCTAATTTTCAGATATATTCAGAATTTAAAACCTGTCCTAGGCCGGCCATATTGAAAAAAAAATGTTGACTAATCTAAAATAGCTACTGTTGACTTTGTACCGGTTATTTAGGCATGTTGTTTCTACTATTTGATACAAGGGTAGATAGAGAAAATAAAACGATGTAAGAAGAGGGTATTATGGGATATAATGGGACTTCTGTTCTTTGATAAGTCTTCAAAATGTCCATTTGGGGTTAAAATTAATATTGATGTTGCTCTTTGAAGAAAATTATAAAAAAAAATGATTGTGTTGGCATCAGTATTAAGTTTAATGCATTTAATTCGATATATCAAGAATTAAGCTGTCCAATATATTTGATTGTGAATCTCTAAAATCATTTTAATTCATGTTTGTTTGTCATTAAAATTTTCGTATACAGTCGAACACATTTTAAAATAAATTTTGATTATTTGATTTTTTCCTTTTGAATTTTTCGATTAATTTGTGTACACGACTGTACCATTAAATGTAACACATCTTTCCTAGTTCTTAAAGAAAAATGTAATGCATGACAAATTGAAAGGAATTGATGTAAAAACGTTTCTTCGTTGGATTTTGATCCTAATGTGTATTGTATTATCGATCTTTTTCGATTTAAATATAAATTGTCCCATAAAGTTTCGTGAAGAAACTCGAATGTAATGTTTGTAAGCGTATTTCAAGCGAAATGCGTCTTTATTTTAATAGGGATACGGTATGGTTTTGTGGTCATGTGGTGTATTTCTCAAACTTGAAAAATAGTATTTTCTTTATGTCAATATAATTCCGATTATGACTTTGCCATATATTTGCTGTCTATATTAACTCTCGTTAAATAAATAATTCTGAGCTTTTACGTAACAGTTAATTTAAGAATGATATTGTATACCGCTGATATTAGCTTCCGCCCCGTCCCGGGTGGACTGCTTCGTGCACCCGGATAAAAAGTAAAAAAGCCATATTCGGGAATACACCACAGAGTTTGTGTGAAAAGAAAAAAAATTGTTCGAATCGCTTTTGTAGATTTCGCTTGAAGCCAAAGATGTAATAAATCCTTGTGTTCAATCTCAATGAACGTTATTTTTAAACGATATCTTCATATTGTTTGTAATTACAATATATTTCGAGTTTAACGCCTCACTATGAATATATGTCTAAGCAGGCAGTGTAGTTTTATTCATAAAAACATAATTTATTGTAACATTTACGATATTTCATTACCATTAAAAATATTTTCAGTGATCTATAGTTAAATTAATTCAATCTCATGATATTAATTGCTTAGTAAACATCACTTTTAAATATAATTTGTTATGAATAAAACTATACATTTATTATGATAAGTTGTAATAGATTTAAGAGGTTTTCAGTTCTGTAACATACACTTACTAACTTATTTCTATGTATGTATATTGAAGAGTTCTTGCTAATATATATCCTTTAGTTGAAAGTTGTTAAAAAAACTTAGATTTTAAGCAATAACGCATTTGCGTCTACATGTTGTATCATATTAAAGTTGTTGAGAGTTGCTATCACTAAGTCACTTAATAATAGTTTTATTTAAAACATAAAACGATGAGAATGTATTTATTTATTAAATATGAATTAACATTCATGAGTAAGTTGCTGTTTTATTTTACTTTACAATCCTTATTCAATCTATAGTCTACACAATTTTTTGCATCAGTCTGGCATTTGTCATTTGGCTGCTATCAGTCAAGGTACCTAGCTACATAACATAAGCGGAATGGTTTAGTTAGAGCCGCTCAATATGATATTCTGCTAGTTTTAATTTGGCATTGCTATTACATAAAAATAACCAAGAAAAATGGGAGTTAAAGTCAAGGGACTAGGCGTTGAATTGAGTCTTCAATACTTCTTCAACACGTCTTAAATAATTACTTGAATTGAAACAAGCTCAAATAAGGTGATGTGGCATTAACGTTCCGCTTTCTAATATCTTAAATTTGTAAATAAAAACCGTGATTATTTTTTCTCAAAATATATCCGTATCTACGCAATAATTTTCTAGTTTTATAACCGACGGATATAAAACTAGAAAACGACACTCCTAGGAGACAGCGATGGGGATGTTTCTTTATAATGCCTTTTAGTTTTGAAATTAATAATAGCAGTGCAATTTATTATTTTTATAACTTGCCCATAAAATTTTGACCAGTTTTTTTATAAATTGTTCCACAATTTCCCAACCAAAAATAACTACAAAAATACTTTGAAATCAATTCTCCCATCGGAATGTATAAGTTTAAAAGCCACAGTAGATCTGACAGCGACACAACAGCACTTGTATGTCATCACTAAGCCGTGCTTAGCGCCGGAACGAACCCGCGACCCTTGCTATACGTGCCTATGTATGTATGTAATAGAAAACGTCATGACTTTTCTAGCCAGGTCGGGTGAAATCTGTGGAGTGGACACTGATGATTTAGTGTAAATATTTTGGGATTTATTAAAAAAATTGCTATTATTTAACAATGCCATATTTCTCGCATGACTATAGTAAAGGAGTAAAGTACTTTAAAAAGTTGAGGTTATATGGAATTTAAATATCACTAGTTTCTATCATTGTGCATACATTTCAACACAAAATAGGCAGCCCTTAGTGCATCCCTATAAAATTAAGTTACATATTTACCTATAGATAAAAGTTTGTAGAATTGTAAATAAAAACATAAAATAAAAATACAAACCCATCCTTTTTGGGAAGTCGGTTAAAAATAGATCAGCCTATTTAATAAAGCTACCTATATAGAATGCATTTTCACGCACCTAAATAAATTACAAAACAATGATGATGGCGGCTGTTCTCATTTAAGGAGATCAGCCAGCTGCGCAGGACATATTATAGTGCACGAGCATTTGCGCAGACACAGGTGTACTCCCTATTCCTTCACTCTCATAACCCGATGGGACGGTAATCCGACACGATCGGAAAGAGATCAGAAAAACAAAACAATATAAAATATTCAACAAAAAAAATGGAACTTATACACAAAACTAGTGGAACTTCTATACAAATTTTTCACACCGCCCACTCCACATATTTCCGTATTCCGGCCAGCTAAGCTGCTCCACGATCGCTCAGTCCAGTACAAGTGACCACGTGACGATAGCTACAGCCTTCAGCGGGAAACGACTTTCACAATAAATTCAATTAAAATTATATATTTCCATGTGTCGATGAAAATTAGGAGTTTTGTTAAAGGTAAGTTTTTTAAAAAAACATTTTCTAGTTTTGTTTTTTTTTTTTGTTTAAGAGTATTGTTGGGTATTTAGTACCTAGTGTCCAATAAATTATACAGAGGATAACTAGCGTAACCTCCTATTAAAGCTTAATTGTTAATTATTATTTAAATCCAGTTAATACCTACTATGTACTAAGTTTTCTTGAGTTCAATTCGGTACATTATTGGTCAACTTTCCAAACCCAACACAAATATTGTCTGAAGACACAAACTTACCTAATTTTATTTTTCAAATAAAAAATAACACTCCTGTATAAAATAGTATATATCATGTATATTCCTACTGCCTATAGGTAATTCAAATCAATATGTTGGTACTCTAAATTAGGCTTGAAAATTTCATATAAGACATAGGTACTAAAAAGTTTAATTCATTGCACAGTTAACTACCAGTACATAATTATGTATCTTATTTTTTTATTCATTTATAATTTCAATTTTTTGTTTTTTTTTTTTAATATGAAATCCTATTTTTTGTTATATATGTATTTGTTGATACATATATCAAGTTAAACTTATTATTTCGATGCCTATATAAAACACATTTAGTAGCTTGGTCAAATAATATCAATCATTCCTTGATCTTACTCAAAAAATTAATTACCCATTAACTGTCTATTTGGCAAAGTTTGACACTATTGTACATTTTCCGTTATAATTACGCACTTTTCACTTTAGTACACAAATTAGTTATCACAACCCAATTTGCTGTATCAAATTAAATAATATTGCACTTGATTAGCGATCCAACATACAACACAGTCACACTGAAAACACTCAAACATTAAAACTCACTTATAATTTCATAGACCACAAAACTTTCTAAATTCACCACAACGCCAAACACTATTTACTAACATTTCCGAACGCACCTCCCGCCAATTTCGCTGTCAAAACTTCAAACTTTTCGGCGGCAAAGGCGTTCCACGATACGCACTAAACAGCCTAGTTGCAACCAGTCAATGGGAGGGAATAGAACACAAATTATACTCATTTAGTGGTAATTTAATAAACTTAACTAAATTATAGGCATTTAATTCAATTTAAGTGAGTCGCCGTCGGTGGCTTGAGGTCAACCACCTCAACTCATGTTACGAGGTTATTAATGCGACAATAATGATTTTCTTGGAACGCATTTTAATATTTCGGTTTAATGAACGTTACTTTTTGAATATGCGCTCTTTTTGGGCTTGAAAGCACATTGCACTGGATCGTAATTATAATTTAACTACGGTTTTCAATTTTTGATAATTAACGTTTTTCTAAGAAACGTTTGCATTATTCTTATAAAATAGTCAAACCACAAGGTACACGATTAGAAATCCCTTGATTACAAAGAATTGTAGATATCAATCGAATGTTGCTTACCTAAAATTGCACTGTACTGATCTGTTGACTATTATTCAAATGGGATGAAGATACCTAACATCCAAGATGGTAAGCATGGATGTAGATAAAGGCCTGAGTGTCTAAATCCGACGAAAAGACAAGATTTCATAAGTTTTCCATCACAAATACCTACATATTTATAGGTATTTGTTTACAACAGTTCGGCTTTGCGAGTATTGCCTAATTGATTTATAAGTTCATCAAACATAGGTCTTTCGACACTTTTATTTCAGAATATTTTTTTTTCTGGCATTAAAGTAAACCCCATATTATTGGTAGGTACACTTAATTGATTTTCATATCAGTAAGTATGTTAATTAATTGGTTTTCTTAATGAAGATGGAGGAATCCTTGGACGGTCGTGACGGAGGCGCGGGTGCCAGCGGCTTCGACTCGGCAGCCATTTTGAATGATGACGTTTCACCCACTACGAGTTTCTGCTATAATATACCCAATTTGTTTAATAGGTAAGTTTACTGGTGATGATTATGAAAATGATACAACCAAACTATTACGTTTATAATAAAAACTCCTAGCTTCCCGCGGTTTAGGCCGCGTCCCTGGCAATAACTTCACACACCCGACCATGTAAAAAGTAGCAAATGCAATATCAAATAAATAATACTCCTAGCCTAACTGATTACCGCGATTTTGGCCGCGTCCATGGGAACAACTTCACACATCTGTCCATGTAAAAAGTAGCAAATCCCATATCAAATAGTACCTAGTAAATAATCTTCCTTGATAAATGGGCTATCGAGACAGAATATATGGCTTACCTCATACTGAAATAATTTTTCAAATCGGGAGTAGTCAAAACAAACTTCACCTTTACAATATTACTACTAATACATACTTAAATGTTTTATTACGATTTACGATAGTCATAATAACCTACAAAGCTCCTAGAATAAGCGTGATCAAGTTACATGCAATTCACGATTCTCGTATTTGTCTTATACGAAGTGACTTTTTTCACCTTTTGTCTTATATACCCTTGACTTCAAATACTTTCAGTATTTTATCACAGTTTGCCTTGAACTTGGTTTGCCTCCATGTTTTTTCTATGACCTTAGCTATTACATACAAAGGCATAGACATAGCCGAATTATACAATGCCTTTTTATATCTACTTGTAAAGAAAGATTCACAAGTTTTGGAATAAGATTGGAATTTTAATAGTTATGGACATCGATTTTTTAGATACTTATTGAATTTTAATTAGTCTTTATCTTTGGATTGGTCCATTAAGTTTTATACTTTTTTCAATTTAGAAATTTCATAGACTTTTAACTTTTACTTCGTCTGTGTTACCATGCAACTACCTATGTACTTTGAAGAGTGTCGTATGATTTAACCTTTTGGAGCGCTTTCATACGAGCAAACTTCTTGTCGCTTGGTTTTTCAGCGGTTTGTAGGGCGTATGAGCGACAATGTGTCGCATCAAATTCTGCTAGTCTGAAAGCGGTGGTAACCTTACTAGATACTAAATATCCGCGATTTGCATGAAAAATAAGGTGTTACTATAAAGGGCAACTTGTTCGGAAAAAAAAAATTCAAAGTTATCTTTCATAAACTATGTCCCCATCTATTCCAGCCTAGGCCCCGGCTCTGTACTATGCGAGCGAGCTGACACGGAACCCAGTGAGACTTACACCCCCACCGCGGAACCCTCGGACGAGACAGCTGACCACCAGCAGTTTGAAGATGACGAGGAATATTCACCTAAATCTAGTAAGAAAAAAAAAATTATGACCATTTTTATTGGTTACTGATAAAGTCTCCGATAGCCTATCGGGGACTTATCTGAGTCAGATAGTCAAATAATCTGACTATAGATATCAACTATAGCTTTTGGATTGACAGCACTCGGATAGCGTTATCGGGCAGAAATTATAAACGTGTGGTATTTTATATATTTTTTTATTATGAAACAGCGAGATACAAATTAATTTCAGTGTATAATAGTGCGTTTCTTAGTAATTCCAATAAACATAATTGAAGTAATAGAGCAATTCTCGCATATTTTCGATTAATTCATATCCAAATTCAGGAATGGATTAATTTATTACCATTTTTCATCCGCATTGTAAATACGAGATCAAATAAATAAAACTATTTTAAATTGAAAGTTTTGTTTGTACGAAACTATTAATTCCTAGAACCATTCAGCTATTTTAAAAATATACTAACTATATACTAATACGAGTATGAGTATAAGCATCAGTATTAGAAGTATTTTTTTTGTTTGTACCCTAAAGGCTCCGAAACTACTGAACCAATTTGAAAAAATCTTTCACTGTTGGAAAGCTACACTATCCCCGAGTAAACATAAATGGCTAGTTATGAATGAAAACTAATATTGTGTATTTTTCAGATGCCAAAGGAGATTTACCGAAGCGAAAACAAAGGCGGTATAGGTAACATGCACTTCTTTCTTCTTTTTAGTTTTAGAATACGATTCTGAAGGCCAGATTTAGACTTTACTAGCTTCTGCCAGCGGTTTCACTCGCATCCCGTGGGAACCTCTGCACGAACCCGGATAAAAAGTAGCCTATAGCGTTGCTCGATAAATGGGCTATCTAATACTGAAACAATTTGTCAAATCGGACCAGTTCCTGAGATTAGCGCGTTCAAGCAAACAAGCAAACGAACTCTTCAGCTTTATAATATTAGTCTAGATTAAGACTTTTCCAATATCGGGTTCGGTTTCTCGATACCTTTTGGTAAGACTAGTTGTTAGAATTTCAGGTTTCCTACTGACTATTTCCTATAAATGGCAGATTGGAACAATAGTGTGAATTTGACCATATAAATCCAGTTTCCAGTTAGTGGTGGACCAAGCTAACAATTATTATTGCAAACGGGTAACAAAGCTATTAACTATGCGGGGATTGAAATAGTTATTTATACATAGAATATTATATTGCCTGTGCAAAACCCGGTATCACGTGTGTTGAACAAAATATACGCCACATATTTTGAGTTTAAAGTTAGAAAATTTTGAAAGGGTCTGTTTTTTTACTATCTGTATAAAATTATTTATTCTCGTTTATTTATTTTAAAACATTTTATTTACATTTTAAAATCATAAATATAAAAATAAAAACATATTATAATGTATAGTTGCGGTACCACCGAGTCCCGTGGAAACTATTTATAAAGAAGCCTTTGTCTTTCTTAGGCTCTACACTATCAACGTACCAAATTTAATCAGAATCTGTGCAGTAATTTTGAAGACAAGGTGCAACAGATATAGTTACTTTTGCATTTATAATACAAGCAAGGATTTATTATGCGTCGTACACTTAAGCAATATTTATATTTTCAACATCATATTCGTATTCGTATTGATATATTGGCAAAATAATTTCTCTATTCAAACTCTAAGCACCTAATAACATACAATACCTAAGTATAACTCTCTAATAAGCCTTCAAGTATTTACATAATCGTTTGTTCCAGGACAACCTTCTCGAATGTTCAGCTAGAACAGTTGGAAGCCGCTTTCCACAAGACACATTACCCTGACGTGTTCTTCAGAGAAGAACTGGCTATGAGGATTGACTTGACTGAGGCTAGAGTACAGGTAGGTATTTGTTAATTTTTTCAATTAATTTATAGTGGAAAGACATGTGAATTCTATGTTACTGGAGGACTAACCTTGAAAGAGACTTAATAAAACCCTGGGGGAGCCTCTATCCAGCAGTGGACGATTTTCTGTTATCATGACTGGGTAACTACTTCCCGCAACTGGATCTTCGTCTTCTTAGCGAGTGAGCTAGATTAGGTTTTAATCACGCTAGAAGCCTTCGTGTTAGAGGTGTCTCAAATCCGACTGATGTCCTCTGACATAGTATCGCAACGAGATAATGATTAGATATAACTGTCTCCAAGTTTTAACTTTCAGTTAGCAGTTCTATTAATAAACCGTGGTAAAAAAAATAAAACTCACTTAACTCAATATATAATATTGATAATTTGCTGATGATGTTAAGTAGATTAAGTTCACTAACAAGTAAGAATCATAAAAGTCCAATATCATTACATAACACTTCAATAATACTCATGGTTTACTTAGGAGTTATCGAAAGTTAATAAGTAGTAGCCTAGTAAGTCTTCAATTCAATAATACAATAATTATGCCCTAAAACCGAGACAATCCAATCATACATAATACATTTACCAATAAGTATTTATTAAAATCAATTTACGAGAAATATAAGTACAATTCCTCTGAACTTAATCATAACACAGATTTATCATTACAATTACTTTACCACGTAATTTCCAGACCTTTTATTATCCCAGTTTTGTGACATATTCTGTGTCTAGACAAGGGCTGGATATTAATTTTAGATGAAACTGTGGATTGATCCACATTCCTTTTTGGATTCTGCAGAACGCAGACGTAAACTGCAGCCGTGTCTAGAAATAGAATGGTCTGCAAATAACTGTGAGCTTTCAGGATATTTCGAAATGTTACGATTTATATTGACGAAGGGTTTTTTGTTCAGAGGCAAAAAATATTTGATTTTGACTGATGTAGAAAGTGTTAAATGTGATTTGTTTTGACTTTAATGTAAATCGAATATTAGGAAAATTCTTTATTTTCTTCATTTGCCATATCATATAATCCATATATTGGATTAATATCGTTTGGTAGTAAAACATCAGTGGGAGTAAAACCCCGCAGCCGGGTTACCTACAGTTTAAACCTGAAATACACCTTGTATCAAGTTCTGAACTACAAAATATAAAGTATGCAAATCATAAAGTTCGATATAATTTAAAGGTAGACTAGTAGAAAACATGATATCTGGTGTCAGACTTACTGGCTTCTGACTACGCGTAACGACTGCCAAGGATGTTCAATGACAGCCGGGATCTACAGTTTAACGTGCCATCCGAAACACAGTCATTGTTGTCTTAATACACTACAAATATCTGTAATATTGACAGGTATGGTTTCAAAATCGTCGTGCGAAATGGCGTAAGCAGCAGAAAGCTGGTTGCGAGGGTTACCCGGCTGCGCCGAGAGGTCCTAGGTCTCCTGACGAGAGGTCCTCTTCAGCCTTAGCTCTTGAAATGAGAGATTTTATCACTATACCTGGTAAGTACAAGATAGAAATTAGTTTGTTTGAAAGAAGTAGAGAGAAGTAGATATGAGAAGGTAGCATTTGTTTGTTAAAAGATGGAGATGATATAAGGCCTATAATTTTCCTCGATAAATAGACTATTCAAAAATCATCATCATCTCAGCCATAGGACGTCCACTGCTGAACATAGGCCTCCCCCTTAGCAGATACCTGTTGGAGGCGACCTGCATCCAGCGTCTTCCAGCGACCTTTATAAGATTGTCTGTCCACCTTGTTGGTGGACGTCCTATGCTGCGCTTGCTAGCCCGTGGTCTCCACTCCAGCACTTTTCGACCCCATCGGCCATCTGCTCTGCCATTCAAAAATGAAATACTTAAAAAATCTGGCAGGAACTACAGACAGTTCCTGGGATTAGAGCATTCAAACAACCAAAATTTTAAGCTTTACAATATTACGTATAGATTTTGTACAAAGTTGTATCACTAACAATATTTGGCAACGAATCAAATAATAATGTCTCTCGATTGGAAACATTTCTGGAATTTCAACAATTCGTTCACTTGTTGCTTTGTTTTTAACTTTTCACTTTTAAAGCAACACGTTATTTATAGCAATTCAAAATTCAGTTTAATATTTTTTTGTTACAGTCTCATCAACACAAATGATAAACTTAAACGACACTCAGACACAAGTCTACGCAACTAAGTCCAAACCTTCTCCACCAGCCATCCATATATCAGCCTTACCCACCAGACAGAATCCACAGGTAGACCTTCCATCCTTCTCCATACCACTCCAATACAACCTTGGAAGCTTCAAAAAGATTGGAGAAGACGTCCACTTAGACCTTGAAACAACAGACCAAACAACTTGGGACTCTAGAATGATACCCAATTTCAACCTGATGAATCTAAAACCACTGATAGAAACCAGAGAAAATGTTGACTTGGAACTAAAATATGAGGTCAAGAATGAAAATAGAGTGAATTTTAATGAAATACAGACAGTGCAAGCTATAGAAACTGATGATATTTTAAAAGATACGGGAAATGAAGGTCAGACAATTTCGCCAGATTTTGAAATACAAAGGTATCAGAATTATCAGAATGAAAGTGAGAAAAGATTTAGGGAACAAAGTTTTGAAGATTCAATGATGGAAGATGGGAGAAATGATTTTGTTTGTGATGGTGATTTTCTTTGTAAGAATAATTTTGAGAAAGTCGATGAGAAACGTAGTGAGTTTGAAGAGTGTCATTTGTTAGATAATGATCATACGGTCGGTATTGGTAATTTTGAAAGTAATCTTTAGTTGGAACAAATAAATGAAAAACTTACATTTAAATGTTAAAAAACTTTTGTTTTTTGATTTTAGTGATCTCAGTATATTAATTTATTTTTGTGTACAGTAATGCTATTAACTAGTTTTAAGTTTAAGTCCAAATGTAAATCGTAATTACTTAACATTTTTTATTTTATATTTAAGACAAAGGTTCATTGTGATAATGTTATTTAAGTTTGTTTTTGTTTATAATAATTTGTGAATTCTAGTCAGAAATAAACTAAATGAAAACAGATTATTGTATTTTTGCTAGAGAGTTACATTGTTTTTTTAATTCATCATCAGCCTTTTTATCGTCTCACTGCTGGGCACAGGCCTCTTCTTCTTTCATTTTTAGAGTTCCGTACCCAAAGGGTAAAACGGGACCCTATTGTTTTCGCTCCTCTATCCGTCCGTCCGTCCGTCCGCCCGTCTGACACCAGGTTGTATCTCTTGAACCGTGATAGTTATAGAGTTGACATTTTCACAGATGATGTATTTTTGTTGCCGCTATAACAACAAATACTGAACTAGAATACAATAAATATTAATATCAGTCGTATCGTCAGTGTCAGTGTTCGCTATACTCATGAAAAACATCAAATAAAAAATGTTCAAAGGTATGATATTAACTTATGATCAAGTTTTTCTACAAGTCTTAGAAGTTCTAACATAATTGCTTTGGAAAAGTTTTCATCTGAGACTAGTAGTTTTTGCAGACCACAGGTGTTATTTCGCGCTAAAGTAAAAAAGTAAAACTATTGTGTCAACTATTTCACTTATAAACTGTGCTTGAAAAACAATTTAAAAAGAACTTGTCACTACTTATAAAATTAAGACCTATGTCTGTCTGTATATGATATTTAATATCATCATCCTCCGAGCCTTTTTCCCAGCTATGTTGGGGTCGGCTTCCAGTCTAACCGGATTCAGCTGAGTACCAGTGCTTTACAAGGAGCGACTGCCTATCTGACCTCCTCAACCCAGTTACCCAGGCAACCCGATATTGATATTAAAAAATGCGATCCGGATTTTCATTAGTAAAAAATCAATTTCTCAGGATTTCCATCCGATACTACACCTGGTGACAATGGGACCCAATTGCGAGCATAGTCTACAACGAAATATTTACTTAAGCACCTCCTCCATTTTTGATGTCGGTTAAAAAATGGTATTCAAGAGGAGATGAAATCCCCAAATTAAGCGTTTATTCAAATTAAGCTGAAAACTCAGCACTTTTTGAATATCACAATAGATTATATAGAAAGTATATAGATATTCATAGATTTTCTTATAAACTTGTTAATATACTAGTTAATATCATTATACTAATTCACCTAGTAACAAAGATACCTACTTAATATTTCTAAGTCGCGTCGTATAGCCAACGGCTGTAATTTGGCATCCCGCCAGAGGTCCAAGGTTTGATTACTGTGCCCGGCATTGAATGTGATCTCTATAAATGGGTATCCGTTTCCGGAGATTGATAATATTTTATTGATACTGTATTGATTATGTAATAAATAGGATGGATCAATAGGGTCACTTTATATATGAACAGTATGAACTTTATACGTAAAAAACGTTCTGACATTGGTACAATTCTCTTAGATATTTTTCTGCATCTTATGTACATCTCAATCTGTTCAGCTATTTTAAAGTGAAACAAATACTATGATGAATCTGCATCAAAATCGGTTTTACCAAATGTGTGATAATCACGTAAAAACATACATCTATACAGGTCAAACAGAACAACCTCCATTTTCTTGAAGTCGGTTTATAATATAAATAAAAGAACTTTGGAATTAATATTGAACTTTCAAGAGCTTATGAACTATGTGCTAGGTTCAACCCGTCTCGTGCATTTTCAAAATAGTCAGTCATTTAAAAGACCGACTTGTCTGATTTAAATTCGTATCTTCTTCTTCTATATAAATATATTAAAGAAAGTCGTGTTAGTTACTCCACTTATAACTCAAGAACGGCTGAACTGATTTAGCTGAAAATTGGCAGGGAGGTAGTTTAGAGCCAGGAGAAGGATAGTTTTTATTACAAAAAATAATAGTAAAAAATATAATTTATTCCGGACTTACAGCGCCATCTATTGTTCAAATCAAATATCTGTCGGATGCCACTATTCCACGCGAACGCAGTCGCGGGCAAAAGCTAGTATAATATAAAACTTAAAAAACCTTATTCAAATAATATTTTATTCAAATCCATCGAACCAAAAAACAAAAGAAACTCGACGTAAATCTTCAGTAATTATTCTAGATAATAGTTTGAGCTTTCGGAACGAATTACCCACAATTTTGAACGCAGGCAATGGATTAACCATTTTAAAGGTGAACTAATCTAAATCTCGAGTGTAGGCCGCCCATTATACTTCATGTAAACACCCTTTGTTAAAGCGTTAGGCTTGTGATACACTTGCGACAATGCGATTTGCGTTTTTCTTTGTCGCATGTCGAATAATTTGATGGTTAGGTTGATTTATGGTTTAAGATCACGCGATGGATGAAATGGAGAAAAATATTATTTTGAAATAATTTTATTATTGTTGTGAAAGATCATGTAAAAACGCGCATAAAATACATATTTTGGTATTAAATTTCATTTCTGTATTGGAAAACTTTGTCATGGTTTCAAATCTAGACACATAGGTTAAGTCTTATTTTAGAAAACTTTAACTACCAAGACATTATTAGTTTATAATAATTAATTTTGGCGATTAATATATAATCGCAAGTCCAACATAGCCCTAAAATCATTACTCTCCAGTATTAAAACACAAAAAATCAATAAAACCCATAATCGTACCGTGCGTAATAAGCCTAAAACTAATTCCGTGGACTAAAAATAATAAGTTTTTAACACAAGAGCGGTTTAATGGCTTGCTTTATGAAAGCACGCCATGCAACCTGAAATACTCAAATACTTTGTACTTTATATAAGTGTTATAATATTCAGATTTTTTTGTTGCTGCTTTGAGTTAGAATATTTTTGTGAAAGCTTCGTTATATTTTATCATAGATTTTGGTTTTTTATTATTGTCTCATCTGTCTAGCCTTTTCAAAAATATGTTGGGGTCGGCTTCCAGGCAAACTGTATGGGATTAAGTATCAGGGTTTTACATGGGGTGACTGTCTTTTTAACACGACAAGATAGTAACAATAGTTTAACACATTGCTAATAACAAGCCCCCACATATAAGTATATTTTAGCATTAGTTATCTAACGAACACTATACCCCTTCCTTTTTAAGACTGGTTATCAGACTTCCTGGCTTCTGACTACCCGTAATGACTATCAAATTTGAAGAAATGACATCTAGGACACATTTACTGTGCCTTCCGAAACACGAAAAAATTTGCTATGACAAAAATAAATGGTCAATAATGCACAGACCAATCGTGTCAAACGTACTTAACCTTTGATCGACCTTGAGCTCCTTAACTATGTGATCAAAAGCGTAGGCAGAAATTGAGTGTTCTTACTATTTACCTTCTTATTTCACATAATTTTGTAAGTGCTAAATGATAGTTGGAGCTAACCAACAGAAATAACCAACACTCAAGTTTTATGACTATAATTTGCTACTTAAAAATATAAAAAAGAATTTTCATGTATTTTTGTTTTTATTTCTACCAAGAACGGCACAATTCTACGAAGTATTTATCTAGGTGTACCAAATAGTGTTCTAAAGA
Source organism: Helicoverpa armigera (assembly GCF_030705265.1). Lineage (NCBI taxonomy): Eukaryota > Metazoa > Arthropoda > Insecta > Lepidoptera > Noctuidae > Helicoverpa > Helicoverpa armigera. The sequence continues at coordinate 2,423,599 of NC_087145.1, read as the reverse complement.
CATGTAATGTTACACCAAGTACTTCATATTCTACACACTACTTCTTTCTAAACGACCACCAGTATTCTGTCACCAGTTATAACCTTCATACACCAAGGAGAACAAAATGACTAGCGGAGGTGCCATAACGGAAGTCTCATAAGAAAGTAGCCCGCCAAAATACGGGGTGTTCGGTAACTAATACCTAGTAAGAAGTGATTTCTTTATTTAATATACAAAACTATTTATACATTTATGAAAAGCTACGTGCTGAATAACTAATTAATATCCTATTAAATATCTTATCTGTACGTTGAATTCTTATTGTCTCCTTATCTAAACACTAGCTAGAGAATTCTTCAAAAGTCTTTGATAAAAACTATCCTGTTCTTTCTCAAGGTCAACTCTATCTCTGTAGCAAATTTTATTAAAATCAGTTCGGTGGTTTAGACGTGAAAGCGTAACAGACAGACATTCAGATAGACAGACAGAGTTACTTTACAATAGAGTTCATTTATAATATTAGTAGAGATTATCAATACTGATGAATGCAATACGTAATCACAGATCACACCACATCGTAACTGATCGCCCACCGTACCTATTTGACCTAGAAGACAGCGTCTGACCTACCTGCATTTTGGCATCTCCGCTCATACCTTATTCCATGTATATTTTGCGGTACAAATATAGTTTTAGTGTTCAGTCGCTAGGTGACCACTTGGCCAGGCGTGCGTGACCAGCCCAAGAGTTCTCAGAACCAATCACGTCAACGTACAATCGCTTTTATACAAGCTTTTGTTTAAACGTCTTACGTTTAAGGACTTTTAGATTTCTTCAGTGGGTATTTTTATTTCATTTTAGTCTATAATCAGTCCTACAGTTATAAGTTGATGGTAGATCTAATTATTTTGGTTTTTCTTAATGGGAGTGGAAGATTTTTTATGTACTGGATGAAATGTCCGTGCATGCCAATCGAAATTCGGATAGGTTTTTTTGCCAACATCTGTACTACATTTATCTATACTAATATTATAAAGAGGAAAACTTTGTTTGTTTGGTTGTAACGGATAAACTCCAAAACTACTGGACCAATTTTAAATATTCTTTCACCATTAGAAAGCTATATTATCTGCGAGTAACATAGGCTATATTTTATCCCGGTGCGGGCAGTAGCTCCCACAGGACGCGGGTTAAACCGCGGGAAAACGGCTAGTGTATTATAAATGCGAAAGTAACTCCGTCGAGTCTATCTGTAGCTTTTTCACAGACAGACTTACAAATAGTTAGTCACAAATAGTGGTCAAACTTACCCCTCTTTTTGCGTCGGTTAAAAACAATACAAGAACAAATGGCAAACATTATTTAGAATTCAGTAAGCCTCTTGTAATAGGCCCGTGGGCTAGCAACAAGTTTCATGTTAATTTCAAATAGGCGCCCCACTTAATCGTTCAAAGATTATGACTTTAGGCAAAAGGTAAATTTGCCTACAACTTGATAATTTTAGGAGAATAATGGCTGACTTTTACCGGGACAAGCCAAAGGATTAATTGTTTTGGGAATTTCGAGCTTATCTCGTACGAATACGGTAGAAATTCCATTGTTTTAAATTGATGATGTGGCTTCAAATGATCACGTGAATTGGTGAGTCCTGGCTGTCATTTGAACATCTTTGGCAGTCGTTACAGGTAGTCAGAAACCAGAAAGTCTTTCAACCAGTCTTGCAAAGGTTGCTCAGGTAACTGGGTTGAGGAGGTCAGACAGGCAGTCACGTCATGTAAAACACTGGTACTCGTTGCATTTGGTTAGACACAGCCGACCCCAACATATTTAGGAAAGGCTAGAATTATTATGTCGTGGTATAGCGGTATTTTCTTACATAAATAACAAAGTATATTAAGTTGTTTCCCAAATTAGCTATCATTGTTGTAAATTGAACACATTATGGTGATTCCTATTCTATATCAGTTCACATATTCGAATCAGGTCAACCCGTCTGGGTCAAACGGCTTAAATATAGTGTAACTTTGTCTTCGATTCCAATTTGAATTCTATTGTGAAGACAATAGAGTTGATTGTTCTTTGGTAGTAATTTACAGAGTAGCCGACGAAGTCAAGTCTGAGATTTTAACACATCGAGTGATTTTTCAAAATTGATTTTATTGGTTTGCTGCAGGCTTATATTTAAACTAGGTTTTGACCGCGACCTGGTTCGTGTAAAATAGTAAGTTTGGACAACATTTATATATTGTAAAATGTGAAAGTAATTATGTCTCTCTGTCCCGAATATACTCCAAAAATACTGCACCACTTTAAATGAAATTTGGTACACAGACAATTTAAAGCATTACATTTAGAAAAATCATAAGATACTTTAGAACCAGATGATAGAAGCAGTTTCTTCAGGACACAAGATAAACCATGTGGCACATTATTTTATAAACTGATGTGAAATTACTTAGTTGTAGTACAAAAGAAAATGTAGGTGTAACCATAATTTAAATAGATGTACTTTGTAGTATTCATAATTTTCTTATTGGTAGTTATTTTAAACGTGGAGGCATTGCCCTCTGAACGAATTTAAACCCAGTCTCCGGGTCTTTGTTGAGAATTCGTACTAAGTGTGGCTAAAAATACGCCTATCAGACTTGGATACTTATGCCTTTATCTATCTAAAGTAATATAATAAAAATAATAGTTTTTTTGTTATTTGGTTTTCACTCAAAAGACTCAAAAACTATAGCACCAATTCGAAAAATTCTTTCACAGTTAGAAAGCTGCGCTCTTCCCGAGTACCATGGGCTATACTTTATCTAGGTACGGACAGTAGTTTTCACGAGACGCGGGTGAAACTACGGGAATAGCTAGTACTACTAGTATATTATATTCTATGAATGAAGCATTATGTATCATTTTCAATTCGCTTTTCATGTACGTATTTCTTAAGTTAAATATTCTGTCTTCGTATTTAAGGCTTTCACTAAGACTCGGTCTCGAATTGTGGTCTACCAGGCATCATTTTAGGCTTTGATAGTTAGGTATTTCTGAAGGTAAGAAATAATTTATAAGGCGTAGACTACGGCTACGGCGTAGCTCACCGCAACGCTACGCTTGCTACGAATCGTAGAGCATAGCATAAAATGAATGACATTATATTGATAAAGGATTATTCATGTGTTTTATTTACAATTTGAATAATATGTATATTATGTATGATTCACCAAATACATAATGAAGTATATAAGACACTTTTCTATACTAACATAAGAAAGAAGAAACATTTTTTGTTTGTTTGTACCCTATAGGCTCCGAAACTACTAAACCGATTTGTAAAATTCTTTCACTGTAGGAAAGCTACACTTCACCCAAGTAACTGTTATATTTTATTTATAAGCTATATTTTATTTCGATATGGGTAGTGAGTAGTCCCCTCACGACGCGGGTGAAACCGTGGGAAAACGGCTGGTAATAATATAAAACACGTTTACTTTATACGAAATAATACGAGAATTTTAAAGTAATTGTCAATTTCATAAAAGAAAATAGAATACAAAAAATAAAATCCTTTATTAAAAGGATTTGACTTGGGCCATCGAAAAAATTACTCCAAAATGAATTACCAATTACATGATGAAAATACATTTTCATATTACTTGACACAAAAAAAATGATACAAAAATAAATACTGGTTTGTATTGATAGAAATATAAGTATTTTATTTTTGAAAATTTATGTAAGTCACGTGAGATTTTTTTAAAAGAGATGTAGTTTTTACTTTAGGGCTTTACTAGAAATAACTTAAAACACATTTTACTTATACTTTGTAATGTATTTTAAATATTTAAAAGATTAAAATAAAAACATTAACGGTCGATATTTACATTATGCATTTCAATAATGCAAATTATAATGAGATTTTTACTTCATTGAACTTTTTTAAAATATGTGATGGATTGAAAAGGTCAGATAGGCAGTCGCTCCTTGCAAAACAACTCAACTGCATCCAGTTAGACTGGAAGCCGACCCCAACATAGTTGGGAAAAGGCTGGGTAGATGAAGTTACAGAAAAAAATCTTTTATTTTCTTTTTATTTATCAACTACATATCATCGCATTTTGAAATACAATTATAAAACTTTTAGATGATCACAAAATTATTTTTACTTCATAATTCATGTATTATTTTACTTTAAAATTTGCCCAATAACTTCACTAAAATACAAAACACGTTTCGGTATAAATCCAAAATGTTAGGTACTGCATACGTATACATTAACTGCGCCAATCGTAAATACGATCAGAAGTCGTAATTTTACTGCTGTTAGATAAGCAATTTGCTGGCAATCAGTCAAACTATACCGCGGGTAAACTTTAACCTACTGACATGGTTATCAACTATTTTCGGTTTGTAGCATTTTCAAACAAAAATGTTACATTTCTTTAATAAAGATAAAAACAAAAAAAAACACTAGAAAATAAACGACTACAATAATCAATCTTTTCCTAAGTCTGACATGAAACAAAATTAGTTCAGCTAAACTGGAGATAATCGCGTACAAACATACATACCTACACAAAGGTCAAGCTGAGAACTTCTCTTTCTAAGTCAATTTAAAAAACTAAGCTAATAACAAGTCTATAGATGTTTGCTGCTCTTTCATGCAACAACTAACGGATGAATTTTTGATAAAACTTGCCAGTTATTTATCTGAATAACATATAATCTATTTTTTTTCTGGGTTCGAAAAGTAGTCCACTGTGGAAACGGGTAAAACCGCTGGCAAGAGCTAGTACTTTACAAATGTGTTAATGTGTTATATTTAAAGCACCCTCGCATTAGTTGTTGGCCCTGATAACTTTACATGACCGAACTGACCTTACGACTCAAGGCTGAGTCGTATTTGACTACTTTGAGCCTGAGTAGTCAAGTATAGAGAACCTATTTTTATACACAGCAATATTACAATTCAAAGCTTTGTTAAAAGTTCAAATATTTGGTTTAAAAACATTAGTAAATTATGCAGTCTGCTCAGACCCTCAAGTAAACGCCGTGATGCTTATAATGTCTTTGGGGAAAAGATGCATCTTCTCTCAAAGAAAATGCACTTCTTATGATACTCATTTGACAAAATCTACGTCGGCATTAATACCAGTCCCTTGGTGTTAAATTTCGATTTTTCTTGTTACACACTTCCAAACAAAAATACATTCTAATACTCTCATAATAAGTCGTAAAATCGAACGGTCATCTACCTAAGCTCGGTACCAGCTAATATGAACTGTGGAAAGCAAACAGTACACTCTGAAAGTCCGTCAAAGAACGCGAAAATGACCCCTATAATGTAAGTTGTAAGAACCATTATCACGTAACACAATTATACCGTAATCGAATTCGGACGTTTGTGTACACCGCACACATATACATCTCGTTTTAGAAACCTTTCTTATTAATGATTAAAAGTCGCCCTTAAAGCTAGAGTAATTAAGTCGAAAATCGATTATGATTATTATAAATTGTACAACCTATTGACTCGCGGGACAGCGTGCATTCGGTTTCCAACACTTTGTGAAAGTAAGCTAAATAGGAGCTTATGTTGGGTTGTTAGAGTTTAGTTTTGAGTGCTCGATTTGTGGAATACTATGTTTTGTGTGTGAAGTAGTAGCCGCGGCCGAGGGGTGAAAGGGGTGACGGCGGGTGGGGAGGGGTGGGGGGTAGCTAAAGCCTTTCCAGGTCTACTACGTTAGTACCGCCGCGTCTGTCGTATCGCACGCACGGATGGCGCGCATCACATCGCGCGTGCGCTTTACGATTTTTTTAAAACGTAATTTTCATCATCTCTCCTTTTCTAGCGGCTTTTATGATTTTTTTATTGGTTTAAATGTTAATTAGTTGTTTGTGAGCGTGAGTGTTGTGTCCGACTGCGGGGAGGTGCATCTAAAGGCTGAATTTAATGGATGCGATGTGATCGTACGTACGATTGGTATACAGTGAACGTATGACCTACTTGTATGGAAACGTACAGGTGGCAATATTTAAAAAGAATAGAAGGCTGAATGGAGCCCGAGTGTACTTGAAAATTAAAAATAGAACGTGTCTAGCGAAAGCGCGGGAAACCACACACGGCGGCTAAAAATGGCGGGAACAGTATTGTTCCTCAGTATGTAAGTGAGAGTGCGTAAACTGGAATGTTCTTATTAAAATTTCACGAAGAAATTTAAAATGGAAATTGTACTGTAATCCTGCAAGCTTTTCAAAGCGGTTGAAAGGAAATTGGGAATTAAAATATTAAGTAAGAATCTGTTATTGTTAAGTTTATGATGAAGATGAAGTACTTTTTAATACCGTCTTAAGAGGGGGAAGTATTAAAGTAAATCTTTAAAAGGAAATAAACACTAGGATAATGGTTTCGTATAAAAAAATATATATTAAATGATACATGCACATTTTCATATGCGTAAAAATAAACTGTGTCTATTTTTAAGTTAAGTTCGTGTGTAATCATGATCTGCCTAGCCTTTTCGAATACAAAATAAGGCTTAATGAGTACTGACTTTTTGTCATACATTTAAAAAAAAAAATTTCCTTCAATAAAAATCATATGAATATACCTCAGAATCATCTTTCAATACAGTTTTAAAATAAAGCTTAAATATAGTATTAATAACCGAAAAATCCGAAACAATACCGAGAAATCGATACAACACCGTTAGAATCTTTTCATTGAAAAATCTAGTTTTAAAAAGAAAAAGATAAGCAAAGATATCCAATAATCCTTTTATTAATAAAAAACTCGTCTTCCTGAAGTAAATCAAACGCTCCATCTTTCATAATTCTCTAGAGAAGAGTTCTCTATCTACAGGGTGTTCTCAACATATAGGTTTGTCTCTTATACAGCGTGTTCTCCCCCAGCCAAAGACAAAAAACGATGATGATGGTCTCTTTTGAAAAAAATAATGGTCCGTTTTTTTTTAATTTACTGTCAAGCACTTTTGGCGATTTTTGATGTTAATTGCTTAGGGCTAATGAGTTTAATTTTTTAGTTAATGATTTTAGTGTATTATTAGTAGATATATATAAATGGGCACGCTCCCAGTCGATAGCAATGGGGATGATTTTTTAAAACTTTTTTAGTTTTAGTTTTTTTACTAGGATAGGTTTTAATTTTTGTTGTAAATATTTGTATATGTATTCTGTAAATATGTATGTAGATATATACATATTTTTTCTGCCATTTTTATTTCAGTATATTTATGTGCACGTGAAAAATATCTTGCTCTACTTTCGCTCGTTTCAGAAGTTATGTAACGGGCCAGTAGTTTTATATTTCCTTTGGAGATACAAGAATTAATTCTTTCAGGAATTCTTGATTTTCAACAGTTTCTTAACGACTTATATCTTAGATTATGTAAATAGTAATTTTATACCTTGCCTTTGATGTTAAGGGAAAATTAATTCATGAAATTGGATTATTTGAGCGTGAATAATAGATTGGGCTGAATAAGTGTTATTTAGATCATTATTTTATAAAAGAGAGCAAATCGGACAAGTTTATTTGTTTTTAACAGTTGCCATGATATTATAAAAAAACAGTTCAAACAAAAACAACCTTCTTAAATATAACATACAATCAAACATTAATAAACATAAGTTTGTCCCAAATTATTATTTCTTCGAACAATTTATTTAACGAGCCATCCAAACTTAAGTCCCCACTCTAAGATAGCTTTACTCCTCTAGTTCACTAATACTAGAGGTGATCCCTAACATTACACATAAAAACAAGATACATAAATATTATTTTTACTACCTACATTTACGACAAAATTTATAGAGATACACATTAAATGTCGTAGCAAAGGTCTACGAAAGTTCGTAGCCCGCTACGAAAGCTCGTAGCCTCGTAGACTAAGAAGTGTGTTATAGGACAGTGATGTGTTATTAGAGAAATTTTTGTGTTATGTTATATAATATATTTTGTGAAGAAGTAAATATTATTTTACATGATAGTCATATAATTATGTATTTTCGTAACAACTTTTAAAACCGTTATCCAAAAATGGGGGAGGTTTTGTGTTTCAATTGTTAATATATTTTACTAGCCGTTTTCCCGCGGTTTCACCCGTGTGAGTGCCCGTATTGAGATGAAATATAGCCTATTTTACTCGCGAAGAGTATAGCTTTCCAACAGTGAAAAAATTGTTCAAATCGGTTTAGTAGTTTCTGAGCCTTTAAACAAATTAAAAATGTTTTCGCTTCTTATTTACTTATATATATTTTAAAATAAACTATTTACATAAAAAAATCTTTTCGCTTTATTATATTAGTATGGACTAGTGTTATAATATGAAAATATTTTTAAAAACAAAGTGTAATATACTTTTTCAATAAATTACTCAATTTTCACTGTCAATTTTGATTACTATAAGTGATATACTTTTCAAATCACGTTCCTAACTGGGCTAAATTAGGGGACTACTTAAATCTATGTTTGGCATAAATTGGATAGGCTGGGAGTGGATTACATCTGTCTAATGGATAGATTGGCATCTCAATTATGTAACGGGTACCCTCTAGTTTCTCATTTTGATTTAAGCGATTTTAGAGATGTGGGTTTTTTGTGTGAAACTTGGAGTTAGATATTTTGATGATTATAAATGTCGTCATTAATTTACGAAGTAGATTTTTTTTTTATTTCCAAGCAAAATATAACTTTTATTTAAAAATTCAGGAAACGTAGGTTTAGTAGTGTATTCACAGTCCATTTGATAGTCTACAGATAATATTTTTTTCTAAGTTGAATGCCTAGAATTAATATCAGAGAATAAAATTTAATTTACTTTCATTTAAAAAGGCATTGCGAATACCATGACTTGCATTAATGAAAGAATAAAAAGCAATTTAAGTTCTATGTAGCGATCATTATTTAAAAATTGCAGTATCATGCTTGTTTTCCTCAAAGAATACACCTTTAAGTCAAACATTTAGTATAACTATATATAAGTAGTATATACATTGACTCATATATGTATATAGCTACTTACAAAAACACCATAAAAATTTAAAAACATGTGTATAACAAACAAGATATGTATAAAAACAATAACTAAAACCCCCAACGTAAACAATATCGATTTTTTCCACAACTTCTTTTCGCAACCCATAATGCTAAGGTGGTCTTCGTTACGGTAAATTTTCGCCCGATGCATGAATATCTTAACTGAAGTCTGCCCTGGGGACCCGTGGCTGCTACCGGCGATCTACGCATTGATTACGTAAAAATGGTAAACGTTCCGATTGCTTTATCTCGATGCGGATTCATAAGGAGTTTTCCCCTTTTTTTCCTGCTATTTTCTGCTTCAGGATTTTTCTTGAATGCAGATTTTGTTGAGGTTGAAAAGTGTTACGTTACTTTTTGCCTTTATTTTCTCTTACGCGGAAATGAACGCTGTATTTTTATTGAAACATGATCCTTCTTATTTTAAAGTCAGGTATGAATTGTCATTTTTCAGTATTTCAGTTTTATAATGATATAATAGTATTTTTTAATTAATATTTAAAAAGGTAACTTACATGGTTAAAAATAAATAAATAAATGAGAAGATAAAAATAATATTTAAATGTAGTGTGCAACAATTTACCTGTCACTATAAAATATATGAATATTTTGTACTCTTCATATTATGTTTAAGTTGGTATTTTCCTTGTAAATTACCGTTTATTGAACTATCGTCCAAGGTAAAAGAGAAGCATATTGTTCAAGGTTAAACAAATCCAACATAAAGAATGTGTGTCTATCCATACTTATGATATGAGATTGAAATACATATACCATTCCTTAATAATGATAGAACATTTATTAATGATAAACTCTATATAAAACCATCACTGTAACGTTTCTTTTCACATTTTAAAAACACACGTTTATCTAAACCCTTATAAATCCACCATCTAACTGACAATAAACAAGATCTCCATCTAAAACTTTGCTACTCAATATATCTTAGACACCAAAAAAAACCTTTCTTTCTTTCTTTCCTGCTAAAAGAGACTTTCCAATATGTAGTTTTGCCGGGGAACCAATCGAAATAAATCACTATATCACGATTGTCTCGGAGTCGGTCGTACCGAATAATCGAATCGTTTTGTACCACTGAGGAAGGAAAGATAGCGGAGATGACATAAGGACGGTAGGTCAGAAGCCTTCTTGTAGGTCAAGTAGGCATGAGGAGTTCCTAGAACTAACGGCGCGTTCGGGTTCTTTGTTAAATCAAACCCAATCTGTCAAAAATTTGTCTTGATTGATAAGTGATTTTCTTTAAAAAATAGTGAATTCCATTGAAGGGGTGTGAGCGCAGAACTCGCATTTTCGCTCGCATCGCTACTTTCTTAGTAGATTTTGCGTTTTGATATCTCTGCTAGTCATTTTGTTCTCCATGGTCGTACCGAATAATCGAATCGTTTTGTAAAATCGATCCGATGCAGGGGCATCGCGTAATCGATAGCAGATAGAACGATGCTCATTATTTGTGTTCTGATTTCAAATTCTAAGTTATTTTTTTTTCTAATAATATTCTTTTGACATGACTTTTTAGAGTACCCATATACTGCAAACTTATAGTCAGCTGATAGTTTGTTTGGGCTCATAAATCAGTATGAAGGTGAATGGTAGTGCGCTCATTACAAAGATCAGGTATTTAGACGACTGAAAACTTTGATTGACTTATGATTTTGATAAGGCCAACTGTCGTTTGACTTTTTAGTCCTGTGTGTGGGTATTAATCGATAGCAGAAAGAAAGATGATTATTATTTGTGGTTCTGATTACAAATCGTAAGTTTTTCTTTTTAATAATATTCTTTTGACATGACTTTTAATGGACTCTTTTGATGTTCAATAGTATTAAAAAGTATGTGTATTATTTTTCTTTTTGATAATTATTTTTTAAAGGGCAAATGGAGGCGATAGATCGATAAGTGTAGGTGGATACATAGGCATCAATTATAGTACATTTAGAAAGTTTTTTAATCAAACGGTTGCCTCGAGGCTTGCAGACAGTATGTGGGTGATGTTATTCTGATTTTCATTATCATCTTGTTAACACAGTTGTTTATCCAATCGTACTTAATATTGGGAATACTGGTAGTTTATTGTGACTTCGTCCACTTATTTATATCGCACTTCTAATATGTTCAGAGCCTATAAATATAATAACAATAATTTCTATGTATCTGGTGTGTCGTTCACAATCGTATAATATTTTTTTTTCTTTCTGTAAATAATTATAAACGTGCTTTTTCTATTTCAATAAATTCTGCCAACGGTTTCACTCCCGTCCCCTTTGAACTATTTCGCACAACCGGATAAAAACAAAGTATTCTTTAGTTTTTTATATAAATGTGACTGATCGTACGAGTAATTTCCGAGATAAGCATGGTCAAACAAACAAGCTTATCACCTGTAAAATATTACCACAGATATAGAATGAGCATCGTATTTATTACGCAGATCGTCGAGAAGGCTCCAGGGGCTTACCTTTGCCTCGGCCAGTGCGTGCCTTGACCGGAAGTCGGCCATATTTTATTTATAGCCCCGAGAACCGGTCGGCGGGAAAAATAGCAGAACCTTTATAGTTATTGATTTTGAATAAGAAGGGTTGTTAGTGGAAAATATTGGCGTTGGGGTTAACAGTTTATAATATTATGTAGGTACAGATAGATAGATAGATAGAAAGATATTCATTATTAGGTACACCAATTTTACATTTTTGATCTTAAACTATTTAAAGTAGGTGACATAATGGGCAGTTTTATCGCCAAGAGCGATCTCTTCCAGATATTACATATATAAGTATTATCTAAAATCATTAGAAGTGCTGATTTTTGAAAATTAATTGTTGGTGGTTATGTTTAGAAACATACACAATTAAGTTTTTGCACATAAAAATGTGAGACTTGAACATAGAACTGAGAGATTTTCAAATACGATTAAAATACCCTAGTTCGTTATTTTTTAAGTTTTTAAAACTCTTATAGGTATATATTCTTTTATTACATCTAGCTGTACAATAAAACTTCTCACGGGTTATCAAAATACGATAATGAAATGCCTAAGATACTATTCCGGTTTTGTTTTTCGTAGGTCTGTCTGTATTTATGATTTATTTTGGTTTATTTTTAATAATATACCTATAACAAACAAAGGTCTTAAAATAGAGTTTATGTACAGAAATATAATATTGTAACAAAGAGTATATTTATAAGTAAGCTGCCAAAACGTCAAAATAATTCCCAAGATAGTCTCGTAGAAAAACTAACACAAAAGTAAAAATAAATACCTACCTAAATCCAATTTGTGTTTGTCTATAAGAATTAATATGATAAAGAGGAAACATTTTTTGTTTGTTTGTGTACAAGCTCCGAAACTACAGAACCGATTTGAAAAATTCTATCACTGTTGGAAAGCTACACTCTTCTTGAGTGACATAGGCTATATTTTATCCCGGTACGCGCAGTAGTTCTTACGGGACGCGAGTAAAACCGTGGGAAAACTAGTGTTAGACAGTGCATACTACATCTTCATACTGATTTATGAGCCCAAACAAACTATCGGCCGACTAAAAGTTTCGCAGTAGTCGGTACTCCAAATATATTTCTATGGCCTTAGGCACTTAGGACTTACCTAAGCTGAGGTCAAGCCAAATTATTGAAGCATTAATATAAAATTTAACTTTAATAATGACCTTTATAAAAGTTTAGTGTTTCAGCCGACTTAGAACTAACAAATTGATAGATCTTAGTGAACTTGAGTGAGAATATTATAATTTTCTACTAAGTTCGGAGAAATTAAAGTGTTTTCGGATTACGATTTAGGGTTGCCAGTTTATTGCGTAATAAATGGGAATTTTGAGATGTTTTTTAACGGATTTCAAAATAGGAGGCTCTGAGTTTGACCTGTATGTATGTTTGTGTGCAATTGTCTTACGTTTCCTTGAATAGATTTTGATGTGATTTTCAGCATAGTATTTATCAGACTTAGATAAAGGTTTACTAAGGTATATTACTCATATGGAATTATTTTTTTTGGTTTCTTTAGAGACAACATAAGATATTTAACTTATATAATGAACCATGACTATGTATTGGCTACTTAAGGTTATTTCTTAACTCTGAGACACTAATTGGTACAGTTAGAATAAATAAAGGAATAACTTTAATTTGTCTTCGACTTAATGAAATAAAAACAATAGGTATTTAGTTTCTATCTCGTGAAACATCAATCATTTTCCTTTTCAGTACTGAAATACTAAATACTCTTTCTATTATGTTTTATTCCGTAATGTTAAGGATTTTGCTTTACTTATAGCGGATTGTTCAATAGTTGTAATTTGTCTATACAATTAATATCAGTATTTTAGATATTGTTTGATATTTTGCCTTTTCATATGCGCAAAGTGTAAATTATGTCCTTACATTAATCATAAAATTATTCATCATTAAAATAACATGAAAATCCGTTCAGTATTTTTTTAAGTTAGATATTTTTCCTTTTCGTATGCGCAAAGTATAATTTTCTTTCCTTATATTAATCATAAAGTTTTCATCATTGCATATCATTAAAATAGCATGAAAATCCGTTCAGTATTTTTTAGAATTTTTGCAAACAACCGGACCCAGAGGAGGTATTGTTTTATAACTTCTCATGAGAAGTAAAATTATCTGATCATAGTGTTTTTCTTACTAGGATAGTTTTTATATGTATTGTAAATATCTATGTAAATAAAAATTCTGACCATTAAATATATACCAATAAACAATTTCGACGAAATGAGAACCTCTTTTATTGGAAGTCGGTTAAAAAAAACACACACACACATTTTTTACATTAAATTGTGGGCGTCTCCTTTTCACTTGTAAATTTGACAGCCCTACTAGAAAGTCAGTTATGACTTTTAGCCAAACTAATTGGCAAAGTTAAACTTGACGTTCAAAAGAAATCATCCAGTTCTCCGACTATGTTTTAACCGTTTTTATGACAAGAGCTCTTCTCAAAGCCGTAAGAACTTTATTATTTTCTTTGTTAATCTTTATTAAAATTTGAACAAACTGCTTTGGGTGCGTTCTTGAGGAATAAAGACTAGCTTCCAGATTTTTTTGTTGTCCTGGCTCGTTTTGCTGTATTTTCTTTAATGTTTTTATGTACAAGTGGAGCGTGGATAAACGGGCGTCCTAATGATCGTTTTTTCTGGAGCAAACTCGATAGGTAACCGCAGTTTATAAGTGGCGCATAGTTGAGCATGTATTTATTTACTTTTTACTCTAGAGGTAGTGCGCAATGTAGGAAAGGTTTTGTGTAAATTGTAAATTGATGTGGTTATTCTCATGTTCATAGTGAATTTAACTCATTGAATTTATTGTTTTAATCTTACATAGATATTTATTTAAATAACAGATTTATAAAACCTAAGAAGTATCCGAACTGCCAGGTGTTTGTAATGACTAGAATATTTATGTGCCAATATGATAAAAATTCTAATAACAAAAAAAAAACATAAAAGTATGAAACTAAAAACCCTCTCATTAGGTAAACATTGCGACTCATAAATCAAATCTTATTACTGAAATACGAGACATAATTAAAAGAACAATTTCGGACGACTTCGAATATAAAAGAAAGCAGAAATCTTTCCAAGAATTACAATTAAAATAAATTATCACATCTCAACGTGAAACAAAAGGGAATGGATGAGAAAAAAAAAATTTGGGCTCATTTAATGAAATTTCGACGAAAATAGAAGAAGTTTTGGAAGTAAGTACGAAAGTAATATGCGTTAGGATTTCGTACAAAAAGTTAAATAGCGTATTAAGAATTCAATTTGTTTAATGCCCTCTTAACTTTGGAACGCTTACATACAAGCCGAGTTTAAACTTTTTATAATCTGAGGTACAAGAATTTATGGGACCTGCTTGAATGATTTATGACTGAGAACATTAGGCATTATATCGTGTGCAAGTGTGACAGTCTTTTTTCTTCATTTTTTACTTTTACTACTCTGTTTTCTTTTTTTTAGTTGAGTTTAAGTCATTTATGTTTCTGCCCTTTCAGATTTAAATGAATACAAATATTTATTACAAATTATACAATAAATAAAAAAGCGTATGTTCCGTGCGAAATACTAAGTCAATTATACATCTATGAGTTAAGTGGCGACGAGAAAAATCTAAATCAAAACATATCACTAAAAATTAAGTAGAAAAAATATCGGTTAAAAATTAAGAAGAAAGTGTAATGTGAAATACATATCAGATGAAAGAAGAAAAGGATATTTGCGATGATAACGAAAGAAAAACGACGGGGGATGAAAAAGAGGCCGAGAAACCATTTCAAATACAAAAACAAAGAGAGATAGAAACACATAGAAGTGTATCAGGATATCTAAAAACAAAAATATCAAATTTTGAAAAGATCTCACTTAATTTGAAAAGAAGATACGCTCGTTCTTCGAAAGGATCGTATCACACATTTCGGCCATTTGCAAAATTTGCAAAAGTGGGTGGTAGTTTTCGTTTTTCGTCGTCGATGTCTCGCGGGTGTCTCTCTTCGAGTGGAATATGGCCGGTGGTGGGAGTGGTGGCACTCCTGGCTGCCTGGGTGGGGGGGAGTGAGTTCCCCGAGAGAGAATGCTGCGACCCCGTGTACCCCCCGAACACGGCGACAACGGCTGCCGCGCCGATAACACCTCCGATACCGAAGCTAGCAGGTCAGTGGCTTTCATATATTTTTCTGTGTTTGTGACTTCATATTACGTCATGAAATTTGTAGGTAATTTTTTAACGTTTGTTTTTCGTGAATCGTAATATTAAGTGTGCGGTACCAAGTATCTTATTTGGCTTATTTTTGGTGTGATCTTGAAATTGAATATGTTATGCTATCTGCTAACAGTTTAAAAAAATAATTTAAATGTTTTCATGAATAGGTACAATATTTCCATTACTAGTAAACACATCCAAATTACTAGTTAATTGTTAAACTGCTAAACCGAATTCGATGTTAAGAAAGATGAAATCTAGTAGGTAATAGAATTGTAAATAGTAAAGTGTGCCCAAAATATCTTTACAGTTATGTGAAACTGAAGAAAAAGGTGTTGCTGCTGTATATTTAACTGAATTGAGACTAAACATTTGCTCCAAAACCCTTTATTTTACGACAATATCGTAAAGATGAAATAAAATTCCATACGCAAAAACACCAATGGGGTAAATACTCGTATTTTCCTTTTCTTACAAATAGAGGCCTTGTTAGTAAAATCATGGAATATCTCCAGTATTTATTCTATAAGACAATTCTTAATTGGATATTTCTTTCCTTACCAAAAAAATATGAATATTTTCCGTGACTTGAAATGTACGAGACTATCGGAGTAAAATCATGATGTTCACAACAGAAGAAAATCTTCTGTCGTGAACATTATGGTCGTGGTGGCCTAGTGGGTAAAGGACCAACCCCTCAAGTACGAGGGCGCGGGTTCCATCCCAGGTCAGGCAAGTACCAATGCAACTTTTCTAAGTTTGTATGTACTTTCTAAGTATATCTTAGACACCATTGGCTGTGTTTCGGATGGCACGTTAAACTGTAGGTCCCGGCTGTCATTGAACATCTTTGGCAGTCGTTACGGGTAGTCAGAAGCCAGTAAGTCTGACACCAGTCTAACCAAGGGGTATCGGGTTGCCCGGGTAACTGGGTTGAGGTGGTCAGATAGGCAGTCGCTTCTTGTAAAGCACTGGTACTTAGCTGAATCCGGTTAGACTGGAAGCCGACCCCAACATGATTGGGAAAAGGCTCGGAGGAGGAGGAGGAGAAGAAAATCTTCTACCAAACATCGACTTTAATAATAATACAGCGACATAGCCGAATGTCAGCCACGTTCCCATATACGTAGATCAGCCAGCTGCGCTGGACATATTATAGTGCACAAGCATTTGCGCAGACACAGGTGCACTTACAATTCCTTCACTCTCATAGCCCGATGGGACGGCAATCCGACACGCCCGGAGAGAGATCAGGCGCAGGACCGACATTAACGTGTTCTCATGCAATGGTCAACGCTCGGATGTATCAATAACCAACTTCCAGACTAGGGGCGGCTTTGTAAAAGTGTTAAAACCCACAAATCAAGTCCTTAAACAGACTCCAAACGCAAGTCGGCCAGAGCAAAAACAATCGGTTCACGTGCTTTCATAGGTGGGGCGAACCTTGGGTGCGAGTGCGGGGCTGCTGAGCAGACCATGTCCCACCTCATCGCATGTCCACTGTTCCCTGAAACTTGCTCGCGGCAGGACCTCATGTGTGCATCCGGCCGTGCTCTCGCTGTGGCGGCATATTGGGCTGACAAAGTGTAGTCTCACTATAAGACATGTCATCGACACGAAAAAAGAAGAAGAATTAATTTCGAGAATCAAACCCGAGTCCTCAGAGAGATGTGACAATTAGCCCAACGAGGCATTGACTTATTCTAAAATTTTGTGTTTCCGTCGCTTGTACCAATTATCTTACAATTAACGCTATTTTAAGATAGCGTAGCTAATGAAAGTGCTTACTGACATTTAAGTTATTTGTTCAGTCATGATATAAGTACCGTTTATTTAAGTACAAAGGAAATGCGGCAAATGGTCGCCCACTCTACTTTACCCACGGAGTAAGGATAAAGCAGAGATGCCATAATGCGGGTAGGTCAGGCGCCTTCTTCTAGGTCAAATTCGTACGGTGGGCATGGTTAAAACCATCAGTTACGAGTGAACTACTGGGGTGTTTGGCTGCCTCGGGACATCTGTCAACAATTTTTTCAAAATCAATTCTAACTCAAAATACAATTGTTTTCAGGCTGCATTGGCCCATAGATATATATATACCTTAAAGACTAACATACATTTTATATTATACAAAACTGTTAGTGTATAAAAACTTAAACCTATGTTAGTAACACTAAAAAACAAAAATGGGCCTCTTTGGTATTACAAAAAAATGGGCTAGCTAGTCTAAAGAATAAGGGCGAAAACAGTAACGTTCCTCGTCCTCTGCTCCCCTGTATTTTGGCGCACTACTTTCTTAGGAGATATTCCGTTATGGCTCCTCATTAGTCATTTTGTTCTCCATGATTTTTGCTCGCGTGGCTTAAACTGTGTTGTTATGAAGCCGATTGAATGTTAAGCAACTATTAATTATAATTTTGCTTTAGAAATTATAATTGGGTCATTGTGGACGTAGATAGGTTTGGAATTATTTTGGTATACAACAAATTATACAAAGCCTAGATAAGTGGTTGTTGTTTCAAAGTTAATTTAGAGTGTAACAATTTGCGATACAAAAATAAATTCTATTTCTATCTCTATTGTATCAATTGTGAATTTTTGCGAATATTTAAATTGACTTTTAGGTTTAAATGACCTGTTTCTTTTTCTATGCAAGTTGATCCAACCCCGTCCCGAGGGAATCACTTACCGCATTTGGATAAAAACTATGGAATATGGATGCATTTCGAAATCTTGAAAAAGTAGTTCAAGTAAGGCTTATAATTCTAAGTAATAAGACCGGTTCAATAAAACCCCGTTATAATAAAATGAAAGACCACTATAATCCAATCACGTTTTAGAAAATATAGTTCTAGACTCGTATTTTCTTAAGAACAATACATTATTCTGTACAATCTCTATTGAGATTTTCTTGTTCAATTTATATTATTTTTTCGATCTAGTGGTTGGAGTTTCTATAAAGTAAGAGTACCTGCAGACTACAGACTAAACAGTCGCCCGACAATTGACCCGATAGTGGCCAATTTTCTTTTTTTTTATTATTAGATATGTAGATTTAATATGTATTGTAAGTATATTGTCTAATATAAATAAATATATATGTAAATAAAAGAAATTAAAACAAGAAAATCTTGATGCCAATGAAAATTTTCAGTCGGTCTTATACCGGCTAAATACTAGATCTTTGTAATGTGCGTACTACCATTCATCTTCATACTGATTTATGAGTCAAAACAAATTATCGGCTGTTGATTTCTGACACTTACGCGAATATAAGACATTTCATCATCTTCCGAGCCTTTTCCCAATCATGTTGGGGTCGGCTTCCAGTCTAACCGGATTCAGCTGAGTACCAGTGCTTTACAAGAAGCGACTGCCTATCTGACCTCCTCAACCCAGTAACCCGGGCAACCCGATACCCCTTGGTTAGACTGGTGTCAGACTTACTGGCTTCTGACTACCCGTAACGACTGCCAAGGATGTTCAATGACAGCCGGGACCTACAGTTTAACGTGCCATCCGAAACACAGCCAATGGTATCTAAGATATACTTAGAAAGTACATACAAACTTAGAAAAGTTGCATTGGTACTTGCCTGACCTGGGATCGAACCCGCGCCCTCGTACTTGAGGTTGGTCCTTTACCCACTAGGCCACCACGAATATAAGACATTTAAATAGAACTATTTACAGCATCCATGGTTAAGAACAGACCATATGTAGTTGCTGTAGGGGGTCCAAAACGTCGGGATTACATAATACTAGCTTCTGCACGCGGTTTCACCCGCGTCCCGATGTGACTGTTTCCCGTAGCCGGATGGTGACAAAAACTTCTCTTCTTAATCCTATGTGTTTTTCCTGGGTCTAAGCTATCTCCCCTCTAATTTTCAGCTTAAACGGTTCAGTCATTCTTGAGTTATAAAATGCGTAACTACCACTATAGTAGTACAGCTATCGGCACGGATATCGAGCCATGACCTTCACCTGCGCAGAAGCTATTTATTGCCTTATGCGTACGAGTGCGCAGAGCGATCCCCACTCTTCCGCCGAGAGTCCAATATCCGTGCCGGTAACTATAGTAGTTATTAACAATATCGGCCGACTAAAAGTCTACAGTGTGCAGTTTCTCTTAGTAATAAAGTTTGCACAAAGGTTTCTATTTCAAGGCTTCGAGGGGAGCTGGCCGAGATTGCAACTGCACTTTCATCAAGGTTATATATTGACATTTCTGTCTGTAAACGTGATTGGAAATTTTTTCTCTATGATTTTATGAAATAAAATTTTATTTGAGCTGCTTTTTCTCGAGTTATGAATTTAGAAGTAATTTTTTTTACTCACTGTTGTCTGTCGCGCTTTCATGCTAAAACTACTACTCCGATTTAGATCATGTTTGATACACATTTGGTAAAGAGCCTGAGAAACGACATAAGCTAGAGGTACTTTTTACTTAGGTAAGGTAAGTGGTTCCATCGGGACGTGGGTGGAACCTTGGGGAAAAGCTGGAGTTGTATAAAACAATTGTAATTCTGTAGTTATTTGCAATATTCACGTGTGGTCTACATTTGCAACAAAACTCAATTTTCCTTACGTGCAATTCGCGCTGTAAACAACCACAAAATCATTGTACAGTCGGCGACATGAGAATAATTTGCAGTAAGTGAAGTTCTCCGAGATCCGAGAATCTAGTGTAACGAAAAAAATATTACGTAAGTATTTTCAAAAGTTTTCAACCACAGAATATTTTGCCATGGTATTTTGATACAAAAATCTCACTTAAAGACTGCAAGATTTCGATTCGATTACTTTCAATGCTTCGTTTCATTTAGTTAAAAAAATACATACTTAAAACTTAATCACAAATCAATTTATCTATTACTAAAGTCTATAATTTTGTGTTTATTGCGAACAGGCAGACAGACATTATTTTATAATGAGCAGTGAAGTATCGATTTTCTAAATTATAGACCAGCTCTAATCGTTACCTAATTACGTCATATTATATTAGGGATAACTAGCTATTGTATTGTGGGCATGGAAACTAGATATTCAGTTACAGTGCTTTGAAATCACAGTTTAGTACTGAAAGCTACCGCAGAGGTGAAGAGTCAAGTATGTACTTGTTAAGTAACTTAAGCTTCATTTATGTTATGTTAACATTAAATGTACTGCGAAAGTCTAAGTGTCAAGGCGACAGGATAGAATTTACTAAAACTGCTAGAGGTTTCTCCCGCTTCATTAGAAATTACTTTTTACAAGTTCAATTATACCATGAATACATAATAAAAATACTCACAAATTAATATAAGTGAATGATAAATGAAATCTGACATAAAACGCTTTACTCCCTTCTAACTATCTTGGTGAGCCCTCGGTGGGTCCACAATTGTGACAATCCCTACTAATATTATAAATGCGAAAGTAACTCTGTCTGTCTGTCTGTCTGTTACGCTTTCACGTCTAAGCCACTGAACTGATTTTAATAAAATTTGATACAGAGATAGAGATGACCTTGAGAAAGAACATAGTATAGTTTTTATCCCGGACTTTTGAAGAGTTCTCTTGGAATCGCGATATAACCGAACTCCAAGCGAAGCCGCGGGCCGAAGCTAGTCATTTTATATTTTCCACCTGATGTACATTATGGAATGCAATTACCAATATACATATGCATATCATTTGAGAAGTATTTTCTACACTTAATGATTACTGAAACTGATAGTGTCCACTTATTTATGTAGCTGACTGTACCGACCCTATATTTGTATTCAATGTGTGTGTTACCGGTGAATGCATTTAGCTTGGTTGCTAAAATTAATTATGGCGTTACAAACCCATGAATTTGAATACAAACAATGTTTGGTATAAATGCGAAGGTATGTTTGTTCTATCAAAACGCTTCTTGTAGGCACGGCTATTATTAACCTGAGTATCAAATAGGTAGACAAAATAATAAAAGTAATGAGTCCGTCATTTATGTAACTGGGTTGAGGAGGTCAGATGGGCAGACGCCCCTTGTAAAGCTCTGGTGATCAGCTACATCTTGTTAGATTTTAAGTCAACCCCAACATAGTTGGGAAAAGGCTAGGCAGATAATATGAATCCGTCATTTATATTGGCATGTTAGACACGATTTTTATCCCACGAATTAATATCAACAAACATACAGTTCGCGCCAAATCTTTTTGCATATTACTAAACTTAGCCATTTAAATCTTCAGATCATGTCGAGAAGCCTTGTTTATACGATGTTAGCTACTATTGTCACCAACTTTAAAATCTTTACCTTACACCATGTAACTGTAATATTACTACATCATTTTTTTCTATCACAAGGTAGAAATTCTTTTCTAAAATATTCTTTAAACTCCTTTACATCGAAGTATCATCAAGTCACGTATAAAATTACATTCATGTTTTATATCTATAAAAATGTTGAAGCAGTTTCATCCAATATACCAATTACACTATCGATTTAACTCCACCCTTTAAAAACTCTCGGATTTTTTGTAAAAGAAAATCTTCAGCTTTAGCTAAGGGCAATTTCAGACTATACATATTTTTTGCGTGGCTTTGTACATCAGCATCTATATTTCGCACTTTGAAAAATCGGACTAACATGCGCCAAATGTATTTGCAATTCTGAAGTTATTCATTTATGCAACTTTGGCTAATATTAACTTCACATAAGTAAAAGTTATGTGTTAAATACTATCTATTTTCCTGCGTATTCACCCGCGTTCCGTGGGAACTACTGCCTGTACGGGGATAAAATACAACCTATGTAACTCGGAAAGAATGTAGCTTACAACAGTGAAAAAAATTTTCAAATCGTTTCAGTAGTTTCGGAGCCTTTTAGTTACAAAAAAAAAATGTTACCTCTTTATTATTTTAGCACAAACTACTACTAACTTCATCTTTATCATACTAGCATAGATAGCCTTGTAAGAATTGCTTTGCTAATAGTTATTTATGTATAGTTATCGGCACGAATCTTGAGCTCTGACCTACATCTGCGCAGAAGTGATTTATTAGCAAAGAACCAATCCCGAGTGACGGCTATGACGCGATGCACTGCGGGCTAATCACCGCTTTAGCCCGCTCCCGCGCCTTACTTCATACCACAAAAGGGACCCAATAAATTATTTCTGCACAGGTGAAGGTCAGAGCTCAAGATTCGTGCCGATAGCTATAATGTATCTCTTTTTGTTTAATGTTGACTGTGTGGTGAATTGTAAATGTTACACGAGCTTACAAACGCATCACTGCTTATAAGTCGCTCGTGCAGTAAGTTCACCCGCGCGTATAAACCGCTAGTCTGAATCCACCCTTACCCTCATTTACATAAACGTACCTATTTGACTTGGTAACTTGATTGTTATTATATGTTTAGCATAAGTTATTTATAGTCCAATGCTGAAGATCAGACCTTTAGAGTCAGACCGGGGATTCTGAATTAATTCTCATAGTTATTATTATGGAATATTAAACGGGTTGTTATTGCAGGAAAAATAATACATTTAAGTGTTATTTTACTCAGGTATTTATAGAAATTCAATTGGCACGGGTAAATATGTCTACGAATCAGAAACTACTGCTCCGATTTGGAAATTTCTTTCAGTAAAAAAAATATATGTATAGTCCATTTATGGGGGCAGGCTATAAAAAATTACAGAAAATCCTAATGGGGTAAACCAGGACCAAAGCCTGATAAAGCTGTGGGATTGTTCGAAAGAGTTACCGCGACCCTGGTACATAAAGGGCTTAAGAAGGAACATGGTGGATTTTAGTAAGTAAGAGTCTGACACTCCCTCACGCTGCACCCACAGCGGGAGCCGTCCTCTGATGATTTCCCATAAAAAGGTTATATGTTTTATCCAAGTATGCAGAATAGCTATTAAGTAATATAACCGTGCTATATACCTGAGCCAAAATTGCCTACATTTGTATTCATAAACGTTGAGCCGATGGTCTGATAGCCCGGTTCGTGGTACAGTCAACTTCAGGTCAGTGGTAACAGTTTTATAGGAAAATCGTACTTATTACTATTGAGTTAAGGTGCATGACAGTTACCACTGATAGGCCAGTTCGTGGTACCAGAGTTGGCGATAACATATGCATATTGCATATGCATGGTACAATTATATGTTCATTATTTTCATGGTTTATGTTGTTTATTTTTGATTTGGTATTCAGTTGTGTCTTTTGAAAAACGATGTCTCTTTTTGTATTTTTGAACTTTCATGTACTTTTAAAAAGTTGTGTCAGTATCAGATTTATCTCCTTAAATGAAAATAATCATAAAAATATGACTTGCTTCCACCAGCGGGATGGCCTCGTTCCGTGGATACTATTTCGCTTACACGGATAAAAAATAGTAGCTTCCTCGATAAATGGCCTAACACTGAAATGTTTTTTTCAAATCGTACCAGAAATTCCTGATATTAGCGAGCAAAACATAAAACGTCGTATCACAAAACTTTTAAACGTCTGTTGAACACTTGTCTAAAAAAAGTTAGATTATGACGTTGAAATAAGACCGGTTTTGCAGCCACATTTTTAAACAAGTGTTCAACAGATGTTCAAGTTTTTGTAGATAGGCCAAAAATCTATACACAAATATAGTATGCTACCATGAAAACTAGCGTTCCATTACAATAACATAATCTCGTGACCTTGAACTGATAACCTCGAAATTGTCGCTCACTACGAACACACCTTCGAGCAATCTTCGGAATAACACATTAGCTTCGCTATCTAAATAGCCATAACGATAATGTTTTCAACTGATTTGTTCGACGAAATGACCCTAGAAATAGCCAGGTCATTATGAACACAACTTTAAAAAAAAAACTGCACTTAATTAACGTTAGATTACACTGCAAACTTTTAGTCGGCCGATAGTTTGTTTGGCCTCATAAATTAGTAGTACCTATGCACTTTACAAAGGTTAGCAATTTGTATGGCATTAAACCGATTAAAATCTGTGGACCGCCTTGGGCACCATGGTCTTTCCTGTAGCAAAAGTGCTGGTCGCATGGCACGACACGCCAGCATAAATGACATTATCCGTCGTGCTCTTGTCACCGCCGGAGTGCCAGCCATTTTAGAACCCAGAGGCTTGGCACGCGACGATGGCAAGAGACCAGACGGGATGTCTATAATGCCTTGGAAGATGGGAAGGTCTTTGGTGTGGGACGCAACCTGCGTCGACACCCTTGCACCTTCCCACCTTCCCAGTACGGCGAGCTGTGTCGGTGCAGCTGCTGCGGCCGCGGAAAACCTCAAGCGGCACAAATATGTAAACCTCACCGGCAATTGCATTTTTGAGCCGTTTGGGGTTGAAACCCTGGGACCATGGGGCCCAAGTGCCCACAGACTATTTCGAGAAATTAGTAAGCGATTAGTGGAGTCCACTCGTGACCAAAGGGCTGGCCTACACTTCGGTCAAAGGATATGCATTGCCATCCAGCGTGGCAATGCAGCCAGCCTTTTGGGCACGATCCCAGCTGACAGCGATGCGGATGAATATTTTGATACCTAGTTTTAATATTTCCCTATTATAGATTAATATTGATTATTATGAATAAAAATTTATAGAGTTAAAAAAAAAATCTGGAATTGAATTCACTATTTTCTTAAAAAAACCCACCACAACCGACAGTCCGCCGATATTGACCAATTTTTTTGAAGAAATTTTGATTCCAGACAAGTCAGTCGATCGATCTTTGTAAGCAATGTGTGTACTAGCATTAATCTTCATACTGATTTATAAGCCCAAACAAACTATCGGCCGACTAAAAGTTTGCAGTGTGCAAGTACAATAATGCATTTCGATATGAACTTTTAGTCATTTGGGAAATGGGTATAGTTCGCACAAAAAATTCATTAGTTGCAACAAGTAGGTCAAGGTACAAAATAGTTTGGCATATTATTACAATAGACGTTTTTCATGTTCGACACGGGGTGTAAGTGACCCCATATCCAGTCGGGGCAGCGGGATTGTTCGAAAGAGTTACCGCGGCCCTGGTACATAAAGGAAAGAGCTTAAGAAGGAACATGGTGGGTTTTAGTCAGTAAGAGTCTGAAACTCCCTCACGCTGCTTCCACCGCGGGAGAGGTCATTTGATGATTTCTCATCAAAAAAGGTCATTTCGACTTAAAAGAAACCGCACTTAGTAATCGTTACAATGCATTTCGATTCTATATGAACTTTTATGGTCACACGAAATGGCTATAGTTTGCACACAAAATTCATTAGTTCGAACATATAGGTCAAGGTACAGAATAGTTTGGCATATTTTTACAATAGAAGTTTTCCGTGTTCAGCACGGGGTGTGTGTGACCCCTTAAAGGGTGGAAAAACATGTTTGTGTGTGTATTAAAGGTGAACGCAGTAATAATACATTAGAAAGGTCTTTATGTGAACAGGATCTTTTTAAGAAGCTCTTTTGGTATAGCTGCGTGGGCATGCGATATAATTTTGTTATCTCGTATGTTTTTTCTTTGTAGTATTTTTCCTGGAAAAGTGTGAGAGGATTAATTTTATTAAATAGAAGTACAATATTTTAATAACAGATTTAGAATGTTGGTTTTCTACTGTTGCGGTGAGATTCCACCAGAATTGTTCCCAAACTGGCTGTAATTTCGCGGACATTTTAGAAATTTTTGCACCCAATTTCTTACTGTAAGTAGAACAGAAGAAATAATAACCTTGTGTGCGTTATCTCACACAACAGTACAAAGCAGGATCTTGCATTATAAATATTGTCTTTAAATAAGTGAATAAACATTATCTAACTTCTGCCCAATTAAAAACAGTTAATTACTTCCAGCTCAATGTACCAATAATACTTAAAACACAGCATTAATTCCATTTCTAAATAACAAAACAAAGTATGAAAGGCACTTCAATTTCAATCTATCCATTTAAAAATAACTGGGTTGAATATAAATAGACAAGAATATTGGTATCGTGGGTTACTTATTTTTTATTGGCAGCCATGTTTCCGTGAAATACTGAAGTTTATTGGTAAAAATCGATAGCATACAGCTTTGTTTAATATTACCTTTCTTCGTCTCGGTGAGTTTTCCTGTTAGCCAGCTTCGAGTTATGATGTTTTAGAAATATAAAACTGATTTCAATGCTGTACCTAATACTTTAACCTAAGTCTGAAATATTATGCTGGAAACCACATCAAAATCGGTTTAGTGAAGCGTGAGATAATCGCGTACAAACATACATGCACCTTACGCACAAGCACACATACATATGTACATACGTGCAGGTCTATTTGAAAAATGCCTTTTTTTATCTGTAAAAAGTGGATGTTTTGGAAATTGCTTATATTTTTGCATTTTTGCAACATTTTTTACGGAAGTAAAGTATACGTTGGAATAAAAATGTATTTTTATAAAATACTGTAAAACTGTAACATATTTTAACCTGAAAACCTTCTACTATGCAAATATAATTATGTAATATGTTGTCGTGAATCCACCTAGTTAAATTTTCATACAAAAATTTAGGAAAGTTTAAAATATGATTTACCTAAAAACTAAAAATACATTGTGTAGACAGAATTTTATACTAAAACTAAATTACTTAATTGAAAAACATGACTATCATTAATCATAACAGTTTTTTTCTGACGACATTTATATTAATTAGTAATAATTAAATAAAGTGATAATTACTAGCTTATACTCAGGAGTATTTATAAATTACATTGTTTTTAACATTCTTTTTATTCGTCTATATCTACGAAGATTATCGATATTTGCAAGCTTTACACAAAATTAATATATGTTTTATTTACTATTATATTTTTGTATTTAGTAGTCTAACTAAATAACCATTAATTTGAGGTTTAGTAACAATCTTCCGAATAATTCAACGTAAGTATTTTGGCAAAATTTTAACGTAAATGAATTAATCTAGGTATTTACCTTAACTTATTAGGTAATGTAGGTATGTTGTAGGTAATAATTTTAAGTTTGTAAATACAGTATAAATATAGTTTTAATTTTTATTGTAAATATGCCGTATTTACCTAAATCAAACGTATCATGTATAAATGTCATAGAATTTTCGAGAACAAATACTGTAAGGAAATATAGGTACTTAAAAACAAAGGTATAGGTACTAATCAAAAAGCCCTGACATTAAACCAACCTACAAGAGGTGGTATCAAATAATAATGTCGTCTTAATTACTGTTCCTAGTACGAAGGAAGTTTGTTGAACATAAGTGCTCGCGACTCACAAGGCTTCATTGTGCTACTTTGTCCTTGCTAGACTGTGGGTACCTAGTTAGGTAGGAAACTAGTACTACATGTGTAGGAAAGTTTCAAGACTCGTGTTGTAGCTTTAAAACCGTCAATTTCTTAACTAGGAAATTGTATTCTTTTTGTTACTGGGAAGTGATGAAAAGGGGTCGTATTGGGGGTGCTGTCCTTTTGTAAATGTGATGTGAAAAAGTGCTAAAAATTAGCCTACTTTCAATAAACGTTTTGACTTTGAATTTGACTAACGCTTATGGTAAAGGGGCTAGACTGGTATGGAATTTACGCGTGTTTTATTTTTTTTAATGAAATTAAATTTAAAATTTGAGGAAATTTTTGTCAGGATTGTCGACGTAAATTATTCGAGGAGGTGACTGGAATAGAAAAACCGATGTAGTTTATCGCGATCGAAACATAGGAAAAAGTCTAGTGTGAAATAAATGTATCTGCGAATTAATTTTGATGTACTTTCACGTAAAAATCTGATGCTTCGTTTGGGATAAAATTTAATATGGTGATAGCTACAATACAACCGGAGGTAAAAGTCTGAAGACCATTCTAACCGATAAGGAGGTCTGATAGGCAGTCGCTTCATGTAAAACACTGGTACTCAGCTGCATCCTATTAGACTCGAAGCCGACCACAACATAGTTGGAAAAGGATAATCACATTATAATAATATAAGTAAGAAAGCAGAGGTTTTATAAGTAAACTTAGCTATGTCTGTGGTTAAATAGTACATGCATTACAGAGAATTTCTAACTAAGATAATATTGTGGTTTGAATGAAGTTTCTTCGTAGTATTTACCTAGTTTTAATATACCTAGTAGAAGTCCTTTTGCGGAGAAACTGTTCGTAAAGTGACCTCGTTTTAAAATAATAATAATTATGTTATGATCAAGTTTTTATGTGCAATTTATTGATATCGAGCTCACTGCAAACTTTTAGTGCTTAGGCCGATAATTTAGTCATACTCATAGATCTGCATGGAGATGAATACTATGAATAGTAGTGCGTACCTACAGAAAGACAATCAGGTATACGGCTGGTCTACATGGATAACTTAAAAAGTTTGATTGTATTCTTTGATAACCTTGGTTCAACGATATAGATATAGATATCCAATAAATAAAATTGACCGAGATGAAACGACTCGTTGTAGTATACCTATAGGTTGCTGCAGGATTGTTCAGAAGAGTTACCGCGGCCCTGGTGCATAAAACGCTTAAGAAGGAACATGATGGGTTTTAGTCAGTAAGAGTCTGACACTGCTGCTAACTCATAGCGGGATCATTTGATGATTTCCCATCAAAGAATTTACCTATACCTAGGTACGATTTCTGAGTATAGAATCATTCTGTCATATTAAAACTTGGAGCATTAAAATAAAAATACCCAGTATAATTTCACATTTTATTTACCAAATAACAGCTTTAATATTGACACTTAAAGACTACAGTAAGCAGTTTAAAACACTCTATAAAATCTTTATGAATATAAAATGGTGTTTACGTCGTAACAGCCACAATTGTTCACAAATTCATTGCTTTTAAAGACGTTTATTTCAGTAGGTATGTATTTTAATTTAATCATTTTGTTTAAGTATATATTTAGGGTTTTTTGGTGAAATATTTTGTTGAAAATAAGTCTTGTTTTAGGCAATTTTCCTACGAGAAACATAAATGTCTATCCTACCAATTTTTTAAATGTGAAACTATGTATGTAAACATACATTTTGTTCTTCTCTTACGCTAAAACAACTGGATGGATTTTGATGAAACTTAGTTGTTATGTAGCTCATACATACTTACCTATATCAGAATAACGTATATGGTACTATTTGTTTATAAGCGGGAAGTTGTTTCTTTGAGATGATAGTCGAAGCCACTGGCGGAGATTCTCTATAATATTATTATTTAATTACTTACTAACCTTGTTTTAACTAACCCATACTTAGAATTTCTTGCACGGTCAAGCACAATTTTATGTGTATAAGCACCGACCCGGAACGATGTTATTTTTCTCGGGCCAGCATAAAAAAACTAATTAAAACCACCGTCATATACTTTACTAACTGTTTACTCTAGTTTTCGTTCTGAGTACTTAACGGGACTACACTACATAATCGGAGATTATTAAGTATCTAACTACATATATTTCAATTTTAATTGCAATTTTGTAATTGTTATTTTGATAGATCTAGTATAAAAGTGCTTTGTTTTTTTTTTAATTGGTTATTAAATAAGCATCCGGACGTATTTAATTCCTTTGGAAAGTTTTAACAAACAACCTTCGTATCTGTTTATTTGAATTGCAATACTTTTTATTTTGGCAATCAATTAATCGTTAAATAATTAATAGACATGGTTACTTGGAGTTTTCAGTTATATATACTTTAAAACGTGCTACGACACCTTTTTTTCAACCCTCATTATACCTATTTTCCATACTATATGCAGCCTAAATTCATACTTTATTATTCATATTTTTACGGAGGTACCTATTGTATTCATATGTCTAAGAAAACTAACAACCAAACCCACATTACTAAATTAATAAAACTACAAGTAACAATTGTTCACAATAAAAATAGCAACGTCAAAGATATTTCACAAAATAATATATCACAAACAAGGAAACGAAAATTTAAAAAGTTCGCACACAATGCAGAAAGGACTGACACTAGACTGCATTTCTAAGAAGCCTCGCAATTCTTCGCAACAACTACCTTTGTCACTGTGAAATGCTCAAACACTGAGAACGGAAATATAGCGGAGATTCCATAGGAAAGGTGGTCAGGCGGTCAGGCGCCATCTTGTAAAGTCAAAGTCAAAAACGTTTAATGAAAGTAGACTTTTGTACGTCAAAATTACAAAAGGACTGCACCCCCAAAACCCTCTTTCACCACTTCCTAGTGTTATGGCTGGGAAGAAGAAGCGGTGAAGAAACACTTCCGAGCAACACAGCTGTTTACTATAATTTAATATTAGGTCAAGCAACGTACGTTACGCTCGCGTTCCTTGTTAGATCAAATCCAATCTTCTTGGTTGAAAAAATCTTGATTGATCGGTGATTTTATTTTGACAATAATGGGCGGATATCCATAAAAGAGCATCTGCAAGAGCTAGCAACGTTCTTCGTTTTTCGAACACCGGAATTTTGGTGACGCTAGTTTTTTAAGAGATTTTGCGTTATGACATCTCCGCTAGTTTTGTGCTCCATGGTTTACATTCTGTAATTAATTCTGTCGCTCTGTAGCAAAGGGTGTATGAGAAAGCAAGATTTTACAACCTTGCTTAGAGATATTCTTGTTTGATGTTGTCTTTGGGACTAAGCATTCAGTAGGTAGGTAATGTTTATTATCTTAGTCATTATTTAGTATATTATCTTGGTCAGAGTTATAGTCTGACAGTCCCCCATACTGCAGAAGGGGACATCTGATGAATTCCTAAAAAAAAAAACTTTAATTACTATATGTATACATATGTAATATGTATGTATATGAGCACGTAAATTTCGGTCATGCACCTGATCTCTCTTCGGTAGTGTCGGATTGCCGTTCCATCGGGCTATGAGAGTGAAGGAATGTACCTGTGTCTGCGCAAATGCTTGTGCACTATAATATGTCCTGCGCAGTTGGCTAATCTCCTTATATGAGAACAGCTGCCGTAACCGATAATCAGCTAGGAGGACATCATCATCATCAAATATGTATAGGCTATTACACGCTTTTTTTTGATACGGACAGTAGTTCCCACGGACGCGGGTGAAACCGTGGGCTCTTTAAAATATTATTCTAGATATAAATAGGTACTAATATAAACGGTATGACGCAAACAAATGTTAATATAATTTGCAAGTAATGGTGTGGGTTTGTCTATTTCGGTTGCTTATACACTTACACATGTCCGCTAAATATAGCCCTGTAAAGTGATGGATGTGAGGAGAAACTATTTTTAGCTTTTCGGTCGGTATAATGTAAGATATATGGTAGGGCTACTGAGTGAATTGTAAATCGTGGTGGCCTAGTGGGTAGAGAACCAACCTCTCAAATATGAGTATGTGGGTTCGATTCCAGTTCAGGCAAGTGCCAAAGCAACTTTTCTGAGACCAATGACTGTATTTTTGAGAGCACGTTAAGCTGTAGGTCCCGGCTGTCATTGAACATTCTTGGCAGTCGTTACGGGCAGTCAGAAGCCAGTAAGTCTGACACCAGTCTAACCAAGGGGTGTTGGATTTCCCGAGTAACTGAGTTGAGGAGGTCAGGCAGTCGTGTTTTGGAAAACAATGATACTCAGCAGTATCTGGTTATTTATTTATTACACTTTTTGCACACATTTTACACAAAAAACAATGTACAAAGGCGGACTTAACGCCTTAGGCGTTCTCTACCAGTCAAACTTTAAGTGGAGGAGAAATTTCATGGCAGGTGTACTAAATATAAAAGACAAATCGAAAACATATACGTACATAGACTTATTATACATACACATATTATACCTATATATAATATTAAATAAACTTTAATACATATACAAATAACACAAAATTAAATGCACAGTTGTGTTAATTCTGCAAACTCTGGTGAAGATACTCACGAAGCTTCAATTTGAAAGTGTTAGGGTGGAAGTCGCCCCCAACATAGTTGAGAAAATACTAGGTAGATGATAAAAGGACTATATTTAACAAAAAATAGCACTTCTTTGCAGTTGGTTTTAATCCCTTATATACCGTTCAATGAGTGCTTAGTTAACGCGAGAATTAAGTCAGTTAAGCGACCGGTTATAACTCAAAATTAGCTTAAACTTCATTTTGTTTCTTGTTAGTTGATTCTTCATAAAGTTTAAGTTTAATGTGGATGAAGCTAAGACGGTAGTTAAAGTGATTATCAAGTTATTTCATGCGTGCACTTGTTGACTTATTTAACTTTTTAACCGACTTAAAGAAAGGAGGTTCTGAATATGAACTGTATATTCTTTTTGTGCGCGATTATCTCTGTTTGGCTGAAGAAATTTTAGGTTTAGGTTTTAGTTGCCTATGTTATTGAAGTCGATTTAATTTTTATATAAAACATATTTTTAGGTCAGAAAATTAAATGAACAGTGTTTTAGGAGCGCAGACTGAGTTTTATTTTGTTGACGTTTCAGAAAAAAAAATTGGCCAGTTTGTGTGTTTATTATAAAAATAGAACCTATGTATGTTCTGGGTATATTTATAGCATAAACAAAACACACACATATTTAAATATAGCGCAGTTTTAATAAAAAACAAGGAATTAAAAAAAATGTGATACAACGTTCCCCGTCATCTGATCATATCCCACCTAAAAAACGGACTTACCCTAAAGTTTCACCTATCCAATTTTTTCCACAAAACCATCAAGTCAAACCACTATGATCGATAGAAATAATTCTGTCTGATCCACAATGCAATCATAAAAATAAGCGGCCTTAGCGAATTGATTAGCTACGTAATCGCATAGGCCTTATGTAGGTCATGCGTGCTTTGTTAAGCCTTTTTGGCTATGAAGGTCTATGTAGGTAATCATATGACTAGGGTATATTAGATTGAATAGAGGCTCATGATTTATATTGATGAAGAAGTTTTGCATCTGAAGCTATCTGAGGGTGGCGTGGTCCACACCTAGATAAAAAGTACTCAATACTCAATTCTTTATTGGCATTCCATATGTTATACAGGTGGTATATTATGATTAGAAACAATATGGACCCTACATGGCACAGCTTAAAGAAGTATCCTATGTCCTTTACCAGGTTCAAGTCTTTATACATATGTACAAAATTCCACGAAAATCTGTTGGATAGTTCTAGCAATCTAGCGTGAATGCACGACAGATAGAAAGACAGGGTAACTCTCGCATTTGTAATATTAAAAAGGTATCCTACACACTACACATAAACTTTTTCGAAATCCACCTAAAATTCACAAACAGATTTCAGTGCAAAAAATTCGACACCCAGAGTTATCCCGTCTCAGTAACATAGGTTGACATTCGGAATCACTCGACTGTTCAGTGAGGGTTTTTGAAATTTTTTCTGCCACCGGGTGGCGCCACGTATGCGTCTGGTCCAAACAGCTGTCAAATAGTATGGAATTGTAGGTGCCGAACTTATTGTTTATTGAAATTCTGTTATATTGGAAGTGTTATTGATTTTATTATGGACTACGGTCAGAATAAGGTTTCCGAACTAAAAATTGAGCTAAGAGAGAGGGTGCAAAAGTCACTGGTACTAAGGAAAAGCTTGTTGAAAAATTTTTTAACACAATATGATTTAGTTTTTTTTATTTACTCAACCTCAATAGTAAAACAATAATGCAGTGCTTTAATTATAAAATAAAAAAACCACTAAAATCGTTCACTATTCATAGTAAAGATAAGCACTTTGACAGTTACCTGGACCTGACGACTCAGTGCGCCACCTGGTGGACGCCATTTTAGAAAACCCTCGTTGGCCAACGTATACCGGGTGACAAGAACTGGCTTTGTTACTAAACTGTGCAGTTTAGACAATTTTTCACTAGTTTTGGTTTAGTCGATTGTTTTAACCTGCGTTGGAAAAAAGAGGTAATTGATTTGTGACGGAAGAATTGCAAATGTTTTTGTGTGTAAATATGATAGTCTTTATTAGCTTTTAAATGTCTATCGGCCTCCAGTATAAACCGCTTGCAGGAAACGGGTTACTTGGATCGACTGCCTGTCTGGTCCTCTATCCATATGTACCTTAGGATATAAATAGGAAAATAGAGTAGATAGGTAGCAATAAATAATCTCCCATTGGAGAGATACTCGCAGTTCTTAGATTTTAAAGACTGTCTATAACAACTGCCATAGAAATGACAGCTGCTCTTTTGGGCAAAAAGCATTTCATATGTTTACTTATTCGATTAAGAACTGATTCTCCTACCAATCACTCTATTTTTTCGTCATCTTATTTTACACACCTTTTAAAACCAAAAATAAATTATATTTCAAAAACCTTTTACCTAGATATTATTACCATTTTTCCCATTTCCAACTTTAGACAAATTGGACCTGACAGTCGGTAGTAACAAATCGGGAAATATCATCCCACGAAGCTCAGGCTCCTATTAAATATTTATGCCCATCAAATAACCTGTCAAAGGAACGTTTCTATCTCTACGTTCCATTTTACGGACAAAAGTAAGATAAGTAGTGGTTACGTTTCGTTTTGCCTGCATAATTTAGTTTGGGTCATCATTTGTGGGTAGGCTGGACGAGTGAGAGACGGGGTAAGGTTAAGGCTTTAGTGTTTGTCAGCGTGTGTTAGGAGGATAGATATGCTAAAATTGGTTAGGTATTGTAGAAAGCCACAGTATTTTGTAAGCTACAGTATTAGGCTAGATATTGAACCAATTTAAAAGACTAATGAACAAAAAATAGTTGTTCTACTTAATTAATTCGCTCTCTCTGAATCGGTTTTAATTTTGTTTAGATTGAAAAACAGGCTGCTGCTTTTTAACATCTAAGTACCAATTGGTCTTCAAACTTAAGCGATACATGTATTTGTACTAGCTTTTAGTCACAGTTGGACTTGCCTCAAGAGGAATATACGCATCAAAGAAATATCTTCACCTTACAAAGATTTCCTTACAAATAGTAAGAAACAAATATAGGTATTTATTTGAACACAATACAGGTAGAAAACAGATTATAGGCCGTTAACACAAACAGATAAATAACAGAATATCATATCACACAAAAAATGAAGATGGCTTCGCAAATATTTTTTCGCTATTTCAAAAGCGAAACCGTTTGTAGTAAATATTTATATATTTGGGCAAACTTCCTAATACTCGCAAAACAAGGGTCTCCATTTGTCAAAAAGGAATTGAAAAAGGTTAAACTTTAAGTGGAATATATTGTTGTAGGAAAGTTTTTTTTAGTGTTCCGTACCGAGAGGGTAAAACGGGACCCTATTGTTTTCGCTCCTCTATCCGTCCGTCACCAGGCTGTATCTCATGAACCGTGATAGTTAGAGAGTTCATTTTTTTTCAAATAACAACAAATACTGAAAACTAGAATTAAATTAATATTTTAGGGGGCTCCCATACAACAAACGTGATTTTTCTGCTCATTTTTGCTCGATATGCATACAGAATAATAGTTTGGAAGGTACGGATCCCTTCGTGCGCGAGACCTACTCGCACTTGGCTAGTTTTTTTTATAAACTGATTTAATGGCCGACTGATCCCCGATTCTGTTCAACCTTTGGCATTACCTACGTTCCGTTTTACGCTTACTATAAATACATGTCTGGGTTTGTCAGCGTGGGCAGATATTAAAGAGGTCGTAAGGTGGTATGTAGTTTGTTTTTTGAACTTTGGGGTCTTAAGCCTTAGTTACAGTAGGCTTACATCTTTTGAGACGTAAAGTGTGTTTGTGGGTTCTTTGATACATACATATTTTACGAAAATGTTTTTTATCGTGTGGTCCGTAAAACCACAGATTACTTAATACTTACTGGTAAAACTTGCTATCAACAGTTTGTAATTTCAAGTTTTTGTAAGTTTTCTCTATTAATGCGCTCTTCATCTAATGTTACTTAGCTCAATCAAAAGTTGTAGTATTCGAAGGTAATTAATTAAGTCCAGAAATTGTCCATGTCGTTACTGCCAAATAATGTAATTATAGTATCTAAGCAAATTATATTAACTATGACCCAGATATACTGATTACCTCTGAAAATATATTG
Organism: Helicoverpa armigera; assembly: GCF_030705265.1. Classification (NCBI taxonomy): domain Eukaryota; kingdom Metazoa; phylum Arthropoda; class Insecta; order Lepidoptera; family Noctuidae; genus Helicoverpa; species Helicoverpa armigera. The sequence goes on along the minus strand of NC_087145.1, from coordinate 2,386,800 downwards.
GCTTAGTAGGTATCTATCAGTCGACGGGTAAAATCGATCATAAGGTACAATAAAAAGTAACGTTTTAAGCGGAGTGGTCCGTGGACATGTTACACCTTCTGAGTCTCAGAAGGCATGTTGATTTTTGGATCCAACTGTCCCATGGTCAAATGGCTAACTTCAACACAAACTTATTTCACCTGACCGTAACGCACGAGACAATTTTGTTCGTCCGTCTTCAATGTCGTGTATCGACATCGCGTGGCCCCCGGCAGTAACCGGGCAGGGGATCAATTCATTTGTTTGTCCCTGACTTTCACCGAATACTTGAAGATATAGCAATATAGGAAGGGTTTGATTTAGGTGTGCCTGTATCGGACGCAGTTAATGGTTTTTTTTTGGGCTATTTTAATCGATTGGTTTGGGGTGACCAGTTGGAGTATGGGTCTTTAAAACTTAGCCATCCGCATATTGACTATATTTGCTTAATTATAAGATGAGATACGGATAAGATGTGGGTAATTGCAGCGGACTTCGATAATGTTTTAAGGCTATTGGTTGGGGTGACCAGTTGGAGTGAACGGCATTCAACCTAGCCATCTGTTTCTTGACTATATTTATTTACCTCCCTGTGGATAAGATGAAATCAGTTTTGACTATGACAAAAATCACTGTAAGCTCTCATAAGTTTTTGCGTTTATAAATCATTCATCCACATGTCCTGTTCCCCTCAGTTTTACCTTGATTACAGGAGAACTACTTACCGCAACTAGGTGAAAAGAAACTTCTGGTCCTTTCTCACAATTACCCTTAATTCGGTTCAAGTAGTATCAATGACGTGTAAGTACGACAGACGTGTAGTTAGAGTTATATTCGCATTTATAAATTAGGACGGATAAACACTATACTATGATAGTAAATTCTTGCTTACTTTGTTAGCTATTCTGTAACGTCAATCAATTAAAATGAACGCTTAAATAAATAAAGGATATTATTTCATTCCTTAAGTTTCAAAGTAAACAATTTTATCGTTTACAGAAGAATTCAAGGCTATTGTAATAAAGTTAAGAGTAACAGCACACTGAAGACTAAAAAGTCGGCCGACAGTTGGCCCGATGACTGTAACAAAAACATTTTTTTTGGAAAGTCATTAATCCTGCAGTTTCTTTAATTATTTACATAGATATTAACAATACATATTTACAATAAAAATCAAAAACTATCCTAGTAAAACAAACAACTAAAAAGCGTCAAAAAATTCATTCAAAGTCATTAATTCTATCAAACTTTTTAGTCGGTCTGATACCAGCTAAATACCTGATCTTTGTAATGTGCGTACTACCATTTATCTTCATACTGATTTAGGAGCCCAAAGAAACTATCAGCCGACTAAAAGTTTGCAGTGTCCGGCTATTCTAAGGTAAAGTAGGGTATTTATGAGCCCAAACAAACTATCGGCCGACTAAAAGTTTGCAGTCTGCGGGAACAGTAAGTAGGTATACTTCCCAACTTTATCAATAGAATTTCGTTTTTGCAAAGAACTGACTAAATATCCTTTTGAACTAAATCTACCATTTTTCTTTTATTGTTGGCCTAAAATATTTCAAGGTGAGGCCGAAAAGAATAGTAAAATAAAATCAATCAGAGTTACAAAAGTACCTAGTTAATATTCTTCACTAAGTTTCTTTTCCACTCGCGTCTTGCGGGAACTACTTACTGTACCTGGATAAAAAGTAACCTAGGTAAATTCTCAGGTTCTAGACTATAAAGTGTAAAGCATAAAATATATAAGTTAACATGATATACAGTTACCTACTTTCACATTTATAACACACATTATTTATTTTCTTCTTATTTTTTAGTTTTGTATGTATATTTATTGACTAGCTTCTGACCGCGTCTTCGTCCGCATAGAGTTCGGTTATATCGCGTTTCCAAGAGAATTCTTCAAAAGCCCGAGATAAAAACTGTCCTATGTTCTTTCTCAAGGTCAACTCTATCTCTGTACCAAATTTTATTAAAATCAGTTTAGTGGTTTAGACGTGAAAGCGTAACAGACCGACAGACAGATATACAGACAGAGAGATACTTTCGCATTTACTATATTAGTAGGGATCTAAACTAAAATTTTAGACCACAACTTCTTAGTTACATTTAAACAGGAGAATTTATCATACACCACATACATTTTCCCCAAGAATTCTAACTGTAACTAAAATCCGGACCAAACCACTATCAAAGGCTAGCTGTAAGTCTCAAAACTCCAAGATTTTGGATTACCTAACTTCAGAATACCTGTTCCTGAAAGTTACTCCTAAAATTGTTCTAATTTACTTCGCTACCGTTACTGAAATACTGAACCGAATTTTGATGCAACTCACGTTCATAGAATTACTTCAATTAACTTAAAAGCTGGCTTTGGGAGGAAATAATCTGGTGGTAGTATATTTTGGAGTAATGTTTATTTTGCTAGGTTTCGCTTTTGTGAAATGTTGGTCGTGGTTCCTATTGTTGTTTCGTATTTTTTGCGGTTAGAATCATTCTAGAAAATAAATAAACGTAATGATTGTTATGGGCTAAATATGAAATACAAGCAGTGTTATCTCACATCAAAGACATTAGTAGACACGTATTTGAAACAAAACTGGTATTTAGATACCTTTTTTTCGTTTTTTCCCTTTCTTATTTATTTAATTTTCTGAGATAACTCCCTCAAATAAGAAGTCACACAACATTCCTCATTTAACGGCCTTTATTCCCGTCTGTGATGATGATGACATTCGGTTATCCTTCATCAGGAACATAAACCAACGGAACATGACCAACTTTGGTATCGTATCAGTCTCCTCTATACGACATGAAATGGTATCATCATTCATTCACCTTTAACTTACACTAATGACAATTCAACGAAAACTGTTCTTACCAAAAAAAGACAAAGAATTTTTTAAAAATAACCATTCGTTAACAACATCCCTTTAAGCATTGTAATGAGGAAATAAATCAACCGCGTAGAAAACTGGCAGGCAATTGCTTTGCTAACCCTGGTAGGACCAGAGCCCAGTATAACTTGAGCCCTGTGTCCTCACCAAAGTACCCCGCGGTTCTACCAACGTTGGGCATACAAAGGCAGGGTGGGAGGTCTTAGAGAGCTGGTCCTTTCCACCGTGGCCTATCTTTTAGAGACAGAGAGCTTCTTTGACATTTCGAGAATCCACTGTTTTATTTGGTTTTGGTCGTTTAGTGTCGTCCGTTAGTATTTTTTTTGGAAAATGGTTGAAAATTATGGTGCGTTTTCTATAATACCATGAAAATTGCACTTGTGATCTATCTATGCCAGAATAAAATGTTAAGAGAGTTCAGTCAGAATGAATTTGGAAGGCCTTCCGTTTATTTCCCAACACTAGCTTTCGTCAATTGTTTCACCCGCATCTAATTGAAAATACTCAGCGCACCTGGTTAAAAAGTAGCCTATATCCTTCCCCAATAAATCGGCAATCGCTCCACTTTTCTTTCCTCAAAAGGCCATTCCAGACCGCGTACATGGTGACACTCACACATAATATTACTTGATCTATAACCTTTTTAGGACTTTTAAAAAGACTATGACCCTTGAGCGTTTCTTCTTAGGCATCAGTCAGTCAGGAAATGCTGACCCCAACGTTCTTAAATTGACGTGTAAAAGTGATGTAATGTCCATCTTGCAAAATAAACGATTTCATTTTATTTCATTACAATATCTTTTATACGACTTGTCTGTCTAGTCATTCAGCCTGACGTCATCTCACAAGCTTTCTACGTAGTCATATCAAATTAACAAAGGCAAATAAACACATACAAAGCAACTTAAGTTAAGTTTAAGCAAAGACGGTAACAACAGCTCTATGTAATGTAAGCAATAAGTTGTAAATCACGAGGGTGTTTCTGAACCCTTCATCTGCATATCTTAATGTTACAAGCCAACGCTTATTTGAAGAATGAACAAATATTTAGATCCTTGTAAAAATTGTGTAGGTATTTATTTATAGGGATTTTGGTTATTTTTGATGATAATTTATTCTTTAGGAAGCGTAGACTGCAAACTTTTAGTCGGCCGATAGTTTGATGGGCTGTTTATCGGATAAGAGATGTAAGACAGTAGCTAATTACAACGAACAGGAATCGGTCGATTCTAATGGCGTTCATAATTACCTTCAAACTAAACTATCAGTAAACTATCTGCCGAAATGGGATAGTTCACAACGACCATGATCATGGTTTAATCTGCAAACTATTTCCCACCTATATGTTGAGGTCGGCTTCCAGCCTAACTGCAGCTGACCAGTGTAGCGAAGACCAAAGATGTTCAAATGACAGCTAGGATAGCCCACTAATTTAACGTCCCCTCCGAAACCCGGAGGAACTCTTCATGACATATACCGGTCACCCATGCATGGACCTATAGCTCTTCCCTTAGTTTTGATTAACCTCATGGGTATTCTTCACGACATAGACGATCACCCAATCATGGGCCGACCTCGCCAAGTGTTGCTTAACCTTATGATCGGTTGACCTGTGCGACTGTTACTTACCCACGAGAACACAGGGTCTTTGAAGGTCGAATTATGATCAAGTTAATTTCACCCCATGCTCTTAAATATCACTGGTTAAAATAGGTACCCACATTAAAGGCTGTGCTATAAAATTCTATTTCCATCGATAGACTGTCTACAGCGTTGAAGGTTTATCTTACGTGTTCTATTAAAAATATCGATAAAATATTAAAAACGAGATTAATTATAGCGCCGCCCTCGATGGAAAAAACCTTTGATTTTGATCTACTACTGATGAACGCTTCAAGTTTTTTTTTTTTTACTCGGTATTTATAATTATGACGATATTTTTTTCATCGTTAAGTCGATTTAAAAATGTAATACATAGCCATCGCTAAGGTGATTTCTTGGATCGATTGAAAAAGGCTTTTAAAGCTTCTATGTTTGTTGAAAGACAAAAATCCATTAATGGTTGCCGGATTTAGTCCTAAAATCCTTAAATAAGTGAAAATTAACTGACTAACTTAAGATAAATTGCACCATTTAACTATGATAAGAAAACCATAACTAGTTTAAATATATTCTGGCAATAAAAAGATATGAATGGAAGGAGAAAACATGCTGCGCCGACCCCAAATAAAATTGGGATAAGGGCAGGAGGATGATGATGATGATGAAAAAGCCGTGAATTGCATCCCATTGGTCAATCCGGCGATTTGGCAGTTGGCTTTATAGTTCGGTTATAAATATAGTTAACAGAGCAACCCACCATTTTTTCACTAACAGTCAATATAGGTAACCTTCTCTTCACAGATCAATAAAATAAATTTAAAAATAAACCCACAAATTATCGATGGAAACAAACAAAACGGTTTTCCGCTCCAAAAACAATGAAAAACACATTAAAATTATCAAATGATTGCCTCCATTATAACGTAGGACATTAATTGTTGCGTTATATCAGTGTAGTTACACTGAAACTCATGAATATTTTGTATTAGATGTTCGATATTGATAAATATTCGATATTGGGTTTGTACCTGATAGTTTCTGAATTGGTTTTGTTTTGGATTTAGTGAGAATTTTATGTACTAGCCGTTTTCCCGCGGTTACACATGCGTCCCGTGGTAGCTACTGCCCGAACCGGGATAAAATATCTTATAATATATATCTATAATATATAGCCTATGTTACTCGCAGATAATATAGCTTTCTAATGGTGAAAGAATATTTAAAATCGGTCCAGTAGTTTTTGAGTTTATCCATTACAACCAAACAAACAAAGTTTTCCTCTTTATAATATTAGTATAGATAAAGGTACGTTTTAAATGCTAGCTGCCGACTGCAACTGCTGACCGCACATGCCGCGATTGCATGAAGTCGGCCGCAGCTGCACTATTTGTTTGTATGTATTTACATGAAACCGTTTTGGATTGAAGTGGCAGAACGTGCAGTCGAACTTAGATTATCAAATGTTTTCATGAAGTCACAGCAGTTGCAGTCGGCAGCTAGCGTTCAGATGGTACCTTAATGTTTAATCTGACTTCCCAAAAAGGAGGAGGTTCTCAATTCAGCTGTAAAACGGCTTCTAAACACCACCACCACCAAGAATTCTAGACCATACCACCTAACAGTATTTTTGTTGCTTTTTAGTGTTCTATTTCGGTTTTATTTTTTTCAAGTTTTTATTTACGGTGCACATACTGTACCTACATATGTATAAGATCCGCGCGCGCGGAAAGAGAATTTTAGATTCATCGTCCCAACTAAAAGACGACTACTGCTGGACAAAGGCCTCTCTCAAAGATGCCTAGTCTAGGGAGATTTGGTCATACTCATCGCACTGGACATGCGTGTTGGTGAGCGCAGTGTGGCATATTTTTCATCATCGTCGATGCTGTTACCCATCTCTGAGCAATCATTTGATATCCCATTTGGGGCTTTGGTTATACCACCAAACGTGATGGCCTAGTGTATAAAGAACCAACCTCTCAAGTATCGTTATAGGTTCGATTCAAGGACAGGCAAGTACCAATGTAACTTTTTTAAGTTTGTATGTACTTTCTCATTGAATCTTGGACCAATGACCGTGATTCTGAGGGCACGATAAATTGTAGGTCTCGGCTATCTTTTGAACAGTTTTGACAGTCGCTATTGGTAGTCAGAAGCCAGTAAGTCTGACATCTAGTTTTATCTAGTGGTATTGAGTTGCCTGGATAACTGGGTTGAGGAGGTCAGATAGGCAGTCGCTCCATGTAAAGCGCTGGTACTCAGGTGCATCAGGTTAGACTAGAAACTTATTCCAACATAGTTGGGAATAGGTGCTTTGGTGGTTATAATAGCTTAAAATGGTCTGCACTTCTACAAATAATAAAACTGCAATAAAAATTACACCTTAACATTTTAAAAAAGAAGCGTATTTTATGTAATTCAGTTTAAAGCAGCAGCTGACGTTAGAGCGTTTGTTTATTCTTAGAAACTTATCGATAAACTGATCAAGGTATTACTTGTGGCACTGCATTTTTCTTGAAAGAAAATTAAAACGACATTTCTGTGCTAAGTTATTTTGCAAATTTTATTTTTTCTTATTTGAGCGGAATGATCGATAATGCAGTGTTTTTGACTGTCCTACTAATTCTCTTTATATCACTATACCTAACTTACAAATATGTGCTGAGTTTATACTCTTGCCAGAAAACAATTGACATCTACTGGTTCTATACAATCTATACATATTCAATACAATGTCAGCTGAAACCGTGATAGTTTTTTAAAACGCAGAATGTATCGCGCCTAGAAAAACCGAGCGGAAAATGCGCTAGTGCGAAAGCACTGTTAGGCTGTATTGCATGACGGTCCATCACCCATCCAAAAAAATACAGCTTAACCTTCCATTATCACTTACACTTCTTTTGTAGTAAAAAAAAACCTGTTCAATTCTCAAAGAAACTTAAGTACCACATCACCTTCACAAAATATAGTTTCAGAAACTTAACAACAAAGTACTTTTATGTATAAAAATCATTATAATAATAATGGGTGGTCGTGAACACTTGAGGGCCTGTTCTAACAAGTGGGGACACTGGTAACGAGGTCCTAAGTGTGACAAGGATAGCTATAGGTTTGTCGACATCGATTTTTCACGACCTCCAAAATTATGCGCTGTCGTGAAGAGAAGTAAGTTGATTGGTTAGTGACCGATATAAGATTAGGAGTTGGTTTTGTTATTTAGACTTGATTACGAACCACTAGTAGTAGACCAATAGTAGATATACATACATATTAGTACTAGTAAGAACTACCTCTATAATTATGATGAAATTAAGACTAGGTTCTACATTTAATTTTACCTGATAGCTAACTCAGTTTGTCAGAGGTCAGATAGGCAATCGCTCCTTGTTAAACACTGGTACTGTCCTACATCTGGTGAGACTGGAAGCTGACACAAGCATAGTTGGAAAAAGGCTCGGGAGATGATGATGAGTTAGTTCAGCTTTCAAATTCCGAAAAAAATAGAACCCTATCCTATCTTTTCATATACCATTTTAAGAATAATTACTGGCCTCTAGCCGTTTGCCTATGTAATTTATTAGTTCCTGGATTTTCTCTGTGTGCCATACTTCATTTAAATCGGTACAATAGTTTTTGTGTACAAGCCAAACCGATGACGTACATAGAGTTATTTTCACATTTACAATATTAGTTTATTTATTGGTATGAAATAACTATTTATAACATTAAACCGCCAGATGTATGTTTTCTAAAAATAACTTGTACCTACCTACAAGATAAACCACATAGAAATTGTGTGAATTTCCACCGTAACGTAGAGTATCAGCCTATTATAATATTCGACGGAATCTCGAAGGTATAAAGGGTTTCATGGAGGTAAATATTTTTCCGTTGAGAGATTTCCAACGTGTTATGACGGTGTGGGAAAAAGTTTCAAAAATAGGGCGTTATTTGCAGCAATTTCGTGCTTCGTATCCGATGTTTTTGTGAAGTTTGCTAGTGGAAGAATTCTGTTTTATGGCGTTTGGTTTTAAAGTAGCTTGGAGTTTTTTGTAGGTTTTACGACGAGTCTAAACGATGTAACCAATATTTGACGTTTGTTTATTTACGATACACTTACTGTTAATGTAGAAGTAAGTCTGTCCGTCTGTCAGTACGGCTTTCACGTGAGTATAATGATAGTCTAGAGCTAGAGAGGCTTCTTTTTAACCCGTTGCTGGAAGTAGGTCCATTGGGAAGCAGGTGGAACTGCGGGGACCAGCTAATCTCGGTGTACAGCTAGCGATAAACTCTAAATGACAGATTCCCTTCTATTATACATACACAGCTCCCGAACTGCAGTTACGTTAGAAAATTAGAGGACTCCAGAAAATACATGTAAACTAGACACCGACCTATTATAAAGAAATATAGCCTTAACAGCCTACTAACCGTAATTAGATATTCAATTAGATTAACTGTAAAATCGAATGCCCTCAAGCCAAACTTCAGCTTTGATATTTAAGTAATTCATTTATTTTCTGACTGGTTAGATAAGTGAATTTAGGAGGCTGGACTTTTTGTTTACGCAATTTATATTGGACTATACTATTGTTGATATTTGTGGTGCTCGTGGCTAACTAACAGCCACGAGGGTCAATCGATCATAAGGTTAAGGAACGCTTTACGCTTTGGCGTTGTAAGTCCATAGATAGTGTCTATATACTTAGTCATATCCACTTCCGCCTATATTGGATGGCACGTTTCTTTTGGTGGGTCTCAGCTATGAACATCTTTGGCAGTCGATTTGGGTAGTAAGAAGCCAGTAAGTCTGACAACTCTTACCAAGGAGTATCGAATAGCCCAGGGAAGTGAGTTAGTATTATTAAATACTGACACCTAGCATACATGCCTACATGCATAAAGCCAGAACTAGTATATACATGGTTGGGAAAATGCTAGGCATATGATGAAATAGTTATAAAAGTAGTGAAGAGAATCAAATCTTTCTTTTTCAATATTAAATACTTTATTTCCTTAATCTACAATCCAAGCGTTGACCGGGTTAAGGTAAGCTGGTTTTAAACAACATAGGTATTATTGGGTATTATATAATGCACTTATCTCGAGGTTAAGAGTACCAGCACACTACAAACTTTTAGTCGGCCGATAGTTTGTTTGGGCTCATAAATCAGTATGAAGAAGAATGGCAGTACGCACATTACAAAGATCAGGTATTTTGCCGGTATCAGACCGACCCAAAACATTGATTTTAATCAAGATACTCTTTAAAAAAAAAATTGCTAACAATCGGGTCAACTATCGGTCGACTGTTTATTCTGCAGTGTGCGGCTACTCTAAGGTCACAGTTTCATTTCTAAGAGAAAGGCAAGTTATTTCCGTTACACTCTTTGTAAAATAAATGAAGTTTAGAAGCGAACTTAATAAGTTATTGTGGTTTTAAAGCTTGTATTTGATGGCTCGGTATAAGTGCCTCGTTGTTTAGGGAAATATTTTCTGAAATATAAAATATTGTGTACTTAAATCAATTTAAAGAATCCGTCTTTTTTATTGTCCCACTGCAGGGCAGAAGTCGCTTCTCACACAGAGACGGAATGAGCATTATTCCTCAGGCTTGCTCAAGGTGGATTGGCGATGACAGACTTTCTCATTTTCATCAGATTTCCTCAAAATGTTTTCCTTTACCTTTACTCAGTCATGTTTAGAAATAACATAACTTACAAAAGTGACATTGGTCCTTGCCTAACGTGGAATCGAACTAGCACACTTTTACAGAGACGGGTGTTTTACCCACTAGATCACCACGACTTTATAAAATACTCGAGTTCATAAGATTTACACTCATAAACTCATAAGAACAAACAAGTCAGATATAAATAGATCTCACCCTGAACTTTTCGAATTGGGTCAAAAACATTAGAAAGGATCCCCATAGTTCGTGGTTTCTGCAACCAATAGCCTTGAAAGGCAAAAATTATGGGTACGAAGGTTATTAAACGATAAATTTTGCAGGATTTTTCCTGAACGGAAAGTGCTTGAGTATAAATACATGAATAATATATTCTTTCTTCTCCTTAAGCTTGCTTTTCTTTGGGATATTTATTTTTATTGATGTTCCGAAGGTACTTTTGCTTTGTTCTTTTAGAGGATCGATTATAATTTGTGATTATTTTTGTTTTGTTGTTGAGCATGGAGATTTTTGATTAGTGTTTAGGAGTCTAGATTTCTTATTTACCGTCGGAATTGTCATTTTTAAGTAAGAAAGTTTATTACATAGGTATAAATTTTATAAAACAACTAGTTATCTCGCTGCTTAACCCATAACCTGAAAGAACCATTTCCACCAACAGGGTAAAGTGTCGAGTATTTTCTTTTTCAGACTCTAGACAACAGGCTACCATATAAATTGGTCTAGTTGTTTTGACGCGACAGACTGTCCACGAACGTGAATCAGAATCCTAACAATAGCAATTTTCAATTAACTGTCAAAGCAAGTCTATAGTAGGCTAAACTGGTAACAAGAAATTATAGTACTTGACCATTAAATCGATAATCTAGTAGCCTACTCAAAGTTTAACTAAGAGGTGTGTTGAATATGAACTGAAAACTACTGAAGGATCCCTCATTTACTTTTCTTCTCAATAACTAGACCTTTAAGTATATCTTAGACACCAATGGCTGATAAAAAGGTGAAGGAAAATATCTTGAGGAAGCCTGGACTATATAGTCTGAAATCACCAACCCGCATTGAGCAAGCGTGGTGATTAATGCTCAATACTTCTCCGTGTGAGAGGAGGCCGCAGCCCAGCAGTGGGACGATAAAAAGGTTGTAACAGTAATAGTAACTATACCTAAATATATACAAAGAATCAAGAAAGTTTATTTACAACGGCGAGCTATATTTATATTTTCTTTATATTTTCATTTCCTCTTTACTACTTATTCCTAACCTAGTAGAATCATGCTGCACTTTTCAAAAATCCCCTTCAAGAAACATACAACATTAAATTCAAAGTCCAGTTAAAATAAACCGAAAAGGTTTTCGTGTTAACCGTAAGAACTGTTATACAATACACGTTCAGACTCACCGGCGCCTGGCAGTTATCGATCATACTATGTAATTACTGGGTTACTTTTCACTTTGATGTTTGCCGCTTTCGGTTTAAAATCTTGCTTTAGTTTTGTTAATGGTTTATGTAGGCTGTAATTTGTTATATCTTCTTTTCTTTTTTACTCAGTCTATCTGTATCTGTTTTTTATTCCAAATCTCTCATAGGCCTGCTGGAAGAGATTTCTAATGAAATAAGATGTGCTTTTGTACTGTTTGTTCTTTGTACCTATCTGCTTAATTGTCTGTGTAACTGTGTACATGACCTATTAAATAAATGAATAAGCCAGGAATTTTGGATAGACGGCAGATAGTATGGAAGGAGAAAACATGTTGCGCCGACCTCAAATACAATTGGGATAAGGGCAGGAGGATGATGATATTGATGAAGAGAAAGTCTGTCAGCTGAGGAAGAAGGAATTCCAAATTGTTATTATTGTTTTATTTTACGAAAGCGACTGAGACATACTTTTGTGTGTGTAATGTAAATGCACATTGTGCTTGCAAAAGCTCAATAGGTAAAATCAAATAGCAACCCAAAAGGCCATATCCCTGGAAGAGGAATTTTTTACTCAGCTACCTCTTTCAAAAAAACAATACAAGTTCCTATCTACACTATAAGTGATTGTTTCTTGACCCAAAAAAACTTACACTACCTTTCCCGAAAAAATACCCATCAAAAAGTCGGCCAAAACTATGCTTAAGTAGAATAGTTTAGTCTTTTTAGGACAGAAGGTCCATAGCTCAACTTGTAAGTAGTTTAACCGTGTCTACGTGATGTTTTAAGCTAATAATGGACCCACAGGGGCGTAGAACATTTGGGGTTAATATCAGAAGGTCTGTTTTGATGTTGAGCATTGGTGTTCATTTTAAAAACTATGCAGAGGTGATGCTATAAGTCCTCAAATAGGTTGAAGTAAAAAAACTAACTTTTTAGGGTTCCATAATCAACTAAAAATCCATACTACCAGGTGAGGTTATTTTTGATAAAAATACAAACTTTTTGAAGCGCTGTTATTTCGTCTATATCTACTCCTTTTCAAAGCATATAAGCCTATTGTCATATACCATGTGAAAGCCGCATTAAACTGTGTACCTAATATAACAAATGAGTTTCTCATCGTCAACTCAATATAACTTTTCCTGGCAATTGAACCTGGGAATACAATGCAGATGTTTTATCTCACGAAACGCCTAAGCTATACTAGCGTGTGTAAATGTACAGTCAACTCAGGTCAGTGGTAACAGTTTTATGGGAAAATCGTACTTATTACTATTGAGTTAAGGTGCATGACGGTTACCACTGATGTACGGTCTACCGTACATGCACATCGTCTTTGTGTGACACGGTGACTCGGCCATTACTGAGCGCTCATAAGCTTAAGCATACAAACAACGACAACTTGCACTTACATTTACAGACACAAAGCCTCACCCGCTTTCGTAAGACGAAATTAAACATTTTTTTTATTGATGGTAAATCATCAAATGACTCCTCCCGCCATCGGTTAGCAGTGTGAGGTATTATCAGACTCTTACTGACTAAAACCCATCATGTTCCTTCTTAAGCCCTTTATGTACCAGAGCCGCGGTAACTCTTTCGAACAACCCCGCAGTGAGACAAAACACCTGTACCTGACCTCACTTACTTACTAATAAACCTTTTGTAGTACCTTCTACGTCTACAAACAACATTAGTAGTCGTAAACGAAGGATTTCGCCTCCAGTCCCTTTGTTACCCCTAATGAAACATGTAATAATAATATAATAATAATATTCATTTATTTGCTCAGAATGTAGGTATTTACAATAAGGTGTTTACAGAAAATGTTGAAGCATCCTAGTACATTCTACCATTTTGGCATGCAAACATTTGATATGATGCAGTTCATCATTACACTTACTTACATACTTAATGCTTATACAACTAAAAAAGTGTCAGCTAGAAAGTCAGATACAGAGTAGTAGCATTTATTCAAGAGAAGTGAAGTTAGTTTTTTTTTGAAGATTGTTACTGGTTCTTGTTTAATACTATTTGGGATGTGGTTAAAAATAGCTGGTGCCATGCCAAAAGCACTTTTCCCAAACAAAGCAGTCTTATGTCCTCCAGTGCGTAATAAATTTTGGTATTGAGATCGTAAATTTACGTCTCTGTGTCTGCTTTCCGATAAACTTAAAAATAAGCTTCTATTAATTTTAACAAAAAGAGCAATTTCAAGAATGTAAAGGCAAGGAAAGGTCAACAAATTATATTTTTTGAAAAATGGAACACAGCTGTCAGTAACTTTCAAACCAAAAATAGCTCGTATACAGCGTTTTTGAGCTTTGAAGATACTTTCCTTTTCGGTACAAATGCCCCAAAATATTATACCAAATCTCAATTTAGAAACAACAAGACCATGGTATGCTAGTAATACTGTTTTGGTATTGACTTTTTTCTTAAGATTATAAAGTGCATATGCAGATGCGCTGAGTGTTTTACAGATTGCTTCAGCCTGCGGCTTCCACGTTAGCTGACTGTCAATTAAAATGCCTAGGAATTTTGTAAGCTCTACTCTCTCCACATTTTGGTTATTATAGTTGATGTTCAAGTCATTGATGCGAAGTCTTTGGAAAAAATGCATTATCTTTGTTTTTTGTATGTTAATTTTTAGATTGTTGCTGTTTAGCCAGTTTATTATAACTTTTATCGCGTAGTTTATGTCATTTTCGTAATTTTCATGATTGTTACATTTTAGTAGTGCTGTGCTGTCGTCCGCAAACAGCACCATGGGATGGTGGACTTGGCGTGGGAGATCATTGATATAAATAATAATAATAAAGGCCCAAGGACGGTTCCTTGGGGCACGCCGAATTTAATATCTCTGCTGGAAGACACGTACTTTTTTTCTAATTTAGATTTGACACATATTTTGCAGATTTCTGTCATCTGTTTGCGACCGGTTAAATATGTTTTTATCAGGTTCAGGATGTTACCTCGAATTCCATAAGCGTTGAGTTTGTCAAGCAGTATGTTATGGTTGACAAAATCGAACGCTTTGACATATCTGTATAGACAGCACATATAGGCGTTTTGCTATCAACATTTGACAAAACAACCTTTAATAAATCAAAAATTGCCATATTTATATTTTTATTTTTTCTGAAGCCGTATTGTTCGGGAGAAAGTATATTGAATTTATTTAAGAAAGATGATATTGCCTCGTATATGACTTTTTCTATTATTTTTGAAAAAATGGGAATTAAAGCTATCGGTCTGTAGTTTGACATATCCTCTTTACTATCCTTTTTATGTATAGGTTTTACAATTATGGTTTTTAACTTGTCAGGGAATATGCCTGATGATATACTTGTATTAATAATATGAGTTAGGGGCCAGCTATATTATTCGCAACAAATTTTATGACTTGGGTGGAAATCCCATCATAACCAAAGCTCTTTTTATTTTTAAGTGTTTTAATTATTCTTATTACGTCTAGAGGTCCAACTGGTGGTATAAATATTGAGTTTGGGTTATAGTCTATTTTTTTAACGTCCTGCGTTGTGCTGTTAGGTATATTAGTAATTTGGTCAATGAAATAATTGTTGAATAATTCTGCTATTTGCTTTGGATCTGTAATTGTCTGGTTATTATTTTTTATTTGTGAAATTGGTTCCTTATTTATTTTCTTATTGTTTATTATTTGCCACGAGGTTTTTGATATATTTATGGAGTTTTTGATTAAGTAATTATTTTGGGATTTTTGTGTTAGTTTTATAATTTTTTTAAATCTTTTAGAGTAATTAACAAAAGCGTTTTTGTTTTCTGTTGATGGGTTAATTCGTTGTTTCCAGAGTAAGTTTCGCTGTCTTTTACTGCATAATCTAATGCCACGTGATAGCCACTTGATGTTTTTTTCGGATTTTTTTAATACTAACTTGTAAGGGATAATTATTATTATATTTAAAGCACTCTCCCTAAGGTAATCTGGCAACTAATGATCTTTGTTAATTGTGGAATTGTGTTCGCGAGTTTGACTTCTAAGAGTACAAGCAGACTGCAAACTTTTAGTCGGCCGATAGTTGGTTTGGGCTCATAACTCAGTATGAAATTGAAAGAAAGTATGTAGACACGTAACAACGATCATATATTTATCCGGTATTTGACCGACTATATACTGATAAAAGCTTTGCTTGAATACACGATTAAAAAAAAAAAACAGCTACCTCGCTAACAGTCTTACCAAGAGGTATTGGGTTGCC
Organism: Helicoverpa armigera; assembly: GCF_030705265.1. Taxonomy (NCBI): domain Eukaryota; kingdom Metazoa; phylum Arthropoda; class Insecta; order Lepidoptera; family Noctuidae; genus Helicoverpa; species Helicoverpa armigera. The sequence goes on along the minus strand of NC_087145.1, from coordinate 2,370,927 downwards.
CGGGTAATTGGGTTGAGGAGGTCAGATAGGCAGTCGCTCCTTGTAAAACACTGGTACTTAGCTGCATCCGTTTACACTGGAAGCCGACCGCATAGTTGGAAAAAAGTCTTGGCAGATGATGAAATCTTGATTCCAATCAAAATTGTCAGTCGGTGTGATACCGGCTAAATGCCTGATCATTGTAATGTGCGTACTGCCATTCATCTTCATACTGATTTATGAGCCCAAACAAACTATCGGCCGACTTAAAGTTTGCAGTGTGCCTGAGGTGTAAGTTTGAAGTTTTTGAAGCTATAACTCTTAGAAGTTTGTGCATTGTAAGGAGTTTTGGGCTTGTTTTTGATGTGAACTCGGAATTATCTTGAGTGAAGGATTATGATGGAATGGTAGGGGTGAAGAATTTTCTTATGTTTGAAATAGTTGTTAGGTATAGTAAGGAAATTCAGCTTTCGTAAAAAAATGATCTTCTGTAAACGAATCTATCTTTATCTTCGACTAGCTTCTGCCAGCGGTTTCACCCGCATCCCGTGGGAACTACTTCCCTTACCGGGATAAAAAGTACCCAATAGCCTTCCTTGATTAATGGGCTATCTAACACTGAAAGACATTTTCAAATCGGACCAGTAGTTACTGAGATTAGCGCGTTCAAACAAACAAACAAACTCTTCAGCTTTATAATATTAGTATAGATGATAAGCTGTTCCTCGTGACTCCAGCTATGTCCCATTAGAATTACTGCCAGCACCTGGGTAAAAAGGTCCAGGCACTATAGCTATTTTAAATTGGTTTAGTATTTTTAGCGTGAGCTCATGAAACAACTAGAATCAAACTTAGTTATATTTTTGACATTCATAAGTGCTTGTTGTTGCTTCTTGCTTAATGAAATAAATGATTTGACTTTGACTTTGAACATATAGACATACAGAGTTACTTTTTCATATATAATATGAGTTAATATTTTGACCTAGTTATCTGCTGTCTTGAGCCTAGCAGTCTTGCTTGTAAAATATGTATCTTATGCATCTAACTTTACGTAAGACTATAGCGTTTATGTTCGTTATGCAGAGCAATGAATGAATAAATCTGGTTAAAGTTTCAGCCGACCTTGAGTTGGGAGAAGCCTGTATGTATGATGCAGTGAAGACTTGAGTTATCACAAGTGGTAGCTAGTTCATTTATTTACATAGATATACATCATAAAAACAAACCTAGTAAAACAAAAAAAAAAACTACAAATTTTCATCACGTCGACTGGTAGCGTACCCAAGAGGCTGGCAGCATTACCACGTTGGATGGCCATGCTGATCCTTTGTCCGAGGTAATAGCCAGCCTTTTGGTCACGAGAAGCGTCAACCAGCCACCTAGACAGATCTTTAAATATGGTGTGCGCATTCGTTTCAGACCCCACGACCCAAGGGTTTCAACCCCAAACGGTTCGAAAATATAGTTGCTGACAAGGGCATATATTTCCGCCGCTTGAGGTTCTTGAGTGGTAGCTTAGCTATTTAAAGAAATATTATGCGGTGACATACCCGTGTGTCTGTCTTATTAATTATAAAATATAGCCTATGTTACTCGTAATTGTAGTATAGCTTTCTAATGGTGAAAGAATATTTAAAATCGGTCCAGTAGTTTTTGAGTTTATCCATTACAACCAAACAAACAAACAAAGTTTTCCTCTTTATAATATTAGTATAGATAAAACTCGGTAAAGAAATATATGTAGTTCCCACGGGATGCGGGTGACACCGCTGGTCAAAGTTAGTTACTGGGCATTTTCTAAAAGGAACTCGTTACTTAGATATTATCAAAACTATTCACGCAACCAGCAAAGTTTTTTCTTATAAAAACATATCGGTTGCGAATATTTTTTAGGTCAACTTTTACAAGCAAAAAAAAGGCGACCTGCATAAAAATAATCAATTTTACGTTTACACCCTCATAAAATTAGATTCGAAACCCGGACTAAGCCGGGCTAATCAATTTTATAGCCGAATGGCCGTTAGCCGTACCCACGGAGTAAGGGAAGATGAGCAGAGATTCCATAATGCAGATAGGTCAGGCACCTTCTTTCTTCTAGGTCAGATTCATACGGTGGTCACGACCAAAATGTCATGACTAATCAGTTACGGGCGGACACTTTCCGATTCGATTTCGATTTTTGGTATTATTAAAAATGCTCGGGTCCGTACTAGGCCGAAAACAGTAACGTTCCTCGTCCCCCGCTCACCTGCATTTTGGCGCGCTACTTTCGGAGATTTTCCATTATTGCACCTGTTTTTTTTTAACGACGTCAAAAACCATCAAATGACTCCTCCCGCTGTGGGTTAGCAGCGGTGAGGGAGTGTCAGACTCTTACTGACTAGAAACCGTCGTGTTCCGTCGTAGGCCTTTTATGTACCAGGGCCGCGGTAACTCTTTCGAACAATCCCGCGGCTCCATTATGGCACCTCCGCTAGTCATTTCATTCTCCATGACCATTCCCCATTACAAGCTATATAGACAGTATTTAGTAAATCCTCGTTACGTGAGATTGGCTCGAATCTGGTACTTTGTTAATGGCTCCAATATACTAAGATAATTAACTTTTAGGAAAGAAATTCTTTTAAAATTGGGACCTTTAAAAGTTTATTGGTCATCTGGTCTTTCTTTAAATTTCTTAATACCGTGTGGAAAAGTCAGTCACTAATAGAGAGTTTCATGAAACTAGTTACATAATATTTATATTACCTCTATATGAGCGACGCTGTCATTTGAGCATCTTTGGCAGTCATTACAGGTAGTCAGAAGCCAGTAAGTCTGGCATCAGTCTTACCTCAACCCAGTTACCCTACTCTATCCGTATCCTACAGGTACCCTAAACCTATTAGGTTGCCCCGGTAGCTGGGTTGGGGAGGTCAGACAGGCAATCGCTCCTTGTAAAACACTGGTACTCAGCTGCATCAGGTCAGACTGGAAGCCGACCCCAACATAGTTGGGAAAAGGCTCGGGAGATGATGATGATTTTCTAAATACCGAGTGGAACAGATATCACTAATTCATGAGACTAGTTTTATAATAGTTATATTACATGAGTTAAACCTAATGTTTAAAAGGCTGACAGACCCCAACACACATCAGTATAACTAAGAGAATAAAGTGTAACTTAAGTATATCTTACTTAACTTTTCAACGGGTCACAGTTGCTACTTAGCCTGACCTTTTACTTTTACGAGGTGGCGAAAGCTTAGTAAAACTATTTGAAAGTTGCACATCAAAAAGCCTTTTAGAGTATTATATTAGATGTGGGAATAATATGGTCATGTGTTATATGAAAGCCTCATGTAAGCTTACCTTAGTATTTATTTTTTAAATTATCTTTCTTTTCAAAAGGCTCCGAAACTAATGAACTGGTTTGAAAAATTATTTCGTTGTTGGAAAGCTACATTCTTCCCGAGTAAGGGTGCTTACATAAAGAAACAGGTTGCCGGTACAGACAAACCTTTACGGGTAGGTACCGATCAGTGCAGGTATAATATTTCAATACAATCCTATTGACTCACTTATAAAGAAACAGGTTACCTGTTTACCTGTTTCTTTAGAATATTATACCTGCACTGATCGGTACATAGGCTATATTTTATCCCGGTACGGGTAGTAGTTCCCAGTGAAACCGCGGGAAATCGGCTAGTATAGTCATGATAGTAGTATTTTCATAATAGAATTTATTAAAATGAGCAGAATATTTATGACTTGTGAACTTCAATAACAGCGAAATGATCATTAAAGTCGGGTTTGATATAATTAATTATAATTAAGTGTTAAATGAGGATTACTGTACATTTTCAACTAATTGATAATTTAATATATTTGAGAATAATTTTAAACATTATTTTATAATTGCTGTAACATATGATAATGGTTTTGTAAAACTGGCTTTAATGATGTGTTGTTATGAGTTTAATTAGATAAAATGCTCTTATTTTAAACAGCAGTTTCCATTCAATCATGTGACTGACTGGACTGTGATTGGAGTCAAAAATACATGATTTGTACCTTTCAAAAGCTTATCTCATAGTTTACTGTGATGGGGAGGATTTTTTGTTTTTCTACTACAAAATAATCTAGATTAAATATGATAAGAATGAGGACATTGGGAGTGCATCTGTCTGCGCAAATGCTAGTGCACATATAATATGTCCTGAGTGCAGATCGCCGTGACCGACAATCGGCTAGGACGCGATTATTATCTATTTCAAGATAATAATTACTTAAATAAACAACTTATTTATCTTCTTTCTTTCCAAGTGTTACATAACCCATCTGCTCAGGCCCATATCATCCTTCAAACAAGCTACTTAGCATGTTGAGGCGAGAAAAAAGAACTTTAATGTGGGGCCGGCGATGGCTCGTAAAGTTGCCTCGACGCATTTAGCTCTGTTAGTGGGCCGAAGGGGCAATTCTCTGGTTAATTTGATAGCTACATACAAACGAGCTGACATTATGTGTAAGTTATAAGAGGTAGCGGGAGAGAGTGATGAACATGTTCAAACTATAATCAATGTATACAAACTAATATTAAAAAGTTGAGTTTTGTTGCCAAAAGCGATCTTGAATGCGCGCTTGATTCTCAAGAACTACTGGTCCGATTTCAAAAATTATTTCAGTGTTATAAAGCCTATTTATCGAGGAAGACAATAAGTTAGTTGTCATTAAAGTACGCGATGTAGTCCCCACATCATGCAGATGAAATCGCTAGCACAAATAAGTCAGTCATAAATCCCGTAAGCTTAGGATACATTAATGATATTCAAATATCAAAATTACCTACAGATTAACTTAACATACGGCTTTATTATTACGTATTCGTACTTTGTTTTCATATCAAGCTGATGAAGTAATCTCCAGTTAATTTGATAACATCAACAATAGGAATAAAGTTATAGGAGTAAGCGGTAGCGATTTTGTATACTATACTATACTTGACTATAAATATATATTACTATGTATATTCCAGACTATATAGGTAGTTTAAGACAATATTTAACCAGTATATTAGCAAGACTCGCTTTCACGTTTACTGTATTGATAAGAGATTTATACATTTGTCTCCATATTATTTTTTCTTAAGTCAATACAATTAGGAGCAGATGACCACAAAAGAAAAACCTTCGAGCAAAAATTCTAATCTATACTTCATGGGCAGTAGTTCCCACAGGAAGCAAGGGAAAACGTCTAGTACATTATTAAAATGAGCCCTCTAAAGTAGTAAGTTTAATTACTGCGCCATCGCTATGGTTTCGCCATAATTTCCCACTTTAGAACTTGGATAAATAGTCTGTCAGACACAAACCACTTTAACTGACGGACTCGTAATAGGTTCACGTTTTAAAACAAGGAGTTTATATATTTCTTAAAAGTAGGGAAAAGTGAATGCAATAAAAAGAGTAGTAGGGTTAACTTATGTATATATATATATGGTATTTTAATCTGCTGTTTCTCGTGGTTTCATTCATATTCTGACAAAATCATGTTGTGCACTTGGATAATAAGAAATATATACCTAAATAAGCTTTAGAAGAATCTCATATTAATCCTCAACTTTAATTACATCTGCACACTGCAAAGTTTTAGTCGGCCGACAGTTTTATTAGGTTCGTTAATCAGTAGAAAGATGAATAGTAAAACGCACATTATACCGATCAGATATTTAGCCTGTATCAAACTGAATACTTTTATTAGATTCAAGGATTTCTTTAATCGACCGACTGTTTACTTTACAGTGTTTTCTATATAATGTTTACCTATATGTAACAGAAGTTAAATGGTCATTCATAAACAAATTTTCAAACACCTACAATTTTTCTAAAATATTGCTTAACATTTTTATATAACTAACACCATTTACTATATATAACACTTTATACAACTATATACTACTTTATACCACGAGCTTCCGCCAGCGGCTTCGCCCGCGTGGTGTGTTGATAAAAAGTAGCCTATGTTAATCCAGGGTATCACCCATCTACATACCAAAGGACCATGGGCAAAAATGTATGAAGCCTGGGCTCACCCACCAACAGAGATGAGACCACTTTGAATATACTTGTAAAGCACTAAATATAAAGATTTTAACTCATTTTTGCGAAGAATCCATGGGGTTATTTTGCTATAAATATTTTTCTCCAACCATAAATAAACTAATATTCTGCAAAAAGTAGTGCTGTTACGGCATTGTAGGTTTTGTTATTGAACACCTTTAACTAGTTTTAATTCCAGGTTTAATGTATACATAAAAAATAAAAATAAATAACTGTTAGCAGCTGCAGTTAAAATTATTTTTGTAAACATTTCAATCAATAATAATGTCGTCTAAATATCCTGCCGGTGGATTAAATTGTGTGTGCCTGCCTAACCCTAGAAACCATATTATTGAAATGATATGAGCACAACTTCCTACTGTGCGTCTACCTATTAGACACGAGCAGTAATACTGAGCGATGGCATATCGACCCATTTCGTTTCTGCTAACCAGAATGTATACGTAATATGTACGTGCACGAACATGTCTTGACTGTATCCTTCTTCTTAATAGCCACACATTTTGGTGATGGATATTGCAATTATCAATCAAAAAGTTCCAATTGTCGTTACCCATCAGAATATGTTCTTGGCAAACTCTGAAAAGCAAAAAAAAACTATTCTAGAAGTCAGTGTCTAATGGATGTTCCTGAGTTTATACGCCACCGACTTCTATGCCGATGCACCTAAGAATAGTTTTTTTTGCTTTTCAGTGTTTTTGGGAGTCGGTTTTATTTGTTTGCAAAAACATTTTTTTTTTTTTTTTTGGCTTTTCAGTGACAAGCATAGTTGTCACTATCCGCATTTGTGGAAAGTTCCCATCAATACGAATAATATAAGCCCAAACACGAGGTAGTTTAATATGTAAGTTGTCGAGTTCCCTCGACCTTCTCCGGTCTCCATCATCAGGTCAGCTCCAAACCTGTTGCATAGTGTTTTGCTTCACTGTTGCATAGTGTTTTCAGACGTACACCTCACTGTCAAGTTTTTAACCTATGCACGCCTACAATTTTCGAAAGTTGCCCTCGATTTCTCAGGGGTTCCATCATCAGATCCTGACCTGGTGATTATGAGGTGGTCCTATAATCCTAGCATAATCAAATCCTGCGAATAAGTTTTTATGTCAGGAACAACCAAGCGCACTACGACTTCTAACAATTGTCCTTTTCTACAAAACCTATTTAAGTGTATATCTTTTTTTTGCCATGGAATTGAAGGTAGTGTCCATAGTAAAATTTTAGTACAAACAAAAACCTTCACAACGGCATATGCTACAACTCTGTTGGACAATGAGCCCAACTTGACTCATGGTCCTTTCAATCAAATTGGTCTAGCCGTTTTTGCGTGATTGAATAACAAACATACATCCATACATTCTCACAAACTTTCATATTTATAATATAAGTAGGATTAATACTTACCAAATCGCTTTCACTCATGAACTACACCACAATAAGATATTAGTGAGTGACACGCCCCGCGCGTCATCCGTCGTGTGTCACATTGCCGTGTCACCGACATCACGTTTTTTTCATTTTCCTTTATATTTCATATAATTCATAATATTTGACTGATTTCGAGAGCACATCCCGTTTCTGGGAATACGAATAATGAGTGAGTGTGTTTGTATGTTTGTTTATTACTCTTTTATATTCATATTATTTACTTGTATTCCGCAATGTTTTTACAAACGTTTGTCGGTAATTTTTCATTGATATCAGTATGTGAGAGATGATAACAGGATTGATTGAAATACTCTAATGAGATAAATCCGTGGGTCCCCACAGTCATTTGAAAATCTGTGTAATATGTTACAGCTAGTCTGACAACAAATCACATCCGATCATATGTTTTACGTATTTACAACTCAGGTTCAAGAATACCTGCAATGAACATTTGTAAATACAAAGCCAGAACACACACATGCACAAACCCACACACTCGTAGAAACTTATGAAGATCGGAAGTATGGCACGGACGAACGTGACCATCTTGCGAGAGACTAGATGATGGTACAATACATACATACATGTTAGTATGTATTGTGAGTGTAGCGTGCTCGTGGGGCAAGCAGAAACTTAGTCGTGTTTAAGTTTTGGTTAAAGAGCCTTGTTGAAATTGGTGAGGGCTTTATATAAGTGTTTGAAGTTAGAACTATTTGTAGCCTTCGAAAGCATGTGAAGAAAACAGAATTTTAATTTAGTGACTTGTGTACGGAATTTTTTTTTTGAGTCTTTTTTATGAATGAGAATGTATCTCTATCTGTCTGACTGTTTGTCCGGTTTTCATGCCAACAGTATTGAACAGATTAAAATGAAATTTGGTACACGTTATAGTCCAAAGAGAATGAGAAAGGAGGCTACTTTTTATCTGGGTGCAGATAGAATTTTCCTCTGTGGCACGGCGGGGAACAGCTAGTAATATATATTTGAAAAACTTTCAGTAATCGAAAACAAAAGCCAACCGAAGTCTATTCTGTTTCACCACCTTCGTAAAGTTGTCGAGATGGTCATCCAACCACGGACTGACTGCACCAAGCATTGCTAAACCTCATGATCAATCTACCCTGTTATGTAGCCATGAGTCCAATATACTTTCACATTGTGGAAATAACAATTTTCTTAATATTTTCTTCAAAACGTTTTCCTAAGGCTATATATCAAGTTGTCTGGATTACGCAAGCTAGGCCCTCTTAGGCCTTCGGGACCCATTTAAGGTAGTAGCCTGCTATAATAGGAGTAACCGTTTCAGGATTTTGAAAAAGGTAATCTGTGATTTTTTAGAAGGCACTTTTTGTCTAGTGTTGTAAATTAGAGTTTAATAGGATATTTAACTATTTATTATTAAAGAAATTCTTTTCGCGTTTGGTCAGGAAAATCGTAAAGAACTATTATTATTTCACTACGTTATAGAAAGCACAGTATTGTGTCATGATGCATGATTCTGTTGTTTCAATAGTAGTTGTTTCGTAAATCATCATCTTCCTAGATTCTTCCCAACTATGTTGGGTCTAGCTTCCAGTCTAACCGCGAGCAGGCGAGTACCAGTGTTTTACAAGGAGCAACTGCCTATCTGACCTTCTCTACCCAGTTACCCGGGCAACCTAATACCTACCCCTTGGTAAGACTGGTTGTCAGACTTTCAGGCTCCATTTTAAAACCAAATTAATTAATTTAATGACTTTACACATTAGCAACCTTTTTAAACGAAGGAGGCTTAAACACACTATCCATAAAATTAAACTCAAAACTATATTTTTAACTAAAAACTCTATACAAGCACAAATTACTACAATGTTTTCAATAAAACCCCTTTGCAATGAAAGGTTGCTGTAAACGAATTTACTCATAATATTAATGCCATACGAATTTAGACTTTAAAGTCTTTGAAATAAAGTTGATTTTTGTATACATTTCAGTATATTAATGTTACGAATGAAGCTCTAGAGACGTGACTTCGTTGTTTGATGTTAAAAATGTATTTGTTTTTGTTTTAAAACATGGCGACGGTAATGAGTTTAGCAATTATTGTGAAAAGATAGAGGCGGGTTGTAAACGATTAGAAATTAAATCTTGTTGTGGCTGAAAATTACTTGGAATACTTTCGGAAGGAACTACTTTATGTACTAGGATAAAAAGTAATCTACGTCATATCATCAGTATACCGAATTTTAATTTAGTCGATTCAGCAGTTTTGGAGTGAAAACTTGACAGATAGTTTGAGTTACGTTCTTGTTTAGTATTCCTATTAGACATCATATAAAAATTAAGTCATTAATTCCAATATCATTCAGAGATCATATTTCAGACTACTATTCTTCATGCTTACTATACAGAATGAGGTCATCTCACAAATAACACCCTTTCTAAAAAGTCAACCAAAAAATCAAAGCACTATAAAACTTTAATCTACCGTAGAAACTAATATCATGCAAAGGTCATAAACTGGCACACGTCTATTCTCCCTCGATTCTTCGTACCCTCATTTTTGACTTATGATCCATGTATCTTCACTCCGAGAACATATAATTTAACGACGGATGAAGGAATGAGCGGAGATGTCATAAAGCAGGTAGGTCAGGCGCCTTCTTGTAGGTCAAATAACGTACGGTGGACGTGACAAAATCTCTCATTTACGTGTAAAGTAACGACGCGTTCGCGTTACATTTTTGTCAAAGATTTTTAATAAAATGCGGCTTCGAAATAAGGCGGAGGCTAAGCATAGCTAGTAACGTTACTCGTCCCCAGAACACCCGCATTTTGGCCACTCTTATTTTTTAGGAGATTTTCCCTTATGACATCTACTTTTTTTTGGTGGAAAATCATCAGACGACCCCTCCCTCCTCCTGTGGGCGCAGCATACTCCCTTATGCTCAGACTCTTAATGACTAAGATGCACCATGTACCTTTTTTAGCCCTTTATGTACCAGGGCTGTTACTCTTTCGAATAATCCCGCAGCCCCGGTCCGTTATGACATCTCCGCTCGTCATTTTGTTCTCCGTGCTTCGAAGAACATACCTATAATCTAACCTATACATAATACATGTTAGTAAGAGTTTCTGAATGTGCGTTCAACATATGCTGCCGTTGTTTGTCGAAATCGGACATTTGTTGAAATTACCGCACCTATTTATTTTTATGGTAGGGATAATCGGGTATTTGGAATATCTCTTATCTTTCTTTTTATGTTTTAGGAAGAATGTGCGTATATAAGTTTTCATATTAATTAGGAAACATTATAGTTAGTTAGTGGTGAACCATTTTCTATTCGGGGAAAATACAGATAAATTCTAGGAATCTGATTTCTACTTTTAAAATTAGATAATTAAAAATACTCTAGAGAGTAAAAATACAATGGTGAATTAAACTTAACAACAACTAGGTACTAAAATTATGACTAGATAAAAGTTTTTGCTAATAAAATCTAAAATAACAAAAAAGGTTAATTCGCAATCAACAGTTTTCAGAATAAATTAATTGAGAATAAGGAAAACCGTAATTAGCGTTTCATGTAAATTCAACACAGCAAATAAAGCCGTGTTTATATCCAAATGAAATCATAATTAATTTAATAAAATCGTCTGTTTAGTATTCAACGGAAGCGGAAACTTTATTAGACTGAATGTACACAAAATAGAATTTCTGCAAATAATAATTATGCTTTGCCAGATTTTATAATAGCGGAATAATTTTGCCGCTCACTAAGTCCAACAATTTACTCGAACAAGGATAACAAAAATATTCGGATAGAGCATTATTTCTGTTTGCCTTATATTATGTTAATTTCCACTGAACTTTATTTTTGTTTCGCGTAATTTTTAGACTAATTTCAATTAACATAACTTTAAAATATGTATGTACAAAAAATGTGAACTTTCATTTTTTTCGTTTTGTCTCATCATAACTACGCGATTTACAAAATGGCTGATTTCGTAAATTCTCTGCAACGCATACAGCTACTCGTCAAAGTTTGCAAAATTTATTAAGTCGTAAAACCGGTGTGTCGGGCCTCGCAGTAAAATACAGGCCTTTGGCCGTTACATAACATACTCTGAAGCTTACTAGAGGTACCGGTTAATTTATACATATACTATCACTCTTCTGTTGTCGTCTAAAATCGTGGTGGCCTAGTGGGTAAAGAACCAACCTCCCGAGTATGACTGTGAGTTCTATTTCAGGCAAATGCCAACGTTCTAAGTACCTATATCTTGGACACCGGAGACTGTTTTTCGGATGACACGTTAAGCTGTACGTCCCGGCTGTTATGAAACATCTTTGACAGTCGTTACGGATATTCAGAAGCCAGTAAGTCTGACACCTGTCTAACCAAGGGATTGCCTGGGTAACGGGTAGTTTGCAGTATACAGGTACTTTTAAAATGATCAACTGTACTCAAAGTGACCAGTTCCCCAAAAATAAGGTATAATACACAAATTATAGAATAATCTAATTATCTGCGAACATTTCCCTACACAAAGGGTCAATTTAAGAAGCCAAAAGGGCACATAAACCCGCGATATGTTTAAACAAACACCAATTTGCTCAACGCCTACAAAGTAATACATTATTTTTCAGATGTTAAAACATTATTACGTTTTTAGGGTTCCGTACTGAAAGGGTGACACAGGACTCTTAGTGAGACTTCGCTGTTCGTCCGTCCGTCTATCATCGAGCTGTATCTTATGAACAGTGATAGCTAGACGGTTGATTTTTTCACAGAAAATGTTTTTATGTTGCTACTTTAACAAAAAATACTAAAAACTGTAATAAAATAAATATTTGAGGATGTTTCTGTAACGTGTGTTGTGTACGCAATTAGGTGCGAATTTCTAGAAATAAAATTTACTTTTTGCGGATGTTGGTTCACTTTTCAATTAATTTGTGAAAATTACATGAGTAGTATGTACATAGTTTATAAATATGACAGCTGACAATAATACATTTTTAATTTACTTAGAAAGTAGGTTTAAAAAGTCCTCCACCCGTGTTTCGGTTTCAGCACCCATACAACAAAATAAATGTGATTTTAGTACGGAACCCATTGTACGCGAGATTAACTTGCACTTGACCGGTTTTTGAAAATTACTGCGGCGCTCAAAGGGTTGCCCCGGGGTCCGTAATTAGTCCAATGTCTGGTTTTGTCCAAGATATTATGTTACAGACTCGCGTTTATAAACGGGAACCTTTTTTTTGTAATAATTTACTTAATGAGGTACTTGTGAGATTAGTAATTATTTTCGCGTTCACTGGTTTGTTGTAATTTGTAAATTGTGAAGTGGCATGTGTTTTGTTATTGTTGTTGTTTTTGTTGAAACTAATTAAGTGTCTTTGGGAATATTAATTTGTTAGTATAAATAACTTTGATTTTTCACAAGTTTGCTTTTGCAAATATGTATAAGCTAACTCGTATGGAAGTGAAGTTGTGTTTTCACAATTCATAACAAGAATACTACTTACCGCAACTGGGTAAAAATTTGCCTGTTTCTTTTCTCAAGTTCTAGACTATCTTACCTTTAATTTGATTCAATAGTATTAGAGTTATTGCACGATGGACAGACATAGCTGATTTCGTAATTATAATATTAGAAAAATAACAGAAAGGACATAAAAGTAAAGAGTTATATTTAATAATTTACTGCTGTGTACATAATCTGACTAAATAAATAAACCGTAGTATCTTAAATCGGTTTTAAAATCTACTTTAACCAATCATCGATTAGACTAAAAGGTTACTGAACTCGATTTAAAATCTAGACTTAAAACCGATAAGACATTTAGGAGTTATGGGCGATAAAGACGGATAGATATATCGAAGTATTTGTATATTTGTGTCGTCGGGGCCTGGGTCCCTGGGTCCCTGAGGGGCCCAGGGGAAATACGACGGCTGATCTAATAGGGGGTGGGGTGAGAAGTGAGCGGGAAGCAATTATTTTTTAATTTTTATAGACATGTTGTATTTTTTTATTTGACTGAACAGTGACTGGTCAATCTCGCATTGCAAGTTATCTATCAATACCAATAAATAAGAAAAAAAAATGATTTTTGTTTGTACCTTTACGGACCCGGAACTACTGAACACATTTGAAAAATTCTTTAACTGTTGGAAAGCTACACTCTTCCCGAGTAATATAGGGGATATTTTATCCCGGTACGGGTAGTACTTCCCACGCGGGTGAAACCGCGGGAATACGGCTAGTGACTTTATTCAAATTTTGTCTTACGTTTTGACCTTCAAAACGGCTGTTATTTTCAAAAGGTTATGCACCGAACGACCTATGCGTTCAAACTAACTTCGAAATTGTATGTTCAAAACTTTTCGTGACTAGAAACCTGAATAAGATCTAGATGCAACGTGAACTTTATAGATTTTAGATAAATGTGCTATAAATTTTCATTGTTTATTCCTTTGCATTTGAAAATGAAAGCTGAAGGCAAATACGTGAGTTTTTTAAATCATTATCGGTCTAGCCTTTATGGGAAAAAAGGCTCGGAGGATGATATCGGTCTCATCCTTTTCCCAACTATGTCGTGGTCGGCTTCCAGTCTAACCGGATGCAGCTGAGTACTAGTACGAGAAGCGACTGCCTATCTGACCTCTTCAACCCAGTTACCCGGGCAACCCAATACCCTTAGGTAAGACTGGTTGTCAAACTTACTGGCTTCTGACTACCCGTAACGACTGCCAAAGATGTTCAAATAACAGCCGGAACCTACAGTTTATCTCTTACTTTCGGAAACACGAAGGCACTCGTTATGTCAAAATGGTCACCCATCTAAAGACCGACCGCGCCAAGCGTTGCTTAACTTTATGATCGAACGATCCTCGTAGCTTTGACTAAGCTACGAGCTCTTTTCATTTCAATATGAAAATCGAATGCATATACGTGAGCCTTTTAAATAAATGGTAAACAGTGGCGTAGCACGCGTAGCATATCAGATTCGTAGCGCATAGCTCAATAGTTCTATGATAAGTGCTACGCCGTAGCACGTCGACTTTATAGTCGGATTTTCTCATATCTTCGTCAACTGTGTAGATTTAGCGAAAGATATAAGTGTAATATATTCTAAATGGAATTTCAATAGAAATATACTGATATTATAGTGTTTGTGTGTATAGTCAGGCTGGTATTACGACCTTAAGGTGAATTTTCCACCAGTATGCGGCACGCACACACATTTTTGTGGTGAATTCTCATCCTTAGAACACCCTTTACTTCAGTTTAAAAAGGGACCCTCTAGAAAGAAAGTCACCTCAACTTTTCTCATCATTAGAAACCCTCTAAGCTATAAATAAAAAAAAACACAACTACAGTACCATTTAACCGTTTATTAAATTACAAATTACTAAGAGAAACGTGTAAAGGCAAAAGAGTAAGTACCAATTTTAATATAATTTCTTTGCTCCAAATGTAAGGTAGAAGTAATTAGAGGCTAGGTTTAATGACCCTATAAGCAATAAAAGTTTTGTTACGACCCCCAGTGTGGGGTGCGTAAACTCGGAAATAGCCGGTCAATATTACGATGGATTTTTAACGCATTGTACCTTTATTTTGTGGTCGGTTAAGCAGATAGAAAGAGAAACTCGCGCTGTAAATAAATTGAAAATTTTAAAAATTAAGCCTATACTTATTGACATTATAAAAATGCAAGTCTAAAACTATACTCACTGTAAAAAAAAAAAAAAATTGTTAAAAATTAAATATTGATTTAAAAACCTCAGTTTGGAATCAAAAAGCTAACATTTAAGAACTTAAAAATAATAAGACCCCGCTATTTCTCGTTGGTGTACCGCTTCTGTATTCGCCTTTGAAGATATTGCTAGACTTGACTTTTTTACTTTTAAAATGTTATCTTTTTCTGTCTCCATTTTTTTTAATATTCCACATGGAACTCTTTATCTGTCGTGTCCCACTTATTTTTCTCTTACAAATAAATACATATTCGTATATACTTCAAACCGAAGTCTGCCTAAACCACTGAGAACAAAATGACTAGTGGAGATGTCATAACGCAAAATGTGCAATGTGTAAGTAGCGCGCCAAAAAGCGAGTGGGGACGAGGAACAATACGAGCCTTCTATAGAACCTGCTAATTATTTTCCAAATAAAAATACCAATCAATCAATACCAATCTTTGACACATTGGTTTTGATTTGACAAAAAATCCGCCTCGTTAGTTCTAGTAACTGATCAGGCCTACCGTACATTACTTGACCTACAAGAAGCCTGACCTACTTTCCTTATGGCATCTCCACTATCTTCCCTTCCTCCGTGGTCTGTACGCCTTACTGACAGTTACCTACATCTCTTTACGTACAAAATAACAAGAAACATGTTTCTTACGAATGTCAGAACGAGTCACATCGCTCCACTCGGAGCCATTGAACCAAAAAATTTGTGCGTATCCGTAAAAACTATGGAAGGAAACTATTTTTTTGATGTGTATATCTTTGTAGTCAGATACAAGGTGAAATAAAAGTACATAAAACAGTATTTTTTGGAAGACGTTAAAAAGGTTAATAATTAAGTACGTCTAGTTTTAACACATATGCACTATTTTGACATTAGGGTTCCGCACCTCAAAAGGAAAAAACGGAACCCTTATAAGATCACTTTTTTTGACACATGGCTCTGGACTCTATGGCGCAATAGTCACCAAGCCGGACTGCCGAATCTGAGGTCCCGGGTTCGATTCCCGGTTCGGTCGACATTTGTGTGATGAGCATGCTTGTTGGCTGTGGTTTGGGTGTTACAATATGTATTTATAAACATGTATATGTGTAGCTATATGTAGTTTATCAGTTGTGTTAGCACCCATAACACAAGTTAATTAATAACTTACCATGGGGCTAACCAACCGTGTGTGAAAAGATGTCCCGACATTATTTTATTTTATTTTATATTATCGAAACGATACAATGCTTTTTTAAATTTTACAAGATCACAACTTAGTCTAGTCCCAAAATAAGTTGAGCTAGTATTGCGGAATATCTGGTGAAAATGTTAATATTTCCACCTTTATATTCGTTAGACTGTCCTATATACCCATATTACCCCTACATATATTAAGAGTAAATAAGATTAAATAAGTAAAGAATACAAAGCAAAAAGAATTTAATTATATCTTTGACAGGTAATACATTTTCTAGAACAACATTACCATGAAATAAGTAAAAAGAAATACATTTCGATTACTAATGAGCGAAACGAAGCCTATTACTTGAAGACTGTATCGTAAAATATAATACATACTAAGTTAAGCCTCATACGTGGCCCATGATTTTCTAAAGAGATTCTTTTTTCTGTTTTCTGAACATACATAGAACATATTTTTTAAATTCCCTATCTAAACCATTACAATGAATTTACGTTTATTACTTAGTTGTGTCTCATTTGCATTTAGAATCCCCGCAAACTGCAACTTTTGGTCGGCCGATACTTTGGTTGGGCTCAAAAGCCAATATGGAGATGGATTTAATAGTGCAGACAATTCAACGCTCAGGCATCAGGCATGATCGGGCATGCTGGTAGTGTGCTCATAAAATATTGAGACAAAAATACAAATAGTTATCGGCACGAATTTTGAGCTCTGACCTTCATCTGCGCAGAAGTAATTTATTGGGTCCCTCTTGTGGTATGAAGTGAGGCGCGGGGGCGGGCTAAAGCGGTGATTGGCCCGCAGGGCATCGCGTCATAGCCGTCACTCGGGATTGGTTCTTTGCTAATAAATCACTTCTGCGCAGATGTAGGTCAGAGCTCAAGATTCGTGCCGATAGCTAACAATCTTTTCCCTATAAAAATAATAAGAAGATAAGATTATTTATATTAATATACAAGAAAAAAATCACGTTGTTATCGAAAATAAATTAATAGGTAAAACAAAGCTTGGCTTCTGACTAATGATCTTTGAAATATGATCGGCTTTTTAACGCTGTTTTCTTTTATCGGCAAGCTTTTTGATGGTAGAAATTATTTTTAGTAAAACAGCGATATCATTAATTAGAGAATTTTTGTGGTACAATGATTTTAAAGTGATAATGGAAGATAGTAAGCAGGGCCAAGTAACAACTACCATTATTAAATATTATTAATTGACTTGTATTTAATTCGCGTACACTTTATATAAAGCTTAAACTACCAAAATTGGCTATTTATAGTTTATTGAAGGCGGTTTCTGTGGATGGGTGACCATCTATCTATGCCATAAAGTTCGTCCATATTAAAAACACGTAAAATTATGGGTTGTCACATACATTAAGTGCTTCCAAGTAACCAGTCATATCAAGGGTTGCTCGGGTAACGGGTTTGAGGAGGTCAGATAGGAAGTTGCTACATGTCAACACTAGTACTTAGCTGCATCCCCTAAGACTAGAAGCCGAATCCAACATAGCTGGGAAAAGGCTAGACAGATGAGGAAATTCATTTAGTGTTTGTTGATTTTTGAATTTGTTTCATGATATGTAGGTAGGATCGAAAGTAACCATACGTCCTAAATCCAATATACCGAAGGCCAAAGGTAAATAAACTACATACTTCTAGCTAGTAATAATAATAATAAAAGACAATACACACTATAGCGATGACTAGTGCCGCCGTCAGAAATGATTGATGCGCAGACATGCTAGTGTGTATCTACCCTAATGTAACATCGTTAACTTATTAGCTTTCTATATCGTGTTTGTTTTTCGTAGCTATAGTGAATTCTATTTAGAAAAGAATATAGATAATTATTATTATGTCTACTTGGTTTTGTCTAAATGGGTTGAGGAGGTCATATTGGCAGTCCATGCATGTTAAACACTGATTTTCTTCTGTATCAGGTTAGACTGGACACCGACAACGACAAAGTTTAGAAAAGGCTAGGTCGACTTCTATCCTGAAAAATTTAAGTGGAAATCGAACAAGTCAGTGCAGTAAAGTACCAGTGTTAACATGAAGTTACTGCCTATCTATACCACTCAATCCGAACAACCCGATTGTGACTGGTTGTCAGACTTTCTAGATTAACTGATTATATGACACGTAACGACTGTCATAGATATTCAAATTACAGAGACGAGACAGTAGCCTATCGTGTTATACTCACAGCTTATCGAGGTGGTGCTAAGCTAACTTTTGATCGGTCATTCAACCCGAGTAAGAGTTACATAGCTATGAACTACCTTTTTTATAAATACCTTTCAAGGATCAGGTATATAGCCGGTAAAATTTAGCCCGAATCAAATGTCTTAAAATAAAACAATTGCTAACCATTGGGTCAACTATCAGCCAACTGTTTAGTCTGCAGTATTCGATCCTTAGCACATATTTATCCACCATCCAGTGAAACAGTATTTCAACAATATTTTATCTGAATTTGACTGTCGATCCAGCTTCAAAGCTTCCTCTATTTCCCAAAAGGAAATAGACATGACGTTATTTGATGATCATTGCTGAGTTACGGGTCGACGTGTTGTGACGTCAAAATTCATGTCAGAGAGAATTGATGTTGATTTGCTTGTTCCATATTAGGTATATAAAGGTGTTTTAGTACTTTTTTAGTACATATGAAATGGTTTATGAAATTATTAGCTACTCTTCGCTGTTTTACTCTCTTTACGTTACTTCCTTCATCTCTAGGTTATCTGTGTGAAAAAATCGTTAAAATCGCTTCAGTACCTTTGTTGTAAAAGGTGGACAAACAAACAATCAGAGTCCCTTTCTTATTTATTACATAAGACTTCACACTAATATTATAAAGACAATAGTTTTGTTTTTCTGAATGTTTGTAACCTCTTCACACTCAAACGGTTGAACGGATTTTAATAAAACTCGTCAGTAAAATAACTTATACATCAGAATAGTATTATCTTTTTCTATTGGTGCTAAAGGTTTCTGTTAATTATAAAACTCGCATTAATCTAAACGAAAAGCATTTAACACAAACCAAATATGAGCATTAATACTAGCCACTCATAAATACACATCGAAACCACAATGGCAACACCGCCTATTTGTTCTCAAAACATAGTTCTGGCAACATTGATGTATCGGTGACACAAATCTCAATAAACTCGTGGTTAGCTATATACTAGCTACCGCCGGTGGTTTCAGTCGCATCCTGTAGAAAGTACTTTATTTAAAGCGATAAAAAATTGCTTACAATCTTACTCGAAAAATAAGCTATCTAATACAGAAAGAGTTTTTCAAATCGGACCAGTAGTTCCTGAGATAAGCGCATTAAAAAAAACATCGGCTTTATTTTATTTAAGTGCTAGCTTTTGACTGCGTTTTTTCCCATTTCTCAAAGGAACTACTTTACACACCTGGATAGAAAGTTACCTAAAGCCTTCCTGAATAAATGGGCCACTTATAACTGAAATAATTATTCCAATCGGATTGGTGGTTCCTGAGACAAGCGCATTCAAACAAAAAAACATACAAACTCTTCACACACTTCAGTTTTATTATATAAATATGTAACTACCTATACAAACATTATCCACTGTAAACAATATGGCTGCTCAGTTTCAAAGAAAACCAAGGTTAGTTTCAGGAATTTTCCTTCAAACAATTTAGTAGTTAGAAAGATTATATGGATCACTTTTCGAAACTTGTTTTTCGGAGTTAAAATGAATGGCTTTTCCTGTGTTGTCGGCTTCTTAAACAATATTTAGCTTTGTTTAGGAGGAAAATGTACCCTTAATTTGGAAGACGAAGCGTCTTAGTTGTATTCGACATATGGATAAAAAGTAGCTTATAATATTATTCTGATACATAAGCTATGTTAATGCTACCTTTCATCAAAATTCTTTCAGTGGTTTTTGCGAGAAAGAGTGACAAAAATACATAATTACAAAGTGTGACGTTTATTATATTACATAGTAAATTAAATATTGTATATACCTATATAGTTTATTTATTTATTTATTAAAGGGTTTACCAACAGCTTCTGTGTAGATTAAGCTTAGAGTACAATTTCTGTTATTACACAGTCGTTAATTACAGGTTAACCAACATAAACAAATGTAGTTAAAAATAATCACAACATAACTTATGCAAAAGTTAATTTTAAATACTGTTAAGAATTGACTGATTACCATCGGTTAACCGACTGCCAGTTTATTTAAAATTCAACTGAATATTAAGCTCTTGGATCTTTCAATAATTTATTTATCAACGTTTCGCATATTATACAAAAGTGTAATTTTAATGTCCGACCGAACTGAATCACCAATAATAATATTTAAAGTTTTTTTACCGACTTCACAAAATGAATAAGTTTTCAATTCGGATGTATGTATTTTTTAAAATTTCGTCTATTTCAGTAAGGATGGCGTGGTACCTAGGGTATCAGAGACTTTAATATATTATATTAAGGCATATTATGTAAAAGGAGAAGAAAGATCTAGGTTTATGGGTTTTTGGAACAAATATACACTCTTCCACTGAAATAATTAACTTTTGATCGATGTTATTACCTAACCTTAAGATTCTTTGTCAGTCATTAGCAGTCCTCATACTATGATAATCATAATATGACTATGTATTAGGAAAAGTCAAATATTGCCATGTTTTTTATTTTTACACTTAGCTTATCATTTTACCCTTTTTGTCGGCAAGTCGAATATTGGTATATTTTAATCATGGGCTGAAGGTGGAGTGGGACTTTTACTCACCAAAACATACTTAAGTAGCTCTATGCATTCTAGGACATGCATCATAGTATATCTATTTTGAACAATCTTAGCCCCGCATTTGTCATGCTCATTGACACAGAGATGCTTCGAAGATGCACAGACCCCCTTGAAGTCTATCTACTAAGCAAACTTACAAATTCCATATGCATATAATACAAAACAGTGTGAAGATAAACAAAGTACCTACCTACATACTTACTATCGCAAGCGACGCCGCGTGCTACAAATATCTCAAGCTACAAGATTAGGGAGCGCGCGTCTGTGTTCTGTGTGTGTGTGAGTGCAAGATGCGTTTGTAGTTGTATGTATGCGTTTGTTGCTGTTAGGGATGGGAAGTGTCGATAATTTTGTATATTTTCGTTAATGTTTCTTCTTCCCAGCTATAACACTGATTCGGGGATGCTGTGAATAATTTATAAGAGCCTTGCCTAATTCATAAGAAGAATTGTTTTTTCAAGAGGAAAATGTGCGTAATACCAAACTTTAATGGTTGCAAAAATTTCTGTTTTTTGTAGTTAGCGATTAGTTTTTTCCACATGATACTGAATTTCCCCTTTTAATGATCTTAAACGTCCTATTAAATACATTAAATTAAACATTTCGTCGATAAAATAGTGTAGGTAAATGTCTACTTACAATGGAGTTAAATTGTACTGTTTTCCGTGAAACAATTATCACCAATGTTCAGTAGTTAACTACTATTTACTTTCGGTTTCAAGAACGTTTGAATGTTCTTGCTAAAGCTTGCTTGAAACAATCTTGCTAAAGTTAAAGAAAATCTAGTGAAGTTCAGTTAAACATGACAGCTTAGTTCACGGAATTTGACTACGGTTCCCTTTATGTTACGTAAACTTGTTAAGTTACACTGACTCTTGCATAGTTATTAGAAATTGTACTAACCTTTACTTTACATGCTTTATTTTTTGTGGAAAATTCAAATCTTCAGCTTTTATTTTTTATATCAAAACTTATAGTAGAAATAACATTATTTCAATTAATTTAATTTTAGTTAGTAGGTGTATATAATTTGTACATATTCGTAAAAGAATAAGAAGCTAATATGACATTATTACTAGTCTTTTCCATTTTTCGTCTAATGAGGATACGGTAAATATTAATCTAAATGTAATGAATGATAATTACTTCTGGGAGCTAATAACAAACTTAATAGGAATTATCTTACTCGTGATAAGCGAATCACGTGTAAGTAATTATTGTGATAATTATTCCATTGCTTTTCACAAACACCTTGTGTTAAATAAATAAAAGCGAGAAATATTGTTTAAAAAAAATAACCTTAATATGGCCTATATGTTACTCGTGAAGAGTGTGGCTTTAAAATAGTAAAATAAGTAGTTTTTCAAATCGGTTCATTACTTTCAGACCCGTACAACAAACGAACCAAAAAATATTTCTATTTCACTATACTTGTATAGATTATTAATACAGCCAGATAATCTTTTCTCGACGTTAATTTTATGTTCTGTTAAACCTAAAAAAATCACATCAAAATTTTAATTCTATCGACAAAAACTATCGACCATCTTCACAACACTAGCGTGACTTGGAGAGCGCTCAAGCGGGCCCCGGCCTATGTACGTTTCATTTGTTTCTACGTCTGCAGAATTGTCTCCTAGCCCAGTCTAGGTAGAACTAAACATACTTATCTACCTCTAGCATTAGACATTCTTGGATCTACGTGCCAGGACGGGAAAGAAATAAAATGTTCTTGTTTGATTGTAGGAAAATTTTTGTATGTATTTTTGTAGGTCTTAATATTGTTCGGAAAGAACTTGTATTTTATTGTACGGGAAGTCTCAATAATATTTTTTTAACACTGACTATTATTTCGATCTTCAACAATTTTAGATGATTATTGTTATTAATCCGATTGTATTTACTGTAGTATGAAAAACATCTGAATTGAGAGCCTCTCCGTTTTTGAGCTGTCTTGGGAGTGAACTAACCACTTTAAAAAGTGCATACATCAATATTTTAGACTAGGATTTTATGTATACCTAGTTAGTGCACCTGTGTGCACTAACTAGGTATACATAAAATGTGCACCTGTGCACCTGTACATCCATCTGAATTTATATTAATTCTCACAGTGAACGGTTTTCAGCTAAAATAATGATCATTTTCGACTACATTTCGTTGACACAATAAATTGATTACGTATGGCTATTGTTAATTGTAACACTTTGATAACTTATTGAGGTGAAGCTTATTTCATGTGTTAGTCACGTGTTTCAGTTAATTATGTTGTACTAATGGCGGTGATGATTAAATTAATTTTATTTAGGACTCCGCAGTTACGCAGTTACGTATTGTTTCGGTTAAAATTTTCTAGAATCGTCTGTCTAGCCTTGTCCCTGCCATACTTGGGTCGGTTTTTAATCTAAAGCTGTGGACCAGTGTATAACATGGAGCGTCTGCTTATTTGACCTCCTCAAACCAGTTACCAGGCAACCCTATGGTTAGCCTTTCTAAAATGGGTTGTCAGATTTTTTGGTTTCTGACAACTTGTCATCAGCGGACCGACAAAATTTGCGTTTTTTGAACAAACGATCGGCCCACCCGATTGTTGCTGTTATTACTCAGAGAGCTCCATGCGAACTCTCTCCATAAAAACATCCTCAAAACTCAAAACTTTAACTACCAAAACTCCCATTAAAGGCACTCTTATTACCCCAAATTTAATACTAACACACCTCGCGTGTACATCATAAATAAGGTCAGATATGACCCCATATTACTTGAAAACAATAACTTTTCAGAGCAAATAGGCTTTGTACACACGATAGGTCTTCAGGTCGCGGCTAAGTACTGAACAAACGAAGGTAGGGCTTTGAGTTACTATAAAGGTATGGGATTATTAATCTTTGAGTTTTTCTTTTGTTTTAGTAGCCTGGTTTTTGAATCCATAATTTAAGAATTTATCATATCGTATCATTTTAAGTTAATATGGTGGTTCTAGTACGTTGTCCTGAGGGAAATTTTACCCGCATCTGGGTAAAACGTATGCTATATTCTGACTCAGGCTCCTAGGATATCTTTGTACCAAAAATAAAAATCGGTTCAGTAGTTTTAGCGTGATAACACGACAGATAGATTTATTTTCGGATCTAGAATATTAATAAGCTAATCTAGAATACTAGTAAGGATTTTTATTCCAATTGTTAATCTTATTTACAACCATGTAATCTCGTCGTATGTATTAAGTAAACAATACAAAAATCAAAAATCAAAATCAAAATCAAAATCTTTTTATTTCACATAGGCCTTTGCAGGCACCTATGAAACGTCACATTAGTTGCACGGTTCCAAAAAGTTGGTCTCATGGAGAAGAACCGGCAAGAAACTCCATAGACACTCTTTTTAAAAAGTAATATGGTCACAGTACAAACAGTCTATTACATAACAATAGTAAGCTCACAGAATTATACAATGCAAGAAAGTTAAACTGTAAATCTATACAATGCAAAGGGAGAAGAAAAAGTCGTTTAATTGCCAGGGAAGCCACACATGGAGAGATGAGTTATCGCCATATAATATCTTTATCGTCAACAAAGTCTTGAATTTTATAATAAGCTTTTTTAATTAGGGTGGATTTTAAAGTGTTCTTAAATTTTATATCCGTGAGATCGGTTACACACTTAGGCAGCTTGTTGTAAAAACGGACACAATTCCCTAAAAACGATTTATTCGATTTCGTTAATCTGAATCTCGGTACTACTAGCTTGTGTTTGTTTCTTGTATTAATGGAATGTATATCACTTTTAACACTAAATTGATTTAAGTTTTTCCGTACGAACATTATATTTTCTAGTATATAAAGAGAAGGTAGTGTCAGTATGTCAATTTCTTTAAATAATTCTCTTAATGACTCGCGAGGGCCGAGGCCATAAATTGCACGAACTGCCCTTTTCTGGAGAACGAAGATTGAGTTTACGTCAGCCGCTGCCCCCCAAAGTAAAATGCCATAGGACATAATGCAATGGAAGTAAGCGAAATACACGAGCCTAGCAGTAGCAACGTCAGTAATCTGTCTTATTTTTCTGACTGCATAAGCTGCGGAACTCAGCCTCTTTGACAGTGCTGAGATGTGGGCACCCCATTGCAATTTAGAGTCAATGGTGATGCCCAGGAAGACGGTTTGACTAATAACATCTAGTTTATTATCGTCCAGAACGATATTGAGCCCTACTGGTGTTACATTAGGTAAAGAGAATTTAATGCATTTCGTTTTGGAAGAATTAAGAAGCAAGTTATTCGCGGCAAACCACTTGCTCAGAGTAACCAAGCTATCGTTTACGTCTATAGGACTAGATTCCTTTCTGTTAATTTTGAAGACAAGGGAAGTGTCATCAGCAAATAAAATAATATCAGAGATCACAGACATCATATACGGGAGATCATTTATGTAAGCTAAGAATAAAAAGGGACCTAAAATTGAGCCCTGCGGCACGCCCATTTTTACTAATGACCCAGATGAAGTTGAGCCACTTACGTCCACTACTTGCTGTCTATTTGACAGATAAGAAAGGACGAGCGCGAGAGCTTTACCACGAATTCCGTAGTGGTTCAGCTTACAAATGAGAGTGTCATGGTCAACACAATCGAACGCCTTAGAAAGGTCGCAGAAAATGCCCACAGCATCCCGCGAATCTTCCCAGGCGTTTAAGATTTGGGTGATCAATCTTGCACTTGCGTCAGTGGTAGACCTACCCTTTGTAAAGCCGTACTGACGGTCATGAAATATGTTGTTTAAATTAAAATGTCTTAACATCTGATCGAGCATGATCCTTTCGAAGATTTTGCTAAAGGCTGGAAGGATTGAAATAGGTCTGTAGTTGGAAGGGTTCTTCTTACAGCCTGATTTAAAGATAGGAACAATTTTGCTGAGTTTCATCAAGTCAGGGAAGATACCGTTGTCAATGCAAAGGTTAAAAATTTCACTAAGTATTGGGGCAACACTCTCAATAATGGAATTAATGACTGTGACAGAAAAGCCCCATAAGTCCTCAGTCTTTTTTAGATTTAAAGACTTGAATGCTCTTTTGATCGTGTAATCAGAGACATATTTAAATTGGAAGTCAGGTATATTTCTACTGAAGTTCTGTCGAAGTAACGTCTCAGCTAATATTGAAGATGAATTAAGGGACTTGGTAACCTCTACGGGAATGTTTGAAAAAAAGGTGTCAAAAGCATTGGCAACCTCTACCTTATCTGAGATAACAGCATTATCAATAACTAACCGCGGGTCAGCATCCCGCATTTTAGTTTGGCCGGTTTCAACATTTATAATATTCCAGACTGTTTTAATTTTATTGTCTGATTTGGCTATTTTATTACTAATTGATTTCGACTTAGCCAAAATACATACCCTTTTAAATATCTTCGAGTAGTTCCTTACATAGTCATGAAAAGTTGGATCAGAAGTCAATGACCTTTCGTGGTACAAGTTATATAGGACATCCCTGCTTATCCTAATCCCTTTAGTAGACCATTCACTGAATTTAAATTTCTGAGTGATTTTAATAGTTTTTTTCGGACATGACTTATTAAGTTCCTGGCAGAGTGTATTAAATAAATATTTAAATAGTTTATTTGGTTCTTTACAGTCCATGTTAATAGAATTTAATTTATCAGAAGTATTATCTTGAAATGTTTGCAAAGTTTTTTTGTTCAATGGTCTAAAAGTAATTATCTTATTTAATGAATTTATTTTATTAGTTTTAAAACTAACAAGCTGACCTTTGTGGTCCGACCGTACACCAGATATTAAGGAAGAATATTCGATATTACTGTTATTTGTAAATATATTATCAATACAGGTACTAGAAGTAGCCGTAATTCTAGTGGGATCATTAAATAAATAATTAAGATTAAATGAATTAAATAACGCTAAAAGGTTACATTTATCAGATGATTCAGTGAGAAGATCTGTGTTAAAATCACCACAAATATAGACTAATTTATTACTTTTAATAACTTTTGAGAGAATATCCTCCATATGAACGAGAAATAAAGAAAAATTTGATGCTGGTGGTCTATAAACGCATACTATTACATGGCTTTCTATCTCTGCACATGCTACTTCGCAGACGCGATCAACAGAGCCAGAGGTAATGTCTAATCTATTTTTAAATTTTAAATTACTCTTAGATAAAATTATTGTACCTCCACCCTCAGCTGAAACTCTGTTAAACACACTGGCAACCACAAAATTATTTACATTAAATGACATTTTATCAGGTTTTAACCATGTCTCACAAAGACATATTATATCAATAGAATATTTATCAATTAATAATTCAATATCTAAAATTTTGCCAGAAAAGCGGTTTATGTTCTGATGAAAGAGTATAAGGTTACTACAATGCTTTTCTATTGTCTCAGGAGCTAGTTTAAACATTCAATCACCGTATTGTTAGGTAAACTAGACAATACTGATTCGTCGCTTATCCTAGGTTTTGTCATATTGTTAACTATGACACTGTTAATATTATATGCTAACAAAGAAGCAATCAGATCTTTATATTTATTAGGAAAATACATACATTCCCTTGTCAAATAAAAATCACTAACAAACTTGTTAGTGTCAAAAAACAATAATTTGTCGCTATGACAACATGTCAGAGTGTACATGAAATTGTTCAAACTATGAACATACTTATTTTGTTCGTCTGAAGAGCAATCTGAATAAGGTAATGCACAAAGTATAATATTCTTCAGATCTAGTTTTAGTAAGGCATTGATACCATTTGCAATGTCAGATTTCATTAAATCAAGACTATCACCTATTAAAAGAATTAATGTGGAGTCAACATCGAATTGAGTATTAATTATGTTTTTTATTATATAATTGAAATGTAAATCAGGGTAACAGTGACTAGTTACAATGTGTGATTGAGAGAGTGAGTGTTGAATGTAGGAGCCTATACCTTTACCAAACCTGTCCGTGAATAAAATTGAGTTAAATCGCTTGATGTTACAGGAACCCTCAACAGACTGAGGGGGTTCAGGCAGATTAGCTGCAAGCCGGGGTTCAGGCACTGCTTCAGGTTGTGTACAGTTGCAGGAAAGATTATTGGCCAATGCCTCATACTTCTCAGCACTATACTTCACCAGGTCCACTAGCTCACCGGCCTGTTGCAAGCGGGCACTTAGTTCCTTTTGACAATCCTCATATTTACTGAAGATGTATGAAAGCAATTTTTCTTTCACGGTTAGTTGGTCATGTAGTTGTTGGATGTCCAGGTCATAGGTAGCTCTGCATTGTTCAAGTTCAAGGGAACAAGTATTTAACTGCTGTACTAGATTCACACGTTCTCTCCTAAGGTGCATACAGTTGTTTACCTTATTCTGTTTCCTTACTGTACGGTACTTCCTGATAATTTTTTTACATTTAATGTATTTCTTGAGTTTATTTTTACTTAAAGCCAATGGACATTGCATTATGGTAACATCCCCAGTCAGATCTATAATTTCAGCCGAGCTGCACGCTGCTGTGGAGCTTCCTACCAACTCAGTGAATAGGTTGAGGGTCTCGGATGTCTGATCCCTAGCTTTGGCAGACTCGTACAAGGATATAGTCTTGTAGGCCTCACATAACTCGAGCTCAAGATCAGTAATACGCCTCAATGTAAGATGATGTGTTTCACTGCATTCGTGTAATGATGACACTGTTTGCTGTAGATGGTTATGTTGGTCGAGGAGGTCCATGTGCTGGATATGCAGCTCAGCCAGGTCATTTTTCAAGACAGTGTTTTTGTCAACAACGTTCTTAACTTCCACCTCGCTGTCTTCCCTCTCCTGCAGCAGCTGGACGCATAGTTTTTTGGAAGTATCCAGATCTTTCAGGGTGGCCCTCAGCTTGTCCTCTAAGTCTTTGATAGCTGTGGCTCTGCGGGTCGTCATTTTGTTAATACTTTCTCAATTTAATCTGAAATGTGAAAGTATACAGCTAAGTGGCTGAAAACTATGTTTTTTAGGACAAAATCAGGGGGTAATAAGTGCAATGAAGATTGGAAATGATTAAAAAGAAAATAGTTTACAATTACAACAAACAGAAAGAAAAAATATACAATTAATAGGCTAGGGTGTTTTAAAAACAAATAGGAAGTTTAACAGATTATTGAGAATTATAGATATGTATCACTATACTATTATGATTAAAGATAATAAGTTACTTATAAACCAATATAGAAAAACTGACTAGGCAATTTAGTTCAAGAATATTAAATAATAGGGACAGAAATGTAAACAATAGATTACTTAATTGAGTTTGAAATTAGGTTAATATAAAAAGTATGAGAAAAGTAGCTTTGTGTAGTAGGTTTTGAAGTGAATGTGTGTCTGGGGCGAACGTTAACGTCGTCGATTCTGCTTCCACAATATTGTCAAGCAGAAGGAGACAGTAACTGAGCCGATGTGTGTGTATGGACGTTGCTCATAACAATGAGCAGTGTATTATGTATTGTTTAGTGTACAAACACAGAAACACAGTAATATAATACAAGTAAACACAATACTCCCCAGTTTATTTGATGATTTCAAATCCGTCCGTTTGACAGCTGGTTCACCGAGTAATGTTTTCTTCGTATTTTCAAAATTTACGACAAAAACACATGAGTTACACTATAAGCAACACTTGTTTATAATATTTCACAATAATAAATGAGTTTTAGGCTAGATTATTACTATAATATATTTTTTTAGAAATAATACTACGGCGAGCCGTTTTTTCACGACTTATCACCGGGGTTGCCAGCGCAAAAAAAAAGGTTGCCAGCGCAAAATACAATTTGGAAATGGCTCAACATTTACTTAATGACCGCGACTTTACCTTCTATACGAAGCTAACTTTCTTATTTATTTATTTCCAGGTACTTGGCATCAGCTTCATGGCACGATAGAGGATAGAAAAACGCATAGAGGTAAACATTTTTCTTAGATATTTTTTTTTCTCATTAGATTTTAAGATACCATTTTTAGTATAAGATATTGTTTTCATTAAGAGGCAATAGCCCAATAGATAAATCGTTAGACTGACGATCGAAAGGTCATGAGTTTGATCCACATCCATTGCACTTTTGATGCGAATCCAGCCACAATCATTTACCTAAGTATTTATTTTTATGTACGGTCACACATGGTAAAAGAAAACAGATATTGACAATTGGATAAATATTATGTACTCCTTATTTTAAAAAAATACTGTATTATATAATTCTGACGGACAATATATTGGGCGTTTCGTACGTAATCACATTAAATAAAAAGGATAATGGCAAAGTATGTGCCATTTTCCTTTTTTTATCCGGGTGCGCGAAGTCATTAGTTTGAGAGGTGAGTAAAACCACAGGCTAAAGCTAGTAGTACTAACTATCTAGTAGCCTTTTAAACCTAAACTAGAACCACTAACACAGACAAATGTTTCAACTAACTTCTAAATTCCGGGGAGTCTATATTTTCATTAAAACACTTTCCGTAAACAGCTATTAAGTTTATTTTCCAGGCGAAACTACTTCACTAGTTTAGTGTAACCGCACACTGCAGAATAAATAGTCGGCCGACAATTGGCGCGATAGATATCAAAAAATAAATAAATAATAGTTAAAAAAAAACTAAATAACACGCTTTTAACACGTCCGCCATTTTGGGGAAGCCGCCATATTGGATTTGTAATGACGTTTCTTAACTAGCCATGTATTGTCATCATGTCAATATATCATGTCATGAAGTGTCAAATTAAGATTAAAGGATTTTCTTACATAGTATGTAAGTTCCAAGTGAAGCTAATATAAGTATGTTAATAATAAAATTTTGAATCTAATCAAAGTTTTCAGTCGGTCTAATACCGGTTAAATACCTGATCTTTGTAATGTCCTTACTACCTATCTTCATACTGATTTATGAGCCCAAACAAACTATCGGCCGACTAAAAGTTTGCAGTGTGCTTGAACTCTTAATGGAACAAACTAGGAATGTTATTTAGTAGGTAGCGCGGATTTTTGACGTTAATTACAACGGTATCCGATACGGATACAGTTAACACATTACGACGTTTAAAAACACCTTTTTCGGATATTCTTTGCTACATTTAAAGAGGGTTTAGTTCCCTAACCTTAGATTTAGTTAACTATGTACGTGCATTGAAGTATTGAAGGTTAAGCGACGCTTGACGAGGTCGGTCCGTGGATGGGTGTCCATAATGTCATAGCGAGTTCAGTTCAGAACATAGTTGGGAAAAGGCTAGGCAGATGATGAAATATATGATGAATGATATAATTTTACAAAGATAAGCTTGGGTTTTTTTTCTAGATTTGAAGGGTGTTGATCATGTTTCAAACTATTTTGGCGTTTTGTACCAAAATTATGAAATGGTCTAATCTCTTATTTGTCTGTTTTTACATGTTTTTTAGACCCAAAACAATAAAATTAATAAACGTTAAATACATAGAAAAAGTACAGAAGAGAGTTTCTATACATTCGAGTTTATTCGAACAAGGTCAATCGATTTTTATTGTTGATACCACAATACTACGCAGTTTTGTAGTAGGTTAAGTATTGACAACTAATTTGTTTTCTACGCATCATTTAAAACTACTTAGTATGTTCGAGAACTTTAATTTGTATAACTTCAATTTATGAACCTTATAACTCGTAAAACAGTAGATGTAGCTAAAATAACATTTTTGATATGTTATTGTCAAGTTTTATCATAATCCGGTCATTAGTTTGTTTGAAAATCGGCTGTCATTTAACATCCTTGGCAGTCGTTACAGGTAGTCAGGAGCCAGTAAGTCTGACAACCAGTCTTACCTAGGGGTATTGGGTTGCCCGGGTAACTGGGTTGAGGAGGTCAGATAGGCAGTCGCTCCATGTAGAACACTAGTACTCAATTGTATTCAGTACTAGAGTTAGATTGGAACTCAACCCCAATATATGCAGTCAACATACTCAATACTCAATTCTTTATTAGCATTCCATATGTTATAACGGGTGGTAAATTTAGATTAGTGACAATATGGACCCTATAGGGCACAGCTTAAAAGAAGTAAGTAGTACATATATGTAGTTTGAGTAAAAGTTTTTAATATAATGAGGGATATTAACACCCAACCACATACAATTTTTCCAAAGCGTTTATGTAGTTTTTCCAGAAGAAAGTACTTCACTATCGACGTAATTATAGTAGAACTAAATCGATTCTACTAGCAATCGAGTAGCGTTATGCTATGTCAATGTCGATTGTGTAATTAGGTCGATCGGTGTCGCCTGTCCTTGTAAGTGCTGTTTCAAACGAGCGTGTTACACGCGTGCACGCGTTTTGCAAGGGCGTTTATGTAGATATTGGCTAGACGTTCGCTTAACTCGTATGAATATCTTGCTTAAGGAGTTTGTTTCACCACTTCTTCTTCCCAGCCAAAACAAATAAAAAGTAGTGAAGGGCGTTTTGGGGGCTGTCTTTTGTTGACCTTCAGATAGTCAAAGTCCTGATTTTCAACCTGCTTTGACTAAATGACTTTTGCTCTTAAAAAAATAGAACGTAGACTTTCCTTTTACCGTCTCATCAACCTTTTTTTTAATAAGCAAACGACCCATCGCGCTGTGGGCGTAGCGTGAGGGAATGTCAGACTCTTACTGACTAAAACCCATCATGTTCCTTCTTTACCCCTATGTGTACCAGGGCCGCGGTAACTCTTTCGAACGATCCTGCAGCCCCGGCAGGCTTTGGTCGTGGTAGGCCCCCACATGGATTTGCTGACTCTCTCTGAGGAAGCGTGCATGTGACTACATATCCTAAAGCAGCTATATTGATGTATGGATGGAAAAGTACGACCCTCTAAAACGACCTTGTTTTAAAAACTTATAATACTATATTCTTGGAATGACATTAGGCATGTTCGGTCAATAAAATGTTATTGAACATTAAAATATCATTTGGTTGTGTTTGAGTGATTTAGAATCCTACTAGTATTTTAAGATACCTATATACATAGTTAGTAAAGGTACATATACATTTATACATAGTAGGTAGTAGTCCAAAGTGCATTTCAAAATTTCTTACAAACGCAACTAAGATAGCAAAGGATGATCTTAGATTTCTCAGAAAATCTACATTTTACAGTCTAGATTCAAATCCGAGCCAGCTCTCAAGAAAAATCCGAGTTTGCAAATCAAATCAAATCAATATGGTAATACGTTGAAAATCTGTTTTCTCAATGTAAAATTTCTTAGCGAAGTTTCAACAGTTACACAACGAGTTTTGAAAAGTTTTTCGAAATAAGGAAGGGTAAGACTCAAGTAGAGATTTTATTAGTCGGCAGAAGTTTCTTTTTTTTGTATAATTACTAGCTTTTCCCGGGTTACGCCTTTGACGAAGGAGAACCACTTTCTGTAACTAGGTTAAATGTAGCCTGTATTACGTAACCTTTAGACTATTTGTATTATAAATTACACGTTAATCGGTTCAGTAGTTTTTTGTTACTTTCAATATGTCACCCGGGGATATTGATGCTTTCAAAAAGTGATTTTTTAAATCGGCTCATTAGTTTCGGAGCTTATAGGGTACCAAACAATCATTTTTTTCGTTCTTTACAATCTTATCATTTATATTAAAAGCTGGAATCTTATCCCTTATATGAAGAGATAGTTAGTTAGACATACAAATACCGTAATATTTCCTCAAGGTAAACATATTATTATCATTATATCAAAACACATTTCCATATAGATTTCCTTCGCCAGTTGATAACGACACATAAGATAAATGTAGGGGCAAAGTTATCAGTCGCACAATGCTAATAACATAGACATTTCAGTTCGACGACTTAATTAAGAAAACCTTCGTATTTCCCCTTTGTTAGGGCCTCTAGATTAGCGAGAATATATTGATGAATCTGTACTTTATACCTATGTATACTCTTTTGTTATAAAGCTTGAAGAGTTTTTATTTGTTTGTAAACGTGGTAATCTCAGCTACTGGACCGATTTGAAGAAAATATTATAGTATTACATAACCCATTTAACTAGGAATTTCCATTTAGGTATACTCCGGCTGCATGTAGTTTCCTCGAGACGCATATACATATATATCGTTTATAGTACCTATATTTTTAAGGTTTTTAGTACCAACTTCAATTATTCCTTGTTTCATAACTAAACTAAATGAATATTTAATAATAAGGTACACCAACGATATTTTTACAAATTAACTTATTTATTTAAATATCTATCCTCCATTGGTACAGGGTTTATAAAATTCAAAATGTTTGCACTTACATGGCTGTTACGTAAACCTCTAAGTAGGAAAAAAACCCCTGCGTATCATAACAAGGGCTTAAAAATTCAAGTAGATCTCCACAGCTCCATAACTCCGCAAAAATAGCAGAACCGCTCCAAAATATACCTAAAAACACACTATAACACTGATTGACCGAAGTGCCTCGTTGAATCTAAGGCCCCACTTTACCGGCGCTATGACGTAACCAATTCGATTCATCCCCCCTCGTGGTGGGGGGGAAATAATCTTCAGAAGGACAAATCCCCAGTAAAATCGACGTCTTATGCCGTGCGGACGTGTTAAGAATTAAAAGAATGTCTGCGGTTCATGCGAGCTTAGTGGAGAATGCCGGATTATGGGCTATGGCCAAATATTAGCATTTATATGATGTATTTGAGGTATTAAGCTGTTGATATTAAGCGGTTTTTAATAGGGAGATGGGCGGTTAAATGTCGATATATACAAAAACATGCTGTCATTTTAGATAGTGCAAAATACATACCTGTAATAGAATTTAAATATTCTGTTATTGGCGAAGGATTTTTTTTCTGATATCAGGCTAACCACCTAGTTCATGGGAGACAGCCTTTACGTTATATTACGGTATAAATAAGAATGACTATTGTTTTTGTAGATTAAATAAAGGGCGTCACAGGTCATCGTGAAAACAATATTTTTGCTATGTAATCACGGTTTCTCTCATAGAATGGGGATTAATCTTTTAACACTAGGCGTAACCGCGGTTTTTCCTTCGTTACCAGGAAACTATAACACGCACACTTATAAAAAGTATCTTATTGCCTTTCTCGATATATTGCCTATCTAAAAAATAATAATTTCGTAGTTCGTGAAGTGGTTCAGCGTTTCTTAGAACTGATATCAGGAATTTCACTTTGATCAAAACTTTCTGCTTACATTTTTTGCCTGTTAATTATTATTTTAGTCTCGGAATTTTCGGTTCATTGAACGTCAAAATACTTTTATGAGATTTAAATATTATATAAAATCTTTGAGGAATTAAAATTATTTTTAGCTGCGTTCTAAAAATACTACAGGAAAAATGTTCACTTTATTTAGTTTTTTGCGCGTAGCAACTTTAGCGAGTTATTTTTATTTATAAACTGGCGACTCATTTCCGGATTGTACGGATATAAATTGTATATATACTTATCCATTAGTGGGATGGTCATCCTCTTGCCCTCATCCTAATATTTATTTTGGGTCGGCACAGATAGACTTCTTCTTCCAAGCTACTTTGTGTGTCGTGATCTCTCAAGTAACATTATGTTCAGTCATGATGAATGGATTGTTTCAAAGACAATATCTTTCATTTGTCGTCTTTTTAAACTTTTAAGTATTCATAAAGATCCCCATTCCTCTGCATCACTCGCTCGTGAATTCTATTGGTGATAACCATATGAAAATCCGTTCAGCAGATTTAATCAGATTGCTAACATAAAGATATCGATAGACTTAAATTAATTTACTTTTACCCGTTTAAAGACAGGAAGATGAAATGCAAATAAAAACATTAATTTATTGGTGTAAGTTAAGAACCTTTGCACGTATTTATCCTGTTTGTTATGTAGTGGTTTGTGATGATATTTTAATGAAAATAATAATCCTTTTACGTCCAGAAATATTGGATATATCTGGCGCAGTGACACTCGTAAGCAATCAAATTTCATGCAACCGCAATCTGCGCGGCGAATATTTGGTTGAAGATTTTTAAAAATAATATTCTGTTTACAAGTTTTATTTTAACTATGATAGATTGGTAGATATTTATTACATTGCCGACGATGGCCAGGATTTTCAAATTATAATCCATGATCATTAATCGGCTAAGCAGTTTTGCCATTACCTACATACTTTTTTTTTTGGAGAAATCATGAGGGACTGTCAGACTTTTACTGACTAATACTCACCATTTTCCTTCCTAAGCCCTCTATGTACCAAGACCGTGGTAACTCTTTCGAACAATCCCGCAGTTTCGGGCCATTACATGCTCACATACAAAGTTTAAACACCTATATGAATGTAAATATGTTAATATAAATATAATTGTAAAATACTTGTTCTGTAAATATCTATGTAAAAACATGATGAATAAACGTAAAACACCTATCCGTTCAAAATACATTTCTTAACATAAAATAGTAACTAGGTAGTTAGGTTCACAATCCTGCACTATCCTTAAACCCTGCAATAACCTTACCCACCCTTCATAAAAAGAGGGTACCCCGACTAATTTCGAAAGGACAATAGCACGTCCCACGTATCACGCTCCCAGTTAACAGGATAGCCCGGTAATAGGATAGGACAATAATCAGAATAGGATAGGTACACCTTATCGGAAAAAAACCGATAGTCGATTTTGGGTTTACGGTTTTGATTCACCGTAATTGCGGTTACGATTCGATGTGTTTTGGGTATTATTGGTGTTTTTACCGATTGCGAATAAAGAGGTTATCATTTATCTATTAAAAAATAATACTGATATTAGAAGCTCCTTAAAAATGATTACGGTTTATAATCCAATACTGTTTATAATAATAGGACCGCACAGTGGCATAGTGCATAAGTGAAGTGCTACTAATATAGTTTTAAGTTTTTATTTACTAACAATTTTATTATGTATGCTAATTTTAAAGTATTTATCTATGGGCCATTGACGCCTGAAAATAAAGATAATTTGATTTGATTTAATTTATATTATAATGTTAAGTTATGCTTTTCAAACATCTTATAAAAGTTATATTGAGAAAAATACATCTTTGTAAAACAGGAGATTAGACCATTAGCTACCATATTTTTTAGTATTTCATAGTTTTTTTTTACAATTTACTTTTTACTCAGAACTTTAAGTGACCATTCACATATAAGTAACTTGCAATATTCTCAATAAGGCCAAGGCTTTCTATCTATAACATTATTATATAAATAGGTTATGCCACAGTATAGTATAGCCCAACTTATTTGTAACTTAGCTGCAAACTTGTTAGGCAGTGAGTATTAAGTTTCTAAGTCAACATGGTGCTTAAACCATGTCTAGTAAGGTCATGTGCATATTGACATATTATATTCTGTTAAAAGTAAATCATCAATGCAAAATTTCACCTTTTCCTTTATATGTACCTACCTATATGTTTATTAATTTTTACATTACGAATATTGCTTTCTTTCTTTATTTAATTACACTTTCATGTTCATAAAATAACTATTACTATTGTAATTACAATTAATATATATATTTTTTTATATTTTATATCACATTTGGGCATTGCCTCAACACAACAAAATTATTTATTTCAATTCTATATTCCTCTAAATTCGTACACATCTTAAAGGAAAAGGTCGCTTATAATATCAGTCGATAAATAACTATTCTTTATAAGGTTTACATATACAGTTTAGGAGTACATTTTTGTTTTTAGTACCAAACTAAAGTAAGTAACATATTAGGCAGTTGTATACCTTATTTTGTACCATTTCCTTGTCAAATAAATACATATAACATTTATATATTGTGTACACGCAACCTTACAACATGAACTTCAGCAGGACATTGTCATTTCATTAGTTAACAAGTTGGAAGCTGAAGGGGTATTAAGTGACGTCACATACTCCTGAGATGAGAGGTCGCATGTTAACTGCAGATGGAACGCCGAATTCTTTATTTCATTGAATAGGTTTTACTTAAATAGATAGAAAAGATGTGGTTGGTGTGTAGCTAGAACTTATTTTGATAAGTTAGCCATGTTATTTTCAATTTGTTCGGTAGGTTTTGCCAAAAAGAGTACAAAAATATCTACATATCCATATATCCACGCATCCATAGATGCTGTTTAAAAAACAGTTTCGGCCGTTTACAGAGGGAACAACTTTCCGCATCTGGATATCATACTTTACTTACAAAGACTTTAGCAGTGTACCAATATTTCATTTGAGTTGATTTAGTTGTTTTAGCGTTAGCAGGAGAAAGAAGAAGAAGCGTTAAAGGCGACAGATAGACAGAGTTACTTTAACATTTATAATATTACCACTCAAACAATTCTAAACCACAACGGGCTTAGTAAACGCTTTTAGAATCAGATAAACAAATCTAGGTTGAACCTTATGCTACTTGTAATAGAGATCTAATCTCCTTGTTTATTAGCATCAAAATAATATATTGTTTATACAATCACTGCTTCGTGAAAATGGGTCAAAGGTCGTTTTGAAAAACGTTTGGTTTCAAAAAATATGGGGTAAATGTAATTATGTGTTATAAGAATAGGGGGAATTATAAGTGATTATTATGTGGGGTAAGTTTAGTTTATAATTCAGGTTTATTAACACGAATTTGTGAAAACATAACAAGGTAAGCATTAAAGTAAAGTTGTGGGATTGTTCGCGCCAGTTACCGCGGCCCTGGTACATAAAGGGCTTAAGAAGGAACATGGTGGGTTAAGACAGTAAGAGACTGACACTCCTTCACGCTTCTAACCCACAGCGGGAGGGTTCACCTGCCGATTTCCACCACAAAAAAAAATATTTTCATAGCAATAAAAAAAATTAAAGAGAAGGTGAATGTTGTGACATATAAGGAAGTTCAGGAGTTGGCTCTAGATAGGCTTAAATGGAAGGAGCTGCACCGACAAGAGCTGGGCTCTTAAATTGAAGAATGAAAAAAATATATAAACCAATTCGATTCCACTAAAATAACTTTCGAAAAAAAAAAATCAACTTAATGTAACTTTAACTTTTACATTACGGAAAATACAGCTCAACAACAAAATAAAAACACATCACAGGAAAAGACATATTGACACTACGAGATTTCCATCTAAGTTAACAACATAACGTACTTAGAACAAACTTATAAGTTCCATTGATTACCTAATGCTTATTGTGTTTGTCACAAAACAACAAACTTTTGTCAACAAGAACAAATCTGCTAAGTTTTGTCGGAAGCGACGTGGCGGCCATGTTTTGTCGCGCGACGAATTCCCTTCGGCGGGATCAGG
The DNA here is from genome assembly GCF_030705265.1 of Helicoverpa armigera. Classification (NCBI taxonomy): domain Eukaryota; kingdom Metazoa; phylum Arthropoda; class Insecta; order Lepidoptera; family Noctuidae; genus Helicoverpa; species Helicoverpa armigera. The sequence goes on along the minus strand of NC_087145.1, from coordinate 2,331,383 downwards.
GAGGAAGAAAAATGAAAGGAGATACCAAAAGACAAGGTCCGGCACCTTCTTCTAGGTCAACTTCTGACGGCAGGACAAAAACTCGCACAGCATCCTGAATGCATTGTGCGATAAATGGAACAGAGCTATGCTACATTCGCATAACAATAATTTAAGATATTTTAACTAACACTAGGTTAAGTATTCTTTTACTAACATCTTATCAATCTTATATTTTGGTCTGAAATAAATGTGTTATTATTAAAATGATCAGTTACAAGTGAACTAACGCGACGTTCGGTTTATTTGTCTCATCTGTCGAAGCTTTTTAGTTTTACAAAATAATGGGCAGGTTTGCAAAGAAGGTGTATACGGGCGTAGCTAGTAACGTTCCTCGTCCCTCGCATATTGGCGAAGCCAGTATCTTAGGAGATTTTCCGTTATGACATCTCCGTTAGTTATTTTGTCCTCCATGGTCGGGATTAAGAGTCCTGATCCTATAATAAAATCGGTCAACCGTTACGATTTGTTGTTTTATAGATTATTCCGGTTTGTTTATAATTATTGTTTATTTAGTAGGGTCGCTTGATGTGGATCAAAGTTTTAGTTAAAAGTTTTGATTGTTACCACTTAGTTACGTGGTAATAATTCATGTGCTTACGTAATTGGGTCACTCCGATTCTCGACCTATTCTTGAAAGAAAACAGTCAGCTCCGCAGGACATATAATAGTGCACAAGTATTTGCGCAGACACAGGTGCACTCACTACTCCTTCACTCTCATAGCCCGATGGGAAAGCAATCCGATACCACCGGAGAGAGATCAGGCGCAGGACCTACATTAACGTGCTCTCCGATGCACGGGCGTATTAATCACCAACTTTCAGACCCCTTTGACTTCTTACCCTCGAAGCAATTCGACTCGACCTGGGAATCGAACCCAAGTCTCGTGCAAAGCAGTTACGCTATGTAACTACTAGACCATCGAGACAGTTTTTGGTTAAACATTTACTTACCTACTTTTAGTCTTTCAACAATGTTGCCTGGTCAAAAGACTTGATTTAACACAAACTTCTATACATACACCAGTTAATCAATAAGGCACAAATTGTAACCACGGAGGTCATTATATGACCCGACCTCCTTTCATATTTACGTATTTTATTAATCATGCCCACGAATATGGTTCGGTGAACCCATTTTTTTTACTATTTCATAATAACAATGGAGTTTTGACTTTGACAAATTATAGAAGTGAAACTAACTACTGGAAATGAAACCTTTAAATATACGTTGTAAGGTACAATGGTTTCCTATTTTGGATAATACGATTTCTTTGGAAGTTTGTGCCGACATGTCATAGTGATTCATGATGGGCATATTAGAAAGAAATGAATTACATTCAATATAATGCGCTAAGTCATGTTAGTGAACTGTCATTCATATACCTCTGATGTAGATCAGTTAAAAGTTTGTATACAAAAATAATATCTTATGTTTTTGTGTATGGTTGATCGTGTCATAACGAGTTCTTCCGTGCTTCAGATGGTACGGTAAACTGTAAGTCCCGGCTGTCATCTAAATATCTTTGGCAGCCGTTATGGGTAGTCAGAAGCCAGTAAGTCTGACAACCAATCTGACCAAAATGTATTGGGCTGCCCGTATAACTGGGCTGAGGAGGTTAGATAGCCAGTCGCTCCTTGTAAAACACTGGTACTCAGCTGCATGTTTAGACTGGAAGCCGACCCCAACATAGTTGGGTGCTCCTAGGCAGATGATGATTCATATATCTTACCTGTTCACCAAACAATAGTTACCTCAATACAATAAGTTATGTACTAGGTACATATATGTATGTTATACATAAACATGACTACATAGTTAGCAAGACAACTGGCTAACTGGTGTCACGGCCGTGTTAGCATAGTTTAACATTGTTATTTAATTAGTCTTGGTTTAATTTATTAAGATATTATACATATATATTATTGTTATTAGTATAACGTTGCACATTCGCCCTACCCCATCAAATCACTCTTTCACTCTAAGGTTGGCTGTAAGAGAACCCAACACTGGGTTAAGCTCGCCGTTGTACATAATGTCTCCGTTTTCAGTGTGTCAAATGTATTTATGTGTGCAATAAAGAATAATAAAAAAAAAAAAGTCAGCAAATCTAAATCAACTCTTAATTGTCAACCCTAGATTCACTACAAATGCGAGTTTACCCCGAAATACGTATTTCTACTTCCTCTTCCTAACAATTTGTATGTATAACAAAACCTACATTTTCTCCCTACTCTGCCTAACATAGGCATAAAAGGACGAAACAAAATGGCTTCTCTTTTGTATAATCTGTGGCTTTCCCCCACTAACGTTTGATTGCATTTGACGAACCGCCTAACATAATCATTGTTACTGTTATTTGATTATAGACTTTATTCTGAGGGATTAAAGTTGTTTTTTCCTGTGAGTTGGGTGTCTCTTCTGGCTGAAAGAATAGTGGTAGTGTATTGTTACCGACATTTGATTGTGGACTTTATTCTGAGGGATTAAGGTTTATATTTGCTGGGAGTTAGGTGTATCGCCTGACTGAAAGAATAGTGGTAGTGTGTGTAAAGAATCAGTAGGTTAGTCTATTGTTGATAATTTGAAAAAAAAATGTTTAGCTATTTATCATAATATTCCTACGTGCTATGATGATGTAGGAAAAAAATTAAGAAAGCCAACCTTTGTGCAATTTTGTCAGTTGCCTGTCGTCATTTTCAACAGTAAGGTAAAAAAGTAGACTATGTCCTTTCTCAGACTCGTGACAAATTTTACTTGAGTCAGTTCAGTAGTTTTACATGAAAGCTCGACAAACATACAGAGTTACTTTCGCATTTACAATGCAAATAGTAAGTATACTATATACATACACTTCCAAATAAACCCAAGTACACACGAGAGTGAAACTTCTGTTACATTTCCAACACAACTACCCTGATTAGTAAACACGTCCACACGTTGGTGACAACTCGTCCTAAGGATGAGCCAGTCAACAGACCTGCCGTTTGATTGTCTTCTGTTTAACTGAACGTTTACATACGTAATACGTGGGTTCACAGGTATTTGAACTTACATACACATAGCATTAGGTACTAAGTTTATCACTACATTTATAAGAAATGATAAGCAAACCAGAACCCGGCGTAAATTTATCTCCCATGACCAAACTATAACCAGCCATATACTTGCCGCCCATGGCCCATGGGTCATATCAGCGATTTGACAACTGAAAAATAATTTAGCTTTTTAGCGCTGTTTTAACAGCGTCCCAAGAAAACTATATCTTTTTAATATCTATTAGTCTGCCTAGCCTTTCCCCAACTACACTGGTTGGTCTACCAGTCTTGCCTGAGTACTAGCATGGAGCGACTGCCTATCTGACCTCCTCAACCCAGTTACCCCGTGTTAGTAAACACGTCCACACGCTGGTGACAACTCGTCCTAATGATGAGCCAGTCAACAGACCTACCGTTTGATTGTCTTCTGTTTCACTGGGAACCTGCGTCTTACATACACAAGTACTTGAACGTACATACACACTGAATTGTGAAGATCTAGTAGCACTATTTAACTGTAACTATGACCAACCTTATACTTGCCGCCCATTGGTCACATATCAGCGATTTGATCACTGAAAATTAATTTCGCTGTAGTTAAATGGTGAAACCCACTCTAAATATAATCACAATAAGGTAACATACAATGGATTAGCTATTTAGCGCTGTATTTGCTGCATTTCATCATCATTATCTGTCGATTTTTCCCTGCTACAAAAGGTCTAGCTAGATGCAGCTGAGAACTAAAGTATTTCAGGGGGCGACTGCCTATCTGACCTTCTCAACCCAGTTATCCGAGCCACCTGAAACCTCTTGGTAGGGTGACAGATGTAGATGTTCCCATCTATCCATCTGTCTATCCTTTTCCCAACTATATATTTGTGGTTAGATTCCAGTCTTCCCTAAGTCTTTACATAGAGGGACTGCCCATCTGACCTCCTCAACCCAGTTACCCGGGTAAGTAAACACGGGCACACGCTGGTGACAACTCGTCCTAATGATGAGCCAGTCAACAGACCTACCGGCTGATTGTCTTCTGTTTAACTGAGAACCTGCGTCTTACATACACAAGTATTTGACACTGAATTACTTAACATGTTAAATATAGTTTACTACTATAGTATAGACTATCTGTTTCTCCTGTATCTGAAGAGAACTACCTTCTTCGCTAATATCCATTTGCCTAGCTTTTTCCCAACTATGTAATTACATTAGGGTAAAATCAGGGGTAAAATCTCAGTCTAGCTGGATGCAGCTGAGTGCCAGACTACTATATGGGGCGACTGTCTATCTGACCTCCTCAGAACAACCTGAAACCCTTAGGTAAGATTGGTTATAAGACGTGGAAGTTTATTTGATGTAGATGTTACAAAATTTTATTCGACTGAAGAAGGAACAAAATTAATTACATTTTAGAGGTGCTTGTTTATAACTAAAGAAGAATATTTTTTCTCTTACAACTCTACCTACTGTTCCTCTGAAGTTTCAATACCTATTTTGCTCAGTCAGTAAGTTATTTATCTTTCTTTACAAATGGTTGGTTGACAACGGTTGATGGAAGTAGCCAAATGTCCTTGGTTGGTCACGCGATCCTTCATAAGTCTACGTACTTTCTTGTATCTGTGACTATTTTTATTTGACTAGCGACCCGCCCTGGATTGCCACGAATATAAATTGTTAGCTTCCGTTCTTGGTTTTGCTCGTCTTGTGGGTACTTTTACTGCACCTGGATAAAAAGTAGTCTGTATGTTTTTTGATGTATAAGTTTTATTGCTGCCAAGTTTCGTCAATATCGAATGAGTAGTATGTTTGAAAAAGTAGTTCATTCACACACCCACATTTCGTTAACAATATCTCCTAATTTAATAAGTACAAATATAACGAAAATTGATGCAAAAGACAAGTTTAATTAATTTTTTAGAAGAAAAAGGTCTAAAAATACCCATGGCCCTAAATATGATAAATTAAACGCAAATATCAAGATTACTATAAATAACATCGTTTAAAAAGTATCTAACAGTACTCTAAAAATATAACTGAATTTTAAATGTCACAGAAACTTTTAATTTCGACTAAAATTAGCATACCTAATTTTACTCTAAAGTTATTTTTAAAGCAAACTTATTTAAGAGCTACAAAAACTAAATTAATAACGTTAATATTTTTTTAGCTGGAAAATAAAATATCTACCACATTCTTTGTGAACCCGGTTAAAAAGTCTATAACCATTAACTAGACCCCTTTTCGTATTTTACCGTGAAATCCAACCAAAGAAACTAACTTTATCATAATTATTACTACAATTACCATTACCAAAAGAAATAATCCGTTCATTCAACTTTAATTACAAACCAATATATGTATTTCCGAAACTATCGAAATAAATAATTAAATGGCTTGCTTTTGACGTGGGACTAAAGCTTAATAATCGTTTGGCACTTTAATAAATCGGCCCGTACACGCCAATTGCTCAAAGTAATTAAACTGAACTAGTCAAAAAGAAAGACGAAGTAAGTCTGACACCAGTCTAACCAAGGGGTATTGGGTTGCCCGGGTAACTGGGTTGTGGAGGCCAGATAGGCATTCGCTCCTTGTAAAGCGCTGGTACTCAGCTGCATCAGGTTAAACTGGAAGCCGACCCCAACATAGGAAAAGTCTCGGGAGATGTTGAGTCAAAAAGAACGAAAGCACAAGGTTACCGTGACTCTAGAAGTCGTTTGAAGTTTGTTCTTGATTATTGTATTAATCAAATTATTGATAAACTGGATTCATGTGCTAGGTCATCTGGATTAAGTGTCCTCAGTCATCATCTGCCTAGCCTTTTCCCAACTATATTGGCGTCGGCTTCAAGTCTAATCGAATGCAGCTGATTACCAGAAGCTTATAAGGAGCGACTGCTTATTCGACCAACTCAACGCAGTTACCTGGGCAGCCCAATATCTCTAGGATTTAGTGAGGCTGACTGTAATCTGGATAAAACATAATGTTTTGTTAATTTCACAAAGTAATTCAATTTAAAATTTAATGTCCTTTTCTGTTTATTTTGGTGTACAATAAAGAATATTCTGTTCTATTCTATTCTATTCTATTCAATGTCTGTCACTCCATCTGAGCTGCCTTGTCTATTTTGTATGCTGTTTACTAATTTATAGTCAAAAATGATAGCATATTTAAACATCTTTCAGAAACAAGTTTTCATTGAATTAACTTACACCTGTCATAAAATAACAGTTTTCAAACAAAACAAATCCCAATATTAAGTTCGCAAATGCAGATTTTGTGTAGTCCATAATAATATTCTAGTACAGAATACACAATTTCTACAGAGCACACTGAAGACTAAACAGTCGGCCGACAATTGACAAACATTTCTTTAAAGATATCAGTCGGTCTGATACTGGCTCAATACCTGATCTTTGCAACGTGCGTACTACCATTCATCTTCATACTGACTCATGAGCCCAAACAAACTATCGGCCGACTAAAAGTTTGCAGTCTGCAGAGCTCTTGTTCTCAACTAAATCACAGTATTTATTTAGGCAAGATAAAGGTACATTTAAATTAAATTTTGCGGTACGTTTCAAGTAGAATTTCATCCATTTTGTGTTAAAAGCTTGGAATGAGAAAATAGTTTTGCGGTACTCGGTTAGTAATTTATTTTTTTGTTGATTTTGAAAATTTTGTTCAGTTAAGTTTGGTGTGGACGTTTTGTTAACTAAATGCATCTTGTGGTCCTGTAAAATGAAAATGGAGATTTTAATTATCGTTTAATTAGTCTAAATTTAATTAATTAATATACTTGCTCAGTTAAGTAATTAAGAAGCACGTTTATTTCAACAGCCATCCATATTCTCATACCACTGATTATACATATATCATTAACAAACTCTTTATAATGAATTCGGGTAAGTACATATTCAGTTTTTATGTTGGATTGTTTAATATACTACATAAGTACCTTAACCAAATAAAATGTAGCCTATGATACTTACAATTACCGTGGCTCTCTATGTAGTCACAAAATTTACCTCTTCATAATATTAAGTTTAGATAATTATGTGCATGAATCAGAGCATACATATATAAATAGGTTAATTAAAGTATATCAGAACTTTGTCTCTCGATTCTACTCTACAGCTATGGCGACAAACACCACACAATTTAATATTTACCCACAAAAAAACCTACCGAATCACGTCCATTTTGGTCACATGAAAAACCCATAATTCTGACACATTTAGGTTAAAAAATGACATAGTTAGATCCCCTAATTTCGCTCGCGTGCCGATACAAAGATTTCTTTATCGGATTAACGTTGGAACTACGTTTCTTACTATAGTTAAGCTCACGGAGTAAGAAAGATGAGTGGAGATGCCATTATAATGAATGCAGGTAGGTCAAGCGCCTTTTTCTAGGTCAAATTCGTTATTTGGGCCTGACCAAAACGATCAGCAACTAGTGAACTAATGAAGCTTTCGGGTTCTTTGAGACATCTCTCAACGATTTTTAATATTACAAAAAATGTTTAAGGCCGAAAACAGTAATTTTCGTCCCCCACACACCCGCGCTACTATCTTCGGTAATTTTGGGTTATCGCACCTTTCCCCTTTTAACACGCTTTTAATAAGCTTGTGAGCTGTAAGTATGTATCAGGTATGTATGTAACTATGAAATTCTTGTTTTGATGGGAAAACGTAAAATAACTCCTCCCGCTGTGGGTTAGCAGCGTGACAGAGTATCAGACTCTTACTCACTAAAACCCATCATATTCCTTCGTAGGCCTTTTATGCACCAGGGCTGCGGTAACTCTTTCGAATACCTCTCTTATGGCACCTCCGCTTGTCATATTGTTCTCCATGGTTTCTTACTATAGTTGGGCTAAATTGAACTCTTTTGTTGCCACCATATTTTGTCCAGGCTATTGTTGAGAGTGGCCCACTGTGCTATTGTGTGCTTGTGTTAATTACTTTTTTTGGGCACCGCTGTGTGTATTGTAAATGATTGTTTTTATTTTTCGTCGTAATATGTTTGCAATTATTTTTAATGTGGTTGTTGAGCAAATTGTGCATTGAAAGACATTTTATTTTGTTGATGAAATACAAGAAAAATATACTAACCATTTTAAAGTTGTTTTGTTATCATGGTATAATAAAGGCAGTAACTGAAATATGTTTACAAACAGTTTTCTGGAAAAATCCCAATCAGCAGTTTGGAAAAATCGCAATATTCAATCATCGAATTCCCACTATTTCACCACTATACAATGTTTTCCAAAATAAAAACAACGCATATTATAACGCTTCGCAGAACCACAGTAACTATACTATTTTTGTATGCAACAATCCCGGAAAACCGCTTTTAGTAAAAAATAACTATTCAATAAAAAGGATTTATTCATTTTAAGCTTTAAGCTATTTACAGTTTTTTAAGCAATATTTTATTAAATATAGCCGTTTTCCCGCGGTTTCACCGGAACCTTTAAGGTACAGACGACAAAAAAAAATATGTTTTCTCTTATTATATTAATATAGATTCATATATTAGTATATATTAATTATTATGTAGGTCTAATATACAATATACAGTTGTTTCCTTTCATTTTAATTTCTGTTTTCATTGCTCTTTATACACTGTCTGCATCTCTTTTTATTCTAATTTTGTTTTCGCGGTATGCTGGAAGAGATTTTTCGAGAAATAAGCATTACCTTTGTAAATTCTTTCTTTCTTGTCTTCTTTTTTTATCATGTGTGTGTAAAAAAAATTTAAATTAATAAATACACTTAGCACAGTTTTAAACTTTCGACTAGTAAAGTAACGCCATCTAGTATCAGTGGCCTGAACTCATTGGGTACGCAAATCTCTGAGGTGTCAAAATGTTCTACATAGTTGCTACAAAGCCACCTTTAGTTTGTTTCAGGAAGTTTCAGCCTGAAAAATGCCTACTACGCAGTCAAAGTACATCGACTTTAGGTACGTGCTAACTTAGGCAAAAACCTGCCAATTTCGGGCTGTCACATGAAATATTAAGAGTATTTATTCAAGTCATATAATACATAAACACAAACATTATTTATAGTAATATTTTTTTTACGCTTTTCACCAATATCTCCCCGGTATGATCTGATCAATTGATACGATCGAACTGAATACGATATGAGCGAAGATAATGTACACTTAAGTACATAGAGTAACTTATTAGTAACTAAAGTATTCATTCTTGATTTTTAAAAATAAAATATGGTAGCCAAAGAATCTTCATGGCAACCCACCCTAAAAATACCCAAGAGGCCGGCAACATACATGTAAAACATAATACCCACACATTATATTTCATACCCACAAAACCTGACACGCCAGTAAAATCTCATATTACAAACAAAAGATTAGAACCATTTTACCCGCGAAACAGATATCTTTTAACTTTATAGCGGCAAAGTAACTAAACACCATTTAACCTACCGCCTAACCACGGCTTCATTAATTAACTTACTAACAAGACGCATCGTTTAACTTTAAGATTAAGAGTATAACTACACTGCAAACTTTTAGTCGGCCGATAGTTTTTTGCTCATAAATCAGTATGAAGATGAATGGTACGCACGTTACAAAGATCAGGTGTTTAGCTGTATCAGACCGACTAAAAACTTTAATTAGGGCCTATTCACACTACGTTTTTTAAACGCGCCGTCGACGCTTTTAGCGATACAGACGCGATACGCACGCAAGTTAGGACTGCTCTTCAGGATAAAAAACGTGGTGTGCATAGGCCCGTAGAATTATGATATTCTATGAAGTCATGGTGGCCCAGTGGGTAAAGCACCAACCTCCCATGTACCAATGCAACCTTTCTAAGTTTGTATGCACTTTCTAAGTATATCTTAGACACCAAAGAAAATATGATTGAAAATGTGAAGGAAAACATATCGAGGAAACCTGGACTATATAGTCTGAAATCACCAACCCGCATTGAGCAAGCGTGGTGATTAACGCTCAATCCTTCTCCGTGTGAGAGGAGGCCTGTTCCCAGCAATGGGACGATAAAAAAGTCAAACAGTATCTAACAGTATTTTGTGTTTATCCTTTACAAACAAACAAAAATATTGGCGACCATTGCGTCAACTATCGGCCAACTATTTAGTCTCCTGTGTGCGGCTACTCTAAACAAAAGCCGACGGCTAAACGAATTAACTGTTAGTCAAGTAACCGCTGAGTTTGACAGCTAAGGTTACAATGACAGAGCTTTTCGGAGCTTTTTGTTCTTGAATCGTAATTAGTTTTAGAGCTTTTGATAGATGAAAATGCCAATTTAAGGGTTAATTTAAAGGATTCAATATATAAATACTCGTTTACTTTTTATACCTATGCAGATTTAATTAAAGAATGTACTAGGATTATATTAGGTATATGTTAGTTCATCCATCTGTCTTTTCCCAACTATGTTGGGGTCGGTTTCCAGTCTACCCGGGTGCAGTTGAGTACCAGTGCTTTACAAGGAGCGACTGCTTATCTGACCTCCTCAAACCAGTTACCCGGGCAACCCAATACCCCTTGGTAAGACTGGATATCAAACTTTCTGGCTTCTGACTACCTGTAACGACTGCCAAAGATGTTCAAAAACAGCGTGAATTATTATTTAGACGTGTTATTTAAAGGATTCAATATATGTATAAAGACTCGTTTGTTTTTCTACGTATATCACAGATTTAATTAACCTGTATCTAATAGAATTGTATGGATACTATTCTCCACGTTTTTAATTTAGTTAGAAACCCACAACAATAAAATATATTGGATTTAATACAAAGCTAACAAAATGGTAAATAAAAACAAAGGTTTGTGAGAGACAAAATTAAATGTTGTTGAAGTTTAGAAGACTGGTTTTCAAAAACAATTTGGTGAACTTCGAAACCTTGAAAAGTTAAAGGACTTATATCAAATTAACTGGCTAAAATCAATACTTAGTATTATAATGCTGAAAAGTTGATTTATTTGCATAGACGCGCTAATCTCAGGAACAACTGGACCGATTTAATTTTTTTTTAAGTGTTAGATAGCCAATTTATTGAGAAAAATATCCGCGAGTGGTTACAGCCGCCTCTCATGGACTCCGTCCACCCAGACAAAATGTAGCTTTTTCAATAAATAAGTAACACTGAAATCATTTCGCAAATGAAGTTTCTGGCCTGTTCTTTCACAGGAAGCTAATTTTGGAGTGAGCAACTAGAATCAAACTTATCTATATCTATATTAAGTGCTTTTAAAGGCCTAAATGAAATAGATTTAAATGATTTGACTTAAACAAATTCATGTAGTTCTGAAAAAACAAACAAACTCTTCAGCTTTGTAATATTAATATAAATAGATAAGATTTATTAGTATTCTCTGATTGTAAGTCATCTGCAATCACAATACCGATACGATGTCTGGCAGATTGTTTGTCTAACTATTCTGAATAATATATTAGGGAGATAATTTTTATAGACATTCTAAAGGCAAGATTGCACAATGTACTATACAAATATTTATTTTTGTCTGGTATATTCGATCTATCAAACGACCCTACTAAATCTGTACTTAATATTTAGCTGAAGAATTTGTTTACTGAATCGCACTTATTTCAGAAAATACTGAACCGATTTGAAAAATTCATACAGTATTAGATAGCCCATTTTATCGAGTTAGGCTTATAATCTTCTTAACTAACCGAGGTGCGCGGAGTAATCCACGGGACACAGGTGAAACCGCGGCAAGCGGCTAGTATGTTATATATGCTCAACATTTTCAAAACTTTGAATAAAGTATGAAAAATTACCTAGAAAATACAAAACTTCGAGTAATCCATACACTAGTTAAATCCTTAAACAAACTTTATATCTTCTGAAAAATATCTGAATTTTAAAGTCACTATAGTGTTGTGAAACTATCGACATTCTAAAAACACACTCAGCGTGTACATAAGTTTTATTTGCTTCTAGTGTTGTACGTTCAAAGTTTTATCGATAAACTCGGGAAAAGTTTTGAAAACTTTGCCCCTTGAATGTTTGTAATTTGCATATATGAAGGCTGTTTTTTTTTTCTTTTCTTTTTTAGCTTTCTTCAGAAGGTACGTTCGCTTTTATGATTTTGGTTGTTTAATTTGGTATTCAAATAGGAGATGCCTCATTGGCCTCGCGAGATTTAAACTGGTTAGGGGTTAGGGTTGGGTAAGGTTGTCGATAAATATAAAATTACAAATGATTTTTTGCGAGAGATCTCATGATAAATAAAAAGTATATCTGCTGTTTTAAAAATAATTACTGTGATTACAATTTAAACTTAATAAAACATTAGAATTTATAACCTTTTGAGGAAGTTGGTTAAAAATAATTTGTAATGATAATGTTGCCAGGTTCAAAATTGTTCAAAATGCCCAAAAACGGTACTGCATCATAAAAATAAGGGTCTAAAAATCTCTTTGCGTAACCCCAAAAGTGGGCTGCTTATTGTAAGCATGTAATTAGGATATTTTCTAAACTTGCAACACCGGAAGAGTCAATGACTTAATGAGGCTTAGGGGAGGGCAACACACACATAAATATGTTTTCAGAGAAAAATGGAGGATATAATCATAAATACATAACAGTTCAGATTTACTTGTTTAATTGAGTAAAAGTTTTTTAAAAGTATAAGATAACATGTAATTATGGGTAACACAAAAAATATTTTTATTAACATTTTATACGCCAATATTTAATTGATTTAAGGTCCATATAAATTTCATATAAACACATAAATATAATTTTCTGCAGTTTTTAGTATATAACCTTAAAAGTAGTCAAAATAAATAACTAAGTACATAATATTCCTTGCGTACATTATCTAACCAAACACACTAAAAACATTACTTCAAGAAAAAAAAACCAAAAAAAAAAATTAATAAATTCTAAGCAGTCACGCATGTCGCTGACATCTTGTATACATGTAACGTGCGCCTGTGTGCGTCAGGTATCCGTCACCGTTGGATAAATATCTCAAGAGTACGAGCCCTGCGCGAAACGTGCCAGCCAGCTCGCTGCAGTAGGGCCACGTTCATATAGACACGTTCTATATTCAAAAAACTCTTTTTTTTATTCTGTTTAATAAACTAAAAAACACGCTAGTCATGTATCGTCATCAGAACTCAGAGCGTGTGCAAAATTTCTTCCTAATCGAAGACTGGGAAGCGGGTCAAATTCAGGTTCCAAGATTTTCTTACATACATAGTTACAAGTGAAGCTAATTTATACGTGATAAAAATCTAATTTTTGTTTTATGATGTTGGTAGCGATGTAAAGGAGGTTTGAAGTCTGGTTGACGGATGGCTGTTGTGTTCTATTTTTGAAATTTGTATTGTTTCGTTTAATAAAATAGGAATTAAAAAAAGTTGTGTTCGATATTTTGCATCAAAATTCAATGTCAATTTTGAGTTGCAAAAAATTTTTTTTCAAAGAAAAAAGTAATCAAGGAGAAATAGTTATTAAGTAGGTACACTGTTGTATAGTGACTCCGATATCGTGAGCATTGAATAGATTGTTGCAATTGATAAGGGCGAAGAAGTCAAAATATATCGTTAACCTTTGTGAACTCGAAAATAAAACAAATGACGACTATTTTTACTACTGCAGCTCATTTCATCTACAATAACAATATACTAACAGAAAAAAGTAACAAAACTCATTGAATTTTACGTCACTTTTATTAAGTAGATAAAATTTTATCTGACTGAGCCTACTTTGGTAACCGCGGCTTAACAAAGTACGCATACGGCAATGCCTACTGCGCATGTCCGTGCCTCACTCATTCCGGACTATTTGTTTTGTCGTTACACTATCAAAAAGCCTCGGATTGCTCGCATAGTAGCATCTTCCTTGCTAATTGGGTGATATCCGAACGTTTTCTTGCTGTCAATGAACCTGTGGTGTTAAGTGCAAGTGTGTACGTTAAACCGAACGCGCCGAATCAATCAGCCGTCTGTCAAGTGTTCGCGCCAATAGTTGACGTTTGGCCGCGTGCGGTCGCTCGTTCGGAATTTGAATAACTTGACGTTTAGTGAGTGCTTGCCGGTGATTTGTGATTCTGTGCCGGTAATTCGCACCTCTGCTATCTGCAGTAAGACCGCAACCTTACACACTTTGAATATCGAACTGTAAGACTATTTACTTTGACTTTAAAAACATTTTAATTCAGCGCTCGCTAAGTTAAAAACTAAAAGGTTTCTTTGCTGACTCAAGATGAATATAACGTCTACGACGGACGGTGAGTGTGAATTTTTTAAATAGCGAACATCTGCAATGTAAAAGTACCTAATTGCTTGCATTCCCTAGATGCGCACCTCTGCGGAATTTGTCGCACAAACCGAATTGAACTTTAAAAACCGACGCATTAGGACGAAATTTTATCAGCAAGTATTTATCGGTTCTTTTAATCGTTTGAGCTTTATGGATGTTGTAATAAGGTTGAGAATCGTGTGGGATTTGTGTGAGCTGTCATTAGCTGTGTGATATATCTTTGCGCGTTTCCGAGCCTAAATGATTGTTTGCGTGTGTGAACGTCAGTATGGTTGCGGTATATTATTGTTTTAGTCTTAAATTGCTTTTGTCAGGCAAATGTTATCTTTTGTTGGCAAACTTCGGAACATTAATGACTTTATTACAGTGAAAACAAAATGGGGTCGGAGTTTCTTGAACGCTGGCGTTGCAGATTCTGAATATTTAATGTTTCTGACCAGGTCTGACTTCAAAGTCAATTATGCAGGGCCAATCAAAGTCTTAGTAATCCATTAATAGATGGTTGGATGTTATAAATATAAATGAAGAGTCTAGGAGCTTGGGGGGAATATATTGACATTGACATTTGTTTCACATGAATTCTTGATTGTACGGACTGCAGTCTGCGCCATTGAAAAGGGTAAAACAGAAGGTCAACTTTGTTGAGGGTGACTTTGTAACTTACATTGGTATTTCAACGTAAGAATTTGAGTGAGAATGAATTAGAAGGTATTGTAACAATATATCACAGTGCATATTATAGGCTTCTACAGGTTCAAATTGTGAAGAAACAAACATACTAAGAAACATACATACCTTTCAATATTTTATTTCATTTTATGCGTCTATGTATATCATCATCATCAGCCTTTTTATCGTTCCACTGCTGGCCTTCTCTGACACAGAGAAGAATTGAGCGATAATCACCACGCTTGATCAATGCGAATCGGTAACGTTCATATGACTAGATCAAAGTGTAATTAATATATATATTTTTTTTTTACGTTATATCACAGTTGAAATTCTGTGCCTATCCGCATAGTGGTACAGACTGCAGTATTAACCAGAGAACTCTGAAATTCAGCTTGTATATTACGCCACGAATTAGGCATTCATTTGTATGAAAGCAATGCTTATTCAGTATTTGGCTGGCATTATTATATTAGGGATCATGGATACATAATATCAGTACAAATAAGCCTTGATTAGTTTCAATTTATTTGTCAGTTTAATTATGTAAAGATGTGTTTTTCTGTCGATAAAAAAAAAAAACTATATTTATAATATAATTCAAAAGAGGATTTTTTAAAATGTTTGTTTGTATCTCAAAATGCTCAGAAATTACTGAACCGATTTGAAAAATTCTGTCACAGCTGGAAAGCCAAAAGCTACACTCTTCTCGACTAACATAGGCTATACTTAACATAGGCTATGCCGGTATGGGCGAGGTTCATAAGGTTCGCGGGTGAAACAGCGGGAGAACAGCTAGTATATAATATTTTCTCGCGGGTTTTTATACATTTTCCTATCTTCCTGTTAGGGGTGATAAAGTATGTACTTCCTTTTAACTATGTTGGGGTCGGTGTCACCGGATGCAGGTGAGTACCAGTGTTTTATAGGGAGCGACTACCTATCTGACCTACTCAACCCAGTTACCCGGGCAACCCGATACCTCTTGGTAAGACTGGTTGTCAGACTTACTGGCTTCTGAGTACCCGTAACGACTGCCAAAGTTGTTCAAATGACTGCTTAGACCCACCAATTTAACATACCTTGCGAAGCACGGTAAAATTTGTCATGGCATAGATGGTGCCCATCCAAAGACCCCGCCAGGTGTTGCTTAACTTTTAGTTCTATCAACTCGTTTGCCTGATAAGCGCTCTACTCACTGCACCGAATAGCAGATTTTACCATTATACACAAGTATCTCAATTTACACAGAAATCACGTACTGCCTACGCGTAATGGTAAAATCTGCCATCCGCGCTACGCGACGGAACGCGGTGCGGTTTGTGAAACGCCTTACTTAGCCATGAGCTCCATAAACCTTACAATATTATCCACGTTTTTCCTCCACTTACTTCATGAAGCGAAAAAATAATATAATTCTATACATGACTGAAGGATTTGACCCTTATCCTTAAGAGTACCCCCACACTACAAACTAAACAAACAGTCGACCAACAGTTGACACTTGAAGAAAACTTGACCCTAATCAAAGTTTTCAGTCGGTCTGATACCGGTCAAACACCTGATCTTTGTAATATGCGTACTACCATTCATCTTCATACTGATTTATGAGCCCAAACAAACTGTCGGCCGACTAAAAGTTTGCAGTATGTGAGTACTAAGACGTAAACATTTTACGATGTTTCATATATATCTTTAGGGTAAATACGAGTGCGAAAACGTGCGATTACGCGCGAATACTTTCTGTGGAGTGTGAAGGTGTCTTTATGGGGTTACGCCATCTAAGTTATGGGGTGTTGGCAGGGAATAAGGAAAGATGAATGGAGATGCCATAATGAAGGTAGGTGCCTTCTTCTAGGTCAAATACGTACGGTGGGCATGGCCAAAACGATCAGTTACGAGTGACGACCTCGATGGCGCAATGGTGTTATATGTATTTATGTATGTAGCTATATGTAGTTTATCTGTTGTGTTAGCACCCATAACACAAGTTAATTAATAACTTACCATGGGGCTAACCGACCGTGTGTGAAAAGGTGTGAGGAGAAGTGTTTGGGTTCTTTGAGACATTTTCCAACGATTTTTGGTATTACAAAAAATTATCAGGTACAAAGGAGGCGTATAAGGGTGAAGACAGTAGCGTTCCTCGTCTCCCACTCACCCGCATTTGGGCGCGCAACTTTCTTAGGAGATTTTCCGTTATGGCACCTCTGTTAGTCATTTTGTTCTCCATGGCTTTTGGACATGATACCTCCTTACTTTAGTTTGTTAATATTGTTATGAGTAATGGGTCCTTTTGGCCTGTGGGTTATTTTGAGGTTGAGATATGAAAGTGTTTTGTTATGTCAAATAGATTAAGTAGTTAACCTATTTTTTGTCATATAATATTTTTTTCAAGCTGTGTGATGTAGGTATGAGTAACAAACTTGGATTTATAACTAAGTGACAGCCGCACGGATCGATTGGTAATAAAGTTAAGCAGTGCTTGCTGCGTTCGGTACCACGATGGGTGACCTTTAATATTATATTGTCTAACTATTGAGTTCCTATATGTTCCGGAAGGCGATAAATTTGTGGAACGGACTGCCTTTAATTTTATTTTATTCATATTTCGCAAACGTTACTGGTAGTCAGAAGCAAAAAAGTCTGACAACGAGTCTTATCAATGGGTATCGGGTTGCCGTCTAAAATACTTTATATCTTTATTCTATACCTATTACATTGATAAACAGTTTATGTACGTACCAAGTTTTTCGAAGCAAAACAAAATAACTTATCTCAGTTAGAATTTAAGATCTTTCAAGTAAATAAATCAGCAGTTTTATCAGATTAGAACAAGCCAGACATAAATATATGAACTCAATTTCGATATTGCTTTAACTTAACTGACACCGTCTGTAGAATAATTTATGTTTTGACCGCTCACTTTTACCAACTATGTACTCAGTTCAAGAAAATGTAAAACATTCAATTTTAAACCCTACACCAAAAGCATAAAGTCCAAATTCGAATAAAACGTCTCTTCTAACTTCTGTTTGGTGCTTACGTCACAAGTAATTTATAACTTTAACGCTATGAAAATATGGTCGTTAATCAAACTAAGCGCTTACTGGCTACTACGCGGCTACGGTGCGTAGTAAAATCGTAGCACTACGAGTTGCTACGCGTCGTAGCATTCCGCGCATGCGTTAATCAGTTTTCTTATTTTCTTAGACGAGTCTACGCCCTTTAAGCTTTAATTCAAAGGTTTAAAATAATATTTAAAAGCATACTACAAACTTTTAGTCGGCCGATAGTTTGTTTAGGCTCATAAATCAGTGTGAAGATGAATGGTAGTACGCACATTACAAAGATCAGGTATTTAGACGGTATCAGACCGACTGAAAACTTTGATTGGAACCAAGATTATCTCTTCAAAGTTGCCAACTATCGGGTCAACTGTCGGCCGACTATTTAGTCTGCAATTTGAGGGTATTCTTAATGTCAAATTTCAATGTCAACCAGAGTTAATTGCTAAGGTCTTTTAATAAATATTTGTACTCGACCCTAAAGAGAATGTGATATTATTTAAACTGTATTTGTTTTAGTATTAAATTTCATCCATTTATTAGACCAGCAGGTGTCTTTAGACTCATTTGTTTAATTAAATTATGCCAATTACGAGTCTCTTTTGAAGCAAAATATTTATAAGTAAATAAAAAAAAACACCTTCTATAACAACAAAATACCAGTTGATTTCGCGTGGTTTCACTCGCGTGTCGAGGAAAGTACTATCCGTACTATTTGGGAATAGTGTAGTTTTGTCACAGTCAAAGAATTTTTCAAATCGGTTTAATATTTTCGAAGCCTTTACACAAAATGCTTCCTCTTTATTACATTAGTATAGATAATTACATAAAAAATACCACTTATACACGAATCGAACCCGTGCCCTCCAGGTCAATCTTTATATTATTATATTTTCATTTTTTTATTTATTTTCTAAAAATACTTGTAACTAATAAAAAATACACTATCCTCTAAAGTCATAAAAAATACCCTTTTTGAATCAGGAAAAGTATCCACCCACGACGTCGTAAAACTAGAAAATATCTAAAAATAGAACGCAGAAAATATATTCCAAAATATATTTGAACCCAAAGTCGTATGTTTAAAAATTTTAATACCACTGGGAATAGACCTACTCGTGAAAGTGGTGTAAGATCAATATGTCCTTGAAGTAAAGGACTTTGGAAGAAAAACTATAAAACTGTCCTTTTAGCTTCAATATAGTGTAATATTTACTAATCTACATTAATATTTTAAAGTTGAAGAGTTTGTTTGTGTAGTTGAGCGTGCTCATCTCAGGAATTGGTCTGATTTGAAAAATATTTCATTGTTAGATAGTCTATTTATTGAGGGAAGCTATATAGGCTACCTTTTGATCAGTGCAGGAGTAGTTCTCACAGAACAGGAATTGATTAACTCTTTAAGGATGATCTAAACAATAAGCGTTACAAGATTATTAGAATCCTCTTTAATATTATAGGAATATGTCAGTATAGGAATCTTACTTTTTTTTTTTATTTAGTCTTCCATAAATATCAATTGCTACCTCTAATTCCATTATATTCAATCTTTGCCACAACTCAAAGCATACCAAAACGAACTACCAATTCGGTCTTTCACACCCTGTTTCGCGCAATACATCCCAAAAACTCACACGTTATAACCGGCACGATTACCGGGTAACACACCCGGATAATAGTTGACCATCTTCCACTCGGCCGTCCGCTGAATATTTGATATTTAACCCTCAGTACGCTGTAGTTATCTTCTTGTTGCTATGACTACGGTTATAAGCATTCAAGGGTTATGTAACGTAGTTTAGTAAATCATTTTAGGCCTCAGCCATCAGCCTGGGAATTGACATTGAACATCTTTGGCAGTCGTTACGGGTAGTCAGAAGCTAGTGTGTCTGACACCAGTCTTACCAAGGCCTGTTAGGTTGCCCGAGTAACTTAGTTGAGGAGGTCAGATAGGCAGACTCTATGTAAAACACTGGTATTCAGCTGCATCCGGTTAGACTGAAAGCCGACCCCAACATAGTTGAGAAAAGGCTCGGTAGATGATGATGATGATGAGAAAGAATCCGAAACGTCGGGATTAACACATTCACTGCGGCAGCGTTAAATCTAAACTTTCTACTAGTGCGATACGAGACAAATGCTGCCCGTATCTATATTTCCTGATATGCGTTACGGCTTCTATTTTGCCGTACCAGAACCTGACTTTCAAAGCCTATACAGACGTGGAAACCACCTATATCAATGGTTTTTATCAACAAATCGATAGACTATATCCTTGTATACACCTAGCTGCAGTCGCCCCGGGTTCTCTGTTATACTTTGAAAGATACAGAGATTTTTCAAAATCTTTCATTCGCGGCAATATATATGCCGTACAGCGTAGAAGTGAAAAAATGCTAGGGATGGGGTTTACTTCTGGAATGATAGTCGATAGTTTAAAATATTTTTTATTGTAGATAAAATATTCATATTTATCAGTGTTATATTATTATATAAATCAACATAATTATGTAACCTAATTATATAATATGTATAAATATGTATTTATATTCTACCACAATCACACTATAGCGCCACCTAGTCCCAAATACATATAATGCATAGTATAGTTAGAAAATACACCCAGACCAAGACAACTAGACAAAGAATGTTTGATTTGTGTGGGAATCTAACCCACAACCACTACGCCAACAGACCAATTTAAAAAAAAACTAAAAACTATTAAAGGACGTGTATGAAACTTAGTAAGTAGGTAGTTATTCCACTGAATTATTTTCACACTTGACATCTTTGGCATCAAGATGATGATTTCCCCTCTCTCTCTCTACTCAAATCCAGTTTTTTATGTGAACATTGTATTTGTATTGTCTCATTGTAGCAGAACCGCGTAATATTTTTCACAAAAAATATTGTTACGTCTTGCTTACGGCCAGCACTAGCGCACACTGAACCGCCGCGCGGACGCATGCAATGTGGTGCGGGGTTGGGGGGGTACGGCAAGATATTCGCCGTACCGCACTGAATGAAAATAATTATTTTACTGTGCGTTACGGCAACTATTTTGCCGTATATTGTTAGTGTACAATATTATTATATTAAAAGCAACAATATTGAAAATATCACTATCTCATTCCTACGCGCAAGGGAACTTAGATAAATCGCCCCCGCACAGTACGCAAAACAAGGACAACGAGCTACCGCACTGGCTGAGAGTCAAATACGGCCAAATACTTGCCGTAACGCAGTGAATGTGTTAATAATATTAATATAACCGCGATAAAATCTGTTAAAGCAGTTTTATTTAAAAATATGTAAGATTAATTCCGCATTTGCAACTGAACCAATGCTTGACACGTGTTTCGTCCCTACTCGGAGAACCTTTTTTATTTCATTTTTTTCCGACGTCAAAAATCACCAAATGACCTCTCCCGCTGTGGGTTAGGAGCGGTGAGGGAATGTCAGACTCTTACTGGCAAGGGCTGAACATGATGAGACAAAGTCTCAAGAGTTCGGGAGGTCAGTCCAAATAATTTCGTTAAAACTTTTTACTAATTCAAAGGCCAGAAATGTTAACTTTCTAATTACGTAGAATATATTAATAAAGCTTGACTTGGGGTCTGTTTGCCAAAAGATTAACTGATAACTGAAGAAACTTGGTCACAACTTATTTACCTGTAGGGCCAAAGATTATTTTCTTGGTTCTGGTTTTTGCAGATGCGACAGAAGTAATTAATAGAATTCCAAAAGCAAGTTGAAATATCGAATGTATTTCTCTTGCACTTTTATTATTTTTACTTTTATTCAAAAAGTGATTTTTAGTTTTTCGGTTTTAATTTGATGCGAAACTGGAGTATTATTTTAAGCTTAACGTGGTTAAAAATATAAAACCATTTTCTTAAATTTAGGTTTTCTTAGTATTTGCATTGCTTTCTCCAAAAATGGTTTTGCACTTATGAATATTTCCAAGTAATCCATCCAAATTCATTAATACAATATAAAACTTTTAAAATTTTACCGGTCATTTACCTACACAATTCACACTCACTTTTAGCACTCCTGTTTCTATTCAAAATGAATCAAATCACAATAATCTACATTAAAGTGACAAAACAAATAGGGTCACCGTATAAAATTTAATTAATATTGAACTTTGGTGAATAAACAATGCCCAATCAAATATGAATGCCAACGAGTAAGCCCAGAAATAAATTAATGAAGTATCTGTTTTAAGGTACGTTTTCGAAGCAGCCTGCAACCTCCAACCGAACAGACAGACATGTGTTGCTGGGGAGTTTGTTGCGCCACTTCTTCTTCCCAGTAAAAACACATAGTTGGATGCTGTCTTTTTTGTTGACGTTCGAAAAGTGCTGATTTTTCAGCCTAATTTGAATAAACGTTTTTGAGTTTGAGTTTGAGTTTTCCACCTACTGCATTTGCCGACCGCACGTGCAGTGACTGTGAGAAATATATCTAACTTGCAGCTATCGCTTATACCCTTCTATTTATTATTTATTATTTATTTATTTATTGCTTAAAAGGTACATTTTACATTATAGAAAATATAAAATGTCCAACAAAACTGTATACACAGTTTATCTGTTGGATCAGATCAGATCTATATCTTATATAGCTTATAATCTTCTTTTTATCGAGTGAGCTGCAGGTTTAATGACCTAACACGATGACTCGATAGGAAGAACCATCAAAATCAAAATCAAAATCAAAATCAAAAGTCATTTATTCAAACTTGGCTGCAAAACAGCACTTTTCGAACGTCAAAAAATAAATTTACAAAAGACATCCCCCAAAAGGCCCACCCTTCACATCTATGTAAATACATACAAATACACAAGATACTCTCTAGTGCAGCTGCGGCACGTGAGATCGGTAATTGCAGTCGGCAGTTCGCGTCCAAAACGTACCTTTATCATTGTATTCACCAAAAGGTCGTATTTGGTTGACATATTAATAACTAGCTTCCGCTCGCGGTTTTATTCGCGTACCAAGAGAATTACTTCCCGTATATGGATTAAAAGTTGCCTGTATAATTGACCTGATATTATAAGGTTTGTTACTAGCAAATTTCATGAAAATCCATCTCGTAGTTTTAGAGTCGAAAAGTAACAAAAATAAACACTTAGATATCCTTACATAAGTAGTTGTTGAAGTTTATTTATTATAATGCAGTTAAATAATTCAGTGAATTCCATTACCTGAATATGCTATTAGGAACAGTATCCATATTGTAAGCAATTGATTTGAAAAAATTGATTAAATGGTCTTTTTCGAACAAGTAAAAAAAATTTTAGAAATTCTTAAAAATCTCCAAAACCAAATGCTAACCGAACCATTTTTTTTTCTACACAACCCAAAGTATTTTAACCCACATATTCTCACTTAGAAACTTTAACATTTGCCTCTCAGAGGCAACCACGAAATAGGCACAAACATCGTCTGCAACACATCAGAACAGAAATTGAAGCTAATCTGATTAGATAGGTGCTTCGTAATTATTTAATGCACTGGATCGTGTAACTAGTTAATCCTAATAAACATGTTATGGATTAAATGATTAGCTCAGTAGTGACGGAGACGGGAACACGAGGAATTTATGATTAGGAGAAGGTGCTAAAGTGTACCTATAACTACTATTTGGTAGATTAGCTTACGCCTTCGGTTTTAAGCGTCTCTTGAGGAAACTACATCGCTCATCCGGATAAAAAGTAGCTTACGTACCTCTTAAATAAAGGATTATCTAAAAGTGACAGAATTTTACATATCATAATCGCGGAAGTAGTTAATCTTCTGTAATTGTGTGAATTCGTGAGCAAGCAAACAAATGTGCAAATAAACTTCAGCTTTTTGAAAAAATAGATACTCTTTTTAAAAGAATATTATTAGAGACATATTAAGCTTGTGGATTCTTTCATTGCTGCATAAATTATAGACTTTCTGATCGAACGCCAATTTTACAAAAAAAAACCCAATTGAGCTATGCGTAAATTTTTTGGTAATAATCTTGTGGTTGAAGCGTAGTGTGCCTACACTTTTTTTAGATTCTTCATTATTTTAGTAATATTGGTTAACCGACAGTAAAATAAAACTAATAATAGAAAAAAAAACTCTCCATACTTAAACAGAGTATCCTATCTACCCTCCTACCTACTCAATAGAGATTCGATATCAAACAAATACAAACTCTACATCCTTCGAAAGTTAACTGCGAAACTTTTGTTTTATTTGTAGTCTCTATCAACATAATATATCGCGACATAGAGCAGGTAGAGTAACCTTGTTACAGGCGAAGCGAAGTTCTGGATGGCTTGACTAGGAGTAGTGAAGGAATGGAGATGCCATAAGGTAGGTAGGTCAGGCGCCTTCTTGTAGCTCAAATACGTTCGATGGGTATAAGTAAGGCGGATCATTTACGAGTGTACTAATGAGGCATTCGGGTTTTTTAAGACATCTGTCAATGATTTTTGGTATTAAAAGAACCGTACCGTAACGAACAGTAACCGAAAAATTGCAGGTGGGTCAGGCGCCTTCTAGGTCAAATACATATGGAGGACATAACCAAAATGATCAGTTACGAGTGAACTAATGAAGCGTTCGGGATTTTTCAGACATCTGTCAAAAAGAATTGCTATTACAAGAAATGAGCGGGTTCCTTAGAAGGCATATAGCGACATTCCTCATCCCCCAAACACACCTGCATTTGGCGCGCTTCTTTCTTAGGAGATTTTCCGTTTTGACACCTCCGCAAGTCATTCTCTTCTACATGTCTATACAGTATTGTCGTGTAAACTCTATGTAGAGACGGTAGAGTCTTCGAGTCGTATGTTTTCTTGTAATGTGCCGTTTTGTTGTATGTAAATGGATATTTGTTAGATGTTTTCAACTTGTTGAATTTGTTACGTAGGTAGTTCTTTAAAAATGTACTTTTGACTGCTTTTTTTGTTTTCTTCTGCAGAAAGAAGAGATATTTATTATTTTAGTTTGATAAACAAAATTGGCAGTATGTCACTTAATTCCATGTACCCATACTTCTATTTATAAGTGTCAATTTGTTTTCAGTCTGTCAAGCTTTAAGAAAATATAGGCTTCTTTTCATCGGTATCATTGAGACAGGGGTGAAATTAGAAATTATGACAGAAAAAAATCCTGAAAAACAAAGTTGTTTATCTACCAGGGAATCGAACACCATACTTCACATTCAACACTCCCCTAAAGAACTATTAAACCAAACCCAGCATTTTCATAACAAATAAAATTATCACGTACCATAATAATCAACAGAAAACCTCAAAATTTACAAAAAGAGGTTTTTAAAACCGCAAAACAAATTAATAGTCATTATTATATGGAAGCCTGTAATATCAGTTCGCTTGACTTTTCAGTAATTGTGAATTTACAATTAAAGTCTATCTGTATGAATTTTATCGCGGTAATGTGTTTTATGAAATACTTATGGTCAGTTTCTCCACTAGTCTTAAATTATAACTGCAGCAGGTCAAACCTATTATTTTTAACCGACTTCCCAAAAAGAAGGTGGTTCTAAATTCATCACCTAAGAATAGTTTTTTTTTTGCTTTTCAGTGTTTTTGGGAGTCGGTTTTATTTTTTTGTAAAAAGTTGTTTATTTCTATCAGTAACATCTCAATACCAATGAATAAAAAAAAAGTGCTAAAGAAATATTTTAATTACCTACCTACTTATTTTGTCTTTTGTAATTCTCTTGAAATTAATATGTATACTGTTTGAGTAATAATAAGTAATAGTATATTTACACCACAATGATGTAAAAATACGAGGGCATTTTTTTTTAAATGTATTTAATCTTGCTCTTAACATAAAACCCACTTAAATATTGACTCAAAATAAATTCAGACTAAAGTTTCAGATTGAACTAATAGACGCGCTTCACAAAATAAATCGAAAAAATCTTCAAATTTCAGTCTTTTTCGAAAAATCCTCACGTTCAAGTTTATGTTAGCAATTTTCTTTTTAACTGTTCATTTGCTTTCAAAAGATATCATCTGACATCTTGAGATAGAAGTGAAACGCTTAGTAAATAATAATATGTGTGTGTTTATAAAAATACTAGATTCTTCACACGGCTATACCTGGTTATATGAGCACTTTACGCATATACATAGATAGAAATTGAAGTTGCTTAACTAACCGTGGATTAAATTATTTTTGTAATCTATTCTTCTTCTTTCGTGTCGATGACATGTCTTATAGTGAGACTACCCTTTGTCAGCCCAATCGCCACAGCGAGAGCACACTATTTGTAATCTATGAATTTATGAGATATTCACAATAATAATATATACAGCCTTAAATTAAACAAAACTACAAATCAAAATCTATAAAATTCTTCCTTATAATAATATAAATGAGAAAGTTACTTTGTGTATCTGCATGCTTACACGCCAAAACTACTGAACCAATTTGTATTTTTTTTAATGAAATTTGATAGACGGATAGTTTAGAGACTGAGAATGGCCATACACAAAGGTAACTTATTATCCGGGTGCGGGAAATAGGTATCTCTCGTGACGTGTGTCGAACTGCGGAGTCAAAGTAGGGGTCAAAGTACTAGGGTCGTTTTAGTTTTTAGATTTAGAAAATACAAGAAAATAAATCCTTTTCATTATCATAAGCATATTATAGGTATTACAAACATAAGCCGAAATTTTCTAGGCCATAAGTCCCCTTTTTGACAATCTAAAATCTAGACAGGCCCAACAACAAAAGGGCCTAGGTACAATACAATAGGCCTTTGTATACACTATACAGGCCGAAATTCTAGTCAAACCTAAACGTAACCTGATTACCTAGGCTACAGTTAGGGCTTTGCTGATTATAGCCCGAAATCTAGACCTTTTCAGAAAGTCTGAGCCTGTGTATTGAGACTGGATAGAAGTGAGTATTGATCAGCATTGGGATATAATTTGGTCAATTTTCTTGGCAAATTAGGTTATATTAAAACATGAATGACTCGTCGACCATTATCTAAACATAACTGACTCGTTGGTCTAGTAGCGGCGATTTTGAGAACGAAGTGTCGGGTTTGATTTCCAGGTCTAGCCAAAATCTCTTTGTGGGTTTTATAAAAAAATCACAAATCTGCCAGGAATCTGGAAGGTGGTGGTTGTTGGGGTAACAGCCTGATCTTTCCCTGGTTGTGTCGCATTATAAAGAATAGAAAGTGCACCTGTGTTTTTGCGTGCGCTTATACATATTATGTCCTGCGCAGCCGGCTGATCCCCATCTAGATGCCTTTATCATAAGGTACCTACTACTAAAGTATACTTTACTGTCAGCTAAAACACTTGAATTAAAAAACATATATACTTCAACTTCTTTTTGCGCAGAAGAACTCAAAATATTTCCCATCACATTTCACCCACCATCACAAACCCACATAAACTTAACTACAAAACACGAACCCTACCATATAACTTTTTGTTTTATGACCCACGGGTCGACCTTTCAAGGATCGGTCATCTATCTGCACATCAAATCGAGGAACCGAAGAAACTATTGGAAGCATGTTTGATTGCGTGATAACCGTGGAGTACAAAATGTCGAGTGGAGATGTCATAACGGAAAATCCGCTGTGGGTGCAGCGTGAGGGAGTGTCAAACTCATACTGACTAAAACCCATCATAATCCTTCTTAACCCCTATTTCGAACAATTCCGTAGCCCTGACAGGCTTTGGGCCCTGATGGACCCCACTGCTCATAAGCCTTCTTAGAAATCCGCCCATGTTTTGTAAAACCAAATCACCAATCAGTCAAGACCATTATTTCACAGATGTTTCAAGGAACACGAACACCTCGTTAGTTCACTAGTAACGTCGCTTTGATCACTTCTATTGTACATGTCTGACCTACAAGAAGGCGCTTGACCTATCCGCTTTATGGCATCTCCACTGTTTCTTTCATCCATGATGCAAACCATTTGACTTGATATTCAAATGTTTGCGACATATCTTGTAAGGTCGGCTGTAAATCTTTTAGTTTACGTCTAGAAAATCGTGTTACGAGGTTATAGTCCGTTACTCATTTTTGTAGAAGTTTGTTTGAAAGATAGTTTTGTTTAGTTTTTTTGGTTTTAACTTGTCTTCTTTATAGTAATTATTCTTGAAAGTCAAGAAGAAAATCAAACTGTGTACCTACCTAATGTAGACTGTAAACTGTGTACCTAGCTATGCGCTACTCAAAAATCTAATTTGTTGTAAGGGTGTCACCTACATCATTTACTTTCTATAGAAAATAGAGGACAATAATAACCTGAAAAATACTTCTAATGGTTAGCATACGATTAGAGAACACACATATTTAAAAAACAACAGAAGTAGCTTGTCAGCATGGAGTCTGAATTTACCCATATTCGATGAAAATTAACAGACCCGAGACACCTAAACTTCTTTCAACAGCTACCTTTGCCTATATACGAAAAAATAAGGCATCATTATGTAAACAAACAAACAACGTATAAATAACTAAATATATACAGATTGGAGAGGCTGTCGAAACTTTGGAGATTCCTTACGAACTTAAGTGGGCGGGATCAAGAGCAACCTTCCACTACTTGAAGGAATGTGTTGAATTTATTACGTTTTTAGTCATGCAAAAGTATGTAAAGTAAATAAAAATCTTAGTGTCTTATTCTGATCTGTACGTGTATATTACCTAACTGTAAATGTGTAACAACAACTTACACAGTCAAAAGTCAAAAGTCAACATTTTTTATTTCAAATAGGCCTATAAAAGCTCTTTCGAAACGTCAAAGTAGTTAGTTGCACGGTTCCAGAGGGTTGGTCTCATGGAGAAGAACCGACAAGAAACTCCATGGACACTCTTTTTAAAAGAAAAAAAAATAAATTAGAACAGGTTTCTATTTATTTATTTATCTATTCATCTATTCATCTATTCATTTGTATACCATACATACCTACTTTAGTATATAACCTGAAGTTATCCTACTAATATTACGTATAAACTATCTGTGTCTGTGCTCGTTCTGGGAGAACCACTTCCTATAACCGGGTAAAAAGTAGTCTATGTCCTTTCTCAAGCTCTAAGTTATCTGTGTATTGTTTATTTAAATCGGTTAGATTTGGCGTAAAAGTGCGACAGACAAGGAATGCCTCGACAGATAAATTATTAATATTTTAAACGGAAAAAGTCATTTTAAAACACGAATAATCGCTTTAACTTCTTTCCTTTTCCTTACATCAAGAATTTATATACCTTAGATTTTCCAATTCTTTGCTAAAACAAAAACCATGTTTTTTAAGGAAACGCCTTTTAGTACATATGACTGAGAGTTTATTACATTTTGTATTATTGTTATTAAATAACGTTGTTTTTAGGGTTCCGTACCCAAAGGGTAAAACGGAACCCTATTGTTTTCGCTCCTCCGTCCGTCCGTCCGTCCGTCTGTCACCAGGCTGTATATCATGAGCCGTGACAGTTAGAGAGCTGAAATTTTCGCAGATGAAGTATTTTTGTTGCCACTATAACAACAAATACTGAAAACTAGAATTTAATAAATATTTTGGGGGGCTCTCATACAACAAACGTGATTGTTTTGCTCATTTTTGCTCTGGTACGAAACCCTTCGTGTGCGAGTCCGACTCGTACTTGGCCGGTTTTTTTTTTTATTAAATAACGTTGTTTTTTTTTCACAGGTAAGTCAAGGTGTCAACACGAGGTTTGGTAAGCTTATGTCATTACTGTCATTTCTGTATATCCCATTTTCTTTATAATGAAAAATATTTGTAATGTGTTTTTTAAGGAAAATCTTTAAGAAAATGTGTTTTTGTTTTGCCATTTGAAAGTAATTAGTGTCGTGGAAGTTTTGATTGTTATATCACTTCACACATCAAAGGTATTTTCATCGAATACAAAACATGAAAGTTGGCAGCTGTAGTTTCGATGACTGAATAATATGGTACTTTCTAACTGATCTCATGTTGGAGCCGGAACAAGTAAACATAAACTTTTTGGTTTTTGTGTGCATTTATAAAAGCGGTTTTTTCAAGTATATACCACAATAGCATACAGATACTCTTAATTCGAGAAACCTTTTTTTTGACGACGTCAAAAATCATCAAATGATTCCCCTCCCGCTGTGGGTTAGCAGCGGTGAGGGAGTGTCAGACTCTTTACTGACCAAAATCCGTCGTGTTCCGTCGTAGGCCTTTTATGTACCAGGGCCGCGGTAACTCTTTCGAACGATCCCTCACCCCCGGTAGGCCTTGGCCCTACTAGGCCCCACTGGTATCCGTGAAACCTCGGGCTGAAGCAAGTATCACATAATGTTCTTACTCATATACCGAATTCATGATGATAACCCAATTTTACTATATCGATAAATAAAAATACAACATACACAAACTCAAATAAATGTTCTTGAAAGCAGAAATGCTTTTCCAATGTACATTTAAATCGTTTATCAGTTTTGTACGGAACGGGTACAATATTTCAAAATGATTAATTGATAGCAACACTGGGAACTGTCGATGAGTATGTATTCCGTTCACCATTGGGAGTTCTGCTGAACGGTTCATCATTTTTTCATTTGTATGAAGCTTTGAGAATTCAGAGATATATGTGGAAATTATTTTGTGATGATTATTGGTTACTGAAATGTACTGAACTGGTATGATACTGAATGTATGTTGAATATAATCTCTAGAATTGAGGGACTAATTTAACTTGCCTAATTTCAATAAAAGTTACAACGACTTTGAGTGAAAATCGTAAGTTTAAAAATATTGTATATGATTAGAATAGGATTCCATCCTAAAAACGCTATAAAAATCTAGTAATTGAATTTGACTTTAAATATTATTATATCTTTAAACCCATTTGTAAAGCGTAATATTCACAAAGTACATACCTATAGGCGTAAAAAATATCAACCTGAGTATATTAAATGAATAAAGCGTTAATAAATAATGATTTGCTTAATGACCTCTTTGCATGTTTGTAATTAACATAAAATTTAAATGCATGTCTAAATGAAAATACTTATGTAAACAAGTATAATTTGTTCGTGTTAATAACGATTGCATTTTATGGTGGGGACTATTATTTTATGTCTATACTGGATGGTCAGCGTCAAAAGTGTCTAAAATCGATATTTTTTCAAAAAAAGCCTAACAGCGTAAAGAGTCATAATTTGTTAACAACACAGAAGCCAAACTTAGAATATAATAAAATATAATTGCTTGAAATATTGTAACTATTATTATTTATTATTTACTCAGCAACTTAAAAAAAAGTAGATGAATAATCTCGTAAGTCGTCGACGACTCGGTGATTAGCAGTTTTGAAAAAAAAAAATTTTCAGCTACTTTTGAACCTGACTGTACCTACGTTAATTGCATTGCTACAAAAAATATAACATTCAACAGTAGTTCCTATCACTATTTATGTAATTAAAAATGTTTGAAATAACTGTTATTGAATTTAAAAAAATATTTTCTTATACGATACGAACGATATTAAATACTTCAAAATACAACCACCTTTGTATTGTCAAAGAAATGGCATGTTTATTTAAAAAAAAATGTTAACTATGGTTTCTTCTTAAGAATAAAATAAATATTTTGTAAGAACAAAAAACGGCATACCTTTAAACACAAATAAAATGCTGAAGGAATTTTCAGTCACAGGTAGAATAAAAGAATTACCCCCATTAGTCAGAAGAAATGCAGACTTATACAATATACAGAAATGTATAACAACCTAGATTGGCAATCTGATACCAATTTCTATGCACCAACACACCGCGCAAACCAACCCTCATAATTTCAAAATACCACCAGTTCAAGGTCACTCCATTCATTTCTCATGAAAAACAAACAAAAATAGCCATTCTATAATTACCCTTGCCGCAAAAAAAATCTACCCCTTTTACCCAGAATACTTGATGAAGTTGCTAATGCATTTTCTAAAGGTCACCTTCATGGAATTAATCGGTTTACAGTCAGTCCATGGAGTACAAAATTACTGGTGGAGATGTCATAACGCAAACTCTCCTAAGAAAGTAGCGTCGCTAAAATGCGGGTGTTCAGCGGAAGAAAAACGTCAGTGCACCTTCTTTGGAACCAGCCCATATTTTTAAAAACCAAATTACCAATTTTCATTATCAATCTTTGCCAGTTTTTTATTTTTATTTACATTTCATTATTTTAACAATAAAAATTTAAAAACTATTCTAGTAAAAAATCTAGTCCACATTTTTACAAAAATAAAAAAGGGAAAAGTTAAAATAAAAACTATGTACTTTGCCAAATTGAACACGATTTGACTTGTTAGTTTTAGCGTAAGTTACTTGACCTACAGTGACGCGCCTGACCTACTTACCTTATAACATCTCCATTCATCTTTCCTTCCTCCGTGGTCAGGGCAGCCATTCATTAAACTTGAAGTTAACTTCGACACGACAAATACACATTGGATGATCTTATCTATGGTAAGTACATGTCTAGCTATAGTTCAAGGGTTCCTAAGAATTGTTAAGCACGTGTAATTTAAATTGGAACTATATTTCTTTCGTAGGGCAGGCAAAGCTGGCAAATTATGTTAATTTGATGTAATTTCAGACAAATGTATTCATTGTTTTTTCTTCTAAAAAAATAACATGCGTCTTTAATTCTTATTATCAACACAATGATAGGATTCAGCCTCACTTCTATAGTACCCTTGACAAGTCAAATATGTTTCGGAAGGCACGTTCAATTAGTGGATCCCGGCTGTAATTTTTTGTATATTTTTGACATTCATTACGGGTAATCAGAGGCCAAAACGTTTGAGTAACTTTGTTGAGGAGGCCAGACAGTCAGTCGCTCCATGTTAAAAATACTGGTACGTAGCACTGCATACATTTAGCCACAAAACCAACCCCAACGCAATTCGAAAAAGTCTAAACAGATGATGAATTCTTCTACAAAGTTCAAACCATTATCCTGCATACCTAATTAGTACTCAATCATATGTCTTAAAAAACCTTTAAAAATTCCCAGCAGATAACCCAAGATTCGCAAATTCGATTAAACATCCGATAGACGATAGCAACGTACTCTTTTATTTGCTTTCATTCAATGGTCTAAGGAGTTTTTAAATCGTTTTCTCGCTACTATTTATTACCTGTCGATGGAAACGTGATCGATAAGGGAGAATTAGGCTGATTACATAATAAAGATTTGCGATTTTATCCGCCTTTTATCAGAAAAATCTTACACATTATCATTGTATAAATATGCTTTCGAAGTGCCTATTTTCGCTGTTGTCCCGCGGTTTCATCCGAGTCCTGGGAGAACTACTGTCTGTACCTGGATAAAATATAGCTCATGTTACTCGGGAATAATGTAGCTTTCCAACAGTGAAAGAATTTTTCAAATCGGTTCAGTAGTTTTGGAGCCAAAGGGAAGTACAATGTTCCATAATATTAGAATCTACGGTTTTTTTTAATTACGACACACATAGGACATCTTTAATTATTTGTAGTTCTATCTTTTGTAGACCACAAAAAAACACAACTCCACGCTTAAACATCAACCCAAAATCTGATTTAAAATCGCAAGCAAATCGCTAGTGCGCAGCCAACCTAAACGGTCTCATTAGGATGCTCTCCTAGTACGGCGGAGCCACGAGCCATGAGCCATGAGCCACGAGCCACGTAGGCAGCCGACAGCGAGTCGATATTTTGTCGGTATCCTGATTTATAACTGCGATTACCTCCTTAGTATACCCCAATGGGGAAAAAATGGTGGAATTGCGAATTAGGACTAAGTTGCCTACTGTTTTAGTGGGTCTATTAGTTGGTGGGTGATTTTGGGTAAAAATGTTGGTTATTTTATCTAAATGCTGTATAAGAATATTTGTGTGTCTTTGGTGGTTGTTGTTCGTGTGTCTAGAAAACAGATTTTGCCACCGGTGTCATCAAAGTGTAGTTTTGTTTATCGCGATCTGTTTAAGATCCGGTGGAGATCATTTATTTTGTAACTATATTTGTAATTTATTGTGTGTTTCGTCTATTTACAATACATGATGTATGATGTATTATAGATATTGTAGCTTAAGATCAGATCAAATTATATGGCATTCGTGTACCGTATACCGCTTGTATATCCAGAAGAAAAATATAATTAAAAATACGAAACCATGTCTACACTTTAAGATGTTATAGAAGATCGAAATCGGAAGAAAACCTTAAATAAATTTTATACCTGGCTTCCATGTAAGCCTTAACATTGGAACTCACTGGTTTCATAATATTTTATTTCGCGCGTCTCAAAAAAAATTTTCTTCGTAGTTCAATGTGTCAAGTGAAACCAAATGTAACAACTAATATCATACAACTATAAATACATATACATTTGATTTAATAACCATTTACTACGATTATCCGGCTCGAAGGACCACTTATTATGTTGCGACGGCGTTATGACTTAAACTTTTTTGGAAATCACTGCGATATTAAGCGTACTTACACATTTATAATATTTTAATTGAGACGTGCCGAGGAGAGAGCAAATTGGCCGCGGCCATCTTGACATTTCTGCCGAAAGTTTTTCTTGTCCAAACGAATCACGGCGTGTGCGTTGTCTATGCGTAACTTCTGGTCTCAACATTGGCTCGCCCGACGGCGGCGTTCCGTCGCACGAACAATGATAATAAAGTTGACGATTGTTAGTGTGGTAACATACTCCCGGCCTTGAAAGCGTCAGGTTTCAAAGTTGAATGACGCCTCTCTCCTTGGCTTGATTTGTAGTATTAATTGTCGGTTAGAGGAAGCGGGCAGATCTTGGAAAATGCCCGCCTTACTACGCCGTCTTGTTTGCGTATATCGGCAACACGAGATATACCGTCCTTCCCAGGGTAGGTTTTCAGTATTCTTCCTAAGCTCCACTTCAACGGTGGCAGATTGTCATCCTTAAGAAGGACAAGCGTGTTCTCTTTTAGGTCATTTTTATGTTCCTGCCACTTGCTCCTGGTCTGCAGCTCTGACACATATTCTTTAGACCAACGCCTCCAAAAGTGCTGCCGTATTTGCTCAACCCTCTGATATCGGGTGAGTCGGTGTTCAGGAACATCGTGGACGTCGGCAGGCACAGGCGCAGTCAGTGGACGGCCAACCAAAAAATGAGCAGGAGTAAGAGGGAGAAGATCAAGAGGATCGGTGGACATGGGAGTTAAAGGACGTGAGTTTAAAATAGCTTCAATTTGCGTTAAAACCGTAGAGTACTCTTCAAACGTGAGATGTGCATTGCCAACTACACGACGGAGGTGATGCTTACAACTCTTAACGCCAGCTTCCCATAAGCCTCCAAAGTGGCTAGCATAAAATGGAATCATTTTAAATTTAATAGTCTGCGAAGTTGCGTATTCTTTAATATCATCAGAACAATCATTTAAGAATTTTGAAAATTCGTTCATTAAACCTACAAAGTTCTTGCCATTGTCAGAAAAGATCTCAATCGGTTTACCACGCCGCGAGATAAACCGCTTGAGAGCCAACATGTAAGCATCGGATGAGAGATCGCTTACAAGTTCCAGATGGACAGCACGCGTAACGAAGCATATAAATAAACAAATGTAGGATTTTTGAACCCTTGCTCCTCTACCTTTACGGTTCAACGTGAACACCGGTCCCGCATAATCCACGCCGCACCGTATAAATGGATAACCAGGGTCGAGACGTTCTTGAGGCAAATTACCCATGATCGGAGTAACCGTGGTCGCGCGTAAACGTGCACACTTCACGCATTTGTGCACTACACATTTTGCGAGATTGCGACCGGCGATCGGCCACCAAGATTCCCTTATTGTAAATAACAATAGCTGAGGCGCAGCATGCATGGTACGGAGATGTTCATGCCGAAAGAGGAGCACGGTAAACCAATGTTTCGCAGATAATAAAATTGATGTTTTTGTTAAAATTAAAATTTTCAGAATTTTGTATTCGTCCACCTACTCTTATCAAATTGTTTTTGTCAAGAAATAAATTTAACTTAAGCAATTGCGCATTTTTCTTTATAACCCTTTTGTTACTAAGCGACTCGCAAACATCGGGAAAAGATTCTTGTTGACTCAATTTAGCCAAAGCAAGTTCCGCATATTCGAGCTCCGTGACGGTTAACAAGCCCGTTCGCCTATTATTTCTATTGCGCGTATTATAAATAAATCGAAATAAATAAGCAGCAGAACGCTTCAATCTTAAATATTGAGAAAACTTGGAAAATGGAAATAAACTGTCATCAATTGACTGATTAACTATATGACAAAGAACATTAGACTTTAACTCAGGCAACTCTGAATTGCAATTTACGTTATTATTACTTGATATATTTTTTATATCCAAGTCTATATTGTGTAAAAATTGTGGGCCGTCCCACCATAATGATGAAGAACTAAGTGTATCTAAGTATACTCCTCGCGACACTAAGTCCGCAGGATTATCTTTGCCAGAGACATGTCTCCATGGGTGCTCCTTGGTTAGGTCATGGATCTCTGCCGTTCTATTCTGGACGTATGTTTTTAGTAAATTAGGAGGCATACCCAACCATCCTAGAACAACAGTGGAATCAGTCCAGAAAACGACATTATTGACTGTAGAACGTAGAGAGCCAATGACTTTGGAATATAATCGCGCTCCTAATAACGTGCCACACAACTCCAACCTAGGTATAGTTGTGGGTTTTGTAGGTGCGACCTTACCCTTAGCGCATAACAAGCGCACCGTAACGACAGACTCACTATTAATAGTGCGGACGTAAACACAGGCACCATACGCTACCTGCGAGGCGTCAGTAAATATATGTAGTTCAGTATGTATTGGGTCACAACACATAACATATCGCGGTATACGTAGATTGCCAAGCGAAGATAAGTTGCTAGTAAACCGGTTCCAGACATAAGCTACGTCACTAGGAACAGGTTCATCCCAATCTAGTTTTAATAACCAACATTTTTGTAACAATGTCTTGGCTATTGTTATAAACGGGCTTATTAACCCTAACGGATCAAAAATCTGGGCTGCGTGCGATAAAATAATGCGTTTACTAATAATAATTGAGTCTGATTTTATTTGCGAATAGTAGTTCAATTCGTCTGACGCATTATTCCAACCAATACCTAAAGTTTTGTTCTGAGTGTTATCGCCAGTTGCGAGTCGCTTAGTAACATTCTGCACATCATTAGGGTTCGCGCGGTCAAAGTTAAAAACCCATTTACGTAAAATAAAACATGCAGACTGTAACACGTGACTAGTGCCCTCGCAAATTGCGTTTAAATCATGGATATTGTTCGCTCCGCAAATTAAGTCATCTACGTAAAAGTTATTTTTAATCGTCTCTGCAACATACGGAAGCTCGCAGTCTTCGGCTAATTGTTTTAAACATCGACAACTAAGAAATGGTGCCGACGCGGTGCCATAAGTTACGGTATTTAATTTATATATTTTAACGGTTCTGACGGATCGTCGCGCCACACGATAAGCTGCAAATCACGTTGATTATTATCTATTAAGACCTGGCGGTACATTTTTTCGACGTCTGCACAGGCCACGTATTTATTTTCGCGAAATTTAAGTAAAATTGAAATTAAATCACCTTGAATGGCGGAACCAACCATCTGTATTTGATTTAAAGAAATACCCGAACTTGATACCATTCCTGCATCAAAAACGACACGCAATTTAGTAGTAGTAGCGTTTTCACGAAACACTCCGTGGTGAGGTAAAAAATAATGCGGTGTACTATACGTTTGAACAAGACTCATGTGACCTAAGTCAATGTATTCGAGTATGAAATCACTATACATTTGTTTATACTTGGCATTACGTAGTAATTTCTTTTCTAACGAGTAAAACCGGTTTTCGGCCTGAGTACGAGTGTCGCCCAAGCAATCAGGCGAACGCTTGAATGGCACTCGCACACAGAAGCGCCCGTCAGCCAGTCGCTTTGTTGTTTTGGTAAAATGCTCTTCGCATGCGAGTTCCTCGTCGGTGCCGATATTATTATTATTCACGGCCACCTCCTCTATTTCCCAAAATTTGCGTAAAGATTTATCTAATGAACAATCATCATCAGATATTGATGACTGTGTAAAATTACATGAAACATTTTTAATAGGTGGATTATTTAAACATTGAATTGAACCAGACACGACCCAACCTAACTTTGTATTCTGAAGGTAAGGGCCGTTTATAAGTCGCATTTTACCTTCACAAATAACCTCCCAAAACAAATCCGCACCTATCAACATATCTATCTGTTGACTATCGTAAAACTTTGGATCCGCTAAAGTGATATTGTCCGGTATACTGAAATGATTTATATTCAAAGTTGTTGTAGGTAACTTTGATGATATTTGCGGGAGAATTAAACACTGAACACGCGAAGTGAAACTTCCATTTCGTGACCGAAACTCAATAGTACAGGATTGCGAACACTGTGTTATTAAGTTTCCGACACCATGTATATTTTGAGTGGACTGTATAATTTTAGGTTTTAATTTCTTTATGAAAAATTGCGAAACAAATGAACGTTCACTTCCGCTATCCAGTATAACGCGCGCTTTATGGTATTCACGTTGTATTTTTATTCATTGTAAGGAGTTACTATGTGTTATATTACTAGTGTCAAGCTCTGAATTGCTAACAGCTGATTGCTCACTAGATGTCATTGACCTTTTATCCTTACAGTTAGCAACCTCACAAATTAATGAATTGTGTTTTTTGTCACACTTTCTACACGGACCAAAGACACAAGTACCTACAGAATGGCCGGAACGCATACAGTTTATACACAAATTCTTGTCTTTAATTATTTTTAATCTATCTTCCGCACTTAAATCAAGAAAACTTTGACAAGAATACAAAGGGTGTTTTTCATTACACATTAAACAATTTTTATAGAACTTTGTAGACTTAGATTGTGATTTATTGTTAGATTTATTAGTAACTACATTACAATGAACTTTAGATGTGGAAATATTATTTGTTTGTTTTTTATTTTCAAATCCACTGGTTGTATTTATTTTGCTATGTGATACTATGAGAGTCTCTAATATTTCAGCTTTATTCCTAAGAAACTGTAATAAATCTTCCAATTTAATTATTGACTTTGAATTATTACCAGTGTTTAAATTAATTCTATGTTCCTCCCAGTCACGCTCCGTGATGGGGTCTAATTTGGAAACTACAATATATATCATTAATGTATCCCAGTGCTCAGTTGGTTCACCTAATAGTTTTAATGCACGGAGATTTTTCAAAATATTGTCAATTAGTTTTCTTAATAACACCGGAGATTCTTTTGTTAATGCTTGAATTGTGAACATGGACTTTACATGATTGTGAACCAATTGCCTAGTATTATCAAACCTATTGATTAACAATTCCCATGCAATGTTATAATTGTCAGCGGAGAACTCCAATGATTCTATTACAGCTTTAGCGCTTCCTTTAAGTGCGGATTTCAGGTAGTGAAACTTTTGAATTTGTGTTATACTGCGACAGTTGTGAACTAGTGACAAAAATGTGTCCCTGAACTCTAGCCACTGCTCATAAGCTCCATCAAAGTTAGGAATTGTGATGGTTGGTAACTTTATTTTAGCAGTACTGTTACTCGGCAAATCTTGCAGAGATCCCTCATCAGAGCCTGCCATGCTTTTGACAAGGGCAAGAACCTTGTAGTATTCTTGCTCAAACTCTTCGCGCGATTCGAGCTGCATGTCAATTTCTGACTCAGAACATATATCTTCTATCTTACCTTGAACTTCATTAAAATCTAACAAGATATTTTGAGCACCTGTGACGCGTAATTTTAGCTCTTCTTGCTGTTGAAATGACAAGTTCACGTTTTGAAACGAAGACACATATTTTTTGAAATTAGTAAGCCGACATCTTGTCGATGCACGCTTTTTAAATCTTTTAGCATTTTATCCATTTTATCTGATGATTCCATTTTAGCTTGATAAATAAATGTATTCGGTACTCACGGTATCCAGCGGTTACTTAGCTAACAGGCGTTCCTTATGCGGGCGAGCTGAAGCGTATGCGCATCACCCCACACCGTGCAAGCTTGACATGCGAAAATTTTATAAACACAATGGAAGAAGAACCGAAAATCAGATTGGAAAAGGGATAGGAATTAAATGCAAAAGGAATAGGATAAGTTGGCACGTCTCACTTTGCAGCACACGTTACGCCAAGCCACCACACCACGTGCGTCCATACAACACTTTTCGTAATTATTGTTAATTCGCGTACGATCCGACGAAGAAGGTCCACTTATTATGTTGCGACGGCGTTATGACTTAAACTTTTTTGGAAATCACTGCGATATTAAGCGTACTTACACATTTATAATATTTTAATTGAGACGTGCCGAGGAGAGAGCAAATTGGCCGCGGCCATCTTGACATTTCTGCCGAAAGTTTTTCTTGTCCAAACGAATCACGGCGTGTGCGTTGTCTATGCGTAACTTCTGGTCTCAACATTGGCTCGCCCGACGGCGGCGTTCCGTCGCACGAACAATGATAATAAAGTTGACGATTGTTAGTGTGGTAACACATATACTCTTTAAATTATTTATTTATTTAATACTTCTGCACATTCTATACAAGGCGGACTTAACGCCTTAGGCGTTTTCTCCACTCCTAGTCTACCTTTGGGTGGTGAAGAAATAGCAGCGTTAGGTGCAAGGGTTATAAATATCATATTTAGTGTACAAAAAAAGGAATTATTCTCTAACTACTAAAAGGTTGAAGTGTTTCTCCTACTTTGCCAATTTGAAAAATTCTCTAAGTTGTCAGATATCGATTAAGGCTACTTTTTACCCAGTAGCGGGAAGTGGTTCCCTCAGTTCGCTGGTAGAACAGCAAGTTCCTAATAATTTAAAATGCTCTAAGGTGATTTTTTCACCTTTTCTCACGCCACCGATAGTAAGATCGCTCTTTCCTCTCACGCCTTGAAAACGTTATTTATTGAGGCTCATGAATACAAAGCAGAGTCGACTTGTACTTTTTACTTTCCGCCATTTTTTCTTTCTTTCTTTCTTTATTGTTTGTTTGTTTATGTTTCCTTGAGGGCCACTGTTTGTAGCTGACTGATTTAAATAGGTGTTAAGTGCCATTACTTATGTAAGTGTTAAGAATGGTCGGGGTTTTGTTGTTTTTTGGAGATAAAAATCCTGTTCTGTTTGGTATATGACCGTTGAATTTTTTGGTGTAATCTTTCAGTGTTAGCAAGGTAATATTACCTTGGTGTTAAATGTACAAATTGCATACACACTGCATACTGTTTGTCTGGACTTATACACTAGTATTTAAAACATGAATGGTAGTACGCACGTTACAAAGATTAGGTATGTAGCTGGTAGCAGACTGACTGAAAACTTTGATTGGAATCAAGATTACCTTTAAACTGACTTTAGAATAGTCTATTATTCACACATTGCTCTCAAAACATGCACGCCGGGAAAAAAAAAACAAAAACACATCAGCACCTTACACAGCTAGCTACCAAACATTAGAAGCTGGCAGATAAAATTCGTATGTAGGTACAACAGAACTGGCAGATAAAATTCGTAGCTAGGTAGGTGCTGGCAGTAGCAAGTTGGTTGGCATTGCCAGTACCAGTGATTTATGATGTGCCAGTTCGCCGTGCCAATAAATAGGAATTTCCACGTTATCAGTGGAAGAAATTGCGAGACGGGTTTGTAATCGAAATTGTTTAGTAGGTGTTTTTGGGTCGTTTGTTGTATGTTGGGTTGTTTTTATGTATATGTACTACATGTATAATATTCGATGGCTAGAGAGGTTGTTCTGGACCATAATTATTTTTCGAGAACGTATGTGAAACCCCTGGTGGAAGCTAGTCCATAATAAACTTATTGCCAATGGGCTCCAAGATCGGTAAAACGGTATTGGTTATACGCCTGTGCATATACGAAAAGAGTAAAAGGTTATGATAATGTACGCTGAAGAAAGCGTTTAAAACCGAA
The DNA here is from genome assembly GCF_030705265.1 of Helicoverpa armigera. Classification (NCBI taxonomy): domain Eukaryota; kingdom Metazoa; phylum Arthropoda; class Insecta; order Lepidoptera; family Noctuidae; genus Helicoverpa; species Helicoverpa armigera. The sequence continues at coordinate 2,289,223 of NC_087145.1, read as the reverse complement.
AAAGCGAATTCTTATTCCATCCCCATATACAACGAAGGAATACAGTAATATTATGCTCTACCTTAAATGTAAAATTAACATACCTAAGATAGAAAAAGAAACCTGTAAAAACAAAGCAAACTCATAGTATAAACACACCATACTAATACATAACTTACTTAGACCTATGGGAAATAAAGGACAACTCCCATTGATTGTCATGTCACATTACTGAACTATATACACATAAAACTGATTACTTCTGCTTAGTCAGACGTGACCTTTAGAAAATGCCATATTGTAAGTATTCTTGGTACAAAAAAGGGTAATTTTCTGTGGAATGTGTTATTTAAAAATAGCTTTACAAATGTTGTTTTTTATTAGCTTTTGTGCAAATATGTGACTAGCTTCTGACATTGGTGTAACTCGCATGCTATGGAAACTAATTCATGCACTCGGATAAAAGACAGCCTTTAGTCTTTTTCAGGGGTCAATAAATGGGGTATCGTTTTTATTTCAGATGAAAACTTTTCACTGAAAATTCTTCAGCATAATAATATCAGAAGTAAAACTTCTAGCATTAATAGGTGAGCAAATAGATCTGCTGTTTATTATGAAAAAATCAGAAAATAAAAATTTTAAGCAACAAAGAGAGAGTCGGATTGAATATTGTAGTTACTTAACTAAATTAATAGTACCTACTTACAGTTAAACACAATAGTACTTTCACGTTAATAAGTAAAACGTTAACATATTATTACTGCTAGAAAACATTATTTGAAAAAATATTTTGTAAACAAAAATGCTCGGGTCATCATCATCCTCCGAGCCTTTTCCCAATCACGTTGGGGTCGGCTTCCAGTCTAACCGGATTCAGCTGAGTACCAGTGCTTTACAAGAAGCGACTGCCTATCTGACCTCCTCAACCCAGTAACCCGGGCAACCCGATACCCCTTGGTTAGACTGGTGTCAGACTTTCTGGCTTCTGACTACCCAATTTAAAAATGCTCAGGTGATATTTACAAAATATATTTTTTTCTAAATTGAACTCATAACACTATTTTTCAAACTCCAAAGCCTATTAGTCACAAAAATAAAATTTTATATATTACCATCATTTTGTATTCAATTAATTTACACCTGCACCGTTCTACAAATAACATGTTTTCAAAAAAATTAAACCGAATTAAATAAAACTTTCTCCTTAGTCTGACAAATACTATGCTGAAAACTGCATCAAATTCGGTTCATCCATATACGAGATAATCGCACACAACCATACATGTCAAACTGAGAGCCTTCCTTTTTAAAAATCGGTGTAAATGTTTTAGATCAGTCTGATGTACTGTCGTAAAAAAAACCACAGGTATTAAGAATTTATTCATGAGCAAGACATTCTTCAAATGTCAAGAAAAAAAAACTTCTAGGTTCCAAATGACATTTAGTAACACCATTCGACTAGAATACGTCTGGGCAACTAATCAGAATAAGTACATCTCTCAATAGTGCTGGGATTCGCGGGATTTTGGTGAAAACTCCGGGATTTTTTCCGGGAATCGGTAAGGAAATTAGAGAGGTAGTAAGGCTAGATTAACTATTGAATTCACGGCTTTCAACTGAAGGTTTACAAACAAAGGAAGCTCGCGGTTTATTGGTTAAGACTATTAGGTAATTAGGTAAACAAAAAAATTAAACATAGTTGCCAAAATTAAGGCAGATTTAAAGCGATTAAACTTAATAAAATTAATGCATAGAATTCACAATCCAATGTAAAGAACATATAATACTAAGCAGTTTTTAGTTAAATGTACCTAAAGCTTGATAAAAACGAATGAAACGCGAGGCGTTTAAGTGTAATAATGTACCTAATAGCAATTTAAGTCGTATGATTATTTATAACCCGTGCCTTAAGAAACTCATATTATAATATTCTCACTTAGTCCTAAGCGTGAATTCAATATCTTTCTTATTGTTTTCCAAAAATATATCGAGTCGATAATCTTAGGAAAAAATGTAATGTCCCATCACTATTCTTTGCATAACTTAGCTGTATAAGAATGAGAGAGCTTAACAATTTCTTGACGTTTTTAATGCATTCTGACTTCTAGTAAACAGATAATAATGTTGTTTTTTCATTGCTCCTGACTCCTGACTTCGTTTAAAGTAGTTGAAGCTTTGTCATCGCTTTCCAGTTGCACATCGTATTTTGGAGAGTAGTAATTTAATTATTGAAGTTTGATACAATAAGATATTTTTCATTTTGTAAAAAAATATTCTGAATTATTTATAGTTGGTATTATGTTCGTGGGGGATTTTGTATATTTGAATAAAAAAACTTTAAACTATTAAATACAGAAATAAATGTGTTATTTTATCTATCCATTTATTTCGGTCCCATATCATACCATATCATATTTGAATATACCCCTGTACACTTCAGACTGTGTCGACCGATAGTCGGGCCGAAGGTTATTTTACTACCATTCATTTCTATACAGATTAATGATCCTAACCAACTACCCGCCGACTAAAAGTTTGCAGTGAGCGGATCTCTAAACATAACTCAACTAGGAACAAACAAGAGCTTGAATAAACAGTTTCCACTCCTCATGTTTTCGAGAAAAAACTCTTCAAAATAAAATAAAAACAAACGAGCTGAAAAGAACATTCGCACTTTTCAGAATCAAGCTGAAAACAGTTTTTATTACTTAAACTTTTGAAAATCAAAACTCTGGCTAGCTTCCTTATCTTTTTAGAGTTCCGTACCCAAAGGGTAAAACGGGACCCTATTGTTTTCGCTCCTCTGTCCGTCCGTCTGTCTGTCACCAGGCTGTATCTCATGAGCCGTGATAGTTAGAAGGTTGAAATTTTCACAGATGATGTATTTCTGTTGCCGCTATAACAACAAATACTGAAAACTAGAATAACATAAATATTTTGGGGATCTCTCATACAAACAACGTGATTTTTTTGCTCCTTTTCTAAGTATATATTGGTACGGAACCCTTCGTGCGCGAGTCCGACACGCACTTGACCGGTTTTATTATTTGCTTTTCTTTAGCCAGATCTCTGACAGTCTTTGCAAAGATAATCCTATTTTAATAAAACTTTCTACCCTTTAAGCTGCAATTTTATTTAGTTGGGTAATATTTCCGCTAGGGCACGGTCCATTTAGAAGATATAAGTCGGGTAAGATATGGCTTTTTCTTTTATTTTATAATTCCTTGCATTCTCTGACTTTTTTTATTTGCAGTATTAGGTAAAGCGAATTCCAACCAGTATTTGTGAATAAGCTGTCTAAACTGACTTTGGCACATCAATGACAAAATAGGCCATTTTTCTTAGCCTGAACTGTCTCACAGCTGGGAAAAGGCCTTCCTATTTTGTCTCCACTCCTCCCAATCTTTCGAGTGTTCCCACCATTAAATAGGCACTATGCTTGCTAATATTATTAATGCCGTTACTATTATCTTTATCTGATGTCATTCCTATATGCCTTTGTAGCATTTTAACCGACGTCGAAGACATTGGAGGATGCCCAAAACCGGGATGGTTGGCGCTTATTAGGACACCTACGTTTTGTGACAGCAATAGGCCGATGGCTATATTTTGTGACTACACGACATGCCGGACTGCTGAAACTGAGGTCTCGGGTTCGATTCCCGGTTCTGTCGACATTTGTGTGATGAGCATGCTTGTTGGCCGTAGTCTGGGTTGTACAGTATGTATTCTTCTTTCGTGTCGATGACATGTCTTACAGTGAGACTACACTTTGTCAGCGAGAGCACGGCCGGATGCACTCATGAGGTCCTGCCGCGAGCAAGTTTCAGTATGTATTTATAAATGTGTATATATGTATGTAGCTATATGTAGTTTATCGGTTGTGTTAGCACCCATATATATATTATATTACAAATCTAAGTGATTAACCATAATTTAAAAAAGCTCTGATTCATTTTATATAGAGGTGCTTCTCAAAAACTCTCGTGTGTAAGGGTACTTGTTCTCATCGTGTCAACATTGACGCTACGTTGCTTCTTAAACGAAGCCTAGTTTTCGGAGATCACTGTCTTTTATTTTGAGAAGAGAATTTTGCAAAATAATGAGATGAAAAAGTGGATAAGACTGGCTTTTGAACTGGGTAATGATATAAGATCTTTGACCCGTTTTTTTTTCGAGTTTTTAGTTGACTCTGGAATTTTCAAAATAATAATTATGCTAACAAGCCGTTTCTACCGTATTCGGCCACGTTTAGCGAAAACTACTTTCAATGCCTGTATTTTAAACAGGGGTAATGTAGACCTTCGCTAATAAGAAAAGCTTTTACTAATAAAAATCAATTTAGTAAAATACAAACATCGAAATCGAGAACCTCCTCTTTGGAAAGTCGGTTAAAAATCGCAGAAAAAAACTAAAACTAAAAACTGTTTTACAAAACGTACCTATACCTATAACTATAATCCGATGTTGCTAACTAGGATACTAGGATACTCGTAAATTCCGAACTAGTTTGAACAAGAACTCTTTACACTATTCTGAACTACTTGAGAACTAGGTAGCTACTATATTTTTAAAGGCACATCTCGTTTTTCAAGAAATACGCTTGAAAAGGAAGAAACTTGAAGTTATTGATGCAGTTGCTCTATTTATTACGTTTTACAAGTTGTGAGTTGTTAACCTTAATAGAAATACTTGTAGTTTTATCCATTTGCCTAGGTCGGCTTCGGCTCAGCTGAATCCGGTTAGACTGGAAGCCGCCCCGAACATAGTTGGGAAAAAAGGCTCGGAGGATGATGCCTACGTCGACTTCGAGTCTAACTGGATGCAGCTGGCTGTCAGTGTTTAACATGAAGTGACTGCCTATCTGATCTTCTCAACGCAGTTACGCTTGCAACGAAATGTCAGGCTTTTTTTGGCTTCTGACTGTCCGTCAGTTGCACAAAGCTCCATTAAAGTTAAAGCGTCATTAAATATATTGCAGTCACTTTTTGTCTTGTTGACAAAGCAAGAGTCGGCAAATATATCTAAAGAAGCTGTAACTTTAATGGACCTTTGTTCAACTGAAGGTGTGTATTGTAGACAGTAATGACTGAGGTAAGGTAAAGGAAAATATCTTGAAGAAACTTGGCCTTAAAGTCTGAAATCGCTAAATAAGCAAGAGTGTTTATTAACGCTCATTTCTTCTCTGTATGACAAGAAGCCAGTGGCACAGTAAAAAAGCTAACAACGATAATGATAACTACCCTTTCCCAAGTCCTCTACCTACGTGACCAGCTGGAGCCAGCTTTATTCTGAATCTACAAATTATGCGGACTGTTCTCCCAGCGTAAGAAAACTTCAGAGATTTGTCCCAACCAGGATGAAGACTTCATCCTAATGTGACTAGTTTGAACAGTACTTTAGTTTGAACACGGAGGAAGGAAATATAGCGGAGATGCCGTAAGGACAGTAGGTCAGGCGCCTTCTTGTAGGTCAAGCAACGTACGGTAGCTAACGAGACCTTCGGGTACCTTGTCAAATCAAACCAATCACAGTCAAATTCGAAGGTTTTTATTTCATATAGACCTATCACAGGTACTTAAGAAACGTCAAGCTAGTTGCAAGGTTCCAAAGAGTGGGTCTTATGGAGAATCAATCTGTCAAAGATTGGTCTTGATTGATTGGTGATTTTATTTTGAAAATTATAAGCGAGTTTTTAAGAAGACGTGTAAGAGCGGAGCTTGTGACTTTCCTCGTCGCCCGAATACCTGCATTTTGGCGCGCTACTTTCTTAAGAGATTTTGCGTTATGACATCTCCAATAGTTTAGTTCTCCGTGGTTTTGAATAAGTAGAAATGCGAGTTAGCACTTTAGGGGATTTAAATTTTGTACGCTATTATACTTATGGGTGGTTAAGATGAGGTTTATGTTTATTGCTAATTGTGTTAGTGATTCATATCTATTGTTTAAATCTCTTTGGTACAAGTTTGAATGCAGTAAGTTTCAAGATATAAGTAAATGTTTCCCGCGATTAGACTTAGGTCGCGGGATAAACATTTTCTGCAACTGAGGAATAAATAGCCTTTGTCCTCTCTCTCTCAGGACTTTTTTTAATCGATGGCAAATGTCCTCCCGCTGTGGGTTAGCAGCGGTGAGGGAGTGTCGGACTCTTACTGACTAAAAATCCATCGTGTTCCTTCGTAGGCCTTTCATGTACCAGGGCCGCGGTAACTCCTCTCTAAATAAGTATTTTTCGTGTTAAAGTGCGACAAACAGACAGAGTGACTTTCGCATTTCAATATTATAAAGGATGATGGATAGTTTCTTATAGAATTTGTTAGCCCTGAATTTTTTACATCAAGTTGGTACAACCGAGTGCACAAAAAAATAGCCCTAAAATAGAAACACATTTTTTTCCAGCGTATTCAACGGTTACGTAAAAATGTTTTGTGTGTCACTGTAAAATAAATAAACTAACTGTGAACCACCAATATAACGGTGGTTACGTTAAACCTACTCTTATTTGTTTTCGATTGTTCCAAGCCACACGTTGATAATAAAATTGAATATGCTATGCCGCAAAAAACAAAGGTATATATGTGTGTATATTTAAATGCATGCATGTGTAATGTTGAAATTGGAAAAAATATACGAGGTGCTGTTTTTGTATAATCAAACGGATTGTCCTAATATTATAAACGTGAAAGTCTCTACTTATGTATGGGTGGGTGGATGGCTGTTTGTTCCTCTTTCACCCAAAAACTATTGAATAGATTTTGATGAAACTTGGCAGTGATATAGCTTTTATATCAGAATAACATATCATCATCATCATCATCATCATCATCATCATCAGCCTATCGCAGTCCACTGCTGGACATATAATAACATATAGGCTATTATTTATCCGGTTACAGGAGGTAGTTCCTTCGTTAAGTGGGTAAAAGCGCCAGTGGATGCTAGTTATCAAATATAGCCCAGTCAAATTATTATTAAATCTCAATATGAAAGCTACAATACTAGTATATACCTTCGTTTTAGTGACCCACACATTTCTGCCTAACCTTTTCTAACTGTGATGGGGTTGCCTTCTATTCTATGTCTATCTAGGTTGAAGCTGAGTATTAGTGTTTTACTCTCTTCAACCCATTCACCCGGGCAACCAGATACCCCTTAATAAGACGTGTTTATTCTAGCCTTAACTACCTGTAATGTCCGCCAAACATCTTCGTTGTTTGGTGAAGTTTTAAACTACGTTTTTGTACTAAAAACCCAGTTAGTTTTGAACACTTACTCTCTTTAGAGTTATATTCTACAATGGCAGCCGTGACGTCATACTAGGTCACCCAGTGAGGCACAATCAACCCACTATATAATATTCATGCGGTTTTTACCGAGTTTTTGTGAAATGTTTCGACGTTTAATATGCAGAATGATGATTTGTGCTCTGTTTTTTTTTATATGGTAAACTGTTGAGTTATTAGGTATAGTGAATTATCATTAGATCCTTAATAATCCATAAGAAAATATAAGACATTTGTGGTATTCTCCTAAACTGCTCGAGTAAAAATAAAAAATAATTGTCTAAATTATTTTTCATAATCATGTAAATTGTCTCATTAAAATGTTATCGTTCGGGTGTGTACAGTTTTTACTACCTATAAAGAAAAAACATAGAACTTAGTGCGTTTTTAAATTGTATATTTGTCATTGTTTTTTCAATCAATTATATATTTTTCAAGTTGCTATATAGACAAATTAATTTTTTTCTATATTCGTAATTTATTCATTTTCACAAATAACATATAAAAATATTTATACATAACTTAAACACAAACTTTTTAAGAAATGGACACCAGTACATAAGTCATACTTTAAAATTTACGTACACAATTTGAAATAGTATCGTATTTAGAAGATTATTCTGAGTGAAATAAATTTATAGAGGCTCATAAAAGCAACGTGAAACGTGAATAATGGTCTGTTTCAGTAATACTTCAGATGAATGTAACTGAAATATTTTTGATGTAAGTTAAGTATACACTAAGTTTGTATGTACTTTCTAAGTTATCTTAGACACTAATGGCTGATAAAAAGGTGGAGGAAGACATCTTGAGGCAACCCAAAGTCTGAAATCACCAACCCGCATTGAGCAAGCGTGGTGATTAATGCTCAATCCTTCTCCGTGTGAGAGGAGGCCGCAGCCCAGCAGCGGGACGATAAAAAGGCTGTAACAAATATACGATGATGTCCTCCTAGCCGATTATCGGCTACGGCGGCTGTTCTCATGTAAGGAGATTAGCCAACTACGCAGGACATATTATAGTGCACGAGCATTTGCGCAGACACAGGTGCACTCACTATTCCTTCACTCTCATAGCCCGATGGGACGGTAATCCGACACGACCGGAGAGAGATCAGGCGCAGGACCGACATTTACGTGCTCTCCGATGCACGGGTGTATCAATCACCAGCTTCCAGGCTCCGGGCTGCTCTGTGAAAGTCTTCTAAAACCCACAAAGCGATTTCGGCCCGACTCGGGAATCGAACCCGAGACCTCGTGCTCAGCAGCCGCACTTGCGACAGCTAGACCAACGAGGCAGGAACAAATATACACTAATATACTTAAATGATAAATTGATCTAGACTTGTCTATGAGTACTAATGTAGAGTATGTAAGCTGAAGAGTCGGTTTGTAACTACGCGCTTGTCTCGAGAACTACTGGTCCGATTTGCAAAAATGTTAATCTTAGAAAGCCTATATATGCACAACGGCTATAGGCTCTTTATCCGGGTGCGTAAGGTTTCCATGGGATGCGACTTAAAACGCCGCTGGAGTATTTACAGAAATACTTCAGTATTTGTTAGTGTACATATGTAGGGCCATATTATTTAAAGATCTGTACGTCATCTCTAGTTTAAAGTCAAAATAACTCATAAAATACCAAATAATTTTACTAACTTACATTACTATCCTATAAAACAAAAAACAATCTCTTTGCAGCTCTTTCAAAAAAGAAAAAAACAAAACAGCATCTGGAATCCACATTGATCCTTTATTTCCATTTGCAGTCACAAATACCATTCCTATCATACATTACGACCTAGAATCCATTTTGTGATATTTGTTTTTTAATTGGCGAGCTCAAATCACGATTGGCAAAGCTCCCGGGGTCCCAGGTCATAGGGTCAGAGACCAGCCAATAGAACTTGTGGGACGGCCATTTTGGATTTATTCCAAAAATTCTGCAAGCAATCTCTCTAGTAGTGTGTCTTGTAAATGGGTGCAATTGATGCGATGGTTTGTATGGGGTTTTAGTTGGGATGCTGTGCTTGATGAGGTCAGTCTTTGGATGGGTGGCCAGGAGTAAAAGTTGTTGATTATGATGAAAGATTCTTGTAACGTTCTCTTTTATCAGTGTAATTAAATAAGGTACTTCATGATCACTTGTAATATTAAGCTATATTCCTGCTGATTATAGTTATTACGGATAGTCAGAAGCCAGAAAGCGTAGCAACTAGTCTTTCAAAGAGTTATCTGGTTACTCGGAAAACTGGGTTATGAAAATCAGATGTCAATTGCTCCCTGTAAAACTGGAAGCCAAAGCTACCACATATGACAGGAGGCTAGGCAGATGATTTCTGCTGGATCCTCTCTTAACATAGTCTTCTTTTTGTCTAAATGATCTACTATGCCATCTACTATATCATCAACCAAGAATATATTTAAATCTCCATATATTAATTAAAAATCCCAACTAATAATAATAACAAGCACTCAACAACAATGTTCCAACATAAAATATGAACAAACTAACCAACAAAACATACGCCACATAGCTTTGAAACTACAACTGAACAGTTAAATAAATAAAATTAACTATTCTATGTTAAATGGGAACTAGTTAACAAATGTACAGAACTATCAGCTGTTTAGTTTTCTTAGTTTCTCTAAATGGTTTCTAAGTCCTAGATCTTCGTACGTAAGGGGAAAATGGAGTGAAAGGAACTAACTTGCTGCATTAAGAATGAAACTTAGTATAACATTTATAACGAGCTTTGTAACATAATAATTGCTGTTTACTATGACTAGCTAGTCCCTAGTTTCGTCCTGGAAACGTCCTGGTAAAAACACTATTCTTTTTCAGCCTCCAGACATTTTTTTTTTCTTTCATTTTTTGTTTTTCATTTCATTTAAAAAACAGTTGAGTACTATTTTAAGGTATAACTATTAGGAATTTGACGCTATAAACTTATGCGTTTCTCAGAAAAATGCTTTTATATTTTAATTTACTTCTCAAGAGGTCCGGAACCCTACAAACTCAACAGACTTTCTTAACACATTTGGAAACAATCTCAAGTACCTAAACAGTACACTTGCATGTCCATTTAGTTTCGTTAATTGCTTGCAAAGCTTAAATCTTCACACATTGGAGACAGATGGAGTGGAAGTGGAACTTGTAGAACTTTAGCACAAGTCTTGGAATAGGCTCTTGGCTATTCGGCGTAACAGTTTTGAGTTTGGTTTGTGCTTAAAGAGCTATTCAGATAGCTACTATTATTCAGATGGTATGAATGTTCTAGGACAGCTATTTAATATTTTTTCCATAAAATATTATCAGCAACCCGCATTGAGCAAGCGTGGCGATTAACGCTCAATCCTTCTCCGTGTGAGAGGAGGCCGCAGCCCAGCAGTGGGACGATAAAAAGGCTAAATAAAAAAAATACAATGACGTTGAACACACATGCTCTTATAATAAAAGCATTATCTGATTCCCGTGGTTTCACCAGCATCCTAGTAGTTCCTGAATTGAACATGTTCAAGCAAACAAACATACTCTTCAGTTTTATAATCTTAGTATTAGAACATGGATAATGTAGAAACTATTTACAGTATTTTTGATTGAATATCTCCAATTGTTTGTGGCTTCATCAAATCTCCAATCTTATCTGTTAAGGTAGCCGACAGCCTTAATAACTTCCCTGTCCCATGAGTCATATGTGATACACACCGATTGTTTAACTATTGCGTCTACATCGTGGACAGTGACGTGGCTAATTAACAAATAAACCTATTAATGTGTAACATATGTCTCCGTAGTCAAAATATACCTACAAATTATGATACCAAAATTACGACCCTCCCAAACGCTATTGCAACGCCAACAAAGTTTATCATATAACAACCCTATACCAATTCCGGGAACCGAACCCACGTAACGTCTGCAGCTAGCAAGTCATTTGCCAAGACCCTTTGATGTGCTCCGCTTTTGAGTTCACTCATATCTGTGTCAGTTTCAGAAACTTTGATTGTCAGAAATAATTTTAATTTGTTGGCTGGTAAAAGGGTGGTTGGGTATGGCTGTGTGCGTGTGTGTTTGTTACGGCTAAAGATGCATGTGGTACACCTAGATTTAGCCGGCTAAAGGTTGTTGTTTCCTCGTATTTTCGGTTAAACCTAGGTGTAACTGCACTTTCAGGTTTATAAGGAACATCTATGTATACTTTATGAGAGGTTAATTGGCATAGTAAGGTATGTTTGCAAGACAACATATGTAAGTATTTTTAATGGAACTTATGTAAAATATTCAATCTGTGATCCCAAAACAGAGGATAGATAGCTTATAAAAATTCACCGCTGCATCTAGGATAGCTATGGAAAACCAGTTTTTGCTCAACAAATGGTTTAGGAATATAAAAAAATAACACCATATACCAGTAAACGGATTGAAACATGTCCAATAATTCTGAAACATATCTACAAACAAACAGAATATCAAATGCCACTTTAAAATATAGATTTGTCAACGTCATAACCCATTTTATATAGAGCATTGTACATAAACATTGCATAAAGCACTCAAGAGTATTATAGCAATATAACTCTACATATGTGTTTTAAAATTGATCTAAAAGTCTTCATTGTTTTAAATGGGAATGTCAGATCTGTTGCGCTAAAGTCTGAATTTGAAAGCTTTAAACTCTATCCAAAAGTTATCTGGCAGAAATTGCTTTTTGCAACAAGACCACCTTTTACCTTTAGTTAATCTATTGATCACACAAAAAAAATACCATTAAGTAAGTAATTGATATTTAAACTATTACTTGTATTGCTTTTGATTATGGTGAATCATAAGGTAGAAACCAGTGTGTGTGTTCGCTCTTCTTAGTCGTTTCCCTCACTGCTGAGGATCGTGACTCCTTCTGATCTTGTCCACTAGATGTCGCCATTTATTGCGTTCTGTTGCTTGATGCATTGCAACATTCATAGGCATCTCCAGCTCTTTAGTAATTTGGTCAGACCACCGTATGGGACTTCGGCCTCTCGGTCTCCTTCCTTCTACTTTCCCGGTCACTATCAGGCGCTCGCTCCGTGTGTGTGTTCACCAGTGTCATAAGGTAGAAAATCTTTTGAAAAAACATAGATTGATATATATTAATTTTTGAATGTCATGTGTGCAATAAAAATGGTGCCCTATATATTTATCTATCTACGTGATCGTGAGGGCAAAAGAGCATTCTCAAATGTACGAGCGAATGAACATTCCTACGTTTCTGCCCCGTCCCTGACACCCTGACACGGCACTGACCTTTATCCGGGAGAACATATTGAACAAAACCTCACTATTACAGTAGGCACCAATAAATATTTAACCACTTTTATTAAGATTATTAATTCACTTTTATTTGAGTGCAAAACAAATCACTGGGTCAGTTGGCCCCAATACCTCAAACTACGTGTTTTGGAAGTTAACTATGTAATGCCTCACGCGTCGTTTATATTATAGTGAAGACAATAAGAAGCCACCTTCGGACAAACGTATACATAACTTATGGCATACAAACATAAAGCCAAAAGCTAAATTAAAAAATGCCAGGATAATTGGCGCAAACTGTTCGTAGTAGCATTTTTAGATAACCTAAGCTTACTAGAAGGGACTTCAAACAATTTTATAGGAAGTATTTAAAACTGCTAGCTATAGTTCATTCCATGAATGTCTAAATAAAATCTGACCACGTTTTTTCAGCATCAAAATAAGCTGTAAATGCCCTTCATAGCCCTGTAAGCCTCGAGAGCCTCGGAAACCGGGTAAATTGGGACATTATCCGTCCTACGTGATGCTGTGGTGCATTTCGTGGCTGCAAGTGTAACGTCTCTTGAAGAATATTAATGAAGTACTTATACCTAGTGATAGTTAGTAAACATCGTTGTGTAGCTATATGTATGTATCGTGTCGATAGGTATGAATCATTGGCATTGAATTCAAAGGTTAGTGACTGACTAAAATTCATCTTTGTCAAAATTGCCTGAAAAACAGAACTTTTGGAACGTCGAATACTACATGCGTTTTTCAGCGGTTTCACCCTTGTCTCATGGTAACTACTGCCCGTACCAAGATAAAATATATCCCTACGTTACTTGGGAAGAATGTAGCTTGCAATCAAGGGTACAAACAAACAAACAAAAACATTATTCCCATATATAAAAACAGCCCCCAAAAACGTCCACCCTTCACTCAGTCACTCACTCGATGACAAGATTTCACAACAACCATCTCACTCAAACCCAGTCATATACCAGGTTTAACGTACTCGACGGTTAGTTAAGAACTTCCAAGTTTATACAATTAATACTCAGCAGTCTTGTGCAGTTACAATCACAACTTAGTTAATGAGAACGGTTCTGTTACTGTTCAGTTACGGGATTCAGTTACAGGTAACTTATAAGTATTTGGTTAGCTTGTTTGTGTTGGTTTAAAGTTAGTTTAAATGTTTAAAAAATGTATGATGTCCTCCTATCCGATTATCGGCTACGGCGGTTGTTCTTATATAAGGAGATTAGCCAACTGGGCAGGATATATTATAGTGCACAAGCATTTGCGCAGACACAGGTGCACTCTCTGTTCCTTGACTCTCATAGCCCGATGGGACGGCAATCCGACACGAGAGTGACAGGAGAGAAAATGTGAAGTAAATGACTGAGTAAAATTCATGATTAGTTTGATGGTCGATAGTCATTTGTTTTTAGATAGGTAGGTAATGTTGACAATAATTAGTTCATTAATGTATTGCTTTTCAACCTCCTGTTGGTAATTAGTGGTCCCAATTTCATTTGTTATCATAAATTATAAACTACAATGATTGTATTTAGATTTAGAACGTTTTGAATTTTTGGTTATCTGCCTAGCCTTTTCCCAACTATGTTGGGGTCGGTTTCCAATCAAACCGAATGCAGCTGAGTACCAGCCTTTTACATGAAGCGACTACATACCTTACCCGGGCAACCTAATACCCCTAGGTAAGACTAGTTATCATACTTTGGCTTCTAACTACTCGTAACGACTGCAAAAGAGGTAAGTAATTTTCCTAAGTGAGCTTTTGATAACTTATAAGATATTATCCATTGCTTAACTAATGTAAATATTGGTTAGATTAAATCACATCTGTATTTTTTTGATCAATGATGACTCAACATGTCGCCATGTCAGGGTTGCCAGTTGCTAGCACTGATTGTTGCCACGATAAAAAATTGGGACCATAGAGAAAGTTGTATAATTTTTATTACGAGAAATTGTTTGTTGGTTAGCCGTGAGGTCGGGATAATTTTATGATTAAAATCGCTTGAAGGTTACGTTGTTATAAGTAATAATACAAATTATAGTAATTGTATGTCCGTAACAAGTGTGGCAAATATGAAAAATATAACATAAAAGTGTAATATTTTTGAGATCTCAAAGAGACTTCGTTAACAAATATTAGAAGTACAAATAAATAATAATTTTCCATTAAGTACTTTACATTAAGAGTAGTTAATAATATATTAGGAAACAATCTACTTACAGATATTTTAGTTAAAGTTCAGTTAGTTTTCCGTGAATTTGTCGTTCTAAATAATAAGGAAGATAATGTGTTTTTTAGCTAAAAAAACGTGTTTTTTTAAAAGGGGAAAGAAACAGAACGTAAGCAAATCTTCTCTTTTTTTTATAAGAGTAAGACATGACAGTTAGTTCTCCTATATTTGTTTGTAACAAAAATATAAACTTGTAAAGAGCTTGTTAGTTAACTGCGCAAATCTCAAGAACTAAAAGTCCGATTCAAGAAATATTTTAGAGTCCGATAGCCCATTTATCGAAGAAGACTATAGGCAACTTTCATCCGGGTACACAGTAGTCCCCTCTAGACACAAGAAAAACTACTAACACAATACAAAATTAAATTCTTAACTTCGTACAACCCTACTGCAAGTTTTCGAACACGTCACGGCAATGTGCGTGACCTGACCTTTTGTGTTTTTTTTAAGAATATACCCAAAGTAATGTAGCTTTTTACTATTCACCACGACTTTATCGAGAACGACATAAGTATGGTTATTGCTTAACCTTCGAGTTACCCGCAATGCGGCTACCGAGGTATGACAGAAACTTTAATGGCCAGGTAATACGTAAAAATTAAGGAGAAACTAGTACACTGCCGGCCATTTGAATGGTAATGTTAGATTTATTTGGTCGTCCTCGATTTTTTTGCGCGATTTCTGGAGAGAAGTATATTTAAATGTGAGTTAGACTGTCTTCAATTTGGATGGTTGCTTAAAATTGGTAATGCAATAAACGATATACAATGTTTATAAAAAAATATCGTTTTATTTCTTTAATTCACATTATTAACGTTGATATTATTTTCTGCTTGAAAACACTGACTACAGTATCCGCACAAAAAAACAAACACCCAAATTTTTCATATGTATAATTAAACCATGAACCGTAGGTACTCAAATTTCCCGACCAAGCATTTGGTGTTACGTTCAGTATGATAGACAAATACCAAGTATTCTCGGCGTAAACTTGGATGTAGCTTACAAAAGCGACTTGGCACTTGGCAGCCCGAAACTAAGTCAGCGTTCAAACAGAGGGAATCCCAATTTATGTGCGATCTTGGCACAGTTGCTGAGCTTCAGTTATCTTGACTGTTTGACTCGATTTGCGGGAGTCAATTTTAATAGTGGACTGTGTAGAATTGTATCCTTAAAATAGTCACGCAATTTAAAATCTTAAAAATAGGTACATGTCATTTTTGTCATAGTTATTTACATGCTCTTCTTACGGGATATACAAAATGCATTAGCAGTAATTTAAACTAATCTAATAATTTAAACACATAAACTATTACACATAAACAAAATTTAATACGTTCTATTGCGAAATCATTTATTCAAATTAACTGTAAAAAATACATGGTATTTTTATTCTACCTAAATTTCAGAATAGCCAATTAGAAACACTATTTTTGTGCCAGCACTAACCACACGTCATTTGCCAAATTCATTGTATTTTGCGCGCAATTGGGGTTTTGTGTGATTTCTTGCTATAAAAACCACTTGCAGTAAGGGTTATTCACTATCATTGTTTTTTGAATAAATCAATATACTATGGAATTCCTAAAATTAGGAAAACAAAAATAAATCTGACAAGTCAAACTAGAAAGGATGAAAGGATAGTCACGATTTGACATATGTCATGAAAATTATTTCCTAAATATACCTTGAAAAGGGTTTTTAAATTTTTCCTTATAAACGTAGAAGCAAGTAATTTCTTAAAAAAAGACACAGAATAAATAAACCTATTTCGAAACCACGAAAAAACTGTTTTATCAACTTCTCGATAATTACTATTAAACGTTTTTCGTGTCTGAAATCTGAATATGAAATCGACCATCAAAATTCCTGTTCGCAAAACTTTTAATGATTTCACAATCAATCGCGAACAATTTGTGTTTCTATGCATTTTTAACTAGTGACCAATTAATTTTGGCCCGAAGTGTAATGTTGGCAAAAAGTGTGATTAAATGAAAGTTGATGTATGAAGGTAGACGTTTAGTTTTGTTTATTAAATTATGTGGCAGTGTTAATGAAGGTAGTTTTTTATTAAGTTAATTAATATTGGGACGTGGACATTTTTGTACTATGCTTAGTATAAGTTTGCTGGGAAAGTTATTAAGTACCTAACGTAGGGTAGATCTTATTACCAATCTAGGGAGGCCAGATGGGTAGTCGCGTTCAATTTTGATGCCAATGAAATGTGTATAAAGTAACATAATTTTTAAAAATAACAAACAAAAAACCTGCACAGCAACACATTTTCAAAAATTCTGTTGCCAGACAAAAGGATTTTGAATCCTACGCCATTTAAAATTAAACACAGAAAACTATAGCGTTCCATTTTCCAGCTTCTAAAGGTGGAAAAAATACAATTCACTTTATACCCCGACTGTACTAAAACAAGGGAGATTAAAAATTAATTATAAATGGCCCATTATCACCTCCACAAAGGTTTCAAACTGAAATTGCCTATAAAAAACCTGAAGGCCGCTACCTAGGATCCCAACAAATTATTGACCCCTGTCTGTTAAATTTTAACTGTGTTTTAGCAAAGATTTAGATTTAGGAGATTACTAGAAGTGCCAAAATGGGAAGAATCAGGAATCGGAATCAGGCATTTCTTTGGTATCTATGTTAGAAATTCGCGAGACAGCTAATCGAGGTTTTGGATACTCGACACATGTTTCGGCCCTCCAACGGGCATCTTTTAGAGATGTTGACTTATCGATCGTCTTTTTTTTGTGGTGAAATGAATATGACCACCACTAGAGATGTTGGAAGAAGCGGAACGATTTGCGATATTTAAATCCACCAAAGGAATTTTGGGAAAGAGCTTTCCTTTTATTTTATATGTGCTAAAAAGGCGAGATATTAGAAAATATGGCTGGAAACAAAAACCATACCTGCATGGAAAATCTCAACTAATGTATTAAAGAATTGCAGTTTCTGGAAGTGTTCTGTGGCACACCAAGCTATCTAGCTCCTACTAGTCTACTAGTAGTAGTCCTAGTAGTCTAGTCCCCCAACTGCGATTATTCAACATACTCCATTGGTAAAGATTTTCTTATAGGAGCATTTTTAATAATACCTACTTCATTGAAAAAAAGTCCACTTCCAGTATAAATTCTATAGCAGTACCCAGAATCAATTTTATTAAACATCTGTTTGGGTTCCAGTAATTTAATTAATTTCCCTCGCTTCTTTCAGGGTTAGCGGAATCCTATTTTAATTGAATATCAGGTTTGTTTTTGATGTTCATATACTACCCAAATGTTACTATGTACTTCGAGTGAATTCGTTGGTTTTATATAAAAGCGACCCCAGCTTTAGGCTGGTATGTATTTGGCAAAATTCAAAAGCATTTCTTCAAACTGAGCTGAAAATTAGGACTATTTTGAAAGTATAAATTTATATAAATCAGTGCTCCAAAACACTCGTAAAAATACATAATATTTGCCTTATGTATTAATAAGTTAGATTTGTGAAAACCGCATGAAAACTAACTGCCCCTAAGTACCGGGATAAGTACTTCTTCATCATCATCATCATCTCAGCCACAGGACGTCCACTGCTGAACATAGGCCTCCCCCTTAGATCTCCACAGATACCGGTTGGAAGCGACCTGCATCCAGCGTCTCGTCCAATTACTTCTTAGTAAATACTTTTTCTAAACCAACAAGGTGGACAGACGACCTTATAAAGGTCGCCGGAAGACGCTGGTTGCAGGTCGCCTCCGACAGATATCTGTGGAGATCTAAGGGGGAGGCCTATGTTCAGCAGTGGACGTCCTATGGTTGATATGATGATGATGATGATGATGAAATACTTTATCTAATCGATTCAAAAAATAATAATCTTTCCTCTTTATTATATTAGTATAGATATAGTTATACTGTAGATAGAACATCAAAATGGACACATAGGAGTATGGAGTATTGATTTTAGTTCAAATAAGTTTCTTCACTACGAGTACATAATCAAGTTGGAAACTTCTATTTAACCTTCGATGAGAAGGCCATTACCCTACATAGCATGTTGTTATTATGTACTAGCTTTTACCCGCAGTTTCACCCGTATTTTGAAGGTTTATTTTGTGCACAGGGATCAAAATTAGGGTCTACATATCCCCATACCAAGTATCATCACTTTCTGTTAAGCCATTTTGACACACGCCTCAGGCATGTCCGGTAGATTTTTGTTAATACAGTTTTTGACTACTGTGAAGTCAATAGTAGCCACTTTTGGGCAAGTAAAGTTTCATGACAAGACCTGTGGGTATGAATAAATGCGGAAGAAATCACAAGGCTGACTTCTGAAATGCAATGCTATTTGGCGTGAAAGTACATCATTACCATCCTTTGTCCTAATTTCATTTGGGGTCGGAGCAGCATATTTTCTCCATCCATACTCTTCTATCAACCTTCATCACATACGTAACATTCTTTCACACAACATCAGCAATGTCGACTTGCACACTTTGGAGCAACCGAACATAATGTTATCAATACGAATAACATTTCAGTATGTTTTATGTAGATATATTTGGATAAATACGAAGTCCAATACTCGTAGATACCCACAAAACTGTCAGTGTAAACTATTAATGGGTATAAGTAGTCGTTGGTAGTCGTTTTCCTTTTCATTTCGCTCGATTTGCCCTTGTTAAGGGTGACCCTTTTATATTTAAATAGGTTATTTAAGGAGTAGTGTACGCATACTTTATAGGGGTATTTTTCCTTCATGTAGCTTTAGAAGCAGTATATAGAGGTAGTTTCCAATTTTAGAGGAGTTTTAAGGATGAAGATAGACAGTGGTATATTGGTTTTCATATTAGTGTTTAATCATCAGTACTGAATAACTATGCAAAGTTTTATATCTATGCTCCTAACCAATGAGGAGTTCCCTCATAAGAAGACAACACTTTTTCGACATTATGGTCATCAGAACCCCTTTCGCATGAGGGAGTGTCAGCCTCTTACTGACTTAAACCCACCATGTTCCTTCTGAAGCCCTATGTGTACCAGGGCTGCCTTAACTCTTCCAAACAATTCCGCAGCCCCTGTCCACCTTTTAAAAGGTAGTATACATACCTCTAAATACACATTCGCCTTTTAGAAGAATACGAATTTTACTGTACCCTAAAAAAGCTTCTAAAACAAATAAATATCGTGGCTTTACCTGCCCTTAACGTCTGTTTACATATGCATGACCCCGGAATTGGAAACCGATCGAGTTGCTCGCACCTGCTTACTTATACGTAGTTAATGTGTGTCTGTCTGTCATTCAGAATGCCGACTTTCATTTAAATGTGCAAATATAAATGGGGGTGTTGGTGAATTTATTTTTTCTGGATGGGGGGTTGAATTATCATATAAGGGTAGGTATTGGGTATGTTTATCAATACAATGGTTTGTAAAAATAAATAATTAACGAGTTTAGAATTTAGAATCGTGTCCTTGGACAGTTAATTTGCAATCACTCGTCATCATCCGCCTAGCTTTTTCCCAACCATGTTTGGGTGTGACTGTCAATAGACCTGTAGATTTGACCTTATAAGCCCAGGTAAAGAATTTGTTGTAGGACTGGAGTGATGCTATAGCAGGTTGTAAGACTTTTTGGCTTGACAGAAAGCGTTGCTTAACCTTATGACCGATCAACTCGTGCTGCTATTCATTAGCTACAAGCTCCTAATACATGAACTCCAAATATGAAAACTTTCACTTGCATTGTAATGTCACTTCTTAGCCTCTAATTACCAACGTCCAAGCAAATCAAACACACAATCCAAAGAAAGAATTTTCGAACTTCCTACCGATATTCGAAGACGACAACCAAAACATAACTCCTATCTTCCATTACATCTTGCTGCAACCTCTTGGGAGATGTTCTACAGACTCCGGAGCTCCGGCGAGATACGGCCATTATGTTGAACCTAAACGGGTGTCTTAATTAGTAGTAGTGACTGTCTTACATAGTGTAACTAGTAGAGGTGATGTTTTGTGGTTCTAAGACCTATTTTTGTATCGACAACATAAACGATAGTAAGCGGTTGTTTTAAGAAAACTGACGTTTATGTTTTTTGTGAACTTGGAGCTAAAAATCGAACAAAACTAAACTTCTTATTGAACTAAAAAAAGGCATAATTTTCTTGACGGACCATGACAACAAATCGTAAGAAGAGGATTTTTTTTTATATTGTAAATTAGGTACTTAAAAGTAAATAAAAAGAACTATTATTATTCTTTGTTGAACACTTAACATAAATACTTATATACAAAGAATCAAGACAGTTTATGTTTAGGCTTGTTAGGTGATTAAACCAGGATTCGATAAGAAGAAAACTAGCCGCTCCCCTCGGTTTCACCCGCATTACAGGAGAACTACTTCCCTCAACTGGGTAAAAGCAGCCAAGGTTCTTTCTCAGACTCAAGATTATCAGGGTTCCTATTTAAAAGGATAGACAGATAGACAATGTAACCTCTATATTTATAACATGAGGATTTTAAATGAAACAAAAATCAAGCACAGCCTTTTGTAACAAAGCTCAAACACCAGTATAATTGCTTGAAGGCCCTAATTTGGCCAATTAAAAGTTGTTAGCCCAGTTCAATCCTAGTTATGTAGCTGAACATTAGTAGTCCAACTGAATGTACATTTGCATAGTTCAATATTGACTGTATACCTAGAAACTGTAATTAGGTTTGCTAGCTCAATAACACCTAGGACAAAAGGTCAAGTCAAAGTACTTGGAAGGAGTGCTACTAACATTATAAATGGGAAAGTGAGGGTGTATGTAGGTGTGTTTGGTACCTACTCTTTCACGCTGAAACTACTGGATGGATTTTTGTGAAACTTGTCAGTAATATAGCTCTAAATAGGAAGTAGTTCTTCCCTTTAAGGCCCACTTTTAGGAACAGTGCACTCACTTACATTTTATCAGTGAACAGCAGTGCTCTTTGACTCCGAGTTCCTTTAGGATTCGAGTGTTTTGTGGAATAATTAAAAGTTTTCTGAGCACAATATTTCGAAAGCAATCGAAACATGGATATTTATAGGTGGTTAGATCTTTGTCCAACATATTGTACCCATGCTTAGATAGAAAAAGGACAACACACTGAGTAGGTATGACCATATAAAAGAGATGTATTGTCTTCCTGCCCTGATCCCATTTTATTTGAGGACCTCTAAATAGTTTTCCTCTTTCATTCATCCGTGTCAGGTCACTACATATCTTTATTAGCAGTAATAAAGATCTTTGCAAACATATAATAACATAAAAGGTACATAGTAATTTTTTAGGTAACTTTAAACAAACTCCTGAGAACTTCTCCTTGCAACCGGATAAAAGGTAGCTTACAGACAAAATCTTTAAATGTGCTATCTGATACTAAAAGATGTTTTCAAATCGGTCCTTCTTGTATTTCTACATAAGAGTTTAAACAAATAATCTCTTCAGCGTTGTAATATTACCATAGATAGTTATCAACCGAACTTTTGACATTCAACCTTATCTGGTAACTACCACAGTAAGTACTATTTCCCATATTTATAATTGTTCTTTAACACAAAACATCAAACCATTAACGACCGTGTCTATTTTATTGATTTAATTACCTACTTGGCATCCAAGGCATCAAATATTCAAAAATTTCCCACCCCAATTCGATCAAGTAAAACAAACTTCAAATTGTCCCAGAATATAACCCAAAATTATCTCACGATTTTCGAACCCCCCGAGTATATTAGGTGCTCGATTTTTGCCCCCCAAATCACCCCCGTGGCTCCCGATTTCAGACAAAAGGCAATGAACTCTGAACGATGAACAAATAGTCCACAATCACTTGGCCTGCCTCGCCCGATGTAAATCCTCCTATGCTCGGTAAATATTTGAATTGAACCTACCTTCTTCGTAGTAACGAATTCGTAATGTTTGTTTCGTTGAACAGCGCCATCTGTTAACGAGTGTTGTAAACAAGTTGCGGAGGGTGAACAATAGATGGCGGTAAATACAATTTTTGTTAGGGGAACAAAATACATATGTTTTGTTGTTATTTTTCTTATTCAGTTTTGTGTGTGTATGTTCCAATAGTATTGTACCTTTTGTCACGATGTTATAGTTAAATCTCGTATGGACAATTAAATTGGACTTACATTTTTTCCATAAAATACTCCCTCTAACACCTAGTTAAAAGACATATAATTATAGCTATTAATGTCTATGTATAACCAATTTAGCAACACATTATGACGTCATACACAGTACAGGCTATAATCCCTAATGAATGGCCTAATCACGGCAAGCTATAATTAATACGCACGCACTGCATACTGATAAATACAGGTTACATATTTAACAAAGGATTCAATCCTCTTCATTGTTGTAATATGGACTTTTAGTGAGCCCATTTAGTAAGTATGTACAGCTCAATATTCATTGGAAACAATCATTCTAATGAATACTGTATGTCTGTCTGTCTCAGTGAACTATCGTAATAGCAATTGTCACTTTAAGAATGCCTGAATTTTACAAAATGACATTTAAGTAGATACTACACAACACATTTTTTTTTAATCGTCCGTACAGGAGAAATTCCTCCGGTATGCCCGGTGACGCAAAGAAATGTTTCTTCTGGTCTACTCGGTCTAACAAACAGTAACAAATTGCGAGCGAACGTTACTAAAATGTTCGCGAAATTGCGAACACAAGCTAGCAGTAGACTCGCTCTGTCGCGACGTCGTCGCGACTCTCGTATTTTGGTCGAATTTCGCCATAATACGACCTTACGTTTTGACCCCCATGCAAAAGTCTGGCACTGGCAAGTCAAAAGCATAAAAGAGACACACATTTATACCAACTTAGCGAGGACCTATATATCCCAACACACTTTAAAAACACCCATAAATTAACGCTCAAAAAACTTCTTTAACTCCATAAACCACAACTTGTAAGCTAATAGTTTTAAGTACTACACAACAGGAGAGTATCTTCGTACTGAAACGGGAGTCTCAGTTGTGCTAGGATACCTAAAATATCTGGAACTAGGTCGCCTAGTTCGGTAGCTAAGTATATAGATGCTGCAATTTGGCTTCAAACCTTCGAGCTGGACCGCTTTTGGTTTGGTACAAGTTACAGAAGTTTCCATATTGAATATTGAGACAAGTTTATGGGGCTGCCAAGTTAGTTCACTCTTATAGGTTAGTCAAGTCCACAACAATATAATAAATACAAGTTTTGTATGACAACTGCCTCATTGGAGTAGATACAGGTGAATTTTTATCCGTTTGCGACAGTTAATTCCCTCGGGACGGCACGGGTGAAACTTCCTATAAATCGCACTGGTATGCCTTGATCCAAAACTACACATTTGATTTTGAGATGCCTTAACCGATAAGGTCAAGAACCAAGTCCATCGACAACATAAACTTTAGTTTTCCTTAAAAGTACCTACTGTTGAGCTTGAAAATTGAACGAGAAAAATCATACAAAACTTACTTACCTAAATGCTGTCGGTGAGCTACGGCCTAAGTATTTCATTTGATAGCAATGATGGAGGGTTTATGACGTGACGGCCGTTGGGTATCGAGAGTCACTATTATAAGTATTTTAAGCAGTTCGTTATCATGTAAAAGTTCATAACTTGTACCACGCAATAACTCACAGTTGAAATTCTATTCTAGACTAGATTCCGCAAACTATAAAATGCACCTAAATTTATCTAGCCAGCCAGGAAACGAGCGCTTAGTTATGACTACATATAACATATATTATGTATTCTTGTTTAAATATGTATTTTGAAAAATATACAACTTGAATAAAGTAAATAAAAAACTTGGTAGTAAAAGTCTGACTTGTTTAGAGCGGTTTTAAAGTAGGTGATCCACTCAGGTTTACTAGAGTAGGTACGCGTAGGATTGCCTGCGCGATAAATTAAATAACTACTGGTCAGATTTTCGTACGGCTTGTACCATTAACGGTTAGATTTTTGACAAACACTTCTTAAAATAAACTTCAAAAACTCTGTCACCTGTACCTAAGCAAAACGATTCGTTTCATGTTTATAGGAAATCGATCGAGTCGATTCAAATGACTGAAAGCAACATAGAACTCGATTTCATTATTTAATAAAAACTATTTTAACTCAACATTAACTTGAAAACCAAAGCACAATAGTATCATAACTGTACCAATTTGATAGCCAATAAACCCAGTCTTAGTAATCCGTTCATCGGTTACAGTTCATTCGTTCTATCGTACAATCAAATAAAACCCGTGCAGCCCAATATCCCTTGGTATGACTGGTGTCAGACTTACTGGCTTCTGACTGTCAAAGATGTTTAATGATAGCCGAGACCTTCAGTTTAACGTGCCCTCTGAAACACCTTTAAGATGTATGCAAGTATAGATAAAGATAAAGATTGTTTATTTGCTCAAAACATGAGTATGCAGTACAAACAGGTATATACTCTATACATATATACTATAGTATAGTAGTATAGTATTAGTAGTAATATAGTACAGTATAATATAGTATATACTCTATATGTATCTTGAGCACCAATGACTGATTAAAAAGGAGAAGGAAAACATCTTGAGGGAAACTACACAGACGGTGTATGAAGTCTTAAATCGCTACCCCGCATTGATGAACGCTCAATCCTTCTCCGTGTGAGAGGATGCCTGTGGCTAGTAGTGGGGTGATAAAAATACTGCTGATGATGATCATACAATTGAACAGTGTCGCTATCCCCTACAGAGTTGTTATAACTTCCTTCCTACAGCAAATAATTACGCAAATTATTCAAGCTGGACTATATTATGAAAACTGAGCATTAACTAAACTTTCAAAACCAGTGGAGAAAAAAACTTGATTAATTACCTCACCAGTTGAATCTACTCCCAGTACCACAAACGCCCCTAATTTGGCCACCAAAAACGAAACACCACACTATGACAATAAATCAAAATACACACATTTACAAGCACAATTTGATTGATAATCCTAATTATAGTTTGCGTCTGATACAGGTCTGATAACGGTCTGATAAGTCTAATGTCAGAATGGCGTGTCATAGGTTATACAGTTTTCTAACCTATTTTATAGGCCTAAGCTTTTGATAGTTAACGTTTCCGTGTATAGCTTGTACTATGGTTTTTTTGTAGTTAATTTATATAGTGTTCTAGGAATTTAGAGGAACGTTTAAGTAAAATGCATTTTTTTATTATATTAGGTAAATGTTCTTTTCTAAAGTTTTCTCTAATGAAAAATAACTTTGCATTTCTGTCGCGCTTTGGCACCAAAACTACTGCACCGATTAAAATAAAATTTGGTTCACAGTTAGTCCACAACTTGCAATAAAAGACATAGGCTTCCTTCTCTACAGACGCGGGTGAAACCACGGGAACCGGCAAAGTCCATTTTCATTCACGATACAACGCATTCTTGATTTCTACAATGTTGTATTACCATATAGATATAACTTTGTATTCTATGATTGAGGATAGTTACGTCATCCAGGACCCTGCTATGTTATCTAGTGGCTGACTGGATAATCCACACATTCTCAGTGGCATAACCACTTAATTGCCATCAGAGGCTTTCAAAACGCCTTCTGATTTATACACCCAAAGAGATTAAACGTCACCAGTGGCACTCGGAGCGACAGTTTCACACTCATACATATACGACTTGTATACTGGGTCATAGTAACATTCAAAGTTCATAGGTCAGCTTGTTAACTCACCTATATTCAAAACTTTAATATGGTCACGAAAATGTTTTATATTGTAGTATTTTTTTATAAACTTGGCCCGCTCTGACTCCTCCCGTAGCATACCTGAAAATCGCATGGAAATCAGTAGAATAGTTTTTGAGATTATCTGGTTCCAACGGACTATCAAGCAAGCAGTGTACAATCTTGTAACTTAATTTTGAAGCAGATATATAGCCGATTTAATCATTTCTTTGATAGTGATTAGTTGATTAGTATGATAGTGTCAGAGTAAGATCTTAGAATAATATTTGCGTAATACATAAAATTAAAGTGTTTTCATGCGATCTGTCTATCTAAACTGACCATACCAACCTACTAGCAAAAGTTTTAAAATAACATCCATTCATGTAAATGCTATTCAAATGTGCCCTACACCCTTTTCTCATCAACACAACACGTCACCAAAATTACCCGACATCGTAAAAAGAATAGTGTTGTGTATATTTTTCTGAAGGGTTGGGAATCAAATGTATATTTTACTTTCGTCATCCACCTGCCCTGATCCCAAGATTACATCTTAGTATATTAAATATCTTATTTTATTTAGTTTAGAATTTTAAATTCAAGACCAGAAGTGTTCAAGTTTATTGAGGAACATACTTCAATGCACTTGTTTAATGGCTTGATTCAATCAAAATTGTTTGCGAACAAAAAAGTGTCAGTTAATGTTATCTATCGAGTACAGAAGTTGCAATTTCTCGATGCGGATGGTATTTTATACATCACTTCTCATGCCATTCCTTTCTGTTTGCATAGCAAGCAGACATGACGTAACATCCATGCGCGTCAGTAGAACTCCACCTTTACTGCCACATAACCCACTCCTGACCCAAGTACCAGTATTAACAGAACACGCTTAGAATTTAATATTAACGTGCTACTGCACTCTACATCTAGCTCACCACTTTTCGCTGGAGATAAATTTAATCCTGTCTAACATGGCTTAATCCCCTTAAAGTTGTGAGAGATAAAATTTCGTATACCTAACAGCTGGAATTTTGTGTATGGAGATAATAGAAGGCTGAGAATAGCAGTCGTCATCATTTATGAGGCATACTGCAGAGTATACAGTTGACTGTCAGCTAACCCGACGTTTCTTGTGATCTTCATCATCATCGTCATCATTAGCCTATCGCAGTCCACTGCTGGACATAGGCCTCTCCAAGTGCATGCCACTGAGATCGATTTTCTTGTGATCTTGATTCCAATCAAAGTTTTCAGTCGCTCTGATGCAGGCTAAATACCTGATCTTTGTAATGTGTGTGTGTTACCATCCGTCTTCAAACTGATTTATGAGCCCAAACAAAGTATCGGCCGACTAAAAGTTTGCAGTGTGCGGGTACTCTAAGTAGCTTGGAATGTTATGTCATCATGAGGTTTCTGACTTAATCCTATACGTTTACCATAAGGATGGTTGTGAGAAGATATCTTGTAAGGTGTAATGGATGGTTAGCACTGAATATAAATGAGGAGAATTTTCTGTCATCATTTCTATAAACGCCAGGTAATGAAAGCCCTTTATGATAACCGCTTGGAGTATCAAATAGGTACACACCTACGCACATATATAACGTTCCTATCTTTTTACCTGGAAAATCCCCCAAACATGCTCTTTGGGACCTTCTTGCAGTCAAGCTGATTCTTTAAGCCTAGAATCATAGAAACCTACCATGTTTTAATGGCATCCAGACCGATTGTATAGTCCGACATGACCGGAGAGAAACCGACATTTACGTGATCTCCAATACACGGGCTCTGGGGCTCTGGGCTGCTTTTTGGAAACTTCATAATGCCTCAGAGTTATTTTGGCTCGACCCGGGAACCCTTAGATCCCGTCAACAACAGCTTTTTTCGACTACTAGGCTAACGAGATCGTTTGAAAATTATGTAGTTCGATCGAAAATGAAACCTTGAAACTACTCGTATCATGAGTTTGAACGAACAGTTTAATTAACGGATTACCGACCCTGATAGTTTTTATTTATTATTATTTATCCCGCAAATTAACAAAGTCGTTAACTAGTTACAGTTTAATACGAGTTATAACGTTATTCGTTGAACCCAGTACTTCATATATAGCTATAGTTTTGATTTGAAAATCAAACTAATTAGGAAGTCCATGTTATTTCATCATCATCTCCCGAGCCTTTTTTCAACTATGTTAAGGTCGGCTTCCAGTCTATTCAGATGCATCTGAGTGTTTTACAAGGAGCGACTGCCTATCTGACCTCCTCAACCCAATTACCCGGGCAACCCGATACCCCTAGTTACCCTAGTTGTCAGACTTACTGGCTTCTGACTTCCAATAAAGACTGTCAAAGATGCTCAAATGACAGCCGGCACCTACAGTTTACGTGCCATCCGAAACACAGTAATGAGGGTTTTCTCTCCTTTTTCTGCCACCGGGTGGCGCCACGTATGCGTCTGGTCCAAACAGCTATCAAAAAGTATGGAATTGTAGGTGCCGAACTTATTGTTTCTTGAAATTCTGTTATATTGGAAGTGTTATTGATTTCATGATGGACTACGGTCAGAAAAAGGTTTCCGAACTAAAACTTGAGCCCAGAAAGAGGGGTGCAAAAGTCACTGGTAGTAAGGAAAAGCACATTGAAAGGTAGATAACGTAATGTACTAGAATTTGTTTACACAATATGATTTAGTTTTTTGTCCACTCAACCACCGTTATTTGTGTTTTAGTGAGTTGTAGATGATTAATGTACTTTTAAAAGGTAAAGATAAGCGCTTTGACAGGGACCTGGACCTGACGCCTCGGTGCTGCCACCTCGTGGACACTATTTTAGAAAACCCTCATTGGTATCCAAGATATACTTAGAAAGTACATACAAACTTAGAAAAGTTGCATTGGTCCTTACCTGACCTTTTTTTTTTTTTTTTGTTGTCGCTGGGCTAAAAATGCTATTACGCATCCCCTTCCCGTCGGGGGACGGGAGAGGGGTATGTGGGACTCCCCGGTAAAGACGTTCCCGGTATACCCACTAAAAAGGCCCAGCGGCACTCCGACCTCGCCTGAGTGGAGGGGGTCTGGGAATCTATGGCATCCAGTCCACCGGCGATTGCCTGCCTTACGGCAGGCCCCTCATGCCTCCCCCCAGTGGGGAGGGGTCCCTATGATGGCCGGAGCACAAGGGGCGGTCCTTGTGGTGCAGGCGGTGGCACCCCCGTGCCTGTCGCCCGCTGATCACCCCCCGGGGCGGATGGGGACGGACGTTGTGTTCGCCGTCTTCCACCCCTTCTTCGTCTGCGGTGCGGCGCCGCGAGAGGGTCGCTCTCCCGCACGCGCTCCGCCGACTCCTTCTGTGACATGACGTCCTCACAGAAGGAGGCCACCGCTTCCCATGCCTCCTCACTTCGCAGCATGGCAGCAATCACGCTGGGGAGCGAGAGGTCGTCTCCGACTACTGCCACCAGGGTGCGGCGGGGTTCTGTCCACGATGGGCACACCTCGAGTGTGTGCTCTGCCGTATCCACCTCGGCTTCACAGTGGTGGCACTGTGGAGTCTCCTCCCTCCCAATCCGGTGCAGGTACGATCCGAAGCAGCCATGCCCGGACAGCACCTGCACCAGACGCATCGAGAGGCACCCGTGCCGCCGATCGAGCCATCCGTTCAGGACAGGCCCGATGGCATCCAACGTCCGGCGACCGAACGTTGCCGAGGCAAGGTCCTCGGCCCAGTGCCCAGTTATTACCTCCCTCGCTTCCTCCCGAACTTCTTCCCGTTCTATTGGGTCCGGGTGCCGGTCTAGAGCCCTCTGTGCCGCCTTCCAGTCGTACACTCTGGCGAGCACCCAAGCCTCGAGCTCCCAAGGAGGGGTTCCCGCCAGAACGCACGCCGCCGCAAAGCTCACTGTACGGTACGCCCTCGCCACCCGCTGCGCAATGACCCTCTGTGGCCTTCGGATGGCAGCGGCGTTTCTCCGTCTGCACAGTGAGTCTGCCCAGATTGGGGCCCCGTACAAGGCCATACTCTTGAGTATGCCGGCGTATAGACGACGGCATTGGTCGCCGGGCCTCCCGATGTTCGGGAGGAGCCATGAGAGGGCGCCCGCGGTCTTCATTAAGCGCGTCGACAACCCGCTGAAGTGGGCGCTGAAGTGCCACCTGCTGTCGAGGACTATGCCCAGATATTTCATCTGGGGCTGCACCCCAATGCGGACTCCCTCGACATGGATATGAGCGTCGGGCGGTTGGTGTTGCCGAGGCCCGTGGAAAAACACGGCTTCGGTCTTTTGCAGCGCCACCGTCAGCCCTAAGCGGGAGATTCTGTCCACCACTAGTGAACCGCCCGCCGAGGCCAAGCTGGCCGCCTCTGCAAAATTTCTCCCCCGGGCAGTCAGAAGGGTGTCGTCTGCATAGCAGATGACAGACGTGCCACGGGGGAGGTTTTCCCGCAAGAGCCAGTCGAATCCGATGTTCCACAGGAGTGGACCCAGAACAGAGCCTTACCTGACCTGGAATCGAACCCGCGCACTCATACTTGAGAAGTTCATTCTTTACCAACTAGGCCACTACGACTTTTGTCATTAAGTCCATGTTATTATTTGCTTTTAAATTCCACTGAAATGGCTTAATTCGTAATAAGACACCCTCTGACTTAAAGGTCATGGCATCGTGTGAGAAAGAGACAGGTATATGCGAGATGGTGTATGTGTGAGAGGGATAGTGATACCGGCACATCATTTACACATCAGATGACTGGCTTTCGCGCCAACCTCGCTGACTTTCTGCCTCCTGAAATTGCCCACTCGAGTAATTGACGAAGTTTATAGAGTTGGTAGTTTTATTCATATAAAACTAAACTTATTCTTTGTTAAAAAAAATACTGACTTCAAAAAAGGAGGTACTCAGTTTGATCTGTATGTATATACTCGTATGTAAGTTTAGCGCAATTACCTCATGTTTGGCTATACCGAGTTTGATGCGGTTTCCAGCGTACCTACTTGATATTTGTCAAGTAGGTAGGTGGTTGTATTATTTACAAGCAGAAGGTTGCAGGTTATATTTTTTTGGAAATACATAGTTTATATTCTTGATATTTCACAGACCGTTATCCATTGCAATCTATACTTATAATATAATAATATTAATATACATATAATATATACTTATAATATAATAATATTAATATGTAATATTTTAAAATTTTTACACATCATCATCCCTCACTCATCGTTATACCTAATGTGAAATCTGCAAAAAGTAAAATAAATCGTCAAACAAGGTAAAACTTATCCATTCACCAAAGTCAATACAAAAACCCAGCAAACACTCATCATCACATATTTTCTCATAAGGATTTTAATATTAGAAAAAACCTTTTCCCGTAAAAACGTATTCGAGGGAGTTGAGGAAAGTACTAGTCAAAGTTTAAGGAGTTTGGGTAACAACATTCCCGAGTTTCCTTGTTAGGCAAGTCTTGAAGAATACCCTTTTTATCTTGAATGAATTAATTAGGTCTAAATATAGTCCATACTTTACTGTATTAAAAACAATAAAAAATAATCACTGTATCTACCTGTCACTGTAATTTAAATGCACATAAAGCTATTTTATAAAATGTATAATTGTCTGGCCGGTCGTGTAGGATTGCCGTCCCATCGGATATGAGAGTGAAGGAATAGTGAGTGCACCCGTGTCTGCGCAAATGCTTGTGCGCTATAATATGTCCTGCGCAGCTGGCTGATGAAAACTGCCGCTGATCTTTTATGAAAACTGCCGCTGATCTTTTATGAAAACTGCCGCTGTGACTGAAATTGGTCTAGGACACCATTTTATAACACTTAAAACCAATATTGACATAAATAAAATTAATAAAACAAAAAATACTATCACATATAAAATATCCGTTTACCCACGGTTTCACTCGCCTCTTGCGGAAACTTCTGTTCATACCCTTAAAAAACATACGTTATGTTACTTGGGCATAGTGTCGCTTTACAACAGTGAATGATTTTTTCTGATCTGTTCAGAAGTTTCAGAGCTTATGGGATAGGGTAGGTACAAACGATCAAACAAGAAAAAACCTTTTATAATATTAATACAGACAAAACTAATATTTGACACATGAAAACTATCACACATTACCAAGCTCTGTCACACTGGTATCAACCACTCTATGCACGTGCTTTGAGCAACTTAGTCAAAAGACTGGGCCCCGGACGCTCATACACTATTCAGAGGCACCTCGCTAGCTGCGACTAATTCGCTGAAAGATGGACTTATTTTATACGTGTTAAAACTAAACTAATTATTGTGTAATGGACTATTTAGTTTAGGATGTACGAATATGCTTTATGCTTAATATCTATATGTGTGTACATGTAAAAGGAAGTCGTGTTAGTTTAACTCAAGAATAGTTGAAACGTTTAAGCTGCAAATTAGAGGGAAGGTAGTTTAGACCTGGGAGAAGGGCCTAGGATTTTGTTACCATCTAAAGTGATTCAACACCATCGAAGCTAGTATAATATAATACAACCTTTTTTCGGGGATTATTTTAGAGCCAGCGCACACTGCCGATTAAAATGTCGACTGATTTCTGATAAGTTTTTTTAAACTAAACCTCAAGAACTACTGGACCGATTTGAAAAATACATAATTTCAGTATCAGATAGCCCTTTTAATGAGAAACGCAGTATGCTTTTTATCTGGGTGCGTGGAGTAGTTACCACTAGTCACTGCGGGTGCAGCCGACGGCATAAGCTAGTGTGTGTTATAAAACTTCATAAAAGAAAGTCTGTCCATACTCAAAGTTAAAGGTTTTTATTCCATATAGACCTATTACAGGTGCTTAAGAAACGTCAATTGCTAAGTGCACGGTTCCTAAGAGTGGGTCTCATTGAGAAGAACCGGCAAGAAACTCCATAGAAACGCTTCATTACAAAACAACTGACTACACTTTACCCCTCGAACAGTCATCATCCTCCGAGCCTTTTTCCCAACTATGTTGGGGTCGGCTTCCAGTCTAACCGGATGTAGCTGAGTACCAGTGCTTTACAAGGAGCGACTGCCCTGTCTGACCCCCTCAACCCAGTCAACCCAGTTACCCGGGCGATCCAATAGATACCCCTTGGTTAGACTGGTGTCAGACTTACTGGCTTCTGACTACCCGTAACGACTGCCAAGGACGTTCAATTACAGCCAGAACCTACAGTTTAACGTGCCATCCGAAACACAGTCATTGGTGTTTAAGATATACTTAGAAAGTATATACACAGACAAACTTAGAAAAGTTGCATTGGTACTTGCTTTTTTTTTTAACGACGTCAAAAATCATCAAATGACCCCTCCCGCTGTGGGTTAGCAGCGGTGAGGGAGTGTCAGACTCTTACTGACTAAAAACCGTCGTGTTCCGTCATAGGCCTTTTATGTGCCAGGGCCGCAGTATGTCTTTCGAACAACCCGCAGCCCCGGCAGATTGGTACTTGCCTGACCTGGAATCGAACCTGGCCCTCATAATCGAGAGGTTGGTTCTTTGCCCACTAGGCCACCACGACTTTTACGACTACAGTGAATCAACCTTACGCCCTTGGGAGATAGCGTGAAGACGTAGTGACGTCATAGAAACCGGTTCGTGACATCACGTGTATGAATTCCGTATCTTTCCGCGTTTTTCTAAAAGGCAAATGGGGTAAGTAGGTCACCATGATGCGCTCATATAAACTGTTGCTACTTGCAAAGTAATGCAGGTCGTGTGATAAGGCGCGTATTAAATATGGAATCTTGGTTTTGTTTTAAATGTGCTTTTTTGGGGTTGTGTCTTCTGAGTATATTATTACTACTTCCCGCACATGAATAAGAAGCAGCCTATGTTATTTTGACATGTAAGCTATTTTACTACCAAGTCAGCCAAATTCATCCGGTAGTTTTTGCGAGACAGTTACAAACACACTCATAAGTCCTAACAAATTTTAGCATTTATAGTAGGTAATGGTGAAAAACATGACCCTTCTTGACAGTCGGGTAAAAACTGGAGTAAAACTTTTCAGAGAATTCCAGGGAACATCTTAGGGAGTTGTTACCGGTAGTAATGAGCCAGAAAATCTGATAACCACACTTACCAAGGGGTCTTATCGGGCTGCCTAAGTATGTCATTAAGGATATTCGCTCCATGTGGCACCCGGCTCAGCTGCATCCACTGCTGCAACAACTGTGACAACTGCGTGTTTGAAAAGGCTAAGCAGATTAATAAACATGGCTTTATCCTACACAACTTAGTATTAATTAAACTAGCTACCAAATGAGGCGTGCAGTATACGCTAAGCTGAATATTTGGTTTATACCATCAAATTCCCGCGTGTTTTAGATATTTGCACCAGCTTAGTGGAAAATACTCTATGGAAATACATTATCATCATTCTGTTTTTGGTTCAAAAGGATATAACATTCAATTTTAGTATTATGGTTTGTTTCTGTTTAATGTTTAAACTTATTTATTATTCATGGAAAGTAGGTAAATAAATGAAATTGACGTATATTTAGATACCTTTTCAAAGATACAATTGTTCCGTTTTCGGGCATAGCAACTGAATGGTCGTTTTGCTGAAAAATTCTATCTTTTACTAGCTTTTCGCCTGGGTTCCACTAGCGTCCCGAAAGAACTACTTCCAATAGTTGGTCAAAAACATAGGCTACCTATGTCCACACAATATTTAAAATCATGCTCATCTTCACAGAGATGCGCATTTTTACAGTTTTCATAACAAATGCCGTATACTTATTTGCCATATATGGTACCTAATTTCAATTCTTATATGTATGTCTGACTGGTCATAGGTGACATATAGTCTTATGTGGCTCACCAGTGGCTAGCTCTACGGGGCGAGTCCAAACGCAACTTACTTAAAAGATTGTGAGCAGCTTATCACCAGTTAGCGGTGATTGTTGCCGCTGTGCGGCGGCCCTTTGCGTCGACCCTAAACCAAACTATTCCCAAAACCTTATCCCAACCAAAAAGTTTCAAATTTGAAAATTAAAATCAGATTTCAAATTTTTGAAAACTGACGGCTACAGTTTGGAAGGGCGCATTTGTTTTAAGTCCGTCTTTCTAGTAGGTCACACGTTGTTGTAAACGGTCGGTGTGCATTGAAAGTTCTTTGTTCTTAAGTTTTAATACTAATAATGAGGGAAATAGTTCATATACAGGCTGGCCAATGCGGCAACCAAATTGGTGCTAAGGTAAGAGATCCATTTTTGACCCTTCATAAGACAATTCTGTCCTAATTACGTATCATATGGCATATCAAACGCACGTCAAACGATTTGATTACGTAAACGTATTTTTCGTAATTTTACGTAAATATTTACTGTAGGCAGACTCAATGTATATGATACGTAATTGGTGCGATAGGAAGTCATAAAGTTGACGTAATTTGCTGTTCAGCGTACATAGTAATTTATCTGGCAGGTCTTATTACCTTAAACTGAAATCCCGCAAATTTAGTGCGAACTACGAAACTAAGCCGTGGTGTAAATTCCCAGGCACGCAAGCGATCTAGTATGCACTGCATTTGACACTGACATCTTTTTCAGTTCTGGGAGGTCATATCTGATGAGCATGGTATTGATCCCACGGGCACTTACCACGGCGACTCCGACCTACAGCTGGAACGCATCAATGTGTACTACAATGAAGCCACGGGCGGAAAGTATGTGCCACGAGCCATCCTTGTCGATCTTGAGCCGGGAACCATGGACTCCGTGCGCTCGGGACCCTTCGGACAGATCTTCCGACCTGATAACTTCGTCTTCGGGCAGTCGGGAGCAGGGAACAATTGGGCGAAGGGACACTACACGGAAGGCGCAGAACTAGTAGACTCTGTCCTAGACGTAGTTAGGAAGGAAGCTGAAGGATGCGACTGTCTGCAAGGATTTCAACTCACACATTCCCTTGGAGGTGGCACAGGTGCAGGATTGGGAACCCTACTCATCTCAAAGATTCGAGAGGAGTACCCTGATCGCATTATGAATACTTTTAGTGTAGTACCTTCTCCCAAAGTATCTGATACTGTAGTCGAACCTTACAACGCCACCCTCTCTGTGCATCAGCTGGTAGAAAACACTGATGAATCCTACTGCATTGACAATGAAGCTCTTTATGATATTTGTTTCCGTACTCTCAAGTTGACCACACCGACCTACGGCGATTTGAACCATCTAGTTTCTGCGACTATGTCGGGTGTCACCACTTGTCTTAGATTCCCTGGTCAATTGAATGCTGATTTGAGGAAACTGGCTGTGAATATGGTACCATTCCCTCGTCTGCACTTCTTTATCCCAGGGTTTGCGCCACTGACTTCTAGAGGAAGCCAGCAGTACCGAGCACTGACCGTGCCTGAGTTGACACAACAGATGTTTGACGCGAAGAATATGATGGCCGCTTGTGACCCTCGTCACGGGAGATACCTGACAGTAGCAGCTGTGTTCAGAGGCCGCATGTCAATGAAGGAGGTGGATGAGCAGATGATGAACATTCAGAACAAGAATTCCTCGTACTTTGTGGAGTGGATCCCTAATAACGTGAAGACAGCTGTTTGCGACATACCGCCGCGAGGTTTGAAGATGTCGGCAACATTTATTGGGAACTCGACAGCTATTCAGGAGTTGTTCAAGCGAATTTCTGAGCAGTTCACGGCTATGTTCAGGCGTAAGGCTTTCTTACATTGGTACACTGGTGAGGGTATGGATGAGATGGAGTTCACTGAAGCGGAGAGTAACATGAATGACCTGGTGTCAGAATACCAGCAGTATCAGGATGCGACTGCTGAGGAAGAAGGCGAATTCGATGAAGAAGAGGAGGGTGGTGACGAAGGAGACTAGACGAGTTTTGTTAAGATTTTCATTATATTTTATACATGATCGTTTTATTTAATGAATACATTCATGGCAGCCTAAAGTTTTTCTTTGCTTTATGATATAGTTCGAGATTGATACGTTATCAATCAAAGCTTTCCCGTCAAGTGACGTGACAGTGATGCATTGCTGCACCCAGCGACGCATTTCATTATTAGTACACACATGACCAAAACACACAATGCATGTCTTTTTACGAAAAGGCAACTTTATCCGGACGCGCAGTTTTGTTCCAAAAGTGGCAATATCTGCCCAAGGAGCCTCTTGCAATATCCATAATAGCACGGAAAGTAGATCTCAGTCGGTGCAGCCGTAACTTTACAAACGCACTTTCGCGTTTATGACGATTTGACAAAAAACATACATAGCTTCTGCCCGCGGTTCCACCCGCGTGCGAACTACTTCGCACATATGAATATAAAGTAGCCTATACGTTACTCTGATTTGTACACAATACTGGTTTCATCAAAATCGGTTCAGTAGTTTACGCGTGAGAAGATGACAAACATACACATAAACATTCACTCTCTTACGTACGTGGCTATTAATTCATCTTTGTCACAATATAGGCTACAAACCCACTACACAAACCATTCAAATATTGAGTTCAGAGAGTCTGGTCACACTAGCTCCCATAACCAGACCTAAATAATTCATCGGCCGTCTACTTGGAGCTAGAAATAAAGTCTTATTTCGAGAGCGAATATGCGGGATTTTCGCGAAAACGTGATAATATTAACTCGTAATGTTCGGACGATGTTGACTTAGTAAACTGAAGATACATGTGGGTAGATATAATGTTTGTGTGGTAAGGAAAACCTCTAAATATTTTGGCTTGACGTTATTTTGTTTGCGCTGCAATGATATTTGGAAACAGTGTGATATGAGCGTACTTATTGACTTTTTTATATGAGTTATTTATGTCCCGGTGCAGGTAGATATTTTGCCTAATGTAAAAACAATGTTGTGCATCTTTCGAAAATAAAATTACAGAAACAACATGCGGTATGTATTGGCTACTTTTTACCGCGGGAGAAAACTCATCATCCTCCGAGCCTTTTCCCAACTATGTTGGGGTCGCGGTAGAAAACTAGTGGCATATATAACTATTTTTTAATTGGAAATCACCAATTGACCCCTCCCGCTGAGGGTGCAGCAACTGACTAAAACCCACCATGTTCCTTCTTAAGCCCTTTATGTATGTACCAGGGCCACGGCAACTCTTTCGAACAATCCCGCAGCCAGGGTGACGTCTAAAACTAAAGTGAACTTCGAAGAAACCGCATACAACATTACAAATTCTAGAACACTCCAATTGGATTATTTTCGAAGCGTGAGAATGCAAAGTAATGTAGACGAGAGTCGCGCCATTGCGAATATTTGCATAGCAAATATAAACAAACATGTTTGCAACCTTGCAGCTATATTAATGTTTTAATATTCTGTCTCTGTGTTGCATCTGTGGTTGGTGGCCACGACATCTATTGTCAATGGCCGGTACTAAAATATAAGTGGTTGTATGAATTTTGTGTTTTGAACGTTTAATTTTTACATTGTTGCTGTATTTTTTGCAGATTTTTGTTTGTGTGTTTAGTGCAGTCCTAGAATTGACCAAGGGGCTCACTAACGCATTATGTTGTAAGCATCTGTAATGTTCGTGAATAAAATAAATAAGTGAATAAAAAATAAATTCTTTGGCCAAAGAACTTGCATTGCCATCCAGAGTGGCAATACCACCAATGTTTTGGGTACGGAGTTCTTAATGCATAGTTTTAATATATATTTTTTATTCTGGGGAGACCTACGTTTTGCTGTGGTCGGCAATTGGCTGATAAGTATGATGATGATGATTTTGTTAAGTTACCTGGTTAATGTTATAGATAATTGAAGTTCGATAAACTCACGTTCTCTGGTCGTGACAAATTGACATTCCACCAAATTGTAAATATCATTAAGTCTAAACTTATTGAACTAAAAGTAAAGCTTTATACAGTTACTATGTACAAAGCATGATACAAATGGATAGAGTATATTTATTTACCGATGAATACAATATTGGTTTGCAAACAAAAATAAAACCTTCAGCCTGAAAGTAAATAAATTCCGATATGAAACCCCTAAGTGATCTACCTGTCAAACATGTGAAAAGTTCTCGATAGAAGTTAAGTAAATAATTCTGTAATATTCTTGATTTTGTTGAAGTTGAATCGATATACTGTCACTGGTCTGATTTTTCTTTTATAACGTATTTTATATTCGACTAGCTTTTGGCCGCGGTTTCACCCACGTCCTGTGGGAACTGCTGTCCGTACCGGGATAAATATAGCCTATGTTACTCGGGAAGAGTGTAGCTTTCCAACAGTCAAGGATTTTTTCAAATTGGTTCAGCAGTTTCGGAGCCTTTAGGGCACAAACAAACAAAGAATTGTTCTGTCTTTATTATATTAGTATAGTGTATAGATTTCGTAGTTTCTTTTTGTCATTAAAACGAATTGCCGTTTAGTGTCTACTTAAGGGCTCAAACTTACCCCTGGTTCCAAATCCCTTATAACTACCATTGTCTATTTAAACTAAAATAATCAACTTAAACACAAAAAGCAAAGAACCAGAAAACAATCAAAAACTGAAACTGAAAACAAACAGTGAAACAATCAAATCGATTTATCGGCAATCATAGAATCGAATGGAC
Source organism: Helicoverpa armigera (assembly GCF_030705265.1). NCBI lineage: Eukaryota > Metazoa > Arthropoda > Insecta > Lepidoptera > Noctuidae > Helicoverpa > Helicoverpa armigera. The sequence goes on along the minus strand of NC_087145.1, from coordinate 2,249,062 downwards.
GAATCTCTCGAATATTCGAGAAGCAATAAATAGAAAACATGACTGGAAAACGGGTAGTTATTTCGAGTAACTTTCCGACAGTCGGAAAGGCTTTAAAACTGCATTCATTTGGCGATCGATAGCGAATCTCCGTTCGCCAGCTATTTCGGTACGCGTGTGTACGGACTAGTTTCCGCCCGCGTTTCCACCTGCGTTTTGAAGGAAATACTTCCCGTGTATAGATAAAAAGTAGCCTATGTGTTGTTCTGATATATAAGCTATATTATCGTCAAGTTTCATCAAAATCTGTCGGGTAGTTTTTGCGTGAAAGAGGAACAAACATCCGTACAAAGAATCTTTCGCGTCTATAATATAAGTAGTACTTTACTGCCAAGTTTCATCTAAATCCATCCCGTATTTTTTGCGTGAAAGAGGAATAAACATTCATACATACAAACTTTCGCGTTTATAACATTAGTAGAATTCTCCAAACCTGGTAGATATATTCACATTTCAAAACCTTGCTTTGACTTTGATCATTGCATCGAACTTCGTATGAATGTAAGCTTAAACTAGAATAACGGATTTGTAACTAAAATACTCTCTTAGTATACGTAATCTCTAAGTATATTTCTGTGTTTCAATTAGGTACTAATAGCCTTTCTCTGATGCCTTTAAAAATATATCTGTTATTGCACTTTTTTTTCTCATTTCAAAGTTCTATAAATCCTTACTATTCTGAGTATTTGTACTCGAAGTGTGGATCAAATGAAGAGATATGACCAAATTCAATAATTACGAAAAATAATCCTTAATAAACAATGCTCAGAAGGTGGATAATTTTGTTTTTTTTATAATATGATAATTTTGTGTTTTTTATCTATTAAAAATTAGAATGATGAGAAAGAGGGCAGGAGGATGATGTCAGAATTTGTTGGTGGTAAAAAAGTTTGGCAATGACTTGGCTAGTGCACATAATATTTGATTTGATACAGGTGCACTCACTATTCCTTCACTCACATAGCACCTGTGACTGCGCAAATGCTTGTGCACTATAATATGTCCTGCGCAGTTGGCTAATCTCCTTACATGAGAACAGCCGCCGTAGCCGATAATCGGCTAGGAGGACATCATCATTTTATTTGATACATAGGTACAGGAAATCCCTCTATGTAATAGTGAAACGCTAACCCATCATTTTAATAACCAGCCCGGATATGTATATTATCAAATAGCTCCAATTATCATGTTTTCCACCAGTTTTAGATTCAAATTATTGCTTTGATAAACGATTATAGATTCTATTTTCTATTCGATACTTTATTTTGATGTTGGGTAAACTGTGAATGATATAACTTTAAGTTTGTTCAAAATATTCTGTTTAATTTAAGCTTCGGTTGAATTTTCTATTTTATTTATTTTCAGAATTGCTGAATAAACAGTTTTTGCCTGAATTTTACAGTTTTGAAAGTAATGGATAATAGTTATATAAACTAGTTTAGCTATTCAAATGATTGGCTGTTTTACTGCGAACGTGAAATTTTATTTTGTTGTTTGAATATCGGTAATTCGACGTCTATTTTCGGAATCAATATGTAATACAGAGGAATTCATTAATTCCTGGCACTATTGTCGATTATTCTTTATTTTGTAGTAATTATTATCATTGGCTTATGTCAGATTAGTTTATGTAAGTACCTATAATCATTTTACGTTCGGAAAAATGGATCTTATGTACAACAAATACTTACTGAAAACTAGAATAAAATAAATACTTTAGGCTCACCCGTAAAATAAACTTGATACTGATAATGGGAACAGGTACACGATGTACTTTAAAAGTAAATAATAATATTAAAGAAATATATGATTCTCAAAAAAATGGCAGTCATGATTTTTGCTCCCGATTTTCACTTGGCACTTTTTTACAAAATGCTTATTATATATTGATTTATTTTATAACACATTTATTACAAAAAATCTGTAATAAAAAATAGGAAACCTCCTCACAATACGCGCTGTATCAAGGAGTTGTCCCTTCTAACATGTGGTTATTATCAAACTAATAATACATTCAATTTGTCCCCAGGTCCCGGTATAAAGGGTACGATGGCGATCCTGAACTGTCTCCTCGCGAGGCAGCTCTGCTTCGAAGACGCATCCTGTTCCGCCATCTTGGAAATCATACCGCGTGTCTGTGGATCTGAACTTGGTGAGTAACCATGAAAATATGTACATTTACATGCTTGCTCATATGTAGGTAAGTAAATGCGAATGGCAATTTGTTCAGTGTTAAAGGAACGAATTAAAGGCGGAACCTATTAAGATGAAATTCAGTATTTTTAATCGAGTTCCAAAAAAGGAGGTTCTCTGTTTGGCCTGCATTATTTAGATAGATTTGTGTGATTATGTAAAGTTTGGCTGAACCTATTTTAATGCGGTTTTCAGCATATCATTTGTTGGAATTAGGAGAAGGTTTTAGGTATATTGTTGTGAAGTCGTTTTTTTCCTAAAATAGTTTTCCGATATTGATAAGACACACTAACAGCATAGGCAGTCTACTTATTATCCGAGAGCTAAATATCCCAACAAGCTTAGAAAACGCCAAATCAAATTGCGAGGAAAAATAAAAATTACTCGTATTTTCATCACAAAACAAATTCACAACTCCACACCCGTATAGGTATTGTCTGCAAAAAAAACTGGAAAAAATATTTGCCAACCTCTTAGCGATTCACAAAGTTTTTTATTCCCGTAGAAAAGGAGATCCTGCCCAATCTTTTGTTAAAAAGACGTCATTATGTAAGAACATACAAGGCTTGCCGCATCCTTTCAACAAATGAAAGGGTGTCTATCACACCGTGGCGTAACAAACAGACGAAATTTCATGATAGATTTACAATTCTCTAGTTGTGTTTGTACATAGGTACCTACCTAACATTAGAACTATTGAACAGATTTTGCTGAAAATGAATGAGAAGTAAGGTTAGAACGACGAGGATGATCGAGTACCTAGTTGGATTTATTAATCCCTTCCGGGTACGAGAAATAGTTTCCACGGGACGCGTATGACGCGTAAACTTCTTTCAGGTGACCCACGTCGGCTTTCGCCCGTGTAACAATTATCCTTAGTTTTATTATCAATGCGAATGTAACTCTTTCTATCCGTTAAGCTTTCGCGCCAATATCTACTACTTTACCGATTTAAATGAAAATTACACTAATTACACATATGTAGTGTAAAGCCTGATAGAACATAGTCTACTTTCCATTCTGGTGCAAGAATAAGTTCACTCGGGACACATGCTAGACAGACCCGTCAAAAAACAGATAGACATTCATAATATTAATATTCATCTTACTCCTTTACGCATCTCAACACCATAAAAAATATTAACTAACCCCAAAAACAATTACATAACTGTGTAACAGAGAACCATTTTGACCTTTCACCGCACTCACTCCAGGGAGGTTGGAATAAAATATCAGAGTGCCCGGCTTAGCGATGCGTCATCAAATAATCAGCGAGATGACAAATGAGTGGGTTTCCTTAACTTACATAACCTTGTGTGCTGTGTAAGAGTATAAATATACAGGACTATGGCGTTCCTAGCTTTATTCAACTGATTTTAAAAACTAAAGTCAGAATTCAGAGGAATAACAAACTTTCTGATTAGTCTACTATGACATGATCGAAATAGAAGCTGATATTTTGAAATAAAAATCACCATAGTTGTTTGTATTACAAGTGAGCAAGGTTGTTGTTTTCTGCGAATACAGATACATATCTTATGATGGTTTGTATTTGTATACTACATACAAACACATAGGTATTGTAAATACAAAAAAGTAACTCCGTTACTAGAACGACTGGACCGATGTTAATGGTGCACAGATAGTCTGGAAAATAAGGAAGGACAATGCCTATTTTTTATCCGGCTGCGGGAAATAGTTACCTCCAAATGCAGGTGAAACTTTAACATTTGTAAGAATCCGTGTGATTATACCATATATGATGTCAAACAAGTTTCAATGCCAAGCGATGCCTCGACGAGAGTTTATTAACCTACGATAAATTAGAACTGTCTGACAGTATATTGTGTACATTTACAAAACATAGGTAGGTTTAACGAAAAACCCATCGAGGACTACCTAAATAATTCATATTCCATTATGTCGATACTACGTACATATTCTATTTACGGTTGTATTTTTGTTCGTGTAGGATATATTACTTATTATATGTTAATATTTCTGTAGCTTACAGAATACTAGGTTCCAAGTTAATAAATACTTGGTTTACAGGTATGTAAAATTCGCGAGTTCTATCAAATTCCCGAGGGAATTTCTTCCCGCGTCCGGATAAAAAGTAGTCTACATCCTTTCTTCAACTCTAAACCTAAGTAGTTATCAATGCAGTGGTCTTCGTATTAAAAAGTATATAGACGATCTCAGTTACTATTTATAATCATGAGCAAGGATTTATTTTTAACTATTTCCCGCTTCAGCGCAAAAGCCTCCCTTATTAAATATTAATCAGACGTGAAACAGGAATAACCGATAACTGAACTAAAGCTAGGAGGACAGAAGCCATGACTGAACTATTTTCAGTTACTTGAATTTGAAATCAATGTAAGTAATCTTTCGATCGAATCATTCATTTAAAAGATTTTTGCCGTGATACGGTAGGCTAGACATATTCTTGCGGGTTCATTTCCTTTACCTTTTAATCAGCCTTTAATTTTATTACGAAAAAGCAGCTCATGAGTTCCCCCCTTTATATTAGACTAAGTAAATGCTTCATTCTTCTTTTCTGTAATTTATGTAACTTTCAAACAAGTAACTCCATGATTTTGTTATTTTTTTCGCTAATAGCTTTGACTGTCTGACATTTAAGGCTTGGCTTTACCGTAAAATGAGCGAAAAATGCCTTCTCATGTACAATTGAAATTAAGCTCTATTGTCCTAGGTTGAAGGTCAGAATTCCAAGGACAATAGTGTACTTAGGACATAGTAACCCTAATTTATTATGATGATAAGTAGGCAAAGTTTGATGCTTAATGTAATGGCTTAAATGCCTTTTTTATAATCTCGGTAGGGTTAGTTTTAATGCGGTCTGAATGAGTGATTGCTACAAAAATGACTGAAACTAGGCTTCGTTTTATTTTTAAGAATAATTTTATTTACGTTAAGCTATTTCTGAAACGAGAACCTCTGCTGGTACTATACAGTGTATGGCTTGGATTTAAGAAGCAATATAAAGGTAAAACAAAAATAACCTCTTTCCTGAAGTGATTCCTGAATGAGAGCGGGTTCTTCAAGAATCAGATTTTACTGTCAGTCTGTTATTGAAAAGTCATGAAAATGCGTGGAGTAGTAATTGAGTTAATGGTGAATAGGCAGACAGAAGTTGCGAAGAACTTTTATTTATAACCACCTTCCATCCAGCCGCGAGAACTACTTCACTGAGCACACCTGGTTAAAACCTGATATTGAAAAAAAATGATTCGGTTGTTGTGGCGTGAAAGCTCAACAAACAGACAAAGTTAGTAATAAGGATATGTACTTATTTAAAACTAGCTTCCGCCCGCGGCTTCGCCCGCATAGAGTTCGGTTATATCGCGTTTCCAAGAGAATTCTTCAAAAGTCCAGGATAAAAACTATCCTATGTTCTTTCTCAAGGTCAACTCTATCTCTGTACCCAATTTTATTAAAATCAGGTCAGTGGTTTAGACGTGAAAGAGTAACAGACAGAAAGACAGACAGACAAAGTTACTTTCGCATTAATAATATTAGTAGGGATAAGCTAAGCGAGAAATGACTCCTCTCATCTCACAATCGAACCTGTTCTTCGACAATCCTATTAAACTTTTTACGTAACACGACTTTCGTGTTTCAAGTCTATCTAATAAATTATTTAAAAAAGGTTCTATACGCCTAGCAAGGTTGAGGTGACCTGATTTTAACATTTTTAACCCATAACAAATACCAAATTGTGTGTTTAAAGTACTGAAAGGCATGTGTCGGTTTTAAAACTTGAAAAAGATACGTTGCGAAGGTGACTTTCAAAAACTGTAAAGTTCAGATTTTGTTACATAATATTTATGTACTCACGTCATAGCAGATAAATAATACATACGAAAGTCTTTTCTGGTATTTAGTTTTTAATATATATTTTACCAGACCAGCAGAGTAATTACCTACCTATACAATGAGAAATCTGTTGAAATCTGTGTCAAATTAAAACTGTTAAATAATATGGGAATGCACTTAAAATGGCAACCATGATCAAAAACTGTTATAATTGAACTGCTGATCTATTTACATCTATTCACAATAAACAATCCATTCGTGTGAATAATGTAATACACTACATACGAGCAGGTACAAAATAATTAAAATAAAATGTAACGATTTCAATTAACTTTATTACATTCCGTTTGACAGATGACAGAAAATACGCCCGCCAACTTTGTCATTCATTCTTACAGCCCAGATCGTCATTCTAACTCCATCTATCAACGCAAAAACTTAGGCTACCTAAAAATCTAGCTTTACAAGTAATATCAACAATAATAATTCATAGATAATCCTTTACCCAGACTAATATCGGCTACTGAAATCTTAACTATGATTTATATCTAACCCAAAATGCTCATTGGTGTTTGTTCAGCGACAATACGTCAAAAAATATATTAATAACCTACCACTCGGTAACAAAGGAGAGGGTACAATAGGTGGCCAATATTGAGGGTAGGTACTGTGACCATGATTAAGGTTAGTAGCGGGATAAGTTCTGTTAGAGAAATCGGAAAAAGAAAACATTAAAAAATATTGTATAAGTGTATTTTTTGCAATTATGTTAAAACGAGGTTCCGCTAGCAGTTTCACCTGTTTTCTGAGGGAACTACACTCAAATAAAAAGTAACCTACAACCTTTTTCAGGCTCTAGACTAACTGCGTAAAATCCATTTAAATCGATTCAGTAGTTCTGTCGTGGAAGTGCAACGCACAGACAGACAGACAGAATTCAATAGTTTTGTCATGGAAGCGCGATATACAGATGCAGACAGTCAGTCAGAGTTACATACTTTCATAATAACAATATTTGTCCTGTGTAAAATCTACAGCCCGAACAAAAGTGTCCCTACACCCCCACAAAACCATAGCCACCCTACTCCATATCGGTCACACATACACACACCTACACGGTGTGATCGCACACAATGGAAGCAGGTCACTAGCGAGATAAGTACTTCACTTTCCCTCCAATCGATTCACAACTTAATCTACATAATTTAACTTGTAGATAAATTTTACAGCGAACCAATGAAAATGCCCTTGGGTATCATATCTGGGAAGTTTCGTTTTTGGTGTTAAGTTCACTGTTGCGGAGAATAATTTTGTGTGAGATTTCAATGGAGTTATTATAAGTACTAGTCGCCGCCCTCGCTTCGCTTCGGTAAACTCTAAAATAATATGCGATTCTCTACTACATAATGCATGTATTATACACATAAACCTTCCTCTTGAAATACTCTATCTTATAAAAAAAACGCATGAAAATCGGCTGTGTACTTTTGAAGATTTAAGCGTACAAAGGGACATAGGGACAGAATAAGTGACTTTGTTTTATACTATGTAGTGATGTATCCATGTATAAGTATGTAAGTTGTGTTTTGTTGGCTGTTCAGTTCTACGGATTAGTTGCACCATTTAACTGAAGCGATAACAAAACTATAACCAGTCGTGTACTGGCCGCTCGTTGGTCAAAAATCGGCGATTTGATAACAATTACTAGTTGGCTTATCGTTTCAGTTAACTGATGCATGTAACCACGGGCATGCATGTAATAACCATCAGGCTTTTAGTGTCCCGTTGCAGGACTTAATCCTCTTCTGTAGACATACAGTGTAAGATTGAGGGTTTGTTCAATGCGCTCACATTAAAAATTTCCGTCATTCCGCGCGTACTTTTGCTCCTCGCTCCGCGCGTGTAGTCTTCCGTGATTGCAATATTCTCTACTTCTTTACAACTTGAATTTAAAACTATATATTTTGAAGATCACAAGTCAATCAATACTTCCTTGCCTCGAGTTTCTTCCTCAAATTACAACAACATTTTTAGCTCACCAAACTACTCTCATTTTAAAACAAAACTAAACTTAGGCCCAATCTTTCAGCAGTTTTAGATCGAAAACGGTCCACATCTATTTTCGTTTCCACGGAGCGTCGAACCTTGCCATATCCGCAAGAAATCTGGTGAGAATCAACTCAAACAAGACGAGGGTTCTTCAGAACTCTAAGAGGGCTTTATGTTCAAGGGTCCTCAGGTCAGATTTATCCATACTGTTGAAGGATCCCCATGAGTTTGCTGATTGTTATGTTTTTAGGATCAAAGTTTATCTACCCTAGTTTTAGATGCTGTGATACTGATTTTCGGATGTAATATGAATGATTGAATCAATGTTTTTGAAGTTCTTTACGTAAGTTCTTAATATGGAAGAGAGAGAGATTAACAATTTTAATAACGAATAACGGCGTCCAAGAAAGATTTTGGCTAAGGTGGCTGTTCTCATACAAGCATTTGCAGACACAGGAGCACTCATTATTCCTTCAATCCCATAGCCAAGATAAGAGATGACGCTGGTAAACCGTCAAGTCATTCAGTCAGAAATCCGTCCCGACATAAGACCTAATATTAACCCTTGATTAGCCCCCCCTTGTTTTCAAAAAAAATACTAAAATAATCGTAGCTAACGAAACATTTCCTGCCACCCACATAAATTAAAAACCCTGACTCCAAAATATCAAAACCTAGAATGAATTAGGAACTTCAATAAGCCAGTGGTATATGTTAATTAAACATAGTGCTGAGAACAGAATAGCGGGTAGTTGAGTAAGTTTTACCATCCCGAACGAAGGTTGGGTTACAACAATACGAATTCAAATATATCCTCTCTCCCCTCCCCTTCCCCTCTCCTCCTCTTTGATGTGGAATAGTTAATTTAATGCTACGAGCGAAGTAGTTATTTTTATGTAAAACTAGCTTCCGCTTGTTTAAGAGTATAGTTGGAACTACTATGCGCACCTGGATAAGCAGGTGCTAAGCAGTTAGCCTTCCGTCCGATACATGAGTTTACCTCACTTGTATAATTGTCGTATTGACGACCTCGATGGCGCAATGGTCACCATGCCGGACTGCCGAACCTGAGGTCCCGGGTTCGATTCCCGGTTCGGTCGACATTTGTGTGATGAGCATGCTTGTTAGCCGTGGTCTGGGTGTTACAATATGTATTTATAAATATGTATATGTATATGTAGCTATATGTACTTTATCAGTTGTGTTAGCACCCATAACACAAGTTAATTAATAACTTGTGAAAAGGCGTCCTGACATTATGTATTTGTAAAGTAAAGGTATCTGTTTATTTTATTTAGGTATTTAACATATATATTATTTTTATTAGTACATATAAAGTTGCACATTAACTTTGCCCTACCCCATCAAATCTCTCTTTCACTCTAAGATTGGCTGTAAGAGAACCCAATCCTGAGTTAATCTCGCCGTTGTGCGTAATCTCTCTCTTTTAAGTGTGTCAAAATGTATCTATGTGTGCAATAAAGAATAATAACAATAACTACCTTTAAATAAAAGCTTGGCCGATTTGAAAAAAAATGTATAATGGTTCCTGTGATTCCTCTTCATGCAAACAAACCGAAAACTCTTCACCCTAATAAAAATAGTGCAGATTAGTATAAATAACCGATTTTTTAATAATCCGTCTTCTGAGATTTCTTCTATCTTTTATCACTTACGTCTGAAACTTCTGAGCCTGTTTACTGCAAATTGTGAACTGAAAATGGAAATTAGAGAGCCTTAGCCTATTTTAATTGTCAACACCACTACAATATACCGGAAACGACCTTGATTTCAATACACAATGGGAGGGATAACAAAAGAGGCTCGTGTACTCGAACAAGCTATACATACAGACATATTTATATATAGATGTTCAGAGTAAGGGGGTCAGCCATTGAGGACAGAATGACTAGCGGAGATGTCAACGCAATATCTGCTAAGAAAATCATCATCTCTGGAACCTTTTTTCCCAACTTAGTTGGGGTCGGCTTTTAGTCTCACTGGATGTAGATGAGCACCAGTGTTTTACAAGAAAATGACGAGGAACGATACTAGCTCCTACTGGCTCATACGCTATTATTAGAACTGCCACTTTTGCTAAACTAATTCACAAGGTTGTTTGACAAGGAACCCGAATGCCTCGTTAGTTTTAGTAACCGACTATTTTCATCACGACTATTTATATCACGCCTGCCTTACGTTACTTGACCTACAAGAAGGTGTAAGTTGAGTCTTACGGGAGGGAAATGAAACGATTGAGATCCGAGAATACACTGTATATATTGAATAATAGAACCCTATATATACCTTAGAACTACTACATCAAAGATACTCGGACCTACCTTCCTTATGGTATCTCCGCTATCTTTCCTTCCTCCGTGGGGTCAGCAGAGTGACACGTGCAGAAAACAGGTTAGGAGATTATTATGATGAGATTTCAAGCCGTTTTGAAGATGTCTTTAGAGGTCGGCCTATGCAGCCACGCGCGTTTAGCGTATTTCTCGGAAAGGTACCTTAATTTCATCATGTCTATATGTGATTATGGTTTCTTTTTCCGTACAATCCATCAACATTATAAACATGAAATCTGACGTCATTTCATAAGTAACATTCTTAAAATATCCATATCGTCTTTTTACATAATAATCCATCATTTTTTCAAGCGTCAAGAAAAATCTAAATTCAGATAATATACATGTCACAAAGCTATTAGTAAAATTAATAAATAAGGTATCTATTTCCAGCAGCGATAATAAGATCAGTCCCCCAATTTACTTGACTTTGATAAGTCGAATCTTATAATTAAGACGGATACGTTAAGCTGACGACACACGGTATTGTTTCGGATACTTTGTCCCTAATGGTGGGAACACACGATACCAACTTCGCACAGATTTTCATAGAATTTTGTCGGCGCAACTAATCGGTGCAAAAAAAGTCTGTATTATAAAAAAAAAGTCTGATTACAAAAGTATTCTTCGTATTATCAAAATTATTGTGTTTCGAACGACATGATGACTAATGATGACTAAGGTCATACAGATTTTTGTAAAAACTAAGGGTACGTCTACATCTACACGATACTACATCTACACAAGCTACTTGCAGCTTGTGCATTTTGAGGCACATGCGCAGGTTAGGTACATGTATTTTAACAACGTGCGGGTCCAGAGAAAGCAAAATACCCACCCGCGTGCTCTTATCACTTGTCACTTGCACATGTTAACTTGCTCCAGCTACTTGCACCGTGTAGACCCGCCATTAGGATAAAAGAGCGTGAATTTTGAGCGCATTAAGTTGACAAAATGGCGGCGTGTCAGGGGCTATCCTTCGTCACTCGCGGGTTTATTGTGTGTCGCGGTGACGCGGATACGACAGTGTAACCTAGCTTAACTGCTCGTGTGAATTACTCGAATCATTTTTCTGGGGGATCGTTTTTCATTTCGTACTGTTAACAGTGTTTAATTCGCTTTGAAGATTTTTTTTTGTTTTTCTTTATATTGTCATCAACAGTTTGTTAATAAAACGTACATAGTTGAGACGAGCAAAAATAAAATCTGCTATTTATCAAACACTAGCCGTTTTCCCGCGATGTCACCCGAGTCCCGTGCAAGCTACCTACTACGTACCTGAAAATATAGCCTATGATACTCAGGATGGGTGTAACTTTCCAACAGAGAAAGATTTTTTCAAATCGCTTCAGTAGTTTCGTAGCCTTAAGTGTGCAAACAAAAAAAGTCCTCTTTATTATATGAAGATATAGATTAGAGCATAGGTAAATGGATGTCCTATTCCATTAAACAGACTATACATAGTTACCCTACCAATTTCAAACTGCCAGTTTGAACGAGTATCAGTTTCAACTAACCCATAGTTAAATACTAACGTTGAACTGTATCAAACTATTAGGTTCAAGTAAATGGCTTTAATAACTGCCTTGTTGGTTAACATAGGAAATAATTACTTATTGATATTGTCTTGTCAGTTTAGTTGTTGTAATCGGACTGAGATTTGAATTCGGTTGCCAGATTCTAAAATTATGTTAAAATATAGTCCGATATAAGAATAAGAAATCTATTTGCGTGTAACAAATTAAACAAGGTACGCAATTAGTAAACAACCTTGTTTTATTATACTGCCCGGTACAGTTATAAAATACAGCCTTTGTAACCGGGGAAGAGTGTAGCTTTTCAACAGTGAAATATATTTTAAATAGGTTTAGTAGTTTCGGAGACTATAGATAGGGTTACGTACAAACCAAAAAAAAAATATCCTCTTTATTATATAAGTAAAGATTAAAAAAACCTTTTTTTCACTTAGGTAATTAAAGTTCGAGAATATAGATCTTTAAGTTAATTGCATTTCGCCCCATTCGATGAGCGATTTAGTAATTATAGATATTTATTGCTTGGAAGCTGAAGATAAATTGGCATTTTAATATAATTGATCTCTTTGATATCCCGAGGAATCTTTTGCGTTTATTCTGGCTAAACTTTTGAGCTAATTTATAAAGTAAATCAGAAATTATAATAGAACTTAATATTATTGTTTTGATGAATAGTTACATCATGCAACATCATCTGCCTAGCCTTTTTCCCAACCATATTTGGGGTTGGCTTCCTGTTTAACCGAATGCAGCTAAGTACCAGTGTTTTGCAAGAAGCGACTGCATGTGACCTCCTCAACCCAGTTACCCGGGCAACCCAATACCCTTGGTAAGACTGGTTGTCAGACTTACTGGCATCTGACTACCCGTAACGACTGCCAAACATGATCAATGACAGCCGAGACCTACAATTTTTTGTGCCAAAACAAGCACAATATATTTCTTCAATATTTCCAAATAAATCCCTATTAGGACTCATCAAAAAACCTCTCTTAGCTAATACTTCATAATATTACTAAGTAAAAGTATATGAACACACGTATTTATTTGGCGTAAAGCTTGAAAACCTTTGGCGTGACCTACATAATTGATGTGATATTGACTGAAGTTGCTTTCGTTCATATTTGTGGGTACAGAATAATTTATTGAAAGGCTGAGTTGAGTCACAAATAACGATTTGGATGGAGACATAAGTAATCTTTAAGTTTTTTTGACGCTTGAATTAAATATAACAAAGTATTCCTACCTAAAACATCTTCTGCCAATGGTTTAACCCACGTCCTTTGGGAACTATTCGCGCGCACCCGGGATAACCTACAGCCTTTCTTGATAAACGAGCTATATAACATTGAAAGAGTTCTTCAAAACAGTCTAGTATTTCCAGAGATTAGCGCGTTCAAACCATATCAAAAATTTGTCACTGTTCAGCTTTTTATGTACTAATTTTACGCCGAAGTAAAGTCAGTTACTTTTATCAAAAAATACTTGGATTTAGCTTGTTTAAGCGAAGTTTTTTTTACAAAGACACATCTGTTAGGTCAGTATAGCTAATATATAGATAATACAGCTAATATAATATAGCTTTTGTCCTCGACTTTGCAGTCATAAATCATCCCTCTATGATAGGTATCCCATTTTCTCGGGATAAATAGCCTATGTCACTTTGCAACACATAAACTTTACTATGGCTATACTATATACGTTATATCCTATATATAGTGAGTACTGTATATTTAGTAGATGTATACCTATTCATGTCGGTACAATGCTTAAGGCTGCCCGCTCACGTCCAATAATAAATTGGTGAACGATTTTCTGTAGGAGAAAAATAGAACACACTGATAGCAATTGTGCAACACATATATCCAACAAAAAGTCGGTCAGAATATCGCAGTTACCGTCACTTGCACAAAGCTCCATTAAAATTAAAGCTTCATGAAATCTATTGCCAACACATTTTGTCTTGTTGACAAAGAAAGAGTGAGCAAAAGATTTAAAGAAGCTTTAACTTTAATGGCTTTGTGCAAGTGACGGTAAGACAGTCCTACAAAATATCAGCCCTATTATCGGTCCTACTAAAGCACTGGTACTCAGCTGAATCCGGTTAGACTGGAAGCCGACCCCAACATAGTTGGGAAAACGCTCGGAGCATGATGATTATCGGTCCCACTAAAAGTCGGTCACCAATTTATCGGAGACATTATACAAGAAACAAAACACAGTCTGATAAGCCCCAAGAAGCTACGAAGCTTCTTACAAATCGTTCTGACGTCATCAATCACGTCTAATTGTTCACCATAGCTCCGACAATGGTGGCCATTGTTACGCCATGACGTTGAAACTTATTGTTCTTTCCTTCCATTGGGTTTGAAAGATTCAAAGGCTCTGTAAATCAGTGACAGAGAAGAATTATAGGATAGGTACTATTAGTTTTCGATCACGATCCATTTCTGGCTTCTGGAAAAAAGCATAAAATTACATCTTCACGGTACCTACCAGTTATGCTGCGGGTTGTTTGAAAGAGTTACCGCAACCCTGGTACGTGAAGGGGTTAAGAAGGAACATGATAGTCATGTTTTGAGACTTTCTATTAATGGATACAATAACGCATATGGAGTGTTTTAGAATGTATTATTTTTTAGCGGAAAGAAAATACACACTTAATATATTTTAGACAAGGAAATCTATGTAGTGTGTAATTAGCATTATCTTAAACTAACTCAAAGTACTGGAAGATAACATAAGTCTAGGTAAAATAATCTGATCGTTACTAAGTTCAGATAAACTTTGCTATGTAAATCTTAAGATAATAGAATAGTTTATTGATATAGAGAAATTGGATAATTTACTTAGATAATAATTCCTGGTAAGGTAGATTTTCCTTGTTTCCGTATACGGGTCTAATTTGAGGTCGGCGCAGCATGTCTTCTTTCATATTGGTCCATCATAAATCCTATTTAATTTTAATATCGAAATCTTTTCAATCACCTATTTATTATTTTCAAGATCAAGGATATTAAATAAAATAATATTGTTTAAAACTTATCATAAATAATATTTTGCCCGTCTGCAGAAATTAGGTACCAGCATATACCCATAACGCTTTAAGTTAGCGTATTATTTTCTTTTACATGGGACTATTTAAAGACCTTACAGATTTACAGTATTTTTTAAATATTATATATAAGTAGGTATAAAGTATAATATATAAACTAGATGTCGACTCATCCTAACTCAAGGATGAGTCCAGAAGCAAGAGCATTTTAAGCCGACTTCCCAAAAAAGAGGAAGTTCAGTCATATGTTTGTATTTTCCTGTTTTTCTTCATGTTGACAATTTATTATTATATATTTCAGCCCAAAGCAAATATAACTATTAAAAACCCAAAGGAATCAATCTGACAAAAACTAAGTCTCAGATTTCCTCTCAGAAATTCCTTTAGGATTTCACAATGACAGCTCATAGAAGGACGTATTGTCAAACTTATCTTGGAACAAAATCATGTCAAAACTTTTCTAAGTACCTATATAACTTTCTTCTATGTTTAGTGTATAAATCACTGAGTAAAGAGTGAAGGAAAATTGAGGAAACCTAGACTTTAAAGTCTGAAATCGCCAATTCGTTTTCAGCAGGCTTGGTTATTAACTCTTTCCTTCTCTGTATGAGAAGAAGCTTGTGTCCTGCAGTGGGACCATAAAAATGCTGATGATGAGAACGATAAGTTTACCATAAAATAAGCCTGACAAATAACCCGACTTTGGATATCCACCGTTTCTGAAAAAAAAATACAGTGTAAAATTACCGAGCAGTTAAAAATATTAAAAAAGGGATCAAAAATAAGTCAAAAGACGACATTTAACCCTCAGTATTTAAAAAAAAAATGACCCCTAACTGCTAACAACTAAAGCGGTATCTACAAGCAATGCAAACGAACTTATAACGACGAAAAACGAGAACTGAGAATGAAAAATTACAGGTAATAATTCACTAGCTTGAAAAGAGCAAAAGTGGAAAATTTGTTACTTTCTAGGGAAATTTTTAAGCATTGACGTCGATAAAGCCTAGAGACCTGTCTACCCTTGTCATCGGTAATGACTGTGTGGACTATGCCTTATTTTATGTGTTATGACACTGGTGTTCTGACCAGCGGAACTTTTTATTTTTTAAGCTTGCAACAGTCCTACAGGGTTACGATATTTTCTATTCTGTTATTTTTGTGTGAAAAGGGAATAAACATCCGTGCATACAAAATTTCATATTTCGATAATATAAGTAGGATGCCCCTAATATTATTTATGGATGTGACTAAGTTACATGCATCACAAAGAAATAAATACCTTTTTCAGAATCTTTTTTGTTTTATGTAATTAATACGCGTTTAATCAATACATAAAAAAACTATTTAGTAGATGAATCAAACTCTCAGTAACAACATACATATACTATGATTATTTTACATATTTAGATTTCTGTTTTAAGATGTTTATAATCTAAGCGATTTTTATTAATAAACTCTGAATATCAAACACTTTACATATATAAACCTCCAAAATAAGTCTAGCTTATTTCGTACATCCATATTAATTACCGAATAATACATTTTCAAAACAAACTTAATAACTGGAATTATGATAATTACCTCTGAGCCACATATGTGGATTTTCACACGATTTTGGCGTTATTAATATTTCATGTTAACTAACTTACTGGAATACTAAATATCTCAGAATAGATTGGGTAGACTGCTAACTTTTAGTCGGCCGATAGTTTGAACTGACTCTTCGACATAATGATGAACTATGGTAGGACACACGTTAGAGAGATCAGTCAGGATGGACAGGAGATGTTTCTGCCGATTAAAAAAGACTGATGGAAATATAGGACATCCTCAGGCACGGTGGAGTGATGACTTGCGCAAGACGGCTGGAAGGAGCTGGATTCGAGAAGCCGAAAATCGATCTCAGTGGCGTGCACTTGGAGAGGCCTATGTCCAGCAGTGGACTGCGATAGGCTGATGATGATGATGGAAATATGGGATTTTTCATGAAGTTGTAACTTAACTATCAACCAATAGTCGATAGTTGATCGACAACTAAGTCTGCAGTCTGCTTAGGCTATTAAATTGACGTCAGGATTCTGAGAAATAATATAGTTTCTTATAGATAAAGCTTGTGGCACATTACAGCAGCACCTCAACAGCACGGCTCCACACCAGCATTTAAGTTGTCATTCAATTTAGAGCATTAAATCGTGTATATTATGATATATTTCGTAATGTCAATATGAAAAAGCCAACGGCGAGCAGTCAGCGTGCTTGCCGCTTCCACACAACTCGACTCGCCGCCCGCGTGCTGCAAGCGAGCGGTCCTCATGCGTACAGCGCGCCGACGGCGTGCTAATTGCGCGCCGACTCCGAGCCGGCAGCGAAACAACGTCAATACGTCGTGTTCAATCATAACATCAATCATAATCGTCTTAAAATAATATTGAGTTTGCGGTGACAGCAAGCTTACACCTCGCGGCCGGCGCGCGGCGGCGCGCCGACGGCGAGCGGACGGCGCGCCGACGGCGAGCGGACAGCGCGTGGTTGGCACGCTGGCAGCTAGCCGTAGTCTTAATTCGAGGCGACGCCGTGCTGCTGCCGTGCTGTTGCCGTGCTGCTATAATGTGCCACAAGCTTAAATCTATTATTAAACGATTAAATTAGAAGCTAATTGTATTAATAGCTGTAATATAATATAATTATAAATTAAGTTCTGCTTAGTTATTTAGTTACTAATTCTTGCCAGTGGTTTCAACCGCATTCATAGGACTAGGTACATTTCAGAGAGACAATACTAAAGGGTAGACAATATTTTTCCTGCGTCTGTCAGTTACCAAAATAGTATTTTATTCTCTCACAGTCTTACACGTGTTTGCATACATTCACACATCATATAATTTCCATCTGAAATTCAATCAACGATTCCAAGCTTTCTAAACATGGAGAAATAAATGACTAGCGGAGGTGCCATAACGGAAAATCTCCTAAGAAAGTAGCGTGCCAAAATACGGGTGAGCGGAGGACGAGGAACGTTACTGTCTCCGCCCTTATACGCCTTCTTTGGACCCCTATCTTTTGTAATACCAAAAACCGTTGTTAGATGTCTCAAAGAACCCAAGCGCCTCACTCGTAACTGTTCGTTTTGGTCATGCCCACCGTAGGAATTTGACCTAGAAGTAGGCGCCTGACCTACCTGTCATATGGCATCTCCACTCATCTTTCTTTACTCCTTGTTCCTGACGAATTCAATAACGTCACTCCCAAAAAAAGACTAATATAGTCCGCCCTCCTTAATGGACCATGGTCCACAAAAACGCCTAATTTCGCAGATAATCGTGAGTGTGGTTTTTGCTAGAGGTCCGTATCTTGTTAGGGCGGGTCTAAGATCTTCGTTAGACCCCTTAACCTATGAATTAGGGGTCGTTTTCCTGGTCGTTGTAATAAATCTGTCGGGTGTCGATTGAATGAATATTCCTCTTTTACGTTGTCTGGTTTGAGATTGGTTAAGTGGTGTTTTAGATAGTTATTAAAAAAGGATAGTATTAAAAGTCTATGAAGGCTATTCTTCGTTACTAGGTTAAAACTGTTTTTTTTACCCACAGGGCGTAATAGTTAGTGTATTTGCCTACCATCCTGGAGGTCGTAGGTTCGACTCCACATAGTTGTGTGCATAAGTTTAAATTAGGCTGGGTGCTTGTAAGAAAAATAAATATCTTGGACGTTTTTAGTACCAAGCCGGATATTTTCCTCTCAGGATCTAAGTAGTTTTTAAAACTATGCAAAAATCAAAAGCTCTTTCGAAAACCTCCCTAGACTTCCATATTTTCCAGCTGAATTAATATTTTCCCTATTTTTGTTCCAGTGGCTTGCTCAACGGTGACCGTGACGAAGTGCCAGGCTGCTCTGAGGACCCTGCAGGCGTTCCCGTTCTTCAAGCCGACTTGCCTCTGTCGAGAACCGAACGTGGACCCTGAGTGTAACTCCTTCCGCGACTTCTTGTTTGACCACCCCTGCGTTTTCGTCATGAAGAAGGGTAATGATATTTTAAGTAGTACATACCTAGTTAGTTTAACCGACTTCGAAGAATGATTATGTTTCGTCCTATAGGTTTACTTATATTCGACTTCAAAGATTTAAATTGGAACGACTTTGTCCATTTCTATCTAGTTAGTCTAGTTATTTTCTCTCCCAACCATGTTAGGATCGGCCTACTGTTTAACCCAATACATATACGGTACAGCTGAGTACCAGTTTTACATGGAACAACTACCTATCTGACGAAAGATGATGTTATGTCTTTATATCCACTGACTGCCAGATGTGGTAGTTAAAAAGGTATTTACCTACACATGAAAAAATGTCTTGGACAACGGGGCTGTATTCGGGGTCGCTTAGAAACTCGCTATATGATAGATGGTTTCCCAGAACATAATCTAACATTTCTAAAAAGAGTACAAACTTTATTACTATTTTTCTCTACCCTTACTTGCGATAATGATAACATTTACAACAACAAAAAACAACTGGCAGAAACTCTTCAGCTTAAGCATAGAAAACAGTAACAGTAAGTGAAAGAAACTTCAAGCTCTAAGCACCACAAAGTTACAATAAACCTCGTAAGAAGTTTTGCTTGTTATAATGCATTTAGTCTTGTTACAAAACTAAGACGGGTATTATAGTTCATTATGATTTTAAAGGTATTAAATCATTTATGCTAAGGAATTAGAATCCAACCCATAAGATTATTATCAATGGCAAAAACTAATAAGGTAAAGATCTCTTCTTTTCAGAAATTATCTTACATTTTCATACTACATTATATCTATAGTATTTACCATCATCAGTCCAGCACTTTACTAAATTGTTAATCCAAGTCTTTCTTTAAAGCTGATTCTAAAACATTCGCAGCAAATACACAATACAAATCCCCAAAAAACAGCCTAATTCAAATGGACAACATCACTAAATATTCTCTGTGAAAACGAAAAAACTTCATCCATTCCCGATTGAGGCCTAATTATATTCTAAACGCGTACCAACCTAATTTTCTTTCTTGAAACTCATGTTTTTTGATCGAAGTATTTACTGCCCGCTGCTTATCTTAAAAGGTTTATCCTTATAATGGGGATAGCTCCGTGATGATAATAGGAATATCTGGAAAATCGATTTTGAGGAAAAAAGGTCTTAAAGTATCTTTTCGCAATTCTTCATCTTCCTATCCTTAAACAACTATATTGGGGTCGGCTTCAAGTCTAACTGGATGCAGCTGAGTACCAGTGTTTTACAAGGAGCGACTGCCTATCTCAATGATTAATGCTCAATCCTTCTCCGTGTGAGAGGAGGCCTGTGCCGAGCAGTGGGTCGAAAAAAAAGGCTGTAACAGTAACAGACTGCCTATCTGACCTCCTCAACCCAGTTACATGGGTAACTCGATATCTCTTGGTTGGACTGGTTGTCACATTGGCTTCTGACTACCTGTAACGAAACCTTAAAGACATGTTTGTAGCAGTTAATAATGTAACAAGTTCCAGAAGCCCTTGTGTATTCTTTATCATACCATATATTTATCACAACGTTATGATTTTCATCAAGTGACAGAGATGGTAACCCATCCTCTAACTGACACTAGGAGCAGCTTAACCAGTGATCAGTGTTACTTAGCCACAAACTCCTCACTTAGCCACGAAAAACTTTGCAATATACTCTTTGAACAACACAAAGCTACCTAAATATGCAAAATCTGTGGAATTCACAAAGAGCTGCTAAATCATGAATTGCATTCCGCATACATAATTGCAGTTTGCAAAAAACCCACTTCTCTTCGAGCTAAAAATATTATTCGTAACAAAAACTCTGTGTTTTATTGTGTGTCAAAGTTATTGACATGGCTACGCTACAATGTTTAAAATGGCAGAATATTCCGACAATGTCTATGAAAAGTTAGATAGCAGTTTATTTTTTTAAATGTATATAAAGCTTTGCAGTGGCAAACTAACTAGTATATGTTTAGTTCGTAGCCTGTTTATAGACCATGGTAATAACCATGTATTCAAATAAAATATGGCCAATCTCACCCGTAGATAGTGTAGCTTCCCAATACTAATAGGGAAAGATTTTTAAGGGTCCAAACAACTAGGGCTGCTAAATTGTTCGAAAGAGTTACCGCGGCCCTGGGCTTAAGAAAGAACATGATGGGTTTAGTCAGTAAAAGTCTGAAACTCCCTCACGCTGCACCCACAGCGGGAGAGGTCATTGTTTTTCCTTATAATTAGTTTAGACAGTATACTAAAAGACCTTGGTCTTTCCAGAAAAAGACCCGTACCCAGTGGAGACCCTGCCGACCTGCACCTACGCCCTCAGCGTTTGCCACAACGAGAAGGCCTGCTCCGTCCTCTTCGATAGATTCAAGAACGCCTGCAAAGCTCGTGATGGAGAATGCCGTATGGAAGACAGGTAAATAATAATATATTTTTTTGTCAAGGAGCTATCAAAAAGTGGCAAATAATCCTATAGGGTCTGAAGAACTGGGTATGTATGAAGGAAAACATCTGGAGGAAACCTGGACTTGTTTGTAAAGTCTAAAACCGCCAATCCGTCTTGATCAAGCGTGGAGATTAACATTAATTCTTTAGAAAACAGGCGGGCCTAGGCCTGTAGAGGGACAATAAAAAGTCTGATAATGATGATTCTGGTCTTAAGAATGATGTTTTTTCTCAATCAAAACAGACTAAAGATTTGCAAAAGGTTACAAAATATACAACGGCGATCAGCTCGAGACACATACACGCAACATTTCCATGGGCGTTATACCAAAAGTATTTTACCCTTTCATTGCTTTTAGGCCATGTTTTTAATCGACTTTCCGAAAAGGTGGAGGTACTCAATTCAGATATCTTATGTATCTTTCTCGTGTGTTCATAAAAAAGTTTTTCAATATAACTATCATTAATTCGATCTTCAGTTTTTGCTTGGACATAAATCCTATAATTAATGCATTGTGACCCGGGACTGTATACTGCTTTGTCCTGAATTGCACTGCATTGGTCAATAGAAACAATAGTAAAGTAATTTTGCTGGCTACAGTGCCTTTGAAATCGCGACAATGATCATTTGACTTTACTAATTAGGGGACCAATAAATAGTATTGTCAGAGATGTTAATAGTACCACCAAAGTTTTTAATTGTCTTCATCAGCCTTTTTAATGTCCTACGGTAGGGTACAGGCTTCTTCTGATACAGAGAAGACATGAGCTTCAACCACCAGTTTTGCTCAAGGCGAATTGGTGATTTCAGATTTATTAGGATAAGGTCAGATTTGATTCGTTTATTCGCATAAAACACGGTAGATAGAGGTGTTACATTTGTAAAAAGAGATCTTATATGTTCTGCTTATTACTAAAGCGTGCGAAATGGTTAACATGGTTTACTTTCTAGGTATATGTTTAAGTGTAAGGCTACGTGTAGATAAGTGCTTTCAAATGATCATCATCAGCTTCTTACTGTCTCACTTCAGGGCACAGGGCTCTTCTTATACAGAGAAGAAATGAGCGTTTATCACCACGCTTGCACAATGTGATTTTTCTAAAGTCCAGCTTTCTCGCGCATTAGCTCTTAGCTCGCGATGTTTTCCATTACCAACACTGGTGTCCGCTTCGATGACATAAATATTGGTAGGTAAACTGTGGTGTTGGACCTACATATGTAACCGATTACTCAAAAGTAGGTACATTGAAATGCGCTTAACTACTCAACAGTAGATACCTAAACATAAAAGCTGGAAATGGAAGTAGCAACCAATTAAATAAATTATCGCCATTAAAATCAAAAGGCTTTTATAGTTTGAATTTCAATTTAAATCTGAAAATAGTAACGGGCCCGCAATTGATGGAACTAAATAAAATAGTACGAAGAGAGACAAAGTTCTGTTTCAGGCTAAAAATATAACCAAAGTGTTTGATCGATACACTGTAAAGCCGAGGTTCCACTGGTGTGTAGCACTGTGATATGATGCACACAAATATATCTTCTAGTTTTTCGCTCTAGTAAACAGTAACAGATTGAGAGCGAATTTGTAAAAAAAATCGGCCAAGTGCGAGTTGGACTAGCGTATAAAGGGTTCCATACATTCTAGTATTCATTGCTATATTAAATTCATCATCTGCGAAAAGGACAATGGGCACAAATATATGGGACCTGGTATACCCCACCAATAGGAATGTCATATATATCATTGGATAGGTCTTTTTATGTAGAACAATATTTACTATGATAGCTTTGTTGAAATGTTTGTCCGTTCTGAGATATAGGTAGATCAAAAACTGTGCAAAAGTTAGAACTAAGTAATCTATTGATAACTCAAGTCTTTAAAGGAAAATCTAAGTACTACTAAGTGTAAGTCTTGTAAGTGCTACCTGCTGTGCCCGTTAGGGTCCATAATTGTTACTATTATGTATCATTTCAACCTTTTATTGTATCAACTGGATTTTGGGCGTAGTGAAAAACCGCACCAATAACAAAGTCATAGATATCGTTAGATAGGTCTTTTTAACTGGAACAACATTTACTATGGCAGCTTTGTTCTATTGTTTGTCCGTTCTGAGATATAGATCAAAAACTGTGCAAAAGTTAGAACAAAGTAATCTATTCATAACTCAAGTTTTTAAAAGAAAATCTAAGTACTACTAAGTGTAATAGAACAAAGCTGTCATAGTAAATATTGTTCCAATTAAAAAGACCTGTCCAACGATATATATATGACTTTGCTATTGGTGCGGTTTCTCACTACGCCCAGTATCCAGTTGGTACAGTAAAAAGTTGAAATGTTAAATAACAATAACAGTTATGGGCCCTAACGGGCACAACAGGTAGTACTTACAAGACTTACACTTAGTAGTACTTAGATTTTCTTTTAAAAACTTGAGTTATGAATAGATTACTTGGTTCTAACTTTTGCACAGTTTTTGATCTATATCTCAGAATGGACAAACATTTCAGCAAAGCTGTCATAGTAAATGTTTTTCTACATAAAAAGGCCTATCCAATGATATATATAACATTGCTATTGGTGGGGTATACCAATCTGCCCATTGTCCTTTTAAGTATCTATCACGTTTCAGCCTGGTGACAGACAAACGGAAACACGGATAGCTAAGTCATAGTAATAAAATCCCGGTTTGCCTTTGGATACCTTTAAAAAACCGCGAAATTGCAACGTTTGTGAGCGAGCACACGCTGGCAATGGACTCGACGATACCCATTCGTTTGCGAACAATTTTGATGGAATCTCTCCATAAAAGATATTTATATTTAAAAGCAACGCGACGAGATTCATGAAATGACAGCCATTGGTCACTTTATTAATAGTCTGGAGTTTTTAAGCGAAAAGTCAACGAAGAATTGACTGGCATTTTACCTGTACTATAAAATGCATGACGATTTTATTTTAATGCTTCGTTTTTCTGCTATTCTTTATCGTCGTCCGTTTTGATATCATGGTGACTTCTATTTTTATCCGACTGTGAAGAATGGTTTATGTATTTTGGAAGGTTTTGGAGCAAGTGTTTTTAATTATTTATTAGTTCCATTCTTACAAATTGCTATTCATTTATTATAGGCAAAGTTCTAACCGTCAAGAACGAACCGTTTCTTTTTTAGTTTTATCAATGTTTTGTGATTGTTCTGGCATATGTACTTCGCTGCATTCATCAAAAATTACTAAAATGAGATAGATTTCAAATACTTATGTAACTTTGCCTGGAAGTCTTTGTAATTTAAATGTTTATCTGGATAATTTATATCTCTCAGTATGAGAAATGTTTTCACTGTTCCAAATGTCTTAAAGAATACTTTTGTAATCAAATATCATGTAAAACCTCAATGTACCATATACTTAGAAATAAACGATATTCTATTCTATTCGCTTCTACCACATATTAAAATAAACCTTTCAACCACCAGGGAGGCCTGTCGCGAAGCCTGGGCTGGTCTGCGCCTCTCTCCTCTCTTCGGCTGCATCTGTCCCAACACACATATGAAGAAACGTTGCGACCGCATATTTGCCGTGGTAAACCACAACCCATGCGTCGGTGAGTAAGCACCTTTATGTAAACGCTCACGCTGTGTATTTTCGCGGGTTCTGAGTGAATTTAAAATAAAATTTTAATACCAAAGAAATTAAAAACATTATAAGTATTATTAAACACAGATATTATAACTGATCTACAAACTTTTAGGTTTAAGTACATTCCGTAATAGGTATCGTATGTCGCCAGGGAATATGGGTTTCCTCTACAAAACCAAAAAATTGGTGTTAATTGAACAAATCTAGCTCATCATTACAAAAGACGAAAAAACATATTTTATAGAAGAATAGAAATCAGATCATATTAGTCGCCTAGCACAAATCTTGCAATGGCTAAATATTTTACGGACAAAAAGCTCTCCGACCTTTTAAAATACTTACCTTTTATATTTACTTTCACAACGCAATACACTTTGAAAATGGTACAATCAATACTTAAAACCATCATCAATCAAAATCATTTCATAAATAAATTAAAGTGAAATACCAAAATTGTATTCCGTCGACCCACACGATGTCCTAACAAAACTATGAATCAACAACCATTTATTTTGTGTACCAAGTTCAATAACCAACGTGTAATGACGTCATAGCCGATATGACGTAGCGGCTATTAACAGACAACAAAACATCACTTTTCTTAAACAACTGTTTACTACGAATTTTCAAGTTAGACGAACATATTAGAACGCTCGGTTCGTACGGGCAAACGAATTGAGATACGAAAGCAAACAATTGACAACTGCCGGTACCAAAGGAAACCGCACGATAGATTATTTTTAATCGCGTCAAAAATCCACTAGTGTGAAAGCGCTGTAAATATACAATCCGTCTTCTCTATGCCAAAAGTTCTCACTTTTATCTAAAGTTCTCATCTAGCTACCTTTCCAGTCTAACTACCTAATACATACTAAAACATACACCAATCTTCAACTAAAATCACCTAAGTGCCTTCACCTAAATCCAGCAAGTCTGAAACCGCTACCAGCTTTATCAAAATACCCTCCCGAAATCCGAAACTATTTCCATTAGTGAGGGGAATCAATACCGTGTTATCCGGGAATCATTCAATAACCACTTTCCCGGCTAATATAAAGGAGTGTCTAACTTAGTATCGACCAGTACATCCCTTTGGAACATAGATTAGGTAAGTCCAGATGCGACTTGAATGGTAGGTAATTTACGCTCCTGTGAATAGATATTTTGGAGTGTTAGGTACATTTTGAAGTTGTATTTAATCTCTTGTTAGTGGTTGTTCTAATTTTAGTTACACGAGGAAAGTGTATGGTATAAGTAATGTTAATCGGTTGCTAATTATACGTCATTTGTAGGTCGTTTTTATAATGAAACAAAAATAGCTCTTAGTGGCCACGTAAGTAGATTAATAGGTATTATAAGTAGCATATGCACGTGCAACGTTTGTCTGAGAAAGATTCCCAGAGTTTATAATCTATACTAATATTATAAAGCTGAAGAGTTTGTTTGTTTGTTTGAACGCGCTAATCTCAAGAATTACTGGACCGACTTGAAAAATTCTTTCAGTGTTAGATAGCCCATTTATCGAGGAAGGCTATAGGCTACTTTTTATCCGGGTAAAACCGCTGATAGAAGCTAGTAAATAAATAAAATACAACAATGAAAACATTAATTAAAGTCAAACCTACCAATTAATTCATGGTTAAATTCTATCGATACAAATGACACATCTGCTAATTACAAATAATCTTTGGTTTCAATATCTCAGTACCCGTTTGATTTATTTCTTATAATCTCTGCGGGCGCTAGGGCCGGGATCCCGCGGGATGGGCCCTTAATCCCGCGGTAATCCCGCGATCATCCACCCGTCGGCCGCGTCAACTTTCAAGCTCTTTCAATCTCTTTAATTCCATAAATTGATCTTGACTTTTTCCAAAAGTTTCATTATTATCAGTTAGGTAAGAACTTTTGTTTTCAAGTATGAAATATATTGGGGGTGTTTGCTTGTTTTGTGGAGGGGAAAAGTGGGGAATTGGGGAGTTATATATACTTGTCGATAATATCTGTAATATCTGGAAGTCGCGAGTTCGATTTCGGCGTAAGTCACACATTTTGTGGGCATGAACATGGTTGTTTAATTTAGTCTGGCTATTTCAATGTATAAGAAGTGCGTAATGACAAGAAGTAAATAAGATATTGGTCAGTAAAGCCCTGCTCAGTTTAGTACTTGATGTCGTTTTATGAAAGATGTTCAAATGACAGTCAGGAGCAATTTAAAGGTTCTTCCAAAACACAGAGTCACAACCATTTACTTGCCCCTCCGTACTTGACATACCAAAAGATTCAAATCCAAAGATTTCTGTACACCTGCAGATTTTAACGGCTCACAAACTAACCAAACTTAAAACAATAATTTTAAGCTATAAAAGTAACTATAACACTTTATGGTTTCACGTCACGAAGCTTATTATAACTGGACATTGTAGTTACGTTCCGAGCCACGTGAAAACACAAATAGAAAAATCGATAATTCATTATTAAGTATGATTTTAATTCACGCCTGCCAAGGACGATTTTATTTTTAAGACGCTTATAAAGTAGTAGGTATGACGTATATAGGTTTTATTGTTTAAGGTTGTGTGGGTGACGCACTTCGAACAGACTAGTGATTTAGTGATACTCTGTGGCTCTGTATGGACATAAGCTGTATCTTAGAAGGTTCCTAAAAAAATCTTCTCTTCTTCCTTTCGCCCTGTTCCCAATTTGATTAGGGGTCGGCGAAATATGTCATCCTCTTCCATTTTCCCCTGTTACTCGTCATACTGACACTCACTCCCTTCCTATTCATGTCATCTTTCAGGCAAGCCATCCATCTTTTCTTTGGTCTTCCTCTTCCTCTCCATCCATCTACATTCATACTTGGCACACACTTTGTTGCATGCGTATCATCCCTCCTCATTACATACCCATACTATGACAATTTTCTCCAATCAATCCTAAAAAAATCTTCTATTGGTGAAATTCTAAGAATATTTTATCGATTCTATACCAAAGCTTTTAGAAGCTTATGTAGGTACCAGAAACCAGTAAAGTTTCATGTTATTTATAGCATTAATTTAATCAAAATCGACTTTGGGTTCCATTCAGTGGATTTTCAATTAGTTTACTAACAGTGCTTTCCGGCTCGATTTTTTCTTGTCACTAAACCTGCGTGATAAAATGCTAGTGTGAAACGCGCTTTATAATAACTCATTTGATCTGTATCATAAACTTAATTATAGTACAGATTATGAATAAATGCCTTTTCTTTGAGCAAAGAGCTGAAGACATAGACGCCTTACCTTAGGGCTTAAATTACTAAAATATTTGACAGAAATCAGAAATTTTCTTAGAGCTTTGGTAATTTCTATTATTATTTATGAGCTAATTAAAAGAGGATATTACTTCCTCAATATTTCCTTCCTTATTATCATTGTAGATGTAACCTATTTTGGTATAAAACAATATTATGTTTAACTTGACGTCTCCGTCTCAAAAACTGCTGCACGGATTTTCATCAAATTTTCTTTTATCATCATCTTCATCATCATCTCAGCCATAGGACGTCCACTGCTGAACACAGGCCTCCCCCTTAGATCTCCACAGATACCTGTTGGAGAGGAGACCACGGACTAGCAAACGCAGCGTAGGACGTCCACCAACAAGATGGACAGACGTTCTCATTTTCTTTTATAGCCTAGCTTTATTCACTCGGTTAAAAAGTAGCAAACACACAAGTTTTTAACAGGTTCAAGCGAACAAGCTCTTGACCTTTATGTTATTAGCATCCATTTCAGTGTTAACAACAGAAAACGACGTATCATGGGATGTTATGAAATTCTATAAAAATATCCGCAAAATGTTGCAGTCTAAGTAAATGATGAGGCTAATGGTCCACTACAGAATTTGTACGAACAAGCGCAAAATATAATCCCATCTGGGAAGATGGGAACCCGAGCGCTCTCTGATTTCAAAGAAAAACTCCCAATGTTTGAATTTCAGGCGGACTCGTTATGTGTGGTACAAAGTATAAGAGTTTAGCCATTTTCTTCTTCTAGTCTTGTTCCCAATTTATGTAAGGTAGGCGCAATTTTTTATGACCGCCAGAATCACTGTCACACCTCACTATACCCCTCGAAATACATATAAAGAGTTGCTACCTAATTGCTACAATTAGTTGTTACCAATTGCTACGAGGGCTAGTTTTGAAGATAATTAGCATCTATAGGTGATAGCCGTTCTAATATACTACATAATATTCCATCGTCATCTAAAGCCATCTATTCATCTGTTTCTTTTGAATTAAGTTATAATACATAGCTGTAGATTATCTATTGTTTCCACATTCTTTTAACTATATAAAAAGTTAACCCGGTGGACCAAGACAACACATTTTTCTTATTTTGAGTGCTTAATTCTCTTTGGTAAAATAATTGCAAGCCTAATATTTAATTTTACAACTCTAAAGGGCACTCAGCATTGTTTTATCAGACAGCTTAATCCAAACAAAATCGCTAACTCTTATGCCTCACTCCATCACCCAAGGAGTTCGGATTGTAACACGAAGCGACGGATTACGGATTAGCCGGATTTAACAAACAAACATAAATAGAAGACGTAATTCAAATCTTTCAGTTTCACAACAGATTGTTAGGCGTAATCTCCTTTAGATCTAGGAGAAAAACTCTTCAATTCTTAGTAAGTACTTGTTTAAATAATCTGCTCCTAGTTTCTTTGTTGCTGGAGAATTTAATTTGTAAGAATACTCTCTTTTGGATAGTGCTTTTCTATAAGTCGTTTCTTATATACAGGTATAGATGTTTTATCTCAAGTAAACGGGTGAACTTTACTTGTCTATGTAAATGTACTTATTTTTAACGATGTCAAACTCCCGCTGTGGGTTAGCAGCGGTGAGGGAGTGTCAGACTCTTACTGACTAAAAACCGTCGTGTTCCGTCGTAGGCCTGTTTTTTGGTATGTACCAGGGCCGCGGTAACTCTTTCGAACAATCCCACAGACCCCGGCAGACCGCGGTCTTTTCCGTCGGATCACTGGTGAATTTTTATATTTGAAATCCTGCGGCGCTATTCAAAGAAAATCCTTTATAGATTTGACATTGTGTATGTACCTACATATTTACATTCACAAGGAATGGATTAGAAATATGGTAATACAAATTATAAAAGAAATAATGACAAATTATTATTTATTACCATTTCTATAATTAACAAACTAGAAAGTGATCTACTTTTTAAACAGCAATTAAACAAAGGTTACGAAATATAAATAAACTATAATAACAATTATTATAAAAACATTAGGTTAACGAAACATTAACTTCTAAATGTCAATAATCCCACGCAAGAATTTGATTCAGAATACCAATTATTAAACTGTGTATGTTTTCCTTGTAAACTAAATTAAGTAAATAGTGTCGATATGGAAACATGGTGACTAACAGTTGCTTCCAATAATCTATCCATGTATTGTATGTAGAGATAGAATTTAGACATTATCTCCATATAAGTAATACCTATTTATCAATACATAAATTGTCGATCTAAAATAGTTTGGCCTATGTCAATTCCCAGGTTGTAAGTCTCCAAAAACCATATTAAAAAGCATTTAGTGCCAAATTACTTTGAACAAAAAAATATATAATACACTAAAAAGTAACAAACAATGTTAGGTGCATCGGTCTAGATTAGAAGTCTTCTCATGATTTCCATCTTGGCGTGATTGCCGTCTTCATATCCTGGACCATTGAAGAGTACACGCTATGAAACAAAAAAAGATATTTTCAAAACGTAAACGATGGAAATATGTGCGAATAAACATTAAAAAAAATCAAACGTACTTATGGAGAACGTCATCCTCCTTTATTGGAAAGTTAGTAAAAAAAATAGCAATGATGGTTAAATTCATTAAATCCACACAGCAGCACTATAAAAATATTATTTATACCTAAAATTACTACAGCAAATAATAATTCTAATTTAATTTCATTTGATTCGAATCTGAATTCGAATTATAAATGAACAAACACTATTTGAATAAAATTCTCAGCTGCCAGTAATTAATGTTTAAAAATAGAACTTAATTTATTCAATTGAAGCAAGAAATTCAATATTACAGCCAGTTATTTGAAATGGTACTTTCTATTTAATGGTGCTATTTTAGAAATAGCAGTCGGCTTATTTTATTTAAATTATTTAAATAAATAAGAGTCAGCGGAATGCGAATACCCTTTGTACGACTGCTTTGTTTAAATTAATTGAATATTTAGTTTTGAAGACTTTTTAATTGCCAGAAGAGGTTTATTACACTGAAAACTATTGCAGGCTTCTACTAGAGTCCTAGTAGGTTTCATAGGAGAAAAAAATACTGAGAAAAATAATTCTCGCGTGCAAAGCCGAGATAGGCAGCTAATTGAAAATAAATCCTCTTTTGCTAAGTCATACTTACAAAAACGACTTTCCGATAATACCTGTTTAATGTAACAACTTACGTAAGATTTACTTCTACTCGGAAAATCTTCACAGTAATATTTTTCTAGAAACATCTTCAATAAATACTTTAATAGTTCCTTCAGTCCACTTCAGATCAATTGGACACTGGGTGAAGAGGAAGGGGGGGGGGGACTCCTGACTCCCTCAACTAACTGGCCGTTAAGCAAACGACACGATTCAAATTACGAACGGATTGTGAAAGCCAATAAAAAGTCCGGGTTGATTAATCGTTGACAATTCAAAAATGGAACGTGCAACGTTTGTTTTTTTTTTGCAGTTGAAGTTACGTCGGCGACTGTATCTAATGGTTTTTAATCGATATTTTAATGTTATAAACCTTTTTTTTATATTATAAAGCTTATGAGTTTGTTTGTTTGCCTGAATGCTTGAATAGGCATGACGAATAAAAGAAAATATAAGTCTGCCTTTTAAAATAACCCTAAAATAATGGACACGTATTTTATTTTTTCTCACAGACTAATAAAAACGAAGATACAACATGTTTCAATTTTGTATTACATCACCTATAGGTACAAATTTTGCGTGCCGTCACAAATTCCCACTCTTTTATAATGCCTTATATCTTAGTGAAATTTTAATGTTTTGTTAATATACGTGTCCCATATTTTTTGGTAATCTAAAAGACGGACTAATTAGAATCACTATTTTTTTAAACTGTCGTTACGCCTATTTAGTGCGATTTGAAAAAATATTTTTGTGATGAAAACGGCTACTTTAGCAAAGTGATTCCCTCGGTAAAACTACGATAGGAACCTTCTTCATAATATTGGAGCGATTTATTCAAATCGAGAATATTTCATGAAATTCAAATTAAGGCTTCAAAGAATTTACCCACGTTTTCTCAAAACCGTTTTAGGTAAAAAATATTCTAATATCCAAAAAAGTGTGTACAGGAATTGCTTTGAAAATCTGTCAATCAAATAGTATTATTTTTGGTATCGACATATTTCTGATAGACTTAGTTTCCAATTCGCAACACTCCTACGCAATTGTTTGACCTTTTGAGAATAAGTTTCCATTTTTCTACCGTAAAAACTTACTTACATATATGTCAAAGAAAATAGTAATAATAAAATTCGTCAGCCACTATATTTTCACCCTTTTTTATGGGAAATCATCAATGACTCCTCCCGCTGTGGGTGCAGCGTGAGGGAGTGTCAGATTGTTACTGACTAGAACCCACTATGTTACTTCTTAAGCCCTTTATGTACCAGGGCCGCGGTAACTCTTTCGAACAATCCCGTAGACCCTGCAGGCTTTGGCCCTGGTGGGCTCCTCTGGGGTTTGCTGACTCGCTACATTTTCAGATTTGCTTTGTCTGACATTATTGCCGATCCATTTTTCTTGGCAGTTCTATAACTGTCAGCCGTTTTGCGATTGTTTCATAATTTAGAGGTACATAGATATAAGAACCTAATATCAAAATTCAGTCTCTAATAGCAAGTATACGTAAAGATAGGTTATAGAAATCGTGTTTCCAAAGGCAAGATAACTTGGTGAGACGCGGTTAAAACCGCTGGTTACGAAAGCGTAGGTACCTATAATTTTTGACATTAATTCAAGGTTCTATATTTTTTCAAAGACACCAAAGGAGTGTTTGTATTATTTCTACACATACATTTATGTATTATCTAATCCTCAAGGTATTTTCATAGTCCTTTTTTCTTCGAACAATAGGCACTCAATGTTTATTTGTTTAAGTTCCGACGAAACTTTGACAAAAAATCTAGAATTCCTGAATTTAGACAAATTCCAGGTGTACATTTTGTTATTTGGTGCCTGTTTTTACGAGTGTAATGCTATGTACATTATTAATGTAATTCCTTTGAGAAAAAGTACGTCAAAAACCAGTTTTTTACTTGTTTTAAATATTTAGGATATCTATCAAAGAGATTTTTTCATCACAGAGAGATATTTAGGTCAATTCTGGATCTGTAGGTAATTAAAACAATATAAATTATTTCAACATCATTCCTTCTTGAAATGAGAAGACTTCTGTGTCTTACAGGACAAGAAATAGATTGATATTTTTTTATTTACCTATACATAATATCTATAAACTAGAAAGGTGTAGACCGTAGATAAAAATTAAAAACAGTCTATTTCAGATATTTTTTAAGCCAGTTAATTTTAACGTACATACGAACATACAGTTTAAAATCCACTTAAATCCAAAACTACCTTGAAATCGACATTAATACCTTCATAAATAGCGGGTTCCACGGCCTAATTACGTCATAAACCATGTTTGCCCATAATCAACATAAATTAGCCGCTTGAACTAACCGCTTGTTCTAACTCGTTTAGTTATTCCATTTAACTAACATCGCATTCAACAAAATTTCAGTTAGACACACTGCAAACTTTTAGTCGGCCGATAGTTTGTTTGAGGTCATAAATCTGTATGAAGATGAATGGTAGTACGCACATAACAACGTAGGTATTTGGCCGGTATCAGACTAGCAAGCGCAGCGTAGGACGTCCACCAACAAGGTGGACATACGACCTTATAAAGGTCGCCGGAAGACGCTGGACGCAGGTCGCCTCCAACAGGTATCTGTGGAGATCTAAGGGGGAGGCCTATGTTCAGCAGTGGACGTCCTATGGCTGAGATGATGATGATGATGAGACCTACTGTAAACTAGGATGAGAAGTAAGAGATTATGACGGTATGGGCATGTAATGAGAAGGGATGACACGCATGCAACAAAGTGTGTGTTAATTAAGAATGTAGAGGGAGAGGAATACCTAAGAAAAGATGGTTGGTTTGCCAGAAAGATGACATGAATAAGAAGGGAGTGAGTGTCAGTATGACGAGTGACAGGGAGGAATGGAAGCGTAAGACAAATTGCGCCGACGCCAAATAATTTGGGAACAGAGTAGGAGGAAGATGAAGACCGACTTGTAAACTTTGAATGAAATCAAGAGTTTCTTTTAAAAAATTACCAATCGGGTCAACTGTCGGCCGACTGTTTAGTCTGCAGTTTGTGGGTATTCTTAGTAGAAAAGTGGGAAATACCTTCCTTTGTTATCAAACGACCTGTTTAGGAGATCAGTGCAAAGGACAATGGGCGCATACGGTCTTATAGCGATAGTTAACTTAATGTGTGTTGTAGATGTTTTATCTCACGAAGGCAGGTGAGCCTTACTTGTGTGTGTAAATGTAAGTACTTACCTGCATATTGTCTTTGTATGTGTAAGCTCTGAAGCGCTCAGTAGTAGTCGTTTCGCCGAGTCATTTCAACTACACAGTTTCCTCTAGCGGTTTCACCAGCGTATTTTGGGAACTGTTTCGCACACCCAAAAATATATCCTTTTTCGATAAATGGGCTATCATATACTGAAGCAATTTTTCAAATTGGTTATATAAAAGAAGCCTGTAACTTTCATATATGGGCTGCATTCATATATGCTAAATGGGCTATCTACCATATAAAGATTTTCAAATCGTTTCATATTCTAAGAAAAGCGCGTTCAACCAAACAAGCAAACATTTCATATTTACAGAATAGATATAGATATATAATACCGCTTAAAATGTATTAGAACATTGAAGTTTAAAACAAACTCAATATATTTTTATGGTTTGCCCACAACACCATTTCATTTCGCATACTTTATTGGCATTTAATATTTTCAGAGCTAGTTTCATTGCGTTCACAAATATGAAAACTGGATAAAATAGATTGATAGACGTTTTATGTGCTATCAATAAAAAAGAATAGACTCCATTTTGTTGAAACGACAAAGTTTATGGCGTTTAATAAAAACGTATTTGTGTTCTATTACTTACTAAGTATATTTACTCAAAATATTGTTTGTTTTTTTGTATATGTAAACAGGGTTTTTTTTAATAATGACCTAACAAATGCGCACGAACAGAGCGTTGCCGCATGGAAAAGACGAGCGAAAAATAGTGACTGGTTTTAAAATTTTGTCTGGCAAATGCCAAATAGTTCAACTATAATTGTTTGCCGATCTTCACTTAACAAATGGGTAGGTAACTGGCCACTTCTCATACAAAAAAAAACTTGCTAAATCATCATTACGCTTTTCCTTATGCCCAAAAATACACCACACAAGTTAACTCAGCAATTTCACTTGTCAAAACTCTCAAGACGAAAACCTTTGAACTTTGACGTACCAAACTACAACAAAGAGAACTAACCAAAGTCTTTGGAAGTCAACCAAAGTCTTTGGAACATACCAAATGACATATTCGCAGTGACGGGTTCACGTCACGTGCCATAAGGACCAATAACTTCAATCGAAATTAATTTCGGTAAAACCAAGGACCCAATGGGGAAACAAAGGCCCCATTTATCGTCCTTTGTCCCCTTTTGAGGTAAGTAAACCTTTTTGAAGATTTCTTTTGCCTTTGACAGGCAGTTTTCTAGTTCCCTTATTTGTTACTGCCTTAATAGTTCGGGTTTATAGTTTTTCTTTGCTACTTACAGCTGCGGTTTTGTTTGTGAGAGGAAAAAGGGTTTGGAAATTCCATTACGTTGAGTTATTTTAAAAAGATTTTTAGTGGGAATTTTAAATAATGATTTTCCAAAAATAATTGGATTGACAGAATTATTCGTTGCTTGCCATATCTCGTGGTATTACATGCGACTCGTGGGAACTTCTTCCCGTACCGAGATGAAATATAGCCTATTTCGCCTGGGGGTAAAAATTTAGTATCGTTTGGCAGGCGGAGGGGGAGGAAAAGGGGGGGCGGGTGGTGGGGGGCTCAAGGTAACGCATAATTTTTGAGAAAAATAGATATTTGTAACCTAACCTCAAAACACTATAATCACCCACTACGGTCGGAAAATTAAGTGCAAGTACTTCTAATCAATACGAACAAAGGCAAAGTCGACGGAGCCCCGCTACGCGGGGCTCCTACTTCTGGGTGGTTTAAAAAAAAATAACCACGAAGGGAATGGCCTAACCTATCCGAGTCGGGGGTGTCCTAAGTCTCGAGCTCGCTTCGCTCGCTCGTGCATACTAAGAGAAATAAGATGTTATTTGAAATAACATCATAGTACATTGACGCAACTCGAAGAGAAACGGAATGACAGCTAATCACAAATGACACTTAACGCAAAAACCAGAGACATTTATTTATTTTTTGCGTTCCTTTTCACGGATTTGTACACCACAGACGATACACTAAAACACATTCGGTTGTCGATCGCCCATTTTAACGTTCCGTTTCACCGAATAACGTTGACATTACGCGTTTTATCCGATTTGAGGTTAGAAACATTTTTTGTAAATTTCTCGAAAAATATCCATTAGCTTGTAACAAGATTGGTAGCGTTATAATCGGAGACCCACCCTCTACCAGATTTAACCACTTTTAGCCCCGTCCGCCTGCCAAACGATACTAAAGCCAACCCCACTAAACCTACAAAAATAAATAAACCTCATACATAAAATTTTCCTAGCATACATAAATCAGTACACAAACAATTTTGGAAGTACTCACATAGAATAATTTAGTGCTTGTCACACAAGTAGTCTAATGGAGGATGATAAGTCGGTTCCTCACGTGAAATATTATACACGACACTTTACTTAAAGGGTTAGTTACCGATGTTGTACCGAAAACTTGAGTATTTTTAGCTTTTTCATGTAATAAGAATTGGGCCTAGTGAGTAAAGAACAAACCTCTCAAGTATGAGTGTAGGCCAGTCTAGGCCAGGCAACTTACCAATGCAAC
Organism: Helicoverpa armigera; assembly: GCF_030705265.1. Lineage (NCBI taxonomy): Eukaryota > Metazoa > Arthropoda > Insecta > Lepidoptera > Noctuidae > Helicoverpa > Helicoverpa armigera. The sequence continues at coordinate 2,211,676 of NC_087145.1, read as the reverse complement.
CTTTCTAAGTTTGCATGTACTTTCTGAGTATCTTGGACACTAATGACCGTGTTTCGGAAGGCACGATAAACTGTAGATCACGACTGCCCTTTAAATATATTTGACCGTCGTTACGGGCAGTCAGAAGCCAATAAGTCTAGTACAACCAGTCATACCTAAGGGTATTGATGATAATAGAGAAAAAATGAGTATTTTTGGTATCTTCATCGAATAAGAATTTAGTTTCATCTTCCATTTGTATTATATTTGAGACGTTTCCACAAAGAAAAACTAGCCTTTCATCTATGATTTTAGCAAAAAAATACAAAGAAACACACCCAATCTCTCAAATTGGTAAAACTAATATTATTGTTGATTACAATACCAATTTCCATAATAAAATAGGTACGGCTAACATCGAAATTTTCACAGGATGACCCAAATACCTAATAAAACAAATTCAGTAGTACAAAGTATACAAACTAAATATAAAACTGTAAAACTGGGTTCGAACGAAAACACGGATCAGGAGTTGATAACAAAAAGCAAACTGGTTGTAGAAAGTTTTGTAACTAGAGTTGTCACAGTGGCCCAAGGATAAAGCCCTGTGGAACTAGGATTTTTATCGCGTTATTACTGCAAAAAGACTATGTTATAGAATCTGCCTAGCCTTTTTCTATCTATGTTGGGGTCGGCTTCCAGTCTATCTGGATGCAGCTGGGAACCAGTGATTTACATGGAGCGACTGCCTATCGATCCTTTGTAAGACTGGTTGCTGCAAAAAGACGTTATGTCATATGCAGACTGTTACTTCGATAGTTAATGTCGCCCCATATTTAACCTGATGGTTTCCTGACTGTTTATTTTGAAGATCTAGTCCAGGGTTGAGATGAAGCTCATTGTTAAAGGAAGAGACTACATAATTTTTTTTTTTAAATTTATGGTTGATTTGAGGTCGGGAAGTGGGAAGTTTCAAGGGTTTATTATCGTGATCTCTGGCGAGTACTACAGAAAAAGGCATTGAATGGCAAAGCTATTAAATAAACCTGCAACTTTTATTTTTACCCTTAACCTCAGCTGGATAAAAGAAGTTTTTTCAAGCCCCAAGTAAAACCGCGTTCATAAACAAGTCTAATAACATTTCCTTACATTGTACGAGTATGTTGGGTGTTTCACCTATCAACCATATCTGGTTTCAAGTTCACTTAGTTAAGAGACACTTAGATTAAGTTAGAAGCGTGCTACAAATCAAGGAGTACGTTAAGTAACAATGATAATATACCTGCCATTTTTGTAGAATGGCTTTAACGTCATTCACCGAGCCGTTTCCCAACTATGTTGGAGTCGGCTTCCAGTCTACAGGATGCAACTGAATACCAGTGTTTTACAAGGAGCGACTGCTTATCTGACCTTCTCTGCAGAACTTTATCTTTAATTTCGTCTCTAACTATGGATTTTTATTACGTATCTATCTTTTGTTTTGTGGTTAGAGATATGATAGCTACACTAATATAATAAAGAAGAACCTGTTCTTTTGTTCAGCTAACGATTCCGAAACTACTGAACCGATTTCAAAAATTCTTTCACTGTTGGAAAGCTGCACTCTTTCCGAGTAACATAGGCTATATTTTATTCCAGTACGGTCAGTAGTTGGGCCAGAATGAGAGCAATATCGCAGAGAACTGTTAGTAACAGCTTATATAAAGTGCCCACATATTACAAATTGTCTTCTTTCCATGGTCGTTTTAAAAGTCGCCTTAATAAATTATCTATAAAAACACACCTTAGTTAAAAGCCCTTCAGTTTGTTTACATTCATTGAATTAAATGAACTGTCTTAGGGCTACCATGCATTAGGATAAATTGAGACTGAGTCCTAATTTGAACAGATTTTTATATGAAATATCCTTTATTTATATAATTATATTTCGTAGTTATAAATGATGATATCCGATAGCGTTGTCTAGGATAGAGCGAAGCGAAAAAAAAACTGTTATTTATTTTCCTTCTCAACTTTGCTCTATTTGACAATAGACTTCATCACCATTCTTGCTGTATGCAAGAAAATAATATTTTATAATTTATCAAAATAATGCAACATAAAGTTCACAACTCCGTTTAAATTGCCTAATTTAAACAATTGCCTAGGTAAATATGCCAAATGTCGGCCTCCCCCCAAACTTCGGCCGTCTGTACATTTTCAGCTTGCATTCATTCAAAAGGTAATTAAGTGTTAGTTTTGCTCCTCGAATTGCAACCTTGGTTTATACTCTATACGTACAAATCGTTACTATCCGATTCTGTCACTTACTCTTCTCATACTGAGCGTCAGTAGCGATTGCGCCGTTGAAACATCAAATTCGCACGTAAAGTAGCTTACTCGAAGTGAATACTCACATTTTGGGGATTGATATTAGAACGATAAAACATTTATTTATTTTTGTTTTAAGCTTGATTATCACTAATGGGTTATTTTTACTATATTTTAAGATAGTTTTTTCAGCGTTTTGCGTATATTTTTCAAGGAAAAATAGGAGGCCGCCATTAGGACAACAGTTTTGACTTAAAACCGGAGTCTCGGCCGTGGCCGACTTAAAGCAAATGCAGTCTATTTTATAAATTCCTATTGTACTAATGTCGTTGGCTTAACAAGAGAATTTGCAAAGTTTATAGGAAAATAGATCTATTTTACGTTTAATAGCCAAATAACGGCCGGGGTGATATTAGTTGAATCTCGAGAAATAAGGTACAAGAAATAGGGGCCGACATTAGAATCGTAAATAATCGTAATGTCGACCAGCCTCGAACTCAAGCGCCACTACATACAGGCTGATGAAAAAATACTTTTATATTTTTTCATTTTCTCAAAATGAAATAATTTATTTATTATAATTCATTATATCGTAAAGGAGTTAAGTTTAAATGTAGGAGTTGACAGTTTTGTAGGCATGTTTATGGTAGCTTTATAGTTTGGGACTTGCTATCTATTAAACCGTTCTTATTAGCTTAAAAAATATAAATGGTTGGTCGTGAAAACGACTTTTTTTGTTTAGGGGAAACAAAAAATATTTTACTATAAATTAAACAAATACAATTACAAATGTATACTTAGTATTATATTATAATTCTGCTAAAAAAATCATGTTAATAATATTTGTCACTGCCTTAATTTAAAACAGCCTATACCCGGCCGACATTTGGAAAAAACGCGACCGACCTTGGGCCGTGAATGGCCGACTTTAGGGTTTTTCTGTTCTCGACGCATCTAAGCCTTATAACTTTTTTCTTTTCGTAGAAATAACAATCTTATTCCTATAAACATGACATAGATTAATCAAACTATCCAAAACTGCATCAGAAGCTATCTTTCGTTGGAAACTGACGGTGCTATAGCGAACCGCAATCAGAAAATCGCTAAGGGGGCCGACATTTGGCGTATTTTCCATTCATTCAACGTTTCACGGTATCCCTGACCACTACACGTCCGTATAGTGGTCGTTTTTGGGGCAATATACGCGAAATAATGGCACAGAGTGTTTGTAACAGTCAGACAACCTACTGTTAACGTATCATAAACTTAAAAACAACCTTTACTGTTTAAACCAGTTCGAGTAATCATTAAAGTTCATCAAAATAAAGATGAGCGTCATATTTTTTTTTGGGAATAAAAACAAAAATTGTAATTAAAAACAACAGCGATCTTACGGCTTAATATCGTTAACTGAATTTCAACACATTTCCTACCTGAAAATTGTCTCTGATTTTGATGTAAAAACTTTTCATATTTCCTTTTCATCTCCAGATCTGTTCACAAACTTTTCGTTTTCCCCTTAATCAATTCTGATGACAATAACATTTTCTTACACAAATTAAAAAGGCATTACTTTCATCATCTCCTGGGCAAAAAAAAACATTGTATTTTTTTGTACATTTCGGCTTCGAAATGAAAAGACTAAAAGGTCCTGTTTGTCCGTAGTTTAAAATTTTACGTGGCGACCTTTCACCACGTGGGAACTTACAACTGTTCAAATTGCTACCAAGCTTGGGGGAAAATGTCCGAGTTCGGGCGCTCGGTGAAAAATACCTTTCAGACTGTATTGTTATATTGGAGGTAATCTGAAAATGACACGCCTTTAGTGCTGTTATTCCGACATTTCTCACGTAAATAGAATACGGGTCCAGTGTTGTATGTTCGGTATAAGATTCGTTTGGTATATCTTTGATGATATTTTTAATCTTAAGGATGAAAATTATGACCAAATTCTAATGTAAGGATTTTTTTGATATGTACGTATTTCACTCAGAACTCGCGATTTTACAAATAAGAAACTAACTAGCAATAGCTTTAAGTGTTTAAAATGGCATCGCATAGGTACACGCGTAATTTAAGTGACACTTACCAAAACCCTATCTTGATGTATGTATGTATAACTGGTCCTAAGATCCAACCCTGAGGAACACCGTCCACATCATTATGTGTTATATAGATATTATATTAATTTAAGCAATCATACCAAAAAAATAATGTTGTCTAACCATACGACACGGGTCTACAACGCGTACAGCATAAAACAATACATAAATAACTACAAAACAATAACACTACACTATAAAATGCTTCTGAAGGAGTACTAGACTCACTTTCAAATAGCCGTCAACGTGTTTACTTAGTTGTTTTACGTATTTGATTTCGTTTTCCATTACTTTGTTATACGTGCCTATTTTATTTGAACACAACTTAGATGCATAGGCCTTAGGATTGACTTAGATCACTACTTTACCACACAAGGCTGTTTCAACTTTATGTTTCACCGGACACTAGCTTCTTTTTAGTTTACTCCTGACCACACACCGTACAAATGCCCGCAGTTACCTCAACTCTTGGCTTCCAACACCTTCGGCCTTCGGTGATCGGTCTTTTGACAGTTTCGTCTTCCGAGGCGGCACACACGACCCTAGTCACTTGTATCTGGTTTCCTGAGTACTCTCAAGGGAGGTGAGGTCTAAGGCTCCCTTGAGGGTGTTCGTAGTGCGGTGGGTGAGCGAGCAGGGGTGGTGGGTAGTGTTTGTTGGTAACGTGGTTGTGGGGCAGCGGCGGCGTCGGGCGATTGCCCGCCGGCGGTTCGCGCGCTGTTCGAAGCGCCCCGCCGGCCCGCGGCGCGTGCTCCGGCGCTCACGCGCTACGCCGCCCCCGACGGTACCATCCTGCTGCTCACGGAGAACGGCACGCGGCTGATGACCCGCGCCGCCGCCGCCAGCCTCCTGCGCGCCGCCCTCCTCTCCCCGCGCCCCCCTCGGCCCCGCCACGGTGAGCCGCCGCCGCACCCTCTCTTCATCTTCTCTTTCTATGTGTCTGTCGGATTCCGTCGCCTCTCGCACTGCACGCTTCGCACTACGCTTCGTAAGGTAGGAGCGTGGCAATACGTGCCAACCGTCGATACTACCAAACAAATTGCTGCCCAAACACTTTTGCAAAGATTTCAATATTTTTAACTCTAACTAGCAGATTTAAAAGTTTTCACGGAACTTCACATTTAGTAAGATCCAACGAACGTCTCAGCTTTCTTTAAAAAGACACGGCTTTAACAATTTGAAACTTTAGAATTTTCCGGAATATTTAAACTTAGTGAAGGCTGACCCAATTTTAATAATAGTATAGGTTTTGAATAGAATTCCAATTTAGCTACATTAGTGACTGCGGAGTTAGTTTAAGTCTTAACGATTTATAAAAAAATATTTAATGAACGTTCGCTCCTACTTTATGCCTGCATGCTTTTTAGATAATTGCTTCCTTTTCCTATTTACTCCACTTTAGGCTTTCAATATTTGTTCAACTTTTAGACATATTGAAAGTCTATTCTGGGACCTCTTGAAATGGGCATGTCTGCATGTTTTCTTTCTGCATCTCCTGTTTTTCTACGATCTCTATGGTTACTGCGCGGCATAGACTGGCTTTGATAAATAGTTCGAGCGGGACTGCCAACCGGGGAGGCTTTGCTAATCTCATTTCTTTACCGGGACATTTTCTAAATCGTTGAAAATTTTAATTTTTGCCCGTTTAATGTCGTAACGTTTGCGAATATCGTTGTTTATTGTATTGGATTGTAATTTTTTTATATCGTCAGTAGGGTCAGTTTTTTTCTATACGATGTATGTCGATCGACCGGCGCGATCGCCTCTGATGTTACGATTTCGGAGTCCCGTCGCGCTATGGCTCGATCGTCGAGCGTGCCACACCTAAGCGATTCGATGGATGAAATTCCAGTAAAGCTGATGTCGGACGGAAGGATCGCGAATCGGAACGGAACCGGTGTGTCTTCGTGGATCGGCGGTATGTCAATAACACATGATGGGAACCTGATCGCCCCGGACAAAATTATGACGCACATCCACCGTTATGCAAGCCCTCACTACAACCCCCATGGGCATCATTACCATCGTTGGAACCATGAGCCGGGGGGGAGCGAGGATCCCCTGTACGCGACCAAGACCGTCTACGGGCCTGGATACATTGATGAAAACCGTACGTATGGCGTTGGTATTTTTAATACGTTGACTAATCTTTTTCCTATACTCTATTTAGTATATACTTTCGAGGTCTTTAATAAGATAGTACAAGTTATAAGTGACACAAAAAGATTAGTAAACGTAGCCAAAACTTTAGGTGGTACAAATAAAGAAAATGAAACACATTTTGAACAGACAGAACAATTAACCATAGATATCGTAATTCACATCACTTCGAGCTTCAAAACTGTACAATACTAGACGGTTTTAGGCAACCATTGAGACATGGGTGAACTGATTTCATTTATAGCACCTACATGTTACTATTCTGAGTGCTCTCTACCCCTTTTATTATTTCGACCCCAGTAATCCGAGCACTTTAGTTTAGATCCTCCACAATTTTATAGTAAACGATAGTTTATATAAGGATACACGAAGTAAAGCTTTGCGTAGACATTGACTAGAAGGGATAGAGCTTTAGAGCCCTCGTGTGCTTCCTTCCCTGATCCGAAGAGATGTAGACAATTTAGTTTTGTAAAGGAACGATTTAGCGAAGGCGCTTTGATAAAAGAATCTTCGCGAAGCTTTGCGAGTCGCGCCAAGAGTCATCAACCACAGACATTGTCATCGGTATAGCACGGTTTAATATTCGGAGAGGATTGTTATTTATTTACAGCTGAACACGGTGATCCACAATGCATGTATCCATTAAATATTCTATTCATATTTAACTTTGAACCGGCACAGATACCTCATGGAGTTTTTGCCTCACAACGAGTTACGTAATTTGAAAGCATGTCCGATTTATTGAAATTACCGCTTGTATTTAACGTAAGATTTTCATACAGATAATCGATTTCATTGGCAACTCATCGTGTTTTATTCACGACACGTAATTTTTTATCGATTTTTCACACATGTTCCATATTATTATTATAAACTTTGATCCACAACGTGTAAATTATATTTATATAAGCATGAGCATTATATTCACATTCAGATATAACGATTTTGTTGTTTTCTGTTCCATTAATAATAATTTATTCATTTGTTATTTTTTTACTATCTATTTATTTATTTTATACTGAATAGTTTAAACGAGCTAAATATTTGAAGCACTTTACGTTCAACGTTTGATTATACAGGTATTTAGGGAATGCAATTCCGAAAGTAGTTTTCGAATATAATGACACGGTTTTGGCTAAAACGTTATTATACAAATTACAACTAATCCCGTATTTGCAAAATAATCAAACGTATTAATGTTACAATATTGGAGCATATACTGTTATTAATGTAGAATAATTAAAACCGGCTTATGATGTGAATACTAATTACGAAGCTAATGAACGATATACTCATTTATAAAAACAATTGGCTTTTAATAAAGACAAAATGATTGAGACAAATACAAAAATCGTATTCAAAGTCACCATATTCCAAATCAACCTAAATTCCGTAAAAAAGAAAGTAACAAAAACTTGTTTTTACTCTCTTTAGAAACTAAAGCTTGCTCTCGAAGTAATTACTCAGGAAAGATTGGCATATTTACGCGAACGGATATCCATGACCTAATTAAAGAAAAACCTCTAAAAATCGACCTAAATGTGTTACTAGAATGTACAAAAGATCTCATTTAGGCACTTGAACTAAAAATAAATAAGAAAATAACGCGAGAAAATTCAGTAGCACTTCAAACAGATCACAAACAAGACAAACATGCTAACACTACATAAATTAACACATGACAACAACCAACAGAGAGGATTGGCAAAGAAAACGGTAAATCAGGTGATGAGAAGGTGGCCCTGCAGTCTACTTGCCACGTAGCCCTGGATGCCTGCATCAAGGACAGCGAATGCGTGACATCACTAACCCCGGTGCTGCAGAAGTGTCACACTTCTGATTGTGATCGAGAAGGGTGCATGGCGGCTTTGAGGGGGTTCTATAGGAAGTCTGGTGTTCACTGGAATACGGAGATCGCTTTTTGTCTTTGCAAGTAAGTCTTGATACCTAATTATTTTTGTAGTGTTTTGGTGTAGGGTCGAAATACATTTTTTTTAACAGATTCGATGAAAAAAATGTATTTGATATAAGTTAGTGATTGTGCTAAGATATGGCTGGAAAGAATGATGATTTTGAAATGACAAGAGAGTAGGATGGAATAGTAAGACATGAAGATAAGGCCGACTTCAATTAGGAAAGCGAATAAGTAGACAAGTAAATGAAGGCTACGAGATGATGATGATGGCGATTGTGTAACTATCTATCAGGGAAATGGCTAGATAGATGATGACTGTCACTCAGCTGTTACCCTCATAATTTCATCTGCAGTTCGTGTTTTAACATTTTTACTATTAGAATCTCAATACATGATCGTCAAAATATGTAAAACCGTCGTTAATTTAGATCATACATCTAACAGGTTATTTACGAGTAAACATATCAACTACTGAATATTGCTCCTTGTATATTTCCTTCTCAAGATCTCGTACTAACCTTCCACCATCTTCAGGAAAACTGACAACCGTGAGGACTCGTGCATGAACGCTCAAGAGCGGCTCCATCCATCGTGCGCCCAGCGACCAGCCGTGGGCTCCCCTCTACCTGCCTGCCATACCCTGGCCCATGCCTGCAGGGAAGAACCGGAGTGCAGGTTTGTACTGAACTATACCTTTGTAGAAAACAATAGTATCACGAGATTGTGCCAAAAATGTTCACGCATCAACCGAGGCCACAGCTAGGCTCTTTGGAAAAAGGATGCAATTCCGAGGACATTTTAATCAATTTTCGAATGGCGAATTCAAAAAAGTATGTCTATCTTTTAGGTAACCCTAAAATTATAGATTTTTTTCTTTCTCACATAAACGTGACGTCACAAACACCCACTCCCAACCTTTAACGACTTATATCTAAGTGAATTTTAATGTTTTATAAAAAATACATACGTGTCCAAAATTTGGTTACCTAAAAGATTAGTTTGAATTAATTTTTTAACCCTGTTATCATGTCTATTTGCTGCGGACCAGAATGGTAGAACTAATAGTAGCTGGTAGCAATTAGGTAGCAACTCTCTACATGTGTTTGGAGGGGATCGGTGAGGAGTGCCAGCTATTCTGACGATAACGAAGGCCGCACACCGATAGCTACAAAACTGTGTTGAATATGTCAAATTAATCACTCAATCCTGTTTATCAAGCAGACCGAGATAATACATGCTATGATAGATATCATGCCCCAATAATTGACACAAAAGCTTTGATTTAAACAGTACAACTGAACGATCCAAATGCAACACAAATGAGGAGCATTATTATTGTGAAATTCGGGACATTATCGCTTGAAACCACGGAGTATGGAAAGGTGAGAGGAGATGCTATAAGGCCGGTAGGTCAGGCGCATTCTTCTATGTCAACTTCGTAACCAAAACGACCAGTTGCTGATCATCCAACGGGATGTTCGAGTTCCTTGAGAATGAAAGAAGTAAGAATAATAGGAGCATAAAAAGGGGAAACAAAGGGCGGGTTTCGAAGGAGGCGTGTGATGGCGTAGCCAGTAACGTTCCTCATCCCTCGAACACTCTGATTTTGATGACGCTTCTCACTGCGGATTTCAATAAAAGGCCTATTCGTTGTCTTTGGGGATTGAATTATTACATTAGCTCCATATATTTTTTGTCAAATTTCGATCTCTAATCGAAAAAAAAAACGGAGGGGTTGGTTATCGAAATTCGTAGTTAGAAGATTTTACATCATGACATCGTCATTTTGCTCTCCATATTTAAAACCATGGACATAATTCCTTTCCACGTCATAAGAACAACTTCGTACCCAAAGGCTAACAAAATGGAGAGCCGAGATATTGTAGCTAATTGAATCTGCCTCGGATTTTGTCTAGATTTTCAAAATAGACGCCCTGAAAGCTAGACAAAGTTTATGAAAGACCTAACTTTTGGTTCATTGTGTGGCTGGCAATTTAGCTGGGTCTAATTTTGAATTTAGTTTGTTAAGTCTTAGAATATACTCGACGCCTTTCCGCGTGAAAAGAGACTAGGTACTAGATGACAAATTCTTCAACTCGTAATGTGTCTCTTATACCTACTGAAAACAAATTGATGGTTTCAAACAGCACTTTTGAACGTTGTTTTTTAATTTTAAATAAACCATACTATATAGCATAACGGACACCCTAATTGCTAAATGTTTAAAAAATATACGAACTGTTAAATAACTGACTAGCTACCCCTGTGGATTCACCCGCCCCTTGACTAAACTGCTTCTTGCACCCGGATAAGTTTCGCCCAAATCCGTTCAGCTATTTGTGGGGAGAGAAGTAACAAACCTACAAACACACATTTACAAACTTTCCCTTTATAACATTTGTGTGACAAACATTGATTCCCTTCCAATTTATAGGACCCAACCCGAATCTAGTCCAAGAGCAACGTAATCTAGGTAACACAAGCTTCTGAATTAGCAGAGCGATAGTCATTCCAATTGCGGCGCCAATCTGATTGGACGGTCCTACCGTATTGACTGTGATTGATCAAACAATTGATCAACATTATTCAACATACGTGATCAAGTTAGACCTATTTTCTACCGACAACATATAAACTGTCGTTTTTCTTAAAAAAACTGTTTAATTGAAAGTGAATCGGAACAGAAAAACAGTTGTTTAGAAAAGTGGTGTTTATGATGACGGTGAATTTGGATCAAATTTTGCAGATATTTCGGAAAAGATTAAGAAGTAGTAAATACCCTTGAGACCGTTATAGGCTACTTTCAATCGAGATGCCGAAAATATATAATGAAGTATAGTAGGTAGTTTCTCGGGACGCATGAGAAAAACTAGAAAAATCACGTACCATCGCGACATATCGTTCTATCGAAAACTAGAAACGATACGAACAAAAAAGACAACCAAATCCAGTGCACGCGGTAGTCGAAATATTGAACGCAGTCAAATAGAAGATTTTAAACAACGCTGTATATCGAAATATTCCAATACAGGAGTCTAGTCTTGGAGAATAAAATGACTGTGGAAGTGGAGGTGCCATAACGGAAAATCTCCTAAGAAAGTAGCGCCCCAAAATGTTGTGCGAGGGACGAGAAACGTTACACGCCTTCTTTGGGCCAGACCATTTATGTACCTAATACCAAAAATTGCCGACAGATGTCTCAAAAAACCCGAATGCCTCATTAGATCACTTGTAAATTATCGTTGTGGTCATACCTACCGTACGAATTTGACCTAGAAGAAGGCGCCTGACCTACCTGCATTATGGCATCTCCGATATTTTTCCATACTCCGTGAAATATTTCAATACAGGTAGTAGGCCTAGTATTCCGTATTTTGTAGTGTTTGCAAATGTGCAGGTTTCGTTCAACCGGGGAATTTCATTGCACTCGAATACTCCGTGGATTTACCATCGAATTTATCGTGCACGTGCATGGTGGTTATGGGAAATATAATCGTGTGAACGGAATACATTCGAGACATTTTATTTTTACACATGTATTTATTTTCATCATTACGAACATAATTTTGAATTGCTAGAAATCTTGGAAGCTCTATCTATGAAGATTCCTTAAAATGTCTACAGGAATCTCGAGAAATATCGAATGTTTTATTGAGTAACCTTTTAAGGAAAATACCTTTGATACCTACGCATTATGCATACTTAATTGAAAATTGTAAACCAGGTTTCCCCAAGAGCATTGTTCTGATGATAACAGAAGCAAATCAATTAAATGAAAATGACTACCTTGCTGACCGACTGGTCGATCAACGCAAACCCGAGGGTATTAATTCTCAAAAAGAGCAAGTTGTAGCAGCCTGCGTCCAGCCTACCCTCAAACATTAGAGATCAGATCAGATCATCTGATCAATCCTAAACCAATCAAATTATCACAACCATGTCTTCTTCCAGGATCCGCCTCGAAAACTACGAGCAATGGTGTGCAGTAGACGCCGTGACCCAAGGCTGTGCTGGTTCCCCGGCAGCCTGCCGAGCTGCCGTGGTAGCTGTGCTTGGTACCCAGCTGAGAGCGGCCTGTGCTTGCAGAGGCACTGACTTCGCTCAGCTGTATGACTGTCTTGGATGGCAGCGGCTGTTGTGGCTCAATCCTTGCGTTGGTGAGCTGAGATGATCCTTTTCTTATAGATAAAGTTTGGCCTGAAATACTCTAATGTGACTCAACTTTAAGACCTAGTTCTATACCTTTCTGTTGCAGCTATTTAGGTAACGTTTCAGTATTTGAGCGTTAATCTCATTAATCAATATTGCTAAATGATTGATGATTACAAATATACTGTGTGAGTTCCAACCTTAGACCTTAGACCCTTAAAGCAAGCTGCATAATTAAATGATTCTTAAAAATATGAGCATCGACATATTTGCTACTTTACCTCTAGAGGTACACTTCATTGCAGCGCTAAAAGATGGAAAAACACAAAAAATGTTTCGTTACACAGAAAAGAAATAATAATGATAAAAAAAAATCTCCATATCTTTTTATGTAACCAGAATCCAGATATTTGTCACAATCTGTTCAGCATATACCTACTGAAGAAAGCGACACCAACTCTTTAAGACTGTGAACTGAACCAACCCTTATAAAATTCCAGTGGAATCCCAAAGCGACTACCACATGAAGACCTACGGGCCGCTGCTGACCACCACACCCTTCGACAACGGCATCAGATACATCACAGTGGCTCCAGAGTCTCCGATCTACCACAAAACTACCACCCATCATCATAGACATACTACGCAACATGGGACCTCTAATGTTGATGCTATTCAAGTAAGCGCTACTCTTTTGTCTACTTATATGAGTAGTTTTTGGAATAGTTCAAGGTTTTTGGGAGCTTAGTTTGAAAATTCTTCTTCAAACAGGTGATTGTTTTATAGGCTTATGCATATCCGATAGCGTTGGTACAAATCAACAAGTAAGCAAACAGTCAAAGTCCGTACTTACTTTATATTATGATCGCATATGTTTCATTAGTGAAATGAGATCTCACACTATAAAACTACTTAAAATTCAATTAATGTGTATAAAAATTCGAAACGAGAAAAACACAGACTCTGAAAAAGCATCTTTCATTTACAAGAAAATAACTCCTCAGGAAACCCGCGAAGAGCTGAGCCCAATCACAACCATGTCAGAACAGACAGTAGGCCCGAACGAAGTCGCGCAGATTTCCGAACCCGTCATAGAAACTACGACAGAAACTACGACAGCGGCTACGACGACCACTACAACTACTACGACTACTACAACGACTACGACGACTACGCCGAGGCCTACTACGACCTTGGAGCCGGCGAAGTACTGCATTGTGAAGAAACCAGAGAGTGATGATCAGGCGCAGTATATCAAGATGGGAGAGACGCGACGAGTGAGTTATTCGGTTATTATCCGATCAATTGAAATATTTTTTTTTTCAGAGTTCTTGACTCTAGCAGTATTTTTATGAATTCAGTTTTAATATAGTAAGCAACTGTGGGTCCAGTGATATTAATTTCATAAGAACACTCTCTGAATAAGCAACGCAGAAGCATCTTTCATAGAAAAAAAATGCAAAAATTATGTAAAAACTTGTTCGCTATATGTCGTTAACTAAAAGCGCAGACCCCCAAGTCTGCGGTAAGGCTTTATAAATAAATAATATACCAAAATACCATGTGGTCAAATTACTCTGCTGACAATTTTCCCTTTAAATTCCAGCTCTACCGTTCAGCAGAACTAGCTGAATGCACAGACCTCTGTGTCTGCGAGGCAACCTTACAGGTCTCATGCAAGGTCGCCTGCGTACCCAGGGCTCCTTGCTCCTCTCGACTGGCCCACTACTCTCATGCTGCACCAGCCTACCAGGCTTATAGAGGACGATGCTACTGCTACTCAGGGTCCTTTATATGCATGAGGCCTAACCCAGGTAAGACCAAAGGTAATAACTTTTTTATTTATTTAACAGGCACTGGACACACTGGCACGATGGCGTAAGCTTTGAACACTTTCTTTACACTTTTCACGGAGTTTAAACTGTTCTTTTCTTCTTACTTCATTAGGCATCTCACAAGTTACCTCTTCTTCTTCTTCTGATAAGCCTCTTCATCGGGTAATGATTGGCAGTCACATTTCTTCCGATCTTAGGCCAGGCAAAACAATTTAGCCTTATCGAGTTTCCTATCCATTCTCTGATGTTTCTCAGACACAACTTTTCCAGCGACCTACACTTCTTTTCGTCTTTACCCATTAAAAGTTCCCTATTGAGTATTTGAAACACACAAACTTCTGCTAGAAAACACATTAATATAAGAAGCACAGACTATTTCTCTAAATTGCATTTAAGCCTCAACTTTCATATACTTCATCATGAGTGAATGGTTATTCCATAATACTCTACCATCAATCTGCCGAGCAGACAATCTGTCGATGTCAAATACTGTGACAGACGTATGACGTCACAAGGTTATGGGCATGCCTAGAGCCCATTACTGCAGTTGCCACTTGGTGGAAGCAAGCCCATAATATTATCGTTTAAAACAATTAGGACTGGGCCTTCAATGTCAGGTTGCTGCAGCTCAGTCGATAAGAAGTTCGAATCGGTTTATTCATCTGACAAGCCCTGGTGTCAAAGTATTCTCTAAACCGCCTGACGGTCTCTGATGTGGAATTGTAACAATGACTGCTACTGTGGTGCCATTGACTACCATTATACCATTTCAGGTGAATACAAGCTACCAGAAGGAGTGTACCTACTCCTGGGCTTTAGCGCAGTGGACGAGGCTCTGCTGAGACCACACACCGGCTTAGGAGCTGAGGATGCTGTGCGTCTGCTGCAACAGTATTTGTATACTGTGCATAGCGAGGGGGTGAGTCAACAATACCTCTATGTCTAAGTAAAGATAGGTATAAATATACATATCCATGCTTACTCCTAATTTGCAATCTTAAAGAGCCTCTTAAGTATTTACATATACTTTACAGAGTATAAAGTTCGTATCAGTCTACATCGGTTCTTCTCCATGGCATCCACTTTTTTATCGTGTTGGACTTTGCATAAGAGGCTGCAAATGCCTATTACATGAAATGAATACTTTTAACTTCCATAAAAGTGCTGATATGTTAAAAAGCTTAAAAGTGTTCAAGATTGTATTTGAATCTTTAAGAGATTGTTATATGACTGTAATCCGTACATTGCTTCATTTATGAACATGGAGAGTGAATAAGGAACAATATGGGTCGCTTCTAAACAATGTTATAATTAAAAAGCAAACTTTAACATTTCAGACAAACTGCACGCTGACTCTCTTCAACATCAGCAACGAGAATGTGATCATCTCAGCGAGTGTGCCGCCGAGAGAACAGGAGGCGCTCAGGGAGGCTGGAGACGCTCTACTTGATAGGGAGAAGGTGAGACATGATGATTGACTTGGTAGAACTACTACAATCAAAGAAGTTGCACCGGGTCCTTTGTTTTCAAACCATCCAGAGACTGTTAAATATACATATAGTAATTTCAACAAAATCGGTCCAGCCATTCAGAATTAGGATGACTAACAAACGCATAAAAGATTTTTGATTCATAATTATATGAACCTAATGGACTCCACGCAACCTAACTTTGTACGAAGAATCGACATTGCCATATAACTTCAGAACAATGGTTATGCAGCCAAATTTTTGAGCACGTTTCCCGTCACCGACAAATCATTAAATATTAATAGTTTGAAATTATTTACCAACGAAGATAACTTTAATTTGTAATTGAATCTACTTATTTATATTTTTCAGGAGGAATGCATTGACGTTCTCAAAATCGTCAAGTCCCGCATCAACTCGCAGCACGAGGACATCTCGTCGCACCTTCTGCTCTCCATCTTTAAGATCGCTGAAGTGGATGTCGTGTACCCCACCCCTCCCAGCTCCGCCATCACCTCCCATAGGCCAGTCAAACTCTTTTATATAACCATTATCCTTATCACTATCCTCTATAACTTCAATCCTACAGTCTCCATCATCAGCTCTGTCCTCATCTTCAAGGGCTTCGTCAATTGTTTGTCGAATTTATTGACTAGTACTCTAAGTATCAAGGGGCATACTCACCCTTCAATGTTAGACATCGTTCCTTTCGAGAGATATTTTTTAAAAGAAAATATCAATTTTGTATCTATTTTGAAATGTTACGATGAATTTATTGATAATAGTAATGTAGATGTTGTAAATTACATTGAAAATCATCACGATGCACTTGCTTTAGGTAACGCACAAAAGAAACATATCACAGATGACATAGATTTAAGTAAAATATATGTAAATAATTATAAGGAAATGATACATATCATAAAAGCTGTGAGTATTACAATATTTAATAATTTAAATGAACTTGTTGCTGATGCAATTATACTTAAATATTTTTCTAGAGATGTGTATTACGAAATTGGATGTACTTATTACGATTCGATGAAGCTTTTTGGTGAATTCATTTTTGGAAATATCGCGTCCTCTTCTTATGGGATTGTAAAATCCGTTAGCTTAGGACTGACTCTAGAAGTAGTATGAAGACTGACATGATTAACTAAACATATCATAGATGTATTTCGTTTTATTTTCGACTTAGAACTGGTGCTTGTAGGTCGATCTTAAAGGCTGGGTTTTGTAAATAAGTGTATTACGCCTTTTACACTGTTAGTGGTTCTGTTGGTATCTCTGGTAGCGTAGTTCGTTTCTTGCTGCAGACGTTGATATTCTTATCCACTTTCTGTATATTTTCTTCATAATCATTCTCTTGCCCTTACTTCTTCTTCCATACTTTCATACATACTGTCATCACTATTTCTTGTTGTTGTATTTCTTGTCAGCTTAAACTTGAATACATCAGTAATATTCTCGCTTTCTTGACAATTACCTACAGTTTTACATAGATCGCCGTCGGAGTATCTTCTACGTCAATATGATGAAATGAATCATATTTCTCTTTCGGAATCTTTCTGTTATTTCAACATTATCCTTGCTTAAACGCATATATTGTTTACATATAATCAATCTAATGGGCTGTGATTGTCTGTCTTTTTCTTCTTTCCCCTCCCTGTAACTTTGACTGGACTGTTCAGAAATTTCCGTTTTTTTCTCAATTGTTCTTTCTAAAAATGTCTGCAGCATCGAAATCTTTATCGTTCTTGTTTTCCCCGACCTAGGCTAGTCTATTGTAGTACGTCGCCTTTTCGTTAGATAACTGTTACTAGATTATATTATATCCATCAATGTGAATGCACGTTAGAGAATACGATATTTGGACAAAAACTTTGCAATTTTTAATTTGAGTAACTTTTGGTGTTTATTTTTTTATTCCAGAGAGTCTAAATTACAAGTTTTTAGTATGCCTATTAATACTATAGAAGACATTTCTATCATTTATTCTGAGTTACGTGGCAAAATTAAACAAAATGCTTTGTTAATTGCTGGTGTGTCAAAAGTTATCAAATGATACGGAACGCTATACCTATTTATTAATACCTGTACGTACATTTGTGCAATAAATACTCAGAATATTTTCAATGTTGGAAATTAATTAATTTGCTAACAAAGTTAAGCTTAACATTAGTGTACCTAAATACAATAGATTAATTCAACAAATATGCATTGGAAATCGTCAACTTACAGCCAATTTTAAGCTCAACCATTTTTTTCTTTAGGTATCGATTTTTTTTTATTTAAATAGTTTTTTTTTCTAATTTTTCGTATTCTTTTTTACTTAACTTGCAAAGTTTTGTCCACTATCGAATGAATGTAATTAGGAGACACTTAGATATATGTATTCCCGTTGCGTTACTTTTAGGGCTCATACGCACTATGCGGGTAGCCGCATTACGGCTAGCCGCGCGGCTGACCGCAAGCAGAATTATGTACGTAATATACATTTCTATGCGCACTGCGATGCGGCTACCCGCAGACCGCTCCGGTCGCTCGGAGGGCTGCGGCCCGAGTGACGGCCAGCCGGACGGTTGCTATACGCACTGTGCGGTTCAGTCTGCGGCTGCCCGCCATTGAGTGACTGCTTTTTAGTTCTTCGAAAAATATTGCAAAATGCTTGCTCTCATCTCGTGTTTGCAAATAAGGATGCACCCAGTACTTCTTTCTTTGTTTTTTCTTCTTTACGTAACGTGTGTAAATGTAGTAAATGGCTGCACCTTCTTCCACGTCCATCTTTGAAATGGATCGATATGACCGCAAATCGCAACGGTTCTTCAACCGCACGTTGCGGTTGCGAATGCGGCTGCCCGCGATCCGGCTGGCCGCATTCGCAACCGCATCCTGCGGTCAGCCGCGCGGCTAGCCGTAATGCGGCTACCCGCATAGTGCGTATGTACCCTTAGAGATGTAATGTAAAATGGTAAATACTAAAGCTTTAATTTGAAGTAGTCATAGATCTCTTGTGTTCTAAAAGAATCTTATCGAATAGTGATGTGGTAGATACTGTTTGACTGTTCGTATTGGTGTTGCCAGCTCCTTAAATAAATTACCATTGTTTTTTTTTTTTGTAATTTGGGGAATTTATTTTGTATTTTTTTGTGTAAATGGAGAAGTGTTTGATATGGCAAAAATAAGCTTAAAACTAAAAGTGAATGTGGAATGTAAAAATTACTCTCAAGTTTTACATATAAATATAATCTTTATGTACTAAAAACATGAAATATGATCGTACCTAACATTGTCATTACAATTTTTTTATTTAATATAATTAAAATGAATAAAATATAATCAACACGACCTCACCAACGGACTAGGTACGTTTAATGATTATTTATAATTTCTACTTTTTGAAAAATCCTTTGGGAATTATTTTTAATTTTGAGGATCTGGCAACATCCTTGTTGTAGGGACTTGTTGTACTATAAACTACTGAATTTCCTGTTTCCGTTAAATTTTTCGAAATTATTTTCAACGCCAGTCTATAAACCATTCCAGCCTAGTACCAACGTACTTATTAAAATTTTGAAAAGAAAAATACTCATAAAGAGAATTATCATATTTTCTCCTCAGTGTAAAAATATTTTTATGGAATACCTGTCTACGGTATCGAAATCTTTCAATTCACTTACATTGTATTGTAAAAAAGGTTTCAGTCTATGTTTGATTGGATTTTTAGAAAATTTCGGGTCATAAGTACACTCTGATAAAAGAACTCGCTTTCATTTTAAATTTTTTGTTAAAAATTTAGGTTATTTTTTTTAACTATGACTCCAGATTCATGCAAAATAAATGAATCGTAAATTAAGAATCACAAAGTTTTATGAAACGAAAAATAATAATTAATCATCACAAAATAAGAAAATGTATGAAAATTCAATAATAATAATAAATAATTGTGTAAATCCTTCCATTGTAGCCTTATTTCACGAAAAAAGCAATATAAAGTCGGTCCATGGCTTTTTAAGTTTTTTATTAATTATTAAATTATTGGTCCGATTGCTTAAAAATATTGCACATACACGCTTGATGTCGGTTAAAATATCGTGGAATTATAACTGTTTTTATTGTTGATAAATAGGTAGGTAATAAACGTTTTAATTTGTATTTTTTTTAATAATTTAAGAACTTTCATCATTTATAAAAAAAAAAGTAAAATAACTGTCGTTCAACATATTTATTATCTTTGTAATGTTGAAAGACATAATGTTTTATTTTTAATTATTTTTTACTTTTACTTATATATTCAAAAAATATATTATAAATATTTATACCTATAAATTAAAAAAAAATGTTTATTATTTTAATAATATTGTGATCCAAAGTAACACATACATATCAAAATGAAACTTTGCGAAATTAAATGTAACGTTACATATCAAGAAAGCTCAATTTTATACCTATTGTATTTCTAGCATTAGTCGTTGCAAAGCAAAATGCGTACATCTTTATGTAGCTTAGACATTAGAAAAACGTAGTTATAAATATAAAATAAATTTACAAAAGAAATTAGAAAAAATATTTCTAAAATAAATGTTGAATTCTGTTGTAGAATCATAAAGATGTCGTATATTTAAATATAAAGCAAATATATATTTAAGTAATTATTTTCCTTTTCTATAACTATCTTTATTTATACTTACGATGTTATTTATTTGTTAGAGTATACGTAGGTCTGAATGTTTTTATTGAAACGTCCTTTATTTCGGACTTAAATACAATTATTGTTAGTGCACGCCTCATGCCTTCCATGTAAATAAGAATATATAGAGAATACATAGTAATATTACTCTGGAAATTATATAATTTTAAAATGAAAATTGTTTACTATCTGCACCCTTATAAAATTAATAATTTTATCTACAAACAAGAAAGTATCGTCACAAAAAATATACAAAAAGTCGTATGATTTTTTCACTATTTCAATGAAACGAACATTATTATAATTATAAATAATTTTAAATGTAATTATAATTTATAAAATAGCTTAATTGTTTAAAAATTGGTAAGTAAGAGGTTTTTTTTATATTGTTTGTTGTAACTTTTTGAATATTTCTTGTGTTTTTGTAAAATATATACTATTCAGTTTATTTGAAGGTCGCTATAATGTGTGTTAGTTAATATTACACTTAATTAATCCTGTGTCAGCGACTATTATCTAGTAGTCTCGATGTATAGCAATATTAATGAACGTAGTATATTTAATATCGGTTTGGGAATCAATAACCTAAACAAAAATGTAT
This sequence comes from Helicoverpa armigera, assembly GCF_030705265.1. Taxonomy (NCBI): domain Eukaryota; kingdom Metazoa; phylum Arthropoda; class Insecta; order Lepidoptera; family Noctuidae; genus Helicoverpa; species Helicoverpa armigera. The sequence continues at coordinate 2,190,466 of NC_087145.1, read as the reverse complement.
TTTATCTATTTTTTCTAAACTTAATCTGAAAAAATAAATCGACGCAATTTTTACGAAAAAATATATTTCCGTCCTAACTTTGTCATTTTTAAATAAATCGCTCTGTTTTTAAATAAGCAAAACGTTTAAAATACAAAAACAGGACATTTTTTAAAACTTCACTAGGTATCCTATTCATATAATTTTGTTTAAGTAATTTTTTAACAAAAAAAAACTTCTCTTAGCACTAACCTACATATATCCAAAGATCAAAATATATTTTCAAATAAAAAAAAAATAAAAAAATCATTTCCAAACCGATATTGAAGAAAAAATTAAATTTAAAAAAAATGTGAATACACAGCACTGTAGTGATATGCGTAACTGAGCTTCTAAAAGATTATTAACAAAAAAAAAACAATTGTTTTATACACTAAACCATTATGTCGTATTATTGTATATGTTGCCATCCTGCCGGCGGCAGCGTGGTAATTCTTATGTCATTTTGTTGTAGCTAAATAAAGAGAATTCATACAATATTGGCTTTTTCTTTCTCCTTTATCTTACATGCAAGACATTTATTCCTTCGCCTATCATAGCAATATAGTTTATTATTAAATTACGGCCAGGTACCGTAAGTTGACCAATTAGCTAAAGTTCAATGCGTTAGGGACTACTCACACTTAATGAAAGAATGCGTACGCGTCTCCATACAAAATCGAGCTGAATAAGTGTGTGTAGTCCCCAAGCATTACCGATCTGCAAAGGAACAGCTAGTTATGAAATAAAACAACACAAAATCATTTTAATTTCTTAAACATTTATTTCTTAAAATTAACAAATAATACAAATCAGTCTCTTGGTAGTAACTGTACAGTTATGGGACAACAAATTACACGCACCATTTTGTTTCTTGCAAAATTGGTAACAACTCAAAAATATTCGAAGACAACGGAGATGAGTGATGAAGAATACTTAATTTTCCTTCTTTTCCTCAGTGCCGTTGGCCTGGTCTTTGATTTCCTTGCGCACGGGTCCTGTCTGCGCGATGGGCACTTTCCTCTCGCCCTTGACGGCTTCGGGCACCTTCCTGGGCGCCGTGATGGTGAGCACGCCGTCGGAGGAGAGGCGCGACTCCACGGTCTCCGGCGCCGCGCCCTCGGGCAGCGCGTACCGCCGCACGAACTGCCGGCTGATGTAGCCGTGCTCGTCCTTCTTCTCCTCGTGCTTGCCCTCAACCACAATATACCCGTCTGCTGTCTTCACGGAGATCTCTTCAGGCGAGAAGTGTTGAACATCCAAATTGATCTGGTATTTGTCATCGTCGGCCTTAATACTGGATCCGAGGTCCCTGGCTGCGGCTGCGAGGTGTCTCCAAGGCCTGTAGTATTCCCTCGTGAGTAACGGACCAGCAGCAACAGTTAGGAGGTCGTCAGGAGTCAAGCCGAGTCCGAAATGTTGGTCCAAAAGGCGACGGGGGCGGTAAAAGTCGTTGAACAAATATGGTAGCAGAGACATCTTTGATTGTGAACTTTCTACCTTCAAAACTCCGAAGAAAATCGCTCAGAAATCACTTGTGAAGCGTTTGTTTCGCTTATATCGCTTGTTCGCTTGTTATCAACTGAATGCCGTTGCCGCGTTTCGCCGCGTTTATATATTGGTTAAAGCGCCATCTAGTATCAAGTAGAACATGCTCGAATCATAATATTAGTCAGCTGTTGTGGCCAGCGAGGCGTCAACCTATGGGTCGCAATGTAACTAAAGTAAACAATGAGTCACGATTACACAGCATAGCAGTCATAGCACATTGGACTCAGATTACTAAAAATATCTTTTTGCAAAAACATCGTTTTGTCGTGTTGTAAACAAATACATATCAATGTTTGTCTTTGATGTTTTATCGATTTTACTACGACTCTATATGGACGTTTATTTTTAATATCGGCGTTCAATTTACTCTTGATATTGTTTAAATCGTAAATGAGACTGCCAACTTAATTCATTCTTTCATTATCAAACATTGTCTTCAATTCTCAACGGTTCATTTTCATGTGTGAACTAACCAAACCAAATTAAATTCCACAACATGAGTCTCAGCTCATTTAGCTCCTCTGAACCATTGTCTTCATTTATTTAATTAAATCTTTTCAGACATCTTTTAAAACGCAACAAACACAATCTTGAAATTCTTCCGTAACCATCTACATTTTCAGAGAAAGCCAAAGCGACCCTTACATTGAGCAGCCCTGCAGATCCTTAACAGGGGTTACTGACTCGAGAATCTTCGAGAATTCGTCCGCTAGAGGGCTTCTCGTACCACACAATATTTCTATGAAGTTCCAAAACGTTCCATGTTTTAGGACGATACAAAGGTCATGCTTGAGGACAAAAGGTGACAAAAGCAATGTCAGGCCAGGTGCAGACAAAAATACGACCCTACTTTGTATGCAGATAACAGTAGATTGAATAGGTAGGTACCGGTTTTATTGTTGAATGAATGATAACGAATGAATTTTGTAGTTTCTCGATGTTTTTTACTGTATGTTGAAAGATAGTTTCTTTCTAGAACAGTAAATAACTGAATGTAATTTCATCCTTGCATTCTCAGACACGATATCTTAATCATAGGTACCTATCTAGCTATGCATAAATAACTATATTTCTAACCAACGTAGACATTTTTTGTTTGTTCATTAGTAATGTCGTTTTACAAATTTTATGCTGCGTAAAAGGTAGCCCAGGATACTTATTTATTAAAAACTCATTAATTTTGGTACTTACCAACTTAGGTACCTGCATATCTTTAGTTCCTATGCACAATATTTTTAACATTAGGTTCCCACTAAGGACTTCACTAGGATCTGACTATGACTAATGATAAAACTACTAGTGACTTAAGGTAATCCTGTGCAAAAAAAAAACAACCTAGCCTAGTTAAACAATATTTAAATGACAGCTGAAAAAATACCACGCTGTGTTATTTTTTGCAAATTGTTCTTTTCATTCATTCAGTAAACGTAGGTAACGTAAACTTATTTGACAATAATTAACGGAATGAGAAAGTAAAAATATATACAAGTACCTGTTTATTTCTTTAGGTAATTTCTAATTATCATAAGACACGCACACTGTTTATCACTATCGAAAAACGAAGAATTTTGTCGAACATTGTCATTGATATTTTTCTATCTATTCGATTCTATTTTTTGTTTTTTCATGACAGCTGTCATTAGTCAGTAATTCAATAATTCTTTTGTTTACTTTATAAAAACATGCAACAAACGTAATAACGATCCAACTGGCATTTTTTATCTTTAAAAGTACTTACATAAATACACAGGAATTATCTGGAAATAAATGTTGTTTATTTGATTCAATGGTAGGTACAGTCTGGAATGTAAAGATAATAAAGTCCTTGAAAGAATGATATAAAGGACAAACTCATTTACAGGGGAACTGAATCTTTTGTGCAATAAATTGACAGCTACCAGTTTTCAAGAGGAAATAGGTACATACATTTTTTGTACTCTCTGACAGAATTATTGTCAACTGCACGAAAACCAGTCAGACAAATATGGGATTGCAAGCTTTCAACATAGGAATAGATTCGATTTTGAAAATCTCAAGTCTTGTAAAATCTACACCTAAGTACCTAGGTATGTAATTTGTTACTTAGAACTTTGTAAACACCCGTTTGTGTAGTTTAGTTTGTGAGTCAACGAGGCGACAACGATCAATACTTCCATGACCTAGGTAATATAATAATATACCACTCTTACGTAGGTCAGGTTTTTACGTCGTACTTAATACGTAAATATGTAATTAAAAACATCAATAACACTATCTAAATATGTAGGTATCTGGTTTGTAGGAAAGAACGCTATTTATGTAATTTTTTTTATTAAGTAGGTGCCTAATTAGTTACGCAGAAATATTAAGGTTCTTATTTGCTGCTTCATATTATTGGTTTGCGTAGGTACCTGAGTACTTACCCTCAATTCATGCAATAAGTATAAAAAAACCATCCGATAAAATAATAATGCAATATTTATCTACATACCTACATACTTGTTTACAAACATAACGCTAGACTACATATTACGTCAAGGTTATCGAACTTGAGCGAAAATTCGGGATGCTTGTTCCAGACACAACATTTTATCATTGTGTGCGTTACAAAATTGTCAATGTGTTGTATTCATTATCGATTGCAGACTAAACTCCGCCCACTTTTTTGATTCCGCTACTCACTACTAGATGGCGCTGCAAAGAATTATGACAATGTGTGCGTTCCATTCCGTGCATGTGTTCGATAAACGCCCCGAGCCGACTAGCAATTTCGAGAGCGTTCTAGTAATCCTATCCGCTACTAGGTGGCGCTTGGCTTTTAGTATAAATACGGCGCTCGCTCACCGGCCGGCATCATAATATAAAAAGTACTCTGTGGCCGGCATGCATTTAATACTCAAGCAATCGAAGTGATAACAAGCTCTCGAAGCGAGTTCAATCGCACTAGTTCTCTCAATATCGTCGACGAATACTCAAGAAAAAATGTCTCTGCTACCATTCGTGTTGGGCTACGAGCGTCCTCGCCACATGCACTCACACAGCCACTACTGGCCGACCAGCCGGCTTCTGGATCAAGACTTCGGGCTGGCCCTGACTCCAGACGACCTGCTGACTGCTGTAGCGGCTCCCATGCTCTCCGAAGACTACTTCAGACCCTGGCGCCAGCTAGCATCACTAAGCCGCGACGTGGGATCCAGCATCAAGAGCGACAAGGACAAATTCCAAGTCAACTTAGACGTCCAGCATTTCGCCCCTGAAGAGATCTCCGTGAAGACGGCCGACGGGTACATTGTGGTTGAAGGCAAGCACGAGGAGAAGAAGGACGAGCACGGCTACATCAGCCGGCAGTTCGTGCGGCGGTACGCGCTGCCCGAGGGCGCGGCGCCGGAGACCGTGGAGTCGCGCCTCTCCTCCGACGGCGTGCTCACCATCACGGCGCCCAGGAAGGTGCCCGAAGCCGTCAAGGGCGAGAGGAAGGTGCCCATCGCGCAGACAGGCCCCGTGCGCAAGGAAATCAAAGACCAGGCCAACGGCACTGAGGAAAAGTGAAGTGGTGGATGTGATCTAGTCTTGTAGGCTGTTTTTATCTTGTATTCCAATTCCAAAGTATGATTTTTGAGACTGATTTCTGTTTAGGTTAAGTTGCTAATTAAAGTTTTTAATTTTATCTTCTAAAATGCATTTTTATTTCCTATCTACTTAGGCAAACCTACCTATACTTACAAAATAAACATAGTACACCCGACACATTTACACACTACACATCACAATACAGAAAAAAGTTCGCTAGATACATCTAGAATTATATGGAAGTAGGTACATTAGGTATAGATACCTCTTCTATTCCTCTTGTCTAGGTTTCTGTTGGTGCCTTCCCTAAACATTCAAAAGTCCCACACATTAAATTGATTACACAGAAGTTTAGTACCTAGTAGGTAGCCATCGAATTACGCCAAGTAGCCTTGTTTATTTACACAATGAACACTGTTTACCTTATGTATCTACAGACTTATTACAATGAAAAAAAAAAAAACAATACAACCTAATACAACAATCTAAGATGTAGGCTACCTGAAATACGGGCACACAACGCTGTGCAGTAGTAAGTACTCTGTGGCTTAGCTTAGGTAAGGCTTCATAAAAAAAAAACATTTTGTAGTAAGGCGGCGTCAGAGTTCATCTGAACTTAGCCTTATGCATTTATGACTGTTCGTTACTGACTTTATTAAAACTCGTAGTTATTTCTTAACATTTCCGATCAAACCCCCAAAAATCAAACTGACATCCCTTTGTCATCAATCCAAATCCACCAGTCAACAGTCAACTAAATAAAACCACAAAAATCCAAAATGAAATAAATAAATAAACGAATCACAATGTTTCTCAAACCCATTTTTGGATTATCCCGACCAAAACTTTACTCTTCAATTAACAAACACAGTCGATCTCTGAGACCAAGCATCAAAATTGGCAAAGACCGATTTCAATTGAGCATAGACGTTCACCATTTCAGGAAAGACGAATTGAGCGTGAAAGCTCATCCTGACTACGTGGTTATTCAAGGCAAGCACGAGAAAGATACTGAACAAGGGTACATTCTGCGTCAGTTTATAAGAAAATTCAAACTCCCCGATGGATGCATACCTTCGAAGATTAAGTGTAAGATATCTCCCGATGGTATGATGACCATAACAGCTCCCAGATCTTTCAAAGATTCTTCTACCCCTGTTGAAAGTATTACCGTTCCTATATGTTTTGGGCCTTCTGAAGTTAAGGAAGAGAAAGAAGAATTTCCTAAGCCGCCACCAAAGAAGTATAACAATCCCTGTGATGATTTTGAACACGTGAAACCGAGGGAAAGATAATGTTCAGAGTTTAAATAAAAATAAAATTATAAATGTGAATCTCTTATTATGTACTTCAAATCGATACTTGATATTATAAATGGCAAAGTAGCTCCTTCTGACTGTTTGATGTCGCACTTTTACCGTAGTAACTATTATATAATCTGTGCTTTTACTCCAAAACTATACAATCGATTTAAATACAATTTGGTAAGTACACATTAGTATAGATCCTGAGAAAGACGACTAAACTATGTAGGCTTTTTTCTATGTGCCAGAAGTTGTTTCGCGGGAAGAAGCAATGTAGTTGTTTCTCACAATATACCAAGAACACTGCTCATTGAGCACTATTATATACTATACGCCTGTTCAGCGTCAGCAGTTGTCTTCTTTGAGCGTCCGGTATTCTACCTGACACATACTGACCTGAACTTCCATTTGATACAAAATTAAGACATACCGCACCCCGCCTTTAATTCAACGTCCTCCGAGCCTTTTTCCCAACTATGTTGGGGTTGGCTTCCAGTCTAACCGGATTCAGCTGAGTACCAGTGCTTTACAAGGAGCGACTGCCTATCTGACCTCCTCAACCCAGTTACCAGGGCAACACAATGTAACGACTGCCAAGGATGTTCAATGACAGCCGGGACCTACAGTTTAACGTGCCATCCGAAACAGTCATTGGTGTCTAAGATATACTTAGAAAGTACATACAAACTTAGAAAAGTTGCATTGGTACTTGCCTGACCTGGAATCGAACCCGTGCACTCATACTCGAGAGGTTGGGTCTTTGCACCCCGCCTTTAATTAAATAAACTAAAGTACAACTCTCAAAAGTAACTTTAGAAATATTCTTGTTTTTTTTTTTAAACGGTTTTATTTAGCTCACCCCGTTTGTTTTATTATTTATTCATTCTTTCTTGGGTCAAATTTAGTAATTCAAATTTCACCCTCTTCCTGTCAACCGATTAATCTGAAATTTTGTATACACCTTTAATTCCGATGACAATACAATATAGTAATATCAATAACATTGTAAATCCAATATGGCCGCCGGCACAAAATGGCGGATAACGTAGATTTTATCAATCCCATCAATATGGGTATCAAATGAAAGGGCTCAACAAGCAGAATACAATATACTATAAAAAATTGAAATCCAAGATGGCGGCCGCTACAAAATGGCGGATAACGTAGGTTTTATCAATCCCATCAATATGGGTATCAAATGAAAGTTCTCAACCAGTAGAATACAATGTACTATATAAAATTAAAATCCAAGATGGCGGCCTCTACAAAATGGCGGATAACTTAGGTTTTATAAATCCCATCAACATGGGTATCAAATGAAAGGTCTCAACAAGTAGAATACAATTTACTATGCAAAATTGAAATCTAAGATGGCGGATAACGTAGGTTTTATCAATCCCATCAATATGGGTATGAAATTAAAGGGCTCAACAAGCAGAATACAATATACTATAGAAAATTGAAATCCAAGATGGCGGCCGCTACAAAATGGCGGATAACGTAGGTTTTATCAATCCCATCAATATGGGTATCAAATGAAAGTTCTCAACCAGTAGAATACAATGTACTATATAAAATTAAAATCCAAGATGGCGGCCTCTACAAAATGGCGGATAACTTAGGTTAATTTGATACCCATGTTGATGGGTCTCAACAAGTAGAATACAATTTACTATGCAAAATTGAAATCTAAGATGGCCGCCGCTACCAAATGGCTGATAACAATTTTTTATCAATCCCACCAATATGGGTATCAAATGAAAGGGCTTCACAAGTAGAAAACTGTCAGTAACTCCAGCGGGGCCCAACAGGGCCAAGGCCTGCCTGGGCTGCGAGATTGTTCGAAAGAGTTACCGCGGCCCTGGTACATAAAAGGCCTACGACGGAACAAAACGGTTCTTATTCAAGAGTCTGGCACTCCCTCACCGCTGCTAACCCACAGCAGGAGAGGTCATGTGATGATTTTTGGGGTCGTTAAAAAAAAAGTATCTGGAAGGGCTATGTATTGAGGAATTAGATTGTAATAAATTGTCAGGTAAGAGACCGTGTAATAATGATGCACTAAATGAATTAGATAGAATGAGGAATATTCGGTAGGCATTTTCATTAAATACTAAAAACTAGAAAATAAAAAATCGGTAAAAAAAACTTTTAAGTTAAACGGTTTTATCTTATGTGCACTGAAAACTAGAAAATAAAAAAATAGTTACTTACCTGTCAACCTACGTAGGTGGTCCCGGTCATATTAGACTAAAATAAAAACGTGGGGCCCCTGTGAAATCCTACCTATGGCAAAGCATATCTTTATACTTTGGTAGATCATGAGCTACGGCTGATTATTGATTGTCAAAATCTCCAGTTACGATTATAGTAAGTCGATGCAATCCACACCTATTATACCTCTAGAAGAGAGTACTACAGCAATAGTTAATGGGCCCCACGTTTTTATTTTAGTCTAATATGACCGGGACCACCTACGTAGGTTGACAGGTAAGTAACTATTTTTTTATTTTCTAGTTTTCAGTGCACATAAGATAAAACCGTTTAACTTAAAAGTTTTTTTTACCGATTTTTTTTTTTTGGTTATATTGCTTGGGAATATTTATTTATTGTCCTAGGTCAAAAACTGGTGCTACTGAAATAATGAAACTACGTAATTCAATCAATTAAATTAACACTTTAGTTAACTCACAAAACTTCTAAATATATCATCATGAAACTACGCTAAAAATATTTCATCCTTTGTTTTTTCGTAGGCGTCGCGTCTGAATTTAGATTAACATTTACAACGATACTATGTTATGTATAAACATTCGTGTTTACGTATTATCAAGATTGTGAATAAAATATATTTCTATTCATTCATTTTCTAGTATTTTCTGGAAATAGTTGAAGGTTATTATGACACATTTTACGAAGTTTTTTACGTAACAGAAGTAATCCTGAGTAATATTAAGAATGGGAATAACAAAGGTAATAAATAATAAAATTCTTACTTAATGATATAAATGCGAAGATAGGTACCTCCGTCTGTCACGTATATACCTACTACTTAACCAATTTAAATGAAATACACAGATAGATAGCTTAAGAAAAGATATAAGCTACTTTTCATCCGCGTGAGAGAAGTAGTTTCCTAGGGATGCGGGTGAAACCGCGGGGTAGCAAAGAATATCTGCCTTTCCACATTGGGTCTATGAAAGATCTGTATCTGTATGTTTTGAGATTTATAGATGACGTCCGAGTTCCCATTAGAAAAGGACCGAGATTAGTATAAACTTAAAACAGAGCGAAAAGTTAAAATCACGAGTCATCATCATACAAACAGACTAAAGTTTTATTGAACCACCGCCCACAAACATAAACTAACAACCACTAACTACGTACACCCGACGTCACTTATCCAATGCATCGGGAACTTTCTCGTTCCAAATAGTTCGGCTCATGCCAGCCATGATTCATCCTCACACATATATAAACCGGCCGCGATTCTATTCCCGTACACCACAAGGAAACACGCTTTAGATAACACACGAAATGTCTCTGCGGCCTTACTTCTTCGACTACGACCTTCCAAGATGGCCGAGGCGTCTTCTCGACCAGAACTTCGGATTAACCGTCACTCCAGATGACTTAATGGCGGCGTCTATCAATCCTATCAGTCCAATTGTGTCTGGTGTGCAGCCCTGGTGGCCTAAAGCTGCTGGATCTTCGATAAAAGTGGACAAAGACAAGTGGCAAGTCAACGTTGATGTACAACACTTCTCTCCTGATGAAATTACTGTCAAGATCAGCAATGGCTTCATCGTTGTCGAGGGTCAACATGAAGAGAAGCAGGACGAGCATGGTTTTATTTCGAGGAAGTTTGTGAGGAGATTCAAACTGCCGGAGGGAAGTAACCCTGATTCTGTGGAGTCCAGACTGTCTTCTGATGGTATTCTTACAGTGATTGCTCCTAACAAGGCTGTGACTGATAAAGGAGAGAGGGCAGTTCCTATAACTCATACTGGACCAGTGAGGAAGGAGGTAGCCGAAGAACCAAAGAAGGAATAAGTGTTAAAAACAAACAGACTGTTGAAGACTGCTTTTGATACCATCATCATCATCGGCCTAGCCTTTTCCCAACTAAGTATGTTGGGGTCGGCTTCCAGTCGAACGGATGCAGCTGAGTACCAGTGTTTTTTAAGACTGCTTTTGTATTAAGTTTTTTTTACGTATTAAAGTCTATTTTTGTACAACTGTGTGTTTCTCTGAATATCAGGTGTGTATGAGTATACGCGGTATTTTTAGATAAGGTGGGAGGCACTCGCTTTCATTTTGTTATTAAAATAGTTTAGTATCGCTTGCAAAGATATTTCATTCATTCATCTATACTTCTGAAAATAATATTGTAAAGCTGAAGAGTTTGTTTATTTGCTTGAAAACTCATCTCAGGAATTACTAGTCAGATTTAAAAAAATCTTTCATTGTTAGATAGCCCATTTATCAATGAAGGCTATAGGCTACTTTTTATCCGGGTTCGTGCAGAAGTTCGTTCCCACTAAATGCGGGTAGAAGCTAGTACAATATATCCTTGCTATTTTCAAAGTGTAAGCAGAGTTCATAGCTCAATATGTAAGACCACTTGCTAGAATGGTGACCGAGGTTTAGTTGTTATACAGCCATAAATGTATGTAGATTTTATCCTAGTTTACCCCAAAACAAGTATTATAATTAAAGTTAAGACAGCCTGCAATTAAAGTTAATATGTATTTATTTGAGACTGGTTGTCTGGGGTTTAAATGCTCTGCACTTACAATAATTTTCTGTCGTACAAAATGTACTCTTGATATGAAAATAATTTTCTGTCATACTTATTATGTACTAGCTGACCCCGCGAACTTCGTATCGTTTAAACCTTCCCTGGACCTCTACAAACATTTTAAAACCAAAATTAGCTAAATCGGTCCAGCCAATCTCGAGTTTTAGTGAGACTAACGAACAGCAATTCATTTTTATATATAAGAAGATTAAGGCAATTCACAGTTGGTATTTATTGTTATTACGATTATATAAAACAAATATCCAAAAAAGATACATAAACAATTTGGATTGCCGTAATAAACACTAATAAATTGTGATGGTATCGAGCCATTAATTGCCATTCATTTTGATTCCCCTAAAAAAATTATCATATTTATAGTGCACTATATACTAACGGTAAAATATAGTACATGGTTGTATGGACAAAAACAATTTAACAGCTAAAATGTAGAAGATCTTAGTAATACTAGATAGGTAACTTTTCCATTAATTAGGTAATAAGGTTCTACTATAAATTACAGCTAGAAAAGAAAATACAACTTGTACAAGTAACATTATTTTATTTTACCTATGTTTAAAGTTGAGAAAACTTAAAATCTAAAATTGTAATTAATCTAATTATGGCGTGATGTTACGCCGTGGAATTAGGCAATGCTGCCATACTTATATCGTTTTTTTTTTCAACACCCTTCTTCTGGTACAAGGAATCTTCTATGTCCTGTAAACTCCTACCATTCGTTTCTGGTAAAATAAAACTTAATAATAAACCAGTACATAATGTGACACCGGCAAATCCAGCATACATGACGTGCTCTCCAAACCTATTCATGATTTCTGGAGTCACTTTCACAGAAATGAACAATAAAACAAATGATATAGCTGAGCTCAATCCTGATCCAAAACCGCGAACTTTCGCCGGGAATATTTCCGCAACAAATGACCAGGATATACAAGTTAAAGCACTTGCAATACCTATGTACATAACCATACAGGTAACTGCCATCCACACCATCCCATCGGGACGCAAATATAAGTAAGTAACCAAACCTAGCAATATAAGAGAGGTTGTAATACAACAAGCTATAAACGTCACTTTACGTGGTAACATCTTAGCTAAGGAACACATAACAACGCCAGCTAAAATTCTTATACCATCTGTTACTAGCATTAGCATAAATGCATCTACTTCCCCCGAAAATGTCTTCTCGAAGATCACTTGGGCGTAGAAAGAAAGTGTGTTTATCCCACACCATTGTACAGCAATAAATAATAAAACTATTGTAGCTAAAGACCTCATGAACGGTCTACTAAATATAATATCCGAAATGTCTCTAAACGTGGACTTTTCTTCAGTTTTCTCTTTAGTCTTTTCCAAAACTGTCGCCAATTCCTTGTCAGCGTTCTCTCCGCTGCCACGGAATTGCTTGTAAGATTCTATTCCTTCATCAGTTCTGCCTTTTGAAAGCAGCCATAGAGGACTTTCTTTTAAAGACAAGAGTACTATAAAAGATATGATGTTAGGTATAACGAAGATGAAGCAGCTAGTCTTCCAATGGCAGAATGTGCCGACTGTGTGGCTGATTAGGGCTCCAATATTGATGGCTGCTGATGGACAAAAGAGGGCTATAGCTCTGTACTTTGGATCAGTCGTTTCTCCAATATAGACCATGCTGTTTGCTCTAACAGCTCCCGTGCAGGCTCCTGTGATGAACCTCCCCAGGAGCATGACGGCGTTGTTGTTGGAGACTCCTATGATGATCCAGCCGAGGATGAAAGGGACGATAAGGACCAGCTGACCCATGCGTCTCCCGAAGCCGTCGCTCATAGAGCCGGAGAATAAGGAGCCCATCATCATAGCCAGTGGGGAGATTGAGGCTGAAACGAGATCAATGAGATATGATTACTTTCAAATAAATGAGATTTGTTCGTGGTAGGGTAAGCTTTAGTTGTCAGTCTCATACTCATCTCGTAACTTGAATGGCAAGTAGAAGAAGTAGTAGTAGAAGTAGCTTTGTATTCTGAAGAATTGAAAGAAAAGTCATGCATTTGTGTCTGTTTCTCTTTGAAATCGCTGTTAAACCGGCTGTTTATTGCTTACCTACTACATCATGTCCTACGACGTCTAACTAGCAATTTTAGTGCCCACTGTTTTTTTTCATCATTCGAAACTTACCAATCCATGAGTCGTACATCGGATCGTAAGGAAAGCTGGTGTCATTCTGCAGCTGAGGCAGAAGCACTGCTGTGAAGCCGAAGGTTATACCACCAGCGAGAGCCAGGAGTGATGCTGCAAATGTCGCCAGAATCTGGAAGTGATAAAGACCAGTTTTAATATGACGTAGGTCTTTTTAACTCGGTTTCGGATGGCACGTTAAACTGTAGGTCCCGGCTGCAATTGAACATCCTTGGCAGTCGTTACGGGTAGTCAGAAGCCAGTAAGTCTGACACCAGTCTAACCAGGGTATTGGGTTGCCCAGGTAACTGGGAGGAGGTCAGATAGGTAGTCGCTTCTCGTAAAACCCTGGTACTCAGTTGCATCCGGTTAGACTGGAAGCCGACCTCAACATAGTTGAGAAAAAGGCTCGGAAGTTGAAGTAGGTGGTTTCGAGTATCGATAAATATGTACCTACAATTAATTAAACCCTTGGAAAGGTACAGAAGAAACATTTGTGTTACAATGCTGCACACCAGTAGAATCTTGCCGTAAAGTCTACTTTAAATGATGATAATGATTAAGATATCATAGATAGATAATATGCCCTTAATACGAGGACAATCAGAAAACCTTGCAAATCTATTGTTATTATAATAATTACAGTCACTTATCTACTACTAATTATTGAGCCATCTTTGTTGAATTAACCTATAGGTCAAATTAATCTATAAAACTTCTAATCTTCATTATAATAGTGTTAAGTATTGGTTTAAGGTAACAACTTGACAGATGAGAAGGAAAATCTATGATTACTTTGTTGTAAGGAAATAATTATTATTCTGCTGTTTATCATAATGATCAAAATGTTGATCAAGCGACACAGTTTCCGTAAATAATATCAATGATAAAATGGTCAAAAGTATACGCTCGGTTTGTCTACTGAAAGGTTCTTTTAACCTGCAGACAGACATGTGTTGCTGGGGAGTTTGTTGCGCCTCATCTTCTTCCCAGCAAAAACACATAGGAAGTGGTGAAAGGTGGGCGTTTTAGGGCTGGCTTTTTGTAAATTTTGTCTTTACAAATGTGCGGTTTTGCAGCCAAGTTTAAATAGGTAAATGATTTTGAACGTGGTTCCAGGTATCATGATTTGTACGATTTGAAAAAACCGAGCGGCAAATCCGCCAGTGTGAAAGTACGTTTGGAAAGCACTTAAGTAAACCCATTCTAATTTATTAACTCTAGATAAAATATCAATCGAAAGCAGGTCTTCTAAATGTCTAAATTATCATATTTGTGTAAAAAAATTGGTAAACAAGGAGAATTTCCTTATAAAAGCGATCGTGTTATATTGATATACATATTAGAAATACAAGATACACATGAGTAAAAAACGTATTTACTTATGTGACAAGTCTGAGCAAGTTTTAGATAAAGTATTCTGTATTAATAAAGCATCTATGTATATATAAGAAATATAAGAATTCAACGTTAGGAATTCTACACTTAACCACAGTATAGGTAAAAATATGCATGCAGGTATATTATGCTGTTGTGTAGATAGAAGATAAAAAAATATGCAGGTATATTAAACCTCAGTACACTAGACATAGACACTCAACATCGTTTCTACTGAAAACTGCCGCAATTTTAGAGTTTATCACGAAAATACTAACAAACACGGCGGAGGAAAACTTTTTTTTTATGCTACTAGGTATGTATTGATTGTAGTTAATGAAAGGCATAATGTGGCTTGACCTGTCCAACAAACCCCACAGTTTTAGAGTATATCACGAAGATTTTATTTTATGTGACATACATCAAACGAAAGGCTTGTGTCGACCTGTATCACAAACAAGATTATAGAACCTCCCCCCTTCACCCCGCCCTCATTACAGGTCATTCATATCCTAGTTAATAGTAGGTATTACGTCAATCAGCTAGAACATTTTATTTAAATATTATGCACTTCTAGAGACGACATTAGTAAGAGACACTCGAAATTGCTTGTCTGTGAGCGGTTTCTATGTGTGCGTGGCTCGAGTGCAATTTGTATGTGGCTTTTGCGTACCAATGCCACTTTTCTATGTTTTTATGAACTTATTAAGTATAACTTGGACACCAATGGCTGATAAAAAGGTGGAGGAAAACATCTTGACGAAACCTGGACTATAAAATCTGAAATCACCAACCCGTGCAAGCGTGGTGATTATTGCTCAATCCTTCTCCGTGTGAGAGGAGGCCTGTGCCCAGCAGTGGGAAGATAAAAAGGCTGTAACAGTAACAGTGTAAAGTCTGATACTTTCCTTCCTATCTTTCCTATTTATTATGTTCTAGTTTTTATTACTACTGTCTTGTTGTTATAGCGGGAAACAGAAATATCAATCAATTCATTCAATACAGAATGGTGACGATAGATACGGAATACAGATAGACGGACAGCGAAGTCTTAGGAATTGGGTCCTCTATTTTACCCTAGGTATGGAAAAGTGGAGGGGAAGAGACGAAGGGGCCGTGTTCTTGCAAGATGGAGTGACCAAACCCAATCTCATGTGCAACTCCGTCTGCACGAAGCTATACACACTGCTGCTGATAGGAGCACCTGGAGGGAATTATCCCGGCCCAACCTCATTGCTGACAGAGACTAATGATGGTCACGATCCCCAATCTATGGGGGAAGGACTTTGATGATTATGGAAAAGTGATATTTACCTGTCTGTAAATATGCGCAGATTCTGCAACTTTTGGCGCTAAAACTTGTAATATTTTCGTCATCCTGAATGCTTTGTCCAAACCAAGACCAATCCTCGCATATTAGTTCATCTTCTATGAAATATTGATCTTCGATTCCATGACCATGGTAGGAGTAATTTTGATATCTGAAAGAAATAAATATTGATTTAAATGCATCAGTTTTGACTTATTTACCTAGCTCGCTGGTTGCTAGAACTATATTGCACATAAGTATTTTTAAACAGTTTAAACAATCTTCAGGTTTCTTATCTCTTTCCACAACTAACTAGGACACAAAACGAACCGACTGACATTTCGATTTTCTCTTTTGAGTTCTTAAAACTAAAAATATTCAGGCTCGTTACTCTCGCGCATTCTGAAATTGCACCGGCAATAAGTTATGTATATTATTATATGACGAATTACATAATGCTTGAGAATGTATACCTACTTGGGTGTTGTAGTCGCAATGTTTGTTTACTTTGTAAATGAAAGATTTAATTGGGGTTATATTATAGCTCTGATTTTTACCTCGTGGACCCCCACCTCCTCCCCTTGTCAAAGCTATAAATACATCCCTGATGTTTATTATTCATGTTCATTACTGTAAATTTGTTTTTATGAAGATTCTTTAAAAAAAAGGAGCGGCCCTGAACATTGTATATATATTTCGGGTTTCTAAAAAACTTGTTGATGTCTCACAAACATAGATATACCTAAAGTTAATGATTCAGGCGTGCTCGCTAGAACCAAAGTTATCAGTTGTCTAGATCTTGCTAAAAATAATGCAAAACATGTATAAATTAGTAAACTGGAATTCCGTTCTAGTATTTTATAATTCTATGTTCTACATTTTAGAACCAAATTACACCACACAGTCTGTACTTGTATATAAAATATTTCCTTATATTCCGTATATCTAACTTGATTTTAATTCGTAGTTAGCTATTTTTAGTTTTCACGTAACTAATTCTAATTGATTTATTAATAAAATACTGGTATGAGTGTATAAAAACTCGACATGAAGTGAGGAATTACGTGCCCGAAATACATATTATAATACTTATTATAATAGTCTTTAAAGTTTAAATACATATTCAATATCGTCGTAATTTTATTATTTGTTGAAGCTTGTTGTCAAAATACCACGCATTTGTTCGGATTTTCAGCGCACCAACATGGTTCTGGCGCAATGGGATGTTCAGAATAACACTGATAGCTAAAGAAAATCGTAATAATATTTTTGAAACTATGTTTTTTACATTAGGTGTAGGTACCACTTACCAGTCATATGGATGTCGCAGGTAAACTGCGGATAATGGTACTTTTGAAATATTCCATCTACCATTACCGTAGAAACATTATGTACCAATATCGTAGAAACACTGAATATTGACTTGTCTTTTTGTGACACTGGATGGATACCATTTCAGAGTTCTACCAATACACCTAAGTTATATAAATTTGTAAGAACTTCCTTACCTATTACAAGCAATATGAATTAGAATTTGATGACATTTTATATTGAGATAAGCTAATTGATTGAGCCATTTGATTGTAATAAACAAACACAATATTTGTGCAGTCAGTTGCTTCTAGCGTCCCGAATTCACCCAAAAACCCTAGCCCAGCCTGTACATGCTGTGTATCAATGTCTACACCTAGTCGGTATGTTAAAAGGAATATTACTAGAGATGACGGCAGATAGAAGAATATGGAAGAAGAAAACATGCTGCGCCGACCACAAATAAAATTGGGATAAGTGCAGGAGGATGATGATGAAGAACTGTCATTATTGCGACATGCATCAGGCCATAAACTATAAAAGTAGTTTAAGTTTGTGATGTGGCAGTACTTTTTATTTAAATAAATAATAAATAAATAAACTGTTTATTGCCCAACGATTATACGGTAGTAGAATGTTTGTATGTCAAACTTAGGACGTCGGCTTTTTGACTTCCTGCACACACGGTCTTAATGAAAATAATTGATAACAACAACGAGTAACGGGTTTTCCGATAACCCCTAAAAGTTGTTTGTTTTGGATTTCCTTCATTTACATATATGACTCATATCCGTTTTGTTAATGAAATATCCGTTCTTCATTGTAAATGTCTTTGGTATTTTTTTTAGCTTGGGTGATGCTTTTGCCCATTTCCGATCAAGGCCTTTCAATTTCCCTCTGTAATTTTTTGATGTTGTATGGTACCTTTAGCCTATACCACCACCAGTCGCTTGTTAAAACCTCATTTGTTTTTAAGCAGGGAGCATAACAAGCAGGTGAACTTTTCAATTATTGTTGGGTTCAGAACATAGAAAACAAAATGACTAGCGGCGGTGCCATAACGTATATCCTAAGAAAGTAGCTCGCCAAAATGCGGGTGGGCCGGGGACGAGAAACCTTACTGTCTTCACCCTTATATGTACGCCTTATTTGGTCCTGATTTGACCTAGAAGAAGGCGCCTGATCTAGCTATATTATGGCATCTCTGCTCATTTTTCGTTAATCCATGGTTCGAACCTAGACCACTTGCAACTATGTACTTCAGCTATAAGACAGTAACTATTTTTCAAGTTCGATGAGTGCAAACAACATTCAAGCACTCAAACTCAATTAAGTAATTTACTTATCCTAAGATAAACAAAGTCTTAACAATAATAGTGTTATTATCGCTTCATTATCACGTTATAACTGACCTTTCTTAAATCAGGGTATTTTCTCGACCTTTTATAGAGGAATAGTCCAAATTCCTATATTCATGGGCTCGAAATATAACCCTTGGTAGCTTGGGTAGTCAGAAACCTGTACGTCTGACAACCAGTCTTACCTAGGGTTGCACGGGCAGCTGGGTTGAGGAGGATAATAGTAAAATAGTAGTACCTACTCACTCAGCTGCATCCAGTTGACTGGAAGTCGACCCCAACATAATGTGGAAAAGGCTAGACAGATGATGATGAGGCAAAAAATAAACATACTAAATGCGAAATAAAAATAAGAATTCTATTAAGATTGACGTTGTACCCATTAATATGCAATACGTTTTGATAACTACACACAAGTATTTTTATTACCATTAATGAATTACTTAAACAGAAGAAAAACAACTTTTTTATACCTAAGACATAAATTAAAAATAAGAAACACTTAACGTGTGAAAACATTAAGATAATGGTGTTTCTTAAAAGCTTTATATTTTTTTACCAATTTGAGAAATATATTTTTTCTTAGGTATCTTAAAAAAATAGGTACGGTAGTTCTTTAAGGTCTTTGCATTAAATATTATACCTAGCACTGCTTACGTATTATTTTTTAAAATATTTTATTTCATAACATTATGTACTAGCCGTTTTTCCGCAGTTCCACCCGTGTCCCGTAGAAACTACTGTCCGCACCGGGATGAAATATACTTTATGTTACTCGGGAAGAGTGTAGCTTTCCAGCAGTGAATTTTTTTTTTTTAATCGGTTTAGTACTTTCGAAGCCTTTAAGCTACAATTTTTTTACCTCTTTATAATTTTAGGATAGAAATAGAAAACTGAAAGCCCAGGGACCTATTCATTAATCATATTAACTACAAAAATTAAAAAAAATACTTATAGCCTTTAGTACACGTGGAAATCCCCAAAAACAACGGAATCTTACTTTCACTACCACCTTTCACTTCAGCTCCAAAAATTATCGATTTATCGGAATTTTATCAATGATCATGTTTTAAGAGAACTGTCACTATAAAACCACTTTTTTATTATTTAATTTGAGAATTTTATAGGATTTAATTTTTGAAAGGACTACACTGAAAGATTATCGATACGATACTAAGTCAAAAGCTATTCGGATGTTAAGTTCTGAGCGATGTTGTAGTCAAAATGTTGAAACTGACGGAATGAAAATTGCCTAACGGAATAAATTGAGCGATTTTTTTTGTTGTTGAATATGTTATTCATACGATACATGAATGTATGAGGATATTGCTTAGCAGTGAGGTGTTATTATACCACTGGTTTGTAATTTAATATTTTTTGTAAATCAAAGGCGCGCGGATCAATCGATCAGAAGGTTAAGGCGAGGAAGTGGTCAACAATAATTCCATAACCGGCACGCGCATCTAAGGCGCCAAAAGGGGTCGGAGCTAGGGCATGCAATTTCGGTAAAACAAAAATTACCGGTAAAAATTCGGTAATAAAAATATTTTTACCGGTAAACCGGTAAAACGGTAATTTTTGTATTTTGTTTAAATGTAATATTATAACAATAAGATTGGGTAGTCCTAAAGCAAAAACTAAATAAATATGCAAAGTATAAGGTGGTAAACGTTTTTTGTGACGTGGGCCGTAACAAAAAACATGTCAGTATCATCCGTACGCGATGTCGCCGACAAAATGCAAGAGAAACGGCTGCGATGGTACGGACATGTAAAAAGGAGTGACACCTGAGGACATCGGCAGTGTGAATGTGATAAGTACTCAATCTCAATATACCCGGTCAAAGGCGCAAAGGCAGGCCGAAACGGTGGTGGTTGAGTGTCGTAATGAATGACATGAAAATCTGCGAACTCGAAGAGGAAGATGTCTATTCAGGAGGATAGAACGAAGTGGAAGAAGGAAGACACGGAAAACCGACCCCGTCACAAGACGGGATAAACGTTAAGAATTACCGAAAAAAATATATATTCTTCATTTAAGTTTTTGTGGTAAATCATCAAATGACAGACTCTTTCCGTCTACCCATGTTGTTTAGTAGGCGTTTTATGGACCAGGGTCGCGGTAACTCTATCGTACAATCCCGCGGCCCCGGCAGGCTTGGCGCTGCTGGGCCCCACTGGGTTTGCTGACATCTCCTAAGGAGCCCGTGGAACAAAGCGGTCCGCTGACACGGGTCTGTTGTCTATATGCAGACGGTGGAACGATGAGCCACCCGAACTCACCGCCCACAGACCGACGCCTATGGTGGCCGGGAGTCGTATCTCGACCCTTGGCGCCCGTGGTGTCTTCCTGGTCCACTACAGCGGCTGGTATGAGAGATGCTACTCGCAGTCGCTCCGCCGTCTCCTTCTCGAGCATGACTGCTTCGCAGAAGGAGGCGACGACTTCCCATTCCCTCTCTCTCCGGACCATGGTTTGAACCAGGGAAGAACGCGAAAGGTCGCCGCTGACGACAATACGGCGCGGCGGTACCCTTCCCAGGTAGTGCACACCTGGACTGTGTGCACCACCGTGTCCTCAGAGCTGTCTGCATGGTGGTGAAGTAAAAGCCCTTGCTCAGTTAGGTCATAAAGTAGGTAAAATAAGCATTAGCTACATTTGTACCTAGTATGAGCTGACAGCTATGAGGAAAAACAGAATAACCGAATGAATACAATTTGTTTAGATTTTATAAATTATGATGAGAAAGAAGATTTGTATCTAACCTAGAGATAGTTAAGGACACACAAGTTTACTTTCCTAAAAAACAGCAACTTTAACACTCTTACAATACGTAATGTATGCAACATTACATCTTATTCAGGCTACATAACAAAGATTTGACGTTAAATGAACAATTGCTATATTTTATCAGAAAAACGTAAAAACCGGTAAATTACCGGTTTCATATTATTTTTACCGGTAATTTAAAACTCGCAAAAATGGGCGATTTACCGGTAAAAACGAAACCGGTTAACCGGTATTGCATGCCCTAGTCGGAGCGTCTGAGCGGGGCGAGGATAACAATACGCGCGCTAGCTTATAACTAAAAGTCGTAAGCGACAAAATGGTTTTGTAATTTTAATATTTAGAAATGATAATTTAATAAAAATTCCTACTACAATTTTAAAGAGTATGTATATACTCAACTACTAAAAAAGTTAAGAGGCTTAAATCGGTCCCGTTTGCCCATAATATGTGAATCTCTTTTTAAAAAGAGGTATGTTTGATATATTTTTCTCTGTTATAAAAGTTACCTAATCATGTTTCTACAACTAACAAAATAAGGTTTATATCATGAACTTTCAGGTAACCAAGTTGTATTTTGATCCGTTTTGTATTTACTGAGAAAAATTGACATCCTTGGCGCCAAAAATTCCAATTCGTCCTCTTAAGCAACGCTTGGTGCAGTCGGTCCGCGGATAGGTAACCATCTTGTCATAACGAGTTGTTCCGTGTTTCGGAAAGCACGATAAACTGTAGGTCCTGGTTGTCATTTGAACATCTTTGGCAGTCAGAAGCCAGTCAGTCTGACAACCAGTCTTACTTAGTTGCCCGGATAACTGAGTTGAGGAGGTCAGATAGACACTCGCTCCTTGTAGAACACTGGTACTAAGCTGCTTCAGTATAGACTGGAAGCCGACCCCAACATATCGGGAAAATAAAACTTTCAGTAATTATTTTAATGTCTGAATTGATATTTATTACTGCAACATAAAAATGCTTTTAAAAGAACGGTTTTTACTAACCGGTTTTTACGTTACAGAGGACAAAGTATATAATTATTTATTATTTTTACATAATAGTTTAATAGGTTTTATTAACTTTAATGGATCATATCTTTAAAAAAAATACAGGTACTTAGTTTAAAACTTTTTGCTGTCTTTTAGGCTCTTATACTGTACTAAATATGCCTATTTTATTATCTGCCTAGCCTTTTCCTAAAGCATGATTATATATGATGCAATACTTCTATGTAACTGCTTCTACTTTAGGTATTCCATTTTAGATAAAAAATGTCACGAAAATCTATATGAAGACAACTTTTGGCAACCAGTCAAGCTTGTAAACTGGTCGGGCCCGCTTTTAAAATTATTCTGAATAGAAATAATAATATGTTGCGACGGCGTTATGACTTGAACTTTTTTGGAAATCACTGCGATATTAAGCGTACTTACACATTTATAATATTTTAATTGAGACGTGCCGAGGAGAGAGCAAAT
This sequence comes from Helicoverpa armigera, assembly GCF_030705265.1. Taxonomy (NCBI): domain Eukaryota; kingdom Metazoa; phylum Arthropoda; class Insecta; order Lepidoptera; family Noctuidae; genus Helicoverpa; species Helicoverpa armigera. Next base: position 2,167,451 of record NC_087145.1, on the reverse strand, counting down.
TGGCCGCGGCCATCTTGACATTTCTGCAGAAAGTTTTCTTGTCCAAACGAATCACGGCGTGTGCCTTGTCTATGCATAACTTCTGGTCTCAACATTGGCTCGCCCGACGGCGGCGTTCCGTCGCACGAACAATGATAATAAAGTTGACGATTGTTAGTGTGGTAAGTGGTAACATACTCCCGGCCTTGAAAGCGTCAGGTTTCAAAGTTGAATGACGCCTCTCTCCTTGGCTTGATTTGTAGTATTAATTGTCGGTTAGAGGAAGCGGGCAGATCTTGGAAAATGCCCGCCTTACTACGCCGTCTTGTTTGCGTATATCGGCAACACGAGATATACCGTCCTTCCCAGGGTAGGTTTTCAGTATTCTTCCTAAGCTCCACTTCAACGGTGGCAGATTGTCATCCTTAAGAAGGACAAGCGTGTTCTCTTTTAGGTCATTTTTATGGTCCTGCCACTTGCTCCTGGTCTGCAGCTCTGACACATATTCTTTGGACCAACGCCTCCAAAAGTGCTGCCGTATTTGCTCAACCCTCTGATATCGGGTGAGTCGGTGTTCAGGAACATCGTGGACGTCGGCAGGCACAGGCGCAGTCAGTGGACGGCCAACCAAAAAATGAGCAGGAGTAAGGGGGAGAAGGTCAAGAGGATCGGTGGACATGGGAGTTAAAGGACGTGAGTTTAAAATAGCTTCAATTTGCGTTAAAACCGTAGTGTACTCTTCAAACGTGAGATGTGCATTGCCAACTACACGACGGAGGTGATGCTTACAACTCTTAACGCCAGCTTCCCATAAGCCTCCAAAGTGGCTAGCATAAAATGGAATCATTTTAAATTTAATAGTCTGCGAAGTTGCGTATTCTTTAATGTCATCAGAACAATCATTTAAGAATTTTGAAAATTCGTTCATTAAACCTACAAAGTTCTTGCCATTGTCAGAAAAGATCTCAATCGGTTTACCACGCCGCGAGATAAACCGCTTGAGAGCCAACATGTAACCATCGGATGAGAGATCGCTTACAAGTTCCAGATGGACAGCACGCGTAACGAAGCATATAAATAAACAAATGTAGGATTTTGAACCCTTGCTCCTCTACCCTTACGGTTCAACGTGAACACCGGTCCCGCATAATCCACGCCGCACCGTATAAATGGATAACCAGGGTCGAGACGTTCTTGAGGCAAATTACCCATGATCGGAGTAACCGTGGTCGCGCGTAAACGTGCACACTTCACGCATTTGTGCACTACACATTTTGCGAGATTGCGACCGGCAATCGGCCACCAAGATTCCCTTATTGTAAATAACAATAGCTGAGGCGCAGCATGCATGGTACGGAGATGTTCATGCCGAAAGAGGAGCACGGTAAACCAATGTTTCGCAGATAATAAAATTGGATGTTTTTTGTTAAAATTAAAATTTTCAGAATTTTGTATTCGTCCACCTACTCTTATCAAATTGTTTTTGTCAAGAAATAAATTTAACTTAAGCAATTGCGCATTTTTCTTTATAACCCTTTTGTTACTAAGCGACTCGCAAACATCGGGAAAAGATTCTTGTTGACTCAATTTAGCCAAAGCAAGTTCCGCATATTCGAGCTCCGTGACGGTTAATAAGCCCGTTCGCCTATTATTTCTATTGCGCGTATTATAAATAAATCGAAATAAATAAGCAGCAGAACGCTTCAATCTTAAATATTGAGAAAACTTGGAAAATGGAAATAAACTGTCATCAATTGACTGATTAACTATGTGACAAAGAACATTAGACTTTAACTCGGGCAACTCTGAGTCGCAATTTACGTTATTATTACTTGATGTATTTTTTATTTCAAAGTCTATATTGTGTAAAAATTGTGGGCCGTCCCACCATAATGATGAAGAACTAAGTGTATCTAAGTATACTCCTCGCGACACTAAGTCCGCAGGATTATCTTTGCCAGAGACATGTCTCCATGGGTGCTCCTTGGTTAGGTCATGGATCTCTGCCGTTCTATTCTGGACGTATGTTTTTAGTAAATTAGGAGGCATACCCAACCATCCTAGAACAACGGTGGAATCAGTCCAGAAAACGACATTATTGACTGTAGAACGTAGAGAGCCAATGACTTTGGAATATAATCGCGCTCCTAATAACGCGCCACACAACTCCAACCTAGGTATAGTTGTGGGTTTCGTAGGTGCGACCTTACCCTTAGCGCATAACAAGCGCACCGTAACGACAGATTCACTATTAATAGTGCGGACGTAAACACAGGCACCATACGCTACCTGCGAGGCGTCAGTAAATATATGTAGTTCAGTATGTATTGGGTCACAACACATAACATATCGCGGTATACGTAGATTGCCAAGCGAAGATAAGTTGCTAGTAAACCGGTTCCAGACATAAGCTACGTCACTAGGAACAGATTCGTCCCAATCTAGTTTTAATAACCAACATTTTTGTAACAATGTCTTGGCTATTGTTATGAACGGGCTTATTAACCCTAACGGATCAAAAATCTGGGCTGCGTGCGATAAAATAATGCGTTTACTAATAATAATTGAGTCTGATTTTATTTGCGAATAGTAGTTCAATTCGTCTGACGCATTATTCCAACCAATACCTAAAGTTTTGTTCTGAGTGTTATCGCCAGTTGCGAGTCGCTTAGTAACATTCTGCACATCATTAGGGTTCGCGCGGTCAAAGTTAAAAACCCATTTACGTAAAATAAAACATGCAGACTGTAACACGTGACTAGTGCCCTCGCAAATTGCGTTTAAATCATGGATATTGTTCGCTCCGCAAATTAAGTCATCTACGTAAAAGTTATTTTTAATCGTCTCTGCAACATACGGAAGCTCGCAGTCTTCGGCTAATTGTTTTAAACATCGACAACTAAGAAATGGTGCCGACGCGGTGCCATAAGTTACGGTATTTAATTTATATATTTTTAACGGTTCTGACGGATCGTCGCGCCACACGATAAGCTGCAAATCACGTTGATTATTATCTATTAAGACCTGGCGGTACATTTTTTCGACGTCTGCACAGGCCACGTATTTATTTTCGCGAAATTTAAGTAAAATTGAAATTAAATCACCTTGAATGGCGGAACCAACCATCTGTATTTGATTTAAAGAAATACCTGAACTCGACACCATTCCGGCATCAAAAACGACACGCAATTTAGTAGTAGTAGCGTTTTCACGAAACACTCCGTGGTGAGGTAAAAAATAATGCGGTGTACTATACGTTTGAACAAGACTCATGTGACCTAAGTCAATGTATTCGTGAATGAAATCACTATACATTTGTTTATACTTGGCATTACGTAGTAATTTCTTTTCTAACGAGTAAAACCGGTTTTCGGCCTGAGTACGAGTGTCGCCCAAGCAATCAGGCGAACGCTTGAATGGCACTCGCACACAGAAGCGCCCGTCAGCCAGTCGCTTTGTTGTTTTGGTAAAATGTTCTTCGCATGCGAGTTCCTCGTCGGTGCCGATATTATTATTATTCACGGTCACCTCCTCTATTTCCCAAAATTTGCGTAAAGATTGATCTAATGAACAATCATCATCAGATATTGATGACTGTGTAAAATTACATGAAACATTTTTAATAGGTGGATTATTTAAACATTGAATTGAACCAGACACGACCCAACCTAACTTTGTATTCTGAAGGTAAGGGCCGTTTGTAAGTCGCATTTTACCTTCACAAATAACCTCCCAAAACAAATCCGCACCTATCAACATATCTATCTGTTGACTATCGTAAAACTTTGGATCAGCTAAAGTGATATTGTCCGGTATACTGAAATGATTTATATTCAAAGTTGTTGTAGGTAACTTTGATGATATTTGCGGGAGAATTAAACACTGAACACGCGAAGCGAAACTTCCATTTCGTGACCGAAACTCAATAGTACAGGATTGCGAACACTGTGTTATTAAGTTTCCGACACCATGTATATTTTGAGTGGACTGTATAATTTTAGGTTTTAATTTCTTTATGAAAAATTGCGAAACAAATGAACGTTCACTTCCGCTATCCAGTATAACGCGCGCTTTATGGTATTCACCCGATTGGCCACGTACATCGACAATGGCAGTTGATAGTAAGACAACTTTAGTCACGTTGTTACAGCCCGCCTGAATATTGTGTACTTGTAAGGAGTTGCTATGTGTTATATTACTAGTGTCAAGCTCTGAATTGCTAACAGCTGATTGCTCACTAGATGTCATTGACCTTTTATCCTTACAGTTAGCAACCTCACAAATTAATGAATTGTGTTTTTTGTCACACTTTCTACACGGACCAAAGACACAAGTACCTACAGAATGGCCGGAACGCATACAGTTTATACACAAATTCTTGTCTTTAATTATTTTTAATCTATCTTCCGCACTTAAATCAAGAAAACTTTGACAAGAATACAAAGGGTGTTTTTCATTACACATTAAACAATTTTTGTAGAACTTTGTAGACTTAGATTGTGATTTATTGTTAGATTTATTAGTAACTACATTACAATGAACTTTAGATGTGGAAATATTATTTGTTTGTTTTTTATTTTCAAATCCACTGGTTGCATTTATTTTGCTATGTGATACTATGAGAGTCTCTAATATTTCAGCTTTATTCCTAAGAAACTGTAACAAATTTTCCAATTTAATTATTGACTTTGAATTATTACCAGTGTTTAAATTAATTCTATGTTCCTCCCAGTCACGCTCCGTGATGGGGTCTAATTTGGAAACTACAATATATATAATTAATGTATCCCAGTGCTCAGTTGGTTCACCTAATAGTTTTAATGCACGGAGATTTTTCAAAATATTGTCAATTAGTTTTCTTAATAACACCGGAGATTCTTTTGTTAACGCTTGAATTGTGAACATGGACTTTACATGATTGTGAACCAATTGCCTAGTATTATCAAACCTATTGATTAACAATTCCCATGCAATGTTATAATTGTCAGCGGAGAACTCCAATGATTCTATTACAGCTTTAGCGCTTCCTTTAAGTGCGGATTTCAGGTAGTGAAACTTTTGAATTTGTGTTATACTGCGACAGTTGTGAACTAGTGACAAAAATGTGTCCCTGAACTCTAGCCACTGCTCATAAGCTCCATCAAAGTTAGGAATTGTGATGGTTGGTAACTTTATTTTAGCAGTACTGTTACTCGGCAAATCTTGCAGAGATCCCTCATCAGAGCCTGCCATGCTTTTGACAAGGGCAAGAACCTTGTAGTATTCTTGCTCAAACTCTTCGCGCGATTCGAGCTGCATGTCAATTTCTGACTCAGAACAGATATCTTCTATCTTACCTTGAACTTCATTAAAATCTAACAAGATATTTTGAGCACCTATGACGCGTAATTTTAGCTCTTCTTGCTGTTGAAATGACAAGTTCAGGTTTTGAAACGAAGACACATATTTTTTGAAATTAGTAAGCCGACATCTTGTCGATGCACGCTTCTTTTTTAAATCTTTTAGCATTTTATCCATTTTATCTGATGATTCCATTTTAGCTTGATAAATAAATGTATTCGGTACTCACGGTTTCCAGCGGTTACTTAGCTAACAGGCGTTCCTTATGCGGGCGAGCTGAAGCGTATGCGCATCACCCCACACCGTGCAAGCTTGACATGCGAAAATTTTATAAACACAATGGAAGAAGAACCGAAAATCAGATTGGAAAAGGGATAGGACTTAAATGCAAAAGGAATAGGATAAGTTGGCACGTCTCACTTCGCAGCACACGTTACGCCAAGCCACCACACCACGTGCGTCCATACAACACTTTTCGTAAATATTGTTCTTTCGCGTACGATCCGACGAAGAAGGTCCACTTATTATGTTGCGACGGCGTTATGACTTGAACTTTTTTGGAAATCACTGCGATATTAAGCGTACTTACACATTTATAATATTTTAATTGAGACGTGCCGAGGAGAGAGCAAATTGGCCGCGGCCATCTTGACATTTCTGCAGAAAGTTTTCTTGTCCAAACGAATCACGGCGTGTGCCTTGTCTATGCATAACTTCTGGTCTCAACATTGGCTCGCCCGACGGCGGCGTTCCGTCGCACGAACAATGATAATAAAGTTGACGATTGTTAGTGTGGTAAGTGGTAACATAATACATTAATAAAAATACGACGTATATAGATCGCATGGATAGATAGCAATAACATAAAGTCAAATACGTGTCTTAGTTTAGTTTTTTGAACGCAGTAACCTCAGGAACTACTAGCCGGATTCAAAAAAAATTGTGTGACGTGACAGTCTATTTATCGAGAAACATCATTATCATTTACCTAGCTTTTTCTCATATGTTGGGGTCGGCTTCCAGTCTAACAGTATGCAGATATCTAGGGACTTATCGAGGAAGGATAGTTTTCATTCGCGCCTTCGAAAAATAGTTTTTCAGGTAGCCAGATCAAGTAAGTTATTAATGAAGTTGACGGCGGTTCGTAACTAATTTCCGAGCACACAAACATCTACACGAATATAATAAAGTAAATAGGCTCCGAAACTTCCAAAAATTCTGTCACTGTTGGAAAGCTGGGGGCTGTTGTAACAGAGGCTATGTTCGTCCAGGTACAGGAAAGAGTTCCTCCGGGCCGCTGGGAAACCGGAATAGGGAAATAACTAGTAACTTAAATGATTTGGCGAGAATTATACTCACTAGATAAATAAGTACAAAGTACGAGTGGTTATTGCAAACTTAACCAAAGAAACATGCTTTTAACTTAATCTGATCTTGATGACATTGGCCCACATTGTGGTATATTGATTTTACTTTGTTACTTGTCTTAAAAATACATTTTCTTTTTTTAACACACTTCCTTGAAAACTGACTCCACTGACACGATTTACTACACTTAGTAAAAGATACTCAACACTATTATACATACTGTATTATTATAATAGGTACTGTAGCGCGTGGCGCGCTAGGAACCGGGGATCTTCAGGTTAATCAATTAAAAGATTGGAAAAAACTTTAACTTAGCGTTTATTTTCTGACTCGGGGGTGAAGTGACATACTTCAATATAAAAACTATTCTATTTCTATTTATATCATTGTCCGGCCAGTATCAATTACAATTAATAAAACCTACTTCTAATCTACTTCAGTACTACATCTCTACATCAGCTACGCCCTTAGGGTAAAGTTGAAACTTTATCTCAAAAGCGCAGCTTTAGGCGGACAATCATATAAATGTTACCTGCCTAAAACCTATCAGAACTTTACCTACGCACGGAATTAACAAAAACACGTCCCTTACAATGGGATAGTTAACGATAACATGCGTAGTCAATGATTTAATTGTGTCATGTTGCACCACAATAACGCACGTCAGCATTAACTCGCACGCAACAAAAACCGTGCGAAAAAGTTGCGTGGCGTGTTGCTAACAGCAAAGGATATTCAAAGTGAACACCCGTCCTGAAGGGATTACCTTTCAAGCGAAGAAAAACTCTGTATTGACAACTTACAACTTCGCCGGACGCTAACGTGTCAGATGAAGGGATAAGTCACCGTTATCAAAGTTTCTCACCTAACGTGATATAATAAAACATCTTACCCAATAATTATTTTTTACAATTTTGGAATATTAAATAATAAATAAATCAAATATAGGGATCATAAATCTTCGGCAGAAACCATTGTGTCAAGCAAACACTCTTCGCGAGGCTATGCCCCTTATTGCGAAGTTGATCTCAACCTCAATTCACCATCCAAATATTTTCTTTTCAAAACCAAATCAGATAATAATTTTGGGATCAGATTTACAGAGCAATATTAAAAAAACTTATAAAAATAACACAAGCTTGACCACATTGGTTATCTTCATCTTTCTTCGTACTGAAGATGAAGTAATTCTGCCGTGGACATCATCTTCTCACGCAGCTCATCATCTTTTATTTATTTATTTATTTATTTATTTCTCAACCTTACCACTAACATTACAGACAGGTACATCCAATGCGTTAGGGAGGCACTTATTTAAAATACTAACTACTTACAAAAATAAAATAAAAAACAAACAACAAAACACAAGATATTTACACAAAATAAATTTAAAGTGAAATAGAATATAACAATACAATAAAATAAAACAATAATAACAAAAGTATGTCCTATAATGCTAATCTAGTTTATCACATCACATCATCAGCCTATCGCAGTCCACTGCTGGACATAGGCCTCTCCAAGTGCACGCCACTGAGATCGATTTTCGGCTTCTCGCATCCAGCTCCTGCCAGCCGTCTTGCGCAAGTCATCACTCCACCGTGCCTGAGGACGTCCTACACTACGTTTGCCGAGGCGCGGTCTCCACTCTAGAACTCGTTTACCCCAACGGTTATCGGTTCTTCGGCTAATATGGCCAGCCCACTGCCACTTCAGCTTGCTGATTCGGTAGGCTATGTCGATGACCTTGGTTCTCTGACGGATTACCTCATTTCTGATGCGATCCCTCAGAGAAACGCCGAGCATAGCTCTTTCCATAGCCCGCTGAGCGACTTTAAACTTGTGGACCAGCCGTACCGTCAGTGTCCACGTTTCGGCTCCGTAAGTCATGACAGGTAGGACGCACTGATTGAAGACTTTTGTCTTTAGGCACTGTGGAATCGACGATGTTAGGACTCGACGTAGCTTCCCAAATGCAGCCCAACCCAACTGAATTCTCCTATTCACCTCGTCCTCAAAGTTGTTTCTACCTAACTGCAATGTCTGCCCGAGGTATACATATTTCCGAACAACTTCGAGAACGGCGCCGTGTATCGCAATCGGTTCCGGTAGAACATGTTCATTGAACATGACCTTGGTTTTGTCCAAGTTCATCCGTAGGCCGATGCGTAGAGAAGATTCAGCCAGGTCGTTAAGCATCTGTTGTAGGTCCTGCAGCGTTTCCGCCATGATGACGATATCGTCAGCAAATCTCAAGTGAGAGATGTGTTCGCCATTGATGTTGATGCCGCGTCCTTTCCAGTTCAGCGTCTTGAACATATCCTCCATTGCATTAGTGAACAGTTTCGGGAAATAACATCCCCTTGTCTCACTCCTCGATGCAACGGTATGGGCCTTGTTTGCTGATTCTGTACTTGGACGGACATTGTAGCGGCTTCGTAGAGACATCTCATCACTTGGATGTATCGCCAATCTACTTGACAACGCTGCAGGGACTCCAGAACAGACCAGATTTCAACCGAGTCAAAGGCCTTGTCATAGTCCACAAATGCTAGACACAGGGGCTGATTATACTCTTCGGTCTTCTGTATAATCTGCCGCACTGTGTGGATGTGGTCTATGGTGCCGTATCCGCTCGAAACCCAGCCTGCTCCGGTGGTTGGAATTCGTCGAGTCTTCGCGCAAGTCGGTTCGTGATCACTCTTGAGAACAGCTTATAGACGTGGCTTAGGAGGGAAATGGGTCGATAGTTCTTCAACTGGGTTTTGTCTCCCTTTTTGAAGAACAGGACGACAACACTCCTACTCCACGCCTCTGGAGTTCTCCCTTCAAACAGGACGGCATTAAAAAGCTTCTGGAGCTCCCCCAGTACGGGCTTACCTCCTGCTTTTAAAAGCTCTGTTGTAATGCCATCCTCGCCAGGGCTTTTCCATTTTGAGCTGTCTCAGAGCGATCTCGATTTCGCCACTGCTGACTTCTGGCAGGTCTTCGGTGAAATGGCGTGTTAATGTGGCTCTAGAATCCTCATTTCCGGGATCAGGTCGAGATGCATGCGATGCGTATAACCGGCCATAGAAATTTTCCACTTCCGAAAGGACTGCCGGCACCGAAGAAACGACTTCTCCACTTGTTGTGGTCAGCTTCGTCAAGTGGTTTCTTCCAAGAGATTGTACGAACACCTTTGACCCCGATTCAGCTCAATTGCTCTTTCAATGGCAAGAGTATTGGAGTACCGGAGGTCGCGTCGTACGTGCTTGTTGATCTCTTGGTTTAGAGCCCGCTTAGCTGACGAAGTGACAGGCGGGTTTTCACGTCGTTTCTTCATAAGCCCTAATGTCTCTTCCGAAAGCTTTGATTTCTTGCCCTTACGCTGCATGTTACAGAATCTCGAACCTTCCTCCTGAGGATCCGAACCACATATTCGTGGTTCTGGTTAACGTCTGTTGTGGTTTCCACGGCGGCAAATCGGTTCTCCAAATTTGACTGGAACGTTTCGGATCCTGTCATGGTTTGGAGCAGTGTTGTCGGAGCCTGGCCTTCATCAGACGGAAACGTTCGGCCTTGAAGTTGATATTCAGAGAGCCTCGGACAAGTCGGTGATCGCTACCGGTATTAAACCTATTGATCACGGAGACGTCTCTGAATATGTGCTTCTTGTTCGTCATGATGAAGTCAATCTCATTTTTAGTCATAGTGTCGGGGCTTTGCCACGTCCACTTCCTTTGGGGCTGCTTTTTGAAAAAGGAGTTCATCAAAAAGAGCCCCTCGCGTTCGAGGAAGTTGACGAGCATTTGCCCCCTATGATTCCTGCTTCCAAATCCATGGGATCCTACTGCCGATTCGCCGCAAGTCTGTACTCCCACTTTAGCGTTAAAGTCCCCCATGACAACGGTGTAATGGGTCTTTGTAGTGAAGTGGAGGGCCCTTGATATATCATCAAACATATCCTCCACTAGCACTATAACATAATATAAACAAAATCATCCTTGCGAGTTCACTGAACTGACACGAGAAAATGTCTATATTGTTCTGGATTTCGTTTATAGTACGGATCGCTCGCGTGAGAGGCGTTTTGGCCAGTAGGTTGGTCCTGGCGGTCGGCACTGACAGCAGTGGCGGGCGCCGTCGTCTCTCCACGTAGCGGTCCGGCACACAGAGACACAAGCACCGTAGTACGCCGGACTGTGTTCCTTGCCACGGAGTAATTTAATAATATATAATATAAGGGCAAATTCTCGCCGCACCTGTAACTGGTTGTACCCGACCATACCCAGCACGAACAATGTGGGGTACATAAGCGGGTACAGCGGATACACCCCGTACAGCCTCCAGTACAAGTGGCGCGTGAACTTGTTCTGCACGCGCTCCAGCATGACAGAGTACTTGGCTTCGTGTGGAGCCCATATGACACCACCATACTCCAAGTGACTTCTAACGAGTGCGTCGTATAATACCCTTACTGTTGTTATATTCGTAAAGCCCTGCGACTGCCTAAGTACAAAGCCTAGGTTTCTGTACGCCTTCTTGCATATCTTAATAATACGCTCGCGAAACGTGAGCTCTGGAGTGAGATGAACCCCCAGATCACGCACCTGTGTCACTCGCGTCATGGGTGTTGCCTCTGCTTTGTACTCATAGCAGACAGGGCTTCGCGAACGCGTAAAGGATATTACCGAGCATTTGGATACATTGAAGTATAGTTTATTGTCATGACTCCACTTCACCACTCTGTCAATGTCATCCTGGAGTCGCGTACAGTCCGACTCGTCCCTTACCTCGAGCAGCAACTTGAGGTCATCCGCGAACAATAAACATGTAGCATGTCTGACGACTTCCGGCAAGCTGTTTATCATGATGATAAATTCAAGAGGCCCCAAGTAGCTGCCTTGGCTTACTCCAGACCTTGTGTAGTATGGCTCTGACTCAAACCCATTATAGTCAACATACTGTTGACGGTCTTTCATGAAGCTGACAAAGAACTGCAACAGATGTGGTGTACAGCCAATATCAGCCAGCTTCCTCAATAAAACATCATTGTCACCGGTGTCGAAAGCCTTTTGGAAATCAAAATACGCCGCATCTACCTGGACCCCCGCGTCGACTGCCGGTATAACCTGCGCCATGAAGTTAAGCAGGTTGGTGGAAGTGCTGCGCCCCGGCCGAAAGCCATGCTGAGCGTCCGATAGTTGTGCTCGGACCTGCCCCTGTATAGAACTTTGAATGGCGGACTCAAAAACTTTAGCCGGTGTCGACAGCACTGCCACTGGTCTGTAACCGCTGACATCTGGACCTGACTTACCCTTAGGTACTGGAACGACGCGTGAGATCTTCCATCGTTCTGGGAATGTGGACTGTTGTAAACAGGTATTGTAAATGTAATGCAGGGGACCCGCTAAAACCCTGGCACAGTCCCTGAACAGAAAAGGTGGTATACCGTCCGGACCAGATGAGCGTTTTGGCTTGTGATTCTGCAGCGCTATTTGAACATCATTCAGGGTTAAGTTGTTTAAATGTACCCTTGCACTGGTAACACCGGCTTCCGCCGCCGCCGCCTGTGCATCTAGTGTCGGTGGTACCTGGTTATATACCGACTTAAAAAAGTCGGCAAATTCTCCAGCACACTGGTCATCTGTCAAATCTTCACCATTTTTCATTATATTTTGGCGATTAACTCGGCTTTTTTTGGACCTAATATATTGCCAGAACGCTTTTGGATCTTTCGCGAATTGATTTTGAATTTTATGTTTGTGATATCTGTCTGCTATTTCTATTGATTTTTTAATTTGTGCCCTAATCTTAGCGTATTCTTTATAATCGCAATCAAGTTTTGATTTTTTAAATTTTTTGTGTAAATATGCTTTAATTTTAATATCTCGAATTATTTCCCCTGTGTACCATTCGGGATACACGTAACGCGAGTTTCCCCGGATAGACGCCTTCCTGGGTACACACAGGTCCAAAGTATGACTAAGTTTGTCATAAAAGATATTTAAAATCTCATCCAAGTCATGTGTCTCATACAGTGTACTCCAGTCAACAGAAATTAACATTGTATATAACGACTGATAATCGGCTTTATAAAAATTCCACTGCGGTCTAATACTGCGCGCGGCGGCACCGGCAGCGGCGGGCGAGGACGCGAGCGGCGCGGGGTGCGCGGGCGCGGGGCACACGCTGGCCGCGAGCGGCGGGTGGTGCGCGTCGACGGGCACGAGCGCGTCGTCCGCCGCCGCCACACACACCTCCCCGCTAAGACCCGTACTCAAAACCAAATCCAGCTGACGACCCAACGCATTTGGAACCTTATTACTTTGTGTGAACTCGCAATATGACATAAAATATTCAAAATAATTCGTAATATTAACAGGACACGAATGTAAATTAAAATCTCCTATAACTATAACTTGTTTATACCTATCACACATATTTTCTATTAACCTAAACAAAATCATCTTATCCCTTCGTCGGCACTCGTACAGGATAACATGAAATTATGAAACACGTATTAGAAAAAACGTTTTATAAAATTAACGAAAATGTTTCCTATCTTTATATTTATCTACATTCTTTTTATTTAAACATACTAAATTATTATATTAATATTACGCAGAGGAATACGTTTTTTATACTGCGTGTCTATCCTCCCCTCTGAAGGATAAAAATAATGGTATTCATTATTTTTCTTAACATTTTTCCCATAACAATAACCAGAACCTACACACTTCTTATTATTTATCATCACCTTTGATGATGTGGAATTCTTTCGACACTTCGAAACAATACGTTTCTTTCGTTTTCGCGAAACATTATTGCGAAAATCATTTTCTTTCACTTTATTTTGAGAATAAATGTAATTAATTTTATTTATTTTGTTGACAATGTTACATGTCATTTTGTCATTATTTTTGTCACTATGGTGACCCTTATCTGTCAGCATATTTGACATTAATCCATCTTTTCCGACAATGTCAGTTTTAATAAATTTTGCAATAAACCTCGTTTTTAAAATTAAATTATTTTTGGAAAAATCTATAATACAATTATTTTTGGAAAGAAAATCTCTTCCTAAAATTATGTTCTGGCGAATATTTTGTATAATTAGAAATGTATGCCTAAATAAACACGAATCTATCAAAAAATTGATGCATGTTTCGCCCAGTACATGCAACTGCGCACCAGAGACTGAAGAAGCTTCATAAGAACTGTTCTTGGTGTATTTAATGTTGAGTTCTGAAATGAACGCCTCAGATAAACAGGAAATCGACGCTCCTGTGTCGACTAACGCCCTGAACTCCTGTTGAGCAATCAACACATTAATATTTGGACCGGTCTCACCAGACTTATATTCTACTTCCGATCCAATCGCATGGAACTCCACCGGCTCTACGTTCCGCTCCTCATCGTGTTGTTCCATCTCCTTCTCTCTCATCTCCATGTCTTTGCTCGGCTGCACTTCTTTCGTCATGCTAGCAATTAATTGTGTATTACTAGGTGTACACGGAGTACTTCTTTCATATTTCATGGAGTATTTCCTATCATCAATCATTGGTGGAACCACAGGTAAGTTGATAACATTTCTCTGTACTTCTCCAAATAAATCTCTCATTTGGAAAAGTGTATCACGCAGCTCATATTTTGATGCAAAGAGCTGTGAGCTTAATGCGGCTTTATATTTAAAAATAAGCCCCTTCAAATATACTTTTATAAAAATGGTATCGTCTGCAATATCTGCTTTGGTCTGTAAACCACATAGACGATAAAAGAATGTTAGTAATTCTTCTTCTTGCTCCTGTCGAGCGTTGTAGAATTTTTCTACATAATTTACATTATCAGGGAATTCTGCCCTTAATTTGTCGCATATGGTTTTATATTCAATCCCATCGACATAAATATATTTGTAATACGCAAGAGCGGGACCTTGCAAATATGCACCTAGTAGTAGTGCAAAATCGTTTTCTCTCCATTTATTTATCGCCGCAATTGTGCGAAATTCGAAAAGAAAGTCGTCGACTGATATGTCATCGACTCCGGAGAAAAAAATTATATCTTTGGACATTTTCCTACATTAAATAAATAAATTCCACTTAGCTCTTTTTCTCCGTATTCCAATATTTCATTAGAATTAGTGCCCAGGGTTAATCTTCCAGGCTCTTCTCTCTTCCCGTCTTCGTAATGTCACCCAGCGACTTTTTCGCGTGACCTGAAAAATACTTGGGGCTTTGGCGTCGGCGCCTCCACCATATGTAGCGCGTGGCGCGCTAGGAACCGGGGATCTTCAGGTTAATCAATTAAAAGATTGGAAAAAACTTTAACTTAGCGTTTATTTTCTGACTCGGGGGTGAAGTGACATACTTCAATATAAAAACTATTCTATTTCTATTTATATCATTGTCCGGCCAGTATCAATTACAATTAATAAAACCTACTTCTAATCTACTTCAGTACTACATCTCTACAGTACATACTATTCATTCATCAATTTATTTTATTCATTCATCACATTCGCTGGCAAGTTCGGATTTTCAACAAGGAGGATCTCCGTCCATCGTTAGATATCAGTGTTGGTTCAGTAGCTTTTTTTGAAAAATATCGACAAATTCGTTTTAAAGTGGATTCCTGATATACTTATCTACTTATTTCTGCACAAAAAAAATCACTTCTCATCAACTTTATGTTTGAAAGAGGCGCACAACGTGGCGAATTTCTTCCGCTATCGAAACCGCTCCCGATAATGCGTTGTCAGGGTGTAATACACGGTGCATGTAGCTGGAGCAAGTTAACACGCGCAATTGACAAGTGACAAGAGCACGCAGATGGATATTTTGTTACATGCGCGAGTCGCTAGATTCGCACGTTTAACCTGCGTATACCTATGCCTTAACATGCGCAAGCTACATGCTTTATTCATTGTATGTCAGGTCAGGACAAAATGATTAAAGATGTACATAAAAATATCTTCGGTATCCTTAATGATTGTAAATAAATACTTTAACGTAACCTAAACCGGTTTTATGGGAATGCAGATAATGTTGCAATTACAATAATTACCATTACATTGATATAGGATTGTTTTTTAACCAGTGTGTATTTTTTGTGGCTAGTAGGTACACGTTTAAAGATATTAAACTAACAAAAACAATACATAAATAAGATAAAAAGGGCAATCACAAGAAATGAGGTGACCAAACTGAGTGTACTTTGTTCTTCGTGGGATGTAGGTACCTAGATACATAATCACTAATTAGGATTCCTAAACTACTCCAGCAACTTATGTTGATATGTAAATACTGTGCCAAGGGCAATGCACTGACATAGTGCTTGAAATGATTAATCTACAAAATCTACATGAACACTTGACAAGAACACTAGTAGTATTCATCAGTTGGTAATAGGTTCCTATCACACTCATTAGTTATCATATTTATTTAATTATAATTAAATTAAATTAATAATTTCAGACAAATAGGGCCCACAGAAAATACAATAAATATATGTAAAAATGAATCCCTATATCCCTTGGTCACGCCATCACACGTAAACGGCGGGACCGATTAAGCTGAAAAGTAGAGGGGAGGTAGCTTAGACCCAGGGAGAAGGTTTTTGTCACCATTCGGGTACGGGAAATCTTGGGATGTGAGCGAAAGCTAGTGTACACAAATGAAATAATTTCAAATGAAAACAAAAATAAAAAATTCATTTAAATAAAACGGGCAGACCCTCCCCGTCTGCCCGTCTGCCCGTGACCATGGATGCTGTAAAGGATCCGAAACGTCGGGATTAAATAATATAATATACTTAACCGCGATAAAATCCGTAAAAGCAGTTTTATTTAAATGTCTAATATTCGCGTAAGTGTCAGAAATCAATATAAAAAATTCAGTTAAAATCTACGTGTAGACTGTTGACCAGTGTTGAAACGAGTAGATGGTCTCGTGTTGCACTACGCTGCGTGGTGTCGCGTGTACTTCCCGCGGAATCGCCGGAACACGACACCCTTCGGCCACTGTTCTTGAAATATATCGCGATGCTGAGGATTCCATAGATCTAGGATTCCACAGTGATGAAGTCAGTTACCGGAGGTTTCCCCTTTGATTTCCAAAAGGCCCATAAAGGTTTACCCTAAGTGCCCATTTACAAACAATACGGGCCCACATAAGTATGGGTTGTACCTATTCGTTTATTTTTTTAAAAGGGCTATCACAAATTTTCGAGTTTTATACGAGTTTTGATGCGTCATTATGCTTTGGATATAGTCACAAAAAAAAAAACAAAAATAAGATTAAGAAAGTTTGATCATTTATCTTGGGGCTGTTTTCAATAAATATTTTAATTTGTCCACGTACATCAGTAAAATCTTTGTCTCTGCAAAGGATGTTTCATAAAATGTTGCTTTTGGGAATCTTTTGATGCTTCAGTACTACGAGGATATAGCAATTTAACCATTTATAAAAATGTTCAAGATACAACTATATCTTGTACTTGTGCTTGCTTACACCAATTTATTACAATTCATACAGTAATACACCAAAAATAATTCTATAAAACTGAGAGTTACTGACAATTTTCCGTACAAAACTATATTTTTTATCTATGAAAGTATAATCCAAATTCAAATAAAACATATTTAATAATTAAGGTGGTATTGTTATAAAGCTTGAAAAAAAATTGGTCTATTTAAAAGTAAAACAATATTTTAAAATAATTTTGTTTGCAATGCAAAAATCAATATAAATCTTGTGACGCGCGGTGTTCAACTTTAGTCAGCGCCAAGCGCTTATCGAGGAGGACGTATCGCTCGCTGTTGCGCCGCGCAAACTCGCCGGAGCTCGAAAATATAGCGCAACCTGCGCAACGAACTCGTTTTGATACTAGTGAGTTTTTTTAGTTATAATGATCTGATTGAAATGTAATATACACAAGTATTAACCCATGATATTCTAATGCGAAAATGTTATAGATTGGGTTCTCTTTTTGATGTTGGTTATATAGAAATATGTACGTAAATGTCATCGTCGTTAGTTTCGCTGTTGCATAATAATATTATTGGATATCTTTGATTCTTGCAGGATAATGAAAGCATATTTAATTCAGATTATCAGACTCAATCGGATACCAGTACAAATAATATGGTAAGTATTTTTTGTCACTCGCAACAGACATATTTGTTTTAATAAACTATTTACATTCCTAGTTTTTATTGTTGCAGGAAAATGAAGATACAATACATGGAAGACGAATTATAGATTTTAGTTTTTTTATAAATCAATTACTTATACCTAATTGATAAACATGGTGAAAAGTTTGGTTGTCGATTAAATAATTTAAAAATTGTAAACGATTATTTGTTTATTGTAACTCAATCGAGCTATTCTAGGTTATAAAATTCATCGGTACAAATAATATTTCATAAACTATAAAACCAATAAACTATTTCGAAAATAAAAGTGGCAAAGTCTCAAGTTTGTTTGTGCCGCGTGGCGGTCCGCAGGTGTGCGTTGCGTATTTCACTAGACGCACACGCGCGCAAGTGCTGCCGGCTATCGTCTAATTTACCTAAACCTGAGCGATTCGATTTTGTAATAGCGCTCTTAATAGAAGGTAGATCGGTATATTAGGTAGGTATATCCCAGCAACTTGCTTACCATTCATTAATTTAAGGATAATAAATAAAACGTTTTATGAATTACTTAACAGTATTTATTAACTTAAAAAATTCAGTCTTACAAACAGTAAAAGTAATGAGGAATGACTAAAATTAACAGAGATCAGCATTTACTTGTCACCATTGGCCTGGTCTTTCACTTCCTTGCGAACTGGTCCGGTTTGAGTGATGGGGACTTGGCGCTCACCCTGGACAGCTAAAGGCACGTTCCTGGGAGCAGTCACAGTCAGGACTCCGTCCGAAGACAGCCTAGACTCCACTGTTTCGGGAACACAACCTTCGGGCAACGCGTATCGTCGAGTAAACTGGCGGGAAATAAATCCGTGCTGGTCTTTCTTCTCTTCGTGTTTGCCTTCAACCACGATGTAACCATCAACAGTCTTCACAGAGATTTCCTCCGGCGCAAAATGTTGGACGTCGAGATTCACTTGGAACTTATCCTTGTCAGACTTGATGGAGGAACCGACGTCCCTAGCAGCCGCGGCAAGATGGCGCCAGGGTCTGTAGTACTCTCTGTTCACCAGCGGCGCAGCAGCAGCTTGGAGAAGGTCTTCCGGCGTCAGCCCCAAGCCGAAGTGCTGTTCCATAAGGCGGGGGCGGTTCATCTCGTAATCCAACAGGAATGGTAGCAGAGACATCTTTCTGAATTACTTTTTAACTTCGAGTCTTCGTAGAATCGCAGGATCGCAGAGAAATTCTTCTCCGAATAGCTTTGTGATCGTTTCACAGTCGCTTGTTCAATTCAAACTGATGACGTTCGGCGCGCGCAGTTGTTTTTAAGCGGTGGCGCCATCTACTAGAATATCGTAGAATGATCGCGAACGCAGGGGCGCCTAGACTGCGGGTCGCTGAGCGCAATGTATTGATTGCGACATTGTGAAAACATTGGAGACTGAATTGGGTCTGAGGTTAGGTAAATTTACTATAAGGTTTTAAAACTTACATATTTCATAAGAAATAAAGATCTTATACTTCTAAGAAAAAAATATTCATTTCAATATAATTGTCTGTAAAAAAGTATTAAAAATAAAAGAGATTACATATTATTGTAATCGAGTCTCTTTCTCACCGCTCAACATGCAAAAAAAGTGTTTTAAAGAGTGTTTAGAAGAATTCTAAAAAGTTTAATGAGTAGAATATGAGAATTGTTGTATTTCCTATCATTTCCACACGCTATTTAGTACCAAATATTCCTTTATCATACAATATTATTTTGGACTCCCACACCTATCTCCGCATCCGTGAGAGTCTAACTACCAAACAAAAACAATTTTGCATTTTTAAATGAGAATAAATTCATAAACATAATATTTACTAGCAGTTTGCTTGCTATTTCATTACGACCAATTAATGATTCAAGATAAGATTTAAATACCACGAAGTAAAATGAAAATACAGTAGAATTCATAATATAACGACTTCGCTTATAACAACTAATCGGTTTTAGCGACGATAATCTTTACTCAAGTTAGGTTTCGTATATAGGTACTAAGACAATATAACCGTTTAGTGCGACTCCGGTTTAAGCGACCAACTGCTTATAGCGACCAATATTTATTATAATACGTCCGGTTAAAACGACACACGCGCAATGTTTTGTTTACCTACGCACTCGCACCCCCGCCCCGCGTTCGTATCGTTTAAACCTTCCCTGGACCTCTATAAACATTCTAAAATCAAAATAAGCCAAATCGGTCCAGCCATTCCGGAGTTTTAGTCAGAGTAACGAACAGCAATTCATTTTTATATATGAGAAGACTAGCCATTCCGGAGTTTTAGTCAGACTAACGAACAGCAATTCATTTTTATATATGAGAAGACTAGCTGACCCAAGTTATGTATGTATGTACAAGTTAAGTTATGTACTTAAGAAATAATCCGTCCGTTTTGTGCGTCGTCCGGTTAGTACAACATAGTATCGTCGGTCCCTTGAAGGTCGTTATATCCGGATTCTACTATTTATGATGCATAGTTACTCGCTGATGTCATCAAAATCACTATAGCAACTCGTACTTAAGAGGACGAATTGGAATTTTTGGCGCCAAGGATGTCAATTTTTCTCAGTAAATACAAAACGGATCAAAATACAACTTGGTTACCTGAAAGTTAATGATATAAGCCTTATTTTGTTAGTTGTAGAAACATGATTAGGTAACTTTTATAACAGAGAAAAATATATCAAACATACCTCTTTTTAAAAAGAGATTCACATATTATGGGCAAACGGGACCGATTTAAGCCTCTTAACTTTTTTAGTAGTTGAGTATACACCGTGACATTTTAGTCGTCTTACAACGGCAGCCCACTTCATGTATCCAATGTCTAGAACACGTTCATTACAAAAATATATATATTTATGACATTTGAATAATTCAAAAATAAAAATAAATTCATTATTATGACGCATGACATAGATTATAAAAACACCCTGTAGTGAGCGCGGCCCGAGTCTTGTTATCAATGGAGCGGCGCGGCGCGGCGCGGCGTCTTTATCAAAGTTCATTCACCCTAGCGCAAAATAAGTTTCTTAATTGCAATCTTAATGTTCTCATTATGTAGCAGTTTGTAAACTTGCACTCTTACTTAATTTGTAACACTTAATTCCAATTCTTCCTTCATACTTTTACGGGCTTAGGACCGTCTCGTAATCAAACCAAAACAAAGTGATGTAAGTTGACAATGACGTACCTATTATCAGGCCTCTGTCACTCTCTGTACTCGCGCGCGATAAATGCCTACCGCTCGCTGGGTTACCGGTAGCCCCACGCGGCTCAGGGCGCACAACAGTCACGCGCCGCGCGCAACACAATATTATTATTTTTATTTCGTGCGGGTTGATCACTCCTCGGTTCCGTAACATTATTAGATTGTTAGGCGCAGCGTACAATCTTCTTGCTTCTTTTAAATTGTCACCAGCTATTGCGTACACGCGTACCATTTGTAGGTACTCGATATTCGAGTAGCGACGGTTCCTATCACTCATCATGCAAGACGTATACCCTATTCACTCGTAGCGATCGCGAACAACACTTGATTACCGGTAGTGCGCGCACACTTCCACAACTTGCGGTGTTCGGACGGCAACTGAGCCACAGAATGACCTTTAAAACCTATTTTTAAGTAAAAGGCGGCATTTATCAAAGTCCACGTGGACTCTTTGAAAAGTGCCGTCGTCGTCTTTGGCGGTGCCGTCGTGCCGCTCGTGGAATGAATCTCATTGGATGACAGTCCACGTGGACTGTGCTAGATTGGCTTACGATATTTTGTCTCGTAAAAAATGGAGATGGAACGATCACTCGACTCGAGCGCTGGGAAGGTACCTACTTTCTACCGTTTGATACGTAAACATTATTAACAGGATGTTTCCTATTTCTAATGTATTATTTATTTTTCTTTGCACCTATTATCTTAATTAATGCTATAAAATTAATAATCATGTCTAGTGGTATTTTATGTCGGATACATTCAGTGGACCACCTTTGTAAGACGACTAAAAAGTCGCGGTGTATACATACTCTTTAAAATGGTAGTAGGAATTTTTATTAAATTATCATTTCTAAATATTAAAATTACAAAACCATTTTGTCGCTTACGACTTTTAGTTATAAGCTAGCGCGCGTATTGTTATCCTCGCCCCGCTCAGACGCTCCGACCCCTTTTGGCGCCTTAGATGCGCGTGCCGGTTATGGAATTATTGTTGACCACTTCCTCGCCTTAAATAAAAGTCAACAAGATACGATGATATTATTTCAGTAAATCGCATACAAACATTACCGTACCTAAGCGACCCCTGACTTGAACTATCCTGATTAGAATGTCGTAGAACATTCCCGCGCATCTATTCGAACCAATCGCGAGGCAAAACAGTCTTTGACTTCTCTAGAATGTTCTATTTTGCTACTACACCGCCATCTATTGTCGAGTAGCCTAACTATTTGTTAAACAAAGTGTTCAGAAGTTTAAACTCTCATATTTTTTTAATAGATGGCGTTGTTTTCAATTATTTGTATTGAACTTTTAAATTATTTGAGGCTTGATTCAGAGTCTTTTAATCACAAACAAAACTTATGCACTTTTTTTCTAATTTTAAAAGATTATAATTTATATGGTATTATTGATCATGATATATAATAAGTTTATGTGTAATTTATGTATTTCTTAATTTAATTGAGGTCTTATCAGCAGCATTATTTCTTGGAGATGCTGGCAACTTTGCTTAAAATAATAGCAACGCCAACATCACAAGATAGTGATGTGACGAATAAAATCGATAATTTTAATCGACTTTATTTTGATGAAAACGGTAAAGTATGAATCAAGGCTATTCATTTGCATTTCTTCCAGCATTGTAATAACTCGGTGGAAACCTCAATAATTGAACCTCGACGGGAAAGTTAATAGTCATAGGTAGTAGTAACATTTTATTTTGCAGAAGTACTGAACAATTTTAATATGTAATTATATCTTGTTTGTATGGAATTTAGAAATTAGGTCTAATTCGATGGTATTTGAGTTATTTATTGTAATAACAACATTTCGTACATCGTATCTGTTTAAGCTCTTTGGCACTAAACTGCTTCGGTATCCCAAAATTCGAGGACTCTGCAACTAATTTATGCTAAATAAGATTTTATTACTTAATTGAATAAAATCAATTTTGTTTGTGATATTGTGATTATCATTTTCGAATACAGGGCCAAAATACAACAAACTTATAAAACAGTAATAAACAAGTATTCCAGCTTAAAAAAATGCCGCTAAATCGACACATTCACCGCACTACACGGTCGCTCGCTGCGCAGTGGTCGGTCGGTTGAGTTGACTGACGTATTTTTAATTTGCATTCGCTCCATGTTATCGTGTTGCGAGTCCGTGTGGTAATTTTATAGTGCGCCTTCGATTACACTATTTGTCGAGTGCTGTGATTTTTGTAATACATTTTAATATATATACAAACAACGCTAGTTTTTAAGTGAACTGTGAAAGAGCGTTTTTTCAAACACTCGCTACATTGTCGATGTGATCCTCGTTTTTGTGATTTTATTTGTGTGACGATGGCAGATAATTCGAAATTGACGGAGGAAGAGAGGACTGAGATCAGGGAGCAGTTTGAACAGGTAAGTTTGCCAGTTTTCATTCAGATAATCGTTAATCAGAATCGATTTGTCGGCATTTCGTGCGGCCTGAGAATTTGGGGCATTGCTTATTCGTAATAATGTTTTGCAATTTTCGATGTACAGTTCGCCGTTTATGGAATTCTCGCGTACGCGTGTATAACGTGTGTTTTTCGAGGCCGCGTGTGGTCCCGCTTGTACATGCCTTGCCTCCGTAAAACCGGCGATGTATACTCGAAGATGCATGAAAAGGAAAAAAAATTGTAATACACATACTACTTATTTTTTTAACTTGTTTACTGAGGATTGCAGAAAGACAATATCAATAATTTATTGTTCCTTATTGAAGTTATTCTTCAATTATGATTGACATACTTATAAGGAAAAACAACTATGACTTCATCAGTGTGTTTACTGCCTAGGCAATGGCAATTTAGCATAGGTATGGAAACATATCTATCTATATATACTAATATACACAACACATTCTTGTTTGTACTTTAAAAGCTCTAAAACTACTGAACCTATTTGAAAAATTCTTTCACTATTGGAAAGCTACACTACTGCAGAGTAACATAGGCTATATTTTATTCCTGTACAAGTAGAAGTTTCCCGGATACGCATGAAACAACAGGAAAACATCTAGTACATAATTATAATCATCATCTGCATAGCTTTTTCCCAACGTTTTGGGGTTGGATTCCAGTCTAACTGGATGCAGCTGAGCACCAGTGTTTTACAAGGAGCGACTGCCTGTCTGACCTCCTCAACTCAGTTGCCTGGGCAACCCAATACCGCCTATAAGACTGGTTGTCAGACTTACTGGCTACCCATAATGACTGCTAATGATGTTCAAATGACAATGATGATAGCAGAATCTATTATAGTAAGTTATAAACAGTTTTAGAAACTGCAAGAATACTAGACCTTAAGACACATAAATGCAGTTTTTTATTGCCTGTTATCTACTACTGATAGTAGCCGCTCAATAATTATTGCAAAACATTCAGCTTGCATTGATAAGTTATGACAATACATTAAGATAACATACAGTCCATGTAAGTTGTTATTGAAATACTTTTAAATAGGTTCTGACAACAGTCACTTTACTTGCTTACTTACTTTTATTACTATAGTAAAGAAAAAAATATTTTAGCTGTCAATACTGGAATACCATAATATCATTTATTCTTTCCCTAAGTTGTTATGTTTTTCCAAGCAATGATTTTAATGGAAAAAGTGTAAAGTTTATCTTTATTTTATGTAAATCTAGACCATTCCATCTAAAGAAATCTACAAGGTTTTATATAAACAATTATAAACAAATCCATAAAATATCAAATTCTTTAATGAAGGTTTAAAGGTTCTCCCTGAAATAAACAGTAACATTTTCCGAATTTCTAAAACAAACATAATAAATGCATAACATATTTATTTATGCTAATATTGAATAGAAAATTTTAATAACACAATTAATATGAAGAACTTAGCACAGGCCGACATACTCATTACTTATGCAGACAATGCAGTTTGTTGCATGCTAAGTAGAAAATGCAAATATGTTTTAGTATTAACATACCCTAAGGTATTGTGAAATATCATCCCTACTATAATACATGTAAAGGTAATTCTTCACAGCAAAATTAATTAACCAATTTGAAATAAATTTTGGTGTACAGGTAGTCTAGAACCTGAGAAAGTACGTAGGCTAGTTTTTATCCAAATACGGGAAAAAGTTCCCTCAGTCGAGTTGAAAGAACTGGGAACAGATTCCAATAATACATAACACTCCTGGATAGGGTTATTTTTTTATATATATTCTGCATTCTCCATGCATATAAGTGGACAATTAGTTGGCCATTGACCGGACATAATTAATATGTGTATTTAAATAATATGCATGAAATCCTGATATATGCATTTCACTCATAATATTTTAAATTAAATTTGTGATAAATAAATGTAAACATAATAATGAGTTTCAAATTTTTCGAGAAATACGATAGTTTATGAGGTAGCTAAATGAATACATTAGCATTAATGACTTGATTAACAAATGAGAGTGCACATATTTTTGTGATTCACAAACAAGTTTTTGCATATTTTTACTTTCATTTGACAGTATATCCTCCTGTTTTGTATGAATGTATTTTTTTTATATTTGAATTTTAAAGTAATTTTCTTATACAACTCATAATTTCTTATATTGCGATTAATTTTATTTTGTTTTTTTGCCCCGAGGAAGTTACTGCCCGCACCATTATGAAAAGTAGACTATGTCCTTTCTCCAGCTCTAAATTAGTTGTGTATATTTTTCATTTAAATCGGTTCAACAGTTTTGGTAGGAAACCTATGAAACAGACAGAGTTATTTTCACATTCATGATATTACTAATTCCAGTAAAATCATTTTTGCTGGCACTTAATTACTAAGCTAACTACTTCTGCCAGTCTACAAAGCAAACATTTTAGCTCCGTTCTTAAAACCAACTCAGGTGTGATTACACGGGCTCATACATAAAATAATATGTCCAACGTCATCGGTTACTCAACAGGTAATTTTGTTCACACACGTTTTAATATTCAAAACCCGTCGATATTGTCGCCTTGACATGTATACATGTATGTAGATGTATATATTGAATACCCAAATAGGTTATAGTTTGCTTAGCCAATGGTTTGCACATGTTTTTTGATTCAGTTGGTACGTTGGTCGGTTTTCCTCTGGGTAAAAACCGACTTGATGTGTTAATGGTTGTAATATTATTTTATATGTTGAACTTTTTTGTGGTGTTGGTTTGTCTATCTATGCGGTACTATGAATGGTTAATTGGGAATTCTAGCTTCTTTCCTTATAGAATAGGGTAACATTATATAATTCAACTCGACTAATTCATTCATACTTCATGAAAAATATCTAGGGACTTTACTACAGATTACTTACCATGTAAACTATGTAATAGTTACTATGTTCTCAACTTCACTGTGAATTTTCACATTCTTTTAAAATGAACAGTTGCTTTGAGAAAATGGATAACCATGTTGTCAGTGAGCATATGGACGAACACTGTATTTTTTTATTCTGGTCCTCATAAACACCCGATAAAATGATTTCACAGATATTTTTTCAAGTAAATATTGCATTAAAGATATCATGCTATTTTTCCAAGCAAATATTGCATCAAAGATATTAGTTTCAATCCATACTTCTGAAGATAAGAACTCTAATGCTTAGGTTTACTATATAACTTCACTGGACTACACTAGGTATTAAGATAGTTCAAGAAATGCAAATCTGAGAGTTAGTCAAGGTTATCGTTCAATGGGTGGCGTTGCAAAAAGGTCACACACTATTAATCTTAAGTACTTGAGACTGGGCAAGATACTGTTAAGTGTATTGATTTATTACCTATAAGCATACTGGCCTTATATTTTATACTAACCTACTACAGATATTATGTTTTCAGTTTAGTAATATTTCTTACTAGCAGTTTTCCGGGAAACTACTGCCCGTAACGGGATAAAATATATATAGCCTATGTTACTTGAGAAGAGTGTAGCTTTGCAACAATGAAAGATTTCAAATCGGTTCAGCAGATTTGGAGCCTTTAGGCTATAAAAAAACTTGATTGACACAACTAAAAAATGATTCATCTTTAACTTAATTCACTTATACTCTCATAGCTGTGCAAATATTCTTAGAGCGACATAGTAAACAACATATTTAATGACCTCTGCAAACCAATTTAAATATCCAAGTGAGAGATACATATGCAAATCACTTTTTATGTCTATCTTTATGTGCAAGCAAAGGAGTGGACTGTCTATTCTTTGCATGCCTATGGCAAATGCTAGATGTTTTCTATGAAAATTGTGTTTTTTTAGCAACCAATGACATGGAAACTAATTAATTCTTAATGAATTGCTGTGAATAACATTTTTATAATTATTTTCTTGGGCATTATAAAACGCTTCTAAGTTCATAATGAGAAACAAGTATTTTTCTCACTTATATTCTAATAAACCTTGTTTTTACACATTTTATTTGAGGCTGCTTAAATTTCTTATTCATCAATGTTTCACCACATTCAAAAATCCAAATTTAACTAAGTGAAAGCTGAATAAAATATCTATGAAATTTTCTGATCAATAGATAGAAATGAAATGCACTTTATGCATCTTCAGTCTTCCACTTAGACCTCATTAGGACCTCCACGAATAGTCTTCGATGAATCATAGCTTCGTACTCAAAGTGGGTCAATTAATCAATCAGTGCTTATAAGTTAACAGGCCTCTAGTTAATGTCCTAACTGCCAATAACGAGCTACTAATAGCATTGAGATAACAGTCATCCATTAGTCTAAAGACTACATGTAGTCTATTTTAAACTTAAAGTAGTTTTACTTTTTTAATTAGAATTACAAGTTACTTCCAATCTTTACGAATACTATGAAGCTGAAGAGTTTGTATGCTTTAAGGCGATCATGTCAGGTATTATTAGACCAATTTAAAATTTATTTCAGTGTTATAAGACCCATTTATCGAGTAAGATACTTTTTATCCGGGTACGTGAGGTAGTCCCTACGGGAACCACTGTTGAAAACAAATAATATTGCGAAAGACTAATTTCCTTTGTTAAAAATACCACAGAAATACACTAACGAGGTATTGGATTTACAGGAATTTTCCTCAGATTTTGTATCAAAAGATTTTCATAGAATAGCCGTACCTATTGTCCAACGAAAGCCACTTGAAGATATTTTGGGACCCAACAAGTTATTGTACGATTCGGCCCTTATTTGGGAAAGAGGGATCATTAAAATTAATTCAGCGGTTTCAATAAATGGAATATTGTTATGGTCTAATTGACTAGCCTCTCCAAAATTTCGGTATTAGAATATAATGAAACTTCAAGCTCTGTTGCCTGCCTTTTGGAGGGGTTGAAATCGTGAACTTCTTGACCTTGGAGACTTGACGAGACTGTTGAGGTCGATAAAGCTATACCTACCTAACTGTAAGCATAGGTAAAGTACGTTTCTGTATAAAATCCTTGCAAATTAATATCATAAATGTAAAAGAAACTTTGTCTGTCTGAACAGCTTTCACGCCAAAACTACTGAACCGATTTAAATCAAATTATGTACACATAGATCCTAGCTAGAGCTTGAGAAGGAGAAAGGCTACTTTTTATCCAATTTCAGGGAGTCCCTTCCGGACGCGGGATAACCGTAAACATGAAACGTACTCCATCACCAACTAAAATGCTCCTTAGTACCAAAATCAACACAGACCAAAGACAGTCATAAATAAACAAATCAGCAATAGAGCCTTAGGCAAAACATTTTCCATCCATCCGTATAAATACATTTCTTCAGCATCCTAACTAAATAAAATCTGTCTGCTTTTAAAGATTTGCTCGAACTCGAAAAGTTCCATTACAATATGTCTGGAGGGGCTCAAAGTCCGTCTGGCTTGGACTGAAAATGTATAGTTATTTCAGTAATACAAGGGGAGATTCGAAATCTCCAAGCTTGAATTTTCTGCTTTGAACTTATTTCTAAAGGTGCACAAGACGGCTTTGCAGGAATTGTCTAAAAGTCGAAATAAAATGTTTTTGCAATGACTGATTTTGAAAAGACCTAACCCCTAGGGGCTACATAAGTGGGGATAGCTTTTTGTATTTTTGGGCTCACTTGCATATGGTGCAAGAGGAAGACCAAAGAAACGATGGATGGATTGTGTGAAAGTAGATATGGTAAAAAAGAATGTTACTAGTGAGATGACGGCAGACGAAGAGTATGGAAGGAGAGAACATGCTGCGCCGACACCAAATAAAATTGGGATAAGGGGAGGGGGATGATGATTGCATCATTAATGCCGTCTTTTAGACAATTTATTCCTCAATCCTTATCTATCTCCCTAATTTCGTCGATGCTCCGTCATGCAAGATTCCTTTCGTCATTTCTCCACATAGGTACGTTTCTTTCACAGCCTATCAACTTCCCAACAAAATTCATATTAAACCTTCACTCAGTACAGCTCAAATTCTTAGTAAACACAATATTTCTTAGGATGTTGTGTGTGAAGACGTGAGCCAATGCGCCAAGTTAACGTAAACATCTACCAGTGATATGTAACTGCCAACCCATGTTTATATTACTTCTAAACTTCCTTTGATGTACTGCAGTTACTTCAAAAGATTTGTCTTCAAGTGAAATGGTTGCTTTTACTTTCAAGTTAGTTTTTGTGAGTACAACATCTACCTTTCTTCTGATTACATAGGGATACCGCACGGAACATGTTACTTTCTTCTGAATTTAGGCATATCTCGAACTACATATTTGGTAATGTATCGTTTGCGAAAATGCCCTGATGAAAACATTCAACTGATCCAACATCTAAAAGGGTAAATAACCTACCCAGTACCCTTAAAAATGTAGCTCGCTAGCTAGTTTTCCAAAATTACGATTCTGATAGTTTCACCTTGTGCCTAAAGTTTGAAATGCTAGTAATACATTTTCCGTTTATTCGTCTTGGGGTTTTCTTCAATGGTTTACCCCAATACAATTTCGATGAATAATGGTCTTATTGAAATAGATGAGGAAAACACACATAAAAAACATTTTAAAAAATCCCTTAAGTACTAATAATTATTTTGCTTAAAACTATAGGCGTCATTTCAATTATGATGTTACTAAAAACTAATTAATTTAATACCTAAGCTTATGTTAATGTTTTAAGGTCATGCCATGGCTAATTTCATTAAACATATTGCTTAGTTAATAATAAATAGAGCTATTAATTCATTACGTGGGGGAGATATGCTATGTATAAAAGTAGGTCATGTTATAATAAACATGTTTATGTTGGAATGAAAATATGTATAGCAGGGGTTATAATAATATATTCTAGAATGTGTGCGATGGAAAATATTATCAAGTGTAAAAAAATCTACAGACTTTTTGACGATAAAAGGAATAATTTTGCAAAACCCCCGAAAACTTATCAGTTACGCACGCAATTTATGAATATAATCTTTCTTTTCCCCTTAATTAGTACTTGATTCGATAAGCAACTTGATAACCAAAATAAGTTATAAATATTTCAAACTTCAAGGTCTTCAAAAAGGAAGTTGTAAAAAGCGTCAGAATTTTCACCGTTTAAAATAAACTTTTTAAAATAATTGCTGTGAACTTGGGCATGGTCTTGAAGTTATTTTGACCTCAGTGGGTCGTCGGCTGTTCCGGTATGACTCATTGCCCTCAAAAATATGGGTGTGATTGACTCATGGGTCACTATTTCTCGTTTTTGAAGGTCTCCTTTCAAAATAAACTGCAGTTAATCTATTTTAAGATTATGTTTCGTCTACTTGTGAGGTTTTGAGTAGGTATATGCTTATAGGAACGGGAAGTTACAAGCTCATAAGTATACCAATCTTTACAATACAGTTACGCGTGAAGTTTTTAGTATTAAAAAAATTCCAGTTTACAATAACCATCCTTTCATTTATTACAATACCCAATTAAACATAAACAACCAATAGAACCTTCTTCATAATGGCTGCATTGCAATTTTTAATTGCATCCTAAGATAATTAGAATACTTTATTTGCTCAGTTAAACACGGCACACCGTAGGTCGTTGTGCATCGACCTTGGGCCAAGAATGTGGTCTTAGCACTATGGCTATTAACAACTCTATGACACAAGACATAAGGTCTAATAAGGATCGATGTTTTTTTCCACATAGCTGATTCTAGCGCACCTATGTAGGTGTTTATCTCGACGACGTTCTAAGTTAATAAAAGAACACGAAGGATCCATTGTGGTCTCCAACTGGATGAAACCGCTTTTGTTAAATTTTTTGTGTGTCCCTTCCAGTATCTAGACGACCTTGAGATTTTATCTATGACCAGTTTAATGCCAAGTGTCCTTAAGTTGTGGCATTATGATTAAATGTACTTATTGTGGCTGCTTATTCATTACAGTCACGAGTGGACACTTGAGAACTACTCACATTAATCTATGCACCGACCCACACAAAAAGATTTACAAAAAGTTCGCTCAAAGACCCACCAGAGAGCCTGATCTCTCTCACTCGATAATATGTTCCTAGAAAGTTCTTTCGTGAGGATTGGAGTGACCTCCAAAAGACCAAGTTACGTTGGTTTGGATTGTACCAAATGGCATTGACCGCACTATCCTCGTTTGAATGGTCAAAACGAATATCATTACTTACTATTCTTTCGATTATCTTATTAAGTATTGATGAATTAGCAGAGAAAATAAAAGCTATTCACAACAAAGATTTTTCTGTGTATCTTGTTTAGACTGGATTCTATTAACTATTTACTATAATGTCTTTAGAATAGTAAATGGGGAAAAGTAATAGTCCTTAGTGTCGAAAGCAAAACCAGAAACGAATAAATTCAATAAATAATTCACACAATGACACAACATTTACGATCTAACAATAATAAATTTTACTCACGATTTATTAACCAAATTGCTAGTTTAGCAAAACGTTCGCAAACAGTGACAGTATCATGCAATAATGTAGACTTTCATCTAACCGCTGCGGTTACAAAACTATGATTCATTCGGTTATACGATGAATAACAATATGTCCAGTAACACCCGGATTCACTCACGCAATCGGCGAAAATTTTCTGTTTTACTTACTCAGTTTTAGAATGCATGATATTGTTCAGCAATACATTACATATAAGAACTTTGTGGATTTTAGAAACTTTCACAGAGCAACCCAGAGTCTGGAAGTTGATGAAATTACACCTATGTGCCTGATAGGGCACGTGAAACTGGCGATCCCAAATACTCTTCAGTAGCAGTCTTTGCTACAATTAAATGTCATAGGTCTTCAGGCGAATTCGAGGAAACTCTGTCACTAGGACTTGTTAGGTGTTTAAACTTGCAGCTTACTCGATATTAAGAAAAAGTACCTACAAACAAAAAAAAAGAAATTAGCGGATGAAAAGACCAAACTTTGACCATCTTTAATCATAATAAAAATGATTCATTGCTGTCTTAATTGATTTAAATTGTAGACGTAAATCTTTGATTGACGAATTGTGGTCTTGCGATTCGAGACGCCATTTTGAAAACAGGATGCGAAAAAAAGGAATTGCTTTAGCAGCCCCGGAATTTAATGGAGTTTCCGACGGATGTCTGGGACGCCTTAAGTAGCGTCGAGGAATTTGTATTTTGTATATTAGTGTAATGTAATTGTGCATTCAAGCCTTCCAGCCACTATGAAAGGAAAAGCTGTGAATGCATTTGTGGTGATTAAAATATTGCTTATGCCACGGGAAAGTTAATACAAGACAGTTATGTCAAGCATATTGAATGGGGTGACTCCTTTATCTTTTGAGCTAGCTATGGATGGCACTTAGGTACAAAATTCTGCGGATTATGATTGAGAGAGATTCCAGCATTTTGTAGATTGATCTGTCTACTCTACGCCTATGTACATTGCGCCTGCTGCCTCTAGGTCTGCAGAAGTCAGTCAGCTGTGACTACTACTGTCTTAAACCGCCTGTTTCTGTCCTGCCATTGTAATGTAAAACTTCAGACCTTACAATAAAATATCAATTCCTTAACACTTTATATTTGGAAGGGCTAAGTGAAAGTTGCTCCGAAAACTCGAAATTTTAAGTAGGTACGTTTGCAAGCCAAGTGTAAGTAATCACCATGTACATTTTGTCCCATTAATGGCACAGGCATCTTCTTATATAAAGACTGACGAGCATGGACCATCACATTTGCTGGTGAATCATTGGTGTCATCATACTTACCGGGCATCGTTACCCAATGTCACTTATTTAAAGTTCGTCATACATATCTTTGAAAATATGTATACAATAAGCCTGCTTATAGCAAAAGAGTTCTTGCTTGATGCAGACGACTTAACCACCACTGCCTTCACGATGGTGCTTTTCTGTAACCACTGTCTCTTCTGATGGTAAGCAACTATGTGGTCAAAGGCGGGTCTCGCTTGAATTTAAGTAACCTACACACTCTTCACTTTCAACTTGTAGTTATCGGGAAACACAGACAAGCATAGTAAATGCCAGTAATAAACCAACTAATTCTTTACAGTTGACGTTTAACTGAAAAAGTAAATCATACAGTCTTAAAAATCACGCTAACCCATCCATCATACGGTGTCATCGCAACAAGCCAATTGCATGATGCGTGCAATTTTGCTTTCCAATTAATCGTTGCTGTATGACCAGTGAAATTACACTTTAATATTGATAAACGATATTGTATTGCGAAATTGTGATAACAGTATGTGTTCGACACGCTATTTGTGTGAGCTAATTTGTTTTACGCTTTGTTTCGTTCATGTTTTGGCTGTATAAATTAATTTGCGATGGGTTTTATATTGTTTTGTTTTTATTATAGTACATAGACTGTTTCCCTGCGTCCCGGAGGAACATCTTCGCCTACCTGGACAAAATATAGATTGTGTTACTCGGGAATAGTATAGCTTCACAACAGTGAAATCATTTTTTTAATCGGTTCAGTAGCTTCGGACCCTTTAGGGTTACAAACCAACGAAAAAAAATCCCCTTTATTATGTACATAGATCTAGGTACTTAGTGTATCCTTTTCACAACAGGTACATCACTTCAAAACAATTAATGTAAGAATTATTATTTATTTTATAAAGTAAATATTGGTCGTAGTGACCGCTTGACTTACTTTTGCGGTCACTAGTTTATTTACTTGACATTTAACACGCATACAACAAATCACTAACCAATAAAAAATAACTTGAGGAAAAAATATTATCAAAAACACATAAATATGAGCAGATAATCATAACCTTGTCTGGTATTAGTCATTAATGACGCATGCATAGAGTAGCTATTAAACGTCATAAACAACTTCTAATTTGTGTTTTAATAGTCTATGGTCTTATAGATAAAATATTACACCAGTCTTTCTTGTCTCCCGTAAATACATCGATATTAACGCACTTTATAGGACTACCTAGAATATAGGTAACTAGATAAGACTAGAAATATATTCTAGAAGAAAATCTGATTGCAAATGTGAGAAATATGCCTACGGGCATAGAGTCCAGGACTCATTTTAGTTTTGTAAGAAAACAAAAGTAATTAATATAACTGAAAAACATTATAGAACCTATACTACATAATTATTACCAAGACAACACCTGTACCTAAGAAAAAGAGACAATAATTTTCACAGGTGTTCCAATAAAAGATAATATTGAAACTTTTCCACACAATCTCTTAACGAGTACAAGCCTTTCGCTCGGTTTCGAAATAACAAGTTTTATATACTTGCCGTTATATCGGCGGATAGATAACAATGAGTCATTGTCACTGTTGCTTCATATACCGAAGGCCTACGGCAGGGATGGCGAACCTTACGTGGCAAATTCTTTAAAAAATTTGAGGCGAAATTGTAAAAAAAAGATTGTGGGATATGTTATAGATGGAAAGGGAGAGGAAGGACTGAACGAATAACGGATAGATTCTAGATTGTCTGAGAGAGGACATGAATAAAAAGGGAGAAAATATTTGTTTCACGGGTGACAGAGAGCGATGGGATAAGGAAACATGTGCAGATCCCAAATAAATTGGGAACAGGACAAGAAAATTGAACATTGCAAGTTTAATTTATTAGAATGCTGCATTATCTCCATTGGCCATACTTTATTCCTTAATTCCCGTGTGAAATTGGGAGAAATAACTATTTCTACATACTTTTAACTGCAATTTGGACACAAAATAATGACGTCCATTCGGTTCACCAGCCCTGGTCTACGTCATACCGTGTCTGTGCACTGACCAGTTGATTTGCTTTAAACAGGGGGGCCTAATCAGCGCCATTCACAATATTAGCAAGGGGTTGAAAATCGATAGCACGTGCAGCAAAGGGTTGACTAGGAGTGGTATTGATCGTTTAATCTGTTCTATGTTTATGACTGCAACAAAAGAATTGTAATTTTAAAATTCACCAAAGCGTAACGGATAAGTTTTTAACAACTTATGGAAATTCTCTGTTCAGGGATACTATTGATAAGCGGAGAGGAGACTTTTGAGTAACCATGGGAGTAATTACATTGGTTGTTTTAAAACTTCTCCTTGCTCTATTTTGGTGGAGTCTGGGCCTTATTTATGTTGTAAGCCTGGTAATCACCTAATATTGAGCTAAATGCAAATTTTATATTAAATCGGTCACTTGGTAGAGTTAAGTATGATTGCTTCTACGGTCTTTTTACCCGCAAGTAAGCATTAGATCCTGGCAATTCACCGGGCAGGGCTAACTATGTATTATCAAGTATTCCCATGAGAGATTTCTCAGTAACCAGAGTAGATTTGTTTCCAGTTAATGACAACTCATCTTTCTTTGATCCATGAGAATTTTATTATAAACTGGACATATGGGAGCGTTATTAATTTAACCTTTATAACCTTTCGGGGGAAAAGCAGCTATGATGTAATGTTATTTTAATGGTATTTTGTTATGATCATGTGAACATTTTCCCTCTGGTTCAAAATAAACACAAGGCAAGCACTTTGTTTTCATTTACATATGTCAGTGTAAGAATTCAAGCCAACGTTTTGAGCAATCCATGCATTTGAATTGATTGCCTGGCGCCTGTGTGGCACTTTATTTGCGTATGCGCATGTCAAATGGTTAATAGCGATGGTAAGAGATACAAATGTTTTTGAGTGCTTGGCTCTGTGTCTGACCTTTAATCAAATATCGATATTTACAAAAGCACTTCCCATAAAATTGGTTGAGTCATTCCAGATTGTGAGAGTTAGTCCCCCCATCCATATACAGTACGATAGTCGGTCTGTGATCAGATAACACGAAAAAATTATCAGGAATATTAATAGTTCTGCAAAATTAGCAGTCGTTATCGACTCTCTCAAAGCTCCAAACCAAACTATTGTACCAAAATCAATAAACAAAATCACTTAACAACATCGTGTGTTCGCGATTAAGTTCCAAAGAATTCGTGTTACTCACACATGGAAGCGAACAATATTTCACACTAAGCCGTGCAGGTCAACACTCCATGACTCAGTGCCTCTTAAGGTAGGCTGATGAGAAGCAACGTGATTTAAACTTACGCATTCCTCTGTTAAGTGTGGTACGTAAACAGTGTGGTGATGAATGGCAACCCATATTTATATGTAGGGGGTTAAGATGTTGTTTGCCGTCGAAAATAAAGTCGGAAGTTTATTTGTTCTTGAAAGTTTTGCAGTTTGCCCTTTTGCTTTTTTTTGTCTCCTTCCAGTCTAACACTGCGACTACCTATATGACCTCCTCTACTCAGTTACCTGGGCAACTTGATATGACTTATTGACAGGGTTTCTGGTGTCTGAGGACCCATAACGACTAGGATCAACGATGTTCAAATGACAGCCGAGACCACCGATTTAAGTAAAGCCTTTTATGGATTCGGGACAACAAACAAAATTGTGTTTGTATCTAAGCAGCCTGATTACAAAACCAGTCCGTTAGCTCCAGCAAACGATCTATTTTAAGGAAAAACACGTGTAAAAGGAAATTCTCAACATTCCCTGTTTATCGCCTCTAGTGTACACAAAGCCGATACGTATATACGCGTTAAGGATAAATAAAATACGGAATGCGGAAAAGAATATAAAACCAAGTCTACATACATAATATGGGTGCACTTGAATTGAGTGTATGCCGTAACCACTAGGCTCCATCGATTGAAGTTCTAGCAGTGTTGAAGTACTCTTGGGAAGTTTTACCACTTGTAATAGATCTTTTTTTTGTGATTTGCAGGGATATGTACAAAGAAAAATCTTTTTTCCGTGGTTGGGATTATATCCTCTTAGGGTGCTGTTTGTAAAGACATTTGTCCTCTTTTATGGTCCTAGTCATCTTTCCCAAACATCCAATTTCTTTTATTTCTTTTTAGCCAAATACATTTACAGTTACTTCTTTGCATTAGTAAGGATATAGTGGGACATAACCACATTAACCACTGCATGTTAGCTCTATCATTTTCGCAGCAAAACACCTGAGTAATATACCCTAGAAATAAACTTATTCCAAGAAACCCCCATAATAAACCTCAAGGTTTTACGCCGAAACAATAATCGAAAATCAACGAAACAATCCATAGGATTCTATACGAGTTTCCTGGAATTCTAGCCTGCGATGCCGTCATTGCGGAAACGGTGGTGCGCACGCGTCGCTCAAGTTTGGAACGTAAATAGCTAGTTGGATTTAGACATGGAATACTTGCAAATGGATGTTTTGAGTAAGAAGTTTGGATCGTATTGAGCCTTACTAGTCAAGTTGTATGAAGGAATATTTTTTCCAAATGAAGGTATGAATACCAGGTGTTTTTCAAGATATTTCTGAGGCTGTGAAGTTACACTTTCCTGCGAAGATGAGTCATTAAGTAGACCTAATGAGCGTTTTTTTTACTATAAGCTACGTTTAACGTGGTCATAATCATCAATTATGTTTTTATTGTCTAGCTCTTTTACCTTTATTCCCTAGTTCAAACCGCTTGAAACCAGCAAATCGATTTGTTGACAGTATACCTGTGCACACTCCATAATTTATATACTCTGTGTCATCACATTAATAACTGTATGGTTAACTAGTACTTTGCCTATAGCCTTGTTTATCAAACGGCGGAACACTAATAACTGTAGTCATTGCTTGTGTTTATAAAGCGTAAAGTTTGAGATTCAATACTTTAGTTAAAGGTGTATATGAGTCATTATCATTACCAGTCATTACTAGTTTGTTTTAATCATCATACTTCCGTAGTTCCAGTAGTATAATCGTTATTAGATAACAATATTTACTGTTGATATGCTACTGTGTTCTAGGTTAGTTACAATTGAATGTTACACTTATATTGTCCTTTTGTATGGTTTCCGTTTACGTTGGATGCAGGTCGCCTCCAACAGGTAACTGTGGAGATCTAAGGGGGAGGCCTATGTTCAGCTTTGGACGTCCTATGGCTGAGATGATGATGATGATGGTTTCCGTTACACCCCTTGTATCAAACTGTTATCCAATATGCTGGACTGAAATTCGCTCCAGAGTGCAATCCCTGTACCTTTTGTTCTTGTTCAACATCATTACCATTTGCCTTATAATTTCCACTTTGTAAATCACAGGCCTCTTCTCATACATCAGAATATCTCTATCTTGTTGTCACAAAGTTTGATCACCTCAATGGTCAATGCACCCATTTTTTGTATATCACTTATTTTCTCTTCTGTTTCAAGAAAATCTTAATTCTCTTTGAAATCATTAGCAACAATAATGTTTTCACTTAAAACTGTCGCAGACATGCGCTATCTCGATCGAGCATAATATCGTAAATAACTTTCAGTGTGTTTGTCCGTTCGTCCGTATCGGTCTCGACTCGCTTATTAATTAAATTGCAACCGATTTCATTAGCTGTATGTCTGATAAGTATGAGTAGTTTAGAGATGAAAGATTTCGCATAATCAGTCTTTATTTGCTCTGTAGATATATTTGTGATTTGTTTGTTTGCTCGTACGCACTAACGTTAGTTACTACGGGCCCGGTTTGAAAATTTCTTTCAGTGCTGTATAGCCCATTTATGAAAAAATATGTAGTCCCCAAAGGATGACGGTAAAATCCAGCCTACTTGGTGGAATAAAGATGATGTATCCAAACTTTCTATGAGTGCAGTTTTTCTATCATTTTGTCATTGGTTCAATTCTTTACTAGATTACTGTAACTATTATACTATTACAGTACTAGGAAGTGTTATGCGTCATAATGGTGATTTTCTTGGATTTTCCAGCCATGGGTTCACAGCTCATTCACGGTTTTATTTGTTTTGTTATTTACGTAAGTAAATAAACTGTGACGTCCATACACTTTATAATATGAAATGAGTCATTTAAATATGAAATTCAGATTTATAAAATGAATCAAAGTAAGGGACTTTACTCGACCCTTAGGTATCTTAGTGCAGGCAATTTATTCTGTACCTAGAATAGTATTTATTCATATTTAACATTATGGTTTATAATGTGGCTTGCCATTGTAACAAGTCATTGTGTGGTTGTTAGTCATAATTCAATGGACAATCCCTACTTCCCTTATATGGTTCTTACTGACTAATAATTCATGTAGGTATCCACTCGTACGCGTAATATTCTACCACATTATATTTACCATCTATGTTTAAGTCAACAAAGAAAATGTAGTTATTTGTATGTTTTATATATTGTTTACCTACTTAATTTAAGTTCATTATATTGAACTCTGAATACCTAATTTCATTAAATTCTATTGTAATCTGAGTCCAAGAACTTCGGTGTATGATATAAATTTCTTCCGACCTACCCACCTGCTACCACGGTCCTGGTACACAGAAGGCCATGAAGAAACATGGTGGGTTTTACTCAGTAAGAGTCTGAAACACCTTCACACTGCACCCACAGCGGGAAGCATGGGAGTCAATTAATTATTTCTTGCTGAAAAAGAAAGTTCTAAATTGTTTTGTCAAAATTGATCCTCTGAGACATAAAAGACCAAACTACGACGGACTTAACGTATCTGCAGATTGTAAAACTTGAAAAGGTTTTATTGTAAAAATAGCTAGGCGGTTCATTGTATGACGTTCACGATAAAGATTTTAATATAATAATGATTAATGGTAACCGCTATCAGTGATAGAACCATCTCCGGTTTAACGTCGGCCTCTACTTAGGCTTTAATCGATTTTTGATATTATCTAAACGGAGTTCCGTAGAATATTAAACGTATCTTATCTATCTATGGGTTACTGCAGGTTAATACATGTTAATTAAAATTTATGTTTTAATTGTTGTTCGCCGCGTTCCGAGGACTACTTCCTGTACCCGGATAATAAGTATCATATATCCTTTCTTAGGCTTTAGACTACCTTTGTACCACATTTCATTTAAACGCTTCAGTAGTTTTGACTTCAAAGCGCGACAGACGATCGTATCTATGATAGCAATAAGAATTTTGAACTCCGTAAAACACTTTACTCACATTTAGAGATAATCTTGTATTATTAAGATCAAACACAACAAAATTATTTTCAAAAATGTTGCATTTTTAGGATTTTGCATTGTAATTAAAATAACAGCACGTCTCGTTAACCAGTTTAGCATACAATGATGTACACATTATTACAAAGAATTGTTTGTAAGTATGTAACTTGTTGTAAATACACGAGCACTTGATAAAGTTATTGTTTCGCTTTTATCGTACGCATCCTGGCACAGTCGGGTTTAGATATCTACAGCTTTTGGGATGTGACCGTGAATCATCGAAGCTGATATAATTTCTTTGTTCTTTACTATCATCATTTTACGATAATTTTATTTTAACAAACAAAGGGGGAAGACATTTAGAAGGATAATGGTATGTGAACGCTGAGTGGGTAATAAAGAATTTGAATAATTTTGAACGTGGTAGCAATGCACATAATGCAAAAAGTGATAGATAGGATAAATTCTCCCACAGAAAGTCGGTTTGGAAAAATAAAAATCATTCAAAGTAGGACTGGATCAAATGGAAGGCTGTAAGTACAGGACACATTTTCGTTTAATAGGTATGGTTAACCTTTTTTTAGGGTTCCGTAGCCAAAATGGCAAAAACGGAACCCTTATAGTTTCGTCATGTCCGTCTGTCCGTCTGTCCGTCTGTCCGTCTGTCACAGCCGATTTACTCGGAAACTATAAGTACTACAGTGATGAAATTTGATGGGAATATGTGTTGTATGAACCGCTACAAAAATATGACACTAAATAGTAAAAAAAGAATTGGGGGTGGGGCCCCCCATACATGTAACTGAGGGATGAAATTTTTTTTTTCGATGTACATACCCGTGTGGGGTATCAATGGAAAGGTCTTTTAAAATGATATATATAAATGATAATATATATAAAGTTTTCTAAAAAACATTTTTCTTAAAGTGAACGGTTTTTGAGATATCAGCTCTCAAAGTCGTAAAAAGTATGTCCCCCCCCCTCTATTTTTATAACTACAGGGTATAAAATTCTAAAAAAAATAGAGGTGATGCATGCTTAGCAATTAACTCTTTCAACGATTTTTGGTTTGATCAAAGTATCTCTTATAGTTTTTGAGATAGGTTGATTTAACTGTAATTTACGGAACCCTTCGTGCACGAGTCCGACTCGCACTTGGCCGGTTTTTTTTAAAAAAGCAGTCGTAACAAAACACTACGCAGTTAAAATTTGAAGGTCCCACAAACGATAAAAAACTCACGAGATACAAGTGCAGAGGCACAACGGATGCTTATTGAACGTATGAGCGATAATGAAGGGAATTACCAACTTATTAATACGGTGCACGTTGGCGCCACTTGAACGCTTGCACGTGCCAATGAAGTGCAAAGCTGTAGGGAAGATTAGGATCATAATATTTCCTCAGCTAACCCTTACTCGAGAGAAGAAACTGTGGAAGGGTTTTTAGGTGCTGTTTGAGGAAACTTGTAAATTGATGTGGCATTATTCTTATTTAAAAAAGGATTATCAAACAATGTCGAAACATTTTGGTCGTTTACTTAGGGGGTCCCGTTACTGGATTGTAGAAGGAGCATGCTTTTTGTGTGAAATATCTGAACTACTTCCTTATATGAAGCACTGCTTTGTAAACAAATAGTACTTAATACTTAATTCAAACCTTACTATTATTGTTACACATAGTACGAATATAGTTTTGCTCGGTCTTCAGAGAGACCAACCACCCACATAGGTCATAAAGGAACGACTTCACATAGTACGAATATGTGTAAGTAGAATCGAGTTTTAAGTTTAATTTCGAAGTTGGTAGAATATTGGGAAAGTAATATTAAAATTGCGAGTGAAACCTTGTGGTACAGAAAGTACTGAAGTTGTACAAAATTTCTTTTATTTGCATAACCGCAAAACTGATCGATATTAAAATTTTGTGGTTGTAGAATAATTTACTTAATTAATTTTGAATTTAGTTACTCAAACATGAAACGGTACTTTCTAGAAATATTGGCATATTTCGCTAAATTAGTGTTTGTTTCTGCGTGTTATTTCCTCAAGGAAATTGTTTCAATAACTGCAGCTACATACAAACAATAAAAATAATTGTAAGGATTTCTACCAATTGTAAATAATAAGAATAACAAACTGATAAATGCATGACACTGTTAATTATTTTTATATCTTTACATACTTTTACTGATAAAAAGTCTGATACATACAAATGTGTTTCATGTCTGGAAATTGTGAAATTTAAATTAATACAATTAGTGTTTCCTTTTGAAACAAAAGGTGATTCGGTGTGGAACGTAACACCGTCTCTGTACTGAAGCCGTAATAGAATTAAATTGTATTCAGACTTGGTCAAAAACCGGACTATTTTAAATGTAATATACAGCAGTCTTTTATGAGTCTTCAGTGTTTGGCATTGAAAAGGGGGATGAGAAGAGCATGCATGCAGCAGAAATGGGATTGTTGAGATGGATGTGCATGGTGACTATGAAGGATAAAATGAGAAATGAGTATATCAGAGGCAGTCTGAAATAGCGCCGGTAATACAAAGGTATTAAGGTACAGTGTGTTAAATGTGAATATGGATGGACGAACAGGGCAAAGGTAGACCAATGACATGAATAAGAAGGGAATCGATGTTAGAAATACGGCTCCGACAGGAATGAAAATAGCAAGCATATAGCACCGACTCTAACTAACTTGGAAACAGAGCAAGAAGAAGAGTCTTTAATAAAAGTTCGAAAGCTACGAGTAAATGCAATACTTTTGGGTTTACGATATAGCATGACTGTATCACCTTCCATAATATGTACAAAATATTATCGTCACTAATTTCAAATACAGACTGGTGTCCTATCTTATCGCTATCGATAATTCCAAGTCCATATCAACGTTGTTCATGATATTAAACTTGCATGAGCACTATTGATCTATTTCTATATTGTATCAGAGGCCGTTTATTCTGCATGTACGGGGAATGCGTTCCCATGTTTCTATGCATGTGCGTTCATGCGTGTTGAAGATTGCAATTCTATTGTTCTTGAATATGGCGTTTTGTCAACGTCAGTGCTCATCTGTGTGAAGTACCTTCTATGAAGGCTGACAGGATTATCCTCTTCAAGCATGACTGTTGATTTAGTATCTTAAGTTACATATGTCTAAAAGCAATCATAATTTAGATCGCTTGCCCTGCTTGTCTTTTTGTCAATGCCAATTTCATCATCGGAATTGGAGGATTCCGAATCAATGAGTTTGGCTTCACCATACATGGGACGAATATGTCCAAAAGTCAATGTACCTACCCTAAAATGGATCCGTACTATTGAAAGACTTAACCTAGCTAAAACAGACTTTACTTTGGCTCCTTTCATAACAATTTGCATGGTCTATAACAGTAAAACAGTAGATTCGAGCCCACGCCATCGTTTTCTATGCCAATAACTCGCTGAACTTTTATCGATACATAGATCTTATTCAGAGACAATTGAACGGGTATCGTGCTGTTTATTAGGTCGTTCGATAAAATGTTGCTGTAATAAATACTTTAGGTATCGATTAAAGCAAAGCTGGGTTTAAAACGATTGTTTCCATGGGTATAAGTATAACGAGTACCGATTTAACAATTGCTTTAGAATTTTGAAACAATAGGCGGATCAAAGGACCACATTGAGTAGTCTTATTGAATATGTTTTCTGCGGTTGGAAACAATAAATTTTTGCCTTTCCCTGTATATACTTTTTTAAAGGTTTGGATAAATAAATATGTCACGCACAATCACAAAGCACCTCCATCTGCGTTCACAGACGCGCATTGCGTCAATAAAAAAAAAAGAAATTCGTAACAATGCCGTGCCAGGTTGTTACGTAAAATTTTCGCAATATTCGTGAGCAAACAAAATTTATTCCCCACTCGTGAAATTGCATTGTATGAATTCGCAAAGTTACGGGGCTTAATTGCATTTTTTTAAATCGCTGAATATCTTTACTGCATGCTTTGTAT
Source organism: Helicoverpa armigera (assembly GCF_030705265.1). Lineage (NCBI taxonomy): Eukaryota > Metazoa > Arthropoda > Insecta > Lepidoptera > Noctuidae > Helicoverpa > Helicoverpa armigera. Next base: position 2,122,926 of record NC_087145.1, on the reverse strand, counting down.
CCATTGTTTTAAGTTCCATTCAATTAATGGAAATTACTTCTTCAGTCACATTTATTCCCTGTCTTAAAGCATTTTCCTACATAATGATTTATATTATCTGTCAATTATAAACTTACTTATTGAGAGACAATAGCTGACCTAGATATTATTATGGATAAGGCGTGGAAACCAGTTCCAAAATCGTGACTGATATAACCCGAATATCTAAAGCGAAATACTGTTTCGAATAATAGATGACTGCTTTATGACTTGCTATAGAATTTAATATGTATGTGCTACTAATTTATTTTGCATTGCGAAAGCCTCTGTACATTCGAACTGCTAAAATCCTGTGATTTGATTATTTTGCTTGTTAAAACTAAGCACTAAACGAGCTTCTATTCTGAGCTTATTAATTGCCTGAGTAAACTGAGGTCTCAATCAGCCGATAACTCTGCGAAAATACCAAACAAATTGCCATTTAATACAAAAACTTTGCGCTAACCATCCGTTGTTTTAGCACCTTGTTCCGTGCGAACTTTCCGGGGCGGACTCCATTCACCATGTTCACAGTTACTTCCCATGGTCCCGTTCGCAGCATCGTCATTAGTTAATTACTGCAACCTGACCTTTGATGCGGTGTGACAGATCAAGATGAAATCCAGAAAGTTATTTGCATTCGTTCGTTTGTTGTTCGGAAGTAGGACTTTCTTGAAAACTTTTTGGAGAGCTATTTTTGCATCCCAGGCTGCGGAATTGTTCGAAAGAGTTACCGCGGCCCTAGTACCAAAAAGGCCTACAAAGTAAGGAACATGATGGGTTTTAGTCAGTAAGAGTCTGACACTCCTCACCGCTGCTAACCTACAGCGGGAGGAGACATTTGATGATTTCCAATCAGAAAAAATGGCTATTTTTGCATTACGATTCTCGATCTCCAAAACTTTAAACTATGTCGTTTATTTTATTATCAGGTCTTCCAAATGTCTCTATCTATATCTATGATCTACATAACACAGGAACGGTTTACTCGACATTACTATAAAGAGGTAATGGACACAAAGGCCAGTTGTTCCTCCTTCTATGATTGCCACTTACGAGCGTCCGGTGTCACTCCCTTCGTGTATGTATGCAATATGGGAACCGCCTTTTGTAATATGGTTTAGTGCGTTTCTACTGAATTTAGGGGCACATTCCTCAGGAATGTCTTCGGCATCTAGAGCACTTATCTGTTTAGTTTTTTTGAAGATTTTGGGGTTTCATCCAACGCCATGTGACCTGTAAAGGAAAAGATATGTGTTATTTTTTCGTTGCTAAAGAGTATGTATTGAGTCTCTTGCCAGTGGTTGTTCTTCATGAGACCCACTCCTTGGAACTATGCAACTAGCTTGACGTTGCGAAAGAACTTTTATAGGCCTTTTTGAAATTTAAAAGATATTAGTGTGAGTGATATGAATTTGGACGAATTTACGTCGCCTCGATCATGACATTCACACCCCAAGCAAACAGAATCAAAAGGAACATTCAAGTTTTACAATGCTTGTCCATTCTCGCAGACACGTAGTACTACTATCCTGATAAGAATCAACATATGACAGTCGTTGGACATGATTGCCACGATAACCCATTACCCTCAATTGATTCATGACTTTCGCTGGGTCATGAACAGCTCATTAATGGGGGTTTTTCTTTTGCTGCTGTCGTTTATCATGTATGAACTGACTTTCTATTGATATTATTATTAAATAGGAGAGTGGTATTTAGGTGTTTTAGAAATTAATGCTACAGTTTAAGGATAGTTGCACCATGTAACTGAAGCGATGAGGAATTTATTATAACCAGCTGTTTACGTGACCATTTTCAAAATACATCAATTTTCAGTCTCCATTTTCATTTTCAAATCGGCGATTTGACAACTGAAAATGGTTCGGTTATCGTTATAGTTAAATGTTGCAACCCACCGTAAGAGTATTGGCGTATTTTCTCTTAAGTCATTTTTGGTCCTTAGATCCGCTTTCCTACAAAAAGGATATTCATGAATGAACTACTGTTATTCCTAGAATTTTACAGTCTGGTAGACATCTGGCGTTCCTTACATTGTAGGAATATCCTCAATAAAACAAACACAGTCAGCTAAGACGTGACATCCTCCATGTGAATCTAAAACCGATTAAGATATGCTATCTGGGTTTGTAAAAATAACAATGGCTGACAATAATCTGGATTATTATTTATATCATTAAAGTATATTATGCTAATGTGCTTGGAACAATTCTTGGAATAATTTGATATTGGTATTTATGTATGTAAGTAGGTAATAATTTATCGTTGACAATGCCCTAAATTATACAATCCCTTCAGAAAGTTTTTCACGAAAATTAACTATTTTCATTGATCGCTGTGTATATAGTTTTAATTTAAAGTAGAATATTAAGGAAGCTATGTTACACTAGTTATTATATTCTACTATCCAAATGACAAAATCCATTTTCATATACCTAACCAAGTCAAAAACATACTAAAATACCAAATAATGATTCAAAGGCCACGCCAAACCCCCATCGATACAAAAAACCTCGCCAAAATAACCTTTTCGCCTTACATAAGTGAACCAAATACAGGTCTACACATTGTCTGTAAAGGGCATTAAGTATAGTCTACATCCCTATTATCCCTACTAATATAATAAATGCGAAAGTAACTCAGTCTGTCTGTTAAGCTTTCACGTCTAAACCACTGAACTGATTTTAATAAAATTTGGTACAGAGATAGAGTTGACCATGAGAAAGAACATAAGATAGTTTTTATCCCGGACTTTTGAAGAATTCTCTTGGAAACGCGATATAACTACGGCTTATTATATTCCTGGTGACTAATAACTTAAAAGTCGACAAATGTTGGCAGCAAATAAAATAACTTGCCAGCGATTAAATATTTTCGCGACTATTATAATATGTAAGGGTCAAAATTAAGGGTGTTATAAAAACTAAAAACTAGCAGCTGCGTTTGGGTAGCAAATAAACTATACCAGTCAATTGAAATATTAGGTGAGGAGCTATTTATAATGACTTGGCGACTAATAATGTTAGTTGGATGGCAAAGATAATATGTTACCAACTATTTCGTGCCGACTAAAAACCCAGTTTTAGGCTTCGCTTTGTGGATAGCTCTAAATATCAAAAGGAGTAGAATAAAAAGGAATAAGAGTTAATTATTAATATTGTGTATCATAATTTCATGAAAACGGCGGAAGGTGCGGTGGTATTATCTCACTTGGCGCACTATGAAGATGGTAGAATTTAATTTGGATTCATTTTATTTAGCATATTGCCATTTATAACCTTCAATTAAAAAAACATTGTATTAAAAATTGAAGTTAGTGACGAAAACGAATCGCTGCAAAACCGACTCCACGTAGTCTTGTTTGCTCTACCCCTAGAGTGCAATTCAAAACCGCGTAGGCGCGGAGGGGCGAGGCGGCCTGCGAGCTGAGGTGCAGGTAGTTTTAACGCTCGCCGCCGCGGCTGAGGCTGGCCGGCCCTGCCGGCCAGCAAGCCGAAGCTGCGGTGGTGAGCGTGAAAACCATCTGCGACTATAAGCTCGCATGGGACCGCCGGAGCCCCGCAGCGCCGGAGCCGTGACAGAAGTCATGCTTGCTGCATGTTGCATGCTTACTTCCATGCTATTCACCTATAATTTTGAAAATAGCAGCCGCAAAATATTTTTTCTTCATGCCATTTTAGACTTTATTTAAAGCTATTAAAAAGTCGCACAATATATTTATAATATGAGCTAGTTTATATTTATTCTTCATCCAAACAATTTTAAATAGAACCTGATTTGTATTATTTAGGAATGCCCATTTTCTATTTTATTGTCATCATTAAGTTTTCGCTTAGATATTAATTCAGTCGCCAAAAGAAAAACTTGATGCTAGTTTAAATTAAAACGGACCTCATAACTGATATATTAATATGCTACCTTTGATTTATTATGATACTCCTTTTTAGCTGCCAACCCATTATAAATGGTACCCACTCTATTATTTTTTAAAACCTATATTCGTTTTACTTAGTCGCCGCGTTAAATACATGCCTATAACTACTACTAACGAACTCTACGCGGGTGAAGCCGCGGGCGGAAGCTAGTTATTTGTATAGTCTACCTTATGACAGTACACACTGGTGGTTGAACTTCGACCCCTTCATAAGGTTTCCTAGAGGGGGACACACTGGTTTACGTAATACCATGACTCACGAATACTCACGATTCTGATAGTGACAGCTGTGCTGTATATTTTTGAATGTGTATGTAGATTGATATCGTGGTGGTTCGTAAATATTGTGCGGTTAGACGTAGGCTTGTTTGGGCTACGGTTTTGAGCGCATGCATATTTAAATTGCATGTTTTATCGCGGTGGTGCAGCACTATGATTTGTTTGTTTTTGTGAGCTGTTGCAATTTTGTATCTTTCATCCTTTATTAAAGGGTTGTTTTGTGAAGGTATGTATGTGTGTTGTTATATTAAGATGAAAAATTAGTTTTGACTGGTTTGAGGAGGTTAGATAGACAGTCGCTCCATGTAAAACTCTAGTACTCATCCGATTAGACTAGAAGCTGACCCTACAATGTTTGGAAAAAAGCTCGGGATATGATGGTTCAGTATTTTTGGAGTCTACGTTTCTTCTTTATTACATTAGTATAGATATGTTTACTGACAAGTATTTTGTGTAAAACAAGATGTTTATTGTTTGTATGGATGACTGAACTTGACCTTGGGGCTAGGTGTCGCAATTCTCTTGTCTTTCTACAAGATAATGAGACCTTCGCACACGTTCTGTCTCTGACTCATATCAATTAGAATTTACTGTGTCTAGACAGATTCGATGAAGATTATATGAAGTGAAACGTAAGAAAAACTGCAGGTCCTAAGAAGTTGGATGAGACTGAGAGATTTTGCAAAAAAATAATTAAGTTAAGTATCTTTTACCACGAAATACACAATAATAAAACATAGGAAGTGGTCAAGGGTGTGCGTTTTGGGGGCTGTCTTTGTGTATTTTTTTTGGCGTTCAAAAAGTCCTGATTTTCAGTCTGGTTTGATTAAATGGTTTAGATTTTATCTAACTTCAGCTATAATTTCAAAAACGAATCGCGTATTCAAAGACCTAAAAAAAAAACTATCAAATCTAAGACGTTTCTTTACAATGAAATCCCACACACAAGTCCTCAAGTGACCACAAGACATAAAAATCAAAGGTTCATACCATGGATTAATCGTCACACTTCACGGGTCAACGGCCTCCTAATCGCATCATCGCGGGTCCTTGACCTCGAATGTCTGCGCAGTGGTCCGAGTTTGGGCTGGTACTGCTGCAGAATAGTAAGTTTTGCACAGGTGGGTAGAAGGATATAGGAGTAAGGAGTGGTGGAAAAGTTTCCATCGAAGCTTTATCGTTTAAAAAAAGTTGGTCTCGCAGTTGGTAGTCTTTCTATGGATGTAAATAGGTGTCATAGGTGCTTTTAGGAGAAAGATAAGTAGGTAGTTATTTATGTTTGTAATTGTAACGAATTTCTGTATCAAGGATGATATTCTATCTGGGTACCTACTCGAACAAGTTGACTCAGGACGCAGGTGAAGCTGCGGGATACAGTAGCTAACTAATTTGAGATAACATAACCCGGCAGTCGGGTAAAAGAATAAACTGTCGGATTGAAAATCTCGAAGTCGGATAAAAGTTGCAGTTTAGAAAAGCAGCAGGTTCGAAGACCCAAGTGCAAGTTTTGATATGATAAGCATGTACATAATGTATGTTACAAGGAAATATTTCAGAGTTATTTGATCATAAATAGCTCAATATTTTCCTTGTGCATTTTAACTAACTTTATCAAATACTTTTTTGGATAGGTTTTCCACCTTGATAACAACTTATTTTAACATTTTCAATCTTTTATTCACCTACTTAGGTAGCGTAGGTAAAGTATTCTATCACTTTGTTATTGTAATATCTAGTATAAAAATCTAATAAATCAAGTAGGCTGTGTCTGTCTATACGTCGTCTTTTCTAGTTTTCTAGACAAATACATAATACTTGTCTGCATTGCACAGTGATTCACGTTCCATACAAAGGCGGCCATAAATACGAAACTCACAAATACTTTTAATTCATTTATTTTACACGTTGAAAAATGTTAAGAAAAGTGTAAATTATTAAAATTATAACATAACCACATTCATTTAAAAAAAATATCATTCTATTTAGGTGTAAAAATGTCTCGCAGTAATTTTGTTTTAGACGATAAACCTAAAACATGTCATACTGCGACTTTTAATGAAAAATCTTTATAAATAATGGTTATTTATATTAAAAACAACCATAAAAGAATAAAATAAAACAGCAAAAATACATGAACAACCTTTTTTGCAAATACACACAAAACACAAAATATACCAGAATACATTCAAGCTCAAAAGTATTTACTACAAACAGATAACAAATCTAGAACATATTTTGATAGCACACCTTTTGTTTTTGACAAGTAACTTTCGTAAACCTGTTGGGAAGGGATCTGAATGAAGAAGTTGATGGTTCAACTTTGTCAGACTTCTGAGACACATGTAACTCAATTCGCTTTACATCAATATTTTCAACTACATTCAGCCAATCTGAATATTTCTCTATAAACTTAGACCTACTACGATTTGATTTTGCCCAATAATGAGAAATTCGTTTACATACATTCATAATTTTATTACTTAAAGTCTCTAGTTTGATATTTATGATGTCATCCGAAAGGCACGATGTTTCGGTCAAAGTATTCAGGACATGTTGCATTTTTCATTTGGACTACCCTCTTTAGAGTGCCAAATGTCAAAAATAGTCGTCCTCGAAACAGAACATTTGAAAGCTTTACCTAAAACAACATGAAACCTGAACTTAAAATATAAAGTTTTTTTAATACTATGGACATGCATACTTTGACACTCCTTTAACCCAAGAAGGAGCAGAAAGATGCAGATGAAACTTATATGGTTTTATAAGAACATCCTCTTTATTCGAAAAACAATTGCCTCAAGTGCAGCACTGAGCAGCAAAAAGTTATAGGTCCAAATGAAATCAAAGTATACCAAAAAAATCTACAAAAACGCTACCTTCAATAAAAAAATAAAATAAAACATTAAACGCATTAAAAAAAATAAAAAAGTAGTTGATAATAGAAGTACATATCTTGGTCTTGGACCTCCATACTATCACCATACGTAAACACTTGATTTGGAATAGTGACACTCAAAAACAAAGTGTTAAGTTTTGATGACTCACACGTTGCGATAATTAGACTCGAGATGCGCTAACTTCCGATGCACAAAAGTGGTTAATACGTTGACCTTATGACACGGATATTTAGAGATTTTGGAAGCTTCTTAACTTGTTAATCACTTAGTAAGTAGATCTAATGGGGATAAGCTAATGACATTTTTCGATTTATGGCCTTAGAGTGAATCACTGTGCATTGCGGCAAAATACCGATACCCTTAAGGCTGTAACTTTACGACCTGTTTACACCTCTATTATCAACATATCGATAAATTAAACTTTATAGACTTGATAATATATCGATACGCGTCACTGCCACAGGTATTTCTTGCAAAGTATTTAAATTAGTGTGTACTTATCATAATAGCATTATTTTGTATTATCGTAATTATCTTATGACGTCATCAAAGATATCCGTTTTTTTATCTATTAAGAATTAGAATAAGTTTTTAAAGTCCTTGTTAAAATAATGTGTATAAAAGTCCCGCAAAATTTTAATTAAATTCATGGTCTTAATAAGTCTATTAAGTTTGTTTGCTTGAACGCCCTAATCTTAGGAACCGATTTGCTTCAGCGAGTGCTTTCAGTGTTAGGTGGCCCATGAAAGCTACTTTTTATCCAGATGCGCGAATTAGTTCCCACGGGACGCAGGTGAAATTGCTGGCGGGAGAATTATTGTAATATAAAAACAGTAGTACTATGCTTATAATATTCAAGTATATTGACAATACCCTTCTCGCTGCTATTAAGAATTTAATGAAGGAATGTATTACAATGACATTCATAGGCAGTGAGTTAATAACAATATCGGTACCAAGCCATTACCTACATACTTATTGTACAACTTTAAACTCGTATTCTAGTCAATTACTATTTCATAGTTACTTTACCACCACTACTTTATTTAACCGACTTCCAAAAGAGGTATAAATATACACTCTGACTTCTAAAGCCGTGTCTTACTAAAATAATATTTGTCTGTTTCTAGGTGATTTTTAACTAATTGATGTATTGTTCACGTTTCATTTTTCAGTTCTCATAATTTCATCCCTCACGCAATACTTAATCCTCTTTTGAGACTACCGCTCCCTAATCGACCATTGTTTTTCTTTCTTTATAGATGAATTTTCTTTCTTTACGCATAATAAATTATACTGTCATCTCGTCTGCCTTGAATTTCATCAATATTATTTGTTCGAGTGTTTTCCAAATTATTCTCGTTGCTAGGTTCTGCCAGCGGTTTCACTCGCGTCCCGATAAAAACTAATAGTCTATATCCTTTCGCAGATTTACCAGGTAGACAGAGTTACTTTCACAGTTATTAAATTAGTATGAGATTCATTTTGTTTCTAAGAATAATGTTGTCTTGATATTATTTCCTATAGTTTACTACGCGGAATATCGCACAAATAATCATCTAATGAGCATGTTCAATAAATATGTCGTCGTCTCTGATTCATGCTCGAATGAGTCATTTTTATTATCTGGTCACATACATTATGTACTTTACCTCTTTGTGGGATTGCGCACAAAGAATATGTAAATACAGAATTAATTTGCAAACAACTAAATGTAAATTATATAAGGCCCTTATAAAAATATAAAGAAAAAACTAAATGATACTGTCAACCCTACGTTAATGCGAAGCTGTCAAAACTTTTGATAGACGAAATATGAAAATATAGTAATAAGTATTATGACATAGATTCTGTAGTCGTCATCGCCCTACCTTTATCATAATTTGTTATTTAGGATCGGCGCAGCATGTCTTCTTCCATACCTTCCTATCTAACGTCATCTCACAATTTGCAGTCATAGATTCTACATCCTCCGAGCCTTTTTCCCAATCATGTTGGGGTCGGCTTCCAGTCTAACCGGATTCAGCTGAGTACCAGTGCTTTACAAGGAGCGACTGCCTATCTGACCTCCTCAACCCAGTTACCCGGGCAACCCGATAGCCCTTGGTTAGACTGGTGTCAGACTTACTGGCTTCTGACTACCCGTAACGACTGCCAAGGATGTTCAATGACAGCCGGGACCTACAGTTTAACGTGCCATCCGAAACACAGCCAATGTTGTCTAAGATATACTTAGAAAGTACATACAAACTTAGAAAAGTTGCATTGGTACTTGCCTGACTTGGGATCGAACCCGCGCCCTCATACTTGAGAGGTTGGTCCTTTACCCACTAGGCCACCACGACTTTTTCATAGATTCTACAATATCAAATATACATCAGAAACAAAATATTCAATTTCTATAAAATATCCACTTTCTATGTAAATGTCCTCGTTATTTTTTCATTTTTTACAAAGGGGACTTTCTCTCAATGTCCTTTTCCAAAATAATTGAAAGAAGGAAGTCATTCTGGCTTCTTGTAGAATAATTGCTTTTTATGTTTCCTTATTTGTCTTACACCATGAGTACTATAATTTAGGATATCCTGATAATTTGAATATTTATTACAGGAAGCTTTTCTGGTTAAGGAAAGTCTAATTGAAGTAGTTCTTTCAAAATAAGTAGCCTACTTGAGTTTTTTCGTAAGATACAATTTATCTTCTATTCTTATTCGTGGAAGTCTGGGGTCAATTTCACAGCAAGCTTTTTTCTTATTTCGCAAACTTTTTCACGCTTTTATCCGCATCTTGAAGAAACTTTGCCTTTTGATAAAAAGCTATGTATTCCAACCATTTATATTCTCGTTTTATTCATATAACTATTTTCATGTATATTGGTACAGCCGTTTTTCTTTGAAAACCTGACACACATTGTTAAATCCTTGCTAATATTATAAAATGCGAAACTGCTTGTCTGTCTCTATCAGAACTAAACTGCTGTAGCGATTTAATTGAAATATGAAAGAACGTGGTTTTTTTTACTCGGTAGGAGGAATTGGTATTTACAGGACGTGGGTGAAACCCACAGCCAATTTCTAATATCAATTTTACATAATCAACAAAATACCTTCTTCTTTACCTTTTACGATCATTCTTAAAATATTAGGTACGTCTATTCAGTTCCAACATGGTGGTATAGAAATGAGTCAACCGAATTCGGAGGCCCATCTGTTTAAACAATCGCTAAGTATGTGGTCTCGGCACGGAATATTGTAAGTTACGATTGACTGCTGCCTTGGTAATTTACTGTATGTGCTGTGTGTATTAAGTTTTGTGTAATCAAGTTTATTAAAAAGGTAGAAGAATTATGTTGTTACACGAAATTCATAGTAATAGAGTTTTGTTAGTCATTCATCGTCTGCCAACCCTCTTTTCCCAACAATGATGGGGTCGGCTTTCAGTCTTCGCTGAGTACCAGTGTTTTACAAGGAGCGACTGCCTATCTGACCTCTTCAACTCAGACCCGGTTACCCATCCAAGTCGATCCCTTGTAGGTATTGTTGATCTTACTTTAAAGGTAGAATTCCGTGGATAGCGGCTACGACAGCCGCGCGCGGCTTACGACAGTCGTCGGCCGCGCGCGACAATAGTCAACCTATGAAAATGTATGGCACCGTTGCCGAGGTCCGCGATAGACGCGCGCGGCCGACGAATTTCGTAAGCCGCGCGCGGCCGTATGCATCTCAACATGGTCTAGCGCTTAGTAACATCTATATAATTTTAGTAAAACCAGAATTGAATTGTTTTTTATTTAGTCGGCAAAACTTCCTTTTGTTTTCATTACAATACAAATGCTTTTGAATCAGTATTGGGTAGTATCCTTCATCATTTCCATTTTAAAAATAGGGTCGATTGGTAATCTATTTTCATAATACAGCCACAGCAATACGTCATCCTCTTCTTCTTCAAGGATATCAATTAGCACTTCGACTAGAGGGAACGGACGAACAAAATCTACTAATTTCAACACAATGCCGCGCGCGGCTTACGAAATTCGTCGGCCGCGCGCGACTGTCGCGAGCCTCGGCAGCGGCGCCATACATTTTCATAGGTTGACTATTGTCGCGCGAGGCCGACGACTGTCGTAAGCCGCGCGCGGCTGCGTAAGCCGCGACCCACGGAATTCTACCTTTAATATACATATTTCCATATCTATTTCACCCGTTAATAAATGTAGCATAATAATGCCCTGTATTCAGAAGATTTACATCGAAGTTTTAATGATCTCCTTCTTTCAAATCAAGATAATTTCTTACGTAGGTTTTCTTAACAAAATACATATATAATAGTACGTTCAAGTGCGGCCTTCAAGTGTATGTGGTCATATTCCGTTCCGCCATGGCCTTGGATCGGTCATGGTATAAAAATCTGCCGTATCTAATTCTTACAACTAACGTAGGGTGATTCATGCTCATATCTTGACTAGTTTTCATTCAGTAATTCTTCAATTATATAATTTTCCACATATACTAGCTTCCGCCAGAGGTTTTACTAACGTCCCGTGAGAAATTCGCGCACCTGGATAAAAAGTGACCTTTAACCTTCCTCGATCAATGCCTAAAATGTTAAATATTTTTAAGTTTTTTTGCTGGCGCCATTTAATCAAACTATTATATTTTACAGCAATATTGTCGTAATTCACAGAAACCAAACTGATATGATAAGATAATAATTTAGTAACTGCTACATAGATTCTATTTTTACCAAAGTTATCCGCTTTGGTATTTTATTAACCTGTGACTGAAACCAAAAAACTAGTTGTTTCAAGATTTGAAATCATTGTTTTCCCGACGTTTTACCCGCGTCCCGAAACAACTTCTTCCCGTACCCAGGGCAAATTCGGGAATAATGTAGCTATGTTAGTTGTGAAAGAATTTTTCAAATCGGTTCGAGTAATTTCGAGTCCAAGGATGATACAAACAAAGTAGAAAAATTACTCTAAAATATTGTATTAGTAAAGATATAAAAAGTAATGTCACAAAATATGTACTCTCAAAATGATCCAAAAATACTAAATTGGTAGGAACTTGACAAACTATGTCAAACTACACTTCCGGACAAAATAATGGGCACAGGTCAACTTTCAATTAAACTGTCAGGGTTATCGACATCAACAAATTAATTAATTAACTGTTTTGTTAAACATTTTTTTTCGGCGATTGACCTATTAATTGATTAATGTTAACTTTTATTGTATGTAATCAAATTATATTTAGTGACTGAATCGATTATCAAAATTGTACGTGAAGAATTGTTTCACATAATTGAGTAGGTAAATTGATTTGTTACCATTATTGGATTTAGTGTGGTTATTAATTTTCCTCTATAGATTATGTAAAATGACATTATTATAATAGTTAATGTTTGTTTTTCTGAGGTTTAACGTCATAGGATAATTAAGGATGATGTTGCTACGTGGTTTTGTCGCAATTTAGCCTCATATCAGCTTATACCTAACATTTCGTTGTCCTTATAATATCTAATGATAAAGATAACTTTACTAACTTGTAAAAAAATAACTTCGTTCGTAATGCGTTCCATTGAATAAATGTCATTAATCATATCATAAACTTACCCTTACGAAAGACAAAAGTTTTTTGAACACTTAAACAAAAACTTCTCTATATGTATCAAATGTTCTAATATACCAACGGTCACAAACGCTATCTTAGTGAACAACAATAAGTTAGTTGTACCGATGACCTTGCTTCCACATTTCGTCGGAAACAGAGCATGTACACATTAACATTATTTATTTGATGCACGCAATTAAAACCCGCTACTAATTATATTGTACGTAAAAACTGTGATGTAACACGGAAAGAGGTATATTGCATACTATAATTTTGTGTAGAGTTTTAACACAATACTAATATACTTATCGATATCGATTGTTACAAATTGCAACGTCAGTATCTTTGCAGTTATAATGAGAAGACAAAAAGTTTCGACTATAGGATGTCCTATTGTAAACACTTTTATATCTATTGAAACGTCTAATGTTTACATATAAATTGATATTAGTCGACTAAAAGTTACACATCTGTAGCATCAATATAAAAAAAAACTTTATTTGTGAGCTACGTTAACCATAGTTCAAAACTGTTTAAAAAAAAATTAGTAGGTATTTCTTAATGCGTATGACGTCTGTAGATCATCTTAGCCTACACGATTTGCTTATTAACTTAGTATGCACCTGTTCTTACCTCTTATCACACGGCGTCAAATAATCCTCAGAATGTCCTCTTATCTAGGTCTAATCCTTTTTATCAGTATTTTACAAAATTATGACTACATCTTATAATCTTTACATCACGACAGTTATATCACTGGTGAGTAATATAGTTGCGCCAATCGCAACTGTTAATAAACACTCAATTGTTTGATTGTCCGTGTTTCTCTTCTATCGTTAGATAGATATCCGTATGTCTCTCTAGTTATGTATGTTATATCACTTTAATGTAGTCTTATCAATATTTCACCAAAGTATTGGTTTAAAACTGCCAATTCTGTAATAAGAAGTTAAATGTTAAGAAAAATATTAAGCGATACTTCCCCGAGACAATGAATCAAGGACTGAACCTATACTCGACACGTGTTTCGCCCCTCCACATCTTCAGGAGATGTTGACTCGTCGACCACTCGGGTGCAAAACACTTCACGGGAAATATTTTTCCTAACATTTTATATCATGGATTTCCGCAAAGTAACACCAGATACCATAATTTACCTTTAAAAAACGTTTTCTAGAAGAGTATTGCATAAGAAAGAGAGTTGTCATCAAGTGTGATATAGATAGATTTTATCTCAATATCGTGTTCGACCTATATCCTCAAAGTCCCGTCATTGTAGATGTCTTATCACGGAAACGATGATACAAGAAAGATCTTTATCAGCATCCTGACGTCACATCATCCACATATCTTAGCCAACTGACTTCTGAGTATAAACAAACATGATTTTTATAAAGCTGTTTATGCAAGTTCTGCAGTGAATCTGCATTACCATAAATACTTATGTCGTGTACTTGAACAGCCACAAAAAGGTTCGTCGAGGCCAATAATTCCTTGCTTTGCGGAACGTAAAGTTATATCTTTTGTGTGTGTTCGGAAGTTCGTTGCCATATGGTTATTTGAGAGGATAGAGGAAGGTTATATAGGCAGAAAGTTTGATTTAGTTTGCAAACAATGCTATGCATGACAATGAAACGGCGAAATTTATTTATAAACTTTAATTTTGTTGTTTCTACATTTGTTTGGAAGGCCACGGGGAAAAAAAGTAAAGGCGCATAAATTAACAAAATTATAAAAAAAAAACCTTTTCAAATGCACACAGAAACACTATCGGTTAAACTTGTAAAACCCCTCTTTTTCTCCAGTACCTACTTAAAAAAACAGGTTAAAAACCTTAGCTTACATCAAAGTTTTTGTGATCAAGCTGTCAAGATCTATGTAACACATGTTTAATCAGTGACTCAGATCGTTCAGTATAAAATTAACTATGAATTCATATGAAGTCATCTTTATGGTGTTTCTTTGAGTAGGAGGTGTAAATATATCCTATGGTAACATTTCACATGTTTTAAAACGAGGTTTGTAACTTAATACCCGAAATCCTACACCTTAATTACGCCCCCACCGAACCCCAGAATACTTACCCTAGGTACACAAATTAAAAACATTTTTGCCTACATTACTGACTCATATTTTCAATCGATTCATTTCAGTGACAACCCTAGCCCTTCCTTTTGCCGCTCTCGAGTAAAGCGCGTAAAAATGCCTACAATTTTCTGGCCCGCAGTGTAAAGACCGAAACTTGTAATTAATTTTACAGACCGTTAAATTAAAATTATGTGGTTTGTATGTTAATAGTATATGCGATAGAAAACAAAAGTGATGCTTAGTTGTTTAGGTTTATAATGCAAATTATTCAATTTAATTATTTTCTTAACAGCAGCAATTTGTGTTCGGATAGTAAACAAATAGTCATATTTACCAATTATTCAATAGTTTTTTTGTTAGTTCTGTTGCAAAATAAATCATATTTAAATCTTGACCTTATATTTTTAGGAATAATTGAACAATACTTGTTCTTAAAAGATATTGAAGCCTTTTAGCGAGATGAACTTGCCTCATAAATGTATTTATAATATATTCCTTCGTTACTTATGTTATTTTCTCTTTATTTACAGTTGGACACAAATAGCAGTGGCTACATCGATTTGAAGGAGCTGAAAGAAGCCCTCGACAGCGTCGGTTACAAAATCCCACAATGGAAGGTAAATATGTACCTATTATAATAAGCAATAACCAGATAGACTATCAAACATGATACATATACTTAAGTTTTAACACTAACGGCCAGTTTATTCATCAAAAGTAAAAGTTAAAGAATGTCTAAAGTAAAAGTTAAAGTAATGTCTAAAGTAAAAGTAACGGTCAAATTCGTTTTTTCCAGGGCTAAAGTGACATCAAAACTAATAGAAAAATTGAATTTGACCGTTACTTTTACTTTAGACATTACTTTGACTTTTACTTTGGTTTTAACTTTTGATGAAGAAACTAGCTGTTACAAAGTTTCTCAAAATATTAAGTAAACTTTCAAATGTTATTTTAAAATTCATATGGGCCATTGCTAACAATTATTTCAATAAAATAAAATAGTAAATAGAAATAGTTCACTTAAATACAGTTAGTATTTTAGTATAATATTCCAATGGTGCTGAATATTCATGAAAGAAACAACTAAATTGAATTTACGCAATCAATCAAAACAATTATCTAAGCAGTCAATAAATCTTGTCAAGTCTCAGTAATAGTAGCTTGTTATTAATTAGTAGCTATTAATAGTTAAAGTTAGTTTGATTGATTACTTAAATCCAGTTCTTTTATTTTAGTACTCTAGTAAATATTTATACACTTAGGCAATAACTCTGTATAACCTGTATACCAACAACTATAAACATAATGGTACGCATTAAAGAATTGAGTATTGAAAAAAAAACTTACAAAAATTCGGGCACCGATTTCTGACGTGGGCCAAGGGATCATTTGGAATGCTTAAGGGGGCAGCCTCCACATAGTCCACATACAAAATCCAACCCAATTTCCTAACTTTTAAAGTCTTAATTCCTCCTCCTCATCAGGTCCGGTGTATGATCGAAGAGTACTACGACAATGGGAACAACAAACGTGGCGTCAACGGCAGCATGAACGGAGACGCGAGGAAGAACGGCATCAGCCTCGGCGAGTTCGAGGAGTTGTGCGCCAATTTGAAGGCTCAACAGGTAATTGTGAAGTTTTTATTGCTATTTTAGAAAGAATAATATGTTAATTTGTTGGTCTGGGTGAAGTATGCTGAAATTCGGTTCATGCAATTTTAAACATAATAAAATTTCAAACATTGACTAAGGCCCAAGTTCTTCGACAACATAATCTGTTTTAACCGACTTCCCAAAACGGAGGAGGTTCTTAAAACAACTGTTTCACGTTCGAAAAGTGCTGATTTATCAATCTAATTTAAATAAACGTTTTTGAGTTTCGTTTGTGTTGTCGAAGAACTTGGACTTTTTTTTTCGACTTCAAAAATAACTTTTCAACAATATGTCAAACCTCCGATTAAGGTAACCAGCTGTTTATCTATAACTTTATTTGGGACTGTAAATCCTAAAGCAGTAAAGCGAATGATTCCAAAAGTAGAGTTAAGAAGGGGAGTAGGTTCCACGAAAATTCCAGCTTTTTAAAAGTCCTCGTTTAAACGACCGATTACAAAAACAGCCTTCGATGAAATTGACTCTCATACATAAACATCTGCTAATCGACAAATTAATTTAACCGTAGCCAAGTCAAACATATTAATATTATTATCCTCATAAATAAACTCATTGACAGGACGTTAAAACTATTTATATGAACAGATTAACTCAAAGTCGCTCAATAAAGTAATAAAACTAATCATTGGGGTCAAATAGATGACAGTTAATGCAGGGTTGCCAGTATACTGCTCTCTTTACCGTTTTATAGGCATTATTCTTGGTTTACGATTTTTTTTATTTGATGGCAATTCGCCCCCGTGTTAACTATCAGAAATCATTTTAATGTAATCGGATTAATTCTGGATTTTATTTTTAGATTTTTTCTAAGAGCCACTATCAATCCAACTCCTTACTTTAGTGTAAATAATAAAACTTTTTTTACCAAGAAAAACAAAACCGACTTAAACAAAGGTGCCTAAAACCTTCTCCTAAGTCTGACAAATACTGTGCTAACAGCAGCATCAAAATCTGTTCAGCCAAACGTGAATTAACCGCATACAAACATACAGATTAAACACGGAACCACCTCTTTTAAGTCGGTTAAAATACATTTTTTATTAGAATCTGGTTGTATTTAAACCATCACTAATCCCCACGTAATTTTTAATATCTTTCTCTTTAGGGTATAATATTTAACCCACTGTGCAGAAAATGGTATCTGCGGAATGTTTCGAGCCGCCATAAAGGTTGGCGAGAGCTTTGCCTCTACACATTATAATAAAATTCTACTTTTAAATAATCAGTAATTGCAATGCATGATTGTAAAATGTCAGGTCAACGATCTTATGTCGTTGTTTTTTATTAATAGCTATACATATGTATAATAGTTTTTACAAGGCTGGGCGTATTGTAGTCTTGTGTATGAATATTTTATCATATAACAGTTATTGTGCCGATTTGGAAGTATGAAAAAATATATGCGTCAGCTTTTTTTTTTTAAGTCGGGTTCCAAGGCTCTGTTTTGCAATGGTTAGAATTACAAGCAAATACAAACACTAAGACTAAATAGAATACAAAACCAAAATTTCGTTGGAATTTAATGAATGTTACAGCCTTTTTATCGTCCCACTGTTGGGCACAGACCTCTCACACGGAGAAAGATTAAGCATTAATCACCACGCTTGCTCAATGCGGGTTGGTGATTTCAGACTTTATAGTCCAGGTTTCCTCAAGATGTTTTCCTTCACCTTTGTATCAGCCGTTGGTGTCTAAGATATACTTAGAAAGTACATACAAACTTAGAAAAGTTGCATTGGTACTTGCCTGACCTAGAATCGAACCCACTAGGCCACCACGACTTTTTAATTAAAATAAAGAAAATATTATTTCGGCTTTTATTTTCCGCATTGGCTATATTTTATCCCGGTACGGGCATTAGTTACCACGGGACGCGAGGGGAACCGCGGGAATACAGTAGTCCCTCATATAAGAGTTAAATGTATGATATTATTCGCAGTGAAATTGTTAACTGTGTCTTAGTTTTCAATAATAACTGCGCTAATTAAATTTCAACATTAGCTAATTGTTAGTATTCTAGGAAACCTAATAATTACTGAGAGATAACCCAATTAGTTCAGTGAGTACTTGTTACACAAATTAGTAGAACAATGTTTAGGCATAATTAAGTATAGGAATTTGGGTTTGTTTGTTATGTTTCGTCTGACTAAGATAGTTTTTTGTAAAGGGTAACTCTCATAATCTTCCCTGAATTCAAATGGGGAATTCAGAAATGTGTATTCCCCATTTGTGTTTAAAATTCAGATTATAAAGGAATATAATACAATGGTTAGAATTACACACTGGTTTTAATGATGCGTTTTAACTAAAATTACTTTTCGTAAATAAAGCATAGAAATTGTAATTTGTAACATATTGGATAAAGAATTAAAGGGTATAAAATAAAGAAAACAGTTGCTTTACGAAAAACTAATGTTTATGCTCTCGGTGTAAATGGGCTTGAATCTGAATACTTAGCAGGGTTTTTGTTAAACATATAATCAAGCAGTGTTTAATTATTCTTTGTAATAACAACTTCATATGTTACATTTCAGGTTTCCAGTACATTCAAACAAGCAGTCAGTAAAAAGGAGAATCTAGAACATTTGGGTGGCATGAGCGAAGCGTCCAGTGATGGTAAGGAAATTTATACAAATGTTTATATTACTCAAGTTATTAAAACGAAAGTTTTTCATGTGGATTCACTCTTTCTAATCTTTATTGAAATGTTAATCTGTTCAAAAAACAAGATTATTGCAAATAAATATCTATAAGTATTTTAATTTCGTTAGAAGATATAAAAACACTTATGTTTCTGTTTTACAAAATTTAACTAAACAGGTTTACCCTGTTTTAATTTGATCAAAATTGGTTTAAAATTTAACAGGTAGCTGTAGTATCCTTCTGGCAAAAACCATATTACTTTCATTTATTCTCATAAATTGGCATTGCTAAGATCTTCCTCCTGACAAACAATAATACCCGACCTTATAATAAAATATTTCCAACTAACAATAAATAAAAATATAATAAATATCAATAGAAAAAACCTATTGATTTCTTGTGATAATAGCAATATTTAATGTTCAAGCGCATAAAAATATGAGCCAAGGTTTCGCCACGCCAATAGAAAAACTAATAAGTATGTACCTAAGCTTATCAGTTAAGCAATAAAACTAAATAATCTAGGTCGCTATGTTATGTATGTAGGCGTTAGAAATAACATGCATGTGCTGATTTTAACGGAGAATGTTATCTTTTCTATAATAACAATAAACAAGGACAATTTTTAACTGTCATACGGATGCTGAATGCTAATCTAGTGGTCTAAGAAAAAAATATCAGCATTAGGTCAAGGGTATACAGGAGATTTTATCGTTAATTCTAACTTCACTCGCAGCCTTATAAAAGATAAATAAAAGGCTTCATTCCTAATTTCGCGCGTAGATCTTGAACACAGGCGTAGGAATAAATTAAATAAGTAAACACATATGAATTTAGATATTCATAACACAGGTCAGAACAATCAATATAATTGCTCCGCTCAGGATTACTACTGATAATCCAGAGACAGGATATTTAACGTTGTAGTTTAAAGTTGAAACTTCTCTGCACTGCTGCTTTTGAATGAGTCAAAACCTTCACTTTTTATAACTGACCTGATAGAGATTATTAATATTTCTTTAATGAGAAAATTCAGAACTAATCTCAAGAAAATGTCTCTTTTTCCAGGCACAACTCACTCAGTACGGCTCGAAGAGCAGATGGCGTTCTCCGGGTGGATCAACAGCAACTTGGAACACGATCCCGACCTCAAACATCTGCTGCCCATAGACCATGAGGGCAAACAGTTGTACGAGAAGCTTAAAGACGGTCTTATATTATGGTGAGTAAACTGGACTTAGCACTGGAAATTAACACTTTTTTGGAAATCAATAGAAATAGAAAGACAGCCCCAAAACTCTAGCCCTTCACCACCTATTTCTTATTGCTGGGAAGAATGGTGCTACTAACTCCCCATCAACACGTGTCTGTCTGTTTGTTTTGGAGAACTATTTATATATTTATGAAAGTATATTTTTTATTAAAGTTCTTTAACCTAACAGAAGGATATATTTTATTATTCGGAAGTTTGATCCGCCTCTTCCTACCAGCAAAAACGCACAGATAGGGGTGAAGAGCGTTCGGGAGAATACAGTAAAATACTAAATGATAGTCATTTAGTATTTTACTGTATTTGGCTATGAGTCCATTTTACCTATTTTATTAACATCCTTATTCATTTTACCAAATATTAACAATATCTCATTTTTTTCCTATTCCAGCAAAGTAATAAACCACTCGTGCCCCGACACGATAGACGAACGCGCGATCAACAAGAAGAATTTAACGTTATACACGAAACACGAAAACTTGACGCTAGCGCTCGTCTCCTCGCAAGCTATTGGCTGTAATATCGTCAATATTGATGCACATGATCTCGCTAAAGGTAAGGAAATCAGTGGCGGCGTAGCATCGGGTGGCACCCGGGGCGTACTACCTATTGAGCACCCCCCGTCCCTCCCCCTCCCCACAAAAAAAAACGACAAAATATAATCACGGGCTAAAATTGTAAATTAAAGTACTTAAAAATCGTGTAGAAATCATTCATGGTGCTTTTTGCTAGGTTTAACATAAAGAAACCGGAGACAGATCACTGCAAACTTATAAAGCCCTAGCGAAGCGATCCCGTGTCATTTGAGTTTTGAGACTTAAAATAACTCAAACATGTTTCTAAAAAACCAGTGTCCAGTGAAAAAGCCGCGAGCGTAGCGAGCGCGAAATTTTTGAATTTTAGAACAGTAAAGTCCCTTAAAGAGTTTAAAAGAAACAGGCGTAAAGTGGAAAAGCCGCGAGCGTAGCGAGCGCGAAATTTTTGATTTTTGGGACTCAATAATACCTAAAGAAATTAGAAAAACCACCGTAATGTGAAAGGCGCGAGCGGAGCGAGCGCGAAATTTTTTGAGTTTTGGTACACAAAAGTCCTCCACTTCCTAAACAACTTAGAAATCGTCAGCGTAGAGCGTCAGTTGTTTTTGCTACTTCGGTGCTTTAACTTTTTGTTAGATTGAGGACTCAAGAAGTAAACGCAGAAGAAGTTTTTTTCTAAGTTTGAGGAATTAATTTAAGTAATCAGGAAACAGAACAAAAATAAACAAGAAAGAGAGGGGTGACAGCCCGACTGTGTCACCCCTCTCAGTGTTGCCTCGACGTCTCGCGCATGCACTGTTGTGGTTTTGTTTGAATATCGTGCATTTAGTGAACCTAGGCTTTGCAGATTAGAATGGCACCCTCAGTGACTTGTCAATTTTGCCCGCGCCATCCTGGTCGTGCAGATATGTGCCGACCGAGATGGCACCCCCCTAGACGTGGCACCCGGGGCGGACCGCCCCCTCCGCCCCCCCCTTACGCCGCTACTGAAGGAAATTATGTACTTTTTTATTTAGGAGGTGAGATATCAAGTGGGCTTAGGCCCGCAATACGCGGACCGCTCAAAGCAGTCAGAGGCGACAGCTTGAAGCTTCAATTTCCGGCCTTACTGGGTCGTCGAGGTCAGATAGGCAGTCGCTCCATGAAAAACACTGGCACTTACTGGACTCTGACGTAGTTGGCTAGGCAGATGATGACGCCAAATGGCTCCTTCCTCTGTGGGTAGGAAAAATTATAATATTAAGACACCGAAACCCAGCTGTGTGTGACTTCTGAAGACCTAAAAGTTCCAGGGCTGGTGATATTGAAGTTACTCAAAAAATTACCAAGAACTTATAATCTAAATTCTTTAAATGTATAAAGTACCTGCCAACTTTTGCTTTATTTTTATTACCCCACTAACCTTAACAAACTTTCGAATAATCTTTCGTATTTCTCTAAAATACACCTCATGTATTTCCACTAACATTTGTATATTGTCTACAGGCAAACCCCACTTGGTGCTCGGTCTACTATGGCAGATCATCCGTATCGGTCTCTTCAACCAGATCACATTGGAACACTGCCCCGGCCTTACGGAGCTACTCAATGATCAGGTTTGTAACGAAAACTACTTTATATTGCGATGAGAATATGGTAACTTTGGACATTATTCTGAACCCGTGAGAACATTATTATCAACATCTTTAAATACCTAAACGAGCGAATAAACATTTTGAGTTTGAAACATTTTACAAGTTAAAAAAAAGCATTTTTAAACATCAAATCTGGCTACTTTAAGCCGCCATTAAGTACTAGGTAAGCATATTATTTCAAAATCGATTTTGATGTATGGTATTGTAGGTGAATGGATTCCCCGTATGTTTTATTTTCTTTGATAAAATGGGAATCCTTGGACCAATTTACTGTTAGCTTGACTGCTAATGAAAATGATTTAAAATCTTACTAAGGAGTAAGGGACCCTTGTTACCATCAAAAACCGTCAAGGTATTTTCAACTACCTATTGATGTATCAACTTACTCAAAAACCAACCTTTCTCCACAGGAACGCATCGAAGACCTCCTAGCCTTATCACCAGAGGCCATCCTCCTCCGATGGGTGAACCACCAGCTCCAGAGTGCCGGAGTCACGCGTCGCTGCACCAACTTCCAGCAAGACGTGGCCGACTCCGAGATATACTCGTACCTGCTCAAGCAGATCGCTCCCGATGATGCTGGCGTCACGCTGGATGCTCTCAGGGTATGTACACACTAGCATGCAGGCTGCTGGAGATACCAATTTCCATATTGAGTCTGTCTGGCCACGTCCGATAAATCGGTGACCGATTTTTTGTAGGAGAAAAATAGACCACAATTATATCAATAATCTGACCGACTTTTCGTAGGTTGTGTACTTTACACACAACCTACGAAAAGTCGGTCAGAAAGTCCTACAAAAAATCGGCCCGATTATCTGTCCTACAAAAAGTTTGACGTGGATGGCTAGCCTTAATCAAACTCAGGATATGTCTATATTAGCCATGCCATTTTAAGAAGTTGTAAGGACATTTTACGTCGTACCACAAAAACTTTAAACGTCTGTTGAACACATGTCTAAAAAAATGACAGATTATGACGTTGAAATAAGGTCCGTTTTGTAGTAAGGCTGTATGTGTTTAACACCAGTTTTAAACTAACCTCTCTAATTTCATCTCACCAGGAAACCGACCACCTCCGTCGTGCCGAGCTGATGCTGCAACAAGCTGCCAAACTCCGATGCCGTGCCTTCGTCACCCCCGCAGACGTGGTGGCCGGAGTCTACAAGCTCAACTTGGCCTTCGTAGCCAATCTGTTTAACCAGCACCCTGGACTCCAGCGGTCAGCTGACACTGAGGAACTTCACCAGCTTGACGAGACACGGGAGGAGAAGAGTGAGTGCCTTATGCCTTGTCACCTGTAGATCTTGCTGCCTCGTGCTAACCTGTGATCAAGTCAAGGTCCTGACTCCTGACACACATGTCTCTCTGACAGCCGGTTTGAATGCAGCTTTTCTGTTACTGGTTCCACTTTCAAACTTCCTCTTATATACTCATTCACAAAGAGAATGGACACATCAAAAGAAAACTAACGGTAATATACTAAAAACTTGAATTCAGTTGAAATGGAAACCGCAATGTTTTACATTATTTGCATGCGTCGACTGTGCAGATAGCGAAAGTCACTCAAATTATGTTATGAGATTTTTAAGACAATATTTCGCGTGTATATCTTTTTAAGTATGTTGTGAGTTAAATTTTAACTGTAGAGTTTTAACTGTAGCATTCCGTACCAAAAAAGAAAAACAGGACGCTACTACTAAGACATCTCTGTCCGTTTTCCTTAGCTCTTTACAAATAATGTTATGTAATGTGTAATGTTTAAATATGTATGAACCCAGTCAGTTTTTAAGTATGCATATTGTGTGTATAGCACTTTTTCTTTCAATATACACGTCACACAGTCTGTTATGTTACATGTATTTATTTGTACCAAGAATTCAATTCTTAAATATTCGCGAGACACCTTTCAAAATAACAATAGACACCAGAATGATTGAAAGAAAAAACGCATTTGAACCTATTGTTTACTTCCTATTTAATCTACGACTGTCCGCAAAAAATCCTTTTGAAAATCAGTGGTCGTAAGAAAAAGTATGATGTGTCTAGTGTGTGTTATGTCCCTAATTATACATTTTATCCGATCACATAACTAACTTAATCGGCGAGTTACTAAGTTGCGTTTTTACTTCTGAAGAATGTGTATGTGTAGTCATTTTTGTAAAATTACCATTTTAAATGTTTTTTTTTTACAAATAGAAAGTTGATGGTTAAGTGTTGTTGATCGGGAGTGGATAGTGCTAAAAATACGTGCTTATAATGTATCCACACTCTAAAATCTATGCAGCGAGACCCATGGAACCCAACCAAATGTTTAGGCTACGTCCAGACTATTTAGTAGATGGGTCTATGTAAAGTTTGCACAAAATCTGTCGAGCGGTTCTTCATTTATCACATTTTTTGTAACAAAATATTGGACTTTATGGCCACAAGTTATTCATAAAATGTGTTTACATATATGGAATATTATTTATTTCTATGCGTATGTATATTTATCAACATCTTATAAAACACTGTGTTTGTAAAATTTTGTTTACATGTGGGGAATATTATCTATTTGTATGGCCATTATTATTTATTCTACATTAGTTGACGCTTCTCGTGACCAAAAGGCTGTCTTTTACCTCGAACAAAGGATTAGCATGGTCATCCAACGAGGTAATGCGACGGGGATGAATTTTTTGATATATTATTATACTACAAAATCTTTGAATCTTAATGTGACCCACTTTCCGGTCTTCGATTAGGATACAATTTTGCATACGCTCTGAGTTCTGATGACAATACATGACTAGCTAAGAAACGTCATTACAAATCCATTATGGCGGACTCCCCAATATGGCGGACTGGCTTTTTGAAATACACCTCCATGATTTGGGTGTCAAATGAAAGGGTTTACTGTCAGGAATACAAAAAAAAATTGTCAAGTGTTTTTTAGTTTTCAATTTTTTTCTTTCTATTTGTAAACCACGGGCGAAAACTAGCTTTTCACCCGTGTCCCGCAGCCGGATGGTGACAAAAACTATCCTAAAACCTTCTCCCAGGTCTAAATTACCTTCCCTTTAATTTTCAGCCAAATCGGTCAAGACGTTTTCATGTTATGTCGTGACAACGGAAAGCGGGTTTCATTGTTATATATATAAACTAGCTTTTGCCCGCAACTTCGTTCGCGTGGAATAGTGACTACCAGCAGATTTTTGATTTGACCAATAGATGGCGCTATATGTCCGGAATAATTTTATTTTTATTTTATTTTTTGCAATAAAAACTATCCTATGTCCTTTCTCAAGTTTCAAACTATGTCTGTACCAAATTTCACACAAATCGGTTCAGTAGTTTAGGCGTGAAGAAAAGACAGACAGACAGACAGAAAGACAGACAGACAGACAGACAGAGTTACTTTCGCATTTATAATATTAGTTTGGATATATTGCTTATTAAATTGTATGGTGTTTGTCCCCCAGCTTACCGCAACTGGATGAACTCGATGGGCGTGGCGCCGCACGTGAACTGGCTGTACTCCGACCTGACGGACGGTCTTGTTATCTTCCAGCTCTACGATATCATCAAGCCGGGCATTGTTAATTGGAAGAAGGTAAACTATCCTTAATTTTTATCTTTGCAACTGTCTCTTATAGTTTTATTCAAAAGCATTTCCGATTTTCAACCTACTTCAGGCAATTATAATGTTAGCACATATGTTAGGATTTTAAGAAATAATGGTGTATTTCAGTCTGCACTTTGTTGTATGAAGGAATGATTATGATTTTTATAATATTTTGTCGTATGAGGCCCATTGGCAGCCATTCCAAGGCAAGTTTATCCTGCCTTGGTAGGATCGCGCCAAGCGAGTTCCTCTGCTTAATATACAGACTAATTGTGGCGCTCCTAGCTAATAAATGTGCATTTACCGCGTGCGAGTTACCGCGACTCCGGTATACTGTGGGCTTAAGAAAGAACATGGGGGTTTGAGTCAGTAAGAATCTGACACTCCTTCACGCCGCACTCATAGCAATTATTTGGGGATAGAGGCAGACCTACTCGATAATTTTCGAACGAAAAATATGTCAGTTTTTTGAATACCGGACACTTTTTCTAGGTGCACCGTCAATTCTCTAAGCTGCGCAAGTTCATGGAGCGTCTGGAGAACTGTAACTACGCCGTGGAGCTCGGCAGACAGCTCGGCTTCTCGCTCGTCGGCATCGCCGGCGCCGACATCAACGAGGGGAACGCCACGCTCACGCTAGGTATGTATGAGTCACACATGTCGGCATGGAACAAGCCTTGGAGCTGGCCCACTTTAGCCTCAAGGCCCCATTGTTCGAAAGAGTTACCGCGGCCCTGGTACATAAAAGGCCTGCGAAAGGACACGATGGATTTTTAGTCAGTAAAAGTCTGACACTCCCTCACCGCTGCTAACCCACAGCGCAAGGGGTAATTTGATGATTTTTGTTATCGTTAAAAAGAGGCCCTTGCAATATTATATGATTGGCCACAGACGAAGGAAAATGGTCGGAAAAGCCATTAGGTCAAGTAACGGACAGTAGGAGCGACCAAAACATTCAGTTAATAATAATTAAGGAGGCGTTCGGGTATCCTGACACATCTGTCAACAGATTGGTCTTGATTTCCAAAGAAGGCGTATAAGTGCGAAGCTAGAAACGTTTCTCGTCCTCCGAAATCCCGCATTTGGTCACGCTACTGTCTTAAGACATTTTGTTTTTTTTAATCTAGTCATTTTGTTCTCCATAGGTCGTTAACTTATCTCTTTTTCTTACTTTCCAGCGTTAATCTGGCAATTAATGCGAGCATACACCCTCTCCGTGCTGACGCGACTGGCGAACACTGGTAACCCCATCATTGAGAAGGAGATCGTGCAATGGGTCAACAACAAACTCAGTGCGGCTGGCAAATCGTCTTCTATTAGGAGCTTCCAGGTATGTTGTGTTTTTGTTAGTTGATCTTTTTCATCGTTAAGTTCGTGCCAAAGAAAATAGCAGCTCAACATAATGAAGAAGGTCTAGAACTATGAAATTGTACACAAAGTTGTAAAGAAAGGATTTTGGAAATAATTCCTAAGGACGTAGGTGAAACCGTGGGCAATCGCTAGTTTCGAATGAATCATTCAGTCCATTTAATGTTACTAAAAAATGAATTGATTTTCAAGTTACGTATGAACCTACGAACCTGTTTCGGCTAAACGAAAATAGCTAGTTAGTAATAATACTTTTAATATACACTGAATGGTTTCTTTTACCGAAACTATAGTATTACTTATTCCTTTCTTTAAATTACCTCGTATAGACCGAAATATACAGTTAAAAAAAACAACACAAATCCCACAGTTATGTACAAATACATAAGTCAATACTAATCTATTTTACTTATTCACAGGACGAGGTATTAGCTGACGGCAAAGTGGTGATCGACCTGATCGACGCCATCAAGCCCGGCTCCATCAACTACGATGTTGTACTGCCCGGAGGCAATGAAGAGGTTAGTATTTGTTTTGTAATGTTTTTATTCTTTCATGTTTTAGTCTCATTCTAAAATTTTGAATTAAATTCAGTCTCCTAGTGTTATAAGTACCTAGGCCAAGCTTGGTTATATATGGGGGAGTCAATATTATATTAGGGTATTCAATTCAATAAATACAGTAGCAAACTTGCACTTTACTTGATTATTTAATCTTTTTCATTGAAAAAACCCCTCGTTAAACCGACTCTTCACTAATTACACAACTGATAAAAATTTTCCCTGAATTTTTTGTATATTTATATCAAAATTTCCCCTTTTGTTCCTCAAAATCAAAGTTTTTTTATTTAAAAAAGACCTATTACAGATTCTTAAGAAATGTCAAAAGCTTCCAATGACTGGGTCTTATGGAGAAGAACCGGCAAGCAACTTTATACTAACTCCCAAATTCTTCACCACGTATTTCTAACATCTAACCAACTTAAAAATTCGTAGGAAAACCACGCGAACGCTAAATACGCGATATCAATGGCGCGTCGCTGCGGCGCGCGCGTGTACGCGCTCCCGGAGGACATCACGGAGCGCAAGCCCAAGATGATCATGACGGTGTTCGCCTGCCTCATGGCGCTCGACTACATCCCCGCCATGGACGCGCCGCCGCAGTAAGAGTTTAATACGACGCTACATACAGACATACACGTTTTGTACGATCCTATATTGACGTTGACGTAAAATGTGACAGTTGTCAAATGTCAACGTGACAGTTGACAGCTAATTTCAACTGTCAGTATACTAAATACGTAACGTCATGGTCAATATTTCCTTTTTTATAAAATGTGGTCTTAAAAATGTATTGGGTTTAGTGCTACATTTATAGGATCTTGAATTAAGTTAAAAGTGTTTAAATCTAGCACTAAAGCTGGTACTTTCTAAGACCACAAGCCCATGGAAATCGAAATATTTTATTTTAAATACATATATTTAACGGTAAAAAATCTGCAATAAGCATTTGTGCAAGCCAGTCCTTGTTGACTTTTGTGTCCCTTTAAAATCCTCCTATATAAAATTAATTGATTATAAACGTGGAATTATTCTGTATGTAGCACTAAATAGATAGTTTGTGATGTATCGTGGTACTGTGTCGTCAATGCTGCTGGCAACACTGGCTTATATACAAAATAATATACATTTTCATCACCCTTTTAAATCAATTTTATCAAAATTCTACCATAGATGTATTATTTGTATATCACCAATGTTGCCAGTATGAAAAAAGAGGGTTCATATTTTACATTTTGAATTGTCTGTGTGTCATCGTTTTGTTATTGTTCGTTTGTGAACGTTTTGAAATGCTTGTGAACGGGCCGATTTATGCAAAGCTTCACGCTATATAAATGTCAATTTTCTTGGCCCGGTCACTGGCATTTGATTATCAACAACTTTTAAAAGTCAATACTTAGGACTTTTATTAATTCACACAAGATGTTTTCAATATTCGACACAGTGCAAGATAACTATAGCTGTAAAAGTCACTTCGTCAAGTTAAAATTTCTCATACATTCAGTATGAGTTTCGTCTCAATAAGAAATAAATTTGTGACTAATAAGTGTAAGAGGCCCACGGAAACATAATTTTTAATCGAAATTATAACGATTTACCCACCTACTGGTACAATTGTGAAGCGATGGTTCTCTAATAAAAATAAGATTTTTATTTACAGATTTATTAAAGCATTTATCGCGTTAACTACCTAATCCTTTATTTTGGATTGGTATTTAGTGCTCCGACAATTTTTTTGTCACATTAAAAGTTGTTAGTCAAAAGTAGCGTTTTGAACTATCTACCAATTTATCGAACGATAGTTTTTGTTTAACGAACGATCAACGATCGCTTTTAGCAAGCGGTTAGCATTTATTCGACTGAATTTTGTTCTACATTCCAAATTTTTATGTTTCTGGATTTGTGTCGCTAGATAGGTGGGATAGCGTGGCGTCGCGGATACTAAATATGTATCAAATAATGTTATATATAAGCTTGCTTTCCTTTATACATAGGGAAATACTGCAATTATACAATAGTAAACTATATTTAGCAAAATATGTAAGACGTTTTTAGTATCCACGACGCCACTTTCAATATAAATAATACTTGTGTATGTGAAGTTAGCATTATATTAAGTATAACTTATTAAGTATATCAGATATAAACGTCTGCTATGAAAAAACAACAATTACGTAATTTATGACGTATTTCAACAAAAAACAGAACATTTTTAACGGCTTAAATTAGTACTTATGAATCATTAGTATTATCTACATAATGTGGTCGATGTTTTTATACATTTTTACAACGAATCGTATCGTGTTTTTAAGTACGAAGTACCGGTTGTATGTAATAAAATGTTTTGCGTACATATTAACCGATTTTGGGGTACTTAAATAAGCCGAGAATTGATTAAGATAAACTTAGAATGTATTCTTGGCTTCCAAAACTACGGCTTCGTTCTTATAAGAATGCTTATGTTACAATAACTCTCTATTTGTATTGGTTGTCTGTTTGTACCGTCGAGGTCGCTATGTATAAGATGATCGCTTATAATATGTGTGGGAATTGGCAATAAATGTGTATGTGGAATTGTTTATGTGATAATCTTAATGAACCGCCATTACAGAAATGATACATAATAGTACTATGTAGCTTTATATGTTACATTCCTGAACCCAGCATTCCCCTACATCGGCATTTTCGAACATTTATTTCATTCTCAATTTATTAGTTTTAGAAATGTATATTTTCTTATGTTATTTAAGTTATATTCTGTGAAATATTTTTGTAGCGTTTTATTAGATTAGACATTCCCCAGGGATACAACGATATTTTACAATCATAATATTTTTTATTGTAAATTTTTATTTTGTTAGACGTTTTAAGGCTTTATCAAGATTTTATTGATTACGTAACTTTTTAGATTTTTATTTTGAAATCAAATAGAAGTTTTATTTCTTAACATACAACGTGAAATTGAAAATATCTAATGAA
Organism: Helicoverpa armigera; assembly: GCF_030705265.1. Lineage (NCBI taxonomy): Eukaryota > Metazoa > Arthropoda > Insecta > Lepidoptera > Noctuidae > Helicoverpa > Helicoverpa armigera. The sequence goes on along the minus strand of NC_087145.1, from coordinate 2,091,810 downwards.
TGATTAACTATAATTACTCCACTGTATTTAGTGATTGCTAGCTATCAGTAATGTTAATATACAAGAATGTGTAAGCCTAAAATAAAACGGAATTGGTAAAACAGTTTAAATTTTTCATTTTCCCTTTCCTTTACCTTCCTAATGACGCTATTTATTATATAAAATATATATTGGGGTGCTTATCCTTATTTTATGTGGCATTCTAAGATGTACAACGTAAAGCAATTGGGGATACGCACGCGAGAGGCAAGTTTTGGTTCACAAGTATTTTATAATTTTGAACCTGACAGCTTATGGCACGCGGGTCGCTTTTATATGCACATTGCTTGGTTTTTAAAGGGGAATAAATAAATTAGGTGCTCAGATGTTGTATTGAAAATTTTCAGGGAAGTATCACAAATTGCGCGGTCGGGAAATGGATATAGTCACCAGAATTCTGTCACGACTGTTGATGGGTATGTATTCATTTAAAGATAAATGTGATAGACGTATTTTTTACTATTATGCCTGACCTGGTCTAGAATACAATCAGAGGTCAGAATAACTAGTAGCTGTTTAATACAATCTAACTACAATTTGAGAAAAGATTAGGTCTAGATAAATCATCATCAGTTAAAATTTAACTGAATATTTAGGTATGAACTTCATTGTGCACAATTAAATACAAATTAATTAAATCGGAAGTTAACTATATGGTCCAATGCTCTACTTTTATTGAAATGTCAAAATCAGTTATATATATTTAGAATCTCACTACCGTTTGATACGAATTTTTCACATCAAGCTTGTATATTTATTTTCCTATATATAAAAAAAAAATGTTTTCGTCATAATATCAAAATGATGATTGTATGATAGGCGACTTTATTTTTGACCCAGTCAACTACCCAATTACAGGACCGTGGTGGAGTCTGCAGAAGAACTCTACGATTCCACAGACAGCTTGGAGATAGTTGACAACGATACTGTGGAGATAATTGATCATGAAAGTGGAGAAATTATTGTCGAAGATAATATTGTAATGGCTGATGAAGGAGAAGAAATCGGGCAATCTGAAAAGCCTGTACCACCTCCCAAACCAGACAATCTGACTGTTTTGCCCAGACCAGAATAGGAAAAGTCACAGACTACTTATTCACCTTATTTAGTTAATCCATATGTTCCTGCCTAGTTTCGTATGTTTTCCGCTTCCATTCTTCACTGTCAGCCTTTCTAAAATTCACTCCTTGTTTACCCGACTGCCAAGAAAAATTGTACCTATTCTTTCACACAATAATTTTTATCATTTTTCCTTCGGTCATTTATTTATCCCACATGTCTAGAGGTTAACTTTTTCTTTATGTACCGCATGCATTTTTTTTTTACTTAATTTTAGTTTTGCAAGTATTTTTGTATTGATTTATGAATGAAGTTTTGTACAAGTTAATAAATGATTTCAATATTTTTTGTTTGCTTTATTTTCAATCCCACGGCCTTAAATACTTGTACTTTGAAGTAGGTAGTTGTAACACTGGAAAACAGCATGTCTTTTGCATGAGATTTTTTACATGGATCTGAACCTTAGCATTCTGCTACTAATAGGTATAAGACCAATCGTATTCCAATTACATTTCAATGGTTTGCGTTTGGTCTTTAAGATAGCTCCACAATCATATTGGAATCTTAAATCATTTGCAGACAATATGAATATTGAATTTCAGAAAATGATAAAAACATACCTACCCTTCAATCGTAATTCAGGCGTGATCGGATCTCAGTTGAATATCAATCGTGTCGCTTAAGTAGAATCGAGCCCCTGGTCTGGATTTTTTTTTCGCCGAAAAGTAAAAGGGGATTGCTTCACAAATTTTACAAGAAAGTTGTAATGACCAGGGTTCTAGGTGGCAGGCTGTTGGAAGACAAAGACAAGTTTTGTAGGAGATTCAACACAATTTCCTTTTAATACAATAATAAATGGTGACCAATCGGGAAAAGTTACGGATAAGAAATACATTTACAAACTAAACTAAACATAAAAAGTAAATTGAACAATGATGACAACATTCAACAAAATATTCTAACAAATAAATTCACAAATTAAACTAAAGTGACCACCACCAAGAAAACAGAACTCTTAAGAAAAACAAAAAAAGAATGTCTCAATCTGAGGCTCGAACTTGAGACGGGAGTTTGGATGTCCGCGACAATGCCGCTAGACTAGCTAGCCAGTTGAAAACCGTGTTGAAAATGATGCTCTGTTTATGAGAATAGTTCGAATTGAAGTGCCCTTTTATCTCTTATTAGCGCAGCCGGACAATAAGGGCGTTTCCTTAAGCTGAGAACAAAACGAGCATGGTCAGCATTGCAAAACATCAACTGCCCAGCCTTCACTTTGTAAAATATTTGCAAACACTTACCCCGTTTCTCACACTATTCGCACACACCTCACAATAATTCACCATGCCATTACCGCATATAACTTGTGAAACTTCGCCAATAAATAAGTATTATTTCCAGAAATAACTTTTATAACCACAAGCAGAATTTGCACCGTAATCCGGGCAACCGCCGTCCGTCTGTCGTCCCGTTCTAATCCTTCCTTGGCGGTCTCCTAAATATTCTCCCACCGTCATTTCTCTATACTTTTATAACAAATTGAATGTCATCGCGAGCCTTGTAACGCCATCTAGTCATAGACTCGCGAATCCATTATCGATCATTACAAAGTTTAAATACTTGTGTAGTTTATGTAAAATAAAACACAAACTTGAATAAAATTGTGATGATTTAATTCAATCCATAGCCGGCAACAAAAATTAATACTTTCACATATTTTAACATACATATTTTCCTCAAGTGTTCTCCAAAACAAATGGTATATAATACAACACAATTCATACTAGTGCTAAACAGTTGATCATTTATTTATTTGTGTCACTATAAGGCAAATACATATTCATATAAACAATACACAATTATCACTATTAAAACCAATCCTTCAGCTAAAATATTTATATGAAATATTTGCCATTTACAACATATAATCAGGATAATAATATAGATAACAATTTTCGGTCACTCAACTATACAAAATAGCGAGTTTATAAAAAATATTTAAGTATACAACGACTTTGAGAACTAAAATGTTTTGTACAGAGCTTTATAACTTGGATGGTAGTAACTGGGCTATTATATCTCCGCCTTTACACTTGTAAACATTAAAAATTACGTAAATAACTTACGTTAGTAAAACTTACAAGTGAAAAGGCGGCCTAAAATCTAATCTAAGTTGTAACTTTTTCAGGCTAGTCAGGAAACCGGGAGTATCAATTATCATAATTTAGGATCTAAACTATCATTTATGTATTATTACAATATATTAAAGCTACATTTATTTAAAGGTGGGAATCGATCAGTATAATAAAGTTAGAAAGAATTAGGAATAGGACAGTTTGAGCTTAAAAAGTATTTTTATTGCCAAATAGTTTAGTATAATGTATTAGGTTCCCTGACGCGACCACATCGATCAGATATAGTAATTTTGGAATGTTCTCATTAAAATACGAAGAAGGATTAACTAGGTATTAGTCCAACACTTGATAAAACTGGCTTCCATCTGTTTGCTATTGTAGACTCTAGCAAAAACTATTTCAAGCATTGTAGACAAAGATTATTTTATTTAAAATTTATTGCTTAATATGTAGTTTTCGTAAAAAAATGTTCAGTATAATGAATTGTAATACAAAATCCATGTTCATGCGTATTTAAATTGACGCTACTATACAAGCGAATTATTCACAATAAAATAAATTAATGAGCAGTTTATTTATAAGTTCATGTGCAACTTATTGAACAAACTGCCAATACATTGAAAATTAATGGACCAATAAATAATTTAATTCAATAAATAACGTCACTTTCTTAAAAAAAAAACTAGTAAAGTATGAATCGTTTTTTTAAGACTCAATTGTTCTAAAAATAAAAGAGTCGTTACAGAAATAAAAAGTGGACATTCACGATTCATACTTTAAGATAGTCTTTATTGAATATTTGACTAAATTCATTATAAAAAATAGCGAATATAATTTAGAACCAATGTCAGAACGTATAAAAAAACATTGTGATGGCAACTCAACCCTCCCCCATTAGCTAAAATTTGTACAAACGCAATCAAGAAACTATTTATTATCCTTCACCTAATATTTCAACCGATTCGAGATTTTTCAACCGTTCAGCCTTCCAGGTATTTCACTTTGTCAAATATATTGTTTGTCAGACCATATGCGGGTGACAACATGATCATAGACTATATTTTTAGACTAACCAACCAATTATACCCCGACCGCTTCTTTGTGCAATTGACAGTTGCTGTCAGTCAGCCAACTGTGATTTTCCCTTGAAATATGACAGCTGTCAACTCCACAAAATTCGGTACCACTATACAAGGCATTAGACACATGCATAGTGTTTGACAAACATCGATATATTTGACGTCTCGTTTTCAAGCTGATTTCTGAGCAATTTGACTATAAGCCTCGACAATGTACGGTAAATAACGTTAGAATAAATCATCAAATATCTACGAGGGCCCAGCCCTATGTTTGTTCATGTAAAATCACTAATTAAACAAAGTGATTCAATCACACACAGTTCTTGATACCTATTTATTAGATATTCTATTCGGGAAAGGATAATTTATTAGCTTGCAACAAAAATATCAAAATAGTAGCAAGACTTTGGAGCTATCGATATCGACAAAATTATTGTCACAGCACTACTGTAATAAACTACCCTTTTCCGAACAGAAATAGATAAACCATTTACTGTGGGTTTGTATAACTGATCTATTGGTTATTTTGCGCGATATTGAATTTTGTCATTCGCTCCATATAACTTAAGTGAAATTTCAATAGCTTATCGCAAACCCAAGCAAAGATCAGTTATAGAAATCCAAAGTTAGAGTATTCCACGATCTTAAAAATACAAATGAACTAGGCATCACTAAAAATGTTTCAGTCGATTTCGATGATAGATCTTAAGTTACGAAAATAATCGATTTTGGTACCCAGAACTGTATGCGACAACTTAAAGTACACTTAAATAATAATAATAAAAGAAATATCACTGTTATAAGTATACTTACACCGGCGCGGCGCGGGAGTTGATAAATATGACAATAATTATAAGTTAACAGAGAGCCGACTAACGTTGAGTATAACAATTGCTTATGCAGCTAATTTTTTAACACTTTTGAGCCAAGTAACCATTACAAAAAAATATAGAGATATTAATATAGAAAAAAAAAAATGCCAGACACATACTAAGAAATTGGTCTTCTAATTTTCAAAAATATATGTAACCTTTTTGTATGTTATGTAACATATTAAGGTTACTGTTACAGCATGTATATACATACATATTAAGGTTATTAAGGTAAAAATATCAAAGTGTCTATATTTAACTATAAAGCATACAAGATACCTCTCTTTATCAACTCCCGCGCACGTGCAAACAGTTTAAATTAACGGCTTAGTTAATCTAACTTTGCAGTTTAATCTCTTGTTGATATGTTATCCTTTCCCCACCAATGTGCGACTGTGTTATTGGTTAAATCTTAACTGTATGGTTAGTTTAACTGAGCTGTATTTACCTCGGTTATATAATAACGCAGTATTCCGGGACAGAATTGCAATAACATCTAAAATTCCACTAGCGATGTTTTCGGACAAAATCAACCACATAACGACTTGCATTCATACCTGCAGTGGACAAAAAGAAAATCATAATTATAACAAAAAATATAAAAAAAATAAACAAACTTATAAATAACACAAAAGAACAGAGTATTGCAATTGCGTCCGTTTGTATAATAATTATTATAAAAAAGTACAAATTAAATAAATATAGTTTAAACATTTTTATTGCTGGCAATTCAAATATATTGTTTATAAAACATTACATGTATCTGTCATACATATTATTATATATTGATATGATTCTAGCATCCTTTAGAGTGATGTAACAAAGTATTTATTTATCGATAAAATAATAAAAAAATGTATCGATTTTTTACATGTATTTTATAAAATGAATCTCAAGTGGTATAAAACAGCTGCATATTGCCACATCGGTCTAAAAGATGCTTTGCCTATACATACGTACATACATACATAGACGATAGTACATAACAAAGCTTACACAGAATTATTATAATTGTGAAGTCTACAGTACAATAGCTTTGATAAAATAATAGAAAACTCTATTGAATATCATCTACGACTTCCATTTTATATTTACACTTGATTTTTGGACACAGAAGTAATACAGAAGTAAGATTTAGTTAGATAATAGCTATGAAAAACGGTAAGGGTAAGTATTTATATTTAAAATAAATAATTGTATTCAGTACTTTAGTGAGGTTCTCAAGCATCTTATAAATGTCGACATGGACTTTATCGATATTTTTTATATCGACTAGCAACCTCACTATTGATTAGTTATTAATTGATTTAACTTAAAAGACAACTTAGTTTTGTTTTTTTAAAAACAGTCTTTGCTTTTGACTGAAGTCAAAAACTCAACAAAACTTGTTTTATACTCAGCTGTGTCCAAAAACCAGTGTTTCTAAGTCCGTCTATATATTTTCAATTTAGAATCGATATATTTCTAAGTAACGCTCAACTTTAACTCTACACTGGACCGGCATATCGTAACCTTTACTAAAACACTTTCTTTCACACTGGATTCCTTTAAAAGTTATTTTATTTCAAGAAAATATAATACTGAATATATACTTTAATATATTGTAAATTAAAAATGAGTTGTCAGATTTTTTGCGCAATCTGCTTGACTGTTGCGCAACTTTGCGCAAACCAATAAAAGTTGCGCTAAATCAAAGATATTGGGCAACCATTTAAAATGTATGTGCATTCGACACAGACATTATATAGCTAAAACAAATACCATTTCTTTACAGCCAAAATTTCTGTAAAAACTAAAAAATACTGTAAAAATCATACTTTTTTTAAACTTAAAAGCCAACCCAACAGTACCCAGCGTGAATACAAGTGATGACGCAACACCCTGGCACATTACCTGTCGTGGTGCTTGTCTAGTAGATACTCCTTGAGACGTCTGACGAGGTGTTCTGACAGTTGCGTCACTTCCGGCCACTGTTTGAGTACCATGACGCCTAACATTACTGCCAGGCTTGTTGTTAGGACTCGCACTCTGAAATGGTGGGTAAATTTTTTGGTAGTTGAATGTTTTTAGGTATACAGGATTATTGATATGGGGCACTTCTAAAATACCCTAACGCTCTTGTTGTGCATGCAGTAAAAGTACTGTTTCTAACTAATTCAATTTAGGGTGTACTGTTTGTACAAAATGAAGTGGTCAAACAATGAAGTTATTTAAAAAAAATTGTTAAAAGGTTCTTAAAAATTAAAGACAGTTTTCTGTTGATGGAGTTTTTTGCAGCACACACCAAAAGACATATAGAAAGTAATGAAAGGCGTTTTTAATGACATTCTAAAATTGCCTTTTACCACAAGAGGGGTTATATTTATTGCAGATAAATTTAAATAAGTGGTTTTGAGATAATTTATATTGAATTGGTGATAAAATGCGTCACAAATACTTTAACAAAATAATCACAAGGCAGAATCTAGTCAACAACTTATTTGAACATTACCTAGTCCTCAAGAAAGGCATAGCAACTCCAGCGATGGTGGCCACAAGCAGTAAGGCTAGCTGCAGCAGGGTCAGCGCCACGTTGAGCAGCTTGACGAGCAGCAGGCGCGGGGGCAGCGCGCCGCCCGCGCCGGCGTCGCCCGCGCCGCCCGCCCCGCCCGCGCCACCGCCGCCACCCGCCATCCATTGTTCTAGTTTGCTGATCTGGTAAACGAAAGATGAATATAATATAATTAATGCTAAAGAATGATCCCGTTATCAAACACTTTTTGAGACGGGATATCACATACCCCTTAAGCTGTGGGTGTAATTAATTTTTATTTATTCCTTTAATTGTAATGGTATGGAACTTAGAATATCAGACCTTTGCTGATTTAAAACAGTTATTCGTTCCGAAGCTCTTTTAGGGCCATGGTAACTATTTCGAACAGTCCCTGAGCCTTGGCATTAAACACAATTTAAAGAAACGTTGATGTACTCTCAAAACTACCTACCATTAAATTACATTGCTTCTACAGAGTTAACCATTTGGCGCAACGATGAAGGCAAAGGTTAAGGTCCTCTTGCCGACAAAATTAATCAAAACATTTAAATAACAAAAAAATTTAGATAGTTATATTGCCAGCTTTCAATAACAAGTAGTGAGCGACAGATATATGTTCATCCCGTCATTCTAACAAACTACAGGATAATAGTATATTTGTAATGAGTACTTACTTTAGTCTGACAGAGGTCGAGTGCCTCGTGAATATCTCGTATCCGCTCCTCGCTCTGGTATTGGACCTTTTCTTCTACGTCGGTTAAAGCTTGCTTCAGGTTCTCCACCTTTCATTTACAAATAATACTTATTATTATCTATCACACTATATTCTCTGTTTCTTGATGAAGAAAATACTATAACACACTTTAGGCTATTAAGTAAATTATTTATACATTGTCGATAAACGAAATGAAAAGGATAAGCAAAATCATTTGTTGGGAATTTAATGGCTGAAATATCTATTTTCTGATAATATGTAAATTAGTTTGATGAAGTCGAAACCATGTGGTTTCTGAACGGGAATACCAAAGAAACTATGGATGGAATAACTAAGTGAAAGTCGGTATGGCGAGGAAGAATATAACTTGTGAAATGACGGCAGATGAAAGAGCATGGATGAAGGCAGAAACATAGATGAAATATTTAACAAACAAATTGGAAATGTAACTGCTTGGTACAGTATAATTTGTTGTACTTACCTCATTTTGGTGCAGTTCAGTGAGATCATTGATTTGTTCCTCCAGGCGCTCCGTCTTGAAGCGTTCCTCTTGTAACGCGGCAGATAGGAACGATACCTCTTGCGACAGGTTCTGTAGATCAATTGTGAGATATATTAGTATAAGATATTTAAATAAATAAATGGACATAATAAACACACTTGAAGATTTTGGGAGGAACTTATGATGTGCAATTTTTATTTTACTATCATAATTGAAAACAACTTTTTGAGGCAATGCATCGCAATATTTTTATTGTTTCGAACATTTGGCAGAGTGAACACGTTACGAAAGTAAAGTAAATAAAAAAAAAAATAAGTTGATAAGCTTTTCGAAACATAACTTTAGACGACTAGAATAAATGTTATAGCTTGACTATTTCGCATAATACATTCGCCAGAGACCGCCCACTGTGTCACCTATACTCTTAATATATTCTTTTTAATTTTCGTAACTTTAATTGATGTACAGTACATCATAAAGAATATATCTATCTACCAAAGTGACAAGCCCTCACAATAAGCCCTTCACAACAATATTAATACATGCATAATATACTCAATACCTTCAGTGCATCTATTTTCTCAGATAGCCGCTCGTAGTCCTCCCTGCGCTCGCGCAACTCGTTCAGTATCGGCTTCAACGTGAACGTCGTCTCCGATATGTTATTTGATCCGGGTTGCGCTGGGTAACTGGAGGGAAAAAGTATTTTTTTATTTATCATCATAATTAAATAAATGTATGTAAAATTATCTAGGTGTCTAAACGTTAAAACCTAAGATTCAAAACTTGGAAAGTGTGAGAAGGTAAATTAGATTTTCTAGCTTAAAAAAAAGGAAGTCTGAAAAGTTAAGGAACGCGTTGAATCTGAATCTCAGAAAGTACAAAAGCTATTAGAAAAATCTTTCAGCGTTGTATAATTTATTTTACAAGGAAGTCTATAGTTGTATATTTTTTTTGTAACCCTCTAACTAACTAAAGGCTCCGAAACTACCAAACCGATTTTTTCACCGTTGGTATACTAGACTATCCCCAATAGTAACATAGGCTATACTTTGTGCGACTATGAGCAGTAGTTCCTTCAGGAAGCGGGTGTTAGTAGTACTAACTTAGTATTAACTTCAAAAGATAAATAAGTGTAATACTCACGGCGCCCCCTCACTGGTGACGGACGAACTAGGCGAGGCATCAGGCGAGTACTTGGGCGCGGGCGAGGTGGCGGCGCGAGGCAGCGTCGACCCGCGCGGCGCCGCCTCGCCCGCCTCCGACGCGCGGGACCCTTCCGACGACGCGTTCGCTGTCACGTTGTAGCAATACTCAATACATCGGATATATGGGGGTGTGACATGTGGTTCAAGTGTTTAGGGGTTTAGAAAAGATGTTACAAAAATACTCGTACCTAAAGTAGGAGATTGGGTGCGAATCAAGTTCATTTGCGTTTACATTTTGATCAGTAAATTATAGAGAGTATAAAATTCTCTATTACTTTTGAGGGGTATTTTTGTAACACCTTGTATTATGTAACTTTCAAAATATATTTAGAAAAATTCTTGAGAACATTTAAAGATACAAGAAATATTGTAGATATGTAAAAAATATGAATAGTGTGTAAATTATTCATAGTGTTATACCAGAAGAAAATTAAGGTAGCTATCTAAATCTAGATAGGCTATTTAGTGTGTTTTGGAGAATTTAATATAATAAAGAATGATATTGTACAAAATAATAATGACTTATGACCTTGCCAAGTTAATCAAATTAATAGGATATAAAAAAGAAACAAAAACAATGATTATCTTACATAATTACCTAATTATTATGTTTATTTTTTTATAGTGTTTTCTAAGAAACCCGTTGTTTTATTTAAGCGAAACTGAAACTAAGTTATTTTACCTAGATTGCAAAGAATTTTGTACATAAATAAATATAAAACTAAAATCTGTGCCAATTATTGCCGAAAGCTTTACTAAATCGTGTTTGTGTAGCTAAATGAAAGCAAAAGACTAATAATGTACATTATTTTTTATATTGAATATTTTTTTTAAACAGCAGAACCCAAAATTTTATGTCAGTGTAAGTATCCACTGCCATACTAGATAAGTTAATTCTTAAAAATAAAATTGCAATAATAAGAATAAATAAATCAGCGATATACAGTATGTAAACACCGGTTTACATTATATATTTATTATGTACACCAACAGTCTGTATATAAATAGTTTATATACATTCATAAGGCTTCATTAACATAGTGACACTAATTATATTACAACGTTCAGTAGGTCTGATCAAAGGTGATCAGGCAAATAAAACATTTTTAAAAAGTTATATTATTGACCTTAACTACTACCAGCTTACTAATTAAGCCAAATTAGTCGCAATTTCACTTAAAACACAAAAGTCCGTTGTTCTAAAAACGACTGTTAAATATGAATTTTCAAGTTAAATTTTCAAAGTAAACCGTTGTTTTAAGAAAACTGAAGAAAACGTTTATGTTTTCAGTGAAGTGACTTCATACTTGAGGTCGACATAAAATAATTTTCATCATTGTTTCATTTACTTGTTATATCTTTGGTTAAAACTACCAAACGCTGTGTGAAAAGTCCCACTATGTATATAAGACGTTATATATTGACTAGCTATATATTGTATTGTATATAAAAACGTTTATTTACCTCGTAATTCCGCGTGTGGTGGCGCTGGCGTGCAAAAGGACAGCATGATAAGCAACACAAATTGACAGTTCGTATTAGACACGGAGTAGTATGCTAATGGAATGTTCATGCACTATTTATGATAGTATAATACGAGTAACATTACATCACTATTGAATGAACCTAAACATATTCTGACTACAGTTTGTAAGAAAAAATCATTTGACTTCTAATTTTATTCTTCATTCAAAATTAGAGTACTTAAGTACTTACTAAACTGTTTTTATTTATTTAAAAAATTAAATGACCTATGAATCAAATACATCCAAAAGTGGTGCAATATTGAATCTTTAAAATTACTTCAAAACTCTTATACTGTTACTGATCTGTCGCAGTAATACAAAGCATGATTGTACTTTATACAAAATCATGAATAATACATGATCACTCCATTCGCTACTTACTCTGCGTAATAGGCTAAATGACAAGCGAGGGTTCACAGCTGTTATTATTCAGATGAGAGTGCTATATGATTTGTGATTTACTTCATAAGTTTAATACCCATATAGTGTATTTCATTTTAAATGTATATTATGAACTTTGGCCATGAAACTCTATTATTATCATTGAGATAAAGGTTTTTGTAATGAGATAATGGAATGATGCATCTAGCTATAAAAACTAGTAAATACGGATCACTTTGAAATGTTTGTGTACTGAGGTAAAAACTGTGAAGATTGCTAATATTCTCAATCCATCAGTTATTGTAAGTAGGTCATGCGAAACCGAAAGAATTAAGTTTTATTTTTTCTCAGTTATTTGTACTATAACTCCGTTTTTTCACTAATAACAAACTCATGCACCGTATCTAACCACAATACATGACTAACACAATTTAGACGTCAAAATATTACTCACAACTTTAACACTATTATCAACAAGATAAGAATGAGATGTACTAAACAATCATTAAAATGATTCACACATAAAAAATAGTATTTATTTACATCCGTATATATAAAAATTAACTTTTAGTTGTCACTTTTAGTTGTAACTTTAAATGGACACACTCAGAGACATTTAATGGTTACTTAAGCCGTTCCTTAGCGCAGATTTTCTATGAGAATCTGTCACTAAAGGAGTGACTTAAGTTATCAATAAATGTCTCTGAGTATGAGGGTAAAACTCAAGAACGGTCTCACCTATCCAAAGCAAATGTTTAGGCTTTATTTAGTAGATGGTTTATGTGAAGTTTGGACAAAATCGGTTTGCATTTATCACATTTTTCATAACAAAATTGATGTACTTTATATAGCGAAACACATAGAAACACTAGTTATTCATGTAAATGATTCACACCGCATCCGGTTAGACTGGAAGCCGACCCCAACATAGATTGGGAAAAGGCTCGGGAGATGATGATGATTCACATATAAAAATATAGTATTTTATTTACATTTTTTGCGGCATTTTTTGCACTTATTAAACAGCATGACGTGCGTGCTCCACTGTGTTTGATAATGTACTGAGCTGATTATCGAATCTCTGACGCTGGGGAAATACTATTGGTCGAGTAACTGTTTAGCGGTAGTGCGATAATTTGTTTGTATGCGAGCTGAGATTTGTGAGAGTTAAGATTTGTAATATTTGTTCCAGTTTTGGATTGTGTGGTAGTTTTTTGATGCTGTTTTGAAAAATTTAAGGCTGCCTGTTTGAATCAAGGAATGATTGACACATCTAAATGGCATAGAATATTTGATTCTGTTAACAATTCAATAAGTATGTATGAAAATTCATGTTTGTATAGTCTAATCTTCGTACTTCGTAGATATCTATAAAATGTATCTTTTAGGCAAGATAAATATCTATCTATCTGTAATAATAAGGCGATATTTTCATAAAATATTTTGATAAGTAAAAAAATGCCTAATTATGTAGATTTTAGACTATGTAATGTGTATGTCATTAATAAATATTTCCTAAATACAGGATAACAACTACCTAAACACTACCAAGATAAGTGTTTAGCTATCGACAACAGATAGTAATAGAAACACGTGACGGATACAGCCTTTATCTTGAAGCGACCGTGAAAATAACAAGTAGGTAACACTTCACTCATTATGTACTATACATATAGTATAATAATATATGCATATATATGAGTATATAATGTATGGAGAACAAAATGACGAGCGGAGATGTCATAATTTAAAACCTCTTAAGTAATTGATCATCTCCCGAGCCTTTTCCCAACTATGTTGGGGTCGGCTTCCAGGCAGAGTACCAGTATTTTACTAGGAGCGATTGTCTATCTGACCTCCGCAACCAAATACCCCTTGGGAAGATTGGTTTCAGATTTTCTTACTTCTGACTACCCGTAACGACTGCCAAAGCTGTCCTTCTAAGGAAGTAGCTTCAACAAAATGCGGGTGGCATCTCCGTTCATCTTTCATTCCTCCGTGCTATGTCTGGCACGAATGTATAATGTCTTTGTATTTACGTAACTATGTGAGATTTGAATAAGTTTATTTATACTTGTATTGTGTTATTTTTGTTCTGTTTAGCGATGTTCTTTTGTAATTTTCATGTGTGGGGAGAAAATCTAGGTATGCTACAGCGAACTTCATATTATAAAGGAAGTCTACGTACGTCTATGACATTGCAGTTTTTTTTTCATACTAAGTGTTGTAAATGAAAATTATCGATAACGATGTGCACTAGATTCTAGATTATCGACAACAATTAACCGTACAACTTTCTACAAACAACTATATTTCGCATACCTAGTGACTTCTAAAAACTACTCGTGCATCAACAATAATAATACACTAATCAACTAACGGATGTGCTAGTAGGAATTTATCTAGTTCCTAATTACACTACATACGTCATAATTATACTTTAGTACGCTAAATACCTACCTAGATAGAGTAGCTATACACATTACGTATTTCATAGCAGTTTTTTTAATTGGTCAAACAATAGTTAATTAAAAAGGTTAGAGCGAATATAAGTTAAACCTTAACCAAATGAAGTTAAGTATAGACAATGAAGATTTTAAATAGTTAATAATATATTATTTACCTTATTTTAAAACGTGGTCTTAAAAAAGTACCAGGTTTAGTACCATGTTTAAACCGGTGTGAGAACGGTGGTCTAAACCTAGGACTAAATTGGGTACTTTTTAAGACCACGTTTTATAATAAGGTGGTATATGTCTATATGATGTATGAAGTTAATTACAAATGGTCTACACTTATATACATATCATATACTCACTAGGACCCGTGTTCTCTGTGAGACAAAATACATTGTATATTATATAATGTACTGTTCAATCTTATTATAATAGTAATATCTATATATTACTTTATTTTATATATTACTTATTATTTATGATTGATAATTAATATATGGGAATATGTTTCATTATGATTGCAGAGGAATCTAACCCAAGGACTTTTCATGACACGAATATAATGTTTCATGAATTTTTGAGACGAACAAAAATGGTAAAAGCATATTACTTTAGCAAATATTTCAGAGAGAAGAGTTGATTTTTTAATGAGAACAGAAACCAGTAAACTAAATAAGCAGACAACGGAAGCTGGACTACATTTATAAAGGCAGTATTTACATTAAACATTATATTATATTTTCATCTATTCGTCGGTATAAGAAGAAAATATTTATGTTTTTTAAAATAATTTTTTCATCGTTTTAATATTTACCTAACTATCGATATTTTAAGCTGCAATAAGTTGCACTGCACTAGTCCTAAAAAATAATTCGTAATCGAATAGAATTTTCTGAAATATGACGTGTTCTGTGTGTTGTTTTAAGAAAAGTGAAAACTACTTATCATATTCTGTGTAAAATGTATTGTTTTAGCCTGGCAAATTCGTATGTGACACTGTCATGGAATATGCGGGATTCTGGGATACGACCGTCTGCTGGACAATCACAATTATTTGTTTTTCTGTCACGTCATACTATTCTGTCATTTATACTATTTCGGACGGCAGAATCTGACTTACAAACCATTATTAATTGTAAAAATGAGAGCATGCTAGTCTAAATCTTCAGATGTATCTCTCTGCAATTCAGGAGTACCACGTCCCCCGCCAACCATGCAAGTGTCACATACTAATTTACGAAGCTACAGTTAACCTCCCACATTTATGTGGTACAGTATTTCGAATGCCACGTCGGCAAGACACCGATGCTATGCACCGCAAAGCTAACACAAGTGTAAGATACAGACCGGCGAGCTGCGCGATGTTGTCCGCGGAGCCGAAGCGGTTGGAGCGCGAGAACAGGTGCGCGAACTCTCTGGGCGCCGCCATCACGCTGCCGCCTAGGCCTGTGATGCCGTCGCGGATGTTGCCGCCTACGTTCCTGGGGAGAAAGAACAGGTTAAGTATGCGGAGTAGAAGTTTATAATAGAAGTATACTCTCACCACCTAACTTTCCACTATTATTCGCTACTTGTGAGCAACAGGTCCCTCTGCCAATCAAAAAGAGCTAGGAAAGAAGTAGTCCGTCCGGGTTTCAACGACGAGTTCCTCCACGTTTCAGAAGGCACGTTCTATAACTGCGGTTCTGGCTATCATTATAATATTCTTTGGAAATCAACAGTTAAGTGAGAGGCCAGAAAGTCTGACAAAGCAGTCTTACCAAGGGATACTTTAATCTTAGCTTTAGATAAACTGGGTTGGGGAAGTCAGACAGACAGTCGGTTCATGTAAAAAGCTGGTTCGCCAAGCCTTTACATATGACCCTTGAGTTAAAAGAGACTATGACCCTTGAGTTTCTTCTCAGGGATCAGTCAGTTAGGAAATGCCGACCTCAGCGTTCTTAAAATGACGTGTAAAAGTGATGTAATGTCCATCTTGCAAAATAAACGATTTCATTTCATTTCATTTCATAGTATAGAAAAGACTAGGCAGATGATGATAATATCCTTAGTCTGAAAATGTCTTTAAAAACTATTCTGTTTGTGAACTGTAGAATACAAAATAACTTACTTCAACCCTTGTCCCATATCTCGTAGCACCTCCCTGGGTTGTCTGTGCGCTTGGCCGCTGGTGCCGTGTTGCTGGGAAGCAAAGAACTTTACACTAAAGTTGAAATCTATTACGTTTTCTGGTACTACATTGGTAATATGATCAAACAAAAAAAACATAAAACTATGTGGAAGGATGCGAAAAATAAAAAGATTCTAAATGTATGTTTTTGTTTGGTAGGTGATTCAAACTTCTTAACTAAAACAAACACTAAAGTCCGCTTTAGTTTTACACTTTGGCTTTACAATAATGGTATAAGTAATATGAAATCGAAACCTTCGAACGAATGCCCTCTATCTAACGACGAAAACCAAGAACCCATGCAGTAGTTTCCGAGTTCATCGCGATTAAACAGACAGACCTGGCAAAACGACTTTTTTTTTATTTGCAGTGAATCAACTAAAAACACCTACCATATTGTAGAAAAACCATGAATAAAAAAAAATAACACAATAAAGGCCCAAGTTCACCGACAACATAAACGTCAGTTTTCTTAAAACAACCGTTTATGAATTTTCACGTAAAATTTTCATAGTAAACACTTGTTTTACGAAAACCGGACGTTTTATACTGTCAGTGAATTTGGACAAGATCGTCTATACAACGCCCTTACCTCCCAATTCTTGATGCGTTTGTTGTAACCTTCTAATTTCTTTTGTAACTGCGCGATGCAGAGTGCACTCTTTTGGTTCTTTTTCTCGAAAACTGCTTTGATGCGCTGGAGTTGCTGTTTGTCTGCGTTCGCGGCTAACTTTAGATACTCGTTCACGTTATCTGAAATATTTTTAATATTCGTGTGCATTTTGTAGCGTAAAAGAGGGACTGGTACGTATTTTGGAGTCATTACAATTTTGGGACGTGATGTGAGTGGGTGGTAATTTACTAAATTGTATCTTAACGTTATTATATAAACTTGTACTTTCAAGTTATAGGTTTCTGAATACACTCCATGTCTGAGGCACGATTGGTTGTTGCATATTGGGTCAATCAAAATTAATTTATTCGAAATAGCGTGAAAATGAAGCCCTTTTCAAACCCTGGCGGCAAATAATTGGGTACCAATTCCATTCAACGTTTGTCAGAGACTTTTAAACCTCTCAGAGAAAGATTACCACAACTTTGAAATAAAAATGTGTGGTTTCATTTTCTGAATCTTTTCATTAGCATTTCTGATCACTAATATAACTGTAATTTATAAATAGTGCTTAACTCACCATCCCGTATAGTCTGTTCCAGTCTTATGAGATCCTTAGTACGCTCGATCTTCGTATTAAGATGCGCAATCGCAGCCATCGCTTTAGACGACGTCACGTTCGCGCCGTCACTCTCATCTTCAAATATTATGTACATTTTACTTTATATTTTAACACTGTATTGTATATTTAAATCATTGAGTTAGGTAACACACAACACTATAGTCAATTTTGATTGTTCAGTAAAACTTATGCCCAAGTTCACAGATAATATAAAAGTCCGTTTTTTCTTGAAACAAACTGTTTACTTTGAAAATTGAATTTGAAAATTTGTAGTAAAACAGTTGTTTTAAGAAAACTGACGCTTATATTGTCGGTGTATTTGGGCCTAAATTGTTTAACGGTTATTCCCAATATACTATCTATGTATTATTTAGGTTACTAGAGGCAGAATTTTAACATTTTCACAAGTTATGTCAAATTTCTGTCTCTAGTAAGCAAAACCAAAGATAGTATAGTGCGAACGACCGTAAGAGGCTATAAATACTATGTAATAAATAACTAGTTTTCTAACAACAAAAAACTTTTTACAGACAATTAGATTTACACGCACAATTAAAGTTAATATTCTTCTAAATATTACAAAGTTACACACTACCTAACCTCTATATATTCTAAGATAAAGTAACTTAATCGTCACGGTAGCCAATCAAATCACGGTTGAGTAATTCAAACTAGATACCAATATATTATTATTTATATGTGGTTATACATAATTACGTTTATATGGTCATTATTAGATAAGAATAAAAGTGTGTTAGTAGTCTAACGATGCCGTCGCGAAGTTATTTTTATTAGCAGTTATAAAGTATGTAATAAATATTGATACGCGTATGTATAATTGGCTATAAAACAGTTATAGCAATTTTGAGAGAATTATTAGGCAGTGCTTTTGGATTCACTCTGAAGTTTTTCTTGTAAAATTAGGTGCCAATGTGACCAAAAAATATTGTGTTATAACCGCAAATTTTCATTCCACTCACAAATTATAAATATGTATTTTTATTTCTAGTTACTAAAAAGCCACTCCACAAAACAAATTAAAACTGTTTTCAGCACTGATTTACTTCCGTTTTTGTGGTTGAAAAATTGTTTCGGTTAGCGTATAGATTTACACAAATAGTAATTGTTTTCACTTCTATGTTTATTAAATATTTTTCCTTTAAAGATATATTATTATATATAATTTGTTTATGTCACTTTTTTATATCACTGTTTATATAAATAGTTAATTTATTTACTCATCTTATTTTAGAGTATGTATTACAGTTTAGCGTCGACTATCAACTAAATAATATAGTTGCGGTATTTTGCTATACATTGTTTGTTATCTCAGGGAAAATGTTTTCGATATACATTTATCGATTATAATGGTATATTCTAATTAAATGTTGGAATAATAATACTGATGTTAGTTTATTACCCGAACGGTCGTTCCCAATAATCTGTCTATCTTTTGTTTTGAGATAGAAAGCTGACATTTCTTGGGTTCATATCAAACTCTGAATGAAAAATAAATTATTCAGATTTGCAAAACATCGGTCTTTGTACGTCAAAAACACAGGACAGTCCCCAAAACGCCCACCCTTTTCACCACTTCCTATGTGTTTTTACTATCAGAATACTCAATCAAATCAGAATTTCATCTAAGCTAATAAACAGGTAGTCAGAATATTGGGAAAGGCCGTAGAAGATTGTGATAGCTAAATATTAGGGTACTCTAGGCATTTTGTTAACAAGCTGTTATAATTTTTAAACTAGAGTTATCTATGTATTGCAATTAGGAAAATTAGTAAAGAATACCTTGATTTGAATATTCCCCTTCCTGACCTGCAATACCAAAATAAATATATAAATAGTAATAACTACTTAAATAAATATTTGTTTCTATAAACTACTGATGAAGAAGAATAATAATATTCTATTTTTTATATAACGTGTAACATTGTACGCTCAATAAAAAAACCTGAAAATAGTTTCATCAGAACAATCAGCAGAATCAATTAAACCATATTCAAATATAAGTTAAATTATAATGTAATTGTTTCTCTCAGAATTTGTTGAAATTAATTTAAAAATAGTTATTGATGTCTGAGCTTTAGCGCATTTAGCGTTACACGTTGTATAAATAAAAACTACATAGAATAAATAAAAAAATGTTATGCTATAAGCCTATTTTGTTTCAGAGGTTAGTTAAAAACTACTTTCTAAAGAAGAAGAAATAATATTGTCCTACCGGCCTATTTTTATAAGAAACGAGTACTAACTACATAGAAGAAAGAATTGTTAACCTATTGGCCTATTCATTAATAAAAAATAAATGTATATTGTTAAATATTAACTTTAGATTTATTTACCTCTATAAGCGGGAGAGCCGTATTCGTCGGAAGACAGTCCATAGGATACGTTAGGACTATAAACTGTGCTCGCGTAGTCGCCCGGTGTTATTAAACCCGGTAGTATTTTCTTCTGTGGTGAGTCTTCCAGCCTGAAATCGAAAATCAATACTTATTATATGTGTAATATCGTGGCTAAATAATAGCAGAAGGGTCGACCGATCATAAAGTTAAGTTCTTGTTATGAAGTGTTTCTCCATGTTTCGGAAACCCTTTAAAAACCCTTTTAAAAACTACTGGAAGTGAAGTGGCCCGCTGAGGTTAATTCGGGGATTATGTGGGTCCTGGCTGTCATTTAAACAGTCAGCAATCGTTGTACATATTCTGAAGCCAGAGTGACAGCATGTCTTACCAAGGGGTATAATCTCGGTTTGCCCGAATGAGTAGGTCAGATTTCAGAATTAAGTTTGACGATAACAGCACTTCTACTTACTCTCTAGAACTGTTCCCGGTGGTGTTGGCTGACAGTGGACTGTTGCCCAGGTCTCTGGAGTGAGACTTGACATGGTGCGCCCTCTCCCCGTGGCGGGACGACGAGCTTGATGACGGCTCCTGCAATTAGATAAGAAGGCAATTATTAAGAGAAATAGTGCAAGAGATTTTGGCACGGATTCACAGAAATAAAATTTTCAGCCACCAGTCGAAAGGTGTTCCTGACAAGGTGAGTCATGTCCTGTATACGGCTATAGAAATAAGCTTTTGTTTTTGCTTTTGTTACGCGTACATAGAAAGCAATTCCCCCAAGGAGTGGAGTTAACTGTTGCACCGTAACGCAAAATAGATGAAAACAGAAGAAGGGGTCAGAAAAAAGAGTCACGTGGGTGATAAACCTTGAAAGTTAACTTTTAACTGCAAAAATACTTGTAGGTATACATAATCTTAGGTTTCAATAAGGGTCAAAGATATAACCTAAAGACCTTTCATAAACCAAGTATTCTAACAAAATTAATAGTGAATACGCATCAATACTAAATGAAGCTCTTCATGTCTTATAATGTCGATCAGACAATGGCCATGACAAATGGATTTACACATGCTATTCTATATAATACTATGCTATAATGATTGATAGATAGATGCACGATACGTCTAACTAAACTGATTGACGTGACAACGGTAATCTGCATTGATTGATTTGGAGGTTAAACTTATGTGGTTATATACTGGGTTACATCCTACTTATAAATGCGAAAGTACGTATAATTAAGGTAGCAACTCCGTGTGTATCGCACTTTCACGCTAAAACTACTGAAAGTTAACTTAGATCGGCTAAATGTTTGGGACATAGATTGTTAAGAATCAGAGAAAGGACAGAGGCTAATATTTATCTGCCTCCGTGAAGAAGTTTCCTCGGGACATATTATGTAGCAGTGGGACAATAAAATGCTCTACCTTTACTATGTACTATACTATGTATAGGCATACAATAATAAAACCTACTATAACTATCAAACAAAACCATAAATCTTAGAGCATTTCAAATTGCAAGTTTCATTTACGTCTCATTTAATTCCATTCATAAAACTCAGTTATTGCTGTACACATAAATATATAACTTTATAATATATCTAGACATTTTTACAGGTATTCCCATCCTATCTAGGTTAAGGGGCGTGCTCATAAATATTCGTACTACTTAGTAAGACGGTAGGTATGTACTGCGAACCTTATAAAGAGTACAACTTTCTATTTTAAAATGTCGTAGTTCAAATGTCTGGTGCTTGGAACAATGGGATTGTTTCATTCTCGCAATTTAGTTTTGTTTTAGTTGAATAAAGGTTCTTATTATCACACGTTGAATTCATGATGACGGGTTTCAGCGACGATTCAGTCTAGGCGACATCTAAGACCAAAGCGGGAGATTTTTCACACCCGACTGGACGTTCCAAAGGCCTTTGTACATATGTTCATTGTGAACTACCAAAGCCTGAAGGGAAAGTCAAATTCAGCTTATATTTCAACCATTGCTGATTTAATGGCTATTATGAACGTCACACTCTGTTAGAAACAGAAGGTCTCATGGAGAAGAGCCGTCAAGAAACTAACCAAAAGGAATTATTTCCCGCACCTATATATATTATATTAGGCTTCTATGTAATTTCGATAGGTATATGGGGTACCCGTAATAACTGTAGGGTTCATCAAAATCAAGTAGTTTTATGTGTGAAACAGTAACAAACATCCATACATGGATGTATGGATGTTTTAATAATGTTAATGTTTTTGACATTAGTGTGAGGTGATCCTCACTTGCTTTAAACCTCACGTTTCTCGTACAGTACCCGTATAAACCTAGGTAGTAATTTGCAGTGGATGCCTTAGTAAACAGATTAACCAGTCAGCAGAACGGAATCGGATTCAACTGCCCACATAGCTGCGGCCAATCAATTCAACACCTAGTAGTTTCACATCTACTATAGTTAGATAGACAACCTTTCTATACTCACTAACTCATGGTATTAGGCGTTACTTTGCTTAAATTCATGACATAAAATGATGGGAAAAATATGTAGCGTTAATTCCGCGAGACAATAAATCGCGGCTTGTACATACTACCTGTTTCACTTGGTTTCATCCGTGTCTCGCGGAAACTAGTTTTCAAACTCGGATAAAATATAGCCTATGTCAACAGGGTATAGTGTAGCTTCCAGTGAAAGAATAAATAAGCAAACAAAGAAAAAAAATCCTTTTTATAATATACTAGCCGTATTCCCGCGATTTCAGCCGCGTCCCGTGAGAGCTACTGCCCGCACCGGGATAAAATATAGGATATGTTACTCGTGGATAATGTAGCTTTCGAATGGTGAAAGAATTTTAAAAAACGGTCCAGTAGTTTTTGAGCCTATTCATTACAACCAAACAAACAAACAAAGTTTTCCTCTTTATAATATTAAGTATAGAAGTATTTTAATGTTAGTAAAAGTTAAGACGAAGTTAAGACTTAAAAATGGATCAATTAATTAAGTAACGTTTACATTTATTTTTGGCTAGGTTGGATTTTTAAACTGAGACATTTCAAGATTTCTACGAAACGAAGATCTGTAGTTAAATACCTAACCAACTCCAGTTTAGAAGCTAAAAGCTATTAAGTAATAATAACAACGAGTCTACAGTTGTTTGCTTTGTCAACAAATGACTCATTTAAAGTCACACAACTTTCACAAAATACACCCGTCTCGTTATAATTTACTTCCTCGATAATAATATAGAGATAAATGCATAAAAATACACGTACAGTAGACCGCACATCAGTGGTAACTGTCATGCACCTTAACTCAATAGTAATAAGAACGATTTTTCTATAAAACTGTTACCACTGACCTGAAGTTGACTGTACTAACATTCCAATGACTTATTATATGATGTTGTTTCAAGGTGATAATGTATGAGACATGAGAATCAGAGCGTTCACGTGAACGGAGTTAATTAATAATTAATGTAGTAACAAAGGTACTTTTAGTAACCCATACTACATTTGAGTAGATATTTAACCAATGGTAAACATTCTTGATACTTAGGACTTTTTACATAAATAGGTACATATAAAATTAATCTATATTAAAATAATGAAAAGGAATCATTTTTTGGTTTGTTTGGCTCCGGAACTACTGAACCGATTTGAAAAATGCTTTGACTACGGTACGGTTCCCACGGGACGCGGGTGAAACCGTGGTAGAACGGCTTGTCTATACTAATATTATAAAGAGGAAAACTTTGTTTGTTTGGTTGTAATGGATAAACTCAAAAACTACTGGACCGATTTTAAATATTCTTTCACCATTAGAAAGCTATATTATCTGCCAGTAACATAGGCTATATTTTATCCCGGCGCGGGCAGTAGCTCCCACGGGACGCGGGTGAAACCGCGGGAAAACGGCTAGTATTTAATAAATAATAAACGAATGCTTAAATTGATTGAAAATCTGCGAACTCGAAGAGGAAGATGTCCAGGATAGAGCGAAGTGGAAGAAGAAGATACGGAAAGCGGACGTCGTCACAAGACGGGATAAACGCTAAGAAGGAGAATGCTTTAATCTATCTATACTAATGTTATAAAGCTGAAGAGTTTGTTTGTTTGAACGCGCTAATCTCAGGAACTACTGGTCCGATTTGAAAATTTCTTTCACTGTTGGAAAGCTACACTCTTTCCGAGTAACGAGACTAGATTTTATCCCGATACAGGCAGTAGTTCTCACGGGACGCGGGTGAAACAGATGCTTAAATTGATTATTATATTTACATTGATTTTTAGCCGCATTTTATTGTTTTAGCCATTTTTTAAATAAAAATTCATAAGTATCAAG
The DNA here is from genome assembly GCF_030705265.1 of Helicoverpa armigera. Classification (NCBI taxonomy): domain Eukaryota; kingdom Metazoa; phylum Arthropoda; class Insecta; order Lepidoptera; family Noctuidae; genus Helicoverpa; species Helicoverpa armigera. Next base: position 2,067,206 of record NC_087145.1, on the reverse strand, counting down.
ATTGTTTACCATTAGTTAGACTGCTTACTCAAACGGAGTAGTCTACATACTGTACTTTTAGTTAGAAGTTTTAATTTCATGTTTTGCATATGAGTTTTTACTGCAGTAATGCATTACAGCACACAGAGAAAGTTAGAAAACAGTCATAGTTTTTAATGAAGGCAGTGTTTAGTTTATGATGTTATTTGCATTCTGTATAATTCAAAAGTGTACTAGTGGAACGATGTAAGGTTTTTAAACTGAGCATGGGAGTTTGAAATGGAGTATATGCGATTTTGTAGATGAATATAAAAACTATCTGTGCCCAGCATCCCACGGGAACTGCTTCGCACACCCGGATAAAAAGTATCCTATGTTCTTTCTCACGCTTAGTACTTGAGACAGTAAATCAGTTCAGTAGTTTTGGTATATAAGCCGGACTGACCGACAGAGTGATTTTCGCATTTATAATATTAAAGTAAGGACTTTCTTAAATATTTAATAGGTACGAATTGTAAGCAGAATAAAATATTTCAAACATATAATTATCCCAATTATAGAACAAAACTAAAAACCCCTATTTACTTCTTCAACCTGTAATTGACCATAGCAAAAGAGCCATTTAATTCGTCAAATAGTCTCTGCAATATTAATATGTCAGACAAAGTCAAAGAGGTCAGTATAGCAGTGAACTTGTGACTTATTATATGACATCCCAGATTTGTGTCCTTGACATCGTGATGTCTGGCTCTATTGAACCTATCTGTCTGATAAATTAGCTAATAAACGCAGTTCAAGAGAGGTATCTGTTGGGAAATATTTGCTGTAAATTATGAGGATATTTATACTTTACTAGCAACCCTCCCGCACTTACGGGATAATAGTATTTCCCTACAATTTAATGGATATAAACCTTGCTCTTCAATCACTCTATGTATTGAAAAACCGCATGAAAATCGGTTGCGTAGTTTTGAAGATTTAAGCGTACAAAGGGACAGGGTTATAGGAACAGAAAAGGCGACTTGGTGTTATACTATGTAGTGATTTAGGACTGATTGTAGCTAATTGACTATCAATTTAATATCTTCTTTTATAAAGTTTATATTTACTTGCATCCCGAATAAATAGTAAGTACACTACCTCCCTCGGTGAATATGTTTTCTAACACTGAATTCAAATCATGTCTGATTTGAATTCCAAACGAACAAACACTTCAGCTTTATAATATTACTATATAGATGATAAGTTTGCCCTACCCCATCAAATCACTCTTTCACTCAAAGGTTGGCTGTAAGAGAACCCAACACTGGGTTAAGCTCGCCGTTGTACTTAATCTCTCTGTTTTTCAGTGTGTCAAATGTATTTATTTGTGCAATAAAAAATAATAATATATAGAAGCCCTTATGGCTATATCAAGTGCATATTAGCAACTAAGAACAAATTAACTGTCGAGGACAATCCAGCAATTGAACCTATTTCTCATTGATTAGTACAATGTTAACTTCTCTTATCGTTTGCTCTATCTAGATAAGGATTACGGAACAAAACTATGAAAGAAATAAAAGCTATGCTTCGAAGAAAATTTAATGCGTTTGATTTTGAACAATGCTATGGAAAGAACATGTTGTATTGTGATGGACGATGATTTAGATTAAATATTTCTTTTTCTTATGTACACACAAACGTTTAAGACTAATGGCTAGATTCACTGGTTACTCATAAAGTATCTGATAACCTGTCAGGAAGTTGTCTGACAGATAAACTATAACTTTTGGTTTCATAGGTCTATCTGTCACTGGAAGCCGACCCCAACAGAGTTGGGAAAAGACTCGGCAGAAGAGGTCTCATAGGTGTCGGGTAACAATATAATAGCAGAAATAATGAATAGACTTTATCCGGCAGATAGCATTAACTACCAGATAAATAACAGACACTTTATCAGTAACCAGAAGTCAGATATCAAAATAAATAATTCCAGATTTTAGGTGTGAAAAAAAGAGTTTTAAGTACTACTCACACTGACAACATGATGCACTGTCGACGGACTTTGCACCCTGGATCTAATCACTGCATCATCGGTCACCACAGCTGGATCCCTCGCCAGATCTGCAGTCGAAGGTGACTGGCTCCTACTGGACCCTTTACTGTGCCCATGGCCGACATGAAGTGTGTCCATCTCAGGGAACCCTCATATGGGAGTGAACTGGTGATTATGTATGCTGGTTCATAATAGACATAGGTCGGTCAGTGCTCTCGCCATCGCTCGCTTTTATCTGAAAAATAGACGCGTCTAATTAGTAAATTGGAACTGTGAACTGTCATGGACGTTTGACTTTTGTGACATTTTTGTTATCGTTCTTTATTGTTGCGTGTTAATAATTTGTAGTTTTGATAAGATACTTTTAGGTATATTTTTTATTGAATCATATTATTTGACAGATATTAAGCGCTGAGAAGTCTTGCGTTTTAAATTGCAAATAAAATCGTCTGCAGAAATCACAGATTAACGCGAAATACACTTCTCGTATTCCAAGGGTACCACTTCCTCTATTTAACTATGTATACCCAACCATTTTCAGTTGCCATTTCACCGATTTGACCAATGGGCGGCCGTTTCACGGCTGGTTAAGGTTTGGTTGTCGCTATAGTTAAATGGAGCAACTCACCCTTAGTAAACGAGAAGGTGCTCATGTCATACAAAAGCATTATGTTATGTTACAAGCGTTATGTTCTTATTACTCCCCAAGTTCTCATAAAACAGATAAACCCCAACTGCAAACACTACCAACTTTGCAAGAACACTAAGTCTCTAACAAACTCCTTTTGGTAGAACGACCTAAAACTGCACCCGCCAAGTTTTAAGTCAAAATAACAAATACCGATAAACTAAATGGACGTATGTACTTGATTTCTGAATGAAAACAAAATATCAATGCGTCTATCGACGGCTTAGATTCTGTTATGACTGCCGATAAGCCGATAACGGGATTTGCACATGAAACGTTCGGCGGTAAAACAAACAATATAGGTATTCGGCGGCGCTTTATAGAACTGCCTCGTTGGTCTAGCTGTCGCAAGTGCGGCTGCTGAGCACGAGGTCTCGGGTTCGATTCCCGAGTCGGGCCGAAATCGCTTTGTGGGTTTTAGAAGACTTTCACAAAGCAGCCCGGAGCCTGGAAGCTGGTGATTGATACACCCGTGCATCGGAGAGCACGTAAATGTCGGTCCTGCGCCTGATCTCTCTCCGGTCGTGTCGGATTGCCGTCCCATCGGATTATGAGAGTGAAGGAATAGGGAGTGCACCTGCGTCTGCGCAAATGCTTGTGCACTATAATATGTCCTGCGCATTTGGCTGATCTCCTTAAATGAGAACAGCCGCCGTAGCCGATAATCGGCTAGGAGGACATCATAGAATGGCTTGGGGCAAGAACTATCAATAACATTGCTTCTGCCAGCGGTTTCACCCTTGGACTTACCACATGGCATTTACTTTACACACTTGATAAATAGGCCACTGAAATAATTCTTCAAATCGGACCCTACTTAACCTCAGATTTTTGTGATTAACCTATGTAAGAAAGCAAACAAACAGACAAACTCTTCAGTTTTGTAGTATTAGTGAGTGTAGATAAGTATAGATTTACAAACAACATTCAAGCTCCATGTCCTAATGGTTACCTTTCTTTTGACAAGTCTTTCCAAAAATATGACTAATATGATTGAAGCACGACTTAATAAAGAAAGCAGATGTTCAAGAAAGGCAATTAAAATTAAGTGGGACAGACAGAGCTGTATCAACATTGTAAGCTATAATAATAATTTTATAAGCGAGGGATATGATGATAAAGTACGAGAGAAACAGCTGTCCTAATAACGACTAGACTAGGCTAATACCTAGACTTTAGGTGGCGTCATTTGCTAATGGAAAATAAAACAAAAAATCCACAAAAAAGTTGCGTAGCCCATAAGGCTCATTTTCAATAACAAGGCAAACGTCCGATTAAGGAAACTGGTGTTTATCATAAAAATCTCCAATAATTTAAGGTAAGGTAATTCTCATCTTTTCATTCTGCATCACCCTAAGGTTGACTCTAGAGAACGCTTGTGGCATTAAGTCCGCCTGAGTAATTAATTATGCATAAAGTTAAATAAATAAAAAGTATATTTGTGGTTTTCATATTTATATGTATTTATGGCTTTGTATACTGGTCTTTAAAGAATTTCAATACCGGGTTTTGCAAAAAGCCATCAAAGTCGGTCAACTATAGCATATCATTGCAGTTACTCTACCACCATGGATCTTATCTATCAGTAACTCAATAACTATGTACCCAGAAATATTTTTTTACTACAAACGACAGGTACGAATGACAGTAGACTACGTTGCTATCAACCGGTGCCAGGAAGTCTAGCCGTCTGCCAAATTGTCCAAACATATTGAATACCGTTCTCTATGGCATTTTGTATGAGCGCAAAATGTTCCGTCCGTGCTCGCTTGGGTGTCCCCCAAACGGTAACCAAATACTGTTGACTAAGTTCGTAATGTAGTGGTGGTCTACTGGGTAAAGAACCAACCTCTCAAGTTTGAGTGTGTTGGTTCAATTCCAGGCAAGGCAAGCAATTCAAATTGTCTTGGTCACCAATAACTGTGTTTCGGAGGACACGTTAACAGTAGCTCCCAGTAGTCATCGAACTTCTTTGGCCGTTGTTACTTCAGAAGCCAATAAGTGTGACACCGGTCTAACCAAGGGGTATTAGGTTGCCCGGGTTACAGGGTTGAGGAGGTCAGATAGGCAGCTGCATCCGGTTAGACTGGAGACCGACCCCAACATAGTTGGGGAAAGGCTCGGTAGATGGAAAGTTCGTAAGAGCGTGTCTGATGAAGGAATCCTTAATATAGGATAGAAAATATTTTGGGTTTCCGTAATTCTGAGGAATCCTTTGACTATCGAAAGATTCCTTTCGGCTAAACGACATAACATTTCTGGAATAAAATTTCTTGGTATGGACTGTTCCAAAAGAATGAAAATTTTATTACAGTTTTGATGCTTCGAACTAAAAATATCTTTATGACTAGTCGTGACGGTTATGCCATCGATCAATATTCGTTTTAATCCATAAAACCACTTTAGTTTTGCAATTAAAACATGGAAGTAAACAGATAATATTAATACTGTCATAAATTGGTGGACTATCACAGCGATTGACCTACATTTGATAGCCGCGGTTTATTTACGACAACGCGAGAACTTTACGACTAACTGATTGGATAGGACTTAAATTGGATACCTATGTGATATAAGAATGATCTATTAAAGTTCTAATTAAGAATGGTAATTAAGACTGAGTGTATTTAGCATAGTCTTTCGTTTGAAATAAGCAACGTAAATCCTCTCTTGTTATTTATTGGCTTGAATTTTAGTTACTAAACCCACCCTTAGGTAAGGATGGTTGTCAGACTTACTGGTTTCTGACTACCGGTAACAGTTTATCGTGCCCACCGAAACACGGTTATTGGTGTCCAAGATTTACTTAGAAATGTAGCGTAGTAATGTAATAATTACATAAGATTTGTTTCAAGACTTATTATGATTATAACATGTTATTGTTTTTGGGAGAACCTTTCATTGTCTTTGTTTTATGTTAAGTCAGACATAAAATTGAGACGTTATAATGATGCTATAATTAAAGACAGAACAACAAGCTATACTTAATCTTAAAGGAGAGATATATGAATCATGTGCCCTTTTGTGGTTTGCCTGTTATGACTAACACTTATATTTTGTACCTACTGCGCAAATGTGTAAATGTTCCTTGTTCATTTGTAAACAAAAATGTTAAAATACAATAACACGATTATATTATATTATTGTCTTTTTATACAGCTTCATAATTGTTACTAATTAATAATGTCAGAATCGAGATCAGAACCAACACGGAACAAAGAACACGATTGCTGTTTTGTATATAAACATTGATTCTTCCAACTTCTTCCTCCTGCCCTGTTCCCAATTTTATTTGGGCTCGGCGCAATATCATCTCCCATTTTCCCGTCACTCGTCATACTGACACTCACTCCCTATTCATGTCATCTTTCAGACAATCCATCCATCTTTTCTTAGGTCTTCCTCTTCCTCTTCATCCATCTACATTCACTTAGCACACACTTTAATTCTTGATTCTTCCAACATCTTCGAAGAAATCTTCGAACTTACTGATAAAACGTTGCATCTAAACTATGTGTATGAAATTATTGCCAAATGAACTCACTTCTTGAGGACCATAAGCATAACCTTCTCAGAATACTTAATCATTAGTTCCTTGCATAATAATAGTATGTCTGTCGTACGTGTGTCATCAGTGAATGGCATAACGTACATTGTAGTGTTAATAGTGATCTTTGTTCTTATTACAATGTAATACAAACTAAAGACTGATTAAATACAAAGATTTTCTTGGAGTTTCAAGATACAACACGCTAAGCTTTAAAAGCTCTGGCACAGTGCATACTTTTAGTCGGCCGATAGTTAGTTTGGACTCATAAATCAGTATGAAGATGAAGGTAGTACGCACATTACAAAGTTCAGGTATTTAGTCAATATCAGACTGACAGAAAACTTTAGAAAGGAATCTGAGGGCACGGCAGTGCCCCAGCCAAGACTCGAGCAAAGCGGGCACGGCCGTACTATCTTTTCTCGAAGCGTTTCGCGGCTATTTCAGCCCCCTGTATCTTCCATGTGAACAAAGCTAGGAGTTTAGGTTTTCGATGACCAAGAGTAAGTATTAGAACAAGCTCAGTCCCAAAATTACAAGAAATTTGAATAAATAGTTTACGAGTTATGAGCGATCAAAGTTACACTATTTTGTCACTGACTCACTCACTGACCGATCATCAAAAGTCTAAGGTACTTCTAGCAAACTTAAAACCTTCAAATTTGGCACCAAGATAGGTTATTAGCTACATATAAAGGGAAAATTATAAAAACCTTAAAACTTAATAAAAAAATTGGAAACAAATTTATATTTGCGGTTTTTCAAGAACATTGTGTATGAATTTTGACTGCATTGATAACTTTGTTATTTATTTATGTACAAAATGTTACTATGTATTTGTTTTATTGTTACGTAGTGTGGTATATTGTTATTATGTATTAAATATACATACATATGAATAAAAAAGCTAGGTTAAAATAAAATGAATAATGATAAAATCTTTCATATTAATGCAGTGCGATAAATACTGCATGCTCGCTCGATAGATGGCGTTGTCCTGGTCTAAATCGCGCTACGGTTTTTAGTTAAAAAAAAACAATTTCATGTGATAGCGCCATCTACCTCTGAAATAAATCTCTTTTATTCTAAAAGATATTCGATTAAAAAATTCGACAATTTCGAAATTGTTTAATTTATTTAAAAAAAATGTTGTGCTAGTTTAGGTCTACATATTTAGTTTATTATATATAATATAGTTAGTTGCATGTAAGTTAATTTAATTTGTTATATACTTAGAGAAGAAAGAGACCTACAAAAAATAAATTAGATCCCACCAAAAACATTAAATGTAAAAAAAGCCAATCCTCTACGCAATTCCTCCACCGTAAAAAGTTTTGAGATCGCATAGAAGCCAAGTCCTGTTCAACTTTATTTGTAATAATAAATCAATATTTTGTGACTATATCAATAGTTTTGTTCACATTACAATAATATTGTCTTGGCCATGAGCACAAGTTAATAGTCGCTCCCTGAAATAATGTGTAAATACCATTGAATTGATACATTCTATATGGACATGATTTTACGGTTGGACTGATTGGAATTTGAGATCACCATGGACCAAACATGCGCCATAGTAAATGTGCAGTTCATGATTTTGGATGATACTGACTGTCAGTCATTTAGTAACAATTGAAAAAACTAAAAGTATTTAATTCTGTGATATTAAACTTCATGATTGACTTCCACCTCTCCAAGATATGCTGTATTATATTTGTAGTTTATTGTGCTCATGGCCAAGTCAATATTATTGTAAAGTGAACGAAACTATTGATATAGTCACAAAATATTGATTTATTATTACAAATAAAGTTGAACAGGACTTGGCTTCTATGCGATCTCAAAACTTTTTACGGTGGAGGAATTGCGTAGAGGATTGGCTTTTTTTACATTTAATGTTTTTGGTGGGATCAAGATTTCCTTAAAAACAATTGTCGCTAGCAATCGGGTCAGCTGTCAGCCTACTGTTTAGTCCGCAGCTTACGAGTTCTCTAAGTCTTTGTATCCATATAAGACTCCTACAGAATATCGAAATATAATAACTTCTATAGCAGTGTTAAAGCGTTATAAAAGCGCCCACCTTCGTCACCTGGCACTTTTCACATATTTTATTATATTACCAAGGTCATATTTGTATTGCACGAGCCACAAAGGAAGAATCAAAGCTGGAAAGCTATTAAAAATTCAACCATTTCTTGGAAGAAGTCTTGGTTAAGGCCATAGGCCATGCATTTATAGATTTCACGTCAATTTAGAGCCGACGGGCTATTATAGTTAATCATAAATGGCGATTTGCTCTATATTGGTGTCTGGTACGGTCACGCACGCTGAAGATAAAATGGTTATAAATCGTATCGAAGAGACATTCGCTATCAAAATTATGATGCTCATATGCCATTGTGATAATTATATATAGGACGAAATCTGGAGCTACTGGTGACCAAATTAAGAAGTATCATCTGCCTAGTCTTTTCCCAACTATGTTGGGGTCGGCTGCCAGTCTAACGGGATTCAGCTGAGTATGTACAAGTGTTTCACAGCGACTGCCTATCTGACCTCCTCAACCCAGTTACCCGGGCAACCTAGACTCAGACTAACTAGCTTCTGACCACCCGTAAAGACTACCAAAAATGTTCAAATGACAGCCGGGATCTACATCTTATCGTGCCCCCCGAAATACGGTCATTGGTGTCCAAGATAAACTTACAAAATTGGCGTGGTTACCCACTAATCATGTTCAAAGATGTCCAAATATAGAAAATATATCAAAATCAAAGCCAACATATCAAAGTAATTGTTCTCGTTTGCACTGAGATACTAGATGAGTCAATGCTCGTACAAGTATAATTTCCTGTGTAGATAGTCAATTATAACAGTGCATCTGAGTAATGACCGGAGTAAGATGATTAATAGTTTATTACCTATTATTGACCTGATTCTAGTATATTAACTGTTTGTTTCCTCTGTTGAAAGAGGAATAGCATAACTTGAGGTTATAATGTACTTTTCTTTACTAGTGGCCCAAGGTACGTGCTTAGCAACGTATAAAGTCCACCATTTTGTTATAAACAATGTGATAAATGAAGAACCCTTCTACCGATTTCGTGCAAAATAAATGGTCCGAACAAATCCTACACTTTGGTTTGGATAGATGAGACCGTTCTTGAGTTCTAAAAACGAAAAGTGGCATTATTTTTTTTTATATTTTATGTATATAGATGTTCTTGAAAGTTCCACATAAAGGAGAAGCCAGTTCTACATAATGCCCTTTTCTATTTTCCATGTGGTTACGTACTTTCTCTTATTCTTATTCTTTATTGCACACTTAACAATACATAATAAAAATAATAAAGACAGTTTATGTACAATGGCGAGCTTAACCCAGAATTGGGTTCTCTTACAGCCAACCTTAAAGCCATGGAGAGATTTGATAGTGGTAGGGTAGATTAAAAAGTGCACAACAAACATTGAAAACTACGCAAAAATATCAAATAACAATATACTAAACATATATATGTAGTAAAACTACACAATACATAAACATAATACATATAAAATATATATATATATATACATACGAATATAAATGTCATTCATGTCGATAAATAGTATTCCTTTACTCGTCTCTTGAATGCACCCAACGATGGGCTTTCGCGTATCGAATGTGGAAGGGAATTCCACAGTCTCACAGCACGAACAGTGAACGATCCATCATAGCGGCTCGTAGTGTGGGAAGGGACACGAAGAAGGAGAGATGAGGAAGTGCGACAAGGTTTGCCTCTCGGAACAAGAAACTCAAAACGTTCCCGAAGATATCTTGGTGAGCGAGGATTGTAGAGAAGAGAGAAGAGAAAAGAAAGAATGTGAGCATCTCGACGCCGCCGAATAGGCAACCACTTCAACCGACTTCGAAATTCCGACACATGGTCGTACTTCCTGAGCCCGAAAATGAAGCGGATGCACAGATTCTGCAGACGTTCGAGCTTATCTAGAAGTTCCTCAGTCGCATCAAGGAAACAGACATCAGCATAATCTAAAAGTGGGAGAAGAAGCGACTGAGCGAGAGTAATTTTTGTTGAAAAAGGCAGGAACTTTTGGAGCCGTTTGAGAGACTGAAACGTGCAAAATACTCTCCTGCTTACTTCCGCAATGTGTTTACCCCAAGACAAGTGACTGTCCATTAGCACACCCAGGTTTTTGACGTGCGAAGAGTAAGTTATAGTAACATTATCGTACAAGAGCGGCGGAGGACATTGCAACCTATTTAGAAAATATCTGCCACCAACATACTTAGGATACTTTCTCCTAATCATACTTAGGAGGGATTGTGCTGAGTGCATACCACCTCGCATTTTTGAGCTTACTCGCCTCTTTCCTTTTCTCTACCTCATTAATTCCTCTCTTTGGATGAAAATGCTCTTTGACATATATTACATTGTCTTTGACATAGGTATAGTTATGCCAACCACTTTTATCTTCATCTAAAACCTCAAGTAACTAATAATAGGTATGAAATGTAGGACATTTTTAACTTTCTCTGTAACGAAATGTTTGCAAGATGGTGGACTTAAAACTAATCTTAATAAAAATAATGGAGCCGAGATGTCTGAGTATAAAAGGGTAACATCAATAAAAATATTGCTTGAAACGCAGACTAATAAAAGTAAACAGCACATATAAATATTAGTTTACAAGCAATTTTCTGAATAAGGCAATAAGTCTCATAATAACATAATATTATGTAGACAAGCAATTTAGCCATGGGCTCTTAACATTTAAAATACATACATAACTACTTAGGCTTATACCTACACAAATGGCCAAAAACACAAATAAACGCCATTTATTTCTGTACAAAATTATGCGATGATTCATGTTAGCTGTTTGTCAAACACATACATTATTTCAGATTTATTTCCGTAAACTGCCAATAACAATAGCTTATCTAATTATAGCTTCAAACAAATTATTCTAATATCATCATCATCCAATACCAATGCAACTTTTCTAAGTTCGTAAGTCTGGTACTTTCTGTGTATATCGTGGACAGATTAAAGGTGACACCTCGAAGAAATCTGGACTAAGTATAATGTCTGAAATCTCCAACCCGCATTGAGCAAGCGTGGTGATTAACGCTCAATTCTGAGAGGAGGCCTGTGCCCAGCAGTGGGACGATAAAAAGGCTGAAGATGATGATGTAGTACTTAGTTAAACGATTGATATCGACATACTAAACTGTAGCGACGTAAAAAATACATTTGACCCATACTTATCATCTAATAACTCGTGCCCTATCTTCGCGACCAGTCATAATAATAGAACGGCGTAGTATTATTACAAATACGATATATTTCGTGTGTTTTATTAATGTATAATACTGTAAAATAATAATCAGGGCACTACATAGTTTTAAAATGCGTCAATCAGGCGACGGAATTAGATTGCGTTGATTTTTTGAGTTTGACTCACTGACTAGCAGGAAATTCCAATTGGTGGATTTACTGCGGATTCGATAACCGATCCATCTGTTGTTTTGCGATTGGAGATTGAATTTTGAGGTACCTTCATATAAATTACTAGCTGCTTTTCCGCGTTTTCACCCGTGTCCCGTGGGGACTACTGCCCGTACCGGCATAAAATATAGCCTATGTTACTCGGGAAGATTGTAGCCTTCCAACAGTGAAAGAATTTTCCAAATTGGTTGAATAGTTCGGAGTCTTTAGGGTACAAACAAACCAGAAAAGATTATTTCTTTGTTATATTAGTATAGATTTAAAGTAGAAATATCTTTCATAATATCAAGTCTATCCGGTTTGAGAAGTACATATATTTGCTATGATTACGTTATTGTTTATTTGCAAACAATGGATTACAAACACATTATAAAACAACTAGAGAAACGCGTGTACGTCCAGCGCTCTTTAAATAAATATTAATTCTATTCTATATATAAAATGATTGTCAGTATACAGTAACAAAGCCTTCTAAAACGAGACATATAAAATAAAATATTCATGGCTTGTTAGCCACAATAATCTATTCGTACCTTTTATATGTCCGCTGAAATATTTTAAGGTAATCTAGGCGAACTGGATCAGGCAAATACCAACTTTATGACTAGGATACAAAGTCGAAAACTGCTAAAATTGTATAGAGTAGTAATTTAGTTCGTGTGGGACAGTGTACCCTAATCAGAGTTACAATACAGTCGAAATGGAGAGCGATTCACAGATAACAGTGTATTCGTATTGTTGAAAACGTGAATGCATGGAAAGTTAATTGCAACCATTATAATGCTCAATACTGCCGAGTTTTTGTAATATATTTATTATCTATTACTAGCCTCCGCCCGCGTAGAGTTCGGTTATATCGCATTTCCAAGAGAATTTTTTAAAGTCCGGGATAAAAACTATCCTATGTTCTTTCTCAAGGTCCAGTCTACCTCTGTACCAAATTTTATTAAAATCAGTTCAATGGTTTAGACGTGAAAGCGTAACAGAGAGACAGACAGAGTTACTTTCGCATTTATAATATTAGTAGGGAAGTAGGGATGAACAGGGGGAATAACTAGCTCTCTAACAAAATATATAACATGAATTAACTAATGACCGATGAGAAGTTTTGCCAATTGGCCGTTACTACCATTGGACATCTTGCAAGTTGGACATTCCACAAAAAATTGGCGCCGTTCTATTCATATATTACGACTGTCGCTCTTACCATGGAATTTTCTGACTTTACAGTACTATATGTTTTTTGCAACGTTGTCAGTTGTCACACATTTCAGTAAAATATTTCCACACACGTTATTATTTTACATAATATACGTTAAGCTGTTGACTGCGGTGGCTTTGGGCCGAAACTATACTGATATTATAAAGGTGAAGTGTTTCGTCAGCAAAAAGAGCGAATCTCAAAAACTACTTAGCCAATTCGAAAAAATATTTCAGTTTTAGATAGCCCATTTATCAATAAAAGGCACTTTTTATCCGCACTTACTTTCGATAGAAGCGGGTGAAACCGAAGAGGGTCTGAAATATAACTCCACAGCATTTTTCTGTGAATAAAAACTTTAAATCAAGGTCCGTAAAAACAGACCCACATAACCAGAGCATGACACAAAATGTGAGGGACAGGGGACAGTCAAACTCTGATACAACGTAATGAATAAATCAAATACGAAATAGGGTCACAGGCAAAGGACCAACCTTTTAAAATTGTTCCCGAACTTATATGAAACATTGGACCCTTCTAAAATAATTCTTTTCGCAAATTCGATTCCCAGATGCCTCAATTCTTGGGACATTCGCGCATACTTGCGTGTAGGTACAAGTTTCGAAGTTCGTCCGTCCTCAAGATATTTTCGGCGTTCCATGAAGCTCAATATCACTTTAATAACCACAAAACTTTGTGTAAAATACAAATTCTGCTGTAACAACAAAGGGAACTCCTAGAAATTGATATTGTTAAAGGTTCTCAGCGGTGAACGAATTAAACATTTTAGCTTCCCGACAAGTATTTCTGAGGAACTTAAATGAGCATGAAATTTCCTGTTGTCAGCGCTGGTATTGTCATATAGATAGCATTGTAGAGTATTTTAATAGGCATTTTATTAAGGAACAAAGCTTCGGCGTGATTCCCAAGTTTCATTACACGGGTCAATGGATAGGGGCTGCCTTAACCTTGCTTTTTGTAGAACTTCACGTATCTATTGTCGGTGTAGTTTTTTAGCTAACAATACTTAGAAGACCTGTTTTAGTTAAGGAATTAGGTGTCGTTGAACTGTGATTCTGGATTTATGGCGAAGCTAATGACATGGTAAGACCATAAGGTGCCATACATCGAAGATTCAAAGAAAAAAGTACACAATTTAGAGTTCACAGAATATACGGTATAATGCTACACGTTTATAGCAAAGGAAACATCGGTCGATATTATACTAGGTAGTGTAGGTACTCGTTAACTGTTAGCTACTAACCTAGGCCAGTGTTCAATTATCGTCAATTCATTGCAGTTGTGTTATTTAAACCTTTAGCGCAATTACTCGTACATACAGACGTATAAATTGACTAGCTTCCACCAGCAGTCACACCAGGGATTTACTCCACGCACCTGGATGAAAAGAAGCCTATAACCTTCCTTGATAATTAAATGGGATATGTGTGTGACATAGCCTATTAGGGATCAGTAATTCCGAGATAAGAGCGTTCAAACACTCCTCAGCTTCATAATATTAGTATTATAGATCATGTCAGAGTGCCTATTGGATAATCGAACACCTGTGGTGTCGCGTGACTACACTCGTTTTATAATAACATCAAACTTATTAGGAATACTCTACAACGCAGACGTTAATTGTATTGTTCCTGTTGATATATTTAGTTCCGGGATGGGAGTTTATTTTAGCACTAGCCATCATGAAGTTCTGTATGAGCACAAAGACTCTGTAGTATTTCAGGGAATCAAAGTTCTTCTGCCACGCAGGAAGGTTTTATTTGGACAACACATCTTTTGGAAAAAGTTGTGTAAGTAAGTGGACGAAATCCTTAAAAAATCATCATCTAAATAGCATTTTTCCAATTAAGTATATTGGGGTTGTTGAGCTGAGTACTAGTATTTTACATCTTTAAAAATTCGTTCCTCTAATTGACTAATCTATGCAGCATTGTGGTATTACATTTACCATTAAGTATTAGTACGCCATAAATGAAATTGCAACCACTTAATTAATTCCAAGAACTGCTATCAGAAGTTATCGTAATTTCCAATTTGCAGCGGAATTATTGGTTTAATCAATTTATTGTTTTAATGATAAATTGAAGTTCAATACTGCACTTGCTATTCAAGTATTTATTTTGTCCATTTGAATAATATGTCATATCATGAACATCTTTCGCAATCGTTAAGGGAATTCAGAAGCCAATAAGTCTAACAACCAGTCTTAGTAATGAGTATTGGGTTGTCCGGGTGACTGGTTTGAGGAGGTCAGATAGGCAGTCGCTCCTTGTAAAACACTGGTACTCAGCTGGAAGCCGACCTCAACATAGTTGGGAAAAGGCTGGGCTATTTGTTTCATTTGTACCATTTGCTTATTATTTTTAACTAAATATTAAAATGATCTCATTGTCAATGTGTTTTTGTATTATCGGTCTAGTTCTTTTAGTAGTCTGTCAGTCAGTACACCTTATTTTACAGCGATTATTTTAAATGTTTATTTAACCTAATTCATTTTGTCGTTTAAAAAACAAACAGCCATCCTTATCTGTGTTTATCGCAGTATTTACACGAATTAGATAATTTTGTACTTAGAGGTGTATTGGCGTTTATTTATATCTTATCGACAATAATGTGCTATACGGTATTATCCTCTATACAACGAAAGACCAGACTCTAGGTACGAAAGATATGGGTAGGAGGATGAGTACGAAAAACCTGCCTATACTTACCAAGTACCGATTCATATTAAAATGACGCCTTAAAGCCAAGTACGAGCCACAGCGGCTGTTCTCATACAAGGGAATCAACCAACTGCGCAGGACATAAATATTATAGTGCACAAGCACTTGCACAGGCACAGGTGCACTCCCTATTCCTTCACTCTCATAGCCCGATGTGACGGCAATAACACACGACCGGAGAGACATCAGGTGAAGGCGCACCAACAAGACTCCTACAATACGTAGTATGTGCACCTACTTATTATTTTAAGTAGCAGTTTCTTATAACATTGTATCTGCTTGTGCTTAAGTATGACAAATGAATAATACTTGTGAGTAAGACAGAAGATGTTTATTTTTATTTTGGTTCAGTACACGTACATGGTCAGATGTTTTATTTATTTTGCACCAGTAAGCATTTGCTTTGTTTAATAAATTATTTTATCCGACAATTGAAACGTGCATTATCTTTCTCCGCAGTCATATGGATAACCCCAACAACGGAGTTGCTCGCAAGAGTTACCGCGGCCCTGGTACATGAAGGGCTCAAGAAGGAACATGGTGGGTTTTAGTCAGTAAGAGTCTGACACTCCCTCGCGCTGCACCCACAGCGGAAAGAGTCATTTGATGATGTCCCACCAAAAAAAAATCATATGGATGGTTTGTAAGATATTCAATTTTACTTATAACTCTAGATATACGTACTACTTGTATCAAAACTCAATAAGGGTAAAGTCAGTAACCCGCCAAAGTGCGTCACAAAGCAAGCAAAGGCGTCAACATTGGCTATTGTCCATTGTGCACGAGAGAAACACAAAATTAACCACTACATACATATAATCCAGTTCAAAAGGGAAGTACTCAATTAAATCTATTATATCTCCACGCTAGTTAATTTTTTTATATTAAAAAAAAAGTGGAATGTCAAATGGATGGGAGCCAAGTTCTGTAGATTTAATAAAAATATCAAAGATTTAGTCTTTGCCTAAGATCTGTTTAACCTTTGAACGGGTGACGCGCACAGTTTGAAGAGCAAAACAATTGGTAAATTGATGTAATAGTTAACTTTTGTAGTAAAAAAACTTTTTAGAATTTATTCATGATCATCACCATCAGATCAACTTATGCACAACTTTTTTGTAAATAAATTGAAGAGAATTTTTTGGAAATTATATTAAGACATGGTAAAACGGTGAAACAATTTGTTCATAACTATATCACTATAGCAAAAATTATAATAACCTACGCTACTAATTAGCTACAGTAAGCTAAGTTCCCTATGTAGACAAAAAAAAAATGTAATTTCAAACATGTGTTACATCAGAATATAAAAAGATCTTAATTAAATATCACCAGACTATAAAAAGAAAAAGATTTATGTAACAGTCAAAGTAAGTCATTAATGTACATATTTTCTCAAATTTTGTATCTCAAGGTTGTACTCTGAATAATTAAAGATACTAATTCCTTGAAGCACAAAGATATAATGTTAATATCATCATGAATTAATTTTTAGGAAACCTGTTTAGTGAGTCACATCATACTTAAGTGACCTCTACCATTTTTGAGTCCAATAACATTAGTTTTTATACAATAGAAATGAAAAACTGGTCCACCGACACAATTCTCAAGTTAGAGAGACAATACTAATTCAATTTAATACTACTAATTGGGTGCCATTTATTTGAAGGCCAGTGAGACATTGAAATCCGTTTATATAAAAACTAGCTGTTTTCCCGCGGTTTCACCTGCGTCCCGAGGAAGCTACTGTCCGCACCGGGATAAAATATAGCCTATGTTACTCGTAGACAATATAGCTTTCTAATGGTGAAAGAATATTTGAAATCTGTCCAGTAGTTTTTGAGTTTATCCATTACAACCAAACAAACAAAGTTTTGATCTTTATAATATTAGTGTAGATAATAACTTTTAATACATAAATAAAATGAAACACACAAGACTAGAAAAATATAATACGGATGGATCATCGTTACTAAGCAGTTTTATCTGATTTATGAAAGTTATTTAAAATCATCGCTTTCTTTTTTTTAATACTAGCACATGAACGCAAAGACTAGATTTTTATAAGAAATTTATGAAAAAGAAATCTCATGTTTCACTGCTTCTTGCCAGCATTTATTTTAACGCATATTCTGAGTATTAGATAAATACATTCCTAATCACAACATAAACTAAGTACAGTAGAATTCATATATAACGACTTCGCTTATAACAACTAATCGGTTTTAGCGACGATAATCTTTACTCAAGTTAGGTTTCGTATATAGGTACTAAGACAATATAACCGTTTAGTGCGACTCCGGTTTAAGCGACCAACTGCTTATAGCGACCAATATTTATTATAATACGTCCGGTTAAAACGACACACGCGCAATGTTTTGTTTACCTACGCACTCGCACCCCCGCCCCGCGTTCGTATCTCTACAAACATTCTAAAACCAAAATAAGCCAAATCAGTCCAGCCATTCCGGAGTTTTAGTCAGACTAACGAACAGCAAATCATTTTTATTATATATAAGAAGACTAGCTGACCCAACAAACTTGGTATCGTTTAAACCTTCCCTGGACCTCTACGAACATTTTAAAACCAAAATAACCCAATTCGGTCCAGCCATTCTCGAGTTTTAGTGAGACTAACGAACATCAATTAACTATAAGATAATAATATGTATTCGTAAGTTATGTATGTATGTACAAGTTAAGTTATGTACTTAAGAAATAATCCATCCGTTTTGTGCGTCGTCCGGTTAGTACGACATAGTATCGTCGGTCCCTTGAAGGTCGTTATATCCGGATTCTACTGTACTTACAAACTTATCAACTAAACTGTATAGATTACTACCACATACTTAGAATACCACAGATAAACTATGACTCATAAAGTAATAACATTTAAAAGAGTTCAAGTAACAAGGAGGTTCATAATTAGCTGTAGGTTTTGTTAACTTTTTTGTGAGTCTGGCTGGTAAGAAAGTGGGGGGAGGCTCAAAGAATAATAAAGAAAAAAATATAGCCTTGGTACAAGTTTGTGCCATGTTCACAATCAAGATTTACCTAACAATGTTTTATATTATGCTGAACTAAGAAAAAAGGTTAATGTATTATTATGAATAGATTAACAAAGAGCAATTAAATTAATTATCTGCGTGCCAATGTTAAAAAATAGATTTTATAGTCTAGTCATAAATTATGTGATTCAGATCATTGTTATTCTCAGTTTATACATTAAAGTCTGCACCTGACTCATTTAACAGCTGAATAAAATAACAAAGAATGAAAAGATGATGTATTTTATCTTATTTCGCTACACTTAAGTGCAGCAGTTGTTTGATGCACTGGCAGGCGGCCAAACACCACGCAAATGATACGCACACTTACGTAGGCCTTGGGTAAGTCGAACAAGGAAGTACTACATGAGAACACATTACAATAAGCAGCCCATTCTTGCGCCCTATCATTACCTTGAAAGGTTCATGTTTAGATGACGTATGCGCTCTATAACACTTCATATCAAGTACATTTGTTTTTGATAATGATATTTTTATCTTCATTGCAATCAAGACTCGAAAAAGCAGTCTTTCGATATAAAATTCATAAATCGAATGTTACGAATTGCGATTCAAATTCAGAATTTGGCAGTCACTCTACGTCTTATCATTTAACTATCGAACACATTATATTTCAATTCAATTTATCCGGCACAAGTAGGGAGTACGTATTAATCACTTATTTATCGAAAAAAGAAATCACAGCAAATGATTGCTCAAATACAGAAACACTATACTTACAGTTTTCTTATCACCAAGATCTCCTTGTTTGTTTTATTAACATTTCTTTGTTACACACAAGATTTTGTACGGTCTTTTCCACAAAATTAAACACTACAGTACAGTTTCTATTATATTTCGGATTGCGATTGTAGTAAATGACAGAAAACAACGGAATAGAAAAAGACGTGTGGTAAGGTTGGATGGATGAGCGGTTCTTCTCTGTTATGATCCGATAGATGGCGTCAGCGTCAGCTAACCATAGACAAGGCTGAGAGTATGATGTAAGACCGAAATAAAATTAAAACGTTGCCATGCTTTGTTCTAACAATGGTATTTTTTTTAATACACACGTAATAATATACACAATACGGATTAAATTTTACATGGATTACGATTTTTGTATTCTAATTAATGTAAACAAATATGTAGATGTTTTAATGTCTTAAAAAGCACGTCACAGAATAAATAATACCAAAATACTAATGCTATTTTGTATTTATGCTTATGGCCTATCAATAATAACTAAGCCTTTCAAGTTAAAACCACTTCCTAAGGGTCAAAGATTAGCTAGGGAAAAAAGATCATACTTTATAACTTTTCTACAATCAATTCTATATCTGTTTTCTCATAACTTTTGTACTATTAACTTTTTCATAGTATTTATTTAGTATCGTCAGCTGTGCAGTGTCTATAGTTAAGAGGTGCAGCTATAAATTATTTATGTGTTTGGGTCTCTAATCATAACCTCCCATCGACTGCTTCTGCTACAAAAGCGACATCTCGTGGGAGACAATGGAACGTTTGAAAATCGTTCTATCTCACTTGCACTCGTGGGTTCCATGCGGCCGAACGGTTCAATGACTTTGGCGACCGTTTCTATTTTCTCTCTGGTTTTGTCGTCGGGTCGGCCCGCAAGGAAGGGGTCTTTGTTTGCGTTTCACGTTCGCGTCGCACGGTATCATCTGCGACCGCGGCTCTATCGTATCGTTACCGAGACGGAATGTGCCCGCATAAGTGGAAGCGTGGGTCTCGCTCCTCCCGGTCGATGTGAAATGTGGTGCAGTGTGCCAGAGTGGCGCCGTCATCGAGTGCAAGTGCAGTGAGGTGCAGTGGTGTGTGCGAGCGCGCGTGGGTCGACTCGGCCACGGCGAGCGAGGTGCGCGGAGTTGGCGGCGGCCGCGCGGCCATGACCGGCGACATGCCTCTAGGGAGCGCGCACGCGTTCGGGCGCGCGTTGCTCCGGGACGGGGCGCTGCCGCCGCTGGAGCCCGGCCCGCCCGCGCCGCCGGCCAACAACGCGCAGCCGCCCGACAAGCGGCCACCCGCCGCGGCGGCCAGCCCCGAGCAGGTCATGAAGCTCTACATGAGCAAGCTCACCCCATACGAACACCGTGAGATATTCGACTACCCCCAAGTGTACTTTATAGGCGCGAACGCCAAGAAACGGCCCGGGCTGGTCGGCTTCCCGAACAATTGCGACTACGACAACGAGCAAGGCTCGTACATCCACATCCCGCACGATCACATAGCGTACAGATACGAGGTGCTCAAGGTGATCGGCAAGGGGAGCTTCGGGCAGGTGGTGAAGGCGTACGACCACAAGAAGCGCGAGAACGTCGCGCTCAAGATGGTGCGCAACGAGAAGCGCTTCCACCGCCAGGCGCAGGAGGAGATCCGCATCCTCGAGCACCTGCGCGAGCAAGACAAGGACAACACGATGAACGTGATCCACATGTTCGACTCGTTCACCTTCAGGAACCACACATGCATCACATTCGAGTTGCTGTCGATCAACTTGTACGAGCTGATCAAGAAGAACAAGTTCCAAGGGTTCTCGCTGCAGCTCGTCCGCAAGTTCTCGCACAGCTTGCTGCAGTGCCTGCACGCGCTGAACAAGAACCGGATCATCCACTGCGACATGAAGCCGGAGAACGTACTGCTCAAGCAACAGGGACGCTCCGGAATCAAGGTATTGTAGCTACATTCCTTATACATATCTCCAACACACAGTATTGTTATTCTGTCGACCAAAACAATAGAAACTATAGACAACTTTGGAAGAGTGATTGTCGGACTAAATTAATTGATCTTCTGTAATGGAAACCAAGTTGTTACTTATGTACGTAGAATGTTGAACCTGTAATCCCTACTGACTTGTAAAGCGTTCTTGTCAATTTTCATTAAGTATAGTTAAAGTGGCCATAGTGCAAACTGCGACATCAGTTTAAGAATAGGAAGTTTCAATCCAAAAAAACAATCACAGATCCCGAACACCTGTTTCTATAGCATGTTGAACGGATAAAATCAATAAGCAGTCTGTAGCATTTTTCGTAAACATTTGCAGCTGTGTGCGTGCGGTCCCGATCAGCTGGCCACACCCGCACCCCTATTTACCGACCCCACAGTAACACCCGCGATAACGGTATTATTACACGCTTCGTTAAAACCGTGTGCATAATGACTGTATTTATTTATTTTTCGTAAATGTATTACTGAGAAATGCAGCCGGATTCCGACAAAATATGATGTGTTATTACTTTTGCTCGGACGATAAACGTTATCTGTGGCCCGCGTCTCGAGTCGCTCACCCGATCACGTTCTAAATTTAAACTTCCCGATACATTCAGTAAGTCGGTCTCCCGCCATGTGATGTTACTCTGGTTATTTACGTCAACAAGCAAGCGAGCATCCAAAACACGGTTAAGACGAATGAAACACGAACCAATGTCACTGCTTGCATGCATCGATAAAAGAAACTGGCAAAAATACATGAAAACCTTCAACCGTTCACTAGTAACAAAAACACTGACCTACAATTTGATGATTGAGCTCCGAGTTAGCTGATGTCTGTCGAAATTTTCTTGTGAATCTGACTGAAGCTAACGGCTCTATTATGTGTGCTAATGTTAGGTTTTTTTGGTAAATGCAAGCCGTGAACTACATACTTCTGTACCAATAAATAGGCGATTCCATTGAAAAAAAAAATATTATTTTCTGTTGATTAGAGATTAAATATCTTTGATCAGATTGCAATGCAACGTAAAGCAAAGAAAGCTGATGCATTTTTATCAGCATTGATGTATGTACGTATGCGTTGCGTAATTAATTTATCTAGGTTGCACGCAGTGTCAATGACGCGTATGCAATCAGGTAGTGTGTTCAACATGAATGCGATTCAATAGCGTATTATAATCATGCAGGTTGCATACAATATTTGAACAAAGCGTCAGCCATGACAGTTACAACCCCAATATGAAATTTAGCAATAGTTATTTATTCAGGTGAGACCTAGATACAACAGATATGCAGTTTGCCGGTAAGATAAATGCTCAATTGGAGCGTAGTGTTACCACGCGCGTCTAACGGTACTTGCGCACACGCACGTCATTGAGACTGGCCACTCTAAATCCATTGTTTTACGAAAATTCATAAGCATTAGCTAACAGCCGTTAAAATGTCCTCGTTATAGACGATGAATATGGTTAACCGTCTTATTTTTTCTCCGGTATAACGGTAATTTTATTTCCAAACCGGTTATGTTGCTTATTTGGCAGTCGCCGTAAGTTTGCAGCAATTAAGGTTTTAATAAGCGAAGAAAGGAAACTTTGTTCGCTAAATATTATCCTTTCTTTACGTTACTCATCGGAGGAGACAATGAGAAACTTTTCACATCATTTTTATTGTTCGTTTCCTACTGCAGTGGGTATTGCTCATTTGTTTAAATTACCGCAGGCTTAATTATTTTTATCTCGACTACGGTGGTTTATTAAGTGGCCGTGTAGATTTATCTGGCCTGCTTTAAAAACATGTAAAGCACGGAACGTTAATTTGCTGGTTTCTGATTACTCACTGGAGCTTGAACTAATAATGATTCCCGGCATAGTAATATCTCGCTTATGTAGCTTATTGATGAAGATGAGAGATCTTCGGGAGATTTTTGCACGGAAGCGTGTAGAAACACTGTGATTACGAACTGTAAGTAGATGGAGAAAGATAGTATCCATCTTACCACATAGAAAATACAGGAAATCTGACACAGCCTTTACCAATTTTTTTTTTTGGTGGGAAATTATCAAATGACACCTCCAGTTGTGGGCGCAGCGTGAGAAAGTGTCAGACTCTTGCTGACTAAAACCCACCATGTTCCTTCTTAAGGTCTTTATGTACCAGGGCCGCGGTAACTCTTTCGAACAATCCTGCAGCCCCGGCAGGATTTGGCCACTGATATAGCCTTTACCTACCGTTTATTTTTATAAGGATGTCTTCTAAAAATACTTATAAAAAGTAGAGGTACCTGCTGGATTTAAAATCCTTTGTTGTCCGAGTTTTTTGTAGACACGACTAATCTCTGCTAACGTTGGCTAAGTCCATTATTAAAGGAGGTAGAAAAAAACAGGGCTAGCTAAACTATAGGTAAAGCTAAAATTCTAGCAAAAACGTAGTTTTTATTGAACATAAAATTATAGTTGCAATGTTCCCTAGTTTTTGATTTTTATGCAAATGAAGCTGCAAAATGGCTTAAACGGATTTAGTGTATTTTTTGTAAAAAGCAGTTTTCACGTTTTTCATTTCAACACGGACTTTGAATTTTCCAGCGACTGGTTCGCGACGACCGCGTCCAATGCCAGATATTTCTGACATGGCTGCATAAGCTGCATTTTGTCGTTGCAACTTGAAACTCTGCGGTCTGTCAGTCACGCGACGATGCAACTAATCCTCCCAGAAAATGAGCTAACCATTTGTTTTATATTGACATTCTTCATTTGTTTGAATTAGGAATCCGTGCGCATAAGCTTCGTTACAACCACAATTTCAGCCAGTCCTTGATGGATGCTAATTTGTATCGGGGACAACGATTTCTTTTTAATTACAACCAAATTGGTTAACCTAAAATTCTAAGTAATTGCAAAGGCAATCAATTAGCTAATTTGCGATGATCTTTGTTTAACGGACCAGAAACCTTTTGGTGTTTCTTTCGAAACAAGATTGATGTTTCGAAACTCAATAAAAACTAGTTTTGCCTCCGTCCCGACATAATGGTTGCAGGCTGCACAAAAAAACATGTGTTTGGAAACAAGTCGCCGGGATGCACAGACCTTACAAAGGAACACCTGTACCAGGTAGATTTAAAAATAAAACTTACCTAACTGGAGCAGGTTCTGTCCATAAAGGAACGCATCTTTGTGAATAATGTATGGATCACTTGCGTCGACACGTACCTATACATACAGCCAGTAGGCACACAGGTCTTGTCTATTCGCTTTGAATAATACACTCTTCATGGTAAAGAACTAAATAAAGGTCCATGTTCTACTTTTGAAGTTTTCTGAAGTAAACAAAGAAATAAAATAATATTTTATTACCCGCTTCAAGTGCTTACCGGATTCAAATCGTTCGCGGAGCTTAAAAAATATCCCTGAACTTTTCATAACTGGCATAAGAAAACATAGCGTGTTCGCTTGTTTTTACAATTTAATTTATTTGTGCCGAGGCAATTTTGTTCGGATGCAGCTTTGTAACGAATTATGTCATTATGTAGACAGGTGTAACATTGAGAACTCATACCTGTCTATAATTTAGTACATTATGGCTGACCTTGTTTGAAAAGAACTTACCACGGAGGAAGAAAAGATGAGCAGAGGTGCCATAAGGTAGATTTGTCGAACGCCTTATTCTAGGTCAAATAAGTACGGTGTTCGTGAGCTCTATAAAGCTGGCAGTACAAAGTGGGCAAAAATAAAAAAAAAAAGCTCAAAATTTGTTGCTAATTTGTTGCTAATTAGTTGCCAAATAATCGATTTTTTTGCTTTTGCCGATTTCGAGAAATCGTCAACAATGCTAGCTTCACCATAAGCTGGCATGGATTATAAGATAAAAGTAAAGGTAAAATAAACAAAATCACTACAAATTTGTTGCTAATTTGTTGCTGTATAACCAAAATAAATTTGAGTCCGCTCTTTTTTTTCCGCAGCGCAGCGGCCGGCAGCGGCCGGCAGCGGCCGTAATTGCAAGGGATTGAGCGCGAGCGCGGCGGGCCGCGCGGCGCCGCACCGCGTCGCTCTCGTACATTTTCCGTGCTCTTACGGCCGCTGCCGGCCGCTGCTCTTTCAGTGGGAATTGACCCTAAAAGGCCATTCCTGTAACTTCCCGCTAGATACATTAAGCGTTCGAATGTTGCCGTTTGTTGCGATGTTTTTAAGCTCGTCAATTTATGAGAGCTCAACAATTTGACTTGTGTGTTATTTTGAGCTCTCCTATTTATTTAGTTGCTGGTTCTCTAAGTGACATTAATCACCTCTGTGACGAGCAACAAATTCATTTCAACGTTTTTCACCGGAAAAATCGACATTCAAGCCAGCATGGCCGGTTTGTTAGTCACCGAAGTTCAAGACACCCGATCATCGGGTGTCTATTTAGTTGCTGGTTCTCCGATCGATGCCTAACAGTTCTGCGAAGAGCAACAAATTTATTTCCACGTTTTTCACCGGAAAAATCGACATTCAAGCCAGCATGGCCGGTTTGTTAGTCACCGAAGTTCAAGACACCCGATCGTCGGGTGTCTATTTAGTTGCTGGTTCTCTGAGAGACATTAATCACCTCTGTGACGAGCAACAAATTCATTTCAACGTTTTTCACCGGAAAAATCGACATTCAAGCTAGCATGGCCGGTTTGTTAGTCACCGAAGTTCAAGACACCCGATCGTCGGGTGTCTATTTAGTTGCTGGTTCTCTAAGTGACAAGGAACAGTTCTGTGACGAGCAACAAATTTATTTCATATTTTTTTCATGAAACAATTGACATTCAAGCGCGCAAAGCAAATAAAAATTTTCTATTTGAAAAAAAAAAAAAAATTTTTGCACCTCAAATTTATTTTGGTTATACAGCAACAAATTAGCAACAAATTTGTAGTGATTTTGTTTATTTTACCTTTACTTTTATCTTATAATCCATGCCAGCTTATGGTGAAGCTAGCATTGTTGACGATTTCTCGAAATCGGCAAAAGCAAAAAAATCGATTATTTGGCAACTAATTAGCAACAAATTTTGAGCTTTTTTTTTTAATTTTTGCCCACTTTGTACTGCCAGCTTTATAGAGCTGTGTTCGTGTACAAAACGATCTGTTAGTTGAGACACCAGTCAACGCATTTTGAATTTATAAAAAATGGTCGTGTTCTAAAGATGGTGTATAGCCAGTTAAGTAGCGCTCCTCGTCTCCCGAACACCCGCATTTTTTTATCGCTATTGTCTTAGGAGTATGGCTGGTATCTCCGCTAGTCATTTTGTTCTCCATGGAACTTCTAAACAAAAATACACATGTCAAACATAGCAACACGTGTATATTATCAGTATCTAATGTCCGTAAGCAAACCATATTAGGGTAACACACGTGTGTATTACAATCGAAGCTCATGCATTATGGTCGTAATCGCTTGGCGACCGATTGGCATTCCAATGGCTTCCTCGTCTCCAGTTAGCATGACAAACAAACATTGCCTTTACAATTTTAATGAGTATTTACTTCATCTGTACATAACACTACTTTAGAATCTGATCAACATAAGTAGCTAGGAACAACAAGATCTGTACAGACGTCAACCTACCTCTATCTGTCAAATTTCTTTGATAGATTTTCAACCTTATAACAATAGTGGAAGGTTAACGTTCGATTGGTAAATTTTGACAGGTTCAGGTAGGTTGACCAGCTGTACAGTAAACTGCACATTAGTGGTATCTGTCATGCACCTTTTTTTTTTTTTTTTAGCGACGTAAAATCATCAAATGACCCCTCCCGCTGTGGGTTAGCAGCGGTGAGGGAGTGTCAGACTCTTACTGACTAAAATCGTCGTGTTCCGTCATAGGCCTTTTATGTACCAGGGCCGCGGTATCTCTTTCGAACATCCCGCAGCCCCGGCAGGCCTTGGCCCTGCTGGGCCCCGCTGGGGTTACTGACATCTCTTTGAGGAGCGCGTGGAACAACGCGCGCCGTCGACACGGGTCTGTCGTCTAGAAAGACAGAGGGACGATGAGCCACCCGAACTCACCGCCCACAGACCCACGCCTACGGTGGCCGGGAGTCATCTCGCGACACCCGGCGCCCATGGTGTCTACCTGGTCCAGCGCGGCGGCCGGGATGAGAGGTGCGAACTCTCTGGCGTTCCGCCTCCTCCTTCTCGAGCATGACCGCTTCGCAGAAGGAGGCGACGGCATCCCATTCCCTCTCGCCCCGGACCATGGCCTGAACCAGGGCCGGACGCGAGAGGTCGCCGCCGCCCAAAGCCTCGACGAGGACCCGGCGGTGCCCTTCCCATGCGGGGCACACCTGGACTGTGTGGTCCACCGTGTCCTCGGGGCTGTCCGCACAATGGTGACACCCGGGCGCCTCCTCACGACCGATGCGGTGCAGGTACCTCCCGAAACAACCGTACTTTGTCCTTCCCAGGGATGACTGGACATTCCAACATCTGTCATGCACCTTAACTCAATATTAATAAGTACGATTTTCCTATAAAACTATTACCACTGACCTGAAGTTGACTGTACATAGGATAATCTAGTAGTGTGTTAGAAGAGCAAATAACTCGTAGGTGGTCATTCCTTCCCATAAGATAAGTGGCCAGGATGTTTGTCCTATTCATTATTATAGTTTACTCGAGGACTTTGCCCTACATATGATCAAGCGGTCTTTCTTAACGATTTATAAATGGCAGGCTGAATTTATGAACTTTGTCCTGCTGACATTAGTCGCTCGTGGCGCCATCTTGTCGTCAAATATGCTCTAAATAACGGCAGACACATTAGCGTAGACAATTACATGGTTTTTAATGAGAAGGCGAATATTATCTATGATAATATAATAAGGAGGAAACAGCTTTTTGATTGTGTGGACCCTACTCCAAAACTACTGAACCGATTTGAAAATTTATTTCACTATTTTTAAGCTACACTCTTCCCGAGTAATATAGACTATATTTTATCCCGGTACGTCCAATAGTGCCAGGGATGAAGCCGCGGGAAAACGTCTAGTTATTAATTAATATAAAGTCTGTACCCCTTTTGTTTCTTTAATGACGCATACAAAGTATCGGTTACATTGCAAGTAGGTTTCTGTCACAAAGAGGTATTATGATATTTGCATAAACAGAACTGTCTTAATGAAGCCACTTCTTGAATTAACTTGTTTTATAATAGGCACAATGTAGAGTAAATAATGTTGTGAAAACAATGGCTGTATTTTGCGGAAGACCTAATAAGGATAAAGTAAATAGTCCTGAAATGACTGATCAAGACTTAATGGTAGATTTTTATGATTATTATAGACCATATTTATTTACATATATGTAACGTTAATCGATGATATTCTGGTACCTTTTAAGTGTAGCTTTAATTTAGCTATAGGTTGCTTTTTGGTTATTTTGTCATTGAATTTTTCCACTCTTGTGATTATTAATAGTTTTGACGCAATTATTTTATTGTATATTAATACAAGTATTTTTAAGTTAAATGTATCGTTAAATATTTTGTGGGACAGCTGCCTATTTAATTTATTAAATACTGATATTATTGAATGTAACTAATTGCATGTGTAATGATAATAATTAAAGGTACTATTTTATACACGTAATTATGCATATAGAGCCATATTCAGGTTGTTCGAACGTTTGCCTTTCTAGTCCACACGCAAATTCATTGTGATAGGCTAATTAGTTCCTGGTTTATAATTAGTAATAAATTATTAATCAACCTCATATTAGTCAGGCTTAGCTTTTGTATTTGAAATTTTCCTAAACAAATGTTATTAATGTTAATAAACTCTAATTTAATATTATTTTATATGCAATCTAGCATAGCAAGCAACATAATAGCTAAAACGAAACCTATATCAATATTAAAAAGGATCAATGTCTGAATTAAAATTAATCCTTCTGCTTTTATCCCAATTTTATTTTGGTTATAGCATATTTTCTTCTATGGGTATTTCCTTCATGTCATTTTACTTTATTTCTAGCCATATCTTCTTTGGCACAATATATAAATCTATTAGATCGTTTCTTTGCTTGTAATGATATTCAATAATCGTGTATTAATGTAGGAATTAGTGGTTGAGTGCATGTCCTTACAACTGAGATGAAATTGGGTCATTTGGTCGGAGACGTCTGTAATCGATTTGCCGTCTCACTCTAATTATTTTGGTGTGAAACTGAAAGAATTTCGCGATTCCCTTTGAGAATATTTGTCTCTACACTATCTCAAATCTAACGAATATTTACTACCTAATTTTGTAACAGGTAATTTTTTTAAATTGGTTTGTTGACATGGACAACAAGAGTTTCTATAATTTTTCTATTGAGCTTGATTTACTTATTTATTGCAATAATTACATTGTGAAAATCTGTAATGAAAACTATCCGAATTACCTATCTCGTCAAATTATTCTGATAACATTAATAGACGCAATAACTACTACCTATAATAGAGAGAGATAAGTCACGTAACACAATAAGTTTGCCTATCTCTAAACTAAACACTTAATATTCTAGTCTAAATTATAAATGTATGTTAGATGAAATTCTAAATTATAAATGTGTAGAAGATTATCCACAAAACACACCACATTTGCCTTTACCTAACCTAGTAACAGGTCTTAGTCTAAGCGCGTCACAGGCATGGCAAACGGCGAGGGGAATTCATAGCAATTGGGTCAGAGTTGACCGACACAGACCGACTATTAATAGACTTCACGCTAATAGATTGGAAATGGACTTCAATTTATCAAAATGCAAATTTATTTGCTCGATTAAACTTGAGTCTTTCAAAAGTATTTAACAGTAACAACTAGCTTTGTTGGCGAAGTTTGAAAAGACGCTAGTTGAAGCGTCTCCGGCCGCCATTGCTCGGGCACGACTCTAGACTTTGTCCCGTGAACTGTACAGTTTTTAAACGTTCATTAAGTTATTTTGGTCTCTTTATGTTTCTGCTCAAATGCATCGACAATTCGTGTTGATCATTAGCAAAGTTGTTTGTGTAATAACATAATTTCACGCGACCTATTGCTGCGAGCCGTTTTAATTAAGCCGAGGAGTGATATAATACAGTTTAGCTACGTATGCAATATGTGTCTACCTTGCTTTCGTTATAAGATTTATTTGTTTGGAAAAATATTCAATAGCTTTGTCGACATCTCTTTTCTTTTATGTATGTGGCGAGTTGCTTCAATGTTTTATTTTGTAACTAGTGAATTATAAAGGAAACGCAACACGCAAAAAAATACACTGAAATAGTAGTGTTTTAATTAATAGCCGTTTAGCACGTAGTCCTCGCGATGACACACAATTTGTGTAGACATCGTCTACACCCGACACTCGGTGTCGAGTGTCCGTAACGAAAGTCTAACGAGCCAATTAGAACTTTTTATATTATACCTAGTTATCTGTCAAACCGTGAGAAGTAAACGTGAGGCGAGAACAAATGGTTCAATTCGAGACGCATTGCGTTACTGATAACGTATTATTGCACGATAAAGTCTGAGCTACATAGATAATTTTATTTTATCAGTCATAGATTTTTTTGAATGTGACCCGTTCCAATAACATGTCTGAAACGTTTTTAAAGCGCAAATATTTTGACAAGTTATCGACGATAATGCAAAATCAATGTAAAGAGACTTTGCTGAGCCAAGTCAAGTAGTCCTTAGGGAACTCCTAATCGAATTCAGCTTTATTTGGAGATCATTCTTATACAAGAGGAATGACGATGAAAAGAAATGTTGCTAAATTGAGACGAAACTTGAAGAAGCCACGAGAAAAACAGATTTACATTAAGCCAACGAAGCGTAATAATTTAGAATCTGCCAAAAATATTCAGAGCGCTTGTTGACTCCAGTATCTCAATTAGGGACGTTTGAAAGGAGTTCATTTATCGAACAGTTTGAGAGTATCTGTGCACGAGCGGACGTTGGGGTGGGCCTAATAAGGTACTTGTCGAAATGCGTAGCCATTACGTCGGGTAGACCCGACTGACGCGTAACTGGGTCACAGACGGGAGCAGGAGCGATCGATTGCACCAGCTTTACCAGATATCCAGTTGAGTCAAGTACTGCACTAATATTTTTTTACTCTGCCGTAGGAGTGTTTTGTAATGTATGCAACTGTGTTTGCTTATGTGTGTTGTGTTCGAGTTTTGAGTATGTACCATTGTGTGTTTCTGGGCTAACAAATGGATTATTTTGTTAATTATATTCGCCAGAAAAATTATGGTTATGTGTTTCATATTCAAGATATAAATAATGGCAGTATTAGAAGCCGTTTCTTTTGCATTGCTATTAGAAAACAATAGAAAATTATTGTACTGTACGTTTCTTTCCATTTACGACAGTCCAACGTCTCATTCGAGTATGAAAAGGCTGAAAACAAAAGAGAACTGCCCTCTCAAGTACCTGGTGTTGTTAATTTCCATCCCCTGGATTATTTGTTGCCTCTAGACGCGGCCTGTGTTTAATGAGAGCATTATTAATCAAAGGAACTTTGTTACACAACCACCATTTGTTAATTATGGCTCTTTGTTCAAGTTTCTACTGCTAATGCTACTTTATCTTCTGTAATGTCTAATTCTTTTCATTCTTTATCTTCTATGAAGTCCTATTCTTCTCAAATCTCTTCACGTTTAGCTTTGATATCATCCGATAGCAATATCTAACACGTACTTCTATTGGTACGAAAAACATTATCTCTTCGATAACCCAGTTCCCAAAAACGGTATTTGTAATGTAGATAGCTGGCAGCAGAATGTTTACTGCCCAGCCAATCTTGGTAATTGGTCAGGTATCTACCGTGTTCAGTCTAAGGGCCAGTTCAGACTAGCTGTCCTCAGACACAAGTGCTTGTAAGTGCTCTTCCCGTCTCGCAGTAACTGTTAACTTGTGGTCCGAGATGGAAACTGCAGCGATTGTTAACCAGACATCCTTTATTTCTCTAAGAGTATCTAGAATCGATTAAATGGTTTCCTGTCTTAGTCATGTACTCTATTGATGCCAAAGACAGTTGAATCACTCTTCATTCATGCATACGTGCATCGAGAATCACATGACTGATGCATCTGATATTTATTGTGAACTTGACTCATTGTCTGCAGTGCATTTCACAAAGATTTTACTAGTTGCAATTAAAAGAATACAGTTCTATTCTTGTAATATTCTTCTTTCAATTAACCTTTTGTTGTTACTAGTCGTGCTGTTCTCACCCTTGAAAAAGTTTGTATATTGCAAAAAATATTTAAAGTAATACATAATTATTTGACTTTATACATAACTTAAAAATATTTCAGTCCTAGTTATGCAACGGATACAGTATCCGCTCCAATGCATTGCACCAACACCTAAGGCGTTTGGAGAAACGCCAAGCCAAACTCACAATGCGCACGACGACTAAATACGAAACAATTATTATTTAAAAAATCCAACAATAGAAAGCAATCTTTTGTTACAATAATGAGATATGTGGAACTCTGAATACACAGGCCGGCCGTGATCGTGAACTCGATACGAACGAACATCAATGTCGAGCAAGTGGGTCGAAAATCTATTGATGGCCCTGATTTTTTGCAATAGGATGTAAGCACAACGTGATTTATACTAACAAAAAATTGTATGTAGAATCTAGGCCATTGTAATAAATGTTGTGTATAATTTTCGCTTCGATTCAAAGCTTAGAAACATAAATATAGATACGGTAGATCCGCCCTCACATCAGTGTTTGTTAACCAAAGTTTCTAATGCGAACAACTAGAAGAGATTTAACCATTATAAATGAGAATAGTTCTGATTTCACGGCAACTGAACATTTCAGCTAATGTTAGATTTAATAGTAGTTATAACCGACTGAAAACGCGACGAAATGGCTTTAATTTTCCGTCATTAAAATCATTCTTTTAGAATACCGACGTTGGAATGCTTTCGAGGAAAAATGTCACCTACTTTACTCATATCGCTAATGCTAGTTATTACTAACTTTCTATTTCACAATAACATTGCTAGAACAATCAGCGAGATCTTTGCATTCAGGGAACAAAAAACTATGACTCAGAAGAATTTATACGAAAAAACCTCATCTTAGATCCTATTAGAGAGGTACAAGATTTTTTTCGAGTGAATTGGCTTACTTTACGTCAGATATCGATTACTTAGCTCATTCTTATCAAAGTTTTTCATGATTTCATGAAACAGGTTTACACAATAATGGATTGCCTAGTCACAAGATTACCAACTCAGCTCAGCATCAGTGTTAGCAGTTTATTCTTAAACTGTTGCGGTAACTGATTGCGTATGCGCAAACAAAACGTTGGCGGATTTTTTTTATCTGTTTTTAATTTTAGAACGGCCTCCCACGGGCTAAGGAAAGTGGGTTAATGCCAAGCCCACACGACCTGTGGCCTGGTTGTCTGACATGACTCCTTACACTGTAACCTTTTTGTTTTTATCCAAAGTTAATTAAAAAAAAGTAAGAGTAAATTCAGGCACGGTGGAGTGATGACTTGCGCAAGACGGCTGGCAGGAGCTGGATGCGAGAAGCCGAAAATCGATCTCAGTGGCTGCACTTGGCGAGGCCTATGTCCAGCAGTGGACTGCGATAGGCTGATGATGATGATGATGAAGAGTAATTTCAGACGGGGGATTGAGGCCATTGGCAGAGATGGCTGATCGAATGTCGGCTTTTGTTAGTATATTTGTGTCGCTGACTGTTATTTCACACTGATTACGTTTTACCTGCATGCTATTACAATATGACTTATTCAGAGAAATGCTGATAGTAATTGGCTATTTATTGGCTTGATAACGTTAACTACAAAAATCCATATGGTAGGCTCTCAGCAGAACTGAGTAGTGCCTACTATTATTCCATGCATTTCCTTACACCTTATAAGACTTATAACCAGTTTGATATGTTCATTATAATACCTGTTATAGTAGTTTTCGCTAAATTATTCAATAATGATTATGATATTGTTAGCACGACGTTGTTTGCTGTAGAGAGCGTGTAAAGTAACTTTTAGTTGTTTCACAGATACAAAAACATTTTTATGAAAATTGGCAGTGAGCCGAAACGGACCGACAAAACAGTACGAGTTTTTTATCAATGTTAAACAAACGTACAACCTTAATTACAACGTACAGATTTTTTACTATTTTTCCTTTTACAATTAGTGGCATTTTTATATAAGCTCAGCTATTTTCTCGGGGTTTCCTGGTCTTCTTCTTCTTAATCGGACACTCTTGGCAGAGTGATAAAATATAGCCTACGTTACTTTACTTGGGAATAGTATAGCTTTCCAACTATGAATGAGAATTTTGCAATCGGCTCTATTGTTTGGGAACCTTTAGGATAAAAACGAACAAAAATAATGATCTTCTTTATTACATAGAAAGTTTAATTTTATTTTCATACACTTTTTTCTCACATCCGTCATCAAAATTGACATACCCACGTCATCAAAATTGACTATCTCGTTTAAACTATCAATACATACCGTCTTGCCCTATTTGTCTCAGGCCACGGAACGTACCAAACGGTACCAACTGCTTACCTAACGTTACACGTGTCACTGTCATATATTTTATTGTGTTCTACTATCGGATATACGTCAGTACATAAATTGTAAATCGGCGGATCCTGAAATGATGTCTAAAACGGTCTCTAGAGTAGACATCTTCGCATTGAAAGACTTTAACTGTTGGGTTTAATTATCTTATTTTAAGAGCTGATATTTCAATCATTAGTTAACTTCTATCTGAGGAATAAATATGGCGGTTTGACATATTTCCTTTACTGTCAAAACGTCAAATGTGTTCGGCAGTTAAAACTTTCTGGCGATTGAAAAATTTGCCCTTAAATAAATAACTAAGCAGTACATTTGTACTCTATTGTGTTAACTATGCCATTTCAAATTATTGTTTACAGTGTGTATGTGTACATACTTAAGTTATAAAATAAATACACATCTTTCTTATTCAATGCATCTAGCTCAAGGAAAAATATTTATACGTTACAGCAAAAATAATGTTTACCCAGCTCATTGTAGATATAGTACAACGATACCATACCACTTCTATGGATCGATAAAATTTTAAGATCTCGAAAGTTAAATCAAACGAAATCCTGCCCTGATTTCATTGAGTACTTCTTTACCGCATAATCTAATCAAATCGGCTTCCGATCCTTTAGACTGCCTCTCAAATCTAGGCCAAGACTGGTGTTCCACTAAGAGAAAAGAAATATCTATTCAAAGCAATTAATGATAGAGAGTTGGTATTAAAAAGTACCGTTATTACATCAAGTTTAGCGTGGGCTGGCCAAAACAATTTGAATCTTCGAGCTCATACTTCGAAGTTTGGCACAATTAGTTATTAATTTATTAGAGAGCTTATACGCCAACACTTCAGATAAACTGTATTTTGTAATTTATGAAATCCAATCGCTATATTTATTGTCTAAATGTGCAGAATGTATTCTCCAAAGAGGATTTCATATCATCATTGAACATTATATATTTCTACGCATAGACATCGGTCTCTCTTGACCCAAGTCCTGACTTACATCATTCCAAGAGACTTGTCTGGTTTGCCAAATACCAAAGATCTTTTCAACATCATCAATAAAACAGTATTATCCGTTGATTTACTCGAGAACATGATAAAAGCCGTTAATTACTGTGATCCCATTCCATCGCCACGTTTCACTGCTTCAATACATTTGAATCGACCACTAGAAACTTGTACAGTAATTATATTTAGCGTAAATTCGTATTGAATTCTTTATTTCCTACTTTAACATTGCTCGAAGCCGCCATTGGTCGGGGTTGTTAGCTCTCATTTCCAAAGGGTTTATTTTTGTTTTCTGGGTCATGATAATTAAAGCAAACGGCAGTTTTTATTGCGATCGTCTATAGAGGATTTTAGCCATATAATGCGGCTAAGAGGTTATCTTCATACGGCAATGTTGTATTAAGTATCACTTCCTATGCCTCTTTTATCTTAGCTTGACACTAATTTTGGTCTTCAAGGCAGATCTTTAGAACTTTCGACCCTGAATTCTCGACTTTAATCGATTACGCGTGATTTCATTCTTAGGCATCATTAATATTACATACGAGTATAGCATACAAACGATAGCATATTTCCTTATCTATATTTGGATACTAAAGGTTCGGGTTGTTTGTACCGTCAATAATTGAAAACTGCTTTGAACCATGATTTTATTATACCTATCCGTTCAGTCACGAACACTCAAGGTCTGAACTAAATGGGTAAGCAGAATTATGGTGAGGTACGGAGCAAAAAGTTGGAGGCAAAACGTAATTCCTTAGATTACAGCGAGTTACTTAAATGTTGCTTGAAGGCAACAATTGATTTCGGAAAATTAAACGGTTATGAAGTTTCTTTGAGAGTTTATTGCTATGAAGTAAGCCTTGTTAAACTGTTCGTGATTTAATATCTGAATGTTTTTTTTTTTCTTTGCACTTTTAGCAAAAAATGAGATAATAAATAACTTTGTGCAATTATCTGACCCTAGATAACTTCCTATATAAGTTCCACTTTTTTTCTCTCCGACCTTCTTCTAGGATAATTATAACTAAAATATAATTCGCAAAAACTTGCGAAGATAATTAATCAAACGACCTCCACCGCCGTTATCTCTAAATTCAATCACAAGCAAGTCATATCAGTTGAACAGTACAAAGTTCATGCAATAACTCAAACGTTCTTCAAATGATACGTTATTCCGATCACAATAGTTTCATTCACTTCTCAATTGAGCACTTGTCTGTCAGCTCAAATCAGGGAACATTCATACTTGGTCCTCCATCTCAATGTGGCTACCCTGCTACGGCAATTTCAACTCTATCCTTAAAGAACCAAGATTGAAATTCGTCTACAGCACCTTCTCGTGATGAAACCTCTATTGAGCGCAAGTCATGACCTGGGTAAAAGAGTCATATTTAATCAGAATCGATTACGCAAAGTTGATCGGACCCCTTGTCTTGTTGTCAAAACCCAGACAATGATTATCAGTAATGATTTCAAAAAAGATAAAACTTGAAGTGCTGTCAATATCAGATGGTTGAGTAAATTATTTCGTTGACAGACGTTCCTGATGTTGTACTAGTTGGAAAAGTTTTTGATTGAGTCGATTCTCAAGTCTAACGAAGTATTGTAAGTTTAGAGTCTTCTTCATTTGCTACAGATGTGTTTCTTGTAAGATAGCATTTGTTATGATTGCAAAACTTTATCTTTGCTACGTTTCAAAAAGAACTTTTGTGACAATTTATGCCCTAGACTAGACTGAGTCACATAAGTCCTCATGGTAAACGGCGTACATGGGCGTTGGACATGATCTTCAAAAAGGTCCTTCAAACCTTGGAGATACCGCATTAGTTCTTCTAACTTGTCATCATCATCCAGAATCTTGGTGGTATGCTTCTAGAGCACATAATAAAACTTGCTCCCGCTAGCGGGTTTACTTGATAATTTCATCATGTTTTAAAACAAACTTGCTACCTGAATCTTCAGTTTTATAATATACTAGCTTCTGCCAGCGGTTTCACCCGCATCCCGTGGGAACCTCTGCACGAACCCGGATAAAAAGTAGCCTATAGCCTTCCTCGATAAATGGGCTATCTAACACCGAAAGGATTGTTCAAATCGGACCAGTAGTTCCTGAGATTAGCGCGTTCAAACAAACAAACTCTTCAGCTTTATAATATTAGTATAGATGTACCTTTAAAAGACTATCTGAGAAGTCAGCCAAGCTGTTCGAACCAAGTGTTCTTCCGGCGATTGTGCTATCCTGCCGGAATGCACCGGACACGACAATCGCTTGGAATTGTCCGAGATAATTGTTTACTATTGTTTAGATATCCTGTTGGTGGCGTGGCTAAAGTGTAGTACCTAATGAAAATTTTACATTGATGATGTTATAAGAGGGTATGTCTTGTTTAGATTTTGCTTATAAAAAGATTTACGTTTGCAAAATAAAGTTTGTCTGATTTAATTATTTCAGTTTACAAGCTAACAGATGACACATCCAAATCGGTATTTATTACACATCCTCATATGCTAGATAATATTTTCTCTTTGCTGATACGATTTTAATGTATCTAGTATTTAGGATCATCATCATCCCCTGCCCTTATCCCATTTATTTTATGAAGTTGGTCAACTTTCTTGTTCATACTACTTACTGCCCACTTCTTAAAACTTAACGGTTTTTAACATGTGTAGAACTGTTTCCTCAAACAATTGACTCATTTAGAGATATACTTAAATAGTCTCCGAGGCCATAAAACCAAGGGGATTTGAACCCATCAAACATAAAAACTTTTATTCGGGTTATATTGGACGGCAAATAAAAGCAAATAAATTAATGGACGATCGTCAAAAAAACAATTTGACGTTTGTTTGACATGAGAGGTCATTGTGAATATGTACTTACTATTACAGAGGAAACGGATGTCGTTCTTTCCATACCCGTCTTCGAGGACATTGATCGATCGACATTTACATATATGAACTTCTTAGTCATAACAATAGAGTTTTTTTTTTACTTTTATAGACGGCCAGCAGCTTCCTAACCAGGAAATTGGGAATAAAACCTTTTTGGAACGAAAAGATTTGTATTTAAATGTGTAAAAAACAATTGAAGATTCTTACTTCTGCGTTTTGTACTTCTGTTACTGACATAATTTTATATTTGAACATGTCTAGTTATAGGTCAAAAAGTATAGGTGTTCAAAGCCTCTGATTTTATAGATTTAGTCGCTATGTAAAAGTATATTCGAAGTTCTACAAAGTCCGATTATTTTATTCACTCTGCGATTTTCACTACGGGTAATAAAAATCATTATTTATACTTGCGGAATCTTAAGTGTGTATTGTAGATGCTTACACGGTACAATTTCACTTCTTTCCGAGAGAGCGGTACTTTCAAGCGAAATATTATTAAACTTTGGATAAAATTCAAGTCATGTTTTTAGAAAGCGATCATCTGATGACTATGTTTAGGTACCTATAACTCTTGGTGAAGTCTGACTCCTTTCATAGGCGTCAGGGACAACAAAGGTCGAGCTAAAATGTTTGAGACCGCGCCCTTTTCGCACCACGTATTAATTAGGTTACGAGCGCGTAACTCCGATATTTTGGGCTATCCCACTATCTGGCCCGAGTAAATTTGCGTAAACATCCCTCAAAGGGTCTCTCGTTACAGCAATTATACGCATGACCCGTTTCGCCCTACAGCCTCAAAGTCTACCTACATAATATTATTCACTTAGAACCTATTAAAAGTGTATTAAGTTGCTCTGTAGCCGGAACACCTGACCGGAGGTCGTTAATCCAAGACTCGAAGGCTTTCGTCACGCGATTCGTTGACTACATCAGTTCTAATTTTGACCTGAAAAACAATGTTATTGGACTCATTTGACATCGCGAGGTCATTGGCCTTATACTTCACACTTTTGATATTTTTGTAGAAAAGATCACGCTGTATAGTGACTGACAGTCACGTCATAAGCAATAAGATTGATTAGTTTGTTCTGTGTGATAACGGCACGTAATCAAGGCTGTGTTTGATCAAGCACTGTTAACTTTCTACGCGATTTAAAAAGTTTTTCCTGTGTATTAGGTACCTTATAATTTGTCCATCAATACATTCCACTTAATGACACTTAAAATTGGTCAGACGTCTATAATTCAAGTGTAATTTGTCCATTTCTCTCAAATGACAGAGCATTTTGTAGTCAAATATACGTGAAATTCAGAATCTAGATCATTGCGCATAGCCGAGCCGACATTTCGCACTAGTGCACACCAGGGAAAGTGCTCAGCCACTCGGTCAATTATCATGTCCGTCCGAAAATGAATATATATCCAATACTCAGAATATATGTACGTAAATATATATAGGTATTTTAGTATTTTCGCCGCTTGTAATCACGAATAATGTACATGAAGTGTGTTTGACAAGCAATCAAGTGATTCATGATATATTAGAAACGTTAGCAACTGCAATAGGTATAAAAAACCATAGTATATTTTAGAAATCTAACTTATTTGTGTTCGATTTACTTTCAAGTATTTTTTTTTTCACAGTAACTTAGTTCAAAAGAATGATAGCAAAATTGCAATTTGCGTTTACCTTCTGCCGTCGTCAAAAACTCGAAACACATCGTAATCTGTGTAGCCATTATCGACGTCGGAGATGACAGATTTGCACTTGACCGCCTTTCAAATAAAGGCCAAGCTCGTTAGAACGCGTTAATAGAGAATCGTTTGAGCTCACTAAATTGTCTAGACTAGACATAAAGACGGGTACATATCTAGCTTACGCTACTTGTAATACATGACGTGGTGGGCTCCGCTTGGCTGGTTACACGCTCGCTGGGAGCTGTTTTGCTGAGAAACATGTATTTAAGGATACATTTATTTGCTGTGTCATGGGGTTTATTTTAGGGTCGCGAGTAGGCGCTTGACGCAAGTATCTTGTCTCAAAACTCCATGTAGGAGGCATATGTTCAGCTAAGACGTCCTACAGCTGGGATGATGATGGTGAAAATCATGGAGTTTGTATGGTCCGAAAAATGATATTAAAATACATAGACTGGTAAAAGTCAGCTACATAATATACTTATATTTATGTGCTACTGTATATTCACTAACTTTTACGTAGCCTATAACTAAAACAAAACACAAGCGTCACGCTTGACCAGACAAAAGCATGTCGTCACCGGTATTAACGCAACGTAAATATGTTTCATTAAGTACCTTCATTTAGATTCACATTAGATAACTTTAATAGTGCTTCAGCATTTGCGTTTATTGACAAAGTCTTTGCTATCTGACGGTGGTAATAGGGGCATAATGTGACCTTAGGAACTCATACTTCTTTAGCAGTCTGGATAACATCTCGTGTGCAGTTCCTCAATATGATATTAATGGTGGTATGTGCATCGTGGCTGTCGGTCAGATTCAGATAGCCTTTGGACAAAGAATCTTACTCATTAATTACTGTCCTTGTCATTGTTCATTCTTGTGATACACGAGCGTCGAGGTTCAAGGATTTTAGAGTTATCTTTTTTAATGGATTGGCTAGGCATTTCCTTTGTTTGGTGATGTAAATTTTCCATAGAATATTGGTGGGAAAATCGCTGGCCTAATTTATGTTTTAGCTATATATTTATCAGTAACTGTAGTCTTTTCTTCTCTCTTCATTTTTGCCAGTGAAATAATTGTTCACATACATTGTATAGTTTTCACACTTAAATCAATATTTTCATTGAAAAATGTTAATCTTCCTTATTCCGTTGCATAATTTTAATTTATCTATGATGTAATATCTGATTGTACTGACAGATTTATTTATTTGTTTCAGGTAAACACAATTTTTCATCTACAACCGAATTTCATAAAGACGTAAGTGACCTATGACGTCATACGATAGAAAAGTATCCTTTTGCCGCATAGACCTACGTACGTAA
This sequence comes from Helicoverpa armigera, assembly GCF_030705265.1. Taxonomy (NCBI): domain Eukaryota; kingdom Metazoa; phylum Arthropoda; class Insecta; order Lepidoptera; family Noctuidae; genus Helicoverpa; species Helicoverpa armigera. Next base: position 2,025,204 of record NC_087145.1, on the reverse strand, counting down.
ATATTGTAATAGGTCGTACATTTTCAGTCTAGACTAGTCCGTCGCCACGGTCTAGAATCTAGACTGAAGTGTACAATGCCTGTGCTACAATATGACTTGTTTCTAGAACAACTTAAGACAGTGACGTAGTTGTCAATTGTTTAACTTAGAATGCCTGACTGTAGGTTTTACTATCACTGTTTCTGCGGGTGGTAAAACAAGATGTATTGGTAATTTGTAGGATATTTGTATAAAGAATTCTTTGATTAGATGTCTATTAGTTTCGAAATTTCAAATATATACTTACGGTGGCTTACCCCATTCCAAAACCATTTCCAGTTGTCAAAACGCCGATTTGACAGTGTAAAGCTGGTTATGGTTTGGTTGTCAACTGGTTTGGAGCAAGTAGGTCTGGGAGTCTAACCTAGAAATACTCAATCGTTACTTAACTTAAATTTCACTGTCTTAAAAGTATTTCTGACGCAGGAATGATAGAGATAAAATGTTGTTTGAGTAGTCTTTAAAATAGAGTAGCGTTTTAGTATTCCCCCTGCTGGGCACAGGCCTCCTCTCACACGGAGAAGGATTGAGCTTTAATCACCACGCTTGCTCAATGCGGGTTGGTGATTCCAGACTATAGTGCAGCAGGTTTCCTCAAGATGTTTTCCTTCACCGTTTTAACAGTCTTTGGTGTCCAAGATGTACTTAGAAAGTACATACAAACTTAGTAAAGTTTCATGCTTACATACTTAAAGTTGCTTAGAAAACTTAAATTAATGAAGTTTTAATATATTTGTTCAAAACCACATTACAGTCGTACATGGCCATTCATAATTCCAATCAAAATATTATTTTACAATATTAGCATTAGCTTTTTGTGTTGTCGGTGCAAATGATTTAACTTTGAATTTGTGAATAAATATTTACTCGATGTTTAATGTTTGCTTAGTTAAGTAAATATACTCGTAAATGTGATTTCGTTAATTAGGTTTGCGTTTAAATACTTATTTATTTGTAACTTTTTTTATCGAAATTCAATTTTCCTTTTGTGTCTTCCAGCTGAATTACAGTTCGTCTTGAGGAGAAAAGAAGGTTAAAAAAATCCCGTATTGTTAAATTAGACATAGTTTTTACATAATAAATCCTTTTAGAGAAGTAACTTTTTTATTCATTACTTTAGGTTCTATAGATAACAAAGCAATGATATATTGTTAGTATGTATTATGTATCTCTACAGAACCCAACACCATCAAAATTTATAGCCCAAATAAATAATGTTAGTATCTAATTTATACCAGTCTAAAATATTGTTTGCTCTAGTTTTCGGCTTTATCTTAGTATCGATTAGCTAAACTATTGTGAAATGAACTGATTTTGCTAAGTAGTATAACGAGCTTATTTATAGATGGACGTAAGCGACATTGCGTAAGCCAGCGCGACATTTTCGGGTACAGAAATAGTGCGAGTACGGCCTATTTATTTGGTATACAGGGTTGCCAGATTATGTGAAATGTACAAAGGTGAAATCATTTATTAGGGTTCCGTAGCCAAAATGGCAAAAACGGAACCCTTATAGTTTCGTCATGTCCGTCTGTCCGTCTGTCCGTCTGTCCGTCTGTCCGTCTGTCCGTCTGTCACAGCCGATTTACTCGGAAACTATAAGTACTACAGTGATGAAATTTGATGGGAATATGTGTTGTATGAACCGCTACAAAAATATGACACTAAATAGTAAAAAAAAGAATTGGGGGTGGGGCCCCCCATACATGTAACTGAGGGATGAAATTTTTTTTTTCGATGTACATACCCGTGTGGGGTATCAATGGAAAGGTCTTTTAAAATGATATAAAGTTTTCTAAAAAACATTTTTCTTAAAGTGAACGGTTTTTGAGATATCAGCTCTCAAAGTCGTAAAAAGTATGTCCCCCCCCCTCTATTTTTATAACTACGGGGTATAAAATTCTAAAAAAAATAGAGGTGATGCATGCTAATTAACTCTTTCAACGATTTTTGGTTTGATCAAAGTATCTCTTATAGTTTTTGAGATAGGTTGATTTAACTGTAATTTACGGAACCCTTCGTGCACGAGTCCGACTCGCACTTGGCCGGTTTTTTTTATCAATGAGTGTCAGTCACTAATTTCTTGTCCTAAATAACTTGAACTAAAATATGTAAGTACAGTGTTAACAGAGATACTCGATAAACTGTAAGTCCCGGCTGTCATTTGAACGTATTTGGCAGTCGTTACGAGTAGTCAGAGAAACCAGCAAGTCTGACAACCAGTCTTACCAAGGTATTGGGTTGCCCGAGTAACTGGGTTGAGGAGGTCAGATAGGCAGTCGCTCCTTATAAAACACTGGTACTCAGCTTCACCCGATTAGACTGGAAGCCGACCCCAACATAGTTAGGAAAAGGCTAGGCAGATGATGATATTTACAGTGTTATACTTCGAATGAATGCCTAAAAGGTATTATTATCGTAGTTAAAGCTATAATATTGCTACCTTAATTATACAGTCATGGACACATAATTAAAGACACCCCCCGACTCGAAGTGAAATAAATAGTTATGGTACTGAAATGAGCTTAAGCACGGTATAAACTGTAGTGTAATAATTATTAAAATAAACATTACATTGTGTCCTTTAAATAAAGGACAAAAAATATTTTCTTTCTTTAATACTTCAGATATAAAGCTCTATGGGAAATGAACACTAACTTTTGTAGCTGATACTTGGCTGGTCAGCTAATTAAAGACAGTTAAAGCCCAGTTCAGAAAAAAAAACGAAAGATACAAATAGTTGCCATACTTTTTTTTAGAAGTGAGTAAAATACTTATGAAAACTCGAATTAGGTAATAATTTAGGTGTATTTCATAAAAAAAATTCATTTTAGTCCTATCAATAAGACTAGAACAAAAATTCTGGTAAGTAAAATGTTTTAGGCTTTTTATAATATTATATTTTGACATACGGATTTATTCATACCACTTGATCTATAGTAAGGACATGGTAATAAATTTATTATTAAAGATTTCTGATCAATGGCACTAAAAAAGGCATGGTTTGAGAACAACTCAAAACCGACCCCAAGGAAAACTTTCCGGCAAACGGACTTTAAGGCGGTGCTACAGGCAAATACTGAACCATGTACATGATTCGGTATTGGTTTTTTTGGGAGTCATCTGATGCTAAAAGGACGACAATTGTGTCTGCAGAACTTTTAGACTACAACCGGGTCGGGAAAAGTTGTAAGGCATGGGTATCGGAAGATGTTACTTTTGTAAAAGCACCGCGTGTCCATACTGTAGTTGGCTATTTCTATCAAATGTGAAAGGTGCAGTTAACAAGTGTTCAAAAATTTATTTTTTTTCTCATTAAACAAAGGGTATCGAAATTAGTCGCCTCCAAAACATGAGATGGAACCAAAATACACTAAGAAAGTTCTCAAACATAGGAGGCGAAAAAGTAATAGTGTGGGGCTTCTCTCCACTACTTGGTGTGGTGATCTTTTAGAAAGATATTATTAAAAATAGGCGAATTCAAGTACTATAATATTTTAGAAATAGCATTTTGTTATATGCTAAGCATAATTTACCGGTCCTTAGCGCTTTCCAAATAAGAAAAGTTCTGAAAAACACTGTGAGAGTAGTAAAAAGGACTCTTTGATCGAGCAACTTATGACGGTTTTGGTTTGGCCCATCGCAAATTTAATAGAAAAAAAAACTGGTGATCGGCCAGAAAACACAATGGCGATAAGTCATACATGAAACATTGATCAATTTTACACAGATTTTTATGAAGCATGGAAGAAAATTCCCGTAGCGACTTAAAACAAAACTGACCGCTTGAACGCTTAGGGATGTCGTGCTGTCATTGAGGTAAAAGGAAATAAACCAAATATTAGTACTCATTAGTATGCTTAGTTACAGTGTAGGGAATGTTGTTATAGAAAAGTACCATCAATAATATTAATAATTTGCATTTCTTCCTCTGAGCAAATGGACTGTCTTTTATTATATGGCCAGGCCACGTTATGGTTCATACCGCTCGAGATTCGGATAAAGCGAAAAAAAAACTTGTCGCGAAGGATCACTGAAGATAGTCTTTAGTTTTAATATTTCACAATGCCCTCTTAAATATTTTAAAATAGAAAATAAAGTTCCAGTAGCAATCAGAAAAAAGAAATACAGATGAAATGCGGCAGCAATTTAAGATTCCAACAGTGTCTTTAATTATGTGTCCATGACTGTATGCCTTTTAATAGAATCCCGTGTGACACCTTATGATGTTAATGACGGTACTCAATGTTGAGACCACACGCGCTATTGTATCGTAGGAGATCAAGTTTACATACATACATATATCTGCAGTTATACTAAGTATATGTCTATTGTTTTTGTAAAAAATCATTAAAAACAAAGGGTCTTGCATTTTTTAAAATAAAGAACACGTCTTTAATTTAAACATATTAGTAAAAACAACTCACTTGATATTGGGACCTGGGGATTCAAGAAAACCACTAAAGAACATAATAGCTATTATAATCCGGGTGTGAGAAGTAGAGCCCAGAATAACAGACTGATTGATCGATTTTTACAAGTGTGCTTCATGCACACCTTAAATCTGCTCTTCGGAGAGATTTTCTCTAAAATTCCTAATTACCCGAGAAACAACTCATAAAACCTAAACAACACCAAGTAATAATTTATATCAAAGTAGACAACTTGCGTGCCTAACCGTAGCGCTCACCCATTCTCTTTCTATTTTGAGTAATGGTGAACTGGTCCTATATGTCTTGTTCCAAGTGATGTTTGTCGCAATCTCAACAGGGACCCTGAATATTTATTTGTAATTAATTTTATAAGTTAATTCCGTTAAACTTGAGAAATTTTCTTTATATTATTTGTTAAGTAAGTTATATAAATGTCAGTGCAATTTGTTTTGTAGAAAGAACGGTTTCTTAATTGTAATTTTTCGTATTGAAGAACAAACATTTTTTTATTATGAAAGTTAAGTCTTAAATGAAGTTTCAGTGTTGGATTATTTATTTATTCATTAGGTACTTAGACGACTTATTCACTACCTATTTACAATAAAACGTAAGCTACACATGCATTTCTCGTTGTGATGAATAAATCTCTTTAAGAAGCTCACAGCACTTACAAATGTTGATTATGGTGTAAATGCAAACGTGCTAACGACCAAATTGAAATTAGCCAAAATCATTAGCAGATTTGATTAATTAGAAGTCAAACGTGTTTCCCTAAATTCATGTTGCTGTGTTACATAAAATTCGCGCAAATTACCCAACAGTCGGTATTGGAAAATGCAACGAAACGTTATCCGTAATTTGCAACGGTGAATGATTAATTAAAAACGAGAACGTGCTTGGCAGTATTGTAAAAAAATATGGCGAAGGAAATAATTCAATGTGACTTGGATCGCGATTTATGAATATTGTTTAAAAAAAATTGGTCAAATGCAAGTTGGACTTGCGCATGAAGGATTCCGTACCATCAGGTATCTATAAATGTATAAAAAAACTTTTTATTTTTTGGGAGCTTTTTTTATTTTAGGTTTCAATTTTAATTGTTCTTATAGCGGTAACAGAAATACACCATCTGTGAATATTTCAACTACTTAGCTATTTGCTTCATGAGATGCAGCCTGGCAACAGACGTACAGCGCAGTCTTAATAATAGGGTCCCGTCTTAACCTTTGAGTACGGATCCCTAAAAAATTTGTAATATGAAACGTTCTAGTGTCAAGCGGAGTTAGCGTGCAAATAGGACAGTTTATAATGTAGTATGTTATTATGAATGGTAGTTATAAATAGCTCAGAAGAGAGTGCGTGATTTGACTAATTTGTATCTTTCTGAGAAATTATGGGTGTGTACGTAGAAGACCTAGGTCTTTAGCATTGTCATTAAAGGATATTCAGACTTATTACTGCTTCGTTTACTTTCGGTTAGAATATTTACGACTTAAATATGACTTCAAAATACTCCAAAGCTATTATTATTCGTCAAAGTCAAAAGTTTAATGCCATACTAGCCGTTTCCTCGCGGTTTCACCCACGTCCCATTGGAACTATTGAGTTTTTAAAATTGGTACATTTTCGGAGGCTCTAGCTTTTATATAGATTGACCTGCTACATGTCCTTACTAAATGACTACCGAATGAAAACAACTACTCAACTTATCATTTAAGAGCCTCGAACCATAGACACATGATCAGACACCATAACCACCCCCACATCAAAAAGGATCATGTAACAAAAACATACACAACAAAATCGACAGCTTATCTGATCGTAATATATGTATTTATATAGTGATATCGACACACGCTCCTGACATTTACCACGCTGAAGATTGTGCCGACCTTTCGAGGACCCTTCAGATTCCCGTGCCTAAACGGCCCTACTATGAGAATCTTTATTTACACTACTAATGCTATAAAGAGGATATTTTTGTGCTAAAGGCTCCGAAACTACTGAACTGAATTGAAAAATTCTTTCACTGTTGAAAAGCTACACTCTTCCCGATTAAAATAGTAATTAATATTTCACAACATCTCATCAAACCTTTTTTTTATTTTAACGACGTCAAAAATCATCAAAAACCCCTCCCGCTGTGGGTTGGCAGCGGTGAGGGAGTGTCAGACTCTTACAGACTAAAAACCGTCGTGTTCCGTCATAGGCCTTATATGTAACAGGGCCGCGGTAAATCTTTCGAGCAACCCCTCAGCATCTCATCATACCTGCAGATTTAAAAATGTCAGTTTTTAAACAATATCATAAACTGATCATATGAAATGTTTTCGTAGACGTCAAATTGATAGCTCTTGTTTTAAAACATGTTTATGCCTCGGCTTTCGCTATAATTGATTACGACAGTTCACAAGTAACAGCGTGTTCACCATTTTGTCGGCTGCCTTAACAGTGTAACCAAACACCGCGACTAATCGTACTAGATCGTGCGTTAATCGCAGTTGCAGACGGACACGTAATTCCTATTAAACAGTGTTTCTAGTATCACATTTATTTGAAAAACTCTTTCAGTTTTACTTATCCCAACTGTCGAGGTAGGCTGTAGGATACTTCTATCCAGATATGCGGAATTATACTCACGGACCGAGGGGGAAACCGCTAGCAGAGGCTACTTAAACACCCCTACACATTTTAGGACCATAAGACCTTTTATGCAATATCATGTACTGATAAATATGAGAGGTTTTCAGACTTAAAATTGATAGGTCTTCTTTTGACAGTTCGTCATTTTGTCGGCTGCCTTAACAGTGTAACCAAACACCGCGACTAATCGCACTAGATCGTGCGTTTATCGCAGTTGCAGACGGACACGTAATTCCAATTAAACATTGTTTTAAGTGTCACATGTTAGAAGGGAAAGCATTGACGGTAATAATGGAGCTTGTTTATGTCACAAAGGATTAATATGGTGAAATTTTATGGTATCTTTACAAAAGCTGAAAAGAGTTTGTTCGAATCCGCTAAACTCGGGACCTACAGGACCGATTTGCAAATATGTGTCAGTGTTAGACAGTCAATTTAAGAGAAATTGAGGAAAGTAGATAAATAGGTATACTCTTTATTATGTACACCGATTAAAATACAACAAAACAAAATTAAATATGTTAAAGTCGGTGACGCAATGGGCGGTCTTATCGCTAAAAGCGATCCCTTACTCATAACCCCTGGATAGATTGCGACAAAAGGCTATGGAATAATTTTATCCGGGTAAGCAGAGTAGTTTTCACAGGACGCGGAAGAAACCAGTGGAAGCTAGTATTCCATAAAATCATATGGCCCGTGCTATCTCCATCAATCAAAATGTTGCAATTGTTTTAAATGGTACTACAGTGCATGTTACAAATAGTAAGTGCAGTCCAGTTCATGAGATGGCGTTCAATTGCTAGGGGCAATGTTATGCTATTGAGGCCAATCACAGAGTGTTTCATCCTTCAATGTTCATTACTTAAGTAACTAGTTGCAACTGATTGCTGTGGTACGACTGTGTTGGTCAACCCTATTTATTTGTTACTAACTGTTTCTTTGACATCTCAATTAAACTTTTTCCTAAACCCGGATAAAATATATAGCCTATGCCACCCGGGGATAGTGTGGTTTCAAAATAGTGAATAATTTTACAAATCTGTTCAGTAGTTTTGGAGGCTTTATGCTAGCCTGCCACGATAAATTTGCTATCTAACACTGACATATTTTGTTTTGAAGCGCACTAGTAGTTTCTGAGATTAGCTTGTTGAAACAAACTTTTAGTTTTTTTTTAATATAAGTATAGATTGTACATACAAGTATAGTTCTATTCTACAGTTTCTAGAACTCTTTAACTAAACCAAGCAATTTATACACTCTATTCATTAATCTACAACTAGAAGCAATAGTAGGGGTCATGCCACTAGAAAAGATTTCCGTCGTCCGCGATAAAGTCCGACATTTCGGTCATTTCGTCTAGATTCAGCACCTAGATATCACTAGCTCTTACATTATGTATTTCTAGCTCTATTTTCGTATATTACATAACGTCTATATGTTACAGCTCAATAAATTGTAGGTAATTATGTAAAAATATATTTTCATTAATATTCGGACTGAATACAAATCACCAGTAACAAATATGGTCTTTATAAATACTTGATATCTTGTTGTTTTATTACTTGAAGAAAAGTAATAATTTTAAGGTTTCGTAATTTTTACTTTTAACTGTAGGTATAGTGCATTTTGTTGCGGTTACCCAATTAAAATTAAATTTCATCTCGTTAATCTCCGCTTATTAGTTTTTTTCTCGAATTAATTGTTCAAATACAGCATTAAATATAGCGAAACATCTCGTAAAACCAGTTTGTCTTATCATATTTTTTATTGAGAAACTTTATATAAAAATGCATATAAATTCTATATTCTTATATACATTCTAAAGTAATAAAGTACATACAAACCATCAGACAAGTTCATTTTGTACATAAACTTTCACACTAAACCGCAAATTTTCCGTCACAATGCTTTACCAACTGTTTGTCTACAACTACGATTTTATCAGGCCTCTGTCACTCGACGTACTTGCGCGCGATAAATGCCTACCGCTCGCTGGGTTACCGGTAGCCCTACGCGGCTCAGGGCTTTCAATAGTCACACGCGCCGCGCGCGTTCCAATATTATTATTTTTATTTCGTGGCATGTTATGCTGTTGGTTTTGGGTAGTATTTAAACGCAAATCAAAAAATATCCTTTTTCTATGCAATAAGATTCTGAATTCCCATCAAAATTACTGATTGCACAGCAAAATATTCAACTCAAAATATCACTAAACACACTACAATTTATTTTCTCAGCGTACAGCGATTTTTCCTAGAGCAAAAGCTTTTTCATCAATGCACAGCTAATAATCTTAATGCACATTATACATGTTAACTCTTTTTCTTTTAAATATAGCTTCTATTTTTATATTATTTACAGCAGTTTTTCTGAATAAAACAGCATTTTATTAGTCACAGTCATCTTATTATTTATTAATTACCACATAATGAGATCAGCAAAAAAATATAAAATTAAATACAAAATTGTAATATATTGAATTATTAATAAGCGTCCACGCTTCCTTGTTTGCCCAATAGGCACTTTTTAGTCATTGTCAGTACTTCCTTTTGGCATACACTTCATATAAGTAGTCATTAAAAGGCAGAACTATCATATTTCAGAATGTTTCTAGTCAGAATCGTCTTTTGGCATAGTTTTGGAATTTTTATTTTCCTGTAAGAAGCATGCAAACAAGCCTGAAGCATGCAAGCAGGCATGCAGCATGTAATCAGGCATGCAACATGGAAGTAAGCATGCAACATGCAGCAATGCATGGCAGCATGGCTTCTGTCACGGCTCCGGCGCTTCGTGGCTCCGGCGGTCCCATGCGAGCTTATCGTCGCAGATGGTTGGTGAAACAATTTTTTTAAAACTACCTGCGCCTCAGCTCGCAGGCCGCCTCGCCCCTCCGCGCCTACGCGGTTTTGAATTGCACTCTAGGGGTAGGGCAAACAAGACTACGTGGAGTCGGTTTTGCAGCGATTCGTTTTCGTTACTTAGTTAGCTTCAATTTTTCAGTTAATTTGTTCTGCTTTTAGAAATAATGCAATGTGAAAGGATTTTTTTGTTATAATAATCATAAAATTTGCCGAGCATGGCTTCTTGAAAATTAAGACAAATATGATGAACAGGTTTTTTTGTACTTACTGGTTAATATGCGACTGGGATAGTTATTTTGCTATGAAATATGGAAAATTTGCTGTGCAGTCAGTATTTAATGCTTGCATGTAGTATTTTTGTACAAGAATAAATTTAACTGTATTGCATTATAAGAAAAAAGTAATGTCATATTGATGTATAATTTCGAATTATCTGCAGTTTGAGTTTTGTTAGACATTTAGGTTATTTGTAGCGAAGTAAGTTATTTGATGTAAAAAAGAATATAAATGATGAGTATTTATTGATAGGCAATTATTTATTTGATATGCAATTTATAATATCCCGTTGGTTTTTATTAGGTTTTTTTAAGCTACCTAACAAACTGATGGATTATTTGAGTTGTGTTGGTTTATATACGACTATTGAAAGATTTAGAAACATTTTATATTTATGAACTTATCTAGTAGGTAATTCTATTTTTTTTAAATAAATTAATACTTATCTACTTTATGATTTTAACAACAGAGATCATTAGGTACTTATTTTACTTTAGATACCTACTTAGTTATATTGTGAGTTTTGTAGATCAAAACACATCTCAAGTGTAAGTAGGTATAGTTCTGGTCCAACTTAATGACGACTCGGAACATTATGCGTGTCGCTACGCAGAAACTAATTTTAGGTATGTATCAACACTCGACGGAGTTGTACCATATGGAGCATGGCACTTGTGCTCGAAAAATAGTTGGAAACCGCCTTTGATTTCGACGGAAGCTTTACTTAAGTACTTACGCTTACGTATTAGGTAATATTTAGTAATATTTACCCATACTCCATTTTAGTAGGCAATACAATAGTTAACTAAAGAAAAATATTCTTGATATTACTTTTTATTTAAAAACTCAGTTTAAAAAAAGGCTATCTTAAAATAAGCGTAACTTTGTTTTCCTACTTTAATATTAATAAATTGTAAGAAGCAACCCTAAGCGCGGCCACGGCACGGTTGCGGTCACTGAACTGTGCGCTATCGCATTGGAATAACAATCAAGCGCTCGAACTTTTAAGGTTCATTTTATAACGCAGCTAGGAATTTGTAGGTAGTTGGGGAACTTGTAGGTGCTTATAACAGTAGGTATGGACTTTTTTGTATGGAGTGATTTATCTGTTACGTAGTAACTATTATATAATCTGTGATTTTATATTCACAACCACATAAAACTATAAAACTTCTACTTTTATAGTACCCGCACACTACAGACTGGCAATTTTTTACAGGTTGGCCATTTTTTTGTAAAGAAAATTTTGCTTCCAATCGAAGTTTTCTGTCGATCTGATACCGGTAATATACCTAATGTTTGTAATATGCGTGCTACCATTCATCTTCATACTGATTTATGAGCCCAAACAAACTATCGGCTGACTACAATTTATAGTGTGTCGGTACTCTTACTTGAAGAAACGAAGAAAACTAGAAAGGATTTTCCCACGTTTGACGCATTGGAACATGTCTAGTTTCCATAAACTGTGAACATCGTAGGTAGTTGGGGTAATTTAAACGCATATTTAATGCACTTTAAGTAGCTAATTTCTATGTGAGGAAACTTTTACTGATAGCAAGTGCTGAGAGCTAAGTAATACCTATTAAGAGATGACCAATCAAAGAAAATCTCTAGAACAGCGTTTATAAAAAATATTTGTTTTCTTATTCGCATTTTTTGAATAAGAATATTGAATAGATTAATAAAGGCACCCATGAGCCAAATGCTGGCAAATTAATTGGACAAAAGCGTAAAAATGAGCCACAACGATGGAAAATAATGTTTCAACGCCTCTTAGAAGAATTTAACACTCGCACGTCCCCCGAAGCCAAACCAATCCATAAACCACAAAATAACCAGATAAATCATCGACGAGGTCAAAAACTCTATCTCAAAACCAATATGTCAATGTTGTATCCAAAAAAAGTACTTAGCGATAACTATCAATCACGGAGTATGATCTATAGTATTATTTATATTATCTCCGTGCCCCATTCAGCTCGACCCGGGAGGTCAATGATAATATTGAAATACCTAATCGACTCTTCAAGCACTAGTTTGGAATATACTGCAAACTTTTAGTCGACCGATAGTTTGTTTGAAGTAAATCAGTATGTAGATGAATGGTAGTACGCACATTACAAAGACAGGTATTTAGCCGGTATCAGACCGACTGAAAACTTTGATTGGAATTATTATTCTTATAGCACACATAAATACATTTGACACACTGTAAACAGAGACAGTACAACGGCGAGCTTAACCCAGTATTGGGTTCTCTTACAGCCAACCTTAGAGTGAAAGAATCAAGATTTTCTTTTAATAAACTTTTTGTAAATCATTGCGCAAATGTCGGCCGACTGTTAAGTCTGCAGTGTGTGGGTAGCCTTAGGTTTTTAGGTTACAGTCGTGAATAATAGAATCTGTGTTATAAAAGCGAATGGATGAATATCTTTGGATGTAGGTAGATTTTGGATATAGTGTCCAGTCATCTTAGAGGTTTTTTCGGTTCGGAAATAATAGGCAATATTTCGGCATTTTCCAATCACATTTTGTAAGACATTTTAACATAGAGCATAGAATGGGTGGGATTATAAGGAAAAGCATAAGTCCACTACTACCTTACCTAGTGACTTTGTACGGACCAGCTGACTTTCATTTTCACAACCACGTTTCATATAAAATATTCAAAACAGTTATTTACGTAACTTCCAGCATTGAAAAGAACTAATCGACAAATCCATTAGTTTCCGAGCCTTTCATCTATCGATCAATATTCAACAATAAAAGATAGAAAATAAAAACATTCAGTTCATAAGTCCATGGTAATCAACGCTATACATAACTTGAAAAGACGTTACGTTTTCCATAGTTATGAAATGCCATCCATCGTGGACAGGCGAAAGTGTGGTGTGGTGACAAGCAAGAAATTTCTCTTTAACGACCTTCAAATATGAGTACATACTTGAATTCTCCATAATTTTTGTAGCGAACAGACAAGGTCAGTTGTTACGTAAGAATGAGTTGCGAACTTATCCATACTATCTATTTATGAATACCTATAATAAAGAAAAACGTTTTTTTGTTTGTTCGTTTGTACCCTAAAGACTTCGAAACTACTGAAGCGATCTTTCACTGTTGGAAAGCTACACTCTTCCTGAGTAACACAGGCTATAGTTTAACTCGGTTCTAGTAAATATTTAAATACAGTTTTACAGACAGCTCCATTTCCTACAATTGTATTTCTAGATAGGTGTTCAATTCACAGCTTTAATTAAATGTTCAGCACAAAACTTCTCAAAATTAGGACAGTATATAAACTGTCTGACCTTTCCAATGATTTGTTTGAGTATCCTCCGTTTTATAACTCAACTTTCTTCGATAAATCATTTAATAACTCACTTCGGTATATCATCAAGCTGAATCCTCAACCATAACCAATTAATTTTATATAAATATTGCGTTTGTGAAAGCTTCGAAATGTTCATTAATTTTAATGACTACTATTTCCGATTGTTTCAATTTTAACAAACACACAACACAAATCACTATTTAAATACATGTATTTGCAAACGCGACCAGAGCATATAATTTTGTGAAACGGTATATGCAGAAAGTCACTTCCTGAATAACAGTATTCATTAAGCATCACAAAAAAATCTACGGAAACATCTCTGAGTTGGTATTTCCTTTAATTAACTGGTTGAAAAACGTTTGGATACGTCCTGCATATTCCTTTATTAAAACCCTTGAGTTGGCTGTTTTATTGACCGGGTTTCTGAAGGCACGATAAACTGTAGGTCCAGTCTGTCATTTGAACATCTTTGGCAGTCGTTACGGGTAGTCAGAAGCCAATAAGTCTGACTACCAGTCTTACTTAAGGGTATTGGGTTGCCCGGGTAACTGGGTTAAGAAGGGCTGTCGCTCCATGTAAAACACTGGTACTCAGCTGCATCCGGTTAGACTAGAAGCCGACCCCAACATAGTTGGGAAAAGGCTGGGCAGATGAAGATATTCGTTGTTTTATTACTTGGTGCAACAAAGCTGCATTTAATTTCGAAGGTGCACCTGAACTGCTTTCATTGTTAATACCAGTAGCTTCTACCAACCAAAATCAAGCACATTAAGAACAATCTTTATTGTTATTGTCGTGTATATGAAAATATTATTTATTGGTGCTCAGATAAAAGCATATTTTGATCCATTCAATATGATTGGTACCAGACTTATTGTTCTTTTAAGTAGCTTTAACTTCTTTGTTAGATGTTTTCAATAAAGAATTTGCTTTTATTCACAAGTTACCTTCTCATAAATGAAATATTTTCCATTAATGAACTTCTTTGGCAGTCGTTACAAGTAGTCAGAAGTCTGACAATCAGTCTTACCCAGGAGTATTGGGTTTGAGGATGTCAGATAAGCAGTCGCTCCCTATAAAACACTGGTACTTAGCTGCATTCGGTTAGACTGGAAGCCGACCCCAACATAGTTGAGAAAAAGCTAGGCAGATGATGATGACTTGATGAAAATCCGTGTTTACAAAAAGCCTTTAAGTTGTAAAAACACCAATACCTTTATTTGGTTACTCAACGTTATTCAACATTGTATCGTTCTGCAATTAAAAACTCATGTTCAACAGCATCAAATAAAACACAAACCAGCCAAAATCGATATTAAAAACATCGACAATGTTTTTCGATGTGTCAGTACGTGATTCAAAGCTGATGTTTATCATTGGTTTTAGTCAGAAATAAATATACCGTTATGCACTTGTATGTATGTTTGACATGATGGTTTTATTTTGTGAACGATCCACTGCAACTGTATCTGTTCTTTGCAGAGTATTTTGATGGCTTTTTGGCGAAACTGTATCATTTGAGTCGGACAGGACTTAACATTGATGAAGGCTACTTTTTAACCGACTTCCCAAAAAACGGAGGTTCTCAATTCGACCGTATTTTTTGAGATTTGATTGTTTGTTCGTCCATTCACGGATAGAGCGAAGTAGAGAAAAAAAAATTCTGTGCTCTGACAATAAAAGTCTGAAAAAGATGATCAATGTCTGTACAATAAATCCCGTGTTGAAAGGATCCTGAACGGAATATTCGCTAAGTAACTATAGTTACTTAATAACAATAGTTTAACTACTTGTTCACGAACTTTTATAAACTTCACTATACCTGAACATACCTAAGCAATTAACGTTACAATATCAAGTATTAACAAAGAAAATTACTTCAGTAACACCTCCACTTAGTTTAGAAATTAAACCTGGTGTACTTACTGTATTATTATCATGTATTTATCTCGCCCTTAATACTTACGTAGTTAAGTATAGGTAGCCTCGCAACGCAGGAAGTCTTAATTGTAGCCAGTTTAATTAAACCAGTTTAAGGCGAGGAAGTGGTCAACAATAATTCCATAACCGGCACGCGCATCTAAGGCGCCAAAAGGGGTCGGAGCGTCTGAGCGGGGCGAGGATAACAATACGCGCGCTAGCTTATAACTAAAAGTCGTAAGCGACAAAATGGTTTTGTAATTTTAATATTTAGAAATGATAATTTAATAAAAATTCCTACTACCATTTTAAAGAGTATGTATATACTCAACTACTAAAAAAGTTAAGAGGCTTAAATCGGTCCCGTTTGCCCATAATATGTGAATCTCTTTTTAAAAAGAGGTATGTTTGATATATTTTTCTCTGTTATAAAAGTTACCTAATCATGTTTCTACAACTAACAAAATAAGGCTTATATCATGAACTTTCAGGTAACCAAGTTGTATTTTGATCCGTTTTGTATTTACTGAGAAAAATTGACATCCTTGGCGCCAAAAATTCCAATTCGTCCTCTTAAGGAGAACATATCTTTGTTCTGTAGCCTCAGTTTTTGCCACGTTTTCATATTGGAATAATTACATAGTGTCGTGAACGTACATTTTATGCTAACCAGATTGAGGTCAGTGACACAATTCTGCAAGAAAAAAATCTGCAATTGTAAAACAATTTTGCTATGAGTCATCGTTTTTCGAACATTATTCAAATGCAGTTTCCTCGTACGGTAGACCGCACATCAGTGGTAACTGTCATGCACCTTAACTCATTAGTAATAAGTACGATTTTCCTATAAAACTGTTACCACTGACCTGAAGTTGACTGTACAATACCTCAATATTTTCACATAAGATTTGGTTTACATTCTAACTCATATTTCATCTCGAAAGTGCTCTATATACGTTCCGCGAAATATTGCAGATAAAAAGAAACTGCGCGATTGATCACTCTATACGCAAAACGGTTTATCGAAACGATCATTTCAACGCTTGGGGGAACATGGCGTGAAAGTAAATAGCACCATGTATGTTATGGTCACATTTTCCATAAACACGTTGACACCACAGAGTTTTCACTGGAGGACAAAGCATGGTGTTATATGGGGACTTTCATAAAAGTATACAAGGTTGACAAAATTATATCCGGTTTGCGCAATGTTCATGAGACCAAATCATCTGAATGAATGTATTGTGCTCCGCGTAGAAAGTGGGCGGTTTATCGTGGCAACTTGATATAAGGAGGCGTTTTTTTTTGTCAGTAGTCTACTGCAGATATCCTAAAAGTCCGGCTGTAGAAGGGTTAAAGAAAACAAGGGCGAAATTTTGATCATTGTTCCAACTCCATCAAATGTGTCGATTCACTGAACACGTTTGAATAAATTATTATACTCGGGCCAACGGCGAGACGGCCAGAAAATCGTTTTCATCATATTCACAATGTTCCCTCTACCCTTGGTTTTGAATGAAATTACCCTAGTTGAGTTTTTCTATACCTACACTACGTATATGAGTAACATGAGCTGCCTATATTAAGGACCGACTTAGCGAGTTGCTGGCGTGAATTACCTTTACATCCACGATGAAATTGCCGGAGCGAGCGCAACAGAGCGACGGAACTTAAGTTTTTCGCTCCCAACTCTATTATAACGATGCACGCTCCACACAGCATGCTTCACCCCACTCTAGATCTTATCTCCTCCACATAAAGGCGAATCTCCAATAAATTACAACGCAGCTGGTGTCGATTGCTTTTCACGCTGTACGGAATATGATTTCATCCGAGCGCAGGGAAAGCAGTGGAGTATTGCTTTCGCGTTATAAATGTATAAAAACGTTGACCTGAAATTAAAGATACGTCTGACTTTGCTTTGAAAACTCCGTGCAACACGGCAAATGCATGCGATGTTATCTTAATGAATTTTAATATTATTTTGAAAACGTAACTGTTTGATTAACACACACATTCTTTAGCCGATGGAGCGGAAACGCGCAACGTTTAAACAAAAACTGCATAACTGATGCAATCTGAAGACTTGATCTAATTTATTCCGCGATTTTGTTGATATAAAAAGGTAATCCGCACATGATTGTGTATAGTGTAGATACAGAAATCGGGATACATTGAAAGCCATGAATATGTATGGTGGTAACAACGGAAAAATGTTAATGTTCAACGCCAGACTATGGTCATCGATCCGTGACTCGTCTGTTAGAATTTAGATGTGGTTTTATTTCAATAATTACTATACTTAGGTGGAAGACTGACGACTTTTGTTTGATAGTTAACCTTTGCTCTGTTTCGTGGTATTCCAATTTATTTTTTGTTAGGGACATTTGGCAAAAAAAAGGACCTGGTTGATAGTAAAAAACATCGAATGAAACTGTTCTAAGATCATCACGATATTAATGCAACACCATATCATAGAATATAATAGATATAGAAATTCGTGATGGTGAAACGAGATTGAGCACATCTGGTATTCAAACTGGGCACGAATTGCAGATAACGCTTCTCCCAGCCATTGAATATTACATCTACACAGAAATACTTAAACAACCGCCATATTTACGAGACCCATCTCACAAGGTCAAACCTTTCATGATTTATTGAGGCGAAATTATGAAAACAGGGCTTTTTGAAAATTCTTTACTCAAAAATGAAGACAGGAATACAAAAGGTGGATTTTAGATGAGTTGTTTTGATAATAAATAATAATATAACAATAACAATATGAAAACAATGATATCACGCGATATCTGAAACGTGATACTTTATCTGTTATCAAAGATTTGGGCCATGTACGATAGATATTTGTTGAATTGTATTTTGTTGATTTTATACTGTAACATTATCTTTCTTGATCGTACAGCAATCTGACATGGTTTTATTTGAGTTTGAACTATTTAACTAAACTACTAACTATAACTAAACTTTGCTTTCCAAAAATGGATTTTAACGTCAACACAACACAAGCCAAAAACAATATCGTTTTAATACAAGTGAAGCAACGTGTGCATGCATAAGTATGCATTAAGTTATATAACTTCGCAAACAGTAGCGCGCCAAAAAGATCTGAAATTAAAATACTTCCGAAGATCGCAAGTGCAGGTTTTTCGACTGGAAATAAATAGTTTTAAAAGTAAATTACATTATATTACTAGATGTTACCTACCGTTTTACCCTCATCATCATCAGCTTTTGTATCGTCCCACTGCTGGTCACAGGCCTCCTCTCACACAGAGAAGGATTGAGCGTTAACCACCACGCTTGCTCAATGCGGGTTGGTGATTTCAAATCATTTGAAGTAATTAAATCGGTTCTGTTGTTTCGGAGCCTTATGGTACATATAAAATTTTCCTCTTTATAATATTAGTTTTAATGAAGCTAATATACCTCTCTCGCCCTCTAATGTCCAGATAAAGTTACCTGACAAATAGGTGTCATAATTATAATTTGCGAGCCTTTTATAGCATGAAGGTTGCTAAGTAAATTAATATTTTAGCTCATTTTGCAATTTGATCTTAAGTACTAGGAATTATATTTATTGGTAGGCCATGGTCATTTATTTTTGCACAGTTATTTACAATTTGATTATTGTTTTACTTATGTAATCAAGCTCTTTTCGAAATCTAATGAAAAATAATCATACGTAACACGTTTTCTCGAATTTAATCAAATCGGATTTGATATGATTAATTTGAACAGATGTTATTGCCTCCCATAGGATTCGTTGGAAGCGGATTAAATTACACAGAATTTGATGTGAATCCATACGAATTTTACATTAAGATTATTGACTTGTAAACATGTGTAGTCTAATGCAAAAACATGAAACTGAATAGCACCATGTAGGTACTCTCTCTCTTTCCTGCTATGCATCCCACATGGTGGTGGGGTCAGCTTTCCTTATTTTTCTTCTCCACTTCGCTCTATCCGTGACGTCGCTCTCGGATACCTGGCACTCTTTCAAGTCTTTCGACACTACGTCCCGCCATCTGGTCTTGGGGCGCCCTCTCGATCTTCGACCGGGGATGGAAAGTTGCAGAGCCAAATTTCCCACGTAATCAGGTGGTCTCTTTACGTGGCCATACCACCGTAGCCGATTTTCCTGCAACTTATCTGCGACATCACGCACCCCTAAACTTCCTCGCACGTATTCATTACGAATACGATCGAGCCTAGTGACGCCGCACATCCTCCTCAGCATCTTCATTTCGGCAACCTGGATGGTATGAATAGCACCATGTACAGTTGCACCAAATATCTTTGCAATTCTGAAATTAGCCGTTAGACTCCCTGCGCATTTGTCTGTACAGCTATTGTCCGAAGTTTGCCACACAACTGTACTGCTCAGTCTAATGCAAAACAACATGAAGTTAAACAATACCATGTACAGTTGCACCAAATATCTTTGCAATCCTGAAATTAGCCGTTAGACTCCCTGCGCATTTGTCTGTACAGCTATTGTCCGAAGTTTGCCACACAACTGTACTGCTCAGTCTAATGCAAAACAACATGAAGTTAAACAATACCATGTACAGTTGCACCAAATATCTTTGCAATCCTGAAATTAGCCGTTAGACTCCCTGCGCATTTGTCTGTACAGCTATTGTCCGAAGTTTGCCACACAACTGTACTGCACAGTCTAATGCAAAACAACATGAAGTTAAACAATACCATGTACAGTTGCACCAAATATCTTTGCAATCCTGAAGTAGCCGATAGACTCCTTGCGCATCTGTCCGTACAGCTATTGTCCGAAGTTCGCCACACAACTGTACTGCTCATACTTGTAGCATCAAACGACGAACTTTAGAACTGCAAAGTTATTTACCACCGTAGTACATATTACATTACAACAAACAGATAAAACAGGTGCACCTGTCACAGATAACATAACTATGACACACAGAGATAAGCGTTGATTGCGGATACATAACTACATAACTACGTAGATAGGTCATGCATACTGCATACTGCATACTTTATGCGTGCATTGGCACCACACATACATATGTCTTAATTACTCATTAATGACTAATTCGGAAGCTAAGTGATTTCCTGCCAAGATTACTAACTTCCTGTTATGTATAGAAGATGTGGCAGAAGCAAGTTCTCTGTTTTTTTTGGTCAAATAGTAAGCATTGCTACCCAACGTGGTAATGCTGCCAGCCTCTTGGGTACACTCCCGGTGGGCAGCGATAAGGAGTTTTTAAATATTATTAATTATATTTATTTTATTTGAAATAGTAGTTTCTTATATAAAGTACATAAAGTTGTTTGCTAAAGTGTTGTTTTTTTTATTTCAGGTAAGCTTATGAGAGCTCTTTCGAAACCTCAAGCTAGTTGCACGGTTCCAAAGAGTGGGTCTCATGGAGAAGAACAGTCAAGAATAAGTAAAAGCCATAGACTATGTAAGTTATGAATTTCAATACCCTATCCACCGAGACTAGTCGTTAGGGAATACATAGGAATATAAATATTGTATGTAATTGGTCAGCTATGACTATCAAATGCATGGTATTGAATATTGTGCTGTACAAATCTGATTAAGTACTGAGTACTGTTTAAGGTAAATTGATTCGAATAATAAATATTTACCTACAGAACTTTATTTTATAGCTCTATTTAGTATGAAAATATTTGTTTAGATATTTTCCTGAATACGTACATATGTCAGGTTCAATAGGATTGCTGCTTGATTGTACTTAAATGAGAACAAAAAGAATATTTATGTATTAATAGTTTACTAAGCACATAACACCAATGAGATCAGATATCCATTACAATGTTCTAATAACCTCGATAGTAATTACGTTTTTTGTTATAGCTGCCAATTCTTTCTACTAAGTGATTAATGCTTGATTTTCCTTGTAAAAGTGACTGACAAGGCCTATGTCGAATTGTTGTTTTTTTTGTTGTTTTAAGATTGTATTCTTAATTGTTTGTTGAAGTTTGTTGGTCAAGTTCATTTTAGACACGATGGTTTGGTGTTTCTTTTTGTAAGCAGGACAAATTGATGGTTTTAGTTCGGATGTAGATTCTATGGTACACAATTAGGTACCTAATTCTGGATGTGGTTCACTGCAGTTATTGCTAATTGTTTCAGTAAGTTTAGTATCATAATAAAAAGAAAATTTTATGATATGTTTTACATATTGAATTGACCCGGATCTAATAATTTCCGGAAATATAATGACGTAAATGGGCAACAAAATTTCAAAGAATCCTTAAACCGCACCTATGTCTCATTTGGCCTCATTAGCCTTAAATAAAATGCACTCAAAACAATTAGTAATACAAGAAATGACTAACAAATTGACTCGAGTATTATATGAGCTAAGCAAATATTCCTTGTACAACACTGATTAATAATTACCAGAAAGATAAAGAATCAAATAAGGCGCCGGATTTCGGTACTTTATCAGTACTAGGAAGTTTTAATCCTATGGTTCGCTCTTCAGCGGTACAGACTATCTTGATAACTGGCTACCGATTGCGTATTTCAAAGTACATTGTACGTCTCTTTTAATTTGTTATCAAATATTGATACATATTAGTCTTACTAAGGGGTATCGGGTTTGCTCGGGAAACTGGGTTGAGGAAGTCGCTTTATGTAGGACGTTGGTACTCAGCTGCATCTGGTTAGACTGGAAGCTGACCCCAACATAGTTGAGAAAAGGCTAGACAGATGATACATACTTATTAATACTTATGTAAATTCAGCATTTTCATAATGCAAACTAAAAACATGACGTGACCGATACAACAAAAGCAAAACCATTTAAATATTATTCAAATAAACACGTAACCAGGTTGTTTCAGATTCCTCAAACTCCACATTTGTGCATATTACATAATTCAGCTAAGTTAGGAAGTCGCCACGCTACTTATACGGAATAATGCTAACAATACAATATTTTCAATATAATTATGTAGGTTAGGTAACAAAACAAAATAGGAAATAGGTAGATACCAAAACGTTTGTGTTCGTCGATATCTGAACCGCACCAAGATAACCGTTTGCGATAAAATTTTATTACATTTCGTGACACAATTCCTTTAACATCCATCTATAAACTTAATCAATAACTCGACCATGCTTTATTCACTAACAGACTCGTTCTCAATTACCGTCGCTTCCAAATCCTCTGACCTTTCATTAAAGGCTTAATTCTCATTGTAATCTCATAATCTGCCTAACATGGCGAGCAGGCAATTTGATGTCGCGACTGCCCAAAACTGGGCCAAAACAACGGGCCTTTTGATCCTCGACTCTGAATCATTTGCGAGTACACCCACATTTGCAGTCCACTGTCCTCATTGCGAGAACGTTGGCCCAATCAATTCGTCATTACAATCGCAAGCGTGCGAATAAAAAATGACACCTACAACAGCCGAATTTGGCGCGAAGAAAAACAATGGCGGCCATAACGGAGTGCGCATTGTGCGGGAAACCAGAATATGTGTCAGCTTTGTGTCATGTTAAACATGTCGTCTAGTCCGCTCTCAGTTTTGGGCGGGTCGTTAAACCCGACATTTAACAACTGAGCAATTAACATTTTAAAAATTGGTACCGTTTGAAGAATTGTGTCAACTCCGATACAATGACTGAACATGTGTGTTTGTCTTGACGTATGACGTTCACAGCCTTTGTCCTAATATTGCGTATATATTGACGCTGTGTCGTCGCAATTTCTCGATCTACTAAATCTCACTTTCACATAACATAAAGTAGTTTGGGAAATGAAATTTATATCGCTATCAATATAATACGACATGAAACGCCTACAAACGGATCTTGCGCAGGAAATGAAGTCAGATTTATTTAATTACATCGTAATTTTGTTCGGGAATAAAAACGCTCGTAAACGGAGTCCGTAATGTCAAAAGTGAGGATGGATTGGGAAATGTTTGCTTTTTATCTTGAGGAAAGTGGCGTCTGCTACAGTCAGGCTCTTTGATACGCTATCTTTTGTGTTATCGGTGGACCAATAGATGTACCATTATTTGTTATTGATATTTCCTCCAGCAACTGTTTAAAGTATATCAACAAACACGACTCTTACTGCATCATCTTCATCTCAAATTAATTCCATACAATTTGAAGTCAAAAACCTCTCATGCGCATTTACAACGCTATGATTAAGAAGGCGTGAAGGATCAGTTTTACCGTACCACAGATAAATTATCCTGTATTACAGCTTAATTGCATCCGACGCTAAAATGGCGGCGAGAGCCGTTAAACAAAACTTCTTGGAAGACGAATGCAGTGTAAGTAACGGTAAAAATGTGCGCTTGCGACGATCCACGCATGCAGAGTGCCCGCCTCAGGATAACACAGTATTTGCATCGTTATAGCTCGTAAAATGTACGCCCAGATGTATCTTAACGCGACACGCATGTTAAAAGCCATTTTTTCTAAGTTTTCGTCGTAGAAACTGTTTTGTAATCTGTGCTTTGGTGCTTGATAACATCGGCTAACCTAAAACATTTGATGAATATTTTACATTTACAACAAATGCATTAGATCTTATTGTTTTAGAACACAGTCTTCTATTTATTCACAAACGCTTGATCGATAATAAAGATAGATAAACGTTTGAATTGACGTTTGTAGATGTTCAATACATATTTATTGCTCCATAGTGTAGGTAAGATGCGCACGAGTTGCTCAACAGTGCGAATATCCGTAAGGTCAACGCACCGGACACATAAAATGGCGCCAAGAGTAAATACAAAATATGTTGATAGCTTTATTTTTATCTTGACAAGTTATCTATTGAAAAATATATGACGAAAGATGAAATTATGACGTTATCGATAAAACAATTATTTATAGGTATGAGTGCAAAAAGCTTTCTCAGGAAATGTTAGAAAAACGAGAATTTCCTACGATGCTAATCTAGTGTTATTGTTTTATAATGTGAAGTGCGTCACTAAGGTCTGACGTTTAATCTGCAGTCACAATCGGCAGTTAACCTAGTCAATCATAGAAGTCGGTGACCCGGGCAATGGCCACATGGCAAACGCAATTTGAATGTCGCTAAACACGCACATGAGCTTAATATTTTGTTCTAAAGCCAATTTATAGAGTTTCTCTAATCATTGAACTGTTATTTTCTAAGCTTTCGATTTCCTCGTCTATACTTAACCTGCCCTTTTCACGATTTATATTCCAAAGTATTTCACGCCTTTGTGCTTCACAAAATTATTTTTTCTCGTTTTCTTTTTTATCTCATTGGATGATCAAAAGGATTTTTTTACACGTTCCAACTCAGTCGGGACCATTACCGTAACTGAAATATTTAAGGAGCGTCAAAACAGGTAATTTGTACGCCAGTCCATATTTCAAAACATACATACATAATTCAGTTGTTATCTACGATCGAGGGGTATATTGGATGGATGCTACATTCTAGCGGCTTTTGCGCTTTTCAGCGGTAATCACAAACTGTTAAACGTTGGACAAAGGTCGTGGTGTGCAGAATCAAGTGTTGCTTAGCACGCAACTGTGGTAGAATGGTCTAATGGACAGTTTCTTAGTTCTGTTTGATTTTAAGAAGTCACGTATAGAGGAGGTACTCACGATAGTTCTCTTAAAATATCTAAAAATCTCAAAATATTATATATTGAGTTGCTAGGGTGAGAGGAGGCTTGTGCCCAGCAGTGGGACGATACATTGGCTGTAACAGTAACAACAGGGTAAATGGGTTGAGGAGATCAGACAAGCAGTCGCTCCTTGTAAAACACTGGCACTTAGCTGCATTCGACCACAACATACATAGTTGGGCTCTGAAAGGCTCTTAAGATGATGATAAAATCTAATAACTTAGAACATGTATGTACGACAAACAAAACTCACTCAAAACTCGTTGGCAACATTACCATGTCTACTAGTTTCCAATTTACATAAAAACCTTGACTACCGTGCTTTGTCTGTGGCTAATTCCGTATACAGCTAGTGAGTCACCAAGTGACTGCTTTGAAGGGAAGCTCGGGTCGTCATAATCGTAATATTCATTGTCACTTTGACCATTTAAATGTTGACTGTTGTCTAGTGGCACTTTGTGAATATTTCCGCTTTCTCAATCTTGGTGATTAGTTTTTGTTTGTGTTGTGCTGGGTTTAAGGTTGTCAAGGATGGATTATTATTGGTCGAAGGCCAGATCATGGTTTGATGGAGCAATGACTTCACATGAGTCTAATATCTTTGATACAGCTCTTTTTGATAATCGCTTGTCGTTCGACGAGTTATATGAAACTTCATACTGGCTGAACGGTTCCATAAAGTGGTCCTATGGAGAAAGGATCTGTACTCTGAGATCTCCGTCTATAGTCTAATCAAGAGGTTATCGTCTTTGCTTTTCTTTCTCATGACCACAATTTTGAGTAAGTGTGTCGAATTGATAATACGGAGATCCTGTTCGAGGTGAATGCTCCAAACTTTCCGTTAGACGTTTATTGCGGTCCATGTTTTAATAATTGTCTCATTTAATTATACTTTAGCGACAGGTTCTTCTTCCACAAAAATAACATGATTAATTAACACTATAATAATCATTGATTAAATTAACTTCTCCAAACTGATTGAATGGAAACTTTCACTCGTAAAACTTTTTACGACTGCTTAGCAAGAAAAATTCTTTGAGAACACGCCAAAGAGAAATTCTCGCAGATATGAATTACGTAGGTACAATTTCTCCTGACATAAGTATATGACAGTATGCAAGCATTGCGAATTGACTATCATTTGAACACCTTTGGCAGTCGTTACGGGAAGTCAGAAGCCAATAAGCCTGCCACCACTCTTACCAAGGGTTCCCGGGCAACTGGGTTGAGATCAGATAGGCAGCTGCTGCAACCGGTTAGACTGAAAGCCGATCTCAACATAGTTGCAAATTGATCTTATATAGCAGAACGACATAAAATATATTCTGAAGTTACAGAAATCGAGTCCGCTGTGTATTCCAATCCAATACATATACGTTTTACGTAAATTCAATACTACCTACAAGTCTTTCCAACTCCAAATGAGTTCTATATATTCCGTTTACGTTTCTTTTTATTACTAGGAAATACATAAAAGTAATATACGATATCGTGAGACTGACTGTAATTATGAAATACGTGTGTATTTTTATATCCTTTCCTCGCGGGAGTCTTCGAGTGTCGTCGGGGTAAATGTCCCGTCTGGTTACGTTTACTGCGTTTTATGTTAATTAATTGGTCGTGTGTCATTGGCATTGTTCTTACTGAGTTTGTGTAGTGTTTATCTTGTATTTTGTTGTTTATGTGTTTTCAATTTTTATATTGTTTTGCAAAATCTTTCACTGTTGGAACGCTACAAGTTCAAAGGTGACATAGGGCTACATTTTATCCAGGTACGAGAAGTAATGTCGAATGTAATGGGATACGGATGAAACCACTGAAACAGTTACAGAAAATAGAAAATTTGAGAAAAAAGGGGGTTCTCGATTAAAATGAAACGTAACTTTCAAAATAAAGTCGCCTTTGAAAGATGCCTTCCTAAACCCATTACGGTGTCAAAATTCATACAGTTAAACCATAACGCATTAAACTAACGAGCTTATTAACAGGAAACATAGTGACCTATCGGTGAGTTACCGGCACGGTTGCAACAACCAATCATGCGTTCGCAAGGTTGCTGCAATATCCTCTAATGCAAATAAGCACTTTGATTACTTTATTGGTACTAATGGGTAATGTTGTGGTATCAGTAGTCTTGAAGTTTTATCGGACAACTGATTTGTTGAATGTTGTATTTGATAATGGAGTGAAATTAAATCCCAAGAGTTACTGAAAAAGTTACTGATTTTCGACTTCTTTCAATTCGCACCATGTAACTTTGCAATTGCAAAGTTAGCTATTTGTTTGCTCCTGCACCGCATCGGTCGTGAGGAGGCGCCCGGGTGTCACCATTGTGCGGACAGCCCCGAGGACACGGTGGACCACACAGTCCAGGTGTGCCCCGCATGGGAGGGGCACCGCCGGGTCCTCGTCGAGGCTTTGGGCGGCGGCGACCTCTCGCGTCCGGCCCTGGTTCAGGCCATGGTCCGGGGCGAGAGGGAATGGGATGCCGTCGCCTCCTTCTGCGAAGCGGTCATGCTCGAGAAGGAGGAGGCGGAACGCCAGAGAGTTCGCACCTCTCATCCCGGCCGCCGCGCTGGACCAGGTAGACACCATGGGCGCCGGGTGTCGCGAGATGACTCCCGGCCACCGTAGGCGTGGGTCTGTGGGCGGTGAGTTCGGGTGGCTCATCGTCCCTCTGTCTTTCTAGACGACAGACCCGTGTCGACGGCGCGCGTTGTTCCACGCGCTCCTCAAAGAGATGTCAGCAACCCCAGCGGGGCCCAGCAGGGCCAAGGCCTGCCGGGGCTGCGGGTTGTTCGAAAGAGATACCGCGGCCCTGGTACATAAAAGGCCTATGACGGAACACGACGATTTTAGTCAGTAAGAGTCTGACACTCCCTCACCGCTGCTAACCCACAGCGGGAGGGGTCATTTGATGATTTTACGTCGATAAAAAAAAAAGCTATTTGTTTGCTTACGCATTTATTCGTACCATCATAACATGTTGTCGAGAATCTTTGCTTATCCGAAGTTGGGTACTATTGATTTCACAATTGTAAAAAAATACGATGAAAATATTTCTGCGCATTCGTGTTGCTTAAAATAGCTAACTTCAGAATTGCAATGTTACGTAGCGCGAACTATCCAAACTGTTTTGTTTTACTGACCAGAAAGTTTGCGTTTACACCATTTCGATTGGCAAATTAATCACCATACCCTTTGTTGCCATTTTTCTTCCACATTGTAAGCTTAAACATCTTCTATTGATCAGTCAGGATGTTATTATTGTATCTTAGTAGGCAGTTATAGATCAAGTTGCGCAAGCACTAACTTAATCTTATAGGAACACGTTTCTTACTTAGTGAGTCCGTAACCAATCAACTGATCTGCAATTATCTCCGTACAGTAGTTAGTCTTACTGAGATACCGTTTCCTGACTCGTTAATAACATATTTTTGCATCTGATTACGTCATTAAGCTCTAAAACGACCCTCTGTCCAATGTGAGATGAGAATTAATGAACCCTATTCAATAACGTCATCCGTTTGTTGCTTTCATGGAGAACAAAATGACGAACAGAGATGTTATTACGGAAAATGTCCAAAGAAAGTAGCGTCACCAAAACTTTACTGGCTACGCCCGCCTAAAGCTTCTTTGAAACACGCCCATTGTTTGTAGCAAGCCATTGACAGATGTGTCAAAAAACCCGAACGCCTCGTTAGGTCAATGTTATCATATCGTTTTGGTCATGTCCCCCGTACATATTTGACCTAGAGGGAGGCGCCTGACCTACCTGCCTTATGGCACCTCCACTCATCTTCGTGTCCTCGTATCCTCCATGTTTGCTTTAAACGAATGACATCATAAACAGGGGTGAAGAAATTCGGGGTGACGATGACGTCATGACAAAGTTCAACCGTTCACAGTTAATAGAAATGTATGCCAAGAATGACATACATTTTAATTACATATGAACGACAAATGCGAGTCTCCATTGGCCTTAATTGAATAGAAGATTGTTTAAAAGCTGGGGCAGTGTTTATGATATCTTATGGTGAACCAGATTCGTGTGGAAAGAAGACAGTTATACTTGATTTAGCTCCATCTCATTTTTGCGGTGGGCTCAGGATGCCGTTTATATGTCTTCAGCAGTGGATATTTAAAGTTTTATATATCACATGTTAACATCAATAAATATATCTATTCCCGTGGAAATGGACACCTTAAAACGTTCCCAAAGGAAGTCATGAATTACATTTCTAAATCCAGCACAGATATTGCAATTTTGAAATAACTGTAATACCAGAGTCAACCATAATTCTTACTTTATGTACAAGAAGTCGAGTAATGTCGCTTATGATATAAAAATTAATATTCCACATTCTTCATATAGGATGTAGACGTATAAGGGATAATGGGTTTATTTGCTGTAACTTGTTTTATGTGTAATTTTCCATTATTTTCATACCTTATTCCATTCTTTAATTATTCTCCCATGTTTACTTGAAATCGACTTGTTGAAACTTTTATTCATGTAATTTAGTCCCAAAAAATCTTGGTTTCGTGTTTTGTCCTAATTTTAAAATAGTTACTTTGCATAGCACTTTGACGTAAGTCACATCACGACCACTCTTTCCCTATGATTAGGCAGAAGTACATCCATAAACAATTTGCCAATTTATCAAATCAATATATCAATCTAGTTTCGTTCATTATCATCATCATCTATATCATTATCTGACAGGATTGTCAATCATTCAAAAATCACTACCATATTATACACACACCAATTCACTTCTTACCATCATCAAAACCAGTGCATCTTTCAAAGTTTCATAGTTCGTCAGTCATCGCATCTGCTCAGCCAGTGATTACTGAGAAAGTTAGCTGACCATCCATCAGTTCTCATCTATCATCGCAACTGTTGCTTCCTGCCCTATTATTGTTGCTTCTCTATTATTAGTATGCTGGGCTGAATGACGTTGTAGTGGTAATTCCTTATTTAGAATGATCTTGGGTTTGTTTTAGGAAGTATGGTCAGAAGTGAATGGTTTTGATGATCATGTAGTGTTTTTCTTGTACTAAATCTTTATTAGTAGATTTTGGTAATGCATCCTAAGTAAACCGACAACATGCGTCTGTTTTTCTTAAAACAACTGCTCACTTTGAATCTTGAACGTGTTAATTCATTAATCTTAGAAAGCTGACGTTTATGTTCTAGGTTATGGAAGGCCTCAGAATGCCAAAAAAGTCTCAAAGACTAATTAAAATCTTATTGATGGTGTGCAATTCTGCGTTAGCTTCTTTTCACTCGCATATCTATCTATCTTCAGTATTTCCAATTATGTTAACTTCATAGGAACTTACTGGTATTTAAACCGTTTAGCACATAAACTACCTCATACCTTACATATCCTACCAACGTTAACACTCAGAACGATAAAGTTTTATGAGAACCATTGAACTTGCAATATTAGCCGTAAACAGACAGGTATGTCAATAGTTATGTTAGTCGATGTTTTTACTATGGTTTACTGACACCTGGAGATGTACTTAATTGTTAGATGACTAACATGTATGTGTGAAGTGAGGTATGTATGTATGTGTGCTTGTTCATTGATTTTGTATGCAAAGTATTATTGGTAGTCTTATATGGTTAGGAAATATGCGGATGGAAGTATACTCACAC
Organism: Helicoverpa armigera; assembly: GCF_030705265.1. Taxonomy (NCBI): domain Eukaryota; kingdom Metazoa; phylum Arthropoda; class Insecta; order Lepidoptera; family Noctuidae; genus Helicoverpa; species Helicoverpa armigera. The sequence continues at coordinate 1,994,358 of NC_087145.1, read as the reverse complement.
TGAAAAATATTCACACATATTTTATCTAAGCCACATAATCTTTGGCTGACAATGTAAAGTCAAGAATTTATTTTGAAAGCAATCATGAATCCAAGCAAAAATTTTAGTCGGTCCGGTACAACCCGGATATCTATAGTTGCAATGAGTACACCAATATTTATATCCATACTATCCAGATTTAGGTGTCCCATCAACTTATTGGCTGAATAAGTCTGCAGTGTGAAAAACGGTGATGGAACCACAATTACATATTCTCAATCTTCCAATATTCGCGTTTTAGTTTTGCAAAACACAACTCATTTAACCCGCCGTTCTTACCAATGACCTTTACACCTTATTCGGAAAAGTTTAATTAAAAACCATACTTAAAATGCTACTTGCCTTTTAATTATTAATGCATAAAAACCTTTTCACTGTGTGTGTTCTTTCTCTTAAAGGCACGACTGACCTTTGTAGGTGACGCATTGAGATTTCTTCCGCAAATCACATACATATGCCTTATTAACGATGTTTTATATGCCAGATGTTTGTAAACAAATCTGTGTAAGAGATAACACATGTTTTAAACTACTAAAGAACGAGTGTCACGTTTTTATATGCGTCAATTTCATATCTAACGGATTGTTCGCAGTTTATTCTTAGATTCATGCATTATTAATGGACTTTGCAGTTTATTGATTAATTTGCCCTTCAAGGTCACAACATTATAGATACAATTCGCTCATTCGTACCATATAGTATCGTTGCAATTCTGAAGATCGTCATTTGTCGTCATCCTTGCACGGACGACCTTTGAACAAATATTGTCTAGAGGCTTTGCTTGTCCGAAGTTAGCTCCTATCGACTCCTGACAAAGTTATGAACATTTGACGCGAACTGTAGTTACTGTATAGAACGAACATATCATCATCATCTCAGCCATAGAACGTCAACTGCTGAACATAGGCCTCCCCATTAGATCTCCACAGATACCGGTTGGAGGCGACCTGCATCCAGAACATATGTAGTTATTTAAATCGGTAGCTTTTTATGTTGTTAAAATGATCAGCTGTGATTACGAGGTCGCCAACCGACCCAGTTGTTTTATCAACTTCGTAAAACAAACATTGTTATAAGCCTGTGTAATGAATGATGTCATTCTAATTGTTTATTAGTTAGACAACCTGATAGTACAGTGACCCGCTTCGGAAAGTTACTGCAAACGTTTATCGAGCAAAGAAATTTATTGCGATAAGGAAATGCGAAATGTTTCTGCATACAACTATCCTTATAATTTGATAGATAGCAAAGTATCTACTGAATAACCAAAGCAATTAAAAGTGTCTTATTTTATGAAGCACTTTCTCCAGATAAAGATGACTTTAGATACAGGCATGTCCTTCCTCTTAAGAAGGAACATGGTGGGTTTTAGTCGGTAAAAGTCTGACAATCCCTCACGCTGCTAATCCACAGCAAGAGGAGTCATTTGATGTCGTGACATGTCAACTTCACAAATTCCATTTAAAACCAATCTACATATGTACTATCAAAATAGTTATTTACCGTATGCAAATACCATGACATATCCTTTCAACAAATTCACAAATTAACGGGAAGCTTCCTCTAACTGTGAACATTTGTTACTGTAATTATTTAACCCAGTGCTGTATTCACAAAATAATACCGTTGTAACATCTGTCAACCAAAACAATTGGTGAATCAGATCGGCTGTTTGTTCAAAACTTCACAATGTGGGGCGTAGACCCGCGGTCTCACTGCGAGCGGCTATCGGATAAGCGTATAACATCGTGAAATCTTGGAGTCCGGCACAACACAAACTTTTAGTCGACCGATATTTTTTTGTGCTCATAAATCGTACGCACATTACAAAGATCAGTTTATAAGTATCAGACCTACTGAACACATTGATTAAAATCAAGATTTCCTTAAGAAAAGTTTGTGTCAACCATCGAGTCAACTGTTTGTTTGCCTGTAGTGTATTTATGAATACCTATTACCTATGTATGTGTGCGTCTATGTTTATGTCTATGTATGTATGTGTGACTGTTTAGTCTGCTGTGGACGGGTAGTCTTAAACGGATTACCGCGATTATCCTCCTTATACTAAAATTCGCTATAAATCAATCAGCTGTTTACCCACTAAACCTTATATCCTTTTTGTAAGTATTGTCGATTTTACTTGTTGACGGCTAACCTTCGCTAATCCGATTACTTTTACTTCGCGGCTTATTGCTCAAACCGGTGGATTAAGGATAATTGAGAGCTGTGGCAATAATGTGGTCGTTGTTTGTTTTAATGCTATATAATATAATCGCTTACCACATCTCAAATGGGCTCATGCTATTTCAAAGCAGCTTCATTATTAACAACCATAACTTCTTCTCATTGCCGTACATTCTTTCCAATTAACTGGAGTCGGCGCTTCCTTTCCGCTCATTTCTTTAATTCAATCTCAACATTCTTGCAAACATGCACTCTTCAAAGCAAACACCACAACGCAAAACCTTTAGTTTTCATTTTACAAAGTAACACAAACTGTAACAACGCTAATCGTTTGCAATAGCCTGCTCAAACCCATGAGTACCATGGTACAATGTACCACGGTATAACGTAGGTGTAACACAGTGACGACATACGGTCGACGGCCGTACATGACTTTAGATCAGTGGTCTAATGCACTGATTAGTCATAGAGATCATGCGATTAGTGATATTGGACCAAACCAAACCATAACAGTCTCTAAATTGCCGCATATTGGTCAAAGCTAAAAGACAACTGAAAATGTTACTGTAGGACTCACCGTAGCAATGCTAATCGCTCGCATCAATCTACTCAAACCCATGAGTACCATGGTACATGTACCACAGACAATGTACCACGGTATAACGTAGGTGTAATACAGTGACGACATACGGTCGATGTCCGTTCATGACTCTAGATCACTGGTCTAATGCACTGATTAGTCATAGAGATCATGCGATAAGTGATATTAGACCAAACCAGACCATAGCAGCCTTAAAATTGCCGCATATTGGTCAAAGCTACAACTGAAAATGTGATGAGAACTCACCGTAGAAATGGTAATCGCTTGCATCAGTCTAGTCAAACCCATAGAGCACCATGGTACATGTACCACAGACAATGTACCACGGTATAACGTAGATGTAACACAGTGACGACATACGGTCGATGTCCGTACATGACTCTAGATCACTGGTCTAATGCACTGATTAGTCATAGAGATCATACGATAAGTGATATTGGACCAAAGTGGAATGCATCAATTGGTTGTGTAGTTTCTGAATTAGCTAGACTAGTTTAGCGGGATTGGTTATTTGCTAGATTAGAAAAAGTTTACGTGATCTGGGTTTTTAGTGTGTGATTTTTTCTATGTTGATGACATAGTGATGGGAGATTGACTTCGAAAAAAGGAGGAGGTTATCAATTGAGTTGTGTATTTTTTTTCTGATTAATCTGTATGAACAATCTTTAAGATATTCAGAAATACATAGATTAGGTTGGTAGTTAGACACGCAAACCAAGTTGTTTCTGTCCTTCATGATATAACATTTCGAAACTGCATGCAACTGCGATAAATGCGCATTACGTCATCATCGAGCTAGATAATGATGAGTGGTGAACCACAGTTTGTCGGCTCTTGTAATGTGACCATCGTAACTATGATCGTAATATTTCTCACAAATTCCTTTAGATTACCAGTCGGCCTACAGTTGACAAGCATTTTTTAAAGAAAATCTTGACTCCAATCATAGTTTTCAGTTGGTCTGATACCGGCTAAATACCTGATCTTTATCATGTGCATACTACCATTCATCTTCATACTGATTTATGAGCCCAAAAAAGCTATCGGTCGACTAAAAGTTTGCAGTGTGTACGTGGAGTACCCACGGGATTGTACGAACCGTTTAGCAACATGCAGCTAAAAGAATGGAGAATATGATTCTTTATTGCTTTTTACTTTCTTTGTGTCTCAAGGAAATGTACCGTGATTGGATGTTGTGAAAGATGACTAGATGTTGCATTGTTGCCCCTGTACCTGAACTGATGATTAAAGCCTTCAGGCAATTGTAGGTACCTACAATGCTATTATACTATATATAGGGCTATAAGAGATGTTATGTATGTCCGTTTGTCTATCTGTGGCTCAAGCTTAAAGGGATGGGCCAATTTGAATGCCAATTTTTAGATGAAAACTTGTGCCCCATCCGTGGTTCTTGTCATGTTTCATCAAAATATAAGCCCAGTACGAAGTAAAAATAAAAAGTTACCCAATAATTTCGCAAGATTGTTTTCTTTGCAACATCGTCAAGTTTACCTTTACAAAACTTTCGTTTTCTCCTTGGAGTTTCGTAATAAAATTGTTAATGTTCAGCGTTATTATCAATAGATAGCATTTTCTTTGAACATTAGCATTCTGTTTGGCTTTCACTGAGGATTTCGCGTTATTATTTTTCAATACATTTTCTATTGTAAATAATTTCTCCGCTACAATAGCGTCTTTCTGATATGTTAGCATTGAAGTGATGTAAAGGGAGAAAGTTGTAGGTCGAGGTTACGAAGACAGCGGATACATTGAATGGCATACGCCACAAAAGATTGTTCCCAATAAATTGAATAGGCCTACTGAAATGACGTTTTCGATCGACGGTCGGAGACGCAGCTTCTAAAAATGGTTTTGTTATTTTCTATTTCGTAATAAACAATATTATTCGTGAGCATAAAGTGAGTTATTCTGAGTGAATGAGTCATTATTCTACTAATTTATTTTTGCAAAGTCTTTCCACCCCTTCTGGCTGCTATTTAAAAAGTAGCCATAAACTTGTGTCATGTGAATCCTTAAAAGTGCCCCCATAAACATGATGTTAAATAAAGGAGTTTGCAAGCACTTTATTGTGTAATATTTAATTTTAATTTATTGTATAGTACTTTTTACACCCGCTCTCGGTATGACCGAAGCCCTATAAGAACATACATGCTTAAAGTTCGATGTTATTCATAAAGAAACTTAAGATCTCAGTGGTTGACCATCTGCTCTCATATTTAACTGTTCCTGTTTACATTATACTCATAAAACTACTGACTCTTTAAGCTTATTAAAGTTATGACTAGTAAAACATCCAATACATTTAAAACTTCCGCATAAAAAGGTAGTTTTCTACATCTAGTCGTAAAAGAAACTAACATAAAAGGGATTTTAGGACACGTTAATAATTTAATGTCACAGAAATTCTTTTGAGAATTATTTTTATGATATGCCTTCTGGTTAAAATCAAATGACATATTTATCTGTAAAATTTAAACTTAGGAAGTGATAGATATAGCTCTAAGCACTAATTTAATTAATGACATTTTGCAAAGTAATTTCTTGTATTTTTACACCTTTTCCTTCTTGTTACCCCTTTTCTCGTAACAACTGTTACCCTATAACAAAAATAGGTATACCATTGAAAGTCTTCCCAAGCGCTATTGTGCGTATTTCCCCCATTAACATTCTACGCAATAGGGTAAGGCTTCCTTCCAATTTACCTCACTTTCATAATGTTACACCGAAACGAGTAACTGTTCTACATAAGACCACAAAATATTACACATTACCATAGTATACCTACTTACGTATAAGCAACGTGAGTACAAGGAAGGAAATATTGCAAAGACACTGGCACTCAGCTGTCATTTTACATCCTTGACAGTCGTTACGGGTAGTCAGAACCCATACAGTAAGTCTGACACCAACCTTACCAAGGGGTATTAGGTTGTTTGGTAACTGGGTTGAGGAGGATAGTTGGGAAAAGGCTCGGAAGATGAGTAGTTTTGGCCTAAAAACCAGTCAGACAGACAGAGTTACTCTTATTGAACGTTAAGCGCTTTGGTTTCGGTCAAGTGACGAAATCGATTGAAATCGCTACAAACGATCATTGATCCTTTCTCGATGAGCCATAGCAAATTCGAGAGGACATTCACACTAGTCAGTTAATAGGGTAGGATTTCGACCTTTGAGTGGTAAATCTAAAATAACGGTAAATACTTCTACCCTAACAGTGCTTTCATACTGGTGGATTTTATTTGCGAGCATTAAACTAAGTGACAGAGTGACAGAAATACTGTTCCAAGCATCATCTTTGCACCGTACGAAGCAGACTATTGACAGTCGATGTCGCTCGGAAAATCCGTTGGTATGAAAACGCTGTAACTTCATATAGTTATATGTACATTTATTTATGTATATATACATTTAGACACAGCTCTAGTCATGATGTTTTCAAGTATATCATTTTACGGTATTCCGTTCGTTAAAATACCACACATATTCTAAATCCATTACTTTCCTGTAATGGTCATTTTATCATACCATAACTGACTAGAGTAACAGGTCATTGCCCCTGTGGTTTATTGTACTGACATGAGTGACCTCCTAGTTTACATTGCGCCCACGCATACTAACTGTTCACCTTTTTGCTTACTAATGTGTGATCGAACTGTATAGCAAATCGGTACAGTTTTTACTCTAAGAAATTATCATAGAGGTATGTTTTTTATCCAAAAACACCCACGTTTCACTAACACTTTACTCTACGCCACATGAAATTATCATATGTTTTTTGTCTAAAAACACCCACGTTTCACTAATAAGATTTAGCATTTATGAGTTGCCATTGAACTTGTGTGTTCGTATGTACATATGCTATCAGGTCAGCTTACCCGAAACTGTGTTACCAATCGAACATTAACTTTCCACTATTGTGATAAGGTTGAAGATCTATTAAAGTTTGACAAATTGAGGTAGGTTGATGTGCTTTCTGTACTTAAGTCATAAAGTGTAAATGGTTTAATATACCAGTACGTGCATTTTGTAGCGAATACGTTTTGTTTACGTCAAACACAATTGGACGTAGTTATGCAGAAACGTTCCAACCCACAAGTCACCCGAAATCGAGTTATTGTGATTGAACAGCCTAAAATTTAGCATATGGTTATCTAAACTCAATATAATTCAACAATAAAACCTCTAGTACCTTTACTAGTTAGAATAAAAAAGAATTTGAAAGTTGAATTTGAGATATAAGCATTTACGCGTACAGTAGGTTGGAACGTTTCTGCATAACTACGTCCAATTTGCAGTCGTTTATCAATTTAGACCATTCATAAACACGCAAATTATAAGATAGTTTGCAAATTAAATTAGTGGACCGTTTCCTGGTTGCCATCGTTATATTATACAAAGTCTAAGTAAAGAAGAATTCATATTTACTTTTGGAAACTGCCTTTACACAAAATAACAAACTACATAATATTGAATATCAGTTTCATGCTCATTATTTAAATCTCTTCTTAAATGGAACTGTATGAACGAGTGTACGAAACTGTCTGAAGGTTTTCAATGACGTACACACGCTATTTGGACCCTTAGAAGGAGAAGACCTCAGCCTTGAGAGACCTTTTAGTTTCTGTTAATGCTGTTCGAATACAAAGCACCTTGATTAATTCGTCATCAATAACTTTCTTTCTCATATTTAAAACTACATTGTTATCATATAACTTCGCCGCTGAAAAAGAATTTGTAATAATGAATGAATTATTATAAAATTCTCAGAACTTTACGGTGTTATAAAATATAACAATATTTAGGTCACGTCAGTAACAATGTAACGATATTATACTGAAAATTACAGCTTACAATATTTATATTAAAAAGCGTCAAAAACTGAGACATATTTGATGGGTTTAAAAACATCTGCTATACATCTGTTGTACACATCTCCGGCTTCGGGAGAAAAAAAATATCGATTAAAGTAAAAAACCTCAATGAACGGTTTAAATGACAGACAAGTGGGTTAATTAGTTATTGTTGCAAACAATAGCAAAGCTTAATAACTCTTCTATTGGATCGTTAATTACTATTATTGAGAACCTATTAGAAAGTACTAGTTTTTGCTGTTAAAAATATTCGTGGATCTTTTTCAAAATGTGAAATAAAGTGTTGGTTCATCATCATCTACCCAGCCTTTTCCCAACTATGTTAGGGTCGGCTTCCAGTCTAACCGGGTGCAGCTGAGTACCAGTGTTTTACAAGGAGCAACTGCCTATCTCACCTCCTTAACCCAATTACCCGGGCAACCCAATACCCCTTGGTTGTGGGTGGTATATGCTTCAATTAAATCATTGTTTTTGTCCACCTGTAATAATGTCGTTACTAATTAGACTACGTTAGCTTTGTCGCAAGAGAAAGCTAGTGTAAAATATTTCTATTATTTACGCTAACATTGAAAGGGAAAATATAGGACGTACTTACATACATGTCAGATTTTATCGCTACGTGTAAGACGGTTCAAGGAAATTGCGGTTGTTCTGTTCAAGGCCATTTAAGGTCAACAACTTGACACTAATTGGACCATTATGGGCAAAGTGTTCGCTATGTGTCACCTACGTTTAGACTTTTAAGGCAAGCTAGGGTCAAGACACTTGAGGTTCATTGAATCTCCTTGACTCTGAGTTTTATTGAATTTTCCTGGTCACATTTCAATTATTACGAGACTAAGAAAAGGCTATTATTTAGATGAAGCAACTATTAAAACGTGACTGCTGTTTGATCAATGTTATATCAAAATTGTTTGTCTGTACATAAGATTGTTTTAATCATAAGATGGTTTCATCCGCGTCCAGAGGTAATTTTCCGTAAGTACTCGGATAAAATATGGCGCTAAAGATAATCTTCATCTGCCTAGCCTTTTGCCAATAGATAATGTAAATATTAAATAGATCTAATAGCTTGCCAGTCAATCTAACTCAAATTATAAAAAATCTTTCTTCTTTAGTAATTATTCTCTTATAATATTAGTTTGAAGTAGATCCCGTTACAACAGATGGCCAACAAAATTACAAGCAAACCCACAGCTAAAACATAGTGTTAACTAAGCATGATATCAACGCTAAAATTAACGTTGTTTACAAGCAATCATCGATGATTCGTGACTGGCAGTCCTACGTAAACGAGATCGTAAAATATGATGCTAAATTATATTGTAGAAGAAGCCTGGGGCAATTGTAGTATCGTGGCTTATCTAATAAGTTTGTTTCTAAGTAATTTAGGAATCGACAATTCATCTCTCTATTACATGTTGAAGTCTGTGGTCATATTGTCTGCCAAAGATCGGATCATATTTTAAGTAATACCTATCCGCCATTATTAATACCTATGCATTGATTTTTATATATCTCTGGCTCTATATTCCACTGGAAACATAAATAATAATTTCTATAAAATTATAATATACATACAAATCGACGGATGCGGGCTTCTTTATTAATTGGCAATAAGGCAATATGGTATGTGTTATAGATTAACTAATTACAGTTCTGTGGTTGAAAATCAGTCCTTTGTTTTTGAAAATCATGCTGTATCTTCTGCTGTATAAACTGTGTCTGTGAATCTTGTCTTGAATAAACATTAACTGTTCACTCCTGGACATACTTCGCAAGGTTACATCAGCATACATTACTTGCAGACCATTATATCATACACCACGGAAGTTTTTTTGGCTTCATATAAAATGAGAGTAAACTTCCGCAAGCATTTCCACAGGGAAATCAGTATCTTGCACAATCCGTGTTTACGTGGAAACCTGTGTTGGAAAACACGTATCATTCACTTTTGTAATCAAAAGTTAACATGGACTTTTCACTAGGGTAACAAGGATTAAAAAAAAACCCTTTTCATAGTCATTTATTTGTTGAAGCTTGAGCATTGCTGTGCCAAGTCAGCCTCGTTAGGTCACACAATGAGAAATACAAAAATATAATTTGTATAGGTAAACAGACTGGTTGTAATTACTAATTAACAAACTAAAAATAACGCCACTATCCCCCGGGCCATTCATTATCTGGCTAGCCATCCCAACTATGTTGGGGTCGGCTTACAGTCTAACCTGATGCAGCTGAACACCAGTGCTTTAGAAGGAGCGACTGCCTCTCATGCAACTCAATACCCCTTCTAAGTCAGGTAGTCAGACTTTCTGGCTTCTGTCTTCCCGTAACGACGGCCGAAGATGTTCAAATGACAGCCGCCAGCCATTATTGTACCCCTTAATAATTCCCTGAGCTTCGAACATACCAAAAAAGTTAAGCAAAAACTGTATCGAACATAAGTATGGTAATAAATATGTATTATATGTATTATCCTTTTTGCAACAATATCCCGAGGTTAGCAACAAGTATAATAGTTTCTGACCTTCGCGATTAAGTGGGTCCCAAGCGGCAACATTATCCTTGGACCCCTTATATTTCAAGGAAGCTGAGCAATAATCTAATTGTTGTGTAAATTGTTTCATAAGCGGAATAATTTGCGTCGTTATTTTTATACAGGAGAGCTCTTTTTGCAGCTGCATGTTTTTACTATTTCAACTAAACTCATAATATTCATAATCCACAGTAGATTGCTTACACTCACGTCCTGGGAAAACGATTTTCCGCAAGCGGATAAAAAGAACCCTATGCCTTTTCTTAGGCTACAGATACCTATTCCACATTTAATCTCAATCCAATTTTAATCGTTTCAGTAGTTTTTGCCTGATAAACAGACAGGTAGAGTTGCCTTTCGTGTAGGTAATATTATCCTTTACGAATCCCTTTATCACACCTTTGTCTGCTGCTAAGCAAACTTACTCTATTATCACATGCCATCGTCCATCTTCCGAAACCTCATTAAAATAGCTATCTCTAATGCTATCGACCACCAAGGTCTACTAGTCAACAACATTCAAAGGTCATCGGCCTAGCTTCAAATTAGTCTAGCTCGATCCATTATCAGGTATAAACACCTGTGTTTTTTTCTGATTACATGGTTGATTGCAACCTAAGAGTGTCCGCACACTACAGACTAAACAGTCGGCCGACAGTTGACTCGATTATAGGATTTTTTTTTAAAGGAAATCTTTATACCAATCAAAGTTTTCAGTGGGTCTGATACGAGCTTAATATCTGATCTTTGTAATGCGCGTTCATCTTCATCAAACAAACTATCGGCTGAAAGTTTACAGTGTGCGGGTACTTTAATAGGTAGTCGTAATATAGATAGACTTTACGAATTTCTATGACTAGGTACGCAGGTCTGGACCAGGAAATGTTATTGAACTATTGATTGTCTATGATTGATATGTTTTTTTTGGTATTTCTTTGAGTGGTTGATGCTCTTGTCTATCATTTTCGAATTAAATACAGCTGCAAATTATCTTAGTTTTTTTTGTTCAATTTTCTGCCAAAAGTATTCCAGATTCTTGAGGAAACTACTTCCTAGGCTTGCATGAAAAGTATAGCCTATATGTTACTCTGATGTATAAGCCATGTCACTGCCAAGTTATATGAAAATCCATTCTATAGTTTTTTCGTGAAAAAGGAATAAACATTCATACGGTTCGTGTTTATAATCACAAATATGTACCGACATAAATAATGTAATGATCCAATTTTCTTATATTTCAGTTGAAATACACTAAACATTAATACAGCATGTTACCTTATCAGTTATTACTAGTTGTACCCTGCGGCACTGCTTGTAATAAATGTTGAAACTGCGCAGATTTCTACGTGGGTGGTACAATACAACGCGAACGGTGTATTGAGTTAGCAAATACTAATAAATGTGTCTGCAGAACTGTACAGAACATGGTTTTGTGGTGAATTATTATTTGTTAGTGGTGGCACTCCCTTGTTGAAACTCAGTAGATAATAAACTTTTTGTAAAAAAAAATGGACATTATGAGAATTTTAGTTTTGAAGGGTTTCAGCAATGTCTTGGGTTTCATTGATATATAATACACTCTTGTACACTGGTTAGCCCTCTAGATCTTAGAGACGTCTAATCATCAAAACACACATCAAGATTTAAAAATCAAGAAACTCTTTAGTGCCCTTTTTTAATTTAGTTAAAATAACGTAGCTGCAGTCTTTCAGTTTTTTACTTATCGTGATACTATTATTACCAAATAACGGAATAAAAATAAAAGCAATTGTTATTGTACTCGCCACAATAAAACCGAGCATTCTCTACTCAAACCTTCAGGGACCGAAACCTATAACATTGTGAACACTTTGTAAACCACATCTTGTTAGACACGTAACATACACAAACATATACCTACATACTAGAAACATACACATATATACCTACATACTATCAACATAGACATTGAGAACACATGGCTCGGTCTAGACTAGACAATACATAGACCATAGACACCCATTTATCTTGTTTATAGCGTGGCCAATTTGAAAAGTTTTCCTCTATGGCACGTTCAACTTTGTACTGTCATTTACAAAAGTATATCATAAGTATGAACTACTTTAAATGGAATAAAGTCAAAATCGTAGCATTATCACTTTTTCAAACTTACAATAGAAACAACACATTGAAAATGCCCCCTTTCACCAGTTCCTAGTATTTTAGCTAGAAAGATCCCAAAAATCTAAAAAAGAAAACACTTTTGGTCTACTTCAGAGCTGCCATCTGCGTTGATCTGTGAAATAATCATCAACATTATAATACGCGTTTTTGACAAGAATGTTTTTAACGCCAACGTAGTAACTGTATTTGTCGGTATACAAGGAAACCAATGAATTTATTACAACAATAATTAACGTGTGTCATTGCTAATTACAGTGACTCGACGCTATCGGGGCTAGTTTCTCTGAATTCCCGTGTTCAAAGTACCATTAAAGTTAGCTAAGCCGCCAAGTTAAGCACAAACGTCTATTGAGAAAGCACAGTCTTGTTCTAACAATCAGATTTGAAATCTAAGACGCCAATGACTCAACAAATATCAGAGATCAAGGATGTCAAAGCCGTTTTGTATCTACTTTTACTTTATACTTTACAACACTGAACCAAAGGTAAACCATCTTGATATTTTTTAAACAAATACATATTAAACAAGGAAACTACAGCTTTAAATAATGATTCGATTGATCAATTAATGTCTCTGCCATACGGGACTACAGAGTCCCGGACTTTTGAAAGGCAAACGTGGGGCCTAAGCCAACACGCTGAAGCCTTTTTGAGACAACTTTAATAATAGAAATTGTGACACAAAACCGACAATTAATTATTATTATTTCAATTGATGTTTAGCTGCATTTTATATTAGCCGATTTTTTAAATAAGCAGTAGTAATATCAAGATAGTTTATCTATAGTTAAGTGCCTACAAATGGAGTATAGTTGTTTAATCTGTTCAATGAATCTGTAGCTAAGACTTGTAGACTTATATTATGATACTCAGGGAGTATTGGTAGACAAGTAGACTGGTCCTGTGCGTGGGGTTTCGAGTCTAGATTTAGTTATGACAATCTAGGTTATAAGTGATATATCTCTTAAGTAAATCGCGTTGCAATTATTTAGGTATCTACTATCTGTTAGGCTGCACGTGGGCCGATTTATGGGCGGAGATTTGACTTCGAAACAACTTGGAATTTTTCATGAATCAGTCTGTATAGTGTTTTTCTTTGCAATAAAGTTATTTTGTGTATAATTATGTCTAATTCTCTGCATGATATATAAAGCCGACCAGCCAGTCTAACCAAGGAGTATTGGGCTGCCTAGGTAACTGGGTTGAGGAGATCAGAGCTGCATCTGGTTAGACTGGAAGCCGACCCCAACATAGTTGGGGGAAAAGGCTCGCAAGAAGATGATGGTGATGATAGATGAAGTCGTAATATAGCTGTATCCCTAGGAAAAACCTTGTATGCATAGTTATAAGACACTAACAGACTATAGTATAGCTACATACGTGATTAAGATAGCTAGTTATACTCTATGCAAATTAATAAAGCTAAACAATCGTACAACCTCTTTATAAATACCACTATAATCTATGTTCTTGACGTATTTATATGCGGAATACATGATGTTATTAATTAGTTCTGGCTTATAACTCCGTGGTATGACTTCAGAGTCGTCTCCCACGGTCATGAAGGGATCTTCAATATAATTATTTTATACAAAGCTTTCTCCCACTGATTTGTTTATTGCGTCATAATCTCTGATAGTTGCAGGAGATATGCTTCAGTTATGTTTCAGTTCAGAGGCATAAATTAAGTTTTATTAGGAACGAGCCATCTGTTTTTGAGGGCTGTCGTGTGGAGACAGACAAACGATATTATTAAATAATGAAATCTTTTTTTAATATAACTCGTATCATTTATTGAATTTGCTCTACATTGTAAAGGAGAAAAACATGGTGGTTAATAATTGTGTCTATGAGTATACCAAACCAATAAAAACTAATATACATACAAGGAAAAAAATGATCCCATTTGTACACGACGATGTTATAAAAACATATTTTTTATTAATTCCTTTTTTTTGTTACAGGTAATTGACCTCATTCTTTGTAGAGCCGCAATGGAGTAATATCACCTTGACTGGTATGAAAAGACCTATTAATAAATTGCTATCGATTTGTTAAATGCCAAACTACTTATGTTTGATTTGTATAGGAAAGGAATGTCTGTGACCTTCACAAGGTCAGGTCTATCCAAAGTCATGGTGAAAAATAGCTTTGAAAGAAAGATGTCTTCGTTTGTCATATTATTCTTGTCGTAATTTTAGACTGATCTTATTATGATAGGCTAGAATCTCCTTGTATGTATAAAAATGGCCTTTATACCGTAAGGATGTTCAGGCAACTGTTATTAATTTGTTAAGCTATTTAAATAGTTATAAATAAATATGTAATTGGTTCAACTATACTCATCATCATCTTCCGAGCCTTTTTCCCAAACTATGTTGGGGTCGGCTTCCTATTGGTTCAACTATACTATGCAGCTAATTAATGCATTTATACACATTTCTTTCGACTTTTTTAAGGTGATTTAACCTGATCAGACTACAAAATATCATCATTTTCTTCAGATCTAACTTCTAGATAAACAAAATGACTGCACCAATCATTTATACATCATCATATCGACATTACAAAACAACCATGATCATTGTATGCGACTTGTAGGATTAGTCAAAAAATTGCATGGTCGTCGCTTGCGCAACTCAGTAGAAAGTGTTTCACGCTGCTCGCACACCATACTATTGTTAGACGAAATTCGCTTGGACGTCGCTATTGTGTGGTTCTGACGATCTGAAGATTGATTACATGCTTCTGACTAAGATGTTGCGAAAGAAAATGAGAGTGTAGGAGTGTTTGTCGCTTGTACTATGTAGTCATCTGCTTAGGCTGTCCCAGCTATGTTGGGGTCGGCTCCCAGCCTTACCGTATTCTAAGTACTACTGTTGTATATTTATAGTCTGCTTGACCACTGAAAGATATATAATTTAAACGACAACATAGCGAAGATATAATTATGTTTCCTAAAACGCGTCCTATTGTGCCTGGAATAGGTAGCCTGGACTGCAAGACTGTTTCAAAGAGTTACCGTAGCCCTTGTCTCTAGAAAGAACACTGGTAGGTTTTAGGCAAAAACATTCTGGTACCACCTCCAAAACCAACCACAGCAGAATCATTTTGATGAGTCCCTGAAGCAAGTAGCACTCGTGTTCCAAAGCACCTTAAAAATATTCGAATCGTGTATCCATAAGCTATGCCTAGCCTATGTGTGCGTACCTCAACAGCCTATCATACTAACATTGCCTTCTGCTCTGCATACTCCGCGGTTGCGCGTACGCACGATGCGTACAAGGTATTCGGATCGTGTTCGTTACGCATCGGACACAGACCTTGGCATTACCGACTAATGACTCGTATGGTATTAACATGCATTTTCCTCCTTTAACTGGAGCATAATACTGTGGAAGAACAAAAGAATCTCTTAAAGGAATGTCCATAGTTCAAGCATTTTACTAGAGAATGTGACTTCAACAAAAGTTATTCGATATCCATGTGTCATCATCATCTGTCTAGCATTTTTTCAAACCATGGAGGGGTCGGCTTCGAGAAGGCAGTAAGTCTGACACCAGTCTAACCAAGCGGTATTGGGTTGCCCGGGAAACTGGGTTGAGGGGACAGATAGGGCAGTCGCTCCTTGTAAAACACTGGTACTCAGCTACATCCGGTTAGACTGGAAGCGGACCCCAACATAGTTGGGAAAAGAGGCTCGGAGGATGATGGTGTGGTCGGCTTCGAGTCTAACCGGACTGACTACCCGTAACTACTGCCAATGACAGCCAGGACCTACAGTTTATCTGAGACATTGTCATTGGTGTCCGAGATATACTTAGACAGTACATACAAACTTAGAAAACTTGCACTTTTACGCTCGTAATATAAAATTTTTGTAATCGTGGATGTGTATACAGCCTTATATTCCAGCTTGTTTTTATCAGTTCAACGATCAATCTATTCAATCATATCGGTTCAATATGTTACTTAACCAATCATGAGAACTTTAAGACCCAATGATTGGAGATTAAAAATCAATTAATTGTTATAATTGAAAATGCAAGCACGCTGTTAAATATAAATATTGATGCTTTAATGCACAATTAATTCTCATTTGTTCACTAGTCCATTCTGTGTCAAGTTATAATAGAACTGTTTTATGATAGGTTATAAAATAATTGTGATAATGGCGTTATAATATATCATTAAAACGATGCTCGCAATTTAAATTCCTTCAATAAAAATAAGTCCATCAATATTCCCTTATTAAATAGTCCATTTTGCGTTTATGTACGGAAAAACCACTAACTGTCCTGTTTCAGTTAGTTAAGGAAAAACATGCCTACGGTCTAAAAGTAGCTGTCGTTTGATTAAGCATATTAAGTTATTGTAACCATAATTGTATTGGTATATACAATTCACTATTATAAATAAAATATGCCATTCAAGATAACGTATTTGTTAAAACACGGGTGTTTACAAACCCGAGGAATTGGTACAGGTGTTAAAATAATGAAAAACAAACACCCTTGGTATAGGTACTACTACTTGGTAGAGATGTAGTACTTAGTTACATACTCTTTGGTGTTTTATATTTAATATCTGGCCGGACAATGATGTAAATAAGTATATTCGATTTTAAATAGAATAGGTTTTGATACTGAAGTATGTCACTTCACCCCCAATCAGTCAATGAACGCAAAGTTGAAGTTATTTGCAATCTGTTAATTAAATATCCTGAGATCCCCGGTCCCTAGCGCGCCACACGCTACAGTACCTTGGTATTACCCTTGGTGTACATTTTGATACTTAGAGATACTGAGAAAGTATTAAAGTCTATCAATAGTACATAAATAAAAGCCGATTTAACAAAACTGGTTGCAAAAGCATTTAACTAACCGATCCTAAAGGGCTTATAAATTAAATAAATACAGTTGGTTTTCCATTAAATATGAATTCAAAACGATAAAGTTTTCACGCTCCGCTTTTCACTGTTTTTCATTGAATTAACCATATTATTTTAGGTAAGGTATGCGGAAATCCGCAAGCAAGAATTATTGTTTCGTTTTGAGCTTTAAGCTTATTATTTTTAAGCGGGCATAAACCTTATTGTGGTTTTTTCAAATTCTGTTATGCTTGAATATACAACTGAAGTTATACTTTAGCAATTTTCTGTGTCAGTAAATCTTTCAGAGTTGCAAGTAATTTCATGAGGCCTAGAGCGCTTTCATACTATCGGATTTGTCACACGTATACGCTCGGGTTTTTCTACTGAAAGAGTAACAGTAAAATTATTTTTTACTTACAGCTTTTACACAAGCGGATTTTCCGCTCATCATTTTTCGTGTGACAGCGCGCTTATCGTACAAACAGCCATTGACCACTACCGATTTAAAAGATGACCCCTGAAACAGCCCGATAGGACGTTTTGACGCGCGTATACCTGCGATAAAATCCAACAGTGTGCAAAACCTCTTAAGACTGGACTGACATTCATCTAGATTTCAGTAATCATATAGGTAACTAACCAATCTAAAATCTAACTACATACATACCACAACTAGCATAAAAAGTTAAACACCCAACAAATCTAGCTACCTACCAGATTTTGAGGAACTGAAGCCAATGCCCTGACTCTGTTTCCTTGAACGCAGCTTGGCAACTATATCGTATGATGGACGACCTTGAGAGTGAGCAGAAAAAAAGGTCATTATTATTTTGGCCAATGATTCGGGTTCCGTACGCAGCCTGTTTTGAATATTGATTTATTGTGCTTAGATTTTTTTGCGGTGATAAATTATGTTGGTAGGTGATAGTTGGACTCTAATAGGCAGTAATAGGACAGAGATAGGTATAGAGAATAAATCAGCACTCACTCTTTTTGCAGTAAGAAGGTGCTTTGGCATAGCCTAATGTTCTAGGATTGCTACAAGCTACCCGGCTTTATACAAAAAACAAAAAATGTTTTTGGATAAAATAGTCCGACCTGGAGTCCAGGAGACATGCTTCAGTTATTATTTCAAGAAAAACAATGTTTAGAATTGTAGATAGATGATAAATAAAACGTTTATTTAGCACAAACAATGTGATATGAGTATGACCACTGAAAATGCAGCCGACATTAGCTGTCAGTCTCGCATTTTGCATACCAGTGATGATTCCAATAACTATTTCCATTGAAACGTGCAATACAATAACCTGATATGTACTTCGATATTCACAGTGACGAACGTCATCTATGATCTATCTATACCAGCTGTTCCCCGTGGCTCCATTCATGTAACTAGAGAACTTCTTCCCGCACCCGATTAAAATGCTCTGGGCAAATGATTGCTGAGCCAGCTGAGGCCGTCGGCAACCCGCGTGTCGAGAGAAACATATTCTGTAACTGGGTAAAAAGTAGCCTATGATATGACATAGGCTACTTTTAACTCAGTTACAGTACAGTCAGCATTTGCTCAGAGCATTTTTTTAATTGGCTCTAGACTAGACTATATCTGCCTATATCTACATTTCATTTAAATCGGCTCAGCAGTGTTTATGTGAAATCGGGACTGGCATACGCATTAATAATATGAATAAGGATTCTAAAGGGGTTGCAGTCGTTACCACTTAGTTACGAAATAAATGACGTAATTAACTTCTGACATTAATACAAAGACATTTATAACAATATGAAAGCAAGCGTTAATGCCAGTTATATAAAGATTGAGTGCACGATGAAGTGTTAAAAGTTATGAGGTTACCACCTATTGGGGGAGTTTTGGTGCTAAAACTTGACTGTTATAATAAGTTAGAGAAATGTTAGATAATAGTGCCCCCTTTAAGCATTGAAAGTAACGCCTACCAAAGGGTAAATTGGATGTCAAATCCCTTAAAAGATTGACACAAGTAATATATATAGGTAAAGTAAGTAAGAAATCGCTTGTTTTTCGCTTAGTATTTTTCCTTATTTTGCTATTAAATGTTTTGATTTTAGAAGATTATCCTACTGACATCCACTCGGAACTTATTTTAGATCCTGGTTGCTCATAATATTTCACACAAAACCCAATTACCGAATCTCAGACTGAAATCTGAAAATCCTGAAGATAGTGTTTTGTTTTACTATAAAAAAATATATAATAGTATTACAAAAAACCCTATAAAAAGCAAAAAATAACTTTTAACACTACGTAAACTAAATTTTGACGTGTCGGGGGACCGCTCTAATTCATTACTTTAGATACGTGTTTTTTTTTTTAAACGAATGTTGTAATTAGGTAGGTATCATTTGATTAATGTAAGTATTTATGAAGGTAAAAAGCGGTCCCCCGACACGTCAAAATTTAGTTTACGTAGTGTTAAAAGTTATTTTTTGCTTTTTATAGGGTTTAGCGTTTTTAACCTTTTGTCATAATTATTGCGTACTTTTTTGGGTCGGGGGTTTTTTTAAATTTATAATTTAATTTTATTTCATGCTTTTTAAAGGAGCTATTTAATTTTTCCTTCTTTCATTTAATTTATTTTATCTTAAGATGGGGTCGCTATATGCGATCTCGGCCAAAGGAAGCTGTTTAATAATCCTCATGTCTAACTGGCTCTGGGAGAATTGCACAGATTGAGAAACAATAAAGACCTTTGGACATTCTAGATTTTCAGCAAAAATATAAATCGGTTTATCCGTTTCATTCCGGTATTCCAGGGTTTCATCCGCCACATCTCATTTCCAGCATCAGGTTCTCGTCAATCAGAAACATGAAGAGAACTCGTCAAGACAAATTCAACGAGCCCAAACTCGATGGGTTTACTAAAAGGCAGTTCAGGGTTACGTCTCCTACCTTCGTGCCCTAACAGCAGACCAGCTCAGTGGTTCCAAAAGACATTAGTGTTTCAAATTTCAGATCCCACATATACTTGCAAGTAAACTGAGCGTGTAACATTCCTATCACATCTAGCAAACGAGCTGATGACCTTGAAGACCTGAACCGATTTCCACCAAACATAGCTAAGAACACTCCCGACTGACATACCTTTTAAACAAAAAAAACCGCATTACAATCGGATCATCCGTTTGGGAGCTACGATGCCACATACACACACACACACACACACACACACACACACAGACACGTCAAACTTATAACACCCCGTCGTTTTTGCGTCGGGGGTTAAATATAACAATATAAGAGGGGCCATAGTAACTCAACTAAATTGTGTCAAGAGTGTTATACTCACATTTCAGTTAAACAAGTAACGTTATTTTAAGATGCGGTAACATGAAACTGTTCCGCTTTTCAATAGAATCTCGTTCTGTACTAGTAACAGAATATCGTGGTTTGTGACGTCAAAGCCGACGCACGTTAACTCCCTATTATTTATGTTTCTCTTTAAATAACTTAATGAACAATTCTAATGCACGCACACATATTAATTACATACAATATTAATTAAACTAGGAAAAAAATTAGACAAACGTGTTACTAGATTTTGTCTATAACAGTTTTTTCCAATTTTTCTTGGGAGTACAAAGTCTAATTTTCGTGATAAAACAAGGAAGATGTATGTTCTCTCCGAGTTTTCAGCGGCGACTGGTTTTAATTTTAGATAATCGGGATGGACAACTGTCGATATAATTTTGTCGATAAAACTTTTCTTTACTTCATTAATCCCACATGACGTACGTACATATATCAGACTTGTCATTATTTACATATGTGGGTAAGTTCCTTCATGTTTTAATATAATATGTGGGTCTATATGCATAACATTGTATACAATATACCATTTCTAACGGGGTTATTATTATAGTGTACGCCTTCCCAATCTCTGCACTCAGTGGTACTAACAGGGGTTTCCTTTCAAGGAAACATAGCTACGCCATCTCAATAACAATCCGCAAACGGTCCGACCTCTCGCCTAACCCACAATATTGTATGTATGTCGACGTTTTCTTTACTCCACAATGCAACACCAAAACAACGCATTGTCAGCCATTGTTCATCAGTATTACTTGCCTTTTTACAAACAGCATCATCAAACAATAAACGCCCTTGAAACTTGAGATAAATAATTCATATTTACACCGATGTGTGCTTGAGGAAGTTCAGTGTGTTATAATTAGCGTGGAAAAGCAAAAACATGATGATTAATCAGTGCTAATGTTTACTCGTCTACGATTGCTTTATTGCATTTATTACCTCCATTTTATTTAACAAGCTTATAATGTATTATATGCAGGTGTGACTAATGTCTTATACGAATGAATTATGAACTAAGTTTGCACTTATCATCAGTTTGGCCAATAATCACTTGTATCCAGAACAATAGAAAAAATCTTAAGAGAGCATAAAACTGTGTTATATTTTTCTGTATCCATCCGTGAGCAGGTAGATTGATGATGTGTATAATGTACCTATTGTCTTCTAATGCACATCGCAGAATGTTCGCTCGAATTAGAATTCAGAAATAACCCTTTTGTCTGTTCGCTTTGTATCCAAAGTCAATCCAACCGTTATGGCATTGTTGATTTATCGATATCGATAATTGCACGCTACACATGTTTTTGCACTTCACTAGGTTCTCGCATTAGCTGTTTATAAATAGTGCGCGTAAAATCACGTGGGACGGTACACTAGCCTAGTCTGCCTCGAGACATCCGCGGGATCGCACGTCTTGATAAATTAGCTTTATTGCTTTCTTGGAAATCTGTCTGGCAATTCACTAGCAAAGTTTTCCGACCCCTCAAAGTTTGGATGCGTTTCAAAATATGTGCATAATTTGAATTATTCTCATAGAAACTGTTTTTGTATCAGACAGATTTTAAATGTAGTTTTTATCACAAAAAATCTGATTCGGACAGTTGTTTTGTGTAAGGTAGCGTGCATGTACCACTTGAAACAGGACGATGGTACGCGCACATTACAACATACCACTAAATCGATTAACGGACCCTTTGCGAATCCCTACCCCATCACATGGGGTGATGCAAACCCCATTAGGGCTGCTGTTCATTTGCGAGGGCGTGAGGCCGGTGGCTTTTTTAAAATTCACCAAACATTTCACCTTACATATTTTATTTTGTTGAAGCCTCCACAAAAACAAGAGATAACAGTCTTCCGCCGCGAGCTTTTCACAGAAAATTAGATACTGTCTTCAGATTTAACATGCGTCCGCCAAAATCTTGTTTACCGAAAAGGCACTCCTCATTTTGATGGTTAATCTCTTACAAAAGATCTCATTTTTTTTCTGTTTACATGGCAACGACCTTACGGTTCCCGGTCGCTTCCAAGCGACTGTAACTCGACGCTTTTTTCCCAAAGGAACTCAGATAGCTCCGTCCTTCTCTGCAATCCGATTTCATGTCTTAACGGGCCGCGGCTAAATCGATTTGTCTCGCCTTAACTCGCCAAGATGCCATCAACGATCATATCGCTGTCCCGTTCCTACTTTTTAAACCTGTCCTTGTGATGCCAGATTTAATTTGCCTTTTTTGCTGCGGTTGAAATGTGGCGTCGTTGGTATTAGACGGCCGGTTTTAGAAGCGCTGCGCGGTGCATTTAATGCAGGGAAAATGTAAGCTGACGTGGCCCGTCTGGTGCATATTAAATTTTGTTGGAATGCATCAGCTACATAATGTAAGGTCGACTTTTAGTGGTGTAAGATTCAAGTTAGAACTACTCTTTGTCGTACCGTCTGTTTTACGACTGGTCTACAGATGAAGCATGTGTCGATACAAGATAGACTTCGGCTTTGTATCGAAAGCAGTAACAAAACGTTTATAGCTCATTAACTAATGAAACATAAAGAAAGGTATTTAAAGTTTCACTTTTATTGGTTCGTTAATTTTTATTTCATTATAGTGGTCGTGGAAATTGTTTAATTTCAAACACAGAGCTCTTTCACTGTCTTGTCTATTACTAACGTAATTAGATTTAATCCGTATAATTAAAGAACTAAATAGGATATGTTTTATATGACAGCTTATACGGGAATCTGAGTATATCTTAGACACCATTGACGGTGTTTCGGATGGCACGTTAAACTGTAGGTCCCGGCTGTCAGTGAACATCCTCGGCAGTTGTTACGGGTAGTCAGAAGCCAGTAAATCTGACACCAGTCTAACTAACGGATATCGGGTTGCCCGGGTAACTGGGTTGAGGAGGTCAGATAGGCAGTCGCTTCTTGTAAAAGCACTGGTACTCACTCAGCTGAATCCGGTTAGATTGGAAGCCGACCCCAACATGATTGGGAAAAGGCTCGGAGGATGATGATTGATTCGGGAATCCCAAGGTAGCTCCGTGGATTTTCAGACTCAAAGTTAGGAACATATTTTTTCATCAGTTTAATGTCAGGAGGTATTCTATTTGAAAATAATACTTTCCCACGTTCTTAAAAAGAAAGTATTTAAACCATGAT
Organism: Helicoverpa armigera; assembly: GCF_030705265.1. Lineage (NCBI taxonomy): Eukaryota > Metazoa > Arthropoda > Insecta > Lepidoptera > Noctuidae > Helicoverpa > Helicoverpa armigera. Next base: position 1,970,558 of record NC_087145.1, on the reverse strand, counting down.
AACCATCACAACAAACCTCAAAGGAACAAAGCGTCCGATTAACCGGAACCCTGCTGGTCCCGCGTTACGCACTGCGCATGCGCTCGTCATGATATCATTTAGTGAACTCAGGCGCAACGTCGCGTGGCAACTGTGGTAACCACTTCCGTAGTATATACTTGCACATCCTATTGCCACAGAGTGCAAGAAATTACATCATCATCATCATCATCATCAGCCTATCGCAGTCCACTGCTGGACATAGGCCTCTCCAAGTGCACGCCACTGAGATCGATTTTCGGCTTCTCGCATCCAGCATCATCAAGAAATTGCATCGGAGAGCACGTAAATGTCGGTCCTGCGCTCAATCTCTCTCCGGTCGTGTCGGATTGCCGTCCCATCGGGCTATGAGAGTGAAGGAATTAGTGAGTCCACTTGTGTCTGCGCAAATACCTGTGCACTATAATATGTCCTGCGCAGTTGGCTAATCTCCTTACATGAGAACAGCCGCCGTAGCCGATAATCGGCTAGGAGGACAACATCATCATAACAAGAAATCAGCAGTAATGTTTTTTTTCCAGTTTTTTTTATTCTGTTGAAATCCCTGCCTTAATTAGTTAACCTATTTTGTTTTTCCATGTTTTCCTTTTGAGATAACATGATGTGGTTATCAACGGTACATACCCAATTGCTGCCGAATTTTGCTTTAAAAAATGCAGACTGACTAATCTCTAAGACAAGAGTGTTTTGCAGAGTCTCGACAAGTCTAGAATGTAAATAATAATTGAAAGAATATGGCCACGATTCAGCCAATACCAGTCCTTCCATTCTTATAAAACGCATCCTTTATTTATGCACATAACAATATCTCTTACATAAGTAATATCAAAGCCTTAACTGGTGTAACTTCACGCTGTTATCTCCTCGGCTCTCGTTACATCAACAATTAAAACCGGACAATGGGTACTGAGGTATTTGTTTACAATTACATTATCAGGTGGATGGCATACGACTCTTTTATAACTTAATTCTTTCTTATAATCTCCAAGAAAGAATCATTTAAGACCCTTTATTCGATTCTGTCAACTTTATTTACATACTAACTATTTTCCCGCGATTTCAGTGGGAACTACTGCCCATCATCATCCTCCGAGCCTTTTTCCCAAACTATGTTGGGGTCGGCTTCCAGTCTAACCGGATGTAGCTGAGTACCAGTGCTTTACAAGGAGCGACTGCCCTGCCTGACCTCCTCAACCCAGTTACCCGGGCAACCCAATACCCCTTGGTTAGACTGGTGTCAGACTTACTGGCTTCTGACTACCCGTAACGACTGCCAAGGATGTTCAATGACAGCCGGGACCTACAGTTTAACGTGCCATCCGAAACACAGTCATTGGTGTCTAAGATATACTTAGAAAGTACATACAATCTTAGAAAAGTTGCATTGGTACTTGCCTGACCTGGAATCGAACCCGCGCCCTCATACTCGAGAGGTTGGTTCTTTGCCCACTAGGCCACCACGAACTACTGCCCGTACTGGGATAAAATAAAGCCTATGTTACTCGGGAAAAGTGTAGCTTTCCAACAGTGAAAGATTTTCAAATCGGTTCAGTAGTTGAGACTTAAGGGTACAAACAAAACAAGTAAACAAATGTTTCCTCGTTATACCATTAGATGGTAACATTTTCTGCGTCACTAACAAAGTGCTATAGGATTTTCAACTGTAAATCTAAAAGTATAAGGGTGATATTACAATGTGGGCTGTCGATCATAACAAGCACAGACTATACTACACGTAGAGCTGTCATTACGTTTAATTATCATCGTTGTCAACTCGTTCATTATAGAAGCGTATCACGCGACGATACCGATACGACAAACACACGATATTATGCTAGGAGTAAAGAAAGATGAGCGGAGGTGCCATAATACAGGTATGTCAGACACCTTCTTCTAGGTCAAACAGAGAGGGTGGGCTTGACCGATCAGTTAGGAGTGAACTAACGAGGCGTTTGGGTTCTTTTTTGGGTCTAAAGAATGCTTATAAAGGCGAAGAAACAAGTGTTCCTTGTCCCCCCAGACCCTCATTTTATAGTGATAATTTCTTAGGACATGTTTCGTTATGGCACCTCCGCTAGTCATTTTGTTCTCCATGATATTATGCTAAAGGGGAGTGTACAACGCGGGTTTGTTTATCAACGCCTTCTATTAATGTCTTTACCTAACTAATGATAGTCCTAAACAAGAATTTGACAGTTATGACGAATAATAACAGCCTTAAACACCCATTTGGACCGTGTCTATGAAATGTAAGACGTATTTCATTATTAAAATCCATTGAAGTGTCATTTCCCTCTGTAATGGCGATTATACTAAATTGATGATCAGTCCAAAATATGTAGCAGAAACCAAATAAATTAATAAAATTAATTACACACCAACTAATTTGGCATTTTTCTCAATTTAATTTTTAATTCGAAATGTAAAATTAGCTGTTGTTTCGCCAATTAATGTCGTTCCAAAAACGTCTACACATTAGTTGGTGTTTGATCAACAGCGATGTAGCCTCGCCCTAAACTGGTAATTGGTTTTAAGCACATGCATGGAACGCTGGCCTAAATTTCCTGCACTATCTGTGGCCATACATAATATCGCGGTCATTAGCTAAAACACTGTTTAATTAACTTGCTTAATGAGAACTGAATTTATAATAGTGTCAGTCTAAACATTTAGTGCAATAGTACAACTGGCCATTGGCACTGGAGAATTGGTCATTCTTATTATTTCATAGAAGTTCATTCTCGCGTCCTAAAGAAACGACTTCCCGTATCCGGGTAAAATATAGCCTATTTCACCCGGGGATAGTGTAGCTTCTCAACAATAAAAGAATTTTCGGATCAGTTCAGTGGTTTCAGAGTCTTTCGGGTTCAATCTAACAAACAAGAATATATTCTTCTTTAATATAATATTCAGTTTAGATTAAGCTACATGATTAGCAGTCATGACATTTGATCGTAAAGCATGCACTCATAACTCGTACAGCATTCGAGTGAGAGGTGAAAGTTTTATTTATAAACTAGAAATACAGTAACATATTGGACGTCAAATGCCAAACACACTTTCTGTCTTAGTACCCTCAGACTGAAGACTAAACAGTCGACCGACTGTTGACCCGATAGTATGCACATTTTTTTTACGAAAATCTTGATGCTAATCAAAGTTTTCAGTCTGTCTGATGCTGGATAAATACCTGATCTTTGTAATGTGCGTGCTACCATTCAACTTTATTCAGACTTAAGAGGCCAAACAAACTATCGGCCAACTAAAAGTTTGCAGTCCGCGGGGTACTCTTACACGTGTGCTTCATCAATTCTTTATAACGTGCTATCAATCAAGAAATTCATAAAAGTCCATGGGTAATTATTCCGAACCATCGCTGGTGCTAATTAATACAGAAATTTTGGTCTTCTCTATAAATCTTTGTGGTCACACGTGGGAAAGTTGTAGGTGTTAATGAACCAGTTTATATCCATTAGAAGCAAGTGTATTGTTTTTATAATAAGTTCTAAGAAAAATGTAGTAGGTATTAATCTAGAATTTGGATAGGTAGTTCGAAGTTCAGAAAATTGGCAGAGTTTGATTATAATTTCGTGCAGAGTGCACTGCCTTGTGTTTAACAAGTCTGTGGCAATTTTTATGTGATGCGTGGGTATAGTGCATTTCATTTTATCAAATTATTCTTAGGGATGGTTGCACCATTTAACTGTTAAGACGGCCAGCTGTCAGATTGATGCCTATTGTTCAAATTGGCCATTTGACAGCAGCATGTTATCCTAATAGTTACATAAATGGTGCAACTTACTAAGCTACTTCAGAGCTTCGCTATTCTACATAAGTATCCCAAACTTAGTTTCAGAATTTCGTTGAAGCAGCCTGGAGCATAGATTACTAAATAGTTATAACATAACTGGAGCTTGCTCAATGCTCTAATTATTAGTTTGTTCGTTACTGCATAGAATTTCGATATAAGAGTAAATAACAGTAGATGTGCAAATGTATAAAGGGAACTTTCATAGATGAGAAATAAATGCATCAGATTATAACAGTATAAATATGACAACTCCCTGATCTTTCAACCTTTGGAAAACAAAACCATATTTTTTCAGCAAACATCATTAAAATTACCGTCATCATCGCGATAATCATAGGTACAATAGAACTAACAGTTTTTCCTTGAACAATATTATATGCGGTCAGCTGACGGGTTGAACGCCCGAGGTCATCGACCCTGCTAATGGTGTACAAATGTATTTACCTGATGACAGTGTGATGATAGTGAAATCTTGGCTACTGTTTTTCGGTGACCTTTGATTTTTACTGTTATTTATATCCTTTTGTTAATGGTTTTTGTGTATTTTAGAGGTGATTTGTATGGTTTACGGGTAGTTAGAAGCCAGGAAGTCTGACAACCAGTCTTACCATGGGGTTTCTGGTTGTTAACTGGGTTCTGAATGAAGGTGCGATAGGCAGTCGCACCATGTAAAACACTGGTTCTCAGGTGCATTAGGGTAGACTGGAAGCCGACCCCAACATTATTGGAACAAGACTAGCCAGGTGGCAGATGATGATTAGAGAAAATTTACACTAAACTTAAAGCTGTAACAAAGCTTAAAGCTGTGAAAGTTAATTGATAATTAACTTAGCCAGTTTTCTTAGAATTACCGTTTACTAAGTACAAAGTATTCTTTAGAATGCAATATTTCCATATACGCTGCAGGCGTGACTTATACAGGGAAGGTAAGAAATACTCTAATTAAAAAGCCAATGAACTTGCTTGACTGTTGACTTTGAAATAATATTTGAATACCGCGGGCGGTAGCTGGGTCGTCACGAAAACGGTAGCGGCGTTTTTAGGTTAATTGATATGCTAGCGTCTATTAGATTTCGATAGGAAATAAAATATTTCGGAAGTTTTTTAACGTGTTTTATTTTATGAGTAGTTTCCGCCAGCCACTCTCTCTCGGTGGAACAACTTCGCACACCGGGATAAAAAGTATATCCTTCCTGAATGGGGTTTTCACTGTAATAATTGTGCAAATCGGTCGAGTAGTTCTTGAAATAAGAGCGTTCAAGCAAACAAAGGAAATCTACAGGTTTATCATAATTATTTGGGAAGCTTTAAAAAAAACTCCATTTTATCAATTTACGGAGTATTTTTTCGGTTTTATTCTCTCGCATGAACTAACCTTGTTGATTTTTGTTTCTAACCAAAAATGTTAGGCCATGCAGAAATATTTTTATGAAAACAATATTAAATGTTTACATAATTCTTTTCCCTATAGGATTCGAACGGTACAAAATCCAGCAATTGGTTACTGATACCGATATTGTCATTTAAGGCAATTTTAACCAATTATAACCGTTTTTTGATATTTAAGCGTGACCATGTCATGATTTTAAAAGTGTTAATGATACGGAATCATTGGCCAAGTCACCTTTGAACCTTTTTCGCAATAACATTAAATTAAGTAAAAGTTAAATATTGTTAAAAGTCAGACATATCTGATTACGTCATTCTGATAATTCAGTCAAGATTATCTACTTATTGGTCTGCTGTTACATGGTCGAAAGTTCATTTAGAGCAGAAATTATAATTAAAAGAAAAATACTTTATTGGAAAGCATTGACCTACTGTACTGCGGGGTTTATAAGTCTTAAGTTTATAAGCCAAATACTAATATAGATTGACCTTCGAAATATGGATCGTGTGATCAAATTGAACAGCTATGGACAACATTTGCGAACTTCACTTTAACTGCTGATTTTCCAACAAGAATTAATAATATTTTGTGTCGTAGGCCATAAGGGCTTATGGAAGTGGCAATCCTACTAATATAATAATCGGGAAAGTTAATAAGTATGTATAAATGAATGCGTGGAGGACGCATCTTTCGTACAAAAACTACCAAACGTATTTTAGCTTATTCATCAGAATAATATAATCTACTAGCTTCTGCCAGCGGTTTCACCCGCATCCCGTGGTAACCTCGGCACGAACCCGGATAAAAAGTAGCCTTTAGCCTTCTTCGATAAATGGGCTATCTAACACTGAAAGAATTTTTCAAATCGAACCAGTAGTTTCGGAGATTAGCGCGTTCAAACAAACAAACAAACTCTTCAGCTTTATAATATTAGTATAGATATACCTACGTGCGGGAAGTAGTTTAGAGGAAGCTATTAATGTCAATATGTGGAACATAGCGTCAGTTACCGAAATAGCCCTGTGAGATAACATTATGTCCTTTCGCCCACTGGCTTGCTGGCCCTGTAAGCAGCTTCGCTATCTGATTGGTAAGAAGCAGGGTATTTGCAGTAGTTTAGCTTCCTTTACAATATATGTAAAATCATAATATAATTTCTGATTGATGAACGCTAACAATGAGTATAAAATAAATAGGTAATATATAATTTTTCTTACTTCGATTATGATTTATTTACATAGTTATATACATAGATATTTACAAGACAAAAAAAAACTATCCTAGTAGAACGTGAATATAATTAAATAATCCTAATATAATTGGCGAGGATATGTATTCACAAAAATAAAAACAAATCATCTTTATTGTGGACTATAGGTATGCATAATAAATACATAACTAATTTTAAGACGTTTTTAACCGACTTAAAAAAGGGGGTAATCAGTTTGATCGTACATATGTATGTTGGTGCGCAATAACATGCGATTTAAGCTACGTTTTATTGAACCGATTTTGATGCTGTTTTCGGCATAGTATTTGTCAAACTTAGGAGAAGGTTTTAAGAGCGCTATTACAAAATCGAATCGCTCAGGTTTAGGTAAATTAGACGATAGCCGGCAGCACTTGCGCGCGTGTGCGTCTAGCGAAATACGCAACGCACACCTGCGGACCGCCACGCGGCACAAACGAACTTGAGACTTTGCCACTTTTATTTTCTAAATAGTTTATTGGTTTTATAGTTTATGAAATATTATTTGTACCGATGAATTTTATAACCTAGAATAGCTCGATTGAGTTACAATAAACAAATAATCGTTTACAATTTTTAAATTATTTAATCGACAACCAAACTTTTCACCATGTTTATCAATTAGGTAAAAGTAATTGATTTATAAAAAAACTAAAATCTATAATTCGTCTTCCATGTATTGTATCTTCATTTTCCTGCAACAATAAAAACTAGGAATGTAAATAGTTTATTAAAACAAATATGTCTGTTGCGAGTGACAAAAAATACTTACCATATTATTTGTACTGGTATCCGATTGAGTCTGATAATCTGAATTAAATATGCTTTCATTATCCTGCAAGAATCAAAGATATCCAATAATATTATTATGCAACAGCGAAACTAACGACGATGACATTTACGTACATATTTCTATATAACCAACATCAAAAAAGAGAACCCAATCTATAATAACATTTTCGCATTAGAATATCATGGGTTAATACTTGTGTATATTACATTTCAATCAGATCATTATAACTAATAAATAAAATAAAAACTCACTAGTATCAAAACGAGTTCGTTGCGCAGGTTGCGCTATATTTTTCGAGCTCCGGCGAGTTTGCGCGGCGCAACAGCGAGCGATACGTCCTCCCTCGATAAGCGCTTGGCGCTGACTAAAGTTGAACACCGCGCGTCACAAGATTTATATTGATTTTTGCATTGCAAACAAAAATTATTTTAAAATATTGTTTTACTTTTAAATAGACCAATTTTTTTTTCAAGCTTTATAACAATACCACCTTAATTATTAAATATGTTTTATTTGAATTTGGATTATACTTTCATAGATAAAAAATATAGTTTTGTACGGAAAATTGTCAGTAACTCTCAGTTTTATAGAATTATTTTTGGTGTATTACTGTATGAATTGTAATAAATTGGTGAAAGCAAGCACAAGTACAAGATATAGTTGTATCTTGAACATTTTTATAAATGGTTAAATTGCTATATCCTCGTAGTACTGAAGCATCAAAAGATTCCCAAAAGCAACATTTTATGAAACATCCTTTGCAGAGACAAAGATTTTACTGATGTACGTGGACAAATTAAAATATTTATTGAAAACAGCCCCAAGATAAATGATCAAACTTTCTTAATCTTATTTTTGTTTTTTTTTCGTGACTATATCCAAAGCATAATGACGCATCAAAACTCGTATAAAACTCGAAAATTTGTGATAGCCCTCTTAAGTATATTAAAAACGGCGTGTTTTTCTTGTATAAAGTGTTTGTGGGCGGACAGACAATTAATTAGACTAGAGAATTATGGCGATGAGACAGTTTATTAATCTAAAAAGTCAAAGAAACTCGAAGCTATAAACTACCAATAGTGTCATCCCTTTTCAGGATCAGTTTATTAATCTAAAAAGTCAAAGAAAGTTGAAGCTATAAATTGTCATCTTTTTCAGGATCCTTGTAAAATGTTATACGGTAACCTTCTAAAAGCATTTACCTCACCCACGCAAGCAATTTCAGGTCCAATTAATATTTAAAGTGTTCGACGAACCCGTCAGTTAATTATCGCGGTAATAAAAGCCTATTAATTCCTGACCAGGATTATCTTAATATCTGCTATAATACCCTTAATATTGTACTTTAATATTGCTGGCATTTTTATTTTTTCAAGGGCAATTTTATTTTTAAAACTTTCTACTTTAAATACAGGTAGATTTAAAGGATTAGAAAGTTAATTCGTTTCTTGTAATCTGCTTTGTTTGTTCTAAAAGTTGAACTTTATTTTATGTCACTATTTTAAGCTCAACTTTTGCATGCTTTGTGACAGAAACCACCAATCTTTTCATCATCACTAATCTTTAGCAGACATCACACTGAACTACTTTTTAATTAATTAAAAATTCCTATGAAATGCTGTACAATTTCAAAAGCATATCCAACTTATCCTACTGCAAAAACACCACAGTTAAAATCCTAGCGCAATACACAGACATAAGCCTTTGTTCGGTCACTATATAGCCCAATTACCGCGTGACAGCCCACTGTCCACAAGCCCGGAGCGGTTTGCGGTCGTCTGCGCAAGCTTAGAGTTGCACACTGGAGACTAAACAGTCGGCCGACAGTTGCCCCGATGGTTGGAAAAAAATATTTTGTTAAGAAAACAGTGGGGCTGTCATTTGAACATCATTGGCAGTCGTTAAGGGTAGTCAGTAGCCAGAAAGTCTGACAACTAGTCTTACCGGGGTATTGGGTATTGAGGTGGTCAGATAGACAGTCGCTCCTACTAGTACTCAGCTGCACCCGGTTAGACTGGAACCCGACCCCAACATATTTGAGAAAAAGCTAGGCAGAAAGTTTTAAAACCGGCCAAATAAATGATCGTTGTTATGTGCGTAATGCCATTAATTTCCAAATGATTTATGAGCCCGAATAAATTGTCGGCCGACTAAAAGTTTGCAGTCTGCGCAAGCTTAGAGCAATATTTGAAATATTTCGCGATATGCTTTGAATTGTCCACTGTGTAGTGGAAAGTTTATTGGAAAACTGGATTGGGTTACATTATTCTTTGTGTTGGTTTGAGGTTTATTATTGGTAGTGATATGGCAACACAGTAATAAAATATTTTCATTGAAAATACTTCAGATGTTTGCAGCATAGCTTTAGCACCTTCTAATTAATTACCAGAGCCATTAAATGTACATTTATGTGTACAGTATGAAAACAGCTAAAACTTTAAAACGGCTCAGCAGATTTTAATGAAACTTACTTGAGAACCACAGCGGGCAAACCAGATTTTAATTAAAGAAATCTACGACCACATCGGTTCATCCGTTTAAGAACTAAAGTATCACAAGCAGACGGGCTATGTACTGGCAAAATAACACCCCTGTTTTTGCATGGGGGTTAAAACTAATAAAAGGACATTATCCTCAATACCCTCGCATACCTGAACAGCATGACATAAAATCCATGTATCCACTACACTACAATAGTTTTGGAGTATCGCGTGCAGGACTGTCAATCGATCGGCTACAAACATTCCTCGAAGCGAGTCTGCACGAATTGTTAACAGCTGATTGCCAGCGCTTCAATGTGTGTGTGTGTGTGATGTCCATAAATAGTACATAGTTCTGCGAACATCAAAAGTAGGGTGTATAAAATTGAGGAAATCGATGGAGTTAAATTAGTGATCGTATAGCCTAGTGATCTGCATTATGTTGTCCTGAGTCTCTGTTAGCCAGAGACTAAGTTAGTCTTCGTTTCGACGACATTGTGGGTAATACATTTTCATTCAGCATCGAAGCATGGAAAATTATCGATATACTTTAAATTATAATATTTCATAAGGGTGGGTGAACCCTTTTAACTAAACCATCTGTCAAATCGCCGTTTTTATAAAGGGGTAGTAATTAAGTTAGCCTTACTTAAATATTGCAACTCACCCTAACTATATCCATAGACACTAGATAATACAACACAAAAGATAATATTAAAACGTCCTAACATCGTATAAAACAGCGCTAAGGATGCTGTTAATTAATAAAGCGGATACCTCTGACATAGTTTCCTGAAACTAGATACGCCATTAAAACAATAAACATCTTCAGCAGAATACACGTTAACAGCTTTTGTTCCATAACACCACCGATAATAAAATGACTAGCGGAGATGCCATAGCGGAAAATCTCCTAAGAAAGAAGAGTGCCAAAATGCGAATGTTCGGGGGACGAGGAACAGTCTGCGCCCTTATACGCCTCGTTTAGACCCGTCCATTTATTGTAATACAAGAAATCGTTGACAGATGTCTTATAGAACCCGAATTCATCACCTGTTCACTCGTAACTGATCGTTTTGGTAATTTATTTATTTATGAGAGGTAGCTTCACAGCTGACAGTACATGCTCATTGTATGCATTTGACCTACAAGAAGGCGTCTGACCTACCTGCATTATGGCATCTCCTCTCATCTTTCCTTACTCCGTGCATGCTCTTAGGGATATATATATTTCTTTGTACACGTTCCTTCTAAATTAAATCTTTGTTCTTTGTTATGTTTTCTTTATTATGTAGATCTTCGCCTTTCGCACGTGTCAATGGTGACGTAATGACTTTCTCGCTAAAACTACTAACCGAGACGGGATATAGGCAATTTTATTTTATCAAAGTTCAGTGAGGACGCGGACGAAGTTGGGGCTAAAATTTTGTCGGATGTAGAGTTACTATAAAAATGTATTTGTATATGCAGCTTTTTTTCCATACAGTAGGCCAAAAGTCAGGTTCTGTTAGAGAAGGGTATTTTTCTATAAGTACATTATTTCTTTGACTTCAAATATCCGATAATACCTAAACGGTTCCCTCGTTACTTGCAATCGCTTACTGATCTCTTGCTTCCATCTCGGTGGGATGTCACAGGATATTACCAACTGTCTCTTACTTCCAAATCGCTTAGCACTTAATGACTTAAGACACGGAGATTTCGATCAGCCTGTTTGAGGGCAAAAACATCGATACTTTATTGGGAAATGTTGTATCTGGTTGAAATTACTCGACTTCATAAATCGTTTAGCCGAACTATTATCTGTAACGTTTTGATACTTTATTGGGAAATGTTGTATCTGGTTGAAATTACTCGACTTCATAAATCGTTTAGCCGAACTATTATCTGTAACGTTTTGACACTATAACTTTATGACGATTAGCGAATTGGTAAATAGTCAACATATCGACTATAGTCTACCTTATAAATAACACAAAAGACCTGTGCAGAAGGCCATGAAAAAGTAAGCTCAAAGGCGAACTAAACCCTGCACTTGTAAAAATGTAATCACTACAAATTTTTACTAGCTTAACTAGACCAGTAAGCTACCTAAATGAACTACCTAATTCCACAAAGTACCTTACACACTAAAAACGACTTTCTTTAATCAGTTTCATTAATTCGTCCTGTCTGCAAACCTTTTATTGTATTCGTAACTACTAACTTGCTGGCGAGACAACAAAGGACTTGATTAAGGGAGTTTGTTACTTATGAACTTGATATCGGCTCCTATAAATTGATAGCAATGTGTAAAATCTATATAAATATATAAAAGAAAGTCGTGTTAATTACACATTTTATAACTCAAGAATGGCTGAAGATGGCCAAGACACGGGAGAAGGATATAGGATAATTTTTGTCACCATCTGGGACGCGGGCAGAAGCTAGTAACAATATATAGATGAAATATACATATGAGATGTATTACACTCCACAAAGAGGATAGATGGAGAGGAAAACGGAAGCAAAGATGGGCTGTCTGTCTGACTGTTAGAGATAACATGAGTAAAAAGGGAGTGAATGTTAGTATGACGGGTGACAGAGAGGCATAGAAGCGGAAAACTTGAGTCGACCCCAAATATCTTAGGAAGAGGGCAAGAAGAAGAAGAAGAGGTTAGAATAGTTATGTAGCCACAAGCCCAATAAGAGATTACCGTCTCATAAAAACAAAATACATGGCTCTTCCATTTACGACTCTCAAGCAGCTGGGAAATGCACTTATCCTCAACGGTCAGTGAATGCAATAACGCTGGCTTTGTGTGTTTTATAAATTTATTTGTTTGCCAGTAATTTATGGCTTACAGGATATCGGGGTGCAAGGGCGAGAGATAAGCACAGGACGGCGAACTGAGCGCACAATAAAATCATTTCCGTATACGCATTGGAATATATAGAGAGTATCAGATATAGCTACTATGATCCTACAGATCTGATGTCCTATAGACAGCAATTATGTCCTATAGTGAACTATCTGATGGACCGTTATTTAGTTGTCGCCAACCTTTTTGTCATCAAGGAACACTATGTTAGTCAGAAAAGAAGGCGAAGATGGGGTAGAGATGAGGGCTATTATATGTGTGACTACTGACTGGTGATCAATATGAAATTTTGTTGAGGATCGCTTAACATGAACAATAATTGAGACGTCAAAAACACCTCTCTTTGGTGATGTAAAACCAATACACCAATTAAAATTTTCAATTTTCCACTGACATTAACAAGTGTGGTTGAAGTAAATCACGATATTGCATCGGGAGTGTTAACTGTAAAACACTTGTAACACGCTATGTTACCCTCGACACATTTAATTCCTTGCGCTGTCTAGATGAATCTAAATCTGTGGTATCGACACTTCGTGTACCCGCTCACTGCAGATTAAATAGTCGGCCCAAAGTTGACCCAATGGTTAGCATTTTTTTTAAGTCTTGAGTCTTGATTCCAATAAAAGTTTTCAGTCGGTCTGGCCAAATCTTTGTAATGTGCGTACTACCATTCATCTTCATACTGGTATTTTATTATGAGCCCAAACAAACTATCGGCCGACTAAAAGTTTGCAGTGTATTCGTGTAGGAAATCGGAGCGGGAATCGGATGCTGAATAATTGATATAGTAGGGTATTGCGGTCTCAATAACAGAGCGCTTATTTGTTTGCCCACAAGTGCAATCATCTTGATCAAGGTGTTAGGTTGTTACATAATCTTGATGATATAGAGGTAGGTATGTATGTGTTACTGAAATTACTTCCTTATTGGATTGAAATAATCATAAAGTTGGGTAGGTCTTAAGTGTGGGACGCGACCTGTGTCGATATTCTTGCAAGTTCTGCGAGCTGTGTTGCTGTTGCCGCTGCGGCTGCTAGAAATATATATTTTTGAACCTTCTAAGGACCAAAACTTTCGGGTCGTCGGGCTTCAGGTATCTTTAATAAGTTATCTAACCAGCACGTGTACGCTTCTCATGACTGATAGGATGGTTATTGTTTTGGAGAGAGAACTAGCATTGCCATTCAATGTGACAATGCTGCCAGCGTCTTGGGCATGTATGCTCCAAGTAGAAGGTATGATGATGAGCAAGTAGATTGGATGGGTTTTCGAGCCCATTTAGTTTTAAGACAAATACTTGTCTTTTTAAAGCCAACTAAATTCTCTTACACTTTTTAACAAGATAACAAGATGATGAATCGTCAAACACAGCAGCTTAATCTTGAGACCGATTACAGCAGTATTTGATTAACTCTGATTAGTAACTCAGCACTTAGTAATCGAGTCTGCAGTTATCACGCCAACAAAGGGTCGTCAGGATGTCCTTAATAATTGAACACAATGATATTCGCTCACTTGTCATTTAGTTAGTATGATGAATTGTAGTGAACTTGCAATTCAAGGGACATGACTTGGTAACATGTCTAACTAACTACTTACACGTATGTGTTTCAATTTTCAATTGTGTTTTTTTTTCACTAAGTGGACGTCCGGTATGATATAAGTATTAAATTGGTAGTCAGAAGCTAGAAAGTCTGAAAACGAAGTTGGAAAAAGGCTGGACAAATGAAAGTGGACACATTGTACAAAATGAAGACGAATTATGTAAGGAAACTGTTAATTATGTCTATTCATCACACTTTATCTTTAGTCTATGCATTTAACTGAAAATGTTATGCTGGTACATTTAATTCAATTAAAAATTCAATTCTGTTCATGTTTTTCTTAGAACAATTATCAAGCTAAGTATGTAATTAATCAAAGTTAAACAATTTAAAAGTTCTCACAGAGCTGTGTTTTGATAAAATCTGTGTGCTCGCTATTGGGTCAAGAACCCAGACATCCAGACGTTATGTTTTATACATAATAGTTTATTTAACTTCAACTTTAATAATTTTTACATAAGTTTTATTTTCATTTAGCTTTAAAGACACTTTTCAAAATATATAAGCTACAATAAGTATAGGACTTACTAGCTTTTTCCCGTGGTTTCTAAGCCCGCATCTCATGAAAACTAAATTTTCGTATGCGAATAAAATTGCCTATCTCACCGGGGGATAAAGTGGCTTCCTAACAATGAAAGAATTTTGAAATCGCTACAGTTGTTTAGGGTGGGGATACAAACAAACAAAAAAATCCAATTCTTTATACTTAACATTAGTTGTAAGTATACATTTGTATGGAACGAAACAAAACAAAAAATACAAGAATCCATTCACAAATGTTTTTCAAATTCGACTTCCCCCATAAATATAACTGAACGAGTACTTAAAACAAGTAGGCATTGTGTTTTGGGGGTGGGTTCTGGCGTTACTAAATTAAAATCGATATACCGAGGGGTGAGAACATTTGTAAGCACTACCCTTCTCTATAACTTTTGATTGTTACATAATTTCTCTATAAACTACTGTAAGAGTATGCTGCATACTTTTAGTAGGCCGATTGTTTGGGCTCCTAAATCAGTATGAAGATGAATGCACATTGCGCACATTGCAAAGATCGGGTATTTAGCCGGTATAAGACCAACTGAAAAGTTTGATTGGAATCAAGATTTTTTTAAAGCTGACATCTTTTGGGTCAATTGTCGATCACCTGTTTAGTCTACAGTGTGCTCTTTCTTAACTTTTGACTGTGATATAATTTCTCTATCATCATCTCCCGAGCCTTTTCCCAACTATGTTGGGGTCGGCTTCCAGTATAACCGGATTCAGCTGAGTACCAGTGCTTTACAAGAAGCGACTGCCTATCTGACCTCCTCAACCCAGTTACCCGGGCAACCCGATACCCCTTGGTTTGACTGGTGTCAGATTTACTGGCTTCTGACTATTACAATATAATTTCTCTATAAACTACTGTAACTGTAATATAAGTTATAGGTATTTATAACTGTCGTGTCTTGAATGGTTTCTGGACTAATTAAATAGAACAATAGCTGTTAGTATTAGGGTGAATTGTTTTGTTCATTAATGAATTAATGGTTCAACTGTTTGAATTTTCTTGTTTTGCTAAGTTGAGTTGAAATAAATAGAGTTAGTTTGTTAATTTGGTTGTATAATTGAAAATAAAATTATGTAATGTCTTGTAATGAGAATTTATTAATCGCAAGAACAGGATCCTAGTTCGATGTTTAGCTGAGCGGATTTTGATGCGGTTTTCAGCATAACATTTTCAGACTTATGAGAAGGTATATTAAGGTATATGTGTATATGTATTATTGAAGAATGTTGTGACTGTTTTTAGGGTTCCGTAGCCAAAATGGCAAAAACGGAACCCTTATAGTTTCGTCATGTCCGTCTGTCCGTCTGTCCGTCTGTCACAGCCGATTTACTCGGAAACTATAAGTACTACAGTGATGAAATTTGATGGGAATATGTGTTGTATGAACCGCTACAAAAATATGACACTAAATAGTAAAAAAAAGAATTGGGGGTGGGGCCCCCCATACATGTAACTGAGGGATGAAATTTTTTTTTTCGATGTACATACCCTTGTGGGGTATCAATGGAAAGGTCTTTTAAAATGATATAAAGTTTTCTAAAAAACATTTTTCTTAAAGTGAACGGTTTTTGAGATATCAGCTCTCAAAGTCGTAAAAAGTATGTCCCCCCCCCTCTATTTTTATAACTACGGGGTATAAAATTCTAAAAAAAATAGAGGTGATGCATGCTAATTAACTCTTTCAACGATTTTTGGTTTGATCAAAGTATCTCTTATAGTTTTTGAGATAGGTTGATTTAACTGTAATTTACGGAACCCTTCGTGCACGAGTCCGACTCGCACTTGGCCGGTTTTGTTGTGTAGGTATGTGTTATATGAATCATGAAAAAGCTTTTCAGTAATAATTAATCTGTCTGTTATTCCGGTATTTCTTTACACAATTGACACCTTAAACGTTTTGTTTTCAATAACATTACCGTAAAAGCTTGTAAATCAATACATTAGCCGGATCGATTGTCTCACTTGCCAAATGTGGCTAAGTGTTTGCTAAATCAAGCCCATTGTTTATGTTTCACGATATTTTGGTATCGAATGTTCGAAGGACGAGAACAATGTTATTTTCGAACTTTATTATTTATTTGTCTTACATGATTCATAACAAATGGAGTTATCTTTAGTAAGTCTTGGTTTTAGTATTGGGAACACGGGATGAGATTTAATAATTTGTAGCCAAAACAGTGTAAGTAGTCAAAATAATCTTGATTCAATCAAACAAACAAGTGAGACTCGAAAATATATAAAAAAAATATCAATCATCGTCATATGCCTAGGCATATGTAGGCATATGACGATGGTAGAATATGACATGATGAAAAGGCTAGCCTTTTCCTAATTACGTAGGCGTCGACTCCTAATCTAATAGGATGTAACTGAATACCAGTGTTTTACTTAGACGGAGTGAAGACGGAAGGAAAATACCTCTATGATCTGTCTAATTCTACAAACTAAGAAGTCCATTTCTAACCTAAAGATCCTAAAACAAAAACCTAATAAAGAAAACAAAGAGCGAGTTTAAGGAATAAAAGCCTGCGCCGCCAACAGTCACCGTCCTTCGCGGAAACCTGCGCAAGCGACGATGATAAATCACAACTTTATTGTTGCGCATCAAACTTGACAGTTTTTAAGTTGTAAAATTATATCAAAGTTTACCTACATATTAAAATTTTTAGGTATTATAGTTTTTTGTGAAAATACCAGTAACATTCTTTGGCAGTCGTTACGGGTAGCCAGAGGCCAGTAAGTTCGACAAGCAGTCTTGCCAAAGGGTTTTGGATTGCCAGGGTTACTGGGTTGAGGATGCCAGATAGGCAGTCGCTCGTCGTAAAACTCTGGTACTCAGCTGCATCTGGTTAGACTGGAAGCCGACCCCAATATAGTTGGGAAAAGGCTAGACAGATGCTAGCATTTTGTAGGTACCGAAATATAAAGTAAATTTTGTTGATGTTTTAGTGGGTTTTTTTAAACCTTAAGTTCATACAATTCTCCTTGTTCGGACGTGGTTATGCATTTCAATCAAATATCATGTTTATATTCGTTCTCGTTCTTAGTAGACGTCTTTGATGTTTTTATTTCATGCATCTCTTTATGGTTTTCACGGTAAAAACTACCGCCATTTAAAAAATTTATGGTCTAATGAAATCTCCTTTCCTTTAAAAGGAAGTATGGACATGTTTTAGTTTTTACATATTTATAGGTCTTGATTAATTTGAACATTATAAATCCATTAGCGGCTGATCAAAAACTGTTTTGTTACAATTAGTCATTCTCAGACAGACGATGACGATGATGGTGTTAGAAAACATCTTTATATAAAGTCTAGTAGACTAGCGCCCTCCCCGGCTACACCCGGGGTATGTGTAATATTATACGTATATATTTGTGCTTCAACCTTATTCGGGAACCTTAGTCTTGTGATTATAGGTATCTATTAGTAAAAGCAACATGTAAATCCGTGCCTTATTTTTAAATTTTATCGCGGAAATACGGACATGGTTTGAAAGTTAAGTTTTAACCGACTTTCCAAAATGGAGGTTCTCAATTCGGATGTATATTTTCTAATCTGTAGTGATAATAGAGACGATAGAGAAAATACTCTTAAATAAATAGTAAAGAACTAATTTAACTCAAAAGTGGCTACACGGCTAACAATATTATGTAGCTTGTAGCTTTACATAGGTGAGTCACGTGCGTTCCATTCCACGCTGGTACTGCGGCATAAAGTCGCGTGAACTCTTATCAAAGATAAACTCTGTTTGTTTAACTGTCGTAAACCTTTAACTGCTGTTAAATCATAGCACGTCATTGTGGATTACGACACGGTTTAATCTGCTTTTGTTTTGTTGTGTATATGTTTAATTTATTTATTCCTTTATTTCAGGCAACTAGGGCCCGTAGTATATATAAACTAATACATTAAATGTATAAACTAGGTATGTCTATGTTTTATGCATAACTGTGACTTAACCTGACTTTGCCTGTGTTTTGTGTTGATAGAAACCCTGTGTTAATACGGGATGACAGCTACCTCTGATGATTTGAACATGCAACGACGCATGACGGTTCTTCTATGGCAAATTTCTTCAAAATTGGTTCCTCCGTGTGAGCGTGAAGAAGTAACAAGCTGACATATGCGAACTTGCAAATGCCTATCTCGTTTCTTACTAATAAATTAAGTGTATGTGTAAACCATTAATAGGATTTGGTAGAATTTAGTGGTATTAAGTCGATATTGTGAGCTTAGTTCGCGGATTACTAACGATTATCTTCATGGTGTTAGGCTTAAATGATAATGACACTACTTATTTATTTAACTAACGAAAGGGGATATTTTATTCCAATCTACACGACACGAATTAAACAAAACTTTTACATACTTTAACAAGTCCTAGAATTCGGATAAAAAGCCTTCCTCGATCACAAACTCTGAAAGATTTTTTCAAATCGATCCAGTAATTCCTGAGATAAGCGCATTTAAACAAACCCTCCAGCTTTATAATATTATCTACTATACATTAACAGACACAATATACCATAATGATCATAAATACAAATACCCCGCATTATAATCACGAACAAAAATAAACACAACCCCGCCCTCATATAATAATTAAAACGGGACTGTTCAATAAATAATGTTCAAATAAAAATATACCAACCCATATCCAGGGTGAGGTTGGGTAAAAAAAAAACCATGGCGGTTCTCAATTTTCCCACGGGGTCCTATGTGCCCCAATGTAGACAAAGTTATTGTAGGGTGGGGCGCTAAAAATAATCGTCCCCGATCGTTAAACAGATAGAGTTATATTATGGACTCTAATTATGTTATTTCTATTGCTATTTTGATTTTGAAGTGTCTATTTCTTGTTGTTGTTACAGCCTTTTTATCGTCCCACTGCTGGGCACAGGCCTCCTCTCACATGGAGAAGGATTGAGCATTAATCACCACGCTTGCTCAATGCGGGTTGGTGATTTCAGACTTTATAGTCCAGGTTTCCTCAAGATGTTTTCCTTCACCTTTTTATCAGCCATTGGTGTCTAAGTATACTTAGAAAGTACATACAAACTTAGAAAAGTTGCATTGGTACTTGCCTGACCCTGGAATCGAACCCACACCCTCATACTCGAAAGGTTGGTTCTTTACCCACTAGGCCACCACGACTATTCTATTTTTTAGTGTATTATAAATGCGAAAGTGAATCTGTCGGTCCCTCTTTCAAGACAAAACTTCTCAACTGATGGATACACATACAGCCTAAAGCGTGAGAAAGGCCATAGGCTATTTTACTTTACTTTTCACCCAATTGCGGGAAGTGGTGAGAATGCCGAGTGAACTGAGATATGGGTGAAAATGAGTTGAACCGCCATTGAAAGAATATCCATGAGTCACTTTACTTACTTAACCGTCTCATAAACTAGAATTTGTCTAGAAATTCAAGCTAGAAAAAGTGATTCATACTATTACGAAACACTAAAGTCTGCTTAGCAAGCATTTTACACACTAACCTTGAATATAGAGGGTTATTATGATAATCAAGGTGACATTGAAACTGCAATGGGTTTATTTTCATGTAGCCGTCAATTTAAACTACAGTTTATTTTACCGTTATCTCTACAATCGAAAGAAAATTGTAATACTGAAAAACATGGACGTTTATCTTCTAGAAATAGAAATACAATTTTAATAGAAAAATTCACCTTGATTTGGCTTACACAAGCCTTAACTTTTTCGACTGTGATGGGTAACTTACTCGCTGGAGCACGATATCTTAAACCAAGCTACAGACTACAAATAAAGAGAGTTTAGAACCTCCTTCTTTTTGGGAAGACAGTTATAAAGGACACATAATGTGAAAAAGGCTGCTATTTCTCCATCTGCAAAACTAGACTGGTAGAAAACGCCCAAGTAGAAACTGCCGTTACACAGCGTACAAAAAGTATTCAATAAATAAATGAAAAGAGAACAGGAAAAGTAATAAATTAACAAAAAAAGTTGTACACAATAAATCAAGTAACATTTTAAGGCCCCGATCGACTAAGCAGTTTTGCGTAGGCTGAGTAATTCCTCACGCAACGCAACGTACTTGGCACACTTCCAGCAGTCCGAACCTTTGTCTGTCTGTATGTCTGGGCCTTTGTTTTTGTTATGAGGACACCCTCCCACGTGTTTGTAATGCAACTTACTCATAAATGTTTTATTCGAGCTTAGGCCGAGTCACGTTGTATACCTTTACTAATATAATAATAAAGAGGAAAAAATTGTTTGTTTGTTTGTACCTCAAAAACTCCGAAACTACTGGCCCGATTTGAAAAATTATTTCACTGTTGGAAAGCTACACTATTCCCGAGTAACATAGGCTATATATTTGTCCGAGTACGGGCGGTAGTTCCCCCACAGGACGCGGGTTAGAAAAATTGCTAGTTCTTTATTTATAAGAACTCTTTAGCAAAAGGCTGTTTGCATCATAAATTAGCCAAGCATCGAACGAATTAATCAAAGTTCCTAAACAAGTTCAGAAACTGCACAAAATGAGATGACGTAGCGTAAACAGACTAAAATGGAGCCAAGCTTAAGCACTGTCGTGGTCGCTTTGTCATGCTAATTTGTAACCTGATCATTCCTCGCTTCACTTCATCAGATACCTGTTGAACTCCAGAGCTACTAAAAACACTATCAAAGTCGAAGTCAAAAATTTAATTGAAACTGGCTAGTATTTAGCACTTTTTCACGTCAATTTTACAAAAGGACAGCACCCCCCAAAACCTCTCACTTCCCAGTGTTACGGCTGGAAAGAAGAAGCGGTGAAGAACAAACTTCCCAGAAACACAGCTGTCTATTACAATTAAATTACAACTGTACAATACAAAATTTCCAAGAGTATTCTTCAAAAGTCCGGGACATAAACTATCTTATGTTCTTTCTCAAGGTCAACTCTATCTCTGTACCAAATTTTATTAAAATCAGTTCAACGGTTTAGACGTGAAAGCGTAACAGACAGACGGACAGACAAACAGACAGAGTTACTTTCACATTTATAATATTAGTAGGGATGTATTTAAAAAACCGAAAACATAAAAAAAACACGTTTTGTCAGATCGACACACTATCAAATTCCTGAGCTCAAAGACAGAAGCCATGTTCAATGTAAAACGTACGCAAACTCACAAAGGGTTCTTTGGGATTAAAACGATTTAATTATTCGCAGAAGCTTGTTGGAACAACCTTCTACCGATTAATTATATTCTGCTAAGGATTATCCCTCTTTGTAGTCGGCGTTTTATTTGATTCAGTTAATGGTAATCTTTGGAAACCTGAAAAATGTTGCCTAATGTTATATTCGAGTGATAATAGCTTTCAAAGAAGATCAAACGACGTTAAATATTGTCTGTCTAACTTGATGGCAGAGGGGTTTCCATTCGATCAATTTCTATTTGACACGTATCAAGGGGAACATGAATCCCTAGCATGGAGAACAAAATGACTAGCGGAGATGCCACAACCGAAAATCTGATAAGAAAGTAGCGCGCCAAAATGCGGGTGTGTGGGGAACGAGAAACGTCACTATCTCCACATTTGTACGCCTTCTTTGGACCCGCCCATTTTATGTAATACCAAAAATCGTTGTTACATGTCTTAAAGAACTCGAACATCTGTTTAATTCATTCATAACTGACCGTTTTGGTCATGCCCACCGTAAGTATTTGACCTAAAGCACCTGACCTACCTGCATTATAGCATCTCTGCTCTTATTTCCTTACTCCGTTATCCTTACCGATTCCCCCAGCCGATTCAGGGAATACTCCAACATTGATCGGATATCTATGGAGAAGGGTGGTAACTTCCTGGACATTAGTCATCCGGCTCCAGACTGACGCTCCTGAATGAACGGATCTAGGGTACCTATGTGTAAAGTCTAGACTGGATTCTAGACGCAATTGTTATTCAGCACACCTTTAGGTTGAACTGTTATGATCAGACGCGACTATCTTTTGATTTACATTTGTACCTTCAGAAGTTTTATCAATATTTCTACCTTTATTATTACGTCTTATTTTTCAGGCTGTATAGAGGTATATATAATCTTCTTTGCCAAACTTGTATACAATTACTTTTTGTGTAATATTTACGTGTGATTTGTAATGAAATGAAGCTTTGTGTGGCCTGAAAGGTCTTGATACTGCGACAGTCAAATTAGATTGGTATTATTGTTGTTACCTTTGCGCCGTTGTCAGTTAACAATACAGGTCTCATTTATAGCATTTTCCATTTATTTATTTTGACAACGTTTTCTGTAATACTCAAAGCACAGAATGTGAAAGTAAGTATTCTGAAATAAAGAAGTAATAGATAGATAGATTATTTACAACATACAAAAACACAGTACAATCGGCGGTCTTATTGCTAAATAGCAATTTCTTCCAGACAACCTTTGGATGGTAATTATCCTTTTACCAAATTATAAATAGTACTTTGATAAATTAAAACTAATAAAAGTTTATGGCGTAAAAGTCAGCTCTATGCGAGATGTTCCAGACAACCTTTAGAAGATATGAAAACAAGAACAAAAAGAATACATTCTTAAAAAAATCTCTTTACAAGTGCCTTCACGTAACACAGTAACTGTTATAAGTTATAAGACAAACATCTATATTGTACACGGAGATTAGTTTCTCTAGATATGTTTAACATCGTTATACTTAAGCTGCCCTCACATTGCAGACTATTAAGTCGGCCCTTGATAGAAAAATAATATTTTATTTTAGAAAATCGTGAATTCAATCAAAGTTTTTAGACGGTCTGATACCGAACAAACACCTAATAGTTTTTACGTGTGTACTTCCATTCATCTTCATACTGATTTATGAACAACTAGCGACCCGCTCCGACTAAGCACAGAATAACAGTATTTCCATACTATTGAATGTATGTTATTATACATATAAACCCTCCTCTTTAATCACTCTATCTATTAAAGAAAACCTTAAGAAAATCGGTTGCTTAGTTTTGCAGATTTAAGCGTACGAAGGGACAGGTGGACAGAAAAAGCAACTTTGTTTTATACTATGTAGTGAAAACCAACTATCGGCCGACTAAATCTTTGTAGTGTGCGTCGCTCTGACTGCTGTGCTCCTAGACGCGACGGCTCCACAACCAAGGTCGGCCAGTCACGCCATATCTTGTACGAAGACTATGGTGCCTTGAATTATGACTTAAGTTTAGCTCTAAGATTAGTCAAATATATCATTTGTTTTTCTTTTTTAGTAGATTGTTTTTTATAGCTTATTTGAGCAAAGTTTTTGACATGTTCTTATTTGTGACGACTGAGATGATGTGGCGATAAAGAAAGTCTCATAGCTTTGATATTTCACCAAATACTGACAAGAAAAAAATGACGTCCAACAAAACCGATTTTAGGCTGTTTCCGAATGAGATTTGAGACCAGGGTACATAAAAGTATATAAAAGCGTATGCGCAGATACAGGTGCACTCTCCATATCCTCACTCTCATAGTCCGATGAAACGGCAATCCGACACAATCGGAGAGAGATTAGGCTCAGGCCCCACACGTTTAACAAAAATTAAAATATTCTTTTAAATTAAATTATAAAAACCAACGCAGATTTTCAGTGACGTACTCCCCTAGCTTTTATGTTAAATTTCGGAAACCTTCATCTGACATTTTGTCATTAAACTGGACGAAATTAAAATAAAACCACCTATTTACCATTTTATGACACCGGTACTGTAATAAACTTTATATAAATAGGTAAATGCCGACATAATGAACTTTATTGTTGGCATGGCAACAATAAAATGAAGAAGCGAGATGAACTATAAACGGCTTTTATTGAATTTAAGAGCGTGTACGCTCGGCGCGCGATGTCAACTTTAGGTAATTCAACGCAAAAAACCGCGCAGACTAGCGTCGCGGCTGTGTGCGTGCCTATCATACTTCACGTATAGTCACACAAACCATTTTGATCCTTTCGAGTGAAATTGGTAGAACAAAAAATATATTATTTAGTAAATAGTTAATAGCGGGAAAATAGTGTAAGTCTATGGATGTCTAAAATATAAAAGCATGAAAATAAGTCGTTAATACTTACACTCTTTTGCAAAAAAATCGGGCACCTATGAAAACCTTGGTTTTGAGGACTTTCTGTATATTACATACAATTTTCAACAGTACTAAATAGTCGACTGATGATTAATGACAATGTTAAGAGTTTCTGTATTTTAACCGATTTCAAAAAAAGAAAGGAGGAGGTTTCAATTAGATTGTTTTGTGATTGTTCTCAATTTGATTTTTCTCGATTTCTCAAAGACGCCTGGACCGATTTGAAAAATTGATTGTTTATATGAATGGTCCAGTCCATCCAGACCGAAAAATTGTGGTCAAATAACAACAATTGCCGGAAAGCCAAATATTGTTGAAGAGCTTGGGTTTACCATTGCAAATAAAGTTTTAAGTTATCTATCCTATATGCTTCAAAAGTTATTCGAGATCAAAAGTCAAAATTTGGGTACATCCAAAATGAAAAAAAAAAATTATCGCTCGATTGGTAACAGACATCTGCAATAAGTGATTTCTAGCCTAAGGAGTCCGCCATATTGGATTTAGACTCGCGACACATTTTTTTTCGAGTTATTCATAGCAAGCCCTTTCATTTGATACCCATATCGTAGGAATGCATTAAAAACATTTTTTTCTCCATCTTGGGTATACCGCCATATTGGATATAGAATCATACATTGTCATTAAAACTGAACATTCAAACAAAATTTCAACTCAATCGATAAAAAAAATATGCTTCAAAATTGAGCTTTAAATAAAATAGTAATGTATCAAGATTTGTTGGTCGCGCTTGAAATGTACTCTATTCTCGGTATCCACGGCAGAGGTTATTCACCCTACGCGATGTGACGGAGCGACACGTCCTCACTCTGTGAAGCCTTGCGGCGGTCTGGTTTGAGTTGACTCGCGTGCAGCGTTTTATAGTAGTTTTTAAATAATTTATAAAAAAATAAAAACGAGAGATTAAATTATAATATAAAGTTTATGTTTTAAAGAAAGAGTTATATTACTATAGTAAATAATTGTTATATTAAATTAAGTAAGATAGATAGGTAAAAAAAGCATTTGAAAATCACAATTTTTCACATTGTTAAAATATTTTTTTCTGAAAGATAGAGACCTAAATCAAAAAATGTTTTCAACTAACTATAGGCATGGGGATTTCGTCTATGAGTAAAAAAATAAATATGATTAGATTTGCCACTGTTTTCACATGAATTTAAGCTTCGAAATAGACGCTGAACGGGAATTTTATAAAACATCTGTTACGTTATAGGGGTTTTAAGTATATAAACTACACAAATTGAAATTTATGTTCAATTAACTATATGAACAGTGAAATTACCTTGCGTTATTAAAAAATAACATAGTTATAGGAAAAGTAGTTACTGAGAAACAGTGGTTTGAAAAGTACCATTTTAGGCCAAATGGCGCGCGGTTGACGTACACGCTCTTAATATCGTACAGCAATATGCCAAGTGTTATTTCTTCTTGACTGAAAAGGGCATATTTTCCGAGAATTGGAATGAGATGAGAATATTCGTAATTAAACTAAGAAGGATTATGTACCTACTCGAGAGTTTTTGAAGGCACGTTGATGGGTCTCGGCTTGTATTTGTACATCTTGGGCACTTGTAACTTATTGACTACGACGGGTAGCCAGAAGCCAGAAAGTCTGAAAACCAGTTCTATCAATGGTGTATATAGGGGTCGCCCGGGTAAATGGGATGAGTTCGTCAGATAGGCAGTCGCACCTTGTAAAACACTGGTACTCAGCTGCCTCCAGTTAGACTGGAAGCCGACCCCAACATAACTTGGGAAATGGCTAGGAAAATAATGTGCCTGGCGACGGATTTATTGACGAATTTAAACCGTTAAATAAATGTGATTGCATTATTTTAACGTTGGTATTATAATTCATACTGCAGTGAAAAATCTCAGCGGCCTACAGACCCAGTTACGTGGCCATGCATGCAGGTGTTTGTTATTCCAAATAATTGTTTACTTTTTATAAAATTAATACTTAAGTTCGTTTTATTTTACATGTATATTTTAATAAAATTAAGTCTATCAATCAGTTCCAGCTTTCGTCAAGTATCTTAGTATCTAATTTCGAGATATCATCAACATATAATAACATAAGGCTTTTAGAGCACATTCAAAATAAAATAATTTCAGAATTAAGATCTGTACTAAATCATTATGTACGTAGATATAACTCAAACCTATACAAGCTACCTGAGTTAGAAAGACATTCTTTCTCAACCTACACGATAACTTACTATATACAATTACAGTTAAAACACAATTAAAACTTCATTGTATATCCAAATATCCATTAAGTAACTTGAAAAACAATGGTGTTCAAGTTAATTATTTTTACGTCCCAAAGCCTTGCACAGCCTGGCTTAATGTCTCTTTTTGTCAGTGTCAATCACCTCCCGTTTTGCTGAAAAATATAATTTCTGAAAAGCGTATAAATCATCATCCAAAACGGGTGAGATATACCATCGAATTTTAACGCTTGATAAATTGCACTTCTGATTGACAGACTAATCAATTTTTGTTATTAACAAGAGACCTGCAATGGCTTCACACGGATATAAATTATGTGAGATAAACCTTCCTCATGAAACATTCTGTGTTTTGTGAAAATTTTGCGAAAATTCGTTTAGTAGTTTTTGAGATTGAAGACAAACAGACACTGTGGTAGAATTTTTCAGCTAAATCGTATTCATGTTTTTTTTAAATTTATTGGTGAAAATGGTTCAGTAATTTTTGAGATTGAGGACAGGCAGGCGCCATATTGGATTTTTTAATAATATGTTGTGTGATTTTGTAATCGAATACGTATTAATGTTTACTTTTCATTGTCCACAGGTAATATTTGGTTGATGTCAACGAAGGTTTGCCGACAAATGTGAAGGTACTTTGGTCAGTGTGTCGAGGGCGAGTCTTAAATTACCGTATTTTATATTGTTGTAAATTTTAGCGAAAGATTAAACAATTTGTTTCGTGTTTCTCGATACTCAACCTTGATGCTGTATTTATGAATGATCCTTGGTTTATCGTGAGAAGTTTTTGGATGGATTAAGGCTAATTTAATTTGATTATGAAATACATATATTATATACTCTACTTCTTGCATTATTTTGATAAAGACTAGATAAATGAACTAGAATGTACTAAAGTGATGTTAGAAGACGCTAAAATGCAAAATAATCAAATCTCAAAAATCATTTCTTCCATTATTTATTAAACACATCACTTTTCGAACATCAGGATTACATGAGAGAGCCATACAATTAAACATTAATATTTAACATTCTGAAAAGTTTATATAATATGAATGTAGTGCATAATATGCGTTTCTATAAAACAGTTATTTAAGGAAACATTAATATACGAATTTATGCGTCGTAAATTAACTATAGCTAACAATTATGGAATAAATTTGACAGATAAATGGTTGTACATAATTCACTTTTGAAATTAAATCGATATCGATATTCAGAATTATATCACATAATAAAATATGTTTAACGCAAAAGTAAATCAATTCAGCATATTAGTATTAATAATATAATCTAGCTTTCCAAAGACTATATAAATTTAGCGATTATGAATATAACTCACTAGCTTCCGCTCACGGTTTCACCCGCGTCCCGTAGGAACTACTGTCCGTACCGGGATCAAATATAGCCTATACTACCCGGGAAGAGTGTAGCTTACCAACAGCGAAAGACTTTTTCAAATTGGCTTAGTAGTTTCGAAGCCTTTTAAGTACAAACAAACAAATAAAATAAATATTTCCTCTAATTATATTAGTATAGATTAACATATCAACTTTATTGCTGTCAGATCAATTCGGTTCCGTAATTACTTGTTTAAATTAATTAACACTAATTTGCAAATCAATGCAAATTATAATTTCACCTTCACTATTATGATAACCAATTAGCTTTCTAAATAAACCATTTAATTTATGTAAGTTGCGGAAATTGTGGACTATCCCCCATTTATGACGCTTTAACGTTATTATAAGAGACTTGTTAATTTTTATAAAGTAAATAAGCTTTAATATACATTTATTTTGGTCAGGTTTGATCTCGACTTTGCTCTCAATATGTATTGCCGATAAAAATGTCAAAATCGGTTATGTTCACAATAATATCGGAAACTATGTGTTACCGAAATTCAATGATATGTGCCGATTACAATGCTACAAATGCATCTTGCATGTTTGGTAGAAAGGACCTATTAATATAAATTATTTTTATCGAAATTGAACACCGATTCAGATTAACGGCCAACAAATGAAAAATAACACAATTAATATCATCCAAATTCAATTTTTAAAACGAGAAGTGACGTAACATAAACGGTTAGCAATCCAAAATGGCGGAAAGTTGATAATAATAAAACGCAAAGGCATTTAATTTTACAGCCTTATATTAGCCGCTTTAGGCGTGTTATGAGTTTTCTACCTTTCTGGTGAGCGCAATTTTGTACACGTAAGTAATTGTGTGATGTCAACGTTTTGTTGGTCAATTTATTTCTTTTGTTGAATGTTGACAAAAAAGTAATGTAAGTTATTGAGAAAAAAATGCGTTATTGATTCTCGGAGTTTTGTGTTTTATAACCGTGGCCTACTTGTTTTGTAATGTATTGCAGGAAGAGTTTAAGGAAAATGTGTTTTATTTATGTACTAAAGTGCTGTGTTTGTTGGTTTTTTTTTGCGGAAATTAAATGCATTTCTTTATACTCAACAGTTTTTAGTTGGTTAATAAAACATGTGTGTATATTGTTGTGAGTCCTAAAATTTGCACAGTTTTGGAGCGAATTTTACTTCTATATGTAACCAGTAAAAAAAAATGTTAAACTTTCATAACTTCGTTTATTTTCTACATAATAAACAACTGTTTAGTCAGTTGCGTAAAAATTGTTCTCTTTAAAATCAGACCTAGGAGATATTGAACTCCAACTCTAGCAATTAACAGCCTTACTTATAAACGTGAATTAAATAATAAGTAATACTTAAGGGCTGTTTAAGAAAATTCTTACTTATAAACGTTGCTTAAGCATGTCTTAACTAACATTTAAACACTACTTAAGACTTTAAGTAGTGATTAGTTAAAATGTTACTTAGTAGGTGATTAGAGATTTTTATAAGTAATGGGGTAAATATTTATCCGTGATTTTGACGATTCTCTTCAGCCGTATAATAAAAGTATGAAGTCAAACAAATCTTCATATCAATAACCAGATATAACACCCACGATTCTTACATCAAATCTATTAGTTCAATTGCCTAATCCCAGCCCGAGATGAAGGCTAAATCTTTTCACTGCAGCGTTATTTCCAATTGAAGCCAATGTCACTACCGAGGTTAGTCTTATGAATGGAAGATAATGGCTTCCCAGGTCTTTACAATACAGTATACGTACCTACACTGCATCTGACATGTCGTTGCTAGGCAGAACTATAGGTAGAAGAAAAAAAAACAAAGATCTCGACGAATTGAGAACCTTTCTCCTTTATAGGAAGCCGAAAAAATACAGTTAGGGATGGTTGCCTGTTTTACATCTGTAGGTGTCTTAAATGATTAGATGATTAAATCATAGACGAAATAACCACTGTTTTCTAGCTATACATATGTATATTAGATATCAAACAATCCAGATCATTAACTGCAACCAATTCCGGAAAAACATAAAGCTATATACTTACTCTGTGTTTTCATTAAATGATGTCGTTAACTGCTCTATGGAGTCCTTTCGTAATTAAAAATAGCATAAACGGCATCTTAATTGAGGAAATGTGACTAGTGACATCATATACCATGCTACCATTCCCCGTAGGAGTAGGCTGCTAACTAAAGGTAAATAATCTTTATAGAACTTTTTATCCAAATAAATACTACAAAAAAATATTGCTGAAAATAATGGTTTAATTCGTAAGTAATAATTGTATTTAATTATGTACGTAGATTTTTATTTTTGCTGGGTTTTTAAATAAAATGTCAAGATTCTTTCTCTTTAACCTATGTGAGTTTAATACTCCAGTAAGGCTTTGTGCAAATGCGTAAATTCGAACGCCTAGTCCATACAATACTTTAAGTACCTACGCGAGTGGCTTGCCTACCATTTCGTCTTAATAAGAATCTGTCTAGCCTTTAGGCTATTAGACTGGCGACGAGAAGCCTTGAATATTCTGCCTTTTATCACTATTTACGATTCCCCGTTTGATCTAGAATCTAGATTACATCGAGGAGTTTAATTAATCTAACAGTATTGGTTTTATTTCATCCTACACCACTGGAATCGGATTAAGTACCTTTTCAAATATTAAATATGATTTCTCCATCGTTTTTAGTTATTCGGATTGGAATGAAATTGACTGAAAATTTTCATTGCGCGTAATACAGGCGTACTTTTTGCTATCGAAGAATTTTATTTTTGCTTTATTTATACTTATTTTTTTTACACATCCTTTGCCAGTGATTGCCATCATAAAAATAACGTGAGACAATAAAGAACAAACAAGTAAATAATTATGATTTATTACAGCCAAATGGAGCTTACAACCTGAAATATATTTCATTTTCATGACATACAGTACACTGTTATTTCCTCCAAAACACAGTTTAAGTACCTCTTAAATTTTTCTTTTAGCTCCGAAGTCGGCAAATCATCATCTTCCTAGCCTTTTCCCAACTTCACTATAGAGCCGCCTTTCATTCCAAGTGGATGCAGCTGATTACCAGTGTTTTGCAAGGTCCGACTATCTCTCTGACCTCTTCAACCCAGTTACCCGTGCAACCCCTTTTCCCTTCGAAGGCTGGTTGTCAGCTATCTAGCATCTGACCACCTGTAACGATTGCTAAAGATGTTCAAATGACAGCGTAGACCCACCAATTTACTATTTATGAACTTACGATACACAAAGATCACTACTCACTTTCAGCTATTTTTTCAAAGTTGCAGCTTTGAAACAATAACTATCAGTTTGTATGTTTGCAACCAAGGATAGACCTTGACAATAGTTTCGCCCAGACCTTCACTTGATACGGGCATATAACTGTTACAGTTTTATTAATCGCACTCACAATATTGACTGTGACATTGAAACCGTGAGCCAGTGGCTTAATTACTGAACTCTGACCTTGACCTTCATTGTCATTTTAATTACATACGGTAGTTATCTCTATGCGCTTGCGCAATTATATTGTATTGCAGTTATTGAGATGTGTGAAAGATTAGATTGGTTCTGTGTTAGATTAGATGAGATATATTGGTAGCTAGACTATTTGTTTCTTGTGGTTTTATCTGTGTCTTGGGTGAACTTCTACCCGTACCAGGATAAAAAATAGCATAGCCATCCCAGGATAGTGTAGCACAAATCGTTTCGGCAGATTTTGATTTGATAAAAAGTATGTGTTTTCGGAAGTCTCGTAAGATATCAATAATAGTTGCATTGTTTTATTTGTCAATACCGAAAGTCTTGTACTTTAACGTTGATAAAAATAATCTTTATTTGTTAATAAAATGTTTGTTTAAATCATATAATTAAAGAAAAACTAGTCGTTATAAATCCGATCCGATTTATAGCTTTGTTTTTGGATTTATTTTACTCGTAAGTTTTGAAATATGTTATATTCGTATAGTTATTAATATTTTTCTACAAGAGATGTTTCGAAACTCCTAATGGTCTGGTTTTGCAAGAGATTAGACGGATCGTAAAAAATAACACGTCAGTTGATTTTCTCCAATGTCGAGATTCTATTCATAGATCTCTTCAGTTTCAGTTCGTCGTAGTACGTCACAGTTGACCTAGATGGCGTTAGTAGTCTACAAAATCACATCCAAGAAGTTATTTCTGATAAAATAATAACTATAAACAAACGATTTCGAACGAAGGTCCTGAAGTTAAAAAATTACATGGAAGAAAAAGGGAATTATGTATCCTCGTGCTTATGAAAAAAAAAAAAAAATTACGTTCCCCACGGTTCCATCTGCGCCTCGAGTCTCACGAGACCTATTTCCCGCACCCGGATAAACAGTATCAAACAGACAGTCAGAGTTACTTTCGCATTTACAATATTAATAAGGATAAACCCAAAGCTTTCAACCGTCAAAGTATAAAGTGGCAATCAATTAAAATAATAGACAATCAATCAATTTAATCAAGTAGCTGTTAAAGTTATAAATCAGTTAACTTGTATTGGCATTTACCCTCACACTGAAGACAAAACAGTCGGCCGACAGTTGACACGATAGTTGGCAATTTTTTTTAAGAAAATCTTGACTCCAATCAAAGTGTTTAGTTTGTCTGACACCGGCTAAATACCTGGTCTTTGTAATGTGCGTACTACCATTCTTCTTCGTATACTGATTTACAGGACGCGATTTTACGCGGTTTCACCCGCGTCCCGCGGGAACTACTGCTCGTATAGATAGCTTGTTATAGGTACTTGCAGATAATTTAGCTTTCTAATGGTGTATGGATTATTAAAATCTGTCTAGTAGTTTTCTAGTTTTTGAGTTTATTCATCACTAACAAATAAAAATAAAATTTCCTCTTTATAATGTAAATGTAGATGAGCCCAAACTATTGGCCGACTAAAAGTTTGCCGTCTACTCTTAAGGTTCAAGGCCCCGTTGGTTGGCCGTGGCTCCTGACCCCGAATGGCTTTCGGCTATACTGCACAGCAATTCCTAATATGTACGTGTCTACCGTATAAAGCGATCATAGAGGCGTGTTTAATGACTCTGCCCAGTTCCTCAGTTCCTCATAGTTTATGGTAATATGGCCGCTGTAGGTTTGTGATTTTCCTGTCCGTAAGATAGGTAGGAAAACCTAAACTTTTCTAACGTTCATTTTAGGAAATCACTTCTTTTCGCGATGTCGTTCCATTTCTAAACCTGACGCAAAAAGGGGGGTGTTATATGTCTGTGGGACAGATGGGCTAATTTAAATGTAAGCTGGTTTTCCAGAGGTGGTTCTTAGATGTGTTTCTTCAAAATTGGTTCAAGCGTTTTGAAATTATTAGCTGTTCAGTCAACATCGGCAAGGATATCAGGCACAAAGTGAGTTATGTTTGCCGGCACGGATATTGGGCTCTCGGCGGAAGAGTGGGGATCCCTTTGCGCACTGTACGCATAAGGCAATCAACCAATAAATCGCTTCTGCGCAGGTGAAGGTCATGGCTCGATATCCGTGCCGATAACTATAAAAACGTTTTAACTCAATTTTAAGGCATGTCTGTATATAAATCGCAATTTTGCCTGCAATATTTGATCTCGTCATATCCAGAAAAGGATCGTCCATACCTTCAAATAAAATGAAGTGAGCATTTCTAAATCGATCTCCGCCATTCCTTCTCAAAATTGAATTTCCTCGGTAACGTAGCATTGCATGGCATCCGACGAGTATACCAATGTACCTCATTGTTTATTCAAATTTCCTGACAGCCGGGAGTGGGGTCCCTTTCCCACGGGCTGCACCAGGCACCAGTTTACACCTGACCGAGTTAGAAAGGGTAGTTTTTGAATTTTGACTCACTTTTGTAGGTCAAATTGAGGATTTTTCTGTGTTTGTTTTTGTACGGGTGGTGTGTGCCTAAACAAATGGAAGGATTGTTTCTATATACAAACCATGTATCCGCTTATATTGGATCGCTTATATGTTAGGTATGCATATGTACAAGTTAATGAGGTTGGTTGCAGCCGTTGCAGGCATTGAGAAATAGCCTCTTTTTACAGTGTTGGATATCTAGGCTGCATCGCAGCTAAGTCTAATGTGCAGAAGGGATTATACACTATTTAATCTTCCTACTACATTACCTGCTCTGAAAACCTGGGATTTTTACTTGAAGTGCAGAATAAACAGAATTTTAAACTTTCAATAGGCATTTGTTTTTTATAAGGTTTATGTTGATTATATCTTCACTATTTGTTTTGATGAAACCTGATAAGTAGATAAGACTGCAAGTATTAAATGATAATACTTTTATTATCTATACTACTTAAATACATAAAGCTGATGAGAAAAGATAGCTTGAAACGAGAAAGGCTATACATATATACATTTAATTCTAGTATACGAAGAATACTTATAGCACTCCATGCTAGGGAAACTCCATCCGAAGCTATAAAGCCACCAAATAACTACCTATTCAAAACCACCGACAATACAACAGGATTTCAAATTAACATACAGATTATCTTGTCTATTTATTTTCTAATAACCAATCAATAAATAATCACGTAATAAGGATATAATTATCAGCTTATAGCTATTAACGTAAATACTCTTAAGTTGTTGACCATTGAACATTCATTGCAATTTGCAGGCTAATATTAACATAAATCCAGCTTCGACGTGATAATTAATATTTGATTAATAACCGTGTCTTTAATGTATTTGTAATCATTAAGATGGTTTATTTTGTACTAGCTTTTGCCCGCGACTTAGTTCGCGTGGAATAGTGACTTCCGGCAGATTTTTAGTTTGACCAATAGATGGCGCTATATGACCGGAACAATTTTTTTTTTGTAATAAAAACTATCCTATGTCCTTTCTCAAGTTCCAAACTATGTCTGTACCAAATTTCACACAAATCGGTTCAGTAGTTTAGACGTGAAGAAAAGACAGACAGACAGACAGACAGAGTTACTTTCGCATTTATAATATTAGTTAGGATTATGAGACAAGGATAGACGATACTATAACCTGTTTACGCATATCTATACAAATATAATAAAGATGAATCATGTTATGTCTGTTTAAAAAAAGGCTAAGCCTAAAGGCTTCGAAATTACTGAACTGATTTAAAAAAATCCTTCTCTTTTGGAAAGATACCCTCTTCCTGAGTAACATAGGTTATATTTGATCCCGGTACGGGGTGTAGTTTCCTCTAGAACCGGGTGAAACCGTGGGAAAAGAGAAAAGTTAATCTTATAAACGCAAAAGTTTGTAAGCATGGATATTTGTGTCTCTTTCACGCATAAACTACTGTACAGATTTTAATGGAACTTGGCAGTAATATAGCTTATCAGAATAACATATAAACTACTTTTTATCGGGATGAAGTACCCTGAGGGTCGTGGTTGAAACAGCGGGGGAAAGCTAGTATATTAATAAACAAACGAACAATATCAAATTACCCCTATATGTAAACTCTCTAATAAATAAATTACCACATTCACAGCTAGATAAATCTATAATCCAGCCTATATTTGCATTTGGGTCTATATCTGAATCTGATTAGCCCACATCCCGGCCTGGCTTAACTAGTATTTACTCGTTCCAGTTTAGACCTTAATCATTATTTGGTATGGACTGTAAATTGGATTTTGGTAATATAGACTTATGAAATATGTATTGTTTTATTTGATACTAGCTAGCCCAATAATTATTTCATTGAAACCACGGATTTATTAGGTAACAGTGTTTATACTCTTCTACTCGTCAAAAGTACTTGATTTTGAAGAAACTTGGCAGTTTTGTGGCATATCAGAATGACATATAGACTACGGTTTATCCATGTGCGGGAGGTAGCGAAAGCTAGTCAACAATAAAGGGTTATTAATATTACATGATCGCGCAATCACAAAACATTCCCGTATATTAAACACAAAAGATTTTACAACAATATCGGCCCTCCGATTATTCTTAACAAAGAAAAATCTAATAATGCGGGTAGAAGACACTTGAAAAGCAACATAATATAAAAATACATAATGCTGTAATAATCCATACGTAATCTGCATTAAGTATATTTATTAGAGCAGTATCTAATATAATTTTAATTTAATTTCAAATTCAAGAATTTATATTCTTAAAATGGTAGAAATGAAATACAAAAATATTCATATCATAGAATGTTTATTTAATTATTGAGTTTATATTAATATCCTAAAATATAATTAATACTTTCTCAGTTATACAATTATGTCATACAAATATTCTATCACATAACCATTTTATCATTTATTTATTTTACTAAGTATACTAGGAATTATTGATATGTTTATTATTCTAATATTAACAGTAGTTGTTAACTGTTATTAAATCTTAAAATTAATTATTATTTAATCTAAGTAAAGCTTATTACGCTAAAGGAATGAGAACTTTGTTTAAATAAAAATGTTATATGTTATTTATTATTAAAATATATTTTTATTCAATTAGTATGTATTTATTGAAGTTATATAGTGCAGCTTGTTAGTCAATAATAACAATTACAATTATATTTATTATTTAAAAATATAAAGAATTGGTTATATTGTTATTTATGAAATTAGATTTACAAATTACATTGCTATTTATATCTCTAAATACAATGAATTCAATCTTAATTTCAAATATCATACATGTATGTAGAAAATTTTTAAATCACATTTCAATATAAAAACAAAAGATTAATTGAAGCAATCAATTAAATTCTGCTCATTACAATTAATAGATAATACAGTAATTTTATTTATATTTACTCGTTGATAAATATAAACAATTACTATTAAAACATGGCTTTGCAAACATTAATGTCCCTATTACTTTTATTTTTATCAAAATATAAAGAATAGTATGACAATTAAACATATGTACTTAAGATTCGTAATTACATTAATATTAATGCTAATTAATATAAACAATTACTCTACTTAAGTAGATAAAAGCATATAATCTTTGGTTAATTGCTTTACCTCAATAACTTATTCTTGTATGCAATATTATAAGATGCCTTACAATAAAGATACTTTAGACAGTATAAAAAAAATATCACAACACACAAAAATATCACAAATTATATACTAAACTTACTATTTATGAATACATTTGGCATTTCAAAATATAGTATAATTAAACTTTTAATCAAGCTTACAAAGTTAACAGGTGTTAAAATCCAATATTCAGCCACTTTTAGAAGTGGCAACATTTTTATATATGTTGACCTATCCCATTACAATTTTGTTTATATTTCTACCATATCAAAATAGACGGTTCTGGCATTGAACCTCTTAGGCAAAATTTCGACTAGACATGGTGATTACGACCTTGTAAGATGGTGTAATACACCAATGTTAAAATGCATTTAATTGAGCAATTAATCCAAGTTAAATCCTATCACCAATTTAACTCTTGGACGTGAAGATGTTCAAGAACTTCGTCTTAATGTTCAGCAAGGTCGTGAAAGACCTCTTAACCTTCTTCTTAGGGGATGATTCAGACCTCAAGAAGGGCTCCGAGTAGGATTTCTGCATCACCGGCAGGCTTGAAGGTTCGGAATCCTTAGGAAGCTGGTACTTGTACTCCTTGACTACTTTCTCTTCCGATGGGTCATATCTGTAGAGAACGGAGTATGTGCGCTTGACTTTTTTAGGCACCCTGGGTGTGTTAGGTGCCCTATCACTCTTGCATCTCTTCACCTTGTTCCTGCCGTAATAATCTTGGTAGCTATCAGCATCAACGTAGATAAAACGCTTTCCCAAAGCCAACTCCCTCTCTTTCTTCAAACTCTTCCACGAAGCGATGACAGACTCCCTCCGGAAGGTCTTGTTAGGGTTGTGACGGCTGATGCAGTAGCCCGGCTCATCTTGAATGTTAGACGTGTCCTTCAAGGGAGAACCCCTTGGACTCTGGCTGTAGTCAATCTCGTAGTCGTCTCTCGACACCTGGAATCAAATAAATATCCTATAAGTAAGTGCATAAACAACACTATCAATGTTAATCTGTAGCTGTCTCATAAACAAGTCCCAGTCAGTAATCTCGTGGATTATTTAAAGTATCAATAGCACGTAGGTACGTGACTGGCGGAACGTAAGGCTAAGCTGTCCCTTTCTATTATTAATAGGGTCGTTTTGTACGTGGTTCGGGTTGTTCGTCATCAGAGCCCTTGCGGTGCCCACATGTCTAACGGCACCTGTCGTCAGCGCCATATGTCTCAATCTACAGGAACTTGGCAATATCAACCGAAGAATGCAACCGTGAAATGTCTCGGAAGCCCGATAAAAATGTCATATTTACAACTATTTATCAAATTGAGGACGCTCTCGATTTTTGACAAAGGCAGCTTTATAATGTAAACAGTTGACAAAGGTCGGACGATAAAAAAGTTGTTTGTAAAGATGTCCTTCGGAAAGCTTCGCTAATGTGTCGTTTGAAGTATTAAAAGCTTTTAGGTTAGCGACTCGCTTGCACAACTCTCTTGAGGTTTATATTCCCGTTTGTTACGAGGTTTAATTTCATCTTATTATTATGTAATATTTTTATGGTTTTCTTGGAATCTCGGAGTATGACGTAGGCTGGTCAAATAATGGGTCACGCAGAAATAGCCCGGCTATTATTGGAGTTCATTAGAACATGGTGTAAACCTCACGTTGGAACTGTGTGGATCTGACTGCACTGAATCCGAACATTTAAACAAAATTTATCTTTATTTCAAAATGTTATGTGGGATGATATAACATGGTTAATGACTTGGTCAAAAAATTTAGGGCAACACTTCTTAAATGTCAAATGCAACTGGTCACGTATTTACTCTATTTAAAATCTTTTCTCAGTTTTGTTATCCAATTAACAATATTTTTTCGTGTAACAACAAAAAAAAATCATGTTTCAATGTCCATTTGCACTGACAGGACAAATACTTGCTACTTTATATTTTGACAGCTCGTGTTGGATAACACTTTTTTAATAGGTTACAGTAGAAAAAAACATTGCACTATTGCGAATTTAGGTCGCTACGTAAAATGGGTCATTTTTAAATAGTTGTCCTATTATCAGGGTTAGTTAACACGGTCTAATTAAAATTGTAAATTAAGTCTCACGTTTGTGGGTTACAACTTTTGTTTTTCGTGTTTTATTTCGTCTAACCTTGTGCGTTTTTGTTTTCAGGTAATTTTTTACTGTCCGTCAGGGAGACGCGAGACGCATCGTTTGGTGAGTGTGACGTATCCACGTTAGTCTGACGATGGGCGAGTGTCCCATTTCGTGCACCCATTTTGTAATACGAAGTTAAAATGTGTTTAGTATTTCTGTCTCAGCGTGCATACTCAGTTTATTTGTGGAAGTTATTATAGTTGTGAAGGTGATAACGTTACTAAAAGGCACTGTTAATTTTGTCACAGGTTATTTTAGAAAACGCATCAGTATGTTCAATGCAATGTCTATTATTGTACTGCAATGTTTATTACGTACTATTACGTTTGTTATTGCACTTTTGATAAATTAAGGTCTGCGGAAATGACGACCTTCGGATATCGTGTTTATTTTGAACGGGAAACGTAAGTCAAATTGTAAATTAACTGATATATTTCCCGTTTATTTTCTGTTAGCGAATGATTAAATTAGAAAGTAGCGTTAATTATAGTATCAGTGTTTAATCAGTTTATCGATCTATATTAGGCTTGATTACGATTGTGTAAAACAAATCTATTCAACAAAACTGCATGTTACCTTAGTTCACCAATTAATGAATTAATACATGTTTCCTTTATTAAAAAAAACAAGATAAGAAATCAGTCCAGCACTGATTAATTCCACCGTTCGTACGTTTAATGGAAAACAAACTCTCTCCACGTTATTTTACGGTGCATTTTTATTCCTCACGTTTTTTTAGAGGTACCGTTAACTCGTATGTGCAAACTTCGTGCAAAAAACTCGGCACACATATTTTTTTTACATTTTACAGCTACGTTCATTTACATCCTCTTGTATTCATGCAATAATGTTTAAGCTAGACTTAATTATTAATTTCCTCGTTACTGTTTCTTAACGGTACAAAAATGAACGTTTTCTATAGAAAAGATTATCTAAATTTAGAGCTGGCCTCATTGATAAAAAATCACGGCGATCGAAAACAAACGCAGTCTGTTCGTTACGAATATAAATAAGTCTAGTTTTTTACTGTTTACTTTTAACTAGTAAATGCAAGATATATTTAACAGTTAATGTAGCGTAAACACTGCATCGTGTGTAATTTACGCGATCGAGTCTGCGAAATCTGGTGTTTCTATTCTAATAAATCGATTGGGCAAACTGTGCCTATTTTTGTGTCCGCGAGTGTAGGCTATTATTAAACACTGGTTAGATACTACGTGATCTTTAGCACATAATTAGTTTGAATCGAATTGTTACTCGAATTCGAACTTTTCGTCTGCAACTTTTCTTATCGATTACAGACTTTTTTTTGACTCGATTCTTAGACTTGTAGGTATCGATTTTTTACCGTAAGTAGATGTGTACATAAGATGATTAAAATTTAAAAAACCAATAAATTGAATTAAAAACAAGACAAATATTATTAGAGAGTGACGTATACATGATTGTACACTGACTAACTGTAATGCCCACGCGCATTTTTTCATCACTATGATTTTTCCAATGAGTAAGAAGTTTTTTTAATACACATTGCACCATCAGATTTCGTCACTAGAAAAGTTAATGAACTCATATTTATGGCGTTTTTTACAGTTATTAAAAAGTTCAAAGACTATTTGTTATTAAGCTACTGATGATTAATTTAGTAAATCTTAAGCAGGTCATTCTTAATGTGAGAAGCAAGAAAATCTTGATTAATAATTTTCAAGTAGCAAAGTGCAGGCAGATTAAAAAGACACTGATAGATAGTTTTTAATTATTTTAATATATGAACAACTAATTTCCATCTCAAATGTTGACAAATCTTCATATTTACACAGCCAACTTTGCATTATTAAATTCTAATGGCATTGATGTATCCGAAACATTTTTCATCGCGTTCCATTTTTTAAATTGTCATTTGTCATTATCATAGATCGCTGCGCTCTCCACTTTCGAAATCGTAAACCGGAATGGCGGCGACGAATGACAACTGTTAGATGGTTGTAACAACACGAAATATCTAAGCAGTCCATCCAGTTTGGATAACTCTAACTCCGGTGAAAGTATCCCAACGAAATTCGCTAAGACCGGTCTTTAAATTAAGAACTGACTATAGACAATTGGCGCGAAAAAAATTGACAGCCGTTTTGACAGCTCATTGTTTGTTTGACAACCTATCACTTTCCAATATCCGTTATTATTGCTTATACTGACAGTTTTGAGCTTCTTAATCCGATAATACATTCGCTATCTGATTGTATCGAATTAACTATTCGTTTTAGAGATGGTTCAATTTAAAAAGATATATTACAAAATTATAACTAAGATGTTTCCGATGCTTGTAGAAAACGCCCATAAGTAATATCGGAGAAGATCATACTTTTACATGTTTAAATAAGAGAAAGTAATAACTCAAATTACTTGAATTAAAATAAAGGTCACACAAAATTTTAAAACAAGATAACCTTTGACTTCAAAACTTTAATAGAACTAATCTTTATGATTAATCTGAAAAGCTTCTATCTGATCGATTTGGGCATTGATTAATACTGAGCTTACGACGACTCTAAATGTGAATAGCCATGAGACTGTTCTTAGGCGGCAATGTCAAGATCTTTGCCCACAAAAAGAACGTAATTCCATATTCAAACGGCGGACACGCACGCGCCGCAGTTCAATGACAGCGACCATAGTCAAGTCAGTTGCCTTTTAAGCGCATTAGTGGCCATGCACTTTGCGTAATAGTTACCAATGAGTCTGTATAGGCTCTATTCAGCTATCTAAATATGTGGGCCTGTTTGTTATACCACTAATGAACATTTATGCTCAGGTTTCTGGAGTAACTTAACTATTAGATTTTACGTGTATAGAGTAATTTAGAAGTTTAACTTACCACGCTTTCCCAACTACCACCGAGGATAGTTTTGTCCAACATCTTATCACACTTTATTCTCACTGAACAGTCCAAAAAAAATCACTTGGGTAAACTTTTGTCAAGTTTAAATAACTTGTTGTATTACTTTTTTTCAGTTACAAAAAACTTGTTGTAAATACGAGTGGTTACGCGTCCCGTATCACGTTGTCAACAGGGATTGCTGTGATTTGGCACAGTGCACACCTCGAGCTTTCCTGAACGACTGAAGCTCGGTCGCTTCAGCGTCATATTTATAGGACGCGAGTGGGAAAGAGGGCGGGTTTCAGGAAGACGCTTCGTTACAATCTTCCACTTAACACGTAGTCACCGTAGCCTTCGTATTTTAAGGTGCAAGTAATATAGTTCGGGGAAGCCCGTCTAAAACTGTCTGCTACTAGGAGCGATCCTGCACCCTATATTTCTTTGCCACATAATTATAATTCCCAGAACGCCAGTACCTATTAATCTCTAACACTTACTTGAATATTAGACATTTAAATAAAACTACTTTTACAGATTTTATCGCTTCAGGGTAGCTGTTTGTAACTATAATATTAAGACGACCAACACTTCAGTCTGCCCGTGACTGTGGTTGCTGTAAAGGATCCGAAACGTCGGGATTAAATAATATTAATATAACCGCGATATTTAAATGCTGCTGTACATATTTAGAACAAACTTCGTTAAGTGTCCGACGCATTACAAAGGTCTATTAACTCTGTAATAGCTCTAGAAGTTATTTCCAGGTAACGAGCGCACGTAATGGAGACCTCAGTACAGAATTGATGCACATTCATATTTTATATGTGGCCGATGCTAAAACTGAAGTTTAGCAATTAACTAGTAAATAATAATAATCTGAAAATTATTTTAGACCTAGCCTCGTTAGAATCGTAAATATATCTACGTCTTTATTGGAATTCTACACATTTATCGTCGTAAAACAAATACTTTTAAACGTCTGTTGAACATTTGACTAAAAAAATGAGAGATTGTGACGTTTAAATAAGGTCAGTTTTGCAGCCGGACTTTTTTTTAGACAAGTGTTCAACGGATGTTTAAGTTTTTATAGTAAGGCTGTTATTGTTCAGTTTTGTAACTTTTGGTTCTCACTTCACAGTCGAGTTCATACCGCAAAT
Organism: Helicoverpa armigera; assembly: GCF_030705265.1. Lineage (NCBI taxonomy): Eukaryota > Metazoa > Arthropoda > Insecta > Lepidoptera > Noctuidae > Helicoverpa > Helicoverpa armigera. The sequence goes on along the minus strand of NC_087145.1, from coordinate 1,926,781 downwards.
ACAAGGTACTTACATTTTTATTTTGTTTAGCCGAACTCTTTAAACGGAATATTTATGTTACCAATCCTTTGAAGTTTTTGGCGCGAAAAAACACATTTTTGTATGTTTGTTTTACCAAATGAACCTTTATACATAGTGTAACATGCTCAAAGCTCATAAAAGCCTTTTGTACTAAAACAAACGAAAGAGGATATGTTTCTCGTTTTCCGAGATCTGAAACGAATCTTGGAAAAGAACTATCAATACACTCGAGCATTATGTTTAAGACGCGTGAGTGGTTGAGGAGAATATTCTAAGAAATGAATAAAAATTATTGTATGACATCAAAGGAAAAGGAAACTTGAAAACTATCGCATAATTTTACATACAGTGATATATGAATACTAACCGTTTTTCCGCGGTTTCACCCGGGTTCTGTGGGAAATACTGCCCATAACGGGATAAAATATAGCCTATGTTACTCGGGAACAGTGTAGCTTTCTGACAGTGAAAGATTTTTTCAAATCAGTGCAGTAGTTTTTTTGTTTGGTATGCATGAAAAAAAAACAATAATAATATAAATACTGGCTGCTGACCTAGTTTGCACATAATTTTTTAAAGCATGTATGTTGAAAAATACACATCAATTTTCCGTTTTCAAAGTGAAATCCCTAAGGCGATGTTCCGTTGGGAGTTTTAGAAATAAAAACGGCACACTATGTTTTTAAAACGTTATCTTCTCATTACAATTTCTTCGTTATTTCTGAATATTTCAGAAATCGATATCAATATATTTCGCCTACTACTTCTGACATTTAAATTTAAAAAAAAATTCAAGACCCGTTTCAAACCAATCCTTTTTTCTTTAAACACTAAAATTAAAGCCATAAAAAAACAACCAGTTTCAACGTATATCAAGTTTATTGTAAACTCCAAACGGGGTAAAGCATGTGACCTTTTTACAGTACAGTTTACAACCTTCTTTACGAGTGTATCGGCCGGCCATATTGCGGTTTGATTTCAGTTGCATTCATGGAGAACAAAAAGACTTGCAGAGATGTCATAACACATAATCTCCTATGAAAGTAGCGCGTTCAATATGCGGGAGTTCGAGGGACGAGAAACGTTACTGTCTCCGCCCTTAAACGCCATCTTTGGATCCGTCCATTTTTTGGAATACTAAAAATCATTGACAGATGTCTCAAAGAACCCGAACCGCTTATTTGAGTTGAGTTTTTGATATATGTTATTATTATAGCCCTGAAGATTTTCTTGATGACACTAACATTATTATAGATATATATAATAGTGAATAAGTAGATATTAAGCCAAATATTTTGTACGCCAATTCGGTAGAATGTGTGAGATTCTGTTTAACACAAGACACCTATGTATATTTGAAATACATTCTGATAAATTGTTCTTTCTTTCTCGTTACTTCACTCATACTGATCATTTTGGTCATGTTTGACTACTGACTACTATGTTTGACCTAGAAGAAGGCCAGACCTACCTGCATTATGGTATCTCCACTCATTTTCCTTACTCCGTGTTTCAGTTGCACTCCTGCGCAATGACGTCAATTCTGAAACCTTAGGACCGTAAACCGCGCTCTGTAAATAGTTGGTTAAGTGTTGCACTTGAAAGGAAAGCTGGTTTTAGTATTTTAAGTTCGGAGCTTTTGGCAGGAATGTTTGCTGTTTGCTTTCATTGAAGTTTTTATTGCTGGATAGGTTCTTGAGATCTTTGTACGAAGATTTTCGTATTCATTTTGTCTTATTGTGTGCTCAAGACACAATTGATTAGGATGCATACGATATAATGTCTGATGATGACTTTGATGACGAAATATGAAAAATTTTTGAAAAGAAAAAACTTCATTTTCAATAATACACCAATAAAAGCTACAACTATAGCTGATAACCGTAGCAATAACCGGTTTTCTAGAACTTTAAATACTCTTATTTAAGTAAGATATTTGTTGGATGTTTATTTGGCAAGATTATTACTTACTAATCTTAATAACTTTCTACCACACCATCAACTTATCAAATCGTCTAAACAAATTATCGAAACTACATCTATGCATATAAAATTAACAGTTATTTATCCACTTTCACTGGTAGATAAGCGGTATGTATATAGACGTCATATGTACGTCAATTAAACAAATCGATTTCGTTTTAGTTCGCATGGCTAACCGAACAGTGCAACCTTGGCCTGATTTCATATAAGTACGTTTTTATTTCTCTTTAAAACTTGGAGCAGGCGCTGAATTACGTCAGAACCTTCAGGGTTTACGGGTTCCAGTGATACTTAAGCTGAGTACTAAAAGCTAGTGTGTCCTATAACCTAGCTAATTTTACATCATCCATTTAATATCCATTATCATCCTCCTGCCCTTATTTGGGATCGGAGCAGCATGTTCTCTTCTTTCACACTCTTCTATCTGCTTGATAAGAAGTTATTCCAAAACCAGTCGAGGATCTCATGATTAGGTTTGCTGAACAAGCTCAAGAACGCTACTCACTGGCAGTCGTTATTACAATTCCACGTCAGAGGCCGTTAGGCGGATTTGGGAATACTCTGACACTAGAGCTTGTTAGGTTATTAAACCTGCAAGTCACACAATAAGAAAAAGATGAACAAGTTTGTGATACGCAACCTGATATTTTGATTCTTCAGGTCAATCATAAAAATGATGATAATGAAAACTAATCTGCAAAAAATGAAAATCATATACGTGATGATTTCTGCCAACACCTTCATCATAAAGGCGTGATTTAATGCGCCTACGCAAGTAGTAGACGCAAAGGATGCATTACAACAATTAGTACTTCACAAAGAATGATTTACGCGTTATAAAGCCGGGCTTTGTTCCGTTGGAAAACATCCAACATGGTACCAGTTGCGTAATTGCTATGTTTTTTCAACTCTCAACGAGTGTATTGACTTTGTTTACAGTTTATCTACCCGCAGATTAGGTTTTAATAATCCTTCATCTATAGTCTCGGTTTTTACTGTTACAACCTCGATTTTTGTACCGACCGTTACTTTAGCAACTAATATTAGTAATGGTATTTTAATTATCCAAGTTCTTTTGTTTTTTTCAACTGTGGTTTGAACTTGCCTTTTATCTAATTCTGCGTTAACCACACTGAAATGTTGAAGAATTTATTTTCAGTTTAAATTCTTATCTAAAGCTTTCAACAGGTTAGTACTCGGTGTAATGCTATGAACATTTTTATTTCAGCTTAAGATAAAGTTGCATATCGTGTTCACTTTAAAAGAAAATGCATTTCAAGACCTTTGAGTATAAAGTCTTTGTATTCTGTTGCGAATTAAAGGAGCAGCTTTATAAAATATCTTATATATTTTTATAACATCGCTTTTGGATCATTTTGAACAAGACACTGGTGGATTGCACCATTTAACTTTACGATGGTCAAACCATAATCAGCCTCATACTTGTCACCCGTTGGTCAAATTGGTGATTAGACAACTGAAAATGATTCGGTCATCGTTGAAGTTACATGTTGCAACTCACCGTTTGTAGTCACTTTTGTTCTCATGTATGTAAACGCTATCTATCATAGTCCTAACAATACTGAAATCTTCCTTTACCACATTATAAACTATAACTTCAAAGCGATCAAAAATTGCAATATAACGTGTTGCAGCAACATCTCTTTGTTGCACTGTTCCTTACACAATGGTTATAAATAATATATTGACCTACTTCAGACCAATGCGGGTTGAGGCAACCCGCCAAATGTATTGACAATTTCTTTGGAAGAAGTCATTATCTTGCAGTTGTAGATCGGTTTTTTTCCTTCCTCTGTCCCTGTTCTTCTTTTGAAGTAGTTTTGTGTCGGGTTTTGCACATTTTTGGTAGTCAGAAGCCAGTAAGTCTGACCACTAGTCTTACCTAGGGGTATTGCGTTACATACAATTAAGGAATTTCCCAACAAAATTGGAAAAAAGTTAGACAGATGATGATGATGGTTTCTTGCGGGATTTCTTAGCTACTTCTTCGAATAATTTTCCAAATCCATACATAGACTGCAATATTGAAAATTATCTAAAGATTCAATCCAGTTATTTTACTTGCCTTTAAGTCAGTTTATTTAAATGTTACGACAATTTGTTTAGCTTTCTCAGAAGTTAAATAATAAGCGTATTTACAGAGCTTCTCTAGATGTTGTTTCTACGCAAGTAACATGATTGCAAACAAAGTCTACTTTTCAAAATAAACCGTCTTGTGGTTCGTGGTGAAAATATTCGTGGAGTTTTCAATAGGTACAAAGTTCAAGGGGTAATGAACCGTTTATATATATTTTTTAATTAAAAACACATATACTAAAGTGCTTAAAATATGCAATTTTGTTAATCAGTCATTTATGTAACGCAGTCAGACAAGAAAATACATCTTTAAAATGAACCATTTTCTGAATAATAGGAGCTTTAGTTCCTCCGTGCTTCCAACTATAAGCGATTCCTTAAAACTCATGGTGGACTGTCACACTAGGACATAAGCTGACCCACTTAAACGCGACATTTGGACGACCAGGAATATCCTCAAAACTAATATTCCAGGAATATTTTTTTTGCTCCATTTCACTATCCATTTAAAGATGTAATTCAGTGAAAATGCTACATTCTGGATCTCTGGCACTTATTGTCCGTAACGACCCACTTTCGTCATGTACACAATATATTATGTGTGTACCAATGTTGGTACAAATGTTGGCCTACATCCACCAATGTGAAATGCCAATTCGCTTCCGTTGTTTACAGTAGTGTTTCAATAAATATTAAGACTTCCCTTGAACTTTAGTTACGTGCAAAAACGTAATTGTTAAGTTTCGAGTTATTGTTATTTTTTTTTTTCATTGAAATGTTTAATGGTGTAACTAATCGATATCTTTTGTTCCGTTGGCAACTTCCGATATATTGATTGAAGGTATTTCTTCGAAGGATATACAATGTATTTCCTTGACATTTCAAAAACCTTCATTCTCACTAGTATTATCCTTTTTGATAGCATACCAATCAAAGTCTACAATTATCTCAACAGGAACACGGGATGTGATCAATAGTTCTCGTTAGTCACGGTGGTCCTACACCACTATATATAGTAGTATCATATTACTAAGAAGCTTAGACAGGTCCAAGTTTGGTTAAAGACTTCCTTGATAGCTATAGATCTAAATGACACCTTTAAAAAAGCTTAACGTATGTTGTCACCTCAAATGGTTAGAAAGATGAATTTTGTCATTTTAACTTCCATAAAAATAAATAAAAAATAAATAAAATAAAATAAATTTATTTCATAACCATAAATTCATTCATAACATTCATCATTCCATAAATTTGCTAACAGTAGCCGTTTATAGTAGTTATATACATAGATACCTAATAAACTTCGTGTTTCTGAGGGCATGTTATATTGGTGGGTCCCGGCAGACGTTATAGGTAGTCCAATGCCAAATAGTCTGACAACCATTTTTACAGAAAGGGTTGCCCAGGTGACTACATTAGGGAGGTCCGACAGGTAGTAGCTCCATGTAAAACACTAGCACTCATCTGCATGCGGTTAGACTGGAAGCCGAACCCAACATAGTTGGAAAAAGGTTGGGATATAAAAAATCTTATTTGCCTTCGAACACCCTCCTACTCGTTTAAACTATTAAGCGGTCTCAAGTCTAAATTATACACAAGCTCTAATAACCCACAATTTCAATACCTTAGGACATACAATCAGTAGTTACAACCCAACATTTAGTGTGAAAACTTTCGTCTGTAAATGTTACGCTCTCTTCACGCGTCAATTAGTGTGGGCAACCGGCTACTACTGGTTTTCATTTCTTTCTCTTTCAAGTGAAAAGTCTAGGTTTGGTCTGCTGTAGACAAGTCAGACTATGTCATGGATCTAGAAAATAAATAAGGCCTGTGTTTTCGGAGTGGGAGCATCGTGTCTGACTTTTAAACGCATTGTTTTTGCTATTGGGATTCCTGTGTTTTATTTCCTAATCCGTAGATTTTATCACCCCACATACAGGCCTTAAAATATGTAAAAAAAACGACTGATTAATCGTTACTTAATAGGGAACGTAAGGTTTGATGATTAAACACACTGGTAGGGGTATAGTAGTGTACCTGTATGTAAAGTAGAGTGCCTATTGCGACAATGTTTTAGTTTAAAAGCATACCTCAACGTGGCTAAAAATACTCGCTGGTAAAAAACGCTTTAATTTACCATAATAGTGTGAAACTATGACGCATACTTTTTAATTAACTTTAACGCGTCGAAAGTCCGTTAAGAATATATTATGGCATACTTTCTTGTATTTATAATATAAACAACGTCTGTTTCTCTTTAGTTTCTCAAGTGTGTGCAAAAATAGCCGAAAACATTGACAAGAGCCACATGCAATGGGCGTGCGTTCTAAATATATAGTTATTCAGAAAACTGAGGCTATAAATAAATGGGCCAATACTAACTTTAATATGATTTACGAGAAAGCTTCGATAGTTTTGTGGTTGCGAGTTTTACTGCTGAGCTTGAGGTTTCGGTTCGGTTCTTGAGTAAGGCAAAATGTTTTTAGTGTCATTTTTCATTCTTAAAGATACCTAAACAGTTTTAGTTAATCTAAAACCTCTTCCAACTAAATCTATAATATACATATTTTATAAATGTAAGTAATATGACAAACCACATAGACCAATGAAGGCCATTAAAATAGGCGTAAAAAAGAAATTTCCAACGTATTATATCCTACGATACAAACCTCACGTTCACACGATTTTTAATAGGTCCACCACCTGACTACGTTTTCCCAATTACCCAATAGATTTCCGAGAATATTAAAGTACTGTAATACCTATAAAGAAAACCTGGCACTGAAATGATATTTCAGCTCGCCCTATTCCGACGAAGCGAAGAGGAAAACCGCTTATAAACCGACCCATTACAATACCACAATATCCTTCGCACATTTTAAATGTTTACATAACCTTTTTGATTTATCCGGTTTATATTCGGATTTTTGCATTTTCATTTTTTTTGGGATTCCGTACTCACAGGGTAAAACGGGATCTTATTACTAAGACTTCATTGTCCATCTGTCATCATATTGTATTGTATCTCATGAACCGTAATAGTTAGACAGTAAAATCACAGATGATATATTTCTGTTGCCGCACTCAAACAAATATTGAAAACCAAAATAAAATAAACGTGATGTTTTGCTCGTTTAATTGATAAATTATATAGGTGTACAAAACCCTTCGATCGCGAATCCAACTATACTATAATATATAAAACTTGGCCGTTTTTTTACCAGTATGATCTAAAATTTGAAAGCATATTGAGCCTCAATTCTCATTACCTTCTGTTTACACTGACTCGGATATGTTAGAAAAAGTGTGAATCAGGTAATCTGTTCCATGTAATCATCGGTTGAGGAAAACTGACTGTTCCGTAGTATTAGCTATTAACTAAGACAGGTCAAGGTTTGGTATTAGTCAGTTCATTAGCCTGGTTCTAAAGATTATTTTTAACTTTGATGTAATCAGTACGTTGATTACAGTTAAAAAGTTAGTTTGATGTTTTATTGATATCTTCATTCTACTTTTTAACTGGAGTCTGTGTTATGTATTCATGTACCATACGTCATCATACCATCATTAAGGTTGTTTCTCTTGCACTGGCTACCGCCAGGGAATACACCCGTCTCCCGTGTGTATTATTTTGGGCAATCGAATAATCCTGTAGCCTTCCTAGATAACTAGGCTATCTAACACTTTCTATCTAATAACCATTTCTGATATTACCGTATTTAAACAAACTGTACAGCTTCTGTATAGTTTAAAACAAATTAAGCTAGGCTTCTACTTTGAAAACTTGACCTCCCAACGCAAATATCCAAAATTTTATTCATACACAAAAATCCGCAGTTAGGATTCAAACAAGTCTCAATTTAACTCTAAAAATAACCATCGTTGCCTCATTTCGTTGTTTAATTTGATCTGCTATAGTTTATTGCCCTTCTTATAACAGTGTTACGATCACACGTTACCCTGGGTCCACCATGTCAAGGACTCAAACTAAATAATTTAGCTATTCTGTGAAAATGTCGTAATAAATTCTCTTTGGAGATAAATAGTTAACACATTTAAAACTTTATTCTTGTTCATGGAACGTTAGTATTGTTAATTGCATGCCTCTTGTGTACTGGTTAAAGTTTCCATTTATAATTCAGAAGGTAGTTAGTTGGTTCATGCGGTTTTGCCCGTAACCCAAAGTAGTTAGAAAATTATTTAAATCGGTTCTAAATTATTTAAAGCAAAGCAGAAAGACTTTTAAATAGATATTAGTATTTTCCTCGGAGCCTGATTCATGCAGTTTGCTTATTTAGCAAGTTTTTTTTATTTTACATTTAAATCTCGGAAGCAAGATTTTATAGCAAATAACTGTTTCCTTAATTAAACGTTAGCTAAAGAATTACAGAAAAAAAAATATATCGGAGTAAACTTTTATGTTCGAAAACAGATTCGGGGCTGCCTGCATTACGGCGACGCGACGGTCCATTCATTTTGTTGGCAACCCTAAGAAAAAGTGATTCAGACCACATCAGCTGCGGATCTTCAGACCACCCGGGCGAGCTCGTCCTCATTCAATCACCATTAACTTTTTCCCGACACACACTTCGTTAAAGCGCATACAGTCACAATTTTATTGGATAACGACGTTGTAACAGGAACTCTTTGACGACATGTAAAAAAAAACAACAAAAAAAAATCTTTTTTTTCTCCGAACGCGATATTTTCGAACGCAGCCTTAAAACTTTGACAGATCCCGCCATTTAAACAAACATGGCGGACAGATTTCACCTTTTGCGACAAGTAAACTCGGTAATGCGTATTTTTATTAAATCTTTGATTGCCCAAACCCGTAATTGGAGAGGCGTGAACATAATTTGAAATTCGCAAGGTGCACCAACGCGATTCCTTGAAATCTACATCCTTTATTTGTAAGCTGATTCATGTCAAAGGATCTTAAGTATAAAAATACGAACGAAAAAACACGTTTTATCTCTCCTGCGGTTATTTGGTAACTTAATATTATCCCAATATGTTCTTGAGTGCATAATGTTTGTGTAATATATACAATTTGGGAATGAAAAACGATGTGTAATAATATTTAGCGTCATAAAAATTCGTGTGCTGTCATGTCGCATGTTTAGGAACATTTCATGGACGCCATAAAATTTTGACATAAAGAAAAATGTGTCACACAACCCATAACGTTAATTAGGATGCTTAACCGTTTCATATGGTTACACAAAATCGATAAACCTAAATGTTTTAAAATCTTAAAATCATACCGTCTTACCACAAAAACTTTTTAACGTCAGTTTATGCCTTGTCTAAAAAAATGTCAAATTATGACGTTGACATATGGTTCATTTTGCAGCCAAAATTTTATTAGACAAGTGTAAAACAGGGTTTAAAGTTTTTGTAGTAAGGCCCATAATATTTTATAGTCTTAACGCGAATTTCGATAAGTTTTGGGAACTTAAATTTTCAATGTTTGTTGAATAAATTGAGGTTCAGTTCCAACATCTGTTAACCGACAGTAATTTTGTTTATATGCACCTGCGTGGTAATTAATGCTTTATTAAGTACTTCGGTGATAAATGTTTCCGTCTAAACCGTCTCGAATTAAAAGCCTATCAAAGAAAGTTCAGATAAGTTTCCAAAGCTATAGGACTATACTGTTGTTGCCATAATGACGTAAGTTTTGGACTATAGTTTATTGGACTCCGACTTTCATCTCTGAATAATAAGATACAAAGTCGCTTGTCCGTTTATTTGATTAAGTAGTTCTTAATTGATTTTGTTGTAACCAGCTGTTTCCCGCGGTTCCTCCAGCTTTCTGAGGGAACTACATAATAAAAAGTACAGTATAGATATCCTTTCTCAGGCTTCTGAGTACTAAGACTATCTGAGTACATACACATTTTCAGTAGATTTGCCGTAAAAGCCGAAGATATTTTTAATGTTTGTTTGGATTTCGTGAATAAGGTTTTGTTTGAAGTATATTTTGGTCGAAAATAAAACTATTGTATTTCCTAAAACACTCTATTATTGTTTACTTAACATTGGTTTTCGTTTTCCTTGTACATTTTAAGATTTCACGTTCTTCAAATCCATAGACATGTTCAAGAGCAAAATATTTATACATATTTTACAACCAACTCGGTTAATTTATTAGCACTACACTTTAAAATCGCATAAACGCCTTTTAGTGAGGAACTAAAATCCATGATGTCTTCTTAGAAGATCTTTCAAACCGTTTGTTGGTAAATATAGTTTTCTGTGTTTACACATACTTTCTGTGTACATACAGTTGAACATCTTAGCAGTGGTTATGGGTAGTCAGAAGCCAGTATGTCTGACAACCAGTCTTATCAAGGGGCATTGGGTTGCCCAGGTAACTGGGTTGAGGAGGTCCGATAGGCAGTCGCTCCTTGTAAAACACTGGTGCTCAGCTGCATCTGGTCAGACTGGAAGCCGACCCCAACATAGTTGGGAAAAGGCTAAGCAGATGATGCCAGTGTACATACACGGTTTTGTTTTGAAATTAATAGATAGCTATGAATCTATTTTGTACGTGGCTTTTAGTCAAATAGTAATAGATCACGTGTCTATTTTATCTATGATATGTACCTACCTTTCTTCGTCATATTTCTCAATATCTGTAAAGTCAGTTTTTAAATAGACAACTGCGGATTATGAAAACGATTTACGAAAATTTGCGATTTTAGGAAGACAACGGCTGGATCAGTGATTGAAATCTGTAGTAAATTGGTAGTGTTCTGAACAGATTTTTCAAACGACAATTACAATAGCATCATACTTACATAATATATTACCTATATGTTGTCATTGAAATAAAACCTTACCTCACTCCACACGAGTGCACATAAAAGTGTCAATATCAATCAATGAATCAACTCCTGCGCCGGTGACGTTGCGTAACTGAGCACGTGCGGTTATCGCCCGTATAAACTTGTCGTGACTGTTTGTAGTAATAATATATATTGTTGTTGCAATTACTATATAAAAACATTTTAATTAATTAAAGTAAGAGAGCGAATTTTGAACTTTTTTCTGAAGTGGGCCTAAAAGGCTGAGGATGTTTAATATAATTTCGGGTTCTATATTTCAGTGATACGCCCCAATTTCTAAGTATCTGGAAGCCATAATTTTGCAATATATAACAATTTATGCAAATGTCAGAAACAAGATATAAAAGACATGTAGGTAATTCCAAGAAATAATAAGGAAACTTAACCTTTTTATTTCATTATTTCAGCAGCGTTTCCCCGTATATATTTTTCTGCGTAATTTAACCCAACTTGAGCTTAGAATTCATAATTGAGTCATGTTTCAAAGGAAAAGAAAATTTAACATAACTGGATAGGGTATCCCACACAAAGTGCTCCAGAATTAATAACAAGAATTGCTAATACGTGGATTAAGGAACTTTTAGCGATTGGAAAATGGAAAACTAGTGCGCACCCACACATCTGTAACGCACCGGCATCTGTCCAATCTGTCACACGCTGTCACAACCCGAACTCCAAGACGAAAATCGTGACGAATATATTCGTCACCAATTCAGAGAAAACACTACAGTATTAATTATTTACCAGTGGCGCTTCCCGTGAAAACAGTTGATTTTTTATATACTTCTCTTCTACAAAGTCCCGACTGTTTGGAGCCGACTTAATTACGTTTCTTTTCACGCTCGCATCGGGGTCGTAGCCCACATCTGTCTCGATCTCACGTAACGTTAAGGTGTCTACACACCAAAGCCGCTGATGCCGGCGGCACAGCCCGGCGGCCCAACCCGCCGGCCGTATTTTGTACAATCATGCCGCCGGCTTTCATAGAGTATTTGAAAATTACTAGAACACCACATGCCGCGGCAGTCGTGCCGCCGGGCTGTGCCGCCGGGTCAGCGGCTTTGGTGTGTAGATCCCTTTACGTTTCACGATGAATCATTAAGAGTTTTAACTTTATTGTCTCATATAACTATTGAATAACCGGTAGTGGTAACGTATCAACCTTCTAATTAAGAGTGTTCAATTCCAGGTCAGGCAAGTACCAATATAACTTTTTTAAGTTTGTATGTACTTTCGAAGTATATCTTGGACACTAATGACGTGATTCGAAGGGCACGATAAACTGTAGTTGTTATTAAACATCTTTGGCAGTCGTTACGGGTAGTCAGAAGCCAGTAAATCCTACAACCAGTCTTACCTAGTAGTATTGGGTTGACCGAGTAACTGGATTGAGGAGGTCAGATAGGCTGTCGCTCCTTGTAAAACACTGGTACTCAGCTGAACCCGGTTAGACTGGAAGCCGACCCCAACATAGTTGGGAAAAGGCTAGGCAGATGACTATTGTATAACTTTTACTTGTAACGTTTCACGACGTTTGTTAATTGCCAAGGTTATTTTGATAGTTTTTTTTCATGCGGTTTTCATTTTCTTGACCTGGTTTTCTTTGTTTAAATAAACGTTGCAGGAGATTAATTAGACCCGGGAGAATTTTAATTTAGTGTCGTGGAAATAGTCTGGCAGGAAATTGCCACCGCAGCGAGTTAGGGTTGTTCTAATTTTTTTTAAACTACAAACTGAGGTTTGTTAAACTTTCTTTGAGTTTCGTAATGTTGTTAAAGGGATGTAAGTTATTTTTTGAAAACCGATACTTTTTTTGAAAATAGGTCATTCATGTCACTGTAATTAGCCGACTTCAAAAAAAGGTGGTTTTCCGTTTTTTTTCTCTGATTTATAATCCACTTATATGGAGTATTACATAAAAATATGTAAAGAACAAATTATCTTGATTTAAGGCACAGATGTTATATTAAGCAATTTAGAGTATCCATCATTTCCTCTCAGCTTGGAATATTTTATGCGCATGAAATTACTTTAAAAGCATAATCTGTCTGAAGTTAATTATAGACTTATCTTATTAGGCTTAATTGCTATCTTGATATACGTTTTTGCTTTCGTAAAAGCTTTTTCGTATTTTAACATTTTGATGCGTATAATGTGCCAATAACCGTTTTAAATAGTATTTCTTTAAATTAGCAAAATATGTATATTGGACACTGTTTTCAATTCGCCATAAACGGAATGAATTTTCATGTAGATATCAGCAAGGCGCTCCCTAAATGGCCATTTAAATTGCGCAATATTATGACATTGTGCAAGTTCATTGACTTTTAGTATTTGCAATTAAAATATGAATTGTGCAATTAATGTTTTATTGTGATACTAGCTTTTGCCCGCAACTTCGTTCGCGTGGAATAGTGACTACCAGCAGATTTTTGATTTGACCAATAGATGGCGCTATATGTCCGGAATATTTTTTTTTTTTTTTTTGTAATAAAAACTATCATATGTCCTTTCTCAAGTTTCAAATTATGTCTGTACCAAATTTCACACAAATCGGTTCAGTAGTTTAGGCGTGAAGAAAAGACAGACAGACAGACTTTACTTTCGCATTTATAATATTAAAGTTTGGATTCCACAATGTTAGGTCTAGGGATCGCTTAACAGATATATTTCTTTAAGGGGAAGTCTCATAGTTTACCATACCTTCCCAAGCACAAAGGCGGGTTATTATATGAATGCATAGGTATATAATATGCTCTAAAAGCAGTTTCCTTGGACTCCAAATCAGGTTAGTTAGAGTGACATAACGATATTATACGTTAGGACACTAATATGCACAATGTAGGTTGCACGCGATGCTTACCCGGAATTCTGACTGCATGTATGGCAATTCACGTATTATTTTAATGCAGTTGAAATTAAATTATAGTTGACTTGTTATTGCTTGCATATGCACTCACGTCCTGAGGGAATAACTTCAAGGATAAAGTGTCTCACCTATCATGATTATCTTCCGGGCAGGAAGATATAACAATTTTATAAGAAGTCGGCGCAGCATGTTTTCTCCTTCCATACTCTTCTGTCTAGGATCTCTCCCACCCTCAACAAACTGCTAAAGAGGTACCAATAACAACAAAAACCGAATGATCTATTGGAGATTTATTAGGCTTTTATGTAATGCTTTTCAATGTTATGTTAAAATCCTCAAACAAACGAACTAACAAACTTTCTGTAAAGGTAAAAAGTTCTATGAAAGTCCAGTTACAGTTGTGTGAAAGAAGATACTGCTGGAAAGGATTATCTACAATACGTTTGATAAGTTAAGTATGGAACATAAAATTGGGATCCTTATCTATCTCTGTCTATGTAGTTAGATAAACATGGGATTAAACCATTGAAATATAAAAGGCATTCCAGCATTCATTCAGACATGAAAATCTTCACTTCCTCCATATGATATGTATCAACCTTCAACCATTCATAGATACATGGTGTATTATAAACAATAACAACAGTTATAAGACCCGCACTAACTGCCAACTAAACCGTCGGCCGACAGTTGCCCCGAAGATTGGCAACATTTTTTTATACATATATCATCATCCTCCGAGCCTTTTTTCTGAACTATGTTGGGGTCGGCTTCCAGTCTAACCGGATTCAGCTGAGTACCAGTGCTTTACAAGAAGCGATTGCCTATCTGACCTCCTCAACCCAGTTACCCGGGCAACCCTATACCCCTTGGTTAGACTGGTGTCAGACTTACTGGCTTCTGACTACCCGTAACGACTGACGTAAGTTGTCAGTCGGTCTCACATCGGCAAAATACCTGATCTTTATAATGTGCGTACTACCATTCACCTTCATACTGATTTAAGAGCCCAAACAAACTATCGGCCGACTAAAAGTTTGCAGTATACAAGTACTCTAAATTCGGAATAGTACAATTTCAATGTTAAACAGAAAGTTATAAATATAAGCAAGGAAGTGTTGTTTTTAAAACAATAGTTGAACGTTTGTTTTCTATCATGGTAACTCTAATACGTGGAACGAATAGGATTTTTGTTCCGAGAATACGGAAACGGATTTAGATATTTATGGTTTATTAAATGGATTTATTGTTTCATTCATATTTTTATCTTCTTTAGTTTTTTGTTACGGGTCAATGTATTTTAACATTGAGTAAACGTTTTATATTTGATATTTGATATCTTGTTTTGTCTCCGAAAACGTTTCTAATTCAATTAAAAGGCCTTTGGTTTTTACCGTGTCCCATAGGAACTACTCCGCACACTCTTATAAAAATATCGATTCATTATTTTTTTTTTTTTTATATTAGCACATTCAAACGAAATCTTAAGCTTTATAATATTGGTATAGATTGGAATTAATTAAGACATCTAGTCTATTCTAGTGAATTTCCAATGTTTCAGCTACAAAAGTTTCAGCTTTTATTAAATGATTGAATCGTTTCTTATAACTGTCTGTATAGTGAATGTTTAAACATCTCTGTATTATGCATTACAGTGAACAATTGAGGTTTTATAGTTTTGGTACAGTCAGCGAGAAAAGAAGTATGAAATAGTTCATTTGTAGAATTGAAAGGAGATTTCACTCAAGTGTCAACAGCAAGTATGAAATTATTGATGTGATATTTTTATTACATCACATCTTATTTATTCAACTTATTTATCATACAGTCTGATATTAATTTGCAATATGTTCTGCATAAGTCGATTTCTGTTGGAATCACAGCAGAATCCTTGGAACTGTTCAATTTATTATAAAAAGGAATAACAATTGATAATAACTACTTAACTTACAAAAAATAACACAATCAATTTCGCTTTTGTGCACTATCTATTTACACTTGACTGTACAGCAAAATTACAGCTTTTCGCCTTACAATGTTCATAAACAAATTGAGCGAGAAAGCCAAGAATTATGACGTAAAGTTTTCGTCTCGGAAACATTTGTATAACATTTACAAAATAACGAAAAACCTTTGAGGAAAATGGACACAAAATTGCTTTCTGAAAATTTTCTGAATATGTATGAATATTTATCAATACAGCATATTTAGAAGTTTGTTTGTATAAAATTCAAAATACAAGTCCAATAAAAAAAAATCTGCGATAGCGAACTTTCAGATATAGCCTTTTTATAATGGATGGCTATGGGCTTTACGAGGACTACGAAGTAGGTTCTAGAGGACGCGAGTAAAACCGCGTGAAAAAACTAGTTTTTATTTTTCATCAGTACTTACGTAGGATGCGCCAATTCTTGGGAATTCATCACACATAATGATCTGCATCATCGAAAACTGTATTGGTTTTTCCATGTTCCATTAGGAATTTTTAATGGGTAGACAAACAAAGAAGGGATGGTAGTAGTTGCCAAAATATAGCATTCCTTAGAGATTAGGAAATCTTTGGGAATATTTATTCCGTCACCTGGCGAGGTCAACACCACTAGGTGACTACCTGGTTTTACCGTGTTTCAGAAGGCACGTTAAATGGGTCATTAGTGGGTTAAATGTCATTTCAACATATTATTTGACAACAAACAGTCTTACCAAGGGGTTACCTATAGTATTGCCCGGCTAACTGGATTGACGAGGTTAGACAGGCAGATAAGCTGAAAGCCGATCAAAAGTAGTTAGGAAAAGGCTAGGCAGATTATCAAATGATGACATAGTGCAATCTGCATCTAAACATAATTTTATGACTGACCTCTACTCAATAGCATTCAGACTTTAATTCAACAATAAATCAATTAAATCAAAACATACGTTACTAATTTCTAATGGACATTGTTTTGAACTTGACCGTATTTATAAGGATTATTGAAGAATGCACGCAGCATTGATTATAATGATTCCAAGATCGTACAAAAGATGCGCCCACGCATCACGCGGGGAGCGAGAAACGGCTTACACCATGTGGTGTGAAAAATACGGTAATATATTGAAATAACTGTGTGATCTATCGGGCCATATGGTGTAAAAGTATATGTACTTATTCAAACAAATTATGAGGATTTGTAGAAAGTCATCTGCCTAGCCAACTATGTTGTGGTCGGCTTCCAGTCTAATCGGGTGCAGCTGAGTAACAGTGTTTTAGAAGGAGTGACTGCCTACAGTAATAGTGTTCCAATATCAATTTCCTACCAAATATAGCTACAGGAACTTTCAGACCAATATTTCTCAAACAATACTCGTTGTATATCGTCACTCGTCACCCTATGTAACATAATTGAGTTACTCTCTCCTATCGTGGTAAACAGGAATGCCTCCTACGTCCAAAAGCCTAAAGCTACACCGATTTAAACGTCACGTTTCACGTTTCCCTTCACGTGAATACGGAACCACATGGATCCCTAACGTCATACCACGGTGACATAAATCTCAGATTTGTGCAACAACCTGACCCGTTTTGTAATTGCCAATCAAATTTCGATTTTATGTCGATGACTTTAGAGTTGGTTTTGATCCAGGATGTGACATGTGTGTTGTGGGTGAAATGATTTGTCAAACATGCTAATAAAGTGGGACTTGCGCAAATGTGTACCACGGAGGAAGGAAAGATAGTGGAGTTGCCTTAAGGGAACAGGTCACAGGTCACTTAGGTCAGGCGCCTTCTTGTAGGCGTGATTGATTTCTAGAAGTAACGAGGAATTATTAGGGTTCCTAGTCAAATCAATATCAATTAAACAAATATTGGTCTTTATTAATTGGTGATTTTATTTTGAAAATAATAGGCGCGTCCCATGGAAGGCGTGTAAGGGCTCCTCGTCCCCGAACAGTCGCATTTTGCCGCATCTTGGGACATTTTACTTTATGACATCTCCGCTAGTCATTTGATTCTCTATGCCATGTACCTACAGGTTACTGTGTGTATCAACAAAGGATTTCTATTCTAAGGTTCAGCTCTCAGCGCACTGTTATTCGTAGTTAACTCGGTTTCAGTAAACATTTTACTGGTAATTGTGACGTCATGCTAGTTTAGTATAATAATTAATAACATCGCTGTTTGTTATGGTTTCGTTTCTGATAAACTTTTGTTTTTTATGGAAAACCCATGTCTGTGTAACGCTGATTTTCTCATGAACACCATAGTTTTCACCATGATTTTTTCTAATTTACTTGGTTACAAGTGTAAGAGGAATCGTTGCGATGACGAAGTAAATCTCTTGCTGCTAGAATTTTCTTGATGTTGGCTATCATACCAGCAAGGTGGACAGACGACATTATAAAGGTTGCAGGAAGACGCTGGATGCAGGTCGCTTCCAACCGGTACCTGTGGAGATCTAAGGGGGAGGCCTATATTCAGCAGTGGCCGTCCTATGGCTGATGGCGACATATTACAAAACAAAAGAAAAACTTCATTTCCCAGAAAACATTTCTTCCTACTACTAAATTACAAAACATTACACACACTGTTTATAGTAGTTCGGTAATATTTCTTATTAAACGCTGACTATGATCTTCGTTCACCCAAAAACCATTCATCATTTTGTTACGAAAAAAAAACACCGTAATTATTTTTTTTTAAGAGGAAATGTGGCGGATTCGGGGAACCGAATCTTTCAGTACAATGTTTAGCTACTAATTAGTGCTGTTAAAAACTGGCAAGAGTATGAAAAATTGTAGTTTTTGGCTCAGCGTTAGTAAATATTGGTTTTCGTCAGAGCTCTGTTTATCGTGGCGCTTAAATTGAGTAGCTTTTAAATTGGGTAGTTCGATCAACTTCCATTTTACTAAGTTTATAGTTTACGTATTTGTTACTTTGCTTTAGAAGGTTTTTTGGATATCCAAAAATTTTCCTCTTCTGTGTTTCGTTACCTGATGACTCTCTTATTACCCAACTGCCAAGAAGAGTAATGTTTTCCGCGCATATCTTATTTTCCTCAACATAACAGACAAAATGAGTTGAACCAGCATACGGGAGAAGGCACGGGGCGTATCATTTAATTTACTGTATTTCTGATTTTATATACTTACCTATTTATTTGTTGTGACTAATGTGACAGTTTGAAACCAATTTTGGCACAAAAACCACCACCATTGTCATTCTTAGAAGAAAGAAACATTTCTATCGTCATCTAATTCATTTACGCAGATTGTCGTATAGTATCACAAAGCCATACAGATGTATTTCACAAACGCGGGAGAGCCACACTTGTGTGTGTGTGTGTACATGCACATTGTCTTTGTATGACACGGCGACTCGGCCACTACTGAGCGCTCCCGACCTCACGCATACAAAGACAATGTTCATATACATTACACACACAACTATAACGCACTCGCTTTCATGATACAAATCATCAACCATCAGCTTCATTTAATTTGCACAATCATTACTTTATGACTAAACAGTGCGGTCATACAACATAACCTGTGTCTTCAAAATGATGCACTACTTGGTGACAATCATTGGAGCTTCGCCAATTTTGGCCACCACTTCTTAGAAAACCAAGCATTGGCCTCGGTCAAAAGCATTTTTCTATGGAAACCATTATAACTAAAATCTTCTATAGGTATACCATTGACGTCATAATGTCTTCGGTTATCGAGAACAATATTTAAAAGATCATTTGTCATAATTTTCTGGATGCTTTTCTTGTCTGTGTTTCTTCGCTGTCTGCTTATCATAATTATATAGTACGGAAAAGTGGTTATTAATCACACCTTGATAGATGGTTGCAATCAATCGGTTGTTTTTTAAATATTATTCTTATTCTTTTCTGAGAATTGCATACGTATTTAGACGGGAAAAATGAAATGAGCATATCGGTTGACCGACAAACTTAGATATTTACAAGCTGTTTGATTGTAGGGGTTGCTGGGGCGGTCCACATTAGTAAAATAAAGGTTGCAGGACATATATTTTATCATGTACATTAACATGGTACTACCTAAGTGACATACCTATTTTTTTGGTGGGAAATCGTCAAATGACCCCTCTTGCTGTAAGTGCTTGCCTAAGGGAGAGTCTCTTACTAAAACCCACCATGTTCTTTCTGTGAACCGGGGCTAAAAATCTCGCAGCCCCAGCAGTCTTCGGCCAGGGGCCGAATTGAGTAACCTAAGGAACCTTACTGCTCAAACTTGCCCTTAATTCTAAGTGACCAATCCAAAAGTGACAATTCCGTATATAACATAATACAGACAAAAACCAATACTAATTCTTTTAATTTAACAATTCTTTCGCCCCACCTTATACGTAAAACCTTGTGTACAATTCCAAGACCTCCACAGTTATGATAAAGTAACAAACGTAATCAGTAGACAATGGATCATTGATCGCTCGCTACTGAAGCGCGTGCGTCAATGCGCAAGAGTTGCCATATGCGTGGTTTGTACTCCCGATAAATGGTGTGTAACATTCGATTGTTGTGTAGAAGTTATTGTTGTTGGTAAAATTATTATTTTACTTGATAAATTATTTTTGTAGGTTTTACGTTGCTCTTTCTTTCCGGTGATTTGATTAAAGCAATAAGCCATTTCTTTATTTAATAATGTAATTAAATATGGTTTTAATGTAAAGTATTATAATTTAAACATAACAAATCTAGGTCATCTCTGTGTGTAAATGTTTATTTGATATTTTAAATATTTTTATTCTACCTCTATTTAACACTATTTAAAAGTTCTATCGCTTTTTATAGGTACACTAAGTTATATGAGCGTGGCAACATTGCCTTACCTATGTGCGCACGCGTCCCTCATTCAATTCAATGGCCATCCTGCATTCTAGCGTTTTTATCGATCTATTGATTAACGCAAGAATCTATTACATATAACATGAAACCCTTTAATTATTCTTTAATTGTCTTCAATTACACGTTTTGTCGTGAATTTCAAAAGGGTTCCCGCTTAATATTCTAAGTGCGTTAATATTGTAACACAAGCTACTTTCCGCAGGGCAAAATTGGCCTATATCCTTTCTCAGACTATTTGTACCACTAGTGGTCTTTTCATGAAAGTCGGGCAGACAGAATTACTCTCACATTTATAATATTACATAAGACTAGCAATGTAAACAGAATGCTATTAAAATTTATAATGAAACATTTTCCAAAGCCATCACATAATAATATTACGCTTTAGATTATCCTGACACAAATTATTCGGGCTACCGCACACTGCCGACTAAACAGTCGGCCGATGGTTGACCCATCGGAAGGATTTTTTTCTTTTAAAGTAAATCGTGGAATGAATCAAAGTTTTTAATCTGTCTGATACCGGTCAAATACCTGGGGATTGATTCTGCTAATTTTACTTGAGACCTAATGGCAAACCAATGGAATTGCATTGAAAAGCGATTGATCTTCTATTAGTAGCAGAATTTCCTCTAAGGTTAAAACTGCTATTGAGAGTTAATTGATATCCAACTGAGACATGTTTAGTACATTAACAGAATTGAGTCCTTGATCGTTGTTATGTGCTTCCATTCATCTTCATACTGATTTATGAGCTCAAACAAACTATCGGCCGACTAAAAGTTTGCAGTCTGCGGGTTCTCTGAAACTGTAAACAAGTAGGAATTAGGCCATGTTGGAAGGGTGCGTTTGTCAATAAAGGCACTCAACAGTAATTTTGAATATGTAAACAAAATTATCATTTGGTTTCGAAAAGTGAAAGATGAAAGAGTAGTTAATGGGTCCTATGCAGATATGTCGTAATATATATTATTTACGATTATGATAGTTAACTAGATATTTTTTATTTTATGACTTAAATAAAAATTGCGTATTTGATATGTTTACTGTCTTGGAAACCAAATTTTTCAAAAATAGTTGCTACCATTCGATTAATCTGCATATGGACCATGTAAATTACTCCCCATAACTTAATTATAAAACCCCTGCGTTTCCCATAAATAAGGAAGCTGTGGTATAAAATATGATGTTATTCTGAACTAAAACGAATATAAATATTATCATAGAAAATATGTTACGTCGCAGAAAAACAAGCGAGTGTAAGCTGTTCGCACGTCATTTATAAATATACAGTTTATCGAATCATTTTAGATTGAACTTTTTTATTTTACTAGCTTTTGTTTCTCCTTGTATATCTTTCTGGAAGCTTCTAGAACTATTTATTGGGTATGTTGTCTTATATGTATGGGATTCAACTTTTTGAACCAGTCAATTGGTGACTGCAAATTACGTACGTTACGTATTTGGATTTGATTTTATGCTCTAGGTAAAGTCCTAGCAGTGTGGAAAATAAAATAATGGCCAATGATAATTTAGGTTTACATTATGAGAACATAAACTTATTATGTGAAGCCTACGTTCAGTACCTAGTGTATGACAAAAGGCTGAAATGATGTTATTTACAGAAACTCCTGGAATACAAGCCACCCCATCAATCATGAATATATCACTTCTTACATTAACACATATACCATTGTAATCAAATATTTACTCTAAACAACAAACTATGTACTACAATCCCACTTCTCACTAACCCGTCCAATGAAAGGGGTCAACTACATACGAACAACTTACTTACCACTCTATCGAAACATGACCCTCTTTATTAAGAAACGAGGAAATTGAAGTGCAATTTTCTTGTACTACATAACATTACAATATTTAAACAAGTCATAACACGGTAATGGGAGCGCTTTGAACTATGATGTTTCGAAATTACTTGTAAATTCATAAATTGGTAGGACATACATACATATTTGCAGAAATACTTTAGAATGGTAAAATTATTTCGAAGAAGTCTTCCGTGGATGGAAAATTGTGCCATTTTAATTTAGAGCTTAGGATACGTATAACGAGAAAAAGTTACCGCGGCCCTGGTACATAAAGGGCTAAAGAAGGAACATGGTGGGTTTTAGTCAGTAAGAGTCTGGCACTCCCTCATGCTGCACCCACAGCGGGAAGGTTCATTTAGATTAAAAAGCCAAAAAAAATATACGTATGTACATTTATGTCTATAGTGTGTTCACATTGAGATATATCCTAAGATAAAAACTTGGATATAGGTTGGAGGTTACTAGCCTACCTGCGGTTTCACCCACGGCTCCTGAAAAAGGATTTGATTAGGATAATGTCTGTCATAATGAAAGATAGAAAGAATTAATTTTGGTATTATTTTATTATCTTTGTATACTTAGAGCTTTTCTCTTGTTTCCAGGTGATAGACTTCGGCAGCTCGTGCTACGAGCACCAACGAGTGTACACATACATCCAGTCGAGGTTCTACAGGGCGCCCGAGGTGATGATGGGCGCTAGGTATGGCATGCCCATTGACATGTGGTCGCTAGGCTGTATATTGGCTGAGCTACTTACAGGTGAGCAAGTTTTACGTCTTAGATGACATAAATGATGATGATGATGATGTCTTCCGAGCCGATTATCGGCTACGGCGGCTGTTCTCATGTAAGGAGATTAGCCAAGTGCACAGGACATATTATAGTGCACAAGCATTTGCGCAGACACAGGTGCACTCACTATTCCTTGACTCTCATAGTCCGATGGGACGGCAATCGGACACATTCACATTCAGTAATCTTATTATTTTTGTTCCTTATATATAAGCAATAGCTTAAGATAACGTACAAAACAATAATATTTTGCAAACAGTACAATGACTTCAAATTAGTAGAAGTCAATATTGAGGTCACGCTTTTTCATATCTACGATAAGACGCAATTTGATAACATGAAACTTATCATTTGTGTCTACAATACGGTTTTTATGAAGTCTCTATCTTTTGCGCGTTTCATCCACTTCCTGTGGGAACTAACCCACGCAATATGATAAAAAGTAACCTATTTAGAGCCTTCCTTGATAAAAGGGCTATCACTAAAAGAATTTTTCAAATCGGTCGAGTAATAAATTCCTGTGATACTTAATACTTTATTCGCATTAAAGCAAATAAACTCTTCAGCCTTATAGGTAATAAAACGTCTTGTTTGTATCAATTTTATAAAACAATAGTTTAACAATAACACAAAAAGTTAAGACCTCCAATTTGTGGTTATATCCTTAAAACTTCTAACACCATAAAAATGACCATCCCATCAACAATTCCAGGGTTCCCATTACTCCCAGGCGAGGATGAAGCGGACCAAATGGCGTGCATCATCGAGCTGCTGGGCATGCCTCCTCAGAAGCTCATAGAACAAGGCAAGAGGTCCAAGAACTTCATCAGCAGCAAGGGCCTTCCTCGGTATTGCACGGCCACCACGCTAGCTGATGGCACTACTGTTCTTAGTGGAGGTCAGTATATAAAAGCTTTTTTATTGGCACACCAACAGCATTAGAAATGAAAAATATATAAAAAATATAGGAATATATAGTCATTTTTTTTCGTATAGGTACTTCATAGAATTTATTATACAGTTAAATAACTGTCTGAGCAGAAGCACAGCGCTTTCACACTAGCGGATCTTCCGTTCGGTTTTTTAGACATCATGCACTTAGAATGGTCGAGAGCTGAAATAAAATATGTTTTGCGTTTATGTAACTGGTCACAAAAATAAACTTTAACATAAGTCTTAAATCTTAATTAAGTTCTAGCCAAAGCGAAATCAATTTTACTTTCTTTCCGCAAATATAATCATAGCGCCACTCTCTTTCAGTACAAAAATAACTTAGTCTTAAACCTACATTTTGGGATTAAGGTTATCACGTCTGGTTGCGTTATCGTCGCTTGACCGGCATTTCACCACGGCTTATGTAGAGCGGAAATCATAATCATAGTTATTATCTTCAGATAGAGACGGCCAGACGAACAAAATAGACAAACAAGGCTTTCGTACTAGTGGATTTTCTGTTCGGGATTTTACGCGTGTCATATTCGGTGTGATAAAAGTCCTGTTACGCGCTTTAAGCTGTTATTGTTTGAACAAGTACCTAGTTGTCCATTGTTTCCAAATAGCCGACGAATGGCGTGCAATCCGCGAGGAAAAACTGAACGGAAAAGCCGCTAGTGTGAAATTACTTTGGGCCATCATATAATTAAATATTTAACGCTAACATTACTTACATTGTTTAGGGGTTTTTTAAATAACAATATCATAAAAAATAGGGCTAACCAAAACTACAAAGTTAAAGTAACTTTCGGGGTATTTCTCGAGGCGCCATCGTTTTGAGAAGGACTTTTGTTATATCCAGTAGCTCACCTAATAGTACTAATTGTTATCTGGAGCACTACTAAAAGATGCATTCCAAGGTATAATATGGGTGCGCCTCAAAACAGTGGCGCCTCAAGAAATACCTCACTTGTTCTCTTAAAGAAAATGAGAGCTTTACTTCCAAGAAAATAAGCTTAACAATACCGTAACATCATATTTCGGGATGCAACCATCTGTTAGACATACCTAAAAATAAACACAATAATCATATGTTTACTAACATTCCTGAACTACGTAATACTTTCACCCAATCGTCCAGGAATGTACCAAATCTTAAATATTCTGAATCATCTGACACCCGCATACTTTGCTGGTGGCTAATTTTAATGAATCTATACTATTGAATGAGATCATGGTGACTCATTGGACGACACAGGGCTTTTTATATATGTATGTATATGTTAAAAATGTATGTCTGTCTGGTGTCTGTCTGAACGGAAAATTAGTCATGCGGTTAAGTTTTATGTGATAGATGATAGAACATCTTTGCTGTTGTCTTTGGATCATCAATCTATATGAAGTAACTAGCTTTTGCCCGCGACTTCGTTCGCGTGGAATAGTGACATCCGGCAGATTTTTGGTTTGACCAAGAGATGTCGCTATATGTCCGGATTTTTTTTTCTTTGTAATAAAAACTATCCTATGTCCTTTCTCCAGTTTTAAAATATGTCTGTACCAAATTTCACACAGATCGGTTCAGTAGTTTAGGCGTGAAGAAAAAAGACAGACAGAGTTACTTTCACATTTATAATATTAGTTAGGATAGTCTTTTTTAAATTGAGAAGTAATAGTGTATATAGCTTTATCGTTATTACAATGGGTAGATTGGTAGAATAATCCCCTTGTCTTTGCATAATAGCAAAAATGTTGTTATAAAATACCTCTTGAATTGTTTGTTTGAGATAATACTAGCTACTGTCAGCTACTACGTAGTATATAATTAATCATTTTTGTCGTAACTTCGAGAGTAAAAAAACCGTTTCAAATAACTACTTTCATGCTCACTTTGTGTATGTTTAGTTACAACATATAGTTAATCGACAATAT
Organism: Helicoverpa armigera; assembly: GCF_030705265.1. Classification (NCBI taxonomy): domain Eukaryota; kingdom Metazoa; phylum Arthropoda; class Insecta; order Lepidoptera; family Noctuidae; genus Helicoverpa; species Helicoverpa armigera. The sequence goes on along the minus strand of NC_087145.1, from coordinate 1,900,617 downwards.
TTATGATTTCTAGAGAAAACACGCAATTTGTATGTATTAATGAAAGGAAACGTCACGCCGTTTTGGTTTGTAGCCAAAAGCAACTAAAAAGTAATTTTATATTAATTCAGTATACCTATAGGATTACTAAATACGCGGTATATTGTGAATTTTATATATTTCCCAAAACTATAATCGCTGAATTTTCCTCTTTCTAAATAGATAATTTCTGATTATCCTCATTTTCAAATAATAATTTCATCATAGTCCCGGCTATCAATAGATTTTTGAAAATTGTGTATAGGTAATGATTTATCAAAAATAGTGTTTAATGAAAACTATTTTGTTTTTTTCAGGAATGTCGAGAAGAGGCAAGCCTAGGGGTCCGCCAGGGTCCAAAAGTTTTGTCACAGCCCTAAAAGGCTGTCAAGACAAATTCTTCATTGATTTTATTAGAAGGTAATATTTTGTTTTATTTGTAAGAGTATTGGTTCCTAAAAACATAATTTATCAGAGAATCAGTTTCACCCATAAAAACTTAATTACGTAAATAAATATATCGCTAGAAAAGGTAGAACTTCTACAATTTACACTATTGCTAAAAAAATAAATAAAATATGGACACTCTTTGAAAGTTCTTGGAGCTAATATGATCTATCTTTGACGCTTTAACGCCGGTCGTTATTTGTCTAGCCACAACTTTAAAAAAGAAAATTAAGATATTAGGTATGCGTATTTACTCTGTGTTAATTGGTCGGGCTTCCTAACAAAACAAAAAAAATATGACAAGTTCACTATAACTCTTCAAGTCTCATTATTAATAGTCAGCCATTTAAAAAGACTGTTGGCGCCAACACTCTTTTCTCGTATAGGAAATCAGAAAATTCATATTTATATTTACACGCTTCGTTTAGCAGAAAAACTTGAATGAAAGTTGACATCTCTTATTTTCCTTGTGGTTTGGCTTCCATGCAAAAACTGAGCGAGCCAAGTGCTCTGGGAAATTTATTTAATTTTCTATACTAGCTTTGCCTGCGGTTTCACCCAGTTCCTGGGAAAGACGTTTGCCGCAAATGCGTAAAAGGTGGCCTATGTCCTTTCTCAGGCTCTAGAGAATCTATGTGCCAAATTTCATCTAAATCGATTCAGTAGTTTTTTGTGTGAAAGCGCGATAAACAATCAGACAGAGTTTCTTTCACGATTATAATATAGGGATTGACTTGAGATATTATTCGTTTTCTTAGTACCGAGTATTGATTAGTCATTAAACATATTTTTTATTTACATGTGGGGATTAAAAGGATGTACATGCGAGGTATAAAATCTTAAAATCTTGCGCTGTCATGTAATCATGGGAAATTTTACAGATCAAAAACTATATTATAAATAAACTTTCCGAGTGTATTCCTGTAATTTTGTTTCCTTTTTATTTCTTGGTTCTTACATACGCTACTTTTTATCAAGGCGCGGTAAGCAGTTCCCTCGGAACACGGTTGGAAACGCGGTAACAGCTAGTGTTCCTAAATATAAACAAGATGAATTTCCTAGTTTATTTAAAACTAAAAATGGAACACACATAAGGTGTTTTACAAACACTTCTTAGCTTAAAAGGATAGTGCAGGCATTTATTTTCTGACAAATATTTACTTTAGTATTTAATGTCTTAGAAGAAACACTGTTTAACTAATAATTTAGTAGGTGTCAAATTAATTACACACTATTTATATTGATCCTAATTTAACAAGTTAAGAAAGATCTATTGACCTGGTATAGTGATTCACACCATGGAATTTATTACACCCGTGTCGATTACTACCTCTATATGTTGAATTTACCTCATTGAGGTAGCTTTAGGTACCAGCGTACAATCTGAAGTGCCTTTTCATTCATGTGTACAATTTTGTAGACTACTACTTTACTCAAGACAGACATACTCATCTGATGGGAATATTTTCATATTTTTTTCAATAAATTGTTAAAATGAACAAACTATGTAATTTTAAACTGTGAATAAACTCACTTACTATCTATCTATCTTTACTATTTAAATATCTATCTTACACTGCAATCTGTTAATCCCATTTATCAAAAAACTGCTAACTTCAATCTTCCAGGTGTCTAGAATGGGACCCCGAAAAACGTCTAACACCAGCCCAAGCGTTACGGCACGCGTGGCTGCGCCGACGCCTGCCGCGGCCGCCGCACGACGACGAGCCGGCGCCCGCGCCGCTGCCGCTGCCGCACTCGCTGCCGGCCAACCACGTTAGTATAGCGCACCATGCCAAGCGGCTCGCGCATCCTAAGTGCACTGACAAATAGGTTTGTTTGCTTCTTTGAGAACTTTTATTTTTTTATGTTGGTTGTGGTAATATGATGATTATTGAAGTTAATCTTTGATTGGATTAGAACCGCGCACGGCTTATGAAGTTCTGTCATCTATCTTCACAGAATTAAGATAAACAGTTATGAAGGTACCTATTACATTACAAGGTACCAACTGTTTGCAAGAGAATATAATATTTTTAAACTGTGCTATCTTTCTGTTGATTTGCGATTAGAAACTGAATTTTGACACTGGTTCATGAAGGTGACCAAACAATCGGCTTACTAAAAGTTTTTAGTACCTATGCCTATTCTCTTGCGCTTCGTTGTAAAGTTTTGTTATTATCATAATTATTGAGCTTAATTTGCTCTATTGTGACGGTTGCTAAGATGAATATTGTAGTTCGATTTCAGAACTTAGTGTATAGTTTATTTGTCTGTCAATTTGTGTTGTTTGAGAAAAACAGCAACATACGATAAAAATGTATATTTTTTATCGGTTGCTATTAAGTAACCAAAACAATGAGCTTTACTATTCAGTTATTTTTATTGCGTAGAAAACGAGAGCAAGCCAGTTGCGTGTCTGATCTATATCTAATCTTTGGAAAATATTATTGTGTGTGAGTACGCATAGACAATAGACTGATTACAATATGTATATCGCAGTTTCTTCTCACTAATTGTCTTATTACCACAAACAGTTGATTTTTCTTTTTAAGTTTTTTTATATTAGTTGCAATTTATTTTTAGTTTTATTTTGTAGATTTAAGAAGTACTTTAAGTAAATAAGTATTAGATATTAGCATGATTGTCATATGTAAATACGCAAACGTTAGTACCTACAGTTCGTACCAAATAACTTTTCGTCTCTGAAGTAAGCCATTACACATTTTTGTTCATAAATTTACTATAGTGAATAAACTAGTAGCTAACTTCACACAAGTAAAGCTTCTCGACAAGATATGTGAGAACAAATGCGTAAGGGTCAAGTGGCTAACTTCAGACACAAAGTTATTTAGCGCAAACCCCTGCAGGGCCAAGGTCTGTCTAGGCTGCAGGATTGTTAGAAAGAGTTACCGCGGCCCTGGTACATAAAAGGCCCGCGACGGAACACGTCGGTTTTTAGTCAGTAAGAGTCTGACACTCCCTCACCGCTGCTAACCCACAGCGGGAGGAGTCATTTGATGATTTTTGACGTCGTTAAAAAGAAACATAAGAAGGTGTATTTTAATGAGTTTATTGAGCTTCAAACTTCTACGAATTACATGGAACTGTAACGTCAAATACAAGGAACTAACTGTGTCATCAGTACTCTGAGCAAAATAACCAATTTTACATACTGACTTGTCTTATAGGCGCCAGACGTGAATCGACGTCGCGTCCTTACGTCGCGGTGTGTCATAGCCCTAAAACTTGCGTTACTATGCTGGAGTAGTCATCTTTGTTTACAAGTAATACTTTATTTTAAATCATCTGTTAACTGGGTATCAGAAGGAGGGATAAATGTTTCTTTTGATCTGCTCGCTCTACAGCAAAGAAATAATTTAGCGTGTGAACATTGTTAAAAGGTCTGTGAAACTGCAACCTTTGTGTACGAACAATTTTGGTGGAATCTTGGCATAGTGCTTATGATATTAATTTGTACACATAGGAAAAGATAATATGACAAAACAGCGGGAAGAGATAGGATTATTATTGAAATATGATGAAAACTTTATTGGTGTAAATAGAATCTCGGAAAAAATAAAATCTAAACTCTGAGTTACAAACAAATAAACCAACCGCATTATTAAGTACTTCAAAAAGGAATGAGAAATGAAACGAATTTTCCGAGACATTACATTCGGAACGACTGAGAAATACAACCATTTAGTTCAGCCAAGTTCATAAGCAATTAGTTCACTATGAGAAACGCAGTCACCTGTCCATTATGTATAAGTTTAACTGTAATAGTTACCTTTCAGTGGTCAGTGAGCAATGAACGCAGATCATAGAGAACAAAATGACTAGTGGAGATGTCGTAACGCAAAATCTCCTTACAAAGAAACGCGACAAAGGGGTCGAGTGTCGTTACTACACCCTTTATTTTCAAAATAAATTCACCAATCAATCAAGATCTATTTTGGACAGATTCGTTTTGATGTGACAGGAACCCGAACGTCTCTTTAGTTCTAATAACTGATCACTAGAACTTCTTGTAGCCGACTAGCTTCGCTTACAAGAAAGCACCTGACCTATCTTATGGCATCTCCGCTTGTTTTTCTTCCTTCGTAACGCAGATTTATTTTTCCAGTCAACCACTGACTGTAAAGATATTTATAGTTACATAGACTAAGTGGGTGATTTAACAGATGTGATGCAAGGTTCAAACTTACTCGGAATCTGTAGGATTTGTGATGAGACTGGTTAACTAAAATAGGGGGGTGGTTCATATAGATAGAATGAATATGAATATGAATAGTGTATTTTTAGTTATAGTAGTAATTTTGGTCGTGTAAAACTATTTGCGGATTTCGAAATATGAGCCTAACTGCCGTAAACTGAGATGCTACTCGATTTTAATAGAGAGCTCAAAATCGTTTTATCTCCAGTCAAACTTTGACTATTTCAAAGGGCTACTAAATGTAATTAAACTTTATTTATTTAATACTTACTCTGCTTCTTTCAAATTCCTTTGAGTAAAGAGTAGTTAGGCATTTTATATAGTAATTGATTCATTCAAAATAGAAAATGCTGTATATTTTAACTGTCATTCTTGACAAAAGCTTTTAAAGTAAATAGTCGGAGCTTAAGCAGTGTACAACTCGTACTAAATGCAAACAAACCAGCCCATCTATTCTTCGACCTGCAGTAATCACTCCTCTCATTTGCATAGTTAACCAGCTCATATCTAATACTCATAACATTATTGAGTAACCACGCAACATGCACAGTTACAAACTAAACGTAGATCATTATCTTTCGCCCTACTTAGTGAAGCGTTTAGTTTATGCGTTTGTGACATTTGACATGTTTTTATAGAATGTGGGGCATTAGGGGAGAATTAAACGTCGATTTCGTGTTATTATAGATAAAATTTGTGATGTTTGTTTGTTTTTAAAATGGGGTATTAGGTAGGTATAAGGTAGCGTTGAAATATGTACTTCGTATTTGTTTGTAGTTATTGACAGTATTTTAATGTATTTTAGACAGTAGTAGTTTTTAAAGTCAATACATTTTCAAAAACTAACAGCCTTCTCACTTTGGCAGATGTTCCGCTCAGTTTTTTACGTCATTTATGTTACCGGCAGCTGTTAATTGTTTGCGAAACCGCAACGAACCGGGCGATGTCACTCGGTTTTCCTGCTCTGAAAATCAGTGTGAAAAGGCTTTTAATTTTGGGAAAACACAACAGAAAGATAGGCTAAAAGTAATTGTCCTTTGGATAGGTGTATTCACCCTTACGGCCCTTTCACACGGCAGTCCAGTTTTTTGCAGGATACCGTTTTTGCAGGATCCCGTTTGACCGCAAAAGATATTACGACGGGAACAGCATTTTGCAGGATCCTGCATGTGGTTTGCTCGTGTGAACATTAGCATATAATATCTATATTAGCATATAGTATCCTGCAAAAAACTGGACTGCCGTGTGAAAGGGCCGTTACTGTGTTCAGATAAACATATATTTGAATAGTATTTAGATTTTATATAGTATTTACCGTGAGCTTCAGAAAGATCCATTAAAGTTAAAGCTTCTTTAAATCTATTGTCGACTCTTTCTTTGTCAATAAGATAAAAAGACTTTTTCGAAACGTCAAACTAGTTGCACGGTTCCAAAGAGGTCTCATGGAGAAGAACCGGCAATACATTTAAAGAACCTTTAATTTTAATGGTCCTTTTTGTAACTGACGGTTAGACTGCTGTAATGTTACATTGATATCTTGTACGTATGTAGTTAGTATTGTAGTAACAATATGTGTCCCCCCTCAGCAGATGAGCGGCGGGTGCGGGGCGGGCGCGGGCGGGTCGGGCGCGGCGCGCGGGGGCTCGCTGCGCACGCCGCTGGCGCGCACGCCGGTCACCTTCAACGCCTCGCAAGTCGCCAGTGAGTACCAACCCTTACTACCTTACAGCTAGAGCGCCAGGATGACACCATCCACACAATTGGCCAGCAACAATATCCTTTAGCCAACTAAAAGCTTGGAATCAGGCGTAACTCTGCGAAATTTCATTACAGGATCTTTTTGTGTTTATTCCGTGAGATAATAAATATATACTCAGGATGCGTCTACACGGTGCATATAGCTGGAGAAATTTAAGTGTGCAAGTCACCCGCGCGCACGCAACAGAGTACGCGGGTACGCATGTGCAAGCTACTTGCACCGTGTTACACCTTTAGGGTTGATTTATATTAGGCCGGGCCGTGTCCGGGGCGTGCCGTGTACGTGGCTCGAATAAAGTAAAAGCCCGGCCGTGGCCCGTCCGGGCCACAAACGACGTTCGTCATACAAAATGTATGTAACGTTTCACGACCGTGCCCCGTTCATAAATGAACCCTAAATCATCCCTATACTCGACGTGCTCGGGCGCCCGAACGCGCTCATATGCTCAAACCGTAGACGAATTTCTATCTCTGCCATCTCCTAAAAATGCCCTGTGATTTATTATCTCGCGGAATTAACACTAAATATTTTACTAGCATTAAATGCATCAATATTTGAATCGAAGCTAAAATTTATACTAAGAAAATTCAGTAGCAACTTTTGGCGTCTAAGTTTCGATACTTAGAAGAAGTTACCTTCGCAGGGCACATGGGTTCAATCAGCAAAGACTGATAAACTGGAATATTGGGGAACTCGCCGCTTTGCTTTAAGGTAGGAAAGTGCCCATTTTACGAAGATTTTAGTTAAATGTTGCTAAGGAAATTTCTAAGCGCCTTGTTCACCCAAGGGTGGCTTTTTTTCGCTCAACGTTCAAACATTGCCAGTCAATATGGCAATGCAGCCAGCCTTTTGGGTACACTGCCGGGTGACAGCGATGAGGACCAATTATTCGACGCCTTTTATTAGTTTTAAGTTTCTTTTTATTTAAATATAGATTTAGTTTATTTTTAAATAATGTACAGAAAGTAAGGAAAAAATATTCTATCATAAAAAAAATGTGGCTGTATGAGGAAACCTTGACTATACTCCATGTGAGAGGAGGCCTTTGTATTTCGTCTATATTGTCCCACTGCTGGGCAAAGGCCTCCCCATTTTGCGGGCAAAGGCTTTCCCACTAGGGCTGTAGGTATCCAGGTCGGCCCGCCATCTCTTCTGGGGCCTACCCCGCCTGCGATGGCCATCCTGTAATAGCCACTTTGTGACGACCTTATAAAGGTCGCCGGAAGACACTGGATGCAGGTCGCCTCCAACAGGTGTCTGTGGAGATCAAAGGGGGAGGCCTATGTTCAGCAGTGGATGTCCTATGGCTGAGATGATGATGATGATGAGATATTTTCAAACTGCTGGGCACCTCGAGAGGTGTGGATATTTTGTTTCCACACCTCTCGAGGGATTTTGTCTCTAATCAGGGTTTGTAGGCATCCAGGTCGTCCCGCCATATTGGGTGATGATCTGTAACTGAAGTGTATGTTTGTAGAAGCGAAACTTCAGGCGGCGCTGTCAGAGGAGAGCGGGGGCGGGAGCACGACGAGCGGCGTGAGCGGAGTGAGCGGCGTGAGCGCTGTGAGCGGCAGCGGCTGCGCGCGGTACTGGGCGGCTTCCAAGCTGCCGCACCTGCCCGCGCCCTCCTAGCGCCCGCCCTCCGCACGACGCCTCGCCAAGGTTGGTACAGTTCATACTTATAATACATCTGACTTAGCGAGACTTGGTTCTTCTAACCTACAGACAGACATGTGTTGCTGGGGAGTGTTGCACCACTTCCCCTTAACAGCAAAAACATATAGGAAGTTGTGAAGGGTCTGCGTTTTGGGGGATGTCTTTTGTAATGTTTTTTGACGTTCAAAAAGTGCTGTTTTGCAGCCAATTTTGAATAAATATATTTTTTTTTTATTTTGACCGAAGTTAGTTAACAAAGTGTCATGTCATCGATATAATTGGAGGTGGTTTGCTTTCTTTGGATGAGACCCCTGAGACCCTGGCGCCCCTGTCATTTTTCGTCACTTTCTCTCATGTTAAAAGTCTGTATTTTTTGTTGTCCTTCATAATGTTAATAATAAATTGTTATTGTGTCAGGTGTCGTCCCTGGAGGCGCCGCGGCGGCTGGGCGGCGCGGGCGGGCGGCTGGAGCTGGAGCGGCGCTCGCTGGACCTGGAGCGCGAGCTGCGGCCGGACCGCGACTCCGACGTGTCGCTCGACGACCGCGACCACCTCGTCTGACGCGTCTATTGATCTCAGTAACTCTATGACTAAACGTGTAGTGGAATTGTGACAGTACCCCCGGTTTTCTATATATTGACGTGAACGGGTGTGTCGGTGTTAGTGCCTGTGAGTCTCGTTAGCAGTCGACGCGAAACGGCGCCGTCTCGCACAAAATTCCCTCGAAACCCTAGATTAAGCGAACATGTGTGACTAAAATAATTTAACAATTTTCTACAGAATCAAATGTTCATTCATTTTAATTTTTGAATAATTCGATGTTAAGTTACATTTTGTGTAATTAGTTAATTTGTCTCAAGTGATATAATGAAGCTGTATTCGTAACGAAATGGTGACCTTATAATCGGAATTCTTAAAGGATATAAGGGTAGTTAGTTACAAGGCCTTTGAAACTAGGTTAAGAAGCTAAGCTACGCGATTTATTTGTCGGTTAGCGTAGTGGATGTTGTGATTCATTCATATGATTTTACATAATGATTTGTAAAGCGCTTATGTACTCGTACCGGTAGAAACATATAATATTGTATCTTGGGCCATACATATGGAAAGTTACATTTATTATATAGCGCATGTTAAGTACATTTTACAGCATTTTATTTTACTACTTTTAAACAGATGTTTTTCATATATTTTTGTCGTGGAAAGTGTGTCAAACATATCAGTCGAGCATTTGTCACTTCTGTCGATGTGGTTAAGAGTTCGAGGTAACTAGTCGGCCACTGAACCTAGTCCAAACTATGTGTAAGGTTTAGGTTTTACGTTAGTCTGTAAGAATTGATTCAATTATGTTGTGGAGCGATTCTTGCGATGTGACGATTGCTTACCTCGACGAAGCCGAACAAAGTTATATAACTCCATCTTTCGCATTACGCCAGTAATTTAGTTTAATGGACTACTTAAATAAACCTCTACGAACAAACTAAATAACCATTTAACTAAATCACCAGCAAATTGTGAAGAAATCTTATGTCTCATTTATATTAAGTTCACGATCCATATCGGCGCCTTTTCGAGGGTGCCAAGTTTTGGCGACTGTTCAAATCGGCGCCTTCGACTTAATATAAATGAGGCACTTTATAGATCGCTCAGGTAGACTGTGTTTACCGTGCCGTGTTACGCATCCAATGGAGACTGATATACTTCAACGGATGGTACAACTGTTAACCGTCTATCTGAGCGATTTTAGGGAAACTTGTATTTGATACATCTAGTGCAATATGTTTGACATAAAAGTTTAATTTCGTCTTCCTCATATTATATTGTATTTGTAACAATTTACAAAGGGCCTATGATGTTTATTCGATTAACATGCATTTTTATTTTTTTCGATTTAGTTTGTAGAACTTCTTATATGTAGACACTTGTAATATGCTTACAAATGAATTGTATTATTTCGATTTTGTGGGAATGTAGTAAGAGCAAGCACTTATGCAACTTTATTTATATAGTAATAATATTATGTGTGAAAATAATTTACCCTATTGTAATGAATTACGTATTTGATATATTAATTTCCCACAATGTTGTAATAACGTAATGTACAAAGTTTTGGAAATATTTTAACCTTTGATACCCTATTTAATGAGCAGGATAATTCCTGTGTATTTTATATGTATAGATAACGACCAATTGAGCGAAGGGTTCTATATTTACGCGGCGGAACCCTAATGGTTAAAGTTCCGTACGTGCTTGCTTCCCGAATGTATTTTATCATTTGACCTATCTCACTATACTCAATATAGCATTTTTATTTCAATTATATTGTGTTTAAGTTGACTGCCGTTTTCTTATAATTATGCTCAATGATAGTTTAATGTCTTAGTACTCTGGATTGTCTGATCTAGACATTAATACAATTGTGCGATGACCTTAGTTTATTATTTGTGACGTGAAGATACATAATATTGTATGTTACGATGTAGCAAAACTGCAGTTTGTAGCTTATTCTACCCGAGTTGGTGTCGTGTTTGCTTGTTCAGCTTCGAGCCTATGTACGGCAGTGTTCTGTTTACAATCACAATTTGTGTATCGTCACGCGTCAATAGCGTTTTAAGGTATTTAGTCAATTATTGTATAGCTTTTTTTTAACTTTGGAAAGTGGGCTGAGAGTCAGCGATCACAGCCCGCGTGTTGCCCACTTGTGCTAACGTGTGTCCGACGTGCGAGCTCCGCTTGGCATAGATCAGTATTAATCATTATGTTTCAACTCTCGACTCGCAACATTACTGCCAAGTACATATAGTTAAATTAAGTATCGTTTGCTATACATGAATATAGCAGGACTTCTAGTTACTACAAACATTGTAAGCTTTCGTTGGAACGCATTTCTCTTATACCTAGTTATTTTTTGTGAAATATTTTTGTTCTCATTTTATATGTAAAAGCTGGTGTTTCACCTTGAAACTCGTAACTACAATGTGAATATAAAATAAATGAGTTATACAAATAAACTACTTTTTTCATTTGTATCCCTCTGTGCGTTTTTAACCGACTTCCCAAAAAGGAAGAGGTACTCGTTATTATAGTAATAAGGGATATAAAGCCAAATACATAGCAGTCAACGATGCCAGTGCCAAACGACATTTTCCTTCTATCATTATCATGCGAAAAACGCAGGATTTCGTTTCTCGTGAAACACTTCATAGATAACTGGGAAACTAGCTAGCCTCTACAAATACTGATAAATGCTTTTGATTCATTACATTCTTTGGTTTATGAACAGTAAAAAGAAAAAGTTAGAGAGTTGATCAAAGTTTTTGATCAGAGGTACATATTTTTGGTACTAAAAGCCTGATCCCGTAGAATCCATGCTGGAGGTTTGATTGATGATTAATGATACATCCCCCATCTCCACTCCCCAAACAAACTGAAAAGCTGCTGCCAGTCTTCAGTTTAATAATATAAGAGTTATTTTGTCTCAAAAAGTGTTACTTTGGAAGGGTGTAGTGTAGAACCTCCAAAGTAATTTAAAAAGTGGGACAAAAATTATGCCGACATTTCTTCAAACAGCTAGTGAGTTAGAGTAGGTAGGTGCCTACATAAGTGTTACAAAGATCATAATACCTAGTTTCAAGAGTATGTAACAATAATTACATCAGCAGTTTTATGATGCTCCGGAATCTCTGTTATCTTTCGCAATTTACTTTGACGTTGACAAAATAATAAAAAGATACCATCGGCAGTAAAATGTTACGTTATTGCGCCTTGCAGTGTTCACTTGTCGAGACCGTGATTTCAGAATAGACTATTTGTGAATTGTAGTTATTATATTTGCTGCAGCTGTCATTCTGTAAGTATGTATGTCTCCCCGTAAGTCTGACAACCAGTCTTACCAAGGGGTATTGGTTTGCCCGGGAAATTGGGTTGAGGAGGTCGAATAGGCAGTCTCTCCTTGTAAAATACTGGCTCGGGAGATGAATTACCATAGCCTTTCTCGATAAATGAGCTATCCTACTACTACCAAGAAAGCAACTTCTGGTAGTAATAAACTCTACAATTGAAATCATATTATCTCTTCTCGAGATTAAAACCAACGAATTTAATCTTACGACAATCTTATTTTTATCTCGGGAAATTTTATGTTTTACCTTCAATTGTTTTGTTGTCTTGCTATCTTATTTTATTTATGTTTGTCATCTTATATTTTGTGATTAGGTATCTTTTCCTATTACCTCTTAGTTGCTGTCGATTCAAGGGTAGATACTCTTGAAGGCTATAGATGTTTCTTGATTGTTCGAAATAGGGTCACAGGGATATGATTGACGTTTTGGTAAGGCATTTTATCGGTAGGTGATCTTAGCAAAATTACTGGCCGTACCAGGATACAATATAGCCTATGTTACTCAGGAAGAGTGTAGTTTTTCAACAGTGGAAGAATTTTTCAAATCGGTTCGTTTCGGTGCCTTTCTGGTACAAACGAAACATCATCCTCCTTTTTCCAAACTATGCTGGGGTCGGCTTCCAGTCTAACCGGATGTATGTAGCTGAGTAACAGTGCTTTACTAGTAGCGACTGCCCTATCTGACCCCCTCAACCCAGTTACCCGGGCAACCCAATACCCCTTTGGTTACACTGGTGTCAGACTTACTGGCTTCTAACTACCCGTAACGACTGCCAAGGATGTTCAATGACAGCCGAACGAACGAAACATTATGTCATCTTTATTATGTTAGTAAAGATAAGAAAATCGATTAATTTTTCTATTAAGTCCCGTTACTAATCAGTTAAAATTGCTAATCGCTAGATAGTTAACAGTGCTTTACGCTGACCGACTTACCATGTACCAACCCAACCGCCCGTACAAAAACCGAGCGGGAAATCCGCTGGTGTAAAGGCATCTGTTATTAAACGAATTGATATTGATAATAATTCTACAAACAAAATATTTTTAGTTACTTATATAGGTACACATAGTATTCCTATTACTTAGTACCTATTTTTATGAGTGTTTATTTGATAATTAAAAATTACTTCATAAAGACCCCTTACATTCTATTTTCTGCTACACGCGTTTAAATAACTATTTATCACCGTAAAGTACCTACTTTATCTTAGATCTTACAAATCGGTCTGAGCGCTTGAAAAGTTAAACAATAGGCATTTTGCTGACATTATTGTGTCCGAGTTTTTCTTAAGAGGAAAATAATTGTACCTGTACGAGCACACTGCAAACTTTCAGTCGGCCGATAGTTTGTTTGGGCTTGAGTCAGTATGAAGATGATTACAAAGATCAGGCATTCAGAAGGTATCAGACCGAAAAATGCTTGCCAACCATAGGGTCATCTGTCTGCCAACTTTTTAGTCTTCAGTGTGGATAGATACTCTCATTTTACACTGTAAATATAATATGCATTTTATGACTTTTGTTAAACAAAGGAAATTAGAAAAAAAGTACATTTGTCCATTTAGTTTTTCTATGATTTTGATTTGAAAATCAGATGAGCGTATTACATTCAATAGATAGACTTTTAAAGGTTCCTAAGCAAGGAGGCTTATTATGCATGAAGCCTCGGGGAATAACCTTACCCATAATATTCTGAAGAGATGAAAGACAATTATGTAAGTACATAAAGAAACACATTAATTATAATAATAAGATAGGTAATTTGAATTGAACCTGCACAGCTCAATACTTCAGGTGGACTCCAAATCATTTCCCACATTGCCATTGATGCAAATAAATACTTACAGCGAGAGTTACATTATCTCACCGATGCAACAACTTCACAACTCAATGCGGCCTTCTTCGAACGCAACGTCTATCGCCGACACAGTTAACACAGTGCTCTGCCGGCCGCCATTGCTGTCACTTCGCGCCAATTCGGCTGTCGATTTGCCGCGCGTTGGCGCGAAAATCATTTGACATTTTAGTGTACGACTTTTTTTTTGGTGTCTGTGGTTTAGTGAATTTGTGAAAAGAGTTTGGTTGCGTTTGTGTGTGTTTTTGGTTTTGGTAAGTTTTTAATTTTATTTAAATTAGTATTTATTGAAGTTGATGTGAATTCAGTTAATAAAATTAAGTCGCGGCTTAATTGTTTCAGCCTTTGTTTGTATATGCAGAATTCGTACTTAATGCAGTTTACCTTGTAACGGTTCTGCAGTATCTCCGTCTGAAAAAACTATCATTAATGTATATTTAATTCATACAAATAATATCTACACAAATCTTAAATCTAAATCTAAAAAAAGAATTTTAGCAGCGTAACTGCTTAAAATGTTAAGTTTTTAAACTTCAGTTAAAAATAAATAATAAACATCAAAACAGCTGGTGCTCTAGAAAAGTATACAATGCATAATACGTAGGTATTTGCGTTTAATCGATATTTAATTCGACTGACCACACTTGCAGAATTTAAAATATTTTAGTTAAAATTAGTTCTTAGCTATTCTGCTGAAAGTTTACCAATACCTTTAAAATATTGATGTTCCAAACTGTTAGTATTAGTAAGAATCTTTAAACTGTAAAAAACTAGCTAAAGTCATTCAGGTAAATGACTTGACACTAATTACTTCTTAACTCTAATGAGTCAATGCATTATAGTGTAATCAGTAGAATTATGTTATGCCACTTTTATACAACTATATATTTTGAAAGTTAATTAGAATAGAATGTAAAAATAATGAATAAATTGCGCAATCTAAATGTATTTACCTAGCTATTTCCCGCGGGTTCAACCACGACCCTTGAAAACTATGTCATTTGGGAATAGCGTAACTTCCAAACTGCAAAATAGCTTTTCCAATCGATTCAATCTTTACAAACAACGGATAAATACACAAAACAACAAAAAAATCTCTTTATATGTACTGATAATATAGATAAAACAATTCTCTCGCTCATTAGTGACCGCAATAGTTAATAATTGAAGATTAAAATTAAAGAAAAATCTTAAGTAATCTATAAAAAGCCGCCTAACCGATTGGTCAGTGGTTATAGTTAAATAAGTATTAAGCAAAATACGATTGATCAGTGAATATTGAAAATACTGAAAAATAATGTTTTTATTTTTCAGTTAACTATTTATTCACTGATCAACCTTAATGTAATTTTGTAACATAGACAACGATGGATACAACTAGTAGAAGAACTTTTACGAGTGAGTCCATACATGTCAATAATTTTATTTTATTTTAATCAGGTACTCCTTTCTACTTATTACTTCTCAAATTAACTTTATCCTCAATCAGTTGTCGTATTTTTCCTTTTCCTCACACCACGAAGCTGTAAAATCTTGTAACATTTCAAATGATATCTAACTCCTCTTATCTGTCAATAAGCATATTATAGTGATATCACTATATTATGTAATAAAACAATAAATGTTAAGTATACGATGGAATACGCACGTTTTAATCGGGATAACGATAAAATTATTGGTTTGAAGTTGAATGATTTTATCTCCTTCTTTTTGACTAGCTGACTGTTAGAATAAGGTGTGAAATATACTAAATAGTTCAATGACATCTTACAAGAAAGTGAAATTGAAAATAATATACATAGCTACATGTAGTTATTGTGGCGATAAATCGATAAATATGTAACTTAGCTATTTACAAAAAGGCTTAAAGTAAGTAAGTATTTTTTGTTATTAAACCTGTAGGATCAAAATACAGCTAGATGTAATATTTTTCATTTAAATCGTTGAATTTTCCCAAAAATAATTAGTTTTATGAAAAATTCGTTATAATTTCTAGTAAATCAAATCCAGAATTATTTATATGTAAGTAAAACTCAAAAATCTTCCTAGTAACGAACAAACATAATTAAGTATAACAAACAAGTTGTTTGCTGAAAATATTTTCCTTGTTTGCTGAAAAATCCGGTAACATCCAATTTGTACTTAGGTGTCATTTTCACGTATTTCTTGTTAGATTTTATTATTTACGTCTAATAAATACACAGGCATGTTTTGGTACTCACATCTACTCGCGGTTTCACACGCGTCCCGAGGGAACTTTTGATAAATATGGATAAAAACTATACTACGGCCAAGTTTCTTTTACATTTTATTTAGTAGTTTAGAAAAAATAGGGTAGAAATTGGAGTAGAAAAATTAGCACATTCTTATAAATCTTCGCGTTTGTAATATAAATGGTATAAATAAGTCGTATACAACTTAGTCTTATTTAAAGGTTAATTTTATAACTACTTATTTGGGCTCATTTTTTTTCTGTGACAAACAGACAACCCTATAAACAAGGATGTTTTGGTATTTTTTTTGCACGTGTGTTCAAGGTTGTCAAGATCACTGACCTACTGTTTCAATGGTATTGGTAATGCCACAATTACACGTTATTTCCCAGGTAGGTACCTTATTATTTTATTTTATTTTTGTAGGTAAGTTGTTTATTTTACAAGGCATTTAAAGTGCCCGCTTACCGCAAATGTTAAGTAGATAGTTTGTTTTGGCTCATAAATCAATATGGAGATCAATAAATAGGTATGTGAAATGTGTCCCGACATTATACATGTAGTAAAAGAATGCACATTACAACGATCAGAGGTCAGTAGGTCGTCTTAGGAGATATTAAGTCGGCATCAAACCGACTGAAAACTTTGATTGGATTAAGATTTTTTCTAAAAAAAAAATCCTTCTATCGTACTTTTTAAAGTGCCTGCCCAATTATGACCTTCTTCAATTTGCTTAAGGTGGGGTCATAAATAATGTCATTAGCTGGCTAACATTTGCATCGCCCCGTGTGGGGACTTTACCACGGTGATTGCAAGCCAGCGGATATGATTCAAGTTTCGCACGTCATAGGAGACCTGTCTAGTTGGTCGCGGCCATTACTCCGCGTCTCTGACGTCAGGATTGAGAAGGTTCTCAAAGATAATCCTGTGCATGATAAGATAGAAGATTATGGAGGAAGAGAACATTTTGCCAGGCCCCAAATAAAATTGGGATAAGGGCAGGGGGATGAAGATGAATCTTGTGCCTTTAGATGCTTCGAAATTTAGCAATGAGATCTTCATGTTTAGTCAAGAATGTTTTCTGCAATAAGGCATAATCACATAGACTGAAACTTTAATAAAACAACCCGCAGTTTGAAATTGCAGGCTTGGAGGTGTTAAACACTCGTGCCAAAAAAAAAGCCAGCGTTCCCGAATGCCACTAGGTAGCAGTCGTTGTTACAATTCGATACTCATAAACAACATGCAGCTCAGTGTATAAAATGAAGATGACAATTTTTATATTGTCAAAGATCTGCAAAAACCTCAATGGATAAGAAAAATATTTTTATTTTTTATTTTCAAAGATATACCTAGTCTGACGCGCACAGTACTTTTGTCATCAGATTGTCGAACTCAGAATTCTACTAATTAGCATATCTGTAACCGCAGGACCATAACAGTTTACAAAAGGCACGTGCTACAAAAACGTGTGTTATGTTTGTAACTCCATGTAAAAGCTAAATATGAGATCATTAGGTTCTGTAATTGTTTCCGCTAGAGATTTTACTGCATAAGTGTTATGATTCAGAAATGTAAGCACAGTTGCAAACATTAATTTGTATTGTAGGTACATATGTTTTTGTGGATGGAAATGCGTAAAAAAAAATTGATTACTTTTTTATCTCCGAATTGAGATTCACATTTTAAAGAACCTAGCTGCAATCGGTTAGACTGGAAGCCGACCCTGACATAGTTGGGAAAACGCCAGGTGGATGATGATGACTTACTTATCATAGAAAGTTGACATATATTTTGAAGTCAGACTACAATTGTTCGGCCCTGGTACATAAAAGGCCTACGACGGAACACGACGGTTTTTAGTCAGTAAGAGTCTGACACTCCCTCACCGCTGCTAACCCACAGCGGGAGGGGTCATTTGATGATTTTTGGCGCCGTTAAAAAAAAGCTACAATTGTAGGCATTCAGTCATAAATGTAGTTTATTATTTTCATGTTTAAAATAAATAAACACAATGTAAGTATTTTTAAATTACGGTTTCATTTGATTGATCGGAAATTCTAGATATCGATTGTTATGTAAACATATCGATAATAAGTATTTCATTTTGGATTGTTTACGAATTCCTTTCACGCAATATTAAGTGAAACAATGTTTAAAGGAGTTTAGTGCCTTTATTATTAAATATAAGAGATAACTAAATGTTTCTCGCGGCTTCACCCGCGTCTCGTGAGAACTTCTGCCCGTACTAGGATAAAAAATATAGTCTATATCACGCGGGGTACCTAGCATAGTGTAGCTTCCCAACAGTTACAATATTTTTTCAAAAGTTCATTAGTGCCTCTAGAGTAAAACAAGGAAAAGAGATCCTCTTTATTATAATTGCTGATACTAAATACACTATGTATAAGTATTGTACACATAAACCTTCCTTTTCAATCACTCTATCTAATAAAAAAAACTTTTAAGTCAAACGGTTTTATCTTATGTGCACTGAAAACTAGAAAATAAAAAAATAGTTACTTACCTGCCAACCTACGTAGGTGGTCCCGGTCATATTAACCTAAAATAAAAACGTGGGGCCCATTAACTGTTGCTGTAGTACTTTCTTCTACAGGTATAATAGGTGTGGATTGCATCGACTTACTATAATCGTAACTGGAGATTTTGACAACCAATAATCAGCCGTAGCGGCTTCACCAGCGAACGCCGAGCTCATGATCTACCAAAGTATAAAGATATGCTTTGCCATAGGTAGGATTTCAGAGGGGCCCCACGTTTTATTTTAGGTTAATATGACCGGGACCACCTACGTAGGTTGGCAGGTAAGTAACTATTTTTTTATTTTCTAGTTTTCAGTGCACATAAGATAAAACCGTTTGACTTAAAAGTTTTTTTACCGATTTTTTATTTTCTAGTTTTTAGTATTTAATGAAAATGCCTACCGAATATTCCTCATTCTATCTAATTCATTTAGTGCATCATTATTACACGGTCTCTTACCTGATAATTTATTACAATCTAATTTTTTAAAAAGTCAATTTTTTTAACGACAACAAAAATCATCAAGTGACCCCTCCCTGGGTCAGCAGCGGTAAGGGAGTGCCAGACTCTTACTGACTAAAAATAGTTATGTTTCGTCGTAGGCCTTTTATGTACCAGGGCCACGGTAACTCTTTCGAACAATCCCGCAGCCCAGGCAGGCCTTGGCCCTGTTGGGCCCTGCTGGGGTTGCTGACAGTATTCTACTTGTGTAGCCCTTTCATTTGATACCCATATTAAGGGGGTTGTGGAAAAATATGTAATGCGCCATTTTGTGCCGGCGGCCATATTAGATTTACAATGTTATTGATATTACTATATTGGATTGTCATCGGAATTAAAGGTGTATACAAAATTTCAGATTAATCGGTTGACAGGAAGAGGGTGTTTAAATTACTAAATTGGACCCAAGAATAAAACAAACGGGATGAGCTAAATAAAACCGTTTAAAAATTGTTCTCAGCCATTTGGTAGCGGCGGCCATCTTAGATTTCAATTTTGCATAGTAAATTGTATTCTACTTGTTGAGACCTTTCATTTGATACCCATGTTGATGGGATTGATAAAACCTAAGTTATCCGCCATTTTGTAGAGGCCGCCATCTTGGATTTGAATTTTATATAGTACATTGTATTCTACTGGTTGAGCACTTTCATTTGATACCCTCATTGACGGGATTGATAAAACCTACGTTATCCGCCATTTTGTACCGGCGGCCATCTTGGATTTGCAATGTTATTGATATTACTATATTGTATTGTCATCGGAAATAAAGGTGTGTACCAAATTTCAGATCAATCTGACAACAGGAAGGCACTGAAATTTCAATTTCTAAATTTGACCCAAGAATAAATAATAAAACAAACAGGGTGAGCTAAATAAAACCGTTTAAAAAAAAACAGTTGCTGGGGAGTTTGTTGCGCCACTCCTTCTTCCCAGCAAAAACACATAGGAAGTGGTGAAGGTCGGGCGTTTTGGGAACTGTCTTTTGTGTTTGACGTTCGAAAAGTGCTGATTTATCAGCCTAATTTGAATAAACGATTTTGAGTTTGAGTTTCGAGTTTGAAACAAAATCCGTTGCATAGTTTTAAAGATTGAAGCATAACAGAGATATAGGGACAGAGAAAGCGACTCTGTTTTATACTATGTTAGTGATATTCAGATTACTTACTACATTAAGCTCCATCAGAATAAATCGATCAATTTTTGCGTGAAAGAGTTGCAAATATTTAAATCATTTGTTGCATAGTTGCACCTCAATCTCTTATCGTTAAGAATAAAACGAATTGCTTTTCTTTGGCGCAAGTTATGTTAATCATTAGTTTCACATTAACGGTACATAATGGTGGAATATTTTAATTCTAGGTACTTTACCTGAAATTGTTCGATAGTGCAATATACTTTATATCGGTTAATGATTGCAAGTAGTAGTTTCATGGTAGTTTGAAGGCAAACAATACATACAAATTGTCACACTTATTTTCGCCTATACACAAATTCAATGTTCATTTTACTTAGAGTTAGTTGCACCGTTTAAGTACAAACATATACTTAACAATGACCAAACCATAAACAGCCGTAAAACTGCCGCCCATTGATCAAATCGGCGATTTGACAGCTGAAAATAGCTATAGTTATATAGCTAATAATAGGTTAAATGGTGTGACTCACCGTAATTATTGTGTATATTGTGTACTCAGTCAATACAAAATTACAGCTGTCAAAATTGCGGTCAACGTCCAGTGTGGCCGAAAAAATCTAAAATTTCTAATGTGTCTAAAAACCTACATGATCATAATTACTTACCAATACAAATATTAAAAAACACTTACAAAGTTCTACACACAATCACACTTTTATTAAGCGAGCAAATCAATTATTTTTCACAACAACATCACAACCGCCATGCCTGTTCGAATGGCCGCCTTCGCGCCTCCTTTCCCCCGCTCTCTCTGGGGATACCAGCTTATTCTTTTTAAATTACTACTGTTTGAATAATTTAAGATATACGGCTAATACAAAGGCCAAAAATTACTTAAAATGTTAAACTTAAAAAAGTTGATGAATATTCTGGTAATTTATCGACTATAGAGTGGTAAGCAGTTTTGAAAATTGATATGTTCAGCTACTTTTGAAGTTGACTGTACGTGACAATTTATTTGCCATTAAAACTTGTAGTGTGAACGTATTTTTTGTTCATTCTTTACATACAATGTCATGCTACTTACAAGCTATTTAGTAGGTAATTATTTCAATTTACACCATGTTTTTACAGTAATTTAAACATAACCTTTTGTACGAAAAACTATGTGAATAGTTGTCAGATGAAAATTACATGAAACAGGCTTCGTAACTGCTTGAATTCAATGGCGTAAATAAATTGCCTTTGTTTATGAAACTTTTCGAACTTTAAAATGAATTATCTAGCTAGCTAGATAGATAGATAAATATTTTATAGGTACTCTTAATTAGGTACACCAATTATAAAAAAGATATCTTAGGAGTTATTAAAGTAGGTGAAATAATAATCGACTGTCTAAAAAGTTTGTTTCTTGGTTTGAACGCGTTAGGCTCAAAAACTACTGATCCAATTTTGAACATTCTTTAGTTCCCACGCATTTCGAACACAGGTGAAACCGCTGCCAGAAACTATCACATATCCTCACAAAAACATTTATTCGGTGCAAAAGGTGTTTGAGCTAATTACTTTATGACACAGTTTTTATTTGTTTGTCATTTTATAATACATACTTACGTCTTTGCGTCATCGTCCTTTTAATCTTAAACAAACACTGAAATAATTGTACTTGTTTTTGACTTAACCGATATTCTAGAATATGTGAAATGATTCATTAATTAACTTCACGTGTACCTAAACCTAGGTTATTTGTGCCATTTAATATATTTGGATTGATCCTCTTGAGATTGGCCTAAATGGCTTGTCCCGTTGTTTCCTTGTTGGGTTTTAAACATTCCCCAAGTTTACCGACTATGTAGAATTGTAGAAGACAGTTTTCTTAAAAGAACTGTTTATTTTTGAAAACTGATCTTCAACATTCATAATAAACAGTGGTTTTAAGATAACCAACGTTTATGTTGTCTGTGCACTTGGGTTTTATAGTGCATGGCGTTTTAAAAACCCTTGAAAGTACGTACAGCTATATAACATAATAATTATGTATTAGGAAATCACTAACTGTTGGTATGAAAGGCCAACTAGGTAGGTACTAACTATTACTATTGCAAGACTTATCACTGCAGTAGAATTTTGTAATGTTATGCAAGACAAATATTACTCTACAAACGAACTACTTTATGAATCAAAGTAATTCATATCTGAGTAAATAAATATACTCAATTTTAAGATAATTTTCTCATATAGTTTACATAGTTAATGTTTAAGAAAACATCCAACTGTAGTTGGTCCCGTTACAAATCATTGCAAGTCATTACCGCTAGCCTGCAAAATGCGTGCAAAGACCACAAGTGGTTGAGGAGAAAATGTGGGGGGCCACAGATACTTAAAAGAACACTCTATTTCTCATTTAATAATATAAATCTATTCTTACTAATATTCTAAATGTGGAAGTAACTCTTTTGCGCTTTCACTCTGAAGCTACCGTACCAATTACAATATAATTTGGTAAGTACTAAAAGAGCCTGCGAAAGGACATCCACTTTTGACTGGTTGTGGAGGCGATTCTCCCGGAAAATAGGGGTAACTGAGAGTAACCGAAGTCTGGAAATTATATAATTGGAACAAGCTGCTTTCCAAATCTAGATAACTTGGAATTGAAAAGACACTTAGTAGATTCATGTTTTCTCTTCAAAACAAAGCTACATGTACAGTACATACATGATTGCATTTACCACGGTTATCACTGCAGCTATTTTAAAATACACGTAGGTGGTAAACGTGCTGGTACACTTGATATTAGCGAATGGTTCCTGCAAACTAATCACGCCATTTATGGACTGAACGGCTAAAGTGAAGATGAAGATTGGGTTGGAATGCGCAATCCCAATTTTCTCTGTCATACCAAAATCACATAACACCTCTATGTGTTTTGGTAAGTGTTCATCATTATCAGATTGTTTTATTGTAAATTATGTTTATCATCTGCGTTTTCCCAAATGATGTTGGGTTCGTTCGGCTTCGGCTTAGGTATATGGAGTGGTTTTCTATCAGGGCCCCGATTCTCCTAAGTTAATAATGTCAAAATCGAATCGCAATATGATCGTAATAGCAGTTTTAACCATATCGGGCATTCTGCTACTAATAAAAGACCAATCGAATTCGATTGACATTTGATTGGTGTGCGATTGGTCTGCTATTTTGATGATTTTGGTCTATACGGTAGTTTGCTGTACAATCATTTTGCAATCGTAAATCATTTGCAGACAAAATGATTCATTATTGAATGACAGAAAAGGATAAAAACGTTTCTTTCAAAGAAAAAATAGCGGAATGCCACATACGCTTCAATCGTAATCGACTCGGGATTGGATATCAGTCGAATCGAGTCGAACGTCAATCGAATGGCGCTTAAGTAAAATTAGGAGAATCGGGGCCCAGACCTCCTCAACCCAGTTACTCGGCTAACCGTCACCCTTTGGAATGACTGGGTATCATGCTTATTCCGACTACCTGTAACGAACGTTGCAAGCCAAAATATTCAAATGAACCACTAAGTCACGTCTGAATCTAAAAGGAAATCGGTGAGATGCTCACCCATCCACAGATCGAACGCGCCCAGCATTAGTTTACCTTAAAGGTAATCAAACTGTGCGATTTAAGTTTGCCACGAGATCTTCAAATAGTATAGATATGTACCTACCTAGTTATAAAATTTCCAAAACTAATGTAGAGGTGCTAAAAATACGGACGCCGAGTTTCCTCCCGCCGGATAAAATCGTTTGAGCCAATTTCCAAGTGAACAGCTGAGCTCCAACAGGATCCGAATGGTGCCAAGTTCAATGCTGAATATAATAAGTAGTTCATTGTCTTATAACTGTCAGTAGTGACGGGAGAAATATCCGCTTCCGTTGTTTGAGAAAAGAGTTCCGTATTTTTTGGCAGATCTTTTGTGTAAATTCTTTCGTTGTTTCCCGCTGTTCCACAGTGGAAACTACTTCGCGCATCCGGATAAAGAGTAGTTCATAGTCATCGTTGATAGATGAGCTATCTAACAATGAAACAATTTTTCAAACCGGACTATTAGTTCCTGAGATAAGCGCCTTCAAACAAACTCAGCTTTGTGTTAGATACTTATGAAATCTTAATATTCGAGTAAGTTTCGACTTGTAAGATTTGAAAGGCGGCATCGATTAATCCTGAAAGATATTTCTACCTATCAATCATTAGACAACTTCTGGTTATAACCAGATTTATCCGAATCTTTTATATTGATAGATTACTCAATAACTGTCAGTGACATTTATCAGAAGTTTGTCGGTAGGCGGTCGATCAATCTGAAATTAGATTATCAACGTTTTCTTCTTGCTTATCTTTCTATGTACGTAAGTATGGCAAAACAGTGACAGTACTTATCTTCAATAACTTTGCAAAAAACATTTCTTTTATCTATATGTACTTAACATTACAAAATTGATGCTGCTTCTGATCTAGGTACTCCCTCTAGCAAACAGTAAAAAACTACGTACAATCGTTTTAAAATGTTCGCGAAATTTTTTTGCGCTCCAACCTTTGTGCGCTAACTAATGCTACCTTTGGACTCAACATGTCCATAACTTTATGGAATCACGCTGAAATGACTTAGGGCCATGGAGAACAAAATGACTAGCGGAGCTGCCACAACGGAAAATCTCCTGAGAAAGTAGCACGGCCTTATGCGCCTTCTTTGGACCCGAGCTTTTTTTGACATACCAAAAACCGTTGTGACACATCTCAAAGAACCCGAACACCATAGTTCATTCGTAACTGATCGTTTTGGTCATGCTCACCGTATGAATTTGAACTAAAAGAAGGCGCCGGTCCACCAACGAGGTGGACAGAAGACCTTATAAAGGTCGCCGGAAGACGCTGGATGCAGGTCGCCTCCAACAGGTATCTGTGGAGATCAAAGGGGGAGGCCTGCGTTCAGCAGTGGACGTCCTATGGCTGAGATGATGATGATGAAGGCGCCTGACCCACTTGAATTGTGGCATCTCTGGTTATCTTTCATTAGTCCGTGTTTAGATCGTTATAAAATCAAAGATTAAGATTTAATATTAAAACTGCAAGTCAGAAGTGAGATCTGGAGATGTTGGCCTTGATTCTTGAACCTCGGCTCAGGTGTAATTTTACAGTTCAGAGTTCACGGTAGATCAATCAAAATTACATTCACTTTTTTATCATATTGGATGTTCTGAAGGTCCAAGGTCCAATACTTATTTTCGACTTAAGCCTAGCTTTAGCTCGATAATGTTTTTTTGGCTTAATAAAGCCGCAATGTACCTATGTTTGTAAAGAATCCCTGATGATGACGATGGCTTTTAAATTCAGTCGACGATGGCACCCTGGAATCCTTACAAAGACTGTGAAACGTACTGATTATTATAAACTAGCTTCCGCCCGCGGCTTCAACCGCGTAGAGTTCGGTTATATCGCGTTTCCAAGAGAATTCTTCAAAGGTCCGGGATAAAAACTATCCTATGTTCTTTCTCAAGGTCAACTCTATCTGTGTACCAAATTGTTTTAAAATCAGATCAGTGATTTAGATGTAAAAGCGTAACAGATAGACAGACATTTATAATATTAGAAGGGATGCGAAAGTTCTGTCTGGTTCGGTTTTCACGCCAAAACTACTTCACTGATTAAAATGAACTTTGGTACGCAGATAGACTAGACTGGACTCTCTGTGATAATTCGGCTGGCTAGACCGGTCGTGTCACCTTCAAATACGGTTTCTTTATTTTTTTTTATATATAAGTTTAGTACAAACAGCTGTTAGAATTTCACACAAACACATGCTCAAATATTGACCAAGTAAACTAAAGGCTATTGACCTAATCTTGTTATGTAGTTTATTTACTAACCACGGTTTATCTAGTGACTCATAAGTATAGAAAGTGTGAACCTTGAGGACCTTGGAGGTAGCAGTTACGCAAAATATTACGTCACAAAGTAATACTTAGTTAACTAACTTGTTCAACAGTTAGAATAATCAATACTCGCATACTACAAACTTTTAGTCGGCCGATAGTTTGTTTGGGCTCGTAAATCAGTATGAAGATGAATGGTAGTACGCACGTTACAAAGATCAGGTATTAAGCCGGTATCAGAACGAATGAAAACTTTGATTGGAATCAAGACAGTCTTTTAAAAAGTTACCCAACTATCGGCCGACTGTTAGTCTGCAGTTTGCGGGTACCTACTCTAAAAACTTTCTACAATGACATATGACATGTATGCTTATTTTAAGATCTACATATTCAAAACTTGTTTATTTAATGTAAGTAGTGTGTTTACATCCTTACTTAAGTTACAAAATGCGAAAATAACGGTTGTTTGTATTGCTCTCTGTTACGGTTTTATCGTAAACGGCTGAACCGGTTAAGGCGGAATAAGTACAGAGATATATTTAAATGTAACAAATAAGGAATACCAGAGAAATCGCATGATAAATATCTTTTTGTCTGATTGAGGCCATAAGTTTCTATTTATGTCTTCAATCTATCTTCAATTTATGTGATCAAATCTTTTTGAAAATAAATAAATACATATAAGAAGAAACTGTATTGCAAAACTGGTTTTAATAAGGACAGTCAAATCCGCTACTTTCGCCCCTTGCCTACATCAATCAGTCAGACAGATTTAAATGCCATAACTGGACATGACGAGATGAACGAATAGATGTGGATAAGGCAGTACTCTAAAAACTGACTCGTTGATCTAGTAGACGCCTTCTTGTAGACGATTCCTGGGGCCCGATTCTCCTAATTTTACTTAAGCGACCTTCGATTGACGTTCGACTCGATTCGACTGAGATCCAATCCCGACTCGATTACGATTGAAGCGTATGTGGCATTCCGCTATTTTTTCTTTGAAATAAACGTTTTTATCCTTTTCTGTCATTCAATAATGAATCATTTTGTCTGCAAATGATTTACGATTGCAAAATGATTGTACAGCAAACTACCGTATATATAGACCAAAATCATCAAAACAGCAGACCAATCGCACACCAATCGAATACGATTGGTCTTTTATTAGTAGCAGAATGCCCGATATGGTTAAAACTGCTATTACGATCATATTGCGATTCGATTTCTATTCGATTTTGACATTATTAACTTAGGAGAATCGGGGCCCTGATTCTGGCTGAAATCGCTTTGCGGGGTTTTCCGTGGCGTCCCCGTATGCTACTAGCAGGTACTAAGAAGCAGTCGTTATTAAAATCCCATGTATGTCGGAAGATCTGAGATTGGATATGAGAAATTTATGACGTCAGGGCTTGTCAGGTGATTAAGCCTGCACTCACTATATAAGAAGAAAAAGAAGAAGTATTCACTTCAAACTGGGAGGCTAAAAGTAGCAGTCCAAGACAGTTGAAGACAGACTGCAGCTGCAGACTGCAACGCAACCCAACACTTTATAATGGATCTCTAAAACCCAAGTTCATTGGCAGCAAAAACGTCAGTTTTCTTACAACCACTGTTTTCTATGACTGCTTTCCCCTGCCCTATCCCAACATATTATAATAATATGAGGTCGGTGTAGGAAAATACTTTTTCTATTCTTCTCTACTTGACGTCATCTCACAAATAACATCCTTTCTAGCCATAACATCTTTTTTCACACAGTCCATTCAACCTTTTGTTTTAACTTGGCTTGGCTAGCTATACTCGTTTTGGTTAGGTATTTAACTAAAGATAAACAATCTAGATAAGACTATTAATATAAAAAGTAAAAAAAAAACCGTAACTTATTCAACTGAACTATTATATTAAGCAGTAGTTTATTTGTGTATCTCTCCCCGGTTGTGTCGGATTGTCGTCTCATCGCGCTATGAGAGTGAAGGAATAGTGAGTGCACTGTGTCTACGCAAATGCTTGTGCACTATAATATGTCCTGCGCAGCGTTCTGATCTCCTCATAAGAGAACAGCCGCCGTAGTCGGTAATCATCTAGCTAGGACACCATTTTTATCACATATTTGTGTAAAAAGTATCAAGATTGTTTTCCTTTACTTAAGTAGCAAATGGCTTCATGATTATAAGATTGCATCTGCAAGAAGCTATCGTTTCAAGCTGCAATTACTTGGTGACACAAATAACTAATAACGGATCGTCACAAGGCTACTATCAGAAACCGTCGTTGTGGATCGCACCAACTTACCTATTAGTGTTTAAGTAGGGTCATTTGTACCAGCCTAGGAAATATTTAATTTTAATGTCCAATATGTCTCTGGGTGGAAGTTTATGTTTTGAAGTAACGTAATGAAAAATACAATTTGCAAACGTTTTTTTTTTGAGTCATTGCAAAACGTATGTAGTATGTATTACATAGTTACCTATGTAGTAGTAGGTTTTTAGTACTTATGTAGTTGCTAAAATTAGTTGCAAGGCTCTGTGAAAACCGCTTGAAAATCCGAACATACTTTAAAGTCATACCTTTAACATATTAAAAAAGCAAGTATAAAATACTGCAATGTAGGTATAAGTTTATCGTTTTTATCCAAAAGGCTAGCATTTCAAGAAATATTTTTGTCGTCAAACCAGACTAGGGACCTTTTCTCCGGCGGGGAGAATCCCGACGGCTGATTGCATTAAGATTAAGCTTGGTATTACAGCCTAGCCCGATTTACTATGTACGTACGTACACTGTTAAGTGTTAATTTCAATGAAAATATCTGTTCAAAATGTATTTAACCTAACGTAGAGACCAACGGAAAAGTTGATGTCAAAATCTCTGTCCCACATGTGTGAACAGTCTCCCAACTTTTTTTGGAGATCAGAAATCATCAGTTGACCCCCGTTGTGGTGCAGTAGGAGGGAGTATGAGACTGTTACTGACCAAAATCTGCTTTGTTTCTTTTGGAACCCTTTATGTAGTCTGTCGAACAATCCCGCAGCATTTTTTAATCCCTTGATTAAAAATATCCTTTCACTTTTATTGATAACTAAATAAAGCAATTGATAGTGTTGTTTGTTATTGTCGATAATATTTATCGATACTAAGAGGCACTTAAAACCACTTTAAACTATAAATAAACAGTAAATAGTTTTAACGTGTAGATAAGAAATTAGGTGACCGAGTGTGAAAACTTTCACATAAGGTTTCACCCACATAGATATGCGTTATCGAATTAAGCCAAACTCGAGTACCTTTGTTCTAATGACTATTTACTCGACTGAAGAAGGAGGGTAATGATTTTGAGTTAATTAAGCGTGGTGACCTAGCTAAAATGCCATCATCTCCTTAGAGTTTTACCACAGATTATATAAACTTAGGGTTGATTCCACAATTTCCAGTCGAGTAAATCTATATGCATGCAGCTGACTACCTACCAGCGACTGCCTGTCTGACCTCCTCAACCCAGGCAAGTTGATACTCCTTGGAGAGACTGGTCGTCAGACTTTCTGGCTTCTCACTACACGTAACGACTGCCAAAGATTTTCAAATGATAGTTGTGACCTACCAATTTAACATGCCTCCAAAAACACGGAGGAACTCATCATGTTAGGTAGGTAGGTAACCCATCCATCCCCGTTGCTTAACCTTATGACGGATTGACCCTTTCGACTGTTGCTTAGCTACAAGTAGTTCTAGTAACTATTAAATCTACGGAGTAGAGAAAGATGAGCAGAGATGCCATAATGCAGGTAGGTCAGGCGCTATCTTGTAGGTTCAATTCGTACGGTGAGCGTGACCAAAACGATCAGTTACGAGTGAAATAACGAGGCGTTTGGGTTCTTTGAGACATCTGTCAACGTTTTTTGGTATTACAATGAATGAATCATGAGGTATCTTGTGTACAAAGTTTCTTATTCTGTTGTGGCACAATATTGTGTATGTATGTATGTATGTTTGTGTATTTGTAAACAAAGACACGGGTCGTGTGAACTCAGAGGAAACAATGCCATATTATTATGATTGCCCAACACTTAAACTGTGAATGTTTCTCCATCTGTTTGCTTATGTACTTTGATTTCGTGACTGACATCAATTGCATTTTTTCTTGTATACCTACCTAACAATGTATGTTTCATGAAAAATCATGTGAGGGATTTATAGATACTTTTATAATAAAGCTGAAGAGTTTGTTTTGGTCATCTCAGGAAATTATCATTCCTTTTTGAAAGGCATGTTTTAGCCCGGTATGCAAAAACAATTCCCACGGGACGCAGGAAAATGATATTTCTCATTTGTAATACGGATCGAATTACTTTTTTGTTTTAATAATTCGTTTTAGTTACTGATATTGGAACGTCTTTCGCAAACTTGTTTTTGGACTTTTTACCTTGTTGGTACTCAACAACCTATAAGCTATAGTAGGTAGGGTATATGATTATAGTTATTTTTCATGATTTTCACGGTTGAAATAATTTATTTGCAATCTAAATCAGCCGTGTAATTACCGAAACACGACATGAATTTTATTATTAATACCATTTTGTTATCGAAGGTGCCTTTGTGCAATTTGCATAAAATATTTTTGAATGCAGAGAATTGCAATTATTGTGCAAACGGTACTATTTTCGAAAGATAAAACAAAAGACAGTCCTGAAACGTCCACTATACAACACCATGTGTGTTAGCTGGGAAGAGAAATCGGGGCAACAAATTCCAAAAAAAAACTGAATAACGAACTTCATCATAACATTCTTTAAGGAAAGAGGAACTATGTTGGAGTCGGTTTCCAGTCTAACCAGATGCAGCTAGCTATATACCAGTGTTTTACATGGACCGACACATACGAAACGACCACAGCTAAATGCTTCAGAACCCGTTGTATTTCTACAGCACGACTTATCGGAAGCAATCACAAAAAAAATCTTATTAATACAAAGGTCATACCAATATACTCATCCCGATGTCACGACCTACCTCATAGCAACAACGTTTCAGTTAGTAGTCAATATATTCGCAATATATCACGGTGGGCCAAACCGCCAAACTCAAGGCGGAGGGGGGCTCAGGGTCCCCTAAATGTCCTCTCATTATGTCTGGTCTGCGACCCTCGATAGGTAACTAGTTTTGGAAGTGATGAAAATTGTTAGTCGATTTGTAAAGGATTAACGCTCAATTCTTCTCTGTGTGAGAGGTGGCCGGTGCCCAGCAGTGGGACAATAATGACCATAGCTGAAAGTGCCAGAAATCTATACATAGCTGAAAGGTTAAATGAAAGGCTAGCTGAAAGGCACTGAGGAAATTATTGGTCATGTACGAAGCTTTAAACCGTTCTAGGTCAGATATAAGCGAGACATCATTGATTTTCTTTTGTTTTATAAGTAGCGACGTACAGGCAGTTAATAGAGGTAAAGATAAAACATAGACACATCTAATGAGAGTTACTCTAACGACTCTGACGACGTGCATTGCAAATGTGGGAAATCCTAAAAGGGCGAGTACTGAAATTTTATTTTAAAGTCTAGATACCTTTTCGTACCAATTCCGTCGGAAAAAGAGGTTGTTCGTGAGTATACCGATACATTATACTTCACTACAATAAATCAAAATAATCCATTGTAATATCAACAAAACATTATCTGATTCTCTCACCATTTTCCGGTCATTATTCATAGCCTTTCCGATGAATACCTACAGGACAAAAAACTCTCAGGTTGGTACAGATCTTTTATTTCACGAGAGCGGATGAGCTAAACTTGTGTGGGTAAATGTACATGCACATTGTCTATGTAGGAGTCGGTGACTCGACCAATAAAAAGCGCTGTCAAGCTTACACATACAACGACAACGTTCACGTACATTGACACACACAAGTAAAGCTTACCTGCTTTCGTGAAATAAAACGTCTGTACCTCTTCAAAGGGCTTGATCATGTAAATTGATCTGTATTGTCCAGTGATAGCTACCTAAGTCAATGGATACCTTTTCATGATCCGTTCCGGTCCTGATTCCAGCTAATCAAATGTCATATTGTCCTGCAACCTTCAGAATGACAAACGGGGCGTGACCTGATCAATGGGCTGTTTAGCTAAACACCCGACTGGCTGGCGCCATATTTATTTTGCAAACTAGCTTCTGCCATCGGTTTAAGGGGAACTACTTGTGTACTCAGCACATCCGCGTCATAACTGCTACGTGTATCTGGATTTTAAAAAGCCAGCCTGTTTTTATGGAAAATCATCAAATGATTCCTCTATGGGTGCAGCTAGAGGGAGTATCAGACTGACTGAAACCCGTCATGTTCCTACTAAGCCCTTTATGTACCAGGGCCGCGGTAACTCTTTCGAACAATCCCGCAGCATTGACTTGAGCCTTTAGGTATAATAAGTATGGGTAGGCTTCAATCAAAAGAACCCTTGATTTGCCATGAAATAGAGGTGTTCACTTATTCAGTAAGAAAATAAATATTGTTTTATGATACTTAATTTGGGAAATGAGAGTTATAAGATTTGTAGATGATGATAATATTGACAAAGGTAGGCACGCCAGTGCGTCAATAAAAACACATAAATAAATAATTTGACATAGATACTCGTAGTTAGATAGCAATTTTGTTCTAATGATACAGGAAATCAAGGTAATTTGTAACCACGAAACGTTATGTAAGACATAAGTATACCTAAGTATATGACTTTATTGCAAGGTAATCACTGCAGTTTGTACCTAGCACCTATGTACCAAGATATTTGATGTAGATTTAAGGTGACGCGACTCAAGAAATTGGTCTATAGCTGAGAATGACTGCACGTGCTGCTGCCGCTTCGATCCAAAACGGTTTCATGTAGAATCATCGGCACGAATCTTCTGACCTTCACCTGCGCAGAAGTGATTAGCAAAGAACCAATCCCGAGTGACGGCTATGACGCGATGCGCTGCGGGCCAATCACCGGTTTAGCCCGCCCCTGCGCCTCACTTCGTACCACAAAAGGGGCCCAATAAATTACTACTGCGCAGGTGAAGATCAGCGCTCGAGATTCGTGCCGATGATTATAAATACATACAAACCAGTAGTGCAGCTGCGGCCGATTTCATGCAGTCGCGGCATGTGTGGTCGGCAACTAGCATTGAAAACGTACCTTAAATATGACAGTAATTTTGTGTCCGTCAGACAAAGGGCAAAGCAATTTAATGTCTATTAACACAAAGGTTCTTGAAAACGACGTTGCAATCAGTTTTATTTCATAGATAGATACTTAACAATGTGTGTTGAGAAATAAAGAAGAATGCAATCTATGTTAAAACCCTTTAGTATCAGTGAATACCCAGGATTGATAAGAATGAGCATCCTTATATCTATGAGCTAATCTATCCTATTAATAAAAACTGAAGAGTTCTGATCTCAAGAACAACAGGATCGGTTGAAAAATTATTTCAATATTAGCCCGCTCGCTTCAGTCGCTTCTTGTAAAACAATTATACTCAACTACATCCGGTTAGACTGGAAGCCGACCCCAACATAATTGGGAAAGGCTCGGAGGATGATATAGCCCATGTAACTAGGAAGGCTTTAAGACACTTGATCCAGGTGCGCGAAAAAGTTCCGCTGGCTCAAGCTACTTACTTAGTACACACTGCTACTAAATGCTGGAACAATATTCCCCCGCCAATAAGAAATGCCAAAACTCTTGGTACTTTTAGAATACACCTTCGAAAGTTCCTCATTAACTCACAAAAAGAACTTGGTATGACGATCTCAAACACGTCCATAATATAGCGATAACAGGTACCTGCCGTGATGGTGTTTCGTCGCCGTATTCCGGTTCACTCGTAGTCTGAGAGAACTAGTACTAGTAGTTTATCTAGTAACACATTTCTACACTTCAATATTAATCATAGTTCACATTCAAGCACAACACACACACAGAACATAAAACACTTACTTCAAATACACACAGCACACACACCAATAGTCTACTCGACGTCCGTGCGTCATTTTTAGGGATCCAGCAGAATACCAGCGTCAGGTATTCTACCTGACACATGCTGAGTTGGACTCCCATTCGGTGCAAACGTAAGACACTGCAGCGCGCCGTTAATCTCTGATTGTATTTCATGTTTCTCTTTCTACCCACTTCTTGTTTTGTTTTATTTTTCTTATTGTGTATCTTTGTGGTGTCTTTTTGTTTGTCTGAATAAATGTTTTATCTATCTATCTACATTATAAATGAAAAGGATGATTAGATTGTTAATCTTTCACATTTATATGGAATGTGATAGAAATGAAAAAAAACATCACCTGGAATATGGCAGTTTTCGAAACGGCACATGCGGTTGGTTATTATAGATTGAGATTAAATAAATATTCAAAGAAGTGGCAATAATACCTATGTACCTACACAATAAACTTACCTATATTTACAAGGGTAAAAAAATACAGAATTGTCGTGACTCAGGGCGTAACCATCATTCATACTGAATGTCTTGGTAATTGCCACAAAAACAATAGCTTTAATTTATGTAGATGACTGCAAACTGTCATGGGAGGATAATCTTTACAACTGACGGGCTTTGTGGTTTCACAGTTTTGCATAAATGTTGAGAAGAAAGCAATACTTAAGCTACAGTTATATTTTTAAATACTTACGTCATTTTTGCATGTCTTACGGCCAGTTTCTTCATCAAAAGTTAAAGTTAAAGTAATGTCTAAAGTAAAAGTAACGGTCAAATTCGTTTTTTCAAGGCTAAAGTGACAGCAAAATTCATAGAAAAATTGAATTTAACCGTTACTTTAACTTTAGACATTACTTTGACTTTTACTTTGGCTTTAACTTTTGATGAAGAAACTGGCTGTTAAGGATTCTACGAATGCATTTTATTTCTCTTCTCATACAGAAAAGGAAAGAGTGCTTGCTCTAGGCAGATTGGTGAAGGATTCCTCAAGATATTTTTAGTTTCCTATACCATCATGTATTACAAAGTTGAGATGTGTCCACTCTTTTACGTTATACCTATCTACTGCCAAAATTAATGCCAGTTCTTTTGTTAGCCTATACTGTTGTAAAGTAGTATTACACTGGATACCTAACAACATATTAAGCCAATGTTGTGTCTGTCTCCGATCTTTCTGAGACTAAATTTCACATTTGAACCTTTCCATATAGAAACACAATGCCCAATGCGAGAAAGAAAAAGTTGAAATCTGCACGAATACCAAAATAAAATGTGTCGAATATCTACCAAATAAGGAGATATCATCTTGAAGAACGATAGCATTTGCATTTTTATAAGTACCTATGTTGCAACCGCTTGTGTCATAAGGTCGCCTACATAATACAATGATATTCTAAATGTAAACCAGTCGAATATCCTTAATTCACCAAATACGGACGCTGTCTGACGAGTTTTCGATGTTCAAGGCATTTTTTAAATTCAGTAAGTAGGGACACATTATCACCAGAACCATGAACTAAGAAGTTAAAGCACCTAATTACTTCTTTATTTCATGGTCCCGTTGGTGTAGCAATTGCAAGTGCAAATGTCATGTCCGTGCCGGGGCTTGGATTTTAACACGCAGATGGAGTATGGAAATTAATTGGTAGTGACCAACAGCTCCCGTTCCTCGAAGAGTACATTCTTGGGCCCGATCACTCTCGGGTCGTATCGCATTACCGTTGCATCGGGCTATGAAAGCATATGAAAGTAAGGGAAGAAGATACTAGAGAGTGCACCAGAGTCTGCGTCAATATTATGCACTTTAATAATACCTGTGTCCTGCACAGAAGGCTGGTTGATCTCCTTCGAGAACAGGTTATTTTGTTCTGTAGGTAGTCTTTACAGCAGTAACCTACTTACGAGAGTATTCTTAAATTTGTGTTGCTGACCGTTCCTATCTATTTTACCAGGTTATTGCAATTTCAACTAAAGATGAAATCACGTCAAACGTTTTTCAATCAATGAAAAAGCAATCCGGTATGAACCTCTCTACGAAATAATGATAGCAACAAGCTGACGTGTTGTATCCAATTTTAGACATAGGGTCAATTCACTATGACGTACATACAACGCATATTAAATGGCAGTGAGGCAATACGCTATCCTTCCCCAGCTTAATTTGAATGGTAATCTGTGGTGACCTATTGAGTAATGTATTAGTGAAACAAGATAGGTTTTATAGTAATAGGACGGCTGCAGGATTGTTTAAACGATTTGCCGTAGGTAGCCCTGGTGCACGGCTCAGTATAAATAATGTAATCTTTTCCCTGGAAATTCAAGTTGAGGCTCCAGGCCACCAGTGGGGCCCAGTAGGGCCAAGGCCTGCCGGAGTTGCGGGATTGTGTAGGAGAGGAGAAAGCCTCGTTGCTACTAAAACTTTTAAGTCTAGAAATCTTCAAAGAAACAAACGAAAAAGTTCTCAATTGTCGAAAGAGTTACCGAAACCCTGGTAAACAAGAACATAGGTGCGTTTTAGTAGGTAGATAGGTTTCTATGTTGACACTGGTATTTCTGCATCAAAACCAGCTCGAATTTGTGAGATGACCACAAACTCATGTTTTATTAAATGAATCCTCCAATCACGCATTTGCAAGAAGTTTAATCACTCAAATAGAATTTCAATACAAGAGAAAGTCTAATTTAACGTTCCTATCTATCTATCGCGTTTATGATATTAGTTCATATTAGCGAGGGTTTATTTATCCAGAGCCAAGCATTGAGATAAAAGTACTTAGGTACCTATGCGTAGATACAACTCGTAAAAATACTCTGAAGTGACGATTCTACGTTGAAGTGGGTATTTTATACAGATGCTTTGAGATAGTACAGATAACATTTTGTCTGATATCGAGTTTGTTTTATTTGCGTGCGGTAAAATCCCTGTTCACCATGCGTAAGAGTTTTAACAATTTCTAATTTATCATCAAGACATCAACTAGAGTACCATGTGGTTCCACTCGTTCCGATGGTACCAATCATCTGTCTTTTCCCAACTATGTTGGGGTCGGCTTCCAGTCTAACCGGAGGCAACTGAGTACCAGTGTTTTACAAGGAGCGACTGCCTATCTAACCTCCTCAGCCCAGTTACCCGGGCCACCCAATACCCCTAGTTAAGAGTGGTTCTTATCTGGTATCTTTGTAGGTACCATTGAATTCGGTTGAATAGTTTTGGCGTGATAGCTAAGTTACTTTCGCATTTATAATATTATATACATACATAGTGCATTTAAATGATTATAGGTAATGGATTTCACTGGGATTCCCGAGACATGTGTCTGCGCCATGTTTTATTTTTTTCTGCGTCTGCGCATGTCGAAACATGTGACCTTTTTCAATTGTCTCTGGATGAATAATACTGCGCAACTTTACTTTCTACAGAACAAGGTTAAAGTTGCATTGCATTAAAATAATGACAGTAAATAATAAATAAAATACAATAAAAATTATACAGCAATTCTCATATTTTTTCCTTTAAAAAACCGGTATACTCAAATACTTGTTATGAACCTAGAATAATAATTATTACGTAGATTATTAAATGCAACAAAAAACTGCCATACACTAATTTACACATAATGCGTCATAAAGTTATTTTTAAGAAACTTGTTTTACTTTATGTTATTAAAATAAAGTTTTAGGTATGCTTATTCATTTTATTTCTTTTAAACTTATAAAGTTCAGTATATTATTTATCACAAAATAAAAAACCATAGACCTAGAGAATGAATTAAATATTATACACGATAAAAGCTATCCTCTACCATGTCTTGTCTGGCAGTTTTTAAATATAAACTCAAAAACAACTGAATGGATTGGAGGCTCATGAGGTTTTCCTATTTTAATATTTTAAGAGGAAACATTTTTTTGTACAAACAAGATTCCAAAATAACTAAACAGATTTTAAATATACTTTCACTGTTGGGAAGCTACACTATTCCTGGGTGATATGGCTATAGGTATCTTATCCAGATACAGGCACTAGTTTCCACAGTTTGCGGGTGAATCCGCGGTAAAAAGCCAAACATACAGGGAAGATCAAAATATATTAATTTATACCCATAAAAATCATGGGCTTTAAGTAATCAAATATATTTTTAATCCATCCTCTAAGTTTATGATAACAATAGCTTATAAACTAATTCTTCTCCAATGTTTAGTTTATTTCTCCAGTGGTGCGTAGTTGAGTAACTTCTCGATCAGGTCTACGTGGCCAAGTAGCATTCTTCGGCAGCAGTATCTCTTCAAGCCGAGAGCGTCGAGGGCGTCACTGAAGAAGTAAAAGAAAATATATGAATAAAAATAGTAAACTATTTTGAAGAAAAAAAACAGGAATGGTTAAAATAAGCAGTTCAATTTTAATCCTTACTTCTATACCATCTATACTTTCTAGAGTATATAATAAAAAGGTAATAAAAAGGTAAATGTTTTGCGTGTAATCTAAAGGCTCCAAAACTTCAGAATCGATTTGGAAAATTTCTCACTTTTGGGAAGGTACACTATCCCCGGTGGTATTATATTTATTTAGCCAATATTTTGTCCCCGAAGTACTACGGGACGCGAGTGAACCCTCGGGAAACAGCCAGTTGTTAGTATTATTGCAAGTATTAATTTATTTTAAGATAAAACCAATCAGAAGAAAATCATAGATTAATTATTTTAGTAGATATCTGGAACTTGCATATTAAAAAAAGCGAATAAGCATAAGAAATTAACAGTTTGCACGAGTAAGTAAAATGTTATCTTTGAAAATGGTACAAAATAAGTTCCTATTATCACAGTGTAATGATTTCATTTTATGATCACTTATTTGCAAAGCCATACAAAATGTAGTAATAAGTCGCTAGTAATACGTGAGAGAGCATAAATAATGCATGTTCTCAATACTAATATTGCTCGCAATAAATATTTATGAGTTTTCAGAATAGAAACTGTGTAAGTTGATCTCTTTACCTAGCAAAATAATACTTCCTATGCTCACACATAGACAATATTCCTGTAAATAATGTATGTACGTCTTCATGTTTGAAATAATTTGCAACATGGTAATTTCACTGTAAAATGATAAAGCTTATTAAGATTTTATTTTAGGTACAGAAGAACCTGAAGACAGTTATTAATTGGTAGTCGAGCAGTTGTAAAGTTAGATAGGCAGTTGCTCCACGTTAAACACAGGTACTCAGCTGATTATATTGGAAGCCAACCCCAATATAGCATGGGAAAGGCTAGGCAGATGACAATTTTAAGTATTTCCCTATAACAAGGATTCAAATTACTACCACCTAGAGACAATATTCTAAACTTAGGTCTACTATTGATCAATAATATAAACACTTGACAACTACAGCTGTGTAATTAAAAAGAAGCTAAAACAACCTTGTCAGTCTTTGTTAATTTACTGGCAGCCTCAGAAACAAACAGTATTTTCTCAAAGCCATTTCCTGCAGATAAAACCAGTTTTCCTTAAGCTTTACTTCAAATAGACTAAGATAAGAGAAAATTATCTCTTTTTATGAATGTCATTCGGTTAATGGCGGTTATTTTGTGAGCTATTGTAATAGTTTAGTTTAGTATGTTTTTTTGTAATGAAACTATGTTGTTTAGTTTAGGTGGGTAATAAAAAGTTTACTTTGTTGGTAGGTAATAAAGATTTCGTGTGAATATTGACTTTAAAGTATGAGGTGTATGTCTTAGCCGGGATTTCAGAATGTGATGAAAGAAAGTGGTAGATAAATATGGATATTGAACGGATAATTTTATCTAGTATTAGTTATTATACATAAATAGGATAAATATTTTTGTTTGTGGTTCTTCGTCATTGTTGATAAACTACACCATCCTGGTTAACATGGGCTATATTAGTTAATAGGAGTTTTCCCAGGAATCCACCGAGCCTTTTTCCGAACTATGTTGGGGTCGGCTTCCAGTCTAACCAGATGTAGCTGAGTACCAGTGCTTTACAAGAAGCGACTGCCCTGCCTGACCTCCTCAACCCAGTTACCCGGGCAACCCCCAATTTCCCCAGGAATGACACTATGAAACAGGGAGTATTTAATATAAATTACAATGCTGATGCTGAAAATAATTTGGTATACATTGGTGAACAAATGCTGATTTTCAGTACTTTTATAAAAATTAAAATGTACTTTATCTATCAGAATGTTCAAAAAGCAATATCATTCCCTTCTAATGCAAAAAAATTGGCACCTTTAACTGGTGTAACAGTAGAATTTAGTGTTAACATTGTCCGAAGCACTACATAAGTCCAATAAGTGTTTATAAACCTTTATAGTGTGTTTAAGAGATTGATACTAACCCCTCCGTGTACTCAGCTTGCAGAAGACCGAGATAGGCCTCCCATTTGTTTCCAATAACCTTCCCACAAGTAAAACAGCGCACTGGAATGATCATTTTGAACCAACAGACCTGAAATAAAAACAGGAGTACAGCCTTTAACTAACAAATAACAACTATCAAGTTCTAGCAGTACATTAAGTACATTTAAATAGAAAGAACTAGAAGAAACAGTGTTTTATAGGGTTAATTATTATCAAAACAAACTTCTCGCGTTGAGTTTTTGAGGTTATGTTTCTGTAAATACTAATAAAGTTCAATATCTACATTTTTCTTACTTACAAATTAATAGTTTCAAATATTTATTATTATGTTTTCTACTCTTTACTGATTATAATCGTATTTTTTCTGCAACTTTGTGATATACACACACAAACACAGCCTTACTGCGTGACAGACACTGCTCATCACTGCTGACGTAAAATTGAACGAATGAGTGAAGTACGTTAAACTGCTCGTTCGTTTCGAGCATAGATAATAAAGAAAATGTTTCAGTGTTGCCCAACATTAATTCATCTGGGTATTTAATTTGTTTATTAAATTATTAATAATTTAGCTTACATTTAATTTAACTACTTTAATAATATATTGTAATAGATTACTGTGATTAAGTTGCATATTATAAGCTATTTAATCCTTTCAGTGGGTTCAGACATACAAACGTACAAATTAATTAGTTAAGCTTAATGTAGTTACCACATATATCCTACCTATGAAACCTTTTCTGACAGTTATTTGTCTTTGTTACAGGGATTATTAACTTCTACGGCCACCCAACAAAATCTAGATCAAAATGACACTGAGTATGGAACAATATCTAAATACAGATGACAGCCAGTCGGTAAGTCCGTCATTGTTTATTTAAACTCTCGTAAGGCTTATTAAGCATGTTTAATAACAAATATTTGATTATTTCAAATGTTTGTTTCGGCATAGATGGTTAAAAATGTAATGTTTTATTATTATAAATAAATAAATAACTTCCTCACCTTTCATAGAAAAGTGAATTATATATACCATTTTACAAAAAACGTTTACAAAAGTAGTTTTCCTTTTGATTTTTTAGGCCAAAACTGTTTGAATTGCTGGCAACATTAGTTATCGATCTGTCTGTCTGACAGCTTTTCATACTAGTTCATTCATTTTCTTTTCATTCAATCATAGCTATTTTTTTAATTGCGTTTTCTGTGTTGTGTGTGAATCTATATTAAACAAAAAATATTAATTAGTATGAGTAAAAGTGCAAAAATCTGTGTGATTGTCATATGTATATAAACTATGTACATACGGCGAACCTTTAAAACGGAATAATGATCTCGCGTTGAAAGAAAAATTGAGTCATTCTAAGTGAATGCTGACCATGAGATATTTTGATTTCCTATTCACTCATAATAGAAACAATAACAAGAATCTTTAATACAATGTTTAAATAAACAAACGAAAGCACAAATTAATTAACAAAAGCAATAGAATTAGCAACAATCGCAATATAGTTATAGTGTTTTAACAGCTGTTTAAAACTTGAAAACAATGGATTCTGAATTTTCCGAGGACGATGTTCAACCTCTTATTCAATATGAGAATAATAGAGATTTATATTTGGAACTCACTGCACAGAAAATCAATACTGATCCTGAATTTGTACAGGTAATAATAAGCAGTATTTTTTTTATTTATTTACGATCAAAATAAGCGTAAATGTAAAATTACTATATTCGGGGTCTTTGGGTTATCTAAGAGGCGAAATTCGCAAATAAACTTAAAATGTAACCATTAAGTTAGTATTGCAGGTTTTATATTTTTTTTGGAGCATCATGCTGGTTAGATAATAATTGTTTCATGTTGAAATATTGTCTTTAGTTTGCTTCTAAAAAAATAAATAAAATGCAACTCTGCTCTTATTTTTACAACTGGTTGGAAACTGGTTTTGCAACTCTGATGTGAAGAAATATAAACATAAAACTTGTATACCTAATTCCTCAAATTAAATTTCCAATGCAAGACCAAAAATAAATATTTATCTTTAGATCATTTTGTTCAAAACCAGTTTATTCTCTTTTTTCAGATAACTAGGTAAATATGAATGATGACAGTATAAAATTCTTAAATAATTTGCTAAGGTGAAAGGTTATGGTAAGCTAAAGTAACCAAATTCTCTGTAGACCACAGAATAAAGTAGATAGTATGTAAATGGCGAAATTAAACATTATTGTCATAGTAGTCAACCTTGTCAAGTTTCCTGTCTAGTGTTTTATATTTACTTAATATTATAGATGTCCATCTGTCCTTTCACACCAAAACTACCAGACCTATTTGCAATTTGGTACACAATTAGTTTGGAGCTTGAGAAAGGATACAGGCTACATTTTACCTGGTTTTAGAGGTTCTCCCAGGTCCTGGGTAAAACTGCACAGGACAGGTAGTAGACTATAATATGTATATAGGGCCAATTTTTCAATCACCATAAAACTTCTGTATGAAGAATATGAGTCATGTAACAGCTTTTGTATGGAACATATGTTAATCTGCCTTATTTATTGCTCAAATGAAGATAATTGACATTAAAAAAATCTTCCCTTTAGATCATAAATTAATTTTATTATACACAGTTTTGTCTAGCTAGTTATCATACAACATTAATGCTTGTAAAACCCATATTATCTCAATGAACCACTATTGTGTAGTTATCAAAGTATGCCATTACTCATCTTGCAGCTGTATAGTGTAAATAATTGATAAAATATTACAATACTCTTAATGTAATATGTAATTAACAGCTGCAATTAGTTAATTAATAAGATAACAGATGTTGTTTAATAGTTCAGGTAATTTGTTGCAATTATCTATTGGATATTTATTGTTATTAATTTATTATAAAGTTTTCTTAATTGCTAATTGAAGCTATATTGGCTGTAGTTGATCCGGCAGGTTGGTGTATCCTAGTCGATTAAAATTAACTTAGAGAGCTTAAATCTATACTAATATAATTAAGAGGAAACATTCTTTTGTTTGTTTAAATCGTACAGGCTATTGAACAGATTTGAATATTCTTTCTCGGTTCGAGAGCTGTACTCTTCCCAAGTAACATAGGCTTTATTTTATCCCAGTACGGGCAGTAATTTCCTGTTATGAAGGAGTGGAAAAGTTAGTCATCAAGAAATATAGATGTGTTGCTGATCTAGTCTGTCAGATTATTCTGTCATCCCACTATACCAATGAGATAAAAGAATTGATACTAGCTGTATTAGCCAGGGTCCGTAATACAGAGTTCACTATCTTTCCTACATACATACATAATATACATAATAACTAATACATAATTACATAAT
This sequence comes from Helicoverpa armigera, assembly GCF_030705265.1. Taxonomy (NCBI): domain Eukaryota; kingdom Metazoa; phylum Arthropoda; class Insecta; order Lepidoptera; family Noctuidae; genus Helicoverpa; species Helicoverpa armigera. Next base: position 1,856,758 of record NC_087145.1, on the reverse strand, counting down.
ATTACATAATATTACATAATATAATAATATTATAAATGCGAAAGTAACTCTGTCTGTCTGTCTTTCTGTCTCTCTGTCTTATCTTCACGCCTAAACTACTGAACCGATTTGTGTGAAATTTGGTACAGACAAAGTTTGGAACTTGAGAAAGGACATAGGATAGTTTTTATTACAACACTAAAAAAAAAAAATACGGACATATAGCGCCATCTATTGGTCAAACCAAAAATTGACAGAAGTCACTATTCCACGCGAACGAAGTCGCGGGCAAAAGCTAGTACATAATAATAATTAAATTGTTTGTCCTCAGGTGGTATACGGTTACCGCAAAAGCAGATGGCGGACGGTCCTCACATATACACTATCGTGCATATTCATCGGGCTACCTTTCTTGGTCTTCCACTGGCTTCCCACGTGGCTGCTGTATGCTACCTGCGTCAGATGCTCCTTCCAGATAGCTGATAGAGTCCTAGTTGTTGTAAGTATGCTTAATTTAGTCACTTGTTTGCGTAGGATTTAACCAAGTTTGTTGGGATAGGCTTCCAGTGTAATCGGACTCTACCTTCTCAAGTTCTTAGATTAGATTAGTTAGATTTTGTTAAGAGCAATAGTCACTCTTTCTGGCTTCTGATTACCCGTATCGGCTGCAAAAGACAACCGGTACTCATCAATTTAACGTCTCTACCGAAACACGGCGGAAACAATCAAGGGAGCAGGAAAGAATCAGGGTAAAAATGCAGTCAAAACACTATTTACTTCCCAAAGCCGTTAATCAATAACATAGAAAGTACTTATACTGGCTTGAGGCGCGGCCCGCACGTGACGTACATTATAACAATTTGTTTGATTCAATTCTAACATGCGGCTTGAGTCGCTGCCCATCCAAGCTTGCTACAATGACACACATTGTATGAATATTTTCCTCTTATATATGGAATGGATATATCTCTATATTATTATTAGATAAAGAATTCATTTAATGAAAGAAGGACCTTGTTATTAATGAATGATGAGATGACTAACCTACTGTTGTATATTTGTTTTCAGGAAACATATCAAAAGAAGTGCAAAAGTTACTACATACATTTAATATTACACAAAGATATTGCTGATACGAGGTAAGTAACCTGTTCGAAGCCTTAACTAGGTAATACTTAATCTTTGAAATTAGCCTACCTCAGTCAGACTTGCCAAGTTAATTTAGACCTAACTACTGTATTTGCCTAACCTCTGGTCTATGGTCACATCCAAAACTGGGGGATTTATTAAATGGGTAAAATTACATAAGAATATATACCAGATCGTTGAACTTAGCAATGAACTTTCAAAAGGCGATACCAATGAAAATTAAATTATATCTTGTTTAATTATGGCATTAAATCTGGTTCTTCAAAGCCCAAATTACAGTAGAATATACTAATAATTTATTATATTTCAGTGGTCTTCTCAACGAAGGCTTTGACGACGATGGCACCAAAGAGAAGGGCCCCATTGAGAGTGCGGATGCTATACATACGCCCATACATTTGGATGACGGATCCACACTAAGTGAGTACATTATTTTAATATATAAGTAGATACTTTGTATTTAACAACATAATAAATGTTAGTCTTAGATAAAATAAAGAGGAAAGAATTTTGTACCAATTTTTCAAATCGGTTCAGCAGTTTAGGAGCCTTTTTGTACAAACAAATAAACAAAATGTTTCCTTTATATTATATTCAAGAATACTACCTATAGGCACGAATTTCTTTTGCATTGGGAAGCTACATTATCCCCGAATAACATAGGCTATATTTCACCCGACGAGGCTGAAACCGCAGGAAACAGCTAGTTTAATATTAATTCATATATCAGGGGTTTTTTCACAAGCTGCTATCAGTATTATTCACTTGACCACAAGTCAGGGATGCCCCTGACAGTATGATAAAATATTCAAACAATCCTACATGAGTAGGTACTATCTAACTAATATACCTAAACATTATTATAATAAATTCTGTATTTTATCCTGTTACCCATAACAATCATGAGAAAACGTGTTTGAGTTATATTACTGACAAGTTTCATCATAATCTGTTGAGCCGTTTGCGCTTGAAGGAGTAACAAACATACACTAAAAAACGTTGCGGTTTGTGAAATTTAAGCAAAATTTTGCCTCACAATATGGAAGAAATTACAGTACAATATACCTACTATCATTGTGAATACCTAATTTCAAGAATTCACGAGTAATGATAAACTTACTAGAACATTGAACGGTTTTATCAACAATTTCACAGTTTATAAACTGTGCTCTTTTGTTTACAATTTTTGCACGTTCAAAAACCACATTTTCTGTAGGCCTAGATTTCATACACAAATGCATATTTGATAATAATAACGGCTAAACAAGGTTTGTAACTGCAATATGTATGTAGATACCTATGTACTGTAACGCGTAGCACTCTAGGGACCGGGATCTACGATAAATAAAATACATACCTACATTTTTATTTGAAACTAGCTGTTTCATGCGGTTTCGCCCGCGTCTCTGGGGAATTTCTTCCCGTACCCGGGATAGACTAGCTTCCCAACGTTAAAAGATTTCTTTCACATCGGTTCAGTAGTTTTGGGGGCTGTATGGTACAAACAAACAAACATGAAAATATTTGCTCTTTATTGTATTAGCGTAGATTCCTCACATTAAATAATCATAAACCATACAACCACCATATTGATCTTTTGAAACATTTCCCACAATGTCTTCGGCGTAGATAGTACTGGCCTTGTAACTACTGTATTATTCAGTAAAATCGATGCACCGACCGTCTGTCTGTTCACACACTACAATGCCATACTTATGTAGTTACTAGCTTCCAACTGCGGTTTCGCCCGCGTTCCGAAATACCTGCTTACCTTACGCGGGTGGTGATAAATATCTATCCTATGTCCTTCTCCCGGGTTTAAGCTACCTTACCTATAATTTTCAGCTTAATCAGTTCAGGCGTGAAGGCGTGACTAAGGGATATAGGTTTCAATTTTTATACAAACAGATAAAATAACTTAAAATACTTTTATTCAGATGCGGGAAATAGTACTCTTAGAAAACGGGTGGCAGAAGCTATTATTCTAAATAAATTAACACACCATATTGATCATTTGAAACATTTCCCATAATTTCTTCGGCCTTGTGGGTACTGTATTATTCAGTAAAATCGATGCACCGACCGCTTGTCTGTTCACACACTACAATGCCATACGTATATATTTATTGAAATGGAGTTTAGCAGCCATTCGTGTTTTGTCTGCCATTGAGAACGGTCTCATCTTTTTTTAAAGTAAGTTTACTTATATTATAAAGTTGCGATACAGTTTTAGATCAAGCCTTTTTCTAATAGTTAAAATATGATTTCTATTTCATTAGGATTCTTTTGTCTCGCTTTTAGAGACCAAAATAAAAAAGTGCATTGCTTCGAATATCGTCAAGTGTATTCATACATGAATGTAATTAAAGTTGTAGAATATATTTAACATTAGCCAAAGCATAATTAATTATAATAAAAAGAATTTAAAATATCTTTGTTTTGTCAACGCCGTTTTATAGGTCGGCTTCCTGTGTAACTAGAACTAACATTACCACTGTATTACATAGTTCTACTGCTTATACATCATTTCATTTTATCACTCAACTAAAACAACATTTTAACTTCAACAGACGTACAAAACTACAGATACTTCCGTCACAAGAAGCAGTCGCTAATATGGGACGGTGCGCGGGCGCAGTGGTCGCGACTGGCCGGCATCGAGGCCGGAGCCACCTGTGCCCAACTACAGGCCATGGGCGCTACCCCGCCGTCCAGCGAGCGACGGGTCAGGATGTAAGTGTTTTAGTATTTGGCTAGCCTTTTCCCAACAGAGGTACAAGACTCCATGTGCCCAACTACAGGCCATGGGCGCAACCCCGCCGTCCAGCGAGCGACGGGAAAGGATGTAAGTGTTTTAGTATTTGGCTAGTCTATCGGTCTCCGCGACGGGAACCATCGCGTAGCCACGGAGTCCACCCGCGTGTCCACGCGCGTAGACACGCGACGGTTGCACGTCGAGGGCGCCCGCTTAACGCAGTTTCAGGCCTTCACAGAACGATTATATATTTCATGATATTTGATCTCGAATTCGAGGCAAAGGTAGGAGATACAGCCATATGCTTGTCTGTGCTCTGAAATTAGATGCGAGCCACCTTCAACTTTGCCTGAGCTGAGTACGCGATACGTCATTCATATAAATGATGAATAGCAGAGGGCCCGAAACAGTGCCCTGTGGGACACCTTGTTTGTTTTCTCTGTATTCCGATTTGTACTTTATTTCTTTTTTATTTTTGATGCATAATCGAGTTATTAATGTGGACTATTTTCTGTTGATAAATACAACGTTATCAGCTCTAATGGAGTTCCACATATTTATTCCATACCTGTAATTTTGTGATCCACGTTGTCAAATACTTACGTCAAAAGAAAAGTTAGAACTATATTCAAAGAAAATTTTGACACTGGGGCTTGTTAGCTGATGAAATCTGCAGCTCACTCGATAATAAGAAAGTTATTTCCATAATCAACCTGATTAATATTTAAAATGAAGAAGAAGCTAGGCCACGTAAGCTATATCGATTTCTTCAAGGTCGAAGAAGGGTGCATAAGTTAAAGACTGTCAGTTGTATGCTTTCTCACGAACTCGTGCATAAATAATGTTACCTTGCAATATAATGATAGGCTACTTTAGTACTTACTTGGAAATTCTTATCGAGGACACCCATGTGTATGCCATAACCCTTATTATTAAAGAATAATTTATTACCTAACCTACTTTTGATTTTGCTTCATTTGTCTATATAATATGACTTGAATATATAATTGAATGTTTGACATTATTATAGTTTGTTTCATTTATTTATTGAATTAGTACTCAGCTACATCTGGTTAGACTGGAAGCCGATCCCAACATAGTTGGGAAATAGCTCGGAAGATGATAATGTTTATCTATATATTATATAACTTATGAATTTATTTACAGGTAATAAGTTTAGTTTGTTAAGTATTGTATGTATTCGATGCTTGACAAATGATGTCGATTTTGTACTTATAGTGTAATCATAATGAAATTAATACCTAATTTCCTCGCCGAGATATTGCGATAAGAACACAGTTATTTATTGCAAATTGCATATTACTACCACTTTATAATTAACAATGTAATACACTTATAGAGGTAATATATATAGGTAATTTTAACATGTTTTTATTAAAAATTACCACACCTGTACAAAGAAAAAAGGAATTCTAAATACATATATACATTGTTTCCATATTATTGAATACTTCACATAACAAATGGAATGCTTATAAAAGAATCGAATATTGAGTATAGCTTATAGGAATCTTGTTGAGTTAGGCTCGAGTTCATTGAAAACATACATCAGTTTTTTTAAAACATCTGTTACTATGAAATTCCTATTGAACTTCAAAGTAAACAGTTAAGCTTTCGGTGAAGGAATAACCTGAATAACCATACATATTGATCAGTTTAAACTTGAGTTAACTTAACTCCGCGTCCATTAGAAGTCACTGTACTCGATTGAGTACAGTCATATTCCTAAGTGTAAATAATAGATCTCGTAAAGTTAAATGTAACGGGTGATTTTTTTGCTGGTAACTTTTTGGCAACACTGTTTTAACAGATCACGCGTGAATCGTGTCTTGTGTCATTTTCAAACTTGTTCAGTTTGGTCTATAATTTAACCATGAATCGGCTTACGAACGAACAACGCTTGCAAATTATAGAATTTTACTGTCAAAATGTATGCTGGGTTAAGAGAGTGCATCGCGCACTTCTTCCAAATTATGTTTTTTTTTGCCCAAAATGGAAGAATTGGACATGCCTGACATGTGGTTTCAACAAGACGGTGCCTCATGCCACACGACACGCGAAACAATGGCCCAATTGAGAGCCGCCTTCGGTGAACAGTTTATCTCACGTTTTGGGCCCGTCAATTGACCGCCTAGATCGTGTGATCTAGCGCCTTTGGACTATTTCTTGTGGAGCCATGTTAAGGCTCATGTCTAGAGGGATAAACCAGCAACGATTGACGCACTGGGAGCCAATATTGAAGCATTTATTCGAGAGAGTGTGCCGAAATTGGGCTTTGCGAATGGGCCATCTAAACCGGAGCCGCGGCCAGCATTTGCATGAAATTATCTTCAAACATTAAATTATATTGATCGTTCTATCGATTCCAATAAAGATTTCATCAAATTTTTCAAATTTTTAGTGTTTTTTTTGAAAATCAAATCCTATACCACTTAAAAAATCACCCGTTAGTTAACCTTGTTATTTTACTTGATTATATAAAACAATTTTTTCCCAATTTCTCTTGTATTTTGTGTTTTTCCCAATTCTATATGAAAACAAAGAAAATTCCAAAATAATATACGTACTTTTTGTTTGACCTCTAATGAGTTAACAAAAGGGATAACAGCCTGACCCTACACCTATTTACATTCCATAGTTACTAATTTTAACCATCCCTAATCTTTCGCAGGTTAAACATCTACGGCCTAAACGAGATAAAAGTGCCGGTCCAATCAGTGATGACGCTAATAATTCTGGAAGTCTTCAACCCTTTCTACGTGTTCCAACTGTTCACGATAGCAGTTTGGCTAGCCGAACCGTATTACTATTATTGCATAGCCGTGGTTCTGATGTCGACTTTCGGTGTGGCCACTTCTGTTATACAGACTAAGAAGGTAAGCTTTTTTTAGTAATTTCTTGATTTTGTTCGAGTCTCCAACAGTGTATAGAAGTCAGTCCTATTTTTAATGAAAAAGAAACTATTAAAGTTGAATATAGGGTCACCATATATATACCTTCGTATATACATATCCTCCCATATATATCATGGCTTCCTTCTTTTCCAAAATACCGAGTATGAGGTAAGGCTTCTCAATGATTTTTTTCCTCAATGATAAAGAAAAAATATAAATAATGCTTCATAAAAGATGAAATCCTTTTAATTAAGGTACAAGTTGGCAGCCGACCGCAGGCGACAACTGCAGACGACATGTCGCTTCATTCAACTACGGAGGGAATTTCATAGAAATACATAGACACCAGTAGTTAGTCGTTGCGACACGTCGTCTGCAGTTGTCGCCTGCGGTCGGCTGCCAACTTGTACCTTTATTCTACTGCAGGACTCTCTGACTTCAAGTCAACCTGGACTTGAAAGGTCTCGATATTGTCCTTCAATATCAGTCTACACTATAGACTGATGTTGATGTTATCTTAAAAAATATCTCTACTTTCCTAGACACAAACCCATGCATACACCCACACTTACCAATCTCTTAACCACTGCCCTAATGACTTCTAACACTTCACGCCTAGAACCAAACCAATCTCCGCGCGACAGTAGAAGCCCACGACACAGTAGAGCTATGGGACGGCAGACGGGTGGACAGCCGCTGTGTGTCCCCCGGGGACATCATAGTGCTGCCCCCTAGGGGGTGTGTGCTGCACTTCGATGCTGCACTACTGTAGCTCCCGGGGACATCGCTCATACTGTCCTAATGACTTAAACACTTCTTCACACCCAGAACGATGAACCCTATGGCGCAATGGTCACTGTACCGCTGTACCTTAGGTCCCGGGTTTGATTCTTGGGCCGGTCAACATTTGTGTGATGAGCATCCTTGTTGGTCGTGGTCTAGGTGTTATAATATGTAGTTTATCAGTTATATTAGGACCCATAACACGAGTAAATCAAGTGTTTGTAAAAAGGTTATTATTATTATTTATCATAGAACCAAACAAATCTCCGCGCGACAGTAGAAGCCCACGACACAGTAGAGCTATGGGACGGCAGACGGGTGGACAGCCGCTGTGTGTCCCCCGGGGACATCATAGTCCTGCCCCCTAGGGGGTGTGTGCTGCACTTCGATGCTGCACTGCTGTCGGGGGCTGCAGTGTTGAATGAGAGTATGCTTACTGGTAAGTAGGAATTATAAAGTCGTCCATAAATAATCATTTAATAAAGGCGTTCCGGCCGATTATCAGCCGCGACGGCTGCAGATCAGCCAGCTGCGTAAGACACATTATAGTGCACAAGCATTTGCATTCCCTATTCTTTCGTTCTCATAGTCCTTGGTACAATTTAGTAGGAGGTTATAATGAAGTTTTTACTATACATAAATTATACTACTAATACTATAAATGCGATAATTTGTATGGATGTATGTATGTTTGTTATCCTTTCACAAAACATGACTCACAGTAATATCCATATGCCAGAAATAGTTACCTCAAGACGTAGTGTAAAATGTGATCTAGCCCGGGTCGACGGGAGACAAAGGATGCGGGTTGCTGAAAACCGCTAAAACTGGCCTTTTGTTCAGTAGTTGACATTGTTAATTAACAAATCTGGTGTATTAAATAAATCTTATTTCACAGGTGAATCAGTACCGGTAACCAAAACAGCGTTGCTCCGAGTGGATCGTCCGTTTGACCTGAAGGAACATGCTTCCTCGGTACTGTTCTGCGGCACTCGCGTTATACAGACACGATACTACAATAATGAACCGGTCAAGTAAGTTCTGCCAATAGATTGTTATACTGTATTGAATTTTCCAATCCAGTTAGATTTGCGCAGTCTAACAAAATCTTTATCAATGTACTATTGGATCAATCCCGGGTTACGACACATCTACGATATGAACCAAGCCTAAAGCCTTTCTTAAGTACATAAAGTGCTTAAGAAAGTACATGGTGGGTTTAGTCAGTAAGAGTCTGACACTCCCTCACGCTGCACCCACAGCGAGAAGGGTCACTGGATTAGTCTCCTCTTTTTTGGAGTCGGTTAAATAGATACGACGTCCCTTTTTTACCAAAAAGAGGAGGAGGTCGTGAACTGTCCTTTTTTTAGAGTCCGTTTTTTTTACCTAAGAGTCTATTTATTGCCCAGGGCTCTAGTGCTCCGCACTGGGTACAGCACGAGCAAGGGGCAGCTAGTTCGCAGCATCCTATACCCGGTGCCAGCCGACTTCAAGTTCGACCGTGACTCCTACAAGTTTATCATCATATTGGCTTGCATCGCTGTGCTGGGGCTGGCTTATACTGTCGCTCTTAAGGTAAGTACTATATGTTATACTTACTTGTATTGTAAACTAGGTTCTTGCGGTTCCATTCGTGTCTCGAGGGAAGTGCTTCACGTAAGAATGTACTACTGGTTCTACTCTGCTACCTTGCCAATTTTTAGCCAGATCGGTTCAATAGTACTTGGGTTATTGCAAGTAGTGTAGCTAAGATCACTTTATTTTATCAGATGATATTTTGTTATGCTAATTTGGCCGAAACAATTAGGATGAAATTAGGCATTTTTTCCATATACATCACAGGTGTGTCACAGGTGAAATTATGTTGTCCATATGAGCCTTTATTTGTGGAACTATACAAGTTCAAGGAAATAAAATTTGTCATAGGGGTACCGAATGTTCTGTACAGTTGACAGCTGTAAATTTCCAAGGGACAATACCGTAGTTCATGTACTGACAGCAACTGTCAACTATTAGATAATTATTTTTTATGTTTAATTATTTATCTCTTTCCCCAGGCCTACCGCTCACTGCGACCAGGCGACATAGCAATAAAAGCTCTAGACATTATCACGATAGTAATACCGCCGGCGCTGCCGGCCGCCATGACAGTGGGTCGGCTGTACGCCGTCGCCCGGCTCAAGCGAGGCCGCATCGCCTGTCTCAACACTAGAGCTGTTAATGTTAGCGGCTCCATAGACTGTGTGTGCTTTGATAAGGTAACATTATGTATAGTTATCGGCACGAATCTTGAGCTCTGGCCTACATCTGCGCAGAAGTGATTTATTAGCAAAAAACCAATCCCGAGTGACGGCTGTGACGCGATGCACTGCGGGCCAATCACCGCTTTAGCCCGCTCCCGCACCTCACTTCATACCACAAAAGGGACCCAATAAATTACTTCTGCGCAGATGTAGGCCAGAGCTCAAGATTCGTGCCGATAACTATACTGGGATATAGTGATAAAAGCTCTAGACATAATCACGATAGTAATTCCGCCCGCACTGCCGGCCGCCATGACAGTGGGTCGGCTGTACGCCGTGGCTCGGCTCAAGCGAGGCCGCATCGCCTGTCTCAACACTAGAGCTGTTAATGTTAGCGGCTCCATAGACTGTGTGTGCTTTGATAAGGTAATATTTTGTACTGGGATATAGTGATACAAGCGCTAGACATTATCACGATAGTTATACCGTAAATTTATATGATTAGTAAATGGTTATCTGGGCATTTTAAGGTATCGACACAATAGCCAGCTCAGCTCTGGGTAGGTAGATATAGCAAATATATTCCATTGTCATTTTTCTCGGCGTCTTTGACGTGTCACAATAGCAACATCATTTGCGCTGAAAGGGTATTTAAAAATGTATTGCTTTCATTTATTTGTGGGCTATACATGTTTAATACATTTTTAAAAATAAAATCATACAAAATAAATTCACAATAAATAAATTTTACCATCATAAATTAGTTAATAATATTTTTTTGGACCCATGATAGTCTAATTTATCATCATTTCAGGCACGAAAAGGCCATCTTTTCATATAACATTTTCAAAATTTCCATATTACTTATTTCCTTTTTATTTCCAGACGGGAACTCTAACAGAAGACGGTCTAGACATGTGGGGTATAGTCGCAGTAAGTGGAGCCACGAGCCCCCCTCGGCTCGGCAGACCCCAGCGAGACCCCCGACAGCTCAACGAGTTGCACCCCCTTAAGATGGGGATGGCGACCTGCCATAGTTTGACGTTGTTGGACGGCGAGCTGGCTGGAGATCCATTGGATTTGAAGGTATGTACAACAGTGTCTAATAGGTATTTTTATAACTTGAGGGGGTTTGTCTTGGCAGACCTATATTTGACCCCCCCCTCAGCTAAAAAGTGGCACCCCCTTACCACTAAGCTACAATATATTGTAGAGATTTATAAATTATACCAGACACCAGTTTGTCAAATTTAAATTCTCTGGACTTTGTATTAGCCTTATGTTTCTGAGATAATAAATTATACAAAATCAGGTTGAAAGAACAGTATATTTTTCAGTATAATTTGAATTTTATACATACTGAATATTATTAGACATACATGAGCGTGACAAAAACGTTTTATATATTGTTTCCTAGATGTTCGAGTCAACAGGCTGGTTGTTAGAAGAGCCAGATATTCCAGAAGCTTCTAACTACGAGATACTGACTCCTACCATCGTCAAGCCGAGGAAAACTGCTAATATTGACGTCGATGATATACATGTAAGTTAATTATAAACTCGTACCGGGGCTGCAGTATTGTTCGAAAGAGTTACAGCGGCCCTGGTATGTACAGGACTTAAGAAGGAACATGGTGGGTTTTAGCAGGAGGGGTCATTTGAAGTTTGTCTATGGATTTTCTTGCCGATTGTTCACTATTGAGATTTCACAATTGAGATCCACTCTTTGAAACCGCGCAACTACCTTGACGTTTCAAAAGAGCTCTCATAGGCCTATTTGAAATAAAAGAAAATATATTACTTCCAATTTACTACATATTTTTTTTTTGAATATGTACCACTAGAGATTTGTCTACTAGTCTGAAGTTGGTTGGAAGTATAAACAAAACACTCCTGCTCTTGCGTGGTCGTGATTTGGCTTATTTCGGAGATTCACAATACTTCTTCATATTAAACAATTTATATTTTTTCCTAAACCAAGTGGAGAATGTGTCTATTGGTACATTCCTTAGTAGATAATTATTATAAATATAACGTAAATTATTTTTTTCAATAATGACTATGGCACCATCCCAAATATTATAATACATTAACAATATTGCAGCTACCTCTAGAAGTGGGTATAGTACAACAGCATCAGTTTGTGTCATCTTTACAACGCTCGTCCGTAGTGACAAGAGTTTTGGGAGAAGATGTCTTGAGGGTGTACACTAAAGGAGCTCCTGAGATGCTGAGGAAGTTGTGTTTACCTGAAACTGGTAAGATTTTGTTTTAATAACAGCCCTGTCATGATATAACTGTCTTGTTGGTCTAGCTAGTGTAAGCATAGCGTGGCGTGGTCTCAGATTCGATTCCCGGGTAGGACCGAAATGGCTTTGTGTGTTAAGAAAATTTGAACTGAGTAGCCTGGAGTCGGGAAGTCGATGATTGATACATCCATGCATTGGTTCAACTCTGAAAAAAAAAATCCAAATAAATTCAAAATTTATTACATTCACTTATTCTACGTTCGGTATTCGCCACGTGTCATGAATATGAAAAGTAGACTTTGGTTCTTTCAATTTTGGCGTAATATATTCCACTTTCCAGACACCTATGTATTTTATATATTTTTAAAATTAACTCTTAGGATTTAACCATCTGCCTAGCCTTCCCCAACTATGATGGGGTTTGCTTCCATTCAAAGTTAATTAAAATCGTAATACCATCTTCTCAGTGCCGGATAACTTGTACGAGGTGCTGAACTCGTACGCGGAGAAGGGTTACCGAGTGATCGCGGTGGCCACCCGCGTCATGGAGACTACCTTCAAGCAGCTGCAGAAGATGACCAGGGAAGAGGTGAGGAATTGTTTAATTAGTTCATTGAATATATCCAGCACAAAACTAATACTAACTAACCTATAGTAGGTAATATAATACATATGAGCCCTTGTAATATATATGGTCTCTTTTATAGTATTTCAATAACCAAGTTAACAAAAAAATATGTATAAAAATAAAATAGTAATTTGTTCTTATTTTCTGTTTGTATCTCGGAAGCAATTGGCAAAAAAACTATAATGTTATATTATGTTATGTAAAAGGCGTTTGCGGAAGCTAGTTATAAATAAATAAATACAGGTATTTCAGACAAAGTTCATAATATAATGTTAAACTTTTAAAATTCAAAAACATATTTGAATACAAATTGAACTTCAAAATCATGAATTTTGCAACAAAAGTAACCTATAATTCTGTCATCCATCTTAGGTGGAACGCGACCTAGAGTTCCTGGGCCTGGTCATCATGGAGAACCGGCTGAAGGCAGCCACCACCGGCATCATACGAGAACTCAAAGAGGCCAACATTCACGTCGTTATGATTACCGGTTAGTACCTACTGCAGACTTTAAATATATATAAATATAGTTTTTATTTAATATTTGTAATTCTGGTCGGATGCATCCAGACAGGTGGGCCAATGTTGTTGCTCAGTGGATACCACAGGATGGCCACCGCAGACGTGGTAGGCCTCGGAAGAGGTGGCGTGACGATCTGGACGCCTACAACCCTGACTGGTGGGAGCAGTCTAAGGATCGAGAGGTGTGGAGACAAAATGGGGAGGCCTTTGCCCAGCAGTGGGACAATAACGGCTAAGAAAAAAAAAATCTGGTCGGATAACTCTATCCATCTCCCAAGCCTTTTCCCAACTATGTTGGGGTCCGCTTCCAGTCTAACCGGATTCAGCTGAGTACCAGTGTTTTACAAGAAGCGACTGCCTATCTGACCTCCTCAACCCAGTTACCCGGGCATCCAGTCTAACCAAGGGGTGGTTAGACTGGATGTCAGATTTACTGGTTTCTGACTACGTGTAACGATTGCTAAAGGTGTTCGAGGGGGAATTTTAGACTTTAAAGTACAAGTTTCCCCTATATGATTTTCCTCACTTTTAATCCATGAAAAAAAGACTGGCAACACTGGCCGGGTGACTTGTCAAAAAACAGCTGTGTAATTTAAAATTAAAATAAAATAGAAAAATAGTCAAAATAGCCCTTAAAAGTATTTAATATAGTAGTAGTGGTCATAAATATAGTGTACAAATGTTTGTGGCGTCATTGTGGAAGGATAACTGTTAAAAATCTACATCACACGGAGGCGGTCAGCTGTCAACCGCTCAATTCAAATTAATTGGATTTTTACGGGAAGTATCTTTCTATTACATTTGTGTCACACTTTACTGCATCAGTTCCACAACTGCAGATTGTATTATTTACATTACATATCGGATTTACGTCAAAAACAAAGTCAACCTTGTAACCTACCCTAACATTGCAATAAAAATAAAAAGCGAGTAAAAAGCAAAGATAACTTTCTCCTGATTGCTTAAACAAATAAATCAATATATTATCGGATAAATTACATGTTCCTTTAACGGTTAATTTTGTTAAATTACACATTTAATAAGCATCACGTTTACAGAATAAATATATCTTTTCATATCTCTTCATTTCAATTTCGTGCATAATTCTTTATCAATCTTATGCTCTTCTTTGCTGTGTAATCTTAAAGCTACGGAATTGCATACTTGAAACTATCAGTCATCTAGTGAACTTAACCTGCTATTCTTTTCTGTCTTTCTCATCTTGGTTACTTCACGCTTTCAGTAAATACCTGACACCATGTCCATTAAGACACGAAAGGCTACTGTCAAAGACATGGAGGTAAAACTGAAGGACACCCTGGAAGAGCTGAAAACATCTAAGGAGCTCTGTGGTCAACTGTTGAGGGAACGTGATGAGAGCGAGGAAGAAATACAGAACATAATTAATAAAACTCAGGATTAAAGTCTCAACTTGCCGAGTTACACATTCAATATATGGATGTGCTGGATCAGCGGGATAGGTTACAGGTTTTTGTAGGTTCTTTTAGTGAATGTAGTGATGCTCATGAGAGGGCTCTGAGTCGCATTACTGAACTGGAGACCAGCTTAAATGATGCTCACAAGTCGTTGACATGCTTCAAGCAAATTCAAGAACAACAAGAAAGTGACGACACTCATCGCCTTTTTAATGAGCTTGTTGCATCAAATTCACTAAATATGAGTCACAAAAAAATTAAAAAATACATTAGAATAAACAAATTGATTCAAAAAATTAAGAGAGTGTGTCATAAACAGAAATCGACTTACAAATTAAATAATTTACTTAAAAGTAAGGTTAATTTAAAACAACAGTTAAATTTGTGCACTAATCAACTTTTACAAAGTAGGCTAATGTACGACCAAGATACACAGGTTCTGCAACAGGAGATGCTTGATCTGCAGCGTGAGTTAACAAAAATTACACACAATTATGAGGCAGCCAAATATCAAATTAAGGCACATATTCTGGCTACCGATGAGCTGCTCCAGTTAGGTAGTGAAAATATGGACCGTCTTGATTCTCTTAAAAACAAATATAACAACTGTACTTGTTCTCAACCAACAGTACAAGCTGACCTACAGTTAACAACGCCTAGTACTATGCAGTCAGCTGTGAACAGTGACACAATACCACCTCGTGTCGCTGTTCAGTGCAATATTCCACCACCAAGCATTTCACATAAACATAGTTCAGGAAATCAAAACTCATCACAAATATTTTCTGATAGATTTGGTCTAGGTTTTGGTAAATTAGTCTCTCAATACTGTAAAAGTAATATAATAAACAATTGTTCACCCGGTGCCAGCTACAATGAGATTATAGAAAGAATTAAATTGACTAATCTTAATACCACTTCATCTGCCATTATGCTATTTGGAGATAGTCTAGCAGTTAGTAAACAAAATATAATAGATTGTGTTGAATTAATGATAAAATTAAATAATGAAACAAATTGCAAGTTTATCATCTGTGCCTTACCATATTCAAAAAATTTTACTGAAGAACAAAATCAGTACATATTTGATTTAAATCTATTAATGTACAATACAACTAGGCATTACAATAATAGAATAATGTACTTTGATACAAATAAATTTATAAATAATTTTGTAATGACAAATGATACAATGTATCTAAGTTTTATTATAAAGACAAATTGCTATATTGATAGCAAATAATATACAAATTGACCCGGGTTCTACTACGGTAACCTCTTCTTTTAATAATATTAGTAGTTCTACTAATACAACTATTGATACACCTGATAGTTTAAACTACATGGTGCGACAAAGGGTGGGCCACATCAACTGAATGTTGTACATCAAAACATTCAGGGCCTTTCCGGCAAGGATTTAGAATTAAGTTTATTTATTGAGCATTATATGGTACAAGTAATGTGCATAACTGAGCACTGGCACAGAAATTCTGAAATAATATTCCTTAATAATTGTAATTACACAGTACAAAGTGCGTTTGTTAGAAAGGAAGCCATCCATGGTGGCTCTCTTATAATTGTGTCTAATAATATAAAGTGTAAAGAACGTTTGGATATAGTTAAATTATCAGTGGAGCGCAACATAGAACTGTCATGTGTTGAACTGGAGCGGTTTGTTATTATTTGTGTGTACAGGCCTCCTTCTGGGGATTTTAACATCTTTGAATCGGTAATGGAAAATTCCCTTTCTAAACTAAATTCAAGTAGTAAAACACTTTTAGTTTGCGGTGATTTCAATGTTAATATTTTAGAATCATCTCCCTTAACTATAAGGTTGCTTAACTTATTTAAATCTTTCAACTTGTTTAATTTATTTCTAGAACCAACAAGAATTACGGCAACCTCGTCAACCTGTTTAGATAATATATTTAGTAATTGTACCGCCACGGAGACTCTGATTACCAATGGCCTTCCTTCCGATCACCGTGGTCAACTGGCACGGTTTCCTGATAGACAGCATAAAATCAAACGGGAAATAACATGTCGCCCCTTAACAACCAGTCGTTTTAATACTTTCAAAAATAATATAATTGCAAAACTAGGCTATGAGATATTAGATAATGACAATCCCCATTTAATGTACGGAGCTCTGTTCGATATCATTAAATATGAATTTAATTCTAGTTTTAAAACCAAAACTTTCGTAATAAAAGAAACGGCTAATTTCAATGAGTGGGCTACCCCCGGCATTTACAAGAGTAGAGCTAAGTTGTATGAGCTGTATGAAATGAAAAATTATAAATTTGATGAAAATTTTATTACATTTGTTAGAAATTATTCCAAATTGTTTAAAAAGTCTGTCATGCGGCAAAATCGATGTATTTTAGTAATAAAATCAAGAACAGTAATAGTGTAATTAAAGCTACGTGGAATATTATTAATAGTGAGACTGGAAAAATAAACAGCGTGATACTCGATACAAAATCGTTGATGAGGATCAAGTTTATGAGAAAGATTCGGATGTAGCTAGAGAATTTAATACCTTCTTTTCTAATATTGCAATAAAGACCACTAGCGACTTAGACTCCTCTACCACCAACGCCGAAAAATTTTACGAAGTAGTGTTAGCCAATGTGAAGCCACATTTACTTTTAGTTATATTACACCTCATGATATAGTTAGAACCTTCAAGTCATTAAATTCAAAAAAGACAGGTGACTTGTGGGGTATCTCTGTAAAAGTTATAGACTGTATTATTGTCGATATTGCACCCTATTTGGCTAGTATATTTAATGAGTGTATTGACTCAGGTACCTTTCCGGAACTTATGAAATACAGTAAGGTTATACCACTCTTTAAATCAGGGAGCAAGAATGACCTAGGCAACTTTAGGCCGATTTCAATTTTACCCGCGTTAAGCAAAATTTATGAAAAATCATTTTAAATCAGCTACTGCGCCATTTCAATGTACATAATATTTTACATGCGGAACAATATGGTTTCACTAAGGGTCGCTCAACAACGGATGCCGGAGTTGCTCTACTGAAGCACATTTATACCGCGTGGGAGAAGTCGCAGAATGCAATTGGGGTGTTTTGTGATCTTTCTAAGGCGTTTGACTGCGTCCAACATGAAACGCTTACTCAGAAGCTTAAGTACTATGGCATTAGAGATAGCGCACTTAGTGTTATTAGCTCATATTTAAGCGGCAGAATGCAATGTGTTGACGTTAATGGTGTCAAATCTTCCAATCTACCCGTTTGTTTGGGCGTACCGCAAGGCTCGATTCTAGGGCCATTTTATTTCTTGTGTACATTAATGACTTGCCATATTATTTAAAATCATTGTGTGATGTAGTATTGTTTGCTGATGACACGTCTCTAATTTTTAAAGTTGATAGGAATAGAGTAGATTTTGATGACGTGAATTCGTGTCTGTCGTTAGTAACGCACTGGTTCACAGCCAATAATTTGGTTTTGAATGCGAAGAAAACCAAATGTATAAAATTTGCTTTGCCAAACGTGAAAAATCTCGGCCCCAGTGTAGTTTTAAACAACGAGGAAATTGAAACGGTCCAAGCTACCACTTTTCTAGGAATAACTGTAGACTCCAAAATTCAATGGGGTGAGCATATAACTGGCCTCACGAATAGACTAAGCTCTGCTGCGTACGCTGTCAGAAAGGTAAGAGCTCTCACCGATGTAGCCACGGCGCGTTTAGTGTACTTCAGTTATTTCCACAGTGTTATGTCTTACGGAATTCTTATGTGGGGCAATGCTGCCGACATAGAAAATGTCTTCGTGTTACAGAAGCGTGCTATCCGTGCTATATACCGACTAGGTACTAGAGTCTCCCTAAGGGAAAGGTTTAAGGATATTGGTGTTCTGACTGTGGCGTCTCAATATATTTATGCCAATATAATATATGTAAGGCAAAACATAGAGTTATTTAGTAAAAGAGTGACGTGCACAATTTCAACACTAGAAATAAACATAAATTAACCGCATCCAACTATCGATTGCATAAAGTGCACGGTTCGTTTGTGGGCCTTTGTATACGCATTTATAATAGAATCCCAGTTCATTTGTTAGAACTAACGGACAGTTCTTTTAAAATCAAAATTAAGGATATACTGATTAAAAAGGCTTATTATAACATTAATGATTATTTCACAGATACACGCAGATGGCAGCTCTGAAGTGGACAACAAGTGTTTTTTTTTATATATATATATTTTGCGACTAATATTGAATTGTATAATTGTAATTTAATTATAATTAAATTGTAATAGACAGCTGTGTTGCTGGGAAGTTTGTTCTTCACCACTTCTTCTTCCCAGCCATAACACTAGGAAGTGGTGAAAGGGGGGCGTTTTGGGGGTGCTGTAATTTTGTATTTTTTGACGTGAAAAAGTGCTAGAATCTAGCCTATTTTCAATAAACGATTTTGACTTTGACTTTGAAAAATCTGTCATTGGTGTCCAAAATACCTTTGTTTATTTCTTTCATTTTTGTTTGTAGGTGACAATGTCCTAACAGCTGTCAGCGTGGCGAAGGAATGTGGTATCCTGATGGGAGAGGAACGTGTGGTCACCCTAATGGCTGACACGAGCGGGACTGTCCCCGTTATATATTGCGAGAGCACGTTGCATGGGGTAAGTAAAAATGTTGTATTTATTTTTTAATGTATGATTTTTAAATTGAATTTTGAGAAAGGATTTGTAGTCTGGAAGTTGATTATTATATGTACTGTTAATATATGCTTTATGATTATTGATAATAAATATGTATTCAACTGTCTCATTGATACAACTGTGTATTTTAAACCCGCCATCTTGATTTGCATTTTATTTTGAATTTATTTTTATTTTGAACTTTTTAAATGACTATATGATCAAAAATGTTTACGTTCAAATATATAAGAAAATATCATCACCAATATTGTTACCAGTACTTTTTATTATGTAACCTTTAAAATAATTAAAATTTTATCACAAGTCGCCATTATTTCTTCGAAATGACTTCAAATGAAAACCTCGGACATGCAATTTTTTTATTGCGATCTAGGAGGGAAACGTTGAAAAAAAAAACGTTCAGTTTTTCACTCTAAGGCTATATGTAAATGGATAAAAGCAACAACATACAAAACCTATATCACCGTGGGACCAATTCGTCTGTCTGTCCCCCCATTTCAGTCATATCGCCGCTATTCCGCGACGCTATGAGCGAATCGGGGTGACAGACGTAGTCTCCGAGTCTACAACTCTTCGGTAAGTTGTAGGTCGAGAGCCCGTGCTCATCAGAATTGTGTCACTGTGTAAAGGCTGGGAGTTTTTAGTGAATTCATGTTATAGTGGGTGTGGACGGTTGAGTACTAAGTTGGACTGATTTTTGCTTTGGGAAATATGAGAAAAATAAATTATCTCCAGTACTTTTTTGATTTATGACAAATAAAAGTATCTGCACGGCTAATGAGCTCTCGGCGGAGGAGTGGGGATCGCTTTGCGCACTGTACACTTATGGCAATAAACCAATAAATTACTTCTGCGCAGGTGAAGGTCAGGGCTCAATATCCTTGCCGATGATCATACCTAAATACTAAACAAATAAACTACGTAATACTTAAAATGTTGGGTGAATTGATTGAAGTATTGTTATCACTGTTTTAAAATAAATACATCAAGATTATTTATCTTCAGTTATGTGCTTGCTCAAATGGAGTATAGACACATCACTTCTTATGTTAAAGCAATCATTGCTCTCGTACATGCCAAGAGATGTAACTGGATTGTGGAGGGTAGTCACTGTATGTAGAAAACTAATACTCAAACTCAATTTTTTTAATTTCAAATAGGCCTATGAAAGCTCTTTCGAAACGTCAAAGTTGCACGGTTCCAAAGAGTTGGTCTCATGGAGAAGAACCGGCAAGAAACACCATAGAATTGGCAAGAAAATCGTCATTGGAAGCCGACTCCAAAAAAGTTAGAAAAGGCTAGGAAGATTGTTAGTGTGGTAAAAACGAGATGGGTCATATTTTTTCATGATTTTTATTAAAGTAACCGACAGTCAAACTTCATAGCAGTCAATCGTTCATACCCACTTTAGCATGAATGAACATTAAATATTTCAGGTTTTACACTATGACGTAAGTCTGACGGCCACGGGCTCTGGGTCTATATGGGTATCTAAGTTTAAGAAATAATTTAGTACCTACATTATTTAAAGTTTGTAAATGTGTATTTAATTTACTATCAAGATCTTTTTAATGTTTAAAATCAAAATTAAATCGTATTGTGTAAGTGTAGATAGAAAATTGGACTTCCTTCATTATTTTTTTAAATAATAAAAATGTATTTATTGATAGAATTTCTAGTAAGTATCAATTATTTATCAATTATTATATGTATAGATTGACATATTTTCGTAGTTTTAGTATATTAATCTTTTTTGTACACTAAAAATGTTTAGTACTTCTTGTAATAATTTAAGTACAAGCTCTCAGTTCCTGGATAGCATGCAAGTTAATTTGCCCCTCCCCCGGGCTGGTCATATGTTTGATTTTTCGAAGATATGACCGGCTCGGGGTAGTGACATTACCACCATGGAATAAACATAACTTTTTGTAAGTATTATTGTAGAATGTTGCAATTTAATGATATTTTTAGGCACCGCTAGACAAATAAATGTATGTAGAGTAAAAAAAAGTTTTTTATGTGTTCTAGTTCTTATTTTTTTGTGTACGTAACAGCTGAAATTGTTTTAGACTGCTTTATGATTGTTGAAACATGTTAAGAGTATTTAATTAGTGCAGTTTTGGAAATCACCCACATTGTGTTTTGAAGTACCTACCTATATTTTTTTTTGTAGAAAACATTGATTTTTAATTTATTCTAAGCTACATTTTTATATTCAAAAATGTGGTATCTTCATTGCTCTTTGTGTCTGAGAGAAATGAAAACACAATAGATATAATTGTTTGCTAAGAAAGTAGAATATTTTTTGCTGGAATGTTTTTTAATCAGTGCGCAAACCAGTGGCGACTACAGTTTTTTGCGCACTGCTGAAAAAACTATCCTGTAAAATTTTATGAGTATTTAAATACATATATTACTACAACTTTTTTCCTTATTACAATTCTCATCCACCAGGCATCAGTGGGCCGCCGCTTCCCTCTAGACCGGGAATGGCGCAGCGTAGACAGCGGCCGAGGTTCGTGGCGCTCGGCGTCCGCCTCCGCCGACCGCTCCGGACACTCCGCCTTAACCGGACAGGCTCCGGACGGGTACTATGATGCCGAGACTGGGGGGAACGAGCCGAGGTACAAGATTGTTATGACTGGTGATACTTGGAAGGTATGTGGTGGTTTTGTATTTTAATTTAAATTATATATTACTCCAAGATGAGTCAATACTACTTAATATTATAAAGGGTAACATTTTGTACCATAAAACTCCTATTAATGTTGGGAAGCTTCACTATCCCTGTGTGATTTAATTCTGTCCGTACGGAAAGTAGTTTCCACAGAAACCGGGTGAAAACACTAGAAACAGCTAGTCTCATATATTTATAGCCATATTAGGTAATTAAATTACATCAAGATGATAATAAATTCATATGAAAAATATCTATTCTGATATTCTGAAGATGAAGAACTTGTTTATATGCTTGCTGAAAAAAACAGTATTGGATAGCCCATTTATTAAGGAAACTAGGCTATAGTCAGGCAACTTTTATACAAAATATCAATTATATTGTAGTTATATTGTAAATTAATACCATCTAATTTATCTATTTAATCCTACAGGTACTTCGCGAGCACTATCCAAACGTATTATCCCGCGTGGTAGCCCGCGGCGCCGTGTTCGCGCGCATGACGTCCGACCAGAAACAACAGCTCATTGTCGAGTACCAGGCCTTAGGTTACTATGTTGGTAAGTTTTATTGGTTTTTATGTAGTGAAACTTTTAAAATAAAAAGTTGGAAAATCATTGTCAAAATATTGATGAGAATCTTCCATCTTTATTTTTCAGGAAAACACAAACTTATGATTGTATGGCAATATAGTCTAAAATTACATTTTATAGCACTCGAGATACATTTTCCTTTAGTAACATTTTAAATTTGAGGTTATTATAACATTTTGGTTTTGGATGAAACTAAACTGGAAGCTTTAATTTTAGGAAAGTTAATCAGAGTATCATTTTAAGGGCCGACTTTGTGTATGGCCGGGTAACCGTTATCTGAACAATATGTTTTGTCAGTTTTTGTATAGTGAATATGCCAAAGTGACATATTTATTTCTAGGGTAGAAGTTAACTAGTGATGGAAAAACCGGGCCTTAACATACTAAATTAACATTAAATACATACCTTTTCTTCCACCAGGCATGTGCGGCGACGGCGCGAACGATTGCGGAGCCCTACGCGCCGCTCACACCGGCATCTCCCTCTCGGAACTCGAGTCCAGCGTCGCAGCACCCTTTACATCAGCCCACCCGGACATCGTCTGCGTCTCCCGGGTGCTCCGCGAAGGTCGAGCAGCCCTCTCCACGTCTTTCGGAGTCTTCAAATTCATGGTAGCCTACTCCCTATCAGAATTCTTCTCTGTAGCTTTCCTATACTATTTCGATTCAAATCTCACTGACTTCCAATTTCTATTCATAGATGTCGTCCTTATAGTCAATTTTGCCTTCTTTTTTGGTATGACTGAAGCTTATACGGGTAAACTTTGTAAGACTCCACATTTGACGTCTTTGCTAGGTCTGATACCTCTCTTTTCGTTGTTGGGACAAATGTTCTTGATTGGGCTAGGACAGTATTTGAGTTATTATGCCTTATCCTTGTTCCCGTGGTATGAAAGGCATACGTATGAAGGTGACGAAGCGAACGAATGCTGGGAGAATTATGCAGTGTTCTGTATTTCTATGTTCCAATATATTATTTTGGCTCTAGTTTTCAGTCACGGGTCTCCATATAGAAAGTCGGTATTAACAAATAAACAGCTAATGATAAGTATATTAATAATGACATGTATTTGTGTGTACATAACTGTCTGGCCGGCGGATTGGATCGCTCGTTTCCTACAACTTCGAATGCCGAAAGATACGTTACTATCCTACATAATACTGGCTTTAGCTTCATTCCAGCTGCTCATAGCTCTATTTTTCGAAAGAATAATTATAGAATACTTGATGGAAGGCAAAGAGATGATACCTAAGTTCCTAAAAGAGAAGAGAGTGAGAAAGACTCCATATTTGATGATCAAACGTCAATTAACAGATATGGATTATCTGGACTGCGACAGTATTGTAAAATATGATAAAGAAACGAGCGATTCCGCATTCGATTCTTCTGGTAAAGGTAGCTGAAATATGCCTTTCTTTAGTTATTTAAAGGACTCGATATTTATGGTAGTCAAATGTGATGTTTTCTTACCAAATTGATCTTAGGAACAACGCCTTAATTCTGAGCGTTGGGAAACTACACTACATTTGAGCAGGCACTTACTTTTTACTACTGACTTTTTATATAAAAAAATAAAATACTGGTAAAAATGAATAGTATCATTCTCAATTTCTTCACTATTTTAATCTGTAGTTTATTTGTTTCATATGTATTTGAGTGAAATGTTATATCAAGATACCTTTATCTTTTGTTATCTTTACCTTTACCTTTTGTTACCAAGTTACCTTTTGTTAAATACCTACTCGAATGAAGTATAGTAAAATTTAGAATTTTTAGTTCAAAAAGTTTTACAAAGTGTAATTTGTATATAGGCATAGAATCATCTCAGCTTGTAGTTGAATTGGTGTTTAGAAAATATTATAATACATATCGATATTATGAACTTTCAATGCAATCAGAATGATAGATCAATTATTATAATATTTTAGTTTTGTAAGCGAATTGAAATGTGAAAGCCGATCCCAAAGGGTATTTTTATAATTATGATTCTTATGATATTATAAAGAACATATCATGTTTCTGGCACGCCATTTTTTATCGATATATCGATACTTTTTAGTGATGTTCCTCTCTGTTAAACAATGTTTAATTGCTACTATAAGCATTTTTTTTGTCTTTTATTAAACTTAATCGTAAGTTGAAATATGAAATTAAACAAAAAGATATTAAGCACGATATTTTAAAAGATATTAATTTTGAGATATAATCAAATCACCAAAGTGCCTTTTTGTGGTTTCAAAACAATGTTGAACATTAACAGCCTTACTACAAAACGTTAAACATCGGTTGAAAACTTGTCTAAAAAAGTTAGGCTGCAAAATGGATCTTATTTCAACGTCATAAGCTGTCATTTTTTTAGACAAGTATTCAACAGATGTTTAAGTTTTTGTAGTAAGTCTGTAAGTATGTATATTATGAATTAAGTTAAAAATATATTTTTAAGTATGTATTTCGTAAAAAATGCAGCGTATCTCAAATCTATGGTGCTGTGAATGTTGTGTTCACAAAATGCATTTCTTAATGCACACACAAATGCAATTATATGCATTTTTCTTTTTTACTATTTACAGTATTTCTTTACCTTGCCAAGCTTTTCTTGAAAAGCGAAATATTTTATTTCTTTGTACTTCTTTTTACATTTTTCATGTAAGTGTCAATTATTTGTATGTATATTTTGTAATTATGGTACCGTAGGTATGTTTTGTGCAGTTAACAGCTGTCAGTTTTTCAAGGAAAAATACCGTGGTTTATATTAAAAAACGTTCGGTATATACACAAATTACTTTTTGATTTTCTTATGTAAATTGTTCTCTCATTTATATATTTTTCTTAATGATTTTGTGTCTTCACGATGTTATTTCTTAAGTAGTGTAATTTAATTTATAAGCACAATGTGATAACAAAATAGTATGTGCCTTACTAATGTAAGTAAAACATTCCGATTATATGGTATAATCATCGGCACGAATCTTGAGCGCTGACCTTCACCTGCGCAGAAGTAATTTATTGGGTCCCTTTTGTGGTATGAAGTGAGGCGCGGGGGCGGGCTAAGCGGTGATTGGCCCGCAGTGCATCGCGTCATAGCCGTCACTCGGGATTGGTTCTTTGCTAATAAATCACTTCTGCGCAGGTAAAGGTCAGCGCTCAAGATTCGTGCCGATGATTCTACTTTAAGTAGGTACCAAAATCTTAGGTGATTAGATAAAAATGAATGCAAGTGAGCTTAAGTTACCAATAATTGTTGATTTTCAATTGAATATGTCAAGTTTATATTTACAAAAGAAATATATGATGTTATGAGATGTGTGAGTTCACCGTAAGTTCGTGCACATTTTGTAAATAAAATGAAATATTTAACTTGTACTAAAATTATGTGCGTGGCATTTTATATAAGTGATGAAATTCTGTTATTTGTACATCTTGTTACAGAAACTTAAATTTTAATAGGTACATTTGGTATTGTTATTCATAATTGTAATTGAATAATTGTGAATATAATGTGAATAAGTATAGATATCAAATATATGAATCAAAATGAGATATTCGCAGTAAGTGTTAGATTATATGTACCGTCGAATGTACGCGAGAATGTTTTCAATAAATCATTTCTATTTATATTTTATTTTTATTTAACATCCCTTTACCTTTAATCTATATTAATATTATACAGCTGAAGAGTTTGTTTGTTTGTCATAAGGAAATACATAGGGAAGTTCATAGAGTGTACATAAGCAAATATATAGGGCAGTTCATAGAGTGTGCAATACAAGGTAATACATAGAGTGTACATAAGGAAATACATAGGGCAGTTCATAAAGTGTACATAAGCAAATACATAGGGCAGTACATAGAGTGTGAATAAGGAAATACATAGGGGAGTACATAGAGTGTGTAATATAAGGAAATACATAGGGGAGTACATAGAGTGTACATAAGGAAATACATAGGGGAGTTCATCTATCCAGTATTTCCTTATGTACACTATTTGAACTCCCCTATGTATTCCTTCACTCTCAAAGCCCGATGGAGGGAGATCACAAGCCTTTACCATTACATACCGACATTTACGTGCTCTCGGATGCACGGGACCTGATGATACGTAGTTTCTGTTACAGCCTTTTTATCGTCCCACTGCTGGGCACAGGCCTCCTCTCACAAGGAGAACGATTGAGCATTAATCACCACGCTTGCTCAATGCGGGTTGGTGATTTCAGACTATAGTCCAGGTTTCCTCGAGATGTTTTCCTTCACCTTTTTATCAGCTCTTGGTGTCTAAGATATACTTAAAAAAGTCGTGGCGGCCTAGTGGGTAAAGAACCCACCTCTCGAGAATGTGGGTGTGGGTTCGATTCCAGGTCAGGCAAGTACCAATGCAACTTTTCTAAGTTTGTATGTACTTTCTAAGTATATCTTGGATACGTAGTTTATGAAAACTTATTTTTTTCTGTCATTAAATACTTCTTCGAGATAAGCAGAAAGCAAACCCGTCACTGTCAGGTTTCTTCTTAAATTTCTTTTGTCAAAAACAAAATACTATTCTGAAAACTGACTTGGTCTAACATCAGGTCTTTTTTCTGTTTTTACTTAAATATTTTTATATAATTAATATTTTTATATACCTAGTGCTTTTAGAGACAAACTTTTGTCAGTGCGCGTTCAAACTCGCGAGCTTTTGAGCTTTTTTTCACAGGAGATTACATTCTGTCTTTTGTCTTCCAGGGTGTAATCGAAGGTAATTTTTACAGTTTTTGTAATTTTGAGTGCTCGGCGTGTATTTATATTGAGTAATAACTTCAACCAGTTTCACCCACCTCCTGTGGGAATAGTTTGCACTTCCAGATAAAAATCCTTCCTCGATGAATGGGTTATAGGTACAGTGCCTCGTTGGTCTAGCTGTCGCAAGCGCGACGTCTCGGGTTCGATTCCCGGGTCGGGCCGAAATCGCTGCCTGGAAATTGCTGATTGATACACCCGTGCATCGGAAAGCACGTAAATGTCGGTCCTGCGCCTGAACTCTCTCCATTCATGTCGGTTTGCTGTCCCATCGGGCTATGGGATGAAGGAGTAGTGAGTGCACCTGTGTGCACTATGATATGTATGTATGTCCTGCGCAGTTGGGTCATCTCCTTACATGAGAACAGCCGCCGTAGCCGATAACCGGCTAGAAGGACATCATAGGTACACTGAAATCCCTAATTTTTCAGTCAAATCAGTATCTTTCCTGAGCTTGGTCTTTTCAAATAAACATCATCTTACATTATTAACAGTTATAGATCTACTTCTACAGTTTACAGACCATGGCGAGAGTCATAAAGTTGCTGACTCGCGCTTTACACGACATATCTGGCGTGGCGGGGCCCATCCGCTCTGCCGAGGCGACGCCCGAACAGATACGGGCTCGACACAGTCGCTGCGGCAATAGAGGAGCGGGAGGAGGAGGAGGAAAAGCCATTACTATGAAGAACTTAAACCCTAACATTGTGAAGCTGGAGTACGCTGTTCGTGGTCCCCTTGTCATCCGCGCCGGAGAAATAGCTAAGGAGCTCGCGAAGGTAAGTTCTGATGAAAACAAAATGACTAGCGGAGGTGCCTACATCTCTCACGTTTTAATGTAAAATCTGCTGAATCAGCAAAAAAAGTTCATTGACATAAAATCAGAAGTTCAGAAGCCGATTCACAATAAGACAGTTCTTTACAACCGCTGAAATGATTTTAGACTTTATCTAGACCTAGCTTCTGCCAGCGGTTTCTGCCGCGTCCCGTGGAAACCCTAGCCTAGATAGCCTTCCTCGATAAGCGGGCTATCTAAAACTCAAGGATTTTTTCAAATCGGACCAGTAGTTCCTGAGATTATCAAACAAATTCTTCAGCTTTAAATATTAGTAGGTATAGATTCAACATGATAAATAGGTAACTTACTAACCACACACATAAGGTCATAAGGTACCTAAGGTAATCTCAAATTATTGTTGTTTGTCTCCAGGGCGCTAAGAAGCCGTTCAAGGCTGTGACCTCTGCCAACATCGGAGACGCTCATGCCATGGGACAAAAACCTATCACCTTCATAAGACAGGTACCAAACAATAAAAGTATTTATTTGTTTCAACAACAGCGGTCCATACGGCGTAAATACAAACTTAGGAACTATGTAAGTTCCTGCAAGGCAATCGTACATAAAGGGCTTAAGAAGGAACATGATGGGTTTAGCCAGTAAGACTGATCCTCGCTCACGCTGCTAATCCACAGCGGGATCGTCGGTCGGGTTATCATTTGATGACTTCTCATCCAAAAAATAAATAATTTTTTTAGTGGAGTTAGTGGTATGTAGAATTTGACTGTTTGACACTTCAGCAGCCTATTTTATAATTTATGCAACCTGCCTGCCCCGTCCTATTTCTGGCCCTAAGGGAATGTTCATATCTGATGGTACATGCGTCGCGTATTATCGGTCGCGTAACGCCGGAAAAGATTTATACGATAAAACATTCATTCACACCGACGACGATCCAAATTCTTAAAAAAAATCTTATTTCAATTCTCTTTCTAACTAAAATGATAAAACGTTGAGAGGGTTACAACCCTTTTGTTCTCTTGCTTCTTGAAAGTGTCCGGGTGGGGGCCCGGATGGCCCCCGGACGGCCTCCAAACGAGGACAAATCCGGGGATACCCGAACGGATGGCAGCCCTACGTATGTGGCATATCTAGACTTAAGAAAATAATACGCAGGTGCTGGCTTGCGTGGCTCACCCCGCACTCCTCAACTACGAGAAGTTTCCCAGCGACGTGAGACAGAGGGCCAAAAATATCCTGTCCGGATGTGGGTGAGTTCTGACACGAGAATCCATCGAATATTTATCTAATAATCAAAGCTTTTGCGGGAAAAAAGAAGGGAAATGAACAATACTAGATGTTTCTTGTGGTTTCACCTGCATCCCGGGGCACTATTTCCCGTACCTGGAGAAATCACTTATACCTACCTACAGTTTACACATTTTTAATTATTCACTTCTGTCTGTGAGGAAAAACAAATTAAGTTTGGGATAAGCGACTTTTTCGCTCGTACGTAAGTAAATATAGCAGTTCGTAAATGTGGGTCCTGCGCCTGATCTCTCTCCGATCGTGTCGGATTGCCGTCCCATCGGGTTATGAGAGTGAAGGAATAGTGAGTGCACTTGTGTCTGCGCAAATGCTCGTGCACTATAACACGTATGTCCTGCGCAGTTGGCTGATCTCCTTACATGAGAACAGCCGCCGTAGCCGATAATCGGCTAGGAGGACATCATAGCAGTTCATGCAAACATACAGTTTAGGAACGTACTTACTGTTGTAGTCTCCTCTCTGTAGCTATATATATAATAACTGTGTACTATTTGTTGAGTGTATGTATCGGCTCATTAACCTCACTCTAGCACGTCTTCACTCCGCGGCGGTAGGTAACAGACTGCCCTGTGCAGACTGATTCCCCCACCCCGCACCCTGCGTGTGAGTGTAGGAACGAGACAACAGATTTTTGATAGTGTGTGTGTAGTTGTATGGTTGTGTGTGTGTTGGTTTGTTATGATCGTGTATGCTACACTTACCTCTGCAATCAGTTATTTATTTGCACAAGTGGTGTTTTAATAGTGTTTTAAAAGTTGAAAGTGATTTCGATTCTTTGGTTGGATACTGTAATCCTAAATAGGGTTATATAGTACAGCCTCCGCATAATTATATGATGGTCCTTTTTAACCGACTTTGAGGATCACAATTCTCAATTCGGCAATATGATTTTTATTTCATTGTTTGTTCTCAATAAATGATTAGCCTTATGTTATTCCAGTGGCAGATCAGCCGGGTCCTACACCTCGTCCTACGGCATAGACCAGATCAGAAAACACGTAGCCGAGTACATAGAATGTCGTGACGGGCATAAGTGCAGGATGGATGATTGTGTCCTCACCGGGGGAGCCTCTAGTGGCATCAAGAATTGTCTCCAGTTGCTGGTCAATCAGGTCAGAGGGAAGGACACAGGTATGTTTGACTCGGCTATATAGAAATTGTTGGTACTGCTGTTGGTATTGTAATCGCTGCTACCTAGCCTCCAGAACGTTATCCATAACGGTCCCCAGTTCGATGGTCACTGGTACACTATTAATGGTAACCCACTACAGATCCAAACTTAAAATTATATTATCATTTATTTCTGGACATTGTTCCCATGTTACATTTAACATTTACATACACAATTAACAAACAAATAAAAGAAACTAAAGCCAGATTTTTTTTAGACCGAGTCCAGCTTTTGTTCATAAAGAAAATAATACAACGGTTTTCTTGAAAGTTTTGTATTGTGTCACCAGGTGTGCTGATCCCAATCCCGCAGTATCCTCTATACTCGGCCTCACTGGCAGAGTATGGCCTAGGCCAGGTGGGGTATTACCTCGACGAGGACAAGAACTGGGCCCTGAACGTTTCCGAACTGGAGCGGGCCTTTAAAGAAGGCAGCGAATGTTATGCCGTCAGGGCTATGGTCGTTATCAACCCTGGAAATCCTACTGGACAGGTAGATATGAGAATATACCCAGTTATGGTAAACTTAGAGTTGGTGTATATGTGAAAATAAGGCGTTTTTTGTTATTTGGAAATTATCAGATGACTCTTCACGCTGTGGGCAGCGTGAGGGAGTGACAGACTCTTACTGACTAAACTATGTTCTTTCTTAAGCCCCCTTATGTACCAGCGCCGCGATAAATCTTTTGAACAATCCCGCAGCCCCAGCAGGTGACTTTTATTGACCTGTTTATAAGATCGTGTAAGGGCGAGCTTCTCAATTTCACTATTACGGGGTTTGTCAGGTTTTTGAAATGCAAAATGCAGCACATATAAACGACCTGAAATATGGTCTTATCTGTAATCGCCTAGCGCAATCGATAGTTTGTCTAACCGGGAGATAAATGTACAAGAAATAATTGCAAGAACCACAATCAATCAAATAAATGGGAAAGTCATATAAATCTTCCATGGTTCCTCAGGTGCTAACTCGCAAGAATATGGAAAAGGTCATAAAGTTCGCACACAAGAAGAACTTGATTCTGTTCGCTGACGAAGTGTACCAGGACAACATATATGATAAGAACAGCAGTTTCCATTCCTTCAAGAAGGTAGGCGAACACATTGAACTACCTTCTATAATGTAAAAATTTATGCCACTTTTCATTGTAATGTTAGGTTACGTAAATTGGTTTATACTCAATACTAGCTTCTGCCAGCGGTTTCACCCGCATCCCGTGGGAACTACTTCCCGTACCGGGATAAAAAGTAAATTCCTCGATAAATGGGCAATCTAACACTGAAAAAAAAAATTTCGAATCGGACCAGTAGTTCCTGAGATTAGCGCGTTCAAACAAACAAACAAACTCTTCAGCTTTATAATATTAGTATAGATAAATGAACCCATCCTATTCATGTAGAAAATACAGACATAACTGTAATTGATGCCCATGCATAGGTATCTAACTATATAAAGAACACCAATATTAAATTATATTATCTAATCTCTCTCTCTCTAATAATATAATCAAACTAAGAAGTATAGACGATCTTTTACCCCATCGTTCGTAAATACTAGAGAGCTCGATTTCGAGCAGGTACGAAGTTTCTGAGTATAAGCCGAGCCTATCATATTTCATATTTGTGTCAGGTCCGCCCACGTCCGATAATCGGTGACCGATTTTTTGTAGAAAGAACGTCCTACAGAGAATCGACTCAATTATCTGTCCTACAAGAAGTCGGACGTAGACAGTCTAAAATCTAACCTATAATAATAATTCACAGGTGATAACGGAGATGGGTTCTCCATACAAAGACATGGAGCTAGCATCGTTCATGTCTATAAGCAAGGGGTATATGGGTGAATGTGGTCTCCGAGGCGGCTGGATGGAGCTGGTGAACCTCGACCCTGATGTGAAAGCCAACCTGTTCAAGGCACTGTCTGCTATGCTTTGTCCCAGTTCTTTGGGCCAAGCTGCCTGTGACTGTGTTGTAAGTATTATATTGAAATGCTTAGGTCCCCGGTTTCAATAGTTACTGTAAGTGTCAGGTAGTTAGTTAATGCCAGATAAAAGCTGCTGGTGTGACTTGAACGGCGCTTCGTTGACCGTAAGCCCTAGACCATTAGGTTTTTACAGATCTATCCAGGTTGTAAGTCTGGACGAGATTTTCTGTGAGAGGTTTATGGAAAGCTGCACACAGGACCGATGGGAAATAGGAATCAGTAGGTACTTACAAAGTTCCGCCGGTTGCTGCGACTTGATCCACTCACACAGTACACAGATCACTTGTACACATGTTATTTATGGTTTGATGGGCGCCCAGTAACTCCCTGCAGGGGTTTTTGATTAGTTTAAGAAGTTTATTGAAGTTTTTACATAGTTTTTGAATTTATTTTGCGGCGCGTTATGGCGGCCGGCCTCGTGTTTTTTGGCACTCGCGCGAAAGTTTTTGCATTGACGGTGGCGCCGCGTCTCGCTTGGTGAGTGGCAGTTTTTGGAACTAGGAGAGGGAAATGGAAGGAACAAGGAATGCATGCAAGCTCAAACAGCTGCTTATAATTTCTGCAGTATTGTTATTGTTATATTGCTACATGATAGTTGGGCAATTTGATAATAAAGCTATATTTTATGTGTTGCGAGGGTGGCAGTTGTTCTAATAAATAAATCCGGTTACTTGCTACATATTTTATGATTATTGTTTTAAATTATGTTCTATTTTAATGGGAAATTATAGTATTTTTCTTGGCTCGTTTTTTTTATGGTAGAATTTAATTTGGATTCAAAACATTGTATTAAAAACTGAACTTAGTGACGAAAACGAATCGCTGCAAAACCGACTCCACGTAGTCTTGTCTGCCCTACCCCTAGAGTGCAATTCAAAACCGCGTAGGCACGGAGGGGCGAGGCGGCCTGCGAGCTGAGGCGCAGATAGTTGAAGCGCTCGCCGCCGCGGCTGAGGCTGGCCGGCTGGGCCGGCCAGCAAGCCGAAGCTGCGGAAGCCATGCTTGCTGCATGTTGCTTGCTTACTTCTATGCTCTGTCAATTGATATGGGATGTGTTATATTTAGTTCATTTTAATTTAAATGTCAATAACACTAAAAAAATGAAATTAAATATGTTTGTATTACTTTGCCCAAAAGGTCACGGGCAATATGTATAGTGCCCGGTCAATTTGATTGTTTGAGTAATTATTATCAAATTGCACTCTCATATTGGGCATTATTCATAATGACCGGGAATTATGTATACTGCCCAATTTATCACTTGGTCCATAACATATATATTGCCATAATTTAATGTGTGTAATTGCCTGATTGAAAAACAGACGACCTGTGTTCATCTCAGTTCTAATCAAATTATGTGTCGTGAACTGTACTTGATTCTACTAAGTATTTTTTTCGCAGAATGAGTACTCGAAGTTATCGACGACACGGTTTAGCAATTTTGATTTATTCATCTGCTTTTGAAGCTGATTGTACAAAGTAATTGTATTTCTGCTGACAGGCAAAACCTCCAAATGAAGGGGAACCATCCTTCGACCTCTGGTGCCAAGAGAAGACAGAAGTACTGGACTCTCTGAAAAGAAGAGCCAAGATGATCGTGGAGACCTTCAACAAAATGGAGGGTTTCAAATGTAACATAGTACAGGTTGGTACAACTTTAAAGATTTCATTTTTGTATCATTTTAACAACAACTAAGTACCTACAGGAGTGTTAAAAAAAAACTTTTAGAAAAAGACTGTTGACAGAAAGCAGCCCAAAATTTATTATGCCGGCCGTAGTTTGTATTGTTATATACCTCTACAAAAAGCTAGCCTGCGCGTATACGCTCATAAAAAAGAGCGTATAAGCGTACCAAGAGTAACAAACCGTCAATTGCACAAACGTCCATTAAAGTTAAAGCTTCTTTAAATCTATTGCTGACTCTTTCTTCGTCAACAAGATAAAGAGTGTTAGCAATAGATTGAATGAAGCTTTCTTCGTCAACAAGATAAAGAGTGTTAGCAATAGATTGAATGAAGCTTTAACTTTAATGGACGTTCGTGCAACTGACGGAAAGACATTTAAAAATGTTGTTACTTGGCTTAATTAATTAGTGCAGCAGTGCGGGCACAGAACTGTCACGTCCACGTTTGACAGCCATAATTCCTATATCTTTACTTACGTAGTACTCTTGTGTTCAGGGCGCCATGTATGCTTTCCCAAAAATCCAACTGCCGGCCAAGGCTATCGAGGCTGCCAAAAAGAAGAAAATGGTTCCTGATGCTTTCTACGCACGCGAATTGCTTGAAGAGACAGGTCAGTAACTTTTGTATTAAAAATTTCCTTATTTTCCTTATTGAAGACCGGGAAGTGGGTCAAATTAAGATTCCAAGATTTTCTTTGCTAAAAGTGAATATGAATACGTCTGCGTACATATTTGACACAGACGTGACGTCACGAGCCCCCACTCTCAATCTTTGTCGCGTTATATCTTCATAAATATTTACTGTTTTGTGAAAATAAAAAATACGTGTCTAATATTTTGGGTCAGTCTAAAATGCGGACTAATTAGAATCACAATTTTTTAACCCTGTCATCGTGCCTTTTAGCAACAGATACAGATAGTTTGATGTAAGTATAACGTACAATTGCAGGTATCTGCATAGTGCCAGGGTCTGGGTTCGGCCAGAAGCCGGGCACATACCACTTCCGAACCACCATTCTACCGCAGATGAAGCCGCTCAAAATTATGCTGGACAGTTTCAGGGATTTTCACCAAAAGTTCATTAAGAAGTACGGGTAAAATCGAGCCTTTAATATACCTACTTATTCTCGTTTGTACCTGCGATATATGTAAGGCAATTTTATGTAGGGAAATCATCTGGCTTTCCCCAATTTTTTGAGATTGGCTACCAACTTGCCAGATGCAGCTGAGAACTAGGTTTTACGGCTTACTATCTATCTTAAAAGTATGATAATGTGATATATTTATTGCATAGAACATCTACATACAATGAAACTAGTTATTCAATGATCTAGCATCGAAAAATTGTGGAATACTCGAGCTCATTGTATGTTTATCAGCAGAGTAATGTACTTTAGCTGTTACCTTATGTATTAGAATATAATATTTTTGTTTGACTAGAGTATCTAGAGTACCTGCACCTGCATACATAAGTTGTTTCAGTTGATTTGATCATTACAACCAAAAATGGTTCAGAATGGACCAGAAAATCGACGGAACTGACAAGCAGTCAAAATATCAAATCAATACAAATCTTCTGGGATTTGTAACTTGTTTACACTATCTATGAGAGAGACTAACCTCCTAATAGGAAGAAATTGGCGTATCGGAAGGAACGTCGGCTGAACAATACGCAGAGCAGAGTAACAGACGATATTTTCAAGTTATAACACCAATTTAAATCGACCAACTTGGACACATGAAAACTGTCATATGAGAAATAGGGG
This sequence comes from Helicoverpa armigera, assembly GCF_030705265.1. NCBI lineage: Eukaryota > Metazoa > Arthropoda > Insecta > Lepidoptera > Noctuidae > Helicoverpa > Helicoverpa armigera. The sequence goes on along the minus strand of NC_087145.1, from coordinate 1,820,651 downwards.
TCTTCCTACGACATTGCGGCGGATTGAAACTGAATCCACTACGAAAAAACAGCTTCCAACATATCGTTCAAAAAATAAAAGAGGAAGAATACAACAGTCCAAATTTACTACAATGCAGAGTAAAGGATCTTATGACAACTAATTTATTAACAGACAGATGTAGAAAAACTTCGATTGTCATAGATCGAAAAAATATAACATCTGCCGACATTGATCTCGATATCCCCATACAAACCTCTAAAAGACTGGCAGTTGGCTCGTTAGTTACTAAAGTGCACCACCAAACAGTAATATACCTACACTAGATAACTTGAAGACAATGTCAAAAAAGACCTAGGTATTTTTAAACTGAAGAGTCCTGTAAAACTATATCTACATGGATGATTTGGTTTAAGGCATACATCAGTAAAAGTACAAAAGTACCAAGATTGCAGCTTAGCAGGGTAATATTAACCAAACTATTGGTTTCACAGCAATTAGAACCTGCAAGTGGTTTGGTCAGGCTGACAAGCTCGTTTTAGCAAGGTTTTAGGCAGTATAAATTGAAAGTAATAGAGTATTGCCTTAACATCTACCAAGTTCATCACCTGATCATTCATAACAACAACCGCTGAGTTGCAATCACTTAACAACTGCGCAGTCTCATCTAAGAATTGTAAAATATTTTAGTTCATTATTGAATTATACATAGTAATGAACGTATTACGATTTCTTGGATTGATTTTATGACTATACACATTGAACTCGAGTAATAACTGTGCCTACTGCAGTCACAGAGTGATTATCATCACACGGTAACATCTTGTTGCCGATATAGGTATTTTTTTCAAATACACCACGCAGTAAAGAAGACCCCTTATTATTAGCTTACACTTTCGACCAACAAGAGTTATCATGTGTCCATAAAATGCCAAGAAATCTTTACAAACAGCTGATGCGTAAGAGCGGTTTTAAATTAGCGCGTATACCATCATATTTGTGGTGTTTAGACGCGTATACGCTGATTTATAAAATATGTTCATTTGAAATCTGCCTTATTTTATTACGCCAATGCTTACTGAAGGGAGAGCAGTGATTTTCCTTTAAAATAAAGGCCTTACTGCAGAGTAAGAACGCCTAAATATTTATTGAGGCTCGATTTTAATTATATGGTACTGAAAATGGCCGTTTCTAATATTCTATATTACTCTTGTTATGCTTTTGTAAGCAAAACAATATTTAATATTGGGAACAGGCGTAAGTCTTTACACGGAACAATGAATGTTGCACCCATATAGGTATTTACTATTATAAATATTGTTTTTATGATTATTTTTAATTTTAATAATAATTTACTTTATTTTGTACACTTTTGTTGATGGTTTTGAATTTATTTCAAAATGTGAAAGGGTAACTAACATCGTACCTTTTCTATTTTTATTTTATTATTGTTTTATTTTTTACTTATTGATGTCATTAACACTGAATGTTATTAAATATTGTTCGATTGCTTACAATTTATAGAACGCGCATAGACAATCTTAATTTGAATTAAATATACAATAGTTTGTGTTTATATTAATTACTGTCTAAAACTATAGATAGGGCATTCCACTCAAGCCCAAGTACACCGGCAACATAAAACGTCATTTTTATTAAAACAACTGTTTACTATAAATTTTCAGAGGAAATTGTTGTTTTAAGAAAAACGGACGTTTACCTATGTTGCTGGTCTGAGGGAAGCTTAGGTAATTACCTTTTAATTAATTACGGTGTAAAATATGTATGTAGTTTATTTATACTTAAATCGAATAAAGTGAAAAATTGAAAGCAGTGTTTTATTCGATTTTCCCTTTCATAGTCCTGGTTCAACCGTAAGGGTTCTAACAGGTAAGTATGGAGTGTAATTGAAAATCCATATTTTTTAAATAATGTTTATTATTTACTAAAAAGCAATAAATATATCGAACATAGACTCTATCAATAAATTAACAAAATTTATGTTAACTTTACACATAATCTTTCATATTTGGCATCACAGTACTTTCGAAATGTTAGTAGGTAGGTATGTAGTGGACAAACGAACACTCATTAATATAATAATTATATATATAGTTAAAAACATAGCTTTGAGTTGGACATAACACACTGGACTAAAATACACTTTTGACTTTTTAAATCATCTCAATAGACAAAATAAATATGTTTTAAAGGATCATAATTTTTACTTTGAACAAAAGGGGGATAGGCAGGTTTAACTTAAATTAACAATTATGTACATACCTACGTCATCTGAAGACATTTTTTTACCATTTCAAGAGGTAAACTAGAGATAGATAAAATTTCAAACGATTAATAAAACTTACACAAATGTATTTATATATATAAAATGCAAGTAACATTATTAAATCCAATCATACAAAACAGTTACTGTTAATTATTTGATATTTAAAACATTAATTTTCAAGCCATGTACAATGAATACACACAGATTTTTACTTGGGAAGTTAAATACAAAAACTCTGTATTTTTGTGTACTTTATGCGGTAAAAATTGAAAACTTTATTTAAAAGAAACTTAAATAAAACAATTTGTATAAGTATTTTAAATTCTAATTTCAATAATGTATATTCATGAATTAATCAAGTCTATTAACTATTGTAACGCAAATTCGCGCTTATGTGTACAGAGCAATAATACCTATTTATAATTTAAATGTACTTTATCTATGATAGTAACACTATAAAATGTTAAAACTTACATAAACGGTGCAAGTAATATCGTAGTGAAGTATTACAAAAAATGTAACATTTATCGATAAGTTTTCATTTCAACATCGTCTGAATCAGCACCACTATTATGTCGATATTTTATCAATCGTTAAGAACCATTTTAAGCTTTATTTTATTTAGTTTTTTAGGAAGAGATGTACCGATGTGGTACTCGAAGCATTTAACAAGACTTCCATTACAAATTTCAATACTTTTTTGCCATATATGCAAACTGTCACACAATTCTTGGTTTGCGATTTTATCTATTTTATATAATTTCAAGTTCTAAGATATAGTGATAGTATAATTTTATTATTTAACCACACACTGATTCACGCTATTAATCCATTCATGCATTTCGGACCAGCATTAGGGCTGCGACGGTGGGCATAACATTATATCGATACTTTTACTATTAAATATTTTCTGGCCACCTTTATAAAAGCACCTCTAGTCTGTAGCTGTAATTCTAATATTTTTATCGAACTTAGAACGTACAGGCTTTTTATAAAACAAATACATATCGATTTTATTAACATACAGAATCCTTCACTTCATCCATTCAATGGGTAAACTTACTTAATTATCTCTTTACTCTATAATTAGAATTTTACTTTTCGAAACTCGATACAGCCTTCTACATCAACACTATAAAGCAAAGTAATATTAAATGGAACACATTTCTTTTGGAATTATTTCGCCTAGCTATCGAAGTGTATAGCTTAACACTTACATAGGACACACAGTAGCATATACCTCTATATACTAAGTTTGTTATATAGTCAATAGGTTTCTTGCAACGCTTTTACTAAATCCATCGCTTAAAGAATTGACAGTTATTTGAGTCCTAAATATCGATGTTTTTTAAGCGTGGCTTCACCTTACTATTTGATCTAAGGTTAAGCATACATTTGAAAAATGCGGTCCTTTTGGCTTTTACTTCGATCTACAGCAATAATTTTAAATTGAGTCACACTTTTTTAACATCGGTTAAGACTGCCACAGATTATTAAAGGTACAGAGGGCACACTTTTACATATTTAATCCAGATTTTGACGATGGCAAGTCTGTTATCCAAAACTTTTCATTCTTAACTTTATGTTAGTTGAATGTATTGTACGTTTTGTGTCTTCAGTACTTATATATTGCATTAATGTTATAAATATAGTGTTATTCGAAGCGGTGCTATGCTTCATAAGGTTTTCTTCAAGGATTGCGCCGAAGTTTTGCGAAGAAGCTGTAACATAGAGAAAAAGTAAGCATTTTATACAGATAAATTATTGTTGATGTTGTTTCACAAGCTCTTTATAGTCTATCTACAAGGCTAGCATTTTTACGGAATATATCAGTACTATTATAAAAATGAAATGTTTTAGCCCATGTTATAAACAGGCCATACATAAACAGTTACTATGCAACTTTCAAAACTTATAATTTTAATTTAAAAAAAAATATATAATAAGTAGTACGTTTTAAGATAAGTAGCTTTTCATGTATCTGTTTGCCACCAATAGGACTGTTTTTCGAAAACTAAGCCAAGCAAAGCTTTTTAAGCCTAGCAATCCCATTGGTCGACTACATTTTAAAGAGCTTATGAAACTAGCAACATAAAAATAAGTTTTAGCGCAACTTACCGAGTGTCTGTGCAGTGCAACATAAACCGTGTCTTAATGGTGGGCATACATGTGTGATGGTTCTGTACACTATGGCGTAAGGATGCATGACAACGCACGTTATTCCGCATGCATATATGTAGCTTTTTTTTTTGTGTGAGAATATAACAAATGGAAGATAATTTTCTTTATTTTAAGAGAGTGACTTTCTGGTTCAACAGGTGAATGCCGAAAAGCCACTTAATTTTAAGTAAAGACTTCAGCAAGACTTAAGTTGCACTTGAGTACAACGTTATAGTATTTGGAAGAAATTAAACTGGGTTTTATCATGGACAGTAGTAGGTTCTTTTCCCACATTCTTAACAGCAATGCCATTGAAATGTACCTAAGCTACACTTTGTTGGTATTTGGAACTATCTAACATGACAACTTTTGAGCGACCTTTTTTATCGACTCAACAACTAAGTATATCTTCTCCATTTGTTATATTCTCCATTATTAAAATCAATGTGCGTTGCTCATGCTCCATTCTGTACGGCCATATTGTGCATGTGTGCGTGTGTGCAGTGGCTTGCAAATAAATGAGACAAGTATTAACAAATTATATGAACAAAGGGGGATTTTTGAAAAATGCTATTAACACAATATTTGGGGGAAAAGATGTTCTTATGGATATTTTCAAAGATGACAAAAATATTTTCAGGTTTTTTCTTCTTAAGCAGCAGATATATAGCTAAAGCAAATAAAAACACTTGACATTGTTCGAGAATGATCTCATATAATATCTTAAACATGTATAACAACTTATAGAGATGCATCACAAGCAATAAGCTATACTTTATCTCCCGTCTCTCTTCGGTCAAAACTTTTATATGTATTATAGCAACGGATTTACATGGAGAATTCTGACTTTATATACTTTTACTTTTAGAACGATATAACATTTTTTATTTACTAAAATGTCGCTTTGTGACAAACAGCAGTAAGCACTAGACTTGATATAGATAAAATAAAGCATAGTGCTTAAGCTGCTAACTAGCAGATCTATTTAATTTCATACTACAGCATTTTTTATATAGTTTCTAACAAAAGCGTGTAGTAACATGCTATATTGTACCTACGTGTTGACTGTACAAAGCTGTGTAAACTCTACAAATAAAACACAATTAAAATAAAATAAATTATGCAACACAAAACACTGAGCTACATCTAAGTCATAAATACTAAACATTTATAATAAAATGCAAAATGTCACATTTGTCAAAAATAACAATATTGTATTTCAATGTTGCAACAAAATTAAAATCAGACAGATCTGTGGTCAATTTAATAAATTAATTCATTAAAAAAATTATTCATAATAAAAAAATATATTGATTTAGGCAAGACATGATTAAGTTTACATAAAATTATTTTTTTCATAAATTGTTAAACATTTTTTTTTATAAATCTCGATTCTAAGATATTTTAATCATTCTCAAAGTTAACTCGTAAATTAATATCGAATATAAAATTGATTTCTTTGAAATCGTGATTAGTTAGTCAAAGATGTAAAATATGAAAATTTGACGAGACACTAATTCAAATTGTACTCTTAGGTACGTTGAGACATACATATAGTAAACATGAATCGCTTATATATAGTGTAATCGAACATATGGAACATTATATCTTAAGTGTACATTTGATACCACGACCGTTTCGTTCGAACACCGTTGTAGCACATTTGTGTGTATATCTGTACAGATTCGAATAGTTTTATTTTTATAAATAAATAAGAGATCAATATGTGTGTTTCGGCTGTTGGAAATGGTCGTGTTATCTTAATAAATAATAATATTAAACAACTATATCATACATCGTGAAGTTCGCCGTTCGTTCGCCGATTATTTCTTCCGTTTTAGTTTCGGGATTCTGTAATGCGTGCATATGTGTGTGTGAGTTAGGGCAGGCAACATGTGGATTATAGTAAGATGGTAACTGTGAAACTACGTCTACTTTATTTGAAAGACCCATACCCTTTAACTAGTATACCCATCGCCAATAAATTACAAAATGTACAGATAACCTATTTATAGTAATATAAAAAAGAGAAAAGATTAATTCACTTGTTTGTAATTGCCTAAATAATCCGAAACTACAAAACCGATTTGAAAAATCCTTTCTGGGAAGCTACACTATTCCTGAGTAACATAGGCTATACATTATCTCGATACGGGTAATAGCTCCCAAGGGAAAAAATAATTACTACGACCATCAATCCTTTTAGAATACTCGTAAAAATATTGAATTGGATCCTATTCAAATAATATTTTGTAAAAAGAAAATTATTTTGCATAAAACTTTTGTTATAAACTAGAGGTATACTTGTTATAACCCAAAATTTTTTCGTTTCACAGTTTTATAGAAACAAATTATTATAACAAATGGTAAAATGCAATTGGACAATAATATCTTCATTATATACTTCATGAGACATTGGGAATTAATTTTACCGTGAATTAGTCGTGTTTGTAGGCGTGCTATTATTTACATTTTCCAATACTTTTGTATGGCAAGTGTCTTTGAAATATATTTATTTGTAAAGGTTAGCTTACCCGGAACTCTTCTTGTGTGGAGAAGGCGATGATTGTGACTTTTCCGACTCCAATAACTTGCTGCTCGAATCCTTCATAAAACCTGAAAAGAAACATAAGTTAATGATTAACAATATACATAAAAAATGCACATAATATAATAGACTTATCGATTAAAATTAAAAATCTAATGAGGGCCAATTCTTCAATCCTCGGCTAACTTCTATCTGCGAAATAAAGCTATTTGACATAATTTTGTGTACAAAAGCTATCAAAAAGTCCAACATATTCTTTATTAGATAAGAATCATCTTAGTATCGAAAAATGAACGACAGCTATCTGACACCAGAATTGTGTTTTCTTACTGCAAATATAATAAAAGACAGGATTGTAGAAAGGCGAAAATTAGGGCTAAAAAGTCTTCAAATAGCAAAATTAATATTTAATTAAATCAACATGAAATTAAGTAATTACCTTTGCCTGAAGAACCGAAGACAGAATTGCCCAAATTATTCAGATTGCTGGTGAAGGTATCTGCCTCCCTCGTCACAGCATCAGCGGCCACCTGTCCCGTCCCCCGCAGACCTTCCGCTGCCTCCCCGAGCCTCTCCCCGACAGTTTCCACCCCCTCAGCACCTGCACCCTTGATCTCCTCAAGCTTATTATCAGCCGAGACTTGGAACCCTTCAAAATAACCTTTAGCATCACCAAACAATTGCTTCGAACTCTCTTCTACGTTCTGCTGTGTATCCGAAAGGACCATTTTCGCTGAATCGTCAAGGCTGTCAAAAGTATTTCCCGCAGAACTCTGGAAGGAATGAAGAGTATCTTCCGCAGAACTGCCCAAGCTGTTCACGTCATCTCTCATGGACGCGAAAGTGTCCCTGGTCGAGCTCTGCATCTCATCCCACTTGTCCTTGGCCTCGCTCACTTTGTCCTTCGCCGAACTTTCGACCTTATCGAAAGTACTCAAGGTTGATTCTTGTACGTGATCGAACGCCTGTTTCGATGACCTTTGTAAGTCGCTAGCTTTGTCTGAAGCTGATTGCTGTAAGTTCTCCAATTCTTCTTTCCCTGATTGTTTTATATTCTCCATTTTGTTGTTAAGACTAGCTTGGATTTCTCCTTTTTTATTTGAAGCTGCATTAATTGCGTCTTCTGCAGATTTGCTGATTTGTTCCGTAGTTTTTTCTGCTTCTTGCCTTATCCTGTCCAATTCGCTCTTTGTGGCGTCTTTTTTCTCGTGGAAAGCTTGTCCGAATTCGTCCGTTCTGCTCTGTATCATGAGACCGATCTCGTCCGCTTTGTAATGAACTGCTTTTGATGCTTCGCTCGCTTTATCGTGAGCTGCATCTTTGAGCTCGCTCGCTGTGTTCGCTACTGAATCCTTGATTTCTGCGGATTTTTCCACAACTGCGTCTTTAGCTTCGTCAGCCTTAGAGTGTCCAAAACTGAATGTGTCACTGATAGCGTGTCCAATGCCACTGAAAGTGTCTTTAATAGCGTGTCCGAATCCATGTGATTTTTCATGAGCTTCATGACTTAATTCTTCAGCTTTATCGTGAATGGCATCTTTAGCTTCAGCTGTCTTATCTTGAATAGCATGTCCAGCGTTAATAGCTTGGTCTTGAATATTGTGTCCGAGTTCAGAAGCTTTGTCTTTCGCTTGGCTAGTCTTTTCGTTAACAGCCTGGCCGACATGGCTAACCGTTTCGTGAATGTTGTTGCCTACATCGCTAGCTGTTTCGTGTACTGTGGTTCCGAAACCAGTGAATTTATCATGAATTGCGTTTCCGAATTCACTAGCTTTTCCTTGAATGGATTGTCCTACTTGACTGGCTCCTTCTGAGACTGAATGTCCGAACTCACTGGCTTTATCTTTCGCTTCAGCTGTTTTATCATGTACACTTTGTCCGAATTCATTAACCTTATCCTTAGCATCTAAAGTTTTTTCCTGTATTGTTTGTCCGAATTTGTTTGCTTCATCATTAATTGTTTGTCCTACCTCACTAGCTTTGTTCTTAGCTTGGTTAGTTTTGTCCTGAATAGCTTCACCTATTTTCGAAGCTTCATCAGAGACAGTTTCTTTGAAAGTTACAGTTTTATCGTGGATAGCATTTCCTACATCGGTAGCAGTGTCGTGAATAGAGTCTTTGACTTGTTTAGATTTTTCTGCTACAGTGTTTTTAGCTTCATTGGTCTTATCGTGAATGGTTTGTCCGACTTCAGTAGCTGTATCGTGAATGGCATTTCCTACTTCATTCGCTTTGTTTTTGATAGCATCCTTAGCTTCGCCAGCCTTTTCTTGAGCAGCGGCTGCAGTATCGTGGACTGCATCTTTAACTTCAGCTACTTTACCATCGACTGAGGCTTTAATTTCACCAGTTTTGGTTTCAACGGCCTGTTTAGCTTCAGCAGCAGTCTTTTCAAGTTCAGCTTTCTTGTCATTTACAGCTTTTTCAGCTTGTTTCTTCTTGTCATCAACGCTTTGTGCCAATTGTTCAGCACCTTCTTTCAGCTCGCCTTGTTTCTTAGCAACAGCATCTTGTAGTTCGTCCTTCTTAGCTGAAGCTTTATCTAACGCTTGATTAGCTGATTCCTTTCCTTCAGCAATCTTGCCTTTAACTTCTTCTTCAAGTTTCTCTTTTTCTCCAAAGATGTTGTGCACTAAACCGGTGAAGAAGTTCTTGCTTTCCTTGGCCTTCTTTTTGGCTTCTTTAGCCTCCTTTTTCAGTTCTTTCTTTGACTTTTCTTTAGCACCTTCGAAGGAGTCACCTAAAGACTGGAGTTTTTCATTAGCTGTTGCTTTAGCGTTGTCTAAAGATTCCTTAGCTCCGGTTTTAATTTCTTGAGCTTTGTTGTTCACAGTCTCTTTAGCATCATGGACTGCTTCAGAAACTGCATTAGCGCCATCTTGTGCTTTATGCTTGATGTTATTTGCAGTGTTGGCCGCTGCATTTCCAATTTGGTTAACTTTCTCATCACCAGCAAGCCTTAATTGTTCAGCTCTCTCCATTGCAGCGAAGTTCATAGCTAACGCTTTGCTGTTAATGTCATCTTTCACAACTCCAGCTTGGTGAATGATGCTGTCTACCGCATCTTTAGCAGAAGATTTAGCATCATCAACTTCAGAAGATATGTCAGATTTCAAATTGTTAGCTTTAGCATGAACATCATCTTTAACTTGCTCAGCCTTTCCAGAAAGATCGTTAAGCTTTCCACGTACGCCATCTTCTAATTCATGTACTTTATCTTGGGCACCAAATTTGACTTTTTCATAATCTCCAGCTAAATCATCAGCTACTTGACCAGCCTTTTGGTTAATTTTGTCCTTTTCTTCCTCAATAATACATAAGTCTCCGTGAATATTATCAGCTACATCATGCAATTTCTCATGTGCTGCAAAATGTACTTGTTCAATCCTATCAACAATGTTTGAAGTTTCATCATGTCGGTGTTTCTGTCCTTTCTTGTACTTGCCTTCGCAGCATCCGACGTAGAATTGGAAGGGATCATCTTTCTTACAGCAATTAGGAGTATCAACTGGCTGCATAAGTTCATATTGTTCGTAAAGATTTTCTTCAATAACTTTAGGGTTTTCTTCATCAACTACTAGTTTTGTAGAATAAACTTGACTGTTAGGGTCATCATCAAGTTCCTTATTATGAGGTTTAGTTTTAAGGTCCTTGAACATATCATCGACTTTGCCTAAAAGGTCTTCGTTGATAATTCTGGGGGCGGGTTTGGGGGGTGATTTTTCTTTTTCCTTTAATTCTTTATCTTTGGAGGACTCTCTGGGTTTAGGTTGTGGTGTGGGGGAGGTTTCTTTTTCCTCTTCCTTGTCCTCGCTTTGACCTCCGAAGACGTTTTTGACCTTGTCTGCGAGGCCGCCGAGGAAGCCAGTTTCAGGCTTTTTCTTGCCTTTCTCGAGGGTGTTCATGGGAGTTTTATCTTCATCAGAATCGAAGGTAGCTTTAGTCTTGTTTGAGTCTACGAGAAGAGTGCCACCGTTTACTGAAATTATAATAGATTTTCGTATATATTATTTGTTGTTTTATACATATTGTTGATTTGATTATATTATTATTTAGTTTTAATGTTACCTTGAGGTTTAGTATCTTTGTTGTCGTCGGTTTCCTTTGTCGTGTATTTTACGACGCCATTTGTAATGATCTTGTCCTAAAATGCAAAAGAAACAGAAACTATTAAAATAATTTATGCACAGCTTCGACCATACATAAAAGGCCAAAAATATGCAATTCTTTATTTAAGGACGGCGATACAATTTACATATAGTGATATATGATGATAGTGATCTATATTTTATGCATCAGAAATATGTTAATTAGTTTATAAGGTTTTTTGCAAATAATGTTATATTTTCCATTGTATAATACAAAGTACAGTAGATTATGTTGTATACAAAACTTACATGTCCATTAGTCTGCCTGTCATGTACGTACGGCAGGGAGGCGGGTCCGAGACTGTTGTTGTGGTCGCCACTCCAGTGGAAACTCAGCTCATCCTTCAAAGCGTCGAAGCCTGGAGATAAAAGTCAAGGGTTAAGTTGGAAGTTAGAATAATATGGTAAAAATGAACTGTAAAAAAATTGGATGGTAGTTGAGAATATCGACTTAAAAGTAGCTGTAATTTCCGAATACGGATAAAACATAGTCTCAGTCTAACATAGCCATAGTCCTTTCACAGGCTTTGTGTTTAAAATTTTGACGAACAATCACGACAAACTTTTCGCATTTTTCATATTATATTACCTGCTTCCTGTGGATACAATTTCCTGTGCTCAGATGAAAAGTAGTTTAAGATTTTATTAGATATGCTCTCCTTACATTTTTATCGGTCTAGATATGCTTTATAATATTAGTAGGTTGTAGTGGTGCTTACCCGACTGGTCCAGGTTGAGGTAGTCGACCTGGCTCTTGCCGGCGCGAGGCGCGATACGTTCAGGTAACTCCACGTCTAGCACACACGCGGGGGTCTGAGACTGCTCGCCTTTCGGGACCTGAGGGTCACAAATGGGTGTTTTAAAAAGATATTGTTAATGATGACAGGGTACACAAGAAGTGATTAAAATTATGCGTCAACAATATAATAGAGATGACGAAAATTTACCCGGGTTGCCCATTAGGTGACACTGGCTGTCAGACTTACTGGCTTCTGACCATCCGAAACGACTGCTAAAGATTTTCAATGACAGTGACAACAGAATGATGCTGAAATGATTATCTTTTTTATAATATTCGGATTCTCATAAACACAACCGAACATTTCAGTATATATTCAATTACTATAACTATATGGTAAATACAATATATTTTATTCCTATATGTCAATAATGGCATATAAGTTGTCTCTCACCTTAGGTTCGTTCATGAAGTAGATCCTGCCGGCAGGGTTCTCCTCATGATGTTTCACACGCACTGTGAACTCCACTCGGTTGTCCTTGAAAGCCTGGAATATACATCAAATGTTAGTAACACCAATAACCTTACATATCTTCCACCAGTGGTTTTAATAACACATACTGTCTCTTCCCAGTAGTTTCACTCAAGTATCGAGTGAATAACATTCCACAACTGGATAAAAAGTAGCCTTTGTACTTTCTCAAGCTCTAAACCATCTATGAATTGTACTTATCTTGCTAGTAGAGATTGAATTTGGACTCTAGCTTCATATACATTATGTATGTCATATTTCAATCTCTTACTGAAAAACCACCGTCGAGACTATTGTGACCCGCAGTAGACAACCAAAACATTCTTAATTATTTTTTTATACGATTTTGTAGTTTCCTTTAAAGTTTTCTAGCTAAAGCAAAATGTTCCTGAGTATATCGACATTTTCTTCAGTATATACAGTATAAATACCTCGAATGTAAGCATGGGCTGGCTGCCGGACTTGGTGACGGGCACCAGGTTGCCGGAGAACTCCAGGTACACGTCCTTGCCGTCCAGGAACTTCACTGACGTCGAGTGGGCCACCTCCGTGTAGTGCTCCTGAGAAGAAAGGTACAGGTTTCATTAAATTACGGAATAAAAATGGCTAAAAAAACAGTTTTTGATTTTTATTAGAATTCGGAAAGAAAAATCTATGTAAAAGACCTTATAAACTGTTGTTTTACTACTAAGCCTGTTTAAAAAATATATGTTTACACACCGATGATTTAAAAATAATTTATTTAAAAAAAGCTTGAAATTTTATCACTGTGGTGGCAGACGTCGTGGACCAGGAAGTCGTGGTGGCCTAGTGGGTAAAGGACCAACCTTTCAAGTATGAGGGCGCGGGTTCAATCCCAGGTCAGGCAAGTACCAATGCAACTTTTCTAAGATTGTATGTACTTTCTATGTACATCTTAGACACCATTGGCTGTGTTTCGGATGGCACGTTAAACTGTAGGTCGCGGCTGTCATTGAACATCCTTGGCAGAAGCCAGTAAGTCTGACACCAGTCTAACTAAGGGGTATCGGGTTGCCCGGGTAACTGGGTTGAGGGGGTCAGATAGGGCAGTCGCTTCTTATAAAGCTACATCCGGTTAGACTGGAAGCAGACCCTGACATAGTTGGGAAAAGGGCTCGGCGGATGAATAAATAGATTATAAACTTATATAATACCTGTTGCAACAGCGTCTCGTAAGCATATCGGTCAGTGATGTACATGACGAGCAGTCGTCCTTCCAGCGCGTCGAGTCGCTTGCCCAGCACCACTATGCGTACGTCGAACGGTACTAGCAGCATTTCTCTGTAAAATACAGGTTTTTATTAGTATACATATTCATTCATTAGGTTTTTCATTTAAAAGGTTACGTCTGATGACTTTAACATTGAAATATTTAAAAGTTAAATTCCACCAGCAGTTCTTTAGATAAGCATGTTTAAGCAAGCAAACTCTTCAGGTATATAAAGTACTAGCCGTTTTCTCGCGGTTTCACCCACGTCCCGTGGAGACTACTGCCGGTTCCAGGATAAAATATTAAATACATAAAGAATGTTTAAATCACTCAAGTAGTTATTAAGTTTATCCTTAGCAAACAAAGAAAAAAATCCTTTTTGCTATATTTGTATAGATAGATAAAGCAAAAATCTTGAAAAATGAACTAGTTAGATAAAGAATAAAATAATGACCTGTATAACTCTGTGGCTAACTTTGTGGCGTCGCTCACGTTTTGACAATTCATCATCCAGAACCTGAAAACAACAACAAATAAATAGGTAAGTTCGATGAGAACCAATATAAGACATCATCATCCTCCGAGCCTTTTTCAACTATGTTGGGGTCGGCTTATAAGACATAAACATTTCTAATTCATGCCCTTCCTTTTCCCGTTTATTTTTATAATTTATATTTCAGATTTACTCATAAAGGCGCTTGCATTCTTACAGATATATTGTTTAAATTTCGTTTTAATGCTTGTTAAAGACGCTCGCGCCCAGCAGAATCACACTCGGTTCTGCGCTTTGTGTGTTTTGAATTCGAACGCAAAACGGCGAGGCGCAATTCGTTTAAAATGGTCAGCGTGATATTGCAGGTACAGCACGGCACATACAATTAATCATCAAATGACCCCTCCCGCTGTGGGTTAGCAGCGCTGAGGGAGTGTCAGACTCTTACTGACTAAAAACCGTCGTGTTCCGTCGTAGGTCTTTTGTGTACCAGGGCCGCGGTAACTCTTTCGAACAACCCGCAGCCCCGGCAGACCCTACTGGGCCCCGCTATAGAGGGTTACATACCTGGCGGAGACAGTAGTGGTGAAGGAGGCGCAGTCAGCAGTGACAGTGAGCGGAGTGCTGCCGGTGACGTCCTCCCACACGGCGCGGGCCTGTCCGCCCATTATAGAGCATAGCAGTCGGAGGTTGCTGCCTGATGCTTTCTCTGTGCCCTGTAAACAGTACAAAATACGTTAAAATACAAAGGGTTTTTCGTAATAAAAATCTTGTTAATAAGTGTCTGTTTTTTCCGCGTGTCTTAGGTATATAGACTGACATACGGTAACTTATTTCTAAACGCAAACCATTTTAATGATTCAAATATGTCGACAAATTTTTATCTTTGTCAAAAGTTCGATATAAAAGTGTTGTCCACTCGGAACCAAAAACTCTGGCATATATTTTGGCCAAAGAATATGCATTGCCATTCAGCAATGGACAGGATCCCCGCTGACAGCGATGCGGATGAATTTTTTGATACATAGTTTAAATTTTTTCCTGGTTTTCTTTTTTGTAGGTAAATATGTAGATTTTATATATCGAAGAATTATGTATTAAGCAGTCGTTACGGGTAGTATAAAGCCAGTAAGTCCGACACCAGTCTAAGCAAGGGGTATCGGGTTGCCCGGGTAACTGGGTTAAGGAGGTCAGATAGGCAGTCGCATCTTGTAAAGCACTGGTACGCAGCTGAATCCGGTTAGACTGGAAGCCGACCCCAACATGATTGGGAAAAGGCTCGGAGGATGATGATGATGATGATGATGAAGTATGTATTAACAGGTTATATAATACTATTGGTATACTGACATGTGTAACCGGCAGCGGCGCAGTAAGCGTGATGGAGCGGTGGAACTTGCGGCGCCGCGGCTCCACCGTCAGCACGGGCGACACCGCCGCGTGCCGCGGCAGCACGCGCCGGCACAGCGCTGCGCTGGCGGCCTGGGCCTGCAGCCCGACGCGGATGCGTTTAGTGAGGGCTGCGGCCGGGAACTGCGCTTGCACCTGGGGAATCAAAAAAAACATTTATTAAAATTTGACTGCAAAATAGTACTTTTAGAATGTCAGAAATTTTCAAAAAACAGCCCCTAAAACGCCCACCCTTCACCACTTCCTACGTGTTTTTGCTAGGAAGAAGAAGTGATGCAACAAACTCCCCAGCACACATGTCTGTGTGTAGGCTAGAAGAACCTTTCAGCATTGTTTTATAGAGGTACATAAATAGAATTGAAGATATTGCTTGTGAATACCAGCGGACATATCATAAGGCCGGTAGATCGGATCGAATGGACGTAAAAGGTCCTATGTGAGAAAGTGGGGAAGGATGAACCGTTTTGGAAGCTGTTTATGTAAATTCGACCTTCAAAGTGTTGATTTTTAACCTATGAAAATGAGTTTTTATGTTGTCGCGCGACTCGCACGCTCGGTAGTGCGACAATAGTGGCACGTGATGATGTTACAGTATTACAGTACATACCTGCGGGATGTGAGCACTGGAGATGGTGCCGCCGTCGGGCCCGATGACGTGCACCTCCTGTCGCACGCGCGACACGCACGCGAGGTAGTGAGGGAAGTCGCACGTTATGATGCGTGTAACTCGCTCGCCGTTTTCACCGACTGTTTCGTTGCCACCGTATTCTTGACGCTCGCGTTGTAGTGCCTCCTGAAAATATTCAAAAAAGAATGTTCACAATATTTGTCCTTTTGTCAAATAACCTGAAATTCTACTGCTTGGAAAAACATGTCAAAGTTTTGCCGACTAAAGCCAACTCAAGCGCTTTGGAGAAGATCGCAAGATTGCAGTTACTTTAGTTATATGAACCATTATTTTTGCAGATTTCTTCTCCTTTTGAACACACAAAGTAAACTTGTCTGAAATATCAAGAGATATAAAAAAAAGAAGTTATCTAACCTGCATGAGCGGATTGTCGGTATTGTGAAGGTAGTGGTCCTGCCAGGTCTCTCCGGTGTCGGAGCGAAGGATGATGATCTCGCGCTCGGGGCATGATGATGTGAAGATTGGTACCTCAATCACCACTGGACTGTGGACGTAATATATTGAAGCTTAAGACTCATTTTCTTAAAGCAAGCTGATTCATCTTACTAGCCTTTTCTGAAACTATGTCGGGGTCAGCTTCCAACTAAACACAGCCGTACCAGTACTCTACATAGGGCTGGCGGCTGGAGTTGCTAAAAGCCAGCTTACTCTTACAATAAAAATAGGACAACCAAAATTGCAATTCAACATCGCAATTCAAAAAGAAAATAATGACGAATTGAGGAGACTTTGCAAACCTATAATATAGAACATATCATAAAGAGATTTCTCCGAATGTAACTAGAAAGAGCAAAATCTTTTGATAGAAAAGGTCATTAAACAATAAATCATACTCACGCCAAAAACTTAGCCCCCTGCGGCTGCAACTCCAACAGCCTCGACGCTAGGGCTTCGCCCTCCATCAGCGGCGGGGGTGCGGCGGCCGGAGCCCTACGCGTGGCCGCTCGGCAGGTGACGCGAGTGGGGGCTGCGCAAGCGGCGGGAGGCACGATGATGCGTACTCCGCCGCGGCGCTTGGCCTTCATCGCGCCACCTCGGGCGTCCACCACGAAGGAGACCAGGAAACTGGAATTGATTTTAAGTGTCTTGGTGGTACCGCTATGAATAAATGTTAGAGAGAAAGGCAGGAACAAAAAGTCAAAATAAGATCTTAAATAACAAGTTCCCATATTTGGGATATTTCACAATATGCCAAATATGCAACAAGAAACATGGAGATTTTCTCCTGGGTGATTTTCTGTATGCCAATGCCTTCAAGTCACTGTTTTTCGCTTCATATGCAAAGCGTGAGGTCATTTGATTGCAGACCTGAAATTTCTATTTTTGATCCCCAGGACTTCCTGTGATGTAGTAGTTGTAAGGTATACTATATGAGAGTTGTACTATATTAGGGTTCTATTATTCAACAAAGGCAGTGTATTCTTGGATCTGAATCGTTTCATTCCTCTACCGTAATACCCAACCTTACATTCTATTACTTAATATACCTACATAAATTATGAGATACAACTACAGAAAAACTAATTCACAATCCTTACCCAATATCCAGCGGCTGCCTATCAATAGTGGCGACTTTCTTATCATTGTTGCTAGGCCACAGATGTCCATCAGTCACCGTGTCTTCGAGCGGCTTGGCTCGATGCAGCGTGCCGGCTTCGCTGTTCATGTAGCGATATTGTTGCTGCTGCTGGATTGGACATTCCACCTCGCCTGCAATGGGGAAGGGAATTAGGAAGGTCGAAGGGTGCTTGGGGACTCCAGATTAGCTAGTGACGTTAGACAGTGAGCCAGCTGATATGAAACCTTGAAGAGACGGATTAGGTTTCCCAAAAACATAAGCTTTGACTTTGACTAGATTGACTGGAGAGAATGCCTGTGGCATTAAGTCCGCCTGTGTAACATTATGTTGCATAAAATTAAAAAAAAAGTATTCCAAGAAGAATTGGGTGATCAAGGAAGAAGAGTTTTCAGTTCTATAATCATGGGTTCGTTGATCCTTTGCCCTTACTTGAAGATCTAAATAAGCTACTAAGGTTCAGTCATCAAGATATCCTCCACAAATACAACTACGAATATTGTGCTTTACAATGCTCGCTATTATGTGCTTTAGTAGCCTTATTATACCTACTGGTTTTATTTTCATGCATCGTTTTATTATAAAGCTGACCCATCACAAATGCATTAAAGAAATATAAACCAATGAAAGACGTTTCAAGGTATCAATCAGCCAAAATATGAAACATTCCATAAATTAGGTCAGTCGATCCGATTTGAACTGTTTATGTGACGTTCGAAACACGTAAACATTGTCCTTGAATCTCGTAATAAACTTTCGATATAAGGGTCTTCTCACATTTATCGACGCGGAATCGGCTTAAGAAGTGCGTATATCACCTATCACATTAGGTACTCGACTTATCGCTGATTAGCTCTTTTCACCGTAGGACGGCGTTGTCCGAGCCGAGCCGATGCGAATGCTATTACTAACACCCTTGATGATGTCCTCCTAGCCGATTATCGGCCACGGCAGCTGTTCTCGTGTAAGAAGATTAGCCAACTGCACAAGACATATGTATATAGTGCACTATCATTTGCGCAGACACAGGTACACTCACTGCTCCTTCACTCTCATAACCCGATGGGACGGTAATCCGGCACGACCGGTGAGAGATCAGGCGCGACCGACATTTACGTGCTCTCCGATGCACGGGACTAACTAACACCCTTATTACGTAGACATATAGGCTTTTTTGACCATTGTGAGCCGATTCTGCGTCGATAAATGTGTGGAGACCCTAAGTCCTGGCCAGATCCATAATAAACAGAATTAAGTAGCACACATAATATTTATGATTTAACCGCTTGCAAATCAACATGGAGAGATCATACGGATCTGTTTACAATAACAACTAGTTCGTCCGAATTCTGGAGAAGTTCGACCGAGTTTCTGCATTTTCTGATTAAATAAACACGTCTAGAAGTTATAAGATAGTTAATATATCTGTGGGTAGGTAAGCAGGATGAGATAAGCTCGCATTTTTCAGTAATGCATGCGTGGGCTTTTGTCTGATTCTGTTAAGATCACAGAGTAAATAACAATTGGAGTGCAATGTGTTAATAAACACGCCCCGTAGCACGCTAAATCGCAGCTTCGTTTACCTGTGTGTCTAAATGGAGGAAGTTTGGAATTCATACTCTGACCAGCAGATCCTACAACATTTCAGGTCCGATTATTCCCCCAATATTATGCCCACCTGCACATTCCATTTACTCACTAATCTGTGTCCACATTTCCCACTCTATGTTATACAGCTTGACAATGATAACTCCACGTGCCCAATTCAGACAGAGCTATAAGACTCCACGTGCCCACTCCATTCACTCTCTCATCTCCTCTCTGATCTCTGTCCATACAGACTAGATTACAAAGAGTTAAACAATGATAACTCACCTCCCTCGTCTTCAGAATCGCTCATGAATGTGTCCTGCATTAGTTCGGGTGCCGCTACTCTGTATTTGCCTTCTAAGCCGCCTGAAACAATGAAAAAATATATTTAAGTATATTTTGTTTTAAACACAGTAGAAAAAAGATAATTATGTAACGTTCTTATGAGGGCAACAGCACGTAAACATAAAGATAATTAAATTGTTCTATAAAGGATAATTATAAAAAGTATACATTTTTACATAGCATTTTGAAGTAACTTAAAATAAACTTATTATAAAAAGATAATATAGGATAGACCTAAGATCGTCAATGAGCCTAAAAAGCTTTTTGCTAAAAAGCCATTTTCGTTTCGAGTATATTAACAGCAAATGAAATAATTACTTTTTTAAGACCGAAATACTAGGTTGACATAGGCAAGAAGCTATTATGTACTATCTAATCTAATCTTTAAAGAAATATCAAATCGCCCAAAATTGTAGGTTGACATATCAAGGTACTCTTTTCTTTACAAATCAATTCTAGCTTTAACCAATCATCATAAAGAAAGAAAAATCACGAAAATCATTTTCACCTGATACTCAAACTACCGTAAAATACCGTTTGAACCACAAATCAACTCTATCGAACCCAGTTGATTAAACAATCGAGCCACAAATAACGGAAGGATGCGTACGCGCATTGTCAACCGTTGCGTTCAGCTGATTTTAACAACTCACTCTGTTTACGACGTAATAAGAAAGGTATACAGTTAGTTTTAATATGTTTGGATTGGATTTTATTGGATAATGTCTTTGTGTATGTGCCAGTGGTTTTAGGGGCGTGAAGATGAATGATTTTAGGTACATTATCTGAAAAATATTGGTAAAAGCGCTAGCAAGTCACCTCTTTTAAGACAAACAAAGACTTAACCATTCCTAGATCTACATCTATATGGACTAATCCTACATAAGCGGTATTTTTCCACTCTAATTTGTAGGTGCATATCCCAGCTTCGACTCTGACAAGGAATCAGAGTTAAGATTAATTGGATAATATCAGTTCCAAGGATTTTCTCAATCGAGTGTCAGTGATGTTTTAAATATTGAATCTCCCTTGTAGATCTCCCTTCTTTTGTATCGGATTGCCGTCCCATCGAGCTATAAGAGTGAAAAAAGAGGGAGGGCACCTGAGTCTGCGCAAACGCTTGTGTATTATGTCTCGCACAAATGGCTGATTTTCTTCGAGTACCTATGACATTATCATTTGACATCTTCATAATCTAAAACATAAACCTATATTGATGTCATTGAGCGTGGGTTCAATAGACACAAAACTAAAATATGTGAATTGTGTAATAATCCCGATATGCGTTGAACTCGATTGATTATAAGGTCGTCTAGCTAACTGATCTGTTCATGACACGGATTTGAATAGTTTTTACGAGTGAATGTGCAGTTTTAATCAGCATATCCACCAATATCATGTTGCATTTCGAATTATGTAAAAATTTGGAGCATTATGTTTTTTGTATGTTTCAGTAATGTTGCATTTACATGTGAAGGGCGAATGTTCATTCCATCTAGGTATATCCTACGATCATGATCTTTAAAAGTAAATAGATAAAAATCATTTTCGATATTCTCTCTGCCTCGTAAGGTCAAGAAAGAATGTTTCTGTGTATAGTCTGGTTTTAAATAATATTCCCTTAGTCTAAATGCACGCTAAACCTATTCTATTGAAACATATTGAAAATAATCTATATCTTTCAAAAATGCACTGGTAAACAAACTGAGAGATTCAACTATCTCCAAAAAATCTGAACAAAATACCGCGTACATCTATCTAGCACTCGCGTGTGCTCAAAAATAGCACAAAAACAAAAGTTCACACGGAGATAATCGTCGTTCTTATAAAAGCGGAACATAAATACACAAACATATTGCTATGATACTTGTGTATAACAAAACATAGGACAAAGAACTTTCCTTAGAAAGTGCGCGCGTAAGGAAGTAGCATCATTTGAATAGATGTATGGTTTCGGCGCAGGAGTCGCGTGCATACTTAATCATTGGAAACGACATTAGGACTATAAACATTAGTTATTATGACCAGTGATATTTCAGATAATAAAAGTCGGTGAAAAACTAACGTGCATATTGGCTAACCTCCATAAAAAAAAATCATTTTTGAACGGTTTATGAGTTGACCCTAATTTGCCAACAAAAGGGAATTCGTCAAGCTTGAAGAATTTTGAAGACATGCAGAGGACAATAACAGAAATAGTTGTAAAGGTATTACGAAACTAACTACCTACAGAGATGTTCAAGTACCATATTTCGACTCTTGTTATCCAAACATGTAGTATGTCATCATTTTGATGCTTTGGTTTTAAAACCTAAATTAATAAATTAATTTTAATAAATTCCAAAATAACCTTAAACCTTTCAAAAAGAATTTTCTTTTTCTTTATTAATTATATCAACGTCTCTACAATTAAAATTTTTGTTCTTACTTCTCTCATTGGATTCCCTACTACTTTTTTTTTTGATACATAATAACCAATTTGTATGTACGATCGCGTGTCTGTCGTTACAAAGGTGACAGTCGAATGCATGTCGGTGAACAGTTTTGCATTTCGTCAACTTTACTGTTAAGGTTAGTGACTGGTAGGCAGTTTGACAATGGTATTGTTGACCTGTGGCTTGACCGGGGACAGGTGAAAGTGAGGTGGTGATGCTTGAGCGCGTCCTTTAGTGTTTCATGTGAAATATTGTTATGAGGTTTTACGAAGAAGTTACTGAGAATTGCTGGGGAGTATGTTGCGCCACTTCTTCTTTCCAGCAAAAACACATAGGAAGTGGTGAATGGCGGGCGCTTTGCGGGCTGTCTTTTGTTTTTGACGTTCGAAAAGTGCTGATTTATCAGCCTAATTTTAATAAACGTTTTTGAGTTTGAAAATTACTGTTACTCGTAACGTAAAAGACTATCAATGTTTTACATAAGAAGATTGCAATTTTGGATACAGCTTAAAAAGGCATATATCACCAGTTCCCGAGATTATAGAAACGACGGGAAAGCACAAGGATGACAGAGGCATGACAAATGATGACGATCAAAACAGCCCAAAGTTTTGGCAAGAGGCTACGACAGATTTCACCGAATGAACGCTACGATGACGTCTCATATTGTATGCAATACAAACTCAATCGAATGTATGGGCAGGATGTAGTCATAACAGGACCAATCATGGCCACGACGCAGTGAGGTAATTTTTGGCGAGTACAATAAGGATATATTGATTGCAGTACTCGGCGAAAACATCCCATAATAATTCCAATAATATAGAAATAAGAAAGGTTGGACGTCCTCAGGCACGGTGGAGTGATGACTTGCGTAAGACGGCTGGCAGGAGCTGCCGAAAATCGATCTCAGTGGCGTGCACTTGGAGAGGCCTATGTCCAGCAGTGGACTGCGATAGGCTGATGATGATGATGATGGAGAAAAGTTGGAAAGGATATTTCAAAACAAAACAACAACATTAAAGTCACACATTACGCTAATCTCGCAAGAAGATTTTACAACCGATTCTCTCCACTGACTGCGATAAGAAAAACTGTTACGGACATAAAAATCGACCTGAAAAACATATTTCAGGTCAACATGTTTTACGAGCGAGGAAATTATAGTTTTACATAAATCATTATGGCTTCGTAACACGGAGTTATATATCATCGGTCCCCATTCATGGGAAGTGACACGGGGAATGAGTTTTTGGTAATTTTCTTTTGTCCGGTCATTGCTTTATAAGGTCATGGTGTAGGTACGGGAAAATCAATATCCACTTGCTTCTGGAGAACGTCGCATTTCGTAGAACCTACAACCTAAGCGTCTTCTATTTATCAGTCATGAACCTAGCCCTTTTCCCCACTAAGTATGTTAGGGTCGAGTGCACAAGGAGCGACTGCCTATCTGATCTCTTAAATCCAGTTACCTGCCTAACCCGCTACTCATGGTAGACTGACTGTCAGATTTTCTGACTACTCGCTGCGACAGCTAATGATGTTCAGTGATAGCCCGGCCCACGTTTTTGGCAATAAGGTTTTAAAACAAGTAAGGAGCGAGAAAAAGGATGAATAAACTTCGTATAAAAATGTACATATGTGAGGTATGTTCTGGTAAATCCAGAATATCATCAAACCACTTAGAAAACTGACCTTGAAATGCATTAAGGACTAATAATAATGTCGGGACAATAATAATAATAATGTCGGGACACCTTTACACACACGGTCGGTTAGCCCCATGGTAAGTTATTAATTAACTTGTGTTATGGGTGCTAACACAACTGATAAACTACATATAGCTACATATATACATATTTATAAATACATATTGTAACACCCAGACCACGGCCAACAAGCATGCTCATCACACAAATGTCGACCGAACCGGGAATCGAACCCGGGACCTCAGGTCCGGCAGTCCGGCATGTGACCATTGCGCCATCGAGGTCGTCAAACTCGGAAAAAGGACTCTCAACGTGCATACCAGAAGCTGACGCTATAACATGTCGCGTTGCATGTTCTAATTAAATTATTCCCATTCCTATGTTTCTGCGCAGTTGTATGTTTTCAATCCTCTTGTAGCTGATAGTGAGATAATTGATCTTGGAAGTCATCAGGTGATGTCATTTGTACATTGAAATGTAAAGCAGGTAGTATGTTCAAATATATACGGACAGCAAATATGTAGTATGATCACTGATGAGGGTGGATTTATGCACCTTGAATCTTAATGTCTGCAATATTGATGCAATATGAAATGATACGGCAATAAATGCCTCATAACCATATAATAAATCATCTCAATGAGCTGATAGCACAAGATGATTATGCAGTATATCCCATAGACTATCCATATCGCAGCATCTGATTTGGAGCTCAATGGAGCGAAGATAAAGCGCGCGTGTCTTCGGGGAATAACTCATTCAGTGATTACACAAGCGCCAATTGAAGGCACGCGACGGTGCGCGCGCGCAACTGATGTCACCGACTCTGTCGCCGCATCAGCGCATGCGTGGGAGCGAACAAGGGCCAACTAATTGACTCCATCATCGTCACCTGACTTCTGACTCCTCAAATTTTTCGACCGTCATGACGAAATTAAAAATTAACCCTTTATGGGACAATTGACAATCATTGGCCATTAATCAGGATTGGAAGTGTTGACGATGTACCGTTCGTGTATTGATTTGATTAGATCACGTTAGCATATTGGATGTCTGGCGCAGTTTCAGCTTGACTTACGATCTAAGGAGTGTTAAGGTCAATGTGAATTATCGAGTCTATTTCTAACTTCGATTCATCATTAGAATGAAAGCTTGTAATCAAAGATTTATCGATAGCTAAGTAAAATAGTTTCGTGATCGCCCCGCCCTATCGTTGAAATCACGGATTCTTGGCCCTACCCTGAAGCCGATTAGGTCAGTGAAAAAAGTCGATGTGAGTAATCACACGAATACTTAATAAAAGAACGGTAGCGTAGCCAATGTTTTTGTGGATAGTCGTGACGTGTCAAGGTCGACTTTTATATATAGAGCGATCATTATTGATAAAAGCTTGTAGGTTCTTCTTCTAACCAATAATTAGGACAGACACGTTTATTTTACGTCGCAATTGAAACTATGTACTGTCGATAGTTATTATGAATCACTAACGCAAGAATAGAGCTGATCTAAAGATATGTCATGGCATTGAGGTGGTTTCTTGCATTTTGATTGTATGTCCGAAAGTGAAGATGACACATATTCTGGCAGCTATTCTGAAGGAAAGTTGGGAGTGTGCATACTCCATGTTTATCACGCCAAAACAAAATGGTGGAGTTATTTTTAGCTTAATGATAGTTTTGAAGTACGCTAGAGAGCAGACGCTAAACAATAGTTTACATAGAAAGGTAGTTTTTTATGTGCTTATTTTTAGATGCAGGTGATTGTACCGTTCATGTAAACTGAACTTTTTTCGTACGTTTATTGTTTATTCTTAAATGGCGGTAAGCGTTGCTGAGTTGGACAGAAGGTAGCTTATTCTGTTTTAGTAATACAGTAAGAAACTGCGAATTAAATTAAGATTAAACTGTTAATTGGCGTCATTGCCACGTGATGAACAATGGGAATCAGTGTAATTCTGAACAAAGCGGTCTTAAATGTGAATCTCTTATTATATCTAGTAGATACGTATTGTTGACATGGATATGCTAATCACGGGACGCAAAATACCAGATCTGTAATGTTAGTGATAAGGTTGAAGAATCTATATACATATACATATAATCTTGAACTTGTATATAGACGATAGCATGTCAGGAAGATAATAATTTAGACAAAACCTTGAAAATCTATTAAAGACAGATTTTAGTTACTAGTTGAGCTCTAGCATCTGTAGCTACACTTCTTGCCGCAAAAACGGGACACGACTGAAACTTAGGAAACAGCTTTGCGTAACAAAAAAGTTACAAATATAAAAATGATCAATACAAACAAATGTTTTATTTCAAAAGAAACCATTCTACTAATAAGGGTGCAATTACGTAGGAGTACATAGTGATGTTATTTACGAAGGTAGCGGTAGCTGACATCATCGCTAAATAAAAAAAGGTCACTCTGACTGCACTATGCAGTTTTATGTTCCTTATACACGTTATAGGCCGTCGTTTGTATATCTTTGGCAGTCTTTATTGGTCAGCTACTAAGTCTGACAACCAGTCTTTCTAAGGGGTATCATATTGCCTATGTAACTGGGTTGAGGAGGTCTGAAAGACAGTCGCTCTATTTAAAACACTGATATTCAGCTGCATTCGGGTAGACTGGAAGCAGACCCCAATATATTATGTAGTTGGGAAAAGACCAGGCAGATGATGATGGCCTAATATAGTTACAAAATGGCTAGGCAGGTGGTGATGATGATAATGCAGAAAGACTAGACAGTCGCTTCATGAAACAAAACCTATACTCAGCTGCTTTAGATTGAAAGCAGATTCCAACATATGTAGTTGGGAAAAGTCTAGGCAGACGATATATAATATACGTCACTGGTCGAATATAATTACAAAATGGCTAGACAGATGGTGATGAAGATATGCATGTTAATACCATATAAGACTTGATTTCTAAACCTCTCCAGTCATTAGAATAAGCAATAAATAAATCTATACTTCGCGTGCGAAGGATCAGATGTTTTTTGCATCAAGAAAGTATGTTAACACTTTTTTATGTAGTTTTCTTTGTCACGGCATTAAATCTAACTTCAAATCGATACAGTTATGAATTATTTCGGTATTCGAATTATGTCCTTTTAATAGTACAATCGATTAAAAGTAAATCAATAAATGGACACCATTAGCCCATATGTGCGGACTACGTATTTCATCAACAAAGTACCACAATTAATGAATTAAGAATGTGGTTCCGGCTTTGATCTATTGAATATTTTATCAATTGAGAAGTGCGTTAGTGGATTGAAAGATTATTTTTTCAATTATAATTTTCTACCATCAAATATGAAGTGACCTCTATACCTTTATTTTCAAATTCTAAAACCTATCAAAGTCAAAGTCAATTTGCTTTTATTTCAAGTCGGTCTATGACAGCTCTTTCTAAACGTCAAACTATTTAGTTACACGGTTCTAAAGAGTGGGTCTCATGGAGAAGACCAGGCAAGAAACTCCATAGATCCCATACAAGGCTGAGGTACATATATTTTCTTGCATAACATAGATGTAGGAACTGCAACAAATTGTTGAGTAATTAACAGAGGTCTGTAATTAACTGCTATTTAGGCTAGGAAACATTAATTAAGCGCCGGGAACTGGTGGGATCAGTCACCTCTATTGTCAAGTGCGAGATGCAAATGTGATGTAACTAGTGTTGAAGAAATCAATTAAATAAAAAGTTGTATTTTTAAATGCAAGACTACAGGTAGAATAACTAAAAATATAAAAAATCCTATTATATTAATATAAGTTATATAAGTTTATTTTTAATTTTAAAAATTATTATATTAATTATATCCAAAATAATAGCAAATGTTGTCTATGACAAATAAACAGTAAAAACCGAATACATAGAGACACCGAATTCTAGTGTAATGTCAAGGTTTAGGTAGTAATTTTCGCTTTTCAGAATTTTTGGGAGTCAATATCATTAAAGATTTTTATATGCTTTCGGCTGTTTCTGAAGCTTAGCTTTTTCAAAATCTAATAACGTCAGTTTGGCACCAATTCAATTCTTACCTAAATCGATCGGGCCATATCCAAGTGCTACTTAGAAAAAACACGTGTTTGATTCCACATATGATAAAAATAAAAATGACTTTACAATCATTAACCTGGACTTATTTATGATAATAATAATTCTTAGAAGAAACTAATCGTAATAAGAATCAGTGAGTATTTATTTTCGTATTTATGTAATGCACTATAATTGCAGTGAGCTATCACAACGGTTATGTTAGTGCGGATAAAAAGCTAATTTTATCGTACGGCAAATGCAGGCACGTCTGGAATTCGATCTATGCTTCTAGTCTGAATGACATGATTACATCTTGATTTTAAACCGTTGGATATCTTGAATTTTCTATCAGTTGATATTCTTGATTATTCACATTCATTTTAGGTTTTTAAAAAAGGTAATTTTGAACGGTCCAGTTTAAAATTCATTCAGGATTTTCATTTCATTCATTTTTTCTATTTCCAGTTTTCTAGAAGACATTAAGTTTGTTGACTAAATTCCTCTCAGAAATCATTTCAGAAAGATTATTATTTGATGCAATGTATTAGTTTTAAGTTGTACATATAAGTTTATTTTTAATTTTTAAAATTAATGTAAATATTTCAGAAAGAAATATTTTGCCCAAAATTTTATCGCAATCACTGTCAGGATTTTCTCTAATAAAAACCCAAATTAACTGGGTACCTATCTAATGTAACGGATCCATATTTTCAAGTCATTCAAGTTGGCTCCCATTTTCTGATCCTTTCTGCCAAAGTAAAACATGACTCACGTATACCAATGTCAATAATTAATATCCGGAATGATATAACAAATGTTCCTAGACAATAATCATAATAGATCAGACGATAGATCTGTTTGTCTGTGTATAAAGCATTATATTGTTTACATCGTAAAACACATGTGGACATGATGGGCTGTTGCATACGTTTCATTGTCACAAATTATTCCATTGTTGTGTTTGTATAGTTTTTGTTACAAAGGACTATGTACTGAATGAGCTTGATAATCAGCTTAGATGCTTGTAGCTTGCAGTATTTAGATGCTATTTTGATGTAAACTTAATTGCTGTCAGTGAGTATAATTTTTTTGGTTAATTTGTTGTATCATTTAAAAGTTACCAAAATTTATGACGTAGAGGAACGTTAAGGGGAAAATGGTACGTTATAGTAGGCATGTAAGTAATCATCATCTGCCTAACCTTTTTGGATGCAGCTGAATAACAGTTTTCTGTATTTTGAAGAGTACTATGTCATAAGAAGTAAATAAATACTGTTTTCAAGGTAAAAGCATCGAAACAAATACACAGTTTCGTATTTAGTAAAGCTGACAATACAAATGCAGCAAGTCTCATTTGTATTGTTATTCGAAAAGTGTCTATCAAAATATGTATGTCAATACCCCTTT
Source organism: Helicoverpa armigera (assembly GCF_030705265.1). Taxonomy (NCBI): domain Eukaryota; kingdom Metazoa; phylum Arthropoda; class Insecta; order Lepidoptera; family Noctuidae; genus Helicoverpa; species Helicoverpa armigera. Next base: position 1,791,318 of record NC_087145.1, on the reverse strand, counting down.
CCCGTAGGAAACTGCTATGGGTCACAATAGTCTATGATTAATGAGAAATAGAGACAGATTATTTTGTTTCGGAATGACAAATGCCTTATAAAGGTTCGTTTGTAAACGCTTCCTTGAACAAAACATATTTTGATAAAGTATAGCTACCACTGACGATAGACATAGATACAAATAGTTTTTATAATATGAAATGATACTGCAGAAACTGCCTAGCCTTTTTCCCAACTGTGTTTCAGTGGTCGGCTTTCAGTCTAACTGGTAGCATATTTGCCAAACTATTTTGGAAAAGTTGGAATAAACAAAGTCTCTATAATCAAGTCGGATGTAATAGTAAAGTTCCGTGCTAATGAACAAAGGAAGTGGATCCCAATCAAATGGAATATATTGTGCACTTCCTAGTGACAACAGGATGCAAGCCTGTCACCTAAGAGCAGCATATTAACCCAACATAAAGACATTGATAGGTCAAGTGGAATAAAAGTATAACGTCTTAGAGAATCAGTTCACTAGTTAATTAGAATAACTCTTAAATAAGACAGATCTTAGTCCAATTAGAGAGGTCAATTAGCCGAAAGCTAAGTGGAATTAATCTTGTGAGAGAGACAAGACAAGCCTCAAATCTGATACCACTGAACCGAATAGAAAAATTCTTTTTTTGTAGTAATGTAGCTTACATTATTATCGAGTAACATAGGCTATATTTTATCCCGTTACGGGAACAAATTCTCCGGGACGCGAAAAACAGGTAGTAAAAATTAAAATCTGATTTTAAGACCGTGTCTAAAATATTTTTAAAACGTGTATAAAATAAAACTAAACTACACGATCACGTCATTCCAAATAATAACAAAATGCAGAATGTTAGCATCTTTATTCACAAAATATTTACATTAATTGAAAATAAAATAAACTTATATATATATACAACTTAAAACTAATATAGGGCATCAAAAAATTGCTCCTCATCGCTGTCACTGGGTAATGTACCCAAAAGACTGGCAGCATTGCCACGTTGGATGGCAATGCTCAACCTCTGTGCGAAATAAAAGCCAGCCTTTGGGTCCCGGGAAGTGTCAACCAGGCGCTGGGAGATATCCCTGGCAAGAAGGTGGGCGCTCGGACCCCACGGCCCTAGAGTTTCAACCCCAAACGGCTCAAACATGTAATTGCCTATAAGGTTACTATATTTGCGCCGCTTGAGGTTCTCTGCTTGTGCAGCGGCGGAGCCAGCATGACATGCAGTTCCGGGAAGGTGAGATGGCGCAAGAGTGTCGACGCATGTCGCGTCCCACACTAAAGTCCTACCCACCTTCCACGGAAATAGCGACATGCCGTCTGGTCTCTTGCCATCGTCGCGTGCCAAGCCATTTGGTTCGAGTACGGCTGGCACGCCGACGGCAACAAGAGCGCGACGGATCACGTCGTTTATGTTGGCATGTCGTGGTATGCGGCCGGCACTCCGGCTGCACGACAGGCCGTGGTGACCGAGGCTGTTGACAGCTTCCCCGCAGTGGCAGCGATGAGGAGAGCAGCATGGAGCACCTAGTCGGAGGCAAACGGCGAGTCTGAAGGTGGTGTCATCAAACATGGTGCCTGTGTTTGAAGACGGAAGTGCAAGAATCCATAGACCCGACTCCCATTCACCCACAGCCAGTAGGCGCGCTCGCTCTGCAGAAGTCATTGACGTATCGATTAAACTTTTCCGTATTACTCTGCAGAGCGGCTCATCCCACTGTCTCTGAGAGGACAGGTTGGCGGGTAAGTCGGTGTTCGGGCATGCGACTTTCCAAGCGTTTAAAGCCTCAGTCAGGCTTGGCACCTCAAAATTGACCAGTGTGGTGGGTAATATTTTCCTGATCAATTTCTCAGTGCCATGGACCGAGGAAATAAAGGCTGGTAAACTTACACTGGAAATTTTACGGACGCCAAGTCCTCCCATACGGATGGGAAGAGTCGCTTGAGACCAAGCTCTGTCGTCCAAGGCCACATTTAAAATGGATGATAGTGTATGTCTTATAATTTCGTCGATTTTGTCCAAAAGGTTGGTGTGCTTCCATAAATGGGAAGCACGCAAGTTATATGTAAGTTTTGGTCCAAAACAGCAGTACCGTATGATGGTGATGGCTGCATGCATATTAATTTTGAGTAGCCTTTCCGAAACATCATTAAAATTTTGAATTTTCTTCTCAATAAAATCCGAAAATGAATCTTCCAGTATAGGCGATCCAAGGAGGCAAAGAGAACTTTGGTCTATCGGTTTAATTTCAGGAGCTATTGTGAGGAAATTTTGAAGAATAGTCTGTCTGTCAGTCGAGTCGGGTATAAAAAGTTCACATAACAAAAAGCAACCAAAACGAAGTCATTACTATAATTCATTTTTAGATTCGGTACAATGCCAGAAAATTGCTGTCTCAATAGTTATTTTGACAATAACGTTCTACATTGCTCTAGGTATGTGTACAAACGTATTATTATGACAAACTTTAGTTTACCAACAGTGAATTCTGAAAGACCAGAGTTACCAACGGTGTAGATACAAGTATAATGATAGAAACACCAAATTAATGACGTTCAACATGCAAATATATTTCAACATCCCAAACGAAGTATATTTACGGAGGTTTTGGTCACAAACAAACAAAAATATTGTCTTAACGCCATGGTCAGATACTGAAAACACAGCGAAATCATGTTTGATTAATACATTTACATACGGAATGATCTCATCGGTTATATAAACTGCGTAAATTAACGTTAAACTAGACATCCTTACAGCGGAGTTAACGTAGGTACAAGTAACTATTTCTGCTTATGATTCAGTGAGGCCAATTTTTTATGGAGATTAAAATTTCAGATTTTACACGCTGAAGTGTTTTCTACCTACTTGAATCATTTATAACGAAGTTGAATTATTCTAAACACCAGCTAGTTTAATGGCTTTAAAGAAGATGGAGCGACAGACCATGTAAAATATACATTTTTTTAAATTCTGTTAACACTTCGGATCTTCAGATATAGTCATTAACCTTCTCGTCAAACGGAACACAAAAATTACAGAACCATAAACGAATATTCAGCAAGTTTTTGTGGTAACAGCAATAGAGCCTTTGTGTTAAAGTTAAAACCTCTAACGAGACCATTTTTTTTGTCTATGGGAGCCGCGACCAGTCCATAGTCAGTCATCTGTGTCCTAAAGCGGCAATGATGATGTAAACCAAAACAATCTGGTGACCTTCGCAGCACGAGGGGCCTCCTCTTTATAATATGCCATTAAATATGCTTTACAATAAAAATTTTCTGCATCTGTTTTTCAAACGTGAGTGTAAAATTGGACGCGTGAAAACAATAATAATACCTACTTGAGACATTGAGGACTCTCGAATTAAAGTAGGATTGATAAGCAATTGCGTTTCAGGTTAATTTATGTTATCAAAGGCATCTTTGTTATCGACATCTTTCATTCCCGATATATAACTTTCTTAGCTTTACAGGAATTTCACCTACTGATTTTTGAAAAACTTAATTTTCTGTAGTATTTGAATCAGGTATGCCTTTATCTAAACTCTAAACCATTTACTTAACTTTATTGGATTTTGGGAGGTTTTCAAAAAACTTCTTTGTCAGTAGCACTTGCATCAGATGACATCACAGGCCTTATTATGAAAACATTTTGAAAAAAGATTGATTTACTCAACTTTGTAGGACTTTCGGAAGTTTTTTGAACACTATTGTTTTTGTACTTGCATCAGATGACATAAGGTTTATTAAGAAAACATGTTGAAAAAAGATTGATTCCCCAGCGTCCCAGGGTCGTTACGAAATCCTCGATGTGGGACGTAAACAGTGGTATGTGGGTTAACATGACTGTTACGTACTAAGTCTGTTTCGATCATAATCGTAATTTTAATCTTGTGTTGCTTCTGTTTTTAGCCAATTGTTTATTTACTTTCTGTTTTGTTTTGTAATATGGTTCCCAATATTCTATCTAACTGTTGTTTTGGTTACTGAAGATAGGAATTTGACGTTATCTGTATGGGACTAATGTGAAATTATATTTCTAGTAAGCTCAATAGATAGAATATTGAAAAAGGCTGTATGAGTATCTGTCATCGAAGATGTGGTGGATTTTTATAACGTATGTTCGAAGGAATTTACAAGTATATTTTTTTCTACTATTGTGTAGACTGGATAATGGGCAGCAGATGCTATTTCATGAATATTTATTTTCATACTATGGTTGATGTTTCAACGATGTAAATTGCTCGAATTTAGCAACTGGTTTCCGTTTTTAATGTCAAAAAAAAAAAGAAAATTATATACCATCCTCTTTCCCGGGCTTGATGCACTGTAAACACGACACTAACTTTTTCTTTTTCACTTTTTTAACATCATTTGACTTCCCATTAGCCAAGTCTTTCTTCACATCCTTCTTCGTTTTACTTTTTGTTTGTTTTACGACACCCATTTTTTTTCACGAGCGTGGAAAGCGCGGGCTTTCCGTATTCTTTTTTTGAAAGGCGCGCGATACAGATGCGCGTTCGGAAACTAGTGCGAGACTAGCAACGGTAACTGCATGCGCGTGCGGGCAAGGAAACACTGGCAGCCGACAAACAGCCGGGCTGATCGCAGCACGCGCCACGCAGCAGTCGCTACTGTGAAGAGGTGCGCCGCGATCACGCCCGCCAAACCGACCATCCCAATTGGGAATCAAGGCCAATACATGGATTAATATTCCGTCTCTAGCTACTTCCTAAATATAATGTTAATTTCTTCCAATTAATATTTCGACTGTGTCTTTAATGTGAAATTATACTGACAGTTAAAACTATTATAAAAAAAAATCATTAGCATGTTTTTCTAAGCACTTGAGAATAGGGCGTTCAATGAGTGGTCAGAGTATCGGAATGTGCCTAAAATAGCCCTTAATCAGTTTTTATGTTGTAAAGTATTAGTTCAAAGAATCTATATTTGTATTCGTAACGTTGGGCAATCGATAGTTTTTCCTAGGGAGGTGGCTACGTAATTATAGCGTTGCTTTTGTATCAAGGGCGATATTATCTACCGTAGCTACCTATAGCAGCTATATAGAGGTGTAGGAAACTATGAAAGTCTAGGGGATGGTGTATCGTGACTAACCACAATTATGTGCCAACTGGTATTGTTATGTAGTAATATTAATTTGAACACATTTCGAGGCGAAGTCGTTCATTTGCACCTAGGTGTTCAAGTTCAACTAAGTTAAGACTTGAATAACATGACATTTAAATGTGTTGAGACAACAATCAAAATAATGTGTGTTCTCTATTTTGTTTTTAGAGTTCCTTAAAGTGTCTAGCAAACTTAAAAATGTCTTAGTATAGATCGCTTCGTAGGCACAGGATTTTCTTAACATCTTTTTGAAGGAGGCCCCTGCTAAAAACGTTTGCATACATCTTTACAAGTTTTCATTCTTATAGTTTTCTCAAAATATGCAGTAACGTAGTTTAAATGAATACAACTTCTACAACCTTTCACCCATATAAAAAAATCTGATAACTGCTGACTACAGAAAATCTCTCAAAATGGAACCCACTTACTCGTAATCCGACTCACACTTGGCTTTTATAATTTATTCCAACATTGAAACGTGGATGTATTTACGAACAATTGTAACAAAAATACGTAAACCATATGATTATGGTGTAACATATTATTAGTTAGACATACTTTTCAAGGGCACGAGTGTTTGGTAGTTGGTGAACGGAAGTACTGAAAAGATTTTGTGTATTCGTAATAATATGTAAGAGCCCTGTATATTCAACTAGCTAACGCACATGGATTTGAGTGCGTCCCGTAGGAACTACTTCATGCATACGGTTGAAACGCTTAGCCTTCCTCGATAAACGGTTATCGAAAACTGAAACATTCTTCAAATCAGACCAAACATTTTTTTTGCTCTGAAGTTTTGTTAGGTCTGATTGTCATAACATTTTTAGTTTATTTATTTATTTAGTGCCAATACATACTTTGTATATAAATGCAACTTTAAAGTAATGCACGCGAAGCTATGGCTATAGAATTCAACATCTCTCATTTTCTATGTCAATATTTTCCTACTTGATCTGCAAAAAACAGTATTTGCAAACACACCCACGCGACATAGAAATGCGTGGTAGGAGAAAAACAAGAGAAAAACCAAGGAAATCTTTGCATTTGTCATCTTGCAAGTCTGCTTAACATTCACGTTTGTTTTATTATGCTAATAGAGGATATTGCGTGCCTTCGTTCTCATACATAATAATGCTAAGACGCCTTTCAGACGAGAACTTCACCGCGCGTTTTACTTAGCAATCTTTTGAATGAATCTACAGGTATTAAATATAATATTCTATACTACTAAATTAAGAGGAAACTTGGTTTTGTTTGTATCCAAAACGCTGAGAAACTACAAATTTAAAAAAAATATATTTCTGTTAGGAAGCTACATGTTATCCCTGACTAACATAGGCTATAATTTATCCGAGTACGGGTAATAGTTCCAACGGGACACGACCAAAACTGCGGAAAACCAGCTATTCTTTATATGGTTTAAATAGGTACAACAGCTTTCAAAAATATAGAGGCCCTGAACCTGATTCTAAATAAAAAAAGGGAGCGAAACTTCAATGTCACACAGGAAAAGGATGACCACAATGACATGCTCCTACGCACTGCTGATTCTAACATGACCGCTCATGATTACGTCAGTTTTTTAAAAAGATTCAAGTACTTTAATAGGCATATATTCAGAACACCTGACTCAAACAGAGGATTCAAAAATAGATGAAAAACTAATTCGTTTGTTGCAAAGGCGTCTCCGAGAAATACAAATTGGTCGATGTGCAATACTTTTTCTAATGAAAAAAAGACATAAAGAGCAACGAAAAAATAACACCCCGTTTGAGTATCTCCTCCTTTACGGAAGTCGGTTATCAACAGTAGAATGTAAACTAATGTAGAGTTGTCACTAAACCTTAAACTGGCCAATTTTGTGAGCAAATCTTACGCACCACAAACGCCAGTCTATAACTACCCTAACATCAGAGAGAACATAGACGATGCAAATCCCACTCTCATCAGACAGGACAGTGCGTAGGCGCACGTTTAAAAGCATATTTGTCACGGTCACTTTAAGTCTGCTATGTAGTTCCGCACTCAATGTCATGGTTAGATACAGTCAGCGGTCATTAATGCAACTTGCCACTGTTTTTATTTAGCCGTATAATAAAATCAGTATTACCTATGGAGAACTAAATGACTAATGGAGATTCTCTTCAGAAAGTAGCACGCCAAAATGCAGGTGTTCGGAACGTTAAAAGGTCCGCCCTTATGCGCTTTCTTAGGAACCTGCCCATTATTTTCAAAATAATGAGACCAATCTTTGACCAGTTGGATTTGATTTATCAAGTAACCCGAACGCCTCGTTAATTCAAGTAACTGATTGTTTTGATCACCCCTACCGTACGTTACTTGACCTACCAGAAGGCATGACCTACCTTCATAATGGAATCTCCGCTTATTCCTTCTCCGTGGTATTACCGATGAATCCATACAGTCAATGTATTACACTACAAAATTGCGAAGGTTGTTACACCATTAATACCGACTTTACACTGATTCGTGCCCCTGGGCAGATGACGTCATCATACATCATTGGTACTACTATGTTTGCTTTATTATGTTTATATTTGTTAGAGCAAGGACGTTGGGCGTAATATGGGAGATTTTAATTTGGGATGTTGCGTTTTGTAATGTTTGTGTTTGTACGAATGGGACTTTAGAGCAGGTCAGTGGGTCTAGGAGCAATTCAGTTCCCGAGTCTTTTCCCAACTATGTTGAGGTCGGCTTCCAGTCTGACTGATGCAGCTGAGTACCAGTGTTTTAGAAGGAGCGACTGACTGTCTGGCCTCCTCAATCCAGTTACATGGGCAACCCAATAGGCCTCGATAAGAGTGGTTGTTAGACTTACTGGCTTCTGACTACCCTTAATGACTGCCAAAGATGTTCAACTGGGTCCAGGAGCATTTACTACACATGAGGGTGTGATGTCATGATTTGTCATGTTCCACCTACTTAGTACATTATGAAGATTATTAAATTGGCGTTCTCTTTAGAACGCATTAGGTATTTTTCTACGCAGTATCTCAAGCAAGTGGAAGAGTAGTGATTTTGAACATTTTTATCTGGCTTTTCCCCAACTATATTGGGGTCAGCTTATATATTAATTTTCACCGCATATTTTTATCAATTTACGGTAATAAAGGATGTCATGAATCTCACGTCTTCTCTCAAGGTCTGGAGTGAGTGGTATTTATTGAAATGTCAAGATATTTAATTAAAAACTACGGATGCACTTGAATTGATTTCTGAATACATATGACATACATAAACACTTGGTTTATTCATTTATATAACCTGTTCATTATTTTAATGTTTGTCTTGTACTTTTAACCTTTATCTAATAAAGGCTTGCGTCAATACTAATAATGAATAATTCTAAATGTGTACATACATACAAAATGTTTTATGAAGTGACTATTTTTAATGGCTATAAGTCATTAAAATCATTAAATATAGCGTCACCATAGTAGCTATTTCTGGATGTATGTATGTAGGTATCGATTTGATTTCTTCAAGGAAATCTTAACTAAGTGGCTTGCTTTGTTAAATAGTTATATTGGCAATCATATATTCTAAGGATAACAAACCCCCCTTTCTTTAAGGGGCTATGTTGAATAAGAATTTGTGCTAAAACCTTACATCATCATCTCCCGAGCCTTTTCCAAACTATGTTGGGGTCCGCTTCCAGTCTAACTGGATGCAGCTAAGTACCAGTGTTTTACAAGGAGCGATTGGCTCTCTCAACCCCAGCAAACCAGTGACATGGGAAGCACAATATATTAGTCCATCTATCAAGTCATTTCAGAACTAGATTTAAAATTCTCAGATACTGAGGTCGGATAATCATGATCATAATAAAATTATTATCACGTTGCTACAACCTTTTAATGATTACAAAACTATGACTGCTTCTGACTCATATGGCTAACAATAACATATTCGTCATAGTACCAAGCACGTAATACGTAATATACTTGATAGAGGGCGCCAGTAGTAGGTTGCGTTAAAAATATCTGCGCAACTTAAGAGGCTGATAGCACTCAAAACAAAATACGTACGAAAGAGAAGCTTGATGACGGGACATTCGTAACGTAATATAAATTAATAGCTTTAAAATGAGTTAAGTAGGCAAAAATAAAACTCAACTACCTAAGTTCTGTATTTACATATGGATATGTTAATGTTACAACTTTTATCAATGTACGTTGATAAGTAATACAGATATTTTTGTTGGAAGACCATTTTAAGAGGTAACTTTACAATTTTTTTGAAACGAGAAAACTTTTGGAGAACGTGTTTTTTTAACAGGGTTCTCAGAAATATGTTCAAGATTCATATATATTTTTTTCACTGTCAAAAACTGAACATTTGGCAATAAAAATGTTTGAGACAAGCCAATTTGGGTGTAGTCAGCGCCTTAAAATATTATCGCTACTGAGTGCTATTATGAAACAAAATTAGTAGTTTTCAACATTGTTGTTAAAAGATTAAGGTTTATTAATAGACGTTGGTTAGGTGAGAAGTAATGATTTTCCGTGTGCTATTAAGGGCTTGAGTTACTCATACATTTTGACCTATATTTGTGGCTGTTCTTACTTTTACACGTACCTAGATACAGGTGCAGAAACTGCTTTTCAAAAAAAACTTCATGTATTAGATTGTGTTCCTTTTAAGTTTTATAAACTCTTTACCCTAGGACCAAACACTTATTTCTGTCTAAAAGCTCTAATTTGTAACGAGTTGTAGAATACTTATTAATCCTTAAGGTTAATAATGAAGCATTTTACATAGAACAGAAATAATGAAACATAAATATTTTCCGGAATGCTTCTGTAGCTGCAATACATACATGCGCGCGCCGCAACAGCGGGCGCCCCACTGAAAGTCTCGCGCGCCAAGCTACCCATATTTATAACGTTTCGTTCGAGCGCTCTCATTGGCCAGCGCGGATCGCGATAGATTCGCGCCCTACACTACGAAATCATTGTAATAGCATTTAAATAGGCAGGCATTTTAGTAAAATATATTCATTCTTACCTCGACTGTGGAGTTTGATTTATCTTACACCTATCAGCGCTACACTTCTATATCTCTGTTGTGACAAGTAGCGCCATCTATCTCGCGGAGCCAGAACTAAAAACCATGTTTCAAAGTGCATATTTTTAGTTAAAAATATTTTTTACATTAAAAAAATATACATACTTCAAACTCAACTCTTTTACAATGCCGACAAACATGTATTCTTTGAAACTTTGTGACTAGTTTGCAAAGCTGTCATTAGGGGGCGCTGTTAGACGTTGAACAATTATAAATTACTTATACTTCATCCAAGAACGTAAATAGGTAGATTTCATTATAAAACTAGATTTGATGATAGTGCGTTCTGAGCTTGAACCTATAGTGAGAACTTATCAAGAACTTTATTGTTTTTTTAACATTTTAAAAACAACAGAAATAATTTTACCTTCTATAACCAAACTTCTATAACACTCACCTGGTTTTACCAGGCACTATAGTTAAGTGTTTTACCTAAATAGCATGTAGTACCTAATTACTTTTAGACGTCATACTAATGGCGTCTTTGATAGGGAAAACATGGCATAGAAGCATAAACAGGAAAACTATAAATATGTTGTGGATATCAATTAATATGCAAATAGGTAAGACTGAAGGGGATTCTGAAAGGACAATAATGTTGCCTGAGGTTGTGGTAGAAAGTAGTGAAGTTAATTATTGTTTTATTTTCTATTGTATATTAGTCGTGAGTTTACCTAAGAACATTTTCTTTAGATGATATTGTAAAATTATAGATTGTGAATAGTTGTTTATATTTTAAATAATCAGACTTAAAAATCTTATCGTGTTTTTGTGTTATAGAGATGGTAAAGGTAACCTAGGTCAAGCGAATTAACATACTAGTAGCGCCATCTATCGATAAAATACGACAACGAATGTTTGCTTCTAATATTTTAGTGAGAAAATCATATATTTTCCATATTCACAAAAATAAAGGAGTGCTCTGATTAATATTTCTTGGAAGGTTCTCTGTTCAACCGTAATGAAATATTGATGCTGTATGGGCATAAGCGTAAGAGATTTGGATTACAGAACTAATAAACGAAACTCCAATTCCTAACCAAAAAAAAAAATACTTAACTCTATTAATTTATCAAATCTCTATTAATTTATTTATTTATAAATCGATCGTAATTTAACTGCAATATAGGCTACACTTACAAATTACAAGTAACATAATAATAACAGTATAAAATGCGTATATTTTGTATCACAATCGGCGATGAGCTCATCATCTGGCGACCTTCCAGGTGCTCTTCAAGCGTGATGTTTATAAGGAGATGCGCTTGACGGCCGGCAGATGGCGCGCAAGCTCGTAAATAAAAATTTAAAGAAAGTGTTTGGTGTTATTTTTTGTTTGAATAATTTTGGCTGGCAAAGGACACAAATAGGGTGGAAAAGTATATTACAAGCTGAAGAATTTCTTTAGTTCGATTTGAAAACTTCTTTTAGTGTTTGATATCCCATTTATCCAGGAAGACTATCCCAATCAATGTGTGGTGGTGAAACTCTTGTCGGAAGTTTTTTATAGCTAGTACATAAAAAGTTTATTATCAAAGATAGAAATGAAGATTTGAATATCCCATTTTCTGAAACTATGTTCTATATATTATTTTTAGTTTAACTTACATAGTACTGTCTGTGGGCAGATATTAAATAGAATAGTTCGGCAGGTACTCGTGTTATGCTTATTATATTTATGCGAATTTGGTAAACGATAGGTCAACGCCCAACTTAATCTAAATTGTAGGTGTACAAAGGTACACCTCCTACACTTTATTTATTTATTCATTAAGTTGCTCTGGTAGCTTAATACACCTTCTAATCACCAAAATCTAAATTTAAACGTCGTTTAACAAGACTGAAACATGGATAGACTAAAACAGTTTTTTTCGTAATTTTCACGTATCTACATGTGTATGGTTTTCGTTCCCAAATAATAAAAAAACAACTTAGATGGAATTTCGGTTCAATACAATAAACCGACTGAAATCGTTTTTTTACTAAAATAAGAATATCAATAAGAAGACATCAGGTTTTCCGCTCTTTCTCACACAGTTTCCATAGGGTGAGTTGAGCCATTTAACCACCACCCATGTACTTTTTATTTACCACCCATTTTAGCCGAATCAACGATTTAACAACTGAAAATGGTTCAGTTATCGTTATAGGTAACTCATCCTTAGGAAACTTGGCTATACCTATATAGAAGAGCGGGAGACCCAATGTCAATGAGTGTCTTTGCAACCCACCGCAAGTATTTTCCATACGTTATATACCTATGTAAATTTATGTATTCCATATAAGGTTGTATATCACACATTTATCAATCCCCGCTCTAATTGGAAAGCCACCCAGTGGGGACATAGCACACAGGTGTTTGCCTAAGATAAGCCGTCGCGTGCTTTTTGGAGTATTTTATTAAAAATGCATCTAGATATAGACGCGATAGTGCGGATCGGCTTGACAGAACGTACGTCATTTAGTAATCTGATTATCAGACATACATAAACCTTACTCATTGTTTTACCTTTTGGTGAAAATCGCGTGAAAAATTGTGCAGTAGTTTTTGAGTTGGTCGCGCAAACAGACGCAGTAGCACTTCGGTTTAATAGCAATTGCGTTTTAAGGAGCTTTTATAGATCCGCTATCATTGTAAGCTTTACGCATTGGATACATGCTTCTTATTAGTTTCAAATAGAGCGGTGGAACCTATCATATAAAACAACATTAAATAAAACGATTACAATATACAGCTCACAGCTAACAGACATTACCAAATCATTTTTTGTTGACAGCAATTCAGACAGTTTTTACAAAGCTTTGCCTAGCTATGAATCATACAGAAAAAAATGTACCACAGCCGCCATTATGACCAAACAGATGATTAACTATTGAGAGGAAAAAATGTTCTCTATTACGATAATTACGTGAGCAATTTTGTTAGCTTCACACCGAAGCGAGTCAACAGAGCATAGGATTCGATGAAAACGTATATGAAATTCAAATAAGGTAATTAAGACACACTGCAAACTTTTAGTCGGCCGATAGTTTGTTTGGGCTCATAAATCAGTATGAAGATGAATGGTAGTACGCACATTACAAAGATCAGGTATTTAATCGGTATCAGACCGACCAAAAACTATGATTGAATTCACGATTTTCTTTTTTTTTGCAATCATCGGGCAACTGTCAGCCGACTGTTTAGTCTGCAGTGTGTAGATACTCTTAACCGTATTTAAGACGAGCTTTCAGTTAAGAACATGTTGTTAAGAGGTTGTTATGGGTACAAGGAATATATTATTAGTTGAATATTTAATGGTAACTGAAATAGATTGAAAGGAGGCTTAAATTTGAGAATGTGTTACTAAGGGGCAAAGTAGGTGTGTATATTAAAAGGAGAGACAGTTAGCCCTCCCCTTGAAAAGGATGGAACACATAATATTGGTCAAGGCACATACTTGACCACATAAGTGGTCTAATAAAGAACAAGATAGGTTTTAGTCAGTACTAGTCTGAAACTCCCTCATGATGATAACCCACAGCGAGAGGGTCATTGGATGATTTCCAATAAAAAAAGGGCAAAGTAGGACAGTCCACATTCAACAACAAACAAACTCAGTAAATAAAGCTTTTAAAGATAATCAATTCTACGCATACCGTTTTTAAGATAACGCAAAGCTTAAAAATGTAACTACAAAAAACCAGTATTCCTTAATCAGTGGTGTTCAAATGGCGATCGTGTCATGTATATTGTCACTCAACCGCATCAAACCAGCTTAGAAGCCGACCCCGACCCACATAGGAAAAGGCTAGCCTGATGTTTAATTCAAAGCCTGAATCGCGGCAAACGATTGATAAAATTGGCAACGAGAATACATTCATTGAAAACAGAGAACAAAGCGATACTTATTACATTGAAAGTGAAAACTATGACAATAATGGAGTGAACACACAAGTAAATAACGTTATTGATGAAAAAAACGCAGATGATTCAATTGTTACAACGCCCTAGAAAACTGCAGACCTCGTATAGCAACCATATGAGAATAATGAGTGCAATTTTCTAGCGCAGTCTACGCCGATAGAATGCTGTCGCCTGCACAGATTAAAGGAATACCGATAAGGTTTCCTTAACCAACTACATATGTATAGAAACAAAGGAATATATCTGTTTGTACGTTTCGAATTTTCTACGCTTAATATTCATGATGCACTCAACCAACTGTTTGGTTGAGTCATCAATGCCAAGCCTAGTTCTGTGGTTATTTGTTAACCGTTTGTAAATTATCTTCCTATTGTACCTTCCGTATTTATATTTACAAATATCAGTTTATTCACGATCGTAGTTATTTTAATGATTGTTTAATTTAAAACAAGCGGAAATGAAAGAACATCATCATGATTCGCAATCAAATGGCGAGGTCGGATTCATTAGTAGTAGATTTTACACATAGCAAAGAAAATAATTGCCACAGTATTGTAGGATCTTGTTAAAATGGGATATCTAACCATATTATACAGAATAAGAAAATTTCGAACCCCACAAAAATCTAAAATCAAAGCATCATTAACTTTATCATAAGCAATACATTTAAGAATAATAATACATAAGTTATTAGAGCCTAAACAGAGGATTAAATCGGGCAGAAAACCTCGATAACAGTAAACTAAAAATAACTTAAAACGATATTTATACTTGAGCGGGCAACGGGTATGGTAATTTCAAAGCCGCACTGGATACTGCCAGATATGATATTCATTTTATAAAGGTACTCTTGACTACGATGTTAGAAAAGAGAAATTTAGAAAATGGGTTTTCATTGACAGATTATAGCAAGTTTGAGTGATGATCGCTGTTGGCAGTGCATTAGTTAATGCCTTCAGAAATTCCTTTCTCAGTAGCAAACTGGTAAGACCAACCTTTATCTTCTAACTCAATCGTCAATCATAACAGGCGTAATCTGTCGAAGCCTAATTAGAAAAAAAACCGGTCAAATTCTAGTAGGACTCACATATACGAGGTACAGAAACAATGCGTACAAAATATTCATCAAACGAAAAGATAGACGAACAAAAAAGTGATATATTAAGGGTTCCGCTTAGAGGTCTGGAACCTCAAAAAAACTGTCGAGTTCAAAAATAAACCCTCAGTAGGCTTTTCACAGATATTTTTGTTGAACTGAATCGATTATTTAAAATGCCATTAGGTTATCGATACGCTAAAAATACGTAGGTGTTGCAAATTTAACTATGTGGGATAGACTGGTATTTCTATTTTGCATTGCTTAAGGACTTGTTTTTGGGAATTTGCACCGGATATTGCGGACATATTTCTAACATTAAGTACATATTAACAGGAATTTCTCTATAGCACCATTAGGTTTTTTAAACAGTCTTCATGGGAATCTACGCTTCTAATGTTTTGAATTACTACCGGATTCTTGTTGGCAGTTCGAAAGCATATTCGTGCTCTGTTAAAGGCGTCCAATTTTTACCTGCATGAGAACCCATATTGAGATTTCGTAATTTTGTGACCCTTAACGACAGCTTGAGAAGCCAGAATTTTTGTTATAACACAGTTTTTAGCGATTGCTCTACAAACTATATCCTAGAGCTTGAGTTATTTTTGCTATCATATCACATCCAACTCTATTCTACGTTTCAAGTACAACCTACATAGGAAACTGGTTCCTATACACGAGATAACTCATACACACGAACGGAGGTCAATTTAGACGTATTACATCATTCCGTAGCTATGATAACCATAGCCGTTAAGTGAAGGCCGATATTTTTACCAAGCTGGTGATTGATACACCCGTGCATCGGAGAGCACGTAAATGTCGGTCCTGCGCCCGATCTCTCTCCGGTCGTTATTACCGTCCCATCGGGCTATGAGAGTTAAGGAATAGTGAGTGCACCTGTGTCTGCGCAAATGCTCGTGCACTATAATATGTCCTGCGTAGTTGGCTAATCTCCTTACATGAGAACAGCCGCCGTAGTCGATAATCGGCTAGGAGGACATCATCATCATTTTTACCAAGCCATAACTCTAATGTTACCTTTTCTTATGAACTTGCTTCACTTATAAGCATATATTTGACACCATCATTGTTTCGTATGGAGTATGGAGCAAGCAAATTTTATGGAAGAGGAAACACAAATAGTTGATTTATTATTTATTTTTGAACATTATGATGTATTAGGAAACCCATGGAATTGATTTTATGAGGAAAATAAAATTGGTCATAACCACATTTTGTGCAATTAAATCTCGTACGGTAACAAATCAAATCATTGCTGGTATTGTTAATTTGAAATAATATCGACTTACTTATTTAAATGGTATTATTTATATCTAGATTTAATAACGTTACTATAGTACAAATTATATCTGTATTATAAAGTATATTATAAGGTAATACTTTCTGATATTACAAACTGTTTTCTCACAAAAATAAATACTATTTTCTAGATTCCGTTCGTTCAAGGTCGATCTCGACTCTCGCAAAGTTTTTAGGTAAACACTTTTCTTGTTAGATCTAGACTAGAATTTGTTTACTTTAAATAATCTTATACCTATGTGTGAACACAAATATATTTAGCTTTGCACAGCTAATTAAATATTAGTAGGTAAAGGAAAACACGTTAATAACAGCGTAATAAGCATAACTGTTGACTCGGGGCGTGACAAATACTTAGGCATAAGATTTTTATGTTCAATAAATATACTTATGATAACTTTAATATAATTTGTAACTAGTTCTGAATTAGTTCTTGTTTCCACTAATATGTTATACTTAAATATATGTTCTAAACAAAAGCTGAACATAGTTTATCTGTTTAAACAAACGACGCGTGTTATCGGCTAGCGTAGCTAACAGATTAATTAAACAAAAAGTACGCATCTGTCGCTAAAATAACCTTCGTGTCGAGTAAAACTGTAGTTTCAGCAACAAGTTTAATAATAGTAAAATGTTGGCTTTCCGCCACAAACGGTGCAACAGTGAAAATTCAACTATCAAAAGGATCATGATTTTCAAGTACCTATATGTAATTTGACGTACCTGTAATCGGCTAATTATCGTATCACTAACACTTTCTTCACAGAACTCACTGTTTGCTTAGAACACGAAACAAAGGAAGCATACAGTTCAGTTACATCATCGAATATTCGCGGAAATTATTAACTGTTTGGTACACTTACACTTTGAACACTTCAATTAGCATAAACACTCGAAATTTGGCGAAAAACTTTTTGTCGGCGAAGTTTGTGTGTGCGGGAGTAGTGATGTCCTCGATATGAATGGATTAAGTTGATTCGTTAATTGAATGTTGTAGTGTTGTGCCGTGATAAGCGTCGGGAGGTCGCGCTGAGACTGCCCGCTCGCTGTATTGTATCATTCAGGCCGGCTCACGTGCGTTTGCATGCAAAAAACAGACAGCCGGCAACTCTCACAAACTACACTATTCCTACGTAAATTTCTCGATCATGACTGGGTATAAGGGTATTTTGGGATGAATCTAATTCTGGGTGCAACACATTAATAATTTCTTAGTTGGAACTCCTACGGATTAGGGTAACAACACGTTTGGACTTAGTGATAGAGCAAACAAGTGTAGAGGCAGGAAAATAATAAAAAATACAAGTTTAATAGATAAGTCACGTACGAAACTAGTCATATCTTCTAGTTTCTGAAGAATACTAGGTAACCTTGAAATTAATGACCCTAAACATAATGATGTTGAAATAAGTGCTATTGAGCTAAATAATCCATAATCCGATGGTATTCTATTTCTACGAGACAATGATGGGAAAGTTTTCGATTCGCACGGGAAAGGGGAACGTAAAATCAGGTATGATTATGTCTATGGTGTAAAAAACATCGAAAATTATAGGCTTCAAAGTATTCGATGATGTAGTATGATGTGATGACGTCATGCCGCGATATTTAGCGAGCAGTTATTCATTGATACACGTGTTGTAGTATTTCCGTAGAATGATCTAACAACCTTTAATTCATGGAAACTTATTCTTAAATAACAACTGAAGTGATGTCGTAAAGATGTTGTTTTTAGATGGCATCAGTTAATGAAATGTTTCGCTAAATATTAGACAGAGACCAAATTACCATACCAAATTCTCGTATAATTGCAAAACAAATAAATTCACTGAAGTCTTCAAATAATAATAAACAGAAAAGTACATTTGTTTAACAAATGAACACAGAAAAAAAATACACAACAATAACAGACTCTACCAAAAACAAAAACATTACAGTTTTCAAAAAAAAGTCCTTCACCCCGTAATAGGACATTCTCAAAATAACCCATAGGAGAGTAATTTTCATAAATAATCCGGAGATGCCGTTTCCACGGGCGTTAGAATGTGAAAACAATGGCATATCGCCAAGTTAGCCATGACGTGAAACGAACCACCATAGTACTTCGATAGCCACAGCTATTCGGGTATTCTTAAAACGAATAAAAGCCGGATATTTCTTCTTCATTCTCCACTCAGAGTTAGATTTATGATCCGGTATTTGAACAACAGTTTTATTTTCGGAAGACCAAAACATGTCTGTTACAGCCTTTTTATTGTCCCACTGCTGGGCTGCGGCCTCCTGTCACACGGAGAAGGATTGAGCATTAATCACCACCTTGCTCAATGCGGGTTGGTGATTTCAGACTATATCGTCCAGGTTTCCTCAAGATGTTTTATCGAGGTAAAAACCAACATCTTTCAAATATCAAAAGTAGCTTTTAGCCTTCATGGGTTAATACTGAAAACAATTTTCTAATCGGACAAGTGGATGATATTAACGAGTTAAAAGCAAACAAACAAACTCTTCTGCTTCATAATATTGACTTTACCTAAGTGATTAAGACTTAAGATGCATGAATGACAAATAACAATCTTGAGAAGGATCGTCAAGTACTAAAGGGATAGTAAATATTTATGTTCGGGCGTGTTAATCACCGAGTAAATCAGTGTTAGTCATAAAGTTAATCTTAGATGATGAGATTAATATATATTTGTCATCATCATCATCATCATAAAGAGTAAATCTCTCACCCTTAGCTTATGGATTTTTCAAACCGATAGTTCTATGATTATACTTTTAAGCCAGAAAAAACCTGAATACACCAAGACCTGTGACCAGTATTTTTTTTTAAGACGGGTCTATGCTAGACGAACCGAGCACGAGCAAAGCATAAGCGGAGCCGTTTTCGGCTTGTCGTTAGCGGCGTCAAGTGTGGACGAACTAGGAACCTACAACGATCACTGTTAGCAAATCCCTTTGTGTTCGTCAAAAACCGACAACAGGCGGAACGCAACCGAGCACGAACGAAATGCTCGCAGCGGGCTCGTTAGAGGCTTGTAAATTGGTCCACACTAGACGAATTGTGTTCGGCTCGTGATCCGCTCGCGCTCGGCTCCCCTAGCGTAGACGCAGCTTTATTATATTTTCATTTAATTGACAAATGACACAATTAGTTTGAGAAAGAAAGTGTCACTAGTACAAGTAAAGACATAATTTTTGCGCAGCCAAGAGTCAAGGTTAACAAAACACACGCCGTGTAATTCATGGTCCAAGAATTGACGGGCATAGCTGAAATCGTTTTGAAAACACACCGAAATAAATGAATGAGTCATTCATACATTCCTGATTCGCTGTAATTATCCAATTGAACTATTGTTTCAAGGAATTTAACACGGAAGTGTTGAAATAAATAAGATATAGAAAATGATGATTAATGGCATAATAATAGTTATTTGTTTATTTTTTGGGGCTTTTTTGAATCTTCCCGTATTCACGGGACACAACAAAGGCAGACAAAATAAACGTTACTGTTACTGTAGATTCAAAATCTTATGAGATTGTCCTGGACAGAGAATGGAAGGAGAAATGCTGTGCCCAACCCAAATAAAACTTGAGGTACCTAGACATGATGATAGAGCCTCTTCTTCCTCTGAGCCTTTTTCCCAAACTATGTTGGGGTCGGCTTCCAGTCATGATGATAGAGCAGTACTGTGAAATTTAGGCTAACAAGACTATAATACCATGCCTATTTAGCATTCACTTTTATATAATACTAGAGTAAAATTAGCATCAGTTATCAGTCCAAAAAGCAATCGTGTCCCAACCTTTAGTGGGTCGTGTGTCAAGGCGTCAAACGAACGATGTTGCTCAATCAGAATACTAGATCAACAAAGCATATTAATAAATTGGACGAGTATAATTAGGTTATTTTTGTTTATGTCAATGTACGGAGTTGAAATGGATTATTGGAGTTTGGAAGAAGAATGTAATAATCATCCTGAGATGGAGGTTGTTCTTAATGAATTCAAACAATTCAGGCATTAAGATAGAAAAATTGGGGTCAGATATGAAATTGGCGAAAATCTCACATATAGGAGTTTCTGTCTGCAACATTGAATTGAACCAGAAAAAAATATTAAGGTACAGCCTTTTCTCCACTTGGAAATTTCAAAAACCAAATTTGAAGAACAATCAAATTCTTGAACTGCATGCACCATGCTATATGGTACTGACTCTTTGGAATGACAAGAGCCCTCAAAAGCCTATGCAAACAATACAAGTTTGTTTAATGCTTATTGCGACGTTTGCAAAATCTACAAAGATCTGATGAACAAACTTATCTCATATGAACCAACAGCAAGCAACAAGTGAGTGCAAACTTCGAAGAAAGTCCGAACTTGGCACGTGTTTCAGTCATAAAGTCTAACATGTCTGCAGACTGCAGTAAAGCTAGAAGGAAGTGGATGTGCTATGTAGGCGGGATCCGGGTTTAGTTCAGCTGTACTGAATTGTTATTGTATGGGAAGATATTTATTGGGAGTTGTATGTTACTGTCCCTTTGGTAGGTGGCTAGGTGTAAATAGATCTTCATAGACCAGGCGATTTTCTTATTATTTCCAAAGTTTAACTGCTGGTCGGGAAAGCAAAGCATTCTAAACCCACCTGGGTCAAGTTAACCGGCAACCAACATAACTTTGAAAATTGAGTCACCTTCAATTTTTAAAGTTCAGTTAGTAAACAGGTGTTTTTGGAAAAACTAATGTTTTTTTTTAAATAACTGTCGTCATCGGCGAACTTGGCCCTACGAGCCAGGTGGGATTAGAAAGAATGTTGAATGAAACTTGCCGAGTAGCAGTTTCAAGTTGGTCAGAAACTTAAGATAATCACGCTGTAAAAATCAAATATTATGGTTTAACTGGATCCCTATACAACAATATGTCAACCTTCAGAGGGCGTACCAATCACACAAATCATGATTCAAATAAAAATCAACGACAATAATGCACTTGCACACAAAGCACCCAGTACATATAAGCAGAGAAGTTATAAATGGATGGAACTGGTTCCCAGAGCCTGGCACACTGACTTGTGTCAGCCATTGTACATTGATTAGATAACGATTGTGCCCAGATGCGCACGGGCATACACGAGAGCTAAATTGATTGAGTGTGACCATGTTTTTGGAGTTTTCGGGGACTGTGGAATTTTTTCAAGGTCAAGGTTTTGTTTTGAGAATTAATTTCGACATACAGTTGTGTTTCTAAAGGGGATATTGCAAAAGTTTAGATGCCTATCAAGTATGAGTTTGGGTTGAATCTCTTTTAGTATAAGAGAAAAAAATACTGAAGTTTTACATTGATAAATCTCATTTTTTAGGTAGCCGTGCAGTACTAGTCTGGTATATCAAGTTTGGCATTGGGGGAAGCATCCACTTATGAAACAAGATAGTGACAATAAGTGGCATAAATAATTGCATACATTTCTACAATGCTTCAGCTATCTAATCGTAATTGCATTAGGTACGTAGATGATTTATCAGATGGCTTAGATATTGGGCACTCATCCAAGTAGCCTATACTTACTAAACTAGTGTTTCTTTGCAAATTCAAACTATTATATCTTTACTTGTTGTATTCTAGGTATGCAAAAACCTAAACACTATTGTTGACAGATAGATATCTACAGAAATTATGTATCATTTTGTGGATTCCCGACTTGAGCGAGGGTATGAGTATTGGGATTCCTGTCTGAATTTGAATACATATGTATATGTATATGACTATTGAATGTGACCAATTGCGAGCAATAAGCTTGTAGTCATAGCATTAACCGAATTGTGCGTGTATCAAGAAAATTTCTCCTTATAGTTTTAATAACAAAATATGTATGTAGTTATCTGTTCCAGAAACCAGGTGTTTTCTTCGCCAGTATTTTAGAGTTTACGCTCCAAATACCACAAAATATTCTCCATTACAAATCATTACTACTAAACTGACATTTAGAACGCTCATATAATGCTAAAACGTTTATATGACAATACGACACAGGTTCTAAAACTGTAATATAATTTTATGTGTCTGGCGCAATGAGCTTTATTTTCAATTTAGCTAAAATATAATAGGTGTTTACCACGGCTCCGTCCGGGTCCCCTGAGAATTAATTCCCGCATCCAGTTAAATAATACCCATGCCCATGTTATTTTTGCGACTCTAGCTAGATAATGTACTACTACTACTATGTGTGTACTAGATTGCTTTGAATTGGTTCAGTAGTATTAACATGCAAGCGCGACAAACAGAGAGTAACTTTCGCATTTAGAATATTAGTAAGGATTCCACATTTTTATGGGTGCCTAACATTTTTCAGATTGATGTCAGGGGGGCAAAATATAAAATCAATAGATACTCGCAAGCTGTTTTGAGGTTTTGTTGGTTATGAATTTTTAATTTGGGTAATTAAATGGATTCGTATAAGTCTTTCCAAATTCAGAGATATGTAGGTACTATAGTAAAGACTACGACTTAAATGACGCATAAGCAAGCAGAGGCTCTGATTTGACGTCTCAAAACACAAGGATATTGCGTCGAATTATATGTCCGAATATAAGTACCTCTTTTGACAAGGTCAGTAAAGGCACACATGCGCCACATAATAAAATATTAAGATCACTTTAAAACGAAACATAATCATATAATAAACATAGTACTAAAACCGGGTGTTTAGGGGTTGTGAACATCAATTTAAGATAACATTAGGAACATATACTATTTATAAATCTTACCTAAAAAGGAAATTACGTAACGTAATAAAATAATACTTAATTATGTTAAAGACTTAAGTGTGAACCTTGATACAGGTGACATTTGAAAATATATTTTTAAATTGAAACAACTAATACCCTAAGGGCTGATTTTTCAAGAGCCAGATAAAACGTCAAGTAGCTAACTGATCAATAACTTTATCTGATTCTTTAACGAACCAATAAAGAGTTTCAATTTTTCAAAGCATAGTTACCAGTCAGTTTACTACCTGACCTTTTTTTGTGACTAGCTTCACACTACATCTGTGTGAGCGAGACGCGCTTATGAACATTTACAGATCTAAGAAAGAGACAAACAATTTTCAACTTAATGACAGCGGTTGTCACATTTTAGAGGGAATCATAACATAACCTTAAACTTTGACGACTCGTCTTCGTGTTAATATTTATTTTCCGTTCGAATTTATTGTTTGCTTTTTGTGTGTTGTGTGTAATCATGGAAAATATCGTAAAACGTGAACGTTCCACGAATTTTAACAAAAGCGAAATAAGATTATTGACTGAATTGGTGGCAAAACACCGTACTATAATTGAAAATAAGCAGACAGACGCCGTAACCAATAAAGAAAAGGAAGCAGCGTGGATAAAAATCAGTTCATTATTTAATGCGGCTACGGGATTTACAGCGAGGAGTACCAAGAGCCTGAAGCTTAAATATGAAGGCATAAAAAAGGAAACCAAAAAAACATTGGCCAAACATCGGCAAGAGCTGTACAAAACTGGTGGCGGGCCCTCTTCAGCCCCAGAGGTTACAGATATACAGGAGAGGGTTATCGCGATATGTTCGAATATCAATGGGCTGGATGCTCGAAATGACAGCGACAAAATTCCAGGTATGAAGTCAAATATTTTAAAATATTTTTGTTGATGTTACCATGGGAATTGATATAGTGTTTATGAAAACAAAAGTAATAACGCACTACATTTATCTTTAGCATCTTTCTAAGCAGTTTGTGTATTGTTGTTTTTTTTTTTCAGAACCTTTAGAACTGGAAGAGACTGCTAAAGTTGACCCGCTATCGTTGCCACTGCAATCATTAGAAAATAATTTAGTAATTGTACCATGTGATGACGATATTCCGTGTACTTTAGGTAAAATATCTAATTCAATAATAATAAATAACTTTAGAAAATAACTAAACATGTGCTGTAATTAATCTCTGGCTGCAGAATGGAAAAGAATAAATGTTTGATTTTTACTCATATCCTTGATAGATTTATGATCACATGATGGCCACTGATTTTTTTACAGAATGTTCAACCTATATATATTTATTTAATGTAAAATGAAAAACAAGGACCTGAATATATTTTTTTGTTTTAGATCAAGAAGAGTTTTGCCCATAACAGGATTTAAAGGAGAAAGTTAACAGTGAAATTGGAAATGGTATTTTAATTTATTGAAAAAAAAGTACATAGTATAATAGTGTAATAAAATATAATAGTAAATTAATTTGTTTTCAGACAAGGCCTTTGATGACTTTCAATCTATAGAGATACAGGATATGGAAGTGGATCAAACTGAAAAAGGTATGTCTTTATCAATTTTCCAGTTCATTTATTTACATTGTATAAAATAACATTAATTAAAACTTATCATTATTTTCAGAGAATAAGTGGTCTTCATGGAAGCCAAAGGCTTTAAAAACTAAGATTAGTCCATACTTGAAAAGTAATCAAAAAATTACTAAAGTTGGAGTGACTGCAAAACTGGACCATTTAACTGAATCTCGCTTAGAGCTAGTGAAGCTCCAGAAGGAAATTGCCATAAAAGAGCATGAGTTTGTCAAACAGGCACACTTATTAAAAATGCAGAACCTGCATAATGATGAAAGAAGGAAGCAGGAAATGCATGAAGTACTATTAAGTAAGCTCCGTACTGGTGTAAATTATGGAACAAGTCCTTTAGAAATAATAAATAAAGATTTATAAAATGTTTTTTTTTTTTCATTTACCTATTCAACAAAACAAGGATCTCTTTAGTCTTTGACCATTTTTTATTGTAATGTGTGTGTTTAGTTCCAATAAATTAATTTTTTATCACTACAAACCCAGACTGTTAAATTCTAATAATCCTATTCAAAAGCAGTGAATACCTCACCACAAATTATTTGATTATAACAATATGATTACTGTAAAGTGGAGGTATAATAAAAAGAACACATTGTAGTTATAAAATTGTGTTTATTAATATATCATTACTAGTTGATTAGACTTTCAAAATATTCTAACATAGAGTCCCTTGTACTATTGTGTTGGTGTCCTGGCTGGTCAGCAATGAGAGTTTCAAATTGTGGTTGTTGTGGTATGTGGACTTCAGGATCCACAGGTGGTTCGCTTTCATTTCTAATTCTTGCAAGATTATGTAAAATTGCTGTTGCTACAATAATGTCTTGAGCGAGAGGGATTCGGCACCGCATTCCTATACTTAACACAGGAAATCTCCTTTTCCAAACCCGAAACATCTCTCAATTACATTTCGAGTACGAATATGAGACTCATTATATAGTCTTTCGGCTTCTGTTCGAGGATCACTTAACGGAGTTAGTAAATAATGATTTAAGAAATAACCACTGTCACCTAGGACCAGTCCATTCTGAAATCTATTAGTATCAAACTGAAACTTTGCTGCAGAGTTTGAGAATATCAAACTGTCATGTGTTGAACCTGGCCATCGTGTTACTATATCTTCAAATTTTAAGTCGCTAGTACACATAGCTTGCACATTCAATGAGAAGAAACCTTTTCGATTTCTGTAGTCTTCTGCAGTATTGCCACCTGGTGAAATTATCTTGATGTGAGTACAATCCAATGCCGCTATAACCCTCGGAAATCGGGCAATATTAAAAAATCCTTCCTGTACTAATAATATTTCTTCTCTGTTAGCTGGCAATGTAACAAATTCCTGGCGAAGAGAGGCAATTGCTTCAGTAACTTTTCTTATAATTTTGCTCGCAGTTGAGTTGTGTATTCCAGCAAAATCACCTATCGTAATGTAGAAACTACCACACGCATAGAACCGCAAAGTCAGAAGTAATTGTTGTAAAGCTGGAACAGAATTGTTTCTGAAAAATAAAAAAATAATATATAGGTATCTTTCAATGTTACCTAGATCGTAGTCAATATACAAAAATCTCGTTTTATTATTTATATAGAAAATAATTCTTACCTGTTTGTTACGTTGGCGATTTTACTTTCAATGAGGGTTAATAAAAATTGCACAGTACTTTTTTCGAGACGAAATCTCCTATGAAATTTCTTATCATCCCATAGAGACATATTATCAGGTCTCTCTCTAATAACTCTTTCTCTTCTCTCTGACTCTAAATAATTTAGCACTATATCATCTTCCTCGATTGTTTCGTCGTCGATAGAATCAAAAATATCCATTATTTTATAATTTAGGAAGCAAGAACACAAGTATAACCTACAAAAACGAACGCGCGTGATTGCAGAAATGACAAAATATCTGAGTTATCTGACCGTTAGCGCGCTACCTGGCCCGTAAAGGGCCAGATAAATTTATCGGCTGGATAGAGAGTTTACCTGACCGTTAGGGCCTATCTGTCAATTGAAAAATTGAGATTCTCGCTAACTGTGGAATAAACCTTATCTTTCCCTTTATCTGACCATTGAAAAATCGGCCCTAATAATACTTGTATTATAATCGGTATCTTACTGACACTAGATTTTATTCTAAGTCATGATATAGGCGGAACAAAACAAAATTGACCTTGACTTTTTAGGCTTGATTTAAAGTCGTAAATCACTAAGCACTTAAACAAAGGTATACGCAATAGATGTAGAAAAAATAATGTACTTGATTTAAACTATAAACTTAATAAGTATTTGTACGATTTTACTTCTTTCTAGACAATAGTACAAAAATACCCAACGAGTGAGAAATTACCAACAGGTAAAGGGTTGCCCGAGTAAGGTCAGAAAGGCAGTCACTCCTTGTAAAACACTGGTACTGAACTGCATCAGGTTTCACTGTAAGCCGACACCATTATAGTTGGGAAAAGGCTAAGCAGATGATGAGCACGAAAAGACCTGATGCTCCACATTTTATAACCCAAACGATAAATACGGTCACGAATTATGTCGTAATATGTTATTCACACCAAAAGTATGATAACATTATAACAAAAATAGAACAGTATAATGCTTATTTAATAATTCGCTGCAACGCTTGAATGATTTCCGAGTTACTGGTGATAACCTAACTTAACAATACGATAAGCCTGGAATACGTGGTACCGATAGTTAACTAGCCTTGACATCTACATAACTAAGTTATAACACAAGTATAAGAGAGTACATATCTTTATTAGTACCTCAAATTACAATTAGAAAAATAACAGTGAAACCACGCTAGGTAGTATTATAATAAATGCAACTTACTTAAAAGCTTCTAACACTTTTCCAGTTCTTGAAAATCATGAAAAACATAGGTATACCTAATGGATTTAAGGAGCCTACCAGGGTCACGAAAGCTCGATATACTATACAAAGACAATCATACATAATTTAAAATTAACAGGCTTTTAGACTTCTACACAATCTAGTAGTGACCTGAATATTATTTTATAGACCCTTCTCGTTCAAGGTCAGAAAAGTGTAATAACTATAAATAAATAGGTATTGATATAGACGAGGTTCTTTATGAAAATAGCTTATGATGTAAAAAGTGTGATGCATAAATAAGTTTTGGATTGAGTCTCAATTCTAGTCAGACCGTCCGAATTACTGAAAATCAAAGAATTAAAAATATGTATTTTTGCTGCAAAAGCTATACAAATGTATCACTTAGTTACCTAACGTAGTCTAAACAACAAAATAAACAGACCATCCCAATAGGATTGATCCTATTGAAAAGTATCCATTTGGGAGCAAATTCATGGTCGCCGCACAATGACAAATAAAGTCCGCTAGTGCATCATTCGACTGCAATAGAAGATTGAACACGTATGAATTATTTATCGAGCAGTAGGCATATTGTGGGCAAATATTGAGTGATTTGCTTACAATAGAAACTATGGTAAATATGTACGAAATGTATTTGATACTAGTATTGTCTGTTTATATGGTAAGAGGTTAGATGTGATGCAATGTTGCAACTTAACTGTAGTTTCAATAGTATGATGTCAAAAAAACATATTTTCGTCCATCTTCTGGACACAAGATTTTGGATTACCTGCAAGATTAATTTTCATGAAATGTAACTGTTAATTTTATAATATCACAAACCACCCGAAGAACCGAACTTTACTGCATTGCTTTCATATTTTTCTAAACAAAGAATTTGAATTGATTATGTAAAGCTTGGATTAACTTAATATCAGTTATTTTAAACCTTTTATCGTGCATAGAACTATAATATGAACGAATATATATTTAATATGACTTCAACCACGTCATTATGGGTTACGGATATGGCAAAAAAAAAACATTTTATGATCTTATTTTGAACCTGTTTGTTGGTTGAGGTAATCATACAAAATCATGAGCTAATGATGATTCTATGATATTTGTGTAAAAATACAAATTACGTTATGCACCTGTTGTAGTTTAATCATTTTGAAAACAGTGATTTCTGTAGTCATTTATATTTATGGAATAAAAAAATCAATGATGGCTTTGAAACGTCCTTTCTAAGTGTTTGGCAATGAATATCGTCGAATTTAATTTTTGTTAAAAGGTCAATTCTTGGAAAGGTCAAATATTTTTTTGCGATATGGTTACCCTACTTGATTTCTAACCTCCGTGCCTATAACTCCAACTTTAGAAAATAACTGTAATATAAAAGATTTCGCAATCTTTTATATTACCTCCTTTTTTGAAGTCGGTTAAGAAAAACAAACTTTTCTTATAACCCTACATGCTTAGTTTAAATGTACGTAGGTACTAAGTATGAATACATATCAATAATAATCATTAAATAACATAGCGATGACGCGTACGTCTGTTTATTGAAAATACTGGTTTGTTAGTCATGGCATCTCGTATATTTGTTGTATGATATATACTTAATATACCTCTATGTATATAGAATACTAGCAGTTTGCCCATGGTTTCACTCGCGTCCTGTGGAACTTACTGCCCGTACCGGGATAAAATATAGCCTATGTTACTCGGTAAAAGTGTAGGTAGCTTTCCAACAGTGGAAGAAGTTTTCAAATCGGTCCAGTAGTTTTTGAGTTTATCCATTACAAACAAACAAACATAATTTTTTTCCTCTTTATGATATTAGTATACATATACATTTTAAACATGGATATAATAATATGTTTAGTTAATGTTAGTAGTCCGATAAAAACGTTATTCGGATGGTGATTCATTCAGTTTACATTTGAGTATTGTACTGAATGACGATTAAATTGATGATGTAAAGGGTCTTTTTAGATGGTTAAGTGGTTAGTGAGTAATAGTTGTAGGTAATATCTTTAAATTGGTGTATGTATGGAATCATTGAACTTATTGGGATTCGGCAATATTTTAATTAAAAGTCGTTAGATTTCTATAATATGCGTTTTATTTTAAGAGCACAAATTGACAAGACATGACAAATTTTCTAAGACAGAATCGCGCACGTTTGTGGAGACACTATCAAACAAAAGCGTTTACAAAGATATCTATCTTATAAATTTATTATTCAATACTCCCACTTAAATTTATAAGGTAGACGTTACAATTCACCAGGCACAAATCTCA
The DNA here is from genome assembly GCF_030705265.1 of Helicoverpa armigera. NCBI lineage: Eukaryota > Metazoa > Arthropoda > Insecta > Lepidoptera > Noctuidae > Helicoverpa > Helicoverpa armigera. The sequence goes on along the minus strand of NC_087145.1, from coordinate 1,761,240 downwards.
AAAATAACTTACAACTTATAGGCTACACTCATCACTATAAGTTACCATAACTTTTAACTTTTCTCTAGAAACAAAACTTTTAATTAACAAACACAAACGACAAGAATAGCAAAGCTCCCACTGCTTCTCTATATGGGAAATTAATAGTCTCTTTACTTGTATTCTTAGATAAATGTACATTTACATCAGCAGGAGTACTACTACTCTTAGCATCAAACATATTAAAATTATTTATAATCGTTTTAATATACTGTTTCTGACTAATACTTATACAATCTTTTTCTCTAGTTATTTCCATACCAATAAATGAATTACATTCTAAAATCTTAATATCAAACTTTTGTTTAAGACCATTTAATATATCTGACAAAACATCTTTACTTTTCGATAATAATAATCCGTCATCAACATAAATAACTAATATTACTTTGACATCATTAAAACATCCTACAAAAACACAATTATCAGACGGACACGGTTGGAAACCATAACTAGTTAGAAAAGAACTAAACTTCTCATTCCAACATCTCGACGATTGTTTAAGACCATATATAGATTTAATCAACTTACAGACTTTGGAAGGCTGAGTTTCCAATCCCTCTGGCACCTCCATGTATATGTCCTCAGAGAGCTCACCGTACAAGAAGGCCGTCTTCACATCAAACTGCTCGATGTGAAGCTCGTCTCTAGCAGCACCCTGATGGAATCGTACCTGCTTGTGGGGAAAAAGTCTCATTATAGTCCAAGCCCTTGACTTGTGTGAACCCTCGTGCACACAGTCGTGCTTTGTATCGTACTATTTCTCCATCTTTATTCTTCTTTATAGTAAACACCCATTTGCACGATACAGGCTTCTTTTCTTTCTTTTTCTTCTTTTCTTCTCTACAGCTTTCTTCCACAGATGAGAATTTGGACTTTTCATAGCTTCTTCATAACTATTTGGAATTTCATATTCTGTGAAATTTGCTTCTAATCTTTTGTCTCGACGAGGACGTAATGAGATGGTTCTTGGTTCTTCCTGCATCAAATTTATACCTCTTGGAGGAACATAACTTTCATCCATATCTTCTAAACTCTTCATACTTTCATCTGATGATATTTCTTCAGGTTCAACATTTTGAGTTTGGGTTTCATTTAGCGGGGTAGATACTGTAGAATGTTCTTTTTCTTCTTGTTCAACTGTCATTTCTACATATCTTTTTCTTTCTTCCAGCATACTACATTCATCAAACTTAACATCTCGTGATATTGTAATCTTCTTGGTATTTTGATCATACATTCTATAATTGTCGTGGTCATATCCAACTAACAACATCTTCACACTTTTCTTGGCATGCTTCCTTCGCTTTTCCTTTGGAACATGTACATAACCAATTGATCCAAATATTCTGATATGTTGTAAGTTAGGCTTCACTCCATGCCACAGTTCAAATGACGTAACATCTCCCGTCTGGCTTGATGTATTTCTATTCAACAAATATACCGCACAGTTAACAGCTTCTGCCCACAAGTTTAAAGGAATATCCTTTGCATATAACATTGTTCTTGCAGATTCCATGATAGAACGCATCTCTCTTTCTGCTCTCCCATTCTGTTGTGGAGTATACGGCGCAGTACGTTCATGCGTTATCCCTTTACTCTCCAAAAAAGATGTGAACTCTTGGTTTATATATTCAGTACCATTATCTGTATGTAGTATCTGCAAATCACGCTGAAATCTATTCTTCACAATGGCATTGTACTTCAGAAAGCATTGAAATACTTCACTCTTATGCTACATAAAGTAAACATGGCGATAGCTTGTAGCTCCATCTTTGAACAGCACAAAGTACTTCATACCCGATACAGAAGGTTCTTCTATAGGACCGCACACATCGCTGTACACAATTTCACCAGCTTGTGTTGGACCTCGGGTAGATTTCAAGAAGGGGCGTCTTGCTTGCTTTCCATATTGACATGCTTCACAAACAAAATTCTGATCACCGCTCAATGTAACTGGAATCACACCATTCTTTGACATATTGTGAAGTTCCTTGACATTTACGTGTCCTAATCTTTCATGCCAAACTTTTATATCCGTTTGCACAACATTACAATATTCTTGTTTGATTGTTTTTATATCCAATTCATATAAATTGTTCTCTTGCAACTGTGCACACATAACAACAACATTGTTCTTCATTATCATAGCATTCTTATTGTTCTTCACTATGACATATCCTCTTCTAGTAGCTGCACCTTCAGAAAACAGATTTCTTCGTAAATCAGGTACATACAACACATGCTCAAGTCTACATCTCTCCCATGTACCATTAACCTTCTTATCTATTAACACAGTTCCTTCGCCACATACCTTTATACTCTGGTTGTTGCTCAATTTAACGGAATTGTTGCATTGAGATTCGTTCAACTCGCAGAAGTATTCTCTCCTGTAGGTCATATGCTTCGATGCTCCACTATCTAAAATCCATGCGTCTTCATCATGTTCAGATGAGCAACCTTCTGCGCTGAATGCCATGTTGTTGGTTTTCTTCTCATTGTACCTTTTCTTAGGCATCCTGCATTCTCTTGCGAAATGACCCCTTTTGTTACAATTGTAGCACACGAATCTGTGAGTTCTTTGTTCTGACGTTGGTTCTGACGTCTTTTGTTTGTCCTCATTTCTAGGTTTAAAATTTCTTTTTGACGTAACTAACGCGTTCTCACTACTATTACTCGTTTCATTGGCTAGGCTGGCTTCTTCGTCAACTAAACGCGACGTAAGAGTTTGTATGGTCTGACGATCTTCATCGAGTGACAACCATGCTTGTCTAAGAGAACGATACGTTGACGGCAACGTGCTTAGAATCTTCGTCATAATGGCGGTGTCACTTATTTTCTCACCCGTCTCTCGCAGCTGCTTTGCCAAACTTTCAACCTTTGACACGTGCTGTGCCATCGTGTCACTGGCACTATACGAGTATCGATAAAACTGCTCATGAATTAACATCTTGTTGTATTCTGACTTCTGTTCATATATAGCTTCTAGTTTTGTCATCACTTGTTTTGCGGTTTCGCAGTTTTCTATTAACGATATCTGGTTTAAATCCATCGAAGAGGTTAAGATAAACATGGCCATACCATCATCTTTATCCCACTGCACTTGCGAACCGGCTTCTAAGGGTCTTGCCTTCTCTATATTTAATCCCTTCGCTCTTAATGCGCATTTCACTTGAAATTTCCATTGTTTGAAATTTCTTCCATCAAACTTCTCGATTTTCATTCCGTTTGAAACCTCCATTTTACTGTCACTTTTATATCGGAAATAATCCTTGCTCTTAACGAACTAATAATTAAAATATATGCCTAGTTATGTGCCTGGGCCCATAACCTATTGGGATTCGGCAATATTTTAATTAAAAGTCGTTAGATTTCTATAATATGCGTTTTATTTTAAGAGCACAAATTGACAAGACATGACAAATTTTCTAAGACAGAATCGCGCACGTTTGTGGAGACACTATCAAACAAAAGCGTTTACAAAGATATCTATCTTATAAATTTATTATTCAATAGAACTTCTAGTAACTGATCTGGTCATCATTCTTCAATTAATTAATTTAATTATACATCAAAGCCACTGCCCTAAACCTAAACCTAGCCTCAATCTAAAATTAGCCTTCCCCGATAAATGTGTTATCTACCTCAAAAAGCTTTCTTGCTTGAACGTTCTAATTTCAGGATTTGGAAAAATAATTACATTATTTGTGAGAGTCATATTTTATCCGGGTACGGGAAATGGCTCACTCGAAACGCGAGTGAAAAAGTTATAGATATATGGTTTATTTCACCAACATAAACACAAATAACTTCATAGAAAGTGACAATAGCATACAGTTTTACTAGTTGTAACAATAAGTAGTTCATACATCAATATGTTTGAACAAGATAATCGGACATAATGTAGGTACCATTATTTATTTTACACTGAATACAAAAACATCATAATAAACTATTTGTTAACTATGTTTTCATCGTTTGCTTGTTTAGTTAACGTTTTTATTAATATTGCTACTTATATCTTACTACTAGGTTTTGTATTTTATTTTTACGCTATGGTGTGGGAGTCAAAAATATGGAGAAAACTACTCTCTGCCCACGGTGCTACGCATAAAACAGAAGTGCAATGAACTTAAAAATAATATCACAAATATTGCAAAATGTACATAGAGAAGAATACATATGGTAGCTATGCTATTAGGCACGATATATTTATCATTATTCTCATGCCCTTATCCCAATTCCATTTTATAAGTCTATCATAGTATAGTCATCTTACAAGTAACATCCTTTCTTAACCATATCTTTCACACAATTCATCCATCACTTCTTTGGTCGTCCCCTTCCTCTATACAGATACACACGTGATATAGTCAACTCCAAGTTGATGCGCACGAGTTGATCACGCGAATGATTAGAAGCGTTTTCAAGTAGTTATATTATTTATGCTGGGCTGTATATGTTTTTCTGAACGGCTAATTCAGCCGTTATTTTGACACAAATAATGATTTATGCTCTGTTTGAGATCAGAAAAGTTATTTACGATTTGATTTGTAAACAAATTAAGCTGAATATCAAAGGGAAGAGTGAGTACCGAATGAGTAAGACATGCTAATGGGGTTAGCACTTTTTTCCAACTTTGGATGGCCGTAAAAGTATGAAGTATCAATATTGATATAATTAAAGCGAACTCCGCGAAAACACATATTAATCCGATAAAGCTAAAGATATTGTTTGTATGTTTATTTATTTGCTTGAACGCAAATTCGTCCGTCCTATGAGATAAATAAATATAATAGATTTTGCCAGTATATTGAGGAAGACTATAGGTTACTTCCTGTCCGCGGAGTAATTCCCACGGGATGCAAGTTGAAACCGATGAATTGTAACTTAAAATTAACTAGATCGTCTGATGGAGTTCCTATGAATACCTATCCTATGAATCGAAATATCACATAATATTCCTAACATTATATCCTTATTAAAAACGGAAATATCATATAACATTCCAAACAATACAAAGAATTCATATAAAAAACACAAACAAGCAAAAATGCTTACTATACAGAACTTATAAAAATAGCACCAAAATGTAGCTTCAGCAAAATAGAACAATCGTACGATAGTCGTTGAAAACATTAGCTAATGCTGCTGACCTTACTCAAAATACTTAAATAGCTGAGTTATAGATGATGTAACTTGTGAAAACAGGTTACTATGTCGCGTTAGTTTCGCGTATTTGTCAAATCTATTCGTATTTAAATTCAATATTATATTTACGTGTCGTTTGCAGTTAGCTGAAGTATTTATTTAAATAACAATAGAAATATTTGTTGGTTGTATGTTTAGACTGTTTGTTTGTTAAATTAAAGTATAAAAACAAACAGCCTTACTACAGAAACTTAAACATCTGTGGAATACGTCTAAAAAAAATGTGGCTGCAAAACGGACCTTATTTCAACGTCATAATCTAACATCAGACGTTTAAAAGTTTTTGTGGTATGTACGACGGAAAATGTTTTTGATCTGTAAAGGGAATCTCATTCGTTTTCATTCCCTAAATTATATTTCATGTTAATAGACAGAAACTTTTTACTCTAAATCTTAGCAATAAATAAGGATTTAAAAGACCATAAAAATACATTAATAAAATGCATTAACGATCCTAACAGCGGATTTTAAAACAAATATAAATGCAGCTTGCACTAAATTGGCAACCGTCCAACTCGGTATATTATACACAAATGACGGATATCGTCATATTTCGAGCAACGGCCGTGCGTATGCGCACGCATTTAGATCAAAGATGCAGTTGCGATTTGACATGCATATTGCTCTGATTAAGTTAATATATTTGCAATTTGTTGTAAAAATTAGAGTTCAATGAACTTTTCTTGGTAAATGCTGAAAAAATGCAATGTTTACCCACACATTTTTAGTGGAATCAAGCGCAAAGCTCAAGACTGGATGCCCTCTGCCCCAACTAAAGCCGTAGGAATATATGAAGTTCCCCAAAATATATATATTACCACGTATAACCCCATCGTTAAATACTTGTAAGAACTAAATAAGTGAAGTTAATTCAGGACAATTCTAAGCTAAGTATGTTCCTGCTATATTTTAGAACACAGTGGACTCTACAAGCGTTTTCCGTCACAGCTCTGCTATATCGCCTTATATGTGATGTCGCTATCAGACTCTCGTAAATACCTTTTAGCTTTATAAATACACTCTTTCTCAATTCGGACATTTGTGTTTTTTTTTTTCGCACACATCTTGGTCTTAAATTAGCTGGCAACCTTATACTCTTAAATTCTATACTAAAGGATAAATTAACCTTCCTTAATTTAGAAATAAAATAAATAAATAACTTACCAGTATCACCCACAGCTTGACTGAGCGTATTCTCAGTGACGGGTCGCAATGCCTCCACAGCGCTGATGTAGCCCAAACGATCGGCGATCGCGCACGCTGTCTGTCCATTCTGTTAATGAGAAAGGAAATTAAAAGTGCTTCTTTGATAAAGAAGAAGGTACAAAATACTTTGAAAAATATAACCCTTCTTGGCAGTCCGGTTAAAGTATTGGTGCTTGCAAAGTCAACAAATAATATAACGTTTTAAACATATTCAAAATGTTTTGCGGTTTCTTATCGTACAATGTTGAACATTGATACTAAATAAACTCTTGAAAAACAAAAACCAAATTGGTGTATGTGTATTTTGCGGTGAACTGAGTGGGCACAGTCAGTTTTGTTACTATAAAAATATAATTATACTAATTTTGGGACTGTATTAGTACAGGTACCAATTACTGATCACCTAACATATTTATCTAAATTATCTAAAAAAATTTGACGCAACGATAAAACAAATATACACAAATTAAATTCAAATCATAAATCACCTTTACAGCCGTTAGACAAAACAAACGACATTGCTATATTCATCATACAAAAGATTATAAATCAACTAAATGAATTGGCTATAATGACTATCGCAAATAAAGTGATGAAGCATGTACAATAGACTGCACATCAGTGGTAACTGTCATGCACCTTAACTCAATAGTAATAAGTACGATTTTCCTATAAAACTGTTACCACTGACCTGAAGTTGACTGTACAATTGCACATTTAGTACTCAATAAACACTCAATATTAATTAATTGCAGACGATAACTTTGGAATATAATTCACTGCTTTATAGCATAATTAGTAATGTTTAATTTTATTGCTTTCACTTTATCGAATAAATGTTTTATGTTATGTTATTAAAACTGCATGTTAATTGCTAGATATAATTTATAGCCGATTTTTTGCAGTAGTGGAGTTAATATAATTGAAATAAAGAGCATGGGAGATATTTAGATTTTATGAGAGGGTAACAAAATAAAACCTCTTTTTGCATTTATTTTGGATACTATATTTTACTAACCGTGAAGGAACTAAAAGACCGATCAGGTTTGTCAGACTTAGATAGCTTAGTCCAAAATCGCAATCCGCTTTGAGCAAGCGTGATTAACGCTCATTCCTTCTTTTTATGTGAACAGGATAGTACCCTTCAGAGAGGCAATAAAACGGCTGCGGGATTGATCGCGCGAGTTACCGCCGTCCTGGTACATAAAAGGCCTACGAAGGAACATGATGGGTTTTAGTTAGTAAGAGTCTGACACTCTCTCAAGCTGCTAACCCACAGGGGGAGAGGTCATTTGATAATATTCATTTCGTATAATATGTATGGTAGTTTTTAAGGTATGTATCTATGGGCCAATGCAGCCTGAGAATAAACGTATTTTGATTTGATAAAAAAGTGAAAAAAGGGGGGGAGGGGCAATAAAAATACATTATATTGGTAGGTATATAAATAGCATATACTTACAGCAGACAATGCGTTGGGATCTGCATTCTGTTTCAGCAACAGCTGTATGATAAGCGTATGACCTTGCTGCGCCGCTTGGTGCAATGGCGTGAATCTGTGGATAAATTACCTATATTATTATTTACTATTAATTTATGGCTTAAATTGCGGTTAAATACGGTCATGACGAGTTCCTCCATGTTTCGTAGGGCATGTTAAACTAGTGGGTCCCGGTTGTCGTTTGAACTTCCTTGGCAGTCGTTACGGGTAGTCAAAAGCTAGAAAGACTGACAGTCAGTCTTTTTAAAGGAAGGGTTAGGTTGTCCAGAACAGCAGGTTGAGGAGGTCAGATGGACAGTCGCTCCATGATGATCTTTATAGTTATACATATTACATTTGTTTCATAAGATAATATTGTTGACGCCTCGTGCCATCTAGAGGAACTTCGCTCAAACCACTAGTACTGTTGTCTCACGTATTTCCAACTAGTCCATATGTTTATACCTACACTCATTCGGTCGTTGTAACCAGAGGAAACCGTCCGTAGTTCCGTCTGGAGGTATGTTCGTTAGGGTGTCCCAAGACATAAGGGGGATTTTTTTTTCTCGAATTCAAATACGCATACCCTCTAATTTTTTTCGGTTTGACCTCATTAACTCCTATAATAAATATTATCTCGATCAGACAGTGGTAACCCGTGCCGACTTAATGCCAAAGTGTTCACATGAAAATTTGTACTGACTTACTATGGAGAAATTTAGATCTTAATTATTTTAACTAAAAATAAACCTCGAATGCATCCAAATAATGTTTTATCTTCTCATATACATTGAAAAATAATATCATTGTTAAAATTTTCATTTTAAAGTAGTTTTTTTTTACAGTCAGGATAAATTTTCCGATGTTCTAGGACGGTACCTAACAATAATTGTTTTTGTTTCTCATCTACTGTGATTAATCAATAAAAGTCTTGCATGAACTTCACCGATCTTTCGGCCACATCGTTCACTAACTCTCAGTGCTGAAACTTTGGTTTATTGGCATTATTTGACTAGAAGGTAGGACACATTCATGTAGAAAACTGTCATTAATTTTAAGGCGATGGATCAAAGAACTCGCTTTTTCTGAAATGAAGTTAGAGGTGATTTTGTCATACAACGTACCGTAAAGATCTTCTTTTGAAAAAAAAAAATAACCAAAGACAAAATAACCCCTGAAAAACGATACATCCAATCGTTTTCCAAGAGTTATTTCCTCTTCGCTCCTCTGAGGCGCGTGCTTTCTGTAACTCGCGCTAACTATTAGGCAGGCTGCTCTCCTGGCTGTCATTTAACATCTTGGACAGTCGTTTCGGGTAGTCAGAAGCCAATAAGTCTGACACTAGTCTTATCAAAGGGGTATTGGGTAGCTGGGTAACTGGGTTGAGAAGTCAGATAGGCAATCGCTCCTTGTAAAACTCTAGTACTCAGCTGAATCCGGCAAGACTGGAAGCCGACCCCAACATAGTTGGGAAAAGGCTCGGGACATGATGATTTATTCTTATTAATCAAAATCAAACAAATTACATATTTAAGTTGCTGAAAAAGTCGTGATGGCGTTGCTTCAAAACGTCTTTGTGTCTTTTGTCCCTCCAAACTTGATACAAGGTGACGAGTTTCGTCACACAATTAGGCAAAGATTGAAATACGCGCCTTTTCCCAGTAGATAATGCATTCGCGAATAGTAAGGTTTACATTTTCATTCGCAATTAAATTAATTTCCCGAATATCACTACATAGGTAGTATACAACAAAGTCGCTTTTTCTGTCCCCGTGTCCCGTTGTAAGCTTACCTAATTCTTCAAAACTACGCAACCGATTTTCATTTCGGTTTTCTCTAATAGATAGAGTGGTTAAAGAGGAAGGTTTACATGTATAATAACAAACATTAAATAGTGGAGAAATACGGTTATTCCGTGCGAAGCCGGAGCGGGTCGCTAGTTGTACAATGAAACTGCCAGAACTTGTCCATTAGACGGAAGTTTTGAGCCCGTCATTTGATGCTTTAGGTCCCCTAATTAAAAATATACCCTTTTTATAACTGCGTAAGTCTAGTGACATGCTGGCTGTTTGAAAAAAATTATTCGATCTCTAAATAACAAGAAATCACAAGCACATCGACGAGTTAGATCGCGTTAGTCTTAGAGAGCAAGTATGACATACATTCAAATGTAAGTCGGCACGGGTTACCGTGGTCCTACCATCATAAAATTTTATTTATAATAGTTTTGGACCAAAAGGAAAAAAATAGGAGGGTATGCGTTAAAAAAAAATGATTTTGATTTTTTTGGGACACCCTAATGTTCGTCATTCACATCTCATTTTGAAGAAGAAATTTCAAAGTTTTACTCTAAGCTGGTCCTGCTGCTCAACCAATATAATATAGTTACCCATGAGCAGATGTAGCAGTGACATCAGCACTGGCAGTGAGCAGCGCCCGCGCGGCCGCGTGGTGGCCGTGGTGCGCGGCGGCGTGTAGCGGTATATAGTTACCCATGAGCAGCTGTAGCAGTGACATCAGCACTGGCAGTGAGCAGCGCCCGCGCGGCCGCGTGGTGGCCGTGGTGCGCGGCGGCGTGTAGCGGTATATAGTTACCCATGAGCAGCTGTAGCAGTGACATCAGCACTGGCAGTGAGCAGCGCGCGCGGCCGCGTGGTGGCCGTGGTGCGCGGCGGCGTGTAGCGGTATATAGTTACCCATGAGCAGCTGTAGCAGTGACATCAGCACTGGCAGTGAGCAGCGCCCGCGCGGCCGCGTGGTGGCCGTGGTGCGCGGCGGCGTGTAGCGGTATATAGTTACCCATGAGCAGCTGTAGCAGTGACATCAGCACCGGCAGTGAGCAGCGCCGCGCGGCCGCGTGGTGGCCGTGGTGCGCGGCGGCGCGTAGCGGTATATAGTTACCCATGAGCAGTAGCAGTGACATCAGCACTGGCAGTGAGCAGCGCCCGCGCGGGCGTGGTGGCCGTGGTGCGCGGCGGCGTGTAGCGGTATATAGTTACCCAGCAGCTGTAGCAGTGACATCAGCACTGGCAGTGAGCAGCGCCCGCGCGGCCGCGTGGTGGCCGTGGTGCGCGGCGGCGTGTAGCGGTATATAGTTACCCATGAGCAGCTGTAGCAGTGACATCAGCACTGGCAGTGAGCAGCGCCGCGCGGCCGCGTGGTGGCCGTGGTGCGCGGCGGCGTGTAGCGGTATATAGTTACCCATGAGCAGCTGTAGCAGTGACATCAGCACTGGCAGTGAGCAGCGCCCGCGCGCCGCGTGGTGGCCGTGGTGCGCGCGGCGTGTAGCGGTATATAGTTACCCATGAGCAGCTGTAGCAGTGACATCAGCACTGGCAGTGAGCAGCGCCCGCGCGGCCGCGTGGTGGCCGTGGTGCGCGGCGGCGTGTAGCGGTATATAGTTACCATGAGCAGCTGTAGCAGTGACATCAGCACTGGCAGTGAGCAGCGCCCGCGCGGCCGCGTGGTGGCCGTGGTGCGCGGCGGCGTGTAGCGGTATATAGTTACCCATGAGCAGCTGTAGCAGTGACATCAGCACTGGCAGTGAGCAGCGCCCGCGCGGCCGCGTGGTGGCCGTGGTGCGCGGCGGCGTAGCGGTATATAGTTACCATGAGCAGCTGTAGCAGTGACATCAGCACTGGCAGTGAGCGCCCGCGCGGCCGCGTGGTGGCCGTGGTGCGCGGCGGCGTAGCGGTATATAGTTACCCATGAGCAGCTGTAGCAGTGACATCAGCACTGGCAGTGAGCAGCCCGCGCGGCCGCGTGGTGGCCGTGGTGCGCGGCGGCGTGTAGCGGTATATAGTTACCCATGAGCAGCTGTAGCAGTGACATCAGCACTGGCAGTGAGCAGCGCCCGCGCGGCCGCGTGGTGGCCGTGGTGCGCGGCGGCGTGTAGCGGTATATAGTTACCCATGAGCAGCTGTAGCAGTGACATCAGCACTGGCAGTGAGCAGCGCCGCGCGGCCGCGTGGTGGCCGTGGTGCGCGGCGGCGTAGCGGTATATAGTTACCATGAGCAGCTGTAGCAGTGACATCAGCACTGGCAGTGAGCAGCCCGCGCGCGGCCGCGTGGTGGTGCGCGGCGGCGTAGCGGTATATAGTTACCATGAGCAGCTGTAGCAGTGACATCAGCACTGGCAGTGAGCAGCGCCCGCGCGGCCGCGTGGTGGCCGTGGTGCGCGGCGGCGTGTAGCGGTATATAGTTACCCATGAGCAGCTGTAGCAGTGACATCAGCACTGGCAGTGAGCAGCGCCCGCGCGGCCGCGTGGTGGCCGTGGTGCGCGGCGGCGTATGTAGGTATATAGTGAGCAGTGTAGCAGTGTCAGCAGGCAGCAGCGCGTGCGCGGCCGCGTGGTGGCCGTGGTGCGCGGCGGCGTGTAGCGGTATATAGTTACCCATGAGCAGCTGTAGCAGTGACATCAGCACTGGCAGTGAGCACCGCGCGGCCGCGTGGTGGCCGTGGTGCGCGGCGGCGTAGCGGTATATAGTTACCCATGAGCAGCTGTAGCAGTGACATCAGCACTGGCGGTGAGCAGCGCCCGCGCGCCGCGTGGTGGCCGTGGTGCGCGGCGGCGTGTAGCGGTATATAGTTACCCATGAGCAGCTGTAGCAGTGACATCAGCACTGGCAGTGAGCAGCGCCCGCGCGGCCGCGTGGTGGCCGTGGTGCGCGGCGGCGTGTAGCGGTATATAGTTACCCATGAGCAGCTGTAGCAGTGACATCAGCACTGGCAGTGAGCAGCGCCCGCGCGCCGCGTGGTGGCCGTGGTGCGCGGCGGCGTGTAGCGGTATATAGTTACCCATGAGCAGCTGTAGCAGTGACATCAGCACTGGCAGTGAGCAGCGCCCGCGCGGCCGCGTGGTGGCCGTGGTGCGCGGCGGCGTGTAGCGGTATATAGTTACCCATGAGCAGCTGTAGCAGTGACATCAGCACTGGCAGTGAGCAGCGCCGCGCGGCCGCGTGGTGGCCGTGGTGCGCGGCGGCGTGTAGCGGTATATAGTTACCCATGAGCAGCTGTAGCAGTGACATCAGCACTGGCAGTGAGCAGCGCCCGCGCGGCCGCGTGGCCGTGGTGCGCGGCGGCGTGTAGCGGTATATAGTTACCCATGAGCAGCTGTAGCAGTGACATCAGCACTGGCAGTGAGCAGCGCCGCGCGGCCGCGTGGTGGCCGTGGTGCGCGGCGGCGTGTAGCGGTATATAGTTACCCATGAGCAGCTGTAGCAGTGACATCAGCACTGGCAGTGAGCAGCGCCCGCGCGGCCGCGTGGTGGCCGTGGTGCGCGGCGGCGTGTAGCGGTATATAGTTACCCATGAGCAGCTGTAGCAGTGACATCAGCACTGGCAGTGAGCAGCGCCCGCGCGGCCGCGTGGTGGCCGTGGTGCGCGGCGGCGTGTAGCGGTATATAGTACCCATGAGCAGATGTAGCAGTGACATCAGCACTGGCGGTGAGCAGCGCCGCGCGGCCGCGTGGTGGCCGTGGTGCGCGGCGGCGTGTAGCGGTATATAGTTACCCATGAGCAGCTGTAGCAGTGACATCAGCACTGGCAGTGAGCAGCGCCCGCGCGGCCGCGTGGTGGCCGTGGTGCGCGGCGGCGTGTAGCGGTATATAGTTACCCATGAGCAGCTGTAGCAGTGACATCAGCACTGGCAGTGAGCAGCGCCCGCGCGGCCGCGTGGTGGCCGTGGTGCGCGGCGGCGTGTAGCGGTATATAGTTACCCATGAGCAGCTGTAGCAGTGACATCAGCACTGGCAGTGAGCAGCGCCCGCGCGGCCGCGTGGTGGCCGTGGTGCGCGGCGGCGTGTAGCGGTATATAGTTACCCATGAGCAGCTGTAGCAGTGACATCAGCACTGGCAGTGAGCAGCGCCCGCGCGGCCGCGTGGTGGCCGTGGTGCGCGGCGGCGTGTAGCGGCGTGTAGCCGTCGCGTGTACGTGCGTTCACTTGTCCGCCGGCAGCCATGAGGGCTTTTAGTACGCCTGTGCGGCCTTCTGAGGCGGCGAGGTGGACTGGGGTTAGACCTGTGTGGGAATTAGCGGGTTAAAATATATTCTGAAGTCATACTGGGTAATTAAAACCCCTTAAGGACTTAATGTAGACAAAATTTTTGCGCAGGAGTAATGTAGAGTAAGCAGGAGACACGATCAAAGATCCATTGCAAGACCGGCATTATCATGGTCTCCAAAGAAAGTTGGTGATTGATTCACCAACTTTCAGGCTCCGGGCTGCTTTGTAAAAGTTTCTAATCAGGTCGGGTTGCAACCGGAAATCGGCTCCAGACCTACCAGATTGAAGCAGTTTCCGATAAAAAAGTGATGTCATTAATTAAAACTTTTTGCAAAAAATAAGACCGACTTCAATATACTCAAAATCGGTTCAGACAAAGATGAGACAATCGCTACCAATCACAACACATATAGGTCAAACTGAGAACCGCTCATTTTGAAGTCTGTTAATAAAACAAATACCATTATTAGCAGGTACGTTGACATCAGCCCCCCTCTCGATGAGCATCTCGACACAATCCTCGTGGCCTTCTTGAGCCGCCATGTGTAGTGGGGTGAACCCGGCCTTAGATTTGACGCTGGGGTCTGCATCTGTATGAAATGTTAGGGTGAGAAATGCAACCCAACGAATTGGGGTTAAGACTTTAGATGATTTAAATGAGGTACCTACTTACAGACTACAAAAAAAGTACGTAAAAAAATGTAATGGCTTAATTTTTATTTTTATTTTTTAACTGTTGAAAAGGGACTTTCAAATAAAACTTTGACTACAGCATGGACGTAAGAACAATGGTTACTTTATTAGCCAGTATTTAAAAATACACAAAATAAAGTATTTAAATATACAAAATTTGGTTTTTATTTATGTTATGTCAGAATATAAATCGTAATGTTACATTTTAAGGACGGCAACATTTTGTCACGTTACGACAGTCACTTTGTGTTACCATTACTTTTATTTTGTAAAAAAATAAACACATTTTTATTTTTCACGTAAGGACTTTTATTTGCAAAAAATCTTAACATATTATTTAACTAATAAATAAATAAAACTTACCATGTTCAAGCAATGCAAACGCGATATCAGGATGATTGTGCCGGCACGCGATGTGCAGCGCTGAGTGTCCGTTCTTCGCCAAGGAGTGTGGTGATGCTCCTATAAGATATATTCTAGCTTTACTACTTGTACTAGCTACTACTTAAACACATAATACATATACACTTATAGCTTATTTATTGTACGTAGGTTCATACATGGGGTTATACATAGAAAATAGCCTAGGTGGTAAGTAAATGGTGATGAATGATTGGTGTCTTTAATTGACTAAGGGCTGATTATAATAGTCGGAAAAAAAGTAAAACATATCTGTACATTATCATACTAGTAAAGATTCGAAATGAAGCCGTGAAATATTTTGTTATTACTATAATCTTTCCGTGAATATTTGGTACATATAAATGTATTACCATTCTGAGTGAATTGTATAGATAGTTCAACTCAGATTTGCGCGCGGCCCTATGTGTGCGTCGGCTTGTAAATATACAACTTTCATTTGTGTGACAGTGACGTCATCCGAGCATGACGTGTTCTTATCGCTTTTTGTTATGGGTACAGTCGTTTACAAAAATACTAGTTAGGTATTCACGGAGAAATTATTAAGGAGTCAAGTAAAAAAAAATGAAACAACATTCAAAGCTTTTTATTATTAAATGTAGTTTTTCATTATTTTCTCATACGTCTTTTCAAATTGACATTTACAGTGTCTAAGAATTAAATACTCCTTACATATTTTCTAGCTCGGGGTACGCGGACAATAAATAAAAGTGGGGACTAAGAATGTAAAAAGAGGTATAATCTAGTATAATAATGTAAACAAAATGTGTGGGGAATTTTAAAAAATTTTATTGCTTCGCACAATGTCGACCAAAATAAGACGGAAGTAATGACACTCATAAATGAACGTTTAAGTCAAATTGATGAAGGGATGTGGGGTAATACCTACTTGTTGACATGTACAAAAGAAAAAAGAAGAATAATTGACATGGAGTCAGAATGAGGGTTTTTGAAATTTTTTCTGCCACCGGGTGGCGCCACGTATGCGTCTGGTCCAAACAGCTGTCAAATAGTATGGAATTGTAGGTGCCGAACTTATTGTTTATTGAAATTCTGTTATATTGGAAGTGTTATTGATTTTATTATGGACTACGGTCAGAATAAGGTTTCCGAACTAAAAATTGAGCTAAGAGAGAAGGTGCAAAAGTCACTGGTACTAAGGAAAAGCTTGTTGAAAAATTTGTTAACACAATATGATTTAGTTTTTTTTATTTACTCAACCGCAATAGTAAAACAATAATGCAGTGCTTTAATTATAAAATAAAAAAAAAACACTAAAATCGTTCACTATTCATAGTAAAGATAAGCACTTTGACAGTTATTGGACCTGACGACTCGGTGCTGCCACCTCGTGGATTGCCATTTTAGAAAACCCTCATTTATAATTTCACCTTGGAGAGTAGCGAATCCGAAAATTCATCATTTGATTTTTCAAGTAGCGATTTATAATCATTATAAATAAATAAACAAAATTACGTAATAACTGTTTTTCTTTAAACACCCGTATATAACCCCTAAATAACTGTATTGTACCCGACTGTACCTCTTGTCACGCACACAAAGTCACGGAATATGTACAAAGGTTACCCACACATAAGGCCGCGCGCACGACTGAGTTGAACTTACTATACAACTGGTTTATTTCACCGGGTTGGTATTTCAATGGAAATCTACGTATAAAATGCCATTCAAAATGTATGCCATTTGGTAAACAGTTACAAACTCATAATTTATAATTTAACACCTAAGAAACACATTGTGGAATGCAATAAATGATTGAGTATTAAAAAACAAGATAATTTTGCAAATCGCTTAGTTAGCTTTGAATTAGCAATTTCATTAATTAAATGTCTACGAAACAACTCACAACTTTCCACCATGATCTTTTCAGAGCCGAATTTTAAACACATCTACAACATACTTTCTTTTGCAAGTAAAAATTAGCTTTAAAGGAGTAGTCTTGCTACTCCGGAGTCGCCGTACTATTGATGCTACTTCTTACCTTTGTCCAACAACAGCAGCGCTATATCCGGATGACCGTAGTAAGTGGCCATGTGTAACGGAGTGATATGCGAGCGTCCCGGCGCGTCGGGAGCGGCGCCGCGGGACAGGAGTAGCCTGGCAACTCCGAAGTCACCTACAAGTTCTAGAAGAATTGGTGCCACTTCTTACCTTTGTCCAACAATAACAGCGCTATATCCGGATGTCCGTAGTAAGTAGCCATGTGTAGCGGAGTGATATGCGATCGTCCCGGCGCGTCGGGAGCGGCGCCGCGGGACAGGAGTAGTCTTGCGACTCCGGTGTCGCCGTACTTAGCGGCGAGGTGCAGAGGAGTGAAACCTTTACGGGTCTCCGCTTCTATGGGGGCGGAATGTTCGAGGAGGATTGATGCTACTTCTTCTTTGCCTGTGGAGTTAAAAGTAAGATTTTTATAAATATGGGTAAGGCTCAATTTTCGCATGAGAAACTCGAACGAGTCGCGCCGCGGGGAGTCCCGCGGCGCCGCGGGCGACTCGTTCGAGTTTCTCATGCGAAAATATACATTATAGTAATGGGAATAAAGTAAAAATTCAAATGACACTCAAACCGCGCTTCGCTTCGCTGCCCTTCGCCGCGCTTTTGGTGTGAATTGAGCCTAAGTAGTAGTGTCATAGGGCTCGTTTGGGATTTTATAATGAAAAGAGTTGACTGTATATATCAATACATTTAGCAGATACATGAAAATACGCGACGCTGACAAATGTGTTTTAAATAGCTGTTTTAATGATTGCTTTTGGGAATATTGTGGAAAATGCAATTATTTCAATTTCCTATACAAGTATATAGTTCCTATAGAAGTATTTTACGACATTTTGTTTCACAACGAAAATGTATTTTACCAATTTAAATTTTCGTAAAAAAGTCGTCTTTGGAATATTTTTCTTTGTAGGATCATTTCTTACCTTCGCTGTTATATAACATGTCATATGTACTAATATATTTTACCAATTATAACGTACCCTCTTTAGCGGCAATATGTAGCGGCGTATACCGGTCCTTGGTAGTGGCGGTAACATCGGCGCCGTGCTGCACTAACAACGCGGCTATGTCTGCGTGTGTCAGCGAACACGACACAAGAACATTGCCCTAACATCCTAATATACTACACATTTGTTCTGACTTTAATACACTTGTCTCTGTACGTACCCTCTTTAGCGGCAATATGTAGCGGCGTATACCGGTCCTTGGTAGTGGCGGTAACATCGGCGCCGTGCTGCACTAACAACGCGGCTATGTCTGCGTGTGTCAGCGAACACGACACAAGAACATTGCCCTAACATCCTAATATACTACACATTTGTTCTGACTTGAATACACTTGTCTCTGTACGTACCCTCTTTAGCGGCAATATGTAGCGGCGTATACCGGTCCTTGGTAGTGGCGGTAACATCGGCGCCGTGCTGCACTAACAACGCGGCTATGTCTGCGTGTGTCAGCGAACACGACACAAGAACATTGCCCTAACATCCTAATATACTACACATTTGTTCTGACTTTAATACACTTGTCTCTGTACGTACCCTCTTTAGCGGCAATATGTAGCGGCGTATACCGGTCCTTGGTAGTGGCGGTAACATCGGCGCCGTGCTGCACTAACAACGCGGCTATGTCTGCGTGTGTCAGCGAACACGACACAAGAACATTGCCCTAACATCCTAATATACTACACATTTGTTCTGACTTTAATACACTTGTCTCTGTACGTACCCTCTTTAGCGGCAATATGTAGCGGCGTATACCGGTCCTTGGTAGTGGCGGTAACATCGGCGCCGTGCTGCACTAACAACGCGGCTATGTCTGCGTGTGTCAGCGAACACGACACAAGAACATTGCCCTAACATCCTAATATACTACACATTTGTTCTGACTTTAATACACTTGTCTCTGTACGTACCCTCTTTAGCGGCAATATGTAGCGGCGTATACCGGTCCTTGGTAGTGGCGGTAACATCGGCGCCGTGCTGCACTAACAACGCGGCTATGTCTGCGTGTGTCAGCGAACACGACACAAGAACATTGCCCTAACATCCTAATATACTACACATTTGTTCTGACTTTAATACACTTGTCTCTGTACGTACCCTCTTTAGCGGCAATATGTAGCGGCGTATACCGGTCCTTGGTAGTGGCGGTAACATCGGCGCCGTGCTGCACTAACAACGCGGCTATGTCTGCGTGTGTCAGCGAACACGACACAAGAACATTGCCCTAACATCCTAATATACTACACATTTGTTCTGACTTTAATACACTTGTCTCTGTACGTACCCTCTTTAGCGGCAATATGTAGCGGCGTATACCGGTCCTTGGTAGTGGCGGTAACATCGGCGCCGTGCTGCACTAACAACGCGGCTATGTCTGCGTGTGTCAGCGAACACGACACAAGAACATTGCCCTAACATCCTAATATACTACACATTTGTTCTGACTTTAATACACTT
Organism: Helicoverpa armigera; assembly: GCF_030705265.1. Taxonomy (NCBI): domain Eukaryota; kingdom Metazoa; phylum Arthropoda; class Insecta; order Lepidoptera; family Noctuidae; genus Helicoverpa; species Helicoverpa armigera. Next base: position 1,741,704 of record NC_087145.1, on the reverse strand, counting down.
GTCTCTGTACGTACCCTCTTTAGCGGCAATATGTAGCGGCGTATACCGGTCCTTGGTAGTGGCGGTAACATCGGCGCCGTGCTGCACTAACAACGCGGCTATGTCTGCGTGTGTCAGCGAACACGACACAAGAACATTGCCCTAACATCCTAATATACTACACATTTGTTCTGACTTTAATACACTTGTCTCTGTACGTACCCTCTTTAGCGGCAATATGTAGCGGCGTATACCGGTCCTTGGTAGTGGCGGTAACATCGGCGCCGTGCTGCACTAACAACGCGGCTATGTCTGCGTGTGTCAGCGAACACGACACAAGAACATTGCCCTAACATCCTAATATACTACACATTTGTTCTGACTTTAATACACTTGTCTCTGTACGTACCCTCTTTAGCGGCAATATGTAGCGGCGTATACCGGTCCTTGGTAGTGGCGGTAACATCGGCGCCGTGCTGCACTAACAACGCGGCTATGTCTGCGTGTGTCAGCGAACACGACACAAGAACATTGCCCTAACATCCTAATATACTACACATTTGTTCTGACTTTAATACACTTGTCTCTGTACGTACCCTCTTTAGCGGCAATATGTAGCGGCGTATACCGGTCCTTGGTAGTGGCGGTAACATCGGCGCCGTGCTGCACTAACAACGCGGCTATGTCTGCGTGTCCTAGCCTGGCTGCTACGTGGAGAGGAGTCTGTTCCTCACGAGCTCGGGCGTCCACCTGCGGGAAGAGTTATTTGCTGAAGGGTTTTGCTAAGAGAACTGTTTGGTGAAAGCACCACTTAGTGAATTACTTTGCTGGCCGGTGATAGCCTTGGTGACTTTAAAATCTAAAAAAAAAGTTAATTTTGTCCTTTTATACATATTTAATTGAAATAAGGGCCACATAAGGTGCTTATGACTAATTTACCTAAAGACAACCTCAAGCTTTGGCGATTGAGCGAGATTGATATCTGATTCTCAATCGAACGTCCCATGAGAACAGTATGCACGCACGGTCAGCACTTTTTTTTTTTAAGAATAAGAAATTTTATTTGCTAGATACATTTCGTAAGTGTTTCCGAGTATCATTCACTTTTCGTAACACTTGCAACACTTCACTGTAAGGTATAAATTGGTGAGTACTATAGGCACATAGGAACTCATAGGAGACTCATAGGAAGACGTCCTTATGTAACAAGTGGTAAATAATTTTGGTTGTGGAAAAGTATTTAGTGTAGCGGCGTCACATACCTTAGCACCATTCCTCAACAGCACCCTCACTAGATCAGTCTGATGTGCTCTCGCAGCCAAATGCAGTGGAGTCTCCCCCCTCGCCGTGGCTGCGTCAGCCGCTGCGCCCGCGCCGACTAACACTAGAGCGATGTTCATGCACCCCATGAACGAAGCCACGTGGAGTGGAGTTAGTCCTGATTCTGTTGTTGCTGATTTACCTGGGGAACGAAAAAGAAAAATCATGTTTTTATACTAAAGACAAAGTTAGCACAATAAAATAATGTTATACTTTTAGTAAGACTCCAAAGCCCACAATCCTATGGAAATACATTCTAAATTTGAAAAGTTATAAATAGTGTAACTACAGCCTAGTCAGCTCGTTAGTGACACTCCAGAAGACAGTCTTATCTATCAGTGATCACCGTCCCGCGCTGCCTTCGTCTCGCTCCCCGCATGTACATGCGGAATGTCACTAACGAGCTTGCAAGACTGTAATACGACTTTCTTTTGTTTAGATTGCATTCATTTATGGCGCGGTGGGTCCGTCGATGTATGACCAGTTCTTTTGTGTTTCAGAAGACACAATAATTTGGTGCGTGCCGGCTATTCGCTCCGTGTCTTGTCATAACGAATTCTTACGTGTTTCGAAAGGCACGATAAATTAGTGGATCCCAGTAACTTAAACATCTTTGGCAGTCATTTCGAGGAATGAGAAAAGCAGTCTTACCGAGGGTAATCGGCTTGCCCGGAAAACTAAGTGGAGGAGGTTAGATAAGCAGTCGTTCCATGTAAAACACTAGTAATCAGCTGCATCCGGTTAGACTGGATATTTAGGGAAAGACTAGGCAAGTGATGAAACATATACTCACTGGCGCCATATTTGAGCAGTAACTCGACGACTTTGAGCCTGTTCTTCTTGCAGGCGATGTGTAGCGGCGTGAAGCCGTTCAGAGCGCGGGCGTTCGCGTCTGCGTTCCTGTCTAGTAGGAGCTTTGCGACCTGGAAATAATGGTGAAATGAGTGAAAAAAAAACTTAAAGTAATAAAAATTGTTTCTTTACTTTGTAGCTCAGCTTATAAAAAAATTACCATATTTTATATTTATGAACGGTGATTCTTATTCCTACCTATTTTTATTCAATCATTTTCATTTCTGTTTAGACTCGTCAAGATTGTATTATCTTATAAATTATCCAAATACACCAAGCTAAATTCAACCGTAACACTTTACACATAAAGCTGACAATAACATGTCCGTAAGTAAATAACAAATATCTACAAAAATCACTACATATAGCAAGCTAAATTGAACCTTACCACCAAACACATAAAGCTTTATGTCTTCTTGTACGCATCTTAACATGTCCCAAAATTAAAGTCACAAATGCCAAAACATACTTAATACTTACCAAAGACATAAGACTCACAAAGAAAGCCTGCAACTGTTGACAGAGCATGCTAAATTCACACTTGTCACCTAACAAATAAAGCTTTATGTCTCTTGTATGCATCTGCACCTTGACCGTAAGGCCGCTGCCTCGAATTTTGCGGGCAGCGGGGCGGCAGCGGCGCGGGCGGCGGCGCGGGAGCGGCAGGATCTTACGCGTATAATCAAATGGACCGGCCCTCGAATACAGCGGCGCGGGGAGCGGGCAACGAGCGGTGAGCTCCAGTCAAACGGTGACCGCCCGCGCCGCCGCCGCTGCCGCCCCGCTGCCCGCAAAATTCGAGGCAGCGGCCTTAATCAATGACTCACTGGCATTTCAGTAAATAAAACAAAAGCTACAAATACCACCAGAACCGCCAAGCTAAATTCAACCTTACCACCTAACACATAAGACTCACATAGAAAACCTACAACTGTTGACAGAGCAATCTAAATTCAAACTTATCACTTGTCTTTGTACTTAAAAGCTACAAAGACCACCAGACACGCCAAGCAAAATTCAACCTTACCACCTACAACATAAGGCGCACTTTAACATATCCATAGCTTACAATTATTGCCAAGCAAAATTCAACCTTATCACCCAAGACATAAGACTCACCTTAACATGTCCGCAGTGCGCGGCCACGTGCAACGCAGTCAGGTAGTCGACGGTGACGTCATCGATGGGAGCGCCTTCAGCCAGCAGCACTTTTAACATAAGCTACAAATATCCACCCACACCCAGACTAAATTGAACCTTAAACCCTAAGCTCACTGCTACAACTATTTGCAGAGCAAACTAAATTCAATCCTACGACCTTGGATATAAGACTCACTTTGACATTTCTGTAAATAAAACAAAAGCTACGAAGACCAACGGAATCGCCACGCTAAATTCAACCGTACCTCCTAAGACATAAGACTCACAAAGAAGGCCTACAACTGTTGACAGAGCAATCTAAATTCAAACTTACCTCCTAAGACATAAGACTCACAAAGAAAGCCTACAACTGTAGGCAAAGCAATCTAAATTCAAACTGATTACCTATGACATAACACTCACACAGAATAAAGCCTAAACTGTTTACACATCAAGCTAAATTCAACCCTATCACCTAAGACACAAGGCTCATTTTACCATGTCATACATAAAAAATACAACTTTTTGTAGAGCAATCTAAATTCGACCTTATCACCTAACACATAAGGCTCACCTTAACATGTCCGCAGTGCGCGGCCACGTGTAACGCGGTGAGATAGTCGACGGTGACGTCATCGATGGGAGCGCCTTCAGCCAGCAGCACTTTTATCGTAAGGTACAAATATCTCCACACACCGAACTTAAATTCAACCTTACCACCCAGTACATAAGGTTTACATAGAACAAAATCTTCCCACCTAAGACGCAAAGCTCTCCCTAAGAAGACCGTAAATAAAATATAACCTACAAAAATGTCACAAATACTAAACTAATTTCGACTCTACCACCTAAGACATAAGACTCACAAAGGAAGCCTACAACTGTTGACAGAGCAATCTAAATTCAAACTTATCACTTGTCTTTGTATGCACCTTAAAATATCCCCAAATAAAAGCTGTAAATACCACCAGAACCACCAATCTAAATTCAACTTTAAACCTAAGACATAAGACTCACTTTGACTTGTCCACAAAAAAAGAACGCACTAATATCACCAAATATGCCAAGCTAAATTCAACCTTATAACCTAAGACATAAGACTCACCTTAACATGTCCGCAGTGCGCGGCCACGTGCAACGCAGTCAGGTAGTCGACGATGGGAGCGCCTTCAGCCAGCAGCACTATTAACATAAGCTAGAAATATCGACCCACACACCAAGCCAAATTCGACTCTAACACCTAAGACATAAGACACACAAAAAAGCAATCTAAATTCAAACTTGTCACTTGTCTTTGTACATAAAAGCTAGAAAGACCATCAGAACCGCCAAGCTAAATTCAACCGTACCACTTACGACATAAGATACACTTTCACATGTCCATAGCTTACAATTATTGCCAAGCAAAATTCAACCTTACCACCTAAGACATAAGGCTCACCTTAACATGTCCGCAGTGCGCGGCCACGTGCAACGCGGTGAGATAGTCCACAGTGATCGTCATCGATGGGAGCGCCTTCAGCCAGCAGCACTTTTAACATAAGCTACAAATATCGCCACACACCCGTAACTAAATTCGACTCTACCACCTAAGACATAAGACTCACAAAGGAAGCCTACAAATGTTGACAGAGCAATCTAAATTCAAACTTGTCACTTGTCTTTGTACTTAAAAGCTACAAAGACCACCAGCCAAATTCAACCTTACCACTTAAGACATAAGACTCACTTTAGTAACTTACAATCAATGCCAAGCTAAATTAAACCCTATCTTCTAAGACATAAGGCTCACCTTAACATGTCCGCAATGCGCGGCCACGTGTAACGCGGTGAGATAGTCGACGGTGACGTCATCGATGGGAGCGCCTTCAGCCAGCAGCACTTTTAACATAAGCTACAAAAATCGCCACAAACACCAAGCCAAATTCGACTCTAACACCTAAGACATAAGACTCACAAAGGAAGCCTACAACTGATGACAGAGCAATCCAAATTCAAACTGATCACCTATGACATAAAACTCGCACAGAAGTAAGCCTAAACTGTTTACACGCCAAGCTAAATTCAACCCTATCTCCTAAGACACAAGGCTCATTTTACCATGTCTATACATAAAAGTTACAACTGTTGACTGACCAAACAAAATTCAACCTTACCACCTAAGACATAAGGCTCACCTTAACATGCCCGCAGTGCGCGGCCACGTGTAACGCGGTCAGGTAGTCGACGGTGACGTCATCGATGGGAGCGCCTTCAGCCAGCAGCACTTTTACCGTAAGGTACAAATATCGACCCACACACCAAACTAAATTGAACCTTATACCCTAAGCTCACTGCTACAACTATTTGCAGAGCAAACTAAATTCAATCCTACGACCTTGGATATAAGACTCACTTTGACATTTCTGTAAATAAAACAAAAGCTACGAAGACCAACGGAATCGCCACGCTAAATTCAACCGTACCTCCTAAGACATAAGACTCACAAAGGAAGCCTACAACTGATGACAGAGTAATCCAAATTCAAACTGATCACCTATGACATAAAACTCACACAGAATAAAGCCTAAACTATGTACACACCAAGCAAAATTCAACCTTACTACCTAACACATAAGGCTCACCTTAACATGTCCGCAGTGCGCGGCCACGTGCAACGCGGTGAGATAGTCGACGGTGACGTCATCGATGGGAGCGCCTTCAGCCAGCAGCACTTTGGCCGTCTCCACGTGTTCGCCTTGCACGGACATGTGGAGAGGGGTCAGGCCGTTCTGTAAATTGAATTTGGAATTGGTTAGATTTGAACGGGTTGTGGATTTTTTTGAAAATAGAATTTTAGGCTTTAGTGCGTTCTAGAATACGGTAGTTTCCAACGAGTCAAATTCATTACTTTTATTTAACTGTCAAAAACTGTCACTCTCTTTGCAATATGTATGAAAGCGCAACTTATGACGTCACAGATTTTTCACATCAAACTGGATTCTTATTTAGCTTATATTATCAATAAAAAAATTTAATCAATTATTCCATCAAAACGATAAATGGAAGTGACATTATTTTTAGATGCTTCACTAAATGAATATGACAACGTAATTTATTTTTGACCTAGTCATCCACCCAATTATTTGAAAAAACGTAGCTCCTTTTTTGTGTTGATTAAACTAAAATTGAATATTATTACTCATTTGAAGTTTGGAATAGGCCTGAAGACGCGACAGGGTTTAAAAATCTAATTAGTCCTTATTTTAGATTGGCTAAAAAAATGGGCACGTAGTATTATTTTAATAAAACCTTAAATATTCACTGAGATAATATAACGCAACAAAGATTGAAAATGGAGGCTCGTGACGTCACGTCTATGTAAAATGTGTACCTAAAAGTGACGTGACACAAAATTCAATCGTGTTGCATCTTGGTTGTTATTTGTTTGTGCAAAAAAAGGAAAATACTTGTCCATTATGTTAGGGTTATCTAGACGGACTAATTACTTTTTATATATTTATTATTTAATACTTTATGCACATTATGTACAATGGCGGACTTAACGCATTGGGCGTTTTCTCCCAGTCTACCTTTGGGTGGTCGAGAAATAGCAGTGATAGGTGCAGTTTTTTTCATTCGCCACGCCTATTCTTTAATTTAAATTTAACTATTTTCTTTCTATCCTTTATAGTGTTACCTTAGTTTTACTAGTAATAGGCGCCCCATGCTGCAGCAGTCGCGACACGACGTTGCTGTGTCCCGACCGCGCCGCGCAGTGTAATGGCGTCAGCCCGTCGCGAGTTACTGCGGCTATGTTAGCACCTGTAGGATAAACATTACAATAAAAATTATTAAAAACTTAAATAGCCAATTAATGTATGAAATACCTAGTACCTTAATCGGTACAGTAATCTGTAATTAAAATGATGAAAAGTCATTTATTTACATTTAAAAAGTGACTGCCAAAGTCACTTTTTGAAGATTAATTTAAAAGAGAACACCCGCCGTTCACCACTTCCTATGTGTTTTTTCTGGGAAGAAATGGTGAAAAAGCTCCCCAGCAACGTAGTAAAATATGTTGGTTATCATGTACCTTTCTACCTATACATTTTTGAGACCAAAAATACATGCAAAGCCTAGCCCTTTACAAATGTACATATGTTGGGGTCAGTTTCCAGTCTTATCGGCTGCACCGATCTACCAGTTCTAGAAGGAGCGATTGTAATATTGTTCTAACATGTATCAAATGAATATCAAATGGCAGTAATTAAAACAAACATTGTTTTCTGTACAGCAAACAATTTAATACCAAATAAAGTGCGTGTGACCTAAACTTTCAAATGCCACTAAATGGTTTAATGATGCTGTAATTACTGCATTTTTGTATACAAAACGAAAATGTCGGAACTTTCGTTAAAAAACGGCGCGAAGAGCAATTTTTCAACCTCACATTTTCACGACGGTAGCTTCACGCGAGACAAATTGCCAAATTATAAACTGAAATTCCATTTTTATTATTATCTGTCAATGTCTACAGCTGTCAAACGTGCTACCACTGATGTTTGATTGACAACGTATCGTGAAAAACGCCCAATTAAAACGACATTCCTACAATATGATATTTCAATGATATACGAAACATAATTATGAGTTGCGTGATAGAAAAATATGTGAACATATGTAATTATTGAGTCATAGCGATGAAAATATTACGTTTGATTTATACTGTTTGTTAATACTAATGTGTTTTCGTTCCTTAGTTTTAATTGTTTGCTAAATGGTGCGATTTGTGCGAGAGATTGTTTAGATGTTTGCGGCATTGTAGTAGGTACCGCATCCATCATGTGCAGTGATGATTAACTGGTGTAACACACGATATATTCAGTCAGGAGCATGAGTGTCCTACATAGATCAAACTGAGTGATACATTGTAGACTTAAGTTTTGGTTATTAGTAATTTTACAGCTATACATATTTATTAGAATTAAATAAATGCTTTGCTAGCATTCCAAGACTACATACGTCTGACTTCCGAGACACACATTCTCCTGAACACAGGCAGTCGAAAGCTCTCAAATACTTAATTTTTAATAACGTGACATGAAAACATAAATATCAACATGCTAGCGACTCACAACTATTTTCCGAGAATGCGCATGTAACCTACACCCCTGTTTCACCTCCGTCACTCGTTGATCCTAATCACGCAATGTCCTGAGTCATCATAAAGTTTGGCGATCGCCGAGTTGCCGTAGTATGCTATGTGTAGACGGGTGAAGCCGGACTGGCAGCATGACCTACCATTCTCCAGCAGCAGGTCCAGCATGGCGAGCTGCCCCCACTTGCTGGCCACGTGCAGCGGCGTGATGCTGTGCTTGGCGGCCCTGCCCGCGTCGGCGCTATGTGTAGACGGGTGAAGCCGGACTGGCAGCATGACCTACCATTCTCCAGCAATAGGTCCAGCATGGCGAGCTGCCCCCACTTGCTGGCCACGTGCAGCGGCGTGATGCTGTGCTTGGCGGCCCTGCCCGCGTCGGCGCTATGTGTAGACGGGTGAAGCCGGACTGGCAGCATGACCTACCATTCTCCAGCAACAGGTCCAGCATGGCGAGCTGCCCCACTTGCTGGCCACGTGCAGCGGCGTGATGCTGTGCTTGGCGGCCCTGCCCGCGTCGGCGCTATGTGTAGACGGGTGAAGCCGGACTGGCAGCATGACCTACCATTCTCCAGCAACAGGTCCAGCATGGCGAGCTGCCCCCACTTGCTGGCCACGTGCAGCGGCGTGATGCTGTGCTTGGCGGCCCTGCCCGCGTCGGCGCTATGTGTAGACGGGTGAAGCCGGCCTGGCAGCATGACCTACCATTCTCCAGCAACAGGTCCAGCATGGCGAGCTGCCCCCACTTGCTGGCCACGTGCAGCGGCGTGATGCTGTGCTTGGCGGCCCTGCCCGCGTCGGCGCCGGCCTGCAGCAGCGCCCGCGCCACCGCCGAGTTGCCGTAGTGGGCGGCTATGTGGAGGGGGGTGAAGCCCGACTTCGAGCATGCGTCTGGGTTGTGTTCGTTCTGAAATGAAATAAAATAAAGGTCAAAATGCGTTGAAATGTAGGTCAGCAGAATTTTTATTTGGTTTAAAAACGACCAAAGTACGTTTTGGAAGCGAGCTGCCAACGGAAACTGTGCTGCCACTGCATATTTATTTTTTATTTATTTTATTTATTTATTTGATTCAGGCAACTAGGGCCCATAGAAAATACAATACACAAATAACAATTAACATTAAAATAATTATAAACTAATACATACAAAGATAAATCGTCAAAACAATATCTATTTGCATAAAATCGATCGATATCTTTGAGCGAAAGCACGTGCCGTAGTTGCTTTTAAAACGTACCGTCACTTTCATAGCCACATCCCTCTCGATTGTATCACAGACAGCTAATATCATGAGGAACCGATTCAGTTCATGCATGTGGCGTTTTCCAGGTAGATATTATAGTGCTCAATTGCATGTAACCTGGACATAACTCTTCTTGGAATACAGATGTACAATATACATAACTATGTGCATTATCCAATAAAGAGGGGCTTGGTTACCACGGTTATTATACCACGCTTATTTATAGTTCAGTTTAAAGGTCATGAAACATAATGCTAATAGGATTAACACGACCGAAGTTACCCAATTACAGTTGACATTTTTATTTTTCCAACACCTAGTATATTGCTTTGAGATCCGAGTATAATGCAATTATATTACACCTAATCCTTAAAACGATAATGAGCTGAATTTACTCTCTTTAGGCTGCCTGTCCACCGGAGCGGAGCTAGGCTGCGGAGTGGAGAAACTGAGAAATATTAACCAATAGGTTTGCACAAAATCTCCGCTCCTCAACCCTATCTGTTAATATTTCTCAGTTTCTCCACTCAGCAGCCTAGCTCCGCTCCGGTGGACAGGCACCCTTAGTCTAAATAATTGATCACATGAAGGGGGTGTTTTTCTCGGTAAAAGTTTTACCGAAGCTTTTCCTTTAGGTAGCTAAACTGTCCCCAAAATCTCTTGTCATTTCGCATCTGTAGTCGTCAATTGTTTGATAAACGAACGAACTATGCCGTCTACCTATCTACTAGCGATGCCGTCGTAAAGACCATCCGGTACCATGAAAACCCCGGAAAATATCCCTGAGAGTGTCACAGGAACTTTTGTAAGGACCCGTAGCCAGTCCTTGGAAACCACGTGCAAAATCTGCTGGTGTGAAATTCTCGTATCAGTGTACTGCAGTAGGAGGTACCTCGAGCAGCAGCGTGGCAGCTTTGACGTCGTTCTTCTTGGCGGCGATGTGCAGCGCCGGCAGCCGCACCTTGCCGCGCGTGTCCGACTCCAGAAGCTCGGCGACTACGCGGTCGTGTCCTTGCTGCATGGCTACTGCTAGCGGGGTGAAGCCGTCCTGGAATTGGAAAGAGCAGTTTCTGTAAAATCTTCATTTCTAGGGTTAATTGGCTTAAAGACAAATATGGAAAGATTTAATCAGACAGATATGTTTATATTGTTCATGAGTAAAACATACAACATTGTAATGCCAGTGAGAAAACTTGTAGCAATTTATAGCCCAAGATGGAACAAATTGTTTGCTATGTATGAACTTATGTAAAAGACTACCAGCTTTATTTAATCAGAATCTGGAGACAGTTACTATATATATTTTGGGACAACAAAGAAATAGACAAAAAAACTGTGCTCCATGTACGTAGACGTACGTGTTGTATATAGACGACAAAGGAAGACCCATCTCCTTACTGGTAAAAACCACCACCTCCTTAAAATCTTCAAAAACCACAATACTCACTTCTGTAGCAAGAGTCTGGCTGGCTCCAGCAGCTAGTAGCATCTTCACACACCCCGCATGGTTCTCCTGTGCCGCCATGTATAAGGGTGTGAAGCCCGCTGCTGACTGCGCGTCGGCCTTCGCCCCCGCGGCCAGTAGGGCTCGCGCCACGGATTCTTGGCCGGCGAGACATGCTATGTGAAGCGCTGTGTTGCCTGAAATGGATGTATAAAGGAGTCTTTTAGTTGTTGTGGTGGTAAAAGCTAAGCTAAAGACATAAATACAAAAAGACCCAAAGGTCCTAGCTATTTGGGTCAACTGCGCAAGAAAACATTGTAATGTTGTATCTTGCCTCAATATCATTATCAGTTATTATAACCCCAATGAAGATAACTGCTCTAAAAGTGGTACCCTAAAATAGTTTTCAACAAGCTAAGCTATACAAACTATACTAAGCTATATAGCTATACTCGCATTTCAGAACTTAATGAAAACGTTAAAATTCCTCCTCGCATTAAGTTACGCAGTTTTTCGTTCGGAAACTTTTCTAAGTAGCTTTTTTCCTATAGTCAAGAAACCATATTTAAGATATAAGATTGTTTTTACCTTTTTTAGTAGCAGCATCAACTGTAGCGCCTCGTTTCAGTAACTCCTCGACCACGGAGATGTGTCCATCTTTAGCGGCCAGGTGAAGCGCATTCAGCCCGTTCTGTGAACGAAAATATCAAAGAATTAATATATGAGTCTTTATAATTGTAGACGTCTATACTAGTACTATAAAGAGGAATTGGTTTGCTTGTACCCTGAAGGCCCTGAAGGAGATTGGAAACCGGGCCCAGCCGGGTTTCAATCTCTACCCCATACCTACTGAGCCGGATAGAAAATTTATTTCACTGCTGCGAAGCTATAATATCCCTAGCGGACATGCGCAATATTTATCTGGGTACGTGAAGAAGATTTCAAGGAACGTGGGAAAAACCGCTGGCGGAAGCTAGACTTCGAAGTTTTAACTGCGTAACTGGGAATGTTGAATACCAAACTGTATTGGGATTCTATAAAACTCGATCAACAACTCGCATTTCACTTCGATTCGTAATGTCATTTCATACTTTAGGGGAGGTAGGGGAGGGATGGGCACTTTTTCACATTTATTGCATAAAAAATCAGATTTTACAGATAATCAACTTTTATTGCCATTTCTTATGTTTGGCTAGATAAAATCAAAGAGCTATCCTAAAAATTACAATCAGTTTCAACATTACGAGATATTTAAACGGTTTAAATAAAACCGTCGACACGTCAAAATTTTGTTTAGTCTGACATGCTTTAGTTGGTACTTACGTAGTGTTTAAAGTTACTTTTTGCTTTTTATAGGGTTTATCGTTTATAACATTTTGTCATAATAATTGCGTACTTTTTGGGTCGGGGTTTTTTAATTTATAATTTTATTTTATTTCATGGTTTTTTAAAGGAGCTCCTTAATGTTTCCTTCTTTTTATGATGGGTTCGCTAATGCGATCTCAGCCAAAGGAAGCTGTTTAACAATCCTCATGACAAACTGGCTCTGGGAGAATTGCACAGATTGAGAAACAATAAAGATGGACCTTTGTTGATCCAGGGTTATATATCATTCTAGGGTTTCATCCGCCACATCCCATTTCCAGAATTAGGTTCTCGTCAATTAGAAACATGAAGAAAACTAGTCAAGACAAATTAAACGAGCCCAAACTCGATGGGTTTACTAAAAGGCAGTTCAGGGTTACCTATCTTCGTGTCCTAACAGCAGACCAGCTCAGTGGTTCCAGAAGACATTAGTATTTCAAATTTTAGATCCCACATATGCTTGCAAGTAAACTGAGCGTGTAACATTCCTATCACACCTAACAAACGAGCTGATGACCTTGAAGACCTGAACCGATTTCCACCAAACATAGCTAAGAACACTCCCGAATGACATTCCTTTTAAAAAAAAAAAACCGCATTACAATCGGATCATCCGTTTGGGAGCTACGATGCCACATACACACACACACACACACAGACACGTCAAACTTATAACACCCCGTCGTTTTTGCGTCGGGGGTTAAAAAGAATGGTTTGCGACGGGAAATTCTTAAAGATTTAATATAACGAGCAATACAAGAGGTATCAAAAGGTTAAAAATAAAATTAACAGCTGATAAATATGGAGTCCCTAGATCAAGTTGGCAACGGTACCTGAAACAAGATTCTATAAAGGATTTTTAGCGCAGATTTATAACCTCACAAATTTTCACTGAAGAAGAAGAACAAAAATTTACAAATTATACATTACATGGTATGTCCAAGCCTCCCTACCATAGGGAGCATTGGACACTTTGACTTAGTTTATAAAAAAAAATCGGTAAAAAAACTTAAGTAAAACGGTTTTATCTTATGTGCACTGAAAACTAGAAAATAAAAATAGTTACTTACCTGTCAACCTACGTAGGTGGTCCCGGTCATATTAGACTAAAATAAAACGTGGGGCCCATAAACTATTGCTGTAGTACCTCTTCTAGAGGTATAATAGGTGTGGATTGCATCGACTTACTATAATCGTAACTGGAGATTTTGACAATCAATCATTAATAATAGAAAATACACATACCTTTCATTAGTTTCTCTTTATAACGATCCGAAACCGCAACAAAATATTTAAGTACTTTTACGAGTGTTTGTTCTTGACAACTCACAGAAATGACAGATAGTCTATGGATGAACACCGTTACCAGTCGGTAACGTAAACTACCCAATAAAAAAAAAACTATGATCAAATCAGAATAAAAGGACCCCTTTTAATCTGATTTGATCATGTCTCAACTGCCCATCTCTCCCCTACCTCCCTATAGATAGACAGATTTTGGCAGATCTGTCAAAATCTCGACTTTAATTTAGTTCAACTTGTCAACATGCTCGATAGTGTAGCGCTAGTGTAGTTTGACAATGTCAATCACGAAACTTTAAGGTAGAATTCCGTGGGTCGCGATTGTCGCAGCCGCGCGCGACAAAAGTCAACCTATGAAAATGTATGGCACCGCTGCCGAGGGCCGGGACAGTCGCGCGCGGACGACGAATTTCGTGAGCCGCTGGCGGCCGTACGCTTCTCAACATGGTCTAGCGCTTAATAACATCTATAGAATTTTAGTAAAACCAGAATTAAATTGTTGACAATGCCGCGAGCAGCTTACGAAATTCGTCGGCCGCGCGCGACTGTCACGGGCCTCGGCAACGGTGCCATACATTTTCATAGGTTGACTATTGTCGCGTCCACGGAATTCTACCTTTAGATCGAAGTCGAAGTGAGAGTGATGTCGAAGTGAGTTGTGATATTTTATAGAATCGACATGAGTCTGACTGGAAACAATAGCTTACGATAGATGCTAATAATGTCAGCACAATGGCTAATTAATGGGAGATTGTTGCCAGATAACATGTGAAAGGTTTCAGCAGGATACGTCCTAAAAACGTTTGTCTTGTTAGTAGAAGTTCTGCTATGTAGTAAAGTTTTCGTCGAATAACTTTGCCGATGGTAAGTTGGTGAATGTTGGGGGTGGGTAAGTTGGGTACGCTGGTAAGAGACTTTACGATAGTCAGGTAAGATGAAAACACTAAAGCTTTCTGCGATATGGTTATTTCATTTTGCCTCAATTTATCCAAAGGTTGTCAGTATCACTTGCGGCGATAAGACCGCCCATTGTGTCACCGACTTTAAAATATGAGATTTTGTTTGTGTTGTACTTTGTGTACATAATACTTGAATAACTTTTTGACTCTGAACTCAGCCATTTACTGGCTCATGGATTGTATATTTTGCTGATTCTCAATATCCATCATCTTTAGATCGGCAGTAAATTGACAAGAGCTATACTCTGCGTCAAGATCTAGTTACAGCGTATCCATTTTTGATACGTCAAACAGTTTACCATCTGTGGTAACAGGGATTCCGCTCTGAAAACTACCAATCTATTGTAATATAAATAATACGGAGTTAAACAGAGCGAATAAAAAATTATAATGATTAATTATTGAGATTTTCGATTCGAAACGATAACACTCAATGGATACTTTATGCATTCCTGGGAATTAATTATATAAAGATACGCATTAATGCGTGCTTATGGTCGCTGACCTTTATGGTAACAATGGGTAAAATATTTACGGGTAAGATAAATAAATAGACAACCTTTTTCACGACTCCAGGCTCCGAGATGAGTTCAAGTCAAATCTGGTCAAGACGTTAAGATTTTGCGACTTATCAAACTAAGACACATCTTCAGTGAAAGGAAAGAACTATGGGCAGCAACCCTCGACATCAGAAAGGAATAAGAAAATGAAATCTCGTCATTAATCTCCATAGACTAACCACGCCAAGAGTTGCCTAAACTAATGACTGATAGACTCGTACGACTGTTTTAGACACGAGCACCATTATAAAAAAACAATGCTTCTAAAATCACAGAACAACAACAATCCAGTTACGTAATCAGTACTCATCGTGGTCAGGCCTTGAACATGGCCCCCTTGTGTCACCCAATTTCAACCAACGGGACTGCTGATTGGCTGCGGTTGTCAGTAAATGCACTTGAACTGCTCAATGAATCTGTTTGTCTGTCTGTCTGTAGGCACAAATTGAGTGGGCATGATGACTGGAAAAAGTAATGAGTGGAAGATTTGCAAAAAAATATTGGACTTTTGTTTGTTGTTTTGCTTCTCGCTCGCAAACTCGTAACAACAGAGATAATTATTCAACTTTCGTAAGAAAACGTTGACGTTTTGTACAAATTATATTATACAATGTTAAGGTTTCAAAGACCCTCCAAACTTTCTTAACATGTTATGGCCCATTTTTGAGCAACGTTATCCCATACTGCTCAGAAGCGGACTATTAATCAACAAATTATAAATTGTCCAATATTGTTTGCTAACTTTAAAAGATAAACTCATAAACATCACTCATGTTTTAACCCCTATATCATGGCAATGAATGACATAACAAAACTGCCCGTCATCAGGGTAGCACTCGCCTCCCTTTCAATTAACTGACTGAAAAGCCTGTCAGTCTAACCTACAGTTCAATTTCCGAATGCCGGGAGGAACTCGGTCTAGTTCTAGTGCTCGTTTTCCGTCCTGATTAATTGTAACTACTGATTTATCTGTACTGTTTTAATTTTTTTCGGTTTATTTATATGTAAAACTAGGCGATTGACTTTTGATTGGTTTTGCATGTTCTCAAATGTGCTACTCCAAAAAAATTAATTCGTCTTTTTTTCCTAACATTCGAATCATCATCATCGGGCCTTTTTCCAACTATGGGGTCGGCTTCCCGCCTAACCAGATACAGCTGAGCACCAGTGTTTTACATGGAGCGACTGCCTATCTGACCTCCACAACCCATTTATTTATCCAGGTAATCCGATTTCTCGATCGATTAAAGCGTACACGCTTCCAAAATAATGAAAACTAAATGAGTAAATAACAAAAATAACGTTACAATTCCATCGGTAAATAATTTCAGAGCCATTGTAATTGTGCGGAACAATTAAAATGCCATTATGTTGCGAGCGAGCATTCGTCGAGAATTTATTCAAATGAATCGACTTGCGTTTCTGATGGATTTGCTCTATTATAGAAATATTCGATGTTGAATGTAAATGGAAATCAACAAAAAAATAAAATTTACAAGGTTCGCAGTGCATATTTACATGAACCAGACATTCTCCAAACGGTCTAACATTGGTATCACAATCATACGAGAAAACCAAAATTGGAAATATGAGAAGTGTTTCGAAGTTTCTTTCAGTTCATAAATTGAAACCTGGATAGGTTTTTTTACACCTCATTCCTATGCCAAAACACAGTACCAAACTTTCATTTATATTCAGGTCCTGCGAAAAGTATAATATGAAACCACAGATAAAGTAAATATTAAAGTTTTGATATTACAAGAAGGGAACTTGCACTCCAATTTACATAACATGAATTCTTCAACGCAAGGTTTCTTGCAAAGATTGTGAAAATATTTTTTGCCAATTTTTGTGAAGCAACTGAATTGCTAAAAACTATGTGTAATTATAAGAAGTTTCATTTTTAATTAGATACCAATTAATATGCACGCTACTCACATGAATATCGGCACATATGCAGAAACAAAAGCATATCTTTTCCTAATTTAATATAGTAAGTCTGACACCAGTCTAACCAAGGAGTATTGGGTTGCCTGGGTAACTGGGTTGAGGGGGTCAGATAGGGCAGTCGCTCCTTGTAAAGCACTGGTACTCGGCTACATCCGGTTAGACTGGAAGCCGACCCCAACATAGTTGAGAAAAGGGCTCGGAGGATGATGTTCTTTTCCTAATTTCAACAAAGATACTATGTTTAAAGCTGTATTCAAACCAAACTGATTGTCAACCGCCGAATGTCAGCGTCTATGCAGAGCGTACGTGTCATCGGTTAGATAAGAACGAAACGTGAATATGTATTGGAAACTACGTACGTAACGTTAGCTCACATTCGGCGGCTGACAGTCAGTTTCGTTTAAACGCAGCTTAATGATTCTGTAATTTTTTTACCTATATTAAACCGACAGACAATAATATCTATTACATAAAACGAGAAGACTTTCACAACAAATTCTTCCAAATAATTGCAAAAATATCAAATAACAAGAACGCATCAATTACCTACGCGTACATAATCGATCCTGCGACAAAATTCACTGATGCCTATCGGTGTCGCGAGTGTAAAGCGATCCTTAGCCACTGGAGTGTGACTCGTTTTGTGATGAAGGCCGATCTCTGACAATGGGGAATATTATTACTTAATATAGTTTTTTTTGCCGGTCGATGCTCTCTAAGTCAATATGCTGTCTTAATTTTGTTCTTAAGGGTTATTGCCTCCTGGTTCCAATTGCTATTCCTATAATTAACTTGTTAGGTACGCACTTAATAACCATATATTTAGTACTGGTTACGCAGTCAAAAATAAACTTAATAAACTCTTGCGATTGTCAATTAGATGTGACGTTTGTCATTTTCAATTATGGATTTTGAATGCATACTTACTTTTTTACCCACAATATAGCTACAAGCATTTGTTTATATCTCTAGTAGGCAAAGTACAAGATAGATCGGTTATAGAAAGCCTCAGTATTTTGAAACTGCTAGTAACACTACCCTTAAAATCTTACTTACTCAACATATAATAACCGAGGAAAGACATTGCATTCATAGCGTCATTAATTTACCAATTTCTCCTTACAAAACCTACAAATATTCAAGTCATTTTAACGAACAGAAAATGAAAGCTCTCACTCAACTAATTACTATCTATTAAATACTATTTCATTAGGTTCAATATCAAGTTTCTATTCCGATAATGAAAATCTAGAATATGTCGACCATTTATCGTTGAAGGCGTGCAGAGAAAATTCAATTCATTTCTCTAAGGTTTGAACATAGATAAAGTATCACAAACTTCATCCTTACCTACGAAAGTAACTCTTTCGCCCTTTCACGCCAAAAAACTACTGAGCCGTCATTTGTTCTTGGAAGAGGTAATATTAAAATACATTTACATCATCTGCCTAGCCTTTTCCCAACTTTGTTGGGATCAGCTTCCAGGCTAACTGGATGCAGCCATACCATCGTTTTACAAGGAACGACTGTCTATCTGATCTCCTCAACGCAGTTACCAAGGCAACCCAATGCCCCTAGGTAAGACTGGTTGTCAGACTTACTGGCTTCGGACTACCCGTAACGACTGCCAAAGATGTTCAAAGGACAATAAAATATACACTTACAACTGCTAGTAAAACATTCTCTCAGTGCAGAAGTATGAAATCCATTTTCCAGGTACATAAATAAGTATGGTTATGTGTTTAAAACAGAGCGTAGTTAAATACTAAATAGGTACACCATGACCCTTTCAGTTATCCTTGATTAAAAACGACGTAACATTTAAGCTGTTCATTAAAAGAGTTACATAAGCGATATTCAGTTTCAGTTACATTTCAGGATAATACTGACATGTGCACTCGCGTCCAAAGAACGTATGAATGAAAAGCAGGCTGTTTGTTTTATGCAGCGTGTATTATGATTAATGAGCTATACTACTGCCATTAAAATCTATCCATTAGTTATTGCGTGAAAGCTATTATAAAGTTATAACACTTTATAATAGTTGGGTTCGAAGAAATGTCTTCTACCGCTCTTCTCAAATAACTTTGCTTCCCTGTAGGTATCCATTTGACTATTTGCGCATGTTCATACAGTTCTTCCTTGTCCATCAGCTAGCGACTTCACAATAGTCCAAAAAATCATGAACAAAACTCCACGCAAACTTATGTAACCACAGTTGATGTTGATCTGACGGGAACTGTACAGGCATTGTTACATATGACATAAGGTACAACAAAAACCCAGCATTGTACCATCGACCATGAAATGTATAATGCGAATAGATGCAACAAATAGCTGTTATCTATTTTTATGATGATGATTACCCCACCTGCCAGGATGTCCTCAATATATCAACGTGTATCTGATGGCATGGACGCCAGGGTCGTGTGCGCATCGTTGTGCATTAGCATTTCTTTACCATCTTTCTTGGTTGATTTACTGTCTCGGTTAAATTGAATTATGAATATAAAATTAATAACGTCTTGGTACTAAAAATTAAAGGGCTTTACATCTTCAATACCTTATATTTAGTACCTATCAGCTTTCTTGTTGTAATTAACTACAGTTTTTTTTCTAACCATCAGAACCACAGTTATGTTCAATGGCATTATAAAACATTTTACAAGCCGTTCAATAACATTTCCATTTTCCATTATAAATGTAATTTGTCTGCAGCTTCCGCCAACCCTGGCAGTACTATCTATTCAGTACGACGTTAAATGCGTGTGCGCATTTCATTCAATTTGCGTCGTTACCGTTGCAACAATCAACTCCTAAGAGATTAAAGTGAGGGTAACACGGTTTTCGAATCACTTGGGGCACTAGACACAACATCCCGTAATGTATATTATTTGTGATATGTCTAGAAACTTCCACACAGTTAACTGTCTCCCTTTCTCCGGGAATAACGAAGCTAAACTATTTCAGAGCAGTTTATCACTTGATTGCTTGTTTCCACGGTCCGTTTATTTTCTATTGGATTCATAGGATTAATGCCAGGTTTTATCCTGAATCCATTTAGTCTATGAAACGAGTCTTCAGAAAATAAGCTTTTACTGAGAACGAGTCAAATAGAAATTCAAACTATTGAGATAGGAGCTGGATTAATATTATAAATGCCTTTGAGTTTAAAAAACGTTAAAATATAAAATAGAGGTAGAAAAGCTCCGTAGTATCTAAGAATATTTTAGAGGAGAAAGCACACAACAATAGAGGAATGTTTATTAATTAAATTGAGATAAGGTCAAAGGTATGGAACGGAAGAGATTTTAACAATAATTTCGACTCACGAAATCTTTAACAAGACCCTTATCATGCAATAAGAGAATAACTGAATTTCCATGATATTAGGGATGTAGAAATTAGAATTATAAATATGATTATGGGTCCATTATCAGAGTCTGAGTGTTCTTAAATGGCGGAGATTTAGAAATAAACTGACTATTAGACTAGGTTAAACACTGGCCGTAAACTAGAAATACTAAAAGCGGTACCTGACAGTGCTCAATGATAATTACGATCAACGATCTGGCTAAAGCAAACGGAAGATAAATGCCGCACTGTTTGTTTTAGACTAAACAATAATACATTTAGCTCATATTTATTAGCTAGAAAGCTGTGACTCTGTAATCAATTTAGTAGGGCTCTATAAAGACTGCAGGATTGTTTGAAAGAGTTATCGGGACCCTAGCAGCTAGCATTTAAAGGGCTCCATGAACATGTGATGTTTTGATCAGTAAGAGTCTGAAACTCCTTTTCGCTCTACCCATAGCAGGATTTTACACTGACTTCAAACCTTCCAAAAAACATCATCATCAGAAATAAAATCTCTTACTATATTTCGCAGTTCCAAAAGTGGCACTTTTGGGATAAACGTCTCCATAATTGTGAAAGACACGTCAGACACATTTTATGTAAAGTCGTATTTAAATTAAGTCCTAAAATATTAATAGATGTAATTAAACTTACCGAATTGCATGTGTTTATATCTTTGACGGCGCCGGAGTCCAGCAAATCGACAACTGTGTCAAGCTGCCCGGCGCGCGCCGCTCGTAAGAATGCTGTGTTTGGTTCAATCTGTAACAAAAGAACTTATTTAGTTAGGAATTATTTAGCTAGGAATTATTCCGTCCAAAACCTGTAAAGAAATGGCTTCTGATAAGATCGCTATTGTAGTAATAAATCTGCTTTTAAAACTTCCGAGATTGATTGCAATCCGTTTAAGAATGACAATAAAGAATATTCTACCGACATTGTTGATGTAGCTAGTCACATATTTTTACGTCGGATGGCATCTTGATAAAAAACGAAAACACCAGAAATTCACAATTGGCAAAATCGAACTTCAGATGAAGTAATGCAAGTAAAACTCCATAAATTTACGGTATTAGCTCTTGAAACAAACCGCCTAAGATCCGAATTCTGAAAAAACATACGTGGAGAGATTATGGCAGGAAGAACTCAAGCTTAAATAAGAGGTTATAAGTCCAACTGACCTAAAAGAAACAACAACAAAACTAGAAATGATCGATGACTCTATCAAACTGAATCCAAACATCGAGTATCGGCTGACGATTAAATATTTACTACATTTACTTTGCGTGACTTCTGATTGACTGAATTCTTCGACTTCAATGAATATTTTACGTCTCATTTCATGAATGAAGGATAAACTTGCTCCAACTTTCAGGTGCCTTGATTCAGAAATACTACGTTTAATTGTTTTACTACTGTTGGTACTGTATTATTTATTTGATCGTGAATTTTGAATTGCCTCTGGAAACTTTAGCCTCCACGAGTTGTGACGGTTCATTGTTCGCTTTGACTTCGGCAGTCAACCTCAACATCTAAGCTCACAACTGAATTATATTTAATATCACAAGATTGTCTACTATTATTTAGCTCTTACTGATACTAAAAACAACCTATTAGGTAGAACCTTGCCATTAAATCCGTCTATGTTTTCGCAAATATCGACCACATCCCACGCAGTGCCAAGACCCATACACCACCATTATGTTTAACTAAATTATGTTAGTAAACTGCCGTCGTGACTGGACCTAGGACTCGTTTTAAGCTTTCTAATGATGCTAATTCACTATTGAAACATTCGAAGACCGTACTACGATTACAGTTAAGTATTGGATTGTCGATTTCACTAACGATTAACCAGATGTTTAGGGCCCAAGACCCTACAGCTCGTATATCGCAGAGCTTGATAAAACGTCAGCTAGTGAAAGCAAATAAATAAAGCTCTTTAGAATTGAATAGATAGGTACTTATAGAAAAGCGGGAGCACGTGAACTAAATAAATTTACTGCTGCTGTATAAAACAGTTCAGTATTTTATGGTCTTGTTTAAATCGAATTATCCTCTCGAGAACTTCGCATTAACGGCGTCGTATTAAAACAAGTAAGCTCTGGGACCATTTTAATGGTCCACAAAATAATGGTCAGGAACTTGAAGACTCATTAGAATGAGATATTAACGCGTTTGTCAGTCTATTTGTTACGGTTTCAAGGTTGAATTGCTGAATGGGTTTTAATGAAAACGCGGTAGGATACTTTTAATAAGACGCATGGTAAAGGTGGTCACAGTAATTTGAAATAGAAGCTTATAAATAGGTTTGACTATAGGAAAAATGTGTTCATGGTGTAAAACTCAGATTTGTCGGCTCTCGTGATCGTGCCCTAAGATTTCACGGCTCGATCGTCGACCCGGCCGATAGCTTATCCGTCAGTAGACGGAAAAAAACTAATTTTGCGCTCTATTTCCTTCACACGAAGGGCCGAATAATCTACTTATTGATAAATGGTGAGCTGATGGACCCAATCTGTCCGTTCAATAAAAACGTACCTTTGAGAGCCAGTAAATTCGGGTCGCTCATAAAAATTGTTGTATCTTTCAAACATTTTTTACCGTAGCTGTAGGTACCCTTGATATTTACTAATATATAAAAGCTCATAAAAAGCAGTTGATCACTTTTCCGGAAAATACATCATTTACTGTAACTGCTATGGAAAATAGTTTATGAGAACAGAAATCAAATCATTATGAAATCCTGCCTATGAGTCCTATGAAAGCTTTCTCTTAAGTTCTTGCCCTTAAATGGTGTCCATGATAAAATCATACCTTTATTCATATCTGTTTTAATGTATGCAAAATTAATGCAAACTTTATGTAGCCTTTCTCACTTCGCTTTAGATCAGTAATTATTGGCGGCTTATACTCTGAGATAAGCATGTTCTGTAGTTTCCTTTTATATCAGTTTCTCTATTAAATCTTATCTTTCTTATATCTTGGATAATTAAAATCTATCTAATCTTTGATTTTCATACTTACGTACTTAATATTAACCTCCTAATACTACTTATATAACTTAACATATATAATACTAATACATATATAATATAATACTAATATATACTAATATATTAATTTTATTATTATTGTAAACTTAACTTAATAGAACCTATAATAGTAAGTCAATAGTTTAGAAATCTGATCCAACAGATAAACTGTGTATACAGTTTTGTTGGACATTTTATATTTTCTATAATGTAAAATGTACCTTTTAAGCAATAAATAAATAAATAAATAAATAATAAATAATCAAGTTTAAGGTCTACAAATATTATTATGAATGAATGTACTTAAACTGGAAATTAACTTAAATAGTTAGCTATTTAAGTTAATTTCTAGTTTAAGTACTAGGGTATCACTTTTGTCCTTCGGGACACGGGTGTATACGGAGGGAATAGCAAGGAAGCTATAAGATTATCTCAGCCTCTAAAAAATATTGCACAGTTAAAAGGCCCACAAATAATACAGCATTCTTCGCCAAAACTGGCCATGAATAAAACAATGATAAAACCGCTGAATTGAAGGATATTTCACACACTTAACAGGTTCACATATTCATAAACCTCTAGATGAAACAAATTCAATTACCCAAACCAAGGCAACGAGCGTTTTACAAGCAATTTGCTTAAAAGCTAAGTGCTCTAAGGACAGTGCAGCAATGGAGAAATCATTTCACCTGACCGACACACTTAAAGTTATTAAAACAGTTGAGGGAATTCAATGAAAGAACACAAACTGTTAGGTTAACAACCTCGAAGAAAAATACGATGATATTATTGTATTTTCGCATGCCGTGACAACATACGATACGAATACGGGATACCAAGATAACGATTCTTTGAATTCTTACAATTGCAGTTTGCTAGAGCATTTTTTAATTTATTGTTGGAACTATATCAGCTAATTATTTCATGCGTGGAATATGAAACTGCAAAAGATAAACACATGAGGAATAGAAAATATGTGTTCTTATGGTGTGTAATGGATGCAAAACACCATAATAACAAGTTGATATTACTTTAGGATGCAATAAAGGAAGCATTAACCAAGTTATTCGACGCAAGTGGCGTTGAACATAAAAGTCAGCGAAGGGAAAGGGTAACGGTTATTAATAATGAAATAATCATAGATACTACATAAACTAAACGTGCTGAAATTAATTCGTATGAATAAATCACAGATGCTTTGAATGGCAATAATGACAATTTTAGTGCTGCGATGAAAATAATTATCGAACACAATCAAACTAATCATACAAAGAAACTTAAAGTTACAAACAAAGTGCAAAACTTAGAAGGAACGGTAAAACTTTCAAACAACAAGAAAGACCATCAATAATTCAAACACAATAGTAATCCAATACCTGTATAATATTTCAATCAACGCGATTTCAATGGAGATAAAATACAATTTATAAATGAGAAAACTTCCGAAGTCCGCGTCTAGACACTGAGATAATTTGCTTCGTGACCGTAACTTGGTTTGCTAGATCTAATCGAATCCTTAAGTTTTGCGGCTTGCTGTTAATATTTGCAGATCATAATAATTTATCACTACATAAAACAAAGTCAGTCTCTCTGTTGCGATAAACTCAAAAACTGCAGAACTGATTCACATGCGGTTTTCACCAAAAGGTAAAGGGATTTATGAGAAAGGTTTTGGTAAATAATTTATATCCGTACGAAGCCAGCGCGCTATATCCCCGTTGTTTAAAATATCTTCAGATATCTGGAAAGCTTTTAAATGCTTGAGTGTATGACAAATGTCTTCAGCACGCATTTCAAGACGGCCTTTACGAGAACAAACACTGCCATTAAAATTGAGATAGCTTTCAGTAATGTTTATGCCGTTTTGCTTGCTATTACAATCGGTTTATGGGGAAAAGATCCTTGAAGGGAAGTAGACAGGCAGGCACCATGGTGTTTTTACAGTTTGTAACTATAACTATAGTAGTTATTTGTATCCGAAGAAAGATTTGCCTCTCCAAGTATGCTTATAGGTTATTTTTCTTAATTTTTGAAATAACGTAATTAATATGGTCGCTATAATAATTCGGTAATCCAAAAAATAAATCCGCAAACTCGGTTTTCCCAAACAAAGCACATTGCCGAAATGCACACACAAATTGACACGCACGCAACTCAGTTGACGTAAATTGGTCAATAAATATAAATTGACATGAACGCACCACAAGTGTGATGGAGTAGACGCGTCGTTCGAGCGGCAGAATGCGCGCGCCGCACCACACCGCCATGGCGGCACTGCGCTCGCGCAGGCGTTATGCGCTGTCGACCACACCAGGTGACAACGGCAATGCTCTGTGCCGACCAACAGTAGACCCACTAGGGTCGTGATCTAAGTGAGGCTTGAGCCACGATAACAGTTTACAGCGTGCTCTTTGATCTTTCAGCAGAGGACAGTCGAGACAAAAAGATACAGTTCAAATTATTATCCATCCAAATCTATATATTTTTCAGAAGATTTAACAGCAAACGAGTTTATAGAACAGACAGACGAACTTGAGCTTGAGGATAAAAGAAAGTTGAGATGCAATACGTAGATCTGTCAAAGAACAAGTTTGCCTACTAAAAAGATCACGCAAAAAACCCATATCAATTACAATAGGTACTTCAATCATAAAATCTGCTCTGTCATAAGCAGTAGGTATGGCACAAAAGAATATGCAATTCATGTGTATGAAAATTGCTAGTGTAGCAAAAAAATATTCAAGGTTACCGGTAGCAGTGTCGGAGATCTATATCAGTCCTGACGCCATAACGGACATCCCATCGTTTGGTGCAATGCGCACTGCTAAGTGTGCACCTAACGTGCAACGGGACGAATTAACGGGATGGCTCGCTTTATATAACGTCTGCGCATCTGCCGCTTCAGATATACTTAATAGATACAGGAGCTCTCATCGAGGAAGTGGAAAGTTATTGGACCAATTCTATAGAATATAAGAAGCTCATAATAACACCTCAGATTATAGTAGGTAAATAAGGAAGCTTTGTTTTTCTGGAGTCTATAATGTAATAGTAGGGTCCATTACTTTGATGTCATAATCGGCACGTGTAAAGGATAAGATCAAATTCCCATTCCCAGAGATCATGCATTGATATGTTTACACTTTAACGCAACTTCAGCGGGATCAGATTGCAGTCCAAACTAAAGCTAGGTCTTTAAAGCTATCGAATATTTCGCTTATAACATTACAATGCAAAGAACCAACTTTGATTAAACAATCTTCGTTACATAGCCTACGGCAAGGTCCCATCTACAAACCAAACACAAGTCACACGATCTATTTAAGTACCACCACGAAAAATTGCGTTGTAATTCCAATACGGCGTTCTGTTTACTCTGTTTTTGCCACCAGCTCAAAAAAATCTCGGTAGGCAGCTGCCAAAACAAAAGTAATTTCAGATTCGTCACAGCGAGACGAAACTGATTAATGATTAATACCTCCAATTACTTCTACCTGTTCACCAGAGATTGCATGTATGAAATGTAGTCGAGCCACGAATTCGTACGGATGAAAGAAAAATGGGTAATTTGATACATTAAGTGTTATTATTATAGGAGAATAGTGTGTGCCGTTAGAAAGCTGCGTAATAAGAGTGCCACGGGTCGCTGGCGACGTGAATTGAATGGATGATGGATGCACGGGGCGAAATTATCGGAGAATCTCGACTAATCATGATTTGAGATATTCTAGGAATATTGCAATACAATTTCAGTTATATTACCTACAGAAAGTATTAGGTATTAGGTCTCTACATTATGAGCCAGATAAAAAAGTAATCATGTTTCGATGGTTCTCCCATCGCTAGGAAATCCCTGTGTAAAATTTTTGAAACTGGCGATAATAAAGCGTAATTCTCGCCTTTCATGTTCATGACGTAACTAAGTATAGAGTTGATAAATCATTCACTGAAATGAAATAGTGGCTTAGTAGACACTAAAAACCTTAACAACTTCATATACCTTACATATAAGCTAACAAAACAGTTTTGGAACAAACAAGTCGGCCCAATGCAAATACAAATATTTGCTCACATTGAATATGGATTCAATCGGGAAACGATAGCACACGTGTAGACAAAAAATACCAGGAATCAAGGCTATTTTTGCTTATCCTAGAGGACCTAAAGGCATCTAAATATGCGATATCAAAGTTCTCGAAAACGGTATTCCAGTCTTAACCTTTCACACAGCAGAAACAAAAATTACGCGATACACTTGAAAAACTGTAGATGCGTATTTTTTATCGACAACATCGTCAGCACGTCTTTGTCTAAATTTATCTGGATGAGGCTCTTGACCTGGCTCTTCAGCGAAAAAAGTCTTCGAGCATTTGTCTTGAGTTTCGCGAGAGGCATTGTAGCTTTTTTTTTACGTAATTGTCAATCCTCGCGTTTTCTCCCACGTCCTGTAGGATCTACTTTCCGTACAGTGATTTAATATGGACTACGTCACTAACGAAAAACTAAGCTTTCTAAATCAGTTCAGTAGATCCAGAAATTAGCCCCTGCAAAGTCACAAACAAGCAAACTTCACCTCTATATAATATTACTAATACAGTAATAATAGTAGCTATAGATTGCCAAGCACACTGTGGTACAAAAAAATCGATGGAATCTCAAATGCAATCTCGGCTGGCTATTTGTAGGGCGTGCAGTTGAACTCAAGTACCTACTTCACTATGCTTGAATGCTTTGTCATTGTTTGTTACACTTTTATGGGGGCCATGGCGTTTACCTCTCGCGTCGTTTGTACTACTTATAGACTGATTGATTAGTTTCTTTTTTAAGACCGCGTCTAATTTAGATGATTATAATTTTATTTATTAATTTCGTTCATTTATTTATTTCAATTAAGCGATGTACCTACTGTTCTTTAATGTTATTAAAATCTCAATCATCACAGAAAGCTTGTGATGGGTCAAATCAGGTATCTTAAGAGGAATGGACTTGATTATGATCAACAGTGCGCCTGTAGCATTATACATACTTTAATTATTACATCACACAACTATATTATCTAATTTAATAACTTCATCATAAATGGCTGTTACAAACAGTTTCAAATCTACAGTGCTCCATATGAAACAGCTATTCAACGCAAAATTGAGTGTCCAATACAAGAACTTCGCTCCAATACTGTCATTCACATTCGCTTTCGTAATAACATGTGGCCAACAGCTTATGAATTTAATTTAGTTCCAATAATAGCCACAGAGAGTTACTTCCTCTACCAATTTTGGCCAGTAATGGAATATTGTCTATAGGATGTTTTTATCGTCTTGATAACGAGGCAATGTGAGGTACGATTCATGTTACAAGCAATGAATGTACTCCTATAGTAGTATAATGGCAAATATAACCTACTATGTATAGTTTGAGTAAAATCAAACGGAACTGAAAACAAAAACATTTTTTTCCAATCGACAAAACCAACACTTCGGACATCGGAAAATTGAAATGCTTTAAACTCACGTATTTATTCAAAATGAAAAGAGACGTCAATTATAAAATATCGATTAAACATACACGTTTATCAAATTAATATCGAGTTTCCATTCGCAATTTAATTGCTCCGATAGTAAGTCATCCGGAAAAAGGTCATTCATATTACAGGTGATTGTAATTAATTAAAACATCCGTGTAATAAACTAAGAACTTTTACATGGCTTAGCACTACAGTAATGGGCTGTAGAAAACTTCATTTCCTTAGGTAATTAGAAACTAACCTCTTAATTACCATAAGCGTAGTCCTAGGCAAGAGATCATCATATTTCTACGAATATTCCAATTTTGTTTGAAGCCAATGCAGCATGTCGTCTTCAATACTTCTCTAACTGATGTGATCTTATCCAACAACCTACCTATACACATCGTCTTTCAGAAACTCCACCTATCGTGTCATTGGTCGTACTCTTATTCTTTCAAAATCCATCAGTTCCTTTATGACTAGTCAAGGTCGCAAGTTTACTATTGCATTTTTGTTTTTTCAAAAATTCCCATTCACACCATCATTTGCCCAGCCTTTTCCCAACTATGTTATGGTAGGCTTCTAGTCTAACCGGACCAATGTTTTATAAGGAACCACGAAACACAGATCAATCATTTTAATGACAGTGTTAGACCAGGTCAACAAAATTTCAATTTGCACACTTGCGGCCCAGATGTGATAATAATTATAACATGATGATCAGGTGAAATGAGTAATTCGAAATTAAAAGTGAAGCGGAGCGGAATCATTGAGCAGCCATTACAAACTGATTACAAAGTTAATTAAATCTTTGGTTTCACTGCCTGAACTGTTATTACTGTCTTCAATTAACGATAAATTGGACCGAGTGGGTTGTATTTACGGGTCTTTAGTCTGAAATCTGTGAAAATAGGAGCACAAATACCGTGATTCGGGTTTCAAGGGGACTTGAATGTAAGATTAGTCACTGAAGAGCGAGTGTGCTGTTTGAATATTAAAATGCTGGATGTTAGCTTTGACGCGGTAGATAAATAAATCGAAAACCTTCTCAGACACAGGTAAATCAATTAGTCATACTTTATGAATTAAATACTGCAAAATCAAGTAATTTACTTTCGGTAAGCTTAAGCAAAGTTTCCATATTCAAATGCAGTTGTTGCCCAAACCCTGCATCTGAATAACAATGCAATAACTGCCACCGGATAAAGCAATTTGTTGCAATAATTCAAATTCGCTTCTAAAGGAGTCATTTGGCCCCCCAACGTGTTTGCAAGTTACATATAATTACGTGACAGACCCCTCCCACGCTTCCAATCTGAGATTCGTACAATAGATTCTGCAGTGAACCACGGTTCAAGGAAACAATCAGACAATTGGATAAATACGCTAAAGCGACAATTGAGCAGTTGACCTACTAATGTGTGTCAGTTCTGTTCTTATCTTAACAAATCATTACGCGTTTATCGTCATGCAGTTCTTCAGTTTAGCTGTTTCATTTCCTGCAATTAATGATAGCTTTATTATGACATTTAACACTGCCTACTCACGTTTAAAAGTCTTTCTCAAGTAGGTACATCTGTATTGAAATCTTCATCTATTTCAGCTTTTGCTACAGCTTCAGAACCCGATTCGCAATTTAAATCCGTGTATTTTTACATAAGTATAATTTCAATTGTAATGATCCAGTTAAACATAGTTGCGACAGTAAATATGCTCGCAATAGCGTGTTAATTTTAATGACTCCAGACAAGTTATTAGCTCATACACTACAATCATCATGACACGCTTGTCAGATGGCAAAAAAAACTTAATGAAATCTCGAATGACAATTAAAGTAGGTACTCGTTGTGAAGATCGTCTTTTCTTCACAAGTGGGCAAGCAAATCTGATCTCGACAATTCGAAGAATTTCTCCCGACTGAATAGAAGATTTGAAAGATTCGGAATTTGTGCGAAAAAATGTGAATCTGGCACGTGTCTCATCTCTATCGGCATTCTCGGAAAAGCTGTCAGAAAAAATAATCTTAGGTACGCAGACACATCGATTAAGGAACTCTCGAGCTCTCACAGACGTGGATCCTGAAGATATTCCATTTTATTGTCAATTATCTCTCGTATATCAAATATTTTTCGATATTGCTTTGATATTACATGCGAGTACATTACCGATTCGCATTTACATAGTACAGGTAACAAGCCTAATTCAACAATATCGGATTCATGTGTCCTGAATATGAATGTGTCCTAGATTCACAATGAATGGCTCGTGCGGCCAACCCAGCGATTTGTAGTTCTAAATTAATTCAATGCAAATGTTATCCTATGCTGGAACAGACATACCGCCCCTGTGGTTTATTATATGAAAATTTTAAGTGCTGAATGTTTAAACTGAACTTGTGCGGTTAACCACTACTATACTCTCGTTTTGGTAGGGATCATTGGAAAGCTTTTTGAATGTGGATGGATGGAGAAGCAGAGGTAGACAGCATCGGTTTATACATGCAAAAAGTAAGTTCTGGAAATAATATGTATGTTGACAAGAGGATTTGGCTTTAGTTGAAACCATCAACTGTCTAACATATCCTAAGTAAACAAATATAAATCCGTCAACCTTCAGGCAAAGAATAATACCCCTTGAATAACAGAAAATATTGGCCATCCGTCCAATCGTTATCCGACATACCTACATACCTCACAATTCTGTCATCTCCAATTTGGGGAGAGAACCTTTTTTCAAATTCTGAATGTGGGCAGTCAATAACAAGGCCAGCACTCAAAAAATAAAACCCTCTCCTGTAACTAATCATTATTGACTAGCAAAACTTGGGTCTCCATGAATTGCTCCGCTTGGAAATCTCTCTGGATTTTTCTACACACATAAGAGCGGACTTTGTCTCATTACGGCCATTCCTAATATTCTATCCCCGTAAAAGGATTGTCATGTCTATCCTTAGCCACAGATAGATAGATAATTGGGATCGTACCTTAGTGAAGTGCATATCGTGTCGAAGGTGTAAACCTAGATATAAGCAATATAAGGACACGGGCCACTGACGGGGTCGACTCAGCATCGTGTTACGTCCCATGGGTATCAGTAACTACCTGCCGGTATCCGGTAACGTCAGGCTTCTACGGACCAATTGCATTATGTGTAATCGATACTCCAAGAGGCTATCCAAGTTAACGTGTACGAAATCGAAAAGTTAGTGCAGTTAATTTAAACCTAGCATATGACTTGGGAACCTCCTTATTTTTGAGAAGGCGGATACTTTTTTTTTGCGCGGTAGGTGTCAGGATTGATGACTTATCAAATTCCCATACGCCTCGAAAAGACCCGGACAAAGAAATGGTCAAGTAGTTTATTTTTTCAATAGGTACATATGTCCCTTTAGATGTCTAGGTACTTTTTACGTAAGTTTCCTCAATCCTGAAAATAACGATGACCAAGTTAAACATTGTGCAGCCATAAAATATGGGCGTATAACGTTAAGCCAGCAACGTGTTAAGCTAATGGCGTCAATCGATGATTGCGAAGTGTGAATAAGTAATGGGGCTACACAATAACCTTGGAAGGAATTAACTGAAACTTACTGAAACAACGATAATTTGTATCTTCATTATTTATTCTACATTCGCGTCCTGGGGCGAGTTCTTCCCGTACCTGGATAAAATATAGGTAGGCTTTGTTACTCAGGCATAGTGTAGCTTTCCAACAGTCAAAGAGTTTTTTAAATTGGTTCAGTAGCCTTTAGGGTGCAAAACAAACAACCAAAAAATGTTTCCCTGTAACCTGTAGTCTATAGGTATTCTATTTATTGATCCAGTATTTTATCCAGGAAAACTGAATATTTTCAGGAGAACTATGTTCCCTATGAAGTTCGCTTTTCCGATAGCTTTTTATCGATTCGCCTGGTTTTACTACACTCGAGGCGGCTAAAGTACGCCAGCTTCGAATTATTTCCCGGCCAGCTTCGATTCCCAATAGATAATATACGAGAAGAATATATGTTGTAGTGTGCTCTCTCCATATTCTTTCATAACGTAGGAACATATTTTTGAACTATGTAGTGAAAAATTCCCACATAGTTAAACTCATGAAAATTTTTCCAACATCTAGGTTCGGAATGAATGCAACACATACCTAATAACAAAAGGATAAGTCTGACAACCTGGGTTGAGGAGGTCAGAAAGGCATTCCCTCTTTGTAACACAATGGTACTCAGCTGCATCCGGTTAGACTGGAAGCCGACCCCAACGTAGTTGGGAAAAGGCTCGAGAAATGATGAAATAACAAAAGGAATCTCATCTGCAATAGTTTGCAATGAATTGCAAATTCCAACGTCTGTACAACACAGAAAAATGTTTTGTTTCAAACATTATTATGCAACTTTTTCCATTGAAAAACATTGCTGAATTGCAGCTATAACAACGTATGCAGATTCAAATAACTGGAATTTAATTGAGATAGGCGGATGCTTTACGTTGTAATGACAGTTTTAGTCATACTTTTTTGTTAGATCAAACAAACTTAGTTATCTACTTTCGGCAACATAACGTACATCGAAGTAAATCCTTCCTCTTCTAAATAGGTAACTACTGGCCTACTGAGTCCATCAGGGTCCATAACTGTGTCACCTTTTTTATATTTCCATCTCTAGGTCCAATGTGGAATGAACTATATAAACGAATAAATGTTTCTGCAACACCTGGTGCAATTTCATAACAAAGCAAGCAAAGCAGACACAATTAAACAAATAAAACAAAAGAAATTCAGCATGACAGTAACACCAACGTTTGTGAATTTCCCTTAACCACCCGGTTCGTTACATCTAACCCATTTTAACGTACAAACCATTTAATTAAATTCGATCGGCCTGCAGAATATCACCAGTGCACTGTGCCTGCAGTGCGGGTAAATCTCGTTGCTCGTAATATTTTCTCAGGCGCTTGATAACGAAGCAAAACTAACTCGTTTATGGGGCCTCACAACCCCTTTTTATTAGGTTAGGACTGCTATATGGTAGATCTGTTATTGAGTTTGTTAGTGGAAATCTCTTTTCAATATAGTACTTACGATCATGGATTACTTTTGTTGGAGTGTTTGCAGTTTGGTAAATATCAGGCGCATCGCTAGTATATTTTGTTATGTAGAAATAGCGGAACATTAATGTTAAAGATAAATAATGTTATTGGTATTCAAGGGCAACGGAACTAGGGTATCCTACCATCGACGGCGCCGTGAAAGTTTTATTTGATGCTCTGGCGTCTTGTAGACCAACTTAAAGCTTGTTATGGGAAGTCTGAGTAGCAAAGTTTTGATTATAAAATAATTTTTAGATTTTCCTACAATCCTCAAGTGTATCTTTATTTACGAGGAAAATATTTCCATGGTATTCTAGGTATTTCTATCTATACATATATGTATAACATATTAGCCTCAATGCTGCAAACACTTGTCTACCATATACGTACATCAAGACAGATTGATTATTAATTCCGATGCAATCATTGCATGCAGATGATACCTACATGTGTGCATAAATATCTTTCCTTGCAGGAGCTGCAACCGGTATTTATAGAGTACTTGGAGACTTAGTAAGCTATTATTAGCTAAAGAATATGCCATGGTATAATTAATACAGATCATTGAGGTTATAAGACGAAGCTTAGACATGTTTTGATAATATCTTTGCAACTAAGTCTGCCCTAAAAGTCTATCCAAGATTTTAGCACAGGCCGTGTTTCTAAGAAAGCTGCGTAATTAGGTCAGGTCATGCAGACAGAACGCTAGGGATTTATTGCCTTAGACTCAGAGCTTACCCATTCGCCCGTTTGTCGACTTTCATTCGCAATTTACGTTGAGATTGGAAATCGCAATTATACGCTAAGATTAAGCTTGATAGTACAAACATGGTTTTGATTTGTGATTTGGATCCTGATATGTCTGTGGTCTACGAATTAGGGCTCTAATTAGGTAAGAGATAGGCACTGTTTGTACTTCTCTACTATAGATAACGTATTAATCGAATATAAGTAGATATTCATAATTCAGTGCTAGTACAGATACCTTAATCTTCGTGGACGTCAAAGGTCGGACGAGTTCTGAATATACACGAAGCGTATTTCCATTCATACATATATTGGACACCTATTGAATAGTACCGTAGACGTTTAACACCCAATGATTTTGTACTAAAGGTCTACCTACTATCTGTACACTATCCTTAAGTACGGGGCTTCCCAGTAGCTTAACAAAACCGCAATAGGAAAAGTTTTGCCAACAAACCAGATATCGTGACTCCTTATCCATTTAAAGTCGATAAAACACCAGTTGGTAAGTTTGCACCTCGCAGTTCCTCAGAACATTTGTTTCCAGTATTTTAACCTTAAAATTACCATTTCTATTGCAATCACAATGCGGTGCGGACGTGTTTTGGTTTTCTGAACAGATGGGTCCTTGTAGGCGGCGATTACGTCACTCTCCTTACTTTATTCGTACTTTAACTTTGTTCCTTTTGCAAAGCAATATACAGATTTTGCATCATATTAAAGTACACTTTACTATACAACCTCGTCCTTTCAAGTCAGCACATTTTACAAAATAGGAAAACCATTGAAGGATTTAATGGGTTTTGTTGAGATCGTCAATTTTTAATGGCGCACTCGGAGCCTTTGCATCAAAAACATTTTTATTTTGAATGTCCTTTAACTTTTAATGCTTACCTTCAAGACTTATTTTCTAATGAAATCAAAACCCCCGTAGAACCATTAGAAACTCTTAAGATGCTCATTTACAAGCGTTTGAACCTTATGAATTGCTATGAATACATATACATATAGGGGTACTCATAAAGTTTATCCAGTTCAGCCGCTTGTTGACCAGCTCGAAATAGCTCGTTCGAAAATAGGTTCAGCACTTGAGCTGGAGTTTAATGAAGTTGGCACTTATAGCACATGCATCATTGACTCTGAACGCTTCCTGAAACTTCAGGATGAGAGTATTAATTATTAAAATCAGTACGAACACTTCTCCGAATAATTCATTAAAATTCCTGAATCTTAAGATTGGAAAACAAGGACCTTTCAAAAGTTTTACTCATTCATGAATAATAAGATATTCTTTTTGCGATTTATGCAAGATCTTTTCCCTTTTCTCATGTATTCGCTGTTCCGCATTAGCGTCTCCTTACTGCATAGTAAACACAATAATGGTGTGTAATAATCGCGGAGTAAGGAAAGATGAGCGAAGATGCCATAATGCAAGTAGGTCGGGCGCCTTCTTATAGGCCAAATAGTTTTGCTGTTCATGACCAAAACGATCAGTTTCGAGTGAACTCACGAGGCGTTCGTGTTCTTTGAGACATCTGCGAACGAATTTCGGTATTATCAAAAATAGTCTGGTCCCGAGAAGGGGAATAAGGGCGAAGATAGTAACGTTCCTAGTCCCCCGTACACCGGCATTTTGGCGCGCTACTTTCTTAGCAGATTTTCCATTATGGCACCTCCACTAGACATTTTGTTTTCCATGTTAATAGTACATTGTCTCCGCAATCTGATCGAGAGTCGTCCTTGACAGTGACATAGTTACGTTTGCTGATCGAGTCATTACGAGGCGTTGGGTAAGCTGTTAGATAATGATTCAGCGGATACAAAGTTATGTAACTGCGTTGTATGACTACGCCTTACCTCGGTTATGTTTGTAACGAGTGGTTTGGAAATTAAATCAATGGGGAATCTCAGTTTTTCGAAGGGCACGACAACGATAAGAAGCCAGTAAGTTTCACAACCAGTCTTACATATTGGTATGGGGTTGCCCTGTAAAACACTGGTACTCAGCTGCATCGGGTTAGGCTGTAGGCCGACCCAAACTTGGTTGAGAAAAAGGGACATGGGGAATCCCGGTATTATTACTATAGCAAATCATACCTGAGAGAATTTCAAAGAGACACGACTTCCAAGAAAGTAACTTTCAATTCCTACATGATTGAAGGCTAAACACAATGCAAATATGTTGTTACTTGTCATCCATTATGTACAGCATAGAATACAAGATTGATAAGTATCAGCAATTAAGTGTAGGCACGTATATGTCATGTTTGAATATTGGTCTTGGTTATGGCGACGCGCCGCGCTTACTGCTACACGATTATGATAATTTTAGACTACAATAACTGCAGTTTCTGCCTCATTAGTATTTCTGTTGTGCCCTTCGCTAAGTATGTTTTTAGGTGCTAATATTCATACTTTAAGCTGTAAATTATTAAATGTTTCCTAAAATTAAGACTTGGCAAAGTTCAACACATATATGCTTTTTCCTTAACCTCAAGTTCTAGGAAATGAGCTTTCAAGCACGATACCTATTCCTTGAAGAATTCGAAATAAACTCCCGTGCAAATCCCAGTCGAGCTACACCGAGGTTATTAGATTTCCCAGAACAGGTACATATTTATTTAATGTTTTACTTACATATCTCTAGCCAATGAAGATAATAAAAGTCGTGACGGCAATGTGAACGTAAACTCTTAAATACCAGGAATTCGTTCCACAACTTTTAATACCCCACGCTGGGAATCAACGAGCGCAAAAAACTCGTAGAATGCTATTATTGACACCTATCGTCTTATAATTAGAAGCTCCTGCATAGCAACAAAAGGAGGAACCTGTTTGCTCGATATAAAAAATCAGTTAAAGCTATTATTAATATTGCAGGAACAATAACTCATGGTTTCCCAGCCAGGTACACAATCAATGGATACTAAAAAGAAACAAAAAAGAAATGGTAAAAACTAAACAATGGTGGAACGCCTACGTCCATCGCTAGACTTCCTACCTTCCTCCCACATACAATACACGCCACTCGCAGGCTCGGGAATAGGGCCTTACATAATATTCTGAAGTTGGACGTATGATTAGAAACTCCAAGAAACTGGGACGAGGCAAGACGTAGTTTTGAATTGCGGTGACGAACCACGAATCGCAAACTTAAAGCACTCTGCTTGTAGCCCACTTCTATCAAATAACGGAACGATTAAATACTTTATTCCAAGTTTTCTACCATCCGCATTGAAACTACCTGGCCTATATTTGCTGTAACTGAAACAAAACATTCAGAATTTGTGAAATATAATAGGTCTGCTTTTGGCCTAAATGAAAAATATAACAATGAAACCAAAACCTCCTTGGATCAAAAGGAAAAAGAAATGTTATTACTATTTTCTGCGAACTCAACAATGCTTTAATTATTTTTGTTGGAGCATTGTTCTTTATTACAAAAAATGAGTGTAGGTAGCTTTTCAGCCTGTTCTTTTTAAATCTAATCTGATTCAGAAAGAATAGGCTAGCCTTTAACAGGTACAAAGTCTGGCACATATTTTTCATCAAAACGATAAGTATTTGTGTTTCTAGCTAAATGTACTTAGATAAAATTAACACTGAAAGGAAAATAGAAAATTATGAAACCCCCGACCTGGCAATTTACAAATCTTATAACTACCTGAGTTTCCTCAAAAAGAACCCCCTTTTATCCTGAAAATGCGTTCCGAAGATTTCGAGATTTTCGCAAGAACACACTATGATTTAATCCAAATTATCACACTCATATACATAAAGAAGATATCTAAGAACACCATCAAAACAAACCCATTTTGAACCTTAAAGAGCTTGTTTTTGTTTAGGCACCACCGTTTGCTTGGAAACAACAAATATCGGGTGTATATCACAATGTTACGTCAAAGCTGGCTTCCCAATACTAGACATTCCCCTTTGCGGTGTTTGTTCACGGTTCTACGAGAAATGTAGCACTTAGCTTGATGAATTTATTTGTTCTGTTACATTGGTATAAAAGGCTACGATGTATAGGCCTAGTAGTACATAGCAGGTTTTACTGAACACAGGCTCCTGGAATCCCAGGCCAAAGTATTGACTGGCCAATCATTTTGCCAATTTGCAAGAAGTCGTCGTCCACTGCTGGACAAAGGCGTCCCATAAGCTAGTCATATTCGCCCATGATAATAGCGCTGGGCTGAGTACCACTTCCAAAATGGCAATCTATGATTATAAAGACACCAAGCTCCCAACCATAAGCTCCCTACAATACAGTAGCCCATTAAAAAATAAAACCTGCTTCGAAAATATGAAGGCACTTTTCAACTCTGACGTTTATTTCAAACGAATTAAAACGCATTGTCTCACTAACTGGATCAGATTTCAGGCGCATAAAATGCTCTCGAAAAGAATTAAGCAGAGTCAGGAACTCATTATTTTTCTTTTTGTGGCTCTTAATAGTAGTTCCGAGACTCATTGTCGCTTCAAACAATATAGGAGAGGAGAGCTTTCAAAAGATGCATTTTAATTGCCCCACTGGCACTATAAATGGGGGATTCGTAATTTTAATTCCATAAATAAACAGCCTATGGAAAAAACTCCATATTTTATAATCCGTTACGGACATTTGGAGGGTATTAAGACCCCGCCCCCACACGGTACAAAAAATATAAACATTTGGGAGTAGCTAAACGACACGCGTCGGCTTTGAGGAGAATTTATGAATGTATAAGTTTTTAATGTTGGCGTTTATTTATCAAAATTGGGATATGTTGACAGTGTTTTGATTTATATATTTTCTTCCTGGATTTGGAAGCTATCAAGTTTTTTTCACATCCAATATCAATGTATATATCTTAACTTAATCATTACATCACGCATAGTAAAAATCTGATAGCAGTATTCGACAATGTCAAGAAAAAAGTCGAATACAATTTACAAAGTTGTCTATGATACAAAATTTTGCACTCCTCAATTAGCCAAAGCAATAATTCACGCAAAAGTCCATCATCACGCTACCAACATCGTCTGGGAGCAACTCACCACTTGCACTGAACTTTCGTCCTAGCGACGCACGCGTCCACGTCTCACCAGAACCGGTTTCCTCAGCATTTCACCCGCTTAGTCCGCCTACGAACGTTACTTATAAAGCTTTTGATGCCTCCACTTACCTTTTATGTGGTTAAGCTTTAATGCCAGAGATTTAAGATGCTGTGTTAAAGTTGCGTTTAATTGTTCTTTAGATTTTAGAGAATGTTTCGTTGAGTTCTTTGTTGTGGTATCGTTTGTGTTGTGGAAGAAAGTTAGTCATATTCAGATCCCTTTAAGAACTTATGTCTACGTGAGTAAATTTATACGAATATTATAAAGCTGAAGAGAATGTTGAAATTGAAAATTTCGCGCAGTCAGTGTTAGATACTTTGATCCCCATGGGAGAAGCAATTCCCACGGGACGCGACTGAAACTGCTGACGTTAGTAAAAGAGCTCAAGTAACAGATTAGTGACCGCATTTTGTTGTGATAACTGCAACAAACTGCTACTTAAAACAACCCACTTCTTGACATAATCCCTCGACCGCCATTCACGACACGATCCTATTACGAGTTACGTGCAAAAATAGATCCAACGCATTCTCACGCAAGATTTATAAAAAGACAAATTGATGTTTATAGCTTATTTAGAGTTAACGTCATGTTGTAAACTAGTTGGTGTATAAAATTACATATTATTCGACATGATTAGTCCGTGGTTATCTGACTCAGAGCTACAAGACCTGTCTACCCACGCCAACCGGCTATGGATGATGGCTATTTGCTTAATACTTGTATGTTCGTCAAATCCTTATGTAGTAAACGGATGAACATTGTAAATGAGATAAGAGGACTTCTTTCTTTATTTGGGTATACTTTCTTTAATGTTGATTGCTCTAACTGTAAACTGTCGTCACAGTTATCAAATGCAGTATTTTTGTCAAACAACTTTCTAGTATAAAACCGTTTATGAAGTTTTTGAAACCCTAGAACGAGACTGGGATACCACAAGGCAAAGAATTTTTAGCTCATGGAGTAATAACTTTTGCTGCTCCATGTACGATTAGTCCTTTCGATCTTTACTCCCGTAGCTTCTATCCCATAGCAAATGCAATGGGCACTCCATAGTTTTCCTACTCCATGACAGTGACGTGAACGCACACGCCCAATAACCCTTAACGAAAGGGCTTGTCGCAACACGGACATCCAACATACACCATAATGGATCCATTTGGAACCAAATTAACTGGGTCGACTCAAGTGTGAACATAAAATGGAATAGTTCCATGCTTCTTGCTAATTAGGATTAACATACGACTTTAAAGATTAGACGAGCTTGCGAAAAGCAGTTAATGTCAAGAACGGGTTTACAGAAACCATTCTTAGAAAATTATAACAACGGGAAAATTCTTTGAAAACTTTTCTTCCTTGCCCGCCGGCGCTTTAGTGGGTATTTTCCTATTTTCTTGTCTTCGGAAAATATTAAGCTCATCTTTAAAATTCAATAAAACTCACCGTATAATTAATTGAATAATCAATTTATTGAAAAACCAATTAGTCAACTGCAACAGTCTCAACATAACTTGTCATTCCTGGAGGTGTGTTTATTGGCTTAGCCATGTTGTAATTGAGATAAACATTAGCTAGAATAGATTCGTCAGAGTTTTAAAACGAATTAAGTAAACTGACGTAAAATTGTCTGTTAATAACACGGAATTAACACTTAATAGAGATGAGCAAAAAAACGTCAAGTATCAAGATTTTTTTCTAAACCAGTAGCAAAAGTGACGCCAGTCGACCTTGGTTTCCGACCTTTATAGAAACTAGCAAAAAAACCTTTATTGCGATCAATAAAAATGTGTATTTTAATGAGTTGTCTGATAGATTCACTATTATAAAGAAAAAAATATATGTACAAGGGACTTTCAACAAATGTGGACTACGTTTGACTACATTATAATCTACAGTAGGTGCAGTGCAGTCTTACTTTTAAATTGCATACTTAAACTATATGTCATGCTTTATATAACACTAGCCGTTTTCCCGCGGTTTTACCCGCGTCCCGTGGTAACTACTGCCCGTACCGGGATAAAATATAGCCTATGTTAATCGTGGATAATGTAGCTTTCGAATGGTGAAAGAATTTTTAAAATCGGTCCAGTAGTTTCTGAGCCTATGCATTACAACCAAACAAACAAACAAACAAAGTTTTCCTCTTTATAATATTAGTATCTAGATGTTTTAGAACTATGATCTTTAAATAAAACAACCGTATAATTTTCTCTTTTACGTTCAAATGGAGAAAAATCTTTAGTTTCACCTCTTGTCCACCGGACGGATGTCTGATGTCCTAGCCCAGTTCCATTTACGCCACAGTCCGAAGATCTAGTTATAAGTGGTCCTTTTCAAGTCATATCCACTTCTGGACACACCTAGTTAGGTGCAGCTTAATCTACATTATTAATAGGCTTGAAAACATAGTAAAAGATTTCGGTCTGTGGTAAAATTAGGTTAACATTAATTTCTTTAACAAAATGATGGACGATTTTAAAAGAAGCTCATAGTTTAATCAGTTTAAGTACAACTTCTAAACCACAATGAGGATTTATCTATTCCGCTAACACAAATGACATCACCAACCACAAAAGCTTTACTATTTAAGTTTATACTAACTCATAAAAAACTAAAACGTACAAATAATACACAGAGTTATGTAGTAATCGACAAGCAACAATAATACATTAGAATACGTAATTCAATTACAAACATATCATTCATGTTACATATGAATAATTTATTTGGGTGGCCTTAGAAGTTGAGATAAAAAGTGTGTCTTTTTCTACGAACAACGCTAGAACTAACTGTACATAATTGCTTCTTGTTTTTATATCATCTTATGGCATCTGTCCACATCAGATGCTTTAGAGTACCCGTATACTGCAGACTAAAGAGTCGGCCAACAGTTGCTCCGAAAGTTGAAAAAAAAATTTGCTTCCAATCAAAGTTTGCAGTCAATCTGATACCGGCCTAATACCTGATCGTTGTTATGTACGTACTACCATTCATTTTCATACTGATTTATGAGCCAGAAAACGGCTGACTAAAAGTTTGCAGTGTGCTCTTAAACGCTGGTTTCTCAAGAATTGTAACAATTACATCCATGTGGAGCTAAGCCCCATAAACAGTGATGTAAAATATGCACATTTTAATAGAAAACCTTGACCTGCGTATGTCACAAATTTAATATACCCTACATGAGTCACGCAAACTGTAATTATAATTAACGTCCACGTTCTAATGAATGGTGTGCATAAATTTCACCATGAAAGCATGATGATATTTGTGAATTTTCCATAGATCGTTACAAAGTTAGTTTAGCTTTTGCAGTTTTTCGTTCGTAGAGGCAATTATGGGCTGTCAATGCAATTGATGAGTCGTCGCATCGATCTGTACGTGTCAGGGGCTTGGTGCAACGTAGCTTTCAAACTGCAATAGATGACACTTCATCACGCCCTCAATATTGCCACGGTGAAACTGGTTTTCAATACTTTGTAAGATACAGCTCTCAAGAAATAATCTAATTAATGGAACCATTGAGTTTGAAATTAACACCAATTTATCATGAACGTCTAATCCGTCAGAAACTTCAGTTAAGTACAAGCTCTTAAAGAGAAACAATCGCTTTTAAGCCCACACAATATTTCACTTCACTTTCACTTTGGTAATCTTAATTAAAATAAAATCTTCAATTAATGTCGCTTGGTAGGTACAGTTAGTATCAATAGTATCTGATCAAACAACAATGGCGGAGGTATTGAAAAGGAAACGTCATGTGTAAAGTGTGGGTAGTCTACGATACGATACGGTACGCTGTCACATGTCACTTCAGTACGTAACTGTACCCCATACCTTTCCTTACAATGATACTGGTTGAGAACAGTCGCACGGATGGCTTGTCACCTAATAAGGCTGAATAATTTTGCAGTAACGCAGCATCTAAGGTGCGAGAGCGAAGTGTATGAAGAATAATTCATGAGCTTTTCTTAATTTCAATAAATCTGTCTCATCAACGCTTTAATATATGAACTTTTCAAGATGCTTCTAAGTATTTGCATATATTTCTTATTCAAGACGTAAGGATCCCCTCTTTACCTTCCAGTTTTATATTTACCAGGTTGTGCCTTTTATTTACAATGCTTTCGACTTCTTTATTGACAAAAGCGTTGTCACCATAATATTTGCTATCCAACCCTTAGATATTATTGTTTTCAATATTGTGAACCAACAGAAATTGAAAAACAACAAATGGTTTCCCCGAGAGAATTTTTCCATTTAGGTGGTTGTTGATTGGATGGCAATAAACCCTAAGGTAAAAGAAATACATATGTACTTAGTGAACACATGACTGATTACAAACAAATAGTCCTTAGTTCCAGCATGTAGTCTCTAATCGAA
Source organism: Helicoverpa armigera (assembly GCF_030705265.1). Classification (NCBI taxonomy): domain Eukaryota; kingdom Metazoa; phylum Arthropoda; class Insecta; order Lepidoptera; family Noctuidae; genus Helicoverpa; species Helicoverpa armigera. The sequence continues at coordinate 1,697,246 of NC_087145.1, read as the reverse complement.
TTCAATTAAGATAGTTTACATGTCTATGCTGTCAACTTGGTTACTATAGACTAATGTGGATCTATAGAATTAACCCTGAAATTCCCTCATATATCATCATTAAGTAGCCAGCCGGCTAGCTGAGCGCATTATCTCCTTTTTTGGAAAAGCTTACTGTCTCAGCCTACAATTGTTGATTGATTGATGGAAGGCAGTTACGAAGAATTGCTTCGGAGTTATGTTAAACGCCTTATCCAATGGTGTATCATAATGTCCGTCTAGTGAAGTGAATCACGCACTATTATTATACTTCCAATGATCAAAGTGAAGGCGAAAGTGCTCAGCGAAAGTGCTTCACCTTTTTTGTGCTGTACTTAAACAAGCGTCCGACAAATTACCAAAAGGTCGAATTTCACTGACATTTACATGTTTCAACTGCAGGTTTTATTTAAATATTAATAGCCCCTCAAAATTGTTGTTTATGAGGGTAAACAGTGTTGGTGTATGCAAGTTTGTAATTCTTTAAAACATTCGGTTGTCACGCATACCAGTGGTAGGTCACGTGAAACTGTCAGTGACAGTCCTAATGGATTAATTACATTTTTGTTTCGCGTTTCCATTAAGCTTAACATGCTTCTGTTATTATCTCACATTTGAACCAATTCATTATGACGAGTTTTAAAAATTGCTGAGGGAATCAAAATTTATTCAGAAAATTACAAGAAACACGACATTTTCGGGACCATTGACATGAAACCCATTTCGTAGCTGGAAGCGGGCTAAAAGATATCTCACACATAAGCCCCCAAGGTGACAAACGACATGAACGGCGAGATAAGGAAAACATATTCGGTTTTAACTTCCAGTATAGTCTAACAAAGGAAACGAAAATCCTTAAGTACTAATAGTAGGTTACTCTTGACAGCTGATTTCTGTTCCAGATAATCCAATCTAAGACAAAGAGAAAGGACCTAATGATCAACATGAAAGTGCAAACCTTCGCAATAACAATTTATCATGTCTATCTGATGGCTAGACAAGTCCTTGTTAATGAAACATGGTGTTAGAGAAAGTAAGGAACAGACGAATAGTTCAATGTAGCGACGTCGAATAGTAAATTATAATTGGCGTAATTATCGTGTCAGTTAGCAAGACAATACTGGTGAAGACTTAATTGAGGCAGAAAATAACCTTGTCTAAAATACGAATATTTCAGTACATATATTTTTGCACTTAATTAAAATTACATCCTAAATTCCTAACTATGATATTAGAATAGTGAAATTGAAGTTCCTTTCTGCAAAAAAATATACTGCAAGACATAGTGTTGAAAAGCAGGAAATTGCTAGCTATCAATAAACCGAGTTTAAATAAAACTAGAAAAGTGTAATAAATTGTCAAGTTTGTTCATCATCATCTCGCTAGCCTTTTCAAAATTATGTTGGATCGGCTTCCAGTCCCGAGTATCAGACCAGTGTTCTACATGGAGCGACTGCCTATCTGAACTCCCCAACCCAGTTGGTTTTAAAAAAATGTCGCCAAGGATCCTAGAGGTACCTATAATCCTATTGATGCTCAACCTGACCTAGCCTAGAACATCCTGTCCCCCAACCTTATAATGCAACCTTCTTATCAATATGCAGTGGAAAGCGATCGCTTGCACTCTGCATTACAATGTACCACCCGCACTGCGCAGCCACATGACAACAGGGTTAGTTCATGACGTCAGTTTATATCGAGGTCACGGAACTTAACAATATGTTCAATCTGAATGAAATTCTCATGAAAGGCATTCCTTCCAACCGTCTGCGAAAAATGGAGGTTTGCAATTTCTATGTTTTAAAGTCTTTGCCAAACTAAAAGCAGCAGACAAAAAGGGAGTCAAGATAAAGAGCCGTTATTTTCACCTGTACCTATAAATTTATCCATTGAGCTAACCTATAAATGTTTTCAAACAGGCAGTTTCTTCAAGCAGTCGACTGGCCCGCGTGTGCGCATCGTCCTACATTCGCGAGACGCGTGAGCATCGCCATAAAAGATCTCGCACCGTTTTGTCCGTACACGCATTAGTTAAAATGGTCAACAAACTATGGGGCAACGGGACTGTACATATGTTTATCTACAGGCGAAATGTTATAAAAGATCAAGTTACATAAAAGAAATCTGAGGTAATGCGGGAAGTATTTATTACCATACGTTGGTCAAAAAATAGGAAAGTACACATGATGTCATTTCATTTCGTAAACAACATATTATTGAGCATACTAATGAAACGGTAAAAGAAACACAAGTACCTCACCGCAAACACACTAAAATCGATCCAAACGGTGACCAACCCTAAAGTTCCGAACACAAAAACACTGGCAAAAACACAAATAGCAATAAATAACTCGGAACTGCCAAAGCTAAAGCTTTTTCACCATAAACATTAAACGCAGACACAACAATACACGGCGAACCTTATTACTGAAAACGAAACGTTTGTAGATATCAAAGTGTTGTTCATTTCGGATTAGCCGTAAATTCTAATTAATAATTTCGCTTCGAGGCCAGGTAGCTTTAGGGAATTAAAACACCGAATATTATTGCGAGAATCGTACTTAATTCTCTTTGTATTTCGCTAGACCCTCTTCGAGTTCGGACAGGGACTTTAAAATTGTATTCTAAGGATCGAAAAATTACCTCAGACAGACCTCGTCACTGTTATTGGTCTCCAACAAAGATTTATTTCTGTACTGACTTTTAGTGGTAATAAAATTGTTTTATATCCTCAAATTGTAGAGTTAGTACTAACCTTTGTTTTGGACACGTGAGACGAGAGTTCAAGAATAATGTCACTTAATGACCGCCATATGTCCGAAGAAATATTTCCAACGCAACGTGTGGGAAACAAAAATAGGAAAAAACCTCGAAGAGCTATGTGACTGATGATGATCAAAGTAGAGATATGTGAAGCTATTATGTAAATTGTCAAGTATATTTTCTTTGCTTTTAATACGAGTACAGTTCATCAGAATAAAGGTGAAGAGTTCGTTTATATGGAAGCGGTTATCTTAAGGACTATCAACTGGCCGATTTGAAAAATCTGTCAGTGTAAGATAGCCCGTTTAAACTGGGCTACTCCTTCGAACCGATTAAAACTAGAAGCTGGTCTTAGATAAAGATTTCTCGTAGATAATACGCCAGCTTACGATAATCCTTACTTCCTTGTTATAATTATGAGGAAGGGCGTGTTAAGTTCCCTGATCCCCTCTATAAACTACACGTGCTGACCTACTTACGTCAGAACGCATGATTTATTTTTAATGAAGTTCTGAACACTAGCGCAGTATTCATTTATTGTCTCTCAGAATTCTCTTGAAAGTTATTTCATTTTAAGTTTGGGAGAACATTTTTGGGTCTTGTCCGCTCAAAATGAGGAAGTATGGAGCTATTTCTGGGAGCTCATTTCCATACTGCGGACTAATTTAATAAATGTTTGACCTATATAAGCACAATATGAAGAAATTCAAAAGTAATAAGGTCGTTTTCAGGTATCTGCTCTATTATTCCAAATAACCAAAATGTACAAACAAACATCATGAATACGGTAGTGATGTTATTCGTATTGATTTCTCCTTTGAATAGAGATACACTAACATAATGGGCAACAAAGGATACCCAAAGGGGTTTTATTGGCTTTCATCCTATGTTTTACTATTCCGTATGACATTGTTACAATAATTCGGTTGTTTTTAAATTGGCTAGATTTAGGAAAGCATGATCTTACTGTTTTCTATATTCAACAGAGATATTATTAATTGTAAGTTGATAGACATACATAGTTTCGGTTACAGAACTCAGCGTTAATTGAAACTCCAATAAACAAGACTAAAGATATTGAAAACTAACCGACAGACGGTTGAAAGACAACATAAATCCAATCTCGGGAGCTTTCTTAGGTACTATCGACTGCAGGCCTCAGGCCTCTTGAAAATTAGGCCTAGCTACAAAGCGGAGCGCAGCTGCCATCTTCGAAGGCCGAGTTGAAAATGTAGGTTAAAAGTAGTTTTGTATCTAACCATCCATCTACAAAGCTAGATAGACTAAATAGAAACATGTCAGATGCACCACTAAAGTATATACAAAATGTAATAGCAATTATACAATAGGCGAACATACAATGGAACAATCATTATCTAGTTCTTCCCACGGCTGTCGCTCTCTTCCCTTTAGTGACCCAGCCAATTACAACGATGAATTAGGAGCAATTTCACATTTAGATATACACACGCATATTTGATCTTCCCGCAACGATCTATAATTAAGCTGACTCGTGTTTAAAGTGCATTAAGAATGGGAATAAATATTCAATGACTCCAACATCGTCTGAGAAAGATCACATTCTTGCGTGTGCGTATCTCGGAAGCGAAAATTCATCTAGATGAGGTAAACGCTGCTTGTCTATATTTACTGTCTATTGTTAGAACTGAAGCGTTCTGACTAAGACCAGACACCTGCGGGCTTCAGAGCCCGAACACAATGTAACAAATTGAAGACTAGACGAGGCGAGAAAGTGCAAATAATGGTTCACATATTATTGTGAACACATGAGGAGAATTGCTGCAATTCAGAGTGAAAAACCATGCATACATTTTCTAGAGGTATAAAGAAAGTTTAATGCGGTAAAGGAAAGTGGTGATTTATTGGACAGGGTTTTCCTTTTTTCGCAAGCTATTTGAATATCAAAATTACATTCTGATTCACACATTCTGGTTACTTTCATCGCCCTAGTTGTACAAGATGTCATTTGACCCAATAAATCCCATGACAAACGTTCGGTAAATAATAGCGTGCTTGCAATAGACCGTGACGACATATATTCAATATTCGATTCTTTTGCATGGAACAATGAAGACTGCATTTGTCGCAGCTGTCACGCTACGGTGCGCCACGTATGTGAAATTAAGACTGCCGTCATAGTTAATGTAGTGTTGCATATTAATAAATAATTTCCCTTGCATACGCTTTTATGGTAATACTTTCTAGAATTGCAAATGTACAATTCTTAACGTCAGGCTTCTCTGTTTGCCATTTTACACTAAGCAGCTTAACCTTAACCTACATTAAGGTTAGTTTAGAGATATGAATATTGTATGTTATCCATTCTTGTTTTCTCATCAGAAACCATTAATCACCATAGAAAATGGTCTGCTTGTCTACGTTTACCGTTGCTAAATCCTTTCTTTGCATACTTACCAAAATTAACTTAGATTCTTGTTAGATACTGCCGCTTACTTAAACATGTATAACCCGTATCATCAAACCATTACGTTACGGTGTCCGCCGAAACAACCGGTTATGTTAAACTGTTTACATCATTCGCTCGAAATACATATTGTTATGCCACAAAGCATGTGTTCATTCCACTTTTCTTTAGTACTCAAATTGTGGACCACTTTCTTCATGTGTTTGAGAAAATACATAAAGTAGGTACATCACTTGACAATTCAGAAAGGGAGGCATTGTAGTTGCCTCATAGCAAGTGGGCGACCTTGTCGATAATCTTAATTTATTCAAATATACATCGTTGTTTCATACAAGAAAAGGTGCTCTATCAACAAACTGATCAAATACTTTTAAAAATCCCACACGACTTATCCTCTTTGCATAGCTGACGCATCGTACTGACAACATAACCCGTGTGACCTATATCAGTTCAATATTAGAAGATGCCAAAAATATTTTACAAGTTCATCCATTTAGAAGGCAAGCATTTATAAGTTCTAAATGCGTATTGCATCACAAGTTTATTTGCGGATTTGACACGGCCGAAATGTTACTGATTGGCCTGCGTACGCGCTGCATGACGCCACTGTTTATAGAATATAGGAAATATGTAGATAAAATGATATTATCAAAGATAGAAAAAAACTTTCCATTTTGGATATCCACTAATCACCACTCCGACAGAGAATGAAGATCAACAATAACTTCGAAAATGTAGCATAAACCTTTTTCTTTGAGAAGCAGAAGGTAAGTAAAAACACAGGTATGGCACATAATACATCAAAAATTGATTAGCAAATTCCCATAATGTACAAGTACCTACATAAAGCAAGTCCCAGCATCCCAGTACCATAATATCCGTTCGTTGATTACAGTCTGATGGTGCACTGAGCACCGACAGGCGCCAAGCAACTCGCTTTTACTGCTCATGTATGAGGAACTGAATTAATTTCCAATAACACTTGTACACGTAGGTACTGAAACTAGAAATTCTCCAAAAGAATACAGCTTCACAGTAAACTTTGTAGCTTCAAACGATAAAATTGTTTGTTTGTCTGGTATAGACGTAAAGTTTATAGTGACATGAAACCCAAGATCTGTTTCGGAGACACAGACTCGTGTGTCATAAAACAAATGACAAAATTGTGCAGCACCCGAGGTCCTGGCAACAGGATGAAATAATTTTTCTTATGATCGAGCATACGATGGGGTCGATTTATTGTCCTCCCACTCCGGTGGTTTTCGTTAATTTCCGGCCGAATCTAGAGCAATTTATTGTGAATAACTGTCGCATTCCCAGCAAGTTACCCCTTATTCGTTTCAATGACTGCATTGTTAATGGTGACGGCTCACCGCAGTGAGATTTTTCAAATTAAAATGCATTTTGCTTCATTGTTATGCAAATTGAGCCCCGGAGCTTTAATTCTATTCGAGATTGCACGATACAGTTTTGTTAAAATCAGAATGCACGAGCGTGTCCCCACAAGCTTTTTGATTATTAGTGATATCATATTTATTTATGCTATAAATCTTCGCTCTAACTAAACTTCCAATTAAATACACGGTCACGAACGTGTGTAGGAAGATCTATAATAGAAATCAATAAATATTATTCATAATGCAGACATGACGTAGGGATTTATCAATAATGCGGAATCATTAAATTCAAGACGTCAATAACGCTCAGCGATCTTAATCGGCATGAAAGTATCATGATAATTACACATATCGATTGACCCTTGTGGCACACCACTCACCACCAACGATTCTTGAACGAAGAACAATACCTTTATGCCATTAAGACCATCTATCTCAAAGCGGGAGTAAGCAGCTTAGCATCAGGGTTAAAAATTGCTAGTTAAAGCTCTTCTCAAAGACCTAGCAAAATATTGTAATGGAGACGATTTAAGACGCTGTTCATGGTCAAAACGTGATGTAATTTCGGGCATGGCATCAACACTTTTTGCTGTTTACGAACTTGGTAAGCTCGTGTCACCTTCACGAGACTTTTATGGTCCACCTTGATGATGTAATTGAAGGGCATCAATAATGTTAAAATCTTAATTTGCAGTTTTGCACACGCAATGGCACACCCATCTTTTATTGGCGTATTTAGCGAAATTAAAATAGACAACGATAGTGACTCATTAAAGATTTTGATAGCTTTAGAAGTGTTTGCAGTAGCAGGTTTTATTCTTGGTGACATTACGAAAGCGAAATGTATATTTTGTAGCTTTACACTGATTGCCTATGCTAAGAAAACAAACAGTGCGAAGTCATGTGGCAACGGTAAAGTTCTATTAGCGGAGGCCGGAAAGCATTACGTGACCGGTGCTACCAGTAGCAGTCTCAATGCACTCACTGAGGATGACTTGGCTTTCAATATTAGCTTACATTACACAGCGTCACACAAAACTTCCGCAAAGACGAGATTTAAACAACATCCCGTTGATCCGGCTAATAATTTTAAAACAGAATCCGTTGGTTTCGATGTCTTTAGAAAAATCTTTGATGCAGAGGATAGGAGCCAATATTTATGTGCAGCATTTTATTACTGGTTTAAATCGATTAGTCTCGCTACCTTGAAATTATGCGTTAACTGCGAATTCAAATTCTAAATATAATGGTTTCTATTTCCTATTTAGCATCGAAGGATCCGTAAAATTAGTTTTGGCAAAGATTTTGGCAGGAATCCTCTATGACTTTAGTGGAACTCATCTCCGTTTAAATAATGGTGTTGATCATTGGATGTGGTAAGGCATAAATGTGTTCTGTATGACGATTGGTACTTTCAAGTGCATATTACTCTTGTACGGAAATAATTCTTGGCACTGTTATATCTAAGTCACCAACCTAAATGTAGCATCACAAACGATTTCTTCGCTTATATTGTTAAAACTCGGTTCACGAAACCAATTTAGAGCGGTAATGCTATGGGGCCGGTAACCATGGTGTATTGTTTTATTTCCACTTGGGTGCGCATCTGATGACGTCACGCGTTGCCACCTTCCGCTGGGTTAAGTGGAGACCATGGATGCGGTCAGTAACAGCCGGACCATGGCTTTAAATAAGGGACCTGTTATAGTCATTTACTGCTCTTTGTTCGTGGCTGAAAATATGCTCTTGTTAATTAGTCAAGTTTCCAAAATAGTGTTTCTTAGCTTTGATAATTAATTTTACTTCATTAGGTACAATAGAGTTGTTAGCCATGAACGAGCCGAGCTAACGCCCTCATTTGGCATTGCTCGCACAAATAGAAACCATCTGTCTAGCAAAGGACGCTCGACATTTATATTGGCCTGAGTCTAGACCAAACGCAGGCAGGTTGGCAAATATTAAAACTATAACTTTCGCAAGCTTCGCTTCTTTCTCCGCAACACATTCATTTTCATTCCTTTTATTGTTCACAATTCCTGTTATTTGTATTCCGTATAAAACTAGGTAGATTTGATGGAGACTTTAATGGCAACTAAACTTGATATAGTTCTACGAAATTGGGATAGTACTAAAATGTCACTTCCAACAGTCCGGGCAGTTAACGCTTATTTATACGTCTATAAAGAAAGTACTTGCTTCTCCGAGTATAAAGTTTCACGAAGTTATAGATGATGATCTAACAAATTCAACGCCCGACCAATTAATAGTTCGTCCGTGTTAGTCATGTCTAAAATAGCCTGAAATAATTCCTAAAAGCAATTAATAACGTTATCCAACTGTGCGAACGCGTTAAATCGATAGTGGGTCAGTAGACAAACTATTTCCCTCGTGTAAAAATGTAAACAAAACGGTCGTAAATGTAACGAAATTAGGCAAGGCAGGCACCGCCGAGCCATTACTGACGAGACCAACTTCTCAAGCCGCTAACCCAAATGTCTCGAAAACAGTCGTGAAAACAAATGTGAATTTAAGGAAACCGGATTACTGCTGTTGGCAGACATAATAGTTCTTCGGTTGAGCACTCGGTCACTCGAATGTATCTTCTTTAGTCACGCATACGGTTATGTCACGGCATGCTATTACAAAAATGACTAGATTTATTTGTATGCAAAGTTTTTCATCTTCAATTATGGGTATGTGATGACAGCGGCAGGTGATTAAGATCAGGTTATATCGGGTAGTGTGGCATGTTTAGATAACGCTACCGAAATAACCCTACACTTGTGCACGCGTACGGCTATCCGCTATTGGTAACCGATCGATTATTTTCGACGTACTTTATGGTACGTCATGGAATTTTTCCTTCGTTACCATTTCGCATGGAAGCCAACCGTATTAAGGAAATCTTGGTTACCAATCCGGTAGAAAAGAAAATAGAACTCTATTTCTATCATTGTAGATTTGAATCTTGGAAATTGCACAGATCACTAAGCGCACAACTGTCTCGGCATTTCATAAATGTCATTTGTTAATTGACTGCTCTACCTTTTTACTTTCATTTAGTACTAAAATAAACTGGCGAGCCGACACCAACAAAATGTCAGAGAACACTTTCACTCGGAGCGAAACACGTTAGATAGAGCATCAGACAAAGTTTATTTTAAACAAATAAAATTGAAAGGCACAAACAAAGGGTCTATTGGCTGCTTTCATTGGATAATATAATTTAAAAGAAACTATTAATACAAACGTGAGCTGTAAAGAGAAAGTAAACGAGACAAAATACTCGCATGTAATAAAATGTTTTATCTTCTAATCTTAGATAATAACAACGTGTTGTGTACATTAACAGGTATCAGATAAAGAGTCAACATTTTCATTAACAGCTGACAGATAACGGATGCGCGGGCGCATCGTAGTAGCACAAAATACATAGGTACAGAAGTCAATCTACATACAAAGCGCGTTCGAGTCACGCAGACAAAGGTGTCTATGTGTGCGTGTTCACAGACGCGCTGTCTCAAAACAACTCAAAACAGTGCGAGCGCGGCTGCCGCTTTCTTGAGATAAGCGCGTCACACAAAGGTAGATAAATGTGCACGCGTTGTGATACCTACCTAACTGTAAGTTGACTGTAATATTTTTAATTTTAATAACAAAAGAAAAAGTAATAATGGAGCAACAAAATTCGTATTATAATTGAACAAGTTGACGGTTGTTTTATACAACAATAAACAGTGAATTGTCGTTTTTTTAGCCTGCCGTATTACCTATAGTATTTACCTACTTATTTTCTCATATTTCGATGGTTCGTTTAATAAACGCAGTAGGTAGGTACAGTTAGGTGGGTAGGTAAGCGCCCCGGCGGCGGCCTCTGGCCCAATGCCGTAATAAGTTTTGCTAGTGTCGACCCAGGCGAACCTGCCTACCTACCCTCAAAGATTATTGCTAGTAGGAGTTGATAATTTTTGTGATCATGGCGAGACTATGTTGTAAGGTAGACGAAATAAAACTCGCACATCAAGTTTTCTGTAGGTAGAAGCAAGCTTAGATCAGGGACTGTACCAACCCATTACATACAAAAATATTTTTTTCACAAGTAAAGAGTAGGGTAAGTATATATGTATGAATAACAAAATTATAAATTGCGGTTTCTGAAAAACGGTATCTCGTTCAAACAAATTTCCGTTGAAAGTGTTTATTAACCTCTTGTATGCCATATTAAATATTTTATTATTATTGGTGTATATTTCATTTTTCCTGTTTTATTCTCAACAATACATCAAATAATTAGATACGAGTACCACTACCACGTTAGTTTTATGCGCATAAAACAGTTGACAACCCTAGCGCGACCGCCGAGTTTAGGCATGAAAAGTGAAGTACATACATGAGATTGACTTCTGTACCTATGTATTTTGTGGTAGTAGTTTGTCAACAATGGCTGTAGTATCGATTAGAGTGTTACATATTCGTTGAGGCTTCAATGGATCAATTGATATTGTTCAATGTAACAGCGTAACAACGTCTCGGAAGTACTCGAAGCTGTATTAACGGATTTTTTGATTGGTTCAAAACGTATTACTGGATTTCAAGCAATATAGAGCTGAAAATATAGTTGTTGTAAATGATGCTACTGTAAAACCACAAAAGACACTGAAGAATAGCATACGGGATTATTCAAACAATCTAATGAAATTCATTTACAAAATGGCGGAAGTAAGATACATGTGTATTTGTAAATAGTCTCAGAGTATGTTTTTCCACATGAATGATACTGATAAGTTAATAACGGTTGATAAATGAACTTCATTGGCGCATTACAGAAGGGTGATGTGAGCTCTAGTGGAATAATCCAATTCATACGCTACACTCTTCCTTTTCGCCGTGGCTTATTTATAACCTCGAAAATTTTACACAAGTCCTCGCTGTGTGAAAACTTTCGCGTTAGGAAGGCTAATTATTTTGTTACTCTTGCATCAGTAGCTCTAGTACTTAATGCACTCCATGATAGGGTTTCTTCATCGCTTCAAGTTTCGGGGAACGAACTTTAATTTCCTTTCCAAGACCACATGCGAAACCAATTTTGTGGAAACGTTTCCACTTCAGAAGAGTAGTTATACTGTCGTTTGGTAGTACTTGTAACAAAGAACACGAAACGGTTCACCCCAAACTGTCAAATGCATTAATCTTTTTCAGGCTAGTAGGCAATTTGTTTTTGGCAACCATTCTTATATGGCCTCCTCTGCATTGTGGGTTCCATGTGAAATATTCACGAGCATTACCATTTATAATCAATTATGACAGCTCTTGGGCTGTCGGTAGCAGACCTCGGGGATGGTACTTGCGTTGTACGTTCGATCCCTTCAGCCCCTTCACCCTCTAGGGGGGTGACGTCACGCGCTAAGCGGAGAAACCTCTCAAGGTCGCCCGAATTGTTTTGATTCGATATACGCCTTGCAAATGTTTCATGAGAAAAAAATGTTTATGTTTGCTGAAATCCAAATTACTTTAGGATACATCCATAATAAAATTCTTCAGTAATAATGGACTCTACGTTTCATAAATGTCCAAACAGTAATTTTGTGAGTAAATTTATACGATTGGTTCGCCATTTAGTTAGCAACTTCATGGTTCCATTATGAGTGAAATAACGATTTTTCTACTGAATAAACCGCAAGGTGGGTCGGCCACGCCCTGTGGGTACCCACAGTATCTAATGGGTACTATCATAACGTCATGAATCTACTCCGACCTTGACCGCAGAGGTTGAATCATAACAATCGTTGTGGAAATTAAGGATATGATCTATTTAGGTAATGAGGTCTACCAGACTGTTTACGCTAGTGTAAAACGAAATCTAGTCTCGTATTGGCTGGATATGTGACTCATGCAGACCAATCTCGATATTTAGCTGACGGTGAAACATCCGCAGATCGTAAAAAAACAGGTAAATAACGGTTGCTAATAAAATTGCTGGAAGCTGACAGATTTCTTGACAATTTTATATTAAAAACGTTATAGGATTAAATAAGTATGTACCTTAAGTAAGTACGCGTTTGTCACGCTACCTCTTCATTTCCTTGGTATTCATGGTACCTACGTAGCTACTATTTTCAGCTTCATTCAACAAATCCCATCTGCAGTTGCCGAACCGAAGCCCAAGGTTACAGGATATTACGGAGGCCCGTGACCTACCCACCGTACAATACTTCTATAAAAATTTCTGCTTACAAAATGAATGAATGAGTGAATTGGGGCAAAGCAACCCAGATTCCGACATTACTCGAATTGTGTAATAATGCAGCAGATGTGGTGTAGTCACAAAAAAATCTTGAAGCGACCTTTTTGCGTCATCCGACAGTAACGTTCCTCTTTTGTCATTGTTAACTATAGTTTATTGTTCGTTTTTTTTTCGTATTTATCTTTTTTTAGTTAGTTATATTGTTGGAATAAATGACTTACTGTTATTTAATTTTAAATAAGAATAACAACATTTTGCAAAGTCCGATATATATTTTTACGGTAATACACTGCGATTACGAAACAGTTACCGAATGCGTAGTTTTTTATAGGATTAAAGGATTAATTGATTTAAAGGTTGTTACAAGTTTTATAAGCCTCCTTTTAGTGAAGACCAAGAAGTTTTTTTTTTATGGCTACGTCACTAAAAACGTCATCTTCAGAAGCGGTAAATACCTATTTCCAAAAACGTTTCATATAATATCGAGGCACGAGAATATGCTATAGGAGTCAAAACTGATTTCAGAAGTATGTTTACAATTAAATGTGTATTATTTTGAAGTTAAAAAAAATAGGAATTTTATTGTGTTTAATCTATCTATAAATAGAAAAAATAAGATGAGCTAAGATTGCAATGCTATATCTTTGCTATTTTGTGTTAAGTAATGTTTCCTTAGGTGGTAAGTCTATTTATTTTGCCTTTGCTTAATCATTAATTAAGGAAATTATGTGTTTCTTAGATTGTTTCAATATTTATTTTATCAACTAGCTTTCGCCAGTGGTTTCACTCGCGTACTGCTTCATGTACCCAGATAAAAAGTAGCGTAGGCTACTTTTAGAGTAGTGTAGCATTCCTCAATAAATGGGCATATAACACTGATATATATTTTTTCAAATCGGATCAGTAATTTCTGGGATAAGCAACTCAAATCTTCAGCTTTACACACAATATTAGTAAATATTAACTGTTATTTATAACTTCTTCATATACCTAGCAGATAATCATTTAATTATTATATTTCTTAGTACTAGAAACAAGAATAACTAAAATAATAGCCGATGACGAACCGCTATAATTAAGTATTATTGTTTTCATCATTTATTTATTTTCTAACATATTATTTACATTTTTAAATATTAAATATAAAAATAAAAAACATTTAAAAATATAAAAAATAGGTTGCCACCGATATCGGGCACAGGGTCCAAGGTACCGGTGGTTAGGGTCCCAGAGACAGAAACCTCCTCACAATACGTGCCGTATCAAGGAGTACTGCCCTCTGAATCAGTCCCTTGATCCAGCCGCCCAACGAGAGCCTCCTGAGGTGTTCGTCGAGGCTCTTGGCTATTAAACCATTGGCCGTAACGACAATCGGCACAACAACAGCCGTGTCGACACTCCACATGGCGACAACCTCGTGCGCTAAGTCGAGATACTTTATTTGTTTCTCTTTCTCAGCTTTCACAAGGTTCTCGTCATGCGGAACGGCGACATCGACTATCATCGCGGCGCGCTAATCGATCTATCACCACAATATCAGGCTTATTGGCTACAATAGTCCTGTCAGTGATGATAGATCGATCCCAGTACAACGTGATATGGTCCTTTTCGAGAACTGGGTCGGGCGCATACCTGTAGTACGGTACCTCAAGGTCTACAAGGTTGTATTGCAGAGCAAGCTGCTGGTGGATAATCTTGGCCACTTGGTTATGTCTGTGCAAATATTCACCATTAGCCAAACGAGAACAACCAGATATAATATGTCTGATAGACTCACCCGGATGGTGACATGCCCGACATATGTCAACCGTCCCGTCTTTCACGATATATCTCCGGTAGTTATTCGTAAGGATAACTTCGTCCATAATTGCACATACAAACCCTTCGGTTTCTCCAAACAAGTCACCGAAGCGTAGCCAAGATACGGACGCATTGAAGTCTACATCGGGGCCATGAAGAGCCCCGAAGAAGCGTCCGTGTAGCTGTTTGCTCTGCCATACCTCCTTGCGATCATGGGTAGTTAGTACCACAGGTTTGCGCCAGTTCTCATTTGCCAACGATAGCGGGGTGAGTCCTTTGTCCACTGCTACCATATCACGATGCATACCCACGTCGCTTTTGAGAAGATATTCTCTGAGACTGCACACCTCACGGTTGTGGAGCGTCTTTGCATTTAAAAAGCCTCGGCCTCCACATTTCCGTGGGATGTACAGTCTCATCACCGACGATCGTGGGTGATGCATTCGTTCTGCGGTCAGCAGTGTGCGGACTCTCCTATCCAAGGTATCCAATTCAGTTTGAGTCCATTTGAGTATGCCGAAGGAGTACATCAGGACTGGCATGACCCAACCATTATAGGCGCGAACCTTGTTGCCGCCTGATAAGGAACTTTTTAGGACCTTATTCAGGCGGCCAAAGAAACGCTCCCGCAATGACTGTTTCATGACAGCCACATTGATGCCTAACCCCTCCGCCATACCCAAGTATTTATATGTATCGTTTGCGGAGAGTGATCTCAGGTTTATGGAATCTGAGAGTTGTACTCCCTCAGATTCCACAATTCCCCCTCGCTTTACATGCATGACTGCACATTTGTCCACACCGAACTCCATTCTGATGCAACTACTGAAATTTTCAGTGATCTTCAGTAGCTTCATCAGCTGCAGTTCTGTAGTGGCAAACAGTTTCAGATCATCCATATAAAGCAAATGGGATATAACCTGACCCCCTCTCCGCAAAGGATAGCCCAGCCCCGAACCCTCTAGCAATGTGCTCAAAGGGTTCAAGGCCAGGCAAAACCAAAGTGGACTCAAACTGTCACCCTGGAATATTCCCCGCTCGATCTTAATAGGATCGCCGGTCCCTTCAATTTGTCTACATCCTGGATAGTGAAGAACCGTTCTCCATTGCTCCATACATGACGCAAGAAAGGCGCGTAGAGTTGTATTTATTTTATACAACTCCAGTACCCTCCTAAGCCATGTATGGGGGACCGAGTCGTAGGCCTTCTTATAGTCTATCCAACATGTCGACAAATTCTTTCGGGATCGTCGAACCTGTTGGCTGATGACCATATCAGTGAGGAGCAGCTCCTTAGTAGCACGGGACCCCTTCTTACATCCATTTTGAGAAACTGACATAATTGAATATTTTTCAATATGTTGGTTTATCTTTAATCTCAAAATAGATGTAAGAAGTTTATAGACCGTCGGTAAACAAGTGATCGGTCTATAATTTTTGGGTTCCGCGGTACTACCTGATTTATGGAGCAGATGGGTAACTCCTGTTGTTAGAAACTGTGGGAGCGACCCGGCTTCTAAGGATGACTGAAACTGTGATGCTAAACAGGGGTGTGAACTTTGCAGCCACTTTAACCAGAAATTGTGCAGTCCATCCGGTCCTGGTGATTTCCAGTTTTGCATCGGACGAACTGCACAGGCTACGTCGGAGGAGGTAATATTGACCTCCTCCATTTCTGGTATTTGTTCACACTCCCGTTCAACATCACGTGTCCAGTCACCCTCCTCGTGAAATACGGGCGTCGACCAGAGGTTGCGCCAAAACATGTTTGTGGCACCATCATCCGGCCGGCTCCCGTCCATCACGTGTTGCTCAGGTCGCTCCCAAGTTCTATATACCCATCTTTGATCACTCTGGAACATACGATTCTGGGTGTAACGTTCTACCCGTCGTTTATACCTTCGAATACGGCTAGCCCATGCACAGACTTTTTGCTTCAGGAAGTCGATGCGCTCCGCGATACGCGGCATATATTCATGAGGACTGAGTCCAGTCCCCATGAATGCACGTCTCACAAAGCGCATCACCCGTGGTCGGGTATTACCCTCCCTGAAGCAATATAGTTTGCCGATGAGTACTCTGGCCCCCTCGATACGACGCTCAATCCTGCACTGCCAAGCTGGTATCGCTGATTTTGGTCGTGTAGCTCTGTTACTGTCAGGGAATTTGACATTAGCTACACGACATGCAGCAACAGCCGCGCAATACATAATTGAGTGTGTATCAAGGAGGTCTTCGCTGTTTTCAAAATATTTTTCCAACAGCGAATCCAGAGCACACACCAACGCCCTATTCTGTCTGTGCATAGGCAAGCGAGGTAGTCGCGGTCGGTTTTCGACGGGTGAGTACCTAAACTCCTGAATCGCATCCTCCAGAGCACTCCTCACACGTTCGTTGCACTGAGTACTTACCGTTACAGCCCTATTGTCCTCATCCCGTTCAACAAGGTTGGACCGCGGCGTGACTCCGCCTGAAGGTGGCGGTGGCACCGCGGCCTGTGACGAGGTGGTGACCATAGGGCTGCTCAGCATCTCTAAGCGCAGCCGATCAAGTGCGGCGTCGTCCAGTCTGTGATTGCGCTGGATAACCCGCACCTGATCCGACAGTCGTTGGGTCGATACGTTGACGGCTGGCTCAAGCACCTGGAACAGAGACAGCATCCTATCACGGTACGCAGTGAGGTTAGTTCCTCCCTCTGTGGACCCGTAGTATGCGCGCATGACGTTCTCATTCATTTTCTGAGTCCATCTCATGCGCTGCACACAACCACCGGTAGCGGGGACCCTGCTAGGGACCTGATGGTCCCCCGATCCCAAGCCCGTCGGTGGCCGGCGTCTCCCCTGCCGACGTACAGGTGGTGGCGACGTCGGTGGAGAGAAGTACTCGTCGCTCGAGCTCGACGCAGCTGCAGCCGCCGGTATCACTGGTGGTCCGGGGTCCGGCGGCGGCGAGGCGGAGCTGAGCGACGATCCCGGAGGTGGTACTCGTGCGCGTAGGCGGGCCGCTCTCGTCAACATGATTTGTTTTCTCTCACATAGCCGATGCACATTGCTGATTTTTTTTTTTAGTGTTTCTTGTCGTCTTTCTCGTATTTCATTTTAGTCGGGTTATTTTGCTTTTTTTTTTGGGTATTTCAATACATTATGTATAAAATATATATGTAAATTATTAATTTTTATTGAAAAAATTTGGAGAGCAAAACAATGTGACAGTGACGTTGACGTTGATATTATTTATTATTAGTTGCAATAGCAAGGACCACCACCATGAATGCTGGCAAGCCCCACGGTGATGTCATGACGCTCATAAAATATACTCATTATTGCTTTTCTGTGGACATATAGATATATTTACTAGTTTCTAGGTAGTCCTATACTTAGGTATGAAACATACAGTATCTGTAAATAACTATGAAATACCTAATTCTAGTTTTTTTTTTGGAATTTAATATCCAATTTTAACCAACTTCCAAAAATGGAGGTTCTCTATTCAGGTCAGAAACTTTTTTTGGTGATGTCATGATGCTCATCAAATATGCTCATTATTGCTTTTTGTATATTTATTATATATTTACTAGTTAGTAGTGAGTCCTATAGGTATGAGACATTATCTGTATATAACTATGAGACAATTTTAATTTTTCAGTGCTATTTTGAATTATAATTTTTGATGTTCTATTTTCACGTGTGATTTTGAGTCAGAAAGTTCTTTGGCAATATTTTTGTTTTTAATGCTGATGTTATAAAAAATTCTTATCAACAGTGAGAAGATGGGTTCCTGATATTTGAAATTTTGTTTGGTGAATGTTTGTCAATTACTTCCAAAAAATCATAACAATGTTAGCTCTTGTGTCAGTGAAGATTATGAGCACTAAACTAAGACCAGCAATTTTTAGTTCTAAATTAGACATACTAAAACATAACATCTCAAGGTACAAATATGCCTAGTTTGGGGCCAATTGTCAAAACTACTTGTGATTTTTTTTTTATTTGCATAATACCTATATGAACATTTTTTTTTTTGCATTATTTTCATATAAAAAATATTTGTCAATGATAAAAAAACAAGCTGTTTATTACAAGAAACTGGGAATACTGAATGGGTGATGACAATTTGACATCATAGAGTTTGACCACAGTAATTGGGTCGCTAGACTGGGTCAATTAGAGTGGCCTTTTTAGCACATGCTTCAGAAATTGTCATTTTAATGTGCCAGCCATAGTGGGAAATACTATTGTCTATGATTAGAACACCCACATAGGTTTTAATAGGCTCTATGAACTATAAATTGATGAACAATCTGAGATTTTAAAATGTTTTTTTCTGTATGGATATTACAAAAAAGGCTTTAAGGAAAATCTTTGCTAGAATATACTTGGATAAAAAATTGTCTGTGACAAAAATATATTGTCCTTCCTCAAAGAACACAATAGGAATTTTGTCTATAGCAAGTTCCTTATTAGATTGTTTACAACTATCAATAAAACTAGTTAAAAAGCCATCAGCAGCCTTGATCCCTCAAGTAGAATATTAAAAATTCAAGGCCAAACAACTCAATAGGAATTAGTTGATATTTATCAATGAGAAACTCTACATTGATATGTGAACAATTGAAGAATAAACATAACTAAACGCAACAAAATAGTATCAATAACATATTTATTAGGTAAGAGTAACAAGGAATTCCTTAGCGCCATCTAAAAATAAAACAAGTTATTACGTCCATAGACTCTATAACCGGACTCGGAAATATATTTAGGTGCACCCAATGACATCATAATTTGCCCGAAAATCGCCAGTAACCCAGAAAAACTCCGCATAGTTACGTTACGCCTGAAATAGGTCATATCCCCGTTCACTGGCCACCTATCCAGGGTACCCCGGTTACATGTGATGCGCGAAAACACCCCTGCTTCTGCACTGCCCCGATTAACCGGTATTATTATTTAATGCGGACTAGATTGATGCTTTTAAAAATTACTAACAAACTCGCCGCATTTTGAAGAGTTTATACCGATTTTCTGCGGCTTAGGAACACGAAATATCGCAGCGAAAAAAATAAATTAAAAAGTCATATCGGTACCTGTTTACTTTTGTTGTCGATCCCGTTCGCCTTGCTGTCAGGTACGTTGCCGTTGTTTTCCTCACTTTTTTCACTTTTCACACCCTCCAGCGCCATATTCAAACGCTTATTTTATTCACTGTCATGCGAGAAATGTAATAATTTCCCGTAATTCACTGTACATGTAATATTTTGTCACAAATTCAATACGAGCAATCACTCCCATAGACAACGGGCTGTCACAAGCACAACCCAGAACGCGTCGCAGTAGCGGACGCATTGAGCGCGAATGAAAAATCAAACGGATTCGCTACGGGAGAGAGAGAGCGCACCAATCGTAAAGCCGGGGAGGCGACCAACCGGCACATTTGACCGATCCTGGGACCGGGAGACTGGGATAAAGGAACTCGTATTTCGGAATTCGGAACTATGAAAAAACAATCCAACAACTGTGAAATGTGAACGGTGTTTGATGTTTATGTAGAGTCGAGTTTCGAGTTTATTTCATTGTATAAAATCTTTGAAATAAATAATTGGACAATGTTTAGAAAAATTCAGAATAATTGTCCGGAGTTGATGTTAATTAAAAAGAGTAGACAATTTTAACGCTACTCTATTCACAGATTTATTTTTAAAACAATATTTTATTTACCTCATGATGACCATGCTGTTTCATTATGCCATAATTACGAACGAATCGAATTTCCCGCTACACCGTGCATCCATAGACAAAGACAAGACGACCATGGACAAAGTTTTCATTCATGGTTTTGAATTTTTGTAGAAATCATTTAATAATATTACATACGCAGTGGTAATTAAATAATTGAAAATAAAGTTTGAAAAACATAAACTAATGTTCGTTCTATGAAAGAAAAACCAACGGTGCCGCCATCTAGAACCACATGTTGAAGTTGTAATTATGTGTTGTTCAGTGTTCAACCACAAGATGGCGTTATGCTCAAAAATATAGAGCGCTAAATTCAGAAAGCTGCATTACGGTAAATTACGTTTACTTCTATTAAGTTATTACATTACATTCGGTACTTACATCATTTTATGAAATCCCCAAATTACCTTAATCGTGAATCCCTACATTAAAGTTTACTAAGATCTATATAAAAACGTAGTTCTGTTGCACATTTACCTAGTCAGTTTATGCCCACAATTTATTTCATAATGAAAACCGAATATACCTCAGTCAGGGCTAATTTTAACTGTGTCAATAAATTAAGATAATAATGCTTTTAACATAGACACTATCAGTGTTGTTGTATGAAGGATTTAATATAAGAGCCATTTACTTAACGTTTGAGTCAACATTAATTTGCAGGTAGCTCTTCTTTATAAACATTACTGGCACGTGACTGAATTAGACATTCATCTTCATTATTATTTACCTAATTAAAAAGAGGAGGTCTCCTTCTGTTTAGACATGATTTTAATTTTTTGGTTGAAATAAATCTTAGTTAGGTGACTACTAAAATGTAGAGCTTTTGAAGTGTCTCTTTATCTGATGATGGATGGTCATGACAAAGAATCGATTTCAAATATCTGAGAAGGAGAAATTCTCTATATATTTAGTAGCAGTAGCTGCCTCATCACTTGTGCTTGCTCTTCTTTTATTCATGCGTTAAGAGAAATATTTACAGCTGTTTAAAAAATACTACGGGCCACATCTAACCGATATAGGTACTTATGTATAACAATCGGATCGTAAGGGAGGGAGTAGGTACATATTTAGTAGAGTTCATAAGGGTAGTCGACTAAAAAGGTTAAAATATTTTCACAAGTAGCTGAGAAAAGAATGAGCCATTCTCTCAATTGGTTTTAACTTCTTGCTGACCAGTTCAGTTCCCAATAAATGTCGCAATAAATTTCCCACTTCTATTTTTCTAGCTCTGTCACTCGTCATAAGAATAACTTCCAGTCCCTTGTAATTCATGTCATCTTTCAGGCAATCAATGCATTTTTCCCTTAGTCTACTTCTGACTCTCCATCCACATTCATACTTTTGTCACACTTTGTCACACATGCGGTTTACGTCTTGTTATACAAACCTTATACCTACTGACTACCCATTTCGTATTGAATCTGTGCGTTGTAAGGGAACGGAAAAAAACTGTCAAAACAATTATGATTGACCCAAAATAACTAAAAACAAATAAAACAATAAACAAACTGTTATATTACAGGTGAAAGTCCAGCGTATAGCCGGTATCCGACTGATAAGGTCAGCGTTAGGACACCGGACAGATACGAGATAACACTATCAGTAATGTACGGACTGAAAAACAATCATTAGTTTGTTTTGACTAATTATTTAATGATGTAGGTAAGGGAATGATTGGCAGAAATGGGCTCGTTTAGCTTTCTTTGTAATGAGCTCTGATTTACATATACTTAGTACCATCAAAAGTAACAACTTGAAATAGTATTGCCTTCCATTATTTACATTATATCGTAATAAGTAATTATTTTAAAATTATAATTTAATTAGGTACGCCTAGCCTCCGTATGATCCGCAAATGTTCATTCCTGCCTCTGAAAAGATTTTCAGGTTTTCCAAAATACTTATCTATAGCTCTCTTCAAAACAGATTCCTAGGCCTAGATTTTTATCTGAAAATAACGGTAAAAATGCCTACATTCCTTTGTTTTTACAGGCTTCATTTTCACAAAACAAACAAAGAGATAGGTACGTCAAATTTATAACACCCCGTCGTTTTTGCGTCAGGGATTAAAAAACCTTGTGCAGTTGTCAAAAGAAACATAGCTAAGTAGCTTCTTCATAACGCCTCTTCAAACTACGTGACATACATATCCAGGAAAATCGGGACATCCAAACAAAACAACTAAATTAACCAATGACATAAACTAATAACTACCTAAGTATATAAATTTATTTATCCTCGAACGATATTTACCCTGTCCGTACCAGCTATCAGTCTCGACTCCTATGCGTATGCGTTAGTAACTATTGCACGCGCCATCATTTAGCTCCTATACACAATAATAATTATTATTTTTACTTTAAATAGTAAATTCATTAGTAGAATGGTTCATTAGTATTTAGTTTTGTGACTGTCAGTAGTGAGAGAGCTTTCAGTGTGTGTATCAGTATTTTTATTGTTTTTCAATCATGATTGCTAATAATATGATTAAATGTAAGTATTTTTTATTTAATTACGTTACTTCGCATTTATACGTATTTTATATAAAAAAAAATCGGGACCTCATTCTGAGTGACCAAATGAGTGTTTCTTGAAAACTACCTATTTCAAAAGAGCGTCAAAATATTAATTTTCATGGCAATCAGAACAATCTAATTAAAAGTTAATATCCGCAAAATACTTGCCTTTTTATGGGGCAGGTATTAATTTCTCAAGGCATTTCAGCAACTGCATAATTCTGAAGTGACATGAAACTTTCCCATAGTAGGCTACCTGTCAAAAGCTCATGGTAAAACTTTAATTGTTTGTATGAGGGAAATCTGTGAATCCCATAAACTACAATAAAAATACTAATGGAAAGCTAAACAAAGATCTCTTGTTTACCACAATCTAATACATAATAAATAAGTTATGTAAATCGATACGATGCATCTATTTAAAGTACATAGGTAGGTACTGCTTATTATGACAGTGTCGTTAGGGCTTCCAACCTTAGGTACTACTCCTACCCAGTGAATAGAGAGAGAAAATGTTTGTTTTACCAACTTCTGAACCGATTTGAAAAGTATTCCACTGTTTGGTGACAAAGGTTTACTTATCGTATCCGGATACGGGAAGTTGTTTGCTCTGGAATACAGTTTGCAGATGCCGTTCTGTACCTAATTCACTCGTGAATTTCTTTGTAATTTTTATAACAGCTCATTTGCGGAGTTTAAATAAACCTAAAAAAATTCAGCACAGAACTTTGAATAACTTTAATTCAAACTCTACTCTTTTCCAAAATACTATTCCTTATATTGCTTTTACTTTATATTCGTATTTCCCTTATAGAGACTTGTAAACCCTAGATACAGTAGACAACATTTAATGACGAGTATCAACGATCAAGGTCCAACGGCGGCGAGATACGACAAAATCATTATTTATTAAAGAGACAAGTAGCTGCTTGTATAAATAACACTATCATTCCTGGCTTAGAAGATAGGTAACATTCCGGTATGTAAAGACAAACAACTGTACCTGTGCCTTTAGGAATGTCGGAATTTTCTTCCGAAATATTTTTTTTGTTTGTTCATGCTTCTAGATTTTAAAGTTAAACCAATTTCAGACGTCCATTGATGACGGATCAGTCAGCCACTACAGTAATGTCTTCTTTACTTCAAAATGTTTGTTTTGTTCGTTCCCTAAAGCCCCTGAAACTACAGAACCTTTTTGAAAAATTCTTCCACTTTAGGGAAGCCAAAGCCACCGATCCCTAAATAGCATAGCAGCTAAAATTATGTCCGATTTCTATTTTATAAAAAGATAAACCAATTAATGTAGCATAATGTTTTAAAACCAACCATACATGTTAATGGCGTCCACGGCCGATTTCGGCCACGGCGGCTGTTCTCATTTTAGGAGATCAGCCAGCTGCGTAGGACATATTGTAGTGCACGAGCATTTGCGCAGACACAGGTGCACTCCCTATTCCATCACTCTCATAACCCGATGGGACGATCCCCCATACATGTAAGTGGTACCTAAATACATCCAAATAAAATCTATGTTTCGGTTCTTGTTACACGGTGAAAAACTCAGTTGAAAAACTCAGACCTTGATAATTTGAATCTGGACCAACGGACGCTTCTTTTGTTTTCAGCCAAGGTAGGGCAATTATAAATCTGAGTATTTATCACGCATTTAGTTCAATCTTGCAATAATTCAAGTTGCATAATTGCTGAAGAATAAAAATTGTTACAAAATGTTTGTTTTATTGGCGGGTAAAAATTGTTACAAAATAAGTCACTTGACTAGCGAATAACAGGTCCCTGAATACATTATTAGCAGTTTCGTATCGTAATTTTTCACTGTAGGTACCTTTTTCACGATGGTGAAAGCCTCACGAATATGCATGCAGTATTTCTTGAGATTATAACGAACAGACAGACACGGCCGAAAACTTTGTTTTATATCTAAGTAGATTTTGCCAGTTTTGACCAGCATCCCTTGGGAACTGCTTCGCACACCCAGATGAAAAGTAGCCTATCTACAGATACAATAGATTACTAGTTTTCAACTTCTATAACATGACATAAATCTCAATTTCCATACTCACTAAACGACCACATTATTACCACCCGCCCATTGCATCTGACGTCAATACTTATTGCATAAAGTGCATACAACAAATAAGTCGTTTGCTGCCGTTTAGCCAGTCGCATGGTAAACTAGACACAAGGCTGAATGCTGGCCGGCTAATTGAACCAATAGATGGTAGTCATTAGTGCAGCTTTGTTTGTTGTTTGTAGCACAATACCGCATTTATGTGTAGGTTATAGGTGTAAAAGTTTCATGGTTTTGTACGGTAGAAGTTTATAGAGCCATAACTTTAATGCAATCAGCCGTAAGCAGCTGAAAAAGTATGGAAATGTAGGGCGCGACCGCGCGCCTTTTTCAAAACGGCTCCATAGGCTTCTTACGTCAGCCTGCTGTACCTATGCAGCTTATCCACAGCCGCTTGTAAAACGCATAGTGATAGGTATCTCGATAATGTATCTCTAGAAGACAGAATTCTTTGGATTCTTTATTTACATACGTCTTTCGGTACAGGTTTAAGAATAGTACCTAGGTAGGTACTCGTTTTTCAATGAGTTTTATGTTCCTTAAGGAGCTAAGCAAACTTACTACCTACTTACGATATTGCTGAAAAAATAACCAGATTTCATATTACGTATTTCCTGTGGTTACGATCTTTAGACACACATTAGTTTTTCAATTGGTAGGTATCTCTATAATTTATCAATTTCTTACATTGATGAATGCATCGAGACGAAAACAAGCAGTAAATGGGTTCAATTGATAGTTAACTTTTGTATGTAGGTATTTATATGTTATGTTTTTAAAAGAACTCATTGATAAATAACCTTCGAATACAATCGATGCAATATTATTGGTTAGGCGCTAAATGATTGTTTTTCTAACATCTTTTAAGTGGGGAAAATTTCTTTGTATAGATTGTTATTACTGTCACAGCCTTTTTTATAATCCCACTGCTGGGCACAGGCCTCCTCTTTCACGGAGAAGGATTGAGCGTCGAGGGTTTGCATATATACTTGATTATATTTTGAACCCAAGAAAGTTGTAAACAAAACGGTTATTCATGCATCCATTATCTATGCCAAAGTCTCAAAGCTCATAAAACTCTCCCGGATGTCATTTGAACCTACCTATCTACATATTTGGCAGTCGTTATGACTAGTCGGGAAGTTTGACAACAATTTTCAGACTTTATACACGTATTATGATAAAAATAATTATTTGTTTTAACTTCAAAAATTCTCAAAATTCTGGAAGATGTCTCTCTTTTTGGATTACCTTAATGTAACGGCATAGCAACGTGATCCAACTCTATTGCTTTTCAAGATTTCACTGATGTACCTATATAAAACTTGCACTCTTCGTTTTAACGATCTCATTGAGAATAAACCGGCCAAGTGCGAGTCGGACTCGCGCACCGAGGGTTCCGTACAAATCCTGTATAGATAAAAAGTGAGTCTCGCGCCAACCGTTCAGTTTAGAATCATAGTTATGGTAATTTCGTGAGAGTCAAAATAGTTAATATTTTTTATTTTATAATATAACTAAAATAGTAGGCCAGTACCTTGTAAAAGTTATTTTATTAAAGTTATATATACAACATTTTATAGTCATCATTCAGAATACCTATGTCAGAAGACATAATAATTATGTCTTAAAGGTCATTGGGCATATCTGACCCGCTTTGTAAAAAGTGGCGGACATGAATCAAAGTAGTTTTAAATCATGGAGAATGGTATGACGTTTTTGTGAATATAAATATTTTATTAAAATTCCATGGAGACAAAAGTCCAGGATCGTTTCAAAAATATAAAAGACAAGCAGTTTCAGAGGATTGAACAGGTTGCAATGTTAGTTTTTATTGTTTAAGACTTTTCATAAAGAAGGAAGATGCCAATTCGGATGACCAGGATCTGATGAGGATCTGGAAACCCTGAGAAATCGAGGGCAACTCTTGAATATTGTAGGCACGCATCGAGTCATAATGTAGTCATGTGAGTGTATTTTTGAGGGTACTGGTAAACAGTGAAGGTTTTGAGCTGATTTGATTATGGGGACTACAGAGAGTCGAGGGAACTCCTGAACGGTATGTTGCACCTACCACCTGTTTGGGCTTATTTTAATAGTATTGGCGAAGACTTTCCACATAGATAGGTTTGACTGCCATTGTGGGATCGATAGCAAAGATCAGATATAGTTATGGGAACTCCCTTACAATTTATAACGTAACCTTGTGTTGGAGCTTATTTTATTTTAGGTGATGAGAATTCACTACTAACTTGGGTTAAATCAGTCATTGCAGGAATGAGATCTTTTATTTTTGAAGGTATTAATCACCTAACGAGCCCCAGTTTCTGTCTGACGACTTGTAGCTGTCGAATTGTAACAACGACTTCTAGAGAGTAGGATTCGGGTCTGCTGGCTTTACGTTTCTAGAGCCTTGACAAAAGTGTAATTCTGTCCCTTTCTTTGTTTTATAAAGTCGGCTTTATTTTATTTTGTAGCATTTTACGAACAAATCCAACTTCAAACATATAAAAAAGCAACAAGAAAACAAAAGCAAGAAAGAAATGAAAAAGATGTTAGGTGCATCGGTCTAGAATTCGGTGTCTAGAGGATGCATCAATATTTATTTAACCACCGAGATCTAGACCGATGCATATAAACAGTTTTCTTGTTGTTTTTAGAAGTTGTTTTTTTTTGTAAAAAGTTTTTATTTTTAACTTCTGTGAAAAGTTCTCGTCAATACGAATAATATAAGCCCAAACACGACGTAACTAAAACATACCGTTAAGGAGTTCTCTCGACTTTCTCACGTCTCCATCATCAGGTAAGCTCTAAACCTTCACTGTTTGATAGTATCACCAGACGGCCAGACACCAGACCAGAGATGTATATCTGAGAATCAAGTTTTAATCCTATGCATGCCTACAATTTCTGATAGTTGCCCTCGATTTCTCAGGATTTCCATCATCAGATCCTGACCTGATGACAATGGAAATAAACGGTGAGTATACTCTTTCACTACAAAGAAATGATTTTTCAAATCCGTCAAACGTGGTCGTTTAAATTCCCCATTGAAATGAGGAAAATATTTGATGTTTACACCTGATTTTCTCTAGATTCCCATGGTTCACATTGATGCCACTAATGCCATAGTAAATCAGAGCCTTTATCATTATACTGTGCTACATTTCGTTTATATCCGCCGTGGGTATGGTTTCCATATTAAGGTGCCCAATGACCTTTGAATGATTTAAAATTTTTCACAGTTCAGAGGCAATTATATTTAAGAAGTGTTTGATATGAATTTCACTTTTTATTCAAAACTTTAATATCTCTACGCGTTCATGTGAAAAAGGGTAGGTAGTAAGTTTATAATTATTAAAAAAATATTTTATGTCATGTAAGCAAAAATAATATTTTACTATTTATGTAACTTCAAATTTATAATTTTCGCAATTTTTCTTTTATCTGTACTATATAACGTTGCTTCGTGCCGAACTTTAAGATTCTGAGTTCACGGGAAGTACCTTGTAGGTTTTGATTCCCCTGCGTGTGACGGAAATTCGTCTAAGGTGTCGGTAAAACTACTGTATCTTTTGATCGCTTTAACTTAGAAGTTTGATTTTTTCATTGCTTAAAGGGACAATAGACCTAGGTATTTGGTATAAATTTCAATTTGGTACCTTTATTCGTTCGTGAGAAATAAGGTAGTAAGTTTCATTTTATTAAAATACTTTTATTATGTTATATAACTAAAAAAATGAGATTTTCGCAATTTTTCCTATATTTGCATTATATGAAATTTCAAGATTCTGAGTTTACGGGAAGTACCCTGTAGGTTTTGATTCCTTTGCGAGTGTCGAAAATTTGTTGAAAATATCGACATAATCGGTTGTATCTTTTGATTGGCTTGGTTTAGAAGTTTGATATTTTTACAGCTTAAAGGGGCAATAGACCCGAGTATTTAATGTGAATTTCAGCTTGATACGTCCACGCGTTCTTAAGATAAAGGGTCTTGACAGACAGACAGACAGACAGACAGACAGACAGACAGACAGACAGACAGACAGACAGACAGACGGACAACAAAGTGATCCTATAAGGGTTCCGTTTTTTCCTTTCGAGGTACGGAACCCTAAAAATGACTTCCATGAGGTATTTATTAAAATGAATTACCAAAAAGTTAACTAATTATTTTAACACATTAAGATGAATTACTTAACAAAGATTACAACAACAGAGTTCAGTTTCCATATAATATCGATCTATGTCTGTGTCGATAAGACTATAGACAGACTGATAACGCCTAACCCTTGGCTCAACTTCGTTCAGTCGGCATCTGTGCTCCGCATCTCACGCACGCGACGGACGATAGAAAATTTGCCAATTTTCACGTCAAAGAATGTGAGTTTCGTAATACTTACCTAAACTATATTTTTAGCCCCATATCTCGTTTTTGACTTTGACGGATTTTACCATTATTTTTGTCGTTTCATTCATTCTTTTACCGCTTAAAATAAGATCTGTTGATATTTTGCAAGATTATCCATTCATTGTTTTTACGGGTCACTTATTTTGATATTAAATTCCAAAATAATGAAAACATTATAATCGTGAAATTAAAGTTGCGCGATCACAAAAGAGATGATTTACTTTCCATTTCGATCACTGGAGATTAGTACGAGAGAGAAAAGGGTACTTATCATGAGTCTTTCATGAGGCATATATATGTATTTCAATAGAAACTCGGTTTTCTTCTTCTTGAAAAATAGCCAATTTCTCGTCCTATAGCATATCAAAATATTACCATTCAAACATCACTTTTTTTAAACCAAAACCTTCCCAAAAAGAAGAAGGTTTTCAATTCGGATGTTTTTATCCAAAAATTATCGCCAACACATACCTAACTAAATATTTCTGATTGTTTCAGTAAGCGAAGTCATGAAGATCGGCTTTATTGGCGGAGGCAGGCTGGCCTTCGCTTTGGCCAACGGCTTTATCTCAGCTGGTAAATGTTGTCTATTGTCTATATAGTTTATATAATGTTCACCGAGAGTTCTGCCTCTTGTTATGTCCTTTGAAATTTAATTCTCATTTTACTTTCAAAATTCTCCAATCAGACTGATATTAGGTTTGATCATAACTACACACATCTTAGAATTCCGCTGTCATTTCGTTTTAAGTATGAATGTGGACTGGAGTGAAGGTCAAAGTAGAGATGGATGTACCGTCTAAAAGATGACATGAATAAGAAGAAAGTAAACGAATGTTAGTATGGCCTGAGTGACAGAGAAGAATGGAAGGCTAAAACATATAAGGGACACCGACACCAAAATAATTGGAACATGATAAGGCGATCAGCTAGCCATGTTATCCTCGAATAGGTATTTTTTTCTTGCAATACCTAACTTTCTTTCGAACTTAATTCATGATCAAATTGAATTACCTACTGTTTGAACTGAACGTAACTAATAAACCATCTCAATTACACAATTAATTAACTGGGCATTGACATCAGAAACTTGACATTATTACGTTAACTTTTAGTTCAGTAGGTATATTTCCAGCCTCTAATCTTTATCATTGTTTACTCTTAAATTAAAACGATATTTCACAACACTTGTACAGATGTGACGCAATATTGTCTATTCTTAAGGAGATAAAAACTATTTTAAGCAGAAACTAAATTATATTTGCCTTCATAATCTAACTACTTGTTGATCCAGCTCTCAAAAATTGTGTACGCATCCATCCTCAATGACAGTTCATTAAAAATTCAGGTATTAGGGTACATAAGGCAGAATATGTATAAGAAAGTATAAGAGGTAGTAGGTATATACAGGAATACATAGGTAAGGTAGGAAGTAAGAAAAGACTGCACTTTTAACCCAGCAAAAATGCAAAATATGTCTTCCATGAGTTGAGAGAGTGGTAAATCTTCCTCCTAGTTTTATTCAGATTTACATTAAATGTTAGAGGTGTAACAAATCTTGTTATTTGAATACAACATTATATATTTTACCCTAATATTTTCAGGTTTGGCAAAACCCGATGAGATCACAGCGAGCGTTCATCCCGCAGACGTGGTTAGCGCTGAGGCATTCAAGGTAAACCCATTGTTTTGGCAATACATTATATTTACAATTTCATTATTACTATGAAAAAACAACACTTTTTCCTTCATTGTCATCTTGAGGTAATGTATGTATGTATGTATCATCAATCATTATAAGTCATCAGATGCTATTATTTTACCGGACTTTTTCAGGAAAAACCGCAAACATTCAACAAAGAAATACCTAGCCTGATTTAGAATGTCTCATTTGTTTTGAACTGTCGATTTATGTAACCTAAATAAAATAAGGATAACATTTGAAATAGGTACTGACTTATTGATGTCAATTTTGAACTGATTCTGGCGATTTTGCAAACCGCAAGTTATTAGGTACCTAACCCCTGGAAATTTGTGTTGATCAGAATATTTAGAAAAACAGAGATAGGTACTCTTGAATTAATCGATTCATTATTCAGCGATGGCCCTAGATTCAGAATGTAGACAATAGACATCTTACATGCATCTATAGGTACACACCAAACGCAGCTATGCACTTGATTTGCCATGAATAGAGATTTGTACATTATGCTATATATCTATCATTAATCAAAGAACTATCTAATCAAGCACTTCACCTAGATACTAGAGTATGTAAATGCTCTTTAGTAGGATGCAACTAAGCTTCACTAACCTTGCTTAACTCTCGACATACGTGATAGTATGGATCCTCTAAGTGTTTGTGTAACATTGATTTCTGCTTTTACTTCGATATCATCAGAAATCCAATAAAATATTTATAGGACTGCGCAGAGTCCATGATTACTCTAAAATCTGTAAGCCATTGTAACGCATTTCAAAATATTGTGAAAACCAAATAAATATGAGTAAGGGGAGAAGAAAATATTGTAAGAAAATATTTTTTTGTACCAGTAGATTTACTCAAGAATTTAAAAGTAAATTACTTATTTCAGAAAATCAATTCTCCTCTGCATAGTCGGAACGGACACATTAAATAAAATACAATCATTAAGAAAACAATTTAAATCGAATCCCATTCAGAGTTGTCGCCTTGACTTTGTATGTTATTACGTAGATAAGAAATTACGTCTCACGATACGTAGATGTTTCTATGTAGAAGATAAAATATTACGACGTTTTAGTACAATATTGTTTAACTTTAACTCGTAGTAAATGTTCAATAGATCGTTATTTAACTGGATTTCCATTGTTACTCCATGTAACTAAT
This sequence comes from Helicoverpa armigera, assembly GCF_030705265.1. Classification (NCBI taxonomy): domain Eukaryota; kingdom Metazoa; phylum Arthropoda; class Insecta; order Lepidoptera; family Noctuidae; genus Helicoverpa; species Helicoverpa armigera. The sequence continues at coordinate 1,664,958 of NC_087145.1, read as the reverse complement.
TTATTTGATGCAGAGTAGGAAAATGACGTCTAAGTTTGTGTCAATGCAAAAGATGAACTTTCTATGCTCATGGTAGCGATATTCATGACAACTTATTAAAAATCAGAGGCTGATCGATTGATTTATGTCAACTTCTCAGAGGGACTGAATTTCACATTATTTATGAGATACAAATGAGATACATATAGGAATAAAATGTAATGATGTAGATTGCGAAGCTGAAAATGAACGTTTAAAGGAAATCAAATCTAAAAAACAATTCCCTAAGCAAATCCAATTTTGAATTTCCAGAAACTCGGAGCCACAGCGGTGTTCGAGAACAAACCAGTGGTGGAGAGATCTGAAGTAGTGATAGTGTCAGTCAAGCCTGATGTAGTGGTACCAGTCCTGAAGGAAGTGAAGGAGCTCCCAGCTTCCAAGAACAAGCTGTTTATATCAGTGGCCATGGGTATTACTACTGCTGCTATTGAAAAGGTAATTACAGGTCTTGTAATAGCTGTTTCTAAATTGTTATAGAAATGTAGATGCAAGAGTTTTATGAAAGAATTTTTGAATCCTATGTCAAGCAAACGGCTACTTTAAGCTGCCTAAAATAGTTGGCTATCTCTGTTTTGGGATTCTTATGCATGGTCATGCATACTTTCTTGTCAAACATGAACATAACTCCACTATGTGTATGCGTTGTCTACTTATCAATGCAATCGTTGTCTCTTAATCAGCTGTTCTTCAATAAGATTACCTAGATTAAGACAGACAATCGATTGTTGATAAGTCATCGATATAGAACTCTATATGAAAATTATCGATATAGTCATCGTAAAAGTCTTTAAATAAGGCGTTGATAATACTGAACATAAACAAGTTGTTTTTGATTGAATTTATTTTGATACCTCAGAACTTGATAGGCTTGAAAATTGAAGTAAGCGATACTGATTAAAACATACGTTCGTTAATTTCAATCAAGATAAAAATATAGCCCATATACTAAGTTTATGTTTTGAAAAAAAAATTTGACGTAGGCATGACCAAAGGATTTCGCGTCTTATCTTTGTGTTATGGGTTTTTTTAATTATTCAAGAGATTTAACACCTAAAAGTCTTTGATCTCAACACTAGTAGGACTATAAAAGGATTACCTCTTATCACTGTTTTTATTGTTGGGATAATGTAAGTTGTTGACCTATGGTTTAAAAATGTACACTTACCTACATACGTGTTTATTGTATTTTGTTTGGACTATCATTGACATCAATTTCACGTCACACAGGAACTGTGACGTAGTTTGTCATTTCGCTTTACCCTATCGGTTATCTTAATTAGATTTCCTCAAAATTGATGTTGTATTCAGACAAGATTTATAAAATACTATTCAACAAACTTTAATTATTTTCATTTGGTAGAAAATAGAAAGGACATTTTTTTACGGACACCGTCTCGTCTTACTGTTCTTTGACTCGGGTAAAGCATTTGACTGTATAAGCCATGTGGATTTATGCTGACACCTGTCGTTATAATCTGCTTTATGTTATGCAGCTACATTGAATAACGTTTATGCGTACTTATAATGGAATACTTATGTTTTTTCCAAAGAAGGTGCAACAGCTATCAAGTTGAAAATAGGGTTCCCTCAAGGAGCAATTCTTGGTCCTATTTCATATTCGTTATTAAGTTCACCAAAATTCTTACTTTACCAAATTGTTCTTCTCAATTCCAGGTGTTACCCGCAGAAGCTCGCGTGATCCGAGTGATGCCGAACACACCAGCGTTAGTCCAGCATGGAGCTGCAGCCCTCAGCCGTGGATCCCGCGCCACTGCTGAAGATGCCAAGCTGACCTCACAGCTGTTCCAAGCTGTGGGCACCTGTGATGAGGTGCCGGAGTATCAGATGGATGCTGTCACTGCTTTGAGTGGCAGCGGGCCGGCTTATGTAAGTTATATTTATTTGACTTAAGGAATACTGCTTTGTAACAAACTTTTGGACTTGTGAATTGGCCAGATTTGATTGGTAATCAGTAGCTGATTTCACTCTTGTTACTGTTTCATCAAGGTCTTGAACAAACTACATGAACTGCTTTAAAGCACTCGCTTTAGGCACTGAAAACTTTCTAAACATAGCTATCACGGTCATCATGCTTTTAAAGCTCTCACTCACTAAAACCTAACTAATGATTTACACAATTCTTCTCTTCTTAGATCTACATGATGATCGAGTCTCTAGCTGACGGCGGTGTCCGCTGTGGCTTGCCACGCGACTTGGCTCTCCGTTTAGCTGCGCAGACAACCCTGGGTTCTGCAGCCATGGTGAAGACTGGCACACATCCTGCTGTGCTTAAGGACAATGTGACCAGCCCTGCAGGTTCTACCGCTGATGGAACTTATCATTTGGAACAGAACGGTAAGGGCTTTGATGAAAACCAGTTTTCGTTGCTTCTTATGTACTTGCCACCGCTGGGTATTTTTTTTCGACACACCAAACTCTACTTCCTGATTGCCATTAAAGTACCTACTATACATACTATATTTTAGAGTTAGACAGCTAGACCCAATACAAATTGGATTATTTCGAGTGTCATAGTAAAACTTTATCTGCAAAACAACGTTCGCGAATTGTACACACATTTTACACAATCGGGATTGAATTGCGACATATTGACACATACGTTTTTCTTAATTCTGGAATTGTAATTATATTGTCTTTTTCTCAGGTTTCCGATCAGCAGTCATTGGTGCTGTGGCCGCAGCAGCCGACAGATGTAAAGTGGTCAACAGCCAACTCAACAACATACCGTAGTTTTGTGTACATTTTGCTTCTTTTAATGTAATTTACGCCAATTATGTTATCTTAAGAACTAATAAATGCATTTTTTATTAAACGTTTAAAAAGTATTTGTTGTTTTATTCGATACTTTGTTGGGTGACTTGGTTGGTTGGGTTGGAAAAAACGATGTTTTCAGGTATAATTCGCGTTCTTTTAAATACTAACTACTAATACTTTTACGGATTTTATCGCGGTTATATTATATTATTTAATCCCGACGTTTCGGATCCTTTACAGCATCCATGGTCACGGGCAGACTAAGGTGTTGGTCGTCTTGATATATTAGTTACAAACAGCTACCCTACATTTTGTTAATTATTATTGACAATCCGATTCACGCAAAACGAGCTCACTGTATCCTTAGGTCGAGCAGTTGTAGGCTTGGATTTTGATTTAATAGTTTCTATGATGGGATTCCAAGCAGGTGGTATGCACAAGCCATCTTCTCTATTGTTTGGATGTTTTTTAATTTCAATAGCCTCGCGAATCATCCTAGGTAGGAATCGGTTTTCTTTTGCAAGGACTTGTGGTTTATCAAATCTGATATAATGCTGGGCCTTGTCTAGTGTGTGTTCACAAACTGCTGACTGTCTGGAACTGTCTGACTGTCTGCGGTGTTTGACATCGGCGATGTGTTCTTTTACGCGGGTCCATATACTTCTTTTAGTTTGGCCAATGTAAGAGAGACCACAATCACATTCAAGCTTGTATACACCCGCATCTTGTAGAGGTATGTGACACTTGACAGGTGGTAAGAATTGACTAATCTTCTTCAGGGGCTTGAAGTAGGTTTTGATTGAAGCTCGCTTCAAGATGTAGCCAATCTTGTCTGTGACTCCTCTTATGTATGGAAGAACAGCAGGTAGACGCTCAACTGTGGCTGGTTTCACGCGGGTTCTGCGACGAGGGCGCGGTAAAAGTAGTTTTATTTAAATGTCTAATATTCGCGTAAGTGTCAGAAATCAATATAATTGGCGTTCTTTTAGTCTTTGTGTAAATGGGTGTTATAAACACAGGAAAATAAAACGACAAAATCTATTTATAGTCTAATTATTATTTTCAAAAAAATATAGGGAACGTGAAACAATAAATTAACCACCTAAACATAAATATGTTAAATATTTATCAATCACATTAGCGTCTGCGGTCAGACTTGAGACATTCAAAGCCAGTCATTAGATGCCAGAAAACAGATTCGACAGTTTACAAAACGGCTAGACAAATAACCGTATTACATCAACGCCATCTAGCGACGCAAATAGTAAGTTGCAATTGACATCAAGTTTTGATGTTATAATCTATAAGGCAAGATTGTCATACTCTTTCATACGATTTAATTTGCCGTGACTCTCATCTGACGAACATTTGACTCAAAAATATTTACCCTCATTCACTTTACGATAGAAATTAACACAACTTGATGTGTTAAAAGAAACTCTTAAGTAATAATAAAAAAAAACAATTTCAGAGACAACTCTGATCACTCAAAGGCATCAAATTACTTGTAGTTATTGTAAAATTTTATTACAATACGAATTACAACACTTGAATGTCTTTTGGATTAGCAGCCCTTTGAGTTTTCATACCTCTTGTCTGATTATGTCTACTTATGGAAAATATACATTTAAAAGTACAATTTATTATGAAAAAGATTCCAAAATTAATAGCTCTAAAATTCTTCCATTTCCCTCAAAAGATTCTTATTATGCAGTGAGTCAATTAATTGACTTTTCTTAATAATAAAAAGTAAATTTTCCATAAGTAAACTTAGACACAAATTATTCCGTAACACTTAACCTATACAGTATAAAATATACAAAATGTACATTCGATCGCGAACAAGCTGGGCCAACTTAAATAAACAAAACTTTTCTTATTTTCTTTTCTTAATAAAAAACCAACTATACGAAATAAAAGTTTGCGCAAAATATAATGTAAGTCCTTTGAAATTTGACGTGGTATTTACATTGTTTCTTTTTTTTTCCAACTTTAATTAGCAAAACTTGTATCTGGTTTCAGAAAGTTGTCTAAACACAATATTTAATTAATAATTTGAAGCTAACAGACGTTCTTATATTTAAATAAAACTACACGGATAAGGACACGAGTGACCATGGATGCTGAAAAGGATCGGAAGGAAAACGTCGGGATTAAATAATATTAATATAACCGCGATAAACTGGGTAAAAGTAGTTTTATTTAAATGTCTAATATTGTCGTAAGTACAAGCTTTCACTTCAGGAATTTGATTTCGTATCCGGAATTATGATTTGAAGCAAAAGAGAAAATTTCCGATCGCTAGTTACATGTTACCGGTCTAAAACAATAGTGGTTACAATATTGTGTTTAGTAAACTTTCTGAATAATAATAATTTTGATTAATTTCAAAACAGACTTGCAATCCGAATAACCTATTCAGAACAAAAATACGCGGGAGAATCCAGCGCCATCTTGAAATACACTTTTTATAAACAACAATAGATGTCGCTTTTACAAAATAAGTAAAATTGGGTCATAAGTCACATATAAGTTTGTTAGCTTTCCTAAGTTAGGATAAGCCTGCTAAGTTCGTCTAGAATTCGCTATAAACATTAATAATACTGTCATCATCTAAGTAACAGACAATTAGGGCATTTTACGGACAAGTCACTATTTTTATTGCTGTATTTTATCGGGTTGGAGGTGCGAACTACGGTAAACTACATTTTTTTTAACAAAAGTAAAATAATTTTTATGATTATTTTTCCGACCCAAATATCGACCAATAGAATTGCACCATTCGACGTCACGTGGTACAACCTACATGGTATTATACTGATATTTTTTTTTGAATATTTTCTCTGGTCGTTGCTACGTCAAACTGACAGGTTGTGGCCGACATTTGGGACGGAAAAATAATCCCCCGAATACCACACGAGCTTCAAAATTATCTGGCATTTCCCTCAAGGTTCCCTGCAAACAAATAAAGTCGTCAAGTTTTTCAGGAAAAATCACTCGCGCTTCGCGCTCGTTATTTTTTAACCTGAAAAACTTGACTCCTTCATTTGTTTGCAACGAACCTATCGGAAAATACCCGATAATTTTGAAGCTCTTGTGGTATTATAAGTGAAAAATTGTATGTAGTTTCTCTTTGGTGAAACTTTTCTCAAAACCAGAGCCTAAATAGACCTTTTCATAATAAATCAACAGATTTGCTGTTCAAAATCTGTAAAGCCTGAAATCGGTTTGTAAAACATATTACTTAGTCCGCACCACATAGAAAGATATATATTTTATTTATTATGTTATTGTAACGTTCATATAATAAAATAAGAAGCTATGGAGGCGAAAATACTTTAATAACGAAATCTCAACACTATGTCATTTAAAATTGTAAACTGGACTTTGTTAAATTGATGTGACCACCTCATTTTTATTCGGGAAAAATCGGGACCAATATTTCTTGATATCGAAAAATTAATCGGACATTGTTTTTTACCCCTGACTTTGGAGTTCTGAATACTTTTTAATATGGTTTATTTTCCTGATGATTTAAAAGAAAATGACTCTTATAAACCAATGTAATCGAAAAATATAGATGTTTAGTGGTCACATAATGAAACATACCAAAATAGAATTCATTCAGTTATTTGAGAAATAACCTCAAATATAATGTCTGCCACCAAATTGTTTCATGACCCTGCCATATGCGGTACTAAGAAAATTTTTCATTTATTTTAAATATTTATTTCTTGGCATTCGGGTAAAAAGGTATGCGTAATTAAATATTATCATGATCTCCATAATTTAATGCCCCTTTTTTAGTAGACTTTTTATGACCTAGGGGTCAATTTAAGGTAGTATATTTACCTGCCACCGTAAAAATACGTTTTTAATACGGGTCAGAATACCGAATACCGCAGTGAAATATCATTAAAACTTTGGTGTCAGACAGTTTAGTCTATCAGAATAATAATATATAATTTACTTCTCTAGTGCAATTTTTAGAAATATGTGTGAATAAATTTATATTTACTTAGAATTTAAATTAATTTAATTTATTAATATTATTCTTTCATTTACGTTTTCGTTTAAAACTCTCTCGAATCACATACGCGACGCAGTTTTAGATTTTTTGGAAATTAAACTTTGGCAGGTATATTTACAAATTCTTTCTTCTTTAATATCATTTTAATTCCTCTTGAAAATCAAAAGAAAGTTTATTTTCGAAATATTTTTTCACTGGGAATGATTGGATTATATCACTAAAAGTAACTGAGATAATTAAATGCTAAGATTTAAGTCTGAAAATAAAATATACGTGGCAGTTTTGAATGGAATAGTAACAAAAAACAGTTGATACTTTTCATGTGTAACTATATTTTGAAATGTAACCTATATGTTTAATAAAGGGTTTGATCAGAAAAAGGTGTATTTACGAAATTATCGCAGGTAAAATTACTGTATTATTGAGCTGGGAACCCCAAAATTTGTGTAAAAAAAAAACGGGTTATAATAAATCTAAAACTGCGCATGCATTCTTTAACCGACTCTGCTTAGCCTCTAAGAGGCATCTTAAAACATTATATTTACATTGTAACCTAGCGCTAAAAAGTTTGGTGTTTTTTCATGAAGGACTCAGAACTATTGTTTTTCCTTTTGACAAGAGTTTTTTTCTAGAAATTTCTAATATATTGAAGTGCAAGTCAGTGATTTGTGTCGCAATCTCATGTTGTTTGGCCCCTTCAAATATATGTTTCATGACAAGATTCCAGGGTTGTCAATAAGTATAAAACGCCAACTTGTATTTTGTACTTGATAATCAAATTCAAAATTCTTTGACTACCTAACCTGTCAAAAGACAGCATTAATAGGCATCGAGGCATTTTATAATATTACCAATACCCGGTAAAAGTTTTGACGCAACAAAATAACAACTATATTATACGATAGTTTACAATAAATTAATCAATAATTTCTATCGAATCTTGATCAATCACACTAATCAGACATAAAAAATAGATGAGATCTCTGAACCAATTCATAAATGATCAAGATCGTTTAAAAGTAACTTGTGTACTTTTTATTCATAATCCTTCAGGAAATCACACGACCACTCTAAACTACTGTTTTTTCTAATCCGGTGGTCTCTGTACCACATCTACTGGTAACTTGCCAACGTCAACGGCCATCTTGTCTGACTTATCTCTACTGTTGTCAGACCTATCTCTGTGTTTGTCATTTCTCCTGTCGTCAGAACTCCTGTGTTCCTTTTTGTGGTCTCTCGGCCGGTCTGACTTGTGGTGAGACGATTTGTGCCGTGATGATGACGAATGACGGCGGTGATGGTCAGTCGATGATCTGTCTTTGTCAGATCTGTCATGTCTTGTCTCTGACCTGTCTGACCGGTCTGAGCGGTGTTTGTCAGAATCCTTATGCCTGTGATTCTTGTCAGATTTCTCTGTCCTGTCAGACTTCGTGTCCAGTTTGTCGGATTTTTGGTCAGCTTTGTCACATTTCGTGTCTGTTTTCTCAGTTTTTACTTCTGTTTTCTCTGGTTTCTGTTCTGACATTCTGTCAGACCTATCATGCCTCATGTCGGGATTGTCATACTTGAGCTCCGTTTTTTCAAACTTCTGTTCGTATTTATCTGATTTGTATTCCGATTTTTCAGACTTGGGTGGATCCATTTTGTCAGACTTGTCTGTCCTGTCATGCTTAGGCTCCACTTTGTCAGACTTCGAATCATTTTTATCTTTGACCTCTATTTTCTCTTTAACATCAACTTTTTCTGGTGTTTTCGGAACAGTCTTTTCAGGTTTCAATTCATTTTTCTCAACCCTGGCTTCCGATTTATCGTATCTGGCTTCTGACTTATCGACTTTAGCTTCCGACTTATCAGACTTTGGTTCTGATTTTTCAGACTTAGCTTCCGACCTGTCAGTCTTGGCTTCTTGTTTATCGGACTTTGAATCTAGCTTGTCAGATTTTGCTTCAAGTTTGTCTGACTTTAATTCTGATTTGTCAGACTTGTCTGTCTTCTTGTCTGTGGGTTTGACTGGTGTTTCTACGCTCTTCCTGCTTTGCGATACTTTGAGAGGAGTCTTCTGGTTCAGTTTTTGGTGGAACTTGGCGCTGAGAGCTCGCATCTCTATCACGCCAGCCTTGTGTTTTGCTGATTTCTTAGGCTCTGTAATTTTAAATAGTTGATTTGAAAATATTGAATTAAAATTGCTTTTGCTTTGAGGCAGGTATGAATGTTGATCATCTCAGTAATGGGACAGGAAGTGACGAAGAGGAATTTTCTATTATCGTAATTGCGATGGGCGAGTGCATAGGGAAGTACAGAAGCTAGTAAATAAGGCGACTATATAAAGCAATTTTTTAAGGGACTGCATAAGTATGCATGAGTATGTAAAGCGAGCACATGAGATTAAATTTTTGGAACCGTTCAACTAGCTAGATGTTTTAAAAGAATGATGTCTATGTGAAATAAAAAAAAAATAAGTTTGAGAATTACGGGAGTACCGGAGTACATAAAGCTAGTATGATTTGTATGGCAATCTCACCAGTAGTGTGGTTGATGGTAACAGGTATGGGGTCAGCGGGACGCTCGTCGGCCGGGGACGACGCCTCCGAAGTCGGGTAGTATTGCTTCAGGCGTAAATGCCACGCTGTATAACAAACAGATAAGTCAAGCTGTTGCCAAATATAGTTCTCTAATTTAATTTCTTTCTAACCTATGAGGTTAGAAATTACATTTAAAGTTCAGAGGGGTTCATGACCTTATACAGTACCCATATTGTCATGTTATTTTATTAAGGAATCTTGTCTAGGAACCTAATGATACCTTTACCGGGGTATCGTCTTCGTACGGAGTTGATAGAAAAGTGTACCCTTCTGAAACATTTTTTGGGCTACTTACCGAAATACAAACAAAAATATAAAACCTGTTTTGTAAACAGAAGTAGTGGAAATATTGTTATTTCAAGAAGCTTTCCATGACAAGGTCTAGAGAGAATTATTCAGAAGGGATTGTTTTTTTTTTATCAAAAACCCGAACGGATTTTCATACAGATTTCTTCAATAGACAGAATGATATACAACGAACTCACCAACTGAAGTAACAGCGGAAACAGTCCTGAACTGATGTATAATATTTCTGGGCAGGAAGTATATGTCGTCGGAGCACAGCGGCAGGCGCGAGTACCGCACACCCTCGCGACGCAGCTGGTTCAGTTTAGCTTCTTCTAGCCTGAGGAATAAGGGAATAGTTCAGTAAAAAATATTAATTATTATTATTCACTAATTGTTTACAGATCTCTAAGTATCTCTATAACATACCAAATTACATGTAAAACGTTGCAGTAATAGTTTTTATAAAAACGGAAAACAAATTATCGTTTTAGCAATATTGGTACGGATGTATAGATTTTTTACGAGATAAATTCGATTGTTTTTTTTAGTTATTTTTTTCTTAAATATACATAGTTAGTTACAGCCTATTTATCGTCCCACTGCTGGGCACAGGCCTCCTCTCACACGGAGAAGGATTGAGCATTAATCACCACGCTTGCTCAATGCGGGTTGGTGATTTCAGACTATATAGTCCAGGTTTCCTCAAGATGTTTTCCTTCACCTTTTTATCAGCCATTGCACAGTGATTCACGCTCCATACAAAGGCGGCCATAAATACGAAACTCACAAATACTTTTAATTAATTTATTTTACACGTTGAAATATGTTAAGAGAAGTGTAAATTATTAAAATTATAACAAATCCACGTTCATTAAAAAATATATCATTACTATTTAGGCGTAAAAATGTCTCGCAGTAATTTTGTTTTAGAAGATAAACCTAGAACATGTCATACTGCGACTTTTAATGAAAAATCTATATAAATAATGGTTATTTATATTAAAAACAACCATAAAGGAATAAAATAAAACAACAAAAATACACGAACAACCTTTTTTGCAAATACACACAAAACACAAAATATACCACAATACATTCAAGCTCAAAAGTATTTACTACAAACAGATAACAAATCTAGTACAATTTTTGATAGTACACCTTTTGTTTTTGACAGGGAACTTTCGTAAACCTGTAAGGAAGGGATCTGAATGAAGAAGTTGATGGTTCAACTTTGTCAGACTTCTGAGATACATGTAACTCAATTCGCTCTACATCAATATTTTCAACTACATTCAGCCAATCTGAATATTTCTCTATAAACTTAGACCTACTACGATTTGATATTGCCCAATAATGAGAAATTCGTTTACATACATTCATAATTATATTACTTAAAGTCTCTAGTTTGATATTTTCGATGTCATCCGAAAGGCACGATGTTTCTGTAAAAGTATTCAGGACATGTTGCATTTTTCATTTGGACTACCCTCTTTAGAGTGCCAAATGTCAAAAATAGTCGTCCTCGAAACAGAACATTTGAAAACTTTACCTAAAACAACATAAAAGCTGAACTTAAAATATAAAGTTTTTTTCTTTACTATGGACATGCATACTTTGACACTCCTTTAACCCAAGAAGGGGCAGAAAGATGCAGATGAAACTTATATGGTTTTATAAGTACATCCTCTTTATTCGAAAAACATTTGCCTCAAGTGCAGCACTGCGCAGCAAAAAGTTATAGGTCCAAATGAAATCAAAGTATACCAAACAAATCTACAAAAACGCTACCTTCAATAAAAAAATAAAATAAAATATTAAACGCATTAAAAAAAATAAAAAAGTAGTTGATAATAGAAGTATATACCGTGGTCTTGGACTTCCATACTATCACCATACGTAAACACTTGATTTGGAATAGTGACACTCAAAAACAAAGTGTTAAGTTTTGATGACTCACACGTTGCGATAATTAGACTCGAGATGCGCTAACTTCCGATGCACAAAAGTGAATAATAAGTTGACCTTATGACACTGGTATTTAGAGTTTTCGGAAGCTTGTTAACTTGTTAATCACTTAGTAAGTAGATCTAATGGGGATAAGCCGATGACATTTTTCGATTTATGGCCTTAGAGTGAATCACTGTGCATTGGTGTCTAAGATATACATAAAATTGATTTTTTTTTTCTTGAACATCTTTGGTAACACGTACTAAACGTTATACTTATAAACGAGAAAGATCGTATGTTGGGTTCACTTTACATAAAGAATGACATTATAGACTATTTTTTATCTGGGCAAGAGAAGTATTTCCCTCAAGAAATGTGTGAGAAAGCTGGCAGAAGCTAGTGGGGCTATATTTATATATTTTTTTTAATAGATTGTAAATTACAATATATATAAGGTGTAAAAAAAGTAATGTTCAAATTATTATTTACGTATTCGTAATCAAAAAACTAATATAGTAAAAAAAAAATTTTGAGAATCGGAGCACTTTTGTTTTTTTACAGAAAAAAAATAATGTAGGGTAATTTTTGTATGCGCGCTGTACTCAGGGCTGCGCTCGCGGATCGGCGCCGCGCTGTCTACCTAAAGTTGCCGCTGCGCCGGCCGCCCGCACGCCCTCCGCAGTCGTCCGTTATCGGTCGCGCTAGAAGGGTGTGTTGTGCCGTTACTCTCGCGCTCACGCAATTCCGTGTAAAATATCTAAAATGCCGTTTACGTACTCAAATCGCGAGTATTTAGATATGATAGTGTGCTATGTTGTGACCGGTGAAAGTTTGACCGCAGCACGTAACCGGTACCGTGAATTGTACGGTAACCAGCGACGAGTGCCTGCGATTCAAACAATCCTGGGAGTGTACCAGCGCTTACTCGACAACGGACAGTTCCGACCTCATCAAGCCGATACCGGGAGGCCACGCATCGCTAGTGACCTTGAAGAACGAGTACTGGACTACTTCAGTGACAACCCACACGCGAGCACACGTGATGCAGGTCGGGACTTAGGCATAAGTCACACTACTGCCTGGCACATTTTACGTGAAGAAGGCCAACATCCATACCACTTCTTAAGAGTACAGGAACTGATACCTACAGATTTTGAACCGAGGCTGGCATTTTGTAGGTGGTTGGTGGAAGAACCTAGCAGGAACATTTTATGGACGGACGAGTCCACGTTTAGTAGAGTGGGCTTATTCAACATCCACAATGCTCACTGGTGGTCGTACGAAAACCCGCACGCTGTGGTTCCAGACCATTTTCAGCACCGGTTCTCAGTGAATGTATGGGCTGGAATCATAGGGCAGACGGTACTCGGACCTATCTTCCTAGAACGCCTAAACGGTGAAACATATTTAGGATTGCTTCAGTCTGTGCAAGACATGTTGGAAGATGTGTCTCTTGCCGAAACAAGGCACCATTTTTTCCAGCAAGACGGAGCTCCTGCACATTATCACCGAGCAGTTCGTTCATACCTCGACGCTACCTATCCTAACCACTGGATAGGCCGTGGAGGACCTATTGCTTGGCCTCCTCGATCGCCCGACCTTACACCCCTAGATTTCTATCTCTGGGGCCGTGTAAAAGACTTAGTGTATGGACACAGTGGTAACAATATTCGAAATGTGGACGAATTAAAAACCCGCATAGTGAGTGCATTTAACGTGGTTAAAAGTGACAGAGACACATTAATCGCGGTAAAAAACAATGTGATACGTCGTGCCCACTTGTGCATTGGTCAAAATGGTGGACACTTCCAGCATCTTTTGTAAATAAGGTAAGAATTTATACCTACTTCTATGAAATGGTTTAAAAATAATTGTAAATTGAATAATTCACTTTTGACCGTACCGTAAACTTAATTTAAACAATTAATAATTATTTATCAATACGAGTATTAAAATAAACAATTGCAATTAAATCCAATAAACAGTCAGGCAGAAAAATTGAATCAGCTGTTAACAAAACGGCGGTATCGCAGGGGTGAATGAACAGTGCGCGCGGCCGCGCCACTACTCTCGTTCATGCCTACAAAGCGGGCGGCGCGAGCGGCGCCCGACACAATGTACAGCGCGCATATTCAATATTTTTCGCGTAGTTTAAAGTATTGAATATCTTGGAAACGGATTGTTATTTAGAAACACTGAATATACAGTCATTTTTTATTTGTTACTCCGAATATTTCCTGTAATTTCATAAGGTAAATTTTTTTACACCTTATATATGTTACTCTCTAAGGTACAATATGTATGGGCCAAAGTAGCCTCAAAAAAAGTTAATTTTCTTCACTCACCAAGTAACACACTGCGAAATCGGCGGTTCATACAGATCCAGTTGCAGCAGCTGCACGAGCTTGTTGAAGTCAGCCGCGTGGAATGCCACCACGTCCTTCGTGATGCGGCCGCGGTCCGACTCGTCGCCGCAGTGGATCGCTTTCAGTACTCCTGGGGAGATAGGTTTGGGGTTAAAATGTAGCTCTTTTTTTGGTGTGGTTGGGTAAGGAAAGTTGAGTTTTGGGGTGATGAAATACATTATGTATACTGTAAAGAGATACTCAATACTCAATGACTTTTTTGCATACCATAATAATGTACAGGCTGGTGGGTAAAATTAAAAGTAACAATTATGGACGCTGTCGAGCACAGCAAAAAATCAGTTAGCTGTGCAATACAAACATACAAAAAAAACATTTGCACAGATATACCTACAGGTTAAGGTATGTTTGTGTGGGTATGTATAAGCAAACCCATTTTTTTTACTCTCATTAATCCCAGCTGTCATTCAATGATCTTTGGCAGACGTCACGGGTAGTCAGAACAGAAGCCAGAAAGTTTGACAATCTGTCCTACTACGAAAAAGCCAGAGAGAGTTGAGGACAGACAGCTGAATTTGCATCACCTGCATCCAGTGAAATTGGAAGCCAACTCCAACATATTTTCAGTCAAATCATTTATTTCATTTAGTCCTTATGAATGTCAAAAATTATAAATAAGGTTGATTCTACTTGTCCATTCCAAAAGTAGCCTCCTATGGAGAAGAACGAGCAAGAAACTCCATGGTTACTCTATTTGGGAGAAAGCTAGGCTGATAATTATAAGTTTTCTTATGTCCTCATGCAGGTACAGTGAGGCTATTATATCTGTCCTGTGCACAGTACACTCACCGACAGCAGCGGTAGTGATCCTGTCGAGGCCGTGTCCGACGTGGTCGGCGTGAGCCCGGGTGCGGTCCTCGAACAGGAACTCCCGCGCCTCGCTCCAGCGCGGCAGGTATTGTAGGTTGCGGAGTTCGTTTATACCGGTCCTGCAAATTAATAATATAAAAAACTTCATCTAAGTCACCAGACACATAACAGCAGGGCCAAGGCCTGCCGGGGCTGCGGGATTGTTCGAAAGAGTTACCACGGCCCTGATACATAAAAGGCCTACGACGGAACACGACGGTTTTTAGTCAGTAAGAGTCTGACACTCTCACCGCTGCTAACCCACAGCGGGAGGGGTCATTTGGTCACCAGACACATAGCGGACACATACGAAAAAAAAATAACTTGGAAAAATGCTTCAGAAAACTTTGTAGTTACTTATTTGTGCTCAGAATTATGTCATTCATGTAGTCCTAATTATGGTATAACGTCATAAAGAGCAAGATTTTACAATCTTCACTTAACATCTATCTGAGGAATAAATATAGGATTTGACATATTAATCTGGTTCTTCCAACCTAATTTTGCCTGTCTTTTGTTTTTGTCGACTTTCGAAAAATGCTGATCTATCAGTCTAATTTGAATGAACGTTTTTGAGTTTGAGTTTATTTACTATGCAAAAGCTATCAAACATACTTTTCAGATAAAAGTTATCTGACCATTACAAATAGCTCCAAGGTAAACATTACGTAGACAATGAGTAGTCTTAAAGCAAATAACAGTAGAAACTTACCTCCTCTTCTTAATAGGGCTCTTGCCGAGCTCAGCAGTGGGTACCAGCTGCTCCCCGGGCCGGATCCACAGGATGGGCCCGTCGTTGGACTCCTGGGGCTCCATGTCCACCGCAGACATCGGGCCCCATGGCATTGTCTGTACATAAAAATGATAGAATTAATTACACAAAAAAAAATGACTCCAATAACATACCTAAACTAACAAAAAACGCATCAAAATTGGTTCAACCAAAAGTGAGAGAATATTGCACAAACATACATGCAGGTCAAACCTCCTTTTTGGAATTCAGTTAAAAATAATAAAAAGGAAAATATTATTTGGAAACAATAGCCAAGTTTTACAGTCAAAACAAACCAATGTTTATATGTTATTGTTTGTTTATTTGCTCTAAAAAACAAACAATGCCCTTTGCAAATAAATCGGTTAATGCCAGGAATCGGTGCATTTCATTTTGAATTCGTATCATCACCAATTTTTTCTTCTCCTCATGCAAAGAAGGCCCAAATATTGATAGCCACTTATGCTGAAAAGATTGGCGATATATTTACATCGGTTTAAACTTGGATTAATTTTATGCCGTATTTATTAAAATGTATGTATTGTTGTCTCTTCTCTTTTTTCCTCACAGTCTAAAATACAAGTATTTACATTGATACTTAGCTATCAGAGGAATAATGTGTCAGTATAATAAACGTTTCAATTAAACCTTTGTTCAAAATCAAATCTTTTTATTTCACACTAGCTTTTGCCCGCGGCTACGCTCCCGTCAACTGACTTCTCTACTTTACCCTATTTTTTTTCATAAGGACCTTCTCCTGACAATAACAAACACAACAAAAAAAGAATTAGCCAAATTGGTCCAGGCGTTGTTGAGTTATGCGCTTACCAACACATTTTGCGATTCATTTTTATATTATAGATAGACCTTTGCAGGCACCTATGAAACGTCACACTAATTACTACTTCAAATTATAAGAAGTATACTAATCGACCATATGTGAAAGGTGTCCAGATGTATTCACTCACCATGTTAAGAAACGGACAGGCACCCAGCATGTCCAGCATATCAGGGAAGTATCCGCCCACCTCCTCGTGCACCGTGCCCACCAGGGAGATCTGGTGCAGGGGACCGCTGCGGAACGTGCCGGCTGCGTATGATTGTTGCACCTGGAAATATGGGGTTATATGAGTGAATTAAGTCACCATGTCGAGGGCTGCGGGATTGTTCGGAACAGTTACCGTGGTCCTGGTACATGAAATGCCTACGACAGAACACGACGAATTTTAGACAGTAAAAGGCTGACACTCCCTCACCGCTGCTAACCCACAGCGGGAGGGGTCATTTCATGATTTTTAACGTCGTTAAAAAAAATATTAACATGTGCCTACTTATTCATAGAAAAGATTTTTTTTATTTCGGAAAATTTAATACAGATGAGCTTCCGCCAGAGATTTCTACCGCGTCCCGAGAGAATTCCTTCTCGTATCCTTATAAAAAGTAGCCTATGTCCCATCTCAAGCTCCGGCTTTGTTTTGGCTTAAAACCTGGCAGACAGTTAATTTCACATTGATAATAGTAGGATCTTTTACTTTAATCTTTAAGGCAAAACAGACTGGTATAGGGTGTAATGGCAAACAGTATGACATGACTTCAAGCTTGCTCCTATTTTTACTATTTATTTATTGGTTACAGCATTTTTTAACAGAAAGAGAACATAATAATGCCTGCGTTATGTCATTTCCCATCACACGGTACACAAACATGTTACCCTCCTTGGCAGTTGGCCAAAAACATAAAATCTTACCTGCTGGTAATACCAGCTAACAGTAGTGGTCTCGATGTCAGACGCTCTGGCCAGGACTCCGGCCTTCACAGTGAGGTTGGGATGTGTGTCAGACAAGTACTGTTGGATCATACCTGCTGATAATACCGGCTAACAGTAGTGGTCTCGATGTCAGACGCTCTGGCCAGGACTCCGGCCTTCACAGTGAGGTTGGGATGTGTGTCAGACAAGTACTGTTGGATCATACCTGCTGATAATACCGGCTAACAGTAGTGGTCTCGATGTCAGACGCTCTGGCCAGGACTCCGGCCTTCACAGTGAGGTTGGGATGTGTGTCAGACAAGTACTGTTGGATCATACCTGCTGATAATACCGGCTAACAGTAGTGGTCTCGATGTCAGACGCTCTGGCCAGGACTCCGGCCTTCACAGTGAGGTTGGGATGTGTGTCAGACAAGTACTGTTGGATCATACCTGCTGATAATACCGGCTAACAGTAGTGGTCTCGATGTCAGACGCTCTGGCCAGGACTCCGGCCTTCACAGTGAGGTTGGGATGTGTGTCAGACAAGTACTGTTGGATCATACCTGCTGATAATACCGGCTAACAGTAGTGGTCTCGATGTCAGACGCTCTGGCCAGGACTCCGGCCTTCACAGTGAGGTTGGGATGTGTGTCAGACAAGTACTGTTGGATCATACCTGCTGATAATACCGGCTAACAGTAGTGGTCTCGATGTCAGACGCTCTGGCCAGGACTCCGGCCTTCACAGTGAGGTTGGGATGTGTGTCAGACAAGTACTGTTGGATCATACCTGCTGATAATACCGGCTAACAGTAGTGGTCTCGATGTCAGACGCTCTGGCCAGGACTCCGGCCTTCACAGTGAGGTTGGGATGTGTGTCAGACAAGTACTGTTGGATCATACCTGCTGATAATACCGGCTAACAGTAGTGGTCTCGATGTCAGACGCTCTGGCCAGGACTCCGGCCTTCACAGTGAGGTTGGGATGTGTGTCAGACAGGTACTGTAGAAGGCAGGGGAAGCGGGCAGCAGCGCCGCGAACCACGCCGCATACGAAGTGTGCCCAGCCGTCGCTGTCTTCTGAGAATACCAGCTGTTGGAGACGAATTTGAGTTATTAAATGTCAGGAAAATATTTAATTAGTGTTAATCCCGTGAGACGATAAATTCACAAGCAGGACTGACATTTGCATGTTCTAAGATACATGTTTTTTTTTTGCATTATATAGGTATATTATTAGGTGTTGTCGAAATTTTTCTTCCACACATCTCCTTTCAGAGGTCTGCTAGCAGACATTTCTTTAGAAATAAGCAGTATCTTTGTTTTCAATTATATAATGCTATTTCAAATTATTGTTCAAAAATACCGAGGACAGCAGTTGCGCTAAGCGACTACAGACCAACGATGCAGTCAATCCCACTCATGTGAATGTAGATTTGGGATTTGTCGAAATTGTTTCGTTCGATCTATCGAATAGCTAACTTTAGCCATTTGATGCGAACTGTAGTCTAAATAAACGCTCTGGGCAGTCTAAGTAAATTTATCTTTTGTAATGGATCAATGTATGGTCATTCTATGGCAGCATTATTCTTTCTACCTTAGCTTGTCCTGTGTGTGGTGGTCAGAATCACAAAATGGTGGTTCAGAATGTTTTTATTTTTGCTGACAGGTGTGGTTACCTTAAGGAACTCCTTGGCGAGCGCCTCCTGCTGCGTGGCGCTGAGCATGTCGACGTCGCGCTGCTGCAGGTACAGCACGCGGGCGCCGCCGTTCGGGTGCGTCTCCACGCGCATCAGTCTGTTGGTCAAACAACGATAATCACTACATAGTATAAAACAAAGTTGCTTTTTCTGTCCCATGTCCCTTTGTACGCTTAAATCTTCAAAACTACGCAACGGATTTTGAAGCGGTTTCTTTTATCCGATAGAGCGTTTCAAGAGGAAGTGAGTTGATTTGACGAAACTTAGAAAGCAGGTAGACATAACCTTAAAGACAGATAGGATACTTCTTAGGGCACATAAATATAAGCCTTTCCCCAACCATGTTAAGGTCGGGTTTCAGGGCAGTACGTAGGTAAATGAAAGAACAAATAATTTCTTCAACTTGACATTCCAATACACCTTTTAAACTCAAATAAGCTAATTAGTTACTTTAAACACATTATCTATGATACTTAAGCTCCTTGACCGTGAGGCAGAAGAGGAAGAGGAGCAGGGGTAGGAGGATCATGAGGAGGACGAGGAGGAAGAGGAGGAGGAGGATGATGAAGTTTTAGAGCCACATACCTATGATACTTGAGCTCCTTGACCGTCGGGTTCTCAGCGAGTGGTCCCCAGCTGTCACTGGGCAGGGGTGCTCCGGCGCGGTCGCGGCGACACTGCACGCCAATGGAGCAGCGCTTGACGCGGGCACGGCGCCGGCAGTGGTGACAGGAGGATGATGATGATGATGAGGAGTGTCTGTGGGAGGACCTGAGGAAGAAAAGGTATTAAAGTTATAGCCAGTTTCACCGGTTTCTGGTAGTCTATGATAAGCTAACAGTAACTTATCTGACACATAGACTAACTTTTGGCAGGAAACGTTTTTTGAAATATAAACTTTTTGTGGCAACTGTTCCTTACTTAGCAAACAGTGCATGACTGAATGCTACAAAAAAACTGATGAGGTGGAAAACCTGTTATTATGACCGAAAGAAGATTATAACAGAAGAATAACTGTTTAATTAGACTAGAAAAGTACACTAACTTCTTCAATAAAAACTACATTAATTTTACTTTTTTTTTTACAATTTGCTACTTGCATACAATTTCCGTTTAATGTTACAGCACAAAATAAAATTTCTACTAAGAAATTAAAAAATATCTCACCTATCCCTCTCTCGATCTTTCTCCTTCTCCCTATCTCTCTCCTTCTCCACCTTAACCCTGTCACTCTCCACTTTAACTTTCACATCACCAACAGTCTCCGTCTTCACACTCCTTATAGAAGGAAATATTTGAGGATTCACATTTTCCTGCTTAATCTTCAACGGCAGTTCCAGATTACCGTAGCAAGGCAACTCTCTCCTTGGATTAGACTGGAACCTTATAGCTTTCATGGATAGGTTAAAATGGGTAGCCGGTCTCCTCAATCCAGAGGAACTCTCTAGAAGTACATTCTGCCTCGTCACTCTGGGATACTTATATTTGCACATGGACCTCTGAAAGTGGGTGTTTATGATCCTCAATTGACGGGAAACAGATGAGAATATCTTCTTAGTGACGTCATCGTCAGCCATTTTGTTTGTCATCTGTGTTTGCTTCCACCAGGCATGGAGGCCTCCGTACCAATCAGATTTGAAGGCATCTCGATTGATTTCAGCTAATTCTATGTCTTCTCCAAGGTTCGTGCTGAAGAGTAGAGGGTTCTTCACTGGTGGAGACTTCTTCAGGACGTTGAGCTTGAGTACAGCAGCGTTGTTGTACCCTCCGGAGTCGAAGACTGGCCATATCTTGCTTTGTTTTGATGGACGAGCATTCTCTCCCCAGATGCAAAGCTCTTTAGATGTCTCGCTGATCTTGCGCTTTTTGCCTGTAAAATAAATGTAACTTTTTATTAAAATAATATTAATCGTGGTTTTAATTTATGCCTTAACAATTAACCATTTTAGTCTTCAGCAAGTTGAGAATTTTAGAAGTGTCACATAATAATAGACAAAGTTATACATACAACCCGTGCCGATAAAGAATGGGATTGGAAATCGCGACAGCTGTATTTACCTCTCGCTCATACACTATAGGACATGAGCGAGAGTTGAATACAGCTGTCGCGATTTCTAATCCCATTCTTTATCGGCACGGGCTGTATATCTACATTACTTCTAGTGTCATTTATTTGTGAAGGTTTAAAAACATCAAGGACCTCTAGAACATCTTCAATTATACCTATAAGCCACCTGAAACGGGCAAACAGCATTATTATTACTTATTTTTTGTAACCAATAGACTTGTTAGGACACATTAATCCATATGGCTACTTATAGGCTTGATAGATGTGAGTTGCATTTTTATGAGGTGGATATGACAAGACCAACATAATTATATCAAGGTGATCATTAGAACTACTTGTTTTAAGTTAAGTTCAGCATATGGCTAGGAAAACCTGAGATGGAACTATCCACACTAATATTATAAAGCTAGTGAGTTTGTTTCAAACCAAAATACTGGACAGATCTAGACACACGGCAGTGTGTCCGCCAAGTTCGAGCAAAAAAAGGCGACACACCGGCCGTGGGTTATATTACACGAACCATTTCGGGCCAAATTCGACCCCCCTATAACTCAAAATCTATTTTATTTACGCATATCAAATTTCTAGTATCTGTTGAAACCCCCTCACTTATCTAAAATACAAAATTTCATTAATATACCTACTGTAGGTCTTGAGATATTGACGTCAGAAAATCGCTATTTTTACTATACACTCACTGACTGACTGACTGACTCACTCATCAAAAACCTAGACCACTTCCAATGGTCGTATTGACTTGAAATTTGGCATGAAGGTAGGTCTTTATGTCAAGGTAAAGGGAAAAATCTGAAAATGGCCAAGTGTGAGTCGGTTTCAAAATAATGAAGGTGTAAATATATACCCGGTATAAATTTATACCCCTAAGGAACTAAAACGAACTAAATTTATCTATATTTATATAATATATCTTCAAATGGTACAAAGGTTTGTATTTAGTCAAAGTAAAGTAAAAATCTGAAAACGGCCAAGTGTGAATCACTTTCGAAAATAACGAATGTGTAACTTTGATCCACGAAAATAATATATATCATATCAGTCAGTTGGTAAATCTAGTCCATTTAGTTAATCGTGTTCATTTCTTTGTAAGAAACATAGTGCATATTAAAAAATCTAAAAGATAGTATAAATGAGACATTTCTTTAACTAACTTCATCATAAGAAAAAAATAAAATAAACAACCTTACAAAAATAAATGAAATCCCACCCAAAACAAAAATGTGAAAGACTGCCAAGTTCGATAATATGGGAATGCTTCGCCTATAAAAGAAGTGAGATCTGAATAAGTACCAAGTTCCATACACATACCTCAGTTAAAAATAGTTACTTTTTAATGATGATTACTTGGCAAGTTTTAATAAAAAATTAAATACTTGATTCATTGCGTTTAGTAGGTTTATAACAAGGTGTATGAAAACTTGCCAAGTAACATCATTAAAAAGTAACTATTTTTAACTGAGGTATGTGTATGGAACTTGGTACTTATTCAGATCTCACTTCTTTTATAGGCGAAGCATTCCCATATTATCGAACTTGGCAGTCTTTCACATTTTTGTTTTGGGTGGGATTTGAAAAATACTTTAAAGTGTTAAATAGTGCACTTAATTGAGGAAGGCCACAGGCTGCTTTTATAAAGTCAAAGTCATATTTTTTTAATTTAGAAAGAAGAAAGAAAATAAGTTTTATTGCGCAAAATATATGATGCATAAATGCCCTTAAAAAATGAGCATAACATTGATAAAAAGATAAAAAGAACATAAAAACAAATTTAAGGGGAAATATGCGTCCTAAAGCGCGCAATACGGCCCTCGCTCAGCATAATGCTGCGACCCGAAACGAGACAGAGTCCCAGCGCTGGTCAAATAGGCCAATAAGAGCGCTTTCGAAATGTCAAGCTAGTTGCATGGTTCCAAAGAGTGGAGCAGTGGAGTGGAGTTTTGTTCACAGGATATTATGTTATTCAGTATAAATTTACTGTTACCACACATTTGAAATAATATTGATGATTGAATTAATTGTCAGAAACAATTAATTAAATATATTTTAATTCAATGAATTATGAATTAGTGCACATGTTTAAATTAGCAATAATTTTTATTCCGTCATTAACAATCCTTCAGGAAATGTTTGAATATAAAAGCTAAGAATTGATTGATGTCCCCAGATTTTAGAGTCATAATTAAAAAAAAAAATAAGGAAGATGGATTTTTTTTTAGAATAAGTTAGGACAGCTTAGCTGTACTTTTAAGAAATCATCGAAATATAGGTATATACCTTTTGAAATAGAACATAACATTCTGCCAAATTATCATAATTATTTATTTTGCGGATGCTTAAAAGTAAAAAAAAAATGTAGAAATGGTAGGTATCAGAAAGTATAGACAATGATTTTGAAAATAAAGGAACAACTATTAATGATTCATGATAACATATTATTAGTACTTTTCTTTATGAGTAATCCCTGGGTTTCCCCTTTATAACATTTTGAAGTTTACAGATGTTTCCATCATAATACCAGGAAGATAACATTTATTCTGGGGAATTACCTCTATCAGACATCTTTTTGGAAGTTTTGAAGTACAAGTTATTTAAAAGTAATTGTCCGAAACTTTAGTTTTCTTAAGTTGTATTTAAAATAGGTAGTTTGAGAGAAGGTAGAAAGTCTCTGGATCTACTCAAACAACTTTGAATATTCTATTATCAATAGAAGCATGTTTATATGAGTATGTTTCACTGAATATCTGTTGTAACTACAGGAAATAGTTTTAGTAGTTATCAATATGATTACAATTGTTCTTCAGATTGAGTAAATAATCTTAATTCTTGGAACTGTGCACTGGGCTTTTGAAATTTCGAAAGAACCTATGAAACTATGTGAATATCTTGAAAATAGGAAACTTGTTGTGATCTTTTTAATAGTTTCAGTTTACATTATGGTAGTAGTAGAAATATGTTAGGGGCCATAGATTTTCTTTAATATCTTGATAGAAATATTTCACATACTTGCATTCAGAAATTCAAAACATGATTGCAGAGCATTCATTTGAAATGTTGTTTTAAAACTTTTCTTGAAGTTCTTTGGAGATTTCAAGATTTTTGTACAGAATTTTTCATTACAT
Source organism: Helicoverpa armigera (assembly GCF_030705265.1). Taxonomy (NCBI): domain Eukaryota; kingdom Metazoa; phylum Arthropoda; class Insecta; order Lepidoptera; family Noctuidae; genus Helicoverpa; species Helicoverpa armigera. Next base: position 1,640,598 of record NC_087145.1, on the reverse strand, counting down.
ATACAATAACCAATCTTAGAAGTTGTGTAAGAAAACAGTCTAATATAGCATAATGACGAACTGGACCTAATTCACACACATTTCTATTGTTTTGAACTTTTCAGATTTGTTTTTGTTTTGGATCAATAACTGTTTTTTCATTTTTTCTTTGCATGATTTTCATGCTGTTTTCAATAATAGATAAAGTGATTCATGGGGTAGACTAATGATGATAGAGTAGGCAGCTAGTTCATCTGCAGTAATATTGTAAAGCGGAAATGTTTATCTGTTTGTTTGCTTGAACTTGCTAATCTCAGGAACTCCTGGCCCGAATTGAAAAATTCTGGTCAGCAGGGTATCTCAGAGGTGGAGTCTGTCAGTGTTAGATATATGAAAACTCGGCAAAGACAAATTATCCTTCTAAATTTACAGTATATCAAGAAGAATAGAGAATGTGAGAGTTAAATGTTATTAAAACATACATTTTTGCTTAGATACTCTTCTACACTAGTTATCACGCTAAATGACTTGCAATTTAGCAAAGAATCAATTTCGGAGCCAAAAAAAGAAACTTTTCTGTATTCAGTACCAAGGTTCACCATCAATATCAACAACCTTAAGATTATTTATAGCAAATAATAGAGTATTTGCAATATACAGTTATAACAACTAATAGAAAGTACAGGTCTTGAACACAAGGTCACTTTATGATGCAAGTGCTTTGAAAATATAAAGAACCATGTCTATTTGGCCCATGTATCGTGCAAAACAGCAAAATAACCATGGCGGCCAGGTGAAAAGACAGTAAAACCGTATGGAAAGCATGTGTTGTGTTTATAAACACCTACGACCCCTGCAGCAATGATGTAATTCTCGTTATGTGAGGTTAACATCTTTCCCACCAAAATATTCCTGAAGATAATACTATACACTACTGCAGCGACCTAAATGGACACCCCAAAGCGAGGTGTACAAGATTAGTACGTACATATACAATGAATTAATACCTTTGGATTCTATACTTGATGTATGTTTGGGATCCGTTGACATACTTGTCCCGTATCCCTGTTGTGACAGTTTTTTACAGTCGTTCGCGGTGCGACGGCGTTTAGCACCTTCGCCGGCATCTTCTAAGCTGCTGGAGTCACAGTAATCGTCAACGAAATCGCGATTTTCACTAACTTTTACGTGGGTAACTCTCGCTTCGTGCGACGACGCCATTGTCCGACAGCTATAGATGTAATCACGTTAAAATAACCACTGTTTTTCAATTAAACATCGACGGTACCGAACAGTATTATCTTAACAACACGTATAGCTTTTGGAATCACATATAATGATTGGAAACACATTGATTACGAATAAAAAACAACTTGCGACGCCATTTCTAGCTACCTCGCACTTTTTTTTAATTTTTTGTGCAATAGAAATTCGTACATGAAATCTTGCAAAGACAAACGCTCTATACTGCCAAGTTGAATAATTAAAGCTTTAAAAATTCAAGTAATGATATTTATATTTTTAATAAGTACGATTTAACTTATATTTTACGTAGCAAACTAATAGCTATAAAATAAAATTATTAGTACCCCAGAAATAATTTTTGATTTGATAGTCGCAAGCGCCATCTATTATTGCATATAGTAAACTGGATCATACCATGAGTCATGAAACTTTCACAAAATTTTGAGGTTAAACGTCTACACAATACGCCGCTAGATGGCGTTAGCCAACGTAGCGGTATAATGAGTCATAGAAGAAGGAAACTATGAATCATTTTGCCATTGTTCAAGTTTTTAGCAACAGTAATCAATTTACCTGTTAAATATCAATTATATATCAGAAACATTATTGTTTTATTGTATTTGCAAGTTGCTTACCTGTTTAAATTTTATTTTTAGATCAAAATATCTATGACTATTATCGATAGAGTTAATAAAAGACACACTTCATTACATTAAAACTAAAACTGTACGTACCTACCTACATATAGAAGGTAGCAGGTACCTACATACTTTACATAAGTGGCTTTTGATAGATAATTGGGTAGTAGGTACCCAGGAACAATTAGATACAAGGTATAACTTATCAAGGACAAACTGAGTAAAAAACAGGTGCTTATTATATTCCCCTTCGTATACTTATTTGTCATGCACTACTTACCTACCTTTTTAAAAATATTCTTACTAGGTACTTAGTACCCAAGTCGAAAGCCTAAAAAGCTTTGTAAACAACTTGACACAGTGGTTAAAGCACCTCCTTACTGCCTTAATATAAAGGTTTGGGTTCGATTACAAGGTCTGGCAAGTACCTATCTACCAATGTAGATTTTTTTTTTTCCAGCAATATGTACCTACCTACCTACTTTTCTAAATCGGTAGGTAACTCTTGAATGTTAATGACTAACGTTCTAGATTCTAGAACGTTAGTGTTGTGTGTCTAGAAGAACTTCTTGAGGACACCTGGATTGTAGCCTTGGTGATTAATGCTCATTCCTTCTCTGTGTACGAGAAGATTCCTGTGCTCTGCAGTGATACAAAGAGCTGATGACGAAACTTGTGTGAAGTTTTTTTGGGAAGTCTGGGAATCATCCAAATCCGGTTGTGACTAAAGAATTTTTCGAAGAATTTTCTGATGACCCAGAGCGGGGTAATTTCGCAGACAATATTTACTGTAGGTACTACCTACTAACAAACCTCATGGGCCAATGACCAGAAAGTATCTAAGTATACGAATATATAGCTTCACTTGGTTATCATCATCATCGTCACGTGTCCTGAATTCCGTTGAAAAGGGTTATGGAGTAGAGGGAATCCGGGAGAGGGCATAGTAAGGTAGAGATAGTATGTAGCCACAGGACATTAACTTTTTAGTTCTATGTATAACCTAACCTACCTATTTATCCGTTCAATTGCGATTAGAAATTGCATTTTGACATTCTCCTTTTCTTCTTGGCAACCAGACTTACCTACTTACCTATATTTTAGTGCACTCAACATCTAACCGGCTATAGCAGAGTACCAGTGTTTTACAAGGAACGACTGCCTATCTGACCTCCTCAACCCAGTTACCCGGGCAACCCAGTACCCCTTGATGAGACTGGTATCAGACTAACTGGCTACCCGTAACAACTGCCGGGAGCTACACTTTAACGTGCCCTCCACTACTCAGTCATTGGTGTCCAAGATATACTTTGAAAGTAAACAAATACCTGAAATCGAACCCACACTTATACTTGAGAGGTTGGTGCTTTTACCCACTAAGCCAGTACGACTTTTCCGTTGATTTATCTATCCGTGGTTTTGCGATCAGAAATTGTATTTTGACATGAGCCCCAAATACTTATGCCACAATTAAATCTCTAATCCCAAATCTAGAGATAAGTAGAGAGTTTATAAAAAATCCCAGTGAATCATTAATTTATCCAATAGCCGGATAATTTTCAAACTACCAGATAATTCCTATTACATTACGGTAATTGAATACGTTTATGCTTTGGGGAAAGTCCGAATACAGTCATGTATCTCACATAGTACGTGATTCGTTTCACGACTACTCTTTGAGATATGATAACTAGCAGATTCCCGCGGTTTCGCCCGCTTTAAGTGGAAACTACTATCCGTAGATGGATAAAATATAGCCTATCTTACTCGGGAGTAGTGTAGCTTTCAAACAGTGAAAGAATGTTTCAAATCAGTTCTGTCGTTTCGGAGTATTTTGGGTACAAGTGAACAAACGAAAAAAGTTTCTTCTTTATTATATTGGTGTAGGATAATTAAACATATTGTTTATCTTCTTTGTTAGGTATATTACTATAGAATAATTAAAGTTATTGTTTATATAAACAAACATTTTTCCGAAATGATTGTGGTTTTTAGAAATGTACTTTTTACTGCAAAAAATAATTTTTTTGGAACGCTTCAGGGAATTTAAGAGTAGGGACTTATCAATCTTATCAAAGTTGCTTTGCATGACCTTAGCGTCAGTTAGTTTTATATTTTTTGTTATAAACTATTAGATAAGAAAGATTGATGCTATTGCAAGGATTATCCCTTGGCATGTCAAGATCCTTCATTATCAGCCATTTTTATTGTCCCACTGCTGGGAAAAGGCTTCTTCTCACACAGAACAGGAATGAGTGTGAATTGCTCTCTTGCTCGAGATGGATTGGCGATTTAAGACTTTTTAGGTATGCTTAAGGTGTTTTTCTTTTCTTGGCGATTTGAGACTTTCCAGGGTTGTTACAGGCGTTTTTCTTCGCTTATACTAACCCAGCTATAATATTGGTGTCTAACTAGATAAGGTTTAGGTAGGTACCCACTTTGAGTGATATATTATGCTTACCCACCAGAAAACAAGGGTTATGTGGCCCGCGGCCCGCTAAATAGGTACAACACCATGAAGGTTGGTCAATAAATATTTCCGATAGCAGATTCTAACGGCGAAAGATACCACAACTTCCTAAAGGGATTTATTAATTTAATTAATACTTTTACATAATTACTAGGTACTTTTATTCAACTAAACCTACTAGTAGGTAACATAAAACCTTGTTGACATTAAAAACACATAACAATAATAACACAATCAAACAAAATGGCTGACGAGGCACGGGCAAACGTGCCATTCTGCCAAATAAAACTTATTAGAAACAATTATTTGGCCGACGTTGCAAAGCGAGGCTATGTTTGCGATTCGCTAATGATATATGTACATATCTACACGTAGTGGCATTTTGATGTAAAGACGAGCTTTGGGTTGGCTTATAGGCGCCGAGACACTGGTGTAGAATAATCAAGTGATTGCTGCTGGCTGGACGATGACAATGTGGACGTTTAAAATGTTGTTTATTGTACATTTGATGCTATATAACACGCAGGCCTCATTAAAGGTCCGAAAGACGTCCACTGCTGGGCAAAAGCCTCCCCCCTCATGGTTTGCCACTTTGCTCGATCTTCAGCAACCCGCATCCACTGCTTCCCTGCGACTTTCACTAAATCTGAGAAAATGTCCGAAAAATTCTAACTTTAAGAGTTGTTTACAGCAAAATCTGTTTGTCTTAAAATTCTAATAATATTTTTTCTCTTTCATATGACTTAAAAAAATTAGGGTTTAAAAATGCTACAACATCTGAAGACATTTACAAGCGCTGTAAATTACATCGAGTAAACTATCCTTATGGATGGAAGACCACATACACACACAGACGCACATACTCAAATTACGTCATATTATGTAAGCGACAATGGTCATAAAATTTGAGTTCATTAGCAGTCAGCCGACGGGCCGAGATTCGATTCCCGCCTGTTAACATTTGTATGCCGTAAACACAACATATGACCATGAATTGTATAATTTGCAAATCTGATGTTACTGTAACGACATAACTGATATTTTTGAATGGAGATGTAACTAGGTAAGGATGTAGAAGAATCTAAATGCTAACCTAAAAACATGATGTTGCTGGGGAGTTTGATTTGCACTTGTTCTTCCTGATAGCAAAGCATAGAAGGTAGTAAAGAGTTGTCTTTTGTGACAGTTCCATTAAAAACTGCTGATTCAGACTTTGTCAGAACGAATATTGACTTTAGAACATCTTAGCGCTTAGGTACATTTTCCATTTCACAGCCTGTCGCTCGGGCAAATTAGAAAGAAACCTCTGACTCTAGCGCTTGTTAGATGATTTAACCTGCAACTCACTCGTTAAGAAGAAGGTTTTATTTTGTAACATTACGGACATTTCAGAGCGCCTAGAGCTTCCAGGAAAGGTAACGTAGTTCCTGATGCATTCTTCGACCACCACTTCTTTCAACAACCATTCTACATACCTACATACCTACCTACTTACATAAATAATTCATGCGTTTTTCTTATCAAACCTGATGTTTTGAGAGTCCATGATGGCAGGTATGCTGTTCAGAATTGCCTTTTCATATTTTCAGTATGTAAATCTATCTTTATTCTATGATCTATCAAGAAAAATGTCAACGTTACATAGCCTTCTTATGCCAAACTGATATCCATTTACCTGCTGGTTTTTATGAAATTTGTATTTGTGTAACAAATTAAAGTTGTGTATCAACAATAATTAAAGGAAATAAGTTACGAACAAAAATGATAGACGGATCCGAGTTACCCATTTTCGCGTTTACACAATACTTCAGCGTTACGTTAAAAATGTTTCTAGTTGTCTCTAGGTATGTGGTAACTTTAATTTGGTTAACAACGTGTTTTGTACGCAGTTTTATTAACTTATAGGTTTCCGCGATCGCCGAGTCCCGGGAAAACTTTCATTCAGGTCCTGAATATACATGCGTAGGTATTTAGTGCCCAAGCTTCACGATAAGCAAAATTTTGACTGATTTATGGATAACTAAACTTACTAAACTACTATATTACTTTACTCAGCTTCTATCTGTCTTTTTCAACGGTCTACCACTAGACATTCTAACTAAGCCTTCTACTTGGTTATCCTTAGCTCCGTTTATATCAGACTTCGTCCATCGCACACTTGATGCAATCTATCGAAATTTTCTCAGTTGTAGATAAATTAAGGAACCCATATCATTATTCTTCTTCTTTCGTGTCGATGACATGTCTTATAGTGAGACTACACTTTGTCAGCCCAATATGCCGCCACAGCGAGAGCACGATCACTAATAGACCAGGCATCCAGGATTTCTTATAATTTATAAGGAAGAGTGGTAAGGGCAGATTTGATCCCGCATTATTCACCATTAGGAACCTCAGGTATTTAGGTACTAGGGCTGCGGAATTGTTCGAAAGAGTTACAGCGACCCTGGTACATAAGGGGTTTTAGAAGGAACATAGTGGGTTTAGTCAGTAAGAGTCTGACACTCCCTCACGCTGCACCCACAGCGGGATTCATTTGATGATTTCCCATCAAAAAGGAAAAGGTATGTACAGCTTATCCCAAGGTCTAAAAGCGTGTTGATTATATTCTGTTTACGCAGACATTTTACTATGTCATTGTTTACCTCCATAAAATTTTATTGGCGTAGATTATACACGAGTATATGTAATAACAAAACATTGCATTTGCTATATAAATATTATACACGTATAGGTGAATTCCCGGCTCAGTACCGTTCTGTAAAATATTCGCTTTTTAATTAAATATTTACTTGTGAATATTTGATTATTATTTAAGGTAAGTAGTAAAAATACTTGAGGGTATTGTAGGGGTCAAGGTAGCTGGTTACTCACGATCACTTACGGGACTCACCCCCTTTTTTTAACGACGTCAAAAATCATCAAAAGACCCCTCCTTCTGTGGGTTTGCAGCGGTGAAGGAGTGTCAGACTCTTACTGACTAAAAACCGTCATGTTCCGTCGTAGGCCTTTTATATACCAGGGCCGCGGTAACTCTTTCGAACAATCCCGTAGCACGGGATTCACCCCTGTTACGAAGTTTGTGGTTGTTTAATGATAAATTATTTACTAACACAAACATACGAACTTTTACAAGGTAAATTGATTTCATTAGATGTCTGTACAACCATTTTATCGTCCCACTGTTGGGCACCGGCCTCCTCTCAAACGGAGAAGGATTGAGCGTTAATCATAACGCTTTATTACGCTTATTTTATTAAAATACTAAAGAAAAAATTCAAAAAACTCGTAACCGTAATTCAGTTTTATTTTTAAATATTTTGTGTGTTAGGATAACCTGAGATTTTTCAGCTTTTTCATTTCATATTGAGAGTATTTTGATTTATGTATAAGTTTTATATGGAAGGTAAACCAACTTAATAATTTCGATACCTATTGACTTAATAGCTGAAACCACAACAATGGCGTGTATTTACCATAAATAAATTAAAATAAATACCTAAGTAATAAACATATTTCAGTTGCTTAATTACCAATATCCATTGGCTCATTAGTGAAATTAAATTAATAACAAAATAATATGAATTTCAGGAAGAATTTCGGCCTAAAATATTATCCTTAATTAATCTTAGTATTAATGTTATTTGCCTGTTTGCATAATATGTTTGTTTATCGGCAGGCCTGAGGATTTTGGCCTTGAAGGCTTATTGGAATTGGGAACCAAATTATAAGAGGTAGGTAACTTATTTCAGAGCACATACACTGGGATAAATCTACGGCCCCCACGTAAATTAACGAAACTGTAATACCTTTTACAAGAGAGCAATTTTAAATCTTTCTATTCTTTTCAGTCTTTTCTCAACTATGTCGGGGTCGGCAGTATCAGCGTATGCAGCTAAGTACCAGTGTTTTACAAGGAGCGACTGCCTATCTGACCTCCTCAACCCAGTTACCCGGCCAACCCAGAACCCCTTTTTAAGACTGGTGTCAGACTTACTGGCTACTGACTACCCATAACGACTGCCATAGATGTTCAAATGACAGCCGGGACCTACAGTTTATCGTGCCCTCTGAAAGAGTCCAAGATATATTAAGAAAGTTTTTTTTTTGTAATTTATTTACCCAATCGGCCGCCACGAGTTGTCTGATCATCAATTAAGAAAAAATAAATGGCAAGTAATTAAAAATAACTCGAAAAACTCACACCACTCCTGATAAATACAATCTAAACCCAAAACTAATTAGCAAATATTTAATCTTTTAGTAAATTAAAATTGTTTGTTAGAACAATTTACCTGTTGTTACAACAATATTGCTATTAAAGCCATTATCCTAGTTGCTGACCGAAATATTAATCATTTTATATAGTTTATATATCTAATTTATATTATTAATAAACCAATTTGTGTAAACTTGCGGTTTACAGTTACATAATTAAATAAATAACAATAAATACCTAGAAGGTATTTTGAGTATTTACCTAATACCTATTTCGTTTGTTTGTAAGGAGATTAGCCCACTGCGCAGGACATATTATAGTTCACAAGCATTTGCGCAGACACAGGTGCACTCACTATTCCTTCACTCTCATAGCCCGATGGGACGGCAATCCGACACGACCGGAGAGAGATCAGGCATCGGAGAGCACGTAAATGTCGGTCCTGCACGGTGTCAAGTAATCATAAGTTAACTGAATCAATTTAGTACACAGTTAGTTTAGTCTCACGATTGATTCACGTAGGTTTTTGTGCAGGTACGGGAAGTCATTTCCACGCTTGGAAACTCCTGAAACAGCCAAGATTATAAAATAAATTTTATTTAATGTTTTTAAGATAGGTACCTGTGTATACTTCTTCTTCCACCTGTCCTGTTCCCAATTTTATGTGTGGTCGGCGCAATATGTCTTCCGCTTCCATTTTCCCCTGTCACTCGTCATACTGACACTCACTCCCTTCCTATTCATGTCATCTTTCAGGCAATCCATCTTTTCTTAGGTCTTCCTCTTTGTATACCTAGGTATTAAAATAAACAATATAAAAAGAATCTTCCGGAATCAACGACAATAGGGTGTAAGATGATGATGTAAAAAAAAACCCATAGACACACTTTTATTGATAATGTTTTTATTTATTATAAACGTAAACTCGTAAACACACAAGCAAATCGTTTAATTTATTCAAAAACCGAGGCCCACGGCGATAATCCTTATATTTACTAACCATATTTATTTAAATGTCTACAAACTATTATATACGTGTACGTTTTAGTTTTACATACAATCATACAGCCTTGAAAAAGTAGCAAAATATTATAGTTATTATAGTTTTGTCCTCAAAGTTAATTACAATTTTTGGAAGCGATAGATGCTAGAATTAAGTTGCTATGCGTTATCGTTATGGGAAATAGTTACTAATATTTAAATAGTTGACAGATAAATAACTAGATTAAATTTAAAAAAAGTTTTTTTTCTCTTGTTCTGTTTTGCCACAGTATTTCTCGTTTTTTATTATAAATGAGGTAAGTAGTAAATTATTTCTAGCTTTTGTCATTCATTCGTTTTGTCACTCATCGAAATTCATTCATCATAATTACAAATAGAATTGAAATGAGACTATGAATTGAAAGAAAGGCAAAGATTCAAATCCGAAAATTAGACGAAAAGGGATTTTAAGTTTCTTTTCATTTGGAACCCAGCAGCACCGGCAAGCAAACACATTGGTAAGCAGCTGAATCCGGTTAGACTGGAAGCCGACTCCAACATAGTTGGGAAAAGGCTCGGGAGATGATAATGAGCACCGGCAAGCAGAATAAGCATATCATCATCTCTAGAGGTATTCAAAGACTTCATTAAATAAGTACAAGGGTATTTATTTTTATCCGATTAGGGGAAACCTAAAAGCATGCTATCAGACTAACTGAAATGCATAATGTTGCTGTGCCCTAACAGGGTCTACAATAAGTCCTTGGCTTTAAGCCAACTGCAACACCTGAAAAAAACTTTCGTAAGGGAAGAATTATCTGATTATGACTACTTCTGCAAAAGATAGAAATTAAGTAGGTAATGGGGAATGGAAGACATACAACTGAAAAACGTTATAAATAAAAATAAGTAAATAAATAAATACGGGTAGTCAGAAGCTCGTAAGTCTGACACCAATGTAACCAAGGGGTTGCCCGGGTAACTGGGTTGAGTAGGTCAGATCGGAAGTCGCTCCTTGTAAAGCACTGGTACTCAGCTGAATCCGGTTAGACTGGAAGCCGACCCCAACATAGTTGGGAAAAGGCTCGGGAGATGATGAAATAAATGAATATTGAATGAACTTGGTTAAAAAGAGCAGGTTAAATCTACAGCGAATCCGTAACTCGTGGATTTTGAAATTAACGATTTACAGTGCAGCAAAGTTTTTGTCCTTAAAAAACTCTTTGGAACTTTTTGTAGCAGCTACATTTATACTTAAGAAAATCGATCTCAGTGGCGTGCACTTGGAGAGGCCTATGTCCAGCAGTGGACTGCGATAGGCTGATGATGATGATGATGATGATGATGATGATGATACATTTATACTGTTTCTCGAGTCCACGGTTAGTATTTACTTATCTAGGTCAAAATCTTAGATATACCATAAAGATTTGACTAATCATTATTGACTAACTAACTCCTAGTCTTAAAACAACAGTTCTAATAAGCAGCATAATCCGACTACAAAAACAATCCTGTAAAATTGATAAATATCTATAAAATACAGAAAGACAACGCCGTATAAATACGAGTTAATACAAAACTATTACATTTGACGGCGAATGCACGAGCATGACTCCATATTTTTACTCGGTAAACAAAAACAATGTAAAAATAAAACGACAAGACCGCTCAGAACAAAACCAAAGAGAAAAGACCAGAGACAAGGTGTTTCAAATCAAAGGAGGTTGGAGTTAAAAAGAAACAATTATGACTATAGCTATTAAAAAGGTTTAAATTGTAAGCGGTCAGCTAGTTTTAAAAATAAATCGCGAACGGCGTCCGCCTCGTTCGCGTTCCACATTCGAAATAATAATTGTATTAAGGAAACATGAGCGGCGCGCATGTGTTTGTTTGTTTGTTTACCCGCCGGTGACGTCATATGTTTATTCTCGCGGGGAGATCGGGGAGATGCGGACGTGTCAGTAGTTTTGTTTTATTTTTTTTGTTGATTTCTTGTAAATGTTGGAGTGCTTTTTTGAGTATTTCGATATTTTGTGGTAAAGGGTGGATTTTGTTTAGACGTTAGTAGGTTTAGTTTTAAAGTTTTCTGGACATATCTATGTGTATCTAGATACTTAATAAAAGACACAAGAAAATTCAAATGTGTTGAAAGTTAGCGACATAATTCATCATTTGTTACCATCGGTTTTCCAGCAGAACTTGGTTGGAGCAGAACCAGAAGGAATATTTATTCTTGAGAAAAGAAAACTGGTTCATGTTCATATATGTCTGTTTTTTTTACTTACATTATGAAGTTTTTAAACCAGTTTTCGAAGTAGTTTGCAAAATCGATAAAACTTTTGTCGTAAGAATGTTTCGAAAACTGTGGTAGTTTTAGAAAATTACTTAAATGTACTCCGAACTTTGCTTGAGAAAAGTAAAACATTTTAATAGTAATTTTTAAAATAAGACCATCTTTTAGGTTTTTTGGGCGTCATGCGTCATCGTTCCACATTCCCAGGAAAAATTTACCTCTAATTTCCAAATTCGGATAAAGAGCCCTCTTTTGAAACTAAATACCTACAATTAACCACCAGAATTATCAGAATTATGGAAACACACTTGATGATCATGATGGTATTGTCCTATGCCAAAAATAAAACATTTCTACAGATTTACTAAAATTCCCAAAAAAGTTATTTTTACATCAAGATAGTATTAATTAACTTTCATTAACGTGTGTTATGTAAATTCCGTGTAAGTTTTAGAAAATCGTATAATGATGACATATCGCAGGACATAATGAATGAGCCTCGTCTGGCCGAGGATGTCACCGTGGCCGCGCTGCCCCTTGTTTACACACGCACACAGCGGCGCGCACGCACACAGCGCCGCGCCCGTCGCCCGCTTATTTAGGTATATTGTTGTTTATTTTATTCGGCGCTATGCTCCGACACGGGCCGAGCCTTTCGACTCAGTTTTAACGCGCACGTTTTATGAAACGACAACTATGCGTCGATGTTCGCTCGCCGGCGATAATAATTATTCATATCGGAACCGTCTCTAGCGACCGAAATAGCGACGCGGTAAACAAATTCGCGATTTTATTGCCCGGCCCTCATTGTAACAAGGTGTTTTTTTTCTTCGATATTTACATTTTATTTATTTTTTTCATAACCTATTCGCACGCTCGCCGGTGGTTCGGTTGTCTCCGCGAATCTTAATGGTAGTTAATCATAGTTTATTTTTACCGCGCAACGTGTGTTAATAAGTGGGGCCACTTGTCGTCGTTTCTTTTATTTCGCCATAGTGTTTGATTAAAACTCTGCAATTGAATTGCGGAAGCAATTTCGGCCGTGAAAATAATGTTCGCGAATTTGTAACGCGGTGAAGAAGACAGTAAGCATGAAGACTCAATAATAATGATTACTATTTCAATTTTGATGAACAACTCCGATGAGTAATGATAAAGATAATGATCGAGTAGAAGTCCTGTTTTGACAGTTTTACATTTAAATGTGTTCGGCGCGCTTTTGGAAGTTTTGTTAATTTGAAGTAAGTTTTGGCGGGAACGCGAAGTGCTAAGAAGTAGGCTGCACAGAAAGTTTGGAAAAGTGTTAAGTACACATCGGATGCTGGCGAGTGTTTTTTCAACGCGTTTTCGAGGCTAAGCGCTAGTTGTTTGAACAAGTGTGTTTTCTAATGGATTTATTTTGAGGTGAGTTTAAATTTACTTGTGTGTTGGTGTTTGTATTGTTTGCTCTTCGTGTTTTGTGTGCGTGTTCGCGCCGGTGGCGGGAAACCAAATACCTAGCCGGTTCCGTGCATGTGTGAGTGTACAAACAATACGCATGTGTGCGTGCGCGACTTATTGTCACTTTGTGTAAGAGGGGAGACAGGGAGGGAGAGGTTACTTGTCATGTATTTAGGCGAAGACGAACTTTGATGAGTTGACTTTTTAATTTATGTGCACCTTTTATGGCAATAGGAAAAAAATGTTGAGACAAGAAACGTCATAATATTATATTTGCTCACGTATCGGACGTCTCCACATTTATTTAGGTTTATTGATTTTTGACATCACACTACCAAAAGTTTTATGTAAACGCGAAATGTAATTAAACTTAATTTCTGTAGAGCGTTGTCCCCGTGGAAAATGAGGCCTCCATGTTTATTTTACATTATGGGAACAAAAGAAGAATAACTTGGTATAACTAAACATATAACCAACTAGGTATGTATCTGGTAGGTATCTACTAGAACCTGAAAAAGTTAAAAATAGTTCATCCATGGTACCAGTAAACAATTGAGAAAAATACATAAACAAGCTATCTAATTAAATTTAAATTATTCTTATACCAAGATAGGTAACTAAAATTTTCCCTACAAAAACTTGTAATAGGTTGATTCCATTCACAAATAAACTCGGAAAAAGGTAGGAAACTACATGCTTATAATGTAAGAATTAATTAACATATAAAACAAGAAAAATATAACTGCTATTACTATCTACCTACTGAGCTAGACAACCAAACAAAACAAAATTAGGTAATAAAATATTACACAACTAGCTATTTCCCGCGGTTTCACTCTCTTCTCGAGATAACTCCTTACGTCAATTAAATAAAAACTTTTCAAAAACCATCTCCTTAGTTTAGTCCCATCTTTCTTCATTTCCATATGCTGCTTAGCCTTTTCCCAACTATGTTGAAGTCGGCTTCCAGCCTCACCGCATGTAGCTGGACTCACCAGTGTTTTACAAAGCGCTGCCTATCTGACCTCCGTAACCCAGTTACCCATGCAAACCAATACCCCCAGGTAAGACTGGTTGTCAGACTTACTGGCTTCTATCAAATTTAAATTCAATCAGTACAACATTTTTACCAATTTTGAAAAATAAATTTAAAGTTATTATATTTATTTATTTGATACTTCTTGTACATACAGTACAATGGCATACAGTAAAATTATACGCATTTATTGGTAAGAATGAATTAATTACCACAAATTATTTACTCCATTTATTAGGTATACCTATTTACTTTTAAGTTGTAGGTACATTATGTTTTGTAGGTTACACGGCTAGACAATAAATGATTCATTCTAGTTTGATTCGCTTCGGCAATCAGGAAGGAAAAAATATTTTAACATCATTTTAATAATCTTATCGCTGTTGTTTATCATTACTGCACGCAAGTCATTTATTTATTATTTATTCATTATTCTATTTTAGTTTTGTTTTATTAATTGTTTTTTGAAAAATAATTTAATTTATTTAACTTTTTTATATATTTCTATAGTATCTCAGATTGCCCCAGTCTACTCATTTTATTTTAGCAATTGACAGTTATCTGTGGATCCGTTGCTTTGTAGAGTATGAAGTTTTAAATATCTTCATATTTATGAACTACCTATGTCAAATATCAATCCCTAATCCCAAAAGAACGGATAGATTGGTAATTGAAATCTGCATATTATCAAACCCGAAATGGTGATAAATCTTTTAATTTCCATAATCTTAATAATAGACGAAAATAAATAAAAAAATAAGACACCTACCTGATAAATCGCATATTATATCCAAATGATCCCAGTCTACTCTTTCTGACAGAGTTGACAGTTAATTTATCAAATCATGAATTCATCAAATCTTATAATTTTCATAACGTAAAAAAGTTATGAAATAAATATTAATCACAAAATAAAATGCCTACCCAAAGAGACAGAATGATCTGTTAATCACATAGATACGAAAAGTTTTTTTTCAAAATCACTCAACAAAAATGTCGCGTTGAGACTGGGAAAGGCAAATAAGGGTTCGGAATTAAAAACAAGGGTTCAAACCCTCGTGTAGGAAAGTTTTTTTATTTATTTTTAAATCCGAAACGGTATTTTTTGTTCTATGTCAATATTTCATGAATGTATTTGGTACCTACATATTATATTTTACATTTATGTAAATGGGTATTATATGCAACTGTAAAACTATTTGTGCATGTTAATAATTTAGTTAGTTGTGTACTATAATTAATTAAAACTATGTACATTTATTTCTTTCATATACTTGAGAGAAATTATGTACAATCCTATATATAATTTTTAGCCAAAGTTGACAATGAGTTCTTAACACTAGAAGGGCCGGGCTTTATGCTATACCTCTTAAGACTGCGCACCGTTAATGTGATAGGTATTTTTTTTTTTTAATATGGATGTAGCTTAACAATAGCAAATTAGGAAAAGTCATAAAATATGAAAAGAAACAAAGACATACTTAGTTTGTGAAATATTTAACAATGAAATTGCCGTCAATTTGACTGTCTTTCTAGTGTTACTGGAGAAGTATGAATTTCAGTTTTTTTAAAATAAAATCTGGATGTCAAGATGGAACTGGATATCTAGTATTGCAAGGTCTAAAGATTTTATGACATAAATTAAGACTTTACGTAAAAATCGCTCTTATATTTTATTTCCTAATAAATCAGGATTATAAAAAAACCTAATAATATATGACATGAATAATTAATGCACTTTAGGAATTATTTAAATTATGTCTAGGAAATACTTGAAAACGTCACTTAATTGATTCGTCGTAAATAGGTATTTTATTTCATAAAACCTGTAATAATCCTAAAAATAAAACTTGAAGCTATACAACTATTATTACATACTAATTAAGGCTTAAGATTGTCACACTCCTCACAACCTGGGGAGATTTGTCCATACTCATCGTTTAGGTCATGACAACCACGTCCTTTCCCGGTTGCTAGGGAGATGACTCCACTATTTCTTCTCCCCAGCAAAAACACATACGAAGTGGTGAAGAGCGGTCTTTGGCTCCAGTCTTTTATAAACTTGACTGTCAAAAAGTGCTGATTTTCAATCTACATACTTTGAATAAATGACTTTTTATCTTTTCCCAATTGCCAAACTCACCCGTCCGTTGGTGCTGAACAAGAGGCGAGGCTCTGGCGACCGACTGGTGGCGGTATAACCACCACACAGCACCAAGTGGGATATTAAATGTCTTGCTTTAAAAATACTAAAAAATATTCCGTTAAGGTATCATCATCAGCATTTTATCGTCCCACTGCTGGGCACAGGCCTCCTCTCACACGGAGAAGGATTGAGCGTTAATCACCACGCTTGCTCAATGCGGGTTGGTAATTTCAGACCTTATAGTCCAGGTTTTCTCGAGATGTTTTTCTTCACCTTTAATCAGTCATTAGTGTAAAGATATTAGGTGTCCAAGATATAAATTATTATGCATTTTAAAACAATTACGTATAAAAATAATAATGTATCATTATTATTTCATGAAGATATAGGATAAGATTATCTGCGTGAAGATATTCTTTATTTCAAACTATAACTGAAAGCTTTTGCGTAAACTATGTACCTACATAAAGCGACTTATATAATTTTTAGGGAACTCCCAATCCGTTTTATTAGTACTTTACAGGTTAAAGATCATTAACGATTAAACATCAAATTGTTAATTTGTTATCTGTTCTTTTTTCGTACCGATTTTCCTTACGGTTTTACTGTGGAAACCCCCTTTTGCTGCTGAAACCGGAAAAAATAGCGGAAAGTAATTTTTGAAGTAAGTTTACACTTACGGTGAGTTGCACCATTTAACTACAACGAAAACTGAACCATTTTCGGTAGTAAAATCACTGATTTCACCAATTGATGGGCGGCAAGTATACAGCTGGTTATGGTTTGGTTATCGTTATAGTTAAAAGTTAAAAGGAGCATCTGGGTCTTAGAATCATGCCTACCAGTTAACAGGGTTAGGGAGTCGTTCGACGTAACACTAAAAGGTACCCTGCTGTTTACGGGTAAACTGGAAACCGAATAACATACATAAGTATACTAAACTTCAGTTGTAAGATTATTCCGTTGAGTACATCATTATGTAATAAATAGCTTTAGAGTACCTATTCATTTCAGTAAGGACTTATCAAATTAAAAAGATCTAGCTAGATACTATGTTTTACACGGTTAGCGTTTTTTCCGCGGTTTCATCCGTGTCCTGTGGGGACTACGCCCGTACCGTAAAATATAGCCTATAGCGCAGATATGTAGCTTTCCAATAGTAAATTTTAGAAATCGGTTCTGTAGTTTCGGACCTTTTACAACAAAACAAACACAGACCTCGCTATTAGGTATATTGTATAGAGTTTAGATAAGCACTTATCGAAAACCCTGAAATTCAGCTTCAAATCTAGTCACAGGACAAATACCAAAAAATCAACAACATTTTTCACCATTTATCACTTACATGGTTACTGTGCCTCAGACATACCTACGATATATATGATAATTAAATTTAAATTATGCGAAATGGTTAAACAAATGGTTTTGCATACAGTCGTTTAAACAAATAAGCTTTTTAGGCAACTTGGCAACCCGCGATCATCATAACATAAACTATTTTTTTTAACGCACACATACGCAGTTTTTGTCGTTGTGTGCGTGTGCGTGTAGGCGTGACGGCCCGATAATGTTATCGGACCGAGCCTTGCAAAAATATACAACAAACATACATAGTATATGTAATGTACATATAGCACAGGTGTGGTTTGTTTCTCGATAATTATGTAGCCGAAAATAAATAATATAAGTTCTTCACTTACCTCTCTTGTTCTGTGAGGCTTCCTAAGGTGGTCCGCCATTTTTTTTTCACATTTTTCATTGTAATACAATGGTGAAATGTCTATTTTTAAATTGTTTGTAACTAAATGAGAACTAATTGGAGGTGTGAAAAATTATATTTGTTTAATTATGTAAGTAAGCATTTGCATTATAATTAAGTAAAAGAAAGACATGGCGTACTAAAACAAGAATTTTAATTTTCTGTGGCATAAATTATAAAAATCTACTTTTTTTGGAAATTGATAAGTAGGTAGGTACTTAAAACGTTTTTCCTTCAATAATGTTCGTCTGTAAATTATGTAACAAATATTTCATTATTTATAATTCATCATATTGGACATCTTTGGCAGTCAACCAGTCTTACCAAGGGGTACGGGTAGCCCGGTGGGTTGAGGAAGTCAGATAGGCAGTCGCTCCTTGTAGAACACTGGTACTCAGCTGTTAAACTGGAAGCCGACCCCAACATCGTTAGGAAAAGTCTAGGCTAGATGAGATTGTATTACGTCGGCCCGTAACAAACATTTTCAAATGCAAAACCATCCATTGATTTCCATTCAGCCAGCAAATCCGAATTCAAATTTCGAATACCTACGCATCGCGCGCCAAAATAACCGCTCCACGTGTTGCCAGTTCATCTAAAAAGTTTACATGTACGCAATTTTAACGCAAAATTACGCCTTCCTACTGATAAAACAAAAACAACCTAAATAATGTAGCGGCCTCGAAATCTAAATAAATTGCTATCAGCAACGTTTCCGACCTCCTTTTGCTTCCTAAACATTTGAAATTGGCGCGTGCCTTCATAGACCACGATTTATTGTTCGTTGTTTTTTTTTTCGTAGGTACAGATTATTTTGTATTGTTATGCCTAGTGTTGCGAAAAATCGTGAAGTAATTAGGTTTGCTGAAATATTTTTTTTAGGTGTTAAAAATAGAAGATAATATTAGCGATAATTTTTACAAGGCTTTATGGCTTAAAATACGCTCCTCATGAATCACTTTGTAAATTGGTGAAAACCTCATGAAAATGTGTCACGTAGTTTTTCATGGACAGAACGACAGACGCTTCTGAATGCTATATTAGTCTATCTATATATTCTATGTATGTAAAGTGAAAACATTTTTTCAACCTTTAGGCTTACAATGTTTTGAATAATATTCTATAATCGTATTTATGATAGTACGATAAGAATTTTGAGACATCTAAAATACAACATTTTTCCTCGTGTGATTCAAGTTTCTTGAGTATTTTCTAAAAATGAATATACATAGAAACAAAATCTCTTCAGTCGAGTTTTTCCGAAAATTTTAGTTACACATTGGTGTAGAATATATACTTACGATTTTTATTGTTATTGTTATATGTAAGTACTTACGTGTTTCATGCCAATGTAATGAGTTCATATTGATTTATTTAACACTCTGTTATTAATTAAGTCATTTAACTTTCATGAAAATCAACACAGTGGTTGATCTACATATAAAATACATATGATACCTATAAAATACAAATTTAATTTATATTTCACATTATTACTATGAACAACATTTTCTGAAAGGATTTTCGTGAAATTTTCACCAATCGATTGAAACATTCATGGCAAAGCTTTTGGTGTCTATATGTATAAATAAAGTCGGCACGCTGCTATAGGCACGGTTTCTTGTAAAATATAATTTATTTAATAATATGTGTATAGATAAACAATAAATAAATACTATAAAATCTATTTACACTACAACGTGATCTCTAAATGAGTTCAATACATTTATTTCATAAAATTGATCCAGTTGAGCCAATCAATCACTCATATCACAACACTACTCATTGTCTATGGTTGCACTGACGCCATATTTGTTTACAAGATAACAAGCTACTTTATATTGCAATGCGATAAAATGCAGTTTTATTTCTTACAAGTAGGTAATCCTACTTATATTATGAACTGCCAATTAATCCTACTATACTGTCAATATAATAAACACGAAAGTTTGTAATTACCTACCTATTTTTTATAACTACCTGTTTTCCCGCGGTTCCACCCGTACTTGGACAAAATATCGCCGATATTGTAGCTTTCAAACAGTGATTAAAAAATCGAATCGGTTCAGTAGTTTTGGAGCCTTTAAGGATACAGACAAAGAACAAAAAGAGCTTTCTCTCTATTTTATTAATAATTTAGACTTAATAAAAGCAATTATTATCATAATGTCCCCATTTTTTAATTACGAAAGAAACATGTTTGATTTTCAAACCCATTCAACGTTTTGAACGATTATTTTACTGAAACTTTCAAGCAAGCGATAATCTTACGAGCTTTAATTCAACTTGTTATTATTTTTATTAGTTGAGTTTTTAAACTTCATAAAATAATATAAAATTCATCCAAATAAGTGTGTTAAATAGTGATAAACTTAGCATATTGTTATAACGACTGTTTCCACCAGTTTTAGCAGTAGCTATTCATATATTTATGCTACAATTTATATTCAAACTATCAATATATTAATATATCTATAAATGATTATCATCTCGCCCGGATAAAGCATGCCCTTTGCTTGTGACGCGCGTTCCGTATCTACGCACAATCTACTCTATATAGTGACAAATAAAAATGTTTGTTTTACATAAAACCTTATTATTATTATCTGTATCAGTTGCGTTTGTTTTTCGCTAATATTTCGTATGTATTGATTTATTTGTCTATACTAATCTAAATTGATATTATGAAGAGGAAAACCATTTGATTTTTGTCTGTTTGTTTGTACCCTAAAAGCTCCAAATCTACCGAACCGATTTGAGAAATTCTTTCACTGTTGGAAAGCTACACTCTTCCCGAGTAACATAGGCTATATTTTATCCCGACACTGGCAGTAGTTGCCACGGGACGCGGGTGAATCCGCGGGAAAACAGCTAGTGACAAATAAAAATGTTTGTTTTACATAAAACCTTATTATTATTATCTGTATCAGTTGCGTTTGTTATTCGCTAATATTTCGTACGTATTGATTTATTATTTGTTTCTATGTTATCTATTTAGTACTTGATTGGAAAAACCGGCCTAGTGTGAGTCGGAATCTCGCACGTAGGCTTCCTTTCCATGATCTACAAAATGAGAAATAAAATCACGTTCGTTGTATGGGAGCTTACCCCTTAAAATATTAATTTTATTCTAGCTTTCAGTAAGCCTTTGATGTTATAGGAGTCTGTGAAAATTTCAACTGTCTGCTTATCACGGTTCGTGAGATATACATAGGGTGAATGACAAGACTGACGCACGGTAAAGAATTTAAAAAAAAAAAATAATAAAATCAATTTTAATTATTCAATAAATAACATAAGTCTAAATGAAGTCCAATCCGTCCGCGACTTAGGTGTTACTCTTGACTGTCGTCTACATTTTGATACTCATATTGATAATATAGTGAAAAAAGCCTTTCGGATGTATGGACTGGTGATGAGATTTTCTTGTAACTTTGTACGACCCTCTACATTCTTATTATTATATAAAACCCTGGTTCGCTCGCAATTGGAATACGCCGTTCAAATCTGGAATCCTTTATATCATAAGTACAAGGATAGGCTAGAAATTGTCCAAAAGAAGTATTTACGTACTATGAATTTTAAATGTTATCGTCCTAGAGCCTCCTATGAACAATTACTGACACGTTATAAAGTTCTTAGTTTGGAATCTAGACGGCTTCTTCTAGGTGTAATGATGCTATATGGCATATGCAACAATAGATTCGACTGTATTGATTTATCAAATAGTTTAAATTATACAGTACCTAGGTCCGTCATGCTTCGTGGGGTGCGTGTGCCTCGACTATTCCACACAAATTCGTGCAGAACTAACGCTGGGGTACGCATGCCTCTCCGTCGCCTCGTTGACGCGTACAATACTCATTTTATGGAGCTTGACATTTTTACTCTTTCCAAGAATAGTTTTAAGGCAAAAGCAGTAGAGTTATTAACTACATAAGATATTTTAGTTTTTTTTTTACCTTTCTGTATCTAATCTTCATAACAGTCTTCAATTTTTATTTTGCGATGCACACTGTATGTTTGTTTTTTTCTACTGAATTTCTTTATTAATTCGTGGACAATAGTGTGGGTTACATGTATAATAACACTGTTTTGCATGCAATTATGTGTATTTTTGTAGAATAATATGTAAACATAAGGATATGTTTGTATTAAGCTAAGCATGTAACTGTTTTTTGTCCCAAATAAATAAAATAAAATAAAATAAAATAAACTGTGACTGACGGACGGACGGAGAGCGAAGTCTCAATAGGATCCAGTTTTACCCTTTGGGTTCGGAACTAGAATACATTTGGATTTGGACACTTGAGGTTACTTGACGAGTCTCATGTTATTTGGCCGCGCAGTAGACAAGATTTTTTCATAAAACTCTACTGTGAAACCAGACAGGATTTCAGATT
The DNA here is from genome assembly GCF_030705265.1 of Helicoverpa armigera. NCBI lineage: Eukaryota > Metazoa > Arthropoda > Insecta > Lepidoptera > Noctuidae > Helicoverpa > Helicoverpa armigera. Next base: position 1,617,986 of record NC_087145.1, on the reverse strand, counting down.
CAGGAATCAGGATTTCAGATTTGGACATTATCATCATCAGCCTTTTTATCGCTGAGCGCAGACATCCTCTTACAGAGAAGGATTGAGTGTTAATCATCACTCTTACTTAATGCGTGGCTGGTGATTTCAGACTATAGTCTGGGTTTCCTCAAGATATTTTCCTTCACCTTTAATCAGTCTTTTGTGTAGGTATTAATAATTATTGAATATTTTAGAACAACAATTTGGTAGAGCACTGAAATAATTCTTGTAATATGATCATCGTTATTATCACTCCTTGCTTTGATATTAAAATATCAAGCGAAATGATAAGTTATTGACTATTTTATTTAGAGCATGTTAGTATGATAATAATTGACACCTATATTGATAGGACGGTATCGTTACTTCCTTTATTATATCATTATAGATTAGGAATACGTAAATAAAATGGCAATCTTCATACATGTGTTCTGATTAGATTCGTTTATAACGTTTTTTATTATTATTTATCGTATTTGTTTTTCTTTTTAACATTTTGCAAAGAATTTCCGTTTTGAATACCCAGTCACTGATAGGTTTTATACGTATTGCCTGATCGTCAGGGACGTCTTGTAACTTTTGCTCTTGATGGCTTGAAAGAGGACCCCTTCTGGCTATCTCAAGGACCAAAAGGGTGGTCTCCACAATGCCCAATGCCTGATCCTGATTCAACGATTCACTATGCTATTGTAAACTGTGTGATGCGAGGGTATAGTAGTATTACCTTTCAACATCATATCCGTCCTCTTAAATTTCTGCAGATTAGGGTATCAATGAAACAATTATTATTAAAAACCTGTGATTGATTCTGTAAGCTTGTTAGAGCTGTCCTGCGCCTGTTCCTCCGGTTGTGTAAAATTGTCCTCCCATGGAACTATGACAGTGAGGGAATAGAGAGTATATTTTATCTATTAGTCCTGCACAGCTAGCTAATCTTCTTCAAGTACAAGTTCAAATAGTTTCACCTCTATTATTACACTTCTGATTACAAAAGCTACTTTCCTAACAGCTACACGACCAAATTCTTTGTCTTAACTTAAGGAAGCGAAATTAGAACAAGTGTTCTTAAAAACCTCACACTTGCAGTCATATCTGAACTTACCCACAGCTAAACAATCTACAAACAATTTAATTGGTTTGTTTATTAGTACATGCACATAATAAATACAAGAACAATGTAGGAAAGGCGGCCATATTCCCATGGTATTGTTGGCAGTTTCCCTCTACGTACCGATTGTAATGTCTTGCATAATCTCGGTTACATATAAGTTTTTATATCGCTTAGTGTTTAGAAATAAGATTAAAGATCTTTTGTTATAGAGGATACTGTTTTGGGATCTATTTTGAACGTAACATCGCGGAGCATCCAAAATATCTTGACGTTCAAAAATGGTAAGGTAATTTTTGCCCATTTATGATAATATCTGCAAATCACCACAAAGGTCTACATATTTTCGGGCTCTATGCTAGTAGTTTCCCTGTGCTTTCTATGTTTCTTCTGTTATGGATCATAATCTCAGCTACAGGAACATTTCTGAACACAGACCTCCCCTATCAATTTCCAAAAGCTCTTTTTTGGAAGCGGACCATCCTCTCCGCGCACCTCATCATACATTTGTATCAACCGTACTGAGTCACATTTGGACGATCTACATATTTTTTAGAGTAGGTAATTAAATAGAAAGATAATGGTATTGTAGACGCCTTTTGTAAACTGTTCGCTACGCTTGCTTTAGTATCAATCATGACTTTATCCACTCTTGCTTTTACATTTTTTTCCAAAAATTCGATAGAGAGAGAATTACTGACTCAGACAATTTTTTTTGCATCGATTTTTGAAATGAATAACATGTGGAGTGTCTTCTTTGCCTCGTCTCATACCAAAGCCTCCATTAAGGATCCTATAAGATACCTGTTAGATTTATTTTCATGGTTTCAAATCAACTTTCCATCGATCCTTTTGGAAATCAATGGGAGAGGCCTATGTTCAGCAGTGGACGTCCTATAGTCCTATGGTTAAAATGATGATGATGATGAAACTTTTATGGTAGGTACTTACCTAAGTAAGTCTAAGTAGCCGTGTAAAGGCTGTCTAGTAAAGTCTATAAATCAATTAAAGATTGTAAGAGGACCATTTAATATGTATGATCTCTTGAATGTTACACTTATATTAAAGTACCTGAATGCATCGTTTGTGTAACATTGAAAACCTGTAGTTAAACGTTTTAGCACTAAGCAATTAAAGCAATACTTACTAAGTACTTGATGAACGGACAAATAAAATAGTACGTCGAAAAATGCTTCCGTTATCCTCAATGAAACTTCGATTAGGCATGCGATACAGTCACTTTGTTATATGTAACTAGATCAACTATAGTTAACAATAATGCATATTGTTATGACATGTCGCCATTACAATAGTAATGTTTCCTTTCAAAACCTCTAACAATCTTAATTCTAACTGTTATCTCTAGTTTGATCTTACTGCGGTGAGCACATCCATCGTAATATTTAAAGCATAAAAATATCCGTACGTAAGTCAGACAGAATTTATTACCTACTCGGGCCGTGCAAACAACAACATTTTGTGTACCGTCCTCGAACACACAGAGCCGGCTGTGAAAACATACGAACACACACACAAACACATATTCACACACAAAACAAACCAGGAAACGTCTAGCGAAAAACAAACAAGGGGTCTTTTGTATTGTGTAAACAATTGGTTGATCGTATGCAACAGGCGTGACGTCGCCTCGAAAAAAACACTACAGGTTATTTACCCTAGATGGCGCTGTTACAACATATTCTAGCCAACTACGAGACTATTTAGTTCTAAAACTCAGCTCAGAGATGGCGCTGATTTCAATTTTTATTAATAGATTTAGATAACTTTATGGGCGCTTGTTTACACATAAACGAATCAAAACTTAGCAATAAATGAAAGATGTTTATAAAGATGAAATGCAAGTAAGATGTTAGGTATATTTACAAGTCGGGTGCTTGTTGTTATCGGTAAATGAGTAATAACTAGGCAACTAGATAAATCTTATTTTGAATCATACTACCCATGTACTCGTATAGGTACTTTCAGGCAGTGGCGCTCCTTTGGTATCATTTTCAATAATAATTTATGTTGTTATTTATCCAATATTTCATCATACTGTGTAATTGTCTGTTGGTATTATTTTAAATCTACAATCAACTACTACTATCCTTCATGAACCGTTTATGATCACAAATCTTCTGCTACTTATTTTCAATCTTGCTTGCTGTGCCTGTCCCATCTTTGGTATATTCAAAACGGCTTATAAAACCAAGGCTAAGCCACTCTTTACAATCCGAATCTGGGTCTCAAATGTTAAGTTCCAGATGTAGAATCCTTAATCTATCCTTTTATGCTTCTAGCAAGGGGTCTTTTTGTTCATATTGAAAGCATTTTATTCAGTCTTGTCTAGTAAATATTGTAGGGTCGAAGACAATCGGAAAGTTGTTTACTGGTCCATTATGAGGAACCTGAAGGGTCAGATGTCCGTCTGTCTTGTTTATATTGACCATGTCTTGGTGCAAAAGTTACTGGCAATTTAACTCTTCTGAATAGTGACAAGATCAGTAAAAAAATACTTAACCAACATCCAAATTGACGAATTGAATTGAATTGAATTGAAAGTTTTGGTAAGACGGTTAAAAATTATATAGTTTTTACAATTTACCGACATTAAAAAAACACTGGTTCTTAGTTTTTATCTAATAATTCGTAGTAGGTATATAGGTACCTAACATACTAAAACTATTTTAATTCTTCACTGCATTTATTAAAGACTAGCTGTACCCCGTGGTTTCACCCGCATCTCGAGAGACATACTAATTTTAACTAAATATAAACTAGAAACATAGACCTTGTCGCGTAGGACTTACCTCAGACGTGCCGCATATTGCTTTAAAAATTATACTAGTAAATATTCGACGTAGGTCTGCATTTTTCTATGGCTAGTACCCTAATGTTTATGAAATAGGATATTAACAAAAATGTTTTGCTTAGCTAGACTGACCATAGAAACAAAATATTTTCTTTCAGACTAGTGTCGCCTTCAGGTGTCATTTTACAACCAATTGTTCTTCTAAACACGAAACGTCTTATAACACATCATCATCAGAATCAATATCAACTTTGTCCTTATTGAAATAAGGTTCAATTTCCGGTTGGTTGTTTAAGCTTGTATGTGTTATGTTATGGCCCGTCTAGAAATTAGTCATAGGCAAAGATTGCCAGGCAATATTTAAAAATACTACTTATTGTTTGTGTAAAACTATTGTAGAACACAGTAGGTGAATGTTGGAAGAGACGGAGTACAGCTGCGGAGATGTTGGTATTTTTGCTCTTAATATTACATTATTAAGTATCAAAATTCTCAACTTACTTGCATTAGTAGTATTAATCAAAAATAGGAATATCAATTAGTTTGCATAATATACTGTTTTCCACACTGTTTTCGTCAAATTCTCGCTTAAACTAAGATGATATTTCCAAGATAGGTTTGTATCAGATACAAACATATGAATAACTATCGTGTGAGTTTATAGTAGGGCGTAGTACTATCGTAATGTCACACACCCATTGTTCTAGATCGATGGAATTATTTAGACGAGACATCCACTAAATATGTGTAAATTTCTATCAAATTACTAATGATTTGATCATGATTTCCCCACAAGCTTGGAGATTCTGATATACATATTTTTGTTTGATTTATGTACTACTTTAGAATCAAAATCTCTCAGAGAAATAGTGTCGATGTAAATAAAGAATTCTTCTCAAGCCTTCGACAGCCCCAACAACGTGCACTCTCTCCCCACAATACACAAACATAAAACTACTTGCAAGTAAAGTTTATTATTGTTTTTTTTTTCTGTTACAGATTGTATTCAAAACATCGAGGCTGGCCTGCGTCAGTCTGTTCGAGAGTACTGAAGTGGCGTGCCGCAGGGCATCGCGCTAGGTCCAATATACTTTTATTGTTTTATGAAGTGAAGTGATCTGGGATCAGTGTTTTCTGGATGTGTCTCCAAAGGGATGAAGACTATGGTGACAACTTAGATGAAGCGGTAAGTTAGTGCTTTCATATTTTATGGGGTTTCAATAATGTTTGTTTTAGAAAGTTGAGGAGATTTACATAACAGTGTTTCACTTACTTTTAATTATCTTTCTTAACTGTTAGAATTTATCTTCTATCTTTAAACAAGTTTCCTGATAATATTATATGCTTAGCGACAAATACCTTTATCTTAAAAACGATACAAGTTTTGTTTATCTTTCTCTTTAGTAATTTTGGCACCTTTGTTTCATCTAACGTGATAGTTAGCGAGATGTTGCGACTTGAGAAATAACGGGACCCTGTCTAAATAATTTGTTAGTTTTGAACCATATTTGTCTACAATATGGAAAATCCTGCCACATAACTTAGAATTAGCAGGTACTTTAAAACTATGTTTTATTTACATTATTTATAACATTGTCGTTCGACTTCATTCTGCGTGTCGTTATTAAGCAGTGTGTTTTCATTTAAATATTAATTTTTAACTTAATTAATGATTGTACGTCATAAGGTAGAGGACGAACTAAAATTGTCACATTAATCTATGGAAAACATCATATATCTCTATTCATAGCAAATCATATTCTAATTTCGAGATTGATAAAATTTATATCATGTTGTAAAAAAGCAAGGAAAACATTTATTTTAAAGTAGGTATTTTCCATTACTGAAAGCCTTATTAATACATAGGTACTACTTACATAATGCATACATATAAATATGTGTTTATCTTCTATACATATAAATATGGTGAAAAAGCTCATGCAAACTTTCTTCTGACCAACATAATTATTAAGAGTTATATGAATACTTGCATTACTTTCGTAGAATCCTTTCTAGTAACTTTCACGCTAAAACAACTAAATCAATTCAAAAGACAGTTTAAGATCTGAGAAAGGACATAGGCTACATTTTGACCGAGTGCGGGAAGAAGTGCCGTAGGAACGCGGGTAGAATCGCGGACAACAGCTAGTGACGTAATAAAAATAGCAGTAGTTAAGCTTCAGAATGCATATGTTTTTTTTTAATAATAAAATCTAGTTACATATTTTTAATTCAGCAAAATTGATCTGAAAAATGTGTTTTTATCGAGTTTTCTTTATATACCTTTTAATCAATTTCATCGACAAAGGCATCAATTTTAACAAGACTTTCAAAAACATAATTTAAATCTTGATATTCAAGTTTCAAAAGGCCTTTCATAACTTCCTCCAATTTTGCCATGTCATCCAATGAAAGTGCGTATTTTCGATCCAAAACATATTTTGATGTTCCACCCCTCTTAGGGCTTAAAATAATTTTATTTTAATAATACCAATAGCAATTTTATGGAAAAATAAGCTTTAACTTTCATGCATTTTTGACCGATTTTGGCCACTAATGCAAACAATTAAAACTATTAGAATTTATCACACTGTTAGGCTTCTTGTGTATTTACTTACCTAATTATTTTTCATTCTTAATTAATCATCACCATATCTATTTTCGAAAGTTAATTTTACTGTAAGTAATTATACTTATCATAAAATATGAAAAATATTGACGAGGGACGTTACAAAATTTATTTTTACCGACGCAACCAAAAACACCTTATCAAATTCCATTTCTCGACCATTTATAATCTTAGGTACGGAACTCTCAATGTGACACTTATCCACATTTCTGTAAATAACATCTCAATCTCCAAGACCTTCCATATCTTCTTCCTTTCTCCCAACTTTACCCAACCATCTTACCTCACCTTCCTCGCCTTAACCTTGCATATCGATCCTAGTCTCATGTTTGGTCATATTATCTTCACAAGCCACACCTCTGTCCGTTATTTCTAAGTTAAATATTGAATCTACGTCTAATGAGCTTTGCTTGGGATTCCCAGAAATGAATTTAGTCATGAGAACATCTATGTCTGCTGTCTTTGTTGCTTGCTTATTTATTGTAATATTTAATTTGTGTTTTGGTGTTTTATTTCCGACTTTTATATCGTCTTCATCTGCCTCTGTTTGTCTGTCGAGCTTTTACACCATAACTCCTGATCTTATGTAAATGAAATTTGGTACACAGGTAGTCTAAAGCCTAAGAAATAATATAGACTAGTTTTTACCCGGGTGCGGGAAGTAATTCTCTTGGAATGCGGTTTTAACCACGGAGAATAGCTCGCTGATTAAATAACGTGCCGAACTCAAAACAATTTATTTATAGTCATTAAAACCACAAGCGCAGCTAACTTACCTTTATCGATTAACAATAACAATTAAAAAGAAATCCGTTCACCACCCAAGATGTTTATAAAAAACAATTTTAACGAAAGTAAACCTCGATAAAGCGAGAGGAGCGAAAATCTAAACAATACAAGCCCGTATCGATAAATAACCGATCGCTTTCAACGATTATTATAAACAAGAAAATCGATTGGTAACATATAGCGATCGATACAGCCCAATGTTATTTTATAAATATCGCGCGACATTACCTTTATTGAGATTAATTTAATGTTGATTGTCTTTTGTTTTTGGAGGAGAGATTTCATTTTTTATGTAACTGATTGCGTTCCTAAATTAAAAAAAATATTACTGTTCTCATACAAGGAGATCAGCCAGCTGCGCAGGACATATAGTGCAAAATCATTTGCGCAGACACAGGTGCACTCTCTATTCCTTCACTCTCATCTAGAGGTATACTATCTTTACTTTTTATTTGTTTGTACCCTAAAGGCTCCGAAACTACTGAAACGATTTGAAAATATATTTTACTGTTAAAAAGGGGAAAAGGCTCGGATGATGAAGATGAAAGCTACACTCTCCCAGAGTGACATAGGCTATATTTCTCGGTACGGTAGTAGGTAGTTCCTATATCCAATACTTTGGAGTTGTATGACTAGAGTTTATAGATAGATATTTTTAGAGAGAAACAACAAAATACATTTTATTTTCGTAGGTATTGCCTATGGTCAAGATAAAAGGCATTTTATCTTAATATTTATTGTTACAATTTTGTAAGCATATAAACTAGAGATTAAGAATATCAAAGCTTGGTTATTCTTAAGTCAATGTTGGTCAAATCTTCATTCTTTTCTTATCTTTTTGGGACGTGTTCGAGTGATATACTTGGGTGGCATGACTTTTATTTAAAGGATATTATACCTACATACATACACTATTTTAGTATTTAGTCAGATCAAAGTGAAAGACATAAAATAAGAGAAGGCTTTTGATATAACGTCAAAACGCAACTATACCCGGTTATATTGCCTAAAAAGTAAACGATTTACTGCACTAATATTTGAACCCTTCTCAAAATTATTTCAATCATCAAAAGAATGATATCTTCATGAGGGAATGTAGTATCAGAACCCTTATTATGTAACTAAAACCTACCCATGTCTCTTCTGGACTCTGGAGCCCTCACTTCAAAGGCCATTTGTGTAACCCTTTCACCTAATCCTGAATTTTCCTGGGCTGCAACTCTTTCAACGAATTCCACAGTCCCAGTGCAGTATTTCCAACTTAATTTCCATATTGAATTTCTTTTTTTGCAAGAAAACCAGCACAACAAAATAGTATTTCCGATTTTAGTCATTATCTCCACGAGTTGTGGTTATCTGTATTTACAGTACAGCCTATCTCTGGCACAGATAACGCAGGCAAACAAAAACAACTGAACTATCTATAAACTACCTATTTATTATCATGTATGTAGAATATTAATCAGTTTGTCCGAGTGTATGGGCGATTTTCTGCGAGTATATTGCACTACAGGATAACAAAATGGGGGTATGTAATTTACCTTACGCTTTACACTGTCTTCATGTCTTTATTTTCATACAAACATTTGATCTCAGGTGTTTCAATAACTTTTTAATCTTCTTCTTATCAAGTGAGCTGCAGGTTTAATCGCCTAACAAGCTCCGGTTTCAGAGTTTTATTAAATCTGCCTGACAGCCTCTGATATGGAATTGTAACAAACCACTACCAAAGACTTTCAAATCCAGTTGACAACCTCTGACATGGATTTATGAAAACGATGCTCACTAGATTTGTAATTGGTGTCCTTTCAGACACTACAGATTCATTACTACTGGTTATGGCCGATGTTCCTTCTGGAGCCCTTTATGTACGAGGGCCGCGGTAACTCTTTCGAACAATCCCACAGTCACTGCCCAGACATGGGTGTGTCATATAACTATTGACCTGATTCCGAATCACCTTGAGACATTTCTAAAGGTCCGAAACCTTGCTTAAATTAACCTAGGCTACTTGATGACGCAGGTACAAGCATTAACTTAGCGAAATAATGATTTCAAGGAAAGCCGCAGTATATTAGTAGCTTTTTCAATGTGAACGTATGACGTATTTATTTATTAATAGGAGCGTTAAAGAGCTCTTTGTAAGTACATAAAAAAATTAGGTATGTATGTACGTATGTAAATATATAAGTTATTTATGTATGCGTTAAGAAGTTATCAATTTTATTGAGAGGTCAAGGTTTTTTTAAGATCGTTTTGGAACACAGTTTTTCAGTTCGATAGATTATATTTCGACCTAGTTTTTTTTGCATGTAGATAGGTACTTAGGTGTTTTATTTAAATATATTGATAAAGTTTAAGGTAATCTTATCTTGAGAGGTTATTGAATATTATGTAGGTGATGTTTGTGTACATGATGACATATTACATTTATGTCCTATACGTACTTGTAATTTTTGAAGTACTTACACTTGCTTGTATAAGCATTAGCAAAAATTGTGACAGCATCATTGTCACTAATTTATAAGATTATTTTGTCTTGTGTGTTACTATAAAATTGTATAATTACCTACATACTTATAGACAATGGTACTCTGAAGTTTCTTACAAAAATCCTCTTAACTTATATTGTTAGCTTAAATAATCTCTTCTGCATCATTTTAAGTATTTTAAAATATGGTAAGTACCAGAATATTGTTTCTCATTTTGGAAATATATTGTTTCAGACACCAATGGTGCAACTACCTCCAGTGGTAAGTATTTGCTTTACTACTTTACTTCTCCTTCTGTCTTTGTTTGTCCATAAGGCTTACACGTGCGATTTATTTAACTCATCATCATCTGCTTAGCTTTTTAATCCTAGCCATTTACTAGTCTAACCAGATGGCAGGTAAGTAACAAGTATTTTAAGTGATCATATTATGTCTACAGTTTTCTGAATAATAGGTTTCCCCTTGGATAGACCGGTTGTGAGATTTCACGATCCACCTTTCTACGTCTTTCAGAGTTATGAAGGAACTCGCTATATCAAATCTAGATGGATCCACGGTTAAAACCATAGCAGCATGACATTTCAACACGTTACTACCATTTAATTTAGTATTTTCATAGATTTCAAATGTAGTTTCCATACGTTTACGTTTCTACTGGTGCTTACGATAGCAGAGAGACACCTTAGCTAACCTTGCTGATCGGGTGATCTAATAAGAAACCTGAAACCTAAACCGTATCTATGAGCTTGAAAATGATCATAACTAAAACCCAGCAACTCTAGTTTCTATAAGACCTGTATGTAATTACCATATACTAAGAAATAAATGCTATTCTATTCTATTCTATTCGTACATATATCTAAGTTATGCGCATGGACTGAAAAAATACAGTTTCTAAATACAGGATTCGAGGCCCTTCAATGAGGGTTTATTCCAATTGAGACCTTTTGAGATGTTGACGTATTACATGGAGGTTAAGACTAGGGGTGCTACCCTTATTTGCTTATGAGATCTCTTCGTATTTAAATCCTCTTTCAGGCTTCTGTACTTGATAACAATGTCCAAATAATTCGTGGCTATTATCCAAAAGAATGTACCATATAAATAATGTAAACATAGATATACCATACTTAGGTATGTTTATTATTATATCAAAATTGTATATTTTTGCACGCTTTCTTTCCTGGTACGTTCCATTGTTTCGTTTAAAATATTCATACAGGATTATGTTCCTAAAAACGTCATATAAAAATTACCTTTGGAGTCTCACAAAACCTTTACCATTGCAAGCTGTTTCTCACGATATCACCTGCTTCCCAGAGGAACTTGTTCCCAGATGAACATAGCCTTATGATATATAACCTAAGATAGTTACTAATAACAACACAGGTCTTGCATAAGCATTGGTATACAGACAGACAGTCTAGTTTAAGAGCCTTAGAATGGACATAAGCTACATTTTATCTTGTTGTTCCTTCGTAACTCAGAACCGCAAAGTTCAATATATAATCCAGTTATTGACAAGAATACGTATTTTAATCAGCAGAAATCCGTTCTTTTTACATAATTTTATGTCGTATCATCGGACAGTAGCTACCGATTGACAAAATGATAGGTATCAATTAAACTTAATTGTCCAATAAACGTGTTTTTCTTGCGAACACTAAAATCGTTAGAAACGCTTCATCGAGACATTTGGAGTTTGTCCCCATTACATTTAACATTGTAATAAAACGGTTTATTGTCAAATTGTCGTTAGTCATCAGTTGCATTTATTTTAACCCCTTACAACTTTAGGGGATGTTTTTTACTAACCTGCAAGAAAATATTTATTTTTTGTTCTCGATTTCAGTTAAGGTACACAAAATAAACGAACATTTTTCGGGATTTATTTACTTTGAATATTAAAACGCAAAATATTTCAAAAATACGCACGCCCATACGAGTAAGTAGGTTATACAATTATTTTTGCTTGCATAGGTAGCTAAGTCCTCTATGACTTTGAAATAAAGAATAGACTGTCCAAATAATAAAAGACAATGTTTAGGAGTTCTGCTACTTAAACAGCTACTATCGCTGACACCTAAAACCACACCTCTAACTTTTAAACCTGCTTAATACAAAAATTAACGAAATACCTCACAACCTAGCTATACAATTTTAACTCACCGTAGTACAGTTTCCACCACAAAACTGAAACATTACTATAAAGCATAGTAGAACCGTGGTGAAAGGTAGAAAAACTCCAGCTACCCCCCAGTGGGGGTGGTGCCTTAATACCGGATAGTTTGGGCCCCTATAATACGTAAGTATAGAGTTTATTGTCTGGACTAGAGCACGGTTATATTACGATTTCTGCGCCATTAAAGGCTAGACTGAGAGCTCGGGAGAGGAATCTTTACATCACTCATAAGCATTTTTATTACGTGAATCTGGGCCCCATTTATAAGAGCATTTTTAAGGAGTGCCTTTGGGACCAAAATGTGGAGAAATATGTTGTTTATAAAACACATATGACAAAGCAAGAAGGTATTTTTAATGCCTATTGGTCATGACTTAGTCCTGAAGGTCGTCTACCAAGCCTTTTCTCATCTCTGTCTTATTTGAAGCGACTGCTAATCTGACATCCCTAGATAGGCGGGCAACCTGAAACCCAGACTGGTTACCAGACTTTCTGGCTTCTTATTACCCGTAACGACTTAGTAATATTTACTGGAAAAATAGTTTTCGTGTCATAATAATTTTAAGTAATGTGATGGCAGCCTAAAATTAATAAGCAATACCTGCTATAATTATGTAAAATATTTGCAAATTTTTACAATAATATAATAAATAACTTAAATTAAGCCTGTTAATAAAAACTGGAAATTCATATAACCCGTATTATTTCTTGTACTTTTCCTCAAATAGTTTTTAACAAATGATTCGACCAGTTATTTTACGGATCTATATTGGCTTATAATATCTCAAGGTTAAATAATTATTTAATATTAATAATTGTAACAACAATGAATATTCAGAATTTTGCTTAGTGTTATCGATCTGAAGGAAAATAATTGTGTGTACCTGCCAAAATAAAATACGTTGCCTTCTTTAGAAGACGATTCGACCACACTAAACATTTTTGACTTGTAGCTGAAAATTGGTATAAAATAAAATACTTAACTGAAAAATAATAAAAACAAACATAACAGACAGGATTTACAAAATAAAGAAAATCTTACTGAAGCCGAATATTACTACAAAGTTACATTCTAGAAGGAAACCTACGTATATTTTCTAATTTCGTTTTTATTTACCTGTGTATTTTTGTACACACGCGATGTAAATAGAAACACGACAGGAAATAAATTTACAAAGGAACCTACTTACAAATACTAAAGAAATCTCTTCCAGCATAACTGCTAAAATAGAATAGGAATAAACAGATAGGTAGACAGTGTGTAAATAACCACGCATTCACGAAAATAAAGTGTGTAAATATTTTTCTAAGAGAAAATTCCAAAATATTTTCAGCAGACTCCTCTCCTATATGGTGAGGTAGGAGGTCGCTTTACAGTGCGACTGGGCGTCGCTTTTCAGTAGGCGGGGCGAACGCCCACCCGCTCATCAGTCCGTCTGAAAACCAAGCGCTGAAAACTTTTAATTAATTATTTTTTTTACATTCAAACCTTTTTGGTCCTGCGTGTCGAGAATATTGGCGATTGTAGTCTGCAAAATTGATTTTTAGCTTTTTAGGGTTCCGTAGCCAAAATGGCAAAAACGGAACCCTTATAGTTTCGTCATGTCCGTCTGTCCGTCTGTCCGTCTGTCCGTCTGTCACAGCCGATTTACTCGGAAACTATAAGTACTACAGTGATGAAATTTGATGAGAATATGTGTTGTATGAACCGCTACAAAAATATGACACTAAATAGTAAAAAAAAGAATTGGGGGTGGGGCCCCCCATACATGTAACTGAGGGATGAAATTTTTTTTTTCGATGTACATACCCGTGTGGGGTATCAATGGAAAGGTCTTTTAAAATGATATAAAGTTTTCTAAAAAACATTTTTCTTAAAGTGAACGGTTTTTGAGATATCAGCTCTCAAAGTCGTAAAAAGTATGTCCCCCCCCCTCTATTTTTATAACTACGGGGTATAAAATTCTAAAAAAAATAGAGGTGATGCATGCTAATTAACTCTTTCAACGATTTTTGGTTTGATCAAAGTATCTCTTATAGTTTTTGAGATAGGTTGATTTAACTGTAATTTACGGAACCCTTCGTGCACGAGTCCGACTCGCACTTGGCCGGTTTTTTTTTTCGAGTGTTCGAGATTTAAATTTTTGTATTTTTTTTGTTATGTTGGCTCTTGTAAGAGAGTTGTCAATAAAATATTCGACGAAATACGATTGTAATAAAATTAAGATAAGAAGCTTTTTTATAATATTGTTTAATTTGAAAGCAAATTAAAATTAAGACACATCTTCCGTTTTTGTGTTGCTTAAATTATAAATCTTTTTTAGTACCTACATATTTATAATACTAATTCAATTCTTACAGAATCAAAAATATCACAACCATCTCCATTTATTGGAAAACCTTCCACGGTTTTTCATAAAAAAATATTTTTTACGTAAAAATTAACGTCAAGTAAATTTCGAAAGTTTTTCCCTCCAGTCATTAGCAGGCTGTAGAAGGCCCTATAAATAAGGGCTTTTTGAATAATATTTTTTCCCTTTGAATGAATAGTGGGCCACAATCGATATCTATTAAATCATCGGCCAATAAAAATGTCAGTGGCCCATTGCTATATTGACCGCATTTACACCGAAGTTCGTGAGCGAACATTTCTAACATTTATTTTTTACTTACCTCAATTTTAAATTTGTTAGCCACCATTTATTACGACGCTGTTTTTGTAATATTCATGTATGTATTATCATAGAATTTTTTAGATCTAAAAAATATTCCTTATCCACATTTCCGTCAGCTATGGCGTCACACGTCGAAGGTTTTACCGAATTTGCCTATTTTATATTGTGTTCGGAATAGATTAGCTACGAAATTAAAATAGGCTATTACGAATAAAGCAATAAATAATATTATTATTAAAAAAAAGTTCGAGTCGATAAAAATGCTCGCAGTTATTGTTCAGTAACATTTTGACATTCCAATTTATTTCTCAACTACTGGCGATTTAGTGGATCCAAACCCATTATCCAATACCGACAAAAAACTTCACTTTCATACAAAAAAAAGTCTGAACTCACCCGTAATTCCGGAACCTGCTTACATGCATTTGACCTCAATAAATAAACTAAAAAAAATATATTGAAATCATATTACAGAGACCTGTTTTGAAATGTTTTTTATAAACGATTTGACATTACCTAACCTAACTTGATTTGCATAAAATAAACAATTTAGCGCGCGCGCATGCGTCAGCAAAATATAAATAACCATTAATATATACGTCAGAGCAGATAGTAATATTGAAATGACTTGATAAATAAATATTAAAAACATTCCGCAAGTGTAATAAATCAGGAAGCGAATGATTCTGATGAAACTTGTTCAATATCATTTTGTTGTGTAGTTTTTTTTTGTTTAGAAAGCGAAATTATGATTGTTTTTGCTTTTTTTTTATTTAGTTTTTATTGTTTTCAATATCATTTTGTTCTAGTTTGTAGACAACTACATTATGTTATTCTACATAGATAAGATAAAGTCGAATTTATTTGATATACAACGACAACTATGAAAATGACTTTCAAATGCCTACTTGACAAAATTGATATTTTTTTAATTTTTTTTATTTCAAACTTTGCAACAAAACAGCACTTCTTGATCATCGTTACAAGAGGCAACTCCCAAAACGCCCACCGTTTACAACTTCTTAAGTATTTTTGTTGAAAAGAAAAAGCATGGCTCAAAGTCCACACCAAATGTTTTTATATTAATAGTTTTATTTAAACGAAAAAAAATATACTTATTTTTTTAAGTATTTAAACACAGTCGGCATCAACAAAGCATAAACGAACCCATAAATAAAGGATATTAATACCAATTATCAATATCATTAACTGGCACGCGAACTATAGGGAAAAAAATATGCAAACCTGTTTTACTTGATTGTATATGACATTTAAAAAAGAGGCTTTGTTTGTTTAATAGAAACCATGTAGATATGCAAATTATGCGGAACCAGCTAACCTTGTCCGAACGACCAGTTGAGCTAATTTTTGTGGTCACCACACAAATATTTTTGCAAGAAAATTATGTGGGAGAATCTTCCTTGTATAGGTCTAGTTTTTTAAAGACAACATTTTTTAAGTTAGGTTATCTAAAAGTACTAAGGCCCAAATTCATAAATGACATAAACGTCTGTTATTCTTAAAACAACTGTTCACTTTGAAAATTGAACGTATAAAATGATGGTCAACAATTGTTTTAAGAAAACTGATGATTATAATTATACTATACCTGCATTTTAAAACGTGACAATCTAACGACTCGCGCATGGACTAAAGCAAAATACCCACCCGCGTGCTCTGTTGCGTTCGCGCGATTCACTTGCGCGTGTTAACTTACTCCAGCTACATGCACCGTGTAGACGCACCCTAAGCTTCAAAATGAAAGCCTAGAATTGCTAACTACTTGAGTATTTAGATGTTTTTTTAGCTGATTGCCTAATCTCTAGGTATAGAAAGTTGTTTAACAGGAAAAAACCGGCCAAGTGCGAGTCGGACTCGTGCACGAAGGGTTCCGTAAATTACAGTTAAATCAACCTATCTCAAAAACTATAAGAGATACTTTGATCAAACCAAAAATCGTTGAAAGAGTTAATTAGCATGCATCACCTCTATTTTTTTTAGAATTTTATACCCCGTAGTTATAAAAATAGAGGGGGGGGGACATACTTTTTACGACTTTGAGAGCTGATATCTCAAAAACCGTTCACTTTAAGAAAAATGTTTTTTAGAAAACTTTATATCATTTTAAAAGACCTTTCCATTGATACCCCACACGGGTATGTACATCGAAAAAAAAAATTTCATCCCTCAGTTACATGTATGGGGGGCCCCACCCCCAATTCTTTTTTTTACTATTTAGTGTCATATTTTTGTAGCGGTTCATACAACACATATTCCCATCAAATTTCATCACTGTAGTACTTATAGTTTCCGAGTAAATCGGCTGTGACAGACGGACAGACGGACATGACGAAACTATAAGGGTTCCGTTTTTGCCATTTTGGCTACGGAACCCTAAAAAATATTTTAGCAGTATTGGTATAGTACTGTATGAGTAAATATATTTATCTACTAATAATAATATAGACGTCGATAATTTGAGAGTAAAAGAATAAGCACTAGGTTCGGCTGCAGATTCGTCATAAACTTTTAATTTCGAACTGTTTTTTTTTTTTTAACAAAAACATATTTTTTTTAAGTAATTTTTGAGATTCGAATTCATATTGGCAAATATTAATCTCAAATATTTCAAAATAACCTTCGGTGTAAATTATGCCGTACGCATGCGCAGAACTTTCCTATCGGATTATAATTGAAATAAATCCAGCTCAAACTCAGGACTGCCTCGCTGAAAACTGATTACATTCTTATCTTTTACTTTAACAGGATTATCTTAGTTTTCATCACCTGAAACTAAGCTATCTTTCATTCAAATTTTCTTTTACGATTACAAAATCTTTCTCCAAGCTAACCAGGGAAGCCATTTTGGAAAATGGCTGCACCCGTTCCGTTCCTCGCAGAAACAGCCAGCATGGTGTTGCGTCAAAAAATAAACATTTTGCATCGTCAATAACATTCTTGCGCCTCGGCTGCGCGCATGCGTGCGACGCTGTCTCAAGCGACGCGTTCCTGTCAAAAATATGCAAATTAATCTATAAAAATGTGATTCAACACCACTATTATGATTCGAATGCTAGTTCCAAAGTAATAAATTTACTTGTGACGTTCTCGAATCGCTGAAAAATGTTATTAGTGAGCGTTTAGTTTTGACGTGAAGTGTCGCTTCGTCCCTGTCTGTGGCTACGGCGCATGCTCCGCTGTAATGTTTATATTATTTGTATTTGAGCTGTGTATCACGTAAACTATAACTACCACAGGCGTAGCTCCAATACTGTGGGCCAGTGCCCGCCCCACCCCTCTTCGGTAGTTAAATATTTCTTGCTTATTTCGCCCTTGCATTGTTGATGCTGCGGCGTCGCAGACTGTTGTGTATTGTTTAGACGCGCTTTCCAAGCAAATATTTTTTTAAATATAAACAGCTAGTACGTGTAGGGTTTGTTCAGTTATTTTATAGTGTTCAGTGGTTGGTTTTAGTAAATTTTATGAACGATGCATCGCGCTGCACCAGTGTAAATAATTTGCATTTGAAACTGCAATGCACCGGTACTCATGAGTGGTTCTCTTGGTCACTGTTCAGTGTTAGTTTTTTATTGTTTGTTAATTGTTTTTATTTTCTGTTAATTATTTTTGTTGTTGCCGTGAGTGAAATGAGTTTTTGAGGAGATTTTGGCGAGCGCGTAAGTTTTTTCAATTGTGATTCATGGTGGAGGGTCGCGGTTTTAAATATTACTGGCTCAATTTTTATCAGATTTTGTTTTATTAACAATTTAAAAATAGATAAATAAAACAAAATATATTTTTATAAGCCTTTTATATTGTTAACATAAAATAAGTAAAAGATCTGGTTTTCAGTGATCTTAAAATAAGCAAATAAAAAAATGCAAAATATTTTTTTTCGAGAAAAATCATTGCACATTTTCACAAAACATCGTCACACTAATTACAAAGCCAGTAATATTAATTTATTTAAAATCACAAAAATAATTTTGGTTTAAAAATAACAATAAAACTAAAAAAGAATTCAAAATATTCGAACGCAAAACATCGCGAGTCGAGAAAAGTTTGAATTTCCTCTCCGGAACTTATAAGCACGTGGCTCGTCGCTCATGTGCGCCAACAGCCGACCAATCACAGCGTCGCTCATCAGTGGCTCGACCAATAGCGGCCGCCCGCTTTTGAGCGCCTCTTTTGACAGCTGATATGAGACGCGCGAAAATTTACGAAAGTTTTCTTTCGAATTTGGAATGTCATTGCCGAATTGTTTGTTTTTAATCTATGGTTGTGGTTTTTGCGTAAAAAGTTTTTAATACGGAGACTTTTTTATAAGTATGGATGATTTAATATGTAGTTTGTAATATTTTGTGTTTTTAGAGCGAAGTATTTGCTAAGCAGTCTGTAATATTATTAATATATGCAATAAAACCGAGGAGTTTGTTTGTCAAACCAGTGACTTCGATTTCAACATCCGAATGACGTCTTTCGCGTTTCCTGTTTCAATGTTTTTAATAAAATTATTTCGCTCGTAACTTTTATACATAATTAACAATTAGGATGCAATAGAGAGACATAAATTAAATTGAATGTTATTTAAGCGGTCGTTTTGATGCAGCTTTTTAAGTTATATGGAATTTATGCAAATTCAGTCTAGCATATATTTGTCTTTGGATTCCCATAGACAAAAATATACCTTCTTGGTCAAAATTGAAAGTAAAAGGGATCATAGTAAATCCAAAAATCAAAAACAAAAATTCCGCAAAATTAAACTGACCTACCAAAGAATACTTGGTAG
Organism: Helicoverpa armigera; assembly: GCF_030705265.1. Lineage (NCBI taxonomy): Eukaryota > Metazoa > Arthropoda > Insecta > Lepidoptera > Noctuidae > Helicoverpa > Helicoverpa armigera. The sequence continues at coordinate 1,598,489 of NC_087145.1, read as the reverse complement.
TACGCACGTAATTTTACCTTGCTTGTCAAGAAAACCTTGTTAACGACACGCAAAAGCATATAATATTTAAATTACTGACATTTGCAAAAACTAAACTAAGTTGCGGAAGGTCTGAATGTCAGACTTTATCTCTAACTACATATTTATTGATGCAGGCTTTTAACATGATTATATAACTATTTATATTTTAGCTAAACCAGAAATCGCTAACTAATGCATTCGATATTTTATGTCTAACGTGGTTTATTTAAATTTTTAAACTACTGATAATAATGTAGATAAGTTACTACAGGTTCCCATAACTAAATCGATTATCCTGACTTGTATTTTAAATGCGAAATTAACTCTGTTTGTGTCTGTAAGTCTGTCTGGCTTTCACGTCATAGCTACTGAACCGATGTTAATGACCAAGTATCTTATATCTTTTCTATCGTTCGTATCTTTTACCGTAGAAACATAAATAATGTTACTATTTGCACAGTAGGTAGCCCTAATCCTGCAGGAATGTTCGAAAGAGTCACCGTGGTCTTGGTAGCTACACGAAGGGCTCTAGAATGGACAAAGGTGGGTTTTAGTCAGTAAGAGATTGCCACTCCCTTTCGTTGCACTCACAATGTTGATCTTTTAAAATAAGCCCTTAGCACCAGAATAGTACAATATTCACCCAGAGACCACAAAAAAGGCAAGCCAGAGGAGGGGGACCTGTCCCTCGTACTTGCTTACAAATCGTTATCGCTACTCTATTGCACTTTCTTTTCAAAATAATTCAAACAGTAGACTCGACCATGGAAAGTATACCTTGGAGAGCATGACAACCTATGGGTCCTGAATGCTATCTCTTTTCAATCGTGTCGGACTGCTATCCTACCGTGCTGTAAGAGTGAGGAAATAGGCAGTGCACCTAACTGCGCTTGTTAACTAGAATTATGCTTATTCTGTGAAGCTTCTGGTTGATCTCCTCCGAGAGCAGGCATATGGCTTTATGCCGGTCTGGAAAACATTATTATTATACGGATTTAAGCAATGATAATTTCAGCAGAACATCACGTTTAATATCTCTCTGATACCGAATACAGTCTCTTAATCCCAACTTAATAAATGTTTTTCGTTTAAAGTTTATATACTTATATTAGTCAATAGATAAAATACGAATATCTTGTTTATACATAATGCATTATATGTCAAAATTTAAATTATATCAGGATGGAAGACACAATAAAACGGTCATTTGATATTTTTTTCGTGGGATACTTCCTACCAACGAAAAAACTAGCTTTGTGATGCAAAACACTAATATTATACATAATCATAGCAACATTTGAATACTAAATTTTGTTGTGACTTTTGATTTTTGTTTATATTTGTTTTAATTTCCTTGCTAAAGCCGTTTATTTATAATGTACATCCGATTTGATGAATACTTAATAAGGTTTTTGAAATTTAACTGAATTATTTATTAAATTAGAGCAAGTTTTATGTTATATTTTTCTCAATAAAATATGCGAATGACGCGCATTGACGTTTAATATTCATGTATGTTATCTACTTAATATTTTTTGATAAGATTACGAGTTTACGATCACCTGTGTTGCATTATTTAGAGACTAAAATCTTTTTAGATTTATATAGTCACTGTGGGGTTCCGTAGTCTAGACTTGTAGTTCAGTAGTGTCTGTTCGTTTCAGCTCTAGGGGTTGGTTGTAATTTTGGTATGAACTTACATGTCGAAGCCCAGCATCGTTTTGACTTTCATTTTAGTCTGGTTCGTATGCTCGAATGGAGGCCATTTACTCTCAAACGCAGTGTAGGATAGCTGCCTTCGAGGTGGTCAGATGATTTGACATGGCGATAGACGCAGGCTGCTCGAAAGTTGTTAAATATACAAATTACAATAAATTCTCAGGACTAAATCAGCACGCCCCTTATTACGTAGAGTGCAGCCTTGGTTGAAAACTGAATCGTTCTGTTAAGAGAATCCCCTTTTTAGCTTGGACCAATATGATCTAAGGAAAGGGAGTATACTAAAACCTACCGATGTTTCTTCTACAGCCCTTTGTGTACTAAGGCCGCGGTAAGTCTTTCGAACAATACCCTAGCTCTCCAACAGGCTTCAGCCCTAAGGGAAGATGGAGCTCATTATCTTGAATCAAGTCAAAGCTCATTTTTTTTAAAAATTATTTTCATTGATATTTGCAACATTTTTGTTACACGTGTGTCTTTTCATGTCACCGGGTTCAACTTTAGAATAGAAAACAGGTCCCATTATTTTGTAATAAACATTAAGTAGATGAGTACCATTAATTTTTATTATTATTTTTCACAACATTTAGGCGTTCATATCGTTATCTTAGTGTTTTGCTTATATTATCATCATAAAAGACACAGCATCCGTTTGTAACCAATTTTTTCAAAAAAATAATCTTTCGGAAATCAGGTTATAAAATTGATAGTCATTTTGTTGAAAAACTGATTAATTTTAGGGTCATCCAAAATGTACAAAGTCCAAAATTAACGCAGTTTTAAAATATTTTTTCTTTAAATTGATCATTATATAGTTCGCTATAGGTCAGCTCTTAATTAATTACTGCAGTTACCAACACCAAAATTGAATACTCTTATTTTATATATTTTTAACACTAGCTGGTTTCCCGCGGTTTCACGCGCGTCCCGCGGGATCTACTGCCCGTACCGGGATAAAATATAGCCTATGTTATTCGGGGTTAGTCTAGCTTCCCAACAGTGAAAGAATTTTACAAATCGTTTCAGTAACTTCGGAGTCTTTAGGGCACAAATAAAGAATTAAGTAAATGGGTCCTTTTAATATATTAGTATCGATAGATTTGCTAATATTACGATGTCAATGAAATGTTATATTTATATCATTGTGACGGCAGTTTTCCTAATCTTAAATGTCAATAACAAATTCATAATTTTGCAGTAAACGCTTGCTATGACGCAAAAAAATAGGAAGTTGAATACAGTCTAGGTTATAATCGTAAACAGTGACATGTGCGTTTCCTACTTAACTGACGTAGGTAAATAATTTAGAAACGCAATGAATTATGTATCTTTTATATTAAAAACTTATGTTTTTGGCTGTCGGTTCGACAATACTTCCGTTTGTAAGATACTTAGATAGGTTTCGTGGTTTCGGAAGAGAGAACGCTTCACAATACCTGATTAAAAAGGTACGTATTTTACCTCTCTTTACCTCCAGCTTTTCTATCGGATCGGATCTCATCATCAAATGACCCCTCCTGCTGTGGGTTAGCAGCGTGAGGGAGTGACAGACTCTTACTGACTAAAACCCACCATGTTCCTTTTTGAGCCCTTTATGTACCAGGGCTGCGGTAACTCTTTCGAACAATCCCGCAGCCCCGGCTGGCTTTGGCCCTGGGGCTTGCTGACAGTCTTTGAGGAGAGCTTGGAATAACGCTCGCCGAGGACACAGCCCTGATGTCTCCTAGGGGACGTAAGGAAAATGAACCTTACCTGCAGTCTATGATCTCAATCTGTTTAGTCGTTTTATCGTAACGTTGGAAACAAATAGAAAATCGAATTTAAAATATTAGTAAGGATTTTAAATATCAAGTCACATTTACAGCTTTTTTGTTTAATTCAGTTTCACGGTACAAACATAAGTATGAATTTATTGGTCGATTAGTTTCGCTACCGAATGAAGAATAGGAAATAGTTGAACTTTAAACGCTGACTAATTATTAAATCATTATTCATTAACTGTTAACAATTTGTAGTCAAGTAGTACCTGCTAAACCTACATCTTTTCCCAGGTCATTATTTATTTAAATTAGTCTAGACAGGTAGCGTAAAATTTGCATTATAATGATGTAAAATTTTATCTCGATCGATCAGGAATTGTGAACCTTTATCGACTTACACGTGCCAAAGTCCTAGAAAAAAAAAATATACATATAAAAAAAGTCTGAATAGAGGGCGTGCTTCAAAACGTAAACTTTAAAAAATGAATTGGCCATTTTCAAAAAAATATTTCGCTATTTGAATGCTTTTTTCTCTAAATAACGTCGACTATATTTTATTTGGATTCGGAGAAGTAGTTATATCGAAAAATAATCCATAACTCTCAATGCAGAATGACGTGCCTCAACTCCATCTCTGGTCGAAGAACCAGGGAGAGGCCCAAAATGAGATGGACAAATATAGGAAAAAAAACTATAGAATGCCAGGTATCTGGATACTATCAGAGAAAAATAAGAAGTAGATAATGATCCGTCCAAATTATTTTTTCTATTTTCGATAAATATTTTGCTGCGTGAAAACAAGGGCGCCTTTGGTTCACCATCTCTGTGATAGATCATGAAAAATATACACACAATTTCAATTATATCTCAAAGGTGTTGATTTTTTGACATTTCTTGAATATGCAAAAGATAGTTAGTATATTAATATATCAATTAAAACGTCTTTAAACACGATTTTTACATTATTTTATGTTGATCCATATCTAATTTATTATCATAATGACAATTTTTATTATTTTAGTTATTCATGAGATATTTTATGGCACAATTAGTTTATCAATTTTAAATTTTATTTCTTAATAACTGTAGCGTGGAGATTTACAAGCATTTTGGTAGTTCACACTCTGTTTTCGGTACATTAAGTATAAAATAGCGTCTGATTAAAGTTCTAGGTACTTTCAGCATTACTTCCAGTACAGTTAATATAAGCTTATGTTATATAAAATTCGGTGTACATCAAAGGCGGCGCGGTCTCTTTATAGCGGATGGGCGTGCCTCTTTTCAGCGCAGCGCTCCCATTGGTCGGTCGCTCTTTGATGTCGCCGCCGTCACTGTTCAGTGGGGCGGGCGGCCGCTTTTCAGAGGTAAAACTTACAATTTTCAGACAAAGAAGGCTTTTTGTTATTTATTCAATGTTATATTAAAAGAATTTCGTTTGGATTGCTAGATTTAATGAGATATAGATATTTTTTCGAGAATATAACTTTTTTGTTAGGTCTCAGTTAGAAATTAGGGTAGTTTCGTGTTGAAACATAATGATTTTTAACCGCCTTCCCAAAACGAAGGAGTTTCAATACGGATGTTTATAAAAGTATATAAATGTATATTTTTATTATTAAAATCTTTTAACTGAAGCAGGTCTGTAGGAAGACATGTAGTGGCTAGGTAGAAAAATCAGACTTTCTTTAAACAAAGCAATATTTGCCAAAGAACTGACGTTAATTTGTACTGATACATATCTTGTATATATTATGAACAATAAAATAACCATATGTTTGGGTATTTTTAAAAATATTTAATAGAAAACAGAATATTTTTAGCAAATATTAAATATAAACTAGACCAAAAAGTTTAAACATAGTAACATAACCAGCATATTATTGCAGTTAAATTAATTTATTACACACGAATTAACATGAAATCATTAAATTAACTTAAACAATGTTTTGAATGAATACAAAATGTCGCAAGTTTAGAACCTGATCAAAAATTACTACACATGTATAAAAAAATTAAGTATCTACGTTCACACATTCAAATGTATAGAAATTTAGACATTTTAGTTCACTTTTTGGCGGCTAAACTATCGCTTGTGTGTTTTTAAACCGGTAAAAAATTTCGTCAAAAAAATATTTCAACGACAATTTTCACTCATGGTGTTTTTTTTTTTTATAAATACCAAGAAGGTTTTAAGCATTATGCCTACGTGGTTTTCAGATGAGATTGTCTATGTATAACCTATTATAACATGAGAGAAAGAATATTATTAATAAGTGAATTATATACTAATACAAAGTTAAATAATATGACTGATAGTTAGTAAATTAAAGTGTTCGTTAAATTAATAAATTAGGCGTAAAAAGTGCTATAAATAAAAATAATTGGGAAGTTATTGTGAAAGTTTAAGAAAAATTCCGGAGAAATATTTTAAAATGTTGTATGCAGTGCGACAGGTGAGTTAATATACTATTTTTTATGGTACAAATCTTTTTAATTTTTGGACCTTATATTTTGCAATAGATAAGATGTTTTGGTTACGTACTAAGCTAGTAAGTATTTAAATTCGGAAACTAGTTTAATTTCTTACGTAGACAGATGTTTTTTTGCCGTTTCGGAATGCTATATTTTTTTTAGTGTTTTATTTTTAGTAAAAACGTCACACTTTCTAGTATATTTGTTTTGCAAATATGTAGCGGTTGGGCGTGGCTTACCCTTAATTTTGGAATTAATATGTACTGTGTAGATATGTGTTTTTCTTTACCATGGTAGTTTTAGTCATATTTATTGAATACCCCTCCGATTAAGAATGCCTGTTTTTGGTTAATTTAATAATCTATTTATGCGTAGAAATTAATTAGAAATTGAATTTTGACATCAACTCCATATACATTTCTTTTTTGTATGTGTACAAATATTCGTGAATTAAATAAATGTCCAATTTCAAACTCTAATCCCGGATAGATACGTTATGGAAATCCATGGTTACACGAAACGATGCGTAGCCGTGGCGTAGCGTCTCTTGGTCGTAGCAAATCGATCGCGTAGTCGTGGCGTAGGCATCGCGTAGCCCTGACAATTTTAGTATACAAGTCGTGGTAGCCTAGTGGGTAAAGAACCAACCTCTCAAGTATGAGTGTGGGTTCGATTCTAGGTCTGGCAAGTAACAATGCAACTTTTCTAAGTTTGTATGTGGTTTCTAAGTATATCTTGGATACCAATGACTAATTAATGGTGATGGAAAACATCTCGAGGAAACCTGGACTATAAAGTCTGAAATCACCAACCCGCATTGAGCAAGCGTGGCGATTAATGCTCAATCCTTCCCTGTGTGAGAGGAGGCTACAGCCCAGCAGTAGGATGATAAAAGGCTGATGATGGTGATGATACAAATCATATTTAAAAAATTTGGTAGGATGTTGGAGAAGTTAAATATTAAATAACGGCATTTTTTAACTGGTCACATTATACTATAATCTTAATGTACATATTAATGATGATTTTAATTAGTAGGCTGTTATAATAGTTGTAATTTACATATGAATTAGCAAAAACGATATTTTGAATGTTGTAAAAACATTGAAACACGATGAAAACAGACTTTCGGTAGAAATGTTCGAATTTTTTGAGTTCTATTTTCTCGTTTATATTTATTTGTAAATATTTATTGTACATTGTAATGTAAATACTATGCGAATAACCGGGAATTTTTCGATCGTGTAAAAATATCACACACATCGTTTTTTTAATTAAGAATACAAAAAAAAATAAGATATAAGCGGGGGCTTGTGGTGATACGATATTAAAACACTTTCATCAAAATGTGAAAGAGGTCTTACATAAAAGTTAAATGCATTTTGTCTTACTTTCTTAAATTTCTGGGAGTATAAATTTAACTAAATTCAGTTTTGGAAAATGCAAACTGTTTTTTGATCTCATCATATCAGGCAATTGTCTTCCACTGCTGAACGCAGGCCTCCCCCAAGGAACGCCAACCATCCTGGTCTTGAGAAACCCGTCCATCCACTGCCCATGACATATCCCCATATGTTGGTATACGTTACTATTATTTCCAAGAAAACTAAATCTATATTTACCTACACAAAAACGAAACTTAAGACTGAATAAAGGGCCTCGAAAAATTGGTCCTTATCGCTGCCTCCCGGCAGTGTACTCAATAAGCTGGTGGCATTGCCACGTTGAATGGCAATGCTTAAAGTGTGTTTCTGTCAAATAGCATTCAATAAGAATAACGAAGAGGCTATGCATATGTCTAAAATGATAGTCTAAAGATAGAGTGAGCAGTTCGTTTGATGTGAATGTACCTCGTACTATCAGATGATCATCCAAAGAAGTTTAAAATGAAATTAATACTCTTTATCCAGATACACTTTCGTCACAACACACACAAAGAAATGCGCGTACATATGTTTGTTTAAAATGAATGCTACGTTTGACTCAGAGGCAATTGTTTACTTATCAAGTTACTTTGTTTAGTTTTTTTGTGGAAAACACAGGGCGACGACATGAATGCGAGACGGTTGGAAACAATAACAAGCAGGCCGAACGTTGATAAACTGCAAATATAACCTAACAACGCCTAGAAGAAATTACGTGAACACAGGATGTTTAAATTTTTTGCTGTATTTATTTTCTGGTTGGCTTGTTTTTATGCCTCTGATGTGGAGGAATGAGTCATGTTGTGAAGAAGGTTTTGGGCGTGAATGTGGACGGATAAAGTGGAAGAGGGCGACAAAAGAAACGATGGTTGGATTGTGTGAAAGTCAATATGGTGAGAGAGAATGTAACTTGTGAGATGACGGCAGATAGAAGAGTATGGAAGGAGAAAACATGCTGCGCTGAGCCCAAATAAAATTGGGATAAGGGCAGGATGATGATGATGATGGCTGGTTTGTTTTTTTCTCGAGTTGTGGTTGAAAGGGCTTTAATTTTCAGTTGCAGAACTGTTCGATGTTACACCATAGCTAGAAGGGCACGTATAACTCAGTAGGTAGCAGTCGTCGTTACAATTTCACGTCATAGTTTTTTAAGGGCTAAGGTGGCAATAGCCCGATATATAAGGCTCAGGTTCACCGGCAACATAAACGCCAGTTTTCCTAAAACAATTGTTGAGGCCACCCAGTTTAGGAAGCTACAACTTCCAAAACATGATTTAAATCGGTACAGTCATTTCTGAGGTGAATTAAAAAAAAAACTAGATTCCCTATAGGATTAGAAGTTACCTACCCATTACATAAAACTCCGTCAATTGACAATAGCACTTAGTGTGAGCTGTTATATGAACATTTCTTCATTATCACATGCACACACACACACACAACACTATAGGCACAACAAGATACCGAGTGTATTGTCAATATTGAAAATAACTATCACTAAACCTATTCTCAGAGTGTAAAACGTGAAATGATATCACAATTGTTTTAAATGCCGGAGAAATGCGTGAGTTATCTTTATAGGTATTTTTCTGCCTACTTTTGATAATTTTCACAGACCTACACAACAGACCTACAGGCTTTATCATCAGAATTTTTATTTTTCTTATGTAGATTACAGGCCTCTTTCGTGGCCTCTTTTTGTGTTTCGGATGGCACGTTAAACTGTAGGTCCCGGCTGTCATTGAACATCCTTGGCAGTCGTTACGGGTAGTCAGAAGACTGTAAGTTTGACACCAATCTAACCAAGGGGTATTGGGTTGCCCGGGTAACTGGGTTGAGGGGGTCAGATAGGGCAGTCGCTCCTTGTAAAGCACTGGTACTCGGCTACATCCGGTTAGACTGGAAGCCGACTCCAACATAGTTTGGGAAAAAGGCTCGAAGGATGATGAGATTCTCATAAAGAGAATAACGCTTGCTCAAGGCGGTTTGTCGATTTTAGACTTAAAATGCAGGTGTCTTCAAGATGCACTTGGTTTTATGGTTAAAGACACGAAATTTTATGAGTACTTATGTTTGTTACTTTTCAAGCTATAACTGTTAAATGATGATGACTAGGTAGTTATGTAATCATATATGTACAACAGAATTATATAAAGGCTTCTTCTTATCCGTGTACGTATGTACGGTATGTAATTTTCTCAGTAAGCATTTGTAATCAAATAATATATTAATCTCAAATGTAATCTTCTATATATATAAAAATGAAACCCGCTTTCCGTTGTCACAACATAACATGAAAACGGTTTGACCACGGCCTTGACCGATTTGACTGAAAATTAGAGGGGAGGTAACTTAGACCCGGGAGGTTTAAGGATTTGTCACCATCTGGCTACGGGACGCGGGTGAAACCGCGGGCGAAAGCTAGTTCAAAATAAAATTACACCAAATTCACAAACAAAAAATGTTGTTTACTCAATCAAATTCCTAAAACAATAAAAACAACAATTTTACTCATCAAATTTAAAAGGCTACATTTAATTACATAACTTCTTATAATTCTATAAAATTCCTCGAACTTCTGTTTGTCTGTTTGTGTTAAAACACGTAGATAAGAAACACAACCAGTAAGAACGTGATATATTTCATTATTACATAGCATATTTTGTTGTAACATCTCGATAAAATTATGTTTTTGTTTATCGCACGTATTTCATAATTATATCAACATGTTTATCTGTCATCTGATGTGAAATTATAAGCTGAAAGTCACCTTTTGCAAGTAAGAACATACGTTTTATAACAACTTGCTGTTTTGTGCTGTTCCACGTGGATCCTTAGGGAACTATATCCAGGAACAAATATAAATTTCAACATTCCCAAATAATGTGGCTTTCTATTTATATATAAAAAAAACAATATCGATTGTAACCTTTACAGGTTCATATTTACTTCTTTATAACTAGACTGGACTAATCAAATAGAACTGACAAGAAGAACTAGGTAGACCAGTTTCCACCAGCCCACTAGCCTCTCTCGATGAGTAGACTATGTAACTCGGAAAGACTTTCAAATCGGACCAGTGCCTCTAGAGATTATCGCAACATACAACAGCTTTATGTTTTACAGTCAGATTAGGTCAAAAGTATACATGTAGATAAGTCAACCTTTATATTGAACGATCTCACTGCAGGAGTGCAGGGTACCTATATGCCTTTTCTTACACAGAGAAGGTTTGCCCGAATTATAGATGCATAAATTTTCCAATATATAAACATAGCAATTGGCCACTTAAAATAAACAACGCCGTGATTGAAATTAAAATTAAAAATAGGTTATCTATAAGTTAATTAAACTCGTATTATCTACCAGTGAAGCTTATTGTCGCTAGGTTACACCTGCATTTCGGAGATATGTAGTATCAAATTACGGTGAGCAATACCTACATTGTTTCATCTGACCTATTATTAAATAATTTTGAAAGAACATTTTTCTGTCATTGTTTGGCTATTAAAATACTGTCTTATAGATATATCAAAGATTCTTTTTCGCCTTTTCCCAACATACCCCATAGACCAACCGCATGCAAATGTTTTACATTACTCACTTACCCGGGCAAATTGATACATTCAGAAAGATTGACTGTCCGATTTTGACTTCTACTCACAAAAATGAGCTTTCTGAAACACGTTATGTCAAAACGGTCACTCATAATGGCCGCAGCGTTGCTTAACCTCATTCATTCATTTGTTTCAAGAAGAGCTACTGGATCTGTTAACAGGTATTAACCTCATTCATTCATTTGTTTAAAGGATCCAGTACCTCTTACTGGATCTGTTCAGGTAGAAAGCGTTGCCAACTAAGTTCAAAGAATCGTTTGAAAGTTACGAGTGCCTATGAACCTAATATTGCCCGGATTTTACTCAACCGTTGGCAATTCTTCAATTAGCAATTCTTTAGGCCAATTTTCGGAAAAACTATACTTAGTACTTGGCTCTAATATAGCTAGTCTGTCTTTTGGTGTTTCCATCAATAGATGGACAGACGATATCGCCGTGATGTGGGAAGCTGAAGACCAAGCAAAGCGAACTTTGGGGGAGGCCTTTGTCCAACAGTGGACGTCTTTCGGTTTTAACAACAATGTGGCATGGATGATTTGCTTTTTCGATAGATGATTGCCAGCTCTAGTTTAATCTTACTCTTCAAAAATAACTAGTACAGAGTTATGAGTACCAGCCTAGTATTTAGGTACTTTTTATATTTAGAGACCACTTCCTGAGTTCATTGTTCGTGAGCTAATACAATAGCAAAATTAGCCACCCATCCTAGACCGTGTTCTTTCCTATGTGGAGGATGTTTATGAAAAAATTGTATCTTAGTTTACAATATGTGAGGTTTCATGTTTATAATATGGTTAGTTATTTATGATAACAAATCTTACCACGGGCAGTGGTGACCTCATATTGTAAATATGTTTGTTCGCCGATAGGTAACAGGCTTACAATAACATTTTGTGCGACGACCACTAGTTTGGTGAAAACTGTCTCTAGTGTATTATGCTATTGTTCTTCTATTTTGTCATTGTCGTCTATGGTATCATGTATATCAGCTGCAGTATGTAGTTAGCGACTGTTTTAATTGCAGTTTTTTGTTTTAATTGCTTTGATAATGATCGGAAGTTGTCTGGTCACAGGATCGCTATTAGGTAAGATTATATTTTATTGATTTATTTACCCACACATACCAACATGGGACAATCTGGAGATGAAAGTCTGAAATCAGGAGTGGACCGACTTTCCTATAATGACCGTTTTAGAGATTTCCAGTCACGGAGGTCAATTTTTTTTTGGTGGCATAATATCATCAGATGATCCCACCCGCTGTGGTTGCAGCGTGAGGCAGTGTCAGACATTTACTGACTCCATCATATTCCTTTTAAAGCCCTTTATTTACCAGGGCTACGGTATCTCTTTCGCATTTGACCCTGGTATTTCGCAATGACACAATCAAGTATATTGTCATCAAAAGATGATGATATAATGATAGTTTCTTTGCATAACAAGGTGTCAATATTTTTATGGGCATCCACGTGATCTTGATGCCACTTTTCGAGTTAGTTTACCAAGTCCTTGTATGTATATTAGTGCATATTTTCTGCTGATCTTCTATAGTTATTATTGTTGTAAGAACACGTGCATTGCATGACATCAACATGTTACATTGTGTACGCATACTTTAAGCTTTGTGAACTTAGACATGTCCGTTTATGTTTTTTATTTGTGTTCGATTCATATTTTATGTATCATCATGTCATGTGTCATTCTTGTTGTTTTTTCGTATTTCGTTTTTCGTTATAATATTGTTGACATTCTGATTTTTTGTAGTGTTATTTCTTTATCATTGAATTTATTGTCAACTCGTGTCAGCCCTTTTTTATAAGCCTCAGAGCTCCCGCACATTGCAGAATTTTTTTTTCGGCTAATAGTTAGATTGGGTTCATAATTTTCAGTATAGAGTAGAATGGATTGCATTCACGATTACCTACCTTCAAAATAAAATGTCAGCTAACTATATCGGCCGATATTTTGTCTGTTGTGTTCGAAGGCTTAGATAACTATTTTGTTTTTAAAACACTATCATCTTTGCTTTGCTGATCATCCATCCTAAATCCGATCTATCCTATTTCTTTAGTATTATTTTATTTATCAAGTTTTAGAGGTTTTTCTTTGACATTTTTTGCTTCATCCCCATTGATAATATAAGTAACAAATGAAATATATTCATCGTGTTGTCCCCAGGGTCCGGAGTCGGCACTGAATTCAAACCCGGGTGGCGCCGCGAAGCCGCCGCTCATTAACTCATTCGAGCTGGACCGGTGTTTGGACCGGTAAGTTATCATCTGCCTAGCTTTTTCCCAACTATGGAGTAACTAAGTGCTAATGTTTTACATGGAGTGGCTGCATATCTGATTTCCTCATGTAAATTACCTGGGTTATACGATACCCACTGGTAAAATGGGTTGTCAGAATGTTTGGCTACTGACTAGTGATAGCAGAAGCAGTGACATCACAGCCGGAACCCAAAGCCTAACCTGTTTTATGAGGCACCGAGGAACTCTTCATCACGTGTTTGGTCACATAGTGAAACTACCATGGTCCTAACGAATCATGTGAACTTTTGACATCTTAGACAGAATTTCTTCAGCCTCAATTACTCAGCCCATCTTTTTGCGCAAAGATGGCAAATAAAAGACAGTTTGTTGTAAATTCCCTCTGTTTCCAGGGAGGAGTCCGGCAGGTGGGGCGGCGAGGCGGCGCGGCGACGCCGGCGCAGCTCGCCCCCGCGCCGCGCCTCGCCCCCCCGCGATCATGAGCCTCTCGCACTTGCACGGGTCAGTAACTACTTGCAACACAATTCTTCTGTTTCATTCATTACTGTTCTTGGTGTCTTCTGCAGTTCCAGCAGTTTACAGTGTTTTATGTACACAAAAATATAGACTGGCTTCATGACAGATGTTCAAAAATTCATCATACATCGTCTACTAAATAACACTAGTTCAGAATAGACCATGGAGTTACTTGTCGGTTTGTCTCCAGAAGACCTTTGAATTTGAGTTTGAAAAATAGAGTTTGAAATTCTGGTCCTGGTCAAGGGCGGGCGTTTTAGGGGCTGTCTGTTTTTTGTATGTAACTATTACCTACATTTTATAAATGAATCACATTTTTTTATCATCAATGACGTTAACAGGCTTCAGCACCAACATCCCCGCAAGGGTCAGCGCACTCGAGCCCGGCGCCCGTGTCGCCTGCAGGGAGCGCGGGCGCAGCCGGCGGGGCCCGCTCGCCACTGCCCATGGTGGCCCCAGACCTGTTGGCTATGCAGCTGCTAGACCAGCATAAACAGCTCCAGGCGTTGATGAAGCAGCGCTTGTTCCATCAGCATCATATGCAGAAACAGGTAAATGATAAAGAGAGGTATTGAGATTGCTTGAGTGTGTGGATGGACTCAAAGGGGATTACTAAAGAAAAGAAAGACGATGTTAAAGACGATATTGCTGGAAAAGATTTAATTATGTGAGATGACGTTAGATAGACAATATACGCAGCGCCGATCGAAGGATTCTTATTTGGTCAATTTAAGTCACAGTCTTGCCGACATGCCTTATGCCGTCGATCTTCACCACTGCCGCCACAGAATTTCAGATCATTTAAAGAATATTTAAAAGAGTTGAGCAGCAGTTCTTGACGGGTCTCATAGAAATAGCTTTTCATCAACACTGTTTAAAAATGTCACAGGTACCAGAAGAATTGAAATATGGATTTTCGGAGGCTGCTAAGCGTCAGTTGGAGCAGTCGCGGCTGCAAGAACAGATCAATCTCAACATCCTGTCACAATCCCATCTGCCGCCGCCAGACACTTCACCAGGTCAGTACCGTCAACACTTTGATTATTACAAAAATATTTATTTATTTTAATTTATTTAAGTATAATCTTTAATCTTATAATAATCTTTAAGTTTTCCCTATTATTCAGTGTCTGTTTTATTCGTATCTGTGTTTATGTCTCTCTTTGTTTAGTCTTTAACATCTTCTATAATAGCATCAAAGCCATCCATCATAATTTTCACTTCACGAGTAATATATACACTATTGCATATACCCTTACAAAATACAAGACTCTCAAAGTGCTGTTCCATCCAGGTTCCCTGCAGCAACAGCTGGGAGCTCAGCAACAGCAGCTGGTGCAACAGTTGCAAGCGGTGCAACGCCAGTACCTGATGCATGGACCGCTGTCCGTGCCACCGAATGCTCCACCAGGTATGTTGGACACTTCTTTGTAATCTTCAACTGTTGTATTATTGGTAAAAATATCTATACCAGAACCAGGATATCGGAACGGTCCTGGTGGCCTTGTGGGAACTAACCTCAAAAGAATAAGGGGGTGGGTTCGATTCCAGGTCAGGCAAGTATCAATGCAACTTTTCTAAGTTTGTATGTATTTCTAAGTATATCTTAGACACCAATGGCTGATAAAAATGTGAAGGAAAACATCTTGAGGAAACCTGGACTATAAAGTCTGAAACCCGCATTGAGCAAGCGTGGTGATCAATGCTCATCAATCAATCCATCAATCCTTCTCCGTGTGAGAGGAGGCCTGTGCCCAGCAGTGGGACGATAAAAAGACTGTAACTGTATCAGATAACGTTTGTTTCCAAAGCTTCAGCTTCGGCTTATAATATCTCTTCATAACTAAAATATTTAAGATTGTAACTGTATTATGATTAGTCACAAGAAAACGATAAGCCGTGAGTTTGCATTTTTGCGTGA
Source organism: Helicoverpa armigera (assembly GCF_030705265.1). Taxonomy (NCBI): domain Eukaryota; kingdom Metazoa; phylum Arthropoda; class Insecta; order Lepidoptera; family Noctuidae; genus Helicoverpa; species Helicoverpa armigera. The sequence goes on along the minus strand of NC_087145.1, from coordinate 1,582,769 downwards.
GCTATTTATGACAAGAAAAAATATGCCAATAATGACATTACATAGTTTTTATAGCTTTTCATGATAATAAGTTGTAAAGTTGTTGTAGGTTCTTGCTTTTCTTTATTGGTTAAATGATTATATGATTAATATGTAATATGATTTGTTCCACAAGGTTTGATGCTATGGGGCAGTGAGATGGAGGAGCATCCTCTGTTCGGGCGCGGCGTCTGCAAGTGGCCCGGCTGTGACGCCCTCGCTGAAGATTATCAGGCATTCCTCAAGTGAGTGAACCAACCCTTTTGTTTTTATTTATGTTTTTTCAATATTATCACTTAGATATCTTATGTATTGGGGATCAAACCAGTTCCCTGAGTAACATGACAAAGCTTGGTAAGCCAGGATCAGGCGTTTTATTTCGGATTATCAGCAAGGACGCCAATGACTGATTGCCTTGGGAAGAAATACCGAAACAAAGTCCAAGAATCACTCCTGTGCTCACTTGACCTGGCTTTTTATCTAAATCAGAAATTGGTCATAAACTAAACATTTATGTTATTAATCAGGACTTGAACGCAACCAGGTTACCAGAGTTACCCGTTGGTAGGACAGGGTCAGGTTTCTTGCCTGACCATCTATAACTTCTGCCAACGATTGCATTAAGAAGAATCACAAGAACAAACTCAATTGGATGCACAATGGAGGTTCTGTGATCGTTCAACCTGCCTTTCAATCACCAGCTGTAATTACTCATATGCTTCCCTAGGCACCTGGAAGCAGCTCACACACTAGACGACAGATCAGCGGCACAAGCTCGGGTGCAGATGCAAGTAGTGGCTCAGTTGGAGCTTCAGCTGCGGCGCGAGCGTGATCGCCTCGCCGCCATGATGCGTCACCTGCATGCTGCGAGGGACACTACGCATCATACGCCTAAGCATCCGCATGGTTTGTGTATACACCTAGTAATAGATGGATTTTCAGCTATATTTTCTATGTTTTGATGAGCCAAATCGAAAGGCTTGCGACTCTCAGGAGGGATCAGGTGAAGGACTTAGACTTTTACGTGTTCCTTATGGAAAGGAGAGGTCTTAATTGTTAAGAAAACTGTCAGCTATATCATGACAATTTGCACAACCAGCAACCTGTAATATGCTATTTAAGTTGTCGTCTTCATTGCTGAAGCAGTGTTTATCTTGAGAGGCTTCTTCTCTATACTGTTATAGATTGTTTGATACTTTTGTACCATAATCAAGAAGCAGTTTTATTCGCAGTTTAGTTGTTACTAGATGACATTATTTTTACTAACGAAACACAAATTATCATAGATTGGAGTCTAACCTAAGTTAATGTTCAACGGTTTCTTAATGGAATAGATTTTTCAGGTGGTGCATCTGAAGGAGCATCTCCCGGGCCGGTTCGGCGCCGTGTCTCCGATAAATCTGGCGTCGCCATTGCTGGAGGTAACTATCTTCCACAATTAACATTGACTTTTACGCACACACAATAATTTTGTGCGACCGATCCATAAAAACTTTAAAACATAATGGGATAGTTTTGATTTATTTTCAGACTTTAGAGTTACGCTATAACTATAATTTCTGTCTTAAAGGTCTTCCGTATATGCTCGAAAGAGCTGGATTAGATGTGCAACAAGGTAATGTTAAATAGAGAATATAGAAAAAAAAACGCTTCTTTACTGTTAAGTACTGTAGTATGAATCTTTCGCAATTTAGTGGGTATAGTATATGTATTTATGTTAGTAAGAGTACATTATTTATTAATATGTAAATTATGTATGTATTTCAGAGATCCAACGTAACCGGGAGTTTTACAAATCAGCTGACGTGCGACCGCCATTCACATATGCATCGCTTATTCGACAGGTTTGTACTTTCAAAAGCTTTCGACTAAGTCAACATCAGTTCATGCTAAACTAATAATACATGAATGTTATTATAATAAGGAACTATTTTTAAACTGTTACTAAAACGCTGTCGTTTTTTAGTAAAACTTACATTTGGGTAACATTTTGAAAGAAAGCTATGAACAAAAATTGGGTGTCCCACAGGGGCGTTTATTATTATCCCACAGGGGTCCAAAAATTTTACAAATGTTTTGATAGGATATGCCATCTTCAGGGACCCATGCTATGAAAATCATTTAATATAAGCAACCTATAACTTAAATAAATGCCGTGTAGAAATACATATACGCGCAGAAATGGATTGTTTTAGGTTAATAGTGAGAGCAAGAAAGCAACACATCAAATGTGGAAATTAATCAGTAAAAAGTTTTTGCACGAGTTCAGTATAGAAATACTCCATAGAAAATATATTAAGCATACATTTATCACATTCCAGGCTATAATAGAATCTCCAGACAAGCAGCTGACCCTGAACGAGATCTACAACTGGTTCCAGAGCACATTCTGCTACTTCAGACGTAACGCAGCCACTTGGAAGGTATGTTCTGACCTTTAAACATTTCTTACCACTTACAAGAAAAAATATTGTCAATCAAAATATTAAAGTACAAAAAATAAGTAGTACAGAAAATATTGTTATTATTAAAAATTTTGAAGACTAAAGAAAATCTATACATATAATAAATCTGTAGAAAAGTAATTTTTGTACATTGAAGAAATTGGCAAAAAAAATAGCCAGCATGTTAAAGGATAACTAACAGAACCCATTTCCATCATTTTTGTCATTTTTGTCTGTTTGTCTGTTTGTTTGTTCTGGATTCACGTAAAATCTACGAATTCAATGCAGACAATGCTTATATACAAAAATTCTACGTAACTTGGGGTATTACTTAGTTTTTGTTTCATCGAAATCGATTCACTCTATCAAAAGATATGATTAATTTTGTGAATTCAAGATGTAAAATATTACGACACGCAATCTGTTTGTCAAAACTGTACATTTGAATGTTGTACTTATATTAGTTGATCGGCCTATTATTAACCTTTACACAGAAAATCACACCTTCATAAGTAACTTCGGAAGAAAAAAAAAATATGAAAATTGTGTTTAGCCAAGGTTAAAGTAGCTCCATCTGTGGTAATCTGTGTTAAATAAAATACATAAAATTTGTCAAAGGAGCGAGGTGGTAAATGACAATAAATTACCATACATTCTTTATAGAGGATTATTATTTCAACAGATGGAGTTGTGTATTTCCGTAATTCACCATATTTTAACACGTAGTGTAATTTTTCGATAGACATTTCAATAGTGTTTGTCAGTTTGCCGTGCCACATTAAAATCCAAATATAATTATTACCTTGATGAAAGGAAAATAATAGTTCTCAGCCAAATTTAAAACGGTGCCATCTAAATTATTTTTTGAACATTATGTCAAAAATGGTGACTTTAGTATAACAATTAATTATCATTTAAAGTTACAGATGGAGTTTATATCAGGATGTTTTCATAAACATAGTTTAGCTTATCTTCCACTAATGTGGTGGCCTTAAAACAAATTACTTTGAGTGAGTAGTATTAAGTAGACCTTCATTATTTTTTCTGATGCAAAATATGTAAACTTAATCCTAGAAGAAAGGAGGATCTGTCTCTCGCAAGCGCTGCTAAGCGTGAGGTAGGTAGGTAATGTAGGATTCTGTAGCTTTAAGAACAAGCCCAGATACAAAGAGCAGATAAGAAATGGGAGCTTTTTCGATTTAATACCATCATCATCATCATCATCAGCCTATCGCAGTCCACTGCTGGACATAGGCCTCTCCAAGTGCACGCCACTGAGTACCATTTAATACCATACACACGTAAAATGCTTTATGCGTCTGAAAACGTACAAATTGCGCGTCGCATTCCAGAGACATGCTTACTTTCAACTTCTGATCACAAATACACTGGTCACGATTACGAACAGTCTCAGTAAGACCCGAGCCAAGTCTAAAAAAACACCTTTTATATAAAACTACGTTTGATGTCATTCAATCGCAAAGACAGAATTGTTTTCTGTTGCAAATCCTATCCACCTGTATCCTATCCTAATCCAGCATGCATTGCAGGTGTGCATTGCACAAAAACCAATGGTATCCTATTCGAGAAGTCAAAAGAGTCGACCTGCCAACTTCAGCTTTTGCGCTAAGCAAGTGTTCTTAATAGTACCATCAGAATTACATTCATCGTTGAATGAGGTGAATAAATTTTCAGAAACCACAATAACAGTAGGAGCCAAAGCATATGATCGCTTGGTAGAGCTCTGATTGGCCCCAGGTGACCAAGTCAGGTCTGATTTAATCGTTCATCAGATCTTTGAAAGTGTTTCGGTGGATACTTACTGTCGTCCTGTGTGACACATAATATGGTATATAAAAGTCCTCCGCAAGAGCGAAATTTTCCCCGTGTGCGGTAGTGACGCACAGTATACAACATTATGTTTCTTTCGATTTGCTGGCTCCACCAAGAAATGACAAATTGCAAGCGTACATTTTGAAAATCTTGGCAAAACTGCAGGTTTCAAGTACGAACACATGAAGTGGACTCTCACAGATACGTACATTTTGCCTATTCGTGAACTAATGCAAACATTTCCGTGGAGTCCCGGCTTAGGCCTCCCCCACATTAGGCGTGCGCGATCCTCGGGCGTGTGAGTAGCGCGGGCGTCGCGAGCACGCGTTGCTCTCCTTGACGTTTAACTGCTAAGGCGTTTAGCGGGCGGCGGGGATAGCGGGCGAAGGGGCAAGAACGCAACTCGAGCGCCGCGTGCTCGCCGCGAGCGCGTCGCTTGCACTCTTCACACATGCCGCAGGGCAGCAAAACGCGACGTTCATGCAGCGTGCTCGCGACGCCCGAGGATCGCGCACGCCTAATGTGGGGTCAGCCTTACCATAGTGAGTAAGTGCACAGAAAATCCCCGTCGTACAAGTGTTTCTCCCCAGTAGTGAAACTATCCTACCCTATGCGCCTGCTGATGATGATGACTCATTTTATCATCCATCCAGCTATTCCCCAACTATGTTGGTGTTGGCTTCCAGTCACCGAATCTGTTTGAGTACCAATATTTTGCTTGGAGCGACTACCTATCTAGCTACCTTCAATCCAGTCAACTACGCAAGACGATATCCATGGTGAAACTGACAGACTTTCTGGCTTCTGATTAGTCGCAGCAGCTGCAGAAAATGTGCAAATGACAGCTTTGTCAGACTCAAAGCATATAGACATAGATTATAACTGTTTCCTGTGAAAATTACTTAGGGGAGACTGGGGCTGGTAGTGACAGGGGTAGGTTGTTACAGTGGCAACGGTGGCGAAACAGAGAACGCTATACTGACGTCAGAAAGAGACAAATACTCCCGCCGCGACCGGCTACTACACCGCAAGAGCCAGTGGCGCTAACGTGTTTATGTGAGGAGCACGCGCGTGCTGCCATTAAAATCGCAGGTAAGTAAAATTTTGAATTTTTAGTAATTTTGGTCTAAAACCGATGTTCTATACAAATGGAGATGTCTCTGTCGTGTTATTTACGCACTAATTCTTTTGTTTTGTGATGAATCTACGATTTTACAACTATAGTATGTTTCGTTTTCGCTACATAACCTTAAATGCGCAGTTTTGGTGTCGGGGCTAAAGTGACATTTGCTCGGGGTAGGTTGTGATTTGTCACAACCTGCCCCATAGTATTTTGTTGACTGATATATTTTGTGCTACATAATATAATGTTTTTTTATAGGATGAGGACGTATAAAAGAAAATCTGAGCGTGGCAACATATCTAAAGATGTATACGAACAAGCAGCAGTTATTTTAGAGGAGGATAAAACTAAAAAAGTTCGCGGAAATCAGCTGTTTTAACAGACACTCCCGAAAAAACTGCGTTGGCGCTGGAACAGAGTAAGAAGAAGGAAAATAAACCTAAAAGTGGAAAGTCTACCAAAGGGCAAAAAACAGGAAAGAAAAATGACCAAGGAAATACCAGTAAAGGAAAGAAAATAAAGGAACAGGAAAGCTTTCTGTACAGAGAAAGGTATTACACGAAAGTGATGAAGAAAGCGAAGAAGACGGTTATTTTGTCTGATTTGTTGTGATCCTTTGATCCAAAAATCTGGTGAGGAATGGGTAGAATGTGTTGTTTGTAAGAATTGGTCACATGTGAAATGTGTTAGGGTAATATTGTACATTATGTATGTTTGAATTGTGAAAGTGACTGTTCAGACTACAGTGACTGAACTCTGATCTGTTAAGTTTTTCTTTAAGAATCTGATTTTTTTAAGAAAGGTTAATTTTGGTATTTTTATTAATGAGTCATAATACTATTCGTTTTGTTTATTTATACTTATGTTTTGTTAAATACAGAAGTTTATAAGTTTATAGGTCAGAAATTATTCATAAATATTATTTTCACGAGGTGTAAAACCAAAAAAAAAATTGATTTAAATTTTAGAATATAACATGTTTTTGTGTCCACGAGGAATAAGACTGCTTTAAGCATTATTACTATTGTCATTTAAATTAAGTAAGAACTTAATTGTGATAATTATTTCTAATAAAAACTCTTGTAATACGCTTGTGTTTTGTTGTAACTACTTACCCCTTGTAGTGTCACAACCAGCCCCCAAGGCGGGGTTGAAAGTGACACGTCTCTTTTTTTAGAATTCATTGATTTGTGTCGTTTCTATTTATCTCTTACATAAAATTCATTTTAAATTAAAATCTTGAATAGTTACTTAATCAAACAAACCTGTATTCAAGTAAAACAATCAAATCAATAAAAAATTATAACACTTTGAAATAAAAATGTCACAACCGGCCCCAGTCTCCCCTACGCACCATACGTAATAATTTTCCAAATTGGCTGACTAGATCCAGAGATATTCACAACGTCACAAACTTTACTTCTTTTGTTTAGATAAATGGTCACTTCCACAACACAACCTTGATCAATGAATCTATGCGACTGCTAAGTGCTAATCCTAATTATACTGTCACGTGAAAGAATGCACCTACGGGATAAGTAATATTTTGACTATTCTATATTGCCCACGCAGACGAAGTTGCGGGCAACAGCTAGTTAGAAAATAAATGTGTAGATTTTAGATATACAACTAATATTTTCTTTTTGAACGATATACTGTTTGAAATGCAAAGAGACAAGGTAAATGTCGTTTATTTATGTTTATTCGTATTTTATATTTTTGATGTCAATTTTCAATTGGACAATAAATTTTTCAGTCGATTTCAGTGATATCGTCGATTTCAGTGATATCGTTCCTCTTGAAGATTGACCATCAACAATCTATGATAAGCCTTTAGATGTATTCTATCATATGACTAAGATATTTCAGTAACTGTAACTATATAAATGTTTGTGTACAACGACGATGCGCTATGGTATTCATCCCAAAATTACTATCTACGAGTCAGCTTCTGTTAAGCTAAGTTTACACTAAGAAAAACCATGAAGATAAAATTTGCATTCGGAACAGTGGCCAAATTAACAGCCTTACAAAGGGAGATCGAAATAGACATCGTAAGTCATATTGATAGCCCTCGAAAACTAGATCAAGATAGATGCTGCCTTGACTTAATCTAAACTTAGCTGAACACAGAAGACTCTTCTGACGTATCAAGTATAGTTGACCAATACAAAGCTTGCATAGCGCATCGTCAAACAAGTAAAGACGCAAATAAAGACGCGTTGAGTGGCGACACAGAACGCAGTTCGTCACAACCTGTCGCTGCACAAATGCTTCATGCGAGTGGAGAACGTGAAGGGCGCCGTGTGGACGGTGGACGAGGTGGAGTTCTACAAGCGCCGCCCGCAGCGCGCCGCGCACGCGCATCCGCCGCCGCTGCACGCCGGGTACTGCCCGCGATCAATAGCCCCACACCACACTATACAAATTACACTTACCAATTTTACAATAACACTTTTTTTGAAACTTTACACTTTTGCAGAAATTTTACATTACAAAAAATGTTGCAAGTTGACACTTTTACAATTTACTCGTTGACACCTATACATAAAACACTTTACATGGTTTTACATAATCTACAGTTGAGCATGAAATTCTTCCAATTCTTCTAACAATTTTACATTTCACTACATTCATACAACATTAACAGAAAATACTTCTCAATATACTTTCTATTGAATTTACAATCACTACTCCAGCCATAAAGACCTATTCTGTCAAATATACTTCTTTCACGGTTAACACTATTGCTTCACTAACACTTACATAATAATTACTAACACTTACACTATACAATTTACTTCATACTATATTTTTTTTAACTTGACATGCCCGACAATCAATGTTACTATACAGAAATTACTTTACAATTTACACTTTTACAAAGTTTACAAAACAATTTTATACTCTCACTGCACATACATATCTGAAAAATATAACAATATCTGACTTACACGAACCTTTTTATTGAACAAAATATACAATTGCTATTATTGCAACTTTACACAAATAAACTCTAATATTTTGAAAACCAGTTTACACTAAAACTCAACAAACTTAACACAATCTACAAAAAATATTGACTTCGAATTTCTTACAAAGTAACACAAAAACTGGACACACAAAGAAAACTTATAACAAATTACACTCGACATAGACACAATACAGATTTGTCACTAAACTCTATAAACAATTTGAACAAGCAAATCATTAAAACCGATATTTATTATTTGTGTATTGTATTTTCTATGGGCCCTAGTTGCCTGAATTAAAGGAATAAATAAATAAATAAAAAAATTATAAACGTTTCACATTAGCTGAAAATATTTTACTTGACTATATGACTTCTACTTCAGAAATAAATGATCCTATCTATCTTAACTTTTGAAGTAAACAGTTGAACGAAATGGCTGATATACTAACAAATTATCAGATAGTTCTTTGAAAATGTAACAATCTTAAGAACCATTAAAAAAATTTAACATCTTATGTAAATGTTACCTTCATTGTAACTTGATTCAATTCCATTCTTTTTGGTACAATAATACACTTCACCCTAACATACACTACACAGTTTTCGGTACATTTTAATCTTCTCTTAAATATTTTCTATCTAACCTAGCGGTGTATCTAACTCTTATTGTGTAAATAAACGTTTTCATCTCGTTTCAGATTTGAATCTGTAATTATTTGTGTAGTGAGCTCTGATCATTGTAAGTGGCATTATAACGCGCTAGTTATAACGTCACCAATTTGTAAGGTCATGTATTTTTCTGTATTTAGGATTTTTGTGTGTGTACGTGGGTTTCGGCACAACGGTGAATAACGTTTTCTCGCTTGCCTATTAACCTCCCATCCTAAACCTTCCTTCAGGGTTTCCGGGGCTTCATATCCTGCATGGTACGGTGTTCCATTCCACGACGATCTGATTGTGCTTTCATTGTCTGTTTTGGATTTTTAAAATTAGATTCATAACAATGAAAGCACAAGCATTAATTAAGAGACTTGGAGATTTTTGAATGACTGTGATAGTTATTAAACGGCGATGCAATTATAGAACGCTATCCGGACCAACCTGTCACTGCACAAATGTTTCGTGCGGTACGAGGATGACTTCGGCTCTTTCTGGATGGTGGACGACGCTGAATTCGTGAAGAGACGGCACCTGAGTCGAGGCCGGCCGCGGAAGTATGAGCCGGCAGCCGGCCCGCCCGGCCACAACCCGCCACAGTAAGGGCGCCGCGATACACACGCGACCGTCCAACGAATCTACTTAGTTACGCTTTCGAGATGTCTGTAACTGGCTACAGTAAACACCTGTCACTGAATCTTACAATCAATCAGTACATTTAGAACCATTTGTTTTAATATATTACCCTTAAAAGCCAATTACGAACATCAGCACAACAAAAGTGGACTAAGAACAAAAATGATATTTAGATGTCATAAGATATTTTCATTAGCTAAATCTGACGAAATGTCGACGTATTTGGTTTCTTAAAACGATAAATGTTACAAAATGCGATCTTTTTACAAAACGTGAGTCGTTGGACGATCGCGTCCAAATAGCGTTAATGTATGTGAGAAAATTAAAACCGAGAATTATCGTGATATTAGTTTTACGAGAGATAATCCTCGGTAAACACACTAGATTTGATGTTTCTGACCATTATTGTAAAGTGTTTCACCGTGTAAGCTTAGATTAATTCAACATGTCATGTTAGTCTGTAACTAGACACGTGTTTATAATAGCGGATTATGAACACTGTGTGTGCTTCTGTTTTTGACAACAAACCTTTTAAAATATCACTTATTTTTCAATAAAATATTTCTGCAGATAATATCATCTATATATACCTACAAAAATATAAGCACACACAAGTATTATAGACTCCTAGAGTGCGAAGCTATAGCCGATTGTTTTGCAATAGTTTTTAACATCACATTAAAGCAAATAACTTGTTTAATAAATTAGCTTAAATCATAATTTTGCTAATGTAATTACATGGAATATTTTTGATTTACATTTGACGAAACTCCGGAGCTATATCGATGATTATAAACGATGTTTATTTTTACAAAGACTTGCATGTATTGCATCTAATACGAATTATTGTAAAGGATCGTCGTTGGATACCCAAGTAAGATTAAATATTACATTTTAATCTTTTACTATTCCCAATCTTTAACATTTGTGCATGACTTCCCCAGGTAAGTGTTACGCTTCCGCTTTGCCTGTGCATTTTTGTCGCATGATAATTAAGATTTTTTCTATTTTTATCTCAATAAGCTTGCCTTTTTTCCATTTTTCTATTTTTATATTCTATTTATCTTTCTCTATCATACATACATTCACACACTCACTGAAACACTTTTCATATAAATTGGACTTTAATTCAAAATTATACACTCCACAAAATAAACACAAGACAGAAATCACTTAAATTAGTATTAAAATGGTTATAAGTTATTTTGGAAGAGGTCTGAAATGGCCGGGGTATGATTTTTTATTAATTTTCTTTCCATTGAAGATCAGTTCCAATAAATGAAATTAATCATTAGAGCTAAAAAAATATTAAAAAGCAGTAATTAATTTTGAAAATATTGTTTTATGATTTGCAAGTTCTACAACAGTGAATATTCTGACAGGTTCATGGGAGCTCAGAGTCCTCCAATGATGACCAGTCCCCACGGGTATAGCGAAGCCCTCAAAAGAAACCTGCAGGTATGGTACAATGTATGTGACCTAATTTAAACTAACATAATTCTTAAAGTAGCCAATATTTGAACTAATATTAATCACTGACATGAAAATAAATATAGAGGAAGAGGATGGCCAAAGTAGTGATGGAGAAAATTTACCACTGAATAAATCGAAGAATATGAAATTCGTACAATCCTCCAATACGCAACTTTGCCGTACAAAGTAATTTCTTACTTTCATCTACTTACTTGCTAGGAATTTCACGTTAAGACAAGTCGTTTTTAGTTTCCAGAAATCAACAATTATTTGGTATTTTTGTATAATCATGAGTGTATTTGTTGCTTTCAGGGCATGATGGAAGATTGTAACCTGTCATACATGTCTGGAGAAGACCATATGATGCAGTCAGAGGACTATCCATCCTCACATGATGATTACAGGTAATATTTTGAGTTTTAATTTTGAGAATTAATGGTAATATATTTTGAGTTTACCTAAAATTCCATCTAGCAACCGCCTATGCGACATTGATAAATATCTTTAGATGTATAAATAAATTTATTATTTACAAATAGCTTTTTACAATAACTTAATAATAAATATATATACAACATACAACTATTACCTAATATATACACTTACTATAAATAAAAATATAAATAAATGGTTATTTCTTGCAGAAGATACATCTTCTTGATGTGAACATTTGCCTTTTAACCCTTTCTAAAACGAAAACCTTCAAATCTCTACTTAAATATTCAAAAGAATGATTAATCCCTTTATTTATAAGCATAACTACATGATATTCTGAAATTTATTTATAATATGACATCTTTATTTACGACATTATCTTCCACAGCCGGCCACCGTTGCTGAATGGCTACGGCAGCAGCAGCTCGTCCCACGACGTAAAGGCCGAGGACTTGACCAGCGAGGCTCAGGATGTCAAGCCTAACATCTATGCGCTCAAGAACGAGATGCAGGCATCTGATTATTCTAACAAAGGTACCTATGGTTAGAGTATTTTCTAGTTGTTTTTTATTAGTAGTCTTCTTCTTTTCGAGTGAGGTTTTATTAGCTAACGAGCCCTGGTGTAACATACTAAAATCCACTAGACGGCCTCTGAGAATTCAGGTTCACTAATATCAAACTGTCATAAATACACTTGTAAGCATCGTCTATAAGCTAATTTTCTTTGTATACGTCCTTAAGATGTAAAGCCTAAAATAAAAAAAAGTTAATTTGGTTTGATACTATTTTAATTTCCTCAGACAAGACATTCAGTAATTTTTAGAATTTAGACGCAGGAAAAGCTGTGATTTATTTATACTGCATGCTATATTTATGATAATTTATTTTACCGTTATTTTAATAGCTCTCTTTCCTGTAGACTACTCGAACTCGAACAAGGAGTCATCTAGCAACCGTTCTGGAGAGACCAGTCCTTACGACGACTACCCTCGCCCCGAGGACCGGTACCGTCCCTCGATGTCCCACATCAAGGACGAAGCTGAGAACTTGTCCCTCAACGAACAGAGATCTGACAAATAAGATACCTTCTGCGTACAAGTGTCAAGAAGTTTCGCACACAAGTGTAAACGTGTAAAAGTGTTTGTGCATAAGTGTAAATTTACACTAATTTACACTAACACTCCAGTGTCTGGCGTTTATTATCACAGTATATAATACTATATTAATTACGGGTGTAGATCTATTTCAAGTTATTAGAAATGGTGTTCTAGAAAGTGTAATGTGTTCACTGTTGGAAGTTTTTATAATAAAAAAAAATGGACGATCTCGAAATGAGGAATTGTAAGTTAGAGTTAACCAAATATTTTTTTTCTTTTATTTTTAATTGACCCGGTTTTAACGGGGTTTTGAAGTATTATAGGTTTTACGTTTTTTTTTATTTTAGTTTTCCCTTAGGTTTGGTAGCTGAGGTAGTTATACTTGTTAGAAATATTTATAGCGTGTAAGTGTTAGGAAGATTTTAGATGGAACGGATTGCGCAAATAATCATTGAATTCAACGATAAATAACCTTAAAAGGTCCATATCAATATTTGAATAAAAAATATTTAATCATTATTTGTAATATACAAGTAATAAGAACAATAAGTAGTGACTATTGGTATGTTAAAGTAAGCTTAAATATACGCCAAGCGTTTCAGTTGTTTCAACATTTTGTGCCCAGGATACACGAAAGATCTCAGAACATTACATTTATTTCCAAAAAATAAGAGAAAATACATAGTCCGCTTTATTTTTTTTACATATTTTTTGTGATTATCGATCTGATGTAAAGATAAAACATGTAATTTTATTTTCTATGGCGTGCCATGATTTTTAATGGTACCATTTTTTCTATTACTTCATTAATTCCAAGGAATTGTTTCTAGAGTAAGTTTAGAATGTAAATATTTATCATGGATTGTAAAAATATAAATCTTTTTTGAAAAAAAAAGTATGATTAAAAATGTAGACGAGTGTAAACTTTCACTTAACTATTGCATATTAAATCGTTCATGTTGTAGAAAAATTAGAAAAAATAATACTTAGTAGTAAAAAATCACTGTATTCTGATAATCGTTTTTGTTTTGTTTAAAACCTTTGGTTATTCGTGCATTTTTCGATGTTGCATTTACTATAAATAATGTTAAGTGCGTATTAAGTTGGATTTTGTTACTTTTTCGAAATTATTCGGAGAAGGGTGAAAATAACCATATCACACATTATATGTATACTTACTACGTAGAAACTGTAAAATGAGTATGTTAAATGTATATTCGACTACGCAATAACTTTGGGATTAAATAAATGTATACATTATAGCGATGTAGGTGTGTCACATTTTTACATAATATACTTTGCATGGAAATGTTGCAAATATCCGTGGGCTGCGATAAACTTTATTCAGTTTAACTTAGAAATATATTAAAGAGGTATATTGTTAGCAGTTTGTCATCCGCCTATAGCCTGATTCCCGCCGTATGTATTCGAAATTTGAATTTTATCGTGGCCTGACGTTCCTTCACACGCATTCGTCACAAACCATAGATATACAATTTCTGAACACTGCAAACTTTGAATAGGCCGACAGTTAGTTCGGACTTATAAATCAGTATGGAAATTAATGGTAGTATGCATATAACAATGATCAGGTATTTGGTCGGTAATAATGACCGACTAGAAACTTTAGTTGAAGTCAGGATTTTCTAAAAAAAAGTTTTTTTTTCAACCTGACCAACTGTCGGCCAACTATCTGCAGTGTATGGATACTCTTAATATTGCTGACTGATTTCCCTAATTAATCATATTTTCCCGTACCACATGTACTTCTTGCGAACACGTGTGAACCAACCCTAACAGTTAAGTACAATAGTTACGTATCTCGTTGTAAATCCACGCACGAAAATATTTGAAAAAAACTTTTTGGAATTGAAGGAAATTGTTTACTTGTAACATTATTTTTTATATTATTATTATTTAGCAGCAAAAAAAATATGTTTTGTACTACACCGTTGTACGAATTGTTTTAATTTTAATATTAATTTTCTTGTCAAATTATGTTCGAAATGGAAGAGATGGCTGCGGATTCGTGCGGTGTAGTGTGAATCGGCCTTTATTTGCGTTCCGTTTTACGTAGATGTTCAGCAAAGAGAGCTTTTGTTCAGTGGAGCTGATGCTCGAGCCTACACGAATACTTTTATTGAATATTGTAAATTATACTTACTTAGTGTTGTATTAAACGAAATCATTACAATTATGTGGTGTTTTATTGCCTGTTTTTAGCAACCCTGTTGTTAACCTAAAAGTTTACCTTTCCTTAACCTTTCTTTAAATATGTAAATGTACCGAGTAGCTCAACGCTAAATTAAGCAAGCACGTGTCATCATCATCATCAACATAGTTGAATGCTCACGGTGACGGTCTAGTATAAGCTCGTTATGTTGTTCCAAAGAAGAAAGACATATCACAATATTTATTGTGATACATCAACCTCCAGCTCTTATCAAATTTTATTTGGGGTCGGCACAGCATTTTTCTGCCAGAAGTAACGTTCTTTCTAGACATATATCTATCCACCATTGATTTGGGCGTTTTCTTCCGTTCATTCGTGTTTGACACTATTATTTAATGCTCTAATATTTTACAATGTATAAATTAAATTACTTTCAGTGTAATTTGATTATATGCATCGAAAATCAAGCCAAAATTATCACTCTTCTCACCTTCCTCTAAGTAATAAATTGCAATAATAAAGACCAGTAGATCTGCATCATGTCATAACGGTCTACACTGACATGAGTCAAGCGCACACTTGTTGCGCTTGCGCATAACCCTATAATTAATATTACGGACAAATAAACGATCATTCGTATCCGTCGAGCGACATATCCGTTGAAGTTTTTTGTTTATTTTCGTATTGGATTTTGATATGTAATATTATTGATTACTTTTTGAAGAATGAAGACTAGAGTTTAGATTGGAGTTTTGAAAAGTTGCTTTATCTACGTAGGTATGCCAATATTATAAAACCGAAGTCTTGTTTATTTGCTTGAACAAGTTAATCTCAGGAACGAAAGGCAGATGATGATAATTGTATTAGGGTAAGGATATACCTATGTATTTAAACAAAGTAAGTAGGTATGTAAAAGAAAGTATTTACGAATCGTGTGGTTCATTGTACAAAGTAGGTACAGTATTGGTTCGAAATGTATAAGTAAGTTCAACTCAGTTGTGCGCGCGGCCTTATGTGTGGGTAACCCTTGTACATATACAGTGACTTTGTGTGCGTGACAAGAGGTACAGTCGGGTACAATACAGTTATTTAGGGGTTATATGGGAGTGTGTGGTGTTTAAAGAAAAACAGTTATTACGTAATTTAATGTTTATTTATTTATAATGATTATGAATCGCTACTTGAAAAATCAAATGATGAATTTTCGGATTCGCTACTCTACTACTCGCTTTCGCTTCGCTTCGCTACGCTACTAATTATAAATTCTGACTCCATGTCAAAATGTCTATAGTATTCTTCTTTTTTCTTTTGTACATGTCGACAAGTATTACCCCACATTCCTCCATCAATTTGACTTAAACGTTCATTTATGAGTTTCATTATTTCCGTCTTATTTTGGTCGACATTATGCGAAGCAATTTAATTTATTTTAATTCCTATTACCTATACATTATTATACCTCTTTTTACATTCTTAGTCCACACTTTTATTTATTGTCCGCGTACCCCCAGCCTGAAAATATGTAAGGAGTATTTAATTCATCTTAAATATTTCACCTTATTTATTTCTTAGATACTGTCAATGTCAATTTGAAAAGACGTATGAGAAAATAATGAAAAACTATATTTAATAATAAAAAGCTTTGAGTCGTGAATAACTAGTATTTTCGTAAACGACTGTACCCATAACAAAAAGCGATAAGAACACGTCATGCTCGGACGACGTCACTGTCACACAAATGAAAGTAGTATATTTACAAGCCGACGCACACATAGGGCCGCGCGCAAATCTGAGTTGAACTATCTATATGATATTGCAAAATAAAAACGATGTAAAAAGTTTGAATCACCACGTTTAGTTACAGAAAATTGAATTCAAAACTTCATTCCAGTCATATTGACATTATATGACATCCATCACAATTTGTTATCCTTTGCCTTATTGTATTTCGGTATAATTTATTTCCATAAGATATTATAATTTTACAAAGCCAGATGTTTAAATAAATAGTGTGACCTACCGTTCACATAATTTTTGCCATGATAATTTGGGATTTGACCAATATCTTCACAAATATTCATTAAATGTTGAATAATAATAGTTCAAATGTCACATAACTAATTTAATAACCTAACAGAGCATATTAATATCTTCCAAATACATGAGTTTAAATAATGGCGGCAACCAAAGTGAAAGCAAAACCATCAGGTATTTTTCCATTATCAGTATCTTCATCTGCCTAGTCTTTTCCCAACTATGTTGGGGTCGGCTTCCAGTCTAACTCGGTGCAGCTGAGTACCAGTGCTTTACAAGAAGCGACTGCCTATCTGATCTCCTCAACTCTGTTACCTGGGCAACCTGCGACCCGTAAGGCTAGTCAGAGTTTTTGGTTTTTGACCACCCATAACAACTAACAAAGATCTACTGTATAGAGCCTTCGAAATGTAGATCAAACGGAACGGAGAATAGACAGGGTTATTTACCAACCAACGTTCTTTTGAAAACATGTTACGTTATGTGATTAACATTTTATTTATAGAAGAAGAAGTAGTAGTATTCCCTGAAGAGAATTCGGACGTGCCTCCGTACGGAACCTTGGAATGGTTGCACTACTGGAGTTCAGTGGAAGGGCATCTCCCTACACCCATAGATGTTTCAATCACGGGTTCCACGAACTATAACTGTCCAGATCTTCGATGGATTAACTTTAATGTGTATCCCAATAAAGTGAAGTTGACTAACACTGGATATACGTGTAAGTGTTAATAGCTAATATGAGTAGATAGTTAAAAGTTATAAGAAATATTCCTATGTCAGATACGAACTTCCGAAAGAGGCTCCGATTTTAGTGTAGCTTGGTAGTCCTAATATCTTTTATTAACTACTCACGACAGGAATTGCGTTTCCCAAACAGAGTGAAATCCTTTATTGTAAGTGCTCAAGTAGCTCAGTCTTTCTGTTCGTCTCTAGCGCTTTCACGCCCTAAATACTGAACCGATTAATGATTGGTAAGCAGATGTTTTAAAGCTACTTTTTACCGGGTAGCGTAATATAGATGTAGCGTCCGGAACAGACATTGTTTTAATAAAACGAGTAGGTCTTTACACAATCACTTGATTTATTTAAATTCACAAAATAATAATCACTACAATTATTTAACACGAAATTGTGGGAGGTGTGCACTCGGCAACGGTCGGCCAACGAATGACCCGAGTCGTGCGCGCGCGCCACTTTATATAAGGTCCACCGTTGACAGATCGATGGCTGACACATCGACGGTGGCGCCGTCATAGATATCTAGAACGGCCAGTTAGTAACAAAAAATGTACAAAAAAAACCCTTGCGTAATTTTCTTATCCTAGTGGTGTTATCCTCAAAATGGAAAGCTGAGCGTCCGTACATAGAGGGTGGTCCATTTTTGGAGAAGCATATCCTATCACAGATCCACTTCCACTGGGGAGACGATATGATGAAGGGCAGCGATCATATGGTCGACAAAAGGAGGTATCCTGCTGAAATGCAGGTCTGTATTTATGGCTTGACTTTTGTTTTCCCACAATCATAATTTTGATACAAATTAGGAACAACTTTCTATTTAGAATACTGAGCTATAATGTGGCTATAATAGATAAAAAGCTAGGCTATGCAGGATACAAAATGGATGAACCATCTCAAATGAAAACAGCTAGTACAGAGGTATTATCAAAACTAATAAAATTCAATATCTGGGCCTAACAGAGTACTTATCTGACGAAACTTGCAGGTTTTTGCCGAAAGTTGCAATTTCTAGTAATTCAAGTAATGTTCTGGGTAAATAATATTACCGATTTTATAAGCAGTTAGCAGTTCTAAAATGTATGAACAAAAGACGCATGCTCGTCAAGTGACTGAAATTGGAGGGTCAAAGTTTTTTCACGAGAACGGGTCTTCTTACATTTCAGGTATCTTTCTTCCGTGCGGAATACATGACACAGGAGGAAGCATTAAAGCATCCAGATGGAGTTACCATGATTTGCTATATGATAAAGGTGATATACTAGGGTCCAATTTCGATTAGACTATTACACTTTTTGCCACATGTCGGGATTTAATGTAAATCCTTTTGCTGGTTTTGATCGTTCGTGAAAATGGTCCTAAAATGGTTAAATTTTAATCAAAGTTTTATTTGATATTATGTGGATTGTTGAAGACAAAGTATTGATAGAGATTGTTGAAACAAGTAAACAAGTATATTGGTAAATATACTTATTATCCATTATCTGACAACTTTATTTTGGAAAAACTCATAATATTTTATCGAGTTCCTTATTCTTCTTAGTACGGCGTAAATCCTGATGACAGACTAAATTGGATTATCGAAGGGTTTCCAAGGGTCCGAGAAGCGAAGTCACATACGAAGATAGGTCCCTGCCCCATGTCTAAGCTGCTGCCTATATTTTATGAAGACTACTTCCTGTACTGGGGTGAACTGCCCACAGCCAGGGGTGACAGTTTTACGATCAAGTGGTTGATACCAAGACCGACTTTGTTTGCTTCTTTGGAGCAGGTAAATAACCCAAGAACCATGTATTTTTAAACATATTTCGTAATTTACCGACTTCGTCAAAAGAAGGAGAAACGAAAAATTTTGGACATGTATCTCTATTTTAATCTTTAAAACCATCTGAAGACTACTTCAGGTAGTTACCCACCACTGAGATTGCATTTGAACAAAATAACAAAAAACTAGATACATGCATCCTTCCATAGCAGTTTATCATTCTTTACCTGTCAAATTATTTCGTTGTTTTCTCTAAAATTATTTAAAATGGCTTAGGTATGACTTCTGCGGATTTAATCCTCTAATTGTCTTTAATATCTTTTTAGCTCGATGAGTTCCGAAAACTATGGGACCCTTGGGACGAGCCGAATCAAGGAAACTTCAGGCCACTTCAGGAGCGACACAACAGACATGTCTTCTTCATCAATCCTCATTGGGCCAAATATAACTCTTTGCTGCCTATACCGAGAGTAGACGAGCCTGGTGTCACTACTTTGTCTCAGGCATATCAGAAGTATCCTTGGATGTTACCACCTCAGAATCATGGTATGGAGTATTCATCTTTCACTTGCCATTTCATCCTAAGGAATCATCATCATTTTCATTCACTTTGGGGTTGGCTTCCAGGAGTGGCAGTGTTTTATGAGGAGTGACTGTCTGCTTGACTTGCTCAGTTACAGAAACAGGGTACCCAGATACTACAAAAGTGTGCAAAGTATTTTGCGTTATTTTAATATATTGCAATTAGGGAAGCTTAAACTTTTTTCTTTTGAATCGCATTGTTCTATTATGAAAAATTCCTGATTTCAAAACCAGAATATATTCAATTGTCTAATTGAGTATTCTTTTGTTCACAGATGAGATGGCAAGACTAATGATGAGGCATGTGCAGTCTCCCATCTCGATTTCAAAACTTCTGTGTCCACAATTCTCGTTGCAGCCACTTAATTTCAAAGGATATTGGGACAACGAGCATGGGGCAACACTTTTTAATACTGGGAGAACAGGTCTGTAGAGATCATGGACGATAGAATTCTTAACCTTTTTTTTTTTATCGACGTAAAATCATCAAATGACCCCTCCCGTTGTGGGTTAGCAGCGGTGAGGGAGTGTCAGACTCTTACTGACTAAAATCGTCGTGTTCCGTCATAGGCCTTTTATGTACCAGGGCCGCGGTATCTCTTTCGAACAACCCGCAGCCCCGGCAGGCCTTGGCCCTGCTGGGCCCCGCTGGGGTTGCTGACATCTCTTTGAGGAGCGCGTGGAACAACGCGCGCCGTCGACACGGGTCTGTCGTCTAGAAAGACAGAGGGACGATGAGCCACCCGAACTCACCGCCCACAGACCCACGCCTACGGTGGCCGGGAGTCATCTCGCGACACCCGGCGCCCATGGTGTCTACCTGGTCCAGCGCGGCGGCCGGGATGAGAGGTGCGGACTCTCTGGCGTTCCGCCTCCTCCTTCTCGAGCATGACCGCTTCGCAGAAGGAGGCGACGGCATCCCATTCCCTCTCGCCCCGGACCATGGCCTGAACCAGGGCCGGACGCGAGAGGTCGCCGCCGCCCAAAGCCTCGACGAGGACCCGGCGGTGCCCCTCCCATGCGGGGGCACACCTGGACTGTGTGGTCCACCGTGTCCTCGGGGCTGTCCGCACAATGGTGACACCCGGGCGCCTCCTCACGACCGATGCGGTGCAGGTACCTCCCGAAACAACCGTGTCCGGTGAGGACCTGCGTCATGCGGTACGTGAGGGCGCCGTGACTCCTCCCGAGCCACTCCTCAAAGAGGGGACTTACCGCCACGATGGTGGCGTGCCCAGAATTCTTAACCTTAGTTTTGATTGTTTTATTAGCTGATCACCGCGGTTTTACGAGGGAGTTACTTCTCTCATCAGGCTATGATTCTTTTCAAGTTCCAAATTTTAGGGTCCTTATAGTAGAAAGAAAGAGGTCCACCTTGACACTTCTACTTTCTCAGTTTAGTGGTCTTGATTTTGAAGAATTTTGAGAACTTCTGAAGAATGCATACCGGTTTTATAGTGTTTCGTTTTTTCAATAATTTTTGTTAGTGTTGGTTCAAGTCTAACTGGATGCAGATGAGTACCAGTGTATTGTATATATTTTTATTACAATTTCAGCTAAATTCATGTTTGAATCTGAAAAGAACCGGCCTATTCTCAGCGGCGGGCCCCTCAATGGGGAATATATCTTCGAGCAGATGCATTTCTCTTGGTCTTTCGACAATGCCACCGGCTGTGAACATGTGGTTGATGATCATGGGTAAGTCGTCTTACAGTAAGGAAGAAAAGGGCTTTATTAGAGCAGTTTAGACCCAGAGTAGACTAAAATGAAGCGGAGCTGAGAAGCTGTTAAATAATCGAAAAAATTTGGTTAATCAGACATCTTGTTTCCACTCACTCATAAGTGTGAATCCCTGGGAGGAGAAATTCTATTAATTGTGTAAAAACTTCTGCGCTCTGCTTCGCTTTGATGGTGATTATAAGACCAACCCCTTTGACAACATCTTATAGCTGAACTTTTATATCACACGATTTTACCGTAACAGAAGGAAAGCGTAACAACCCAACATACTTTACTATTATAATAGCAATATAAATATTTACAGATACGCAGCAGAAAGTCAACTAATCCATTACAACAGTAAATACGGAAATTTTGAAGAAGCACTTGGGTATACTGATGGTTTAGCAATAGTGGGATTCTTTCTTCAAGCTACTGAAGATACAAATCCGCAGTTTGAGAAACTTGCTGAAGGACTGGACAGGATCAAAAGAGCTGAACAGATAACAAAAGTAACCGCAGGTTAGTTGGTTATATTTTCGTGGACGGACGATCTGGCCAAGGTCTCTGGGAAGCAGTAGATGCGGGTTGCTGAAGATCGAGCAAATTGGTGATCCTTGGGTTAGGCCTTTGTCCAGCAGTGGACTTCTTTTGGCAGAACTATGATAGGTTATCCATATCCATGGAATGGTATGATCTCCAGACATCAGGTATTTTTTACATTCTTCACGAGATTCGTGACAATACAGGTCTAAACGATGAGACGCCAAATGGGACCATACAACAAAAACTTGATGATTTTTTTATTTTTAATTGTTCCTTTATTGCAGGCAACTAGAGCCCATAGCAAAATTCAATATGTACATAAATTCTTCTCTTCTCTGTCGATTCGCTCTTGGCAGAGCGGTCGTGGTCACGTTGAGCCGTCCACATTAGAGGCGGACACAGCTTTTTTTACGATCTCCCGCCATCTCTCTCTGTTAGCAGACTCTCTGGTACAGTCTGACACGCAGCTACCCACTGCGGATTTCACTTGATCGGTCCAGCGCATAGGTGATCGGCCGCGCGATCTGGTGCCCTCCACTTTTCCCTGTACAACTAGCCGCTCTATAGAGTTGTTATCGCGTCTAGAGACATGGCCAAAGTATTGTAGTATGCGCGTCTGTACTATGGTCGATAGGCGCCTTGTGACGCCGAGCTCCTGAAGTATGGACACATTGGTGCGGAACTCTGTCCACGATATGCCGAGCATCTTCCTCCAGCACCACATCTCCAGAGCATCTATCTTCCCCTTTTCCAACTCACGCACTGTCCACGTCTCTGCCGCGTAAAGGAAGATGGGGAATACGAGCGTTCTCATGAGCCTGATTTTGGTGGCTTTGGTTATGTTCCGATTCCTCCACACCTTCTTCAACTTCTCGGCCGCGTTTCTGGTTAGGGCCATACGACGCTTCACTTCATCAATACAACCACCATTGTTTGAGATTAAAGCCCCAAGATATATGTATGTTTGGACCACATCGCAATTCGCAATCCGAGTAACTTCTGGCGAATTGTCATTCATACGGTCTACGATCATAATCTTGGTCTTAGATCGGTTGATTTTCAAGCCAAACATTAGACTTACTTGCTCCATTTTATGAAGTAATGCCTGCATGAGCTCCGCACTACTAGCAAATAAGGTGGTGTCATCTGCGTATCGTAAGTTCGAAATCTTGTATCCGCCAATGACAACACCGTCGGTCCAGTCTTCAAGAGTGATTCGCATTATTAGCTCTGTATAGATGTTGAAGAGCAAAGGTGAAATTATGCATCCTTGTCGCACACCCGCCCTTGGATGAAAAGTATCTGAGAAGAGGTCATCTGTCCGCACTGATGCCGTTCCCCCTTCGTAAAGTCCCCTGAGCAAGTGCACGAGGTGTTGTGGTGTACCCATGTCCAGCAGTGTTTTCCACAGTGTTGGCCATTTTACCGAGTCAAACGCTTTGGAAAAATCAACGAAGCATATGTAAGTCGGTTTGTTGAATTCTCGAGCTTTTTCGATAATCTGACGAACAATGAGAATCTGTTCACGGGTCCCCTTGCCTTTTACAAAACCGGCTTGTTCTGGCGCAATTTCTCTGGACAAGTATGCTTTCAGTCGCTCGTTGATAATGTGTAGCATTATTTTACTCGCGTGTGTTATGAGGGCAATGAGTCGAAAGTTGCCACATTTCTTAGTCGAACCCTTTTTGTGGAGAGGAGTGAAAACTGTGTGAGCCCATTCTGAAGGCCATTTGCCTGAGAGCCATATCTTGTTACAAATGGTGCAGAAGATATGAACGCCATGTTCTCCCATTGCTCGAATGGTTTCGATTGGAATTCCATCTTTCCCTGTGGCCTTCCCATTCTTAAGATGTTGAATAGCGGCTCTTACTTCTGATTCAAGAATATCGGGCTCCAACATATCACTCGTAGGCTCTGTGGATGTAAAATTATGCGACTGAGGATCTTCAAACAAGGACTGACAGTAGTGCCTCCAAACTTTCGAAATTTGGTCCAGTTCAGTGACTATCTGGCCGTTGTGATCTTCAATAGCCCAGGTTTTAGACGGCAGTGTTCTTGTTATGAGACGGATCTTGTGGTATAAGTCTTTTGATTGACACCTGTCTGCATGCGTCTCGACTTGTTTACAGATACTGCGTAGATAGTCATTATGATCTTGTCTGCATTTTAGCTGAATCTTTGCTGAGATTTTATTAAGATCTTTGATATCAGCTCCCGCTGCTTTCATCTTCTGGCGTTTTTCGACGAGTTTGAAGGTGTCATCAGTCATCCAGTGTTGTTTCTTGTGGGTTTTAATTGGTGGTGTCAGTTCCGAAACCGCAGAAACGATGAGCGATTTAGCGCGGACCCATAGAGCATCAGATGTTTCATTTGTCGGGTCCACCTCTGACCATTGTGACCAGTTGCGCTTCATAATCGAATCAAAACTCGAAACATCTGTCACTTCGAATTTCTTCGCCTTCTTGATGGTTCTTGCTGCTGTCAGTTTGAGCTTTAGCTTCGAGATCAAAAGTTGGTGGTCGGATCCGCAAGAGGCCCCAGGTAATGTATGGGCATTTTTTATGGAAGATCTCCATCGTGATCGTATCATGATGTAGTCGATCTGGTTTCGAGATTTTCCATCAGGCGATACCCAGGTGTACAGCCTTCGAGGGTGGTGTTGGAAAATACTATTAGCTATTAGCAGGTCATTTTCTGAAGCGAATTGCAGTAAGCGTTCACCTCGTTCATTGCGTTTTCCGAGCCCAAATTTTCCGCTGCATTTGCTTAGTTGGTCAGCGTTTTCTCCGATCTTAGCATTCAGGTCGCCTAGAATGACTAATATTTCTCTATTCGGTATTCTTGCTATTACTGAGTCCAATTCGGAGTAAAACTTCTCGATTGCCTCGTCGCTTGCGGTAGAGGTAGGGGCGTATACCTGAACGATGTTGAGGTTCATCGGTGACGCTTTTATCTTAATGCTGATAATTCGATCGCTTACCGGCTCATACCCCATTACGCAATTTCTCTGATCTATCGGCATTAGAAATCCCACACCGTTGTTTCTGCTGACGTCATTACCAGAATAGTAAATGACGTGATGGTCCGTCAGTAAATGTCCGCTGCCCTTCCAGTGTGTTTCGCTTAGACCACAGATGTTTACACCAACTCTATCTACCTCCCGTTCCAATATGGTAAGTTTCCCTGGATGATTTAAGCCGCGTACATTCCAAGTGCCTATCGTTTGTAGGCGTCGCAGTTTGATTGAATTTCCAGTAGATGAGTTTCCATGGGAGGCCTGGTCTCCTACCTCACCATGGCCGGTAGCTAACTTCACACTGCGCGTCCCGGACACAGCGCAGCGCCGGTCGCAAATCGGTTCGCAGGGCGATCGTTTCTCATTTATTTGTGCTCTCATGTGACTTTCTTGGGAAGGTAGCCGCAGTGGTTTCCCCTTGCCTTCTGCGCCAGAAATTTTAGAGATTATTTAGATCCCAAGGCCGCTGTAGCCTCTTCCGCCCAGTTGCCCGGTTGGGTGTATGGTTATACCGCCATTGCTCGGTCGCCAGAGCCTCGTCTGTTGTCTAGCAGGGGGCACCGCGACCGCCTGGGAGCTGCCGCCACTAGCTATTCATAGGAATCACCAGTGCGAGCAGGTGAGGATGAGAATTGGGGCCGGAAAGATGTTGAGTCCGTTCTCCCCCTTACCCCCCTTAGATTAGTAACATTACAATACTTAGATTTAAACTAATAAGCTAATACATTCAAAAATAAGTGATAAGTGTGTCCACCACTTCTTCTTCCTAGCAAAAAACACATAGTGGTGAAGGGCTTGCGTTTTGCTAATTTGGCCACTTATTTGGCTCACATAGGCTCACACCATTACATTGCTTAAAGGAGCTTGTTTATACTTTCAGAAGCCCTGTCCTGGATGGATAGGGAGGATCTGCAAAAAGGCCCTTACTTCACGTATAAGGGCTCGCTCACAATAACGCCCTATATTGAATGTGTCGACTGGATTTTGTTCGAGAAACCTGTGACCATTGGCTTTGATCAGGTATTATATAAATAAATCAATAAATAAAGACAAATAACAGAGATTTTAATATCATGAATAACAAATCAATACTCAATATATTCCGCTTCAATAAGAGGCCGGTGCAACCGAATATTCATTAACTTATTTTTGATTTTTTTTCGTAGATCAAATGCAAATGCAAAAAAAAGGTGTTGATTTTAGTGCAAAGTTTTTGCTGTATAAAATACTAGCTTCTGCCAGCGGTTTCACCCGCATCCCGTGGAAACCTCTGCACGAACCCGGATAAAAAAGTAGCCTATAGCCTTCCTCGATCAATGGGCTATCTAACACTGAAAGAATTTTTCAAATCGGACTAGTAGTTCCTGAGATTAGCGCGTTCAAACAAACAAACAAACTCTTCAGCTTTGTAATATTAGTATAGATTTCTTAGGCTACATAATCAAAAATCCTTAAAGCGTTACCAAACGTTACTTTCAAAGGACAATGCTATTCTTTGTATGGAAGTTGGGCTCAAGAGTTGCCCACAGTAACTGCGTAGTGTATTATGTTCCATAGGCTTATAATAGGTCCCAGACCGAAATATTTCGAAATCTATCCCAGGAGTCCTGAGAAAAACTGGTTTGACTCTTATTCAATATTACGAAAAATATGCTTACGAACTCTTAATATTCCACTTTTATTACCTTAATTGAAATTAATTATATTAATTGACAAACACGAGGGGTTGTATACGACAACTTTTTTTTTTAACCAACTTCCAAAACTGGAGGAGATTCTCAGTTCGTTTATATCTTTTTACGTTTGTACTTGCATAACTCCGCCGATTACCAAACGATTTAAACAATTATTTCATTTTCCAAAGAGCTTACTTCCCAAATGGTTCCTTTATCATCCGGTCCAGGGTCTGATGATGGAAACCCTAAAAAATCGGGTGCAACTCTCAAAAACTGTAGGCACATATCAAGTAAAACCTTGTCATTTGGGTAAATGTCTCCGACACCATAAAACAGTGGAGGTTAAGATCTGACCTGACGATGAAGGCGACAGAGAGACTAGGGAACTCCTCAACGATATCTACTAACTACCTCGTGTTTGAGCTTATTTTATTCGTCTTGATAAGATTTTTCTAGTAGATAGCTCATAGCGCAGGAGTCTTGATCTTCTAGATTTTGTACTGTGGTAATTGCATTTTTTTCGGGAAATCAGGGTCAGTTCTTATTAGAATCCAATGCTTTTAGAATTTATTTTAAAATCACAGTAAGTAAAAAAAATAAGCCATTCCAACATTTTCCACTACTGGATAGACCGCCACATACTGAGCGTTGAGATTGACAATGTGTTATGAGACCTAATTGGAAGAAAAGTCTTGTCAGGTTAATTTCGCGGGAGCCCTGGGACCGATTTCAAAAATATTTGGGTTTCGTATTAAGAGTGAAGTAAATAACCTATTTTGACAACTCCCACTACTGGGTAAATGCCTAAGACTTTGTAAAGTGACTATCTATGGAAAACATTTGAACCGGTTTTCCTCGGGACCCCTGGGAGCGATTTCAAAAATATTTGGGTTTCGTATTAAGAGTGAAGTAAATAACATATTTTGACCACTCCCACTACTGGGCAAATGCCTAAGACTTTGTAAAGTGATTAGCTATGGAAAACATTTAAACCGTTTTCCTCGGGACCCCAGGGTGCGATTCCAAAAATATTTGGGTTTCGTATTAAGAGTGAAGTCAAGAACCTGTTTTGACCACTCCCACTACTGGACAAATGGCTCAAGCTTTGTAAAGCGACTGTTCATGTGGAATATTTAAACCGGTTTTCCTCGGGACTCCATGGAGCGATTTCAAAAATATTTGCATTACGTGTTCAAAGTGCACTATGGAACCCCCTGGAACTACTCCCACTGCTGGGCAAACTTTGAGCCCACACCCTGGCATTGTCCTTTCTTTGGACTTTATTTATGTAACGTCTACTTCATTAATTACATAAATATAATTATAAATTCTTTTGTCCACAGATATCATGTTTAAGACGGCTGCAGAACTTCGACTGCCAGCCGATAGAACACAACGTGAGGGCCATCCACGTGCATCCTGGGTACTCAGCCATCTTTGTAAAGCAAGTCAAGTGTACCCATTGAAATATATACTGTTGTTGTGTTAGAATTTTGTCGTTTACTTTATCGGAGATCCGACTGCAAATTAATATGCTTCCTCCCTTCCTTATTTTGGCGTTTTAACATCATCATCCTGCCGTACCTTCACAATGTTATTTGGGGTCGGCACAGCATTTTTGCTTCTTCCATGCTTTTCTATCTGTCGTCATCATATGAGCTGATTATGTGATAACGAATCCCTTGACGTCTTAGCATATTTTTAATACCAGACACGGTTTCCGCAACCATAGAAAGAGCACCAAAAGTTACATACTTAGGTGCATACTGCATACTTTGCATGCAACATTTAATGATTTGCTGCTTCCTAAAAAATAAAGAATACCTATCATTTTATTTCGGAGAGCTAGAAGATCCAATTGTTAGTAAGATAGGTTTTCACTTAAACACTACTGTTAGTACCTTACTAAAGACAACCAAATTAATGACAGGATCGCCTATCACCTATAGCAACGAGCAAAAATAAACTCACATTAGTTGCTATGTTAATATAAGCTTACACTCCAGTTAATTAAGAACTCTGCGGATAAAAGAAAACTGGGCTAATTATCTACAACGGTCATTAACCTGCTCTGCTAAGAGAGAAGGTTCATTCATTCCTGATAATAAAAATAGCGAATGTCAAGATCCTGATTATAGCCAAATTAATAACTCATTAGCTTAATTACTTGGTTAATTTTAATCTTTAATTGAAGCAATAAGAAGAGCTTGGCCACGCTTGGCTGAGAAGTTAAAGAATCGATCGATCATTAGGTTATGCCTGGCGCCTGTCGCGGTCAGTCAATGGATGGGTGACCCATGTCATGGCATATTCTTCCATGTTCAGAATGATCAGCACTTTGGGAGCCCATAGGGCTGATTTCATTTTCTACAATAATTTGCAATACTACGTTGAAATGCAACCAGTCTTTAGGACGCCATCCAACGATGAGGAGGAGTTCATATGAGAAATATTAGTCCTACGTGTAGCATAGTAGTTATTGTTTATGTCGTTTTCATCATCATCATCGTCATCATCTCAGCCATATGACGTCCACTGCTGAACATAGGCCCCCTCCTTAGGTCTTCACATATGTCATGTAGTTTTCCTCGGATACAATAAGCGAGCCGGGTGAAACAGCTTTGCTGCTGTTGTGATATTTCCGAAGGCAAAATTATTATCAAGACCTGATAGATTTTAAACATTCCAATATGTTGGACTATAACATAAAGTTAGTAGATCATAAAAACTACTGACTTTCCCCACATCAAAGGGTACACAGGTTGAAGAGATAAACAGAATAAAACTATTACTGAAATGTGGTGTGTAATATAATCGATACGTCAAGCGCGAGCTCGCTTGATTTATGATACGAAACAAGTGCGCTAGGGATGTGATTCAGAGCTGTTTTGTCGATAGTTTTTTCTTGCCGCTAAATATTTGTTCTGGCTCCAATTTATTAGTTTATTCTAAAATCCTGACAATATGGAGGTTGTATTTTTATATCTTCTTCTTCTTATATATAAAACATATATACCTATTGTAATATTTTGATATTCGATAGTCTTAAAATCCGAGAATGGCTGAACCAGCCTGGCTTAGTTTGGTTTTAAAATGTTTGTAGAGGTATAGAGAAGGTTTAAATGATACGGTTGGGACAGCTAGTTTTTCTTAATAGAACAATACTATTTGTTTTTTCACTTCACTTTCTAGGGCGACGAGATCGAATGGGAAAAAAATGGATACTATTACTAGGTAGTATACCATGTCCAATGGTCAATAATAATTAAGTTCAACTACATTTAGATTCAACAACAAAGTAAGATAGCAACATAGTGCGATGTCAGTAAAATCTATCTAAAAATATATCGACACACCGACATCAGCGCAACACTAGTGTGACATGTGTCTCTTAATTATAACTGGAGTTGTACGCACCTAAAAACTAGTGAACCGACAAAAAAACCTAAAATAACTGTGGTTTTTAATCCCTATCTGGTTACTGAACTTTGGTAAAAAAAAAACACTTTTTGTACACATGTCTACGAATGGGTTAAATTGGGAGCGACCACGTTTTTTCGAAAAAAAAATGTCATTTAAATTCGAAATGCTGAGTTAGGGGGTTAATTTAGTATTTTTCGAGTTTTTAGTGTAATTTCGAAAAAGTTTTTTGTTGAAGAGATGAGTAATAGTGTTGCATGTGGCTATGATTTGGTGTTGTCATATGAAACACGTGAGAATTCTTTTTTTTTGTTCGCATCAAGTTTGTTTATAGATTTCCTAGAGTGGAAATGTTTTGAGCGTGACTCTTTACTATTTTAAAACTACAGAACTTTGTTTGGAACATACAATTCGGCGAATTTGTATAGGTACGTCTGTATTGAATACTGAGAATTAAATACTTTATATGCTACTTATATCCATGCTAATAAAATGTGATAACTGCATTTGGCTACAATTCGTTTCTGTTCCTGGCTTTACAATTAAGTATTAAAATTAAAGTTCTGTTTCTCTAGAGGTGTAGAATATATTGATAACTTTGATTATTGCTTAAATCACTTTGAGATAGAAAGTTCTGCTTTCCTTAAGAAGAGTGTATAACCCAAAATTTTATTTCCTATGTCCTGACTCCTGTGTCCTGAGTGATTGTAATTCGATTGGCGAATGAGGTACAATTTGCATATTTTCATGCATATGATGGCAAGAAAGATTCCTTGGACAGAGCGAAGTCGAAGAAGAATAAAGTGGACCCAGAAGGCGGACACCGTCAAGAGACGGGACAAACGCTAGGAGGAGAGGATGGTACCCATGGTGGAACTTCGAAAAACTAAAACATAATCATTTTGACGAAAACCAATACCAGTAAACATTATTAAGCAACCCTTCTACCATAAATAATTAATTATTTATCTA
Organism: Helicoverpa armigera; assembly: GCF_030705265.1. Taxonomy (NCBI): domain Eukaryota; kingdom Metazoa; phylum Arthropoda; class Insecta; order Lepidoptera; family Noctuidae; genus Helicoverpa; species Helicoverpa armigera. Next base: position 1,551,435 of record NC_087145.1, on the reverse strand, counting down.
ACGTAACTTACACAAACAAGAAACCGACTTATCTACGGAGTTTTCAAAGAGAGATTATTTATATAAAAAGTCGGTCTTGTCTTTTTGTTCGTATGAAAGGCGTGTGGCACAATTACTACTAAGAGTGAAGTATTGTTTATTTTTGTAAGCAACATGTGCTCAGGCGCACTTTTGTACCTATCTCCGGGGGTATCAATCGAGGGCCGCTTGAATAAGTCGGGTAAATAGAAAGTGTTTAGTTATTGTTTTGTCATTAAATAAAATGTAAATGCATTTTATAATCTGGCTTATTTTGATTCTCTAAAGAGCCCTAAAGCTTGTCACTTTCAGTTGTAATCCTAGTTGTAACTGTGCAGTTTCATCTATGTATGTTATTAGATACGTTGTCATTTTATCTCTAAAGTCCTTATTTTTTATGACACAAGTAAGTTTTAACTGAACAGTTCATCTGGTTATGCTGTACATATTTACAAGAAACCAATATTTGCAAGAAACCAATGCATGCTTACCTTAGCCACATAATAAATATTGTATTCTTGTACAAAGCGGGCCGCGGTTGACCACCCCAGATGCGCACGAGTGTGTTAATTTGGTGTACCACCGCGACGATCAATGGCTCTCAAAGTTTGCAGTAGCACTTTCTCTAAAAATAACTGCATAATTTAAAAACTGTATTAAAAAAAACTGCTATAAACTACAAGGTAACTAAATAATTTATTTAGGTATCTACTTTAGTCCGAAAATCACCCTCCGGCTCAAATATCCTGTATGCCAATTTTATTTGGGGTCGGTGTAGTAGTCTTTATCATCCATAGTTACTGCTCTGTCTGATGTTATAGTAAGCATTTCAGCTATCTATTAGAAATCATCATCTGCCTAGCCTTTTCCCAACAATATATGGGGATCTTACCGGATGCAACTGAGTACCAATGTTTTACAAGGACCGACGCTATCCGGTGTGATCTCTACAACCCAGTTACCCTAGCAACCCAATACCCCCTACGTGAGGCTGGTTGTCAGACTCACTGGCTTCTGCCTACCCGTAAGGACTGCCAGAGATGTTCTATGACTGTCGAGATGTCCATAGAAAAATTCAGTTCCAAAATATACCTATAATACCTACCTAATTTTAATTATTTCGAAAAATAATGTCGATTACGTCAAACTGTCTTGACCTGCAATTTCAGATGAACTTTTTAAAGATAAACACTGTTAGGTAAGTGCCTAAGTGCTTATCTTCAAAAAGTTTATAGCATTTTTGCAAAACAAAATCTAGAAATGATACACAATTTTGAGTTCGAACCGCGATAGGTACAGCGTTGGATAAGATTGTGGGGGCAATGTTCGACTTTATATTATGTATTTCTGTTCAAGTGCAGTTTCGGAAGTATTAAGTAAGATATCTTCCTTTTTTATTAGCCATAGAAGTACTAAAATGAAATGAAATCGTTTATTTTGCAAGTTGGACATTACATCACTTTTACACGTCATTTTAAGAACGCTGGGGTCGGCATTTCCTAACTGACTGATCCCTGAGAAGAAACGCCGAAACAAACTCGAGGGTCATAGTCTCTTTTAAAGTCCAAACATGTTATAAATCAAATAATGTTATGTGTGAATGTCACCATGTACGCCATGTACTGAATCTAGATCTTGTTACATTAATATACCTGCTCATATAATGGGAAACAGATGAGATAAACAAAAAACAAATGAAAGTAAGATAGTAACAAGCCCACGAAAGGAAAAAAATAACTAACAAACATAAAATGATTCTGATACATTGGTTGTAAGGTATATGACATGCTACGAATGTGCTATTGAGGATAAGTAAATAAGAAAACACAAGAAGTAATTAATATAATGTACCTACGGCCTACGATCTAATAAAGAAATTCTTATTATGGTATATATATTTATTATCCTCCGCTAGCGATTTCACACACGTCCCGTGGGAATTGCTCAACGCACCCGGACAAAAAGTAGCCTATATGTTATTCTAATATATAAGGTACATTACTGCCAAGTTTCATCAAAATCTACTCGATAGTTTTTCTGTGAAAGAGCAACAAATATCCATACACACAAACATTCACGGTTATAATATAAGTAGGATTATTTTGTCTCAACTTTGAGAACTTCAGTCTTGCAACAAGTGTAAGCATTTCATGTCTATATCTGTTGTCCTAGATAAACCGATCGTGCGTTATATAAACATTTTAGTAAGTATAATTAATTGTACATATGCTAGAACTTCTTATTAGTTTTAATGTAATTAGTAGTAGTATATAGGTCATGGACTTGAAGCCATTTCTTATTAATGAGTGGTGAAATTAATTGTTCAATGATCTATTTTTTATCTGAGTATTATTTCGTTTATTCATTCGACAGAAGAAAAGTTTCCTTAATTACTTTTCATGTAAAAGGCATTTATTATCTTTCTAGTAGAAACTATCCGGTTCTTGCGGTATCACCCCTGTCCCGGAAGCCCTATTGTCTGCACCCGGATAAAATGAAGCCCGCAGCCCCCGGATAAAATGAAATGGCCTTTCAGAAATTCTAGCTAGACTAATTTGTGTACCCAGTTTCAATTAAATCGGTTCAGTAGTTTTAGCGGGAAAGCGCGAGAGACAAACAAAGTTACAACTTGACGATGAAAAGATTCAGCTCCTTTTCTGAAGTTTAAAAATAAAAAGGGACAAAGTAAAAAGTCTTTCTCCGACAAATAATAATTACAAAAAGCTAGTGATTATTGTAACAAATGGCTGACACACACGTGCATCGCAACTGCACTACAATAAAACGAGAGAGGCTGCGCGCGCGCACTTACGAGCATCAGTTCTTTTTTTAAACGGTAGTGTTCGAATTGACGATAAAACCGTTGCTTTTTTCAAATGAAATTATTTTTGTGTACCCTTTTTTTGACTTTTTCGGGTGACAGTATGTTTTTGATGACAAGGCATGAAGCCTTGCACTTGGCCTGTTTTTTCTATTAGATATAAGTTGTACTCCTATAAACATTTGATTATAATAATATGTGATAGTGTATTTACTTTACTTTCGTTGATAATATGTTGGGGTTATGCTCATTAGGTCTTGACCTGGGTATGGTTGGCAAATAAATGATTTTGCGGTCACTATAATCATCCTTTTTGTTTTTTACTATTGGGTAGTTATTAGTGCAAAAGGTTTTTACATGTCTTTAAAATAGATTAAATATTTCTTAAGGTAAAGGTAAGTTTATCGTCCAATGTTGTATCATAATCAACCTTTTTTTAACTGTATGCAGAAAATATTATCACGCTTGCTGAAAATATAATAAGCAATAGTAATCACGCTTGTTGCGATTTTAGAAAGTCTAGGTTTCCTAGTGATGTTTTCACAAAGTGTCTTAAATTCCTGTTATAGAATGTGCTTCGAGTTACAACTTGATGATATTTTAATTATTTACATACAACACTCATGGCTATTGTTAAAAGTTGTATTATAATATAAGATGTATGTATATTTTACATGCTATCCGTACTTAATCTTCAAACTTCTGATAACAAATCGCTTATCTATACCTCTACATACAAAGATAATTAGTATAGGCTGGAAACTTTTCAAAACTTTTTTGAGACCTACCGAATTATCTGCCACCGCAAAAATATTTTCAAAATATTGTATCTACTTATAGCAAAAAGTTGTAAAAACACACTTGTTTGAAACAAGAAAAAAAAATGACAAGTCCCGTCATTATGTCCTCAGCCTTTTAAAACATCATGTCTCATTTGTGTTAATTTTACAGTAGTTTCATTTTTTTTGGCGCAGCATTTTACGGGTTTGGGGATTAAAATTAATAAAGGCGTCTTGGGGTTTATGAGCAATTTCGAAAAGATATATAATGATTTAATGAGGGAATGTGTGTTTGAGACAGTAATTAATGGTTTTTGTTTGTTAATTTACACTTTTAGAATATTTTTAGTAGGTACCTATTTCATCTAAATTTTCTTTCTACACTAAAACCTATCGGTCTATTTTTTTGTGAGGTAATTTGAAGTTCTTTGTAAAGAGCTGGACTATATGAACCGTGTCCATGTAGCTTGTTACAACATTATATCAGTACAGAGAAAATTAAAAATCTTATATAGCCAAGGTCGTCGGCAAGCAGTGGTTGCGGATTGCTGAAGATCGAGCAATGTGGTAAACCTTGGGAAGGCCTTTCTCCAGCAGTGGACGTCTTTCGGGTGTCGACGACCTGTCCTAGGTACCTATGTATATATATGCACCCACCCTGTTAGCATATTCCTACCTTCTAAGGTGTCTTTATGCTACTATAGATCGTTGAAGAGTAAGATAGCATAATCGCCCCTTGACAACATGCTTATACTTATTATGTTCACTAAGTATCCAACATTGACACTTTTCGAAAAGATTGTGCAAAAATTAAGTAGCTTCAGATATGCTAATGTTTTTTTTAGTTAGAGATAAGAGTTTTTGAGTAGCTCGTGACCCCAGGCCTGTTAGTTTTCAAAAATCTGAACGTATGGTAATCTAAGAGTTATCATTTTGACCTTATCACGTTTTTTTGACATTGCGCTGTTACGCCATGATTTTTTGAAAATTGTTGAGGTGTAGGTACTTTCAACAAAAAAATATTTGTATTTTGTTCTTATCATGTCTGTGGTTTTGCTTAGGTTTTTAGATTAGCTGTATAGATTACTTATTGGAAACGACGGTTAAGGCTAAAATGCCCTAATGTTCTCTTAAATCCATCATCTATCAGGCAAAGCCGATGACGTGGAATTGTAACAGCGACTGCTACTGAGTAACATACGGGGACTTGACCTCCCAAACACCCCCCCGTGTTTGTAACACCGCCATCTTCCAAACTCCGGGCTGCTTTGTGAAGGTTCTAAAACCGACAAAGCTATTTTGTCCCAACCCAGGAATGGAACCCACGTCCGAAATGAATGGTAGACGCGCTTGCTAACCAATGGGGCATCACTGACGCCTTCCCCATTTTCGGAGAAAGTTCTTATATCAATGCAATTTTCTCAAAACATTCTTTCAAATCCTACTAGCTTTTATCTGGATCTAGGTATAGTTACAGTCTCTAGATTGTAGATTCATGATGAGTATTTTTATCAACGTGCCCCCTACACCTTATACACGATAAACTTCAATGATAGCCTTTATTACGAACATTTTAGAACTCATTTTGGAAATAAAGAGTACATGTTAGTTGGACTTATTAATATTTTTATTTAATTATTCCATACTCAACACTTAAGTACCAAGTTGTATTGTCAGTTCGATTTTTTCAAAAATCGAACTGACAATAAGTGACAATAAGCAGCAAACAATCTTCAGATTGTTCAGATTGATTTGCTTACTAGAGATCGAGTTTAGATATGAGCCCTTTACAAGTTACGTCAAATTAAGTATATATGTTACCGGCCGAACCCGATTTTAGGACAAACCAATTTTGCCTAGGCTCAACTAGTTCTTCCTATACGCGTTAGGATTAACTAGTATAGCCTAGTCCAAACTAATTTGTCCTAAGCCCGATAGGACGGACCAGTTTAGGCTAGGCAAAACTAGTTGATCCTAATATCAATACGCACACTCTAGGATAAACTGGTATAGCCTAGTCAAAACATATACATATCTAAAAGTCTAAATAAATAGATGAACTAAATAAACTACTCCGTGTTTAGAAAAAAAATAATCATCTTTATTAAACTATAATGATTCGTCGTTATGGATAAATTGATAATACGAACAATCATACTGCATATATGTAGCAAACTAACAAATAATAGGTAGGTAAGTATTTTTTTTTAATAGAAGCAATAATCAAATCTCATATTAAAATTGTTGTCGTTAAAAGTTATGGATAATAATTGGTAATACAAAGACTAGGCCATACCAGTTTATCCTAAAGTGTGCGTATTGATATTAGGATCAACTAGTTTTGCCTAGCCTAAACTGGTCCGTCCTATCGGGCTTAGGACAAATTAGTTTTGCCTAGGCTCAACTAGTTAATCCTAACGCGTATAGGAAGAACTAGTTGAGCCTAGGCAAAACTGGTTTGTCCTAAAATCGGCTTTGGCCTGTAACATATATAACTATCTTCATAAGCAAGTGACAATAAATAGGTTATAGTAATTTATCGTAAGGGATATTAATGTATGTTTAAAGGGAAATAAACGGACATTGTCTTTTTGACCAAGTTGACGCCTGAAAACCAGCTCAGGGTATCATGCTGTCTGGCTAGCTAGGCTAAGGGATAGTCAGATAAGCAAATTTATTAAGATTGCAATCTAACAGGTCCTGCTATCTCAAATATATTTGGCAATTTGCACTGTCTTTCAGAGAACTGAAATATAAAAAACGGCCCATAAAAAATCATTCAATAAAAATAAATAGGTATTGACAACTGAATCAATAATGTATTCTTGGCGCCAAAAGACTGTAAAACATAACCTGAACTCTTTTTGCCTGAGGATCTAAAATTACAGGTTGAAATTAAACCTTATTTTCATAAGTATAGGAGCTTATATTCCATGGTATGAGAAGGATGCGACTGAACATGAAATTGGTACTTTGAAAGCACATGTTGTTACACTGAATTAAAGAAACTAGATGGTGCAGGATTCGTTGATTTTTAAGTCACTGTATTTTAAAACTGCATTTCTAATATTAAAGTTTTCCCATAGGGAAGTTTAAAAAGAACATAACATCCGAATTGCGAACCTGTCTTTAACGAAATCGGTCAAAAATCATAGTCTTTAAACCGGTCAAACTTATTACGAGTTGAAACGGAGAATAGATTCGCGGATAGAATGCTCTGTTTTGGTAAATGTGACATGGGATTGCAATGATCACTATAAATAATACATAATATTAATAAGACTTGAAAAAACAAAATTTTTATCTACAGTCGAAGCGCATTGTACTTTCAGCTAATTTTGAAAATACAGAAATTAAATTACCTATTTTCTCATACGATTTGTTATCCCAAAAATAAAACATAAGCCCAAAAAACTACTTCACAACACGCGTTCTACTTTTCACACATGTCCTTCCACATATTACTACATCTACGTCACCTTATGGTTTCAGTAAGGAGTTTTAACACGATCCCGTTAATCCCATGCTATTCCCTTCAATGTCTTGGTGTAGTTCGCTCGTGTGCTCCGCGCTTAAAAAGTTAGGTTATGTGTCACTTTGACAGTTCGCGCCAAAATTGTGACGTTTGTGTTTTTTGAAAATTTTTGATAAGTAAGTTTTTTGCTTGTTTTTTTGTTTTGTGTGTATGTTTCTGTGTATTTTGGTATTTTTTAAATGTAGAAGATATTGCCATGTTAGGCGTTAAAAATTGTTGCGTAACTGAAAAGGGTATTTTATTACATTTTGTCAAATGAGGGAAATGAGGAAACTATATATATTTATTTCTTTATTATAAGATTATTTAAATTTTGTGTGACGAGAATATGTAGGTAGGTACTTTATTTAAAATTGTTCATTAGTTGTATACCTACCTTAATGACATGCTGAAGTTGAAAGACATTTAGTACAACTAAAAAAACATTAATTTTAAAAAGTATACCATGCATTATTCATCATTATTACCTAAGTAATATAAAATTAGGGAAACTAAATCAACAATTAAAGGCAAACAAAAAAATGGTTAAATATGCAAAACTAGTACAGTCAACTTCAGGTCAGTGGTAACAGTTTTATAGGAAAATCGTACTTATTACTATTGAGTTAAGGTGCATGACAGTTACCACTGATGTGCAGTCTACCGTACTTACCTCAGTATTTTTCTGGCACATAATACAGTAGGGTCAAGATTAAAATAAAAGTTGCGATATCAATATTTCTTATCTTATAAGAATAATGAAATCTAATTATCAGCTACCTTCTAAATGAAGAATAATTGTTTATTTTAACTGTAGATAAGTATTATTTTGTTTTCAAACGCTTAGATCATAATAAAAGGTGACTACGGTATTTGTTTTGTGAAAAAAAACATTAATTTCACGAAGTAGGCCTATTAGATTTGATATACAATAATTTAGAAGAATACTTTGTAGCTAAGAATGCCGTTTTTGAAACCTTATGTTAATTATTAGGTAACATATTATAATTATGTTGTTTTAAATATTTTTTGAGTATCTTTGAATCCTTTTGATAAAGTATTTTCTAATATATTTTTTTATTACACTTGTTCACGATATCATTTTGTATATTACTCATTGTAAAATTGCCTAAATCGATAAGATTTCTTTATTAATTTTTCATAGAAAAGCCAAAGTTTTATTTTGAGTAAACCCGCGAGTAAAACCTTGCCTATCTAAAATCACCATTTCCCTATTAATTCAAAATCTTTTGTTTCGGTTTGGAGGTCATGTTATTTATACATTACATCAGTATAAGTATTCTTCCTACTAGCTTTGCAGTGGTCTGTTAAAAATAAAATCGTGTTGTATATGTAACGCTGTCAAAATGTTCTGATTTATTTTTACTTTACCTTGTATGTAATCCTAATACTTAGTAAACGAAAAATAAACATAATTACTTACAATAAATGGTCAATAAGGTGGTCCCGGGAAGTACTTGAACCGGGAAAAGTAGCCTATGTCCACTAGCAGGCTCTTCATCTGTAAACCAAAAATTAAAATCGGTTCAATACTTTTAGTGTAAAAGTCTAACAGACAGACAGATAGATTTACTTTCGCATTTCCAATGCTAATAAATATACCGCTTATTAGGTACCTGTACAAAATATCAAATCCATTATTTTCTATGTCTCCATTTTATAAATGCATAATCCAGAAATCATACCAATACCTATTTATTTTCTTATTACACTGACGGACATGCTTAACGGTTCTCCAAAAAACCTACTTACAGATTAAATTTTTTGTAACATTTGGCAGTCAAAATGTGATTGATAAAAAGATTCTGTCATAAATTAAAAATGTAGCAGCGTGATTCAAAGACGCTCATTCAATATTTAAAAATAAAGCCCTTTTTGCATCATCTCCTTCCTCTAATAATAATAGGCTATAAGTCAGCCAACTAACACGTGTGTCGACTAAATAATAATTCTAAAGAGACGATTAAATTTATAATTCGCAGATGCTGAAGCCACGCGTGATCGTACACAGAGAAAGTTTATTTTTATAATAATAGCAAAACCATATGCGCGAAGTAGCGAGTAAACACCACATGTCAACACCTTACTTAGAGTCTTAGAGATTACTGAACTTTTGTAGGTAAATGAACCTAGGAACATGGCGCAATATGATATCATACCTTGCTATGATGATGAAGACATGTTTAGTGAGAGAAACGACAATGTAACAGATCTACATGCTTACTACATGTCACAGTTCAATCTAGAACTAGAGAATAGCAACAAGAATAAGAAAGTAGACAATTTCAAGTACGGAGTAGAAGAAAGCTTTGATTTTGAAGTGTTAGATAATTGGAATGGTCCCACAAATAATGAAGCTGATTTTGAAATTATAGATGAAGTTATTGACAGCAATATCAATGAGCAGAATATTAAGGAAGTGCTCTTAGATTTAGATGGTATTGATTTTGGAGAAAAAGGTAGCAAAATGGACACTTACAAAGCACAAGAAAACAAAATGTATCCTGTAAATAACGACTACATAGACGACGAATCGCTTATTGATGAACTTTGCCGCGAAGATGGAGAATCCTGCAGACTAACGCCAGACTTCAACGAAGAATATTTAAATTCTCCATCGGAAAAGAATCAACTACCTTCCATAGAAACGGTATTTTCGAAAAGATATTGTAATTATAATGCCGAAGATGTGCAAATGCCTGAGTATCATAATATAACTCCAGTCCAACAAAATATTGGTGCTGTAAATAACTTAGAACATTACAGTTATCCGAATAACATTCTTTATAATTTAGAAGAAAGGAAATATGTACTACCAGATACTCCTACAAGTTGTAATGAGTTTACTTTTGAAAGAAATGAAAGGAAGATATCAGTTTCAGAGTCTGTAGAAAGTGACGTACATAGTTCCAGTTATTATGATGAGAATTCTGAAAATTTTGATGAAGACGATCTGTTTGTAAATCTCGATGATTTTGGTTTGAATTTTGAGTCGGATAATAATGTCAATGTTGGAGATAATAAGGTTCAAAGCCAGAGGAAGGCTGACAAAGACAAGGGCCAAGGTAAAAATCTTTTTCTATTGCCATAGATAATGCCAATGCTTGTATAAATTGACTAAATAAAAGCTGATAAGCTATAAAAGCTAAGTTGATGCAAAGTTTAATGAAAGATCTTTTGTTTTAGGTGAAAGAGTATGTCTATGGGAGCAGTGTTATGAAAGATATCCGAATCAAACGACGTTGGTGGAGCACATCGAGAGGGCCCATGTCAACACATACAAAGGTATATTTTGTACTTACTTACTTACTATTATGTATCCGGGGCTGCGGGATTGTTCGAAAGAGTTACCGCAGCCCTGGTACATAAAAAGCCTACGACGGAACACGAGGGTTTTTAGTCAGTAAGAGTCTGATACTCCCTCACCGCTGCTACCCACAGCGGGAGGGGTCATTTGATGATTTTTGACGTCGTTAAAAAAGAGTATTATGTATCAGTTTCCTAAGTTCAAAACATGTACAGAACATTTAAATAAAAAAATAAAAGCTGTGCCTAATTTGAAAATTTAATGTACAACATTGATTTTATATGCGCATAAGAAAACATTTGATTACCGAAACCAAAAGTTCCTGTAAGATAGTAAGATAACAGTATAAATTAGTATTGCTTATGAGAAACAAACATATGAATAATATATTATTTCCTGTTACGCACATGTGCTATTTAAGTATTTCCTATTAGGTTATTCATCTTTTTGACATTCAAACAACCGTCTAGACAGTATTATTTAATTCATCAAGTCTATTCTTTTACCACCTTATTTAAAAACGTTGTCTTAAAAAGTAATAGATCTTGTTCTAGGTTTAATTAATGGTCTAAATCTAGTACTAAAGCCAGCTAGAACAAAGTTACTTGTTCGAAACGCTGTATTAAACGGTAAACTTGTACATAATATAATGTGGTTAAACACTTTTGGACACAGACTTCATCTCACGCAGAGAGGAAAGGCTATTAGAAATAAATCAGCTCGCTTTTCCAAGTTGGATTATAAAAATCAATCATTTTATTTCAAGTTTCCTCACATAAATTTTCCTTAACTTTTATATACAAAAGCTGTCAAAACGTATCCATAAAATTTAATATTCTTCAGATAAAAGTTTTCTGCCGATTGAAAAATCGACCCTTTTATAAATGTTGCGTTTTGTTTCCCTAGGTGATGAATTCAGTTGCTTGTGGCGCGACTGTGCTCGCGAGCGCAGACCGTTCAACGCTCGTTATAAGCTGTTGATACACATGCGCGTGCATTCTGGACATAAGCCTAACCGGTGTCATGTGAGTACCAGCTTTATTTTATTATTAAATTAGCTTCTTGCTTTCGTATAAACCTAGGCAGAAATAAGTATGTTAATCCTGTATTCTGTTAACTATGTAGAAGTTTTACATATTTCGCAGAGATGAACATAGATTTAATTTATTCAGATTTTATATTAAAAACACACATAATATACCTTGCAAATATTTTTAAAAAAATTTCATAGATCAACGTCAATACTAATATGTATGATATGTTAGAATCAGTCATCATCATCATTATTATGTTAGAATCAGTTTTTATGCGATGCCATGGACTTTCACACATTAAATGGTGGGTTGTACCATTTAATAAAAACCAAACCATAAGCAGCCGTGAAACTGCCAACTAAATTGTCAGCATAGCTGAAAATCTTTCAGTTATAGTTAAATATACATATAGTATTGTGACATGGATATGTTACGTTGGACATGGCATACAAAATATTCAAGAACATATAATCTTTCTAGCATCCCGGCTGCGGTAAAGCATTCTCCAGGCTAGAAAACTTGAAGATCCACGTGAGATCTCATACTGGTGAACGTCCGTATGCCTGTCCTGCTCCTCATTGCAGGAAAGCTTTCTCCAACTCCTCGGATCGAGCTAAGCATCAGAGAACGCATTTTAATGCTGTAAGTACCTAAAGCTTTTTGTTCTTATAATTGTATAGCCCTGGTAGATATTATATAAAAGAAATAGATGTGTTTGTGGTTTGAGCGTTTGATGGTAAAACGGCTGAACTTATGAGGATAATTTGGTGTGAAGAGAGCAGATTTAAAGTTAGGTTTAGTATTTGGTTCTTTTAAGACATAATTTGTAATGCCTTTGCCTATCAGACAAAATATAGGTTTTAAAGCATTTGTTAATTGTTTAATTGGAAGAGGTAGCAAAAAACCTATGTAGTTAACTGTGGTAAAAAAAAGCAGCAGAGATACAATTTACCTTGACTGTATGGAGTACGCAAAACATCATTGTCCCTTGGGACACATTACTGGAAACTTAAACATTTAAGAACACACAGTTATCAACTTAAGTCAAGATAAACAAAATCTTAATACAATTAAGCAAGATCCGAAACAAAAAGTTTTGAATTAGCCAAAACACTGACATCCAAAGGTCAAAGTTAATCAAAAACAAAAATGATTTTGCAAAATAATGTCTGAATTTTGGTTGCGTAACTTTGTAACTGGTCGTCAAAATGTAGGTACCTAATCTTTTCGCCTGTTAGCGGAAGATTACTGAAATTGCTCTCTTATCCTAAAGTAAAAACAAAATTAGGAATAATTAACATTATCACGCTTTTACTTTTAGAGTTTATGATTATTATATGAGTGAGTGAAAATGATAACCTCTAGATATCTAAACGTTTTACTAATTTTAGATTGACCCAGGGCGTGTATTTCGTATGACCTATCTTTTAGGAAAGGAAGACCTATCGCAACGTCTAAACTATTTGCCATCCAAAATGTACTTATTTGAAAAGTTATGAGCAGATAATTGTAGAAATTAGTATGGAAAATGGATTGTGCGAAAGACGATATTGCCAGGGAGAATACTATTGTGAGATGTCATCAAACAAGGAATTACGAAAGGGGCAGACATGACGCACCAGCCACAAATACGAGTTGGGATAAGGACAGAATTATGGTGAAGAATCATGGCAGCTTGTAGAAAATCAGCAGCACTACTGGATTCAGATTTCAATACCATCATTCTCTTTTGAGATGAGGGTCCAGAAGTGAGAGGCAAGAATGCCGAGGTTTAAATCTCAAGCGTTTCAGGACACCTATACAAAGTAACCTAACAGTGTACAGGATTACATACATCAATCCTTTCAGTCCTCACATCGTGACTTAATAGACAAGCTTTTTAATCAGTTTTGCATTTCCAATACATATTACTAAATCCAGCATTTTCTATATCATCACCCCTTCTTTTCAGAGACCATACGCCTGCGGAGCAATCGGCTGCGGCAAGAGATACACAGATCCTTCTTCCCTTCGTAAACACGTCAAGACCCACCCCCACATTACCAACGTGCCTCGAACCTGCATACCCGCGGCCAGGCCGATAAGGAAACCTGATCAGGAGCAAACGGTACCAAGCTCTCCAGCTAAGCTGACGACCCTCAGGTGTATACGAGATAAGTTAACTGTACCTAGGTTGCAGAAATTGTAGATTGATAGCCATTTTCGCAAGTTACTGATAAAATCTTGGATAGGCGGACAGGAACTTATCTGCCAGATAAACCAAAACTATTGGTATCATAGGTCACGGATAGCAATGTTTGGCAGAAATTATAAGAAGCATTGATATGGCAGATAGCATTAAATATCAGATAACTAACCGATTCTTATATTATTATATAACTAGCCAGTGATACCGGGCCTATATCGTTTTGCTTTCTTTGTTAACTTCTAGACTGTGTCTTCCATTTTTTTTGACAGTATGAATACTGAATGATAGTGGTACCAGTAATTATGTATACCAAAGAACTATACCAAAATTAAATAATACTTCCCAATGATGACACAATGTAGGTACGGCCTTATCACTAAAAGTTCAGGTGCGATGACCTTTATATATCTTGCAGGGAAAGATGAATTTTGAAAATGATTTTGGATATGCGCGGTTATGATGTCATATTTTAGTCGCTTATTTTCTTGTATGTAGGTAATATTCATGTAAATTCAAGAAGTTTTGCATTAATTGTGCATGGCAAGGGGCAAGGGGTAGCTGTAGAGTAATTTTGAATCCTACCAAGATTTTGGGAATAATGTTGTGTTTAGACCAATCAAATGAAAATCAAAGAAGTATACTAATTATTTAGATAGTGGGACCATGTAATATAAAAATATTTTTCTTAGATTTTAAGAAACGAATGCTCAAATTAAGACTTCAGTTTCATATAAAGTACGAAGTGGTTCTAAATAGTGTGTATTAAAAAAAATAGCTCAAAAAAGACTGAAGTAACATGATTGGCTCAATTTTTTTCTACTAGTATTAATTAACATTAATTAACGATTGTAGCTTGTGTTAAAAACACAATAAAATCACGTAGAATAGTACATTTTTTAAGTCGATTAGTGTAGGTAAAACTTCGATTCCAATTAGATCATTTTAGATTTTAATAACATAAAAAATTGTTTGTAAATAATATCTAATCATATGTTTTGTGTTGAGAAATGCCACATAGGGGATTCATTGTTTATAAAAAGTATGTTTTTATCAAATTTATTGTTGTTGCTAATTACTATTCTGAGATAAGAACTCAGAAAGAGTGATATCTATTCAATACTAGCCGTTTGTGCGACTTTGTCTGTATAATAATTTTATCTTTTCAAAACAATGCGATGTGAAGCAATTATTTTTATCTTTTTTTGAAAATTTTGATAATGAGCTGGCGTATTTTGAAATTACATAATGCTGATTACCTAGGATATCCTGGATTCAATGGTAGAGTGAAAATAGCGAATATTTAAGAAATGTATCAAAACTTTGATCTCCATGACGATTTATTGTACTTATTTGTTAAATTTTTTAGGAAATAAACATTAGGATTAAGAAAAAGTTCCATTTGCACCTATATTTGCTCAATTAGATTGTAAGATTTTGTACATTTTTTTATATAAGAACTTTAGGCTACGTAAGTATATCTATAAAAGAAAAACAATATTGGCTGTAAACACTTAGGCACCTATGTCCACCAAACTCTTAATTAGTATTATTCTTGGCATAAACATGCACGATTGTAATATTAATTAATTAGAACTGAACGTTTTAATATTTCAAAAACCTTTTTACTAATTGGCTATCTCTAGCGGGTATTAAACCCACGATACGAAGTCTCAGAAATAGCCAATTATTCATACTAAGGGATTCTCATCTCACCTTTTCAGGAGCCAGCTGAAAATCAGTGCTGTGCTTGCATGCACAGCGTATACTGAGCTGAGTCTCCTGCTACACATCATTTTCTTTTTCTGTTTGTTATCCTTTAAATGTAACGTGTCTGTGTAGCAAATAAATGGTTTTCCGTGCGGCTACACGCGTAATGTACCAGTGTTGTAGTGTCGTAGCATGCGAAGGAAAATAATTGACCTAATAATTGAACTACCGGTTCAAACGATCACCCTTGGAACTATATGACAGATTGTTCGCTGACTGTAAAAGCGCTCTTATTATCGGTTTCCCTAAGTGTTTACAATCAATATTGTGTTAAGGCACGTTTTGGAAGCCAGCTAGGTCGGCAATTGCAGTCGGCAGCTTGCTTTGAAAACGTACCTTTATTTAGAAGTTAAGTTATTCCTAATCTGTACAAATGCATGCTTTCCAAAGAATCTCGTTTAGGATTACATAAGTATTTTCCGTTTTGAGATCTCTTTATTTGCTCATTATATTTTTATTTTATACTTCGAAGGCAGATACTGTCGTTAATTTTAATGCTCAAATAAATATAAGATACTATTAGATTTGTTGTTTCAATACTTTACTTACTTAACATAATATGACTTTTCAATGCTCACTTACCTTTTAGTTTCCTCACTTTTTCATTTGGAAACTCTAGCCACTGAAAAAAAAGCATTTAGCATCCTTTTCCATTTCATACTAACTCGTTAACTCTGTTCGGCTCAATTATTCGAAAGAGTTAACGCGGCCCTGGTGCATTAAAGGCTTAAGAAGAACCACAGCGGGAGGAGTCATTTGATGATTTCCAGGCAAAAAAAGACAGGCAGTCACTCCATGTATAACACTAGTAGCTACCTAGTCAATTCGATACAATAAGACTAAAAGCCGACCTCAACAAAGTTGAGAAAAGGCTGACTTAAAGTGTGGTGGACACTCATACAAATGATGATGGACTACTTTTGCAGTAGACACTTGTTACTCTCATGAAGAGAGGGAAGTCTTAAGGAGTACTTTTCACGAAATGATGGTGTTACTCAGCAAATAATTGTTCTAGAGGTCAGTTAGACAGTCGACCCATGCGAAGCGTTTGCACTTACATTATATTGACTGTAAGCAAGTTTCGAAAACGCGACGTCTACTTCAATAAATGTACTTATTCCATATATGGTGCCTAAAGGTTCACCAACTATGGTGAACATTTCATTGATAAAAATTGCTCACACACAGATGCACTACCTATTCCGTCACTTTCGTACCCCGATATGAAGGCAATCTGACAGGACCGGAGAAAGAGGCCCAAGACCGCCATTTATGTGCTTTCCGATGCACAACATTTATTTGCATATCTATTTCACATAGATCTAGAATCTAGACAACGACAGGATAATTTTAAACAAGGTTTTTAGGGGGAATCAGAGCTCGAGAAAAATTTGAAAATAGTATGCACATAGTAACTTTACACTTTCACAACACTTCACCAATCACTCTCCGTGATCATTTAGGTTCCAATTTAGCTAACGTCACTGGTAATCCGAAGAAAAAAGATTTTTCATTTGAGTTATACGTGATACTTATCTGTGATTAATAACGTGTTACAAAGAAACACCTATATTATGTTTTCCTAAATATCATAAGTCACACTAAGCAGCCCGAAGTTGGTGGTGTTACAGTCCCGTGCCTGGAAGGGCACATATGCTACACAGTAGCAGTCTTTGTTACAAATCCGCGTAAGGCCGTCAGGAGGATTTGAGAAAACACTAGGACTTGTTAGATGATTAAACCTGCAGCTCACTCGATAAGAAGGATTAGGTACTATAACTATAACTTGATCTGCCGAGGAAAAAATACGAACTGACAAACTGACAGTTACTTTCACAAATTGCAACAAGATAAGACCTTTCTGTTCCTTTGTCATTGAGAATTTATCGAAATAATTTTTATCTGCAACGTTTATATTATTATTGAAATGACAATGCTCTATTATTATCATTACCATAACTTGGGATGTTTAAAGAATCGAAGATATTATGCATAGGTAATATTCTGGGGCCGATATTTGAAAAAAAAAAGATATTTGCCAAAAAGCGGTATTCGATAGCTTAACCAAATCAAGCATTGCTATTCAGCATGGCAATTTTAAACGTTTTTAAGTACACTTGATATCGATCAAAATCGTTAAAATCGTCATATTTTAGGCAGCCTTTTGTGTCTGCAATTTGGAGAAACCAAATGCTAATATTTTTGAAGAGGTTTTCAAAATTACGGTGACTGCAGCTGCTAAGTAAAATTGAAACAAACACTACAGATTTTTAAAACACGGTAATGAGAATTTTACTAATCGCTACCTTTAGTTTTTGGGGGTTTTAACACTTATGAATGGGCTAACATTTCGAGACGCAAAGAGAAAATGATTTTTGATTTTATTTCTACAGAGATATCTGATACTAGAGGTAAAGAATATTTTCATTAAATTATGTTAGGCCTACAAAATACACAGAAAGTCGCGGGGTCTCCACTATTTTCAACAATTTGGGACCATATCCAAAAGAAGCTAATCTATGAAATTTACTACAATAGCTCACGAAAATATACCTATTACTATTTTGTTTATAGCTTATAGCTTTATAGCTACAAATCAAGAATTAGAGGTATACGATAACGCTTAGTAACTTAGGAAGCAAACACAAGAAGCAAAAGTCTAGGTAGACATAATTTTGCACGACGACTAAATCGATAAAAAATCAGTAACTAACTTAAATACTGAATTTTGAGTGGGTGGTGACGTTATTTTTGGATTTTGCAGTTATCAACTGCAGGTCAGGGGTCTTGCAAAGTTGATTTGTGGGATAGTATAAAAGGCTATGTGATTGAAGTTTCTGCATCAGAAGTGTTCGCAATAAGCAGCACTGCAGACGATCACTGGACACTTGGACCATGAAACTCTTGATACTGACGGCGATTATCGGTGAGTTTTACTTTCTTTATTACCTAGCACATTTGATAAGAATTTTGCATGATATATTTTCGGTTTTTTGTGTACCTCGGTATTTTAAAAGTAATTTTTACCTATTCTCTTTCTGGTAGGTCTTAAATGATTCGCAATCTTTCTTTAGTATTTTTTGTCAATTCTTCCACTTTATACTTAATCGTTGCACTGGCTAGGCTATGCTCATTTTTAAAGTTCATGATTAAGCTGCGTCTAGCACAATAGGGCCATGGATAGGTGGCCATCTATGTCTCTCACTGACCACTAGCCTAAACGTCATATAAGAATATAGTAATGTCGTTATTCTTAGTGGTATGTGTATGTTCGTCCCTTTGATCCTGTCGATTTTAGAAGCTTCTATACAACTTGTTGTGTTTTGTTAGCACCCATATCACATGCTAATCAATAGGTTACCATGGGGCTAAGCATTTTTAATTAATTAATAAATTAGCCTTAGGATGACCTTACGGCTTTCTAAAAGTTTTATCAGTTCAAAATATTTATAATGAAAATTAGTGTAATTATAATTTAGTCAGTGAACCAAAACCATTAGATGTTTAGGGTCAATTACGAGATATAAGTACTGATTATAATCATATAAGATAAGAATCATAACCTTCATAGAAAACTATTTATGTTTTTTATCTAGTATTTTTTATAAGGCTCATAAACTGTTTACCTGAAGGATTATTACTGAATATATAGGTTAGGTTCCAAACACTTAACCTATGTTTTGACAAAATAAATAATCATTTAATTCGTTACAGCCGCGGTAGCGTCGAGCCCGCTCACCCAAAACAAAAGCTGGCCATGGCAGGTCGGTAAGGAGTACCTGTATGACGTGAACACCTACACCGTCGCGTCTTTCGATGGCAGCAACAGCAACGGAAACGCCTTCAAGGCTCAATTCGCCGTCCGCGTGGTCGCTCCCGGCTACCTCCTCGCCAAACTGACCAACTCAGTGTACGCACAGGTTCAGGATGAGAAAGTTACGTTCAGCGTCTTACCTTCCGACCTCAAGTACCAGCCCGTTCAGATCTCAGACCAACCCATCGAGATCTTTGTCAAGGGTGGCCGTGTCAAGTCTTTCAGTGTCCCCAAAACACTCTCCGTTGCTCACGAGAACTTACTGAAGGGTCTCATCAGCGCTCTCCAAGTTGATCTCTCTCCTTACGGCCATGTCGATAACTTCCCCAACAGCTACGACAAGGAATCTTTCCAAGGTATCTTCAAGAAGGTGGAAGCTGATCTGGCTGGTGAATGTGAGACCCTTTACACCGTTTCGCCTGTTTCCGCTGAGTGGCGTCGTGAATTCCCCAACTTCGCTTCAGAGGAGGCACCTATTGAGGTGATCAAGAGCAAGAACTACGGCTCATGCAAGAAGCGTTCTGCTTTATACTCCGGTGTGCCAGAAGGCTCCATCTGGAACGGCATCGCTTATGAAAATGACGAACAACAGTTGCTCAAGCAAACTTCTGAAGCCCGTATTGTGGCGAGCAAACAAGGCACCATCTACAAATCTGAAGTCCTTAACTCAGTCTTTGTCAGCCCTCTCCTTTACGGTAAACAGAAGGCTCAAGTTACCAGTTATGTTAAATTCTACCTTGTCTCGGTCCAAGACAGTGGTGCTGAGTGGAAAAAACCTGAAGGAGGCCGCTCTATCGACTCCCTTATTTTCACTATGAGCGAAGCTATGTTCCTCCCTAAGGTCTCAGACCAAAGTATTGCTAACTCTCAAAAACTGCTCCAGGAAATGGCTCCCCTACTGCAGTCACCCAGCCAACTGCCGAAGGCTGATTTCCTGTCAAAATTCAACATCCTTATTCGCCACTTAGCTACCTTTAACTCCGAGCAGCTGACTGTATTGAGCAACAGCGTTGAAATCGCCAGGAACTCCAAGAACGCCGCTAAGAACGCTATGTGGATCATCTACCGTGATGCTCTCGCTCAATCTGGTACCGTTGCTGCATTCCAACAAATCAAGTCCTGGGTGCTTGCCCAGAAGATCAGCGGTGAAGAAGCAGCTGAGCTGATTTCTGGTATTGGTGCTGCCCTCCGCTACCCTACTAAACAGGTCCTGACTGAATTTTTCGAATTCGCCATCAACCCCGAAGTTCAGCAACTGAAGTTGGTTAACACCTCAGCCCTGTTAGCTGCCACCAGATTCAGCCGCAATGTTGAGGATAGCTTATATGTAGTCGAATCTATCATCCCTTGGCTGTCGAAGGAATTGAAACAGGCTGCTCAGAATGGCGATACAGTCAAGGCCCAAGTTTACATTAGATCACTAGGAAACTTAGCTAACCCAGAAATCCTGAAAGTATACGCTCCATACTTGGACGGCAGCATTGCAGTCAGCAAGTACCTGCGCGTCCAGATTGTCGCCAGCCTGAAGACTTTGGCTAACCTCAAGGATGAAAACGTTCGTGCTGCACTTTACAGCATCTTGAAGAACACTGCTGAGCCCTACGAAGTGAGAGTTGTTGCTATCTTGAACATCTTCCTGAACGAACCCACCGCTGAAATGATGCAAATCATGGCACATATGACCAACGACGACCCTAGCACCCAAGTGCGTGCTGTTTTAGCTAACGGCATTAACTTCGCAGCTGGACTTAAGAGCCCACGCTTCTCTGTACTGTAAGTTTCTTCAGCACTTACAATAGACTAACATAAGATACTTTTTTATATTGTATTGACGATTAATGCTTAATTTAATTTACAGGGCCAAGACTGCTAAGGCTGTCCAACCTTTTGTTGCTAAAGAGAAATTCGGATACCGCATCTCCACTGACAGTCTTATTGATGAGTACACCAGCGAAGATGACTTCACCTTCTTCAGGGAACTGGCATACGTTGGCAGCGAGGACAACTTCTTCCCTGTATACCACAGAACTGCGCTGAGGACTAGGGGCACTAACTTGAATGAGGAAAGCCAGGTAATAAACCGAATTTTGCTATAGTTAAAAATACATTCATCATCATCAGCCTTTTTATGGTCCCACTGCTGGGCACAGGCCTCCTCTGACACAGAGAAGGATCGAGCGTCAATCACCACTCTTGCTCAATGTGGATTGGTGATTTCAAACTTTATAAGTCTAGGTTTCCTCGAGGTTTTTTCGTGTGCCAATATGTCATTGGTATCTAACATATACTCAGAAGTATGTACAGTTCTCTGCATACAAACTTAGAAAAGTTGCATTGGTACTTGCCTGGGCGTGAAAATATATTTGTTTAACTGTTTCCGGCTCTAACAGTTGTTTTTTTTCGCAGGTCACTTTGTCCGTCTCAGGCGTGCAGCAGATTATTGAGCACATTGCCGATTTGATCTACGAGCCTAACAAGGCCAAGGTAGACTTGAAGTACTCTGCTAAGAAGATCGCTGAAAAACTGAACCTCAAGCGTCAAAAACCCGACCCCATTGAAGGAGCTCTCTTCCTCGAGAACTTGAACCAGCAAAAACTCATCACTTTCAGTGAAGCTGACCTCATCGCTTTCATTACTAGCACTGTTGAAAACATTGAAAAACTATTCAATGGTGTCGATGTCCAATACACTAAGATATTGAACAACAAACTGACATACATCGTTTTCCCTCTTGCTTCTGGTATGCCATTCTACTACGAGTACAATGAACCTCTTATGTACTCTTTCAACGGCCAAGCTAAAATCAAGGTTGACAGGAACAGTAAATCCTTAGCTGGCTCTCTGCAGAAGAACATTGACTTCACTTATGCGAGAAACGTAGATGGCAGTGTTGGTTTCTTGGACACGCTCAATGATGTATACGCTTTCGCTGGAGTCATCAACAAGATTCAATTCTACATCCCCGCCAACCTGAACACCGTGATCACACCAGGACAAGTCAAACTGAGCTTCAAGCTTCCCGAGCAAGATGCTAGCTTTGTTCACCTGAGCGTTTGGCCCTACACTACTCTGAAAAAGGTTGATGCTATCCAGGCTATTTCTGAACTCCCATCGACCAAGATCATCAAACGTGCCGAGAAGGTTGTATCTAATGAAATTAAATTTGGATACTTAGCCGGTGTCTCCCTACTTTTCGAAGGATACTCCTACTCTTCTGACTTCAAGTCGACCGATCTCTACGACACAGACATCGTTTCGAGCATTGGTACACTTTTCTACCCGAAAGATATCGCCCTGACCGAGTTTGAACTCAAATACAATGCTAAGGAGTCCACCAACAAGGATGTGACAGTCACCCTCTTCTCTGGTAAGTTGAATATACTTTTTGCCACTCTTTAGCATTGTCATACGTAACTTATTATCTGGTGCAGCTAATTTTATCACATTTTGGTCTTTATATAAATGTTATACCTTTCTTTCAGACACATTGTACAACCAGAAACAAAGCGGTGAACTGGCACCTGCTGCTCTCTTCAAGGACGTGTCTGCTAACAGCCAGGCTCGCCGCGAAGAGATCGTCAAGCGCGCCGCCACCGGTATCGAGTCTGCCCAAGTGGAGCTCTACGATTTCAGCGCTGTCTTTGAAGGAAAGAAGAAGGTCGAATATGTCCTCACCGCTGCCATCGCCGACAGCTTCGTTGACAACAAGTTCCAGGGAGTATTCTTCTTGAGCAGCTGGCAAGAACAGATCAACGCAGTATTCAAGGTCGTCAAACCTAAGATTGCTCCTCTCAACTTCAAGGAAGCTTTGAAGAACCAAATTAAGGTCACTTACGATCTTGACTTGAAGTTCGGAAACCAGAAGAACATTCATCTCCAAGGTTACAGTGAGCGTAGCGAGACTTACACCGAACAATTACAAAATGACCCCTCTGCCCAGAAGTGCTTGGAAGAGACTAACGAGAACAACACCTTCCAAAGAGATTGCTACAAGCTAATCGTTAAGGCACACGCTCCCGACTTCTTCAAGGCTTCAATATCTTACGAAGACAAGGAACTGACCCCAGTAGCTATGAAGAGCATTACTGAGTACTACGACATCTTCAAGTCGAGGAACTCCTACACTGAGGAAGAGGACGTTTTGAGGACCATTGAGAACGGAAAACTGGAAATCGAAGCTCAGTTCTTCTACGAAGAGAACTACGCTAACTACGAGTTTGCTTCCCAATACGGAGTGCTCCGTTTGAACAACGTTGAGGGTGTGGCTTACTACCCCTTCGGCTTTGCTGTGTACGCTCCCATTACTGCCGTTGAGCGTTCATACAACTACTACTACGGCGAGCAATACACTCGTGAGTAATTCTTTCAAACTATCTTGATGTAGCAGCTATTTGTTTTTTAATGTTTTATACTAATTGCTGGTTTCTTTCCAACAGCCTACTGTGTTGTGGACAGCAGCAAGATCCAAACCTTCAGCGGCCGCAGCTACGACTACGGTCTATCCGGCTCCTGGCACGTGGTGATGGTGGACGAGGCCAATGACTACGGCAAGTGGACCGACCTGGTCATCCTCGCCAGGAGGCCCAGCGAGAAGCAGGAGGAGGTCTACGTATCATACGTGTAAGTGTAACCATAATCCTAACTATTATGGATGAGAAAGAAACCATACCTGACATTAAGGTGGATCAGTTGAACCATTGTGTTGTGAAGAAGACATAGAAGTTTTTGTGAAAAGGCGCATAATTTCTTCAAGACGTAGATGAAAAATGCATTTTGCCTTAAGTATAAGTTTACAAATTCTCTTCTAACTTTTGATCGTACGGGTTTTGTAATTGTTAGGTATAAACGTTATAATAATTACGATACCAACAGATACTACATAAGGAAACTTCTTTTGCAGGACTGAGGACGGTAAATACTTGGAGCTGAACATCAAGCCTGCCGGTATTGACGTCAAGACCAACGGCAAGAAAGTTTCTGAAGGCGCCCTCACCTCATACTGGAACGATGAAGCTGAAGCTCCTCTGCTGCAGTACTACACCTTGGCTGAAGGCGTCCTCGTCTTCAACATCAAGAACGGAGCCATCCGCATCGTCTACGACCAGCAGAGGCTCGCCATCTTCACTGATGAGCACCGTAAGACCACCAGGGGTGTCTGCGGACAGGACTCCACTCAAACTCGTGACGACTACATCACGCCTTACGGTATTGTGGACTCTCCTCAGCTATATGGTGCGTCCTTCGCTTTGGACGGTGAGAACAGCGACCCCAAGACTGAGGCGCTGAAGAAGGAAGCTCAACAGAAGGCATACCAGCCCTTCGTTAAGTACACCAACATCCTCAGCTCTGACTCTGAATGGAGCAAGGCTAAGAACCACTCCCACTAAACTATAAATTGGTAGTTTAACGATGACCGAGCTAGTCCTATTGAAATATGACTACAATGTGCAATTGTAAATATAGTATGAATCAAATATTTATAACGTATCTATTTGAATATGTCAGTGTATATAAAATAGTATTTCTAATTATGTAATTGTATCGTATGTAACTTAACGACCTTACACCACATGAAAATGTACCTGTAAAATGTTGATAACTTATTGAAGTTACATTAAAATAATATTATAAATGATTACTGTATTTTATTAACATTTCAAGTAAAAACTTGACGCGTTCATTGCAATTGTTTCTGATATCCGTGTAGGACTGTAAGTCTCAAAAACTTGATCAATTTAGCAGACCTGATTATTTTGATCTTCAAATAGGATGGGCCGTAAATATTATAGTTCAGAACTGGGGACTTCTTCGCGGTAAAAGTGACTCTACCACTTCTCACGCCTGATTCAACTTACAAATATCATGAAAAAAAACTTTTTAAAAAGTAAAAGTGTTACAGAAACAATTAACCCGTTAGGTAGATACCTACTTACACATTCGTTTAATTATCATGTCTGATTAGTTTCTTTTTCACACAAACAGACAAAATATAGACATAAACAAATCATTATCTTAGTTTATGTTACAATATAATAACAGTCTTTATCTCGCTCAGCTGTTGCCTAGTCGCTTTTTATATTTTTACTTACTTAATTAAAGCGAGATTAAAATGTACTGTTTGCAAGCTGATAATGACTTCTGCAATTTAATACTCTTATGAAAGTAGTGCTCTCTGTAGGTATACTTTACAACTACTTACTTCCAGTAAGAACTAGAGCGATAAATTGTTGAAAGGTTCTTATAACCTACAGACTGACATGTGTTGCTGGGGAGTTTGTTGCGCCACTTCTTCTTCCCAGCAAAAACACATAGAAAGTGGTGAAGGGTGGGAGTTTTGTAAAATTCTGACGTTCGAAAAGGGCTGTTTTGCAGCCTAATTTGAATTTATTCAAATTATTTAAATATGATTAGGGCAAGGGCAGGATGATGATGATGATGACTAGTTTAGTTACAACTACAGTTTTAACTTATTAACATTGCATTTCAAAAGTTATCCGTTTAATTAATTGCGAATTCTTTAGTTTAAATCTTACCCAGAAGCTTTGCTTGTCCGATAGCTAAATTATTTACCTATTACTGACACCATTGTTAAGTCAAAATGTATTATGTAAACTACTATTGCAAATGAATGATACGTCAGGTGCCTGAGTCACTACAATGCAAAGTTGATTTTCACTTGACAAAAAGAAAATACAATTCCAATTCTAGTCTTGAATGCAAAAGGTTAAAAATATACAATTGACTACATTAAAAGTGGTAGGCTAAATCTTATCCAATTGAGGGTGCTTAGTTACCTACTTACTGCTATGTTTCAACAAAATCCATTCAAGAGGTAGATTTTATGTGAGAGTCAGCAATACCACCACCCATATATTCTATTGGGAAAGTGAATAAAACTAATATTTAATTATATGAGTATGCAAAGATATAAAAATGTAACTTTAATCGGATGGCCATTATTTTATTTTAGGCAAGTGTTTATAAATATTAATGCCTGAAAAAAGTTGTTATTGTTTAAAAATTGATGATAAGCACTTGAAACGTTATTATGTAACATAATTATGTTGATGCTCGCTACAAAATTGCAAAAATATAGGTATACTACCAGATACTATTCTCTACGGCTCTAACTAAGTAAATGAATAAAATTACATAGACGATTTACTGTTGCACCATTCGACTATAATGATAACCGAAACATTTTCAGGCGGCCAGTACACGGATGATAAACATGCTGTGGGTTGTTCGAAAGAGATACCGCGGCCCTAGTACATAAAAGGCCCACGACGGAACACGACGGTTTTTAGTCAGTAAGAGTCTGACACTCCCTCACCGCTGCTAACCCACAGCGGGAGGGGTTATTTGATGATTTTTAACGTCGTCGCAAAAAAAAAAGTCCTGAAAAACATCTGGGGCTGCGGGATTGTTCGAAAGAATTACCGAGGCCCTGAAACATAAAAGGCCTGCAAAGAAACATGATGGGTTTTACTCAATAAGAGTCTGACACTTTCTCAAGCTGCCAACCTACAGGGTAATTTGATAAATTGCCATAAAAAAGACCTGATAAACATGAGCAAAAAGATAAGATGTAAATAGACAGAAGTCAGAAAGGCTGACAAGCAGGCTTTCGGGTCTCCCAAGTCCCAAGTCTCAAAAGGAAGTCCAAGTCTCGGAAGTCCCAAGTTTGAGGGGTTCAAATAAGCAGTTTCAGTCCATGCAAGAACGACTGGTACATACTCAGGTGCATCTGGTTTTACTGGAAGATAACTATGCTGGGAAAAGCTAGCCAGATACTTGACATTCGTTTACAAAATCTTTATCTTGAATGAAGTTTTTTTTACGTAAGGAGATAGCTACTTTTTCGCACTAATCGATAATTATAAAACATTATTCAAAATTATGCACTTATTACTATAGTTAAAAAGTTCGATCGTTTGTTCGTTATCATGAGCTCCTCCCTGACAGTCTTTAAGGTAAACCTATGATCAATCACCATTTTTTTTCAAATGTAGAAATTTCTTATCGTTGGGTCCTCCTGCTTTTTAAGGTTAAGGTTACAGCCGGTTTAGTTGACTGGTCTGGGGGTGATAGGTGCAAAATACATGTGTACAGCGGTCGGTTCAAAGATTACCGAAAAGATAACAGGATAACCAGGTTTTCCGCTGCTGCCTGCTGTTAGACTGGAAGCCGAATCCAAATCCGTTTGAAAAAGCCTAGTCAAATAACGATTGCAGAATCAACTGTTATTGAAAATGATTTTTGGTATAATTTGACATTCAGGGAATATGACCGATAAGTGAAACCGGGTGTGAAAACTAGTATGCACGTAACTGTTATCGTGTCAAGTAAGGTCTAAGGTCGACCTAAAGTTAGGTTTTTGATTAAGCGCTGGTATATAAACTTAATTATTGCAGTTTTGGTGACCACAGTGGGGAGATATTGAGCAACTGTGACGACTGCTGCAAATTCTGGAACTATGAAGCTGGTGATACTGACGGCGATTCTCGGTGAGTGCATTCTAGTTATTTTGAAGTTCATAAGTTCATAGTAATGGTGTCTCAATTAAGTTGTAATTTCCCTATTCTATTGATCTAAGTCTCCCACTGTTTGTTAGAGGAGTAGAAGCTATGAAGCTTATCCATGTTTCTTCTAAAAGTCAAGCATGAAGCTTCTACAGGTGCGACGGAAACCTATAGAATTCACTGATCTAACGTGTATGCTTATACATGCTCGGATGGTCATAAATTGAATAAAAGTGTCAATGTCAGTATACTTAACATTGAAAAAGTTTTATCAATTGAGTTAGTAATCTGTTGAACAGGGAAAGATACGCTAAAAGAATAACTTTCACATTTGAGTGCATAATAAAATAAAAATATACATTGGAGCGAATTTCAGACAAAAAAAAAGTAATGTTTTGATAAGATAAGAAAACAAAGAATAACTGAATACGATTAAACTTTATCATTGCTCAACGGAGAGGGAGTCAATAGGTTACTTCAGACTATACTATAAGAATATGTTCAGACTGCTCATTAGTAGTTTGATTTAACTGTGGTATATTAAACAATATAGATCAATCTTTAAGAAGTACCCCTTTAATGATTAATGTCCTCATTTATTAAACTAAGAAAATTCTCTTTGCAGCCGCCGTTTCATCGAGCCCGGTCGCCGAGCCCAACCAATGGCCATGGCAGGTCGGTCAAGAATACGAGTACAATGTACTCTCTTACACCGGAACTGAATTCGAATCAGAAACTGGCAACGGCAACGTCTTGATTACAAATTTCATTGTTCGCGTTTTAGAACCAGGTCGTTTAGTAGCTAAGCTAGCAAATCCTGTATACGGGCAAGCTCAGAATCAGCAATACAAGAAAAAGATTTTCCATGGTCTGGACTTAAATCCAATCAAGGATATTGATCATCCTTTTGAAATTCTTGTAGAAGGTGGTCGAGTCGTCTCCTTGAAAATTCCAACATCATTCACTGATACTTATGAGAACTTGCTGAAAGGACTTGTCAGTGCTTTGCAAGTAGACTTATCTCCTACTAACCATGTCCACAATTTCCCAAATAACTTTGATAAAGAAACCTTCCAAGGTTTGTTTAAGAAGATGGAAACTGACGTCACTGGTGACTGTGAGACTCTTTACTCTGTTTCGCCTATTTCTGCCGGAGGTCTTGATGACGTGCTAGTGGATAAAGTTGAAAACCCTGTCGAGATAATCAAAAGTAAGAACTACGGATCATGTGAAAATCGTGTCGGTTTTTACTTTGGTGTTCCCGAAGGAGCGGTATGGAATGGAATCGCTTATAAAGAAGATGAAAAACAATTTATAAAACACACTACTGAAACTCGTCTCGTTGTTGGCGAGAAGGGCACAATCTACAAATCGGAAGCTATAAGCTCTGTTTTCGTTAACCCTCTTGTCTATGGCAAACAGAAAGCTGAGATCTACAGTTACGTCGGATTGTCCCTTTCTTCTCTCCAGCCCAAAACAAGTGAGGAATGGCCAAAAACCGTTGAATATCGCGATGTTGATTCGCTTTTGTTTACATATAATTTGACAAGATTGATAAGTCGAGGTGATAGTAACATTGCCGATGCTCAGAAATTGCTTCAGGAAATGACTCCTCTATTGCAAGATATAAACAACTTACCAAAGGCCGATTTTCTTTCCAAATTCAAACTGCTCATAGAATCTCTTATGTATATGAGCTCAGAACAACTGGCACAAATGACAGCCAGCATTGAAATTGCAAAATCTTCGGAAAACACTGCAAAGAGTAACATGTGGGTAGTATACCGCGATGCTGTCGCCCAAACCGGTACAATCGCTGCATTCAAAGAAATCAAGTCCTGGATCTTGACCAAGAAAATCGAAGGTATTGAAGCCGCAGAAGTTATTAGCTCTATGGCTAGCGTTCTTCGTTTCCCGACTAAGGAACTCATGAACGAATTTTTCGAATTTGCTATGAGTCCCGAAGTTCAGGAGCAGACCTTCGTCAATACCACCACCCTTCTGGCTGTCACGAAATTCATTGCATCTGGAGACGAAGACTTGTTTGTAAATGAGAAAGTAATCCCACGACTATCACAAGAACTGAAACAAGCTGTTGAAAATGGCGACAAGAACAAAGCTCAGGTATATGTACGAGTTCTCGGTAACTTGGCTCACCCGAATATTCTGAAAGTCTTTGCTCCTTATTTAGAGGGTAAGATTGCAGTCACTAAGTACCTCCGCATCCAAATGGTTATCAGCCTGAAAACCCTGGCTAACAAGAAGAATGAATACGTTCGTGCTGTGCTGTTCAGCCTGTTGAAGAACACTGCTGAGCCTTACGAAGTGAGGGTCGCTGCTGCTTTGAATATTTTCCTAGCTGATCCACCTCAGGAAATGATGCAAATCATGGGACACATGACGTTCGCAGACCCTAGCACACAGGTTCGCGCTGTGCTGGCAAACAGTATTACTTTTGCTGCCGGACTGAAAGATCCACGTTTCGCCACTCTGTGAGTTATAAATACAGCTATCTATACCGTTTAACCGTACATTTAGTCCGATTGTGTTTACGTTTTACTAAATACCTAAAATACATATTGTGGACTTTTTCAACAATATCTTCTTTATCTGTAAATATTTATCATTAATTACAACATCTTTGATAAAACATTTCTCTAATTTCAGTGCCAAAACTGCAAAGTCTGTCTTGAGCATGCTTCCTGAAGAGAAGTTCGGCTACCGCTACTCAACTGACAGTTTGATTGACGACTACACCAGTGATGACGAGCTTTCCCACTTCAGAGAGGTTTCCTACATCGGCAGTAAGAACAACCTTCTACCAGTCTATGAACGAGGGGCTCTGAGGTTCGGAAGCACTGGATGGACTGAAGAAGATTGGGTAACTTTTTGATCGTACAGTGTATTAATAGATACTAATCCACGACTGTCTTGGACTGTTACTGTTACTGTTACAGCCTTTTTATCGTCCCACTGCTGGGCACAGGCCTCCTCTCACATGGAGAAGGACTTGGACTGACTTTGATGATATTCTATTTTTTGCAGTTTACGCTATCTGTATCGGACATGCAACACCTAATGGAGTATATCTATAGTTTGTTTATTCATCAAGGAGAAAAACCCAAGGACGAGTTTGAAATAAAGATTAAGACAATTCTCGAAAAACTGAACATAAAGCCTGAACATCAATGTGATCTCGAAGGCTCTTTCTTCTTAAATAACTGGAACCAGCAAATGCTTCTAACTTTCACCGAAGCTGAAATTAACTCTTTGATTTTAAGCTTGATAAAAGAGTCAAATCATTTGAAACAGTCAATTAAATCCAATTACATTAAGATTGTGCTACAAAAGGATATCTTCATCACGTTCCCACTCGCTATGGGTATGCCGTTTGTATTTGAATACATTGAACCAACGTTACTTCATGTCCAAAATCAAGCCATCGCAACTCCCGGAGAGGACATGAGTGGAAATATTATAGATAAACTACAATTCACATATGCCAGAAACTTGGATGGAATTGCTGGTTACTTAGACACATTTAACGACGTATATGTGGCTGCCGGTGTCGTTAACAAACTGCAATTGCACATTCCTTTTAGGACACGTTGGGACTACGAGTTCAATGAGTTTAAATTCATCCTTGAATGGCCGGACAGAAATGCTAACCTTATCCACATGAGTGTGTGGCCATACACTACACTTCAAAAGACAGATTCTCTCCAGACCGCGGCTGAGAACCCGCAGTCAAAACTAATCGAGCGACCAAAAAAGGTTATTTCCACTGATATCAAGTTTGGTCAGTCAATTGGTACCATATTCCAATTCCAAGCAAACTCTTACTCCTCTGACTACAAGGATCCAACCAGTCTCTTCGATAATGATCTTCTGACGAATGTTCGTAATCTGCTGTATCAGAAGGACATTGCTTTGACGCAGTTTAACTTGAAGTATCTCGCCAGAGAATCAAAGAACAAAGCTTTTACTTTTACTGTATTCACTAGTAAGTACATTCATATTATAAGCATGATAATTTAATTCCGCAATTATTCTTTCTTTTTGAACTTTTAATGATTAAAATGGAATGAAAACATATTTGCAGTTAAGTCATTAACTCGGTCTAGTTGAATGTAGAAACCTAATAGATCTTATTATTTTCAGACACAATCTACAATCAGTTACAAACAAAGGATGAATTTGAGCCAGCAGCAGTCATAAAAGATATTACACCAGAAGCTCGCCGCAAGGAAATCGTTAACCGAGTGGCCTCGGAAATAGAACATGGCAAAGTCCAACTCGTTGACATTATTATTGAATTTGCTGGTAGAGATACTGTGGAGTTCATATTAACTGGTGCATTAGCGAACAGCTATGTAGATAACAAGGTTCAAGCTGCTTTGATGTACAATGGCTTCCAACAACAAATCAACGCTGTCTTCAATATGACCAAACCTGAATTTACACCACTAAATTTCGAACTTGCCTTTAAAAATAACCTTACGATAGAATACGACCTTGACATCCTGATCGGAAACGAAGACAACATTCACCTAAAAGGAGTCGGTAAACGCAGCGATATGTACAAGGAATTGCTATTAAACGATCCCTTGGGAAAACAATGCCTTAAAGACATTGGCGAAAATAACCTGTACCAGAAAGCTTGTTACAAAATGCTTCTTAAGGCACACGCTCCCGACAACTTCAAAGGTACATTGACTTACAAAGACTTGAAGCAGACTGATGAGGCCTTCATCTTGAATCTTCTTGAGCTGTTGGAAAACTGGAACGATTGGGAAAAAGAAGAGGATGTCCTCAAAACGGTCGATGACGGAAAACTGGAGATCGAGGCACAAGCCTTTTACTACGATAACTACATCAACTACAAGCTAACGTCGAAATTCGGAGAGGTCCGTTTGAACAATGTAGAGGGATTGTCTTACTACCCGTACGCCATGTCTTTCTATGCACCCCTTTCCAGCTGGGAGCGTGCCCGCAACTGGTTCACAGGCTACCAAAACTTGCGTGAGTATTGTTTAACTATGATGATAATGTCTTCTTAGCTGAATAACAGCCACTTCGGCAGTTCTCATAAAAGCGTAGGACATATTACAGTGCACTACTCCTTCACTCTATTCCTTCACTCTCATAGCCCGATGGGACGGCAATCCAATACGACCGGAGAGAGATTAGGTGCAGGATCGATATTTCCGATGCATGAGTTTAAATAGTCGTTATGAATTATGATATGTTTAACCTTTTCATATATTATACACGTATGTTTTGCAGCATTCTGTACCGTGGATGACAACAAGGTCTGGACATTCAGTGGCCGCAGCTACGAATACAACATGACTGGATCTTGGCACGTCATGATGGTGGACGAGGCTAAGGATTTCGGCAATGAATTGCTCATTCTTGCCCAGAGACCCGAAAAAGGACAAGCAGAAGTTTACATCACTTACAAGTTAGTATTCCTGCTCACTCATTAATGATATTGTTGTATGGACTGAAGCTTTCTTGAAAGTAGAACGTAAAAACATTAACATAGGTCCTCTGAACTCTTTTTATATAGCGTTTATGTTAATGTATGTAAAATGTTATTACATTTTTTTTCAGAACCAGAACGGGTAAAACACTAGAAATCATTTTGACTCCGAAAACATACCAAGTAATCAGCAATGCCAAAGAAATTTGTGAAGACGGTGTTTCTATCTACTACGACGACGTTGCGAAGATTCCTCTAGTAGAGTACTACAGCATTCGTGGTGGTTTCGATGAAATCCAAGTATTTAGCATCAACAACGGAGCTATTCGTCTTATCTTTGACAATCATAGGCTAGTTTTATTCACTGATGATCACCGCAGCACCACCAGAGGTCTTTGTGGTCAGAGTTCTACTGAGATTCGTGATGACTACATGACTCCATTCGGTCTGGTTGACTCTCCTCAGCTTTACGGAGCATCCTTTGCTCTGGACGGTGACCACGCAGACCCTAAGACTGAGGAGTTGAAGAAGGAAGCTAAGCTGAAGGCGTACCAGCCTGTCACCAAGTACACCAGCATTCTCCGCTCTGACGCCGAGTGGAGCAAGGTTGCTAATGAGTCCTTCTAAAACTTGATTGACTGATGTATAAATCATAGGTTAAAA
Organism: Helicoverpa armigera; assembly: GCF_030705265.1. Lineage (NCBI taxonomy): Eukaryota > Metazoa > Arthropoda > Insecta > Lepidoptera > Noctuidae > Helicoverpa > Helicoverpa armigera. The sequence goes on along the minus strand of NC_087145.1, from coordinate 1,517,502 downwards.
CGACTTACAATGCGTAGATATCTTTCAAGATCTCGATTTAGATACCTATGTTTGAATGAACTGAATCGTTAACTATTTTTAATATATTGTTTAAAGGCATTAGATTGATATCTATTTAATAAATGCACCAAAGACATTATTTTTGTATTATTCCATATAACGGAGAATACCCTTATTATAAAAGCATTGTACACCTTCAGCTTTGCACCTCTACAACCCGCAGATATTTAAGAATAGAATGGTGTGCTACAAGGCCGAACATTAGGACCCATGTTATTATTGGTGTCTCTTGAAAATTTTGTCTGTCTTTCAACAACATTCAACATTATCACGATAACAAAGCAGTCTAGTCCGTATGGCAATAATAAAGTAAATAGATAATCATTCGATATATTTATGACAATATCTGTACCAGACGAACAGTGCTGAATTTTCATGGCAAAAATAGAACCAATTAATAAAAAGATAACATTCCATTTTTAATTATTCCTCTGCTTATTGTCTTCTTATCATATACTTTAAACGTTAGTGTTTATAAATGTATTATCTGGGACAAAAGCTGCTGTTGATTATTATGTAATAAAAATAAATGTGTAACAAAAAACACTTATTTAACTAACAAGTTACAGTATGATAAACTTGATGACTTTCCGCGTAATTTCTAGAAAGTGAAGTAATGAAATGTAAAATTTGACAATTACGTGGAAGAATTACCTGTACTAAAATCCTACCTACAGCAGATAAATATTTTATTGTAATTAGGAGCATTTAATGAAACCTGTATTTAACATACAGATATTGGTCAATAAAATAAGAAGGTTTATAAACTGTAGTTTTACTTTTGAAATTGTGCCTAGTTTGGGATGAATAGGCATAGAAGGAGTTCAACAATCTTAAGGAAGACTATATGGCTGGGGCACTGCCTTGTCCTCAGATATGAAGTATATACGGAACCACATTTATACTTAGCAGGATTTATTTACAATATTATCAATATTATGCAATATTACGAGACAGTGATTAATCTCAGCGTTATCTACACATAATTAAATGAGGATGTCTTTATGTCCGCAACGAATATTTCTTCGACCAAAAGAATTTTAGCCATTCCGAATAAATTTCCTTTTGTCGTAAAAGCATCGAAGTTTCCGACGGGAATGTGAGTGGAACCAGGGGAGGAAGCTAGCGTATTGTGGATACAACAGTTATCATGTCAAGAAAGGTCTAAAGGTCGACCAAAAAAGTCAGTATAAAAACGTAAGCATTGCAGTTTCGGGGATCACAGTGAGGAGATATTGAGCAAATCTAACCGTGATAGCTGTAATTCTACAATATGAAGCTGTTGATACTGACGGCGATACTCGGTAAGTATTTTAAAATTATTCGAGTATATTTATACATCTTATTAGGTTCCAGATTTCTGCTTTCCAATAATAATTATGCATTGTATTTCTTATGTCTCGTGTTGAGTTTTCAAAGATTTGCATTACACATATCTGGACGTTATTCTGTAATCATGGTAGATATCCCAGTATACTAGCTTCCGCTAGCGGTTTCTCCAGTATTGTTATAGCTTAAATACTTCACGTATCCGGGTAAAAGGTAGCTTGCAGCCTTATTCGATACATAGGCCATCCGTGAAGGAATTTTCTAAAATCGAAAATCGAAGAGTTCGTAACGTTCAGGCAAACAAACAAACTTATTAATATTAAATTAAGTATAGATTAAAACAATTCAGAATCCGGAGTTTATTTACCGCAGATAACCTTAACGATAAGGCTTTTCAGTAATTAATATGTTGATAAATAAATAAATGACATAAGCGTTTTCTACAAAGTGAAAAAAATATTATAACAAAACCACGAAAACTATGTGAAGAAGAGAATAGAATTAATAATTCTTATTAATAGTGATAGATGCATTGGAAAAATCATTGGTAAATTGACTTCATCGCAACTACCTATCGACTTTCCTATTTGACTTAAATATGCAAACTGCCATCATTATTAACACGCCCATTACAGCAGTACCTTCTTCTTCCTCCTGCCCTGTTCCCAACAACTTTAAAGTTCCAAAAAAAGTAATCTCGAGAATGTTCATTAAAAAGTAAATTCTAGAAACTGGATAGTCTTCCAAGATAATTTTATCGTCAAACAACACAGTGAACGTCAAGAGGTCAATATCAAGGTTTTAAAAAAACTATTCATCTCAAAGTCTATCTGAGTTGTTATTTTCTGTCATCGTTTTATTACAAAAAAGACCAAGTTACTATCTCGACTTAGGAAGACAATCTCAAACTGAAAGCTATTTGTGAGTTTTTTTTTCATAGTGTAGTATGGGTGCCACATATCCTTGCCACATGTCATTGTCATCTTGGCTTTCATCTGAAAAAGTTCGATAATACTTTATTTTTTACTTAACTTAGTGAAACTGGTATCAGACATTAAAACTCACCCAATTTCTTTTCAGCCGTCGTCACATCGAGCCCGCTAGCCGAGACCAATCAATGGCCCTGGCAAGTCGGCCAAGAATACGTCTATGATGTGGACTCCTACACCTGGACGAAATACGAGCAAAGTATCAATAATGGCAATGCTTTCTCAGCAAAGTTCATCATACGCGTTTTGGAACCAGGCCGATTAGTGGCCAAACTTGTAAACCCACTGTATGGACAATTTCAAGATCATGTATCTAGAGATGCTCCCATAAAAAATCTTAATCTGAGCCCACTCCAGGACATCGACCATCCTTTTGAAATTTTCGTTAATGGAGGACGTATCGTCTCCTTGAAGGTACCAACATCACTAAGTGTTACTAACGAAAACTTACTTAAAGGACTCGTTAGTGGTCTACAAGTAGACTTGTCTACATTTAATCATGTCGATAGTTTCCCGAACCATTTTGACAAGGAAACTTTTCAAGGCTTGTTTAAGAAAATGGAAACTGATATCACTGGCAACTGCGAGACTCTTTACTCTGTTTCACCCAGTATTGCAGCGGAAGAAAATATACTTTTACCGGTAGATAAACGTATCGAGATCATCAAAAGCAAAAATTACGGTTCTTGCAAGAAGCGCGTCGGCTTTACCTATGGTGTCCCAGAGGGTGCTGTATGGAATGGAATCGCTTACGAGAATAACGAGAAACAGTTTGTTAAGCACACTACTGAATCTCGCCTGGTCGTTAGTAAACAAGGCACAATATACAAATCAGAAACCATTAGTACTGTTTTCGTAAATCCTCTTATCTTTGGCAAACAGAAAGCCGAGGTTCACAGTTACGTCACCTTCTATCTAGAGTCAGTGAAGCCAGAAAATAACGATGACGTATGGAAAAAATCTGTTGAATACCGCGATGTTGATTCGCTTTTGTTTACATACGACCACGCAAAGTTCACAAAGGGAACCAAAAATGTTGCTGATGCTCAGAAGCTCCTACAAGAAATGACGCCTCTGTTGCAAGATCCTAACAATCTTCCAAAAGCTGAATTTCTTTCAAAATTCAACATCCTTGTCCGATCGGTTATGTTTATGACTTCGGAACAACTGACTCAAATGACAGCCAGTATTGAAGTTGCTAGATCTTCGGAAAACACTGCAAAGAAAAATATGTGGGTAGTATACCAGGACGCTGTCGCCCAAGCAGGTTCAATTGCTGCTTTCAAAGAAATCAAGTCCTGGATCTTGACCAAGAAAATCGAAGGTATCGAAGCCGCAGCAGTTATTAGTTCTATGGCCAACATTCTGCATTTCCCGACTAAGGAAGTTATGAACGAATTCTTCGAACTCGCTGTAAGTCCTGAAGTCCAACAGCAGAGCTTCCTCAATACCACCACCCTCCTGGCTGTCACGAAATTCATTGCATCTGGAGACGAAGACTTATTCGTGAATGAGAAAGTAATCCCACGACTATCACAAGAACTGAAACAAGCTGTTGAAAATGGCGACAAGAACAAAGCTCAGGTGTACGTAAGAGTTCTAGGTAACTTGGCTCACCCGAATATCCTGAAAGTCTTCGCCCCTTATCTTGAGGGCAAGATTGCAGTCACTAAGTACCTCCGCATCCAAATGGTTATCAGCCTTAAAACTCTGGCTAACAAGAAGAATGAATACGTTCGTGCTGTGCTGTTCAGCCTCTTGAAGAACACTGCTGAGCCTTACGAAGTGAGGGTCGCTGCTGCCTTGAATATTTTCCTAGCTGACCCACCTCAGGAAATGATGCAAATCATGGGACACATGACGTTCGCAGACCCTAGCACGCAGGTTCGCGCAGTGCTGGCAAACAGTATTACTTTTGCTGCTGGACTGAAAGACCCCCGTTTTGCAACTCTGTGAGTATTTTTCCACTACAATTCTAATTACTTTGCGTGGACTTTATAGATCCTTTTCACTTAATGCATATATCCAAACTATATTTTGGTTTCTGTGTATCTCAGATTCTCCAATAATTTATTACATTATGTCGCCCCAAGTTGTTTTGCTTAATAATCATTGTCTTTCAGCGCTAAGACTGCTAAGTCTGTCTTGAGCATGCTTCCTGAAGAAAAGTTTGGCTACCGCTACTCAACTGACAGTTTGATTGACGACTACACAAGTGATGATGAGCTTTCCCACTTTAGAGAGGTTTCCTTCATCGGCAGTAAGAACAATCTTATACCAGTGTATGAACGAGGGGCTCTGAGGTTCGGTAGCACTGGTTGGACTGAAGAAGACTGGGTAAATATTCCTACCAGATGATGACTTTTTAAATTATGGAGTCAGCACAATAAATAAATAAAAATGTTTTTTTTCCATTTGGTACAGTAGCACTTTGTTTAATATTCATCTTTATCGATTCATCTATTTTCAGTTCACCTTATCTATATCAGACGTCCAGCACCTATTGGAGTACATATCTGGGTTATACAAACACGCAGGACAAAAATCCGATGAAGAATTCAAAATAAGTGTCAAAAAAGTTATCGAAACGCTAAAACTTAAACCTGAACATCGCTGTGATCTCGAGGGTTCCTTCTTCCTAAACAACTGGGACCAGCAAATGCTTCTCACCTTCACTGAAGATGATCTCAACTCTTTGCTAATGGAATTCATTAAAGAGTCGGACAACTTGCTGAAGGCAGTTGAATCTAATTACATTAAGATTTTGACCCAAAAGCAAGTTTTCATAACTTTCCCTCTTCCTATGGGCGTGCCATTTATATTTGACTACAGTGAACCAACAGCAATCCTTCTTCAAAGTAAAGCTAAAGTCACAGTTGGTGAAGATATATCTGCATCATTAAGTAATGAACTCCAATTCACATACGCCAGAAACTTGGATGGCAGCGTTGGTTTTGAAGATACACTAAACGAAGTATATGTAGCTACTGGTATTGTCAACAAGCTGCAATTTTATGTTCCTGTCAAGCTGAATTTGGCTGCATCATTAAAGGAGTTCAAATTGAACCTAGAATGGCCGGAACAAAATGCTAACCTTATCCACATGAGCGTGTGGCCCTACAGTACAGTACAAAAGATAGATTCAATACAGACCGCAGCTGAAAACCCGTTGTCAAAACTTATTGAGCGGCCAAAAAAAGTTATTTCTAGTGATGTCAAGTTTGGTCATCCAACTGGTACTATATTCCAGTTCCAAGCGAACTCTTACTCCTCTGACTACAAGGACCCAACCAGTCTCTTCGAAGATGATCTTCTGACGAATGTTCGTAATCTGTTATATCAGAAGGACGTTGCATTGACGCAGCTTAACTTGAGGTATCTTGCATCAGAATCGCAAAACAAAGCTGTCTCGTTGACAATTTTCAAAGGTAAGTGTTGTGTTTATTGTGACTATTGACTATCTTCTTCAGATTATTTTTCTCTGTGTTACATGCATCAATAGTTATACATTGGCCTTGTTTATCATAGTAATTACTAATCAGTAATTGACATGTACCTATTTAAATGTTTTGGCATTTATTTTATGAATCCAGTTTTCTTATCATACTGATTTTGGTTACAGATATTATTTACAACCAGGAACAGACGAATAGTGAATTTGAACCAGCAGCGGTCGTAAACGATCTTACGCCGCAAGCTCGCCGTCAGGAAATCATTAACAGAGTAGCCTCAGAAATAGAATATGGCAAAGTTGAACTTGTTGACATTAGCCTTGTGTTTGATGGTAAACAAAAAAGGGAGTTCATACTAACTGGTGCATTAGAGACCAGCTATTTAGATTACCAAGTACACGGTGCATTGTTATACAATGGCTACCAACAAATCAATGCAGTCTTTAATATGACTAAACCATTATTGATACCATTAAACTTTGAAATTGCTCTTGAAAGTGGCCCTAAACTAGAATTCGACGCTGATTTAAAGGTCGGAAATGATAACAACATCCATCTCAAAGTAAGTGGTGAACGCAGTAAAATGTACAAGGAATTACTAATAAATGATCCGTTAGGACAACAATGCCTACAAGACATCAAAGAAAATAACTTGTACCAGAAAGCTTGCTACAAAATGCTCGTCAAGGCTCACGCTCCAGATTACTTCAAAGGTATTTTGACTTACAAGGATTTAGAGTATACTGACGTGGCATTTGCCTACAGCCTTTACGAAGTGTTGTCAAGTACGTTCGATTGGGAAAAAGAGGAGGATGTTTCTAAAACAGTTGAAGACGGTAAAATGGAGATTGAAGCGCAAGCGTATTACTACGACAACTACATTGACTATAAGCTCACATCGAAAGTAGGCGAGCTCCGTTTGAAGAATGTCGAGGGAATGTCTTATTACCCATATGCTATGTCCTTCTATACTATATTGACTGGTTGGGAGCATGCTCGCAACTGGTTCACTGGCTACCAAAATCTGCGTAAGTATTGCTCATCAAAATTGTGCTCATATACTACATATTTTCCTGTCCTTATCTCAATTTTATTTGGGGTCGATGCAACATGATTCTATATTCTCCTTAGATACTCCTGTATCAAGTGTCATATCACAAGTAATTCTCTTCAATAAACTTTCTCGTTAAGACATTAACCCTAAGTATTGACCCCCTTTTAATATTACGGTGATTATTGCAGCTTTTTGTGCCGTGGACAACACCAAAGTTTCGACATTCAGCGGCCGCAGTTACGACTACAGCATTACTGGAGCTTGGCATCTCGTGATGGTAGACGAAGCTAAAGACTTCGGCAATGAGCTGCTCATTCTAGCCAGAAGACCAGAAGAAAACCAGACCGAAGTTTACATTACTTACAAGTTAGTAATTCAAATATCGATTCAGTTTAAGCGTGTTTTCAATATCATTGTAGTAATTGAAGGCAATATTTGTGAGAAATGGCATATTCTAGAGGTACTTATATAGTATTCGTTTATGTTTTAGGACCAGAACGGGTAAGAATTTGGAGCTTATCCTGAAACCCCTGCAATTGGAAGTGACCTGCAATGCCAAGGAAGTTTGCGAAGATGGTAAAACAGTTTACTATGACGAAGAGGCAATGATTCCTCTTGTGGAGTATTACAGCCTCCGCGGTGGCGTGAACAGCATCGAAATAGTGAGCCTCAATAACGGAGGTGTTCGTCTTATTTATGACAACCACAGACTTGTTATATTCAGCGATGATCATCGTGGAGTCACCAGAGGTATCTGCGGCCAGAGTTCTACTGAGATTCGTGACGACTACATGACTCCTTATGGTCTGGTCGACTCCCCTCAGCTTTACGGGGCGTCCTTTGCTTTGGACGGTGAGCACGCAGACCCTAAGACTGAGGAGTTGAAGAAGGAAGCTAAGCTGAAGGCGTACCAGCCTGTCGCCAAGTACACCAACATCCTCCGCTCTGACGCCGAGTGGAGCAACGCCGTGCATTACTAGTTCCTACGAGTGTTTATATTTATTTACTTAATTTTATAGTATATTGTTTATATTTGTGATAAAGACTTTCTTATTAACTTATATTTCCCAAATATTGATTATACTGACTATATAAATATGAAACAAACCAATTACTGGATTTTAGGAAACTGCAAAATAAAAATAAAACATTCAAGATAATGAAATACGTGGTATCGAGAATGATAATAAAATTCAAATGTAATAAGGTATTTTATTTTGAACCTAAACTAGAAATAATAGTCTGGAAATTCCTAAATCAGGGTGCACATGAGAATTAATATACTCACAAAATTATGCATACTAGCCAGTGTTCACCAACTACCTACCTATTTATTGATAAGGCAAGTTAGAAGAAAAGTTTCGATAACGATTGTCACACACAGTCAGCGGGTTAAAACAGGCATTCCATCACTGACGTAGCTAGCTCTTTGATCAGAACTACCATTCACTCAGTTTGACACATGATATCTCAAGTACCAAAAAACAATAAGTTACCTAAGCAAGTTTCAAGCTAAAATATACTTGGAGCCGACCCAAACTTAGTTGTGAAAAGGCTAAACAGATGATGATGATTCTTTGTTCCAAGCTCTGACAAGAAATAGCAGTAAGGGATGTAGCAAGTAAATATGATTATAACTTTCATCATCATCAGCCTATAGCAGTCCACTGCTGGACATAGGCCTCTCCAAGTGCACGCCACTGAGATCGATTTTCGGCTTCTCGCATCCAGCTCCTGCCAGTCGTCTTGCGCAAGTCATCACTCCACCGTGCCTGAGGACTGTTTATAACTTTAAGAAGCTTAATAAGTACTCGCTTGGATTCGAGCCCGTAGGCACTTATTCGAGACAAGCATAACTATAAGACTCTGTAACCCTTATCTATAAAAAATTATGATGATGAAGGCCGATTTCGGCCACGGCGGCTGTTCTCATATTAGGAGATCAGCCTCTCAGGACATAATAGTGCACGAGTATTTACGCAGACACAGGTGCACTCAGTATTCCTTCACTCTCATAGTCCGCTGGGACGGTAATCCCACACGACCAGAGAGAGATCAGGCGCAGGACCGACATTAACGTACTCTCCGATGCACGAGTGAATCGATCACCAACTTCCAGACTATGGTCTGCTTTGTGAAAGTTTCTAGAACCGACAAAGCGATTTCAGCCCGTTCCGGGAATGGAACCCGAGACCAAAAGCATAGCAGTTGCTCTTGCGACCACCAGACCAACGAGACACCCTTATCTATACATATAATAAAGAGGAAACTTATTTGTTTGTTCGTTTGTACCCTAAAGGCTCCGAAACTACTAAACCGATTCGAAAAATTCTTACACTATTTATTGGAAAGCTACACTCTTCCCGAATTACATAGGCTATGCTATATCCCGGTACGGATCGCAGTTTCTACGGGACGCAGGTAGACCTGCGGGAAAACGGCTAGTATATTGTTAATACGTAAGTAACTTTATCTAAACCGAGTAAAATGATAAAAAAGTCGCCTGAGAAAGTGCATAGGCTACTTTTACCCACAGGAAGTTATCACCTCAGGAAGCAGGTGGAGCGCAAGAAAAAGCTAGAAAGAATCTAAGTCTTGAATATTAACATGTTGTTTTCAAAAAATATTCCAAAATTGTAACACTTGTCCAAGGCATGATAATTCTTTATCGCTTCTAATAACAAAAAAAAACACTAGATAGGTTTCTAATGGCCAAAAGGTCTTTTTTTGAAAACATCGATAAGAAACTTAGGCAATTCTATTATCGCTAAGTATATTAAAATAATGTTTCTACACGTGTAAGTACGCAATGTAGGTATATATTTTGAATAAGTATGTTCAAATACTTCATACAATTTTGGGTACATACGTACTAACTTATCTATATTTTATTGACTACCTCTTGCAATGCAAGATGCCTCAAAATCGCTGTTTGGTAAAATGCCATAAAGCAGCAAATGTATTAAATAGCTTGGAGAGTGGCATCTAGTAGATCATCCCCATGCCTGACGTATCCAAGCTGGATAATAATTATTTAGCATTTTAAAAAAACTCATTCAATCCAGATTTGGCTAGGAAAAAAACTATGTCCCGTAAGGGCAGGTCCATTGAAAATTGAAACCCTGATAAATCTATTCGGTAGGTTAATAAACTTGGCAGATACATACTTAATTTATTATCTATTATTAGGTTTAGGTATGTATTACTAATCACATTACATTACCTATATCTACAATAAACGTAGAAGTTAGGCTTTCTCTTCCACGCTAAACCAGCTGAAGCGGATTAAAATTTTACAGTAATCCAGCTTATACACGTAAATAACATAACTATAGGCTATTTTTATCCATGTGCGGGAAGTAGTTCGCTCGGGGGCACGGTTAAAAAAACCGCTAACCGCTATTCCCTAGTACATAACTAAAAGTTAAAACAACAATAGCCAAAGTCAAAATACAACGAATGTATTCAAAAAAGTCTCAAACCGCTTATCCTGGTTACAACTAAAGCTTAAATTGTCTCTGCAGGAGAAAATAACTGCAATGGGACACCAAAAATACCATAGAAAATAGTAATCTACTTGAGGTTCCAGCCCAACATACTCCAAACATGACGAAAACTTATGTAAGTGTCCAAATTAGTATTTTGTCAGTCTCCCAAGTTATCGCGACAGGGTCAAAGATAAGCCTAAAATCTAAAACAGAGGTCTACCGGCCGTGTATATAATCTCCCGAGTTTCAGTTCTTGGCATCAGTAGTGTGCTCGACTGCCGCACTGAACAAGACCAAAGGCAAACCCGGGATATGAAATTAGTATTTTTGACGGCGTTCATCGGTGAGTTTTTCTATCTGTTTTTAATATTTTCGATCATCATCATCATCATTCTCTTGCCCTTCTTTAATTTCTTCGATATTTTATTTTACCACTCTATTTCTTCTATTGTATTTTCCCGCTGTTTGTAATAGTAGTGTTAAAATGCAAAATTACATTTCATTTCAACACATTAGAGCTTCAATCTTGTGTGTTTAGTTTGCTTAACTTAATAAACTTCGTGTTTATTTTAAACGAATTATTTTAAAAATTACTATGTCCTTTCTCAAGCTCCAGACTATCTGTGTACCAAAGTTCATTTAAATCGGTTTAGTGCTTTTAAGTGTGAAATCGCCACATACAGACAGACAAACAGAGTTACTTGCATTTACCAAATTAATAAAGCAATATTTGCCTTTGGAATAAATAACGATTATTCTATTTTTGACCAATTATTTAGAAACTGTAGTCAAACATAGATTCAAGTGGGAAATTATGTTTACAAGTTTTTTTTTAACTTGCCTTGTTACTTTGCTATTGAGGGGCAAACCTTGCAAACTCTATTTGAACTTCGATGGTGTACATCGAAATGCAATTTAAACAAAAATGTACCAATACCAGGAGTATCTTCTCTCTCCAGGAGCATATAGGTAGAGACGAAGGCGAAGAGGTTACATGGGTAAAGTACTATTTATGTTACTCAGTATTACCAAGTTTCATCAAATCCATCCAGTGGTTTTTGCACGAAAGAGGAACAAACATCATACATACATACTCTAGGATCGGAAGGATTAAATAACAAAATGATTATGTAAAACAGTTCATGATTAGGCGTACCCGCATAGCTTTTATCAACTTGTTTTTATTTATAGTTGAATAAATTACATATTACCTATAACTAGAGTGATAGCAAATTACTTTGGTTTTATTTTTAACCGTCTTTAAAGGAAAAGGAGGTTATCACTTCGACCTGTGTTTATATGCAATTGTTAAGTATTTCAATGTAAACACTAATTACCAGAAAGTTTACACGCGCATCGAAATTGATAAGTTTATGCATGTTTGTTAGTTTTTATAAGATACCTACCAATTATTGTTATGATACTTACGCAGTTGAGAAATTAAGTAATATAAGTTCAAAACTTTGAAAGAAACTATCAAGGATTATACTATCCTGTGATGTTATCCTGTGCTATTTCTTATGAGTCTACCATATAACCCTAGGAACCTACTTCGTGTACGCCGCTAACCATGTAGTAACTTACCTTTTCCTGTCAGGGTTAACCCTATCTCCATTATAAGTATAATCTGAATCAATCCGTTACTCACCTGTTTATTCTATTTTATTTTCAGCCGCCATCGCGGCAAGTCCGGTGGTAGAGAACGCGAAATGGCCGTGGCTGGTGGGACAGCAATATACCTATGACGTTCAGACCTTAGGATGGACCAAATTCGAAAACAGCAACAGCACTGGCAGTGGCTTCTCAGCCAAGCTGGTCATCCGCGTCAAGGCCCCAGGTCAACTCGTGGCCAAGCTTCTGAACCCTTCATACGGTCAATTCAACCAGCCCTTCGAGCTTAACGATGATGTCCCTGAGTTTGAGGTTGATGAACTCAACCATCTAGACCAACCCATCGAGATCTTCGTCGACGGAGGCCGTGTTCTCTCCCTGAAAGTACCCTCAAAACTTTCTGCTTACAATGAGAACTTATACAAGGGTCTTATCAGTGCCCTGCAAGTCGACTTGTCCACCACCGGCCATGTCCACAATTTCCCCAGCAGCTATGACAAGGAAAGCTTCCAAGGTCTCTTTAAAAAGATGGAAACTGACGTCACTGGTGAGTGTGAAGTTTTGTACACTGTTTCACCTTACTCCGCTGAAGTGCGCCGTTTGTTGCCCGACTTTGCTGAAGAGGAGGACGTAGTCGAGGTTGCTAAGAGCAAGAACTATGGTGCTTGCAACAGAGAACGTGGTGTTGCCTATGGTTTGCCTGAGGGCGCTGTGTGGCAAGGAATTGCTGAAGGTAACGATGAGAAACAGTTGATCGACCACTCTTCTCAAGGACGCATTATTGTTGGCAAGAAGGGATCAATCTACAAAGCTGAGGTTTTGAGCTCCGTGTTTGTCAACCCACTTCTGTTCGGAAAACAGAAAGCTGAAGTCTACAGTTATGTCTCACTCTCACTGTCTTCTGTCGAGAAAGCAGACGACACTGAATGGAAGAACGCTGCAGAACTACGTGAAGTTGATTCCCTTCTGTACGTCGACAGCGACGCATCTTTCCCCACTCTTGAAAACGCTGTTGTCAACGCCCAAAGAGTGCTCCAAGGTATCACTCCTTTGCTCCAAGATCCCAGCAACCTTTCAAAGAATGATTTCCTTACGAAGTTCAACACCCTCGTTCGTCTCATCATGTCTATGGAGCCAAAACAACTGGCTAAATTGACTAGCAGTGTTGATGTTGCCAAGTCTTCAAACAATGCCGCTAAGAGTAACATGTGGATTATCTACCGTGATGCAGTTGCACAAGCTGGCAGTATTGCAGCGTTCAAAGAAATCCAGAACTGGATTCTTAGCAAAAAAATTCAAGGCGAAGAAGCCGCTGAGGTTATTGCTTCCGTAGCCAGCAGCCTTACCTTCCCCGTGAAGTGGAACGCAGAAGAATTCGTCGAACTCGCTTTCAACCCTGTGGTTGTCGAACAAAAGTACCTTAACACTACTGCTTTATTGGCTGCCACTAAATTCGTTCGTACGAGCAAACAACACATAGTTGCGGTAGAAAAGGTCATCCCACGTCTCTCCGAGGAACTGAAAAAGGCCGTCGAAGCCGGCGACAGCCACAAAGCCCAAGTTTACATCAGAAGTCTTGGTAACTTGGCTATCCCTGAAATCCTAGAGGTCTTCGCTCCTTACCTAGACGGTACCATTCCTACCAGCAAGTACCTCCGCATCCAGATTGTCATCAGTCTTAAAACTTTAGCTAACTTGAAGGATGACTTCGTACGCGCTGTGCTATTCAGCCTGTTGAAGAACACCGCTGAACCTTACGAAGTCAGGGTAGCTGCTGCCCTCAACATCTTCTTGTCTTTCCCCGACGTCGACATGCTGCGTTTGATGGCTATCATGACACAGTACGACCCTAGCACTCAAGTTCGTGGAGTACTTGCTACCAGCATTGGTTTTGCCGCTAACCTGAAGGACCCACGTTTTGCTGAGCTGTAAGTATATACTGGTATACCCTTATATGGTTCAATTAATTACATAGATAGTTTATTTTATCCAATCCTTCTTCGCAATCGAAGAACGAAAATTGACATAATATGTCCGTTTTAAACGATAGCAATATATTTTTTCCAGCGCTAAGAACGCTAAAAGCGTGTTGAAGTTCGTCGCCAAAGAGAAGTACGGATACCGCTACTCAGGTGACAGCATTATTGATGAGTACACCAACAACGAAGAAATCGCCCACTTCAGGGAGCTGTCCTTTATCGGCAGTGTTAACAATGGCCTGCCCATCTACCAAAGAAACGCCCTGAGGTTGAGAGGCACTGGACTGACCGAAGAAAACTGGGTAATTACAAATACTTAAACTGAATACTTTGGATATGTATTTATTTACATAGTTATGTACATAGATATTTACAACAAAAAAACTTCATACAAAACTTAAACTTAAAAAGCTTAATAAGGATGGAATTCCTACATACATAAAAATATGTTTCTGGCTTTGCTCGTATCGCGAAGGCATAACGTCTAACGTCGACGAACAGCTAATCAAAACTGTCCTAACTACTGATTATATAAAAGCAGACGTGACTTTGTTTGTAACGATTCATAGGAGAAATATTTACTTTATAACTTAGACAGATACGATTAACTTTAATTTTACCATCACGTGTTTCTCATTTTTCTTTTCGTTTCTCTTCCAGTTCACCCTTTCCGTGTCCGATGTACAACGTTTATTCGACTTCGTTAAGGACTTCCTTTTCGTAAACAACCAACCGAAAACTGAACTGAAATTCTCAGCCAAAGAGGTAGCTGAAAAACTGAACATCAAACGTGATTCCTTCAAACCTGTTGAAGCAGCTTACTTCCTTGACAACTTGAACCAGCAAAGGCTTTTCACTTTCTCCGAATCTGAATTCGCCGAATTGTTCGGACAATTTGAGTCTGTCGCCGCCAAACTGTTGACTGGTGTTGAGACACAGTTCACCAAGGTGATCGTTGACAAGCAAGTAACAGTTGTTTTCCCCATCGCTTCGGGTTTGCCTTTCGTCTTCACATACAGTGAACCCATTGTTTTCAACCTACAAGCTAAGGCTAGCTCAAAATTGGCATACAACTTGAATGTTGACGTTAACTTTACCTACGCAAGAAACTTGGATGGAAGTGCTGGATTCTTCGATTCGTTTACTGGAACATTCGCCACTAGTGGTGTTGTCAACAAGCTGCAATTCTACATTCCTGCTAAGTTCAACGTCAAAGGAAAGTCTGGAGATATTAAACTGGCATTTGAACTTCCCGAAAATGACGTTAACCTCTTCCATTTGAGTGTGTCGCCCTACGTCTCAAGGCCGCTCTTGCTTTCTCCAGTCTCAATCTTCGAGGATGAAGATACTAAAATTGTTGGTCGCTCTAAAAATGTTGTGTCCGTTGACGCTCGTTTTGCTGAACTTGCTGGTGTTGGACTGTACCTGCACGGACACTCAGACTCAACTGATTACAATAAATTATTTGATGCTGATATTCTGACTAACGTGCGCGATTTACTGTACCAGAAAGATATCGCTTGCACCAATTTCGACCTGGTATATGTAGCTAAGGACACCAAAAACAAGGAAGTTACTACAACAATCTTCTATGGTGAGATATATATTTTTACTGCTTGATAATGGATGTACGCTTTACCAGTATAACATGACACTAATTGCTTTACTTTTTATTTCAGAAACTAAATACAACCAGAAGGTGGCCGGTGAATTAGGCGCAGCTGCCATCATCCCTAATGACATCGCTTTAAACAGTGACAAGCGTCGCCAGGAGCTGTCCAAGCGCGTCGCATCAGGCATTGAGGCCGCTAAAGTTCGTCTTCTTGATGTTAGCACCGTGTTCGATGGCCAAGCGAAAACAGAGTTCGTATTCACTGGTGCATGGGCCAACAGTGTATCTGACAACAAAGTGCAAGCCGCTATTTTCGCTAGTGGTTCGGAACAAGTAAATGCCGTATTCAAGTTAATCAAGCCTAAGATTGCCCCCTTAAACTTTGAAGACGCCATCAATAACGAAATCAAGGTTCAATACGAAGCCGACTTCAAATTTGGAACGTCTGACAACATTAAACTTAAAGGTACAGGTGAAAGAAGCAACGAATACACCCAAAGATTGGTAAGAGATCCCCTGGCTCAAGAATGCGTGGAAGACTTAACCACCAAAAATAACTTCTACCAAAAGAGCTGCTATAAACTGATCTTGAAGGCACATGCCCCCGATCACTTCAAAGCCACTGTATCATACAAAGAGATTAACCCTGCTTTAGTGCAGGCTACTGATGCCCTGTACGAGGTCTACAAACATTTCACCACTTGGAATGAAGAAGAGGACTACACAAAGACTCTCAAGGATGGTACCATCGAACTTGAAGCTAAGGCATACTACTACGACAACTACATCGATTATAAATTCAATACTAAATATGGAGTTTTCGAAATCAACCACGCTGAGGGTCAGTCTCACTACCCCTACACCATGGCTATCTACGCACCTACTACAAACTGGGAGCGTTCCTACAACTGGTTCACTGGCTACCAAACTATGCGTAAGTATTAAATATCTTTTTCTTTGACCCAAACATTATATCTAGCCAAATTCGGTGACGTAGTCATAGTTAAAAGATAAATGTATCCAGCAAGATATTCTTATGTTCAATGTTCTTCATCTTCTTTCCGACAGCCTACTGTGCCGTGGACACCAGCGAGATCCACACCTTCAGCGGCCGCAACTACGGCTACAGCCTCACCGGATCCTGGCACGCAGTGATGCTCGACGAGATCAACCAGTTTAACAAACTCGTGATCCTCGCCAGAAGACCCAAAGAAAATGAGGAGGAAATCTACTTCTCTTACACGTAAGTGGTCCTAGAGAAACTTGACATCTTAACCAATAACCTTTATCAAAATATTCTATGTACTAAAGTCTTGCTTTGATTGTTCTAGAACCCCATCTGGTAAATACCTGGAAGCGTACATCACACCTGATGGTGTTGAGGTACAGACCGACGCTTTAAAGCTGACAGAAGATGACCAGGACCACACCATTTACTGGGACAGCGCTACTGATTCTGCCCTCTTGGAGTACTACCCTGTTGCCAAAGGCATTCAAGTATTCACCATCGACGGTGAAGCTATTCGCATTGTGTATGACAACCAGAGGCTGGTGATCTTCACTGCTGAACACCGCAGCACCACCAGGGGTATCTGTGGCCAGAGCTCCTCTGAGGACCGTGACGACTACCTGACTCCCTACGGCCTGGTCGACGCTGACGGCCTTTACGGTGCGTCCTTCGCTTTAAGCACTGAGGATAGTGACCCTAAGACTGAGGAGTTGAAGAAGGAAGCTAAGCTGAAGGCATACCAGCCTGTCACCAAGTACACCAACATCCTCCGCTCTGACGCCGAGTGGAGCAAGGTTGCCAACGAATCCGTTAAGGAATAAGTTATTCGAGAAATCGATCACAAAATGTAATCTACCAACGTTTTTTGTAAATAGATACTACAAATATAATATCTGCGAAGCAGATAGTGAGATGCCAAATACATTAATTTATGCTATGAGACTGGACTTGATAATAAAAAAGCATCATTAATAATTTACAAACGTAATTTTATTTTCAGTAACCCTATTACCTTTGAAATCGTTTAATTCTTTAAGAATTTAGGTATTGAATAAGACATTAACATCAACCTATTTAAGACATAGGCAGAGGGGTCTTAGTAAGTTATCAGTGTGATAACCAACCCACACAGTTTTGTATCAAAGACAGTAATTCTGCAGCTAAATCTTCCTTGAGGGAAAAAAGCTAGAGTTCACTTTTATTAAAACATTACACTGTTGCAAAATTATAAAGACATCAATGAACAGGCCTTTCAAAATTGCAACACTAAACTAGGATCAATATTAAAATCCATAATCGATCATAAATCACTGCATTAACCACAGAAAGCTTGCATTCTACACTTACACAGCTTCTTTAGCACCATACGAAACTGGACTAGAAGCACATTTTTGACAACCTCAAACAAACAATAAACAAAAAGTATTGATTGGACTAAACACACAAGAGTAACTGAAGATATAACTGAATAGCAAAATTAACAGTTATTAAACTCCTCGTGTAAGGGTAACGACCTGATAATACAGTAAGCAGTGGACTTTAATACAACGTGTGTCGCGAATCTATGTAGAATCTTTGAAAACAGATCATTCGTTGAACAAGCTTCTTGACACACGTGTAAAAATGACGTTGCTACCAAGATTATTTACATGCTGGAAGTGAAATGGAAATAATATGTTTGTGAATATAATTGTATCTATGCTTCTTATATTTAAAATTGATGCAAATGTAAATGTAAAAATGTATATATTAAAGGGATTTTTTTTGTTTTTAAACCAAATGCTACGAAACTAAGGAATGCATTTGAAAAATTCTTTCACTGTTGGAAAGCTACACTATACCCGAATAACGTAGGCTATATTTTGTCCAGATACGGTAAAAAGTTCAGCTGGGAATATTAGAATAGTATAAACTGCTGATAAAGCAGTCTTGCCAAGGGATATCAGGTTGCCCAGGTACCTATCTGGGTTGAGGAGACTGGCAGAAGCTCCATGTAAAACACTGGTGCGCATATAAATCAGGTTAGACTGGAAGCCTCAATATAATTAGGTAAAGGCTGCACACATGAAATTCTAGGGATCCGGGTCGCGACTGAGTAATAACGAAATATAAAAAAAAATGCCCGCTACTTACTAATTGAAGGTTCTTATTTCAGAAGGTAGTGCTGTTGATGGTTGTGTGACACAGCATTTTTCAGGGGAAGATCAGCTTCTTCTTTATTCAAGTACACTTTTGTATTTTGTAGAATTGCACAGCTTATTTCTGTAATGGACGAAAAATACATTGAATAAAACGAATTAATATATCATTTATTCAGTCAATAATAAATAATTTAAAGAAATACCTAAGTAATTTTCAGTAATTAATAGCAGGACTACAAAAATAACTTTTCAGTAATTTAGGAAACATAAAAAATAAAATTCGTATTTCAGAAAGTCGTGTCCTGTGATTACGAATATCCATGACTGACATTACGAATTATGACGCGTTAACGCGCTTGAGATAAGCTTTAGAAGTCTGCATACGCACTTTGTGTCACACGTGGATCTATGAATGCTTTATCCCTTGGTACCGTCTATAAACAATGTTATTTTCTGTTTCTTATTATGGGATAGGAAAGCCGTTCATTTGAATGTGTTCATATGTCGGGTATAGTGTAGTTTTCCACCAGTAAAATAATTTTTCATATTCATTCAGAAGTTTCCGAGCATTTGAGTACAAAAAAAATCCTCTTTATTATATTAGAAGCATAGATTCACTTAAATCCCCAAAACTATAGTTTCACTTCCAGTGATTCCACACAATTGGTAACATTTGTTTTAGTAGGGAAGAGTTAGTTAAAATATTCGATCTACTTACTTTTGCCCTCTGTGGTGTAGATTTAAAGACATAGTTTAAATAGTGTTCTGACTCTCACTTATTTCAGCCGATCTTCTTAAATGAACCATGGTACTTATTGCTGTCCTGAAAATAAAATAAGAAATTGAATTACTGTTAAAATACATAGCTAAAGTAATCCTAAGATTGAAAATCATGTACGACATCAGTCGGTCTTTGACATTCTAAGTCGAATTTGTACTCCATAAATTAGGGATAAAATAAAAAGTAATATCTAGAATTCTTCATTGTACTCCAATAAGACAAAGATATGTCTGGTATTCACAGGATCCCGAAAATAATTCAAAACCCCTTAACGAGCTTCTGAAGGTGAAAAGAACATACACAAGATGGACCAGTCCATTTTGGCTAAAAACCAAGTAAAAGCATTTGGAGAAAAAGATGTAGTTTTCATCCAGACAAGAACACATATTTCTATGTATCTAAGTTCATTCAGTACAGAAACTACCCGTGCTGCAGTTCATTCCCCTTGAAAAGAGATTAGCAACATTGTATGACATAAACTGATTCACTTTCAAAACTTTCCTGTTTACATCGATTTAGAATAAATAGTAAGGGAAAATATGTGTATGTGTGTTTGTTATAATGATGTTGAAAACTCTGTCAATGGTTTACTTGAATGTGACCAATATTTTGGGATCATAACATGATCATAAGCACAGTTAACAGTGGCTAAACTTAAGTAGGATTCGTATCTCATTTCATCGTCATCATAGTTCTGATCTTACTATAGGCAAAAAAACTCTCATATACAGAAGATTAATAAATGAGCAATGATCACAATGCTTATAAGGATTTTCAAGCTTTCATCCGTCGTTTAGTTGGAGATGAAGAGCTTGCGCGATCGATCTGTATGAATGAACATCACGATAATCATGTCAAGTTAAACTGTGTTTTGGAAAGCACGTTTTAGGAGGCTCACCTTCGCTCGTATTGCAGAAACGAAGAAACAAATGAAATATTTTTTCACTATTAAAACGAAATATTTTGACGATGCGACTGAGTGTTTTAGCCGCAACTACTTAATGGTTATGACCATTCGTTCTCAGCTGATATTTACTTCTGCACAAAACCAAAACCACATACAAGTACTAGTGAAGCTTAGACAGATAACCATATTGATATCAAATCAATCAGTTTTCTACCAATCGATCAACATTGTAGCTATCAACAAGTTCAGGGGTCGGTCCTAAACCTTGTCCACGTGTAATAAAGTAGTATATAAGGTTAGGAAAATCTCTCAAACACCAGAAGTACTCTTCTCTAAGATCTAGTACCAGCACTACTGAAGACTAAGAGATGAAGTTGTTGGTATTGGCGGCGTTTATCGGTGAGTTTCAGTTTGTTTCATAAATTGTTAAGTGCAGTGTTCAGTTGTGATTTAAAATAATGGTAATTTGAGTTTTAAATGTTGTGAAAAGTGTACTAAAACTTAGAATAAGTAAATTGTTGTTTCTATCTAATATAGCTAGCCAAATGCAGGTCTTCAATGTAAATTGGTGGAATCCTTTTAGCTGCAAACTTGTACCAATTTTTAACTTAATATTTTCTTAAAACGCGTTATTATTATAACTTAACGGGGACCGGCTTGAAGCAGCATGCAGCAGCGCGATTATTTATCGTAACTTCAACATACTAATGATTTTTATTTTTTGGCAGCCGTCGTTTCCTCCGGGAAACTGAGCGAACAGCAGCAGGACAACCAATGGCCGTGGCAATCTGGCAAACTTTACCGCTATGAGGTGAACTCGCACACCCTGGCGCGCCTGCATGAGGGCGCCAGCTCCGGCAACGCTTTCAAGGCCCAGTTCATCGTGCGCGTCAAGTACCCAGGCCGCCTCCTGGCCAAGTTGGAGAACCCAGTCCATGCTCAGTTCAACCAGCAGCTGCCCAACAACATGGCCGTACCTTCCGACCTCAAGTATGAAACCGTACAAAACCTGGACAAGCCTTTCGAGATCTCCGTCGAAGGTGGCCGCGTGGTTGCCCTAAGTCTGCCCTCTGCGTTCTTACTTTCTCACGAGAACTTACTCAAGGGTCTGCTCAGCACACTCCAAGTGGACCTGTCTGCTTACCACCATGTGCACAACCACCAGGATAGCTACGACAAGGAACGCCAGCAGGGTCTCTTCAAAAAGATGGAGACTGATGTAACAGGCGACTGTGAAACTTTATACACCGTCTCCCCTGTAGCCGCTGAATGGCGACGAGAGCTTCCACGTTTCGCAAATGAAGAGGACCCCATGGAAATCGCCAAGAGCAAGAACTACGGTCACTGCCACCACCGCGTTGCTTACCACTTCGGAGTACCTGAAGGTGCTGAATGGACTGGAACTGCTCACCGCAGTGAAGAGAAACAGTTCATCGCGCAGTCCACCGTCTCCCGCATCCTTGCCGGTAAACAGGGTCCAATCTACAAGGCCGAAACCACCAGCACTGTGAGCGTACACCCCCACTTATATGGAAAGCAGAAGGCGCAGGTACACAGCTACGTCCAGTTGATCTTAGTCTCAGTTGAACAGGACAGTGGAGTTGAATGGCAAAAACCAGAGGGAACCCGTCAAATCAAGACCCTTTTGTACGCCATGACTACCAAACAAATGGCTATCCATGACCAGTCCTCTTCACAGGAGTCTTCTGAATCTCACGAACACATTCATGTAGAAGTTGAACAACCGAAAAGCAGAGCTCGCCGCTCTTCAGACCGTCAACAGCAAGAGTTCAACAAGGACTGGAGGTCTTCGAGTTCCAGCGACTCTTCATCAGCCTACATCAACGACGATCTTCCCAGGATTAACGAACCAGCGTACGCTGCTCTCTACATGAGTGCTCAATCGCGCGGAGACAAGAAACAGAACACGATGAACGCCCAAAAACTGCTCCAGGACATCGCTCAGCAGCTGCAGAACCCTAACAACATGCCGAAAGCTGATTTCCTGTCCAAGTTTAACATTCTCGTCCGCATTATTGCTTCCATGAGCAGCGATCAGCTTGCCCAAACCAGCCGCGGTATTGAAGTTGGTAGGACCTCAAACAACAATGTCAAGGTTGACATGTGGATGATATTCCGTGACGCTGTTGTGCAAGCCGGCACTCCCCCAGCCTTCCTTCAAATCAAGACATGGATCCTGAACAAAAAACTCCAGAATGAGGAAGCCGCTCAGGTGATTTCTACTTTGGCAAGAACTCTGCGTTACCCTACCAAGGAAATTATGATTCAGTTCTTCGAGCTTGCCATGAACCCAGTGGTCCAAGAGCAAGAGCGTCTTAACACCAGTGCTTTAATCGCTGCGACGAAGTTCATCTACATGGGTCAAGTTAACAACGAAACCGCCCACTACTACTACCCCTCTCACATGTACGGCCGTCTCGCCCGCAGAAACGACAGATTCGTCCTGGACGACATCCTTCCCCGTCTCTCCGAGAAGTTGCAACAAGCTATTGAAAAGCAAGAATGGAGCAGGGCCCAGGTTTACATCAAGGCAATCGGCAATTTAGGACACCGTGAGATCTTACAAGTATTTTCACCTTACTTGGAGGGTCGTATCCAGGTCCCTACATACCTGCGTGTGCAAATGGTTGTACAGCTGCGTTCCCTGGCTCACCAGAAGGATAAGTACGTGCGCGCTGTGCTCTACAGCATCTTGAGGAACACTGCTGAGCCCTATGAAGTGCGAGTGGCTGCTATCCTTAACATATTCATGGCCCACCCGACCGCCGAGATGATGCAAGTAATGGCTCAGATGACTAACGAAGACCCCAGCGTTCAAGTGCGTGCTGCACTCAAGAGTGGTATCGTGTCCGCTGCTGACCTGAAAGATCCTCACTTCTGGCATCTGTAAGTATCTATATTATTGGAAATTAAGTTATATGAGTTTAATAGTGATATAGAAGAATTACTTTCATTATTTATTCTCAGGTCAAGAACTGCGCAAACTGTAAGGCATATTGTAACCAAGGAGAACCTTGGCACTCGCTACTCCAACAAATTCTTCGAAGACAACTACGTCAATGAAGATGAACAAGGATCCTTCAGTGCTGTCTCTTACATCGGTGGTGACAGCAAGGCTATGCCCAAGTACCAGACTTACTCTTGGAGGGACCAAATTAGCGGATGGGGCTTTGACACCGTAAGATATTTCAGTTATTATAAATATGCCTTTTTAATTTTTATACTACTAAAATAATACTTAGTATATAAACATGTACCGTTCTTTAGTAATATGGAGATATCAAGAACAGGGGATTATGAAGATGTATTAATAAACCAACTTTTTTTTTTTTTTTTTTACAGATTGGTGCTTCATTCTCCGACGCCCAAGAAATTGTTGATTTCCTTAAGCAGATGATGTACGAGCCTCTCGTGTCTAACGCCAACCACAAATACACCGCCCAGAAGATTTCTGAAATGCTGAAAATCAAGCGCAACCCTCAGAGCCCTCTTGAGGGTGCTTTCTTCTTCAACATTGCTAACCAGGAACGTTTCTTCAGCTTTGATGAGAGTGACCTTATCAGACTGGTGCAAGACGTCATGGAGTACATGAAAGAATTAGAGCAAGGTGTAGACAAGCACTACACTAAGGTATTCAACGCACACCAAGTGTCTGTCATGTTCCCCGTTGCCTCCGGTATGCCATTCATCTACAAATACAAGGAACCTATCGTCATCCACATCCAGAGCAAGGCCAAGGGCAAGATGGACCGTGACCCCCAGACCCGCAAATATTTAACATCTACCATGGACAAGGAACTCCAAATCACGATTGCCAGAAACATCGATGGGAATGTTGGTTTCATGGACACTCTTAGCAACCAGCTTGCCAGTGCTGGAGTGGTCAGGAAATACCAAGTGAACGTGCCCGTTAAGATGAGCATCCAGATGAACGCTGGAGTAATGAAGATGAAGGTTGAACCTCTGCGCCCTGACCAAGATTACATGATCGCTCATTTCAGCGTTTGGCCGTACACTGCCATCCAGAAGAAGGATACCTTAGTGCCCTACTCTCAAGATCCAACAACCAAAATTGTAGAACGCCTTAGGAAAGTCGCATCCACTGATATGAAATTCGGCCAACAAATCGGCACTATTTTCCAACTGCAAGGATACTCCTACTCAGCCGACTACAGGAATGCCGGCAATCTGCTGCAGACCCTATACAAAATGGACGACTTACTGGCTGTAAGAGACATCGCTTTGACCCACTACAACTTGAGATATCTTGGCAAACAATCGCAGAACAAGGTTCTCACTTTAACTGCTGCTTATGGTACGTAGTACGATTATATTAAAAGCTTATTAAAAATCGAACGTGTTAATGCACCCAATATTGTATGAAAAATATTTATAATTAATTTTATATCTTATTATTTTACAGACCAACTCTTCAACCAGAAGCAGAGTGGTGAATTAGGACAGGCCGACAAGAGGAAGGACGTGACACCTAACAGCGAAGCCCGCCGCGAGGAGATGCTTAAACGTGTATCTGCCGGAATCAACAATGCTAGAGCTCAAGTGGTAGACTTCAGCGCAACCTTCGAGGGCCCCCAGAAACAGGAGTACGTCTTGACCGCTGCCATCGCCAAGAGCCCCGTCGACCTTAAAATCCAGTCTGCTGTGTTCGCTGGAAGAAACTCAGTTCAACAGGGTAACGAACAGATCAACGCTGTCGTCAAGGTAACCAAACCTGAAATATCTGCATTGAACTTCTTGGAAGCTCTGAAGAAGGATGTCAAGATGACCTATGAAGCTGACATTAAGTACGGTCAGGATGGAAACATCCACATTCAGGGTAACACTGAGCGCACCAAGAAATACACTGAACTGCTTCAGAAGCATCCTTTGGCTAAGCTGGTGCAGGAACAAATCGCCAACGGCAATCAATACCAGCTTGCTTCCCACAAGATGCTGATCAAGGCCTATGCCCCTGACAGCCTTAAAGCTTCAGTGACCTACAAGAATGTAAGCCCAATGTTCATGAACTGGACTTCCCAAGCATACAACATCCTTAAGCAACTGAGCTGGAATGCTGATGTGAACCCAATGAAGAGAGTCGCTGACGGCAAGCTGCAGTTAGATGTTCAGACTTCCTACGTGGACCAGACCCTTCGTTTTGAAATGACCTCCCCCTCCGGAGTTCTTCGTTTCGACAATGTGCTCATTCCTAAGTTCACTCCCTACATGGTGTCTCTGTACTACCCCTTCAGTATGACTGAACGTTTCGCCAACTACTACTCCAGCTACCAATACCAGCGTAAGTACTGATTGTAATCAAACATTTATCAGTTTACATGCCGCTTGTTTGTAAATATGTAAATAGCCTTGTGTATTGGAGACAAAAAAAAAATAACAATAATCCTTTCTTGAACAGCTTTCTGCTCCATTGATGGCAGCCAAGTGAGGACTTTCAGCAACCGTTCCTACGACTACGAGCTGTCTAAGTCTTGGCATGTAGTTATGCGCGAGGAGTACAACAAAATCCGTGGCAAGTGGGACGATCTCGTCATCCTTGCAAGGAGACCCAGCCAGCAGCAGCAGGAGATCTACATCTCATACAAGTGAGTACACACAAGTACTTCGTAAATAATATAATTTACTACTACTACCGCCCAGTACCACGGTCAAAGTGAAAGCGTGACTGCGTGACTGTCTGGTACGTATTTCAAATTCTAATGTTAATTCATTTTTCCAGAACCGAAACTGGCAAGGATCTTGAAATTGAGATTCAACCGGCCCAGTCTGCGCAAGCTAAAGTGCAGGTGAAGAGCAACAGCAAGAAGATCTCCGAAGGAGACCTGACCATCTACTGGGATGACGTTGCAGAGGCTCCCCTTCTGCAGTACTTCACCACTCCTGATGGCGTACTGATGCTCAACATCCGCGATGGCCGCCTCCGCGCTATGTACGATGGACAGCGATTGGTGCTCACGACCCAGGACTACCGCACGACCACCAGAGGTATCTGCGGCCAGAACAGCGGCGAGCTCCGTGAGGACTACGAAACCCCCAACGGTCTGGTTGACCTGCCCGAGCACTATGGAGCCTCCTACTCTCTCGATGTTGAAGACAGCGACCCTAAAACCCAAGGACTGAAGAAGGAAGCTCAAGAGAAGGCATACCAGTCTACTCCTAAATACACCGCGATCCTCCGCTCTGACGAGCAGTGGCTGCAGGCCATCAGACAAAGGGACGAGGAATGGAGCACACCCAATGTATACAGGACTAGGAGTTACCTGAAGAAGCGTGGCCAGTGCCAGCTGGTGCAGCAAGTTCAGTACCATGAGAACCATGGTGAAATCTGCATCACCACCACCCCCTTACCCTCCTGCCAGTCCCACTGCCACGGAGAAGGTTACAAGGTCCAAGCTGCGCAGGTGATCTGCCAGTCTAAGGCTGACCAGCAGTTCAGGACTTACAGAAACCAGATCCAACAGGGACAGAACCCTCAGGTCACTGGTGTTCCTAAAGTAGAGCAGTACAGGGTACCCACATCCTGCAAGGCTTAAAAATATTACCACCTTCTTCCTTATTAGTAACTTACCTACCTACCTTATCCAACCGACCGAAAATACGGCCTGAAAATGGACTTCGATTATAATACTGTATGATATTGTTACATAATTATGGTATATATTTATTTCATATATATTTTTTAAAACTTTTGGCTGTATTATATTTATATATTCGAAATTCATTGTCGTATTATTATTATGTATGTAAAATAGTTTATGTATTGACGCTATTTTGTATTATTATGTAAGTAGAATAGATTGTAAAGAGCAAATAATAAAAAACTACAAAAAAATATGAAATGAAAATACTATGTATTTCTAAGACAAATGAATAAAAAAAGTAAATGAATTAACTTGTTTCAATTGACTACTAGCGCCATCTATGAAGTAAAACTTGAAAACTTAGGCTAAAACTTTGCATGGGTGCTTAGTTAAAACTCATATTGGTCAATAGATGTCACTATAAGTAGAATTAAACCGATCTTCTATAAATAATAATTAATTATTTTATTGATAGGATGTAATATCTTTAGAGTATGACACTAAAAGGAAAACACTAGCTTCCCTCTTCTCTTTAAAAAGAAGGCTAGGAATACTTTCTTATACTTGAATACAGTTTGTTAACATTTATTTACGACACAGATATTCACACTGCTAAATAGCCGATTAATGTACTTACTCAAAATATAGTCAGCATTGTACTTACCAGTTCATTTCTTATACAAATTTAAACAAAACAAATTAAAAAACGAAAAAAGCGCCATCGCACCCACACAAACAGATTGCCTGAATCCCAGCTGATTGTCAAAAGTCAATGTCACGGAACGTTTCGTGGTTATAAATTTTGCGTATTACAGCTTTCAGTATTAATTTTTGTGTATACGAAAGTAAATAATCTTCAAAAAACAATAACTTTGTAATCTAAACCTTTTACAGATTGTGTTTTGTTTAGAAGTGTGTGACTGTGTGTGTATTTCAATTTGTTTTTCGAACAGCTTCCTGGGCATCTCGTTGCTTGTAAGTAGCCAGTATTTTAATGAAATAAACCTATTTAGATTTTTTTTTATTTATTTGTAAAGGAGTATAGATAACGGAATTACAATTTAGATTTAATGTAATCAATTACTTATGTATTATAAACTTAACAATAAAACAAACTAAATGTTCTGATGAATGACCGGTTCCATACCTTGGTTTCGATCAACATTTCCGGTTGATCTGAGATTTCCGGTATAAAAAAAGAAAAAAAAAAAAGAACTATGTTAGATCATGAGCATAATAACATTGAATTTACCACTGGTTGGAGAATATTCTTCCTATTTCCAGGCAGAAACCATGATTAAATAAAACCCCTTTAACTCATCATCTTCCTGCCCTGTTCCCAAGTCATTTGGGGTCGGCGCAACATGTCTTTTTCTTCCATTCCTCTCTGTCAGACGTCATACTTACATCCACTCCCTTCTGCTTCATGTCCTCTTTCAGGCAATCAATCCATCTTTTCCTCGGTCTACCTCTGCCTCTCCATCCTTCCACATTCATACTTAGCACACTCTTTGTAGCATGCGTTTCACACAGTCTCATCACATGCCCATACCACGACAAACGCTGACCTCTCATTTTTTCTGTCACTGGCGCTACTTTCAGGCTTCCTCTGATATACTCATTTCTCACTTTGTCCATTCTGGTAACCCCACACATCCATCTCAGCATTCTCATCTCTGCGACATGCACTCTTTTCTCATCCTTCTTTTTCAATGCCCTTTAACTATTATAACAAAACAAAATAGCTCACAATAACAAGGACATAACCTAATATCTTATTTCATTTTAGGATCCTTGATAATACTTGGGTATGGAATTAACATTAGTGACTTAAAAAAATAAGTAAGTAGTAACAGTTCTGTGGTGGATTTAACCTCCTTTCCTTAACATGTTGAGTTTATATTTATATTTCAGCTGTGTTTAAAAAAATAATTATCTCTTTGAAAATTAAACCACTGCTGTGCTTTACAAGGAGCACTGCCTATCTGACCTCCCCAACTCGGTTACCCGGGCAACCCAATACCCTTTAGTATGTTCTCTATGAAAATTCAACAAAGAAAATTATCCCGCTGTTGGTTAGCAGCAGTGAGGTTTTTTTTTTCTATTGCAAGCAGATATGGTGAAGTTTATTTGAGGGTGTGTCAGACTTTTACTGACAAAAAATCCACAGTGTTCTGTCGTAGGCCTTTTATGTACCGGGGCAGCGGTAACTATACCTTTACCTGAACATTAGTCTACTCTATCGCTAAAAGATCATGACAATGTATTGAGCCTAGACTTTAATTATGTATTTCAATCCATATTTGAGTGGTAAAATCTGATTTTAATATGCATTATTTCTTGAATCACATGTTGTATTATGGACCTTAGACTGGACTCTGAATCATATAGTCAACAAGTCTTGTTTGTGCAGGTTAGGTTACTAATTATCGGAATTAGTTTGTTATCTACATCTTTACAATGTAAGTGTTTTTGTTTAGACAATTTATTCTACAATTTATTATACCCATATTCATACAAACATTAATAAATATTTCTATAATTCTATTAAGAATTTTCTTGCTGGTTTTTGTTCAGAGTTATTTACAAGGTTCTAAAACTTTTTCCTTAGGGAACTCTTGAAAAAACAAAATTCTAGCTAGTCAGCAACAAACTTCCCCACTGAAATCAAAATTACAAAATTCTTGAACATCAAATTCAAAGCCATAGGTAATCAGCAACTTTTGTTTTTTCAGTTGTCCAGGTTATTTTTTTCTGTAGCTGAGACAGTTATTTACTTGGGAGATTTTGAAGAAGATTTGTTGCTGACCATATTTAGATTATAAAGTTAATAATTGTCCCCATATTTATCCTCCAATAGTCTCTTGCTATTTGCAAGGGAAGGTAAGGTCCTGTGTTTTTATTTACTAACAATTTTGTATAACATATGTATGCTAGTTTTAAGGTATTTATCTATGGGCCTTTGATGCCTGATAATAAAGATGATTTGATTTGATAATATCTATGTATGCCTGCTAGTTCCACAAGCAGGCACCCACATAGACACAACTTTGCATTGCCCTGTCTGATGATTACAGACATATTACATCAGGATATGGTACCTTTATACCTAATTACCTATGTAATCTTAATTACATTACCGACATCATCTTCCGAGCCTTTTCCCAATCATGTTGGGGTCGGCTTCCAGTCTAACCGGATTCAGCTGAGTACCAGTGCTTATTACATTACCTTAAATTACATTACCGACAAATATGCATAATATTAGTTGAATACCGACAGGATTTTCCTACACCATACCATAAACTGAATTTGCATTTTCCTTAAACAATATTAGAATTCAGATTGTGGTGTAAATAACGTGTCTTGTTGCGTAATTCATGCGTCATGGCCGTGCCCCTTCGCGGCGCGTTCTCATTGGCCAGCGCACACGACCTCCATCACGTATGCGCTTGCGCAGCCGGAATGCAACCGAACGAAATGAAACGTGACGACAGGCCCTTCTTTTGACACTTAACTTAAAGTTTATGGAAGCTGCAACTTTTAAATGGTAACCAGTTTTGTGTTGAAGGAGTAGCGTTTTGTTGATGATGAAATTATTGTTTGTGATTTCTTGTGTTATAAAGACCATTAATATTATTATAGGGATTTGAAATTTTCAGGGCAAGATTTACTATATCCATCTTGATACATGCCAACTTCTATTTTTGTTATTTTCCTCAAACATGTGTGAGTTTTTTCATCAGAGTTTTCAAAACTTGCTGTATCGCTATCCTACAAGATTGCATATCAATTTCGCAATAACGAAAAAATTACGTTACATAATTATCTTCATTATACAATCAAGAAATTATCAAGTTTCATAGGTACATATATCTATTCGCTTAGATGCGAAGATAAATCCTCACGTGCTCTCCGTGATATCAAATAACATTATGATAATGAAGAACTTACATAAGTCCTCATTAGATTCACACATGTATAGTCATGGAGGCAAAATATTTAATGAGGATCTGGTACCTGTACTAAACAATTTATAATCTTCGGTGGTTTCATAACTTACCATTCGGCTTTCATCATCATAGTCCTAGGACGTTCTCTTCTGAATAAATATTTCCTTCTTTTTTGCCCAGAATCGAAATAGGAATTTGAATATTTTAATAAGATTCAAAAAACTACATGTCTGATATCACGTAAGCTAACGCATATGAGGCAGACTTTCACTGTCGATGCCAATTATTTTTGTAATAGGCACAAAGCGTAAACTCCATACCGTTGCAAATAATATCTCGTAAAATTTGGAAAAAAATATGATCATGTTTTTAGTGTTTTAGGACCTTTTCAATATTATGTCTTTAAATCAAGTTCTATTTAATAACAGTGTAAGAAACAAATACTAAGGACATAAGATATATACGAAACGATGGACAAAATGGAGAAATAGGTGCCTACCTAAATAAGAATACAGAAAGAAGAATAATATAAAAACTGATAAATCTGTTCCTGCGCTCTCGTTTACGGTACATTGCATCAAGGTCGACGATGCAATTGGTAAAGCCAGAACAAGAATTTAAGTCTTGGAAGAGAACAAAATTATTGACACAAGACCAGGGAGAATTTACCTACTATCCATATTTTTTCTTAAAGAAGCTTAAATTATTCAAATCTTGACAGCAAAAGAAATTGTTCCAAAGTTCTTTCAAATACCGGTCGTCTTTTTTTTGTCGGTAGCTTTATTTGTAAAGTCCCGTTCAGTACAGCCTACGTGACTGTCCGTAGGTAGCCCGTTCGTTGACTAACTAGTCTAAATATATAACTGTCTGACACGGGATTTCTCCGAATCGCTTTATATTAACTCTGAGTAATTGTAATTCTGATGAGGGATTGACAGTATGTCTGGAGAACTGTTAATAATTTTAATTAATAAGGTTTTTAGACAGGGTACTGATTTACCGGGTTGAATTGAAATTACTGTAGTTCATAGACATAGCTATGAACTACAGTAATTTCAGATTATCATGATTGTAATGGATAATCAAGGATAAGATGTTTTACTTGAATATAGTATTTCTAATGTTTTTGTCACCTTTGAAATTAACGATATTCCAGGAGTTTTGAGAACACCTGACATAGGTGTTGCTAGAATTAACACGCAGTTGGCTTAATTAATAAGTTACTTGACTTCGAGCTTCCTATGTATTTTACGCTACTTAAACATACGTGCTAATTTCAATAAAGTCAGTTGTAAACTGTTTGACAAAGACAATCATTTGTTTGTAAGTACGTCACACATGACGTATATTTTGGTAGTTTTCGACATTTGCAATTTTCGTCTCTACGACAAAGCCTTACGATTCTTTTTTACTTTTATTTGTTCTACTGATGTTCCTGACAGACATTGTGTTTGTTATATCAAGGCTATCATTTACGTTCTAGTCTGAATTAATTGATTCCATCCATCTCATTTCTGGCTAGACAGTTTGATCATCAATTTCAATTTGCATGTAATGTACTATGATTTTATTTATCATCTCCATGTCTATTAAGAATTTTAAATGGTCTGTTTTTGTTTATACTCGTTTTTTGTGTTGTCTTGACGAGCCTGATGTATCTTCTCCATTTTGCCTCTTCCTTGGAACTAATATTTTTCATCAGTAGTTCCTTTATACTGTTTGAACAATACGTTCACTCATCATCCTTCTGTCTAAGACTGCTGTATCTTACATTTCAATAGTACCTAGTCAAACATTCTCTACATTATAAAAGAGTATGTATGTATATTTGTATTTCCTAGTTCGCACATGATTACTTATTGACTGTTCGCACATTGATCTCATAAATATTGTTTTTATTTATTGTCACTCCTTACGCAGTTTGACGTATTTCTAATACATCACCAATTATTGTTTCACGCCCACGGACTTCGAGTTCATATTGGAGTCAATTACTTTCATGTTTGTATACTTGTGAATCAGTATTTTCGTCGCCAATGTTTGAAGGCCTTCAATCAGAACTTCAATATGATTAAAAACTGTGTAATTGTTATTAATCTTTTTTAAATTGATAGGTTTACGTTAAGCTGATCTGACTCTTAAATAGGTAATAATTTTGGAGTATCATCTTCATTCCAAAATAACTTAATCCTTGATCGATCTACAACATTCTATAAACATTGTCTTACTCCTGTTTCGTAAAGATCGTCTTTTAAATAACCTCTAACATAAGAAATATCCTCTAAGTTTACCGTCATTTTCCTTTAACGAAGAGCTGAAACTCATACATCATAATGTTTACATTGAGACACCTTACTAGCGGAAAGTGCCGATGTGTACTCCAGCGATCGATCTAACAACATGTGCAGTTTATGATATTAACAGCTCTTCATAGGTCTTCATGTGCTATTATTATGGCAGTTGGTAAACACTGCAGTCTTGCTGTCTTTGTGGAAAATTTGGATGATGGCTTTGCTGGTTTGGGTAAGCTATGGATAGAGAAGTATGAACGAAGAAGACATGCTGCGCCGATGGCAAATGTAATTGGGATAAGAGGAAGAGATGATCACGGAAGCAAAGGATATATAAAAAAGCTCTGACTTTGTGAAACATTTCAAACAAGTTATTTGCGTTAATACATTTGCGTCTCAAATACAGTTCCGTCATCAGATGAATTTAAAATTTTGACAATGGATTACCTACGTAGTGACGTAATCGGTTCCCTAGAGCTTGTTGGCTATTTAGGCCTGCAGCCCAAAGTATAAAATTTCCACTCCATGCTCTTTATTTCGAAATTGTAAGTCCATTTTGTGCTCCTTTTTTTCAATCTCTTAATTGCATGTCACCAAGTCAAGGTCACATTTTTCGGTTACGGCATCGATTAGCTTAAACACAACACACCCAAATTATGTGTCTACTTGCGACCATGTTATGGTAATTCAATGACTAACCAGTGACATTTTAGTGTTTTGTCGTATTTTAATTTTATTTTTGTTGGCTTTTAGAGCCCGCGTGTGTCCATTTCCTAGATAAGAAATATGAAGCTAGAATAGCTACGTTTTAAGCTGGAGAATTAATTGTGATGGGGTTGATATTAAAAACCTTTCGTAGGTATTTATATAAACGTAAGTACATACGAGATCGGAGGCTTTTTTGGTCGCAGATTCTCATTCTTTTGTCAATCTTGATACTTGCTTAGTCAATTTTTGCACTTATTTCTTTATTAAAAAATACTTTAAATACACCATATACTTATTCATAGTGTACATTCCATATATATTGTGTGTGTATACAGTATCCATAGAACAGTTTGTATTAGTAACTTGTATCTAAATTACGTAAGTAAAATTCTTGCATTGTTGGGCCACTGCAATAAATATGCTGTCCTAATTATTTTGCTGACGTTACTTTGATTAACCTTTCTCAAACATTGCGTCAATCGTTTTTGTTTTATTTTTGTCATAGTAACAAAGGACCATGAGACAAATTGGGCTCATTGTCCAACAGAGTTATAGCATATGCCGTTGTGAAGATTTTTGTTTGTACTAAAATTGTTACTATGGGCACTACCTTCAATTCCATGGCAAAAAAAAGATATGCACCTGAATAGGTTTTGTAGAAAAAGACGATTGTTAGGAGTCGTAGTGCGCTTAATTCGCAGGATTTATATTATTAACCGACTTCTTAAAAAGGAGGAGGTTCTCAATTCGTCAAGATCTTTTTTTTTTTTTTTGTATGTTCACCGATTACTCGGAGACTCCTAGACCGATTTGGCTATTAAGAGGAAGGATATAGTCAAGACATGTTCGTGCACGTTCATATTACGTATACATTCTGGTTAACAGAAACGAAATGTGTCAAGATGCCATCGCTCAGTATTACTGCTCGTGTCTAATAGGTAGACGCACAGTAGGAAGTTGTGCTCATATCATTTCAATAATATGATATCTAGGGTTAGGCAGGCACACACAATTTAATCCACCGGCAGGATATTTAGATGACATTATTATTGATATTGATTGAAATGTTAACAAAAATATTTTTAACTGATAGCAGCTGCTTTTTTTTTCATGTATACATTAAACCTGGAATTAAAACTAGTTAAAGGCGTTCAATAACAAAACCTACAATGCCATAACAGCACAACTTTTTGCAGAATATTAGTTTATTTATGGTCGGAGAAAAATATTTATAGCAAAATAACCCAATGGATTCTTCTCAAAAATGAGTTTAAATCTTTATATTTAGTGCTTTACAAGTATATTCAAAGTGGTCTCATCTCTGTTGGTGGGTGAGCCCAGGCTTCATACATTTTTGCCCATGGTCCTTTTGTGATTGAAAAACTAGAATGCACTGGAATGCAATGGCAACTTTGTGGCAACACCAAACAATATTTTTTTTTCTATTTTTATTTTTTTTCCCAAAGATATCGAAATGTATTTCAGGCCGTTTTAGAAGACTTGAGTAACTCTTAAAAAAAAATGATACACACACTTGTAACTCGTAAATAAAAGGAAACCTTAAAATAATTTTAATTTCATACTTATAACAGCTTAACCTACAAATAAGATTTGGTTAAAACCCCAATAATTGCAATTAAAATACCTAAGAAATAAACGCATTCGTTGCAAAATACCTAATAAGTCATACACATAAGTTTATCACAAAATTACAATTTCCTACAGAATTTCACGTTCAATTTATCAGTGCGGAATAAAACCAAGAAACTGATGATAAGGTGGATGATAAAATTTCTATCTCAGCTGCATCAAGTTATCTTGCTATTACTTAACACAGCAGAGTGGGACTTGATAATAATAGAGGTCACGTGTTCTTAGTACATACGGCTACGTATCAAGCTATACAAAACCAGTTTGTCTTGGACTCGCTTTGTATGATCTTTCTACAAATTGAAAGATCAGCTTATACTAGTTTTGCATAGCTTGATGTATAGTGCACGTGTTTAATTAAGAAGGTATAATAGCAGCATAATGAGATGATGTGTGGCGTAATGAAGATCGAATGGTAATGAGGATTGCCTTTGCATGATCAATACAGTTTAATGAGTAGGTTCCTGCTGTTTACAAGAACAAGTTATTCGATCCCTTCATTTGCGGAATTTTCGTCTTGAGAGAGAAAAAAATATTCTTGAGAGCTTATCCTTAAGTATTCAAAGCGTGGACAAAGTCTAGCCGCCTAACAGCCTATCGCATACTGCAGTTAAGGGTCCCGAATCTCTACCTGAAACGAGCAATGATTCTTTTGCGTCACTTCAAGGGACCTATTCTACTAACCATTATTAGATCCATTGCCAATTATTTTTTCTGTATCACCCACAACCCCGAAGCCGACCCCAACAGAGTTTGGAAAAGGCTCGGGAGACTATGATCATCCATAAATGGCAAGTCCTTGAACAGATACCATTGCAATATTGTTTTCTATCTCATTATTGACTCTGTTTTCTATCTCATTCTTCTAAGAAATCAGTTTCTCTGCATCTCTTTGTACATATAGCCTTTTGCAGTTAATAGCAACGTCCTATTTGTATGTAATAGTATTGCAACTAGTTTGCACTTTGCAGTCTAGCTCACGAGGTCACTTACTTTCTAAAAGATATAGGACATGTTGTTCGTGGATTAGCGGATTTAGCACCATGGGTAATGCTGTTTATGCTTATTTGATGACTTCTGGATAGGTAGTGGATTAATGCTGGGTAATTTTGGCGAATTTGTAGGATACTGCATCTTAAGTTGGGTGTGCTATAATTTCTATTCAGTTGATTGTTGATTGATTGACAGTACCTGATACTCGTTCAGTAAGTAGTTATGTAAGAGTGTTATTAGAAATCCTAAAAATTACATCAAATTGCAAAAAAATACCAATTTAAGTAATTTTATAAGACGGGCCTTCTGAACACCATACACATTATATTATTTATTTATGTATCTACTCATGCGATTTAAATATTGCAAAAGTACAAGATGAGGATGTAATATTTTCTAAGATAATAAATTTTCTAAGATAATAAGTCAAATTAAAATTCGCTAATAATAGAAGCTTTTTACCTAAAAGACAGGTAAAAAATACGTGTTTAAATACCAAGGCCTTAAGTATGCCATTTTGTTCCATAGCTGGATGATGTCATCTCAACACCAATTCACATTACCGACAGCAATCATATTATATGAATTATGTATTACTTAGCAAAAATACTAGCTTCGTCATATAAGCGTGCATGAAATAGCAAGTTTTAAACGATCTTTGTTAAAACGTAAGAAGAAACTTTAGGGAAAATGACTACAACTTTTGAATGCATGACTATCCTCTTCCCCTTATCAGGATTTTTAATCATTGTGTACGTAGTATATTCTTCCATACTTATCTACCTGGCGTAATCTCAAGTAATATTCTTGCTAGCCATATCCTCTTTCATAAAATCCATCCAACGTTACTTTAGTCGTCCTCTTTCGTTATACCATCATCATCTGCCTAGCCTTTTCCTAAAGCCAGATAAAAATATCATAACAAGCTTCATTTTCTGTTTAGTTCTGTCTGCATTCCTTTCTCTATCTATCTTAAGTTAAAACTCAGGTGTTGTTTACCATAAAAATGTCATCATCAAGATTGAACCAACCCGAGTCTGCGCGTTTGGGATCCACTAGATTAGTCCTAAACAAACTTTGCAAGTTAACTCTATTATGAAAAAAACCTCAACTGCTCAGCCGCCTCTGTCTTGTCTGGCATTGATTAACTCTAAAACTATTGAGCGGACTTCAAGCAGACACCAATTGACTGATTCACGAGGAATTGTTAGGTGTATGTGGATCTCTTATGTCCATTTAAGAAACGCCTTAAACCTTTGTGGTGACGTTGATACCCTGACCGGTTATACCTGCCGCAATTTTATGCTGTTGAACCCGGTTTAAGAATCCCGTCTAAGTTATGCTTGGGATACGTTGGAAACCGGTCCTGGTAGATATTGTAGACTGTGTGTCGCCTGAAGATTAAGATTATATTACCACTTTGTTGCCCTGAAGTTTCTTACTACTGTGCATGCGTATAGCATCAAATGGCTGACTTCAGAGGGGAAAATATATATATAAAATATAAATATATATATATATATGGTTCTCATAGACGAGAACCATAAGTCATTATAATCCTCCCGTCCATATACCATTTTCTTCCCTACTGTTGCTCACATATGACTTTTTAAATACTACTGTGATCTCATCGATCGAATATACTGTTGAGTTAGCACTTAGTCATGACAGCTAAGCGAATTTTC
Source organism: Helicoverpa armigera (assembly GCF_030705265.1). Lineage (NCBI taxonomy): Eukaryota > Metazoa > Arthropoda > Insecta > Lepidoptera > Noctuidae > Helicoverpa > Helicoverpa armigera. The sequence continues at coordinate 1,479,190 of NC_087145.1, read as the reverse complement.
GCAATCTTTGACAGTGATATCAAAACGAATGATTAAAAAATATCCTATGTACTTTGTATTTGTAAAGTTGTTATTAGGTTTTGTCTGCTTTTATTTTTACTTTCTGTTATAAATCGATTTACCATTGTACCTAATCGTCAGTAAAGATCTCATTATAAACAGTCCCCTCTGCCCTTCCAGTTTGAATATAACTTGTTTAAATATCAACGCAAAGAGATAACACTCAATAAACTATTCATAAATCGCTATCGCTTTTACTGTGGCTGTAGTTTTTCGATAAAATGCGTACGCCGGGGCCGATGACGTCACGGAGGCGCGATCCGGCCAGCCAATCAGAAGCCGTTGTTTCGGAGGCTTGCCGAACTGTCATGGCTGCCGTTTGTTTGTGTGTGTGCTTATGAATGTTGTGGTTGTAACCTGCTGTTGATAATGAGTTGTTTTGCAAAGAGCTGGTTTCTTTGCAGTTGTTAATATCCTGTCTTTATCTTTGGTCTTTGACAGTTTGAGGTAAAGGTTGCTTACAGAGAAGGGATTCGTTTTAGAAACCTACTTACCTGTTTGACTAGTCTCTATACCGAAAATACAATTTTATTTATTACGTTAAGTACTTGTCTAACTAGATCTCTTAAACAAAATTAGAATTTTTTGTCACATCCAAAATACCTCAGCCTTTAGGACTCAACGTTATAATTTAGGTTACTGAAATACCAGTCTCTGTGACCTAGTTCTATTCAAATAACTTAATATCAGGGAGCCACGCACACTGTCAGTAGATTTAATTAAAATTATACAATACAAAGACATAGATTTCTAAGAAATGAGGAAAAACGCTTGGAAGATCTCAGAAAATATCCCTATTTTTCTCTCAATCTGGAATCTACAAACGCAGTACAGATCGCGTGCAATTTCATCTCGCCACGTGTTTCTGCGTTGTAGGTCAGAGGTCATCCGCGTGCCTCGTTCAGGTTTCCACCACATGCAAGGAATCATTTCCTTCAATTAGTCTTGTTACCAATGTTCAACATACAGTCTGTTTTGTTTCATTATCATTATTGGAATTTATGAGAAGTGGAATATTTTTTCTACCGTCCTTGAAGTGGTTTTCCGATAGCCTAGACTTAGTGTAATATCGTGGAAATCTCATTTCATTAATGTATTCAAATAGTTCCATTTTATGTTGAGTGCCTTCTGTTTCATTAGATTTGAAACACTGATTGGCTGTTGTATTTTGTCATCCATTCCAGCCTTTTCGACTTTCGCACAATCCGTCCATGATTTTTTTGGTAGTCGCTAGCATTCATAAGCATGAATCGCAAGGCGATGAAATAAAGTTTTTGAAGCTGTAATATGGCACAATATCTGTAACATATTAGAATAAATATTAGCTTTACTGTACCACGCAACACTCAATTGCGACACAAGTGTTCCATTAATTACAAGTGCTAATGTAACTGTTTGATTTGAGCTTACTCGTCACTTGATTGTCAATGTACATAATATTACTCATTACTTACCTATTGCTCTTATTGTTACTGCATATAAAGATCAGCATCATCATAATCATCTAGCTTGTTCATAGGTATTTTGGGGTCGGTTTCCAGGTTGACAACTAAACCTGGTTTTATATGGAGAGATGCGACTGCCTATCTGACTTCCTCAGTCTAGTCATCTGGGCAATACGATGTGCCTTGATTAGACTGGTTGAGACTCTGTGTTCCGAAAATACTATTTCGTAAAGCTAGATAAAAAAACTTTGTTCTACCTTGTTTCCTTGTTGACTCTTCTGATTGTCATTTCCTTTTGATAAATTGATTCGAGTCTCACGTTTCACCTGTTTTTGTTGTGTTCTGTTATTCACTTAAATGTTTAGCGGATCTTTAATGATTCAGCATATTTTTTGCTCATTGTCAATTTCAACAACAACAGCAAAAGTGTTTGTTTTTTTTTACTTAGTACCTACTACACTAGTAGTTTTTTCTTTAATTTTAAAATTTTCCTTTCGTATACCTTTATCATATTCATTCATAAGAGTTGTTGGCACTTATCGTTACAGTTCATTTCCATATTATTTGCGTTACGAATCAGCTGGGCACACAAGATTTTTTATTACTAGGCGTTTCTAGAACACCATATAAGGAATGACGCACATTTCTTATTTGTTCTCTATTATATGCAATACAGGTCTTTGCTGTGAAACCATATGTAGAAGGTATTTATAAATGCTCATACGGATTTTTCCTTAAAGTCTTTCTTCTTCATTTTTGGAGTCTCGGGTAAGAATATGTATATTTCCTCATAACATAATTATAATGCCCTTAAAATTCGGATGATTACGACTTGATGAGACTATAAAATTGCAAAATTTTATTCGGCCACACTCTGTTATGGCGACATGAAGCCTTATGACCGGAGGGGTAGAGTCTAGATTTCCATGCGAATTCCTAATTGGAGCCTCGTGACTCTGATATTAGGTGGACATTTAGAGACTATTTGTCATAATTGTGTTTTATGTCTTAGAAATGTTGTTTATAATTTAAATTTTGGTCTTCTGGTCCCGATCCCGTATAACAAAATTATGTAGTCTTAAAAATCTATCAAAACCATTCCAAGAAGCTTTATTACAAGTCTTCGATAATCTTCATCATTCTCTTATGTCAATTTTTATTTTGGGTCCTCCCACTTTTCTATTTGAGGACTGCTATTTGATATCAATGTTAATAGAATAGTTATACCCATAATATCCAAATGCTTTCATCACTTGGCATCACACAAACGCCTTCGCCTGAATTCGATCTATGTTTTTCATTGCAATGTTTGGCATGCAATACTGAGATACTATCCAGAACATTTGAAAGCATTGAAATTATACACTCGAGAGGATTTTGTGATTGCCTAAAAGCATTTGAGAGTATTCTAGTCTTTGAAGCTGGTGTTTCGATCCAACAAAAACAGAGGCATTATTTTGACCTAGAAACGATTCACCAGCTCTAACTAGTTGTGAATGTCCATAATTTCTTTTCTAGCCGTTGTTATAATCGAATACTTCATAGTAGGTATATTGGAGCAACTTGACAGACTTTCTGGCTCCAGTCTATCGTGGCGACAGCCAAAAATCTACAAAATGGCATATACAGCAATTACATATCACAAATAAACATACCAAGCAGAATTGTCATCAAATCAATTCCATTAGTACAACAACAGATACCAATAGAAATAGAATAATTAAAGAACTCTATAAATGGAACGTTATGTTAAAGTCTTGCAGACTTGCGCACGCGTCGCATGATCGTAAGACATTGGCTGACCAATGAGAGAGCGTTGCCGCGACACACCAACTATTGTGTTACGTCAGTAAGCAGCTAGCGTGGCGTGTTTTAAGAAATTAATGAAAAAGGAAATAATGGTTGGCAGAAATTGACAATTTGACTTTGATCACGAAGGGGTCATACTGCGGAATAAAGAAATATAAAATGATCTTCATGAATGTTTAGGCTGTAAAGATGACGGATAATGTAGTACATACAAGGTAGTACATATAGTTCATAGAAGGTAAATACAAGTAATATTCTGTATTGAACACCAGAAAAGATGTAAGGACACGATGTTTTTAATTAAAGTAAGAAGAAATGATGAAATAATATGACAAGTTGAATAACACTTACTGGTAACGATTGTCAAAAGTAAAGTCCCGAATTTTTGATAAAATAATTCTGGTTATCATTGTAAATGATTGTACCTACTGCTATTTTGACCGATGTCCTTCCTGATATCGTGATGATTTTGTTTATCGGTTTACAAATATACCTGCTGACGTATAAATAAAATATGGGTGGGTCCGATGTATCAGCGTTTATAGTAAGTATCTTCTGTTACTGCTGATTCATTTCAATAATAATTTGTAGTTCACGTTTATATACGCACCCTCAAATTAGTAAGAGACGGAAAACACATCATAAAAACTAACTTGTTAGAGAAACTAAAAAAACTTTCCAAAATTGAAATCAATGTTAATTTTCAGCAAGCAATATCCATATTTAGAATATGTCATTTGGACTGAAATAAAAAAGGTATTTCAGTGCTCTATGTCTTGCTTTGACATTGAATTTCGCCAAAATCCCTACTAATATTATAAATGCGAAAGTAACTCTGTCTAGTCTGTCTGTCTGTTACGCTTTCACGTCTAAACCACTAAACTGATTTGGTACAGAGATAGAGTTGACCTCGAGAAAGAACATAGGATAGTTTTTATCCCGGACTTTTGGAGAACGCGATATAACCGAACTCTACGCGGGCGAAGCCGCGGGTGGAAGCTGAAAGCGTATGAAATAAAAAATATAGTTTAAGTTAGAGCACTCAATAAAAACTCGGAAGAACAGATGACTTTACTTAGTACTTCCTATAATAATAACAGAAAATGGCAATGAATGCTCTACTATAATACAGTGTGTACCTAAGAGCTCAATACACGTGGTTTCATGGTCACAGAGCAAAAACAATCCCTTTGCAGTCTTCTTTAATAATGAAACACGTTGATTTGGAACCAGTTTCTATTTGGACTATATCTCCCATGTTTAAATGACGGAAATCAAAGTCTTTTCTGCGGTAAAATTAATTTCCTTTTGTACCGGAAAGTGTTTTTTTAGAGCTCGCATTTAAAAAAAGCTAAAGGATCCTGATTAGGAACGAGTAATGAATAAGTTTCCTGATAGTTTTCATTCGCAAAATTATCCCTCACGAAAATTCTTACTGAAGTCTTGCGTAACTTTTATCTACTAATAGTAAAATTGCCATCACTAGGACAATTACTTAATATTTGCACGCAGTCTCCAAAAACCAGGCTTGTAATGCAAACGCAATCACGAATACGTCATTCAAGGTATATCTCGCCGACTGATTTGCACACACAAAAAACATCATATACACACACCTCACTTTCATCCAACTTATGTATGTGTGCAACTATGGCCGCTACACTACACAATACGAAAGAGTCATTCAGTTGATATCCGACCGCCACAGAGCGCGGACGTCTCAATTTCCAGGAAATCCAATCCTCGCGGAGTTGTCGTCTACATTATTATACAGTGGACTGTGTTGTGTTGTGATTATTCGATCAAGTTTTCTCGGTAAGTTGAACGTTCCGTTTGTACTTGTTGTATAACCGTGATCTTGATATTTCGTACTTCTTAGTACAGAAATAACCGTTTTGGCACACCACGCCGTTCTTTACCCTTGACGTGATACTGAACGAATTTGCGGTTATAATTTTTTAATTTTGTGAAATTTAGGTTCTATTCAAACTGTGTTGTCGTCTTCCTTTCCTAGAATTTTGATACTCGCTGTAGTATTTCACTGAAATGCCGATTTATCATTTGTTTCGCTTTTGCCGTTTAAATATTTGTCGACAGTCTCTGTCGTTCTAATTATGTTAATTGTTTTAATAAAACGGCATAGCAACGTGTCTTTAGTATTGCCTTTTACGATAACTTGTTCAGTATGTTCTGTGTTGAGAACTGACACTTGGCGATTTTCTTGTGTTTCAAGGTTGTCAAAGTCAATGCATTCTGTATTTTTTGTTACTGAAAGGTCCTCTTTAGTGCCTTCTTTATCGTCCTTTTGCTTTTAAAGAGTTCTCTTCCTTCTTATATTCAATGTGATGTTAAACATTTTCGCTATCGGCCTTTCAATCGATGCTTATGCCGCATATTGTTAGTCTGTTACTGTTAACAGGTCATTGTGTTGCTAGAGTCAGGCCACTTTATTACATTATGTTGACAGTTAAGTGTGGTCTTGTTATGCAATTTTTTGATCCTTTGAGTCTTGCAAAGGATGACTGAAAGATTGACCTAATAATTCTATTTGATGATCAAATATTTTTCATGGTCGGGCTTGGTATAGTTAGTATCAGTAAAGGTAGTTTTAGGTTTATACTAAAAAAATATTTGATAAAGAATAGAAAGTACTTTAATGTCATTTAATAGTTTGAATTCATGAAAGTCAGTTAGCATAAAGAAAGCTGATAAGGAGAGCATTAAGTTTGTATGAGACATTTTTAAAGCGATTTTTTATTTCAAAATTGAAAATATATATATATTCTTTCAATTCATGGTTGTTTTGCTTATATAAAGTCAGGAGTTAGTTAACCTACCTACTTCAATTTAGCCATGTAACAATAATGCAACATTGTAGTATATATTCATTATAAATAATATTCAACTGTCCTTGTTTACAATCGTCCTTTAATTAAAAAATATTTTATTTAACTGCATTTTAACCTAATTTGGAGTTTTTTTTTCTTCTAAATATCCTTAAATGAAATCATCCATAAATTACTAGGTGTTCCTTCTTTATTGTCTTTCTGGCAACGGGACAAAAACAATTGTAAACTCAAATAAAAGCTTTGGATTATCTCGTAATTTGATCAAAATTGACTCGGCGGTTTGATCGTGAAAGCGTAACAAATCAACCTGTTGCTATCGAATTTATTATTTTTGTAGATTTTAGTTGCAACACCTCTTAAAAAGGTACAAAATTATTTTGACCAGGTAGTTGCCGATTTAATAGGTTAACAGTCTTGAACTGGCAAGGTTAAATCCTGTATTTCGTTTTGCTCATACTTGTAATACCTGTTTTTCCTCCTTACATGCGCTTTTGAGTTATTGATCTCAGAAATAAAAAGTAAGCTTATGAAAGTGTGAAATATGTTTTCCGATCTCTGAGCTAACCTCTATTATTTTTCATTGTTCCCTCATACTTAGTTGACCATAGATCAGGATCAGACACCATTAGATAGTTCAGGCATCAATAATATTTGCTCATTGTTGACATCTGCAAAACTCTTAGCATCCATGACCCTATAAATAGCAATAGTTTTATTGATGTCTAAGATATTGCAATTTATTGCAAAGTTATTTACATTAGCTAATGCACGGCCCGTCATTGATTTTTACTACATAAATATGGTCCTTCATGATTTACGGTGTGGTAATTCAACAAGTATCTACTGCTTTCCCACACTAAATGCAGATATTACATCAAACAGAAGAAGACTCAAAGACAAGTTGAAAACGATGGCCAATTCCATTTCAATGTCATCAAAATTTCACAAAACCGCAGGAGACAAAACTACAGCATGCAAATTAATTGGCGTATCGCTAACATCATGATTTATATTCTGCTTCTTTATGTAGTCTGACCAGTTTTTTTGCCACACCTTTTTTCGTTGTAAGATTTTTCAAAACTGGTCTTAAGTCCACGTGGAACTTGATTAAAGTCAAATCTTTGAGACAGTGTGATATGTCCAATGATGCAATCATCAATGTACATAAGGGATTTTGTAAGATTCCACCAGGTAAAGGTTGGGGCTACTGATGACTGGATTATTACTTACGTAAGTGTGACTTTGCAAATTATAAATCTTCGGTTTTGGTAGGCTTTTGTACAAAATCAAATCCGCGTATTGATTTGATTTCCGCATTATGTTTTAGTTGAACATGGACGATTCTTTAATCGAACTTCAGACAAAAATGCAAAAATCTTACAATTTAAAATCTTTATTCACCTCTGTTGTATTCGTTCCCATTCGTATTTATCTTGGGATTAATTTATTTATCCACCAATCAATGCGGTAATGAGAGTAAGAAAATCCGATATAGTTCATATATAAGTTTGTGTAAATAAAGATCCAAAAATGTCAAACGTCTCGAATCTGTGATTGAATATTTCTGCTTTGCCTTGACATCTAAATGGCAACAGTTGCAAAATTAAAAGTATTTATGTAAAGTGTATGTTAATAGGTTTATTTAGATGAAGGAAAACATTTGACATAATGTTTGATATTATAAATTAAACACAAATCTTTTGGTCTTTGTTTGAAATGAAATTGATGCAAATAAAGTTACATTATTCTCAGCAATGTCTGTTACTCCTTCAAATTATAGAGCATTATCCTCATTATGGTATTCAACTAAGCCATGTGAATACTTGTATAATATATAATACTAATTCAGTTGATTGCACATTAAATATTCAACTCAGGTTCAGAAGTTGTAACACCAGTAGCCATAACTACCACTCTTAATGAGTTTTTATGTCATGAAGAGTACAAATAAAGTGCCCTTAAGGCAATATTGGAAAAAGCTATAACTTAATCATAACGATCCACGTGCAAGTCACGTGTATGCAGTTCTTATATTCATTCATATCCACCTTATCGATCAGAAACTAACTTCTACGTGCAGTAAATTCAATTTCATTTTTCTATGAGCGTGTCTTGTATTGATTTCTTCCATGTTTGATGGAAAAATTAGTCTTATCAGCTTATCTTCGATGTGGGTGGAAGGAGTCGTCGGGTGATTGATTAGTGTTGGTAATTAGCTGTCGTCTTAGACATATCTGTTAAGCTTCAGTTATGTTTTATTATGTGTTGCATAACTGTGTGATAAGCAAAAATTAATTAATACATACATACTGCGACACTTTCGCGCGGTCTCTAATTCAGAGTTCAGATCATCATCTTCCTGCCATCATCCCTATTTTATTTGGTAGTTGAAGGAAGCAGCACAGTATGTCTTTCTCTTCCAAACTACTCTGACAGACCTCTTTTCACGAGCGTCTATATTGAACACTATCCCCTTGCTGATTTTTTCCTAATTTCGATCACTTCATCTAGTTGGGCGTCAAAAAATATTAGAATAGACACATGGGTGATTATGTTTTATTATATTTATGTTTTAAGAAATTTTGAAGACGCGTGCAAGTAACCATAGTTCTTACTTCGAGAAGATTCTCATGTTTCGTGGTTGCAAATGTTGTCATTACGGAGCCACTCGATGAACTTCTGTTGCATGTTTTAAAGACATTGTTTCCGTCTTTGGTCATTTTGCTCCAAAGTTAAAGCCAAATAGTTTTTTTCTCCGCGTGAGAGGAGGCCTCTGCTGTAACAGTAACAACAGTTTATTTTTTTTTAATAGGCCTTTGCAGGCTCTTATAAAACGTCACACTAGTGATATGGGTCCAAAAAGTTGGTCTCATGGAGAAGAGCCGGCAAGATAAGAAGTTCAAAAAGATTTTTAAGCTTCCCTGTATTCAATAAACATGATAAGTCTTTGATATGTTATACATATTTGGCTTTAATTTGGCCCCATAGGATCTAGCGTCAGTTTTTCAAATCCGTTTAATAATATGAGCAAGGAATCTACCACCAAAAATCAGGAGCTGAGTACGCCAGCTAATCTTATCATCTTGACATCAATTACTGTCCAAACAATCTCGCTGACATTGTACTCTCTAGAGATTGTTTTATACACAGCTGCTTCTGACGCGTGAATCATTTCTACCTTGGCATGGCCTAAAGGGCGTGTTTCATTCCAACAAGAATCATAATAGACCGTCTATTATACCTATTATATAATCTGCTAAAACATTCAAGTACGATTTATGTCTTTTTGTTTGTGATTTTGAGCCAAGTGTATCATGTTTTCACGCTTTGAGTTCATCGTCCAATGATTATTGACGTGTTTTTGCGTCAGAAGATCTTAAAATTAAATATCTGTCTTCATTTATCTAGCTTCCGATTTGTGTTCCAAGTAAAAGTATCATTGAATTGTTTACAGACACAGATGCAATCAGTGAAACTACTAAAATATTTCCTATGCTTGAACATATTGACTATTTCTGGTTAACGAGCTTAACCTTCAAGTTAATTACTGCGCCAAGCAATCAATCTACTCTACAAACACAAAATTGATTAACAAACACAAACCTACGTAAAAAGTGTACCTTAATTATATTCGCAGTCATCAGCTGATTATAATGCACATAGGTCTACCACCTGATGTTCACGTGATGTCCCGGTGCATTACGTAAATTGCACTGAACTTTATTGTGATTTTCCTGACTGCAATCAGCTTTTCAGAGCGTGATTTCGCGGATCACCTATACTGACGTATGTCTAAATCATGGAACTGCTTGAATGTAATTTTCTTCTTCCTTCATAGCATGTTGTGGATTATGAACAATTTTGATCCTTACGCATTAGACGAGTAATTTGGGTGAAATTGTCCTTTTACTTCATACACTATTTTATTTCTGCTGTTGCATTGAATATTAAGGTATCTGATTTTGAAACTTTTATAGTCCCCAAATGTTGATTAACGCTGAATTCTTTTCTGTGTAAGACGAAGCCTGTGCTCAGCAGTGGAACGTTATAAAGGCTCATGATGATGGTATTGTCTAAAGAGAAGATGATGCATTTTGAAAAGAACTCTCTTCCAGTGCCTTCTAAATCTGTTTAGCATGATTATATCATGTGTATCACACGTGAATGTATTTGCTATACTTCCAACATTAGTATTATAATTAATTCGGTTACTAGTTTGCAGTGGCCGATTTCAATGCCATTTAGTATTTATTATAATAATATGGTCTTAGCTTATTGACTTGGGAATTGCTATATAATCATGTACCTATTCTGTGTAGCTCTTCCTGGTTTTTGATATGACATGAAGATCTGTTTTCTTTGGTTCTCATTAATTGACTGGTAATCAGAGATCGATTTTACTGTTTCACTATTATCGTTAATAGCTGAGAGAAAGTCATTACAGGTATTGACTGCATTTCATTAAAAACTTTCTCGAACATGTTGTGTACATAGATTTTTTACAATATTTACAGATTTAGGGTACAGAAACTTACAAAGACTATGTCACCCATTTTTAAAAAAATCTAAAACTGGATGACTAATTTAATTGGTAATCAATTATTTGCAATCAAAAGGTTAAGTGTTGTAAATGATCATTTTGATATCAAGGTCATCGTATCAATCTGATCTTGTGAACTTTGCTAGTGTGATATGAACTTTAATATCGGTATTTGATTATTGCCTATATCTCCTATATTTTCGAAAATAGCTAAGGCAAGCTCATATATTGTGTCCTCTAATTGAACAAAATGTTTTGTTCTACTTTTTGGAAAGAAAGTACTTACCTACTTATTGAATTTTAATAAAAAAAAAGAAATGAATAGGATCATCAATATCCATTTATTGATTGAAGTACGTTTAAAAGAACCAAGTAGGTACACAATAAGAAAATGCATTAACAAAACGCTCACAGTCAGTTGAATAGGATATTCGCACTTGAGAAGTTAAAGAGTACATAGGAATAATACCTTGATCTTCACACGGCGACGGCAAGTTATTTCTAGATGTGACCGGTAACACCGTGTTATAGTAGTCAGGTGGAAAAATACGTCGTGCTATTGTCACTTCCAGAATTGGGAAGTTGGATAGGTCAAAAAATAAGAGGAAAGGTAAAGTCCTTTAGTAGAACATCTCAAAATATTGTTACTTTCGCTTATCAATGATGTGAAATTTTTTTGTCATAAATTGCATTCTAATACAAATTGCATAAAAAGTAAGTTAACATTTTTGACCAGTTGCCAACTAAAGTATTTTTGGTCCTTTTATTCAACTTTGACGAGCTCGAAGTTTGATTAAAAATGATGTTATAAAATTCATACATGAAGAAATCTAAGAAAATAGTTATGTTGCGTAAACAGTTAATTAGTATTACATAAGCAGTACGTATTGTGTGAAGCTGTAGGAATGTTTGTTTGGTTCTACTACTACTGCCTTAATTTAGCTGTGTCCCATTCTCATAAAATAATGCACAGGTAAATTTTATTTTAACAATAATATAATCATTCTGTTGTAGAAAACGTAAGTTCAAAAAAGATGTATTGCACCTAAAATTGACTGGAGTTTCAGTATTGGACTGTTACTAAACCCTCAAAATACTTATGGTAGCGTCAATTTGAGTGTAAAAACTGTAAAGGGTAATGGTTAGACAAAAGAGTCTGACCTTCATCTATTTTTGACAAGTATCTTTATTTTTAGATCAGCTCTCAAACACTGAGGCAGCGGTGCCATCTCAAAATAATATATTGTTATGAGACAAGAAGAATTCGTTAAAGTAAATAATAGACTCATCAATTAAACTGTTAGGCTTGGTGCTAAATTTTTCAGAATTAATCTTTGAGAGAATGTAATTTCTAACTTTGACATTACGGTTAAATGAGACGGTCAATTAATCTATAGCACTTATCAAAGTAGAAGGAGCACTGGATAAAGGGGCATACGTCCCCCCTCTGTATGAGAAGAACCCTCTGCCCAACAGTGGGATAGTAAAAACACTGAATATGATGATGATAGGTACGTTTTACAAATAGGTCTTTCTTTTGAAGATATCAATGGAGTTTTAGCAGGATACGAGCTTATGGAACCAATCAATAACCTTTGAATACCAATTCCAAGTATTAAAACTAGGTACTGCAGTAACGACTGCAATGCTATCTGCATAATGCAAGTTCGAGGAAGAAGAAATGGTGTTTCAATCTCTCCAATTTATCAGACTTTCTGGCTTTTGACTACATGTAACGACTTCCAAAGATTTACCAGAATTTATCCTGTCTCTGCCTTCCCTCTAAATAACCGCGAAGATTCAAGCTTCACAACAAACCGGTCTTGCAAATTGAACTAATTTGATCTAATTTGCTTGTTATAACACCCACGCCGGTTCTCGCATGACCAATCATTCAGACGGACATATCTTTCTATATTTAGACTTAGTTATGACATAAAGGTAGGACGTATGTTCTAGGTCTTGATTTGTTTTATTATTACTAGCTGTTCCTCGCGGTTCCATCTGCATTCAGAGGGGGCTACTTCCTGTACCCGGATTAAAAGTATGTCTATCTCCTTTCTCAAGCTTCATGTACATCGGTTAAGTAGTTTTGGCGTGAAAACGTCGCAAACAGACAGAGTGAAGGAAAATTAGATTCTATCTTATTTTGTTCATTAACCTTCTCCTAGTGATATTTCAGAGTCTTAAAAAGATTTATCCTGTATAATTGGTTATGTTTACATATATTTTTTTATCTAATATAAGTCTGTTTATTCAGCGTAATAAAAACGCCTCTTTTAAGCCGGATATAGGAAGCTTAAATAGAAGGTGATCTAGAATAAAGTTAGTGATTAATTTTCTGTCAAAAGGAAGGTCAAGTGTGCGAAATGACAGACGTGAGTAGGAAGTTAGGTCAAGCCCAGTGTAATTCAAAAAGAAAAATGTGTAGGCACACCATCAGATATGGTGTATGTACCTACTACAGGCTACTTTGGCATGGCTAGCAAAAAAAGTGCCTATTGAAGCTTATGTAATACTTAACATCGATTATTATTTTGAAGACAAACGCAAATATGAATCGCAGTAAAAAAAGTTAGGGCTATATTTTCGAAATATAATTTCGGATACGTGAAATTGCTCCTTCAGGAGTAACATAAATTGCGAAAAAACGTAATCAATGATAGAGATTCGGTCCAAGTTTCTTTCCTTCGGTTTCACCCGCATGATACGTGTGCCCGAACTCTTCAACAGTGAAATAATTTTTTGGTTCAGTAGTTTCGGAGCAATAATGTACAAACCATGAAAACAAAAATATTTTCTCTGTTTATTTTAGTATCATGATCATCTTTCTAGCCTTTTGTCTTTACAGTATTTATGTAGACATTTAAGAGTACCTAAAGCCGCGATCTACATTATTCCAGCCAACAAAACTTCTAGTTCATAACACAATGGCTGTCCAAAACCTAGGCGATGACGTCACAGTTATGTAACTGTTACTAGCTAGAGGTGAATTGAGTTCAAACCACGTCATTACGCGTCAGCATGATATTTTACTTGTTGCAAATATAATTAATACCTTACCTATACTTACTTATGTGTAATTAATTTTCTATGCTTGCGTATTTGTACCTACGTGTGGCATCAATACGTTATGTACCTATGATGAAAACTTTTTAATTATTCTATATTACTCTAAACTATACTTCTATACTAATATATTAAAGATTTTAGTTACTTTGTTAGTTGTTAATGGCCTGAAGGCTCCGAAACTAGTGGACCGATTTGAAAAATTCTTTCACAGGAGCAGCGGCGGCCCTAGCCATTGCGAGGCTAGGTGCGGCAGGTCTATGCGAGGCCCTTTGTCCTACGTGAAAAGTATTGTGTTGCGAGAGTAAGCTAGTGTTTTGATTTAGCTAATCGTCATGTTTGAAGAGAAATGCTCAAGTTAAACAAATTAATAACATTTTATTTTTACTATAGTTTATATATCTTGTGTCATCGAATTCCTTAAACATGTTTTAATAATTTTTAAGCCTCGAAAACTGCTTTTTCGATATTATTATTTTATTATTCGAATTCTCAAGACTATGTATTTCGGTAGTGGGATAAATTTCAGTTAAATTATTTTCTAATATATATTTCAGCACCGAGATAATATTCAGCTCTTCGTATAACTGATTCAGGGCCGTCTCTAGCTCATGTAGCGCCCGGGTGCAATCATGATCCAAGCGCCCCCTATGTATTGAAAGATTGTGACTTGAGTAGTTCGAACGTCTTAAATAAGAAAGTTCATACGGAAACTAGGAGTTATTTTCTTGTTAATAAAAGGACTTAAAAGCGGCGCTACTAGATTCGCCTAAAAAAGGATGAAAAAAAAAACAAGCGGAAAGTAAAGCACCCGCGAGCGTAGCGAGCGCAAATATTTTCTAGCTTTGGCTCACTGAAGCACCTAAACATGTATAACAAACAACAGTGCAAGGTGAGATCGCGAGCGAAGCGAGCGCGAAAATTTTTGAGTTTTGGGACATGAAGGTACTCTAATCAAGTTAGAAGGAAAGGTACTTTGAAGTGAACAGCCGCGAGCGTAGCGAGCGCGAATTTTTTTAATTGTTTGTCTAAAGACTCTCAAATTAAGCAAAAATAAGAAGAATCCGTGACTGGATCGAGAGCCAGTTGGTTTTGTTACTTTGGTGTTCCAACTTTTTGTTAAATTGAGGACTATATTTTTTTTATATTAGTGTGGGTTGTAGTGCGAGGCCCCCCCAAGCGCGAGGCCCTGTGCGATGGCACAGTTCGCACACCCCTAGCGCCGCCACTGCACAGGAGTGGAGCTAGACTATCTCCTAGTAACAGCCTATACTTTGCCCGGGTACGGAAAGTAGATAGTTCCCCTGGGCCGCGGGCAAACCGTGGGGAGCAGCTAGATAGGCATAACTTTTTAAGAGACATTGCAAACTTTTAATCTGCCGATAAGTTTATCGCTCTCATAATTCAGGATGGGACAAAATGACACTGCGAACATTATAAAGATCAGCAATGATTGTAACAGCACAAACCAAATAGTTCAGTCACCCAAACACTTTGAGACCCATCAAAAACTCTACCTCGATTACAAATGCTTAACTTTACAACATCGTAACTATAAATAAATAAATTGCTATTACACTATCCAAACACGCGATCACCTAGTGCAGTATATTGTACAACGGCACTCAAAATTAACGATAGGGGCAATGAACCTCAATTTTGGTATTACGACCACGTTCTACCTGCATGGTCTTTGTCTATGGCCATCTGTCAGCTGTCAAATTTTTTCTTGACTTTTTTTGTGTGCGATGACATATATATATACTTCCCTGCCGATTTCGGCTATGGTGACTGCTTTCAGCTACCATTGAGAGAAGAGCTAGGATGATCAGCTCTTCTATGCGCCCTTTGATGGCTGCAGTACCCTATTTTATGTGTAAACGTGCGCGAGCATTGGCTGCACGTTAGGATACCGTCCACGTAGTTATAATGAATGGCTACTGGTGTTTTAGCCTTAAGAGCATCACGCTTCGCATCCAGTGCGGATTTCCTTTGCTCTTCGAAATCTTTGATCGCATTTTTAAGTAGGCCTCTCCATTCAGGGCGGCAAATGGCTTTTGTCTCCCAGTTCTGAGGATCAATGTTGCACCTTTTCATGTGTCTTTTCTGAACATCCTTGAAGCGTAAGAACTGGCCACCTTGTTTCCGTCTGCCGTTCTGGAGTTCAGAAAAGAAGATGCGTTTGGCCACCCTATCATCATCCATGCGTAAAACATGACCGCACCATCTGAGCTGTCGCCGCATCAGGTACGCTTCTATGCCGCAGACATTCGCGCGTCGTAGCACTTCGGTATTTCTAATCCGATCCGACCATTTGATTTTCAGAATGTCTCTTATGCACTTTAGATGAAATCGGTCCAGCGCCCGTATATGTTTCCGATAAAGGACCCATGTTTCAGCCGAGTATAAAAGATTTGGGAGGACTATGGCCTTGTAAACGGAGATTTTTGTCGAAAGCTTCAAATCATGTGTGTGTAAGACCTTGTCTCGTAATTCACCGAAAGCAGCTGATGCAGCGCCAATGCGATGGTTTATTTCGGCATCAAGGTCACACTTGGATGTAATTGTGCTGCCCAGATATTTGAAGGTATTCACTTGCTTCAGCTCAGTATCGCCAATGTTTACCTTGATAGGTTCTGTAGCTCCTTGAGAGTCGATTGCCATTACCTCAGTTTTCTTAACACTGATTTTAGACCGAAACGACAACAGACTTCCTGAAGGTTAGTCATCAGGTTCTGGAGCTCTTGTGCAGAGTTGGCAACAAAACACAGATCATCAGCGTACATGATCTCCGTTATAAGAGCATGAGATACTTTAGTATATGCTTTTAATCTGGCCAGGTTGAAAAGTCCCCCATCAGTCCTGAAACGTATTTTGATTCCAGCAGAAGTTTGTTTGAGTGCTTCACTGACAACGACAGAAAAGTAGAGAGCAAACAGTGTTGGCGCAAGCACACAACCTTGTTTGACCCCACAGGTGACAGGAAAGAACTCTGACTGGTCACCATTATAGGTAACACAGCAGGTCATCTCGTCGTGCAGAAGGCGAATCATTCTCACAAACTTCTCAGGACAACCTAATTTTGCCAGTAAAGTCCAGAGGGCTTCCCTCGGCACGCAGTCAAAAGCTTTTCTAAGTCCACGAAGCACATACACAAAGGTTGGCCTTGCTCTCGGCTTTTTTCCTGGAGTTGCCTGATGGAAAAGATGGCTTCGCCGGTGCCCCTGTTAGGTCGAAACCCAAACTGAGTCTCTGGCAATATGGCTTCGGACACTGGTAAAAGCCGGTTGAGAAGAACTCTGGCAAATATCTTCCCAGGGACAGAGAGGAGCGATATACCCCGGTAGGAGTTGCAGTCGGAACGGTCTCCTTTGTTTTATACAGTGTCTGTATACGGGATATTTTAAATTCAGGTGGTATTGTTTCCTCGTTCCAAATGCGATCAAAATTTGCCAGATGTAAGTATGAAGTTGCTCCCTCCGTATTTCAGCAGTTCTCCGGCGATGTTATCAACGCCAACTGCTTTTTATTTTCTGCTCTTTGATGGCTTGAACAACTTCAGCAAAAGTTAGTGGTTCAGCAAGCGACTCATTCGGCGGCAGAGGATGAATACGCTTTATATGCTCAAGATCTGCTGATCGATCTACATTGAGCAGGTGGTTAAAGTGCTCTGCCCAACGATCAAGTATATCCTGCTTAGCAGTGAGCTTTTGGGAACCATCTAGGGATCTTAATGGAGTGCAGTTTTTTATGGAAACGCCAATCAACTTACGCATTTCTTCATAGAAAGCGCCTAGTTGGTGGGTATCTGCAAGCCACTGTATCTTTTTTGCCTTTTCAAGCCACCATCTATCTTTCATCTTCCTCGTTAATTTCCTTAAGGAATCACCACTACTTCGGACTTCTTGACTGGATTTATGATTTCCTTCATTACGCTTTATGAGTACACGATGCTGTTTGAATGCTTCAGTTAGGGCCCTATCATTCTGGTCAAACCAGTCCTCGTTGTTTCGTTTTCTGTATCCTATGGTTTCCGTAGCCACAGTCACTACGGTGGATGAGATCTGTTTCCATTTTGATATTAAGTCACCTTGCTGGGCATCAAACACATCTAGCGCATCTGTTAGGCCTTTCTGGTATTTTTCTTGAAGATCTTTGCAATCCAGTCGATCTAAGTTGAGAGATATTGGTTTAGCCCTGCAGGGTCTTCGTGGTTCACGAAGGCGGAGTCTCAACTTAGTTACCAAAAGCCTGTGGTCTGTCCAGCAGTGTGCGCCGCGCATAACGCGTGTGATATGCACCTGGGAGATGTCCCTTCGTCGTGTTATCGCGTAATCGAGGAGGTGCCAGTGTTTAGAACGCGGGTGCATCCAGGTGGTTTTGAATTTGTCGCGAAGCCTAAACAGAGTGTTTGTGATGGTGAGGTCGAATTGGGCACAGAGTGTGAGTAGTAATTGTCCGTTACTATTCATATTGCCCACACCATTATTTCCAATCACGCCCGGCCACGACTCAGAATCTCTGCCAACCCTCGCGTTGAAATCGCCTAGCAGCAGTATTTGTTCGCTTGAACGTATGCTGGTAAGGCATTGGCTAAGTTCTTCATAAAACTGATCTTTGACACTGTCCTCGTTACTCATTGTTGGTGCGTATACGCTTATCACATTCAGGTAGTTGTCGTTTGGTAGGTGAAGGCGTAATGTGATAATGCGGTCCGAGATGTATTGTGGACATTCTGGCAGTTTTTTTACGATGGTGGATTTGATGGCAAACCCTACGCCAGCTAACCTTCGTTCACTTTGGGGTCTTCCTTTCCAGAAGAATGTATAACCACCGCCGATTTCCTCGAGTTCGCCTTGGTCAGCTAAGCGTGTTTCGCTTAAAGCTGCCACGTCTACATTGTATCGAGCAAGCTCACGTGCTACGACAGCAGTTTTACGCTCCGGGCAAAGGTTTCCGTCATTATCGATTAAAGTACGCACGTTCCATGCGCCAAATGTCATAAATGATGTTTTATCTTATTTTTCTTGTTACGTCGACCGCGAGTAATGGGGTGCCTAAGCAGCCGCGGTTGCTACTCCCCCAATTTGACGGGACAAGCATTTTTTTAGGACACCTTTTCTAGCCCCCTCCCCGGCTGAGCGGGGGAAGCAGTGCCTCCCTAAATAGGGCTGCTTCATCACCTAAGGTGCTGCCCAATCCACACTGTTGTCCCAAGTGCAGTGCAGAAACGACCACTCTCCTTAGGCTGCCATACGTGCAGGCTTCAGACAAAGCCGGGTGTGCACCACTACCCAACCTCTCTACTTCAGCCCATCGCCGCAGGTCTTTTATCAGGATCCAGTAAGCAGAAGCAGTCAGTTGCGCGTGAAATATTTAAGTGCGTAAGTGTTTGCGCAGACACAGACGCACTCTCTCGTCCTCCACCCTCTATTCCCAGTGGAACGGAGAGCCGCCACGACTGGAGAAGGTTTTGGATGCAGTGAATGGCCGACGAGCACTTTTGACCTCTGACGTCGCCCTAAGCCTATCACAAGACTTCACTGCCCCGCCGAATCCGCCACTACCGGTTGCCTATCAGCGTTGGTGTGCCATCTTCGCCGGGGCAGATTCTACGCATAAAGCGGGAGGTATCCGCAGCTAGTGGCTACTAGAGCCTGCTCTCGCACACGTCGGCGGTGACTGCCGCGCTACTGACGGCGCTCGCCGCCGTGCCCGGCACTGTGCACGACACTGTGGCGCCCTCCAGCGGACACGCCAGGTACTGTGGAGAGCCTGCTCTCGCACACGTCCGGCACCGGCGGTGACCGCCGCGCTCCGCCGGCGATGACATAATATTAGGTAAGCCAGTGCGTTGTTCTAAATTTAGATTTCACAATGGTAGAAAAAAAAGCTCTTTGTATACGTGGTGATATGATAATTATAGTCTGCTAGAAAAAAGGGATTAGTTTCTATTTATGTAGATACTTATATAGACTATGTAAAATTGTGTAGGATTTGAAAAAAAAACAATTGCGAATTGATAAATGAAACTTCCAGTATGGAAAATGGATGACATTTATTTCGACAAAACTTTATTTATTTATTTCTAAAAGTATTTATACTTACAACAGCGACCTGCTTACAGAAATGCGAACATGCTTTATTGCAAATACTCAACCTCGAATGTTGAAAGTAAATTAAAAGGTGTTTGTTCTAAAACCTTGGCTTTGATACTATCGTTAGTTTTTGACACCTTAACATAATTAGACAAGTATCAAATGAACGTCTCTTTCAAACGGAATTTAATGCATATACCCAAGTCAATTATCAGTACATAATATAGAATTTTCTTCACAAATGTCTTCGGGCCAAAGTCTACTATTCTAACAACATGTTTTCAAGTAACCCGATGCATTCTGACCTAAAGACACAAAGTCCACACCACAGTCTAAAAACTCGGTGAAACTTTTCCGCAATAAATAATGAGTAATAAATTAATTATTATCTTTAACCTTTGAGTAAGAGCTGATAACTTGGGACCTTATAGCAAAGGTGAAGTTCAAAACACCAGAATCTTACTTGTGACGTCATAGTTCACATGATAGTGAGTGTATCAGTGACTGCCAATGTTTATTTTGAAGACACGCCCTCTTTTAACTAGTAGTTAAATTAGTCATGTAGCATGGCTTTGATGTCACGTTTCGAAGGCTTTACTTCCTTTACCAGGACAAAAATGATAGCATCAGTTTGTTTGGTACGAATTAACGCCACATTACTAAATAGTTATAAATGGCTGATCATATTGAGATAAAATTTCATAAATAAGAAAAAAATACAGACCTAGCAATAGCTAATACTAAGGTCTTAGACGTAGGTACTTATAGGAACGCATAATGCATACGTTGGGTAATAAATTTTACGATGATATTTATTATATTACACAGCAACCATTTATTTAAACAAAATATATTATGTACTATTTTGAGACAATATTATATAAGTTGCTAGTAGAATTTCTGCCAAAAAGTCGCAGTAATTAGCGCTCAGAAACTCATTGTGGGCTACAAGGTTCTCCACTAATAGAAACGTTGTGAAAACTAAATGTAGGTTGACATTATTTTCAACCATCACCTTAATTTTTGCCTACCTATATTAATTAGCAGATATACCCCGCGATTTCACCCTCGTCTCGGAAGAATGCTCTTTCCACAACCGGGTAAAATATGTCCATGGTTTTAACAGACTCCATCTGTGTTACAATTTCATTTGAATCAATTTAGTAGTTAGTAACCTAACTTTTGTTTGAAAACCTGAATGATTAAACATTTAAGGATGATATTTTTTTTCTAGTATGGTATCTTCTCGATAGCGTTTGGTTATTTATTCGCTGTCGAGACAATGTGTCAACATCATTCACAAGTTTCAAGTTTGCACGGTCAGAAATAGAGCATGTAAAAATATTAACATTATCTTGCCGAAACTATTGAGTTTATTTGTTATCTGTCTGTATTTGCCAAGTAATTTGCAGAGACAGTGACTCAATTTACCTTCTACATTCATAAAAGATAATTTAAAAGTAAGCATACTTTGACAAAAGTATTTATCCAGATCAATTCATGGATGAACGGATGACTTAATCCGATGACACTAAAATTTTTGAAAAAAGTAAAAGTACCTGGATAGAGTGCCAGCTACCTCTATAAAAGTTCAGGATTTCATCGACCTTACCTCCTGATCTTTAACTCCTGAATCCTTCAGAAGTAAATGGTAAATACAGAGCTCGTAGAAGATTCCACACGTCACCACTAACGATTGCGAAAAGTATAAATATTGTATCGAAGGTATGTTAAATGCTACTTATGTTTGATTTATTGTAAACAGATTGCGTTTTTATTTACCTGCACCCGGTTTCACTTAAATGCTTATTCCTGTCCATAGTTATTTATTTATTTCTTTCCATCATCATTTTTATTACAGGAATTTCCCAATTCAATAGTCTTCTTCATCTTCCTGCCAAGTCCGTGCAATATATTTTCCGTTACTATTCTTCTCTGTAATATGATAGAAAATAATCATTTTATATTATTGTAACATGTACATTATTGTAAGTCTGACATTCACTACTTTCTTATTCATGTCATCTCTCAGGTAATCCATCCATCTTTTCTTCGATCTTACTCTCTGTCTATCTCAGTTTTAGGGACACTTGACTTTTCAATAAGCCTGTATTTCAACATCATCATCATCATCCTCCGAGCCTCTTTCCCCATCTATGTTGGGGTCGGCTTCCAGTCTAACCAGATGTAGCTGAGTACCAGTGTATTCTGTATTTCAACATGCTGTTTTTACTTCAAATTGATTGTGTCTTCCAAAACAACATATTTTCCTTGCCAAGTCGTTTTATTGTTTTTCTGTCTTATTTTAGTACATTTGCATGGTACATCGTTTTAGTGTTTGTGATAAAGACAACAGTGCTTCTGAAACGATCAGCTTAATTAGCATTTTGTTTATTAGTTTTACTTACGTCACCTGGCTGTTTACGTGACGTATTTATATTGTTAGTCACTTAATTTACGTGCTCCTCAGCAAAAACAAATATTTTTGTATAGTTATGCTATTTCTTTCTATTGAAATCTTCGCTTTCTTTACCTTGTTACCTTTTTGAATTTCTCTCTCACTAGCTGTTCTTCCTCCTCTCTCAGTATTGTCCTTAATTTTTTTATCAATAAGTTGAAATATGTAGGTTGCAAGACTAATGCAAAAAACAAAGCCATATACGTTATCTTTAATCAGCATGTTCTATTTATTTTTATCGGCAAACCAAATTGTATTCACAAACAAGCATGGTATGCACGAACTTCAGTTAAAACAGCAGTTGGGTAATTCCACATATAAATAATTTTCCTGTTGTATCAAACATTTCGAAGAAAACTAAAATTCAATATGCTATAAATTAACAACTTGACTGATTATGATAAATTGTCTCTTGTAAAATACTCGATTACTTAGCTCTTGAAATGAAGCTGTTGACACTTCTCGTAAAATATCAGAGCTTAATGATCCTCTAAATTATTTGCCACCAAAGTAATCATCATTATCATCCTCCTGCCCTTATTTCCAATTTTATTTCAATACTCTTCTATCTAGAGTCATTTCACACAAGTACATAACATTCTTCCTAAATATTTCGACTTTCACATAATCCATCCTTTTTTGGTTGTCCTTTTCCACTATGTCCGTCCACGTTCACGCCCAAGACCTCTAGCGGAATTATCGAATTTGATTTCTCACCTTATTATCCTTCAAATCTTTATATATAATGGTACTTCTAGATCCATCGATTTAAATCCATGCTTGGGAATACCTTTTCAACAATAGCTATTCTTTCTGTAGGTAATAGTAACACACTTACAAAGTCATCAATATCATCATTGTGAAATCTTCAGCATACCTACATTTCATCCGCCTATCTTCCGATCACCTGTCAGCAATTACTTAATCTCTCATCACACCTTCCAAATCAATCATTCTAATTTTGTCTCTGACGTCATTCGTTGGGGGTGTGACCGTGTGATCTCTTGGAAGGAAGCCAGATGGATGGTCAGATGGCACGTGGTCTTCCGTCCGTGGGTGGGGTCCGTCACGTGAAACAATTGTACACGTCAAATGAACTGCAATTGTACTTGTAATTACGTGTAAAGGGGAGATAGACGTTTGTAGTAAACAACGCTCACGCTTAAAGGTACTTGGATGATGGGATGCTGTTGTTTATTGTTTTTTATTTAGATCTCACGTTGCATTCTTAGGTCCTAAAGGACCAGATTGTAAATATCCTTTGGTTGTTTAACACATAGCTGCAGTTTTTAAAACAGAGCTCCCATTATCATTGTCAACTGAATATTGGGCAGTTGATCCTTGTAACAAATGGTAGAGCAGTGATAAATCTAAAATATCTTCCAGTCTCAGCTAGATAGTATCCGTGACTTTTAGACCTGGTCCTAGATTGTTCAACATCAATTACCGTACTTATCTCAGTTTCTGCAGACACGTGAGTCAGTCAATTGGTAAATGAGTGTCGTCATGACAAACCTGAAGTTTCTATGCACGAGTAGTAACTATTTATTAAAAGAAAGACAATCGATGACTACGTCAAGTCATTAGGATCGATTTCCTTACAAGTTTAAACCTTAACCTTATGACGTTTTTCCTTGATAATAAAAGTAGAACTATTATTGAAATGAATGCCTTCTATTTAAATGCGGACAATTTAAATTTCTCTAGGAATGCAGACGTGTAGTGATGTCAATATGGCGACATGCAAATGATAAATAATGATGGAAGTTCAGTAAGATCAATTTTATATTTAAACTCTATTGAACCTACTGACCGACTGGCTTAAATGAATTGCTGCTATTTATAGGACGAGTGGTCTCATAAATACTTAGATACAACTAGTGATTTCCTGTGGTGTTACTCGGTATCTGAAGGGACAAGTTCAGGTTCAAAATCTTATGAAGCAACAGACCATTAATGGTCTATTTAAGGGATATACTATTTTGCAAGATTTTCATAATATTGTACTTTTTTGTGGAAAATCATCAAATGCCAATGCTGTGGGTGCAGCGTAAGGAAGTGTCAGATTGTTACTGATTAAATCCCACCATGTTCCTTCTTACCTTTATGTACCAGGGCCGCGGTAACTCTTTCGAACAATCCCGCATCCACGGCATGAGACTTATGAATGCCTAAGATAGGCATTATCATAGTGATTTCTTCAATTCTTGCTACTCTTTGTTCATTGCCTTCTATTTCATTATCTTCTACAAAGCAGATTTTTCCATCACATCGGCCTGGACGTTTCTCATATGGTACTCGAATGTTCCTATATGTCTCCTTGTCCAAAGGTAGGACAATTTTTCAATTGACAAGACGCAATTGTTCGTAAATGATGGTTGTCGTCTTACTGTTCCGTATACATTACATACAACAGGAGGATTTTTTTGAATTTTCCACACTGACGGACTTTATAGCAGGATTATTTATAGTTTTTTCCCTCTCATTTGTTCTGAAAGTCGTTTTTATTTAACTTAAGTTAGTTTAATAGTTTTCCTCAGTACCTATGTGTAAAAGTATATTCTTAACTGTTATCTTCTGATATCTTTTTGAATTTATTTAAATATTTTACGTATATTCTATGTATAAAACAAGTACATTTTCTGATGATTTTGTTTCCTTAGTCACACGTTACATAATAAATAAACAATGGAAAATATATGAACAATAAAAGTCTAGTGATGCGTATAACTGATTTATAGCATCGATAAAGAATTCGCATAAATCATCAAACAGTATTTTTCCTTTATTTGAGAAAGTTATTAAAATAAGGAATTTTAATAGACCTAACCCTAATATGGGAGGTCCTTTGAAAATCTCTGAAGGTTTTTTTAGTAGTTTATTTTTTTCTTACGAACTATTACCATACACTTTGGTCTGGTAAACTCTAGAATAATACTTGAATCTTCAAGAAAATAGATAAAAACTACCAACGTTCAAGTCAAAAAAGGTATAAATAAAAACATAAATAATAATTTATTAAAATATGAACTTGGAGAGGCGTGCACTTGGAGAGGCCTATGTCCAGCAGTGGACTGCGATAGGCTGATGATGATGATGATGATGATGAAAATATGAACCGTTTGCGGTCGTAAAGAGTAGCCTTGACTTGCTTTAGAATGCAACGCTGAAGAAATTATGTAACTATGCAGTATGTTCTTTATTGTGCGGAAGACGGGTCGGTGAATACCTATGGTAAATTAACTTGAAATATAATTCTTGCTTAAAGAACACAAAAGCCTAGAAGTTTTAAGTGCCAGACTCTAGTCAAGAAGAATCTAATGAAATGAAATTTGAATACAGCAACACTGGGTATATTTGTGTTTTAATGGAATTTCCAATAAGCGTGTCGTTTTGATTCGGGATACGTTTATCTTGAATCGCATCCAAAACTTAATTTTTTGCCTGATGATCCGACTTTCCTCTATGAGTGAGAAGTAACATTGATTGTCGGTGAGATGTATTGACGAACATACCATCCAAGTTGATCTACAGTTAGATATGTGTCTTCCAGCATCGAGATTTTAAAAGTTTCTTCCTTTTCCAAAATGCTATCTAAGATTTCAGTTAATGGATCCCATAATTTTAGCCAAAGCAGGATGTTATTTGCATCTAGGGCTGCCATCCGTCCGGGTTTCCCCGGATTTGTCCTCGTTTGGAGGCCGTCCGGGGGCTGTCCGGGCGGGGTTTCAAGAAGTGTCCGGGGAAAACCCGGACATTTTTCAAAGGGCCGTCTTAACCTATGGTGCCTGGGTATGCGAATAACCCGGGCGCCGCGGGCTCAGAGGCATCGCAGAGCGCCCACACCAACGCCATACAGGCCTAGGGCCAGCAGATTTCGGAGGACGATCACTCGATATGAGAGGATAATAAGTCAAACAGGTTTTTAATAACAATCGATAAATCCACCAACCAAGCCAATTCCTAGCCTGACTCGCCTTCATCAACTACGAGTTGAAAACATAATATACATGAGATTGCTTGCCTTGCATGGAAGTTTAACCATGTAAAATTACAAATAGACAAGCATTTGCTGCAGAAGTCGAAGTGTCCCAAAACTCAAAAATTTTCGCGCTCGCTTCGCTCGCGGCTTCTTTTCTTGTCACTGTTTTTTTATACGTTTAGCTACTTTAATATCCCAATTTTCAAAAAAATTTGCGCTCACTTCGCTTGCGGCTTCTTCACTTTGCGGATTTTTTTTATTAGGTATACAAGTTTAGGTGCTTTAGTGACTCAAAACTCAAAAATTTTCGCGCTCGCTACGCTCGCGGCAACTTCACTTTACAGTTGTATGTATTTTTCCAAAAAAATTGTCTAACCTAACAAAAAGGTAGCGCCGTTTTAAAGTCCTATTACTAACAAGAAGGTAACTCCTAGTTTCCATATGAGCTTTCTTATTTATGACCTTCGAAATACATTAAGTCACAATCTTTCAATACTAGGTACTACATGAGCTTGAATTTAAGTATATGGTAATATTAAAAATTAGGCGTTGTTTTGTTTAAAAAAAAAAATTGGACTCGTCCGGGGAAAAAATGCGATTTACGCCAAATGTCCGGGTTTTTTTTAATGTTTGTCCGGGTTTGGCGAAATTCGAAATGGCAGCCCTATTTGCATCCCACATTTTCTCCTGCATCCGATACCTATATTGGTATCGCGTCATCTGCAATCATTTTGATTGGACAATCGTTTCGCATGGCGGGTTCACTACGGATCTATCGGGACCCTATCCTGGGGTCCTGAGGTGACCTTGTCAGGTGTTTCTCGTGTTATTTGACCTTTGGTGTTGTGTGAAGGCCGTGAAAGATTCCTATGTACATCGATTTATTCTTTTTGGTCATTGAAATCTTAATTTATGAATTGGTTTATGGTTGGTGCTGCCATTTTTCAGGCGGTATATCACAGACAATGGTTATCCTTTGATTCTAATGGTCTTCTTGAGTTTCATTTGCAAGAATTATAGCTCTTTGCTTCATTATATTTCTTGTGGTCTTTATGACTCCATTTATTCCATTTTCATTTACTGGTAATGTATTTATTCAAAAGTATTTTCAAATTGATCCATTTGATCAGAAAGTACTTGTATTACAGCACTTGTTTTTCACATTGCATCAACTTGCACTGCACGTGACTCAACATTCAAAACTGTCAATTCGGCACAAAATTACACTGATTCTGTCTTTCGTGTGCTAATTCTAATAATACTGACGTCACAATGCAAAGCTCAGCAGTATATATTTATAGATTGTCGAGTGTTAAACACGACACGGTCCATGTTTCCTTTTGTTTTGTTAAACGCGCCTATTGTGGTGGTTACGTGTGCTAGTCACTAAAATAACGATTCGTCCACGGGTCTATCAAATGTGACGGTTGTTCATGTGGTGGTTCCTAAAGCATAATATTATTAATATTAAAGTCTACGTTATCACGGGTAAATATTATCTGTTATGTTGCTGGTACCGCAGAAATTCACGTTATTAGCTGTTGCTACGCAGTTGTGTCCTTGAAACTCGGATCCAATATATTTTGTATCGCTCATTGTTTATTACAGTGAATCGCTTTTCCTTTTATGTATTACCTTTATATGTATTACTACTGCTATTTTGATATTTTGGTACACAATAACTGTCAACTTACTTAATGTTTGCGTCTTAACTAACGTTTCCAATAATGTAATTAAACCGATTGCCATCACGATTGATTTTATTCTCATCAGTATCAGAAACCTTTGTATCAGTCTAAATTTTAAGTTGAACTACATGCTTATAATCACCATTGAAGTGACTTCTTTCACTTCAATGGTTTGTATATATATTTATATTTAATAGTTTGACTACGTTACCACCACTGAAGGTTGACTGCATCTGAAGGATCTTTCATTAAACACACGAGCACTACACGTGGTTACACAAATACTCAGCACTCTGGTCCTATTGAGCTCAATGTCTGTTCCTAACGTCACCACTCACGTGTCTGGTCCTTTTAGCCGCTCACACTTGACTCCTACGTCACCCACATTGTGACAACCGAGAATACAATGCACAATTGTTGACTGACAATTGACATCCGCCTGCTGAATCGAACAGACCGCTG
Source organism: Helicoverpa armigera (assembly GCF_030705265.1). Taxonomy (NCBI): domain Eukaryota; kingdom Metazoa; phylum Arthropoda; class Insecta; order Lepidoptera; family Noctuidae; genus Helicoverpa; species Helicoverpa armigera. The sequence continues at coordinate 1,450,730 of NC_087145.1, read as the reverse complement.
ATTTTAGATTCTGGATTACTTTTATGTATTTCTTTCTGTTTTATATCAGTATTAAATTCATTGTGATTGTCTAATTTATAAGTAGTATGGTAAGGTTCATTTTCTGTTTTCAAATCTGGGTTAAGGTTTCGCGAAGTCGGCATTTTTGTGTTTCTACTTGTAACTTTAATATGTACATGCCTATATCATTCTTCTTATGAATGATTCCGAAGATTTTTATCCATTCATGTCTACGTGCATTGTCTTCGGTACGTTTTGCTGTATCATGATTATATGCCAGTGTTATTAGAATAAAATAATTGTACTCTTTGATTTGTGATTGGTCGAGAGCGCTGTTACAATTTGTAGGTTGTTAAAGTGTGCGTCTCCGTTCAGGATTCGAATTTTCTAAATTGTTTTTAATTTTTCTAATGTTATCTTTCCTTGTTCCAGGTTTGCAATGTTGACTTCTAAGCTGTGAAGTTACTTCGTCAGCATACCGACCAAAATGACCATTCAGCCATTTCGAAGGAAGTCATTTAAAATTCTTAGCACTTACCTTAATACGTAAAAGACTCAAAAAATATAGACTCGAATAAAACTTTATTTAATTTTTAAGTAGTGCTATTTTGTTCCTGTTATTTTATTAACGAGTGATATTAGTGTAAGTTTAGTGTTGTGCCATTGTCGATAGTTTTTTGTCGATAAGTGAAGATGTATAGTATAATGTGGAGTGTATTTGCTGCGATTCTTGGAGTGGCTTCGGCGGTGGACCGGAGTAACTTGCCACCGACCTGTTCTAGGTGAGTAGTAACTATAACCTTATTTATTTATTTATTTATTAAGTACCTATCATATTTTCCTCTTGGTATTTTCTTTGGTAGGTCTTTTGATCTTGAATGTTCTAAAAATGTGGTATAGTTACCGGCACGGATATTGGGCTCTCGGCGGAAGAGTGGGGATCGCTTTGCGCACCCGTACGCATAAGGCAATAAGGCAGTAAATCGCTTCTGCGCAGTTGAAGGTCAGGGCTCAATATCCGTGCCGATAACTGTAGTTTGCAGTGAAAGTACCAGGTTAAGATAGAAATCATGACCAGACAATAACTGATAAAAATTATGTCTCACGATTTTTAAACATCACGTTAAACAAGTGATGCTATTTGCCATATGCTTTTCAGTCTATTGTTTTTATCGTGTCGTTTGATCTTGATGATGATAACTCCCTCCCAAAAAAAACGGTGGTTCTCTATTCACCGTATTTTTAATACATTTAACATTTACTGAACAAATATTTCTAAATTAAATAGGGTTCTGTTGTCTGTTATTATTAGATACACGTAAAACCGTGCATAAGTAGGTACTAGTTATGCCATATTGCTAACTAAGACAATTTCTATAATGCCTTACACGTGAATCATAATTATATTATACTACCTATACCTACATACTTACATAGTTTTTTTATAGGCACTGAATAGTCTTCATGAAACCTATAAATGTTATGGCGTGAGGAATATTTTATAAATAAATGCTAGACGTATTGAATAAAAATATTTTAGGTACCTATTTTATACGTATGGAAAACATAGGCAATTCTTGCATAATAGAAGCATAATAGGAAAAGAATTTAATAATATTTTCTAGTATTCAGAACTGTAACGGTTAAGTATTTATATTATTTTCTTTTACCTCATCTATGTATATCTTTACAAATGTAGAAGTAGATATTTTTGTTTGCCCGATCTGAATATGAAAAACCGGCCAAGTGCGAGTCGGAATCGCGCATGAAGGGTTCCTCATTATTGTTTAGAAAATTTGCAAAACAAAACACGTTTGAGAAGAATAAGAATCTTTATTTGCATTTTTTGTTCGTTATATGGGAGCCCCCCAAAATATTAATTTTAATCTAGTTTTCATTAGTATTTGTTGTTATAGCGGCAACAGAAATACATCATCTGTGAAAATTTCAACTCTCCAACTATTACGGTTCATGAGATACAGCCTAGTGACAGACGGACGGACGGAAGGACGGACGGACAGAGGACAGAGGAGCGAAAACAATAGGGTCTCGTTTTACCCTCTGGGTTCGGAACCCTAAAAATTATTACTCACTTATAGCGGAAGGCTTTAGGCTACTTTTGATCTGGTTAAGCGAAGTAGTTCCCACGTAACGTTTCCGATTTTTTAGTTTGTTGTTGTGATGATTCGTAGGTTAATTTTACAAGCCACGGATACTACTCGGAACTAAGTGAAAGACTGTACATTCTCATATAATTTTAAAGAGACATTACAAACAGGCACTTTTTTTATTTATTTACACGTACAGATAAATCTATCAGTAAGCTGTTTGCGTTGGCCACAGATCAAGTAGATCATGGCTACTCTAGAAGTGTTGTCGGAAGTGCACATCACTATTATGTCACGAGTATTGAAGCCACTACGGTTACGATGTTGTTTACAATAACACTAATTGCTGGACAATCATAATATTGCTGTTAATTAAATATTCATCGTTGAAACGAAGTTTGCGTGGAAGTTACAAAAACAAGTTTACTTATGTTAGTTTTTTGTATATTTTTTTGCTCCTTCATATTTTCACACTACATTTTAATTCTTAGGCGTTAACGATACATAATCTGTCACCGACAAAATATTTACAGCAAAACTATTCGTATTGTAAAATGAATGTTTGTTCGCACGCGATCTTTCGAGAAAGTTGTCTTTCTTCCCCGGAAATGCTCAAACGATTTATTTCAAGAGATTATACAGTAGCAAGTTCTAGTAGATAATATCAATTGAAGATATATCACGTTATTGGATATAGATCAAGGGAGCGCGTGGTGGACGCGTGTCGGAAGCGCATTTGGCCTTGTCGTGACTGCGACTATGTCTCATCTAGAATGCCTATAAATGAAGTACATTGTTGTTGTTTTGAAGTTAAAAGTATTAATTAATTGCGTTAGGTAAGCTACAGGGAATATTGTTATTTACCTAATTCATTCGTAGATGTGCTTTGTGGCAAATTTTTAATGATATCATTTCTTTTGCACGTGAATCATTGTAGGTAAAAATGTGGTTCCCAATTAATAAGGAATTTAAATGTTACTTTAGGCATAGTTATTCTTGTCTAACTCTGTAAATAACCCGTTTGGCAGTTGGTTAAACAGGCTAATTATATTGTTATAGTTATACTTACGAAAAAATATCGATATCGAAGAACAAAACAAGACAAAAGCTCATCACTAGTTTTAAAGAGATTCTAAGAATAAAAATGCCTTGTATGTCAGCTGATTGGCACTCATTTTATGTCGTAAAGTAAAAGTATACTGTAGTATTGAGTTACTACAATACGACACACGAGATATTTCATACATATTGACGAACTGAGTTTATCTTGCTTGGCAATGCTGTTGCTATGAGTCAATACTGGCAATTTTGACAAACCTGACGCAATTTTATTTTATTTTATTTGGGAAACAAAAATCATACACTGCTTATAATTTCTAAATTACACAATAAACTATTAGTAAATGTACAATCCACTACGTTTCACCATATTACTATTTAGGAAAAGATACAGTTAGGTGAAACAATATAAATTACAATTTATCTATCTTCAGTACCAGGACCCAAGCCTGCCGAGGCTGCGGGATTGTTCGAAAGAGTTACCGCAGCTATGGTTCATATATGGCTTAAGAAGGAACATGATGGGTTTTAGTCAGTAAGAGTTAGATACTCCCTCACGCTGCAACCAAAGCGGGAGGGGCTCATTTTATGAATTCCCTCAAAAAGGCAATTATCTAGATAAAGTGTGTTTTTGTAAGTTGGGTAAAAAATATCGACCCGTTATTTGTTTTTCAATTGCTGAAGGGATCGGGAACAGCAAAAAACAAAAAAAACAAGAAAATGTAGGTAATCAAGTATATTGTTAATTACTTTTGCAGTTATTAACTTTATTATATCCGTAACTAAAACATAAGTATAGCTAGGTATAAGTAATGAGTTTTATGTGTTATTGTCCGATAATAAACATAATTTCATACTAGTCATATTAGCCGTGCGTGACTGATACAGAGTTGAAATACCTATAATAACTCTATGTTTAATAGAGTAAACGATGTTTACAACCTATAAGACCACTATATACCTAGGTGTTGAAAAAAATATCAATCCACAGGGCAGTTAGTCAAAATTGAGTTAAAAAACACAAAAGTCCTTTTGTAGCTACATTACACATAAATAAAATAATTGTGTTATTAAGTATATACATACTTTGACTATTACTCTATCCCCCTTTATTATTTTAGTATGGGCTTTATAAGTTGTAATTTTTATTCCTTTTATATTTTTGTATAAATGTTCACATTAGCCACAAACTGCAAGTTTGTTAAATCATTTTTACATCAAAGCTAGCTCTACACCTTATTACATTATAATTTCCATTATAAACTTTATCACAACTAACTTAAGCTTCCTTCTCCATTCCAGCACCATCTACTGCCACGGGCCACTACTAGACACGGTACAAATGGCGGGCCTGTACAACGACTCTAAGACCTTCGTGGATATGAAGCTCAAGCTGTCTGCCAACATCACCATGGAACACTTTCAGGAGATGATGGCCAGGTAATCACTTGCTTGCTTATGTTCTTTGTGAAGAATGGAATAGAAAGACAGCCATAAAAGTCCTCTCCAATTTATGGACCAGCACGAGCATATTATTATCTGCTCATTATTAGCTCTGCTCAGCTCACCATTTGAACCATTTTGATTTTTCTATCAATAGAACAGATTAAATATTTATTGGACTGTCAAATGAACCGAAAAAATGGTGAGCTATGAATCCTGCGATGAGTAGCAGATATCCTACTAGTACAAGGCTGTTCCCTAGCATAGAGAATAATGGACAAAACTTATTTTTTTAATTTTTAAAATAAAGACCTAGCCTAGGTTTTCTCTTCAGCTTTTTTGACTGTCTCTATAAAGCAATTAGGTATAATGTGTATGGTAATCTTGGCACAAATCTGCTTTTCTGTTCCCAATAGAATTTTGAACTAAGCCCCTATATACTGCGAAATACTTTAATATCTAATTGACTTTTCTCAATGAATCTAGACAAAGAAAGCCTTATTGTACCTATAGGATCTACTGCTCATTTTCCAAACAATAGTTACTTAGAATATTACTAAAACGTATACCTAAACGTTTATTATATAATCTGTATATTTCTTCAGGACAGGTTCACACCCGACCAAGGCTGACATCCAGGAGTTTGTCAATCAGAACTTCGACCCTGAGGGCTCCGAGTTCGAAGACTGGCGGCCTACTGACTGGAAGGATAATCCTGGTAAGAATACATACTAACTATACACATTATACTCCATTTAAAAGGTAAACTCGTTCAGAAAACTGTCTTTGAAAAAATGTTATTTTCGCTTTAAGGACGACATGAATTCCGAGAAAAATATTAATTAGAATTTTAACCTTTTATCAAATACATTCATATTGAAGTACTAAGTGTTTCTAAGATTTGTATATCGAGCCTTCCAGCTACATTCTGTAACAGATATCTTGGTCCACCTGTTTAAACATGAAAAAACCAAAAGTTAACCCAAAATATTAAACATACCTTGCCTACTCACCTACTTAATTAAAACTAAACGCAAATTTCTATATAAATGCATTTTCAAGCTGATCTAGTTTTCAAAAACATTTAAAAATTCATAATGTATGTAAGTGTGACACAGTAAATAAAATTACTGAAATAAAAAGACGGTCATGAATACCCATTTTGATAATACTGACAAAATGTACATTGTGAGCGTTCCAATTAATTGCATAAATTGTTTATTTATGTAATTAGGTCCAGTACCTAGACTGTATACATAAAAGACGTACAAAAATTAAAAATACTTCTTCAATTAATGCAACGAGTCCACTACGAGTACTTAGTCAAATTGTTAATTTTATAAGACTCTGCCTATACAAGATCTTCTAAGCTTAAGACTAAAACGTTTCCTTCGAAGATTCCTGAACACAATTAAGATTATAATAAATATATTTTTTAGTGACCCACTGCTTGGCAGAGGCTCCACAAGTGAATTTATGTTCTTACTTAGTTTTCCTTCCAAAAACTACATCAAACTGTACCCAAAATTAATCATCATCTATAATTTCTAACCTTTCTCCATTCCAGCATTTCTGCAAAACATCAAGGATCCTCTACTCCACCAATGGGCTGCAGAACTGAACAGACTGTGGCTACAGCTCGGCAGGAAGATGAAGCCGCACGTCAAGAACAACCAGGACCTGTACTCTATTATCTACGTGGATAACCCTGTTATTGTGCCTGGTAGGTTTTTAAGTTCTGTACCTACCAGCATTAAAAAGCGGAAGAGTCTGTAAGAACGATAAAGAAATTATAGGAATGACTGTCCTACTGGTTTGATTAGTAAAATATTGCATTGTTAGATATCACATCTGCTTTTTATCCGGATCCCACGGGACGCGGGTGAATCTGCCCTCGGAAGCTGGTAAAGTACATACGGATCAGAGATCAATTTTATTGAATGCCCGAAAGGAGGTTTGAACTGGTAATTTTAACGTGATATCTTAGTGTTTTTTTTGGAGATCCATTAAGCATCGAGTTTTGTGCCTACGGCCAAAGTGTTCAAAAATATATGAAGTTATTAATTAGTAGATGCTTAACAAAGTTTAGATGGAACCTTATATATTTGAATACGTTCTATTCTTTCCCGAAGTAGTTCCTCCAGAACACGGGCAAAACCATTGGAAATCACTAGTCTTTTTTAAAAACCAGTATTTAACTCAACATTTCAATATTCCAGGTGGTCGTTTCCGAGAGTTCTACTACTGGGATTCCTACTGGATCATCAAGGGTCTCCTTCTGTCCGAGATGAGGGCCACAGCTAAAGGCATGGTGTCAAACTTCATGGATATTGTGGAGAGGATCGGCTTCATTCCCAATGGGGGGAGGATATATTATGCTATGAGGTAGGTTGTTTTACTTGTCTTAGTAACTTTACCTTGTAAAAAAAAGGGGTGTAGGCCTTCAGAGGGTTTACACATGTCTTCTTGTCCATCACATGCCTAGCCGTTACCAACTATGTTGGTATAATGAGGGTTTCGTAAAATGGCGTCCACGAGGTGGCAGCACCGAGTCGTCAGGTCCAGATAACTGTCAAAGTGCTTATCTTTACTATGAATAGTGAACGATTTTAGTGTTTTTTTTTATTTTATAATTAAAGCACTGCATTATTGTTTTACTATTGCGGTTGAGTAAATAAAAAAAACTAAATCATATTGTGTTAAAAAATTTTTCAACAAGCTTTTCCTTAGTACCAGTGACTTTTGCATCCTCTCTCTTAACTCAATTTTTAGTTCGGAAACCTTATTCTGACCGTAGTCCATAATAAAATCAATAACACTTCCAATATAACAGAATTTCAATAAACAATAAGTTCGGCACCTACAATTCCATACTATTTGACAGCTGTTTGGACCAGACGCATACGTGGCGCCACCCGGTGGCAGAAAAAATTTCAAAAACCCTCATTGGATGCGAATCAGTCATCATCATCTCCCGAGCCTTTTCCCAACAATGTAGAGTAGGTATCTACCAGTATTTTACATAGATGGACTGCCTATCTGACCTGCTCAACCTAGTTGCCTGGACAACCCAATATCCCTTGATAGGATGGTGGCCAGACTTTCTGGGTTCTGACGACCGTTAATGACTGTCAAGAATGTTGAAATTGCAACTGGGACCCTCTAATTTAACGTGGCTTCCGAAACACGCAGAAACTCATCATGATCACCTATCCACTGACCGACCGCGCCTTGCTTATCATCAACTCGTACGGTGGTTACTTAGCAAGTTCCTCTCAACAAGCACTAAATACTTACATTTTCTTCTGCACATTTTCAGATCACAGCCCCCTCTCCTAATCCCCATGGTGAAGATAATACTAGACGATATGGACGACCTGGAGTACTTGCGTCAACACATACACACCTTAGACAGAGAGTATGACTACTGGATGACTAACCATACTGTCGAGGTGGACCATAATGGGCATAGGTAAGGAGCTTAATTATCAGTTCTAGAAGATTTTTAAGTTGCAATAGAATTTAATATTGTAAGATCATGTATGAAGCAAGTGTACCATTGATTCTATATCATATTGATATTGTGTAAAAGCCTAAGGGTGCATAACGCGGTTACGGTTTAAGCACCATATAACCATAACCAGCCGACAAATCCCCAAAATTGGTGACATGGGTGATTTGTTTAGTTATCGTTAAAAATGGGAGATATAGTTAGTTAACCTACCCTTAGAATATTGTACCCTGTACGTGCAAAGCACGTGCACTACAGCCGCTGTGTGAAGCGTGAAATGGCTGATCAATTTCAGATGGGAAAACTTATTTACAAAGTAAATGGGTTTTACTGTATCCACACTGCTCTGTAGACAATTTTTATTAGTATATAAGCAAGATATGTATCAAACACTAAGATAACGATATATTTATGCTTTACAGATACACGCTAGCGAGATATTACGATCAATCACAAGGACCCAGGCCTGAGAGTTACAAGGAAGACGTCGATGTCGCGAGGTATGTATCACTCAAAGGTTGGCTAGATAACGAAACAAATCATATAAATATATACACACAACAACTAGGTACACTATTGTGTTAGACGAAGTCTGTATTTATAGTCTGTTTGTGTGTTTAAATATGTAAATGAAAAATAAGCTATTGCTTACACACCAAAAAGAGAGTTTTCTAGCAAGTCATAATTAAATTGAATAAAATATTTTCCAGACATTTCGACACAAATGACAAGAAAGAGGAGTTGTATGCTGAGTTGAAGGCAGCTGCTGAGTCAGGATGGGACTTCTCTTCAAGATGGTTCATACTCAATGGCACTAATAAAGGTATGGGAATTACGAGTCTATAATATTCTGGGGACCATTTATTTATTTACTGTGGATCTTGCAACAATTGGCAGGACTACAAAAAATAAAAAGATATGAAGTACATAATATGATGGAATGTGTGTTAATCACTCAAAAACGATATAAATAAAAAATAAACCCTGCTGAATAAAACAAAATACTTCAGTGCAATTAACATTTTACATTTCGATAGGATATTTTTATTATTTTCATTCGAATAATATTCGAAATAGCAGTTAAGAAGGTTCTCCCGTAGACACATGAAAATCCGCGCGGAAAAGCAAGTAGAAAATAAAATGTCGGCTATTTTCAAACGTCAAGTTTTTACAAAATGACATTCTTACCTCAAAAGGGCAGAAATAATAATATTCTAAAATAATTCTATTCAGAATACCCAACACAAACTACAGACCTCTCTATAAATGGATATAGCCAAGTTGGTGGTATGTAATACATGAGTGAACCTGAGTGATTTCATTAGTGTTTAGACTATGATAGTCATAGCATGATTGTTACATATTGTTTCTGAAAACTTGAATATGTTCTGCTACGCATTAAAATAAGCCCATTTACAAAACTCACTTTGGTAAACCATAAAATATTGTCTAGGTACATAATATTTACCATTATAAGTATTCATTCATTGGTCCTAAATATCTAAACTACTAATGTAGTAACCCGAAAAAGAAATGTTACCCATAAGTATGCATAATATAGATCCTAACCACATTATTTACTTGAGCGCAAAGCATGAAGACAAAATACAAAACAGGTACTTAAAGAAAATAACTATGTACTTCAAAGATGGGGTTGCCCTCGAAATATGTCAAGTGGAATAGGGACATAGACAGGGTCGTTTGGCAACTATTGGACCAAATACCAAATGACCGATAAATTTTATGTGTCAAAAGTTATGCCTCATTTTTATTAAGTTCTTCTGTCTTACACTCCAAAACCATTGATCCGATGTAAAGGATAGTCTAGCAAAAGCCTTGGAAATCACATATTTTACCTATATCATACTAATTTCTCCCAATTTCTAGGTAACCTAACAAACCTGAAGACCCGCTCCATTATCCCGGTGGACCTCAACGCCATCATGTGCTGGAACGCACAACTCCTGAGAGACTTCCACCTCAGGCTCGGCAATATCGATAAGGCGGAGTACTATAGGAACGTTCATGCGAGGTTCATGGATGCTATTGAACAGGTTTGTGGCTTTTAGATTATATAATCAAATATTACCTTTATTCCTCAAATCAATAATAAATAAACTTTGTGTTGTGTTATAAACATATTTATAACCTTTGAAAGGCAAATAATTACACGTAGAAAGAGATAAATTTGTATAAAGTAGTCAGGTAGGTTAATTTTTTGTACTCTGATGATATTAAAAAAACGATATTTGCAGAAAATTATATGAAATTAATTGGCTGATTCAACGCTTATGACAGCATTAAACTTAGCAATTCCTAACTGTAGGATAATCTATGCAATACACATGTTGACTTTCAATTTAATTGCTACAACACAGAAACCAGCTTTCTTTTCGTCACTGTCTAATAGAAACCCTACTTGAAACACTGTTTTTAATGGATCAGACTTCCAATTATACCGTTCTTTACTTTGCATTGTTTTGTATCCTATATTATTTACAATAAAGATTATCTATCTATCTAATTATAACCAATATTGTCTAAAACCCCACCAGGTCCTATGGCACGAAGACGTAGGAGTCTGGCTAGACTACAGCCTGGAGTCAGGCAGACGCCGCGACTACTTCTACCCTTCAAACGTGTCGCCTCTCTGGGCAGTCTGCTACGATCAGGCCAGAAAGGACTACTATGTCAACAGAGTTGTTAACTATCTGGATAAAGTTAAAGTGAGTATTTTATAATTTGTTACACATTTAAAACTGTAAATTCGCTTTAGAGTAGATTGTCAGTGGAAAAAAATAGATTTTGATTCGGCACTTCTTTGCTGAAAGCTGTATAAAATGCTTTTAGATAGTACTGCATATACTGAAATACTGTGTGGTTTTCACACCTGCAGAAATATTTAAAACATGTCAATTGTAGACTTTTTTATTCACACAGATATTTACAGAACTACAAATATTTTTGTACAATAACAATGAAAACTATCCTAATAAATTGATAAAACTATAACCTTTAATTCGTCAAAAATGTCTATTGTTGTAAAAAACATAGTTTTCAGGTTCATAAGCACAATAATAAAAAAAAACAACCTTGGGGTGAATTAGAATGTGCGTCACTACTTTAATAACAAACAACAATTTCGCGTCGTAAGACACACGACTCCGTGGCGCAACGGTAGCGCGTCTGACTCCAGATCAGAAGGTTGCGTGTTCAAATCACGTCGGGGTCAAATGTCTCTTTTTGTGTTATTTTAAATTTTATTCTTTATTTTTTTATTATTTTTTACATTTTTTAAGTGATATAATATTGAAAAAAAACATAAGAAATTATTTTTCCCACTTTTTTGCATATGGATGAAATATTTTAGTATATTTTCCGATCATCTTCCAACTACTGAACCGATTTGAAAAATTCCTTCACTATTGAAAAGCTACACTATCCTTAGTGTCATAGGCTATATTTTATCCCGGAACAGGAAAAAAATCCCTCAGGACACTTCTGAAACCGCCCTAACCACCAATTTTTTCGCCCACAGGTGGACATTTTCGACGGCGGCATCCCAACAACTTTCGAACATTCTGGAGAGCAGTGGGACTATCCGAACGCGTGGCCGCCATTACAGTACATAGTAGTAATGGGCCTAGCTAATACTGGCCAGCCAGAGGCTGTGAGACTGGCCAGCGAGATCGCCACGAAGTGGGTGCGTTCGAATTTCGAAGTTTGGAAACAGAAGACTGCTATGCTTGAAAAGGTGAAGATTTTGTTGTTATTTTTTTTTTTACCAAAAACAAAAAACTGATATTTTTCTGTTTTCATTAAAGTTAAATTTTATTATTTTGTAGTATTTTGCTTGAAGATTATATTTTTTAACTAGAGTTAATGTGATTTTTGTCTATAATATATTTTTTATTAGCAATGACGCCGCTATATAGGTATCAATTATTTATGCTATATGTAGGTCAGGTATGGCAAATGTGTGTCATAAATAATTGGCTAGAAATGTGGCTCATATCTCATATTTCAATTTGTGATTGCTGTAGTAGACATTTTCCAGGGTTTTATTTTAGTATGTGATTATTATTTTTTATTATCTTGTTTGATATGATAGTGAAAATGCAAAGTTTTTTTTTATTTGCGTTCTTTATATACTTAGCTGCAATTAAAATTATACCTACAAGTCTTAACAATTAAGTCTATTTTGCAGTACGACGCGACAATTTTCGGCGGTCTCGGCGGAGGCGGCGAGTACGTTGTGCAAACAGGCTTCGGTTGGACCAATGGCGTGATCATGGCCATGCTCAACAAATGGGGAGGTAAGCTATTGTGTGCTTTATCACTGAGGTATAAGGTTTAATATTGCTTGACTGCAAATAGGTCGTTTTCGACTTAATTTTAGTTTTTTTTTGACTTATTGGATGAAATCACATTTCATTATCAAATCAAAGCATTTGACCAAATTAGTAAATGTTTTTTTCCACTTTCTTATAAAATATATTCCAATTCAAATCCATTTGTAAAGTAAGTAACATTCGTTGGTTGCGAATTCCAATTAGACAGTTGATTAATTTTATAACAAAAAACAATATGAACAAATGAAAAACAATAATGTTTAAGTGTTTTCATAACACACGCTTTTACATGTCGATCCACATATAAAAAATCCCCATATTTACAATAACATGACGTCATAATCTTGTGTTGCCGCTTTAATAATGTGTTTTATTTTTGTTCACCATTCACTCATTCACCGTGGAAGTTGGTGGTATAGGTACGTCGTTCATTCAATTTTGTGTTGTGTTTGTTTGTATATGTATGTAGTGTTGGGTATAGAGTAGTTCAACATTTTTATGCCATTATATAGTTCATTTTATTATACTGAAGAACAAAAATATCTAAAAAAAAAACCTTTGTGGCATACTAATGTTTTGTATTTCATTCTTTTATGGTCAAACATGCTCAATAGATAAATAGTATATAATTTATTTATTTTGCATGATATATCTTTTATGTTTCTCTTTTTCTTATAAATGATATACTTATACTTTTTTCTTATTTTTTTGTTGAAGTATTCTTATCTTTGTTATTTCGAACGTTGTCTTTTACAGTGCGTTGAATCTTTAGCTTTTTATAAAAATCGTGGTACAATAATTCATTGTATTTAGAGATAGTGAGAACAATTTAAAATATTGTTATAGCCATCTTCTTCTGCTTATTTGCTTATTCATTATTAGAACTTTTCGGTGGCTGGTCTGACATTTTGATCTACTTCTAAAAATATGTAATCAATGGGGTATATTGAATTAATAGTTGATTGAAACAAATGTTTAAGTCTTAAAGAAGTCGCAGTACATATAAAAAAAAAAATGATTAACTATTAAAATGAACTTTACTAAAATTAATGGTTGAAATTCGTTTCAATTCACCCTCTGTATCAATAGACCCCGTTCTATGTTGATATTATGCACTTCTTAAATATTGTTTTACTTAATATATTAATATATTTTGTTTTTCTACGCTGCATAAGTTGGTGGGCGAATCTAGACTAATCACATGGGTTTTGATATTTCTGTTTTTTTCGAAATAATTTGGTATTTATTGGTGTATTTGAGTTTTATTGTAAAAAATATATGTATACCTATTTAATCAGAAGTCACTGCTTTTTAAGCACGTAGAATTTGAGATAGTTTTTGTAGTAGATATGTTAATTTATTTTCATATGGTGGCAGGGCCCAGTTTTAATTTTTGGTTTTGGCAACACATTAGTATATAATCTAATTTTAATTTATTTAAATATTCGTATCGATATTCTCATTTTTAATAGCGTGTATTTTATTATAGGAATTGTAGTGAAACATAACATTTTGTTTACAACAGTATTAAAATAATTTCCTGAATTTATTAAGTCATCCAAATAGAAACAAAAATATTCAAAATAAGAACGACATCCAAAAAGTCGAAGCTGCAAAACCCTTGTCTAAGCTAGATGAGCCCACTGGTGCGCTTGCGCTCACCCGTCGGCTATTTGACAGATACGCTTACTTCAGCGGACGCGTTCGGGACGGGCGTGACGGCTGACTCGGGCGCCGTGTATGGAGCGCATGTCGGCGCTAGCGGCGTGGCCACGGCTATTCTAGTAGTGCTCGCATCTTTGGCTGCGGGAACCCTTGGGTGAGGTGAGTGTCGAAACTTTTTGTCTTTGTTATTAGTCCAGTAGTTTTTGCCACAAAATATCTATTAGAAAGGACAATGCCGGATTTTGTATGGACCCTGTCCCCACCCACCAACAGACTTGAAACTAGTGTCATCGGAAGCGCATCCTTCGATAGATCATGATTATCAAAACGATTTACTCCAAATGTATGGGGTTTTGGAAATACACGACATTTTAATATCCTTAATAATCAATAAACGTCAAGTTTGTTAACCAATTACTCGGAGTTGCGTTTACCTATTTTGATTATTTTTGTTTTAATGCAAAGAAGGTGTCTCAACGTTAGTCCGATATAATTTTCATCGGGATCTTTTTAGCAACTTTTGAGTTATCACCGGTTAGAATGATAATTGGTATAATGATTTTGTATGGACCTTTACTGACTCCAACAGAGTTGAACCTAGTGTCATCAGAAGCGCCTTATCCGATAGATATTTTTTCACTGTGACGACATACTCTAAATGTTTGGGGTTTAATGAATTATTTTTAATTTTTAATATGAACGTTTACTAGTCATTGGATACATGAAGTGGGCTGCCGTTGTAAGACGACTAAAAAGTCACGGTGTATACCTACTAACCTAACCTAACGTTACGTTAATTGTGGATACTAAAATGTCGAATATTTCCAAAACCCCATACATTTGGCGTAAATCGTTATGATAGTCATGATCTATCAAAGGAGGCGTCTAGTGAGGAGGGATCTAGTTTCAAGTCTGTTGGTGGTGGTGAAGGTGTCCTCACGACATCCTACATTGCCTCTTCAAACCGATTATTTTAACCGATGATAACTAAAAAACTGCTTAAAAGATCTTGATGAAAATTACATTTGACTAACTTTGAGATAGATTCTTTAAAATAAAAATAAAAACATCAAAATCGGTCCACCAAACTCTGAGTAATTGGTTAACAAACTTGAAGTTAATTGATTATTAAGGATACTAAATTGTCTTATAGTTCCTAAACCCCATACTTTTGGAATGTGTCTCCATAATAAGAAATGATCTATTAAATGAGGCGCATCCAATGACACTACTTTCAAGTCTGTTGGTGGGTGGGGACGTTTTTAGGCATTGTCCTTTGTGTTATTAAAAATACTTAAAACTCAAGAATGGCTGAACCGTTTAAGCTGAAAATTAGAGGGGAGGTCACTTAGACCCGGTAGAAAGACATTCGATTTTTGTAACTATCCGGCTACGGGAAATAGTAATCTCGAGAGCAGCAGGAAAGTCGTATTGGTTACACTATTTATATATCAAGGACGGCTCAACCGATTTTCCTGAAAACTGAGGCTTAGAACTAAGAGTCGGACATGGGACTTTTGCCACCATTCTAGACTCGCTCTCGGTCGCTATCTTTCGAGACTAGACTTCATCCAAAGTGGTCAAGCCTATACAAGAGTGACGGAAAGACAATATACCTAGGAAAAAGTTTTTAATTGTTTTTAATACTGTTTTTCTTTTGTTTCAGATATCAAACTTTACATAGACTTATACTTACTGCCGCTTACTTCTGTAACCCAGTTCTACATGAGGCCCGCCTAAAGTAAGACCATTCCATTATTTTTTCTTAATTTAATTATTAGATTGTAGAAGATAATATAAAGGATTTAAGTACAAAATGTGTATATAAATGGAGGTATATAAAATATGTCTATTTTGAAAAGAGTGACTCCTGATGACGTACTATCTTATTTGTTTTTAATTCAATTTATTTCAGTAATCGGACAACATAGAATCTTAATATGATATTTAAAATTTATTTATTTATATATTTCGATTCCAAATTAAAAATGTGATAGATATTGTACTAGCTATCATCACAATAATAGATTTAATTATGTTTTCTGTATATAATTTATTTAAAAAATGTGATATTATACTATTGTTATTTGCCAGTATTTATAACGTTACGTTCGTTTAGCTTAGCAATGCTGTTTGTAAATATTTGTTCAGTAGGTAATACACCTAAGTCTATAAATAGTAGTGACTAGTGATATTAGTTTATAAGCTCTAGCATTATACATATGCAGCGGTTTATACATATAGCGATGATTTCCAACAAATAAAACTTTAAACAATATATTTTTACCCTATGGTATCTTTTTGCAAGCACCAGGTAAATAAAACTTAGAACATAAGTAACTAATATATCGATATTTGAGACTCCAAAATACTCTTATTTCATAATTATGTTTAAAAAAATCTGGTCATACAAACAGATTTCTGAACAAAAAAATAATGGTCGGGATTTATCTTACCCTTTGCATTGATTAAGATTTTAATTATCAACATGCTTTCGTCAATATTGATTATTTCTTTACATTAATTTTTGTACATATCTACACGTTTCTAATATTTACATAATATTTACATTAATTTTAAAAATTAAAAATAAACTTATATATACAACTTAAAACTAATACATAGCATCAAAAAATTGCTCCTCATCGCTGTCACCGGGTAATGTACCCAGAAGGCTGGCAGCATTGCCACGTTGGATGGCAATGCTCAACCTCTGTGCGAAATAAAAGCCAGCCCTTGGGTCACGAGAAGTGTCAACAAGGCGCTTAGAAATTTCCTTTGCAAGCGCGTGAGCACTCGGACCCCACGGCCCGAGTTTCAACCCAAACGGCTCAAACATGTAATTCCCGATAAGGCTACTATATTTGCGCCGTTTGAGGTCCTCTGCTTGTGAAGCGGCGGAGCCGACACAACACGCAGTTCTAGGAAGATGGGATGGCGCAAGAGTGTCGACGCAGGTCGCGTCCCACACTAAAGTCCTACCCATCTTCCACGGAAATAGCGACATGCCGTCTGGTCTCTTGCCATCGTCGCGTGCCAAACCATTTGGTTCAAGTACGGCTGGCACGCCGACGGCAACAAGAGCCCGACGGATCACGTCGTTGATATTCGCATGTCGTGGTATGCGGCCCGCACTCCGACTGCACGACAGGCCGTGGTGACCGAGGCTGTTGACAGCTTCCCCGCAGTGGCAGCGGTGAGGAGTGCAGCACGAAGCACCCAGACGCAGGCAGACAGCGAGTCTGAAAGTGGTGTCGTCAAACATGGTGCCTATGTTTGCCGACGGAAATGCGTGAAGCCAAAGACCTGACTCCCATTCACCCACAGCCAGTAGGCGTGCTCGCTCCGCAGAAGTAATTGACGTATCAATGAGATTTTTCCGTATTACTCTGCAGAGCGGCTCATCCCACTGTCTCTGGGAGGATGGGTTGGCGGGTAGATCGGTATTCGGGCATGTGACTTTCCAGGCATTAATAGCCTCCGCCAGGCATGGCACCTCAAAATTGATCAGTGTAATAGGTAGGATTTTCCTGATCAATTTGTCAGTGCCATGGACGGAGGAAATAAATGCCGGTAAACTAATACTGGAAATTTTGCGGACGCCAAGCCCTCCCATACGGATGGGAAGTGTAGCTTGAGACCAAGCTTTGTCGTCCAAGGCCACATTTAAAATTTGACACCCTTTGCATTTAAATTAGATTCAGGTAAATCACTATTGCCAAATTGCTATTAAAAAACACAACTAAATTCAATATACATTTTTATTGTCATAATTCTGAAACTTCCTACAAACAATACCACACTTCCCGTTTTTTTATACGTCCGTAATAAAATCCAGAAACTGCCAGCCTAACAGGACGTTCACTACAGGAACAATTTTACCTATTTAGTCTGTAATAAAACCTCGTTCTATTGTGTTACTTCTTACATCCTTATATCGCGTGACATGGTTCATCTATGACTAGATAATAATAGGTTATGGTAGACGCCTTCCACATTATTATAAAACGTAGTCCTAAAAAAAGTATAGGCTTTAGTTAGTAGTAGGTATAAACCATAACACATAATAAAGAAAGACGACAGGAAAGTTAAATCATCATTCCCTTATCTTGACCGAAGTTTTTATTCTAAAAACCTAGTGCTAAACCCGGTACCTTTTTAATACCACGATCTATAGTAGGGTGGATTATTATTTTATATCATTTATTATTCCTATCTTCTTTCATTCTTAAAGTCTTCTACTATAACATTGCTTTTTGTTTAAACGTTATGTTTCTTGGAAGTCAAAACGGATGTTAATGCAGTTTTCAGCAACAGACAGAGTGATTAAATAAGCATTACACAATCGCGTACACCCCATATAAATCTAACTAGCGACCCTGTACCCGCAGTAGGTACTACAATAATCTTACATAGGTAGATGTGTAGCTAAAAGTATGATTGTTAAACAGACTACATAATTTATATTAAGGGTACCTCTAAAATTCCAAATTCGACTTATAACTGACAAAAATGTTTTGATATGCACACATAGAGCTGAAAATTCCTACACTACATTTTTTCTGCACGTACCTTAATCCTAGTACAATCACACACATCGTTCACCGTCCACAGTTACATTGACAAAGACCTTGTACTATACTAAGGACGGACAGACAAGATTTACTGCAGGACGTTATTAGATGCGCTCACGTTTTCTAACACGTTATAGTACGGAAGGGATTTTTACTGCAATTGTACTTACGTTACATTGAACAGAATTGAACTAGATGGTACGTTTGAATTTTAAAGAATAAAGTATTCAAACTAGAAATGTATGTTTTTAAAAAAGAAAACTTTAAAAATAAAAATCTACATTCAAAATTCGAAAGTTATCATTTTCACTTATAATACCACAAGAGCTTCAAAATTATCGGGTATTTTCCGATAGGGAAATGCCAGATAATTTTGAAGCTCGTGTGGTATTCGGGGGATTATTTTTCCGTCCCAAATGTCGGCCACAACCTGTCAGTTTGACGTAGCAACGACCAGAGAAAATATTCAAAAAAAATTATCAGTATAATACCATGTAGGTTGTACCACGTGACGTCGAATGGTGCAATTCTATTGGTCGATATTTGGGTCGGAAAAATAATCAGTTCAATACAACCATGATTCTTAGAAAAGGTGAATTATCGAGTCATGAATGTTTAGAAAGGACTACATTTTAAATATTTTCCACTGCCTAAATATTCCGGAGTTAATGAGAAATAGGAGAGCATTGGCATCGCACCTAGAACTGTACCTACTCAGCTCACTTACATATATTATGAGATACTCGTGTATTTATTTACCTTTATTTAAAGTTATCATACCATCATCTTAGCAACTCTACCTACTATTAACTAATTACGTATAATATCCTTCAATTGTCTAAGTGACAAGTAATTCTCAGTAATTCTCTCGTCCCCTCATTATGTACCTGTCTTGTCATCCTTATGCCTTTAAAATCGTGGTAGGTTCTATTAAGATAAACTAGCTGTTTTCCGCGGTTTGCTCTCGTAACGAGAGAACTTCCTTATGTAGCTAGAAAAATATATCCCTGGGTTACTCAGGGATAATAAAGCATTCAACAGGTGCATTTTGATATTCGTGGTTTCACCTCCATCCCGATCATTTCTTTCCGTGCCCGGATAAAATAAGACCTGTGTCATCCGGATACAAAAATCAAACCTTCCGTTTATAATATTAGATTGCTAGGATGATTCAACTTCCTAGAAGTGAAAGTGTGTCTTCAAATGAGTAGTCTTGACAGTAATAATTGAATCGTAATGTTCTAAGAATATACATAACATGTTCCAATACTCCAATACCTGATCGTTAAGAACAAGCATTATTCGAACAATCTTTGCTTCTTTAAAAGCATTTTTTTTTCAATTATCTTATCATCTGTCTAACTTTCTCCTACATCAAAATTTTAGGTGTAATAGGTAGTTATATGTACCCAGCTGTCATTGAATATCCTTTTCAGTCGTTACGGGTAGTCAGAAGCCAGTAAGTCTGACACCAGTCTAACCAAGGGGTTCCCCAAGTAACTGGATTGAGGAGGTCAGATAGGGTAGTCGCTCCTTGTAAAGCACTGGTACTCATCTACATCCGCTTAGACTGGAAACCGACCCCAAGATAGTTGGGAAAAAGGCTCGGAAGATGAGGAAGTTATACGTAAATCTTCAATTAATCATTTTGTACCTACTTTACCTACTTTTTTCTTTATCTTATTAAAATAGACACTCCTTTTTTCAAAATCCTTATTAACCTGCCAGTTGCATTTGGTAACCTCATTGTCCTCGATTGGAGTTAAAACTTGTAATTAACAGAAATAATTGTTATAGTTACAGAGAACGCTCACTTACCTTGACTTTAATTGTTAAAGGTTACTCGTATTTGTTTTGTTACGCCATCGCCAGTTAAATAATACGTTCACATTACACTCCTGATTCTGTTGTTGAACTTCTATGTAGATAGTTACTTTAAGGAAATATTTGTTCGCGAAGATAATCCTATATCGGTGTTGCTGATTAACGATGCTATTGTTTGTAGAGGAGCATTTTGAAGCGTCTGGGCTATGACAAAAGTAATAGTATACTTTTGTAAGTCGAAGAATGTAAAATTTTGTGAACTAATGTTATCGTGTCGCATTTTTTTACTCCACAAAAGCTACTGCAGTGTGGATACACCTTAGCCAAATCATAGAAGACAGACTGATTTTCGATTTTACAACTGCTTCCCGTGGTTTCACCCATACTCAGAAATAATGTCTTCACTTAAACAGTTAAAAGTATCCTATGACTTTGTCTCTAAATTGTATCTCGATCCAACCACCATTTTAGCTGTGATATTAGTTCAAATAAACTAAGCCATATTTTCACACATCCAGTCTTTTTAACACATTATTTTATTACTATACTCTGAAGGTCATCCATACTCATCTATTGTAGTACTCATATCCGGAAGTGCAGGTACACAGCGAGTATCCGGTATTTTATTTGCCAAGGACGTTGTTTGTCCTCTCTAAGACTAATTGAGTCTATGGTGATGCATTTTATTTTTTCTTCTGCAGCATTCGTATATTTTATTAATAAGTTTTGTTGCAGTTATTTCTGTTTGAAATTAATTTAGAGTGTTTGATTATTTCCTGTCTGTTATTTTTTTTTTAATATTTACTTTGAGAAAGGTATAGGTTGAAAAGGAATAGAAATGGAGTGGATGAAGGCCGATGATGTTATTGCCAACTTATTGCAATTTTTGTCTAATTTTAGTATCTACTTGTTAAGTTAATGAAAGTAAAGTGAAATTCTTTCCCTTAAAATAACTTCCCTTTGAAACATGTAGTCAATAATTTTCATACCCAATTTAAGGTTTTACGGGCTTAGCTGCTAAATTTGCGGATCTCTATAACCTTTCAGCCGTGAATTTATAATCCGCCATTGTTCTGTATGACTGTTTTTATCTCACGTTCTCACGGTCAACATGATGTGTGAATTTATTTATTTGTTTAGTTACCTATATTTTATCGTTAGGATGAATAGTGTAAAGGCTGGTCATAATGTTACCTTGTTAAAATGACACTGATGCTAGGTCTATTTTTAGTCGTCTACAATCGAACACAAAAGCATAGACTACTGCAAACCTGCATATGTGCAAACACTTTTTTTATTTATATAAGTACAGTCAGTTTCGAAAGTAGCAAAAACAAACAAAACTGGTAAACACCGTATTGTTGATAACTTAACAGAATATTCATCTATCTTTAGTGAAGTTTACAATGTTAAGTAAATTTGGGCGTATGTATTCCTAAAAAAGCATGAAACTAAGTTTTTTACTTTTGAAAATTTTAATTTGATCGCTACTTTTGCCTCTGACTGTAGCTACACATTCACATACCTTTACTAGACTAGGTAATATTTTTATAAAGTAACAATATGTAATTACTTTAAAATAAAACACAAACCGTTAGAAGAGTTTATTATAAACAACGATAAATAAATAATAAATTACGAAGTCTTACCGATACCCTTTTAACGTCAAACCTCCTATTAATGGTAGTTATTTATGTTTCAAATTAGATTCTTTGTTGTTATCTGTCTGTGACGTTTTCAATTGCAAAAACGTGGTAATTTCCTCTCAATGTCAGCTCGAGACAGTTCTGAAAAAGAAACATTAGGTAATAAGCTGCATATAAATAAGTAAAGTCAATATTATTTTGTTAAAGATATGACAAAAAATAAATTAGCAAGTATAAAAAACACAGGAAACTGATTGAGCGACATTGGAAACTGATTTAACGGTCTTTTGTGTTTTTTTTTGTGGTCACGTTTGACATAAATTGATTTTAGACTCGATTATTTATTTCCAATCATTTACATTCTAAAAGTTCTACCTTTAATATTATAATCATTTTTACTCGGCTACAATTAGGTGATCTCTAAAAAACATTGAAATAAAACCAGCATCCATGTTCTACCCGTGACCATGGAAGCCGAAAAGGATACGAAAATCAGAATTACATAATATTTATTAATATAACCGCGATAAAATCCATAAAAGTAGTTTTATTTTGGCTAATATTCGCGTAGGTAAGTCATCATCATCCTCCTGCCCTTATCCCAATTTTATTTGGGGTCGGCGCAGCATGTTTTCTCCTTCCATACTCTTCTATCTGCTGTCATCTCACAACTAACATTCTTTCTTACCATATCGACTTTCACACAATCCATCCATCGTATCTTTGGTCTTCCTCTTCCACTATATCCGTCCACATTCATACCCATCATCTTCCTCACGAAAATTCGCATAGGTAAGTGTCAGGTTAAAATAAGACTAATATTAAAATCAAAACCATTATGAGTTAAGAATGTAAATGAATTATAATAGCAATGTTTACTAAGAAATATAAGTGTTTGTGCAGATGTGCAAACACTGCATTTATAGCTGCATCTGTGATAATTATAATTATGTGTTTGTTTACTCAGTTTTAATGAGTTTTATTACAAGGACTATAACCTGCTCTTGGGCATTAAACTATCGTTTTAACTTACTACTGTGTCATCTTTAAAATAGGCCTGCAATAAAAATGAACAGAACATAGGTACTAGCTAAAGTCTAAACTGTGTCCTTAAAAAAATGTTAACTGTGAAAAAGTAGTATAGTAGGTGGTTATATTTACTACATAAGTAAACTGTCAAAATACCAAGTTTAAGGTCCATCGTTCAAACATTTACAAAAATATTACCTAGGTAGGTACGGATGTGTACAGGAATATTTTTTTATTGTTTAAAAACTAGATAGCATTTGGTACAGGTTTTTTTTTATTTGTATAAATAGGTATTCCAAGCCTTGTGTACAATATTTAGGTTTTTGACATTTACATCTTTTCAATGATTGAAAAAGTTGCATCTAAGTATATCTAAGTATCAATGTAAGATGCAATTCATATTGCATCAGGTGATCACTTTCTGCGCATAAATAAAAGGGAAAGTTTATACTATAAAATCATTCACTAGAGAGAAAACGAAAATGACTTAAAAGGACCATCTTACCTCAGTTTTCCATTTTCCGAGCGTCCAATTTTTTTTTACATAACAATTTATTATTCCTTCATCATAAAAAAATCCCAAATATTTTTCACTACCTATTTGTAATGTTACGTAGTAGTGTATATTTCGCGGAAAACTTTTAAATAAATCAAAATAAATGACAAACGTGTTGACAGTGCGCGAGTCAGAAGAATACTGAGTTTGCTCTCGCGTGCATTCGCTAGATCTTGTTGCGTGCGCGCATATTTTGATGCAATTATTTTGCGATATACAGGTTGCTGTTTTTTTGTTACATGACTTTTGGTTTGTCAAATCAGTTGTGAATGGTGACTATAAATTACAATTTTAAGTGTCAAAATTAATTAATTTGGGTTATACAATTACTAAGTGAGCAACTGACTGTAAGTGACGAAAAATCAACAGAATAGTATCTTAGAAACATTAATTTGAGTTACTTAATATACATTGATGACACATGAATTATTTGAAATCAATTTAGAAGTGAAGAAGAAAACATACTGTGACGATTCCCAAATAAAATTGGGTTAAGTGCAGGACGATGATGATGAATTAAGAAATTACATTAACAGATTAGGCTGAATCCGTAAATGATTATAAATAAAAGCGATATTGTTATAGCATCTAATTTTCTCATTTGAACATGACATTTGCGCAAAGTTTATGGATCATCCTGTATACATAAATCTTGCGAGTGGCATCGTCATTGGCTTTTATTATTTAATTGGCTAAACCTTTGACCTTTCATGTATTCACCTACATTTGTATTAATGGTCTGATTTTGAAACATTTTAACTACTTTTGTAAGCACCTATAACTATAAATTATTAAGAAATAGTTTTAATACCTTATTGCGTTGTATTTAGGTCCCTTGTTTAGACAAAACTTTAAATTTTACCTTAACTTACCTGAAAAATTGTAGATGAAGTATATCATTGAATGAGAATAAGTAGGCAGGTACTTCCGGTAATCAAATACTACGCAAACAAAGCCACAAACAGGAGCTAGTTATTTCATGCGGTTATAGTATTGTGTTGCATTAGATTGATATTTTAACACCACTAATGGCAGGTTTCTGAGCACCTCTCTACTGTTTATTTATTTATTTTACGCTGCAACGGTGATTAGAAACAGGAAAAGTCTTTTAACAAAATATAAAAAAGCGAATTGATAAACTTCTCCCTAAGTCTCATAAAAGATACTGATGTTTTTAAAGCCTTTATATTTTAAATAGCGTAAACAGTACTAGATGCTAGATATCATTATGTAGGTACTTGAAAATGCATTAGACGTCATCTTTATCACCTAAGCTGCAATGTAAACAAATGATATGTGTTTACGTAGTCAGATACATCTGCAAAGTCATGTGTAACTCATTAAAAGTGTTCAAATAAGTGCATAATGGATAACTACGCTATAATCAACTTGCTTGATTATTGTTTATTTGCAAATGTTCCCGGCTTTGCATCTGTATAAATCTTTATTTAAGTTATAGGTAAATGCAAAACACTCTGTCTGTATGTTAACTACTTACTGAATTATATCGGACTAGCTTCCGCCCGCGTAGAGTTCAGTTATATCGCGTTACCAAGAGCATTCTTCAAAAGTCCGGGATAAAAACTATACTATGTTCTCTCTCAAGGTCAACTCTATCTCTGTACCTTTTATGAAAACCAGTTCAGTGGTTTATACGTGAAACCGTAATAGACAGACAGACAGAGTTACTTTCGCATTTATAATATTATTAGGGATAAATGAAAAAAAGGCAGACAGTCTGGAGTTAAGAGTCTGAGTTAAGACAGGTTACTTTTTATTCGGATGCGGGAAGCAGTTGCCTCGGGGTGCTAAAAGAACCCTAGGAAACGGCTAGAAACATAGATGTATGTAGATTGTAAATTTAGCTCGTGAACCACTCTTTATCTTTTGGTGACAACAGTACAAAAATCCGATCGGTAGTTCTTAAGTTTTAACTCAGACAAGTAACATTTATATAATCTTACCGGCTAAACGTAAATCCTTATTAGTTACATTCGCTTATTTACCTCCATTATAACTTGTAATTTGTCTGCTATAAGTAATAATTAATTTACTGTAAGTACATTAAATCAAAACTAGTTTTAATAAATGTCAAGCTGTCGTTACTTGCGACTAAGTTTATGTCTGTAATTAATCTTAGGTATTTTTATTGGTCAGTTTACAATTGCTACATATCCTGTATTTTTTATGTATCTTGTGAAATTATTTGTAACATGAATTGAAGAAATAATAATTTAACTTATATTTATTACTGTTTTCGGCCAGTTTCTTCATCAAAAGTTAAAGTAAAAGTAATGTCTAAAGTAAAAGTAACGGTCAAATACGTTTTTTCAAGGCTAAAGTGACAGCAAAACTAATAGAAAAATTGAATTTGACCGTTACTTTTACTTTAGACATTACTTTGACTTTTACTTTGGCTTTAACTTTTGATGAAGAAACTGGCATGCAATGCATACTTTTGTCTCAGGAACTTATTAATAACTTTGTATCGTATTTTATCTTAATTTATTGATTTTATAGAAAAGCAAAACCATGTACTTTCTTCATTTTCAATGCTATATCTATTGTATTTGTAACTTCTATTTCTTTTCAGTTCAAAATGGCGGGCCTCTATTATAATTGTATTTTGATATTTTTTTGCTGTATTCATGCTGAAAGTTCAATTAAAATATTAATGTCCTATCAAAGACCTCAAACAAAAGATCCTTACTTAGTTTATTAAGCAAAAAATAAACTCTTTCTTCTTCTTACAAAAAATAGTCTTTGTAACTGATATCACATGTTTCTCCTTACAGACTCATCGTGTACAGAAAACGCAGGGACTACATCCGAGTATCAGGGGGCGAAGACTACAAACTACTTTCTCGAAGACCTTACACGGAACTCAGGAGCCTCAACGGAGCATCGAACCCGCGACAGCGATGAACCGACTACCTCTAGCTACCGAACGCTTAACGTGAGTGGTAACTGGCTTCGGAACGACCGTTATTTTTTGGTCCAAGAAATTATTTCTGACAAGCTCGGCTGATTTTGATGTAATCTAAAATATTTATTTCAAAAGAAACACAGTTAAAAAAAGATTTTTTTCAGATTTAAAACACACCCTGTAAAAGCTGATAAGTAACTATTTAAGCCAAAAATAAAATCTAGGTAGCAAAAAAATTTACCAATTAATGAACTTCTAATTCGATTAACTGGCATGATATTAGAAAGAAAGAAATAGCTTGCCATTATACAGCAAATATACATAAATATTTATTGGTCTGTAGGTATGTTAAAAAATTCCTTAGCTCAATGTGAATAAATACAAAAAATTGTAGTTAAGCAATGTACTATCAAAATATTTTTCTAAGAAAGATAAGTAAATCAGTTTCATTGATAACTACTGTAAAATGTATTTAAGTGTAAACACTAGCTTGGCCAAAGCCTCTGTTATTAATTATTAATGAAATATACATACACTAGATAAAATATTTCCACCTAGAAAAATAATTAGACAAAAATCGAATCTAACTGACTTACAGCCAGTTTTTTCAAGGCTAAAGTACCAGCAAAACTAATAGATAAAATCGTGAAAAAACGAATTTGACCGTTGCTTTTACTTTATGATATTACTTTGGCTTTTACTTTTGATGAAGACTGGCTGTTACACGTGACTACTTCTGCTCATTATTCAAAGAAAAAAAAACAATTGACAATTTATTTCAAATCTGTTGACTTGTTAGGGCCAATTTTTCAATCAACATAAAACTATTATTTGAAAAATATATTCGTCGTTTGTATAGAAAATATGTCAAATCGTCACCGTCAGATAGAAGTCAAATGATGATTGAAAAATTGTTCTTCAAACCCTAAGAAAAACTAATCTACTTATAAAAGGCGTTTGTAAAATACCAGTTCTGCAGTGCTGTGAATTTATGGTTAGCGGTTTTAGAACGTGACGGCTGCGTGGCGTTTGCGTTAAAAGGTCTTAGCACTCAACTCAGAATCGGATCATAATAATATCGACCTATTGCTTTAAGGCAAGACTACAATGAGCGTTGTATTAAAAGTTTTTCATACAAATAATACAGAAACTCGAGTTTGTAAACAGTGGGAATCTCTTTCTGAGTTGATGCGTGTGCTATGACGAGAAAAATGGGCAAAGACAATGTAGGTTTCCCGCTCTTTTTGAAGGCAAAAGCCATGTATTTGCTATACACTAACCCGCATAACCTGGACTTGTAAATATAAAAATACAAATATTATTATAATTGTATTCGTTTAGTTTTAGCTCTTATTCAAAAATAGTGAAGTTATATGTCGATGTATTAGCATGCAATTTTGTTGGCGTTTTTTTTTTCTCATTTTCTAAAAACGCCCGCAGAATACAGTAAGTCGCAATTATTTGTAACTATAAAATTAGGCTACTGGCCTTATTTTTTAAATATTTTGCGACTTGCTTAACTAGGTATATCACATGTATATCCTAATTAATGAATTAATGTTAGACGCTCAATTCTTTCTCTTATAAAGCAATACAAGTATACTTTTGTCTTTATTACAACGTTTTAAAATCGCATTCTTGCCGTATTTTATTTTTTTATTTATATCCCGGTCTCTGGCGAATAGTTTTTCTTTTTCAGTTCATTTACCTGTATAATTAATAATTCTAATAATGAAAACAAATCCGTTTTTGTGTCATCATGAAAATTATTCTTGCATGTTCTCTACAAGTTTAGTACTACTAACGCCATCTAGTTTAAAATCGTTGAACTAATTCAACTTGACAGACACAAACTACTCTTGATATCTTTTCATGCGATTTCAGCGTGAAACCTTTTTGGATTAGTTCCTACACCTGACCCAGAGATTCAGGATTTATTATACCTACTTTTTTAACCCTGAACAAAGTCGATAGTCAATATTTTTATAACTATAGGTATTAAATGAGTATTATTAGTTATATTAGCCTAGCTTTAGTTTGTAAGTAGACAATTTTTATTTCCTTCTCGTATGTACAGTTTTTCATTCATGTACATGTTTTTATGCATTTATATTTTGGCGGGAATGCGATTTTAAAGCTGGCTTCAAGTAGAGACAATGTGATGTGTTTTTTAATGTCTATAAGTTATTTTTTGTTTGGTTTCATTGTATCATAGAATCAGATTCATTATTCTAGAAGGTTTGTTATAGAAAAATAAGTTAATTTTAAAAGAAACGATAATCCAAACATTTTAGAATTATAACTTTAGTAGTGCAGTTTGCAATGTTATTAAAAATGTTTTATATTTTAATCAGTTTACATTAATTTATGGAAATAAACATCATGGGTGCTGGACACCATAATTTAAGTAAATCTTCATTAATTTTAGATTTATAATAAATCATGACATAAAAATCCATTTTATAGGTTATTATTATTTTGTGAAAGATAGTCAATATTTTTTGCATCATTTTAACAAAATGTTACTCATGTATTTGTGATTGTTAGTTTATTTTATTTATTTGTGTAATCTCAATGCTAAAATTGCTTAAATAAATATTGTTTTAGATTTTTTGAATGTTACAACGATACCTATTTCTCATTTATGAGAGTTCACTGAAGAAAAACTTAGTAGTGGTTACTTTACAATTGTGATTTTTGACAACCATTATTTCTGAAAATAAAAAAAGAATTTTGAAATAACTGACATGAATTACTAAAAAACTAAATTCCAACATAGAAGCTGCTTGTGATACTTTTTGTAAATAAAATGACATTTCATTAGGCGATTATTTTGTTCCTAGGAGTTTTTAATAGTTATTATTAATAAATAAAAGTTGGTATTCGCTCAGTGTAGTACACTACTTACTCTGTAGGTATCTAACATGGATCGTGATGTCAATTTGTAATAGTAATTAGAATGAATTTGACAAATAAATAAGATTTATAATTTATTTGGCTTGTTTTTATTCAATTTTACCCTTAACTAAACATGAACAATCTTTATAGGTACTTATGACTTTTTATTGAAAAGTTAAATCAATACAAACACAAAAATAACAATGACTTATTCAATTGAGAAATTATTTTAAGGAGAAGTTTATTCTTTAATATATATATTTGTGCAAAAAATGCAATAAGATTGTTTACCTTTGCTCAAGTGCTCATTCAGATGGAGTATAAAGACAAAGACTTAATCGTAGGTGTCGCTACTGCCATCGTTAAAAAGTTCTTAGTTTTAATAACAGATGTCGCTTTTTTATAAATTGTTTTGCTACTGTAATCCTGAAAACCTATGACAGAATAGAATTAAAGAAAACAACAAATACGTGTGTGTGTTATGTTTATATATCTACAAAAATAAATAATAATAATAGTTTATAGTAGATATTCTATACTTTAACTATTTTAAGATATATTAAAGTAAATTGTAAACTTACAACCTATACTTAAAAGTTAAGCAATCATTCGTACAAGCTCTTTATCATCATTCTTATTCTCTTCTCTAAACTTTCCATTATTAAAGAAATATTCGATCTCCTGCAAAGTCCTATCTTTAGTTTCAGGTAGCATAAAGTATAGGAAAATCAACGATATTGCCATAACCACTCCAAAAATAGTAAAAGTCCCATAAACTTTGAATGTTGCCAGCAATAAAGGTGTAGTTTTCAGTGTTGCTATACTCATTATGGATATTAATACACCAGCCATTGTAGTTCCTGCTCCTCTGTGTTCTAAAGGAAATATTTCTCCAATAAGAGCCAAAGGTATCGGAGCACATGCAAAATTAACTATAGCTAAGTACAACCCAAACAAAGCCAAAGGAATCAATGGGTTACTCGGAATTAAATTTCGAGACGCTAAAAATAGGTAGCCACATGCTGCTTTCAAGATAACTAAAGATATAAAACCGGTAGAAAATAACAAAGTTCGTCGCTTAAATATTCGTATTAAATACGAGGAAAATGTAGCACTTACAGCGACTAACAGATCTAAAGCTAAAGTATAGTAAAATGAGCTAGTGTTGCCAGAAATTTCTGATATAATTTGGACAGCATAGGCGGGAAAAATATGGCGGCCAGTTGTCTCCAGTAAAATGGCGGCAAAGATATAATTCACAACTGGCAACACGAAGTCTCTTTTACCGAATTTCCTGAAGAAATTCATTGTGTTTTCGTAAACTGTGAAGTGGTCAGTGGTAATACGTTCCTTTTGCGCGTTAATCATATCATTAAGCTCCCTAGTGGAATGTTCATTTTTCCCTCTCAGTCTATAGAAGACTTCTCTAGTCCTATCAAATCGTTTCTTTGATACCAGCCACGCTGGACTCTCGGGCCACGTACAAACCATACCAAAAGCTAGCAAGAATGGCAGTAAAGTCAACCCAGCGACCGTTCTCCAATGAAAATGGTGGCCGAGAAGATGTACGGTGGTACTGCCCATGTATAGAGCAGCTGTCTTTAGATTGAGGAACATCCCTCTATTTGCAGGACTAGAATATTCTCCTATGACTATAGCTCCTAGAATTGAAGTGGATCCAGCTGTGATGCCTTGCAGTACCCTTGCGGCTACCAAGCAGGAGACGTTTGTGGCGAAATACATGAGGACGAGACCCAGAGCACCTGGGATGATGTCTAGAATGAAAGCCACTCTTCTTCCGAAGCGGTCCATGTAGTAGGAGGATGCGAGGAAACCAGGTATCCAGGCCAGGCCGAAGGAAGCAGCTGAAAATAAGAGAGCTTGATAAGGAATCACCTTTTGTAATGTAGATAGGTAGGTATTATGTCTTCATTAGGCTGGAGTTATTTTTTAAGTGGGTTATAGTCCCAGTGTGAGTGTTAAAATTTTACTAACTAAACCCCGCCTTTGTTCTTTCTAGAGTCCTTTCTATGGATATATTATGGAGTTTTGACTTTGTTTTTTGTAATACTCCAAGATTTAACTATTTAGACCCATTAGACCCATTCCTGTCTACCTATAATATTCCAAGCTTCATTTGCGTTTAGGTAGTTTCCAAGTTCTCAAGCTCTAAAACTCTACATATAGGTACGGTCAGCCAATTTACCTAAATATGTGTCTTGTAAATAATGATTTTAAAAAAAATGACAAACAAACCTATCCAAGAAGACTGTTCCAAGCTGGCTCTGATGGGAGATTCTGGATCCTGCAGCGCCGGCAGCAGGCACGTGGTGAAACCCAGGAACATCCCCACCTCCAGCATGGTGAGGAGGACTCCTGAGGCTATCCATGTCTGCAAGGAGGAGACACTTGAAGAACTTTTGGGTCTTCCTAAACGATTCTTTCACCGTAGTTTTATTCTCGTCGAGAGAACTAAACCCCGCATCCTGATAAAACTAGCCTTTATCCATCTTACTCTACCTACTTTAATATTATAAACGCAAAATTGATTGATTTTGATGAAACTTGGCATTAACATAGCCTATCCAAATAGCAGTCCACTTTTTATCACGGCGTGGGAAGTAGTTATTTCAGGAAACAGGTAAAACTGCTGACAGAAGCTAGTTTAAAGATAAGGCTGGCTGTCACTTGTAAAGAATGGCTCCAAAAACCGAAGGTCACGTTGCAGAAACAATTCATAAAGTTCTGAAGTAACCATTAAAAGACTTTAAAGTTCTGAACTGTCGTTATAATGACGGTTATCATTTTTGGAAATTGATCGCGAAAAGCTTCGTCAAAATCTTTCTCTTAAGTTTGATAACGATTTTTGCATAGTCACGGGAGTATTTTGTTCTACATAAAGAAATTCTTCTTCTTTCGAGAAGAAGAATTTTATTGATAAATGGGCTATCTTGCACTGATTGTATTTTCAAATTTGACCCACGGTCTGGTATTGTTTTTAGTATTTCATTGAATATTGCGCGCTTAGTTTAGTAGTTAGTATAGAAAAAAAATGTTCTTACCTGTCTTAAAAATGTGTTTGCCATCCTTTCACATAATTTATTACTATCAATTTTATAATTATTGGTCTTTGTGTTTATTGAATTATATACAATATTGATTATTTAAGTAGGTATTGCATAATTATTAAAAAAATGTACTATTAAATTTTTTGCAAAATATTTTTTTCCCTTAAGCCCTAATTGTAATTTTTTGAACTGTTATTTAAATTTTTCACATCTAAAGTAAAATTTTATAATATTAATTATTTTAAAAAACGTCAATACATACTAGGAAACAACTATATGGTTTGGTGTCTGAGTTAGGAATAGTACGAGTTCAATCCAGATGGTATTTGTTTTAGATAAATATATATAATAAATGTTTGTGATATTATCTCTATGCTGATAAAATTAATATTATCAGGGACATGGCGTGATAACCGAGTCTAGTAAATATGGTCCTTCGCTGTCCTAACATATCAGGAAATCTGTTAAACAAATAATTTAGCTTATCTTCATCTGTCAATCCTATTTATCCGACAGCCAAAGCAATGTGTTCCAAGTTATACTTATTCTAAGGTCAATCACCGAAAATATAAAGGTCTTTACCATACTTTTTTTTTAACGGCGCCAAAAATCATCAAATGACCCCTCCCGCTGTGGGTTAGCAGCGGTGAGGGAGTGTCAGACTCTTACTGACTAAAAACCGTTGTGTTCCGTCGTAGGCCTTTTATGTACCAGGGCCGCGGTAACTTTCGAACAATCCCGCATCCCCGACACGCCAGTTTTACCATGCCTCAAGGTAAGACCAGTAATTTTCTGGCTTCTTCTTCTGTCCGTCTTTTCCCGTAAAGATACTCAAAGATCGGGGTGTTATGCCACAGAATGGACCATTTTAAAGGATGGATGGAAAAACGGATCAAGTCTGTCACACAACCAACTTGTCTTGTGTCATTTCAATATAACCGCGATAAAATCCGTCAAAGATTTTTTTTAAATGTTTAATGTTCGCGAAAGTGTCAGAAATTAACTTCATGTCATACATTATATTCTTGGAATATAAGTTTATCGTAATTGTGGTTCAACCCTAGTTCTTAATTAGTAAGATTGCACTTATAAAATAATTATGATACTAAAGCATTGTACATTTAAATGTATAACTTTAATAATAACCACGATAACAACGTAAATGATAAGATAGAAGATCAATTAAAGTGAGGTTATCTGTAACCTATAACAGTTATGAAGGAAACTAATAGACAGAGGTAAATAGCTCTTAAGAATACGAGAGAAAACATTTACTACCAATCAAGCGTTTGTGATACTGAAAATATGCTCTTGAAAATAATAAAAAACACTTATAACCCACTTCAAAAAAAAGGTCTTCTTTCCCAAATTCCACAGACTTTAACCCTATTTAAAATCCTTGAATTTTAAACCTATTTATCCGCTACTATCATCTAAAATTTTGCAGAATTCTTATAAGACAAGACCTGACAAAGAAAATATACCTGAGCTTGATTTAATTGGTCGAGCTGTGGAGGATCACTTGACCTACTGCCCTACCCCTTTGTGCGATAGCTATATACTACCGAGTTTAGAAAGGGAAGGTTCTAGTAAAGTGTCTGGATTACTTTCTTGATAGGTGATCGTATTGTTTAGATTTCATATAACGGAAAGTATTTCCAGATTAGTTCCAGCTGTTTTAGGCGTTTCCATCCACGTTTCGAAGGAACTATTTCCTGTACTTGGATAAAAAGTGGCGTATGTACTTTTACCAGCATGACAGACGAGACATATTACCTCAATTTTTGTGACTGCATTCCTTTTTCAGGCATCACCTTTTATGTAATGGTTTACAAACTACCTTACATACTCCACGTTCGTTTAGCTATAAGTAAGAAATTAAACCTGCTTAATAACTATATAATATATGCCACCAAAATGAATGTGAAAGGATGGAGAGGTAGAGGTAGACCGAGGATAAGATGGATTGATTGCCTGAAAGAGGACATGAAGCAGAAGGGAGTGGATGTAAGTATGACGTCTGACAGAGAGGATTGGAAGAAAAAGATATGTTGCGCCGACCCCAAATGACTTGGGAACAGGACAGGAAGGTGATAATGATGCCACCAAACTTTTGCTATAGCAAATTTATATATTAATTGCACAAAATAAGTCCTATTTGACAATAAAAATCGTCTCATCAACTGTGGAACATGGTAGTATGAGTTTCACCATCAAGAAGGTATAACGTTTCACTCCTGAAGCCTCCTTTATAACATTAAGCTGAAATAAATGGCGGATACACTCCCAGATAAGAACGTGATGGTTTTTAATTAAATTTTTATGAAAAACCTTTTTTCAGGGACTTGAAAACTTGGCAGTATCGCGACGATCTATTGATCCGTCGATGCGTTGAAATGTTTTACTCGATTGCTGGAAGGCAGTTATGCATTTAAATAGTTTGTTTTCGAGTTAATTCACACGGGCCACATTTGATGTTACCTATAACTATGTGTGAAATCCTACAAAAATTATAAATGTAAAAGTTTGTGAGAATGTATGGATGAATGTTTATTATTCTTTCACGCAAAAATGGCTGGACCGATAAACCGATTTGCTTAAATTTGGTATGAACATAGATAGGTTTAGGTATAACTGCCTCATTAGTCAATCTGTCGATAAATGTGTGTAGGTATCTGAAATGCTATACGTACAAATAAATATAATACATTTTCTTCTGAAGCCAGAAAATCGAACAACTTTTCATACACGGGAATGAGACTTCTCCATTATTTCGTCTACTGTCTGTAAAAACCATCTTTAAATGAAGAACTAACAGGTAAGTACCTACTTCAACTAAAGCTAAAATGAAAATTACAGCCAAAGCCAGCAGGCGAAGCTAGTCAAAACTAATCCCGCTCCAATTTAAGCGTTTCCCGCGGCGTCACTCGCCATACATCCACACTTGTATAATCGACACACGCACACATTGACATGAGTGTGTATGTGCACACACATAGATGTGTATTTCCTTAGGGCGTGGATGGTTGCACTGTGGTGGTTTAAACTGGGATTAGTATGACTTTTTTATCAATATGTTACAAAAAATATTCAAATAACAAGAGTTACCTGGTACAACGGTCAGAAACACGATGAACTTCCACCCATCCAGGGCTTATTTATGATCGTGCAGCTCTAGTAACAGCCGTTAGTAAAGCCTTCTCAGATAGGAGATCATAACTTAAATTTAGAAAAATAATATTAAATAACTTTTCCAGTAATTTTTTCATCCTCTTAGACTCTAGAAATATCTAACTTTTATGTGCATCATTGTCCATTATTGTTTCTATGTTATTACTTATGTGCACAATTACGTATCATGGAATGCAATTAATACTTAAATCGTGAATATTATATCGCTTGAACTTTATGTGACAAAGGAAAAATCACTTTCAGTTTTGTTTTCAGTAGGTGCTCTCTGAAACATTTTCAAGGTTAGCATCACCGTAAACCAACGTTTAAATAATAACAATGCAAGCCACCGTTTACGTAGATTTGATTATGTTGGTATGAACGCAGTTAGCACAAAGTGTGACGTCATCTTAGCCGTTTGGTGACGTCACCTTGCCTTGGTGATATATGTAGAAAAATATTTTACTTGTTTGTATGGTTTATATGAGCTTTGATGTATAGGTAGGAATAGAGTCGTGGAAAACTGTTCTGGTCAATATCCTTATAACACGTAAGTTTTGTTTCAAAATTAAAAAGTTAATTTTAAGCACACTGCTCGTGAAAAGTGTCTATAACTATATCATATAAAGATAACAAAAAAACGTAGGTTACAAAAGTTTTTTGAAAATCTTATCAAGAAATATACCATTTATTTAAACGCGTATGTTTCAGTCTATCTTTCAATAATTTAAACAACTACGTTGAACACTGAACAGACTTAATAGAACTTCAAGATAATTAAGTAGGTGCCTAAATTTTGCCAAATATATGCTATGTTTTAGCTATGTTTTGCCAAATAACGCTTACTTTACAATTTATTGATGTTGTCTCATTATAATGTAAAAACGTTAAATCTGCAAAATTTTTGTAGCAATGAACATCCTACTAATATTATAAATGCAAAAGTCCATTTGTTTGCTACGCTTTCACTCAAAAACTGCTTCACCAATCATCATGAAACTTTGTACACATATTCTTGGTGGTACTAGAAATAATAAAGGATATATAAGAACATTGGATAACTTTTTATCAACACACCACGCGGGCGGAAACTAGTGAAATAACATTTTTCATTAAAACGGTTGTAATGAGACTTAAGAGTAAACTTCTTACTTATATTTTTTTCTTCCTAGTGCAATGACTCTTTCTTTCACTTCAGAAATTCCCATTATTAAGTACTTTCATCTGACAGTTAGGTTATCAGCAGATTTACAGCATTTTCATTAAAAGAATCACGTACTCACCATTCATATCGTTTATTGTGACACCCGGCGTCGCTTGCATATTTACAGGCTAAGACATTCTTATGGTTCGTGAGGTTATTAGATTTGGACTTGAAAATGGCTGCGATATGAACTGGACAAACTCTTATAATAAAGCTAAATGTTGTTGTTTTTTGTAGGATAGTTGTGGTAACATTTTAATATTAATTTATGGCTTCGGCGCATAAAACAATTGTTAGGATAAAACTACTGTTTTTAACACAGGGAGTTCAAAAAAAAGAATCAATGTTTGACCCGTACGTAGGTATGTTTATGCGCGATTATCTCATGTTGGTCTGAACCGATTTTGATTTGGTTTTCACCACAGTATTTTTCAGACTTAGGAGAAGGTTTAGGTATATTTTTGAAGTGAATGAGTCACGCGTACCTACTTATATGTTTGGTTTTTCAACGCGCGACAAAAATCCGCTAGTGCAGGTAAGCGTAGATTCTTTCCCATCCTGCCAGTCATCATGGAAACCCTAATATAATTAATAGGTAGAAATAAACTCTCCGGTAAGTTTTATGTCCTATCCATCCAATTTCAAAGTAAGATGACGTCATAAACCATACACATGTCGCCTGGGTTTGTCCTTGTAAATCAAGATGGAAGCTATCGATGAGGGTTCGTCTGAATAATTGAATCGTCTGGCCTTCTCTGAAAGTTACCCTTTAGTCTTCATGTAGGTATATGTGTAATAATAGTGGGGTTTAATAATCATTGATTTGGGGGAAAGGTGATTGATAGTTTTGTTGTAAAATGTGTCTTTGTGTCATTCTGAATCAATAAATGCTAACGTAATTCTGTCTGTTTAAGTAATTCTGTCTATATGTGAGTCCTTGCACGACTAAGTTCTAGACTGAATTTGAAAGAATTAAGATCATGATATTTCTGCCTCATGCTCCTTTCCTTACCCCTTCATCACATACTTACACATTATAGTAGAATTACGTATACTTGTAAGATGGAAGATTTCTTTAAGTCCGGTTATATTGGTTTTTCAGTTGAAAACTACAAAGCAGCACAAACTGCACCTTTAGAGCCAAAGAAAACCTTAGAGTCATAATTTATCTTGATCCCTGATGTATTGTAAATACTTCAAAAACAAAACAAAAACTTTATCAACAATAACTGTAAAAACTTTTCCACATTGTACACAACTCCAAATTCACAAAATAATAACTCCTTACAAATTCAAAACCTCTAGCATGTTGACAGAAACCTCTTGAAAAATATGAAAGCAAATCTATGTTGGTACGAAAGTCGTAACGTACATGCGTCTTGCCAACACCCCACCCCCCGACACCCCTGTAATTGATTTCACCCCCCTCTAGGAATGCGACCCATCGTATGTAATGGGGTGATTCAAAAACTCATCTTATACTTGGTTTAGGGATGTTCGTAGTTTGGTTTAGTCGATTCTTGGTGTGAGAATCGAGTAAGTTTAGTGGATTCGCCCTTTTTAGTATTGTAGATTATGTGTTGTTACGTCGCTTAGAATATTATCGATTTTTTTAATTCCCGAATTGTATCTAGAGGACATAAGTATTTACACAGAGGACAGTAATCAACTTACCTTAATCGGTCAAAGTTCAATAGATTTTTAACCTTATCACAATAGTTTAAAGTTAATGTTCTGTTTAGGGTTGATCGAGTAGGTTGATCTGCGGGGGTCTACCAGAAATATTGTTTTGAGCAAAGGGTGAGAAATAGCTTAAATCTTATCGTAAAACCTTTTATAAGTAGCGAAAAAGTTAGTAGAGCTACCAAATTAACCAGACTAAATTTGTAAAGTTTATTCGATTAGTCGATTCTACCACAACGATATAACAACTCAGTAACGGTCCCATCCCTAGCACTTACATTACGCGTTTAGTAATATAATTTCATTTGTAGCAACACCGAGGTGCGGCTCTATTGTAGAGCTGTTCACTTTTATTGCCAGCGTGTTATACTACCAAGTTATTGAGTAGATCTATCAGATTATATGGCTTGAACTGCCTCTTTGGTCTAGCTGTCTCAAGCGAGCCTGGAAGTTGGTGATTGATACACCCGTGCATCGGAGAGCACGTTAATGTCGGTTCTGCGCCTGATCTCTCTCAGGTCGTGTCGGATTGCCGTCCCATCGGGCTATGAAAGTGAAGGAATAGTGAGTGCACCTGTGTCTGCGGAAATGCTTGTGCACTATAACGGTACTACAACTGTAACGTCTTGCTCAGTTGGCTAATTTCCTAATATGAGGATAGTCTCCTTGGCCGATAATCGGCTAGGAGGATACCATAGTATCAAGTTATCTAGACTATGTGTATCAAAATTCATTGAAATAAGTTGCGTAGTTTGATCGTTACAGCGACTGACAGACGGAGAGCAGTTACTTTCGTATTTAGTATATTATAAGGACATACATATTATGTAAGGACAATAAGAATACTCAGGTATATTGACAGGAATCAAGAGTATAGCTGTCTATTTTCTTAATATTGTTGTCAGATAAATCTAATTGTGATCGATAGTTCTGTATTTATTTTTGAATTTTTGTGCTCCAAAGCTGCAAGTGTCGTAAGATTAGGAATTTACAAAAATACCTGACGTATTTTATCGATCACGTAATATGTAGAGCTATCATTTCTTATCAGATACGGGGGAAAGATGTCTAGTCTATATTATCTATAATAGATATTAATAAACAATGATCATCATCATGATTAAGCTTTTTAGTGTCCTACGGCACACAGATCTATTTTCATACAGAGTATGTGGTCCTTATAGCAGTAAGTAGACGAGCATATAGAAGTAGTAACTCCTATGTATGCTCCTCTACTTCTTCCCTTATACATATGTACATATACTCGCCCTATATACTTTTTTTTACTCCTGTATATACTCCCTCATGTGCTCCCCGTATCATTATGTACTCAAAGATGTACTCCCTTATGTCATCTGCCGAGCCTTTTCCTAACTATGTTGGGCTCGGCGTCCAGTCTAACCGGATCCAGCTAAGTACCAGTGTTTTACATGGAGTGACTGCCTATGTGTCCTCCTCAAGCCAGTTATCCGGGCAACCTAATACCCCTTGGTAACACTTACTGGCTTCTGACTACCCGTAACTATTGCCAAAGATGTTCAAAATGACAGCCGGGACCCATCAGTTTATCATTATAATACCAGACGTATTTTATCGATCATGTAATTGAGCTTCTTATCGGATATAGTAAGGAAAGATGTCTAGTCTGTTATCTATATATAATAGATAGAAATAAACAATGATCATCATCATCATTAAGCTTTTT
Source organism: Helicoverpa armigera (assembly GCF_030705265.1). NCBI lineage: Eukaryota > Metazoa > Arthropoda > Insecta > Lepidoptera > Noctuidae > Helicoverpa > Helicoverpa armigera. Next base: position 1,410,308 of record NC_087145.1, on the reverse strand, counting down.
AGCGTCCCACTATACACAGGCCTATTTTCCTTTCTTATACATATCGACGGTAAAAAGGCAAAAGGGGTCAAGCGCCACATTTTGCGATTTTAACTTTTTTATTGACCCCAACTCCACTATTTTTTCTCTTTCGAATGGTCGTAGTATCGTTTTCCTAGCATGAAAAAAAGTCGCTTGTACCAAAGAATTATTTGTACTGAAGTGCCAAATCGATACTTACCAAAAGTGCTCAAGCGACTCCAACTTTACGTTTTTGTATCGCCTTGTCATTTGGCATAATTTTAAAAACAATATTAGAAGTAAATATGTCGTTTGTATCCATTTTTCTTTTATTTGTTTAATAACTATAACGTCGCTTACACCAATAGTAAAAATTGTCAACTAAATATAAATTGGCGCTTGGCCCCTTTCTTAAATAATTTTATTTTCATTACGTTGCATTTGATCCACTCCGCACGCACGAAAGCGCCCTTGCAAATGGGTATAGGTACGTGAAAGCAAGTTCACGCGTGTTTGAAACGCGATCGCAGTTTTTAACACAGATTAAAATTTGATATAAAACATGTCTGCAACTCCCGAAAACGTGAAATTGCGAAGTGTTTTAGGCCGAAAAAGACTTGCTAGTACCAAGAAGGTTAGGTATTTGATTATAATGATAGCAATAGAGGGGTCGAAGAAATTTAAGATGCCGTGATTCCCCTACTATCATCGGTAAATTCAACCTCATTTTATTTATTTTATAAAAATAAATTTAACGTTTCTTAGGATAGTTTTTAGGGTTCCGTACCCAAAGGGTAAAACGGGACCCTAATGTTTTCGCTCCTCTGTCCGTCCGTCCGTCCGTCTGTCACCAGGCTGTATCTCATGAGCTGTGATAGTTAGAGAGTTGAAATTTTCACAGATGATGTATTTCTGTTGCCGCTATAACAACAAATACTGAAAACTAGAATCAAATAAATATTTTGGGGGGCTTCTATTCAAAAAAACGTGATTTTTTAAGAATTGGTAATAGGTAGTAGGTACGCGTTTCATAGGTACATGTTGGATAATTTTATTACGAGAGCAACTTGAAAATGTGTATATTGAGATATCTTAACGATATTGGTGTCAAATAAAAGGCTAGACCTTTTTGTTGACACCAATTTTTGTATAAAACCATTTTATCCGTTTTTGAATCATGTAAATCGGTTCACGCGTTTAGGAAATCATTAAAAATTAGCAAAAATGTAAACAATCATAATTTTTACCAAGTTATTGTGGTTTATTTACTGAAATAATGTGATAACATGCTGTTGTATGTACTATCAGTTAGGTAACTGTTGTTTTTTGTATCTCAGTTTTGTTCCTTGTATTGTTTTAATTTAATACATAATCCATATAAAATAATACTGTTAATTAAGATATTTTAACTTAAGCCAAAATCTGACTTAGTTCTATGATCTGTTGTGCCAAATAAAATAAAATACTTTACTACTTTATACACATGGAGCTTAGGCCAAAATCTAAATATTCCAACATTCAATATTGGTGCTTGACCCCCTCGCAAATGCGATAAACCTGGTAAAAACCTGGGGTCAAGCGACATCTATCTTTGAAACCATTGATCTCAGGCTTATTTTGATGTAAAATTATTAAAGAACATTGTATTTAAGTAAACTTTTCTGAAGATTGTGATGTGATTCAATAAAGCAATAAAGAGATATTATTTTTTTTAACTTTCTTTTTACTCTCCTGAACAATTTGATCTGTGGTGCTTGACCCCTTTTGCCTTTTACCCGTCGATATGTATACTCGAACATCTACATACTCCCCTTATGTACTCCCTTATAAACTCCCTTTATGCTTCCGCTGTCATTATATACTTCTCAATGTACTCCCCATTTGTTAATCCTCACGTTCTCCCCTTATGTCATCCGCCGAGCCTTCCTATGTTGGGGTTGGCTTCCAGTCTAACCGGATCCAGCTGAGTACCAGTGATTTAAATGGAGCAACTGCCTATATGTCCTCCTCAAGTCAGTTACCCGGACAACTCGATACCCCTTGGTAAGACTTACTGGCATCTACGGGTGTATCGATTGCCAAAGATGTTCAAAATTACAGCCGGAACCCATCAGTGTATCATTATAATACCAGACGTATTTTATCGATCACATAATAGTGCTATCAATTCCTATCAGATACGGATTAAAGATGTCTAGTCTATAATAGATATAAATAAGCAATACTCATCATCATGATTAAGCTTTTTACTGTCCTACTGCAGACAGGTCTATTTTTGTACAGAGTATGTAAGTAATGTACTTACTTAGGTACTACCCCTTTGGGCTTGCCTTCTTTTGCCCTTGTACTACATATTGTAGGTACTTGCCCTGTAGACTTCCCTATTTATTCCCCTTATGTACCTACTACCCTATAAACTCCCTTTTGTGGTCCCTGTCTTCATTTCATTGTGTTATGTACTACCTTATGTATTCCCCGATGTACTCCTTATTTACTCCTCAAGGTATTGGGTTACCTGGGTACCCAGCTACAACCGATTAGACTGGAAGCCGACCCAAGACAGTTGGGAAACGGCTAGGCAGATGATTCATCCAAATTCTTCCATACGTAAGAAACTAAAAATCTCTCGTTCTTTACATAATATAATATTTTAAAATAATTACAAGGAAGAAGTGAACACTTGTAATTAATTAGAGCGTGGTGTAAGGAATTCGGTTGAACAAACAAACAGAATGATGCGTTCAACTAATTACATTAGCACATGAGCCTCGCTTTCGTTACAGGCAAATTGTTACAGTAGTTTAACTTCGCTTGTATGTAAAGTTGAAGAGATTATATTTTTTTTTATTGCATGTTAAGGTATGTTAAAGTACAACGCAACGGCTTCTTTAACCGCAAATGCATTTATAGCCTTTTAAATAAGAAGATTTTACAACATTTCCTTGAAGGTTTGAATTTGGAGGTCTTACCTAAATAATGTCTTCCACACAGGACTTAATATTGATGATATCAAAATGTTCCAATCTAGACTCAGACATGTGATCTCCTGGACTCTGGTTTCGTGACCAAAACGTAACAAGAAATACGCAATATTAGTTAAAAGTTATGTACTATCACAATTTTTATAACATTTAATTATTTATTACCTAAATTAAAGTATGATGTATGCAAGTAGATTAAACCAATATTAAATTCGAGTAACTTCTACCCTTTCTTTATATCTATAACTGCATTACAACACTATACCAACATCAGCAGCCGGTCGGTGTAAGCGTAGACTGTGACGTCACGCTGCGCCCGCGCACGCGACGCGCACACGTGTGCCACATGTGTGATGTGTAAACAGTTGCACAGGGGTCGGGCACACGATGGTTCAATTTGGTCAATTATTTAAATAAATTCTTGAAGAACAGGTACGTTTTAGAAGCGGCTTGCCCAACGCACGTGCAGTGACTGCATGCGATAGGCAATTGCAGTCGGCAGCTCGTTCCCGAAACGCACCTTAAGAACACATAGCAAAAAGGTTTTAAAGGACAAAAAGGTATTGGATTTACAATTTTGAAAATAATTGTAGATCCAATTTCCTTTTTGGTGATCTGATACCGGCCGGAAAACTGATTGTTTTAATGTGTGCATCTTTCATCTCCTTACGGACTTATGAGCTCGAGATACTTGATATCTTTAAGGAATATAACTCTTCCTTTCAATCTGATTGTTGAATCACATCAAAATTAGTCAACAGATCTCAATGAAAATTAGTTCAGAGAAAATTGTTTGAACTAGCATCAACCTGAGAAAGAATATTGGGCCACTTTTTATCAGCATGCGGGAAGTAGGTAGTTCCCTTGGGACGCATGTGGAACCGCAAGTAACAACTAGTTAGAATTCATGAAGAAGTTAATATAAAATGTTGAGCACTCCTATCGCCGCCTGCCGGTAAGATAACATAAACAAAGCTAGTGATTGTGATATGTGAGTACCTACACATTCTGTCTGTTAGATTAGAGGTAGGTGCTTCAGGAGCTACTACAGGAGTCAGACTATCTAGCTACCTTAATATGTTAATTATATAGGGCCAGGCCCGCCGCTAGCTGTTTGTTCGCCCGCGTGCAAAACCGATTATGCCGCCCTACGACTACATATTATACTGGGTTTTGTCAACAAATATATAAGGGGTCCAGGGGCCCGGACCCACCTGCCCATTCATATCCATTTTACTTGTCCAACAGAAGAAAATATGTACATGCACCGCTCTGATTGCAGAAAACGCACTTCCTTTTGGATACATAAATATTGCAGTAGGTACATAACATATATTACACATAACTTTTTATTTACTTGAAATGCTCAAGAACAGATTATGGGTAACTTAAACTAACGAACTTAAATTATCTACAGCAATGTTTAATTTCAGTAAAATATGTTATTAATGGTTTTTGGTGGGTTTCCCGTTGAAAAAGTCAACGCATGAGACATATTTCATATGTAAGTAAGCGCGAGCGAAGCGAGCGCGAAATTTATTTAGTCTAAGGACACAAAGCGAATAAAAACCACTGTAAATTAACAAAGCAAAGTCAAAAAGTAAGATATGCACAGAAATGAAGTGCAAATGTACATGAAGCCTCTAACGTACAAAACTGACTATGACGTTGTCTCTTTCTAACATGATTTCGCTCATTTGCTTAGGCGCCGCACAGTAGATCGACGCCATACAAGCGTTGGGACATAGGATATTTAAATATCCAAATGTCAATTTTTGAAAAACGAGTTATGCCATCGTATTTGTCTTCTTATTAGCTGTTAAAAATGTTACTAGCATTTTCTGATTGGACTCTTACATCGAGAGCTATAGCGCAAAATGTGATTTAAATGTATGGGAAGTGACTTAAAAACTGATGTATCTCGAGATTCCCTTCGCCTTTCGACTTGATTTTTTTATATGGTAATAAGACATATATTTGGCACATTTTCTTCAAACAAACATGGTGCGATAAATGTGCCCGTTTTAAGATACAAGTATAGACCGATTTTTGCAATATCATCTACATATTTATTTATAAGTTTCACATATTTTATCTCTGAATCTCACTTCAGTGGTGACTCACTGATATGGTCAGGCCATAACTCATTGGTGCACCGATAATATAATCTCTGGAAATAATTATATACTACTAATGAGATAATTTGTTAATTTTGGTAATTTGTTATTACCTAAATTTTAATGAGGTGATTAGCTATTTTTGAAAAATTAGCTAATTACTTATAAAAGACCTTTTATTGTTTACAATAAGAACTCGAATCGATTTTAACATACCTACCCTCATTAGTGCCAATTTTGGAAACCATATAAATAGGTGCATTACTTGAAGAGCATTAGTTGTAATTTCATCCTCATCCGAGTGTTGTCATTATGTCTTTTCACGGTTTCGGTACTTACCTCGACCTTTACATTTCTCTACGTGAAGGTGGTGATATTCGGGACTATAATCAATTATTTACGTCTCTGAAAACCAATAGTGATTTTCAGTTAAGAGACGCAGTTGAAAAAGAACTTAAAGAATGGTGTCGTAGATTTTGTTATCGGATCTATGCTAAATGGATGAAATCTTCAAGAAATCAAGAAGCATTTATGCGGAAGTATTCCTCCTGGTTGCAAGCAGATATCAAATGGCCAGAAAATTGGAAAGAGAATGTTATTATACCCGAAGAAGAAATAGACGAGGCATCTGAAGAACCAACAGCGACAACATCCACAAATGTTGTGATGAATCCGGAATGTCGGGTTTCCGACGCATCTACATCTACTTCGATAGAAAGCCGCAAACCTTTTGAAGAATTATCGAACAAACAAAAAAGAAGACGCATAGAATCGAGTTGCAGCTCCTATAGCACGGAAGAAATCGTCTTCTCTGCTCAAACGAGCCTCAAATCATCTGGAAAAAAAGATGTGGCTGAAATCCTGCAGTACCTTTTAGAAAATCCAGAGCAAGTCTCTAAAGTAAAGCAGTTTATTCAATTTGGAGAAATGAAAGAAATATCATCCCAAAAAGCTTTGGCATTATATGTCACTTTAAGACTATCAAAGTTTCGATACATAACACTAAGAAATTTCAGTGAAAAGGAAGAAATTTGTAAATACCCTAGTTATTATAAACTTCAAGAAGAGAAGAAAAAGTGCTACCCTGACAACAGTGCTGTAACAATAACAGAAACTTCTGTTAAGATTAAACTTCAAGCTCTGTTAGATTTAACTGAAAATAGACTTATTCAGTGTTTGGACATAAGTCTTGACAAAGATGAACTCCTGCTAATAAGCAAATGGGGGTTTGATGGAGCCTCAAATCAAAGTGTACATCAACAAAAGTCGGATTGTTCAAATCAAGAACTACAAAGCGTGTTCATGGCGAGTCTTGTGCCATTGAAGCTCACAACTCAAGATGGATGTATTATTTGGCAAAACCAACGGCCTTCATCAACGTCTTTCTGCCGACCCATTATGTGGAAGTTCATGAAAGAAACGGAGTTTAATGTTAAAAACGAAATGACTAATATAGAAACAGAAATAGAAAGTTTAAATCCAACGAAATGTGAAAATGCAACTATCAAGCATAAATTGCTCTTGACAATGATAGATGGAAAAGTGGCATCCTATATCTCTGGCACTTCTACAGCAGTTTGCGATTTGTGTAAGGCGCGTCCGAAGGAAATGAACAATATAGAATTGGTTCAGAAAAAACCAGTGGACGAAGATATGTATAAATATGGATTAAGCAGTCTTCATGCATGGATCCGTGCCATGGAATGTTTGCTTCATATAGCATATAGATTAGACATTAAATCTTGGCAATCAAGAGGAGACGATGCCAAAAAATATGTAGATGATATTGCAAAAATCGGTCTATACTTGTATCTTAAAACGGGCACATTTATCGCACCATGTTTGTTTGAAGAAAATGTTCCAAATATATGTCTTATTACCATATAAAAAAATCAAGTCGAAAGGCGAAGGGAATCTCGAGATACATCAGTTTTTAAGTCACTTCCCATACATTTAAATCACATTTTGCGCTATAGCTCTCGATGTAAGAGTCCAATCAGAAAATGCTAGTAACATTTTTAACAGCTAATAAGAAGACAAATACGATGGCATAACTCGTTTTTCAAAAATTGACATTTGGATATTTAAATATCCTATGTCCCAACGCTTGTATGGCGTCGATCTACTGTGCGCCGTCTACATCTCCGCCCTGGCGGACAACAGGCGGACAACGGTAGTTTTGTACGTTAGAGCAGGGAATTTCGCTATTGTTTCGCCGCCCAACAACTCACAACTCACAGCGAAACTATGGCGGTTTCGCCCTTTGGGTTTCGCAGCGGAGGTGTGCTACAGGCATAAAAGTAGTTATATGTGATAAAAAATTGAAGCGTAAAGTATTTTTGAGTTTTGGGACATAAAAGTAGTGTTTCTTCGAGAATTTCTCAAATTTAACGCCGAATTAAACACAAATTCGCCTTGGCCGCCCCTGAGCCCGCGGCGCCCGGGTTATTCGCACACGCTGCACCATAGGTTAAGATGGCCCTGATGCTATTCATTCATTTGGATACAGTTCTTGTAAGTTGCAATCTTTGATGAAATTTAAAACAAAAATAGGAGTAACATTCTGATCAAGGATTGGTTGGGGGCGCCTGCGGCGCCCCTTATGTCCGGCGCCCTGGGCCGTCGCCCAACCGCGCCCTACCCTAAAACCGCTACTGACTGCGATATCTGACATGGAGGCGCCTGCGCAGTTAGCGCGAATTTTTTTGGGGATGCAAAGGATGAACCCGTCAAAATTGATGGGGGACGACCAAAGCGAGGGCGGTTTTTCTGAAATTTTATTGCTAATCTACTCATCTATTTTTAGTAAAAATATTTTTATTACGTAATTATGGTTTAATTTTGCCGTATGGGTTAATTTTGCCGCCCCCTAAATAGTGTCGCCTAGGGCATTTGCCCCCCTGCTCTCTCTCCCCACGCTACGCCAATTGTTGATCTTAAATCGTTTGTAATAATTATTAATTTTGAAAATGATCAACAGATGTAACTGAAACCGGCAGTGTAAGTAATATTCTTAGCGCTATTGCTGTGTTCGGAAATATTGAAATCAAATAAGTGGTAAAAAGATATTGTTTTTTTTTAATATAACGTGATAAGTCGCTCGATTTGCCGCCCCCTAGGACGTGCCGCCCGCGTGCGGTGCACGCGCTGCACGCCCGCTTACGGCGGGCCTGTATAGGGCTGAAAGTATGAAGAGAAAATTGTTTTTAAAAAATAGTTCCCGCCCCTTATTCTCGCATGTGTAGATCAAGTGCAAGAACCTGCCTTATGAATCCCTGCTATCGTTAAAATTGCACGAAAATCCATGCAGTGGTTTTTTAAATTTTTCGGGAGGTTCTCACGACTTTCTTATATGTTGATCTTACCCTCGTTCTCAGGGAATTAACCACCTACTTCCCGCACCCGGATAAAAATGATGTAAGTATATTTACTTTTTTTTCAAGCATAGGACTATCTGGTAACAAAATTTCTTTTAAATCGATTGAGTAGTTTCGACATTGACGCGCAACAAATAGACAAAGTTACGTTCGCACTTATAATATTAAGTACGAATGTTATGACAATAAAAAACTAATAAAACAAACCGCAACAAATAAACACAGTAGTAACAGCAATAAACAATTTCAATATGGCGCAAATGACAGCAAGAAATAATACTAGCGACAAAGAGGCGGCTTTACAAAGAGCTAATTATTATACAACATATAAAACCGTGGAGAACAAAATGATTTGCAGAGATGTCATAACGCAAAATCCCCGCAAGTCATTAGCGCGCCGAAATGCAGGTGTTCGGGGCTCGAGGGACGTTACTAGCTCTTACACGCCTTCTGTAGAACCCGATAATTATTTTCAAAATAAAATCACCAATTAATCAAGACTAATCTTTGACAGGTTTTGATTTTGACAAGGAACCCTAACGTCTCGTTACTACTTGACCTACAAGAAGGCGCCTGACCTAGCTTCCTTATTCCTTATCTCCGCTATCCTTTCTTCCTCCATGCTCTGCTCTAATACGTCTTTGAGCCCGACCATTTTTTGTAATACCATAAATCGTTGACAGAATCTCAAAGAATCCAAACGCCTCGTTAGTTCACTCGTAACTGGCTCGTTGACAAATGTCTCTCAGAATCCGAACACCTCGACAGTTACAGTTACGTTAGTGATCGTTTTGATTACGCCTTGAGTCGGTACGTTGCTTGACCTACAAGAAGGCGCCTGACCTACCTTTCTGGCATCTCTGCTGTCTTCATTCCTCCGTGTATAAAACTAACTAGTATCGTTATGTCTGTATTGTACAGTATATAGTACACTGTATAGTGTACTCTATGGTGCACAGATTACACTGCAAGGCCGTTTTAATCACAGTTCTAGGGATTACGAGTCTATTGTTCTGTTAGGATGACAACATACGAAGAGGAAAAATTGTGCCGAATTGAGAACATCTTCGTTTTTGAAAGTTGGGTTAAGGCGATGCTCATTTCTTCTTCTGAAAATATGTACGTCATTTTCGGAAATAAAAAAGGTAATACTAGCATAGCACATATAGCGGGTTCAGCTATGTACCGTTGGAACTATATATAGTGTACTGTACACGGATAAAATAGAGAAGCCTATAGTTTTCCTCAATAAATGGACTGTATAGTACTGGAAGTACTTTTTCAGACTTAAATCAGACTAGGAGATTCTGAGATAGCGTGTACAAGCAAACAAACTACTTTTCTGCTTACAATATAAAAAATATTATACGTAGTAGGTATTCAGTATGATACAGGTACAGATGGATATTTTCATTATCTTTTGAATTTTCCATAAACGTTGCTAATCCATAGTGTATTTTGCAATGTTCAGTGTGGGCGAGGCCTTATCACAAACATCAAAGCGGTTTAAATACTACACAGGTTTGTACGGACATATTGATAGGATAATTACGGATAATTTACTAACACAATTGATGTTATACATCTCAAGATAATTCAAAGTATATTTGTGGGAACTCCCACTATAACAATCTGTACATGATTTTAAAGAAACCTTTTATACCTAGTGAAAGCGTAACAGACAGACAGACAGAGATATCTACTTTTGCATTTATAATATTAGTAGGGTTTGCGCTGACCAACGAGCAGGCATGCGTCTAAAGAGATGAGCTGCAGGATTGTTCGCGCGAGTTACCGCACCCTTGTACATAAAACACTTAAGAAGAAACATGGTGGGTTTAAGTCAGTAAGAGTCTGATACTCCCTCAAGCTGTGCGAACAGTCATTTGATTTCACATAAAGAAACCCGGGTAACTTGATTGAGGAGGTCAGATAGACAGTCGCTCCATGTAGAACACTGGTACTCAGCTGCATCCAGTTAGACTGGAAGCCGACCCCAACATAGTTGAGAAACGGCTAGACAGACGATGATTATAAACTGTCAAGCATACGTGCCTTATTTTTAAATACACAATTAGCCAGTTCGAACCAGATTAGGTGTCTATAAACCACCATGGTTTGACCTCCATAATAAATGAATGAAGTCTATCTTTACCATAGGTATAGAATAGTAGGTAGATAGATTGGCAATTGAAGGATTTTAGTGAAACCAAAAATTAAATACAATATTTATCGTGACATATTTTCTCAACTTTCAAATCGGTATTTATCGTGTTTCTTTAACATTATTTTTTTTATACCACGGGTTTTGTTTTTACAAGCATTCGATAAATACAGGGCTGCTGTTACGGGTCTCTAGATTCATTTTTGGGCTCATACCACATAATACAAAGTTACCTAAGTATATCTTTTCAACAATGACCGTGTTTCGGAGGGCACGCTGTGTGTAGGTCCTAGCTGTCGTCGAACATTTTCTACAGTCGTTACGGGAAGTCAAAAGCTATTCTAAACTCGTTTGAAGAGGTCAGATAGGCAGTAGCTCCTTATAAAACACTGGTTCTCAGCTGCATGTTATTAGACCCGAAGCCGACCTCAACATAGTTGGGAAAAAAAAGGCTCGGGAGATGATGATGACATACGGGGCCGTTACATGTCTCTAACTAGTGACCCTTTTTTGGCTCATACCCTAACTGTCACGCAGTGGGATTCTAAATCTATGTGTGCCATACCACTATGGTCTGACCTCCATATCAAATGAATGAAGTCTATTCTTACTACACCGTTGATTAGCCACTGTCCATTCATGAGGCGTCTAATAGCCTCATGGTGATAAAACACATATTACAACAGATCTTTAGCAAAACAATGGTCTGTTTGTGTGTGTGTGTGTCGGCCATTTTATATGAATATGCAACGAACAGATTAGTGGATGGTCGGCATGTAAGGTGTTAATTTGTTAGAGATTTTTTTTTCTTGTTTTTATTTTGTAATGAGATTTTAATGGTTTTGTTGAAAGGTAAGTTAGCTTGATTGCAGATTAATATTTTTTCATTATTAATTGACTCAATGTAGCAGCTACTATAAGTCAGTTTCAGCTGCTAACGGTCATGGGTATATATTTTAACACATTTGCTGTTGGTTCCTATTGTGACAAGACATTATTTATTTTTGGAAATAAATGTTGATTACCGTCTTTTTGTGATTTGTCCATTGCGAGACAAAAGATTTCATTAAAACTTTACCTCACTCGCTATTGACGATTATTGAGTCATGATTATTGATATACATGTTCTACGAATTGGTAATTTCAGACTTTTTGAAGTTTATCTCATCTTCCTTAGGAACATAATTACTCCTGAAAAACACAAAGATACACATTTCTATGTTATGAAATATTAAGTACCCATTTAATTGCAAATAACAACATTAAATCAGTTTTTAATACAAATAAAAAACAAAAGCCGACAGGATACGAGTTCCACTTATCCTGCAGTCGGTACGCTACAACAATGCATCTGCTTACCACCTGTTGTAGAAACGATTAGTCACCCAGCCCACTGACCGCACTGGGGTACGCAGATCTCAACCTTATTCCATTCTATATTTTCTATACTAATCACTATATAGTATAAAACAAACTCGCTTTTTCTGTCCCTATGTCCCTTTGTATGCTTAAATTTTTAAAACTACGCAATCGATTTTCATGTGGTTTATATGTATTCTTAGAGGTCAGATCAGAAGTGGTACTTGAAAATGAATAACACACGTCTATAAACATTTAACCTGGTAAGGTTTATTTCTTACAAAGGATTTAGCAGAAGCCAACTTTGAATAGCAAATACAATATTGATAATTAATTATAAGATCACGATGTGACATCTTCAACGCCCGTCATCGTTCTATCCGTCATAATTTCTTCTTCTATACCAGCCCGGTCAGGCCAGGTTGGTAGCAAGGAGGATTCATATCTAACACGGCCGTTCCTGACCCTGCGGCGTCCTCGCCAGCAGTATTATTCGCCTCTTCAGCATCAGGTCAACTCCCCATAAGCTAGTCACCGACATGTTGCTCATGATCTGAAACATGTTAAGCAAGGTATAAGTAATTTACTCGTAGTAGTCGTTTTTGTGTATAAGTCTGAAGCATGTAATATGTTGAGAAAAGGAAGGGTAACAAAAAAAAGGTTTCCATATTTACTTCTACTTGTATGTAAATCATACTATGGGCGCAAGTGTGCACTCAAGCGCCCACAGGCAAAGGCATATTGAAAGGTGTTATGGTAGTAACCAGCTTCAGACTAAACACGAATAAAAAAAAGTGCATCGTGAATGACAGAATCCGGACTTCCATCACTCGCCATACACCGCCAGGTGACAGAGGCTCCAGTTTGCATGTCATTTTACGCATTCATAGCATAGGCACGCATTTAAGCTCTAGGTTGCTTACTATGACAACGTGAAACAGAGACACATACCGTCGTATGTTCTCCCAGTGGTCTAAACAATAGTCCCACTCAGAAACAGAGACCCATGCCGTCGCATGTTCTCGATGACAGAGGCTCCCAGTTTGCTTGTCATTACACACGCTCATAGCATAGGCACGCGTTTAAGCTATAGGTAGCATACTATGAAGACGTGGAACAGAGACCCATACCGTCGTATGTTCTCTCAGCGGCCTCCAAAGTAACACCGCCACGGTATAAAGAGAGCTCTCAAAGTGGTCTAGACAACTAGCACCACCAGTATAGAAAACCAAAGAGCCGTAATCTCGTACGGTATAGTAGGGTATTTCAAGGTCAAAATCAAAGAAAAGTCCATTTTTAAGTTAAAATAACAGTCAAGGTCAAAATCAGTCATTGAAAGTAGGCCAATTAGATTAACACTTTTCACATCAATATTCATGCATCCTTCAATTAGATTAACACTTTTCACATCAATATTCATACATCCTTTCACGGCACGCACACATAGACTCATGTACATTCGAACGTCTTCAAAGTCCTTATCTTTGTCAAATTGTCTCGCAGCTATCAAAGAAAGCTGAGGAGGTGTCCACTTCCATCGCCACAGCGGACGTAGTGGCGTTCTAATAAACTTTTGTAAGAGGCACCAAGACACAAACAGCCAGCAACATTGGCACACTGCAACGCAGGCAGCAGTTCTCAAGTTGTTCGGGAATATGTATACCTCGGGCAGACATTGCAGTTAGGTAGAAACAACTTTGAGGACGAGGTGAATAAGAGAATTCAGTTGGGTTGGGCTGCATTTGGGAAGCTACGTCGAGTCCTAACATCGTCGATCCCACAGTGCCTAAAGACAAAAGTCTTCAATCAGTGCGTCCTACCTGTCATGACTTACGGAGCCGAAACGTGGACACTGTCGGTACGGCTGGTCCACAAGTTTAAAGTCGCTCAGCGAGCTATGGAAAGGGCTATGCTCGGCATTACTCTGAGGGATCGCATCAGAAATGAGGTAATCCGTCAGAGAACCAAGGTCATCGACATAGCCCACCGAATCAGCAAGCTGAAGTGGCAGTGGGCTGGCCATATTAGCCGAAGAACCGATAAGCGTTGGGGTAAACGCGTTCTAGAATGGAGACCACGCATCGGCAAACGTAGTGTAGGACGTCCTCAGGCACGGTGGAGTGATGACTTGCGCAAGGCGGCTGGCAGGAGCTGGATGCGAGCAGCCGCAAATCGATCTCAGTGGCGTGCACTTGGAGAGGCCTATGTCCAGCAGTGGACTGCTATAGGCTGATGATGAACGCAGGCAGCAACATTGGCACGCTCCGATACAGGCAGCAACATTAGCACGCCGCAGCACAGCCAGCAGCACTGGGACGTTGTTATCAGCAGCACTGGTACGTTGCTATCAGCAGCACTGGTACTCTGCTATCAGCAGCTGCATTGGCACAAAAATATTGCTCACTGCAACGCAGCCTCGTGTGCCTCTCTCCTCCTCATTACACGTCTTCGTGTACAATTCTGTGAACAAACATTCAAGCACAGTATACATTTCGCTCGGCCACTGCTGACCATTCATTTGAAGGATCTAAGTTTTGAAAGAAATAAATCCATGACTAAATTATAACTTTGACACACAAAATCAAAATAGTGATAAAGTCAATCTCCGAAATATCATCATTACTAATCACGTGCCAACAAAGCTCATAATACAACAGACATTACGTTATGGTTACGTTTAGCTCATGCTACTTCTTTTTTTTACAGTACAATACTTTTAAGCAAACATAAGTCATCAACGGTTGAAATTGACACGTATGCAGTGTTAATCATCTTTTATAAATGGCAAAGGTCACGATGGTGATTCAATTGACGTTGCCATCTTACGACACCATGACGACCACAAACAAGGAACTAGCCAGCAATATTGGGCCGCGCTGTGGGCCGCGCCAACGATCCCACTTCTGATCTTAGAGGTCAGATCAGAAGTGGTACTTGAAAATGAATAACACACGTCTATAAACATTTAACCTGGTAAGGTTTATTTCTTACAAAGGATTTAGCAGAAGCCAACTTTGAATAGCAAATACAATATTGATAATTAATTATAAGATCACGATGTGACATCTTCAACGCCCGTCATCGTTCTATCCGTCATAATTTCTTCTTCTATACCAGCCCGGTCAGGCCAGGTTGGTAGCAAGGAGGATTCATATCTAACAGTATAATAAAATAAACATTTAATACTCGGGAAATACTGTTATCCCGTGCGGAGCCGGAGCGGGTCGCTAGTATATAGAGGAAAGATCTGATTGCTTATTTGTTTAAATAAAGTAAGCTCCGGGAGAATTGAACTGATTTGAAGAATTCTTTCACTGTTGGAAATCTACACTCTTTCCGAGTAAAACGAATGAAACATAATAAGAGTAAAGAGTAAATTAGATTATTTGCTTTCTTTTTGTTTTAGTTGCGATTAGTCACCCTGCCCACTGACCGCACTGGGGTAGGCAGATCTCAACCTTATTCTACTATATTTTCTATATTTATAAATCCAGAGGAAAGATCTGATTGCTTGTTTGTTTGAATCTAATAGGCTAATCGAATAGGTTTGTTTGATTTGATGGAAGTACTGCATGTCGATTCTATAAAATATCACAACTCACTTCGACATCACTCTCACTTCGACTTCGATCTAAAGGTAGAATTCCGTGGACGCGACAATAGTCAACCTATGAAACTGTATGGCACCGTTGCCGAGGCCCGTGACAGTCGCGCGCGGCCGACGAATTTCGTAAGCTGCTCGCGGCATTGTCAACAATTTAATTCTGGTTTTACTAAAATTCTATAGATGTTATTAAGCGCTAGACCATGTTGAGAAGCGTACGGCCGCGAGCGGCTCACGAAATTCGTCGTCCGCGCGCGACTGTCGCGGCCCTCGGCAGCGGTGCCATACATTTTCATAGGTTGACTTTTGTCGCGCGCGGCTGCGACAATCGCGACCCACGGAATTCTACCTTAAAGTTTCGTGATTGACATTGTCAAACTACACTAGCGCTACACTATCGAGCGTGTTGACAAGTTGAACTAAATTAAAGTCGAGATTTTGACAGATCTGCCAAAATCTGTCTATCTATAGGGGAGGTAGAGGAGAGATGGGCAGTTGGGAGACATGATCAAATCAGAATAAAAGGGGGGTCCTTTTATTCTGATTTGATCATAGTTTTTGGGTAGTTTACGTTACCGACTGGTAACGGTGTTCATCCATAGACTATCTGTCATTTCTGTGAGTTGTCAAGAACAAACACTCGTAAAAGTACTTAAATATTTTGTTGCGGTTTCGGATCGTTATAAAGAGAAAACTAATGAAAGGTATGTGTATTTTCTATTATTAATGATTGATTGTCAAAATCTCCAGTTACGATTATAGTAAGTCGATGCAATCCACACCTACCTATTATACCTCTAGAAGAGGTACTACAGCAATAGTTTATGGGCCCCACGTTTTTATTTTAGTCTAATATGACCGGGACCACCTACGTAGGTTGACAGGTAAGTAACTATTTTTTATTTTCTAGTTTTCAGTGCACATAAGATAAAACGAAAATAAGATTTTTTTATAAACTAAGTCAAAAGTGTCCAATGCTCCCTATGGTAGGGAGGCTTGGACATACCATGTAATGTATAATTTGTAAATTTTTGTTCTTCTTCTTCAGTGAAAATTTGTGAGGTTATAAATCTGCGCTAAAAATCCTTTATAGAATTTTGTTTCAGGTACCGTTGCCAACTTGATCTAGGGACTCCATATTTATCAGCTGTTAATTTTATTTTTTAACCTTTTGATACC
The DNA here is from genome assembly GCF_030705265.1 of Helicoverpa armigera. Lineage (NCBI taxonomy): Eukaryota > Metazoa > Arthropoda > Insecta > Lepidoptera > Noctuidae > Helicoverpa > Helicoverpa armigera. The sequence continues at coordinate 1,393,527 of NC_087145.1, read as the reverse complement.
TCTTGTATTGCTCGTTATATTAAATCTTTAGGAATTTCCCGTCGCAAACCATTCTTTTTAACCCCCGACGCAAAAACGACGGGGTGTTATAAGTTTGACGTGTCTGTGTGTGTGTGTGTATATGTGGCATCGTAGCTCCCAAACGGATGATCCAATTGTAATGCGGTTTTTTTTTGTTTAAAAGGAATGTCATTCGGGAGTGTTCTTAGCTATGTTTGGTGGAAATCGGTTCAGGTCTTCAAGGTCATCAGCTCGTTTGTTAGGTGTGATAGGAATGTTACACGCTCAGTTTACTTGCAAGCATATGTGGGATCTAAAATTTGAAATACTAATGTCTTCTGGAACCACTGAGCTGGTCTGCTGTTAGGACACGAAGATAGGAGACGTAACCCTGAACTGCCTTTTAGCAAACCCATCGAGTTTGGGCTCGTTTAATTTGTCTTGACTAGTTTTCTTCATGTTTCTAATTGACGAGAACCTAATGCTGGAAATGGGATGTGGCGGATGAAACCCTAGAATGATATATAACCCTGGATCAACAAAGGTCCATCTTTATTGTTTCTCAATCTGTGCAATTCACCCAGAGCCAGTTTGTCATGAGGATTGTTAAACAGCTTCCTTTGGCTGAGATCGCATATTATAGCGAACCCATCATAAAAAGAAGGAAAAATTAAGGAGCTCCTTTAAAAAACCATGAAATAAAATAAAATTATAAATTTAAAAACCCCGACCCAAAAAGTACGCAATTATTATGACAAAATGTTATAAACGATAAACCCTATAAAAAGCAAAAAGTAACTTTAAACACTACGTAAGTACCAACTAAAGCATGTCAGACTAAACAAAATTTTGACGTGTCGACGGTTTTATTTAAACCGTTTAAATATCTCGTAATGTTGAAACTGATTGTAATTTTTAGGATAGCTCTTTGATTTTATCTAGCCAAACATAAGAAATGGCAATAGAAGTTGATTATCTGTAAAATCTGATTTTTTATGCAATAAATGTGAAAAAGTGCCCATCCCTCCCCTACCTCCCCTAAAGTATGAAATGACATTACGAATCGAAGTGAAATGCGAGTTGTTGATCGAATTTTATAGAATCGCAGGACTGAACCGATTTGAAAAATTATTTCAGTGTTATATATCTAGCTCATTTATCGAGGAAGGCTACAGGCTACTTTTTATCCGGGATCGTGCAGAAACCGCTGGCAGAGAGAAAGATTTGATCGCTTGTTTGTTTAAATAAAGTGAGCTGCGGAACTCCTAAACCAATTTGAAAAATTCTTCGATGGAGCAATTTTTTGTTAGGAATAACAACTATCACTGCCATAATAAAATATTTTCTATAAAATAGCTAAAAATAGTACCTAATTGATGTTATGTGCTATGTTCGTTTATGAACGTACCCGATGCGATGCGTCTGACGAGGATTGTCACGTACGATATCCGTCAAAAAAAAATTGCAACTACTCATTTTATGTAAGTATGTATTGTACCTCCAAACATATGACCAACGCTACATTTTCTCTAAAATAAATCACGTCCCTGCTACCCCTACCCATTAAACCCAAACGCAATACCTTTAATCCATCGACCTTAATTCCAGAAATCTTAATTCCAAATTGGACGCATAATTTGCTTACCAACCACGGAGTAAGGAAATATGAGCAGAGATGCCATAATGCAGGTCAGGCGCCTTCTCGTAGGTCAAATCGTATGACCTGAAGTTCAGTCATATAAATCAGTCACATATATCAGTCATATATAAGTCATATCAGATCAGTGCATATAATCTTTTCCTTCTACTCTCAATCCATCCTAAGGTTGTCTGGAAGAGATCGCTCTTATCCTGACTAGATTTAAGATCAAAAATGTAAAATTGCAAAATTGCTGTAGGTACCTAATAAAGTATCATAACTGATAAATATATCTATCTATCAGTTATGAGTGAACTAACGAGACATTTGGGTTCTTTGAGACATCTGTCAATGATTTTTGGTGTTACATAAAATGGTCGGGTCCAAATAAGGCGTATAAGGGCGAGGACAGTAACGTTCTTCGTCCCCGTATTTTGGGGCGCTATTTTGTTAGGAGATTTTCCGTTATGACTGTATTTGGGATGGCACGTTAGACTGTAGGTCCCGGCTGGCATTGAATATCCTTGACAGTCGTTACGGGTAGTCAGAAGCCAGTAAGTCTGACATCAGTCTGACCAAGGGGTATTGGGTTGCCCGGGTGACTGGGTTGAGGAGGTCAGATAGGCAGTAGCTTCTTGCAAAGCACTGGTACTTAGCTGAATCCGGTTAGACTGGAAGCCGACCCCAACATAGTTGGGAAAAAGGCTCGGAGGATGATGATGATTTTCCGTTATGGCAACTCCGCTAGTCATTTTGTTCTCCATGTTACCTACCTACTGGAATAAAGCTCTGGAAAAATTATTTCACCCATTTCTAGTAGAATCGTAACTTTTGTCAGCTTGCAAACGCGTTAAACTGCAAAACTGGGTGGAATAGACGATGAATAATTCATATTATAACTAATAATAGAAATGGTTGGATTGTCTGTGTGTTTGTTAAGACTGTCTGGATTTTAGGAGGAAGTTATATTTAATAGAAGTAAACTAGACTAGCTTCCACCTGCGGTATCACCCGTATACTATAGGAACTGCTTTGCGCATCCGTATAAAAAGTAATGATCTATTTAGCCATTTAACCGCAGTTCCACCCGCGTCCTGTGGGAACTACTGCCCGTACCCCAATTAAAATATAGCTTATGTTACTCGGGAACAGTGCAGCTTACCAACAGTGAAAGAATTTTTCAAATAATTTAAGTCGTTTTGTAGCTTTTAGGGTAGAAATAAGCAAACAAAAAATGTGTTCTCTTTATTATATAAGTACCTGTAGATTGAGGGAATCATTCAAATCGGTCTACTATTTCCTGAGATTAGCTGCACCAAACAAACATACCTACAGAAGATTTATGACCGTCGACATTTGCCAGTTGCATGAATCCTTTATACAATAGTGTCCGGTTCCTCACTAACAATGATGTTCCTATCATAATCTACGTCGGATATCCTCTTTCCTCTTCGTTGTATCATTGGAGGTCAAGATCTTGAGATGTTTTCTGGTTTTAAGTATAGCCATTCGTACGTTTTGTGAGAATAACTCTACGTTCGCGTGTTTTACCGCCTAAAACTAAGGTAATGCTTGTTGGTGGGCTGAAATTAGGAAAACCAGATGCAATCACCTCGTAACAATACAAAAAATATCAGTAAGTATTTTGCAAGAAACACCCTAAAATTGAAAGATGAAAATATCTCAAAATGAGTACCTAATTCTGTAATTTCTACTTAAATATTTATGTTTGTAATTTGAACTACCCCTATTCCAAATGTTTTGTGCTGTTGTTAGTTTTTGAGAAAAAATACTAAGTATCTAAAATAGACTGACAGTAAATGTTAGCTGCACAAAAACGGTAACACTGTACTTATAATTCTGTTTTAATACTTTATAAATGATGTCATATTTATAACCAAAGGACAATGGTCTAATATCATAATCAAATTGAAATCACGAAAAAACCCTGGATATAAACTACTGTGACAAGCATGACGTCACAAAGATGGCGTCGGTCCGTAACTCGCCGCCATTTGCATTTCATCAGCTGTTTTAAATATTAATCGTTCGTACTTTATGATGGTCTTTCTCTTTATGGATTTATCTATGGCTGGTTGATGTTGAAGTTTTTATTTAACACTAGCTGACCCCGCGAACTTCGTATCGTTTAAACCTTCCCTGCACCTTTACAAACCTTTTAAAACCAAAATAAGCTATGTCGGTCCAGTCAATGTCGAGTTTTAGTGAGACTAACGAACAGCAATTCATTTTTATATATAAGAAGATTATTAATCTGTGTTTTCTGTGTCTGTATCCGTGAAAAACGTCTTTGGAAGAAATAGCTACAGTCCTCGTCACATAACTTTACTTCTTTGAAGATGTGTAATAGTTACAGCGTTTTCACACCAGTGGATTTTACACATTTTAGCATCAACGTTTGCAGTGTGGAAAAACATAGTAGGCATCCGCTAGTGCGAAAGCGCTCTGATTATCTATAGAAGCTAAGTATAGTAAGTAAATAATGTAAGTTTTGGTTGTAAATTTTTGCTACACAGCAAATGAGGCTTTCGTTAAATAGCTTAGCCGAACTGAAGTTATTAGTGGCTATTAGTGACCGTGCTTTTCTTGGCTCTCTTCCACGAAAACCCCACAGAATAGATTGATGAAACTCTGTAGTAATATAGCCTATTATAGGTATAATCAGAATTACATAGACTACTTCTTATCCGGGTGCAGGAAGTAGTTCCTTCAGGACGTGAATGAAACAGCATACGCGAATGAAGCAGTTAATACATGTCGGCCTGTGTGGGATGTACCTAATTGTATAACATACCAACAGTTGATGACGCCCATTATTTTCATTCATTATTTCATTCTCGTATATAAATAGAATAGAATTAGATTATCTTACGGAAGCCCATACATCAAGCTGTTAATAGATAACATTATATTGTGGTAATCTGATTTTCTCAAAGGCTCGTGTAATAAAAAGTAAAAAGTACTCCTGTAATATTTCATGTGATATCGGAAACGGATACCTACAATTAAATGATCTTATTTTTCTTTTAACTTATTCACAATTCTATATTGCAAAACAGTCTTACCTACGTATTGTGTGTGAATCTGATCGTCTTTAGTGGTTAGCTTAAAACTATTGCATGGATTTTCATGCGGTTCACACCAGTAAATAGATGGATTCATAAGGATACAAAGATCATGCAAATCGGCTTCGAATCTCCAGTAAGGTTTCAACGTGATAGTTTTTGGACATACACATACCTTCTTATTTAGGCATTTTAATTTTCCCTCCAAACTAGTAAACTTCTCCTTAGTTAGAGTCCACTCAAATTTTTAGTCGACCGATAGTTTTGATTGGGCTCATTTATCAATATGGAGTTGGATATAATGGAATCACAGCCGGTATCAGACTCTTCGGTACTGGATTCCCGATAACCTTCAAAATAAATCAGCCACCCATCGGCCTACAGTTTAATCTCCAATTCTCCAATACCTCTATGAAAACTATAATCACCAACAAAACAAAGACTACCCATCTACCCACCCCATCTCCCGAAGACAGCTTGAAAGCAAAAGTTGAGGATATTTAAAAAAACAAGAACGGCCCGATGAATGAGCGACTCAGTGCGTGGCGCGTGCGAGGAAACAGATGTGCGAGTTCGATGAACGGTTTCGGTGCGCGCCGGCGCAGTTTTGGGGCCCCCGATACATAGGGTGTGGTTTTCCAGTAATACGTTTTTGTGTAAGTGGTCAGATTTTTGGTATTTTATACATAAGAGCCGCGTTTAGTCTTACTTGGGGGTAGTCAAAAGTAAGTAATTGTGACAACCAGTCTTACCAAGGGGTATTTTGTTGCCCGGGTAACTGGACTGAGGAGGTCAGATAGGTAGTCGTTCCTTGTAAAACCCTGGTCGGAGCTGCAACAGGTGAAATTGAAGCCAACCCCAAATTAGTTGGGAACAAATTAGGCAGATTATGATAGAGGACTAACGATTTGAACAAGGTGGTGGACAGAAGATGGATGCGGGCTGCCCAAGACCGGGCTGGTTGGTGCTCATTGAGGCTGATATGATGATGAAGAAGAGCCGTTCGAAATGGTCTGTGGATGGATTACTATCTTGTTACACCGTTTTACTTAAATCCTACGTTTTTTGTAGCCATGTTGACGTGAAAGTCTTGGCCTTCATTTGGAAATGTAATACCGCCAACTTCTAGACTCTGGACTGCATTGAGAAAACGTGTAATAAAACTAACTTCCAGACTAAAGGATGGTTTGTGAAAGATTCTAAAACACACTCAGCGTGATCCAGGAATTGAACCCCCGTACACGACAAACACGCTTGCAACCACCGCGAGTCTCCTTTGTTTTACTGAGTATTGCGCAGGAGTTAAGACTACAATAAACTGTAATTACATAATATATTAATTAAACAAGCTGACTGTGACTATTTCTGTCACGATTGCCGTTAATTGGAAGTTGGTAAATACCTGATTGATCTTTATTGGTTTGAGGGAACAATGGCATTTAAAATATTATTGTTTGAAGATAGATAATGTCTTGGAGGCTTGAGTGTTTTCTTTTGTTTCTTTAGACCTTTGAACTTGAATTACAAACGGGATTGATTTGGAAACGTAATATTTTTGAGGAAATTTTAGACTTTAACCATAGCTTTGTAAATGTCTGAAATCTTGGTGATTTCCACATTGAGCAGAAGTGGTGATTAACGCTCAATCCTTCTTTGTGTGAAAGGAGACCTGTGCCCAGCAGTGGGACGATATTATATAGGAAAGTGACAAAGATGTTTAAATAGCTGTTCCCCGTGATTCCCTACTTCTCGCTCCAGCATTATCCCTTCTCAGTCTCTAGACTATCTGTGTACCTCATTTCTCATTAATACCAAGTTTTATCAAAATCTGTTCAGAAGTTTTTACGTAAAAGAGAGTAACATACGTCCAACATACGAATTTACATTGAAAGTTTTTCGTCTATTTTGTTACAAGGAAAACGTCATATTTACAAGTTTGAAACTGCATCAAGTTATGAATAAAGTTCTAAGGGAAGCACTCGAGACTGTCGGGCTCCGACACAAAGAAACAGATGTGCGAGTTCGATGAACGATTTCGGCGCGCGCGCAGTCCACACTTCTTTATTGGGGGCCCGGGATATACAGGATGCTGTAGTTTTGACTGAAGGTTCGTAATTATTTTAGTTGTTACTTGATAGTTTTTGGTCATATTGTTAGTATATTTTTGTATTGACCAATATTGTTTAGTCTGTTGTTTTTTTTGTTGTTGTTGTTTGTTGTTGTTGTAGTAAAGAGAAAACTATGGTTGGTATGAATATTGTTTTAATCCATTACATATTATTGTATAAAGAATACATTTTATATTTTAATGCAACATAATATGTTTGACATAATCAGAGACCTATCATTTTTAAGTGCTATTACAATAGCTACAGTTTTCACCACACTAATAACAAAATTCATCCAAAAATATCGAATTCACAACCCGTAGTGACAGATCGTTAACCTATCTTCGAATTGGTGTGACCCTTTCGCACCGAACCCTTACCTGGACCCTTCTACAATTGGTTCACAGCTTGAGCGTTCATGCAGCAATGTCCTGTTACGAATTATACCGAGTTGAAAGGATTTTTTTTTGAGTTGGAACGTGTGTCTGTTAAAAATAATATCTGTTCAATGATTTCAAATTCTAAATTTTTACCGTCTTACCACAAAAACTTTTAAAAGTCAGTTTATGCCTTGTCTAAAAAAATGACAAATTATGACGTTGACATATGGTTCATTTTGCAGCCAAAATTTTATTAGACAAGTGTAAAACAGGGTTTAAAGTTTTTGTAGTAAGGCCCTTATTGTTTAAAAAAGGTGTGCAAAGAGTTCTATTAACAGGTCTATGTAATGCTTAACGGCTTTTTTCAGCCGATGTGCATTACGAATTTCTTAATTGGACAGTGATTGAAAGAAAGACAAAAATACGTAGTAAATAATAATAATAATTACATACTTTACTTATCTTTAATGATTTTTTCTTAAAATAATCGTTTATTAAACCTGCAGAGAGCTTTTATAGTATGATGCAATGAGTGCTAAATAATTTCTTACTTCTGTGAGGCAATACCTATTACAACTGATTAGTAAACACTTTTATAGGGACCAATTCTAATTCCTTTTATTGTATTAGTTCATTTCCTGTAGGCTCTCATTTCATAATTTTCATTTATAGCGGTTTCGTAAAAGTGGATTGTAGTCTAGCTTTTCTTTTCTTTTAGGATTTGTAATTGCTATATAGGCTTATCTATACTAATCGAATACTATAAAGCTGAAGCGTTTGTTTGTATGTTTGTTTAAATGGGCTAATTTCAAGAATAACTGGACCAATTTAATTATATGTTCAGTATTAGATAGCCCATTTTAAAATACATAATCTTACTCACTTCTTGGTATTTTTTTGGACCCAAAAAGCCAGTATACAGTACATTTTAATTTAGGAATAATTTCAGCACTTACTTAACCTCAACTTAATAACCAAACTTTCACCGTCTTTTTTATCTTCCAAGAAAATAAACAAAAAATCAGTAATCTCTGTAACATGGAAAATTAAACAATTCTTCTCGACTGGCGTCCGAAACTTCAACAAACAGGATTGATCACATTATCTTCTCACGAGAGGCCGAAACCAATAATATATAGGCTAAACCAAACCGTTACAGTGGCCTCTAAATAAATCTGAGGCGGTTAACATTCATCCTGAAGGAAAAAGGGTGCGAATAAAATGTGAGAACGTTAGAAAAACACTTATTTAGCTGGAAGATTTCTTTCAGTAGTAACTGCTATGAAATGTTTAAGAAGCTTTGTCAAGTCGCCAGTTCTTATTTACTTAGATATTTTAAAATAAAGTCGTTCGTCGTATATCTGTATGTATTTTTTGATACAATGAAAAAAATCTGAAAAATTTCATGCGTTTTCTAAAAACTTTGAAAGGATAATAGAGGTAATGATTAGTTTAAGAGATGTAGACAGGTAATTTATAAGCAATTGAAGCCGGAATTGTGAAAAATAAGTCTGCTTCTTATAAAACATCGTCTTAAGAGGACCCGCCTTAAAGCATTTAAACCAACCCCTTGAAATGGATGGAATGAATCTAATGATAAAAAGCTAGCACTAAAGCCGATACTTTTAAAGACCATGTTTTATAGTAATAATTATATAGCATGGCAGCCAAACGTAGTCACTCTACACCTATGAAATCCCAACTTTAAACTCCCTGTAGTAACAAAACCATTCACAGAATTATACAAATTCATTACTCAACAGCGGCAAGAGAGTAATAGAATCTAAAATCACAAGGAACAGATTTGAACACTGTTGTAATTGCCTCGTCTAGTCATTCACAGCTGGCGTGGTGCCAAACTCTCAGATGTTGGGAACTGCTGAGTCCCTCATTAGCACACACAGTGATGGGGAACTGGGAACTGGGAATTTAGCATCTTGGATTTTGTTACAAGGAGATCGGGTTTTGTTCTGAAGTTTGATGGTTTATGAAGCATTGTTATCTCATTGGCTTTACATGGTTACTAGTGTTGGTATATTATTTATTTTTTTAAGTTTAACTTTTTTAAGTTTAAAAAGGTGAAGAAAAACATCCTGAGGAAACCTGGACCATAAAGTCTGAAATCACCAACCCGCATTGAGCAAGCGTGGTGATTAATGCTTAATCCTTCTCCGTGTGAGAGGAGGCCGCAGCCCAGCAATGGGACGATAAAAAGGCTGCAGCAATAACAGTTAACTTTCAGTAGGTGATCTAGGAACTTAAAATGTTCATTACTGATTTTGTTGATTCCCTTAAGACAGTTTCAGCTGTTTGCGTCTAACACTGACTGTATTTAAAACCGAGCTACGGAAAACATCAAAATTACCAAAAAAACACAGAAATGTTCTTAAATTCTTAAAATACAAAGTTTCAAAAAACAACACACTGTATATTTCGGTTTTATTTTTACTTTCTTCATGAAGCTAATTCTTTTGTTCTTTGATGTAGCACCGTGTATACACCACATGGCCTGTACTCAAGGTAAAAATAAAAAACGGTCAAGCGTGAGTTGTACCTGTGGATTTCTTCACAACGTTTTCAATGTCGAACTTTGCGGATTTGCGGATGAATTTTATGTATTTGGTGTGGATGTTAAAATTACATATGTGTGTTAGGACTTGAAAATAAGAAGCTTATCAATATACTTCAGTATTAGGAAATTAATTAAAAATTTGTACAGGCATGGACATATGACCGAATATCATTTCATCATTTTGTATCTAGTGTTTCTTGCTGGTTCTTCTCCATAAGACCCGCTACTTGGAACCGTGACCTAGCCATTGTCTTTTCATAAGAACATGTAATACATATATGAAATAAAAATCGTTGTCTTTGAGATATCAAATTATCCAAGAACACGTAAGTCACGAGTGTTAAGACTCAAAATATGCCATTTACAGCCCCTGGTGTCCCCGTCAAATTAATAGTAACAGGCTTAACAGTTTTCTAAGCTCCTTTTTATTCTCCCTAGCATTAGTCCCATCTTGTGACTTGACACCAATGAATGTTTAAAACACGAAGGAAAACATCTCAAGGAAACCTGGACCATAAAGTCTGAAAGCACCAACCCGCGTTGAGCAAGCGTGATGATCATTATTAACGCTCAATCCTTCTCCTTGTGAGAGGAGGCCGCAGCCCAGCAGTGGGACGATAAAAAGGCTGATGACGATGATGACCTATAATGACGTAAGTAACATCACCAAACAAATAAAACTTAGACGTTCATTGCACCCAAATTAAAATCCGGGCTCTATTCTTAGCTATGAATACCGACTTTTAAAATCTATGACTAATCTCATTTTTCAGTTGTTACTAAGGCCTCCCATGATATGTAGTTTACGAGCAAAAATTCCTAGAAATAACCTCAAGTGTTTAAGAAGCTGAGCCACGATGATAACAGACTGACAGACTGGGAAATAGTTTTAATATTAGGAGCAAACTGTCGACTAAACAATCGACCGACATTTGAATTGATCATCTCCCGAGCCTTTTCCCAATCTATGTTGGGGTCGGCTTCCAGTCTAACTGGATGCAGATTAGTACCAGTGTTTTTCACAAGGACCGACTGCCTATTTGACCTCCTCAACACAGTTACCCGGGCAGCTCAATGTCGTTTGGTAAGACTGGTTGTCAGACTTACTGGCCTCTGACTACCCGTAACGACTGCCAAGGATGTTAAATGACAGCCGATGTGGCTAGGCACTTTTTTTTTAAATAAAATTTTGGTTCCAATCAAAGTTTTCAGTAGGTCTGATACCGGCTACATGCCTGATCGTTGTAATATGTAATGTGCGTTCTAACCATGAATCTTCATACTGATTTCTGAGCTTGAACAAACTATCGGCCGACTAAAAGTTTGCAGTCTGCTGGTACTGTAAATTGTTCGTCAGCTGTCGAATGAGTCAGTGTTTATATTAATGTTGGAATGTGAGATGATGTACATAGTATAATCTAATCACATCACACTAGTATTATAATTATTTATAAATATAAAAGTTTGGATGTCTGGATGTTTGTTACTCTTTCACGTAAAAAATGCTGGATTGATTTTTATGAAACTTGGCTAACACAGCTTTTACATGACAATTAGATATATCTCGGCGGCTGCCCCTTGTGTAAGTGCGGAAAGTCCCTTGAAAAGTGGCTAAAAACACAGACAGTTCTGATCAAGAAACCATTCGTTTTGCTTAGGTTGGTAAGTTATTTTATTTCATAAGCCTAATAAACGTCAAAAGTAACCATCAATAAGCAAAATCAATTATCTTTATAGGAACCATGCAAAAGTACCTATAAACGGATAGAGCAATTATAAATTCTGAACTGTGTGCAATTATAAATTCTCAGTTTTTACATAATTCAAGCACAATTTTAAAATACCTAAACTATTTTTGCCCATTCCAGTATAAGCTCTACAAAGATTCAGAGACTAGAGAGGATGCAAATATCATATCATTTGAATATACAAATGCATAGAGCTGCAACACGCCAGACGAGAGGCTTTATTAAAATAGATCTATCGTGGCTATTTTTCAAGAAATACTAAGTTACTTTGAAAAATAAATGTGGTTCTTGAAGCTAGAGAAATGTGGAGTCTGATTGTAAACTATGTTAGTTGTTTTATTTAAATTTTAGTGATTAAAGATGAAGAAATTAACTAAACCATTGAATGTCATCTGAGTCTTAAAGGTCATGAAAGAGGTATAGTATACCAGTAGTAATTGGGAACTACTTCACGTATCCAGATAAAAAGTCTTCTTAAATAAATGGGCTGGGCAGAAGAAGAAGGTATCTACCTTCTTCTTCCTCCTGCCCTGTTCTCAATTTTATTTGGGGTCGGCGCAACATGTCTTCTACTTCCATTCTTCCCTGTCACTGTCAGACTGGTTATCAAGTGGGCTATCTAACACTGAAAGAATTTTTCAAAACAGATTTAAAAATTCCTACTATAGTAACTATTATCTCCTCAAAATACAGACAAAACTGCGTGAAAACGTTAGTCCGGTATAATTTTCAGGTATTCCCAAAAGCATACCAATATAGATTAAAGATTCAACACCGAACAAATGATTCAAGAAGGAATTTCCATACATTACTGAACGTTTACATAATTTCCAACTTTTATGTGCATATCAAAATTGTATGAATAAAACAAAAATGCTTTTTTTCTTTGTGCTTATTCTAAGACTAACTTTTGGCTTTGATATTGCCTGCTATCTGTCCAATGTATCTACATTGTGATCATCTGATGATGATATCTTTCTCGGCCACGGCGACTGTTCTCAAATTAGGAGTTAGCTAAAGGAGATTAGCCAACTGCGCAGGACATATTATAGTGCACGAGCATTTGCGCAGACACAGGTGTACTCACTATTCCTTAACTGTCACAGCCTGATGGGATGGTAATCCGACATGACCGGAGAGAGATCAGGCGCAGGACCGACCTTTTACGTGCTCTCTGATGCTTGGGTGTATCAATAACCAACTTCCAGGCTGAGGGCTACTTTGCAAAAGTTTAGACTGGGATTAAAATACACCATAAATCACATCATAAACTATACCCAAAACAAATTTTATCCAAATCCATTTAAGAGTTTTAGAGATATGTCCTAAAGTATGAACCAACAAACATACAGGGTTGTTTTAACTTAAAATTTTATTTATATCTTGGCATAGATTCTTAAAATTATGTCAATGTATGTAATAGGGCCTGTAGGCGGGGTGAATGAACCTTGAAGGTGTGTTGGACACCTGCAAAACTATCACGCTGTGTGATCTAAAAAGGGGTGAGGAGAAATAAATCAGTGTCCATTTTTTTTTGTTGGAAGTGGATGTTTTTTGGTATAGATATTAGTGTTATGTTAAAAAGTGAATATGTAAAACATGTTAGTTATAATATCTGATATCATTATACTCTACTAGCTTCTGTCAGCGGTTTCACCCGCACCTCGTAGGAACCACGGCACGAACCCAGATAAAAAGTAGCCTATAGCCTTCCTCGATAAATGGGCTATCTAACACTGAAATAATTTTTCAAATCGGTCTAGTAGTTCTTGAGATTAGCGCGTTCAAGCAAACAAACAAACTCTTCAGCTTTATAATATTGGTATAGATTTACATGGAGTAGTAGCTGAGTACCAGAGTTTTAGATGGAACGCCTGCCTACCTGATCTCCTCAACCCAGCTATCCTGGCAACCCGATACCTACTCCTTAGTAAAAATGATTATCATACTTTCTGGCTTCTGACTACCCGTAGACTGCCTAAGATGTTCAAAATTACACGGTGAAACTCGTCATGACAAGATGGTCTCCCATCCACGGAGCGACTGCGTTAAGTGCTGCTTAACCTTATTATGATTGAACGATCCGCACGGCTGTAACTAATCTTAAAGAACATATGATTCACCTTTATGTTGCTAAAAACAAAAAAGATCGTCCCCTTTTTGTAAGCTCCTAATAAACTGCGTATTATGCAAAACTTCGTTATAAATTACGGTGAAAAACAATAGAATGGCTTGTAAATATACTGGACGGTATATGGGGCAGGAACGTTGATCCGAATAAATACTAACTTCTTATAATATTTTAAACTATATTTTAAGATCTTGTGGCTAAGTCAAAGCCGCGTAGATGAATCAGTCAGTGGTTCTTCCGTGATTTGGAAGGCACGATGAATTGGGGCCCAGCTATCATTTGAATATCTTTGGCAGATGTTTGGTAGTCAAAAGCCATAACGTCTGACAAGCAGTTCCAGGAGTATCGAGTTGCCCAGGTAACTGGGTTGATTATGACATCAGACAGGCAGTCGCTCCTTGTAAAACACTGGTACTCAACTGCATCCCGTTAGACTATTTTACCTTACTCATATTCCTGCCTGATTCCCTTTTTTTTTTTGTTGTCGCTGGGCTAAAAATGCTATTACGCATCCCCTTCCCATCGGGGGACGGGAGAGGGGTATGTGGGACTCCCCGGTAAAGACGTTACTACTGCATTATAAACTTGACGTTTGCTGGTCAGTTGATTTGACTTTGTTTTCGGTGTTGAATAGCTCATTTACTGAGGAAGGCTTTTGGCTACTTTATGTCCGGATGCTGGAAGTAGTCTAGTCGAGTTGGGCATTTTTTTTTAAACTATGTAGGTCTTTCAGAGTTTAGCATTTTCAAGCAAGCAAAGATACAAAAAATCTCTTCAGCTGTAATGCTGGTACAGACTCAATGCACTTGAAACATAGCTCCATAAAAATGCTCTTTATTCTACATCTTTTACAAAACTACCAAATATGCAACATTTTGCCATTCCAAGTTTTAACAAGCGACCCGTACCCGCGTGCAATTCTTAACAATTTCCCCCGTATATTCCGAAATGCAGGGAAACGTCGACTTAGGGTGCCTACCCAACCGTTTACTGATCGGATCACCGCCAAAAATGTCGCGATCTAGCATTTGCGCTGACATTTGAGATTCCAACCTTATTTTTGACATTTTGATGCTATTTACTCAACCTATATAACCTCTATTATAAGTGTATACTATGCCAGTCTCAACTGATTTCTTTTCTAATGGTGCAACTGGGACCAATCGACATTTAAGTTGGTATTTTGACTTTGATAATGGAGCTATAGAGGGCGTTTTGTGCGTTCCAAAGGGTGTTTTGGCATTTTGGATGGGAAATTAATGAGCTTGACGAATGGCAGGTTTAATGGTGACATTATAAAAAGGGTGGACGGTTACAATATGAGTCGTGAGTTTATTAAACGATAAAATATTGTAGACTAGTTTTGCTTGCGGTTTTATCCGCGTCCCGAAGGAAGTACTTCTTGTATCTGGTTTAAAAAGATGTCTTTTCCTAGTTATTCGTATATAAAATGTTAGCAAATTGTCGAGATTTTTTGTAGAGTTTTTACCAAATTGAATGCAAGATAATTTAGTGTATTACTAAAATCGACGCCTCCTACGCATAAGGTCGTAAGGCTAAAAAATCGTTTTTACAGGAGAGCGTTTTTTGTATACGGTGATGATAATTTTTTTTCTGAAAGGTTTTCAACAGAGATTTTTGCATTATGCTGTCAATTAACAATTAAATAATTTATTCCCAGGTGCTGGATAGTACAAAAAATTGTAGTTACCGAAAAAAACCCGTTTTACTTACTTACGACCTTATACTTGATTGAAAAAGGTCGTATCTTCTTGTTACGACTGTATGCGTTCATAAACTTGATTTAAACAACACGAATAACGACGTAAGTTATGAATTACGACTATATACGACGAGCAAACTGTCGAAATCCATTTAAATAACAAGTTTGAGGCTAGAGAAATAAAGTCAAATGGTAAGAAAGAAGCATTAGAAAGTGGAGGAAAAATAGTTACAGCGTATTTCTAATATTCCACATGAACAGTCACTTTATAAAGTGTATTTACCCAGTAGTGGGAATAGCTGTTGAAAAAGGTTATTTACTTAACTCTTAACACGAAATTAAAATATTTTTGAAATCGGTCCCAGGGGCCCCGAGGAAAACCAGTTCAAATGTTCTCCTTACATAGTCACTCTACAAATTCTTGGGCAGCTGCCCAGTAGTGGGAGTGGTCAAAATAGATTCTTTATTTCACTCATATCACGAAATTAAAATATTTTAGATATTGGTCCCGAAGGTCTCCATGAAAACCGGTTGTAATATTCCACATGAACAATCAATTTACAAAGCCTGAGCCCTTTGCCCAGTAAATGGGAGTGGTTAAATAGGATCTTTACTTCACTTTAACACGAAATTCTAATATTTTTAAAATCGCTCCCAGGGGTACTGACAAATTAATCAGACAAGACTTTTCTGACAAATAAGTCTTGTTCATATTCATTATCATTCATCTCAGCATCTGGCTGTCAGGATCCAGTACTGTAAAAAGTTGGAATGAGTAATTTTTTTACTGTGATTTTAA
This sequence comes from Helicoverpa armigera, assembly GCF_030705265.1. Classification (NCBI taxonomy): domain Eukaryota; kingdom Metazoa; phylum Arthropoda; class Insecta; order Lepidoptera; family Noctuidae; genus Helicoverpa; species Helicoverpa armigera. The sequence goes on along the minus strand of NC_087145.1, from coordinate 1,377,341 downwards.
AATAAATTCTAAAAGCATTAGTTTCTAATAAAAACTGACCCTGATTTCCTGAAAAATAAGGCAATTACCGCAATATATTTGAATTCTCGGTTAAAATCTACAAGACCCCTGCGCTATGGGCTATCTACTGGAAAAATCTTATCAAGAACTCTCTCTCGAATACGAGCTAGATAGTAGACACCGTTGAGGAATTCCCTCGTTTCTCTGTCGTCTTCATCTTCAGGTCAGATCTTAACCTCCACTGTTTTGTGGTATCTGAGACATATGTGTCTATAATTTTCGAGAGTTGCAACCGATTTTTTTAGGGTTCCATATCTAGACCGGATGACAAACGAACTACTTAGGAAGTAAACCCTTTCAAACAATAAAATATTTGTTTAAATCGGTTGGTAACCGACGGATTCATTTTGGGAAGTCGGTTAAAAAAAAGTTGTCATATACTATAACTCGTATTTATCAATTAATATAATTAAATTAAGGTAATAAAAGTGGAATAGTTAAGACTTCGTTAGTAAGCATATTTTTCAGAATATTGAATAAGATTGAAACCAGTTTAGCTCAGAACTCCTGGAGTAGATTTCGAAATGCTTTGGTCTGAGGCCTAATATAAGCCTATGGAACATTATACACTATGCAGTTACTGTGGGCAACACTTGAGCCCGACTACTATACAAAGAATAGCATTGTCCTTTACACATGTTACAAATACATAGATAGAGACTTAGAAAATTAACATAATTCAAACATAACATCACGACTTTTATTCCTCAAAGGGGTAAGCATAGGTTAGGGAGGTAAGAGACAGGAGAATATTACAGTCCACTCAGTTATTAATCCCATTGTTGTGCCTGTTGTCGAACATTAGGCACTATTCCAGACTCCGTGTTATGAGAATTTCGAAATTGAAAAATCCAATAATATACGGGAATCAAACCCAATACCTTGTGGCGGGCAGTCATATTCGCGGCCCCTAGAACAACGAAGCAGTTCGAACGTTAATTTTAATGATTTTTCAACCATAATTGAAAAGCAGAGAATCGTATCTTATTTTTTTAACGGAGCATACAGCCGTATGTCTATGATACGTCTTTATACTTTTATTCATTGTTATAGTTAAACCTCGCATATGGTCTTAAGAATAAGTTACGACTCCTAGAATTAAATTATTGAGTAGTATAAAGTCGTAACTGAACACAGTAAACGTATGATTACAGCGTATAAAGTCGTAACATAAACGTTTCGACGTTTTGCGTGGGACGGCTGGAATACGACGATTGACATACGACGTCGGTACTGCGCTCTGATTAGCCGTCCTCGCTCTAATCAATCGGAGCATACAGTCGGAACTATCCGCGCGACTTTATGCGCGGGAGAACATTGTTGTTAAGACCATTATCCATTAAAAAACTCGCTATTTATAGAAGATATTAAAATTTGGATTTTAGTAATGGTAATAACATTTAAGATTATTGTAATGGTGCAAAAAAACGATTTTTGTAAAAAAATGTGTTCCGACCTTCTGCGTGGGAGGCGTCGAAATATTATCTTCCTTCTATTTTAAAAATGTTTTATTATTACATTGTCTTCTAAATGATGCGTAACCAAACGTGTTTGAGGGTGACGCGCGAAGGTGCTAAAGGTTAGGGGAACACTTAATTTGAGAAGTTTCCAAGAATTTGAAATTTGCATGTAAATTCTTTATGATCCCGCTAAGTACCTCCCGTCTTTTGTTTATACCTCAAATTACTTCGTCAAATCGTAAACGTACGCTTATTTACATACGTAATTATGTTCAGTGAAACGTTTGAGGCTTAAAAACTTTGACGTTGTTTTACTCCTCATCATCATCATCATCATCATCAGCCTATCGCAGTCCACTGCTGGACATAGGCCTCTCCAAGTGCACGCCACTGAGATCGATTTTCGGCTTCTCGCATCCAGCTCCTGCCAGCCGTCTTGCGCAAGTCATCACTCCACCGTGCCTGAGGACGTCCTACACTACGTTTGCCGAGGCGCGGTCTCCACTCTAGAACTCGTTTACCCCAACGGTTATCGGTTCTTCGGCTAATATGGCCAGCATTACTCCTATTAACCATTAATCTTTTTTGGATTAAATTAGTACAAAATAAGGTAGATAACACCTACATAATAGCTATGTCATTTCATCAAAAGTCCTCAAAATAAATACCCAACAAAACAGTCTATTAAAAATTAACGACCTCAGTCGGCCATTTTGTTCGTTTTCGCGCCCTTTTTGACAGCAATCCGCCATCTTTTGATGAAGCGATACCAACATGGCGGGCTTTAGTGTCGATCGTAAACCAGGCCGAAATTAACAAAAGGTTTTGGCAACTGTTAGGTACGATTTTAAATATAAAATCGCGTTGTGAATCGACCGAGATTTTGACGTATTGAAAATTGGAGATATAAATAGTTTTAGAGCTCGTGGATTTTGGCGCTATCGGTCCGTGGATGGGAGACCATCTTGCTGTAATGAGTTCTTATATGTTTTGGAAGGCACGATAAACTGTCTGTCCTAACTGTCATTGTAATACCTTTGGCAGTCTTAACTGGTAGTCAGAAGTCAGAAAGTTTGACAACCAGTCTTACCAAATAAATAAATAAATAAATAAAGTAGACCCCAACATAGTTGGGAAAAGGTTAGGCAGATGATGAAATAGTTTTAGAGCGAATTTAAGATTGTCTTAGTTGTGCAATTTCTGAGTACCTACTTCAGTAAATACGGTTCTCGATACTCTTTAAATGGAAATGGTATAAAGTAAGGCCAGTTATCAGTCGTTTATCAAATTGAGTGAGTTGTTATAGTCAATTGAATGAGCCGAGTTGTGGCTCAATTCAATTTATTGCCGTTTTAGTTCCTCGCTTGTGTTTGTTCGTGACTTTGCCCTCATAAATAGTAAGAGGCCTCCTGAGTCAAAGAATGAGTGTTTTCAAAATACCTTTTTATTTACTAAACAAATCCGTTTTAGACTATTCTTATTGATGCTAATAAGTTAGATAGAACGGCTGCTTCTTAATGACAATTATTTTCAGTAAGAAAAAGCCGTTCTAAGCGGTTTCACCGATGTCTCCAAGAAACATATTCCAGCATCTGGATAAAACTACTCAGATCAAAGAAATTTTTTTGATCTGAGCCTACGCCTATGTCATTCTGATTATTACTTGTAAACACATGCAAACTTTTACGTTTTTAACAATAGCATCATTTTGCTATATTCCTTGACATTTTAGTTATTTTTACAAGTAATTTATTTTAATTATTTAGCAGGCCGTTATGAAATTTAACTACCAAGAGTAGGTACTCTAAAGAGATCTATTCACCATACTTTACTTACATACTTACATATTCACACGTGGATCATAAGCGAACACCATAGGATTTGACCTTAAAGGACATACCTATACAATAAGGCCAGACCCATAAAAAATAACGTTTTATTCCACTTTCCCACCAGCTAGTAACACCGTAAGACCACCATGGGAGTTTACTATGTATGTATATATGTATGTATGTGTGTTTATATGATATCATTGGATACGGAACACCCATACAATTTGTTTGTTAGTAGGCGTAGCGCATATTAAGTTTTGTTATTGTTTTTGTTGCTAACTCTACAGTAGCGTCAGCATTTTTTTAATAAGCAGAAGAATATAAATAGGTACAATACAGGTACATTCTGATAACCAATCTTATGTGAGGGTATTGGGTTGAGAAGGACACAGGCAGTCGCTTCTTGTAAAACAGTTTACAGTTATAGGTAACTTCAAGTAAAATAATTTTAGTTTAGACTTATTATAAGTGTAATAAATAGTGATTAATCGATGCTTACGTTACATAAAACGATAAAACTATAAATATTATGCCAAAAAGCACCTAGGTGAATTAAATTTAATATTAAATAAAAAATACTGCACCAATATTGTTGTTGACTGTACATTAGATGACATTATTGAATATGATGCAAGATGCATGCATAAGTTATTGAGATATACTTAATGCTTTACTATATTGATAGAATAATAAGTTCGTTATCACTACTTATCTACGTAGACTAATATTATATAGTTAGAAGTAAAGTTTGAGCTAATGAAGTTTGTCTGTAGCTCTTTCAAACCAAAAATACTTGCTAAACTGATTTAAATCTTTGGTATATGTTTAGTCTAGAGCCTGATAAAAAACAGAGATTATTTTTTATCCAGATGCGGGAATTAGTTTCCACAGGACGTGGTTTGAACTGTCAGGAGTCTGAGAAAGAACATAGGCTTCTTTTTATCCTGTTGCGGGATGTAGTTTCCTCAGGAATGCAAACAAATGCGTTATGTGCAAACACGGGGAACAGCTATATATAGGCTAGACAGCTATATATAGGCTAGACTTTATCCTTATACTAAAAGCAGTTCCTAGGTAGTTCCTGTAAAATCGTACAAAATAACTAGTTTTGCAAATGTTCCCCAAATCCACATCTACCTACTTTCCATGCCCTAAAAAGAATGTCTAAAACTCCAAAACTGACCATTCATAAACCACAAAGAAGCGTTGAAATAAAAACTCCCATAAAACAATGGTGGTTTGCCACGCATTGACCCCTTGACCCGGTCAGTGACCCGACCATACCATACCATTGTACTCGCTCTAATAATTTGAACTCTATCTGGCTAGTACCTTTATAATGGTATTAGTTTCGAAAAATTAAAACAATAGGCCCCGTTTTTTTGAAAATGGAAACTTTTAGTGAAAGTTTGTGTTTTTTAAACGGTGGCCAGTTTTTGTGTTTTCAGTCGGTGTTGTTTTGTTTTTTCTTTTTTGGGTTGACTTAGGTTGTTGACGTTGTAACCTTTTTAGTCTACTTTTAAAGGGGCTTAAGGCCTGTGTAGTGTTTTATTAGATATGTATGCAAGTAATAGCGGTTGGTTGGATGAGCTCAGTATACATAGGGTAAGGGAAATGGGTAAGGGCTATGATCAGCAGTGACTTTTACACAAATATTGTTGAACTATTTATCGTCATTATCATCTGCCTAGACTTTTATCAACTATGTTGTCGGCTTCCGGTCTAACCGGATGCATCTGAGTACCAATGTTTTACAAGGAGCGACAGCCTATCTGACCTCCTCACCCCAGTTACTCGGGAAACCTAATACCCCTCGGTAAGACCGGTTGTCAGACTTTCTGACTTCCGACTACCCGTTTATTGAACTATGTATATCAGGCATAATTAGGTTTAACTACCTACAGATTTCATTTATCTAGATTCAGAAAGTAATTTTCTCCAAATACGGGAGCTACTAAATTAATACATCATTTACCATTAAACGTATCATGTACAAAAGCGATATTATCTATCGAAACATGTAGATATGAAGTCGTGATAGGTTATTAGATTAATTTACGTTATTAATAGCTTCCTACTGTAGTTTACCTTTCACTGTTACACTAACTATGGGTTACTAATAGTTATAATAACCATGGAGACACTTGAACCTTTAATTTGTTGGTTTTCTTATTGCTGTAGGATAGTTTTCCTCGGACATACAGCTTCTTGGAAATTATTGAAGGAAATCGATCATGAACACTTGTTAATTTTAGTATTTTTTTTTTGTTTTACTAGGATAGTTTTTATATGTATTGTAAATATCTATGTAAATAAACTGAGTAAATATAGAAAATAAATTGATCCTGAAAAAATATATCTTTAAATAGTGAGTAGTGTAGTTAGGTTTTTAAAAATGAATATGACAAAAAAATAAATATTATACAATACTATATTAGGTATATTTTACCGGCATTTCTCTATATCAAGATATTACTAAACTCAATTTCCTTATTTATCATTTTAAATTCTTTACGGTGTTATAAGCCAGGATATATTCGTAGGTAAAAACTTATTGACAGACACTATTGCGAATAATTTTAACCCTATACAAGAGCTCAATAAACCACTACATTGATGCATTAACTATATCAGTGTTACAAAAAATACTTTTAGCACTAAAAGCCTTTACAATCATTGTCGAACCAAGTACTAGCGAGTGGAATGACCTAGTAAACTTGAATCGTGAGATCCCAAGCTATATAGTATCAGTAATCAATAACATATACAACAAATAAAAAACAACCCTATATACAACGTCATAAAGTCCAATTTCGTTTACCATTCTAACCAACTCACTCAAAACAATGAGTTCCTTTTGTACTCAACTCTCTTACTCGGGAACAGGCTGTATAAAAAAAAATGTATAAGAATTTTCGCATACTTTATACGAATTTAAACTTTATTCTTTAAAAAAATAATGTGCTTTTTTCTTTAATTCCGGCAGCTTTTTTTATGATGAGCTTTCGAAGAAGATTTTTTTTGGCAGACGAAATTGTACTCTATTTTTAAAGTGTTAAGGTAGTTTTTCCCTTGTGTAGTGCCTATAGGTTCTTAAGTTAAGGGTTTGGATCCCCTACCCTAAGCAAAGCTTGTTAAAAATTGGCGTTTTGTTAGAAATGTGAATTACATTTGCATTTTTCCTTTTCGTTCAATTTTTATGAGACGCTGTAAACAATTTTGGTCGCGATTAATTTTTGTTACAGTATTGTTACGTGAAGAATGGGGTTTTTGTAGTTATAATGATGTAGGTGCTTGCTAATGTTAAATTGGGGGTGTGTCTGACATTTTTTTTGGTATCTGAATGCTTTATGTACGTTCACAAGTAATACCACATACCTGAACTATTGAAGAAGAAGAAGATACTCAATACTCAATACTTTTATTGTTTTCCACATGTTTTCTTAGGTGGTAGTACTTCTAAATAGTTCACATGTTCACATGGACCCTGTCGGGTACAGCAAAATAAGTGGGTTTGGAGAGAGGAAGGTCTTATTGGCTATGTTACTTATTATTGGTGACTAAGACTAAAGTTAAGTAGTTATTAAAAAAAAAGATGATCTGCCACTCTGTAGTACTTCTTGCTTGTGCCGTCCTGATTTACAATTTATCAGACAAGAAGTCACTAGAAGACTAGCAAAATAAAATAAGATAAAACAATTTTCTTCATGTTTTGTATCTCTTAGATTTTCTTCAAACCATTTGGAAAACTTTATTCGTTTTGCACTGAATGTTCTCAAAACCGATTTTTAATTAGCCTATGTTCTCTTTGCCAGAAGAGAAGCAAAGTTATAGATTTAGCATTCCTTTTTCATGTACTCTGGCTACGGACTCATTTAAAAGAACTACCTACATTAAATAGTATCTTCGTAATACCTATTTTTAGCCACCAAACAAAGAAAATACCAAAAAATCCCGCCCCAAGTCCCCCAAATTTTAAATAAGGCACATTACGTAAAGCGTCTGGTCTCTTGTCTATGACACGTGGCCATGCCCCGATTTCACAACTCAGATCAAGATGGCCTGTAAATTCATACCTGATTCTGGAATTACCATCCACACATCCAAAACTCAACCTTATTCCTTCCACGATGTAAGGTCTATTTTTCTGTGGTGTAAAACTGGTGGTTAGGTTGAAAATGTGAGAAGGGATGTGTGTATAAATCAATCGATTGCTACGCAAGCGATCGACTCATGCGCAGCGCCTGTTGGCGATCAAAAGCTGCTATTTCGAGGTATTCGTTAAGGGGAACGGTTTTAGTTAGAAGTTATTGGGTATGTCTGAGATTTTTTTGTAGGTTTTACGATGATTTGATGTGAAAATGATGGAGGGTTAGTGGCGTCACATAGGCTGATTTTATTTTCAAGATAAAACTAAATACTAACGGTTTTTACCTTGCAGTATTGCTGAATTAACATACTATTCATTCAGAAGAATAGAAAACTATTCCTGAATAGATTTCGAACTGACTTCCCAAAAGGAGGAGGTTCTCAATTCGGATGTTTATATTTTTTGTGGGGACTATCATAACGGAAATTGTTACCTCTCTACGATTCTGGCTTTCTCTTCGGCTGATACTCAAAACTGCCACAAAATTGTAGATCAAGCATCACGAGTCATAAAATACCTTTAACTTTTCTAAGTCTTTTGGTCCTAAAGAACCTAAAGAAAGTCATCTACATTTTAACCTTTTTAAAAATCTTAATGGAAAACTGGGGACTTCCCCTTAACAGTTTGCTACAGTATTATGGCTAGCCACTTTACACTATGGAAAACGACTGGAATATTTATAAAAATAGCACAAAAAATCAGCGTAGACGCTCGAGCGCCTAGCTGGCAATATTCGTGAAAAAATATGCTACATGTACAGTGTTTCGTATAGTTTTGCTAACGATTTTAATACATGGGTGAAATTAAAGTTGGTTAACTTTTTTTCTAGGACCATCATCAGTCTTTTGACTGTCGTTCTATTGACCCACTGCAGGGCACAGACCTCATTAAAATAGAGAAGGAATGAGTGGTAATCACTTGCTCAGAGGCAATTGGCGATTTCAGGCATTGAACGCTTTGGTTTCCTCAAAATGTTTCGCTTCATCTTTACTAAGTCAATGGTGTCCAAGATATTCTTATGTATTTTCTGGGCTTTCGTTGATGGTACTCTTCTCTATTTCTAAGGCGAGAGCTTTTCGTCTTTATGGAGTTAACTTAGACGTATAACAAATCTTCCCCTTCAGGTTGTAATTTTTTCTAGATATTCATCTACTGCCATCAAAACTTTTACCATTGTACTGTAAAAGTGTGATTTTCAGAGATTATTGAAATTAGTCCAAAATTAAGACGTTGAACGACATCGAAGATAGAATGCCCCCTAATTTAAGACTAGGACTGCATACCTGTAAAAACTAGCTTCTACCATTACAACACAGGAATGCCGCCACTACAAATCTAAACAACAGCATTAACAGAGCTAAATATCAGCCATTGCTAATGGCGAATATTTGATGGCTAATACCAGCATAATTAACGTAATGCGAATGCTTTGCCGAATTAATGTTCGCTTTCATCATCATTATGTCTGTGAAGCGGAATTTATGTCCTTTCGAGTGGAATCAGTTCTGTGGGAGCTGGTTTTCAATGTTGTCCTCTATTGGTTGGTGTTTTCGAAACTGAGTTTTCAATAGGTACCTCTAATATTTGGTTGTTATGAGGAGTAGAGTCAAGTCGTTCAGTATTGAATCCAGAAACTTAAAACTCAACTGTAACTTTGCATACATGACAGATTATATTGCGCTGACCCCAAATAAAATTGGGAACAAGCACGAAGCACGAAGAAGAAAAGGAATAGGAGACAGTCTCATTGTTTTATAGTTTTATACTCACAATGTAAAATGTATTCAATTTTTATTTACTGGTTTTTATCTAACGACTACATAATATTTTATAGTCTGGATAAAATGAAACCGTTCCTAAGTCATTTTAGCAAAATCAAAAATACACTGCACTCCCCAAAATCATAAACCTTCATTATTAAAAAAATATCTAGTAAGAAATACCGTAGAATCGGGAATCGAAACTCATTTTCCATTTCCTTCCGAAATTACTTTGCTGACCTTGAAAGTCTTTCAGACTTCACATCTCATTACCACTTATTCTTGACCCCTGGATTTTATTCGACCCTTCATCTTTACTGATACTAGCTTCTGCCAGCGGTTTCACCCGCCTTCTGTAGGAAGAGAGCTCCTTAGTTAAAAACCCCTATAAGTCTTCCTCAGTAAATGAACCATCTAAAATTGAACATATTTTTCAGATCGGTTTTGTAATTTCTGACATTAGAACTTTCAAAGAAACAAATCTTTATAATAAAAGTACCTTTGCAGAGTACAGACGTAAAATTTTTGTGTTTGTGACTTTGTAGGGGTATACTCTGAATCTACTGAAAAAATAAAATTGGAATAAGGGCAGGAGGATGATGATGATGATGACTCTGAATCTACTGAACCGATGTAAACAATAAGACACAAATAGAAAACCACGTTATACTTGCGAATACTACGTATCTTTGCAGGTGTCGGTGAATCCACGAGAAATAGCTAGTACTACCTATATATTTCATTTTTCAGGAAACAGAACTAGAAGATCTTCAGGGGTCTTCAAACATCGGTTGACCCATCCACTATTGACTGACCTTTTGCATAGAAGCATTTCATAAAGATGAGAGGTCAAGTTATGATAGACATATTTGGCCAAAGGGAATCCATGGATAATCCTTCGTTTGGTAGTGCAATACTCACGTTATTTGTATTTTGATAAGTTTTAAAATAATATTGGTATTAATTGGAATTCAGAGCGTTTAGGTCGTCGTTGTTTTAAAATATAATCCAAAAAGTATTTTGGTCGGGAAAGTGAAGAAGCGCAAAAAACTTCGAAGTAAAATAACTTTAATAGTCTTACTACATGTCCACTGTCTCCATTTTCATCTTAAATTATAATGATTAAGCTGAAGAGTTTTTCTGTCTCTCTTATTTCAGGAACTACTCGTTCCATTTTACGTACATAGATGTTACACATAGCATCTACTGAGAAAGGTTACCGTTTATCCAGATGCATGAAGTAGTTCTCTAAGGACGCGAGTGGAACCTCGGCGAATAGCTAGTTAAGTAATAGTTTATTTAAGAAAACGTACATTACATAAACTATGTGTTCTAAGAATTTGTATCGGTGGGCGAAACCGTTTGTTGTTGCTATCTAATAATATCGATAGGATATTAATATTATATCGTAGGTGTCGATAGACGTTGAATCAGGGATATTTGCCAGTTAGTCAGATGCAATGAAAATAGGAGGAGATGACAAAGTCATTGACAGACAGATTGAGTGGCAATAGTCCAGGGGCCCGATTCTCCTAAATTAATAATGTCAAAATCGAATAAAAATCGAATCGTAATATGATCGCAATAGTAGTTTGCTCTACAATCATATTGCAATCGTTAATCATTTGCACACAAAATGATTCATTATTGAATGACAAAAAAGGATAAAAACGATTATTTCAAAGAAAAAATAGCGGAATGCCATATACGCTTCAATCGTAATCGAGTCGGGATTGGATCGCAATCGAATGTGAATCGCATGTTGCTTAAGTAAAATTAGGAGAATCGGGCCCCTGTAGTTACGGTGTTGGCCTGGCGATCAGGAGTTCGTGGGTTCAATCTCAGTGCATAATTTCAGACGAGAGGTACAGGCAGGAATATTTACATAGGACCATACATAAAGAGCATTTTGTTGCTTTGTCTTAACCTAAAAGCTCTGAACTATGTTGCCAGGGTGACATAAGCTATATTTTATCCGGGTACGGGAAGAAGTTTCCACGGGACGTGGGTAGAACCTCGAAATACCTACAGCCAAAACAAGATACGTGCGAATAACGTACATAAATGGCAGGAAGATGAAGATGATAATCAACATACTTTCATGGCAGTCGCGTAGAAGATACTAGTTGGTAGGTACAAAAGTGTCCTAAGGGAAGATAGGAGGAAAATAAACAATAAAAAAAATTACAATTCAAATTGACAGATGTCTGACTACGTTGTCCCATGCTTCAGATTTTCTTCTAGATCCTTCCAAAAGTTATGTACTTAACGATAAATATTTGGGTAACCCCTCGTCACATATATAGTGACCTAGTCTTAGAGCTCTATAAACCTACAAAGCACTGCAATGCGCATTTCACTTCACTTTAGAAATAAACTATTATAAAAATCTTGCTTTACAATATTGAAACTGTAGGCAGTTTTCCTAAAGAGAAAGTTATAATAGGCTACAAGTAAGGGACAGTGGATAGTTACTGAAGTTAATCATGCAAAAACTCTTGTCTTTTTTTTTATTCTGAATGGGAAAAATGCTGCCACTTTTCTTCTTAGTGATTTATGAGCCAGATCAAATTATCGGTCTACTAAGAATACCGACTGCAAACTTTTAGTCGGCCAATAGTTTTTTCGGGCTTATAAATTAGTATGAAGATGAATGGTAGTACCCTCATAAGAACGATCAGGTATTTTGCCGGTATCAGACCGACTGAAAACTTTGATTGGAATCAAGATTTTTTTTTAGACAGCGATAGGCAGTCCAATGCAGCTTAGCCATTTGGGCCAAAGTGCATCTCGCCTGCATAGCCAAAGTGCACCATAGGCTTAACTAAAAGGTTTGTTAAACCAATAGGTCCTGTCATGGCTGTAGTATATTTTAAAAGAATTATTCACATTGATGAAAACTCTATGGATGATGATGAGTAGTATGTAAAAAGTCTGAATCACTAGATATACAAGTTACTTCAGCTTCAGAAGAATTGTTCTAGTTCCCAACATAAGATATGTTGGGAACTTATTATATCAACGAAATAAACTTATTACGCATCCCCAGATGATCTCCAAACGAAGGTAGCATCTAAAATTTATTCAATAGGGTTCCTGAGGTCAGGACCTCAACGCAATATAGGTACAGGACCTATATATTTTTCTCATCACTTTCTCGTAACTCAATATCTTCTTGCGAACAAGCCGTATCCATTTTTGCTAGTGTAAACACTGTTGTGTGCGTTGGCGTGTCTATGTGTGTGTGTAGTGACGTGCAACAGGTTGGATTATCGAACGGGATATAGTTGTGTGCGTTTGTAGACTTCAATGCATTTTCAGCCTTACAGTCCTAAAGATAAAGTCGGGTTTTCGTTGAGGGGGTTTGGTAGAATGAGTGCTGAAGTTAAAATGGAGGTTTATGCAATTGAAATAAGGTTGCAAATTGCATGTTTTGTAATATGTATACGTTACTAAGCACCCTGTCTTTTGTTGTGGTCGATAGTGCGACAGTCGCTTACAAATTCAACGTTTTGTAGCTCAGACTTATTTTGGACTAAATATTTTTCATGAAACTCCGACGAGGTTTTATTGTGAAGGTTTTTCATGTTTTTGAAAGTATTTTCGGGTGCAGTACTTACTGTCATTTTGTTATGCACTTTTCTTGGTTCATTTTTAAAAACTTGTGTCGTAGTTTTTGAGTTATGTTGTTGATATTTGAAGACTGTCTTACTTGGAGTGCAAATATTTTGAAGAGCTTGTGGAAAGAATACTTTTTTAAAGTTTTGTGTCGATATGGCTTTTGTCAATGTAGACTTATGATAAAGTATATATGCTAGGAAAGAGGTAATACGTTCAATGCTTCTGATTCTATCTATTTTTATTTAACAGTAGCTATACATGGTGGATTCTAGACTTTTCATGGTGAACTTTAGGGGAAGCCTTTATCTAGCAATGGACGTCTTTCGGCTGACGCGACGATATCATATGGTGTGCATTCTATCTGCCTAGTTTTTTCCACCTATTAGGGGATCGGCTTTCAGTCTAACCAGATACAGCTGAATACCAGGGTTTCACATGGAGCGACTGCCTATCTGAACCCCTTCTGCCCAGTAACACGGGTGAAACTCTTGATAAGATTGGTTGACCAGCTTTATGACTACTTAATGACTGCCAAGATTATGTCACTAATTGTATGAAAAAATCTAGATATTTATATACGTTACGTTTCTGTTATATCATGCAATTTCAAAACACAACAATTGTTACTGTTTTCCATTACAAATCAGTATCAGAATGATCAATAACTTACAATATTATTGCAATTTGTCTAATATTTAACACTTCCCGCTGCGTGGGCGCACCTCGAGTTATTTATGTTATTTGAAATCACTGAGCTTGGTAACGCAGGTTATTGAAATTGTGGTTCTAGGAATTATTTAAGACGTTAGATTTATTTTTGAAGTATGAAATAAATAAATATGCGGAATTAAAGTATTATTTTGGACGTATGCAGCTGAGCACCAGTGACGACTGTTTTTTAATGGGATATCATCAAATGTCTCTCCAGCTGTGGATGCAGCGTCAGGGAGTGTCAGACTCTTACTGACTGAAACTCATCATGTTCCTCCTCAAGCCCTTTATGTACCAAGGCAGTGGTAACTCTTTCGAACAATCCCGCATCCTAACCCATTTCATGTCCCTTACAAAATATAGGAGAACTTGTCATTACATAGATGGTTACCCATCCACGAACCGACCCTTCGTAAGGCGATCATTCAGCCACGAACCCCTCAAAATTAATCTCAAAATGCTAACACACACATATAACACACACACACGTAACACACACACACACATATAAACACACACATATGAAGTAATCACATTTAAATCCACAATAATATCTGAGCAAATATTTTTGCACGCAAGTGTACGTGATCATAAAATATCGTACTATACAACTCTAGGATGAGCAGGATACGCTGACAGGCAACTGTCTGCGCGAGGACTGTGATTTCCTTACAGCATTTTACGTTTGAATAAACTTTTTAAATATTGACACACAGGCACAAATACACAGCTTTTCTTGTAGCCCATTTACAGCATTTTCATACTGGGTGATTTTTGTCGCAGGTGGAAAATACGAGCGTATACGCGCGACAAATATTGACCAGCAAAGTTCCTTACAAATTTTGAGCTGCAAACATTTTTTTCCCCTGGTAGATTTCTAGCTCGGTTCGTACGGGCGGTGTTTTACGTTATCTATAGTACCTAAGTAGGTATCAGTGTCCTCTCAGAAAATGCGCCGGTGCGAGAGGCTGTAGGTAAGCGTCATCTTTTGAGTAAGATCGCCCATACAAACCGAAAAATCTGAGTCGAAAAGTCTCTGGTGCTAAGTTTGGATATCGCTAGACACACAAACACAGTGCGCAATGATAGGATCATCGGGTAAATTGCTTCTAAATTGTCTATGATTAGTTTATCTTCTATAATGTCTGGGTCTATTTGAGTTGATTAATTTCTAGTGTTGTAGGTGGTATTATGTAAACCATATACTCCTTTTAGTTTTGTGCCTATGTAGTTACTCAAGCTTGTATGAAATGGTATTAAATGAAATCAGAGGATTGAAAAGTAGTCAGTAAGAAACCAATTAAAACTATTTTTTCCAATCACTATGTAATTCCAATAATTTGCATAATTCATTTTTATATCGCGAATTTGAGTTGCCGAATTTTTCGAAAATATTACTTGTGCATTTAGTTAGACACACAAGAATCGCTCATGCGCCTTCATGAAATAAAACATTTATAAAATTATTTAAATTCAAAACATTCGTGTCCCGCATAACAACCACCAATCATAAACTACACACGTTTATTTAAACAAAATACTGAAAAACGTATGCAATTAACTAAAACGAATTACTCCCGTAGATCAACTCACAACTACTAATAGAATTGTGACTATCCAATTAAAAGAGAGCTAATTAGCCCCAACGGGAGAGGATGCATTACCAAATTAAAATTTAATTTTTTAACTAACTTGTGTTCGTGTTTTTGCTGTTAAATAACGTTTTTGGGAGGTTATTTTAATATATTTTTGTTGCTCAGTTTTTGATGTTATGTTTTGCATGTATTCACTTATTGGTTTAGTTGTGATACCAAAAACATTTATTTAGAAAATGATACCTATATCAATGACAATTATATAAAGCTGTAGAGTTTGTTTATTTGAACGCGCTAACCTCAGTAACCTACTGCCGCCTCATTTTATCCGGGTGCGCCAAGTAGTGCCTACGAGTCGCGTGTAAACCCGCTAGCAGAAGCTAATGTTTTTATTTCCACAATAAGATAATAAATTATCGGAATAATCCTTTGTAATTTAAGATAAGTTCCCAATGGAGAAAAACTGGCAAGAAACTCCATAAACTCTCTTTGAAAAACATTCATTTTAAACATTTTTAACTTTTCACAATCTAAAAGTTCAAAACAAAAATAGTACATAGAAACGCCAGAATTCCCTAATGTCCTCGTTCCGCGAGGTCAAGTGCAAGTGCCCTATCTGCCGACTGATGACCCCAATGCCTGTAACGATCACACCATCCCTCTCACTCTTGCACCATCTCCGTAGTCCTATCCTTGTCTCATGTCAACTTGACAGTATACACTTAGGAATGGACACGGAGAAAGGAAAAAGCGGAGATGCCATATCATTGCATTTATTGCATTGCACACCATGGCAAGTCGAATAAAGTACGGGAGATGTGTCGAAAATGATCAGTTAAGTTACCGTTACTGTTACAGCCTTTTTTATGTCCCACTGCTGGGCACAGGCCTCCTCTCACGTGGAGAAGGATTAAGCATTAATCACCACGCTTGCTCAATGCGGGTTGGTGATCAGTTAAGTACTTACTATTAAACCAACGTGGTGTTGAGTTCCTCAGGACGACGCTAACCTCAGGAAGGAAAGACAGCAGGGATAAGGATGGTAGGTCAAGCAAAGCTCTGTAGGCGTGATGAGTTACTAGAACTAACCAATCTGTCAAAGATATTAGTCTTCATTTCAGACGGGTTTCAAAGAAGGCGTATGAAGCCAGAGCTAGTAACCTTCCTCGTCCCCCGAACACCCGCATTTTAGTTACGCTATTTTCTTAGCAGATTTTCCGTTATGACATCTCCGCTAGTCATTTTGTTCTCCATGGAAGTGAATGAGCGCAATCGTGTATTTTTTTTCTTCTTTTTTTGCTCTGCATGTTCAGAGTGTTTGGGTGCGGTTGAAGAGGTGATAAAATACTTTTTAGGTGATAAATGTTGAATGCGGGATGCATATTTTGCTGTGAAATACATATATTTAATTGCTTGCTATGATCCTGCTTTGATGTTGTCGAGCTAAGTAAGGTTTTCATTACTTTCTATCAATTCCTTACTAATCATTACTAAATTGCGAAAGTATCTGTGTCTATTTATCTATCGAGCATTCACGCTAAAGTATTGAACCGATTTATATGGATACTAGCTGCATAGCCAGTCTTGTTATGAGGAGTTCCAACGTGTTCTAGAAGGCACATAATATTGCCATTTAAACACCTTTGGCAGTCGTTACTAGTAGTCAATGTCAGAAAGTCTGACAACGTCTTAACAAGGGTTATTCGGTTGCGCAGATAACTTTGTTGAATAGGCAGTTACTCCTTAGGTACCTATATGTATTTCAAACATATTCAGATGCATCCAGATAGACTGGAGGATGACTCCAATGTCAATGGGAAAAGTCTAGGCAGGTGACGATTAAAAGCAGTTCTTCAACTGTGCCAGTAAGTCCACTAGTTACTCGTAATTCGAAAAGGACATAAACACAAGTTAATCCAATGTAACAAATTGTTCCGTCCGCGTCACTCCCTTCTATAAACAAAGTCATTTCCCGCATCGCTACAAGCGTAGAAGCAGGTAAGGTTGCAGAAGTACCATCTACTTCGATATTGTATACTGCAAAACTTTTTTTGTCCCGTTATCCTTGGCCAAGCCTTAGCGGGTCGTTATTTTTAAAAAAATCGAAAGGTTCTTCTTCTAACCTACAGACAGACTTGTGTTGCTGGGGAGTTTGTTGCGCCACTTCTTCCCAGCAAAACCATATAGGAAGTGGTGAGGAGTTGGCGTTTTGGGGGCTGTCTTTTACAAATTGTTGACGTTCAAGTTTGAATACATGATTTTAAATTTGATTTGAAAAAACTGGTATTTTGTGGGTACAAAAAGGCTCCAAAACTATTGAAAAATTCAGTATCCCTTTAGCCAGAGATAAAATAAAACTTTTGATGGCTGAAATTGCATCTATATAATAAACCATGTTCCCTGGTCCTTCTGCCCATAATTTCGAATAATATATGTATAGCGTTTTATATCGTGTATTAGGTATTCGCTATAGCGCAGAAACTTTTAGCTTACACGCGAGAAGCTTGCGTCATTGCCAAACACCTAGGGGCGAGTTTCACAACTGTCCGTTAAAGTGATAGTTTGATTGAGAGCTTTGAATTTTTGGATAGTGAAATGGAATTCTAGTTCTTGCAAATATTGAGGTTTTGTATGTATCAATGATGTTTGAGATGTAGGCTGTACTTTTATTCGTTTTTTTTTTGTCTATACTTATGCTATAAAGAGATAGTTTGTTTTTTGTAATGTTGCATGAGGATAATGTCTGGATCTGCTGAACCGATTTCGAAATAGAAAGCTACGTTACTTGTGAGTGTCATAGGCTATATTATTTTGTCCCGAACCTTCGGAAAGTGGGTAAACCTGTGAGTATCCCCAAACTACTTTCCCATTGTATGGTTCGATGCATTAAATCATATACTTCGGTAATGTAAATTATATATTTTTTTTCCATTATTTGCCTAGTCAATTCTTAGTAAGGAGACCTGCATCCCTATCGCATCTCTCTATCGCTCTAAGGTTTGCTGTTAGAGAACCCAAGGGCTTAACCCTTGGGTTCTCTAACAACCCAAGGGTTAAGCTCGCCTTTGTACATGACTTCTCTGTATTGTGTGTTTACCTGCAATAATTCTTGACATATCCCGTTGCCTGCATATAACCAGGTGTCACTCTTTACCTTCATTACCTGAACTTCGATTAACGTATCACGGTATAACCCACCATATTTTAGTAGTGGCCATCGATCAAAATGTAGGGGAAATGTTTTGCCGAATGCTTTCCTTCCGGGCGGCTATCAAAGTGCTGTTAATAACCGGCGGTAATATCCTTCTATTATGATAGCACAACTTGCTGAAATGGTTAACTTAACCTACATTTTGTTTGGTGAGGAAAAAGTATGATTTGACTTTGTTGTATGTACTTACCTTTTTTATGAGGAATACATGAAAAAGTGCAGTTTGGACATTCTATATTACAGCAGCAATGGGGTTTCCAAATTGAATTATGTAATTTTTGAAACTACTCATGGTCTGTCAATCAAAAATACATAGTATCTGAAACGTCCAATTTGCTTTGCACAAGGGTGATGGTCAAAACTCATGCCTCTGTATGACCGGAGATCTTGTATGGTTGTTTCATCAGATCTAACAAACAGACCTAGGTATGTGTTGATTGGGTCTTGAGATCTTCAGACACATGTGATGATGGGGAGTTTTTTTGCATCACTTCTTCATCCCAGCAGAAACACATAGGAAGGGACGAAGGGTGGGCGTTTTGACGCCTGTCTTTTGTTTTGACATTCGAAAATCAGTTTTTTGTAACGTGTTTCTTTCTTTTTGATTTGTCAGTAGAATACTGATGTTAGACGTTATATTTCTGCCTACTATCGTGATAAAAGGCATGAATAATTGACATAGTTGTGCACATTTAGCGTGAAGTGACTGCTTCCATGTAGGCGAAGCACAATTGCTCAAATTGACCTTTATAATGAGATCCGTGACCACTGTACTGTCGTTAGCTAAATATGTGTTTGTGGGTTTTTTAGCTTACTTCCATTTTAGAACATATTTTAATGTTTTTCTTTGATTTTTGCTCTATTTACTCTTTAAAATAAACAATCTTTTCGTTTCGTCAGCAGCATCATCATTCCTCCTTCCTTATCCTAATTTCTTGTTGGGGTCAGGCACTGATGTCTATTTCTTCCGTACCTTCCAATCTAATGCCTTCTCACAAGTAACACTACCATATTAGCTGCCATTTCTTCTTTATAATAATTGCTACATTACATTGGCAAATTTTTCTTCATAACAACATTTTTACATAGGCCCTTGGGACTTTTTCCAAACTTAGGAGTTTTCATCTTCTATATACATTCACCTATGTAACTGATACTAACCTATATAATCTTTAAAATAATTGTTGGCGATAGTAAGACCACGAAACTGTTAACTATATTAATAACATTTTATCTTCGAGATTAAATTCGGATCACAACAAGCTAGTCCGAGACACAAAATGAAAAATCTGATAGAGAGGATAACAAAAACAAACAGACAAATCCGAAAGTGACGTCACAGCAAAATATATAATCCTACAAAACTGACAGTGTCGCCTAAAACTAGCATTTTAAATGACATGTTAATCCATTCAACTCGGCTCTCGTTTGTAAATATGACATGACCTCGATATACACTGAAAAAATAATTTTCAGAAGGTTCAGAATAATTTCCAGTCAATGGTAAGAAAAACAAAACACAGGCCAGAAATTAGACCTAAGGGTTAAAGCACCAGCCTCTAAGTAAGAGCATGGTCAGGCAACGCAGGAAAGTACCATAATGTTGTAACTTTTTTGAGTTGCATATACTTTGTAAGTAAATGCAACTTGGACACTCATGACTGTTTAAAGATGGAGAAAAGAACTGTAATCAAAGTTTTGAATCTTGTCCAAACACATCCTTCAGTAAGCGTGATTAACGCTCAGTCCTTCTCTGTCTAAGAAGACGCCTTTGTCCTGCAGTGGTACATCAACAAGGCTGATGGTGACAGGACCTTAGAAAATCTTCAAAAGATTTGAATTCATCCAGGAAAATATCCGGTAAATAAAAAGGTTAAAATGCTAAGGTCCTATTGAGAAGAACCGGCAAAGAAAGACCATAGTTTAGTCTTTCCAAATGCAATTCAAAGTCTAAATATACTACATCCTCTGTATCATCTATCTCTGTTCAACAGTATGAGTGTAGAAGTTCGTCTGTCTGTGTGTGGTCACGTTAATTTCCGCGTCGCTGCTACGCAAGAGCTTATCATACATTCACAGATGGAAGATAGGACACCTTTTATCTTGTCCTAGTTTTTATGCAGACTAAATTGGTATATTTCAGCGTAGTGTTAAGGATCTAAAGGCAGTGTTACAAAAAAATATCAGTTCTCCATGTTTTGCCGGCAATGGGCATGCAAATAATAAAACAATGGTTTTTATTATTAAGGTACTAAAATACAATTAATTACTCGAATATTAAAGCCATGAAAATTTCAGGAACGTGGTATGTTTTACATTCATCTTTGTACAGACTGTCAATTCCTATAAAAATAATGAATTCTCTCCAATTATTCTATTTTCAATGTGAAAGCTTTTACTCATACAGTACATCGTCGGCTTTTACTGCAGTTTAAAATTTAACGAGCAGTTTCAGTGACCTACTTCGCACATTCAATTCCTAGGGATTACGTAGACTTTACGGAACCTACCTACAAACAGTTTTCATTAATATATAAAAAAAACACATACTATAAAAAATAAGACAATAATTTTTTTTTGAAGATATTTTACTTAAGTTAAAATACAAACTATACTTACGAACTCTAAATTACCTTCTATAACTGAAAATACATTTAGAGAGGGAGCAAACTGCCTATGTGATGTCCTCAATCCAGTTATTCGGGCAACCCGATACGCCTTTATAAAATTGATTGTTAGACTTTCTGGTTTATAGGTATTAATAATTTTACTTTTTTATAAAGTACTATTTGCCTGATTTTAAGGATAAATATAGTATTTTTTAGGATGATTTTTACTTACATGAACCACGTTTATTTTCAGAGGTGGAGTCATCAAAAAATGAACCTACCTACCTAAAAATTAAGCTTTTATAAATAAAGAGCAACATTTTCTAAAATAGACTTCATTTTTTACATCGGAAACCATAGACAGAAACAAATCATAGACAAACACGTAATTTAATTAACAAAATAAAGGAATAAACAATAGAGCCTGATTGTTGCCAGCAAATAAATGTTTTCCATCAAAACTCGACAGCAATACAAAACCAACCTTATACCAAGGACATAAGGTAGAATTTTCTTTGTATTAAAATTTAATCTACAACCGATTGGAAGACAATAGCGAGTAGTATGTCCGTCTGTCCGTTCATTAAGCACGCAATCGCAACTCGAAAACAACTTTGACGAATTAATATTCGTCAAAATTGTCGGGTTTCTTGATTAGTACCGAACTGTGTAGGGTGTATATGCTTTGTGGTTATTCGGGACATTATGTAAACTTATTTAAGCAAATGGATAAAAAAGATAAAGTAGCTTTTTTTTCACAATTAGCTGATTTCCTGCATCTTCAACCAGGTTCCGAGGAAAAAAATAAAATAGGCTGCCTAATACTGTTTCCTGGTTATAATTATAATTAGCTGTTCGAAGCGATTTCACCCGTATCCCTGTGAAACTTCTTCCCGTACCCGGACAAAACGTATTCTCATAGTCAGTAATTCAGTAAACTCATATTCAGTGCAGATAGTGTAGTTTCGATTAAAAAAAAAAAATCATTCCTCTTTATGTATGTACGTCTTATTTTTTATTTATATACCTAACCATTTATGTACACAGAGAGAATATAAAAGAAGTAGAGATAAGCATAAAATAGTCCAAAGGTACTGCTTATTTTTAACAATTTTTTACTGAGTTAGTTGTTTATCTCTATTGTAAATATCTATTAAAAATATATATATATTAAATATAAATTACCATATTAATGTGAAAATGCGACAAACAAATTCAAATTTGGTAAAAGGATTGGCAGACGGTCGATGTCTAAAAACCCCTATTTTATCTACACAAGAAAAAAAAACAATAAAAACCTTTTCCAGGAGGCAAAAAGTCAGTCCATCAGTAAGAATTTCAGTAAGATTATAATAAACAGTTCAGAGCCATTTATTTGAAGTCGGCTAAATTACCTCATTTAGAGTCTTCCCCTTTCTTTAATTAAACTTAAATGGCATTCTTAAAATGTACTTATTCTTTATCATAATAGGAGACAATTATTATTTGTAAGGGAAGTTAATTAAGCTTATACGGGCTTTTAAGAGTGTCTTTGGCTTAAATATTTTGTGAATTTAGAATTTTATAAGACATTGTTTCTTGTTATTGACTCTTGAAGAAAGATACAAGATACTTTATTTGTGTAAATATGAGTTTACATAGAATTATGCAACTTATTATATAATATAAAATAAGTTTACCATGTTTGACCTCCTAGGAGTACAAATGTATAAATATGGAACATTCTTAACAAGGATAATACTGTCTCTTTTTAAATAATGTCATTTCACGAGACGGTAGACATGAATTATGAATACCATTGCCGGCTAGATGATGGAGGCGTGAAGCAAATACCTCGTGTCTGTGTACCCATATTATTTTTTCAGTCAATTAAAGTGAACAAAACTTATCCTGGCTTTTCCCAAACGTATGGTCACTCTTCCCGCCCAATCTGATTGGTTCGTGCCGGGATCGCTTAGCGACTTCTAATTTAATAGAACACGCGTGACGAGAAACCTATAGACACCCCATGGTGTAATCATGGTGTAATGTTAAAAATAAACTGGGAGTGGTGAAGGTGAAAATAGAATATTGGTTACCATGATATTGTCTATGTTATGGTTACTAGACTTTAGTATAACGGCAAGTTTTATAAATATTGTTTTAAATAATCCATATGATAGCTACATAGTACTGTTTCCCGCGGGTGTGCCTGAGTCTATAGGGAAGTATTTTTTATATTTTTTATAATGCTTATGGTGTGCCCTAGTTCTGAGGACTATTTACAATACTCGGATAAAAGTTGTAGTTCAAGTAATCTAAGGGTCTGGTAAATAAAATACGTCCCCGGGTTGTGAATATACACCAACGTTACGAATTACTGTCGATTTGCAAAACGAGTCAATAAAATCAATTCCTATTTGCCTCTACCAATGTTATTTTAAACATGATGCAAGCTGACGCAATTTTCTCATAATTAGTCCTCTAAGTATCCCGTAGGAAGAAGTTGACAGATCAAACAACACACTTCAAAGATCAATTAAACAAATCGAAATACCACTTAAAACTTAACAAATAAATAAACAAAATACCAGTCTCTTCTAAATAATAAATGTAAGCGACAATAATTTGTTTTCAAAACATGTCACCTAACAAATTGTTGAGGTTAAGTTGACAGCTGTCATTCATCATGGCGTTTTTGGCGGGAACTTGACAGCCAATCAGAGGCGGCGAGTGATCTCGTTCGGTAACTGCAGCTAAGGATGACATTTTGTTGTGTTGGTTGATGTAAAAAAGAAACAAATGACCTGTCGCAAAAAAAAGATTGAAAAAGTTGAACAATCACAGTTGGGGACTGTTTCATGGTAGGTATAAAGGAGGTACCTACACCTGATTTATAAATGGTTATAAACCATCTCCTTAAACTACTTCATAAATTATATAATTATTTTTAAATAAATGAATGAGAGCATGATAACGTCGCTGAAAAATCTAGTTAGTTTCATCATTATTTTAATTTTAAGAGAAGGAAGGTTTTCTTACTACATATTTCCAAGATCTTCTCTTTTTTGTCAAGAATCTCTAACGACATTCCCAAAAATAGTTATTTTAGACTCTCCCCGGCGTCGGAAACGATAAAAGACTATTAGAATTTATTCGGGTTACTTTCGCGAACTCCGTTGTTAGTAGATAAAAGCATGATGCCATCTCCCTGAAAATACACTGACATTTTACCCAAAATATTCCGAGAATTTCCTCAAAAGCCTTTTTAGATGTTAACCAGCGCGTTGTTTTCAGATTTTTGGCGAATGCACGAGAAAAAAATAATACAAAAACTACGTTCTGACACCGGTTGCAGACGAGAAAAAAACGTTTTCCGTTTTCACGAAAACCGACAACCCTATCGTATGTTACCGTTTACCAACTTATTTTTTACCGTCCGAAAAGTTTGCACCATCCCTTATAGCTTACAGAATAAGGTTCAATTTTCAATGTTTCCTGTTGAAAGTGTTGTAGAAGTATTTAAGTATTCTTTTCGTTTAATTATCGCTAATGACTATCACGCAGCGAGTTCCGTTTTTTTGTTCCGCATGTCAACAGCCATGATGGATGGTGGTAAGTCCCACTTCCCGCACCAGGTTTTGATCTAAATATGTTTGTTAGAAAGAATATTTTGTGTGTTCTGCATGATGTATATGAAATGTCACCTAACATTTCTACGTTTTTTTTTGCGAAAAATGAACGCATTTTTGCTGTGGGAATTTGTGAAGTGAAACACTATTTGGATCTCTGTGTATTTGTAATTAACGTATCTTACTTATCTACTGCCACAGTTACTGTTTGCTCTGATATTTTGCTACATAACTGTAGATTGATTTTAGAAGAGAAATTACATATATGCACATGCAGGATAGTGTCAAGCTAATAAAAAAAAATGCAATAACATAATATATTTAATTTATATATTCCTACGAACAAAACAAAATTATAGCTTTACTGGCTGTTTACCCACCCAAAGGAAACTGCTTCACTACGTCAAGTCCAACAGTTAAAGAGTTACAAAGATCCAAACTTATATTTTCACCACACATTTCCATTTCCACATTTACAATATAAGTGTGATCTATTTTGATGCGAAATACTCATAGGTAGGACTTATATAGGTACCTATTTATTATCATTACACAACAGATTCCATATAAAATCGATACAAATTAATACAATAACGCAGATCACAAACGTGCGGTTGCTGCAATAACCATAACAATGATAAAACAATAAAATGGTTACGGCAACCATAAAACGTAAAGTTGTGGTTACCAACCGTTTTAGGTTTTCCGAGAACTTGCCAGTAGTAAAAAATATGTATTTTTGTAGCTTTGGAGTACTGTGGAGTGGAAATCGTGGCTATAGTAATACACTGAGGTCAAACAACGCTTGCTGCGGTCGGTATGTGGATGGGTGACAATCTATCATCATCCTCATCCTCCGAGCCTTTTTCCCAACTATGTTGGTGTCGGCTTCCAGTCTAAGCGGATGTAGCTGAGTACCAGCCCTCTATAAGGAGCAACTGCCCCATCTGAACCCCTCAACCCACCACCTATGGGTTACTATGTCATACCCAAATACCTCTGTCTTAGAAGATTACACGCGTTTCTTTTGAAGGTGAAAACATACATAGATACACGAGTGTAAAAATGTGTCAAGCAATCCCAACATTTTCAAAATTCATGGCCACTCTAACGCCATAGTAAATCACATAACAGTAAAATAACTTGATACTTTCGACAGATTTTCATGCATTGCTGTTTCGTTCCGGTCCTCACCAGTAGGCCGGTAGTTTTAATTAAGAACACCATAATCGGACAGTCAAATGGAGAAAAACAACTTACGTTCAGTTGTCCATACGTCCATAGTCAAGATCATCATCCTCCGAGCCTTTTTCCCAACTATGTTGGGGTCAGCTTCCAGTCTAACCGGATGCAGCTGAGTTCCAGTGCTTTACAAGGAGCGACTGCCTATCTGACCTTATCAACCCAGTTACCCGGGCAACCCAATACAGGGGATTAGACTGGTAAACTGGTCCATAGTCAAGATATACTCAATAAATTATTTATGTGCAAATCACTGACCAGGCGAAGGATCTAGGTACTTCTAGCTTTCGCCAACGGTTTCACCCATGTCCCATGAAAGCTCCTTCACGGTCCTCCTGATAAAATATATTTCACACCTTTACTCAATAAATAGGCAACCAGAAACTGAAATATTTGTTTATGTTAGTCAAGCGCTTCCTCAGATCAACGCGTTCAAGCAAATAAACAAACAAACTCTTCAGCATTATAATATTAGTTAAGGTGCTAAAGGATAAGATAGATGTTCCAAAATATTAATATTAATATTAAATATTATTGTCCGGATACGTCTGATATGATAAAACAGAATATAAACATTCTAACAAACCCCCTTTAAACCGATCCAAAAGTATTTCAACACAAGAATTGTTTCGCGAATTTTCCATTCTCTTCGCTTCTGTATTCTCGTAAACAAGTATAATGTCTCAACGTCGCCTGAAGATGATTAATGTCTCCCAACCCTTATGTTTACCTTGGTAGCCACTATTAATTAAGCTCCCCTATATAGGGGGGTTAGATTCATCGAACTATGTTCGGTCCTTGGAGAACAAAACTAGCGGAGATGTCAAAATGCAAAATCTCCTAAGATACGCGTCAAAATGCGGGTGTTCGAGGGACGAGGAACGTTACTAGCTCTGCTCTTACACGCCTTCTATGGAACTCTTTCTCAAAGTCAACCCATAAAATATTGTAAACACTTTTTTTAAGAGTGTCTATGGAGTTTCTTTCCGGTTCGTCTCCATAAGACCCACTTTTTGGAACTGTGCAACTAGCTTGACGTTTCGTAAACACCTGTAAAAGTCTATATGAAATAAAAACCTTTGACTTTGACTCGACAATATTTTCGAAATATTTTCACCAATCAATCAATAAGACCAATCTTTGAACGATTGGTTTTCATTTGAAGAAGAACCCAAACGTCTCGTTAGTTCTAGTAACTGATCACGCCTACCGTACGTGGCTTGACCTACAATAAGGTGCCTGATCTACTTTCCTTATAGCATCTCCGCTATCTTTCCTTCCTCCGTGGTTGGGTCCTTGAATAAACCGGTTCGCTGCATTCCTTTGCCGATTGCTTTTGTTTTGTTGCCGACTTTAAGAAAGGAGGTTATGCTTTCTTCATATATTTTGGAAGGCAAGTTGAAATTGCTGGCTTTCGGCAATCATTTGAACACTTTTGGCAGTCGTTATAGGTAGTTAGAAGCCAGAAAGTCTGACACCCAGTCTACCTAAAGGGAATGAGGATCTGGATGCCATCATGGTACTTATCGTCCAAAACAATTCGGGAAAAGGCTAGGCAGAAGAATCGACTCGAAGGAAAAACACAAATGTCTCTCAATTTATAAGTTTTACTATGAAAGCGTAACAAACGAACTTCCACACTTTTTCTATTACTTTTCTCTTCACGCTACACTGCAATTCACTCCACCTTCACATAACAGCTCAATTAAACTAAAGTTAAATTAAACTCTGACCTCGTTAACAATTTTAACCATCATAATTGGCTTTAACAAATTAACCATGAATGATTCAACAGAACTTACGTAGGGGACTAGCCATGGAGTAAATAAAATAATTAGCGG
Organism: Helicoverpa armigera; assembly: GCF_030705265.1. Taxonomy (NCBI): domain Eukaryota; kingdom Metazoa; phylum Arthropoda; class Insecta; order Lepidoptera; family Noctuidae; genus Helicoverpa; species Helicoverpa armigera. Next base: position 1,349,638 of record NC_087145.1, on the reverse strand, counting down.
AGATATCATAGAGCAAAATCTCCTAAGAAAGTAGCGCGTCAAAATGCGGATGTTCGGGGAACGAGGAATGTTACTGACTTCTCCCTTATACGGCTTCCTTGACCACTTTTTGTAATACCAAAAATCGTTGACAGATGTCCCAAAGAACCAAATCGAGGGTAGCAATTGGTAGCTACTAATGATAGCTGGTAGCAATTAGGTAGCAACTCTCTATATGTATTTCGAGAGGATCGGAGAGTTGTGACAGGGATCCTGACGCAGACCCAGAACGCCTCATTAGTAGTAGGTTGTTCTTGACCTAGATGAAGGTGCCAGACCTACCAGCATTACGGCATCTCCGCTATATTTCCTTCCTCCGTGAGACTAGTGTATTAATGAGCCGAGCATCGAATCTAGGACCGTCACGCCTACGGGCGCACCCACGGTCTTATCTTGTAGTATTTGTAATGGCCATAAAGTCATTCTAGTTCTTGTATGTTTTATGTTAAAATGCATTGTGTTAGGATATGCGTAAAATTTGAAAATAGGTCTTATGAAGGTTTTATCTGCTTATATCTGCATAATCCTTAGTGATTAACATTAAAACTTACTGCGAAATTAGTCGTCTGTCTTTCGCGTTTTCATGCCAAAACTATAGAATTCCTTTAAACGTATAGTATAGAGCCAGATTAAGGAAATTAACTATTTGTCTGCATAATCCTTTGCTACTAATATTATAAATACGAAATTATCTCTGTCTGATTTGGTTCTGTTTGGTAGAAGAAGGACAAAGGCTAACTTATCTCTTATTGCCTATCGCGAGAAGTAGGTAGTTCCAAGCCATAGGAAACAGCTTGTATGCTATATGTTATCTAGGTAAGCAAATAGTTCCCTCTGGACTTAATTCTAAGTATGGTATATAATGAGTGAGAAGCCGAAAATCGATCTCAGTGGCGTGCACTTGGAGAGGCCTATGTCCAGCAGTGGACTGCAATAAGCTGATGGTGATGATGATGATGATATAATGGGTGTTGCAAAAGAATCAGCAAGAAACTCCATACCCCTTTTTGCTTTTGCGCAAAATTTCCTGCAGAGTGTCAGACAGGACAGCATGCTTTTAACCAATATTGTTCCTTTTAGTTTAAACAGCCAGAGTATCGGTGTTAGGTTAACCGGGTCAGCAGAGTTCAACTAGTTGCTCGACGGTATATGGGTCGGGTGGCCCCACCCGTTTCCCGCCGCTCCCTCACTTCCTATGTTAACCAGCGTTCAGAATGACTAACAGTTTTATAGCTAAAAGGTTTTGGTTAAACACACAAAAGAAATTGTCAAATTCTGTGTTTCAAATTTTTATTTACAAATAACTTTTTACAATAACTTAATAATAAATATTTTTATAATTTTTTAAATATTTTTATTTATAGTAAGTGTATATATTAGGTAATAAGTTAGTTGTATGTTGTATATATATTTCTTTTAAACTAATATTTTAAAGCTGAAAAGGTTTTTGTTGGTTTGCTTGAACACGCTCATATTAGGTCCGATTTAAAAAATTCTTTCAGTCTTAGATGGTTCATTTATCGAGAAAGGCTATAGACTATTTATCCAGGCTTTTTATCCAGGTCCATGGAAAACTTCTTCCGGCACGGGTGAAACCGTGGGTAAACGGCTACTTCTTCTATAAAGAAGAAACGAGTAGTTTACGGACAGTAGTTGTCTAGCAAAAGTGTCTTAGAAAGAACGTTACTCGTTAGCTCATCATCACCAGTTTTCTCTCTACACACCAGTTGTTTTCTTCTCGATATTTATGTAGAAGATAAATGTATTTTTCATTGCTTTGATTTTAACATTACTTAATTAATTATTATCAATATAACTGCATCACAAAATCGTGATATCGTGAGCACGCGTGGTCGGCTGTCGCGATTCTATCATACGTGGGAGGCGGTGTTAATTTCCTAGATATATATTGCAGACTCATAAGACTTTATTATATGGATAATAATCTTCTATGTTTTTGTTAGGATCTAATTTCCTGTTTAGTTTATATCCTTGCGGTTTCTGTGTTGCATAATATTTATTAAACCTATTCTAGGTAAACTTTTAAATGACTATCAATTTTTATCTCGAATTTCTACTCTTCGTTGTTTTTGTAACTTTTTTATTGTTAACTAGCCGATTTCCCGCGGTTTACTGTTCATATCGGGATAAAATATAGCCTATGTTACTAGGAAAGAGTGTAGCTTTCTGACAGTGACAGAATTTTTCAAATCGTTCCAGTCGTTTTGGAGCCCTTAAGAGTACAAACAAACAAAAAAATAAAATATTCCTTTTCATTGTATAAGCATACATAGGTAATCATTCTGACTAAATATCATTACCTACTACTGATACTAACACTACTGAAAACTGACATCCCAACTCAAATAACTGAAAAAAATAATGTCCTTAGAATAGTACCGACATTTTTCAAACCAAAACCAAAATATTATACCACGTCTTTCCAAACCCTCAAAAAAAATATTCACCACTTAAAAAAAACATCGGCACCTACAAAACTTGGCATGTTAACATAAACCAACAGAATAGCTTCCGTTTGTAAGTGAACGCGTCCTAAAGCATTATGGAAGCAATGCCACTCCCAGGCTAGCCCATGACACGCCATCAAATGACTTTTAATTATTTTCAGGGCTCCATTATAGTGGTACACTGGCTAGACAGCCGTAATAGATCACGTGGATCGGTTTAAACTGAAATGTTGGTGGTTAGAAGTGGGTTTTTAGTTTTTTTTTTTGGTACGGGACAGTGGGATAAATCACAGTCAGTTCAGAAAATTAAAGTATCTAAGACCACTGTGTATTAGGATGATATCGAATCGTTAATATATTTCGGCTCTATTCGTTCTTATGTACTCCAGAACAAGTTATTATTTCTTCAAATTAAAACACCTAACTATAAACGTTAAATTTTGACATTAGCTCCAATTATGTTTTCCAATCTGTAATCACAAAACAGGTGATAGGTTATAGAGGAAATCTAAACGTAAACTTAGAAACTGAGATCTTACTAGGGGAGACAGATGCAGTAGCCTCCACATAATGTTGGCAAAGATTATGATATGTAGGACTTTCAGCGAGAGTAGCGTACGTGGTCGAGATACCTAGATTTAAAATATTAAAATAAATGAACAATGCGGTTAGTTATGTTGTTAATTCCTGATGATTTTCAAATCATCAAATGACCGATATATAGTTTTCGATATAAACCCACATAAATTATCTAAATTGAACGATTTGTCTCGCTACAGCGATTAACGAGACAGCAGACAAACAATGTGAATTAAGCAGATAACTGAGTATTTCATACGGGTGGTCTACAATTTCTAATCAATTAAACCGAGCTATTAGAAACTATTAATTTCCAACTGATTGCAATATAAATCAACGGACAACTAATTGAAATGACACAATCAAATTGGCAGTCAATAAAATGGTCAATATGGGTACTGACGATAGTTATTAAGGTTAGAGAGTGAATTTTGAGAAAATTAAAAAGAAGACAGAAAATTTAAGACAGAGTGACACCATCTGGGATCATACTATGACAATGGGTCAAAGTGTGGTATAGTGTACTGTAGACTATAGCTATATAGTGTTGCTCGTGCTTCGTAGGAACTACTTATCAGTCTTAGATCAATAGAATATTATCTAACATAAAAGCACTTACCCGTTAGTCGCGGTGTTCGCAACAATAGCTGCGGTGTATATGGACCCGGATTCGATTCTTAGTTTGAGTCAAATTCGCTTTTCACAAAAACTCAGTCTACTTCGGAAAACAAATTAAATCGTCGCGGAAAAAATATCACGAAAACAGAGACAAAACTAATACAATTAAAAATAAAACATTCTCAAACAACAATACTATACCGCTGAAACGGAAAATTCACACAAAACGTATCAACATTTACTACCTACTGAAAACTAGAAATTTTACTACTTCACAGAATATATTTCAAAGAGATATTCTGTTGCTTTTACTCGTACTAAGAAAACCTATTTTGTGGGTAGTCATAAACAAAATAGTAGCTATATTCGTTACTGTAATGAAATGGAATTGGACAAGCTTGGAAACTAGTTTTTATTGTTCGGTTTTAAGGCTTCTTATTAACAGAAGCACTGAAAACTTCTGTACATGGTAAATTATACCATACCATTATTCGCTGTGTCTTTTATTTACAAACCCCTTACCGCATACAAAGCCATATTTGGACGCCGAAGAAGTATAATAAAATAAAATAAATTAAAAGAATATCACGTTCAAGTTCAGCGTCCATGTTAGAATTTGTATGCGGTAAGGGTGTCATCATCACCATACTCCTGCCCCTGTCCCCATTGATTTGAGGTTAGCGCAGCATGAATCCTTCCATACTTTTCTATCTGCCGTCACCTCACAAGAAACATTATGTATTTCTAACCATATCGAATTCCACACAATCCATCGTCATCATCAGCCTATCGCAGTCCACTGCTAGACATAGGCCTCTCCAAGTGCACGCCACTGAGATCGATTTTCGGCTTCTCGCATCCAGCTCCTGCCAGCCGTCTTGCGCAAGTCATCACTCCACCGTGCCTGAGGACGTCCTACACTACGTTTTCCGAGGCGTGGTCTCCACTCTAGAACTCGTTTATCCCAACGGAAATCGGTTCTTCGGCTAATATGGCCAGCCCACTGCAACTTCAGCTTGCTGATTCGGTCAAATATGGGAAGGTAACTTTGTTTTTCTATTAATATACGGCTTTTATGACAAAACTACTGAAGCGATTTTGGGTACACAAAGATTCTAAAAGCTGATAAAAGACAAGTCTCAATTTAGAATGAAATATTTCTTTCAGGACGCGGCTGGAATCGCGGAGAATAGTAGGTACTCACTTACTTATTAATGTAGAACAGGAAAATTCAATAAAAATAGGATGCAAATCATAATACTTTATTCAGAACTGATAATATTATTGTGAATGCTTATACATAATTAAGTTTATCGAACTTTTATCAGTGCACTTAAAACATAGGTACTCTAAGAGTATTTTCAGTACAAAGTATACTACGCATTATTGTGAATATTATCTTTTTTTTAATGTTATCAGATTGCCAACAAACAGGCGGACTTTTCATGGCTAATGGTTACAAATATCCTAAGCAAACAATACAAACTTATTTAAAATCATATTATTATTTTAACTTGTATTATATGTATAACGCAATAAATTATTCTAGAGAAAACTTTACAAACAACAACTAAAATTGCATATAAACATGCTTAGTATTTTTCTTATTATGTTAGAAACTAGCTATTTAACTAAAACAATACAAAAACTTATCTACTCAAGAACTAAATAGTACAAACGTTACAAAAAACATTCAGCAGGTAATCTCAAAACCACCTTTACAACAAACATACTATTACTAAACAAATACCCATTTTGGGATACCATTATCATCATCCTCCGAGCCTTTTCCCAATGATGTTGGGGTCGGCTTCCAGTCTAACCGGATTCAGCTGAGTACCAGTGCTTTACAAGAAGCGACTGCCTATCTGACCTCCTCAACCCAGTTGTCCGGGCAACCCGATGGTTGACCCCCCTTGGTTAGACTGGTGTCAGACTTACTGGCTTCTGACTACCCGTAACGACTGCCAAGGATGTTCAATGACAGCCGGGACCTACAGTTTAACGTGCCATCCGAAACACAGCCAATGGTGTCTAAGATATACTTAGAAAGTACATACAAACTTACAAAACTTGTATTGGTACTTGCCTGACCTGGGATCGAACCCGCGCCCTCATACTTGAGAGGTTGATCCTTTACCCACTAGGCCACCACGACTCCATTTTGGGATACCAAAATTATCAAAATTCACTTCATACTATTCTTTCGGTGATTCTTAATAAATTCTCGCCATAACATTCTATTACTCTTAAGTAAAGGCATAAAAATAGCTAGGGCCACTATTTGTATCCCTAAAGTAGACCCTCTAAATCCTATAGTAAGTTCTAAAGCATCCCAAATAACAAAAGTTAACACAGTGATATTACTTAAAATAAATATAGCCGAAGCTATAGACAATCTTCTACAGTTTTCTTTCCTTCTTTTAGCTCCAGAAACTACACTTGCATTATCTTTAGATATAAACAAACCACATAAAAGTTTGATAAAAATCATCAAGTTCACCATTACAGGTATAAATTGAGACATAGCAATAATACTGAAAGTCGTTAACAATAGCATGACCTTATCCTTATTATTTTGAACAACTTCTTTAATAATTATTAATATGAATCCACAGATTATGAACACAATTGTAGGCACGCCCCAGGAGAAGATAAAACTTTTCAAGTACCTCCTTTTGATGTCTTTACGGAAAACTTTGACGATATCCACGTAGAACATGTAACACATGACCACTAACCAATGATTGTACACTGCAGTTAAGAAGTTAAATATTGCAAACAAAAATAAGGGATGAATGCTTCTAAAAGCATCACTGACTTTAGAATCACAATGAATAACTGTACACGTCATGAGTATTAACCGAAAAATGTTCACAAGTATTGCATTCATGTAAACGTAATTGTTGAAGTTACGGAACTTTCTTATAAGTCGCCAGGATACACATCCGTAGATGAAACTTAGTAAACAGATAGACAGCATGCTGTAATGTCCAACGTAAACCACAATTTGCATAATATCTTCTGTCAAACAATTGTCGAACGTCGACGTACCAACAATAGTTATCCACATTTTCGATTTTAAAAATATTATCATTGACATTTGCAAATTCACCAACTCCGAAAAATATTGAGCGATGATTACACTTCTTAAAGGTATCGAATGAAACTAATATGATTAAGGCTGATTTTCAGCACTTAACTGTACTAATGGATATGGTTTATCCTGCCTTATCAATGTAGGTTGCAAAGGGTTTAGACTAAACTATGATATTGCAAACCAAAACATCCATCGCTCTTTCAGAAGATAAAATATAAAAATCTAACAGGTCATAGCGGGCGATGGATTATGAAATCATTATTGCATACGATACAGGCCGATGACATATAAAAATGTTTTTCAGAAATCAAAATGAATCATTTATTGAAGCTGATTCATTTTCGCTTTTCCTAATCGACAGGTGTTATTTGAATTTGATATCTGCGTATTTAACTATTCTTTAGTCTTGCCGTATTTTAACATCATCATCATCATCAGCCTATCGCAGTCCACTGCTGGACATAGGCCTCTCCAAGAGCACGCCACTGAGACCGATTTTCGGCTTCTCGCATCCAGCCCCCGCCAGCCGTCTTATTAACATCATCTATAACTTATTCATTTACATATGTGGTAGTTTATTTATTTATTTGTCAACATATTATCTACATTTTCAAATTATAAAATTAAAAAAAAAAACATTTAAAAATATAAAAAAATTACATACATTATTATTACACTAAGTATATTATACAGATCGGTATGTACTTAATATCTCCAAAATACAAAAGACGAATAAAGAAAATCATCATCAACAAAAAAATAAGCCAGTTACTACCCTATATTTATAGACAGACTTAAATCATATTGTCAATTACAATGTACCCCTGATTGGATAGATTACTTTATGAGGGGCTTCCAAACTTCCTCACGATTGTGATAAATGACCTCCCCTAGGGAGGGGAGAGAGGGGAAAGGGTGGGGGCCATGGAGAACAAAATAACAGAGATGACATAACGCAAAATCTCCTAAGAGTAGCGCACCCACATACGTGTGTTCTAGGCACGGGGAACGTTACTAACTTCGCCTTCATCATCATCCTCCGAGCCTTTTTCCCAACTATGTTGGGGTCGTCTTCCAGTCTAACCGGATTCAGCTGAGTACCAGTGCTTTACAAGGAGCGACTGCCTATCTGACCTCCTCAACCCAGTTACCCGGGCAACCCGATACCCCTTGTTTAGACTGGTGAACTTCGCTCTAGTACGCCTTTTAAATCAATCAACCAATCTTAGACAAATTGGTATTCATTCAAATTCAAATTCAAAATCTTTATTGCGAACTAAGTGGCATAAAAGGATCTTATAACTAGGTACGTACTTAGGACTTAGTTGCCCGTTAAGGCATTGCAATTTATTAACATATATATATATATACATTAACATTAGATTCCTATGTATTGGTGGTTCAGGGAAAATTCCGAATGTCTGGTTAGTTCTATTCACTGATCACGCCTGCCGTATGTACAATGCCTGACCTATAAAAAGGCGCCTGACCTACCTTCCTTATGGCATCTCCGCTATTTTTCCTTCCTCCGTGGTGGGGGCAAAGTCGAGTTTTTCAAACGAGGCTTTTTTGTGGTATCGAAGGATTTTTTTCGGGATTTTTCAATTCTGGGGGGTGATAAGTCACGGAGTTATTGGCTTTAGTAGGTTCGAGGGTTGTTTTAAATGGATATTTTTTTTATTTTTTGAGGATTTTTAAATACCACGTAGAATGAGAGGGGTGTTATAAGTTTGACCGCTGTATGTATATGCTTGTTTTTCTGTGATATCTAAACTTTTAAACCGCTGAACCAATTTAGATGCTAGTTTTTGATGAAAGATGGTATTTCAGAGGTGTTTCCTCGCCTCACTTTTTTATATAGTGTCAATTTTGTACTTACAATATAATGTGTATGTTAGTCTTTAAGGTACCTATACATATATCTATGGGCCAATGCGGCCTGAACATAGAGTGATTTGATTTTTTTTAATGTTACTTATTCAGAAATTTATTCAGAGACAGTCGCGTATCTATAATAGTAATTAAAGCTAGATTTTTCACCATCATTTTTGACATCTTCCTTTCTTTAACAATTGCTTAAAAAACTTTCTGTAAAAGTTACACAGTGTAATTTTTACACCGTTTTACCTAGGTTACAGTTACCTCATTACAGTAAATAGCCCAGGTGACTGTTTGACTATCACTTACCGCGTCAACTTGTCAGCCATTTAACAGGTGCTCGATAAAAGTGATCGTTAATCTATCAGATAGTGGCGTCCATGTTGGATCGATGGTATCAGGTAACTTTATTGATTACACGGCTCGTTTGTTTGAAAGTTTAGTAGGTTTTTATTTCAATTTGTGGTATTTGATTCAAGCAAAGAAACATACAAAATCTGTAGTTCTGTGTTCGTGTATTAAAAAACTACACGACACGTTTTCATGTTAACTCAAATTCTATCAGTCAAAACTGTCTATCATTTCTAGAGCAAGAGTGACAAATTCTGAAATGCTGATGAAATCAGGAAAACAATCGGTAGTATAAATAAATTGCGTAGCAATATAACAATTATCGTAGAAATATAGAGGTAAATAAATCTCGTAGCATATAAACAATTCTCGTAGCAACATGTAATAATAATTATGTCGTAGCATGAAAAACGTCATTTTCTGAAGCAACTTTTTTATCTTTATCCTTAGTTTTTTTTCACAGCCTAAGTCTTTCGTAGCAGTACACTGCAAATAATATTTTTTTAGCCTTCTATTTATTTCTTTTTCAGTATACCTACTGCTATTCACTAAGCTTTAAAATCCAATGCTATATATTTCAGAAAGCAAAAAAATACTGTGTTTTTTTTTACAAAAGTACCCCAGTAGATTACAAAACATAATATCTATAACAAACCGCCACATTTTCAACTAGACCACCGAGTTTACAAGCAAAACCGCGACAATAAACTCTGTCACGTGTCCTCTGCCACAGACAATCCAATATGGCGCATGTCAGCTGTCACTTGCAGCAAACGAGCGTTTGACGTAACTGTATCTTAGAAATTAAAAATATTATCGACTTTATTTTTATTGTAATAGAGTTTATTATGTAATGATTTGTTATTTTGAGATTTTGAAGGAAAATTGTTTTGTAATTAGGTAGGTATGTTTTGTGGTGATTTCTTTTATTAGTTGTAGTTTAAAGTAATTTGTGTTTGATTAAGTTTGTTTTAAAACACACCTAATGTTGAAACTATTGGGTTACGTTATTATTGAGTTTTAAAATAGTACTTAAAATCTAAATATATCAAAACAAAAATATACTTCTATCTACATAGAAATGTCAGGTACCTATGTCAAATAGTGATTAAAATATCAAAATACAAAAAAATACCGAAACATTTAATTAATTTTGTTATAAATATCTCTTCTGTTATTTCAACTATTTAACTATAGTGATAACAAAAGAATTTTCAGCTGTCAAATCACCGATTTGACACCAATGGGTGGAAAGTATGTATACGTCTGGTTGTCGTTAGTTGCAGTTGGATGTCGCAAACCAGTACTTGACTTCATGTAACTTAACACTATTCCTAAAAATAAGGATTGAGAACCTCCTTTTTGCGAAGTCGGTTAACAGTCTGCAGTATTGATGCAGAAAAGCTATATAATGAGGTAATCAGGTTACTAGGCTGTGTGCCACGCTATACAAGCAAGTTGTCACTTCCTTTGTGCTACTGCAAGTAACTTCTGAGGAAAGCGTTACTCCTCACCGATCATCTCGAAATAAATATAGAGAGTTGCTACCTAATTGCTACCAGCTATCATTAGTTGCTACCTAATTGCTACCAGCTATCATTAGTTGCTATCAATTGCTACCCTCGTGATTTTGAAGATATTCAGCATCTAAAGGTGTCAGCCATTCTGATATCAGGATGGCTGTCGCTTTTATCAGTGTAAAGAATCGGTTCAAAAGTATAGAGTTGTTTTTTCATCCAGAGTTGTTACCTAATTGCTACCGTATTTCGTGGATAAAAAAATATTAATGAAAGAGATTTTTGTGCGAAATGCAAAAATAAATTAGCAAGTAAAGACTAAGTACATGATGATAAAAACCTTCTTTTTTCGAAGTCGGTTATTCTGCAGTATAAAGTATTGATGCAGAAAAGCTATATAATGAGGTAATCAGGTTACTAGGCTGTGTGTCGCGCTATACAAGCAAGTTGTCACTTCCTTTGTGCTACTGCAACTAACTTCTAGGGAAGCGGATATTTCTAGACTGTGGCCTTTTTTTATGGTGATTGAAAGTTGAATTAGGTTTTGTGTTAGTGTTTTAAGTAGTTCTTTGTAGTTTTTTTTCAATGAATTTTGTACTAGCCATTTTCCCGCGGTTTTACCCGCGTTCAGTAGAAACTACTGCCCGTACTGGGATAAAATATAGTCTTATGACTCGCGAAGAGTCATATAGAGAGAGTGTACAGCTTTCCAACAGTGAAAAAATTTTTCAATTCGGTTCAGTCGTTTCGAAGCCTTTGGGTATTATTAATATTTGACTAGTAAAGATTAACAAAGATAGAGTGAAGTTGAGAAGAAAAATCAGGAAGGCTAACCCCACCGCCATGTTTTATATTTACTTACATAGCAGGAAAGAGAAAGACATTTACATAAGAAAGAAGTTGATTTTTCATATATGTACTACCTAAATAAAATAGATATGTATCAGTTTAGGCACAAAAACGTCAGTTTAAAAAGTACTCAAGTATACCATCAAAAGATGGTAAGTACAGTTAACTTTAATTGAATCTCATCTCAATTACACGTCCTTTCTCTCGCCTTTATAGAAAAGGCTAAGGGGGGTACCCTTAGCACACTGCAAACTTTTAGTCGGCCGATGCTTTGTTTGGGCTCATTAAATCAGTATAAAGAGTAGCATGCACATTACAAAGATCAGGTATTTAGGTATCAGACGTAGGTACGATGTAAACTTTGATTGGTATCAAGATTTTTTTTTAAGAAATGTTTGCCTACTGGTAGTTTTATTCAGCTGCATCCAGTTAGATTGGAAGTCGACCCCAAAACAGTAAGGAAAAGGGTCGGGAGATGATGATGATGATGTTTGCCAATCATCGGGCCAACTGTCGGCCAACATTTTAGTTTGCAGTGTGCAGGGAAGGTACTTTTATAGAAAAGGCTAACACGAAACTTGGAAGGTCAAAATTCAATTCTGCCCGAACCTTAGATAAGTTCACAAAGACTCGACTTTGGCCCGATTCGATAACTCGTACTATAACTACACTAGCTATTGTGTTTGTTACACTGACGAGCAAAAATGTTGGGGTAGATTTTTTGGTAATTTTTGAATGATGTTTTTGGATTTATTTTTTTCTTATAATTCAGTTATTTATTTATTCAGGTTAAACAACAATTGTTTACACTTTTACATAACAAAGTAACACAAAAACACACACATTAATGCGGTGAATAAAATGAGAGATTTATTTTTGATTAGGATTTTAAAGAAAATAAGATACAATAAGTGTGAAAGTGATTTTTTTTGTTATGTTTTTACGCTAAAACTGCTGAAACGAATTAAATGAGGTTTAGAGGTTTTCTGGAGACAGTAAAACGCGGTCATAATCTGGTTATAATATAACTAGCCGTTTTCCCGCGGTTTCACCCGCGTCCCGTGGTAACTACTGCCCGTACCGGGATAAAATATAGCCTATGTTACTCGTGGATAATGTAGCTTTCGAATGGTGAAAGAATTTTTAAAAACTGTCCAGTAGTTTTTGAGCCTATTTATTACAACCAAACAAACAAAGTTTTCCTCTTTATAATATTAGTATAGATTATTTATTTTACTTTTTTTTAAATCACAATGGCATAGCCCAACAAATTGCATTCACCTTAATTTATACAGCACACAACATCTAAAATCAGGTGGCTAGGAAGTTTATAAACATACTGAATAATTTTCTCTGCAACTTCGTCTCGACTGCACCAAGTTCCGGGTACCTGGTGCAACAAACTTTGCCTAACAATTTTCATTGAACATCGCCATGCTGTGTTGTCCAAAATTAACGGAGCGCTTAAACGACTAGTTTTGGAAATACACAGTGCCTTCATTTGTGCGTCCTTGTTTATTTTAATTAAATAATGAAATAAGAAAAGTGAGTTTTCTTCAAAGATTGTTTTTCATGTTTGGTCTTTTTTGTTGTTTTCGTTAATCTGTACTAATCAAATAACATAAAAAATTGATTGTTTATCTGTACGCTAAGGGTTCGGAAAGTAATGAACCGATTTGAAAAAAACTTTCACTGTTGGATAGCTACACTTTTGAGCAGAATTTTACACGAGCCGCGGATGAAACCGAGGGAAGCTTTCAGTATTTTCATTTTTTTAGGACTTGTTGACAGAACTTGTTTTATAATTATTTTCAGAGGTTTGCATACACCCAAAGATTTCAGTTAAGCTGCATCCAGCTGCAAGTTACATTACATTTTTAATATAAAATCAAAAATGTTTTCAGCAGTGAAAATCATTCACGTAAACGGCCGGTCGTTTCACGGATTAGCCTACATATTTGAAACGTTGGCAATAATCTTCCTAGCGCAATCCCAACGTATTGCAGAAATTCAGTCTGCAATTTTATTAAATAGTGTGTGAAACTTTTGTAGGAAAGATTTTACTGTAATGCTTGCTAACTGTCAATTTTTAAAAAAATAAAAGATTGTGTTATAAATAGTAATGTTATAGTTGAAAGGATAAGTCACATTTTATTTCAAATTTTATGGAAAAGTAACACTTTTAACTTTTGATTTTTTATCTTAATGTTTATTTAATAATAAAAAAAATACAGTAAACCTGAAAAAAAAACTAAAAAAAACAACATCTGATATCATCCCCTGCTAATTTTATGCTCTTCTCTTTCTTATTGCTCATGGTCATATCAACAGCCAAAAAAATCTTGACTTCTTTTCTTATTTTTTCTATAAACTGCCTACATAATTCTGTCCCCAAGTGTAGGGTAAAAGTGGAAAAACTCCCGTTCATAGTTATTTGTAGTCGTTAGCCGTTGTCGCATCTTAACGCTGATTGACTCGCGTTACTTGTACTTACACTTATCTTTATGAATATAGAAGTATTTACGGGGATTTGAGAAGTTTTGGGGAATGGGGATGAAAAAATATACATATTGATTTATCTATTATGTAGAAAAATTAATGTCACTTTTCCTTGTAATTTTATAACTCACTACACTATCACCTATCGAAACCAAATATTTAGGCTTTTTTCGGAATATTTAGTAGATGGTTTATGTGAAGTTGGCTCAAAATAGCGGTTCTTCATTTATAAGTAGCGAAGCGCGTACGGGGTTGTTAGTTTCATGTAAAGCGAATTTATTATTACGAATGATATTTGAATGTATTTTCATGCAAAATACCAAAGGATGTGTTAGTATCGTTTGGTAAATATTCAAACAAAAATAAAATTGCAATACGTTTCTTACATCTCCTAGCAGTGTCATACAAGAATGTAACAGACATTTGTATTCACTTTTAGCTTTTGCTACCGTGTAGTTCTCGCATCCGAATAAGCCTATATTCGTGAAAGACCTACCATCTATTCGATATACCATATAGATACCATCTTTGTAGCAAATCTCATCTCCAACGGTTCAGACATAAGAATCAATCTTAAAATAGCAAAGAAACAAACTCACATATTACTAAAGATTAGCTAGTTTATTTCAACAAAAATAAAAACGGAATAAAATGCACCCACTTAAAATAATTTCGTTTTAATCCGTCGCTTAAACTTAGCATCTTTACATAAAAGAGTTGATTCAATGAAAGGCATTAAAAACTGCACACGGACACTGAATGCAAATATCCCTGAAAAGTTGGAAAAAGTTGAAAAAACTGAATTAACCACGGAGCACTTAATAACTAGCGGAGATGTCATAACGCAATATCTCTTAAGAAGTTAGCGCACCAAAATGTGGATGTTCGGGGTACGAAGAACGTTACTAACTCGGCTCTTACACCCCTGCTTTGGAACAAAATATTATCACCAATCAGTATGGACCAATCTTTGACGTATTAGTTTTGATTTGACAAGGAACCCGAACGTCTCGTTATAGTAACTGATCACGCCTACCATACATTGCTTAACCTACAAGAAGGCGCCTGACCAACCGTCTTTAATGCCATCTATCGAGCATCGGAGAGCACGTAAATGTCGGTCTTGCGTCTGATCTCTCTCTGGTAGTGTCGGATTGCCGTCCCGTCGTGTTATGAGAGTGAAGGAATAGTGAGTGCACCTGTGTCTGCGCAAATGCTCGTGCACTATAATATGTCCTGCGCAGCTGGCTGATCTTAAATGAGAACAGCCGCTGTGGCTGAAATCGGCCGTGGACGCCACTATTATTATGGCATCTCCACTATATTTCCTTCCTCCGTGGACTTAACTCGCAATGTCGATGCAATTTTCGCTTTCAGCAGATAAAAATGTAGAACATTTAGTTTGCATGGTTTATCTCAGTTTTTATTAAATGTGACCTAGTTAAGTACGAGTGGTTTAATGGTTATAAGTGTATTATGTTAAATGGCTGTTTGACGGTAAACTGCAACTTACAGCTATATAATTATGTAAAGATAGGTAATTAGGGACTTTACAGAGTGTAACTCAACTGGCTTATAGGCTTGGATTGATTGGAGTAACACCTATACATACTGTCTTCTCTTTACGTTCTTTCTTTTCCCCGTGGTTCTTAACGTGTCCTGAGAGAAGTCCTTCCCATCTGTGCATAAAAAATAACCCGTATCCTTTCAATGGCTCTAGACTTTGTTTACCTGTAGTTTGGTGTAAAAGTCCGGCAGATAAAAAAATACATCTACTGCCGTATTCATAATTTTAAGTACTCTAACTCAACGCAAATATCATTTTTCTATCTATCTAGGGTTCCGTATTTTACAGTATTGTTCAAATAAATAAATCAGCTGGTTTAACATATTATACATACATGACTTGATCTGATAGACCAAATCTATTATTTATTCGACATAATTCTATGATAGCTTTCAACGACCACATTTGCTGTTCCTTGAAAGGCAAATGAACTTCAACAATAAACCTTAGTTAGGTAGCTTTGTAGTGATCTATCCTATTTAGTTGACTTAAGCAGTTCTGATGCAGTAATGAAAGCTTCTGCTTACAATCTTATATCGTTGAGTAATATATTAAAACATTAAGTAAACTTACACTAGCTATTTCCGTCAGTTTTACCTGCGTTCCAAGGGAGTTACTATCCGGAGTCGAGTAAAAAGAAGCACATGACCTTTCTCAGGAGAGCTTTTCAGGAGAAAAAGCTATAAAAGAAAATCTTGCCTTTTAGGCAACATTAAACAAACAAAATTGTTTACAATTAATGACCGCTTATTAACATCAAAAGATTCAAATCAATGTCCCAATACAACTGAAATATTATTTTCTACTGTTACAAATACCTACTTCTAATATCTTTTACAGTTTACAAGATACATAGTTTTCTTCCTAACATCGTGCCATACATCGTCTACATCACTTGAACTCAAATAACTTAGCACTTTAACTTTGTAAAACTTCCATCAACACTCTTCAACTTGAAGTAATAAAAACAAAAAGGAACATAGACAATTTTGTTTTCAAGCACGGAGAACAAAATGATTAGTGGAGATGTCATAACGCAAAATCTCCTAAGAAAGTAACGTCGCCGAAATGCGTGTGTTCGGGGGATGAGGAACGTTACGAGCTGCACCAATTTATTTTTAAAATAAAATTACCAATAGCAATCAATCCAAGAGCAATCTTTGACAGATTGGTTTTGATTTGACAAGGAATCCGAACGCCTCGTTAGATCTAGTAACTGATCACGCTTACCATACGTTACTTTGACCTACAAGAAGGTGCCTGACCTATCTTCCCTTCTGGCATCTCCGCTATTTTTCCTTAATCCGTTCTGAAGCAAGTACGCACCTATTACGTTTGACATAAGAAAGCGCGGGAAAGCGGCCATCTTAAATCGATACCCATTGTTAGCCTTCTTAGACCATTCAATCTACAAGAGACACAATTGATGTACCTTTTTCCTAAGCCAAAGGTACGAGATGACCGCTGAAATATTGACTGTTAATTTCGCTCGTGTTAAATAGAAAGTAGCCTATCTGTTATTCTGATTTATAAGCTATATCCACTAAATAGCCAAGTTTTGTCCAAAATCCACTTAATAGTTTTAGCTTGATTGTTTAAAAAGCTTACCTATTTCCATCTTTACCTACAAACTTTGTCATTTGTCTTATCGTTTAATATTGTATTTCACAAATTTATTTGGCCGTGTATATGTCTAACGAAGTGATTTGTTGCCTTGCCTTAAATCTTGCGCCTATATCGGTATTTATTCGTAGAGGGGTTTGTCTTGAAGGCGGGTCCATAACTTTCAATGCTCTAAGTGAGCCATCTTCGTGTTCAATCGGGCGGGTAAAAAGTTTTACTACTTTATTGCTGTTACAAGTATTTTGTCGAATTGTTTGAAGTTTTTATCTTAACATAGCGATTTGGGAAAAGATTACTCTTTTGGGGTGCGAGATCTTACGAAAAACATGGGTTATGTGAAAATCTTATATTGTTTTTTTGTCAGATATCATGTCTGTTATTTTTTTTCAGTTAGAAAGTTTTATTTATGGCTGTGTTGTTTTGTTTTTATATCAATACTGATTGATACTGCTTTCTTAGCATTTATTTTTTATTTTCTGAGCCTTGCCTATGTATAAAATTGTTCAAAGCTGGCAAAAATCTGAAGACTTTGTTTGTTTGCTGAATCTCAAGAACTACAGGACTAATTTTAACGATTCTTTCAGTTTTAGTTTCAGACCATAACATAGTACTTTTCTTTCATTGTTAGACTAATTTTAATCCAGGTAGGCGGAGTAGTTCCTACAGTACACTGGTAAACCGCTGGCAGACCCTATTAAATTGATAAAATACCGTAAGATTAATTCACTATCGCCGTTTAATTCGAAAACCAACGAGCAAACATGCATTCAAACTAACCTATGTACATTAATATAGCTTTAGGCAGCATTTACGTAGTAAGTGAGCTATCGTTTACTCGGCGTCTGCTTATATGGTAGTGATCCACCGCATCCATCCTCCCTGATAGATAGCTTACTGCAACCGACGAAGGGGATAGTCAGCTTGATACGGCTTCATATTAAGTAACAATAATCCTTACTTCTAAAGATACTAATATTATAAAGTTGAAAAGTTTGTTTGTTTGAATGCTTCAGAACTATAAGACAGATTTGGAAAATTATTGCACTGTTGGATAGCCTTTTTATTGAGGAAAGCTACAGGCTTTTTATCCGGGTGCGCGGAGTAGTTAATACGAGATACGGTTAAAACTGCTGGCAGACGCTAGTAAATCAACAAAGTACTCTGATTTTCAGTTAAAACTAAGGTAAACGAATATGCATACAAACTAATATATACGTAGTACACTGATTTAGCTTTAGGCCACATTTGCCTCCTAAGTGAGCTATCGTTTACTCGGCGTCTGCTTATGTGGTAGTGATCCAGCGTATCCATCGTCCGTGATAGATAGCTTAGTTACATTTCGTACCGGGGATAGTTAAATCTATGTAGCTTTATCTTAGCACTACTATTATAAGCGTTTGTATGTTTTTCTTTCTCGCAAAAACCGAAGGATAGAATTTTGTTGAAACTTAGCTTATTAGCTTTTATATAATGGCAATTTTTTATGTATGTACGGGAAGAAGTTCCCTCGGGATGCGGTGAAACCGTTTGCGGAAGCTATAATTTTATAATCAAACTGTTTTTTTTTTGTTGTCTCAGGTAGTACTTGGCGGATTTGGAAAATTCTAGCAGGTATAGATAGTCTACTTATCGAGGAAGGCTTTAGGGTGAAACCGCTGACGGAAGCAAGCTTAGAGCTTTCTCATGTAAATAGAGAATCTAAATCTAAAATAATTATAAAAATCGGATTTGTCGCTCCTGATTAGCACGTTCAAACAAACAAATTTTTCAGATAAGATTTTGAGATTTTTATATTAAATAGAGTAAGTAATAAGTACATCATGTAATGTATATTATTTATATCTACAGCAAAAGAAAGAATGTGTTACAAAATCATTATTTTTCTAACATCTTATAAGGATTCCTCAGATTGTCCTGTAATCAAAAACTCGAAGGGTGACCAATTAACAATGTAAAGGGGAAACTTTCCTACTTAATATGGCTTCGAAAAGTTATAATTATTAATTCGTAAGTTATTTCCAACGTTTAGTAATGGAAATCTTAGTAAATACGGTGTTATGCGTCATTCGATGTTAGGTAAGTTAATCTTGAAATGGGTACAATTTTAGATTGGTGTATTTTTATGGGATATTGCCAAAGAAAGAACAATGGAGTAGCTTGGGGTTTGTAAAAGCCCCGCTTGTGAACTGATGAAAGGTGCAACTTGGCTCAGTTGGTCTGTCGATGAGTGAACATCATGTGTAACAACGAGTTTCAGTGTATTTCGGAAGGCATGGTGCTTTTTCGGTCGAAGCCCAGGCTGGCTGATTGGTTGTCATACTTTCTGACTTCCCGTGATAACTGCCAAACATGTTCAAATTGCAGCCGGGATCCATTAGTTTAACGTGCCTTCCGATACCTATATGAAAGAACTCGTCAAGAGAACATCTCTTCTTCTTCTCAACTCATCCACGGTCCAATCGCAGCAAGCGTTGAGTAAGTTCATGAATTTATAATCGATATATCTGGCTGTTACGTAGCCACGAGCTTCTACAAAATATTCTTTTATACAACAAAATATATTTATTTGAAACGTTTCCCTGAAGTTTGAACGACAATTTATTTTCTCGGATTCCTGCTTCGCTGCTCAACCGCCCGTCTCGTATTGAGTTCTATCTGAATTTGACATCGATTCTAAACTTATGATTCGAATGATTTTGTACTTGTATCGAGATGCATTCTGGCAGGTTTTAAATTGTTATTCCCTACTGAATGTTGATAGAAATAGAACTTAACGAGATTTAGGTATGTTTGGATATAATGTTACATACATGAGATGATTTCAGATTAAGGAGTATGAAAGAATGCTGTCCCGACTCCAATAAATAAAATGGCGATTTAACTAGGACGAGTGTGTTAGTGTGTTTTAATCTAAATTCATTTTTTTTATATTTAACGTATACTAATATTGCAAAGAGGATTTTTTTTGCTCCTTTGTACCCCAGTCGTTCTGAAACTACTGAACTTGTTTTGAATTTGTTTTTAGTGCTGCGAAGCTACACTATCCCCCATTGACATAGACAATATTTTACCCAGTCAAGGGAATAAGTTCCCCCCGGAACGCGGGAGAAACCGGGAGATACAGATAGTATTTCTAAAACAGAATCATGAAACGAACCCGCAGACAGAACTTCACTTTACAGCTAAGAAAATATTAGTACTTATGGGAATACCGTAAATCATAATATTCGATTTTACGTCGTCACGTAAACGTCAAGCGTGAGTTGCATTACTAACGTCATGCGCCATTTAAATTATATTCCAATAAATTCCAGATGCTTTTTACGTGTTTGCGTTGTGGTGTAAGTTGAGAGAGGAGCGACAGCGGGAAGCGATTTTGTAAAATAGTTATTCGATGGTGTAAGTATCTACTTAAATATTCAAGGATATGAAAGTGTTTATTTGGCCTTTAGTTCAGTAGGCATGGACGTATAGGTACTTTAAAGTAATAACATAAATCTGATAATCTTCTTTGTTTCTTAATTTTATATTTTCATGTTATTTTCTTATAATATTAAGTAACTATTTTTATTTTATATGTAATTTTTTTATGCAAAACCGAAATTGTATCATTTATCATATCTTCCTTCTCAAAGTTGGTTGGAATTCGAAGTAACTAAAATAATTCAACGTAAAACAAATACCCTTTTCTAAAATAATATCACTCTCCGCCTCTTATGACTTGCTCCGTTTCTATTAATAGTCTTGTCAATGCTTACCGTATAATATGACAAAATTATTTTTATATCTATCTTTATTTTCTTCCGCAACACGATATTTTTGAATTTATTTTCTGTACTTTAACGGTTCCGAAACGACAGAACCGATTTGAAAAATTCTTTCACTGTTGGGAAGTTACACTATCCCCGGGTAACATACACTATTATTTATCTGAGTACATACGAGAAGCAGTCTCACAGGACGCGTTTGAAACCGCGAGAAAACAGCTGTTATGATACGACATTAACTATTTCAGTATTTTTTTATCTATTATCTGGGAACGAGAAGTAGTCTTACATACATACATATTATTGCTTATTAGATAGTACATCATCATCTTCCGAGCCTTTCTCCTAACTATGTTGGGGTCGGCTTCCAGTCTAACCGGATTCAGCTGAGTACCAGTGCTTTACAAGAAGCGACTGCCTATCTGACCTCCTCAAACCAGTTACCCGGGCAACCCCTAGGTTAGACTGGTGTCCAGACTTATTTGAAGGTACATTATACATATATTCCTAAAAGTACAAAATTTCCAACAAAACTATTATTACTTATACACATTACATAAAGGACGCAGGTAAAGTCGCAAGAAACAGGTAGTTCCCAATAAAATGCGAGGATTTCCTACAAAACCGTCGACGCAGGATGGTAGGAAGATGACGGAGTGTATGATTGTACCGGTGCTAATGAGGAAGCTACCCACGTGATGGGTTTGTTTCAGGGTTAAGTTAGAACTGGTGATATTGTAGGTTAAAATAGGGAATTTTAACTAAAAAAGTGGTTTTAACTTTGCGTTTTTTTAACCGACTTTTCGAAAAGCATTTGGTTACTAACACATATTACTCTTGTTTTGTAAGTACAATGTCATTTACCAACCGATGTGAACAATATTCTTGTGTGAAGTCAAAAGTATTTTCTTTACAGATTTTCAGTGCTATTCACGAAAAAGCCTGAGTAAGTCAAGATTAACCATTGATGGACTACACATAGCTAAATATTTCTGAGCCACCTTCAAAGCATCATAATTTTACCACATAAGTAGTTGTCACCCATGCGGGACTGCCGAACAGAGGTCCCGGGGCACGGTCGACATTTGTATGATAGATGAGCATGTAACCAACATTCCTGTGTCTGGATGTTACAGTAAATATATATTTTAAAATATTCATATGTGCCTAGATATACCAATTGCGTTACTACCCATAACACAAGCTTACCAACAGCTTACCTTTTGGCAAACACGTGTAAGAAAGGTGTCCCGATCATTATAATATTACGCGTTAATTAGGAATTTTCACAATTAAAGCGATCAGCTAATCTCTCGTCAAAGTAACCGTGATGTCTAAAGGCGGTGACATTTAGAGTACACACTGCACACTGCAGACATAATAGTCGGCCGATAGTTGCTTTGTATTTTTTCTTGATGAAGATTTTGTTTCAAATCAAAGTTTTCAGTCGGTGTGGTACCGGGTGAATTCTGCTAATATTATTTAAGCGACATACGATTGATATTGATATTCAACTGAGATTCAATAGAACTACTTAGATTACGATTGCAGCATCGTAATTAAATTAAAGGTTTCTATGTGTAGAAAGCTACAGATTTCAATATGATTGAAGAGCAGACTACCCTATAGACTTATGGCAGTCCAGCAGAATGTCGTTGGAATACGATTGGCCTTGTATTAGTAGCAGAATTCCTGCTAAAGTTAAAACTGCTACTGAGATTCAATTGATATCCAATTGACACATTATTAAATTAGCAGAATTGAGCCCCTGATCTTTATAATGTGCGTAATACTATTTCATCTTTAAACATATTTATGAGCCATAAAAAACTATCGGCCGACTAAAAGTTTGCAGTGTATAGGCTAAAACGGCGTTGACGTTTATTCAAATGATCTCGTTCCTCCCGCTTAATGTATTCAATTAACTGAATAATAGATCAAATGTATTCGTTAATTATTAATTCTATTATACTCGGCTATTATATTGCTTTTGTAGGTAGATTTAAGGTTCACAAAAAAAGGACTTGAATATACGTTTTTCATGACCTGAGATGAAAAGATCGGATATAAGTAACTAATATGGAAATTAAAAAGTCAAGTCTAACCAAAATTATACATTTTACGGGCTTTCATGGTTAAACTGTTAAACCGATTGAAATAAAATTTGATACACAGATACTTTACGAGCTTCCACCCGCGGCTTCACCCGCGTAGAGTTCGGTTATATCGCGTTACCAAGAGAATTCTTCAAAAGTCCGGTATAGAAACTATCCTATTTTCTTTCTCAAGATCAACTCTATCACTGTACCAAATTTTATTTAAATCAGTTCAGTGGTTTACAGAGTTACTTTCGCATTTATAACATCAGTAGGGATACGCTAATGTAGAACCCCGAGATAAGACTATGATCCCGAGACAGAATAAGTTTCCTCGAGACGCATGTAACAGCTAGTAGAATATGCACTGAAGTATAGTTCGTCAGAGATTCTACGTCACAGATGTATCTGGCTGGAGGCTGACGCTTCCAGTGTTACAGCACGTACAGTAGACTGCACATCAGTGGTAACTGTCATGCACCTTACCTCAATAGTAATAAGTATGATTTTCCTATAAAACTGTTACCACTGACCTGTACAAGTTGACTGTACATAGCTCATTTCATGATACATAATAAACAGGAATTATTTTTGTGTGTTTGTTTGTAGCCTTAAAGCTCCAAAGCTACTGAATCTATTTGAAAATAAAATTCCGTCATTGACGAAAAGGTCGCTCTTCCCGAGTAACATAGGCTATATTTTATCCCAGTAAGACCAGTAGTTCCCTTAGGACGCGGGTGAAACCGTGGGAAAACGGCATGTAATATGTATCATAAAGCTGAAGAGATTGTTTTTCCACGCGCTGATCTCTGAAACTACTATACACATATAAAAATAGTTTCAGTGTTACATAACCTATTTATTAACGAATGCTATGAGATACTTTTTATCCGGTAATATTAAATTATTTCCTTCAGAACACGGCTGAAACCGCTGGCAAAAACTAGAGTAAGATAAATCTAAAATAAAAACAGTAGAAACACGGTAAAATCGATATTTGTGTTTTACTTTTCACAGAAGTTAATGTAGGCTGATAAAAAGAGACAAAGTCCTGAAAACGGTGTCAAGGTTAAACGTGAAACGGAGGAAAACCTTCGATTTAAGGACCATTGAACTTAGTATTGTAATAAAGATAGACATATGTATAAATGTAGCTTTTAAATACACGTGATTTTTTCTTCTGGTATAAAAACTATATAAGTACTTTTTACTTCGTTTCAGCTCTGAATTAAAATCGTGTGAAAATAAAATGTCGTAAACAGCCAGTAGAAACACAGAGTACACGCTACTGAAAGATTTTCAGCAGTATTATAACGTATACAAATTCAATGTATGACAGAAGACACTAAAATGTCGAAGCTACTTTCTACCCTTTATTTCTCCATTACCATCTAAACCACAACAATTCAATTCAAAAATCGAATCACAAGACACATGAAAATGATACAACCTGCACGCAAAAACCTTATTTACGATGTGTCAGGCCACAAAGTTCAGTAAAAGCCATTTTCAACGCTAGATAAGACAGTTTTAATCGATTCGCGGAAAAGTTAACACACAAGGGTCACGTGATACTACGCAATAAGCCCAAAGCTTCGTAACATTCCAGACCACTACTGAAAATTGATTAAATAGGTAGGTAGTGCATTTTTCCAGTGGCGGAAGCAAGGCGCGGCCGGGGCGAGGGCGGGGCAGGGGCGCGGGGCAACATGGCGCCGGCATTACGTCACTTTCACAGTCGTACGTTTGGAAATTAGATCAGTATACTGCAAGCCGCCCTCCGCGCGCCCGCATACATACGCACCCATTTTTTTTATCTCGAAAACGCGATTGGACGTCGGTTAGTGCTTTTAGTTATGTGTACTTTTTTTGTTTTTTTTTTTTTTATTGCACTTTTGAGGAAGGAACAAGGATCGGAATGTAAGTTTTTATTTTCTTAGTACAGTGATCGATTTAAAAGCTCGAGAGCTTTTTGCGGCTGACTATCGGGAAGTTTTCGTCGAGTATTTTTTTAAGCGAGCATCGAATTACGCGGATATCGAGTTTGCGTTTTTTTCTTCAATCGATGTAAATGATATTGTTGTGTTTGGCTCACTGGCTGTCACAATGGCGTTAGCTTGAAATTTATTCAACTGCATTTTTTATTTGTAACATCAAAGAATTGTTTTATGATATAGTTTAAAAGAAAATTTTATTGCGCTTTGTGCTCGCGGTAGCGTAAATTTATTGTTTTTCTTTTTTTATCTGTGGGAATCTATGGTCTGTTTGATTGAATGGAATCACTCAATTTTCAATTTTGTTTTATAGTTTTGATTATCATATAGTAAAAAAAAATTACGAGCTTTCATATTTATTACCATTGTAAAAATATCATACGTTTCTCGTACATGGATTGTTCAATTAATATTTTTACGACAAGAAATAATTTTTATTACAAGAAAAAAAAAATTATACACGCAAATTCTTCGAACTGGAAAATTATGCTTTCCTTTCTTTTTGCTCGAAGAAAAATATGCTCATGAAGGCATCTAAATGGGGTCTTACTTATTCTAAAAATTGTGGCAAATTACTCTGCCTCGGGGAACATTTGTCATAGCTCGAAGAATGTAAGCAAGTACGCCTTTTATTTTGTTGCGCTTTCATTTGACAGATGCTACGATTTCATCGCCATTGTAGTATTTCTTTAGTGCTAAGAAATTCCATTATTCGGGCCTCTTGAGTTGTAAAGCTGAGCCGTATGAGATAAGTCGGTTTCGTTTTTAATCTTCTTACAGCACTGTGATAGATGGGCTCAATCTGTTTTTTTATTGTGCATCAGTTTTCGCTATCGACTTTTTTCTAGAAGAGATGTTTCCGTTTTATGAAAGATTAGACTTATTTTAAGTACAAAAGTGCTGCCAAAATACCGGACAATATAAAAATCTAATTACCCGTTCCATAATAAAGCAAACTTCACGAAATTATTCTCACAAAAGTCAAACATCAAATTACTCCGTTCCCCACATATTTAACGAGCGGGAACTTTTCACACGCAAACTCGAAAATTCCACAAATTCCAAAATTAAATTTCAAACTTCCAAATTGAAATCGAATTTCAACCGTCATTTATCATCAACGTACCTACACGTCTGGAACGCATTTTGAATTGAATAAAGAACAACAGAAGAGCGGCTTGCGAGGTCACAGCATGTCCAGCCTGAGCTGAGCCTCGCCGTGTAACGTACTGGACTGGCGTCTGATTGTTAGTGGGAGGTGGGGTGGGTCAAGACACACTGGTGGTTTGTACAACGTTGGTCATTGTGGGTGTTCATGCGACCTACATAGTTTAATTATTGCTGGGATGCGACCAGTAGGCGCCGTGGAGGCCTTAAAGTGGGCGAGAGGTACTATCGCGCAGACACGGATATACGTTTATTTTGTAAGGCTGTTGATCCCCGCAAAGATATTTCAATCCAATCTCAAATATAAGCAGATACCACAAACACAGTAAGTCGAATATTTTAGTCTGAGATTCTCGGAATGAGTTCGTATTGAAGATTTCTGGGAATCCGTTAAGATTATTGATACTACGTAACCATTATCTCATTTCGGTTTCGGGAAAGCTGAAATTTCCTATAAACTTTCGTATCCTTCCAATTCAGAATCTTTTTTATTTTGTAGTTACAAGTTTCTAATTTATTTCGGCGAAATAAAGAGTGAACAAAAAACATAAGCCTTATTTTCTGGGAAAGTAAATAAAAGTCAAAACTTAATTATGAATGGAGCTCGAAAAATTCATTTGTATTAAATCGTAAAAGTTTCACATTTTATTTAACGAAGAGGAACGTAAAGCTGCGGCTGAAATTAAATAACAGAGAATATTTTGGAATCTTACATTTTTATGCTGACTAAGAAGAAACGAAAGATGAATAAAATCTTTTGCTTATTATTTTAGAAGGCAACCATGTTTGTTACGCAGTCACATTTAACGCTGAACCAAATAATGTGAAATTTAGTTTTGTGCTACTAAAGATGAGACTGGTTACGGCTTAGGAGTGTGTCCTTGGTAGCAAAAGTTTTTTTTTCACAGCAGCAGTCTGAAGTGGTGTTATATAGACATATAGGAATGAATGTAGAGGGATATAGAGGAAGGGGACAACCAAAGAATCGATAGATGGAATGTGTGAAAGACAATATGGCTGGAATGAAATGTCTCTTGTGTGATGAGGTCAAAAATGAGGAGTATGGAAGAAGAAAATGTGATGAACTTAAAATTAGAATAAAGGCAGGAGAATGATGATGCAGATGTATTTCTTATTATGATATGTCTATTCTTTTATGAGAAACAAGCAATGTAACATTATCTCACGCTCCAAATTCTCAATTAAATATTTGAGAAAACCGCACGTGCCTACAATTAGTTTCAGCGAGTTCTTACAGTTTAAACCTTGAAGCTCTTTACATTAAGATAACTTCAATTTGCTCTGCCTATTAGACTAAACCTCATTAATCCTCTTTCAGACCAATTCTGTTCTTTTGAGAATTCGCTTTGATGATTTCGTATTGCAGTTTTTAAATGCCTTTTGCATTGTCTTTAGTATCAATAATATTTTTGAATTTTAAGGTTTACTTCTGAAAAAATATTACTGATGTCCTCGTAGCCATGGTAGCTGTTCTCATGCAAGGAGATAAGCCAATTGCGCAACACATAATATAGTGCACAAGAATTTGCATAGGCACAGGTGCACTCACTATTCCTTCACTCTCATAGCCCGATGGATTCGTTTAGGATTGCTGTTAGGAAAAATACTTGTGCTACTATTTCTTTATTGTGATCTTTATCTAAGCCAAGATTTGTGGTAACATCCATTTTGTCTCTAATTACTTTTGTTTCAATATTATTTAACAAATTAACCTCTTCTTCATCCTTTTCACTACTTCCACTATCATTATCTTAATCCTCTATCCTTTTAGCTTTAAAAACAAAACGTCTATAGTTTCTACCAAAGGTAGAAGAATCAGTTAATCAATCTTGAGTCCTGGTTGTGAATGGCACTCGATCAGTCCATGTCGATATGTAGTTAATGTTCCGTGTAACAGGTGGCTCCATCTATTGGTATTCCCTTTAAGTAGCACCCTACTTTTTCTTGTCGAAGTGACAGAGTGAATTTCGATGAAACGATGGGAGTGAAAATAATGGGGTTGAGGATAAAACGGTGGTTAATCTTTACTAATACTGTGAATGCGAAAGTTTGTATGTGTTGCTGGATGGCAATAGTTAATCCTCACTGATATTGTAAAATTGCGAAAGTTTGTATGTTTATTCCTCTTTCACGCAGAAACTACTGAATGGATTTTGATGAAATTTGGCAGTCATATAGCTTATGTATCAGAATAATATATAGGCTACTTTTTATCCGAGTGCAAGAAGTTGTTCCCCAGAAAAGTGGGTGAACCCACAGGTGGAAGCTAGTATAGTGATTTGAAGTTAAAATTGTAATAAAACGATTCCCTAGCCGTTTCACGTGACTTTATATAAATTGGGTCAAGATATCGAGATGAGTTTAACCTACAATTCAAAACATGTGTGTGCCAAATACAAGACCGCTCTAGAGTTTTGCTTGAGAGAGTAATAAACATCCGTTACCTACTAAAAAAGAAAACAAAATTGGAACTCAGTATCATCATCTGGCTAGCCTTTTCCCTAAATATGTTTGGGTCAGCTTCCAGTCTAAAATTATGCAGCTAAATGTGTATTTTTCATAGAAGTCGTCATGACAGGATGGTCACCCATCCACTGATCGACCGCGCCAAGCGTTGCTTAACCTTAACCGATCGATAATTTTTTTTTAACGACGTCAAAAATCATCAAATGACCCCTCCCGCTGTGGGTTAGCAGCGGTTAGGGAGTGTCAGACTCTTACTGACTAAAAACCGTCGTGTTCCGTCGTAGGCCTTTTTGGGTTTGACTTAGCCACAATACCCAGGATATAAAATATAAACTTTGTGACATTTAAGTGCCTATCCGTATAAAAGTAGGGATAGTAAATTACTACCCATATAACTTAAAGTACATAAATACATTTAGGATAGAGTATACCTTTCATTTGTAAGGGATAGCAC
Organism: Helicoverpa armigera; assembly: GCF_030705265.1. NCBI lineage: Eukaryota > Metazoa > Arthropoda > Insecta > Lepidoptera > Noctuidae > Helicoverpa > Helicoverpa armigera. The sequence continues at coordinate 1,320,585 of NC_087145.1, read as the reverse complement.
ATTAAGCTCTTGGGTCCACTAATAACACTACAGTATGAAACCAGTATTAATTAATGATATAATAGCTCTCACTAAGAGTACCTAACACACTGCAAACTTTTAGTCGGCCGATAGTTGGTTTGGGCTCGTCAATCAGTATGAAGATGAATGATACGCACATTACAAAGGTCAGGTATTGAGCCTGTATTAAGCGACTGAAAACTTTTATTAGAATCGAAGATTTAAAAAAATAATTGTAACTGTCAGCCGACTTTACTTCTGTATGAGTTTTCGAATGAGAGTTCGATTCCAGCTCAAGCAAGTACCATTGCAATCTGACTTTGCATGGATTTCATACCAATGAACTGATTAAGGAGAAGGAAAATATCTCGAAGAAACCTGCAGTGTGATTCTATAAGCTTCACTCTAAACTTCACATCTGAATCCGCCGTGAGTTACTACACTAGCGCTACTCTTTCGAGCGTGTTTGCGAGTTGAACTAAATTAAACTCGAGATTTTGACAGATAAAGTCTGAGATGACATTTAGAACGTTTTTAACCGAATGTCAAGTGAGAGTGAATAGCGAAGTGGAAAGTGAAGTGAGGTGCGAGTTGTTGTTCGAATTTTATAGAATCGACGTACTGGACTATAAAGTCTGAAATCTCCAATCCGTATGAGCAACCGTGGTGATTAACGCTCAATCCCTCTTCGTGTGAGAGGAGGCCGCAGCCCAGCAGTGGGACGACAAAAAGGCTGATGATGATTATGATACTAGCTTTAAAGATCTATCGAGAAATATTATTATTAATTAGGATAGACGTTTAGATATTAAATAAGAATTTGCATATAAATGTGACTTATGACCTAAACACTGATAAGCTGATGAGGTAATGTATTTAGATAAATATAGTGATCTAATAAGTTCTTCTATCCTAATAATATTATAAATGCGAAACTTTGTATGTATGGATGTTTGTTCCTCTTTCAAGCAAAAACTACAAAATGGATCTCAATGAACCTTAGCAGTAAATATAGCTTATGGCTCAGAATATTATATAATCTACTTTTATGCGGGTGCGGGATGCAGTTCCCTCAGGAAGCAGATAAAACTGCTGGTAAAAGCTTAGTAGCTAAACAAAGAAATATTTTATGTTGTACCTGGGTTAAAAAGCCATAAGTTAGCTGAGTGTCGTAGTAGAAGATTAAATAGATTTTCTTGATGAGATAGATATTTAATATTTTAATCTTAGCTTTGTTACAACATCCTCAAATAATGACGAAGCCACCATCGTGGTTCAACCTAACATAACAGCCCACAAAACAATAACAAAGATAATAAATTCATAATATCCCCATTCATCAATAAACGTCAAATCAAGAAGCCAATATTAAAACAAAAGAAATTGATGCGGCACCTATTGCCACAAATCTGGAAAACAAAGAAACTATTGCGAACATCATCTACCGAGCCTTTTTCCAACTATGTATGTTGGGGGCTTCCAGTCTGACCACATGCAGCTGAGTCTTACTTTACAAGGAGCGACTGCCTATCTGACCTCCTCAACCCACTTACCCGGGCAACCCAATACCTTAATGAAACACTGGTTTTCTTGCTGGCTTCCGACTACCCGTAACGACTGCCAAAAATGTTCAAATGACAGCCGGGAACTACAGTTTATCGTGCCATCCGAAACACGGTCATTGGTGTCCAAGATATACATAGTACATACAAACTATAACTGACACAAAGGAAAACAAAAAACAAACGAAAATGTATTCTTTATTCGTGGCTAAAATGGGTCAGTAATTAACATTAGCCCCCTTTTTAGGTGTTCACAAAGGTGGGGCAAAGTAGGTTAACCATAAAACCATGATTTAACAAAGATTTATAACCACAGTCTATATAGTGAGACAAAGGCAGTTTATTTCAAGGTTTCGTACGAAAAAGTTTCGATATAACTTTTGATTTGGTGTTTGACTTCGTTTAATGGAACAGGGACAATTTATTTGGATTGTCGGTTGGCTTTATTGATTTATGGGGAGGATAATATTTCAGTTAGAGTGCTAGCACACGGGAAACTTTTTAGTCGCCCGACACTTACGGAAATATGGAGATGTGGTATGGGAGTGCGCTCATAACAACGATTAGGTATTTGACCGGTATAAAATCGACTAAAAACTTTCATTGAATTCACAATTTTCTTAACAAATATTTTTTCCTATCCAACTGTCAGCCGACTTTTTAGTCTCCAGTGTGTGGATTAAACTTGGGATGGAATTTTATTATGTCTTGTTAACCTATGAAATATTACTGAAGAGGATGGATTCAGATGAATATTTATTGATGAAAATAAATGTGATATTTTATCAATAAAGTAGCTTAATTTTGTGGCCATTTTTTTTGGCTAAAACTTGATTCTAAACACAGCTACTGTAAACGAATTATTTGAGTCTTTTTTTTTCATTGAACTACATATATTTTTAGGTCATTGACATCTTCAATTTCTTGAAGAAGTTAATATAGCTCTATCTTCTCATAAACTACAAAATAGTTAACAAAAATACTAACTAAAGTTCAATTGTTGTAAGAACCGTTGCACCAGTAAAACTAATTAATTTAAACGATAATCCTACATCTGCCATTGCGAATTTATTTTTCCGAAACGGGTCGGTTTATCGGGTAAGTCGGTAAAACCGAGAGGGTTGGAACTTTTGCACCTTGCCGCGCCATGTGGCTTTCGGCGCCACCGCTTGTGAAATAAATTGGCATCGTTGCAACTGTTTTGGAACATCGCTAATAATTAATTTTATTAATTTTTAAAATCTATATTATAAAAGAAAGTTGTGTTAGTTATTTTATTACTCAAGAATGGCTGAATCGTTTAAGCTGAAAGTTTAAGTTTTTATCACCGCGGGTGGAAGCTATTTAAAGATATATTTTATACATGCCTTATTTGTGTGTTAGAAGGCCAGTACCTATACGATAAATACTCGTAGGCTGATGACAATCTATACTAATATTATAAAGAGGAAAACTTTGTCTGTTTGTTTGTTTGGTTGTAATGGATAAACTCAAAAACTACTGGACCGATTTGAAATATTCATTAGAAAGCTATATTATCTGCGAGTAACATAGGCTATATTTTATCCCGGTGCGGGCAGTAGCTCCCACGGGACGCGGGTGAAACCGCGGGAAAACGGCTAGTATTATATAACATTAGGTACCTATACATATTTTTTTGACAATATTTCATTTACTTGTCTATTTTGAGGCAGCTTTAATGATTTAAAAGATATTTTAGTATTTAGTTTATATTTTATGCATTTTTATACAATAATTATATACCAATTTACATTCCTAATTCAAACAAAACCAATCAAAAAGGACATCCACCATTAAAAAATATACAACCACACATTACACAACGCTTGTGCAAGCGAGTGTACTTGCGCGGGCGCAGGCGTGAGTCAGCGCGCGCGTGTCCTGTTTATCTTGCACATCTGCTCAGCGGCGGGTTCCGTACGACGGCCCGTACATATTGATACGAATAATCGAATGGAATAGACGGGCTGTATCGATTATTGTGTGGTGTTTGAATCGATTTGAAGAGTTTTGACAATTGACTGGTGGTTCAAGAGACAGTGAGGAGTCAAATATAATGTTAAGTGACGTAAAGATTGGCTGATTAAGAATCTTGAATGTGTCAAGGTTAATGTGGTATTTAGTATGAGCTTAGTTAAAGAGTGCTCCCACGTCTAAGGACGTATAGCTTCTTGCAGTGATAGCAAGTAGGATACAAAAAATAATTTGACAATGAGAACCCATAAATCACGATCGAAAAAATAAATAAAAAAAAGAATGTCTCAATGTATTGATTCCTCTTTTTAACCGACTTCCCAAAAAGTAGAAAGTTCTCAATTTGACCTAAATTATTTTTGTACTTTTAATTTTAGCAACACATATCAAAACTGATCAAATTCAACTAACAGTTAGATATACCAGTCTATAGGTTAAGTTAACCAGACATCTTAACTCACAAGGTTCAAAATCAAAAAACCGGTTTAACTTTGGAATTTGCGTTTGTGATTTCTCACTGGGTTTGAAGGTCAGCTCGTCAACATTTTGCAAAAACGATTTATCGTATGTAGGTAGTAGGTAAAAATTAAGAAATTCCGCGAATAATTATTGTTGATTTAGGAGTTTATTTTGGCTGTTGTGCTAATCTTTAAACGAAATTTTAAAACGAACACAAATTGCCACTTTTTCGCCATAGAGGGATTCTTATTTATACATATCGAACCTATCCATAATTATGTAGTAAAAAATAGAATACTAGATTTATACAAAAATAAAAACATATTTAAAAGAACATTGGTTAGGCGTTGAAGGATTCCTATAGAAGTATTATGTACCATACCTATTTAATACAATACTATTTTTAAATATTATGATATTATTTAAAAAAACTCGAAGTTAAAAGAAATCTTTTATTTTCTTCTCTCTACACTATTATTTTCTTCTTCCCTGCGAAAACACATAGGAAGAGTTGACAGGCATATGGAGAATTTAATAGAAAAAAACCGTAGCAGCATAAGTAATATAATAAATAACACTAGTACTCTTCCTTCAAAAAGTCACCCCAAAAATACAGACAAACGAACCAAAAAAAAACCGAACTACTTAATGACGGCGCACCTAATCATGCACTTATACGGGCTCGCTCAATACAAGGGGGAGTTGGGGGGAGGGGGGCCTTATCACTCAGCTGATAATCACAGGCCCCCTAAGCCAGACACTTCATGCGTTGACGCAATGCTGGGGTGACAATGTGACGTGACGAGTTGAGACTGTCCTGATTGGGAAGCCTTGTTGGCTAGTGGTAATTGATGTTGTGTTGTTTTTTTAAGTTGATTGCGAAAGAGGGGTTATGTGTATTTCTTGGAGTTTTTGAGTACTGTTAAGTTATTACTGTGTATAACTGGTAAATAAAACCTGAATTAAGTACATATTTGCCGACTTGCAAAGATGATGACTACTTATCTGTTTTACTATAGCTTTCTGCTTAACCCTTAAAGATAAAGTGCAATCTTGGGTGCCCGCAATATTTGGAGAAGCAAATTGTATACCTACTTCTATTGTTAACGTATCAATCTACATCGTATGATTAACAAAACATCTGAACAAATTAAAAAAAAGAGAGATTACAACTATGGTTCAAAAAAATCATACGCGTCGCTTTCAAATGTCTAACAGCATTGCCAGCTATTTTGATTTAGATATAAAAAGACACTGTCCCCAAAAGACCTAAAACCATAGCCACAGTAAAAGGCTGTAATTTTATACGGTCGCCTGTAAAAGGCGAGTGATTGCTGTACAAACATAAAATACTACACCCACGTATGTAGTGACAATGTATTGATTTGTTGCATACTTGTAGCAAAGGAATTTGTTGGCACTTTCGTACAAACCACTTCTGAAGATATCAGCTGTTTTGAGAGGTTAATATGATACTTAGTTCAATTTCTATGCTAGACCGTTTTTTTATTTGAAGGAAATCAGGGGTGGAAATCAGTGGGTGCAGCGTGAGGGAGTGTCAGACTCTTACTAACTCCTAAACCCCTTTATGTACCAGGGTCGTGGTTATTCTTCCCGTCCCGCAGCCACCTCAGGCTTTTGCTCTGGCGGGTCCTATTGGGAGTCTATGCAAATGACATAACTTAAGGGATAACTTAAATTGGGAGTCATGACATAACAACCAGTAACTCAAGGTGCCTTCCGAAACATGGAGGAAAGGAACTCGTCGTTCTACCAAGCATCTATCGACCAACCGACTTTTTTTTTCCTTTATCTATGATCGATAGTCTTCTGTGGTTGTTACTTAGCCAAGAGTATTATCACCGACTTATTTTAACAAAACCAAATATTTTTCAGACTAACGGAAATATGTACACTGTTCCTGAAAAAAGTCGAAGATAAAACTTCTTTCTTATAATTTCTCAGAACCGCCCTAATTATAAGCCCTTAAAACTACCGCAAACATAATGAATTAATACTAATTAATATAATATTTATTTGTTTCTATGCCAACTATTTTGTTTAGAACCCACTATCGTTCGTTTGAGGTTATCAGTTCTGTAAAAATAAAAAGCAGGTTCATTTCCTGTAAGTAATAAGTTACGTAATTAAAATATGTAGTTTTAATTAGTGTTTATTAATTTTACAATACAATGCGATGGATTTGTGAGACTTAAGTTTTATAAGTAGTTTTCATCTGAAATATAGTAGAGACATTCTTTGGACTGCTTGATTTGATAAAAATAGAAAACAAAAGTATTGATTAATAAGATACACTTACTTAATTTTATATTTTTTTTATTAATTAATATATTACTCAACTAGCTGTTCACGTCGTTCCAGGTGTACTGTCACTTTTCTCAGCCTCTGGACTATCTGTGTACATTTTGTGTTTCACAAAATTCCTCAACCGACTAGCCTTAATTTCAGCAACTAACAGTTGTATAGAAACACGTAATTAGTTGTTTGAGCGGCGAGCGCCGAGATAACTTTGTTTGTCTATGATACGGCCACAAAAACCAACACTTTCATTTAGATAAAGAGGTTTAACGTATTGTATGTTACAAGGATAGTAGAACAGGAAAATCTGAATTATTAGTATGTGTATCAATACGTTTATTAATACAGCGTTGGTATCCTACCACAGATTACTACATATAATAGTTACTACGATCATACTCATATTTACAAGCCTATACTACTATATATCTTCATCATAAATTACTCAATAATTGGTGACAACTGCAAGAAAATCCATTCAGTAGTTTTGAGGCCGATTATTAGTACTGGTTTATTACTACAGCGTCGATTTCCTACTAACTATACCTTCATTATATATTACTCTATATTATACAGACCTATTGGTGAAAACCGCATGAAAATCCATTCAATACTTTTTGAGAATGTTAGGTAAATATAATAACACACTGAAAATGGAATAGGTCTCTCTATGGATACAAGTGAAGGTGCGAGAAATATTTTTGCACACCCAGATAAAAGTAGCTATCAAATATGAAAAGATTTTTTACTATTCAGAATTTTCCGATTAGCACCTTCAAGCAAACAAACGAACTCTTTAACTTTATAATAAGTAAATAGCACACACAATATACTTAATTATTAAATGTAGTCGTATTCAAAATCTTTGTTTTACCAGTGTACCGTCCCAAAAAACATACATTTTCACATTTTCCTCAACAGAAAATTCCTAAAATAACACTCGAAATGACTCACGTACTAAATTCGGTGAAAAGCTAAATATATTTACTGTCGCGTAAAAATAGTTTTTGAAAGTAGGAATGTACTAAAATACCGCGGATGTTTCCATTTCCGTACTTAAGTATTTTTAGTTGACTCGCTACTTACGTATGAATATTAAAAAGGTTAGTGTAAAATTAATGATGTTACTATAAAATATGAAAAGAAAATTTTACTAACCTACACTGTATTATTTTTTGACGTGACAACGTCTTATAAATCATGATTCATGCCGATAACTATAGAATGAATTGATTTGATTTTCTGCATCATCATCATCTGCCTTACCTTTTCCCAACTACATCGGGGTCGGCTTCCAGTCTCAGCGCATGCAGCTGAGTACCAGTGTTTTACAAGGAGCTACTGCCTATCTGACCTCCTCAACCCAGTTAACAGAGCAATACTTAGATTATAATAATATTATTTTAATATACCCTTTGTTTTTTTTTGATACTGAAGAGTATACAGGCATATTTATTTCAAACCAAGAGGCCCTATATCATTAATTATAATTATACACACGCGCCACAGAAACAAAGTACTATTAAATACAATACAAAACGTCATATATCACGATTCACCCACACATACACATAGGTACGTCATTCATTAATGAAGAGTTCATTCATGGTGTGAGGTTCATCATTATACAGTGTTGGGTAAGTTTCTCACGGGCGGGATGATGGTGGGCCACTGGCCATTTACATATAGTTTTGCAATTGGACTAATGATATGCAGTCTTGTTCTTGCCCGTTTTGGCTAATTTCTTTGGTAGTACGACAAAAAGAATGTTTTATGAACTAGCATTACTAGCTAGCTATTTTTCGAACTTTTTCCTTATTCCCTAAGGAACTGTCTGGCTAACTTTTCTCGGTCTTATTAACTGATCTCGTGGTATTACGCTCGTCCAGAGGGAACTAGAAAAGTAATATTTCCATTCATAGGCTCTAACTCTAGACTAAGTATTGTACGTCATTTAAATCGATTCTCTAATATTGGCGTCAAAATGCGACAGACTGATAGAGTCTTTGCATTTATAATATTAGTAAGAATTTGGCCTTCTTTAGTCGAAGAGTAACTTACGTACAAACCCTTATAATACAAGTTACTTTGTTAGTATGCATGTACCAACCCACATCTCAATTAAATCAATTTACTCCTAATTCAATTAAATCCTATCTCGTTAAAACTCCCCTCTCATATTCCATTTATTTCCCTACCACTTTAATGAATAAAAAACTTTATTTACCAAACCGTTGACGCGCGGATTCCAATAAAGGCTAAATAAATAAGTCGGCCCGATAGAAGCGTTTTACCGATTCTAGTTCATACCGGCGCAAACTGGATCGAATCCATGGAGAATGAAATGACTAGCGGAGGTGCCATAACGGAAATGTCCTGAGAAAGTAGCGCGCCAAAATGCGGGTGTTCGGGGGACAAGGCTTTCGCCCTTATACGCCTTCTTTGGACCCGATAATTTATTATTGTAATTCTGAAAATCGTTGATAGATGTCTCAAAGAACCCGAATGCCCCGTTAGTTCACGTAACTGATCGTTTTGGTCATACCCATCGTACTTATTTGAACTATAAGAAGGTAGGTACCTGACCTACCTGCATTATGGCATCTCCGCTCATCTTTTCTTACTCCTTGGTCGAACCAGTTTTATCCAGATTTATATATCTACGTGCCGAGTGGAGTAATCTGTGCGATTTTTCAGTGTTTGCTGAAATTTGGCTTTAGACTTGCTTAGTGTGGGCTTTTTGAACACGTTTGGAGATTTTGGTGCCAACAGACTTACTTAATACAAGTATTAATGGTAGAAATGTATACCTAACAATTTTATTTTATTTATTTTATGGATAACTACCATAACCTTAAAACGCGACTTTATATTATGTCTTCAGCATGAGCACTGCAGATTAAACAGTTGGCCGGCAGTTGGTCCTATAGTTGGCAACTTATTTTAAAGAAAATTCTTCATCACAATCAAAGTTTTCAGCCGGTCTAATACAGCTAAATACCTGATCATTGCTACATACGTACTACCATTAATTTCCATACTTAGTAAGCGCCCGATTTAACTGTGGGCCCACTAAAAAGTCTGCGGTCTTTTTAAAGCAACTTTTGTATACATTAAACAATAAGAAATTACTTTTAACCGTAATGTTGTATATTATTCCAAAGCTTATAATAGGAACTCTTTAGAAATATTAAACTGAGTTAATTGATCAACTCAATTGACGACCAATGATTGGACGATGGCCTTTTGCGCGGGCGCAGGCGGTTTCAAACGTGGAACAATTATATTGTTTTGTATGGAATTTGACAATAACTTGGTGAATATAAAATTCTGGCCTTATAAAGTTCGTAAATCTATTCAAGAAAACCACATGGAAATGTGTTCGGTATTTTTTTGAAATTGCAGACTTCATTATGACTTTTTCAAGATTCGTACTATCCGTTTTGCCGCGGCTTCACCCGCATCCCGTGGGAACTATTGCCCATACCGATATAAAATATAACTATGTAACTCGGGAAGTGTGTAGCTTTACAACAGTTAAAGAATATTTTATTTCGGTTCAGTAGTTTCTGAGCGTCAACCAAATCAAACATCAAACATCGTCAAACAAATGTGGGGTATTCTTTATCATATTTCAAGTTATTGAAAAATAAACATTTTCTACTTAGGTACTAACGATGTATTTTAATTGTTTCAGGACTGTAAAAAGAAAACGCTGGAAATCCCAACGTAAGTATTATCAAATTAAATAAATTGACTTCATAATGATATCGTTATTTTGTATTGAAATGTAATACAATTTCGGAAGCTTTATCTTCCGACTTAATTCTGGTAATCTGCTTATATTAAGGTTTTATTTCGAGACTCTATCTTATTTAAAAGATTATTGTTTAGTATAGTTATTTATGCTTCAATGTCTCGTTCGATATTTATTTGTGGCAAAAATCGTCAAGTTTAGTTCAAAACTAGTAAAAACTATTTTTCTGTGTTATATTACAATAAAATAAGGTTCCAGATTTAACACAGCAAACTAAATACAGCCTTTTAATCTCCTAATAATTTACAGTACGCATATAATAAACAAATAACACAAAAAACTATTAGTGTCTTTACATAGACTTTTTAACTGACTTCCAAAAAAAGAGGATTATTCCAATTCGTCGGGATCTCGTATATAATATATCTGTAGGTATTCTCAAGACAAAAGACAAACAGCCTTACTTATAAAAATCAACAAATTATCTTCTAATCATTGTTTTAACTAATTACTACTTAAAGCTTTAAGTAGTGATTAAATTATTTTGACCTATAAACGTTGCTTAAGCATGTCTTAAGTAATGAACAGATAATGACATAAAAACATACTAATTTCTCAACACTACTGGAATGTTGGTAGCTTAAAAAAATATTTGTCATGAAAACGTTGTGTAATGGCAACAATGGCATCCGTAAAATATAAAATTAAAAAGTTGAGCTGTCAATAAACCGGAAATGAAAAATCAGCTGGTAAGAATCCAGCCATTTTGCTAATTAGTGGGTTAAACAAGGGTGTGAGGCTACTTAATTTGACAGCTCATTTAAGACATTGCTAAGAAAATGATTTAGTTCAGCCACGTTTATAAGTAAGATTTTTTCTTAAACACCCCTTAAGTATAACTTATTAGTTTTTAAGTAAGACTGTAAAACTATAATTAAGAAACGTTCAATAATATCTTTAAGTTATGTACATAACCAAAGAATTCACGGCAGGAACTTTATCGTTCACAAAACGTCAGTTACCGGATCTAGCTTTACGAAATCTTGATCAGAATTGACCTCCAGATCATTGTTAGTGTAAGCCAAGTTCTGCTTTACTTTCTAATTTATTACACTCGTGAAATATCCTGCTCTATATAAACGTTTGAGTATTATATTTACAACCTATAGGTAAAGTACATTACAATAACCGTGGGACTTAGGAAATCTTTCTGTTGTGGGAAATCATCAAATGACCCCTCCCGCTGTGGGTGCAGCATGAGGAGTGTCAGACTCTTACTGACAGAAACCCATTATATTCCTTCTTTAGCCCTTTATGTATGCACCAGGGCTGGGGTAACTCGCGCGAACAATCCAGGACCCCGGCAGGCCTTCGCCTAGTAGGGTCCACTGGAAGACTTAAGAAACCTGGAATTTAAAGTCTGATACTAGTGGTTTCCACTAGAGCAAGCGCAGTGATTAACGCTCATTTCTTCTCTGTATAAGAAGATGCCTGTACCCTGCAGTGGGACGGCAAAAATATTGAGGATTACTTAATCTTGATGAAATTGTAAACAACCAAAATTAATTATCATTGTATTTGTATATTTAAAAATTATCAATGTAAAACCTATGACAGTAGGTATGTGTCCACCTCTATGTAGTGACTAAATAATCGTAAACGTTAACTCCTTTATACATAAAAAATATATTATTACTTAACGCTCTTTTGATTTCCAGACAAAAACGTTTTAGGCGAACTTCTATGATTCAGTGTAGTAAATCTGATATTATGTAAACTACAATGACAGCATTATAAAAATAATGAGATCAGCCAGTACAAACAGATTCTAGTCCTTCAAGGTCTCGTAGAAGTACCTAGATTACGTATTTTATTACCTTTTAATACTTAATTTTACGTATTAACTAAACTTTTTGATACTAAGCAGACTCAACTCAGAGCTAGCTAGCTTAACTCAGAGGGTTGATAATTGATGTATTATCTGAATAGATTAGAAGCTCTAAAACTACTTTAAAGTTATATTTAACTAATAATATGACTTATATTCATTTACTAGGTTATTCGTTGTGTTAAGGTACTTTAAAGTATTTATTACGTTACATACCTACCTAGATATATTCCTCATTGCGAGTCAAAAGTATTTTATTCTGATGCATAAACTGTATTTATATAGGTGATATATTTTTTATCAATTTAAATTCAGTAATTTTTTTGCGTGAAAGACTGACAAAATGCCATCAAGTTTATAATATTAGCATTTTTAATCGTATCTTTGTCCTTTCCATACTCCTTGGTACTAGTTAATATCATGTTATACCCCGGTTTTCGGCCTCCAAGGCTTCGTGTACCCAGGATAATGTCGTAACAGTTCATCCTTTTAATCCTGGAGATAAATCTACCAGGTATTTACGGCGTCACATCACGCGTTGTTTGATCCCCTTATCTTGTTTATAAAGTACTAGCTTCCGCCCGCGGCTTCGCCCGAGTAATGATCGGTTATATCGCGTTTCCAAGAGAATTCTTCAAAAGTCCGGGATAAAAACTATCCTATGTTCTTTCTGAAGGTCAACTCTATCTCTGTACCAAATTTTATTAAAATCAGTTCAGTGGTTTAGACGTGAAAGCGTAACAGACAGACAGAGTTACTTTCGCATTTATAATATAAGTAGGGATGTAGGTATGTTTGTGTGTCATTTTGGTGGAGTATAAAATTTTCAGTTGCACCTTTCTGAGAGTTGAATGTCCTTTTTTTAGACATGATTGTTTTAATTCTTGAGATGTTAACTTAAGATGCTAATACACAATGTTCTGTTGTTAAGAAAATAACTAAGTATTGTTTAAAAACATCATACGTTTTTAACATAGTTTAGTTAGTATATAGTTAGTAGATATTCAGATTCAATTATATCTTAGACTTGACTATGGAAATTATATCAATATAAGTAAATGTCTATCTGTAACAAAATACGTAAGTTAATCGTCATTATTATGTTTCCGACCACTTAACTTTCTTCTGACAAAATCAGCATTAACATTACTTAATTAAACGAAGTGTTATTACCCCAAAAACAATGCCAAAAGATCATTTAATACGCCAAAATAACCAGTCCTACCTAAAGGACAAAAGATCCTTCAAACATTAGATCAACCAATTAAAAATCATTGTGACATCACTACGATTCTTCCTTGTCACGAAGAGGCCTTTTCAAGTCAAAATTAAAGCACTCAAATTCTTAATAGTCCAGTCATAAGGCCTAAATTTAAATTTGTAATCACTATTATGGGCATAAAAGAATTTGGTAGATGTAGGCCACATAACACCAGTCTAACTTGGTCTCTCAAGCTTCTTTGTGTAAAATATTTCTAAAGCGACTTCTTCCAGTCGTAGAGTAGAAGTGGCTCATCTTACACTGGTCGACAACTGATTTATTTTTTCTTTGTTTGTTCGAGACTATGTTGACATGTCGTTTTTTTGACTGGTGTTAGAATAATTCTGTCTGGTTTTTGACTTATGGCTTTTGTTAGGATTTTAGAACACGTGTTGGTTGACATAATGAATGTGTCTTTATTATTATTTAAGTAAGTGACCTTTTTTTGTTGTGATTTTAAAAGTACATTGGAGACTAAACAGTCGGCTGACAGTTGACCCATATGTTGTTAATTGTAACACAATAGAAAATCAATTGTATCTCGCGTATTTCTGCAACATATTACATACAATGGGTTAAAGAAAATCTTGATTCCAATCCAAGTTTTCAGTCGTTCTGATACTGGCCTAATACTTTGTAATGTGCGTACTACCATTCATCTTTATACTGATTTATGAACACAAACTATCGGCCGACTAAAAGTTTGGAGTATGCGGGAGCCTAAGAGTTGGTTGTCGCTGTTTTTAGTATTTTAGTTTTTAGTACTTACGTAGGTTTTGTTAATAAATGGTGGTGACCGTTGATAGTGGGCCTCAATTAACTATGATTCATGTTAGCTATGACAATTGTTTAGTCTAGTGGCTATTAACAATTATTCGGTTTCTAGCTCACGAATGAGTAATGTTGGTTGTATTGAATGAATTGTAGGTAGTAATTTTTCTTGCTAAGTCGCAAGTATCTAGCTTCTGTCAGCGGGTTTACCCGCGTCTTGTCGGAACTTCTGCACGAACCCGAATAAAATGCCTTACCCGATAAATCGGACCAGTAGTTCCTGAAATTAACATGTAGGTAAACGTCAAGCAAATACACTCAAATTTAACATATCAATACATTTTGATTTGAACAGTATAAATAGATTTTTCTCCTTAAAACAGGAAACGTGCAACATTACCTTAAGTAATGTTAACATTTTGATTTTACCTCATAAAAAATAAGGAAAAAGTTTATATTTACCAAATTTTTATGTTATTCAAACTTTTCTTGCTATATTTAGAAAAAGTGGCGGAAAATAAACTAACAAAAATTACAATCAAACGAGCCTTAAGAAGCTTAAAATACGTCTGTATTTAACAAATAGCGTTCATTTAATATTTTCCCCATTCCTTCAATTTCCGACTACACGGTTCTCACAGGTGGAAACCAGAAATTCCATTTGTTTTTTTATCATAACGAAATCTTTATTTTTCGGATCAGCGAAAAATGCGAGCGAATTTTTTATTTGTAAGTAAATTACTTTTTATTTCGCGTTTGTTCCAATTTTGCCGCATCCACCCTGAGGTAGTGTAATTGATTTATTGTTTGACGTTTTTATGTTTAACTAGGCGTTTTGGTAATTTTATTTATAATGTGAGCTACTCTGCACACTTGGGTATTTTAGACTAAATATTTCGTGTAACGAGCTTCATCTTCAATATTTTCAATATTTGCTATCCCGTTTTGAAAGATATACCTCTAACTAACTTTAAATACTACGTATAAAAAAACAACAGAACCTCTACCTACTATACCGAATTATCGTGTACGAGTTATCGTGTTATTTTATACCTAATACTTACTTGTTTTGATGTTACATTTTTTTTCTTACTTTTTGAGACGAAAACGTACTTAACTATTTTGTAGCATTAAAATGTAAAGTCATGTTATGTCAGCATAACTATTTAAGAGTAGATCGAATATCTATAATTATAGGTTTTATTAGTAATCATTTTTTTATAACTAGTTGCTACTGCAGGTAATGATTTAGTAGACATAAATCAATTAGGCAATAAGATAAAAAAAGAAATAAAAAGTAATGTTTGGTATCATCATCTGTCTATCCTTTTATTTATTTATTTGATACTTTATGCACAATTTTGTACAATGGCGGACGTAACGCCTTAGGCATTTTCTCCCAGTCTACCTTTTCTCACCTATATTAAGATCAGCTTCCCGTATAACCTGATGCAGCTGAATAGGTAGATTTTACAAGGAGCGGCTGTTTATCTGACTTCCTCAACCTACTTAGTTACCTGGACTGGACACCGCCTTGATAAGACTGTTTGTCAGACTTTCTGGCTTCTAAAAAGTATACCCAGATGTTCTAGAACCTGAGAAAGGATATAGGTAAATCTTCACCTGAGTGCGGAAAGTAGGTACTTCTCTCAAGACGCAAGTGGAACCAAGGGGAACAGCAAGTACAAATATAGGACAAAGATTTTAAAAAATGTTTTATCTGTACAGCTACGTGTAAAACATACGTAAGTTACTCATCTGTCGGTCTCGTTCATCGTTCGAGCCTACATCTATATAATGCTCATTTTGTACCTTTAAAGACTCCATTCAATACAAACAGCCCATTCTTCAACTTCTCCAATACATATACACTCCAAAAACCGTATGCAAACCTTGCTACGAACATTTAAGGCACAATATCGAATGCAAATCATTTTAAGAACGGCAAACGTAATTTTGTTACGACGCAATTCGATTTGCGTTCGGATAAATGGTAAATAAATCGTAAGTGTATGACTGTAAGGTTGAGTTTCGAATGTTTTTCAGTTTATGGGGACCATAATGGGGTTTTGAAAGGACACGTGCAAGTCGGCCCAGATGCGCTCAGATACATATGCAAATCCCCTTTTGTTGTATACTTCGTTGCGTCAGTATAACGGTACATGATTATAGCTCGGAGTTTATAATTTGTACCAAATTTGGAGCTATTTCCATTCCTATCGGACTGTGGTATAATAAGAAAGATGAATTCTTTGTTGCTGTTTTACGTGGGTATTATACAAATGAGATTAAAATTAGGGTTTTAAGACAGTAACTTTTTTTAGTTTATCGCGTGGTGCATGGGAACTTGGGTCTATATAGTATGGTTTATGTTATATTACAATTTCTGTTCTCTATGGTTTCACCACTGTTTCAGGGGACGTACTTTCCGCACCTGGATAAGAAGTAGCCTATGTCCTTTCCCAGGCTTTAGTCTACCTGTCTAACTTTCATATAAATCGGTTCAGAAATTTTGGTATTTTGGTTCTGTATATCCAAAAAATATATAGTTTTACGCATATCAAACGAACAGAACAAAATTTCCATTTGACCTGATTTTTGAAGGGTTTCAAAAAATCCGTTTTAGCCGCTAAAATAAACATTTATGTAACAGCACAGTGAAACATCTGGTGCGAAACAGTAAATAATTGTTACAGGAATGTTACAAATTATTTGTGTGCCGTATATTTTGTTTTGTTAGCGAAATTATGCTTTAAAATTCATGAAAACTAGTGGTTCTGTGTGAAATGAAAACGAGTAGTAACATTGCAGTGTTTTGTAGTTTAAATATTAGAGACGCAAAAATTATATGCACTTAAATTATGTAGGTATATTACCTAATTTAAAGAAGCATTTTTGTTTAAGAGTTTAATAAAAATGTTCTCTATTTGTGATCGTCTCGTTTGGGTGATCTATATTTTTGATACCAACTCTTCTTCTTAATCAAAGAATTATTATTAAAAACCTATCAAAAATTAAAAGCTACATTTTACCTAGTGCAAAGATCAGTGTCACAAGTTCAAAGATCGGCAAAACTGTCCTTTTGGCTTTATCTTTCAGAGGATCAAAAGTTGCCAAAAACTATGTCCCGCGAGGTCCAAAGGTTCGGATAACAGTCTCGGAACACGCTAGGAAGTTAATCTGAAAATACGACCTGTAGGAAAAAAACTAGCCAAAAGCGATCGTTCTACAGTACGAAGGGGTCCGTACCGTTACCTATAGAAAGAGCAAAAACACATTGCTTGAATAAAATTTCCCCTTTGTTAATTTTGTTATAATTTTCAGTATTTGTTGTTATATCAACAAAATAAATACATCATCTGTGAAAGTTTCAAGTGTCTAACGATTATAGTTCATGAGATACAGCCTTGTGAAAGATGGGACAGACGGACAACCAAGTCATAGTAATAAAGTCCTGCTTCACTCTATGTGTTCGGAGCCCTAAAAACGTAGGACGAACTCTTAAAATATAGAAGGGCATAATGTCAGGGTCACTACGAATCCCTTGAGGATTGGCAAACAAATGGGATAGACCTACGTTACGTCGTGATGGCCACTGGGCCAGCCACTGGGCTGGATTGTCTCCACCTTGCCATCATCGTAAGCCTTTCTTACTGACCTACTGCTAGGCACAGGCTTTTTGTCATACAGAGAAGAAAATATAAACGTTAATCATCAACATACAGACATAGTAGTCGCTTTAATTTCACATTCAAACAATTTTCGTAGTTCCAACAAAAATGTCGCACATTTTGCAAATTCCATTTTTCCTTTTAACTGTCAAACAAGTAGGTAGGTAGCACATACCTAATTAAACTTTTGAAGGTTCATTTTTTCACACCCCACTTTAGTCCTTTTTATATTCTTTCAAAGGTTTCCTCACGTATTCGTGAAGAGCTCTTTTCTATACATTTTCTATACATATGGAACATTTAAATATCAATGATGTGGACGTGTTAAGGTTTTTCAACCGTTCTTAAATCCTGGTAGTTGTGACGAGTTTCTTTGAGAATTGTAGGTACATACTACATAATGGGTATTTTAGGTTAATGTTTTTAATGATATTTTTGAGTTAAATATTAACAAACACAAGTAGGTAGCTACACCTATTAGTACGTAGGTAAACTTACAAAAAATCGAGAGACATTCTAAAAAAACATGAAATTGGCAGCCTGAAATGGCTACAAAGCAGAATAATTTTCTTTTTTAAATGTGCTAATTACAGAAATTATTATTGCGATAAAAAAAAATAGTTTTGTGTTAGATAGCCGATTTATCGAGGAATTCTTAATCCAAGTACGTGAATATGTTTCGAAGGGACGTTGGTAGAAGCTAGTACATATTTCATAAATTCAAAACAGATCTAGATTTACTGTTTACAAGTGAATTTGTAACCAAACCCTGTATTAGTAAATAGTTAAGCAATCCCTATATACACGACTCCCTTCACTTTCCTAAGGCACATCTTGATAAGAAATCATTATGCACTTATATTTCGTAAACTTGGCTCCGAATCGCTTTTAGTTTACTTCTAATTAAAATACCATTAGATATTGTAAAGTATAGAAATGCTCGTGGCTAAGGCATAAAATAAAGTTAATATACATCATTAGGTTAAGCAACGCTGGGTCCATGGATGGGTGACCATTTTGGTATGACGAGTTCTTCAGTGGTGGATCCCGGCTGTCATTTGAACATCTTTGGCAGTCGTTATGGGTAGTCGGAAGTGTGAAATACAGTCTAACCAAGGAGTATCGGGTTGTCCAGGAAACTGGGTTGAGGAGCTCAGATAGGGCAGTCGCTCCATGTATAACACTGGTGCTAAGCTGCATCCAGCTAGACTGGAAGTCCACCCCAACATAGTTTGGAAAAGACTCGATAGATGATGACTTATTACTGTCTTAACAGGGACTCTGTTTGATGTCACCAATCCATCATTCCCAGCTCAGTAAAACACCATTAAAATACTGATAAACTAAATTACAGTAAATATCAAAACACCTCCATGATATTACCATTTATTTTTCTAATAGACACCTTTTTCCTTCATAAGTAAAACAGTGCACAAACTGCAGACTAAACAATCGGGCGACAGTTGACTTGCTTCGCGTACATTTTTGTTTAAAGACAATCTTGATTCTTATCAGTTTTCAGTCGGTCTGATACAGCCAAATACCTCATCTTTGTAACATGCGTACTACCACTCATCTTCATACTGCTTTATGAGCCCAAACAAACTATCGGCCGACTAAAAGTTTGCAGTATGTAGGTGCTCTAATAGAGACCTTTTTCCTAGTAAATGTGGCATATATTTCATATGTTAGCCCGGTCCGTAGTGGGAGCAATTATTTTGATTGCTGTAGTTTATCGTCTAAGTAATATGAACACCGCTGTGGGCTATCATGGGGCTAGGTTACTGAATAAACTGTGTTGAGAAAAGCTGTAATTTATTATCATTTAATAATGTATTTAAAAATGTCAGTCAGTTATATGATAGTTAATGCTATCTGCCATATAATGCTATCCTGTGAAACCATAAATTATAGTTTATCTGTCTGATAAGTTTCTGAAAGGCTATCAGAGCTTTTATCGTAAACTATGTTTCTTTGTCTGTTTGTGGTAAACTCAAAAACTGATAGACTTTAATGAGGTTTTCGCAAAAAAAGGTGTGATTTATATGCAAAGTTTAGTTACCTATATAATTTAATAAGCTTCATCTATATTAATATGATAATGATGAAGAGTTCTTGTTGCACGCGCTAATATCAGAAACTACTAGTCCTATTCGAAAACGACTTACATTCTTAGATAGACATATGGACGACCTACCTTTTACCAGAACTTTTCCATTCCCCTTTCAAGATTCCACAGAAAAAAAAACAAAAAACAGACGAAACAATATTTTTCTCCATTCACAAAGAATGAACATCAATTGGAAATGAACGAAGTGTTACAGAACTGTTGGGGAACGGAATTTATTAATTAATAGATTAACGAGCATGCCTGTTAATTGAGAGTACACATCCCGATGTTTCAAATCGATGACTAGTGCAAGTTTTTTGGGGTTCCGTTTCAAAAACGACATAAAAAAGTGGTTCCCGTGGTTGGAAAAAGACTTTAATGCAATTGAATGGTGTTTTTTCAGCTAAAAAGAGCTTTTAAAGTAAAGTATCAAATCATCTGTACGTTATAAACGTGAAAGTTTTGAAACAGCGGTATATATTATTACTCTTTCGCGTAATAACTATGAAACTTATTTTTATCTGGGTGCGGATACAGTTCCTTATGGACGCTGTGTGATTTAGTTGTCGTTTCTATTTAATACAATATTTATATGTACTAATAACTTTAAAACTGCTGAACCGATTTTGATGAAATGACTTATGACCATCTCTGGGCAATCCCACATTTTACTAAAGTAACCGCATCTGAATTGACTCATCCGTTTAAGACCATTTAAGCCAAACTATCAGACACAAAAACCTGTCAAACTTATAATATCCTATTGCGTAAAGGGTTAAAATACCCGCACACTAAAACATTTACCCGACGGAACAAAACGCGATTCTAAATATAAATCCACATTTCCTTCTCAAGAAGCTTTACAAACTAGTGTGAGTTTCCAATTCATAACTCGGATCCTATTTGCAGGCGTGACGTACCGTTTGACGTGCTACAATGGAAACTTATAACTAGCGTGAGTCATCGACTAATATTGAGCGGGGTTAAAGCTTCGGCGATAGCGATTTGTAGTATTTAGCCGAGTTTGAAAAAGGGAGGTTATTAGTTTGTCGTGTGTGGTATTGTGCGCATTATTTCATGTTTGACTGAACCGAAATGATTTTTGATGTGGTTTTCAGCATAGTATTTGTTATGCTTAGACTTAGGAGAAGACTTTTGGAATAAGTATTTTTTATATACTAGCTATTTCTCATGGTTTGCCGGCTTTGTTAAAGAACGCAGCGCAAAGAGGAATATTATAAGTTTGATCACTATGTACATATGTCGGTGTCTGTGTGTCTGTCTGTGACACCGTAACTCTTAAAGGGATGAAAGATTTAAATGCGTTTTCTTTTGTTAAAAACTGATTTTCCAGCATTGGTTCTTAGATATGTTTCATCAAATTTCTCTGAGCTGGTTTGACAACAGTGGTAGAGATCTCGTTCACAAAATGTAACTTCTAAACATATTTTTATCGACCAACTATCCTTCACAAAAAAAGGTAGAAAATCATATTTTCTTCACGAATAACCTTAACATTTCCCATCACAACATTTCTGCTTACCCCTTTTAAGCCATTACAGGCGTGAATTTAATTTCCTAGCTGTATAATGAGCTGAAATTTAATATCATGCCAATATTAAGTTACAAATTGAAAATGACAGAATATCAATATAGGGTTTTATTCATAATTGAATAGGTACATATGTACATAGGTACATATACCCGGAGAAACGGGACATATATGTCCCGTTTCTCCGGGTATTTTAAATGCGAAAACGTAACGTTGTGGAATATTAAATACGTTAAATTGATTTGTATGTAGATACGCTGTAATAATGTTTTTGTTTTGTAATTGTTTGTGTTTGGTAGAAGTTGTGGTTTAGAGAATAACAGATATACAGTTAATAAACTATAATTTATGTTATGCTAGCTGTTTTCCCGTGGTTTCAGCCGTGAGCCGACCCGTACTGAGATAAAATACAGCTTAAGTATGTTACTCATTAAGATTTCTAACAACGAAAGATTTTTTAAAATCGGTTTTGGTATATCGGAGCCTTTAGGTACAAATAAACAACCAAAAAAAAATGATCTTCCTTTATTAGATATTTTATAATAGATAGAGAAAAAAATCGATAAGGAATATTTCTGAAAGTCCACCTTCCGTCCACAAATAAGTAAATAGACTATTTTTCTTATAGACAGTTACCTAAAAAATGTTGCATTATTTTTCTAAGAATGGGTACATGTTATTATTTTACAAGAGTTACAGTAGAGTTGTAAAGTATCTATGCTTTCTTGAGATTAAAAAAATCTCTAATCTTTCTTAACTTGAACCAAACACAAACAAAAGTTATTTTAACAAGAGCTGATTGTTTTACTACTAGCGCATGGTCCAGGGTTCGATTCCACGCTGAGAATGAAATTATTGTTCGATTCAGTAGCCATTGAAACATGATACTTTTAAACCGACTTAGAAATCGTTGATTGTGATATATGGAATTACCTATAGGTACTATAGTTTCTTTTGTTTGAAGTTTTGTATTTAAAATATTCCTTAGAAGAGTTTTGGAATGGCCTACTGGACTCTGTTTAATAACTAGCTTCCGCCAGCAATTTCACCCGCGTTTCGAAAGATTTGCTTTGCTCAGTTGGATAAAACTTAAACCTCTATGTTTTGACTATAAGCTATATTATAGCTAAGTATCATCAAAATCAATTTAGATGAGCAGAAGTTTTACACACACACCTATTTGCAAACTCGCCTTTGACATCTGACGGCACGGCAGTGCCCCAGCCAAGACTCGAGCAAAGCGGGCACGGCCGTACCATCTTTTCTCGAAGCGTTTCGCGGCTATTTCAGCCCCCTGTAACTTCCATGTGAACAAAGCTATGAGTTTAGGTTTTCGATGACCAAGAGTAAGTATTAGAACAAGCTGAGTCTCAAAATTACAAGACATTTGAATAAATAGTTTACGAGTTATGAGCGATCAAAGTTACACCATTTTGTCACTGACTCACTCACTGACCGATCATCAAAAGTCTAAGGTACTTCTAGCAAACTTGGAACCTTCAAATTTGGCACCAAGATAGGTTACTAGCTACATATAAAGGGAAAATTATAAAAACCTTAAAACTTAATAAAAAAATAGGAAACAAATTTATATTTGCGGTTTTTCAAGAGCATTGTGTATGAATTTTGACTGCATTGATAACTTTGTTATTTATTTATGTACAAAATGTTACTATTTGTCTTATTGTTACGTAGTGTGGTATATTGTTATTATGTATTAAATATACATACATATGAATAAAAAAGCTAGGTTTAAATGAAATGAACAATGATAAAATCTTTCATATTAATGCAGTGCGATACATACTGCATGCTCGCTCGATAGATGGCGTTGTCCTGGTCTAAATCGTCTATGGTTTAGTTACATAGCTTAGTATAAGTAGTACTTTAAAAAAAATCAAATAATTACATGTGATAGCGCCATCTACCTCTGAAATAAATCTCTTTTGTTCTAAAAGATATTTGATTCAAAAATTCGTCAATTTCGAAAATTATTAGTTTATTTAAAAAAAATGTTGTTCACGTGCTACTTTAGGTGTACATATTTAGTTTGTTATATACTTTAAGAAATAGATACCTACTTAGAGAAGAAAGAGACCTACAAAAAATAAATTAGATCCCATCAAAAACATTAAATGTAAAAAAAGCCAATCCTCTACGCAGTTCCTCCACCGTAAAAAGTTTTGAGATCGCATAGAAGCCAAGTCCTGTTCAACTTTAATTGTAATAATAAATCAACATTTTGTGACTATATCAATTAAATAGTTTTGTTCATATTACAATAATATTGTCTTGGCCATGAGCACAAGTTAAAAGTCGCTCCTTGTAATAATGTGTAAATACCATTGAATTGATAAATTCTATATGGACATGATTTTACGATTGGACTGATTATGCACTGAAGAACTTAGACAAGGACTCATGGACTAAACATCCGCCATAGTACATGTGCAGTTCAGTGATGGATGATACTGACTGTCATTTAGTAACGATTGAATAAACTAAATGTATTTAATTCTGTGATATTAAACTCCATGTTTGACTTTCACCTCTCCAAGATATGCTGTATTTATATTTGTAGTTTATTGTGCTCATGGCCAAGTCAATATTATTGTAATGTGAACAAAACTATTTAATTGATATAGTCACAAAATGTTGATTTATTATTACAATTAAAGTTGAACAGGACTTGGCTTCTATGCGATCTCAAAACTTTTTACGGTGGAGGAACTGCGTAGAGGATTGGCTTTTTTTACATTTAATGTTTTTGATGGGATAGACTTTTCTGGAGATTTGTGCTCAAAGTCAAAAATTGTAACTTCCCAAGAAATAGGTATAATTCGATTCCAATAAAAAATCCATTAAAATAATTAATCTATCCAGCTTTAGTCGGCAAAGTGGTTTTTAAGTTATTCTCTTTTAGAACAAAAAAGTGTCAAAAAATTCTGCGAAGGTTTTACCGTAATTAATTCAATTTTTGTTATATTTCCCTGTCTGCGTGGAAATTGAATGAAAATCTGTGTAGTAACTCTCTGAGTTTATAAAGTTACTTAGGTACTAATATTATTTCACTAGCTTTTGCTTGCGGCTTTACGAGTATTCTGAGGGAACTATACTTTTCGAATTTGGCTAAAGAGTGCTAGACATATATCCCACACGGTGGTGAGACATATTGCGTAAAATTAGTTATGTAGGTATAAACTACCTACTTGAATATAAATCCGTTTCCACTCACACGACAGTTAGTATAAACAGGATAGGTTTAGGACAGTATACTTAAGTGAAAAACCATCAAAATTTCATTTATCTTTATGAAATTAAAGAAATGCTAGGCTAGGTAAGCACTAAAGTAAATTACTTCAGAAAAAAATAACCCTTAGTTACATAATTTGCAATAAGAAAAAAAATGTATCAATCAACAACAAACGCAAATAATTTGAAACTTGGAGTTAAAAATATAATTTTTGAATTAGCAACAAGGATGTAACGCCCGGAACTCGGGGTGACCTTTTTTCAGTCCCTGTTTTAGGGAAACCCTCGATGTCAAAGTTTTATTCCCAAACAAATCCTTTATTTCACGAATAAATGAATGTTACGTATTTCCTTTACTTTTGCTTCAAAAATAGCGTGTTTTTGAACGACCTATTTTTAACTTGAGGTTTGTAAAAATAATCACAGTATGTAAGCTCACAGTTTTAAATTACAAAACAGAATTTTGGGTTTTCTTAGTAGGTTATCATTATGAGTTTTTTCAAAAAAATGAACTAGTAAAACTTTTCAGAATTTCTGAAGAGTTGGATGGCCCAGGGAGTACTAGGTTTTTAAATTGATAATATGAATTCTATAATGATACAACTTTCAGTAATGTTAATAGAAGGTTAATAGAAGTTTCCCTATAATCTAACTTTTACAGCAGACCATTAAAACCAGCAACAAACATATTAATCCTAAAAGTTGTCCTACACAATTACAAAGCGTCACCACTCAACTAAACACACTAAAACAACACTGCATGCAATAAAACCTATACATAACAAATTGCAAAATAACCCGACCAAACGAATGTCCAATCTATTTACGTAAAGGTGAAAAGCTTTGCCGCATCCAATATTTAAAAAGGGGTAAAGATTGACGCGTCCGCGATAAAAACGCGGTATAAAAATAAAATGGGGCGACTCCAATTTGTGAGGTCTAATTTTTTTCAGGCCATTTTCTACCTAGCTTGATAAATCAGACCGTATCGCGATTGCAACCCCGCCCGGCCGCACCCTTACCGACAAACATTCTACATCTACTCTATTTTCTTCGGCATTTGTTTAACGGGGCGCGCCGGCCATATAACTGTATTGCGCACTATAATCGGTCAATCTGTCGCATTATTACTCAGGCGAACTGCCCTTAGCCTCCCCAAATAAGTTACAAAAGCGATAAAGCCAAGAAATGACCTTAAAATAAACAGATGATCGTGGAACGAGGTGCGGTGTCCACCTGCAATAAAGGCTTGTGGACATATCCGACGCGCCCTTACTCTAATGAGGACACTTTATGGGGCTAGCTAGCATTTAGTTTTATTGTCTGTGCGCGCGCAACCCCTTGTCGATGGTTTATAAAGAGGAACGTGGAACGAACACACTCAGTGTCCCACGTGACGGCGTCGAGCGCGGCCGTCGCTCACTCCTCGTCAAGTTAATATGTGTTAATTCGTTCGATCGTGTTTCGTTAAATGAGTGACTCAGATGTGAGTCGGTCTCGCTTCACCCGATAATTGGACGCCAGCCTAGAAAACGAATTAACGAGTTCTATTGTTTTTTTTAACGTTCCTTGTGTTATGGTGAAATTTAAGGAAACAATTAGTAACTGAGGTGTGAACTGAAAGCTAACCATTTCCGCTCTAATTTGAAACATTTATTCAGGAAAAAATAAAATCGTTCGTTGTTTAAATCGACTTGAAAACAAAAGTTTTCATTTACGTCCAAAGTTTGTCGAATAAATCTAAAGAACAGTTCTCTTCATAAAATATTATTTTAACTAACTTAAAGTCTTGAGTTTATTCAAAAAGTACTGGAGTAAGCGATTCCGAAGTTTCTCTTGGACAAGAATTGGCGTATTCAAAACAGTTGGAAACTTAAACACAACTTTTGGAATAAACGCTTAAGCGCAATTTATCGGAGAAAACTTCAATTTCAGGAAGATTTATTACTATAGATTTTACATTGTTTTGCTATTTTAATTACTTTATACCCACTTATATTCGAGGAACTTAGGTGAATCTTATGGTTCAGCCGTGTTCTTTCTTTCTTTACTAGAATAATGGAGTGGGCTATATTTCTGGGACTGTAGACAATCCCACAACTGGGCAAAGATATCCACATTCCATTTAATTTATTCTGTATAGGGTAATTTAATCAAAAGTTATTTAATCTTTCTAGATTGAGGAATTTGTTTTCCTTTTCACCAGCAAGAAGCTTCGCTTGAGAATTACTTTCTCATCATCATCAGCATTTTTACTGTCCCACTGCAGGGCACAGGCCTCTTCTTGAGTAGAGAAGGAATGAATATTAATCACCTAGTTTGCACAAGGCAACTTGGCGATTTTTGACTTTAAATTCCAGCTTCCCTCAAGATATTTTTCGTCACCGTTCGTCGATGATACGCTTACAAAGTTCATAATAACTTAGAAAAGCTACATTTTTACTTGACTGATTTGGGCTCTATCCACTAAACCGATGTCTTCCCTCAGACTATCTGTGAACCAAATTTTACGTTAGTCGGCTTAATAGTTTTGGCGTAAAAGCGCTACAGACAGGCAGAGGAAATTTCGTATTTATACCAAATAAGTATTTTTTTGTATCACTAAGGATTTTTACCTTATTCATAATTTTGGTTCGGGATATCCCAAAACATGAGTAACTAAATACAAGAAGAGTTTATTATAAGTGCCTTCCAGGAAGTATATAAACTTCAATAATGTTATTTTTTTAAGGTAAATAGGTAGTTTAGTATTATATGAGTTTCCTTACCCTTTTTTATTAATATTATTAGGTACATAACTTTAAGTTTATAGCTTCACACACGCATTTAGACAAAGTACCTATCAAACCAACCAAGAATTTCTTAGATGTAGAATAATGTACCTTTGTAAATTCTTTCTTTCCTGTCATCTTTCTCTATTATGTGTGTGTACAAAAATTTGTAAATAAATAAATAAATAAATAAGAACATTTTTTATGTTACTGAGAAAGAAATACAAACCTCCGAATTAAAGAACCTCCTCCTTTTTGGGAAATCGGTTAAAAATAGGATTAAAAAAATGCGAAAAAAATAATTCTTAGAATCTATTATATTATATTTTACTAATTATAAAAATTGACGTGGGAGGCAAATAGATTTTCCTGAGGAAGTACAAACCTTAGCATATTTTGTTGATTTTTTCGAAAGAACTAATTCTGTGACTGGGTTTTTATTAAGTGCCAGTGGATGGACGTTTTTTATTAACACTAACATGTTTTAATGGGTACGATAAACAATACTTATTGATTATTATTTTCCTTACACTTTTTCCTTCCTTTGCGTTAAACATTATAAATAACTTTATCGAGCATTCATTCATTTTAATATACTTATAGGTACATGCTTATATGTTGTAGTTAGGAAGTAATAGTTCCCAATACCCAGTTTTTAGACCTCTATGAGTGTCATTTTGTCCCCGTATCCCTTAAATAGATTAACCGATTTAGGTGCGATTTTTTTTATAAGTTGAAAGCTGATTTGTCAATGTAATAATTTAAGGCAATCAGAAAATTAATAAAAACGTTGCTTTTAGACCATGGTTAGCTTTTGTGTCTGCATTCAAATTATACTTTTTTTTAAATAAATTCCTGAAAATGTTTTTTGTGAAAACAAAGTTTTATGGTGTCGTGATACATAAAGTGAAACCTGAAATAGGTAAGTGATCATATTTTGTTTTCCCGTTGTTCTATAGAAATTATTCCCATGCATTATAAAAATGTTAATCTAGAAAAACAATGTAATTTCACGTAGGCCTTTTAGACTTTGGCATCCACATTACAAGGATTTAGAGCAAAAATCTAAGGTGTCGAAAAATAAACTCAGTATTTTTTTTTTGAAAATCATTTCGAAAAGTCGTGTTAGTTACTCCACATATAACTCAAGAACGGCTGAACCGATTTAGCTGAAAACTGGCAGGGAGGTACTCTAGAGCGGGTGAAACCGCGGGCAGAAGTAGTTTTAACTAAGCATTACTTGTTTTGCTAGAAGCTTGTTTAATTATATAAATAACTTCCGAGCCAGTAGACATGCAAATTTATACAAAACAGCACTTTTATATTAGTTGTGACGAGTGCGACAAAAAAAATGACGAGATGATTCGTCATATTTTTTGTGACGTTGTGACCATGACGAAAATCTTTATACTTCAGACATACTTTTTTATTAATAGACGAATTTTTACATAAGTATCGTGCAACTAAAATAAGTTTCCAGTAGCATCTTAACTTGAACATAGATTCTACGTTCGTATCTATAGACAGCAGACTCAAAAAGTAAAAAAAAAATAACCGTCTTAGTTTTTATTTATAGTAACTTAACATTATATCAAATATGCAATCTTGTTTAAATATGCAGTCAACTTGGATTATTACTTTATGCTACTTGAATTATTATTTTATTACTTAATAGCCGACAACAAGCTGATGATTTCCCACGTTTAAAAATGCACACTTTTATGCTTTAACAATAAACAAACAAATATCAAAACAACCGGTACAAATACCAGTTAAACTTGATTTTAAATAACATTTTTAAATAGGTATTACTGATACCTGGACTTGTATCTGTCAAAAACTATTTTAAATTAGTTTTGTTACTAATATAAAAAAAAAATAATTGTAGTGTAATTGTGCCTTACAATGCTTTTCTGGTTAAGCTTTTTTCATATTCTACTCCGCTATTTTATAATGTTAAATTAACCTACTAAATAATAATATCAAAATGATTTTTATAATAATGAAAATGCCTAGTCAACCTTTCAAAAAAACTCAAAACAGTTGTATATAACTTGACATCAACAAATCCTACATACCAGCAGAGATTCCAATAGCTACGTTAAAACTTTACCGTAACGAGAGCACACAAATCGCAATATAGCTCAGACTGACGTCATCACTCCAGGGAATCAAACGTGGCTTAGAATGGAATCCAAATGGAATCGTATAGACTTTTACTGGTATATTATCCTGACTCTCTAGAGACTGTGGTATGTTAAACCTGAAATTGGTAAAAGATCTGCGAAATGGGTTATTTTTCGACCTGTGATTTTGTGGTTGAGAGAATAAAATTGTGTGTGTACGATGTTCAATGTTATCTGTATCTATTTCTGTTATTTTTATGTAAGTTTCTGGACGGTTCACCCCTATAAAATTTTCTATTTTGTTAGCCGTTCTTGCACAGGAAAATTTGAAAGAACAAGAGTGGTTTAAAACATATAAATGGTTTCAAAAGTCAACTATACGTATTATGTGTTATGCATCAATGTGTGGAGTGCCCAAAATGGAACTTACTGAAATAGGTCACTAATTAAATAAAAAAATATTGATTCCTTCACTATTTAATCGCAACACATATCAAAAACGTCACCATTTAACTTCGTCTCCAAATAAAATTCACAGTCAAATAAACAGCTTAGCAAAAATTCAATACGTTTGCGTAACATAGGAATGCTTATTCACGGCTCAACTTTCTGACTCTAAGCTCCGCTTTATTGCACCTTCAAATCCTTTGAAAGATAAACAGGTTCGCTCCAAATGCTCCCGAATTGCTCTCTGCTTTCTCGTGCTTGAATTTTTATTTTTAGTTCTAAAACTGGTTATAACTGTGTAGTTTTATGAATTTTCCACACTGAATTTGATACTTTTGTGCGTGGTTGGGGTATTTTGAGGCATTATTTTTGTTAGGCATTATTTAATGGAAATTTGTTTTATTGAAATATGGTTCTGGCTTCTGTATTTTATGTCTTTTAACTTTTAAATATTATCATATTATACCACGTTGATACAGGTAAAACGCTTTTTGAATTAAGACAACTTGCGTTTAAAAAGCTCTATCTGGTTTACTGTCAAATTCTTACTAGCTTTACGCCTTAGCCTCCTTTCCTCATCAAGTTTTGACATCATCTACCTATCCTTTTCCCTACTATATACACAGGGGTCGGTTTGCAGTCTATCCGGGTGCACCTAACTACCAATGTTTTACATCGTCCATCTGAGCTCTTGAAATTGTAACACCATTATCTAACCACCTCTTCTACAATACTTATACCTAATTAATTTCGGCAAACCAGTCAACTTGATTGCTACACACCCTGACACTCCCAGGAGTGTCAGAGAGCGCTACTACATAAGTAGTGTCTACCCGCAACGCTACCCAATCTCTTTAGTCGTCCCCAGTGGGCAATCGCGATTAATTTGTGGACACAGCCCTATCGGATCGTCTGGACATTGTTACTTACAAATTGTGGTTGGAAATAGTTGTGCTGTTAGTGTGCTAGAATTTAGGTATTTCGTTTGTGTCGTTTTTGACTAGACTTCTGTAAGTGGGATTAAGTTTCTCCGGCACGTATTAAATTACTATGATATAGTTAGGTTTTACAAGACAT
Organism: Helicoverpa armigera; assembly: GCF_030705265.1. NCBI lineage: Eukaryota > Metazoa > Arthropoda > Insecta > Lepidoptera > Noctuidae > Helicoverpa > Helicoverpa armigera. The sequence continues at coordinate 1,289,567 of NC_087145.1, read as the reverse complement.
TATCCAATCTATCGGGAACTACACAAAAGGACTACTGAAATGTGTGTTCTAAGGCACTTGATTTCAAAACAATTCAAAAAAGTAAGCTCATCGGCAGTACCTTTATATATTTTTCTAATCATAGTGCCCTAAGACCCATCTTATTCTTCATTTCTTGAAGAACTTTCATCTTCAAAACCAATGCCTACCTATTTGAAAAACAATTTCGGATAACCGAACCAAAAATTTTGTATTCAAACTCGCTCACCGCAATACATTCGTTGGAAATTCGTATAAATTCCGTCCCTGCTAGATTGCTATTCGTTCAAACGCCATTTTTATTCAGCTTCTCTCGTATTGTTTTAGAAGCTTTTTTTTCCAAAATAAGGTCGCCTTTCACCCACTGGGATTTCAATTCAAAGATTTGTGGTTTAAAAGGACCTTAATTAACGGGGGTATGTATTATGTGTTTTTTATTGTGGAATGGAAAAAATGTGGTATTGTTTCGTATTTAGTCCATGGAGAGTTGATATTATTATGGTAGCCACTGTTCATACAAAATTAAACGCCAGAGAGTCTGACAATCAATCTTACCAAGTTGTATTGGGTTGCCCAGGCAACTGGGTTGAAGAGGTCAGACAGGCGGTCGCTCCTTGTACAACACTGGTACTCAGCTGCATTCGTTTAGATCCTAGCATAATTGGGAAAAGGCTAGGCAGATAAAGAATCAAGAGAATTTAAATATGATTATCGAAGTTAAATTCTGTAATGTTTACGAAAGTTCACCTGATGAAAATAGGATTAACAAATGACTCATTTGCAAGAAGTTTAATCTGATTACCGATAATTCGGATAATCCGGCTGAGGCTGGACTGTAATACCGATGTGGTTAGGATTCACGTTCTTCTACTATGACCCGGGTTACAAAACGAGTATTCCAGCCTTTGTGCATGACTAGCTGGTCCCCGCGGCTCCATTCACGTCCCGAACTTTTGGAAAGCTAGAGAGAGCTAAGATTCAGATACTAGTAAATATTGCAGATTTAATTCTATAGGCTCCATGGTTGATAGTTAATACTAAAGGTAGGTACTCCAATGGTGAGTCCAATCAAACTTACAGTCGGTCTTATATCTGCTGGATAACTGGTAATCATTCATCTTCATACTAATTGATGTGACTTATCCAATTATCGGTATACTGAAAGTATGCAATCGCTGTTATAAAACCCATAGATTATTTTGTATCGATATAACAACGACTTCATTAGGTTTACCTTTAACATCATCATCAAAACTATACGTAGTTTTTAACCCATTCTGGTTCATACTCCTAGGATGACTTGCACGGTCTCCAACATCTCGATATCTTAATGGTTTCTCAATATACCCAAAATATTACTAACAAAGTTACTTTGTTCATATAATTATATCAATTTTCTGTCAGTCACGTGTCTATTTATAACATGTCTTGTTAGCAGTTATATTGGAGTAAGAAGTACATAGTTAAGTAACTTATTATTTTAGTTATGAGCATATTGGGCTGACATAGTGTAGTCTCAATATATGACATGTCATCTACACGAAAGATGAAGAAGAAGAAGTTATGAGTCACGTGAAAATATGTTAACTATCCTCGCGATGTAAATTGGTCGTAATATTCATTAATTTAGGCAGTAAGGCAAATGGTCTTGTAGTTCCATCAAAAGAGGTCAAAGACCTTATTTTTACCATCAATAGGCTGATAGAACTACTTCCTGCAGTGGGATAAAAAGTAGCCTATATTCTTTCCCTAGCTCCAGAACATCTCATCCTCCGAGCCTTTTCCCAACTATGTTGGGGTCGGCTTTCAGTCTAACGGCTCCAGAATATCTATGTACCAATTTCATTTTAGCAGTTTAGGTTTTGAAACAAGGCAGATACTTTCATACCTATGTATAATTTAGTAAGGATTTATGATAGACACGAATTTGATTACTATCTAACCTGGTAATAAGCGATGATGTGGTTGAATGAACCACTAATATCGTTTTTTGTCCTCAACATTTCTTACGATTCATGCTTTGTAGACATTATATACCTTTTTACAGTCTCACAGACCTCTTTTCAACAGAGAAGTTTTCACGGCGGATTGGCAATTTCAGGCTCTAAAGTCCAAGTTACCTCAAGATGTGTTCCTTCACCTTTAGTCAGTGTACTTACAATGTTTAAACAATTCCTTAGACTACTATTGCTAACACATTACAAATCTGACTTTATAGCCGTTTTGTGAAAAGGCAGAAACATTCTATTCTAGTTAACTATAAACAAGTCTATTTTAAATTATGTCTGTGTTTGATCAGACGAGATATCAAAGGATTGGTCTGTCTGCTGTATATGTCAATTTAAATGGGTTTCTTTTTGGTTGCCAAGGCTGTCTAAGAGATTTAGTGTCGCGGTCCAGGTGTAGAAAAGTGGTTTGTGTCTCTTTAATGCTGGAAATTTTGTTGACATAAGCTTTATACTAAAAATGCGGTAATATTGGCAGTAAAAAAACTGATATTGAAAACGTCCACCTTTTTTAATTTGCGATAGTTGAGTTAAGTAGATATTTTTGTACCTAATTGTGACATAAGGTTCAGTTTAAATGAAATAGACTTTTTCGTGATGGGTCTTAGATATTATTTAACTGCATTATATATTCTTCTCCCCATATGATTTACCTAAAATAAAATATAACTATTCTTTAAATATTTTAAGGAATTACCAATAGGTGGATAGGTAGGTAGGTATCCAAAATATATTAGAAAAAAAATGCATTTTTTTTAAACACGATTTTATTTTTATTTAATAGTAAGAACAAGCGACTACCGGAAATTATGATGTAAGAGTAAGGCATTTGCTCTTACAAATGTTAATTTAATAGTTAAATATTGCAAAGTCATGTATTAGGTAGGTACTGAGTCCATGAGAAGGAAAACCGGCCGTCAAAATATTACTAATAGCGGTAAAAAAATTCTTTCTCAAGCATGATTCGGCAAACTTCAATGTCAATGAACACTGTTAAAAATAAATAATATCAAAATATATGTGTTGCTGGGTATCCCAATTCTTTGCTACTTGATGAAATGTTGTGTAATAATTATTATGACACTCGTATCCGATATTATTTAATAGTCGCATCCATCATAAAATTAAGCCACGTTTGATGCGATCGGGGCGTGGATTGGCCACGTTCCTCCTTGTATCGGAAGGCACGCAAATTGCTGGCTCCCGACTGTCATTGAATATCTTTGGCAGTCATTACGTATACGCAGCAGCCAGAAAGTCAGACAACCAATCCTACCAAGGGTTTTGGGTTAACCTGGACAACCGGTTGATTAGGTCAGACAGGCAGTCGCGCCATGTAAAACACTGGTACTCAGCTGCAGTCAGTTAGACTGGAAGCCGACCTCAACATAGTTGGTAGAAGGCTCGGCAGATGATGATTGCTGAGTCATTTAATATGATGATATGTAAAGATAATAATGATCACACATGCAGTTTCATAACTATTTCATCATATACCACATACTCACATACTTAGCATACCAACAGTCTGATTGAATGAGTCATGCCAAAGGAATATATACCGAACGTCCTTGAACATATGATTCATAATCCAGTACTGAGGAGATTTCCATAATGCATCAGTGATATTTATGAGATGTGTTTGTTTGTTACAGGTTACAAGATCGGAGTCAAAATGAAGGTTACTGAGAGTTTTCGGTAAGATACATTTTCCTCACATTAAATTGAAAGCTACACATAATTATACCTTACAATTTTGCATGGTTTACCAGTGAAGAGTAAACAGAAAAGACCTGAAGAATTCATTTGATTGAACCACTGTTTATTTTTAAACAAAATAACTTCATAATCAGCTTCTTAACTGTCCTGCTGTAGGCCAAAGGACACTCGAAAAGCTGCCTCCGTGAAAACTGTACAAGATTTCATATAAGAGTATTCTAAAAAGACCATACAAAAAAAAGTATACAAATTGGTTCAAACGTTTAAGAGACAGACACGTTGGTGGTTAAAAACATAGTTTGTCGAAAAGTTGTGCAATAGAACCAATACTAAACTAACCAGATCTTCAAAACATTTTTCAGTTTGTAAGCAATAAAAATATATATAATGTACGTCTGTACGTATAACACGAACGTCTGCACAGCTTCACTCAATGGGATCTTTGAGTTTATGCCAAAAAATATTAATCTTACGTTCCCGAAATAAGCTTTAATGCGAGATCGATTCTGCTCTGAATTTACGAAAGTAACTGGTCAGGTTTTTTGTAGGAGATTATTTGGGGTATTGGTAATAATGTTTGAGTGTATCTGAAATGGACAGACCGACTAATAGACGAAGTGGAATAGTCTGATTTTAACCGACTTCCGATTACCCTACTGATAGGTAATACTAGTCTCTTTATGTAAACAAAAATAAATTTTTACTTACCCATTTCATATTATCTAGAATCTCAAAGCAATCTTTTATAAGTATTAGAAGCCCTGGCCATACTACTATTCCATCAAATTAGAACGGAGAAGTTTTTAAACAAGCTATATACCTTCTCTACTCAGGGATAGGTTAGGTATCTACTACTGGATGAGCAAATCCAAGACATAGATATATTCTGAAAATATTTAATCTTCAAATTCATACTTTATCTCCAAAATAAAACTACCACAAAAAAATTTAGGAAGCCAACCCAGTACAAAGTTCACCGATTGAAAGCCGACATATGGCTCGTATCCATTTAACGATGGCTTGCGCACGCGCCGATCCATATAACATTACAATATGGCCGCCGTTATACCGCGTCCTTCAAAAGGTTGCAGACGTTATTCTGTGCCAGAAATTTTACTTTAATCAATTATTTTTATTAGTGGTTCATGGTTATTTTTGTTCTTAGCTTGGGAATTGAGTAATGGTATATCGTTTTAATAGCTTTGGCCAGGAGTATCGCACTGTACCGTGGAAACTATTTCGCGTAACTCTATAAAAAATACCTATATATCTTACCCCGATGAATGAGCTGTCTAACACTGAAAAAATAATTCAAAATCGCACCAGTAGCAGTACAACTACTAAGCAGGCGAAAAAAGTTCACAAATAAACAAACACTTCAGCTACCTACATTATGGATCCTAGAGATAAATTAAATCGTCGATTTTAGGAACATCTGTATCGGACTAGCCTTTTCCCAACTAATTTGGGGTCTAGTCTAACCGTAAAATTTAGGAACAATTTGTGTAAAATAAACTAGTGCAAAAAATAACCATAAAAAAGTAAAAACTGACCCAAAATTCTTGCTACAAAGTGTAATACACTGGCCGGCACTACAAAGGTGACCGACGCAACATATGGCGCGCATCCGTCAGTCGACGCGTGCGCATCACATGGCGATTATTGCGCGTCATTGATAAACATTTCGTTTGGAGTTCAAATCGGTTAAAATGTACACCTTTATGAGTAGGTATGTTAAATGAGCTTCGATATTCTTGTGAGGAAATTGATCGTACACTAAATGATTTTTTGTCGAATATCACGATATATTGTAATACTTAAAACTGATTGCAAATCTTATGGTGAGCCGCAGCATTTAAAAATAACTATAGCCGAACCATTTTCAGTTGTCAAATCGCGGATTTTACCAAATGGGCGGCAAGTATACGGCTGGTTATGGTTTGGTTATCATTATATTTAACTGGTGCAATTTACTCTTACTGGTGTAAAAAAAAGAATGTCTCTTGTAGACAAGATTCCCACAAAGTTTTTACATAATACATGCGACTGCTAAGCTCATAAAATAAATAATATCTCAAAAAGGAATTATTATGCTGCAAAGTAAAACCAAGAACAAATTATAACAACCATATTTCAGTGCCTTATTTTACTTCACTTATACCTACAATAACTTTGCCAAGAAAATTTTTGAAATCTGCATTTATCGCCGCAATGCATAATTGCAACTTAAAATAATTATTTTTACTATAAACTTTGACTCGCTAATAATGTTAGTAAAGCAGTACTGGGATTCTATAAAACTCGATCAACAACTCGCATTTCACTTCGATTCGTAATGTCATTTCAAACTTTAGGGGAGGTAGGGGAGGGATGGGCACTTTTTCACAATTTATTGCATAAAAAATCAGATTTTACAGATCATTATCAACTTTTATTGCCATTTCTTATATTCGGCTAGATATAATGAAAGAGCTTTCCTAAAAATTACAATCAGTTTCAACATTACGAGATATTTAAACGGTTTTATTTAGCTCACCCCGTTTGTTTTATTATTTATTCTTGGATCAAATTTAGTAATTCAAATTTCACCCTCTTCCTGTCAACCGATTGGTCTGAAATTTTGTATACACCTTTAATTAAATCCAATATGGCCGCCGGCACAAAATGGCACAGCCCCTTGCTTTGCCTTTCTTGCTGATTTTGAGGAAACCTTATATATTTTTTTACTACGGCCGGATTGTTCAGAGCTTCCACTGCTTCATTTATGCAACGAGATGCAGACGGTTGCGATAAATAAGTTCTGATGCCCTCTTTAATAACCTTCTGGTAACTGCCACTAGCCAAGAATGATAAAGTACATAGTATCTGTGAAACAATAAATCAATAAAAAATGTAATACCTACTTTATCTGGATTTAGTGAAAACAAAATTGAGACCAATTTGGTTATTTTCATGCTTAAGAGAATACCAATATTATAACTGAAGTACAGAGGCTTTTGAAAACATATCAGCTGGCGGGGAAACCACATAAAGGGAATACTCCTTATTAAGAACTAAGTGTTTTTCTTATTATTGTGTGCTTGATTACAATTTTTCAACTATAAACTGTGTCAATACTTACTTTTACACGAGTTGTAAGTCCTTTGCCTCGACGTTTTGTGGGCTTTATCAGGGGCAGTAAATCAGACTCCAGTTGGTCAATTAGCTCCTTTGACAATCTATATATGCTCACATAGTCATCATCGCGAGTTAATAAAGGTAAACTACGAATTCTAGCAGATTGTTGACGCTTTTCTAAATTATCTAAAGCATGAGCTTCTTCTAATAAAGATTTAAGCAAAACATTCTAGCCATCGTTAAATGTAGGCACTTAATCACTTTAAAACACTTAGAACTTTATTTAAACACTATTTTAAATATAATAGTCTCTAGATCAAGTTGGCAACGGTACCTGAAACAAGATTCTATAAAGGATTTTTCGCGCAGATTTATAACCTCACAAATTTTCACTGACGAAGAAGAGCAAAAATTTACAAATTATACATTACATGGTATGTCCAAGCCTCCCTACCATAGAGAGCATTGGACACTTTTGACTTAGTTTATGAAAAAAAAATCGGTAAAAACTTTTAAGTTAAACGGTTTTATCTTATGTGCACTGAAAACTAGAAAATAAAAATAGTTACTTACCTGTCAACCTACGTAGGTGGTCCCGGTCATATTAGACTAAAATAAAACGTGGGGCCCATTAACTATTGCTGTAGTACTCTCTTCTAAAGGTATAATAGGTGTGGATTGCATCGACTTACTATAATTGTAACTGGAGATTTTGACAATCAATAATTAATAATAGAAAATACACATACCTTTCATTAGTTTTTCTTTATAACGATCCGAAACCGCAACAAAATATTTAAGTACTTTTACGAGTGTTTGTTCTTGACATCTCACAGAAATGACAGATAGTCTATGGATGAACACCGTTACCAGTCGGTAACGTAAACTACCCAATTAAAAACAAAACTATGATCAGAAATCAGAATAAAAGGACCCCCTTTATTCTGATTTGATCATGTCTCCCAACTGCCCATCTCTCCCTACCTCCCTATAGATAGACAGATTTTGACAAATCTGTCAAAATCTCGACTTTGATTTAGTTCAACTTGTCAACACGCTCGATAGTGAAGCGCTAGTGTAGTTTGACAATGTCAATCACGAAACTTTAAGGTAGAATTCCGTGGGTCGCGATTGTCGCAGCCGCGCGCGACAAAAGTCAACCTATGAAAATGTATGGCACCGCTGCCGAGGGCTGCGACAGTCGCGCGCGGACGACGAATTTCGTGAGCCGCTCGCGGCTGTACGCTTCTCAACATGGTGTAGCGCTTAATAACATCTATAGAATTTTAGTAAAACCAGAATTAAATTTTTGACAATGCCGCGAGCAGCTTACGAAATTCGTCGGCCGCGCGCGACTGTCACGGGCCTCGACAACGGTGCCATACATTTTCAAAGGTTGACTATTGTCGCGTCCACGGAATTCTACCTTTAGATCGAAGTCGAAGTGAGAGTGATGTCGAAGTGAGTTGTGATATTTTATAGAATCGACATGCTGGTCGGAGTTTTGGCCGGCCGCCAGTAATGGGTTATGTTAACCTATTTTTTTAACTTTTCAAGGAATCGAAAATATCAGGTTTTATAACCAAAGATGGCTGAATTTGGCGTCCGTCCAGAATATTGATTAGAATATTAAAATAAGTTGAGTTTTATAGGTTTTTTTGAAACCGGTGCTGCTAACGGTATTTTTATTGTAGCTTTAGTAAAGAATACTCAAGACCTGTATTGTGTTTTCTAGAAATATTCTTAAAACCTAGTTTTTGGATTACTTTTTATTTTCTGAGATGTGTATAAACTGTCTGCTATGCAATTTTGGATTGAACGAATCTTTTTTTAATCCGTTATGCTGTGTCCTAGATAATTTGCTGGATATAGTGGCTACGAGCTTTGCAGACGGCTTTTCAAAAAGGCCAATAAAAGCTAGAACATACCAAATTAAAATAAAGCTTTACAAATATGTCTGGCATAGTTTCATCCGAGTGTAGAAAAATTAACTCAGTCCTCACCCTAATAATTACCCTACACTACATAAAACCGTTATTAGAATCATACTTAACTATCCTTACAGATCAATTGATCCAGTGATTTAACCATCAGAGCGTTTATAACTTTAGAATAAAAAATATTTACACGACAAATAATGCCCAAAACGAGCCTAACTTCTAAAAGAAAAAAATACACTACCACCCACAAATTCCGGGACAGCAAACTATAACAATTCACGAACCATGCGTCACTAGTTGAGACATCTCGTAAATTGTCTATTAACCTAATTTTTACCATTAAGCGTAACACGGAATGTACCGACATAGCTATAACGTTATTATTAACTGGTTCCCTGCTGTTTTGATGATTCCTTGTTATATGTGATAGACTAGTGTAGGCTGTGGTGTTGGTCGCATTTGTCGGTATTTATCTATATTGACAGAGCATATATGAATTTGTGTCTTATATAGTACAACGGGAGTCGTGGTGGCCTAGTGGGCAAAGAACCAACCTCTCGAGTATGAGGGCGCGGGTTCGATTCCAGGTCAAGCAAGTACCAATGCAACTTTTCTAAGTTTGTATGTACTTTCTAAGTATATCTTAGACACCAATGACTGTGTTTCGGATGGCACGTTAAACTGTAGGTCCCGGCTGTCATAGAACATCCTTGGCAGTCGTTACGGGTAGTCAGAAGCCAGTAAGTCTGACACCAGTCTAACCAAGGGGTATTGGGTTGCCTGGGTAACTGGGTTGAGGAGGTCAGGCAGGGCAGTCGCTCCTTGTAAAGCACTAGTACTCAGCTACATCCGGTTAGACTGGAAGCCGACCCCAACATAGTTTGGGAAAAGGCTCGGAGGATGAGGATAGTACAACGGGACGATAGAGACATGGGTTTTGGAAGGCGAACGTAGGGCCAAAGCCAACAAAGTGAAGCTCTTTTGAACTTTAATGAAATTATTATCACCTACAATACAGTTTTACAGAGGTGGTTTATTTGTAAAAGTTGAAAATAATTTTAGTCCTATGCAATTCTAAATGTGACGGAACATAAATTAGCAGTCAGTCGCATTGGCTGCCGCATTTCCTCTCTTGGGTTGGCTTTGGGACCTCTAAAATTGTAAAAAAACACTGTTAAAGACTTACATTATAACAAGATGAAGGAGATTCCAGTGGTGAATTTATTAAATATTAATGTGAAAAATTATAAAATAATAAGTTCATTAAAAGTAACAAAATAATTTTTCGAACAAGCTTATTGAAACCATTAAAAATAGACCACGTCCAAAATAAAAATATTAAAGAACCTAGCAACAAACTTAATTAAGAAATATTGATCCTAGGCATAATAAGTCAAATTGTATCAAAAAATCTAGGCTAGAGCAATTAATAAAGAAAAACTGGGTCATTTTTATTGCCAGACAGTGTAATAGTAGATTATTACTGGCTACTTCATTTACAAGTTATTTTTATTGCTTAGTTCAAAACTAGTGTTTAACACATTAATATGCAAGTACCTAAGTTTAACTATTTTGCTATTTTGGTGACAAATTATATCGTTAGGTGACATAAACTTAAAATTATTAACTTCTGAAGATAGAGGTCATAAACGAGTATTAGGTATCACCTAAGTATTTATTTAAACAAAAATCAATTATTTTTCAGACTAACGGAAATATCTACACTGTTCCTGAAAAAAGTCGAAGATAAAACTTCTTTCTTATAATTTCTCAGAACCGACCTAATTATAAGCCCTTAATACCGCAAACATAATGAATTAATACTAATTAATATGATATTTATTTGTTTCTATGCCAACTATTTTGTTTAGAACCCACTATCGTTCGTTGAGGTTATCAGTTCTGTAAAAATAAAAAGCAGGTTCATTTCCTGTAGGTAATAAGTTACGTAATTAAAATAGTTTTAATTAGTACATATTAATTTTACCATACAATGCGATGGATTTGTGAGACTTAAGTTGACTGCTTGATTTGTTGACTGCTTGATTTGATAAAAATAGAAAAAAAAATGTATTCATAATAAACTTACCTTAATTTTATAATTGTTATTTACTAAAATATTACTCTAGTAGCTGTTTAGTTCGTCATTCCAAGAGAACTACCCCTTTTCTCAGTCTCTGAACTATCTTAGTACCAAATTTCAGATCAGTAGTTTCGGCGTGAAAGTGCTACAAAAAGATGAGAGTTACTTCAGCTTTATATTAGTAAAGAGGTCTAAAATGTCGCGACTAAAAGCATAACATTACACACGTTTTTCACAAAATTCCTCAAACGACTAGCCTTAATTTCAGCAACTTACAGTTGTATAGAAACACGTAATTAGTTGTTTGAGCGGCGAGCGCCGAGATAACTTTGTTTGTCTATGATACGGCCACAAAAACTAACACTTTCATTTAGATAAAGAGGTTTAACGTATTGTATGTTACATGGATAGTAGAACAGGAAAATCTGAATTATTAGTAGGTATACGTATCAATTGATTTATTACTACAACGACGGTTTCTAGGTACTAGGTACTTATATTAGGTAGGTACTTGAAACTTCAACACAAATTAGGTGCTTTATATAAAAATCGCATGTAAATCGATTCAATAGTTTTTGAGGATATCGCCTACCAGTAAATAGACGGAAGAAGGAATAGGTCTCGCTGTGGATATTAGGGAAGTTCCGAGAAATTTTGTTTCACAACCAGATAAAGAGTAGCTATCAAATATGAAAAGATTTTTGACTATTAAGTACCGATTAGCACGTTCAAACAAACGAACTCTTTTTTATAATAAGCAAATAACACTATTACAAACAATATTAAAAAGCTCTGTTTTACCAGTGTAACACGTCCCAAAAAACATGTATTTTCACATTTTCCTCAACAGAAAATTCCTAAAATAACACTCGAAATGACTCACGTACTAAATTCGGTGAAAAGCTAAATATATTTACTGTCGCGTAAAAATAGTTTTTGAAAGTAGGAATGTACTAAAATACCGCGGATGTTTCCATTTCCGTACTTAAGTATTTTTAGTTGACTCACTACTTACGTATGAATATTAAAAAGGTTAGTGTAAAATTAATGGTGTTACTATAAAAATATGAAAAGAAATTACCGGCTAACCTACATTGTATTTAAATTTAAATAACTAGCTGTTTTCGGCGGTTTCACTCGCGTCCCGGGTTAACTTCTTCCTATCTCCTTTTTGGCACAGATTACCAAACAGTTACTTGCTAGCATAGTAGTAGAATGAATTGATTTGATTTTCAGCTTCATTATCATCTATCTGACTAGCCTTTTCCCAACTATATTGGGGTCGGCTTCCAGTCTAACCGAATGCAGCTGAGTACCAGTGTTTTACAAGAAGCGACTGCCTATGTGACCTCCACAGCCCAGATTCTTATATTCTTTTAATATTGCAGAGTATGCAAGCATATTTATTTCAAACCAAGAGGCCCAGATCATGAATTATAATTATACACACGCGCCACAGAAACAAAGTACTATTAAATATAATACAAAACGTCATATATCACGCTTACACACACACATTCACCCACATATACACATAGGTACGTCGTTCATTAATGAAGTGTTCATTCATGGTGTGAGGTTCATCATTACACAATGTTGGGTAAGTTTCCCACGGGTGGGATGATGGTGGACAACTATCTAAGTTGTGCAACTAACGAACTGTAGTTTTGTTTCGTTCCTTTTTGGACAATTTTTATGTAGTACGACGAAAATAGTGTTTTATGAACTATATTTCGCAGTTTTTCCTGCCTCCTTAAGGAACTTTTTGGGCAAAAATTATCGTGGAACTGCCTCCACTTGTTTCGATCTTACTAACCTTCTCCGAGATTCTACGCTCATCCAGAGGAAACTAGAAAAGTAGTTCTTATATTAAAAGAAACTTAAGTATTTCCATTCATAGGCTCTAACTCTAGACTAAGTACCTCATTTAAATCGATTCCCTAATATTGGCGTCAAAACGCGACATACGGACAAAGTCTTCGCATTTACAATGATACTAAGGAATGGCCCATCCTTTGTCGAAGAGTAACTTACGTATAAACCCTTATAACACTGTAGTTGCTTCGTTACTGATTATACAAGTTCCAACCCACATCTCAATTAAATCAATTTACTCCTAATTCAATTAAATCCTATCTCGTTAAACTCCCCTCTCATATTCCATTTATTTCCCTACCACTTTAATGAATAAAAAACTTTATTTACCAAACCGTTGACGCGCGGATTCCAATAAAGGCTAAATAAATAAGTCGGCCCGATAGAAGCGTTTTACCGATTCTAGTTCATACCGGCGCAAACTGGATCGAATCCATGGAGAACAAAATGACTAGCGGAGGTGCGATTACGGAAATATCCTAAGAAAGTAGCCCCAAAGTACGGGTGTACGGGGGATGAGGAACATTACTGTCTTCGCCCTTATACGTCTTCCTTGGAAACTATAATTTTTTGTAATACCAACAATCGTTAACAAATGCCTCAATGAACCCGAACATCTCGTTAATTCACTCGTAACTTATCGTTTTAGTCAAGCCCACCGTACGTATTTGACCTAGAACAAGGCGCCTGACCTACCTGCATTATGGCAACTCCGCTCATCTTTCCATACTCCGTGGTCGAACCAGTTTTATCCAGATTTATATACCTACGTGCCGAGTGGAGTAATCTGTGCGATTTTTCAGTGTTTGCTGAAATTTGGCTTTAGACTTGCTTATTGTTGGTCTTTTGAAGTCGTTTGGGGATTTTGTGCCAACCGACTTACTTAATACAAGTATTAATGGTAGAAATGGATTCCTATTTATCTTATAGCAAATACATTTAAGTATGGATAAATATCACAAGCTTGAAGACGCAATTTTATATAAGTTTTAGAGCACACTGCAGTCTAAGCAGTTGGCTGACAGTTGGCCCTATGGTTGGCAACTTTTTTTAAAGAAAATTCTTCATCTCAATCAGAGTTTTCAATCGGTCTAATACAGCTAAATACCAGATCATTGCTACATGCATACTACCATTAATTTCCATACTTACTAAGCGCCTGATCTAACTGTCGGCCGACTAAAAAGTCTGTGGCCTTTTAAAACAACTTTTCTATACATTAAACAATAGGAATTTACTTTTAACCGTAATGTGATATTATTTCGAAGCTTATAGTAGAAACTCTTTAGAAATAATAAATGGAGTTAATTGGTCGATTCAATTGACGTTCAATGATTGGATGATGGCCTTTTGCGCGGGCGCAGGCGATTTCAAATGTGGAACAATAATGTTATATTGTATGGAATTTGACAATAGCTTAGCGACTATAAAATTCAGGCCTTATTATTTTATTTGTGAAATGAAAATTGCATGTGTTCGGTATTTCTTTGAGATTACGAACAAAGATTACAGATAGAGGATTTTATTATGACTAGGTATATATTCATAGTAGCCACTGCCCGTGCCGATATAAAATATAACTATGTCACTCGGGATGTGTGTCTTACAACAGTGAAATAATTTTTCAAATCGGTTTTGTAGTTTTGGACCATTTAGGGCACAAACAAACAAAACAAAAAGTAATCTATGTTAAGTATCTATAACTACTAAATCTCTGGGAATATCCGAAAATAAATAAAACGGATAATATCAAATCATCGAAAAATCTTATACATTAAGAATCTTAGATAAGTACGAAATAAACAATTTCTACTTACTAACGATGTATTTTAATTGTTTCAGGTTTCTAAAAAGAAAACGCTGGAAATACCAAACGTAAGTATTATCAAATTAAATAAATTGACTTCATAATGATATCGTTATTTTGTATTGAAATGTAATACAATTTCGGAAGATTTGTTCTCGGACTTAATTCTGGTATCTGCTTATATTGAGGTTTTATTTCGAGACTGTACCTTATTTAAAAGATTATTGTTTCTATAGTTATTTATGTTGTAATGTGTCGTTCAATATTTAAAGCAAAAATCGTAATTTTTACCTAGTTGAAAACCAGTATTGTCTTGTGTAATATTTCAATAAAATAAGTTTTCTTTAATACAGACAATTAAAAACAGCCCATTAACCTCCCAATAATTTAATATAAAAAATCTTTTAGTATTTTTACAAAAACCTTTTTTTAACTCACTTTCCAAAAAGGAAAAGGTTTTCAATTCGTCCGGATCTTTGGATCTCGTATGTATTTTCATGTATCTATAATTGCATGCTCAACATGAGTAACTAAAACTAAACTAAGAAACTTTCAATAACATCTAATAGTTACATAGATAACCAAAGAATTCACAGCAGGAACTTTATCGTTCACAAAACGTCAGTTACCGGATCTAGTTTCACGAAATCTTGATCAGAATTGACCTCCAGATCTTTGTTACTGTAAGCCAAGTTGTGCTATACTTTCTAATTTATTACACTCGTGAAATATCCTGCTCTATATATAGGTATTTTAAACGTTTGAGTATGAAAACTACAATCTATAGGTAAAGTACATTACAATAACTATGGGTCATAGAAAACCTTTCTTTTTTGGTGGGAAATCATCAAATGACTCCTCCCGCTGTGGGTGCAGCGTGAGTGTCAGACTCTTACTGATTAAAACACCATGTTCCTTCTTAAGCTTCTTAAACAATCCCGCAGCCCCGGCAGTCTTAGGGCAGTTTTGGGAGTCTTAAGAAACTTGTGATGAATATTTACAGATTATCAAAGAAAAAACATAGTCTACCACCACTTACTGACAAAATAATTAGTAAACGTCAATGTATATCAATTCATAACAAATTACATCTTAACGCTGTTTTGCGTTACAGACAAAAACGTTTTAGTCGATCTACTCCTATGATTCAGTGTAGTAAATCTGATATTAAAGTTAAACAATGACAGCATTATAAAAATAATGAGATCAGCCAGTACAAACAGATTCTAGTCCTTCAAGGTCTTGTAGAAGTACCTAGATTACGTATTTTAGTACCTTTTAATACTTTTAACGTATTACCTAGCCTTCAAATTCTAGGCAAACTGAAATCCTAGACTTTTGGTCACATTATTTAAATAGATTAGAGGATCTAAAACTACTTTAAAAATCAGATTTAATTAATCATGTGACTTCAAATCCAGCTAAATTAATTTCTAGATTATTCGCCGAAATTAAACCAAAAATCAACATAGATTCTGCACCTATACTGACTGTTCTTGTAGGAGCTTCTTCCTGCACCAGGATAAAAAAACTAAAATAAATTTTCATCAAAATCCATGCTGTAGTTTTTGCGTGAAACTACAGGAAAATAGAAATCTGCATATTTAAAATTTCACGTTTATATTGTTTTGACTAACCGTATCTTCGTCTATTCCATACTCTTTGTTCTAGTTAATATCATGGTATACCCCGGTTTTCGGCCTCCAAGGCTTCGTGTACCCAGGATAATGTCGTAACAGTTCATCCTTTTAATCCTGAAGATAAATCTACCAGGTATTTACTGCGTCACATCACGCGCTATGTTTGATCCCCTTATCTTGTTTATAAAGTACTAGCTTCCACCCGTGGCTTCACCCGCGTAGAGTTCGGTTATATCGTGTTTCCAAGAGAATTCTTCAAAAGTCCGGGACAAAACTATCCTATGTTCTTTCTCAAGGACAACTCTATCTCTGTACCAAATTTTATTAAAATCAGTTCAGTGGTTTAGACGTGAAAGCGTTACAGACGGACAGACAGAGTTACTTTCGCATTTATAATATTAGTAGGGATGTAGGTATGTATGTGTGTCGTTTTGGTGGAGTATACAATTTTCAGTTGCACCTTTCTGAGAGGGGAATGTGGTTTTTTTAGACATGATTGTTTTAATTCTTGAGATGCTAACTTAAGATTAGCATACACAATGTTCTGTTATAAAGAAAATAACTAAGTATTGTTTAAAAAAATCCTACGTTTTTAACATATTTTATTATTTTCATAAAATATTCAGATTCAATTCTATCTTAGACTTGACTGTAAAAATAATACCAATAAGTAAAGGTCTGATTGTAATAAAATTATTAAGTTCATTGTCATAATTATGTTTCCAACCACTTAACTTTCTTCTGACAAAATCGGCATTAACATTACTTAATTACAATAAACTGTTATTACCCCAAAAACAATGCCAAAAGATCATTTAATGTGCCAAAATAACCAGTCCTTCTATAAGGACAAAAGATCCTTCAAACATTAGATCAAACAATTAAAAATCATTATGACATCACTACGATTCTTCCTTGTCAAAATTAAAGCACTCAAATTCTTAATAGTCCAGTCATAAGGCCTAAATTTAAATTTGTAATCACTATTATGGGCATAAAAGAATTTGGTAGATGTAGGCCACATAAGACCAGTCTAACTTGGTCTCTCAAGCTTCTTTGTGTAAAATATTTCTAAAGTGACTTCTTCCAGCCGTCGAGTAGAAGTGGCTCATCTTACACCGGTCGACAACTGATTTATTTTTTCTTTGTTTGTTCGAGACACTGTTGACATGTAGCTTTTTTTGACTGGTGTTAGAATAATTCTGTCTGGTTTTTGACTTATGGCTTTTGTTAGGATTTTAGAACACGTGTTGGTTGACATAATGAATGTGTCTTTATTATTATTTAAGTAAGTGACCTTTTTTGTTGTGATTTTAAAAGTACATTGGAGACTAAACAGTCGGCTGAGAGTTGACCCGTTGTATATCGTTAATTATAAAACAATAGTAAATCAATTGTGTCTTGCGTATAGGTATCTGCAACATATTACATACAACTTTTTAAAGAAAATTTTGATTCCAATCAAAGTTTTCAGTCAGTCTGATATCAGCTAAATACCTGATCTTTGTAATGTGCTTACTACCATTCATCTTCTTACTGATTTGTGAGCCCAAACAAACTATCGGCCGACTAAAAGTTTGCAGTGTGCTGGTTTAAGAGTCGTCGTCGTTTTTAGTATTTTAGATACTTACGTAGGTTTTGTTAATAAATGGCGGTGACCGTTGATAGCGGGCTTCAATTAACTATGATTCATGTTAGCTATGACAATTGTTTAGTCTAGAGGCTATTAACAATTATTCGGTTTCTAGCTCAGGAATGAGTAATTTTCGTTGTATTGAATGAATTGTAGAGGTAGAAATTTTTCTTGCTATTATACATTACCTACTAGCTGTTTTCCCCCGGTTTCACCCGCGTCGCGTGATAACTACTGCTCGTACCGGGATAAAATTTAGCCTATGTTACTCTCAGATAATAAATCTTTCTAATGTCAAAGAATTATTAAAATCAGTCCGGTAGTTTTTGAGTTTATCCATTACAAACAAACAAAAATATTTTTTTTCTGTTTATAATATTAGTATAGATTTAAAGAGTATTTATAGATTTTTCTCCCTTTAACAGGAAACTTTACCTTAAGTGATGTTAACATTTGGTTTTACCTCATAAAGAATAAGTAAAAAGTTGATATAAGTATTTACCTAATCTTTATGTTATTCAAATTTTAATTGCTGTTTTTAGAAAAAATGGGGAAAAATAAACTAACAAAAATAGCAATCAAATAAGCCTTAAGAAACTTAAAATATATTAGTATTTAACAAATACCTATTTTCTCCATTCCTTCAATTTCCGACTACACATTTCTCACAGGTGAAAACCAGAAATTCCATTTGTTTTTTTATCATAACGGAATCTTTATTTTTCGGATCAGCGAGAAATGCGAGCGAATTTTTTTATTTGTAAGTAAATTACTTTTTATTTCGCGTTTGTTCCAATTTTGCCGCATCCACCCTGAGGTAGTATAATTGATTTATTGTTTGACGTTTTTATAGGTAAATAGGTGTTTTTCAAAATTTTGTACCTAATGCGATGATATTTTAACCATGATAATACTGTGTCAGGGCTTCGACCACATACATTTTTATTAGTCCACATTTTCGTAGTGTGAAAATTTATTTTTCATGTTTTTTTGTGAATTTAAAAGCTTACACTTTTATAAAGTTTTAGAATTATACCACTAGGGCGACTGAATAATCAAAATACTACGCATAAATAAAATAAAAATGGGGAACCTTTACTTATCGTGACCGAGTGTTATTTTATAATACTTGTTTTGATTTAAGACTATCAATTTCATTAGTAAATCTATATAATCTACTACTAGCAATTTTTTCTTTCTTTTAGAGACGAAAACATACTTAACTATTTTGTAGCATTAAAATGTAAAGTCACGTTACGTCAGCATAAAGATTCATCAATAGATCAAAGATGTATATTATTAGTAATTACTTTTTTCATAGCTAGTTGCTACTGTAGGCAATGATTTATTAGCCACAAATCTTTTAGTCAATAAAATAGAATTTGTTATCATCATCTGCTTGGCTATTTCTTGACTGTGTTGGGGTCAGCTTCTAGTCCATCCGTATGTAGCTGAATACCAGTGTTTTACAAGGAGCGACTGCCTATCTGAGGTGCTCAACCCAGTTACTTGGACATCAAGACACTCTTTGGTAAGACTGTTTGTCAGACTTGCTGGTTTATGAAAGGAGTTACACAGATACTCTACTAACTAGAACCTAAGATAGGACATACATAGGCTTCTCTTTATCCAGGTGCAAGATGTAATTCTCTCGGGTCGCTGGTGAAAATGTAGGACAAAGATTTAAAAAATGTTTTAACTGTACAGGTACGTGTAAAACATACGTAAGTTACTCATCTGTCGGTCTCGTTCATCGTTCGAGCCTACATCTATATAATGCTCATTTTGTACCTTTAAAGACTCCATTCAATACAAACAGCCCATTCTTCAACTTCTCCAATACACTTACACTCCAAAAAACCTTACACGAACCTTACTACCAACACATAAGGCACAAATTCGAATGCAAATCACTTTAAGAACGGCAAACGTAATGTTGTTACGACGCAATTCGATTTGCGTTCGGATAAATGGTAAATAAATCTTAAGTGTATGACTGTTAGGTTGAGTTTCGAATGTTTTTGAGTTTATGGGGTACATAATGGGGTTTTGAAAGGACACGTGCAAGTCGGCCCAGATGTGCTCAGATACATATGCAAATCCCCTTTTGTTGTATACTTCGTTGCGTCAGTATAACGGTACATGATTATAGCTCGGAGTTTATAATTTGTACCAAATTTGGAGCTATTTCCATTCCTATCGGACTGTGGTATAATAAGAAAGATGAATTCTTTGTTGTTGTTTTACGTGGGTATTATACAAATGAGCTTAAAATTAGGGTTTGTATAAGACGGTCATTTTTTTAACTTCATCGCGTGGTGCATGGGAACTTGGGTCTATAGTATAATTTATATTATATTAAACTATCTGTTCTCCATGGTTTCACCACTTTTTCGAGGGAAATACTTCCCGCACCTGGATAGGAAGTAGCCTATGTCCTTTCTCAGGCTGTAGACTACCTATGTACCTTTCATTTAAATCGATTCAGGAATTTTGGTTCTGTATATCCAAAAAATACATAATTTTACGCATTTCAAACAGAACAAAATTTCCATTTGACCTGATTTTTGAAGGGGTTTCAAAAAATCCGTTTTAGCCGCTAAAATAAACATTTATGTAACAACACAGTGAAACATCTGGTGCGAAACAGTAAACAATTGTTACAGGAATGTTACAAATTATTTGTGTGCCGTATATTTTGTTTTGTTAGTGAAATAATGCTTTAAAATTCATGAAAACTAGTGGTTCTGTGTAGAATTGAAATAATGGCAACATTGCAGTGTTTTGTAGTTTAAATATTACTGAGGCCAAAATTATATGTAGGTAAATTATGTAAGTACCTATATTAATTAAAAAAACTTTTTTGTGTAAAGTTTGTTAATAAAAACGTTTACTCTTAAATTCTTCATAATTTTAAAATGTGTTTTTTTTGTGTCATGGTTGTGCCTTTAATAAAATACTATCATAAAAAAGTTGTAGAATATATTTTTTAGAACGCGCTAATCTCCTAAGCTACAGGATTAGTATTTTGGGGCTAAAGCTTGAGCGAAAAGTGGTGTGATCTATATTTTTGATACCTATGTACTCTTCTTCTTAATCAGACAATTATTATTAAAAACCTTTATGAATCAAAAGTTACATTTTACCTAGTGCAAAGATCAGTGTTACAAGTTCAAAGATCGGTAAAACTGTCCTCTTGGCGTTATCTTCCAGAGGATCAAAAGTTGCCAAAAACTATATCCCGCGAGTCCCGAAGGTTCGGATAACAGTCTCAGAACACGCGAGGAAGCCAAAAGCGAGTCCGACCCGATCTAAAAGGGTTCTGTACCATAATCTATTAAACGAACAAGTAATTTCAAAGCCAGTAATTTCAGTATTTCTTGCTCTAGTGACAACAAACTTACATCATCTGCAAATTAAATAAGTAAACAAAACTCTCATAAAAATTCAACTGTGTAACTATCACGGTTCATGAGATACAGCCTGAGACTTGGTTCATGAGGTAGAGTGACAAAGGGACTGAAAGACGGACAGCGAAGTCTTACTTATAGAGCCCCTTTTAACCTTTGCGTACGGAGCCCTAAAAACGTAGAATGAACTCTTAAAATATAGAAGGACATAATGTCAGGGTCACTACGAATCCTTTGAGGATTCGCTAACAAATGGGATAGACCTACGTTACGTCGTGGCGGCCCAGTGGCTGGATGGTCTCCACCTTGCCATCATCGTAAGCCTTTCTTACTGACCTACTGCTAGGCACAGGCTTTTTGTCATACAGAGAAGAAAATATAAACGTTAATCATCAACAAACAGACATGTAGTCACTTTTATTTCCCATTCAAACAATTTTCGTAGTTCCAGCAAAAATGCCGCACATTTTGCAAATTCCGTTCTTTCCTTTTAACTGTCAAACAACTGTAGGTAGGTAGCACATACCTAATTAAACTTTTGAAGGTTCATTTTTCCACACCCCACTTTAGTCCTTTTTATATTCTTTCAAAGGTTTCCTCACGTATCCGTGAAGAGCTCTTTTCTATACATATGGAACATTTAAATATCAATGATGTGGACGTGTTAAGGTTTTTCAACCGTTCTTAAATCCTGGTAGTTGTGACGAGTTGCTTTGAGAATGGTACTTAAAAGATTTTATTTTTGATTGAAATATTAACATAACACCTACTAGTACGTAGGTAACCTTATAAAAAATCCAGAGAGATTCTAAAAAAATACGAAATTGGCAGCTTGAAATGGCTACAAAACAGAAGAGTTTTCTTTCTTAAATGTGCTAATTTCAGAAATTACTATTCCGATTAAAATATATATTTTGGTGTTAGACAACCGATTTATCGAGGAAGTACCTATACGTTTAATACAAGTACGCGAACGGGACGTTGGTAGAAGCTAGTAGGTACATATTTCATAAATTCAAAACAGATCTAGATTAACTGTTTACAAGTGAATTTGTAACCAAACCCTGTATTAGTAAATAGTTTAGCAATCCCTATATACACGACTCCCTTCACTTTCCTAAGGCACATCTTGATAAGAAATCATTATGCACTTATATTTCGTAAACTTGGCTCCGAATCGCTTTTAGTTTACTTCTAATTAAAATACCATTAGATATTGTAAGGTATAAAGGAAAATAAAGGAGCTCGTGGCAAAGCCAAATCCGTGTAATCATAAGGTTAAGCAACCTTCGGTCCATGGATGAGTGACCATATTGTCATGACGAATTCTTCCGTGTTTCGGAAGGCATGATAAATTAGTGGGTCCCGGCTGTGATTTGATAGTCGTTACGGGTGTGTGAAATACAGTCTAACCAAGGAGTATCGGGTTGTCCAGGAAACTGAGTTGAGGAGGTTCAGATAGTCAGTCGCTCCATGTAAAACATTGGTATTGAGCTGCATCCAGCAAAACTGGAAGTCGACACCACCATAGTTGGGAAAAGGTTAGGCAGATTATGACTTATTAGCCTGTAATAAAATTAGTATAATATCACAAATCTATCATTCCCAGCTCAGCAAACCACCGTTTAAACACTGATAAACTAACTCACAGTTAATATTAAAACATCTCCATGATATTACCATTTATTTCTCTAATGGAGACCTTTTTCCTCTACAAGTAAGAATACCCACACATTATAGACTAAACAATCGAGCGATAGTTGGCCCGATAGTTTGCAAAAATATTATATTCAAAGAATATCTTGATTCCAATTGACAGTGTTTCGGATGGCACGTTAAACTGTAGGTCCCGGCTGTCATTGAACATCCTTGACAGACGTTACGGGTAGTCAGAATCAGAATCCAGTAAGTCTGACACCAGTCTAACCAAGGGGTATCGGGTTGCCCGGGTAATTGGGTTGAGGAGGTTAGTTAGGCAGTCGCTTCTTGTAAAGCACTGGAACTCAGCTGAATCCGGTTAGAAGACTGGAAGCCGACCCCAACATATGTAGTTGGGAAAAGGCTCGGAATATGATGATCTTGATTCCAATTTTCAGTCGGTCTGATACAGCCAAATACCTAATCTTTGTAATGTGCGCACTAGGACCATTCATCTTCACACTGCTTTATGAGCCCAAACAAACTATCGGCCGACTAAAAATTTGCAGTATGTAGGTGCTCTAATAGAGACCTTTTTCCTAGTAAATGTGGCATATATTTCATATGTTAGCGAGGTCCGTAGTGGGAGCAATTATTTTGATTACCGTAGTTTATCGTCTAAG
The DNA here is from genome assembly GCF_030705265.1 of Helicoverpa armigera. Lineage (NCBI taxonomy): Eukaryota > Metazoa > Arthropoda > Insecta > Lepidoptera > Noctuidae > Helicoverpa > Helicoverpa armigera. The sequence continues at coordinate 1,265,998 of NC_087145.1, read as the reverse complement.
TAACATGAACACTGCTGTGGGCTATCATGGGCTAGGTTACTGAATAAACTGTGTTGAGAAAAGCTGTATTTTATTATCATTAAATAATGTATTTAAACATGTCAGTTAGTTAGATGATAGTTAATGCTATCTGCCAGATATTGCTGTCCTGTGAAATAAAAGGTTATAGTTTATCTGTCAGATATGTTTCTGAAAGGCTATCAGAGCCTTTGTCTGCACTATGTCTCTTTGTCTGTTTGTCTTAAACTCAAAAACTGATGAACTTTCATATGGTTTTCGCAAAAAAAGGTGTGATTTATAAGCAAAGTTTAGGTACTTACTTATACATATAATTTAAAAAGCTTCATCTACCTCTACATTAATATAATAATGCTGAACAGTTCTTGATAAACGCGCTTATCTCAGTAACTACTAGTCCTATTCGAAAACTTTTTACATTCTTAAATAGATCATTTATCGACGACCTACCTTTTACAAGAACTTTTCCATTCACGTTTCAAGTATCCACAGAAAAAAAAAAAACAAAAAACAGACAAAACATTATTTTGCTCCATTCACAAAGAATGAACATCAATTCGAAATGAACGAACGAACAGAACAGTTGGGGAACGGAATGTATTAATTAATAGATTAACGAGCACGCCTGTTAATTGAGAGTACACATCCCGATGTTTCAAATCGATGACTAGTGCAAGTTTTTTTGGGGTTCCGTATTAAAAACGAAATAAAATAAAGATCCCGAGGTTGGAAAAATACTTTAAGGCCGCTGCCTCGAATTTTGCGGGCAGCGGGGCGGCAGCAGCGGCGGCGCGGGCGGTCACCGTTTTGAATGGAGCTCACCGCTCGTTGCCCGCTCCCGCGCCGCTGTATTCGAGGGCCGGTCCATTTGATTATACGCGTAAGATCCTGCCGCTCCCGCGCCGCCGCCGCTGCCGCCCCGCTGCCCGCAAAATTCGAGGCAGCGGCCTAATGCAATTAAATGGTGGTTTTTCAGCTGAAAAAAGCTTTGAAAATAAAATATCAAATCTCTGTACGTTATAAAAGTAAAAGTTTGAAACAGCGGTATATATTATTATTATTACTCTTTCGTGTAATAACTATGAAATTTATTTTTATCTGGGTGCGGATACAGTTCCTTATGGACGCTGTGTGATTTAGTTGTCGTTTCTATTTAATACCACATTTATATGTACTAATAACTTTAAAACTACGGAACCGATTTTGATGAAATGACTTATGACCATCTCTGGCAATCCCACATTTTACTAAAGTAACCGCATCTAAATTGACTCATCCGTTTAAGACCATTTAAGCCAAACAATCAGACACAAAAAGCTGTCAAACTTATAATATCCAAACTCAAAACTCAAACTCAATTTTTTTTATTTCAAATAGGCCTATGAAAGCTCTTTCGAAACGTCAAAGTTAGGTGCACGGTTCCAAAGAGTTGGTCTCATGGAGAAGAACCGGCAAGAAACTCCATGGACACTATTTTTAAAAGAAAATAAAAATAATTACAAACATACAGTTTTCTATCTAGTCCTGAGAATGTTATACAATCAAATCCTATTGCGTAAAGGATTAAAATACCCACACACTAAATACTTAAAACATTTACCCGACGGAACAAAACGCGATTCTAAATATAAATCCACATTTCCTTCTCAAGATGCTTTACAAACTAGTGTGAGTTTCCAATTCATAACTCCGATCCTATTTGCAGGCGTGACGTACCGTTTGACGTGCTACAATGGAAACTTATAACTAGCGTGAGTCATCGACTAATATTGAGCGGGGTTAAAGCGTAAGCGACAGCGATTTGTAGTTTTTAACCGGGTTTGAAAAAGAGAGGTTTTCAGTTTGGCTCGTGTTGGTATTGTAGGCGATGATTTCATGTTTGGTTAGCCGATTTTGATGCGATTTTCAGCATGTCAAATTTAATAGAAGGTTTTCGGGTATTTTCATGAAATCGGTTAATTTCAATAGAAATCTGTTAATTTTCTATGGATTTTTTTATATTATGGCTATTTGAATGCGTTTTCTTTAGATGAAAACTGATTTTCCAATGGTTGTTCATTTGTTTCATCCAATTCGTCTTGGCAGTTTTGAAACTTAATTTTTATCGACCAACTATCCTTTCACAAAAAAGGCAGAAAATCATATTTTCTTCACGAATAACCTTAGCATTTCCCATCACAACATTTCTGCTTACCCCTTTTAAGCCATTACAGGCGTGAATTTAATTTCCTAGACGTATAATGAGCTGAAATTTAATATCATGCCAATATTAAGTTACAAATTGAAAATGACAGAATATCAATATAGGGTTTTATTCATAATTGAATGAATACATGTCCCGTTTCTCCGGGTATTTTAAATGCGAAAACGTAACGTTGTGGAATATTAAATACGTTAAATTGATTTGTATGTAGATACGCTGTAATAATGTTTTTGTTTTGTAATTGTTTGTGTTTCGTAGAAGTTGTGGTTTAGAGAATAACAGATGTGTAGTTGGTAGACCATCATTTATTATGTAGTAAATAAGGAGAAAATAGGAAACTATCTAAAATCTATCTATCTTAATATTGAATGGAAAGCTTTTGATCTGCTTTGACTGTATCTGAAAGACCACTTTAAAAAACCTATTAAAGGTGAATCAAATAACATGTAGCATGTTTTTCTTTCGATACCTAAAAAAATGCTTCATTTTATGATTAGGTGTATAGATATTATTATTATAGAGTTACAGGATTTTGTACAGTACACTTTCTTGAAATTAACATAATCTGTTACCTCTCATAACTTGAACCAAACACAAACAAAAGTTATTTTAACAAGAGCTGATTGTTTTACTACTAGCGCTTGGTCCAGGGTTCGATTCCACGCTGAGAATGAAATTATTGTTCGATTCAGTAGCCATTGAAACATGATACTTTTTAACCGAGTTAGAAGTTGATTGTGATATATGGGATTACCTATAGTTACTATAGTTTCTTTTGTTTGAAGTTTTGGTACTTATAATATTTCTTAGAAGAGTTAGTTTAATACTATAGCTTCCGCCAGCGGTTTCGCCCGTTTTTCGAGGAAACTGCTCCTCGAAACTGGATAAAAGTAGCTTATATGTTATTCTGATGTATAAGCTATATTACTGGCAAGTTTCAGCAAAATCCGTTCAGCCGTTTGCGCGTGAAAGGAATGAGAACCATACATAGGTATATTCAGAAAATTTTCGCATAGACATTTGTGTTTGAACGTGAAAAATTAGGTATAACTTCGTAAGAAATAGGTATAATTCGATTCCAATAAAAAATCCATTAAAATAATTAATCTATCCAGCTTTAGTCGGTAAAGTGTTTTTTTAAGTTATTCTCTTTTAGAACAAAAAAGTGTCAAAATATTCTGCGAAGGTTTTATCGTAATTAATTCAATTTTTGTTATATTTCCCTGTCTGCGTACAAATTGAATGAAAATCTGTGTAGCAACTCTCTATGTTTATAAAGTTACTTAGTAATATTATTTACTAGCTTTGGCCAGTGGTTTTACGCGTATTTCGAGGGAAATTCTTTCCGTGTTCGGATAAAAAGTCTACATATGGAAAGAAAGAAGAAAAGAAAAACCATCTATTCAACACAAAAATTACACATACTTATATGTCACTATGTTACAGACGAGTTTCATTAAATTCGTTCTCTTAAACGCATCCGAACTTTTACGTTTTTAATAGGAACTAGTGTGTCTATTGTAATGCAAAAGAAAGACTGTGTCTGAGCAGAAAAAAATATGTTTTTTTTTATTATCTGCCATAAAAAAGGTTGCACAGTATATTATTAAATGAAACACAGAATAAACTTAGGTAATGATTACCAAAAATCCCAAATACATAAAATTTTAAAAATCCCAAAAGAAATCAATCAACAACAAACGCAAACCGTCTTACCACAAAAACTTTTAAACGTCAGTTTATGCCTTGTCTAAAAAAATGTCAAATTATGACGTTGACATATGGTTCATTTTGCAGCCAAAATTTTATTAGACAAGTGTAAAACAGGGTTTAAAGTTTTTGTAGTAAGGCCCAAATAATTTAAAACTTGGAGTTAAAAATATAATTTTTGAACTGGCAACAAGGATGTAACTCCCGGAACTCGGGGTGACCTTTTTTCAGTCCCTGTTTTAGGGAAACCCTCGATGTCAAAGTTTTATTCCCAAACAAATCCTTTATTTCACGAATAAATGAATATTTCCTTACTTTTTGCTTAAAAAATAGCATGTTTTTGAACGACCTATTTTTAACTTGAGGTTCGTAAAAATATCCACAGTTACATACTGTTCACAGTTTAAAATTACAATTTCTGAATTTTGTTTTTTTTTTAGTAATCATTTTGAGTTTTGTCAAAAAAATAACCTCGTAAAACTTTTGGAAATGTTTTCAGAATTTCTGAAGATTTGGATGGCCTAGGGAGTACTAGATTTTTAAGTTGATCATTTGAATTCTATAATGATTCTCAACTTTCAGTAATTTTATTAGAAGTTCCCATATAATCTAACTTTTACAGCAGATCGTTAAACACCAACAAACATATTAATCCTAAAAGTTGTCCTAAACAATTACAAAGCTTCACCACTAAATTAAACACACTAAAACAACACTGCATGCAATAAAACCTTTACACAACAAATTGCAAAATAACCCACCAAACGAATGTCCAATCTATTTGCGTAAAGGTGAAAAGCTTTGCCGCATCCAATATTTAAAAAGGGGTAAAGATTGACGCGTCCGCGATAAAAACGCGGTATAAAAATAAAATGGGGCGACTCCAATTTGTGAGGTCTAATTTTTTTCAGGCCATTTTCTACCTAGCTTGATAAATCAGACCGTATCGCGATTGCAACCCCGCCCGGCCGCACCCTTACCGACAAACATTCTACATCTACTCTATTTTCTTCGGCATTTGTTTAACGGGGCGCGCCGGCCATATAACTGTATTGCGCACTATAATCGGTCAATCTGTCGCATTATTACTCAGGCGAACTGCCCTTAGCCTCCCCAAATAAGTTACAAAAGCGATAAAGCCAAGAAATGACCTTAAAATAAACAGATGATCGTGGAACGAGGTGCGGTGTCCACCTGCAATAAAGGCTTGTGGACATATCCGACGCGCCCTTACTCTAATGAGGACACTTTATGGGGCTAGCTAGCATTTAGTTTTTATTGTCTGTGCGCGCGCAACCCCTTGTCGATGGTTTATAAAGAGGAACGTGGAACGAACACACTCAGTGTCCCACGTGACGGCGTCGAGCGCGGCCGTCGCTCACTCCTCGTCAAGTTAATATGTGTTAATTCGTTCGATCGTGTTTCGTTAAATGAGTGACTCAGATGTGAGTCGGTCTCGCTTCACCCGATAATTGGACGCCAGCCTAGAAAACGAATTAACGAGTTCTATTGTTTTTTTTAACGTTCCTTGTGTTATGGTGAAATTTAAGGAAACAATTAGTAACTGAGGTGTGAACTGAAAGCTAACCATTTCCGCTCTAATTTGAAACATTTATTCAGGAAAAAATAAAATCGTTCGTTGTTTAAATCGACTTGAAAACAAAAGTTTTCATTTACGTCCAAAAGTTTGTCGAATAAATCTAAAGAACAGTTCTCTTCATAAAATATTATTTTAACTAACTTAAAGTCTTGAGTTTATTCAAAAAGTACTGGAGTAAGCGATTCCGAAGTTTCTCTTGGACAAGAATTGGCGTATTCAAAACAGTTGGAAACTTAAACACAACTTTTGGAATAAACGCTTAAGCGCAATTTATCGGAGAAAACTTCAATTTCAGGAAGATTTATTACTATAGATTTTACATTGTTTTGCTATTTTAATTACTTTATACCCACTTATATTCGAGGAACTTAGGTGAATCTTATGGTTCAGCCGTGTTCTTTCTTTCTTTACTAGAATAATGGAGTGGGCTATATTTCTGGGACTGTAGACAATCCCACAACTGGGCAAAGATATCCACATTCCATTTAATTTATTCTGTATAGGGTAATTTAATCAAAAGTTATTTAATCTTTCTAGATTGAGGAATTTGTTTTCCTTTTCACCAGCAAGAAGCTTCGCTTGAGAATTACTTTCTCATCATCATCAGCATTTTTACTGTCCCACTGCAGGGCACAGGCCTCTTCTTGAGTAGAGAAGGAATGAATATTAATCACCTAGTTTGCACAAGGCAACTTGGCGATTTTTGACTTTAAATTCCAGCTTCCCTCAAGATATTTTTCGTCACCGTTCGTCGATGATACGCTTACAAAGTTCATAATAACTTAGAAAAGCTACATTTTTACTTGACTGATTTGGGCTCTATCCACTAAACCGATGTCTTCCCTCAGACTATCTGTGAACCAAATTTTACGTTAGTCGGCTTAATAGTTTTGGCGTAAAAGCGCTACAGACAGGCAGAGGAAATTTCGTATTTATACCAAATAAGTATTTTTTTGTATCACTAAGGATTTTTACCTTATTCATAATTTTGGTTCGGGATATCCCAAAACATGAGTAACTAAATACAAGAAGAGTTTATTATAAGTGCCTTCCAGGAAGTATATAAACTTCAATAATGTTATTTTTTTAAGGTAAATAGGTAGTTTAGTATTATATGAGTTTCCTTACCCTTTTTTATTAATATTATTAGGTACATAACTTTAAGTTTATAGCTTCACACACGCATTTAGACAAAGTACCTATCAAACCAACCAAGAATTTCTTAGATGTAGAATAATGTACCTTTGTAAATTCTTTCTTTCCTGTCATCTTTCTCTATTATGTGTGTGTACAAAAATTTGTAAATAAATAAATAAATAAATAAGAACATTTTTTATGTTACTGAGAAAGAAATACAAACCTCCGAATTAAAGAACCTCCTCCTTTTTGGGAAATCGGTTAAAAATAGGATTAAAAAAATGCGAAAAAAATAATTCTTAGAATCTATTATATTATATTTTACTAATTATAAAAATTGACGTGGGAGGCAAATAGATTTTCCTGAGGAAGTACAAACCTTAGCATATTTTGTTGATTTTTTCGAAAGAACTAATTCTGTGACTGGGTTTTTATTAAGTGCCAGTGGATGGACGTTTTTTATTAACACTAACATGTTTTAATGGGTACGATAAACAATACTTATTGATTATTATTTTCCTTACACTTTTTCCTTCCTTTGCGTTAAACATTATAAATAACTTTATCGAGCATTCATTCATTTTAATATACTTATAGGTACATGCTTATATGTTGTAGTTAGGAAGTAATAGTTCCCAATACCCAGTTTTTAGACCTCTATGAGTGTCATTTTGTCCCCGTATCCCTTAAATAGATTAACCGATTTAGGTGCGATTTTTTTTATAAGTTGAAAGCTGATTTGTCAATGTAATAATTTAAGGCAATCAGAAAATTAATAAAAACGTTGCTTTTAGACCATGGTTAGCTTTTGTGTCTGCATTCAAATTATACTTTTTTTTAAATAAATTCCTGAAAATGTTTTTTGTGAAAACAAAGTTTTATGGTGTCGTGATACATAAAGTGAAACCTGAAATAGGTAAGTGATCATATTTTGTTTTCCCGTTGTTCTATAGAAATTATTCCCATGCATTATAAAAATGTTAATCTAGAAAAACAATGTAATTTCACGTAGGCCTTTTAGACTTTGGCATCCACATTACAAGGATTTAGAGCAAAAATCTAAGGTGTCGAAAAATAAACTCAGTATTTTTTTTTTGAAAATCATTTCGAAAAGTCGTGTTAGTTACTCCACATATAACTCAAGAACGGCTGAACCGATTTAGCTGAAAACTGGCAGGGAGGTACTCTAGAGCGGGTGAAACCGCGGGCAGAAGTAGTTTTAACTAAGCATTACTTGTTTTGCTAGAAGCTTGTTTAATTATATAAATAACTTCCGAGCCAGTAGACATGCAAATTTATACAAAACAGCACTTTTATATTAGTTGTGACGAGTGCGACAAAAAAAATGACGAGATGATTCGTCATATTTTTTGTGACGTTGTGACCATGACGAAAATCTTTATACTTCAGACATACTTTTTTATTAATAGACGAATTTTTACATAAGTATCGTGCAACTAAAATAAGTTTCCAGTAGCATCTTAACTTGAACATAGATTCTACGTTCGTATCTATAGACAGCAGACTCAAAAGTAAAAAAATAACCGTCTTAGTTTTTATTTATAGTAACTTAACATTATATCAAATATGCAATCTTGTTTAAATATGCAGTCAACTTGGATTATTACTTTATGCTACTTGAATTATTATTTTATTACTTAATAGCCGACAACAAGCTGATGATTTCCCACGTTTAAAAATGCACACTTTTATGCTTTAACAATAAACAAACAAATATCAAAACAACCGGTACAAATACCAGTTAAACTTGATTTTAAATAACATTTTTAAATAGGTATTACTGATACCTGGACTTGTATCTGTCAAAAACTATTTTAAATTAGTTTTGTTACTAATATAAAAAAAAAATAATTGTAGTGTAATTGTGCCTTACAATGCTTTTCTGGTTAAGCTTTTTTCATATTCTACTCCGCTATTTTATAATGTTAAATTAACCTACTAAATAATAATATCAAAATGATTTTTATAATAATGAAAATGCCTAGTCAACCTTTCAAAAAAACTCAAAACAGTTGTATATAACTTGACATCAACAAATCCTACATACCAGCAGAGATTCCAATAGCTACGTTAAAACTTTACCGTAACGAGAGCACACAAATCGCAATATAGCTCAGACTGACGTCATCACTCCAGGGAATCAAACGTGGCTTAGAATGGAATCCAAATGGAATCGTATAGACTTTTACTGGTATATTATCCTGACTCTCTAGAGACTGTGGTATGTTAAACCTGAAATTGGTAAAAGATCTGCGAAATGGGTTATTTTTCGACCTGTGATTTTGTGGTTGAGAGAATAAAATTGTGTGTGTACGATGTTCAATGTTATCTGTATCTATTTCTGTTATTTTTATGTAAGTTTCTGGACGGTTCACCCCTATAAAATTTTCTATTTTGTTAGCCGTTCTTGCACAGGAAAATTTGAAAGAACAAGAGTGGTTTAAAACATATAAATGGTTTCAAAAGTCAACTATACGTATTATGTGTTATGCATCAATGTGTGGAGTGCCCAAAATGGAACTTACTGAAATAGGTCACTAATTAAATAAAAAAATATTGATTCCTTCACTATTTAATCGCAACACATATCAAAAACGTCACCATTTAACTTCGTCTCCAAATAAAATTCACAGTCAAATAAACAGCTTAGCAAAAATTCAATACGTTTGCGTAACATAGGAATGCTTATTCACGGCTCAACTTTCTGACTCTAAGCTCCGCTTTATTGCACCTTCAAATCCTTTGAAAGATAAACAGGTTCGCTCCAAATGCTCCCGAATTGCTCTCTCTGCTTTCTCGTGCTTGAATTTTTATTTTTAGTTCTAAAACTGGTTATAACTGTGTAGTTTTATGAATTTTCCACACTGAATTTGATACTTTTGTGCGTGGTTGGGGGTATTTTGAGGCATTATTTTTTGTTAGGCATTATTTAATGGAAATTTGTTTTATTGAAATATGGTTCTGGCTTCTGTATTTTATGTCTTTTTAACTTTTAAATATTATCATATTATACCACGTTGATACAGGTAAAACGCTTTTTGAATTAAGACAACTTGCGTTTAAAAAGCTCTATCTGGTTTACTGTCAAATTCTTACTAGCTTTACGCCTTAGCCTCCTTTCCTCATCAAGTTTTGACATCATCTACCTATCCTTTTCCCTACTATATACACAGGGGTCGGTTTGCAGTCTATCCGGGTGCACCTAACTACCAATGTTTTACATCGTCCATCTGAGCTCTTGAAATTGTAACACCATTATCTAACCACCTCTTCTACAATACTTATACCTAATTAATTTCGGCAAACCAGTCAACTTGATTGCTACACACCCTGACACTCCCAGGAGTGTCAGAGAGCGCTACTACATAAGTAGTGTCTACCCGCAACGCTACCCAATCTCTTTAGTCGTCCCCAGTGGGCAATCGCGATTAATTTGTGGACACAGCCCTATCGGATCGTCTGGACATTGTTACTTACAAATTGTGGTTGGAAATAGTTGTGCTGTTAGTGTGCTAGAATTTAGGTATTTCGTTTGTGTCGTTTTTGACTAGACTTCTGTAAGTGGGATTAAGTTTCTCCGGCACGTATTAAATTACTATGATATAGTTAGGTTTTACAAGACATTATCCAATCTATCGGGAACTACACAAAAGGACTACTGAAATGTGTGTTCTAAGGCACTTGATTTCAAAACAATTCAAAAAAGTAAGCTCATCGGCAGTACCTTTATATATTTTTCTAATCATAGTGCCCTAAGACCCATCTTATTCTTCATTTCTTGAAGAACTTTCATCTTCAAAACCAATGCCTACCTATTTGAAAAACAATTTCGGATAACCGAACCAAAAATTTTGTATTCAAACTCGCTCACCGCAATACATTCGTTGGAAATTCGTATAAATTCCGTCCCTGCTAGATTGCTATTCGTTCAAACGCCATTTTTATTCAGCTTCTCTCGTATTGTTTTAGAAGCTTTTTTTTCCAAAATAAGGTCGCCTTTCACCCACTGGGATTTCAATTCAAAGATTTGTGGTTTAAAAGGACCTTAATTAACGGGGGTATGTATTATGTGTTTTTTATTGTGGAATGGAAAAAATGTGGTATTGTTTCGTATTTAGTCCATGGAGAGTTGATATTATTATGGTAGCCACTGTTCATACAAAATTAAACGCCAGAGAGTCTGACAATCAATCTTACCAAGTTGTATTGGGTTGCCCAGGCAACTGGGTTGAAGAGGTCAGACAGGCGGTCGCTCCTTGTACAACACTGGTACTCAGCTGCATTCGTTTAGATCCTAGCATAATTGGGAAAAGGCTAGGCAGATAAAGAATCAAGAGAATTTAAATATGATTATCGAAGTTAAATTCTGTAATGTTTACGAAAGTTCACCTGATGAAAATAGGATTAACAAATGACTCATTTGCAAGAAGTTTAATCTGATTACCGATAATTCGGATAATCCGGCTGAGGCTGGACTGTAATACCGATGTGGTTAGGATTCACGTTCTTCTACTATGACCCGGGTTACAAAACGAGTATTCCAGCCTTTGTGCATGACTAGCTGGTCCCCGCGGCTCCATTCACGTCCCGAACTTTTGGAAAGCTAGAGAGAGCTAAGATTCAGATACTAGTAAATATTGCAGATTTAATTCTATAGGCTCCATGGTTGATAGTTAATACTAAAGGTAGGTACTCCAATGGTGAGTCCAATCAAACTTACAGTCGGTCTTATATCTGCTGGATAACTGGTAATCATTCATCTTCATACTAATTGATGTGACTTATCCAATTATCGGTATACTGAAAGTATGCAATCGCTGTTATAAAACCCATAGATTATTTTGTATCGATATAACAACGACTTCATTAGGTTTACCTTTAACATCATCATCAAAACTATACGTAGTTTTAACCCATTCTGGTTCATACTCCTAGGATGACTTGCACGGTCTCCAACATCTCGATATCTTAATGGTTTCTCAATATACCCAAAATATTACTAACAAAGTTACTTTGTTCATATAATTATATCAATTTTCTGTCAGTCACGTGTCTATTTATAACATGTCTTGTTAGCAGTTATATTGGAGTAAGAAGTACATAGTTAAGTAACTTATTATTTTAGTTATGAGCATATTGGGCTGACATAGTGTAGTCTCAATATATGACATGTCATCTACACGAAAGATGAAGAAGAAGAAGTTATGAGTCACGTGAAAATATGTTAACTATCCTCGCGATGTAAATTGGTCGTAATATTCATTAATTTAGGCAGTAAGGCAAATGGTCTTGTAGTTCCATCAAAAGAGGTCAAAGACCTTATTTTTACCATCAATAGGCTGATAGAACTACTTCCTGCAGTGGGATAAAAAGTAGCCTATATTCTTTCCCTAGCTCCAGAACATCTCATCCTCCGAGCCTTTTTCCCAACTATGTTGGGGTCGGCTTTCAGTCTAACGGCTCCAGAATATCTATGTACCAATTTCATTTTAGCAGTTTAGGTTTTGAAACAAGGCAGATACTTTCATACCTATGTATAATTTAGTAAGGATTTATGATAGACACGAATTTGATTACTATCTAACCTGGTAATAAGCGATGATGTGGTTGAATGAACCACTAATATCGTTTTTTGTCCTCAACATTTCTTACGATTCATGCTTTGTAGACATTATATACCTTTTTACAGTCTCACAGACCTCTTTTCAACAGAGAAGTTTTCACGGCGGATTGGCAATTTCAGGCTCTAAAGTCCAAGTTACCTCAAGATGTGTTCCTTCACCTTTAGTCAGTGTACTTACAATGTTTAAACAATTCCTTAGACTACTATTGCTAACACATTACAAATCTGACTTTATAGCCGTTTTGTGAAAAGGCAGAAACATTCTATTCTAGTTAACTATAAACAAGTCTATTTTAAATTATGTCTGTGTTTGATCAGACGAGATATCAAAGGATTGGTCTGTCTGCTGTATATGTCAATTTAAATGGGTTTCTTTTTGGTTGCCAAGGCTGTCTAAGAGATTTAGTGTCGCGGTCCAGGTGTAGAAAAGTGGTTTGTGTCTCTTTAATGCTGGAAATTTTGTTGACATAAGCTTTATACTAAAAATGCGGTAATATTGGCAGTAAAAAAACTGATATTGAAAACGTCCACCTTTTTTAATTTGCGATAGTTGAGTTAAGTAGATATTTTTGTACCTAATTGTGACATAAGGTTCAGTTTAAATGAAATAGACTTTTTCGTGATGGGTCTTAGATATTATTTAACTGCATTATATATTCTTCTCCCCATATGATTTACCTAAAATAAAATATAACTATTCTTTAAATATTTTAAGGAATTACCAATAGGTGGATAGGTAGGTAGGTATCCAAAATATATTAGAAAAAAAATGCATTTTTTTTAAACACGATTTTATTTTTATTTAATAGTAAGAACAAGCGACTACCGGAAATTATGATGTAAGAGTAAGGCATTTGCTCTTACAAATGTTAATTTAATAGTTAAATATTGCAAAGTCATGTATTAGGTACTGAGTCCATGAGAAGGAAAACCGGCCGTCAAAATATTACTAATAGCGGTAAAAAAATTCTTTCTCAAGCATGATTCGGCAAACTTCAATGTCAATGAACACTGTTAAAAATAAATAATATCAAAATATATGTGTTGCTGGGTATCCCAATTCTTTGCTACTTGATGAAATGTTGTGTAATAATTATTATGACACTCGTATCCGATATTATTTAATAGTCGCATCCATCATAAAATTAAGCCACGTTTGATGCGATCGGGGCGTGGATTGGCCACGTTCCTCCTTGTATCGGAAGGCACGCAAATTGCTGGCTCCCGACTGTCATTGAATATCTTTGGCAGTCATTACGTATACGCAGCAGCCAGAAAGTCAGACAACCAATCCTACCAAGGGGTTTTGGGTTAACCTGGACAACCGGTTGATTAGGTCAGACAGGCAGTCGCGCCATGTAAAACACTGGTACTCAGCTGCAGTCAGTTAGACTGGAAGCCGACCTCAACATAGTTGGTAGAAGGCTCGGCAGATGATGATTGCTGAGTCATTTAATATGATGATATGTAAAGATAATAATGATCACACATGCAGTTTCATAACTATTTCATCATATACCACATACTCACATACTTAGCATACCAACAGTCTGATTGAATGAGTCATGCCAAAGGAATATATACCGAACGTCCTTGAACATATGATTCATAATCCAGTACTGAGGAGATTTCCATAATGCATCAGTGATATTTATGAGATGTGTTTGTTTGTTACAGGTTACAAGATCGGAGTCAAAATGAAGGTTACTGAGAGTTTTCGGTAAGATACATTTTCCTCACATTAAATTGAAAGCTACACATAATTATACCTTACAATTTTGCATGGTTTACCAGTGAAGAGTAAACAGAAAAGACCTGAAGAATTCATTTGATTGAACCACTGTTTATTTTTAAACAAAATAACTTCATAATCAGCTTCTTAACTGTCCTGCTGTAGGCCAAAGGACACTCGAAAAGCTGCCTCCGTGAAAACTGTACAAGATTTCATATAAGAGTATTCTAAAAAGACCATACAAAAAAAAGTATACAAATTGGTTCAAACGTTTAAGAGACAGACACGTTGGTGGTTAAAAACATAGTTTGTCGAAAAGTTGTGCAATAGAACCAATACTAAACTAACCAGATCTTCAAAACATTTTTCAGTTTGTAAGCAATAAAATATATATAATGTACGTCTGTACGTATAACACGAACGTCTGCACAGCTTCACTCAATGGGATCTTTGAGTTTATGCCAAAAAATATTAATCTTACGTTCCCGAAATAAGCTTTAATGCGAGATCGATTCTGCTCTGAATTTACGAAAGTAACTGGTCAGGTTTTTTGTAGGAGATTATTTGGGGTATTGGTAATAATGTTTGAGTGTATCTGAAATGGACAGACCGACTAATAGACGAAGTGGAATAGTCTGATTTTAACCGACTTCCGATTACCCTACTGATAGGTAATACTAGTCTCTTTATGTAAACAAAAATAAATTTTTACTTACCCATTTCATATTATCTAGAATCTCAAAGCAATCTTTTATAAGTATTAGAAGCCCTGGCCATACTACTATTCCATCAAATTAGAACGGAGAAGTTTTTAAACAAGCTATATACCTTCTCTACTCAGGGATAGGTTAGGTATCTACTACTGGATGAGCAAATCCAAGACATAGATATATTCTGAAAATATTTAATCTTCAAATTCATACTTTATCTCCAAAATAAAACTACCACAAAAAAATTTAGGAAGCCAACCCAGTACAAAGTTCACCGATTGAAAGCCGACATATGGCTCGTATCCATTTAACGATGGCTTGCGCACGCGCCGATCCATATAACATTACAATATGGCCGCCGTTATACCGCGTCCTTCAAAAGGTTGCAGACGTTATTCTGTGCCAGAAATTTTACTTTAATCAATTATTTTTTTATTAGTGGTTCATGGTTATTTTTGTTCTTAGCTTGGGAATTGAGTAATGGTATATCGTTTTAATAGCTTTGGCCAGGAGTATCGCACTGTACCGTGGAAACTATTTCGCGTAACTCTATAAAAAATACCTATATATCTTACCCCGATGAATGAGCTGTCTAACACTGAAAAAATAATTCAAAATCGCACCAGTAGCAGTACAACTACTAAGCAGGCGAAAAAAGTTCACAAATAAACAAACACTTCAGCTACCTACATTATGGATCCTAGAGATAAATTAAATCGTCGATTTTAGGAACATCTGTATCGGACTAGCCTTTTCCCAACTAATTTGGGGTCTAGTCTAACCGTAAAATTTAGGAACAATTTGTGTAAAATAAACTAGTGCAAAAAATAACCATAAAAAAGTAAAAACTGACCCAAAATTCTTGCTACAAAGTGTAATACACTGGCCGGCACTACAAAGGTGACCGACGCAACATATGGCGCGCATCCGTCAGTCGACGCGTGCGCATCACATGGCGATTATTGCGCGTCATTGATAAACATTTCGTTTGGAGTTCAAATCGGTTAAAATGTACACCTTTATGAGTAGGTATGTTAAATGAGCTTCGATATTCTTGTGAGGAAATTGATCGTACACTAAATGATTTTTTGTCGAATATCACGATATATTGTAATACTTAAAACTGATTGCAAATCTTATGGTGAGCCGCAGCATTTAAAAATAACTATAGCCGAACCATTTTCAGTTGTCAAATCGCGGATTTTACCAAATGGGCGGCAAGTATACGGCTGGTTATGGTTTGGTTATCATTATATTTAACTGGTGCAATTTACTCTTACTGGTGTAAAAAAAAGAATGTCTCTTGTAGACAAGATTCCCACAAAGTTTTTACATAATACATGCGACTGCTAAGCTCATAAAATAAATAATATCTCAAAAAGGAATTATTATGCTGCAAAGTAAAACCAAGAACAAATTATAACAACCATATTTCAGTGCCTTATTTTACTTCACTTATACCTACAATAACTTTGCCAAGAAAATTTTTGAAATCTGCATTTATCGCCGCAATGCATAATTGCAACTTAAAATAATTATTTTACTATAAACTTTGACTCGCTAATAATGTTAGTAAAGCAGTACTGGGATTCTATAAAACTCGATCAACAACTCGCATTTCACTTCGATTCGTAATGTCATTTCAAACTTTAGGGAGGTAGGGAGGGATGGGCACTTTTCACAATTTATTGCATAAAAATCAGATTTTACAGATCATTATCAACTTTTATTGCCATTTCTTATATTCGGCTAGATATAATGAAAGAGCTTTCCTAAAATTACAATCAGTTTCAACATTACGAGATATTTAAACGGTTTTATTTAGCTCACCCCGTTTGTTTTATTATTTATTCTTGGATCAAATTTAGTAATTCAAATTTCACCCTCTTCCTGTCAACCGATTGGTCTGAAATTTTGTATACACCTTTAATTAAATCCAATATGGCCGCCGGCACAAAATGGCACAGCCCCTTGCTTTGCCTTTCTTGCTGATTTTGAGGAAACCTTATATATTTTTTTACTACGGCCGGATTGTTCAGAGCTTCCACTGCTTCATTTATGCAACGAGATGCAGACGGTTGCGATAAATAAGTTCTGATGCCCTCTTTAATAACCTTCTGGTAACTGCCACTAGCCAAGAATGATAAAGTACATAGTATCTGTGAAACAATAAATCAATAAAAAATGTAATACCTACTTTATCTGGATTTAGTGAAAACAAAATTGAGACCAATTTGGTTATTTTCATGCTTAAGAGAATACCAATATTATAACTGAAGTACAGAGGCTTTTGAAAACATATCAGCTGGCGGGGAAACCACATAAAGGGAATACTCCTTATTAAGAACTAAGTGTTTTTCTTATTATTGTGTGCTTGATTACAATTTTTCAACTATAAACTGTGTCAATACTTACTTTTACACGAGTTGTAAGTCCTTTGCCTCGACGTTTTGTGGGCTTTATCAGGGGCAGTAAATCAGACTCCAGTTGGTCAATTAGCTCCTTTGACAATCTATATATGCTCACATAGTCATCATCGCGAGTTAATAAAGGTAAACTACGAATTCTAGCAGATTGTTGACGCTTTTCTAAATTATCTAAAGCATGAGCTTCTTCTAATAAAGATTTAAGCAAAAACATTCTAGCCATCGTTAAATGTAGGCACTTAATCACTTTAAAACACTTAGAACTTTATTTAAACACTATTTTAAATATAATAGTCTCTAGATCAAGTTGGCAACGGTACCTGAAACAAGATTCTATAAAGGATTTTTCGCGCAGATTTATAACCTCACAAATTTTCACTGACGAAGAAGAGCAAAAATTTACAAATTATACATTACATGGTATGTCCAAGCCTCCCTACCATAGAGAGCATTGGACACTTTTGACTTAGTTTATGAAAAAAATCGGTAAAAACTTTTAAGTTAAACGGTTTTATCTTATGTGCACTGAAAACTAGAAAATAAAAATAGTTACTTACCTGTCAACCTACGTAGGTGGTCCCGGTCATATTAGACTAAAATAAAACGTGGGGCCCATTAACTATTGCTGTAGTACTCTCTTCTAAAGGTATAATAGGTGTGGATTGCATCGACTTACTATAATTGTAACTGGAGATTTTGACAATCAATAATTAATAATAGAAAATACACATACCTTTCATTAGTTTCTCTTTATAACGATCCGAAACCGCAACAAAATATTTAAGTACTTTTACGAGTGTTTGTTCTTGACATCTCACAGAAATGACAGATAGTCTATGGATGAACACCGTTACCAGTCGGTAACGTAAACTACCCAATTAAAAAAAAACAAAACTATGATCAGAAATCAGAATAAAAGGACCCCCCTTTTATTCTGATTTGATCATGTCTCCCAACTGCCCATCTCTCCCCTACCTCCCCTATAGATAGACAGATTTTGACAAATCTGTCAAAATCTCGACTTTGATTTAGTTCAACTTGTCAACACGCTCGATAGTGAAGCGCTAGTGTAGTTTGACAATGTCAATCACGAAACTTTAAGGTAGAATTCCGTGGGTCGCGATTGTCGCAGCCGCGCGCGACAAAAGTCAACCTATGAAAATGTATGGCACCGCTGCCGAGGGCTGCGACAGTCGCGCGCGGACGACGAATTTCGTGAGCCGCTCGCGGCTGTACGCTTCTCAACATGGTGTAGCGCTTAATAACATCTATAGAATTTTAGTAAAACCAGAATTAAATTTTTGACAATGCCGCGAGCAGCTTACGAAATTCGTCGGCCGCGCGCGACTGTCACGGGCCTCGACAACGGTGCCATACATTTTCAAAGGTTGACTATTGTCGCGTCCACGGAATTCTACCTTTAGATCGAAGTCGAAGTGAGAGTGATGTCGAAGTGAGTTGTGATATTTTATAGAATCGACATGCTGGTCGGAGTTTTGGCCGGCCGCCAGTAATGGGTTATGTTAACCTATTTTTTTAACTTTTCAAGGAATCGAAAATATCAGGTTTTATAACCAAAGATGGCTGAATTTGGCGTCCGTCCAGAATATTGATTAGAATATTAAAATAAGTTGAGTTTTATAGGTTTTTTTGAAACCGGTGCTGCTAACGGTATTTTTATTGTAGCTTTAGTAAAGAATACTCAAGACCTGTATTGTGTTTTCTAGAAATATTCTTAAAACCTAGTTTTTGGATTACTTTTTATTTTCTGAGATGTGTATAAACTGTCTGCTATGCAATTTTGGATTGAACGAATCTTTTTTTAATCCGTTATGCTGTGTCCTAGATAATTTGCTGGATATAGTGGCTACGAGCTTTGCAGACGGCTTTTCAAAAAGGCCAATAAAAGCTAGAACATACCAAATTAAAATAAAGCTTTACAAATATGTCTGGCATAGTTTCATCCGAGTGTAGAAAAATTAACTCAGTCCTCACCCTAATAATTACCCTACACTACATAAAACCGTTATTAGAATCATACTTAACTATCCTTACAGATCAATTGATCCAGTGATTTAACCATCAGAGCGTTTATAACTTTAGAATAAAAATATTTACACGACAAATAATGCCCAAAACGAGCCTAACTTCTAAAAGAAAAAAATACACTACCACCCACAAATTCCGGGACAGCAAACTATAACAATTCACGAACCATGCGTCACTAGTTGAGACATCTCGTAAATTGTCTATTAACCTAATTTTTACCATTAAGCGTAACACGGAATGTACCGACATAGCTATAACGTTATTATTAACTGGTTCCCTGCTGTTTTGATGATTCCTTGTTATATGTGATAGACTAGTGTAGGCTGTGGTGTTGGTCGCATTTGTCGGTATTTATCTATATTGACAGAGCATATATGAATTTGTGTCTTATATAGTACAACGGGAGTCGTGGTGGCCTAGTGGGCAAAGAACCAACCTCTCGAGTATGAGGGCGCGGGTTCGATTCCAGGTCAAGCAAGTACCAATGCAACTTTTCTAAGTTTGTATGTACTTTCTAAGTATATCTTAGACACCAATGACTGTGTTTCGGATGGCACGTTAAACTGTAGGTCCCGGCTGTCATAGAACATCCTTGGCAGTCGTTACGGGTAGTCAGAAGCCAGTAAGTCTGACACCAGTCTAACCAAGGGGTATTGGGTTGCCTGGGTAACTGGGTTGAGGAGGTCAGGCAGGGCAGTCGCTCCTTGTAAAGCACTAGTACTCAGCTACATCCGGTTAGACTGGAAGCCGACCCCAACATAGTTTGGGAAAAAGGCTCGGAGGATGAGGATAGTACAACGGGACGATAGAGACATGGGTTTTGGAAGGCGAACGTAGGGCCAAAGCCAACAAAGTGAAGCTCTTTTGAACTTTAATGAAATTATTATCACCTACAATACAGTTTTACAGAGGTGGTTTATTTGTAAAAGTTGAAAATAATTTTAGTCCTATGCAATTCTAAATGTGACGGAACATAAATTAGCAGTCAGTCGCATTGGCTGCCGCATTTCCTCTCTTGGGTTGGCTTTGGGACCTCTAAAATTGTAAAAAAACACTGTTAAAGACTTACATTATAACAAGATGAAGGAGATTCCAGTGGTGAATTTATTAAATATTAATGTGAAAAATTATAAAATAATAAGTTCATTAAAAGTAACAAAATAATTTTTCGAACAAGCTTATTGAAACCATTAAAAATAGACCACGTCCAAAATAAAAATATTAAAGAACCTAGCAACAAACTTAATTAAGAAATATTGATCCTAGGCATAATAAGTCAAATTGTATCAAAAAATCTAGGCTAGAGCAATTAATAAAGAAAAACTGGGTCATTTTTATTGCCAGACAGTGTAATAGTAGATTATTACTGGCTACTTCATTTACAAGTTATTTTTATTGCTTAGTTCAAAACTAGTGTTTAACACATTAATATGCAAGTACCTAAGTTTAACTATTTTGCTATTTTGGTGACAAATTATATCGTTAGGTGACATAAACTTAAAATTATTAACTTCTGAAGATAGAGGTCATAAAGCCAGAAAGTCTGACAACTAGTCTTACCAGGGAGTATCAGGTTGTCCAGGTGACTGGATTGAGAAGGTCAGATAAGCAGTCGCTCCATGTAAAACACTGGTACTCAGCCGCATTCGATTAGACTGGAAGCCGACCCCAACATAGTTGGGAAAACGCTCGCAAATGATGATAAATAAAAGATTAAGATTATCGAAGGCTTTTTTACGTTTTTTTTTTGGCAAGTAGTTAAACTATTTAGTGTCACAAATAAACAAAATAACCCCACGCTTCTGAATAAAGATAAAAAAATCCATGCAGGTATCAAAAACCAATCCATCAATGGCAACAAATTAAACATACCTACATAGAAAACTACTGTACATTTAACGATAACCATCAGCAGAATGGATAGCATTAAATGGATGGAATGAGGGGTGTATTGGCTAATTCAATTACGTGTAGTGCCACTATGGTCGTGGTCACGCGACGCGGGTGTGGTCGTATTAACCTAAATGTACTGTGGCCACTCGTGTAAGGGACGTTTCAGATGGGCGGTTGTGATTTTTCCGCGATTTATTTCGCACTTAGAAGGAAAGGACTTGCTTAAAGTTGACAGAAGTTGTTATTGATCTGTACTGAAAAATATACGAGCAATAACGCGTAGGTATGCTGTTATTAATCAAACGTTTGAAACTTCGTTAAAAATCCAATACAAAATTCTTAGGCCGATGTCAAAAGTATCTTGCCAATACAAGACAAAATTCGTAGACCGGTGTAAAAAGTATCTTGCCTTTTTTGTACTAATACCATTAAAGGTCTCGTCATATACGTAACTTTTCAGTTAAAAGTCAGACGTAATTGGATGAATAGTATGTTTTCAGTCATTTTTACTTATCCTTACCTATAATGAAGTAGCCAACTTCAAACGTGAAAAATTATTTGACAGTTACTGACAGGCGGATAAAAAGCGTGCGTTTATAAAACGCTAGTCTGAAACCGCTCTAAACGTGGGTGTAGGAAGGTTACTAGAATTCGCGTGTTTAATTTAGCCATAGTATTTTATGGGGCCATTTGGTTAATACAAGTGATAAAACGATGGTATTTTTGTAGCCTTGTGTCTAAAATAGTGTCACCTGTAATTTGGACTGTAGGTGACATGTAATATGTTTAAACAGTTTATTTCAACTTTTAAAATGTACACGAATAACCATATAATATTTATAAATACTGTAGCTAGCTATATCTTCTATGCGAATATAATAAAGAGAAAAACAATTTTGTTTCTTTGTTATACCCTAAAGGCTCCGAAAATACTGAACTGATTTGAAAATACTTTCACTGTTGGAAAGCTACACTATTCCCGAGTAACATAGACTATATTTTATGCCCTTACGGGCCAATAGTTTCCATGGGACGCGGGTAAAAAGAGTTATACATAATATATTTTAATCAATATAATTTATTTAATATATTTAAGCTTTAAAAGTTTAACAGTAAAAACAATAATAATGTTTTAATTAAACATTGCTAAAATTTCTGTGGAGAAATTTAAATATTTATATTTAAAACTTTATGTTATAAAATAAACAAATGTTAGAGATACGTCAATGTTTTAGCATTCAAAATACCATAGTATTAATTGAGTGCATAATTATATTTTCGATTACCTAATTGCTTTGGTATTTAATTTATTATTTTTTGTATAACATGCCTTTTAGTATTTTGCGTATTTAAATAAAGATTAACTTTTCTTTATTACTATTTTTTTTTAAATGTAGGTTATCTATTAATCATATTTCATGTTCAAATAAAAGTTAAAATGTACTAAATATACAGATGCGACATATTTTTGTTTTAAAGTCCTCTTAAAAGCTTCTTGCATTTTTATTGCATTACTTTTATTTTAGAAAAATTACGCTGCTAAGACTACTTATCTAACTTGGGATCGCAAAGTTTCCTATACTCAATTTGAAGTTTTCCCAGCAACAAAGTGCTATATTTTCCCAGTTTTTGCCGTAATATTCCCGTAAGAGAGCACACTACAAACTTTTAGTCGGCCGATAGCATTTGTTTGCTCATGAATCAGCATGAAAAAGAATAGTATCTAGTACCTACCTACTATGCTACTAGTATGCACATTACAAAAATCAACACAGACCGACAACTTTAAGTGGATTAAATTTTCTTAAAAACATATATATCTCAACCATGGGGTCAACTGAAATACGTTGTGTTACTATCTCGATTCCAACCAAAGTTTTCAGTTCGCCTGATACCCGCTAAATACCTGATCTTTGTAATGTGCGTACTACCATTCATCTTCGTCCGGACATAAGAGCCCAAACGAACTATCGGCCGACTAAAAGTTTGCCGTGTGTCGATATAACTGCAACAGGTTGGGAGGTGGCAATTTGGGCCAAAGTCCCTTGATAAACGACATGTCATTTCAATGTACTACAGTTTGTGTTTTCGTGTTTATTTCAGCTTCAAAATTGTGTTGTTTCGACGTGTTTTATGTTTTGGAAATTTTTCGTTTATGCTTTTTTGTTATAGATACCTAATGCTGGTTTTTCGAGTTTAGGGAAGAGGCGTAGGCGATTAGGTATTTTGGTTTTCAATGATTTTTATGCTTGGTATTTATATTCTAGTTCTTCTTTTGTTTTCAACTGCCTATGTAAAGATGTGAATCACTGCCGTTAAGACCCCAATTTAACCGGTAACTTCATGCCATTAAAATATTGCTCAGGGAATAATCCCAAATATAATATTTTCAAAATCATTTTGTGGCAAGCCTTTAATTTTTTTTTACTGAATTATAATAAATATTGAAAACAAACCACATTAAAAATACTCTCTAGTCAATAAGGCAGCATCGTTTTTTCTACAAGACGTTAGATATCATTTTTTTATGAATTCACGAGCCCAATAATTTCTCATAATACCCATAAACAATTCACAAAAGAGTACAAACTCAGATTTAAAATAACTATCTTCTAGATATGTTTACGACTACATTTTGGCAGAGCGTATATATTGATATTGGCAACACTCGCGATTGATCTCACTCTCATTATTGGTTTTGGGCCCGTCGGGTATTCTTGTCTATTTTACTATTATGTGTCTTTTGAGATTTTGTTATTATTGTTAAGGCTATAATTTAGGATTTCTTGTGGTGGTTTTGTTGGTCTGAATTCTTGCAAAAGCTCATAATCGTATTCCGTAGTTTTCTTATATACTTAAGCTCATAATATTGCATGCATTTACCGACATTAATAGCTCGAAGAGCAATAGTAAGAAAATGCGACATCCTTACTAATATTATAAATCGGAAAGTGAGTTTGTTTGTTTGTTTGTTTGTTTGTTTGTTTGTTTGTTCCGCTTTCACGCCGTAACTACTGAACCGATTGCTTTGAAATTTTGCAGACGTAAAGTTAGAAGTCCGGATTAAATAATAGAGTACTTTTTATCCCGAAAAAAATAGATATTCCCGAGGGAAAACAAAAATATTGTTTGCTTGATGGATGGATTGTAGATGGCGCTGTGTGTCGTTGTAGCTAAATGATACGATACTGAATCCCCGAAAATGAGGAATTCCCGAGGGATGATGTACAATTTGTTTAATCGTCTAAACTGTTTTTTTTTTACATCTACTTATATATTGCAAACGAATATGAACATATAAATTTAGAAGCTAAATGATACGATAATGAATCCTCGAAAATGAGGAATTCCCGAGAGATGACGTACAATTTGTTTTATCGTCTTAACTGTTTTTTTTACATCTACTTATCCTGAAATAACTATAATTCAACGAATTATTAATTGGTATAAGTATTAGTTAAGTTATTTAGTTCTTGAGGTATGCGATAGATGGCGCTGGGTGTTTTTAAAACGTGGTAACGATGTGTTTTTAAAATACGTAAGAAGTGGAATGATAGCTTTTTAAAACGTGGTGACGTTGTTTTTTTTAAGATACGTAAGAATTGCAATGATATCTCGCGCTTTAACCTGTAGCTCATTGTTCAATCGCGAGCTTCCCGATAGCTCGATAGATGGCGTTGTGCTTTTCTGTATCGCGATGTTAAGGTTCGCCGCGGGCCCAGTAGCGCCAGGGCCAGCCGCGGCTGCGGGTTGTTCGAAAGAGGTACCGCGGCCCTGGTATATAAAAGGCGTAGGACGGAACACGACGATTTTAGTCAGTAAGAGTCTGACACTCCCTCACCGCTGCTAACCCACAGCGGGAGGGGTGAACCGAATTCCACGCGGGCGAAGCCGCGGGCGGAAAGCTAGTAATTAATAACGAAAAGGAACTCTCATTAAAAAAATAAGTGTGGATAAAATTGTTATATCAACACAAAATACATTACTATACGGTATTTTGCTGTTACAAAAATATATGATAATTTTTATTAATATATATGAAAATATATGATTATTTTTTTTTGCCCTCTGTTGCGACAAAATAAGTTTCTGCTTGTTAAAACTAGATAAAGCTATAAAGGCTTAAATAGGACACTAAAATCACTATCACATTTCCTCATATAACCAAAGTTTTAAAAATTATTGGTATTTTATTACCCCGTAAAACTACCCCGACCATATTTCTACGTGTTTCTACCATGCAAAGTTTACCACGAAACATTCTACCAAAACTACATTAGCTTTTTAAATAAAAAGATTGATCGGTTCCCAATATCCATTACTTAATGTATTATATTACTTATACCTATATAATTAGGTTCGCTATCAAATTACATTTTTGGGGTAAACCGCGGAGGGTAAGGATATCAATTTTTTATTCTTCGTGAACTATGGTAATATTTTCCATTACGTATTTTATGGAAAGTTAAATATTTTTGATGTTTTGGGGCTTATAACTACTTCCATGTATTTTTGTATAGAATATTTAAGGCCAAAGTTTACAGGAAACATAAACATTCGTTTTTCTTAAAACAAAGTTTACTTTGAAAACTGGACGTGAAAAGAAAAGTGTGCAGTTGTTTTAAGAAAACTGACGTTTATGTTGTCGGTGGAATTAGACTTTAGTGTCGCGTTTATTCAACCAAATAAAGAGTGAATTTAATTTTTAAAGTAATCAACCGATTTGATTTATAATTATTTCTAGAAAGTTTTACATTAAAATTAAAATCATCCTCATACCCAATTTTTTGAGTATTTAACAAATAAAGGTATTCAATACTTTAATAAAGTAACTGAAATAATTTCACCACCAGAACCGAGACATAACCTCAAACAAATCAGGCCAAGGGCATCAGGATGATGAATGTATATGTAAACATCAAATATTTGTGCCAATATCGGTAATAATACATCGATGTCGATAATATTGGTAACCGCCATTCGATTCCGTTATGTTATGATCCTCGGGCGATGGAATATTAACAAAAATATTACTTGACAAATCTGCTCAAAGATTTTTCGCGAGAATTCGGGGCCATGAAATCTTTTCCCAATTGTCTTACGGTCGGTTTTTGGATAACGTAATGCTGATACGTTTATTCAATTTAATATAACATAAGATATACAAGATTTTTCAAGAACCTCATTTTAAAATAAAGGTACTAATGACTGCACCAAGAAAATATTCTGATAATATAAAAATACCTACTCCTTCTCAGTCAACTGGTCGTACCAAGTTCTTTGGTGCCAGAAGGGGCAAATTACTGCTAGCGATAGCAGTTTGACACCTTAATTACTTCAACTATTAAATAATACAAATATTTATTATCAATCAAATCTTGTCTTTCAGGTTTTACAGTTCTCAATATGTCAATGAAACCGTGGTAAAAAGGAACGCATGAATGCGTGACTAATTTTCAAAGTGGTCTCAAGCAAAAACTAACGATCATATACAAGAAAAAGCTTTAAGGAAAAGTCAAAATTAAATACCTACTTGAGTTCTTTCAATACGTGATTACCACGCAAATTATATTATTAGTGATAGCACGCGTGTTCGTGATTGTGTGGGTCACGCTTGCTTAGGTAGAACACGAGACGAAGAAATTTTATATTAACAGGACAAACCTGTGAAAATATTATAAAGCAGAAGAGTTTATTTGCTTGTGTGAACGCTCAAATCTAAACAATAAGTGATGCAATTTGAAGAAAAAAACTGTGTAAGACCATTTATCCAGGGCCAAAGCATTGAGAAAAGCTAGAAGGCTATTTATCTTTTTGGTGTGCGTACCTAGTTTCCTATGGGACAAAGGTACAACCGCTATTGTAAAAATAAAACAAATTATTACCATGGTCGTCGTAACAAAACAAAAAAAGCAATAAATACAAACTTGCTTAGAAACTAAACTATATGTCGCTCCAGGCATCCCACGCAACTAGTGTCAACGGTTAAGCACCCGACGGCCATTATTTCGAAACTATCACAAATAAATCAATGCAAATACTATCTATGTATGCCGATTATAACTAAACCAATTTCCATATCAGATTGTTTGTGAACACACACCTTGTATTCGTGTCGTGTTTCCGAACGTAATTGACAGATGTCAAAAATATTTTTCGCGCCGTTTTTGCTGTCATACAATAATGATGTAGATTTTTGTTGATAGTGTCTTTGTTAGATTTGTTTTTGTTCGTATTTGTAGCTGTGGGAATTGCATGTTTGTAGAGCATTATTATTGTAGTATTCTTACAATGTTTGCTTGTCTTACTAAGCTTTTCCTTTAGTATTTTTTCTCCAGCCAGCATGAGTGGTTTTATAAGTACTGACAACCTCAATCTGTCAAAATTCTTCAATAGATTTTCAACCTTATCACAATAGTAGAAGGTTCATGTTCGATTAGTATTTATCAGATTGGGTTAGGTTGACCTGCTGGCTTCTGAACATGGGACCACTTTTACTACTTATTTATTGCATGAAGTGTTTTTACAAAATACCAGAATTACAGTATGTCAATTATTTATAGATTTGCATTATATCACTTCGTATAAAAATACCGTTGTAGACAAATATTTTGAATATCAATTTCAAAGAAATATAATACGTCGACTCAAAGACTAGACTGGTCTACCTTCAGATGACTCAGATTGGCGCCAAAAACTAGATCTAATACAATAAGTTACCATATCAATCATATGATTTCGAAAGATATCATACATACCTATTATTATAAAAAAAATAGTAATATGTAATAATAGTATAGTATAATAGAAGTAGTAATTAATCTAACTTGGGTAGTAATTAAAGTTTTGAATGTGGCAACACTGTTGATGTGACCCAATTTGAAAGGTGAGGCTTCTGACATTTTGGTTTTAAACTTTCGATTAATATTTAAGTATGGTATCGTCTGCTTATACATACAGAATCTTGTAAAAACTGTAGCGATCAATATTTCACCTTCTGTTTAATTATTTTCTTTGATTATTCTTTAGATATTTTTTCTTTCAAGTTAAATTTTTGATGACATTATATTTTTTGTTTCTTAAAATTAACCCATCATTATATTAATTCGGTATTTATTTAATTACATAGTGTAGTCATTTTATTTGTATATATAATATTCTACAACATAAAAAAATATCACGCTCCTCAAACGAAATTGCGAAGAAGAATCAAGAAAAAGAAAAAAAATAGACTAATGAATCGCGAAAAAAAATACAAGAAGTAGATGAAAGAACCATAGAGAAGATAAAAGAACAAGAGAAGAATCTTCAAGAAGATAAAGAAGAGAGTACGGTACACTGATGGGCCTGAATTGTTGCTCGAACCTGTGTTTTGATCAAGGTGAGCAAACTTTCAGGTGTGTTAGTGCCGACTTTTCTACGGACAGAAGATAAGAAAAATAAAGAAGAAAAATATTGTCGTTGAAGAAGAATATGACAATTTCTAACGTGATTTTGGGTTGTAAAGGTGTAAACAGATTATAATGTTATTCATAATGTTATTGCTGTTTATAAGCAAAATTAAAAAGTAGCATATTATGTGTATAGGTACTAGACGCCTACAGCCGAGACTGGTGGACTCGGTCGAAAGATCGGGAAGTGTGGAAGCGAGATGGGGAAGCCTTTGTCCAGCAGTGGGACAGCATATGCTAGAAATAATAAATATTATAATCTGATAATTTATTTACATTAAATACATTTACATTGTTACACTAGAAATAAAAGTAGCTCCGACATAATTTTAATCTGCACAGCTAGTCATAATATAAATTATTATTAAACCATAAAGCATAACTTGAACAAAAGCCAGTGACGTCAAAATATCTCGTTGAGGAACTACCATGGAGAACAAAATGACTAGCGGAGGTGCCATAACGGAAAATCTCCTAAGAAAGTAGCGCGACAAAATGCGAGCGTGCCGGGAACGAGGAACGTTACTGTCTTCGCCTTTACACGACGTCTTTGAACCCAATATTTTTTTCTAATACCAAAAATAGTTGACAGATGTCTCAAAGAACCCGAATGCCTCGTCAGTTCATTCAAACTGATCGTTTTGGTAATGGTCATCGTACGTAGTTGACCTACAAGAAGGCGCCTGACCTACCTGCATTATATCATCTCTGATCAACTTTCCTGACTCCGAGGGAGCTACTTATTCCTCTGTTTCCTTGATTAAACCCCGAGAGGGCTTGTTACGAGTTTAGGTTAGCACTTAAACTTAAGTTATTGTTCCTACGTTAACAAGGAATTAGTAGGTAGCAACTGTTTATAATATTGCTTGCTTTAGCTCCCAATTTTTCTAGGTTTATCTTCGAAATATCGGTACTATTTTCGGAAGAACTGTCACTTAAAATGCCGTGTAAAATACGCGTCCCATAGGAACTACTCTACCCACTCAGATAAAAAACTAACCAGCGGAAAGTACTTTGCACATTCAGATAAAAATTGGCCTATGTAGTTTCCAGATAGACGGGATTTCAACACTGAAAGAATTAGAAAAGGCCCATAGAAAATACAATAGGTACATAACCAACCCTATACCAATCATCATCTTCCGAGCCTTTTCCCAACTATGTTGGGGTCGGCTTCCAATCAAACCGGATACGGCTGAGTACCAGTGTTTTACAACGATTTAATATTAAATATTCTAGATAAGGTAAAGCAAACAAACAGATATGAGATCTAGTTCCAACTCTCAGACATTTCTCGTTCACGCTCCGATATCCTAGATCTGTCGCGATGCAGTGCGCCCAGACTATAGTGCAGGCACAATATGTTTCTTGTTATACAAGTGTTTAGTCTTTATTCTGTCGAAGTCGTGGTGAATAGACGTCACGCACATAGGTACATAAAAAATGCCTTTACGCCCTCCGAAATGAGCTTTAAACACTGTAACAGTTTTCCAAATCAATCCACTAATTCCTGATATTAGCACGCTTTTTTTTTAACGACGTCAAAAATCTTCAAATGACCCCTCCCGCTGTGGGTTAGCAGCGGTGAGGGAGTGTCAGACTCTTACTGACTAAAAACCGTCGTGTTCCGTCATAGGCCTTTTATGTACCAGAGCCGCGGTAACTCTTTCGAACAATCCCGCAGCCCCGGCAGATGTTGGCCTTGTTGGGCCCCGCTGGGGTTGCTGACATCTCTTTGAGGAGTGTGCTAATAAACTTTTAGATTTATAATATTAAACTGTCTAGTCTAGATAATGTAAAACAAGCCAATATACCAACTCGCAGACGTTTCTCGTCCACGCTCCGATATCCTAGATCTGTCGCGATACAGTACGCCCAGACTATAGTGTAGGCACAATATGTTTCTTGTTATACAAGTGTTTAGTCTTTGTCCTGTCAAAGTGGTGACTAGACATTGTGTAGTCTATGCATTTTGTTGTCAGCTACACGAGAGGTATTTTAAATACCTATATTGATATAGGAATATGAACAAGGTACCACGAACTCAATAATACTACTTGAAAACTGTTTTATAAGATCCCCTGCAAATTTTAGAGAAAGCAATAGTTGGCTGACAATGTATTTTTTGAAGGTTATCACATAATACGTATCAACAACATTCACATTAAATGATATCTCAATACTAGCTCTTACCTGCGGTTTCTGCATGGGTAGATACTGCTTCGCGCAACTGGATAAAAAGAAGTCCAAAGTCTTCCTCGATATTTCGGCTATCTGACGTAGTGAGATTTTTTCAAAACAGTCCAGTACTTCTTGAGATTAGCTCGTTCGAACGAACAAAAAAACTCTTTACGAACAAAAATTCACAGAAACCCAACGTCAAAAGTGAGCTATTGAAACCAATATTTAATATGAAGAACACAAAACAATGCTCTTATTTCAAGTCCATTTATAATGCTATAAATTATTCAAAATATCATTCACCCAAATCAGCTCTTTGAAATGAAAGCGATATCATGACCTCAGACCCCGAGACCACACAGAAACAAACGTGAAGGATAGTTCAGACTAGCGTTTATTTCTGTGCGTTATTTAGATATTCACGCTTACATAATATTTTTTTTTTTGCATCGTGTAGTCATTCAAAAAAATGTCGTGTATAGTTCCCGTCAAACTTAATGGCATTTCGAGCCTAGATTGTTGCCTGTATGCGCTTCCAAAAACGAGCTTATTCGCTCTGTGCAAAGTACACTTTGGGGTTTTACTCGTGAAAGAGCAAAGGTAGGTAGGTATGCTTTGTATGGAAATATTCATTAAGTACTAGCTTCGGCCCGCGGCTATGCCCGCGTAGAGTTCGGTTATATCGCGTTTCCAACAGAATTCTTCATAAGTCCGGGATAAAAACTATCCTATGTTCTTTATCAAGGTCAACTCTATCTCTGTACCATATTTTATTAAAATCAGTTCAGTGTTTTAGACGTGAAAGCATAACAGGCAGACAGACAGAGTTACTTTCGCATTTATAATATTAGTAGGGATAGTAGGGATTCTGTCATTTTAGAAAAATGTCGTTAAAAATAATATTTCCGATGTGATGACTGATTTTATGATATATCAATCTCTTTTAGTTGCGAATTCAAGATGGCGCAGCGGTCAGGCACGTCACTAAAACGCTAGTGTGAAACTGCTCTAAATATATGTATAACCAACAAAGTAAGTAAGTATTTTTCCTACAAAATCATAAAAATATCACCGAAAGAGTAATGTTCAATAATATTTTACTGCCATTTGAAACAGGGCTCTTTTTGTTCGCAAATGGATAGTTATAAAGGTTATAATTCCTTGCGATGTTTTACGAGCACTTAAATGGCAAAGATTAGATATTTCTATAGATGTGTTGTTTTGATAGTTGAGGTATATATGTAGGTACTTCCGGGGCTGCGGGATTGTTCGCGCGAGGCCCTGGTACATAAAGGCCTTAAGAAGGAAATGGTGGGTTTTGGTCAATAAGAGTCTGACACTCCCTCACGCTGCACCCACAGCGGGAGGGGTCATTTGATGATTTCCCATAAAAAAAGGTGCGTATATACTTACAAACATATAATATTTTCTTGCGGCTTCATTATAAGCTAAGATATACTACAAGCTACTAATAATCTCCAAAATATTTTAACGCCAATCTATCCGTAATAAGTATGCTATTCGGAATGAAATACTCACTAGCACTCGCAACGCTATTCTATGAAGAAAAATTCCTAACGGAGTGTGAAATAAGAATGATATTTTATTTTCTGCAAAAATATGGTAAATGCAGCTATTTCTAGATAATGAACTAGAAGAAATCTTTCTAACAATTTCACCACTTGCATAATTCTATACTAAAAGCAGTTTCTCCCCAAATGATCCAACATTTCATCACAAATTGACGACCCCAATTTGGCGACAATCCCCCAAACTACCTTATTAGGCCAACCCTTCTACCTTGTGACATAAAAATCAACGGCGTGAACATACGGAATACCCCCAATCATACCTTAATAGGCAATATTCAAAATAATAAGACCTCTCTGTTTTATGACATAATCTTTGGCACTTTATTGGAGTTTTAAGGCGATATTTTTTTACCCTTCCGACCTCGTAAAGGGGTAGAAATGGCCCCATGAAATGCCTAGCTTTTTAATAACGGCCTGTTAGGGATGGTTTGAGGGTAGTTGTAGTTTAATAGCTTTTTGGTGGTGTTTTATGAATTTTGTCTTAGTCTGCGAGTGTCGAAGACAATGCATATTTTCATTATTAAAGTGATAGTACAGTGATAAATGACAGTGCTGTAATTAATACAGGTTCTATCTAAATATCATCTGCCTAGCCTTTTCCCAATTATACTTTATTTTTTGACGTCAAAATTAATCATCAAATGAAAGTGGGTTAGCAGCGGTGAGGGAGTGTCAGACTCCCTCACCATGCAGCTGAGTACCAGTGTTTCACAAGGTTCGACTGCCTATCTGACCACCTCAACCCAGTTACCTCAGCAACCTGATACTCCTTGCTAAGACTCTGGCTTCAGACTACCAAAGATAAACAAAAGAGTGCCGAGACCAGGAAAACATACATATCTATGAACCAATAGGTACATTACACTCAATGCATTGAAACATAGTGCGCAAACTACTTACATAATCAGTCAGTATGTTCGTTTGTCCGATTCCGATCACGCTCCTGTCAGTGGGATGATGTCATAGCATTGTTAGCCATCTACCTACGTACCTAGTCTATGTTGTAGATAGTCGCGGTATTTTGGTGTATTTGGGAAATTACTAATTGGTTTATTTAAGTTAACTCCTGAAACTTATTAAACACTGTTTTGCTATTTTTTCAAAGTCTTCGTTCTTATTTGCTAAAGACTCAACCAGTAGTACGGTTAATATTTTCTAAGCCCATCTACAAGCTTTAACTATTTCAATTCACAGATTGTATTCTAGTTGTTTCGTAAAAAAATCGTATCAAACAAAATCAGTTTCTCATTTATAATTGTACTGCAGAACCTAAGCTTTGTAGAAGTAAAAATGCTGTTGATATTAAGCTTTCAAGTTACCTTTAGCAGTCTACAGTCAGTACAGGCCTAGGATTTGTAACTGGAAAAGTTAATTAGGTTCGATAGTCTCATTAATAATAAGAAGACAGTAAGAAGTACATCTGAATGTAATGTTTTCCTATGAGTAATCTTTGATTTCTAGCCAATAGTGAGACAAAAAATAGTCTCGTAAAATACCCAGAACTCTAAAAATCAGGTATTCTACAATTTGCCACATTTTTCACACTGCCAACAACGCTCATGCTTTACCAATGAGACAATGAAGCGAGCTAATAGTCTATCTTTTACTGTCTAGCTGCCTTTTGTTCTAGAATAGCCTATTACACTGAATGAATGAGTGTTACAAAATTTATGAGCACACTTTTTGAAATTGTACTCAGTCATATGACTGTATGTGATGTATGAAATTGTCTAGTATGTGTTGTGCTGTACGATTCATAGATGGCGTTGGTTGTCGGTTTAAAATGGTCCTCTTGTAAAAAAATTTGGTTACGTAAAGCGTGAGGTGCCCATGGCTAAGTAGCAGTTACATGGATTGTACCTTTGGTAAAAGGTAACTTTAGCGTGGTTGATCCATGGATAGGTGACCATATATGTCGCCCAAGGTACGGGCTTTGCCTAGTTTGGGGCTATTTGTAACTGTAATCTTGTAGAAAATAAATACTAAATCTTATAATATATTTACTGTTCCTTTACGCTATTTTTTTTTCATCTTGAAAGTCGATGATGGGTTGCATTCAGCTAACCGTGCTAAGCAGGTAGACAAGTCATGGGAAACAAATATTGGTTTAATATTAGTCCTATATTTGTAATACTACAGGTTTCACATATTTTCCAACTGATTTTAAAGACACAATTAAAATTAACGACATTTTAAAGATGAGCGTAGAATTATTTACCTCATATAGTCTCGTAAAACTAATGAACCATGTAAGTAGAGTAACGGCATGTATACCTACCTACCTTAATCCAGAAGTAGGTGTGTTAATATTTCTGAAAATGTAATCACGGAAATACATTAATAAATAGTGAATCTACTTTGGAAGTCACAAATTCAATTCCCACATAAGTCAAACATTTGTGTGCATATTTAATGTAGCCGCTAAATTTAAATATCTATGTGTTTACAGCAAAGTATTATAAGTAAGTTTTTCAATTGTTAGTACTCATTTTTTGTACACAAGGTTTGGTTAACCAGGTAAAAAAAAATAATGAAATAAGTTATTTCTAAAAATGTACCTATTTATCTGTTAAGCATTGTATGTATCGCCGTTGGTTTTCTTAATAAATAAACAAAAAATTGCTTTCTTTTGAAAATAAGCTTAATTCACATTAATGACTGCAACAACGGACTCGTGCAGAGGTCGAAAATGTGACTGCTAAGCACGAGACCTCGGGTTCGATTTCCTGTTGTGCCTAACTAAGCTGCCTACTAAGAAACACCTTTGCTTATCCTTTTTCGATTAAATTCTTCATAGTGGGCAAAAATTAAAAGGTTGTAGAAGTACAATCGCGGACATTATTGGTAGGCAATTTTAACGTTTCGCAATATTGTATTTTGATAAATTCGCGAATATCTCAATAAACACGAACATCAATAGATCCACTAGGCTCTCGTAGTTCTCGTTTATCTATGTGTTTATCTATGAACTAATATAATAAAGAGGTTTTTTTTGTTTGTACCCAAAAATTCCGAAACTACTACACCGATTTGAAAAATTCTTTCACTGTTAGAAAGCTACGCTTTTCCCGAGTAACATAGGCTACATTTTACATTTTATCCCGGTAAGGGCATTATCTCTCACGGAACGCGGGAGAAACCGAGGGTAAATTGTCAATGACAAATTGATACGTTTATTTAATATTTTTAAAGCTGACCCTTGATATACTTAAACCTATTGTATTATACAGGTGCAATTCGAACAGTGGCAAAACGTTCAACAATTATTGTCCACGACTGTACATACATCGTGCTTCAGCCATTAACCTCTTTGAGTGACATTTGGTTAAATGTTAGATAACACTAACTGTCACTTTGTGATCGCGGAACCGAAGCAACCTTAACGCTAGTGGTTAAATGTAGAGTTAACTGATAAAGGGTAGGTACCAGGATTACAACATACTTAAATGGTAACAGCCAGTATAGGAGCATCATTAGAAAAATGTTGATTCATAATTTTTAACTGATCATAATATACTTTTACTAAAAAACAACAAGGTAATATGTGCGAACAAATATTTCTGATTTCAGATTTTTTACAGTCCTACTGCAGGGCTGGGGTGGCACTTAATTACCTCATTATCGTCACGGTCTTAAAACACACACTGCTGGAGAAAGACCTTCCCCAAGCAGACTATAGGAAGAAGAAAACAGAAGACTATAGGCTACTTTTTGCGAGAAGTAATTAACATGGGACATGAGTAGGTAAAACTGGTGGTTAGCAAGCAGTAAATTTTTGCATAAAAAACATACCTATCAAGGATACAATACTTTATCCCTATATATTTCGTATACGAAGTTATATTTGTTTATGTAATATTCCTTCTAAATAAGTACTAAATCTGACCATGAACCGAGCTTATCTAAAGGTGTAGTGTGCATTGACATTCATGTTAAATGTTAAGCTGCGTTCATACCAAACCAGTGAGTGCTCATTACATTCCCACCTATCAAATTATTTCAGAGAGAACAGCGACAGAATGCTCTGTCTGTTGTTAGAATTAAAAAAAATATAGGGAAAAAGTCCAATTGGTGTCCAACTGTGATAATCCCTACTATAATATAATATTATAAATGTGAAAGTAACTCTATCTGTCTATCTGTCTGTTACGCTTTCACGTCTAAATCACTGAACTGATTTTAATAAAATTTGGTACAGAGATAGAGTTGACCTTGAGAAAGAACATAGGATAGATTTTATCCAGGACTTTTGAAGAATTCTCTTGGAAACGTGATATAACCGAACTCTACGCGGGTGAAGCCACGGGTGGAAGCTAGTTATGTTATAAATACATTTACAGTGGTAATTATGTTCGTACGCGTATACGCGTATGCAGAAAACAATTGACAGCCATCACATCGGTACAAAAGACCGCGCGACATATTTTTTTAAGTAATGTGTTGAGATAAATGATATTATTTATTTTGCAAATAGGTTGTGAACTTTTCACATCAAATTTTTATTGAAAGCGAGATGAAGTCGGTATTTCCTTTCTACCTTGAGAAAAACTACCGAAACATACTCAAGGGTCTTTCTCTTAAAGTCCAAAAATATGTACCAGTACTTACATGGATAAGCAATGTAGGAGGACCGTGTTTGAAATGTCCTTTTGAAGAAAGTATCTTACAAGTTTGAGCGGACCTGTCTTATAGTCTGGCAAGCATTTATTGGTCTTTCTATAATTTAATTAATAAATAAAAATACGAACAACTACTGTAATTCTAGTACTCTAGTATGAATACGCTATTACTAACCTTTTACAAGAACGTTGTCTCCCACGCAACATCACCACGCCGCCATATTTGGGTCATCACGACACGAACGTGACGTATTCATAAACTTGAACTTATGTCACTGCGTGCAGCCTTCGAATCTAAAATGGGACTTTTTAACCGATTTCCAAAAAAAACAGGAGTTAATATAATTTGGCTTTGGGTATGAGTTTTAGGATAGAATTTATGTTTGTTTATGTTTTTGAGTATCTGTTACGCATATATTTTCCCACTACATGCTAAATATTTTTGTTCGCATAGGCATAGGATATTGCTTTTAGTAATATGACGACTTTATTCACGAAACTGAACTTATTCTCTTTATTTATGTCTTAAGTTTGCCATTAACGAAAAAAGGTCATTAATGGGTGAGTATTTTCAAGCCACACAAAACACAACCAGAGTTCAAAAAACATCTTGGCCAAAAAACAAATGAATCCAAGCATTCTTCTAAAATTTTCGTGCATTCTCACACACAAAGTTCACGTCAATTGAATTTACTCCACATTTAATTTAAAACTAAAGCAATTAACTAGTTTTAAAACAGCACTCGCCGAAACTAAAGAAGGACTGAACTTTGTACTCTTTGTAAAAACTTTGATTCAGCCTCGTGGGTAAAATTCAAAGTCTTTGAACCGTTAATAGCCTACAAACAAACCTAATTTTTTCAGCACTGTGTGAGATACAAATGCACTAAGTCGTAACCATGGTAACATATTTTATTTATAAGTAGGTACATAACACAATTTTTTTTGGGTTGTGTGTATTTGTAGGTACTAATACTACTAATGGCTCCGAAACTACTAATCCGATTTGAAAAATTCTATCACTGTTAGAAAGCTACAGTCTTCTCGACTAACATTGGCTACATTTTATCCCGGTAAGGGGTAGCTCCCACGGGACGCGGTTAAAACCTCGGGAAAACGGCTAGTACAATCAGCTTCCATCGGTGGTTTCACCCTCGTCCCGAGGAAGCTACTTCTATCACTAGGATAAAAAGTAGCATATATTATACTCTGATATATAACCTACATACTACATACTGCCAACTTTCATCAAAACCCACCCAGTAGTTTAAGCGTGAATGAGTAACAAACATACCACGCATACTCTTACACTTTCGCATATATAACAGTGCTTACTTTACACGTGTTTCTAAAAACAGTTAGTCAATACATAATATACAAAGTTCACCTCATAACCCGAAAATAAAATGTCATAATTATCTTCAAACACTTATAGGCCAATTACAATCTTTACTATTGGACTTAAGAATTTACATAAAAAACGTTAGGTACAAAGTCCAAAAAAGCGTTGACCGAATAATCAGGAAGTTCCTTTACTTTGCCGGCGTTTTTTAGAGTTCCGTTGCCAAAGGAAAAACCGCTGTTACTATGGCTTCACTGTCCGCCTGTCAGGCTGTATTTCATGACAGCTAGATAGTTGAAATTTTCATAGAAAATGTATTTCTGTTGCCGCTTTAACAACAAAGTCTTACTGAAAACTACAAAAATAGAATGAAATATTTTAGGGGGCTTCCATACAATAAACGTTATTTTTTGTTTAACCAGCCGTTTTCTCGCGGGTTCACCCACATTCCGAGGGAAGCCATAACAGGATAAAATGCAGCCCATGTTATTCGGGAAGAGAGTAGCACTCCAGCAGTAATGTTTTTCAAATAAGTTCAGTAATTTTGGACCCTTTAAGGTGCAAAACAACAAACAAAAAAATGTTTAATCTTAATTATATTAGTGTAGAACTGCGGAACCCTTCGTATCCGAGTCCTACTCACACTTAACCTGTTTTTTTACTAAGATTCGTTTGCCGTGACTGATTCAGGCATTATAACTGTGATGTTGATAGATTTGTTAGCAAAGATGCTGTGTCATTCCCTCGTGTGTCATCACGGTAGTGTTACTGCATCATCATCATACCTGTTAACTTTAAGAGGCTGGCAGAGGTGTAAGTGTAACATTATTATTTAAACTATTGATAAAATTATATTTTGTAACCTTGTAGATTTTATGAGGAAGAGGTAAAGGCCTTCATTTTGGTGGGAAATCATCAAACGACCCCTCTCGCTGTCCCCATCATCTCCTTCTTCAGTAATTTTTGTACCAGGGCTACGGTAACTCGCGCGAACAATCCCGCAGCCTCGGAAGAATACAGCCTTGAGAAGCAGTAAGTCTTGAAAAAGAGACACCATCAAAATCTTTGGCTTCTTTTACGCAAAAAATACAGAATCGAAGTTGATTAGGTACATTTTTTAGAAGAAGTCTACATTGTTTAGGCATGCGAATGACACTTTTTACATACTTCTTTTTATCAACATGCTACAGGGGTGAAGTCACGAGTTCAATCTAGGTAGTTTTGGGTAAGTATGTATGTTATAGTTCTCCAAAATTGTTTTCTCTTTTATTTATTTATTTTGGAACGCCAGACAAGAGCAAAGTATTTAAGTATAGATTGGCGAGACCAAACATCCTAAATAATTTTGAAAAGACCAATAAAATCAAAATGAACCTGTTTGGCAGGTTTCTTACTCGTGCGGATTTCCTATTATTCTACTTCTTACTTGAAAGTGACAGTATTTTTGACTTTTTTATGTGAACCTATCCTACTTTCAAAGCTACTTTGGACATATTTTTAAAAAGCATCACACTTTTATGAAGAAATGAGGATCATGTTGTAAGGAACGTCGTTAGCGTGAACATACATAGATGGATGAAGAGGAAAGCCAAAAATCGCATTTCTCAGTCAGATAGGCAGTCACTCTTTGGAAAGTACTGGTACTCAGCTGCTGCATCCGTTTAAGACTGGAAGTTGACCCCAATATATTTAGTATGGGAAAAGGCGAGGCACATGCCACCTTATTATAAAACGTGGCTGTAAGCAGTACCCGCTTTAGTAAAAGGTTTAGTTCACTAATTATGTTCGGGGCAGTGGTTTAAAGGTGGTACAAAAGCTGGTACTTTTGTAAAACCACGTTTTATAATAATTTAATGGTGTTTAACTTAACTACCTATTTATCTGGTACTTTGGACCACCTACAGAGATAACATAGCAGTACAGACTATTCCCTTGCATATTTATCAATGCCTGCTGAGCTAGTAAAGTTCTTTATTATTTGCTGATAATGCCACCTACAACATTGTAGCCTGCTGACTTAGATATAAGTTGCTTCAACTATGTACACAAAACAACAGAAGCAGTAGAGCCGAGAGACCTCCTCAAGCCAGATACTCAGGCAACACGAGTCCACTTGGCTTGACTGTTAGACTTTCTGTCTCCTAACCACTCGTTAGTAAACTAACTGCCAAAGATGTTCAGAAGACGGGACCCACAACTCAATGTGCCTTTCGAAACACAGAAGAACTCTTTATGATACGAGTATATGATTATATGAATGAAGACTGCCACCCATCTACTGATTGACCGTGCAGAGCGTAGCTTAACCTTGTATCGGATAAACTGATCAACCAAACTAGATTTTCGTTCTTAACGGTTACGCTGGTCTAGCGTATAATAGTAATCGTAAAACCGGTTTAACTATTATTTTATTTTTAGACAGATAATGGACAAAAATAGTTGATTAATGTTTTATTCATGACAATCGTTTATTTGCTCATTTTGTAGGCTAATCGTGCGAAAGACATTTTTTTCTGAATGACCAAAAAAAATATCTAGACGTGCTCGATTTGAGAACCCTCTGTTTGGGAAGTCGCTTAAAAATAGGCTGTATACCTACGTGCGTACTTTTTTTGGATTCTTAAAAGTATTCAAAGGTATACCTATTAAATCGAATTGCGAATCTCCTTCTTTGGGAAGTTGGTTAAAATGGGCGACAGTAAAACTTTTTCTTCTAAACATATTATTACCTAATGCATAAAAAACTTAACAATTTATACAAATGCCGCATGTTGCAAAGGTATGTAATTATTTATAGGTGCAAGTTTAATGTTTTAAGTTGAATGTACTTACAGTACATACATTTTAACCATAAAACACTGCACCACTTAATTCACAATACAGGAAAACTGAAACCAAAAATTATGCTTAACCCTCATAACACAAGTCATTCTGACTGATGACAATATTAATGATGACTTCTTAGAATACTCCTAAATAGGGGGACGACAGAAAAACAGCTGTTTAACAAACGTACGTTGAACCCGGTTTAAAACCATCTGATCGACTGTTTTAGAGCGCGGAGTTCCGTTGTAGCACGTCACGTCATTTGAAATAGACTTGTCAGTTTTGACGTGGCTTGGTATTTTATGCTGCTAATTTTGTATTAAAGTTGGGTATTGCCAATGTAGAATCTTCATTCTTTATCCAAAGTTAACTCGAGTTGTTCATTTGTTGATATTGTTTGCACGCTTAGAAATCATGTAGCCTGTCTTAGTCTAAAAGCCACTCTGAGTCAATTTTTTTGTCGTTAGTTATTTATTAGCTCATGGCTAAGTCAAAGACGCGTGAACCGATCATAAGGTTAAGCAATGCTTGATGCGGTCGGTCCTTGGATGGGTGACTATCTTGTCGTAACAAGTTCTTCCAAGTTTCGGGAAGCATGATAAATTGGTGGACTCTGGCTGTCATTTTCTGAAACATCTTTGGTAGTCGCTACGGGTAATTAGAAGCCAGAAAGTCTGTCCAAGTGGTACTACATTACCCGTGTAAATAGGTTGTAGAGGTCAGATAAGCAGTTAGTTCTTGTAAAACGATGGTACTCAACTGCATCCACTTTTAACTGGAAGCCAACCCCAACATAGTTGGGAAAGGCTTGGGAGA
Organism: Helicoverpa armigera; assembly: GCF_030705265.1. NCBI lineage: Eukaryota > Metazoa > Arthropoda > Insecta > Lepidoptera > Noctuidae > Helicoverpa > Helicoverpa armigera. Next base: position 1,224,049 of record NC_087145.1, on the reverse strand, counting down.
TGATTACTTATTTACTCGTATAAACTTATATAACTGCGATCACAAGTTCGTAATTAATAAAGTTAAAGCTTTATTAAATTAGATACATGTAGACCAAATTCTCGTGTAACAATGGAGCTACAGAACTCCAAGTCACGCCCGGGCGAGTCACCTTGATCGAGTAAACGCGCTACATCCGTAATCTACCACGAAATAGAGCATCGTGTACTTTACCTAAGTGCCGGTCTGTTCCCAATAATCTAGATAAATTAGTGAAAATAGTGGTAGAAGACCCTTACGGTTTCCATGGAATACTAGGAGAAAAAACAAAAGAACTTCCTTCGTAAAAAGTGCGAGAGATGCTTCAACTTTCTTGTTGATGACATGTAATGTAAGTTGTTCTTGCTGTTATGATTTTCAAATCTGTAGACTAAATTGAATAGTTGACTTAAGTGGTTGACAGTTTATTTTGAAGGTTATCGTGAATCTAACAAACTTTTTAGTCGGTCTGATACTGATCGTTGTGTGCATGCATTTCCATGCTTATTTACGAGCCCGATCAAACTGTCAAATGTCACAAAGTTGGTAGTGTGTCTTTAAGACATACCAGCTATGAAATCGTAGTCAATAAACCCTTTCAAAAAGACTCTTAGTACCCAAAATTGCCACAAATATCAAGTCCCCACTAACAAAAATTACCAAAACTGAGTCCCCGTTGAAAGTCGAAAAATAAAACCTTTTACAAACTAGCCTATTGACAATCATGCTGCATGTTTCATGTAGCGGGTACCTCCAACCTCACAACGGTCGACCATGGAGAATAAAATGACTAGCGGAGGTGCCATAACTCCTAAGAAATTAGCGCGCCAAAATACGGGTGTGTAGGAGACGAGGAACGTTACTGTCTTCGCCCTTATATGCCTTCTTTAGACCCGAGCATGTTTTGTAATACCAACGATTATTGACAGATGTCTCAAAGAACCCGAACGCCTCCTAATTTCACTCGTAAATTTATCGTTTTGTTCATGCACACCGCATCGTATACTAAAGAACCTCAATGTCATTACAACCTAGGTCCCCAAGATACAGGCGGCACCTAGTTTGGGGACCACAGAATTGATAAAAATGTCTCCCGAAGAATGCACTTACTACTTACTTAGGAATTCCTTTATGCTTAAGTAACTTTGTATATGTAATTGTGGATCAATAAAGTTACTATGTTATTATCTGTTTGACCTAGGAGAAGACGCCTGACCTACCTGCATTGTGGAAACTCTGTTTGTCCTTATTCCGTGTCGACGACCAATGAAATAACAGCTGCCGCCATTCACAAGGACAGACGTACATAATTTAGTATTAGACCTGTACAAATTCTCACGATTCTTTCTTTTTATTTTATCGAACTGTTTGTGTGTTAGGAATATTGTTACATTATTAAATGACTCACAAAAAATTGTCGTTTGATTGTCGGTTACCGAGTTTTTATTTATGCCACTGTAAATATTACATGTTCTGTGTGATTGACATCGATTTTTGGTTAAGAAAACGTAAATGGATTTCCGTGTTATGGGTAGAAATTGAAATTTTCGTCTGATTTATCGTATTGCTGCGTATCACAAAATTAAATAAGGCTTAAAATCTTTTCTATTTAAGCTGTAATAGGTTATTTATTTAGGTTATAATGATATTAATTTAAACATTTCAGGTCAGTAAGTCAATTCGTCATCAACATCTCCTGAGCCTTCCCCAAAAATGCTAGGGTCGGCTTCCAGTCTAATAGGATGCAGCTGAGTACCAGTGCTTTACAATCAGACCTCCGCAACCCAGTTACCCAGGCAACCCAAAAACCCCTGGGTAAAACTGGTAAAAACTGTAAAATAGAAAAAAAAACTGTCCCGGTGATTGTAGACCAAAAGTGTTGTATTAGTATTGAACACAGATTACTAGTAAACTGCTAAACAATAGTTAGTGCAGTACGAAGTGATATAACAACATTATCATGCATCGCACGACAACTCAGTGACAGCTAGTGAATGCGGATTTTTGCCTTGAAATAGTACACTCAATATTAATAAATTGTTTAAACTAGTATTGTGTTACTAAATAATTTGTTACCTAAGTCAAGTGGCCAGAATAAGACTTGCATGCACGAGGTCTCAGGTTCGATTCCTGGGCAGCTCTACTCTTTGTTATAAAACATAGTCTTAAAAAAGTTCCGGCTTTAGTGCCAGGTTTAGACTATAAACTTTGTTTTGGGCGGTGGTTAAAGCCTAGTACTAAAGCTGGCACTTTTTAAGACCAGGTCTTGAAGTTTTTTGGTTTTGCTAGAATTTGATTGTAAATAAAGCCTCGAACTGTATGTTGTGAGATCAGCTGCACAATAACCTTAATATATAACTAAACAAGCCTCTAATATAATAGAGGAAACTAAACTACAGAATTGCCATCGATTCGACTGTGTACGTTAATTTGACAGGCAGTGTATGAATTTGAATAGGAATAATAATTCGACGCTCGATGTGTGTCTTGGGAGTATTTTGAGGAAGTTTCTCAATAGTTCATACTCAACTGTATGTATCTACATATGCCTACATATAAAATAAAGAGGAAACATTATTTATTTTGTTTATCTGAACCCTAGACTCCGAAATTACTAAACTGATTTGAAAAATTCTTATACTGTTGGGGAGCTAGACTATCAAAAAGTAAGTGTATGGCATACAAAAAGTATAAAAAAGATCCCGACAAAAAGAGAACATTCACCTTTTTGAGAAGTCGGTTAAAAAGCGGATTGATTTTCATTTCAGCCATAGGTGAACCACTGCTGAACATAGCCCTTCTCCATTGAATACCAAAATAAAAAACTGAAAATATAAACATAATTGGTAATTTATTTTCTGACTGTACCACAGATCCGTATACCGTATCAGGAATCAGGATATGAATGAATTAAACGATATCTTACAATCTTTTATTCATATTTAGTTACGCCTAGACGGTTAACATGCTAATTCGGTAATACAATCGTATTAGACTTAGATTTACTATGAGAACCGCATTTTAAGTAGTTCCTTAGCGTTCCTGGACACTATAGACTTATAGTCGGCCGAAAGTTTTTTCGGCTCATGAATCAGTGTGAAGATGAATGGTAGTACGCACATTACAAAGATCAGGTATTTAGCCGGACTCAGACCGACAGAAAAATTTTGATTGGAATCAAGATTTTCTAAAAATGTGTGTCATTAGGTCAACTATCGGCCGACTGTTTAGTCTGCAGGGAAAAAATACTCGTAGTTTATGTATTATGTCAGTGGCGTGCACTTGGAGAGGCCTATGTCCAGCAGTGGACTGCGATAGGCTGATGATGATGATGATGATGATGATAATGTATTATTAAATAAGTATAACTTACTTTGTGTAGGTACTAATGATACATACAGGCAGACGTTACATATTCCATTGAAAAAAAAACTGTTTGGATTTACAGGACTGTATTTATTTAAATCCTTTGTGTATGTCTGTTATATATTCTGTTATATAGCTCAACAATTTTGACAATTGTGATAAAAAAACTTTAACGCAATTTTAAAAACTTTTGAGGAAACGCCCATTTCATAAAAAAAATCTCAGCTTGAAATCCTGAACCTAAGTAAAGGCGCGATATATTATGGGCCCCATAGCTAGCACCGTAATACCGTAAATCACGTTTACGGTTCCCGTAAATACTTAATTTGTTAATTTGCTTTCTCATTGTAATGAATAGGCCGGGGTAAAAGATTTCCCTTTTTTAAGGGACGGCTGTTAAAGTCAGATACCGGTTTTTTTGTGAACAGCAACTTATATTATTTTAATAATAATATTATTAGTCATATTTTGACAAAAAACAATTAAAGTATCTCTATACTAAAAGTATACAAAGAACTTAACTTAATATGTTTGGTTTACTATTAATTAATATAGATAAAGAAATACTGTCTGTCTGTAGTGCATTCACACTGAAACTACTTAACCGATTTAAATGAAAGTCATAGATAGATCATACATAGATAGTCTTAGAACCTCTAGTCTAGGGATAGGCCACAGGATATTTTTTAGGCTAATTTTTATCCAGGTTCCCTCAACTGACAGTAGAACCACAGGGAACACTCAGTTACCAATAAATTCGATTCAAATATTTTTCACACCAATTACAAGAATCACTGTCGCTTACACCATTTTCACCACAAAACTGTTAACACAAATGACTTGAAAAAATCATAGCATCCATTTATCGATGGAAATAAAATGTCATAATCACCAACACCACACCTTAGAAACGCATTAGTGTTGCATTGGGCCCTGTGGGGTAGCATGGTGGCCCATGGCGGCCCGTGGTGTAGCGTGGGGTAGCCACCCCTGCAAGTACTGCTTAGTCATCTTCTTTCTACAATATTACTGAACACAGATTGATGGGTTGGGTAAGGTTAAAATGTCAGTTTAGCTTATTGCATTACTAGCTAGTTTAACCGCCTTTTAGAGAATCAAATAATATGATAATAATATCCTAATCATAATAATGATGGAGAGAATTATCCATGGTGAACCAGGACCTTCAAACGTGTCTATTGGCTGCGGCACTGTTTGAAAGAGTTACCACGGCCCTGGCACATAAAGGGTTTCAGAAGGAACGTGGTGGGTTGTAGTCAGTAAGAGTCTGACACTCTCTCACGCTGCACCTACGGTGGAAAGGGTCATCTGATGATTTCCCACCAATAACAAAGGGATTTTTTTCCCAATCTACTTGTGAGAGGAGGCCTGTGCCAACTTACATAATTTTTTGGTGGAAATTTAAAAAAAACTCGCATTCACAAGGCCACAAAGTCGTTTATGTTTTAACTCTAAAACCTTTATTTTATTAAAAAAAAACTCCATCTACATAAAAAACCCACCAGCATTCCGCTCCAATATTTCCAATACTGCGAACAATTTCAAGAAGCCACATGGGGCATCAGTTCGCGAAATATCGCCTGAAAGCTGAACTGCACCGGAACTCGCCACGGTAAAGTCTAATCGTGGAAAAGCAGGTACATATCGCGGTTAAAATAGACGCGCTTCCGTTGGGCTGCGGTGCGGGGTATGAGCGGTAGCGGGTTGAGGATGGGTGTTAAGTATGGACTGGGTTGTGGATGTCAGATAAGCAATTGACTGTAGCAAAATATAAGGGTATTGCTGTTTGAGGTTCCGTATCGCATAGTTTAGGGTTTACGTATTGTTGAAGAATAAACATACTGAAATTAATGAAAATAAGAAACTAAATAATTTGATCACATATCGTGTTTGAGTTTTTTTATCAATATCGTTTTGTTTATAATTAACAGAATAATCATATTTAAGGATTTTTTTGACGCTTTTCAGTTTCAGTGTTGTACCGCAATTATATTATTAGATAATCTCTTTATGTAAAAACTTGTAAATAACTGAACATTTTTTTTATGTAAATTAAAAATTCTTTATATAATTTCACCATTAAATATTTTCTCCAGTCTATAAACATCATCTACAAAGAAAACCATCCGACACCACCACCATTTCTCACCCACAAAACCACATATAGTATACCCAACAATAATACTCATACCTAAACGCCACAGTCTACGTCAGCGAACACAACACGTCGCCGATCCCACTAGCTGCACCCACTAGACTAGGCGGGGCTTTGTAATTGATTAGTTCAACCATTGAGTAAGGAATGAGCAGAGATGCTATCGTGCAGGTAGGTCAAGCGACAACTTGTAGGTCAAATCTATACTAACATTATAAAGCTGTCTACGTCAGTGAACACAGCACGGTCGCCTATCTTCACTAGCTGCACCCACTAGACTAGGCGGGGCTCTGTAATTGATTAGTTACACCACTGAGTAAGGAATGAGCAGAGTTGCTATAGTGTGAGTAGGTCAAGCGTCAACTTGTAGGTCAAATCTATACTAATATAATAAAGATGCAGAGTTTGTTTGATTGAACACGTTAACCTAATCTAAATCAGGAACTAGAGGTCCGATTTGAAAAAAATATGTCAGTGTTAGATAGCCTATTTAACGAGCAAGGCTATTTTGTATCCGGGTTCGAGCAGAGGTTCCCATGGGATGCGGGTGCAACCGCTGGCAGAAGCTGGTAGAGTTGATCCTGGTTGGGCACGACCAAAACGATCACTTATGATTGAACTAATAAGGCAGGTTCTTTGACATATCTGTTAACGATTTTTGGTATTACAAAAAATGGTAGGGTCTAAGGAAGGCTAGTAATGTTCCCACATTTTGGTGCGCTACTTTCTTAGGAGATTTTCCGTTATGGCACCTCTGCTCATTTTGTTCTCCATGGGCTCTACTGTTCTGTTGTTAGCCTAGTAACGTAAGGACACTTTTTCAAGGGATATTCTAATTTAATTAGCTTTAAAATGTTTAAGTAGTTCTTTAGTAATTAATGCTAGATTCTAGGTAATGTGGTTAAGTGGTGTTTTATTTGGTAGTTCTTGGAGCTAGCCACTGTAACGTCAGTGTTTGGTATTCATAAGAATGCTGAAATATAGTTAATGTAGCTTTAAAGAGTAGCAAAATATTGTGACTAAATCTCACAAAGGTTAAAAATCTATTTATTTTATACAATGTATTTTAATATTTGTATAAACTGCTTAAGATATACAAAACTCATAATAAAATACATACAAAATATATGTTAAAAATCTATATGTGTATATTAAAAAGCATAAACAACAATACTAATTTTGAAAAATACCTGCTACAGGTAACAGGCTTACCAATACATATGAACAGACAAATGAATTATTAATTTTATGGTAGTGATTGACAACTACAAAAAGAAATGAAACTGTATTACACCTTTCCAAAAATAGTGTAACATACACTACAAAAAATATAGATATATGTTAAGTTACGTAATCAGGGTGTAGTTCAAAATACCTAAATATTCGAAGTATTCAAGACGGTGTTTTATGAACGGTAGCCATAAAGCAACTCCCTTAAGCTGTAAAACTACTAAATTGTAATTACTTATTATAACCAATAAACAAGTTTTAATTACTGGTTGTTATTGTATGTGTTTATTTTACGCTATTAAGTTTGTTATTTCACATTATAGTTGAAAAATAGCTTAGCCTTTCAAACCGACTTGTATTAAAGATTCTATGTACGACTTTAAGATTGTATCAATTTTTGTCTATTTATTAACAGCTTTTCACTAGCGAATTCGCTCGATAGTAACTAAGTTATATTCTTACGATAAAATCCCAAGATAATTGCATTGTGAAGTTTTAACTTTTTTATGAATGATTAAAATTATAATTATTAAAATGATGAAATTATAATTATATAAATGATTATAATTATTAAAATTATGAAATTTTTATGCAATTTATTACTTACTTGCCCAGCCTGGAATCGAACCCACAAACTCAGCCCCGGATCTAGGGGGGGGCAAGCCGGGGCCCATGCCCCGGGCGGCAAATTCAGGGGGCGGCAAAATCAGGCGGCTGCCTGATTTTAAATCCGACATCACAGATTACCATAATAGTTAGGTACCTACAAGGCCGTCTTAATCTATGGTGCAGGGTGTGCGAATAACCCGGGCGCCTCGGTCTCAGGGGCGCCGCGGGACGCCCCACGCCCAGGGGATTTTTTTTTGAAATTTCGATGAAATTACACCCATTTGATAAGGAAGTTCCATTCTTTCATGATACTGACAAGCAAAGTTTCTAAAAAAGTCGCCTTCGCTTTGTTTAATTGATCATTTTGATTATTTTTCACTTTTAACATCCACCAACTCCAACTAAGTGAAAAAATTCTCGCTCGCTACGCTCGCGGCTAAATGTCAATGTTTGTAGGTGCTCCTTTTCTGATGGTTTATTATTTTTATTGACGCACTGAATCAACGAACACAAATGGCACTCGCTCTAATCACGGTTTCTTTCCATTTGTACATAATTCCCAGTTTAATTTGTGAGTCTTCAAACAAATAACTTAAAAAAGTTCGCGCTCGCTACGCTCGCGGCTACATGTTGCTTAAAATGTACTTATCAGGTACTTTTGTGTCGTAGGCTCAAAAAATTTCGCGCTCGCTTCGCTCGCGGCTACTTGTTCCTTTACAATGTACTTAATCAGGTACTTTTGTGTCGTAGGCTCAAAAAATTTCGCGCTCGCTTCGCTCGCGCAATATTATTCAAACATTACGTTGTTAACTTCATAAGTCAAATCCAGGCTGTCTTACCTTTTATAAGTCAAATGTAGCAAAAATACATATTTATGCAGTCCTCAAAAACAAAAAAGTTTGCGTTACTGCTTGTTACTTAGCGTTTTTTAAAACTTATTAACTTTTTGTGTACATTAAGCCATGTATTCACTGGGAAACAATGTTTCAGATACACAGTTTCTGAAACATCACGTAGATGTTTACAGCAACAATGTTTCGGAAACTCTGCCGTCCACATCGTCCACAGAAACAAAATTATATGTTTCTGAAACACAATTATTTGTTTCAGAAACACGTAGATTTTGTTTCTGAAACCGTGTTTATAAACAATTGTTTCTCAGTGAATACATGGAGTTAATCTGTCTCGACTCTCATAACTTAAACCTGGCCAACCGTTTGAGCCAATGATTAGGATTTTTTTTTAATCATTTACCTACCAAAAAAGTGACTTTCGTTGGTGAAAATAAACATAAGTAGGTAGGTAGGCGGGGCGGCATTTTTCAGTTTTTGCCCCGCCTAAAAAAAATTGAAGATCCGGGGCTGCACAAACTTATACACTGTCACACAAGTGACTGGTGCTTTAACTATCGAATTGGAAACACCACGAAAAGCTTGCAACAAAACTAAAATCGGATTCTTCAAATTTAACAGACAGACATGTTTTGGTATCTAATTATCTATCATAATTTTTTGCATCACTTTTTCCCAGCTAAAACACATAAAATATTGAAAATGGCAGGCATTTTCGGGGGCTGTCTGATGTTATTTTAGATGTTCAAAAAGTTCGGTTTTTCAACCTTTCTTGAATAAATACTTTTTGAATCCTAACCCGCTATCGCTTACACCTTGAACCATCACCGCGCTCCACCCAGCAGTGGCAAGGTGCGGCCTGCACACACTGTTGCTAATGGATTGCCTTTTGTGCTGTTTGTCATTGTTATTGTTATGTAGTTAGCTATAGGTGACGTCATAAAAAATGGAGTTTGCCTGAAGTTTCAGAAGATATGTGGATAAGTTTTTTAGAAGTTTTAGGACTTAAGACACAATTAAATTTACCTATATGGATCACGCATACAAGTTTATTTGAGACGCATGTTTTAAATAGAAAAAAATATCTTCAGAAACACTGAAATCTATAGGGTTAAGAAGATGACGCCGGTGACATAAAAATCGTTAGAAATTGCAAAAGTTCCACTATGGAAAGTTGTGTTCAAATGATTCGAATTAGTCTATAAGTTGCACCTTAATTCCAGGAGAATTACTTCCCGCAACCAGTTAAAAAGTAGCTCATGTATTTTTTCAGTTGTTTCAGTAGTTTTAGCGTAAAAGCTTGTCAGAATTACTTTCGCCCTTATAATATCAGCACGGATAGACAGCGTATCGCTCACTGCAGACTAGTTTATCAGAAAATCCTCAATTCAATCAAAGTTTTAGTCTATCTAATACCGGCTGAATACCTAATCGTTGCTATCTGCGCACTTATCAAACGCCCGATCAAACTATCGGTCGACTAAAAAGTCTATTCTTTGCGGGTACTCTGCTAGAATAAACACTAGGGTCTTATAACACAACTATAATCTCTAAAATCAAAACCAATCACCACTCTATAATACTCTATACCCTATCGAATGACGTCAAATAGCGTCAAGCAGACTTTTTAAACTGACAATACCATGCAAACCGTTGCTAGGCAACAGGATAACAAGTCTCAAAACCACGAAGCAACTATCAGTGCTACAAAACAATCATTTGAAGAGACACGTTTTGACAAAAAAATAATTAAATCACCAAAATTAAATAATCGAGTTTCCGAGCATGTATCGATAAGTTTAATCGAGATTTTTTGTAATCGATACCGGTGTTAGAATCGGTTTGAAAGTGAAAACTGATAGTTTTGCTCATGACCTTTCCAAGGCAAACGTATTGATTAAAGTTTTGTAACACCAGGTAAGTTTTCTAAGTGGTTATGTGATAATTTATACTTTGTGTAGTCTAGATTTTTATTAGATTTAGTTTTTAGTGGTATTTTAGTTAAATTACTGAGGAGGGTATTTTTGTTTGCTGTGTAAAGAAAAATAATTCTTTAATAAAAGCTGTATTGGACGATAAATTGAAAAAAAAATCTGAGATACATACCTGAAGATTTCTATTTATTTTTGAGCTTGATTGATTGATTGTATTTTATTAAATATTTATACATATACTGTTATAACTAGATAGGTACATAATTATTTCTGAGAACAACTTTGTCTAATTTAGAACTTTTTAAACAAAAACCGGAGAAAAGGTTGCTGCAAAAATTGATTGAGCATTTTGAGCTACATTTAAATAAATGCTTAACTGTGAGATTTGATAATTTCATTGAATAAATCATGTAGTAAATTGCAAATTACTGCAACAATAAAGTTTCTTTTCATTATTTTTTAAAACAATAAGCAGTTCCACCCGCTTCCTAAGGGAACCCTGTGGACTGTTCTATAAACATTTCCAAAAACCCGAAAAACGGTTTTGGCCTGGACCGGGAAACAAACCCGAGCCTGAAGTTGCACTATGCGACAACTAGATCAACGAGGCAGCATACAATTTTCTTCACCTAAGCCTTCCGTACAGTGACAAAACTGAAATACATTTAATCTGCCATCTTCCCGTTAGACACTTCACCTTTTTACCCAACTTTTATCTTAAACCACATAATCCAAACAGGCAAAATGACTCGTGCGCACACAATCAGAGTTTCATTAACATATTTTATCAGTCTGCCATTAAATATCTCTGGGAATCCATCAAAAACGGCTCAATCTTATCTCTGTTATAGGTTACAGAGATTTACTGTTTTTATTAGTATATGTTTTTGTTACTAAGGGATATTTTGTTAATAATGTTTTCATTTAAGTTGGATAAAAAAAATTGTAGCCTCCAGAATCGTAGGCGTCGTCATGTACTCATTTATTTTGAATCGGTTATTTATTTATTTAAAACTTCATGTTCAGGCATCAATGGTCCATAGATAAATACCTTAAAGACTAGCATAATATGTATATGTTTATAGGTTATAGAAAGACATTTATTCTAGTTAAGGTTTTTTGGTTTGGCTGAACTTTATCTTCTTCCTGCCCTGTTTCACAAATTACTTGGTGTAGTCGCAATACTAACATCCACTCTCTTCTTATATCCTACCACTACTACACTACTAGGCACTACCTCTAACCTTCTAAATTTCATGGGTTCCGTTATACCTAACGTTGATTTGGGAGTGCAAGTCGACGCCATATACTGTGATTTTAAAAAAGCTTTTGATATGGTCGATCACGATATCTTATTGACTAAACTGGCGGCAATCGGATGCACTCCTAAACTCCTTGGTTTCTTCGCGGATCACATGAAAGATAGAAGACAGTATGTCGAGTATGCGGGTTATAAATCGGAGCCCTACTATACGAGATCAGGCGTAAGTCAGGGCAGCAATTTGGGACCTCTTCAATTCATTTTGATGATCAATGATCTGCCGGACGTCGTCAGGGGTACCATCTGTCTGTTGTACGCTGATGATCTTAAGATCTTACGAGCAGTAAGGGAAGAACAAGATTGTGAGCGCTTTCAAGAAGACGTGGATAGGGTAGCTGAATGGAGCAAGAGAAACAAATTGTTTTTCAACAAGTCTAAATGCTCGGTTATCAGTTTTGGTCGTATGAAAGCCCCAGTAACCTACAAGTACAAGCTGGACGATACACCGCTTCAAAGAACCGATTCTGTGCGAGATTTAGGAGTGAATATTAACGCTGAGCTGACATTTCGTAATCACATTTTAAATGTTTGCAAAAAAGCTTATAGGAGTCTAGGTTTTGTACTTCGTCGAGCAGGAGAATTTACAAATGTGTCTGTACTATCTGCTTTATATAACATATTGGTAGGAAGTCAGCTAGAGAGTAACGCAATCATCTGGGCTCCACATGAAACTAAGTATAGTCTCATGCTGGAACGTATTCAAAATAAATATACTAGGTTTCTGTACCTGAAACTTTATGGTGTATATCCTTTTTATCCTTTAATGTATCCGACCTTGTTTGTTATAGGCATGGTTGGATACAATAAATTGGAAACTAGGAGGGACATGGCTCTTGCCACGTACATATTTAAATTATGGCGCGGTAAGATATCAAATTCAGGGGTTCTAAAGGAACTTAAACTGTGCGTGCCCGACAAATACGTGTCGCGAAGGCGACGGCCGAGTCTGTTTGTAATACCGGCTGCTAGGACGAACTTGTTGGGGAAAGCTCCATTAACACGTACATTACGTGTACTCAACGAGGTAGCGGACAGAATCGATATTTTTACTTGCTCTCTGAATGAGTTCGCAAAAATCACAATGATGATAGTTTGCCAATGAAAATATTATAATTTTTGTACCACACTATTGAATTAGGGAAACCTGTAATGATAGTGATGATGTTGTTGAATAAATAAATAAATAAATAAATCCTCTTTCAAGCAATTAATCCATCGTTTCCTCGTTCTACCTCTGCACCTCCATCCATCCACATTCATCTACAGTACATGCATAATATATAATATACTAACTAAAATTATAAAGCAGAATAGTTTGATTGCTTGAACGCGGATTCAAAGATTTTTGGGCACATTGAACTCGCTTATCAAAGCACTTATAGTCAACTTTTATCCGGGTGCGAAGAGTTATTACTTACTTCCATAAAAAAAAATCAAACCCACCACATGAGAAGTATAACAGGAAATGTGCACACCACGAAATAGTAATTTGTAACTCGTAAAATAATTATAGCTTGCTGTCGACAGTCGGTTTATGGCGTCCGTCTAAATATGACGCTTTATGGCTTTCCAATGATATTTTAGGGTCCAAGTATTATATGGTGGAAAATTATTTGAAGACGTATTTCAACGTCTTGGGTAAGTCTGGAGTTTTACTCGACTGCGACAAAAGTAGGGTTATCTGTACGCTTAACCATGTAATACTGGCTATTCTCTACGATTCCACATGTGTCCTGATGGAACTACTTACAGCATCCTGATACAAAATAGCCTTGAAATAGTCAGAAACCAGAAAGTATGACAACGAGCTTTTCCAGAGGTATCGCGTTGCCCGGGTAGTTCGGTTGAAGAGGTCAGATAGGCAGTCGATCCATGTAGGTAAAGCACTGGTCCTTTCGGTTTATTCTTTAAGATTGGAAATCCACCCCAATATATGTGGGAAAAGGCTAGGCAGATGATGATTTCATAATGGCATAATGTATCAAATAGTAGGCTTATGTGTATAACGATTACTGGACCATTTTCAGTTGTCAAATCACCGATTTGACCAATAGGCGGCAACTCGGCAGGTACCGATACTTGGTTATTATCATCCTCCGAGCCTCTTTCCCAAATATGTTGGGGTCGGCTTCCAGTCTAACCGGATGTAGCTGAGTACCAGTGCTTAACAAGAAGCGACTGCCCTATCTGATCCCTTCAACCCAGTTACCCGGGCAACCCAATACTCCTTGGTTAGACGGGTGTCAGACTTACTGGCTTCTGACTACCCGTACTTGGTTATCGTACTCACTCTTAAACTTCCACAAATAAGTAACATTGTAGTAATACTGAACTTAACTTAAAATAACTTAGGTAGGTAAAGTCCACTCTCATTACAAGACTTAGTTCCGGAAATATAATAAAACTACAGTTTGTTTGTATATTAAGTCAGGAAGATGTTCGCGCTTCATCGGTTTTACGAGGGAGACAGAAATACGAGTCGACACTTGCATTCGGGATGGCTTTTCATACGTTTGTAATTATACTTGTTACCCGCCCTGGCTTGACCTTCTTTCCTCCTTGTGATTAATACTCTATGAAAATCGGCTAAGTAATTTTTGCGGTCACTGCGAACCGATTTATTTGAACTGGCAGCCTGTTTTATAATATGGGTACTAGCTGTTTGTTGATACTCGTGCAAACGTGAACGTGAACGTGATTTTAATCACCGACAGAAAAAGATTGAAGATTGTTTACAATGGCAAAAATCTAAAGGTAATGTCATCCAAAAAGTGAAAAATTGCTTCAACATTGTTTTAGAAGTCGATTGCAAATTAAGCAGCTGCAGCCTAAAGACTCACTAGACTGTACAATCCTCTATTTTGCAGTGCTTTTTTTGTACCTAAATGTTTTTTTTTTCAATTTATGCCTGAGACATATGTATAATTTTCTACTTTTCATCTCTTTTATTTTGTAGATGACTTTTCAATTTATAACCTAAACCACAATAGGACCTTCCATGCCCTACAATTCAATTTAACGAATACACCTCTATTTCTAAAACTGCACACCATATCTCCGTAATGACTACCCATTGGATATAACTGTGCCTGATCATGCGAAGGCTATCGGCAGGTCAGTAATAGCACTTCAATAGCCACCGCTATCATACTGATAAGATATCGCTAACTGAATTAAATTGTCGGTGAACGCTCAATCTTTTAATTAATTTTAAATGGGTAGTGTTGGATTGGGTATTAGGTATGGTTCTATGGTCATTGTAATGTCATATATCAGGAAGTTTTTGATTCTATAGGCTCTCACCTTTCTTCTCTTTTATACTTTTGACGTATAATTTTGTCTGCACACCATCACAAATGCTGGTCACTAAAATCTAAAATTCAGCATCGCTGATTGTTTTAAAAATCTAAGTCGTAATCCGTCAAGCGGATTTGAGTAGTCTAAAACCACACGATAAATGAAAATCATTAAATCATCAAAAAAATACATGTGTGAGTGTATTTTTTTCTGGCCAATTGGTCCAAAATAAATATTTCCTCATGAAAGAATTTTGTAACAGAGTAAGAATTTTCCACTTCCATTCCTCTCTGTCAGCCGTTTTGGGGGCTGTCTTTTGTAGATTTGAGGTTCAAAAAGTGCAGACTTTTGATTTCGTCACACTAACATCCACTATTCCACTGTATTCGTATTCCTGTCTTCTTTCATCCAATAATTCCTACAGTTCTTCTTTAAGTATTACAGTATCTAACACTAGAAATTACTTTAGTAACAAAAGGTGCAGCTTTCAGGAAATATCGGATCTGAAAGTCATGCAAGCATTGTTATGTTTCCGCTGCACGCAACTGAAATCAATACCTAAAGATAGATAAGTCATATAAAATGATTGTAATAAATAAAGTGCAATTTAAATAAATAATTGGATTAAGGAAATTATTTGTTTGTCTCTATAAATTTGTTTTATTAGACCCTTTAAAAATTACTGCCGAATTTGAATTAGGGTGTCACAGTAATTTCTTCAGATCACGTCAAGTATTTTACTTACCTATTAGGATCATAAAGTCAAATTATTATGCACTTAGTAAAACGCACTAATTTCCGAGTTCCTCTTCCACCTGAACTTCCATGAAAGGAATAACTCCCGTGGTTTTTCCTGATTCTAATTTCTTAAGAGGTAGGCAGGTAAACAAACTAAAAAATTACAGAGATTTTTATATGTGGTTTTTGATTGTGAATTTTTATTGGCCAATGTTAATGTAGTTAAAAGATAATTATGGTGTTAACTTATGGAGGTTCTTTAAGTACATGGGATAGAAAAACCTCATCAAAAGTTGCTCTAAAGTTTCTACATAAACCTAAGTGCATCAGACAATGTAATAAATATTGTTACTTATTCCGAATTTCCCCAGGACGTCCAGCCTGAACCATGGATGACAGGACCGTGGACCTGATCTTCGGCGGCTCGCTGAAGTCGCTGCCGCCCGTCAGCTCCAAGATTGTGAGGATCTTCACCAGCTCCACTTTCACAGGTAAGATGACCCCATAGATATAGTTAAGAAGGCTTATTCAGGGGGTCATTCAAGGGGGGGTAACTGGTCGTCGAAACCAAGTGGCTGCGTTTTGACCACCAGACTGGAAGCCGATCCCAACATAGTTAAGAAAAAGGCTCGTAGGATGAGGATGAGGTCATTTTTGGATTTTAGGCAGCCAGATAAATTCAGACGTGAAGTGGCATAATATAGTTTCGCAAAGGGAGTGTCTCCTTCTCCTTGATTGCTAGTTTAAAATCAGAAACCACTGAAATTTAGTACATTCTAATATTTTAAAACAAAGCTTGACAATTACAACTCGAAAGACATAATTTCAACCCATGTATGTTTTTATGAAACGCGAAATACAGTCTTAAGCGTCAATATTAGGGGAGATGTTCCCAAAACGGGTAAGCTAAGGGAAGATGGTAAATAAAATAACCAAGAACATTACATGCGACTTGTATTTGTACTCATAGGGTTGTTTATATAATAAACTTTGGAAAACATAAGATAGTCTTAGTAATCTTCTTAAAAAATCAGAAAAAAAATCAAAAAAATAAACCCCTTCGAAATACCCGCTTTGCCCTCGGGGGGGTCCTAAAACGGGTAGCGCCTTTGGGCAAAGCAGGTAATGAATGAATATATGTGATAAATGAATTAGAAAACGTATCTTAGCCTCCTGTTATCCAGGAAATCTTTATCGTTAATTAGTCTCCTTAATTATGTTAAACAGTTTTCTTATTTTGATCAGTCTAGATCACTTTTTTACTTTATTAAATGTTACATTTGAAATTGTAATCCTGCCAGCAGATAATTTTGTGAAAAATCAGAGAAAACATATTTTAATTTCTTTTTCATACTGTTCCTGTACTTCTTCAGCTCTCTGTGGCTTTCTTTGTCTTCGATTAGCTTTCTGTGGGATCAATTGAGGAAGTGGCCCCTTATTTCAAATCGGGTAGTCACCCGTTATGCCCCTACCCGTTTTGCCCAAAAGCACGTTTTAAATTTCAACTACCTTAACCTTAAAATAGTAAACAAGGAGACCACTAAATATTCACAATTAATAAGCATATAACATGCAAAATGATAATACAAAACTGCGAAAACCGTATCTTGCACCATATTTGAGTAGTCAGCACCAGCATAATCCGATTTTTTTTAGTAAACTCTGCAAAAAACTTTTTTTACATCTAATCTCGAAAACGCTCGTTTTAGGCGCGCGAGCCAACTGACCGTGATCGGCGGGGTGGTAGTGCACCGCTCTACACTCACAGGTTCACACTAAGACCTATAATATACGAATGGCAAAGCCTACCCGTTTTAGGAGGGGTACCCGTTTTAGGAACATCTCCCCTATTATTCATTGAACCTGGTTCGAACCCATATTTTCATTGTTTCAACCAAAAATACGAAAATAAAGACAGCAGACTCGAACTGCGTCATTGAAGCGCCCCTATAGTGCAGGTTTCAAATGGTATTTACCCACGTAGAGGGCAAACTTCGCACAAAATGTGCACTATTTTTAGCTTTCCAAGCAATAATGGTTTTAGAAGCTAGTGATTCCATACCATCTACATTTTACGTAACACCTAAACAAAATATAGATGTTAAGTATAAGATTGGTGAAATGGATATTGCAAAAGTTTTGAAAAAAGTAGTCGGATGTATTTGAGAAGCTACTCTTTTTTGAAGTCGGTAAAATAATGAATAAAGTGGATAATTTTGTCTTCTATTGGGCCACCCAGACAGAGGTCTAGATAATTGAACAGAGAGTTCAATTTTAAAATACACTCAATACATTTACAACACAACTACTACTACAGAAACAACTACATTCAAACATTTTTCATCTATGAAATCATAATATGCTTCGCGCCAAATAACCCAAAAATACTACTATGCATACCTGATTCGACAAACGTTTATCTTCGCAATCTGTACACGTCCTTTCTAAGGAAAATATCAATATTATTAATATTTTACTTAATAAAAGCTTACAGACAGCTAGAAATACCACAAATCCACTAGAACTTATTGATCCAAGCAGCTTAATATCTTCAAATCGTGATCAAATGCAATTTTGTATTCATTTCCCCTACAAGTGGGGATGGGTGGGGTTGGGTGGGGCGAGTGGGGCGAGAGGGGGTTCAAATGAACAACTTTTAATTAACGCCATATTTATCAGATAGTAGGCGGTGATCGGTTTTGGAAAATTTAATTTTACTTGACCTACTTTTGGTGTGGTTTTAAAAAGTTTTGTTTTAAGAATTCGATATCTTAAGCTAGAAAGATGATATACTTTTTTCTACAATGCATCTTATGCATCTTCTTTAGTCGATTGGTAAGAAGAGTAATTTAAACAACAAAGCTTAACATTTATTTTTCTGTGTGACGAAAACAGCTTTTTGTGCATACCTTCACACATGTAAGCTATTTATTTGCTTGTGTTATGGGTGCTAACCAGACTGATAAAACATATCATCACACCCAGACCACATCCAACAAGCATACGTGGTCGTCTCCCTCATCCAGGAATCTCTGAATCTTCTGAACCGATTTCAAAACTTAAACTAGTTATTTCCACTAAACCAGTGCACGATAGACAATACAAAATGCACTGCATTATTCTAGCGTGCCTTGTCAGCGACACTCGAGAGGTAGTGCGAATATTTCAAACTCGCACGATTCACTCGCTCTGTGATATTTAGACGAAGATTTTAGGCTCTGTTGAAACATGGATTGGATAAATCGCTTTTGGAGTGTTTGACGGCTTTTTCAGAAAATAGACAGCTTTGGCTTCATATAAAAGGGGTAAAAGTACATAGTTGATATTTAAAATAACATTTACTGCCTGGAAGCCCCTTTTAAATACTTAATTTATTATGTATTTTTGCTAGTAGGTATAATTTTTGAACTACAACTTACTGACTGACGTACAGAGCTACGGACAGCGGCGTTTTAAAGCAGACTCCCACTTTACCCAATGGGTACGGAATCCTATAAAGTAGCCAAGACTTTTTGCTACTAAAAACCCATGTATCTTTACATATCAAAGTTAAATCATCCATTAGATTTCCAAGATATCCCTCTTCCATCTAATCCTAGCCACGAAATTCTTCAAACCACTCCATCCTTACTCACTATTCTTAGAACGATTAAATATGAATTCCGGTACAGTAACACTATAACGTTCGCGTGAAACCAAGGAAAACAAAATAACTAGCGGAGGTGTCATAACGTAAAATCTCCTAAGAAAGTAGCGCGCCAAAATGCGGTGGGACGAGGAACGTTACTGTCTTCGCCCTTATACGCCCTCTTTGGACCCGATAATTTTTTTGTTACATCTAAAATCGTTGACAGAAGTCTCAAAGAACCCGAACGCCTCGTTAGTTCACTCGTAACTGATCGTTTTAGTCATGCCCATCGTACTGTGTTACTTAGAAGAAGGCGCCTGATCTACCTGCATTGTGGTATAT
This sequence comes from Helicoverpa armigera, assembly GCF_030705265.1. Classification (NCBI taxonomy): domain Eukaryota; kingdom Metazoa; phylum Arthropoda; class Insecta; order Lepidoptera; family Noctuidae; genus Helicoverpa; species Helicoverpa armigera. The sequence continues at coordinate 1,204,539 of NC_087145.1, read as the reverse complement.
CCGCTCAACTTTCCTTACTCCGTACGTGTAACCGACCCAATTTCATGCAATGGTGACAAGAAATGCAGTCACCATAGTACTGCAGAACTGGTGAATTCATTTACTTTACGCGGCTATGGCTATGAGGGGTTACGAGCCCCAGTAAGTAGATGCATGGGTCCGTTTATCAAGAGGTTAAGCACCGATTGTCGTGTTCAATAGGTGGATGGGATCACAACGAGTGCCTCAGTGTATTCGGAAGGCAAGATTTGAACATTTTTGGCACTCCTCACGGGTAGTCAGAAGCCAGAAAGTCGGACAAACTGGTCTTACTAAGGGACATTGGTTTGCGCGGCAACTGGTTAGAACAGATCAGAACAGAATCAAAACTATACCCTCTCATTAAACTCAAATTCTACTTATAAATCTAGGAATCCTCATAAACATTATTCAAATGAGTTCCACCTCTGTACTAAACGGTAAGTATACTACAAAACCACATTAACTGCATAACACCGGAATTTAACTCGAAGCGATTGAGATAGCGATTTCTCTGAAATATTTTATCATACTTCAATAATTATGTGAATTTATTTCCAAGAACATTGCTACTTAAAATATCATTAGCGTGTCATTCTCTCAAATTCAGGGCAAAGGCCTCTTTTCGAGTACATTAGTTAGACAAGGAAAATGCTTGCTGCTTTAAAATATTTTCCATGGTACTCGATACCTATACCTACATTATAAAGATATTTCACATTTGGGTTAGTTAAAAATTGACATGTTACAGCCTTTTTTTATCGTCCCACAGCTGGGCACAGGCCTCCTCTCACACAGAAAGGGTTGAGCGTTAATCACCACGCTTGCTCAATGCGGGTTGGTGATTTCAGACTATAAGATGTTTTCCTTCACCTTTTTATCAGCCATTGGTGTCCAAGATATACTTAGAAAATACATACAAACTTAGAAAAGTTGCATTGGTACTTGCCTGAACTGGAATCGAACACACACCCTCATACTCGAGAGGTTGGTTCTTTACTTACTGGTTTCATTGACATACCTCTATAATTTCATGATTGAATAGCTAAACCGATGGACAATAGTGTTGTATTTATGTGATAATGACAACATGAAACTATGGAGAAACGCATGACTAAGTTACAGTCGCACAGTTCGGTCGGACATTGTATAGGTCTATCTTTTAATATCGATGGAACAGATTGATGAAACTAGTTCAAGGTCAGAACAGCATTCTTCCGTTTATCTAGCTGCCATTTTTTCATCTCTGGCAATTTTACTAATAGTTAGTGGCTCCATTTAAATCATAGGTTTTCTTAGCATTCATTGAGACTGCTACCAACATAATTGGGAAAAGCTAGATAGGCAGATGATGATGACATTACATTAAATCTGAATCATTTTTACTTCCAGATACAACGATGGAGAGAAATACACTCATGGCGAAATGTTACCCGCGCATCAAAGACTACTGCCGAGAGAAACATGGCTTAGAGTTTCAGGTAAGAGACAAAACCTGTACTAAATTATTAAGAACTTTTGAGTATTTTTAACATTAGTCATTTTTGTTTGACTGTTGAAAGTTTTTTTTTTTATGATAATAATTGATATGGATTTAACTGTACTGACTTTTACTGACTTTTAGCAGCATATGGATATCATTCCAACCAACTACTACAGTGCCATCCTTACTTAATTTTACAAATACGAAAGCGAGTTTTTCTCTTTGTCTGTAGCGTTTTCACGACAAAACTTCTAGCCGGATTTACTTTTTATTCAGATGTATGAAGTAGTTCACTCAAGACGTGAGTGCAACCGTGGATAATAGCTATTTAATGATCAATTATTGGAACTAAAGACCCTTGGTAGAATTGCAGTCATCTATCAAATAATTGATTGTAGTTAACTAACACTTTAATTACCCAAGTAGATAAATTATTAACCGCTCCTAAAAAATATAATTATTTATTTTTAACTTCCTCAATTCGAAGACAACATTCAAATGGCTTTCTAAGAATATTTTTTGAGTGTCAAATCAAAACCAATATTTTCATGGAATTACATAAGTTTCTTTCAGAGGAAACCAAACTTATTATTGGATATGCTGTGGTTTTCCACGAATAACGGTTCAGAAGCTTATTTTCTTTAGATTTTGTATTAAAATTAATGTCTTCCGATGAACAAATAAAAAGTAAACGTTTGGAGATTTGGACTAATACTTCAATACGGTTAAAAAATAAGTGGGTTTTAGTTGTGTATGAATGTATTATTATGACAGTGTTTTTTTTACACTTACACTCTGCCTCGCTTTGAATGTCTCGCAATCTTTGTAATTCTGCCTATCCTACCTTTATGCCAAAACTACTGAACCAATTTTAATTTAAGGTAAGCAGGTACATTAATAGTAAAATACGGAAATAATAGAAATATAAGAATAAATGGAGCCTAAAAAAGGGCAAAGTCTATTTTTTATTGGGCTGCGGTTTTTCAATCGGGTAGAACCGTGGTATAAAAATATTTTAAATCGTGCGCATTGGTATTCAGACACAAAGACATCATCCTCCGAGCCTTTTTCCCAATCATGTTGGGGTCGGCTTCCAGTCTAACCGGATTCAGCTGAGTACCAGTGCTTTACAAGAAGCGACTGCCTATCTGACCTCCTCAACCCAGTTACCCGGGCAACCCGATACCCCTTGGTTAGACTGGTGTCAGACTTACTGGCTTCTGACTACCCGTAACGACTGCCAAGGATGTTCAATGACAGCCGGGACCTACAGTTTAACGTGCCATCCGAAACACAGCCAATGGTGTCTAAGTTATACTTAGAAAGTACATACAAACTTAGAAAAGTTGCATTGGTACTTGCCTGACCTGGGATCGAACCCGCGCCCTCATACTTGAGAGGTTGGTCCTTTACCCACTAGGCCACCACGACTCTTCAGACACAAAGACATACAAATCTTAATTAAAGGTAAATTAAAAAGAACGGAAAGATACATAAAATAAGCCATACCAAGTAATAACATAAAATATATTTCCAATAGAAAATGTGTTATGAAAAAAATACGGAAAGGTACCCCTTACCTTTTCAATTTGTATAAGAAGTCTTGACCCGACATCCGATACCTTTGCCCTTAGATCCCATATTTACATAAAAACCTGATGTTATCTATCCTTACGAATATTACAGATATATTTTGTACAATTTTGTGCTGTAAAAGCGTCAGTAATCTATACTAATATCATAAAGCATAAGAGTTTGTTTTCTGAGTTACGCTGAGAAAAAACACAAAAGGTTCCACAAACAGACAAAAAGTAGGCTATATCCTCTATCAGGCTCTTGTCTAGATTATCTCTGTATATTTTTAATACTCATAGTAGCGCTCGTGGTGGCTAAGTCAACGCTTAGCGCGGTCGGTCTGTGGGTGAGTGACCATCTTGTTATGACGAGTTCTTCCATGTTTCGGAAGGCACGATGAATTGGTGGGTCTCGGCTATCATTTGAACATCTTCGGTAGTCGTTACGGGTAGTCAGAAGCCAGAAAGTCTGTCAACCCGTGGAACCAAGGGATACTGGTTTACCCGGGTCACTGTGTTTTGGAGCTTAGATAGGCAGTCGCTTCATGAAAAAAACTGGTATTCAGGTGCATCCAGTTCGACTAGAAGCTGACCTCATCATAGTTGGGAAAAGGCTAGGCAGGTGATGATGATGATGTCGTCCTTTTTCAAGGTCTATACTATCTATGTAAACTTAAACGTGTAAAATTTCTTTAATACTTATAGATACCTATGCCTAGAGGTAGAAACCTAGTGTGCGATATTAAGTCAATGCTACGAGATTCACGAGCTTCTACTACAATCCTTTGGGAAATCAGATCCCGAACTATATTATTATTGTCATACAAACTGAATTCTGCTGTTTGCTATACTTATTGATCATCTTATATTTCATGCATGTCTTGGCACATTCGTAAATTATATAGGTAAGTTAATTTAGTCTACGTCTGGTATGTCTGCTAGTGATAAACTTATAACCTACTGGTCACGTTTTCATGTGTGCTTTTTCATGCAGAGGGTTTTATGTGAAAGGTCTATTCTTATAGTAGGTTTGTGAATACTTATTTGATACATATAAAGTAATTATTAGGCTTTTCAACTTCTAAATTGTATGTCTCAAGGCCAACTGTTTTTGACTCCAACTATCATCGTGGTATTTTTCTTATATGTACTCGAATAATCAAGTAACTTATACATATTTGAAATCGTTAATTTACTCAGAACAATAGAAAATATTTTTTGGCTACGGTTCTTTGAGCAAGCCACTGTTAAATAAACCGGCCAAGTGCGAGTCGGACTCGCGCACCGAGGGTTCCGTACAAATGAATAGCGATATATTACAAATTAATAGATTTGATTGTAGATATATGTACAAATTAATAGCCTGTATAGATAAAAAGCGAGTCTCGCGCCAACCGCAACTTTCCACATAGATAGGTTTTGACTGCCATTGTGGGATCGATAGCAAAGATCAGATATAGTTATGGAAACTCCTTTACAATTTATAACGTAACCCTGTGTCGGAGCTTATTTTATTTTAGGTGATGAGAATTCACTACTAATGGGATCTTTTATTTTTGAGGGATTAATCACCTAACGAGCCCCAGTTTCAGGTTTTTTTCGAAACTGCCTGACGACTTGTAACTGTCGAATTGTAACAACGACTGCTAGAGAGTAGGATTCAGGGCTGCTGGCTTTATGTTTCTAGAGCCTTGACAAAAGTGTAATTCTGTCCCTTTCTTTGTTTTATAAAGTCGGCTTTATTTTATTTTGTAGCATTTTACAAACAAATCCAACTTCAAACATATAAAAAAGCAACAAGAAAACAAAAGCAAGAAAGAAATTAAAAAGATGTTAGGTGCATCGGTCTAGAAGTCGGTGTCTAGAGAATGTATCTGTATTTATTTTACCACCGAGATCTAGACCGATGCATATAAACAGTTTTCTTGTTGTTTTTAGAAGTTGTTTTTTTTTTTGTAAAAAGTTTTTATTTTTAACTTTTGTGAAAAGTTCTCGTCAATACGAATAATATAAACCCAAACACGACGTTACTAAATCATACCGTTGAGGAGTTCTCTCGACTTTCTCACGTCTCCATCATCAAGAAAGCTCTAAACCTTCACTGTTTGATAGTATCACCAGACATACATCTGAGAATCAAGTTTTAATCCTATGCATGCCTACAATTTCTGATAGTTGCCCTCGATTTCTCAGGATTTCCATCATCAGATCCTGACCTGATGACAATGGAAATAAACGGCGAGTATACTCTTTTACCACAAAGAAATGATTTCGCAAATCCGTCAAACTTGGTCGTTTAAATTCCCCATTGAAATGAGGAAAATATTTGATTTGATTTGATAATATTTTAATATTTTATGTAACTTAAAATTTATCATTTTCGCAATTTTTCCTTTATCTGTACTATATAACGTTGCTTCTTGCCGAATTTCAAGATTCTGAGTTTACGGGAAGTACCTTATAGGTTTTGATTCCCTAGCGTGTGACGGAAATTCGTCTAAGGTGTCGGTATAACTGCTGTATCTTTTGATCGCGTTAACTTAGATGTTTGATTTTTTCACTGCCTAAAGGGACAATAGACCTAGGTATTTGTTATAAATTTCAATTTGATACCTTTATTCGTTCGTGAGAAATAAGGTAGTAAGTTTCATTTTATTAAAATATTTTTTTTTACATTATAAAACTAAAAAAATGAGATTTTCGTAATTTTTCCTATATTTGCATTATATGACAATGCTTCATGCCAAATTTCAAGACTCTGAGTTTACGGGAAGTATCCTGTAGGTTTTGATTCCTTTGCGAGTGTCGAAAATTTGTTGAAAATATCGACATAATCGGCTGTATCTTTTGATTGGCTTGGCTTAGAAGTTTGATATTTTCACAGCTTAAAGGGACAATAGACCTGAGTACTTCATGTGAATTTCAGCTTGATACGTCCATGCGTTCTTGAGATAAAGGGTCTTGACAGACAGACAGACAGACAGACAGACAGACAGACAGACAGACAGACAGACAGACAGACAGACAGACAGACAGACAGACAGACGGACAACAAAGTGATCCTATAAGGGTTCCGTTTTTTCCTTTTGAGGTACGGAACCCTAAAAAGGAACAGCAAAAACGATTCATAAAACAGGTATTGGATAACCCAATTCGATATTAGATTCTCACTTTCCAAAATGTAATCAAACTTTTACCTGAAGCTGTAATTAACAAATATATTAATTGACAACCCATAAATCATCGTGGTACTCGATAAAATATTCATAATTGGTTTATATCGATTATAAAATCGGCACCGAGTGCTATCGATTTGGGAAATAATCGAGTCGGTTGCTGTCGTCGTCCTCATACATAATTCATAGTTTCCATGTATATTTAATGGGTTTCCAGGGTTTTCTCGTCTGTAGTGTGAAAAGCTTGTGGTGGGTATGTCAAAATTGGTTACATGGTCCTGCTTTTAAAGATACCTTGTTGGCAAACAATTTTTGTACACTGAAAAATAACATCTAATATTCTTCCACCAGTAGTTTTTCTCCTGTCCTGTGGGAAGTTATTTTTGCTAGATAAAATATACCCAACCTAGACAAATGGACTATCGAGCACTGAAAATAGTTTCCAAATCGGTCCAGCAGGTCCTGAGCTTAGGGGGCGTTCAAACAAACAAACTCTCCAGCTTTTTAAGCAATATTAATAAGTATAGATGTTATCACTAAACACGATGTCATGTGATGACTATTACTATTTATATCAATGTAACAAAAAACGTTTATCCGGCAACGGAAAAAAATCCTGAAAATGCGGGTAAAACCACATTAAATACTAGTGAACTCATAAAACAAGTTTCAAACCAATTGCTCTACAATGAAATACTTTGACACTTTTTATGATTTGCTTTAAAAAAATAACAGTTCTTTTGAAAAGTTTTTCCAATACTGAAAACGTTAAAAAGTTTGCTGAAGACATTTGGTAGAAAGCCGCTTGGCAAAGTAACGTTATATTGATCGGCTACAACGTAGATGCTATTTTGTTCAAGGTCAAACTACATTCTGCCCTGTAATTATTTTGTATTGTTCAGTTTTTAACGTTTGTAGGGTAAGCGAAGTGTGTATCTATGGGCTAAATTAAATGGTTTGGGCAAGGTCATTTCCAAACTTTTTTGACACATCAATGTCGGTGAATTTTTTTGTGGGTTAAAAATTATTGGTCGGTAATTTGGGTCAAATAGCTTTCGAACTATTCTGCACATACGGGTAAAAAGTACCTCAATGTTACAAAATAGTCTATCCTAATTTGTTTTCAATAACATGTAATTTTACAAGGGTTGGATTTTTTTGGCTATGATATTTTATTGTATTTTTTTTTGTGCTAAATGTAGTTTCTACTATTTCACACTGTACCTACACTGTACTATTTCAGACCTATCCTAAAAATAAATGCACATTTCCTAATTAATCTGTAATAGGCTTTAATGTAATTACGCAGAAATACAGGCTAAAACAGTCACTAATTAACATCGCCCAGAAATGTGTTTAGTTTATTTCGACTAGGACATTGAACTTCGTTATTTTTGGAAAACATTGCAATTTTATACTTTTAAGCAGAAGCAGAAGTCACAAAAATCTCTTATTACTAGGTACTCATATTATAAAGCGTCTGCTACTGAGTAGCATTCGGGGACGACGGCTTTACGAGCCCTCCCAGTTTTGTAAATTAAGATGATGATTTAAAGCTCCTTGGGCTGCGGGATTCGTTCGAAAGAGTTACCATAGCCCTGGTACATAAAAAACTTAAGAAGGAACATGATGGGTTTCAGTCAGTAAGAGTCTGACACTCCCTCACGCTACACCCACAACAGGAGAGATCATTTGAAACTCACCATGTTCCTTTTTAAGCCCTTTGGGCGGCGGTAACTCTTTCGAACAATCCCACAGCAGTTAAGATGCACTGAAAACTACTTTTCGTTAACTAACAGTTACGGTCATTGCGCCTAGAAACAGGCCAGTTAATCACACAGTTAGTGCACGTGTACCTTCCGCTAACAGAAATAGCCACGAATAGCCCCGAGGGTAGCTAGCGTGGTTTTTGTAAATGTTTACAATTCCTACGGCTGGTGTTTGTGACCGCTATTTTAAGATTGTTGAACTAAACGCCATAGATTATGTTTGGTTGTGAGAGAGGAATTTCTGTTGAAGTAAGCTATTTTGCCTACGTCCTGAGGATCACGCCTGCATTCCGATAATAAGCCTGACTATCACAATTAATAGAGCTGTTTATAAGTCTGTAAAAGAATATCCATAAAGTCCCAAACTTTACCTTTGGTAAATATACCTAGATGGAGAAAACTTGATTATCTACTCCAAAGATAATCGTTTTCATTAAGATTAACGATGTCTATTTTTATTTATAACTTGTACATCATTTCAATACATAAAACCTAGTTACTGTAAGTTCAGAACAAAGACTAATAAGAACAGACGGTGCTTAAAATATCATTTAATTATGCTATACACTTGTTGGGGAGGTCAGATATATTTTCCCAACATAGTTGGGAAAAAGGTTCGGATGGAGGATGATGATGCTATGTACTTGTTTAACAAAAATATTAACGTCATACATGAATGTCAAAAAAATTCTTACAGAATTGGGAACCTCTTCCATTTTTGGGAAGCTGGTTAAATATCCATCTTTATCTGGCAGATACCATTAACACTATTTCTAACCCTCAGGTAGTGGACATGCGTTGGGGCGTCCGAGACGAGGCGACGGATGATCACATGACCACAGAGCTGTGTATGCGAGAGATTAAGAATTGCCAGCGACTGTCTATGGGACCTAACTTCGTCGTGTTCCTTGGACAGAAATATGGTTACAGGTATAGTATATGCTACATGTTATTGCTACCAAGGATAAGTAAGATATTCAAGGCAAAAGCTTCGTGTCTAATGAGAAAGTCGCAAAAGACTTGGGATGCTTTTGACACCGTGTAGACACCGTATGTATTTTTTGATTACATGAAATAAGTAGTGAAATGAAAAGGACACTTGCGGGTGTCAATTTTGTATCGAAATCTGCACAATAAGAATGGAATAGAGTAGATTTGTTCATTTTTAAACATGTGTAGATAAGATATATAGGCTTAGACAAACCTGGACTTAAAAATCTGACATTGCTAAAACGTACAATAAAGCAAGCATGGTGTTTAACACACATTCCTTCAATATACGAGAAGAGGCCAGTGCCTTGCAATGTGACATTAAAAGCTCAATAAAAAGGCCAATTATGAGCTCTGTGCACTTTCGTAACCTCAATAATAAATTAACTTCCTGTAAGGTTTCCCTTGGACATTTTTCATTTAATTGTTTTCCCCAAAACAGCTAGGAAATTCATAAGTTTGCGCAAAATGTCGCCATTGTTACGGTTTTTAATTGGATTACTTATTTTGTTATCCTTCTTTTGTATACTTCTGCTATTGTTTTCTGTTGCCTTATGTCCATTCTTTGAAATTAACTTTTTATTTATTAAAAAGTGTTAATCCTTTTCTCAAGATTTCACTAGACCACTGAAAAAACGAAATGTTCAGGGAATGGAACCCACAACACTTACTTATGCAGTTCAATATCCAGCTGCTTTATTTCTAGTTTCTACAACAGTATTGTAATATATTTTTTCCTATCATTGTAATATGTAATACTAGGGCAGTTTCTGACGAGCCTGACTCGTACATGAAGCTCATTTATGAAAGTCCACGTAAATATTTCATTGGCCTTTTTCCAAAAAAATGCCTGTCAAAATTGTTCCAATCCCATTGCAACCTTTATTTTCTTTCCTTGATTTACACATATCTCCTACATACCTACAAGCCAGAAGCAATCTTAGAACTAAATCTAATCAGAAATGGTCGTCATCCTTCCAGGCCAATTCCAACATACGTCCTCTCATCAGAACTACAAATGCTGAAGGATGAGCTGGTGGCCGGAGGAGTGGACGTCATACTGCTGGACACCTGGTACAAGAAGGACTCGAACGCGGTACCTCCCGTGTCGGTGCTGCAGCCTATATCGTCTATATTGATCAATTTTAACAATAAGGTAAGTTGTCTTGTATTTATTATGATAATACTTGTATCAGTATACTGCTGTTTAACAAAAAAGCAGATTTCAATAATCCTGCTTAATAATAGTCCTACCTAATATAAATGCAAAAGTTCGCATGTTCACAAACATCTAGTTTGTTCCTCTTTCAAACAAAAATTACCAAATGTATTTTGATGAAACTTGGTAGTTGAACCTAAATTAATACATCAGGACAAGAAACTTTTTATACTGGTACGGAAATATCTCGTTCCCGCTAGAAGCGGGTGAAACCACTTGCAAAAGCTACAAGGAAACCTGTAGAGAAAATATCAGCAATCACCATCACAACGCTTCTAATTAACCACTCTATAGTTTCGCAAGACTTTACATACAAACCCTGGAAGATTCAACATACTTTGCAAGTGAAATAAAAGCTTTTACCAACCAAACTTAACACTACTACTATATACTAAATACTTACCTATAGATCAACATTCATAAGTAAGTTTAACTATCCAATTTCAGAGGGTACCAAAACTCCAAGCTGAAGATCAAGCAGTATGGTGGGATACGCTCGGCAAGATGCAGAAGCTGTTCCGCAAGGCTTCGCTGCAGCTGTACAATGCTGGCAAGATCGACAAGGATTGTATGCACAATTATTTTATGTCTGGTAAGTATTTTATCATCATTATCGAGAATTTGATAATGCTAAACGAATGCTGTTTCTTATCGGTGTAAGAAAAGCATTGGTATTTTTAGACTCATTGGGCCAGGAAATGGCAAGAGTTACCAAGAGATTTCTGTACCGACCGATGTATTTCCGAGCCACGCATGACGTGTTTGGTTAATGTTTCAGTAGTCAGACTATGAAATAGAGGTACATATGTACATATAGGTATGGGGTTGTTTCCTAGCTACGGTCGTGGAAAATAATGTTCTGGCAGCAATCACAGCAAATCTACTACAGGTTCTAATCATTGTATTATACTACTAAAATAGGAATAGCGGCAAACGGTTTGTTCATTAATGACCGCGAACTGTACTGGCTAATTGCTGCCACGTGCTTAATACCTCAAAAATCTCTAGGTACATACCAGAATTAACTAACTGAACCTTTTTTAAATTCCAGTAACCGAACGCGAAGTAATAAACGGCGTGCTGAACGTGAAAAACACGAAGAACCACTGCTTGGCCTACGTCAGATACATCAATAACATCAATCTGCAGAACTTGAAGAAAGCCAGCAACTTTGTGGACATCATCAACAGGAGCTTGGATGCAGAGGCCTCGAAGCTGTTAGCTGATCTCCGTGATGTCAGGCTCCCTGATAAGATTGAGACTACTAATATTCAGAAGTATGTTTTGACAACTACGTTCTCTCTCTACGTTTTCATGATTAGAAGGAATGATATCAAATTGAGCCGTTCTTAGTCCTATTAATACGACAGCTTCTGGCTGGTCCTAATACATCCATATACTATAATATGAATGACTTGATATACCTAATTGTAGCACTATTCAGCCATGCTTAATATTATGAAGTAAAAATGGGTTGTGGGTATGTCATAGTTTCCACGATTACGCGGATTGACCAGTCCGACTTTCATTTTCATCTGGGTTCAGGAAGAACTAGTATCAAAATCATAATTCCATTATATATATTTTGGTATGTTTTTCTTTCTTTCTTTCAGATACACTGTGGAGTGGATCGGCCGTGAGGGTTTGGATACGGAGACACACAGCGAGTACCTCGGCCACTTCATTGCTCACTTCTATAAGAATATCGTCAAACTTGTGGACAGGTAACTTAAGCAAATCTGCCTCTATTTTTTAAGTTCTCATTGCAACCGAGATATGTAGATGGAGATATATAAATTTTAGAACCGATGGTTACTAGGGCATAAGTAGAAGGATAAACTTATATATTAGATAATTAACTCCGAATTTCTACTAAAACTGGATTTCCACCAAACGATTAGTAACTAAAAGATGTCCTTAGATTTATCTCCCTAAAAAGGTTGTCAATCCAGTCAAATAGAAAATGTTGAAAATATTCCAACCGCCCCATGTTTTTTAATGCATGAAATTAATTCAGAGTAGATTTTAAGTAATTTGCATGCAAATGATTCGAAGAGAGTTGAAAACTAATCCAGTCATTTGCATTGCATACGTTTCAGTGCAAACTATGTAATTTGCAAATGGCTTCCTCGTTTGGTACTCGTAACTGACTGATATTATAATGTTTCTCACTTAGTTGCAGAAGATTTATTTAACGATCCTCCAGAACTCCTATTTTAAACTTAGATGTTATATTTATCTCTATGTATCACAAAGTCATCCGACATATTATGTTTGATTTAGCAATACATGTTGAACGAATTTTCACATCAATGTTGATGGAGGGGTTTGTGAGGAACTTTAAAGAACATAATTCATACTCTCGCAAAGCTTCACCTTTTTGTGTAACAAGTACATCTATTTGGCTATCTTTGAGGTTAATATCAGGCTTCGTTTAATTAACGAACGATTATTCCTAAATACTTTTTAATCACTCACTCACTCGAACTTGTCTGAGAGATCATTCGTTTCGAAAAGATCGCTTATAGTCAGGCTTATTTAATCAGTGCTTAAGAACAAACTGCAAAAACTATTATATTCATCAGCATATCCATCTTTCTATCAAAATTAACTTATTTAAATTTCAGAGCAATGCGCAAAGAAGACAGCAGTGCTCAAGGCGTGATAGTGACGGAAATACTGCAACATCTGCACGCTTGCAATAACTCTGTGAAGGTGTTCCATGGCAGAGAACCTGATCTGGACTTCATTGAGGACTATATGAAGAATTCCTCTGATAAACCACTTGTTTTGTATGGAGAAGGTAATACTTTATTTTAATTGAACCACAAATGGGAAGTTGATGAGAGCCTAAGTCAGATAGTCTGAAACTAGGTACTCCCTTAGTATATTGATTTAATCACAAGCCGACATCCAAGTTCTTAAATCACATCGAATTGAACATTAGCACAATAAGTAATATTCAAACGAAGACACTGACTAGAAATCACTTTATTTTTCCTATTCTTTTTCTAATTTATTTGGGATAAAATATGTATGTAAGAAGATCTATTGTATTAATTATATTACCTACTACACAAATTCCAATAACCCTTTGTATACTTCAATACAGGTGGTTGTGGAAAAACCAGTCTTCTAGCTAAAAGCGCCGCCATGTCACTGAACACCTGGTTTGCTGAAGTGAAACCTACCAACATCATCAGGTTCCTTGGAACAACTCCTGACTCCAGCGCTCTTACACCCACTCTCATTTCGATTTGCCAACAGGTAAGCCTTCACCCAAAGGGGCCTCAAGCAAAGGGGGCGAGGGGGAGGGAAGTAATTATTATGATTCGAAGTATAGTAAAAACACCCATCAACTTTCTTCTTTCTTTCTTTTGTTATTATACTGGGTGTCCCATAAGTCCTTTGAAATCTAAATTTCGAATAAAATTTAAATGGCGCGCGGGAATGGCATGCGGGGTGCGGGGATAGCATCAACGGTCTTTGGGAATTCATTCACCATGGAAAGTTTTATCGGAGCAGACCGTGGTTTTTGTGTGCTTGAGTTTTATCACAACAATGATTCGGCCACCATTGCGCGGCGTAAATTTAGAGAGTATTGCAATTTGCGCACGTTTAATGACTGTCCCAGTGTTCAAACGGTTAAAAATTGGGTTCAACAGTTCGAGGTGACTGGATCTACAATTTTAATTTGTTGAATAAACAACGATCGGGCCGCCTAAGGACATCACGGACGGAAGACAACATCGACGTAGTGCAAGAGTCAGTTCGTGAAAATCCCACTCAATCCATTCGTAAGCGTTCCAATGCATTAAATACACCCAGATCGACGTTACAGTTCATTTTAAAGAAAGATAAGAAATTACCATCCATAAAAAATTCAGTTAATACAGGAATTAAAAGATACGCCGCGCAATGGTGGCCGAATCATTGTTGTGATAAAACTCCCGCACACAAAAACCACGGTCCGCTCCGGTAAAACTTTCCATGGTGAATGAATTCCCAAAGACCGTTGATGCTATCCCCGCACCCCGCATGCTATTTCCGCGCGCCATTTAAATTTTATTCGAAATTTAGATTTCAAAGGACTTATGGGACAACCAGTATAATTTATCAGATACTTAATGATATCTGCTAGATAAAAGCGGCTTATAATTTTTACTAAATATTGCTATCCGAGATCTGTGAAACCAAGAGTCATAGTCATCTGTCAGATATTATGTCAGTTCCTGATAATATATCAGAAAATTTATAAGTAAAACTATCCATAAGTCCATTAAAATATGTTGAAACACAGCTAACATTAAGTAACATCTCCATTTCAGATATCATACAACTTCGCCCTCCCCTTCGAGGGTATCCCAGATGACCTGGTGCCCCTCACAGCTCACTTCAAGCATCTCCTCACGATGGCTACCCAGCAGCAGCCGCTTCTTCTCTTCTTGGATTCAGTAGACCAGCTCACTGGGATAGGCACGGAGAATAATAAGGTTTCTTGGTTGCCTACCAGATTGCCGGCACATTGTAAGGTAAGGATATTTATGACGGTCTCACCCGCGAGAGAACAACTTCTCGTACATGGATTAAAAGTAGCCCATATGTAATTCGGATGTGTAAACTACATAAATGTCAAGTTTCTTTAAAAAAAATCCAGTAGTTTTTGTGTGAAAGTGGAGTAAACATTTACCTCTAAATATCCCTTACATACAAAGTGAGAAAATTAGATTCATTCATATTACAAACTTACGCGTAATGTAAGAAGAAACTAAAAAAACAAATATCCATGTTTGTAGATATTATCCTTTAATCACACTGAAAATAATAAAATTTTTACTATCCTTATATAGATATCCTTTGTAAGTACTAAAAATAATCTAGACTAATGATAATGATCCTTCGACTAACAGATAATAGTAACATGCGCGTGTGAGGAAGCGAATCCAGAGGTATCGAAGGAGTACGACGTGCTGCGGAGAATGATTGACTCTGAAGAGAACTTTCTGGAAGTGAAGGCTCTTGGAGAGGATCTGGCTATGCAAGTTCTCAAGTAAGTCTTGTAACATAAGGTTTATGATAAGACACAAAATAGGGTAGAGTTTGATAGAAGCATTTGGTAAATATCAAAACAATTATATGTGTAGACCGAGGATAAAAATAAGCCTTTCTAATGAAATAGGCTATCTGACAAATACATTTTTATCATCTAAAAAGCTCTGCTCTTGGTATTAGCGTGTTCACATAAAAAAACTTTAGCTGTAAAATATAAGTATTGTTTCCTAGATTAGACTCGTGAATACAATGAGCTTGCATCCTATCTGGCTTGTTTTGCAGAATGTATTTTGAATTTTCTTAACAGTGTGTCCATATCAGGGCATTAATCTTCAAAGTTTACAATAGGACGTTTGAATTTCCAGGTTATGGATGGCATCAGCAGCTCGTGACTTGTCAAACTATCAATGGCGTCTGGTGTCCAATGCCATCGCCTCATGCTCTCTACCAATATTTGTGAAACTTGTTTTTGCTGAGGTAAATTATAAAACAGAATTATAATTATAAAAACCCGATAAAGTGGTATCGGGTTTTAATATTATAAATGTACGATAAGACTGGGTGTATGACTTTCTGGCTAGTGATCTGTAGCACCAAAGATGTTCGTGTCGTAGTCGAAACAGAACATTTTGAGGTCATGTAAGAATTTATAATGAAATAATGGTAACTATTCTTTCCCACAGGTATGTAGATGGAGAAGTTATACAAAGCCTCAAGACACACATTTGGCGTCCACTGTCATGGACTCCATTATGATGCTGTTTGAGAGAATTGAGAAACAGGTAAATTGTTTTTTTTTTCTTGATTGCCAAAAGAAAACTATGTCCTTTTCGAAAAAGACTTGTCTGATCAACACATTCAATTCAACTAGTAGTTGTTCAGCCATTATTTCCTACAAAAACAAAAATATACTGTTCTTCATTTCAATTTCAATTCTATAACCGTTAAATTAACTCCTTACTTTTCTTTTTCGCATGCTTAAAACGTCATCTTATCAGCGACTTACTGAATTAGGAGAACTTATAGCCTTCCTCGGTAAGAATTTTCAAATCGGTGCACAGTTTTTATTGTATTCCTTATTCCCAGCACGGCCGTCTCCTGGTCTTCCACGCTCTAGCCTACATCACTGCAGCTCGCAGTGGTCTTTCGGAAACAGAACTAGAAGACCTGATCTCCTTGGATGATAAAGTCCTGGATGACGTCTACCAGTACCATTTGCCGCCTGTGAGAAGAATCCCACCTCTGTTGTGGACTAGGTATTTATGATCATGAACTAAAATTAAAACTATGTAGGTAAAGGCTATTCAAAGGTAATACTTGTGGCTGATTTACATTAAACTTATAAAAAGTATTTATTTGAAATATTAGGTAACATATTTATAAAAAGTTTCGTTGGGTAACTTCTTACTCCTCCCCAGAAGACTTGTATTATATTAAGTACCATCCGATAGCTCTCTAATGCTGGGCACGACTGATTTTATCTATTTATGACGCTTCCCTCTACCTGCCATGTATTTTTCAAAAGCTTCTTCCAAGTCTTCTCATCTAATATTTACTCCAGGATCCGCAACGATCTCCCGAACTACCTCTCAGAGCGTGAAGCCGATGGCGTCTCCGTGATGAACTGGTACCACAGGCAGTTCCGCGACACCGCCCGGGAGAGATACTTCAAGAATATGAACATGGCCATGTATTTCCATTCTATGATCGCTGATTATTATCTTGGTAAGGACTTGAGGCTTTTTTACCTTTTAAGCTAAATTCTTCGTTGCAGCAAAAATGAAAATGGTGAATGCTGTCTTAATAAAATCGATTTTTGTAAATAACTTTTTTGAGTATTTTGCTGTCTCCATGTTTAAATCTTTAGAGCCTAAAGCCCGTTTACACTTGTAACCGATGAAGTGCCAGTTATTTATCTGATAGTTAAGTTATCTGCCAATTAATGTCTGCCAGATATTGCTAGAGACCTGTGGAACCAAAAGTTTTACTACCAGATAATTTCCTCCATAGGCTTTCAAAGATTTGATTAGTAACCGATGAAATTGGTCATAAAAGTGATATGTTCTATTCGCTTCATCTTAAATAAATTAAAATATACCTATAAATATTAATAAAAGAGAAAGTATATTATTAAAAATTCACAAACTGTACTGTGTTTTGTCGTTTTCAGGAATCTGGGGTGGTGGAATCCCAAAACCCTTCAAGTACACGGAGATCCAGCGCCACCGGTTCAACCTGGCTGACCGCGAGGGTGTGGCTGACAGGAAGGTGCCTCTCCAGCCGCTCATCTTCATGTCCGCTGATGGAGCTAATAGGAGATATAATTTGAGGAAGGTAAAACTTTCAACCTTTTACTGTAGGTGACTTTCTTCTATTGATAGACTTAGGTTGGTGTTAGTCAGAAATTGTTTTCATATAGCTGCTACCTGTGTTTTCAACCGCCTCCAGAGCAAATTATTTTATAAGCCTTTTTCGATAAATGGGCTGTCTGATACTAAAAGAACTTTTTCAAATTGGAACTATAGTTCGTAAGAATATCGTTAACAATCATAATGACAAACTTTTTAGCTTTTAAAATAATTTGTATGCATTGCATGCTGATTGTAGAACAGTTTATTATCTACAAAAATATTTTTAAAACCTTTGATTATGTGCACCGAAGCAGTCTCCTTCAGACACAATTATTTTGACTGCTGTAAATTATTTTGTATATTTTTACAACTAAAAAAAGCCTATTCTAGTGTGAAACCTACATAATTATCCTACCTAAACTACATAGAATGCTATAAGTTTAAAACACACATCATCATTATTCTTTTCAGTTCGGCGAGCTCCCATTCCACCTGGTTCGCTCCAAGCGGTTTACCGACCTCTATGCTGAAGTACTCTTCAACTACGAGTGGCTCCATGCTAAGCTGAACTGCTGCCCCCTCCAAGCAGTGCTGGCTGACTTCGAAGATGCTAAGTTGCATGTTAATAAGGATGCTGTCAGGTAAAATATCAAAACTTCTTTTGATGCTATTCAAAACTTGGAGTAATATTCTTGAAGACATTGTAGATTATTTATGTTTTAAACTGATATGTCATAAATGTTTAAAGATATGTCAGTAAATGGTAGATTAGTACCTATAAGTAGATACCGCCCATACATAAATATTTATAAAAAGACATATCAGCAATATATAAATAAATGAAATTGTTGCTGGATGCAGTGTGTCTGAGTATAACATGAAATGCTTCTATGCTGTTTAAAAATCCATGAAATGCAAACTATGCAATGTAACATGTATATTGGCACGTCTTTTATTCCGTAAAAGTTAATCACTAAATTAAAAACCTAAACTTCATTTTTCGCAAACAGAAAAACATTCTTTTTAATACAATTCCAGAGAACTCATGCTCGTAGCAGATGCCCTCCGCTTAGGAGGTGCTATCCTCGGCACGTACTCCGACATGTTAGCCCCTCAACTAGTGGGGAGGCTACTGCCAGAAGCCCCCCACAACCCTGCCATAGCCTCGCTGCTGAAGCAGTGTGTTCATAATGGGAAGACCCATTGCGCTTTGCTGCCTTCTCATCATTGTTTGCATACACCGGGTGGGCCTTTGAAGGTATGTCTTCAAAATTATCTTATTATAATGCGAAAGTAATTTTATAGTTTGACAAGTTAATTTAATTATCACGTTAAGGAGAGCACAGATGATAGGTCAGGAGATAAGTAAACATTATAGTTTTTTTCTCTCTGGTTGTGATAAATAGTACGCTCAAAAACACGTAACGAGTAAGCAACAGTGTGGTTGTTATCCATGAGCTTTAAGTTGTTTCCTCCAAAACTACATACTTCCTTCCCCAGGTAAATGTCAGTTAGTCTTTTTTGCATAGATTTTTAGAGATTTAGTTTTTTGTACTGCGACCATACAAGTATCCAAAATATTTGCAATTACCTTGAATTACCCAAAATGCCTATTAACTTGGATCTTCAATGACCATCCCCAAAATATCTTCTTCCAGTACTCCCTAGAAGGTCACCAGTTTGCAGTCTTCGCCTTCAAGCTCAGTTCTGACAAGCGCTACGTGGTCTCCATCTCCAGCAGGGTGATATCCTGGGACCTGTCCACATCAGACCTGGCGAGGGACCTGTGTCCTCAACTTGAAGGTATCATGCAGAACTTGGAACTCTCACCAGATAATAAGTGGGCAGCTGCTTCTACTAATAATTCTGTGGTAAGTTTGTATTTTAGGTAAATATTTTGTATGTGAATAATTTTCTTGGGGAGTTTTGAATATGATGGTGTGTTTTTTTCAGTCGATGCTCCTGAATATGCTGACCAGTGAATATATTACAATCGATAACCCGCTCAATGAAGGTAAAACTTTTTTACATTTTCAAAGCAATATTATTAAGATCTAAATGAAATTCGATTTCCATCGGCCTGCAAAATCGACAATTCACCTCTCCTCTTGACTGTAGAAGGAAGAAAATGATCAGAAATGGTTCAGTTAAAGGACTTTTCCAAATACCTATGCAAGAAGTTCAGATCCTCCTTTAACGCGGATCAGTTCTGACTTCTATATAAGTATTTCTTGTTGATACTATGTAATATCTATTCCTTCATCAGGAGAGACTGTCCGTGGAGTCTTCGTGCTGAATCACCACATGTTCATCTACGGCCCCCACTCCTGGGTGCAGTACAGCATGAGAGGGGAACACGAGCAGACGCTACCAGCTCCTGACACTGCACCCTATGATGATGTCAACTGGGAGATACTTTGTGAGTAGTCCACCCTTGGAACTTATCTAAATACATCTTCTACTTTTTGGGGTCTCTTTCTATTGGGGTCGGCTCCCAATCTAACCAGATGCAGCAGACTACAAGTGTTTTACATAGACGGACTGCCTATCTGACCTCCTTAACCCAGCTAACTAGGAAACCCGATACCCTTGGTAAGACTGGTTATCAAACTTTTCGTCTTCTAACTACCCGTCACAACAGACAAAATTTTAAAAAGACAGTCGGGACCTACTAATTTAACGTGCTTTCTGAATCACAGAGGATCTCGTCAAGTTAAGACATGGTCACCCATCCAAGGACTTACCGCACCATGCATTGGTTCACCTTATGTCAATCGACCCGTGCTGCTTTACTTAGCCATGACCATCAACAGTCAATTATTCTTTTAGCAATGGACTTCCGTGACCTGGAGAACTTCTTCGTGGTGATGTGGAGTGGTGACCTGGATGAGGACCGGCTTCTGGTCCACTTCTGCAAGAATGGCGAGTGGATGCAACCACTGAGGTGCAGGGGAGCTGTGACTATGAGCAAGCATTGGACTAAGGTGTATTGTAGTGACCCTGAGAGAGGGTATCAGGTATGTAATATACTTACCTATATATAAAATAGTTAAAAATATAAAGGAACAACATATTTTGTTACAAATGTTTCCGCATGAAAAATATTTGAATCAAATCTTTAAATTTTCTAGACTAGTGTATTTTCAAACTTTTGTACGTTGTATTCGATCGAGTTAAAATTACTATTAATTAAACAGTTTCTCAAACTTGTCCCATAACAATACTTTTGATATATTTCGTATACCAAATGAAAATTGCAGGACACTACAAACATACAATAATAACATTTCCATCCTAGATATCGATATATGAGCTGGACATGGAAGAGAAGTGCTGGAAGAAGACGGAGGAGATCTTCCACCAGGAGACAGACACGGCCGAGGCGATGCTTCAGCTCAAACGCGGGAAGAAGGATCGGATGCTGTTTGGTAAATATAATTTAGAGCATTTTTAACACGCTTGTATTAGGTCGACTTATGTAACTATGTAATGGAATCTAAGGTAATTTATTTACCGCTATTCCAAGGATCGTAGCATCATAAAAATTGTCAGCTGTATGTAGTTATGTTGAGAATACAAATATTATACTGTCGAACTGGTCTGATGATAGAGCCGGAAGATATGAACTTATCATAGCTGTGTTTGTACTTGTCGGAAAAGTCTTGTTATGTTTTCGGCCTGTATTTATAAAGCCGATTTTTTTTTAAGAAGATCGTTGAAACTACGAGGCACCAAAGACTTATGATTTATTTTCATTGTAATTATTTTTCAGCCACAACTACATACAGTTTTGTCGTCTGGGACTTTGATTACACAATCCCCAGAGTTAAACCTGAACCAGACCCTAAAGAAAATGATAAAGATGAAGATGTAAGTTATCGTTTTATTACTATATTTTTGTCATTACAATTTTTCACTCTAAATAAGTTTGGTAGGTCAAGTACCAGCCTTAAAAGCTGCTCATTTTATCTTGCCTCCATATAAGCACTTTATTTATAAGAACTTATTATCATCATCCTCTTACCCTCATGCCAATTTTATTTGGAGTCGGCGCAGGATGTTTTCGTCTTCTTCCATACTCTTCTATTAGCAATCTACTGTAAGAACTTACTGCTAGGCACTACATTCCAGGAGGAGAAGCCCGAAGAACCAGAGATAGATCACCGTCTCCACGGCATAGTCCTGAAGCTGCCTCACACGATCCGCAACATCTCCACCAAGATGACTCTCTCCAACTCCTTCATGATCAGCAACAATAATACTTATGCTGTTGCTGGAGTCAGGTAGGTTTTCAATATTGTCGTTATTCAAATCTTTAATGCCAAAATAACACTGTCTGTCTATTGGGCTACCACTTATGCTAGGTAAGAATATAAAAGAGTAATAAAAAAGTTTAGAGCCTGAAAAAAGACATAGGCAATCTTTTACCTAATTGCGAAAAAATATTCTCTTAGAGTGTAGGTAGAAACTGTGGGGAACAACTAGTTAAGATTCGAAGGCGTAAGACCTTAGGGCAGTCCTCATATAGAAACACATCACTGAGGAATGAAAAACCCTATACTACCTATCTATTTAATAGTTTTAGCGTTTAAGTGCAACCGGACCGAGACAGAATTTCTTTCGAATTATAATATTAGTAAATATTTACCATAATTTATATAATTCGAACTTAAGAAACCATAATACGAATTCTTTGCAGAAAAAACCTCTACGTCTGGAGTTTGGAGACCACTAAACTGATCAAGGTGTTAGACGCCCACTTCGGCAGGATAGTCCAGCTCGAACCCTTGACTGTTGGGTCCTGGAACAATGTGATCACCTCTTCCATTGATAGGACAGTCAAGATTTGGAACATCGACAATATTTTTGAGCAAGTTCATAAGATTGATCGGCAAGAGCTACCTATTGATTCTATTAGGTAAGGAGCAAGCTTTGTTGTCGAAACCATGGGTTTTCTTTCAGGAGTTTTTTACAGTAGCATAATTAAAATTTCAAAGCAATATCTGAAAAAAAAAAGAAGTCATTAGTAGAGTATGATGGAAAACTCGGACAAGAGTTTTGACAGTCTACCAAAACTATTCCTGTCCAAATTCCTTTCTTTGGTTCACTAAAACTTCTAGAAAAGTCAGTAGCAACACCTTAAAAAAATTATCTCAGAAATAGATAGGATTTTTTTCATTACCAATGCACCTTTAGCGAGCTTGGTAAAGGTATTCCCAAAGAGAAAAATCCTGAGGTTACAGTGTGACAGCAAAAAGGCTATTAAAATTACAGAACTTTTTCGCCTTACTTTCCAGCCTAGCCCGTGACAAACACCTAGCAGTGACAGTGACTCGAAGCTGTTGGGGTCTTTGGGACACCAGCACGGGGAAGCTGCTGGCCCAACTAGCTGAAGCACCACTTGGAGCCATCGTCACCCATGCGGTCATCACTCCTAATGGAGATAATGTGGTTACTGCAGAGTCTGGCAGCGTGGTCATTTGGGATACGCCGGAGAAACAGGTAAATTATAATATATTTTGAAGATTATCTACTGTTTGGTTGTTAAGGAACTTGCCGTTTTTCATTGGTAGATTTTCATTTATTTTGTCATATGCCATATTTCAATTTATATGCCAAATTAAATTAACGAAAAACTGTCTAAAATAGGTTTGACTGATTCCTGCAACTGATCTAAGTCACTAACGGTGTGTTTCACTATTGAACTATCAATGATAAATAGAACAATTTTCCGTTGTCAAATCGCCGATTTGGTCAATGAGTGGCAAATATACGGCTAGGTTATGGTTATTATTGTTAAACCCTTACTTTCTTTAAAAATCTCTGTGTATGTAATTTGCACCATAAATATAATAAATAATTAAAAACATGAACTTAATGTAAAAATAACTTCTTCAAGGCAATATTCAAAGAAGAACAGAAAGGCATCAAGCAAGTCCTACTTCTGGAAGACGGTACCAAGTTCATCACGATATCCATGCAGGCTACAGGCAACGACAGCGTTGACAATATCGGAATGGCACATATTGTAGCTAGGACAATTCCCGGTGAGAATACTACTTTATTTCATCTTCGCTTAAAATGATCTGTGTGTGTAGGTATTTCAAGTGGATAAGTGTAAGTTAAGACTACATTGTTGAATTGGATAAAAAAAAGCTGTAAAACAAATATATGTTTTTGTAAAAAAGTAAAAGTTTTGAAGTTTAATCAGTCTCAAGCGAGGGATTAGGGCAAGTTATTTAATTTATGTTAGCCATACTTCATTAATTTAGGTTGCATTTTCGAAATCTAGACTGTTTTCCATCGCCAAGAGCAGTCAAGAATAGTAGAAAGTTGTAACAAACAATGTATTTCAGAGGGTGAGAAAATTTATAACGCCGAATATGAAATCCGAGGAACTGGGTACAAGTCAGCTGTTGTGTCAGCTGATGAACATCACATCGTTGCTCCGGGAGTCGACAAGTCTTCCAGGGATTGTCTGCATGTGTTCCATGCAAAGACTGGTGCGAGGCTGCACAGGTACAGTAGATGAAAACGGTTGAATAACGTAGCGTCCACAAATTGCGTAGAGCAAGAATTTAGAAAAAAATTTGAAACTTCAAAAGAAGCTCAAAATATAAATAACGAGATAATATATTCTTCTTCGTGCCCTTGTTCCCAATTTTGGCGCAATATGTTTTCCGTTTCTATTTCTCCCTTTTCATACTTACATTCATTCTCTTCCAATTCATGTCGTCTTTCAGGTAGTCCAACCATCTTTTCTTAAGTCTTGACGAACAGAAAACCACAAGTAGGAATAATCCTGAATCGATTATTTTTCAGGATCCCCATTAAGAACAGTGGCATCAAAGACATGCAGTCCATAGTGGCTTTGCCCCATAAGCCGCTATGGGTGGCCGTAGTGGGAAACGATAAAGCTGGAATACTAGATATCAAAACTAAGAGGCATATTAGGTAAGTCTTTATATATCTTTGTCCTTCATAAGTACAAGACATAGAACATTAGATCTTTACATAGGTATCTCACATAATGTCTTTCTAAAAGACTAACAATAGGTCCCAATTTGTTTGTCTTTTCTAAAATTTCACAGTAAATGTCCATAATTCCAGATTCGTCCCCCGTTGGAACGGCTCTTGCACACGCGACGGCAAGATAGGCCTTTGCGCTCCATCCCGAGGTGGCTTGGACCTCATAGAGCTGAAGAAAGGCACTTCAGTCCAGCAGCTGATCTACAGGGCTGCTGAGGGCGTCTTCTCTATCATTACCATGTTCAGCTCCACGGATGACTATGTGTTTTATTATCATAGTGGGAGGAAGACGCTGAGGGTTTTCAGGTTAGTATATTTGAGGATATGAACTGAAAGAAAGCTTTTCAAACTGCCAGCTGTATTGATTCATAAGTAAATATAAATAATTAAAAGATCAATAACCTTAATATGGAGAGCAAAATGCAAAACCACCTAAAGGAAAATAAATACTAGGCACATAATTTTAGAATGACAATAAAAAACTAGCTAGGTTGGAAAAGCTTCATGTTTTAACAGCAGCCTGAAGAACCGTCTTACTTTTGATCAGCAAAGCAAAGAAAAAACTTATAATTAGACCCTAAAAACTCCCCCAAAGTTTCTTTAAGTGAGTAAATAGGTTTCCCAATCAATAATTTCCAACATCTTTCACCCAGGACGGTAGATGGTCGTGCCATAGCGGAATACCGAGCTCCGGCAGAAGTGACCGGCGTGGCCAGCGCTCACGGTGGAAAAGCAGTAGCTATAGCTTCCCAAGATGGCTGTCTAACTGTGCTGGATATTGTAGATCCTCATGTTTAGTTGTGATTTGTATGGTGCTTGGTTATAGCCTAGTGTTGAGAGCAGGTTAGGGAATACATCATCTTCCTTTTTCCCAAAGGTTAATTTAGCTGCTCTTATACTACTTTATTATTTGGTGTAAGCATGTCAGCTTCTTCCAGGCTTTCCTATCTAACGTCATTTTCCAAGTAACAAGGGTTAAGATGACAACGTAATTTGGGTTTCTGTAGCTATTGAGAAAGTACCTTTATTATTTTTTATTTTTTTAATAATAGCGTTGTGAGACATGCCATGGACTATCTTGTAAAGTTAGTTGGTAATTTTGAAATGTTACTAGTTAATGACTTGGTCAAGCATTTGTAATTGTTCACAGAATCTAAAATTAACAAAGAAGACAAAATAGTAAGAAGTTTTACATGATTAAGTTAAATAGGCTATCCTGCTCTCAACTGGGCTTAACTTACAAAACACTGAATCGATTGCTCTGTGATAGTAAGGATGTGAAACTAAGAAGGTTATGATAAGGATCTCAGAAAGTTGTGCTAATGTCGGATAATACTTTCTATTGAAGCACGTAGTACGTAGGACATCACTTGTAGACAAAATTAGTGTAAAGTTCATGCCAGAATGACGCGATGGTTTGGAGACAATCAAAGTACAACCTACTTGTAAGTTTAAATTCTTCAAAGAAGGTTCATCAATCAATCATCGATCAATCTTTAATTTGACATTTGTCTAGTTAGTTCCAGTAACTGATCAAGCCTAACTTACGTTGCTTGACCTCCAAGAATACGCCGGACCTACCTACCTTCCTTATGGCATCTCCGCTATCTTTTCTCCCTCCGTGGTTCCAAGTTTGATATTGAAAGTTATTTTTAACCAATTTGAATTAACAAATTGTAGCCTCGCAAAGTTCTGGTGTTAACTGTACTGTTAGTAGTAGAAATTCCAGTAGTATGTAGCTCTAGTCAAATGTTCTAGTCAATTCAATTTAATCTGATTGTAGGAAAAGTCATTTTTAATTTTATTAGGTGTTGACAAACTTGAGGCTTCTGTTTATTGTTGGTAGGCTCTAGCTCCGATAAATTAAGCTATTGGCAATCTACGGTACATAAATGATTTAATTACGTTTTGCTTTAATAATGCTAAATTCAGTTATATTTTAAGACAAACAGTTGAAACGATTTACTATTATGAATACTCTACATATACTTTTTTTACTAGTCCGTGTCTACATATAAAAAAAGTTTTCACAAAATTATGTGGCGGGGATCAGCTACTAAATAATATCGAGTTTATACTTATTGGAGAAAGAACTTATCGACTAATTACTATTATGGCTAAACGTTTAAATGAAATAGTTAATTCATTTACAATTCTTTGTATCAGTCATCGTCTGGTTCGAAAATATATATTTTGACGTTTTGTAAAGACTTTAAATATTTATTGTTGGTGTTTTTTTGTGTTTATTAAAGAATTCAGCAATTTTGTGAATTATTTTAACGTTGAGTTCCTATATATCAAATCTTTAAAAATAAACTATTTTTATGATACCTCATAATAGTACCTGCATGTAACCATACCTCACATAAATCTATATTTCTTGTTATATTCCAAAATATTTAAGACTACATAGTCATTTCACAACATATTTTTTAAAGTTATAATTTTTTTTATTTATGTATTTGAAATTGTAGAAAATATGTTGTAAAATGACTGCACAGTATTATTATTATGGGCCGGTTTCACTGGTTACCGATAAATTATCAGTTAGTTATCTGATAGTTATTGCTATCTGCCAGATAGAGACTACTTATAGTTTCGGATAGTTATTGCTATCCGAGACCTGTAAAACTAAAAGTTAAAGTTTATCTGTCAGATAAGTTCCTGATAGTATAACAGAGTAACCGGTGAAATTGGCCATAAGAGTATTATTTTTCTTGTAAACCAGTGAAATAGAAATAAGTAATATTTTATTGTTCCTTCTTACTGTATTAAAAGATTAAAACAAAATCATGGTACCTATTCATATTTTATTAGGTTTAAGTCTATACAATAATAAATACTAAGTATTAAAACTAATTGTTTTATTTATAGCACTTAGAAATTTAATATTTTTAACAACATTTCCACGGTAGGTAGGTTTTTTACAGTTCGAGCCAAAATCATTGACCCAGCTTTAAATGTGTCAAGTATATTGTTTTTTTTTTTTACTTTGGTTTATGGTAGAATTATATCATTTCTTTATTTTGCTTTATTTACTCACAACATTATTCTAGTTCTAGATATTTAAACTACAATCTTAAAGTCTTATGGAAGTAGTATGACTTGTAAAAGCACCTCATTTCACTTAAACTAAAACTCATTATTCACTCGTTTATAATATTCATAAAACAGCAAATATTATGACGCCGTGTAAAAGTATGGCTACAAAAATAATTCCTTAACTATTTATTTAAAACAAAAACAATACTGAATTCACAGAATGCAGTTAAAAAAATATTGGTTTGATTAAATGGCTTAAAAAATGTTTGGTAAAAATCATTTGGGGTCAAAACTGTGCTTTTATTTTTAGCTTACAAAAATAATGTGATAAACTCCCAAATGATGAATACCAAACAAAAATAACAAAAAAAATAAATTGCTGTCCCATTTTTTTTGCTCACCAGTGTATCTTCTAGAACTCGTATTCGGACACGTATATGAATAGTTTAGCGACGGCTGTTCCCCCAAATTGCTCGTGAGTGTAAAGTTCCATGGTCATCTCTAACTCTATGCTCTGTGGTCCTTCTAGAGGTCTCACTAGTGATACTAGACCTTCATTGTTGTTTTGTGTTAATCTGAAAAAGACAAGGCGTTTACATAAATAAGAGGTCTTAATAACTTCTTCTGTCATAAATATATGTCATAGAACTTCATCCTAATCATAGATCATTGGATTTTTATGAACTGCACCAATTTTAGACTTTTGTGCTCCCTAACCGGTGCGACTGATTGATCTAGCTAAAGGGGAGATCAGTACATACATAGGGAGAGAAGAGTACATTAGAGAGTGCCTACACATGGGAGAATATAAGGGAATACATAGAGAAAAAACATAAGGGAGAACATAGAAAAAAAACATAAGGTAGTAGACATAGGGTGAGTACATAAACGAGTTCATGAAGAAACACATAATGGAGTATTCTCCTAAGAAATAAGAGAATACGTACTTGAATGCTAGATAAAGTACCTAAAATGATTTTATAGCGAGTTTCATCATCTCAAAAGAACTTTAAAAACCCCTAAGTTTTGAAGGTAATGTATACTTACAAGAAGTCATTGATATCAGCTTTCCTCTTAACGCTGGGCGGCGTGTTGACGTTCACCACTTTGAGCTCGAACCTCATCTTCACGTACGGCCAGACTGGACCTCGCATTGTGAACAGTTTTAACTGAAAATATAGAATTAGTTAGACTTTGCAGTACTTTCACGCCATAATTAATGAAGCGATTAAAATCATGTCAGAAAGAAAATCCCCTAAGAGCGAAAATCACCAAAAATGCGGGTGTTCGGGGGACGAGGAATGTTGCTGTTTCTCCCCCTTTGACGTCTTCTTTGAAACCCTTTCTTTGTCTCAAAGAACGGTGTTCACTCGTAAGTGGTTGTTTAGATCATACCCATTGTATGTATTTCACCTAGAAGAAAGCACCTGACCTACCTGCTTTATGGCATCTCTGCTCATCTTTCCTTACTCAGTAATCAAAATTCACAGTACAGAATAAATATTTTTTGAGTTTGAAAGGTATTGTATGTAGATGATATAGTGTCAGGTAGAGGTATACTAACCATAGACTCCGGGATGTACAAGTTGGAGACAAAAGTGATGAAGTTGTATGAGATAGTGGTCGGCTGATGAGCGCAGTTCCAGTCACCCACCGGACATACACGACCTATTTTGTTGCAGCGGCTGAAAGAGAAATAGATTTAATGGTTTGGATGTTTCCACCTACTGTAGAGAAAGAGACTATTAAAGATTTTGATGAAGTTTTATTTACCCCATAACACAAAAGAAAGTAATGAGTTTGTCTTGATGAAATCTGAAATCTGAGGGATCATCAACCTAGGAGGTTCCTGCGAAACTAAATTCGCTGCATAGGGAAGAGTAGGAACACAGCCACTCTTTTATACCTTAATGTATTTTCTATTACTATATTCAGTGACGACAACAAGTTTGGCGACAAGTATACTAACTGTTTATTCTCGAGCTGATATCCTACAGGACAAGAGATGTGCAGACAGCGGTAGCTGCCGCGAGTGTTGACGCACACATCGCTAGACGTCGTCGAAATGCCGCCCTTCGCGCACGGCGCTTCGCCTGTCTCGCACTCGTCTATGTCTGTCGGAAAATGATAACATAATATGTGATTTACTGATAAACAGAGACAAAATGGGGGAAATTATTGCCATCAAATCAAACGGAAAACACGTTTGACCAATTTTTGGTAGTCAGTATAACTTTTGCAATAATGTATAATTTGTAAAAGTAACTGCAAAATGAACATCAAAAGGTAAAGGCAAAGAGCATGTACAAGGGCTTCTGGTTAAATCGTGGACCCCGGCAGCTTTGTAGTCTTTACAAGTAATCAGCAGCCAGAAATTCTTACTAGCCTAGCAGCAGGTCATCCATGTAAAACATATAGCGACTTGCGAATAAGTTCGCTGATCAAACTGGAAGCTGAAGACATAGAAATGACGGGAAAGATGATGATAAACAAGAAACCCTTACCAATACAGCTCCTCTTATCCTCCGAGAGGCGGTACCCCTTGGGACAAGCACAGCGGTAGCTCCCCGGCTCGTTGACGCAGCGCCCCACGCACGGGATCTTAGACCTGAACTCCGTGCACTCGTCTATGTCCGAACATGTGCTGGAAAGCAAAATACATGGTTTGGAGACTAAGATGTTGAATTTTTATGTTTTGACGAGCATATTATCAACAAGGCTGAAAATGTAACTACCTATATGACAAGATTAATGGCCAGTTAAACTGGTCACTAACAAATTCTCTATCAGGCAAGGTTGCCTATCAGGTATTTATCTGACACATAAACTATAACTTTTGGTTTCACAGGTCTCTAATAGAAATATCAGGAAGAATTTATACTCATATTCCCTTAGGTGAAATTTCTGATCCAGGATACCCCGTATCTATTTCAAGCAGTTCGTTCAAATTGGTAAACTCCTCCGATCATTTCTAAGAAGAGGTAAAACCTTTTTTCTTACCTATTATCCGAATTTAGTCTATATCCTCTATGACAGGCACATCTGTAGGATCCCCAGACGTTGTTACATCTGTGCTGGCAGAGCGAGCCGGGACGAGATTCCATACATTCGTCCACGTCTACGCAAACCTGGGTAAAATAAAATAACTTTAGTTACCACGAAAAGGTCATGGTGACCGAGTGGGTCTTTACCCACTCAAGTATGAGTGCGTGGGTTCGGTTCCAGGTCAAGTAAAAAGTTTCTATGCAACTTTTCTTATCTTTCTCAGTGTATCTTGGACACCAATGACTGTGTTTCGGATGGCACATTAAACGGTAGGTCCCGGCTGTGATTGAACATCTTCGGCAATCGTTACGGGTAGTCTATAGCCAGAAAGTCTGACACCAGTCTTACCAACGGGTATCGGTTTGTCAGGTAACTGGGTTGAGGAGGTCAGATAGGCAGCTGCATCAGGTTGGACTAGAAGCCGACCCCAACGTAGTTGAGAAATAGGACCGGGAGATGATGACTTTGCTTAAACTATCGCATTAGTACATATCTTACCTTGTCATTGACGGGTGCTGATCTAAAGCCGACGTGACATTTACATTGGTATGAACCGACTGTGTTCAAACAATCAGCATTTTGTGAGCAGGCGGGCTGAAAATAATATTAAAGTTATAAATTACGGTATCACTAAATGACGTAAAGATTTGGGAGGTATCAGATCTAGCATTTTGGGACACACCGAATTTTTTTAGGCACACCTTTAGAAATATTTGTACCGAATATTTCTAAAAATATTGTATTAGCATCACGATCCGGGTCAGATATTATACAAGTTACCAAGATAGTATTTTATCGCAATTCAGAAAAATTTGGTCTTTCTCTGACTTACCTGATCTCTGATTTTTTATAACCGTAATTTGCATACCCGTGATAAGGGTGAAATATGTTCTGTTCACTACGTACATAATGTTAACACCTAAAGTATATAATAATAAATAAATGATTTATTTATTTATTTCAAAAGCAATTCACCGATAATAGAACATTTCTTTAATATTCTTACCACACTGCCCGCAAGAGCACACTCGTCGACATCCTCACACTGATGGTCTCCAACGAGCCGGTGGCCAACAGGACAGTTGCAGCTGTACCCGCCCGGTAAGTTCGAACAGAGCTGATCAGGCCCACACTTCGCTTCCCCGGTTAAACACTCGTTTACATCTGGGACAGTGGGGTGTTAACCTCTACATGTAGTCATAAGTAATGATGATGAAAAGTTATATGGAAACCGGCGGTATGGGTATGTAACGCAGATGAATAACCATCATTTTACGAGAAAGAGATGAACATGAATGAGGATGGATATAGTTGAAGGGAAGAAGAAATGATGGACAGATTGTATGAAATAGACATAGTGGACAGAATGTTACATGTGAGATGACACCGGTAGAACTGGTGTCTTATTCTAATAAAATACCCCAAATAAAATTGGGATAAGGGTAGGAGTTTTATGATGATACAGTCCACATTTAAACTATTTATCTTAACTATTTGCATAATATATTTGCATAAAAGTCGTGGTGGCCTAGTGGGTAAAGAACCAACCTCTCGAGTATGTGGGCGTGGGTTCGATTCCAGGTCAGGCAAGTACCAATGCAACTTTTCTAAGCTTGTATGTACTTTCTAAGTATATCTTAGACACCAATGGCTGATCAAAAGGTGAAGGAAAACATCTTGAGGAAACCTGGACTATAGTCTGAAATCACCAACCCGCATTGAGCAAGCGTGGTGATTAATGCTCAATCCTTCTCCGTGTGAGAGGAGGCCTGTGCCCAGCAGTGGGACGATAAAAAGGCTGTAACAGTAACAGTAATTTGCATCTAATTTATTTAATTTTACTTACTTTGCTTTTTAATATCATGCCCATACCAAAATCCCCTATATATAGTAGTATAGTAGTATGTAGTATTTCTTACTCACCCACGCAAGTATTGAAATCTCCTAGAATGTAGCCAGCTGGGCAGGTGAACACTGAGCCTTGTTCCACCGTGGTGATGTCAGGGGTCAAGTACTTGGTGCCCTGATCCGGGATTACTGGCTGCGGACGAACTGAGGGGTACACTGGGGACAAAGTACGTATTTAAGGCCGGTTTACCCTTAGGTTTGACCCTTATTGCAGACTGGACTTCCAAACTTTTTTTCTGTCCCCTATGACTTCGTTGATAAATGTTTGATCATTAAAATAATCAAGTGAGTAGGTGAGTACCGGCAGTTTCTTAGACTAGCAAGTAAACGAGCAAACTTTTCAGATTTATAAATAATGTTACCTACTAAAGATTTTACAAATTTTTAGAAGAATTAACTATTCCGCTAATTGACAAGAAATGAAAAAAAATATTTCACAACCAGTTTCAAAAGAACTCATGCACAATAGTCGCGCTTGCGACCAACGAGGGAGTTGATGATAATGATAATGGTGAAAGATGATAACTACAACATAAACATACCAGGCTCATTCCCATATCCCGATGGGAACTGTTTGTTCTTCTTGACGGGAACACATCGGTGCCTGACGTCGTCCAGCTTCCAGTTAGGAGGACATTCGCATCGGTATCCTCCCTCAGTGTTGATGCAAATTTCTACGGCTGCACAGTTCGCTTGGCCGTTTGTACATTCGTTCATATCTGAGGGAAAATGTGGGAGTGAGCATATTTTAAGGCATTTAAAGTCAAACAATACAGGAAATATAAAGCCAGCATCCCCAAATTCTACCAAGTAGTCAGAAACCATCAAGCGGATTTGATCCTGACAATAGTGCTAATGATTAAGCCTGCAGCTCACTTCATAATAAAGAAGATTATTAAACTATAAAAGTAAATATTGTTATTGGATAATTAATGCGTATTGCTATTGTTCAAGGAAGTGTTTTCATCACCAATTGTTATTTGCAACCACTAGAAGGTACTAAAAGGGGTAGTTTAATATTGAGGCACCGAAGTTCTAATAAAAGCCCAATTTCATATTTTTTCTGAAACACGTATCACTAATAATGACGATTGTCAAAACATAACATACCTTCGCATACTCCAGTTTTAATGTTGTGATGGTAACCAACATCGCAGAGGTTGCTTGGCAGGAATGGCCGAACGGTGCTTACATTATACACAGGATATCCCCAGAAGAAAGATTTTTCTGAAAAACAGTGGTTTAATTACGGGTCGATCGAACTTAAGGTAAATCAATCGATCATCGATGGCCACGGTCGTTCCAAGGATAGCTTATCATTAGGTTATGGCGAGTTCCTTCGTGTTTCAGAATGAACGTTAAATTGGTGGTACGTTATGTGTAGTCAGAAGCCAGAAAATCTGACAACCAGTCTAATCAGGTATCAGGCTGTCCAGGTAAGTGGGTTCAAGACGTTATATAGGTGGATATAAAATCTTCGATCCATATGGCACACTTACTCAGCTGTATCTGGTTAGACTTGAAGCTGATACCAACACAGTGGAGAAAAGTTTAGCCAGATGATGATGATTGGGCTCAAAGAACCTACGGGAGAATTTACCCTCGAATGTTTTTTTTAAGAATTCATATACTTGCATTCCATAATGTTACAATAATAATACTTACTAGTAGAAGTAGGTAACGTAGGTGCAGTAGTAGTGGTAGTAGTAGAAGATGAAGTAGTGATGAACTCGCAGGTCTTAGAGACCAGATCTCTTCGGAAGCCAGGGGCACAGTTGCAGGTGTAACCACCAATCGTATTGCGACAAGTCTCGGTGAGGCCAGAACAAAAGTGGCGGTTAGTCGAGCATTCGTCTATGTCTAGAAATATAAAAAAAAGCAAATTGGAGTATTTTTGGAAAACAAGATAATACGAAAAATAGGAGCCATCAGAGACACAATTTTGAGGATTTAACAGGGATAAAAAAAACATACTGAACTCTACTCTTAAAAATTCATAGCAAAATAGACTTTTAAGAAATCTTACGCAGATTTAATTTCTAAAGTCCAAGACATTTTAAAAACTACACTGTGATAATCTAAATATTTTCAGGATCACCTCAAAACTTACCAAAGCAAGATCCATATTCATCAGCCTCAAAACCATTAGGACATTCCGTAGGTTTCTTATCAACTTTCGTCCACTCATTTTTCGGAATATATTTAGTATCTATAAGTACTGACCCATCTTTGTTCCTTTTACCCTCCACTACTCCTGTTTCGTTCTCTATTTTCACATTAACCTGATGTGGAGGAGTGGGTTTTGGTGTATCTGTCGTATATACTTTTGGCCAAGTTTTCTCAGTAGGTATTTTTGGCAATTCTGATTCGGGGATATCGATGGGAGGTAAGTGGTAGGATGGTGTGGGTCTTGGGACTGAATATGTAGGTATTTGTTCTGTAGATGTTGGATATTGTGGTTGCTGTGGTATTGTAGGTGGGGGATGTGGTACGGTTGGTGGGGGCTGAGGTACGGTGGGTGGGGGCTGAGGTACTGTCGGTGGAGGCTGTGCTACGGTTGGTGGGGGCCGAGTTACTGTTGGTGGGGGCTCTGTTTCGGTTGGTAAAGGCTGTGGTAACAGTTCTGTTGGTCGTTCTGGGACAGGGGTTGTAGTTGGTTCAACCGTCTCATTTTTGTATAAATCAGGTACATGTTTGGATATAAATGGTGGTTCCACTTCATTGTTTTCAGTTTTTTCAGTAGTACTTGATGTGGGCGGAGACTGAGGCTGAGAGATAGGAGTTTCAGTGGTCGTGGTTGTAGGTTCTTTTGGCTGATTATCTGCAGTCGATGTACTGTTGTCCTCTCTAGAAAAAGGTTTTTCTTTATTGCCCAATAAATGATTACTAATGATAATGATCACGATAAGAAATGAAGACAATAAATACAATTATTATGTAGCTTTACCGTTCCAGGAGTCACAAAAAATCTAGTTATTAGGAATCCAACTTAAACCCGCTGAACATGCAATAGCACGTAAAATTTTACGTACATATTTTTATATATTATTTTTTTCTAAATATACCAACAGCTTCTAATAATTCTGTAGTTTTAATCAGATAACAATAAACATGAACTTACTCTGAATCATCATAATAATACTCGTAGTCAGGTGTAGTGGATGTAGTGGTGGTGCGTTTGCGCAGACAGCGGAATGAGCCGCGAATGTTCTGACACGTGTAGTCCGAGCCGCAGTTGTGTATGTTTAGCGCACATTCGTCTATGTCTGGGAATAAATAACAAACAGATATGTAATCATATAGTAATACATTTTTATATACGGTCAGTTAGCCCCATTCAAAATTATTATTAATTTATATTACGGGTGCTAACACAACTTACAATTTCTCACAAAAATCTTGAAATCATATTTAATCATCAAGAGCAGCATTATTATTTGGTATTTCTTTTGCATACATTTTTTGCGTAATTAATGCGTTTAACTACTTTTTTATGAAGAGTAATAAAAATGCTTTTTATTACTCTTCATAAAAAAGTAGTTTAACCATACACTTGTCAGAGAGACACACTGACAGATGGACACACTCTCGAAAATCATGATGAGTCAAAAGAGAGTGAGAGAGTGTGACTTACTAGATAAAAAAGAAAAAAGTTATTTATGCAAAATCAGGAGTTTGTGAAGTTCCAGTTTACGAGAGACAGCCCCAAAAACGAAAACCCTTCACCAATTCCTATGAAAAACTCCCCAGAAACACAATAGGCATGATGACTTTTTAAATTCCTTTGTATGATGTAGGTATACGTCTATTTTATATGAAAAATTATTAATTTTAAGAAAATGCGAAGTTTTTTTATCAAATAATTGCATTTTTCTCTGTCCACTTTGAATCCGGCGCGAAAACGCTTGTCAGTGTCATGTCGTCACTTGTGACGTCACGTCTGAAATTACAAGACGCAAGTAAACAACGCTCGTGCAATAATTAAGTTTTTTGTGTTATTAAATATGAATTCGAAAGTGCATAGGTGTTGTGGGGTCCCCCAGTGTAAGAACACATCCAAAACAACTCCTGATAAGTTATTTGTGTACGTTCCTCACAATAAAAAAATACGAAACAAGTGGCTTAAACTTGCAAGGCGAGATTCAAAAGCAATATTGCCCCGGGTACAACTTCATTTTTGTGAAGATCACTTTGAAGCAAGTTATTACATAGTTCTCTAGATTCTAGCATAGAAGTTTTTTTAATTAAACTAATACACTTACGTGGGAGTTTTTTTAATTAAACTAGTATACTTACATGGAAGTTTTAACATTTCTAAATTCAGCTGAACAAAAATCTTTATTTGATGCCAAAAACTCTCCCAGCATTATGATATCAATTCTAGGCAAATTAGCGCTGTTTGCCTTGATAAATCCGGGCTCCATAGCTCGTGTTATAAACAATTAATTAATTAAAAACAAAGATCGCAGTGGAAGTTCACAATAACGAAATGTGATGTTCGCGCGCTTTCGTGCGAGTTGATTTGAGAGATGACGTCACGAGCTCTGATTGGTGTTCAAGATATCATGGCGGATTGCCTTATTTCGTAATTTTATTTTATAAAAATACATATTAATCACATTATTAATAAAGAAAACAATGCGCGTTTTATATTCCAAGCTTCAAGTTTAATTTAATAAATATATTATTTTAATGATTTTTGATTACTGTCATCATGCCTATTCAGTCTATATGGTTTGAAGAACTGGAATTCTCTGGCAATTGACTCAAGAGGCAGTAAACTTGTTAATAAATATTTTTCCTTACCTTCACATTTTCCAGTAGAATGATGTAACACATAGCCAGTACCGCAGGAAGTTATTCTGATGCAGAGGTAGGAGCCAACAGTGTTGTCACATCTCTGAGCTTGAGATATGCAGTTGTGTTCTCCTGTAGCGCACTCGTTAACGTCTGCAAGTGAAATTATCTGTTCTTTAGTGGTTCTGTCTATATCTTCCTCAGGAGGAGCTAGATATTAAGTATAGTACTAATAAAAATATAGGTGGCACCATAGAGAACCATTTTGTTATGATTAGTTCAGGGAAACTGATCACTTTTTAAACGTAAACATTTACAAAAGGCCACCTCCAAAACGCGAACTCTTCACCACTTCCTGCGTGTTTTTGATGGGAAGAAGAAGTTGCAACAAACTCCCCAGGTCAAGCAGGTGAAATAGAATCACTGGTACTGATAGAATCACTAAAATCACTGGTGCTCAGCAGCACCCGGCTACACTGACACCAACGTAGTTGGGTAAAGGCGATCTTCTTCTTATCGAGTAAGCTTCAGGTCAACGGTCAGAGTTTTTTCGAAACCACTTAATGGCCTGAGTGCATTCAGGGCCACCTCCCAGACTCCTCGCTGCTGAAAAAGTTTCTAAAACCCACAAAACATTTTGGTCCGACCCGGCCATCGAACCCGAGATGATTAAGTTTACTTACCAGCACAGGCTCCCGTGATGGTATCCAGTTCGAAGCCCAACTTGCAGTGACACTCGTAGCTACCGTTTGTGTTCAAACAGTTCTGGTACTGGTCGCATAAGTGAGTGCCTTCCACACACTCGTCAATGTCTGAAAAAGAGATTTTTTTAGGATATAGAGATCACGGAACAGATTTACTCATAGTTTTGGGACTGATTGCAATTAAAAACCATGATAAAATAGATTCTTTCATGAATCTAAGTGTAATGGTAATTGGTATACATAAAGAGCGTAAAAAGTTTTTCCTTTAAAATAAATTAAATGCTCTAGATTTCTGGTAAAAACTTACCGTCACAGTAAAGACTGCCAGATTTCTTTCGCATACCATCAGGACATATTTCTTTTCTGTAAGACAAATGCATAACAAGCTGTAAATATCTTCAAGATTCAATATTATATAATAAGTAGGTAGTAAATAATATTCGAATAATGACCTAAGTCAAATATTGTAAAAAATATTTTTTAGAAACTCCTTAGACATTCTTTGTAAAAGATCATCAGTGCCATTTTTAATTACTTTACGGTCGAACAAACTGTAGGGCCGAATATGCACATAACATCCATCAGGTATTTTGGATAGGATTAAGAACACGCTATCATCCGACTAAAATTTTGCAGTACTCTACGATAATATTTATCCATTTCCACTCACCCGACTTCAACTTTAGCCTTGCAGTCATATTGTCCTAATTGGTTAACGCAGTACCTGTCGGGGCCACAGTTAGCTCCCTCCTCGCATTCGTCTATATCTGTAATCATAAAATGGACGCCATTTTTCATCAAAAGTATCAATTCATACTATGGATAATAAAATGACGAGTGGAGATGTCATAATATAGAATCTTCTAAGAAAGTAGAAAGTAGCTCTGCCAAAATGTGGGTGGTGTTCGGGGGACGAGGAACGTTACTAGCTCCGCCCTCAGACGCTTTCTTTGAAACCCGCCCATTTTTTTTTTACCAAATCAACAATAAATCAAGGCCAAGCCTTGACAGATAGTTCTCTAGTAACCAATCATTTTGACTTACATTCCTTATGGTATCTCCGCTCATCTTTCTTTCCTCCGAGAGTGATACCTTAAACTAAACCTTTTATGATGGAAAATGTCTCTCAGCTGATGGATACATCTTGAGAAACCCACTGGATTTATTTATGATTTACATTGTGGGATGTAGAAACATCATCATCTTTTCATCATTAGCCTTCTAACTACCCCATATTCTATATATCCCTTGACAAATTACTCACATACAAAAAACAACTTTTTCTTACCTTCACACTTATTAGTATTAGAATCTATCTTGAACCCTGGCGGGCAGTGTTTGGACACTTTGTCCTGGCAGTAGAATGAGCTGTGAGTGTTGATACAGAACTGTGACAGCGGGTTGCAGTCGTGTTTGTTAACTGCGCATTCGTCCACATCTGGAAGAGATTCTTGGTTGTTATACATCATTTATCCATTACTAAGAACAGATATAGAGAAATCTTTCTGGTTGACCTTGCTCAAGATAATGTGTGAAATAGCTGGACTGAGTTTGACGGTACTTTCAGATTAGCTGATGTAAAAAGTTGTATCTTTGGTACTTTTTATTCGGATGAGGAAATGGATCATATTGTCTAGCTAGATACACCCTTTATGGCCAGTTTCACCGGTTATTAATAAAGTCTGTGATAGCCTATCTGGCAGGTAAACTAGACCCTGGTTTCACAGGTTTTGAATTGCAAAGACTGGCAGAAATTAAAAGCAACCTTTATCTGGGAGATAGAATTCACCATCGAATAATGAACTGTCAATTACTTTTGTTCAAATTAGCATAATATTTTTAATAGATCATATTTTTTATTGTATCTACCATATTGTATGTAACCTATATTCTGCAAATAAATAAACAAAAAATTATAACAAACCTTCACACTCCCCATGAAGCCCAACCTTGAACCCTGGTGGGCATCGATCTTCCACATGCGTTCGAGGAGAAGTGCTAAGGTTGATGGGGTTGCCAGTCACACCACCACAGGAGTACCCACCAATTGTGTTCTCGCAAACGAAGGATGGACACGGTGGATTTGGTAGGAGGCACTCGTTAATGTCTAGAATAGAAAAGTCAATGTTAAGGATCCTTGTTCAATGTATCATACGGGATTTTAAACAGCAAAAGTTTTTGATAAAAGTCTAAAGTTACAACGGTGACAATATTTATCCGAAGCCACTTGATTTCTGAGATAGGGAAAACACTTTCAAAGTACAGGATTCTGCGTGATAAAAAATCTTTAACTCAAACGCGGAATCAGGACATTGATTGAATCGATACTTGCCAGTTGTTTAGGCTCAAATCCTCCTATAATGCTGATTTAATAGAAGACTAGCTTTGGAACTTATTTTATGAGCTATGAGATTGGCCTTATCCTAAATGTTAAACTTTTTAAGTCAGAATTGAATTTAATTAAAAATTCCTCCAGTATACCTCTTGCAATAAAGTACTATGTAAAAAAGTACTTATGTGTTTGACTAATTTCTACTTACCATCGCAAACATTATTGTTAAGATTCCTGGCGAAGCCTGGTGGACACTGTCCCTTCTCCACTTCCTTCTTGAAAGGTATACATTTGTATGAGCCATGCAAGTTGTGGCATTGTGTGCCTGGTAGACATACGGGGTCTTCTAGCTGGCATTCGTCTAT
This sequence comes from Helicoverpa armigera, assembly GCF_030705265.1. Taxonomy (NCBI): domain Eukaryota; kingdom Metazoa; phylum Arthropoda; class Insecta; order Lepidoptera; family Noctuidae; genus Helicoverpa; species Helicoverpa armigera. Next base: position 1,163,685 of record NC_087145.1, on the reverse strand, counting down.
GTCTGAAAATGTAGGTGGATGTTTTAGCAATGGGTCAGAAGACGGGTAGTCAGAAGCCAGTCTAACCAAGGGGGAAACGCTGGTACTCAGCTGAATCCGATTTAGCTGGAAGCCAACCCCAACATAGTTGGGAAAAGGCTCGTAAGATAATGTTTTAGTAATGGGTCCTCCAACGGTCAGGTCTTAAATTTTGTCAAATATGGACTTAGAAATTTCCAAAATCTTCTGAAAGTGTGATAAAGGGTTATGTACCTACACAATACCTTCATCTTCTTTTGGAGACGGTCTTGTTATGAAATTGATTATTATCCATTTTGTTAATATGTGCTCTCAATTTGGAAATGGATAACATGATTGATTTGGCACATCAGTAGATTCAGCCTAATTATCTAAGGCGTTACAATAACCTATTTTAAAGAAGTTCATTTTTGATCATGGTCATCTCTAGACGTATCACTCATATCTCCTATTACCAGTTATGTTATGTATTTAATTTTTACTTTATACCCTTTTCCAAAAATCCTTTGGAGCGCTATTTTTGACTTCGCATTCTTCTCGTAATGGAATTCCTATAGATATTCTTACCTTGACAAGACTTGCCATCAGCCATAAGCTCGTATCCTCTTCTGCATGAGCACTTGACTTCCACTCCGTTATCGTTACACTTGTGATGGCAGGGGTTGCGTGGTTTACATCGGTTTTTGCTCACCTGGAAGAATATAAGAAAATGTTGGGTAATTTTTCCTTATTTCTTGATAGGACTGTAGGTAAGAGAAGATTTCTTGAAGATTATTTTGTATTATAGGATCTGATTATAAGTCTAGAAGGCTGTAATGTTTTTTACCATGGTAAAAACTAGCAAACGGGTTTTTAGATCCTAGGGCCCTTAAGACATTTTAGGGATTCCCGTTATAAACGATTGTTAACAATCGTCTAAAAAAACGACGTCGAACGGACTTATTTGCCGTCATGCAAATAAGTCCGTTCTAATTCACAGATTTCATGAATAAAACCCAGAATGTATAATAAAGTCTGACCTTTGCCTAGTAATAAAAATAAAAACGCTAGTTCCATGGTAAGTAAATTGAACAATCCACTCCAGCCCCGGCAGGCTTTGGGCTCTAAGACTTATATTTTACCAACTTCTCCTTGAGGAGCGTGACGTAACAAAAACTAACTTACCTCCTTACAGTTCCTTCCATCAGCCATGAGCATAAAGCCAGGGTTACACTCGCATCTATACGACCCGGGCACCGGTATGCAGTGGTGTGCACACAGCTCATTGGGCGCATAGTCTTCGCATAATGATGGTAATACTAGAATAGAAGGAAAATAAATAATCAAAATATATAGATGTATTTCGATATAAACTATAATAGTAATATAACAAAGAGGAAACATTTTGTTGTCTGTTTGTTCCCTAATGGCGCCGAAACTACTGAATCCATTTGAAAAATTCTTTCACTCCTAGAAAGCAACACTCTTCCCAAAAACAATAGGTTATATTTTATTCCGGTATGGACAGTAGTTATCACAGGACGTGGGTGAAACGGCATGAAAACGGCTAGTTTAAGAAATGTCAATGTATTTGTGATGGTAAAATTACATATTTGGAATGAATTATCTATTTATCAGTGAAGGTCCCATCAAAATGGATCCAGCATAATGTACAGATTCGTCTACATGTATGTAATTATAAACATGGCTATCAAGATACCTCTCGTTATAACTCTTTAATTCTGCAAATATGTCAATAGATAACAGCTCAGTTATATTAATAATGACTTCATAAAGCTTATCTGTTTGCGAATACATAAGATAAAATTACAATAGAGATGAATGTAAGTACTTACCAGATAATTTGATATCATTTCTTGGAGTTGTTTCTCTTTTCCAGTCCTGTGCCGCTTTCTGAAATAATAAAGTCAAAGTCATAATATTGTATAACTATGCTCTTCATCAATGCAGAAAGAAGGTGATCTTAAGAGAAGATTGTAAATCGCATCATCAATACTTGAGATAACGATCACCATAGATTGGTCATAGATTGGTCTTGGTTGATAGGTGACTTGATTAAATAAAAATGGGTGGGTTCCAAAAAAGGAGTACCTATGAAGGCGCAGCCAGTAATAAGTTATTCCTCGTCTCCAGAAATACCCGCATTTTAACCGCTCCTTTGTAAAGAGATTTCATATTATGACATCTCCGGTCGACTTTTTGTTCTCCATGGGTGATATCGACAAAGAAGAATAACAGTATGATATCAATCCCGTAATGGCAAGTCATCGCCAAAATGGTAAGTCCACCTATCTGTAGGCGCGAGTGCATTGCTGGTATGTCATCACCATCATCATCCTAGCCTTTTCTCAACTATGTTGGGTTGGATTTCAGTTAAACCGCATGCAGCTGAGTATCTGTTTGTTACAAGGAGCGACTGCCTATCAAAACTCCTCAACCCAGTTACCCGGGCAACCCAACACCCCTTGGTAAGACTGGTTGTCAGACTTATTGGACTACCCGGCTTGGCTATTGCCAAAGATGTTCAAATGACAGCCGGGACCTACAGATTATCGTGCCCTCCAAAATACGGTCATTGTTGTTAATTGCTAGCGTGTATTCGCGCACAAAGGTTGCTATTTTGTCGGTAATTTTCTAAACATTCGCACGCAATTTGATATTGTTTGCTAGAGTTCGTAGACTAGAAAAAACATTCGACTATACATTCATATGTCACAGTGGTTCACCCCGGAAGTATGGAATTTGTCAAACACAGTCATGACAATAAAATTGTGGTAGGTCAATGCAAAGAATACGCTTGTTTTTTTTTTTCAAATCAATGCATAGAAGATGGGGGGAGAAATTAGGTACATTGCTTCAAAAGAGTTTCGGAAGAGTTTGATTTTGACAATTTGTTATATTTATTTATTTTAGAAGTTACATTTTTTACGGCCAGCGACTATCTCGACAATCTTGTGATATTTCTTCAGGACTGCATTTTCATGATCATCCTTCTGCCTTTATCCCAATTTTTGTTTGGGATCGGAACAACATGTTTCCTTCTTCCATACCGTCATACCGTTCCATACCGTTCTTCCATGCCGTCATCTCACAAGTAACAGTCTTTCTTGCTATTACGACTTTCACACAATATCCATCTATCCATCCAGGATTTTAGAATAATATATGATAAATATAATTTACCTTACAACACGTGACAAAGGCGTCTTCCGCTAACAACTCCTCAGGGTTCATACCGTGGTTGCGCTTGACACAAGCGGTGGGTCCTTCCGAAGACCCAACCTTCGTGCCTCTTGAACATTCGTCGCAGCATACCTGTGAATTATAGGAATACGATTAGGAGTATATAGTATATAAACATATAGTATATAAACAGTACCTATATAAACTATACACTATTCTATTGGTGAACATACTGCCAAGTATATCAACATCTGACTAGCATAAATACGATATACATTAACATAGGTAATACTAAGATTGTTGTTACCCGCAATTTCACCCGTGTCCCAGGAGAACTTCTTCCCGTACCCAGACAAAATAGAGCCCATGTTACTCGGGGATAGCCTAGCTACCCAACAGCGAAAGAATTTTTCAAATCGGTCCAGTAGGTACTTTCAGATATAGAAATGAAAAAAAAACTCTTTTTTAAATTAGTATCTAGGTACCAGTTAAACTCGGTTATTTGGATCTTTAAAATTCAAAAAATTGCATTCTCTAAAGTCACTCTAAGTATCTGAATGGTTGAATATTCTACTAATCGGATCAGATTTCAGACAACATATCTACCTAAATATTATTATCATCTTCAAGTTTAAAAAAAGCATCTGTTCCCCACACATTAAAAAGCCAAGGTCATGCAAAAAACAGCAGGAAATACCAGGAATGTTACCTACACCTACAGGAAACGGTTACGAAGACACGGTCATTGTTAAACAAGGAAGAGGAGTACCAACTGAACAAACAGAGGTATATCTGACTCTTATCTGTGAGATAACGGATACCTAGTTACCTAGATACTTGGTGTTTGGATTAAGTTTGTAGTGTAGTGTGTGTGCTATAGCTATATTTTTAAGCTAGCATTCAGTCTTAGCTATGTAGTTTCGTAATTTTTTGAATGTAATGTAAAAATATTTCATAAAGGTTTTCTTATCTCCAATTTTCACGTTCAATTTCAAAAGTAATTTTATGAAAAAACGGACACTTACGTTGTCGATGGTCATAGGTAATGGTGTTATTACAAGAGCATTAAACAGAAGTTCGCATTTTTTTTTCTAAACACGTGTCAAAAGTCTGTTTAACTTAATTTTGTTATATAACACTACTAAATATGACATCGTCACTACTGCTCTTGCGCACCATTTTTATTGCTTAACTTTGGGAAAATAAAATCTTATTTATGACGATTGTTGGCAATGAAGTAAGTATCACAAAATAGTTATTTCTTAAATTACGTATAAGAGAATTAAAAAAAAAAACTAGAAAGTCGTATAAAATTATAGTTAACAATAGCTTCGCTTCAAGTATAGCTACAGGTTTAACTAAAAAAATGCAACTGCAAAACCAGAACGAAGATGTGACGATAAAGTTTATGTTTCATCTTCAGAACAATATTCGATGTCTTCAATCAAAGGTATGCAGGTTTAAAACATAGTTTCTTAAGTAAACTACATGCATAGTCCAGCACCTGAGAAATGATGTAGACTACTTCTTATCCAGGAGCGTTTGTTCGGTACGTTCTAGAGACGCCTAACTTTGTTCCGAAAAATACCTATTAGATTAATTGATCATAAATATCGTCGCCCAGTGGACACCTCAGGATGGATACCGCAGGCGGGGTAGGCCCCGGAAGAAATGGCGTGACGATCTAGACGTCGAGACTGGTGGGCTCGGTCGAAAGATCGAGAAGTGTGGAAGGAAGATGGGGAGGCCTTTGCCCAGCAGTGGGACATTATGGGCTAAAAATAATAATATAATTATAAAACCCGTAACATAACTAAGTACTGGATGGTTTGAGAAATTCGTGCAGTGTTTACCCTCGGCATTCTTGGGTGGGTTGGGCTAGTTTTGACCGGGTGCATAGAGTCGTTCCCACGACATGCGGGTGAAACCACTACCGGAAGCTACCATAAAAGTTTTTTTTAACAAATTAATCCATTTGTTATTAAATAAAAACTACTAACCTTACTTGTAGATTTAGTAGCGGCACAGTTGTGACTGCTCGTCGCTATGTCTATGCCTGTCTCGCAGTCTACTTGTTTTCTGAAACAAACGACATTATAAATATACTGAATATACAAACAATATGGTTTTTATCGGATAGGTATCTAATTCTTTTGACTGTTCATTTCATATTCCTTGATTTTTGTATCAAAGTTGCTTTTGGATTTCATCACTTTTTTGCGTTTGGATCGAATCTGAATCTAGTATATTAACAGACAGTTTCTTCATCAAAAGTAAGAGCCAAAGTAAAAGTCAAAGTAATGTCTAAAGTAAAAGTAACGGTCAAATTCATTTTTTCTATTAGTTTTGCTGTCACTTTAGTCTTGAAAAAACGAAGTTGACCTTTACTTTAACTTTAGACATTACTTTGACTTTTACTTTTGATGAAGAAACTGGCCGTAAGGGAAGTAGATTTTTTATACAAGTAAGCACCTTAATTGTCACAGCTTTACATAAAAGTTAGTTAAGTTCTCCATCAAATATGTTAATAATATTGTTCTTATTATTTTACGGCTAGATTTGCTTACAACTAGATATTTTAACATTACCATTTTCCTTCTCAAATAGGTTAATTATTTGACAAGCATTTTATCGCACGTACAGGATCGTTTCGTTCATATAATATGTTAGTCTAAAACCGTTCTAACAATGATAAGTTTCTCGTTTCTAAGTCAACAACGCCCACAATGTATTAGAAACAGATTCTTAGTAATACTATTTAGAATACAAAATAAGGAAATCCTTGGTATAGTTGCTGTATCATATTTAAGAAAACAAGCAAGGTATTTAGCCAGAGTAAAGGTATGCATTACTGGTAGGCTTAAAATCTTTTGTACCTCACAGATCTTGCAAAACACACTAAAATAATAATAATGTTTGAAATAACAATTTTACGATAAAAATAATAATAATGTCTTTGGATGGTTTTGAAATATTTCCTCTTTCACTTATAAAGAAAAGCATCATTTTTCATGAAGGCAGCAAGTACAAGTTTGCAATTTAATAAAAGTTTTTGAGTTTGATGCAATTGTTAGAACTACTTATGTAGGTGTTTTATTGTTAGGTATTGGAACCTAGTTAAAGTTTCTAAGAATTACTACTGAAAATAATTAATATTGAAAACAAGGAAAATATTTGCAACCACAACATTTTAAAAATAGCCTGAATTAAATATTATTAGCATGTATTTCAGAAAAGAAATATAGAAAAACATCCGCTGGGATTCCAAGGATTGACTGTTTTGTTAAATCTACTGAAACATTATTATTTTATTTCACTAATAGAATTCGGTTTAAAATATAAGCTGATTCTAGGCGTACCTGTTATGAGTTTTCCTATAGGTATAGGTTTGTGCAAGTTTTTCGATTTTAATGTAATTTTCGTATGAATATCTTAATAATACTTCAGAATGATACTTAGGTACTACGGCCATCACAAAATCTCAAACTCAAAGTATTTATTCGCTCGTTAAGGTATTTACATATGTTGATAATAATATTACCTTTTTCAGGATTAAAAATGTGAGGAAAATACACAACATTAGTTCATCATCTCCCGAGCCTTTTTCCCAACTATGTTGGGGTCGGCTTCCTGTATAACCGGACGTAGCTGAGTACCAGTGCTTTACAAGCAGCGACTGCCTATGAGACCTCCTCAACCCCGTAACCCTGGCAACCCAATATCCATTGGCTAGACTGGTGTCAGACTTACTGGCTTCTGACTACCCGTAACGACTGCCAAGGATGTTCAATGACAGCCGGTAGGTATACACAACATTAGGTACATACTAAATGATACTCACTGAAAATATTGGTTGCAGCACTGCGCCTTAGCTATCTGGCACATGGTTTCGAAGGCCGGTGGAACTTCAGGAGGCGTGGTCAGGGTACCCCGGCAGTCTGACAAGGTATGGTTCTTTGCAAAGCCTGCACCTTCGTGGCAGCACAGCTGGATCGTTTCTGCCATGTCATCTCCGTAGTATCCTGGGAGAAATTGAAAAAGAATATTTATAATAATAGTATCATTATATCTTTGAATTGTATAAATTATTTTTCTAGTAAAGTTTTTAATTTGTTTATACATTTTTAGCTCAAATTGGATTGTATAACGTTCTCAGGAACAGATAGAAAACTATTGTATTTTTTTTTTTTTAAAGGGTGCCCATGGAGTTTCTTGCCGAAAGTGCTTTAATAGGCCTATTTGAAATAAAAAAAATTGAGTTTAAGTTTGAATCTAGGTATAAGTACCTACTCTATGAGAATATAATAAAAATAAATTATTACGTATATTGAATTGGAGTTGCAATCGGTTAGACTGGAAGCCGAATGCTAATATAATAAAAGGAAACATTTTTTGTTTCTTTGGTTGTACCCCAATATCTCTAAAACTACTGATTTTAAAAATTCTTTCACCATTAGAAAGCTACATTATCTGCAAATAAAATAGGCTATATTTTATCCCGGTACGGGCAGTAGTATCCACAGAACGCGGGTGAAACAATCGGCTAGTCAATAATAACTTAGTATGTACTTACAAGGAAAACTTCTAAAACCGCAAAGTTTAAACACAGGCCTATATTCTACGACCTTGTAACAGATAAATCGTGTCGGCGCATAAACTAAACGTTTAATAATAACACATTAAACCATAAACAATTAATTTATTGTCATCTGTTCACCATATTGGACGCTTCATCGTTCATAAATCAACTTCGTGAAGGAAATCCATAAATATTACATATTGTTGTTTTAATGGGTATTTTGTCATGAGAAAGAATGTATATTTTTATGGCATGTTTAGTGGGAATTTACTGATCTCACACAAATGAGCGCGAAAAAGTTGAATCTCGCCACTTGAATTTTAATCTATACTAACATAATAAAGAAAATCATTTTTTGTTTGACCCTAAAGGCTCAAAACTACAGAACCGATTTGAAAACTTATTTCACTGTTGGAAAGCTATACTATTCCCTAGTAACTTAAGCTACATTTTATACTGGTGCGGGCAGTGGTTTCCACTCGACACGGGTGAAACCCCGGCTACTTTTACATACTTAAGAGCGTGTACGCTCGGCGCGCGATGTCAACTTTAGGTAATTCAACGCAAAAAACCGCGCAGACTAGCGTCGCGGCTGTGTGCGTGCCTATCATACTTCACGTATAGTCACACAAACCATTTTGATCCTTTCGAGTGAAATTGGTAGAACAAAAAATATATTATTTAGTAAATAGTTAGTAGCGGGAAAATAGTTTAAGTCTATGGATGTCTAAAATATAAAAGCATGAAAATAAGTTAATAATTACACTCTTTTGCAAAAAAATCGGGCACCTATGAAAACCTTCGTTTTGAGGACTTTCTGTATATTACATACAATTTTCAACAGTACTAAATAGTCGACTGATGATTAATGACAATGTTAAGAGTTTCTGTATTTCAACCGATTTCAAAAAAAGAAAGGAGGAGGTTTCAATTAGATTGTTTTGTGATTGTTCTCAATTTGATTGTTCTCGATTTCTCAAAGACGCCTGGACCGATTTGAAAAATTGTTTTTTTATATGAATGGTCCAGTCCATCCAGACCGAAAAATTGTGGTCAAATAACAACAATTGCCGGAAAGCCAAATATTGGTGAAGAGCTTGGGTTTACCATTGCAAATAAAGTTTTAAGTTATCTATCCTATATGCTTCAAAAGTTATTCGAGATCAAAAGTCAAAATTTGGGTACATCCAAAATGAAAAAAAATTATAGCTCGATTGGTAACAGACATCTGCAATAAGTGATTTCTAGCCTAAGGAGTCCGCCATATTGGATTTAGACTCGCGACACATTTTTTTTCGAGTTATTCATAGCAAGCCCTTTCATTTGATACCCATATAGTAGGAATGCATTAAAAACATTTTTTTCTCCATCTTGGGTATACCGCCATATTGGATATAGAATCATACATTGTCATTAAAACTGAACATTCAAACAAAATTTCAACTCAATCGATAAAAAAAATATGCTTCAAAATTGAGCTTTAAATAAAATAGTAATGTATCAAGATTTGTTGGTCGCGCTTGAAATGTACTCTATTCTCGGTATCCACGGCAGAGGTTATTCACCCTACGCGATGTGACGGAGCGACACGTCCTCTCTGTGAAGCCTTGCGGCGGTCTGGTTTGAGTTGACTCGCGTGCAGCGTTTTATAGTAGTTTTAAATAATTTATAAAAAAATAAAACGAGAGATTAAATTATAATATAAAGTTTATGTTTTAAAGAAAGAGTTATATTACTATAGTAAATAATTGTTATATTAAATTAAGTAAGATAGATAGGTAAAAAAAGCATTTGAAATTCACAATTTTTCACATTGTTAAAATATTTTTTTCTGAAAGATAGAGACCTAAATCAAAAAATGTTTTCAACTAACTATAGACATGGGGATTTCGTCTATGAGTAAAAAAATAAATATGATTAGATTTGCCACTGTTTTCACATGAATTTAAGCTTCGAAATAGACGCTGAAAGGGAATTTTATAAAACATCTGTTACGTTATAGGGGTTTTAAGTATTTAAACTACACAAATTGAAATTTATGTTCAATTAACTATATAGACAGTGAAATTACCTTGCGTTATTAAAAAATAACATAGTTATAGGATAAGTAGTTACTGAGAAACAGTGGTTTGAAAAGTACCATTTTAGGCCAGATGGCGCGCGGTTGACGTACACGCTCTTAATATAATAAAAGAGAAGAAGCGACTCCTTATAAATTTGTAACATTTAATGGCAACGGATACTTAATTATGTCATGATCTAAAACATTTCATTTTTTTGATATAATCTGAACAGTTTTACAGCGCATAAGATTAATTATGTGTGTAGTTTCAGTGCATACGATAATATACTACCTACTTCTTTCACTTTCATCGTGTATCTAACCTTAATTAACAGTCTAATTTAAGAGGTTACTGCATTCTTTATTTGACAAACATTTAGAACTACTTATTACCCGCACGCAGTTTTATCCGCGTCCCATAGGATATTCTATAATAGCCTGGGTAAGCATGTATTCTATATTTCGTATGTCCGGGAATTTTGATGAAAGCACGAGTTTCCCTTGATTATAAAAAATATAACTCAGTGGTTATTTTCGTAAAAAAGTAACAAACAAAAAAAAAACACATGGGGAGTGATAGGGTGATAGATTTATCTATTTTGACTCATATTGTATCCTAATTCGTAATTGTGCTTACAAAATATTGCGAAAAGTTTAAAACGATAGTTAAGTAGGATTTTTATAAATGGTAGAACGAGATAAATATCTACAATATTCCGAAACAAGGCGACTACATGTCTGCCAAGACATTCATATAGCACCACGTCACCCACAAGCCAAGCAAGCAAGTAAAATTAAAACATATCTATTCATAATTAATCGAAATTAAACGACTATAGTTATCGGCACGAATCTTGAGCTCTGACCTACATCTGCGCAGAAGTGATTTATTAGCAAAGAACCAATCCCGAGTGACGGCTATGACGCGATGCACTGCGGGCCAATCACCGCTTTAGCCAAAGCACAAAAGGGACCCAATAAATTACTTCTGCGCAGGTGAAGGTCAGAGCTCAAGACTCGTGCCGATAACTATAGCAGATGCAACAATGCCATCAAAATCTTTGTTAAAATAAATAAAGTTGTCCTCAATAATTATAATTGTTCTCATTAAAACTTAAGTGGGTCAGAAGTGTGAGGAAAAATATCGGTCAAGTGTGAGACGTAATTGTATTATTAAATTCTGTTTGTTCAGTTTATTTGGGTCAGTGTGTTTATCAAGGGAATTAAGTGCAGTTTTTTTTGGATTATGTAAATAATATTGATGGGAATACCATTTAATTCATCATAAATATATGTTACGGGTAATGCTAGAAGGTGGAATAAACCTAGGTTTACCCGGGTTGAGTTAGTATTACCCAAGATTCTTGGGTAAAGTCCGAATAATAAGTAAAATAAATTTTAATTCGGGGTTTACCCATGCTCACCTAGGTCTACCCAACTCTTACTGGGTAATGTTAGTTGTTGCGTAATTTTAGAGCCCGTGGCGTAATTCTAGGATGAATGTGGTACTGTTGAGGAAGTGTTCTCAAGTGTGTCATGATAAACTGATTGATATTGAAAATATATCACCAGAAAAAAAAGCTTACGAGAGGTTGCAAATAAACAGTCGCTTTTAGGAGGCCAGGGTTTTAAAAGGTGTAAATAAATAATTTCAATTTGAACAACAACGACCGTTATTTGTTTTTTTTTTTCTATTAAGTTTATGCTCTTCAAGCAATTACGATTGCCTTTGTATGTTTTTTAAATAATATATGTATGTGTGAAATGACCTTGGATTTTCATTTCACTAGTTAATTAGAAAAATTTTTACATTACCCAGTCAGAGTTGGGTAGACCTAGGTGATGATGGGTAAATCCCGAATAAATATTTATTTTACTTATTATTCGGACTTTACCCAAGAAGCTTGGGTAATACTAAGTCAACCCGGGTAAACCTAGGTTTACTCCACCTTCTAGCATTACCCGTAACATATACATTAGGAAGCATCGCTTCGGACAAAAAAACTAGGGCAATAGTTATGTATGACGAAAACTGCTAGACGTCTACGTACTGAAGGAAATGGCCAATTGTGATCGGTTATTGACCAGAACTTAAGGTATTTGTGATAATTTCAACAAAAATGTGCATGTGTCATGTTTGCGGACACTATGACCGATCTACCTTTGACTCATCATCATCCTCCGAGCCTTTTTCCCAACTACGAGTATGTTGGGGTCGGCTGCCAGTCTAACCTGATATAGCTGAGTACCAGTGCTTTACAAGAAGACTACCCTGCCTGACCTCCGTAACCCAGTTACCTGGGCAACCCAATACCCCTTGTCCTACCGATCTATATTTGACTATATTACAAAAAAAGGTCCCTACTGCACTTTAAAGAACAATTCATAAGAAACTAATATACTGATAACATACAAATGGTTTTTCTTAAAACGATTTTTAATATAAAAATTGAACGTAAAAATGTGAGTGGATTAAAAAATTATCGTTTATGTTAGCAGTGTGTATTTCTTTTCAATTTAAATCATGCACCACAAGTACATTGTAAGACAGCTCATTTTAATTCGGCTAAATTCACTCTTCAACATATCCCCTTAATGTACTTACGTGATACTGAAATTATATCGTAAACTGTATACATCACACTTACAACTCTTTAATCAAACTATCAATCAGAAATATACCTCACTACATTACACATAAGGTTCATATTGGAACAGCAATCAAACGAGACCATCTTAACCGGGAGAAACTTCAGTGGCCTGAATATATTGACATTTATTAAGTATCACAAGCTCCTCAAGAAGTTTCGAACTTGATCGATTTCTACATACATATATAGGTAATTTGCTATATTATATGATCATGTTTCGGAAAGCACGATAAACTGTAGGTCTCGGCTATCATTTGAACATCTTTGGCAATCGTTACGGGTGATCAGGAGCCAATAAGTCTGAAAACCAGTCCAGCAAAAACTACCGAAGCAATTTCGCAGTAATATGTATATTTGTATATGTCACCGTAAGATTACAAACATCGTTAGATTACAATCTATCTCGAGAGATTGTAAACGGTCGAATTATTGTGAACCGTAACATCTGATTGCAATTTAACGCATTATTTTTCGCTATATTATAATCTATCGATGAGAAATTGTCAAATTGTCAACTGTCCGAAAGCTCTCCCTGATTGGTCAGTCTTTTTGTAAGATCGACCAATCACGACCAGCCGTTCTGTTCCCATGTTGGTTTATCGTTCAAACTGCTTTGGTTAATCAGTATCACAGATAAATTTTACATCCTCAACACTTTTATATAACTAATTCTGAAGATATAAGTTATTTTCAACAGAAAATCAATTTATAATCACGAAAACAGTTGTTTACACAATCGACAACAAACGAAATAAACAAACAAAATGGCGAAAGCCGGAGCGGCGGGGGCACATTACGTTCTACCAATCAGCGCGCAAGATGCATTCCGTTCTGCGCCAGTTGACAATTTGACCGCTTTACATTGATCGATTATAATATAGCGAAAAATAATGCGTTAAATTGCAATCAGATGTTACGGTTCACAATAATTCGACAGTTTACAATTTCTCGAGATAGATTGTAATCTAACGATGTTTGTAATCTTACGGTGACATATACAATGTATACCCCTATTCCTACTAATATTATAAATACGAAAGTAACTCTGTCTGTCTGTCTGTTAAGCTTTCACGTCTAAACCACTGAACTGATTTTAATAAAATTTGGTACAGAGATAGAGTTGACCTTGAAAAGAACATAGGATAGTTTTTATCCCTGACTTTTGAAGAATTCTCTTGGTAACGCGATATAATCGTACTCTCCTCGGGCGAAGCCGCGTGCGGAAGCCAGTAATGTATACAGGCAATAACATAAAGGCTACTTTTTATCCAGGTACGGGAACTGTTTCCCATACCTGGATAAAAAGTAATGTTCAATATAAGAAGATTCAGTTCAAACCGCAAGTAGATAATAATTCTGTAGAAGTTCCATTACCTACAGATCATTTCATTCAAGTCTACAAAGTTTTTTTTAACACATCATCATAAACAAAATATTAAGTATCTTCTAACGCATTACACTCGACCCATTATGAAACTCAATCACCCAGTAGATAATGACTTCATCTCAATCAGTTAATCACCGCAGCTTCCCATGTCTTGAGATGTTTCAATCATCTTACGTTTAATGGCTTTTAAGAGTGCATTTGTTTTGTTTTAACTGCACTCAATGCTTGAAGGAACAACTTAATGGATAATAATGTTGAAGTATTTCGTAACTTAGTTAAAAACTAGTTTTAAAACGTATTAGATACTGTAATATTCAATAAGACTGATATTATGCCATAACTATGATTAATAAATTATTTTTGTAAGAAAAAGTGATTCAAATTAATTTTGGAAAAAAATGCCGATGTCAGAAGGTCTGACAACCAGTCTAACCAAGGGCTTTTGAGCTGCAGGATTGTTCGAAAGAGTTACCGCGGCCGTGGTACTTAAGGGTTTAAGAAGGAACATGATGGGTTTTAGTCAGTAAGAGTCTGACACTCACGCTGCACCCACAGCGGGGTCAATCATTAAATGATTTCCCATCAAAAGGAGTATTATTTTGTTAAACAGATAACTGGGAAAATATCTGTATGTTGTAGAACATAATTAGCAAAAGGCTATGCAGATGATGATGCTAACAGGCTAAAATTGATCATTAGCAACATATTTTTACCTAAAATCAGTTCCTCATCATTAAGGTTATTGAGCTAAACAAACAAACAAACAAATTTATTACCTAACATGACTTCAATCTGGAAAGTTTTCGTTCACAGTACAATTTGGATGTTTTCAATCATCTGTCATCTGATTTATTTTGACGTTAACTGTACTTGAGGGCTACGAATCAATTTAAAAGCAGTTATGATCTCATGGTAGAATGTTAACTAACTGACTGGTGTTTATGTGCATTTAATTTGTATAATATGTATGTGTAGAAATGAGGATAAATATGAACAAGGATTTCTCTTGTTTCTAAGTTCAAATAAATAGATTGGTTACAAAAAAAATCCCATCACTCTTATTGTATAAAACGTGAAGGTCCAGCCATATTTAGATAAGACAAAAAGTAATTTAGTGAGAAAAGCGGTTGTTATCGAAATAAAAGTATCGATATTTTGAAAACAGAAAATGTGTATTCAACGGATTTTGATGAATCAATCAGTATGGCTTAAACATCGTAAACTTTAATTTAAGTTTTAAGCCCGAGCCTTTTCCAAACTATGTTGGGGTCGCGGCTTCCAGTCCAACCGGATGTAGCTGGGTACCAGTGTTTTACAAGGAGCGACTGCCTATCTGACCTCCTCAACCCAGTTATACGGCAAACCCATTGGGTATCCCATGGTATGACTGGGTGGTGAGTCTGAATTTATCCCAAGCTTATGTAGGTAAATAATATAATTCTCTTCTAGATTAAATAGCTATAATAAGAATCATGTCATTTCCTATATTTATTCTGTTAACATGAACACATACGACATTTATAAACAACAAACAGTCTTAAGAAAGAACAATACTGATTAGATATAAAGATATGTCATCTTATGATATATAATGAATACGTGATATATGCAATTATAATTCTTCTCTACATATTATAAAATAATGCCTCGTGGCAGTCTTTGCGATTAACTCAAAAACTACTAATCGGATTTTCATGCGGTTTTCACCTATAGATAGAGTGGTTTAGAAAAAGATCTATGTGTTATTTATACCCATTCAAAGCCGCTTCGGGCTACTCGTATATGGTAATAGTAAGCTAGACTCCCTTTCCAGGAAAACTACTTCCCGCAATCGGATAATAATACTGGCAAGTTTCATGAAAATCCATCCATTATTTTTGCGAAAAAGAGCAACAAACATAAGAACTCTCGCGTTTATAATAATAAGTAAAATTATTGTAATAGGTAGGTACTTTAATAGTAATTTTTACGAGGATATGACAGGTCCTGTAACGCAGACATGTAATGTTATCTAATATTAATGTAATGTTATCACGTATTCTTAATTAGGGTGTAATTATATTCCTAATTGCGAATTATTACGTCTTATGATAGTCCTTCTCTTTTTCCACGTGATTCTAATTCTGTTAGGTAAATACCTATACCCAAATAGAATTTTGAAATCTAGAAATCGTAGTGTATTACTGCTACTTATATGGTTACTGATTTAACTTTACTTTAAAACTTTAATTTAGAAGAAATGTGAAAAAACTGCTTCAAAACTATACTTATTAGAGTTTTAAATAATTTTTCAAAATCAAAAATTATACCTGCTTCTTTAATTTAACAGCGTTAAATTTAATTTGTAATATTTTTATCAAAAAACAATAAAAGTTAAACAATAAAAATAATACGATGCATTCTCAAATCCCGACAAGTAAGTAATAAATCTTTCACTCCCGCAACCAAACCCAAAATCGGCAGGGTCCCATTTTTTGTAAAATTAATGAACTCACCATATGCAGCTGGATACAAGGTCACACAGACGAACAAACACAATAAAAAACACACACGCATTTTCACAAAAATACCGTCCAAAAATCCAAAAAATAAATTTAAGTCTTACACTTGGCACACAAATTACGTAGCCATGTCAGTAAAAAAAAATAATTAAAAGTTTAGAATGTCAAGAATTTGAATTTTAAACGTGGAACATCCATGGGTCCTTATTTTGAACGGCGCGCGGCGCAGGAGTGTGGCAAGCGCGTGCACAGCGCAATCTATTTCGGTCGCGTTTGCACTGCACCCGTCTCTGTCTTGGCATAGATTATTTGGTTTGGACAGATGGTTCGATAAAGGGTAGGTATAAAATTCCTTATCAAAAAAAGTACTATGTCTTTAAAGGAAGTTTTGGAAAGGTAGTCGTTTTTTGATGGCAAAAAAAAATTACAACTACAATTCTTCACAATGTAGCATTTCTTAAAATATAAAGTAATGAATGTAATGATTAAAATATAAAGGTAAAGTAAAATTATTTGATAAACCTTAGTAGCAACATAGCAAAACAGACAAGGGGAGAAGAAATAATATCAACCCATATAAAAAAATACTTATAAATATAGGCAGATATATAATTACGTCTTCTTAGTCTTGTCAAAGAAGAGAACGTATTATTTTTGTTTATAGCACATTAAAAACGCAAACATTTTCAAAATGTGAACTTTTAACGTCTTGTAGGCATAACACTCTCCTCAGTTCACACTTACCATCTGCATAATAATCTATGTCCTCCCTCCCACCGCGAGCGGCGGCTGACTAAGCGGAATGTCTCAGGACATGTTCGAATGTCCTATTTCAGTCTAAAAACGGGTTTATGGACACTAACCATGGCCTACGGGGTTACAAGGTACTGGAAACAACGGGATTACTGATAAGGGGATCCGGACATCGAAATAATTTACTTAGGACTTATGGATTTCAAAAAAATGAGGCCTGCAAACTGTAGACATGTTGGGATGGTTGGTTGACAGTGTATTTTGAAGATGTGAATCCAAGCTTTTTAGTTGGTCTGATACTGGACGGATACCTGATCATTGTAACGTGAGCGCTACCATTCATCTTCATGCTGATATGTGAGCCTGATCAAACTGACTACTGATAAAAACTTTGCTGTGTACTCTCAGGGGTTCTCATAGATTCTATTCATCTCTTATTTATATAAGACCATAGATTTCTATAGAGAAGAATTGCCAGGTAAATCTTTGTGAGATTTTTGCTATGATTTATACCATGACATGGACGGGTGACGTACTGGTGATCACGTCTATCATTTCTCAAGTCTCTAACGACCTGTCAGATAAAAAGACGATAGCCAACATCATCACAGGATAGCTTAAAGAGTGTCAGACACTCACCCATTTTTAGCATTACCATTACCAGGAGACGTAAGCTACAAAGTTAGAAAACCTATGAGCTAAACTCCTCCATAAAACCGAGTTCCTTGATTCGTGTAACTTTGAACCTCTCAGATCGAGCTTTCTGACAGCCAAACGTAATCATCCACATTTGAAAAGGCTGAGATAACTTCAAAGAATTTCGGAAGATGCTAGAAACCGCTACCCACCAAGTGTAAAAGGTGCTAAGTCCTATTATGCAACACCTTTTAACACTTAAATTGCGTCACTTAAGCATATTTGCTCCCCAGTGATAGTGCGAGATTACGATAAAGTTAACAGTTTTCACTGTCGCAGTTTAACTAATTGCTTAGCCAAATGTTTGGTTAGAGATGCCCCGTAATCACGTCGTTAGGAGTTTTGGGGATCCGCAAACTATAGTGGTGGGTATTTTTGGAGAACAAAAACTTATATATGGTGGTACTACAAAAAAGTATGGAGAATTTCCCTTGAGCACGTGTCGAACGCCTGTCTAAGTTTATCGTAGTAACCAACAATGTTTTATTATTTTATAATACATAAGATTACATATGTAAGCAGCAAAAATTCTGGAAGGTAGAGTCTCAGGTAACCCCCTTTTAGACTATTTTCTGATATTTTAAGCCAGGTAATCTTCAGCAGACGACCTCTCCCAAAGTGAGTGCAGTGTGAGGAGTGTCAGACTTTTACTGACTAAAATCCACCATGTTCCTTCTGGAGCCCTTTATGTACCAGGGCCGCGGTAACTGTTTCGAATAATCCCGCAGCCCCAGCAGTTTAGGTAACACCCTATCTGACTTTAATTTTGTATTCAGTAATAAAATGATCCACTCAATGTATCAACTAGTTTCGAACCTGTATCCTCAGCCTTGAAAAGCAGTCCTTTTAACCTCCAAGCTGCTACCATCAAGTGCATTTACAATCATGTCATTGGGTCAGTATCAGATGATAAAAATGTATTCCAACAGTTCGATTTCTCGGTAAAGGAATCTTGCAAAACCACTTTTTGGTTATCATGTAGTATTTCAGCAGGTTTAATAAGAATGATTGGTATTTATTTATTGTAAATGCCTTAGTATTTAATTGTGCAGAATACGTATACATTCCTGTCCGTATTTCTTTTTTTCTTTCAAGAAAAGCTGCTGCAGATCTTTTTTACCGATTTCCTAAAAGGTTCTAAATTCGGATGTTTCTTTTCAGTCTTTGTTACTCGATTTCTCGAGGACTGATTTGAAAAGCGTATGCTTTTATTTGGGTCCCATTGTCACCAGGTCAGGATCTGATGGTAGGATAAAGAGAGAACTCTCGAAAATTGAAAGCAAGCATTGAATGAAAATAAGTAATATACTTATTATGATCGACAAGGTTTTAACCTTACCTGGTGATGGAGACGACAGAAAATCTCCAACAATTATACTCTAATAAATATATACAAAATAATAACCTACTTGAACCACTATATTAGTATCAAGAACCCCTCTATAATAAACCGTTCGCGCTTGACCATAATTCTTGTTTGTATATACTTGGGGGCATTTCTCAGAAACTTGCCGTGCGCCCACAATGATGTTTGTTTGAATCATTTGAGTGGACTAACCGTATCGGTGCGGGTTTGATTCCTTGTTGATGTTCAAGCTGAGTGATAAAATGCTAATGCAATTTTGAGTGCATTATAATCTACAAATAAATAAAATTATGATTTCTCCATCTTTACGGTAATCCTTGTGGATACAACTACTACAACTGAATTATATATTTTTTGTTACCTTCTGTTATTAGTCTGTAAGCCTTCTTAAAATGAATAAATAAATTATGAAAGAAATCTTATATTTTCATCTAGGCATTTCATTAATCTAAAAATTAAACCTTTCTCATATTATAAATAGCTACCGCCTGCCATTTCACCTGCGTCCCATGGGAACTACTTCCCAAATAAAAAACAGCATATTACCCTTCTTCGGCACCTAACACAGAATTTTTCTAATCGGTTCAATAGTTAATGAGATTAACGCGTTCAAACAAACACGCTGTAAATATTACATACATAACATTTAGTAAATGGTTTATTTAAAAGTCACTAGAATTTGAAGTATTGCTTATTACAAGGGCGCCTGTTGGTATTCAAAAGCAATCACACACATTGCTTTGTTGAAATATTATTTAGTGACTATAAACCTCATCTTATTATCTGCCAAGCCCTTTCTCAGTTATGCAGCCAAGCCTTTTCTAATCATGAACAGTAACTGCCTATCTGACCTCCTCAACCCAGTTACCTAGGCACACAATACCCACTTTGTACTACAGGCTACGAGCAATCGCAAGATCAGACTTTCTGACTTCTAATTCTGACTGCCACAGATATACAAATGACAAAGAAATTGGCAGAGTTTAAGATGGGACCCTTAACTTTGTGAAGTACGGAAGAACTTCTAAACCAATAATGTCCTCCTAGCCGATTGTAGGTCACGGCAGCTGTTCTCATACAAGGAGATCAGCCAGCTGCGCAGGACATATTATAGTGCACGAGCATTTGTGCAGACACAAGTGCACTCACTATTCCTTTACTCTCATAGCCCGATGGGACGGCAATCCGACACGACCGGAGAGAGATCAGGCGCAGGACCGACATTTACGTGCTCTCCGTTGCACGGATCCCATTCATGGACTATGTTAATCGCAGCTTAACCTTTCTTTTTTTATGGAAAATCATCAAATGACTCCTCCCGCTCTGTGGGTTA
Source organism: Helicoverpa armigera (assembly GCF_030705265.1). Taxonomy (NCBI): domain Eukaryota; kingdom Metazoa; phylum Arthropoda; class Insecta; order Lepidoptera; family Noctuidae; genus Helicoverpa; species Helicoverpa armigera. Next base: position 1,143,156 of record NC_087145.1, on the reverse strand, counting down.
GCAGCGTGAGGGAGTGTCAGACTCTTACTGACTAAAACCCATCATGTTCCTTCGTAGGCCTTTTATGTACCAGGGCCGCGGTAACTCTTTCGGACAATCCCGCAGCTTAACCTCAGATCGAATCTCAATAACATATCCCAGACAATTGCTTCAAGTACTTGTGTAATGTATCCATGAATATGTAATACCAAATAAAGTTTTATTTCTGTTGCGAAGGCCACTGCTGACTTGAGGTGAATTTATATTTTTAGGCGGTTAACGCATTGGCGGTTTGAACGCCTATACAGAGAAGCTCAGTTACCTTATTAAACGTATTATTTACGTGTATGCTAATAGCACCGGCTTTGTATGTGTAGCCGAAACAGTAATTGTTGAGCATGTTGCTTACGTAAACCATATAAATCAGCACCCACTTATGTAGGTGCACCTTTTAATCATCCTTTAAACGTAAGTTCCAACAAAGTTACAAAGTTCTTGTACATACGCCGAATTTACCTACCAATTCCATTTGTTAGAACATGGAGCTCTGACATAAGACTTTTCTGTTCACCTATGGCCACAAATAAATACATTGAATTGAATTGATATTTCATCTATAGTTGATTAGAAGTTGATTAGAAAATACGGGTTTTTCCAGCTAACTCAGTAAGAACACCAGATAGGCAAAGGCAAAAGCTTCATATAAAACACTGGTACTTAGCCGAATTCAGCAGGACTGGAAGCCACCCCCAACAAAATTAGCTCAAACGATTACAGAACAACCAAAACGCTTCATAGATTTTAAATAACTGCCCAATACAAACAAAGCCTTAAGCTATACAATGTCGCTGTCGGTAAGGCTGTAATGAGCCTACGCCTTCCACATACGGAATGAACATCGCCTACACAAGCTTACAGACATGAGAAAAAAACACTTTCGATAAAAAATATTTCTCTAGGTTAATTTTGGGTTCCGGCTACGTTAGTCTAGTAGTCAAATTGGTGATAGATGCATCGGAGAAGCACATAAATGTTGGTCCTGCGCCTGATCTCTCTTCGGTCGTGTTGGATTGCTGTCCCGTCGGGCTATGAGAGTGAAGGAATAGAGAGTGCACCTGTATCTTCGCAAATGCTTGTGCATAGAGATTGCAACCCTGCCGGGCCCGGTAACGTTCGTCGCCAACCCAGAAAATATCCCAGATATACTTAATTAAATTCATATTTCAAAAATTACGCCAAATAAGGACGTCGTTGCCCAAAATGTCTACCAAATAGACATCTCCCAGAGATGGTTGATTCTCATGTTGTAACATCAGATACCTAGAGGCATACGTTTAACATCCATAAGCATGTAATAGGAATATAAACAATAGCTTACCATGGAGAATAAAATAACTAGCGGAGATGCCATAACGGAAAATCTCCTAAGAAAGTAGCGCGCCAAAATACGGGTGTGCGGGGGACGAGGAATGTTCACCTCACACGCCTTCTTTGGATCCGCCCATTTTTTATAATACCAAAAATCGTTGACAGATTTCTCAAAGAATCCGAACTCCTCGTTAATTCACTCGTGACTGATCGTTTTGATCATGCCCACCGTACGTATATGACCTAGAAGAAAGCACCTGACCTACCTGCATATGGCATCTCCGCTTTTTTTTTCTAATCCATGTAGCACCCACATATTTAGCCAGTTTTATCGTCTAGGCAATAAATAAATCTATTATTTTGTAGCTTAGACTCCAAGGATAGAACCCACGCAGTTACATCATAGTTCTTATAAGGAGCGGGTCAATTTACAAGCGTGTGCTAAAAATTCGTTTATGAATTAGTCAAATAGTTAATCTTTTGACTTAATGACGTCATTATTATCGCTTATTTTATGGCCTGTGCAAGGCCGCCTGTACATTTGTAGAGAGTGTCAGACTCTTACTGACCCACCATGTTCCTTCTTAAGTCCTTTTACGTACCAGGGCCGCGGTAACTCTTTCGAACAATCCCGCAGCCCGGGCAGGCCTTGGTCCTAGTGGGCCCCGCTGAATTTCACACAACTTATGGAAGTTATTAATTTTATTATCAGTTAGTTCAGTAATTAATTTTTACGGAGCAACTTATAAGTGTAAATTTGCTTAGATTTAAACACTCAAACTCAGTTAGATCTTAAATTAAATAAATTGGTAGAAAAATGAAAGGCTTAAAAAATAAAACCCGTTATTTTTAATCTAATATTTAATGAAATAAATATTTTAACGATTCATACTACGTTACATATTTTTCCAAAATACTTTTTTCAAAAATAAAAACTTATAACCATCGAATTATAAATTATAATAATATTATTTTTGTAAAATATTATGGCTCCAGTATGACATTTTCTTTTTATAATAATTATACAAATAAATTATAAATAGTAATTATTCTGTAATATTTGTATATTTAGTAATTTATAAGTTAATGAAATTATATTTATTTGAATAAAATGACATGTCGGCTCATCGATGACTCTGTTAAATTATTATAATGCCCTAAGTACTAGATGTTTAAATATTTAGTATTTTCCTCCATAATTAAAACCTCATATACTTTGTTCATGCATAAAGATATTATTTCAAGTAATTCAGATTACTGCGCAAAAGCAATTTTCCAATCTATTAATGTATTTTGTTATAGATATATTTTTCTGTAGTAGAAGATTACACAAAACTTGTTGGAGAAAGTATAGTACATCAATTTAATTTTAAAAATTACGTTAATACATTTTTCTACTAATTTCACTATATTTAAAATACATGGAAGCACAGTTATCTTAGACAAAGCACAATTTGAGAGATATTAGACACTGTAATTATTTTATTCAGAAGTTTTTTTTTATTTCTGAAAAATGAGGCATATAAATACCGTAATATTTTTGAGATGGTACTTTTTCTATGCTAAGTGTTTTTTATTATTATTGTTGTTTAGTGTCCAATATCTTACTCAAAATATAATTAATATAACATCTACTAATTGTGTTTCATCTCACTCATTTATACAAAATCGGGCTACGAGTATCTTATTCTTATAATACAGATCTATAATGTTTATATAACTCACTTAATTTATAATAAAATTTCTTCAAACACTACAAAGGTAAACAGTTATAATAAAATTATAGGATTAAATATTTGATTCTCTTAATTTTATAAATTGTATAGAAATTTTATAAATGGATTATAAGTTTCTACTAAATATAATATTTAAAATTGACAGTATAAATAGACATTATTTTGAACACGCTAAGTAGTGTATTTGTAGTAAGTGATTAAATATTTTTGTGTACATAATTAATTAACAAATGACATAAAAATATGCTCAATGAGATTTAAACGATTAAAAAGACTTGTTGACTCATTTGTGAGAGTTTTAAAAATAATTATGTCATCTGTACACAAAAATTATAAGAAAGATATATTTGTCAATATTTATATAAAATCTACAGTATAATATATTTTTAAATGTTTGTGTAGCATAGACTATTTATTTTTAGATTCTTTGGTCTCAATTGGAACACAGAGATTTGAACATCTTAGGTCTCAATGACTCTGAAACATGATAAACTTATCATACGATTTAATAAAGTACATAGTTCAATTGAAATTGAACTCAAACAATATATATTTAAAGCTGATTAACCAAACACATAATCTCAATGTCTATTTAGTAAACCTAATGATATGATCATTAAAACAACCGTAAACTCCATTTATACAACACAATATTTAGATACTTAACTAATACATAGGCCTTTAACATACATAAGATTAAATGCATTTAAGAATGATCAACAATATGAATCTTAAATGTTCTTAAAACACCATTTAGATTCAATAATAGACGCGTCCCGAAGCGCTTTTGAACTCTTAAAAATCTATTCTAACACCAAACTAACGTTTAAATCCTTAAAGGATAACACATATAATTATATTTTTCTACTTATATAAAGCTTTAATAATACACAATAAATTAATCTTAAAGTTAAAGACTAAAATCCAGTTTGGTTGAATAACTTTCTTTTCGTTGTATTTTTTGTGACAAATCTGAAACTTCACCATTATCAATTTAGGCCGGAAAAAATGTATGCTTTATTGAATAACATATTTAATTTTAATAGGTACCAGATTTTAGTCAGCAATAACAAATAAACATTTATTATATTAAAATCTAATCGTCAGCTACATGGAAGACCGATAGATAGTTAACATTAAATTAAACCTAAATATAATTATAATTAATAATTAATTATCGTACATATAAACGTACATGAACATGTCGACGCACGGCAAACGGAAAGTCATCAAATTATTCTAAAATCTAAAACATAATGCGTTTAAATAAACAATAAATACGACTACAAAGTTACAATATAGATTTTGAATTAATAATTGTTATATGTAAATATCATTTTAGTATAATAATATTTTTGATTTTATAATTCATTATATGGCACAGTTATATTTGGCACAAAATAGGATATTATATAAAATTGTGCGTTGTTTTAGAATTTCTTTTTTTCTTCCCACGGTACGTGATCCTGTGTGGTTAGTATCAATATTTCAAATAATATAATTATTTTTGATAACTAAACCCTCCGCAAATATGTATAATACGATAGCTACTCTGAAGAATTATAAGTTCAATGGAATATCAACTCTAACCATACAGGATTAAGGTGCTACTTTCCGAATCCCTTAGTCTGAGATCCTGATGTTAAGTGGGAGGGAGTGGGTTTAAGCCTTGTTGTGCTTGGCTTGCTCCTCAGCCTGCATTTTGGTCCTCAGAGAGGGCACGTCCTCTGGTATGCGGACGATTTTGTGGAATTTCTGTGAATAGAAAATATACTTTTATTTGGTGAGATTCCAGAAGTATTCAGTGTTTTGAGACACCCTATAATAATAAAAAAATGAAGGACTTTTGTCCTGTCAAAAGTAAGTACTCATTTTTGGAATGGTCCAAAAGTGGCATACATATCCTCCTTTCATATTTACATCTATTCAGAAGAAGAAGAAATAAAAATTATTTATTTTTACGTCAGCGTACACACAGAATATTATTAAAAAAAACAGTAAAGATTATTTCATTTTAGGATGCTATATTCTAAACATAAGAGACAACATTTATAGACATCATAATAAGAAAGAAGATCATGCTCTTGGGCTGAACAAACAATATTTCACAAAAGTATGAAGATCCTCACCTCTTGCCAAGTCCCAGGAGTGACGCGCCACAAGTAGACCATGTACCCAGGAATGCACAGCATGGAGGAGAGAGCAGTGAACCAGCCGAAGGCGTGAGACCACCAGGGGTACTCGTAGTTCATGTACTTAATCGGCTTCCATTGTACCAGGTTGAAGATGAACACGCTCTGAAAAAGAATGATAATACGATATATAAAAATGTGGGAAAAGAATAGAAAGTAATCCAAGAAACCGTTTTAGAAGAATATATTGATGAGTTGATAATATAGCTGTGCTGAGAGCAATTAATCCTATTTAAAAAGCACTGCAAATGGTTAACAAACCCAAGCCGCTTTTGCAAATCTTTGACAGATATTGACCAAAAAGTCATAAGCTAGACGCTTTTCGAAACATATTTAAAGCTCGAAAGTCTTTGGTGAGACTGGGTTGCCAGGTAAACTGACAAAATGATGATATAACTAAAACTGTTGACATCAAAATCCATACTCACAATACAAATAGCGGGAGTGAAGCCGACCCAACAGAACTTCCACCAGATAGTAGGGTAGTAGCCGATCATTTCCTTGATGCCGTCGTAGAACCGGTTCACGCCGAAGGCCCAGGAGATGGAGACGCACTCGAAGAAGATCAGGAACAGCAGACAGAAGCCGGAGACGGCGTACGAGTCCAGGATTTGGAAGACGTACATACCACCCTGGGGAATGATTGTGGTGATAAACAATTTTCATTACTGCAGCTTTATTTTAATTTCTAGCTAAAGAGATTAAAAGTTTTGTACCTATTAAAGTACAGAAAGAGATATTAATGGAGATACATAAAATATATTGTAAATTATGGTATCTGGCCATAGTTATGAATGAATTTTCTATGTCGTCTGTATAAAATGGATTGTAGTGATTCAATGACAAAATTAAATAGGAAAACATTCCGCATTGATGTTGATTCTCTAAACTTAAATTATCATCTAACATTTTATCAAATAACTTAACTATTACTGCCATTACTACTATTATTTTATTAGTATCATTACTACTATTCAAGACATTGATATCTCTTAAAATACCAACTTTATTTTTAAATGACCATACAATATTATTATCACATTTTTCCGCACTCTGAACGATATTTTGTATTCACTTGGAGTTTTAAAGTCGTACATTGAATTTCAATGAGTGTTCCTGTTCCCGTCAATGTCAAATACAGAGATTTGTAGCCTGGTAGACATCGTATGGCCTTGGAGAAATCAGATACATTTTATGCCTAAAAGTCTTTTGTTATTCCTTAATTTATTTAACCAGATTTTTTTTTTGCTGTTTCTCGCAGTTTACACGAAGCTCAGAAGTAGGTAAGATTTCAAAGTGATTAATTTTTCTTCTGGTCTACTGGCACAGTTATAAATGGCGTACTAAACAGTTATAAATGGCGTACCAACAGTACTAACATGATCGTGGAATTGCAACTTTTCTGTGCAAACACATTTTTCGCCAACAATTTCGAGGAATATTGCCATTAAAACTCACAATGGTGCTAAAAAAGCTACATTATTTACTAACCTCAGAAATACACGAAAGCCCAACCAAGTACGAGATAACACAAGTGATAGCGATGAAGATTTCCTTCCTCCTCCTGAGGAGTTTGGGCCACTCATCAATGACAGCCGTGATGAACCCTTCCATGGTACAGAACTGACTGTCCAGGCCTATGAGGAGTAGCATGAAGAAGAACAGGCAGGACCAGAGTGGAGCTCCAGGTAATTGGAGTACGGCTGATGGATAGGCTAAAAAGGCTAAGCCGGGACCTGGAATTTTGGAAATAATTTTAGTCATTTACTTATTCATTGTATTGGCTATTGCAATCGTATTATATAGCTTTCTCTATATCTGTATTTAGATTCTTAGTAGTGTTTTTTTTTATAAAACCTGTTGTAGGAGCATGCAGTAACTTAAATTGCTCTGTCATCTATGAAATCTTACGTACCAAGACCCACTTGAATCTTTTAAGGATAATTTATTGTTTTTTCAATTTTAAAGTCATCTTACTTTATAGCAAAAAGGCTGTTCATTAGCCTTAAAGACAGATCAATTTCATGTTGTGTCTAAATTGCTAATGAATATTTTATTTGATCTCTTTTGATAACATTAGAACTTGTTAGTTCTATCATAAGAAAGACTTCATTACCTGATGCAGCCACCTCAGCGACTGGTCTTTGTTGCTCATGAGCCATGAACCCAACCACAGAGAAGATCACGAAGCCAGCGAACATAGATGTACTCGAGTTCACAGTACACACAATTAGCGCATCCCTGGAAATAAGATTTGTATCAACATCTGATACTACGTTCTACTAATTACAATAATTGTAACTGTCCAACTATTACATGCGTTAAGTCTGTACTGTCCCACTGCTGGGCAAAGCCCATCTATCTCTGTCGGTCATTCTTGCTACTTCATCAAATACTTCCAGAATGTTTGATAAACTTTTGTTTGCATCGGGCCAAAAACGAATACAGTACATAATGCAAAGTTGTCTCCTATTTTTTTTTACTCTATAATGGACGCCAAATTATTAATATGTATCTGAAACGTCATATCACCAAATAAAAAACGCCCTACAAGTTCTTTACACATTATATGATTTCTAGCCAATCAAATTCATTAGGTGCAAAATTTCATACTCACTTGTACACGTTATTAGTAAACTTGTTATAGCTGCCCAAAGCCACCAGGGTTCCCAGCCCCAGGCCGTAGGAGAAGAAGATCTGGGTGACAGCATCGATCCACACTTCGGATTCCATCAGCTTGGACATGTTCGGCATCACGTAGAACTTGATGCCTTGCATGGCTCCGGGTAGCGTGATTCCTGGTGAAGATAGTTGTAGGTTAATGGATGATTAAAGATTATGAGAAAATCAATCACATAGCGATGATTTATCATAAGTCGTAATTGTGAAATAATTGTTGCTCCTTTAAAACTTTTTGTATGAGTTGTTCTTTTATATTTTATTTGGTCTTTATTGAAAATAACTATTACTTTTAAATTACTGAGACTATAATATTTATTAGGCTGCGGGATTGTTCCAAAGAGTTTCCGCGGCCCTGGTTAAAAGGCCTACGACGGAACACGACGGTTTTTAGTCAGTAAGAGTCTGACACTCCCCCACCGCTGCTAACCTACAGCGGGAGGGGTCATTTTATGATTTTTGAAGTCGTTAAAAAAACTATATTTAGTAACGTCAAATTATACTTCTCAAATAAAGAACTCAGTTGAGATAAAAAAAAACATTCAACAATTACCAACTTTACTGCGACAATAATAGTTCAAAACCACAAACCTCTAATCAACAGCACAGTCAGCAAGAAGTAAGGGAACAGAGCGGTGAAGTAGACGACCTTGCCGGTCCACCTGACTCCCTTCCAGATGCAGAAGTAGCAGAGCACCCACACGAGGAGCAGGGTCCCCGCCAGCTCCCAGCGAATGTTGCCGATGTGTTCGATGCCGCTGGAGATCTGGAGGGCACGGCGTCTGGGGATGGTGGAGTTAGTGTGAGATGAATAAGGGCTGGTGTAGATTTTAATATATGTTTTGGGATAATGTTGTGTGCTATGTACAATCTGAGGGTGAAAGACTTGAATCTTAGGATAAAATAGCCACTGTAGTAAGGCTCGCTAACTGTTGTATTAGTTCAGATATTTTCAGCAAATACTATTGTGTATACTATAGGTAAGTACTCTATTTAATTCTTACTGAAATTGGAAAATATAAACGCATCTTTTCATGTTCTCATGTGTAGTTTGTAATTTCAACAAGTTTTCCATTCTTTGATTTTGAAGTTAGTATTTACAATAAAGTTAATTCATTTGTAAAACGAGTTTGCACGTATCTTTGCAGTTTGCTCTAACGTATTTTAAAGCTTTCTAAATTGACTTACTCCCAGAACTCCTTGACGGGGTCAGAGAGCACAGCCTTGCTGATGTTCTTGCCGTTGAGGGTGCAGAAGGTGGTCATGTCCATGGTGGACCAGCAGGTCAGGTTCTTGCGGTCGTAGGGGTTCACGCAGGTGGCCGTGTTCCAGTAGTTGTCGCAGTTACGCCATGGCACGTCTGGGGAAAGAAAGAAGTTAATAAGCTTGAACATGAACTCTATAGAAAACATAACTTGGGTATTATGGAATTTCAATACATGATCCTCAGATTCAGATATAAATACATGAGGTCCAATGTGTTTTGTAGCCATATCGGTTTAAGAGAACTTAAAGACTCCAGGCAGGCTAAGTAACAAGGCAAATTCACGAATGCAGGTTGCATCATTTATATTTATCCCTATGACAATAGAGAGGATTTTATATGCATAATAACACAAGATTTATTGAACATTTAGTAAAATGCAGGATTTACCTGATCTCATAGACATGAAGAAGTAGAAGATGGCCCACGCGAGGATGACGATGTAGTACACGTTCATCCAGCACGACATCACAGCTGCCGCGTAACCAATACCTGGATAGATAATACATCATTAGAAACTGTGATAAGATATAAACGGAGTAAACAAAAAAACTGAAGATTTTGAATGGGAGAGTAATAAAATTAAGTCATGCTTTACGTTATCATTTACGAGAGAATAAAGGTTCATTAAAATTCGACTAATAGTTGGTACATAATTCACAGGATATCTAAAAATAAAATACCTACCAAGGTACAAATAGCAATATTGCAAAAAAATATCAAAAGCACATGTTTTAAAATAAAATCTGATTAACCCTCACCTTTGAAAATCGGAGCAATCTTAAACACGCCCAATCCGCCGATAGTAAGCATCTGTCCCATAGCCAACTCCATGAAGAACATAGGAATACCAGCAAGGAACAGGGTGAGGAAATAGGGGATGAGGAAGGCGCCTCCACCATTCTTGTAGCAGAGGTAAGGGAACCGCCAGACGTTGCCCAAACCGATGGCTAGACCGATGACGGAGAGGATGAAGTCAAGTTTGCTGCCCCACGAACCTCTTTCGGGTAAGTCGGATTTGGTTGAGACTTCGCTGTAAAGAAGAAAATAATTGACAGATTTTGTTATAAAGATCTAGTAAAGAATACGTACGAGTAAAGAATTGTAAGTAAAATTACGTGTGACAGCCAATGATTGATACGCTTAGGCTGTTAGAGAGATTTGTAGATCGATAAGAGTTCTAGTTACTTGTGTCATCTCAAAGTGTTTAAGAAACGAGCTCTAACTCCAACTCAAGCTCTAACTCAAGTTATTTCCACCAAATTAAACATCCCAAACCCAAAAACTACTCAGGAAAGATGTGACAATTGTAGTGAGCACGCAAAGTCTCAATTAGGCCCTTATATTCCGGAATACCATAATAATTATAGCGAGCCGAGAACCACAAAGATGTAAGTAGCATTCAAATATTATGTTAGTTAGCAAAACTGAAATAAATACGCATTATTAGCTTTACAAGTACCAAGTAAATCAAAGGCATCCTGCTTGTTTAGAATAGCTTGATGACTTTTGCGTTAAACACATACTATTTATTTAGTGTGATTTATGTAATCGTAATTATTTAGTTTTTCACAACACTACCTAAATCCTTTGCCAGATTTAACTACCTAACAAAATGTGACCGTGAAACTAATGTCAGCTGGTAGCAATTAGGTAGCAACTCTCTATATGTAGTTCGAGTTGATTTTCGAGGAGTGACAGCGATCCTGTCTAAAGTCCAATGGACCAACAGGACAGTAAAAAGTGCAAACTGCATTATTTCTTATCGACATAATTACATACGTTATTGTAATACATTTATATACAAACTTACTATTCTACTTCTAATACTTCATTATTTCTGCTTACCCAGTTTTGTTGCTAGAACCTTGTGCGCTAAGTTCGATGTCATCTGTGCGTACGTCGTTTTTCGTTTCCATGGTTACAGGTTATCTTCCGTTTTCTTGTAATCGTAGCGTTTCAGTAATCTCGTGTACTTTCCCACACTATTACTATGTTTCAGGGGAACTGTATTAACATTTTCGTTGAAGTACGTAGACTAGATTAGGAATGCCGTCAATTTTGTACCTGCAACAAAGAAAAGTGATTTGAGATTTTTTTTTCATCCATTTTTACATAATTTTACTCATTCTCTCCCTTTCTATCTCTGAATGAGAAGAAACTAAGCCCTACAGCGGGGTAGACAAAAAGCTGAAGTTGATTTTCAATTGCTAAATCTGGTGATATACTATAAACACTTCATATTTCATAAGAGTATAACGCTGAAGATATTGTCTGTTTCTTTGTTTGCTAAAGCGCGGTTATCTGATAAACTATTGAGCAGGCTTGAACTGTTCTTTCAATTTACGAAAGCCCATTTATCGAGACAGGCTTATGCTGCTTTATGGGACGCAGGTGAAACTGCTAGGAGAAGCTAATTAACCATTAATTATAATTTTAATGCTTCATTCTTTACTTAATTTCTGTAATTAACAGTTTACATTACGAATTTATTAGCTGACCAGTTATTAGGTACCTATAAGGTCACACACAGACATATTTTGATTATACATACTTCTATAAGTTAACATTTCGTCACCATAAATCCACCTAGGTACAACGCGTGGAGAAATTGATAAAATCCATACCACACACCTTTACACATAATATTCTACCATAACACCCCATTTCACCCCTTTAGCCCCCGGCTTGTGTTTACGAGGTAACACCGAAAAATATGAACAGACATTTGCATCACACCTCTACATTACATTCTTAGTTTATTTACTTGAGAAAATTGGATACCAGTCGCCGTGGTTGCAAATATTTTTATTTTGTTTTTGGGCGAAATGAAATCTCGTGGTAATGGAGTAGATTCAGAAATCTATGTAAATAAAGACTACTACTACTACATAATTCATATTTACAATAAGAATAAAGATTTGTTAACTTTTCATCCTACTTTCTAGATTATATTGACTGACAATCTATCCATTTCAGTATCTAATTTATCTCTCTAGCTAGAGGCTAGAGAATTCTATCCAAATAGCAACATTTATTTTCCCTAATCTTATTTACAGACTAGCTGTTCCCTGTGGTTCAACTTTCGTCCACAGGGATCTACATATGTACTTCCTGGATAGTGGATCCTCACCCGGATAAAAAGTGGCCTATAGATTGCCTTTCTCAAGCTCTTGGCTATCTGTGTGGCAATAGTTATTTGTTATACAAGAGTGCAAAGTTGCTTTTTAACCGCGTGCTCAATTTTGATGACCGAGCAAGCGAAGGATTCTAAAATTGAAACACGAGCGTAGCGAGTGTTTCAATAATTAGAATCCTGAGCGATAGCGAGGGAATCAAAAGATCACAAGGTGAAAAATCTTTGCACTCAAGTGCAACACGTAACTTTTCATCCCACCTCATCGAGGAAATTACTAAATGCAAAAAAACAAAATGGCGCGCACATACGAGTATCAAATTAAAAAGATGTACCTATTAAAGTTCATATATTTGAAAACTCACCTTAAAAATGAAACGACGTTAAAAAATTGTGTAAAAACAATAATAAAAAATACTTAATTAATTGAATAATTATTTTAAGCAGTATTTTATTTGTTTAATATGTATTTGTTTGAAAAGTCTTATCAAGATTGTCACAAATGGAGTATTGCACACGATGTTCTAAATTCAAATCACTTTGCCGCTCTAGAGGATAAAAACGACTTTTGCGCTCAGATATCAAAGGGTAAAACTACTCTTTCCGAGATGGTGGGATGAAAATTGTATTTCTATAAGGCAAGTACTAATTTTGGTGCGAAAGTGTAAAAAACAGACTGAGTTACCTTCACATTTATAATGTCGCTCTTAATCAAATGTAGAGAAAATGGTTTGAGAAGCTCGGTTGTCCAGTGTCTACTACTGTCTTCACAATAGTCAAAAATTAACAAAAGTACTGCAACTGGAATGCAAAGTTAATTGGCGCCAATTCTATACCCATCTGTGAGTTGTGGATCACAAATAAACCATTTGATTGAAAACGTCCTATCCTATTAAATTGATAGGATGACAACACTCGCGGTTGATACGATCCTGCGTTTACTGGTGACCCTCAAATGAACTCTTTTGTATGTAATTGCAATTCTATTGGTGCAGTTTGCATCTGAGAATGTACATATGTTTGGTATTTAGTTTTAGTAGTTAAAATATATCAATGAGTTAAAAGAAAAGACACATTTTATGTGGGTACGTTCACAGTAATGTTTGCTAATTTTGAAAAATGTTTAAGATACTATATAACTATACATATATCAGGTTCTTATTTCGTAACTGCTTGGCTTAGTTTTTAACAAAAATAGAATTATTCTAGTTGTTGCATGTGTTGTTCAATTTATACCTACTCATATAATAAAGCTATAGAGTTTGTTTGTTCTCTTGCTTGAATGTGTTAATCTCGAAACAGGTACTTTCGCGATTTGAAAAAGTGTTACTTTTTATCCAGGTGCGCAAAGTATGTAGTAGGAGTTCCTACGGGATGTGAGTGAAACCGCTCGCGGAAGTCAGAATAATGATATATTGTGTAATATAAAATTCTGTCTGCTTGTTACAAGTGGCTTCAAATCTACGAATACTGTGAGTTACATAATTACTCAGGTTTTTAAGGAATTTTATAATAGTTAAGAAAATGTTAGTAAAACTTATAAAACAATTTATTCAGCAAATTGAGATCCGCCATTTCATCAAAAAGTCTAAAAACTTCATGTGCAATGCACTGTGCACATTTTCGTTACTGAACAATTAGATTTACTTCGATTAGGTTTATTTTCGATTTTTGACCAGGATCATCAAAAATCGTGGATTCTATTATCCGCAATTCTAAGTGCACACTATGCATATTAATATGATTTTTGAGTATGTATGTACACTTCTTCTTCGCGCGCAAACTCCTGAACGGATTTTTACGAACTTGACAGTAATATCAAAATAACATAGAGCTATATTTTTTCCTAAAATGTCAGTAAACGGGTGGAACCCCTGGTAAAAGCTAGATGAAATAGTCTGGATAGGTTGTTTGAAAATAACTGTGAGCGTGTACTTTATGTTCCAGTACCTAATTAACAATTCTTTTTGTATTATTTTTTCATTTGGCCATATTTAAACCTCGAGTACCTTTCAATTAACACTAAGTTTTATGTTTAATCTCCGACGAAAAAAGAGGGGTGTTACAAGTTCTTTTATAAAATAATATTTATTTATTTTCTACACTAAACTTTCACTTCGAATTAACACCGGCAGCTTTAATTTCATCATTGTTTACTGCACACTCAATTTTGACACCAAAATACAGTCAGTATACATTAATACATTATACATTATTATATAGGTAGGTTAAACAGCGGTTTACACCTTCACAATAAAAAAAATATTCAAAAAAAAAGCAATACTCACACAAACACAAGCATCACAACACAACACCGCACACACACATACACTACAATATTTCTACTAACCCCGAAAGACTAAGACTAAAACGTGGTGCCTCGACACATGCTGATCCTATTGTGAAGCTCCAAACTGACACAGGAGACCACTACATGGTCGGTATACATGCAAATCAGAGTGCTGTCAGGATTGTAAAGAATTTATGAGCTCATATGACCCCACAGGAAAGAGGGATCGAACCGCGGGAGTCACTTGATTGGGGGGACTGGTTCACACTTTGGGTTTAGAGTATGCATGGACTATTTATTTCTTCCTTTATTGGTGGATTTTTGGGTCGGGTAAAGTGGATGTGTAGGAAGCTGGTGAGCGTTAGGTATTGCGTTCGATTCCGTTGAGACAAATTGTCTTAAAATCAATCGAGTCTATGGCTAATCTGGCATTAGATAGCTGAAGAGTTTGTTCGACCGCGCTTATCTGAGGAAATGCTAGTCCGATTTGGAAAATTAATACAATGATAGATAGGCAATTTACAGAAGAAGACATTATGCTAATTTAACTGTTACTGTACTGTTGAATTTGGTTTGTTACTGAATGTTTATCTGAGTGCGCGAAGTAGCGCAACGAGACATGGACAAAACCGCGAGAGGAGCTAGTATCCATACCAAAAACCGAAGGTGGATAGTATCACTAGTTATAACGAAAAGCTATGCTTTTAACTGCAGAGTTAGGTATGTTTAATCATCCCTGACTCTCAAGGGATCGTGACCTTAATTACTTTCAGAGACAAAGCTTTAGTAAATGCACAAAGGCTGAAGTAGTCTTAAGGCATTAGAATCGGATAGGTCGGACGTACAGATATCTACGTAGGTATTTATACGTTGTCTGAGGAAATCAGTTGTTCCTTACTAATCTATACTTTCTAGATTTTTTGTTAAAAATACTTTATTTGTAAGCAAAACTACTGAATCGTTTTGAAAAAATATTTCACTGTTGAAAAGCTACACTCAACCCAGGTAATACAGAATCTGAATACCTACTTTATTCGGGTGTAGGAAGTTACCTGGGACGCGTGTGAAACCGCGGGAAAACGGCTAGTTAAAAATAAACGTCGGAAGTTTAAATAAATCACCTTGAAGGAAAATTGAAATTATATCAATTTTACTTCTTATATCATGTCATATCTTCTGATTAATTTATAATAATAGATTACGATTGAAATAAACAACAGAGTACTTACATAAAAAAAACATATGAACATTTTTCTAGTATTTTGAAACATACTTTATTTTTAGTAAAGTATGTATAAATCGACACTACTTACGTACAATTTATAATTATTTGAATGCGTCATTTAAAAAGCGACATTTTTTTCGTTAAACTTACTTCATAATTTGCAATAAGTTACCTCTTACATGACTTTCAGATCTATCTAATAATAAGCACAACAAACTAAATCACAAAACAAAAGAATTAAAAACAAAATCCAAGCTTAACCCTTTCCACCAACTCACAAACTACGTCGCAACAAAAACAACAAACGTATAAATAACTACACAAAGTTCACTAAAGTACACAAATCAATGCAACAGTTCATTACCCGATTTAAAACCAAAACACAGACCAAAAGTAACCAAAAAATATACCCGAAAACCCCCCCAAAAAACGGCTATATAAAATAGGGGAAAAAAACAGCAAAATATATGAAAGTTTTTGTATAATAAGTTATAGAAAATATTACCTGCGTATATAGAATTTGTAGTAACGTAGACGCGACGGTTTGCTCTCAGTGAAACCACCCTTGTGGACAAAGGAGACGCGGTATACAGCCTCCTGTAACGCGCATGCGTGGTAAGAGAGTCCTGAAACCACTACTAAGGGTTGTTGTTTTGTTTTTGTTAAAATAATAAACGTATATGGTGTTGTTACAAAAAACTTAAATAGACGTGTGACCCGTTTGAGTCTACCATTAACACATGTCATGTCATGCAGTCTGTTTATCCTGTAGTAACTATTCTTCTTGAGTTTAGAGTTTCAAGAGGAGCGTCTAGCATCTCTAGGGTCTCTACAGTCTTGAACCACGACATTCTCGAGTCTGGGCTTGTGAAAATCATACCTATATTAAATCCTGTTCAGATATGCTTTATTCTAGAACAGTGGTCCGCGGACCACTGGTGGTCCCTGGAGGCATTCCAAGTGGTCCGCGAAGCTTAGCTTTGACGACGTTGCTATACGTTATCTAACTTAATTTTTATCGGCCGATAAAAATTTCGCGCTCGCTTCGCTCGCGTATTCAGAAACTATGTTTTGGCATTTGTCAACAAACAAAAAGTTAAGTACGTTTGGGCAAAATTTTACGTAATATTTGGTTTAAGGCCGATAAATTTTCGCGCTCGCTTCGCTCGCGTATTCAGAAACTATATGCCCTTATTTTTGCATTTGTCAACAAACAAAAAGTTAAGTACGTTTGGGCTACATTTTACGTAATATTTGGTTTAAGTCCGATAAATTTTCGCGCTCGCTTCGCTCGCGCATTGGAAACTACATAGACAAGTTTATCTTTAATTGTATTTGCACACAACTGCCGACATGCGTTTAGCTTTGAGTAGAACTGACCCAAAAATTCAGATATTTTTTTTGATACATAATAAAGAAATTAGTGCTAATTTAGGTAAACCGATGAGGTGGTCCCCGGCAAGACAAACTTTAGTAAAGTGGTCCCTCATGTCAAAAAGGTTAAGAACCACTGTTCTAGAATAATGCCCAAATGGACACTCCACCATTATTCCACAATAATATAAGTGCAAAGCCTGTAAATATTATCCACAAAAACCATTTACCTCGTTGGAGTTTAACAAGGTAAATAATTTTAGGTACCTTAATATCTCCACTTTTCCATCCAAGTAGGTAAGCCATATACAATATCTAGTCTACACAAAGCTTTACAGAAAAAATATCTCCATCATCTCATGGAAACATTGCAAACCTATGGTAATGTCTATGGTATTCAATTCTTAAAGAACCTATCTTCTTAATCATTGCACTTTAAATTGAACCTTACGACTCTTGAAATGGGATCCAAATTGCCGTGTTGAAGCAAAGCATTCAAAGTTTAAAAGGACTTTTGTTTTCATATACGAAATGTTAGGAGAATTTAGACTTTATATACTTGAGTTAAGGTTTAAATTCCTTTGAAGATTATTCTGTTGAATTCCTTAAATTGCTCCATGACTGCAATTTGTTGGATGTCTTTGTTTTGTGCCCTTTGAACGGCATCATCCCTTGCTTTAATTGTAAATTCAAAAAATAATGGTATTGAGAGATTTGTTCGTACTGCGTCGCTTAGATTTAAGTAGTATTACTTAACAGTGATAATCTTAGAATGTTGAACAGATAATTGCAAGTACTAATAAATAGGTACCTACTTTTACATAAAATTCTTTCAAGAAAAGCTTATTATTTCGCGTTTTACTAACAAATAACTGGTTACTTTTGTTGACTGTTGACTATCACATTCATGGGCATTAAACTTCATCTCATACTCATACAATTAAAGTACATACATAGGTAGTATGTTAATTACTGTTTCACCCTAAAATTACTGGATGGATTTTGATGAAAACTAAAGAAACATAGCTTATGCACACTTTACTTTTATCCGGGTCAGGTTTTACCTACAGTTTCACCTTCGGATAAAACTGCAGGCTACCTACAGCCTCATAATTTCAGGACCACTAAAACTCTAAAGTGAATGAAAACATCTCGCGGAAACCAGGACTATATATAAAGTCTGAAATCGGCCACCCGCATTGAGCAAGCGTGGTGATTAAAGCTCAATCCTTCTCCGTGTGAGAGGAGGATTGTGCCCAGAAGTGGGACGATAAAAAGGCTGATGATGATCATATCTTAAAGGTTATATTTATTCCCGGTGCAGGAAGTCTTCTTCAATTTAAGAGCCCAGCTCTTGTCGGTGCAGCTCCTTCCATTTACGCCTATCTAGCTCCAACTCCTGAACTTCCGTATACGTCACAACATTCACCTTCTCTTTAATTTGCCTGATGTAGCTGTACCTTGGCTCCGACCCATTCCCCCCTTTCCTTCCCTTTTCCCTTTTCCCTTTTCCCTTTTCCCTTTTCCCTTTTCCCTTTTCCCTTTTCCCTTTTCCCTTCCTCGATGTTCCTAAAGACGAAGATGTTCTACATCTCTTTTAGTCTCTTTTTCCTTTCGCAGATATGCTGGAAGAGATTTCTTTAGAAATAAGCATTACCTTTGTAAGTTCTTTCTTTCCTGTCATCTTTCTTTATTATGTGTGTGTACAAAAATGTGTAATTATATAAATGTTTTTGAAGTGCGCGGTGTAGGAAGTAGTTCCCATAATATTTGGATATTCTTGACCGATAATAAAGCCAAAGCTAGAAGACTCTTACCCAAATATTATTAAGTTTACACCTCATCTTAACATTCCAAGCTACTTCACATCCACAAAATGTCATAAAAATACTACAATATAATAATAAGGGTTTGTCAGTTTGTTATCGTACAACCGTAACGTGTGATTGAGCCGGGTCTCGATATGTGTCCGGTACTGCCGGACGACGACACGGGTGGAATTTCGGAAAAATATATCTAGTTTGTGTTTATTGGATAGGTAGTACGAGTATGTATTGTTTAATTACAATACATACTACCTTATCCAAAACACATACCTACAATAAGAAAGTGTTTTGATATGTCCAAAAATTAGAGTTTAAAGATATTAGACTTATTCCGAGTTGTCATTATCACGTGCACTTAATCTAGAACGCATCTTTAATAAGCTGAACGGATATTATATGCCAGTATCAAGAGAAACAGAATCCTATAAGAATTCGTATCCGTACCGACGGCGCGATGTATCAAAAGTGGAGCTGCTTTTACCATCTACACATTATGATTCATCATTTTGTATTTTAAATGAAAATGATTCTTAAATCATTAAAAAAACATACCTACATTTTTATTCATCTTTACCGTATCTTTCATAATTTTCATCTAAACTCAACAGCAAAACAGATACGGAAATACATTTATATCCCACCCAAAAATAACGAGGATAAAATCCGAATCCAAAGAAAAACCTCTCAAATTAGTACCATTGAATGAGGATCCTTTCATCCTTCCCAAATTTAGCTAATGAGTTGACAATTACGGTCCTTGGTTGAGAAAACTCCAACTTTTCATAACCACTGAAGGTTTTTTATGGTTACTTGAACTTAAAAAGCGTTTTAACCCGAAAAGGACTATATTTTTAAGGGTTTTTAAGTAAAATGTTGTAGGTAAGTACAGGAGGTAAGTATGTTGGTTTACGCTATAAAAGTTTACATTTTCGCTATCAAATGAAGAAGCTCATAGGAAAAACACTTTAATTGAAGGATAGATAGTCATTTATTTATTTCAGGCATCAAAGCCCATAATACAAAACTATATTCAGATATATAAAAACTTAAACTTAAGGCACTTAAACATGCTTTAAATATATGTAATGTAATAAATATTCTAAAAACTAATTAATGAATAAGGATAATGAATACTCCTCACACATTGAAAATAAGTATCTAGTTCTCTTTAGGTGCCAGTAAAACCGCGAACAGTGTTGTTATTTTCAAAGGAATAGGTATTTATCAGTATTACCATAGCTAGGTCAGTAGGTCATAGCCGTCGTCACATAAGGATAACTGTGACTTTTGATAAGCCGTAAGCCGTTTTCCGTCTCTCTGTGGGAGGAAAGCCTCCAAATAATCATAACATATTTAGTATTGTCCTGTATTTATTTTAGATACCTATTCCTGAAAAATATTGAAGAAAAACAAGAAAATAAAAACTCAAATTCTGTACATCTTTTTATTCGAAAATTACTGGATCTGGAACCCCAACCCAAGAACCCTAAACCTTCCTTCATCCAAGGTAAACACCCGAAAAAAAAAAATCTGCCGAATACTAGCGTTTTGTCAACGTATCCATATTCAGTCTCCCAAGACCCATTAAGACTAAGCCAAGGCTAAGCCCTGCGGGATTAAGAAGGAACATGATGGGTTTTAGTCAGTAAGAGTCTGACACTCCCTCAAGCTGCACCCACAGCGGGAGGTGTCGTTTGATTATTTCAAATAAAAAAAATAACTAGAAAGCCAACACCAGGCGCGATAATGATTATAACAAAGAGCCATAATTTGCATCCCATCATAAATTCCCCTTTGTTTCAAACAAGGCCCACTTAAAAACACCATCTTAATTAATTCAATTTTGCCCAAACAAATTGACATAGCCGAAAATCAATCAAGTGGCCAAAATATAAAGACTACCTTCTGCCAGCGGTTTCACTCGCATCCCATAGAAACTTGTACCCGTACCCGAATAAAAAGTAGCCTAAAATCTTCCTTGATATATAGACTATCTAACACTGAAAGAACCTTTAAAATTGAACCACTGTTTCCTATGATATGCGCGTTCAAACAAACAACCTCTTCAGCTTTATTAGTAACTAGCTGTTCCACGCGATTTCACACGCGTCCCGGGGAATTTCTTCCCCTACCCAAATAAACCATAGCCCATATTGTGTAGCTTTCTAAAAGTGAAAGAATTATACAAATCAGTTCAATAGTTCCGGAGCCAATCAAACAAACAATTAAATCCTTCCATATTATAGGTATCTTAGTACATATAGATAATTGATAATAGGAGGAACAGTGAGTTTCCAACACCTCAGCCCCGGAAAGTTTCAAGTTCGACACGTATCGATCCTATGACCCAGTTTCCATTGCATGCCGCCCATGGGTTATGGGGAAGCCCGTTATGGGAAGCTTATGGAGGTGGGATGAGGAAATCCGAATTATTTTATGGTGGTTTAACTGTGCAGAGATTTGTATGCATGTTTGTTTGTTTTGTCGAAACTATCTTGTCATGATAGTTTAAGCTCGAAGATTTAGTCACTCTCTTTGATGGTTTGGTCCCACAAATTCAGAATTATGTTAGAGAATCTTCAAAATTACCTATACTTACCTAAGAAATTAATGCCAATGTACTAAAATAAGTTTTTCTTCAAGATGCCACGGGCAGCCCAAAAGAACTAAGTAGGTTCCTCCCGCAGCCGGATAAGACGTACCTACCTAGTCTATGTCCCTTCTT
The DNA here is from genome assembly GCF_030705265.1 of Helicoverpa armigera. NCBI lineage: Eukaryota > Metazoa > Arthropoda > Insecta > Lepidoptera > Noctuidae > Helicoverpa > Helicoverpa armigera. Next base: position 1,121,362 of record NC_087145.1, on the reverse strand, counting down.
AGGAGTTATTTTTGGATTTATAATATTAGTAGGATACAGCTAAACCTTTACCATACCTTCCTCAGATATAAAAACAATTGAAAACAAATTTCTCCCCATACGACTTGGAACTTCCCTTTAACAAATTGTTGAATGTTATAATTTCTCGCGCCCGGCCCGGCCACGGTGTTGCTCCGGGAGCTGCTACATAAAATGCTCACCGTAATACCATAGTAAAAAGAGAGCTACCATGCTCCTCTAAGGGTATTCCCGTAATGTCAAATTTTTACCTCACTGATATTGTAGGTAGCTTTATTGTATGTATTGTGTGCACTTACCTAAGTAGGTTCTTATATAGGTATTTGATGCGTTGCTGTGTTGTATTTGAGAAAGTAGTAGTAATAGGTACTTTAACATCGTCATCTGCCTAGCATTTTTCCAAATTGTGTTGGGTTCGGCTTCTCACTACGTTTATCGAGAAAATAAGAAACATTGAACATTTTATACACAGAGTGTTATGTTCTGAAAAACTTATACCTTCGTATCATAGCAAACCTAGCTACCGTTAAGAACGTCGGGACGCGTCATCACAACAGAAAAGTTATCGTATTAAATGATTTCCAGAACTAATAGGTTAATGACGTGTCAAACTTTAAGGAGGCACATTGAAATGCCTAATCAGTTTTTTTTTCTAGCTCAAAAATTACCCATTCAAGTAACTTTGATCAAAAATCCAAGATAATCTTTCAATATCAAATCTTTGCAAAACCGCGAAGCTCCCATATCGCTCGACAGAACTATACAGCCAATCGTCGTCAAGTTCAGCACAGGTAAGTTCACCGCGCATCACACAGATGGCGGTGTCGTCGCCTGTCCCACGGGAGCTGCGCGACATCCGGGGGGGAGGCGCGGATGTCATGAGATCCGGGAGTGGTATGCGCGGGATAATGTGTGAGGATAGTTCTCGGGATTTTGGGATGGAAGAGATTTTTTCTTAGGAGTTTCTGAAATGGTAAATGGTTTGGTTGTAAGAAATGAATCTACGAAATGGCGTAAAAAAATGTTTAGGAGCATTCATGGTTTCGTAGGGCCCGTTGGTCTTTTGGGTTCGAGCCGTTATTAGAACATCTTTGGCAGTCGTTACGGAGGGCTGAAATGGTGACTGGATTGAGAGTCGCTCCATATAAAGCTCTGATGCTCAACATCCATGTAGACTGAAAGCAGACCTCAAGATAGGCGGGAAAAGGCCAGGCACATGGTGATGCAGGCATTACCCACACTTGTAAATACCTAACCTAACCTAACAAAAGTAAAATCCCAGTAATTAGACAAAAGAAAGTCATGACCTCTTTGCAGTGATAATTAATTAATGGTTACTTTCACACGCACTGTAATAAGCAGTTACTAATTTACTACATAAACAACACATGCAGTTATGTGGGTTGCAATTAGCAATTTCATTTCGCTATAGCCATCACCTAGATTGATAGACGCTAAATAGTGTCTGGTCTGAATTTTGCTCTTTTAGTAAAGTATTTTTGGATGTTATCATGCTTTTGCATAGTAACACACTTTTAGGCCCAGGTCAAAAACGCGGTTTCTATTTACACCAGAAGCTATCATGCAATAGTCTCGAAAATCAGTCGGGGAGTGTCTACTTGAGTCAACCTTATCCCTCGTAAGGAGTTTTTTAGGGATTAGGTGTTTGTTTCTCGTCAGCATCTGCCTAGCCTTTCTCAACTATACCTATTGGTTTCAGCTTCCAGTCTAACCTAATGCAGCTGAGCACCAGTGTTATACATATACATTGAGCAACTACATAATTATTATCGGATCTCCTCAACCTATTTACTTGGGCAATCCGATAAAGGTTGAAGACTGGTTGTCGGACTTTCTAGCTTCTAACTAGCCGTCACGAGTAACGACTGCCGAAGAGGTTTTTAGCGCTGTCTAGAAAAAAAAACTCTAGATCCTTTCTCACCACTTAAACTGCACCCACTACAAAATTACCCGTATCACTCATATATTTTTTCTGTGTCCAAACCTAACATATCTCAAGACTGGTCTCCAAAACCCGCACCCATGTGTTCCCCCATGTGACAATACGTACGTAGGTAGCAACAGTAGGTATAACGCCTCTCGCGCTATAGGAAATGGTTAGTCGCGCCGTTGGAAGTCGGCACTTCCGTCTCCCAGTTCCTATGAGGAATTTAGGGCGAAGGGACCCGTGTATCACTGGCCTGAGACCTTTTTTGAACGATGTAAGCCCTTTGGCCTTTTAGGGTGTATTAGTGAAGATTTTCATACATGTATAATGGTACTGTATGATTAAAAATATGTGGTAGCTAAACTACCATTTAGGTACGCCTATTTAGGTTTCGGGGCTGTGGGATTGTTCGAAAAAGTTGCCGCGACCCTGGTACATAAAGGGATAAGAAGGAACATGGTGGGTTTTAGTCAGTAAGAGTCTCGACACTCCCTTAAGCTGCACCCCCCCAAGAGACATTTCATGATTACTTAAGTCACTCCTAAGTGACGGAATGTCATACAAATCCTTCACTAAGGAATGGCTTAAGTAACCATTAAATGTCTCTGAGTGGGGACGTAAGAGACTTACTTTCTGCATCCAAATAAAAAGTATATAGCCTGTAGCATTCTTCGATAAATGGGCTATACAGGCTCTGACATAATTTTCCAATTGATTCAGAGGTTTCAGGAACTATTATCCCGTTAAAACAATAACCATACAGTAACAGTTTGTTAATTGATTTTCTTATTTGAAGTAGCTTAATATAATACAGGTAAATATTTAATAAATAAAACAAAACAGATAAGTAATTAGGTATTTATTACAACATTTCACAACCGGACCGCAAAGATCCATAGAGTAACTCTTATAATACCATTGACTATTATTATAATATCTTCTCTGTATTTAAAAGTAAGTCTTCATGAAACTTGCTTTTAGTAAAAACGATAACAAAAATAATTGAGAGCCTAGCACAAACATTTTAAGTAATTTAAGGAAAAAAATAAACACAAAAGTACTTCTCCTAAAGTCAAAAAGAAAATGAAAGACAAAACAAACCGGCCAAGTCCGACTCGCGCACGAAGGGTTCCGTACCAGAGCAAAAATTAGCAAAAATCATGTTTGTTGTATATCATGCCCCCCCAAAATATTTATTGAATTCTAGTTTTCAGTATTTGTTGTTACAGCGGCAACAAAAATACATCTTCTGTGAAAATTTCAACTCTCTAACTGTCACGGTTCATGAGATACAGCCTGGTGACAGACGGACGGACGGACGGAGAGGAGCGAAAACAATAGGGTCCCGTTTTACCCTTTGGGTACGGAACCCTAAAAATACTGCGCTTGACGATTGTGTTTAGTATAGATCGGCACGAATCTTGAGCTCTGACCTACATCTGCGCAGAAGTGATTCGTGCCGATAACTATACTACTAATTGGCCATGTTGAGCAGATCGAGTTATATTTAAGAACACCGGCCGTATTAGGTGCTAGGCCCAATAGAAATAGAAATAGTGAAATATATTAATTTATTATACTTATCAGTACCTACTCTGTATTATCAACTTAAACAGACCCTTCTTTCAATTGTAAAATTGACAAAAACAATAATCTAGGTACGAAGAAGCTTATTGGCTGAGGCTGGAGGCATTTGTAGTAAAAATATTAAGTCACCATTATAACTTGTTTTCATATTATTTCAAATTACATTTTATAATGTTTCTCAATTACAATTACTTAATTTTTTCCGCATTTAACACAATATTACGTTAGCTGGATTGTTTTTTTTATTTCATAGTTATCGAATGTCATTGTATCCTGTGGATCAACCAAAAAAATATAACGACCTTTTGAACTTTTTTAAACACCACTAGATTCAAGACTGCCTCCAGTCTTACCTAACAAGCTTCTTAATACATTACAACAGAACTCTTCTTCACATATCAACTGCATAATTGATAGCACAAACAAATTGACCTTGAGGTTCAAATGACCTTGAATATAATTTGACCTTGCGTATTCTAGATGACCTTGAGTGTTATTTGACCTTGGGTCGTCCGTCCCTCGTGAGTTGCAGATGTATGAGCCTATCATGAGTTCGCAGTATGTTCGACTGACTGAACTGAGCTGGACATTTACTGCATTGGTACGGACGCTCACCTGTATGGGTGCGAATGTGACCTTTCAGGATATGGGTGCTCTGTAAAAAATATACGAAGTGGATATTAATGATTAGTTTCAAAAGAAGACTTGTTTATTATAAATTGTAAAATTATTGTAGCTGAAATAAACAATCTTGGTGTGACTTTTTATTCGAAAAACGCGGTTTAATCATAAAATGTGCCAAACTACAATAATAACAATTTAATTAATCAATTGAATCATTATTTTAAGCACTAGTTTACTAGTTTTATGTAAAATGTCCTATAAAAATTGTTTACCTTTTGTTAAACTACTCTTATACCTCTAGTTATTTATTCCTATTTAGGATCGGTTGTTCGTACGTTACGGTAAAGTTAAAGTTAAAATTTGACCGACGTCAATTTTGACCACGGTTAATTTGACGTTTTTATTATGAAACTTTAACGTTCGTTAAACTAACTGGTACTTCAACAACGCTTTTTGAATTTAAACCCTGTTTATTTTACTGTAACTAGAATTTAACCCTAACCTTGACGTTACTGAGGTTCGACTAGGCCTTAGACCAATTTCATAGCTAAATAGAATAGTCTAATTGGACTCACATTGAAAACTTTGTCGCACATGGAACAGGGATACATCAGAGGTTTCTTGTAACCTTCGTGAACTGTCTTCTTGTGGTTTTTCAGGCTCCATGAGTCTGTGTATGTCTGAGGAGAAATTGTAAGTTATCAGTGCATGTTAATTATAGTTATCGGCACGGATATTGAGCCCTGAACTTCACCTGCGCAGAAGCGATTTATTAGTTTATTGCCTTATGTGTACAGTGCGCAAAGCGATCCACTCTTTCGCCGAGAGCTCAATATCCGTGCCGATAACTATATTATAAATAGTAAAGTATTTCTGTTTGTGTGTTTTTACGCGTATGAAAAACCTGAACTAGCATGGAGATGGAACTACTTCGTACACCCGGAAAAAAACCTTCGATAAATGCGCTATCTGGCACTGAGAGAAGATTCCAAATAGCATCACATGTTCTTAAGATTAGCGAGTCCAAGCAAACATACTCATGACTTTTATAATTAATAAATAATAATTTAGATATAAAATTACCCTATCGCAGCTGTCACAAGTGTAAGGCTTGATATTTAGATGTATTCTATTCATATGCCTGTCGAGATCTCGCCGGATTGCAAACCTTTTCTCACAATGAGTACATGCTAACCTGAAAGAATTAATACAAAAAATTATAAAATAAGGTCAAGGTCAAAGGTCAAAAAAAAATTGTTACCCTTAACCCCAAAAAAATTTAAAGTGATAAATGAAGTTAAAAACTATTTTTATTCAAAAAGAAGAAGAAAAGAAATTTGGTAATCGTTTCTACACTTACGGTAATTGAATGTGTTGAGTATGTATTGACACAGTCTTCAAATGGTTCTTTAATGTGGCTTCCGTTTTAAAACTCCTGAAAGAAACAAAATTATTCAATGTAGCTCATTACATGAACAGTACTAAACTATTTATCAATTGCTTGACCTTTTACTATACGTTTATCACTTTCTCTCTTCATTGCATTCTAACTGCCATCTCTCCTTTGCTGTTCCTCTCAATTTCTTTGTAACCAATCAATCTACTTCTTTTTGTATATCTCTTTCACTCACTCACCCATACTTATACACTCTTACATACTCACAAATTCACATACACACTCACACACTATTATATTGTTAACAAACTCACTTGTCACACTCGACGCAGTAATAGTCCCGGCTGTAAGAGTGTTTGCTTCCATCGTTCCTCAGCAGAGAAGGTGACTTAAAGGCCATCCCACACTCCTGGCATACATACTTCTTACTCACCCACTCACTCACACTCACTGACTTTTGTCAACAAACTCACTTGTCACACTCGACGCAGTAATAGTCCCGTCTGTAAGAGTGTTTGCTTCCATGGTTCCTCAGCAGAGAAGGTGACTTAAAGGCCATCCCACACTCCTGACATACTCACTTCTTACTCACCCACTCACTCACACTCACTGACTTTTGTTAACAAACTCACTTGTCACACTCGACGCAGTAATAGTCCCGTCTGTAAGAGTGCTTGCTTCCATGGTTCCTCAACAGAGAAGGCGACTTAAAGGCCATCCCACACTCCTGACATACGTACTTCTTACTCACTCACTCAATATTGTCAACAAACTCACTTGTCACACTCGACGCAGTAATAGTCCCGTCTGTAAGAGTGCTTGCTTCCATGGTTCCTCAACAGTGAAGGTGACTTGAAGGCCATCCCACACTCTTGACATACGTACTTCTTCGTTATTTCTGTAGCTGACACTTCTTTGGGATGTTTCCTGTGGATAAAAATATTTTTTTATTACCCATTGTAGTTTTACATTACATTGAATTATTTTAGCTTATTCTTAGACATTATTCTCAATTTGATAAATGACGATTTTCAAATGTTTTTTCCCAGCAAAAACACACAGAAGGGTGGGCGTTTTAGGGCTGTCTTTTGAAAACTTTTGACGTTCAAAAAGTGCTGTTATGCAGCCATGTATGAATAAATGATTTTTGATTTTGACGTTTTGTTATCTTTAATGGAGTGATGACTTGCGCAAGACGGCTGGCAGGAGCTGGATGCGAGAAGCCGAAAATCGATCTCAGTGGCGTGCACTTGGAGAGGCCTATGTCCAGCTGTGGACTGCGATAGGCTGATGATGATGATGATGATGTTATCTTTCATGAAGACGCCTGGACTGATTGACTTTATTGATCACCTAGTAGTGGTGTGTAGTCAGTACTTACAGCCGCATGTGTGCCCGCAGTACGCCCTTGTCGGCGTACGTCTTGTGGCAGTACGCGCACGTCACGCGCTCGCCGCGGTTGTGTGTGTAGTGGATGTGCTTGCGTAGCGAGCCTTTACGTCTGACAACATAAGCGAAGCAAATAAATAATTAAAACAAAAAATAGTTCAAAAAACAAAAAAAATACGCTTCCGCCATATTGGAGAGGCCGCCATATTGGATTTCTAATGACGTGTTCTAGCTAGTCATGTATTCTCATCAGAACTCATAACACTCAAAATTTCGTACTAATCGAAGACCGGGAAGTGGGTGAAATTAAGATTCCAAGATTTTCTTACAAAGTTAACAAGTGAAGCTAATATAAGCGTGTTAATAATAAAAAAAACATTTATTTCAGGATTCACTCGTTACTACATCATGGCTGGCAGTTTACCCATTTTCCGCGCGCCAGGACTTTCAATATCCGGCTAAAAAGTAGCCTATGAGCAGCGCGTCCAAGGTCATTATTATCACAGATTGGAATAAAAAATTTGCTTTAAGACTATGTTAGGTGCATGTTTTCTTTAAATCTGCAAAGTAGTTACCATGAGATGGTAAAAACAACGTATATAACATGAAAAAAGATTGTCAAGCAAAATTGATATTTATATTGTACAAAATAAAGCACATACTCACTTGAATTTTTTACTGCAATGTGGACAGGAGAGATATAAATCTTGGCAGTGATATGAATTGTAATGATCTAGTATAGTTAATCTACAGTTGCGAATCAAACCGCATTCTAAACATTTGTAGCGGCTGAAAGAAAAAATGTTGGTATAGTTAATCATCTACCTAGACCATTTGTATCAGTAAATGCTAATGCTAATCAGTAATTATATGTCGGCGTCAGGATCCGACATCGTTAACTAAAACAAAGGGGTTCTCACACAATCACTTGGTTTATTCCATTTAACACAATATTAGTCACTACAATTAATATTCACGAAATAAATTATCACGAATTTGTGTGAGGTGTGCACTCGGCAACGGTCGGCGAACGAATGACCCGAGTCATGCGCGCCGCTTTATATAAGCTCCACCGTTGACACATCGACGGTGGCGCCGTCATATACATTTGCATCACTATAAAAACAGCTATATGCTCTAATATTTTATATAATTCTTCAAAAAAAAAAATGGAGCCAGACCACCAATGTATATAAATTTTTAAACCAATAGAATTTCCTCATCTAGGGGGATTTTTGAACATTCCGACAAGTTGTTTAAATAACGAAATTCTATTGCTTAAAAGTTCTCTGCTTTGATGAAATCTGTGCCTTGAAGTGGTTTGTGTGAAGATTGCATTCATTTTGAAGCGAGAGCTATAGAAGTAGATTTTCAGAAAAGTTACTTACGTATAATGGTATCTCATATGACTGACTAGCTTATCTTCCGACTCCATTCTCTGTTTACATATCTCACATTCGTAGTCACCTGTAAACTGAAATTAAATATATAAATTAAATATTAAAAGTCCATTACAAGCTTCCGAAGTTATTCAAGGTCAAAGGTCAAGGACGGTCTTTTGTATTTCTTTTTTTGACAATGGTAAGATTTATCCTACATGTCAAAGAGATCAAAATCTATAATTTTTTTTGCTGTTCTGATAATGGCTAGCCATAACTGTGGCCGATTCATACCTGGTAATATATATTTACATTACATATTTAAACTTCCGTCAACAAATATGCATTGCCGACTGCCGTCCAGTGTGTCAATGCAGTCTTTTGGGCACGATACACACCAACAAGTTGTAATGTTTCCTTTTTATTGGTCAAAAAATAGATACATACCTGATTATGAGATTCCATATGCTTATCATAGCTGCCTTTAAAACTGAACCCTTTGACACAATCTACACATTTGTACATACAAGTGAGGTATTTTGGATCCTGTGCCATGTTTGTACGTTCCTCCGCTACTTGGTCCCGTGTTATGTATACCATTTTTACTTGAGTTGAAGCTGTAAATGGAAATGGTTGTTTTTATGTTACCAATGAACTAAGAAACATGAAACTTTCGGGTGAACACATTTTTTTCCATTCCAAGTTTCCGAGGGTTTCATAGACAAAGGATTACCTAAACCTATTATTAATACTTTGTTTACCTAAATTATTATATCAAAGTAAATTGCAACAGACGTGATTTTTGGTAGTTTCAAATATAATACAATAGAACCCTTAGCGGGAAAGTCCGTTTCTTATCCCGATTTTTTTGTGGTTTGCATGATATTTGTCAGAATAAATGTATTTTGTATTCTGAATTTCTTTGTTTCTATCAGATACTTATTTATTTTTCTGAATATATTGTATTTGAAACTTTTGTTTGGTTATAACGGGTGATTTTTTAAGAGGTATAGGATTTGATTTTCAAAAAAAGCACAAAAAACTTGAAAAATTTGATGAAATCTTTATTGGAATCGATGGAACGTTCAATATAATTTAATATTTGAAGATGATTTCATGCAAATGCTGGCCGCGGCTCCGGTTTAGATGGCCCATTCGCAAGGCCCAATTTCGGCACTCTCTCCAACATATCAGCCGGTATATTACGAATAAATGCTTCAATATTGGCTCCCAGTGCGTCAATCGTTGCTGGCTCCACAAGAAATAGTCCAAAGGCGTTAGATCACATGATCTAGGCGGCCAATTGACGAGCTCAAAACGTGAGTTAAACTGTTCACCGAAGCCTGCTCTCAATTAGGCCATTGTTTCGCGTGCCGTGTGGCATGTGGCACCGTCTTGTTGGTACCACATGTCAGGCATGTCCAATTCTTCCATTTTGGGCAAAAAAAAATTCCAATCATCACACGGTAACGCCCGCCATTCACAGTAACGTTTCGGCCATTGTCGTCTTTGATAGTAAAATTCAATAATTTGCAAGCGTTGTTCGTTCGTAAGTTGATTCATGGTTAAATTATAGACCATACTGAACAAGTTTCACAATGACACAAGACACGATTCACGCGTGATCTACCAAAAACAGTGTTGCCAAAAAGATACCAGCTAAAAAATCACCCTTTACTTACATAACAAAAATACATAGCCAGCTTGTCAAAATGATATAAAGTAAATCAACAATTATAGAAAAAGTAGGTTTTTTTAATTACCTTTACTTATCACTTTTGTATCATCCTTTTCTTTTTTTATTTTCTTTTTCCTCTTAATTTTGTTCTTTCTATTTGATGCTCTAAGGTTTTTCAAAAAGCCTAGGCTATCTTCATTGTCTAGAACTAATTCTTCTTTCAGCAATGCGTTTAGAGGAAAATCATCATCTTCATCTTTGATGCACGTATCTGGGTAATCTATAAAATAGGATAAAGGTAGTTATAAATAAAAAATAAAACATAAAAATCGTTTACTATTAGAATGTTGACTAAAAAAAAATCTTAGTATGTGAAAATAATTCTGTCTGTCTGTTTGGTTGTCTGTCAGGTCATAAGGCCAATTAAATTGAATTCACTAATAGTTTAGAGCCTATGAAAGGACATAATACTTATGCCCAGCTGCCAGAAGTTATTTTCCCAGTTGAGTGACTACCAACTTAAAACTAAGTACTTGCCAACTTACATTTAAAGTCTATTAAACCCAAGGACCTGTGCCTCTAATCCCCGGAGTGGGTAAAAAAGTATGATGATGTCTGATGAAATACATATATAATCCTAACTAATATTATAAATGTGAAAGAAACTCTGTCTGTCTTTCTGTCTTTTCTTCACGCCTAAACTACTGAACCGATTTGTGTGTAATTTGGTACAGACATAGGTTGGAACTTGAGAAAGGACATAAGATAGTTTTTATTACAAAAAAATTTAAAAATGAAATTTATTCCGGACATATAACGCCATCTATTGGTCAAACAAAAAATCTGCCAGGAGACACTATTCTACGCAAACGAAGTTGCGTGCAAAAACTAGTAATACATAATCAAACAGCAATTTACCATCACTGCCATTAATGAACTCGCCCTCCAGCCTCTCAATAAGATCCTCTTCCTTCATTTCCATCTTCACCTGGACCTGCAAGCCTTTATTCTTTGAGCATACAACCACAAACTGGTCCTCATAACGCTGTCCGTCTTTCTCGGATAACTCTAATGTGTTTAATGGCACTTCTGTTAAATTGACTAGAGGTTGAATCTGTGTGCGGACTGCTTTTAGTGTCTCGTCCATTTCCTGAAATGTTAAGAAATAATGTTTTATGAAACCTGGAATATGATATAGTCTGAAATCTCCAACCCGCATTGAGCAAGCTGAGCTGAGCTGAATACCAGTGTTTTACAAGGAGTGACTGCCCTATCTGACCCCCTCAACCCAGTAACCCCGGGCAACCCAATACCCCTTGGTTAGACTGGTGTCAGACTTACTAGCTTCTGACTACCGGTAACGACTGCCAAGGATGTTCACAGTCATTGGTGTCTAAGATATACTTAGAAAGTACATACAAACTAAGAAAAGTTGCATTGGTACTTGCCTTACATGGAAGCAAACCCGCACCCTCATACTCGAGAGGTTGGTTCTTTGCCCACTAGGCCACAACAAACAATTATGTTATATAGTAAGTATACATACATTTTGAAAGTTTTCCAGAAGTATCTGATTGCTCTGCACATTTTGTATGAACATTTCTGCATGCTGTGCCATTCTTTTGCACAGGTAACACAGGTTTATGCAATCCATCTGTAAAAAAGGTTATTTCTATAATAATATGTAGGAAATGTAACACAGGCTGGTATTTGAGAGACATAATTTTATATTTAATTTGCATCCATCCATCCATTAGCAGATAGAATAACATGGAATATATAGAATAACAGGATAGTTCCAGAAATATAATAGGTAGGTACCCACCCGATGTGTTGATATAGCAGACGAAACTACATTAGATAGGTTCTCCTGATAAAGACTTATTGAATTGAAAAATTGTTGCATTGTTATCTTAAAAAAAAAACATGTTTTCATTGCGACCAAGTTGAGCAAGATTGCCTGTTTTAAAACCAATATTACATAAAAAGTAAATGTAAACTATGATACCTGAAGTATTTTCATGAGAGGACCACATTGAAATGCATAGCTTTGTACATTTTTCTCTTCTTTCATACACAAACACACAAAACAATAATCCCTTGGACATTCGGGTTTTTCATCTTCATTTTTACGAGTCCAAGTAGTGAAATCACCCATTTTTAAACGTTTAATTAGCCAAACGATAACCCTAATTGTGAAAATTTATATAATAATGTTTGTTTTTCATTATATTCACAGTAAAAATACGTTCTTTCTATGGCAGTGGCAGAATTTACAACAATTTACAACTTGAAAGCAGACATGTCAAAAGCCTACACAGTAAAATTGTAATTGTAGAAGATACAACACAGGTTGATCTGGATTGAACTTTATTGCATGGTGATAAGGCAGAGAATGAAATAGTCTTGTTTGGATCACAGAACATTTTATTTAGTCGGCTTATCCTGACGATGATGGTAAAATTTTCGTTCGGAAATCAGAATTAGATGTCAGTTGTAATAATAAAAATAAATCCTTGTTAATTTTCTTGAACTTGAGGAAATGTAAAAAAAAATTATAATGGTATATTTACCTAATATAACATAGCAAATGTGACTGTGAGTTTGTTTGTTTTACAGGATTTCACGCTTAGACGGCTAAACAAATTGACATGAAGTATGGCATATGGATAAATAGGTACCCTGACACAACCCTGAAGTCTGGAGAAGGATACCTACTTATTTGTACGAAACACAGTTCCTTTAAAAGATACGGGTGGTATTTCATAAAACAAAGTTAATTATGTCAAAATCGATTACAATCGCTCACATAAGTTTATAAGTATCGCGAACGTACAGAAAATCGCAGCGGCAAACTTTGTTTCTTAAACCAATGATACGTAACCAAGTAGGCACTATAAATAAGGTCTACTTGATCGATATGTTGTTGCCAATTCTGTATTGAACTGAGGCGCGGTCAAGAGGCTGCGGAGCTTCTGACGGAACATCGCACGTGGCCTGATCAGGCTTACTTCTTGAGCACGTAGCTTCACTTCAGATATATTTGTATAGAGCTGTTAGAGGTTTTAATTTTGCCGACTTTAGGAGGAAAGGGTCTGCTAGATATTTTGTATCACGTAGGGCTCACTACTTAGTAGGTACCTAGGTAATGTAAGTGGTTTTGAAACTGAAGAAATAACAAAAAAAAGAACGCATGGTTTAAAATGGTAAAGAATGAGATACTGTAGGCACCGCATATAGTGTGAGGAAACAATTAGGATCGTACAGTTTTGTAGACTGAAAATTCACTTGCACCCTCCAGAATTCTTCGCAATCGAATAACACCAGTCTACCCACGTTAGCGTTAACACACACACTTCGCGATACTTATAACGCAGATGGAGCAGTAGCAAGAAAAACTGTAGGTATTAGGTGTTGTAATAATAGCCAGATACTTGCATAAGTTGCAGTGAACAAATCGACTTTCAAGTTTGACTTCCTTCTTCTTCCTGCCCTGTTGACTTCCTATCACCGCTCAATTTCATCATAACAAGGACTAAAATCCCACTACATATTTCCCTACTTAATACCACAAAGCGGTATCAACATCTCTTTACAAACCGCAGGCAAATACAGTGGAAGTAGCGTTTGACCGCATCGTGCTCAAGTGTCGGCCGCCCCTCCCCCGGCGGCGATCGTCAGCATTGTTACGTCACAAAGTAGGTATTAATAATAATATAATAATAAATCATTTATTTCGGATTCATCCTAAAATTACATCCATATTTGTTAGTAAAATTACAAGCTTATAAACTAGTGTTAGTAACTACTAATACCTAAAACATTTAAATCACAATAAATAATGAACTGGCAGGTTCGGTTGGACAGCTAGACGATTGCATGCAACCGTATCCAGCGTGCCAGTATCGGAGAGTCCCACCGATCCACCAGCGCGCGCAGAATGCTGTTGGGACTGTCGCGCGTGCGGCGCATGATAGAAGCGCACCGCTTGCGCATAATGGCAGCAAAGCCGTCTGTGCCAGCCGCCGCAAACATCGCGGAGGCGCTGCAGTGGCGCGGCAGCCCCATCAGCACCCGGAACGCGTTATTGTATTGAACGCGCAGATCGCTGTACGTCCGCTGCGTATAGTTAACCCACAGGGTACAGGTGTAAAAGGACTGACAGTATGCTTTAAAAAGCGCAACTTTGACAGTCCCTGTGCACCGTGAAACCTGCGGGCCAACATGTTACAACGGACGGACAGCGCTCTGCGCTCCCTTTCAATATCCTCACTGTCCTTAAGATCCTCGGTGACCCAGTGGCCCAAATACTTAAATTTTTCAACTTTATTTAGAGCTGTTCCACTTAGAGTGAACTTCGGAACGAATGTGTATCGCTTGTTGTCCGGTCTGAAAATCATTATTTCACTCTTTTTTGCGTTATATTTGAGCCCATGAGCCACCGCATAGGACTCACAAATTTTTAGGAGCTTTCGTAAGGCACCAATCGATGGACTCAGCAGCACCATATCGTCTGCGTAGCTGATGTTATTCACGCATACTCCATCTATATGACACCCTATGCCGGTGCTGCTGAGCTCATCGATCAGCCCATTGACGTACAGGCTGAACAACGTGGGAGAGGTCAGCCCCCCCTGCCTCACCCCGCAATCCAGCCTATATTCCTCCGAAAGAGAGCCTGCCCATCTTACACAATTCTTTTGCTTATTATACCAATACATAAATAATAGCACAAATTCCCTAGGTAAACAAGTTTCGTCCTTTAATTTATCCCATAGAATATCGTACGATACTAGATCGAATGCTTTCGATAAATCTAGGTAGCATGCATAGACTGGGGTCTTTCTACTCGTGTAGTATTGTACAGTCTGCTTGAGGCACAGGATAGCACTCTCGGTGGAAAGCCCAGGCCTGAATCCAAACTGCGCATCATTTAGCGAGACGTGTTTATCCAGGTGCTGACCAAGCAGACTGTCCAACACTTTGGCTATCACTGTGGCTAGTGAGATCGGTCTATAGTTGTTTACATCCGATGTATCACCAGTTTTATTTTTAATGACAGGTACAACTATAGTGCGCATTAGATTATCAGGCAGATGAGCGTGGCCTAAACACAGAGTAAAAAACATAGCAAGCACTCTGGGTAAGTGTACACCTGCGTGCTGCAGGTGCTCGATGCTGAGGCTGTCGTGACCCGGGGATTTACCCCTCACCATGCCTTTGATCACCGAACGCACTTCCTTCGCAGTAAAATAAACACTACGTTCACCACCTTCCTCAGCATCGGGCTCCTGCCGCGCTGGCCCCAGAGGCGAGACCACTCTGAAATGGTGGGAGAACATAGTGGCGATCTCACTAGGCTCGTGCATTCCCGCCACGCTGACGGGGAGGCCCGGCTTATGATTCATTTTATTGGTATTTTTCCAGAACTGACCGAATTTTTTATTTGAGTGAAGTTCGGCAATAATATCCATTTTTATCTGTTCTTGGTTCTTTTGACACCACTTTAATTTTGATTTAAAAGCGATTATTAGCTTCTTTCCATGTACTAGAAAATGTAGATAACTACCTATAGCTTTACCTTCAAAACTTTAGTTTTCTAAGTTAGTTAGGTCCTATATCTATTAATAAAGATAAAAGGGCATCAAAAGGGCTTATCAAGTTTGTGTCTCCCTTTCTCAGTTCTTCGGTATCTATTGTCATTTTGATGTGATGACTTCTACGATGATGAATGACGAATGATCGTATATTACAATAGAATCACGTCACTGTAGTCGAAGATGGAACATGCTTTATGTACCCTGTGAAATCCCTGATGTTCTCCCCTTCTATGTAGGTATCTCTATGTACTTCCTTATGTTTTTCTCCTATGTACCTACTCATAATGTCCTTATGACATTCTAGATTTCCGCGATTTCTACATGACAACAGAGGCAGCTTAAAACGACTGTCAAGGATGTACACCAATATATCTACATCCTATAGGTACGCAGATGTACACAAGTGTTGCTTAACCTTATGATATTGTTATGTGTACCTAACTTTGTTATGTGAAATCGAACCCGCCCTCGTACTCGAGAGTAGAGTCTTAAACCACTTGCCTATCTTCATAGGAAGGTAGGCAGCCTAGTTTTATATTTGTTTAGTCTCACTTTTGCATGGCGGAACGCCAAATCTTCAATTGAACAACAGATTTTGGAATCAAAATACATATTGATATTATAAAGAGGGAATTATGATTTTAAGATAGGTAAGTATCTAATGGAGATATGACAGGGACGAGTTTTGTTGGTAATTCGGTAAGGAGAGAGCTTTGTAGAGAGATGCCTTCTAATTGCAGAAGAAAAAATAGGGACCTATGTAGTATGTAAGGTAAAAAAATACCTAAAGGATAGGCCTACTTACCTATTTAAATGAAATTCCGTATATTGTGTTGGTATCTTTATTAAACGCAGTAGCTAACTAAAGAGCCTCGATTAGGTAGGTACCCTAATTAAAAGCAATTTATTTAATCCTATCGACAAGTCCATTTGGAAATTAAACATCGCATCATAAAAACTAGTTCCTAACCCTGCTGCATAAAACCTATCAAATATTTAGATATCAATGCGCATGTCACGAACTTTAAAAACGCATCCGATGGTCATTGCGTTATTTTTTCCCGCTCGTCCGTCATTACGTTTCCCGCCGGTTACACGTCACTGTCAAAAGTCGCGCGCTTTTTATCGCGGTCGAAATTTTGAAAAAAGAATTTTTTGTTGTTCCAAATACCTAGGTTTTAATTTAAATTGAAAGTATGTTTAATAGTACAGGAGTTGTTAGTTTAATTTTAACTAGTTAAATATCAGTTATGTTTTCTTACATAACATTTTAAAACTATTATTTTATTAGACGTGATTAAAATAATGTAGGTTTTGTATGTAAATCAACATGCCATTAAAGTAACTAAAATTACTGTTCGGATATAGTAAAAGTTTTGAGTTTTTGTTTTAAATATGGCGGCGGAAAAGTTGCTTTGGCTCACAACTGTGCTTCTCCGTCTGTGGCTGGGAGCTACAGACCTTTGCTATGCTCAGTAAGTATAACATATTAAAAAATAAGCCCATTTAGCTTACATTTAAGGTCCATCCAAATCCCGCATCCCATGGAAACTACTTTCTGATAGCCTACAGCTGAGCCGACGAGAAAAATCCGACTTATTAATATGTAGGTAGTAAAGGAGTTCGTGGCAAAGTAACTGTCACGCATGTTTCCCGTGTGGACTACTTCGCACACCCGGATAAATTAGATAACCTTCCTTCCTCAAAAAATGAGCTACACAGGTAATAGGTGCCTACCAACTGCACGATTTTTCACACCGTTCCTAAGATTAGCTCGTTCAACCAAACATTCAAAACCCAGCGTTATAATCTTAGTAAGATTACCATACACCACTGGACTGTAAGATTTTCCAAAAATACAAATTCTTTTGTATCCTTTCATAAGTAAGTACGTCCATTGTATCATGGCGCTTATTCCATGAGGTAAGGGTCAAGCAGAGTGCTCGGGGTTCACCCTCATTTCCCCACTTATGTTCTCAAGTCCTATATAATAAGGGGCGAGTCGGGGAGGCACAGTAGTTAAGGGAATCTGTCTTAAGATCGAGAGTGCGGGTTCGAAATCTGGCGTAATACGTTTAGGCCCCAGTTCATTGGGTGCCGATAAAGTGTCAGTTAGTTAATACTGCCTACTACTTTATCACTAACCGGTGAAACTGGTCATTAGTCATACATCTGGTATTTGAAAAAAATATAATGGAACAATCTAAACTTGGAACGTCCTTAATATCTGTGTGTGTCAAGATAATATCAGATTTTAGTAGTGTTTTATTAACTTACAAAACTCTATGCGTAACTATTGACATGTTTTTATACGCATACTTTCATAAACTTGACATGTCAATAGAAAAAAAAACCGTCGTTGAGCCGAAACGATAGGTTACTTACTTTGAATTTTTCTATTAGGGACATAGGTATGTTGGAATGTATTTACTTACGGTATTTTTTATTTATTTTCGTTTGTAGATCTAAGGACTGTAATATAATATTGGGATATTATAAATTGCATATCAAATAAATAATCGCCTATCAATAAATACTCATCATTTATATTCTTTTTTACATCAAATAACTTACTTCACTACAAATAAACTAAATGTTTAACAAAACTCAAACTGCAGATAATTCGAAATGATACATCAATATGACATTGCTTTTTTTATTATAATGCAATACAGTTAAATTTATTCTTGTACAAAAATACTACATACATAGCATTAATACTGACTGCACAGCAAATTTTCCATATTTCATAGCAAAATAACTATCCCAGTCGCATATTAACCAGTAAGTACAACAAAACCTATTCATCATATTTGTCTTAATTTTCAAGAAGCCATGCTCGGCCAATTTAATGATTATTATAACAAAAAAATCCTGTCACATTGCATTATTTCTAAAACCAGAACAAATTAACTGAAAAGGTTCGCGGCTTCGCGCGCTTTTTCATCACTGGAGTGCAGAGTGGCGCGAGCGAGTAAGATAGAGTTCAATTAAAAAACATTGTATTAAAAATTGAAGCTAGTAACGAAAACGAATCGCTGCAAAACCGACTCCACGTAGTCTTGTTTGCCTACCCCTAGAGTGCAATTCAAAACCGCGTAGGCGCGGAGGGGCGAGGCGGCCTGCGAGCTGAGGAGCAGGTAGTTTTAACGCTCGCCGACGCGGTTGAGGCTGGCCGGCTCTGCCGGCCAGTAAGCCGAAGCTGCGGTGGTGAGCGTGAAAATCATCTGCGACGATAAGCTCGCATGGGACCGCCGGAGCCCCGCAGCGCCGGAGCCGTGACAGAAGCCATGCTTGCTGTATGTTGCATGCTTACTTCCATGTTGCATGCCTGCTTACATGCTGCATGCCTGCTTGTATGCTTCAGGCTTGTTTGCATGCTTCTTACAGGAAAATAAAAATTCCAAAACTATGCCAAAAGATGATTCTGACTATAAACATTCTGAAATATGATATTATAGTAGTAGCCTTTTAATGACTACTTATATGAAATGTATGCTAAAAGGAAATACTGACAATGACTGACAATGCACCAGCCCCATTTTTTTTAAGAACTATAGTATGTATGTGCAAGCACATCATCGGACTTGCGATCCGACTCAAGTACGTGGCGCCACCTGCAGAAGCTAAAAATGTTGCCTATTGGGCAAAAAAGGAAGCGTGAACGCTTATAAATAATTCAATAAATTACAATTTTGTATTTAATTTTATATTTTTTTGCTGATCTCATTATGCCGTAATTAATAAATAATAAGATGACTGTGACTAATAAAAAGCTGTTTTATTCAGAAAAACTGCTGTAAATAATATAAAAATAGAAGCTATATTTAAAAGAAAAAGAGTTAACATGTATAATGTGCATTAAGATTATTAGCTGTGCATTGATGAAAAAGCTTTTGCTTTAGGAAAAATCGCTGTACGCTGCGAAAATAAATTGTAGTGTGTTTAGTGATATTTTGAGTTGAATATTTTGCTGTGCAATCAGTAATTTTGATGGGAATTCGGAATCTTATTGCATAGAAAAAGGATATTTTTTGATTTGCGTTTAAATACTACCCTATAATATTTAGCCGTGAGCGATTTCACTCGCGTCCCGTACGGAACAATCTATTCGATTACCCGTATGAAAAGAATGGTTCAAATCGGATCTATCACTTGCGAAATTTTTATAGAGTCAAATCAAAATAATTTTATAATTTCTCAACAGGCTTTATAAACTTAGACACTACATATGTATTTCAATTCAAATTAGTCCCATGTTGGGCGCCACTTTTTGCAATGGACTTGAATCTAGTAAATGCCTACAGTTAGGTTGGTAAAGGAGTCTTGCAGTCCGTGCAAAAGTAGGTATTAGTAGATTTGTTGCATTTAATATAGCCATTATTTTTCTTACCAGTCTTATAATGGGGTATCGTGTTGGTCGGGTAACTGATTTAAGGAAGTCACATAGGCAGTCCCTCTATCTCAGCTCCATCCGGTTAGGCTCGAAGCCGACCCCAACATAGTTGGGAAAAGACTAGGCAAATCTCTTACGTCTATGAAATCTTGTGAGCTATTTAATGGAAAATGTCAAGGACCATCTCGTAGCTACCATTCCGAGATTTTGTTCTAGTTTTTACCAAGATGGCCGACTCAAAAGACATATCTTTTGAATGTCAGATTCTCCCCCTGTCGTTTTTCCACGCACGGGTACTTTTGCTTTGAGCAAAGGCACTTATATGTTTGAAAAGCATTCGACCTGACGCAATACTGTAATCTCCCTTTTACTGTTCTTCAAAGGGTCTGAAACTGGGGATTTCTATACTAGCTGGTTCCCGCGGTTTTGAATGAATTCTGAGGGACCTTCTTCCCGGGTTGGAAAAAACTGCCTCTATACAATTTACCGCAAAACTGAATAGAAAAAAGCACTTTTGCATTTTTACTCCCGTACATAGTTAAGGACTGATAGGTATTTAAGCGACCGTATTTGTGAAACGATTGGTATTTGGGTATCTTGTAGGCCTAAAAATGTATGATATTTATGTCAGGACCATCAAAATATCTGGCGTTGATTATAATTAAGTAGTTCAAACATTAGCTCCGATGAAAATAATGGATTCAGTTCCGACTTAGAGTTTCAAAGATGAGAATTTCAACCATACATGCTGTACTTTTTCCTACAATGCAGCCTTTTTTTTTCTTAGCCCGAACTGTCCCACTGCTGAGCAAAGGCCTCCCCACTTCGTCTCCACACCTGTCGATCCTTTGATATCTCCCACCAATCAGGGTTGTAGGCGTCCAGGTCGTCGCGCCATCTTTTTCCAGGTTTACCTCGTCTACGGAGGCCGTCTTGTGGTATCCACTGGGTGACAACGTTGGCCCTCCAGCCCTTATCCCAATTAATTTGTTGTCTTCTTCCATACCTACTTACTTCTTTAGATCAACCACGTTGTTCGGAAACCTAATTAGGTAATGACGTTGCTAAGGAGTTTATTGCACCACATCTTCCGAGCGAAAACATACCTACATAAAAAGTTTTTTATAAGGCGGCCAACCGTCCCGCATTCTGCGGGACCGTCCCGCAATGCTTGACGAAATCTCGTTTTGAAATTATTAGTAAAATAGTCCCGCAAAACGTTGTATGCGTCCCGCATGTCCCGCATCCCTATTTTTCTACCACGCTTCTACACAACACCCACCTGCGCGCACGCTCAACAGTGCAGGAACACAGATTACCTATAATATAGTCTCGTTCTCTGTATTTCTACTGAACTCGTGAGGCCTAATGATTTTGAAAATAAGACATTAGTGCACGCTGTGACACGATATTGATAGGTTAAATTACAGCTTTTTGCTTACAGTTTTTATTTTATCAGTTCCCCCTCCCCCCCCCCTTTTCACGAAAGGTTAAGTCCCGCATTCAGTTTTCGGAAAGTTGGCCGCCTTAGTTTTTTATAATGTAGTTGTACTAAGTATATTCAGATTAGTGTTTGTATAACATAAGTTTCAATTTCAATATTGCATTTTTCTCTAAAGCCATTGCAATTAGCTAAAGGATTGCCTACTGAAAGGACAAATCTTTTTTCCATTGATACACTTACGAGCAAACAAAACTGGTCAGTGGTAATACGTTGATTTATTGGGTAATAATCACATCACATAATTATATTTGTGTCAGTCTACGGTTAAGGTATCTTATGGGCGCTGAAACATAAGATATTGTGTTTTTATAATCTAAGCAAACTTGTACAATTTATGTCTCTAAAAGTCCTAAGCGCCAAAGTTCTCATGGAATGTTTATCTGAAATAGGTACACTGTAGTATTTTACTAAATTATCATCTACCTGTCCAGCTCTTATTATGAAATTGAAATTGGTCGGAACAGAGAAGATCCCAATTTAAAAAACCTAATACAATAATTCTCTGATTCACCTGAGATTCGAATCCCAAATGCCGTCTTGCTAAACTTCCGACCTCAAGATTAACAGAGCAATCTCATTAATAATATAAGAAGCTTAACAACTTAACATAGATCGATCGGAAGCTGTACCAGACGAGAATGGACCACTTTTTAGGGTTCCGTACCCAAAGGGAAAAACGGGACCCTATTGTTTTCGCTCTTCTGTCCATCCGTCACCAGGCTGTATCTCATGAACCATGATAATTAGAGGGTTGAATATTTCATAGATGAAGTATTTCTGCTGCCGCTATAACAACAAATACTGAAAACTAGAATAAAACAAATATTTTGGGGGGCTCCCATACAACAAACGTGATTATTTTGCTTATTTTTGCTCGATATCGATAATGGCAACAGGTAGATGCTTGAAATATTCACAGAAAATGTAATGTATTATACCTAATTATAAAACGTTTTATAAATAATGGTATGGAACCCGTCGTGCGCGAGTCCGACTCGGACTTGGCCGGTGTTTTTTATTATTTTGTTTGACAGAAAGTATTATTTTTAATGCTCTGTGTTTCACCCCCTTTTCAGTAGCGGCCATTGTACAAAATATTCTTGCATTAGTAATTTTGAGAAGCCATATGGCAGATGAGAATATAAATGCAAAAACAACGAGACATTGTTGGCTTGTATTAGAGGATTGTTTTGTGATAAAAATACGTTTTTTTGGCTTTATTTTTATAATGGTTTCAGGCTTTATATTGATGCGGGCTAATTTTAGATGTTCGTGTTTTCTGTAGATGATTTTATTTGTTGGAAACCACGACGTTTTATGTCGTTTGTACATCTGTACCTACTTATAAAGCTGAAGATTTGGTTTGTTTGCATGAACGCGCTAATCTCAGGAATTACTGGTACGATTTGAAAAGTTAATTCAGTGTTATATAGCCCGTTTATCGAGGAAGGCTATAACGGGCTACTTTTCATCCGGGTTCATGCAGAAGTTCCCACAGGATGCTGGAAAAAGCTTGTTAAACATAATATTAGCGCTTGTAAAAGTAAATAACTGAATTAAAAACAGCTGAAATTCAGTCTAGTTTTTGATAAAGTTCATAACAACTTTTAACTACACACATCTGCCTTATGTAGTTCGATGGCAAAATTTTCGAACTGACCTACATTGCTAGCGACTGAATTTCTAAAACTAATACTTTTTTGCTGGTAATGCAAAAATATTTTTTTGATATCTGGTAATGAGTTTTCTCTTTTTAAAAGCGATCTATACTAGAATATAATGAAGTCGGAAAGTTTGTTTATTTGAACCCGCAAATCGCAGCACCTACAGTAAAAAAATACACATTAATCGAGAATAGTTATAAGCCACTATGAGAATATTTTACAGACAATATAATAACTTTTGTCGTGCTCTCAGATCTGTTAGGTTAAGAAGCAATAACCTGTTGTAGTTATAGAAGAATATAATTATTGCAACGTTCTACATAATTCATAAGTTTTTACATGGGGTTCATTTTAAGGAAAACAATATAATAATTACTGGGTTTATTGTATACCGTGAAGATCACTTCATAACATAGGTCTCCGCTACACAAAGTCTCAGTGAGCCGATGACTTATAATTTACACCTTCTTGTCACCAGATCCACTCTCCTGACCTTCCAAGACTTGCTGCCGGAAGACCCGAGGCTGTACGACAAGATGAGGCCTCCGAAGATCAATGAACAGCCTACCATCGTGAACTTCCATGTGACGGTCATGGGGCTGGACTCTATTGACGAAACTTCCATGGTAAGTACTGGTATCAGTGGCGGTTGCTGCGCAGACTTAGATACTTTGATCTAACGAGCTGGCTATAGGTATACATGTAGCTTACATGTGGGTACATATGGGAAGAGAATTTAGTAAAATTGGTGTACCTAATAAAGTATATCTATCTATCTATCTATTAAGTTTCCCATTGCCCTGATGTGCTGTGTGCAAAAAACTTTCCTTTCATTATGGTGCATCCTGGACTATTATTTTTTCGACTTCTACAGCATACCTATATATTAATTGACTCTTTTTAGACCTAATTGTATCCAATCAATCATAAGCAATCCTATCAAGTGATCAGGTCTACTTACTTAGATTAAGTTGCTATCGTTACAGCTCTTCATAATTCTTCTTGTTTTAGACATATGCTGCTGACATATTCTTTGCTCAAACATGGAAAGATCATCGCTTAAGGCTGCCCGAAAACATGACTACGGAGTACAGGTATTTCTTTAATACTATACAAAAGTGCAAAGGTCTAATGCTGAATAAGTTCTGATAAGTTACAGCTTATTGCGAATTATATCTGAATATAATTTCCCAAATATAGTGTACCTACTTGAGAGGCTGGTGCTTTAACGACTAGGGCCACCACGACTGGTTAATAATCCTTGCTTTACCTCCAATTTATATCTGTAGTTACTAGGCTTACTAGAGATAGGGATTTAACATTATGTCTATGGGGCTTTTTTTTTAACGAAAAACATCAAATGATCCCTCCCGCTGTGGGTTAGCAGCGGTGGGGGAGTTTCAGACTCTTACTGACTAAAAACCGTCGTGTGCCGTCGTAGGCCTCTTTCGAACAATCCCGCAGCCCCGGGACAATCCTGCAGCCCCGGATGTCTATGGGGCTAATGTCAAAATTCTATCTCTAGAAATTAAAACAAAAAGTACATACATAGAATATTAGGAACGTCCGTAAATCACTACTTTTCTTCCAGGCTGCTCGAAGTGGACTGGCTGAAACACATGTGGAGACCAGACTCCTTCTTCAAGAACGCCAAGTCCGTGACGTTTCAAACCATGACAATACCCAATCACTACGTTTGGCTGTCCAAGGAGAAGACTATACTGTATATGGTGAAATTGACCCTCAGGCTGTCGTGTGCCATGAATTTTCTCATTTATCCTCATGATACGCAAGAGTGTAAACTGCAGATGGAAAGCTGTGAGTATTTTGAAACATTTTTAAAAACATTAAGACGCACACACTACAAACTTTTAGTCGGCCAATAGTTGGTTTGGGCTCATAAATCGGTATGAAGATGAATGGTAGTGATGATGTCCTCCTCCTAGCCGATTATCGGCTACAGCGGCTGTTCTCATATAAGGAGATTAGCCAATTACGCAAGACATATTATAGTGCACGAGCATTTGCGCAGACAGACAGACACACTCATAGCCCGATGCGATGGGACGGCAATCCGACACGACCGGAGAGAGATCAGGCGCAGGACCAACCTTTACGTGCTCTCCGAAAAGAAGATGAATGGTAGTACGGATACACGTACAACGATAAGGCATTTTTCCGGTATCAGACCGACTAAATACTTTGAAAAAATAATAAAAAAAGCGGGCTAACAATTTACTTAGTGTGTAGTGTGCGCGTAGGCTTAGTTGGACCTAGTTTTTTTGTCCTCGAGTGTAAACAATGGCGCGTGCGTCGAAAGAGTGTAGCTGGGATATATTATTCGTGGAGTGTAGCACTAGAAATTATAATACCCCTCTATTTGCGTCGGGGTAAAAAGTTACACTTTTACAAGCTTTTATTTAACTTGTGCTAACTTCTATTCCGGATAGTGCTAATTGACATCGTTATGTTTTTACAATCTGAGACTGAAAAATATACATTTTATGTAAATAGATTTGTAAATAACGGAGGACAAAATTAAATAGATAGAGATTATGTTTAAAACTAGTGCAGCACCATTAAATAGGTATTTTAATCATTCTTCTGGTCTATTTCCCTAGAAAAAAATGCCTTAAACTACAATACAGCGTCTAAAAAACTCCTCCTGATGATTTCCAATTGGGAGTTTAACCAATAGGCTATTTAACCTTTAGTAAAAAATAATTTGTCCTTCAACCTGCACATTTAAATACAAAAACTTAGTACCTACATTCAATTGCCACCATCAAAACGAAAACCAGACCATTCTGAAAGCCAAGTTCAAAACCTATAGACTTAAACCCTGTCTAACCATAAAAATATCTTCGAGAGCGCTCAGAGACCTCGTTATGCCGTCATTGTGAAGAAGTGGCTCTCCAGAAGCGTCGACACAGCCACTTCACCTTCTAATTATAATCTATGTTTGACATTTTGTCTTACAGCTTTCATCTTCCCGTGATAAAGTATGTTCGTATTGATGATCGGGTGGTCGATTTTTTTGATCGGAAGTGTATTTGGTTTTGATTTGACAAGAAACATCATGTGTAATGGAATGCCAGTATAATGGGCGTCTCTAACGATTTTGGGAGAATAACAAAGTTGGGACTAGCTCTGTGGTTACTCTTAATTTAACTACTAGCCTGTTGCTCGTGGTTTCACCCGCTTTTCTAGAGAATTACTTCCCACATCGAGATGAAAGTAATCTTTATTTTAGTATCCGTTTTCCGGCGGTTTCACCCACGTCCTGGGGGAACCGCTGCCTGGCTACTAGGGAATAGTGTAGCTTTCCAATGAAACAATTTTTCAAATAGGTTCAATTCAATAGTTACGAAGTCACACTAAAGGCTCACAAAATAAAAAATATGTATCCTCTCTGTATTGATATAGATTACTGAAAGTTTTATCCAAGTCCAAGGAAACTTTTGAATAAACAAATTACACCTAAAAAGTTACACTCCACCAAAAAGTGGGACTGAGCGTTTTATTACTAGCAAGCTCGATAGATGGCGTTGTACCTACACGTGAAATACTGCATCGCGGTATGGTTTCGTTCACAAATCTCAATAGGGTGGCTGAAACATTCAGACTGTATTGAACTGAATTGCAACCTACTATATGAAGGTAAA
Source organism: Helicoverpa armigera (assembly GCF_030705265.1). Lineage (NCBI taxonomy): Eukaryota > Metazoa > Arthropoda > Insecta > Lepidoptera > Noctuidae > Helicoverpa > Helicoverpa armigera. The sequence goes on along the minus strand of NC_087145.1, from coordinate 1,094,514 downwards.
TTTTTGAAGAGTCAGTTGATTTTATTTTGATACTGGCTTTATAAAACAATTACTACTACCTAAGTAGTTACTTAAAGGTTACAGATAGTTTACACATTTTAATGTACTATTTAGCTCTTCTCGCCTGAAACACAGGATACCCTAGTTAAGGCACGTAAGACTCGGATATAAGCTTATATTTAAGACTCTATGTAATTCATGCTGTAATGAAATTTAAATAAAAATATTATTATTATATTATTATTTGGGTTAAAAGGTTTTGGTCAGTAAGAGTCTGATACTCCCTCAAATCCCATAATAAAAGATCCGTGCAGGCGTTTACGCAGTAGTTTTGTGTGTATTAAACACACAAAACTTGAACTTTTAGCAATATAACCCCAAAAATGAAACCAGTTGGCAATAAAGTTGGTCTGAGCATTTTATTACTAACAAGCTCGATAGATGGCGTTGTACCTAAACGTGAAATACTACATCGCGGTATGGTTTCGTTCACAAATCTCAATAGGGTGGCTGAAACAGGCACTGTAGGTACTGTGAGTTGAAATATCCCGAGATCCCCGGTCCCTAGCGCGGTACAGTACCTACTTATCTATTTTTAACTGGTAATTTTTGGAGAGTCAGTTCATTTTATTTTGATACTGACTTTATAAAATAACTAGCCGTTTTCCCGCGGTTTCACCCGCGTCCCGTGGTAACTACTGCCCGTACCGGGATAAAAAATTGCCTATGTTACTAGCAGATAATATAGCTTTCTAATGGTGAAAGAATATTACAAATCGGTCCAGTAGTTTTTGAGTTTATCCATTACAACCAAACAAACAAAGTTATCCTCTTTATAATATTAGTTAGATAACTGAGTTAAGGACCGTAATTCGTCCATGTAGTTCCTATGAATTATAGCCATTTGAGTAGTCACGTAGGAAAGTAAAGATAAACAATTTTACGCGTTGGTTTTATTTATAATGTATATTTTATGGTTTTTGTTACAAGTTTCATTACTAAAAGTTTCATCCAGATCAGTTCAGCGGTTAACGCATGAAGAACTGTGTAAGTACTTACACATAAAATTAAACTTTTACAAGAAAATCTCAAATACTAGCAATACGTTCTGTTGGTTACCCTTAAAGACGCTGGCTAATTATTTTTTATCAATGCATAAAAATGACTTCTCTATAGATTTATTAAATGCATAGATAAATATAACCCCCAAAAAAGAAAGCAGTTGGCAATAAAGTTGGTCTGAGCATTTTATTACTAACAAGCTCGATAGATGGCGTTGTATCACAACGTGAAAATGTTACATCGCGGTATGGTTTCGTTCACAAATCTCAATAGGGCTAAAACAAACAGGCACGGTGTTAATAGCATTTTTTTAATCGGTAATTTTTGGAGAGTCAGTTCATTTTATTTTGATACTGACTTTATAAAACAATAACTGAGTTAAGAACCGTAATTCGTCCGTGTAGTTCCTATGAATAAAGCCATTTGATTAGTCACTTAAAGATAAACAATGTTACGCCTTGTATTGATTTAAAATATATTTTGTACGTTTTATGGTTACATTACCAAAAGTTTTATGCAGATTCGTTCAGCCGTTTACGCATTCAATAACTACATAGGTATGTAGGTTGATTTCTGACACTTACGCGACTATTAGACATTTAAATAAAACTACAGTACTGTTACTGTTTTTATGTTATAATTATAGCTATGTAGGTATTAAATACACACACAAACTTAAGCTTTTATAAACATAACCATTTGATAATCATAAAAGGAAACTAGTTTCCCCTAATGTTCGACTGAGCGTTTTATTACTAACAAGCTCGATAGATGGCGTTGTACCTACACGTGAAATATTACATCGCGGTATGGTTACGTTCACAAATCTCAATAGGGTGGCTAAGACATTAGTACATATCATCGCCCTTTGATATAATTGGTTTCAAATTTTTTCGAAAGTCAGACATTTCTATAATGATACTGACTTTTAAAACATTTAAGATAAGGGCCGTAAGCTGCCTGTGTAGCAACTAGTACCTAAGTTAATTTACATTGTAGCAGGCCTCTAACTAAATATATTAAACATTCATTTCATTTCCATAGATATTTACAGAACTATAGATATATTTATAATCAAAACTAAAACTATCTAGTAGGTATATCTACTTACCTAGTCTAGTTTGGTCATCAGAAAAAAACAAAAAAATCGACTTTTTGTCCGATAGCGTGCAGAAGTTCCTTCAATAAACGGGTGCAACTGCAGGCCAAGCTTGTTTTTCTATAATTTCACATTTAATTATTCCTCGAAAAAAAACATTAAAATCTATCAGGGTTATAATTCGAATTTTTATCTGGGTATAGAATAGCTGTTGAACTTTCGTTTGGTAAGAAGTATGAACTTACGAAGATAGGGAATATCTTAGAAAAAGAAAATACCCTACCTACCTACCTACCTACCTACCTTTCTCACAAAAAATGGCGTCTGGATTTTTAGGGATTTTTCGGGAAAAAACTTATTGGGAAACGATAGAGTTTTTCGAAGCTTTGTAATTATTATTTTTATTCGAGTTATTTATCGATGATAACTTTGAAATAATACGAAAAAAATATACGTTGTAAGAATAATTAACGTAGTTTCGCATCCTTCAAAAGTTACTTCTTTCTGCATTTTATTTTATTATTCTTCAGACAAACCCGATAGATGGCGTTTCTTCAGAACGTGAAATATTAAATCGCGGTATGGTTTCGTTCACAAATCCCAATAGGTTGCAGATGTATCATATACATCGTATTATATAAACATACTTCCGAAATTATACATCCTTATTTTTGGAGAGTCAGTTTTATTTAGACTGACTTTATAAAACAGTTTACATGCTAGATAAGTACATATCAGTACATACATTCAGATATGTACTTATTTACCTACAACTAAGAACTATACAAAAAAAAATGCCTATACGTTTGTTAAACGGATATGTTTTGATTATGAATTAGCAATCAGATTAAAATAAATAATTTAACCTATATCCTACTTCATATTCGAGTGCGGAAATTAGGCAACAACAGGCAAAAAGTTATCGCTCGAAGTGAAAATCATTAAAATAGTTATCTGAATTATATTTCTTTCTACATTTTTTCTATTTATTATAGAAAACCCTTTGACACTTCGTTTGATCATACTTCAACCACAATAAATATCCCTAATGCAGATAGAAAACATTTGAATAGAAAAAATTGATACTTCTCTAACAAATAATCGCGTCTGGATTTCAGACGGATTTTACAGGAAAAAACGTATTGTTACTAACTTTCGGATTCATCAAAATTGATTTTTATCAATCTACATTTATTTAACTATCAAACTTAGTTACAATTCACACAAGCTCGATAGATGGCGTTGTTCCAGAACGTGAAAATCCTACATCCTCAATAGGTATAATAGCAAGATGTTCCAGAAACATGAATGTTGGAGGTTTAGGTGAATTTTTGGAAAGAGTCAGTTTTCTAACTGACTTTATAAAACAGTTCTTGAGCTAGGTTAGTAGTATTTTGTCATTCTCAATGAGAATTTCTCAGTGCAGAGTCACAAAATGCGAATTTATTTTGTTTTAGTGAAAAACTAATTAAAATAGCTATGTGAATAATATATTTGACTGACTTTTTAAAGCTACAAATATGACATCTAAGACAATATACATGTACTTGCATGACATATTTAAACTTTGCATTTGACATTACTTTTCTAGATATTATAGTAGAGCTGTTGAACTTTCGTTTGATCAGAAAACATTTTTATACTAAAAGGAAATACCAGCTTTTCTAAAAAAATACTGACATTGCAAGTAAAACTTATTGAAACAAAAAAAATTAATTATGTACTATAAAACTAACTTTCGCATCCTTCAAATAATATCAAATATTCTTTGCTGATATTACAATTTTATCAATCTACATTTTATCATCCCACACAGTTACGTTTCACATAAGCTCGATAGATGGCGTTGTTTCAGATCGTGAAAATCCTACATCGCGGTATGGTTACGTTCACAAATCTCAATAGGTAGCGAGATGTTCGGTATGAAAATGGATCTTATACAAGAGTCTACTCGTACATGGCGAATTTTTGGTAGGTCAGTTTTATTTTGACTGACCTTATAAAACAGTTGACATGCTATGTTAGTACATTTTGTTCCGAGTGAGATCATTTATTCTGAACTAGCTTTCCGCCCGCGGCTTCGCCCGCGTGGAATTCGGTTATATTGGACACACAGCGCCATCTACAATCCATCCATCAAGCAAACAATATTTTTGTTTTCCCTCGGGAATATCTATTTTTTTCGGGACAAAAAGTACCCTATTATTTAATCCGGACTTCTAACTTTACGTCTGCAAAATTTCAAAGCAATCGGTTCAGTAGTTACGGCGTGAAAGCGGAACAAACAAACAAACAAACAAACAAACTCACTTTTCCATTTATAATATTAGTAAGGATATTATAGAAAATAAGTATAAGAGCTGTTGAATATTTCGTGTGATCATATTTCTACGACAATACAACGCCGATAGAAAAGATAGTACCTTTAGAAAAAGAAAATAGTGTTTTAGCAAAAATCAGGCCTTATTTTCGACTAACTTATTGGAAGAAACATTTACTTACAATAATGTAACATAGACCTAGCCAATTTTCCTAGTTAATGAAAAGCAATCGACAATTACTACATTTTATTAACCCACACAGTTACAATCCACACAAGCTCGATAGATGGCGTTGTTCCAGAACATGAAAATTCTACATCGCGGTATGGTTACGTTCACAAAATCTTAATAAGTAGCGAGATGTTCCGAACAGTTGTAATTACCGTTCAGTACCGTTCAGGAACATCGTCTAGAAACTAAACCATATTTTATGGATTTTTTGGAAGGTCAGCTATTTGAAATACTGACTTTATAAAAACAATTCACATGCTAAGTTAGTAAAATAATTGTTAAACAACACAAAAATAAATCACAACTTCAAAAATTTTTCGACATCACTTCTAGCAACGAACAAAACCTTCCAGGCTTGGTCAATTACTTTATTTCGCAAAACACGAATAGCATTTAAGGGAGTCAAAAATCCTTGCGTCACAAAAACAGCGAAATATAAAAACCACTTAAATCCCATTGAAAGAGGTCTCTTCAGACCTAAGCAAAGTTTGTCGGGTGATACAGAAATTATCGAATCGAGTGGCTTGTAAAATGTAGGCCAAGTGGGGGGGTACTTGTGTTCAGCCCCTACCTATCGCCCGATCTCACTATAAATAGATCTGATGGGCAAAATGATGCTGTGCTAACTGGCACTTGATACGATAAAGGTTTTTGTAGATTTTCGTGATAGGAGACGATGTAGCTTGAATTAAGGCTTGTGGGATGACGATAATAAGTGTTGAAGTAAAACTTGCTGCAGAAATGGGATAGGGGCAGAAGGGTCTTGAATGATTTTTAAGGAATAGATGAGTCACTTGTATATCATCTAGGTCTGCTAATGACTATAGCCATAATATAGGAAGTGATAAAAGGGGGGCGTTTTGGGGCTGCTGTAATTTTGTAAATTTGACGTGAAAAAGTGCTAAAAGCTAGCCTAGTTTCAATAAACGTTTTTGACTTTGACTTTCATTATGCTTCCATTTTTTTAAATAGCAAAATGATTGCTTTGTTTAGTTGTAGAAATAGAGATGGGTAGTCCACAGTTTACTGTCTATTTAGACGAACAGCAAACAAAAACAGCTAAATACAGAAGACGTATAGTAACAAAACTAGACTAGAAAGTAGACCGAAGCTTCATTTTTGAAAAAGCATCGCAGCCGCGGCGGTAATGAAGTAAAGGGTGTATGAACTGTTAAAATTAACGAGATGCCTTTGACTTTGTGGCGACATCCGACAGTCGCGGTTTTTTGCTTTTTAATCAGTGACAAAACTAATTAGGAGTCGTAGGAAAGTGTAGGCTTCGGTTTTGGGTGTCTGAGACGTCGAAAATTGATAACTTAGTAATGAATATTTAAGAACTAAATAATTACTTGGCGTTGAAGACGTATTCTTCCAAAAATATTATAAAAAGAATAAATAGGTGAGAAAATAAAAAGAGTGTTGAGTTTTTTGGTGTTTGCATCCAGAGTCCTGTCCTAATTTGGTGGATTGAAGTTTTTCGATATTTGCAGCAAAAGTTGAATGAAATTGTAGCTAGTTCGATGTGGGATCTTTCGGACCATCAAACGATCCAAATTGCAATATTTGTAAATAACAAAGACAGCCTTTCCATTGCATTCTATATAGATTTGTATGAAATCGGTCTCTAGCAATCGGTATAGCTCGTAGTAACAAAATATAATTTTCATCAACCCTTTACTATTGTTCCCAGTATCCCACACGACAGATGACCTGATCTTCCAGTGGGACCCTGACGTGCCGCTGGTAGTGGACGAGAACATCGAGTTGCCCCAACTGGAGCTGGTGCAGAATACCACTGCTGACTGCACCCAGGTCTACTCCACAGGTAGGACGTTGCTAATTTTGAGAATAAAATCATCAGCTTCTAAGGGATTTCATTATTGTCATCTCAGCCGTAGAACGAAAGAAGGCATCCAATATCAAAAAGTAAAATCCAAAATAACTTCTCGCACCTAACAAATTACCATAGATAATTAACAGTTTTAAACACCAAAATACTAAAAAAATATAGTTATAAAAAAACACGCTAGTCATGTACCTATTATCATCAGAACTCAGAGTGTGTGCAAAATTTCATCCTTATCGAAGACCGGGAAGTGGGTCAAATTAAGATTCCAAGATTTTCTTACATACAAGAGTGAAGCTAATATAAGCGTGTTCACTAGTATTTAAAACAATACCTGTCCCTGTTAATCTACCTAATTTACCTATCATATTTATTTTTTTGTTATCACAGACAAACAATAGTCAGTCAGGTCAATAATTAGGACCAACTTGTTTGTTTTAACAATAAACCACGTTTCATCATTTGCAAACATTTCAAAAACTGGGTCAAACTTAGGATTATAGTTATGACCGCCATATTTCTGCTAATACCGTGGTTATCGCAGATTAGTGAATTTTCTAATGTTATCTTTTAATCCTTAGATAATTACAAGTAATTAAGGTAAACGGACATCAACGTTAAGAGGGTCATGTTTTTTTTAAACATAATTTATACCTACCTAGGTAGACTGTAAGTCAAATATTGTAAACACTTCTGATTTGAAAAGAATGACTAAGAAGGTTCTTGCCGGTTTTTTTCCATAAGACCCTCTCTTTGGAACCGTGCACCTAGAAATTGACGTTTTGCAACCTAATAGGTCCATATGAAATTAACAATTTATACATTATTTTGTTGATTAGCTGGTCAATATTTAAAATGCGTTATATTAACGATAGCAATAGCAAATACAGATGAGTTGATCATTTGCGTCTAGGCATGTAGGCCTTTGTGTCCCTAAACTTTTTAATCGGTGTCTGCCAGAGTTATTTATCAAACTTGACGGTTATTCCACCATCAGCCGTCATCAGAACCTCGTCAATCAACACGGTGTCAGGTCACATCGTATGTATGTTCAAACTTAGATCGTTGAAGATACAAATAACTTTTAAGTTAGTTTTTAATATTTACAATACATATTTACAATAAAAATCAAAAACTATCCTAGTAAAACAAACAACTAAAAAGCGTCAAAAAATTCGTCCCCATCGCTGTCAACTGGGAGCGTGCCCAAGAGGCTGGCAGCATTACCTCGTTGGATCGCCATGCTGATTCTTTGTCCGAGGTAATAGCCAGCCTTCTGGTCACGAGAAGCGTCAACCAGCCGCCTAGAAAGATCTTTAAATAGAATGTGGGCATTCGGACCCCACGACCCGAGGGTTTCAACCCCAAACGGTTCGAAAATATAGTTTCCGACAAGGCCACTATATTTCCGCCGCTTGAGGTTCTCCGCAGCCGCAGCGGCAGCAGCAGCACAGCACGCAGAACTTGGAAGGTGTGATGGCGCAAGAGTATCGACACAGGTTGCGTCCCATACTAAAGGCCTACCCATCTTCCAAGGGAATAACGACATGCCGTCTGGTCTGTCGTCTAGTTAGTTATGTTCGAGATAGAACGTATTTAGTTGATTAAAGAAATTGAACGATCTAGGAATTTAACTTAACTAGGATGTTTTAAAAAACGTGGTAGTGAGTCGTATTCGTAATATTTTATTTGGAGATAGGGGGAGCCTTAAAGACGTTCCAGAACTTTAGAAAAATTGCTATATTCATATTGAAATATCAAATTATAAGTTGACACTAGTTGACAGCAATTCTACGCTTTTATCAAAAAATAATACCTACTATACTTCATAAAAATCCAAAATGTTGATGACAATAACATTGATTTTGATAATTTCAGGAAACTTCACGTGCCTGGAGGTTATCTTCAAGCTGAAGCGGCGCTTGGGGTACCACCTGTTCAACACCTACATACCCACTTGTCTGATCGTCATTATGTCTGTAAGTTGATTATTGAAAACAAAAGCGTACTTTTAAGCATGCTTGCTAGGTTGTTCTTTCTGTTCTATAATTTCTCTATCATCTGCCAATCCTATACCCGACTAAGATGATTGTTGAAGTTGGTCAGCTTTCTTTTTAACTATATGCTGCTAAGTACTTACCTGTATTTTACATGGAACAACTGCCTGTCTAACCTGTCTAAGTCTGGTTGTTAAAATTTTTCCCCTTCTAACCATCTTTGACGACTACCAAAGATGTTCAAATTACAGCTAGGAACAACAACTCTTCCGAAACTCAGTTTTAGATAAATGATCAGATGGGAACAGGGCAGGAGGAAGAAGATCAGTCATCCACGGACTTCATCCACTATAACCTATCGACTCTTATGGCGGTTACTCAACTATAAGTTACTTATTATTAACCTCTTTTAACCCTTGTCTCTTCCAGTGGGTATCCTTCTGGATCAAGCCTGACGCTGCCCCCGCGCGGGTCACTCTCGGCGTGACGTCATTACTCACGCTCTCGACGCAGCACGCGAAGTCACAGGCGCAGTTACCGCCCGTCTCTTATCTGAAAGCTGTTGATGCTTTCATGTCTGTGTGTACTGTGTAAGTATTGTGACTTCTTTGAAGGTTGAATTATTATCATCATTTATTTATTAGTGCACCTAGTAGGCTAGGGTTAGGGAAATCAGATTATTTATGATCTATGTTCTTTTACATTCACTTCCCCTCTTACTATTTCTATTTAATTTTTCCCTTTCAATATATTTTGGATGGGATAATTGGAGTGTAGATACCTAGTGATCATGCTATTCGGGTATTTCTTCATCTTCTGCTGTCTTTTTATTTTTTCCAATGAACTATCTTGTATCTTTCAGTTTCGTGTTCATGGCTCTGATGGAATATTGTTTGGTCAACATTGTTCTGGGAGACGGCGCTAAAGTCAAGGTAAGTTTATAGTCAAACAGTTCAGATATAAGTACTTACTTACATTAACAATATGATGAAATGAGGCTCATCTTGTGAGCAAACGATCAGTCTTAATGAGCATGAAAGTCGATGTATATGGAAGGAAATGACGATAGGAATCCGAATGATTGTCACTTGTAAGACGACATCAGACAGAAAAGTGTGTAAGAATAAGACCTGTTGCACGACCCCAAATAAAATCTATTATTTGCCAGGAGGTGGATGTTGACATTAAATTGGTCTTCTTTGTTCCAGGATGCAGCAGAAGCAGCCAAAGCCAAGATGAGAGCGATCAGCATCGATCGTTTCTCTCGCGTCTTCTTTCCTCTCCTATTCTCCGTGCTCAACGCCATCTACTGGATACATTTCGCTCAATATATCTGATGGATTTACTTGTTCAAGTTTGACTACATCTGCTCATTCATCTTCTATCTTTCTTTTGTTTAGATTTAATGCTTTATGAAGTTCGTCTTTTGTTTTTGTATCATTTTGTTTCTTAGTTTTGATTATTTACTTCAGTGGAATTATAGATACCTTAAAACCTAAGTGTTATTTTTATTTTGAGACTACCATCAGTTTATCTTCTATTTTATTTCATCAGTGCAGCTTTCTACTTGACATTTCCTCATAAGGCTATTTTCTTGTATCCCTCTCAAGTTTTAACACGGTAACGAAATATTTTTAAACTCTGTTTCAAACCTTATCATTGAAATAAACTATTGAATAACTTTAAACCACATTAAGCACTATGTCTTTGTTCCTCTTAAAAATCTTTTCGTAAAGTGTGTTTCGAGACATTTTTATTCAACAATCTATACTTTTCTCAAAATCTTATAAAATCTACTGGCTACCTATTTATTATTGTAAGTAGATATTGATATGGTAAATCTATGTCTTATTTTATTTAGTTTTAGTTAGAAATTTTGCAAAAGAATTGTATATCTGTAAACTGTGTTAATGGGGTTACTTGGGCAACAAAACCTGCAGTTAAAAAGTGGGCCAATTCGTCTTTTCGGCGAATAATCCTATTATCAAAGTAAACAGATTAAATTACGTCAATAAAGTATGATAATTTAAGCTGTCTGGTTATCTTAGCATTCTCAAGATTTTTTGTTTAATCCCAGGATGGAAAAGAAAGTTTTTTTTAAATAGAATGAAACTGAAGGAAAGCTTGTGATTAGTAATAGCCGCACGAGTTGATCGATCATAAGTTTAAGCAACGCTTGGCGCGGTCAATTCTTGGATGGTTTACCATCTTGTCATTGCCTTGTCTTGCCTGAAAGAAGGCCAGGGAATAAGTGGGTCCAGGCTGTAATTTTAACATCTTTTGGCAGTTGTTACGTATGCCAGTCGAACCAAGGGATATCGGGTTTTCCGGGTAACTGGGTTGAGGAGGTCAGGCAGGCGTTTGCTCCATGTAAAGTATTGGTTCTCAGCTGCCAACCAACCCCAAAATAGTTGGGAAAACGCTGAGCAGATGAAGTGACGAAAATATCGTAGGCTCGCCTAGGAAGCTACGCATAAAAAAAGTTGAGAGCAGATAAATAAAGAGATGAAGAATGATTTGCTCTTAGACAGTTGCAGTTTTCTGTGATTTTGGTTACAATAAAATACTCGATGCACTGGATCATCTGCCTCAGTGACTGTATACTTTATAGGTATTTTTCAAAAAAATAACTTTTTTATTTGAGTAGGTACAACTGAATAGATTTCTACGTAGATAAGTAAGTTTACAAAGCTTGAGAATGTTAACATTACCAAGAAATTAGGTATTATATTTAAATGTTACTTGATAAATTATAACATAAGTCGTGTACAAAACATAGAATTATGAAAGTTATCATTATGTATCATTAATAAAAAGTTTTATGTGAATAAAATTAAAGTATTATTCGTTTCAGTTCGTTATCTTATTTCATCCCGCGGTTTCACCCGGGAGAACCGTTTCCCGGAACATGCAGGTCAACTCCAACAGGTATCTGAGGAGATCTAAGGAGGAGGCCTATGCTCAGCAGTGGACGTCCTATGGCTGAGACGATGAGGATGATTTCCCGCAACCGGGTAAACAAACCGGGTAAAATGATGGATTGCGCCGCCTCTATTTCCTTGGCAGCACCTGCAGCACCTGCGATTGCGACAGCTAGACCAATGAGGCAGGTATACATAACCTAACCTTACTACTACATAATCGTACTAGTACATATTTTACTGTTTAATTAGCTTTACATAACATCTAGGTATTTGTAATTATTTATCTCTAAGAGCTGACTTTGAAAGCAGCTTAACCTTGTTATAGCAATTAACTAATACTTGTGAATGTAATCAGCAAATATTGAAGTTTCAGCACCTACTTACAAGTCGAGAGATACATTAATTAGTAGCAATTAGACTCTTTATATTGGTTCAGTGACTGAGTTAAATAAACCCCCGTGTTGAGGTATCGGGTTCGATTCTCGAGCCAAGCAATTTGTGAAATAGTATTTATCAATGATTTTTTTGTTTGTTTGTTCCTTAAATAAAGGCTACGAAACTACTGAAACGATTTCAAAAATTCTGTCACTTTTGGAAAGCTAGGTACACTATTCCCTAGTAACATAGGCTGTATTTTATTCCGGTACGGGCAGTAGTTCCCATGGGACGCAGGTGAAACCGCGGGAAATTGGCTAGTATATAAAAACAACCCGGAACTATTTAGCTATTTACTTATTACGAAAATATAGTCTATCATAAGTCTAACTAACTTAACTAGCGCTCGACCAATAACAGATGACAACCTACTTTCTCAGCAACCTAAAGCATTGGATTGCATATCTAGGTTACCATAACCCACCAACCTATGATCTGACCCAAATCCCACTTAAATAATGCAACTTGCGGAAGAAAGTAATTTCATTGTCTCAATTTTAAGTACAGTGCGCCCAGATTATGTTTGACATTCAAGATGGCGCTATTTGCTGCGGGATTGTTTGAAAGAGTTACTGTGGCCTTGGTACATAAAGGACTTAAGAAGGAAGATGGTGGGTTTTAGTCAGTAAGAGTCTGACACTCCATCACGCTGCACCCACAGCGAGAGGGGAAAACCAACCACGACTCAAAAATTGTACTTATAAAATGTAGTTCTAGATTCTGCCACGGGTCAGGCTATACTGGGCACTTTGTAGGGGAACTTCGCGCCTTAACACGTATTTATATGGTTAGTCATGCTCAATTTCTTAATTCCGACTTCTTGTAACTGCTCAACCGTTTCTAAGTGGTTGATGCAGTGAATTCTTGATGATTAGGTAGACCTATGGTACCTACCACTAGAACTTATACTTAGGTTTAATGTCGGTTTACTCCAGCCACTTAGATAGTCTAGTTTTCTATACTAATGGGATATTTTTTTTTGTTCGTTTGTAAAACTCCGAAACTAGTGAACCGATTTGAGAAATTACACATCTATATTTACATACATCTACATTTTTCCCGAATAAAATAGGCTATATCTATTTTACCCCAGTCCCGCCAGTAGTTCACACGGGAGGCGGGTGAAACCGCGGAAAATCGGAAGGTCCTCGATAAATAGACTACCAACCACTGAAAGATTTTTTCAAATCCCTTTAGTAGTTCTTGCCTGACAATGAGTTTCCATGTCGTCGATGAAACTCTAAATAAATTCACAAAAAATCCTATTATTTTTATCTAGACGTTCTCTGCCTTTTATTTCTAGCCGTTCACTACCTAGGCACAAAATTAGGTAGTTAATTACGTAGGTACTAACTGATTTATTTTCTACTGCTCACCAAAATAAATACTAACTAAATCGAAATCTTTTTGAGACTTTTCTAATTTCCTTATTTCACTGATTATTTTTTGTTGATTCTACAATTATAATAGTCACGACAAACATAGTTTTTTGCGAACTTTTTATGCGAAACCTCGGGTTTGTGTAAAAGTTTAGTTCAAGATCAAGGATAAATTGTTATTAAGAGAAAACTTTTGCTTAGAGAATCGATTTTAGTTATAGATGAAAGTACGGTGAGTAGGTCCTATTTTCTTTAAATATTTTTGAGTATTACCTACCTACTACTTTCTAGGTATGTGAGTACCTAGTCCATGGGTGACGAGTTTGTATTTTTTTACAATAAGAATTATATAGGAAGATAGGCAAAAAGGAAGGAAGCAGGATGGGACTTATACCATGTTAGTTTGGCTTAACTAAATGCTGCATAAACTTATCATTTTTAACTCTCAGATATCAGACATCGCGTCATTCAAAAATCGTTGGATAATTGCGCTATTTAGCTTAATGGTAGCAGGTACTTAAGTACCTACCTCTTTTGTTTATATACCTCGATTATTAAGTCCTTACCGACATTATCCTGTCATTGAGCCGCAAAAGATAATTAGAAAAGCAATTATGTTTAATATTGTCGCGGAGCAGTCACCAACCGCCATACTTCTTAATGGTCAAATTAAAAATAAATTAACACAGGCATTCAAGCGTACATCCACTCCATTTTACCCGAATAAGTTTTCATAAAAATGCTGCCTACTGTTACAACGAAGACTTCAAATATATTACAATAATTATTGTGTGGCTAATTGTCAACCAAACACGAGTCTCAATTACAATGGGATGAATATCTTTTGTTTTTAAACGTTTTACAACGACCGTGGCGCGGCGACGTTTGTTTCCTTTCTACACCTTCATAACTATGTCTGCTTATTGTACTAATTAATTATGAGATCCAGTTGATTTCGCCTATAGTCTAAAATAAGTACCTAAATACATAAATATTCTTCTGGCATTTTTAGTTTTGGCCCTAATGTTTACCCACTAGAAACAAAACCGTATGTCAGATGCCTTTTTCAAACAAATATCAGATAAACAGTAGTAATAGAGTCACATGTTTTTTGCAAATTAATCTGATAAAAGCATTTATCATGAGTGCTACATGAAAAGCTAAATAAACATCAAATCATATGCGGAACGGAACGTTGATAAATCAGAGATTAGTTGCGTTCGGAATATCATGACGTTTGCATGTCTTTCGCGCTCCGTCTGCGTGACTAAATTTAAATAAACTAGATTTTAATTACTTGAATTGAGTGCTAAATATAATTCAGAAACGATAGTGAAAATTAGACACGGTCTCGTACAGATAAAGAATCTAAGTTCAAGTTCATGGTCGCCATTCGAATCTTCTGAATGTGCACTGTCACTTGTCAACTTTTTGTCAACTTGTCAGAATCAGTCGGTCACTCGATGACGTTCGGTTCAAACGTGTGTTGATATATCCGCCGGTTCGCGAGCAATTCGCATAAAATTGCGTTTATTCAATTACAAATTATCTTATTACACTGGTACGTTGGCTGTACGTGTAGCGGGGACATGGCCGAACATTGCCGGACACTGTGATTCTTTGCCACTGTTGTATATTTAGAAAAAAAAGTTGCGAAACCGCGGGGAACCGCTGTGTTCGCATTGTTTTGATAAATCAGTTTTCTGTGTTAAAGTTTAGAACATTCTGGTGAACATGAAGGGTCCACACGGGAAGGAGGAGACGTCTGATGAGGAGTCAGGGCTAGGATACCAGAATACGTTGGTAAGTGCACTTATACAACTTTCTATTTTCTAGAAAATACGTCTCGTGAAGTCGTTTTCCTAGTTTTTACGTGTGTTCCTAGGTTGGTAGTGTGTGTGTATATAGCTTTACAGTATTATAAACGAGGTTTCTTTCATGATCGTAATGATGTGAAGCTTGTTTATAAATTGTAACCATTTTATTTTGATACTTGAAACATGCACTTAAACAGGTGCACGTATTTTATAATCTCAAGCGAAACTTGTTAGGTAGGTGTAATTATAATTTGAAATAACATTTTTTAATTATACTTTTTAGGAGTTAAAAAAAACTTTTATTAAACATAAAAAGATGCTGTATTTAACTTAGATAGATATATAAAAGTAGGTACTTACCAATCTATTAAAAAAAAAAACAATAACATGACTATGAAACTAGTGGGTACACAATGTGATGTAAAACCCAAAGAATAAATAATTTAATTAGGATAAAAAGTACATTTTCCTCTTTCCAAAACAAACTCGATAAGATATAACATTATTAGCAAACTTCAAAATAATAACACCAAAAACAAGAATGCAATGGATGACATTTATCATATAAAGTCACGTTGCATACAATTTAAGAGCCCTGTTATTATGCAGCTAGCATTGTGCAATGCAATTTGACCTTTCCAAGTAAAAACTTGACATTAATCCACTTTCTTTACATTTATACTGCTTTTATTAGTAAAATCCGTTTGAATTATTCTAACTCAACCATAGCAAGCGCGCTGCAAGACATTTCTTAAGAAATAAGTATATGCTTTCTACTTGATTATTCTATTTTTTTCTTGTCCCATCAGCTGTGTACATAAACTTTTAAGTAAATAAATAGTAATATTTTTTTACATCGATCTAAAAGCAAAACTTGCAGTAGTTACTTATTAGAATTTCTAAACACCTAAGTTAAGACCACAAAACCACAATACCAGTGTGCTATTCAGTGCTTGAATTATATAATAAAAAAATAATACAAACCTCTCAATTCAGAAAGTTTTGGGAAGTTGTTTAGAACATTCACAATAAATAAAAAAAGTTTTCAAATTATTTGATTAATAAACATACTGACCCGTCTTACATGTACTAGGTACATAGTAGTCTTCTTAAGAATTTGTTCAAGATATTCCCGTTTTACCGCTAATGAAATGCTAAATAGGATGACTTATTCTTACGTAAACCCACACAGGTTTATTTTTAGCCTGTTAGTGCTAGATATCATATTACTTTGGGATTTATCATCATCTTATGTGATGAGTACTTGTCATTAGTATAAGTGCCGCATATGATACCAGATCATATTGTGCCTGGATTTCTTTGATTAGGAGTACAATTTTTGGCAAATAAACTAATAATTTAACACCTACCTACAGAAAATCCCTCAAAACATGTACTAGATCTAACTTATTCTACTTTAGTTAGACAAAAAGTATGGATATTAGATATTTAGATTTGACCCATGTTACGGCAGACATGCTGCATAAGTTGCAAAAATTTACAACAAGGTATGGTTCTTCTTCTTCTTCTTCTTCTTCTTGGTGTAAAATAAATACATAAACTTAAAAAACATACAACCTCCTCCTTTTTGGGAAGTTGGTTTTAAATGAAAACTACTCCTCTTTTTATGGCTTAGAGTTGGAAAGAATATATCAATTTTTTAAGCCTTTTTGATATTATAACAAGTTTTTATGAATGAAGGTACTTAAATTGCTTTGTATAATTAAAGCCAGCTGTTTTGCTGTTATACTGACATGATTGCATATAATTATTATTGTATTATTAATGATAGGTGATGTTTACAATAGTTATTGTAATGTAATTAGCATTGTTACTCATTCATAGCGCTGTCCAATCTATTGGATAATATGATTTATTATCTTAGCGTTGAAAATTCCACTATGTTTTATTCAATAAATGTATGTATCTACTAGGTGCTTTTGCCAAAAATATATACAAAAAAGAAAATATAAAAATACTGTACCTAGGTACTGAATATTGGATTCCAATTTAGGTATGTACCTATTCTTAAACAAATGACATCATTGTACTAAAAATATCCTCAATATCATACTTGAAAATAAGTAATACCTAAGTAGGTAACATTGACAAAAGATGCAATAACATTTAGGTAAATGATGTAAATAAAATATATATTGTTTAAGATGAATCTTTTACGAGGTATAAAGTCAGACAATATGACATAATAAAAATCATTTATTGAAAAGAACTTAAAGAAAAAAACCCCCTTGATTAATGATTTTGTTCCATAGGTACTTATGTGTTTTCATAATATTGTGCTGAGATTCCTATAATGATATCATAATACATATCATCATTTGAAAAAAAACTTGTACAGAACATACCTTAGTAGTATGATTATATCGGAAATTACATATTCAAAGGCCTATTTATATTTCGATTAACTGTTCTCATAGGAAGCAAAAAATAGTGATTATTTGTGATGGTTCTTCAATTTGAGTTAATTCCGGTACAGATAAAAATATATATGTGTAATCTAGAATATTCCAGCCTTTCACCCGCATCCCGTGGGAACTACTTCCCGTACCTGGATAAAAAGTAGCCTATAGCCTTCCTCGATAAATGGGCTATCTAACACTGCAAGAATTTTTCAAATCGGACCAGTAGTTCCTGAGATTAGCGCGTTTAAACAAACAAACTCGTCAGCTTTATAATATTAGTATAGATTTATTGCTAAGGTAACCGACATTAAAATAAACGAAAGTTTTACAAATAACCATGCACTCCCAAATTACGGTTAGACGGAAATCCAAATATAGTTAGCATTCTTTTAACTTCCTTTCTATCTTGCTCCGGTAAAAAGAAAAGGTTAAAATAAAGTTACTGATGAATGACAAGTCTTCTAATTAAGGAAATGATATTTGAAACTGAAGATCTACATAATTATACTCCTACAAATCATGACGAAGATAGAGTTTTATGCTTACACGATCTGTTTTCCCGTGGTTTCACCTACGTCCTGTGAGAACTACTGCCCACACCGGGATAAAATATAGCCTATGTTACTGGGGAAGAGTGTAGCTTTGTAACAGTGGAAGAATTTTTCAAATCGGTTCAGTAGATTCGGAGCCAAACAAACAAACAAAAAAATGTTTCCTCTTTATTATTCAACATGACACGATGGATGGAGCATTGACTTTGTTCTGATAAAAAGAAAATAAACCAAAACCGCTCAATTCGCAGTGACTGAGTTATTGACTGGAGAACTGCCGGTCCCGGGTTCGATAACCGCGTTCGACATAATTGTTTCGGGTTGTAGTGTGTTTATTTATTTAAACACATCTTTTATTCTAAAGTGAAATGAACCAGTATAAAAACTACATAGGTACATACCTACTTAGCAATTAAAACCGGGAATTTTGCGAAATTTATTTACAAATACACACTTAATTTGAAAAGGTCTATTTACCGCCTCTTATTGCCTAAACATCCGAATATTTCTTAACCCAGTCAATTGTTTCACAGCTCTATTGGAACGCAGATTTTATGGCTTCTAAACTGGGCTAAATCTAGCGCTAATTTACTCAGAAGTTCATCGTACTTTGAGCTAAATTCGGGACAAGAAATCAGTTACGTTTAAAGAAATGCTGGGCAAAGAACATTAATGTTTTAGACTGTATATACATATAATCATCGAATGACCCCTCCCGCTGTGGGTGCATCGTGAGGGAGTGTCAGACTCTTACTGACTAAAACCCACCATGTTCCTTCTTAAGCCCTTTATGTACTAGGGCCATCAAAAAATATCCTATTCATTTTTGTAGATGTTAGTAATGCTAAAGTAAAAAATTACCAGCTCTATAAAATATGTTACAGTTATTTTTATGTTATGTAGGTAGTACATTCTATTATGTTATAGCGAAGTGCATGACCATGACATCCACTCTATATTGTCAAGTTGCTGCCATACCAAACGTATTATGTACGATAACAATGACTAAAATTATTATACGTACAGTGAATTAATATTTTTAACGTGTATTTGGTCTAAGCACATCATCAATGTAAATGAACTAACAGGATAATCCTCTGAATTACTTTACTAACAAACTGGGCAAAAAAATCTAATTTTAATTAGTCCGCATTTTAGATTGGTAAAAATGATTGGGCACGTATGTTTTAATTTAACAAAAAAATAAATATTTACTAACTCAAAAAGCAACAAACATAGAGGGTCTCTGACGTCACGTCTATGTAAAATTTGTACTCAGAAGTGACATAACTCAAAATAATATTGTGTTGAATTTCCGTTGTTATTTGTTTGTGACAGAAAAGAAAAAAAAATAGTACTTTTCTAGAGGGTTTTTTGCTTAATGATCTTCGAGAACATAAATAAGCAATAAATAAACAATATTGCTTATTAACATTAAGTATGTTTAAAGAGTTATTGACTAGAGTTGCGCAAGCGCAGGTTAGCTTATCGCTTACGAGCACTCTAGTAACCTATTTCTTCTAATTGGCTCTATTACTTAACACAACAAGTTACTAATAGAATTCTTTGTTTTATTTTTAATATAAACATTATGACAAGTAGCTCTTTCTTGCGGATCTGACCTAGATAGCTGTAATCTTGGGCAAATCGGTGTAGAGGTATAGTCAATAGACTTTAAACCAAGACTTTGATTTACTATGGCAGTTGAAAGTTGGTTGATATAACGTCTCACTGGTGGATACACCATGTCTATTCAATTTAATTTAACTATATATCACAACAATCCTTCAGTCTTACTCAAATCATCATTGTCCGAGCCTTTTTCCCAACTTTGTTGGGGTCAGCTTCCAGTCTAACCGGATTCAGCTGAGTACCAGTGCTTTACAAGGACGGACTGCCTATCTGACCCTCAACTCAGTTACCCGGGCAACCCAAAACCCCTCAGTCTTCCTTAAATGCCAATTAAAAAACTGTTATAGTTTTAACATACCCTTAGCACAACTTGCACAGTTTGAACCAACAAACAACGGGATACGAGCCAACAATTCATCCTAGTTGACCACCTGTTGCTACTTTCAAGAGCTCTAATATAATTTTATAGCTTCAATCGCAGTATGGACTCATGGACATGTAAAAACAATCAAACCTTTTGATTTGAGCGTTGTTTATTTCTCCTAGGAAGACAATAGTTATGAAATCAAGTCTTCATGGCAACTATCACGTGGCAGGATTGAACCAAGGTATTATTGAGGGAAGACCTTTACCTGTGCCTTCAAAATGAACACACCTGATACTATATTTCCTTCACAACATGTGGGTCATGATAAATGATTTCCCTTTACTCTTCTAATTAAGATATCTCCAAAACAACGATAGGGATTGAACTTGACATCATACCTTGAGATCCATCCGACTTCATTATAACATCCGCCACACATGTGATGTGATAACTTATCTATAAACTAATAAAAATGTTCATAATTGCTTTAGCACGTTTCTTTTGTGTTTTACGCAAATATTTGCTTTGGGTTACATTGACTTTGGTATGTTTATTTTGGAGTTAGAGAGTGTCTATTAGGAACCTGCTGTTTAACGAAGTTTCTTCAAGTTCCTGTGGATCTAGATTTGATATCCAGAAATTAATTGTTCCAAGCCATTCGAAGGATTGTTAGCTGTCTTAACCGCTTGTATGTCGCTAATTATAGAACAATAGAAATGCAATTATGTCTTGCGTATATCTGCGCTCTGAAATACAACAGGTTAGTAGCAGATTTCATCCACGTCAGGTCAGCTGTTTTATCGTGAAAGCATGAGGGGGCAGTAACCTGCACACCAGTTTTTTATAAGTAAACGAAGATGAACCTTTCATTTTGGATTTATAAAAGGTTTTTAATCAACTGTATGCCGTTGGTAGTTCTCCTGTATTAAGAGTTGTGACTACAGGTGGTGTCGCAATTCTACAGTTTTATGTGTGTTGTAGCAATTTTATTTCCGTAAACAACTTTACTCTATGAACTTCCATAAAATTTTCAGAAAACTATAAACCGATCCCATTAGACAGTATTATGTTTAATTTGTTATATTTTCCAGTTGAGACCGAGTTCAGATCATTAAACGAAGGTGCGACGTATCTTTACTACCGTTGATCTTGTCAATAAAACGTCATGATCATCGTGTTTCTTCCCTTGAATTAAGCTGGTGCTAATTGGAGTCTTTTAACAACTATTTTTTTATCTGTCAGTCACGTAGCTTCCAATTACGTTGACGGATATTCAGTAGACATTATCCCTAAGAAGTTAAATGTACTTGTATAGGTATCGCTGCGTTTATTCAACAGTTGTCTGATAATGTTTAATTAACTTCCGTGATTAGAGTTTTATCATGTCCATCTTATCAAAAAAATAGTTTCTATCAAGCAGCTGATCTGGAGCTACTGTATATTCGTACAGGATTGTCAACGTCCCCTAAAATACATGTAATATATTATACTCAGTTCAACGTCTTGCACCAAAATAGTTATCTAGAGGGGTCAACCAAAAAGGATATCACTAACCTCACCAGTGCATTGTACTAACGACCGGTGTGTGAAACTCCAGATGTATGCTTATATACAAGTAGATATAGCAATGGAAATAGTTATGTTAGCATTGAAACAGGTGGCATCTTGCCATCTGGTTTCTACTATAAGAACTAGGCATGAGTTTTCATTGATGCATGTAATTCGGCCACTTTGGAGGATCATAATCTTTTGTTACAGACTTCATCATATTATCTTGCATTGATGTTTTTGGGTTTTTAGAAATCTTGGAGCAAGTAGCACGGGTGCATATTGCCCATTCCTAATTTGTGAGCATTCAAAAAATGTTACTTACGCTAGATTTTCTGCGAACATCATCAGATTTCCTCAAATTTTCAAGATTGCAATCTTGCAATAGTCACAAGTACAAAGTGGCCTGTTTACACGGATCGCACTTGGTATGCGACCGTGTCCATGCTACAGCCGTTGATTATAATCAACAAGCACCGTTACCTATCGCCATTCGGTACACTTACAAATTGTTATCGCATTAGTTAGAGTAATCGCAGTTTTTTTTATTGTTTTCCCTTATTGTGTTAGTTTGTTTTTATAATAGACACGCCTTATATTTGTAACCGCAGTCTTCCTCAGTCTCGTGTGAGGTGCCCAATTTCAATTTTGCAAGCTCTGCAGGCAAAGACATGTCCACTCTTTAACAATTATAATGCTACTGTTTCTACCAACAGTAATATTGCAGAAACCTTCCCATATCCTTTGCCAAGACTTCTGTTTTCTTGATTGATATCAAGCCATTAGTTCTATGTATATTGTCATATTTATAGCATTGTTCCTGGTCATTGAAACTTCCACTGATCTCCTTGTATATACGTGGTCGAGCCATTTCAGGGTCTCCCATAGTTTGCAGTATCACGTACTCTAAGCTCAGAACAATAGATCATTATAATATCCTGGCCCTTTCTTGATATATCTACATGAAGACATACAAGTTTCCTTAACACCTTAAACTAAATACTATAATAAAGGCTGCGAGATTGATCGAAAGAGTTACCTGGTACATAAAAGGCTTAAGAAGGAACATGGTCGGTTTTAGTCAGTGAGAGTCTGACACTCCTTCACGCTGCTAACCTACACCGAGAGGGGTCATTTTTGATAATTTCCCATGAAAAAAAAATTGTTATGTAGATAGGTAACATATCTATATGTATTATCTACATAAAACGCCTTCCTCTCTTCTAAATAGCTACTAGCGTGCTGTTCCTTCTAGGGTCCATAATTGTGTCTTTATTATATTTTCACCTCCATGCACATTATTGAATGCAATAAACTATATTATGAATATCAAATAGGTGCCTTGCTGCTTAACTATTTTTCTTGGAAAGACAGTTTTTCATATGAAGGCTCGTAATTTGAATTGTAAAACATAATCAAGAAGAATGTTTGCGAATATTTTCCTCATTACGGCAGTATCACGTTGTTACATAATGCATGAAAATTCACGGCTAAGGTGACATAGAGGAGCCTCATTTTGTAAGTTAAGTTAGTTTTTTTGTTAGGTTAGAAAATATTGTCTTAAAAGGGGGGATACGCTTGACCTTCTGTAGTAGCAATGATTTTGGAATGCATTGACTTTCCAGTTTTTGCAGTTTTTGGGGTTATTTCTTGCCAAAGAGATTCTTCGTTACTATTTATATTTGAATGCTGTGGGAGCAACGGTGGTCGTTCCGGGTAGTCAGAAGCCAGTAAGTCTGACACCAGTCTAACCAAAGGGTGTTGGGTTGCCCGGGTAACTCGGTTGAGGGGGTCAGGTAGGGCAGTCGCTCCTTGTAAAGCACTGGTACTCAGCTACATCCGGTTAGACTGGAAGCCGACCCCAACGTAGTTGGGAAAAAGGCTCAAAAGATGGATGGCTGTGGGAGCAACGGCCAAAGTACCTATACCTTGAACCATTTCAAGGTTATCAAATCCAAACTCGCTTTTCAATCTAATTGATAATCAAAATTAGATTAGTTATCGATATTCAATAATCTAATCTTATCACTTACCTGTGTCACTCCTTATTATGCAAGAAATTATCTTAAAAATACAATTTGCATGCTAAGTAGTATTTTATGTGACATTTTTATGTTCTGACACGTTTTATGGGTGTCATATTTACCTGGTTCTCTTGTCTGCCTGTCTAGACTTTTGAAGAGTTGTGATCTTGGAACAGTAAATGAATAATAATAAATGAGAAAGTCTTGCCTTGAGCATTGAGATTTATTGTATGACGCCAAAAGAGAAATTAATGTTCTGTTGTATTTGTTCTTTCCATATATATTATTGGTTCTTATTCGTTATCTACATACCTATAAGAATACTCCTAAATATTTATTAATCAGCCTTTCACCAGTTTAGTAAAAGAAGAATAGTTTTATTTCTTACATCGAAGCCCCATCTTTGGATCCAGGCTTTGGATCTATTGAATCAAATGAGCAGAAGTTACTATGCTATGTATGTTACAGATTTCCGGTTTTTTTCTGATAAAGACGAGGAAGCCCCTACTTCAGCTATCTTCGTCTATGTGCGGAAAAAAAAAAAATCTAAACACAAATTGACATAACCACCAGGAAACACCACATCAATAAAATCGACATGACCAGTCCAGTGCGTATTGTTTTCGCGAACTAATCTACTATAGATTATAGTTATCATGATGACAGGGCGTCAAAATCATGTGACATTACGATAATCCGGATATGGCACAATATCTACATACACACATGATTATTGGTCTGGATTACTTTGTGAAACAGCTAGAAAATTCATAGTAACCGGGTGAACGGTTCTGGCTTAAAATTGACCTGGTTTAGAAAACTGGTAGAATCTCTGGCAAACATATCACAAGAAGGGGATTATGTGTGAAAGGCTAGGCTTAGAGTGTGGAAAATTACTGGCTAGTTTTTTGATAGGTCCAAGTCTTATCTATCCTTCTATAGATAGACTCGATACACAGGTACAGATGAACTTAGGTGCATCTGGGAAGATTGGTAGCCGACTTCAACATAGTTGGGAAAAAGCTAGCCAAATAACCACAGATAGAGTTGATCGATCATGGCATTAAATTTTCTTTCCAAAAGAGAAATGGTAAAATTAAAGAAGGCGATTCATTAATTATGGCAAGATAGTTGAAATCAGGAATAGCATGTAATGTTATTGCTAGACACGGATTCATAGGCAATAAAATATGATAATGTGTGAACCATTAATGTTTATTACTTGTTGTCTATGAAACTAGTCGTAAAAAACTACGAGGTCTATTAAAGCTGTCTGAAAGGTTGTTTCCTGATTTTATGAATTTCTGATACAATAACAAAATATTTTTTGTAGCCCTAACGACTCAAGAATCATCTTAAACCATTTCTCTAATATTTATCTTTAGCATTATAGTTCACTTTCTTCTTAGCCATTAACTCCTAAAAAAACTAACAAAAACACAAAACGAATCTCTCTTGAACACCTGAAAGTATTTAATGATGCACAGGCCAGCATAATCGTTAAAAATTAATGCCCAAGATAAGAATGCTATCACCGGCTATAAATTTTCACTTTTCAGCAAATAATTTTGTTTGCGTACATAAGAAACTAGCAACACGCAACAAGATTTTAGAAATGATTGCCAATGGTACCTATAGAATCTTCTTTGCTTCTCGCAATCGCATAGACTAATTATGTAATGGGATAAAACTCCTCCCCAAAAGAGAATTACAAATGAAGGATGATGCGAAGGAAGAAGTAAATTAAAATACAATAAAGTGAAATAAGACGTTTGACATTGGCGAATTGAAGACACGATCCCTATCAGGCAACCTCAAGTAGAAAATGGCAAGGACGACAAACGTATTCATATCCATTGATGAATATAGATCTCCCCCTAGTATAGCTGCCAAGATTGATACCACACTTATGGCAGTTTGCATTCCTCAGTTATTGCCGTTTGTAGATAACTTCGTTTTAGCCGAAAGGTGTCCAATGCTGGACAAAGGTCTCCTTCAAGGTTAGACACTTTGGTTGGTTTTCAGCAATCAGCATCCATTGCTACCTGGCCACTTTGGTTAGGTCCTCCATCTATCTCAAAGACTATTACTTTATAATCCATTTAGTAGCTCTTATTGACTAAACCCACCCAGTTCCTTTGTAGGTATTTTATGTACCAAGGCCGCGGTAACTCTTTCGAACAATCCTGCAGCCCCATCCATCTAGCTAGATTCTAGTAGCTTAGATGGATGGATCATTCATTAGTTTCATAAATATTACTAATATTATGTAATTGCAACAAACTAACAGTTCATATATATGAGGAAATATCACAAAACAAGACTGACATTGATAGCGGTCGAGATTGTAGACTGTTATCGTTATTAGTTTGAACTAAAAATGTTTAAGTATGTCTGTTTGTCTGTGTGTTGACTGTATTTTAGGCTGTGCAAATGTTTTGTAGTATATTTGATGTCGTCCGTATAGATATTAATGAGATACCTAATATTGCTTGCTTGTTCCTGTTAAGTATCCTCTTGTCTTGTTTATCTATTAAATGCTTTTTATCCGTAATCCTTGTCCCTATTTCTTCAACAGAAGCTAAATCTACAATACCGATTGAGCAGTCATCTCCCACTTCTTGCTCGATATAACATTTCACGAGTCTACCAGTGCCAAACTCCTTGTCAAAATGAATCCTATCTAATCCTTGCTTTATCGTAATTTCCCAAGAAGATAACTCTTATCAGATATGATTTAGTTCGAACATAATGGAATTTTTGTTAACTGGTTAAAGCATTATGCTATAGATAAACTTGATTGACAATAAATTATGGTTTAGCTGATATCTGAACCTTGATATTGAAAAGATTGTTGCGTATCGGTTATCGAAATGTACGGTTAATGCAGTATCAGGGTTATTTTGCTATTTTGTTTGTGGCTTATGTCATCTGGTGCTCGATTCTTCGAAAGGGTTCCAGAAAGAATATGGTTGCTTTATAGTCAATAAAAAGTATGACATAACCTTCCGCTTCATCCATAGCGTGATTATTATGGTACTTTTCACCCTGTAACTTTTCACCCTGTAACTTTTATACGAACATAATAAGAAATCCTATATAATACTACTACATACTGACACATCGTACTAACATTTGTATTAAATTCACTGTATGTGTAGCTACTACATTCCTAGCTCATTTGATACCTACGATCGTTTGATTGAATAGTAGATATCTCTAGGTCGTTCGAAATCGTTCATTACGACTGAAATTAGTGAAAATTGAAGAATATGAATGGATCCCTTTGTTGCGCAGTAATGTTCTGCTCGTAACTTCCACCACAGTTTACAAAAATAGTCTTTTACGGCAACTCTTACTGGTATCCCACTTCAGAGGACCTGCAAAGTTATTTGTGAAATGCCGTAGCGATGAATACTCAACTTTTATTAACTACTGAGATGTCATCTCCCCATGAAAGATCACTAAGAAAGATGGCACATTTTTCTGCACTTATACCAACAAGATAAGTGCCCCATTGTCGACGAGACAATATTGCTATGATTTTATCATTATTTTAATGACTAAATTGTGGCAAAATTGCCTAGTATTTTTAGTACCCGTTCATGTATGTATTTCCGTGGTAAAAAATGTAGAAAAAATCTTACATCATCTAAATATTGCAGTTTTTTGTGAGTCTAAGAGGTATCAAGGTTATTTGATTTTGATGTGTTAACGATTAGATAATGAGCTTTTAATAAAGCTTCCTATAGTATTAACCAAAGAAGCAGTCAATATCTACAGACACCTGTGTAATTGTTGCTAAGAGGAATTTGGATTCGCTACGCTCTAATGCTTTGTGTATGTTTCCTTTTCTCTTTTTTGTTAGCATACATTTCCGAAACTAGACACTTAGGTCTTCCTCTCAACTTACCTTTGTTAGGTACACCACCTACCCTTCTTTCGTCTTGTTATTGTGTGCCATACAGTCTATGCCATAAAATTATTTCAATGGCTGAGTTGATGAAAATGTTCATGTGTAATTTTGATTCTGAATATGGGCCCAGTTAGGAAATAATTTGTAGACGAAGCTTACACATTTTAACTTTCTCAACAATTTACTTATCGTCTTGAAACTAGAGTCTTGTGGGAATAGAATTTTGCACAACACGAATAATATGACACTCCATATTTTTCCAGTAGTAAGTATTTTCTAGCATATCTTTACGCAGGGCTGCGGGATTGTTCGCACAAGTTACCGCGGCCCTGACACATAAAGGGCTTAAGAAGGAACATGGTGGGTTTTAGTCAGTAAGACTCTGACACTCCCTCACGCTGCACCCACAGCGGGAGGGATCAAATGATGATTTTCAAGAAAAGTATATAGGTATTTATGCAAGTGAGCAACTAAATGATGTGAAACATTCCATTGAGTTTTACGCCTTGATTGATTCTGTTCCACTCGCTTTAATCTTATGAGGCAAGGTGATAAGAAAGTTGGATTTAATTTATTGGATATGAACTGCCTTTGGATTTTTGAACTTCTGAATAACGGTCCTTTGGGTGGTTAATTTAAGACGTTCTGCTCTTATATCTTATAGGTAGTTTATTTTTGACGAGGAACTGAACATATTTTCTATGAAGATTTACTTACTGTACATATATGTTATGGATGTACATTGTACATATTGTGTGAAAGATGGTTGGAAAGGGTATTCCCACAAGGATGATATCAGACAGAAGAGTAAAATAAACTGCGCCAACTCCAAATAAAATTGGTGGGTATATTAAGGGCGGTTGTTATTCTCCTTATTAGTAATGGTCGTAAAAAGAAAAAATATAAGCAAGTTAATAGAGAGTAGGTAATACTTAAATTGTGGGTCACCTACAAGTGTAACTTGTTATCAACTTCAAGTGAAAATAACTCTAAAGGTCTTATTGCAAATTAAGTAAATATTGGTAGCAATCATAAAAATTATTATGTAAAAGCCTTGACCTTATCAAAAATTGGTTTATAAATACGTCATTGAAAACGGAAGTTATTTTTGTTTGTAAGCTGTTTCTTAAAAATACATAAGTGTTCAAACAGTAATTTTGCGAATTAACCTACGTACGTAACATTTGATTACGTATACGTAACAAATATTGACACGTATTGTGACGTTACGTATTGTATTATGTTATAATAGGCCATAAGAATCAAATTATAGTTTTTCTTTATCTTATCAAACTTACTATTATATAAAAATAAAATTATGATTAGCTCACATTTCATACTATTAACTCCAATCACAGTTTCTGAGTCACCAACCAAGTATTTCTTTGAAATATTTCAAGAAATATCCGGTAAGTAGTCGGTTCTCAAAATAACCAACAGGTGGTCAGGGCGTTGCTTGCTTGATTGTTCGAAATAGTTAGCGCAGTCCTGGTACATTCCTCAAAGAGATGACAGCAATCCCAGCGGGGCCCAACAGGGCCAAGGTCTGCCGGGGCTGCGGGATTGTTCAAAAGAGTTACCGCAGCCCTGGTACATAAAAGGCCTACGAAGGAACATGATAGTCAGTCAGAGTCTGACACTCCCTCACCGCTGCTAACCCACAGCGGGAGGAGTCATTTGATGATTTCCCATAAAAAAGATACATTAACACAGTTATCTAGAACTTAATTAGTGGCAACCACAGTTATTTTGATACAGGAAGTAGTGTAGACTTTATATAAATGTTACTGTAAGAATTCTGGGTCACTGTTTCTTCGTATTCTCAATAATTATGCATGCAGTGTTTATACCTTTCAAATTGTAGGTTTGTGGTGAAATAATTTTGTTGTTCTAGTTATTTTAAATACCTAACATTATTTAGTTGCTGTTCTTTTTGTTGATTCGATATTATTAAAACAAGGTTGCATTTAACAAGTAAATAAAATAATTTGCAAAACAATATACCTCTACTCATTGACGTTACTTAAATAATTATATTGTATTGCAAAAATATGTATTTGAAGGCTCCATTTCTTATTTCAGGCTTATTTTTTGACCCATTTATCGTTACTTTTTTTCAAATGTTAGAAGGAGTGAGTGCCTATATGATGAGTGACAGAGAGGAAGGGAAGCGAAAAACATTGCGCAGACCCCAAATAAAAGTGGGAACAGGGCGGGAGGAAGAAGATCGGCTCCGTGAGCTTCATAAATCTTTTTAAACTTTGAACTTATCACTGAATTATATACAATCTTGTGTAGTTCACATAGACATCTGTGGACCTAGGTCGGGGATCAACAGGCCACATGGTACAGCTGTGTAACTATTAAAACATACAAAGTATAGTAGGTAGTTTACATTATATTACTAAAAGTGCTACTAAATAATGTTCTGAAAATAGTGGAAGTTTGCTAGTAAATGGTCTTTTTTTATGGTTCCGTACCCAAAGGGGAAAACGGGACCCTATTGTTTTCGCTCCTGTGTCTCTTATTATTTATCAGAATTAAAATTAAAATTCTAAGCAAAGGTTAACCATGCGAATATTTTAATTTATTTACTCAAAAGGTCAATGCGCTAAAATAACCTTGGTAATGATAATTGAGTAATTGATTATGTAAATTAATTAAGGTCTTTGAACTCTAGTTACTTCGCAACTCAATGATAATAAAAAATACCATAACAAGTTCTTCTTAGAGAATACCTGTATGGATTTTTGCTAAGTGGCTAAACTAATATTGCTAGCAATATGCGTATGTTATATAATTCTACGAAAAATAAACGAACAGTTTGTCGGGCCAATGCTGTAAATACTGAAAAATCTTTCAGTTTTGAGTCCACTTTGGCTAGCAAATTTTTCTAGTTAAGTAGCACGAAGTGCCCTCGCCAAAAAAGCGCAAGAACAGCTTACTAAATAGTTCTGTGACTGTGTGACTAAACTGTGTAACAGGATACTGCCTACATATTCTCGAGGCTCTTCATCGTATTTTTAAAACCCCATAACATGTTCCGATTTACCTCAACACCCTAATGAAAATCCGTTAAGTCGTTTTTGAGTTCATTATGAACAGAGACGATGCAACCGTCTATCTTTTCTAATACTGTGCGAAGAGTTTCAAGTCTATTATTAAAGAATACAAAAACAAATACATTGGAAAGAAAGCGAACCGCACAGCTGCGCAAGCGTCGGTTTAATCAATGGCCAATCATTTATGTCAATATTAATTCAGTACACTTTGTATGCCGAGCGTTTGCGTCTGCGCAAATAATTATTTCTCTTTCAAATGAAGCGGATAATTAACCTGGAATGTTATTTCAAGCAGTCAAAAAAGTTGAGTAGGTAAATATCAGATTAATTTTAGATTTAAAGATCTTAGACAGTTAATACTGTAACGATGATAGGTTTATTTTTTTACTAGCTTCCGTTAGCGGTTTCACCAGCGTCCCGTGGTAACTACTCTGCACACCCGGATAAAAAGTAGTAAACGATGTCATAATATGAATAATTTTTCAAATCGAATCAATAGACAAACTCTTCTCGTATAAGTAGACCTTACAATACATAATACTATTTAATAAATAAAAACTTCTAACATTCTACCCAGCAACAATACACCATTAGATTGAAAACCACAATCTATTACTTTCCCATAAATCACCCACAAATGCCATCTACCGGCATTGTCCGAACAAAATCTGTTCAAACATGTGACGTAATATTATTTGTATCACGGAGGAAGGAAAGATAGCGGAGATGCCATAAGGAAGGTAGGTCAAGCGAAAAGTAACAAGTGATCAGCAGGGCCCAGTAGGGCCAAGGCCTGCCGGGGCTGCAGGATTGTTCGAAAGAGTTACCGGGGCCCTGGTACATAAAAGGCCTACGACGGAATACGACGGTTTTTAGTCAGTAAGAGTCTGGCACTCCCTCACCGTGGCTAACCCACAGCGGGAGGGGTCATTTGATTTTTGACGGCGTTACAAAAAAAAGTAACGCGTGATCAGCTACTAGAACTAACGAGGCGTTCGGGTTCCCTGTCAAATCAAATCCAATCGGTCCAAGATTGGTCTCGTTTGATTGGTTATTTTATTTTGAAAATAATGGGCGGGTTCCAATGAAGGCGTGTTCTAGCGGGGCTAGTAATTTTCGTTGTCCGCGGAACACTCGCATTTTGGCGCTCTCTTTCAGGAGATTTTGCGTTATGACATCTCCGCTAGTCATTTAGTTCTCCATGATTTGTATGTACACAGTATTATAGTAAACAATTTGTACGTTTGTTTGTATAGTTCGCTTATCAGTGGTGACCTTCTGTGACGTTGTTATTATATGCTCGATGCGTTTTGGTGCGAGAACTCAGTTACTAGGGAAAGCCTTTTTCTTTAGTATAAGTGGGATCGTCAAATGACCCATTGGGGGTGGACCAGGAGTATCGAAACCACTCGCACTCTTAAATCAGACTTAATCTGTTTTTAAAATAAAGGTCGCATAAGAACTTTGACATGCTTGTTATTCTAGCTATGCAATTATTCATTGGTTACGGCGCACTCTGTATCTATGAGGCAAATCAAATGTTTTTTTTTTTTTAAGTACTGGTACGTATCGTTTGAAATCTTTTCCGGATTCCTTAAAGATAATACCCATAGATGTGTATATTTGATTTATAAGCTCAAAAATGCACTCTTTAGCAACGTATGTACTCTTTGATATGACGTCACATAGCTAATTAGTATAGCTACGAAAGTAGTTTAAAAGCTTATGGCTTGTTGATAAAGAGATTTTAATTAATACCTCAATTTTACTTCAAATATTTAAAATTGGAAATAATTCCTATTTTGACGTCTTGAATTTGCGAACTCTTTGCAGGGTCCTTGATAATAAGTCCAGGAGACTTATTATTGATCACTAATTAGTATGGTGCTGTAAAACCATGCACTACGTCCCGATTATTTCCATATCCTAGTTAAGAGGCTGTTGGAAAGACATAAGGGTATTTAACTGGGTTTGGAAGAAAATAGAGGCAGTATTTAAAATAATAAATATCCTGAGACAGAGTCTTTTCAGTCTTTATCAAACACCGACAATTTAGATGATGGCCTTCTGAAATATTTTCTAGTATCTACAAGTTCGCGACCTACTTTAATGCACCTACAAAATAGTCGAGTGGGTAAGAACAGTAGTTGCATTAAACAAGTGCACTACAGTCAAGTATGTGCATTCTTGATGACGTCAACGCGCTGCACTGAGATTGCAACGAGATTCGCTTGTTTCCTGTGAATAACTGGTGCTCTTATATGTTTAAATTGAATTTCTTTTATTGTATCTTCTAGTGAATATAAAAATGGCCAGATAGTAGGTATCCTAACTATAAGATATGGCAGTTTTTAGAAGACCCTTTTCAAAGTCTACTCTGTGGATATCGCTGAACATACCTTGTATGTAGCAAGTGGCAAATATTTTATCAGGCTTCAAAACCGTGTATCTGACTATGACCTATATATTTAGGTATTTATAGCGTTTTATTATGGTAAGCCCCGTATACTTGCACACAGAAAAATGTTATGATATGGAATTCATGACGTCAAATAGGCTCTACGTATAAATGAAAAGTTTTAAGGAAAATCCGTTAGGCTTAAACATTTTTAGGCCATGTAATTTTACCAAGTTGCGTAGCTATGACGCAGACGCTAAGTTAAATTGCGAAATAAGGAAAATCTAGCTTTTGCAACGTTGCCAAACATGTATATGTTATAAACAAATCTAGATACGTATTACGTGCCTTAATAATATTACAGGTAAAAGGTAAAACTTGTTAGTATAGTATAAGGGAAGAACCCAGCAGATAATTTTCCCTCTAACAATACTATGTTTTAGTACACGGTGAATACCTCATGGGACAACGCAATGTCGCAAGTCGGAACCAAAGACGGTCACTGATTTTGCTTCTAGCCTAAGCACGCTTAAGTGGAAGTCAGCTGGTCTTATTTGCAGAAGATCAGGTGGTTCTGAGAGCAGTCTCTTAGAATGAAGATCGCGTTTTAAACTTAGTGTAAGACGTTCTGCTGCACCGTGGACGATTTGAAGAAGGTGGGTGGCTGTGTGTGTGACGGGCTGCCAAAGACCGGGATAGTGGTATGGTTGGCGTTTATTGCGAGAACCTTACATTCAATAGCTATAGACTGTAGGCCAACGGCAATATGATGATCATGGTGATACTGAATTTAATAAGGTAAATGATACACGCTTCATTATACCTCAATGTGGTCAAAACTATAGGATATAAATATGTAATCTTATGCTATAGATTTTTGCGTCCGAAGTAATTTTTCTCCAATTTTTACTCCACATAAATTATGCACGAAGATCAAATGCATGTGCGCTTTTAGCTGAAGATGTTACATTATAATATTGTTTCTTACTAGATAATGGTTATGCAAATATTGTATGCCCCATTTAGCGCGAACATTCAAATTGTATCTATGTTGCTTTAATGATGAGAGTAGGAAGGATATGACACTGTTGTTAACAATATTCCTATTTCTACGGTCGTCTTCAGTTGATCGGCATTTTTATGTGATATTTTTTGAAAATGGAATACTTCTTATTTAGTTATACCTATGCTCGTTTTGTAAGTCGTAAGTATTCTTGACTGATACAAAACGGCCAGTCATAAATCCCTATAGGATAAATCCTTTTTTTATTCACTTCATAAGAAAAAAACACCCATAAAACCATGCCACTTTTTCTGGCTAAAATTTGACCTTTCCTATTGGGAAAACAAAATAAAAAGATTGAATCCTGAGGGAGTGTTCTGGATTCAAGAACACTCGCGGGAAAAAGCTAATACAAAACCAACCCATCTATTATTATATTTTCACACGAACATTAGCATGCGTAATCACTCCTAACAATATTGTTTGTCCGTCTTTCTCTCTAAGGAACTATTTATCAAAGATGCAGGCCAGTAATTAGTTTCTATTGTAAGATAATTTAGTTCGGAGCCTGCGCGTGACTCGATCATTGTTTTAGTGGTTTGTTTTGTGAATTTTGTGTTGCAGTTTTGTTTTTTGTTTTTGTTGTGGTAGGTTTGTTTTGGTTATAATTGATCAAAAAGTTAATACAAAAATAAACAAAAAATCCGCTTCCCCTGTATAAAAAACTCCTTTTGGATATTAAGTAAAAGTTGTTGTTTTATGAACATACTCCAATTAGTTGTAGGTCTAAACTAATGGACTGACAGTTTTGTAAAAAGCTACATTTTTATGTGATTCGTGTCGTGCATGGAAGTGGGTAAAAATACTTGACCCCTATGAATTTTGGAAATGAACCACGTTCAAAGGATAACGCTATAATTTGTATAATGAGTAAACTCAATTTTATTAAAAGTTGATCTATTTCCTAAATAAGAATTAAGAAATACTTAAAGGAAATAAAATAGACTGTTTCAATAATTGATAGTCAGTCGCAAGTCTAAAAATATACCTCTACATCAAATAAGAAAAAAATATGGAGTGCCATATGATCCCACATAAGTTGTTCGTTAAAGTCAAGTGCGGCAAACGAGTTATATGATTGATTCCAATCTATTATTGCTAGACTATCTCATTCATGATCATTGGACAACCATTGGTGAACAAAATAAACTCTATGTACGTCTTTCGTTAATTTGAGGCTGGCTATATTTTTTATGGGAAATCCGAAAGGATGACCCTTCCCGCTGTGGGTGCAGTGGGAGAGAAAGAAAGTTGTACGATCACAAAGTATGTATTCATTACATAGTATTTGCGTAAAATTTGGTCTATTCTAGAGGCAGTTTTGTTTCATTAGTATAGAGGAACTTATTTTAGTCTCCCAATTTTGAAAGCAAAATGAGAGCTGCATCTTACATCCAAATGAAACTGACAGTTTTAATTGTTTTCAAAAATAAAACACATATAAAGTTATTCATTAGACAGACACATGAAAGTAGTTTTTACAGCATCTTCCGTCTAGAATCGTACAGAAGTTGTAGCTGCTGTAATTAGTCCTAAATACTAACTTACAGTGTCATTTAATTGAGCTCATGATTAGCCAGAATGTCCAAAATTCGTGGGAAATACATTTTTAACATCACTCTTCCTTGAAATAATATATTTGCTTTGTCAAAGCCAAGGTCAATATGTTTCAAGGTCATAAAAATGCTGCTCTTTATATGTATAGTTGAACTGGTTAAAGAATCAACTGGATGTGGCCCACGATGGCATACAAGACGACGAGCGTACAATTTGCATACCGCTTCCGCTATAACAATCTGTGTGAGCTACAGATTCATTGATATAACGAACCATATCTCCCTCGAGATATTTTGGACCAATACTCAAGTGGGGACTTGAGTATTGGTCCTAGTCCGCTCGCAATTTACTTAAAAAACTGTCGATATCAGGCGATCCTAGAGGAATTCTTGAGAATTTTAAACCCATTTGAAACCGGGCCTCTGCGGGAACGTTCGAAAGAGTTACCGCGTTCCTTAGAATTGATCCTTGAAATCAATCTTTAAAACTGATTAGGAATAGGAGAGAATCTGGTAGATTGCAACAGTGAAGTTACTAAGACCGATATAAAGTTACTGCGGGATTGTTCGAAAGAGTTACCGCGGCCCAGGTACATAAAGAAGTCTAGAAAGAACATGGTGGGTGTTCCCTCACGCCATACCGCAGCGGGAGAAGTTATTTGATGATTTCCCACCACAAAATAAACTGGTCTGGCTAGCTGGTAAATGATAATCTGATGGTCAAAACTGACCTTTTTCTTCAAACTATTCAGTTTTCCTTACTGCTACCAAGAATCTTAATTCCCAATAGCATTAGAAGTCAGAAGACTATTGATTTATCGACTGTCGATGTAACTGCATCTATAAATACTTAATGGGTCTCTAATGAATGCGAGGAAGGAAAGTCGGTACAAATCAAAATTTGACACGCTGTGTCCTATGGTGCAGACTTCCTAATACCTAGGTCTTGTTATCATACGTTAATATTCAGTCTGATGTCTTTCCTGTAACGTAGTATATTCTGTGACATTGGTTTTGTTAAGGCGTTTATGATAAAGGGTATTTTAGGAGTTAGGAAGTTTTAGTATTTTAATTTGATTGCCATAACACACAGGTTAGCTTAATAGTTATAGCACAAAAACGGATTTAAGTATTTTTGAGTACATGTATGTTTCCAAACATTAAGAAGAGTATTTATTAGTGTATTGTCCTGAATTGTCCATCATTGAAAGGGTTTGTTATGTGTTTATTGAATTGGTTACATACTACTTCAGTTATGGTTGCCTTCCAGGGTTTCAATGGAACGTATCATTAGAGACAAATATTATGCAGTCTGCTTTTCTCACTCCAAATTGTAAATATGCATTTCAAACGTTTAGCAGTTCAGTCCATCTTTGAAAGCGAAACAGACATACAGCTACTTTAGCATCTATCATATTAGTAAGGTTTTACTTTGACCTTTGAACGTGACACTCAAAGAGGAAGAACTGTGCGTCTGCGCATTGATACCTATTCGATTTGAATAGTCCTTGTTTTAGGCTAGACTATGAATTAATTACTCACTAATGTAGGCAAGGAATCATTAGCAGTGAATTTGTGACGTGATATGATTTTTTAATTTATTGAGGGGATCATTTTGGTGGTTACTTTCCTTGAGACATGGACTTGACCTAGGATTGTCAAACGGTAAAACAAATAAATAAATTAATTGCAAGCGTACCATATCACCCATGTACCTCCAAATCAATATTGCTTTGTTTTTTCAAATCCACGGACCTCGATCATGATCACTTCTGTGGCTGTTATTTAGCAACGAGCTCCTCTCTTTTGAGCCCTCAATTCCCTAAATATTGGCATGACCTCGTATGACCAGACATTCAATTTAAACAATGAGATCTGAAACACTGCTCACTTAATAGAATTAAAATTAGCATACAAGTAATTTTTCGGACTTCGGACTTTTTTATATGGAACCTTAACAGATTCTCACACTTTACATACGTAGAGCAAGAATTCCCTTTCAGATTTCAGTCTATCTGCATATTTATCAAAGCAGCATTTCGTGGAAACATAACTATAGTCATGTTTCTTTTCTCATTTATTATATTCTAGTTTAACATCAAATTGTATTAAAAAATGTGAACGTCTCCAACATACAGTTTTACTAACCGCTCAAGTTAGTCCGAGATTTGCGCGGACGCACGCACGGCTCGCGTCTCGCAAAGGAAGAATCATAATGGGTAATTTGTACGCTCGTAAGGGGAAGACGGTGTGCGTTTTCGTTGGATGATACGGCACGATATTCTTGTGTTTTTTTCTGAAGACGTGTTTTTACTTTTCTTAATGTTTCAGTACCTATTTATTAATTTTATATCGTTTATGTTTTGGTAATAAATGACTAACGTACTTATCACTGCACGAATACCAACTCTTGTTTTTTTTTATTTACTGTGTGGAAATCGTATCCTGCGTGGAAAGCGCTAGGCCAATCAAACGTGTTATGATATTTTGTTTTCAGTTTGAAGGATTTTTTGAAGAAATACATATTTACTTTGTATGATATGTATTGCATGTAGCATATAAAGAGCTTCGCAGTGCCTAGGTAAACTTATTTAAATTCACTCACTCAACTCTTGATTCATTAAATTCTACGACAGATTTTCAGGACATAATCATCATCATCATCATCTTTCTGTCCTGTTCCCAAGTCATTTGGGGTCGGCGCAACATGTAGGTACATCATTATATTGATAGGCAATTCAATAGTTTTTTTATTACCAAAAATTATAACAATAGCAATGCTAACAGTTTTTAAACAACAAAAACATCAACATTCTAAACTGTATCTTCTTAAATCGGCTTCAAAATAATATTTCTTAAAAAATGTGCGGCGTGGTATCTGCGGTTTCTGAGCACCTTTACTGGCTGTTTATCTTTTTTTTAGCATAAGGCATTTTTAAGTTCCTTTTCATTTAATAAATACGTCAAATACAACACGATAATTGTACCTCCACAATATCGCAACCATTTATTAGATCTCGTATTGTACAACAATGGGAACGCACACAACGGTATCACTCACGGTCAGCAATACTTCCTCGCGTCATTGTAACCGAGTCCTCTCGGTCGCAGAAATGCTCTCAATAAGTCACACGTTACGACGTATCAGTACGAAGATAGATAGATATAAATATTACATAGAGATTTTATGTATAGGGGTAATAGCATTTAATAATTTCTCCATTCTTCACCTATACTTTATCTCATGAAGCATATTAAACATCGAATGATATGAACAGGAATAACTGGACTTAAGATTTATGTACTGTATGTCCTCTTATAGCACTGTGCCTATTAAAATAAAATATTGTATCTGCTGAAGATATCCTTAGAGTTGAACAAATTGAAGCTTAATTAGGCTCGATTCTTGGATTCTTCAAAAAACCCTGAGAAAGGGCAATATCTTTTATCTAGGTGCGGGAAGTAGTTCCCAAGGGAAAACGATGGAACTGCGGGGAATAGCTAGTAGAGAATAAAATCTTAGGGTGGTATTTCTAATTTTCAAATACACCTGAAAATGCTCTTTCACGTGGACGTTAGATAGGGACACTAGAGCCTATCTATGACTTGTTGCATACCTGAGTTTTGATACTTAGTGGACCTTATGTTAACACACAAGAAGGTAAATAATATGGAATGGTTACTTTAACCTAGGTCAAATAAGGGTTTACTTGTACATATTATTCTAATGATCCTCAGAATACCTTGCTTGCACCATAACGACATCTTCAATTGTTGAATCATGCAATGGTTTATTTCTTCCGCAAATTCTTGTCATTAGTGATATTATGTGATGTAATATACGACTGATATGTATAAGTATGCTTGCAACTGTTTTCGATACGGTGACATATTATTACCATGACAATAATACCACTCGTTTGAAGCGGCAATAACCCAATGGCTAAGATATTCGCTTCGCGATCAAGAGGTCTTGCCTTCGATCCCCACCTATTCGCTAATTACGATAACATATCTCTTATCTCTTTTTCTTTATGATCATGATATTTGAAACCGTGCCTAATTACAATTATTTTGCATTAGGCACTATTATTCTCGATCACACAGTTTTCTTTTTTGCAATCAGGGTCTGCGCTTAATTTAGAGGGGGCCTTTGTTCCTTTTGGAACCCTTTGTGTACTACTGGCACGGTAACTCTTTCGAACAATCCCGTAGCCCTATCCTATTGTGACAGCAATATTGCATTTTCTATTAAGGTTTACTAAACTCAGTAACAATGCAAAAAGTCATAAATAATGTCTAGATTGAAGTCTTCTGCAATATAGGGAAACCATTCCATTTCCTTGTATATGGATCAACATGAAATAATTACTGTTCTGAAATAATGGAGGAAATCAATAAAAGATCGATACTTAATTATTAGTGCAGTAATAGGTTTCCTATATAATCTTTTATTACATTATATTTTTCCATTATTTTATTTATATATGTCTGGTACCTACGTCAGTTATAGGTAAGTTTTATTTGTATAGACAGTTTATTAGTCATTCTTGCGAAAGTATTTTTTTTTGGGTTATCGATTAAACATTTAGGGCTAAGCTGCGTCAGTTTTTTAAAGTACTTAACTAACCTTTTTGAAATAAACAGAAACGGATTTTAAGTAATTATATTCACCACTCTAAATTATAAAGGCACAATGATGACGAGACCGCTTCATTATAACGAAGTATAATAAGTTTGATACCCTAAAAACGACTGATATGCTACACTGCTTATATTTACCTATTGCTGTATTATAAGTTGTTATATTGCTACCTGCATGTATGCCGGTCATGATATATGGACAGTTAAAGCTCAATTTAAAAACTTGTGGAGAATTACCAAGTTTTAGCATCTAACAGTTGTTACAATCAAGCCGGAAAACTATCTTTATGTAGGTATTAGCACAGCGACTCTGTAGCTATAGATTTAATAGCAATACAATATACTTTATAGCTACTGTGAATAATTAACTTTTATCTTTACGAGTAAACCAATTAATAACCAACTACGTCATCAATATAGCCGGCTTTTGACTCCATCCATCTCTCGAGCCTTTTTCCCAACTATGTTGGGGTCGGCTTCCAGTCTAACCGGATTCAGCTGAGTACCAGTGCTTTACAAGAAGCGACTGCCCATCTGACCTCCTCAACCCAGTTACCCAGGCAACCCGATACCCTTTGGTTAGACTGGCGTCAGACTTACTGGCTTTTGACTACCCGTAACGACTGCCCAGGATGTTCAATGACAGCCGGAACCTTCAGTTTATAGCTACTTTGAATAATTAACTTTTATCTTTACGAGTAAACTAATTAATAATGGAGTTAGTACCACATCAATAAAAGAGAATTTTCTTACCATAGCAACTTATTGAGTCAGCGTACATCCGCGAAAATCACGTGAATTCATTACTCTCGCTATTACGCGCTAATTATCGACTATTAGTGTTGGGCATATCGATAAACGGCATTGTTATCGATGTCGGAGGACGCACTAAGTGTTACGGTAAACTGTGGTAATGTGTTACCCAATGATAGTTCGTTTGACGTAAAGGTGTAGTCAGACAGCTGAATTTGCTGAAATGTAACAAAAAAAAATCTAACCACATGATGGGTTTGAAAATATCTAATAGAAAAAAATACATAAAAAGTTTTGTTTTTTTAAGTAAATATAGATTTCGTTACATTTACCGCATTTAAATAATTGAAATAAAAAAAAAACAGGCTAATCAGGTAGGTGACAACATCTGACATATATTTACGTGGTTTTGCTAGGATGTTATTATTTTATTTATTAACTGTTGCTAGGATGAGTCTGGTTAAGGAGTTTAAAAATACCCATTATATTTTCATTATATTTCAATCCAAAATCCCTAATGGTAGGTCTTCTACTAAAGAGATAAGGGACCATAAGAGTATTTTAATTTTACTTTTCTGTCTCCTCATTTCATGAATGTATAAGTAAACACAACATCTATGTATTTGAGTCAGCTGTTGGAGAAAACAGAAATTAGTTTACTAATTAATTTACATATTGTAAGACACGTGGTCACGTGATAGAAAATCACGTTTCTTTTGAGGAGATCTCGACAGTAAAAACTCTATAAATTAATCTTAACTATAGTCTTAACTGCCTGACAAAGGTAATTTTTAATATTCAATTGTATATTAATACTTAGAAGTTTCCTAAGTAAGGTTCCTACTGATTTATTATATTGACGTGCATTCGGGGAAACATTTACGCTAGAATACTGAAACGTCACTTCATTCAGAGTTGAACAAACATTTATACTATCATTGTGACAAAAACATAAATTAAAGCTAGGTAAACGTATTTAAACGTTGGTTGTTACGACAGAAAGACTTTTAAAGTAAAATTATCTGTCTGTTGTCTTTTCACGCCAAAACTACTCAACCAATTTAGCTTGTGAAAAGAGATTTACTACTACTAGCTACTGTTTTCACTCGAAACCGCGAGGAAACTCGCGAGACTGAAATTTAAATGATTTCCCAGGAAAACTGTAATTGGCCTTTCCCTTTATTTCTGACTACTGATCGGTTTCTGGGATTTTTCCGGCTGATGGTAACAGCCACGCCCCCAGTTACATAGGGGCTTTAAACATAACAGATTTATTGTCACTCTTCTGAAAACTGAAATGATTTTCATTATGTCATTTGATTGTAATAGACAGCTGTGTTGCTGGGAAGTTCGTTCATCATCGTTTCTTCCCATACGTAATACTAGGAAGCTGTGAAAAGCTTTTTAAAATTTTTAGACTTTATTTTATGGAATGAGTAAAAATTAGAAATTCTGACATTAATATTCTGGAAATCCTGATCCTAATAGACGTTGAATCATTTATTTCTCTTAGGCTTTAACGAGCACTTTAGTAGTAGGTTTTTTTTTGTAAAATAATATTGTAGTTGACAGTTTTTGAAATAATTTATTGTTTTATTTTCTGTAAGGGTTCAACCAATTTCCGTACAGAATTGTTGCAACAGCAAAAACACAAAAGGTTGTTATGATAAATCGTTTAGATTTTTATGATGCAATTACAGATTTAAATGAGATAAAAAATAAAAAATATCATATTAGTTATGGGTCTTTAACAACCAATCATTACAATACTATAAAAAAGTAACAAAAGTGGGAATATTAATTAATTGCATTACGTTTTACAAATCCACAATTACTTTTTGAATACCTATGTATGATAAAAACCACTGCATATTTAATTAAAGAAGGGCATTAGTAAAAAGTAAATAGGATTTCTTTTGTATGAAAAGTGGTATTTACATGTTTATAAAAATAGTATTTACCTATTACTCACTAGGTACTTGACATCGCAATTTAAGAACATAATTAATGATCTTTTACCAAGAAAACAGACAAAACAAGCGCAGCAAACAAACATTGCACAGATAAAATATTAAACGTGAACAAATCTAGCGAAAACATACTTATATATTATTATGCACTTTTTTAGCAATTCCTTTCTTTATAAAATGAGTAACTAATTAAATATAATCATAAAAACTATAATGTTACACGATAGCGTAAATAAAATTAAACCCACACAAAGTTATGAACATTAATGGCGGCGCCTCACCGACTCCTGCGCACGCCGCCTTAGTTTCAGCTTCAGAGGTGCGCAAGAGCATCTCATCTCATTAGTACTGTATACCTGGACGGGACGGACGGCCGCTAAGTAAAGGACTAACCAAAAATAACCATATTTTTCTCGAAAACTCAAAATTTAACGCATTTTGAATTCTGTGTGCGAACTGCTAAGGTGGACATTCGATCGGGATAAAAAAATATTTCGAAAATTTTTGGTTTGGTTAATTTTGGATCTTGTGGTCTTGAGTTTAGAGTGCATTTTAGTAATGCAATTTTTGGTTTAGTGGTGTGATTTTTTGGGCTGGTGGAAAAATATTTTTGAGTGATAGTCGCGTTTTTATAGTTGTTTTTAGGCTGAAGATTGATTATATTTACTGATCATACATCATCACCAATCATCCACCTCATTAGGGTAATTTTGCTTCTATTGCCGTCTCATGATAGGAAAATTTCATTATAAGTACTTCACTGGTAAAAAATTGCATGCAATCACAACATAATCATAGTTATTTGCTGAAATTCGCATGTATCATATGCCATTATGTAATATAACACATGTTTTTTCTTTGGTAAACATATTATATTTCATTACAAGAAATCCTCACGATTACAAATAAAATTGCAAGCAATAAAACTCCAAAAATGACTCAAAATTGTACTCACGGTTTATAAAAGTTGACTCACCTTACAAATCAAATAAAAATCCAATTTAAATCAACTTGAAACTCGGTAAACAATAAGTTCATCCTCACCACATTATCACTCCAAGTGCACTAACATTATAAACAAAACAAGCCGCATTACGATCACAAACTGCATCTTAAACAACATCAAAACAGTATTTTATCCAATTAAAAAATTTTTTTTTTCTTCCTTATCATCCGCCTAGTCATTTCCCTAAACAAAAATATTTTTACACCAGCCACATCGACTTAGCGTGCAAAGCTCCGAATAAAAGTGTAATAAATGTGGTGAT
This sequence comes from Helicoverpa armigera, assembly GCF_030705265.1. Taxonomy (NCBI): domain Eukaryota; kingdom Metazoa; phylum Arthropoda; class Insecta; order Lepidoptera; family Noctuidae; genus Helicoverpa; species Helicoverpa armigera. The sequence goes on along the minus strand of NC_087145.1, from coordinate 1,050,228 downwards.
ACCAAAGTGGTGATATGAAGTGGAAAAGACAGACCCTGGTCTCCGGGGAGACTTCCGAAGATGAGATCGGACATAGCTACTTGAGCACTTTGGTAAGTTGTAGAGGATTAATGTAACCATCTTGAAAAAGGGAGAATGCGAATTTTGGCCTATGAATTTTGTTGAAAGTAGTAATTTGACCATTGAGGTTAAAAAAGACACAAACATCTGAATTGAGAACTCCTCTTTTTAAAAATACTAAATACGTAAAAAGGACAATCAGTTAGAAGGATTTGGATTCTGCGTTTCCTAAGCCAATAAATGTAGTTTTAAGTCAAAATTCACAACCCTAATACATAAGATGGTTAATCAAATCCGGTCTTTCCTAATTATCAAAATGATCTTAATTTTCTTCGATTGTTTTATTTTAATCGTGTAAAGAATTCGACCTAATGCATTCGAAATGATGATTCGATTTTAATTTGTTAAGTTATCAAGTGTACTGTAATCTGATCACGTGAAATATATTATGTCATTGAACGTAAGTTAGTAGTGTAGTCGTCATATGAAAGTCAACAAATCTAAGCTAGTAAGCTGTCCTAGCTTGAGATATCTTCAAAAACAAACGGCTTATGTTTGTGACTGACTAATGTTGCGGATTTTCGATGCAGTAAAAGATTTTTCTGAGAAAGTATACGTCACAATAGTTCCTTGACATAATTGTCTGTCCTGAAAGGTGCGTAAAAAGTGATATGTTATAATGTAATTCAAAACATTGATGGGAAAACGTCAAATGAATGAGGAGTATCGGACTCTTGCTGACTAAAACCCACCATGTTCCTTCGTAAGCCCTTTATATACCAGGGCCGCGGTAACTCGCGCGAACAATCCTGCAGCCCAGCTTTTCAGGGTTTTAAGCCCATTTTATGGAGCTCTAGCTACTTTTAGCAGATCTAGCTTTGGTCATAGTATTTGTAAAATTTAAAATATCGCTTCTAATCATAGTTATTACCTCTGCAAATACCAGAGTAGAGCAACAATTGTGTCTGAGTAGTATACGCCCGCGGGTTCGCCTACGGTCCAGACATTAGCTGGCTCACAGCTGATTCTTACTACTTACGTTTAAGGAATGCCTGATACCTACAGCACCGATTGTCATGTTTTTTACACCAAAGAAATATGTATATAGGATGAGCTGCACCATTTAACTATAACTATGTCAAAGGGTCGATTTGACCGATGAGCGGTAATTTCACGGCTGGCTATAGTTTGATAGTACACCCTTAAATTATAGATTTAATGCAAATGTTCTAACGTCCCAAAATGAAGGATAAATGTCAAGATATTATATCCTTAGCTCTTTCACTTACATATATCTTCTATAACTATCCGCTATATTTCTTGCTGTAAGATTATTTTCCTTAAGAAAGATAATAGTATTTTTATCCAATTGCGCCAAAAGGAGGGTTAATGGTTAAAAGCTCATCGAATCTCTGCATATCTGCTTAATTTACAGCCATTCTTGTTAATTAATTTTCTGTCTTCAGTTAACATCTAAACTGTAATAGATTTTCATGCTATGTCATCTACCTGTGATCAATTTCAAATCATTGCGAAACAATTATTCGTGTAGTTTTCCCCTCTATCCTAATTTTTGATATTGTTTAACTTATAACATGTAGACGTATGAAGTTCCAAAAAAAAACTAATTTAGAGAGATGACAATGTTTTTATGGGCATTGTAAATTATCACTTATAATACCACAAGAGCTTTCCCGATCCGTCGTCAAGTTTTTCAGGAAAAATCACTCGCGCTTCGCGCTCGTGATTTTTTAACCTGAAAAACTTGACTCCTTCATTTGTTTGCAACGAACCTATCGGGAAATACCCGATAATTTTGAAGCTCGTGTGGTATTCGGGGGATTATTTTTCCGTCCCAAATGTCGGCCACAACCTGTCAGTTTGACGTAGCAACGACCAGAGAAAATATTCAAAAAAAATTATCAGTACAATACCATGTAGGTTGTACCACGTGACGTCGAATGGTGCAATTCTATTGGTCGATATTTGGGTCGGAAAAATAATCAATATTATTCCGATCGCATATAAGGACTTATCAAAAAGCAATTTTCCGGCGGTTCGAAAAAAACAAGTAGGTACCTAAACAGAACTGGTTTTCAAAACATGTGATTATAGGACACTCAATAACAATTTAATCCTTAATAAATTACTTTTGATTAGTCACACTGCGATTTGTATGATTTTTTATGTTCATGTGTTTCCAAAAAAACGGTTCGGCCATATTGAAAACTCGACTTTCTTGCTTTTTGAATCCGGTATCAGAATTTTGGATTTACGGACGTTTTTTATGCGAATTTTGCAGTCTTGTTTGGTACTTAAATTAACGGGTTTTTAATGGTTTTGTGAAATCCGAAATTCTTGATTTCTACCCTTCATTGCGGTTAATCTCTGGTATAATAAAATCAATATTTATTTTATATGAAAGTTCCTCGTAACCTAAAATGAATTATATGATATAGAAATTTAAATGCTCTAGTTAGGGAACGTAAAGCTTCGTTTATTTTTGAAAATTAACAAAATTAAATGTGCATTAAAGAAGCTGATGAATAACCATGTTCACACCCCTATTCTATTTGATTCATACTTCGAGGGACACTCTTCAGGAGATCGCATTTTTTTAAATTATAATTTAACTACCATAATTAACTATAGAAATATTTTCCAATCAGTACCTTAACCCTCTCAGAAAAAGGTTTGTCAAGAGATCACCTTGATGACTTCATAACACAACTAAATTTTAAGAGATTCTTTTAAGTAAATACGATATGTTAGGGTACCCTTTTTTTGTGTATAAATAAGGATATGATGCGAAGTATTAAAACTGGTTTTTGGTTCTTTAAAAAATGGTTTGTAATGACACTTAACTGTCGTGTAATTTTTTAAGTATTCTGATAACTTTTTGCAAGCTTGGATCACACAGCAGGGTAAAAGGCTCTACGTATCATTACTATTAAAAGTACAAAGCTTAGCGTTCAAACTTATTTTTTCGATAAACCACGAAGATTAGATAACATTTATTTTAAGTTAAAATATTTTCTGTTAGCTTGTGAAATGAGAAGTAACTACGGGAAATCAATTGTAAATGACCAATGAATTATTCAATTATGCTGATCATAAAGTGATGTCTTCATAGAATGGATAAGGAAAAACTATTGAATAGGATATTATGTAGCTAGTGATGACAGAAAGTCATGTGATTGTAAATGCTATTATGAAATCCAACTACGTCATTTGTTGCTTTTGAAAATAAGAATATAAATTCATATTGCACTACTCTGGACTTGTAAGCTCAACGACAACAACATTCAATTTCAACGCAGAAGCAGTCATCATATTAGTATGACTTAAACACAAAATATATTTTTTAATCATCTATCTAGGTATTACTTAATAAATTACATATTCAAAACGCTTCTATACTATCTAAATTACTGAATAAATAATTTATACAAAACGCTTCTACTCTGTAAAAGCTCAAACCAATTATTCAAATGCGTCTGCGCACGTGATCTATGATCGAGCAGACGCTAATAGGACCGTTTTAAGTGGCAACACTAATTATTCATCGTCAGTGATTAGCGCGGGATCATAATAATAACACGCTGATTGGTATTTCGTGTCGCTCGCCAATTTGAGTGGTATGTGCGAATTTTAGGGTTGCCAACTACGAAACTTAACTTTACAGTAACGTTAGTTAGTTAACTTTACAGTATCGTTTTATATATTTTCCATTCATGTCTGTGTTCCCGCGATTTTATCCGGGTCCCGTGGGAAATACTGCCCGTACCAGGATAAAATATAGCATATGTTACTCGGGAAGAGTGTATTTGTCCAACAGTGAAAGAGTTTTTCAATTCGGTTCTGTAGTTTCGGAGCCTTTAACTTAACAAAAATGTTTCCTCTTCATGGTATAGGTATCGTAAGCTTTTCACTTTCCCCATCAATCTATCAGTTTCTTATAATCAGGTGCAAGTGTCACCCATTGTCATGATTACCTCAATAAGTTTCTAAGAACATAGCATTAAGTAGGATAATGGTCTATTTGTTTGCCAAATTACATCCAAATCCGTTTAACCGTTTTCAGAGTGATTGACGCACGAACATAATAAATATTTATGTGTGATAAAGAATGATTCACTCGGAAGTATTTCATACTTATAATAATCTAGTGTCAACCCTAATAAAAAGGTTAAGTTATATGATAACTAGGGTTTGTTATTATTATTTTAGGTAGATGTAACCACCTGCCAAAACAGGGTGTTATATCCTCCCCAGAAAATTATAGGGGGACTGCCTAGCCTACATAAGTTATTCTGATATACTAGCTATGTTACTGCCAAGTTTCATCAAAATTCGTCCAGAGTTTTAGCTTGAAAGAGTTACCAAACATACCTTAATCATGCAACCTTACCAACTTTCGCATTTTTAAAAGATTTATTTTTTTAAAGGTGCGTCAAACTTTTTAGTACCTAAAATAAACCTACTTATGTTCCTTCCCTTTGTGGTCCAGGGCCGCGGTAACTCTTACAAAAAAAATCCTCAATAATCCTTGCATATTTAACTTTATTATAATGAACTTTTATAACCCACAAACATAAATAAAAAAAGAAAACAATATTGACCAAGGCTGTCCCAAGTACTTCATATCTTAAGTTTATTCACTCTAACAATATAGTACCTACACTAGTATAAATATAAACAAACAGACTCGTGACATTATTATTAATAATAACAATAACACATAAATAATATCATATGACCGTTATCTGTAGCGAAAGTGATAATTACAAATCAAAGTGCAAGTTAGTTATTGGTTTGCTATATGAACCGTGGTATGTCTAAAGGGCGTATTACACTTGACTAAATTCAGTCATCTAAATGATTCAGTCACTAAATTCAGACAAATGTAATCGCATTTAGGAAAGTAGTTTTCATTAAATCATTTAGAAACCTAATTAGACAATCCTAATTAGACGACTGAATTTAGTCAAGTGTAATAAGCCCTTAAGAGGGTTCTAAGTCACGTGCAAGACGTACATTTTAAGTTATCTTCAATCGAAAAGAAAACCAATTAATTGCTTAAATCTTGGTTTTATTTTTGCTAAGATGACTTAAGACAGAGAAATATGGAAGAAGAAGAGATGTTGCGCCGACCCCTAATTGAGGATAAGGGCAAGAGGATGATGAATTAAATCTGGTTTTGAATACAAATATGAAATATTTGTTTGTATTTTATCCAACTGTCAAAACCATTCGTTACGATGATTACCTACATACATGTATATAATGGAATTGAAAGTGGTTTAATTGAATTTTAATTTGTTGTCTCACCTTAAGCTTTCCCATTTATTTGATGTTCAGTATAGTTGCCAAAATTAACAGTTGGTTCAGGTTCATCTCTTCCAAAAACTGCCTTCTAGGAACACTAAAACATTAGGCAAAGTTTACATAATATTTAGTTTATAACTCTTATAAGCACAAATAAATATGTAGATATTACCAGACAAGTACCTAATAAAAAGAAAATCTACTTATATGAAACGGTAATGAAACCATTAAGTAACCAATAAAACAATCACATAATGATCTATTTACGTTAACACGTGCAGTTTCCTACAAGCCACACTAGAAGGAACGATCTTGATCTAAATAGCTAACAAATGAGCCGATGAGTTAATGGAGGCTGCTTATGTAAAACTTGTCGGAAGTCGTGACTTAGCTTGTATAGAGAAATCATGCTTCGTTGTCTAGCAAGGAGATATGAGACAAAGAGGGAAAATTGTACGTCTGTCTGTCTGTTTCGAAAGTCCGTTAAAAATATGTCTTCTAGAACAGATTCTTTTTTTCAAAATTGGACTCGGATCCTTAATCATCCGGAACCTAAAAGTGTAGTTGAATATATAATTAAGCCACCCTTTTGTTAAATGTTGACGTATATTATGAACTACCAGATTAATCGACAAGAACTGTACGATTCAGAATTCACATCGTAACCTACATATACATTTTTTATTATTCTCTCCACAAACCTTATTCAAACTTGCTGTCTTTGAAATTAACTTTCATAAATGTTAACCTCACCAAATTTTATGTAAATGGCTCATAACCCTTTTGCTTCGTTCTTGAAATGTTACCGATGATATCTCTTGTAAGGCATGATTCTGGGTCGATTCGACCCACGCGTGTCATTATTGCACATTATGCGAAATTTATTGATAAGGATACCTTCATTGTTATACATTTTAAGGGCATTTGGAAAGGACATTTATCCTTTAAAAAAGATCTTATACCAAAACATTTTTTTTTAAAGATGGTTGGACATAGTTTTCTATGTGAAATAGATCGGAACTAGCAAAGGCCTTTGTGGGGGGCATGTGAAGCCGGCGTCTCCCAATGCTACCCAGTATCCAGTATCCACTTGAGCTTTACGCTTAGATGATGAAACCTATAGCTTACTCGATAAGAAGATCAGGGAACAAGAACTAGTTCCTCTAGAATACAGGAATAGCGGGAAACAGCTACTTAACAAATAAACTTTATCAGGGTTCCACAAATGCTGAAAAACCTCGCAGCGTGCCCTTATGATGACTCAGACAATAAGGACTTCCTTAAGGAATACGGAACCCATTTACCTAGTTAAGATTGTCTAAACAGGATAGCTGGTCGGTAATCCTTTGCGGCAGCGAGTTCTAGCACGCGATCTTCTAAGGTTAATGTCATTGCTGTAGGTACTGTCAAGTTAATCATTTCATTCTATGGTTGATGAATAGCTGTGGTTAATGATAATGAAGTGGTCGATATATTTTTTTTCTTATTCATTTGTTTAAAAGCTAATGAGTTGAATTTATTGCTACTCGTCATGAAAACTGTTAATTCGGAAGCTGAGCAAAATTTATTTTTTCAGCATCTACCTGTCACTTCGCTATCTAATTAGGAAAGTCAAAATAATGTAAAGTGTCATTGCATTCCTGCTTCTTGAAAGAAATGTCCTCCACATCCGGATTAAAACTTACCCGTATTCAACAACCTTTTCCATTTAATTTTTTATCTCGATAAACTCCGCTGATTAAGCATGAAAGCGTGATACTTAATTGAATAAGCTTATGAATATGACATTATGTAAATTAGGACTAACGCGAAGACTAGAAGACATTAAAACCTGATCCTAACAACACAAAGAAGGACTCCTTTAACCACGACATCCCGAAACTCCACACCTTATCCCTTTGTAACGAAACACGATGAACCAAGATACCATTCTTGGCCAGTTCACGCGAGCCAATTGGCGTAAATTGTGAAATTTACTCCATCAGACAGTATTTCCTTCCTCCCACGGTCCAGCAATTGTGTAATAGCTGAGAATTAGTCCAGGTGTTGCGTTTAATAGTTTGCAACTTGATTCCCAGGATGTGGTGTCCGGTAGACCTGGGTAAGTGTGAAGCTAGGTGAAGAAGCCTTTGTTGTGTGCTCTAATTTTATCTTAACGTTTCATCATTCTTCTGCCTTCATCCCTATTTTTGTAGGGCTCACCATCTTCTCAAAACCATATGCTGTTTCTTTGGTCACCCCTTTCTTTTATCTAAGGTATCTGCTTCCACACTGTTGGTTCACTTAAGTGTATACCTATTCATAGCAAAGTTGCCACGGACAAAGCATCCAACCAAAATCCCTCCGCCCCTCGTATTTTAAAAAAAGGAAAATTTTAATAGAGACCTATTGTTTCTAGTAATTGAAAGCGATGTATATCTAGCTAGCACTTTAATTTCTTACAAAATTGATACTGGACTAGAAGTTTTAGCAAGTTGATGACTTAGGTCCAGTCCGGTAATGTTGACAATCGTGGCTAATGTAATCATGTCAGTTAAATTAAGCTGTTCATTGTAACACTGTGGGAACTAGGTACTTGGTTAAATTGTGAGAATACTCATTCCTCCCTATTTTTGTATGAAAACTAGACTTACGTATCTTTGGCTAGATTCTCATGTAACCACAAGATGCCTTAGCGTTTCCATTTCACGTCTTCCATCTTGTTCTTCAGTTTCATGGCGTTAATTCATCCATTCATCCATCAGCTCTTGTTTCCTGTTATTGCTTGCGGAATTTCAATTCCCAGAAACATTACTTTTGCTTTCGACGCTGACGATTGAGCTGGCTGGTCAAAAAAAAGTAATCAACTTTTTGTCATTCAAAATATACGTAAGAAAAACAGTATTAGGTCCATTATTGTGTAACTATTATAAATATAGACTTTCAAGGATAATATTAGCCATTCTTTTTGTCGTCAACTTTAACTAGATATAATGCGAACAGTAAATTGTTTAGCATAACCGCAGAAATCAATACTTTAGAAATATAGAAATAAATATAGGTATTAATAGATTTTTCTCGGCTTGATAACCGCGACACGCGTAATGTGGGAGCAAATAGATATAGCCTGAGATTCCTCTTAACTATACTCCTCTAAGTTATAGCATTTTCTTTAAACATTTTTTAATATGGGCTGCAAGTTTTCTGGCTAGATTTTAATCAACCTAATCTTTAACTGGTCAGGTATTTAAATTCAACTCATTAAGCTTCCCTATACTAGTACAAGTTTGCGTAAATAGGGCTGATGATGATGCTATCCAAAGCTACTTTATACCCTTCCACTAAAAAGTATCCTATATTTCTAGATAGCCGAATCAAAGATTCAATGGAAGACAGAGAAATATGCTATCAAGATATCAACCATCCCTAGTTTATTACTATGAGCCTATAGCAATCCTTATAAATATATGATGTAATGTACTGCATCTTAATAACTACGGGGATCTACCATATCGTATATCAGTCAGCTTTAATTTCTTAATTACTTCTAATATTAAACTGCTAGGTAATGCTTCCTTATCTGATTTCAAATAACGGAAAACATATATTTTCTTGAGCTATTTGCAGATTTTCTCAGTAAGATTATGCTGTCACTGCACCTATAATTATTTACTTACGAATGCGTTAAAATTGCGACGATATGAATCACTTTAGTTGGTTCTTAATTATGTAAAAATACCTTACCATGTTACAGGTTACCTTAGCAGGTTCTTAATTATTTATAAAATATGTTATCGCGGTTTCGTCCACTTCCTGGGAGTACCAATTTTCGCAACTAAATAAAATATAGCTTAAGTTCTTTCTCAGGCTCTATCGGAAAACCTTTAATTTCCATCGGTTGAATATTTTTGACGTGAAAGCCCAACAGAGTGACAAAGTTGCTTTTGCACTTTTAATATAAGGACGGACAGTACTTGGCTAGTTTAAGTGTTGACAAAATGTGAAGATATTACCTACTGTTACTGTTACAGCCTTTTTATCGTCACACTGCTGGCCCTGTGGCCAGCCTCCTCTCACATGGAGAAGGATATTAAGACATTACATATCAAATTAATTATGACTTTATTTTAATGAAGTTTCTGACCTATTTTACATAATTGAAGCAATACAACTTAATCACACATCATTATTTTCTGGATGGTCTAAACATGAACACCATCATCTGGTCATCAGTTCTAGTAGCGTCAACATTACAATAATTACTTAAAACATTTTAATCCTAATGTACTCACTAACGTAAATAACTCTGCCATTTGCCGTCTGAATATTCAGTCATGTGATAGATTTTCATAATATTCACATAAAACCCTCGTTTTTAAACAGATTATTTACGTAACTCACGTATGTGTATCCGTTTGTATAATTGCAACTAAGTATTATCTAGATTGTAAGGTGATGAGGATACATCTTGGTTTGCACGAGGATCGTGGTTTTGTGTGTAAGGACTAACTAGGCTAGTCTACTTCATCGTCTGTCTAGCCTTTTTCCAAATAAGTTGGGGTCGGCTTCCAGTCTGACTGGATCGAGCTGTCTACCAGTGTTTCATGATAAAATAATAATATTTAGTAGCAAGTAAAATATGGATCAGCACTTGAAATTGAAGAACGTAAATTGATATACGTTCGTACGTTGAAGTCGGCTTGCAGTCGTTCCTAAATGCAGCAGATTACCCGTCTTTTGCATGGAGCTGTTGCTTATCCGACCTCCTCAACCTAGTAACCTGGTCAATCCAATATACCTTTTTAAGACTGGTGCTCCTACCCCATTACTTTCAAGTGGCAGATGAATCTATAATATCATTCGCCATCTTTCAAGCTATGTCTTCTTTCACATAGCCCCTTATTTTTAAGACATCGAATTAGTCCTATACCCATCCACATAAATTATATCCTCGTTTGCAACAATCCTAATGCTAAGCTCGTGACTTCAGACTTATCCGTGTCCGTTCAGACGTAAGACCGGTTGCATAAGTCTGCTGTTGTGCGAACATGTGTGAGATTTCATTAGCCGATACTGATCTTGATCATGGTGTTTATTTATGGTCATTAGGTTATTTACTTTGCTTTAGTTATGATATTTTAATTGTATAACTGTAGCTGTCATTTGAACACCGTTGGCAATCGTTACGGGTAGTCTGAAGCCAGTAAGTCTGACAGGCAGTCTAACCAAGGGATATTGGGTTGCCCCGGTAACTGGGTTAAGGAGGTTAGATAGCTAGTCGCTCCTTGTAAAACACTGGTACTCAGCAGCATCCCGTTAGACTGGAAGGGTACTCCAAAATAGTTGCGAAAAGTTGCTCTTTCAAATGCACTTACGAGTTTGAAATATATTTTACAAATAATCGTAAGTAGTGTAGGTAAATAAATAGTTGCCAAGGATCATGAGCTTATTTAAAAACAAAAACTTGCCATAAATTATCAATTTGATCCAAATATAGTTTTATTACAAATCCAGGGTTTTTTTACCAGTATTATGTTCTGGTCAGGGTTGCGTGCTCTCGGGCTTTTCACTCGGGGTCATTGACACCGGCTCGTGACGTCACTTGCGCGGGCGCAGTTGCAGTTTTCTTCTTATAACCTTGGTGCAACAAGTTTAGCTACTTGTTATGCAATGCAGAGCTTATTCATGAATTTATAGTATGCTTTTTTATTGTTGCTATTTATTATTTTTTTGAGTTGTTGGAGTTTTGTGTTCTGATTTATGTAAGGTAAAAGAAATATGTATAAGTAAAATATACTGTGGCTATGAAAAAGTTGTATTGTTTTATTTTTTGCTTATAAAACCTACAGCCTATAGCTTTTGTCCAGCAACAAACTCCCCATGAAACACACAAGATGCACGATTTTTGAATAAATGATTTGTTTGGTTCAAAGTGATTGCAAACAATTGGAATTTTGCTTTTCTAATTATATGTACCAGAGATGGATAATAAATATCTTACTATGATAATTTATCGGTAATTGGATATTAATAGACCGATCTCAAACTTTTTTAAAGAGAAATTGACGAAATATTTCTAGGATTCGACAGAATAGAATAATAACTAAAGATTTTTTTTTTTTTTCGTTCATGCATAAGATTAATTATAAAAGAGGATAAACAATTTTCCTACACACAATCCCTGACATAAATTCTTGAGCATACACTACCGTGCAATAAAAAGGTAACAGCAACTGTTTACAGTAGATTTTCATGCAGTAAGTGTACGGAAGGATAAACGGCTTAAGATAAATATTGCTTGCGTAGAAAATCACGTGAACCAAGGCTCTCGTTATGGTAAAGTTTGCACAGATTAAGATTATCGAGCGTACTGATTTTCACATATTTGTTGTGGAGATAACGATGTAGGTGTATGGCGTATCTTTAAGGCTATTGTTAGAAGAAGGAAGTTGTTTTATTCTAGGTAATTGTGAAAGCCATATAATGTGGAATATCAAGTCATCGTAATTATGGCCAAAATGCTCATGTAGGATAAGTAAAACGACGAGGTTTTTATCGACAACTTCGGATAACCAACAACTCCTTAGTTGATAAAGACTATTTTGGGAACTCATTATTCAAGATTCAAAAAGTACATATTTATAGATGAATCTCAGAAAATCATCAAGTTATTCCTAGCAAATTGTCAAAGAATTCCATCATCAGAAAATACCTCACAGCTCCAGGAATTCCATACAAACCTACGTAAAAACATATGCATTTACACAGAGACTATAAATAGTGCATCCCACGCATCTTGACCACTAATTACCTACGGTTTTAATTTGTAGTAACACGTAACGGGTATTATTAGGATTCGTTCAGTTCGCTCCCGTCCTCTTTGCACTAGATTTCTCTTGATTACTTCAGATTTTGTATTGCGTCGCACGTTATTGGAAACAGCAATTCTTACAGATTCGCTCGTCCAAATTGACTTCATGATATTTAGTCACTCCAGCGCGTGCAAGCTGTCTAATGGTAGACATTTAAAGGAATCTGTGATAGTAACTTAGCTTGGATGTGGGTTAGCGAAGACCATGTCTTGGTTTTAGTCTGGCTTCCCTATGCTTATCTATGTTTCGAATTTCATCAAAATGGACTGAATAGTGAACGATACTTTATAATTTTTAAGTGATCTAGACTGATGTGATAATTCTGCGGCTCCAAAGCACTTTCTCAAAATATGTTTTCTCTCCTATAATTTTGCAACAGAGGTGAGTCGCGATTTTTCCATAAGCCGTAGCCAAATGTTAACAAAAACCGGCTCAATAAAAGATGCGTACCCCCAAAATCACCGATTGCATAAACAGTAAATAAACATGGATATATAATACCTATATGCAGTATCATCTTTCCACATATGGTCAAACAGGTTCAAGACTGCCTCCGTGTCACGACGGCCCGACCCTTAAGGTGGTGGACCCAACCTGCAAGAAAACGAGTTTTCGCTCCGAAAAAATGTTCGATAATTTAATTTTTGGGTTTATCGTCTTCGGGTCGTATACCGTCCTTTTTGGGGTCAGCTTTTTGAGTTTTGAAGTTCTTATGTCTTTCTGGATTGTTCGAAAGTCAAACCACGTTATTGCATATCGTGCCTTGTTAGAAACGTTTTTGCAAAGAACAGGGATACCTAATAGTAAGTCACATGTATTTGCTAAATCAAAGACAGAGAGGTATCTGTGGAGATCTAAGGGGGAGGCCTATGTTCAGCAGTGGACGTCCTATGGCTGAGATGATGATGATGATGATGATGATGATGAAAGACAGAGGATTCAGAAATTCTACAAAATTGTTTCAAAAGACATTAAATGTGATTAGAAGTTCTAAGCTTCCCAATATCTCGTCATATAACAAATATTTTATGTAATAATTTACAGCAGCTACATAATCCATGGCCCATTTTCAGAGGAGTATCGTCCAATGCCATTGCTGCTCGCTAAATATGCCACTTACGGCTCTTTCACACGGCAGTCCAGTTTTTTGCAGGATACCGTTTTTTGCAGGATCCCGTTTGATCGCAAAAGATATTAAGACGGAAACAGCATTTTGCAGGATCCTGCATGCGGTTTGCTCGTGTGAACACTAGCATATAATATCTTTTGCGATCAAACGGGATCCTGCAAAAAACGGTATCCTGCAAAAAACTGGACTGCCGTGTGAAAGGGCCGTTAGCGGTTTGAAACGGCCGAACTACTAGGTCGTTTTGGATAAACCTTTATTACATAGACAATATTTCCTGTAAACTTGATTCTTTCCTTGTTTGTATGAAATTCAATTGAAAGGTGTCTCTTTACCAGTAAGAAAGAATATGGTCTTAACCCTTTGTCTTCCATCCATCTCCTTTTCAGAGAGATTGTATTTGCACTCAACCTTATTATAATCTTAGCTACAACCAGTTTAGCAATTGAAACTATTCCGCTCTATATATTTGAATCATCATCATTCCGCTTTATATTTGAATCATCCTTTGCATTTCTCAATTTCAATGTAAATAATACTTACCTTTTCAAATCTGGATCACAGGTTCAGAGAAGCTTGTTCTATTTCTTTTTTTAGAATGTTAATTCAATTAGCTGCTCATCCATATCTACTTACCGAAAATCAAACACTTCCTATAAACAAAAAAACCAGTGGCGTTCCACTTAGCGCCTTGAGATGTCTCAAAGATAACTTTTGTAAAACTTATCATTTACATATGTTATTGTCATGTCGCCTTGTAATTGATCAATATATTAGTAGGACACGGAAAATACGTGATTTTGGAACTAGATAAATAAGGTTGTTTGATAACTACCTGGTTTTTGGGAGATAAGCAATTGTATTTGTTTTGATTTGTGAGTTATCTGAGGATTAATGTTATGAATGTGAGTCAGGCGCGGATTTTGTGTTACTCAAGTTAAGGAATTTTACCGAATTATGAATGTAGACTTTGCACTGTCTGTCTGTCATACTGAAATTGAAAATTTTGATGAAGTAAAACTAGTAGATTGTAATATCCCTGACTGGGAATAGTTGAGAGTCATTTTATCTGCTACATGAAGCCTGTATGATTCAAGAAAATTTGCAACAAGCGAGCTTGTGACTGTCTCAAATATGTACTTTATAGCCAATCTCTTGCTATTTATTACTTCGCCCTTCAAAAGGTTTAGGCCAAGATTAACAGTCCACAAATTCCTTAGTACGAAAAAGTCAAATATTGATATTTTCCGATCCACTATCTTGGGTCAACACGAGATTATCTGATAGCTTCAGTAAACAGAGCCTGGATTCAAGGCTGTATTATAGTAATTAGTAATTAGCTTTACAGTATTTTTACTTTCTTTGCCGATAGCAGTTGCTTTGGCAATGTAGTTAGTTAAAGAAATTTGATTGTAAATGAAATTGATATGGAGGCGGAAGAGTTGGAACAAATTGTTGAAAAGGGTAACAGGGTCGTGGTTAGTTTGGTTACATTCGTTGGTGTAATGTATACTTCTTTTCTTCAGTTCTATAACTCGTGTTTTGTAAATCCTACAAAAAAAATATAAGCATCGAAATTAGTTCTATGTTACGCATGCTGAAGCAGTTGAGGTCTTGAAATATTGAATTAAGTATCGGATTTGTTAAAATGAAACATTTTTAAAATAGATATCCATAGAAACAGAACAATAATCCTGCCAAGCAAAGCTAATGTAGCCGTGATGTTTATGATAACGGTTAACCATATCAGGTATCAAAATAAGATGTAACAAAAGTTTTTTTTACATAAAACAACTTTTTCAGGGCAGACTTAAAAAAAACTTTCCAAGAGTCCAAAATATATTTAACCGATATTCTTTCTCCTCAGATGTATGGTCGCTATCAACGCGACCTAAGCGAAGCGGCCAGAGAAGAAGCGAGAAGACTCAGAAGGCTACGGAAGAAGAGAAGAAAAGACGACAAGCTCCGACAGAAGGAGCTAGAAGCTAGCGGCAAACACAGACCTAGGGGGAAGTTCTTTAAAGTATTAGGTGAGTTGTACAGGATCATATACTAGGCCTTTTAGACTTACAGTACTTTTACTATTACAGTAACCAAACCATACTAGTCTTCAAATCTTAAGGTGTCTACACACCAAAGCCGCTGATGCCGGCGGCACAGCCCGGCGGCCCAACCCGCCGGCCGTATTTTGTACAATCATGCGGCATGATTGTACAAAATACGGCACCATTACACTTCCCGACACTTAGTTGAGACCATAGTTGGATTGTGCAACAGCGAATTAGAAACTAAATAATCACGAATTCGATCTTTAGATTCGCCAAAGAAATAAGCTCAATATGTATTACTTTTTTTTAAACATTGTGGTAACTGAGGATGATCGCTCGCATTTCCATATACTTCTAAAAGTAACCTCACTCAATAAGATTCTTATTTTCCTCAGTTTTGCACCTTGTGATGAAAAGAAAGAAGGATATGATCATTCTGATTTTTAAACAAGGGTAAGGCCTGTGACCGGAATTCAGTTCCTTCAATTTCATTCAGAGAACCATTACGGCTGCTTTAGGTTGCCCTTAATAAGGTTTAATATTCTTTTACCAGTCCTTCTAACAACAGTTCTAAACCACACAAAATATTCACGTGCGTGAAGTTTGCCGCAGGTTACATATGGAGGCACACGTTCGCTCGGCTGGGCGAGGACTGGGTGTTCCTCGCGCTGCTGGGCATCATCATGGCGATTGTCAACTTCGCCATGGACCGGGGGATCGCGGTCTGTCAGAATGGTAAGATTTATTGTGTGTTGTGGTTTTGTATTTGGTAATAAGTTGGTAGCAAGATTTCTGCAGATTAAGGTTGTCTATCATGCTCTCGTCAACGTAGTCGAAACATATTATTTTAAGGATAGTTTACTTTGGATAGCCAAATAAAAAAATACTCTACTTTAAAGACTATGAAATAAAAGATTTCACACAAATGCTATAGTAGAAAACTGTCTTCTTCTTAAATTTAAGAGCCCAGCTCTTGTCGGTGCAGCTCCTTCCATTTACGCCTATCTAGCGCCAACTCCTGAACTTCCTTATACGTCACAACATTCACCTTCTCTTTAATTTGTTTCATGTAGCTGTACCTTGGACGACCCCTTCCCCTCTTCCTTTCGACTTTCCCTTCCACGATGTTTTTTATAAAATCGTCGTGACGTATAAGGTGTCCTATCATTTTTCCTCTCCTGTTCTCTATGCCTATATATGTTCTCTATTCAGAAAACTGTACCTAATTTTAATTTATATTTTCATGCTTTACATAGAAAGATTAAAGAGGTAAGTATTATAAAGTCTACATATTAAACTATTTATAAAAATAGTGAGTAAATGTGAAGATTACCGTGTCTGTTATTTTGTTATACGATTTATGTAAAGTTGCTACAAGAATAAATTGAGCAAGCTTACTGATTAACGCTAAATCCTTCTCTGTGTGAGAAAGAAGAGGCCTGTGCCCAGTAGTGGGAGGATAAAAAGGCTGAGGATGATGATGATGAGGATAAAACTATGATATAGAAACATCTTATCGAAATTGTGAAATGGGTCATATCCATTTTATTGAACTAGAACCCTCTATATTATTAGACCCCAATCTATTATTCCAGCACGCATGTGGATGTACAACGACCTAGCGACGTCTACGTTCAGTCAGTACGTGGCGTGGGTGTCGCTGCCAGTCTGCCTCATACTCTTCGCGGCTGGCTTCGTGCACATCGTGGCTGCCCAGAGCATAGGTAAGGAAGAACTTGAATGGGGTTTATTATAGTTTCTGGAAATATCTTTAGACCTTCGAGAGACCGTTAAGCGGACTTGAGAATCTCTGACGCTAGAGCTTGTTAGTTCACTTAACCAGCAGCTCACTCAATAAGAGGAAATAGTAGAAACTTTAGGTACCACATTAGGAACAACTTGATCTTGTCAAAGAACTTCAGAAATCTAGATACTGCAGAAATTGTGACAGCGATGTCCAAGAAGTGAGGTGAAACGAATATACAAGTTTTATCAAGAGGTTCAATTAATGGGTGTTACGGTATGGCTGCATATATTTGATCTTCTTTATAATTTAAGCCGGAAAATTACCAAGAATTGCCAAAATATATGACTTTCATATTATAATATCTCGAAGATGTATGATGTATGATATCAATATGTGTGTAATTATGTACTGGTAGTAAAGTACATTTTTTCTCCCCACAGGTTCAGGTATACCTGAAATGAAGACGATTCTCCGAGGAGTACATTTAAAAGAATATTTGACGTATAGAGCGATGATATCGAAGATCGTCGGTCTCACTGCCACGCTTGGGTCCGGTCTACCGCTGGGTAAAGAGGTCAGTAGCCTAACCATTTTAACGTCCCTTGTTTATTTTTAATGTTTCAAAATATATGATTATTAGTCTCTAGAGTCTGATCCAAAGATTCCTAAACTGGTTCTTGAAATTATGATTTCTTTTACATGGTTTTAGAACTATTAATCTGATCTTTAATGTCTAGGATGCCTGGACTAATAACCATTTTGATTCTTTATAGGGCCTCAATGACCAATTATTGTCTTGAAGGTTTGCTTTAATTTCATGACGGCGATGAATGAGGATCATAATCGGCTAAGCCATTGCAACAAAAGGCAAAACAATCTATCGTATCCAGAAAATATCGTATAGGTGCTCCATTTTTCTATAAATAACAGTCCAATTCCAACGCCTCCTAATTCTTTCTCCCCAGGGCCCATCAGTCCACATAGCATCAATGGTAGCGACTCTTCTCTCCAAGCTGGTGACCACCTTCCAAGGCATCTACAGCAACGAGTCCAGGACCAGTGAGATGTTGGCTGCGGCTTGCGCTGTAGGTGTGGCCTCGTGTTTCGCAGCCCCTGTCGGAGGTGAGACCACGGTCTACTCGTCTCATTACCATCATCTATGAATAGTAGTAGGATAAGGCTAGGGAGATGTTGGCTGTTGCCTGCGCTGTGGGTGTGGCTTCGTGTTTCGCAGCTCCTGTCGGAGGTGACACAACGGTCTACTCGTCTCATCATCATTTTCATAATGTTCCTAAGCATAGCCATAGGTTTTGAAATAGACAGGTGTTTGCCGCGGCTTGAACAGTGGGTGTGGTAATGTGTTTAGCAGCCCCTGTCGATGAGACCTTGGTCTACTTGTCTCATCATGATTATCATATAGGTATAGCCATGAGACATTACTATTAAGTTTTGGATTTTGGAGTCAGCTGACCTACTAAATGGATGTTTTACATGTTGCTACCTTACTCTGTGTCATTCCAATACGGTGAGAAGTTAATTTTCTGATCAGGTTATATTTGGTAACATTGATGTTAAGAATAATTATTTTGCATTCAGACGACAACTAAAAACCACAGATCTTTCAGTGTGTTATAACACTGTTTGACCATTTAAACGAAATGATTGTTAGCAAGCAACCTTAAGTATTATCTCGGAGACGATGTCAATTGTATTGCCATAAATTAATGAAAATTCAATAAGCAATTGTGTTCATCTCGTGCGCAAACACGTGATGTACCTTAAAGTAGGTCATTGACGAATCAGGAATTAAAAGATGGACTTTTTCATCATCTGCCTAGCCTTTTCCTATGTTGGAGTCGGCTTTTATATGGAATGCAATATGAAATATCTTATCTGATCTAAGCTAAGGCAAAAAATATTTATTGAAACGAGGCAAATTAGATTTGCACCTTTTTCACGTCAAAAGTGACATACGGGCAGCACCCCCAACATCTTTCGACCCCTTTCATGATCATGGTAGGTAATATGGCTCACTCAGAGAAGCGGTAATGAATAGACTTCCCAGCAACACAGCTGTCTGGCACAATTTTATTGTTGGATAACGTTTGTTATTTTATAATTTACAAAGGCAATGAACATTTTAATTTTGATGCTAATAAGAAACTATGTTATGTTCCAGGAGTGCTGTTTTCAATAGAAGTAACGACGACGTACTTCGCGGTACGAAATTATTGGCGCGGATTCTTCGCCGCGTGCTGTAGTGCTATTGTAAGTATTTTGTACATATAATTACTCGCGGTTTCACCCGCGTCTCGAGGGAAGTACTTCCCGCACCTGGATAAAAAAACCTTTGTCATTAAGGCAAAGCCTTTTAATGGGTCTAGCTAGAATAATGGTGTCCAAAATTTACTTAAATCGGTCCTGTAGTTTTGTCGTGAAATCACAACAGACAGACATATATTACTTTCGCATTTACAATGTTAAAACTGATTGGTTTTTGAATATGCTGATATTCAAATATTGTTCTCTATTTTTCTAACGAAACCGTAAAAAACAGTCATAAGACTCTCTTCGAATTGACTACTGAACTACTGCAGACAGTTCTGTACGTCAAACTAAAATTTGGACCAAATGGCACCTTGCAAGGGAGACCTAGTAAACTAAAATTAAATAAACTTATTCTTTATTAGTCCTTATAGTATGTAAATAAAACTTATCCAACCTTCGCACCATTTTGATGGGCGTTCCTACCCAATCAAAACTCAACCACTTTACACCATTCCTCACCTATATAAAGCTCATAAAAATAAAACGTACTCACGTGTATATCCAGAAATGATCAACAACTACATTTGTTTATACCAGAGACAACTAGTTCATTAAATAACAAAATGGCGCACTCATTAATGTTAATTGATGAAGAAATTCTGCGCCGTTGTGGCTCGCGAGTTGTGTAGCTTTTGTATAGACTCGATTTGCTTTAGAGTTAATTGTCTACGTACATGAGTAAGAATATCAAAATGATGCTTTACAAACGAATGTGAGCAAAACATTGAAAAACAACTTAAAAAAAATTTGGAAATATTCCTGGTATAGTTACTGTTCTCCTCGAGCTTTTTTTTATCGAAATCAGCTACTAATGTTTTCACTTTAGTCAAATATACGAACAAAACACTCCTGCGCATTCGCGAGGCGTCGTATACTTATATCGTAGATGCAAAGTTATTTGACTCAACTTTGACTATCTAGACACACGGCAGTGTGTCCGCCAAGTTCGAGCAAAAAAGGCGACACACCGGCCGTGGGTTATATTACACGAACCATTTCGGGCCAAATTCGACCCCCCTGTAACTCAAAATCTATTTTATTTACGCATATCAAATTTCTAGTATCTGTTGAGACCCCCTCACTTATCTAAAATACAAAATTTCATTAATATACCTATTGTAGGTCTTGAGATATTGACGTCAGAAAATCGCTATTTTTACTATACACTCACTGACTGATTCACTGATTCACTGACTCACTCATCAAAAACCTAGACCACTTCCAATGGTCGTATTGACTTGAAATTTGGCATGGAGGTAGGTCTTTATGTCAAGGTAAAGGGAAAAATCTGAAAATGGCCAAGTGTGAGTCGGTTTCAAAATAATGAAGGTGTTTTATACCCGGTGTAAATTTATATAATATATCTTCGAATGGTACAAAGGTTTGTATTTAGTCAAAGTAAAGTAAAAATCTGAAAACGGCCAAGTGTGAATCACTTTCGAAAATAACGAATGTGTAACTTTGATCCACGAACATAATATATGATAACATGTCATGTCATTCAGTTGGTAAATCTAGTCATAGTTAATCTAGTTCATTTCTTTGTAAGAAACATAGTGCATATTAAAAAATCTAAAAGATAGTATAAATGAGACATTTCTTTAACTTACTTCATCATAAGAAAAAAATAAAATAAACAACCTTACAAAAATAAATGAAATCCCACCCAAAACAAAAATGTGAAAGACTGCCAAGTTCGATAATATGGGAATGCTTCGCCTATAAAAGAAGTGAGATCTGAATAAGTACCAAGTTCCATACACATACCTCAGTTAAAAATAGTTACTTTTTAATGATGATTACTTGGCAAGTTTTAATAGAAATTAAATACTTGATTCATTGCGTTTAGTAGGCTTATAACAAGGTGTATGAAAACTTGCCAAGTAACATCATTAAAAAGTAACTATTTTTAACTGAGGTATGTGTATGGAACTTGGTACTTATTCAGATCTCACTTCTTTTATAGGCGAAGCATTCCCATATTATCGAACTTGGCAGTCTTTCACATTTTTGTTTTGGGTGGGATAGATATGTTTCATTCACAAGCGGTAGAACCGCTACTACTACTAACTGCTTGTCGCACCCGATTAAAATGTAACCTATGTCCTTTGCCAGACTATAACTCATCTACTATCTTCATTTGTTTTATTCTGAAAGCGTTACAGACAGACTTCCTAGTAAGAATGATAGATATACATATTATTTTATGTGTGGCTCAGATAAACGACTGGCTATGCATAAATAGGTACTTAGATGTAAGATTTTATTTTTTGTTTTGGTACACATTACCTTAACACTAACAACATCTATTTAACATATTAATATTATATCTACAGATGTTCCGTCTCCTATCAGTATGGTCCGGCGCGATGCCGACAGTGAAGCCCCTGTTCCCGACCAACTTGCCGCAAGACTTCCCCTTCGACCCTCAGGAGTTTGCTGTCTTCGTACTTTTGGGGTAAGGGATACTTTACAAAATGATAAACTGCTTCTCAGAGTTTCTTCGAGGCTCTGAGTTATGAGAAAGAGTTGCTGCGGGCTTGGTACATAAAGGGCTTAAGAAGGAACATGATGGGTTTAAGTCAGTAAGAGTCTGACACTACCTCACGCTGCACCCACAGCGGGAGCCGTCATTTGATGATTTTGAAACAAAACAATTATAATCATAATGTGAAAAGATTTATGTTTTATGGAATAGCGATTCATCAGGACTAGGGGGATTTTCTCATTTACATACGTAGCACTATATGATGTATAGATATAAGGCAATTTAAACAACATCACAAAAGTAACAAGTCTGTTTCTATTGGCAAATAGATTTAAGTTTTTACTTTTGGTTTCTCTAAATTGAATAAACTCTTACACCATTTGCACATGATAAACATTCCATTATATTTATCAAACCAAATAGCTCTATCCAACAGTAGTAAGGTTTTCGATCCCAAAGCATGTTTTACATATGTTTTTTTTAATATTTCAGAATAGTGTCCGGTCTCCTAGCAGCTCTATGGGTGTTCCTACATAGACAATATGTGCTGTTCATACGAAATACGAAGTCACTCAGCAACTTCTTACAAAAGAAGTAAGTATTAATATATCTTGTTTGGTATTTTGGAAAATCGGAGTAGATTTATTTAAAAGATTTTTTTTTCGAGATTGTTAGGAAAAATATAACACTAACTGATGTAATTGCGTAAAGACAGTTGGTCTTCGAATAACGCATGAACAACATCATCATGAAAAAAAACCTGATCGTAATCATTACACAAGAAAGCTTCAAACATAATCGTAACTAAAAATTTTTACGTTCAATTTTAAAAATTAACAGGTTTTTAAAAAGAAATAACGGCTATTTATGCTGTCCGTAAACCTGGGCCCACGTTGATTATTTACGTATACAAATCTAAAAATAACTAACAACACAAAATAAACATTACATAACTGTTGTATTGTTTATTTCCAGTCGCTTCATCTACCCCGGCTTCATAACTCTAGCGGTGATGTCCATACTGTTCCCGCCCGGCATCGGCAAGTACATGGCCGCTGATCTTGGCAACCAGGAACAGGTATGTTAATATTTATCTTTCTATACCATATAGGCAAAAAAAATAATTAGAAGTATACTTCAAAATTTATGAAAAAATAACTGACGGATTGATGGTATCGTGACCATCACTAATATAATTTGATATCATGTTAAATGACTGTCTCTCTCCTTACATGCCATTTTTACTTTTCACAAAAAATATATATACCCAATTGTAAATATTTTGTCGTTGATATCTGTAGCATAAAAAAGCATTCAATTTTGAACCGTATTTTTGCAAACAAGCGGTTCTTTTTATGGCACTTTTCCACAGTCAGCATGGTGCTCACATAAAAAAGGTTGCAATTTCGCTCACATTTGAGAATGTTCATATGCAATCTATCTATAACGTTTATACTGATGATCTATTGGGTGTATTAATGCTACACCCAATAGATCAGTATTAACGTTTGTGTGCTTTTTATTGCGCTGGAATCCCGCCTTTTCACGTGCCATCGTGTTAAATTTTCAGCTCGAAACCTCAATAGGTTTTAGTGATGTTTATTCAAAAATCTGCAACCAATTTTACACCCTATTTCTCCTACAATAAAACTCATCATCCTTGCAGGTACTCTCCCTGTTCTCCAACTTCACATGGACGGACGAGCTGACGGCTGAACAAGCTTCAGTAGTGTCGCACTGGCAGACGCCTGAAGTGGATCACTTCGGATGTCTTATTATATACTTCTTTTCTATTGTGAGTATTACAATTATTGTTTTTATAAGTGATATAAGTTGAATAAGTAAATGTTAGTAGTCTAGCCAAACTTTTTTCAAATATTTGAAATAAGTTTTTATTTCAAATAGGTCTTTGCCTATTTGACTTGGACTTTGATGTTAGAAAAATGTTATACCTATAACCTATATTAAAACAATGCAGGCTTCTATGAAACGTCACGCTAGTTGCACAGTTCCAAAAAGTTGGTCTCATGAAGATGAGCCTTCAAGAAACTCCATAGACACTTTTTCATAAACATTTTATTTCATAACAATAGTATGCTGATATAATTATACAATATCGCTAGGTACCCACGTTGACTAGGAACTTGAATGCCTCGTTGGTTCAAGAAACTAATATGCCTACCGTATGGATTAGACCTAGAAAAAGGCATGTGACCTATTTACATCATGATATCTCCCGCTTATCTGTCCTTACTCCGTGGATTCATTAGAGCCTACAAAGACCTTTTAACCGACTTTCCAAAAACGACGTTCACAACTCACCTACATCTTTTTTTGTTTTCATTACAACTATTGATATTGTCGGCAGTTCTTCCTAAGCCTGGTATCGTGCACACTGCCAGTGCCAGCAGGTATCTTCGTGCCGGCGTTCAAGATGGGCGCCTCCCTGGGCCGCTTCACAGGCGAGGTGATGCACTACTTCTGTCCGCTAGGAGTTGCTTATGGAGGACATATACAGAAGATATTGCCCGGTATGTACTAAAGATAGCAAAAATAATTGTATTTGTTAGAGCCGGAAGTGAGTAAAAAATATATTTTAACAGTATGATCGTAGAGTTGAAATTTCAATGGGTATAAAAACAAAAACCATTTATTATAATGTTATTTAGTTATATTTTAAATGTAATTGCTTATTTGACCTGCGACAGTCCAGTAAAGATTAAAAAGGAAGTCATCTAGCCCTAACACATGTTACATTAAAACACCATTCTTTAATTTATTCTTCCTGAATTTGATGGGAAAATAAAACTGTATATAATTGTCAGGCGGCTACGCGGTGGTGGGTGCTGCGGCGTTCACAGGCGCCGTGACGCACACCGTGTCTACTATTGTCATCGTCAGCGAGATGACCGGACAGGTATGCATTTCTTATTAGATATTTATTGGTGATTCTACTTCGTAATAAAGGCTGCAAGTATGAAACATATAACAAAACAAAAATTAAGAACCTCCTCCTTTTTGAAAAATCTGTTAAAAATTCCTGGAAGTTGATGAGTTTAAGGGTGGCCCAATTTCACCGACAACATAAACTTACGTTTTACGTAAAACAGTTGTTTCCTTGGAACGTGACAACTAATAGTAAATAGTTGTTTTACGAAAACCGATGTTTACGTTGTCGGTGAATTCGGGCTCTTGTCAAAATCTGACACACTGCATTGATGACTTGATGTCTGTCTTTTCTTGTTTTACTTTTAATTTACTTGGGTATTGTGCCAATAAATATTTTCTTTTTTTCCAAATCAAAATAAATATCAAGCAATGTCACTGAAATATATATTTCTTTATAAATATTCTCCCAGGTAACACATCTCCTACCAATAATGGCGGCGGTGCTAGCAGCCAACGCGACAGCCGCCCTACTGCAGCCATCCTGCTTCGACAGCATCATACTCATCAAGAAGCTGCCCTATCTACCTGACCTTCTGTCTTCTGCTAGCCGTAAGTATATCTAGCAATAATGTTAGCTGCTGCAGCCATCCTGCTTCGACAGCATCATACTCATCAAGAAGCTGCCCTATCTACCTGACCTTCTGTCTTCTGCTAGCCGTAAGTATATCTAGCAATAATGTTAGCTGCTGCAGCCGTCCTGCTTCGACAGCATCATACTCATCAAGAAGCTGCCCTATCTACCTGACCTTCTGTCTTCTGCTAGCCGTAAGTATATCTAGCAATAATGTTAGCTGCTGCAGCCATCCTGCTTCGACAGCATCATACTCATCAAGAAGCTGCCCTATCTACCTGACCTTCTGTCTTCTGCTAGCCGTAAGTATATCTAGCAATAATGTTAGCTGCTGCAGCCATCCTGCTTCGACAGCATCATACTCATCAAGAAGCTGCCCTATCTACCTGACCTTCTGTCTTCTGCTAGCCGTAAGTATATCTAGCAATAATGTTAGCTGCTGCAGCCATCCTGCTTCGACAGCATCATACTCATCAAGAAGCTGCCCTATCTACCTGACCTTCTGTCTTCTGCTAGCCGTAAGTATATCTAGCAATAATGTTAGCTGCTGCAGCCATCCTGCTTCGACAGCATCATACTCATCAAGAAGCTGCCCTATCTACCTGACCTTCTGTCTTCTGCTAGCCGTAAGTATATCTAGCAATAATGTTAGCTGCTGCAGCCATCCTGCTTCGACAGCATCATACTCATCAAGAAGCTGCCCTATCTACCTGACCTTCTGTCTTCTGCTAGCCGTAAGTATATCTAGCAATAATGTTAGCTGCTGCAGCCATCCTGCTTCGACAGCATCATACTCATCAAGAAGCTGCCCTATCTACCTGACCTTCTGTCTTCTGCTAGCCGTAAGTATATCTAGCAATAATGTTAGCTGCTGCAGCCATCCTGCTTCGACAGCATCATACTCATCAAGAAGCTGCCCTATCTACCTGACCTTCTGTCTTCTGCTAGCCGTAAGTATATCTAGCAATAATGTTAGCTGCTGCAGCCGTCCTGCTTCGACAGCATCATACTCATCAAGAAGCTGCCCTATCTACCTGACCTTCTGTCTTCTGCTAGCCGTAAGTATATCTAGCAATAATGTTAGCTGCTGCAGCCATCCTGCTTCGACAGCATCATACTCATCAAGAAGCTGCCCTATCTACCTGACCTTCTGTCTTCTGCTAGCCGTAAGTATATCTAGCAATAATGTTAGCTGCTGCAGCCATCCTGCTTCGACAGCATCATACTCATCAAGAAGCTGCCCTATCTACCTGACCTTCTGTCTTCTGCTAGCCGTAAGTTCATATCCCGAGCCTTTTTCCAACCGTGCTGGGGTCGGCTTTCAGCCTAACCGGATGCAACTAGGTACCAGTGCTTTACAAGGAGCGAATGCTCATCTGACTCTTTCAACCCAGTTTCCTGGGTATCTATATTGGATATCTATTTTGTTCTGTAATGCCATCTTATTTGCAAAAATGTGTTGGCATCCTGCGAATGCACTCCATATTATAGAGACTGAAGTAATAAGACGAGGTGGCCGAGTGGTTAAGGCGTTGGACTGCTAATCCAATGTGCATCTGCACGCGTGGGTTCGAATCCCATCCTCGTCGATATTTATAGTTTTGTAGCTATGGAAAATATAAAGGTGATCTCTGTAATGAGTTAAAAATTCCAGCTTTAGGCCGAAATAGTGTCAATGCATCTACACAATCACAAGATAGCTTCCGCCAGTGGTGGTAAATTATTAGATAGGAAAAAATATTTCAGTGTTAGATAGACCATTTATCGCAGTAGGCATAAGGTTGTACTTTTTATCCAGGTGTATGGAGTTGCTCCCACCTGAACGCTCCACAATTTTCTAAAAAGACCCAAGTGACGGTAGCTTTCAATTAGTTAGCTGCATTATAAGCGGTTTATTCGTTAGGGAGATACGAGTCTTTGGCAGGCACAAATAAAAAGTGTAACTGTGATCCCTTATTTTGCTGGAGTTTAAAAATTATTATTGTACCATTTCAATCTGTTACATTAAAGACCTCATTTCGAATTTATTGAAACCATAAAAAAGTATCCCGTCCTGTAGGTAATTTGCATAATATGATTGCATCTATGAATGCACTTCTGATATAGACAAAGGAGGAACAAGACGAGGTGGCCGAGTGGTTAAGGCGTTGGACTGCTAATCCAATGTGCTCTGCACGCGTGGGTTCGAATCCCATCCTCGTCGGTGTTAGTTTTTGTCAATATGGAGGAAATGTTCCATATACTTTGACAACTTAGCGGCACAGGCTTCTTCTCATACAGAGAAGGAATGAGACTCTTCCTTAATTCAAATTTGCAATTTGGAAGTCCAATTTCAATCATCATTATGTTTTCCAGCGTATCGTATCTTTGGACCAGTGGTGACACTGGTCCAAAGATACGCTACGAAAGCTCATATAACTATCCTATCCTCCTATCCTCCGAGCCTTTTCCCAATCATGTTGGGGTCGGCTTCCAGTCTAACCGGATTCAGCTGAGTACCAGTGCTTGACAAGAAGCGACTGCCTATCTGACCTCCTCAACCCAGTAACCCGGGCAACCCGATACCCCTTGGTTAGACTGGTGTCAGACTTACTGGCTTCTGACTACCCGTAACGACTGCCAAGGATGTTCAATGACAGCCGGGACCTACAGTTTAACGTGCCATCCGAAACACAGCCAATGGTGTCTAAGATATACTTAGAAAGTACATACAACCTTAGAAAAGTTGCATTGGTACTTGCCTGACCTGGGATCGAACCCGCGCCCTCATACTTGAGAGGTTGGTCCTTTACCCACTAGGCCACCACGACTTATTATATGCTTATGACGAAAGCTCATATAACTCAAATTGCAAAAAAATCATTTATTTGTTAATTTATTCAAATTAGGCTGAATAACAGCACTTTTCGAGCGTCCGTATTACATGAGACAGTCCTAAAAACGCCCACCTTTCACCACTTCCCATGTGTTATCACTGGAAAGAAGGAGTCCTTCTAACTCAGAAAAGTTACATTGATATAGCTCTTGTAAGCTGAAATTATGGTTTCCACTACCGAATCGTAAATTCAATGCTGGGATGCGTCATTCCAACTAAGTCGAGTTATAGTTATCGGAAACTATAATACTTGTAAAGGCAGGCAGCCTTATCCACTAAACACCATGAAGAGATTAAAGAATAATATAGAATTACTATTTGTCTTCAGGTATGTACGACATTTGTGTGGAGGACTTCATGGTGCGTGACGTCAAGTACATCTGGAACAAGATGAGCTTCCAGCAGCTCAAGGATCTGCTCAAGGAGAATAAGGTAAGAACAAGTTTATAGGTACTAGCAATGTTCATGTGTGAACAAAAGTAGATTTTCTTTAACAAAATATTTTTGTGAATGTAAATAACGTAAAGTTAGCTACGAAGAATGTTCCAACATCAGAAAATGCGCTGAGGATCATATAACTCGCACATACTTAAAATGGCTTTTGCGTAGCGACTCACTAAAGTTTCGAGCCACGATAATCTTTGGCGACTATAACAATTGCGTTTCAAATTTGCGCGTTTTAGCAGGTTAAATAAACGCATGGTGTTTGTTGCTCATTTACAAACCCGTGTCGTGAATAGTAAGACGCCAGTAGTAGGTCTAGTGGTGCAATTATAAAACTGGTCTAAGACATCTGCAAACACAACTTTGCTGATGAAAAAACCCGCTTTAAAAAGCTAACATCTATATTTTTGCTCCTACAGACAATAAAAAGCTTCCCCCTAGTAGACAGTCCATCCTCCATGGTCCTCCTAGGCTCCATCCACCGCTGGGAGCTGGTGAAGGTGATCGAGAAGCAGGTGGGCCGCTCGCGCCGCCTGCAGGTGGCGGCGCTGTGGCATCGCCAGGCCGAGCGGAAGAGGCAGCATGATGAGGCCAAGAGGCGCAGGAGACCTTCGAGGTTTGAGGTCAGTAGATAGAGACCTCAGATTTTAGATAAGACTTCAAAAATCGAGGTCAGTGCATAGATCCTTTTTTTTAACGACGTCAAAAATCATCAAATGACCCCTCCCGCTGTGGGTTAGCAGCGGTGAGGGAGTGTCAGACTCTTACTGAATAAAAACCGTCGTGTTCCGTCGTAGGCCTTTTATGTACCAGGGCCGCGGTATCTCTTTCGAACATCCCGCAGCCCCGGCAGGAGTGCATAGACCCTTAGATTTTAAATAGTCTTCAAGGTTTGAGGTTACTGTAAAGACTGTTAGCTTGTAGCTAACAGTCCAGCTTCCAAGTTCCTCAGAAGTCCTTCGCTATTTGAGGTCAGTGCAGACAAAATCTAGGGATTTTAGACAGGTGGTATTTAAGGTTTGATTGCAGTGTAGACCCCCTAACTTGGAGATAGGAGGCCTTGTAGGTTTGAGATCAGTGCAGGCCCCCTAGATTTTAGATAGGTGGCGTTTGAGCTGGGTTCCTGACACAAGAGAAGGTAAACTAACTAAGGTTTGAAGTTAGTGTATAGATCCCATAAGTCCTAAACAGTAGGTCTTTACAATTTGAATTAATTTTATTTGGTTGGTAAAGTCACTACTACTTATGTTAGGGAATTGAGGTAGACCTCACAATCTTTAATCCATTGTCATTATAGACAATTAGAAGTGCGGTTTGAAACAATAATTTTCATGTTTAAGTACTTATATAACATATTAGGTATTTAAAAATAATATATACGGAAAGCGAAACCCCATCACACGGGACTGACGCCAGGAAGAAAAAAAATTGAAATACATGTATGACATCCTACATGTTTTTTCAATATCCTCATTTTTTACACAGTCTTTAATGTCCTAACAATCATTTTTTTTTGCACACACTATACAAACAATATATTATCAAAATTCCTACAATAAAAGTAAATATGTATTGCAGGTAACGCCAGCGCCGGACATGCTACAAGTCCCGGGCGCGGGCGGAATGACTCGTGGTACTTCGCTCACCACCAACGACCAGGGGGGACTCATACCTGGTAACTATTATATATTTACTGTTACTTACCTAATTACGCCAAAAAAATAAATCTTTACTGCTACTTTTGAAACTGACTACTTACGTAACGCAGATGAAGTAACATCCAAGGTTGATTGGACGTAAAAAGAAAGAAAATATGTTTATATACTTATAACGCATACACACATAAGTACAGCAATAAAAGATATAATAACGGCCTCTGTTCAGCATATTATGCGAGACAGTGTCGCATCGGTGATGTTCATGTACCAGTTGATTAAAGTGTTTTAGAATCATTAGATGCGAGTATCTGAAGATAGAACAAAGTGGCGAACCTTGGGGCAGGCCCTTGTCCAGTAGTAAACGTATTTCGGCTGAAACGACGATTTAATGATCTTATCCTGACTTATCGTAATTTAATTTCTCTTTTTCCCCCAGCTCCAGGCCAACTATTCCGTCCAAAATCAATTCTGAAGAAGACGAACTCGTTCACCCTGACCCGCGGCCTGTCCTCCGGAACTGCTCCCAACACTCCCACCACGCCGCAGCCTTCTGTCTACACCACGGTCACTGGTGCTGAGACCAGGTGAAAGAAATATTTAAGTAGGACAACAATGAAATCATCATCTGCCTTTTATATGAAGCATCACTTGGTCGGTTCATGGATAGGTGACCGAACGTTTTCTCATTCCGTATTTCGGTAGGCACGTCAAATTGGGTAGTCAGATGCCAGAAAATCTAACAATCAGTCATATAAAGTTATTTCGGGTAGCCCGGGTAACTGTCAGGTCAGTCGCTCCTTGTAAAACACTAGTACTCCTGCTGCATCTGGTTAGACTGAGCTGTCCCCCAACGTATTTGGACAAAAACTAGGCAGATGATGCGAAAGGATTTTGCAATGAAAAGTATTCTTTTTTTCTAATTTCAGTCTATTTTCGATAACCTAGTCCTAACTTTAGCCCTCAATTCTTGAAGACTATTTTTTAAACGTTTATCTCTCCCCTTCAGGATCCGAGCAGCCTTCGAAGCGATCTTCAAGCGTTCCTCGCTGCTGCAAGACGTGGAAGGTGGACTCCCTGACCAGCTCAGCCCCACTTCGTTACCCAGGAGTCCTTCCATCAACAAGAAAGTTCAACTGGTGAGTTTTATTATTATGTACTTTAAAGGAGGCAGTGGTATTTATAAATTTATAAAATAATTTGTAGATATTATTTTAATGTGGAGTTACCAGATTATTTTTGGTATATTCCAAAAATGGTGTCATAACCAATACACTAGTTAGATAACCCTAAAATTATGGAAACGTATTTTTTCTTTCTCTCATAAACAAATAACAACGAAGATACAACACGTTTGAATGTTTTGTTACGTCACTTCTAAGTACAGACACTTAAACGTGACGTCACATTTCCCCAGTCACTCCTAACACTTTATATCGTGTTTTTCGTTATGTCGTAGTAAATATTTAATGGTTTTTTTTTTTAATATAAAACATGTGTCCATTTTTTTCCTTTTCTGGCTAAAATGATGGACCAATTTAAATTACTACAACTGAAAGAATAATAATCACCATATTCCCCTTGCAGCCCCGCGAGCGAGTATGCGACATGTCCCCGGAGGACCAGAAGGCGTGGGAGCTGATGGAGATGGCCAAGGAGATCGACTTCGACAGGATGCTGCAGATCGCCAGGAAACGAGATATGGTGAGTGTAATTTACAATCACTTTTTGCTTATACATATAGTGAGTTTAGGGAAAACTCACCAGGTCACGAAAGCCGTCTAGGTCACGAAAGTCGTCTTTGGTCCTCGTGGCCCCTCTCTAAAAGGCAGAAGACGGCACAAAAGCTGAGGTTTTTAGTGGGTGCAAGCCCCACATAACCTCACCGTCTCCGCGCGGCGGTGGGTGTATGCGTCAGGCATTTTCCTCAGCTGAAACAAAAAAAAAAGGAAGAACTCACCGATTCAAATGTAGTTTCACGTGTAGATTGGGCTAGCTTGAGAAAGGACTTTGATTTTTTATCCAACTGCGGGGAAGTAGTTCCCTTGGGACACAGGCAGAACCGCTGACGGGAGCTAGTATTAAGGGCCTCAAGATTACCTTAGCAATTTCATGACCTTTTACCAACTGGTCACGAAAATTAACGTGGAAATATATTCCGCTACGACAAAGTAGTTGAGATGAAGTCCAGATGCTGTTCTATTATTAAAAATTTAACTTATGGTTATATTATATAGTATGTTAAACATTTTTTTTTCTCTCACAGCACCCCGATGACCCAGAATATGAGGATGAGAACCTGTACATCTGTCACATTGACCCCGCGCCCTTCCAGCTTGTCGAGAGAACTTCGCTACTCAAGGTATGTAGCTTTTTACTGTCTGGAAAGTCAGAAGTCAGAAACTCTAACCAGAAGGATTTGTTCTATTCAGCCATAGAACTAGGAAGTGGTGAAAGGGGGGCGTTTTGGGGGTGCTGTCCTTTTGTATTATTTGACGTGAAAAAGTGCTAAAAACCAGCCTATTTTCAATAAACGTTTTTGACTTTGACTTTGACTTTATTACCTGGATAACTGGGTTGAGGAGGTCAGATGGACAGTAGCTCCATGTAAAACATTGGTACTCAGCTGCGTCTTGTTAGACTGGAAGCGGACTCTAACATAGTTTGTGAAACTGTGGGCAGATAAGTTCACTATTCAAGTCCCTCACCGATCAAAAGTAGCCTATATCTTATAAGCCGCACTACTGCTAAGTTTTATCAAAATCTTTTCAACCTTTTTGCGTGAAGATTTAACTAACTCACACACCCAAACTTTTACAAGAAATTTTTATTGTAAGATATATTTTAAGATTTTGCCTAATAATATAAGTGTGATAATTTAATATGTATTGTGCAGGTACACTCGCTGTTCTCGACCCTGGGGGTGAGCAGAGCGTATGTGACGGCTATCGGACGACTTATAGGCGTCGTGTCACTCAAAGAGGTAAGTTTATATATATACCATAATAATGCAGAGAATATATTTATTTTGCTTAACCTTTCTATATTTTCAACCGACTGCCAAGAAGGGTTAAGTCTACGGTCTGTACGTGAATATAAAATAAATATAAGATTTTTTTTTTTAAATGGACATGAGAATGTACACCATGTGATTAAAAATATTTATATAAAGAGAGATTTTTCATTTGGCTTATTTTTTTTCTTAATTAAACTATGAAAGAGAGAATTTATATAAAAGAATACAAAAATTACCCAATTTCTAATAAACAACCAATTTCCCCACAGCTCCGCAAAGCAATAGAAGACGTGAACTCAGGAGCCCTAACACTAGCCACCCGCCCAGAACCCCCCCGGGCCCCGCCCGCTATACGCGTACCCGACACCCAGGCCGCCCCGCCCAGCGACTCTGATACTGCCAAGCTGACCATCACTGCTGACGACCAGTGACGATAGAACGATGAAAATATAGGAGAAAAAACATCAAGGAAAATGAGAAAAGTTGGAGAAAAAATTGGAGTATTTTGGTACCTGAAAATGTCAGGTAAGGTCAATAGGTAGAATTATGTGAAATTGCTAGAAATGCAGCATATTTTGTAGCCTGAAAATATTTTGAAGGTGTCATCAGCGAGAATAAAACTGGTTAATAGAAAATAATTTTGAAGAATTACATCCAAGATACAGTATATTTTGTTTCTAGTAAAAAGCAGTTATAAAAGCATAAAAGGTTAAAACCTATTATATGTGTCGACTGCAAAGATATGCAGAGATCTTTAAAAGTATTTTCTTCTGCTGAAAAAGTCACGTCTATGATGTGAAACGAAACGTATCAGTTTTAAAAATATCTATTATCGAAAGGACTCCCTAAATAGTTCAAAGTCCTTAAACGTTATTTAAAACATCCTAGCTAAATAATTAAATAAGACGGACAAAAAACTTTTGAACTAAAGTTTTTAATACTTTGTTGTAGTTAGAAAAGACAGATAATACTAACAAAATGCCATAAATAAGGCTAGATAGAAGATTATTTAAGAACCCAAGATTGGAAATTCCTAAGAACTTCAAATGGGAAAATTCCCATTATAAAGTTCTTCAAGAACTTTTAGGTAGTGTAGTGTTTAGTAGTAAATGTTTTACTGCGGATTGCAATATTCGATCCGTGTTTATAGATAACATAATTTATATGAAGCTAATTCCAAAATTTTATCTCCAATCGAAAAAAAATAAATGGATCGGTTATTGTAACCCGTAGTTAGAGATTGAGATTTAAAGCCATGAATGAAAAATAAAGAAAAAAAGCTGTTCGTGTATAGTTCCTTGATATAGTGATTTTTAAATTTAAAAAAAATATTCGGTGGCTTATAAACATCTGTGATGGACTGAAAGTCGAAATTAATATATTAGAAATTGCTCGTCCAAAGATTAGAAAAAATCGAATGGGAATTTTCCCAAAACTGAGTTCTTACTCGAAAAAGTCCTAAAAAAAAGAATAAATAGAGAATTATTCTCACTATGCATAATCTAAGACTTGTCAAGCGAAGACATATCGATGTGATTATTTTACATTATTACGTAAAAAGCTAAATAATCAAAAAAAATCGTCACAATTACGTAAACTTTTTTGTCGTTTTAAGTAGGTGTATTTTTGATAGATATTTTTGATGTATGTATATGGTGCTTCCGAAAAGAGATTAGTAGTGTACTGTTATGAAAGAAATTAGATATAAACAAATATCCTCGCGTACCGTAAAAATGCGTACAACCGAGCAATTTTCAAAGCGAGCAATATTTATTATAGTATATAATTCATAAATGGTATTTTATTAACGACTGCCAATTAACGTAATTTTTCGTAAAGTCGCGTTGATCGGTAAAATTGCTCGCGTGTACGCATTGTACGCATTGCTCGGCGGTACGCGTTTCAATAAAGCAATAATACTCTAAGTACATTGCTTCAAGTTTAGTGCCTTAGATTTTCGATATTTTTTTTTATGTACAGGCTGTTGTTTCTTGTTTTCACATTTTGAAAAAATAAATCGTTGACAGATATTTTATACAATTTATTGAAATATTATTTCCTCGTTTTTTTTTACCGAACATACAAAGTGTGGATTTGTGTTATAGTTTTTTGGCGAAAATCATGTGAAAATTATTAAAATAGAACAATATACTTGTATTTCGATTAAATTATTAACTGTATTATAATATAATCTGCCTAGCCTGTACATTAAACCAAATTTAGTGAACCCCAAGGCTTGTGATTGTTCATTCATTCCAAAAGTGTTGTTTCTTAGTATTAAGAGATAATTATAGATATATCTTTATTCCCTAGGAGTCTAATACATTTGTGTCCAGCCTAACAGATTAAAAAAAACTGGGTTTTTATTTGATAATACATAAAAGATACAAATATGTTAAAAGTCACTACTAACCGGCCCGACTAAAACTTTTCTGTCTGATAATTCCAAAAAATATGCCCTTACAAAAAACAGTATTTTTGATATAGGAAATGTAAGAAAAATGAGGCTATAAAAGAATGTGAATCATCAAATAAAAACTCAGTAACAATGTGCCATTTGAAAAATGAAAATAGCAAAAAGTGCCATAGTATGATTGGCCGAATGCTATTAATATTCTTTGGTATTCACTATCATTGTATCAAATACGAGCTTTTATCAGTAAGAAGTTATTTTGAAAAAAAAAACAGAGTAATAATACCGATAACCGAATAATTTTCATTTGTTCGAATCGCCGATCTGACAAAAGTACACGGCTGCTTATGGTTTGGTTATCGTTGTAGTTAAATGGTGCAACTCACTCTTAACAAAGTCACGTTAAATTGAGAGGATTAAATATCGATTAAAATAAATTGGGAGAAAAACTATTCGATTCGACAACTCCAATATGAATCGATATCATTCGAATGATTTTTCTATCTGTTTGGTATCAATTTGTACCTACTGTGATAGTGAATAACCTTCCCTCACTCAATACCAATGTCTCGTATATTTGTAATGAAATAAATAATAATAAATGGTTGTAAACAAACATATCTAGTTCGTCCGTCCTAAGGATTTAATAAAAAAAAAACTAAAATGATATAAAAAAAGTATTTTGTGAAGAGACATTATTGTAGAACTCTGCAACTGCTACTGATTGTTAAGGAACCATTTTTTAAGTAATTATAATTTTTGTAATCACGTTTTGATAATGTTGCCTGTTACTCCATTTTGGACCCATCATTTCATATTCAGCTCATTTTGCCAATTTTGTAACACATTAATTGATGATAAATGAAAGTATGATGAACCTATATAATGTATTAATACATGGAATCATGAATGATCTACCTACATAAGAAGGCGAAATGTTGTACCTCTGTTAACACCACGTCTAAATAATGTAAAAACATGAGGATTATATTAATAACAAGACTAGCTAATCAATCTTTAAAAATATCACCCTTCTTTGTTTGGCTCAGTTGAATAAAATCCATTATTAAAATAAGCAACTAATATAAAAATAATTTCAAAGCAATCGTTATCAGTTGCAAGTTAGTTGTAGACTCCATAACATTTGGACATGCTTGTATCCTCAAATTCTGTGATTTTTATAATTATTATTATTTAATATAATATACAAGAAATCGAGAGTGTTGTCTGGTCACCCTCTTTATTTAATTTATGTTTATTTTCTGATCTGGTCAAGTATTTTGGAAAAATTTTAAAAAATAGGATTCTTATATAAAACTTTTGTATCATGTTTATCTTTCACATAAAAGACTGTTTTCTTTCTTTTCAATTTTCAATTCTATTAAAAGTTTCTCACAGTTTTCAAATTGAAGGATTTTTTACTATGAAATAAAATGTTTTACCAAAATCCTTAACCAGATCAGAATAAAGTTATAAAAGTATTTTACAATGTGAAGTGTAGCTTGCATATGTTTAGAGTTAAGCAATAATTTATAGACCCCGCCCAACGGGCTTTAGTGTAAACATGCATTTCTTTTGTGATCTGTTGCTATGGTAACTATTAAACTAGTCTAGTCGCGCACTCGGTGCGGAAGCAATTAGACGTGTATCTACTATCTATCGCTCATTTACGTGCGCGTACGCTTCCAACTTTTTACTCGTAAACAACTTGCACGTCCCATCGATCTATAAACATGGTGAAATGTGCTAAGTGCGGAAAAATGGTGACGAAAAAAAATCCTGGTATACAGTGTTCAAAGTGCAGTAAATGGTTTCATGCATCATGTGCGTCAATAACTGCAGATCAATTAAACGTACTGTATTCAACGGACGCTGTCGATTGGAAATGTCGACCGTGTATGGGTAACGGCAAACCCAAACGTCTATCCTGCATCCTGCCCGACGTTGATGACGAAGACATCACAGATACGGAGAACCTCATGGATAATAACATAACCCAACGCATCCTTAGCGATATACGGCGAGAGGTACGGGACATAATTAAAGAAGAACTGCAAAGTACCCTACAGTTCTACTCGGACAAAATCGATGAGTACGAATTAAAGATAAATGGATTTGAAAATAAAATAAAATTATTCGATAACCAGAACATGGAGCTAAAACATAAATATAAAAACCTCGAACTTAAATACGAGGTAGTGGAACAAAACTTAACGCATTTGAACAAAGCCAACTAGCCAACAATATTGATATTTGTGGTGTTGAGGAAACAGAGGATGTGGATGGCATGGTGAAGAACTTATGTATTAAACTGAATTTAAAAGCGGAGGATGTCGTCTGCACTTATCGCAAGAAAAGTACCCGACCTGAAGCCAAACAAGGGAAACTCCCCCCACCAATTGTCGTGACCCTTAAGGAAGGCCGTCGGGATTCATGGCTGCAAGTCGCTAAGACTCACACCATCTCTGGAAAGGATTTAGGTAGCGGTGAGGATACTAAAATATATCTAAGAGAAAGTCTATCACCCACCACGGCCTACCTACTTTGGGCAACTAAGAATGCTCTAAAAACAACAAACATATGTAAATTCGTTTGGTGTAAAAATGGTCACATTTTAGTCAAAAGGCACGAAAAGGGGAAAACATATAACATTCGATCGGAGAAGGACATACATAAACTTGTCTCCGATTTTAAAAATAATCAAGAAACTTGAAGATGTTCCTCATCACATTATCTACCCCCTGCCAATTAAATAACACCTTAAATGGATGACACTCTAGATAATACATTACTTGAAAATACATACAAACATTGGAATGAATTCACAGAAGATATACCATATACATATAACTCAATAACAATGCTTCACGTAAATATCAGATCGATGTTGAAGAATTTCTCTCAACTCGAATACGTCGTTACGAACTGCCCTCAGACTATTCACCTGGTCATTATCACCGAGGCAAACATCTCTGATTGGACGAAATCATTGTTTGAGCTCGACAACTACGACATGGAGACTCAGCTGCGTGATAATAGGAAGGGAGGCGGTGTCATCGTGTATGTGCACAAGAGCATTTGCTTCACCAGACTACCTTCGCGTACACTAAACTTCGAGTCTATAAACGGCGAGCTAAAAACGGACTATGGTGCAACTGTTGGTTTGTGTGTTGTGTATAGACCTCCTGATACAAATAAGAGACTGTTCATCGAAGAGTTAGGTAGGCTAATAAACAAATATTCGCAAAAAAATAATTTCATCCTGGTAGGTGACATGAACATCGATTTGAAACAAAATCTTCGATAACAAATCATTATTTAAACACACTCTGTGAATTGGGTCTAGAATGTGGAATAAACCAGTTTACCCGAATAGATAAGCGAGGTGAGTGCATAACAAAATCATGTATTGATCATATTTTTATACGTAGTGTCGACTGTCGCACTGCACAAACAGCTGTTATAAAAAATGCCTTAGCCGACCACTTCATAACCGGTTGCGCGCTAGTCGACAATACGTATGTAAACAAAGCCACTCAATACAAAACCATTAGTAAATTAGATAATTGTAAGCTACAAAATGAATTGATTAATATTAATTGGAGTGTGGCCTTGGATTACGACAACCCTAAAGATATTTTATGTTTTATCTTGGATAAATTTTCTGATGTGTACGAGAAATGCAAGTATAATATAAAAATTAAAACTAGTAAAAGACAAACTTGTATAT
Source organism: Helicoverpa armigera (assembly GCF_030705265.1). NCBI lineage: Eukaryota > Metazoa > Arthropoda > Insecta > Lepidoptera > Noctuidae > Helicoverpa > Helicoverpa armigera. Next base: position 1,010,599 of record NC_087145.1, on the reverse strand, counting down.
GGAAAAGTACCAGAATAGAAAAAATGTGTGAAAAAGAGATCAATTATTAGATATCTGGCTTAAAGATAAAAGTAATCTGGCAAACAGACTATTATATAATAAGTACAGAAATAAAACAAATAAACATATTAATAATGTAAGAAATAATTACTTTATGAAAGAGGTAAAATCAAATTTTCATAATTCTAAAAAAATTTGGGCAACTATTAATACCCTTTGTGGAAAAATAAATAAATCTATAGATGAAATAATTATAAAACACTTTAAATTATTGCCAAATGTTGTATCCAATAAATTCGCCTCTGAATTCAGAAATAATGTCAAAATACATGCAAATTTCAGTGTAACACACCTATTTTAGACGATAATTGCTATATTAATAAATGTCACTTATCAATGAGACTACAGAAGGCCAAAGAGGAGGTTGTATCTTTTATTATAAAACACCTCAATGAGAGGAAATGTCCAGGTTTCGATGGCATCCGCGTCAAAGATTTAAAATATATTCATGAAAAAATTACCCCCGTTATAACGCACCTAATTAACAGATGCATTGCCACGTCCTCGTACCCTGATCAATTAAAGATTGGTATAGTAAGACCTATCCATAAGAATGGTTCGTACAAAGATGTAAACAACTACAGGCCTATTACTATTTTATCATGTATCGATAAGATAATTGAGAGGTATCTCGGACTAGAAATTAACAATTACTTGACAAAAAATAATGTTATTAATGATAAACAATACGGATTTCAAAAAAATAAAAATACCTCACAATTATTATCTAATTTTAGTAATGGGGTCAACAAGTGCCTGAACAATCGCGAACATGTACTTGTTGTCCTCATTGACTTTAGTAAAGCTTTCGATTGTTTGGAATATAATACACTATTTAATAAATTAGAGCAAAATGGTATACGGGGTCCATTATTAGATTGGTTCAAAAACTACCACAAGAACCGCTACACGTCGGTGTGTGTCGCGGGTTCGTTAAGTAGCATGGTCTCAACTGATAAAGGCACAGCACAAGGTTCAATTATCGGGCCAACTGAATACTTACTGTACGTGAACGACATGTGTAACATTTTCACAGAAGGCTCCGTGTACCAATTTGCTGACGACACATGTTTGGTTGCTGCACATAAAGACATACGTGAGGCGCAGAGAGTGATGCAGTGTAACTTCGACCTCTTATGCAAGTGGGCCCATGACGTTGGTCTTGTAATTAATACAAAAAAAACTAAGTTAATTTACATACACTCACCTTACCTGACAGCGTCTTGTGTGCCTTCTGTCGTTGCTCATGAGCACCTGTGTCTTCACCGACCGGTCAAAGCGTGTAGTTGCTCCTCATTGGAGCTAGTGACTCAGCATATGTACCTTGGTCTGATAATAGATAGTAACTTCCACTGGAGGCCGCACATCGATCATGTATGCAATAAGCTCAGGTCTATAATAGCAAAACTATCGATACTTAAGTATAAACTACCATATAAAATACTTAGAACATTGTACTTGGCATTGGCTGATTCCGTAATTGATTACGGCCTAAGTAGCTACGGACGAACATACAAGACTTATATTGAAGACATTTACAAGTTACAGTTACGCATTTTAAAACGATAGTACCCAAAAAAATAAAACAGCAATTCCAAGATGATGACTCGGGTTTATTTAAGCACTGTCAAATTGTTAATGTATTTGATAAGGTACGTTTACGCGTTATAAGTGAAAATTGTCACAATATTCTCAATATCCGTAAATACGAAAGGCTAAAGTCGTTGCGTTGTTTAACATATTTACCTACATTTATCATACCTAAATCTAATAATATCTATGGAGCAAGGACGTGGGAATGTATGCTACCATCATATTTAAATGACCTGCCCATTGAACTCTGCAGTAAAATAAATCCTAAAAACTGTCAAAAGATACTAAAGAAGTACTTTCTAGACTGCAGTGAGATCTAGAAAGTAACTCCTTATGTATATATAATGTATACCTATGTATAAATGTGTCACCGAGTTGCCGTGGCTGACATACCACTGTTAAACCCGCGATGGTTTGTGTCGGTATATTTACTGTTATGTAACCAAATTGTAAATCTGATATTTTGAATAATAAAAAAACGTGTTTCGTGTCGTTAACTAAATATTTTGTTTAATTTTTTTAACAAAGCCATAAAAAAATTGATCCTGAAACTTGTATGTGGAGTTGGATAATGTTAGGTAACTATGGAATATAAAAAGCTGTGGTGAAGCGTCAATGTCTTTTTTTTTCAATGCAAATATTTATTCAATAACTAGCTTTTGCCCGCGACTTCGTTCGCATGATATAGTGACTTCCGGCATATTTTTGGTTTGACCAATAGATGGCGCTATATGTCCGTAATAAATTTTATTTTTTTATTTTTGTATATTTTTTTTTTGAAATAAAAACTATCCTATGTCCTTTCTCAAGTTCCAAACTATGTCTGTACCAAATTTCACACAAATCGGTTCAGTAGTTTAGGCGTGAAGAAAAGACAGACAGACAGACAGACAGAGTTACTTTCACATTTATAATATTAGTTAGGATAAATTACATACATAAGTTATTTTTCCCGCAACTTAAAACTTTATTTCGATCATTTTCATATTTATAATAACCCAATTGAGTCTCTGGTGATGATATCCGAACGACAATACTAGCTACCGGAGCGCCCATTGGTTCGTATCGAGTGTTCTAGAAGATACTCGCAACAAGCTAGCAGTGTTGCGTCTGGCCACCGCCAAGGACGGACGTAGTACTTCTCCCGCCGTCATTCGCATTGTGTCGAATACACACCGCTCCGCGTCATTATTTCCCTATATGTGATTTCCTGAAGATTCTCGTGTAATAATTGAACCTGCTGCTAGAAGACATTGCGGACTTATAGTGCAGTGCTGATTTCACGAGTTTTAACCAGTCCACCGGTGGATGAACCTAGATTTAGCTCGCCGGCCGGCAGCCCTTACCGCGACCACGCGCCCTGGAACGAGGCATCTTCCCATGTCGCTGGTTCTAAGTGAGGTCCCTGGATTCACAAGGTACGTGGGCTTTATTGCTGCAAATAGTTGTAGTGGGTATTGGTGTCTAACGGAATATCATCGGCAGGGAATTAATTGAATTACGATTTGAGTTTCACCGCCATATTGTTTTTCCCGCATTCGATTTTCAAGATTTGAAATCACCGCTCCCGCATCCCGCACATCTCTTTTCTTTCTTCATTCCACCTTTTAAATTTGTCCCAATTAAATCCATTAATTTTTTATTATTTTTCCCCGATGAGGCTATTTACACGCCTCATCAAGCTGTAATTATTAATTTGTCACAAATTGGTAGCGCCATCTATGTTTTCTATAACAGACTACTAAGTCCACTCATCAATAATTAGTTCCGCTTTTGACCACGTTCAAAACGAGCGATACCACCGACTATTTTATGCATGTGCTCCTTTTTGTAGGGTAGGCACAAGGTTTTGCGAATAATTTCTACATTTCTACAGTTTTTTTTTCTTTGTAAAATGTATTTATTCCACAAAAAATACAGGATACGATAGACCATATTTTGTAATGATATTCCTAACATTCGTGGCAATTTTGGCAATGCAAGGCATAGGTAAGACGAGGTAAGGATTGAAAATGATACAAAACATGTATAAAAAACTTATTTAATTTCTTCATATTATTATCTCAATACCTACCATTATTTTTTAGTCTTAAACTATAATACTTAGACACCGCTGTGACAAAATCTATGAAAAACTGGGACACGACAATATTTAAGTACATTCATCAAAAATCTCTTTACAATATGAGAGTGCGTAGTGTCTTTAAATTAAAAAATCTTATTAACCGACATTGAATTTTATAATTAAATCATGGTTATTGATTTAAACTAAAAATGCTTATGTAAACTTATCTTTTTGGAGTACGATTTTCGAAATCAAAAGAATGCCCAAATTTTTGACATTTAAGTTAATTCACACAAGCATTTTCGGCCTAACAATTGTCTAACTTAAACTATAGGAACATATCTTTATAGAAATATATCCGAAACTTAGTCTAGAGCCTAACTATATTACAAGAAAGTTTGATAATTTATCATACTAAACATTTACATTAGAAATAACGTAAATATCTCTCTTCATAATACGAACTTTAATATACTTTTTCAAAAAAACTTAAAATTCAAAATTGACATGAAAAAATTCTGGTTAATATTTTTAACCAAGAAATGCAATAAAAAATCAAGTATATTAAAATTCAAATACACATAACAACATGACGATGTCATGTAAATTATTTAAAAATTATAAATAAAATAAATGCACTGGTTATCGTTAAATTAATCTTACAATCACAAAATTAATTACTAGAGTTGTCATTGAAGGAGAAAGTCATATGAGATGGATTATTTATGAAACAGCTAAGAATGCAAAAAAAATAAAGATATTGTTAGACTTCTCTATCTATTTTCAATCTGTGTAAAAAAGAGGAGATTATCATTAAAAATTGTTTTAAAAGTTAATCGACTTTTAAAAGTGATGTTATGAAATTTTAATACTTTTTTTCTCATTAATCACTACCTCCTTCAATGACCAAAAAAACAAACGATATCACATTTTGCTTATAAAGTACACATTACAAAAAAATGCTCATCTTATTCTATTCACTCACACATACATACAAATAATTACTGTCATTTAAAAAGTTTTAACACTCAAAAGTTCATGAACTCCTTTTAACACAACCAGGCTATACGGAGCAATGATTAAATTTTTAATAAAAAATTTGCAAACGACAGCACATCAACCTACCTTAATCTGTCAAATTTCTTCAATAGATTATCAACCTTATCACAATAGCAGAAAGTTAATTTTCAATTGGTAAAATTTGACAGATTCACCTGCTCACGTCTGTACATTAGCTTGCAAAATAACTCTGCAAGTTTAGGCTTTCCTTGCAATCTGACAATATTTTGAGTCATATTTTGACGAAGAAACAATTTGTTTTTTATTATAATCTTGCTGTCAACTCCTTAAAAGGTACCTTATAACCATTTATCAAGCTTTTCTGTCTTAAAATACTTGTTCCTAAACCAATTCCCTCGCATACCCTGGCGTGCTTTAGTACTATTTCTCACATACACCCACAGGACTCCACCACCATGTTGGGTAGAGTTTTTTGCGTGACCGTATTCGTGGAGTCCATATAAAGGAGTTGTAGAGAGCTGAACGTGGTCGGCGCGCAGCATGGCTTGAATTCCGCCTTGCGCTCCGATAGGGAGTAGAAGTATTTCTGTGAACAAAATAAATAAGATTATTAGTTAAAGTTAAGTAGATTTTCATCAGGAAAGAGTCCAAATTATCTGGCCAAAAGTGTCCTAAGTACAATTTTTTGGAAGAGACATTGCGAAATCGCTCTTTACATTAAAAATACTGTTCGAAATCATTAGAAACCAGTCTTGTGTGGGTTTATGGGGTAACCCGGGTAACTGGGTTGAGGGGGTCAGATAGGCAGTCGCTCCATGTAAAACACTGGTACCTACTCAGCCACATCAGATTAGACTGGAAGCCGACACCAACATAGATGGGAAAAGGCTAGGCAGCATCTGGATCATTCGAAAAAGTTACCGAGGCTCTGGTAAATAAAGGGTTTAAGAAGGAACATGGTGTCTTTTAGTAAAAGTCTGACACTCCTTCCCACTGAAGGGGTAAAAAGTAACAAAAACACAACTCACCCTAATAACATTATGATGATAAATATCAGTGTTCGCCAAAGCGGATATAGGCGAGCAGGATCCCTTACAGAAGTACGCATGGTAGCCAGCCGGCCTGATAATCCAGTCATCCCAGCCCAGCTCCTTGAAGTCCACATACAGGACTTCTCGACAGCACTCGCTGGTGTTCGCCCCACACTCTAGGGCTCGGCCCCGGCGTCGCTTGCCTGCGTATTTCGTGTAAAGCACTAGGAAAGGCCTATGTTTCTCGTGGAAGGAGAGAGGTGCGCGGCGTAGCTGTAAAGAGATTTGTTTGTTAGTTTTGTTGGTACAAAAGTTTGAGTTTTGTTTTAGATTAATAGTTTACTAAAGACAGTCTATTAAACTTTAATTTCCCCAGTAAATATTGTTGTCAACTCAACAATTTTAGAACTGAATCAATCAATCATGCCAATGAGGCTGTTAAAAATTCATCGTAACTTCCTCTCGAGAGCGTTAAATATACTAACTGCGTTACATAAATCAATGCTACCTACAAGTCAGCATATATTTTGTTGCGCTTTCACATTATAAACAGCTAAACCAGATGCAATTTGGTAAGGTAATAAGCGGAACCCAAAGGCAGCACCATCAGGACAGTCGTAAATCCTTTACATCCAATTTCAAAAAGATATAGGTAATTCTATATTCTTATTTAGTCTCGTTGTAATGCTACTGATTTTATTTAATTACCTGACAAGTCCTACACGCCACATGAAGCGTATGCAGCCTCTCCCTCCCCTCTAACCAGACCCTGACCGCCCAAGCCAGTTCCACCCTGACCCAGCCCTCTCCTATGTCAGTCTCCTTGATGGCAATAGGCTTGGTCTTCTTGAACTGCTGCTGGCTGTCCCAGTGGGCTGCCTCGGAGATCACGAACGTTTGGTTGTATTCGTCGAGAGGGTCGCGTTCCTGGAAGTGGAGGTTGGATCTTAGATTTTGGTGGTGAGAATAAGAAGTAGTGGTGGTGGGCGGTTTATTTTTTGGACTTGAAAAGATTCATCAGGGTGTAACTTGATTGATATTATTTTGAGATGTGTGTGGGATAATTATTTACTACTAGTTACTTTATTAGTGTGCATAGGGGTCAGAATATTGTATCGCCACATTATAATCAAGTTACAGAATCTGAGTTCTAGATAATAAAGGTTTGAGGACTGACAACAATTTGAATAACTTAGCATGGTTAAAGTTTCTTGGAAAAATAGATGCAACGAATCGTAATATTTCCATTTGTAACCACTCCATAAGAAGAAACAGATTTCTTTGTCATTTTTAGTTCGTTGGCAGTCTTATGTTCGTAATTATTATTATCTAAGAAGGTTTAGAAATAAAAATCCTTATTGAAACATACCTTATAGAACCACAACTCCACGACATTGACTTCTTCAGGCTGCACATCAGGAGGCAACTCGAACTGCAAGCACTTGAACGGATATCTGCCTGACGTTAAACATTCACCTGAAAAGACGAGAGAAAATACATTTAATATTAAATTGTATAGGATGAAACTGTATCGTTTTGAGTGGGTAATTTTCAGTTAAGGAGGACAATTAGCCAGTGGTTCCATGTAAAATACTGTAGGTATTCTGGTATGACTAGACGCTTGCCCTAACGTTGTTGGGAAAAGGCCAGGCAGATGATGATTTAATGTAGTAGTGTGTACCTAAAGTTGCCTCTGAAGACCCCAACTCTGTATGAGCAATGTCTTATTCGTCGTTCTCTCTAACTAGAAACTAGCAGTCTAGCTGGTGTATAAGTTGGAAGGCTCTTTTTACTTAAATGTGTAAATATAAGGTCAAATCAAAATAACAAGTTGGCACTGCAGGTCTGATAGGCAGTCCACTTCATGTAAAATATATTGGTCATCAGCTGCATCCGGTTAGACTGGACGCCGACGCTAACATAGTCGGGAAAAGGCTAGGCAGATGATAGCTCTTTTAAAAAGAGTAATGTACTAAGACCACTACTAATTGTACAAATTAAATACACGTGCATATTACAGCATAATTACTTCAACGTCGCTAAATGTTCAATTAAAAATATTAAAAGCAATTAGTTTTCCATTGTGCAATGAATATTAGATAATCAGTTAATTAACTGATTACATTGATGTATTTTCCCGTAACTTTTCGTAATAACTATTACTAAATCAAGTATTAAGTAAATAATTTATGCTGAATTTATGTATCGTTTAGACAGAATAGAGGAATTTTAATTTTGCAACTAAAGATGAAGAGAGAATAGAAAATGATTCTGCGTGTGCACATTTTCAGTTATTTTAAATTGTCGGTTAAAATATCCATCGTTAACTTAAAATAGGTATCAGGTACTTGTTTTTGTACAGGTACTTAAAATAGGTTCAGGGATTGTAGTTTTCTGTATAAATTCCTTGACCTAGCTACCTAAAGGTGAAATTCCAAGCCACGAATCTGTCGCGTGAGGTCGACAACTGAAAACTAGGCGTCACAATACACAACGCGATACATTTCTATATACCATAAGTATGATATAAAACCTATAGTACCTAATTAAAATCACCTGTAAGAAGCACACAACATACCAACAAAGATGATACAACACACGATAACACATAAACTACACACGGTTCAAATGACCTATGTTAATTGGACCAAGGAATGGCCCTGAGGTCACTCCGACCGATAACGTACACATGTGTAGGTATTTAATCGTTTTCCAAGACACTTTTATTAATCATGTGCAAAATAATGTTTATTCGTATCGAATATAATTGTTAATAGCGATAAAATTGGCGCTATTTTGGCGTCTCATTGATTTTTGTTTATATTGATAAGTTCTACGTGACTAACAGCTGATTGGGTATTAAAATTAATTAATACGTGCTTCGAACTTGGAACAATATAACAACCTTCAAAGCTATAGTACCTACTTTTGAAATCGTTGGACACGATAACAGAAAATGTCCTATCTCATTGCATTGCTAAACAAATAATTAAAAAATGTAAATAAAAAAATCCAAAGGTACGCGCAATTAAATATAATCATTATCATCATCTCAGCCATAGGACGTCCACTGCTGAACATAGGCCTCCCCCTTAGATCTCCACAGATACCTGTTGGAGGCGACCTGCATCCAGCATCTTCCGTCATTAAATATAATGGTTAATAGAAAAATCACAAATTGCTGGTAACATAACATCTTACCAATCTATTTATTTAACACAGTACCTTGAAAAACATTCCTCCAACAAATTACGATTGACACTATCTCCCAGTTCCGTATCATAATGAAGTAAAACATAATGAAAACAATTATGATTCAGATGTTCATTACTTTCTCAACTAAGGCAAAGTCCACTCGGTTCCTCAAGTAACTGCATCTGTGATCTTCCCGCATCCGTTATGAAGAGATAAGGAAGCTCGTATGAAATGTCTTACAATTAATATAATCTATACTGAGAACCATAGTGTAAGGTCAATAGTTGTTACCTTGTTAATATCTTTGTCTTTGTTGTTACGAGTTTAATCTGGATTGAGAAAATACTTTTTAGAAGAACGCTTAAAAGTATGGTCACTATATTAGGTACAAAATTAATCCTTACCTACTAATACCTATTTTATATGCGACAATAATTAACTACCGAACCAATTTAACTAAAATTAGGTAGGTACACATGTAGCCTACGTCCTGAAAAATTACATAGGCTACTTTTTATCCTGGTGTGGGAAATGGTGCCCTTTACCACGGGGAACAACTTACAATATGAATATCTAACTTATTAACGTCGAAGCTTTTAAATTGATGATAGAAACCTTTTTTTTCTGGATGCCTAGGAACTATCGATCGGAAAATATGGAAATAAGATGGACTTTTGCCCAGCAGTGGTACAGAATAGACTAAAAACGGTATTGAATTCGTAGTAAATTAGATGATGAACGATACCTGAAAACTGACTCATAAAATGACAAGTAAGCAGACCACATTACTTTATTTACTTAGTACATTAGTAACTCGATAATTTGTACGACCATCTACTACAGTTGTCTGTGAAAACGTCATACTACGTCATATTTCCATATCATATTTCGGCTTTTCATGCTCTGAAAACTTATTAAGATGAGGTTGAGGTTTTGTGCAACCATATAAGGAGTGAATGACGTTACCTATGTAAGTATCGTGACTTTACATAAATCAGTCGTAAAGTAAACTCATGGTGCGTGATAAACTGATGACTAAGTACTGAATAAATTGGAGATTTATCTCATGTAACTGTAAAAATTTATAGTATTGGTAGGGTTTTACGTTCACGTTAAAGTTTATGCCTTGTGAGGATGTATTTGAGGGTGTCGGTTTGTTACTCTTTTTAACAAAAAAAACTACTCGTTTGATTTTCATGAAACTTGACAGAAATTTACATAGTAAGGCACATATCTGAATTTAAGGAAGTACTTAGTTCCCAGAGTCACGGGTGAAACGCTGAATTTAGCTAGGATCAATATAAAATCTAGTACAGAATAATTCATAATTTTGATATATAAATATGCATCTGTCTCGCTTGTTGAGAATTAAACACTTTTTTATATTTGTTTACAAGTTACAGAAACCTCGTTAACCAACTGATCTTTAAACTTCCTTATTTATTTAACTAAATTTTCGTTGAAAAGATAAACTTAACAGCTAAGTAGTAAATATTGTTCTACACTTACTTATAAGTTGAATACTTATATGTAACTTAGATAAAGCTATTTACTTTGCTCTTGTTTATCATTAAGTTATTTTTTCTTTGCCAAGTAAACAGTATTGGTCAGTTATATTAATAGCCCTTGATATGAGCTAAGTGTTTATTTACTCGATTATAATAATTGTAATTATCATCACAGTTAAAGACATTTTTATTGATTGGCCAAGTCTTCATAAGTTTATGAGTGCAAACATTAGTTGATTAAAATACGACAGAGATAGAATATTGTATATGTATTGTATAGTTTCGGAAACCGACTGAAATTATTAATTTATCGCTATTTTATATGTAGCGCCCATAACAGTCAAAACTACTACATAAAAACATAAAGATAAAAAATTAATAAAACACTATGTTTTGACAATTACAAAGCAATCAAAGTTGTTATTACAAATATTTACGCTTATTTAATATTTAGTTCATTGAACTCAAAATGTAAAAATACTTTGATAAATATGACATTAATTTTATTTGTGCAAACAATGCAAAATATCTCATACCACCGTTTTCCCGCGGTTTTACTCGCGCCCCGTGGGAACTGCTGCCCGTACCGGGATAAAATATAGCCTATGTTACTCGGGAAGAGTGTAGCTTTCTAACTGTGAAAGAATTTTTCAAAGCGGTTCTGTAGTGTACAAATTCCTTCTCTTTATTTTATTAGTATAGATTTGACAACATACCAATAGAAATATAGTTCTGAATAAATCATATTAATTTATTATAATAACGAGACTAATTGTCATACAATTAACTTAATTGGTTCGCAACTGTTCTGCTAATCTCAAATAAACAAATACTTGAAAAATACGCGCTTTTATACTTTGAACCTAGTTAGATAAAAACTCCCATACTTACTGATTAAAAACTACAATATAACCCGGACCTCGTTACTCATTGGCACTCCCCGATAGTAATTGGTATAAAATAATTGAAAATTATATGACCCCGAAATCTGTATTTTAATGTATGAAACAATCTTATTTCATAACGTAGAAATGACATTTTACCCGTGTCCAATTAAGTAAAAGATAAGATTGTAAAATTATTGCCTATTATGTTTCAATGTTACATATGCAATATTTGTGAAATAACACAGATTTTTCAATTAATTTATCAATGAGGTAAAATGCAATTTCTACGCAAAACAAGCTACAATTTACTCGCAAAAATAAGGGAAACCTCCAAACGTGAACTTCTTAGCAAAACTTAGCTCTTACATTTGTAAAGTTTCTTACCACTTTCTTACTACCTTTTAAGTAAAACAAGATTTTTTCTCAACACACTGGTTTAAGTACCTATGCTGTCATTTGAACATCTTTGGCAGTCGTTACGACTAGCCAGAAACCAGTAAGCCTGACAACCAGTCTCATCTAGGAGTAGATATTGGGTTGCCCAGGCAATTGAGTTGAGGAGATCAGATAGGCAGTTGCTCCTTGTGAATCACTGGTACTCAGCTGCATGCGGTAAGACTGGAAGCCGACCCCAACATAGTTGGGAAAAGGCTAGGCAGATGATGAAACAGGTTTAAGTAATATAGCTAACTAGAGAACAGTAGCTGTCTTACAAGAGGTCACATTATCGTCAGTTGAGAGGCGCGTGATCATTTAGCATCGGTTTAAGAATAGGTGCTTAATAGATAAACTGGGCGTTTCTGTTGTCATATCATTGTGTAGTACAATGTACTGGGCTAGCAACTATATATAGAGTTGGGACAATGTTAATGCATATGCATCTGAAAGAGCGTTTTATTTCTTAACTGGAAATATAATATTTGTTACTGGATGGATACTGAATAAATTAACTCATCTTTGGAAGAGTGACAGTGCTTTCATCATTCAAACTTATACGTTAGTATTGTTTTTGAACATACCTTCATGGTTACTTGAAAATTCAATCTTTTAAAATCACTACAAGTTTTAATCAAATTAATTAACAAATCAAAGGTAAATTGCAAAAAAATAGCAGGATAAACAATATTTCTCATTACTTCATCGATATAAAACCTTGAATACGTTTAATTTAACAATAACCTATCATTTAGTTACAGTTAATTTAATATCTACATTCATAACACTCTAAAACAGTTGCTACGCGCTACGGAATTCCGTCGCCGACTACGACCGCTACGAAATATAACATTTTTACGACTACGAAATACATTTATTTTGTTTATCAATTCCAATATTAAAACTTGATTTTACAAATCACAACTTATAATGTACACACTATACATATATACAAACTTAAGCTACTTATCTTTATACAAAACTAAAAATAAAGTACTATATACAAAATATATATAAACATAAAACATAAAATATAAAAGAGCATCGATCAGGCGTCGAAGTATTCCTCCGCATCACTGTCCTCCGGAAACGTGCCCAGAAGACTGGCTGCATTGCCACGTTGAATGGCAATGCTAATTCTTTGTCCGAAGAATAAGCCAGCCCTCTGGTCACGCGAAGCGTCGACAAGCCTTTTCGCGATGTCCTTATAAAGTAACCGCGAACTCGGGCCCCATGGTCCGAGCGTTTCGACCCCAAACGGCTCAAAAGTATAGTTCCCAATAAGGTTACTATACTTGCGCCGCTTGGTGGTCTCTGCAGAAGCAGCAGCCGCACCAGCATGACCTGCCGTGCAGGGAAGATGCGATGGCGCCAGGGTGTCGACGCACGTTGCATCCCACACCAAGGGCCTACCCAACTTCCATGGCAACAACGTCATACCATCTGGCCTCTTTCCATCGTCACGTACCAGTCCATTAGGCTCTAACACGGCTGGCACGCCGGCGGTGGAAAGAGCACGACGGATAATGTCGTTAATGCTGGCATGCCGTGCAATACGACCAGCACTTCTGCAGCACGACAGACCATGGTGCCCGAGGCTGTCGACAGCTTCACCGCAATGGCAGCGATGCGGAGCAACACAGGGAGCGCCTAACCGTAAGCATGTAAATACTACGAAATTGAGTAGCTTCTAATTATGTACAAATGTACAATAACTGGTACATTATCTACTGGTACAGTTAACACTTGAAGTGATAACGTACAAATTAGTAAAGGTCCAGAGTTCAAACGAAGTTTTTTATTACCTCTCGTTCCAATTCGATATAATTAATTAATAGTTCCGTGTCACATTTTGATCTTAATTAGTGGAAAATTACTGAGCTTTTTGTGGTATTATTTAGTTTAATTATTATTCATTGAATGTTCATGTGATTAAAATGCGATTTGATAATGATCTACACATGAAAATATTTTTATTAAATGCAGAGATGATCCCATTTCTTAGAAGTTTAAAATATTAAAATAATCTATATTAATATACATATAATAATTAGGTAACATTTTGTATTTATTCGTGGCATAAAGATTCGGAAGCTACTGAACCGATTTGAAAAATTATTTCACTGTTGGAAGCTACACTCTTCCCGAGTAACATATACCTACCTATTTCGCGGAAAATCGGCTAGTAAACTCAATAAAGTAAACTATTAGACACGTGTTAAACACAAAAGCTTATATTCCTAATACGTAAAAGCTCATACGCATTTAAATAAACAATGGACAAGTGCGAACCGTATTATGTAAATATAGTGACACAAGGTACTTCATTTGTCTACTCTCAATAATATTGATATTAAGTACTTATAGAGAAAGTAGCCACGTGCCACCTAGTTATACTAAACTATTAGTATTGAAAGGATATCAAAATATTGTCTATTAACTTTAAATAGACACAGTCATACTTATAAGTAGTTCGAAAGCTTTTTAAGTAGTTCTTTGTCCGTTCAGGCAAAAAAAGACAGTTTTTTTTTAAATCAAACAGTTTGACTATTTGGTTGGCCAATATTTTTGATGAGCAACTTTTTAATAAATAAACAAAAGTTTACCTTGGATACGAGGTTTTAAAGGTTCCGAGACTATCCTACTTATATTATAAATGTGAAAGTTTGTGAGAATGTATGGATGTATGTTTGTTATTCAATCACGCAAAACGGCTGAACCGATTTGATTGTGGTATGTAGATAGGTGATACCCTGGATTAACACATAGGCTACTTTTTATCAACATACCACTGGCGGAAGCTAGTACTTAAATACATTAGGATCTTGAAGCTATCTTCTTTATTTTATTGTATAATATTTATTAATATTTAAACTGTGTGTCATAATGACACTTCAAATAACAAAAGATATCAAAAATGTCAATGGAAACATTTGTCATTTGTTTAATGTTTTTAATGTTTTGTTTAGGTTTTCAAGATTATGAATGTAAACTTAATTAATTTTAAAGCGCAATATACTTTTTACAAGTTATTAGCCGTTTTCCCGCGGATTAACCCGAGTCCCGTTAGAACTACGGCCAAAACGGGATAAAATATAGCCTATGATACTCGGGAAGAGTGTAGCTTTCTAATAGTGAGAGAATTTTCAAATCGTATTAGTAGGTAGGTACGGAGCCTTTTGGGTGCCAAAAAATAAACACTATGTTTGCGCTTACAATATTAGTATTGATCTCCGTGGTATTGATAAACATAAATATCATTTCTTTATTTCGTTTCAGTTGAAAAGAAAATATTGCGTTTTAACTTGTTTTAAATCACAACAAAATATCCGCGAATTTACCTATTTCACTACAGTGTAGTAAATATTTATGATTGGACAGATATATAGGTCAGGATCGCAATGATAATGTTCTTTGAAGAATTCGGTAATTGTGTTTCCTTAATCAAATCATGACTAGTAAGTATTGCTAAAATATTTGAGATATCTTGCTTAGTATCGCGATTACATAAGGGCTTATTGTATAATATTTCATCTTGCTCTATTTTCCCTAAAACCTTGTCGGTGAGATCATAATCTGTCTAGCCTTTTCCCAACTATGTTGGGGTCGGCTTCCAGTCTAACCAGATGCAACTGAGTATCAGTGTTTTACATCGAGCGACTGCCTGGCAGGTCCTCAACCCAGTTACCCGGGCAACCCTGGCTTGACTGGCTTCAGACTAGGTACCCTTGATGAATGCCAAAGATGTTCAATATGAATGGATGTCAGTTAATATGAAGTTATAATAATCATCCGTTACTTTAAAAAAACTGTTAAAAATGTCCAGTTAACTAACAATGAACTTTATCATGATCAAGCTCAGCTGTGAATAACTTGCGGGTACGGGTACGTATATACCTATGTAAAACGTAACAACTGCTTATGACGTAGACGATACATAACGTTTATATACGTCATCACAGATTAACTAATTACACACAATTGTGCTATTAATACTCGTGCGTAAAGTTATTATTAGAAATGTTAGTCATGCTCAGTTGAAGATGGATGTCCTGTTTCTAACCAATAAGAAAATCCCTTTCTTTTGTCATCCTGTACTATCCTGACAGTGATATATCATCATCATCATCATCACACATTTGACCTTGCTTGCATGTGTAGAGGTATATGCATGAAGACAGGAAGGTGGAGTACCAATCATGTATCTAAGCCTGGCTTTTAACCCCGCGGATATAAAACAAAGTATCTTGCCTAACATTGAATGTCAAAGTAACGCCGAATTTCATAATTTTTAGACTTAACTAGACAACAGTTTTCCATAACTGTTTTATAACGTTTGCCATATAGCCTGGTCTTAAGCTTGACAATTGCAGTTTTTGTATGTTGCCTTGAGCATTTCGTATTTCCATCCTACTGCAGTTGCTGTAGCTGAACTCTGAAGTACTATTTATCCCGGTTAGAGCCCCATCAGACTGCAAATTAAGCTGCCGACAAACTCTCCGAAAGTAGTCGACTGATGAAGAGTCTCAACTTTGTCTAGAAGGGGATCTTAGATTTTTTAGGCTACGGGATCGTTCAGAAGAGTTACCATGGCCAAAAAGGTACAAAAAGGTTTACAGACAGAACAAAGGTCGAAAAAATAGTGTCTCCATTGTCTATACACCACGCTAGCGGTAATTTAATTGCACCTGCAATTGTGCATATCTATCGGTTCTACGGTATGTCGGTCACTTTGCATCTCTTCTGTGCCTACATACATTTTTCTCTAAATAACTCAATAAGCAAATAGTTGCTGAATATCTTTACATATGTAAATAATTTCAACTCAAGCATGAGTTCAAAGTCCATATAGTTTTAGTGCAATGTTTGCAAAATCAATTGTTGTGACCTTAGTAAGCACGCGACTTCTGCGTGTGGACCGAAGTTCAATTCCCATATGATACAGTTAACCTGATCGGTAACTGTTGGTCGTTATTTCATCATGTTTTATGTATATTTATGTTTCAAACCTGTTTGGTGTTAAGTTGTTAAATGGCAATATAGGTCAGTTTTAACTTTATAGGTGTTCTAATTGATTTGCGATAGAAAAGGTTTTTGTGTTTCAAATTATGTTTCTTAAAATTGATGATTATACACATTTGCATGACGGTCTAAGAAATAACCAATTTATCCATTGGGGCTTTAAAACTATGTTCTACTTTATATTTTTGTTTATAAATATCTTATGTTAGCGCTACGTTTACGGGGATCAAAGTTTATTTTTTTATATAGTTTTCGCGACTTCGGTATATTTAACATTTGCATTGTTATTGAACATGTGTATTGAAATACAAATAATTATTTAGAAATTCCGGTCTAATTAAGGAATACAGTATTAATTTAGTATGGTAATGTAGAAAAATATAATAATGTTTTATAGAGTCCGTCATTTTGAGAACCAAAGAAAATGAAAAGGTTTTATCCCTTATGCTTATTATTACTACCTAAAGAGTAAGATAAATTATTTTTAACATTTCAAAAAGATATTAAATACTTAGATATCATTGAAACAATTTTTTTTTCTGATATTTTTGTAAAACTACAGAGAATAATATGGGGAAACTTCTTTTGATACCATCCAACAGATGTATCACATAACTACAGCATATCATACTGAGGTTCTGCTTTTAGCTTCACTTATGCAATTAAAAGAAGTCAACATACATTTATATGCACTCAGGATAGATTACACGTGTCATTTACAAAGAGAAGATTGCTCTCTAGATAAGCTTTCTCACGCAGAGGTAGATAACTGACCAACACATAACTACTTAGAAAGATCATAGCAATACTATGGACAAATGAAGATAGATTGTTATTTGGAAGCTTACCTTCAACGGGAAAGATGATCTTCTGTTCAGTTCTGCCATAATAGTCGTCGAACTCCGGCGGCTTCGTGGCGCCCTCACTGAGGGTCTGGCCCTGCGCCACCGGCATCGGCAGGCTATTCACCGGCAGCGCAACCGCCGGCTTCTTGCTCAACCTCAACTTCTTCAGAATCTGCTGCTTGACGAACTCCAGCCGTGCCTGCGTCAGGTTGTTCACACTCACGTCCCCGTTCGCGCAGTTAGCACAACTACCCCAACTCATCCCGCTTAAACTTAATATATTTATGACTAGAACATACACGATCACACTAGGTATTTTAGCCATCGTGGTAAATTCCTACGACGTAGACAGTTGAAATAGTAGAGTAGATCGAGACGCATGCGTGCGGTGACGGCGACGGGTGGCGCGCAACTGATACGCGTGAAAAAATACACGGATTAATATACGGTGCGTAGGCGCAGGTTCGTGGCGCTGGGGATGCTCGGCGCGGGTCGCTTGTGACGGATCATTGTTCTCGTGGTCCCCGGAGGTCGAAGTGTGCACTATACGTACCCTACGTATCATAAATTGTAGCTTTTACTGACATTTATTATGTTTTCCTTCTGTGTGAAGCTTTTAAATGATGTTTTATTGTTTGTCTGTCCGTCCCTGTCTAATAATGTCCTGGGGACAAAGTCTCGGCTCGTTGAAGATGCATTGAGCATGGTATACGGCACGAGCGCGAGCGATTTTGTAGCAGTCGGCTAAGTGTAATGACCTCAACGTGTTGCTATAATATACCTAACATTCTTCGGGTAAAACCTATCTCTGGTTTTGGGTCAGAGATTAAAACACTGCATCAAATGAATGAATGGATTTAAAAATAGAGAATGCGAATATTTTTAATTTGTAAACTTTATTTACCTAAATAAAAAAGGAAGAATAGTCGATAATTATTGATGCATTTTTTGTTATTAGTTTTTTTTACATTTTTATAAGTTTTCATCAGCCATGATAAAAAAGGATCTATGATATCATAAGGTCCCTAAAAAATCCATACAATCGGGCATTGTTAAAGGTTACAAACGAGTCAAACGTAAAATGATGCAATTGAACTAACGGTGTTACGTGAACTGTAACAATTGTACCCTACTTACTAAGTATGCATTAATAAATACGATTTGCAATAATAGCTATGTACATACATCATCTAGTTTTTAAACTAATTGCTTATTAATTGCCAGTTTCAAAACTCTCGATATTTATAATGATCTTTATATACCTATGGAAACTCAAATAAATTCAGTGTTCATTCTGTTACTTACAAAAGACCGTGTCTCATTGAGTAATTAAAGTCTAGAAATGATAATTATCAACCCTTCTATTGATTCAATTCAATTTTTTGTTGTTTAAAAAAATTCTAACTCATTCTTTAAGCTATCTTTTATTCTCTCAAGAGACAAAAGTTCCTCAAAAGAATTTGTTTATTTCTCTTACTCTTCTTTTTCTTTTATAGCTAAATACCTAGTGTTTCTCAAATATTTATTTATTAAAATTAAACTCGCTTCGTTTCTTACCGGGGCCCATTTGTAGGGGTCAAGCGATGTCACACAATATAGAACGCGACCTAAACCGAGCTCTATGGTCAACTCTATCGCGTCTATTCGTAGAGATGCTTATCTATGCCTAGTTCCGGACTTGCACATCCGGGGTTGAAGTTTATTTTTAACTCGGAGAAATAACTGTGGAGATAATATATCAGTCTGAATTCCTCGTTGAAATTAGGTGACTAATAACAACCTTTGTCCATAGCAATTTCAATTACTTGTTTGTACCATGTAATCTAGCTTTTTATCTGATTTTCTCTCGTGGTATCCATAGGGGTAGGTGGGTGAAATTATGTTTAATGTAGAAACCGGCATCAAAAATGAATAATCATTTTATAGGTACAAGCTTATTATAATTGCTTCCATCCAGACCGATTGCCGTGGGCGGCCACGATAGTTGTTCTCTAAGAAGATCAGCGAACTGCGCAGGACATAATAATATTATAGTGCACAAGCATTTGCGCAGACACAGGTGCATTGGTGTCATTCCTTCAGTCTCATAACCCGATGGAACGACAATCCGACGCGAGAGGAGAGAGATCAATACATATTATAGTGTACTAGAATTTAATGCCTGGAAATGCAATTGAGGAAAAATGCATTGCTTATTCATACTTAAGTATTTCGCCGATTTTTAATTTTTAACTGAATTGCTCGTTTCGCGATAACTAAGATAAACTGAATAGAATATTGCTTATCTAGGCATATCTTTGTAACATAGATAATGTCGGTTAGTCGGCTACTTACTAAGATTTAGATTAATAGATAGGTACTACCAACTAGAATAAAAATGTTTCTAGGTACATTCTCATTTCACGAAGCATTAGATTCTTCACACTCTCTTCACCAATCCAAGTGGAGAATGCTAGAAGATCCTCCTTTTGACACGCCCATTTCGAGTAGACCACTGCCATAGGCTGGCGGCTTATCATATCGGTTATCACTTACTTATGAAAAGCCAAATAATACTGAAACTTCCTAGTTTTAAACAAACGGTTATTGAGAAGTATTTGAGTTTGTTGATTAGAGGTATTATCACTATGTGCATGTGAAGGTTATATGTATTTGACGTTGTAGAGTAACCATGGAGTTTCTTGCTCGTTCTTCTCCATAGGAAGCTACTAGTGGAATGGGCAACTAGAATCAAACTTAAGGGCTTATTACACTTGACTAAATGATTTAATTTTTGACGTTCATCAGTGTTTGTAAAGGCCTAAATGAAATGAATGATTTTTGGGCAATTTTAAAGGCGCTAATCAGAGAAGTCAAATACTAAACTATACTATTTCATAAACTAGGTTTGATGTGTGATCATTAAATATTCTAATTATTGGGTAGCTATACTAGATAGTCCACTTAAAATAATTTATTTAGAAATATTTGTAACTTAATAACCCCACGGAACTACAATATAATAAGTCGTGGTAGCCTATCGGGTAAAGTGCCGACGTCTCGAGTATGAGTGTGCTTTCGATACCAGGTCAGGCAAGAACCAATGCAACTTTTCTAAGTTCATATGTACTTTCTAAGTATATCCTAGACACCAATGATCGTGTTTGGAAGGGCACGTTATACTGTAGGTCCTGGCTGTTATTGAACATATTTGACAGTCAGAAGCCAGTAAGTCTGACAACCAGTCTTACCTAGGGGTATGCTAGGGGTAATCGTTTGCCCGGGTTGAGGAGGTCAGATAGACAGTCGCTCCAGGTTGCACACTGGTACCTACTCAGCTGCATCCGATTAGACTGGAAAAATACTCCAACGTAGTTATGTTAAGGCTGATATTTCTATTTAACTAGTAGCGTATAACTGCTGTTTAGCTTAACCTAAGCGTTACTGAAAAGTCATTTTACCCTTCATCAATGCACATTGTCGGTCGTTGACTGCATTTACTAATATTTAGATACCTTCTGCTTCACCTAAGTAAATACGAAAATGCATAATAATGTTTAATGTATGTTTAGTAAATAAGTAAATAATACTTACATATTTTTTCGTTATTTACACTTTGTTATACCTAAATATGTATTTTGAATGAACTTGATAAGTTCTTGCATTTTATTTTATACCTACTGTTTGGAGTTAAAACCTCAAATTTTACCTAAACTAAGACAAAAAAATAACAGTGTTTTTAATTACAATTACTCTATAAATGTGTGACACTAGCACAAAAAAAAAACTTGATTTTCTGCGCTAGACTTTAAATGGTAGGTATTTACTAGAAAAGTGCGCATTATCATCATCATCACACTTGAACTATAATTATTACATACTTAATAGTGTAAACTAGGTCGCTTCCAATAACTAAATATTTATCATCCCAAATATACTATCGTTAAAAAATAATACAAATAATCGTTTTCATAATGTTTAGACTGCCATTTTATAGTCATTTACGTATATAAGCGTTAAATGGTGCTAATTTATTTACCAATCTTCTTATAAGTAAGAAATTAGTGCTTCTATTATGTATTTATGTTATGGACCAAGTGATAAATTGGGCAGTATACATAATGCCCGGTCATTATGAATAATGCCCAATATGAGAGTGCAATTTGATAATAATTATTCAAACAATCAAATTGACCGGGCACTATAATATTGCACGTGACCTTTTGGGCAAAGTAATACAAACCTAGTGGGTAAAGGACCAACCTCTCAAGTATGAGGGCGCGGGTTCGATCCCAAGTCAGGCAAGTACCAATGCAACTTTTCTAAGTTTGTATGTACTTTCTAAGTATATCTTAGACACCATTGGCTGTGTTTCGGATGGCACGTTAAACTGTAGGTCCCGGCTGTCATTGATCATCCTTGGCAGTCGTTACGGGTAGTCAGAAGCCAGTAAGTCTGACACCAGTCTAACCAAGGGGTATCGGGTTGCCCGGGTAACTGGGTTGAGGAGGTCAGATAGGCAGTCGCTTCTTGTAAAGCACTGGTACTCAGCTGAATCCGGTTAGACTGGAAGCCGACCCCAACATGATTGGGAAAAAGGCTCGGAGGATGATAATACAAACATATTTAATTTCATTTTTTTTATTGTTATTGACATTTAACTTAAAATAAACTAAATATAACACATCCCATATGAATTGACAGAGCATAGAAGTAAGCATGCAACATGCAGCAAGCATTGCTTCTGTCACGGCTTCGGCGCTACGGGGCTCCGGCGGTCCCATGCGAGCTTATCATCGCAGATTGTTTTCACGCTCACCACCGCAGCTTCGGCTTGCGCCTCAGCCGCGGCGGCGAGCGCTGAAACTACCTGCGCCTCAGCTCGCAGGCCGCCTCGCCCCTCCGTGCCTACGCGGTTTTGAATTGCACTCTTGGGGTAGGGCAGACAAGACTACGTGGAGTCGGTTTTGCAGCGATTCGTTTTCGTCACTAAGTTCAGTTTTTAATACAATGTTTTGAATTCAAATTAAATTCTACCATAAAAAAAAAACGAGCCAAGAAAAAGGACATCAAGAAAAACGAGGCCGAGTTAGTAAATTAGATGACAATTGTCCAATTAATAATTTTGTGGCTAGACTTATAATTTCCCATTAAAACATATAATTTAAAACAATAATCATAAAATATGTAGCAAGTAACAGGATTTATTTATTAAAACAACTGCCACCCTCGCACCGCATAAAATATAGCTTTATTATCAAATTGCCCAACTATCATGTAGCAATATAATAATGCCCGTGCAATGTGATAAATAATGAAGTTAAGATAGTTATTAATCACTTGGCCCGATAAAGCTAGACATTATTCATAATGCTCGGGCATTATAAATAATGCCCGAATTAATCACATGGTCCATAACATTTATTTTCCTTAAGACGATTTTTACATGAACGAAAACGTCATTATTATCGTGTTTCCCACGAATAGTCTATAGACAAGTATTCTTATGGAGAGAGTGGTACTAACTTTTACTTTAGATTTTTTGTTTTCTTACCTAAAGGAGCCAAGAAACCAACAGACGATTTTAACACAGGTTCAATACAACGCACGTCAAAAATCTACCAGCTACCACTCGTTAGTAAAACGAATCGTTTCTTGTTTCTAGGCAAATCAAACCAAATAAGTAAATTCGTCTTATAGCTACCTGGTTTACAAATCTGCATTAATAAATACTTCAACTTTGAGCTTTTTAATGCCAGCTGAGAAAAATCTATTAAAAGAGTATTTTTTTCATCTAAGAACCTAATCTCTAATTTTAATCTATAAACACCTAAGTTTACATAGGTTTAAGTAAATTAAACAGTCATGCCAAAATCTCATCAATTTACATAATTAAACAAAGAAAACCGCCGCCATATTGACATTAATTAAACATCTATTAATATATCATAGCGTAACCGGTTTCAGCCGGTTCCGTTAAGGGCAATATACCTCAACATTGTGAGCGAATCGCCAATAAATATATATACACAAGATATATATCTATTTATTATTAATTCTGTAAGCGGATAACAGTTATCATCTTGTGTATTTTGTAGGTATTTTATTAAAAATGTAAGTCATGTTTAAACTTGGTTGTATGATGTGTCATGGCATGTGGACTCCGCATGGCTTCTATATTTTGTGTTTCTATGAGTTTTTTCGTATCTATGAGCAATAATGGGAATAATTTATAATGTTGCAATCTTCTTGAGAATTAACTGATGTAATCGGTTTAGTTAACAAAAATCTACTTCCTGTCTGTTTGAGACCATCTTGCATCTGGCAACATCGATATATATTATATCCGGTGGTGTCGGATTGCCGTCCCATCGGGCTGTGAGAGTGAAGGAATAGTGAGTGCACTTGTGTCTGCGCAAATGCTCGTGCACTATAATGTCCTGCGCAGTTGGCTAATCTTCTTATATGAGAACAGCCATCATCATCATCATCGTACATTATACATTACTACTAACTTACTTAATACGGCTCTTTGTTCCATGATTAAAAGCAACATGATGATCAGTAGCTAATTAAAAAGATAGAAAAACTTCACTTCAATTTTCCGACTGCATTACAAACATATATAAAAAACAATTTAAAAAAAATATTCCAATCTAACAACCGTATTATCAAACTGGAATTTCAAAATTATCGTAGAAGTTCATTCTCCCGGAATTCTGATAAATAAAAATATTACAATTGTAATACTATTTCAACTTAAAAGTGAGATAAAGAAATTAATTAGTTAAAATTATCTGGTAGAGGTTACGGGCGGTTACCTACATACAGTCATTTCACGTGACTTGGACAGTATTTTATCGTATTTCTTTTTCCATTCGAAAGAAACTTAAAATTCGTGGATACAGTTATCGAAACATTAAAAAAAAAAATAGAAAAAAAAAGTTGGACGAGAAAATAGGTGTGCAAAACATAAAACTTTTATTTTGAGCTAAATAAAATATTAACTGTAATTTATTTATATGCAACATGCAAGATAACAGTTTAGATCAAAAGTTCTAGTTTTTTGAGATTTATTTACCTATTAATTTTCGAAATCCTAACCCGTTATTTTGGATATATAACGGTTTGACATAGAAAACTATACCTCTAAGTTAGAACCTGATTTTAAACTATCAGACCATACTTGTTAGACTACAAATTGCTGTTTTTTTTTCCTGCACATAAAAGCTAATCGAAGTAAAGCTAAAGAAATAATACCTACTTAAATATCTAAATACAAGATTTTCTACATTTATTTCAATATTATTATGTTTAAGAAGCGCTCTTCGTCCTCTCCTCTAAAAACTAACGTTGCTGTGCCCGACAGGGTCCATAATTGTTTCTTTTAATTTTACCCACCAGCCTGTACACATTATGCTATGCAATAAAGTTATTGAGTATTGAGCTATATCGAAGTGTTTTCAATCCAAAACACAGATTCTATTTCCGAGATTTCATGATATCAAATAATATTTTCACCAAAACTGGTTACATTTACATAAAAATTGGATCATACACGAACCGATATCAATCGAAAATTTCCACTCTACTTCCAGTTTCCCAAATATTTACAATTAGCAATATCCGTTGACAATTCCGCCATGCTGAATGCTATACACAAAGTGATGCAATATTGCGAATAGACCGCGTTATCTTTGGCACGCTTCTGTAGCGAGTAAGAACTGATTATTTCTTGTATACGTATTACATCATACGTCACCTGAATATTTGGTGCTATTTTTATATTTATTTTATTAGCATGTAAACTTTTGTTTTTGTCTTCGAATGTGAATACTTGATAGATAAAAGGTTTATTCAGCAAGACGCAAGTTTATTGAAACCGTTATGTTTAAAGTACTATTTAATTGAATAGGTGCCTACTGAAACAGAGAGGCATTTTGCCGACTGGTATATTTTTCATCCCACCATCTTGGAAAGAGTATTTTCCCTTCGATATTTGAGCTTTTATCCTCTCTGATTAATTGGAATTTAGAACATCGTGTGCAATACTCCATCTGTGACTGTCTTGATAAGACTTTTTAAACTAATACATATTAAACAAAAAAAAAATTTAGATCGATTTTTAACCTTATTTAATTTTTAATAGTTTTTCTTAAGATTATATTTATAAACGCGCGCCATTTTCTTTTTTTTTTGGGTTTAAGTAGTATCTAATTTCCTCGATGAAAGTCAAAGTCAAAGTCAAATCATTTATTTCATTTAGGCCTTTACAAGCACTTATGAACGTCAAAATTATAACTAAGTTTGATTCTAGTTGCCGGGATGTCGGGTCTAGATGAGGGATGAAAAGTTACGTGGTGCACTCGAGTGCAAAGATTTTTTATCTTGTGCTCTTTTAATTTCCTCGCTATCGCTCAGGATTTAGGAGATCACATGATTGCTTTCCAGACTATTATCTTTATTGATCTTTTACTCTTTTAACGCAAAATCTCATGCATCGGTCATATCATATACAGTCAATGAGTCACGTAAAGTGATTTGATCTGGGAAATTCCGACAATTACCTATTGATCTCCTCGCATTTTCAGTAATTCAGTAGGTATATGTCAAGATACAGTTTAGCACGTGGTAAGATTAGATATAATATCCAACGAACATTGCGGATATTCCATAATGTGATATTTGATGAAGTAAAGGGAGGTCAAATCACTGAAGTGGATCCCCCTTTTTAGGAGTCCGTGCCTAAAGGGTAAAACGGGACCCAACTATTAAGACTTCGCCGTCCGTCTGTCCGTCACCAGGCTGTACCTATTTCAAGAACCGTGACAGCTACTTACCTACTCAAAAAATTAAGTAAAATTAATATATTACGAGGATAATGGTACGGAATCCTTCGTGCGACTCACACTTGACCGGTTTTTTTATTACTTCCCCTAGAAATAAGGAAGGATGTTGCAATATTTCGCAAACTTTTCACATCAATGCTATTATTTATAATTCGGTTTTATTTATATTGGCAATGTTATGAGCTATTTTCAAACATATATATCATCATGCTTGCATAATTTATATTCTTTCTTATCTAATGTTTTGCTAGTTAATGATTAATGAGGTTTCCTCAATTTTTTGCGCTATTAATTGGAGATAACTAAATAAACCCGTTGGTTGAGCACCTGATATGCCTCCGACCGTTTAAAATTGTCGTTCTAACGGACTCTGCAAAGGTGCAGCACACATATTAATTAGTGGTTGTAAGAAAATCTAAAAACAATGTATTTTTTAACGTAAGTTTCAAGGCTTTTTAGTTATCTATATTCGTATGTTGTACTCGATTTTCGTTGAATTAGCTATGACTTTTGCGTTTATATTAATAACCCCGATTTTATGTCTTCTAGAGCGCGAAGCACTTGGGCAGATACTCTTAAAATTACGTTCTTGTTCAATGTGCATATTTTTTTTACTTAATTCCCAAAAAATTACAAAAAAAGTAAGTACTTTTCCACGACCAAGTAAAGCTTTTTTAATTTACATATAACGTAAAATTGTAAGCTTATCGGATCTCCCTTGCGAAGATCGCTGGGGTCGTGAGAGATAACCTGTTGCCAAATTATTAATATAAACAAAAAACAATGATATTGAAGGAGCGTGGCTGCCACGTGGTTAAGATAATAAACATACACTAAATATTTTACAATCATTACTTTGCAAAAACGGGAAATTAATGTCGTTAATTGATTTAAAGCGATTTGTAACGCAAATTCTTAGGGCTGTCAGTAGTTTTCCAAAATTAGTTTCTAGTGACTGGCTTTAAAAAATGTAAAGCTCTTGGTAATGGGTCAATGTCCGTTTCAGAAATATTTTTAGACTGTATTTTTAATGGTGATAACAGGTTTTTTAAGCAGCTGGCTTAATTAAATATGTCTAAAAGTTGTTACATCATCTTAGTAAAAAAGTACCTATATAAGAAAATAAAGAGCCCACCCTTCACCACTTTCTATGCCTAAGTATATCGTGGTTTGGCGGGCGTTTTGGGGGCTGTCTTTTATAAATTAGATACTGACGTTCAAAAAAGTTCTGTTTTACAGCCAAGTTTTAATAAACAGACAATGATTTTTGACTTTGACTTGAGCAGAGGATATATTGTATATAATGTATTAAATACTTGCCAAATTCTAAAAAGGCCATAATTTGTTAATTAAGCTGACGTAAAATGTTAAATGTATGTAGGCTATTTAGGCCTATGTTCAGCAGTGGACGTCCTATGGCTGAGATGATGATGATGATGATGAAAATATGTAATTCTCATTTCAAAGAGTAATGGTATTCATAGTATTACAGTACTAATAGGTAATTGATAAGGGCGGTGTCGCCACGCCCCCTAACTCTTATCTATCGTGAATCAATCACTAACTACATCATACATGGCTATTTCTCACGGCCACACGATCTATATCGTGACTATCACGACCCATGCGCGTGCGCATCGAACCACAGAAATTTAGGCTTTATGAACAACTTGAATATAGACACAGCGCGTTAGAAAATATCCTTGAACCTAGACTTTATTGTACTAAAATATATATTCAATTTTATGGTAGATATTATATGTAGTGTGATAATTGAGTTTGTTTTGGGTGAAACTTTAAACAGTTATGGTGCAATACGAGGATGTTGCGATTTTTTATATTTTGTGAAAAATATACCAACTCAATTATTGTTTTAAATGTGACAACCCTTATTTTTGAAGCAAGAACATCAGCAAACGTATAGTTACTAACGTAACTAAAGCTGCGTCCTAAAATATCGGATATTTAGTGAAATTTTAATTTATTTGGTTCACTCGGAATCGGATATTAAAAAAAAATGGAAACAGGAAAATTAAAACTTTTACTTTTTCTAATGAGGATAAATAAATTTGTGGTAAATTAACGTAACACGTCGTTAGTTTCCTTAAATTTAGTAGTAGGTACCTATAAAATGAAGAGTAGTTAATGAGTAAAGATTTTACCTATATAGATATGGAACTAAATTGCATATACTTATGTAAGTACAAAAGCGTACAAAGACCAAAACAAGCACATTTCTTTTGCTAAATTTTCGCTAACAAGAAGAAAACTGTGTTTAAAGAAGTCGTTATTGCAAACAACTGGAATAAGGAACTAGCCTTACAATATGACGTATTTCAGTAACGCACAATTAGTAAGCAGTAGTTTTGATTTAATTAAATATAAATATATAGAGATAACCGCAGCCGACATCATGAGATAAGCTTGGCGTGTGCGAGACATACAAACATACATACTTAAGTAGTATAAAACTGTTGTTTTGATGAGAGAATTACCTGCTGTAAGTCTTCGACAAATAAATAAATAGAGGCAAAAAAGTGGACCTGTAATTAAAATCACAGCTAGTTAGTTAGCTAATTTGGATAAAATAAGCACCAATATCAATCAAATAATATAAGGCAAAAAAGTCATTTATTTAAAATAGACTGAAAATAAGCCAATTTACAAAAAAAACTACACCAAAATAAATAATTTGCCTTTTAAGTATACAGTAGACTCCAAAAAATCTTTGTAAATAAGCGGAAAGCCGAGTACAGGGAAATAAAAATAAAACATCTCATACTCTATATACTCTGATCATAAATCAGACGCTTAAACTTTGTTTAACTATTCACCGCTTTTTTCCAGCAAAAGGAAATAGTTCTTTATATTGTTTACTTTAGTCTTTGTTTTACATTCCGAAAAGATATGAAAATTTACGGAAATAATGTTGCTTGTGTCATGACGGTAGATAGTATGAAAAACTTTCCTCACAACGTGATCCAACATACTTGAATATATGCATATCATGTATCTCAACTTACTGTTACTGTTACAGCCTTTTTATCATCCCACTATATAAGTCCAGGTTTCCTCAAGATATTTTCCTTCTCCTTTTTATAATATCTCAACTTAATAATAGTGTATTCTAATATATGTTATTTATTTTAATATCTTAATCTATCTGTTGTTATTAAATAAAGTAAAAAAAGTTACTTACCCATTCAATTTTTTCTAAGTTTCGATCCCAGGTAAAAACAAAATACCACTCTTTAAATAGGATTAAAAAATGACCTATTCCAACAAATGAAAACAATAAATGAATGAATATGAATAAAATAAATGACTTCATGAAGCAATATTGACAAAACGGCCTATCTCTCCTATGTTTGCTACATTATCTCCAAACCTCGAACACTTTTTGTAATGTCAATATTGCATAAATTTACGCAATTTATACGAAATGCTGTTATAGGAACATGTTAACAAAATTTTGAAAAAATTCCATGACTGTTCAATGAAGGACACTATTTAGAATTAGCCGTTTTCACGCGGTTTCACCCGCATCCTATGTGAACTACTACCCGTGCCTACCGGCATAAAATATTGCTTATGTATTGATCGGGAAGAGTGTAGCTTTATAACAATGAAACAATGTTTTTAAATCGGTCCAGTTGGTTTTGAGTTTATCCATTAAAAAACAAATTTTTTTTTTTTGTTTGTTTGTGTATTTATAATATTAAGTATAGATAAATTAACAGACAAATAAGACTAGGTAAAGTATGTATGTTCAAAGTTTTCTAATAAAGCTTTAAAATGACTTACAAGGCTAGATAATATTCTTAATTTTTTAAAACTGACTAATTCTTTATTCACAAATCAAAGTCCAAAGAAAATGACAATTAACCTGGTCTAAACTCGTGCAAAGACTGCATCAATTAAGATTAAAAATTATCTATAAGCCGTGTACATAAATACCGTACCTAAATACTTACTTTGCGAGAGAAATATGAGTCATTCAGTATAAAACTTGCCATGTATAATTACTTACAAGCATTCGTATAAAGCATGATAGCTCCACATTTTTACAACTGAAATACGATATAATTGAAATAATGGGTTATGTACGGAGGCGCCACCACCCAATTATGAGACAAACTAGACATTTATGTCGGCGATGTTCGTTTATTTTAATTTATGAAATAAAAGTATCATTTGTTATTTGAATTTCAGCAACTAAAGGAAAACACTTTAAAGAAAATCTTTTCGAAATAAATTTTATCGTAGATCGAAAATCAAAAAGTTTTGTTTTTTCTTTCTGTTTTATAATTTTATATTTATCTAAGCATATCTTGGACACCAATGACTGAGTAAAGGTTAGGAATTCTGAAATCCCTAATTCACCTTGAGCAAGCATGGTTAATACACTCGAAACATTCAAAATAAACACATTTGTCAAAAAAGCTATTAATTTGCCAACACAAACAGACAACTAAGAATATATTTATTTGTATAGTTGTAAAGATATCTTAAGTAAATAAATAAAAACGGGGTCTCATTAAAACATTTTTTGTTTATCTGAGAGTCAGCGGTCAAGTTAACATGCGGTCACCGAGTGATCGGGACTTGCTCGATAAAAAGGTAAAATGTAACTTAAACTAAACGCATTTTCTGTTCGATTTTGTGCTAAGTTCAAAAGCACATCAAAATCAAAGTCATTTATTTTTTGTAAAAAATATTTATTGAAATGCAGATCTTATAAATATTGTTAATTGACACATATTATAAATATTATAACTATAGTGGTCTGTATTTTTCACGCTTACAATATTTTCTGAACTTAGAAATACATATCGTTTTCCAGGATCTTATAAATAAATACAGTGAGCTACGTTTCAACAAATATGGTTTGGACTATATCGGTAGCATAATTATTAAATCACATATGAAGTGATCAAAGAATTACATATACCTAGGTGCTTTAATGATAATTACCAAACTGCTAATTTATGAGTAAATATCAAAATTTGAGCTTTTTGTCATTGGTGCCAATTACTTCCAATACGTCCAATTATTTTTCATCTCTTGCAAATAATACCTACATTTTCAAAATGATCATAATTAGGTAGGTAAGAACATATATCTTTATGTTACCTACAAACGCAAGAACTCTAAGCAAACAACATTTGTTTCTTAAAAGTAATTAACATTAAGTTAATCATATTCCCGCCCACTTAAACATTTATCTGTTTATTAGTGTATTTTCCAATTAGTTATTAGTAAGTTAGTTGTAACAAGATGTACCTATCTAGTAAAAGGAACAAAACAAACAAGATATACCTAGTTAAGAATCTAAAAAATTTAGTACCATTCAACAGAAAAGTGTTTGCATTTTTCGGATGGCTTTCTTAAGTAACTTGTAGGCTTCTGGTGACATCCCCAGTGGGGCCCACCACGGCCAAAGCCTGCCGAGACTGCGGAATTGTCGATAGAGTTACCGCGACCCCGGTACATAAAGGGCTCAAGAAGGAACATTGGTTTTGGTCAGTAAGAGTCCGACACTCCCTCACGCTGCACCTAAAGCGGGGTCATTTGCGGATTGCC
Organism: Helicoverpa armigera; assembly: GCF_030705265.1. NCBI lineage: Eukaryota > Metazoa > Arthropoda > Insecta > Lepidoptera > Noctuidae > Helicoverpa > Helicoverpa armigera. The sequence continues at coordinate 978,527 of NC_087145.1, read as the reverse complement.
CATAAAAGAAGCTTGTAGTGACTTCACTAAATAAACACCAGAAAAACTATTCCTGCCTTATAAAATATCGCCCTCCTCTTACATCAGACTTTTTTTACATATTCGGGCAAAAAAAAATGGCGCATGACGCAAGCCACAGCTGATTCCCAGCGAATATTTACATGTTTGCCTGCCTGTTGCAAATCACGCGACCTCTTAGCAACCCAACATATTATATTATTATACATAGGTACTTATAAATATTTATAAGCCTCGGGTACAATGCTCTCTTACTCTCATAATCTCTAAAAGCAATCAAAAGGTTGTCGATCTGACACATAACCCGAAATTGTACTCATTTTTCTGTCATACCGGTTTTTGTTTTAATTAAAAGCTTTGATGAATAAACATGCTGTTTTTCCTTTTAATAATATCAACATGTACTTTGTACAGGGTAGTTAGCACTGATATCTTATTTAAACCCTTGTTTTGCAAAATTGTAAGTATATGTGTTGCTGTGGAGTTGTTACACCACTTCTTCCCAGCAAAAACACATAGGAAGAGGTGAAGTGCTGCTTTGCAGCAAAGTTTGAAATAATGATTTTGAATTTGAGTACCTACCAAATAACAGGGAAATCAAACAAGTTAATCCTAACTTCTTCGGAATTTGTAAAAGAAAAGCTCCCTAAAGGTAGATAGTTATATGACTATTATAGTAATCTCTGGTTATAGTCAAGAAATCCACAGAAGAATAGGACACCTACGTAAGCCTTAATACAGCTAAGCATTATGCATGCCTATGACCTGTTTTCAAGTCTTGAATTATTCAGTTCTTTGTCCCAAAATGGTCGAATAAAGAATTATAAGTACCTAGTTATTCAAAAAACAAAACCAAAAAACGCCGTTATTCGGCAAATAGATGACGGAAAAATATTTTTGATACCCAGGTGCTTTCCGCAATCACGTGCGAAACCGTTAAATTATAATCAACAGATTTATTATTAATCCAGTTACTCATCCTATATTCTAGAGCACAAATAATCGCTCGATAACAGTTATTTTTCAAGGTAAAAACAAAAACAAGAAATTATGAAGTTCAACTTTTATTTCACCTCGGATTGTCATCACACTGAACTTAGATAGGAATTATTTTTTCTAAAAAAAACATGAAAAAATAAACAATACTATTAATTAAGCGAAGAGGTTAGTAACTTTGTTGTGTGCTTAACAGAGTTAAGAAAGAAATATGATAAAATAAATGGGTCATTGTTTTACAGCTTATCTGGTAGATAGGTTGTTCACCTCTGCATGTGTTTAAGATTTCGTACCAGAGCATGTAAAATTGAAAAAAGATTGTCACATATTTCATCAAATTATTCATCATCATCTCCCGAGCCTTTTTCCCAACTACAATGTTGGGGTCGGCTTCCAATCTAACCGGATGCTCCAGAGTACCAGTGATTTACAAAGTGCGACTACCTATCTGATCTCCTTAACCCAGCAACCCAATACTCCTAGATTGTTTGTCAGGCTTACCAGCTCCTGACTACCCGTAACGACTGCCAAGAATGTTACATGACATCAAATTCTTGAATCATCAAAAATGAATGAGGATGACTGAGCTCGGAGACGGTCGGTTTAAGTTACACCTATAAATGTTTTTTTTGCTTGCCAGCTTTAATTTTTCCTTATGTTTTTACAGAAAAAATATTATTTAAATAAAACTGATAAATGTAAATTAATAAAAAACAAAGCTCTGCCTTTACCTAAACATTTAACCTAAGGTTCTCCTTGCAAACCTATCGATCCTGCGTTCATTGTCCTAGGGTTACTTACCTGCATATAAACTTATTTATTTGTTTACTCAGTAAATAATAAACGCCCATTAAACTTAATTGGCATGACGTTAACTACGGCTAGAGTTAATGGCAGGATAACCAGGTACCTAACTATACTCGTTATTTTAAAAAACAACAAGACTAAAACTAGGTACTACTTTGTTGCAATAACCTTCTTGGACTAAAAGAAATAAAAAGAAATTATATTGGACGTAAAACACAACTTATTGACTTAGAACAGGGTCTACGCTAGCAAGGATCAGTACTTACAAGGTTTTTTTTAACCGACTTTTAAAAAGGTATACCCTTAGTTTTCCATTCAAAGTCAGAATTAAGCGGCTGCGGGATTGTTCGAAAAAGCTACCGCGGCAATGGTAGCTACATAAAAGGCTTACGAAGGAACACGATGGATTTTTAGTGAGTAAAAGTCTGACACATCCTCACCGCTGCTTACCGACAGCGGAAGTGGTAATTTGATGATTTTTGCCATCGTTAAAAAAAGAAAAAAAAGGTCAGAATTAGGCAAATTCAAGAAGGCAAGTATTATAGTCAACCACGCAATCACCTAGATACAACCTTGTAAAGCCCTATACTCTATCCACGGAAGCAAGAGCTAAAAGGTAAACAAAGAATGACAGTTTTTCAAGATGGCGGTATAAACCGACCGATGACAAAATCACAGATACTGCGAACATTTTACACAAAAATGTGACGTTCTGTCATCGGTCGGGTTATACCGCCATCTTGAAAAACTGTCATTCTTTGTTTACCTTTTAGCTCTTGCTTCCGTGGATAGAGTATAGTAACAATACCACCCCGTTGCACCATTTGCTATGAAACGGTAAACAAAACTTTAAGTAGATAGACAGGTTCTCATAACCAAAAGCGTAAAAGCAAACATGAAGTAGGAAATAAATTCCTTACGTAACGACGTGACTGTCACGATGTTTGAGCATGTCTGGGAGTCAATATTGGGCCAATAAATTAATTCTTTCATTCTTTATTTGTGCAGATTCGGTTTCTTTGTTTTAGTGATTAGTTAGTTACATTTCGCTGCGTAGTACTGTCAGTGCTATCTTTAATTTGGCAAATCATTGTTAATAGTGCTTTCACACGGTTTTGCATGCTTCCTATAACTGAGTACTCAATTCACGTGAGGCCTATCCGTACTGCGCCTGATCTCTCTCGGTGGTATCAGATTGCAGTCCCATCAAAAATAATGCTGAGGGAAAACAGTGTCCTGCCGGGGCTGCGGGATAGTTTGAAAGACAAGTATATAAAAGGCCTACGACGGAACACGGCGGTTTTTAGTCAGTAAGAGTCTGACACTCCCTCACCGCTGCTAACCCACAGCGGGAGGGGTCATTTGATGATTTTTGGCGTCGTTAAAAAAAAGGGAAAAGAGTGTGAATTATCCGTTTAATGTCCAATTGATAAATCATAATTAGATATCCTTAATAGCACATAATTCATTAGATGCTTGAGTAAATATTATTATTCTTTATGCAAAGAATTCCCGTTATTTACAAACTACATATGTAACTAAACAGGTATTTTGGGTTTTCCCAATAACCTATATCGTTTGTAGGAAATGTTTAGATTGGACATATTTCTTAGACTTTTTAGCATCTCTGAGTGTAGGTAAACATAGTCTAATAATTTTGAATTAGGTGCTAATCCATGCAGTTTTCAAACGTCATATTTACTTCGTGTAGGTTTTGTAATAGGTATCTACTATCATGGTCGACCAATATTTACTAAGTTCAGTTGCTTAAATAAACCATTTGGAACAAATAATTTTTTCCAAATTTTTCTACTTTTTGTGTAACCTTTCTTTTATGGGAAATCAACAAATGTCTCCTCTCACTGTGGCTGTAGCGTAAGGGTGTGTCAGACTCTTACTGACTAAACCCCATCATGTTCCTTGGTGGGCCTTTTATGTACCAGAACCGCGGTGACTCTTTCGAACAATCCCGCAGTTTTTGTCTAACCTTGCTTTGGGAATCAAACGTTTTAGGAATATAAATGTTTACTTTCGAGTATTAGAAGTTCTATTCTAGGATTAACAGCCGTTTTCCTTAATCAAACGTTTATCTCATTCGTGAAAATGAGTTTCTCGAAAACCCGTCATTTTGTTCTCACGTGAATTTTTGGGTAAATACTCATCTCATTATTTACTTAGCATCATTTTATTTACATTGTAATACTTATCATAGTATTTATGTAGTGTAAAATTGAGATAAATCTGAATCATCTGAAAATCTCATATTTACACTTATTTTGTATTTGTCTGTAGATTTTGTGTGAAGTAATTTAGTTGTAATAACATTATGATTGCTACTTGTTCTCGGAAAATTAATGTCTAATTTTCTTCTGTGATTTTTTCATTATTGTGACATCACACTTATCTATTTCTTTGTTTTTAGGAACTCCTTTAAGTATTCCCCGTTTGTACTCTTAATAGATATACTCTCCCCTATACTACTTCTATGAACTCCATTTATATACATATTATATACTTCCTTATGTACACTCTCTAATATAGGGGCTCCTGTAACTAAATGGAAAAAATGTGAATGTAGGTATGTGATTTTTCAGCCATGTTGAATGGATGAATGGATGAAATGTTGAATGGATGAAACGCCTTCCTCTCTTCTAACTATTTGCTGTGCCCATCAGGGTCCATAATTGTGACTACCACTATTATTTTATATTTTCCACCAAATGTACATTATGGAATGCAATAAATGATATGATATGATATGTCCACAACCTTTTTCCACACTAGTTGATGTCTATATGCTTTCACAACTGTTTTACTATAGGAATAAAAATTACTTAATTAACTACTTAATTAATATTTCAACAAAATTACAGTCAGATTACTTATTAGACTTTTATCAGATTGAAGACTCCAAATCTCCTTTATTTATTTGAATTGGACACCATGTCCTGAATGAAATGGGTGTAAAATAAAAGTCAAAACCTCATATAAAACCCACTTTATTTCTCATCTATCTCCCATAATAACCTCTGTAACTGAACGTAATACTATCATATTTACAATATACACACATTGACAATACCAAAATAAATATACAAAAAATAATGTCCTTAAATTTCGATATGTTATACCTTAAGGTACGTTTTGGATGCCAACTGCCGACCGCACAAGTCGGCCGCAGCTGGTTTGTATGTATTTACATGAAACCGTTTTGGATCGAAGCGGCAGCAGCACGTGCAGTCGCCCTTATATCAATTGTTTTCATACAGTCGCTGCAAGTGTGGTCAGCAGTTGGCATTCAAAACGCACTTTTATTTATAATACAAAATTTTCCAAAATAAAAACAATATCTAACAGCCATGATTGATAATCTCACAATAAAATATTAAAATTATAAAAAAATAATTATAACATTTAACTAATTATATTAACTGGTGTTTATTTCAACTGAGGGACATTGAGAAAATGGTTTAATCAGTAGAAACGTTTCGTAATTTAAGTTAATTAATGATTTGTGATTATAATTATATGGTTCAAGATTAATTGTTTTTCTGATGCAAGAATCAGTGATGCGCAATAAGTTTAATTAGAATGACTTGACATAGTTCGACTTGGGGGTAACCAAAGTGGTCTAATTTATTTATCGAGGTCTATATTTAGTTCCTTGTTGTTTTTATAAGTTTTTAGTATGTTATTTGCAATTTAATGACGACTTAATTATTGTATTTTCATAATGAAAAGTTGTCAAACTTTAATTCGGTTACATACCTACTTCATCGGATTCTTATAGGTATAACATATTATATAGGGTAAATTGAAACTACTAGTTAAAATGCGCTATATTAAAAACCAATTTCATAAAAAAATTAAAATCTCATAATATGGAGTGTATTTAAAAAAATCTCATTTTATCAATCTCAGACGTTTCAGACTGCCAAAAACCATGTTGTCAAATCCATCAAATTAAAATTGATATAAAATACTTTAAAACGGCTTTAAAAATCTGCCATTATTTAAAACTTGGTTTTTGTTTAAATAAAAAACCTTATAAGACGGATTTTAAAAAGCCGTGTTCTAATCACCATTTAAATTCTTTCTTCATACCATAGGTAATCCATAGATGTATTATTTTAAATTACAAATAAGTCTTGAAGACTTATTTTTGACCACTAACAACATACATATTGACAGTTATCATACAACTAGGTGCTTCTAACAGTTTAACTTGCACTTTTCACCAAATTTCATTTTTAATAGTACAGCCATTTTAGCTTGAAAGTATGAAAAAGAGACTGACAAAACTAAATTTCACATTTATCAAGATTATAACAAACTTTTAGAAAGTACTTTGTAGTGTACCAATTTTAGTGAATTGAAAAAGTATGTCAGTAATACCCTTATATACTTTATATTATGTACATCCCTTTTATATATGTTTTATCACCCGTTCTCCTGAGACAAAACATATATGTACTTTTACTTAATTTTGACTTAACCAAAGTCTTGATTTAGCAATTTTACCCAAACTTTATGTATTATTAAGTTTTTTATTTATTTTTATTATATAAAATTTGGATCGAGTCTAATATGTCTATCTTAGCTGCAGAATATTTAATAGGTATTTGTCTACCAAAAGTGCTTTCAAAATGTTCACAGATTTTTATATAAGTGTAAATTGAAATATAGCTACTACTGTGAGTCTACGGAGTTATTTAGAATAATATTGTGGTCTGTATTTGGTCGATAAGTTACTTATGTACTAAATAGTTGCCAATATGATTAACTTTTAAGGGCCTTATTTAAAATGATGGTAACTTCATGTCAGATAGGTTATGTTATTTTAATCTGATTAACTTTATGTGGTATTTATATAAACAAAATGGTCTACTTGTATTTTTATTTCCATTAAGTAATTAATTTAATGATGGAAGCCAATTTCTGCATTTATTTTTAATTTGAATATGCTTTCTGTAAGTTTCTTTGTTTATATAAATTCCATATAAAGATTAATTGCACCAATCACAGTTTTGCTAATTCCAGATAGTTCATGTCTAAGTATTAATTAGTAAAAAGGATTTCAAGGTCATAAAACTAGCCAGATTTAAAGTACTGAGAATCGAGACATAATAATATAAGTTTAGAATATATTAAAGTGTGGTAGCGCATACAGTGGTCTATGCCATTGACATAAGGTTGAAAATGAAATGCATTTTATTTAGTATAAATTGGTCTGACTTCCATAGCTTATAGGAGCTTGTTTACTGAGATGCTATAATAAGTAGAATTTACAAAAAATCGATCAAACAAAATACATGTAATTTTCGATTCTAGATAGAGGAATTAAGGTTCACTTTTCATCCAACATTTTTTAGTAGTTTGGATCCCAGTAAGACACATATTATATTCACATCTCAAGTGACTTATATAAAGTACCTATATGTATAACACCACTTTTCAAGACCTACACATTTTATGTAGCTTCCGTTATAGTACCTATTTGTTTCAGAAACCTGTACATATTATAGGGGTACGTTTAAACCAAACGAGCAAATTATCTCATCCTACCAAATTATTTTAAGAGAGAACAACGAAATAATGCTCTGTTTGAAACATTGTTTACAACTGTTGATTTCAACATTCTATCTGTTGCTTACAAGAGATCTCTAGTAACCAAAATCAATAAATCAATTATTAAGTTATTCACCTAAGCCGCAACAGAATTTGATACCACAGAAAAACAACGACATTCTTGAACTTTTAAACATCTTAGGGAAAACATTTTGCGAAAAAAATATCTAATTATTTTGGTCCAAAAGCAATATAGCCCCTAAAATAGCTATGTATTTTATCATTTCAGTTTTACAAAATCCGGTCTACAAGAGCGTTATCCGTTACCCCTGGGGTGCAGGCATATGTCAGTGTTCAGTAGTTCCCCCATCAAAGGGGGGTGTTGTGATAGTCTGATAGCCTATCAGGGGCGTTATCTGTCAGATAGCACTAACTAACGGATAACTAACTGTCAATTTATAGGTAACTAGTGAAAACGAGCCTAAAAATACTGTATTTTAGCTCTTGATTTTTGTTTGTTTGGTATAAACAAACACAATTTTTGTCTTATCATTTCAGGCTCCCTAACAAGAGCTTTAACCCTTACCCCTGGGGCGCAGCCCTAACCATCAGATAACTAACTGACAATTTACCAGTAACCAGTGAAACTGGGCCAAAAATACTATATTCTAGCTCTAGATTTTTGTTTGTTTGGTCTAAACGCCCCCCTAAATATAGTTTTCTATTATTTCAGTTTCTACTACCCTTACCCCTGGGGTGCAGGCATATGTCAGTGTTCAGGAACCTCCCCATCAGTGGGTGTAGTGGGGGCGGGCAGAGCTCGCGGGGGCAGAGTGCTGGGGGCGGCGTCGCTGTCCAGGGGGCGGTACGACCAGTTGCCGGCGCCGTCGAATTCTAGCACGTGGGTGTGGTATTTCCTGTTGGGAGGATTTTGGTGAGATTATGTTACTATGAAAAAGTTTTTAAATTTATTTGGCAACTACACAAGTTTTATAGTGGATAAACTAATATAATAAAATTGAACTAAAATATAACTTATTGGTTACTTATCGCAAATTTTAGATACAAATACAGGTTAATCGGCAAAAATCTGACATCCCTTTTTAAAAATTGATTTTTACAGATCATCAAACGACCCCTCAACACGGAATAAGGATGAGCGCCTGAAATACCTGGTCATTAAATTAATATTTTGAATGTTGAGTTTGAATACTTACCAGACACTAGGCCTATGTGTGATGGAGAGCAACGTGATGCCTTCCTTGACGGCTTCCTCGTACATAACAACCTCCGTCTCCATGGAGACCGCGCTCGTGCACTCGTCTAGTAGCGCGTATACAGGCCTGCAAGGTACGAAAATATGGGTTAAATCATGGAAGGTAAGTGTCTATAATGTTTTTTGTTGAGTGGGCAAATGATAGTGTAGCTTTAAGATATTCTATATTTTATAGATTTTGGCAGTGCTATTTCTACACTTTCCCACAGATTTTTTGCTGGAGGGAAAACATCAAATGACCGCTCCCGCTGTGGGTGTTAGCAGCGTGAGCGGAGTGTCAGACTCTTACAGACTAAAACCCACCATGTTCCTTCTTAAGACCTTTGTGTACCAGGGCTGTGGTAACTTTTTCGAAACCACCCGCAGCCGGTTCAGGCTTTGGCCCTAGCAGGCCCTACTGACCTGTGGTAGAACATCCGGGCCATGGCCATCCTCTGCTTCTCCCCGCCGGACAGCGTGGCCCGCCAGTCCCGCAGGCCCACAGTACTATGCTGCACTACACTGACCTGTGGTAGAACATCCTGGCCATGGCCATCCTCTGCTTCTCCCCGCCGGACAGCGTGGCCCGCCAGTCCCGGACGGCCCACAGCCCGCCGTGCCTGGCGGCGGCGGCGTCGAGGCGGACAAGCTTCAGTATATGTGCGGCGCGACGTTCTGCGGCGACGTCGCCTTCTTTGGCGCGGGACGGGTACGTCACTTGGTCTATTAGAGAGCCCATTGACATGTATGGCCTGTGGATAAAGAGAACATTTTTATGATATATTTAGGGCAAAAAATCTGCTGATATGTCACTAATTCCTAAATCAAGTACAATTGATTATGTAGCTAACGTCAACGCAGACTTCTGCAAAGCTTTCGATTAGATCATACATAAACTGATATTACGTGAAATGGTCATATTAAATTTTCACAGAATCAAACATCGTTACTGTTGATATAAAATATAATCAACCATCAGATAGAATAAGTTATCAAAAGAAATGTCTGAAATAATTATACATTCACACACCACCACAAGTTGGTGTTCCACAAGGTACAATACTCAGCCCACTGTATATTTTGTTTTATAACTTTTCCTTACCTCTGCGGTATATAGAACATGATAGGCCTAGAAGTACAAGAGCCGGTGTCGTTGAAGTTGGTGTCGTCTGCGCAGTGTGCGCAGGCGCAGGGTCGCGGCACGTGCAGCTCACCGCCGAACACCGGCCATAGACCGGAGATTATGCGGAATAAACTGCGAAGTAGAAAAATAAGGTAGGTAATTGTTTTTTTGTCCGTGTTAAAAATTGAAACATATTCCTAATTTACAAGTAATCTACAGGTAAATAGACATTCTTTATTAGCATTCCATATGTTATAAATGTCGGCGTCAGGATCCGACATCGTTAAATAAAACAAAGGGGTTCTCACACAATCACTTGGTTTATTCCAATTAACACAGTATTAGTCACTACAATTATTTATCAGGAATTTGTGTGAGGTGTGCACTGGGCAACGGTCGGCGAACGAATGACCCGAGTCGCGCGCGCGCGCCGCGCAATATAAGCTCCACCGTTGACAGATCGACGGTTGACACATCGACGGTGGCGCCGTCATATTGATAAAAATTGAAATACTAAAACCTATGAAATACCTAAAATCTATGATTTTCAAGTTTTGGCTGTCAATTCGTGTAACAGTCTTCTGACTACCAAAATGTTTTCGGCTGATAATCGTTTTGAAAAATCTGTCGTCATTAATTATTATAGCTATATGCCCAATATTTTTTGATAATCTCAAAGACATCCAAATCTCATTATATTTGTTAAAAAATTACACGGTTCGTATATATTTTTCATCACGCCAATTCTTCTTAATCCCTTACCTCGACTTCCCGCATCCATTAGGCCCGACTATAAGCAGATGTGTCCCGGGCTCGATGTGGAGCGTGACGCCGCCACACACCACGTCGCAGGCGGGCGTCACGACCGGCACGCCGCGCAGGCGGATAGAGTGGTCGCTTGTGTAGATTATTTTACCTGCAATTTGAAAGTATGATTACTTTTTATACACTTTTTTATATTTAATTAAGCTGTAACATTTACGTATTTCCCGTGACATTCAAATATAGATTTTTATTCCCGATTCTCAAACTTTAACCTCACATAGCAGTCTGGGGGTTAACCGAAGACGTTCCTTATAATAGTAAAATAACATCGGAGCATTATCCTCAACGGGAACCTACGATATTTTTACTCTGGCGTCAGCAACCCCCCAGTGGGCCCCAGTGGGGCTGACACCAGGGCCAAGGCTTGCAGGGGCTGCGGGATTGTTCGCGCGAGTTACCGTGGCCCTGATGACATTTGATTACTTCCCAGGTTAGGCAGGAGTTGTTTGAAGGCAGCGCCTGCCTTCTCCAGTTTAGGGACGTAATGTAATGCTCCAAACATTGTTGGATTTTTTCGTATGTTCAAAGTCAAATAGTAGCCTGGGGGTTAACTGTAGACGATTCTTGTAATGGTAAAAAATCTTCGGGGCATTATTCTCTACAAGAATCTAATTTTTTTTTTATTCCGGCACTTTCAGTTTTGGGTACGAAATGAATGATGTCCTTACACACAAATCGAGTAGTTTAGGAGTGAAGAAAAGACAGACAGACAGACTTTCACATTTACAATATTAGTTAAGGTGTTAGCATGGTATGCTACGGGATAGTGGGCAGACACCTTTAGGATAGACGTCACGGCCAACAGTCGGCTAGGAAGACATTATGAAACTTGGAGCTACAAGACTAGCTAAAGCTATTACACGTTACCTTGCGGCACGGGTCGGTTGTCGCGGAAGGTGACCTGGAAGGCGGCGTGAGGAGCCGTCACGTGCACGCTGCGCACACATTGACCTCGCGCCACTTCGCTGAAGACGACCAACATGTCTGAGACTCGGGTCGCGTAGCCTGCTAGTGTTACTATTTCCTGGAAATACGAGAAAAAAAAACGCTGTTTACCAAATTTTCAATTAATTATTAATCTTAATAATTCAATTAATTAATAATTCAATTAATCTCAAACAAAACCCCAAAATAATCACGGAAAACATCCTGTACATGCAACATTCAATTAGATTCCATTGAATCGGTTAATATCGAGTTATTAAAGCAGTATAGCGCGCGATATAGGGTTGCACCGTGCACAAGGTGCGTTCTCGCATGGTTCATATTTTATTTCTGTTTCATTAATATTATATTTCTTTATTCCGAAGCTTTTCTTTTAATTGGACAACTACAATATAACACTACATTAGAAACACTCTGTAAGTAAGTTTTACCTTGTAACTGGACATGAGTCGTTCGATAGCGTCGGCGGCCGAGTTGAGCAGATTCCTAGACGTCGTCATGTATTCCGCTCGGTCACTTATACTGCTTCCTGAAAACAAATACAAGCATATAATTGACGTAAGGGGTAAAATCAGAATTAGTAATTAAAGAAAGTACAAAATAGAAAAACAAGAAAATAATTTTTACAAAGTTTTTCCTCGAAAACCTCAAACTCAAAATCGCTAATATAAATTATGCTGATAAATCAGCAGTTCTCGAACGTCAAAAACGAATGACAATCCTCACACCACTTTCTATGTGCTTTTGCTTGCAAAGATAAAAAAGATTTCTTCAAGACCCAAATGACGCTTTATATCTCAAGTATACTTAGTAGGTACTATATTTGCTTTTAAGTTAAAAACATTGTCAAAATTTTGAAAAAATACTTGAGACTATTGCTATTGTGGTTTGGTATCATACTGTAACGCAAACTATTCTTAAAATATAACTAAAAAACACCCTAAAACTCACCATCTCTCTGCGAATGCGTGGCCGTCAGAATAGGCAGTGCCAGCATGACCATCCCAGTCCCCGACCACACGTACTTCATGCAGAACTGCTCCAGCATCACGTACCAGAGCTTCTTGTTGAAGACGGACGTCATCTGGGCTACTAGCTCCTTGTAGGCCGCTTGGAGCTGGCCTAGTTCCACCTGGGAGACAAGGTTGAGGTTATTTTTTGAATTTATGATAGTTAAATTTGCATTTTTTTACGTTCAACATTACAAATGGACAGCACCCCTAAAAACGGAAGACGGGATTATAATGTTAGTATTTTCAAAAAGACAGATGAAGATTATCATGAAATAGAAGAAAGAAAGGTGTATTAATTAAAAGTATATTATGTGCAGCTTTACAGCCTTTTTCAAGCCGCTTGTGATGTTTGGTAAAATTCTTATAAGAGAAATATTGGTGAAAATTTTATCTGTAATATATCCGATTCATAAACACGTATTCAGTGTAAGTTTTACAGACGTTATATTGTACAAAAGGCGAAAAAATGTGTTCATATTCTGTATCAAAAATAAAATAAAAATACTTATTATTTCATCAAACCAAAAAAATTATCAATGTTTTTAACCTATGTCTTTTAAAAGTCATATCAAGATCAAAAAGGTACAGATAATAGGCATCTTTCAAAAATTATCAGAGTATCTGGTATTGGTGTATTTGCTTGTTCTGTTTTGTGTGCTATATGCGTCGTAAACACAAAAAAATGCTATGACCTTTTTTTAATGACGTCAAAAATCATCAAATGACCCTTCCCGCTGTGGGTTACATCGGTGAGGGAGTGTCAGACTCTTACTGACTAAAAACCGTCGTGTTCCGTCGTAGGCCTTTTATGTACCAGGGCCGCGGTAACTCTTTCGAACAATCCCGCAGCACATCACAACTGACCTTATGTCCACCATAGAACGCCACCTCCTCAGCATGGGCAATCAGTCTTGCATGAACATGCCTCAAGTTGGCCTTCATGCGTGCTTCCTCCCCGGCCAGAGCACCGAACCTTGGACTCAGCAGTCTGAGGAGTTGCCCGGTCATGCAGATCACTACTGTTGCTATGCTGGGTCCTGGGAAATATATTTTTACATTAGTTGACATATTCGTTTGTACTTCTTTGTTTGAGAAGAGGACTCTATTAAACAGAGGACAGTGAAAAACTATATGAAAAACTGCATATTACATATAGTATATTTTTGAAAATATGTAAGTGTGAAATATCACCATCATTTCAAATTATATGAGTCTTAAGAGCAATAAGCCCCGGAATACATTTTTGCTTAATATTTTGCTGCGTTTCTAGCAAGTAACCATCGCAACGCACCCATTTCATCATTTTACATATTTCACACTTACAAATTTTATTTACATTATTTTTGGGTAATCAAGGTAATCAATCATAATTAAGTTACAAAATTTCATATAGGGATCCAACTTTTTTCCTACAATATAAGTGGGGTGAAAGGGAGTGTCAGACAGCCAAACTTAGTTCGACCTATTCCATAGTTACTTACGAATTTTCCCAATATGCTAACGGTTGTTTTGCTTACTAAAGATAGGATATCGGGAACGGCCGCTAACCCGAAAATTTCAACGTTTCTATGTACTCACCAATAAAGATATTGCCCTTCATCTTATTGGAGTAGGTAGCGAGGGTCAGGACTATGAGGAGCAGGTCGAAGCACGGCTTCGTCAGCGAGCTGTACAAGTGTGCCACTGATTGCGTGAACACTGACACGTCTTCTGTTAACCTGGGTAAGGGAAATATTGTGTTTCAGTTTGTTTTTACCACTAAAAGTCATTATAAAGACTCCTAAAGTCCATTTAATGGAAGAAAAAATCCTACATATTAAATACATACATATTTACATACCTATGTTTTACAAATAATAAATGACTTTGACTTTTTTCAATTTGCCTTAACTTTTGGTTTAAAAAAAGACAAGACAAATCAAACATCACAACAAATCCTACAGAGCAAAAACAAGCTACTGATGCACTTCAATAAAATACGATAATAACTTGAAAAATATTTAAGTTTTACCAATAAATAAACAATCACCATATCTCACTTACCTATGATCAGCATTTTCAATCCTAGCATCTAAATTGGCAACCCTATAGTAAGTCTGGTTCTTGAAGTACAAGTCATAAGCATGGTTGACCAGCCGGGTCCTGAAGGCGAGGGCTAGTCTGCTCTCCAGGTATCTGATCATGGAATTGATGAAGGTAGCCGGAACAGCTATGCCGAACCATTGGAGTAGGAGGGCTGCGAAGCGTCGCATGTCTTTTTGGACTATGTGTTTCACTGGAAAGAAAAGAATGTGATTAGTAATAAACATGTTTGTTATAAAGACATTTTTTTATTTGAATTGAACGAAAAACAACAGCAGAAAAGTCTATTATGACCACACAACTTATTTCAGTTTGATATCTCTCTCTCTTTCTTCTCATTTCTCCCTAAGCAAAAAACTTGTGCCGTTGCGTTAACTAATTCAGGTATTTAAAAGATTGGTCGGACATTATCATCATCCTTCTACTTATCCCAATTTAATTTGTGGTCGGCGCATCATGATTTCTTCTTCCATACTCTTCTATCTGCCGTCATTTCACAAATAACATTCTTTCTATCCATATCAACTTTCACACAATGTATCCATCGTTTTAGTCATCCCTTCCTCTATATCAGTAAAGAACTATTCAATCAAAAATTTTAAAGTATTTCAAATCAAAACTTACCAATAGATCCTTCTAACGAAGCCACATAGATAGACAGGAAAGTCCTTGTGAACAGGCACAGCGTATGCGCAGACAGTAGCGCCACCTCGTGACTCCTCACTCCTGGCACCATGATCCTGGCCAACGAGATCAGCTGGCGGAGGAACTCCAGGTTCAAGCCTGGCACGTATTCCTCCACTGATTGTGTTTCGTCTGCATCTTCCTGTAAAAGTAAGTTGGTTACTTAAAATTTTATATCGTAAGTGTCATGCGTGGTAATGAGGGGTTTAGCAATTGTCAAAAGTTAAAAAAAAAACTCAAAAAAGACCTAGAGTGGTGGTAGTGGTGTTCTCTTAAGTTGTTAAAGACCGAATTCATTACAAGATGACTGCTGTACAGCACAGAAGTCCGCTGTAAAGCCAAGGCTAGTTATACAAAAGCATGCCAGTTACTGGTTGGAGCGATCGACTTTTTTTTTAATATTTACATTGGGGAGAAAGGGTAACACTTATGGTATGTCTGCGCCTTTCTCCTGACTGGTTTTGGGTTGGGGAGGTATTGTGGAGGGGTTTTAGATGTTGTGGGTAGTTTGAGGAGGGATATGTTTTATCAATTATATAATATATACATACATAATAAATAAAATATAAAACTAAATTTAAGGGATATGGTATAGAAATGGTGGGATGATGTAATGTTGGAAAATGGTGGGATGATGGTATGGTAATCGGCGGTTACAAATGGGCTAGTTGTTGTTAAACCGCTTGAGCTGCCTGACAATCTGAAAAATGAGATTGTGCATGGTGTCCATAGCTTCTGGCGTCAGCTGGGTTATGTCATAGGGGCTCGAACCATCCGCCACAATCAAGTGGTCATTCCGAGTGGAAGAAAAGCGAAGACATTCCTGAGTCAGGTGTTTCCAGGTCTGAATGCTAATCCCGTCACATGGACACAGATTATCGGGGGTGATGTGGAAGCGGTGAAGATAAGATTTGTGGTAGCCGTGGTTGGATAAATATTGCGTGATCGCGAAGTTTGGTTTGACTGACGCTAAATATATTTGGAGCTGCTCATAGCTGGGGATAAGAGTTTTGATGTGAGTTGCTGTGTCATAGAGATCAGAGGCTGCCTGGCGGCAGAGGAGATTATTCTTATATTTAACGTAACTGATTGGGATCGATGCATAGTCACAGGAGCGGTGAAGATTGGCAGCAGATTTAGCGGCGGAATCAGCCAGTTCGTTGCCTGGAATCCCGATATGGGATTTAATCCAAGCGAACGATATACTGAGGCCAGCAGACTCAGCATCTAAGAGGAGATTGTGGACTTGCGTAGCAAAATGGTTCGAGCTATAGGGGTTTGCCAGTTCTGTAAGGGCGGACTTGCAGTCTGAAAGGACTGTGGCAGGAGAGGATCTTCGGTCTAAAAGCAGCTTGCAGGCATGCAGTATTGCAAGCATTTCGGCCTGGAACACCGAACAGCACTCGTGGAGTTTCAGTTTTTTAATATATCTGACGTTATTGTTTTGTATAATAACGACAGCAGCACCTACCCTGTCGTTGTGCTTGCTGCCGTCGGTGTATACTTGGGTAGTGTCGGGACCACACACTGCAGCAATTTCTTCCACTGATTTTAACTCTTTGAGTTTAATGCCATTCCTGAGAGAGGGGTGAAGGAAGTAAGTTGGGTGGGTGGGGGTTTCCAGTGGGATGTCGGAGGGTAGAAAAGAAGAGAAGCCGTTGAGTTTGGTGCGTTCGCAATCAGCTATTGCAAGAATTTTCGAGGGAAGAGGAGTAAGGTTGGCAAGCGAGATTGCTGTGGGGGTGTTCACAGTGCGGAATCCCTGAATAATTTTGAGGGCAAAGAGCCGTTGTAATGAGAGGAGTCTTTTCCGAATGTACGAGTATCGCAGTGCGCCGGACCATATGCTCGCGGCGTAGTAAATGATTGGCTGTATTACCTGCTCGTAAATGATACGTATATTATCTGCGTGGACGCCCCAAGTGGGTCTGACAAAAATGGTGAGTTTGTTTAATAATTTTTTAGATTTTTCTATGGTATAGGTTGCATGCTGCGTAAATCGCATCTTACGGTCTATAACAACTCCCAGGTATTTGAAAGAGTTGACAAAACTGATTTTTTGGTCGTCTATTTTAATTATGCATTTGGCTGATTTGTTTGTGAACCCCATTGCTTGAGTTTTGGAAGGCCCGAAGGAGAGCTTGACGGATTTCCCCCATGCTGTGATCTTTGAGAGCATAGTATTTGTTAAGTTTTCGAGTGCGGTGGTGTCTTTCGCGTGGGTAACAAGCAGTACGTCATCGGCATAAGCTTGAAGGTGGCAGCCAGATGGCAGTTCCATTGAAAGAAGGTCATCCAGGATCGTGTTCCACAAGGTAGGTCCGCAGACCGATCCCTGTATGCAACCCCTGGTCATACTCTTTTCTACTTGGCAGTCTGCGAATCTGAGGCATACTTTGCGGTTGGAGACGTAGTTGAGCAGTAACTTATAAATGTTTGCAGGACAGTTGGTGGTGCGAAGTCGGTGAAAGATGGCAGGCCACCACGCATGGTCGAAAGCGGCTTTGATGTCCAGAGACACCGCCACGATGCATTCCCCTTTAGATTTCGCCTCCCTAACGACACTAAGAGCGGTGTCAATGGCTTGGAAAGTGGAGGTGGCTTGTTTAAAGCCGAACTGCATATTTGATGAGGCTGAGGAGATATTTAAGTGGTGGGTTAGTCGATTGATTAGCAGCTTCTCAAGCAGTTTTCCAAATACGTTGATGAGACCGATAGGTCTGAATGAGGAGCTGCTCGAGAAGTCTGTTTTACCGGGTTTAGGGATGATTTTGACCAGCGCCACTTTCCAGGCGCCGGGGAAGTAATTAAGCGCTAGGCATCTATTGAGAAGTTCAGTAATGGTATCAGGAAAGTGAATGGCAAATTGATAGCAAATGTCTGCGGTTAAGTGATCCAGGCCAGGGGCTCTTTTATGATTCATTTGTTTGAGACAGTTTACAATTTCTGTATGTGTGAAGGGGGGTTCGTTATGAGTGTCAATTGGAAGTTCCATAAGGGATCTGATGTGCTGCTGAGAGGGAGTGTCACTGGTGTCGTCGTCCTCCGGGTAGAATTTATCAAGGAGGGCATGCGCGGTGTCTCTTGAATCAGTAGTGAAGGTGCCGTCCTCAAGTCTTAAGGTGGCGGGTGGTTGCCGTAAAGGAATTGTTTTTATTATCCTGTTAGTCACAGAATACACGTCCTCCTTTGTCTGACGATTACAAAACTCCCGGAAGTGTTCAGTAGAGGTCGAACGAATGGCCTCGGCATACTCCTTTCGGAGTCTGCTGTTCTCATCCAGCAGGTCATCTATGCGTCTGTTACGGCGTCTTCGGTTGAGCAACAGGTGGTGTATTCGCAGTACCTTGGACTTAAGCGTGTCTAGCTTCTCATTCCACCAGGGTGCCTTTCTGAGATAGCCTGAAGTCCGCGGGAGCGTGCTATTGCATGCTTGCTGAATAGATTTAGTTAGTTGGTCGACTAGTGTGTCTATGCCTGATATAGAAAGGTTAGATATGTTAGTTGATGTGTTTAGATTTTTGTTGATTTCGTCGATGAATTTTTCTTTGACTATATCCCATTTGACCCCGCTGGTGTTGTATTTAAAGGTAGACATGTTAACGTTGCGAGTTAGAGGGGTTCTGCCGAAGGAAACCTTAAATTCAATGGCGCTGTGATCTGAAGAGGGGCACATGTTGCTATTAACGGTCCAGTCTGAGACGGCACAATTGTCAGGGTCACTGGCAAGAGTAACGTCAATGATGGACGTCCGTAGTTGGTTATGGGTAGTGGTGACGAAGGTAGGTGTTGTACCCGTAGTACAGATGAAGAGATCATGCTGCAAAATGAGGTCGGCGACCTTGTTGCCCCTTCAGCATGTGTATTGAGATTGTGCCAGTGCCTCGCATGTCAGTAGATCACAACTCATTGGTTTTGCCCTTTGCGAGGATTTTGCGTAAAGAGTATACTCCTGTTATAGAAATTGTCAGTCTTCATTCTTCTTTATGAAATTAGTTTACCAGCACCTGGCTTGTCATTTACTGACTTATGACATAGTCCTCTCTCCTCATCAGACGGCTTCCTAAACTTACTAAACAACTATTTGCCTAGCCACTTACAATATTCTGCTTATTATCAGTGTCGGCTATGCCGCGGCACAGCGCGCACTGCTCGGCGCCGCAGCGGCCGCCGCAGGTGTCGCCGGTAGCCGCACCATTCTGCGGCGAGTGGAGCTTGCCGTTGTATACATTACTTACAATATTCTGCTTATTATCAGTGTCGGCGTCGCCGCGGCACAGCGCGCACTGCTCGGCGCCGCAGCGGCCGCCGCAGGTGTCGCCGGTAGCCGCACCATTCTGCGGCGAGTGGAGCTTGCCGTTGTATACATTACTTACAATATTCTGCTTATTATCAGTGTCGGCGTCGCCGCGGCACAGCGCGCACTGCTCGGCGCCGCAGCGGCCGCCGCAGGTGTCGCCGGTAGCCGCACCATTCTGCGGCGAGTGGAGCTTGCCGTTGTATACATTACTTACAATATTCTGCTTATTATCAGTGTCGGCTATGCCGCGGCACAGCGCACTGCTCGGCGCCGCAGCGGCCGCCGCAGGTGTCGCCGGTAGCCGCACCATTCTGCGGCGAGTGGAGCTTGCCGTTGTATACATTACTTACAATATTCTGCTTATTATCAGTGTCGGCTATGCCGCGGCACAGCGCGCACTGCTCGGCGCCGCAGCGGCCGCCGCAGGTGTCGCCGGTAGCCGCACCATTCTGCGGCGAGTGGAGCTTGCCGTTGTATACATTACTTACAATATTCTGCTTATTATCAGTGTCGGCTATGCCGCGGCACAGCGCGCACTGCTCGGCGCCGCAGCGGCCGCCGCAGGTGTCGCCGGTAGCCGCACCATTCTGCGGCGAGTGGAGCTTGCCGTTGTATACATTACTTACAATATTCTGCTTATTATCAGTGTCGGCTATGCCGCGGCACAGCGCGCACTGCTCGGCGCCGCAGCGGCCGCCGCAGGTGTCGCCGGTAGCCGCACCATTCTGCGGCGAGTGGAGCTTGCCGTTGTATACATTACTTACAATATTCTGCTTATTATCAGTGTCGGCGTCGCCGCGGCACAGCGCGCACTGCTCGGCGCCGCAGCGGCCGCCGCAGGTGTCGCCGGTAGCCGCACCATTCTGCGGCGAGTGGAGCTTGCCGTTGTATACATTACTTACAATATTCTGCTTATTATCAGTGTCGGCGTCGCCGCGGCACAGCGCGCACTGCTCGGCGCCGCAGCGGCCGCCGCAGGTGTCGCCGGTAGCCGCACCATTCTGCGGCGAGTGGAGCTTGCCGTTGTATACATTACTTACAATATTCTGCTTATTATCAGTGTCGGCGTCGCCGCGGCACAGCGCGCACTGCTCGGCGCCGCAGCGGCCGCCGCAGGTGTCGCCGGTAGCCGCACCATTCTGCGGCGAGTGGAGCTTGCCGTTGTATACATTACTTACAATATTCTGCTTATTATCAGTGTCGGCGTCGCCGCGGCACAGCGCGCACTGCTCGGCGCCGCAGCGGCCGCCGCAGGTGTCGCCGGTAGCCGCACCATTCTGCGGCGAGTGGAGCTTGCCGTTGTATACATTACTTACAATATTCTGCTTATTATCAGTGTCGGCTATGCCGCGGCACAGCGCGCACTGCTCGGCGCCGCAGCGGCCGCCGCAGGTGTCGCCGGTAGCCGCACCATTCTGCGGCGAGTGGAGCTTGCCGTTGTATACATTACTTACAATATTCTGCTTATTATCAGTGTCGGCTATGCCGCGGCACAGCGCGCACTGCTCGGCGCCGCAGCGGCCGCCGCAGGTGTCGCCGGTAGCCGCACCATTCTGCGGCGAGTGGAGCTTGCCGTTGTATACATTACTTACAATATTCTGCTTATTATCAGTGTCGGCTATGCCGCGGCACAGCGCGCACTGCTCGGCGCCGCAGCGGCCGCCGCAGGTGTCGCCGGTAGCCGCACCATTCTGCGGCGAGTGGAGCTTGCCGTTGTATACATTACTTACAATATTCTGCTTATTATCAGTGTCGGCGTCGCCGCGGCACAGCGCGCACTGCTCGGCGCCGCAGCGGCCGCCGCAGGTGTCGCCGGTAGCCGCACCATTCTGCGGCGAGTGGAGCTTGCCGTTGTATACATTACTTACAATATTCTGCTTATTATCAGTGTCGGCTATGCCGCGGCACAGCGCGCACTGCTCGGCGCCGCAGCGGCCGCCGCAGGTGTCGCCGGTAGCCGCACCATTCTGCGGCGAGTGGAGCTTGCCGTTGTATACATTACTTACAATATTCTGCTTATTATCAGTGTCGGCTATGCCGCGGCACAGCGCGCACTGCTCGGCGCCGCAGCGGCCGCCGCAGGTGTCGCCGGTAGCCGCACCATTCTGCGGCGAGTGGAGCTTGCCGTTGTATACATTACTTACAATATTCTGCTTATTATCAGTGTCGGCTATGCCGCGGCACACGCGCACTGCTCGGCGCCGCAGCGGCCGCCGCAGGTGTCGCCGGTAGCCGCACCATTCTGCGGCGAGTGGAGCTTGCCGTTGTATACATTACTTACAATATTCTGCTTATTATCAGTGTCGGCGTCGCCGCGGCACAGCGCGCACTGCTCGGCGCCGCAGCGGCCGCCGCAGGTGTCGCCGGTAGCCGCACCATTCTGCGGCGAGTGGAGCTTGCCGTTGTATACATTACTTACAATATTCTGCTTATTATCAGTGTCGGCGTCGCCGCGGCACAGCGCGCACTGCTCGGCGCCGCAGCGGCCGCCGCAGGTGTCGCCGGTAGCCGCACCATTCTGCGGCGAGTGGAGCTTGCCGTTGTATACATTACTTACAATATTCTGCTTATTATCAGTGTCGGCGTCGCCGCGGCACAGCGCGCACTGCTCGGCGCCGCAGCGGCCGCCGCAGGTGTCGCCGGTAGCCGCACCATTCTGCGGCGAGTGGAGCTTGCCGTTGTATACATTACTTACAATATTCTGCTTATTATCAGTGTCGGCGTCGCCGCGGCACAGCGCGCACTGCTCGGCGCCGCAGCGGCCGCCGCAGGTGTCGCCGGTAGCCGCACCATTCTGCGGCGAGTGGAGCTTGCCGTTGTATACATTACTTACAATATTCTGCTTATTATCAGTGTCGGCTATGCCGCGGCACAGCGCGCACTGCTCGGCGCCGCAGCGGCCGCCGCAGGTGTCGCCGGTAGCCGCACCATTCTGCGGCGAGTGGAGCTTGCCGTTGTATACATTACTTACAATATTCTGCTTATTATCAGTGTCGGCGTCGCCGCGGCACAGCGCGCACTGCTCGGCGCCGCAGCGGCCGCCGCAGGTGTCGCCGGTAGCCGCACCATTCTGCGGCGAGTGGAGCTTGCCGTTTTTCGTCACCTAGAAGGAATTTGTGGCTTGTTATTAAATGCACGAGAGGCGTGATTAAGTAGAAGATAATAGATGCTACATGTATAACAAAATTGTACTTTATTATGTTTAAATTACCTTTTACCAAACAGTCTTTAATTGAAATTACCACAAAAATTTGAAACATAACTGTGCGTTGTCACATTATGTGTTGGTAGATCAGAACAAACGCCGTAACAAAATTAATTCACAGGCAAAATAAAGCATTTAAAAAACCGACTGGACAATTACTACATCACTTTTTTAGTAATCATAAATATCATTACCTTATTTTTATTTAATTTAAAATGTGATCTTACGTCAAATACATACCTTATAATTATTATTATTGTTGCAAGGCGGAGTTTGCTTCTTATCCCTGGTACCATAGACAGCGCAGGCAGCTAACGCCACCCCCACCCCCACCCCCAAAGCTATCGAGGGCTGAACCCTCGACGCCTGCTCTCGAATCTTTGTCAAAATTGCAGGCATTTTGGAAAATTATTTCTTTTTTACAACTGTGATCATTTATGCTTAAATTAGGGAGATCTTTGACTTAAATTTAAATTAAATCACAGTGAATTTTTTTTCATTTGCTTCTGAATTCAGGTCATTATAATGATGTTTCTTCGTCCATTGTTCTGTAACAAGGAAAATTATTTGTAAGTATAGTGGTAATAGAAATGAGTTGCTTGATTATACAAAAAAATACTAGAATAACTAGCAAAGTTATCATGTCATTCGCAAATGTGAATGACTTGTCAAAAGTAAAAGGCCATTCGTCTCTGAAAATATTTTAATACCGTTGTTTATATTATTCATTGTATGATTTTTTTGGTACTTTTTTTCCTTTTTTATCTGAAAATATCCTTAAGAATTTCAGACAATAATATTCATACAGTAAATAATAAAACAGTATATGGTTAATTTGAATACTTAATAAATTACATTAAGTGTAGATTTTATCTTTAAAATTGAAAGAAGCAACTTATATAATTTGCTTTAATTATAATAAATATAAGCAGTGACCTTTGTCAGCAGATATATTTAATACTAGGTACAAAAATAGCTCTGTTTTAATATCTAGCACAATTTACTGGCGACGTCTCGTTATTAGTAATTAACATCAAACAATAACTGACATTTGACATGTCGGGTAAAATTTTCCACTGCAACGCTTTGTTTTCTATGTAAATGTGGTTATTTTAATTATGCTCCCGTGATTATGTAAGAAATAAGATTAGAATACTAAGCTGAAAATAGCTATTTTCGGCTTTAATTACAAATGAAAAATCTGATTTAAAATGATGTATGTCCAAAAAACTTTATTAGCATTTGTCATATAATGATCAAGATACCTTTTTTGTGAAATTAATTATATCTGAACAAAAAATTGACATTCTTAAACTTAGAAAATGATTGCAACGTATTGAATATGATATCATTGCAAAAAGAAAATTAACACCATTTATATAAGAACTAAATCAGAAAACATTATATATTTTATACAGTTTAATATACTGCATATCTTAGACTGGAGTGTTATATTTTGTAGATTGCACACAGAATGCATCTATGCAATTGAAGCCGATACAACTAGCACAATTTGCTGCATTCAATATGCATCCTGGGTATTGCTGACACAATAGAACAGGTCATCTTCCGAGCCTTTTTCCAACTATGTTGGGGTCGGCTTCCAATCTAACCGTATGCAGCCGAGTAATTTTTTTTACAAGGAGCGACTGTCTATCTGACCTCCTCAACCCAGTTACCTAGACAACCCAATACCCCATGGTAAGACTAACTGTATGAATGAGCATAAATCAGCATATTTGCTGAAATCGGATTGCCAATGCCAATATTATTTTAAGTCTAAAAGCAGAATTCCAAAAATATATTTTACGATATCAAGTACTTTGAAAGCCGACAATCAACACGTCAGTCCCAAAATAACTTATAAGATTGTATTTTTAATACTTAAGTGACCCAAATTGAAGATGAAATCAATTAATTGTAATCTAACTTATATTATAAACGCCAAGTATAGTATATATGGTCAGATGGATGTTCATTCCTCTTTCACAATAACAACATTAGTAACATATGTACAAATAAATAACATATACAGTAGGCAATTTTTTATCCTTGTCGGGGAACTAATTCCTTCGGGACGCGGAAGAAACCACGGGTGAAAGCTAGTTCACACAAATAACAAAAACAAAGGAAGCGAATCAACATAGCCTTACATACATAGAAGGCAAAGTATATTATTTGCCGCAAATATTGCCATTGTAACCGAATCCCACAAAAACACAAGGTAAACCATTGTTAGATAATAGATAAAAACGACCCCTAGAAGGTAACAATGTGACATGAAAGTCAAGAGATCAATCGTTTTTGTAATAAATACATCAGAAGAAACTTTAGCAAAGGGAATAAGTTAAAACTGTATTCTAGAAAGATATAATATGTGTGTATAGTATTTTGAATGGGTCTTAGATGCCTGATACAAATGAAGAAATAAGCAAACTCAGTTTTGTTATGAGTGCATATTCGCAATGACTTTGATTTTGAAGAAACCTTAGCTAAGGCAACGGATCAACGGACCTGTTAAATATTTTCAGAAAGGACAAATGTTACTCAAAGTCAAATGTTTTTATTTCAAATAGGACTTTGCAGGCTCCTATGAAACATCGCACTAATTGCGTTGTTCCAAAAAGTTGGGCTCATATGGCACTACCAAAAGTTTGCATCCTTGACTAATTATATTAAAAAAATATATATATAACTAGTTGACCCAACAAACTTCGTATCGTTTAAACCTTCCCTGGAACTCTACAAACATTTTAAAACCAAAAAAAAGCCAAATCGGTCCAGCCATTCTCGAGTTTTAGTGAGACTAACGAACAGCAATTGATTTTTATATATAAGAAGATAATAATGTAAATAACTCCTCATATCGAAGTTAACTAATGATTGAAAAATCCTCAGAAAACCCCTTTTAGTCGAAAAAAAGGTTTGGAATAACATTATGATGCTATACAAATGATATCGACAGAAACAAAGGGTCTTGGACAAAAGCAATTAACTCCTGTTGCCATGGACACAAGCAACCTTGCTCTACTAAACAACAGCAGAATTGTTTTCCTATCATTATTATGTTTTCAGGTCTATTTGTCATTAACAACTGTTGGATGGGAAAAATAGCATTGATGTAAATGATAAATAAAAATAATAATTTATTTCATTCGAGTAACTTAACGCAATTTGATAGTAAAAATAAAAACAAATAACAACTGTCAGAGAATAAGACTAAAAACATACTTGAATTTGACTCCAACTTGTTTCGTCTGAGGTCAAATTACTGAATATTTAAAATATAATATATATTTGCTATAACCTAAGGTCGAAACTTTTCGCGAAAATACAAAAACTCGAAAAACGTAATCATTTTTTTGAAAATAAATCATATTCGTTTATTTTACGTACCAAAATTATATAAAGTATTAAACAATAAACTTACCAAAACCAAATTGATTATTGTATCAATTACGTGGACTCACAGCTTTTTTTCACACTAAGCTGAGGTAAGTTATATAACACTATACAGCTAGCTAGCTATATAGCCGCACTATACTGGTATTATAAAATCAATTTATTCCATTTCATACAACTATGCCGAACAATATCGAAATAAAATATCAGTTACCATAACATTGGTAACTGATATATTTTCTTTCAATAAGAATATGCAATACGATATGGCCGCCATTTACACATAGATAAATTGTATTTTGTCACAAACGCCCGATTAATACATATTTTACGCAATAAACTGATAATAAAAAAAATACCTTCAAAGGTTTTTATGATACCATCACAAAAATGTGTATTTATGAGTAAAACATAATAAAAGTGTTTCTCTAAATATTCGCAACTAACGTAAAGAATATGCTCGTCATTGGAGTTATCTAACATTACATAATAACTGGTTTTGAATTATTAAAGAAACAGGTAATTTTTTGGACATTTTGGTGATTTGCGTTTAGATTTTTTTTATGTATGACCTCTGAAAGGATAATTAATCGATTTTATTCAAAGCTCACACGGAAACCATATTTATTAAGCTGCCATACATAAATATAAGGAATAAATCATGATTAAATGATTATCTTGGATAGTGATAATTCAACCTTTTTATCCAAATTCTTAATTAGAGAAATATGCGGTACCTACCTATATAAAGTCCAACTGTTTACCTTTGTAAAACAACTCTGTTTAAATATTAGCACACATAAACTAAAACACTATCTATTAACCAAAACTCAAGTCTATTCAAGCAAGAAGATTTATCAAAACAATGATTCAATAGACTCGTGTATAATAACACGGGTCCTAAGCACATGCCTTGCGGTACGCCTCACGTGTTTACACTCGGCACTCAAACCTTGACCCTGACGTGACTCAGATACACTACAGACAATACTTGGCATCGACCTCTGCCACTATTAAGGATTTAAATAGGAAAAAACAATGAAATAAGCAAGAGGACACTCGTGAAGTTAGTGTTACACTCAATCGAATGCCTTTGTTAGATCTCAATTATGCATCGCGTGCATATCTTTATACATTTGCAATCTGTTGACCTCAATATCCGTTATTACAGCAAGTATCTAAGAAGCTATATTTGCATTCTTTATTAGCATTTCATATATTAATTACCAATTAAAATGTATAATTACGCGGCTAATTTGAATGGTGATTGTTTTACAAATTATACTCTTCAAATAAGTATGTTATTGGTGTTTAACTTACTTGTTTATTCATGAACGGTAGCGAACAGTGATGTGTTAAGTCAATCATTAGAACTTGTAAAGTGACACTTATAACCTTCGTCAATGGGAGTATTGTTCAGTACCTAACAGAATAAGTTAAGGTTCATGTCTATTTTTTGCAACTTAGACGCTTCAATGTTATTATATTAACATTGTTAATTCAATAAACAATAATACATTATGTATATGAGATGCTAATTGAAAACAGAATATAAAGTTAATTTTCAAAGAAACTGTAATTTATTCCTAGTTATTTTATTTACCTATTATCTTAACATGAAGTTTTTTTATTGTAGCCATTAACCCATTATGGGGTCAATACTATAAATTCAATATAACTACCGTACGCTACAATATATTTCAAGTACGGCTATATCATCTGCCTAGCCTTTTCCGAACTACGTTAATGTCTGCTTCTAGTCTAACTGGATGCAGCTGAGTACGTAGTATTTTAAATAAATCGACTGCCTATCTGATCTCACTTTCAAGTAAGCTCTACCAAAAACTATATTTATCAATGAGCTAAAGTAGACCAGGAAAAAAACAAGTGAAAATCCATGGTAATCCTCCATTACCTTTACTACAAAGGACGAATAGCTAGAGTCATACGGCTTCCTTTTAAACTCTGAACGTTAGTTGAATACAATGCTATTAATCATAGACATGACAGGTATAAGCAGTGTCATTAGTTTAGTTAAATTTGTTAAGAGGAAGTTGTGAATAGATGCTACTGTTCAATCTGTATGTAGTGAGGATGTTATTAGGTTATACAATAAAAGTATAGGCGATTTGGAGCCTGATATAGTACTCGAGTTATATTATGATAAGTGCACGTTTATAAGTAGTGATTATATCCAAGACTACCCATGAAGCTAATATATACAAAATAACCAGATTTGATATAATGAAGTATACCTATAGCGAGAAAATTGTCAGAAATTTTATTCTAGTTAAGCATGATCTCGTATTTTTTCGAAATGCCCCCTTGACATTTACTAAGTGAAACTTTAAGTAGGTATTGCTAACGATTTAAAGTCTTGATACGTAAATCACAAAGTCCTTACTATAAATCACAAAAACAGGATGTCGACACAACCATTAGATTTAGATAACATCTCTGACATAAGTGTCATGACATTAAAACTATTCATCAGGCGCATTTACGCGATCAGGGCAACCGGTTACTTAAGGTGTACTTCGGACACAGACCGCGTGCGGCCAAAGCGACAATAGAGAACTTCTTCTTTCTCTTATCGAGTGAGCTACAGGTTTAATCACCTAACAAGAACTAGTGTCAGAGTTCTCGCAAAACCACCTGACTTGACCTGACAGCCTCTGATTTGGAATTGTAACCACGATTGCTATTGAGTAGCATTCAGGGAAGCCGGCTTTATGTGCCCTCCCAGGCACGGGGGTGTAACACCGCCAACTTTCAGACTACAGGCTGCTTTGTGCAAGTTCCTAAACCCCACAACGCGATTTTGGCTCGACCCGGGAATCGAACCCAAGACCTCGTGCACTGGAGTCACGCGACAACTAGACCAACAAGGCAGTCAACTTATAGAATTGTATGAGAGAATGAGCTCGTTCGCGAGGAAGGCAGGCGTCAAACAACAGCGTCCGGTTCGCGACAGACGCTTGTGTCCGAAATGTACCTTTAAATATAAATCAGTGATCAGTGATTATAGCCAAACTACCTGTCATTACTTGATGCAATCTTTGATAAATTGTACCTTTATCAGTTCGTGACCAAAGTACGAAATTACATTGTTTACTGATATTTGATGACAATGAAATGGGTATTTAAATAATGATTACCTACAGGTTATTGCGTATACAAATTATGTCACTTCAAGGATTACTAAGTTATTTAACTTAATCAAGTACATTCTACTTCATCTATAATGTAACATTTGAGTTACTATTACTGTTACAGCCTTTTTATCGTCCCACTGCTGGGCTGCGGCCTCCTCTCACACGGAGAAGGATTGAGCGTTAATCACCACGCTTGCTCAATGTGGGTTGGTGATTTCAAACTATATAGTCCACATCATTTGATGAACATTTGAGCGCCAAATTAGAAAAAATATTTTAATTTTGCAATATACTTACAATATGACGTCAAAAGGCGGAGCCAATTATGAGTTATGTATTTTTTTCATCAATAAAATGCGTAATAACTAACAAAAACTTGACTATTATAAACAATTAATTTCTGTCCTAGAGCAAAATTAAAGACGTCATTAACACATAAACAAGGCCTATAAAAGTAAGGCAAGTATGAGACAATATTCGCTAATAATTAAACTGACGTAATAAATAATAAAATGGCATTATAATTTATTGCACGACCTTTAAAAGATACACATGTATAAGATATAATACAAAATAAAGGCTTATTTGCCTTTTACTATGATGAAAACCTGACGATTTGCAGCACAGATTAATAGCATCACGATTTTGGACAATCCAAAAACACTACCTAAAAAAAACTAACAATAATTACCTATGCGGTAAAGGAAACCCGCGATATATGCCTAATTAAAAGGTATACATATATAAAACAGCTTTGGTAGTTGAAGATTTCTCAATCAAACTCAATAAATAATTTCGTCGTTAAGTTTATTTATTTAAAACAAACAAAAACAAATGTTGCAACATTACACATGCATAATTAATAAAGTAGTTGTTGAAATTACTTACGAAATATCAATAAATAATGTGGTTTGTAATAGGCGTCAACAACCTCTTATTTGCCTACTTGAAAAATGTCTTGTTAGACAAATATTCGGACACGACTATTTGTAAAAGTCCTCGGTTGCAGAGAAGTGTTCATGTATTTCACTCTTTCTCTATCTAAGTAAAGTAAATAAGTATTTTAAATGTACTGGCATTAAATGCCCAATGTTGCTATGCCCTAACAGGGTCCACAAATGTACGTAGCTGTAACACCTTGAGAAACTCGTGGAATGCAATAAATGCTATGAATAAAGTTACTCTTAATGCCCTAAATTATATTCACTTATAATTTTTCCTGAAAAACTTGACGACTTTATTTGTTTGCAGGGAACCTTGAGGGAAATGCCAGATAATTTTGAAGCTCGTGTGGTATTCGGGGGATTATTTTTCCGTCCCAAATGTCGGCCACAACCTGTCAGTTTGACGTAGCAACGACCAGAGAAAATATTCAAAAAAAATTATCAGTATAATACCATGTAGGTTGTACCACGTGACGTCGAATGGTGCAATTCTATTGGTCGATATTTGGGTCGGAAAAATATTCATAATTAACTCACTGGTGGCCAGTAGCCTATAGGTCCACTTTATGTGGTACAATTTCTATCCTACTCATAGCTGTGAATGGCTGAAATTCGGACACAGCGACTGTTCTCGAAGGAACCAGTGGGAAATATTATAATGCAGAAGACAAATGAAATCACTATTCCCCTAACTCTCATAGCCCGATGGGATGGCAATCCGACACGACCGGAAACAAATTAGTAATTATGCCCTGATATCCCAACTCAAACATATTTAGAATATTCAACCAATTTTTTGCAGCCATAGCAACAAAAATCAATGCACAATTTTTATGTAAAGGAGACTCGTACGTATCATGTTTCGCACTATATAGAATACATAATTAATTATGTCATTGTCCGTCTGTCGGGCCACATACTAACCATGTTGATATAACTTTATGTGACACATAGAACGCGCATGATCGGAAATGATTATTATACCTAGGTAGGTGTTTTATAAGTGCAAGAGAGAAAAAACTGTATCTTCAACCTCATGTGGATATTTTTGCAATAGGAATTTTAATATACTTAATCGTTTATTTCAAAGCAAACTAAAGGAGTTAACTAAAGGAGAACTAAATGAATATCTGTCGGTAGATAAATTCGATATGAAAAATATTTCTCAGGTACATACATCATCATCATCTCCCGAGCCTTTTCCCAACTATGTTGGGGTCGGCTTCCAGTCTAACAGGACGCAACGGAGTGCCAAGTTTTTTATTTCACACGTAATATATCGGTTATTATGTGTGTGGTTTATTCATTTTCAGTCTGATAGTCTTCGTCACTCGTAAAAATACAAAACACAACATTGTCCCTATATTTGCAATTATAATTTTCATCACTTCACGTGCTAAATTATTACGTAAAATAGAAAAAAACTCGCTTGACCGGAAAAGCCATGACCTTTCGGTTCCAAGATCTAGCAGGGATATCACGTTAGCTAGAAATATATTAAAAATGATAATAAATTCGCATAATTATGTCATATCATATTGGATACATAATATTCTGTATTAAATAAGAATTAGCTTGCGTCAGCTTTTTTTAAATAGAAATATCGTTCTCAGATTTTTCCGATCAAAAATTTGAATTTCGATGATATCTGGTAAGCCAGGGTTAAGGACCCTGCACCAAAGAAGAATCCAGAAGGAATGTGGATCAAATCGGTAAAAACTGACAATATCGAAGAAAAATACCTGGTAGGGATAATCTAGATTAAACGACCAATAGCGACAATTATTCATCTTTTTATCGTGCCATCTATTTTATCACCTTAAGCCATTTAACGTAAATTCATAATGCCTGCACCTACACAGAGCAGTCTCAGGTAGAACATACAAGGTATATAAATCAAAGTTTGACCGCGACGATCACAGCCTAACCTTGATCAATATGTACGGTTGTTACTAACCAGAAAGCTCTTGAAACTTTAATTGATTTTATCTAACTAATCCTTCAATCGAATCACGTAGACATCGTGAATGGGAATAATCATTTGACATTTAATTGTAAGTGTCAGACTTGACAGATGTCACTATAAATTGTTATTAGAAGTTTTAGGTATTATGTGAGAGGAATAATGATGGTGTACGTTGATATTGATGGGAACTTCTATTCTTATTTAGAGGTATTGATAGAAATTGTTGATCAGCAGGTGTAATACTTATTATAGCAGACTTTGCAAAAGGGGAGTTTACTGCATGGGACGTATCCATATTTAATTTTTCATTAATTTAGACATACTACACGAAAACACAACAAACTACACTAAAATACTTAAACAGAGCAATCTATCGTCATAAATGGAAATAGATAAGAGCTTAAGAGAACCATTTAAAATATTATAAACATTTGACACCAGATATGCATCTTAATGAACAGATTTCTTGTAACACATACCTAAGGATATTACAAAAATGAACAACCTTAAAAAATATGTCATTAAAAATAGAATAATTATACACCAGTTCTAATTAATCTTAAGCAAAAACCCCCAATTAAAAGTCCTGTATACGCAGATTTGTACCACAGATTCCTACTAATATTATAAATGCAAAAGTTGCTCTGTCTGTCTGTCACTGTACTGATTTTAATAAAATTTGGTACAGACATAGAGTTGACCTTGAGAAAGAACATAGGATAGTTTTTGTCCCGAACTTTTGAAGAATTCTCTTGGAAACGTGAAATAACCGAACTCTATGCGAGCGAAGCCGCGGGCGGAAGCTAGTAAACAATAAGAGGTACAAAACTCGTGTTTTGCGTAATGCGACGACCGGTTGGTTCAAAAACCTGCATTGCTTGTTTTAACCACGTCATAGATTAAATAACACGAGTTAATAGTAGTTTTTTATGAACTTGATTTGCATTGCTGAAAATAGTTGTAACCTTGGAATGAGCTTTGCGAAGCTCGGCATTAAAATTAAAGAAACTCACAAATGTTGCCACTTTACACTTTTCCTAAATAGTGTTGTAAAAGCTTATAATTGAGTTTAATAGATACTGGCCGCTTTTGGTAAGAACTACTTCGAACACCCGGATGAAAGGTATCCTATAATCCTAAAGCCTTCCTCTAAAGATGTTTTTAAAACGGACCAGTAGTTCCTGAGATTTAGCACTTACAGCCAAGCAAGCAGACTTTTTAGGTTTTATAATATTAGTAGAACCCAACCTAAATATACCATGATTAATTTTATTGTGTTCTACAGACAAAACGACGTCGGTGGCAAAACTTAGTCTTTAGTCAGGACATCCCGGCTCTTCAAAGACAATCAAATGTCACTTCTGTCAGTCAATCTAGCAGACATCTCATTAACATTAATGAGCGATATATTACATAGTATTGTGTTAACTTTATAGGTACAGTCGCGGACAATAATTGTCGAGTTTCTTGCCGGTTCTTCTCCATGAGACCCACTCAGTAAAACCATGCAACTAGCTGGACGTTTCGAGAGAGCTTTCATAGGTCTATTTGAAATAAAAAAAAAATGACTTTAAGCCAGTATCTCGGCAATTTTGATTAAAAAGGAACTTACGGATTAACCGGGTATTCGCAATTAACCGAGGTTTGTTCCCAATAACTTGTCAATTATAAATCTATAAGTTTATCCAATATTTTTCAAGATAGCCTTTGAAATATTTTGCTCAATCACGAAATTACGAGTAGTGAGCAAATGACTCAATCATTCACGTCCGCGACTGTACCTTACATACGTCAATGGCGCCAATATTTTTTTAACTATAATAAAATTTATACTAGTAACTTTTTCGACCGTGTTACACGTGCGTAGAATAAGTAAATAATATAATAAATTAACATATCGATGGAATTACTTGTTTTATTTAGACAGGTGAGATATTCGATTGTAAATTCGCGGAATAATTAATAGGTACTTTAAACTGTCTACAAATAGGTATTTCCCTGACAGAAATGCCATTGTAATAAATGTCAATTTATCATTTTAAATTATGCTTGTTGCTGAAGGCTAATATAAATCAAACGGATTTATACCTCAATGAAATATACGACGTTAACAAAAGAATCTAAGGACAATATTATGTATACGTCCTCACATTGCATTTGCCTTAACCAACACAAATGCTTTCTATTCTCCATACCACAGAAAAAAAAAACCTTAAGAAAGACTACATCCTACTGACCTAACCAGGAGCCTCTAAAACACCACATTCTCCGAAAAAAATAACAAAGCCAAAAACAGTCAACGGACAGCCATATGTAATTCATCATCTAGCTTACTCGACTACAAAAAAGTGAAAGTAAGAGAGATGTGGAATAAAAATTGTGCCACTTTGTTGTAACAATTTCACCGTTCAAACATTTTTGTGTCAAGTTTTTTTGACCAAGAGTGTAGGTAGTAAAAGTATCTCTCTTCTAGTCGAAAGATATTGGATCATACTAATTTTATAATTGGGAAAGTTCGTATATCTATGCGGATCTTTGTTCCTCTTTCACAAATATAGTACTGGATGAATTTTGATGAAAAATATCAGAATAACATATATCCGTGAGGAAGTCGTCCCCTCGGGATGCTGGTAAAACCGCATTTAGAAGTTGTAACGATAATTAAAGTCCAAAGCGCGAAGGAAAATTTCGGAACCAAAACAAACCATGCGTCATTTTACCAGGGTACAATGTTGTTGACACTTCGTCAATGTTATAAAAAAAGCCTTGAAATAATGAACATTGACTTTAACCGACATAATATGCTGGTTCTGAAATCCAATTATAAGGGCTGCGGGATTGTTCGAAAGAGTTACCACGGCCCTGGTACAAGGGCTTCAGAAGGAACATGGTGGGTTTTAGTCAGGGCGTGAATGCCAGACTCACAAGAGAATTCACATCAAAAAAGAAAATATCCAATTATCCAGCTTGAATAAATAATGCATTTTTTTTAAAGATACGTAAAGGATTAGTGAAATCTTTTATTTTAAGTTCACAGAGTTCATTTTGAAAATTCTGAGAACAAGAGACCAAAACTACCAAGTTCAGTAAACTTTTAACCGTTGCACAATTTAGTTACAAAATGTTGTTATTCTTGGTTTATTTATAAACATTGTCAGTAATATTAATGAGTGTCGGTATAAGTAGACATTGACACGACGGAGATTTAAATAAAGCAATAATTTGTTGACGGTTTACACTTGACTAATAATGGCTTAAACATCTTATGAGAAGGTGTGATTTCTTAACAAAAAAAATACTTTTAGGTAAACATAATTTTCATATTTACGCAAACAAAGGTGTTAAGTACACAGCCTAAATACATACTTAGACTAATATAATATTTCTTTGTTTGTTTATTCCTAAAGGCTCTAAAGAAACTACTGAACCGATTTGAAAATTTTTTGCACTGTGGGGAAGCTAAACTATTCCCGAGTACGAGGCTATGTTTTATCCGGGTACGGGACACGGGTGAAACCGCGGGGAACATCTAGTCACGTATAATACATATCATATTAACATATAGTACCTTATGGTGAAGCTTCAGAGAGGCTTATATCCAACAATGAACTTTAAGCCGATTATGTACCTGTGAAAGGGAAAACATATTATCAGCAAAAATATAACAGAAGATTTTACAACTAAATAGTTAAATAAATAAAATTAAAGTTTTTTACGTAGTTTTAACTTCGTTGAGAAACTAAGCATAATTGTTATAAAAATACTAAAACCTAAACTGGTATCCAGACATTGCTAATATTATTTATATATTATATATACAATAAATTAAAAACTCAAAAAATAAATTAATACAACATGTTAATTGGCAGGAGGTCAATACACGGGAAGGTATGATTATACATAGATATAAAAAATATAATGTTTTGATAAATTATGCCTCATACCAGAGAGATGACATAATTTCAAATTTTTCTACGATCAGGTTTGTGGTACCTAATGATTTTTTTTTTATTCGATGTGAAAAGAGAGAATTATCACAATCTCAAAGCTGTGCTCGTTTAAATAAATGAAATATACCAAGCCTTCCAATTTTAATATAAAGATCTTCTAACCTACAGACAGACAGGTGTTGCTGGGGAGTTTTTTGCGCCACTTCTTCCCAGCAAAAACACATAGAAAGTGGTGAAGGGTAGGCCTTTTTTGGGGCTGTCTTTTGTTAATTTTGACGTTTAAAAAGTGCTGTTTTGCAGCCATGACTGAATAAATTAGTTTGAGTTTGATAACTCCTGTGTCTCTTATTTTTAAGTAAATCACAAAATCCGGAAAACGAATATTCATCGAATAAATCATAATAAAAATGCAAATGTTAAAAAACATAGGATATGTTAGCATTATGTGCAACCTTGCAATTGCCTTGACGTTTATTTCGTAACCACGGTACTCTGACTGGAAGTTTCGTAAGCCTGTGGTATCAAAGAAAAATATAATTAGACGTTATTATAATAAGGTTGACATTTGCTTGTGTCATTTCAGATTTATAAGGCGTTCTTCTTTCAAAAAGGTTTGAACTCCATGCATAGCAGAAATTGTAGGTAATCTGCAGCACAATGTGACAAAACTACCCACATTTTTTTCTAATTTTAACTTATTTTCAAAAAAGGATTTTAACAATTCTTGTATGTTTTATTAACCTCAATGACACTGACTCACTAAATAACATATAAAGAAAAAAATACTTAGAAACTCAAGTCACAAAGAAAATTTGTATTCTTTGGTCAATATTTAAAAATCAATGACACACGATCAATGATTTACAAATGTATACAGACATTAAAATATAAGGAGAAGATCAAAAAACCCAATGTATGTATTTGCCCAAATTAAGAGTAGGTAATAAATGTATAAAGAAATATCTAATGTTTCCTTTGCAAAATCAAAGTCCAAAATGAGTGTCGAAAACCGCAAGAATCATTGAAGTCACACAAAAATAGCTTCTAATTTAGGAAACTTTAGTATAAAAATAAAACTTATGTTTTGATACTGCAATCAAACAATTTGTAAGTAATATTAATTCTCCTTTTAATCGAACACTACCGGTCATTTCAAAGGAAAGGATATTTGTAATGTAATCTAATCTTAAGAAATAATAATTTAAAAAATCTTTTTTCTATTTAGTTTGTGTTCAATATTTTTTTTTTACTTAATGTACAAAAAAACCTTTCTTGACTAACTACAATTAATATAAGCGAAGGTTAAAAACTAGCAAAGCTAATTCAATTTACATTTTAGCAATAGAAAAAGTCACACAAAAAAATTGAGTTGATATTACTACACAGAGCTGCATAAATCATGTTATTTTTTGCTCATAGTTTATTTTTATGTATACTGTACACATTATTTATGCATACATGTCAAAACCGTGATATATTGCTATTTCACCACATACTTTTCCGTATTAATTAATAAATAATGTGTGAATATATTTTTAATAGTAAACAAAACTATTTTATTGAAAACACAAATTATGCACCATCTATCATATACTTTTTATGACTATTTAACCCACGGGGTAAGGATCCATGATTTAACCTTTCATACATAAATCATAAAGTTAATATAAAAAATAAGTATCCGAACTCAGACTATAAAATGTACCTAAGCACGTGTAATAAATAAATAAGCAATTATTTTTTTTTTCAATTTTCTAATCACTAATCGCCGTTTCCGATTTCTATATATCGGTTATTTTGCTTAGGTACCTACTAGAGATACATAGAAATATGACACATTTTTTTAATGACGTCAAAAATCATTAAATGACCCCTTCCCGCTGTGGGTTAGCAGCGGTGAGGGAGTATCAGACTCTTACTGACTTCCGTCGTTTGAACCGTCGTGTTCCGTCGTAGGCCTTTTGTATACCAGGGCCGCGGTACGGTCTTTCGAACAATCCCGGAGAACATGACACAGCTTGCATGGAAACAACGTTAAAATTATATATATCGTAAGCAGATCAACAGATACATCGAATATTGAAATAGCCATAAGTAATTATCCTATGAAACAACAAACATTTCCCCACAATAGTAATTTCTTAGTTACCCCAAAACGGGGTCAGGCGATCTCTAACAGTAAAGAAATGCGTGCCGGTAATAACTTAACGAGTTTAAAGATTGCAAGTGCACCAACATAATTGGATAAATGGCTGAAGGTATACTCGCTACGTGACTCCTCTAGGAGTGGAAACTTTGAGAAACAATAACTTTAAACGATGCTTTATGAAATGTTTTAAGGATCTCGTGGCCTAGTCAAATGGTAAGGTTAAGCAACGCTTGGCGTGGTAGCTTCGTAGATTTGTGACCATCTTGTCAAGATGAATTCTTCCGGAAGGCATGCATGCTGGGTCTCATTGCTGTCATTTGAACATCATTGGTAGTCGAGAAGGGGACTCAAAAGCCAGAAAATATGAGACCCAGTCTTCCCAAGGGGTATTGGGTTGACCGGGTTGGGACTGGGTTGAAGAGGGCAGATAGGCAGTCGCTCCATGTAAAACACTGGGACTCAGCTGCATCCGGATACACTAGAATCTCTAGAATCCGACCCCACCATAGAGTTTTGAGAATAGGATGAGGATAAGCAACGTGTAACCTTTGCGCGAAAGTAAAATTCAAATAAGAAAGGAAAGTCTAAGTTATTTGCCGTCCTACCCACTTGTATT
This sequence comes from Helicoverpa armigera, assembly GCF_030705265.1. Taxonomy (NCBI): domain Eukaryota; kingdom Metazoa; phylum Arthropoda; class Insecta; order Lepidoptera; family Noctuidae; genus Helicoverpa; species Helicoverpa armigera. Next base: position 939,524 of record NC_087145.1, on the reverse strand, counting down.
AGCGACACATTCCAAGTTATGAACTCATTAGCATTTCTTACATAACTTTCGGTATATTTTTAGCTTTTCTTCGAATATTTATTTAAATATATGCCGTGGTGATTTCGGCAGATAATAATCTCAACTTACTATATCGAAATAAAGCTAAAGAGTTTGTTTTTTCGATCAAATGATCTAACGACATGAACTACTAGTCCGATTTGAAAAAAAATGTGTTTTAGTGTGTAGTTTTTAAAGGAGTGCGCGAAATAGCTCCACCGGGAGAGCGTGAAACCGCAGATGGAAGCTAAAAAAGAAACGTTCTCAATAATACCAGGCATAGGAAATAAGAAATAAACAAGCATTAATGTAATATGAATAATCAACTACTTCTGTATTTAAATCAAAAGACTTACTTTTTAACTATCACCAAAAAGCAACAAGTATATCACACTATACCTATGCATTTATAATATCATATACTTCAGAAGTAAAAATGTCGACCAAATCAACTTTCACTGGTGATCCAGTCGAAAATTCGAGATCACCGGGTGATGTTACTTATAGAAAGTTTGGTGATAGCATACATTTACTTCGAAAATGCAATTTTATATGCATATGATACTGTATGCAATTTTTTTCGATATTGTTGGACCATAAAGTCTGAAAACACGAACCCGCATTGAGCAAGCTTGGTGATTAGCACTCAATCCTTCCCTGTGTGAGAGGAGGCCTGTGCCCAGCAGTGGAACAATAAAAAGACCTACGATGATAATAGTACTAAAGATAAATTAACAAACTACAGGAAACAGTACGCGTCAGAAAATTACGCGGACCGAACCTTTTTTTCGAAACCTGCCAACTATTTTTATTTAAGGTCCGGCTAAGAGTGAAACGGGTACGTAAATGTAGGGTTTCATACTGTCACACAAAAAGTTTTGGCTTGATACTCACTTTATTTTTAATTTATGTAGTTTCAATATTCGTACATACAAACCATCCTCTACGATACGAGATAAAAAAGCTTTATTACAAAAAAAAAAAACACTTCAAAAATATACCTAAGTCTGACAAATACATTGCTGAAAACCGCATCTTTCATATATAATTACTGGAAGGTCAAACTGAGAACCTCCTTTTTCGAATTCATAATCTTAAGACACTGAACCCTGAAAGTAAATATTGAGTATTCCTTTTTGACTGATTACCTACTGCAAAAATGCTTAAACCGTCATCGGGACTATTAATAGCTGCCGGATCTTGTTGAAAGGTCACAGGAGAACAAAAGGAGAGAAATGTCTTCTTGTCTGTATGTATGTATGTATGTAAATTATCTTGAGGAAATACATGCCCATTAATTGTTATTGCAATGATTTATAGGGTAAGATCGCATGTTTTCTCACGGTTAAGGATAACAAGCTCAGTTGTATCTATACTATTTTTGATCTAACCGATTTGAAAAAATATTTCTCTGTTGGGTGGCTAGACCCGAATAACATAGGCTATATTTTATATCCGGGTAAGTAAAACAGCGGGAAAACAGCTAGTTATACCTATATATAATCATTTTGAAAAAGGTACTGCCCACATAAAGTACGTAGGAATGTAGTTAATTTTCGTTAATAGACTCTATCAGTAATCTAACACATACACATACAATATTTTAAATTGCTATATTTTTAACTGAATTTCATCAACTTTAATTCAAGAATAAACTAACCTTGAGTCTTAATAACTGCATTCTAGATTGCAAATTGAGACATTAGCCAACTGCAGAGCAATGCATTTCTAAGTTACTCAATTGTAAAATTACTAGAATTAAATTAGTGCATTTTTAAGAGTTTTTTGCTGAAACAATTTCATGTTATTGCAATTGAAATATCAGTTTGAGTGTTGGTAATATGCACGTATTAAAATGATCCTATAATAAAACAGAACTATTGTAATAGTGTTTTTTACTCCCTTCAGAACACTCTGAAAGTTCGAAAAGTGCTGATTTTTCAGCCTAAATTGAATAAACGTTTTTTAGTCTGAGTTTGATTAATTTAAAACCTATTCTACTATATCTTAGAAAAAGCATCTTTATCATATCCATGCCAGTATTTCATATCCTTATCCTGTACAAAATTTCACAATATTTAAAAAGTTTAGTCAATATTTATCTAAATAACATGATAATAACAGAAGGTTCTAGAACAAAAATGACGATATTATTGTAAGAACTATAACGGTTTTATTTAAATTAGTATTAAAATCACAAACTGGTATTTTCTTAGATATTTTTCGATTATATTACATGACCTTCAAAGGTGAGTCATTAAAAAAAAACGTGGTGTCAATTTAAATTAATTTGATTTACGACTCACGTGATATTAAGTATCTGTAAGACACGTGTTAACACAATCATTTAATGACAATGCATAATGCAGCTATTAAATCATTATGGTTTAGCAACATCATCTACTAGTAAGGTAAGTACATAATAATAAATAATGGTATCCAGACCGTTTTATAGGTCAAGGTGGCTATTCTCTCTAAGGAGATCAGCCAGCTGCGCAGGACATATTATAGTGCGGACACAGGTGCACTCTCTACTCCTTCACTCTTATAGCCCGATTGGACGACAATCCAACGAGATCGGAAAGAGATCAGGGACACTACCGACATTTACGTGCTCTCCGATGCACGGGTGTATCACAACCAAATTCCAGAATTCGGGCTGCTATTTTTCGGCCCAACCTGGGAATGGAACCCGAAGCCCCGTGCACAGTAGACACACTTGACAACCAATAGACTAACAAGGCAAGTAGGTTTGTACATACGTAGGTATAGGATTAAACTTGTTATCAAGGCACAGCCATGTAACACTTATAAAATAACAGCTATTTGGCACTACCAAAGATCGCAAAAGGTAAGAACTGACTGCCAATCTTCGTCAGGCGGAGAAGCACTTAAGAATAAGCGGAATTTAGTTCCTCATACAGATAGGACGGCCGGTAAATACAGACATTCCAATGTTTCATAGAGATAAAATAGTAGTTTCTGAATTTAGCAATATGTTTTCCAACCATATAAAACAACATCTACTTACATATAGGTATTAGGATCAACATAGTAGTTCCAGAGATAACGCCTTACACAAACAATCTGTACAAATCAATAATATTAGTCGAGATTTATTTCCCTAGCAAATACATATAAAAAAGCCTTATCTAACAAACACCCCGGTTTATATACCTATTGGATAAATAGCACGCGATCTCAAGGCGGATCCACAAAAATACCTATAAGTTTAACATATGGTTATCATCAAACCAGTCGTAAATGTCTGCTGTATGTAAAATGATGAACACTAAACTAGGTTCACCATACAGGAATAGAAACTGAGAAGTATCAAAGGACATTGTTCAATTTTGGCCTAAGAACCGATGTGAATATAAATTATACTATAATTTTCATCTAATTTTTTATTGTTTTAAACATATTTTAGTTTTCCACGGACACTTCAAATAAATAAATTCCAAATAAAAAGTTGGGTCACAATTATTGATGCCTTACAAAATGTTTCCGTCAGCCAGTGCTGCCAGTTTCGGAAGTTTTCGCGATTTCGGTGAATACGGACCGAATTGAGAACCTCCTTTCCGAAGTCGTTTATTAAAACTAGTTGCTAACACTTTATTCATTTCAATACCTAAATTGACTAGCTAGAAAAAAACTAGTATTCTATATGTTTTAAGCGAAATCGCGAATTTCTAGCTTGGCATTCGAGTAGGATTATAGTTTTCGTAATTGGCAACACTGGTGTACTTCAGTCAGTTAGAAGTCAGTTTGATTGCTTTGCGACGTTTGCGACTATCGTTTCTTTTGTGATTTTCTATGCGTTTCATGGTTTTATTCTAACAATTTTGACTTGATTACGGACTCCGATTAGATTGCGTACTTGGTAGACTCGGCTGTGTGTAAAGGACTGGATTTTCCTGGCATTTTCGGATATTGCTCTGTCTGTGATCGAATTTAGTTGTATTATAATTACAACAATGGATGCAGAATATAGTATATTGTATAAATTGTGGATCTGCTGGAGGTTCTTTGGTATTAGAAAACGAAGATATACTTCGTTGCATACAACAATGGACTGTTCCCCGTATGGTAAGTGGTCTACGAAAGTGTTTTTCTAATTTTGATAAGAATGTTACTACCTACTTATGTTTTCATAAGCACACAATTTCTCGGTTTTCAAATTAATTGCCACAATTGCAAGTTACTTGACATTTACTAATGTTTTATTGTATTTATTTATTACAGGTTGAAGCTCATGACCTTATATGTACGACGTGTTGGTCTGAAGCAGTCGAGCATAATAAGATGCAATGCACTGTTGGACGCAATTGTGTACTTTGTAAGAAGCTCCTACCATCAGGCGTTACTGTTGCAATTGTATCGTTGGGCGTAGAACAGTGGGCTGTTGTGCCCACATAATGACTATAATTTGGTATTTAAGCTGGGCGAGATACCAAAATTCAATTGAACCCCCTGCTCAGTTCTTAGATAATATATTATTGAGAAATATTGATGATTAAAAACCTTTAATTGAATATAAATATTGTTTTTATTGCACATCCTCGAAAACCTCTTTCATTGTTATTGGTAAACCTTACTTTAACTGTTAAATTATTTTGTGTGGTAATGACATTTTTAGTATGGTCTGTGCCTTCTTGGTAATAGACCGCGGGTTCGATTCCCGCCTTATGGCATATAGATAGCTAGGTAACTGTCTAATATAAAAGTAGTAACAATCATTTAAATAAATAATTCTCCATCGTAATAACATCAATATTTTATGAATTGTGGTGAATGGAACTCTTCCATTTTGGATACTTATGCGTTTTATCACAAATCCAAAGTGGATTCACGATATATTAAGAAACGTAACGTTGAAAGCAAAAGCGTTTAGGTAGTTGTTTTTCATACAAATTCTAAGCATTTATGAAAACTAGTCACACAAGTGTGTGGCAATGTAAAACCTTGGTGTAAACCTTCCTCTTGACCTACTCTATCTATTCAAAAAAATCGCACCCAAATCCATTGCGTAGTTTTAAAGATCTAAAGCATTCATAGGGACAGACAGAAAATGCAACTTTATAAAATGATCATTGTCAAAGAATTCTCTTAAACTTGACTAGGTACTCTATCTCTTTTCCTGGTATCTAGTAGAGTAGTCTTTCCCTAGATCTAGAAGAGAACATATAGAGCTGTACATAGTATTATTGATATTTTGTATAGTGTAGTTTGATTTTTAATTAATACTACTCTGATATTTCACGCAAGCTTGGTTATTTTTTATTTATAACCTCAAAATATTAACTTTTTTCGTAATTATTTTAGTTTCCTCAAGTGTCCGTTCGTGAAAACTTATTTCATAGGATTCCATATAATTTAAAGAGTTTATAAAAGTCACTTTCCATTCGAACGGTTCTTAGGCAGAACATGTATGGATCCGGAACAATGTCCTTTATTATTATGATCTTGATTAGATGGACTTTTTAACCGACTTCCCAAAATAAGGAGGTTTTTAATTCCACAGCTTGCTTATGGACACGTTTCCTCAAAGTTGTGTTTTGGTTTGATTTGTGGAAGGTAATGGCATCATATTATTATAACTTTAATCTACTGTGTTTGAATGGCATCAAAACTAAAACAAAGCTTTAATAAAAGTACATACCTACCTACGCTAGGTTATCGTGCCAGTTATGGAAGCCTAATCTAACTTTCAACATCCTACTAATATCATAAACGCGAAAGTTTGTATATACATATAGGTTTTTAACGAATGCAATAGTATAGCTTGTACAATATAGGGTATGTTATATCCACATGCGTTAGTAAGCTATGAGAAGCGGGTGAAACCACGGGTGGAAGCTAATGAGGAATAGCACTAAGCTAATACTACTACACTATTGGTAAAAAATACCAATAAATACTTCAATTAAGTGCCTATCAATGACATTGAAAATGATATCGTATTTAAATATTTAGACGTGATTACACTATCTACCAATTTGTAAAAATACCTCAAAAAGTACATAGTAAATAATACCTACATCCCTGATTGGTGGGAACAATCAAAGGATCGAGCGTTGTGGAGACAAAATAGGGAGGCCTTTGCCCAGCAGTGGGACAGTTCAGGCTAAGAAAAAAAACAATTCTCAAACTTAAACACAAAGAAATACCAACCTAAAATTAGAAGAGCATGATAAAGTAATCTCACGATTTTACTTAGAACATCCATTTTCACGAAACAATAGCTAAGCAAGAAAAGAAGGTCAGTAACACATCGAATAAAAAACCTCGTTTATCTGTTCCAGTCCGTTGGTAATTATATTAAATTATAGCAGAACGTGAGAAGGCTAACAGCTGATCTATATTTTTTAAGTTTCCTTACCGAATACGACGTTATTATAGTATTAAATATTAATCTTAAGATATTCAATTGCTGTTTATAAAAGAAACTTTAGATTTCTATAGCAACCAAGTTCATCACAAAGTGTCTACAAAGTTATCAATCACAGGAGTTTTATCCTCAACAGCGAAACTGATCTCACTTATAACCTTCAAAAATACTATTCTACTAACAACTTCAAAATTAAAATTAATACTTACAGAGGACAGTCCAAAAAGCCACAAATCACAATAGAACACCACAAACACAACACTATCGACAGATTCGAATTTTGAAAACTGTATCGTCTACCCACTGCCGGCGCGTGCGTCGCTACTCGCGGCCGCAGAACGACTGCCCACTAGCGGTCGGAATCGAGAAATCTCCAAATACTTGATTAAGTACAGTAATCAACATTGCTTGTTTGATATGTAAGATTCCGCTAGACAAACAAAGGAACATCAAATTATTTGGCATATCTGAATTGGACCTTAAATTGCCCGGGCAACTGGGTTGTGGAGGTCAGATAGGCAGTCGCTCCTAGTAAAATTTTGGAACTTTTGGTTAACAGAGTTGGGAAAAGGCTAGGCATATGGAAATGGATCTGAATTGGACCTCAGAGCTACGAGCTAAGCTACAGCTTATGTAAACTTAATTGTAAAAAGACCATACCATTTTTGTCTAACGATCTAGCATCTGGGAAAATTATGTCAAAGCTTGGTATGGTTAAATGAATAATCCAGTACAAACACATGTTGCACCAAGTTATAAAGGTTCAAACCTTTTTGTAAATGATGCAAAATGTAGACTAGACCACCTTATTAAGGATCACAATGAGGATTTAGAGGAAAGGATGATCTCGTTTGTAACAAATTGCGATTTTGCGTAGTAGTTTTTCTTATGCCGGATTACAGTAGTAATAATTATGAATAGTATTAAAATAACCTAATCTGGGACACGTAAGTACTTAAGATAAAGAAACTATGGTATTTGTGATATAAGTCTAATTAACAATTTTGGCATAGATAACGTTGATAGAACTGAATTAACTACTATCGTAGATCTAAAACCAAAGGCCCCTTATTAAGCTGATAATAATTATCCAGCTGGCGATTATTTTGGAGGTAATAACACTAATTAACAATGTTAACAAGGTCTATAATGAGTTGAGGTGTATAAGGTCGATGTGTGGTATTAAGACAACAGATAGCTGTCTTCCCTATTTTAAATCATTACAAATTTTAACATTTCCATCTTTGTATATTTTAGAAACAGCTTTATTTGTTAAAAATAATCCAAACTTATTTCAGAAATTGTCAGAAACTAGAAAAAATCCAACACGATCTCAGTATGTCGATAAATTATGTCAACCGAAATGTAATACTGCACTAATGAAAAAAAGCTTTTTTGGAATTGCCCCACGCATTTATAATAAAATACCTAATGCTATAAAACAATTACCTGTATTAAAATTTAAAAAGATGTTAAAAAATATTCTGATTGAAAAATGTTACTACGCAATTGACGACTTCCTGAATGATAAATCATTGACTAATTAACGTTACCTATATATTGACATTTAATTCCATTTGACATTATAATTTGTAATTATTTCTCTTTTTATTATTATTTCTGCAGTATGTTGTCAATTATTTATCACTATATTAATTTTTATTATTACTTTATTTGAATGATATGTTTCTATTTTTTTCTATTAATTCTGAAACTGTTTTATATAATTTGCATGCCCATGTGACGGTAGAATATGGAGAACTTTTATAACCTAACACCTGTACCTGTACCCATGTTTGCAAATAATAAATGACTTTGACTTTGACTTTGGCAATGAACTTTAAAACTTAAGCTGTTTGGAATAGCGATGAAGGTTGTCAAAATATTCCTCAAAATCTGATTGTTTGGCCTTAGTATCTTTTTCCTACTATCCTACGCTACTAATTTGTTAATGCGTATCTTTGCACGGATTTATATGATTTATGTATAATATGTGGGTATGTAGGTAAAATTACTGGACGGATTTAAATGAAATTTTGCAGTAATATTAGCTTATGTCCTCTCGGGACGCGGGTGAAACTGCGGGCGGAAACTAGTACTTATTACATGTCATATTCACAAGTGGTCACCTAAGTTAAGATTATATCAGTGTACCTTTGTGAAGATGTCTCCAGTAATAAGATGATTTACTTCAAAGAATTTTAACTCGATATTGACATAAGTAAAAGTAGTATCTTCTAATAACGAAGAACTTCGAAAACTGATAGTCAATGATTTTAAGTTATGCTAGAGAAAGCACATGATACCTTCTCAAAGCCGTTAGTCAACCAGCCTCCATATACAGGTTTGTAGAGCGTAGTTTTGCCAAAACATTAAACCTTGTTAAATAGGCAATTTGAAGAAATTAAGGTTTTTATATTGACGTCAAAGTCCAAACAGTTACCGGACATCAAACCTGAAAAGCAAAAACTTGCACGGTTCAACAATTTTTGACGAGTCAAGCGTAAAGTATTTTTTATGCGAAGGCAACAAAAACTTAGGAAGGCATGAGTAAGAATACTGACGAAGCTTTCAATTTCTTTCACGAGACAAATTCATAGACAGATACCAAACACTTGAATCTATAAGATGTAGAAAGTTATGTCAAAATAGATATCGATGATACATTACGTGAAGAGGAAAAGGCACCAAGTGACAAAAAAACAAAAATGACTAGTCAGACGATCATTGAATTAATGCAAGACCACGCAAATTTTTAAGAACTTCAAAAACCAAAACCACATAAGCAGGTCATCTATGTTCAGTGCAGTTATTTCTAAACGACTTCTGACCGTCCCATTGACGTCATAGCGTAATGATATAAAGCCGGGTGTCGAATTGACGATAACACGGAACGCATGCTGAATACAGATAACTATGTTTATAAGTTACAACTGATTGATTTGAACGCACTTTGTGTCACTTGGTAAAGGAGGGCAGAAGTTTTTTACCCAGAGTTCTGTATCTGATGTACTAATATATGCTTCTATAGTAATAGTTTTAAGAGTAAGGGTGGATCTGGACTTACTGAACCAATTTTGAGACTGCTTTTACTTAAGAAAGTAACCTTATTTCGGAGTCCACTAGGCTATTTACTATCCGGATGTGGGAATTCATTCCCTTGGGGCAAGGCAGGTCAAGCAAGACTCTCTGGTAAATGAAACTAATATCAACCACAACGGTGTATCCAACTGCACGACTTTATCGAAGAACAGTTAACACTTCTGTTACTTTTTGTATCTCAGTCATTGATTCTCTCGATAATGTAAGAGGCACGTGAAGCGTCAGTTATGTTGGAACCGAGCTATTGAGTTCACTTGAGAGTGTTATTGCGAGAATGGAATCTGGTTTGAACTCGAAACCTTATTAAAATTTATAATTGCTGAATAACGTTACCTTTCGTATCGAAGGTAACATGGATCAATTAATAGAAAACTTAATTTGAGGACTTAATGAACCAAATGTTGCATAACTGTCTAGATAAGATAAAGTAGGATCCAAAAATCCAAAATTCAAGACTTTAATATGAAAATCCGCAGCAAAATTATCCAACTCAGGTCACGGTCAAGCGATTACGTCGAATAGATTTAACCAAAGCTTCTGACAGTCACGTTTCCAAGCCCTTTTTGGCAGAACCACAAAGCATTATAGTAAGCATTGAAGATTAGCCTTCGCGAAAACATGTTGCGATTGTATCTATATTTCGAATAGATGGCAAGACATAAACAGACACAGACGTCACACACAGTTGTTTTGAAGTAAGCAGCAATAGCAAGGATAGATACAAATCCAAATTCTCCCGAAGCTATTTAGATAAACAGATTAAGATTAGAAAGAATGGCCTTATGAAAATTGCTGCGGAAATTATTAACAGACTCTTTAAAAATTTTAATTAGCTTTGTTGATAGTTCTTTACTTAAATTCAATTAGCATTCAATGATGCTTACAATGCGTCAATTGGCTACTCAGGCAAGAAATATACGGGTCACTTATGGTCTTACTACAAAAAAGGTAAACAGACGTTCGTCACGTGTTTTATAAAATTTTGTATGGAGACTATCTGTATAACTTTTTTATAGTAAGATTAATTATGTTTTATTTTCGACTCAATCATTCGATTCTTTTGATGAGCTATAGAGTACATCTTCATTGACCGTCGCAGTGTTTCTGTTAATTTTCATCAGCTGATGATGTCACAAATGTAAACGTATCCCAAATGACTGTGTCAAGGCTTTTTCCTCTATTTATGAGTTTATTTACTTTGAAGTCATCAGATGTAACAAGTTTGTATCAATTGCAGTTAAAAATAGAAACTTCTAGCACTTTAATATCTGCCTAGTTATCAACAACCATAACTATTACTTATGTTATTATTCCACAAACAGATCTTAAAAGCTGATGATATGTAGGTGCAGTACCTAGCATTTATTTACACCTGGCTTCACACGACTAGTAACCTATACTTCCACGGTCCACGACCTTCGTAACTGCCTATCTTCTTCATCAGGGCATGACCGTTTACGTCAATCATACAGACACAAAGACGGACAATGGGTATCACAAACATACCGTTAATCTGAGAAAAGAAAGCTTCTGATAATTCACAGTGTAGCGTTAAATAACGGTCAAAGCCAAAGTTGCTAATATGAAGTGTTAGAGAGATAAATACATTATTTTATTTTCTATTCTGCAGTCAGTATTTGAAAAATAAAAGATGACATTTAGCTTTTAAGGAAATAGCATAAACTCAAAAATATTTCTTTATTCTCATATAAATGTATCTGCCAAGTGTCATACTTAATACACTACACGTTTGTAATGTACATAAAATAAAATGGTCCTAATGAATGAACCCTTAGTCATACCTTTGTACAATCTAAAGTGTGATTTTCATCTAATTCATATTGACCTTTATCATTAAACTAACTTTTGTTTACTTCCTTGTAAACCTACTTTACCCAACTTTATTTATTTTGTGGCTGCACAAAAAAGTCATTACTGGACTTTATTATTATTACCTCACAATCTTGTCTGTCATTATCATTACCATATTGCTCTGGTAAAGGTATATCTTTTGGACATTAGATAGTCAACCAAGTGATTGTCAATGTCATCCCATATACTTCCCATCATTTTAAACCTTGTGTACTATTACTCTAACTTAATTCAATATCCTAAATTAAACAGTGTAATTTTTACGTGTCTATATAGTATTTTAAACAGAAAATTCATCAAGAACGAAACTTTTAACTTCATTACTCCAACTTCTAACGTCATTATTATCTTCTTCAAAAAAATATTTTCCAGTTACCATAGCATGTCATCGCTTCCGCTGAGAAAAAAAGTCATACAAGTTCATACACGGCCAAACAAAAAACTTCCAAACCAGCCTTACCAAACACAACCACAAGCCACATCATTCATCATTAGTGTATCGTCATTACCACGCCTAAGTCGTCATTACGGCAGTCACGAACCGCACCTGATGTCCATTGTATGTTTAGACCATTAAACCAACTGGAGACGCCACTACCATGCCGTCTTCTACCACAGACTCGGAGTAAGGAAAGATGGGCGGAGATGCCATAATGCAGGTAGGTTAGGCCTTCTTCCAGGTCGGCAATTCGAACGGTGAGAGTGACAAAACGGTCAGTTACGAGTGAACTAACGAGGCGTTCGGATTCTTTGAGACATCTGTCAACGAAGGCGTATAAGAGCGAAAACAGTAACCTTCCTCGTTCCCCGCTCAGCCGCTATTTGGCGCGCTGCTTTCTTAGACCATTTTCGGTCATGACACCTCCACTAATCATTTTGTTATCCACAACCACAGACTTTTACGCATACAGATCCGTGCTCATGGCAGCTCCCGTCTTTCAATGCTCTAAGATTGTACGGTTCCATTAGAACCAAAGTTTTGCAGTTCCGAGGTCGATGGCTTTACTAACGTTATAGGTTTTGTCCCTAATGACTTTTTTCATTTTGGTTCTGCCTTTTTGTACTCAGTCAGGTGTACTGACAAACTGTTGGATCAGGTTTTGGTTAAAATATCAAGTTAAGGTTTAGTTATTTACGATTGATTTAGCTTTGGGGAAAAAACTGAGCGTTATATATTATATTGATAAGTTTTTTCAACCTTTTTGTGAAGTGATTGATTTTTTGCAGATATCATATCATAGCTGCAATAAAGCAATTTATTTATAAGTTCATCTTTTAACCAGGAACTGTTTATCAGATAATTGAGTACCTGTTTCATTGTATCTTCCTTAATAACTACTATCTTCAGTACCTAAGTACTGAATGAAATAATATTTATTTTAGTATTACCAGATAATCAAGATAACAAGTCCTCCCCCAAAATAAAGTGTTCTAGCATATTCCGAACATTGTAAGTGCATTAACGTTGTAATGTTCGATATTTTGTTTGCTATTGACTGGCCGGCCATTATCAGGCAGATTGTTTTATATCGGAGGACAATGTCCATTTGCTATCTATAATATACGCTATAGGATAAATTTGTATGGATCCGTATTTGTGTAGATCCGTGATTTATCTTCGTGGAAATATTGGAAGGTATGTTTTATTTATACCTAAGAGTAAGTAAGAGTATTCAAAACTAATATCGTAAATAGGAAAACTGTTTTTTGTAAAACTACTGAACAGATTTGCAAAATTATTTCACTGTTCGGAAGCTACACAGTCCTCAGGTGACATAGGCTTTATTTTATCCGGATATTGGAAGAAGTTTGCGGGAGAAACCGTAAGAAATCACTCGTAAGTTATAATTGCCAAAATATAGAATGGTTTAATTCTAAAGCATATCTATCGCTTAACAGTAGATAGCCAAATATGAATGATGGTGATGAGATATCCTCAAAAATCAAAATTTTCTCCAAGAATCAATTAAATATACCTATTCATCTGCCCACTCAAGATCATAAAACAGTAGCCATGTCCTTCGTAGAAGAAATTCTCAGAACTGTTTATAACAAAACACCAACTAATCTATATGTTTAAGGAAAGATCGATACACGATTATTTCTGTAATAGGTAGAATACGTACTAGTAGTAATTAGTTCTAAAACAATCCGCAACTGATGTAAAACACGTGCATATACAAGACACGTGTTACGTGTGAATATAGGTATTATAACATCGTCAGCTGAAGAAAGCAAAAGCTATTCAAACGACATTTCATAACACCTAGACGTGTAGTGATGGGCGCGATAATAGTTATAGATATCGATAGCTTGAGCATTGATTCTATTTGATTTAAAGGCACATGCAATATTACAAATTCTATCTTCTCTCCTTCAGCGTTGATTGGGATTTGGATAGTCATTATTTTGGTTTTACTGGTATTCATTTGTAGCTTCATTATGTCTAGAAGTTTGGGGTTTTTTTTGAACGTCTGCGAATCGTGGATATGTTAGTCTATTGCAACCTTACACTCCCTTCTTTGAGTAATCTTTGTTTTGGAAAATATGTTGCATAACTACATCACACTGAAGGAGGATGATGACTTATCTTACGGAACCCATAACAAAGGATTAATCGATTATAATACGGAAATACTGTGACAATAATAACTTATTGGAAAAACTATGTGCTCTTAACAAATTATGAGCACATTTTAGTGTATCAAAAGGTCAAAGCTGAATCGAATGAAGATTTAACACTAATTTAATACTAACAGTTTTCTAGTGTTTCACGCGCCTCCCCAGGGAACTTTTTCCCGTATCCGGACAAAATAAAGCTCACGTTACTCGGAAATAGACTAGCTTCCCAATAGTGAAAGATTTTTTTAAATCGGTTCAATAGTGCGTTTAGGGTACAAACAAACAAAAAAGAAACCTATTTATTATATACTAGCTTCCGCCAGCGGCTTCGCCCGCGTGGTGTGTTGAGAAAAGTAGCCTATGTGTTAATCCAGGGTATCACCTATCTACGTTCCGATTTTCAATCAAATCGGTCCAGCCGCTTTTGCGTGATTAAATAACAAACATACATCCATACATTCTCACAAACTTTCACATTTATAATATAAGTAAGATTAGTGTAGATTATTTAATTGGCAAGGTTGCTTTTCCTCATGGCAGCAATTTAATACTTAAGTATTGTAGACAAGAGTAGTTTTTAACATCACGTGCCTATATCTTAATTATGAGGTCAACGAATACGCGAAACAATTATCAAATAATTCCACACTGATAATTTTATCATAATCTTTACTTGCTTAAGATAACTATATCCTCTTTCAATATTCATGCAGACGTACCTAATATGATATTCATCGTTGAAAAGCTACTTCCTCCTAAATTTAGATATACACAATTTGGAAATGTCGGACAACCTATACTTATTACTATATTATTAGTAGTAATTTAAAACTTTGGTAGTGTTATTTTTGTGTATACTTATTATGTTTACTTTTCGTATGTGTAATATAACCAATTTTGTCGTATTAGGCTACCTATAAAGATAAAATTCGCTGTGTTTTGGTATAAATAAATAAATATAAGTAACTAGTGCAATTGACACACTATGACATAATGTTAGATTTTTCCTCATTTCTCTAATACCTATAATAATTTTTATATCTTTTGCGACGTAATTATTGTTATGCCTAACTAAATCTAATCTAGAGATAAAACTGTAAATGATTTGATTTGGCATAATTACACCGATTTACTACGCACAATAATTGTCCACGTGGCAGTTATGGGAATTACGTATATCATAGAAACAATAGTCAATTAAAAATATGTTATCTTTTCAATGTCTATTAATTCTAACTGTTCAAATTACTTAACTGTGCTTATAAATAACTAGCTTCTGCCAGCGGTTTCACCCGCATCAGGTGGAAACCTCTGCAGGAACCCGGATAAAAAGCCTATAGCCATCCTCGATAAATGGGCGATCTAATACTGAAAGACTTTTTCAAATCGGTCCAGTACTTCCTGATATTAGCGCGTTCAAAGAAACAAACAAAGTCTTCAGCTTTTTAATATCTGCATAGATAATAAATGGTAATTGAAATTCATCGATAATTCGATATAATTGAAACACTGTCCCATCCCTATCCGGAGCGAAAGCGCGTGTATTGTGCGCGTACGCAAGTCGCAGGTCATTTTGTTGACACAGTCCGCCATGACATAACCGTATGTGGGACATGGAAGCTTCTACTTACTGACGGATAACTTAGCAAATATTGTATGATTACGTTTGAAGTGAACGAGGTATATCCTTACTAATATTATAAATCGGAAAGTGAGTTTGTTTGTTTGTTTGTTTGTTTGTTTGTTCCGCTTTCACGCCGTAACTACTGACCCGATTGCTTTGAAATTTTGCAGACGTAAAGTTAGAAGTCCGGATTAAATAATAGGGTACTTTTTATCCCGAAAAAAAAATAGATATTCCCGAGGGAAAACAAAAATATTGTTTGCTTGATGGATGGATTGTAGATGGCGCTGTGTGTCGTTTAAGGCGAGGAAGTGGTCAACAATAATTCCATAACCGGCACGCGCATCTAAGGCGCCAAAAGGGGTCGGAGCGTCTGAGCGGGGCGAGGATAACAATACGCGCGCTAGCTTATAACTAAAAGTCGTAAGCGACAAAATGGTTTTGTAATTTTATTATTTAGAAATGATAATTTGATAAAAAATCCTACTACAATTTTAAAGAGTATGTATATACTCAACTACTAAAAAAGTTAAGAGGCTTTAATCGGTCCCGTTTGCCCATAATATGTGAATCTCTTTTTAAAAAGAGGTATGTTTGATATATTTTTCTCTGTTATAAAAGTTACCTAATCATGTTTCTACAACTAACAAAATAAGGTTTATATCATGAACTTTCAGGTAACCAAGTTGTATTTTGATCCGTTTTGTATTTACTGAGAAAAATTGACATCCTTGGCGCCAAAAATTCCAATTCGTCCTCTTAAGGTAATATATTGCAAACGAATATAAACATGTAAATTTAGAAGCTAAATGATACGATAATGAATCCCTATGCTCTATGTAGCGTGTTCCCGGGTTTCCAGTGCCCAAAATCTGCATGTTTTTGCTCCACAAGGGAAAACGTATAATATAGTGTACCATTCAGTTTTGGTTTAACAACTAATCGTATCCAGCGTTACATCGCGCTTCTTAGATTTTTCCGTGGGAATGAGAAGTTTTCTTATAGTTGTGATTTATACCGCAATATAACCGAATTCCACGCGGGCGAAGCCGCGGGCGGAAAGCTAGTGAGCAATAATAATAACTCTTCATACATTTTGATCATCATCATCATCAGCCTAGCCTTTTCCTAACTATTTTAGGGTTGGCTTCCAGTCTAACCAGATTTAGATGAGTATCTATGTTTTACAAGGAGCGGTTGCCTATCTGACCTCCTCAACCTAGTTACCTGGGCCATCCAATACCCCTTGGTAAGACTTTTTGTCACACTTTCTGGCTTCTGGCTACTCGACGACTGCCAAATTTGTTCAAATGACAACCGAGACCTACAGTTTATCGTGCTTTCCGAAACATGGAAGAACTCGTTATGACAAGGTGGTCAACTTGGCTAATGAGCTCTTTATATTTTGTTTATAAACTTAGGTAAAACTAAAACAGCAAAAAAAGACTTTGACATTACGAGGTGTCATTAATTACCCGACTGCTAAAAAAGGTTATTTGACGTCGTATCCAACTCATATATGTAGATTGTTATCTGTATTTTAAACTTAAAACTTAAAAGGTTGCTAATATGATATTTCGTCAGCACACGTTCATTGCCTAAACATAATGCGAAACATTACGAATAGACGTGCAAAATATTAATTAAGTAACTAAATGGATTAAATATTTTATAGGATTCTGTGAAGGTATGAGAAATATGTTTATTGTTTCAAAACTCAGTTAATTAAATTACGTGGTGGGCTGCTGTCCTAAATATTTTTGGCACGAAAAGTTGCAAGCTCTTGCAAATAAATATGTATGAATTCTGTGACTAATTAAGCGTGAAAAGGCTTTAGAACTGTGAACTGTGCAATTCCACGTCCAGAGCCAGTAGTTATTTTGGTAACTTAAATATGAATAGACAGTCTTTAGTATGTATGATAGCCAAACTTCAAGCTTGCATTATAAGGTAAACCATGTAACACTATAAAGACGGTTTCATAAAAACTTGTCTAAAATCATGAATCATTTCGCCCACCTATCGGGCGAAGTCGATTTTTTAAACATACTGACTTATGTATTGTCTGTCTTGCTAAGAACGTATTATCAAGACATGTGAATCACTTAGCACGATATTCTTTGTAGTATTGTAAATTATAAATATTCAGTAGTTCCGAACTATCAGTCATGTATGCAAACGTTTTGTGTATAATCATGTGTTAGTATACATAGGAAGTTACGCCTCTGTCTTGTAACTGAACTGTGACGAATAACAACTTATGTGTACTTACAATAGTTTACTGCAGTTCTTGTGTTTCCTGAAACAAACAAGAAAGTTGTTAGATGATTTCAAACACATAATTATACAAATATTCTGGTATATAATATTGTCATGGTATGGACATGTAATGAGGAGGGATGATACGCATGCAACAAAGTGTGTGCAGTGTGCTAAGTATGAATGTAGATGGATGGAGCGGAAGAGGAAGACCTAAGAAAAGATGGATGGATTGCCTAAAAGATGACATGAATAGGGAGTGAGTGTCAGTATGACGAGTGACAGGGGAAAATGGAAGAGGATGAAATATTGCGCCGACCCCAAATAAAATTGGGAACCGGGCAGGAGGAAGATATACAAATATTCTTAGGATAATTATTAGGTATGCTCCTACAGAAGCCACAATTCCATTCTCTATCCATCAATTTTCTAATGTCAAAACCGAAACTTCTTTTTCCCTGCGATTTCACCAACAATGATTTCATGGTCTGTGGACACCATCCAAGGTTTGTCCTAAGGTCATTGCACCATGATAAACAGCTGATGATGAACCACCTGGCTTCACACGTGGCTTTGAAAATACTCCAAAGGATGAGTCATATGACCTTTAGTTCACACCTGGGCCCGATGACCTTTATCGACATTGTTCTTTTCAATAAAGAAGCATGGAAGTATGGAAAGACTGTTGAAAGGTTTCAATGTAGATAAAAAATTAAGGGGAGAAAAGTTTTTGTTCTATGTTACTGAAATATTTAGGTTAAATAGAGGTAGAGGCGCCATAAGAAATTCGTACCTAGTTCATGTTAGATTCGTCGTTTATCTACAATATAAACGAAATACATACTTTATCTAAACTTCCTAACAAGGGTTTTTACGTTTCTAGATTATTCGTATATTTCGTATATTATCATCATTCAGAGTCATTTTTAAAGACATTTCAGTGGTGGTGATTATACCCTTAACGTATTTACGGCAAATTGTTAATAAGAGCAATTCGTTCAATCGATTAGTTCTGGAAAAAACCTTATGATGGGAATGTACCAAAAACCGCAAACACTTTAACATCAAAACAAAGAAACGCTCAATGACTCACTCCGCAGATATACGTGTAATACTCATTGCAGATACGTCTGTTTACTGTCTGTCCGGAAATTGCGAATATTCTTAGAATCGGGTCAAAGTAAATATCGGTTAAAAACTGTGATAGGAATCCCCGTGGTATAGGTCATACCATAAATCAATATTTTAAAAGATCATCAAAAATATCAGGTGTATTTACTTCAGAAGGACTATTTTACAAGAAAATCGATCGACTAACATACAAAGAAACGGGTAAAGAAATATCTTCTTCAAATAACTTTCCCTCTGTAAGATTAGCAAATTATTAACTTCATGATCGTCAAACCTAAGAACCAGACGAATGCGCGACGCGTAACAACCCCACTTCAGCACGAAAGTCATAATAATGGTACTAAAAACTTTCAGGAAGGATAGCTTTCTGAAGGTTGCAAGAAAAGCCACAAGCTACTACTACACATGAATGATCAGCCTACGTCATCCAAGGTCACGAACCCATTCAATAAACAAAAAAAAAACTTGCTCTATAGAAGAACTTGTTAAAAAACTACCAGTTAGCAAGTCATCAAGAAACCTTAAACATCACGTTTAAGTTCTGCACGTGACAACGTTTAACCAACTTCTCGTAACTGGGTTAAGTAAATTGCTTAGTGACAGTTCACATCTTGGAGACGCGAATAGAAACTGGTTTCTCTAGATGCAGACAGGTTTGATCCTCGCAAAAAACTGCATCTGCAGGTGTTGTGTGAGATTTAGTGTTTTGGGAAAATACGTTTTATATTTTCGGTAAAATCTGATCGAGATCTCGCTTAATGCTAAAGCAACAAAAAAAAAACAATATTACCATCCGAAAGATATCTAATTAACGCCATATAAATTATCATAGTCACTGAATTGACGTGTTTCCTAAAACAAAATTTGATAGATAAACGAATCTTGGAACTTTCCAGAAGATTTAATGATAGGGCAATAAAATGCCTCCTTTCGATATCATCTTCTACAAGAGGCTTACAAAGCACCCTTTGACTTTCATCACCACATTGCAACATCCAAAGGATTCCCACTGAACCCTGCAACATGCAGACAATATTGCAATAATAGCAAATCGTATATTAATACACATACGTTTACTTGCAGTGAATGCAATCTGTTATCCGGCAGCTTTTGCAATGCGCTTGCACAGTTTGACCCCGTTGTGCGCGAGCGCACTCTGGCCGCTACGGCTGTTTGTGGACAACTTTGTTTTGTGCCCTTTTTGTGTATATTCAAGTGGGAAGGTATTGGCTAACTCGGTAATGACAAAGACTGTTGATACAGAAGCTGAGTCAAGATTTTCATCAAGCAAACACATGTTGGTTATCCAATGGGCAATCTCTGATCAATACATGCTATCGTATACATGTACAGTATTTTTGAGATTGTTTAGCTGAATCTTTCAGAGCATAAGGTAGTTTTGAGTGTGGTGTACTTGCTTTTAGTCGAATTACGCGTCAAACTAAATAAATTCTTAAAATAACACTCGAGGAATTTATACGCAGCAAGTTTCAATGCCGAGTAACATACGTCGATTGGTACAATCATCTTCATCCCAAATAAAATGTACATACACAACCTAAGAGCGTAGTAATTCAAACAAATTGAACAACCAATGCTAATGTTACTCAAAACTACTTTCTCACAATTCTAGGAACTACAGAATCGATTAACATTGATTTAACGTAAAACAAGTACATAAATTGTATTTTCATAGGAAGGCCAAGCTGGCTACAACGGTTGCAACACAACACAAGCATGCTACGTTGCAGTATTGGTAAATTTTGCACACATTTCTAGATGTATCGATGAAGGTGTAGCCATATTGGGGATTACAATACCGATCCTTTTGTTTCGCGAATTTGGACATTAGCTTCATATGAATTAAGTCAAATCTAGGTCTCTAATGGAAAAACAACGGATGGGTCAGTAGGCAAGCATGATATACCTTCGAACTCGGTATCGATTGCTATCAAGCAAGTTAAATTGAGGTCTTGCTTGTACGATTTAGTGATCCTGATTAGCAAATAAAAACTGACTCACCACTCATATGCTATATAAAATCAAATGAGCTTCGGGATAAAACGGATAACAGATTAAAAGTTAATGGCGTCGAGATTAGATAATTAGTTATTTGGGCTAAAACGTCAATTCATACATTTCCGACTTTGATAGGGTTTAGCAAAAACAACTTAGGGTTCATTAAACCAAATTAATGGATCGTGTTAATAGTTTCGCCACCCCCATTGCAATTTTGCTTAACAAACAGCCACTTAACATCCATGCTATAAACCTAACTAGGTTTAGAAGCTCTGCAGTATTTGTAGTAATTAACCGTATTTGTATAAACTGATGTAAAGTAAGGATACTATCAGGCCCGCCGCTAGCTGTTTGTTCGCCCGCGTGCAAAACTGATTATGCCGCCCTACGACTACATACGTTTTGTCAAAAAATATAAAAGGGGGAGGGGGGGGGCACCGCTCTGATTGCAGAAAACCCACATACTTTTGGATAAATAACTATGTATTGCAATACATAACATTCATTACACATAACTTTTTATTTACTTGAAATGTTCAGAGTAGGTAACCTAAGCAGTCCTGGGTTAGCCCATAAGCAACTAAGCAATTGCTTAGGGCATCAATGCAGTGCAATCATTACCCAAGTGGCCCCTATGTATTGAAAGATTGTGATTAACTTAAACTAACGCACTTAAATATCTATAACAATGTATAAGTTTCGTATGTAAGGAAGCGCGAGCGGAGCGAGCGCGAAAATTTTTTAGTTTAAGGACACAAAACAAATAAAAACCACTGTAAATTAACAAAGCAAAGTCAAAAAGTAAGATATGCACAGAAGTGAAGTGCAAGCCGCGAGCGAAGCGAGCGCGATTTTTTCCTTACAGTTTTCATGAAGTAAACGTATCATAAAAAAGCCACAACGGACGTGCGCGAAAAATGTTTTTTCGGAATTGAATGCCTCAACAATTAAACAAAGATAAAATGCGATATCTGACATGTAGCCGCGAGCGCAGCGAGCGCGAATTTTTTTGGGGATGCAAAGGGTGAAACAGTCAAAATTGATAGGAGACGACCAAAGCTAGGGCGGCTTTTTCTGAAATTTTATTGGTTTAATTTTGCCGCCCCCTAAATAGCATTTGCCGCACGCTACGCCACTGGTTAAGAATCTTCAATTTTGAAAATGTCCTTTCAACAGATGTACCTAACTGAAACCGGCAGTGTAAGTAGGTACTATTCTTAGCGCTATTGCTGTGTTCGGAAATATTGAAATCAAATAATTAGTAAAAAGATATTGTATTTTGTAAATATTACGTGATAACTCGCTAGATTTGCCGCCCCCTAGGACATGCCGCCCGCGTGCTGTGCACGCGCTGCACGCCCGCTTACGGCGGGCCTGGATACTATAATAAAGTAATTGCGTATTTGAAATACTTGAAGATATAAATCTAGAATCGTATCAAATAAATTAAACAAAGAAGTGATGAAATTGTAACAAAGGTAGAGTGCGGATCGGCACTTAAACTTAATTGGCAATCAGACGACAAAACTCCCTTTAACGGAACAGGATATGAGAAGATTAGCATAAATAAACAATCTTCTTTGAGTCACGAAATCGGTTAAAAGCAACCTGGATGACTCTTCCTGGTATCTAGTAACTCAGTACCTTTCACAACACTTCAAATCTTTCCAGAACGTGGTAACATAAATACTTAAAATATAGTATGTAAATTATCCACAAAGAAACAACCTGAGGTTGACACGGTAATAGCTTTTCACCAAGTAAACATATCGTTTGTGTAAAGTCTACTGTGACTAAACGTAATAGTCCATAACAATCCTACTAACGCAACGTGAAGATCGCGCTAAAGAAATTGGCGGGACTGCGAAATAGGCTTTCTTAACCAATATTGAATTAACTTTAGACTTTACATTGCTAGTGTCAGTATGCACGTAATCAAAAACCAAGTAAGTCTCATTCAAGGGATCCAATTATTTTAGAGAGAACAACGGGAAATGTTCTGCGTCTGTTTATTATGCTGGTTTACATTATCGTCCTTATTTTTAATTTTGTCTTCTGTAGACGGGTCATCAGATATACCATCGTATTTGTGTCGAGTTATGCAAGTGTTATTTTTCACAGTTGCATACGATTCAATGGTAGCACAAAATCGTTTAGATATTTAAAATAACACCTCCTGAACCTGCTTCCTGTCTGTCGCAACCTTAATCGTTTTATTTCCTAAAGTGCATTAAAGGCTTAAGGACCTCTAACGTTCCATTCACCATTGCCCAAGAGCCTAATCTAGGGGATCTATAAATAAAATATCTTAAAGTTTAGAACTAGCCAGTATTTCACAAGTTGATAAATAATTCAGGAGTTAGCCGATTTCCGAGTGAGAGGCATGTGCACTTCCTATGGATGTTTCGTTGCGGTTGGTGCAATGTTGCATGTTTTATGACCATTTTTGTGAAGTAACTGCTATATGCAATTGAGCTGGGGAATTGGTAATTGAGATTGGATGATAGCGCGTCTGGCGCAATAATCCAAATTATGACAGACCAAAAGATGATATAAAACAAGAAGAGTAATTTATTTTTTGACACTTATCTGACAAACCAGCATCTCAACTTTTCCCATTTATGTTGGGGTGGGCTTAAAGTGTATACGGATGCAGCTGAATTCCTGTTTCTTACAGAGAGCTACTACTTAACCAACCGTGACCTTCTCAATACAATTACAAGTTGTCAGACTTTCTGGCTTCTAACCACCTGCCAAAGATGTATAAATATTTGAGCACATCAGCGCTGGAATAACAAAAGAACTTCCTCATCACACGCAAGTTCAAGAAAACCAACCAAGGACAAAGAGATCTAATTATAGCTTAGCTCACAAACAGTTTGTTTAGACAAGTCTAGATTTGTCCAGTTAATTGATTGGTAGTGTAAATAATTCTTCTGTTCATAGTTATGATTTGTTCGATGTCAACATTATCTTGGTTAGAGTGCAAAGGTTATGTTGTATCATTGTTTGTAACGATAATGAAGTACACAAGCACTCAGTTTGTTATTATGTTCAAAGGAATAAGTTTGTTTGAGATAAAGTTAGTTTTTAATCCGCTTCAATAGAGTAATCTCCATTACCACGGGCACAATTTATTTTAACTTTTTTTGGATGATAGTATGTATGTAGTATTTTTACTAAATAACGTTTATTTATACATGTACAGAAGACATACTAGGAAATACGAAACACAAAGGGAATGTTGAATCATACTGAAACAATGGAAAAAGATAGAGGAGGCTTCAAACAAACAATATGAATTTAATTGTTTACTTAAATGTAAATCCAGTTACACCGAAAACAAGGTTTACGACTATGACACACATGGATAAACAATTCTTTTCGTTGAAGCACTTGCATAACATTCAATGAAAAAACAAACATTTAAATAATTATATAGATTTATGTTAATGTAATTGCATGACTTCCAAATATATTTCATGGATATTGGTAATATTCCGATCAAAACTAAATATGGAATAGGAAACGTTTAAGGAAAAATATATAAGAAACTCATAAAATTATAAGAATTTGATTTTTGAATTTCATATTCACTTGTTATCTGCATTTTTCGAGGACTAATATTTGTAATGGCCACATGACAGCTAGATAAGATTATAGAAAACCCAAAAAACATAGCCACAATATGAGCTTAAGAATATTGGAGAGCCGGAAATCATAACACTTCTTTCGTAACTAATGTAAAATGGCCGATCAGCAAGAGCCCAAGTAGTGTAACCCTGAAAATACATACCAAGCTCATATAAGAACCCTTTTTACAATAGAATATCATTTATTTGCTTGTGGATATTATAAACATATATAAAAAATATCAATTTTCAATGAGTAAAAAGAAGGCGAAAAAAATCAAAAGACTGAAAGAGCTTTTGACCTTTTAACACGTTAACCTCAGTAGGCAACAGGAAGGAAAAATAACCTGACCTTTTTACGGGAATAAAGGGCTGGAAACAGTAATGCTGTAGAAAGTTAAAAATATAAATGTAGAAGACATAAAACAGTTTCAAATAAATGAGACAGATTATAAACTAGACACTTTGGCAAACAAACATATGTACATAAAACGTGTTCCTGGAATTAAAAATATTATCATCAGCCTAGCCTTTTCCCAAATACATAAGGGTCGGTTTCCAGTCTAACCGGATGCAGCTGAGTACCTACCAGTAGTTTACAAGAAGCGACTGCCTATCTGACCACCTCAACCCAGTTACCTAGGCAACCCAATACCTCTAAGGAAGATTGGCCAGACTGACTCAGACTTTAAGGTCTTTATTTTAAAACACTACGCACAAAAAAAGCCATCTTCCTTTTACTTTCAAAACTGCAAGACCAAGTACCCAATTGACACACAGTGCACTTAGCATGCATATCGATCCTAAGGATGAGACTCAAGTGAAACTTAAGAGAGAGGAGCTAATAAGTGTTTAAGTTACCGCCATTTCTACTAGAAAGTGGTTTCTGGCAAGCCGGTTAAACTGGGTGCTGGCTTGCGGCCTTGGAACTATAAATTATTGGAATTACTTCATTTGGTTTGACTTTTGACATTTACGCTTGGTTTGTGATCGTTTTCTCTATTCACAGAATACTCATAGGAAATCAGGGATCACTTCTATTCAAGGGTGTCTTCAGCCATTTCATAGTTATCTTGGTTTTGAAGGTGTTCAAATTTGCTAATGGTGTGTGGAAATTTTTTCACACGTTTAATGCTAACTGGATTCGAATATACGTCATCGATCAATCGGATAAGCGGTTCACGCTAAGTCATGATGCCGTCACCGTCTTTGGACTTTTGGCTACTATTGCCATTTTGATAATTTGCCACTTTAGAGTTAGTATCATTAGCATCACTTGCAAAATTTTAGCAATATCGGGCAGCTTTTTGAAAATCATATTATATTAAGTGTATTAGTAAGTGTTCAGTACCATTTTCTCATTACGTCCGTAGCTAAAAGCATGAAATAAAAAAAAATATACAAAATCTCCAATCATACTAGGGAGCATTAATTACAGAAATCTGAACACATATTAGCCCAGTACACGGGCCCATCACGTTATCGGTGTAGGCTAATTGCCTTACGGATTATAGCCACGTGCTTATTGACCAAATAACACTGATATCCAAGTTCCAATAAGACCGTATACTATTGTATGCTACTTTGTTTTATGAATGAGTAAATCCCTCTACACAGGAAGCGTCCATTAAAATTTAGAAGCACAAAGTCTTCCTACTCTGATTTACTTTCAATTTGAGGACATCATCAATATTTTCTTTGCGATATTGACATAAACAAAAATAGCGTATTCTAAGGTACTGCGTGCAGTCTTACTCAATAATAAAAGCCCATGAAAGCTGAAACACTAATCAGCTAGAAAAATGGGTCATCATATTTTTTCGTCCCTCTTCCACCAGCAAAAACCCTGACAAAAACTAACTTAAGGAACAGTTAACAAACCTAAGTCTCAAGGCTTCTCTCTAAATCCAACGTTAGCAAAAAAGCGGAAACCAGTTCTGGTCGACCAGTCAAATTACGAAAGCCAGTACACAACCGGTTAATGGCTTAAACTGTTTTAAGTCCATTGCCACTGCACTTATGTACTTTTACTTTAAACTGCTCACTTTCTATGCAATCACGAATAATCTGCATAGATTTATTCAATAAGCTATATGTGGCAATACTTTCATAATTATCATGTGTATGGATATAAAATATCTATATCATAAGAGTAACGGCTTACCAGTTAGGTCAAGCTCAGCTACTTACTTATTTCATTTTGACCTTAAAGTGATTAATAATGTTACATCCATTAGCAAACAACGTAGTTCTATATTGTATTCTGTCTACACCCTGTCGAAATAAGATAAGGTCAAAAAAGGGGCCTGATCCCTTTAGGTCCCCTTTTCGACCAAACCAACTAACCTACCCACTGGACATGTAGAATACGCAGATAGCCACAGTTATCTTAACCATGCACATTACACATCCTGTATCTTCCATGAGTCAAGATGCATTGCGTGACTATACACACAATAACCTGTGTCTGTTTGAACATAATTACTTGCACTTAACTATGATCCTACACTTGAGAGTTGCAACAACTGCACCACAAAACAATTAAGCGACACACAGGGTTTAAAGATCAGCACTTCATGAGAGCACTTAATTATATGGGTAATAATTATGTGTGCTTGACTTAGGTTCAAAGGCTTGTTGCTTGTTAGGCAATTTTGTTTCATCACCTATGACTTTAAAAAATATGGGAAGCAAAAAGAGATATTGCTGTGACCGCACATGTAGGACCTTAGAAGTATGCCACTTCTGAAGCACCAATCGTTTTAGCACTTAGCTGTCAATTTTCTACCTATTTCTTCTTCATCGACTTTAGTGCTAAATATTTTGGTTCAGGAAGTGAACCACTTCCTGTCTCTAAGTCGTCCTCTAATTTAACATTTAAATATGTATGTATTGATAAAGGACAATGCCAGGGTCTGGGCTCATAGTTTGCCCAGCAATGGGAATAGTTCCAGGGGGTTCCTTAGTGCACTCTGAACACGTAATGCAAATATTTTTGAAATCGCTCCCTGAGGTCCCGAGGAAAACCGGTTCAAATATTCTCCATGAAGAGTCACTTTACAAGGCCTGAGCCATTTGCCCAGTAGTAGGAGTGGTTGGAATAGATTCTTTACTTCACTCTTAACACGAAATTAATATATTTTTGAAATTGGTCCCAGGGGTCCCGAGAAAAACCGGTTCAAATGTTCTCCTTAGATAGTCACTTAACAAAGTCTTTGGCATTTGCCCAGTAGTGGGAGTGGTCAAAGTAGGTTCTGTACTTAACTCTTAACATGAAATTAAAATAGTTTTGAAATCGGTCCCAGGGGTCCCGAGGAAAACCGGTTTAAATGCTCCACATGAACAGTCTGTTTACAAAGCCTATGCCATTTGCCCAGGAGTGGGAGTGGTTGGAATAGGTTCTTTAATTCACTCTTAACAGAAATCAAAATATTTTTGAAATCGGTCCCAGGGGTCCTGAGAAATTAATCTGATAAGACTTTTCTGCCAAATAAGTCTTACTCATATGTGTATTGTCAATCTCAATGCTCTGGAAAATGTTGGAATGAGTTATTTTTTTTACTGTGATTTTCAAATAAATTCTAAAAGCGTTGGATTCTAATAAGAACTGACAATGATTTTCTGAAAAAAAAGGCAATTACCGCAATATTTTTTAATTTACGGTTTAAATCTATAAGGCGCCTGCGCCATGAGCTATCTTCTAGAAAAATCTTATCAAGACGAATAAAATAAGCTCGAACATGAGGTAGTTAGTAGATACCGTTGAGGAGTTCCCTCGTCTCTCTGTCGTCTCCATTGTCAGGTCAGATCTTAACCTTTACAGTTTTGTGGTGTCTGAGACATATACCCGAATGACAAGGTTGTACTCGATATGTATCTACAATTTTCGAGAGTTGCTCCCGATTTTTTTAGAGATTTCATCACCAGACACTGGGCCGGATGACAAAGGAACCATTGAGGAAGTAAGCCCTTTCAAACAATAAAATAATTGTTGAAATCGGTTGGTAAACGACGGAGTTATGCACGTACAAACGTAAAAAGAATACAAATGAATTAAGAACCTCCTCCATTTTTGGAGATCGGTTAAAAAAAAGTTGTCGTGTACAAAACCTCGTATTTGTCAATGAATATAATTCATTTCAATTAAGGTAATAAAAGTGGAATAGTTAAGAGTTCGTAAGCTTATTTTATGTAATATTGAATAAGAGTCAAACCAGTTTTTCTCAGGACTCCCGGGATAGATTTCGAAATGCTTTGGTCTGGGACCTTATATAAGCCTATGGAACATAATACACTATGCAGTTACTGTGGGCAACACTTGAGCCCAACTTCCATACAAAAAATGGCATTGTCCTTTAATTTATATCAAAACAATACATTAGTAAATGCAGCATCTTCGCTCTACCAAATTCTGCAAAAACACCATTTTATCAAAGCATATTATTATTCTGGCATTGCACTAGTGCCATCAGAAAAATGAACAGTAATTTATCGATGGCATGTGATAGCGTGCCTATCAGCCTATCATGTGCCATGGTTGATGGCTTCAAAACCATGATATACACCATGATGACTCATTAAAAGGAGCACGCACGCTCCACAATTTATACATGACTACCTGTTTTCGCGCGGTTCCACTCGGGTCCCGGGAAACTTTTTCCATAATAAAATGTAGCATAATATTACTCGGAGATAGTGTAGCTTTCTAATAGTGATAGATTTTTTCAAATTGGTTCGGTAATATTTGGAGCCTTGGGTACAAAGTAAAAAGTAAAAATGAATGAAAATCTTTCCTCGTTATTGTATTAGTACATACTTGTATTATTACGAACATGTCATAATGGAGAAGTTTCAAAATTATATTATCTGCTTTCAATACGTGTATGACCCAATGCTCATGCAATACTGGGTTAAGTTGAACGAAATTGCATTATGGAGTCACCACAAATTACCTTTCGTCCTTGCTCTTTAAACATCAAAATCCGATTACCATTGGTAATCATAATTGCTTAAAAATGAAGTTTGTCAGAATACTGCTACAGACACTATTTTAAAAAGAAAACTGAAAATGTAATCTTTACCAATATTGTAAATGCGAAAGAAGCTATCTGACTCTAATGATGATGATGGTATTTCCTGCCGGTTCTTCGGGACGTTTCGAAAGAGCTCTCATAGCCTATTTGAAACCTAATTTTGACTTTCAAATGAAATAGATAATCCAGAGCTTAACAAAGGACATATGTTACTTCCTAACCAGGTGCAAGAAGTAGTTCCCTCATGGAGCACTGAGCAGGTAAACCACTAGCTGAAGCTAGCACTACATATTACGAAGAACATAGAATGTTACCGCCCCGGATCCTAATAATTGGTTGCCATTGCTACAGGCACCACGCGTCAAGGAATATTTAGGACACGCACGATACACTAACAGCAATACTAAGTAAATGTATTTCTAAGTATCTAGATAACTGCGTTCTAGAATATTGGTTTTGTAATGGTAATCTAGTATTTGTATAACAAAAACTATTGTATAGCTCCTTGATTGTTAGAATAATTCTATACGGATGTTTAAGACTTATTTGAAAATAGCTGTTTTCCTACAGTTTCATTTGGGTCGAGTGGGAACTACTGTAAGTAACCGGGTAAGATATAGCCTACGTTACACGGGGATAACGCAGCTACCAGTGAAATATTCTTTAAAGTCAGTTCAGTAGTTTCGGAGCCTTCAGGATACAAACAAAAAATGCTTCTTCTTATGTAGTAAAGAAGTTTAGATTTTTTGCAAGCTAGGACAAAAGACTTCGCAATTCTTCTTCTTCTTATAGAGTGAGCTGCAGGTTTAATCACCTAGCAAGCCCTGGTGTCAGAGTTTCTCAAATCCACCTGACGGCCTCTGACGTGGAATACTTCGCAATGATGTAAGAAATTGCTTGTATGTCGCGTGTTCTCAGCGTGTTAGATTAAAATACGGAATACATAAAATTAGCAACAAAGGTCGAAAATTTTACACAAAATAGGTACTTAAATAGTTTTTAACCTTGTTTTTTATTCAAAAACGGAAGATATCCGAGTCTTCGTGGAAGCATAAAGAAAAACATTATCAGAGTCGACCTTTACATATTTTATGCAAAAATGTGGGGCCTCGCTTGTTATACATATATGTTCCCTTTTTGTTTCAATACATTGTCTATTATTATGAATATGAGAACGACCCAACGAATATAATAGCGATAGACCATTGTTTAATTACAATTATTATGCTGTAAAAAATAATTTTGTGTTTCTTTTATGAGTTGATAAGTTACTTCGCCGTTAAGTAATACTTAAATCAATGGCCAATAAAATTAAAATTGCAAAATCGAGTCGTTAATTTTATTACATTTTTATTCAGCAATCAAACTGCGTGTTTTAAGTACAAAATTGTATCGAAAATGTTATAACGCGATTTAGTTTTGCCATGGACTGCAAATGGGCGTTAATTGTAAAACCATGGTCACCCTAATCTCTGAATCTGTGGAACAATAGAACAAATTGTTTTGTACTAACATTATTTGTTAGTACTAATGTACATTACATTATTTATACATTCTAGCAGCACGCGACGAGTAATGGTAATTTGAACAATCAATGTTCTACTCAATTATTCCCGCGATTTGAGTAAATATGAATAAAAATGAGGATTTCAGTTAACAAAAAAAAATCTTGGAGGAAGGATAACGTGTTATTTATTTGGGGATTTCTGAAGACAAAATGAGGAAAGCCGATCCTTATTGTCTAGGAAAATGGGTGACTTTGATTGATGGATCAATGTGGGTGAAATGGCAACAAGAATTAAGTATGATATACAGGTATGACACGTGAATTTTTGCGTGTCATATTCGCATCATATGTATTTGGTAAATACGAAAATTCTGTAGGTACCTCTGACATGATATAAGGTAATTAATACGTTTTCTTTTTCTTATATTTAAACATAAAAGTTATGACTATACATACATATATCCAATCACCTGTTTAAAATTTTTTAAACCCTCTGTTATAGTTCTGTAAGGCATTTTAAACTACTGCGGGAAAATCCTAGTGAGGTAACTTTTGTAAACAGCCTTATTACAGCACACTAGGATTTTTCCGTAGATTAAACCTAAAATAACTGACTATGATTATACTTACCAAGTTTTTTGTCAATTGATATTCCTAAAAATAGTTACTTTAGAATGAAATTAAGTTAATTGAGGACCAGGTGTTACGTTACTGCCATAAATTTTATCAGTAGTGAAAACTTTTAATTGACTATATTCTAATTATAATAATTACTATTGTATTAATAAAAATGTTAAAAAAAATACTAGCACAGTAGCCAATTGTCGAAAGTTCAAAGGTTCCAACACTTGAACCCCAGGTAAATATTTGTCGGTTCTGCAATGCGGTTTAAGTAAACGCGAAAATGGATATCTAACCGCAGTATGGTGAAAGGATAGGTTAACTGTACAGGGTCGTTCGTAAATGCTTTTATGGTGTATTTTGAAAATAATTAAGTACCGTTATGTGTAAACTGTTCAGGTAACTGCTGTCACGTGAGAGAACGGTTAATTTTGCAGTATGGCAAGAACTAAAAGAGTAGTTAAGATTTTGAATAAAACTTTTTGCAAAAAAAAACTCAAATCTCCTGAGTCTGACAAAGACCTACTATGCAATATTCTCAGCATATTCTTTTTTTGAAGCCAGATAGAAAGGCACGCTATAGCTAGATGACGGAAAAGTCGTCCTGTGGTTTCAGCTGGCCTCCAATGAATTAAATCCGAGCACTCCGATAAAAAGTAGCACATGTCCGTCTACAAAGTACCACCTATCTCTATGCCAAATTTCATATCAATAGATCAATGGTTCAAATAGGTTCTTCAGCAGATTTAGCGTGAAAGCGTTAGAAACTGATAATTAGGTATATTCGCGATTGTAATTCGTATCTATGATTGAGAGAATCATTAGCCGTTTAAAAACTTATGACCGAATATCCTTGGATGGAAACACAGTAGTAAGTACTTCTAGAACTTGATTACTTAAGTGACTTTAAAGTTAATTGTTTATGACCTACGTAATTATTATCTGACTTGAATGCCTGTTATATTCTGTTCCCATGGAAACATTGCATGACTTTGTTATAATATAGTTTCCGCTAACAAACAATGGACTAGTGTTATAAACATTATATGATTGTTAATAACTTTCCACTAGTAAATAATGTAACTGTTGTTATTGTAGTATTTTACGATTTGTACAAAAAGGCAAAAATTTTCCTAGCAATTTTGACCTCATTATGCCTCTGTACTTATCCCAATTTATTATTTGGGTTCGGAGCAGCATGTCGTCTTCTTCCATACCTTCTTATCTGACGTGATCTCTCTCCAATGCCATGTCGTCTTTCACACACTGTATCCATCCATTCTTCTTTCTTTTCATGGCAAATGAAACAGAGATTCTTACCCATTTTGAAAGAAAAGTAGAAACCTTGGCATCGTGTCAGTTGTCTAGTACTAGTACATTCAGAATAGACTAAGCAGGGCTCAGCTTAGTCTTAGACTAGATCACAGCCGAAAACTGTAGGAAAGTGTGAGAAAATATTAGGATTATTATTCTGAAAGATTTCTTTCCTAAATTGTAGCGACATACCTACATCCGGGCGGAAGATAATCATAAAAGACTTTGGCTTAAGTATAAGTCGTACAACACAAGATAAGCACTTTAAATATCCGTAAATAATACCTCTATCTAAACCACCTACTAAAATTTGGACTTTCGAAACTTTGTACCCTAAACCAACTGGTAATTTCCTTTGTATTTAACCCCCGACGCAAAAACGACGGGGTGTTATAAGTTTGACGTGTCTGTGTGTGTGTGTGTGTGTGTGTGTGTGTGTGTGTGTGTGTATGTGGCATCGTAGCTCCCAAACGGATGATCCGATTGTAATGCGGTTTTTTTTGTTTAAAAGGTATGTCAGTCGGGAGTGTTCTTAGCTATGTTTGGTGGAAATCGGTTCAGGTCTTCAAGGTCATCAGCTCGTTTGCTAGATGTGATAGGAATGTTACACGCTCAGTTTACTTGCAAGTATATGTGGGATCTGAAATTTGAAACACTAATGTCTTTTGGAACCACTGAGCTGGTCTGCTGTTAGGGCACGAAGGTAGGAGACGTAACCCTGAACTGCCTTTTAGTAAACCCATCGAGTTTGGGCTCGTTGAATTTGTCTTGACGAATTCTCTTCATGTTTCTGATTGACGAGAACCTGATGCTGGAAATGGGATGTGGCGGATGAAACCCTGGAATGTCGGAATGAAACGGATAAACCGATTTATATTTTTGCTGAAAATCTAGAATGTCCAAAGGTTAATCTTTATTGTTTCTCAATCTGTGCAATTCTCCCAGTTTGTCATGAGGATTGTTAAACAGCTACCTTTGGCCGAGATCGCATATAGCGACCCCATCTTAAGATAAAATAAATTAAATGAAAGAAGGAAAAATTAAGGAGCTCCTTTAAAAAGCATGAAATAAAATTAAATTGTAAATTTAAAAAAACCCCCGACCCAAAAAAAGTACGCCATAATAATGACAAAAGGTTAAAAACGCTAAACCCTATAAAAAGCAAAAAATAACTTTTAACACTACGTAAACTAAATTTTGACGTGTCGGGGGACCGCTTTTTACCTTCATAAATACTTACATAAATCAATTAATGATACCTACCTAATTACAACATTCGTTTAAAAGAAAACACGTATCTAAAGTAATGAATTAGAGCGGTCCCCCGACACGTCAAAATTTAGTTTACGTAGTGTTAAAAGTTATTTTTTGCTTTTTATAGGGTTTAGCGTTTTTAACCTTTTGTCATTATTATGGCGTACTTTTTTTGGGTCGGGGGTTTTTTTAAATTTACAATTTAATTTTTTATATCATAGTATCAGATAACTTAATGCCTAGGTCAGATTAAGTCAGATAGCAGATAAAAGGTAATTTTGGTGGTTGTTTAAGCTTAATATGGCCAAAATGAGTCTTGTGGTTTTACCAAGAATGTAATTTTGACCGAATTACAGTCACGACTAATCTCGACAGATTGTTAAGGCTGCAACTAACTGTGAAGGACAAAAAAGGACTTTATTTGAAGGTCCATACAATTGGACGTAATTGTGGTCGATAAAATAATACTACCTAATAACATCTTCTATGATCTTCTGTGATTGTATTGTAAGAACTTGGGATAGGTATATGAAATAAAAGTGTTTTAAGTTGAAAGTGATTAAGATGTTGAACTTCAAGAAGTCAAGCTCTAGTTAGGAGACCAGGTCAAGGGAATGAAAGAGTCAGAAGGCAGTGCTCCTCCATACGGCATGTTTGATTGAGGTTTCTATCTCCGGATCCCTAACCGTCAGTACCTTGATCCCTGTGACCGATAACTGCATCCACCTATTTTTAAAAAGAAAGGAGTAAGATTGTGTATAAAAAAATTAAGAACATTAAGATGTTGACATGCATGGAAAAGGTGCTGGCTCTGTCTTTTTATTCTAATAATACAAATAGATGCTGGATCAAAATATGAGTATAACATCGAACTCGCACAATGAGACAAAGAAATTGCTTACTTAATCTTATCATTAAAACACGAAAGCACACAATTTGTTGTTTTCAAACTGTAGTATAATATCTGTGTAAATAAGATGAATGTTTGTTTGTGTACTCTTCTTCAAAAACCTTGATATCTAAGTCCATTGCTCTGCTTTTTACATTAAATTAAAAGTAATATTAAGATTGATTATCTCCTACTCAAATGGAGTATCCAAATAGACAGCACAACAATACAAATAATAGTTAATTTTTAACTAGAAATTAATTTTGGCATTTCATAAACAATAACAGAGAAACAAAATTTAAAAAGGTAAGTAAATAATTTGATGGCTATCAGAATCAGAATATTTTTTTTGTAAATAGGGAAATTGACTATACATGTCTTACAGATATTTCATAGTTAAAAGATTTTATATCAGCAGAATTAAAAAAAAATTTATAGTTACTGACATTGCGGAACAACTTAAACTTTGTATTTAAGCATGTGCATTTTGTTCTTATTTTCATAAAAATTAGGTACCTAATTTTTATAATTGTATTTAGGATAAAGAATTGAAGTTTTGTATGAATCAGAAATATTCTAGCAATATGAATTAATTTCTTTGTTAGCAGCATAAAAATACTGTGGTATGGTGAAGTTTATAAGAGATTTTCTGGCGGCAAGTTTTAATTACATAGCTAAATTAAATAGGTCTAATAGATAGATCACAAATTCCTACATATGTAGGTAGTTGTATCCTACTTATCCTTATATTGTGAAATGAACCAGTACAGTAAAATCAGCTGTTAAATAACAGAAAACTATTTTTTGTCCATAGAAAAACTGATTAAAGTTTACTTACCATTGTTTGTTATATTTATTCAAGTCATCAAAACAAAACGAAGTGAAAGAAAAGCTCTTTCGCCATACATTACGCAAGTTGAAATACTATAAACTTTTATAGCATTACATAAAATGAAATAACGCAAAAGTTGATCAGATGTTTTAAAACTTTTTGTAGAAAGGGAAAGGCATCGTACTGCGTAATGCTTCGTTCAATCAGATTCTTATAAGAAAACTATTTAAACCTATAGGAAAAGTACTAGAGGCCTTCTAAGTCCCTGTATAACACCAAATAATGTACACAACACAGTAATTTAATACTTACCAATAGAACGATCGGGAATTACTGCGAAACCCACCAAATTTTAAACGATTAACACTTCAACTTAATCCTATTATCAGGATTAAGCGAATATTTTAACACTAATTTAATTTCGGTAACACGATATTGACACTCACGCACAATGTATTTGAGTCTATTATTTATTATTTTACAATAATAAACAATGCAGCTGACTGCGTATTGGTGTTCACTGATAATAAAATAAAATATGACAGCCAGACAAAGTGACATGAACTGACGAAAATCGAGAAAAACACAAAGGCAACCCCAGCGCTTGGCAATCTGCGCAGGCGCGAATGTTGACGAATCAGGAAATAGAATTAATTGCCTTCGCCCCGCTTCGCCAATCACAGCTAATCACTAGATGACGTATCAAGGTGTTGTCAGAAGTAAAATAACTTTTCGAAATTAAACTAATTAAGCATAGTTTACACTACTGCTTGCCAAAACAAACTAATTTATCACAAAGCAATTTATACACCCATTTCAACCTTTATTGTATTATCAGCCTCAAGATTAAAAAAGATTAAAAAAAAGTAATAAAACAACGTTTTACAAATTCATTTAGTAATAAAATTATATCTTACTAATTATACTGTAACTGACTATGAAATTATCTTTGATAGCACGGGTAATTTTCTATAATCAAATGGAAACAAGTATGTATGTTTAGATAGGTATCACTATCACTGTTCTTATTAGAATATAAAATTAACAAAAACTAGTCCAATACTTTCTGCTTATTTAGGAACGTAGGCGGCGATCGAAGAAAATTCGATTCATTATCGTCCAAAACTCATTATTACTGCTTATCACGGTGTGTCGCGCGAACACTTAGTAAGTTTATGTTATAATATAATTTAAGCAGCTATGAATCAAAAGCAGTTGTTAATATTATTTATGCTGCTGTAAAACTTTTTTGAAGAAAACAAATTAATCACTCTGCAATTTTATAAATCCCGCCTTCTGGTTTTCACGCCCAGTTTGACGTCACGGGGTTCTCATACTATCCGCACCGCACCCTATTTCATGCCAATCCAAAGGTAGCAAGTCCGATAACTTCAGAAATTAGTAGCTCCTTTGCAGTAAGCAGAAGGTTTATTTTTCAATGGCACGGTTTTTAGTGGATATTTTTATCAGCAGATGGCGCTATTGGATCAAACTACACTAGCGCAGTGAACACCAATCACGTTCCAGGAACTTTGACGCAATTTGCAAATGGCCGTGAAAAGGACTGAACTCGAGAATCGAGGGATCGAGGGTGTATGAAAGGCTAATGGTGGATTGTACCGTGATAAAAACTTGTGTATAATTCTATATTCAGTGTGGTGCTGTGCAAGATACAAAATGTGCCAAAAAGTGAGAATCCAGTCTTAATGTTGGTATAGGACGCGCCCGAAAACCGCTGGAGCGACGATCGAAGGGACATTGCTGACAGAAGGGTAAAATCCTGATATCATTTTTGCCTAATCGTACGTTTTTCCGTTGCTTATGTTCTGTGTTTTCAATGCGCAATAGTATTACCGTTATTTCGTGTGTATGATAGCAATTAATCGTCGACCGAAGTCGTTATTCGTTTTGGGTGTATGCGCGTAGCTTCGCCGGTGTTAAAACGTTTCGTGAAACGCGCATTAGTGCCTAGATGTGAGTGTTATTGGGTTGATAGTGTCACGTACGCCGCCTGCGGAGCGCTAGGACTCCGATTAGGACCACCGGATGAAAGGATATTGAACATTTATTGAGTAAAGTGGGGGGTGTGTACATAGATATAGGTATGTATGAGAGGCCATGTAGCCACAGCCCTGTTGCTAGACGAAACGACATCGATTCCTTGCTTTATCTGCCTTTTACTGTAACTGACCGCCAATATGTTGTTATTTATGTAATTCATGCACAATCCATGTGTATTATAAATGTATTTTTGGTTTTTACTATAAATAATTGATACATCAGCAGTTTTTTACCGATATTAATTTGAATGATGATTATGGATAATCAATCGTGTCCCGTGTTCGTGTGTGATTCGAATATCCAGTTTCCTTTTCATATTATTTTGCATATTTTCGATGCACATTATATACCGGTATTGCAAAATACCTGATGAATACCAGGACACACACGTATTTCGTGTGAAAATCCATACATCTCAATGGAGTATGTCATGTAATTAATTAATAAACTAAGTGAACTTTGGTGTGAATAATCAATGGCACCACACCCTATGAGTCTAGTGACCTGTGCTCATATTGTACTGTCAACTAATTAGAAGTAAAAACAGGAAACCTGTGTCTATGGAGTGGCCATGTTGTCTGTGATTTTGATGATCCATGGCTGACAAAACTAATCCTTATTCATTTATGAGACATTAAAATTAAATGTAACCATTAACTTCCTACCAATAAGCACTATTACAAGGAAAACTAAGAATATTAGGTACATATATGGAGGTACTTTGGACAATTGAATTGTCAATCAACAACATTGAATGCGGTATTGAGATTTGGGACTCTCAAATGTGCTGCACTTGTATTTTTACTGAAGTTCACACCTCTAGTTGTTATTAGTAGCATGTGGCCAACTCCTTTAATATTTTACTTTCAAAGTATTTCATTTATGTGTATTTCTAGCTACATAGAGATATTGCTAACTCGTTAAATGTAATTATTTTACTGGGGGACTTACTTGAGTTACCTCTTTTGAATAAAATGCAAGGGGTGGTAATGTAGATGATATTTTTTTAATTCTGATGTTTTAAAGTGTTGAGTTTCAACCCAATTTGAGTTAAATGACTTGGATTTTGTTCTATTTGTACATACTTTTCTTGGAAAACAGCAAATCTTGTTTTACCTTCATAGGTTAAGTCAAGTCCTGTAATGTGACTGTGAGTGTTAATTTACAAATCCAGTGCTTATTCAATCATAATATGAGAATAATCATTATCACATATCCGTTTGTCTCTTAAAAATCCATATGAAATCCAACAGTTGCATTAAAATCATGACAAATTATACATTGATAATTTTTTACCAAAACAATACTCAAGTTTCATAATATTTTAATCTGACTTGTATAAAGTATACATGAATATATTTATTATATGAACACCTGAACTGAATCATGGTTTCACTTGTTACTGACTGTAATTATTGTTCGAAGTTAATATTTTCCTTTACATTACGTTACAGTGGTTTCCAATGATCTTAGTCATTCTGTCAGTTTACTTTTGGGTAATACCATGAGGCGAACAGTTCCTTACCTTCAGTGTTGCTGGGGAGTGTATTCCACCACTTTTTCTTACCAGCTAAAACATAGAAAGTGGTGAAGGGTTTTCAGTTTTTGGGAGCTGTGTTTTGTATTTTTGACATTCAAAGAGTGCTGTTTTTCAGCCTACAGCCTTATGTAAATTTGTTGTTTATTGCGGTTTCACCTGCGTGGTGGGGGGACTTCTCCTATCCAAATAAAATTTGTATAGCCTATCTCACCTGGTAATAGTGTAGCTTCCCAACTTAACTTATTTTTAGAACCAAGGAAATAGAAAAAGCAAAGAAAATAACTCTGACAAGGAAATATTCATACTATTGTTGTAAACATGCATCAATGCAGTCAATTGTTTTACATGTTTGAATCATGTAAAACAATTGACTGATTATAAATTCCCTATCAACATAGAAATCTGTACTGTACCTCGGATTAAAGTTATTTTAGGGGAACAAATATAATGACCACCATAAAATGCTTTGATACCCTTAGTTTTGCAACCAGAAAAATCTACTGAACACCAGAAAAATAAAGTCTAAAAATGTAATAGTACCAGCTATTTTAGTCACGACTTCACTTTAAATTGTATTCGACCACCAAATTTAGTAAATGATCACCAACTCTTGACGACCAAATTAATGTATTATTTTTGCCTAAATAAGTTACTGTGATTGCCATAAAATGTAGGCTTATTATCAAATAAAGTATTATGATGCCATATTAAGTTATGTGTCCGGCTTGCAATGCATGCGTGAGTGTCAGTATGACGAGTGACAGGGGAAAATGGAAGAAAATGACATATTGCGCCGACCCCAAGTAAAATTGGGAACAGGGCAGGAGAAAGAAGAAGAAGAATGTGTTTCTCAATACACTCCCTCGAAAACACACTCTTATCGCACTGTTTAGAGGCATGCAATAGACAATTTTCCACGCTAGTGCAGGAAAAGGGTCCCCATAATGTTATTACATTTATTGTATCAGGCCGAACTTATTTTTTTGGAGTCAGTTTACTTAAGCAAGATGTAAAAACTTTGATTATTATTTTATATTAAAACGCTGGTATAATTTTGATGATCATTCACTACTTTTGGTGATCATTTACTACTTTTGGGATAACAATGATTTATTTGGACTCATTTTGCTTAAATAGGATAGCAGAATGTAAAAACTTTGGTTATCATTTTACTTTAAAATGGTGGTTTAATTTTGGTGATCATTTACTATTTTTGGCTTGCGCATGATTTATTTTGGAGTAATTTCACTTAAATAGGATAGCAAAGTGTTAAACTTTGGTTATCATTTTACATTAAAATGCGAGTTTCATTTTGGTGATCATTTACTATTTTTGTCTGCTATTTGTTACTATTTCTGGTGATCAGTTAAACATAAGCCTTATTTTAGTACATTTATCACTGCAACTGTAGATGCATATCACAAGTGCAATCATTCTTTCTTTGAGTACTTATTCTTAGACTTATTGCTATTTTTCAAATATTTTTACTCTTATACCTAGTTTTTGGATGAGATATGAGAACAGTTAGTGTTAAGATGCCTTAAATGCCTAAGTACACTGATCTAGCATCAAAAAAATAACATTTTAATGTACATACTTTACAAATATATTTACCAATGTAACCAAGTTAATAAATAGAAAGTATATCACAGTATAAACATTTAATGCTTAGTGAAAGTTGTAACTGAGCTAGCCAAAATAAAAACAAAATGATAAACAATTAAGGTCATCATAATTGAAGGCTAAAAGATCAAGTTTGAAAACTAGTAATCAACTATTAAGAAAAAACAGACTTAGCTTTTTAATTTCTCAAATAACAAACTCATACTATAAGTAAGGGCACATATTACAAACAAGTTCTTAGCAGATTTTGATGTAACTTGATGGTGATAGGTACATACCTTTAGATCTTACCATGGGGATAAGAAACTGCTGGTGGAAGCCAGCTATTAAAATATGATTATGATGTTCCTACAAATGTCTAGTATACATACATAGTGAAATAAAACTTACTTCTATGAAAATAGGTAAAAAACATATTGGAGGTCAATGTACTTGATTCCAGGTAAGTTTCAATGTGTCACTATTATTCAGTGTTTTATATGTATGTTGTGGCTTATAGATTGTTATGTTAAGTTCATGCTTTTTATTACTGAAGGTCGGCCATTATTTACCTTAATTATGGAGGTTTGTATCTTAACACATATTAATATGTTATCTATGTGAATTTCTTCTGTACATTTTGCAGGTTTTCTTTAATTTATGCAGACATTGTCATAAGTTGATATGTATCTTGTTGGATCACTCTTATGTGAAAGGGTCAAATAAAAGTTAGATGATGTCATTTTGCTATCACATTTTCTAGTTCAAAAGTTCACACTTTGTGTAATCTGGCGCGTTACTAGTATCTACAAATTCAGAAGCCAGCCATCATCATCATATCAAATTCGCAGTCTTAATAGAAAGATAAAATATATCTTTCATTTACTGATAATATCTACTTCAATTTTTTTTTATTTACTTTTCCTTAAGAATTTCACACTTTCTTTTTAAGCAAACATGATTTTTTCAACACTCTTTTTAAACCAACTTTTAGTAATAAGCAAACCTGCATATGATTTTTAATAACAGATAAATAAACTTTTAATTAATGAATTAAGTTGGCACAATGAATGGAAGCTTTCAGAACGAAATAATAATTACCTAATTGGCCTTGTTATCAAGTCAAAGAAAATAAGCTGCTGTACAGACAGTTTTGTAGAATATATTGTAAAATACACTATTATACGTGTGACCTTTGTAAACTAGACTGACTAGATAACATTATAATAACAAGCTACAATGACCAAGTCTATTTAGTTATTTTTTTGTGCTAGTAGTGGCCATGCCAAATTGATATAGTAACTTTAAACATTTCCATTCAAACTGTATAAAATGCAATCACAAAGTGCATTGTCATCTAACCATGAGAAAATAACATACAATGATGATGACAGTAAGTACTAATAGCCATGAAAATTATCTGCATGGTTTCCTTTCTGATATGAAAAGTATATTAATAACTTTAAATAGAAACAAGAAGTAATATTATTTATTTATTTTTTCTTTGGGGAACACAATTGCAAAAACCTCAAGTCACATTACCTACATTTCAGTACAGTTTATCACAGTCAGGAGTAAATACCTTTTACGTCCAAAAGCCCTTGGCAAATTGTACCCTACATTGAAAGCTACGAAGTTCCCGGTACGTACGTGCTCGCTCGCCACGTTGCAACGCAATTTCCCGGGAATATTTCCAGCCTGTCTGCAGCACTAACAAGCGACAATTTCCTCACTGAAAACCCTGTCGACTTTCTGAAACTTTTCAACCTGTGTATCGATCCCGACAGTTGTTAACCAGAGGTTGCGACTTTTATAAATTGCACTCTTATCCTTATTGCACTAACATGGCAAGTCTGTCGTTTACGTCATTACGGTGAATCTGCTGAATAATATGAATGGTATTTAAATAGGTAGTTTCCCCAGAATGTAAGTTTACGAGGATCAGACAGTAACTAATAAGACTATTAGATCCAGAGTTCAAACAGTGTCCAAAGGGTTGCTAAGCGGAGTCTTTAACAGACTACAGAATTTCTCCGCTTCCTAGTCCTAGTACAACGCAACGTCAAATAAGACTAATGTTGTTCTAAATGGAAATCAGAACTGTATGTGTGACGACCTTGTTTTCGTATCTTCGACGTGTGAAAAGGTACAGAAAATTGTCCGACTGACGGGCAAACACAGTTCTGTTGAAATTCAAATTCCAATATGGGGATACACGTAGTCAATGTATAAATAAAATAGAGGCAGCTGTGTAAAATCTAGGGATACTGGAACCGTGTAGTTTTGGTTGATGTCGGAAAAGAAACCATTAGAAAGCTAGATTTTTGAATTCAGAAGATTCATTGTTTTCCTCATACATTTTATAGGTACATCTGGTAACATCGTTTTCCCTTAGGTATCCTCATTCTTTTGAAAAGAAATATTCTCAATCTGTGACGACATAATGAGGATATAGGTATGTCTTGTACATAACTGCAAACGAACCCTTCGTCTTTACCCCTCAATACTCCAGCATGAAACAACTATTTTTATAACTTATTATGTAGAGCATTTGTGCTAGATCATGTTTATTTGTTGATAGAACTTTAAATATTACGTAATCTTACAATCTTCAGTCAGCTTATTTCAGTTGTGTAACACTATTTTGTTGTTGCACCT
The DNA here is from genome assembly GCF_030705265.1 of Helicoverpa armigera. Taxonomy (NCBI): domain Eukaryota; kingdom Metazoa; phylum Arthropoda; class Insecta; order Lepidoptera; family Noctuidae; genus Helicoverpa; species Helicoverpa armigera. Next base: position 895,522 of record NC_087145.1, on the reverse strand, counting down.
AACACCCTGTAATTTATGACACTCACTGTTGTGGGTGACTAATATACATGTGCTGTAAGCTGCTGAAATAGCGAACATTCTTTGAAGATGTCTTAATCTCGAACTCCGCATTTTTTATCCGTGGCAATGTGATCAATCGAAGTGGTTTTCAACCTCATCATACTTTTAAACTACTACTATTTTTACCTTCGGTTTGAGTAATATCCCTTGCTTCCTCACCTCTGATCAGTCACAGGGATCTCTCGACTTCTAAAACACCTAGAAAGATCTATAGTCTTCGAATTCCTCGCGATATTTAACAATACTCTGAGATCGCGTAACAATGATTCAAAGCAGGTGCATTATCGTATTGTATGGGTTTGTATGGCGCTTTTGAATAGTCCTATTGTTCCCCCTATGGGGCAAGTGGAATTAGATGTTAATAATTCTTTAGTTAAAACGGTGGGAAGACGGGTTCTTCCTGCAATGGCGCCAAAATTGATACTATACCATAAGCCTTCCGTCGACGGGTCCCGGTTGGAAAGCTACATAAATAAGTGGTACAATTTCTTTCCAATTAAAAAGGATCCTGTTCTAATTTCATTTCAGAAGTAGCACATCTCATGCCTACAGCTATCGCTGATGACTAGCTTAATTTAATCAAGATTGTGAAATCTGATCTTTTCCTCCATTTACGTAAACATTGGAAAAAATAACCTGTCTCCAATACGATTTCTGACCTTAACAACTATTTAGTTGTCAGTGGAATTTGCCCGATCTTCCAACAAAAGGTGTAAAGAATTTGTCACGGATGTTAGACACGACTACACTTGGAAAATAAGACCATAGTTGTAAAGCCTTAAATCTATTTACGATGGAATGGTGACTGACATTGCTTATAGGCATGAAGGTACTTAATTCACAACATACTATATTTTCCTTGAAAAAACAATTTCGAAATGATTTTTTCCGACAAAAAAATCTGATGTCTGTTTTCGAGCAAATCCTTCGTTAACCTAATTGTTCAGAAACGGTCGATCAGCGTCGCCCTAAAAAAAACACAGACACACCTTTAAGCCAAATGTAAAAATTCAAAGTTCGAGAATGGCAGAAAATTAGTGAAGTTCCCATGTGAAAACGTGACTGATGAGCTAACTGGAGTTTCATAATAACTCGTGCACCGGCTTCGCTTGCTATGCGTAGTGGATCAACTAGTAGGTCGTTAGCACACCTGTCGTGTGACGTTGGACAGGGCACTGCCATCGACCGGATCCTTCCAATAAGGCTAGCCATTATAACTGGCTTTCTTCCTGCGTTCCAACCCAGTATGGGCTTTTGTGTCGAGTTTTAACAGGATCTTTGCACCAGTAGCTTTAGGAATAGTTTACTTTCAGAATGCTTTGATCTAATAAGAGTATGTCCGTTATCTAAAATATTTAACAAACACCTGAATGGCATAACAAAACACTTGAAGTAGTCTAGCTAGCACTTCCTTTATTCAATTAAATACGTATTTGAATTTCAATCGCAGTCTTATTCTTCCGCGTGTCTCATGATTCATATGTTGACATTAAAAAAGGAAGAATAGCCATTGTTTTCATCTTCCTAATAAACTTAAAAACATGGATTGCTCAAACCCACGCACCAACGAATTATCACAATGTTTTGATTCAAACAAAAACCGAACAGAAGTTGTATGTAGGCAAATCCCCCGTTAACCTAATTGGCGGGATCCGGTCGATATGCCGGTGCCCTATTGAACGCTTGACAGGCCCAACAGGCTAATAGCCCACGGTTTTATAAACATGTCAATAACAATAACTTTTGGTAGAACAACAGTTAATTTTTGACAACGATATTTTAAATGAACGGCATTTTAATTTCTATATTGACGACATTCGCGTCTCGATACTCGGATCGATTTTGAACTTCATCCATTACGTTAGGACTTCCCTTCTTTAACTTGTCTGATAAACGAATAAATTCCTTACTGTCAACTAGTCCTTTGATTGATTTGAATGACCTATTGTATATCTTATCTGATCAGTGACATTATCGACGAGTATTTCAAAACGAACCATTATGTTTTGCTATAGCGTGTCCAAAAATGCCTTTGTTTTCTCGTGTTGCACAAAATTGCAACTTGGAATAAGATATACAATTCGGTTTAATCTCGAGTTCTCATTCACAAAATTGAGTTCTTCATCCATGGTTTCGTTGAATTATAAGCCCAAGATCCTTACGGCCTCAATACAAATACTGTGTTCCACGTACATCAGCCACCTTTGTACTGGATCGATAGTAATTTTACGCCACGCAACTGCAGTAGCAATCGACATTTGATACGGAGGAAACGCCAAATGAATCCGATACAATAACTACAAAATACATGACTCGATTATTCAAAGAAATACGAAACTACGACATTGATATTTGTTTGTATAAACAATTACATTTGGAATTGAGATTTTGAGATCCTAAGTTTGTTTACGAGGACGGCAAAAAAAAATTGGATTCTTGCCAAAAACTCGAAACAAAAAAAACCGGCCAAGTGCGAGTCGGACTCGTGCACGAAGGGTTCCGTAAATTACAGTTAAATCAACCTATCTCAAAAACTATAAGAGATACTTTGATCAAACCAAAAATCGTTGAAAGAGTTAATTAGCATGCATCACCTCTATTTTTTTTAGAATTTTATACCCCGTAGTTATAAAAATAGAGGGGGGGGACATACTTTTTACGACTTTGAGAGCTGATATCTCAAAAACCGTTCACTTTAAGAAAAATGTTTTTTAGAAAACTTTATATCATTTTAAAAGACCTTTCCATTGATACCCCACACGGGTATGTACATCGAAAAAAAAAAATTCATCCCTCAGTTACATGTATGGGGGGCCCCACCCCCAATTCTTTTTTTTACTATTTAGTGTCATATTTTTGTAGCGGTTCATACAACACATATTCCCATCAAATTTCATCACTGTAGTACTTATAGTTTCCGAGTAAATCGGCTGTGACAGACGGACAGACGGACAGACGGACAGACGGACAGACGGACAGACGGACATGACGAAACTATAAGGGTTCCGTTTTTGCCATTTTGGCTACGGAACCCTAAAAAGTATGATAATGTCTTGATTGAACTTGAATAATTGCTGTAAGTTTACCGTTCAACTTATCGTGTTTGGAAACTTCGGATATTTTAAAAGGTGCTTGTCAGTTTCGTCCAATTTCTGGAGACAGCAATAATGCCAGGTCTCACGCGATGCTTGTCTCACGAAGTTTTAAGTGTCAGTTAAGGGTGACAGGCCATTATGGTGCATGATAGCTATAAGCTCCTTGTCTGAACGGTTTTGATCCAACTCCGTACGAAGTATTCTTGGAATTGATATGTTGTACCTAAGATACTACCTAGTGTTATATTTTGTACGAGGTCTAATCAATACGAATCTATTGATTAGGCGCAATAATTAATTAGTTAGATAGCCCAAACACGTAATTAATTAGTAAGATACAATATTGTGAACTCCTGAAGTAGAAATTACCTTGTTCAGCCAAGCTTTGAAGTTTATTTTCTGTAAGCTTCAGATTAACGGAGACATTGAAACGCCTAATACAAGTCTGCTATCAATCACCGAGACCCACGCAATATCTGCCAATAGCGTTTAGAAGCTGGACGTTGGGTGGCAAGCGCCTGATATCTTCTCATGCGGGTCAGCCAGTCTTTCCTAATCCTATTGTGCTAATTGCTCTACTATGTTCCGGGTTTCCTCTCGTTATATTTAATGATGATGTATGTTTTGCCCTTCTCTTTTTGTTGCAAGATGGTTAGTCTCATGCGATGTGTTCCAAAGTTGATATTGTACTGGGATCTCCCCTGAGAATGTTTGGAATCAAGTTACATTGTTTCAAACTGTATATTGACAGTAACATTGCATTATTTAAAGTTTGGTGTAGCTGTCAATGAATAATTTTGTTGTTTGGACGAATTTGATTTGATTATCTTGCATCTGTTATTGATTGTTCAAGATTGAAGATATCGTCTTATAAAATATTAGCTGAAACAGCCTACAAATAGCGATGTCTCATCATGTGCAGTTTGTCCAAATAATTAGCATAGCGATGACAATATTGCCAATACGCAAAACAAGTAACTAGTTCTTTTCCTTTGATCGCCATATTCCTATGGAAATATTTAGAAAGCGCCTTCACGCACTGACAAACACTGCCATTGTCAAGCAGACAGTTGTATCTGCTTTAAATCAAAGAGTAGTAATTATACATTGCATAGGCTTGATGATACACATTACAATGCTCTTAGGACTGCCATGGATCTGGCAAAAAAGCATTCGTTTCTTTTATCTTCACGACAAAACATATATTGCGGTCACACTTCCACTTGTGTTAAAAAAGTCTAAAACAAATCAATTCTAAACTCCATGCTTCCACATCAAATTGTCAAAATACGGCTGGAAGGTAGTAGGCTAATGCCAAGAGACTGCAATATTCAGTCATTATTCAAAGAGGTTCCTTCTTTTTCTTAAGCCGTACCTAGTTGAAGAATTTGCACAGAAACCAAGAAATCTCTCTAAGGTTTTAGAAATTACGTCGAAACTGTCTTTAACCCTCACCAGTCATTCACCTGACAATTATACTTAACAGTTGCATGCACCTTCCATTTCAGTAATATTTCCGGCAAACGTGGTGTTGATTGCTTAAATAACAGCTGGAATAACTGGAAACTGTTCGTGCAACTGGCACGGTCCACTGGGCTGGATAAACTTGTATGCAATAGGATGCACTTCTCATGTATAACTAATTGGTGCCTAGGCGATGATAGGTGTCATGCATTTGCCAATTTTGACGGGAAGGAGTGATTTGTGAGGACATCAAATGATGTCAAGAACTTGCAGTGTTTTCTAGGATATCATTTTGTTTCTTTTTTATGGAAAAGCTATCCTCAATGGTCCCTTTGAGGGATTATTTTTCTCATTATCTAGATTCTAGAAGAAAGGAGGTACCGTGAGATCTCCTACACTTCTAAAATCAATGATGTATGAAATTACTAAGTAATTATGATAGTTGTGAACAAGGTTATTAAAGTTAATTGTTTAGCCGTCTAATGGATATGATTAAGCGATTAAAGCTGTCGCCATCTTTGTTTATTGGAAATGACGCTAATCAGGGCATGTTGTTTTTTTATCGATTTGTTTTTACAGACAAAACGATAAGTGATTGTGTAGCGTACTTACACTAATTAAAACAAGAAATAACGGTATTATTTTCAATTTTAATTCAACTGAAACATACTACAACATATACTTAAGGAAACAGGTACTGCATCATAAATACCACTTTTAGGAATTCATTTTTCATTCATTATAAATAACCTGCACGAAAATGTTGTTACACTCAACAAAATACACCCACGAGGTACTTCCACTTTATTCGTGACTACCCGCAATTACAAACTTCTGAACTCAAACAATAAAAGTTGGAATAGTCTAGTTTCTATTTCCACCTGGTGACGTCATCATGGCCGTATTTCCCGCGACCAGTCGTCATAGAACTTTATAAACATAAGTACCACAAACTATGGGTCCAGTCATCATGTATTTACCATTTCAGCACGTAACGTTTGCTATGTGCATTCGCTAATTTTAATTACGTTAATGAATTAATTAGCCTCAATGCTTTTCAGTTTGAAGTCTCTTGTTATAATTAATGCTGTTTTTTTGTATTCAGTTTTGATGAGGTTATTGAAATACATATTCTTGTTAGTCTTCCAAGTCATCATTTCTCAAAAACAGTTCTAACGTTACCTACGAGTACAATTCTATATTAGATGAGTACTTCGTGTTCTGCTCAAGCTCCCCCACACAAAGGCGTCAATCAACTACAAGTATCACAATAAATTATCTTCGAAAATCTTATTTACCTAACTCTCGTATATCGTTCCAAGATTCCACGTATAACTGGAATGGGAGCTATCAAAACATATTTTTAGTAATTCCGACTAGCACCGGGTTTCCTCGTGTTTTTCCTCACGAATTGTTTGTTTATCGGTTCCGGAAAATGTGAGTGCTAATCTTCATATGTTTATCCTGTAATCGTCAATTTCCTTTGTAAGTTAGATGCTACTTTCAATTTGTAAAGGTGTACTTTAAGGACTTAGGATGTCATTTTAACTTTCAGCGTTTGGTTTGGTCATTGTATTTGGTCAGGGTACTTTCAAACGGTATCAATAGTATGTATTTGCCAATATTTAATGTCATGCGTATACAAAATTTTCCATGCTCGTCAAAACACTCTTCAGATCTAAAAAAAATCACTTCAATCTCGCCATCCATTATTACATAAAAATATATTTTCACAGTTGTTACCAAATCTCAATATTGTTGCTGGCTCGTCGGATGTTCACTGTAATCTATTTGCTCTCGTATTATAAATGGGACGATAGCAATAAAGTTCAGACCACTAAGGCGTATACACATGGACCGCCTACGGTGTTTAAAGCTTTAGATACAAGTAACGAAACCATTCGACAGCTAAATTCAAAGTAACCTAAGGGTGAAACCGTATAAGCAAGCATGAATAAAATATTACCTGTTGATGTGTCATTCAGAAATTCGACTAAAATCATGACGCACGCAGATTTCGCCATTTTAATGCGTGCGATGCCTTCGAATATAAACTGTACTGAAAATGCAACAAATGTAATAAATTCAGATATGGCGGACATGAAATGCGCGCTAATAGGGCCGGCGCATAGGTCGTTAACCCAGCCTAGACTATCGATCCTAGCTGTCTCATAAACAACAGGCAGTTTACGTCTGCTTAGCACACAGGCCTACCCATGGACAGACTTATCGATCCTGGGAAACCCTAGCTCGTGTGATGGTATCAGTGAAATATGCTCCTTCGCGCGTGAATAATGTTCCTTTGCAGTTGTGGGAATGTAATGAATTCACCTGAATTGTAGGGCTGGTTTGTATCTTACTTGTTGAGATCATCCACACATAATTGTTCCAAGATCCAGAATAATCCTGCTTTGTGCGGAAACTATCTCCAAAATTCAAGTCATGCTTTCAGGAATCCAGGAGAAAAGTCTGAACCGAAAAAAAACGTAATTAACGTGTATGATTCCTTACACGTTACTGCCCTGTATCGTTTCACACAAGCAGCGTGTAGCAAATACTCCAGCGTTCGTCTTTACGACTTCTACTAATGTCTTTTTCCTGTCTTTCGACTTTTCTACCGAGGATAAATACGTCTTGCCTGTGATGAATTGGTGTTCAGAACAAAGTTATTTCAGGGATGCTAAATTGACTTTCTTGTTTACTATGCTTGCGTTCGTAATGTTTTATGGCTATTTGAATCGCAAGTGGTGTCATATCTTTTATTAGATGTGCTCTAAAATTTTTGATTTATTTATCATGTAGCTCTTCGATATAATGTTGCTAGGCTAGTAAAGCTTTTTCTAATTGTTCCAGTCTTTTGATGACCTTTTCATTCCCGCTGTCTACTTCGCCGTCTTTCAATATTTCGGTCTCCCAAACTTCAATACCATTTTTACTATGATCGTGTTACGATGTATTAATTTGAGTGACGTCACGAGTTGTTCGCAGCGTGTGTTAGCACGTAACCGCAACGCATTACTAGCTCTAAACGAAGCGGAAATTGCCAGTCGGGTTTTATTTCAACCAGCCACTTCGACTGTTTCGTTTTCAATCTGTTGTTGTTTAGGATTAGTCATCAAGTCTAGACCGTCATAAGTTCTTCGCCTTTCTTACCAACGTATCTGAGGCTCTTTTCTGATGACATCGACCTTAGGATTGAAAGATCTTATGATTAATGGCTTTCAAGTTTCAAACTCTTTCGAAAACGCATTCTTCCTTTTGGAAGACTCAATACCTAGGTTTTAACGGAAATCTTTTACGTTATTGATGACTAAACTCCTCCGTATCGGTAATTACGTCATGAATGCTATACCACGTCATTTCGCAGACGCAGTTCTACAGGAACGTACAGACCAGAACAAAATGCGTTACGTGACGTGCGTGCACGCCGAACCACTTGAAACGAAGTCGCGTGTCTTATGCCTTCCTAAGACGCTGGCGATCATTAATTACTATTTCTGAGAGTGTTTTGCTCGACTGCCCAACGAGGGTAATACTGGAGTTCAGACAAGATTAGCTGGTTTTAGATGTCGAATGAAATCTTGCAATAAAAGAATGAACGCGAAAATGTCAGTTTAGGAAGCAAATATGCTTTGAGAGGATTGCCACTTCGCTTTTAAGTCATAATTTGTAGTTCTTACTTGGGATAAGAATAACAAATATGGTTATAATAACTAAAAGAAGAATTATTACTGTCTACTATAAATTTTAATCTACCAAAGGTGTGAGACGAGATATGGGCAGTAAGAATTTGCACCTGTCTTGTCCGTGGGTGGTATAATGGTGTTCAGTTAATTATGCATGCAGTCTAGCCTAGAATAGATTACCCGGAACTGTCTGGGGTGGTTTGTCGTACCGTTGCATTGCGTGGGTGACTTGCCATGTAAAAACTATGTGGATATGTTGGTAAAACGGGATACGTAGTGTAGACTTGACATATGTTAATTTAATAGTCAGTATGCTTTCATTGGACTTTTCTATGTAGGTACAAGATAGCTTTACCTTAGTTGTTCCGTATTCTCTTATGGAATTTACATGGTTAAAGCGTAACTTATTTGAAAATTGAACCAAAACTTGTAACTAAACAGTTTCGTGTGTAGGTTGATATAATAATACAGTTAGGCAATAGACAAAACAACTACATGACCTATTTAGGTTAAATATAGAAAACCCCATTTATATTCCTCTTACAAAATATCATCCGAGGTCGCACTGCATGCTTTCCAAAAACAATAACAATTACACAATATACCTATTGTTCGTGCTGATAAGCCGCCATTTTGGATCTTTTTCCCCGTTTCGTAGCAAAATTACCATAAGCGTTTATCCCAATTGTTTTTATTGCAGTGGTGTGTGTTTGGGCTTACCTCATTTTATTTTATCCTATCCTAATAGTGTGAACGCATCCTATTATGAAATTGCTAGGGTTGCACTCCATTGTACATAATCTTAATTAGGTGAGTTGAATGTTACTTAAATTGGAGGTGACTGTTTTTTGACTAAAATAGACGATATTCCGTATATACCTTTGTGTTGTGCCTGGAGAAATAAAATGATGGACGAGCGTGATAGATTGAAAATCCGATAATAGTGCTCTCTATACACAAGGATATTTTTGTTACGATACTTCCTTCATATACAGAGAAAGTTTGAAACAATATAGTAATCGGATAATCAATCACATCTATCCCTGAACAAAACTAGCACAGCATGAAGTAATGTTATTCGTAACAAACTTGCTAACCCTAGCGATAACGTAAACACATTGAACGAAAACACTTATAACAATAACACTCACTAATTTTAGACACTCACTGAATAGTTACAAAACTCTTACTTGATTTATGTACTGTGGAAATACAAAGAAAATTCCTCTTAACTATGTCGTGTTGGTTTTAACTTTTACTACTGCAATCTTTGTAATAACAGCTGGGTAACTAGTTTACTGCAATAGAAGCGTTTTAAGAATGGATTTTTGGTATTTTTTATCTTAAGTGAAAAAGAAGACTGTAAGGAAGAACTCGCTAGCTTGCCAGTTTCCATATTACTCAAAACGGTTTTGAGGAAAGCCAAAAAGCAGTGGTTTGTGATCCTAACTTGAGGCATATACCATCCATTTCTTACACTACAACAGCAATTACAGGCCCAATAACGTCTGTTACCAAGTTGGAAAGGCTAGCACGTTTTAGTCTTTCTTTCCTATGAGGTTATGTAACCCTGTCAAGGGGCGGGCGTGTCCACATGAGGTTGGTTTTCATTACGCCCGAGGACCTCCGCAAATTGTTTTACTTCATACGGAGTGTTATCAAACAAACTAACCGTGTTTGTCTGGTTTTGATTGCGTGCTTGATTGAGGTGCTAATACTTTTCACTTTTCGTTGGGTAGACGTAAGAGTGTGCTAAGTATATTTCTGCTGTGTAATTTTACAGAAATTGTAGTTTCATTATAAAGGCAACTGAATCTATTTCCTCCTCGAGGGGTCCATTGATAGGTCTCCCTAAAAAAAAAATACTTCTAGATTTTTTTTGACACAACCACAGGTTAAAACAAATTTTCTAGATTATTCTAGAAGAAACAGAAGCTTTGCAATCACGGCAAAGTAACAAACGCCCTAACATGATCCGCAACATATAATTTTCCGTGAAACTCCACAAGTACACACGTAATGATGCCGACGTCTCGTTTGCACGTCTGTGTCGTTGTGCAACGCTGACGCAACGCAGGACAATCGCAGCTGAACAATGGACGGAGATAATGACTGTACTGAAACACAAAAGATAGTCCTTCGTGTTTTTTTCATTCGCCATTTAGATCTAAGATCTTCAGAAGAAGGGCTGCAGGATTGTTCGAAAGAGTTAATTTGGGCCGAGTACATGAAGGGCTTATAAAGGAAAATTATGGGGGTTATTCAGTAAGAGTTTGACACTTCCTCACGCTGCTAACCCACGACGTTAAGGGTCATTAGATGAATTCCAATAAAAAAATCTTCACTAGCAAACATATGCTTGCAATCGCGTGGATATTTTATTAAACAGATAGAGATAGAACACTGATACTTTAGAAAAGAGAGGTTAAATAGGTTATGAGAAAGGTGTCCCAAAAGCACCTCGGGTAATTTGAAGAGGGTCCGCGACCTTGAGGTCAATATAGTCAAGATTCTTTTGGGGTAAAGGTTTCGCGGCTTCAAATATGTATCTGTTATTATATTGAAGTGCCAAAGGCGATAACAAATCATGACATACTTGCAGTTCATAAATTCATGAAATACTTCATAAGAACTTATAGTATATTTAACTTTACGAGTACGTAACACGGTGTGCCAAGAAACTCTGGTTCTTCTAAGTAATAAACTGTATTGACCGCAGAAAATTAACAACAAACGTATCGACAGGGGAATTTCAGTTTTTCCTCGACAAATTGGATGTTGTTCTGTTAGTTTATTTTCTGTTTTGAGAATTGAAGGTCGGGAAAACTAACATTTTGACCAAATTGTTTCTTTGATTGGGTTATACTAGTTACATGACAGTGTTGTTGATATTTATAGGAATTTCTTGATTCTTTACCTAGTAGCTATACTAATATGCTTAACTTGCTTTTTATTAAACAAGTAAATATAACATGGTAAGGAAAGCATGGTAAAGCAAAAAGCATAGGTGCGTACACACCCACTTTTCATAACCTAGTTGTACATCCATACATTGCGAATTATGCTGGCGAATTTCGAGTCTAGACTACCAGAAACAAGCTAGTGATGTACCCAGAACACGCGGTTTCCTATTACCCAAATCGATTACTTCCCCTAGGAAAACGTGTTTCGATGATTACAACTCGCGCAGATAGCTGACCGCCCTTAGCCGTGCATCTCACGCATGCGTAGAACCGCTGGGCTTCTGTCAAACCCGCGCATGCGTGGTAGCGCCGGCGGCCCGGTTGCCGTGTGCATTGTTTGACGAAACTGCATATATTACGAAGTAGGAGATCCTTGACCCCGGCCTGGCTGACACGGCGATATCAGATCCAATCTAATTTATGATCTAACGAGGATAGAAGGTTAATATTGCTACTTTATTCCTTAACTGTTGTACTATTTTGATTGTAATTTTATTTTATGTGACATTGTTGTTTTTTTGCCACCAAACAGCAGGTCTTGTTGCTCCGCCTACGCCTAAAATGTCCTGTCTATTGAAGGGACGGTATTTGCGGTTTCCTCATTGATTTGTCATCGGTTATTAGTCATAATATTTTCTCATATCGGCCCATCGCGGATTAGAAAGGCGTTTCTCTTTATTTTGAAGTCGATATTGTCTGTAATTGTTTAGGAAGATCGACAGATAAATGTTTATAAAACATGGACGGTAGTATTGATCAGAATATTCGAGAGGTATACTAATTGGCGCGAATTTTACTGTTGCTAAGTTCCTGGGAGTTTCAAAGCGGATTATATTTTTAAGAACATGTTTGTTTCCTTAACAAATTGTTTTATAATGATGTTTGTTTGTTTCAGAGGTCGTAGCGTTGCGTGATATCGGACGCGCGCGCGGTTGTCGAGCGGTCGTACATTGAGAGGCCAGTGGCTAAGCACCCACCATGAATGAATTGGACAGCCTGCGACAGGAGGCGGAGACGCTCAAGAATGCTATCAGAGTGAGTACTGCACTTTACACTTGTCTTAATACAAAATCACTGGAAGAACCTTTTTTGGTGGTTCATATGATCTCTTCCGCTATGGGTGCAGCGTGAGGGAGTGTCAGACTCTTACTGACAAAACCCACTATGTTCCTTCTGGGGCCCTTTATGTACCAGGGCTGTGGTGACTCTTTGGAACAATCCCGCAGCCCCAACACGGTAAAATGAAAAATTTACAACATGGTAAAATTCAGATTTATAAATCGCCCTTGACTACGCCTAACGCTGAATGTCCTTAAAGTGGCTTTAAGGGTAGGCTAATAATTCCAAATTAAACTTTTCGAATTTCCTGTCCTCTTTTGGGTCCATATTATTATGGTAGTATAATAGTTCCAATTTAGGGTGGACGCTCACTGTTTGACGGAACTTAATCTGCATCATTATTTCACTTTTCTCTGTCCACTACTAACCATCCTATCTCCTTGTTCAGGATGCTAGGAAGGCGGCATGCGACACGTCGCTGGCGCAGGCGACCGCCAACCTGGAGCCCATCGGGCGCATACAGATGCGCACGCGACGCACGCTGCGCGGTCACCTCGCCAAGATCTACGCCATGCATTGGGGCAGCGATTCCAGGTAACACGAACCTTCTTTGAATTGGAATGATAACAAAATGCATACGCATGGAGAACTTCCTCCTTTTTGGGAAGTCGGTTAAAAGAAATTACGCTGGAAGGAGTAAACTCTTGTTAAAAAGAAACCAGTGTCGACAATAACTAGCGTTTGCTTTAGCTGCTGGCTGGAGTCATATTGAATAGGCGACAAACAAAAAATCTAATCCTTCCTCTTCATGGTTTTATAGTGTAGAAAAAGTTAACTTTTAGATGCCACGTATCGTGATATGTGGAATAGTAATCATTTAAAATGTTACAACTTAGGTAATATTTGTTATTATGTTACATAATATCCTTTAGATGGCCTAGAACTTATAAAATGAACTCTATCTCCAAAGCATAATGTACAAAATATTTTAAAGCAAAAGTCATAAATGTAGGCTCAGTTCAAAGACCGGTATGTGCGTAGATGAGCAAAAAATATGTTAATTTTGTTATTGGAGTAAAACTTGATTTTATGTGCGTCGGCTTGTCTTAAAAATTAATTATTCCTTGAAATGTTTTGCTGTCCTTTAAAATCATTTTTTGTTGTGTTGACAACATCTATTTTCGCCCAAAAGGCTTACTTTTTCTCACTTTTACTCAATAGCTGCTGAATATTTATGAAGCGGAAAGTATGATAGGCATGAGGAGATTCTATCCACCTAAATACTAAAGTAACTCTTTATGTAATGCTCGCCAAAACCCGATATACGTGCAATTTTTAAAAACATAGTCTAAAGCATAGAGAAGTGGGATTTTTATCCTGTTGCGGAGCAAGCAGATCGTATGGGCAACAAAACAACAGCTGAATAATTAGGTAATGAATGATTAAGAAATAATTTCAACCAAGGGAAACCCACATTACCTTTGCAAAACAAACAGTTTCTCCGGGCAAAGTCTATGAGTCACATAACTTGCAGTGACGTGCCTTCGTGACCGAAACTGTACTGTTAAGATGTCATTGTGTTGACGAGCCGATGGTATCGTAAAATGACCTATTTATTGAGGAAATACTTGTCTCTGTCACGTGGGAATACGTCATCAATTTTTGTTGGTAGATGCTTGGTTAGGTCTGTAGTTTTCGGGCTGATATTTAGCCTGTAAGTTGGAAGACCTAATGGGAACCCTTAAAATGAGTGAAATGAAAAGACAAAAAAGAGTTGAGTGAAATGAAGCTTAAATACTCCATTGTGTTATTTATTCTACCATTAGTAGGCTATCCGTCAAGTTTATTATTATTCTTTTTAACCGACCACTGCCTGAAATAAGATTTGAAAGACATTTTTGAAAACACAACATACATACAAACTGAAGACACACACTTATTCTGAAACTACATAAATCTTAACGCCATCTTCCTCCGCAATAAAATCCCAGCTTAAAATCAAGTTAATTTGCTCCAATTAAATAGAAATATAATCCCAGTGAAACGTAAACGGGTCGATAATAAATACATACATCATATTTGGACATCTGTGACGCCGGCACGATCTCGCCAACAATAATAAAATGCTAAATTTATAGTCCATCTGTTTGTTTTGTCGCGAAACTTCAGCTATTTCTTAAAAGTCACCGGAGTTTTAGTCTAGATTCTTGATTTTAAATGTCACATAATGACTATGTTTTGAAGATTTTCAAATTTATTATTGTAAACTGACTAAACAGTCACAGGGTAAAAAGTAGCCTATTTATGCTATTTAAGCTATTTAATTGACAAGATTCATAAAAATCCATCCAGCAGTTAAGGATAACATACATTCCTTACAAACCTTCGCATTTATAATATAAGTAGGAAGCAGGATTACAGATTTCTATTGTTACTATCTGCCATTAACGTACATACATATTAGATAGATCGTTAATTTTATTAGTAACTGACATTTGTATGATCTGTCATTCGTAAGGTCGATTAATTAACGACATGTGCACTTTGTCATAAGTCAAACAATAGGACCGACATAAAATCATTACTAAACATATGTTACTCACTTTTCCTGCTGATATTAGCAGCCAATGACCAACATTCATTTTCCTCTACTAAACAACAATTCATTCAACAAATATAAACCTTATTTTCCTAGTGATAAAGTTGAAAATAACACCTGTTTCAACTTAAGGATAGCCCAGTCATTCTAACCACGGTTTTAATATCTAACCTGACAATATGACGTCAATCGGTAAATGAAAAAAGATTCTTAAGAAATCACTAATTGATTTATTAATTATTTGTTTAGTCATTAGTGAAATTTAATGATGTGGTTTATCTTGAAATCGTCACATTGTTTTGACTTTGTGAATCGTAATAATAACAAGGGTTTAATGACTTAGCTGATTAGTAATATTAGGTACTTGCCAGATACTTAAACATCATTGTTAATTAGTGTATTTATTTACTCTTCGCGTAGGAGTTATGTTTATGTTTTGAACAGAGTGTATCGGATTGCAAATATTGTTGATGCGTAAACCATGACGGAAAAACTGATGGAAAACTCTTTATGTTATTTCTTACATACCTATCTATTTTACAGTAAAAATATAGCATATAATATGTATGAAATTGTTGAATCTGGAAGTAAGTCTATCTTTCACCCCAAAACTACTGCACCAACTTAATTAAAAGGTATACCTACTGATAATCTGGAATGTGAGAAAGGACCTACTTTATACCCATGTGTTTGAAGTAGTTCCTTGGGGACGCTGGTGAAAGTGCAGGAAAAAGCTAAAAGACCAGTTGGCTGCAGCATAAAAGAACTAGTTGGCAATTGCCAGATTCAGAGTCAAATGTATTTATTTCCAAAAGGCTAAGCCTTTGCAGGCTCTTATATAACGTCGCATTAGTTGCACTTTTCACGATTTTAAAACTAAGACTCATTTAAATGGCCATGATGATGATTTACAATGCTTTATAACTTTCCTTCTTTTGGTTCAGGAACCTGGTATCGGCGAGTCAGGACGGCAAGCTGATAGTGTGGGACAGCCACACCACGAACAAGGTGCACGCGATACCGCTGCGCTCCAGCTGGGTGATGACGTGCGCGTACGCACCCTCCGGCTCGTACGTCGCGTGCGGCGGTCTAGACAATATATGCTCCATTTATAGGTAAGTGAGAGATGATAAGAGCTGGTGACATAGTTGGTAAAAGAATCGATTCCTTTGTCTAATGATTGGGTTCGGGGCTGCGGGATTGTTTGAAAGAGTTACCGTGGTCCTGTTACACAGGGTTCTAGTCATTCTAAAGTCTAGAGCCTACTATGTACCACACACGATACAACAGGTACCTTTGTCTACCCGGCACGGTGGTAGTAGGTCTGATACTAACACACATTGAACCCTAGCCTAGGTCCTGGGTTTTTGATCTATTTCGAGATTAACTAATTGTTCAATGTTTGACTGTAAAAAAAAATCTGTCAAATTGTTGACTTATTTGTGTCAGGGAACCGCCAAGTATTTTTTTTGCCGAATGCTTCTCATTAGCAATTGTTACAATTCAACGCCAGAGACCGTCAGGTGGATTTGAGAAAACTGACAACGGGCTTGTAAGGTTACTAACCCTACAGCCTAGTCGATAAGAAAACGTTTTCAGTCAGTTTAGAAACTGTTTTTAATTAGCCAATTAATTTAGCAAAAGCGCACAATACACAGCGAAATATGATTATCAATTTATCATTATATACCTATTACCTACAAGTATAAGGTATTTGACCCTTCACACGAGCCGCCGCGTCGCGATACGCAGATAAAATACTTACCCTACTTTATACTGAACAACAACAATGCTTCTCTATACTTCTGTTGACCTCGATGATAATGATCTACTGATAAAGGAAGCGAGACAAACTTTACATCTTATCGGACTTGGATACATAACCGATTGATAGATGTAACGTTTAAATAATATTTGTTTTTAACAGACATTATCAAACAAACTTAAAAATATTGAGGGAGACATAAAATTGTCTCCTTTTCGATGATGGTTGAAACAATGAGTATTTAGTTGAATCTAAATGTCCAAAAATTTGAGATGTTGTGTGGTATTTATTTATCAAAAGACAAACCACTTCAAACCCAATGATAGGATTATGCAGTATCATGGTATTAGCCCCTTTTCAAAACCATATTATTGTGTAACTGCGGAATTCAATAACTTTTCATATACAAGCAATACATAAGCCATAACAGTGTACCTATGCACAAGCAATGTCAATTTCCTATCTCTAGTAAGTAGGTAAATGCCCAGATAGGATATTGAAATCCGCCATAAGTTGAGAATTAAAAGTCTAAACTGAAACTTAATCTAGTCTTAAATCTTGATAATCTGTTTATTCATTCCCCAATCTTCCTGTCCTACGCAGATATTTCATCTAGCTCTTACATGACATCCAAAATCAATAATTTAACGTATCCTTACAACTGCTAATTTGTATTCTCTGACATTTCAGTTTGAAGACGCGCGAGGGCAACGTGCGCGTGTCCCGCGAGCTGCCGGGCCACTCGGGCTACCTCTCCTGCTGCCGGTTCCTCGACGACAACCAGATCCTCACCAGCTCCGGCGATATGACATGGTCAGTCTTCCTCACCAACCCTAATATATTTCAGAAAATGCATTAGCTTGAACTGTTACCCAGGGGTATCAAGTTGTAAAGGTTAGATAGGCAAACAGTTTTGTTGCTGGTTAGTTGTTTTAAAACATTACAATGCGCTAAGATTTTTTACAATGTAGGTACGCAATATTCTTTTTGTAGCCAGTAAAACTTTATTTGTTGAAAATTCTTGATTAGTGATGGTTGTAGTGAAAGAAATTCCTAATTATTCACAGTTTGTTATTGAATCCGTCACAATTTCCATGTTTTCATTACATTCTAATTTGTTCCGTTTTTGTAACATTGAAATATTGTGAATTTACATAGTTCACTCTGTTATGTACTTAAACATGTGTATAATTTCTGTCAAATAAGTTTATATCTCTTAAGTCAGCTATTCGACACGTTGCATATTCGCTATAGCCTTTTGTTCTTACGTTTTCACTGTAGTAACTTCGAAATTGCATATGATTATGAGGACAGTTATAAGAAGCCTTGTCAAGACAGTGTACTAACCATGTATTTTGTTATACTAGCGCCCTGTGGGACATCGAGACGGGCCAGCAGTGCGGGCAGTTCACGGGGCACACGGGCGACGTGATGTCGCTGTCGCTGGCGCCCGACCAGCGCACCTTCGTGTCGGGCGCCTGCGACGCGTCCGCCAAGCTGTGGGACATCCGCGACTGCGCCTGCAAGCAGACCTTCCCCGGCCACGAGAGCGACATCAATGCCGTCACGGTACGTGTGTCTGATGCATGTGGCCATAGCACATGATTCCTCGCTGGACACTGAGGTGCCATCATGTAATCAAGAGACTGCCACAGCACTGTTCAGCAACAAAAAATGAAAGTTGTGGAAGGTTCTTGTCACGCGTTAGCAGATTTGTGGCAAAACTGACGTTAGGTTACAAGGAAGCAGCTGATGGAATATCAGTGTTGACACAGCGGGCGTGAATATTTAGGCCCCGTTTATACTCTTCTTCCTCCTGCCCTGTTCCGGGGAGGAGGCTCCGTTTATACTCACGTCTGCAACAATGTATGAGGCAGAATAATTTCAGATTTTAGTCAGTACTGTTACTAAATCTGCTGGTTACAAATCGTTGGGAACTTATGTAACATAATTTTTATTAATGTCACTTAATATTTTTGTCATTATTTCAACAACGTACTACTTTTTAAACCAAGCACAAATAACTTACTTTAAACTTACAATTCCAGTTCTTCCCATCCGGGTTCGCGTTCGCGACGGGGTCGGACGACGCGACGTGCCGCATGTTCGACATCCGCGCCGACCAGGAGCTCGCCATGTACTCGCACGACAACATCATCTGCGGCATCACGTCCGTCGCCTTCAGCAAGTCCGGCCGCCTGCTGCTGGCCGGCTACGACGACTTCAACTGCAATGTGTGGGACTCTATGAAGAGTGAACGCGCTGGTTAGTTTCACCTACACAATAAAGACAAAAAAAAATTGTCCTCAAAAGGTTCCGAAGCTACTGAAGCTCGATTGGAAAAATACTTTCGCTATTGGGAATCTACATGATCCTCGTGTAACATAGGCTATATTTTATCCTGTTATGGGCAGTAGTTCCCCCGGGACGCGAGTGAAACTGCGGGAGTATACAAATTATTG
This sequence comes from Helicoverpa armigera, assembly GCF_030705265.1. Classification (NCBI taxonomy): domain Eukaryota; kingdom Metazoa; phylum Arthropoda; class Insecta; order Lepidoptera; family Noctuidae; genus Helicoverpa; species Helicoverpa armigera. The sequence continues at coordinate 876,369 of NC_087145.1, read as the reverse complement.
TGTTGCTAGCTGATTTCGCAACTGAAAGTGTCTCGGCAGCTGCTCCACTCTCGGATATTAGCTATATCTATTGGCTCCCTGATCAAATCAAAATGATATTCAATCAGTCTTTTTTGCTGAATTTCATCTCTTTTGTAAAGATTGATATATTTGTTTGATGTATTATCTAATGTTTTAATGAACTTTAACTTAGTTGCCACCATATGCAAAGGCACATCAGCACTGCCAAATCTCAACTGCAAAGGCCTGCTTCACAAACACAGAATAACAAGATATACAGGAACTCTTAAAAGGTTCCCACCTTACCTTAATATCAAATACTTCTCCTGTAACAATGTACTAAATGCTATGTTTTATTTGCAGGTATCCTGGCCGGCCACGACAACCGCGTATCATGCCTGGGCGTCACCGAGAACGGCATGGCCGTCGCCACCGGCTCCTGGGACTCGTTCCTGCGCATCTGGAACTAAGCCCCCACCCGCCCCACCCCGGACACCCCGCTCCACCCCACCACTCGTCTACTCACTCACTTGCTATACTATTCACCTGCGATGACGTCACGCGTTCTAGAAGCTTATAGATGCTTCCAGAACGTGTGACGTCATCGTCGCCGTCGGTAGCGAGTGGATGGTCATAACTTGAATGAATTTCTCGATGGTTAGCCCCAGTTTAGCCGGTGATGTCAGTTTCTAGTTTTATATATTCGATATCAAATGCGGTGTGTGAATGTGTTAGCTTCTAATTTTGATATCGTAACGCTGACGATGGTCTGTATTTCCTCGTTCGGTTCGGCCATCGCAGGCATTGAGGAGGCTCAATGATTAACGAAATTCGATTTTGTGAGACCTCAAGAACTTTGGTCTTTATTGTAAAGGGGCGGCTGTAACGGTTTATTTACTAAACTCTACACCTGTATAAAGACTTGTCCAGTCATCTTGTAGTTTATTATCATTAAACAATAATTTCTGATCTGATGCACAGAGGACTTCGTGTATATAATGTCGTATTGTGTTGTTACACTGGAAGGCACAATATACAGCGCAGTATGTTCGTACAATACAGCGCACAAACAACGCACATGCTTCGAAACTGCGCAAACACACGATACAATACGACTCGGCCGCGTCTCACGGGAACAAACCCGTACAAAAAACTCGCTTTATTTATTTATAATTATAATTTCTAACAATATTAAAAGCATTTAAACAACTTTTAGGGAGGTATGTAGTTTACATTTGTATGTATGTGTGCGTTAGATGTGCGAGTGTGTGAGCGTCACTACGGATCCATTGTTCACTGCATAACGTATATAATTATAATATAATGTAATGATTGATATATAATTAACGATAGACGCTGGACACCTTTCCACGGAGGGGTTCTTAGCTGCCGGAAACATTTTCTGTTTATTGGTAAGTAGAATTTAATGTTTTGCACCAATTTCAAGTATTTGTCAGGCCAAATGTAGGGTTCCGAAGTCCAAACCAAGATCAGAATATGTAATAAAAAACTTTTTGAATGATAAAGTCTTAAAATATTGGAGGAATTTAGGGGTGTACTTTATTTTGTTGCAAATATAATGTTGCACATTTAAGTGTTAGAAGTCGATGTGAAATAGCTTCTTCTATCTTTGTTTTCTATTACTGTTAATTCAGCGCGTTACTATATTTTCTTTACAATATCTGTCGTATAATTCTTTCTACATTTGTGTGTCGCTGATTACCAGAAATAGGAAAGAAATAGCCATAAGTTAAATTCTATTAATTGTATATTAGTAATGATTAGTTGAACACAATGTCTGACTCGTAACTCTTTGCGTTTCAGGTGACAACATCGCACAACAGAATACTATCTATAAAAACTATAATTAAAGAACCAAATATTAATTATAAATGTATCTATGCATAACTTATTGAATGAGAACATTATTTTCGTTTCTCGTCACTTTAATGTAATCCTATCGTGGGTGAGCTATATATTTAATATATGTTTTAGATTAGTCAACACACCGGTTTGTTATTAGTAAAGCGAGATTCTAATGATCTCTATTGACGAAAATCAATCATTTTTTGTACCAACGTAAGGGCGTTTGTACATGAGCGTAACGAGACGCAGTACATTGCGAGATTAGTTACTCTCATGTGCAAACGCCTTTACATGACATTCACGAATTGTAAAATGAGATCTAAATCTTAATCTAGGCTTTAAGCGTACAATTACAATGATTTATACTTTGACATGCAATATAATTTATCTATATCCAATATTATTTCGTATCATTACCCCTTGAGCGCACACCAGTTACATACTCATTAGAATTATACAAAAATCGTTTTTATATAAAACTGTAAACTTGTGTCGCTGTGTGTAAACGTAAATTGTGGCTGGAATAAAAAGCGAAATTTGTATAAATCTATTCAGTATCGTAACGTTCACCGACATTCATACTGAATTTTAAATTCTACAGTGCAGCTGAATAAATTGCTGAAATTTCCAATATAAGGCATAGTGCAGTGTGCAACACCGTCAAATAGATGCATTTCTTTTTTCTTCATTCCTTATTTGGCGTAGAAACTATTTATTTCTCGTGTAAAAATTGTTTATAAAGTACGTCTAAATATTAAAAGCCCTAATGATATAGTGGGGTTGTAAAGCCACACAAGGGCTGCATAAATAACCATTATTAAATAAAAACTATTTAAAATGGATATTCGCAACACTATGATAAAATCATCAGTTTATTTGCGCGGAACTAACACTTAGAAATTTGGCAAAAATTTGAACAGAGCAAAAAATTATCGAACTGTTTATTATCATGGAAAAGGACTACTATATACAACATAGTGAATTCTAGTCTTTAAATATATAAAGAAGGAAAAGTTTGACTTTGGGAAGATGGGATTTTGATCTTTTAAAATGTGAGGGGTGTACTTTCAAACCGGCTGTATTATGGCCGTCATTCAACAGTATTTTTGGCGCGAAATACAAACTAATTTGAGGAACTTCACAGGCGTTTTGTGTATTGATATTTAATCGTAATAAGTTAAATATTTTTCAGAATTTACTAAATATAAATCAAATATGTATGTATGTTGGTCAGAGGGAGGATAATATACTTTATTTCCAAAATCAATTAAAGAATTTTACATCTTTCGATTTGGGGAAATATTTCTTTTGTTAAGTTATCAAGTCTGTGAAGTTCCAACATTTTAAATGTTAAGTATTGTTAGTTCTCGCGTGAACAAACAGGACTATCATCATTATCATCACGCACCTATTTTATATGTTTATACCGCTTTCACTATGATTATTAACGTTAAATCATATTTAACTTACATTGTATTACCACTACCCACAGAATTTACTAGCTAAACATACTGCGCCTATGTTATATAACAAGGCGTAGATTTTAACGAGTATTTTTCGTGTAGGTGGAGTTAAACTAATGTAAGCTAAATATGTTCTAACATCACATGATAGTACTTAGTCCGTCTTCGATACATTTTGAAACGTTTAAAGTTGAAACATTTTCAATCATAGATGATTAATTTTAAAATAAGCATAAACGGTAGCGTTTTTAATGTCATGTAAGGGTTACCATGTTAAATGTTTCGTACAAGTTCGGCTCGTATTCACGCAAACATGATATGTTATCCCTTTACTATTACACGAGGGGCGAACATCAACGTCGTCCCCTAACGTTCATTTTACTAGACTAAGCTAGCTTTAGGTACGTAAGGATTAATATACATGAATAAAAACTAGGCATTTGTAACTCGAACATTCTGTGTTGCTAACTGCAAAAATTTGATGCCAATATATTTCTTTGTAACACTTAGTTATATTCGTTGCAGTATTTGTTGGGATTTTAAGCACAAAATATATTTTAATTATTGTTTGTCGGCTTTTTTAATTATACAATCGATGGATGGTTGTCGCGCTATTTGTTTTTTTATTATTTTTTTGTTTAAATTAAGCCTTTTTGTCTTAGATAGGTTATAATATAGATGTTTGTATTAGGCAGACGAAGTCAGACGTGGCGACTGTGAGAGCTAATAGTATGATTTGCTTTCGGAAACAATGTTGATATAATCGAGTTCATTTCTATAGTTTGTCGTGCTCAATTATCATAATATTTATATTGCACAAAGGCGGCGCAAAACTGTAAACAGATTGAATAATTTAACAATAAAAGCTCTAAAGACAAACAGGTGAATGTAATTTATTAAATAAAAAAATGGCATATCAAACAATTGCTTCGCCATTTTGTATTGCAAGGCAATCATCGGGTATATCATATTGTGTGTGAACTATTATGTTGATTAAACACGTTTTGAGAATATTCAATATCTATGTCCACGCATGCATCTCTTTGTCTATACGTAAGTCATGTTGCATGATGGGGATTGTTTGTCCAACGCCCAGCCGCGTGTGGGCTCGCATGCGGCTCCCGCAGCCCGCAGCACGCGTTGGACAAATAAATACGATGTAATCTGAAGTTAGCTCCGGTCTGCTAGTTTTACGCCTAGGATAAGACTCTTTTTTAAATAATAATAAAAATTGTTTTCTACTGTAACGGCTTCTTTTCAGATCAATGTACGATAACTATAATATAGCATTATATGATATGTATGATATTTAATGGATAGTTTTGATGGCTCATATTCGGTTTTTTGTCTATTCAGACCAATTTTTCTCACTTTTACATCATATTATTGGAATGGACTGCCATATTTTAACCTGTAAACTATAAATATACTTAAAAACGAGGGATAACAGATGGTATGGTTATCAGGGATTAAGCCTAATCTAGTATGAGATACCGGAACGTGACGCTAAATCCTCGAATTTGTTTGAAAGCTGAATATCCCTGGAATTGTATATCATATTCCTTTGAAAACTTAAAGGATTCGTATACCTTAGTTAACTTTTTATTTGCTAGTCCGCGTCTTTAATATGTTTAATGAAAATAATTATTCTTAGTGGTATAATACTAATTATAATGTATTGTGTAAAATATTTTTTTTAGTTATTATATCAATAAATTAAAATTTGTTTATTTTAATTACCTCTTTTATTCCTCTGTAGGGGAGAAATGTTCTGAATAACAAAGTACACTTGCATAAGAATTATATTAGTTGCAAAAAGTAACACACAAAAATTACACTATTATTACATACACAATCTAATAGCATTACTAACAACAACATGAACTTTTATTATAAATGTACTATCATTATCAGCTCAACAAAAATAGCAATATCGATTATCTGAGATCTTATGAAGCCTTGAGAATCTTAAGCGTACACGCACATTTGAACAACAAAACGCCGCAACAAACGCCGTAAACTTGGCACTTATATTTAGGTAAGGATATAAAATATTTGGGCGCCAACCTTGTGTATTTTATTGGGTTATGAAAATAACTAGCTACAATAAGCACTTCATAGAATCATGCAGAAGTACTGATTTTTACATGAAGGTATACATGTATTATACAAGCTTCATTTGTTTTGTTTTAACCGATTTCTAAACAAAGTAGGAGGTTCTCAATTTTCCGCACCTGATTTCAATAGTCTCGTTCTTTTTGAAGGCTGTCAAGTGACCTCCGACCGACGTCACACTTGTAGGACAGATAATCGCGCCGATTTCTTGTAGGATGTGTGAATTGCACTACTTGCACTATTGCTTCAGTTAGTTCTATTTTATACTACAAAAAACAGTCATCGATTATTATCGGACGTGGGCAGACAGCCCAAGATGGTGGTCACGGAACGAAAGGAAAAAGAAATCCGATCATAAAAATTTTCATTAGCGTTAACTATGTAGTATAAATATGCCTTCTGTATTTTACTTTATTGGTAAAGTGCGTACGCGCACACTAGTTGGCATGAACTGCGCATTTTGTGCGCCACTGGAGAACTGTGAACTGGGTTATTTTGATGCAGTTTAGTTGCAGTGATTAACGTTTATACTGAAGCGTTATATTGCTTGTTTTTGCGCAACCATCGTTGCCTATGTATCTAGTTTGTGATACTAACAGAAAATCTACTACGAGTTCCGAAAATCCGAAAATTCCGAAAATCTAATCCGAATTCTAGATGAAACTGCACGAAAACAGGTGGTGTAAGTTTTCGTCTTTGTCGTCACAAAACATTGCGTGAGTTGCTGTGCAGAAACCAATTTTCAGGTATCAGCGAGTGATGGAGATAGAGGAGGGGTACTACATGCAGCTACGCTTATGACTGTCAAAATTATGGCGATCTTTGGTCCATTTCTCACACTATACTCGATGGGGCGCGCCATCTTATAAATTAAATTTTGCACAAAATTGACCAATTTGAATAGTACCTTGTCATTTGCCTCGTATCGATTCTTCTTCTTTTTTATTATTATTATTTTTGTTATGCATAGTTTGGTTTAGTTTAATTTAAGTTATTTTTAATTTGAACGTTGTGCGCACCTATAATTGACTAAATATGTCAATTATAGGACTTATTGCAGTTGTAAACGTGTATATGTGAGGGTATTTGTAAATAAGTTGTTGGTGTGCCTAAATAAATAAATAAATAAATCAAGTTTTCCTAAAACTGCTAAACATTTTATCCCTTACACTAAATGGTTTCCTCAAAAAAGGTGTAGGAGAAACCACAAGAACAGTTAGTACCTACGTCATATTTACAGGTGAGCAACACACCTGATGTAACTCAACACCCACGTAAAACGACAAGCCGATTTATTCTTAGTGAGGCACGCAGCAATATTGCCAAAGATATCTACACACAATCACTTGCTTTCATGTCGTCAATCCGTCTGACTGTCCCAAAACCGACCTTGTTACACATTCAACGTGAAAAATATAGATTAAAATAGTATAGAGATCCATTAATCTAATTTAAAGAACACGGCGGAAATTAAAAATCAACGTCCAAAGTATTTCTGAAATTCAGAGGAATCGTTTTAGTCTTATTTATTTAACCCATTTAATGTTGATGGCATAAGAGCACAGTAAAGCTTCAGTTACAGATGCCATATGTTTCTGTTATTAAAGAAAAATATATGTTAAATTATGATGTTATTGGTTGGGGTATACAAAGATAGTCGTCCGCCCCTAACATGAAATGGGAGGAGAATGAATGAAAATGAACACCATACTTTGTGCAGCACATTAAAATAATCTTGGAAGAATCGTCTTTCTTAAGCAGACATACCTTAGGGTGAGGTAAGAAAATCTCGTCTTTCACATTTATAGGGTTTGTTTCAGTTTTCTATAATTTGAAAATGCTAATTTTGATCAAGATCACAGAATTTCTCACAGAAATAATATAGCTTGTTTACATTGCAGAATAACATGACTGTAGTTTCACCCACTTATTTCTAGGAATACGTGCGCATACGCACGTTTGTTTTATCGCGTAACTGACCATAAAATTGGTCAAAGCGGCAATGTTCTACGACTATTGTTATGACAATAGTGAGTCGCGATTGTTTTTGTATGAATTAGTTACCTACTGTTTGACATAGGTACATAATGACACAGGTGAGTGTACAAATATGGAGGCAACTTGTGCTGATTACCGCGGCAGCTGCATTGATGAATAAGTCGAAAAGATAACGCCAAGTCAATGGTAGGCATATTTAATTCTTTGCAGCAGAATTTTAAAACAATTAAATTTTGATCTACTGACCCCTACGTTTTTTAAATGGGAAATCATCATAGCACCTCTATGTGGATGCAGCGGAAAGTAGTGTCAAATGGGTACTGAGTAAAACCTGCCATGTTTTTCCTCTGGAGTCCTTTGTGTAGCTCCCATCTACAGACCCCATGAAAACCATTTTCCTTCACAAAGTTCTGTATTTTGTTTACGTTTTACATTAGTCTAAAGCCAACAGCTAGGTAGACATACAAACGATGTATATTGTGTATTGTTGTATAACCTTCCGAGAACAGCGTAAGTTTGAAGTATGACGATATCGGCGCATGATACCTACACCACAAAATACATAGGTACAGAAGTCAATCTCGTGTATGTACTTCACTTTTCATGCCTAAACTCGGCGGTCGCGCTAGGGTTGTCAACTGTTTTATGCGCATAAAACTAACGTGGTAGTGGTACTCGTATCTAATTATTTGATGTATTGTTGAGAATAAAACAGGAAAAATGAAATATAAACCAATAATAATAAAATATTTAATGTGGCATACAAGAGGTTAATAAACACTTTCAACGGAAATTTGTTTGAACGAGATACCGTTTTTCAGAAACCGCAATTTATAATTTTGTTATTCATACATATATACTTACCCTACTCTTTACTTGTGAAAAAAATATTTTTGTATGTAATGGGTTGGTACAGTCCCTGATCTAAGCTTGCTTCTACCTACAGAAAACTTGATGTGCGAGTTTTATTTCGTCTACCTTACAACATAGTCTCGCCATGATCACAAAAATTATCAACTCCTACTAGCAATAATCTTTGAGGGTAGGTAGGCAGGTTCGCCTGGGTCGACACTAGCAAAACTTATTACGGCATTGGGCCAGAGGCCGCCGCCGCGCCCGGGGCGCTTACCTACCCACCTAACTGTACCTACCTACTGCGTTTATTAAACGAACCATCGAAATATGAGAAAATAAGTAGGTACATACTATAAGTAATACGGCAGGCTAAAAAAACGACAATTCACTGTTTATTGTTGTATAAAACAACCGTCAACTTGTTCAATTATAATACGAATTTTGTTGCTCCATTATTACTTTTTCTTTTGTTATTAAAATTAAAAATATTACAGTCAAATTACAGTTAGGTAGGTATCACAACGCGTGCACATTTATCTACCTTTGTGTGACGCGCTTATCTCAAGAAAGTGGCAGCCGCGCTCGCACTGTTTTGAGTTGTTTTGAGACAGCGCGTCTGTGAACACGCACACATAGACACCTTTGTCTGCGTGACTCGAACGCGCTTTGTATGTAGATTGACTTCTGTACCTATGTATTTTGTGCCTACACCTTATGCATCACAGTTGCACGGAAATGCACTCAGCATTTGGCGTAAACAAAGGTCACGTTCACTACCTAATAGCCATAGTTTGTAAACACTCTGTAACATATATTTCCTCTTGAATTTCAGTTTATTTATTTTCGTTTTCAAAAGAATCAGTTTTTGTGTTTTTGTTATATCTTCTCCTTGAACCTAATACTCGCTTCACCCGAATCTTGGGCCCTCCTCCCATTACCCGGTTAAAAGTAGCCTGGGACCCTCACTTTTTGGTATCTGTATCCATTTGAATTGGTCAGCCGTTTATGCGTGACAGAGTGAACGTTACGTTTACAAATTATAAAATTTTAGGAAAGATTTTTTCAGATGATCAAACGGAGGTGAATGAGTTGACCTGTCTTTTTGGGGAATATTGAACAAGGAGATAAACGGCTGAGGAAACGTGTTTGTTTGTCCAACCAGTTTTTAGTGTAGACCAAGAGTGATCATTGTTTACCTCAAGTTTAGACTTCCCTTAACTGGCTAAGTTACATTAGAAATTGAGTACCTATCTTTGTTTGCATTATAGTTGATCCCATTCTCTTTGCTTTGTCTGCTTTGCTGCATATCTGACATATGTAATGAGGTACATAGCAAGGAATATACCTATATCTGAAAAATAGTATTTCCAAGATTCCATTGAATACCGAAAACCATGGAAATCTCCATACATTAACAACCACCCTACACATCTTACTGTTGATGCATGAATTAAATGAACAACGTTTGAATTGTAAATAATGCCGGGCGTGTGTTTGCATGTCGAAACTGCGGCGCGCCGTCCGACGGACCAAATTAGACGCTGGCAGTGGACTGGTCCAACTAGAGTTACCAGTTATTTGGGAACTGGGAGGACTGTCCTGACAAGCGCAGTTTTTTTGGTTAAAGGAAAAAAGTCTTCGTAGGCATGTTGGGGTCGACTTCCAGTTTAACTGAATAAGCAGGTGAATACTATTTAGTGGGTTAACTACATGGAGTATGTATGACTGTTTGTCAGGCTTTCTGGCTTTCACATCATTAAGTTGCATTATATTTCATCATTAGATTGGCAAGTAACGAAAAGTCATTCTACGAAATGGTGTATCTCCGTATGAAATGTTTCCATAGTCAAGTCAACAGCTAGCATTAACTGCCTGTTTTTATTATGACTAAGGATCTTTGTTAGTAGAGATAAACTAGTGCAGCTGCACGTTTTTCATTGTTTGTCGACTGAATATTCACTCCACTACACTGACGTCAATTGTCTTTGCATGTCGCAAGACACGAGTACTTACCTACCTATGTACCTACCTTCTTATTCATCCTCATTATATGCATACTTTAAATATATATTTTTTAAAGGATGAGTGTTCATTAAGGTTTATGATCATTGGACTAAATAAGACAAAATATCCTCGATTTTTCTAAGCATTTGTCATGCCTTGTGACATGCATGATTGATATTCTTATGATATAATCAATGTTGTAATCCGAGAGATTGTTAAAGAATAAAAATATAATAAAAAACTTGCTTCGAAATAGAAATTATCTATAGTATAGGTATGATCCTACTTTCTTTTCAGGACTATCCGTGAAAACCTGGGAAGCGTGGTTCCCCCACACTGGAGCTTTTCTACGTATTATGCAATGATGTTTCAGAACTTATTTTAGTTTGTGAGAAATCTCCCCGCGAGGCAGACACCGCGTCGCAAATTCATACAAATACGGTCTTTATCCAACTAAATATAAGAATTGCAATTGCGTGCACAAAATTGTCAGTGTAAAACCAGTGGTTTTGATACCAAAAGTGTATTTTATTAGCGTTTTCCCGCGTGGGTGTAGTGAATATCGGCCATATTGTTTTTTTGTATTGTTTTGTCGTGTAGCGAGCTGTTCCGGGATGACACATATTACTGACAGGCGTATTAGTGGCGTATCACTAAAGAAAGAGGAACAAAAACTAAGAGCTTTAAATATATTTTCAGGAAAACGTAGCTAGAAAATCTGTTAAAATATTTGTCTTGTTTTTTAAACGTGAAAATTGCCTTTAATGGTAAACCGATGTAAACCAAATTCTGGGTCTTTTCGTAAATACTTAATTAGACAATTTACTTTTACACATTAATTAGAGCAAATGCGTAAATAAAACTCTCCTACTTCTATTCAAATCTGGTTTTCCCACAACATTAACAAAACACAACGTCATCTGTTAGAGCTCCCGCACACTGCAAACTTTTAGTCGGCCGATAGTTTGTTTGGGCTCATAAATCAGGAAGTTTAATGGAAGTGAGCAAATTACAACGATCAGGTATTTTGCCGGTATAGAACGACCGAAAACTTTGATTGGAATCGAAGATTTTCTTTAAAAATATTTTGTTTTCAGTCGTCAGCTCAATTGTTGGCCGACTATTTAGTTTGCAGTGTGTAGGTATTCTGAAGCCACATAAAGATAAAGACATACCGTCTTACCACAAAAACTTTTAAACGTCAGTTTATGCCTTGTCTAAAAAAATGTCAAATTATGACGTTGACATATGGTTCATTTTGCAGACAAAATTTTATAAGACAAGTGTAAAACAGGGTTTAAAGTTTTTGTAGTAAGGCCCTGTGAGTCTATCACTTAGAAACCACAATATTACCTACTATTAATACATAAAAGTTAACTTCGTTCTTAAAAGGAAACTTTCATAATGAAATACTTAAGATTTTCCAAATACTATTTCGGAGCTGTTTTCAATTGTGACTCACATACTTGTTGATTCGTATTGTTTCGCTCAACTCTGGCCTTATTTGGCTGTTGTTACTAATTATTACGGTTGCCAAAACATTATTATAACGTTTATGTTGAAATATAGAACATATAAGCGCCCATTCTTAGAAATTCAATCAGATTTTTAAATCGGTTGGAGATAAAAGTATGACAAACTACCTCAAAGATCTAAGCTTACCTATATGAATACAGTCATCATATGGCATCTTGTTTGTTTTAGAAACTTTTACTTAGTTCCCAGAATTAAAGTTAACATCTTCTCTTTTAACTACTTTCTTGTGAAAGGTCTGATTCATGAAATTTATTTTATTAAGTAGTTATATCTATAGAAAAACCTGAAGTAGGTAACATTCCCAAGCGAAATAATCTGCTGCATTCGATTTTGTTATTGAGGAAATCGAAAGCATTAAAACATAGGTACTTAGTAGGTGCAAAAACTTTTTAGTTGCTATAGTTTAAACACATTACCAGTAGCTTTTGTTCTTATAAAACATTTACGAAACCAGCTGACAAATTCCATCAGTCATTACCTCACAAGACATAGTTGCCAGTGTAACGACTTATACGAAGTGCAGACAGATTCTCAACAAATGATTCATTAGTGTCCTCGCCAAATGATTTCCTACGAACGTTTCACTTTTAATTGAAGCTGGTTAGATTTATCTGTCTGTGGTCTTGCAACCTGCCGTGGTATGCACATCTGGGTATTCCAAGTATGCCATTCAGTGTGCACTTTGCACTCTTGGTAAAGGTGCATCTCCTTATTGTTAGGGTTCCGTACATAAAGGGTAAAAAAAAGTCTTAGTAACAGGGTCTCATGTTACTAAGACTGCTGTCCGTCGGACACCAGGCTTTATCTTATGAACCATGATAGTTAGACATCTGAAACTTTCACAGATGATGTATTTCTGTTGCCGCTTCAACAGCAAATACTTACTCAAACTTTTAAGCAGTCGCTCCTTGTAAAACACTGGTACTCAGCTGCATCCGGTTAGACTGGAAGCCGACCCCAATGTACTTGGGATACGGTTAGGCAGATGGTGATGATGAAATTATTGAAACTATTGTAAAATAAGTACATAGGTATTTAAACAAACGTGACTTTTTGTACGGACCCTTCTAGCGCGACTGCGAGTCGCACTTGGCCAGTTATTATGAATGGCGGAATTCAAAAGAAAGGCCTTACTTTGTCGAAGTATTATGTATTTAATGCGGAAATCATAATATTTTTATTATCGACGTTAGATGTTTGCGATATTGTTTTAATGTCTCATGCTTAGAGAATGATGAATAACCGCGGTAAACATTGTCTGTGAATATACATAATGCTAGTTTATCAAACACTAGAAACCACTTATTAATACTTGAGTACTATCAGGGACACTCTCGCCTGACCTCCACTAGATCCCTTTTCATTAGAAAAAAAAACACGCGAAAACGCAAAAGGCGGAAAAGTCCACTGTACACTTACCCAGTAACTCTACAAATAGAACTGTAGGGTTAGGAAAACTGTTTTGCTTTAGAAGCCATTCCACTTTTCCCAAACATAAAAATACACATTATTTTTCCATTTCTCTCATTAGCAATTTAAACCTGCATAATTCTCTTATCCAATATTATCGCACACATTAGGTTGGTACCTAAATAATAACCACAAAAAAAAACATATTTAATCAACTGAGTTTCCTTCCTCTAACAATAGGTAGGTAATAGGTATGATTTCAAGTAATTCGTCAATCAATGTAAACAAATACAAAGTTTTGTACCAATTGCTTGAAAAAATCCCAGTTAATGATGAGTCAGGCTGATTCATTTGTTTGGATTTCGTTCTAATATTTATACAAATATTTTGCTAACGAGAACTGACCTAGATTCGGCCGGATTTGTAGAGGTTTACATACATTTATGTTATATGCTGTGTGTGTGTGAGACTGTGAGTTATTAATTTAACATTTTGTAGTACATTTGTGCTGGTTTTATGTCGCTTGGCATAAGAGGAGTTACTATGGACGCTTTCGTACTATAGGAACCTATGATGTATTGTTGGCGCTAGAGAATTTAATTTAAAGTAGATTATAAACAGTATTGAAATCCTGTGGTAAACCTCCTGTAAAAATCCTGTAGTTATATACTCATAGATATGAGTAGAAGAAAATAAAACCAGGTTGCTGTTGTGACCCGCAGAAAGAATACCTTAGAACAATGCATTCTTCTTATAATAGATACTATTCCTTAAAATGTAGTTGCAGACAAGAGGTATAAGTAAAAGATAGAAGACACAGACAACTATGACCTACACTTATCGTTGAAAATTTTACATTCAAAGACAGGTACCAGAAAGAAAGCAAGCCCTAAAAACATAACCTTTCTTGGTAGTCGAGTAAAAATACGAGCGAATTGCGTGTACAGTCACACACATAAATATACGACCTAAACGACATTCGAGTATTTTTTCTAAAAACACAAACAAACTGACAAATTGAAAGAAACCCTTTATCATAAAAATGTGCTAAACTTTTGTGATATTTCACTGGACATGAGTGATTTTCTTGCTTTCGTGACTCTGATATATGCATAGATTGATGTTAATCTATGAAAATAGTTCTTTGATAAGCTGAAGTCATAAGTTGAGAAGACTGGAAACTGAAATAGACGAAAGTGCGCCTATTTGCATTGTCATGTCTGATGAACATTCACACTATTGACCTAGGCATCAATACCTACTTAGTATTTTATTACCTAAAGGAAAAACTAGTTTCCCTAAAATATTCCTGAAATCAAAAAACTCTAGAAAATACAAGCAGGATAAAAGCGACGTAAACAGAAAGCTGAAAAACATCTGTAAAGCGGCCAGCAACTGAATTTTTCACGAAATTATTTCTGTACACCGTTCTCTTTACATTTTACTTGCGTCAAAACTATTGTGCAAGCAAAATTGAGCTTTATTCCTTTGTAATAAGAGTGTTAGAATGTTGTATATGAGTTTGGCATGGTGGGTGATGTTTGGAGCAGTTGCGTTGCATTGATGGAATGATGAATAGTTCGAAAAAACCTTGGTATTTTCTTTTGGCTAGAATCTATCATTTTGCTGCAGAGGAAAAGGCTAAATATATGTGATTATTTCACGCATCTGAATTTTCTTGAGAATCTTTCTAGAAAGAAAGTGATTGAAATAAGCGATGACCTGATGATGACGGTTGATATATAAAAACTTAGAGTACAAATCCTAGGGTGGTCAAAAAGCAATGATCCTTATTTATTGACTCGACTAGGAATATCTCGAGATACCTTTTTTAAAGTGTAACACCTATTTATTGCAAAATTGCTACGAATAAGTATGTTTGCACTTATAATTTTCAAATGCAAAAGGCTAAATAAACCAATGTTATAAACTGTTATAGTGAACTGTAAAAGCAGTGCACTATTAAAGCTGTTAGAAGTCTAAAAAGCGAGGCGATGAGAAACATAGCTGATGGTTAAAAATAGCAAGATTTTCAGGTCATACCGTAAGTGTATCTAACTAGACCACTCAATCGTCTGTTTCTTTTAAAATAAACCATTAAAACTGTAGTCCGAAGCGTGAATTAATCTTTAGATTATTTATTAGTATAATATATATATAGCTAGAAACTAAGAGCCTAAAAATACAAAAATATACTTGAAAAATCTTCTGTACCTCGTACACTTAAAGCCAATAACACAATAACGTTAACGTGACATAGATTAAGTATATTAAGTAAAAGAAACAACGTGCGTTTATAGCTAACTTTTGCATTTACTAAATTCTTATCATAATTCAATATACTATAATTTATTATTAATTGATCTTCATATCATAGTTAATCAATGCGGTTAGAAATGAAAACAATACTTCATTCTTATTAATAACACGTTCAAGAAGAAATGGCGCTACAAGCTCACAAGCAGTAAAGGGAAAACATTTGATTATTTTATTTTTTTTCATGAATGAACATAAAAACCATACAGTCATAACGACTCAACAAGTCAATCACAAATAAGGTATCTACATCACATAGACCACAAACTCATTTATTGATTGATCATAAAAAAACGTCAATACTACGCAATATTTTCAATAATTACAAATTACTAATACAAGAGAAAATTAACTATTACTCAAAAAACTCGTAGCAATGACGTAGGTAGCTCACGTAGCCGTGCTACGCGGTGTAATTCCTTCAACTCCTGCGCATATCGCCGTCATTCTATCTGTCGCGAGCCATTAGTACGCACGTAAATACCGTGTTATGAATTACACGACTGTCGCGCTAAAAAAGTAAATCAAAAAGTACACTCAACGAGACAACAAATCTTAATTTGTCCACAGCCACGTGAAAACTAAAAAAAAAAGTTAATAAAAAAAGTGACAGTGCAGTGAAAAAAAAAGACTTGTCAAAATGATGACGATAAGCGAAAGTCAGTTCTCATCGAACAAAATGTCGAGCATCCACAAGATAAACGACAGGATCGTCCACAGAGACAGCTTCGACGACACCAAGAGTTCGTCGAGCGTCAATAGCACACTCATTACGAAGAGGGGCTTCAAGCCTTCTGACATGTACGACCCTCAGAAGAAGGAGTTCCTCACGAACCTCAGTTATAAGTTGTTCCCTGTAAGTTGGGTAAGTGTATGTTTTCTGATTAGTGGCTCGTGCTTCTAACACACGCGTATGGAGGCGCACAAGTATATTGGAGTAATATAATTTATTTTATATTATATTATTTATTTATATTTAAGGTCGCGTTGTCAACAAGTTACCATGCTTTTATAAATTGATAATGACCATTTACATAAAACAAAAGTTGAAGTTTTTTATACAGAAAAAGTGGCAGCTTATTGATGACGACGACTGTACTTTTTTATTGAAACAAAATTGTGTTTTCTTTACAAAATGAAAATTTACTTAAAATAACGTATAATATAATACAAATAATAAAAACATTCTGATTATTCAAACAAGAGATAAGTGTACTCATAAGAGCATGTTTCAAGAATTACAGATGAACTATATTGATAACATTTCTGAATCAGTCGTGAGTCAACGATGTTCAAAGAAATACGCAAATTCATAACAGAAACATAAAAGTCAAACATCTTGCTAAGACGTAGTTTCAAGGCTGAAAGTCATACAGTTGCTTCGTGCAAAGCTTTTGCCAACATATTTATTGTTTTCATTCAATACTTGCGTTTTGAAAACTTTCATAGTAGGTTTCTATTCCTGTGTTTGCTAGGTGATGTTTTCCTGCAGTTTTACCCGTTTTCCTTGGGAACATCTGCATGTGCGAGCTAAAATATAGCTTATGTCACTCGGGGATAGTGTAGCTTTTCAAAAGTGAAATAATTTTTCAAATCGGTCTGATAGTTTCAGAGCTTTTAGAGTAAAAAAATATTTAGTCTTTGTTATATTACATAGTAAAGATTTGTATAGAAGTATAGATAGTTTAGACCTTACATAAATCATGTATATGAAACACAATTTTGTTTCCCATTTTATTATATTTAAGTATTATTTATTTATTTTATATTGTTATTTTTTTATATATGTCACCGTAAGATTACAAACATCGTTAGATTACAATCTATCTCGAGAGATTGCAAACTGTCGAATTATTGTGAACCGTAACATCTGATTGCAATTTAACGCATTATTTTTCGCTATATTATAATCTATCGATGAGAAATTGTCAAATTGTCAACTGTCCGAAAGCTATCCCTGATTTGTCAGTCTTTTTGTAAGATCGACCAATCACGACCAGCCGTTCTGTTGGCATGGAGTTCCCGTAGAGTTAGGAATGAATTTGTGTTTGAAAACAAACTACCTAATTGTTTTGTTTTTTTTTATAAAAGTTCCTTATAATTTTCCAATTTCATTTAAATAAAACTACTTTTACGGATTTTATCGCGGTCGGTTTTAAACGTCGGGATTAAATAATATAATATAATATAACCGCGATAAAATCCGTAAAAGTAGTTTTATTTAAATGTCTAATATTCGCGTAAGTGTCAGAAATCAATGTTTCCAATTTCAATTTGTGTTTGAAGAATAAATATTTCGTTACAATTTGTTCTCTCCATCATCATCATCCTCCGAGCCTTTTCCCAATCATGTTGGGGTCGGCTTCCAGTCTAACCGGATTCAGCTGAGTACCAGTGCTTTACAAGAAGCGACTGCCTATCTGACCTCCTCAACCCAGTTGCCCGGGCAACCCGATACCCCTTGGTTAAACTGGTGTCAGACTTACTGGCTTTGTTTGTTCTCTCCATATGTCAGGAATATTAATTACATACTCGTACTAAATAATAAATACTTGAAGAATTTTCGAAAAGCATTTACACTGACACCTCTATTTCATTCCTAACTCTACGGGAACTCCATGGGAACAGAACGGATTATTGGTCGATCTTACAAAAAGACTGACCAATCAGGGAGAGCTTTCGGACAGTTGACAATTTGACAATTTCTCATCGATAGATTATAATATAGCGAAAAATAATGCGTTAAATTGCAATCAGATGTTACGGTTCACAATAATTCGACAGTTTACAATCTCTCGAGATAGATTGTAATCTAACGATGTTTGTAATCTTACGGTGACATATACAAAGTAGATAGAATACTGACTTCACTAACTACAAAATATAAATAAAAAAAACATAAAACGAAATTAAAAAATCTTTAATAAATTCATCATAAATAAACTACAAACCGCTAAAATAGTAGTTTGGCTGTAATCCAATTAAAATACAATAGATATTACAAAAGAAGAAAGAAAACATGTAATTTTATATATTAAATAAAATTGAGATCGGGAGGTCGGGAGGATGATGTTAATACACAAAACTAAAAAATATTAATCAGTTAAATAACAATAGATTCTTTTTAATGATTATTTTTCCGACCCAAATATCGACCAATAGAATTGCACCATTCGACGTCACGTGGTACAACCTACATGGTATTATACTGAAAATTTTTTGAATATTTTCTCTGGTCGTTGCTACGTCAAACTGACAGGTTGTGGCCGACATTTGGGACGGAAAAATAATCTCCCGAATACCACACGAGCTTCATAATTATCTGGCATTTCCCTCAAGGTTCCCTGCAAACAAATAAAGTCGTCAAGTTTTTCAGGAAAAATCACTCGCGCTTCGCGCTCGTGATTTTTTAACCTGAAAAACTTGACTCCTTCATTTGTTTGCAACGAACCTATCGGGAAATACCCGATAATTTTGAAGCTCTTGTGGTATTATAAGTGATTATTCTTTCTAAGATGGCCGACGTGGCATTTACCTTTGACAAAAGACATTGAACTATTGTAGAATTCATATTGTTTTTTCAGCGAAATACATACCTACATACTTACATGAAAAATATTCTTTATATTCAGCTATTGTCTCATCGGATACTGAAATTAATTATCCCTTTTATTAAGTGCTAAATGAACTATTAGAAATAGGATACCTAAATCATTATTTTCTACGTCCCTAATTATTTGTTGACTGGCAAAATGCCCCAATCAAAGTATCACGGTTTCAAATAATGCTTTATTAATTAATCGATTTAATGAAGAGAAAACTTTGTATCCAGTTTTAAGAATTTTAATTGTGTGGTATTTTGTCGTGGCTTACTTTTAGGCAAAAAAACTTTAACTTAAGGCAGTATCAATGTTATTTAAGTATGCCGTGGGTTTATTATACCGAAATAATAATAACATCGGTCTATATTTATCCCATAATTGAATTTGGATACAATACAATTAGGTATCAATAACACATCTATTGAAATAAAATGTTGGCACTATGAACAGGTCAATATACTCTATTTCCTTTGCAAAGAAGTTCTATAAACTTTTCAAAAAAAAATGAAGTATGTTGAAACTGGTGAAATGTTTAGAGTGGACTATTTGAAGACGGACGGACAAACAGATTAACCTATATTCCCGTCCACATGTTCTCAGCTAAATATACAAACTACGGGTTGGTAACAGACGGGTTGCTTTCTTTTGCTTTCAATATATTTATGTTAGAAATGTAGGTACTATACGTTAGAAATGTTCATTGTTTACGTAAGAAAATATATCATAAAGTATTTCCATAGTCTTTGGAAAATACTTCTTGAAAAATAAACATACGTCAATAAAATTGCTAAAAGTGTTACATACATTAAATAAACAACCAATTAAATATCATCCTAACGTTTTAGAGGTAGTGAGAGTAAAAGTTTCTATTAAATAACCCTTATCTTTAAATATTGAAGTATTAGCTACAAAATCAAATTGCCAAATGGAAATACTTTTATGTACCTAAGTAGTTTGCGGTAAACAGATTCACGCAAGAATATTATTCACGATAGTGTAAATTATTTTTGGAAACACTTTAGCAAGAGAAATAAATCTGAGACAGCTTTGGAGACAGCGCAGAAGTTGTGAGTGTCAAATTGAGTGACCGGACGACACGCTCGCGTTAAGGGAGATCTGTGACAAATTGTGGATTTGAATTTAATAGATCAAATCATAATATTTAATTAAAGCCTTTACAACCACTTATGAACGTCAAAAATATAAATAAGTCTGATTCTAGTTGCTCAGTCGAAAAGTCGCTTCTTATAGAGAACGAGCAAGAAACTCTATGCTTAGGTATTTATTAGTTTTGGAACGCGTTCTTCATAATAAACTCATTATTTCAACAATTTTACTTTTAATCTTTATTGCTGTAATACGTCCGTTTGATCTGCATCATCTATAAATACTGATCATAAATATACAGCAGCAATGAATGCCAACATTCCTACTTGCGTTCTGCTAACAAACCTTCAAAAAGGCCATCTTTCAATAATAACTCTTGACCCGATCATTAGAACACCGACCTCACTTCGGTACTATTTTAGATCAGATATATACCAAAGTGCTGGAATTATTCGATTATTAGATCTAATGATAGTTTAAAGTTAGAGGACTAATATCTTTGCGAGGCCAAATCAGTAAATATTTCTTGTAACCTTAAATCTATGTGGGACTTATGGAAAATCAATTGAAAAGAGTGTCCATGGAGTTTCTTTGCAGTTCTTCTATATGAGACCAATTCCTTGAAGCCGTACACCTAGATGCTTGTCGTAAGAAATTAGCTCCCTCTTATTTATAAATCAGTACATTCGAGCGACCGAAAAAGCTGTCATATTCTGTATGATTTACGTATCTATTTATTACCAAAAAATAAACTAAAACCTAGCTCAAAAGAAAACTAGAAAGCACTATCAAAAGCCAACATACGATAGGAACACGCTACAAATAGCCGTGATCCGAATTTGCACGAGTCGGGCATCGAACCCATCACTCCGCACCTCTGGTCTTGGCCTCTGCGTTATTTAGGGCCCATTTACACATCACCAGCGCATGCGCAGTCAAAAGAGTGTTAGTGTGACTCCTCTTAGTTACACTGGTTGGCGTGTCTGGCTTTTGTTAACGATGTATTAAATCTTAATTGGTGACTTCAAAGGGAGTTGATGCTTCCATTGAGGCAGAGCATCTGACCTGGATCAGAGTTGGGCAATCTTTGGATACCAACTGCGCAAGAGTGGTCGCAAATTAACATAGTTAATTGTGATGTTATTTCTTTCTATCTATTAGGTATATGGTTTATAACATACTAGCTTGTACCTGCGGTATCGCCCCAAACACATTGGCGGAAGAATTCTTGAAAATGATCCAGCAGATCCTGAGATAAGTCCTTAAAGACAGACTTGTAAACCTATAGACTGTTGTTAGTAAATATTTATCTTTAACCAGCTTCTGTCAGCGATTTCAGCCGCATCCCATGGGAACTTCTGTAATTACCTACTAGAATAAAAAGTCTATATTCTTATAGTCTTTCTATAGCCTATAGTCTTTGTTGATAAATGAACCATCTAACACTGAAAGATTTTTTGAAATCGGACCAGTAGTTCCTGAGATTAGCGCGTTCAAGCAAAGAGACAAACAAACTCTTCAGCTGTATAATATTAGTGTAGATGTTTTAATTATTATTATCCATGGCTGTAATCCGTCTCTGCTACAACAGTATATGTTGCCAAATATTCTAATTGTCATACAGAAATATAATACGTTTGACATGACATTGTGAACACATTATATATTGCTAACGTCTGTCTGATGTTGATCAGACAGATAGATATATTCCAAGTGTTTGAGAGTTATTCTGTGATGAAGTTTGTGCAAAGTGATAGATAAGAAAAACTTATATTGATGGTTTTAAAGATATTGCCAAGATCTTTAAAGGATATTTGAGTTTGTATTTCGTAAGTTTTGTTTTTCTTTGGACTTTGGACATCTTGTCGTGTAAGTAAATATTTAGCATATATAAAACTATTAAGTATGTCAAAGATTAGGTAAGGCTGGAAGCCGACCCCAACATGATTGGGAAAAGGCTCGGAGGATGATGAAGTATGTCAAAGATAAAACCAAATTATATAGCAAACTGTATGAAAACAGAGATGTTATTGTAAATTATCATTTTGTGTAGGTTTACCTACTTATTAAATATATAGCATAACTGTTGTGTTTCTGCAGTGCCTCCGGTATGTTTGCGGAAGCCAGGGTAGACGGCTTCCATGCTATAATACGCAAGCGGCTCGCATCATTACTGAGCAGAGTCAGGAGCAGCACCAACAGCATCCTACAGGTTATTGCGGAAAAGCAAGACTCAAACGTCCTGAAAGCAATTATACGTGCTCAAATTTTGTAAACTGGTTTTTGTATGTTTTTATGTATGGACATTGGTCTGAAATAAAGATTATATTATTATTATATCTTGTATGTCTCTACCAGACCTCGGGACTACAGAGTCCCGGATTTTTGGGAGGCGAACGTGGGGCCGAAGCCAACACGCTGAAGCCCTTTTGAGACAACTTTAATGAAATGGTGACACAATTATTATTATTATTTCTCGTTATTATTACAATATCTCACATCTATGTGTGGTTATTTGATGGCACGGGCCGAAGCCAAGTGCTTTTAAAAATTATGAGTTTAGAAATTTTCTTGTTAATCTACATGTATTCAGGATTACTGCTTTTTGCAGTAGTAGATACGTAGATGGACTAATTTTTAATGTATTTAGGCTATTGTGCAAGGTTTTTGGGATAACTCCCGTGCTGGATATTATGATGGGGATAGTCTTGGTATGACTGATATTCCATTGCGTTTTAAGTTCTATTGATAAATCTGTGTATTTGGCTATTTTTTCAGTGTGTGTGTTAGTAAGATTATGGGTGTTGCATATAGCTATGTCTATTATGTATACTAATTTATTTCGTTTATCTACCATAGTTATGTCGGGTCTGTTGTTATAAATGGTTTTATCTGTGATTATGGTCCTATCCCAGTACAATTTGAAATTATCGTTCTCTAAGACTGCTTGTGGTTTATATTTATAGTAAGGTACCTTGTCTGTAATAAGTTTTGTTTGAATTGCTAATGATTGATGGATTATTGCAGCTACTTGGTCATGGCGGTGTTTGTAATCAGTTTGAGCTATGGCTCTACAAGCTCCTGTGATGTGCTGGATAGTCTCAGATGCTCCATGACACCGTCTACAGGAGTCGTTGTAGTTGGGTCGGCGTATTATGTACTTCTGGTAGTTGGCAGTGTCAATAACCTGGTCCTGAATGGCGATCATAAATCCCTCCGTCTCAGGGAAGAGTTCACCTCGCTGCAGCCACGCGTTCGATGCTTTCATGTCGACATGAGGTTGCTGCAAGTCGAGGCGATGTCTTCCGTGAAGGGATTTACTCTCCCAAGCCGCTATTTTGTCTGCTTTGCTGGTGATACGTTCATTGGTTTGTGGGTCAGTGCTGTGTAAATTGAGTGGAGTAATTTTTTTATCTGTTTGGGTGATTATTTTATGAAGAGGTGATTCAAGGGCTTTCTGCATGAAAAACTTTCTTAAGCTGGTTATTTGTTTGTTGTGTAAATTTTCTATGTCTATAAGACCGCGGCCTCCTTCGTCTCGCGGTAGCGTGAGTCTTTGGACACAGGATCGTGGGTGGTGTTTTCTGTTCGTCGTTAGGGTGGTGTTTATAGAGCGCTGTAGTTTAGTAAGATCAGATTTGGACCAATTTATAATGCCGAAGGAGTAGGTAAGTAGGGGAATAGCAAATGAGTTTATGGATTTTATTAAATTACGCGATGTCAGTTGTGATTTTACCAGCATGTTGAGTCTGTGTCTGTATTTAGTGATTATTTTGTTTTTTGTGTGTTTTTGATTAATTTGGTGTGATTGTTCAAAGCCTAAATATTTGTATGTGTCATTTTGTGATAAGGGTTCTATTGTTTTGCCAGAGTCTAATACATATGGGTTTCTATCAACATCATTTCCATTTCGTAAAGTAAATGTTTTACATTTGTCAATACCGAATAACATGTTTATATCATCAGAAAAAGTTTGAGTAAGATCTGCTAGTGAGTGAAGTCCTGATATAGTATTGCTATAGAGTTTGATATCGTCCATAAACATTAAATGGGTCAGCTGATAGCTATCCTGTCTTTCGTTATTTTTAATTATAAGGCCACTGTTAGAAGAGTTCAAAAGGTTAGATAAAGGGTTTAAAGCTAGGCAAAACCAAAGAGGGCTTAAAGCGTCTCCTTGGTAAATTCCTCGCTTTATGGGTATGGGATCTGTTTCTATTGATTTTCCTACTTTAAGTTTAGTATTCCAATGTTTCATGGACTGTGTCAAAAAATGAATTATTTCGGGATGAATTTTGTAATGTTTTAGTATATATAGCAGCCAACTATGGGGAACAGAGTCAAAAGCTTTTTGATAATCTATATACATGGTGCAGATATCATTTTTTAATTTAACATTATGTTTCATGGCTATGGCGTCTATTGTTAATTGCTCTTTACATCCCTGGCTATATTTACGGCACCCTTTTTGCTCCTCCGCTAGGATATTGTTCTGTACAGTGTGTTTGTATATGATTTCTGCGATACAGCCTGTAGTTAATTTGTAAATAGTTTGTAGACAAGTTATGGGCCTGTATTTGGCTGGATTCGTATAGTCGGAGTCTTTAGGGAGCATGTAGGTTAGGCCTTGGGTGATAAATTCTGGGACATTTTCTGGATATTTTATAAAATCATTGATGTGATTATAGATAGAGGGGTGTAGAGAAGTCAATTTCTTATAGTAGTAGTTGTGGATGTGATCAGTACCAGGACTTTTCCAGTTATGTGCTTTATTGATGACGTTAGCGAAGACCTCTAATGGAATAGCGGTGAATTCCATATCTGTTACGGTTTCTAAATTGCTTTTATCGTCTTCTATCCATCTAGCAGTTTGATTATGTTCTGATGCATTCGACCAAATGTTTGACCAAAAGGCGTGTAGTTGTTCGGGATTAGGATTGGGTCTGTCTACTGTCTGTTGTGTATTTTGTATATTTGTAGTGTCTGTGGTTAGTGTTCTGTAAAACTGTCTTTCGTTGTTTGTAAATTGTATATTTTGGTCTTTACGTTTAGTGCAATTGAAATATCTGCGGCGCCTACTTGTTACGGCGGAAAGTTTCTGTTTTAGACTATCCATAAATTGTTCGTTTGTTATGTTAGGTTCTTCGTAGCTAGAGTGTGTTCTGTATTTGTGTTTGATTCTATCAATGTGTGTAATTAGTCTTAGATGCCTGTTTCCGTTGATGTATTGTGTCATTCTTCCTATGTCTTTGCGTATTTTTTCTATTTTTATATCTAGTCGTTTTAGCCACTTTGGTCTTCGGTCTACTACTGTGTTGCGTTGTGGAGTCGTTTGTGTAGGTGTTTGTGTAGTTGTTGTTTGCTCTTTAAGTTTAGTTCCATTACAAATTGCTGCGGTATAGGCAGCGCAATAGATAAGTGTATGAGTTTTCAGGAAGTTGTCTTCTTTAGTTGCGTACTTTGGTAAAACATTGCTATTTAAATATGTAATTATGTGTGCAAATTTCTTTGATGTTTTCTGTTTGGGTATAAAAGGTCTATTTGTGGGGTCTGATAATAAATATTTGTTGTAGGTTTCTTCGAATAGCTTTTCTATTTTGGTGTCTAGGGACTCATCTACAAACATAGTACTTATCGTTTCTTCGGCTACTGTTCTAACTGTGGGAGTGCACTATCAATTGTTATTGGGATATCTGTTTGATTTAAGCCTAAACCATTACTACTGCGTAAGTTGATAGGTTGTGTATTTACAGTTGGACTGCTCGTTATTGTGTCGTCATATGTATCATGTGTGGGCTGAATGTTGAGGAAATCCCTAACTTGTCGTTTTATTTCTTCTAATCTATCATCAGAGATAAGCCTATTATTTATAATTACTCTGCGCTGATCAGCAATACGCTGTTCAGAGACATGTGCGATACAGGAGAATCGTTGTGTTATGACTGTGTGCAGTTGTTTTCTGTAAGCTGTTCTATTGGTCTCTAAATGGGTTATTTTAAAATATTCTGTTATTATTGCCTCATTTATATCGTCAGTCCATCTTAAACGACCAGTTGTGTTCATGGGTTGCTGTGAGTCAGCTACGGAAGGTTGTGTAAGTGCTAGTGTAGTGTTACTTATATTTTGTAGACTAATTCGTACCTCGTTTTTTATGGACTCTATCGTGGTTTCAGGAAGTAATTTATTTCGTAAAATTGCGCGTTTCTGATCTCCTAAACGTTGTTTTGATACTGGTATTTCGGGAAATTTTTGTGTGAATTTAACATATAATGGGTCTAAGTAACCGCGGATTTTAGTATCTAAATCGGTAACTTGAAGGTAAGTGCGCCAGATGAACTCATTCATCTCTCTTGTCCATCTCAATCGCGCGCGAGCTTGGCCAGTGGTGGGTGCAGGATTGTCGGCTACTGCCTCCTGCACAACATCCATGGCTGCAGAAGTTATTGAACTAGGTGGGGAAATAGAAGAAGAATCAGTATTATAGTTCAAACAAGAAAGAGGAGAAGAAGGGAGTGAAGGGAATAGAGATACAGAAGAAGATGGTCTGCTGTAACCTTGTTCGGGTGACCCGGTAGGAGCCCGCTGACTCAACTCACTACCACCGATGGTTCGTATGCTGGAGCGCCCAGCATCGGCTCCAGGCGCGCCCCGGCGATCGCCCCCGGGCAGCGATCCTATACGTAATTTTCTTTGTGCTCTAGTCTCCATTTTGTCGATGGGTTACTATTGCCACGTTAGCCGCCCAGTAATATTATTTTTGCGTTGCCCGCCCCCCACGTGATCTGGTGTTCGATCGGGACGTGTGGTTAGGTTTCAGGGGGCTTATTATTATTATTATTTTGTATGTCTCTACCAGACCTCGGGACTACAGACAGAGTCCCGGATTTTTGGGAGGCGAACGTGGGGCCGAAGCCAACACGCTGAAGCCCTTTTGAGACAACTTTAATGAAATGGTGACACAAAACCGACGATTATCCCTGTATACACTATAGAAATGTACCCAAGGACAATCCCCGGTTCTGTGCTAAACTATTGCTAACTATGGATAAAAACTACTTGGGCTATTGTGATGGGATGCTAGTGGACTAGGAATGGGGAAACTACGGGAACTATGGCACCTGCCGATAACAATGTAATAAATACACGTAAAAATGGCAGGTGGAGACTCGCCAACTCACTTACTGGGCCCCCGGGAATCAGTCGCTAAATCGCAACAAGGGGGCAACAGGTACATGAGCGGCTGAGAAGGGTGAGGATACCTCGGCGGACTTTAAACGCAGATCACGCGCTCCCTGTGGGTCCAGCATCACCGGCCCACTCGCCACTTACCACGAGGCACCTACCCTCCGAGCATTGCTCTAGCGACTCCACTCTGACCGGCCGGTGAAGGCAAGCCGAGAGGCGGGAGACCTATCCCCCGTCATGCTTCACTCCGGCAAGCCGGAGATGGGGGACAGTATACTCTCCCTGGAGCACTCGGATATATAGCCCCGCGGGGTCGCTACTCCCCGTCATCCGCCTCAGATGCCCTGCGGGGCTTATTATTATTATTATTATAACTTTATCACAATCTTCTAATTTTATGTAGTTTTTGTCATTGACGAATGTTAAATCCGCACATAGGAAGTTAATTTCAGAGGAATTCTTTGAAATGCAAATAATTTATATTTTCCGACGTTTAATAACAAATTCATGATTATCTGATGTAGAAAACATTATTTATAAACAAGCTGAAGACACATAAAGATAAATAATGGAAGAGTGATTTACGGAACGAGAAATTACTAAATTAAACATAAATGTCTTCTAATAAACTTTGATCAAGAAATCAGTTAGTTTCATTAGGTTTCTATATAATAGTGTTACCAACTTCATCCTAATAGAAAGCACGTAAATGTCGGTCCGGTCGTATCTGATTGACGTCCCATCGGGATATGAGAGTAAGAAGTGAGTGTGCACCTGTGTCCTTCGCAATTGGCCAATATTCTTTATATATGAGAACTGCCGCCGTGGCCGATAATCGGCTTAGCCGTTGAGCAGTGATAATGTAAAATTCAGTACATAATTATAGCAGAGCCGATCACCTCTCAGTCCTTCTGTACCTAAGAAAAAATTCTGTACCTAACATAAAATAGGGTACTGCAGCCATCAAAGGGCGCATAGAAGAGCTGATCATCCTAGCTCTTCTCTCAATGATAACTGAAAGCAGTCACCATAGCCGAAATCGGCAGGGAAGTATACATATATATATATACCTAAGAAAAAAAGCTCGTCTTCTGCAGTGAAGCAACAAAAAGACTTTCGAAGATTCTTAACAATTAAACTCTTAATAAAACACATTGGCCTCGATTCGTTCAAAAAATCGTTCTATTATAAATTTTCATAGCGGTTCAACAACGAGACCTGGCTCCTTGCCAACCATCATTTCTGGCCCATCAGAGTGCATAGTATAAACGTTTACAAACAATCGATTTTACACTTTACTGCTATTGTTAATAGGTGTAAAATTGGATGTGACGGGTGAGGAGTTAGGTCCTTGTTTTTGACGTTTAATTATGACGCAAACGCAGATTATACTGAAAAAGTTAACTCATTTACAGAGGTTGATAACTAGACAAAAGTGATTATTACTTTAAGAATACCTTGAAAATTAAGTATTTTAAAAAAAATTACCACTTCCGGCACATTTGTACAATTAGATTTGTAGATGTAAATTATATTCTATAGCAACGAGGTTATCTAGAATAATCGTCAATCCTCCAATGACTGTTTAACTAAAATATATACAACTACTTTAATATATGTACTTCTTATGTATGCTAGAAAACTAATAGACCGATTTTAAAAAATCTTTCATGTTTTACTATTAAAATGATAAATTATCTGCAAGTTGCATATCTAGACTATATTTTGTCCCGGTACGGGCAGTAGTCCTCACGGGATGAGGGGGAAAACGAATTGTATGTTCATACATACAAATATTACCAGTCAGTATGTTCAATAGTTGAAACATTCGAGCTTTACAATAGTTGGCATCAAATCCGAGTTCTACGTCTACTGCGCATGCGTCAAGCCTACTTACTAATTTATTTCTAGTCTAGAAATATTCTGTAAAAAAAAACTATGTGAATCTGGGTACTGGGAACTGCTTGTATTGTGGCGTACCGTGCCTTGTCGGGGCCCCGTATAAAAAATTGTTTGGAGGCCCAAGGGCGGATCCAGCTTCGGTGCCAGGGAAGGGGGGTCACAACTATAGGTACAATAAGCCATTAAAATACATCATCATCTCCCGAGCCTTTTCTAAACTATGACGGGGTTGGCTAAGTAATTAAAATATCTATAAATAAGGATAAGGATAATTATTTTAAAGCTTATTTTTACTTCCTTCAGTTTAGGTTAACTATCTACTTATCTCTAAATAACCAATTAGTTAGGCATGTGGCTAGGTATTAACATGGTAGGTACTTGGTCGATGTCTTAAAAAAGGTTCGCCCAGCCATCATATCAACTTCTGTCAAATCGAAACAAAAAAATAAATTATTATTATTGAAAAAGTAAGCATAAAATGTTTAAAACAATATCTTGGCGGTTTACTAAATAAGTAAATCTTTAAAAAAAGACGTGTACATAAAAACTAAAACTACAGCAACAATAAAAAAGACATATGAGTGATACCTATGTAATAATTAGTTTTCCAAAAGAATTAATAGATAAACCCTGGTTTACACAGAATGATGTGGATTTATCCCGCGAGCCCACGCTTCAGGAGCCACTCGACTCACTTACCGTAAGGCAAACGCACAAGAATCGCAACACTAGTCTCATAAATATTGCCAGTGTAAATAAATACCATTCCGCGATTTTTTTTCATGAGTAGGCAACACTTTGCGTTATATGTATAAAAACATTACGATTTTTCAATAATTATTTTTTACTAATTTTAAATATTATATGTATGTATGAGATCTCGCTTTTGCTTTATCTGTCTGTATTCTTTTAAATGACTATCTACTAACTTTCATTTTTCTCATAACATGACTAAATGTTTTGATCAGTTATAATCTTCTGTATTTATGAATAGCGAAATATTCAATCATTGAATAGCTCAAACTTAAGTATTCTTTTTTATTTAGATTTAAATATATGTCTATATATGTAAAAATAAGGAAATTGAATATTTCGCAACTAATTCTTTCTTGTTTTCATCATTCTCTATTACCTATCTAGAGGTTTTGTAAGTATATAGACATAGATGGGTATACTTACCTAGTCAGACAGAACATTTGTGTATACCACTAATTAGATTCCTAGAACTTATTATAATTCTAGATTACTAGAATGTAGAGAATTCTCATAGACCTCTGAAAACCAAAAATATAAAGGTTCCTTCTACAAAAAACTCATAAGCTTTTGTATAGTATTGTGTTGTTCCAATGTTGCTAAAACTACAGATCATTTAATAGTTACTTAATAGTTAGATACTACGTAACTAAAACTGAAAACATTTTATTATGTCTATATTTTTATTTCATCTGTCTATCACGCCTTTGTGATTTTTTTCCAAGATCAATTAATTTTGACATTGTCATTAAACTCATTAGTTTTAATCTAATTTAATAGTTTCTATGTTCTTCAATCTTGGCAAGCAGATCTATGTGCTCATACATTATACTAAGGAGTTTTTAGTTCACACCAAACAGTCAATAACAAACTTGGACTTACATGCAAGTTAGCAATACCTACATAGTCTCACTAGTAATCTCACCATAGTTCCCATAAATCCCGTCGTAACATCATCGACGTAAAAATGAGACATGACGGTAATCCCTCTTACCCTGGTCTTTCAGGAGGACATGGAGAACAAGCCGGTGCTAGTGGGGGAGAAGGAGGTGGACCTGAACAAGATCTTCACGCCGGCGCCCGATGCTGAAGAGCATATCATCAAGAAAGACCGCAAGTTTGGTAAGTAACTTTGACCTTAAAATAAAGGCCACGGCGGCTATGTCCGAAGGAGATCAGGACATATAACAGTGAACGAGTATTTGCGCAGACACAAGTGCACTCACTATTCCTTCACTCTCATAGCCAGATGGGACGACAATCCGTCACGACACGAAAGTGTCATAACTGTTTATGCCTTATCATTACTTGTCCGAATCATAACTTACCCAACCTAATATCACAATAGAAACCCTAAGTATAAAAATGACCAAAACCCTTTTCTCATATTTATACCAATAATATACATATAAAAGACATAAAACCGTTTTCAATACATAACATATGATTTAAGAAATCACAGTGACAATTAATTTAACCCCTGTTATCAACGTACACAGATACAGTTGAATACTGCCCACTCACCTGACGAAATCTATTCTTAGACATTAGTGGCCTATTTACTGCCTATTCTTAGGCCAGCTTACTACACAATGTCACTAACACCATCTATCGGAATTTAAACAAAACATAGTTACAACTCCACTGTAAAATATTGCTAAAATTATAAAATGAGTGCATACCAATTAAATTCATTGTTGAAAAGTTCTTCTAACCTACAGACAGACATGTGTTGCTGGGGAGTTTTTTGCACCACTTCTTCTTCCCAGCAAAAACACAAAGGAAGTGTTGAAGGGTGGGCGTTTTGGGGGCAGCCTTTTGTAAATTGACGTTAGAAAAGTGCTGCTTTGCAGTTTCAATAAATGATTTTGTTTGAGTTTGAATCAGTAAACATTATGCAAATAAAGCTGGATTAGCGTCTCAAAATAACACGAATGTTTTGAAGTTTTGATTAATCTATCTGGCAGTGCTACAAGTCAAATGTCCTTGTCAGCTACAGAGTTAATGCCCCCAGTGATCATAATAATCGTGTTGCTCAAAATCACCTTTTTATCATACAAAAGTGTTTTTTAATTAAAAATACACAGAGGGAGAGAAAGTCTGAACTATTGATGACAGGAATAATAAAAAGGGTTTCAATACTAGTTCAACGACTGCCAGTGAGAAATAGAAGCGAAAAACATATAGCGCCGACCCTATAAAATTGTGAACAGGGCATAAAAAAAAATATGACACTCCTATTTTCCTAATTTAAAACATCGACCAACGGATGGTGCTAATCTCAAACCTCCCATTTCCAGAAAAAACCTTCGCATCTTCAGCATTCTACGTGCCAGGAGTGCACCCGACCGTGAAGGAACAGATGGACCTTGCCAGGGCCATCTCCAAGTCCTTGAGCGACTCCAGCAACCACATGAGCCGAGGACAGAGCATGTACGTCAACAGGAAGAAGAGATCCGTCAAGTGGGTGCATGAGGGACGAGGTGAGCGCTTTTGAAGTTTTATTTTGTTTTATTTGAATGTTTATTTCGGAGGGCACGTAAAACTACAGGTCCCGGCTTTCATTGAACAGCTTTGACAGTCTTTACTTGTAGTCAGAAGCCTGTAAGTCTGAAAACCAGTCTTACCAAGGGGTATTGGGTTGCCAGGTAACTGAATTGAGGAGGTCAGAGACACAGTCCTTGTGAAACACTAGTACTAGGACTGGAAACCGACCTCAGCATAGTTGGAAAAGGCTCGGGAGATGATTTGAAAATTTATAAGAACCGAGATCACCGCATGTCAAATGGGCGTTATCTAGAGTAGAGAACTATCACTAAGTTTTTTTGGGTCTGCTAAGTAGCAGTAGGTAATTGTACGAAATGATGAAGTTTCCTCACATACGACTTCATGAGTGAGTGTATCTGATAGAGTTAGCATAACCAATATTGCAAAGATCACTCCTGTTACATGCCTTACCCACATCTTTAAGATATCTGTTAATTGTTTTGTTTAGATGCTTCACAATTTTGTTACACAGCATAGCCACAGTGCTTTTGAAGACGTTTCATTTCTGTTTTCTTAAATGTCAATTCAGACACACTATAAACATAACGCTACAAGTTATCTTCCATGTCGTATTAATTATGAAATTATTATGATCTGTCGGCCTGGCTGATATTAATGGCAACAGCTGATATTGACAGATTGGTCGGTAGCCAGGCCGCCGGCCTCGGGCTATGCTACGTTATTTATAGGATGCAAAATGTTAATTATTATCAAAGTTGTTTTGAAAATGTGGCGATGAGAGATTTATCTGGATTACATTTACACTAGAGATTAATTAGCCCAGCATAAACCAAGCCAACCTGGTTTTATAGATTGAGAGTTCTTTAAGGATTCAAATTAATTATATATTTTCTACATTTGCAGGTCGAAACACATCGAACGCGTGCTCCACGCCGACTCCCGTAGCGAATCACGACACACCGTACCGCCCGCCATCTAGTTTACGCAACCAGAAAACATACCCAAAATCGGCGCTCAAACACTCCAGTAACTTACCCAAAATGGAGCCGTTCCCTATCTCTCCTCCGACGATTACAGTACAGAATATTGATGTACCAGTCCCCATGGCACCTACGAAGTTAAACGATGTATATGCTTCACCTAAAAGCCCGCGATTGCCCCTAGTTTCGGGACCTAACTTCAACGTAGCGCCGCGCGGTTGGGGCGAAATGAAGGACTACTACCGGCCAGTCGTACTAGATGGCGCTGGCGCTTCGACGCATTACACAGATTTTTAAAATTATTTAATTTAAATTCTTGTTAAATAATTTTAAGACTTAATGTATGTAATATAAGTGACACTTATATTGAAATTCTCTTTACTTTGCGAAGTTATTATTTTTCAAATGTCAGCGTTGTGGGATTTGTTTTAGATCAAAGTAAAGAATGTCATACTTGAATCCAAATAAAGTTAATTAATACAGTAATCTAGAGAACAATGACTTTCCATTGTAGGTATAGCTACTGTGCTTAATATTGAACATCACATCGGAAAACATCGAGCAGAACTTACGAATAATTTTAATGTAATTTAAAATTAGCATTTTGATTTATACATCTTGAATAATGACTATACATGACTAGTTTATAGTTTTACGTTTAATATAGATATTAACTTTAAATACCTATTGAAAAAAAAATGTAGTCGAGTCCTAGTCATAGTTAAGGTCATTAATTAAAATAAGTATTTAATACTCATAGTGTCTGTTATGTAAAGTATCTAACCAAAGATCTGTTGTAGTATCTAAGAAAAATAAATATTTTATCTATTACTTACATAGTCAATAAAAATATGTTTCCTAAAAAACTATAATTACTCTATTTGTATACTTTTATAAAGAAAAAAAACCATTGTATTTTCGAAATGATAAAAATTGACTAATTTTGCTAGTCGAGAAAAATGAATTAACTTTATTTAATAAATAATAACGTACGATAAGTTAGTACTTAATTTAAATTAACTTATTTTTATGGAAAGTTGTATTTATTTGATGTACGACTGTTGTTCGTGAAGATCAATAAAGTACGTTACAAAATTTCTGTTCGTTATAATTTTTTATGATCGCAAGACATTGAAAATGCATCATCATCATCCAATATGATGATGAAGCCCTCCTTGACGATTATCGGCTACGGCGTCTCTTCTCATGTAAGGAGATTAGCCAACTGCGCAGGACATATTATAGTGCACAAGCATTTCCGCAGACACAGGTGCACTCACTATTCCTTCACTCTCATAACCCGATGGGACGGCAATCCGACACGACCGGAGAGAGATCAGACGCAGGACCGACATTTACGTGCTCTCCGATGCACGGGTGTATCAATCACCAACTTCCAGCCTTCGGACTACTTTGTTAAAGTTTCTAAAAGCCACAAAGCGATTTCGGTCCTACTCGGGAATCGAACCCGAGGCCTCGTGCGAGATTGTATGAAAAGGTATTCTAATGAGATGTCATCATTGCAGCCTAAAGTACAAGCATGATAATTATTATTTTAAGAAAACACATAAGTAACATTGTTTTTGTAACAATCCATCAATTATTCCTCAAAGCTTAGTTTTTTGCATAGTCATGTACCTGTGTAAGTAGATTCATGGCCAATATATTCCGCGTGACATGATCATCATGACAAAAGGTTTGCACAATATTTGTCCACATCACTTTTGATGGATGACGCAAACAATCAAAATGTATGGTAAGTATGTACACTCTTCCTGAGTAACATAGCCTATGTTTTATCTCGGTATGGGCCGTAGTTTCCACGGGACGCAGGACGGTGTAACCGCAGGGAAACGGCTAGTCTATACTAATTAGGTATATGAAGAGAAATAATTTAATTGTTTGTTTCACGAGGCTAGGGTTTGGAACTACTGAAACGATTTGCATGATTCTTTCACTGTTAGGAAGCTACACTCTCTGCACTGAACATGGGCTATGTTTTATCCCGGTACGGACTTTTTTTCCAAAAACCAAATTACAGAATTTGCCCGATATACTGAAAGCTATTTAAGTATATCCTGTTTGTAAGTAGGCATAGTAAGTACTTGCAAATCTGTGTCTTTGTTTTATTTTTGCCTAAATAACGATAACAAAAAGTCTTGACTACTAGGTACCTCCTGCCTAATCATCTCCGCCATTGAAAACTTTGACGTTAATTATAAAATAAGGAAGTTATCTTAATTAGTACCGTACTTCCTTATACACAATTTGTAGTTTTTGCGAAGACTACGACTAAGTATAGTTAATTTTTGCACGCCGTCAGTCAACATCCAGGTATTTTCAAGCATTTATGGAATTAATTATTTGTGAATTTTGTTGCCCATTTCTAAAGTAGCTAGGAAGGGGTTTCTTGCACGTCCCATAGGAATGGGACGTGCAAGAAACTCCAGGGCTACTGTTTAAAAAAACCGACTTTCCAAAAAGCAGGAGGATTTCAGTTCTTCGGGATCCGTTTATTCTAATTTCTTTATGCACTCTTAAGCAGTATGTGTGACAGAGAGATTTTAAACTGTCACGGAACTCAGATACGGGTACAACACATATTTTTTAAAACTTAGTGAACAACACATCATAACGAGAAAGCGGTATAAAATGCTATCAGGCTGCGGTAATCTTAAAGTGGTCTATTTAAAAACTTGACCCATCTCATGGCTGTTCCCCATCAACTCCTGGGATCTATAAATACCAGCACGAGGATGAATTAATCGCAATAATTGCTGGTCACGTATGACGCGGGTCGTTAACGAGTAGCCGATCAATTGACGACAATTGAAAGCGTGTGTACTAGCCCTAAGATTCGGATTACTTAGTTTATTTTAGACCTTGAATTAGTTAGCTTTTAGTTATTGGTATTTGTCAATTGGAGATAAATAGAGCTAGGTATTTATTTGGATTTACTTCGTCGTCTT
This sequence comes from Helicoverpa armigera, assembly GCF_030705265.1. Lineage (NCBI taxonomy): Eukaryota > Metazoa > Arthropoda > Insecta > Lepidoptera > Noctuidae > Helicoverpa > Helicoverpa armigera. The sequence continues at coordinate 839,803 of NC_087145.1, read as the reverse complement.
TGAGTCAGCCGAAAGACGTACACTCCTGGATAAAGGCCCCCCAAGGTTCGCTACTTTGTTCGATCTTCAGCAACCCGCATCCACTGCTTCCCGGCCACCTTGGTCAGATCGTCCGACCATCTGGTAACTGGGGCCTGGCCATGCTGCATCTTTCAGGTTGTGGTCGCCATTTGACAACTTTTCTACCTCATCGGTCATCTGTTCTGCGAGCTGTGCCCTGCCCATTGCCACTTCAGCTTTGCAATTCCTCAGGCTATTTCGGTTTGATGTACTTATCCAATTCCTACTCAAAATTTTGGATAGACCTAAGAAAACGTCAAGCTAGTTGCACGGTTCCAGGGAGTGGGTCTCAGATCTGCTCTAAAGTTCTTTCAAATTAAAAACTATGGCTTGGTGGTGATCTGGGTGTTACAATATGTATTTATAAATATGTATATATGTAGCTATATATAGTTTATCAGTTGTGTTAGCACCCATAACACAAGTTAATAAATAACTTACCATGGGGCTAACCGACCGTGTGTGAAAAGGTGTCCCGACATTATTTATTTATTTATTATTTATTTATTTACTTATTTTTGAAGAGTTATAAACTTACTACAGTCTTGTCATTGAAGCACAAGTTTTACCATTTGCTATTTTCATAATTTTCTCTGGCTAGTTTTTAGCACTTCAATAGGATTTTTATACCAAACTTGTACCTAATAGTTTACCTAGCTAGGTACATTGAGTAGACCTCAATGTCGCCGAGTACATGAACTTTTAAATTAAATAAATATGGTGCAATAGATACTATTGACGTATAATATGACTAGTGACATCATTGTCTTGCCTGATACCATAGCGACCCCTATCACAGTGGAATATTAAATATTTGTTATACATACCTATAGGTAAGTATATGGAGATCATCTACCTAGCGTTTTCCCAACTATCTTGGGGTGGTGCAGCTGAGTACCAGAGTTTTAAAAGGAGCGACTGCCTATCTAGCCTCCTGCCTCAACCCAGTTACCCGGACAACCCCATAGCCAAACCCCCTTGGTGAGACTTGTTGTCAGTCTTTCTGGTTTCTGACGACCCATAATGACTACCAAAGATGACCGGGTACCGAAGAATGACAGCCGGCTGGATCCACCAGTTTATCCTGCCTTCGGAAACACGGCATGAATAGGACAAGGAAAAAGTTTACTTTAAAATTACCCGAAATACATGTACCAATTTATTATCTTATCCACAGCAGACTGAAATACAATTAATTATACAAAAAAATTGCTAAAAATAGAACCAGTTTTACGTCAGTAAACCAACACAGTCAAACTACCGTTTGACTTGTGTCACCCAACGGTTATGATCAAGTTATGGGTGTTAGCTAAGGGAGGCCACTGGGCTAGGCTGTAGAAATATTTTCTACTAGGTAGCTGTTTTCCCGCGGTTTCACCTGCGTCCCAGGGGAGTTTCTTCCAGTAGGTAAGTACCCGGACAAAACATAACCTAAGTTACTCGGAAATAGTGTAGCCCCATAATAGCGAGAGAATTTTTCAAATTGTCAGTAGTTTCGGAGCCTTTAGGGTAGATACAAAAAAAATCCTCTAATTATTATTTTAGTATAGACAGGTATATGAAGATTATATTATATAGTATTAGTAGATAAGTTTAGAAGTTCAGACCTAAGTTTTATCGATGACTGCAAAAGGGATCGAAAAAGATTTACACACCAAGATATGAAAAATTTAAAAAAATTATAGAAATCAGATCCAGAACTGCATTAGAAGTCTACATAGTGTCATCAGTTTGCCCCCAAGACCGGTCGGGGCACGAAAACAATACATAAGCACAGACAAGTGAGCGTTCACGTTCCTACTCACGCTAGCACTATCCGCCAGCACTGTCTGCCAGTAGTCACCGCGATACCGCGAACGCACCACGCGTGTTCACAGTTCCAAATTATAAAACGCGAAAAATACGTATTTTTAACAACATTATTCACAAAAAGCTTTACTAACAGTGTCAAAAACAAAAAATGTAAGTGTCATTGTATATTTTTTTTGAAGTTTTCTGTCACGTTTTTGTTTTTTTTCTGTTGTTTTGTGAAAGAGGTTGTAATGCATCATATGTTTTGTAGTGCGCGATGGTTTGTGAGCCCGGTACACAGTGGCCCATCTTTTGGATTGTTTAAGAAATTCAAGTTTTTGGGTATTTTTATAATCTTTTATGGGTACTAATTATTTTGCTAACTAAAGCTTATTATTATAAAAAAAATATGTTATCTCTATAATGGTATGATTGTGTTAGTAATTGGTTCTGTTTTTTTTTCGGAAAATATGTATTTGATAATATTACGTGTTTTATAATATGTGAAGTTAAAATAAACTTTTGTTTACTTAAGTATAAGTCTTATATAGGACTTATTAACGGCTATATAGCTGCAGTATTTAGTTAATTTGTTACTTTCATTTGAACATCTTTGGCAGTTGTTATGGGTAGTCAGAAGCCAGTCTTACCAAAGGGTTGCCCGGGTAACTGGGTTGAGGAGTTCAGTTAAGCAGCCGCTCCATGTAAAACACCGGTTAGATTGGAAGCCGACCCCAACATAGTTAAAAGCTAGGCAGATTATTTAGTTAATTTGATAATACTAACCTACATTAAAATAATAATCTGAAACGGTGCCGACTGATACTGATAAAGAATAATGCTTTAATATCCAGTTCTATGTGAGGATACAACATATTTTAATAATAACTACATTACGTAACTAAACTTTATAACTTAACGGTTAAACCCAAAACTCAAATTAGGCTAAGTTCACCTTCATCATACAGGTAGGTATATGATGTTTTAATAAATTTATAGTGTCGTTGAAATTAATCACCATCACGAAGAGATCGCCATCTTAAAATGATTATATTAAAGTGCCTTAGGACCTTAGCCTACTGCATTCAATCGAATTCAAAACAAAAATTGGACTGAAACTACGGGATATTCCCAGTGCTAGATTAAGCCAGAGCGGGGCCTGAAGCAAACTCGGCTCAGGGACAGCAATAATAATAATAAATAAATGGATTCGTTAGTCTATTACTTACAATACACCAAAGACTATAAACAATACACATAATCTTGCAACAAAACAAAATGAACAGATCAAAAGTAAAATCTTCTTTATTGCAAATATAAAATGGAATTAAGATATAACTATTTGACATTCAATCCGAGTAGCGCAAGTCGTGCTTGAGTTGCCAATGACAAATTGTAAGAACCCTGCTCCATATGACAGTATGCCTTAACTTAAACATTTAAATAAAGTGGCACCAGAATCATCCTATATTATCGTCCCACTTTTGGGCAAATATTTCTGCTAAAGGAAGGGGGAATAAGCGGAATATTTTTTCTCGTCGAATAAGGCGTAAGTTTTCAGTTCGGTTTCCTATAAAAAAATGAGTTTGTTCAAGTGTGAATACCCCTTTCTTGGGATTCATTATGAAAAAAAACGCAATGTATAATAACGAAATTATCAGTAAATAGGAACCCAACTCAGCAAAGTGTACAAATTATATAATATGTGTACCTACCTACCCATTTCCACTCACACTTATTACTGAAAATAGATCGTATTTTATTTAGGTATATAGATGGCAACAAGCAAACTAAGCATAGACAAAATACTTACTGTCACCTACGAACAGCTGAAATAACAAAGATATCACAGATAAAGGTAAAAAGTCGTTTATTCAAAGTAGTCTGAAATTCAGCACTTTTTGAAGGTTTACAAAAGACAGCCCCCAAAACGCCTTCACCACTTCCTACGTATTTTATTCCTTGGAATAAAAAATGATGGAACAAACTGCCCAGCCATAAGACAATGCTGAAATGCTGAATATCTTATGTGGCCTGAAATTACTCCACCACTTAAGTATTTAATATCCTTCAATTCTTTACCTGAAGACATCATTGATTGCCAGATCTGTGGGAATCGTTCTTAAGAGTTACCGGAGACCTCGAACACAAAGGACTTTAGAAGGAACAAGGGGGATTTACTCAGTGAAAGTCTGACTCACCATCTCACTGAACTGATAATAATTCCTCTATCAACTATACACTATCTCTACAACTCATCTATCTATATTATATAACTTTATCTACATCTATATATACATATTAGTGAATAACATATGAAAAGCCGAATACCTATTAGTTTTTGATTTCAACGGACAGACAAATGCGACTGATATATATAAAGGTTTTTGAATTGGTCTTTCGGGAAAACTTATCGGCTTTTTGAATCTGTACCAAGAAAATGTATCGTTCTTACATCAGAAAACCTAACTTTCATATTCAAATAAATTCAAACTCATTGTCAAACGTAAAATACCAAGGTTACTACTTATTTATTCCAAGTTCATCATTATGCCATTTGAGACCTCAATCAACTGTGTAACCTTGAACCAGCCAATGGTATTTAAAATATTTTATTATCAATCAGTGAATAAATCTGTCAAAGATTGGTCTTGTTTGATTGGTGATGTTATTTTGAAAATAATGGGCGTGTAAGGGCGGAGTTAGTAATGTTCCTCGTCCCTCGAACACACGCATTTTGGCGCTACTTTCTTAGGAGATTTTGCGTCATGACATCTCTGCTAGTCATTTTGTTTACTTACCATGATTTGCTTAGGTATAGCAGGGTATAGTCAGAAAGACGTATGCACGTATGACTGGAAAATAAAAAGGTTACAGTTTATAATTAAGTACGTGTTACAAGATCAACTATTGTGCAGTTAAGTATAAAAAAGTAGCCTATGCAGCAAGAAAAAGAAGAAAATACTTATTTAGCACTCACGCACACATTCACTAATGAGTTTGTGTGTAGGAGTAAGCGCACTATAATCACGTAGATTGAAATTCTATTTCACATTTCAATTAGGTACATTGCGTATCATTGTAGTAATATTTAATTATGTGCCACTTGTAATTATGTTATGTTCCAAATTACGTTGCAATTTTCATGTGCTAATTATAATCTCTCTTGGAAATTATTATCTTCTGCCTGGCCTTTTCCCAACTATACTGGGGTCGGCTTCCAGTCTAACCGAGTGCAGGGTGCAGCTAAGCACCAGTGTTTTACAAGGAGCGACTGCCTATCTGACCTCCTCGACCCAGTTACCCGGGCAACCTAATACCCGGAAGACTAGTTGTCAGACTTACTGGCTTCTGACTACCCGTAACGATTGCCAAAGATTTTCAAATGACATTCCATATATGCTTAACAATAAGTTACGTTTTTTGTTACACCTAACCTTTTTGCTTACTGTGTTGAATGACATCAGCATAAGCAATAAGTACACTCAGCGGCACGGAATTTGGCCCAAACAAACACAAGTAGATATTAGCCCAGATAGCTGTTGTAAATTCTAATTTCATATGACATTTTGTCTGTCCTTTCGTATTTGTTAATTAAAATACAGAAAAATGTGTGTCTGATTAACTTTTATAACACTAGAAGCAGATTCCGTTGTTGGAACACAAAGCAGAAAGTTAAGTTTAAATTCAGATAGAAATTGCCGAAGTACCAAGCACGTTCCAAAAAAAATTAATGATTATGATCGTTTTTTGTTTCTCTTTTTTCACAATTTGATCTGAAAATTACCCTTACTGCAGCTCAAGTTGCTCAAAGAGTGTTGCTTAGACGTCAAGGGCGTACGCAGTGGAAGATGGTTGAAACTTTAAGTGCACCGCGTATAAGTGAAAGATATGCATAGAAAATGCATGACCAGACTGGCCTTTACACAAGAAGACCAGAAAGTGGGGTGTAAGGTGTTCGTCGGCGCACGACCACCGATTTATCGTACGTGCAATAATGAAAAATCGGTTTCTCACTGCGTTAGAGATACGCCAGCCTTTGCAAACAGCAAGAGAAGTCAACGTCCGTAAGTGCACAATAAGAAGAAGGATAGAGGAACGGGATGTGCGTGCTCAAAGACCAACTCGAGGCCCGGAACTCCTCCCGCACCATCGCGTAGCCAGACTTAGGTTTGTAAGAGAACATGCAAATTGGACGCATGACCAATGGAGTAAAATTTTATGGATCGATGAATGCAGAGTCGTCTTAAGAGCTCCAGACGGCCATGAACGTGGATGAGGAAAGCGCTGACAATGGTTTCTTCCCACCACTACCAAGAAAACAGTCGGTTTTCATGGTGGGTCCATCTTGGTTTGTCGAGGCAGAAGTTCAGAAGCCCGTACTGAATTATTGACTGTCGAAAGTCGTCTGACAACAGTGCGGTATATTGAAGAGATTCTTCTAAATCATGTTTTACCCTGTCAGGGATTCATAGAAAGTGAAGAATTTCGTATAATGCAGAACCATGCTCGACCTCACACAGCTCTTTGAGTAACCGATTACTTGTTCGAGGTCGGTATTCAATAATTGGACTGGCCTGGAAGAAACCCAGCCATGAATCCTGTAGAACATGTCTGGAACATGCTTAAAAGACAGGTCCGAGCAAGTCGTAACCCACCACGGACTTTCAGTGAACTGAAAACCGCGCTGGTAGCTGCCTGGGAGGAGATCTCCCAGGTGGAGAAAAAAAACACGATCCAGAGCATGCCAGATCGTATGCAAGCATTCATCAGATCAAGAGGAAGAAACATCCATTATTAAAATTCGATAACTTTCTGTTTTGTTAAAAATGACGAATTTAAAAGTTTATGGTAATTATTGCGGTAAAGGACTCTGTTTTCTAACTCAATTAAACTTAATGAAAATCCTCATAATTCTGTTGTCTGTTAGTCATTTTCTATTGGAAAATGAGTAAATTAAACAATTTTAAAATAAAAATTCAGATTTTTCATTTAAATAATGGTTATAAGGCCAAAATGTGCTTGGGCCAGATTCCGTGCCGCTGAGTGTATAACCACATTATAAAATGAACCATAAACTGTAGATTGTAAGGTATGTTTTTCAAAAGTTTAAGATGACCGATGATGAGTCCTCATTGTTTTGTGTACAAAGTTAAATAAAAACGAAATGACAGACATCAATCAAGATTTTAGATTATTATGTAATTTTGTAAACTGTAAAATACATGTGTGTTGTGATTGTTTTTTGTTACAGTCATATTTTCACCTTCCTGGTCACTTATTTGTGCTTATTCCAGCGTTTCAAAGTAACGACAGAGCAGTTTTTTTTTTTATAAAAAAAAAATAAAACAATTATTTGAAAAAGGTAACAACCAGTAACCTAACTGACCGCCCAGATAACAGGCAGTCGCTCCTCTCCTTGTAAAACACGGGTACTCAGCTGCACCCGATTGGACTGGAAGCCGACCCCAACATACATAGATGGGAATAGGCTCGGTAGAGAGACAGAGTCTACTTTCTATACGAAAGCAAGAAGTAGTTCTTTCAAGACGCCAACTTAAATAAAATGAACCGATATACTACCCATACTGGGAGAATCCACTACATTCTACGCTGCTATCAAACTGATAGTGGTCAAGCTTTATGGATCACTAACCTAGCTAACTACCATGTTATCTCTTATCAAACGTTTCATCCAGTTAGACTGAAAGCCGACCCCAACATAGATGGGAAAAGGCTCGGCAGAGAGAGAGAGACTACTTTCGAGAGCAAGAGTAGATCTTTCAAGACACCAACTTAAATAAAATGAACCGATACACTATCTATAGTAAGACAATCCACTAAGTATATTCTAAGTTGCTATCAAACTGATAGTGGTCAAGCTTTATGGATTACTAACCTAGTAGTCACAGGTCAATATTTGCCCAGATTGAATCAAAGGTTCGCAGAACTTAGTAGAAAGGGGAGTCGAGATTCAATGACTCTGTATTTTGGTTAAAGTATTGGAAACTTTGAAGAAGTAATTTTAAAAGCAACAAAATGATCTTTTAACAATGACGTATTTCTTTTAAGTTTTACTTAGTCTCAGGGCTGCGGGATTGCTCGAAAGAGTTACCGCGGCCCTGGTATATAAGGGGCCCTAAAAAAGGAATACGGTGGGGTTTAGTCAGAGAATCTGACACTCCTTCACGTTGCACCCACAGCGGGAGCAGTTATTTGATAAATTTCTCACCATAAAGAAAGTAGTTTTATGCACTTCAGCTCACGAAAAAAAAAGATATCGTACATAAAGTAGGAACTTTACAGCTTAGCATAATTACTTACTAGACTAGTTTCTTTTTAATACCTAAGATGCTCACCGAGGCTGAAAAATAACTAGGAAATATGACTTCCTTCTACACTTATAAGGCATAGCTACAAACAGTAAATACAGTAAATTATTCTCAATTAAAAATGATGAATTACTTGTAAGCTTCACTTTTAGAGGTCAGGCAGAAGTCTAAGTATCTGATGTCTGTTAGTTACTGGTTCTTTGTAGGAAATCCTTGCTTTGTCGAGGAAATAACTAGATCGATATGGAACTACAATATATTTAGATAGACAGGAAAGATAGGTTTGTTCTATTTATATTAATTAGAAGTATTATGGTTGGTCTTTTGCGGAAGTAACGTTAAACAGTGGATACGGTTTGTAGAAGATTGAGCAAAATGGCTAAGCTTTTGGGAGGCCCTATCCAGCAGTGCATGTTCTTCGGCTGTAATATCAACGAAGCAGCAATAGTAAAAAAAACATCTTGTAATATAGGTGTCTGACTATCTTTCACCCGCTGTTTCAGTCACTCTCACACACCCTCAAGCGTAAAACGATTTGACTGAGCCACAAATTGCTATACTTATCGTCAACTCAAGCTAAAATTTTGACAGTTTTGTCATGACTATACCTATAACTATACCTATATAACTATACCTAACATCGTTATCAGTATAATGGGCCAAATATGTAACATAAAGTGCGATGACCTTGAACTAATATCAGCAATAGACTGACATGTTATCTCTTATCAAACGTTTCATTTTATTCAGCAAATTATACAGATTTTTTGTTGAAAGTTCTAGGTCAGTGTTATGAGATTATAAGCCTTAATATTATATAACATGTATGCCATTGTCGCAGGTTGCCAGGCAAGTTGGATATAGGTACTTACTTGCCGTGTAGTGACAATATTCTTGCACTTGAGAAAACATTCAATATTATGGAAAAACCGGCCAAGTGCGAGTCGGACTCGTGCACGAAGGGTTCCGTAAATTACAGTTAAATCAACCTATCTCAAAAACTATAAGAGATACTTTGATCAAACCAAAAATCGTTGAAAGAGTTAATTAGCATGCATCACCTCTATTTTTTTTAGAATTTTATACCCCGTAGTTATAAAAATAGAGGGGGGGGGACATACTTTTTACGACTTTGAGAGCTGATATCTCAAAAACCGTTCACTTTAAGAAAAATGTTTTTTAGAAAACTTTATATCATTTTAAAAGACCTTTCCATTGATACCCCACACGGGTATGTACATCGAAAAAAAAAATTTCATCCCTCAGTTACATGTATGGGGGGCCCCACCCCCAATTCTTTTTTTTACTATTTAGTGTCATATTTTTGTAGCGGTTCATACAACACATATTCCCTTAAAATTTCATCACTGTAGTACTTATAGTTTCCGAGTAAATCGGCTGTGACAGACGGACAGACGGACAGACGGACAGACGGACAGACGGACATGACGAAACTATAAGGGTTCCGTTTTTGCCATTTTGGCTACGGAACCCTAAAAAGCGGACGCTATGGATAAATCTTAACGATTCTTCTCTCTCTAATCTAAGAATATGAATATACTAATGGACTACTAACTTGACATTACATTCAGAAAAATAGTGCTTTTTTCTTATGAATATTGTCGAAATAAAATAAATAATTGTTGTCTTAGTATAATTACTAAAATTATAAAAAATCTGCCCTTGTAAAATTCATTATTTACGAAATAAGTAATTAAGTTTATCAGGCATTTGGTTCTCAAAACGCTTAAATAAATTCTAACAAGAATGAAATACAGCTATCGCTATGGTGATTGCAATTCACTTATTCACGTGCATACGAATGTAAACGTGCAGCATTTTATGCATTTCATATCAAACTACTGAGATTTATGAGTACCTACTAGGGTTTTTCATTACGTTTTATTTGGTTTAATACTCGAATATTGCAAAATTTTAGTCCATAATTTTAATAGTTATTTTGTTCTGTATATGTATATATTTATTGTATTGGAATATTATACCTAATGCGAATAAATTTTAATACTGATTAACATGAATTAATGCCATTCAAATGTACGCGTACAAAACCGATTAATTTCATTTTAACTCAAAAATAAATAGTCAGTCGACCGTTGACCCAATGGTTAACTATTTCTTTTTAAGAAAATCTTGGTTCTATTCAAAGTTTTCAGTCAGATACCTGATCTTTGTAATGTGCCTCTCTACCATTCATCTTCATACTGAATTATGAGCCTAAACAAACTATCGGCCGTCTAAAAGTTTGCACTGTGCTGGTACAATTTAGCTAGGTCTGATATTTTGCAAGCAACTGTAAATTGAACCAGTATAACCTTATTATCTTTAATATCTAATATCTATCTTAATAGTGAACAGTGTGTAATATTTCCTTCAGAAACGCAATACATAGCCTTTCACTTTGCAAATAATTATAGAAGTTTCAAGTTTGACTGATTATATAGATAGCCGATTTCCCGTATTAACTATTTCCCGTACCGGGATAAAATGCAGCCTATGTTACTCGGGAAGAGCGTAGCTTTCCAACTGTGAAAAAATATTTTAAATCGGTTCTGTAGTTTCGGAGCCTTTAAGGGTACAAACTAGCAAAAAAGTTATCCTTTTTTATTGTCTAGTGTACTGTGTAGAAGACCTTGTATATCTAATTAATAGCAAAGTTCGTAATTAAGAGGTATATTGTCATTATGTAATAGTGTGTGGTAATATGTCGCTTTCAAGGTGAAGTTGTCTCTAAGTTATAACTAAGTTACACAACCACTTAAAATTTTGATAGAAAATAAAAAGATTTTATTGATCGACTTTACTATGTGCAGGCCTACTGACCTTCATTTGTTCTAGATAAAAAACAACCCTCTTATAAACTCTCATTATGTACTACACCCCTTATCTACTCCCCTTATGAAGTTTCTTATGTACTCCTTATATGTATAGTCCCATTATATACAACCGTTATGTACTCCCATTATGTACACTCGTTATATACTCCCCTTATGTACTTCCTTATGTACTCCCCTTATATACTCCTATTATGTGCATCCCTTATGTACTCCCCTTATATACTCCCATTATGTACACGCGTTATGTACTCCCCTTATGTACTTCCTTCTGTACTCCCCTTATGTACTTCCTTATGTACTCCCCTTATGTACTTCCTTCTGTACTCCCCTTATGTACTTCCTTATGTACTCCCCTAATCCGCTTCCTTATATACTTTATTATGTACACCCCTTATGTACTGACATAGGAACAGAAAAAGCGACTTCGTTTTATACTATGTAGTGATGATTAACACAAAGAAAAAAAAAGAATTATTATTAAAAAAAACAAAATACCCGACTGCACACTAAAAAAAAAAGAGTAAAACAAGCCCCACAATAATATTGATCAATACAACTTTACTGAATATAATTTATAAATATTGATGGAAAGCATCGCAGGCGGGGACCAACAGAGGCTTATTTATAGTCATTTCGGTTGTGCACCATTTAGCAGAATTTTCGTTGGTGGCGGTCAAGGTGGTCCCCGCCTGCGATGCTTTCCATCAATATTTATAAATTATATTCAGTAAAGTTGTATTGATCAATATTATTGTGGGGCTTGTTTTACTCTTTTTTTAGTGTGCAGTCGGGTATTTTGTTTTTTTTAATAATAATTCTTTTATTTATAACTTTTAGCTGTTTTATTTAACGAAAATGTTGTAGATGTAGAAGACTATGTATATGTAAGTACCATTTTAAATTATTTCGACGACATTTGGCTTTAGATTACGAGTGATGTTACTCCGCAACATAAATTTACCGCCAATGCGACGTTCAAGACGATCAAGACGACGTTCATGCATTTGATCAAGACGACGTGATTGTATCGCCAAAAGAATCGCTTTTTGCTTGCTAACGCATGAGTTGCTTTGCGTTGACGCAGAATTAACATGTTCCCGTGGGAATTTTGAGAAAAAACGTATCCTATATTAATTACTCCCGTGATTGAAATGAATCTAATGATACCGCATACATATTTTTAAAGGAAATTTAGAAAAATATCCCGTGGACTTTTAGGATAAAATGTATCCTATGACACTCCCGTAATCAAGACAAATCTAACGATACCTCATACATCAAAATCCATCAAGCCGTTTAGGCTACAGGAGGTCACAAAGGAACAGACATACATACATACATACATACATACATACTTACATACACTCGAAAAACATTACCCTCCTTCTTTGGCAGTCGGGTAAAAAGTTAATACGTAAAATTAAAAAAATGATTTTTTCAAACAAAGTAAATATTTAGAATAATTTATAAGCTACATATTTCAACAAATACAGAAGTCCATTCATAAAACATTATGCAAAGACCAAGTGACAGAGAAAGTAAGAGAAAGCAGAGAGTACACAATAACTTGACGTAATATGCAAAGATTTGTGTGTCATACCTAGTGGTCATATATTTGCAGACACAGAAGTTTATGCTAATAGGTACTATAGGTATTATGGACTGTCCGTCCCCAGGCTAACTTGTCTGACAAAGCGACGTGATAATATAAACGTGATGGATGGAGAGGAAGAGGAAGACCTAAGAAAAGATGGATGGAGTGCCTGAAAGATGACATGAATAGGAAGGGAGTGAGTGTCAGTAGGTATGACGAGTGACAGGGGGAAATGGAAGAGGATGACATATTGCGCTGATCCCAAATAAAATTGGGAACAAGGCAGGAGGAGGAAAAAGAAGAAGAATATAGACGTCATCAACAGTTTACTACGAATTTCCACGTTCAATTTTCAAAGTAAAACAGTTGTTTTAAGAAAATCTTACCTACGTTTAGAAAGTTGGTAAAAATAGGCGTTATTAGCACATATTTTTCAAGATATTGTTGGATGACATGTAAAGCTTAAACTTGAGATTTCCTGCTAGATATTACCTGAAAATTCAGCTCTCGTTACATAACTTGGCATCTCTGAAATTGGCTAGTAGAAGACTCGATAGTCATAATATACCTTATCATACATTCGATAACTTAATCAATTTAGGAATCTAATATCAACTTAAATAACTTATTGTTATTTTTTTTTCTTTACACCACTTACATCATCATCATCAGCCTATCGCAGTCCACTGCTGGACATAGGCCTCTCCAAGTGCACGCCACTGAGATCGATTTTCGGCTTCTCGCATCCAGCTCCTGCCAGCCGTCTTGCGCAAGTCATCACTCCACCGAGCCTGATGACGTCCTACACTACGTTTGCCGAGTTACTTACATAATTTACAATAATAAGTATACAATATGTAGATGACAAACCTATACTTATACACACGGAAATAAAACAATATAAAAAGCGCATATCATTCTAGTAAATAGAGGGTCAATTGTTTGAGTCAAGTGCGCGAAACTGATTCATGTGACCATAGAACTAGCACGCGATGTATTTGCATATAAATATGTATAATGAATTTTATAGAAGCCGAAAAATGTTATGCTTGAAAGTGCAATTTTTGAACATGAGTATATTAGGCTGAAATTAAATGGAGAGAAATCTCGATGAGTTTTCTAGCACGTATTTCAGAGGACACGTATTGGATTTTTGCCTCTCCTTAACCTCTCCAAGTTTTAATCTTATTATAGTAATAGCTTCCGCCAGCGGTTTCGCTCGCGTCCTGTAGCAGCCACATCGCGCAATCGGATAAACAGTAACCTTCCTCCTAGTAAATGGGCTATATAACACTGAAAGAAATTATTCAGATTAGCGTGTCCAAGCAAACAAACACTTCAGTTTTTAAATAGTATAAATATGTATGCATGTATGAGTCATGCAGTAGGGTAGTATGATAATGACACACATTAAAGTCAGTCATCCTAACCAATCAATATAAACACTCAAGCACTTAGCTCTTAATCAAATAGCTTGGAGAGATAGCAATGCGGATTTCCCCGTGTGTCCACGGAGGAAGGAAATATAGCTGAGATGCCATGAGGAAGGCTCGATCTTGTAGGTCTAGTAATGTACGATAGGATGAGTTACTAAAACTAACGAGGTGTTCTGGTTCCTAGACAAATCAATACCAATCTATTGAAGAATGGTCTAGATTTTTTGGTGATTTTATTTTGAAATTAATCAGCGTGTTCCATAAAAGGCTTGTATGGGTGGAGCTAGTGATGTTCGTCGTCCCCCGAACACCCGCATTTTGGCGCGCTACTTTCTTAGGAGATTTTGCGTTATGACATCTCCGCTAGTCATTTTGTGTTGTTCTCCATGACTAACACATATACTCTTAGGTACATACATATAACTAAGCTATGTCCTAGTGTGCTAAATACACGTAATAGACCTATATGTTGTTGTCTCTTTCACTTTAATGTTGATGCATTTTCTCTCTATCTGTCACTTAGCAAGCACTTAACTTTCCTCGTGCATCGGCTTTTATTTCTAGAAAATACTATCATTATGTTAACACTTCATATAAATGTTTATTATATAGTGGGTTCTTTTTGGTTATGAATATTGCTCCTATCTTCTAAGTTCGATGTGGCATAAATGTAATAAGAGAAGAAGACTATGGAAGGAGAAAACATGCTGCGCCGACCACAAATAAAATTTTGATAAGGGCTAGAAGATGATGATGATTTTAACCTGTAGGAGCAGGTAGTTTTTCTTAAGAAACTTTTCAAAGACAATTAATATTAAACATTGGTAAATATACACATAGTGAAATCTTACAATAACAACGACATATTTCATCACAGTTTTTTTTTCTATTTCAACAACAGCAGATAAATTACTTAGTACTTAAAAAGATTAAGTAATACAACTCTACGAATAAATGATATAACTGCGAGCTTATGTACTGCGACTTTCACTCGGTCTGTCTAACTACATGTCTAATGTAACTGCCATCATGTGACTAGACCGATTGGTTCTAGGTAACACTAACTTACTGTTGCAAGGGAAATCTCGCTATTTACTATGTAATATAAATATATGTAGGTAGGTATATGTATAATAGAATTTCGTTAGAATTTTGAATAGTAAATGAAAAAATAATAGTGTCTACTGAAAAATTAAGAGCAAATAAAAGCGCATGAAAACGATAAAACCGTCGATTAAAAGGAGCTTGCCTAACTTTTCTTTTTAACACGCTTCTATTAGATTCACTTGTTAAAAGAGACTGTGACATATGGACAAAAGGTCCCATTTTCTAATAGGGTAAATACGCCAAATGTCGGCCCCCTTAGCGATTTTCTGATTGCGGTTCGCTATAGCACCGTCAATTTCCAACGAAAGATAGTTTCTGATGCGGTTTTGGGTAGTTTGATTAATCTGTGTCATGTTTATAGGCATAAGATTGATATTTCTATGAAAATAAAAAAGTAATAAGGCTTAGATGCGTCGAGAACAGAAAAACCCTAAAGTCGGCCATTCATGGCCTAAGGTCGGTCGCGTTTTTTCCAAATGTCGGCCGGGTATAGGCTGTTTTAAATTAAGGCAGTGACAAATATTATTAACATGATTTATTTTAGCAGAATTATAATATAATACTAAGTATACTTTTGTAATTGTATTTGTTTAATTTATAGTAAAATATTTTTTTGTTTCCCCTAAACAGAAACAGTCGTTTTCACGACCAACCATTTATATTTTTTAAGCTAATAAGAACGGTTTAATAGATAGCAAGTCCCAAACTATAAAGCTACCATCACATGCCTACAAAACTGTCAACTCCTACATTTAAACTTAACTCCTTTACGATATAATGAATTATAATAAATAAATATTTCATTTTGAGAAAATGAAAAAATATAAAAGTATTTTTTCATCAGCCTGTATAGTGGCGATTGAGTTCGAGGCTGGTCGACATTACGATTATTTACGATTCTAATGTCGGCCCCTATTTCTTGTACCTTATTTCTCGAGATTCAACTAATATCACCCCGGCCGTTATTTGGCTATTAAACGTAAAATAGATCTATTTTCCTATAAGCTTTGCAAATTCTCTTGTTAAGCCAACGGAATTAGTACAATAAGAATTTATAAAATAGACTGCATTTGCTTTAAGTCGGCCACGGCCGAGACTCCGGTTTTAAGTCAAAACTGTTGTCCTAATGGCGGCCTCCTATTTTTCCTTGAAAAATATACGCAAAACGCTGAAAAAACTATCTTAAAATATAGTAAAAATAACCCATTAGTGATTATCAAGCTTAAAACAAAAATAAATAAATGTTTTATCGTTCTAATATCAATCCCCAAAATATGAGTATTCACTTCGAGTAAGCTACTTTACGTGCGAATTTGATGTTTCAACGGCGCAATCGCTACTGATGCTCAGTATGAGAAGAGTAAGTGACAGAATCGGATAGTAACGATTTGTATGTATAGAGTATAAACCAAGGTTGCAATTCGAGGAGCAAAACTAACACTTAATTACCTTTTGAATGAATGCAAGCTGAAAATGTACAGACTAGGGCATGCAATTTCGGTAAATCAAAAATTACCGGTAAAAATTCGGTAATAAAAATATTTTTACCGGTAAACCGGTAAAACGGTAATTTTTGTATTTTTTTTTAATGTGATATTATAACAATAAGATTGGGTAGTCTTAAAGCAAAAACTAAATAAATATGCAAAGTATAAGGTGGTAAACGTTTTTTGTGACGTGGGAAGTAAAAAAAACATGTCAGTACCATCCGTACGCGATGTCGCCGACAAAATGCAAGAGAAACGGCTGCGATGGTACGGACATGTAAAAAGGAGTGACACCTGAGGACATCGGCAGTGTGAATGTGATACTCAATCTCAATATACCCGGTCAAAGGCGCAAAGACAGGCCGAAACCGTGGTGGTTGAGTGTCGTAATGAATGACATGAAAATCTGCAACTCGAAGAGGAAGATGTCTATTCAGGAGGATAGAGCGAAGTGGAAGAAGGAAGATACGGAAAGCCGACCCCGTCACAAGACGGGATAAACGCAAAGAATTACCGTAAAAATATATATTTTTCATTAAAGTGAAAGCCCTTTTTTATGGTCAATTATCAAATGACAGCCTAGACTCTTTCTGTCTAAAACCCATGTTTTTTAGTAGGCGTTTTATGGACCAGGGTCGCGGTAACTCTTTCGAACAATCCCGCGGCCCCGGCAGGCCTTGGCCCTGCTGGGCCCTACTGGGTTTGCTGACATCTCCCTGAGGAGCCCGTGCAACAACGCGCGCCGCTGACACGGGTCTGTTGTCTATGCAGACGGTGGAACGATGAGCCACCCGAACTCACCGCCTACAGACCGACCGACCGACCGACCGGCCGGGAGTCGTCTCTCGACCCTTGGCGCCCGTGGTGTCTTCCTGGTCTACTACAGCGGCTGGGATGAGAGGTGCTACTCGCAGTCGCTCCGCTGTCTCCTTCTCGAGCATGACTGCTTCACAGAAGGAGGCGACGGCTTCCCATTCCCTCTAGCTCCGGACCATTGCTTGAACCAGGGAAGGACGCGAAAGGTGGCGACCTTTCGCGTCCTTCCCTGGTTCAATTGCTGCCTATTGCCTCGACGACAACACGGCGGTACCCTTCCCAGGCAGTGCACACCTGGACTGTGTGCTCCACCGTGTCCTCAGAGCTGTCCGCATGGTGGTGAAGTAAAAGCCTTTGCTCAGTAAGGTCATTGAGTAGGTAAAATAAGCATTAGCTACATTTGTACCTAGTATGAGCTGACAGCTATGAGGCAAAGCTAAGAGGAAAAACAGATTAATTTAGATTTTATAAATTAAGATGAGAAAGAAGATTTGTATCTAACCTAGAGATAGTTAAGGACACACAAGTTTACTTTCCTAAAAAACAGCAACTTTAACACTCTTACAATACGTAATGTATGCAACATTACATTATATTCAGGCTACATAACAAAGATTTGACGTTAAATGAACAATTGCTATATTTTATCAGAAAAAAGTAAAAACCGGTAAATTACCGGTTTCATATTATTTTTACCGGTAAATTAAAACTCGCAAAAATGGGCGATTTACCGGTTAAAACAAAACCGGTTAACCGGTATTGCATGCCCTAGTACAGACGGCCGAAGTTTGGGGGGAGGCCGACATTTGGCGTATTTACCCTACATAAAATCGTTGATACGTAATGAAACTTGAAAGTAGTAAGTTAGCTATGTTAATCATGTCGGACATAATTGTTGAATAAGTGCTAAATGTTTATAAACTCCGACATCTGTGCTCGAGCAACTAACCCGACAGATACAATAATAATTGCCGTTCCTTGCATCATAAAGAATTCTTCATAGTCATGTGATATACCAGTCTTACCTATTGTTATTGGGTTGCCCGGGTAACTAAGGTTGAGGAGGTCAGATAGGCAGTCGCTCCTTGTAAAACCCTGGCACTGAGCTGCATCTGTTTAGAAGTTAGACGTAAAAGATGTAATGCAGATATTTCTGAAGTAGGCTTTCGTACATATGTAATTGAATGGTTGCAGATAATTTAGCTTTTTTAGAATCACTCATTGTGACAATTAAGTCAGATAATCTCTACATAATATTTGGTAAGTAAATACCTATTTATATCTGTTCTCTTTTGTTACCAGATGCCTTCAACTTGAGGATCACTGAAGTATTGACTCTTGGACTTGGTTCAGCACCTCCACAGGATGACTGAAAGTTACGAGTGGATCTCGCCCTTTGTGCGCCAGGTTTGTCACCTTTATTATTTACTTATTTATTGCACATAGAAATACATCTCTATGACACATACTGTGATGTAAGGAAAACGAATTTAACCCAGACTTGGGTTCTCTAACAGCAAACTAGAACGACAAAGAGATTGGATAGGGGTCACTTTCAGTTTACCTATAAATGACTGTTACATTAAATAACGTCAATACGTTTCAATGGCTAACTAAATAAAATTTTAATTGTCTAAAAAACTAATGCTTGATGTTTATCTTCCTGTATATTGAATTTAAAAAAACAAGCTAAGTTTTAACTCCTAAATGCATTTGTATTTTTTGTCCTTATTGAACTAAGTGCGATTTTATATCAGCATCCGCGAATGAAACAGGTTTGTTTCTTCGGTCAAAAACCTGATATTTATGACGGTACTGTACCCCAAACCAAAAGTAAGTTTTATCCTTATGAATTTATCTTCACGAACCAAAACAAACATTGTGCGAGATTGCATCGCAAAAACTTTAATCAGTTTACTTACCAGTTTCATGTTATTAAGTACAACCAGTAAAAACTGCGATCTGAAAAATTATTAGGTAAAACTGAAATATAGGTAGTTTAACACGAACCGATTTATAGCAAATTAATGCAGGCTAGGAAAATGTTTAATCTCTTGTAAGGTGAAATTGGTCTATGAGATGGGTCGATGACATAATCCAAAATAGCCGGACCAAATTGGATGAAAGTGGCAAGAAGTAGGTAGAAATGGAAAGATTTGGAGACGGACAATATAGGGGCTGTGATGGATGGACGGAAGGTGAAATTAATAAGGTTGACCACAAGGCTGTTATGTGATAATACTGTAAATACCTCATCACATGATGTTTGGTCAACGTTGATGTATCAGCGGAAGGTCAATGACCTGTAAACCCACATTATGGTTCGTGAAATTTGGTAGTGGCGGACCTTATTTACATTTCGTAAGTTCGAAGTTCATTGTCAAAGTCAAGTTTAATTAAGTATTATTTTTAGAGGTTCTGGGTTTTCTAAGAGTTGTTGAAGCTAGCCGGAAAATAAAGAAGATATTAAGTTAAACAAGTAAGGGCCTAAATATAAGCGGATGATTTTTTGTTTTGAAAACAGTGACTCTCGAGAAACAACTTACTTATTTACTTTCTTTCATTACTAAACATTAGCTATATTTACCTTTATTTTTAACAAGAAATGATTCTTTGTAACCAAAAGCACAGATGACAAAAAGCCTCAAAAGTTTAAGCCTCAGACCCATCCTATTCTCTTACAATATTAGTTCTCCACCTCAAAAACTAGTTACCATCCCATATCCAATACAGCATGAACCTCATCACTAACTCCTCGAATCTACCTTCCAGCTGCTGGCGGTAAGCGGCGTGGTGATGTACATGATCGGCACCGGCGCCAACATCGCCTTCCCAGGAGTTCTGCTGCAGCAGCTCAGGGAACCAGCCTCGGCGCTGCGGCTTACTCCGGACCATGAGTCTTGGATAGGTAGGTTAATGTTCTTGGATACCAATGGCTGGTTGAAGATGAAGGATGACATCTGGAGGAAACCTGGATTAAGTATACTTAAAGTCTGATATCACCAAGTAGCATTGAGCTAACGTGGTGATTAACGCTCAATCATTCTTTGTGTGAGAAGAGGCTTGTGCCCAGCAGTGGGACGATAAAAAGGCTGATGATGAAATCTAGTTAGTAGGTACTTAAGTCCAAATAAAGGCTAAGTTATCAATGAGATGCTGCAGTAACCCGTATTAGATTTGGAGATAAAAAATTGTTGCCTTCCTTCTGGGCAATCAGGTAATTTTTTACACACAAAATTGTACTGAAGAACGCCAGCTTATATTTGGCAACATAAACCTAACACAGCCGTGCGTGACCAAAACCAAATTCGCTGTCGAGCCCTGCCTACGTAAAAAATCTACATATAATATAGTATAATACAGAAAAAAATCTTCAAATTATACGTAGTCACGTCACTGGAGTATAAAATGTATAATTTAGTTCACGTGCTTATGAAATAGCAGCTGAATACCACGTGAGTGTTTGCGAGTGAATAGAGAATTGCCAAGATCACAGAGGAAGGAAAGATAGCGGAGATGCCATAAGGAAGGTAGGTCGGGCGCCTTCTTGTAGGCCAAGTAACGTTACTAGAACTAACGAGACGTTCGCGTTCCTTGTCAAATCAAAACCAATCTCTCAAAGATTGATTGATTGGTGATTTTACTTTAAAGGCGTGAAAGGACGGAGCTATATATGTAGTAACGTCACTGTCTCCTGAACACCCACCATTTTGGCGCGCTATTTTCTTAGGAGATTTTGCGTCATGACATCTCCACTAGTCATTTTGTTCTCCATGGTCAAGTTAAACCGATTTCAGTTATTATATGGTAGATTATCCTCCAACACAACATGCGTCATAGTTTCCTTATTTTAATTTAAATAATATACATCTCAGATCTTATGAATGAACACACATTTTTATTTATTTTAAAACTGGTTTTGCTCGTACATTTGTTAGATGTCGCTTGTTCTTTAAATTGAATTAAATTATATGTGTGAAAGTGAGCGAATGATATATTAGGTGTCTGGTGTCTTACCTAGACTGTCTGGCGCACCGTTATAACGGTAAATGCAGTATTTTAATTAACCTTATTTAAATAAGTAATTTAATACAATGTTTACAGGTTCAAGATATCTTCTTACATTTCCTAACAAGTAGTTATCTGGAAGCCACTCAGTGGCTAGCTATTAAGAATTAAAAACGCTGACTTAAAATTGCTTTAAATAGTATTCGTTTTATATAATCAAAGTTGTAAGGTTCATCCTACATAAGATCGGAATGGTGATGAATAAGTATTTACTTACATGACTTTGACTAGGTAAGCATATGGACCAGTTTGAAACAATGGTCATGCTATGGCTAGCCTAGTCGTAAACTATGAGTCTACCAAATAAATTCCTAGAACGACTCGAAGTAGGAATTCCATGAATGATATCTAATGTTCTATCAGAATAACAATAAGAACTAAGAATATATAAATGATGACTATGAGTTACAAGTGTCGGACGTCAAAAAACCTATTATATCTAGCTAGCTTATGTATGGCTTATTTAGAATCGGTACCATAGTTGTTTCCGTGCTACGTATAATATTCATTTTTTTCAGTCAGATAAAAATTTCTAAGTTCGGTCTCGCTTCTAAAAATAAATCGTGCTTATGACGACAAAGTTCACGTAACAGGATAGTGTCACGAAATGTTAAAGATTATCACAAATTATAATAATTTTAGACACAATATAAATTAAACTGACCTCGCACTATATTGCAAATCATGTCAGCATGGCTGTACGAACACTGTATGGTAAAATCATTGTGAAATCATTTTATCACCATTGACGTCATTTAATATTGCCATGTTTATTGTACCCAAAATAGATTAAAATACCTATGTTGCTAAAATTAACTAAATAATATTTAAGTATCTTAAAATAACTATACCTATAGAAGATAAACTTTGGCATCCAATGTTCATAATCATTTATTTTTTTGAAAATTGTTTTCCTATTTATTAGGTTAATTAATTTACGTCATGTTATGGTCAAAACAAAAAACATGTTAGGTACTTACTAGACATATTTTTTTTAAATATTATGTACCTATTTTATGTTTATTCTTCCTGTATCTAGGTATGTAAGTTGTCTGGTTGTGCGTGATAGGTCAAACCTAAATAATAAGCTATCTGCTGTTTTAACATTCCTAACAGTAGTTAGTGTAGTTCTATGATTTTAGACTTAGTCCTCCAATTACTCTATTTTGAGTTTGATAGCCTTTTGAACTCTGTTTTTTTTTTGTAAATTGTTCTTTGGAGACATCAAAAATGTAGCAACTATGAAGATGCATCTGAATTAAGATATCAACACCAAATCATAAATCATTTAAATTGACAACATGTTCACATTAAAAATTCATAGGAATTTTATGTAAAGTTTAATATTACTTCTTAACCTTTCGCGCTATTGTAATCTAACTTAAACTATGTAAGCTCGGGACCCCGTTGTACTTATATTATTACTTACAAGCCTACATCGACTACAGTCAAAGGATTGTGACATCGGCACTCGGTAGTCACGAGCTCACGACTCCTCAAGGTTTCTTTGCTCTCGTCTCCCGAGTGTGGCTTTAAGCACGTGACTGTTTGTAACTTACAACACTGATGCTTCGAACAAATGATGTTACAATGTGCTTATACATATACTTACTTGCACATAGCCGTTTTCCAGCGGTTTCGCGTCCCGTCTGAACTACTCCCCTTACCGGGATACAATATACTAGGAAGAGTGTAAGCTTTCCAATAGTGAAATATTTTCTTAATCGGTCCAGTATTTTTGAGATTGTCCATTATCTAACAAACAATAAAACAAAGTTTTCCTCTTTTAATATTAGTATATAAAGGAGAATGTATGGAGAATCAGGAAAACAATTGATTATTTTAATAATGTGATGAAAAACTTACTTGTTACCTTACGGAAGCAAAGTTTTTTTTTTGAACTATACCTATTTGAAATAACTTTAACTGACAGTGAAATATGTTACCAGATCGATCTCTTTATACTGCAGTCGATGACAGACATGTAGCCTTAAATAATAATAATCGCAATCAGTTGTATCTTATGCCGTCGAAATCAATCGAGGTGATGTTGAGAAGTTTCCCAAGCGTTTAATTACGGTACGTACAGACCTACGTGGCACAACAAATTGAATCTAAAGCAAATATTATTAGGATTGTGTGCAAATATATTATGTTTGCAAACCGTTCTCTCATCAATTCCTAGAATAGAAAAAAAATATTAAGCTCTTGTCTCTTACGCCCAATATATAATAGTAAATGAATTTTTGTTATGAGATCTAGCGCACACCAGTGCCGCTTGTCATACCGACTCGATTCAATTAAGGATGTCATACTTGTTGATTCCATATTTTATTTCAGTATTTCATACCTTTCAGGCTACAAATCTTTATACCGATTCAATGAACCTTCGAACAAAATTTCATCTAAATTCTCTTAGCTAATCTAAGTTAAAACTGTAACGTTTAACAAAGCAAGTTATTTTATTTAATTTTAAATGATTAAACGACCTTAAGTTTACATTCTTCGTTTACCCTTTTACAACCCTTCTAAAAACTCTTATATAACTGATTCCAGCTTCAATCCTGGGTCTGGCACTGATCCTGGGCATCGTGGTGGCGCCGTTCAGCCTGCAGAAGCTGGGCCGCAAGCTGACCAACCAGCTCAGTACGCTGCCGACCCTCGGGGGATGGGCACTCCTGGCTGCCGCTAGAGGACCCACTGCTTTGCTTATTAGTCGATCACTACAGGTTAGTGTATTATCATCGTCAGCTGTTCAGTTTGTCATGATTTTTAGTCATATAGAAATTGTATCAAGGGTTCTCGTAAAATTTCAGGCCATCGCGACTATTCAATAAAGTTCAATCTAAACATGTCTAGTTGAATTTGTGGAGATTTCAGGCCTATCAAGACCCTACCCTAAAAGATTTGATCTAATAATATTTTAATTCAAAAAAGCATAAGAGAAGTAAAGAACATGGACTGACTGCAAATATTTCTGTTGTTAGCAAAATAAACATTAGCAATGTAACACAAACACGCGCCAATAAAATCAATTGCTAGCAATATGTAGAAGTTAACTTTGATGAGGTACGAATTGACCCAGTTCAATCTGACGCAGTAGAAGTTATCGATTTATTGTTTACACATGATATTATTGATATTCATCATGTCTCGGCAATCGTAGTATAAATAATCTTTTTGTTACTTTACTTCTGATATTAAGTTTCAATATGTATACCGTTATATGAAAATGGAAATAAAATGCCTGTATCATGTAGAAAGTCAAATTCAATAACTATGCTGTTCCAACTAAGAGGTCATTTTTACAATTCCAGGGCTTTGGCATGGGTATCCAGGCAGCGGCTGCACCGGTCTCCATTGCTGAATACTCAGCCCCCAAGCACCGAGGAGCTTTCCTGGCCACCATCGCCTTCTCCTTCGCGACGGGCATGCTCATCGCACACGTCTTCGGCACCCTGCTGTACTGGAGATCAGCTGCTCTAGCCTGCGGCAGTGTCTACGTCCTATCGCTGATCCTCGTCACCCTTTCGCCAGAAACCCCACCGTTCCTCGCCTCAAAAGGCTTAGCAGACCAATGCAGGAAGTCATTCCACTGGTTTAGAGGCTACGATCCTAGCTCTGAGAAAGAACTAGAAATTCTTCTCAACAGTCAGAAGCAAATTACAGGCACTAGACGAGGATCGAGATGGCAAGCATACAGACAGACAGTGAGAAAACCAGAGTTCTATAAACCTACTTTGATCATGATGTTTATGTTTATACTGTTCCAAATATCTGGTATGACAGTGGTCCCGTCTTACACCGTCCCGATGATGGAGGAAGTCAGTGCTGGAACCATTGACGCTAACGTCAGCATGCTGATGGTGGATGTGGTGAGGTTCGTCACAGCTGTCCTGTCCTGCTTTGTAGTCAACAAGCTGAACAGGAGAACAGTCCTATTCCTAGGTATTAACATCAGTGTAGCTGCATTACTCCTCGCTTCGCTTCTCCTCTACCTAAGAGATGACGGCTGCATACCCGATGAATACAAATGGACCCCCGTTATACCAACACTGGTGTACATCTTCGGAAAGACTTTAGGTATCCTGCCAATCCCATGGGCTATCGCGGGCGAGATCTTCCCTCTAGAGTACAGGAGTTTGGGAAGTGGAATTTCTGGAATGTTCCTATCCATCATGTTCTTCGTTGTGGTCAAGACAGCTCCATTCTCCTTTGAACAGATTGGTGTAAGTGGAACCTTCTGTGTGTATGGAACTTCAGTTGCTATCTGTGGGATGTTCTTATACTTCTTACTGCCAGAAACTAAGGGCAAGACCCTGTATGAGATCGAGTGCCATTTCAAAGGCATCAAAGGTGATATTGGTCAGACCGAGCTTCATGAAGGTGAGAAGATGCTTGAGCTCAAGAAAGTGGAATGTGGATGAAGAGGGACGGGAGACCACAGGATGTGCTTTACTGCTTCGGCGCAGTTGTAGGGAGGAGTAGCTTTTATTTAACAGTTTCAGTGCTCTGGTGTGGCAGCTCCAAGTCGATGGAACAATGTGATCTCCGTGGCTGAGTCACGATAGAGTGGGTACAAGTTTACTGTTGAAAGCGAAAAAAGACAAATACATCAAGATGAAAAAGACTGATCTCGAGCATTTCTGGAGCATTGAAAATGTTACAACATTAGTTATGAGAGAAATAAACAGATCCAAAATAAAATTAGTTTTATTCACTTATCTGAGATTGAAATGTACAATTCATAAATTACCTATAAGTTAGATAAACTTAATATTAGGTCTCATTCATATTCATTCAATCATCCGTAACACGTAATACGTAACCAGTACAGATACACTGCTATATTCTAAAATATTCCGATTGTCTCTCAAAGTCTTAGTAATACCTTCCGTACTATTAATAAATAATAACCGAACTAACTCGTCGCATCATTTCTCCGTTTTGCTTGTTCAGAGGCTCCAAACTCTTGTCTCCGGCAGAAAGTCCTCGGAAACTGTCTTCGATTTCTTGTAGAGTCCTGCCCTTCGTCTCAGGCAACATGAACCACACGACGCTCAAACACAGCGTCACCACGCCAGCGTACAAGTAGTAAGTGCATGGAAGACCAATAGCAGTCGTCAGCACCGGGAAACACTTGAGGGCAACGAAGAAGTTCAATGATAAACCTAGGATACTGATACCACTGCCCAATCCACGGTATTCCAACGGGAAAATTTCCCCAGACAAAGCAAAAGGAATCGAAGATATGCCGACTGTTAACGAGAACATGTAAATCCCTATCAATGCTATCGGCACCCACTGGTTGTCGAATGGCAGCTTATCGTTCTGCTTCGCGTGAACGTACAGACCCTTTGCCACGTAAGACAAAATACAAATCGCCCCAGTGCTGAACAGCAAAGTTCTTCTGTTCATAGTCTTCATCAGGTACACAGCCAGGAGGTTGCAGACCAGCCTTTCTATGTCCAAGGCTACCATAATGACATTAGCGTTCGCTTCAGGCCCCACCACCTGTCTGATGATATCAGTGGCATATGAGCTGATGACGTTGATACCAGCGAATTGGAACATCACATACAAAAACACCATTATAATAATAGGCTTGTAAAACTCCGGCTTCTTCATAGTCTCTTTCAAATATCTGAAGTATCGTTTCGTCTTCGCACCAAACGACAAATTTATGTCTATCACGCTAGATTTGCGTGTCATTCTCTGAGCTGTTATAGTTTTCTCTAATTCATCGATTTGTTGTTCATCGTCTCCTCGGAGCCAGATGAAGACTTCCCTCGCTTCTCCTATCCTTCCTTTTGAGATCAGCCAAGCTGGAGACTCAGGGTTATATATGATGAGGAGGAGACTTGTGAAGGTAATGAAAGAGCATATCAAAGCGCTTTGCTCCCAGCTACAGTACGTACCCAAAGAGTGGCAGAACATCACTCCTATAGTTAAGGATAGGGAGACACATGTCAGGAACGCTCCTCTATTCACTGGGTCCGTCATTTCACCGATGATGATGGAGCCAAGAGGTCCAAGCATGCCCATAGCTATGCCTTGTATGAACCTGGCTGCGATAAGGCCCGCGACGTTCTTCACCAGAAGCAGGAGGAACCAGCCCGCCAGGACTGGTAGGATGGTCAGCAGATGTGACTTCTTTCTCCCGAGGATGTCCATGAGAGGTGTGATAATGATGTTGCCCGCAATTAGCCCGAAGCCGATGATTGATGCTGGAATTAAATAATAATTTCAAATTAGCTTTTACGCTCCCGGTATAAGAATATTCCATGCTAGCTGTTAACTATATGCAGATTTTCATGCACTTAAACTATGTAAGGTCCTCTCCCCAGTTTCAATTTGTCGCCTTACAAAATATCTTCCATATTGGCTCACCCACAAAAATGTGAATGTGTACTTGCGGGAATCCCTATCTATTGAAAATCGAGCGAAGGAATTCACGTCGTAGTTAGAAGTATAGACTACACGGATTCACCTATTAAAGGTTAACCAAGGCCTGGAACGGTTTACCCGTGGACGGCTATATGCGGGAACTAAGCTGGTGATTATGCTGGTTCTTACCTATCCATGACTCCTCACTGGGCGTGGCGTGTATCTGAGACTGCGGCAGACGAAGGCTGGGGATGAGGATAGCGGAGAGACCAATCACGCAGCCGTGAGCGATGATGTTCGTCGACACGCTGGCTGTCACGAACGCCTGGAAGACAAGAGAAGTAGGGTTATTTTGATGCAATAAATGTCAGACTTTTACTCTTTATTTTTTTAAAGGATACTTTTGATATTTTTTATATTTTGAATTGAGAAGAGTAGCCCTTACCAGTGTATCATTATACCAAGTTACCAGGTCAATGTTAACCTCTGCTTTCGACGGGGTCGACTTTCAGTCTTATCGAATGCAGCTGAGCTCCATTGTTTTACATGGAACAATTGCCTATGTTACCTCCTCAACCGAGTTACCTGATCAAACCGATTCTGGCGTCTGACTAACCGTGACAACTGGCAAAGATATGCAAATGACAGTCGAGATTAACTCGTCATGACACAAATAATAGGGGTTAAAGTATGAAATTGCCGATTTGTACTGAAAACCTAAATTGTATTTTTTTTTAATTTTTAACAAACTTATTTTAATCAAAATAGTTGTCATTATTATCTATACATTGCGGTCATCTAATAAGAAGGTCATTTATGCCTTTACGATAGAACTCTGAGGATCTAGACTGCACAAACAGTGTGAAAGAATTTTGTTCTGCCTCCTGGGAAGAAACTTCTTGTGACGTAGATAATTGTCCAAATCACAAAAAAAAATGGTCGTCCGTTAGAGCAAGGTCTGGCGAATATGGAGGAAGACGAATAGTTTCCAACTGCAGTTCCTGAAGAGTTAAAACGGTTTATTTTGCTGTATGAGGCCTCGCGTTGTCATGGAGCAATAGCGGTGAAGGTCGATTCATGAGTCGTGGCTGTTTTACTGCTAATTTTTTCAACATTATTCGGTGTTCGGCTGGGTATCTGGGTAGTTTGACTAGGATCGGCGTTCACCGTCTCTCTTAATTTCTCGTTAATCACCTGTCAGGCGGTCTTTCTCATGGCTCGTTCTTCAAGTCGAAGTTTCCACCACGAAAGCGTTTAATCCAAAATCGCACGGCGCGTTCTTTAGCAGACACCTCTTCAAATGCAGCATTGATATTGCGGGCTGTTTCTGCCGTTCAATCCCGCGTCGGAACTCATATTCAAAAATTACTCAAATTTTCGCAGTATCCATCTTTCTTGTTTAAGTTGAATAACAAAAACAATTGAACATCGATAATCAAATGTTTCACATTTTTAAAAAGAAGAACATCACAGAAACCACGTGAAAAAAGTTCCATTCGAAAACCTCAAACCATGAAGACTCTATGGCAATTCAAAAACCTACTAGAATAAAACGGCAATTTCATACTTTAACCCCTAATATTAAGATTAATCATATGAGAAATCGATTATTTAGCCACGAGCTAGTACGCTAGTTCAATGTGCAGGTCTGATAACACCTAGCCCGGTCAGACGCACGTGTCTGAAGATACAGAATCTAATATAAACAAACTGATTAGCATACAGCTGTGTGGAACACTTTTAATAATGTTCAAGTTTACACATGCAGTTTTGAGTTCGCTATTTGTCATAGATTTTGTTGAAGATTGAAAACTCGTGTAAGCATAATGATGTAATATTTATTATGTACCTATATGTAATAAAGTACCTATCCTCTTTAGATTTGATATACTTGCACTTATTATGGTATCTGTGTACTTTTATTTACAATGTGATATACTTAGTGATTGATGACTAATGTTGCAAAGAGACTTTTTCTTTGTTTATGCTTAAAAGGCTTCGCAACTATTGAACCGATTGGAATTTACTTTTCATTTTGCAGACTAAAAAAAAGGGCTTATGTTTAACTGATCACCAGATATAGTAACAAATAGCAGACAAAAATAGTAAATGATCACCAAAATGAAACTCGCATTTTAATGTAAAACTACAACCAAAGTTTTAACACTTTGCTATCCTATTTAAGTGAAATTACTCCAAAATAAGTCATGCGTAAGCCAAAAATAGTAAATGATCAACAAAATTAAACCACCATTTTAAAGTAAGATTACAACCAAAGTTTTTGAATTCCGCTATCCTATTTAAGCAAAATGAGTCCAAATAAATCATTGGTATCCCAAAAGTAGTAAATGATCACCAAAAGTAGTAAATGATCATCAATATTATACCAGCGTTTTAATATAAAATGATAATCAAAGTTTTTACATCTTGCTATCCTGTTTAAGTAATCTGACTCCAAAAAAATCAGTTCGGCCTGATACAATAAATTTAATAACATTATGGGGACCCTTTTCCTGCACTAGGGTGGAAAATTGTCTATTGCATGCCCCTAAACAGTGCGGTAAGAGTGTGTTTTCGAGGGAGTGTATTGAGAAACACATTCTTCTTCTTCTTTCTCCTGCCCTGTTCCCAATTTTACTTGGGGTCGGCGCAATATGTCATTTTCTTCCATTTTCCCCTGTCACTCGTCATACTGACACTCACGCATGCATTGCAAGCCGGACACAACTTAATATGGCATCATAATACTTTATTTGGTAATAAGCCTACATTTTATGGCAATCACAATGACTTATTTAGGCAAAAATAATACATTAATTTGGTCGTCAAGAGTTGGTGATCATTTACTAAATTTGGTGGTCGAATACAATTTAAAGTGAAGTCGCGACTAAAATAGCTGGTACTATTACATTTTTAGACTTTATTTTTCTGGTGTTCAATAGATATTTCTGGTTACAAAACTAAGGGTATCAAAGCATTTTATGGTGGTCATTATATTTGTTCCCAAAAAAAGCTATGATTTATTCGGGTGTGAGCAGTAGTTTCTACAGGACGCGGGTATAATCACAAGCAAGTATCAAAGTTTGTACATAAGTAGGTAAAGCGATATCTAGTTTCAACAATTCCACAGACTGAAAACTGACTAAGTTGACATTTCAGTTTCCGCTACCTATGAAATAATACAAACAATTTCGATACTTTTGTACACTTCCGCGAATCAAACATGATTGAAAAATGTTACAAATGTGGAAAAAGAAAGTACCTACACTCAATGCATAATAAATATAAGAAAAACAAGCAATAAATTAACCTTAACCGACTTACAAAGGTGAAGTGCTGTTTCATTACAAGTGCATATCCGATAAGATACGAGGATTAAAAAGATTTCGCCATTATTCAATTATGCTTACTCTAACAAAAGCGCTGTTTTATATTTGTAATTAGTAATTGATTAGATATTATTGCCTTATCTATTGATTTTGTAATTAAAGTGCTACTAAATGCGTATTATTTCTATTACGCGTGTGGCACTTGAAAATTATCTGAAACTTGAAATTTCTGAAGGTTTATACTCGGTCAAGATATTTTTGGTTATCAGAGAATAAAGCCTATTACGTGCTCGTTTAGATCTAGGTGATAAAATTTCAGTGTAATTTCTGCCACTTGATATAGAACCGAATTAATCATTATCGCTATGAGATTTTCTAGAAAAAATGCTACTTATTTTAAAAAAATGCTCTTTAAAGATAAACCAATGTAAAATATTATCAACTAGCTTCTGCCAGCGGTTTCACCCGCATCCCGTGGGAACTTCTTCCCGTACCGGGATAAAAAGTAGCCTATAGCCTTCCTCGATAAATGGGCTTTCTAACACTGAAAGAAATTTTCAAATCGGACCAGTAGGGTAAAGGCGGGATAGATGCCGCAGTGGGATAGATGCCCCATTTTTAAAAAACCTAACTTCAGATGCTCGTGATTAAGAAACAACCGTTTAACTAGAAGCCACATGCACCCCGCACCTAAATTAGCCACGAGCCATCGAGGGGTGAGGTCGCGTTTCGCTCGTGTGTGAATTCATCTCCGCGGCGAACTTACAGCGAGCGTAAAATTTTTAAAGGTGAGTATTTGCTGTTGTATAACTTTATAAGTAGATGTTATTTCGATCAAATTTTTTATTACGTATGTATATTGTTTCATGAAGTATACATTTTGATGTAAATAGTTGCTCTATTGTATTTATTTATTTAAAAAAATACTAGGGCATCTAACCCTGTCAAAAAGGATAGTTGCCCTGATTTTTTACGGTATAGGTGCCCTTAGGGGCATCTATCCCTCCATACACCACGTGTACCCTGAATGTATTATAAGGTTTGAATATATATTTTTTTATATTTTTCATGTGTGTATGTATAGGTATTTACACTTTTTATTGATTACGAATGATTTACAGTTTAAACAATGAAGATGAAGAATCCTTCAATTCACCTAAGAACAAAGTTAAGGAAAAGAAAACTAAAGGTTTGCCGGTAAAGAAGTAGTCTTCTTCACCGGCAAAGAGATGGACAGGATGAGCCTAAAGATAGAAATAAAAATAACTACATAGAATGCTTTGAAAACTATGAACAAACAAAGTCTAAATCCGACTGGATTCAATGTGTAATGTGTCAGTGCTGGTTACATGAAACCTGTACACTTTTCAGACATTTTTGCTTGAGATGTGGAAAACTTAAAGCAATGTCCGTTTAAATATTATGATGCTAAGTTTAGTTTTTAAGAAAGAATGATTTTTATGATTTTGCATGTTGAAACTAAATAATATTTTATTATAAGGGTTTAAAATATAAAATACATTATTTTTGTTGAACAAATACTTTTAGAATTTTATTGTGTTAATTTTAATTAATCTGATAATGAATATAAAAAGATTTTAAAAACTGCAAAATACTTTTCATTTCAAATAAATTAAAGTCAAAAAATATATGAATATTATTAATATAATATACTTAAACAGTATGAAGGGCATCTATCCCGCACCGCAGGCATCTATCCTTACTAGTATTTTCAAGGTGGGGCAACTATCCATAGGGGTAGGCATCTATCCCCAAAAATTGAGGTCTACAAAAAGCTAAAATCTGCAAAACGTGTAGTATATAGGTCGAAAAAGACAAATCACAAATAAACATAAAGAATTAAACTAGTTACATTCATAGGTGTTATTAATGTAGAACCAATATTTATTAAATTATAAGCATATTTCAAAAAGTGGGGCATCTATCCCGCCTTTACCCTAGTTCCTGAGATTAGCGCGTTCAAACAAACAAACAAACACTTCAGCTTAATAATATTAGTATAGATTTATGCTACTCGAATTATTTTGTTTTTACAAAAACGGAACATTCGTTACCTAATGAGAATGTAAGCTAGGTACCATAGATTATACACTAATACTTGTCTAGGTACCGTTTTCAAACACACCGTAGGCAGTATACCAACTTAGGTACACCTTTTTTTAGGTAGGACATCATCAAACGACCCCTCCCATTTTGGGTGAATCGTGAGGAAGTGTCGGACTTTTACTGACCAAACCCCATCGTGTTCCTTCTTAAGCCCTTTATGCCGAGCCGGGGTAACTCTTTCGAACAATCCCGCAGCCCCGGCAGTGCTTACTTACCTAATAGTTAGCAGATAAACTGCCTACGACTAGTAATTATTACTAGCAGAATATCGATCAGCCGATCATCAGCCCTGATAAAACTATTCAATGATCCTGCCTTGGGATATAACTGATAGTGTTATCACTTAGTACACACATCATACATCTTATCTATACATCTATTAATTTTGATTCATCAGATTACTCATTCAAACATGTGATTTTTTTGTTTCGTACTTATGTAATGCGTAAATTAGTTGATTACAGAAATAGCAAAGATTACAATTACGAGATTATGAGTAAGGTCAATATATTGGTATTTATCTTGATATTAATAACTTGAACGTAAATTGCGAAGGATTGAAGTCTAAATTAAGTAAAACGTACAGGTAGGTATAATATGTATAAAGTTTCACCGATATAAATAAAAGTATTTTTCATATCATTTCCGTGTAGACAGGCAATCTATTTTATGCCATAAAAATGATATACTCTGTCTACCACTTCACATGCCATATAAAATTAAGTACATATGTATACCAATTACGTATCTTTTCGTATATTTATATGTACCTATTGCCAATAACATGCTAAAATTAAGTATGCTTAGCTTTAACGGAAATATACACGACTCTGTGGAAATTAACTAAAATTATTACCATGCTAGCAGAAAATTGAAAAACCATTACCTATAAGTAGGAGTAAACTTGTGTACGAATCAAAGATATGAAACACTGGTGAAATTGCTAATTAACAAATTTTCTACGGTATTAATGAGATTCTCTTCGAGTACTGAGTTTGCTAGTTAGCTGGACCCATGTTCCTAACTAATCTAATAGAATAGGAATATACTAAGTATAAAGGTGAAAAGAAAACATCGTTATAATTTTAATTATATTCCGATAGGCAAAATATTTCGAAAAAACATTGATTCTCAGCCGCATCTGAAGGCCAACAATGTAGTTGAGAAGAGGCTAGGCAGATGATGAAGCAACATGTTTTCGTACTAAAGAGGTATAATCCATGCTAATCCATCATACATTGTTTATGATTCTGCTTAGCAACGGATCATGATATTTTGACAGAAGATAACTTTAATCCCGGAAATGTAACAAACATGACAGAGCCGTTAATTTTTATATGTAACTGTAATGAGGTAATTTGTATTTCTTATTCATGCAGTTTCACCCGAAAAAACACGGGGGAAAAAGCCACCCAAATAGATGAACACTAGGTATTAGGTTATACACCATATCAAGCACTGCAATCATATTCGGTATCAAAATTCATCTAGGTAAATTCATTGTTCTGCTATTTTTAGATAAAAATTACAATCTCGCGTACAAAAATAGGTAATCTTTGATAAGAATTAAATATTAGGTTATAATTTTGTATACCAGAGGACTTCTGTTTGTATCCAGAAGTAGACCTACCAAAGGCTGTGTAACACATACAAAAATTTTCTCTGATTTACTTCCTACATAATCTGAACCTAGCTACTAGTTTGTTACAGAAATTTCCCGTCGAAAACACGTACAAAGTCAACAATAAGGTGTTTCACAAACATTGACTTTGTAACGAGTGCTATTGAGCGATCAAACTGATTAGTTCTGTTGAAATAATCCTCGGTGTGTCGATAAATAAAACAGAGAGACAATGGGGTAGTTACTCGTGTTACCAATACTTTATGTAGGTATATATAGCTACTTAGAAGGATAATATGACATGAGTAATGTTGTCTTTGTGAAATTTTGTAAAGACGTCTTCTTTGTATATCTTTACTAATATGTATAATAAAGAGGAAACATTGCTTATGTTTGTTTCTACGCGAAAGGCTACAAAACTGATGAATCGATTTGAAATATCTTTCACTGTTGTTGCTACACTTTTCCCGAGACTGTACATTTTCTCGATATGGAAAGTAGTTTCCACGGGACGTGGGTAAACGGGTAGTATTTTATACGATTGATAAGGTTCATCAAAATCAAGTCTTTACTGAAAGTAGGCTGGAAATCTGCACTTTCTGAAGATCAAGTTTACGAAATACAGCCCTCAAAAACAAACGCCCTTCACCACTTCCTATGTGTTTTGCTGGGAAGAAGAAATGGAACAAACTCCACTGCAACACCTCATAATTCTAGAAGCAAGAACCAAATCTTGGGAAGTACTCATCATCATCTCCCGAGCCTTTCCCAACTATGTTGAGGTCGGCTTCCAGTCTAATCGGATGCAGCTGAGTAACAGTGTTTTACAAGGAGCGACTGTAACCTATTGAAATACTGTTTTATGGTAGGTATAATTAGTGATTTAGCAACGTAAAAATGTGGTCTACAGGTAGGTAGAACATAATTGAGATTACTTTTGCCATTGAAAACTAATGACGATCAGCAATATCACAGTGATAAGACTAATTAGTTTGATTAGCACAGACAAACAGGCCGTCGTGTAGCTAACGTGATATTAGTGGGATTTCACAGGTTAATCATGGTTTTATTAACGTAATTTAACTGTTGTTAAGATAGTAATACAATTTGAGGGTAGCTGTAAAAGTTGCGCAGAAAATATGTGAGGTTTTAATAAAATATCTAGAATTCCAACTGGATTAAACACTTATATATTTATAATGGATACTTTCGACAATATAACACCAAAGTTTTCTTTTATTTAAGGAATTGTTACAGGGATAGTAACTACCTCTTATGGGCATAGAATCTTAATATATGTTAAGAGATGAACCTAATTAACTCTATAAGTTAACGAAGAAAATTAAAATATTTTGCATTTATGTTCTTGTTTAAAAAAAATATTGGTTACTTAATTACTCAACACAATATGAACTTAAAAAGGTAATTGAAGACACTAAAATTTTTCAAATACTTTCTTCTAAAGATCGATTCACATCTTATTGCACTTTAAGTACTACAATTAAAAAAAATAAAAAGACACAAACCTGCCTCAAAAACGGCGACCCCTTCTTCTCACTGCTACTATTCTGTAATTCACCCATTTTCAAAAATAATTACCAAACACCCTTCTAAACTACAACTGGTCAAAAAATTGTGAATTTCATATTGTCACACGTTCACTTCACTGCACTGCCGGTCGGACAAAGGTGGTAAGCGGACCGATATTAATGCTGATAGCAGATTAGATAAATCTTATTGTAGCCAAGTGATTAATTGTTGAAAACCTATTGATAGTTAGCACGGCTCGTACGTTTGTTTGTAAAGTATGAACTGGGTATTTTTGATCAGAAATGAACTGTGTAGCCGGCTGGACCGTGGACTTGTTACTAATTGTGAGGTGTTTGCGAAATTGATTTATAAGTACCGTGTTTCTGAACGTAGAATCGCTCGAGACTCTTGTTTTTTTTTTAATGGCTATTGACACCTTAATTTTAACTGTGTTTTATTAAAAATCTCCTTTCACGACGTTATTTGCAATAAATTGAAATTGGACTGGTTAATTTTTCTGCCCGCACACTATATTTTGTTAATTTATCTGATTATTAAGGTTTACTTACATTATTGTAACATACAGAATCAGAATAAAATAATTGTAGCTGTATTCGTAACATATTGATATCTATTAGAATTTCTAGTTATCTATAAATACTTCACTTCCACGTTTTTTATTACATACAGGAAATACTTTGTAAATCTAATCACATACTTAATACAAGTTAATTATTACCTAGCTATGTAATTAAAGCAATTCATAACAATTATTGTAATATTATTGTAATATCAGGAAAAGGTTAGCTATAAAAATGCATATTATGTAGAATTAGTCTCGTTGTTATGTACCTACTACAGAAATCTTAGCAAACACAGACTTACACAGGATTTCAGGCACACCATAAAGTTACCAACTTCATAACTAGATGGCGTTGTACATTTACGTCCCGTTTCTACATCGCGGTGTTAAGATTCTCCGCGGTCGAATGACCCTCGCGCCGTACTGTAGTGAAATCATACTTACCTGGCGTAGGGGATACCGTGATCAAGAAGGCGGTTCCCCCAGGGCGAGGTCCATCCATTGCACTGCGGATGGGTTGACCCCTGCGATTATCCCTAATGTGGATAACTCGGACGCGTAATTTTTGGTAGTGGGGACTGCGTACGCGCCGTCCCCTCAGAATTCATAAAAAATTATATAATTAGTAATAAAATAAGAATAAAAAAATAAAAATAATGTTTATTATCAAAAACGCAACTTTACATTGTGGTAGTTACCGTTGAGCCACAAACTAAGCACAGCTTGTATCTTGTGGCTCTGAGTGCTAGTTAATATTGCTTATATTATAAAGTTACATAGGTACCAAATCTTTGGAGATGAAATAATAAAGGAAATTATGAGCTAAGGATGTTGGAACTTAAATTGAGGTACATAATATAAAGAAAAAGATATTAAAACTAGGTGAATAAATCGGGCTTTTATGCTAGTTTGGTGTGTATGTGAGGGCATGTGTGAATGAGTGTATTTGTGAGGTGAGAGAGTGTGTGGTGTGTAGTGTCGGTCCGAGAGTGATAGTGTTGATGGTGTGGGTGACTTTGTAGGTATGTTGATGGTGTTGGTGGCTTTGTAGGTACTACAGCAGAGCTTCGGTTTCGACGTAAGTCAGTTTTAGTAGGGCTGCAGTTATCTTATTTTTACACATATTGTGAGTACAGTCTCTAAGGTCACAAATTCTGTTGACCTTGTTGTACGTGCTAGGATTTGAGTATTGGGTGCAACGTCTGGCTAATTCAGAGTTGGCATTAGGTAAAGGTATTCTAAAGATCCGTTTTCTAAGTAAGTCCTGGTAGTCGGCGCGTTTTTTGATGACGGCGTGAGTAGCAAGAGTTGCCATGAGTATAAATAGCTGTCGAACCCTTAGTACACGGAACTTTCCATACAATGTGTCTGTAGGAAATTTAAACGGTAGTTTTAAGGCTACCTTAATTAGAGCTCTTTGTGCTCTTTCCAAAGTTATGAAGGTGCTTTTTCCAGCACTCCCCCATATGCGTATGCAGTACTGAATGAGTAAGATAGCTACTTATCATAACAGTAAGCTGTCGTGTAATTTTTCAGCAATTTCTTTCTCGCTGTAAAATTACTCTTCTAAGGCATAATTCCTGTGAACTTCTGCTTTCGATTTTTTATTAAAAGTATCGAAATATTCGAGTTCGAGTACCATTAAGTCGGCTCACCAATAAACTAAGAAGTTGTTGATTTCCAAAAACAATATACTTATTATTTAAAGCAAAAGCAAATAAGTGAACAATTAAAACACGCCATGTTTATAATCGATAAAAAAATAATATCACAATGATTTCACAAACATAGTCGTTGTTGACAGAATATTTACAGCAATATGCAAAAAGATTGTAATTTAGCAATTCACTTTCAATTAATTTACAACGTCTATTAAAATCAACTTACTTACCAATAAAGATAAAGCCTTAATAAACTGCATTTAATATTGAAAACGCCTTTGTTCTGTGCACTATTTTTAAGCGTATTTTCTTTAGTTCATTGACACCGAATTAAAGTTTTACGTTCTTCATTATTTGCGAATTTATTTACCGGCAAAGACAAGTCACTGTTTAATAATTTCGTTTTAGAATTCTCCCTAATGTAAGAAAAACAATAAAAAAAACGTTTGAAAATAAAATTAAGCGCTTTTTCTGTTTTTTAGTAAAATGGGAGCATACAATCACAGATATTACTATATTTCACAGATGATATAAACTATTTCGTCGTTGCTGCAAAAATATTCTGAAAACTAGAATAAAATAAATATTTTAGGTTAAACAAACAATAGTTTAGCAAAAAATATTTCTTATGTTATTATTCATTTATAGATTATATTATATATTTATTATTTCTATGTAAAAAAAATAAGTCCAGTAATTACTGGCCGATACAGGTAAAAAAAATTAAAAGCCGCCATAAAATAAAAAAGAAAATAACATTTTTTCTTTTAATCTAGTTTACGGCCTTCATTATATTTTTTCAACGAAATCAGCCAGCAGCTTTTTTATAATTTACGCTTTTCATCAACAAAGGTTGTATGCTTCACTTAAATGACGTATAAACTTTTTTTTCATTTTATCAATCAGTTAAAAATTGTAGTAGGTATATAATTATGTATTTTCCGAAAAAAATAGAAGGATATTTTTAGTCTTTTTTTGTAAATTGTGTGCCTGCCTAACAATGTCTGATCGATAGCCAACTCATGTAATTTTCTACGTCACATACCTATCAAATGGTGACTCTCCGATAGCAAATTAAAATCAGTTACTAAGCACGGTAATCTGATAATCGTTTATTATTTTACTGCAGTAAAATGATGACATCAGTAGGCACGACTGAGTATTGGTATTTTTTTGAGGCAGGCCATGATAACACACGTCATTTATAGAGTTGATTTGCAGGCTGTCACTATGTTGGCATAATCTTTGTAATCACACGAAAATTATGCATGCACACCTGTGAATTAACGTTATATTCATGTTCCCCATACATTGGGGAATGTTTATCAGCGTGATTTGAAATGGATTTGGAGCTAAGCTTGCCCTCATAAAATTGAAAAAAAAAAACGACGCACCGATATTTAAAAAAATGAAATTCTCTTTTAAGCAGTTGGCTACATTTTTAGAATCTTCACAAATATTATTAAAATACATACGAGTTAATGTAACAAATTAATGCTCATACGATACCAATAAATTCTACTTGCAGCGTCATCTATATTCTGATCCATGTACTACGCTTCAAGCCAACAAATGTCTTATGCGTTTTCTGATTTATCCACACAGTTTTTCACAAAATTCTATTATCCTCATATAATTTCATTTAAGTATACATTCACGTTACATTCAGAATCGAAACAACAATATGTGAATTGCGAATAAACTTGAGAGCAAAATTACGTTACAACGCATCTCATAACTCAGAATATTTTAGTAGGCGCTTAGTTGCTATACATACATGAAGTAAATTTTTTGGACAGGTTGAATCGTATTGTACCTGTAAGATAATTTGCTCAGATATACACATATCAGTATATCTTATGTACTTACAATTTATATCTTATAACAACATCCATATAACGAAGCTTGTTCGTGTCAAGGATCTCGCCCCAAAGACGCATCAGACGACAATGGATGTTCTTATTGTCCAAGAGACTGTGACAAACAGGATTTGTTTCTTTTGTTTATCTGCATACAGCATGTAGGTATGTCAAATTAAACGGGTTTAGTAAAGGGTAAAATACAATGATATCTGTGATAATACTAAAAACAGGAACAGGATATGACAGGAACAAAAGGTTGACTAAAAACAGGAACAGGATATGACAGGAACAAAGAGTTCAATGGTGATCAGTTAACAAAAAAATGCAGTGCAAAATTTTTAGGATTAATTCTGGACCAAAACTGTAATTGGAAATTGCATATTGATACTGTCTGTAAAAAACTTAATAGATTTGTATATGCCCTGAAGAAACTAAGACAATGCGCTGATTCTCACACTGCCCTTACCGCATATTATGGATATGTTCAATCTATTCTAAGGTATGGTTTGGTTCTCTGGGGTAATTCTACAGACATAAACAAAGTTTTTGTTGTACAAAAAAAGTGTATTCGTGCTATTTGCGGTGTTGGCCCACTCGAATCTTGTAGACCTCTTTTCAAAAAACTACGTGTAATGACTCTAATATCCTTATATATAGCTGAGATAGGTATGTTTGTTAGAAACCATCCTCACCTTTATCCCAAAGTTAGTGATGATTGTAAATTTAGGCAGAGAGATCCTACTAAATTAAGAATGGAAAGATGTAGAAGTACCTTACATAAGAAAAATAGTCGAATGATGGTAATTAACATATATAATAAAATTCCTAGAGAAATTAGAGAGCTACCTAAAGTAAAATTTAAAAAGAAGTTAAAAGCTTGGCTTATTGAAGGGTGCTTCTACACAATAGAAGAATACATTAATTATAGAAATTAGCTTTTATATATAAGCGTTATAGTTTTAAGCATGATTTATGTTATAATTTTCGCATGCCTACTGAAGGCGAGATATGTTGTGACTTTTTTTGTTTTTACCACCTTTTGTGTAAACCATATCTCGGCGAATAAATATTTTCATTTCATTTCATTTCATTTCATTTCATTTGATAAGTCTGCAATTTGTATAAGTTTTTTATTGTAGTTAGGTGACATTGGAAATCGTTGGTAGAGTGTAGGTGTATGAACGATTCTAAAATAAGACGACTGAATGAGACTTATCACATATGAAAATAGTATGAATCATGTTCGCTATTTCAGGAATGATGTAGTTTGTTTTCGTTTCTAATAGGTTATTTTTACATTGAATAAAACAACTGAAGTTTCGATACAACTTATTTTTATTAACATTATTTACATTATTGATTAAATTAATACTGGCCACTTAAACATAATTCAACAGAAGATTAAGTGCTGACAAAATAAATACATAGGAACAATCAGTCTTGAAAATAATATCACAATCAGTGTTCAGATCACTACAACTTGTTTTAGTCGACTTCTTCGACGGTGGGTCCGCTGCTCTGCTGGTATCCTCCGGGCATGCCGCCGGGCATGGCGCCACCACCCGGGGCGGCACCGGCGCCCTGGTGCAGCTTGGTCATGAGCGGCTGGCACGTGCGCTGCAGCTCCTGCAGCCGGTGCTGGAACTCGTCGCGCTCGGCCAGCGCGTTGTTGTCGAGCCAGCGCAGCGCCTCGTCGCACGCGCTGCGCCCCGCGCTCTTGTCCTGCTCCGAGAGCCGGTCGCCGGCCTCGTCCAGCGCCTGCCTCACGCTGAACACGTACGCCTCGAGCTGGTTGCGCGCCGCCACGCGCTGCCTCTGCTGCTCGTCCTGCTCCTTGTAGCGCTCTGCCTCGGCCAGCATGCGCTCGATCTCCGCCTGCGACAGCCGGCCCTTGTCGTTCTTGATGACGATGTTCTTGCTGCGGCCGGTGCTGTTCTCCTTGGCGGACACGTTCAGGATGCCGTTCGCGTCCAGGTCGAAGGTCACGTCGATCTTGGGCACGCCGCGCGGCGCGGGCGGGATGCCGGTCAGGTCGAAGGTGCCCAGCAGGTTGTTGTCCTTGGTCATCGCGCGCTCGCCCTCGTACACCTGGATGGTGACCGCCGGCTGGTTGTCCGAGTACGTGGTGAACGTCTGCGACTGCTTGCACGGGATCTTGCAGTTGCGCTCGATGATCTTGGTCATGACGCCGCCGGCGGTCTCGATGCCGAGCGACAGCGGCGTCACGTCCACCAGCAGCACGTCCTGGATCTTGGCGTCCTGCGCGCCGCTCAGGATGGCGGCCTGCACCGCCGCGCCGTACGCCACCGCCTCGTCGGGGTTGATGGACAGGTTCAGCTTCTTGCCGCAGAAGAAGTTCTGCAGCAGGCTCTGCACCTTGGGGATCCTGGTGGAGCCGCCGACGAGCACCACGTCGTGGATCTGGCTCTTGTCCATCTTGGCGTCGTGCAGCGCCTTCTCGACGGGCTCGAGGGTGCCGCGGAACAGGTCTGCGTTGAGCTCCTCGAAGCGCGCGCGGGACACGCGCGTGTAGAAGTCGATGCCCTCGTAGAGCGCGTCGATCTCGATGCTGGCCTCCGTGCTGGAGGACAGCGTGCGCTTGGCGCGCTCGGCGGCCGTGCGCAGGCGGCGCAGCGCGCGCGGGTTGGCGCGCATGTCCTTCTTGTACTTGCGCCGGAACTCGTCGGCGAGGTGGTTCACCAGCCGGTTGTCGAAGTCCTCGCCGCCGAGGTGCGTGTCGCCCGCCGTCGCGCGCACCTCGAACAGGGAGCCCTCGTCGATGGTGAGGATCGACACGTCGAACGTGCCGCCGCCGAGGTCGAAGATGAGCACGTTCCTCTCGCCCTTGAGGTTCTTGTCGAGGCCGTACGCGAGCGCGGCGGCCGTGGGCTCGTTGATGATCCTGAGCACGTTCAGCCCGGCGATGGCGCCCGCGTCCTTGGTGGCCTGGCGCTGCGAGTCGTTGAAGTACGCCGGCACGGTGATGACCGCGTCGCGGACGCCCGTGCCGAGGTACGCCTCCGCCGTCTCCTTCATCTTAGTCAGCACCATGCTGCTGATCTCCTCGGGCGCGAACCGCTTCGTCTCGCCCTTGAACTCCACCTGGATCTTGGGCTTGCCGCAGTCGCTCACCACCTTGAAGGGCCAGTGCTTCATGTCTTGCTGGATCTTGGGGTCGTCGAACTTCCTGCCGATGAGTCGCTTGGCGTCGAACACTGTGTTGCTGGGGTTCAGGGCCACCTGGTTCTTGGCTGCGTCTCCGATGAGGCGCTCCGTGTCCGTGAACGCCACATACGATGGCGTGGTGCGGTTGCCCTGGTCGTTGGCGATGATCTCCACGTTCCCGTGCTGCCACACTCCGACGCACGAGTACGTCGTGCCTAGGTCGATTCCGATAGCTGGCATTGTGTCTGTCTTCTCAAACGATCTACTTTCACACTTGAAAACTTTCGTTAAATGAACTTGTAGCTTGCGAGTCTAGTAAACTCTCCGGTTTGCACCGAACTCTCTTCGTCTGCTTTGTTTCGCGTTTGAATTAATTCTGACTTCGCGCCGAGCGCTCGCCGCTTATATAGTCAACAAATGGGATTCGAGATATTTCTACTCCTTGCTAGACGTCACTGGAAACAGCCAATTAATGAACAGAATAGGGCGAAGGTTCTAGAGGGTCACGGCTGTCCGACCAATCACAGCGCTCGTGTGAAAGAGATAGCTAACAATCTTCCATCTCAAAAGGGTGGTCACTGTAGAAATTCTCCCCGACACAGTGGTGAGAGTAACAAAGTTGGTGAAGCAAAAAACTACATTATTTATGTATTTAATAATTTTGTGCATTCGTATATTTTTAAAGTATATCACAAATAAAAATAAAAAAACAAGTAATTCAGAAAAGCAGCAGTTCACTTAAAAATAAGAAAGATTGTATATAGTAAATAGTTGACTGCAGTTTTTAATATGGTTACAGTATTACTTATTGGTTGGCGAAATTATTTTAAAAAAGTTTTATTTAAATAGATTAAGAT
This sequence comes from Helicoverpa armigera, assembly GCF_030705265.1. Taxonomy (NCBI): domain Eukaryota; kingdom Metazoa; phylum Arthropoda; class Insecta; order Lepidoptera; family Noctuidae; genus Helicoverpa; species Helicoverpa armigera. The sequence continues at coordinate 795,135 of NC_087145.1, read as the reverse complement.
GTACCTACACAGTTAATTTTAAAATAACAATAATTATTATATAAGAAAAAAAAACGCTAGTTATTAAGAAAAATATGTTTATTACCCAATCTCGTAAATATTTTGGGTAATATTTCATTTTATCCTTAGATATATCATTCAAGTCAGTGAGCTATATTTCAAAGAACTAAAAATAACTTTTAAAATGCTGATTGTAAAAATGGGTACATTGAAGTTTACGTACTGGCAATAATAGGCAAAATATTCTAGAAAACGCGCGGGAATTCGGCGCGTTCCATTCCTCTCTATATGATATGAATCAATGAATGACGCAAAGCGTGACAGAGATGGCAATACAGTTATGTAGGTACTATTTTGTTTGTTTACATGCAAGCACAGCTGTTTTGCGGGGGCTCGCCCCCGAAGCCCAGAAAAGGTCGTCTAGAATTTTCTACCCCTCATGTTTACGTGCGAATAATATAACGATTGTACTAAATTGCTTTGCCTATTTATTTATTTATAGCTTTTTAGAACTTATTTTTAGAACTTTAAAATGGTAAATGTGTTTAAAATGATTAATACGGCTGCTTGGATAAATAAAATTCTCGTCTCTTTGATATATTTTATTTTGCAACTATTTACAGATTTTTAAGAATATGGTAACGTTATTCCTTCAGGGTTTTAGAAGTATTTTAGTAAAACAAAAAAAGGGTAATGGTTAGTTCCATTGCGCTGCTCGTACATCCTATCGACTCTAAAATACATGCGACTGCAATATGATCAAAATTCTCGTAAACGATTGGTTTATTGAAGAAATGAACTAAATAATTAAAATTTCCAATTATTTGTACGATATAGGTATTGCATGTACCAGCTTTCATGTTTAACATTTTCTTAAATATCTTAAAGGAATTGAATTTAATTCATAGAAATAGACGTATTCATTACATAGAACTTACTACTTACGAAATCAGTTTATAAAAAACTTTCTCTTCTATTCTTATGATGAGGTACTTTCTCAACGAGTGGGCTTTTCCCGAACATTCTAGAAAAGTCACCCTGCCCTGCCCTCGGCCCCGGAGAAACTGGGTCAACAGCGAACCTTCTCGTATGCTTTGCAATGCATTTTTTGTTCTACGATATCAATTTTACAATATGTACCTATTTAATTGTTGATTTTGGGAAATATTGAAGGATTTGATATGTGTATAGTCTTGAAAATTAAATCTAGGCTTTGTTATCTTAAAATTGATTAATTAGACAAAACTGAGTAAACTGGGCAGGTGATGACATGAGGTGTTTTGGGAGTGCCATATTGTAATTTCAATGTTGAAAAAGTGCTTATTTTTGATTAACTCTTTTGATTTACTGGCTTTAACGTAGTTTTTTGCTAATAGGTAGTTCACATGAAGTTCATGAGAAAAGTGTGTACATACTTACATACCTATTAAGTATGCAAATCATAGGTGTAGGTATTGATTACATAGGTACTTACCTACTTATTACAAATTACGAGTGCAGCTTTTTAGCTTAGCTTTCAATTATTGGCAAAGATAACAGACAGGTGTTTCTAGAACTCTAGAACTGGAAATATGTCAGAAGTATCTTAGAATATCTACCTAGCTATCTATGTAGTTGTCGCATCATTCTCAGTTCTTCAATATTGACGTCATTCAGATGCGGCTGACGTCAGATTTTAGCTCGAAGATTTTTCTAGATGCATCTGAAATCAATACCTATTATGTAACCTAGATGCGCAGGCCGTTAAAGGGCAAATTATTAGGATGGCAGATTATTATTTTGATGTTGTGGAATACCTAAATCATTTCAAATCAAAACTAAAGATTGGCTCCTAACTAAATTAACGCGGCAAAGTTAACGTTTCTCGTAATTGATTTCAGTAGGTATATGTTTTTAACCACAGGCACCTCGTACAAGTGTCCGTAATAACTATTAGAAACATCAAAAAGGTAGTTTTAAAAAGCAGTTAGTAAATGTTAGTAAAGAGAATCGAAGCAAGTAGTTGTACCTGCATACGTCTTCAAGTTATTTCTCGAACATTGCAGACTCCTTTGTCCAAGTATTTCACCTTAGCTATTGGATACTAGATGGCGTTTTCATAAAATATCTTATAGTTACTATTTTGTTTTTCATTCAAAATAAATGAACCAAACGAACACTGATGAAATGTCAAAGTAATGCCAAATTAGCTCAGGGTACGGATCAAAAATTTTATTTCCAAAATTCTAAAATAATATTATGAGTTTTTTGTGACCCATTGTTATTATTAATACACGATATAACAAAAATTTTTATAATGACGCGATGTAGCGTTCCTCTGTGTAGGGAAAAGGCAAACCATAGTTTCCCGAAAGACGCAGAACTAAGAAGACGATGGCTCGAGGCTATAAAGCGCGTTGATTTTGTTCCAAAAGGAGCAAGAGTCTGTCGAAAGCATTTTCATGATTCCGACTACATGAGGCCTGTTGGCTTTCCTGGTTAGTAACGGTAATTTCAATCTTATAATGCTGCCTGGAGCAGCAGGGCCCGACCTCTTGCGGCAAGGGATAATGGGTGAATCTCCTTCAAATGGTGGTGAGGTTTGACCTGACCTCTTGTAGATAGTCTACTGGAGGCCCTAATGTATGTAGAGTAGTACCTAGAATGCTCTAGGAATGACCCACTGACTAAGTACTAAGAAGGAATTTATCAATGCAGGCATATACGCAGGTAATAAGAAGGAATTCGACAATGCGGGCATCTACACAGGTAATAAGTTGATAATATTCGCCACACTGAGATAAATCAGCCCTAAAGTGAGGCCTAGCACGGAGCACATTTGTAATTACGATTTGTATATTACAGGGCGAGCGCCACTCCACAGGTTCCTGAAGAAGAATGCGGTGCCATCGATTTTTGAATGGAATTCCAGTTCATTATCAAGACTGAATCTCGCAAGGCTGAAGCGACGAAAAGGTCGCAGACACAGAAAATATCGTGAAAGAATCTCCAGTGATAGCCAAAAACGCGACTCTATGGATGCTGACGACTCTCATGACAAATGTAGCAACAGCACTAGGTCGCATGCACAGAGTCATCACTGCCACGGCTGCTCTAAATATCTGGTGCGAGCTCAATGCACGCAGACCTCAAACAGTTTGAGATTATTTTCTGCAAAAGATTTAGTCACCGATGATGAATCTGTATATTTCTACACGGGGCTAGACACATATGCACAATTCACACTTCTTCTGTCAACTCTTGTGCCAATGGCCTGTGACATCAAGTATAGGTCTAGTGACTTATGTAATTTGTCCATTGAAGATCAATTTTTAATATTACTTATTAAGTTGAGGCGCAGCAAGCCTGACTTTGAAATAGGTAAAATGTTTGGTGTTAACAAATGTGATGTCTGTAATGTCTTTATTACTTGGGTGAATTTTGTTTGTGATAACTGGAGAAGGATTAGCTTCTGGCCTAGTCATCATTTGGCTAGTACACACTTGCCTTCTGTGTTTAGAGGCAGTTGTCCTACTGGCATTGTGGACAGCAAGACCAGTGAGATTCCTATAACAATGGAGAGTCAGCATAATGCAGTAAAGGTATCATTTAGCCAATACAGGTTCAAGGATAAGTTAAAGTTCCTGGTAGGATGTTCTGCGGAGGGCCTCTCCATTTATTGCACTCAACTGGAGCCTCCTGTGCCCCTGACCCCAGGTGAGGGTAAAGAAGAAGGTTTATTGAAGAGTGTCAACCATGAAGCTGCTAAGACTGTTCCTGTGGACAAACTAATAGATATGACAAAAACATATAAAATACTAGCATGTGCCCTAAACCAGACTTATAATCCTTTGTCTGTAAAAATATTTTGTATTTGTGTTATGCTTTGTAGATTCAAGGAAGGTTTTGTTGGTAAAAATACTGCATAAATCACCTATGTGTTTTCTTTTTAGTAGAATCAGAAATTTTAGAAGCAATCAGAATTAGAGTGCAAGCAAAAAAAAAACGTATGCCTAAGCCTCTGCACGTTCTCATGAACAGTTTTTGTAGAACAAACATTTTTTAGACAAATTAAACTATTGATTAGCTTGCTAGGTGCAAACAACTGTTGTACGTACGTGCTACACCATAGGTACCTACCACAAAGACCACAGCCAACAAACACTCGCTTCATCACCATATACATAGGTACAGCTTGGCAAAAAAGAGTCTGACGCGGTGACAGTTGGAACTAAAAATCAAAATCAAATAAAAATTGTTAACATCGTTAATACTGGACATTGAAGTGTCCAAGGGACATCGCCTACTTAAGATTGAATATCTCCAAAAATAACAAACATCAAAATCTGTGAATCGTAGTATTCCGGTTGCCACAGGTGCGATAGTGCTGACCTCATTTATTCCACACTCTTTTTTGCCAAGCTGTACCAGGTATCAAATCTAGTACCTACATTTCTAAAGTCTTTTATCTGTATGTCACCAGGCTGTATCTCATGAACTATGAAACCTAGATAGATAGTTGATGTATTTATGTAATCACTACTACAATAAGTACCTATAGTAGTATCTACTGAAAATAAGAATATTTAATGGGCTCCCAAAAAACAATACCAGGATTTTTTTATTCATTTTATAGTTAATGGTACAGAACCCTTCATGAGCTAGTCCGACTCGCACAAAATTTTAACTGTCTGTCGCGACTCGCGGTTCATAGATACAACTTGGTGATAGACAGACAGACTTAGTAATAAGGGTCCCGTTTTACACGGAACCCTAAACTCCGAAATTAATTTTAGTTTCACCTACTGGGCAGACCGCCAAGTAATAATGTTTTGACACTAATTAGGTGTGTGTGACCTAGTTATTTCAAAAGGCGATGACCTCTTAAAACTCCCTTGGAAGATGAATAATGGAAATAGCGTTCCATGTCTTTGAATTAATTGATTGGTAATTGAAGGCTCAAAACTGCTGTTATCGGTTTTGATAACAGAATTATCTTATAGCTAAATATGGCATGGTTAACATTGATTGGGGAATACCCGAAAAATGTATAGGAACGAAATAAAATTAGCCAGATAAGCTATTTCCCCTGGCTTTGTTTTACCAATTTATTTATACAAGCAAACTTGTATAAATAAATGGATTGGATTGTTTGACCATGTCCAGGGCGAACTTCCTGTACCCGGATAAAAAAATTGCCGGTTGCTGAGGGATAGTGTAACTTCCCAACAATGAAATAATTTTTCTAACGGTTCTGCTTCAGAGATTTTAAAATAAATGTTTTCTCTTTATTAGTAAGGAAGGTTTATGTAGTGGAGAACATAATTACTATTTTATTCTGTCTGGGAAACCCCCTGAATGTGAAAACTTTAAACAAAGCTATTGTTTGATATTGTATTATAAGGAGGTACCTACTTCGTTTAGTTCTAAAATTAAGTACCTACCTATACAGGACAACGATTAAGTATTATAGAAAAATGATGTGGGTGCACTGTAGACAGTGAGTCCTCGGCATGGCACAGCAGCCAACGTCTCCAATGCATTATCTAACAGCAAAAATCATATGCTGTATGGGATGTGCAAGTAGGTACCTACCTACATATTTATGAACCTACTTGTGAAAGATTTTATGCTGCACCCTGCAGCATCCAGCATCTTCGCTGCATTTCAGCAAAATAAGTTGCTGTGTGTGGGATGTGCAAGTAGGTACATATTTATATGAACCTACCTAAGAAAGAGCTAAGTAGGGCCCTGCATTCAACACCTTTGTTGCATATTATAATGCAACAAAGATGCTGGACCCTACATAGAATACAAAATAGGTATGTACCTACTCTGTGTGAGGTAACCATTTGAGTAGGCCTACTCAGTGAGAACTATTACTACCTACTCGACCCTATGAAGATATTGCTGTCCTTTGCTATAGTTATATGTAATTACACAAGTTATTACAATATTAAGATCGTACATGAAGGACTATGTGCAATATCTTCATATTACCAAGTAGATAGGTAGGTGTATGTGTGTGTCAGTCTCTTTATGACTGTTTGTGTGTACCTAATCAGGTGATTTACTAAGACCTAGGAGGAAAGGAATAAAACGAAGAAATAATTTGTTAATGTTACCATTTATTTTGAATAATGGAATTTGAACTAAATCAGTCTTTGGCTGTACACCAGTGCACAAAATAACTTCGCGATACAATCACATAAGAAACACCATTACAACATGGCTAAGCTGAGATTTAATCTACTTCCTCCATGCGCGACGCGTCATCAGCGTCACCCTCTAGCGGGGGCACGTCGCCGGCGCTCGACTCCTCCACCTGGATAGGCTCGTCCTCGTCGATGCCCAGACCCAGCTTGATCATGCGGTAGATGCGGGAGGCATGCACCTGGGGCTCGTCCAGGGTGAAGCCAGACGACAGCAGCGCAGTCTCGTACAATAGGATGACCAAGTCCTTCACAGCCTTGTCGTTCTTGTCAGCCTCCGCCTTCTGCCTCAGAGTCTCAACAATGGAATGGTCAGGGTTGATCTCAAGGTGCTTCTTAGCTGCCATGTAACCCATGGTGGATGTGTCACGGAGAGCCTGGGCCTTCATGATACGCTCCATGTTGGCAGACCAACCATACTGAGCAGTGACGATGCAGCATGGTGACTCAACCAGACGGTTGGATACAACAACCTTCTCAACTTTGTTGTCAAGGATGTTCTTCATCACCTTGCAGAGGCCTTCGAACTTGACCTTGTCTTCCTCACGCTTCTTCTTTTCCTCCTCATCCTCAGGGAGTTCCAGACCCTCCTTTGTGACTGAGACAAGGGTCTTGCCATCATACTCCCTCATCTGTTGTACTACATACTCATCAATGGGCTCAGTCATGTAGACAACTTCATAACCACGCTTCTTGACTCGCTCAACAAATGAAGAGTTGGCTACCTGGTCACGGTTCTCACCAGTGATGTAGTAGATGTGCTTCTGGTTCTCCTTCATGCGGGATACATACTCCTTGAGGGAGCATGCCTCATCACCAGAGGCAGATGTGTGGTAGCGGAGCAAGTCAGCCAGTTTGGACCTGTTCTGAGAGTCCTCATGGATGCCAAGCTTCAGGTTCTTGCTGAACTGTTCGTAATACTTCTTGTAGTTCTCCTTGTCCTCAGCCAACTCCTCGAAGAGTTCTAAGCATTTCTTAACTAAGTTCTTCCTAATTACTTTGAGGATTTTGTTTTGTTGGAGCATCTCACGAGAGATGTTGAGGGGCAGGTCCTCACTGTCGACCACACCCTTGATGAAGTTCAGGTACTCAGGGATGAGGTCCTCGCAGTTGTCCATGATGAACACCCTGCGCACGTACAGCTTGATGTTGTTCTTGCGCTTCTTGTTTTCAAACAAGTCGAAGGGAGCACGGCGGGGCACGAACAGAAGTGCTCTGAACTCCAGCTGACCTTCAACAGAGAAGTGCTTGACGGCCAGGTGGTCTTCCCAGTCGTTGGTGAGGGATTTGTAGAAGTCACCGTACTCCTCCTGTGTGATGTCATCAGCGTTGCGGGTCCAGATGGGCTTGGTTTTGTTGAGCTCCTCATCCTCCGTGTACTTCTCCTTGATGGTCTTCTTCTTCTTCTTATCCTTCTTGTCCTCCTCCTCATCCTCGCCGACATCCTCAATCTTAGGCTTGTCGTCCTCCTTCTCATCTTCTTTCTTCTCCTCCTCAGCCTCGTCATCAGACAATTCCTTCTCGCGTTCCTTCTCCACCATCAGTTTGATGGGGTAGCCGATGAACTGTGAGTGCTTCTTAACGATTTCCTTGATCTTGTGCTCTTCAAGATACTCAGTGAGGTCTTCCTTGATGTGTAGTACGATCATGGTACCGCGACCGAGGGGCTCGCCGTGGTCGGGGCGGACTGTGAATGAGCCTCCCGCTGATGACTCCCACATGTACTGCTCGTCATCGTTGTGCTTCGAGTGAACCGTCACGCGGTCAGCTACCAAGTAGCATGAGTAGAAACCCACACCGAACTGACCAATCATGCTGATGTCAGCGCCTGCCTGAAGAGCCTCCATGAACGCCTTGGTTCCCGACTTGGCGATGGTACCAAGGTTGTTGACGAGGTCAGCCTTGGTCATACCAATACCGGTATCAATAATTGTAAGTGTACCTTCGCTCTTGTTGGGGATGATCTTGATGTACAACTCCTTGCCGCTGTCCAGCTTTGATGGGTCGGTGAGTGACTCATACCGGATCTTGTCCAAGGCATCAGAAGAGTTGGAAATCAGCTCACGGAGGAAGATTTCTTTGTTGGAGTAGAATGTGTTGATGATCAGGGACATGAGCTGGGCGATCTCCGCCTGGAAGGCGAAGGTCTCCACCTCCGCAACATCGGTCTGCATTTCTTCGGGCATTTTAACTGTTTCACTTAATATAAAGAGTTCTCAGGTTAAAAGTAACGTTTGTAGCACAGAATACTTCTTGACTTGACTAGCGCGGTTATAATATACACGTGTTATAAGATCGCGTGGAATCGCAGCGTATCTCTCACTTCGCGTTTCTTGATTTAAATGACGCCGGGCGGCATGTCAGATTGCTTATATAGACTCCACACGCAAGCGCCATCTGTTAGCGAGTGGAAATATCTAGATTTGGCGCGCTACTCATCAGGGGTTCAATACAGTAGGAACATATTTCTTTAAAAATATTTACTTTTATCAGAAAGTACATGTTTGTGCAAGAAAGTCGATATTCTAAAGTGTTATTGGGATGAAAAAAGTTTTAAGGAGAAAAGCAATACATTTAAATGTTTTTTTTTTATAGTTATACACCATACGCCTTCAAATAAATCTTGATTTGAATGGTAACAGGAGGCCGCCTTCACCATAACTATAGTTCGGCCGCTCAGAGAATGCGTTTCTGACACATCGCGATTGAACTGACGACGTAACTTTGTAATGGCGTTGCAGTACGATAAAAATATTTTTGCTGGTTGTTTATCGTTTTAACAATTGTTGAGCATTAAAACAACATTAATATACCAATAATAATCAATGAATGTTGTAATTTTGTGCCAAATTGAGTGTCAAATAACTTGGTAAACAATATTTTTCTAAATCTATACTGCGCTATTACAAGGTTATGTCAGCGCTTTATATTTGTAGTGCTGTGCTAAAAATAACAGGCAAGTATCGTAATCTGTTCTGGTTGATGGTTCTTATACAGTTATACTTATAATATAAAATAATACGTTTTGTTTTTCTTTTTAAGAATTTGAAAATAATGGACTATAGGATAACTTTTATGAAAGGGTAGTATTTAAACGCAAATCAAAAAATATCCTTTTTCTATGCAATAAGATTCCGAATTCCCATCAAAATTACTGATTGCACAGCAAAATATTCAACTCAAAATATCACTAAACACACTACAATTTATTTTCGCAGCGTACAGCGATTTTTCCTAAAGCAAAAGCTTTTTCATCAATGCACAGCTAATAATCTTAATGCACATTATACATGTTAACTCTTTTTCTTTTAAATATAGCTTCTATTTTTATATTATTTACAGCAGTTTTTCTGAATAAAACAGCTTTTTATTAGTCATAGTCATCTTATTATTCATTAATTACGGCATAATGAGATCAGCAAAAAAATATAAAGTTAAATACAAAATTGTAATTTATAGAATTATTTATAAGCGTTCACGCTTCCTTTTTTGCCCAATAGGCAACATTTTTAGCTTCTGCAGGTGGCGCCACGTACTTGAGTCGGATCGCAAGTCCGATGATATGCTTGCACATACATACTATAGTTCTTAAAAAAATGGGGCTGGTGCATTGTCAGTCATTGTCAGTATTTCATTTTGGCATACATTTCATATAAGTAGTCATTAAAAGGCTACTACTATAATATCATATTTCAGAATGTTTATAGTCAGAATCATCTTTTGGCATAGTTTTGGAATTTATATTTTCCTGTAAGAAGCATGCAAACAAGCCTGAAGCATGCAAGCAGGCATGTAGCATGTAAGCAGGCATGCAACATGGAAGTAAGCATGCAACATGCAGCAAGCATGGCTTCTGTCACGGCTACGGCGCTTCGTGGCTCCGGCGGTCCCATGCGAGCTTATCGTCGCAGATGATTTTCACGCTCACCACCGCAGCTTCGGCTTACTGGCCGGCAGAGCCGGCCAGCCTTAACCGCGTCGGCAAGCGTTAAAACTACCTGCTCCTCAGCTCGCAGGCCGCCTCGCCCCTCCGCGCCTACGCGGTTTTGAATTGCACTCTAGGGGTAGGGCAAACAAGACTACGTGGAGTCGGTTTTGCAGCGATTCGTTTTCGTTTCTAGCTTCAATTTTTAATACAATGTTTTTTAATTGAACTCTCTCTTACTCGCTCGCGCCACTCTGCACTCCAGTGACGAAAAAGCGCGCGAAGCCGCGAACCTTTTCAGTTAATTTGTTCTGTTTTTAGAAATAATGCAATGTGACAGGATTTTTTTGTTTAATTTGCCGAGCATGGCTTCTTGAAAATTAAGACAAAATTGATGAATAGGTTTTGTTGTACTTACTGGTTAATATGCGACTGAGATAGTTATTTTGCTACGAAATATGGAAAATTTGCTGTGCAGTCAGTATTAATGCTATGTATGTAGTATTTTTGTACAAGAATAAATTTAACTGTATTGCATTATAATAAAAAAAGCAATGTCATATTGATGTACAATTTCGAATTATCTGCAGTTTGAGTTTTGTTAAACATTTAGTTTATTTGTAGTGAAGTAAGTTATTTGATGTAAAAAAGAATATAAATGATGAGCATTTATTGATAGGCGATTATTTATTTGATATGCAATTTATAATATCCCTTTATGAAATATAAAAATAAAACTATGATCAAACTGAACGCGCGAAAGAAAGTAGCATTTTTATATTTAGGTTGAAAATGGTAACCCCAAATGGCATCATGGGCCGTCATTTTGTGACGCTAAATAGTCGTTTGTTGTCGTTTCGTGCGCTAAGACTAAGTGCCCTGCCTCATTAGGACACGTCGCCGGCTACGTATCCAAGCAGTTAGTATTGAAATGTATGGAACCTAACTCACTTGGCGACGGTTTGGTAACGTCGCCAAATTGGAGGCGTGGCCACGAGCTACAGTTCCCTATGTGGCTTCTGGCTACCGTGGCAACTTGGCGACGTGGCCACAGTAGCCACTATAATGTACACGGTAAAGCGCACCTCCCTCACACAGTCGCCAATGTGGTCGCCAGTCAGCTTGCAATTTCTTGAGCGACAACGTAAACAATTGACTGTCGAGACGCCATGGCCACTCGACTTGGCGACATTTGGATGCCAGAAGTAGCCAGACCTGTGCCGCTGGCGACGTCGCCATGGCGTCCCAGTGAGGTAGAGCTCTAAAAACCTGATTTTGGAAGATTTTGACCGAGATATCAGGATTGATTCTGTTATTGATAATAATACCTAATATACACGTAATATACACGTAGGCGAAGATGATGATGAAGACACCACCTCCTCAAGCGAATCGGAGTCTGATTAACATTCTGTACGCACATTCAATTCAATGTACTTACTTTATTGCATAGAAATACAGATTGTAACTTTGTAACAAAGAATAAATAAAACGATTTTATTATATGAATATTACCTTTTTTTGGTTTCCACTTAAATAACTAAAATATAAATTTTAAATGATTCCGCCAATTTAAAACGAAAATAATCTTAAAATAATGCGGCGGTTTATTTTAGGGGAACGGTAACGAACTCAGTGTTATGTTGTGCCCATCACTAGTCGTGACTAACTGATAGGTGTCAGGAACGCATTCTCTGAACGGCCGAACTATAATAATAAGTGATTCACATTAGGCCACAAAAAAAATATAGACTATGAAGCCATACTTTAAAATTATGACATGGCCTCTAGAGTCCATTATATTAAACTCTATCACTATTCGCCAAATTCCGTAAATAATATAGGTATGTCGATAAAGAGAAATAAACGAATTAAAATGATTAATATCTTAGGTTAAGTAAGATATAAGAAAACTATAAACTTCTCGACATCATTCAGTCATCAAAAGCGGAATCATATTTTTTATGTTTTTTGTATCAATATTTTATACACAAATCTAATTATTTCACTCATTGGAAACATGAAATGCAATAATTGAATATACAAAATGTTTGCAGCATCTGCCACGAGTTTTATGAATTCTCTATTCGTCGAGCGGCGGCGCTAGTATCGTGGTAAAGATTTTCTGTGGAACATTCTAGAAACTTCGAGATCCTTCCAAAAATTTAGTGAAATCTTTATAATTTTGTATGAAAGTACAAGCAAAATAAGTCGAAACTAGAAGTTTACATCGAAATATTCCTATAACAATCAACATCTCTGTTAGTTACATTGATGAACATATACTTTTCACTACTTTACTGGTTTCTACTAGAACCTTCGAACCTTATCCGGCGTGTAGTTCGACTTTTGCCCGCCGTCAGCGCTAGTGTCATCCGCCGTAACATATATGTCAAGTTCAATGAAATGTCTGGTAATACCAGAAAATAAAATAATCGTATTTATTTTATTATACATATTGTCATTTACTGGTATTTTTCTATCAGACAGAATCTTCAAGTGGACAATGTTTACTCCGATTTGCATCTAACGAGATATTTTATACATAAAAAGTATTATATATCTAAATCCTAATCAGTTCTCAATGTTTATAAAATAAATAAATTCTGTGTTTAATGATTTTTTTAACTTGTTAGCGTTAATTAGCTTTAGGTTTAATTAACCTTACTAATCCAGTGAATATTTACCTTTATAAAATGATGTATTTCTAGCAAATAATAAAACGAGTAAAAAGTTCAATGCATAACATAGTGCTAGTAGCAGAGATTACTATAATAGTGACCTAGTAGTTTCGTCACATTTGTTAACTTTTGAAGTGTTTATTATTTTATTAACTTATTAGAGCAATCTTATGTTCCTCGTTTTTTGTTTATTTCGCAGTGCAAGTTCATTTCAAAGTATAGATTGCATTAGTATAAAATAAAAAAATCTACGTTTTCCGTTCTGTGGATGTTGGCAACACTAGGTCTAGAAACTGTATTGATTATGACTTTAGGTACTCTGCAGGTGTTTTATTTTAGATCTACGCCCTTTACACTTTACAAGAACACAATGATGTGAATGCACCAAATTTGTAGCATTTTATCCTAATTGACTTTTTCCAAAATAACATGCAGTTTATAACCGTATTTACATAGATTTGCCGGGTAAATGATACGCCGGTATCTGCCGGAAACAATGCGGTTTTGCTTCTAGACAGTTCTTTGTACAAACGGGAAACAAAGAATATTAATAAACTTTATTATAACCTAATTTATTGTTATGGACCTACACGTGTTCTTGTCTTATTGAGCGTTTATTTTTACCCAAGTAGCGCATGCAGAAACTAACGTATGGTTGCCCATTTCTTTCGTTCGTAATCATAGTTCACTGTGCGTGGTACCTGCGTAACTTTGTACGGTAACAAGTTCTTAATGCAATTTGTAAAGTTAACGCAGCGTGGTGTTTTATTAAACAAAAAAAGTACCTATTCAAATGCACCTTTTAGCTCGCATGCTAACTTGCATTGTCTGCATCTGTCGGTTCCATAAAATCAATATGATGCCGGCGTTTTCTAGAACGTTTTCAAGCGTCGCTTGTTAGGGCGTGATTTCATTGTTGTAAGGACCTACTTGAAATTAGATGACTAATACGAGCCCACTACTAGGAATAGGTATGATAAGAGATTTTAAATGAATTATGTATCAAGTAGGTACCTACTGCATGATTGAGTTTTGCGAATACAATGTTTAAAATTATAATCTGTTTGCTGCTAGCTAGCTACTTTCATCTACCTACTTCATTCAAAAGTACACAGCTCGCATTCCTGCAACATTGTAGGAAAATAGTACGGCTGACTTACAATTTACAAATGGTACAATAATGCATTTCATTGATGTTTGAACAGAGACTTGTAGTTCTATGAATCTGCAATTCATACCTACCTATACGCACAATGTTAACTCTTTTACAACATACGATAGTGTGTCGTCAGATTGATGACTAAAAAAATTCGCGCGCTCTGCGTTTCAATGATTAAGCAGACATACACGTGGTGATAATTTGTAGGTTAATTTATTATTAAAAATGAACGTTTAAGCTTTTAAAATAGGCACGAGATGATAGCGTGGAAATGATAAAGATCATTTTAATTCAAGAATAGTGTGCATTACATTAGGTAGGTAGGTTTAACTTGCAAGAAAATTTCGGAAGTCGGTAGTTTCTACGGGCTGATAGTGCGAGGCGACGGACGGGTCAATGACATGACTTTAATAGAATAAAATCAATGTCAATTAGCAAGGATCAATCAATAATTCTGCGTGTGATGTAATTAATGTGTTACTTTTGTTAATTTATTCTATACTAGTGTTATCCTTTCTTCCTTTGTTTAGATCAGTCTAACGATGACAATTCCATTTTCTAACGCAGTATGAGTCAACGTGTTAAATATTGATGCCGTGCAATTTCAGTAACTAAAAATAGAATAGAATATATTATGTATTTTAATGCATGTTATCTGTAGTTTCTCGATCATTCCCCCTAGCCAATGCATCTTTCCACAATGTTCTAGCACCGGAAGATCCTGTTTTGCAAGTTGTGGAATCATTGTTTGCCCTCTAGCGGAATATAGAGATAATATTTTTTGGTGCCCAAGGATTCTAGGGCACAAAATTAATCTTGTGCCTTTAACAATAACACAAATTAGATTTACAATTAAAAGAATGGCTAATGAATCTGAAAAGATAAGTAATTTTATCTAAATGAAGAATAAATAATAATTTTTATCAAAGCGCCATCTATTGTCGAATGGATACGAAAAGTTTCATTCCATTGTAATACATTTACGCTACTCCCTAACAGATGGCGCTGTTAACACGTTCTGGAATGAAATGGAAACTTGTCGAAGCTACTCGAAATGTCTTTTTTGTCGGCAGGAAATATAAAAGTTGCGCGCGCCTCTACCGGCGTCAGTATTGAACTAAACGCAAGCGATTCCGAGTGAAAAGCGAGAGAGATTCCAAGCGGTATTTAAAGTGAGATTTGCTCTCAAGTAAACTAAGAGTGAGTTTGAAAGTATTTAGACAAATTTTAAACTGGAATAATGGCGCTTCTACCATACTTGTTGGACGATCTACGCCCACGTCGTATTCGAGATCAGCTATTTGGATTAGATCTGTCTCCGGACGACTTCTTGGCTGACATAGTTGACCGGCCGATGCTCTCCGTGCGAAAGTACATTCGTCCGTGGAGGAATTTGGCCGCAGTCGCCCGGGACGTTGGTTCAACCATCAAGTCTGACAAGGACAAGTTCCAAGTGAATTTGGATGTTCAGCACTTTGACCCGGAGGAGATTTCTGTCAAGACTTCGGATGGTTACGTTGTGATAGAAGGAAAACACGAAGAGAGGAAAGATGAGCACGGATATGTGTCTCGCCACTTTACGCGTCGGTATGCCCTGCCTGAAGGTTGTAACCCGGAGACTGTGGAGTCCAGGCTGTCTTCTGATGGTGTGCTGACTGTAGTGGCTCCGAAGGTGTCGGAGAGCAAGAATGAGAGGGCCATCCCCATCACTCAGACGGGACCAGTGAGAAGAAAGGCTCATGAAGAACAAGAAATGAATGGCAGTGCTGAAGAAGAAGCCATTGAGAAAACCCCGCAAAAGAAACGCAAGAAGTAGAATATTCCAAATGTAGTTTTAAGTTGAAATACTTAAGTAACCGCTACGTACCTCCGTTAGTTAATATAAGACTGATTTCAGTATTTGTAAGATTATTTCAATAAATACTATACTTTTTTCTGTAAAATTGCATCGTTTTATTTCAAACCCCTAGCAATAAATTACAGTGAACACTTAAATACAACACATTGCTCAGTAAGATTGAGTAGGCGTTTTTCGTTTTGTATAAAATTTTCAAAATGCTTTGCAGATAAATTATTAGATAAGTCGAAAGTATTTTTTTACATAGCATAATGCCAAACTAAGCTCAATTACCAACACAATCTAAATAAGACAGGTCAATGGAGTTTAAGTATTTGCAATTTTAACAGCTGTAGACGTCATTTCATATTTAGAAAAAAGTGCGTCCGTAATTCAGATTCACACTGTTTTGAAAGTAATGTAGATACAGGTCACTGTAATATTTTGATATAAATAGCTAGTTCTAATGACAACAGAAAATATATCAACTAGCAACATTTCATGAATTCAACATTTTTTTAATAATTGAAATTATTTAATAGCGCCTATCGTTGTCGCGCCGAATTCTGAAACGCGAACCATCGTTTCATTGCTCACGCGTTTTAAACAGGAGCTTGATATATTAAAACAAAATACATGTATGTAGCGAAATTATTGATTTATTGGTCGTTCAAGTTTACAATTCAGAATGCAATCGCTGTAAATAATAGTTATTTCTTTCAATATTTCGAACAAGCTATTAGGAAACTCGCTCCAAGCAACACAGTTTTATCTTTAACGTCTAATTCGGGAGGGAAGGTTACTCCGAAGTTTTTGACGTCAAAAACCATGGTTGTGGGTAACTTATCTTGCACCACGCCTATGGAACGATTACCATACACCAAGAACACTTTGTACGCGTATTGAAACATGCCCTCAGCACGAATCTTCAAAACCTTTTTCCCGACTTGGTTCTTAACGCTGTAAGTATCGATGCAAGACAGACATTTTTGAACCGACCCCACGAAGTTCCCCGGAGGTGCCCAAACTAACACTTTGTTCGCAAATATCTTGAAAGGCTTTTCTACGTTGATTACTTCGTTGCCATAGTTGTTAAATATTTTCACGTTAAAGGCTTGGAAGCGTTTTGTTAGGACTGCCAAGAAAACTTTTTGTCCTCCGCGGTTGAAGATGGTGTAAGCTATGCCGCTCGTGCCTATCAAGTCGTGTAGGACATCTCTCTTCTCAGCAATGATGAGCTGGTCCAGGGGATAGACAAATGCTAGTCCTGGGATAGTTTCGTCTGGGACATTAGGACAGGTCATCCAAGGCGTTATGTCTTCAGCCTCGTTTTTCTGAATATTCGTTATTGGCATTTACATTGGTCTTTACGTCGATGTGTTCTGGCTTCATGATACGTTATAATGGTTGATGTGCCTGTCGTTCATTAAAACGGCGTTCATGATTTTTTATTTACATTTTCTTTACAAATTCGGTGAATGTACAATGACGTTACTATTGACATTCATGACCAACAATTTGTCAATTTGTATTCTTTTTGATAAAATGACCAAAGACATTACTGATTTTTATTTATTTAAATTCAATTAACCAATATTTTTAACATTTTCGGTAAGCTCTGAGCCAAAGCAAAAGCAGCTATTGGTAATTTTTATAGTATTTTCTTGTAAACTGCGCCATCTCTTAGATATAATTCGAACAACGTCAGATTCATTCGTAGCGAAATATGTGCTACCACTGTGACTAGTATGGTTTGTTAGTGTTACTGATACTCACCGCCAGATTGTTAGGAATTTATAGTCTATGACATTTAAAAAATGTAGGGTTGTTAGTCTATGAAAAAGAATGACTGTGGTGTGAATTGTCATGATGTAAAAACCAGTGAGAACAATGTTATAATTCCTAACAAAATGTGAGTGTATTTCTTTAACTATTAATAAAGATATTCAAGAAGACCAGAAGTTTGAATACCTACAATAGGTTATGGGCCCAGAACGCCCGAGAAGAAAAAATTAAAAACCGGGATTGGGTAATGAAAAACCCAACATGAAAAACAAGTGAAAAAAACTAAAAAACAGTAATAACAAGGAAGAAAATAAAAAACGGTGAAAAACTAAAAAATGGAAAAACCTGAGATAATACAGATAGAAAAATTAAAAGATGCGGAAACATTTTTATTGTGGAAATTTGAATTCAATATACACTTAAAAGCGGCAAATCTTGCAAAACAATTGCACAAATAAAAGAAGATGACAAGAAAAGTGACTTCAGTATCAAAGATGCTCAGGTGCAAAGAATTATCATAAGCAGTATTGATAAGAAACTAAAAGGTCACATAATTAATTGCAACAGTGCACGTGAAATGTACGTAAAATTATGTGAAATATTCGAAGGTTCTGAGCAAAGAAACAAAGATGCCCTATTACAAGAGTTTTTCACATATAAGAAACAGGACAGTCAATCGCTTTCCCAATTAATAAGCGAAATAGAAAATTTACAATTTCGTATAAATCAGCTAGGAACAAAATAGATGATGAAATGGTCATATCCAAAATATTAAGCTGTTTACCAAATAATTTAAACTATTTTATAACTTCTTGGGAATGCATGGCAGACGATAAAAAAACCCTTCAAAATTTAACAAACAGACTTCTGGCTGAAGAAAATCGAATGTTGAAAGCAAAAGACAGTGACAAGCAGCTAGCATTTCAAGCTACATCTTCATCTACATCTAAGAAAAAGTTTAATACAATAAAATGTTTCAAATGTAACAAAACAGGGCACATGAAGAAAGACTGTAGAGCCTGTAGTATCTGCAAAAGGGACAACCATGAAGATAAAGACTGTAAGTTTAAGAATAAACAGTGCTCAATCTGTAAAAAATTTAATCACAAAGAAGAAAATTGTTTTTTCAAAAATAAGAATAAGAATGAGAATGAAGAAAAAAGTAACAAAAGAATAGAAAAGGCATTTTTTACAAATGGTGAAATTCAAGAACCAAAACAGAAAGAATTTGTTGTAGATTCTGGGTGTACTGCACACATGACCAAAAATTTAGACATACTAAAATTTTTTGAATGTAAACCATCATCTGTTTTGACTGCAAATGAAGAAACAATAGAGGTGAAAGGGACTGGTAAAGTCATTGGCAATAAATGTACTCTTAATAATACCCTGCTTGTTCCTGACTTATCACAAAATTTATTATCGGTTAATGCAGTTACAAACAATCAAGGAGTGGTTATATTTACCAAAGATAATGTAAAAATATATAAGGAGTCAGAATTAATATTAACAGGAAAAAAAGAAAACGGTTTATATAAAATTAATTTGGATGATAATAATATGCAAGAAAAAACACTGTTAATGAAAGAAAATGGCACTGCCTTAGAATGGCATCAAAGACTTGGACATCCAGGAAAGAAAATACTAGATATATTACCAGATGTGGCAGATGGAATAAAAATAAATGGATTAAGGCAAATAGACGAATGTGAAATCTGTACACAAGCTAAACAAACAAGACTCCCATTTAACACAGTAAGAAACAGAGCCAGTAGACCACTTCAATTATTACATACTGATGTATGTGGACCGTTCGAAAACAAAACGTATGATGGCTATAGTTATGTTTTAACCGTCATGGATGATTATACTCATTTTACTAAAATATACTTGCTTAAATATAAAAATGAAGTTAAAGAAAATTTAAAACATTATATAGAAGAAACAGAAAGAGAGAGAACAGAAAAGGTATCTACCATAAGATGCGATAATGGAGGTGAATACACAAGCAATGATTTTAAAAAATGGTGTACTGAAAAGGGAATAAAACTAGATTATACAGTACCATATTCACCACAACTAAATGGTAAAGCAGAAAGACTAAATCGAACATTATTAGATAAAATCAGAGCATTACTATTTGATTCAGGGTTAGATAAAGAAATGTGGGGTGAAGCTGTATACTGTTCTACTTATATTATAAATAGATTACCAAGTGAATCATTGAAGAATAAGACACCTTATGAGATGTGGCATGGTAAAAGGCCTAATATATCTAATATATGCAAGTTTGGTTCAATAGTATATGCTAAACAATTACATTCAAATATTAAGAAACTAGATCCAAGAAGCAAAAAGTTAATCATGATTGGATATACTAATAATGGATATAGATTGTGGAATAAAGAAGAAAGAAGAATTGAAATAGCAAGGGATATTGTTATAATTAATAATAATAAGAAAATTGGAGAAAAATATGAAGAAACAGGAAGTTCGGTGATAACAGAAATAATACCAGGTAATAATGAAGAAGAAATAAATCAAGAAGAAGAAAGTGATGACAGTTATTATGAAATAGAAGAGTTAGAACAACAAAGTAATGTAATAGAAGACAACATCCCAGATATTATTGATGAAGTAGAAAATGATGAAAATAAAGAAAGTAATACTGCAGAGATAGAAACTATAAATACAAAACGACAACGGAAAAAACCAGCTTACCTGCAAGATTATGTATTACTTACGTATGATGAAGTCATGAAATCTGCTGAAAAGAATAATTGGGAGAAGGCCATAAATTCGGAGAAGGAATCATTGGAAAGTAACAATACATGGGAAATAGTTGATAGTCAATCAGCAATAAAATCATTAATAGCAATTGCTGCTTCAAAGGAATATGAAATGATAACTTTTGATGTGAAAACAGCATTTTTGTATGGCGAGTTAAAGGAAGACATATTTATGTATATTCCTGAAGGATATGAAAGACAGCCTAATAAAATTTGTCGTTTAAAGAAAGGACTATATGGGCTAAAACAGGCACCAATGACATGGAATAAAAGATTTACAGAAACTTTAAGGAAACTTGGACTGAGAGCTACAAAGTCAGATCAGTGTGTGTTTTTTAACGAAGACAAAACTATAATATTGGCTATATATGTTGATGACGGTTTGGCCATATCAAAAGACAAGGAAAAGTTATTACAGATCTTGCATCAATTGGAAAAAGAATTTATCTTAAAAACATATGAACAACCTCAAAACTATATAGGTTTTGAAATAAAAAGATCAGAACAAGGCATTTTGTTGCATCAGCAGAATTATACAGAAAAATTACTTAGAAAATATAATATGTATGATTCCAAAGCTGCAGATACTCCATGCATTGTGGGAAAGGAAAATGAATCTAAGATGGCTACGTCAAATTTTCCATACAGAGAACTAGTTGGTGGATTATTGTACTTGTCAACCAGGTCAAGACCAGATATCAGTCAAGCTGTGAATGAAGCAAGTAAAAGGTAGAAAATCCATCAAGGCAAGACATATTAGCAGTAAAGAAGGTGTTGAAGTACTTGAATGGAACGAGAGATAAAGGGATTTTGTATAATGCTGGGAAAGATATTACAAGATTGCATGCATATTGTGACTCAGATTATGCAGGTTGTACAGAGACCAGACGAAGTACAACAGGGTTCATAATAATGTTGGCAGGTGGACCTATAGCTTGGTGCTCCAAAAGACAGCCGATAGTAAGTCTATCGTCAACTGAAGCGGAATATATAGCAGCAGCAGATTGCGTTAAAGAGTGTTTATACTTAAAGACTTTTATAAGTGAATTAATTGGTAGCAGTATTAAGATTAGTTTGAATATTGATAACCAGAGTGCTATCCAATTGATAAAAACAGGTTCATTCAGCAAGAGATCTAAACATATAGATGTGAGGTTTTATTTTATACTTAAAGACTTTTATAAGTGAATTAATTGGTAGCAGTATTAAGATTAGTTTGAATATTGATAACCAGAGTGCTATCCAATTGATAAAAACAGGTTCATTCAGCAAGAGATCTAAACATATAGATGTGAGGTTTTATTTTATACACGAAAATTATAAGAAAGGATATTTAGATATTATATATTGTCCTACAAATTATCAGATAGCGGATATGTTGACGAAACCACTATATAAAGAAAAATTTAAATTTCATTGCGATAAAGTTGTTGTGTAAATTGAGAGTTATAATTAGAAGTGTTTAAGTTAATGTTTTGAAAACTTGTTTAAGTTAATGTTTTGAAAACTGATGGTGTCTCTGAAGTAATTATAAGGTATTTTTAATTTATGTTCATATATTAAAAATAGGAGAAGGTGTTAGGAATTTATAGTCTATGACATTTAAAAAATGTAGGGTTGTTAGTCTATGAAAAAGAATGACTGTGGTGTGAATTGTCATGATGTAAAAACCAGTGAGAACAATGTTATAATTCCTAACAAAATGTGAGTGTATTTCTTTAACTATTAATAAAGATATTCAAGAAGACCAGAAGTTTGAATACCTACAATACAGATAGCGTTAAGCATCCAGTTGAATTTGTTTCCGAACTTTAGTCGAAACAGGGCATGGTGAAGAATTCATTTTTATTTTTACTTAGGTGTTATTTGATCTGATATGTATTTGTTTGTCTCTCTGGGAATACTATTATCACATATTTTAAAAAGTACTATGTTTACTTACGCATTAATACGTTCCTTCATAATGTAGTGAATAGAATTTTAGGAGCTTAGTATGTACCTCCGGTAATTTACAAAGATTTTTTTTTTCTAAGTATATATTGAATACAATGTTTCCGTAGAATTAAAAGATAATCTTGACATTCAGAAAAAAAATCGACAGAGACTACCCATAAACCAAACTACTTACAATCCATAGACCATTGGTTTTCGAAACCGTACAAATATGAATCTTAAAGCATTCCTTAGTAATCTCACTGTTCTAATGAACAAATACGCGATATGAAGACCCTTTAGCCAGGGGTCCCATAGGGAACACCATGGTACGGAAACTAAGGGGAGATTCTGACTGACATTAACTTTAGTAAGAATTTGACGTCATGACGGTTTTTCAGATCGCCACTGGTGTGGTCGGGGGTTCGATTCCTAATCGAGGTCGTTTTTGCTAATGTTACCAAATTTACTAACTTACATTTACGAATTTACTTTATCTTAATTTGCACATGTTGCTTGCATTTGGTTCTCACCTGTTTAAGTCCACAACGATTAAAGTTCCGTATGTAACCTAAAAGTCTTTGGTGGGATAAAAAATGCTACTTTGAATATAATTGATTTGTAAAAAGCACTTCATCTCTGCAGGCAAGAATTGTATCTACTCCTTCACGGCTTAGTGAAAATACATATGTACACTCCTACAAACATGTGGTAGATATGCTTAAGTTTTCACCAGAAAGGATGCCAGATTTCTATGAAATATAAACTTCTAAAGCTGCCACAGCAAATACATTTCATGTTTCAATCTACCAAATGTTTCACATAAGGCCAGATATGACAGAAATCCTGCATCACTAAGACAAAAAATAATAATAATACCGTTAGCAAATCTTCAAGAATCTTATTAAGGAAATGTTTAATTGAGTTTCCTCCCCATTGTGCGCACACTAACACAATAGCGTATATAAATAGTTAGTATATATGTATGTATAGTAATAAAGTATAAATGATGGAACTAACATATAGGAAAATATAATATATTTGTTCGTATAGCTACGGCCTGAGCTATATATATTGCTCGGTGATGGAATACGACGGCTGTGGAGTCGCACACAGTTTTTTTAAATATTATTTGTCTTTTATTTTTGAGGAATATATTCTACAGCTTATAAATTTTCAGATTTCAAGATCTTTCGATGCAGCCTTCATTTGCCAAGTGATTAAAATTAGGGCTGCTTACCAATTTTGACCAAAGAAATTGGTCGAATACTCCCCCTTATCACATTGTCTAAAAGCTGGTGAAATGTGTGTCATAAGTATATTTGGATTCAATTTCAGCTCTCTTGTATCCCTAGAAAAAGACATAAGACATTATACATTTAATTTTGTTACGTTATAGGCTTATGATGAGGATCGGACTTTTTTAATTTGTAAATGAGAAAGTTTGTGAGTGGATTTGGATGTTGGTTCATCAAAGACAGTTTAATTACTGAACATGAGCTTATACATCAAAATACATAGGCATGCTACTTTTTGTGTGAAGTAGGTACTATAAGGCAGTGGATGATATCACGGGTACAAGATAGTTATTTTTCTTTGCCTGATTTGTCTCCACACCTCTCAAATACTCTCAATCTTAATATGTATGAAGATAGTTAATAAATTGAATTCAGTTACAAGTCAAATCGTTTTTCTTTTATTTTACCAGAGACCTGAATAGTAGCTGACCAAAAAACTAACATGTAACCTTAATTATTAAAAACAAATAGCTTAGCTACAATAATTAAGAGCGACTCCACGCCCCCTATGTTCGCAACACACATACGAAGCGCGCCGCGCTCCGTCTTAAGGACGACATATGAAGTAATTTTTTTTCCAACTCCGCAACACCGGAAATTCAACCTTAACACCCTACACGAAAAGTCCAAATTGCGTATACATGCGAAATATTTTTTCCATTTCATATTTACGAATATGCCCCAAATTCCCCAAAAATTAGAACCGTGAAAGCGGCGGGGGGAGGGGTGGCCCTATAAGGGTAGCAAGTACGAATTTTTCCACACACACAGACGTATTAGAGGGGGTTCTAGGGGGGATGAGATAGTAGATAGTTTTAGAGAAAGAAAATATTATATATGTTTGTTGCGATGAATTCGCTGGTACACTTCATTTGGCGTTATTGTTAATTGTGAAGATGTTCGCCTGAAACGAGTCGGGCTTATGCCTATACTTCGACCAGTTGTCGCGAGGGCACGGTATGATATGATACGCCAATGATTATTACAGATTGAAAAAGACTTTTATAGTAGGTAAACAAACTTTACGCTGAACTTCAATATAGTACATATTTAAATCAGATCTTATCTATGGATGATTTTCATTTCTAAGGCTGCTGAAAAAAATATCCAAGATATATAACACATTATTGATTTGACATTCTGAAAACTTGAACCAAATCGCGTTACAAACCCACCATAAAAGTTCCACTTTTAACCCCAGAAATGTTGGCTCATGTTTATTTTATTACTTACTCGAATGCGGTTCAAATCAAAGGGTTATTAAAATCACATAGAGAGCACGTAACCGGCCGTTTTAACGACAGTCAAGTAGTCGTCGTTAAGTTAATGGCTCATTTGACTGCGCCGCTAACCGTAGTTTGTATGACAAACGGTTTATCTAAATGAAATAAAAAATGACATTTGTTGTTGTAAGAAAGGGGTGGGTTGTGTACTTATGTAAGAATAAATTGGCGATTGACGAGGTAAAGTGGAGATGTAAATGGCACTAAGTAATTTTGTTAACTGATGATTAAGTTCAATATATATATTGTTTTAATACAATATATATATGTATAATGATAATCTATATAGATTTGTATAGGAACCCTGGACGTCGGCATAATAGCCTGCAATGAAAAACTGAGCAATGATGTGAATATACGAATATTTGTATCACCTAATTCTATTCATCCATAAAGATCCAATGGACATTGCTTTAGGTTTTGGCATAATTTTGTTTAAAAGTCTTTTTAGAATATTTTATACAAACAATTATTACTATCGACATATATTTTCAAACTGTAAACAGTATTTTATATGTCACGATTCGTAAACAACTTTAATTGTTTAATAACAACTTAATTTGCGGTTTAATTAAGTATTTTATTGACCAGTGCGTGTTAGTACGTGAGTACGCAGTAATAAATATTTTTTATAAACAATATGCACTTGTATTTATTACAATAAACAACTGCATTAGGAGCTATAGAATAATAAGCCTAAGTTCTCGTCCTGAATCCAATATCGTTTTTTTTAAATGGTCTGCGAACCACAAGGTATAATTAAAAGAAACAGTTTTGGGTGCATTGTGACTAATAAGACAAATATTTGGTCGTTTTATAACACATTAGCTGCTTCCCGCAGTGTCACCCTCCTTCAGGTAAAACTTCTTTCCGTATACGGATAAAATGTAGCCTTTGTTATTGAGATTGTCTAGCTATCCAATAGTGAAATAATTCTTCACAGGAGTCATGTTTTTTCGAAGTGTTCAGGGTACACAGACAAAAAAATTCCTGCTTATAATATTAGCGTCTAAAAATTAGATTGCCACTTAAAAGATGATAATATTCACAATCATGCGACACAGAACAATTCCGTCAGACAACGCGCGACACGGCCCGGACAAGTCGTCCGACTTCTCATACAAGTGTTTGTCCAAAACACGGGAACATCAAGAAGGGTCGATGAACGAAGGGTGAACACGTAGATTTGTATATTTCATATTTGAACAATGAAAGAAAGAATTGCTTTATCGATTTGTTTTACTACGCAAAATGATTGTGAGGGACTTAATCTTTACTAATATTTTAAACGAGAAAGTCATTCTGTATGTCTGTCTGTCTAGTTTTATGGCAAATCTACTAAACCTATGAAATGGTTACTCAGACACTCTAGATCCTGTGAAAAGGCATATATTGTTTGATTATCCGGGTGGAGATCATGGTTTCCTCAGGCTCGGGTGAAACTCTAAATCAAGGTACAATTATACAGTTAATAAATAATATTATATATGTCAAATTCAAATTGTAATTCATTAATAAATAAGGGGATAATTAATCTACAACTTGGTGATGACTGAGTAACAAAAACACATATTTTAATTTACGCCTTTTAGTTATAAGTCTAGGCAAGTTAAAGAAAACTTAAGCTTAAAATGATTAGTCGGATATTTCTAGAAAACTCGCAGAGCTGAAAACATATCAGGATAAATAGATAGAACCTTGTAAAATCAATTTGATACATTCGTGCTACGAAATCGTAGTACGTCTACGAGTTACTACGCGATCCGGCTACGCTTTTTTACTTTCCAATAGGAAGAAATTGATAATTTATTCAAAGAATATGTGAGTATTTTAAGTAACATAATTTAATGTTGAAACATATTATATTAGCAGTTTCTTGTTGCAAGCTTTTTAGTTTAGTTGTTGCAGGTTATTTTTATTTTTTTTCTAGAATAGATATTAATTTAAATGTAACAACAAGTAAAAGCCAAACTAATGTCATAAAGTAAAAGTAACGGTCAAATTCGTTTTTTCAAGGCTACAGTAACAGCAAAAATAAAAGTTAAAATCGTAAATATAATGAGTAAATAAAGAAAGTTAAATATTAGTAGATATAATAAAGGCATCTCATCTCGTGAAAGTACGACCTACTCAGCAAGATTCGTAGATAGCTCGTACATGATAAACAAAATAGCACAGTTTTGTTTACTCTTCGTAAAACAGTAAGGAAATAAACATTTAATACATTTAACAAATATTCACATACATATTTATGAGTTAACAGTCCAATGTAGGCGGACAGGCGCCAAAAGTACAGTCGGCAACGTGAGCTTAACACTACATGATTATTTTCAAGGAAGCTGGATAGTGTGTTATAGGTTGATATAGTTATCGGCTCGGATAATGAGCTCTCGGCGGAAAAGTGGGGATCGCTTTGCGCACTGTACACTTAAGGCAATAAACCAATATATCACTTCTGCGCAGGTGAAGGTCAGGGCTCAATATCCGTGCCGATGATTATACTAGCTTTGGGATGGAATGATTTGTTAAAGTATTTAAATAACACAAAAAAATAATGTTGAAGTAAGAAAACGTTATCTTAATTAATAATGATCTTTAGTGCAAACAAATGTACTATACTAATATATAGAGGAAGCATTTTTTTTGTATGTTTTACCCTAAAGGCTCCGAAACTATTCAACCAATTTGAAAAATTCTTTCACTGTTGGAAAGCTACACTTTTCCCGAGTAACATAAGGCTATATTTTATCCCGATACAGGTAGTAGTTTCCACAGAACGCTGGTGAAACCGCGGGAAATCGGCTAGTGAAACATAAAGACAAATTATTGAAAATTACAACACGCAACTTTTCCGATCAATAATAATCACTATCAAAACCCAAATTAGCCATCAATAAAGTTCAATAAAAATAAAATTAAATCGCAACATAAAGAAAACGCACCCCACGAAGATCTGAACTTTCGAAAAAAAAAATTGGGGTCGACTGTACACCAAAAAATATAGGCCAGTAGGAATTTTTTAAAGTGAGTCAAATAAGCGTCTTGGGAGCGAAAGGGTCGCGTTTTGTAAGGGGCTGCCCCTAGCCCGGGGTGGCCACGGAAACTGAGGAAGAAGTGGTAAACAATTTAAAGTTTTTTTAAGTTCTGCAAAGTAATAGTGAGTGGCAATGAACTATCGTTTTTTTAAAGCAGTCGAATTTATATGTTTTGGGTTAGTAGTTGTTTTTACCTATAAAAATAAATAATTGTCTAAAAGAAGTCATTGTATAAGAAGTATTTAATTATCATAATTATGTTTAAAAGAGATGGATAAAATTTAAAAAAATATATTTGACAGATTGGCACAAAACAAAATGTTTTCGCTGGACATTAATTGCTATTTATCCTCACAATAAATAACCTTTATAAATGCGAAAGTACATTTTAACTTACAAAACGGCTGAACCATCTTTGCTTGAAGATAGATGACACTAGAGACAGTTTTAAGCGGCTTTTTATCCGGACGTCATTAATATTCTTGTATAGTGTTCTCCGCTGACTTCGTGGCTCGTCGTATTACACTTATTTTCACGCTTTTTATCTGTAACAAGGTCAGCATCGGTTGAGGTAACACGTAACATGCAATAACAACACACAAACAACACACACTATTCTTATACACGGCAAAAATAGAGCAATTTGAAGATTTGGAAAGAAATCTGATTAATTTCTGAAATATAATAAAGTGTGCTTATGATTAGAGACGATTTACTGATAAATTAATTAAAAAAAATTAAAGTACACGAAATGTTTTTCAAAATCTGTTGTATTAATGTTAAAACTTATGTGTATATACAGTATTTGAATTTATTAAGTAAGCATTCGTAATTATGAAAATAAGTATGTACCTACATGTTACACGTGTGATGTAAAAATAAACTTAATGATTATAATCAGTAACCACGTGCATGGGTCAAATTTTCCATTTTTTTACCAGATCGATAATCACTACGTTTTCGAATTATTAAGATTTGACTATAGTTTACCACATACCTACATCCTAATTTTGTATATTTATGCCGTATGGCATGTAAATCGATCTCAGTGGCGTGCACTTGGAGAGACTATGTTCAGCAGTGGACTGCGATAGGCTGATGATGATGATGATGCCGTATGTTAATTGACATAAGAATATCAACTATGTACATTTTCTTTACTAACTTTCTTAACTTCCATGCAAATTTAATTTAAAGAAACTTGATTTTACAGTCTCTTAATGTTAAAAAAAATCAAGCAATTGTGCACATGTGACTATTTATAATATACAATGTTTCTGTCATGTATGTTACAACCTCAGACTTAAACTGCAGAGCCCATCATGATGACTTAAAACTAGAACATTATTTTTTTCGACAGATCGCAAAAAGTGTATTATTTAAAAACATGTTATTAAATAAATCTCGTATACAAAACATAACAATTAAAATGACAAGTTGTACATAAAAAGGCTTCGTTTGAACTGCGACGGTACAATGGAACCTTTTTACGAGTATAGGCTTGTTGTACACGAGCGGAGATAGTGAGCGTAGCGACCTCGTAGCGCTACGCGATGCTACGCCACTGTGAGACTTAACATGATAATATGAAATGTTAGTAATATTAAAAGATACTTTTTACATTTATTTTTGTAATTTTTATTTAAATTAGATAATGTATTACAAATTAAAATCTGCACATTTACAAATAAAAAGAGTAAAAATTAAAACTATGCATCAAAAAATTCGTATCGCTGGCAGGGGGGATCGTGCCCAAAAGTACATTAAAATATTTTCTTAAGATTATACACATATTTATAAAACAATCCGGACTTAAACACGATATCTGTTTATACTAAAATAATAAACAGGAAACATTTTTTGTGTTTTTCTTTGTACCCTAAAGGCTCCGACGACTGAACAGTCTTGACAAATTCTTTCACTGTTGAAAAGCTACACTCTTCCCGAGTAACATATTTTATCTCATAGACAATGCCCACGGGACGCGAGTGAAACCGCGGGAAAACGGCTAGTGATACCTTTTGACCACGGTCAGTGCAATTCGGCCCAAACGTCGGGTAAAGAAAAAGGTATTGACCTTTATAGATACGAGTAGTATTATAAATCCCGATTGTTTTATAAATATCTGAATATTTTTTTAAATAGATGATTAGAATTACTAAATATTTGTAGTTTCATGTGATCAAGTTCTTAAACTAATTAGTGGTCAAACCATAATTAGAAGTATTATCAATCTCTTGAATTAGTTTCTTCGAGATTAATTATAAAAAGATTTTTGTATTGATAAATAGTTTTTTTTTATGTTATGTTACATATGTCACAGGTTTAATTTGAGTATGGTATCAATAAAAATATCTTTCAATTGATGTTTCTTCACAGAACGTTTTTACGTATGTACATAACGTGTTTTGCTAGTGAAGAGAATATGTATAGAGATATTTGAGCTTCATATAATGAAGTTGGGTTTTGATAAAAATATTACTAAGAAAAGAGATTGTGTGACATCACAGTTTCTATACTATGGTCAACGTCAAATAACGAATTCATGAAAGATCTCGTAAACAGAATATTGAAGAATTTTTCAATATTTACGAGTACATAATATAGTTTAGGCGAGGAATGTCAAATCATGTTTTATTGCGCAAAATGTGCGAGTATTAGGATGTGGGAAGAAAATGCTTTGTTCATACGTGTTTGTGTACTATGCCTTATAGGCACGTTTTAAAGATGTGTCTTTTGAGTATTGCCGATGCACAATGATATATTGATGTTAAAGTAAGGAATTTGAATTCGTTACTTGGAATTCAGCCTACCCTCAAACTTAGTACCACACAAAACGGAACCAATCCGAATTCAATTTTAAAAAAGACGCCGAAAAAAAACAATATAATTTTTTTTTATTCAAAAACCTACAGCCTACACAGGGTGGTTTAAAAATCGAATCAGTCCCCCGGCCTTGAGAGGGGGGAAACGCGTTGCCGTCAACACATAAATCATATTTCTGGAGAATTTTTAAAAGTCCTATTGCTTTCGCGTATTTGCCATGTACTCCCCCAGGGGGGAGGGGGAGTGTGTACTTACTCCCTCGTTTCCTAGTTCTGCTGGGGATACAGGGTGTGCTGTGAGAGAACGTTGTTGCTTAGTGATTTGTGAGTGTGCCTGATAAAGATGACGATTGTAGATTGTTTTGTGATTGGGGGCTTTGGGATGCTTATTTGTGGTTTTGAGTCCTATTTTGATATTTTAGAAATGTCATTAGGTGCAGAAAATTATATCTCGTCTACATAAAGTGTGCTTGTAACTAAAACAGCTGTTCAAATTCTGCAGATAAGGTAAACTACCGACATGAATTTAGACTTCAATCAATGTTAACTTGGGACATTGTCGCTTGCATCTCATTACCACCAAATTACTTAGATTTTCTTCTTACCAAATCGAACTACAAATCCTGTCTCTACTTCCAACATTCAGCCATGACAAGAGAAGCAATAAATTACAATTAATTAAAATAAAAATGGCTCGTGTAGGCAACACGATGTATATTCGTAAGGCGCCGCGGAGGAAGGAGGCCCGCCGCCCGCGAACTCGCTCACGTATATGGAAGGAAAACAGAACAAACGGACAAGTTTCTAAGTAGGAAGTGAAATAATAATGTTTAGGGTATTTTTTTGGTGTAAAATTGGTATCTAATATGGTAGTTCGGTAATATATTTCTAAGGTTTTACAGTGTTATATGGTGAAAAATAGAACTGTTTGAATTAAATCTTAGTTGTACAAAAGCTCTCTTAAAGAAGCAAGCTTAACTTGGTTGGATATATCTTAGAGTAAAATATATCATACATACATGTGTATAAATAAGCTATCTTTTCTCAAGTTGCTTAAAAGGCGTGATAGAAATGTCCTAAACTACATTCAATTAACAAAAAAACTCATGTAATTTCGACACGAGAAAAACAACACATATTACTCCAAAACCGTCAGCAGTTAGCCCAGAGATTATAAAGATAACAGCAATCACGCACCAACACACAACAGAAGAGATAACAAAAAAAAAACCTCAAAAACAACAACCAGATGAAACCGGAAATGTTCTTAGTTTTATCTGAAAGCTTCGTGTGTTCTGCGACGCACACATGTGGTGGGGCACAAGGAAGAAGAAAGCGGGCGAAGAAAAAATGAGGGAGACGAAAAACTAGAGCGGGACGGAAAAGTGGGCGAAAAACGAAAAATTTCGCCCCCCCCCTCTCCCCGCGGCGCCGCCCGCAACCCCCGCGAGCCCCCTCACACGCACACACGCGTGTCTGTAGCGCGCTCAAGCAGTCTTGATACGTTGCACTTTCACTATCAGTTTTGCTTTCTTTTTCGTTTTAGATGAAATTAAAAGTGGTCTGTTTTCAGTGTTTTTATTGTGTTTTTATTGTGTGAAGGAGAACAAGGTATGATTTGAAAGAATAGGGTTGGAAATATTTTTATCTTAAAATGCAATTGTTTACGGTTATTTCATAAAAAATAGTGTTATAGTGTTTTTTTGCAATCAACTTGAAATGATTGAGGTTTATTCTACTTCGACTTTATTCAGTTTATTTTATGGCCTTTCTATGACATGTTGGTCATCGAAAGTGACTTACAGAAAAGAAAATGTATACTTGTACTATATTAATTTTTTATTGAAGGTTTAATTATTTTGTGTTTGTAAAAGCTTTGTGCAAAAAAAATCTGACTACAAAAAATATTTGAAGTCGTACGCAGGTGTTGAATTTGTCTTTTGTTGAACTTTTCAAGCATATTAACTTGAGTAAAAAAATCGAATTTAAAAAAAATCTTTTTTTTAAGTGTGATTCAGTAAGTATATAGTAAGTACATCATAAAATAAAAAAAACTTCTTGTACTTAATTTTTTTATGTTGAAATTCGAACCAAGTTATTCAACTGAATACAATATATCTTAAGTTGCAATTCTTAAAGCTCAAATTGTCTTGCAGTAGTTCATAGTTTGCGCTTGTCCCTCACGCGTGCGATTTTTCCGGGCGGGGAAAGTATCAAGGCAGTTGGGTCCTGTAGGAGGCTATTGTAGCATGTTTTTATACCCAAAAATTTTAAGTCAGTAGGCGCTCGCACTCTGAGCCGCTAGTACGTTTATATTATTATTAATATATATTTATATTTCGTTTTAATTTACAAGTTTTCCATCGTTCATAATTTTAATATTTTTATACCGTTTTATACAATAATAAAGTGTTTATAGATAGGCGTAATTACAACGTAAACATAAAGTTTGTACACCAAACGAGAGGCAAAATTAAACGGAGGGAATTGTTCGCGTATTAGGCGGTTGAAGTTCGAGCAAGTTTCGGCCGGCCCGAGTTTGACAGTTCGCCGATTGGAAAATTTAAAAAATAACGTTTTTGAGAAACAACATGGCGGACTGTGTGTTTGTCATCGTGCGGGGCGAGTTCGACGACCTCGCCGGCCGCTAGGATGCTCAACTTCCATAACATTTGACGGCTGCTGTATCCGTGAGTACTAGATGTTGTGGATCAATCGCGTCTAGAATTATTGATGTGCGATATATTACATAAGGGCGCGTTCATAATGTCGCATGAATATTGTAGCAGTTAATATGATAGGTTGCGAGGGCGCCGCACGCACACAGCGCCGGATTGTTTTTATCGGAGGTAGTAAATTAGAGGGGCTGCGATAGTGGCCGATATCCACTGACTAGTGTTCGTATTGATTTTTTTCCCTCATTCTGTTAAATTTCATTTATTGGGGGAGAGACCGGACACGGCGCGATGACGTGTGCGAATGCCCGCGACACCCATTGTGGAGCTAAGAAACTCCACTTTATCTACGAACTTTTGTAATGGTTTGCGTTCGATTGCCTTGTTAGTACGGCATGGTTTGGTCATGCTGGACGAAATGCAGCGATGTGTGACGCACCCGGAAGTGTGTCGAATTCAATTTGGACCCGAGGGTAGTTTTGAATTTGTAGTACAGTAATTGTTCGTCACTTCCGGGTGGCGACCACATGTTTTATTGCTAAAATAAACTTTTATTTTTGGTAACGATTACTGCTTGGTCATTAGATACATGCTCTTATTTGTGGGGGAAAGGTAAAGATGCTTTATCTATATGTTTAAAGATGTACAAGTTTGTATTGATTGACCGCTGTGACGTCACGACTGGCATTTATGACGGCGCCCTTATGAGTAGTATTTTTGTTGGTCATTCTTACTGCCGCACACAGAGATATCACTTTAAAATAATTGGCAAGGATATGTATACTCGTAAAGAAAGCTATTTTTGAACTTTTATATGTTATTTGGTACTTTTGAAGTTATATTATAACTTTTTATAATTAAGTGACATTTTCGAGTGCGGCTGTTAATGACTGACAAAGTTTTGAGATGTAATTCTAACATTTTGAAAAGTTGAACAGTAATTTCAAAATGTTTGAGATAACATGCTTTTAATTGTCCATTCTATTTTTATAGGTATAATTTTTTAGCATTAGGAAGTCTCCTGTCTACTATATTTTAAAATTTTGCATATCCGCGTGATTAATTGATCCTATGGAACTTTAACACCTACGAACTTTTATGATACCAAGCAGCGATTAATTCAAATCTACGTTTTATCATTTGAATAAGATTTAATTTATATTATAAATGTCATTAAAATTTCAAAATAAATTCAAAATAAGCACGAGGCCCTTGTTGGGCGCCAATACTAAAATTTTGGTAACTAACGCTTTAAGAAAAAAAAATACATATAGGAATTATAAATTAATTCAGAAACAAATTTGAATATTTTTTTTTGCATTTCAAAAGCTCAGCATAAAGTTTTACCAAAATTGGCTAAGCGGACTTGCATTAAGTTGCTGTTAATTACATTATTCATTTATAATTAGCTGTAATTTCTCGACTCTTCAACCCTTTAGCGACAGACTTATTAATTCTGTATACATTTATCAAACGGTCAAGTGCGAGTCGGACTGACGCACCGAGGGTTCTGTGTATACTGCGAAAATAAAACATATTCTTGTATGTTATTGCTTCTATTTTTTCTCTTCAAGGTTATACTTATAATTGTTTAGGCACTTTATTCATTGCATCCTGTAGAAATGTTTTCTTTAGAGTACCATGATCATCATCCACCTACAGTTTTTCGGTCTTCAACGCTTCTAAAGGATGGAAGCTGATATTTTCGGATCTTGTAATAAAGAAAACCTGTAGAACAATATCAATACAACAATAGCTTACATGAGTGCTCTTTCTGGAAAGATTTAAGAAATAGATAAAACACCTATGTTCTTAGAAATTGTACCATACATAAGAAAAATTTTCATTTGCAATTTCATTGCACAATTATGCTAATTCGTCTGAACGCAGTCGCATTAGGCCACAAAGCCAACCTCTGTCAATAAAGACGTTTTAATGATATAAAAACCTAGATATTCTTTTATTACTACATTTAGCAAAAAAAAAAATGTAAAAGAGGTACAACTAAATAAAGCTAAGCTTTTGTTCTCTTTTAATAAATTAAGTAAAATCAACAAAAAATCAATAAGTCAAATTATGAAGGGAATTCGGTTTATAGTTTGGTAGGTACATATGTATTATGACAAAACAACATCGAAACCTTCAAAATGCAGTATCTTATCATGGACACTGCATCTGTTCTACTTCCCACGAATATTGGGCATTCGTAGAAACACAAACGGATCTAGCTGCAGGCGCTAGCTTATTGCTCATTCTAAATAGCTAGCATGAGCACACAGCTTTTGTCGCGGGTTCCGTATAAATTTTTAATTAGAATTTTTTAAGTTTAATGATAGAAACTTAAATACATATTTTCTTTCAATTCAGGAAGTTTTTTTTATTATTATTTCTCCATTAATTAGTAGAGAAAAAGTCATATGTTTTTTTAATACCTATAAATACTAAAATAAGATATTTGCAGAAATGTTTAAACCAGAAAGAAATACGGAAAGAAAAAAAAATACTTAACATAGTCTAAAAAATATGGCTTTTGTATATTGGACACGGAACCCTAACAAATATATTTGGCGAGCATAGTATTTCAGGTTCGGTGGACACGTGCAGACAGACATCCGTCCCGTCTGGGATATCTTATGACTAATCCTTGATTTTACATACGTTTTATTACGTAGTTTTTTCGTCAATTTTAAGAGCGAATTTGAGTCTGACGGTTATGGATTTCTGCGTAGATTTTAGGTTTCAGTAAAGTGTAATTCAAAACAGTATATTTAACACTAATTGTTTCTCGCTTTTTCACCCGTGTCATGGGGAATCTTTTTACCGTACATAGGTACCCGGACACAATATAGCCTAGGTATGGCACCTCGTATATTATGTGAAATATTTTTTACAAATTGGTCCAGTAGTTTTGAGGTCAAACAAAAACATTTTTCTTTACAATATTACTTTAGAAAATCGATGTGTAGGGACACTATTTACAGCTATAATTTTGTAGGAAACAGGAATTAATATGAAACGTTAAATTATTTGGAAACTTATGAATATGAATACCTAGTATACCTGTACAAACTTATTAGATTTACTAGAAGTGTAGGTGGAATGTTGTTCCTACCCACTCTAAAACTAACTTTAGGTTTAAAATATTTATAACGTAACCCTAAAATAAACTTTTCAAAGTTCAACCGTCTTTTCTGTTTCCATTGACATGAAAATTACAAAGCTAACTTGTGTTAAGCGATTATCCAAGTTTTTTTGTAATTACAGGCAAACATACAAAGGAGTAACTTTTTGTTTAATGCACACTTCTTTGGTTTTTAAACGACTGTATAAAGGGTGAGTTTTTTTGTGTCTCTCATTTATCGTGCCTGCCGGAACAGTCGTACTATAAGTAAGAAGTATGATTGTTTCGGACGGCACGATAAATGTAACGGCTGTCATTTGAACATCTTTGGCTGTCATTATGGGGTAGTCAGAAGTAGTCTGACGATCAGTCTTACCATGGGTTTTACTAGTAAACGGGTTATGAAGTCAGATAGGCAGTCGGCAGTAGCTCCATGTAAACAGTCCGATTTCAACATTTGTTGCCCGGAAGTGACTTCATAGGTGAAGAATACAAAAAATGTGTACTTGAAGAAAAATAACTGTATATAGTAGCTTTTGTTCCAGTCTACACTTGAAAGTGAAGATCCTATCATTCAAACTTATACCTAGCTCCAAATGCATGATGCACTTGCATTAGCAAAACATGCATTACAGTGCAGTCGTGGTCACGACCGACATGCCTTTTGTGTTGCCATAATACGTCTGCTATCCTTTTGCAGACAGAAACATTTATAGGTGTGTGTTGCCAGTGCTTTGTCACCTGTTAATAATGGCTTTGGATTTATGCAACCTAGTGGTTATTTTTTAATTGGGAAAATATGTAACGTATGTTGATCTTGATATAGTAAAGTAAACTTGATATAGACAAGTATTTATAAAAACCACGTGTTAAAAAGAAATAATACTTAATAAGTAACTCTGTAAAGAGATTTATGACTAACATAACTCAGAAACAAAAAAAAAATAGCTGTGTGCAAAAGTTCCCATTACGTATTTATAAAAAGGTACTAAACCGTCTAGAATTTTACAAAAATTTACATATTAATTATGAATTGGTAATCTGAAAACTGAGACATCTTATCTTTTTGCCAATAATGGAAATTAGCTACTATTATAATTTATCTGTCGCTTAGCGCTGTCACGGCGCGGGCGCATTGGGCATTATAGCTAGTTCTTATACTGATGTCCTAACTCGAGGTCGATATACCCACACGGCCTGCCCTTTGGACAAGCTCACAGATGACTAAATGTCGAGGCATAGACAAGTCTGTGCCTGCTCCTACATCCTATTGCTTGGCACACTTTCGTACAAGTTGCGGTCATTTTAATTAATGTGGTCACAAGTGTTTATACAACTATGTATGATTTAATTATTTGATTAGGTTAAAAAAAAAACTACATTTCAAATTTGTTAAAAAATATGTTTAGGATATATAAATACAATTTGATACAGTACAGATAGTCAAGAGCGGGAGAAGAAGTATTACCTACTTACTTATCACGGCTTAGTCTTGACTATCTAGGCTCTTTAACCAGGCGCGGGAAGTAGTTCTCTCGGGTTGCGGGTTCTGTGGGAGCAGGGAATAGCTAATAAAATACATACTCCCTTAAGATTCTTTTATAATTTTTGAGATACATAAAATGATTTTATATTCGTCCATGACAATCTTCTTATTCTAAAGACAATTCTCCAGTTTAGACTTCGATCCAAGATTCACAATTCATTTGTTATTGTTATTTATGATGAGCAATAACCGATTACACAGCTACAACATATAATTATTAACCTTAACAAAAAAAAACACTCTTGCGCAACATTACAAAACGCACATACAAATATAAAGTCTGAACATCATCATGACAAAACCTTAATTTCAAAACATTTAACTATAATGACAGAAACAAACCTTTGATCCCCAAAAGGTGATGATCATTGTTCACGTCACTGATGACCGAAACCATAGTAAATGATCAATGACGGAGTTGTGACGAACGCGACGTAGGGAATTCTTTATGGCATGCGGGAAATACGTCACTGTTGAGTTGTATGTGGGTATGGGCAGAAGTTCAAGTTAACAAGGACTGCTATACTATAGTACAAAAAAAAATATTAATATTTATTTGTAGGTTTGCACAATTTATTAAGAAATTGGCGAAAAAATCGTAAAAAAAATTATCTATAGAAATTAATGTTCATAAATGAAGCAAAATTTACGAATGTAGATGAAAACAGAAACCAAATTTTTGTTTATTTTGATGTAGTAATTTGCAATTATCTATGCGATTCTTAAAAGTCCACCAGTTCTTGAAAAAGTAAAAAAGACACTCATAAATCCTCTTATTTCTATTTATAAAGCTGGACGAAGTGGATACATTCTGATCCTACTTATTTAGCATGTTATACAAACTGAACCTTCTGCGCATATCTCTGGTCTCGGTACCTGCGCGTGCGCAAACTTCTACTAATGCGGGTTTGTCCGCTATTTCAATGGCTGGCTCGTTTCGGCATGTGTTTTTATTTATAAGTAGGTGCTAAATGAACTCATTAATAAATTCTGCACGATGGGAGTCAATTGTGACGTCATCGACTTCGTTTGAAATTGTAATGAGTGTGTTGTTGACATTTGTCTACCGTAGTATATGGTTGGAACCTTTATGTTACTGCTGGTGTTGCTTATAGTGCTTAACATTCGACGGCACTCATATAATGTATTGTAGTGTTTTATTGTCAAAGATTTGATGATGAATCTCACAGTTTTCTGACAGCTATATAATATGATATATTTGAATGAGTTTTTTTATATAGGCACGAGCATATCTAAGCTGTTAAAAAATGTAAAATTGATAATTATATAAACAGTTAAATATTATATAATTTCGTTTTCTTTCATATCAAAGAAAAGCGAAAAAAACTTTCAGTAAATGATAAATATTACTTACAATACACGTACTTAAATAATTTACATAAGAAACATTCATACAAAAGACAAACTAAAAGAAATATATTCCCAAAACAATGAGCTGTGAATCGGTGAAAGCATACGATGCGTGACCGAGTATTTCCCGAGGTCACTGTGACAAACGACAGACGCTCGGCTCGAGACTGGGGGCTTCCCACACTACGAATGTAACTGATTATAAAAATATCATAATTGCTTGCTATTAATCAATAATTTGTATTTTTCTATTACCAACTTTTAAATGAAAAAATATTGCATCAATTTTTTGTTTGCAACTCCGTTGGACAGCTACATAGGTAAAAAGTAGGCTAAGTGTTATAATAAATAAAAATCTCCCCTAATATTACTAATGAATAAGAAAAAAATACTAACAAGTTAACTTATTCAGCGTGTTTTCTGTATGTAACGTAATAGATTTTTAACTTAATTTGATCCATTTCAAAATTACGTCCATTATAAAAGTATCTTAAACCACATAAAAATGCCTATTATTAGAACAAACCCACTGATATAAAAACTAGTTTGAACAAAATGAAGTTCAAACCTACGGGTCGTTGAACTCTGAACGACCCTCATACATTTGTATTGTACACTCCCTCAGACTATTTTTTATGCTCCAGCCTTCGTAACTGAAATTTTCATGTCCTTGATTGTAAAGATAGATATAGAAGAATAACGTCTCCCGTTTTACAAACATGAAATATCTTGTACATCTTGCAAAAGTAATTTATTATCTTGTACGCTCTTTTAAAGTGTTACATTACATGTGCTTAAATTTCAACTGTTTATCGTATTTCAGAAGCACCTAATATAGCCAGTCTTCGTAGCCTTTTACCAACTATGTTGGGATCAGCTTCCAGTCTAACCCGATGCTTCTAAACACCAGTTTTTACAAAGAGGGACTGCCTATCTGACCTCCTCAACCCAGTTACCCGGGCAACTCAATAACACTTGGTAAGACTGGTTGTCGGACTTTCTGGCTTCTGACAACACGTCACGCACGACTGCCGGAGATGTTCAAATGACAGCTCTAATTTGCTGGGTTGCTCTAATTTATTGTGTCTTCCTAAATGGAACGGAAAGGAACTGGTCATGACAACATGATCACCCATCTTAATACGACGGCACCAATCGTTGCTTAACCTATTGATTAATCGATCATAGCGGCTGTTTGATATCCCAAGCTAGAAAATCTTAAAAATATAATTTGCTCAAGCTGCAATCATTTCTAAAGAATATTTACCTTACACAGATCTCCACTTACATATTCGTAGGTCAGGATGATTTTTAAAAGCAAACTTCTATGTTCAAAGATCAAAGATTACTCATATATTGTATAATGTTGAGTTGCCTACTCATCACAACTCATTCAGTACTATGACATACGGCCGTCAAGGTCGGCAGGCGAAACCGGTAACATTTACTATAGTGTAGTAATCGTGGGTTTGTGAGTATTACGAGATCTATGTATGACGGGGAAGCTGTGGGTGTCTTTGAGTTTTTTGGTAACCTTTGATTCGCGGTACAAGTGGTTTAAAGTGTTTTGCTTTAAAAGATACGTACTTGTGAAGAAGTTCAAAGTTTAATGAGCAATACCTACTTCGTAATAGTGATGAGACTGTTTATTTTGGGGTTTTCTTTCAGTTAGATATTCATGGGGTTCAAATTAAAGAAGGAAGGTCAAGGTGTATGTTCCTATAGATGTTTAACTCAGTGTGGCTCCGGAGTTAGACCTCCCCCAGCATTTTCCCCTAATTCCTATCACGAGCTAGCCTCCTACACTGACATTCAGCCATAAGATCATTCTGCCATTTTGTTGGATCATCCTGAACCTGGTGCCATTCCTAAGGTGAAAAATGCCCAATTTTGCAGTATTTATCT
The DNA here is from genome assembly GCF_030705265.1 of Helicoverpa armigera. Taxonomy (NCBI): domain Eukaryota; kingdom Metazoa; phylum Arthropoda; class Insecta; order Lepidoptera; family Noctuidae; genus Helicoverpa; species Helicoverpa armigera. The sequence continues at coordinate 753,777 of NC_087145.1, read as the reverse complement.
TGCTTGGGAATTTGGGAATCACTATGCGCAATAAAAAAAATATAAAAAAAACAAAGGTTTGCCCCACTTAACAACAACATTTATTTTGTTTATTTATTAATTATCAATGACCCTCAATCTTACGAAGAATGTTGAACGGTGAGAATATTCAGACGAACTGTGTCAGTCCAAGAATACTTGTCAGACGTGTTAACTAAAGTTAGTGGTCGGAGCAGTTTGAAAGGTCAGACTAAATCGGACTAATTTTTAACAATGTCACACGTGGACTAGCCAAATAATTAATTCTTCAGTTATTTGACCTTTCTCCGTTAATATATTAAGAAATTCTAAACACTAATAAGTTGAAGATATTTCTAGCCTTTTAAGAAATTAAAATCTAAACAAATAGTACTTGTTCTTCCTTTTTGAGAAGTCGGTAAAACCGTCTCAATAATAGACGAATTCTGACGTAAATAAATGACTCATATAAATTCTTATCACGTTAAGTTTAAGCGTCAATGGTGGAGGAAAAAGCACTACAATATATTATAATACTCGTATAATATATTACATTATAATATATGACGTATGTTTGCGGTTATATTGCGAGATCGGATGCTGGACCGGTATTGTGTCTAAGATGAAATGTCAAATCGCCTATGTGTCGTGACGTTAGTAAGATTTCGACATGTTTTGGGAAACGGATATTGCTTGCAGTTGACATTATTGAGACATTGATCTTCTTAGAATTTTATTACTTGATATGTAGATAGTGTCCGGTTGATGGCAATAGGTTAATTGATCAGCTCTAGACGTGAGTATCACGGATCTGAAAAGGCCGGTAAAAGATCTTCGTTTTATCTAAAAAAAAATTGTACACATATAAGTTAGGTTTTCAGTAGCGTTCAGTTTGCTAGCCCATACTCAAGCTCTCGGTCGGTGCAAGGTCAAAAATAGGACCTATATGGTACAGCCAATACAGTTTTCATCCGTTACATGTCATCATAAGAAGGAGGGATTTTTAATGCAAATCTAAATTCTGAGAACAGTCCTTTACAGTTATATAGGTAATTGTCATACGTCATATGTTTATGCTTGATTACCTAATAAGTGTTACTCAGTATAGTCAGTATATACAATACTTACGTGCACCAACTCACATAGCACAATAAAGAAAAGTGTTTTCTGGGTTTCTTCGTCAATGGTGACTAAAGTCCCCTCACATGACATGGTGTGACAAACATACCTACGATTTTAGGCAAGAATGTATTTTAAGGAAGATGTAGATGGGGAAAAATCTATCAAAGTTATTCGATGATTCATGCCTGGTTTCACCGTTGTCTTAATCATTCTAAATGACAGCCCATATGGTGGGAAATTGTAACAATTTTTCCTTTACGATTATAAGATAGACAATTTTAGATGTTTTCCTTTAAAATCGGAACTAATTGGTTGGTTGTGGTTTTCTGTTGCTAATCGTTCCCTGGTTTCCCTAACGAGATCTTGAAGTTCAACACTATCAATTATTCATAAATTGAAACCTAACAGGACATAATTTATGACCCTAAGCGTTTCTTGAAATGGGCTCAGTATTACCACAGTCTTGTAAGCTCGTCGATGCACATGCGTGAGTGAGTGACGAACGTTAGTAGGTACCTTCACAACTGTTTACAAGAGAATACATATGTGTCATTTCATGACAAAAGGTACCTTATGGACTTTGGCGCTTAAGTCATTTGGAGATACAAATTCTACAATCTTGCTTAGACTAAAAAAACATAATGTCGTAAGTGTCAACACCCCATAAGGTACCTTTTACCGCGAACTGACACATATACATTATATAAACTTCGGTAATGTACTAGACATTTTAGAGAAACCGTAGAAAACCCACAAAGATTACGGAGTTACTGAAAAGTCACCCCATTTCATTGCAAATATTACACATACATAGTACTATGAGAAAAGCATGTTTCCTTCTGGAATTGTTTGTGATCCTAGAACTGAGTCATTCGATTCTCCTACAATTTATTATGGTCAAGGGCCAAATAAGAGGTTTTCATTCATGAAATTGTTACTCATTGATGACTAGCGAGTCGTAGCTAGAAGTATTTGTTCTAATCAGAATTTAGTTGTTGACATAATAGATGACTAATTTAGTGTTATTTAATTTTGTATGTCTCCACTAAAGCATTAATTTATTTTTATTAAAATAAAACATTTCATTGGTTTAAGGGCCAACTTTTCAAATCTGAGTAAAGGCATGATGGTTTGAGATATTTTCTATAAGAAAGCTGTTAAAATATCAAACCTTATCAAAAATATTTTTAAAATAAAAGTTATCTCTCGATTGAATGTGGCCTTTGCTTGATGACATATGTTCTCAACGAGGAGATCCGTAGACGAACCAAAGTGACCGATATAGCCCACCGGATTAGCAAGTTGAAGTGGCAATGGGCAGGCCATATTGCTCGCAGAGCAGATGGCAGATGGGGCCGAAAAGTGCTGGAGTGGAGACCACGGACTAGCAAGCGCAGCGTAGGACGTCCACCAACGAGGTGGACAGACGACCTTATAAAGGTCGCCGGAAGACGCTGGATGCAGGTCGCTTCCAACAGGTATCTGTGGAGATCAAAGGGGGAGGCCTATGTTCAGCAGTGGACGTCCTATGGCTGAGATGATGATGATGATGATATTTTCTCAAAAGTGTAAAGCAAAAACATGTTTCTGTTTCATATTTATTTAAAGTTTGCATGTAAACCGTACTTTCGATGCATTTTTCCCATAAAAAGTGAGAAGCCGTCTCACCTTTCTACAGTATTTCCCCGAGCCCTTCAAACCGGAACACGCGTTTCTCGGAGATAGTTAAACATACTTTTTTTGTTATTTATTTGCAGTATTCCCCTTATACTTTCTCTGGCAATTACTACAAGAATTTATGATACTCAATAATAATCTTTTTAATTCCTAGATGTCTTTACTCAAATAAATACATACTTGTGTGCATGCTAAGTATTATGATCCGCAAAATTTTATTTTGACCGTTTTCAAAATGCATAGTGGAATGCTTATTGATTTTTTGTTTTGGGTTTTTGTTCCTCAATTTTGTGATTCTTTACGAGTGCGCAGACAATGGTAAATCGAAGTTTAATTTTGCAGTATTAACTAAGTATCTATTTATATCACGATTAAAAATGTTGCAATAACTATAACAAACATTAGATATATTAGTTGCTATTGCTGACATTGACGGAAAAAATCTTGGACATAAAAAAATAAATACATAGGCCTTCTTTACAATTCAGTCGCAAGGATAGCTACGGTCGTACTGTCGTGACGAAAAGCCACAAAACGTGACCTTGCAAGGTCATTGACACCAAAAGCTTTATGTAATTTTAAACAATTTTAAACTTATAGTTCTACTCTTAACTTTGCTACTACTAAGCTGGCTTGTAGTGACTTCGTGGTAGTCATTTATATGTGTATGCGCAAGGCCTCAAATGGCTTGCTTCAGAGATGCAAAGTTATTTGACGAGATCTTTTTTGTTTAGTGGCTCAAGCTTGATTGGGAGATGGGATATATCATAATAATGTCATCTTGAAGTGGTTTCCTCGGATGCTTTAAAATCGCAAATAGGTGTAGGTACAGAATTTGGGCACAGCCCGATTGATTGATTGAATTTGAATATTTAATTCTATATAGGTACCTATGTCGCAACTTAATAAGAGAACTTAAGATTTTAATATCAAACTGAACTTTGGACTGGTAATAATCCTCAAAAAACGAGCCCGAACTTTGAACAGCCTAGACTTGCGTATTGTGAGAGCTTTTGTATTTTTATATGAGGTATTTTCAAGTTTGTAGAGGTCAGGTAGATGCTCCATTATTATATGGAATTTCATCTGCATCCGGTCAAAAGTCGACCCTAACATGTTAAGACAAGGTTACATGAATGATTATGCTTATTTAGCTTATTTACCTTTTTTTGGTATTGTGTCTCCATCAAATCATGGGTTCTACGTAAATAATTCTTAATTCATCGTTTCATTAATTGAATGAAGAAGTTTATATACTTATATAGGAAGGAGCAGACCAAAGTAACAATGGATGGATTGTGTAGTAAGGATATGGCTAGATAGAATGTAAATAAGTATGGAAGAAGAAAGCATGCACCGCCGGTAGATTTTGATTTGCATTTGATTTAGTCGTGGCCTAGTTATTAAAACACCAGCCATTAAAGTTTGAGTATTCATGTTCGATTCTTGACAAATACCAATGCAACTTTTCTAAACCTATCTTAGACACCAGTGACTGATTAAGAGGTGAAAGAAAACCGCATTGGGCTAGCGCGGTGATTGATGCTTAATCATTCTACGTGTGAGAGGAGGCCTGTGCCCAGCAGTTGGACAATAAAAAGGGCTGATCAAGAAGATGATTATGATGAACCTTCACAAATTAGTTACAGTGGGTTAGTACATCGCGTTTGGCTAATAGTCAGCATCCCGTACTAATTAATGATGATTGATGCAATTATTTCACTGAAGACCACCACTTTTAATTGTTCTGAAGTAGGTGATTCATATGATTATTGTTAAACTACCGGCTACTACTAGAGTGATCGAAGTAAGTAGGTACCTACATTGTTCACGGTTGAATTCAACTGTCTGAATATAAAATGATTTTAGTAATTTAAAATATCAAAGCAACATGATCTGGTCTAGCCTTTACCCAACTAACACTCAGCTAATCAGCTTCCCGTGTAATCGGATGCCTATCTATATCTAACCTCCTGAACCTAGTTACCTCGGCAACTAAAAGGCAAGGAAAAAATCATGCATCAGCACTTATTCAGAATTAAGCAAAAGTATTGTAAAAAAGAAAAAATATACAAAGTGAAACGATGAAACTCTTAAACTCTAAACCTCGGCAACTCCTTGATTGTCATCTCGTGGATGTCAGATTATACTTTCTGGCTTTGACTACCCCATTAATTTAACGTGCCGTCCATAGCAAGGGGATGTACTAAATGGTCATCCATCTACAGACCGGTTCCTTTAGTATCAACTGCACTTCGCTTGACACTATCAATGTCAAGGGTATATGAACAATTAAAAATGTATAACATACGGGTTACTGATAACATACATTGTAGGCATATAGGTATTTATTGTTATACATATATTTATTGCGATATTGCAATGCGTAATGAGAAAAAAAGTCCCTTACTATGTAAATACTACAGAATTACCCACAATCTGAAAAAAAAAAACATAAACCAGCTTGGCAGGCGGTTAACAAATCAATAAATACTGATCATACTTTGCACCAATTATTGAGAGCAGCCAGCCAGACTGTGTAACAGGTTCCCTAAATAACTTTTTTTTATCAATTATTACAATATAATATTTATTTATTTCCCGCACGTTAATAGTTCTTGGAATCCCCATAAAGGTACCTTACATCTCTGCTGACCCCTTTTTCCTGTTACACCGACGCAAAACGGTACATTTGCGTATTTATTTGTAATATATTATGTATTAGAATATACATATTTTCCTTATATTATAACACCATCAAGGTCTGGGAAAATCTTCGTTACAAATTAAGTGGCGACTCAAAAAATTATAGCAAAATGAAATGAGTCATAAATATTTTTCGTAGACGCTCATTTGGTTGGTATTTCCCAAAACTATGAGTGTGTATGAAGTAACCATTTGTTGTTTCGTAAGTTAACCTAGTGAAATACTGAACATATCCTAGTCACAAAACTGTTTGAATATAAATTTTAGAAGAAAATTAGTTATTTAGTGAAGCTTTTCATAATAATTGATATGAGTGTTATAGAAAATTAGGCATCAAAAAGAAGCTTAGCTTTTTCGTCATCATTTGGCTATCCTTTCCTAACTATGTAGGGGTCTAACCGGATGCAGCTGGGTACCAGGTACAAGTCCGTACAAGAAGCGACTGCCTAGCTGACCTCCTCAACCCAGTTGCCCGGGCAACCCAATACCCCTAGGTAAGTTGGTTTTACCATCCCCATAATTGCGTATAATGAAGTAAATTGCAAATTGCATGTTACTATGCAATTGTATGCATTATGTGTAAATAAGAGATTATTACAAATAGTATAAGATCTCTTTTTACATAAATACCACTGTTATTTATTTAAGACATTAGTAAAGATGATTCTATAGGCTTTTAGATGATGAAATTACATGAAAACTTTATTTGCACTATAATCATGACGCATGTAAGAAAAAGATGAGTACGTATGTGATCAGCATAATAATGGTCAAGCCATTTCTGAGGTTTCACCAACGTCCTACCTACATAGGTACACCTATATAATCAAAGAGGTACACGAACCATCTAGTTGACCCCAAAATGTAGGTACCTATGTATAAAAAAAATAGAAGTATTACTAACAAAGATATTAGAATTACTAAGAAACCGTTTATTACCAATTAAATATAGTCGGTTACATCAATTATGAAATGAAGAATAATATAATCATTTAAGATATACAAATATTGATCTTTACGAACCTCGTTAATTGCAAATACTTTTTTTAAAGTTCAGTTGCGTATGCGTCAAAAAAACAAAAGTTTGTGTGACACAAATTCTTGCCTATGTGACATAGAAGGCGCCATTAATTGGTGACGTATGACCATTAAGGTTGACTCATCAACTCTATGCCAGCACTAAATGTACGTCTGGAATGCTAATACAAACCCTTAGTTATTTTGTAGTTTTGTTTAATCTAATATAACGTTATCATGGTTATTGTAGTAACTGTTAAACTATTCGAAACATAATAGATTGTCAATAAACATATTTGTATTTGCTTACATAATGTGTGTTCGTGTTTGTAAGGAAATAAATAATTGAAAAAGGTCATTTTCATATTCTTAAAAACATTTATTTTCTAAAATTAGTACCTTAACAACTAGAATACTTGGATTGTCACAACCCCAGAGGGTAGTCTTACATTAATTAAAGCGACTAGTACTGTTGTCATAAATTAACTCAATATTTGGATAAAAAATTGCATCAACAAATTAATTTACAATACCTACAACATTTTGTCATTGCACCGATTCCACATAAAACAGTTAATTTTCTAATGCACTTCACATACACAAATTAAATGCGATTCTTTGAACACTTAAAACAGTGTTGAACTAAAAACTATAATACCCTGAATTGCCAGTGGGAGTTCACATTAGGAGATCATGTAAGGATGAAGTTCCCCCCCTCACTTGTCGGACACATATTTCTCGTCGACGCACATGATACCCATCCACACGCGGCCTTGAGGACACTTGGGGGTGCGAAGACCGACCAGGGAGTCATCAGCCTCGTCCAGGAAGTCAGCAATCTCCTTAGCCTCTTCAGCAGACTCGGGCATGATCCTGCGCTTCTTCCTGTTCTTCTCCAAGCAGTTGCAGTCGAGGAGAGGTGACAGTTCTCCGGGGAGGACGGCGTGTAGGTCCTGGTTTGTCTTGTCGTTAGGGTCCACTTCTTTAGATAGTTTGGTGAAGAACTCCCAAAGGGCTGAGTTTTCCAACTCACTGAGGGGTTCACAGTTGCAGTCGTTGTCTGCGCTCGCGACTGCGGCGACGGCAAGGAGGGCGAGGAGACAGAACAGTTTGCCGGCCATGTTGACTTAACGATGCGAAGCTCGCTACTGGAATGGTTGAACTCCTATAGGCGCGCTCTTATATACGTACTACTGAGTCACGACGGCTCAGTTATCAAAGTAGTTTGTGCGTTCGGTAATATTGTTTATATTTAATTGGAATACGTCACTGACTGGTTTGTACAACTGTAAGTTTAATTTAAATGTACTACTTAGAATTATTCGGTTTTTCATACTTCAAGTGATTTCTTGTTGGGCCAGTCAAAAGTTGTTTTTGCGGTGCTGAAATTGTGGTTTGCACTGAAAAAATAACAGATATATTTTGAGAAAATACTTTTGTTTCATCAGAAATCTAATTTCGGTAATGTTAGTTAATTTTAAGTTGTAGCCACAAAAAAAAATCTGATGATGTTTTAAGTTGGATCTTGTTACTAATATAAGAACTCAAGAAACGCCGGAGTATTCACATATAGTAAGATAAAAAGAGAAAATATTTGTATTGATATATTTTTTTTCCAAATTGCCGCCTCCTGCCGGCAAGACAAATTATATTAAATTATTTCTTATACAGACCTGTTCATCTAATGATATCAAAATATTTCTCAGAAATATGCCAGTAACTCTGAATTTGTTACATTATGGCTACTGGTACAAATCAATATTTTGTATAATTATGTATAGGTATTGCTAGTATATATAATATGTCACATTATTTGTGTCTCGATGTTTCTCAGGTTAATAGGTAAATGTTATTTTTTTAGGAAAGTTTTCTTTGTTGCTAAGCTTATTTTTTAGTACCTAAGGATGATGAAAAAAAAAAAATATTAATATTTCAGTTTTCAATCTGTAAAATACGGTTTAAAATTCTTCTCTATTCGTCGAGGTAGTCGTCTAGTTTCTTGCCGTAAATTCCCAATAAAATAATTACAGCTTTTAAATCTGAATTTGATTAAATTAAAAAAAGCCTTAACTCTCTTATTAAATTATTTATGTTTGTCTGATATACTTCCATTGCACCACATTTGTAAACCAAACTGTAATACGGCTGAACTGAACCAAGTTGTAAGTATGAACTTTGACATTTGATTAAATTTTGGTGTACCTACAAGTCGTTCCTGTGGGTCACGCACGGGGTGTTTTTAGGTTTATTTCACGTATAAGTTCCATAAACAAAAATATCGTTCAAAAGGCCTAGGTTATCAATTGACAAAATCGTATGTTACCTGAATGAAAGTTTTCAAAGATCGGTTTAACAAACGAAGATTTTACAGAAATAGACCGTCGTACCACAAAAACTTTTAAGCGTCTGTTCAATACTTGTATAAAAAAATGTCAGATTATGACGTTGAAATAAGGTCCGTTTTGCAGCAACACTTTTTTTAGTCAGGTGTTCAACAGATGTTTAAGTTTTTGTAGTAAGGCTGTATTGATAAGGTATTCGGATTTCAGGAAATGACTAATGCTTAAGATTTCTGATCCCGAATAAGAAACAGGTCTTCCAAAATGCATTTCGAAAACCTTAATATCCGACCTAATTTAGTTTTGGCCAGTTTCGAGAACTGCATGCATTTTGATTGCACACTACAAACTTTTAGTCGGCCGATAGTTTGTTTGGGCTCATAAATCAGCATGGAAATGAATGGAAGTACATACGAAACAACGATCAGGTATTTGTCCGGTATCAACTGACTTAAAACTTTGATTGAATTCAGGGTTTTCCAAAAATATAATAGTTTTTGCTACCACTGGGCTAACAGTGGGCTGACTGTTTAGTCTTCAGTGTGTGCCATTCTTTCCATAGTTTTTGGTTTGAATCTTTTTTGGGATCATTTTGTGGTCAAGGGACTTTCATGTATAGGAATTCCATGCAAAATGGACCATTGTGTTTATTCTAATAATTTTATAAATGCAATGTAGTTTGGCACGGATAAAAGTTAAAAAACCTGTTTTTAATTTCCCTTGAACTTGATGGTAGGCTGGTAGAGAATGCTTTGTGGTATTAAGGCCGCCAATGTACCATTGTTGTACATAAATTATTATAAATAAATAAAATACGCGGTTCAATTGAAATCCACCTTCTTTATGGGCAGTCTATGAATAAAAATCTATGATGGGAATTATTTAAACAAATCGCTCTATATAATAAATATACTGGTACACAGCTGCATCTGATTAGACTGGAAGCCGACCCCAACATACTTAGTTGGAAAAAGCTAGGCAGATAATAATGTTAATACCTAACTTGGAATTTTCGTGATTGACTTACGTTATATCTCCAGGTGCGGAAAGTAGGTACCTAGAAATAACACGTGTGATGAATAATTTAATACGGTTACTAATAATAGTTGTCTGCAGTGGGTGATTACGTTAAAGTCTATACGATTAACTTTATTTATAGAAAACTGGTTTGTTTAACTAGATAACAAGTCAAGTTTGTCTGCCTATAGAATATGTAGGAGCTTAAATCGAAATAAAAAATCATTTATTCAAACTTGGCTGCAAAACAACACTTTTTGGACGTCAAAACAAAAGACAGTCTTCGAAACGCCCACTCTTCACCACTTCCTATGTGTTCTTGCTAGGAAATTGTAATGTAACATTCATTTGTTTTGTAATTTACTCATCATACTCCACGAAACACGTCCACTGCTGGACTGCTGCCTCTTGCAAGGTTCGTCACTTTGCTTGATCTTCAGCAACCCGTATCGGCCGTATCCACTGCTTCCCGGCGACCTTCGTCAGATCGTTCGTGTATTACAATTCTTTATTTGTGGTGGCAATATGTCTTCTTCATTCGTACTCTTCTGTCTGATGTCATCTGGCACGTTAGATTCTTTCTATATCGTTTTCGCACAATGTGTTTATCCTTTCTTTGGGCATTTGGGCATCCCCTTTCTTAATAACGGAGGGCTGTAAAAAAATAAAAACACATATTATATCATCTTAATTGTATTAAGACGATACCTTAAAGCTAGTAGCTAGGAGTAGTTAATTCAGTATTCGAGAGACGCAGCAAAAGACAGTCAGACCGTCAGCTATTTTTGTTCTCGCGGACTTTAAAAAAAACAAGGGTTAGTCCGTTAGCGGTACCTACAGAGCTCCAAAACTATAATTTTGATAGCTACCAATTCGGTAGAATTTGACACGGCCAATGATGGGGCAATAAAAATTAAGTAAATAGAACTCGGTTATCACTTGAATGGTAAACCTATAAAAGTGCAATTCTAGTTTATTGTGTGAGGCTTGGCAAGCCAGGAAATTGGGCGACGGAGGGGGGTTGCTGACGTCATCACGAGGAGGGACGGGGGGGTTGTATGATAGTTTGGTATCTACTTTTTTTGGTAAGGTTTTCGTGTATTTTGGAAGTATGTAAAGGAATAGTTTAAAGATTGGTCGGTTTGTTCATTTAATTGTATGTTTTAATACTGGGTAGAGAACTTCATTATGGTCACACCACTCTGCTTCAAGAGAAATTGAATACTTTAGATGAAAACGAATGATTTCATGTTTTATAAGTAGTAATAAAGATTGTATGTTGGTTGAATTACATTTTAGCCAGAACTAGACTTAGCTTCCGAGTTCTTTAGTGTTCCTTAGGCACGATTGCACAAATTGGTCCCGGCTGTTATTTATATATCTTTTGCAGTCGTTACTAGTAGTTAGAAGCCAGCAAGTCTGACCAAGGGGTGTCGGGATTCCCACTGGTATCTGAGTTGAGGAGGCCAGATAGGCAGTCGCTCAATGTGAGACACTGGTTCTCAGTCGTATCCAGTTTGACTGGAAGCCAACTTCAACATAGTTGGGAAAAGGCTACGCAGATAATTCAAACTCAAACTCAAACTCAAAATTTTTTATTTCAAATAGGCCTATGAAAGCTCTTTCGAAACGTCAAAGTTAGGTGCACGGTTCCAAAGAGTTGGTCTCATGGAGAAGAACCGGCAAGAAACTCCATGGACACTCTTTTTAAAAGAAAATAAAAATAATTACAAACATACAGTTTTCTATCTAGTCCTGAGAATGTTATACAATCCAAATTGAGCTAAAAATGTATTAATAAATTATACAAAATAATTTTAGTGCAATCGTTACTGGAAAAATAATTTATACAATTCAAAGAAAAAATATATTGGGTAACCAAGTTATTATATAATGCAATTTGGGGTCTTGCTGGCTTGGGCTTGGCTGGTCTGTATTGGGATTCTATAAAACTCGATCAACAACTCGCATTTCACTTCGATTCGTAATGTCATTTCATACTTTAGGGGAGGTAGGGGAGCGATGGGCACTTTTTCACATTTATTGCATAAAAAATCAGATTTTACAGATAATCAACTTTTATTGCCATTTCTTATGTTTGGCTAGATAAAATCAAAGAGCTATCCTAAAAATTACAATCAGTTTCAACATTACGAGATATTTAAACGGTTTAAATAAAACCGTCGACACGTCAAAATTTTGTTTAGTCTGACATGCTTTAGTTGGTACTTACGTAGTGTTTAAAGTTACTTTTTGCTTTTTATAGGGTTTATCGTTTATAACATTTTGTCATAATAATTGCGTACTTTTTTGGGTCGGGGGTTTTTTTTAATTTATAATTTTATTTTATTTCAGGGATTTTTAAAGGAGCTCCTTAATGTTTCCTTCTTTTATGATGGGTTCGCTAATGCGATCTCAGCCAAAGGAAGCTGTTTAACAATCCTCATGACAAACTGGCTCTGGGAGAATTGCACAGATTGAGAAACAATAAAGATGGACCTTTGTTGATCCAGGGTTATATATCATTCTAGGGTTTCATCCGCCACATCCCATTTCCAGAATTAGGTTCTCGTCAATTAGAAACATGAAGAAAACTAGTCAAGACAAATTAAACGAGCCCAAACTCGATGGGTTTACTAAAAGGCAGTTCAGGGTTACCTATCTTCGTGTCCTAACAGCAGACCAGCTCAGTGGTTCCAGAAGACATTAGTATTTCAAATTTTAGATCCCACATATGCTTGCAAGTAAACTGAGCGTGTAACATTCCTATCACACCTAACAAACGAGCTGATGACCTTGAAGACCTGAACCGATTTCCACCAATCATAGCTAAGAACACTCCCGAATGACATTCCTTTTAAACAAAAAAAAACCGCATTACAATCGGATCATCCGTTTGGGAGCTACGATGCCACATACACACACACACACACACAGACACGTCAAACTTATAACACCCCGTCGTTTTTGCGTCGGGGGTTAAAAAGAATGGTTTGCGACGGGAAATTCCTAAAGATTTAATATAACGAGCAATACAAGAGGTATCAAAAGGTTAAAAATAAAATTAACAGCTGATAAATATGGAGTCCCTAGATCAAGTTGGCAACGGTACCTGAAACAAGATTCTATAAAGGATTTTAGCGCAGATTTATAACCTCACAAATTTTCACTGAAGAAGAAGAACAAAATTTACAAATTATACATTACATGGTATGTCCAAGCCTCCCTACCATAGGGAGCATTGGACACTTTGACTTAGTTTATAAAAAAATCGGTAAAAACTTAAGTAAAACGGTTTTATCTTATGTGCACTGAAAACTAGAAAATAAAAATAGTTACTTACCTGTCAACCTACGTAGGTGGTCCCGGTCATATTAGACTAAAATAAAAACGTGGGGCCCATAAACTATTGCTGTAGTACCTCTTCTAGAGGTATAATAGGTGTGGATTGCATCGACTTACTATAATCGTAACTGGAGATTTTGACAATCAATCATTAATAATAGAAAATACACATACCTTTCATTAGTTTCTCTTTATAACGATCCGAAACCGCAACAAAATATTTAAGTACTTTTACGAGTGTTTGTTCTTGACAACTCACAGAAATGACAGATAGTCTATGGATGAACACCGTTACCAGTCGGTAACGTAAACTACCCAATAAAAAACTATGATCAAATCAGAATAAAAGGACCCCCTTTAATCTGATTTGATCATGTCTCAACTGCCCATCTCTCCCTACCTCCCTATAGATAGACAGATTTTGGCAGATCTGTCAAAATCTCGACTTTAATTTAGTTCAACTTGTCAACACGCTCGATAGTGTAGCGCTAGTGTAGTTTGACAATGTCAATCACGAAACTTTAGGGTAGAATTCCGTGGGTCGCGATTGTCGCAGCCGCGCGCGACAAAAGTCAACCTATGAAAATGTATGGCACCGCTGCCGAGGGCCGCGACAGTCGCGCGCGGACGACGAATTTCGTGAGCCGCTGGCGGCCGTACGCTTCTCAACATGGTCTAGCGCTTAATAACATCTATAGAATTTTAGTAAAACCAGAATTAAATTGTTGACAATGCCGCGAGCAGCTTACGAAATTCGTCGGCCGCGCGCGACTGTCACGGGCCTCGGCAACGGTGCCATACATTTTCATAGGTTGACTATTGTCGCGTCCACGGAATTCTACCTTTAGATCGAAGTCGAAGTGAGAGTGATGTCGAAGTGAGTTGTGATATTTTATAGAATCGACATGCTGGGCGGAGGCACTCCCGTGCCCGTGGTCGCCGAATGACGGTAGTCTAGACTGGCTTCATTTCTGTTGACGTAGTTATAAAACAGGTTTTCAAAAACAGGCGGAGCAGGGTATCAGCTGTAGTTTATTTATAGTAGTGTAGCTATGACGTGTGAGGTGTAAATGATAGGGTATTAATATTTACTATAGGTCCCGGTTATTACTGGGTCCTTACCCCCTGACTAGAGACAAAAACTGTAGTTTTGACCTTTAGGACTTCGGGTTTACAATTGTTGAATATTTTGTTTAGGATAAGAAATAGGATTGTATTAGTATCCAACGTTACGTACGTAACAATAGTTAGGACATTACTATGCATATAATAAATATTATAATTTGGAAAATTATTTGAGTGTTAGATAACCCACTTACCGAGGTAGGCTATTAGGCTATACTTTTTATCTTGGTGCACGAAAAAGTTCTTACGGGACGCGTGTAAAACCCCTGGAGCAATCTGGTTTTATTACAAACTCAATCATACTACCTCTATAATAAGTACCCCCCAGTACCTACAATTAACGATTTTTCCAAAAGGATAATTTTGAATTTATGGGTATTCACAGATTAGACTGTAAGCACGTGAATACTTCAGATTAAAAAAGGGAAATACCGGAATGCATTGCATTTATCAAGGAAAAGTAAATTCATAAACATAATTATTAGTAACAAGTATAATCTAATATAAGTGCAGTTTATTTAATTGAACCGGACAGTCATTCTTGTTAATAGGTCAAACCCGTAGATAACGTAGACACACACAAACAAAGAAAATATTATTAGTTGTAGAGCAATTAATGTGTTACTTTCTAATATTTACTATTCAAATCTCGATATCTAGCTCTGTTATCTTAAGGAAAATAAAGACATGTGGTGATGAGAAATGGGAAAATATGTTAGGTTTTCCAGGTCAGAATTTTCTTTATTTTATGTTCATACTAGACTTTCCTATATTTCGCTTAGTCAAATTTTTTTGTTACTAACTGCCTAATCTTTGAATATATACTAATTGTAAATTGCGTAGGCGTTATAACTTAAAAAAAACACAAAATCACTTCTTCCTAAATTACTTGTCTTACCTAAATATTTTCCTTAAACCAAAAAGTCTATTAAATACAACAAATAGGTAACCACGAATTCGTTACTTAATTTAAACTTCTACTAAACGTCTTTAAAAATACTCCTAAATACTCAGTAATTGATTAATGAACGCACGTAATTCTTACGTTGTAAATGATTCAACTCTTGCGCACGGGTCAAATGTGACGCGCGCCATTTGAGCGGCGCCTGCGCATACACGCAGACGATGATAAGACTACAGAGATTTCCCCTACACACGGGGAAGTCTTATATAGGGAAAATTCTATTGAAGTCGCGGTATTTCGCGACTAATATGGTGGTAATATATACTATTTATTCGTTATAATTATTTAAATCTGGATCTTTTACTTGTATTTAGTTCCTATAGTAATAAATAATTCATTTTGTGGCAGTTATTGTTCTAGTTAAATAATTGTGCTTCTCTGAAGTTTGAATCATCGAAATTAATAATATCACAGAGTACTTGATATTTTATAGCCAATATTGGTCAAGAAATGCAGACAAGTAGTTCAAGAACTACAGGCAAAAAATCTTATTAGGCTATAGATAACTTTATCTCTAGGAAAGCGAAGCAGCCCCTAAAAAGGCAAGAGAATGCACAGCAAACATCAAGTTTTTTTCATAAATATAGCCATTAAGTAATAGTATTTGTAATATTTTATGAAATATAATATCCTAACTAAATTAAAAATACTTAAGTTTCCTTCCTTCCTTGAACAAAAAGCCAGTCAAGTGCGGTCGTGTACGACGGGTTCCGTACAAAATGGTCTACAAAAAGGTCTATAGTAACCCTGTAAAATAATTAATTTATTGTAGTCTATTTGTTGCAATTAAGACAAGGACCACTATCTGTGAAAATTTCAGCTTGGTGACAGATGGACAGACGAACAGCGAAGTCTCAGTATTAGGGTCCCGTTTTTCTCTATGGGTAAGGTACCCTAAAAGTATTATAATCATAATTTATTGACGTAATATTATGTAACAAAGAATTATAGGCACGTGCCTTATCGTGGTGGGGATTTCATAAAACTGTGTATGTTAATAACTATGGGTTTTCAGATTTCAGGTGATTTTTACCTATCCATTACTATAATTAGTTGATAACGAATCGTACATAATTTTACTTTTCCCCTCATTGGTTTTTCGTGTTTATTTTAAAAACATGTCTATGTTTGTGTGAAATTAAGGAGAAAGAAAGCAGGAAAAACTCTATAAAGGTGAAAATAGTTTAAGGGATGTGCGTTTTGGTACCTTGTCCAACAGTGTTGATTATAGTACCATTGCGTAGGTCTTGACAAGGCATTTTTTTTTACTATGACGACTAGTCCCAAATCTTGGTCCATTTCGCGTGACAACGACGAATATAATATCTATATGTATAAGTAAAAATTAATTGCTGTTCGTTAGTTTCACTAAAACTCGAGAACGGCTGGGCCGATTGAGCTGATTTTGGTTTTAAAATGTTTGTAGAGGTCCAGGGAAGGTTTAAACGATACGAAGTTCGCGGGATCAGCTACTTTGTAATAAAAATAGATTAAAAGTCTATCTGGATGCAGCCGCTTACCAGTGTTTTACATGAAGTGACATCTGACTTCCTCAACCCAGTTACCTTCACAACCCGAGACCCCTTGGTAGGGCTGGTTGTCAGACTTTCTAGTTTCTGTAAGAATAACCACCAGTTACAGTTAAACGTGCTAAAACAATGTAGGTGACTGTTAAAAATGAAAACATAAATTCATGTTTTCAGGAATTTAGTTCTTCAGTGGTTTCATTAAGTTCGCGTGTCGGTGATTGACGTAATATCGACCAATGAACATGGGTTTACATCCAGCCACTCATTATTACCACTAAATATTTCAACTAATTGTAATTTCATTGAAATTGTGCCTAATTTTTTGACTAAATTACTTGTAGTGTGATATTAGATTTTATACGCTAAGTTTGTAAAATCTTTTAATATGAACATTTTTTTTTGTAATAGCTTGTTCAAATGTGTAGAGAATTTCAAACAATACAGTGCTTTTGAGTAAGAAACACCAAAAGTCCCTAATTTTAGTACAGGCGGTATTATAAAGCTCATGAATTTTGTACCGATTAGTCCAATATATGTAAGTACACTACTCCTCCATATATATATAAAAAAAAAACTTTTTTAAACAGTCGTACTGACCAATACTTCAATCGAACCTCGGACTATTCCTAAGTGTTTAATTCACACAGAAGAAGAGAAGCAATCAACATACAATAAGGGCTCTTTCAGACGCGAGAGATACTCGACACATACAAGTAGGTACCTATCTACAAGGGCACCCATTGATACGGAGAAGACAAAGGTTCATATAGGTGTATGAGGTATAACAGTAGTCTTAAAACTGGTAGATATTTTTCAGTAGCTGAATGTAAAGGAAGCTGAAACAAACATGTCCAAGATCTCAGTTTGGCTCAAATTCCAACTACTTCTGTCCAGTTAGTGAAAACTAGGAAGGTATTTGCTTTTGTTTCAACGTAGTAGTCTTCAAGGTGATGGTTTAAACGTAGCACTAAATTCAGTACTTTTTAAGATTACGTTCAGTAAGGTGGAATTAGTTTCTTAGTTATGACAATAACTAACCATATAAGATGATTTCGGGATCTTCAGGCATCGTTTCAGGATAACTTTTCGAACAAGGAAACCAATGACCACCAGTTAATCAATAACCTACCAGCACACGCTTTATTGCAAAATATTAATCTCGATTACATACATGTATATACAGCACGCACACAGTCACATCTCTGTAGAAAAATCTTAGTGGCTCCCCCTTCGCTCACAATAATTAGTTTAACAGTGTTCGTTCTCCCCCACCCGGGCCCAAACTCCCCCAAACACCCCCTCATTGGAACACACACGAGGCTGTGTATGTGTGTGTGCCAACTATTGGGAAAATATCCAGGAAAATTGGGGAAAATAGCCATTTGTATTTAGTCGACAGTGCTTACGTAGTACTCGCTTATGTATGACAAACACGTACGTATCACTCACATGCGTCGATATGCTCTCGTTACAGTAAAGTTTCAAGTCAAGTAGCTTCAATTAGACTCATTAGTATTTTAGTATGTTTGGATTTATGGTCACGATGGAACAAAATCAACGTAGATAGATACTGAGGCACGAAAGGTACAGTAACGCTTTGTGGATTTTCTCGAAAATGTATTTTTTTGGGTATTACCTATGTATTTCTCTGGAATACTATAATTAGATACATGTATTGAATATTGAGAAATAAATGTCTCCTAAAGAAAAATATAATTTGTAGCTCCTGAATAAGCAAAAATCTTTCTTATATTGGCTAAAACTAAGTGGATTTGCTAATCCGGTTCTTTTAACTGTTTTGTATACTTTTCAATTATTTTTAACCTTTTCCTAGAAATATATATTTCACATGATCAAACGCAAGATCATGAGCAAGCGTGGTGATTAATGCTCAATCTTTCTCCGTGTGAGAGGAGGCCTGTGCCCAGCAGTGGGACCATAAAAAAAAGGCTGTAACAGTACATGATCAAACAAGTGTTATCCATTGTTCATTTATTTTCCAAGAATTTGGTTTTACAATCGAATTCTTCGTCATCAAAATAGTACCTGTACTATTACATAAGTTGCCGTTTTTTATCGATGGCACCCATGAACATAGAACATCTATGGGTTTTCCTCCATAACCATGGTGACGTAATTGGACATTTAATGGTATATATGTGTGTTGACATCCTGTAAACGATTTCCTTGTGATCGGGAAGACATGATAAAAAGGTAAATTGTTGCTTTTTGTAGGACTCGATAATGAGTGTGTTTTTTTATGGTTTTGACGGGAAAACCAGGAAATTTTACCTTTTGTAGTGTTTTTACGTCAATGTGAGATTATATTGTCCGTTACTTTGTTGTATAAAGTTAGGGAAACATAAGTAAATGCAGTAAATGCATATTCGCACTTATTTTTGAAACAAAAATACTATTTCAGGGGCTGTCTTTTCTGGGAAGGGTAAAAACCCTGTCAAAATTATAGGTTAAAACATAACATATAATTTTGACATTGAGGAATGCAAAAAGTAGAACTACTATTTTTAATCAGCCAAGCAAAACACAAAAGGGAGACTTTTATTGATGGACCTAAAATGTTGGTAATTTTAATAACAAGCTTCATAATGTATTTGTACACATGTAGGTACCTATTTACAGTTTACCTAGGTAACTGTAAAACCAGTGACAAATTACCTATATTTCCTATTCCGTTATTTGTAAAAGTACCTATTTTCCTACGTCCTCGACCTTTCGATGTCCCCTTTATTTTGCACTATTCACAATGTTTCAGGGAAGGAAAGTAACAAACTTGGCGGTTCATTCAGTGGTTTGCATTTTTTAGGTACTAATTATACATATAAGTTATGCTAATGAGGACTTATACTCAATTATTATTATTTATGATTATTTTTTATAACATCATTATTATAGCCTTTTAGGGTGTAGGCACTAAATTGATTCTAATCCAACTTTTCAGTCGCTCTGATACCGGCTGATTTTTGTATTTAATAAAGTGCGTACTACCATTCATCTTGTAAAGCACTGGTACTAAGCTGAATCCGGTTAGACTGGAAGCCGACCCCAACATAGTTCGGAAAAGGCTTGGGAGATGATGATGTACTACCATTCATCTTCATACTGATTTAGGTATGAGCTCAAATAAACTATCGGCCGACTAAAAGTTTGCAGGGTATTCTTAACAGATATCTTGGGGTCCAGTACCTGGCATGAAGCGAATGCCTGTCCGACGTTCTTACTCTTGCTATGACTGCATATGAGACTATAGGCCTCTGACTGCCTTTACCGACCATTAGAAGTGCTACAATCGCAATGTAGTTCACAGTAAAACATCCAAACCGATTATGATGTACCAGGGACAAAGCGGACACTCTGAAGAAGGCTTTTTAGGGTTCCGTAGCCAAAATGGCAAAAACGGAACCCTTATAGTTTCGTCATGTCCGTCTGTCCGTCTGTCCGTCTGTCCGTCTGTCCGTCTGTCACAGCCGATTTACTCGGAAACTATAAGTACTACAGTGATGAAATTTGATGGGAATATGTGTTGTATGAACCGCTACAAAAATATGACACTAAATAGTAAAAAAAAGAATTGGGGTGGGGCCCCATACATGTAACTGAGGGATGAAATTTTTTTTCGATGTACATACCCGTGTGGGTATCAATGGAAAGGTCTTTTAAAATGATATAAAGTTTTCTAAAAAACATTTTTCTTAAAGTGAACGGTTTTTGAGATATCAGCTCTCAAAGTCGTAAAAAGTATGTCCCCCCCCCTCTATTTTTATAACTACGGGGTATAAAATTCTAAAAAAAATAGAGGTGATGCATGCTAATTAACTCTTTCAACGATTTTTGGTTTGATCAAAGTATCTCTTATAGTTTTTGAGATAGGTTGATTTAACTGTAATTTACGGAACCCTTCGTGCACGAGTCCGACTCGCACTTGGCCGGTTTTATTCCCTCCTAAAGCCTCAAGTAGAATTACTTGAATTACTTGAATTGACTGTTACCTTTTGAGGACATGACATGTAAGTACCTTTGGCCATTTGCAAAATACAGGTACATAGGTACCTAGTTATGTTCATCATTTAATTTGAATTCATACTACAGTACATACGAGTACTTAAGTTCACCATATAAATTGAACCTATCTCAAGGAGTTTAACCTACCATTGTGTGAAAGTAATTATTTCTTCTAATTATGACAAGTCAAAAATTTTCTCTTGTCACTGTCAAATAATTGACCGCAAGTGAAAAAAAAGATTTCGATAATTTTGTGGTACTTATTGTGAATGGATACTTGAAAATATTTTTTAAGTATATGACGTATGAAAGTTACTGCCAAAAAGATTTCTCCGTCAAGTTTCACTTAATTTGAATCCTTTTCTGCGTACGCGCATGTTTTTGCGCAAACAATGTCCTGTTGGTGACGTTTTTTCCTTATATTATTTTTATGAGGTTCTTGGGTCATTTGTGGTTTGGCTAAAACACTTACGTCACAATAAAATTAAATTGAATAAATTAAATTAAACTAAGAATTTTGCTGTATTTACTCGTATTTGTATATTTTTTCTGTATAGTTAGATGATTTTTAGTTATATAGTACGTGGGTCAACAGCTCCATGGGTCAATCGATCATAGAGTAAAGAAGGGCTTGGCGCTATTGGTTCTTGATTTCCTAAAAAATATTGTAATTAATAACAAGGTTGTGGTTTTGCACCTGCGTTTCTAAGAATTTTACGAGGTATAATCGCACCTGGCGAGGTTAGTTATATTTTTAACAAAATCTTACACAATATTAAGTTAACAAGTAAGTTGAATTAATACATAGATTAAACCTATGTGATTGTGGGTTGCTGTGATTCAAATTAATTTACAAAAGTCTTCAGCTCGGCAAATCGAATACATTTCTTTGTTAAATCCACTTCGGTTCCTAAAATAAACTCAAAATAAAATTCCCTAAGAAAAAAAATCTTTACTTTTTTTACTACCTACCCTACGCAGATATCGAATCCCGAACCTTTTGTTTTAGTGTGAACCGTTTAATATTCCTCATCGAGGCTGAAGACGGACATAAATCGTTCCCCGGTTAACAATACGGGTTCCGTACAGGAACTACATATTTATGAGGTGTCTGCGGAACCCTAAAGATGGCCAATCGATAACCCGAGGTTGTTAATTGGGATCTGAGATTGGAACCTTTGTGTCCTCGCCGAGTTATATGACGGACAAATGGCGAGGAGAGACAGGATGACAACGTAGTTTGATTAAAAACATTCGGGAAGTCACAACTGCAATGAGCTTTTACACTTGAAACAGTTCCTCTGCGAAAAAATATTCACGTGCGGATCCGTATGAGATAGCAAGATCATACTTAATTATTGTCTTATATTCTTCAGTATACCCACTTCAGTATGACCACTATCGGTTGATTCACTACTCTTGGATGCACGTTTAGCCGCTAGTCAGCTGTCACATACAAATATTTTTAGTAGAACGAGCCAAAAGTTAAATAACCATTGGTGGGTCAAGGGTTAGGGAAGTCAGATAGGCAGTCGCTCGTAGATACAACACTCGGTTGCAACTAAATCCTCTTACACGTTTACGAGTACAATAACTACAGACCGCAAATATCTTACCATCTCAGAGACAAAAGCTCGAATATCTCACGTACTATGATTAGATTTCCACCCACCATTTTTAAACCGGGACATAACAACGCCAATTTGTGACAGAAATATCTTATTTTAGGTTTATTAGCCTCTTTAGCTATTGAGCTAAAAACGAGGTAGTTGGTTTGGATTTAGAGATGGACTAATACCTTAGCAAAAGTAAAATATATACCTAACTCTGAATGCATTCACGTATGACATACATATAGTTTACGTCCGCGGTTTCAACCGCAAAGGAACTATGTACTTAAAAGGGTAATATACAATATACAAGCTACATCATTGCCAAGTTTCATCAAAATCCATTCAGAAGTTTTTGCGTATAAGAATAGTTTTTTCGTATTAGAACCTACTTAGATAACACAGAAGAAGTCGTGGGTCGATGCTAGTACATACCTTCATATGATGGGCATTTTTGATACCATTACGATTCCATTGACCTCTGATTTCAAATGAGATTTTTTGATTTCTCAGTACAATGTGGTTATTTAACCACAAGGTATATAATCAAAGATTAACGATTGTCAAGTGTGGCAAAAAACTAATTATTAATGATTTCGAAAATTACCAAGACACTCTTTTTAATTATGTGGTTTTGAATTGTGCTGGTCAGGTATTTTTGAGTCATTGAACTTTCTATTTCTCAAAAAAGTATGTTTTCCCGACTGTTACATGCATCTCGAAGAAGATGAATAGTTTAAAATCTAAATCTTCATAAAGTCTATATCATCTAACGCAGTTTTGATTAATCATGTAAAAAAAAGTAGGTACCTCAGTGTCAAACCATCTCACAGAGTTTATATTCATACGTTTGGTCGTTGATATTGTTGAAATAAACAAGCAGTGGATATCACTTGGTTGACGAAATGAAAGTATTGCAATAGGCACGAATTTATAGACATATCATTACCATTACGCAATAGGGGGATGGGTAGGTATCTGTCCTTATTGGGCTATCAATGCACACATTTTTGTTGTAGAAAAATAATAAGTTTCCCGCGTGTTCTCTGTAATACCTATAAGATAAAATCCAAGAAGAATATAGTTTTTAGGTTAAGTTTACAGTTTTGAAGATAGAGTATCCATTTAAAAATTGTAGAAAGTTAATGATAGAGCTGGCCTTTTCATGTGTTCAATTGACTTGAAACACTATTTGATACGATTATTTTTGTGGTTATTGTCATGGATAGCTTTGACCTATGCTACGATAACTCAGTTTTTCAGAACTTGGGGTCGAGTATTTTCAAAATGGCCAAGATCAGACACTTACAAACTAATAATAATTACCAAGCACACAAGAACAAATGAAATATAATTTATTGCCCACAACAGACACGCATTTCTTTTCAAGTGCTTCTCTGAACTAACGCTTCCGAGAGAGCGAGACGGAGCTACTCTCTAGCCACCACCCTCCGACCTTTCAATTTTCGTCCGGCGCTTCTTATTTAGTTTCTCGCAAATTATCTCCAATTCTTCATATTATTAAACATCCAAGGGGAGAACTAGCCCCCCCGCGCGGGTGGGGTGGCGCGGGGGCTTAATGACGGGGAGCGGTCAGTCCTCCACCCCCGGCACACTTGTTTCTTGTAAAATTTTTCCCCAATCTTTATTTTCTTCGTGGACGTATATAATTAGAGTTTGGTTGCGCGTGTGTGCGTGCGCGCCGCGGTGTGCGTGCTGCGTGCG
The DNA here is from genome assembly GCF_030705265.1 of Helicoverpa armigera. NCBI lineage: Eukaryota > Metazoa > Arthropoda > Insecta > Lepidoptera > Noctuidae > Helicoverpa > Helicoverpa armigera. Next base: position 729,584 of record NC_087145.1, on the reverse strand, counting down.
TGTTGTATACAGGGTGGTGTAAGACGGGTTATTAGTTTTCTTACCAGTTTCGGTTCGGGATGCTTTTGTTAGATTTCGATAATTTCGCAACGGCCGTCCGTGGGGTGGAAAAAATCAATATAGTTGTTAGTATGTTGGATATGTTTGAACTCGCACGTTAATTAATATATGAAGGCGTTGTGTTGGCAACACTGGGAGATGTTCGTAATGTTAGATGCTGTGGTTCAGTACACAGATTTCATGGAATAAGTTTATCAGTTATTATCGTGAAGTGTTCGAGGAGGCACGTGTATGTGATACGTCGTTATTATGTGGGCTCCGAGCAAAGATAATATAATGTGTTAGCTTTGCTTGTTCTGGATATGAGGAAAATATTACTTACTTGCGAGCTTGCGAGCAAGGCTTGCGAAATAGAACATTTTCAAATCTCATTTTTTTTTTAATATGATTTCATGCAGTTTATTTCTCACATAAGACTTTATATCAGACCTAAGGGAAAGATTGGGAGACTAAAAAATAAGGATATTTTTTTCTCAAAACTCTTTTCAGCCTGAAACCACAAACAAATCAAAAATCATCATAGTTAACCTACTAACCAAGGAAGAGAAGAAACGAGCTAGCAATAGGATATAGGAATACTGCTTATACCTACCTGTATCCTGATCTAAATTGCTAAAGTTTCCGAACACTATTTGTTCCACGAGTAATGTTTGGGTGCGATAGATACCCAATAACGGCCTATCTTTACTTATAGTATAATTGTGAAAGAAACTGTATGTTTGTATGTTACATTTTAACTGTTATAATAGATTAAGATGAAATTTTGACATACAGATAGATGAGTGTATTGAGGTATTGGGTTGTCCGGGTAACTGGGTTGAGGAGGTCAGACAGGCAGTCGCTCCTTGTAAAACACTTGCAGGTACTCAGCTACATCCGGTTAGACTGGAAGCTGACCTCAACATAGTTGGTAAAAGACGATGAGTGGATTGAGAGACATAATAAACGTTGCGGGCGAAGCCGCGGCTTAAAGTTAACTCAACGTTATTATTATGAGAATGTATGTTTATTTAAAAAAATAATTGTCAAATTGTAGGTACATAGATTTCTAAATATTTATAGTAATAAGTAAATATAGTGTCCGACTACTAGAAAAACTATGAGTTACATAAGGCACAAATATTTTAGAAAACTACTAGAAAGGTTTGAATACAAATGTTTCCTACATGCAAAGGGGCCTCTGTTATTGATGTTCAACTATTATTTAGGTCTACACAACTAATAGGACGAACAACCCTATATCTGGACCTAGACCGAAAGTATGGTGACCAACACGATGTTAGTTTGGTGGAAAAATTATATATACATACAGTTACCGGCACGGATATTGAGCTCTCGGCGGAAGAGTGGGGATTGCTTTGCGCACCCGTACGCATAAGGCAATAAGGCAGTAAATCGCTTCTGCGCAGGTGAAGGTCAGGGCTCAATATCCGTGCCGATAACTGTACTTTGTTTTTAAAAGACCTCAAAAAAAGCAGGAAGATCTCTATTCGTCTTAATCTTTTTTTTTTAATTTAAAATCTATTAGGACATTAATTCTTTGATTAAGTAGGTACCTAAAATATTAAAAAAATAATAATGGTGACCACCGATGCCAGGTACAGATTATTATATAAGCCAATTATTTACTTAAACCACAATAACAATAAAACGTCAATAAAAATAGTTTTATTGGATATAATTTGTAAGTTTTCTTAATTTAAAAAGAAACCGGTTATAAAACAGGATATTGGTGCGAATATTAAAAAAAAACGCGTTAACCTGGATGAACTCTTTATGTCAATAAGGATAAATCGTCCCCTTCAAATGTAACAAAGAAACTCGATCTATTGTAACAATTTGAACTCACCATTTAATACTTAAAAAACAGTCTTGGCAACAGGTTTTCAAGAAATACTTACAAATCGTTTCATATTTATAATTTCATTGAAAATATTACAAAGGAAAGTTAAGCTTTAGCGTAGGCACACTACAAACTTTTTAGTCGGCCGACATTTTGATCTGCTCATAAATCAGTATGCAAATGTACCTTAATGGTAGTACGCACATTACAACAATCAGGTATTAGCCGGTGTCAGACCAACTGAAAGCATTGATTGGAATAGGTAAAGATATTCTTAAAAAAAAATGGACAACCATCGGGTCAACTGTCGCAGTCGACTGTTTAGTCTGCAGTGTAGATACAAAAAAGGTACAAAATATGTGCCTGTGATAGTGGAAATTCTAACTTCCCAATGTATGTTTGTTACTCTTTCACTGAAAAACTAACATTAGGGTGCGTCTACACGGTGCAAGTAGCTGGAGCATTTGGTAGCAGCGGGTTGGTATTTTACTTTGATACATGCGCGAGTTGCTAGACCCGCCCGTTTTAAAAATGCATGTAACTTACGCATTTGACTTGACATGCGCAAGCAACTAGCACTGTGTGGATGCACCCTTAATCTACACCTATCTTAATCTGCCACTAACATACATTATTTCCAACTCACTCACAAAATCACAACAAATAGACTTAAAGGTTACATAATATAAAAAGTGACGTCTTAACCTATTGTGCGAGACGCGACCCCACCTTACCGCAGAAGGTAAATATCTCCCCGCGGTGTGGTCACCCTACACTGATGTATACAAGTTGTTTTTTTATTGTTATACTTTATTGGGACAATGTATTATGTATTTTTTCGTGTAGAAATTCTTGTTTTTTTTTTTATAATTTTAAATGGTGTTGAAGTAGAAATGGCGTAGGTTTATTCGATTGATGCTTAAAAACATTATAAGCCGGTGTATAACGTACACAATGACTACCTCTACGAAAAGACTTGGAGACATAAATGAAAAATAAATGTTATTAGTTGTTTCATAAATCATTAAGGATTGTTCACTGTCGATCGAATATTAAACTCTAGACCAATGTATTTTTTTAAATTAGCATTAGCTTTATTATAGCCAGTGGAGCACCCATATCCTGTGGAAAATACATCTCGCAATCGGATAAAAGTGCCTCATAGGTTTCCCGGATGAATGGCTTACTGAAATCATTTTGCAAATCTGACCAGTGGTTCGTAAGATAAGACGCACAAAAGAAAGTTAAAATTTTTTAATATTAGTTCAGATATTTTTTATCACATTGAATAGCCACACAGTTATCTATGAAGCTTAAGCCGCTGTAACGATGTAATGTCGAAGATTTCCTCCCTTACCGAAAGGTCAAATCTTGTAAAGACGGCTGTCATCCCAATATTGCAAGTGTTATTTAGTCACCTTCCTAGACAGACAAATAGACTGTTAACCGACTTCCATACAAGGAGGTATTTCGAATGGTTGTATTTTTGAAGTTTCTCACATTGTCGATTGATTTTTGAAGATGATGGTGATTGATGCAATCAATCTTCCGAGATGTTGGTTAAAATTTTACTAAAAACAGGCTTCATGTCAGAATAATTGTTGTCTTCAGCCGAGAAAACTTGAAATACTTTATACTTTTCCATCCTAACTAAATAAATTATTATATTGTAACTATGTGATATTATTTACATAAATAAGCCTATTACAAGCTAAAAAAACCGGCCAAGTGCGAGTCGGACTCGTGCACGAAGGGTTCCGTAAATTACAGTTAAATCAACCTATCTCAAAAACTATAAGAGATACTTTGATCAAACCAAAAATCGTTGAAAGAGTTAATTAGCATGCATCACCTCTATTTTTTTTAGAATTTTATACCCCGTAGTTATAAAAATAGAGGGGGGGGGACATACTTTTTACGACTTTGAGAGCTGATATCTCAAAAACCGTTCACTTTAAGAAAAATGTTTTTTAGAAAACTTTATATCATTTTAAAAGACCTTTCCATTGATACCCCACACGGGTATGTATCTCGAAAAAAAAATTTCTTCCCTCAGTTACATGTATGGGGGGCCCCACCCCCAATTCTTTTTTTTACTATTTAGTGTCATATTTTTGTAGCGGTTCATACAACACATATTCCCATCAAATTTCATCACTGTAGTACTTATAGTTTCCGAGTAAATCGGCTGTGACAGACGGACAGACGGACATGACGAAAAGGGTTCCGTTTTTGCCATTTTGGCTACGGAACCCTAAAAACGGATATTTTTGTGCTTAATAATAAAAGTAAAGTAAGATTATTTGTTTATTGATCACACTTTCACGATAAATCTGCTGAATACTTAAATATTTTATTTTACAGGAAAATACTAAAATAAGAGTTATTTTCTAAATATTAGTAAGGATTTGTTGTCGTGGCAACCTCGTTAGAAAATAGCGGATTAAGCGTTTACAAGGAAGTCATTATAATTCTACAAATTCTAATAAACATTATAAATGTTACCTAGAAGACTTTATTTTACAAATAATTCAGTTATTAGTTCAAAACGTTTTTGCAAAAATATTAGAACTAAGGTACCTACCTATTTCTGGGCCGCGGGATTGTTCGAAAGAGTGACCCTGGTTCACAAAAGGCTTCAGAAGGAACATGGTGGGTTTCAGTCAGTAAGTTGTAAGTCTGACACTCCCTCACGCTACTACATCATTTAAAGATACCCCATTAAAAAAGGTTCCCAGTTCTCACACATAATCACTGTCTGTCTGTCTGTCTGTTACGCTTTCACGTCTAAACCACTGAACTGATTTGAATAAAATTTGGTACAGAGATAGAGTAGACCTTGAGAAAGAACAAAGGATAGTTTTTATCCCGGACTTTTGAAGAGTTCTCTTGGAAATGCGATATAACCAAAATAGACGCGGGCGAAGCCGCGGGCGGAAGTTAGTATTCTATAAAAGGATCAAATAGGCATTTTTGTATACATAAGTTGTGACAAGATGTTAGTCCGATTTCTGATTAGTTTACATAGGCATATAGAGTAAATACACGTGGTCAAAACATCGGGTTTAGCTTGTAGAATTGTAAGAACATTCAAATGGCTGAAGGGCACAGATGTAACGATCAGGTTAAATGTTTTGTTAACAACTATATTTTTGTTACTGTTTGTAGTATTACTCATCTTTTAGTTCTCTTTAATCGTTTTGAAAATAGGAAAAGTTATTTTGCCCGGGTTAAAAACGAGACAGCATGCTCCTCAATTATGTACTTACATCAGTTTTGTCATTTATTTCAGTAGGATTAAGAATTATTTTTCTTGCTTACAAAACATCGCTAAAGCTAAGCATGCAACATTTTCAAAACCATTAAGTTCAGGCTTAGGAATCTGGGTGATGTGTAAAATATGATGAAGTTACTCCCATTTAAATAAGACCATCCAGATTATTCCTATATCTAGATTGACTGTAATGTTACCTAAGTGAATGTGCTAGTTTTATTTTGGCTAGTGGATATTAATGTTTGTGCGGCCTTGTGATCGTCTCGTGCCTCGCACACGACTCGAATACTGAAGACGGATTGCCTAGGTACAAGTCACGTTATGACTTCCTTACCTAAGTGAAATCTCTAGTATTCCAAGTAGATAACAACTTAAATTATGTTTAAGAAAATTCTAGATATTTCTAAATTCATTTTGAGAGGAAATTTTTCGAGTTTAGCGAGGTTCTCAGTTAAGCTGTTGGAGTATCTCCGCTAGATACACGAGCTTACGTCTCGTTACCAAAACATAAAGCAAATATTAAAGATTAGCGATAACTTGGAAATATATCAAAGTTGTTCTCTTTTCCTTACACGTGTCAGTATTTTCAAGGGCAACATTCCAAACGAAATATAATAAAACGGCCTCACAGCTGTAACGTAATACTTTTCATGTTATTAATTCAAAGAAACAGTAATTTCACAAAATACTACAACAAATAAATGTCTAATCGCGAAATATTCTCTAACAGCGATTTGTACGTGGAACAAAGTATTTTCCACAAAATATACGCCGAGGGAAAAAACGTCCAAAAAGCATATTTTAAGGCGAGCGTTATAATTTGAGAGCGACACAAATGTAACGTCGACGAATATTCGATTCGGCTACATTGTCATCCGAGGCTCCGCTACGTCAAAGAAAATATAATAAAAGTGAAAAAAAAATACTACATCACATACGGAATAAAATAAAGTAAAATGAAATAAAAAGACATGCGAAGGAAATACATTGCCATTTCTACAGGGCGCACACATACGCGCCGTCCAATTTATAATATTGTTTTCCTTGGGATATATTTTTTCACTAGTGGAGGGAGAGGGTGGGAGGTTGGTGGGGAGGGCGGCTCCCCCCAGATATTATTAAAGACGTATACTCACACATTCTTGCCGAAACGGAGTGTGATTAGATTAATATACGTTCGTGTGTTTGTGCTCGTGTCTGCGGGGTGGAGGGCGAGGGGGGGGCTTGATTTGAGGACGGACAGGCGACCTAATACAATGATATGAGAACCTTTTATAACCTGCCACGGTGAGTGTCAGATTTCAAAAAGATGGCGGTAATACGTGGATAATTGGTGGAAACAGAACACTGTTACCTACTGAGACAACGACATAGTTTTACTCGACTGCCCCAGAGAGGGGAATATTTCGAGTGTGTGTATGTTTTGTACGTATTTCTGAAGTTCAATCATCCTCTCTGATATTTCCGCATTGATGTAAAGATTTTTATGATAAAATATTTTTCCTGGTTTCGCTAATGGTGTGCCTGTCTATCTATATGATGTCAAAAGTATTGTAGATCTTCTCCCAACCAAGATGTAGATGTATTTCAGTCCTGAAACTACATAGAAACAGATATATTAAAATGAACTGACTATGTAAGCTTTGAAGGGTGCTCATTTTTATAAGAATGAAAATGGTTTTCTTTCCACATTACGAAGACATTTTATCTTATGATTTTGTAAGTGACAACTTTAGGAAAACATTATTTTAGTTGAAATACCATTAAAATATCATCTGCCTAGCTTTTTCCCAAGTATGTTGGGGTCGGCTTCCAAACCGGACCGGATGCACCTGTGTTTTACAAAGAGCGGCTGCCTATCTGACCTCCTCAACCCAGTTACCCTAGCAATCCAATACCCCTAGGTAGGACTGGTTGCATCGATATATCTGTCTGGTTGTCAGACTTCCTAATTATCAGTTACAATGCTTACAATGTAAGAACAAATACGTTCCTGAAAGTGTTGCCATAGTGTGGACATTATGGTCTTTCATAGACATTATCTCTTGATACCACAAACGATATTTATGATCTCGTAAACTTCATAGGAGATATCATAGTTATAAGTTATAACCCGGATGTGTAGTTAAGTATTTAGGTCACTTATTAGACAAAGGATTACCTTCAATATGTCTTTCACACAATGGCTGATTTTTAGGTTAGTAGTATTTTTATGTAGAGTTGGCAAAAACGTGTAAGTTTTGTAAGCTATGAATATTTTTATGACGAAAACGTTTTGCGTAATGTTGTGTATTACAAAACAATATGTAGGTAATGTCCCTATTTTTGTTTGCAAATGACCCACACATATTGTCAGTTGCCTCACTTAACTTTGATCCTCACAACTTATATTGCGATTTTAATGAGATCATCAAGCTGACTTTTGATCTAGCCGATTATTTCTGCGAAAACATTAATGAGACTAATGAAGTAATGCAAGCAAAAAAGTAGGTAATTAATAACATTAGATCACTGTAATTCCCGAACATCAAAGTTCATTTTCATCCATTGCGCGCTGTGTAAGGGAACAATAACAATTTTATACAAAACGTTCGATGTTAAGGAGCAGTGGAATGTAAAAGTTAGATAATTTGACCTGAACAATAAATCTGTAACACGGATGTGATTTTTTGTATCAAACTTACAAAACAATTAACAAAAACTAATACCTAAATTTCTTATAGATGTACAGGGTAATTGAAAGCTTTCAAAAAGTATAGGCATATATTTATTATTTTTCTTTTATATTTTTACACTAGCCGATTTCGCCCGCTTTCCATGGAAACTACTGCCCGTACCGGGAGAAAATATAGCCTGTGATACTCGGGAAGAGCGCAGCTTTTCGACAGTGAAAGAACTTTTAAAATCGGCCTAGTAATTTTGGAACCTTTTAGAGTACACACCAACAAACAAAAAATGTTTCCTGTTTATTATATTAGTATATGTGTATAGCAGATTGCTTATGCTGACTGTGCTAGATATTTCTAAAAGCACGATATTCCTTAGATGTCAAACCACGCGCTTATTTTTAGCCTTCAGACTATTTTATCACATTTTCATTCCTGATTTATATCTTAGAATCTAAAATAGGACTTGAAACACAAAAAATATTCTTGTAAAAGTAAATAGTGCGTAGTTTGAAGAAAGCTCTCCAAAATCCTAGAACCCGATGTGCCAAATCTAAACTATCTATACTAACATAATAAAGAGGAATATTTTTTTTATTTACTTGCACCAAAGGCTCCCAAACTACTGAACCGATTTGAAAAAATCTTTGACTGTTGGAAAGTTACACTCTTCCGGAGTATTATAGGCTATATTTTATATAAGTACTAACAGTAGCTTCCACGGGAGGCTGGTAAACAGCGGGAAATCGGGTACCTAGAGTAAAATAAAAAATAGGATTTGAAACCCAAAAATTACTCATGTTAATGATAAATAGTGCGTAGTTTGTACAAAGCTCTCCAAAATCCTAGAAGCCAGTGTGCCGAACTGCCGAATACAACGATAAAACAAATCGATGAATGATTTACTACATTTTTAATTTAGCTTATCGCTACCGCTTTATCTTTAAACTAGGCGCAGATAAAAATATAAAAGTTTTCGACACAAAATCAATACCAGCTCACATATGAAGGTATATACATATTTATGTCAGCTCGTCTGTTTGCCGCGACGTCGCTCGCGATTTTTATCTAAGTTTGTGTTCAGACGAGCGATGATTTGGTCAGTAAAGGAAGAAGTGTCGTGTTGACAAGTTTTTTAAATCAATCTACCATTTATCCTACATAAGACAGGGCTAGCAGAAAGCTTTTTCATCGCTTTCGATTTTTAGCACCAAGTTCGACGTAACTTCATCTGCCATTTTACCGTATAAAAATAAGTGTTATAATTTTGATACACGAAATGTCTGTTTTACAAAGAAGCTACCTTTGTTGTCATGATACTGACACGAGCGATTCTTTTTGTCAGATATTATAAGTCCTGTAGGATTACCTGACTCTTTAATGCTTTCAAAAAATATTACCAATTGGTGCATTATTTCAAAAAAATCACGCACATCGCTAACCAAACTACCCTTAACTGATTGATTTTTTAAACCAGCAACATCTCAAGCAACAGTTGCTCTCTGTGTCCCCGTGTGAACGAGCATCTTGTCCTTGGTTGTTTGGCTATCGTTATACACAAATAGGTTCAGGGCCGACTAACTTTGGGAACTTCAAGCTTGCTAGCCGGACGGGGGTAGGCACTTTGATATGGGTAGAAATTAAAGTGTTTGGAAAGTAAGGATGCAAAAATCATGTGAATTCCATGATTGTCGAGTTACCTGAAAGCTTTGAAAAATAGAACTTTTCGTAATTCACGTTGCTTGATTTTTAAAGACTTGCTCTTTGTAATTGGTTATCATTTTCCGTCAGTTATTTTTGTCAGTTTCGTCAGTTTTTGTATTCAATTTTCTAAAATAGTTACAAAAAGATCCGTGGTACAGATCAAAAGTGTGGTTGCCCAAACATAGGGTTAGTTCAGTAATAAATCAGACACCTAAACAGATTTTACTGACTATTAAAATATTTACCATAAGTTATAAAAATAAATACCTATAGGTTATAGTTAACTACTTATAAAAAAGCGGTTTAAACACATCCTTTTATTACTTAATTATCATAGACAGTTAATTAACGCAACTAAGCATAAACTTCATCATTAACATTTAAAACCACATTAATATTTTTATTTACGTAAATATAAGCTGTGAGTGCTGCTTACCCACAAATGATAGAGGCGCCATGCTTGTAATAATACAGAGTAAATATCGTGGGGACATCTCTGCAGTTGATTTGTGTATGTTTTAGGGTCCCGCAGGTTAACGAGGGAAACCTTTGCGTAGCTTTATTATGGGACCGTATAGAAGGGTAGACAAAACATGACCATGTATTGGCTCTAATGTAAACTGTATGATGTTATAAAATATTTTTTACTTTGTGTCATGATCGCATGCTTGATAAGAACCAAAAGAGGATAAATTTGAAGAGGATTTTGACATCCGAAATAAAGCGAAAACCAATGAAACAATATGAATTACACTTTCTTAGCAGTATAATTTTTAACACCAAAAATCACAGAAACTACCATCAAACGCCTAGGAAATAAAAAAGACAAAACACAAAGCATTTTTAAATCAGATTACGTAATCCAGGTCATCACTTTATGAATTTATATCCTCCCTCCCCCCACAATTCGACCTAAATAGAAGTAAGTAAATTAATTGAATTTGCTTATATAACTGAAAATTGTAAAAATGTTAGTGAATAATGGAATTACGGACGGACGGATGGACAGACTTAATTATAGGGATTCCTTACAAGTATCGTATTCTAATAAAGTAGTTAATAAGGCCAGGACTAAAGTGCGACATTTTAAAGAAAACGTACTAAATGTAAGGTTTCGCGGCTTTCGGCAGTTAAGCCATTTTTTTCCCACTTGTGAGTGTTAAATATTTTTAGATTAAGAAGGAATTAAGTAGGTGGCAATAATACAGTCGTGTTATGTAATTCTGTCTGTCAGTTACGAAAAGAACTGGATTAGATGTAAACTATTTATGCAAAGGGATTTAGAAGTATTCGATTTCTACTTTTGTTTGTAGGTATAATTTGTCAAATAATACCAGAAAAATATATTCTATTTATCATTTGATTAATTCATATAAAAAGGGATGCAATTCCCAAAAATAAAATCATTCAAAAACTTACTACGGAACCCTAAAATTATTTGAATTTTCGACCACAAGTGCAGCTTTAAAATGTGTTCGGTTGGTCACAGGCATCAATTATAAAATTATAAGCCCTTAGCACCTGGCCGCGGGGGTGCGGGTCGCGGGTTCGACTCCCGCCCCGACTGATTGAATATAAATATACGGTGACATGTCAGTTGTATGAAAAAAGGGATGGAGTGGCGTTGTGATTAGAATTTTTGTGTTATTTTATTCGTTGAGTTGTAAGTTGTCGATTGTTAATGCGTTGTTTCGAGAAAATAGATTTAGAGGAAACTTGATTATCAAAAGTATAAAGAAAACTTAATAATCATCATGTGTAAAATAGCTATGATTTTTTAACTACATGGATAACAAATCCCGCAAATGTATGCATACTACTAACATTGTAATCAGGACATTACAAAAAATGTTCCACAAAAAAATTACAATCCCTCTCACATTTTAGCATCAACATCATAAATCTAAAACTACTAAAACAGTAACAAAGCCACGAAAACCTTTGAATAGTTCACAGAAACCTACAAAGGAAGCAAAAATAAAGCTAAAATGAAAATCGTCAAAAAATCACGCGCTGACATTTAGGAAGGCTAGAAGCGCGCCCCGTCGGCGCCCGCATGTCATTTCATCGTCCATTATAAAATGTCGGCCGTAATCGGCCTTTATTTTTATTTTATTTGCCAACCACCCCCTCCCCACGCCACCCCCGCGACCGATATTTCAAAGTTAACGACTTAGCAGTAAAATATAGCACTTGACTCGAAAAAATGAATGAATATTGAGTGGTGTTCGTAAAACCACGGTTTGTGTAGCGATCACATTTTTGTAGTTGTAATTATTTAGGCGCCATGTTGTCTGTATTTTGTTTTCCGATTTGAAATTGGAACGCGCCTGTTTAGGTAAAGCACTTTCCTAAAAGAGGATTATTAAAAAAATGATAACCTCTTTTCGGTTTATCAATTTATGAACATTTTAGAGTGTTAATCAATTGCTTATCTTTATCATAAATCGTATGTTTTGTTTTCACGTGATGCTACTTTCAGAATGCTCCAATGACCTATTTAATTTTGCCGTTGGTCCAATATTCTGTAATTTTCGATGATCAATTAATATGACATGTTCATAGCAACTTTTCACTTTTATACAGTTAATTGTAATGTCTGCTTGAAATTAAAATTCTCGTCTGAAAGGAAGCTTAAACCTGCGGAGACCTGCAGAACCCATTAAAATGGCCAATCCCATTATACAAAAGAAAAAAACTTGAAAAAACTCATTAAAAATATTCGGAAGACATTTTAAAATGAATGGAATCTAAATGACAGAGCGGCATTTGGACAATCCACTTTTCAAAATGATTAAATGCGAAGTAAAATTGAGTGTGCTGTTAATTTCAGTAATAATAATTGTATGGGAAAAATATTTTGTTATGAAACTAATGATGAGATGCTGAGAGAACATTAACTAAAATTGTTTGGGTAATTTTGAATTCGCGTAGGTCTAATTGACCTAATGTGAGCTAATAAAATAGTACAAAATAATTATTTTTTTAGATTTTCCGTCGTATGATTTATGACAGTATGTGGGCGTATCGACAAGAAATTTTGATTATTTTATTTTGATCTTAAAAATTAAGTGAGCCTCATATTTTTCAAATAAGTAGGTATGTTGTAGATAAAGAACTATCTAATAAAGTATCATCATCATCATCCTCCGAGCCTTTTTCCCAATCATGTTGGGGTCGGCTTCCAGTCTAACCGGATTCAGCTGAGTACCAGTGCTTTACAAGAAGCGACTGCCTATCTGACCTCCTCAACCCAGTTACCCGGGCAACCCGATACCCCTTGGTTAGACTGGTGTCAGACTTACTGGCTATCTATCTAATACGTATATAAAAAATAAAGAAGTCTATAGTAAATTACAATAACACTTTAATAAGGCAAATTGACGTCGGCCTCTCCACTTCCTTGTGAAGTAATTAAACTTGTTTTTCGACTTTTTAATAAAAACTTTTTACTTTGGTGGTGAAAAAATGTTATGAGAGAACTCGCTGTTTCTTTTTACAAACAAATAATGTACGGTTCACTGTTTTTTTACTTTTTTATAATTTTTAAAAGAAAGGATTTTAAGAAGACTTAATAAAATTCGAAACCCAGTAGTATATTTCGCAGTTAGCCCCAATTGTAAAAATATGTTAATGTATTTTTTTTCGACTTTTGTCTGTTTTTTATATTTGTCAAGAAAGGCTTTTAATAAAAGGTAAAAACTATTAATGTTAAAAACAAAATCAGTACTAAAGCCAGTAAGTTGTACTCATAGGTACGGTTTATAAAAAAAAACTTTTTTGTCATTGTTATTTCAAGGCAATAAAAATAGCTTTTTCAGAAACTAAAATAAATAGAAAAAAAGAAGCCATTAAAATTAAATAAGATTTATAACACCATAATTCATAACTCTATAACTATTACGTAGAAAATGTCAATAGAGAGAGAGAAACCAAAACGTGTGAGAGAGACGGCATACTATAATGCACATATGTGTGAAAGGGACAGAGCATGTTTGATCAGAGCCGCCCTTTTGATAGTGTTTCCAAATTTTTGGAAAGTAACGCTTATTGTTTGGTGTTGCGGAAGGTTTACATGCGGGTGCTTTTTTTTGCTATTTCGTTTATTTCTGGTGAAGTAAAGTTACAACTTTGTTGTGAGAAGAAATGTATTCTAAAATTAAAACATTAGCAAAAGTATTGTACATTAATTAAAAAATAACACACAGTTAAAACAGTTAAAATCGGGATCTCAAACAGTTGACGTACTCGATAAATAATAAATCTGCATTACTAGAAATCAAATACGCTGCATTCGTAGTTTTGGATTTGTTAGTACCTAGAGCACAGAAGGATAAGTAGTTTCTTAGTGATAAAATAATCAACATATACAAGAAATATGTATATACCTACGCAAAAATCAAAAAGGTATGTAACATACAAAAAAACACTTTACAGACCCACAAAATAACATTGGTGACATGTAAACCCCGCATTCTACCGTAATGCACGGGCCCCTTGTCAAATAATCGACAGTACAGGGGTGGCCGGGTGGGGAACACCATTTTTGCTATTTTATAACAAAAAAAAAAGAAACCCAGGACGCGTTTTTACTTAAAACATCAGTTTTGGACGCGCACGCGCACGAGAAAGCACGTGCCAAAATTTTTTGAAAAAAAAAATCATATACTTTCGCGAGTGACTGTACTTTGAAAATTTTTTGTAGATATTTTTGACATTAATGGTACTTTTTGGTGATCTGTGAGGTGATTTTCGAAATGGTGATTTTATTGTAGTGGTGATGGTGATTAGGACTAAGTGATCGATGGAGGCGATAGATCTTAGACAGGATAATAATAGGTGAGGGGCGTTCTTATTGGAATCTTGTACAAACAAAATAAAAAGCTAAAAAGCTAAGGATATGAAACATGCACTATTTTTATGTAGCTTCAAAAAAATAATTTAAAAAGATGAAAAGTTTTTCTAACGTATAATTTTGTTCAGTATTTATGAAACTGAAAAGGAAGGGAGACTGGGTGAAATTATTAGATTTTGGTCTACTCTCTAGTAATCTAACATATATCATTTGAAAAGTCATTGAAAGCGCAACATTTTGTACTAACATATTCTCACCAATTGTTAGTACTTAATATTTTACAGCCCAGAGAATTGTTAAAGATTTTTATCGATTTGTTATTTCATGACAATATACCCGTCTATTATCATTGAATCATGTATTATTCGTAAAGTTCTATGAAGAGCGATATTATACATCTTCCACTTATTATATTATTACTTAAATTTTAAAGTAAACACAAGTTTTAAAGTTAATATACCCTATAAGGCATTAATCAATCAAAAGGTCTTTCTAGGCGCTACATACCGTCCTAACACACGACTTACTAAGTCTTAACTAAGGCGTATTGACGATACTTTATATTCTGTTAAAGAAAAATACCGCACTTTTAGTTATTGACCACATACGTCAATCAAAAGGTCTTTTGATCAGAACAAGTCCAATCATAAAAAAATATTTCTATAAAATCTATTCGGGAACGAATCGGGTTCCTATGTACAATAAGCAAAATTAATATTCTCCGGTGTTCATTTTAATTAAATTAGTAAATAAAATATAATTTTATTATTTCCTATTACCAAACTACTTTCCAATGTACTTATGTCGGGCGTTTTGTGGGCTATCTTTTGTTTTTGTATTCTTATTCTCACAAATAAAGATTCTTATTCTTTGACGTTCGAAAAGTGCTGATTTATCAGCCTAATTTGAAACAACGTTTTTGACTTTGAGTGTGTCACCAGAAAAAAAAGAACTCTTTAAGAATCTTTTCATTTTACGGTGACATTACATATCTATGTAAAATATTTTAGCGATAGAAGCAATATACAGAACCAGGCTCTTATTACCTTATCTCGTTTCCACCGATGATGATGTAAAAATCTGCAAAACTGCAAAACAGGTTCTTTTCTTCGTATCCCAAAAACTCCCAAACATTTCGTATAATTTGCGTGTCCTTTTAATGTCCACTAGTTGTAGGTGCTATGGCTTTAATGGAAGAAATTAACGTGTTTGTTGTATAATTGCAGATGCGGCGGTGACGCGATGTCTGTCGCGCCGGCGGTCAAGCGCGAGCTGGAGCTGGAGAGCGGCGGCAGCAGCCCCGGGCGCAAGCGGCGCAAGCAGGCGGCGCCCTCGCGCGCCACGCCGCAGCACCCCGCGCCCCCGCCCCTCGACCTGCACGCCAAGATGGCCGACATCTACAAGAGCGCGCTCGCCTTCGGGGAGCTCGGCCTGCCCGCCTTCGACCCGCTGGCGGCCTTCCGACTGCTGCCGCGCCACGAGCCGCCTCGCATCTTCAACCCCGAGGCCTACTGCGATCTGTGCTGCAAGGAGTTCTGCAACAAATACTTCCTCAAGACGCACCGCGCCAACAAGCACGGCATCTACGACGGCGGCGAGCCACAGCCAGCGCCCCCGCCCCCCGCACAGCCGTCACCCCCGCGCCGCGCCTCCGACGAGGAGTCGGGCGGCACTCCTCGCCGCCTCTCACCAGACTCAGCGCGGCGAGCGCGGGAGTCTGGCTTCCAGCCCGATGCGCTGCGACGTCTCGGCGTTGTCAACCCAGAAGCGTTTTGCGAAATATGCTGTAAAGAGTACTGCAACAAATACTTCCTCCGAACGCATCGAGAACGAAGGCACGGCGTGCCCGCGCGCCGCTCCCCCGTCAACGAGCACTCGCCGCCATCAGCCACGCCGCCCACCGGCCCGCTGTGCACGCCGCTAGGTACACCGCTGGGCACCCCGCTGCCCACACCGCTCACCACGCCGCCCGCGCTGTCGGGGCCGCCGCCAGACACGCCTCCACGCTCGCACTCGCTGCCACCACCATTAGATCCTGAAGAAATGGCAGAAGTTAAGAGAGAGTGTGAAGACGAGCTGGAGGCAGCCTTACGCGATGGTCAGACCAGTCCGCTTAATTTAATCGTGGAGGAGCGCGGCGTGTCGTCACCTGGATCTGCGAGCGAAGAGCTGCGGAAGCTGCAGACAATGATCTCTCAGCTGAACGAGCTAGCGGCTGAGCGGCTGGCGGACGAGCCTAACGACCCCGGCCCCCGCCCGCCCTCCGCCTCCCCTCCACCGCCTGACGAGCGGCGCGCGTCCTCCTCCGGCTCCAGCTTCTGTGAGATCTGCAACAAGGAGCTGTGCAACAAGTACTTCATGCGCACGCACATGCAGCGCATGCACGGCATCTCGCTGGAGAGCGGCACGCAGCTGGGCGGCGTCACGTGCGACATCTGCCACAAGGAGCTGTGCAGCAAGTACTTCCTGCGCGTGCACAAGCACAACACGCACGGCATCCCCGCGCCGCCCGCGCCCGCCGCCACCGCGCCCGCCGAGCCGTGCCCGCTGTGCGCGCGCCGCTTCCGCGGGCCGCGCGCTGCGGGCGCACCTGCTGGCGGAGCACGCGCCGCCCGCGCGCCCGCCGCCGCCGCCGCCGCGCCCGCTCGACCTGCTGGCGCGCGACAAGCCCTACGCCTGCTCCTACTGCCCCTTCACCACCGACGTGCTGGCCTTCCTGTTCGCGCACGAGCGCGCGCACGCGCAGCAGGCGGCCGAGCCCGAGCTGGCGGCGGAGCCGGCGCCGGGCGAGGCGGAGGAGTCGGGCGAGGCGGAGGGCGAGGCGGAGGCGGAGGGCGCGCAGTACTCGTGCTCGCGCTGCGAGTTCCGCGCGGAGGGCTTCGCGGCGCTGGAGGCGCACCTGCGCGCGGCGCACGGCGGCGCGGGCGCGCTGCTGGCGGTGCCGCGGGCCCCGCAGGCGCCGCTCACCATGCAGCCCTTCGTGGTGGAGGAGGCGGGCGGCGCGCTGAGCCTGGTGCCGGCGCTGGTGTTCCTGCCGGTGCGGCGCCGCGCCACGCGCCGCGCCACCGTCACGCTCACGCTCACGCCGGCCTAGCCGCGCCAGCCGTGCCGTGCTCGCGGCCGCGACGACACCGCCGCGAGCACGCTACACGATCGCTGAACTCTACTAACTACATTTAACGCTGTGTGCCTTCAAGCGATTGCTGAAATATTATGAGACGTATTTGTAAAGGAGAAGCCGACTGCGCCGCCCGCTCGAGCGTGACACCGCGCGGCGGCCCCCGGCCTCTTTTTTGTCAGAGTCTAACTTCATATATTGAGAATTATATTGAACGGGTGATAATATATGAAACGTTGCCGCTTATAAATTCGATTATTTATTATTATCTCCTCGATGTTCCGTCGGGTCGGTCCGAGACGAGTTTATGAAACGTCGATTTCGATCGGGAGAAGAAATACACCCTAGGAGTAATTATTATTTAAAGGTATTTTATCGGTGAGTGCGCACTCACGATAGCGTCTAGGTACCGGTCGATGTTGATCACTGAGACGCCGGCGCTGCGCAGGCGCCGCCACGCACGCCACACAACCGCTCTACCTCACCACGTTAGTTTTTATATTAGCTGTTATTGTATAAATTATATTTTGGAGTTACAATAAAGTACAAATATAGTTAGTGCGTCAGTAGGCCGCGCCGGTCGCCTGACGCCGGCCGCCGGCCGCCGGATGCCGGACGCCGGACAGGCGCGCTCTTAGCTACTCGATACTATTTATTGTTGTCTACGAGTGACTTAAAGCACAAAGATACGTACTATTGGGCAGTGATCAACATTAAACGTAATTTTAGTATTAAATTTGATTAGATATGTGGTCGTGGGGCTCGGTGTACGGGTTTAGTTAACACAAGATACGGGTGACGTCGGGGCGCGCGGCTGGGCCAGGCGCGCCCGCCGCCCCTACATTATACTTGTTTGTACTATGCGTTATACTGCGCCGTCCGCTCCGCTCGCACCGCCACACGCACTCGCCGCTTTACATATACTATATTTTGAACTCTGAGTTTTAAGATGTACATTTTGGATAGTTATACATAACTGCCATCAACAAAGACTGAACATTGAACGACCTCACGAGTGGTGCGGGGGGAGGGGCGGACGCTACATATTATTATCTTGATAATCAAGACTTATTTGATGGGTAAATGGTAACAAAGTTTGTTTAAATAATTCATTATTGGTAGATCAGTGTGGAGGTTAGCTTGTACAAACCATGCAGCTTCTAAACAAAGTTCCTATGTATGTACGTAAGTTGTAATTAAATTTAAAGAAACTAGAGGTCGCTCCCGTAACGGCTCCGGACCGGGAACCTGATTGTTATTGTAATCATTGTGATTTTGGATCAGGGTAACCTAATGAGGAAATACTTGCTACGCATATACTTCGTGTGGCATATGGTTCCGTAATACTAAATTAATCGTTCTAATGCAGAAAACATTTTTTTTTAATTGTAAAATTCCTTCACAACAAAACGATTCCCATTTTTGTATAAAAATATTTTACGAAAGCTTTTCTGGCTCAAAATATTCGTTGTCCACAACGAATTTGCAAGAAGCCTAATTTCCTAACATACTTTCAAAGTTCCTAACTAAAGTTCCAAATATTTATTCCTACTCGCAAACGTCAAAATTAGGCATAGACTTCAAAATAAGTGCAGAAATTATTTTGAAAAATCCATCTTCCTACTAGTCTTCCTAGAGGCAAGCCAAATGGCCGGGCCGGAGCCGAGACGAGGGCGCGCATAACAACAAATTATATTAATAACGTTTTAAATAATAACAAATTAATACAATTGTACGCGTGGTAAGATCCTCAGGGAGCGTGCATTCTCTGTGAGCATTCGTGGAACAATTGTAGAGAATGCCGGGGGTTTTTATTATATTAGGAGAAAGCACGGTCGCAGGGATCGAAGTCATTCGATGTAGTGAAAAAATGTATTGAAAAATATTGTGTTCTAACGTTCCGTTTTCCCAAAAGCGTTGTACTTGATGTGGAAATGACCAGTTGGGGGTGTAGCTCAGATGGGAAATAGAGGTTTCCTGTTATAATGTTGGTGGAAACCACACAAATATGTGTTATAATTATAGTATAAACATATACGTATATCCTGTGCTAATCAATAGTAGGTACATTTGATGACCCTGTAAGAGATTTTTATTATATTAGATGAGTTAAATTATATATTGTATTACATAAATAGGTGTTAAATTATAAATATGTGCATTATGCAGTTGTCATAAAATCTGAAGTATAAAACAGTGTCAGTAAGACAAAACACTTCCCACATGTAGTGTACAAATGCTTTTTCACAAAGCTCTTTGATAAAAACTACAATATCATCAAATAAATTGCCCTTTTTGGGGTGTTTTGAAAAACATGTTTCCGGAAAATACCTAATTCGTGATTTTCCCATGCTGGAATGTTTAATTCATTCAAATTACTTGGCGCTAACAGTTTTTGTTAGCTGATTGATAGAAGGAAAATTATTATACAAAATACTTTTATATGAAAATATGTACGGGTATAAATTAAGTTTGTCTGTCCCATCTTAGCTACATGTACAACGTATCAATAGTACAAATTTGTTAACCAAGTGTGCAAGGTATCGGAGGTTGGTAAACAAATAATATTACAGTACAAATTAATTATTAAGTGTAGCAGAAAGGTATTCAGGAGTGATATTAATAGTTAACAATGTTCACTCGAGTACAACGCTATGAAACAGCCAATACAGTCGCACGCTGTCCTAATCATCTGTATATTATTTATTATTAATAATTGTACTATTATATTATATACATTTTCAGTCATTATTGTTATTGCAAAAAATGATTTTAGAGTTACATAAGATGACATGCAAAAAATATTAAAAATATTGTTGTTTACGAATGTACCAGTGTCAAAAATATAACGAAATAATATAACGGGGTTTTTCATGTAAAAAAGCTGAAAAAGAGCTTTTTAAGCTACCGTTATGTGCTTTACGAAAAGCGAAGTTTAGAATGTGTTTCTGAACTAAAAAAATACTGAAACGGGTAAATTAACAAAAATATTCTTTGCAAATATAATACTTTAACGTTCCTAAGTTATTATAATAATTATATTTAAGTACTAAAATAACAATTGAACATAGTTATCATGGTACATTTCAGATCAAAGTTTTAATATTTTGTGAAGATCTGAGATAACCCTGACAACTTTGTTTATATTTTTGTCAATTTCAAATATTTCTGAAGTTTACTATTTAAAAAAATATTTGACGTTGACAGAAACGTTATGATCTCTAAACAAAAGTTCCTTCATTCCAAAAATTATGTAATTCGTTCTAGTCGTTAGTAATTTTAGGTTAAAATATATTTTAGTGCGACTGTATTTTGTAAACGTGAAAATAATTTTTCGAGTTATATAAAAACTGTGTTGTTTCTAGTCAAATTATTTTATAAAAAGTTTTACTAATGTGGGTGTCCATAAGTTAGGAGAAATAACAAAGTTAAAGCAAATATTTTGGGAACGAAAAAATAGAAAATTGAAGCAGATACATACTATGTGGTTTATGAAAACATATATTTTCAACAAAAATAGTTACAATAGTAAATAAGCAAAATTGAAAACTTCTGGCGTCCACATTAGCTAAAATCATATTTTAAAATATATTTAAAAGAGAATTATATTGGCTTTAGGAGAAAGCCAAACCTTATGTCGCAGCCATTTTGTAGAACTTACTATTATCTATTAACCACAGACAAGAACAAAAAAACATAAACCTCAAAGATGAAATTAAAACTTTTTTGAC
The DNA here is from genome assembly GCF_030705265.1 of Helicoverpa armigera. Classification (NCBI taxonomy): domain Eukaryota; kingdom Metazoa; phylum Arthropoda; class Insecta; order Lepidoptera; family Noctuidae; genus Helicoverpa; species Helicoverpa armigera. Next base: position 708,333 of record NC_087145.1, on the reverse strand, counting down.
AAAATGAAAATAAAATCCGTTGTTTTTCACGATTTTAACCTAATAGCATTTAATTAAAGGTAAAAAAATGGAAGATACTTATTTATAATAATACTTATTTATTAGTGTTTCTCAGTAGTAAGGCCTACACTATGGTCTGCGGTCGGTATATGTTCCTAGCTCCGTCTGTTTGTTATGTATTTGTTTTCCATTAATTACTACGAAGCATTTCTACCGTATTCAATAAATTAAATATACAAATAATTGTTGACGTTTTATTTATTTGCCTTACTGTACAAATTGTGGCTACGGGACAGGAAAAACTTCTTACCTGAAACTCACCATAGGTATACGAAACACAACAAACCTACATAGGTATACGAAATACGAAATGTTTCAAGTCCACGAGTATGTTTCAAGCTGATGAAACTTATTGTTTACACCGCATTTCTTACATAATATCTATACCTATCGTCATTTGAAGGTATATCGGAATTGAAATACTTAATAGATAAGCACTGAAATCAATTCATCGATATAAAGCCGAAAAGTAATTTGAAGTGTTTGATATGCAGGAACACAAGGCTACTTATTTTTGGTATTTTATCCCCTAAGAACTTGTGGTATATATGTACAAACGTAGCTTACTAGTAAAGTCAGGTAAAGTCAACTTCAGGTCAGTGGTAACAGTTTTATAAGAAAATCGTATTTATTACTATTGAGTTAAAGTGCGTGACAGTTACCACTGACGTGCAGTCTACCGTACTAAAATAAGGACATCTATCTTCATCCAACAACTACACATGAACTTGTACAGTATTCCTAAGATAACTACTGAAAGAAATTGATATAATCGATGGCTGATAGGTGGCAGCACAGGTTTCAGCTTTTTTCACTTTTAAACTGTTTCTTTCTTTAAAAATAGAATTTGGGTCTTTTATTAATATATAACTGTCCATAAATCTGAACTGAATTCTCACAACTGTAAATGTAGATATAATCCTTCTAATATTACCTAATAACCCTAACCTACAGAAAATAATATATTTGAGCTCATTGTCACATAGAACAAAACATTGATTGACAAAAATTCAAAACCCATGGCATAAAGACACGTAAGTACTTAATTTTGCACAACAAGAAAGCATAATTTCACTAATAATTTTGAGAAAAAGATATAAAAAAAATCCATTGTAAAAAGTTGTTAAAACCATTCGGCGAGATAATCTATAAATAAATCATACAATTACAACCCTAACTAGAGAGCGGGAAAAAACTCCCGCCAAAATAGTCTTAATTAAAGATTATATCCGCGTCAACTGTCAGCTTTAGATTAATAAAAAAAAACTTGACAAAAATCCGCGTTTTTTGTAAAAAATCGACATCCATTAAAAATCGAGACGAGAGAGGGTAACTCGGTGTCGCATCTGTCAAACTTTCTGTGGGGGAAATGTAGTAAAATTGTTGAAAAATGGGTTAAATGTTAAAAAAACAGCAAAACATGGTGCAGGCGAGGGGTTAAGCTGGCAGTGTCAACATTACACGCGAGTTAACCCGTCGGTCGCGCCGACACGCTCCGTTGTCGTTTGAACTCTACTTTTTTTGTTAAAAATAAAATTGTTATAATGTTTTTAATGCTTCATGTTATTTTGTATTACATTCATTCATTCAAAGAATATTTAATTTCTACCTTATAGAATGCCATTTGAATTGTGGTTACGTTGTTGCAAAATTTAACTTTACCAAATGGGCATTTAAATAATTGAGAAACAATAACAAACTATAATTTCCTGAAAGTCATCGATACAATTTCATTCAAGCCTATGAATCAATAAATACTAAGTAGCAGTTGTATAAGCGGTTTTTAGTATACAATGAACAAATAAATATTATCCTTTTAAATTAGGTACAATAGCTTCCCTACCTTTACGAAATTCCCAAAATGTTTTGAAAATATTTAAAGAATTTTGAATCATCTTCAGGTACCTACAACTAATACAGCTGTTTAAGAATTAGTAAAATCTTAAATTCGGACAGATTTACATATGTAATGATTGAGCAATGATTTTTTAATAATTAATAGTTTATATACAAAATTATCGATATTTATTATACTTTTTGCACACATTTTACAAAAAAATGTACAAAGGCGGACTAACGCCTAGATATTGATAAAAGAGAAAAGAAAAGAATTAAGTGCAAAGCCATTGCTATTTCTTCAAAAAATTTTCAGAAGGTCCGCAACGGGGAGTAAGAATAATAAGATACTCCCTGATTTTCCTTGTTTAGCGACTACAAGTCTACAATAATCAAACCACATTTTTATTTAATTCAAGGAGCATCGGGTTTCACTTGAGGTAAAAACATAAATAAGTAAACAAACAATTACTAAGTCATAACCACGAATTTATAAACTGAATTCCTGAAACCTGAACACAAACAGACTTACATTAATTGATTCTTGTAATTCAATAATCTTGAGCAGTACTTATGAATAATTAGATTTATTAAAGTTGTTTTCTTTTAAATAAATATTACTAATGCAAAACAATTAAGTTGTAAGTTTCCTATGTGATTGTTTTCTAGGCTTGTAAACAATTATTATGTTCTAAATGAGTCAGGGTGTATGAGCCCATACTTAGTGCATATTATTACGTTTTGAATAGTGAATCATATTAAATTAATCACCTTTTTAAGTTTTACCATAAAAGGATGGGGTAAGCCCACAATGGTTTAGCAGTGGATAAACTACGAGCAAGTGTGGGTAATATGATGATGATATAAGGATTGTGGCTGGTCCATAGTCATTGGTTCTAGATACATGCCATTGTAAATTTGAAAATGTTTTATAAGGGTAAAGGTAGGAACAGGAATGTATATTTCTTTCAATATATGTAATTAGACGCACAAATTGCTTCTATCTTTAACATAGAAGTGATAACTCGTTTTATTTATTTGCAAATAGATACTTCCAACACAAAGAAAATGATTTCCATTTTATCACCCTAAATTTTCTATAATTCACAGAACTTTTTAATCGCATACTTACCATGTGCAGAAATCATTGCAAATATTCTAAGTCGCGATGACGAATGTAAGCCACACTGGCTTTCAACCGCAGTTTACGTCACTCTGGCTGATTGTGTCCGAAGACTCGTACGATTTGACGTAAGCAATCCATAGTAATATATGGGGTTATGTATGGGGAAAAGGAGCACTGGTACTCAGCTGAATCCGGTTAGACTGGAAGCCGACCCCAACATAGTTGGGAAAAAGGCTCGGAGGATGATGTATGGGAAAAAGGAGACTTTTAAGTAGAGTCTTCAGACATTAAATGGCTTCTATGGGATACTCAGGTGCTGTACTATTTAGGTTTTTGGAAAAATATGGCGATAGTCCATAAGCTGTAATCTTAAGCCATTGTGTAGAATTTATGCCATAGGTAAAATAATATGTAAATACCCATTTGCAAAGTTAACGTATTTATAATGATGCACATACATACAGTTTTTAGGAACCCAACTAGCATTTAAATCATAGTTGGAAATCAGATTCAGATTTCGGCTTTGAAATCCATAATACTTAATGTGTGGAATAAGAATGTTCATCAATAAAACGCACTCTAAAGTACATTGAATAACATTGTATTGTAAAATAACTCGCCCGTATAAAATTGACGCGAAATCAGTATCAATCTCGAGTTCCTCATAGATTTTTATTAAAAAATAACAATACGCGATCAATCACACGCGGCTGACACGCTCCCTGCGACCTTATTATTTACAAAACAGTAAAAAATACAGCTTTTTACAAAAAAACGTAATTTCACAAATCTGCCGCGAAAAAGTTCTCTAAATCATTTAATAAAAAACCTATTGTGATGTTTAAACCCTTGCTTTTTTTGGAAAAAAGAGACATGCGCCAGCCACGCTTTGATATTTGCGAAAAAAACTTTTAATTCACTAAAGTACATAGTGACCTACATATTTCCCCGTTTCCGTAAAAGCACCCTTTTATAGCGAGTTTTTTTTTCATAATTGAATTCAATCCTTTGGAAAAAAGGGTTGGGTAAATTCCCTGTAATTTAGTTTTTTTTGCAAGTTTTAGTTGGCGGCAGAAATTATGCGCACTGTCAAAATTTCGCGCCATTACGTTCGGACATCTGCCGAGAAAAAAAGTTAACAATGCAAATAGGGGACGGACGACATTTTTAGGGGAATTTCGTCGTTTTCGTGCAAAATGGAGAAATGCATTTAAAGTATAACGGAGCGATGTCCCCTCATTTCAATATTAATGTCCGAGTATTATTTTTTTGAAGACAAATTAAACGATAAGTGAATACCGTAACGTTCAAAGTCGCTTGGCTATGGTTTTCGTTGTTTTGCATTTTATGGCTTTGGATTTTTATTATTTATGGATTTTATGGATGTTGTACAAAGATTTAATGTTAAGTCAATTATTATTGGAATATTAAAATTGATTGTTCAGCGCGAATTGTGAGTTTTGTATTGTTATGATACATTTTTATAGGAACTTCGAAGTTAATAATACATTTTGATGACCAATGATTTGTTGATACATTTCGTACTGCCTGCGGATAGACAAGCAGTCCAGACAGTTCAAGATATACTTGTACTTTCAATCATACTTACCTGTCTACCGTGACCCTTCGCACGCGGGCCAACAATTCGCCACCAACCATTTTCAACCTTATTCCCTTACAATACCGTTCTAAATCGCATTATCAGCCAACTGCATCCTACTTGTGCTATCTAAAACCGCAAGAAGGAAGGAAAATGCAAGAGTATTGTATGCACAGTGTATTGTAAGCAATCAGACGTCGTAGTACATGTAGTCCATGAGCAGTGTGGCGGCCAGGAGGAGCGCCTTCTCCTCCACTCGGAGGTCGCGCTCGAAGGCTACGCCGAACCTGGTCATAAAAAGAAGAAAGGACAATGCTCAAAAAAACCCAAGCCCGGCGCAAACGAAAAGTGACTCAAATTATAGGTAATAAATAATAACTAATGAAATACTGCATAGGAGGCATCATCGAAATCAATGGCTAAATGAATGAAATTGCTATTTGATTTTTTAAAGGGGTAACATGAGCAGCTGGGGCTAATAGTTTAATTAAAGTGCTAATCTGAAACAACAAACAAGTAATATGGCAAGTAATAAGCTTCTCCAATAAGATAAATCAAACCGAAGTACACGCTGCAGCGCCCACGTCATCGCGTCATGAGCGTTTTACATTACTTAGGGTGGGCTAGACATGAGGAACAGTTCGCGCATCCCGCAACATTTTTGGATCTCGTCGTGTTAGAAATAAAGAATCGATGACATTTAAGCGTTATTATTAAAATGAAAAGTACATTCATATCCTGTTTTAGTTCTATCATCCTATTATCTTGTAAAAGTAGGTAGAATAGTGGAGAAGTTGCTATAAACATGTCATTATGTACACTCTTAAACCAGAACTGTATATGTTTGCTGTTCCTTTTACTAATACATTATGATACCTCTAAAATCTTGAGTAGCAATGTGGCGCAGATGTTAAAATTCGAATAGCAATTTCACACATATAGCCACTGATTTCGATAATGCCCCCTATGTATTATTTAATTACTTATTTTTACCTATATTTTGAGTTACATTTTTTTTGCGCCGGGCCTGGGTTTTTTTCTCATACTTCATGAGCATTGTCCTTTGGCTGTTTAGATTGCAAAAATAAAAGTTTATTTGAACCATTACATAGTATTTTTGTATGTCATTTGGCCAAACTCTAGTGTAGATAAATATTCTTAAAAGTTGAGTACCTATGTTTTAAAGAAGATGCAAACACGTCTTTATTTCAGTTGGATAAAGGGGTATTTAGGTACTTACATATCTTTTTATCCCAGCCTGATTTATGAAAAGCTTTTAAAAATTACCATGAGAATAAATCAGAAACGCAAAACTATTCTGTCATATTTTAAATATGTAGGTAGGTAAGTAAGTCAAACAAAGGCAGTTAGGTATATTGTCAAGCAGAAATCTGAATACCACCCCGCGTTTGATCGTATTTCACAAAGAATAACTTGTGTGGGAATTCTTTCAATATTTTTTTGTACTTAGTTTTTCACGTACGTTGTGTTTTGTACGTAGTTTTAGAAAAAGTCGTGGTGGCCTAGTGGGCAAAGAACCAACCTCGTGAGTATGAGGGCGCGGGTTCGAATCCAGGTCAGGCAAGTACCAATGCAACTTTTCTAAGTTTGTATGTACTTTCTAAGTATATCTTAGACACTAATGGCTGATAAAAAGGTGAAGGAAAACATCTTGAGGAAACCTGGGCTATATAGTCTGAAATCACCAACCCGCATTGAGCAAGCGTGGTGATTAATGCTCAATCCTTCTCCGTGTGAGAGGAGGCCTGTGCCCAGCAGTGGGACGATAAATAGGCTGTAACTAACTTAGTTTTTTTAGAAGGAAATCATCAAGAGACGATATTAACTTATCAGTAACAGGAGCAAAGAAGAGCGCATGCGTGAGTCCCTGCCAGCGCTTGCAGGTGGCGCCCACAGCCGTGCCGTCCGGCCTCACGATGGAGAACTGCACGTCGCGGAAGCAGCTCAGGGTTATGAACGGACCTGCAGAGGAACAAGGAATAGAAGGAATGGAGAGCGCACTGAGGCCCTGGCAGGGTTTGAAGGTGGAACAGGTGTCTGCAGCTATAGAATTAAAAGGAGGATAAAGTAAAAGAAGAATCAGGTAAAGTGAGTTCATAGAAAAAAGGGCTACAAGAAGTATCGGGGGAATCTAGCGACTGTTAGGACTAAGCTTAAAGATGGTTTATTAAAGCCAAACATATATTAATTATAGGTACATTTATCGCATTGGGTTAGTCTGTAAGTAAATAAATTACTATAGATTAACCACTATTTATCCACGAACTAAGACTTAACTCACCACGAATCCAAAACAAAATATCTCCTTCACCATTCTTCACCAGATACGTAGGTTTAACTGGCGTCCACTGCTGCTCCACACAGCCGATCAACTGTCCAGGAGGTGAGAAGACTTCCAGGTGCTGGAGCTGGCACGGCAGTATCCTGGCCGTGCAGGAATAGGGCCGGTTTATCCGCATCACTTCGGAACCCTGGCTGTTGAGGACTCGGAGCTGCAGTGGTCGTAGGCCGTAGCAGAAGTACCCTACCCACCAACTGCTGATGAAATTGTGGAGGTGGGAATTAAGTTTGAGGAGCAAGGGGACTGAACAGTTACATATAATTATAAAGCTCCTATGAGGCGCTCCATTACCATATAATTTCCCGTTCATATTTTGTAGCTACAGAGCATAAATCACCCGCGTTCCCTGACCGTCGGAGCTATGTGACCGAGACAAAAACCAGTCAGGTCTAGCATATCAGCTAAATAAAAATTGCAGCTTTATAATTTATAGTATGGTAACTCTTTAGCAATGTATGGTAAAGATTTCCCAACAGGTTTAAATTACAGGTTCAATACTTGCCTATTCTCCTCTTCAATAGTATACACGAGGGCCTGATCGGAGGTTCTGACGAAGAATCTGTTCTTCTTTCCTCTGAGGAACAGCACGTTTCTGACGCGGAGCCGCTTCGTGATGAACAGGCGGTCTATCGGCACCAGCTCACTTAGAGGCTGGGGCTCTGGACTTACCTGAAATTGTTAAGTTCTGATACCACTCAGATTTCATGAATAGCTACAAAAACTTAGGTTGACTAGTCTCTGTAATGTGAGATCCTACATTCTGAGCAAATAAATGAATAATATAATATAACATTAATATGTCTAATCCGTGTTATCATCTGCATGTTCGTTTCATTATTGCCCCACAGTGCCTCTTTTCGTACAGAGGATTAATAAACGTTAATCACCACGATTGCTTAGTGGATTTAAAAGTATTGGCATAGGTAAGTATATAGTTCATTAGAAAATTACCCTTTACCAATATGATGTTTTCAGTTCTGAATCTGTAATAGTCAGTAGGTATTATTATTTTTGTTCCTTGTTCTCGTGAAAAGACAATAGCAGGTAATGATGACGTAAATGACATATTCTATATTTAGATGGCTGAGAGAATACCTAGGTTATTGTGCCCTATTTAACTCTTGACGTCAACTTTTGATAAATCAGCGACCAGCCTTAGTAGTTAGTAACTATTCGATTAATTTGTCAGCAATGACTAGGTACCAATTATAGCAATGCATTCATTATTTTGTTAATAAATGCTTACCTACTTGATAAACTAGCTAATTTATCATGAAGTGTGTGCCTATTTAAAAATCATTCAGATTTCCGCGTAGCTGACGTCCAATATTAGGCAGGAAAGTGCAGCTAAACAGTAGGCACTTATATAACTATTTTCCCTGAATCATATTTAGCCAAACTTGTACAATAGTAGAATTAGGTATATACAAATAGAATAAATTCAGCAAAAGTCTCGATCGATTAAAGTTGAAAAATTAACGAATTCTTTTTAGATTTTACAACTTAATATCAACTTGTGTAGCACAAGCTGGCTTTTTGTATGAATCTTAAAGCAACTCAATATACAATGAAAGACAGAAAACTTAAAACCTTATTCAGGAACTCTAAATTGAAAAAACAGCGTCATTACATTTGAGACTAGTTAAAGCAATACATTGAGTTTTCTAGGACCTGAACTCCTCAAACTAAACTCCTTGATAGACTACTCCAGCATCCTGATAACATACCGGACGTGATAGCACAAGTTCCTTCTGATCCACCGCCACCAGCGGGGGAAGTTTCACCACTTCAGGGAAGGGGTCTTGAGGGGACGCCGGGGGAATCGGAGTGGCCTGCATCGTCATATTTTGTGTATAATTAACACTATCTCGACGGTTATCAATTTGTTAACATGCTCGTCAAATGTGCTGGGTTTGACTGACGGCTGACAACTCATAGAGTTTTGTGAAGGTAGAAATAGGTTTCGGTAAAGAGGTCGTCAGTGGTCGGCAATGGTTATTATTTTTGCCATCTTCTATTTGCAGGCAAGAAATGATAATTCCCGATAAACCATTTTTTTGCATTTGAAGACCTAGACTCTTAGAAAGTTGTAATTGGCATTGAAAACAGGCAATAAAAATCAATATTATTGGAATTTACCCTTTAAATCACACACGAAACATAAGTCATATGAATACAGGTAAATCTATCTTCGAATTATGAACATTTTGCTTAATGTAGAATCCAAACCCGTGACCTAATGTTCAGTAGTACCTAAACTAAGGAAAGCATTTCATTACTTTCCTCGAAACAATACTCATAGCAAAACAAGCATGTTCCATTAACTAGGGAGTTAGTTTTCAATACTACGTGATACTACGCTAACCCCAAAAATATATTTTCAATGCATTTTACCGCATCCCTAGTCGCCATAAAATAAAATTGCAGTTAACATGATCTGAATTCATGCAAATGTCAGATTATTATTCCGATTGGGGGAATTCATTTAAATTTTTGTGTAAAAAAACTGGGAAACTGTATCGCTTTTATCAGTTGGGTGCAACAATATATGCTATTTACAATGGCGCGTAGGATGACCATGGCTTGTTAGTGACCGTTTGATGGAATTGATGAAGATTATTTTACAGTGCAGCGTTAGAAAAATAATTAACATATCCTGTTTTTGATTCTTGTGATCTAAATATTGTTGTAATCGTCTAATACTTTTGACATTTGAAAGTTTTCCTAATAGCGCTGATAACTCAATAGCTTGCTACATTTACCTAATTCATGCTGTCTGTGCAAACAGAAAAATAAAGCAATAGCAAAATATACAAATTACGGTATTTTCATTTAATTAAATATTATTATATCTTCATTAAGCTTTAGTTAAGCGCTAAGTAACAACAAAAATAAAAATAATAAGTCGTCCTACCACGTTGTATCGCATGGTCACCACGCTTTTTAATGGCGCACGCGCCGGCCGCGCACCATTTTATGCAAAAACGCAAATTTCGTTCGAAATTTGAAACGCTCCATTGTGTTGCCAGACTGAATGAATAAAAATAATTGTTGCCAACTTCAATTTTTGGGGGAAATGCGTTTTGCGCAGGTCTCATGCATTGTATGCGCAGGAGTGTGCCGAATAGAATTAACGATAGTTTTTATGCAAGCGACATTTTGAATTAATAAGGATTTTTGCATGGTCAAACTGCGTATTGATTATTTTGAGAACGTTAGGGGATGTAGGCTACTGTTGTACTAGGTCAGTTTGCGATACATTTTCTGTTCGTTGATGATTGGACTTTCTTTTATAGAAGGACCCTTGAGATTTCCGGGATATATTTTGGTCGTTATTTTTTTTGAAATAACATGCTCATTTGCTCAATAGTATCATTTTACAGGAAAGTAAGGGTCTTTAAAATGTCGTTGATTTATCCGTCATCATCCTCCGAGCCTTTTTTCCTAACTATGTTGGGGTCGGCTTCCAATCTAACCGGATTCAGCTGAGTACCAGTGCTATACAAGAAGCGACTGCCTATCTGACCTCCTCAACCCAGTTACCCGGGCAACCCGATACCTCTTAGATGTATCCGTATTTTTCTAAAATATCCTAAATGCTAAGTAGGAAGCAGACATAATCAATTATTACTAAGTTGTTAGATCTGCGGTATTATACAGGATGTCTATAAAAATAAAAGACGAATATTACTCGTAAATTCATTGTTATTCACTTTTTGTACTTCAACATTTTTTAATCTCATACAATATTAAATAACATTCATACAACATAATCTTTTGTGATTGTTTTCGCTCGATATGCCTCAAAAGAACAAATCTACAGTATATTTTATCTCAAGAAAATCGATTTCTTGTAGATTATCAATTAATATAATTGATGTGAATTTCATTAATTGTGTTTAAAATAACAGATTTTTATTACGGGTTTAAAAATACATATTAAAATATATATAGCTTAAGGTCAACTAAAATATATAATGAAAAAGTTCAAAACACAATAAAAATTATATAAGTTTGTCGCAAGACATAATAAATCATAAAACGATTACAATAAATATCCAGTTTTATAAACTAACATGTCTAATTCGAGCGAAATACATAATACATACGGAAACATGCGCACGATCATAATAATATTAACAAAAACGATCTTTTAACTTTTACTAACAATAAGTGATAAGGCTCACTGATTCGCAACTTCTCTATATCTTAAATCATAAGGAAATACGTTTGTTCGTTATTTATAACAACTTTTAAATTGCCATAATTATTTATAAATTCATATTGCTCAATTGTTACCCGACTGACAAGAAGGGTTATTTCATGTATATGTGTACAAATATAGGGGTTTGGTGTTGGCAACCCTTCAATTTTGTTTCTATAGTCAAAAAACAACCAATAGCTGACTATATCGATAATATTTAAAAAGTTCAACTAAATACATCGATTGGTCAATTCAATAGTCTCAAAAATATCATAATATAATGAAATATCGTAAATTCATCATAAAACTTAACAAATACATAGTGTTTCTCTTAACTAGTGTTAGATTTTCAACAAAATCTATTTACATTATTTTCTTTTAGAAAAAAATCAAGCTTTTCCTACTAAATTGGCTAAAAAGCAAGGCACTTCGTGTAATAACAGCTAAGTATAATATTATATACAAAAAATATAGTTTGTATAACTAAATAAATATCATCTAAAAATATATTTCGTATCACAATGAATTATTCTGTACAAAAGTATGGTCCTTCAGTTAATATTATCCCAGTTTCGTAACATTTAAATGTTTATCAAAAAATATAGCACCTCTATCTACAATAGTATATAATACTTGTTTATTATGTAACACTTGTGCCTCAACACACAGAATCAAGAATTTTATTTGTATATTTACATTTATTAATTATGTGTAATTACATCTTCTATTCATACAAATTGATAATTATAATTTATCCCACAAAAATATTAAAGAATACATTTTACAAAGCAAAATGGACTTTAATCATATAACCATTTGGAAGTAAATAAAAAAACATAATCAAATAGAAGATATAACTACAAAAATAACGTAAACTACACTATTTAAATATAAATCAGCTGCAATTTAGGCTACATTACATATATTAACAAACTTCAATATATGATTACAATTTGCTATGCCATCGTTTCTCAAACTTTTAGCCAGTAATATGGCGGATTCGATCACGCCAACATAAAATATGGCCGCTCGTTAAAAACATTACGGATTAACTATAAGTGAGCCGGTAACTACTCAATCACATTGTTCTAAAGTTAACCTTAACTAGTGAAGGAGAAAACTTTGTTTGTTATTCAATAGTTTTATACTGCTGGACTTTTTGAACCCCATTATGTAAAGAGTACCTAATTTTTTCGTAGAAATATTGCTTCCAGAGGTTAAAAAATTTAGTTTACTTAGGCTTTCCAATGTTTTAAATACTTAGTCAATAACACATTTTTTGTGTAGATAGCATATTTATTTTAATATAAAGGGCTTTTTAGTCCAGCAGTATGCAAGTTTAAGATTTGTACCCATCTTCTAGCAATGCAAAATGGACTCTTTGGCTTTCAATCAACTGGGATTCTGTTTGTCTCAATCTGTGTGATTATATACGTACTTGAATGTACGTAGATTGTTCAGTTTCAAAAAGTCCCCAAAAATAGGGTTCTATTTGAAAATCTTTGAGAACCATTTTAAAATTTGACATAAGAAAAAGTGACTTTTAATATAATCATGTACTGTTATTTCACGGTCAATTCAATTTTGATATGACGATTTATGTACTTTAAAAAATATATGTTATAAAATCATGTATGTCAGTTTATACCAATAAGTCAAGTAAAAATTGCCACTTTATTCTTACGTCTACATAAAAAAGTATTCCATACATATAATATCATTGTCAAAGACATTTCTTTTTACTAGAAGTCCATAAAATCGTTCACCGCATTCATTCTCCTACTTATCTCTGGTACTGAACACATCGTAACTAGAAAACATCGATTAGGGTTCCGTACGTTAAAAAAAGCTGATAAAAAACACTTTGATACAGTGTTATATGTATTGGTACATGTTTAAATGTCTTAATTCTAAATGGATATGCGAATAGGAACAAAAATTGTGTACGGAACCACGCGTTATGTATGTCAGTTCGTTCTTGTCTTAATGAGAATCTTATTCGATAAGGCACTCATACACGTCTTTTACATTCAAACATATGGAAGAGATCTCTAAATTGTGTTTTCATGATAATATAGATTTGTTTAAAAAGCTACCAATACTCTTAGCCAAGAAATTCTACTGCTTTAGCTCTCCATTTTATTTCAATGGAGTTTTTATATTATGTACAGCGCCATCTATTGTTGTCAAAGTGAACTATTTCGCAATACCAGTATGTCTTTGGGTTTATCAGAATTTGAAAGCACTCTTTTTGACATTCAAATGGTTATAATAACGATTAGTTACTTGACGTGTATTACCTATCCGAATTTGTATTCAAGAACTGTGTTTCATACAGTTATGAAAACATTATTACACAGACCTAGTTTTGTCAGACCTGGCACTGGACTGTCTCTCTATATAGCTATGGAAACTATTGCAAAAACCAAGTTCTATCTAACTTGGTGTCTAATTCTCAATCACACCGATAGATGGCGCTGTTCTCCAATACCGGACACTAAAGAAACTTACTGCTAAAAGACCTTTATCTCTACGCGCCGAGGTCCATATCGAAGCAGTGCTGCCGGGGATGCGAGTGCGGCGAGTGGGGGCGGTGGTGAGGGCCTAGGAGTAGTGGCAGGCCTTCGCCGAGGCCGCCCAAGCCTAAGCCACCGCCTAGGCCCAGCCCGCCTTCTGATAGAAGCATTGATGTGCCTGTAAGAAAATATGTAGTTAAGAAATGTTAAGGTCACTCGATCTTTTAACATAAGTATAATTTGCCAGTACAATACAATAGATTTAGAAGGAGTTCAGTAAGAGTTATGTTTTAAAATTACTGTTACCAATTTTGTTAGGTTCGGCTTCCAGTTTAACTAGATACAGCTGTGAACTGTGTTTTTCATGAAAATAGACTGTTTGTCTGAACTCCGGTTACCCGGGCAACCTAAAATGCCTTTGCAAGACTGGTAATTAGACTTACTACTCGTAATTACTGCCAAAGATGTCCATATGATAACCCGGAACAACCAATTTAACGTGCCTTCCAGAACACAGCAAAACATGTTATGACAAGATGGCCGCCTATCTATAGACCGGCCGCGCCAACCGTTGCTCAACCTGATTCGTACGATTATATAGATAGATACTTACCGCTGGTATGATAGTTGGCTGCATCATCGTGCAGCATGGAGCTGATGTTCCTGTCGGCTGCCTCGGCCACCACGTTGCTGAGGCACAGCTGCGATGTCGGCGACGAGCACAGCATTGGATCACCTGGGGAAATTAATAAAATGTTTATTTACATGCTTAAGAAACAGGTAAGTAATGGACGTAAATATTAAGATTGTTAGAACTTTGAACATATTTTTCTAGTAATTCAGCGATAGTAAGTAGTTTTATTTAATCTTCAACTTTTGGAAAATGCAAAATCTTAAATCAATCTTGACTTATAGTTAGCTGCGAAACGCTTCGAGATAAAGATGGTACGGCCGTGCCCGATTTGCTCGAGACTTGGCTGGGGCACTGCCGTGCCCCTAGATTAAAACGAAATAATGTCTGAATGTAACAAAGCGCGCTGCGTATAATAAGATCCTTATGTACCTAATACCTATAAATATTTAACTTATAAATATTTCTGATTCTGAACGTAGCTGTAATGAACGTAAGTTATTACATAGTAAGTATTAGTTACCTTGCGTGACGGGGTTGTGCGAGTCGTCGTCCATGAGGTCCTCGATCTGCGCGAGGTTGAGCACCGCCTCGCTCTCCTCGCTGCTCAGCAGCGCGGGCGTCGGAGACAGGCGCATCTGTCACACAAACAACATTCATTAACATCTCATCTGCCTAGCCATTTCCATATTGTGTGGGGGTCAGCTTACATAATCGAATGGAGATGAGTCCCAGTGTTTTACATAGAGTGACTGTCTATCTGACCTCCCCAACTTACATTCAGTTTCCCGGGCAAACCAATAATCTTTGATGGTTGTCAGACTTTCTGGTCTCTGATTACTCGTAAGGACTGCCAAAGATGATCAAATGACAGGCCCGGACCCACTAGTCAATCGGGCCTTCCGAGACAAGGAAGAACTCGTCAGGACAATATGGTCACCCATGGACCGCGTCAAGCGTTGTTTTACCTTATGATCGATCGATCCATGGGGCTTTGACTTAGCCACAAGCTCTTCTTTATATACTAATGTTCTTTATATACTGATCTTCTTTATATACTGATCTTCTTTATATACTGACCTTCTTTATATACTGATCTTCTTTATATACTGATCTTCTTTATATACTGACCTTCTTTATACACTGACCTTCTTTATATACTGACCTTCTTTATATACTGACCTTCTTTATATACTGATCTTCTTTATATACTGACCTCCTTTATATACTGATCTTCTTTATATACTGACCTTCTTTATATACTGATCTTCTTTATATACTGATCTTCTTTATACACTGACAATGATTAAATAAATACTCTACCGTGGTATAACTTACCTTAATGTCTTTATGGTTGAACAGATGGTCGGGCACTGGTTCCAGACACAGGTCTGGCTCCAGACAGCCCAGAGACAGACCCTCGTCTCGACTCAGCGGGGAACACGAACCGAGTTTCAGCCCATCTGTAAGTAAATAGAATACATTATTATGATATTTACAGGGTAATTAAATAGTGAAAGAGTTTTAACATTTGTCTGTAGAAGTAAGGAGAAGAGATTAGATAAGCAGTTGTTCTCGTCAATCTTTGTGTCATCACGGACGATTACGCGAGTCGTTGCGCAGAGACTCATTTAAGGTTCAGTTCTCTGCTGCGGGATTGTTCGAAAGAGATACCGCGGCCCTGGTACATATAAGGCCTATGACGGAACACGACCGTTTTTTGTCAGTATGAGTCTGACATTCTCTCACCGCTGCTAACCCACAGCGGGAAGGGTCATTTGATGATTTTTGACGTTGTTAAAAAAAAAGGTTCAGTTCTCTTGACTCGAGCAATGTGTCGTGACAACAAACATTTTATGAGAACTGCGAGTGGGGGTGGAGTGGGGTTAAGGCCAAATCCTGGTACATGTGCTCTGTAAACAGTAGCAGGCTAGTGAGACAGTACCGCTAGCGGGGCACACAGTACCGAGCGCGTCCAGCGCCGACAGGCAGTCCGGCACGCCGCGCAGCAGGTCCGGCCCGGACTCGCCGAACTCCATCAGTGACGCCGGCTCCGACTTCGGCAGGATCAGCTCCTGGAAGACGGAAATAGATAGATAGATATTCTTTATTAGGTACACCAATTTTACATTTTTGATCTTAAACTAGGTAGTTAAAGTAGGTGACATAATGGGCGGTCTTATCGTTAAGAGCGATCTCTTCCAGACAACCTTAGGATGGATTGAGACGAGAAGGAAAAGATTATATGGTAGGCAGTAAGGCAAAGTGTACACTTGCTCCTACAACTTGTGTACTTGGTAAAACATGAGTAACTTTATTGACGAAGAAAAATAAATAAACACTTTATTTTATTACCACAGATAATAGTAATAAGTACTTTCTAAGTCTATCTTAGACGCCAATGGCTGATAAAAAGGTGAAGGAAAACATCTTGAGGAAACCTGGACTATAAAGTCTGAAATCAGCAACCCGCATTGAGCAAGCGTGGTGATTAATATTCAATCCTTCTCCGTGTGAGTGGAGGCCTGTGCCCAGCAGTGGGACGATAACTGGCTATACGATGACGATAAAGGCTGTAACAGTAACAGTAATAAGTACAGGACACTTACAGGCACAGGTGCAGGAGTTTCGGGCGCAGACGCCGCAGCGGGTTGCGGCGTGGGCTGCGGCGGCGGCGCGGGCTCGGGCGGCTCGGCGCACTCCACGCCCGAGTCGTCCGTGTGCGGCGACGCCCAGCCCGCGCCGCCTGACACGGGTAACCCGTGCACTCGAGCGAGACGCTCGAGTTCCTATAGTAAAGTAGATAGCTATAGTTTGATATATGACCAAGTAAGTTTATAAATATTTTGAAAAATATATGTAAAAAGATGCTTTTAAACAACTAATGAATAACAAGTTAGGATGGCCAAAAAATATTCGCAACGTATCATGCTTTTTTAAATATTTTTATGATATTGTGATGAACTCTGTTTCACTTCTTGTATTGACTAAAATAAAATATTGTTAAAAGGTTCTATTTTTAAATTATTGTTTAAAGGTTTAAAGAATATGTGTTGCTGGGGAGTTTGTTGTGCCACTTCTTCTTCCCAGTAAAAACACGTAGTTAATTTTTGATGTTCAAAAAGTGTTGTTTTATGTTATTAAGTTTTTTGATTTTTATTTAAAAGTGCTAAAATAAGAGCTTTTTTATAACTTATAATACTGCACATACCTGTATCCGCAACATAAGCTTCCTATTATGTATTTCCATCTGCTTTCTCCTCTGTTCGCTGTGTTTGAGCCTGTTCACCTCGTCCCGCAAACACTTGATATAGTCCACACTGCTCTTGAGTATGGTCCCCTTGTTGGGACGAACATCTCGGATGACCTCGTAGAACGGATCGTTGGTCTTCGGCAGAAGTGTGCCTAGCTCCTTTATTCGATCGTTTATGTTGAAGCGGCGACGTCTTTCGACTAGAATTTATGAGATTGAAAATTAAATTAGGAAATGGAAAATATTAATTTCTATCCTAAAATAGTTTAATTTGGTATATTTTCAGCCAGTTACACTGCATCTAAATATAAGAAGGAAATATAGCGTGTGACAGATTATTATGACGCTTTGACGTCTGTCTCCCTTTGTGATAATGAGAGAGAGCTTAACAATATGATTAAATAAACAAAGGCCAGGGCCTCCTCCTTTTTGGGAAGTCAGTTAAAAAACACTTATGTAACCGACGTAATCTTTTGTCATAGATAGAAAGAAGCAATAAGCTATGTTCATACAACTTCCGTAGAACATATCTATGTCCATATCAAACTTCATTAGAAGTTACTTGTTACCGAAGAATTTTCAGTTATTATGTGGGCCGATCCCGGCGGCACTGCAATGCCGGGCCGACCCGTGACGGGAGTGGAGCGAGCCCCGAACATCCCGTCAGTTTACAAAAATCAGTTTAATATACTGGTCCCTCAGTGAGGGAACTTTCAGATATTAAGCTGAAAAGAACAGATACTACACTTTGATCTTAGCCAAAAGGCCGAGAAGCGATACCGAACTAAAGTGACCGGGGAGGGTCGTTCGACCGCGGAGAATCTTAACACCGCGATTCAGAAATGAGCTCTAAATGTAAAGCGCCATCTATCGGCGTTTGGGGGAACTATTGGAGCAACGCCGATGCCATCTGTGATTGTGTATGGTCTTGTTAGTTTCACACACGTATTCGGTGCACGTAGTAGGTATTCAAACTATGTAGGTACTTTCATAACTTCGCTACTTTTTATCGTAGAATATTGAAATTGGAATGACGTTATTTACGGAGATACCGAAAGATAGATGTATTTTTACCAAAAAGCACACTACTTCACTACAGTGAAGCTGCAACAAAGATTTACTTCTAGTGAGGAATATAAAGCCATTTAGTAAAATCATGAACATATTTTTTGCTGAAATTGACAAATCTCACCCGTCTTGACCAAACGTGGTAATGAAACTGATACTCCATGCTACCTTCTGAATTCTACCAACAAATTAACTGACATCGAATTTTGCTACTAATCCTAGTTAGTTACAGCCTTTTTATCGTCCCGCTGCTGGGCACTGGCCTCCTCTCACACGGAGAAGGAAGGGCTACTAATGCTACATCTATATATTCTCGTACAAATTAATCGACATTTCTTGACTTCTCCGTAATTCAAAATATACTCACTCATATTATGATTATCTTTCTTCTGCCGATCCTTAGCGAGCGCATGCATGTCGCTCTCGGTGAGCAGGGCGCAGTCCCCGGCCACCGAGCTGGCTGCGGACGGAGGGCCTGATGACGACAGCGGGCCCGCGCCGCTGTCCAGCGATAGGATGTCTTCTAGGAACTCGTCAGCCTGGTGGGAAGAGGTTTCTTTAGATTTATGATAAAGTAGAGAGATTTGTGATGCTATAGCAAGAATTTCCTCTCTTAAAATATCTTATGCTTAAAATATCGGGACAAAGACTTAGTTGGTCGTTGGGGTGACCACAATCTTTTTTTCTTTGTCTCTAATATTGCAGAGCTTGCGTGAAATCGTGTGGATCATGTTAAAGTGAACCTTATCTTTCTTAGAAAAGTAGCTGTACCGATTTAATTGAAACTTGATAATGCAGGTTAACAATAGATCCATTTGTATTTCCCATTTTTAACATAAAGGACAACGTTTTGAAGAGGGTCATATAGATGACGAAAAAACATAGTCGTCTGCCACCGTGATAAATGTAGGTGAAGACCATGAGTTTCATGCGGGCCTGAATGAAAAAATCGTTTAATTTCTTCTAGTTTTCCGCTTTCATTCCACTCCAGCAGCCGTCATACTACCTCTAATATGACGTCACCGCCTTCATGTTCATGTCATGTAATTGAAGTTTGTATAAAGCCTTACCTCTGAGTTATTACTAGCGGAGGCGCCGGCATCACGCAAGCTGGAGCACGGTCGTTCAGGACTCGACGCGCGTCGCGTGCCCAGCTCCGGCGCTGATCTGGGTGACACCTGGAAGAAGAAAGAGTAATGCTTTACTAAGGATGTGAGGGACGGATTCAAAACATCAAGACTTATCATCATCAGCCTTTTTACTGTCCTGCAATAGGGCCGACACAGACCTCTTCCCATACAAAGACGGATTGAGCGTTAATCACCACGCTTGCTCAATGCGGGTTGCTGATTTCGGTCCAGGTTTCTTCAAGATGTTTTCCTTCACTTTTTACTCTGTCATTGGTGTCCAAAATATACTTAGACACGAGTTATACGCCATCAATAAAGTAAACAAAAACCATATCAATCCATCAAAAGATCATATCGTGGCAGACAATTTAAGCCAATAAAAATTCATGTAGAAAATTATATGTAGTCAGCAAAATACATGACATCACAAAAGGAATATAAAACAAACAGTAGACAATTTACCTGTGTCTGTGGTTGAAATGATTCACTGAGGTACTGGCGCACTTGACTCTTCTGCTTCTGTATCACGTGATACCTGGTGGGGTTCTCCAGAACTGTTCGCACCTGAAATACAGAATAATCACAATTAAAACTCATAGTATCATAATGTGCAATCATTGGTTTCCTTGGCAGATGCATGGGGCACAGTATCAAAAGCTTTGGTCAAATCTTTTCTGAGGCTCACTTTGAAACAGGATTTTGTAATTAAATCATATAATTGTTATAGACATCCGTGTTTAGTTGCTGCTTTAAAACTATTTCTTCTTTCCATTTATAATACTAGGGAGCGGTAAAAGGTGGTTGCAGTTCTATGTAATTTGACGTCAGCTTTACCATGCAAACTTACTAGTTGACTATAGCAAGAGAGTCAATCATTCTTCCGACTATCTTTAAGATTACTTTCATTTTATTTTACATTTGATGAAACAACATAGCGAAAGTATTGTTGTTGAGATTGTCCAGGACGAATCCTCATATTTTCTTGACAATACATATAATAGATGTCTTACCTGTAATACTTGTGGCGGTAGTTCAACGTGAGGCGTGATCCGCGGCACCTCCGCCGGACTTGACTTCTTCTTCTCCTCATTGTCCTTGGACTGGCCTGCTTGTTGTGCCTGCAATACATACGTCTATTGTTAATAACATATCATTTAAAGGGAAGCAAGCTATTATGGTGGAGCCCAAAACTAAGAAAGATTACAGAAACAAGTCTTATATATCTAGGATTATAGGGATACAAAAATGTTGTCTGACTAGCTTTTGAGTCAAGTATTATTAAGCTTTTTTGTTCAGGCGTTAATTATTATGATGAATATTTCATCAAAAATTGGTGGAGCCTTTTAGTTTCAAAAATAACATTTTGGTTTGACCTTAATACCCCAGATACAAAGTCTAAAAACTAAAAGTAATTGCTATCAATCAAAAATTTCCACGGTCCAAAAAAGTAAAATCCAACTCAAGAATGCCAGACAAATTGAAACTAGTATCGTACATCCTATGCTAAAAGGATTAGATATAATTCGATAAGAAGCAGACGAAAACAATAAAAAGACAAATATCCCATATTAAGATTGTGTGAAGTTCAATCAGATTGCTCAAACAATTGACTACACATAGCACGTGATATATGGCCATGAGTATCAGGATTTAATCAGAATTCTAGACATCAGCGACGTTGATGTAGGTCAAGGATAGAATTGACAGTAATATGAAGAGGATAGCTCACGGAGTTATGAAAAGGTTTGTATCAAAGATATTAAATAGTATAAACAGCAGAAACACAATATAAAAAATATACCTCTATGTATTAAGACAATTGCCAGGGTATGGCAAAGAGCTAAAAGAACCAACACAAGATCGGAGCACAGTGAATGCAGACGTAACTTTTTTCATATCAAATGTAAGGAAAGATAATAAGGTAAATAATACAGGATTTCATGCTCCTTTACCACCATAACATGAGCATAGAAGACAAGTTCAATAACTTAGTCTAGACAAGTGATAAATCAAGTTTTCCCTGGCACCTAGAAGTGCGTGGGATCCTAACAACATGATACACTTGTGATTTTATATCTTTCGAGGAATCGCAGCGGCAAGGATCATGCTTGTAATAACTATGCAGCCTGTTATTCCAATGAGTGTAAGAACATAAACCCTTTGCTCAACTTGTTTGGGCAGATATTTTAGTTCGCTTTTTCCTTATGGTCCTGTATTTCCCCGGGCACGCTTTTGCAAAAGCATAGCTTTACCAGAGTAATTAGCAATGACCTTTTTAGAATGTAAATGTTTGTCAGTGTTAGACGACTTACCAAAAAAGTAGGCGGTTTTCAATTCGGATGTTTGATGTTTTTATAATGCTGCACTTTTGGATTACAAATTATCAACGAGCATGATCTTCAATTATGTTTATAAAAGAAGATATCCCTAAATAGGCCGCATTTGCTGATGCTCATAGTAAACACACAGACACCTATCTGATGTCTTGAGGATGATCCATTAAATTCCACTTAGGTTCTCAAGAGAGGTGGTGGTCATATTTCGAGTTTCTTATTTTGGACCGTGATTTTTCTTAATTGAATCTAGCTTGAGAGAGACCTGAAGCAACTCCAGACCTCACACCACCAATACTAGCCAGTTCAATCTCCCCCGTACCCAGTAAGCACACAAGAAGAAGCTACCTACTTGTAGTGACTCTCTGCGCAGTTGCTCCTGAGCATGTTCGCGCATTAACTGTTGCTTCAGCTGCGTGCGAGATGTCGGCGTCAATGTCTTGAACGTAGGCGGGCTGGAACAACCAAAAATATACTGTTAATATTGATAATCATAAGATATATGGTAGTTAAAGACATACAGGAGAGAATAGAGAGGCAGGTGAATGCAAAACTCCCGGGGCTGTGGGATTGTTCGAAAGAGTGACCGAGGGCCTGGTACACAAAGGTGTCCAGAAGTAACATGGTGGGTTTTAGTCAGTGAATATGATGCGAGTCAAGAGATGGTTTTGGTGAGGTGGTCATTTGATGATTTTCCACCAAACAGGTCGGAATTATTTACGTTTAAGCTTTCGTAACTTGGTTTGAAAATAGAACATCTCAAGGAATGGAAACAATCAATCTTTGTCATAACTCAAATTAATTAAATTATTAAGATGACCACTTACATAACTACAAAGAATGACAATATTTTATAAACCATCATCTGGATACGAGAAGAATTTGTGACGTTACTACATAACGGCTGTCATATAACATCGGTTTATCCTCGATCGCAGTTACGTGTGGTGCGCACGTCCTAGGCTGCGCGGGCGCATACTGAATCGATGCGCGCGCATGACTTGAAGTACAGGTGGGAATTTCGATTGAATGGTTTTATTTGTGTTTAATACGCGTATGTTTTGAATTTCAACTGCTTAGATTGTAGACTTAGGTTAGAATTACCTCATAGGCAGATTGAGTAGACCAAGGTGACAAAAACCAAATGATAAGGCCAAAGAGTTTGATTCTTGAATTAAATTGAAAATTTTGGACCTAATAGGGATGAACCTAATTCTCAGTAAAATGAAACATAAGAAATATATCTCTATAGAGAACAGGAGATTTAAAGCAAAGGACCAAAGGTTGTCACATCAAGTCGGTTCAGATAAAAGAGGTTGCAACTAACAGGTTAGGCATACCTTATTATTTTTTAATATGCCCGCCGATGCATATCGCGTGCATTCACTAACAGGTAATACATATGCATGATTACAGCTTAGATGGCACATATCAGTTATTAAATGTCAAATGGTTAGAGCACGGCCTCAGAACACGCACGCTCTTGAAGGGATAATGTCGTAGCATCTACCCTTGGTAAATTATTATGCAGTAAAAGGTATTTAATTGAGTTCTTATCATGGCATCTACTGCCTTAACTACATCTTAAGCTAGCAGTAGTAAAGTCATCTCATATATTGTTTTGGTTATGTAGTTACTCTCTCGTACGTTTTTTCCTACTTTAGTTTTATCTTTTTAAGCCTCTTCTTCTAACAAATCAACATCTCTAGGTTGAACATCTTCAAGATTGTGAAAATAATCTGTTACACTAATGCGTTTACTGAAATCACATAATCTATTTGTGAAAACTGTACTTTTTTATTAAAGTCGAATGTTTAAATATTTATGGAGCAGCTATATTACGCGACTACAAATAATTTTCTCACTACGACTACAACCGATAACATTATAGGTATCTATTCGAGCCATTTGATACTCGACTGTGTAAAGTTGTCAATTGTGGTGTCATTATGTCGAGAATTTACATGCGCTAAACGTTTATTAATTTGTGTCCACGTTTCCGCCATTGATGATCGTGTAATTTTCATTCAGCCACCCGTAAACGTATTTTTTTCTGTCACTAGGATTCTATGATGTGTCAAGAATGCAAAAATAAATATGTTTTAATACATAGAAGAAATTGCGAAAAATAAATTATAACATCTGCGCTTGCGCTTAAGAGGATTTATTAAAAATATGTAATTATAATCACGAATGAATCTCTATAGGAATAGGTAAGTTTCCATAGCTCTATTTTATGAAAACCCTAGGCAGGAAACCACGGAATTACAAACACAAAGATCTTTCTTACTACAAGAAGAAAAATAACAATGGACCGTTAAACTATAGATCTTAAAACTGACAATATATCTACATAAGTAAGTGTTGATATTGACTTGAATTAACGGTCAAGGCTCACTTGTCGGCCACACATGCGCAGGAGTGCGATACGCGCGAATTATGTCACTGTGTGAAACATGGCCGCTACGTATGATTGGACCGCGGGTCCGTTTGTCTTTGGAGCTGAGCTTTTATGAAATTTATTGAATTGTTGTCGAAATTATTTATTTTCTAATAGTATAAGATCCCGCCATAGAACGACCTTCACCGGGCTGGTTATTGGATTAAAAGTAATTTTTAGTTAATAAAATATGCCAATAAAGAGATTGCAAATGGGTTGCCAAAAAAATTCCTGTCTGGAATCAATTAATTAATAGTTCAAAAAGAACATTTTTTTCAAACATACCACTGGTTTGTTTATTAAAAAAAATATATCCCAATCGAAAGTATGCAACCCATAGAATATGCAAACGTTAGGTTGACTATTATATTCCCGTCACTAACCTTTGGTTGCCAGGTATAAACAGGTAAATCGGTACTAGTAACTTGCACCGGTCTGGTTATTTAATGAAATTTATATGAAAATAAAGATTATTTAATTACAAACTCGGTGGTATAGGGTTGTTTACAAAAAATCTGTCATGAATGCCGGTTGGCGATTTTTAAAAATTGAAATATTTCCTAACAAAATAATAAGCACATCAGTATCAGAGGCTTTAATTAAAATTCTTGAACCTGGTTGCGCTTTGTAAGCATGAAAAATAATCCTTGTATCTGCCTCTTCGTGATGACATTCATAATTAAATTCTAAAGTTTTCTTAATGAAATCCTCCTCAACTTGGTACGAGTAGCACAGATGGTCCACGGTTAAAAAAATTTTTTTGTCCTTGATTATTGTTACCAAATGACTGTTCTTCCAATAATCAGCCAGAAACAGCACCAAAGCCTCTTTAAAACGATAATTTTTAAGGCTTTGCAAAAAATTTTTAGGTCTGGTTTGATGCGGTCCCGAAATTTTGTACGGAATATCGAATTCTTTTCGGCTTTCACGTTCCGAATCTTTGATTGAAGGTGATAAGTAACGATCAAAAATTAAATGTATTTCAGTTGCATTTGTTGAACATATTTTTATAAGTATTGACTCCGCAATTTTATCAAAAGTTTGGGGCATAGAAGATCCGATTAGATGCAAGTAATAAAAACCATCAATTATTTCAACGTTGATTTGTGTTGGCTCAACCATTTTAGTTTTGGATTTCAAAATCTTGGCTAATGTTGATTTTGAAATTTTTAACATATCTCCAGTACTTGAAAAAAGAGCAGGTGGCAATGGTGCTAATGGAAAAGTCAGGCAGTATTCGAGATATTTTTTTTTGTTTAGACTAATTGCCAAAAGATGCCATTTTTAATAATACTTTCTTGTTCTTATCTTTGGTATTTCTATTCTTTGGTATTGAGAACTGGTATCTTTTGTACACGGCCTCCTTGGCTGAACTGAGAGATGCCATACGAAGAAAAAACGTCTTATTGTGAAAAAATGGCCAAAAAGTGTTTTTTATGTTCATCAGATGATCGTGTGCTTGATTTTAATGAGGAAACTTTTAAAAACTGTGCATTAAAGTTAGCTTTCCGAAAAATAAAAAACTTTAAATACGATAATGTTAAGCTAACAAGTGCGTCACTCGAATTTGTAGGTTATCATACGACGTGTTACAAAAAAGTGACCGTTTTGAGCAAAAAATACAACGAAGAATTTAATCATTTTTGTGCTGAGAATATTGTAAGTATATCACAATGAAATCTTTAAAATTACCTTGGCTAAAACATTACCTATATTTCTTTTACATAATGAAAGAATTGTTAGTTAAAGGAGATGGCTAAATTTATTTAATCGTGAAAATCTTTTTTTTTAGGAGCATACCAATGCTACTGATGAAAACTCAAAACAGTTAAGTCCTACCGTCGATTCCTGTACTACAGTTACTGAGGATGAAAACAGTAATGTTGATGGCATGCTTCAAACTTCGGGGGATTTCGACAAGGTAATAAAATATTTTTGTGCTTTTCTTTCAAGTTTTTTTTTTTCAGAAAATGATAATAAAATTTGTATCAATTAAGTTTTCATTTTCCATGATATATTTCTCAAAAATGATTTGATTTTTTTAGGAGCAGCCAACATCAACAGCATCGACGCCAAGCAAAACCGTTTGTCTCTTTTGTGACCATAACCATAGAAGATGTGGAAAGAAGCTGGTTAGTCTAACTCTCCCTCAGGATGGCAATGTACTACTGCAGATAAAAAATATGGCCACAAATTTAGGTGATTCGGTGCTTCTTTCCAAACTTCAAAATCAAACTGTTGCGTACCATCTGCCTTGTTACGCCGCGTATCAATCTAAAGAGAAAAGGTCCAGCGAAGAACCTACCGATTCCAGCATTAGTAAATACAGACAGTTACATCAGTTGGCCTTTGAATCAATGTCGAATTTCATTGAAACAGAAATAATAGAAAATAGCAGGGTGATGTACTTGGCTCAATTATTTTTAAGATACCAAGCTTTATTGTTAGAGGTCGGAAATCATGAAATTGATTTCGATGATATACAAGTTTACAGAATTGAAACCTTGCAAAAAAAAATATTAAAGAAATTTGGTGACCGTATTACCATTGAAGCGTCAACTGGAATTCGTAACAAAAAAATTGTTTACAAAACAGACATCGAAATTCCCCTAATGGCAAACAATATAAAACTTTTGGAGACAAAAGATGATTATAAGATTGAAAATGTTGCATATTCTTTGAGAAGCTGCATTAAAAATATAGATGCTCATCCGCTTCCTCGCAACGTAACTGCTGATGACATCATTCGAGGAGAATGCGACATTCCTGACCAATTAATTGATTTTATGCGAAATCTTATTAAAGGACCTAATCCTTCCGATGACGATTCGGACAATCTGAAAGTTAAAATAACGTCAATATGTAGTGATATTATTTATGCTGTCACAAGGGGTACATGTAAGCCAGCAAAAAGTTTAACCCTTGGATTGGCAGTAAAGTCTTTAACCAACTCTCGGCAAGTAATCACGATACTCAATAGATATGGCCATTCGATTGGATATAATTTAGCTGAAGAACTGGAAACCGAAATGACGTATACGTCGATCCAAGATAACAAAATTATACCAAAAGGCATCACTGCAGCAAATGGACACAGCACTCACGTAGCGTTTGACAATTTCGACCGCTTCGTTGATACAACTTCTGGAAAAGACACAATGCATGATACTGTTGGAATTATTTACCAATTCCTTAGTAATGAAGCTGTTTATTTAGAAGATGGTGAAGCAACAACTTTATCAGCGCCTCAACTAAATGACAAAGAAAATGAAGAAGGACCTACCCGTAAGAGAAGGCGATTCAATGAAATTCTACGAGAAATTCGTCCTTACTATTCTAAACCAAAAGCGAGAATGCAGCTGATTAATGCAGATTCGTTTACCAATGCAATGGAATTATGCAAAGATGCAACAGAAATAGCAACAGATAAGGATTTATTGTGGATAATGTCGTTATCAAGAATTGATTCTGTTCCTTTGTGGTTGGGTTACAACTGCATGACGTCAAGCGACCACAGTGAAAAGCAAAAGATTGAGTATTTGCCTCCCATAAATTCTTCTCCAACATCTTATGCAATAGTCAAAGAAACATTAAACATGGCTAAAGAAATAGCTGAAAAATGTCAACAGGCAGAAATAATTGTGACGTATGATTTAGCGATAGCAAAAATGGCAATGCAAATACAAGAACAAGGGAACCCGCAGTACAACAATATTTTTGTTAATTTGGGAGCGTTCCACACAGAAATGGCATTTTTTAAAGCCGTCGGGAAATTTATAGACTGTAGTGGATTGGTGGAAATACTGGTGCAAGCAGAAGTATTAGCTGGTGGCTCCATGAATAGCTTTTTAGACAGTAAGCATTTCAATCGCTGCAAACGCTTGCATCCGCTAACCGCTGCTGCATTGCAAATATTACATTTTGAACAGTATTTATCTATAACTAATTTAACTCCTGAGGCGTTGGATGAGCTACTGGAAACGCAAATACAGAATGCATCAAATCATACTGCATATGACGTCAACGAAAGAATCGAGTTACCAGATTTATTGAGTCGTATTTTAAACGGATATAAAGAATTCTGCAATCAGACTTTGATCGGAGAAAAAGGGCGAACTGCTCAATTCTATTATCAGTACTGCGAATTCCTCAACTTATACCATCGGTTTTCCAGAAGTATTCGCACCAGTAACTTTGAACTGTACCTGGATTCAATTTTCAACATGTCTGATTTATTTTTTGCATTAAACCAGCCAAATTATGCCAGATGGTCTTTATTATATTTGAGCAATTTAATCAATTTGTATACGAATAATTCATCTTTGGTAGCTGAATTTCGTCGAGGCGCCTTTGGAATTAGACGAACTGCAGCAAATTTTGCTCGATCACCGGTGGATTTGACGTTGGAGCAGACCATCAATGCTGATGCAAGTAATCAATTGACTGATAATCTCGCCGCAGATTCAATATCTGCACGTCAAAGATGGGCGCTCAGCCATAGCATGAGGACAAAAATATTAACCTCTATCAAAGAAAACATCGGATTAACCAAAAAAGATGATACTTCGCACTCATTGCAAAACAGTAGAGTGAAGAAAGACAAAAAAAATTTGAACAGTATCATTGAAGCAATAAAATCTACAATGAATCCATTTGGAGACACTATTGACAAAGGTATATTATTTAACATTTCGACGGGTAAAGCTGCATCTACAGAAGTGACTGATTTCCTGCTTAGCGTGAAGAAAGCAGGCCATCAACAAAAGTTAAATTTTATTTTGGAATGTTCTTCAACTCCCGGAAGATTCGATAAGCCAATAAAACGAAACAAAATCAGCAATTTTGCTTCTCAGTGCATGACTAAAGTTCTCAGTACCAAAGATAAGAACAAGAAAGTATTATTAAAAATGGAACGAGACGTATTTGGGCGGCTTTTAGCAATTAGTCTAAACAAAAAAATTAATCTCGAATACTGCCTGACTTTTCCATTAGCACCATTGCCACCTGCTCTTTTTTCATGTACTGGAGATATGTTAAAAACTTCAAAATCAACATTAGCCAAGATTTTGAAATCCAAAACTAAAATGGTTGAGCCAACACAAATCAACGTTGAAATAATTGATGGTTTTTATTACTTGCATCTAATCGGATCTTCTATGCCCCAAACTTTTGATAAAATTGCGGAGTCAATACTTATAAAAATATGTTCAACAAATGCAACCGAAATACATTTAATTTTTGATCGTTACTTATCACCTTCAATCAAAGATTCGGAACGTGAAAGCCGAAAAGAATTCGATATTCCGTACAAAATTTCGGGACCGCATCAAACCAGACCTAAAAATTTTTTGCAAAGCCTTAAAAATTATCGTTTTAAAGAGGCTTTGGTGCTGTTTCTGGCTGATTATTGGAAGAACAGTCATTTGGTAACAATAATCAAGGACAAAAAAATTTTTTTAACCGTGGACCATCTGTGCTACTCGTACCAAGTTGAGGAGGATTTCATTAAGAAAACTTTAGAATTTAATTATGAATGTCATCACGAAGAGGCAGATACAAGGATTATTTTTCATGCTTACAAAGCGCAACCAGGTTCAAGAATTTTAATTAAAGCCTCTGATACTGATGTGCTTATTATTTTGTTAGGAAATATGCACAAAATTTCTGAATCAGAAATTTGGCTTGCCACTTCAGCAATAAAAAAAACGAATAACCAACCTGCTGATTGCATTAATTGTACCGATTTAGCGTCGAAATTAGGACTTAAACTATGCCTAAGTCTTCCCGCCTTCCATGCGTTTACAGGTTGCGACTACACGGCAGCTTTTTATAATAAAGGAAAAGTAAAACCCTTTCAGCTATTTTCTAAAAATGAAAAATATCAAACGGTGTTTGCATCACTAACCGATGAAGCCGATATTTTCACTGTCGAAAAAATGAACACCGTTCAAGAATTTACTGCGAGCATGTATGGCATCAAGAACTGCTCCAAAGTGAACGATGCGAGATATCGCATTTTTATTAAAAATTACTCTGCTAAAGAAGACAGTGAGCAGTTTTTAAAAAAAATAAAAGGCTTTGACTCCAACTCTATACCACCATGCTGGATATCATTGACTCAGAAAATTTTACGAACAATTTTCGTAAATTCCATGTGGCTTAATGCAACGGATCCGGTATGCGTGAAACTTCAGCCTGAGAATTGCGGTTGGTTCTTAGATGAATATTTAAAACCAGTAGGGTTCATTGGGGATCATACACCTTTAAGGATAGAAGACATTGTCGAAACATCTGAAACAGGGAACGACGACGAAGAAAGTTCAGAAGTTCCAGACCACAGTTATATGTCCGATGACTCGGAATCTGACTAATTTTAAAAAGAAAAAAAACATTTGTATTTGTATTTTATAATACAAAAAGAAGAAATTTTTAATTTTTTGTTGTTATTTTGTCTGCAAATAATAAAAATAAAAATTGCAAAATTAGTTTTATATGTATTACTATTCCCTTCTTATTTACTGAAGATATATATACTTTATAGTCACAGAAAATATATACACGCATATATATTTAATTTAGTAAAAAAAAATTTTTTTTGAAGGTATTTCTCGATTTTACTACTTTTATTTTTATTTTAATATTAAGCTACTCCAAAATGAAACGCAGCGTGTGTGAGTCTATTGCTATCCTTCTCATTTTCAGAGAGCAGAGAGCATGCGCATACGCTTTCTGTCTATGGTCGAAGTGGAGGCAGCTGCGATGCTGTGTCCTCTTCTATCGCATGGGTTGGTTCGCTGGGACCTCTCTGTCGCACGTATTCACTCGCAGCAATATTTCAATTTTTAAAAATCGCCAACCGGCATTCATGACAGATTTTTTGTAAACAACCCTATACCACCGAGTTTGTAATTAAATAATCTTTATTTTCATATAAATTTCATTAAATAACCAGACCGGTGCAAGTTACTAGTACCGATTTACCTGTTTATACCTGGCAACCAAAGGTTAGTGACGGGAATATAATAGTCAACCTAACGTTTGCATATTCTATGGGTTGCATACTTTCGATTGGGATATATTTTTTTAAATAAACAAACCAGTGGAATGTTTGAAAAAAAAGTTTTTTTTGATTATCAATTAATTAATTCTGGACAGGATTTTTTTTGGCAACCCATTTGCAATCTCTTTATTGCCACATTTTATTAACTAAAAATTACTTTTAATTCAATAACCAGCCCGGTGAAGGTCGTTCTATGGCGGGATCTTAGACTATAAGGGTTTGTCGAAGCTTTCTTATCAAAATTGGTGAAATTTTCAAGGGTCGTTTCAGTAGCTTACCTATACAAAAGTTAGTGTAGAATGTACATACAAATATTAAGCATATGTTTACGTAAGTAATATACTTGGCTTTTGAGTAAATTGTTATAAATATAGGTAAATGTTTATTAGTAATGACGTACTAAAAGTTTATTGGCGTTATTAGTGTGCGCACGCGACAGTTTAAAAGCTTTGCACTTAACGTTATTGGGAATTATTGAGGTTCATTGTGGCCCAGTTTTTAATATTTTTGTGGGCATTATAAAACAAACTTGGTAAATCAATCTTAATTAACGATTGGTCCAATATATGCGGGTATTTAACAGACGGATAAACAGACTTATCGATTATTTAAGTCTCTCAATTAATTAAGTTGTAAATACGGGCCTAGATCCTTTTCTAATACTGAGCTTCTCAAATGCTCCGAAAATAAATAGATTTTATTAAAATGAAGAAAGAAAACGCTAAGATCAATTAGTAAAAGCTTGGCAGTAGTTCTGACGCAAGATTACATTATGGTTAGTGCCAGAGCAGGTGGCAGATTATTGTGGATCATTTATATTGCTAAATAAGCGTTACAGAAAAATATCACACGTACTTATTCGAAAAGTCTACATTACCGAAGGGGTATTGGGTTGCCCGGGTAACGGGGTTGAGGAGGTCAGATAGGCAGTCGCTCTAAGTAAAACACTGACACTCAGCTGTATCTGGTTAGACTGGAAATCGATGCCAACATAGGCTAGGCAGATGATGATTACGTTTTGAAAGCTGAAACTTCTGCAGTAGGTGCTATTAGTTGTATTTATAGAAAACAATACGTCTATAGATACTATTAGCCACATATTTTGAAGGCTTCATCGGAATCACTACTTAATTAGAAGTTATAAGTATGACAGGAAGATAAAACGATCTGCTAAGCATGATAACAGCATCTAAACACTAACACAGCGGATACATTTGGCAGCAACGACTCATCATCAAATTAAGCCACTAAAAACAATGTGTAATACCATTAGTATAAATAAATACAATAATTAGCCACACGCGTTACAATGCGCTTGACCCCGCCACTGTAACATTTCGACAATTAATAATATATTTAGGACGCGAACGCAAAAGACTCGCGAAATTGCGCGCGCGTCGCATACAAATCGCGATTTTCGTTCGCGAATATTTCTAAATTAACATTTTGATGTTTTGATTCTCAGGACTCTAGTGTTGTGATAGTAGCCTTCAATGGATAAACAACGGAGTAGAGAAACGTAAGTGCGCCATTTTGAATTCAAGTCGCGTGCTTTAGATTGACAGCGTATCGCCTTTTCGTTGCAATCACTTGTTTACAATTTGTACACATATGACCGGTTAAAGATTTATGAATTACTGTAATTTATAATATGACCAAATGGGGAGTCAGGGATCTATCATAATCAGAATGCTTTATACATATGTGGTCAAATTACAGCAGTGTGACATGTTACAAGAAGGAAGATCCTCTATGTTTTGCATGAAGGAGAAAAGCATCAAAAGCTGCATTGCTTTTCAAAAATCGCCTTCAAACAAATCCGGGTTTATCTAGCAACAATAACTTAGTACATAACCGAAGCCCACAATAGCGTTCAAGTGTAAATCGAATCGTTTATTGTGGCACAAGCACATTGTACAACAAGCAGACATACAGACATACAGACACACAGACACACAGACACACATATTCCTTTGACGCAAACTGTCATGTTTGTGATTTTCATAAGCACTGCGTGACGGCCGTGTTAGCGTTTAGAACGAGGACGCCATATTATGCTCGGGTACGTATTATCTTATATTAAGTTAATGGAAATTGTTGCTAAGTTACTCTATCAAGTGGTGTGCAAGTTGGAGTTAAGTTATTAAGTGAAAAGGCAACTCATTCACAATCAAGTATATACTACTGTCCGAGATGATTGCTAATAAAACATGCGTTAGTATTTCAAAATATTTAGGAGGATTTTCGAAGATAATTTACCCACCAAAATTTGTGATGCAAGACCCATGCAATAAAACTTGGAGAACCTTCTCATGGTACTGTAATGAATCCAGAAAATGCCTTATTTCATATACTTAAATAACGTGGGAAAACGCACTTTGCCTTGGGTCGACCAAATAAAATCAAATTAAAATCAGATTAGATTGACGTAAAACAAGAGAATCAACTTGACGACAGGTATATACCTTTATTATGAATTACCTAATAGGTACATAATGTATGACGAGGTACTACGTAGGTATGTAGTACAATAGATACAGTGGGATTACTTGACATAATTTGTGATAACAAAGTGACGCACGAAACGCTTTGATACTAACATTGTAAGAAGAATTGTATGAAGGATGTTTTCATGTGTTTGCAGGTTGATAATGTCATCTTTTAGTAAAGAGATTGCTCGTTGTTATAGTAATGAGTTGACCAAGAATAACGTTTGTTCTTGATTAAATTAAACCCCACTTTTCAAGCTGTTTTTTTAGAGGAAAACCGACCGGAACCTTCACCAGTTCATATAGATATGAGAAAATGGCTTTTCTAGGAAGGAGAAAATTAAGCCGATGCGATGATGAAAGATTATTTTGCAAAAATATCTACTTTTTTTAAGTAATTCAGTGACTTATTTAGTTAAGTAGCGCCAATCCCAGCGGCTATCAGTTAATCGCAATGTAATCGGTATTTACTTTTACTTATATATCTAGTAAATACGCAAGTTTGACACAGATAACTCAGTGCCATATCTTTTGGCCATAAAATTTTGATTTCATTTGGTTTTCCCACGACGGGACCCGCTATAAAATTAATGTTTTACAGTCCTGTTCTTAGAATAAATAAATAAACGTGTAATTCTTATATTATATTAGATAAAACAAAATAACTAGTTATTATTTGTCGTAAAGTTGGGAGAACGGTGTTTTAATTGATGTTATTGTTTTATTTTTATGATTTATTAGTAAATTAGGTATTTACGTAGTTTTATCGAACCAATTAAACTTGTAAAAACATTATTGTTTTTAGAAATTATATTTATTTATTTATTTAATAAGTACAGTGACAGACTACAGGTTAAGACAATAAAAAAAAAACAATAGCATACAGTAGGTACATAAATTTGAAGTCCAATTATTCCTGTACATAACATTCAAGTATTAATATGCTTCGTTGGACACAGTAAAGTTGAAGTACTTAATATTAAGAAGCTAATACATGACTAAAACAATTAATTACAATTTATTTAAGCAATTTCTAAATTCGTTGAAACTGTTCAAGAACAAGTCTACCTTAGGGCATATTGTATTATATTGATTGCACATTCATATATCACATATCACATAATAATAGTTGGCTGCCTATTTAAAATAATATTGAGTCACAATTTGATCTAGATAGGATAAAGAAATCTTATCAATATTGGTTATAATCTTAGATTTTGACGCGGAGATCCTTGTCGTTGTTTTGTAGTTAGGTAGGAACAATGTCTGGCGCCAATTGTAAAAAGATAACTAATCAATTTCCTTTGCCAATGATAGATCGCCACATATTTTCTGATGGTTTTATTTAGAGTCAATGCCAGAGATAGAAAATTCTATGTAGATTTAGTTAATCACCAAAACACATAAACTTATTTCAATTAATTATTTCACTAACTTTAAGCTACATACAACTTTAATCTATTGCTGTCACTTTTTATCTTGTTGAAAAAGAAAGTGTTAGCAATAGATTTAATGAAGCTTTAACTTTAATGGACGTTTGTGCAACTGACGGATAATAATAAACCCAGAAAGTGATGTGTACCATGGTAAATCTATACATATAATAAATCTGTAGAAAAGTAATTTTTGTACATTGAAGAAATTGACAAAAAAAATAGCCAGCATGTTAAAGGATAACTAACAGAACCCATTTCCATCATTTTTGTCTGTTTGTCTGTTTGTCTGTTTATCTGTTTGTTCGTTCGGGATTCACGTAAAATCTACGAATTCAATGCAGACAATGCTTATATACAAAAATTCTACGTAACTTGGGGTATTACTTAGTTTTTGTTTCATCGAAATCGATTCACTCTATCAAAAGATATGATTAATTTTGTGAATTCAAGATGTAAAATATTACGACACGCAATCTGTTGGTCAAAACTGTACATTTGAATGTTGTACTTATATTAGTTGATCGGCCTATTATTAATCTTTACACAGAAAATCACACCTTTATAAGTAACTTCGGAAGAAAAAAAATATGAAAATTTTGTTTAGCCAAGGTTAAAGTAGCTCCATCTGTGGTAAAAATACATCAAATTTGTCAAAGGAGCAAGGTGATGGTAATGACAATTAATTACCATACATTCTTTATAGAGGATTATTATTTCAACAGATGGAGTTGTGTATTTTCCGTAATTCACCATATTTAAACACGTAGTGTAATTTTTCGATAGACATTTCAATAGTGTTTGTCAGTTTCCCGTACCACATCAAAATCCAACTATAATTATTACCATGATGAAAGGAAAATTAATAGTTCTCAGCCAAATTTAAAATGGTGCCATCTAAATTATTTTTGAACATTATGTCAAAAATGATGACTTTAGTGGAACAGTTAATTATCATTTAAAGTTACAGATGGAGTTCATATCAGGATTTTTTCATAAACAAATTACTTTGAGTGAGTAGTATTAAGTAGACCTTAATTATTTTTTCTGATGCAAAATATGTAAAGTTAATCCTAGAAGAAAGGAAGACCTATCTCTCGCAAGCGCTGCTAAGCGTGAGGTAGGTAATGTAGGCTTCTGTAGCTTTAAAAACAAGCCCAGATACAAAGTGCAGATAAGAAATGGGAGCTTTCTCGATTTAATACCATACACACGTAAAATGCTTTATGCGTCTGGAAACGTACAAATTACGCGTCGCATACCAAAGACATGCTTACTTTCAACTTCTGATCGCAAATACACTGTTCACGATTACGAACAGTCTCAGTAGACCCGAGCCAAGTCTAAAAAAACACCTTTTATATAAAACTACGTTTGATGTCATTCAATTACAAAGACAGAATTTTTCTCTGTTGCAAATCCTATCCACCTATATCCTATCCTAATCCAGCATGCATTGCAGGTGTGCATTGCACAAAAACCAATGGTATCCTATTCGAGAAGTCAAAAGAGTCGGCCTGCCAACGTCAGCTTTTGCGCTAAGCAAGTGTTCTTAATAGTACCATCAGAATTACATCCATCGTTGAATGAGGTGAATAAATTTTCAGAAACCACAATAACAGTCTTGGCAGCAAAACGCGACTTTCACGCAGCGCGCTCGCGACGCCCGCGCTACTCACACGCCCGAGGATCACGCACGCCTAATGTGGGATCAGTCTTACCATAGTGAGTAAGTGCACAGAAAATCCCCAATTCATACAAGTCATACAAGTGTTGCTCCCCAGTAGTGAAACTATCCTACCCTATGCGCCTGCTGATGATGATGACTCATTTTATCATCCATCCAGCTATTCCCCAACTATGTTGGTGTTGGGCTTCCAGTCACCGAATCTGTTTGAGTACCAATATTTTGCTTGGAGCGACTACCTATCTACCTATCTTCAATCCAGTCAACTACACAAGACGATATCCATGGTACCTAAGACTGACAGACTATCTGACTTCTGATTAGTCGTAGCAGCTGCAGAAAATGTACAAATGACAGCTTTGTCAGACTCAAAGCATATAGACATAGATTATAGCTGTTTCCTGTGAAAATTACTTACGCACCATACGTAATAATTTTCCAAATTGGCTGACTAGATCCAGAGATATTCACAACGTCACAAGCTTTACTTCTTTTGTTTAGATAAATGTTCACATCCACAACACAACCTTGATCAATGAATCTATGCGACTGCTAAGTGCTAATCCTAATTATACTGTCACGTGAAAGAATGCACCTACGGGATAAGTAGTATTTTGACTATTCTATATTGCCCACGCAGACGAAGTTGCGGGCAACAGCTAGTGTAGGTAATAAATTGCAACTTGCCATTTGATTTGGGAGGAACCGTGAGCAGACTTCTATCTTTTATAATATTTTTTTGCACAAACTTTTCAACTGCGTACTGTTATAAAAAAGGTATTTTCAGTTTGTTACACATAGGAAGTCATTAAACCATACCATACCTACGCGTTGTAAATTACTATAAATAACATCTTTATAAAGGCACAGTTGATTACATATAAATATGGGAAACAAAAAATAATTAATTGAGTTATTATTTTCTATGTTTAGAAGTATTGAGAAGTAATAAAAGAGGTCGATCTGAATGAATATAGCTGGTATTATTATTTTGTAATTACATATTACTATTTTGAAAAGATTATTGTCAAAACGCAAACGCGTTGTGCGTACGGCTAAACCTCGGATTCCTGAGCCCTTTCCCAACTTTGTTGAGGTCGGCTTTCAGTCTACCAGGATGCAGCTGAGTACCAGTGTTTTTATATAGAGCGACTGCTTGTCTGACCTCCTCAACCCAGTTATAGTTACAATTCCACCATGGCTAATTTATGAGTGCCTATTTAAATACAACCAGCACGTTTTATGCCTCCGGGCAGGCTTTTTCGCCCACTGGTCTAATATAACCCTACCACTAGTTAAAGATAGCCAGTATCACCTTTATGACGCAACTTAATGACGTTGCACCCCCATAATGATGGTATTCGGCATGACTGGCGTTTTCACGCGGAACCGCCTGGCTTCCCGTCATTACGCTAATCACTGTGCGCTATGGTCTATGGTGTACATACGACGTGACGTATCGAATTCATTGGTAATACTATGGTACGGTTCAAGTGCTGTAGGTCGGGTGTAATGTATAGTTTTTGTGTATACGGATGAAGGTTTGAATAAGCTTCATCAAACAAACGCTTTTGTGTTTAAGTTAAACACAGGAATGATGGTGGACCATGAAATAATTATCAAGAGGAAGTTGCCTCTTTAGAGCTGTAGAGCAGTAGTCTGATCATGGTGGTATATAAAGTAAACCTAAGAATAGCAGTGGTACGAACAATGATATTTATCTCGTAATTATGTATTTGTCTAAATATCGGTCATTCAAACTTTAACAGTAATATCATCAACAATAACAGCAGTTTTAAACATGAATGAATGGTACAGTTCCCACAGTTGGGAATAATGGCAATTAATTCATACTTGTCGTGTGGTGTAAGTAACAAGCGAGGGGCGGTTACGATCAAAACACAATGCCTAGAGAGCACATTGTATTATTTTCAGTTGTAAGATAACTTTGCAATCTGAACTTGTTATCAATTAATTACAGCTTCTTATTTTGCAGCTGGATGTGAAAAAGAGTTACCCTGGTTCTTGTACATAAAAGGCTTCAGAAGGAATATAGGTGGGTTTTAGTCAGTAAAAGCTCCTGTGGGTGAATCGGGATGAGTTATTTGATGATATCCCACAAAAAAGACTGTTTATCTTTCAGCAGCTTACAAGATTAATGAAATCTTAACTTTAGCCTTAACTTAATCTTAATTTCAACATCTTCAACGCACTTAAAACGTGCGCAAGCGAACGCAGAAGCTAAATGCCACCGCAAGTTAAAAACTCGATGTTAAAAATCCATAAATCGCTGGTTTTCGATGCCAAAGTATAGTGTGTGATAATCGGTTAATGACAAACCACACGCGATCGTGTCGTCCCACTGACCATGTTTAAAAAGATGGATAAATTGAGGCGAATCGTTTTTAATTGATCGGAGTAATAAGTGACATTGTATGATGCAAGGATTGAAATGATGTCAGGGATTTGTGGTTAAGTATATCTTTTGGGATGCATACAACACCAACTACGCCCTACTTATTTGCCTTAAATGCTGAAATGAGTGTCTTATTTATTTTGAAAAGGGCTTTAGCAGACCAACTGTCCATCATCATCTTTTTAACTTTGTTGGTGTCGGCTTCTAGTCTAGCACAAGATGCTTCTGAATACCTGTGTTTTACATGTCATTAACAGAAACTGTCTACAGCTATCAATGATTTATGAAGACCTATATTCAAGATATGATTTAGGGAGGCCTATATTACTTGCTTCGCAAATTATCTGAATGTCAACCGAAAAAGCCCTGACCATCATAACTTAATAACCATACTAAACGTTGGTGAGTCTCACGGTCTCAGCAGTGCAAATGACGCTCTTCCTCTCGCCAAGGACGACAAATCGCGTGAGACCCTGCGACTGCGCAGCGGCGTGACGCTTCCGCGATGGACGGTGGTTATTACTGCTCATTTGGGTGTAGGCTTTGGTATTTAAACGGTCTATTGAGCGTTGATGGTGGTGGCAAACTTAAAAAGCTTAAAATGTGTGTATTGGTAGGACACAATTACCAGTAAGGGTATGTTAAGAGGATACGGCCAACCATACCGATGGGCGAAGATTAAGGAATATTATATACGCAGGGATGAAACCAGGCTGAACGTGGAGAAAAATAAGTGCATTTCAGACCAATACTGTAAATATTGGTCTAAAATATCACCCATATGAAAGTTGGTTCTTTCATTTAGACGAACCTTCCTTGTGTACTACGAATATTTATCTCGGAGGAATAAGCAGGACCTTTCTATAGGAAGTTTCGTTGGGAATATGTTGGGACCCATAATAAAACCCACAACTCGATAGATTCAGCATGAACTTGTTCTACTGTAATATCATCGATCTACTTCGCGTTTATTAAATCACAGATACATATCTTAATGAATTCTTCCTCCTGAGGTTACGAAACTGGTACTACCATCAGTTTGCAACTTCATGTAACTTCATGCTACACGATAGCAATCGTGAATACTAATGTTTCATTCAAAGACCTAGACAATGTAGTTAGCACTAGGTCTTGAACGTCACGTACGAAGAAACCTGTTAAACACCTATTGAAGAACGTGGCTCTAATATAAAAGAGCCGTTTCGACATTTATATGGAACTGGACTTTCACTGATCAGGGTTTCCTAAATGTCTGTCATTATTGAAAAATATTTGGTTGTATGAAAAATTAAAGGTAAGGAAATGAATATTAGTATGACGACTGATAAAGAAGAATATAAGCGGAAAACTCCGCTGAGTGCAAATGAAATTAGGAAAAGGGTAGAAAGCAGAAGAGAGCTTTTCGAGAATATGTACGTACTCATTTTTACGCTGATAAAAAAATCGCTTTCTACATATAATGAAGCAGTTAACTTTTTCCATAAATATAAGGCTGACCATCTTCAAGAGTCATGGCAATCTGAAGGAGGTATAGATCATAAAACTTATTCCTTACTACTAAGTCGTAAAACTTAATGAGATATATGTTTTATGGAACAAACTGTGACGGACATGATTATAAACTATTGTATTAAATAATATTATTAGATAGATTATAAATATGGCCCTGAAAGACGCGATTAAACTTTCTTCGTACTTCGTCTAATCTAATAATTATAAACGTATCTGTTTACTTATTAGGGTTAATCAATGAAATCCTCTGAGGAATGTTTGGGCTGTTACTCGTAGTAGTTTTATCTTTGATATTTAGCTTACTACGAGTGAAGAGATTATAAGGTCTATTACGGGAAATAAACTCAATTTTAAAAAGAATATGGAGTAAAAAAAATTCAAAGACCTTTCAGTGGAAGAAATGTTCAGGCTTGTAATTGTTATTTCAAATAGGTACTTTACTTATGTATGTGATAAAGCTTAGGAGTATGCTTATTTGTTACCTTGAACGCTGTAATTTTGTGAATTTACTGGTGCGATACCGGAAGGCTACTCTTTATCTAAGCGCAAGAAACAGTTCCTCAAGGAAGTGGGTAAAACCGGGGGTTGCCATACAAAGTGCTTGTGCTTGTAAATTACTAAAAAAGAAACGAAGAAACATATTTTCCCCCTCATTAGATTAATAGCACATAGTCGCCGACCCTGATGGAGCCTAGACCCACATTATACCCTCATAACACATTCAATACTCCTATTGCAATCACCAACAGATTCCGACCTAACATTAATTATAAAAACTATTTGAGTTACGCGAGTGGAATATTTTCTATCTTCCCTGTAACATACTAGGTGGATACCGCAGTTTCATCTGCGCATTCTCAGATATCTCATAATCCTTCCTTCCTTCTGATCCTTTTTAATAGGTACTCGAATTTCTGAATGTTAGGGTGTGTACAAAAGCATTTGAGCAACAGACAGAAGATTATTTCAAACTCAAACTCAATTTTTTTTATTTCAATTAGGCCTATAAAAGCTCTTTCGAAACGTGTTAGGTGCACGGTTCCAAAGAGTTGGTCTCATGGAGAAGAACCGGTAAGAAACTCCATGGACACTCTTTTTAAAAGAAAATTTCCTTGTTATACCTAAAATACTATGATAGGTGGGGATAGGATGAGCATTCACATTGTTGAGAGATCCACAACCACTGATCATGTCATCTACCTAAAGCAAATTCTATAAGTGTCATGTCAAACAAGAGACAAAAAGATAGACAATAAAATAAAATTGCACTGCGTCCTAGAATTACTATTTTAATGAATGTGAATAAAGATTAATAGAAACAGTGGCAGTTTATAAAATGCTTGGCGCTTCGAGAATTCACGTTGCTCGCCACAGATGAAACGATTTTAATTTGCGCTAAGATTCAATGACTGTCAATGTGAGAATGTGCCTGTTTTGTAATACTCATAGAAATTAGTATAATATGTGTATGACTTACACTCTTGCTAACTTAAGCATTCTCTTACTATGTTTCCAAATTAATTTCAGGTTTATCATAACAACATCTCCCACCAAAATGCTTCATAAAAATATGCGAAATTAAAGGAATTCCGTAAAATCAGTAGCGTATTTATTGATACTTCAAATCTCTTTAATGTAGCAACATCTCAGAAAATATAAGATACTATTGATGACAAAACTTAAGTTGTATCTAAGTGCATACTATCTACTGCAACTGCATACGATATGCATCACGATAAGACAAAACGCGTCACTATTACGTTTCATAAAATTTTATACAATACTAGTACGAATATCTTGAATGGAAACCATGAATGAACCGACCTAGTCCATTATATGCTAATGCTATCGGAAAATCATCTTAATTGCACACAACAATAGGGACAAAATCGCTTGTATCCGTTGCGATGACAACCACCAAGGATGACTGGTTTGTCAGACATTTAATTATGTATTTTTTATGTAATTAGATACAAATTAAATAGTAGAATCTTTATTCTTTGCATCTGTGCGACTATATTTAGAATTTATATTGTTTAACAATTTGGAATAAGGTTGTTTGTCAAAGTAATGCGAACTTGAGAGAAGCTACGTAAAAGAATTAAAAAGCTGTAAACTTATAACCAACCAATATCTACTCTTTACTTTCTATTCGATTTTTCTTTTCTATTTCATATATTTTTACAAAATATACTGAAGATTTATACTGACCTACTGATTTGACGATAAGAGTCGTATCACTGGGATTTAAAAAATATATAATGCGAAAAATAAAAAACTGATTTCAGCGGGTACTCGCACTGAAGATTGGCTTAAAGGGATTATCAGTATTTACGTTACAAAGTATAGTAATGCCCACAAGACACACGTGTAGAGCACATAATATGCTTACATAGCTTTCCGATATACATATTTTTTCTCATAGGAATTAGGTTACCAAAAACTTTAACACTAATTGTGTGCATACAGCAAGTTTAATTCCGCAAGCACTGTCATCTCTATAAAATGAAACGCACCAAAAATTGACAAGCCAGTTTCCGAATTTTCTAGCAAGATTTGGTTGCGGAAATAAACCAGCTGCATCCCTTGTAGGCTTTCTAGGATTAAAATCAAATATAAAAAAGTCAATAAAATACTCACTCTTTCTTATTGTTGACTACAATGACTAGCTTCACTTTCCGAGGGCCCTTGGTCATTTTGCAGTTATCCTTGCTAATATCCTCCGGGCCCTTGGATAAAATTTTTAATAGGGGAATGTTTTTAAGTTTCACAACCGCAGCCAACCGGCTGGATTTCTCGTCACCTCACTGTCATTATCACTTTTACCGTCCACTGTTCCTTTGCAAACACATTTTGAGAATCACAATTTGTCCATTAATACTGATAGAATCACGTCACTGATATACTGAATACTGTTTGTTGCTGAAAAGATAACATATCGTGAATCGAGTCGCTTTTCTTAATTACATAACTACTTCAGATATTTGTGATTGATGCAGTTTTTTTTTCGAGTTATTATAATGATAGTAGGATTAACAGGGATTACGATAAATGTGAAATAATACTGTTAATCTTATTTAAGAAAGTATAATAAATATTTAAGTCGAATACCGAGATAGTGTTAATTAGTTAACGCGAATTGGGACCGTATTATGACGCTACAAGATTTAAATTGGTGCATGTGGATAATGTTCGCCATTATTTTTTATTAATAACTAGAACAACCAAGATTGTCTTAAAACGATTTAAAAGACTACAATTGAACTAAATAAATATAAAATACTCAAACATTTTCGAAGCTACAATAAAATGGGGTTAACATACTACACAACTACTACTACTATACAAAATTACATAACGCACACGAGACTAACAAATTAGCGTACCGAAAAACCGTGACGTTACCCAATAAATACCCTTCGATTACATAAAAATATTTATCACTTAAAAACACAAGTTACCCTGCGCACGAGTGTGAACGAAATGGCACATGGAATCAGTTCAGTACAACGTCAAGCCGATGATGAATGATGATGAATCTGCCTGATTGTGATGCTGATAACTTTATCTTAACTTGACGACCAAATATTTATTGTAACGTCCACAACGGGCTTTCCTTTTCAACGTCATTTATTTGGCAGTTTTACGTGGTTTACGATGGCTGAAATATCTCAAATTTTCGCAAACGTAGAAGTTAGTTATTCATGTGGAGTTTTTTGCCGACTCTAAACTCTTAGCCATGAGACCG
The DNA here is from genome assembly GCF_030705265.1 of Helicoverpa armigera. Classification (NCBI taxonomy): domain Eukaryota; kingdom Metazoa; phylum Arthropoda; class Insecta; order Lepidoptera; family Noctuidae; genus Helicoverpa; species Helicoverpa armigera. The sequence goes on along the minus strand of NC_087145.1, from coordinate 663,429 downwards.
ACTTTTTGGAACCGTGCAACTAGTGTCACGTTTCATAAGAGCCAGCAAAGGCCTATTTGAAATAAAAACATTTGACTTTAAATGTAAAATTGGAAAACTTTATCTAACTGATTGGTTACTAATGGGTAAACCAGGATTTTGTTTCAGATCATTTATGTTATAATCAAGCGCCAGACAGCTACATATCTGCGGGGAGATTTAAATATTAAAAGATTATACATTTTTATATCTTTTAAAACCTCTAATCCAGATTATAATCTACGCCATTCAATGTTCTTACGTAAAAATAAAACAAATTGTATTTTTGCTTGAGTTGGAATCAAAAATATTGTATGAGAAGGATATTTTATAAGTCTGATTGATATTTTTTTGCTAATTTTAAAGAGCATTGCTGTTTGACAGTATCTGTCTTGATTATCAATTTTAAGAGTTTTATCAATGAATCTATGATTTTCGTAACAATAAGTTGCCTGCAATTTTTTTTAAGCGAGACGAAACTTTTATTTAGATCTTTCGTTCCCAAAGTGATGGTGCATCTTATCAATCTATTTCAAGTCTTCAAATATAAGTAGTTTCTATATTTAATGTATGTATTTACAAATGTATATCCGGCAGTTCTAACCAAAAGATTGTGATGACCACATTATAGTTTTATTGTGAACCAATTTGCACACGCATTGTATCCAAGTTCAGTCGGAAGAATACTTGTACATTTTTAGATAACAAAAATATATACTTAAGTAAATACGCTATGTACATGGCCTTGAGTTTAGCTGAGATTTTCTCTTGTGTGAAGATAATGTTAAATACGTAGTTTATTGTTTATGATGGCTGTAAACTATGGAGGGTCTTGTACTGAATAATGAAAAACTGTCAGACTGAAATGTTTAAATCTAGAGGTATGTAAAGATATATAAGATATGCTCTTTTGTTAGGAAGAGTTATGAGATAATAATGATGAAATAAGAGAACAAAATATCCTACTTATATATATTTTGAATTCTTCAACAATAAAATGATTTCAATAATTCGGAATTCTTTTAACAATTTTATCATGTACTAGCCGTTTTCCCGCGGTTTCACCCCCGTCCCGTGGTAATTACTGAACGTACCGGGATAAAATATAGCCTATGTTACTCGTGGATAATGTAGCTTTCGAATGGTGAAAGAATTTTTAAAAACTGTCCAGTAGTTTTTGAGCCTATTCATTACAACCAAACAAACAAACAAAGTTTTCCTCTTTATAATATTAGTATAGATGTATTGTATGTGTTCACAATCTTTGTAGAACAGCTTATATTTAGGCTGAACTATATTCGACAAAATACCAGATTTAAGTTAAAGAATTGCATTGAATTGCGTATCAGCCGATACGATATCACCGTGATTGATGGACTGATACGATCGAGTGGGCTGTAGGTCTTAGACATGTTCGTGACACGTGTTGGCCAGATAAAACAATAGTGTATTGATTACCTGATCGCGCATATGATTAGTTGTCGTAATTGTTAGTATTTAGCGAAGATTTAAAAGCCTATTTTCGGACCCTTCGTTGAAAAAAATATGATGCTAAGTCAATTTCTCTTGGGCACGCTCTCAGTCAACAGCAAGCAATGAAAATAAATTTTTCGTCACTTTTTGTAAGTTTAAGTTTTGTCGTTACAACTCGTTTCCTATTTTTTATTACTTTGTAAATGCACGTTAATTTCAATAAAACATGATACATAAAAACGATGCATAAAAATTTCGAAAAAGCTTCATAGAAAACATCATTTTCTTAAAGCATGGAAGATGTGATGAACAAAATTCACGCACACGTCTCAAGCCTTACCTTCATATAATTACAACGAGTCGCAGGTAACATTATCACAGACGGTTGTTATCACAATTATGTCAGGAGGTTGATAAATTGTGATAAATGTGTCACCAGTCCAAGTCAAGAAAACCACAAACAATACTAACGTACTGAATATTTTTCAAGATTTCAAGATGATAACAAACTCTTAATATTATTAAAAGCTGATTAAAGAAAAGGTGTTGCTATTATTTCATTAACAAACCTAATGATATCCCATATCTGTGCTGTACGAGTGATATAACTGAAATTATTACGCCATATATTGTATTGAAATTCAAACCAGTTTTAACTGAATTTCATTTTTAAATAAATAAAGGTATGGGCGTGTAAAACGCAGGAATGAGGATCGCGTTGTGAGGAAAGTGTTAAGCATGAATGTGCATGTATATAGAAGAAGAGGACGACCAAAGAATGGATAACGTGAAAGACGATATGGCTGCACAGAGTGTTACTTGTAGGATGTCCTCAGATAAGAAGGTATGGAAGAAGCAGACTTGCTGTGCCGAATTATAAATTAGGACAAGGGCAGGAGAATGATGATTAACGACAAGCTTTCTGCCTGACCATTACAACGAAAGCGCAACATAAAATTATTGAGCTTTACGTCACTTTACAAATCAGAGTTTTTCACTGATAATAACCGATATGACATCACAGTTGCTACCTTATACTGCTGCATATAAGTAACCCAGTAATTGTACCTATCTGTAATGCAATTCTTTATGTCACGATGACTGATAAGAATACATTAAAATTATCTGAGTAAAATGCATCTAGATATTGGCTGGCGCCGTCTCAGTACAATGATTTCTATAGATTGCTTTGTGTGGCAGTCGTGTCCTCTTCACTGAAGGTAGTTAAATAATCATGTAACTTGTTGTTTTCCGTTACAAGTAGATACCTTACTACTTTTACGTAGGTATGTGCTGATGTTTTTTTAGCCCAGTTGAGTTAAGATGCTTTGGAAAAGAGATACCATGTACAATGGCTCTGGTAATCATTAAAACACTTCAAAGGTTAAGTTAAGACGGCTAAACTCAAAAAATGACAATCAGAATACAGAAGACCAGAGCAACGTTGGGCCTGCTCTGGTCCTGCAGTTAACCAAGCACCATGACTATAATGATGACCAGTATCCAACCAATTCAGTGAATACCAGTAATCATCACATTCACAGAAGATTGACTTTCTAAGCCTAAATAAAGCAGGAGGAACCTACAAAACATTGCCCAGCCTGCATTTTAATGTTTCAAATAAGGATGCATTTGTCAGTTATTATAATACACAGAACATACATTAACAAAGAAGTGACATCGCCATACAATGTAGTTCTCGCGTCATTTCTGAGCATTATACGAGTAATAACGAGTATTACTTTAACTGCATTATCTTAACTTCATGAGTTTGTCTTTCAGAGTTATGTGAGGTTCTAGAATATGCGGTTAGGTTTATTGTTTTAGTTAACTTAACTGTTAAAGTGGGTGTGCACAAAAAGGATGCCTATGTCAAGCTGTCAAGTAAAAAAGTCTGATGATGATGATGAAGAAGATGAAGAATTTTGAACATAAGGTTTTTTTACCCTGGGATTTGATGTGTAAGACTTGGTCTAAAGCTCTCGTCTCAAAAAGCAAGTTTCATCAAGGTTATTTTTACTAGTTATTTCTGGTATATTCCCGTTATTCACTATGGTTTATCAAAACTTCCATCAACTTTGTTATCTTTACGATTACTTCACTGAAAATCTTACAAAGATAATAATTATGTAGGGTATACGTGTTTTTCCATTACCGTTTTTATTTTATTACTGTTTGACGCACTGGAAACCACTTCATATGTAAGACTATAAGCTATAAGCTTGACTCTTATTAAAGTAGGTACTAAAAAGGTTAATTCCACAAAAAGGTAAGTATACTAGCGGGGAATTACCATATTCAGGATGAAAATATTAAGTCTCACGTTTCTGATAGAATCCATATCAAGATACGTGATCGTTAAAACATTTCCAATATCTGCATTTCACGATATACTATCTCATATTCAATGAACTTTCATAAATTCAGCAAATCCTTTACTGAGAAATCTAAACTTTCTTGATAAACATAACTAGTATGGAAATTGTAACAGAAAAATATGGTTAACGTTGCCGTACATTCAATAAACACTAGTCAACATAGTACCTATTCCAAACTTGACCGTATCGAGAACCGCTAAGCTACCGTGAATTCAACGATTAGGCCTGTCAATCTATGATCGGTGATCGCGCAATCGCAGCGCGTCGTAATTTGACGGCTTATAAATTAACTATGCCTATCGTTGATTGGAATTCTTGCACACTTACATGCGTAGTAAAGTGTGGTATGTTGTTTTAATACGATCTGTTTTATGTAACTGAAGGATTATGACAGATTTTTATACATGTCGAAATTCTAGTTCATAGAGCAAAGTACACCTAGATGTCATGAGGGTCATTTGAAAATTACCTTATTCACAATAATTTTCCAACATTCATATTCAGCTAGAGGTTGCAACACATTTAATAACAGCAATTTTAGCCAAATATGGTAATGTTTACACAATAAATTGTTGATAGTCTGAACAGTAAAGTAAAATAGATGAGGTTGAAGACAACCAAGATGCTATAGCTACAACTATAAACAATAAAAAATTAAAAAAAACATGATATTCTACATATACCTAATGAAGATAAAAATTTGAGGGAAACATCAACAGAAGAAAAAGCTCTACTAAGACATGAAGTCATGAATCAAAGAGTTGTTTTTAGATATATTTATCATTATACTGAACAAGTAAGTGAAGACAAATATATCAAAATCTCATGGCATGGTACAAGACAACTTTAAAACGAAGATAACAAAACAGATAAAAGATTAAATTCAGTACAAAATATGAATATTGATAATATTGAAACCTGTTAGTTGGTTTCCGTTGGAGCCGAAACCTGAGCGGTTAAACCAATTGATTAAGTATTGACAGATGATAAATATGACAGTGCTTTTCAGAACAGCTGATAAATGTTATTTGTCACGATAAGTGTTGCTTTGGGATAACCGTATGAACCTGAAATGATTGTGAGTTTAAATTTAGATATTACAAATAAGATTCTCAAATAAAAAATCTACATATATGAGGCTATTTTCATTATTCATGACGCTATTTAGATTGCGATAATATGCAAAACATCACCATACACCGATGTTTTAGGATAAGTGATAAGGAATGATATTTTCAAAGCTATCGATTTTTATGAGTTACAGAAATATGACACTGCTAGCGAGGTCAATAGAAAAAGTTCCCTGAACATCGACACCGATCAGAACCAAGAAGAACACTATGCCCAAATTCACAAAAAAATAATCTGACTGCCATAAACGTTTTGAACTATCGGTTCTTCTGTAAGAACAGTTCAAATCGATTAAAGCAACTAGATCTTTGACCACGTGACGGACCCACGTGATGATGACAATTACATGGTATTACATGAGAAAGTGTCGCCAGCACTAATTGTATTACTGCACGTGATTGCAGACAACGATTTGCTATTGTAAACAATCATTGAATCATTATCTTCCAAAGGAGACATTAGCTGCAGAAGTTAAAATACATAGAGAGAGCGAGATATTGAGTAGAGCAGACTTAGACTTGCAAAAGCAGTATTTTTAGTAACATCATGGCAATTCAATAATCAAGGCCGAAAATATTTGGTTGATATCAGAATAAAAACCCATGGCCTCTACAACATAATGATGATGAATGAATCAGGGAAAAAATTAAAGAAATTGGTCATGCTAATGGTATACAGGCCAATAGTGATTATAATAATTCAGTTATTCCACTCAAAGAAGGCTGAATAGGTAAAAAATATATCAGGGTTAGTGAGGGAAAACAACATGATGAGGCAACATTTTCGGTGAGTAAACGGTAAAAGGTAGGTCGAAGTTGAGTAGTTCCCTTTTATGTTAAACCTAAACTAAGACAATGGTTTGGAATTTAAAATAATAGCAGGTAATTAGTCATGGTAGTAGCTTAGTAGGCCTTTTTGTGACGGAACTGTTAGTAGCTAGGTATTTGGTGTTACTGAAACCAATAGATATGTGTAAAATTTTGACGCAATGAAGCTATTAATCATACATCTAGCTATCAATCATATTGTTTCGAAAAAAACTATCAAAAGGGGAAGTAGTAAACAGGAAAAATCACCATAGGGAGATGAATAGCCATCAACAAATAGTAGTTTTAGTAGGTCAAACATTGACAACAATATTACAACAAATCTAGACAATGGCACAGAATTTGTAGCAAACCACAATTACAATAAAGTGTACACTTTATTCAGAATTGGATATTGAAAAGATCAATTGTGTATTGTGTCATAGGTACATCTGTTGTTTGAAATGTATAATGTTTATTTGTTTGAATAGCTGTGGTTTTTTAAAAAGCCCTTTTTTGAAAAGGTGTTAATACATATGCTGAAGTTGAAGGACATTAAACTATAGAGACATCTCTTAGGTACTCTTAGGAACATGATGGAACATAATTAACACTGACTAACAGTATAAAAATGTTACATCGTAAGTGTAACGAGCAAATATTTAAATAAACGACAGATAAAATAAGTTGTAGACAAACAAATACCGCTCCATGATATGTCGCGATAAGATATATGCATCTGAGTGATATGCAGTTGTAAATTAGTCAGATTTCAGTCGAAGGAGCAACATCATTCTATGTGTCGTTTAAAACCATTACGATTGAGTACTTATATGATAATTAATAAACAAGATATAGAATATACTATGTATATGTAATGTTTTGTCAATGAAGAGTCTAAACATTTGTAGAAAATACTCATTTTGATACCGAAGTTAATTTAAAACCTCATTCAAAATGCATTAGAGTATCTGAATTGATTGAATCAATTAAAGAAAATAAGCTGATGCAATGCATAGCACGAGACAAATATAATGATATCCTATTAGTAAAATACGAAGCTACTGCAATAGTGATTCTAATCCTAGATTAGATTTTATTAAACTTAACCTAGTTGACCTACAGACGAAGCGAATAAAGTGCATGAAGTGAGTTTTCTTTTCCAAAAGAAAGACGCAACTAATAATAGACGGGGTTAGCTGCCAGATCGTCTAAGATCAGACAATCTAGACAGTTCATCTAGATTTTTTAGAAGTTGTATTTACCGTCGAAGAAAAATTTAAAGATAATTTTGAGCGTCCGTGAAACTGTGAAAGTGGTATAGCCTACTGAATAGATGACGTAGTTTTAACAAAAGATTATGTTCGTGACCTGAACTAGTTTCTATAAGCAGATTCATTGTATAATTTGAGACGAGTCAATAACCTTAAAAACGATACTGTTGATGAATATGATAGAAATGAAACTGTAAAAGGAATACGTTCAACAAAACTTGAGTCACACTACATAGACGATATGTTTGCACGTTTGTCTGTACATAATGAATCAATCACTTCTGGCTCCAATTTCCTTTATCTGCTGTTGTAATAACAAGATTTGCACTTCAAGTAATTGATACAATATTGTTTTATGTTTACATTGTGTAATGAAGTAGTGAAAACAATCATTACAAACACTAAGAAGATAAGAGAAGTGAGAATGACTGCTTTCAATACATTTTTTCTTTTATTATTTACGTCATTGTATTTTTCAACTACATATTATGTAAAGTTAAGTACCTATTAGGTGTACTTATCAAAATAATTACTTGCCTACGTCATATACCTACCCATAACAAGATTATACATTTCAAGTAATTCAATAATTATTATGCCTTCAATTTCATAATTTGATTACAGATTGCTGATTTCAATACAAAAGTTGAAATCAATTATAATAATATGGCCATCACTGAAGCTGATTAGTTTTAAGCAGATCCGGAACTTGGATTAAATAATGAATTAATTAGAGATAGACTATTTGACACAGTTACAGATGACGGATCGTAAGGTAAAGCAGCTTCATGCTCGAAGGTTTATGAAACTTCCTCGCGAGGTCATTTGTCAGCCACAATCACAGAATCTTATCGTGACGGGAGCTCGGACGACAGATTTGAAAATGTATACTTTTTATCGTTATCAAATGTCGATAAAAGGATTTTATAGATTTTGATTTGGATAGCTCTTTCATTATGCTACGTTTCATTTTGTTAAATAATATTATTAACAAGGATTACATCAACGAATACATTTTTAATGCCTTACTTAATATTTTTAAAATCAAGTCATTGTGATTTTTAAGCTTATATCAATATTTATGGCAACTTGGTGCTACTTAGTTATAATAATGTACGATAATGTAAGAATCAATCTACATTCTTATAACTTAAGGTCTGAAGGTTATGACAAATGCGATTGGTGAGAATTTTTGAAGGATCGTAAGATGTGAAGGCGAAATGGGGAGGCCTTTGCCCACCAGTGAAAATTGAGGCGAGGAAGACTTTGAACAATTTGAACATACAGTTAACTGAAATGGTGAAATAACCAGGACATGAGTAACAAGAAAATGTTGTAAGGGATTTGTTAATGATAAGGTGTGACACAGTTATCTCAGTTGGACAAGTTATTGAAGATGGAGCAGTTATTTCAATGATAAGCTGTCACGTCTAAGATAGATGCTGATAGGAGCTTCAAGGTCGTGAGACTGTGTTCACAAGTCACTTGTTATATTTATAAAGTATATAAATATTTTTCTAAGATGATGATGGCTAAAAGGAATTCGTCAGATTTTCAACTTGGATTTCAGCCCTATCTCTAAACCTTCCATTTCCTAATCGTCTTCTTTCGTTGCTATTGAAGGTACAATCTTGTCATAAACTTTCTTAAAAGGTTCAATTAGTTGAGAGTGTTAGTAAACGTGCTTGTTACAGTTACCGATACCCATGTTTTGTGTGTCACTAAATAGTTTGCTATTACTACTCATTACAAAATAATTGCCTAACTGTGAGGAGTAGATACGAACGTGTTTTTGTTTTTTTCTTCAGTAACATTAGCAGTAGTTAAATTTTCTTTGGTCTATTTTCGGACATTCAAACCCGTTTTGGAACTAGTATTTTTAGATGTAGTTTAAGGTCTTTAAAGAACATCTGAATCACTGATATTTATTCAAATAGCCCTCTGTTGTACGCAAAAAAAGAATACAAAAAATATCGTTGGGTAATTTCGACGATTGTCCTTCAACAATGCTTGACTTTGTGCAATTGTATCAAACAAAACGCTAATTAGTAATGAGTCGAAAACAAACACTTGGCATGGGAGCCCGGCCTATAATAATTAAGTGTAACAACTTAAAGAGTGGCGAACAGCAATTAGAACAATAATTACGAACAAGGAGACGCTACTGATCGTCACATCGTTTCGGAATTACGTCACCAGAAAAAACAATGGTGTCCACGACAATTGTTAACATTTAAAACAACAAGACTTTGTAGTTGTGGTTCTGTATATAAAAAATTGTGTAGAGCTTCATTTAGGCTAGTTAAGTTATTTCATCAAACCATATTGTCCATTTCTTTGCAAGTCTCATTATTTTCTTTTGCTATATCAGGTTGTGTTATTGCGTTATGCATGCCGTCCGTATCATTTTGTGTTATCACTGCATTACTAGAAAGCTTTATAATCACAGTTATTACAACACTCCACTAAAGGACATCGTATTTTATTGCTTTTCAAGTGTATAATACTCTCTCTACTTTAAACCTGTATTACGACAGTTCTGTTTACTTTATCGACGTCATCGGCTTGAATTGGAACCCTGAAATTATCTAACCAATTCCGAGGCACGATTTAGTCAGTAATATGATCGTCACGAATGTCAATGGGTACTATATGATCAGTTTATTACATTGACACATATTTTTGTGTTGTGACGTCACTAACGGGTTGATAGAAACGTCAGTGAAACTCATTGGTGCTGTTGCTATCTTGGTTTCGGCTTCTTAGACTACTATGAGAAGTAAAAGTAATCTAGAAAGTTCAGCACTGTTATTATTTGCATTGCTTTTAAACTTGTCGTTCTGTATCGTAGCATATGTAAATAAACTTCTAATTACTAGATAAACGTCACATAAATGCATACGAGATGATTTTTCTATCGTTTTCCTCCTACGGAACTCCATTAGCCAAAGTTCTAGAAATCGATATAAGTGGCGTGAAGCAGCCAACGACGTTGTATGCTAATACATTCACATCGGCTTTTGCAAAAATATTCAACTTGCCTAACTATGAAGGCTTGAGTTTGCAAGAATTATGCAGAAGCATCAGCGATCGATTATTATGTAGATAGACAGACTTGTCTTGTCTAAGCCTACTCTGAATTCTTTGTCTGACATGTTACACATTTTTCTTAGTTATGAAGCAACGGTAGTTGTTACATCTCTTGCATAAGATGTAGAAGCCAATGTATTAACAGATTCTTTAAAGAATATTTTTCTAATAATTTCCTCGACTACGTAAAGTACTAACGATGAATGAGATTTGAAACCCAGTAATATTCTAGAAATAATTAAGAAAAGTAAGCACAACTCTAATCTAGTAATGCTCACTTAAGTTACGTGTAACGAAAGACGTTAAAGGTTGCAATCAATTACACGATAACAACAGACAGCCATGAAATGGACAAGGTTTCTGAAAAACTAAATGAAGTTAATGTATAGGACTACATCATTCAAAGATTTAAAACATAATTTTCAAAAGCAATCAGTTAAGAAAGTATCCGGGACAGCAATAAGGATTCTGAGAGATCTGGTATCAAAGATTCAACATTTGTTTCTAGAATTGGTATGAAGAAACTTTACAAATTGGGATTGTGATAGAAGATGACTGACAGTAACAACTTTATTTTTATATCACGGAAGCCTAGGTGTTCTTAAAGCTTTGATGAAGATACACCAAAAGGGTCTTCTAGTAGATCATGTAAAAGGGTAGATTATGTGTTAGTAGCACATGAATAATACCGTTCCCATTGGACGTCACAACTAACAAGATATCAGTGACGACACAGCAGAAGATAGGCAACGTGTTGCCAACAGCCACGTCACACAACAAATTATTATTAAGCTTGTGACGTCACAAGGATTGTAAGATTATCGCAATACAGAACATTACAGAGATTGCAATCTGTTTGGCCACTAATAAGTAGGTTATATCTTTTTGTTTTGTGATAAGAGTGTTACTGTGATTAATTTGTGATTTGTGGAGGAAATGTGGTTTGGTAATAAAGATTTAATGAAATTCTTTCATGATTTTTTGAAAGTTCTGCAGACACAGGTAGATACTTAACTTAAAAATATCATACCGTTATAAAACGTGGGTTTCAAAAAGAAGAGGCTTTTGTGCTATTAACGTTATTATTGTGTGTGACCAAATAGTGGTGGTGATTTGATGACGACATTAAAACCTGTAGTTTTTAAAACCAAATTTATAAGGTGATATATCTTTTATGTTCAGTACCACCCTGTTCATTTTAAATAACTAATATTACTCAGACTTTATTATACCAATCTTACAGTCGTAAATCTCAGGTACTGAAACAGGAAATCCTATACAATTATTGTTGTTAATGTTTTCAAGTTAAATTGCGGTGCGTTTCAAATCACTTTTCTCACACATTTTATTCAGGTGGCTTAAGACGAACAACCAAGCTACAATTTTTATTGGGTTCCTATTTTGTTTTAATTGCATTTCCAGTAAAAGTTACTATTCTAGTCAAATTAATCTTACTAAAATTCATCTCAAAATAAGATCCTAACAAATATTCCCCAAGATCAGTAAATGACATCAAACTCAAAGTGAAACTCAAAATATTTATTTGCATTTACTTTACTAGAATGTCATAAAAGCCATCGCCATCTTGTCCCATCTCGTTGGAACAAGTGAGCGTGAAAAGCACCGTGACAGATCACGCCAATACGAGGCTGCGTGTTGGTGCGTGAAAACCATTCATGCTTATACTCACATTCCATTACTGCAGGAAATCTAACAAGAATCATTTACTCCCCGATGTGGTAAATTTTTTTAGACCAAAAATCTTGTTTCATGGAATGACAAATTCTAACACAGAACTACATTTTACCTCTAGTATGGTAAGTCTATCTTCACATATGAAATTCATTCATGAATGGAATAAGAGTGAATAATCGGGAGAGGTTTCCATAATAACGGGGGTGTAAGATGAAGATGATATATAACATTTTGTAATGAACTATGCCATGTGCCATTTCAATGTGAATTTAGCTGAGAGTAATATTCCAAGTTAAATAGAACCACAAATGTAACTAAAGCAACGGAAAGAGTTAAAAGGGCTTTAGCGTCAATAGTCATAATGCTTTCAGACACAATTGTTTATTTTAGAACACTAGACAACTTCTTAAATGAAAACAATATTGGAGAATTACCAAAAGTTACTACAAAGAAAGGCGAGAAACATGTGGTTCTTGTCAAACTTGGAATAACGCCTTAAACCTAATATCGAGACCTACAACCGTACGTAAATACAACTAAAACTAAAACTGATGAAACAAAATCTCATTATAATGTACCATTCAGTATACCACGAGCGACTCCAGCCAGTGAAGCGTTTAAATCCGAAACACACGATAAAAACACACTCGCGTAAAATAGTACATGTATTGAAATCACAACACTAGTGAATGGGCATAGAGATGCGCTACGTCGATCCACGCTTAGAACCCGAGTGGGACTGATTACGGCGTCGCCATTATCGTGAAAAAAAAAACACAAATAAAAGTCAACGCTATGATAAACCACAGGTATCGCCAGTCGAGGACAGGCAGTGCAAGTGGACGCACGTCTGTTAACTACTGATAAAGGCTCCATGTTCTGAATGAGGATTGCTTTTTTGAGGTCGGTAATTTTTTTGTCCAGTTCTCGAATTTAGTAAGTCCTTGTCCAATTTTTTGATTTGCTTTTTTTCAATACCACTCATCTGTTGGATGATTGGATTGAACGGCAAATCTGAGAAGTGTTAATGAGTTAGTCGCGACAATAGTTACAGATCATCAAGGTCATGTAGTAAAATTACGTTCCGTTGTTTTTCCTTCAGTTCTCACAAACCGTAGTACAAATAATAATGTTTAGGTACTCTATGTACTTGTTTACGTTTGTAAATGAGCAATGTTAGGTCATGATTTTTATCGCGTACTGAAAGAATTTCATATTTGTTTCGGCGCATTAGCTCTGCGTAAAAACACAAAGTTTCGCATTCTTGCACTAACCGTGGTGTCTATATACCGAGTATTTCTATATTTCAATCAGAATTTGAATCTGAGGACAGAATTTGGGATAAATCAGCCAATTCCTTTACCAACATCACTATGTGCTAAGGCTATTGAAACATTAGGTGCTAAAGCACCGACTATAAATAAACATCTATCAAACAAAATAGACAACACCGCAATATGACTACACAACTCTATTCATTAATCTTTTCTAACAACACGAGCAAGATTTAAAGAAAAAAAAACACAGGAAAAATACAAGTCCTTATCACGAATTTAATTATAGCTGTAATCACGTAACATGATTACAGAGATACAAAACTAAATCGGTATAAAACATACAATAGTATAATGTTATTTAAGTAATGGAAGTGTTACACCAAGGTCAAGTCAATAGTAAATCATGGAGTATTAAGATTTTTCTTGTCAGTACTTTATCTTATATGATTGTAATTGTCTCACAGTCAGCTAAAGAGATTTTAATGTTAATGGATCTAGTATTATTGGATTCATTACCAACACATTTAACATCAAATATGCTTTTCTGAGATAGTCAGGTAAAGGATGTGCGTAAAGTGTAAATCCACGTGTCTTGTTGCCAGGCTTACAAACCTACGTTAAGATTAAGCATATCTTGGTCACTAATGACTGAATTAAGAAGGAAAACTTCTTAAGATAACCAGGACTGTAAAGTCTGAAATCGCCAATCCGCCTTGAAGAAGCGTAGCAAGCATTTCATGTAAAGTGAAGTGGGACAGTAAAGAGGATATCAAGCACAATCCTAGCTGACTAAAAGTCGGTACATATCTGACGGAAAATGTGTCGCATATCCTCAGTTCCGCAACTCCAGAACAGGCAAATACACAGTAAAACATTCAACTGAAGATACGTTAATGCATCTATAGAAAAAGGATTCAGAAAGACAGTTACTCCTATCAGCTGGAAGCTATCAACTGTCAAATCTGTTGTCAATATTCTGAAAATCCGTGATCGTAGTAAATTGAATAAGCACAAGCTGTTACGGCAATTATCCGTCCTTATCCGAGCTCATGAATATTCACGTGCAGCACAACAGCGAGCTATTTGCGGCGACGCCTGCGTGCGCGCAAATCGCGAACCGATATCTCGATATTTATAGGGGTGTCTGCATTTTAAATGGCTTCTAGTTTTTCATGAAAAATCTTTTGCAAATCTACAATGATATATTCATCTGCCTAGAGCGTTTTCCTATTTTGGATTCGGCTTCCAGTCGGGAGAAACCAATGGTCACCTATCCTCGGACTGGTCAAGCGTCGCATTGGTTAACCTAATGATCGTTCGATTTATCCATGCGGCTGTTACTTTGCCACGTGCTCTTAAAAAAAGTCTTAAGTCTCAGATTTACAATGATCATCATGTGCCCTAGCCTTTTCTCAGCTATGTTCGCCGGCTTCTAGTCTACCCGGATGCAGCTGAGTACCAGTGTTTTACAAGGAGCAACTGCAATCTACAATGTTAACATCATCTACAATGATAAATTAAGAATTGTTCCAATTTCTAAACCAGAAACGTGAAGTTTTCTAACAGCATGTGCAAAGTAACTTTCAGCAATTTTCCTATTAACCTAAATATAGTTGCTAATGGCGCAATACAATGAAATTCACCCACTTTTATCATTTATCATGTAAATATATAAATCATGAAAATCGTGATCTTTATCACTGTGTGCGATGATTGCCGATATTTTTGGGTTATCTTTATATTTAACATGTGTGGTTCATATTAGATCAAGTGTTATGATACCATCTTGTGTTACGTATTTGATAGATTCTTGGTAATCGTAGTTAAAATTGTATAAGCTTTTGATTAAATTATTTTCATTTTACTTATCAACTGACAGTTCTCCGACAAGTTTGGCAATTTGTAAAAGTTTTTTTGTCTAGTGTCCCCAGCAAGTTCACAAGACATATAATATGTTCTTCAGCGAGAGCATTATCCTTTTGCAGTTCATGAAATCAAGATTCCTGAGGGAAAGTTAGGCGAATCAAGTTCTTACTTCATAATATCTTTTCGTCAATGTTGTAACATCAAAGTGAAATTATCCGATATTGCCTATTTCATATTCAAATAAAAAAATCATGAAAATCGTGATACGAGCGGTTAGCGGTGGGCACCAAAAGTGCGTTTATGTCGTGGACTATCAATTTGTAAGTTTGTCACACGTAAGAAATCAAGGATTCGGGTTGAGGCTAGCTGTCTATCTAATAGTATTATAATCAGGTAATTTGTGTATTGGATAAATGTCTTGTGAAACCGGTTATTTATATTACTGTTAGGTTTTATGTCTTGGTTGTAATTGAAAATCATCATCAACGCATTTGATATAATATTTCCAAATGATTCCTTCTCTTTATGAGATATTTATCTGATGATGATATTTATCTAATTTTGCATAAGGGCTTATCCCAATGTGTTCCATACCATTCCTTTTTTATCTCATGTCCAATTTTAGTTTAAAACTTCTCTATAATTTGCATATTTTCTGTAAAGTATTAGTGGTTTTCTATGCTGAAAATCATTTGATTAAAGTGATTGTCAACATGATTTTCATCCTTGAAACAGGAATAGACATTCGCTGTAATAAAATGTATTGCTTTTTAAATTACTGTCTAGTTATTGTTTGTACAATTAACTGAAACTAGTTAGAATCACTTTATTGCATCATTCCTTTGATAATAAAAGTGTCTACTGACTAGATTTTTACATTTATAATTTGACTTTGTAAATCTGAAGATTGTATTGAAAAGAAACAACTTATTCATATTTATAAATTAAATCATAGTTATATTGCAACAAGGTTTAACTTTTTTGCCACTTGTCTATTTTATTGAGTGTACAAAAGAAGTTTTTACCTATTTGATGACATAACAAGTCTTTAGCGAAACTAGAAGACCTTTTAAATGTAGTCACGTTTGTGACATAAGTACGTGAAACGGTACCTCACGCCGCTATTGTGGTACTAATATATAATATGAAACGGTGAGTCTGTTTGTCCGTTCAAAGTAGCTATAGTAATAGAGTAACTTCGGAAATAGTGGACACACTAAGAAAGGTAAAAGTGACGTGTTCTAGTCTTTACTGTGGTGATTATACATTTTTATTAGCTGTTCATATGGTTAATACTGTAAGAACAGTAATTTCTAATCACAAAAAGGTTAGATTAGTTAAATATAAGAATAAAGATGTAATCAATCATGTTCCACGTGCCCCTGAATATTGTCAAACCATAAAAGATGAAGTATAAAACACAGAACCTCAAAAAATACAGACAGATCCGGTTGTATTTCATCGTAAAAGATTTAAGTCCAATCAATACAATAGAGTATTTACTTGCACTGAGCTTCTAAATATGTATATATTAAAGTAAGTAGTTCTATATGTAAGTGTCAAGAGAAGCGATAAATGATAGCGTTAATGTTTGCTGAGCTTGTCAACTTATGTTTGGTTTGCGGAAGTAATAAATATTATTAGAGAATCATATATCAGCTGGTTATTTTGCTGAGGTAAATAATGAGTTTGTTCAAATAGAAGTAGTTAATGAAAGCTTTGTTACTGGCAAGGCAACAACTATAACTGTAGAGGTTATTGATGGCGAAGGGAATCATAGGAATATTAAAAAAGTATTCAAAGATGAAGAAGCAGCAACAAACAGGGCTAGACTTCCATACTCCATAAAATATGAAGAAGGATATTAACAATAATACAGAACAATTCATGCAAAACGAGCTAATAAACAGCTAGCAATTTTTCCTAGTAATTCAACGTTGTTCAAATACACCTAACAGGAAATTTTGCAGAAGGTATTCTCTCCACAAAAGCACAAACTTTGTGGCTGTGCGTATTGGTTTTATTGTTTTTTACCTACAATAGTCATTTCTAAATATTTCACACATCTTCTATACTTGCTGCATTTTCAGACTTTATAGGGTCAAGACCGTTATTTCGTCAGTAAGTTTTTCTGGGCATGTCTAATACATTTTAATATTTCTTTTTTATCTTATTGGGAAAATTATGGTAGTCATCTATATTACAATTATGGTACTTCTATAACACTTGACATGCCACAGTCGTCTAATAGTATTGAGTCGTGAAATGACGTCACGTGCGCAGGCGCCGTCTCCTCACGTTCAGGTAAATAATATTTGCCTTGTGCCATATTGTTCGCTTCTTCTTATGAAGTTCCACTATCTTTGTAATTTATGGGGAGAGATACAACTGTATGTTTGTTGTTATATGAACATTGTTCTGGTTTCTTTTTTCAGTGTTGATACTGCAGTCAGATAGAATTTGCAACTGGATCATGGAAAGGCTTGTATTAGGTAGATAGATCTCATCGACATCATCATCATTTTCTACCTAACAATCTGTGAAATAGCGGTCATACGCAGGATAATAAACACGTAACTTACGTGCCACTTTTGACAATAAGATACCTTCTAAACGCTACATGATTCAGAAAACAGGTCACGATAAATGACGGATTAAGGAAAAATGCAGCAAATAATAAACTTAATGAATTATTTAATTGCATAAAGCCTCGAGATAATAAAATAACTCTCGACACAGATGCAGTTATCGTTCAAAGGAGTCATGAGAGACATGTAATCAGTCAGACTGGATTTAATCTTACATTTTTAGGTCAGACATTTGAGGTTGTCAACAGATTTTTAAGACAATCGGCAAAGATTGCATCTGTTCGTGATAAGGTGGTTTACATAAAGATGTTAAGTCTCCAGTGCTTACGAAATTGTTACTTGTGTACACATTTATACAAGAGGTTAGAGTCCTTCTTCGTACTGTTATCAGTTTATACAAATTAGCTTTATTCCTCAATTCAAAAAGGTATGTTCCCTTACTTCTGCCTCTTCTTCTACTTCTATCTGTACGATACAGTCGAGTCCTGCTAATCAGTTAATAGGATACCAAATACCAATGCTTCAGAGGAGCCTTTTCCGTTCATGTTAAGAAGTTTCTGGACTCTTCGTCTTATCAGGTTCTTGATCTAGTAGCGAAAATGGGTTGTTAGAGATTTAAAAATATTTTAAAGGTTTTCAAAGTCCGTGTTCTTTCATAACATAAGAGTATGTTACAGTCGTAACCGTATTGTATAAAGCATACTATCTTATCTTTCAGGCTGCCAGATTGCAGTGATCCATCACACATCAGTGACAAGGCCTAGTTGCTGTGCAAAGTTTTCCTAACATTATGTAACTGAAGAATTTTCTTCAAAACCCGTCGCAGAGATAAACATAGCTACATTATTAATAGTATACAGGCTTAATTATATTTGGCACAAAATTATAGCAGGGTTCATATTTTGATTGAAGCTAAATTCAAGGTCAATTAGCTTGTCAATAAAAACTTTTTGCTAAGACTTTGGACTGCTCATCATGAGGATGACGTATGAGGAAAAGGTCCAGATCAAGCTGCTTCGCGTCCGAAGGTCATGTGAACAATAACCCATATATCATATTGTGCACGTGTTGGTGTTTGTGAGACGGAATCGTTTCCAGGGTGACTTTGATCGGAACTAAAGTAACGTCTGAATCGCGTCGAATTGCAAAATTGTTTACTATTAAGCTTTTATTGGTGGGACCCGTTTTATCAATTTCATGTCCATTTCTCCTTTTTTTACATTCATCTTGTCATGTAAAATGGTCAATACTGAAATAGCATTCCTACCCTTATAATAAAATCTTCACAATCTATAATTTGTATGATTTCATTCATAAGTGACTTCGCTGCAAAATCTCAAATATCACGAGTACGCCCACTACTATTCTCTCACTATTAATAACTACAAATCAATTACTATCAACCATACGGAAAGCCTAACAATTAACTGTAATTTGTTGTTAAATCAGCATTTTATTGATACAGCCTCCAACTAATTATTTGAACTAATCTTTGCAAGGCATTGCCAACAGCCTTGGCTGCCATTGATAAAAAAATGGCGACAACAAAAGTTGGTGACAAATTCTTAAAGTAAAGGCCCATCCTTGACTATTGAAATTTAGTCTGAAAATTATAATAAAAACTGTGAGGCCGGGCCGACCTTAAGCCAAACAATTATTCATGTAAAAACAAAGCTTATCGCTCCATTTACCGTTTATTGTTAGGATTTAAATGCTGGCCGCGGTTTCCGCGTCAATTCAGATTCCTTATTTTCCATAATCTTTGAAATAGTTGATATAGTACTACTACAAATATGTGGTTATGTGATCTTGACGTGACTGATCAATTCAGAAGCGGGAACGATTAAGGCTGATTAAGTATGTGTTTTACAGTGTAATCGATGACCACCATTGTCGTTGTTACTGGGTGGTCCATTCTAATAAATTGATGCAAGTAGCATACTGCTAATATTGGTTAATGATATAACTTTTAACACTGAAGCTCTAGGTCTTTCAAAATTTTCGGCAATTATCAAAGAGACACAAGAGTCTTTATCATTTGACTCGATTCAAATATTTCACTACTAGTCTTGAGCATTGTTATGTTGTAATGCATATAACATCACGTTTGTTGAAAAAGACAATCAGTCAGTAGATCTTAATGTCAAGGAGGAAAACGATGATGATACTAGTACTAACATTGATACAGAACCAGTAATATATAGGGCTCTGCTCAACGCTAGAATAGACTTTTCTAGAGCCATGCAATTACAACGACAAATAAATATAAGTATCATAAATAAGACAGAATGGAAGGGAATCATTACGCCGGAACTAATTTGCCCGTTAACAAAACCAAGGTTACGGTGACTGTTTAGCATGCAAGGCACGGACGATGCATAGATTACTTATTAATTTCGTTACATCTCTCAGAAACAATAGCTTTCAGTGACCAAGGTGACGCTGAGAAATCTTAAGAAGTATCAAGATTAAGATCCAAACGTTAATATTCATCTATTTCGAATTTTGATTAAGACAGAACAAGAGAAAATGCAAAAAATGAAATCTTCAACCTTGTTTATCACTTATCCAAGTACACCGATACTCTTTTTGAGAATACACGAAACAAAACGACCTTAACCATTTGTTTTTACGGCTTAATTAATGAATGAATGTCCGCGGAATTCTTTTGAGAATGAAACGAAACCACCAGACGTCCATTGATGGCATTTTAATGATGAATAACATGGTAATCAAAATTTTATGAACTTTAATTATCTTAATTGTTGTCATTTTATAACATATTTTGTGTTTAATGTAGTGTGCAATAACATATCGTGTTTCCTCAATATAACACCAAATTAGTTTTAAGATAAGAGTCATTACTTTGTTGTCAAACACTGAGCGCATTTTTGTTCACAGCTCTATCTGTGGGGACAGCTACAGTTGTAATTCAAAGTCTAGTACTAGCAGCAGTCTTTTCATGCAAATGCATGTCCATCCAAAATTCATTGGTGATGAATTGGTCCCGTTGTATCAAATCGCCATCAGGCTAATTGTGCGCAAACAACCATTGCGCAAGTGATCGCCGCAAATCGGGGACAGTACTATTACGAAGGTCGTCGAAAGTGGAGTCATTTGGGGCTCTGACTCGCAATATGTTACTGACGGTCCCAAACCCGTCATGGGCAACAGGTCGCGATGCAAGTTTGCTCGATTTGTTTTAATATATTTCCTTTGCTATGTCTGTGTGATAGATGTGTTACGAGTGTAACGTTGCGTATGACAGCTTCCATTTTGTTTTTGATCGCTTCAAGTTCATCTGCTTAGAATGCTGTTTCTGTTTCATCAGAAGTCATGCTGTAGTTACCCGTATAGAACACCATGTTAAATTCAAAGTAATCACTAGTTACCGAGGAATTATCTAGAAAAATTCAATTAATCTATGAAGCATATCCAGAGCATCTAATATCTTTCTTATAATCACAAATCGATTTGATTTCGACTATCGATTCGATCAAAGATTATGTCACTATATGGTGGTCTGTGATACCTATATCTTCCATTCTATAATTAGAAGCTTATTTGAGCTTTATTACAGCTATTGAAGTATTATCAAACAGATTGGCGGTTTTAGTAAAAAACTTTGAGCTTGGTTCGGTAAAAAACATACGCAGGAATTTCCAACGGTTAAGTTTTATAGCCTTACATACAAATCTGTGTGTTATGACGAAGTAAATTAAATATTATTGATCGCTATATAAATTGGCTGTATCAAGATGATAAAAAGCTGATTTGTTAATTAAAGCTTCAGTGACGCCATTTAATTATTAATGATGATTTCAATTATCGTTTGTAGGTGCGATAGGCATTATAATACAAATAACAACGATAAAAGACTCGAAGTTGACAATAATATTTTTTACTGCAGAGCTGGCAATGGAACGGTAATTTCGCCAGCTTGAAGCTGAAGTGAGGTAATAAAGCTAGCACTCGTTATTTATATCTTATAAGTTATTGAGCCGGCATCAAACCTTCACCTTAAAGAAACCGGGCCAGTTGACAGCGCAGCCGTAGCGGTGCACACTACACTTGTTTTGTGCAATCAATGGCGTGCGCAGAAACAATGTCGCTAACGATACGAGATATTGACGGATTGAGAACTACGTAAGGGAGTGGTGAGATTTGAGAGTGAAAATATAATAATGAGGAACCAAGCGGACAGTAAATTATACGTCTTGTAGATACTAGATCAATTCAGTAGCAATTCACGTCTAGAAGTTGCCTCAGGAAGGACCGGAATGGTGGTAGCTCTAAGTACGTGAACTAAAAACTTAGGTCAAATAACAATTTGATTGAATCATCATGCGAGATTTCTCCACTTATTGATAGGTCATGAAACAAATGGCAACATAATTGAAAAAATACGATTTCAAGACCTATTTTCGAAGCCAGACAAAACTCGGACGTGAAAGTGGAAACGCGCTAAAATATTTCGCACGAACTGATTGTGAGTCAGTGTTACCTAACGCAGTTTTTACACTTAACTGCCTTATTATGAATACTAAACTCGCTTTTTTCGAGATTTATCAATTATTATTATTCCAGGAACTTACGGACATAAAATGACGCACACACTACAGTAGGACTGGAAACTACAATTCCACAGTTTGGAAAAACCTAAGTTTTGATGATTACTCTTGGCAAATAACTCCATAATATTCATAACACGTATATTTTTTCAAATTCTCAAACCTTGGGCTAGACAAGGATAAGCCAATTGTCATGTCTAAAAATTTATAATTAATGAAGCAAAAGGTACATTCGAACTCATCATAACATAATTCAACAAATCTTCCATGTTTTTTGTAGCGTCACGGCTTATCAAACGTAATTAAGATAAATTAGTTATAAATAATAGAAAAAAAGACAAGAAGAGCAAGGGTGAAGACAAACAATGTGTTATAAGCCATGAGCGCGACGCGTGCAGTAACGCCCCTTATTTTATCAAAAACTCTAGTAACTACGTCACCACCAATGTTAATGTAATTACAATATTCTGATAAACAATTTGTACCCGAGTCCAATGCTGCACTGCGTACAACTGATACGTCAACATCATAATGAATTATAGTTATCATAATTAACTTGTAATTTATTATCAATTGCAGGAACCGTATTAAAGTCAAATTGCTTTTATTTATCAATTGCTTGGTCGTTTCAGTAGCTTTCTTGTGTAATGTTGTTTATTTTGTTAAATGGCATACAAATGTCGGCTTGCTTAGCAACAATGGTAAACATTCCTTGATTACGGGTACCGGTAACTTAATATGCAATAATATCCATAAATTGTAAGTAACGTGAGCAGGCATCGGTAATAACAAGGTATTGTACGCAGAACCAATTATAAGAGATACCGATAAAGATACAGATAACTAATAAGAATTACATAGTTAACTCCTTGGAATCATGCATCTTATGAAGATATTATAAAAGTTACTGATGCTTCCGCCGACAGTGAAATCTATTTCAAATAATTTATGGGTTTAAAATGAAGTATGGCCAGTTGTGATACTAACCAGACTTAGTGGCGGTGAAAACAAACACTGCTTAACAGCCGGTGTGTAGGTGAAATTAATAACGTAAACTTTCTTAATTGAGTGAATCATGATGTAAAAATTGGAAATGATTGGAGATTGTACATTGGTTAAAGATTGATAAACAGTCAATTTCTTTTTACAAATGAAAAGGTAGAAAATCAACTGTGAGTGTTTTATTTAAATTAATAGATACACGAAACTCTAGTTTTCCTGTAGCTGCAAACCTGTCTATCTAATCTGCATACGTAATCGTTGTACGTGTTCGAAAGAATACATTTTCACATTCGTGTAACTTAATGATGTTATATGTATTTGCAAGTATTCAGAGTTGTTTTACTTATTCCAATACAGAAACTATTTCTTGACAACCACGTTATTCTATCTTAAGTTAACACGTGTAATTCTAATCTACGGTTATAATAAAATGATGAAGGATAATATCTGTCATTTTCCACCCACTTACGAGTGTGAAATATAGTCTTTACGTGAGCTTAGTTAGAATTAACCGTCTACCATACTAATGAAAAACTAGGATCTTGTTCTTCGTATACTGAACCAAACAAGTGACAAAATTAGCAACTTCATTAGTACATTCTTGAAAATAAGTGGTTCACACGAATCGTGTGCAAGACAGATCATCAACGAATAAAAAAACTACGCATTGAATATTAACGTACTAATTGTATTTACTGATACTCGGAATGTCTTATAAAAGTTTGTCATGACTTTGGGCCTAGTTGAGTACCCTGTGGTATTCCGTCTTTGGTACAGCATGTTATAAAAACAAACAAAAGCCTTCATTTTTATTACAAGTCACCCATGAGCTTATTTCACATTCTTACTTTCTTATCTTACATCTGAGTACCAGTTGCAAGTTTTTTTTCTAATTTGTATGCATCAGCCGAGTCGGTTGCATCTGCAAATTCAGAGTCAACGTAACTTGATTTCCGTGACCCAAATATAAAGAGGAAAGTCCTTGCGGGGTGAAACTGGGAGGTCAGAGCAATAATTATAAGGTTATCGTCGTCTTCATCAAATCTCAAGATGTTGATGGTACAGGAAAATCTAGAAATCGTGCATACCGGCTTTTTTAAAGTCGGGCAAGTAAGTCTTAATCTTTTTACATTTATCTCAGAGCAGAACTCGCTTATGAGTTTTGAATTGTTGAGTATTATCATTTCAATTTATTTTTGTTATTTACCTATTGTATTTCAAATCAAAACATTACTAAAAACAGGTTTTAACACCATTAAAATTTTAATGGTCATTCATAAAAAGATTTCAATTGGCAAAATAACCAAAATGTAAGTTTTATGAAATAACAACAAGATTAGTACAAGTTCTAAAGATCCTTTTTTGTATTAGCAAGAATCGACAGAAATCAGTCATTGAGCAAAGGTCACGCTAATCGCAGCCGACAAAAAGCTGATGTAACGAATTTCGTATCTTGACAATGGCTCGGTGAGACTGAAAATACAAGATACTGTTTTAGTAGAAAAAATAAGCCTACTTATATTGACAAATACTGGAAAAATAACTGTGGTTGACATAACTGAATCAGAGATGTTAAATGAAAGTGTAACTAGACCACATGAACTGAGTAAGTAGATGTTAATTGTAAAGAAAGATTTTTATAAACTTGTTAATGATAAATGAAGAAATAATTCCTGGATTCTCGTATTATTTGAAAAAGGTACCGTGGCCCTAGTACATAAAGGGCTCCAGGAGTAACTAAGGTTCGATATTTACAGAAGAAACTGTTCACTGTAGGTTTCTGTTGAGACAATCGTAACATTAAGATCATACTTTATGTACCTAAACAATGTTTAATAAATCAAAAATTATAAATAATAATACTAATGGTAACTATGGAATTCGTCTATTATCCACTGTTATTTGTACACGTTTAAATGATTATACTTAAATCAATTCTAAAGCAGTCTTTTATGCCAGATAAAGCCACTATTTCAAACAAGTAGGATCATTACAGTATAACAAATATTTAATTGCAGATATGACATAATTTTATTATTTGATACGAAACTTTCTTCAACTATCATTATCATAGTATGGGTACCTATAGTAATTATCTTAATCGAGTTTTATCAGGTCTTTGCTTATCAGCTTTAACGTAAATTTCTGTAAAATTACCAGTACTGTCCAACTTCAGTCTATAGTCTTCATTTTCATTGCAGTTCTTATAACTACAAAAAGTTTTAACGTTTCATGTTTGCCCTTGACCAGAAACGCTGCGATTGGAATAATTAATTACGAGAAAAAACAAACAGTCGATGCAATTACACAGAAATGTTTTCAAGTAAAACATTGTATAAAACAATCTTTGTAGAAGTTGAAAGTAAAGGTGAGAGAATGTAACAAAATTCTCTTCTAAATATCTTAAGAACACATTTGACTAAGATACGACTTAACGACTACGATTCTAACAACGATTTTGTTTCTTGTTTGACAACTGAAAGTGGTTCGGTTATCGTCATAGACGGTGTAACCTACCATATGTGTTGCAGCCTCTCTCTCTCTACCCTTACTCACACATAGGACACGTAAGAAACCAATAGCTGCTCCAACTGACATTTTCAAAATTGATTTTGTATTACAAGAGCAATAAACATCCTTCGTATTCAAATCAAAGGTTAAAATAACAATAGCCTATAAAATCTGAACACCAATCTCTACATGTATTAGAAAGTTGAATCATAACAAAATTACAGACGACATTATTCAATCACATTATGTTAATGATTACAATTTGGACAGACTTGTAATTAATGCCGCCAAAAGTACTGTTATCGTGTCTATCAGCTGTGATTCGTGTTATGTCAAACTTGTTTACAAATGGTACTGAGGTTAAGTGACTCGCGCCGGGCGGTATAAAAAGTCGTGGTCATTGAACAACGTATGTATGTATATTTACTTCAGTGTAATGTGTGGTTCTAGAAAAGTTTCATGTTTGTTGCAGACGATAGCTTTATCGAAATATTTAGAATGCTTTGTCGTTCTATCTTTAGTTCTATCGACTATTCTAACATTAATGGATGCGATAGTACTAAAGCCTTTTCTAACATCAATAACAACATTAAATTCATCAGAATCGTCATTTGACAATAAATCCTGCTTGGCTGCACCTGTTTCATTCTTTGACATGTGACAGATAATAACGGCTGCCTGCCAACTGAATCCGTTAGAGCTTTAGTTCAATTTTTATTATGATCCTGTTTAGCATATTCAATGAGGATTAAATAGTAATTATAAGGATTATTCATGTTGAAATCATCTGTTTTGTATTATGTTACTGTTTTCTGGAGCTGAGTAATTATCTAGCCCAGTTTCTTCAAAGGGTTTGTTCCATTTCCCTAAAGAAATACCGAGTCACACCAGGGTTTGATATCGAAATAGCAGAAGCATGTTTTCAATATTGTCTTTGTCCACTTTACCATACAACATTCTAACACAAAAGCCATCACAATTATCATGGTCACTTTCCCCACACCATGCCACACAATGGACACATAATCAAAATCAAACTAAATTTCATTCTTAACACATACAATTTGTTACCAATCGAAAGATTGCAACTCTTTACAAAAGTTATTGACTTTTCCGCAACAAGGTACCGGCATGGTGACACAGGTATTTGGCGAAAGCGCCCACAAGGACATGCGTACGCGCAGCCAGGGTGAACTGTGTCATTGACATCCGTGCAGAATTTTAATATTGAAATTAGTACTGTAATGGGCCTTTCGACGGATTTAAAGATTAAGTTAGATGTTGGAAATGTTTTTTGGCAATTTTGATGGGAATTTTATGAGACATATTCATCAACTCTTTTTGACTACCGCTTGTTTTGTACCAGGATCAAAATTATAACTCTCAGAGTAGGAGTCGACAGTTCAGCTGCTAACCAATCGAGTGACATTGCTAGTTTTACGTGGAAACGACAAAACAAGAACGACTTATATCCCCAACTACGGTAAATTAGCAGGACGCATAAATCTTCTTCAGAGCTCCCGGTCACAAAACGTGACTGCTAAGGAGTAGTACTGGCAAATCATACGCATGATTGAAATTAGACGTTCATATATTGAGAGACGGGTTAACAACCTGCTGTACGTTTTTATCGAGATAAAAAAATCGATATCTTAATGCAAATTGTTTGCAGTACTTCGGAATTGATTAAGGCTTAGCTTGTGATGGACGGTACAAATGTGCATAAAAAGATAATGGGTTGGATGCTAAGGTTGACAGCAAACGTTTGTATTACTCGTGAGTTCAATTCAGTAGTCACATAGAAACGAAATGTTCACACACATATTAAATCATTGCCTATTGAGTCTGAAGGAAAAATAACAATCAACAATCTTCAAGATTTACACATTGTTTCCAAGAGGCGACAATAATTGATCCAGTAACAAGATGACAAATAAAAATCCAGAGAAATCAATAACAGACGCAGATGTGTCAACGAGACGTACTCTACTTAATTGAGAGATAGTTGAATCAGTCCTCGATCAAAACGCGTCCACTTCCATTGAAATATCGAGTGCAAAGCGGATGGCTATCAAAACCGGTATCAGACATTGTTTCATATATAACAGTATCTGTTAAAACAACATCTGTAATGTTTCAGGATTCAAATTTGTTATTTTTCATTTTATCTTCAGCAGGATGTGTATTGATAAGAGCGGTCAGTTGAAACTCAGCTGCTGGATCAAACTAGATTTCATCATCGGTCAACGCTACGTTTGTATTCCTTTTAGCAAAGAATGATACATACATGTGGATCAACAGTTTGTCATAATCGTTAATGAATATTGCATTCTATTTACTATTGCGCAAGCTTGATTAGATATTAACATACATTAAACTATTGCAGGTGGTTCAGGGGAAATCCAAGTCGATCATATAACTATATAAATATTATATAGTCCTTTTTCATCACAAGATGGATGTAGGAGTTTAGCTATAGCTCATATAGAATATTTTATGTTTAAGAACCCGGCAGCCAGACGCCAGACAAAACACAATTAAGAATAACACACCTATGTATATCTAGACTAAATCAACTGTCTATCAAGCATATTTATTTAGCTCAACACGTTTTCCTCATAAGTTCTGCAAATTATTTCCATATGTGAAATGACCTACATTAAGGACAGGCAGGATAATACAATCCAATCGCTTTGTAAAAGAAACTATATAGTAAATTCTTTATACTTTAGTATATTTGAAGTTTTCCTTATATGGGGAGTTAACCTTAGCTGTAGCTGCAATAATTTGTCCGTTGTTAAAATCCGGTGTATGTAGAGTTAGGTATCCTTTCACATTTTAAGGTCCAGTGACAAATTCACTTTTCATGTTCGTCTGTAGGTCAGTAACGAGATCGTGTGAAAGATCTGGTTACTTGAATGTGACTGCGGCGGTTTTGATATTCCGCGAGACTGGTTTTAATTCGACAATTATTTGAATTAAAAACGCGCTCAAAAAGTTGAACAGCCTAAATGAAGTAGGCCAGTATTTTATTAGGATGTTTAATGGATCCACAAACTCGTATTATTTTTTATTGCCTATTACTGGGAAGTATCTCAATTGTTTATTTATAAACTACACAGTAACGACTTCTTCCGTGCAAAAATTCCCTTTTCTGTAGAATTAACGGTTTCCGTAATGAATCATCATCAATCCACTATTAAATATGTTGTGGGTATATAGGAGAATCTATCTGTATTTCATATAAATATTATTAGTTAACTGGTTGCCTAATTAGTTAATAGTCAAACAAATTAGCGGCACTTTGATTTAGAATTGTGATTTCAATTTCTATACCTAGCTGTTTATGACATTTGTTAATTACCTTTAGTTCACTAATGACGACATGGTCATTGGGTAGACTTTTAGATTGTCAAGCAGTTCTGTTTACTGGTTTTTTAGTTGCTTCTATAGCATAGCAAAATCTTGGCACTAACGCAAACTGCATCCTCAAGTAAGTCTAGACCTCCTTAGATACAATTTACAACGTTACATTGAACCCAGTCTCATATCCATAGTTTCCTGTGCAAGGGGAATAACGACGCCTGCGCAGATATCGCGAATGATTCACAATATGGCCGCCATTTATCTGCGGCGCAAGTAAAACTCGGCGTTTGCGCACTCCAATACATTTTCAAGTGGAGTTAATCGATTTCAGTGGAAATGCTGTGGCTAATTTTTCAAAAAAAGATTCATTGGACTTAAAATTGTGTTACAAAAGAGGCAAGTTTTGCAAAAATGTAGTGCAATTGTCGTGTGTACTTTGTATTTGTAATGTTGGTGTAGGTATTAGCTTACTAATCGACACGACAGTTAGTCATACGATATGGAATTAACCGAGCCAGCCACTTGCAAATAAAAAAGTGTAAAATTTATTTAACGTCATTCGTTCCATTATAATGAAGGCTGTTTTTAAGAGCCTCTCTAGAAAACTATAAGGAAACAAATTGAAATTGCGTGTATTTTTTTCCATGTAAAAACTTTGAATCGAAACCCAAGCATTAATGTGTTTAGCTAGATTATCAACCATGGTATCCGCAAACAATACACTTAAAGCCTTCAATGATAATGATAAGGTCATAGTTGAATATTTTGGTGTATTATTTGTATGTACAAGCTACGAAGTTCACATACCAATTACATATAACATTACACGTATTTTACAAACTTTTTGCTGATTACAGAGCTGTGGGTCTCACAGGAGATATGACAATGTCTTCTACGGTTATTTCAACTTTCATTAACAAAACAATTAACAGTATCACACGACGTATGTTACACATGAAGTATTGCTGTTAGCTATTACCCCACATATTCAAGGTTGATAATATTATCGTGAACTAGCTTTAGCTTGAGGCGTTGACTGACACAGAGTCCTTTCTCAGTCACATCTTATGTAAGAGACTGGGGTACGGCAAGTCAATAAATAATACTATATACTAGGGTATTCCCATGCAAAAACGTATAACATAAAACACGAATAACTAGAAGCATTAAAGTTGAGAATATAAAAGAAGCTTCTACTAATGACGATAAAGAAGAGGTGTTAAGTATAAAATAAAGGCCACTTAATTTTATAACTCTGTTTATGGATTCGCAACCAAAAACAGTTACAATAACTTAGAAATTAATTGACAGTTCACGTTAAGTAGGTCCTTTCCGATTCACTTCTAAACAAGAATAACATAGAAGAATTACAGATCTATCTAGAGCAGCATTAGTTTCGTAAATAAAGTTTTTGTTTCTGACCCAAAAATTCTTCAAATAGTCAAATCAAAGTTCCTGTGTCAAATCATTAATCATGCAATGTGTATGTCAGTTCCAATCGAGACAAAGTGCTCTAAAAAGGGCACCTGACTTACGATAAACTTGAGAACAGGTTACCTGCAGATCATAATCAATTGTTTACACTGACTTACTGTGGGTCAAGGCTGCCGGGAGGTCGGACTGTGTAACATTTCTTACTTCTAGCGACAATTTTAAGGGCGTCAAATGGATTTTTACTGTCTTCGATATAAACTTTATGGACAATAACAATCTTAATGAAAGATTTTATGTTTTTTACATTGATGTTTTTGTTTTGCGAAACCATGAACGGCAATTTTATGTTTTATTCTGAACGACCATTAAGGTGAATGAATAAATGTACCTGTCTAACTTTTAAGAGTTTTTGGTTTATTAATTTTGCTATACCATATCGTATTTACCTCAATAACCATGTTCGAACATATCCTTATTGGAAGTTGGCTCACTTTCTACACCTTTTTTCGAATTGTTACGATATTTTTTTCCAATTGGTCATCGCAACATAGTGGTTTTGTCATTAGTCCAATATTATACTACTTTAGGAATGAAGACGTTTACATCTTTGTTTTTCAAATTTAAAATAAAATAATTGAGAACATGCAGAAGTTTATCCTTATTCAAGTTGTGTTAGAATTTTCCGTCAGCATTTTTGGATGAATTGTCTCAACGCTGTTCTTTAATTCTTAAGTTTTGAAGAGGAAGCTTTCCATCAACATCATTAAATAGATACACCATCACAATTAGAACAGTCGCAGCCACAAGGCGACGTGTGTAATTATATAGCTAATTTAGCTTGTTTAGATAATTAACAGTTAGCTCTAGTTGCCGAACTAACATGGCCGCCCTAGTGTCATGTCGCTAGTTTTGGTTGTGTTTGTCAAGCGTGCTGTTTACACGCAGTTTTGTTTGGGAATATTTTTGTTATGTGACTGGCCTGATGTTACTTTTGATGTTACTGATGATTTGAGGCCTTCTAGATGTATAAAGGAATGTGAAGAATGAGGTCTACAAGAACACTAGCCTACTATAAAAGATGAAAATGAAGCTATCCTTATTCATGCACGCATGAAGTCTTATGGAAAAAAGGAAGAAGTTATTCCTGATTGTGTCTCAAATGACATCTTATCCTGAATAGCAGATTATTTGAAAAACCAAAAAGACTATGCAGCTAACTGCACAATATTATAATAACATGCATTTAGCACTGAACCAGAACAATGAATTATAATGCCTCTGTTAAACAATGAGTTATTTGTCGAAGTAATTATACTAATTAGAGAGTTAGCAGCCAGTTAAACGGCAAAACGCTGACAGTTTAAAGTTATTAACGTATGCATACAAACCTGATGATATGGTTGTGTCATTGACTGATTGGAAAGTCACTAAAGTTATTTGCAACGCTCGAATGGGTATAAAGATAATTTGGCATACATACATTGTTGATAGTGACGTGACGAGAATGAACAAAAATACGGCGTGTGCAAGAAAATATTTACGAAATAAGAGAGTGATGGAAGTTAGTGTTTGAAAGCAAGTTTTAACGGGATGCAGCAAAAGCGTTAAAAATCGATTCAAATCAAAAATTCATCAGCAATTTTGCAATTTAATATGGGGAAAATGTAAGAATATCCAGTTTCAACATTTTTATGAAAACGTGAACACAATAGTAAGAATTGAATTACAAGCCGGCAAAAAACGTACCTGAGCCCTGAGAAACTTTTGATAATGTACTTCAAGTTGATTTACTGAATCTATCGCACACACGTGTTTCCACTATAATATACACAATTAATTTCATCACTATGTCTGAGAAGAGGAACCGTATAGTCATGTTATATGCCGTTTATTTTTAATTCAGTTTGACATTGCTAGTTTTTTATTTCATTAAACACTTATGTTTGTATATTAAAATGTATAGTTTATTTATATTCTTCGTTACTGTTATGGTTTTCTCATCCGGGCTACTAGAGATATACTACCGTTCCCAATATGTTTTCTGTTGGCTTGCTTTATAGTGATAGAATTTTAACAATATCGCCATGCGAGTAATGTTAAATTCCCATCTCTTGTACCTAAACAAAACAATAGATAGAATATTGGTTTCGACTTTAAAGCGATTCCATGTGTTGTTATTTGCATCATTATCATCACATGTTGATGATAGTAATACCAATTGTGACGTTCCAGTAATGACAGGTTATAGCATACCATAAGGTCTTGTTTGTGACCTTACTTGCTTCCTATGAATAAATCATCATTTTGGTATGTGTAATCTTCATAGTAACAACGACAATCTCAAACAAGACTTAATGTTTTATTATAGTCATTGATGATGAATGAAAACTTGTTCTTGTAGCTGCCATTTCAAGTATATCGTACCTTGGACGGCTTTACGGATGCAAATCAATTTCATCTAACCGTGAATCGTCAAGTCAAGATAATTGAACGCCATGTTTATTTGCTTAGTTTAATTAGTACCAGCACGATTCGCAAAAACCCAAAGAAACTTGAGAAAAAAATACGTAACGAACTGTTGCTGCTTATTCATTAGCTCAATGTTTGAGTAATACAAAATATCCTCTTTTAACCCGACCTTAACAAATCAGCCACTTCAACCAATTACTGTAACACCACTTGTTTTCATTCAACCCCGTTTATTTTCCATTGATTATTGATACAACACTATCAGCAGTTGCTCAATTATATTATCTAAACCTATAAAATGATTGTTGTTCCATTGTCATCCTTAAAGTGAAGACATAAGATTCAGGCGTTTGAAACATCGATCAATTTACAAGCAACTCTCATTGACAACTAGGAGCTATTAAAGCAAACGTAGACGAATTGATTACTACCATAAACGACGTATTTGCTCATTACCGTTTGCTGCTACGAGAAAATTCGTAGTAAGATCTTGATGATCCTACGTTTCCTCAATTGGTAAATAAACAAAGCGACTCGATTGTTACCGTTCGTCCTAATCCTTAGGTGCAATCCAATCGTGTCACTAGTTCCTGGACACTTGTTCACAAACACAGTCCATACCAATTGTTTGTAATTGGTGGCCACTGATTATTTACTCACAGAAACACGTGGCGGTACAATTTATCGCGGCACAGGGCGTGCGTTCGCGGCGGCGTACTCAGTGACACTGACAGTATTCCACGCTATGGTCGTGGATCAGAGCCGGCGCCCGCGCATACTTATCACTGTAATCAGGTATGTAGCAGGTAAATTGCCTCTGAAAATATATATAGATGCGTGATGCAATCGCCATGCCTGCTCTTTACCATCCTTCTCAGAACATCGTGGTTCTGTTTGGTTTGATTTTGTTTATATTCGTTTTGAGGTGGAAGCCAAATCTGTTGCCAAAAGTAATCGTGCGTTGAATGCAATGAAATGGAAAGTTGCGCCAGTAAGGTGCGGTGAAGGTAGCAGTTTATTACAAACTGTAATGCACGAGATAAGGCTCTTCATTATAAAAATATGGGATGAATACAATACGAGATTCAACCTAAATACAAATAAAAGTTAATAATGTTATATTGTTTTCTTTTTACGACCTTACTTTATGGGTGCACTTTAACTAAGACTTAGTCCTCGGTGAATAATACTAGTAGTATTATTTGATATACTTCGAGGCCGATATCAAACTGTGGGAAAAGCTAAAAACCTATAAGATCATTCAATCCAGAGACATTAGACCCTTCTCAAAACAAGGGCACGCCTCCTGCGTCAGAGAGTATCGGCTTGTACAAGTATTTCCCCTATATCAAATATGCAGTGATTATAGTTTTATTTGCAGCCTTTACATGCAGATCACGTCTGCTGTCTACGTCGCTTTCTGTCTGCCAGATGTAGATTGTAAACGATACACAATGTTAGACATCATACTGAATTTTGTCTAGTCCTCGCACATCTTCGTTTTGCTTTAGAGAATTTTCAAAAACTTGTTTCTTCTACTTGTAATGACGGAAACGTAGTCTTCGAAGATAAGTACAATAGCTACGCAAATATTTCTTCAGCTAATGATTACAATGCTGCCATCAAATGAGAAGTAAATAACACATCATCATAGTCCCACAACGGCGAAGACCTTACGAACCCAAAACGATCAAGTGCTCAAACATCCATTATCTCAATTGTTTCAATACGATGCGCGTGCTGTCCTCGCGTGTCGCCCGTCGATTATTAGGGCGAGCACACACGAGCGGCTGGATTGAAGATTAAGTGTACACTGTGTGGTCAATAAGAATATGTTAGCCTTGAGACCCCTTACGAACTTCGTAATGATGTCACAGCGAATTCTGTAGTAATCTTAATTGCTGATGATATTTTGTCAGTATACACATCGAGATTAACGATGGTTACTCTAGTTCTTATTTGTCGGACGACTACATCTGGCATTAGCAGTAGACGTTAAAATTGTAGGTCACAAATTACTACCACGATGAGTCAACAGATAGTATTTCACATAATGGGCAATCATATTCATGAAAATTCTTGTACTGTTGGGTTCAGTGTCTTGTTCTACCTACTAAGTAATTGAGAATCAAGGCAAACGTGAAGTCCATAGTTTCATTTGTTTTGGATGCTTGCATTGTTCTTGAATTTTGATTTGCAACAGATAGAATAAAATTTGTTAAATTCAAGCAATTCATACCCCTTACAATCATGCCACACAGCCACGTTTTCGCTGTCTGACACAACTTTCCACCAGCCCAGGTTAATTCCACTACTACACTATAAAACAATAAAGGTAACCGCATAAAACATAATAAAATAAAACAATATAGATATTTAGGTATCGTACCACGATTTCGTGTATTACGGCAGTGATATGTTCGTCATCGCATGACATCATTGTAATACGATCGATCGTGAAACAATATACTGTTATTACGATGTCACTTTTATACATGGGAAGTAGGTAGCTGAGGTTTTTGAGACGCCATTTTAGAATTTGGATCAACATCAACGTCAAGTCCTCCTATAGTTTCACCGTCTTCTTTTTCCCTTATAAGTGCACGAAAAAGAGGTCATGCTGAAAGGCCCGAAGTAGCTATGATTTGAGAACCAGTTCCTCTTAAATATTGAACTTCTACCAACCCAGAGGAAAGCGTAGTTACGATTTTGATGGGCGGCCGTAGGGCTTAAACACTATGTTTATCCTCGATGACTTACTTGCGTATATGTATGTTCATCATGACTTTAGCAATACTTGTGCTAATGCAGTTGACAGGTTATTTGATCTGTTTATCGCTATTATACTTGATTTTATTACTCATCTGAGTACCAAAAATGACAGTCATTTGTAGGTGTGTGTTTTTTGCACAGTTTGTTGCAACCGGGTTTATGGTGTTTATCTTTAAAACAGGATCAATAGGTGTGAGAACTGTATAGGTATTATATGAAAGTGAAAAAATGCGTTATTTTCTAGAAGGGGTTTTACGATTACCAATTGCGGAAGGTAAACGAAAACTTTGGTTTGAAATTTCCTCTGGGCTTTACTGAGGTGGTGAAATGTTTTTACCTTCAAAATTAAAGGAAAATAAAAAAAAACCTATCTACATACGCGACAAATACATATTACAAAATATCATATTTTGTAACATTCACAAATTAACATTCAGTTTGATAGCCATAATATGTACGTAATATTTGGAAAATAAGGATAAAACGTCAATTGGAATTCACCACAGCATTCACATAATGGAAGTTAACTTTTTTACAACAAGCTATCCTTGATGATTTGTTGATTTCGTTTTGTGTTGCCACGCGTTCTCAGAAACTCTTGATGAAGCCAAAAAGTTGAATAAGGATAAGGGATAACATTCTCAGTTAATACAATGAGAAGCATGTTAAGTTGGTTCATGTTTCTGGGTTGGCTCTTTTACATAATATAGAGCCTATAACTGATATTAATTAATGCACAGAAAAAGATACTATCAATAAAACGGATACACTCGCAATAATAATACATACAGAAAACTATTTAAATAGGAAATTCTTCGTCGATGTCTTTGGTTCGGTGGATGAAGAGTACCTAATAATATCGACCACACAAAACATTAAATCGATAAAAAAATGTTCCCATTGCAATACCTCGAAACCAACAGACCTTTTTCACCCATTACACCTTAAGCCCAACAATTGGAATTTCCTGAGCCTTTTCTACGAAAGTTTTTGATCTATTTTATTGCTAATTGTATCTGAACAGACAGTCCATATGTTTACATACAGACTCGTTATAGCATCGCGAAGTGCGACTGAGAGCTACGTCATCGTGACACGTGTAGTGAAAAATGCAGGTTATTGATGTACTCGTAACAGAGTTTTATTTTAAATAACCTGTGATTGAACTATGCAGTTGTATGGGGTTGTATGAACGAACCCTGGTAGGTAAAGAGATAGACAGAGTTACAGCCTAAAACTCCCCTTCCCAACACGTCTATTATTGGTAGATGGGAAATTATCAAATGATCTCGGTGAGTAGCTGATGAAAATTCTAGAATAAACTGCAAAAATCTTCTTACTTCACAACATAGTGCCTGAAGCCCTTGAAAATGTTTTTGGTTAAAATGAAAACTATCACCTCACGTGACACCGCAGTAATTGAAAATGCCATAGCACCCATCACGAAAAAATAATCTCAAGTGCTCCTAGACTTATTTTGCCGACACGAACGGCAAACTATAATAGATCCAATGTTATTGTTCCCATTACAAATGATTATTCATTGACACTTGGAAACTATAACAACACTTACAATAGTTTATCTGATAAGATCCGATAGGCACAGATCTTGGTTAATCCTAGATATCAGTGACATTCAGACGACAGCCGGCGCGAGTTGCCTAATCCTGTGATAACAAACTGATCACTCATTGTGTGGATAATTGACTTCTAGTTATAGATTTTTCTTTTGTTCTGTCTGTACCTAGAAGAACAGATAGGTTCAGGATGACACAAAACTTTAATTTACTAATTATTTTTACACAAATTCTTAGTGTACTTGGTCGCAATTGTATAACCACAATTTTTATGATAATTTCAAAGATATCAGACGACTACATATAACGACAGTAGTAGCACCATCACATACGATTCCTTGCCTAGCAATGTAAGTACCTACATTCGTGTTTCGTGTTCCTATAATATTCAAACATTTTCCAGTACGTCAAACTAATATTTATGCTGTCAGTGATCTGGGCAGACTTGGCACGTCACGTCGGGTCTAACGTCAGAACACGCCCAGCACGGCTGGTGACGCTTCCAGTTTCCAGCCAACACATAATATTGCGTATTAGTGTATCCTGGCCAATATGAGGCCACACCGACAACATACCAACATAATTATTGAAAATATAGTTTTTAAGGAATAACTGTAGAAACATTGCAAAAAGCAGTCATGTAAAAAAGTTTAAATATCCAGATAATTAATGAATACTCTTAAGAAACTTTAGATTAAACCTGTATATAAACACCTAACTTTATCCGCAAATAACTCTAGTGTAACAAAAAACACACATGCCGAAACCTCATGGTGCGCCTGCGCGAAATACTCCGTCCAAAACAAACAATTGCGCCGACTTGCGCATCATAACAAAACGCTGACGACCGCGCAGACAGTCCAATAACACTACACGAAACCACTGAAACTTCAACCTTAACACTACTGAAATACAGCACTTTTCACTATGTAACTGACGTCACAATGGCGGCACTCGCGCGCATCTACCAAGCGTCAAAGACGAAGAACGCGCGAAAATTTATGTCGCTATCCGCCATTTTATTAGCAAACCGCTCGTTTCACATTTATAGCGTATTTTATTCATATTTAACTGCGGTTATTAGCGATTGCGGAGACGGTCGGCGCCGCGCGCGCTTACTAGCGGTCTGGTCCAAAATAGAAAAACTAATTGGCCAGACGGCCAGACGGTTAGGGTTGAAGCTAAAATTACGTATCAGATCCGCGAAGATTCACATCTGAACGTGCTCAGCCAAGGTGTGACACAGCGAAAGCCACAAAAATAAAGTTTGTTGCGTTGCCTTTGGGTTTGTAAACCTTACTTGCGCTGCTAACGTTTCTCATGGCATATTTGTACCTAAGGAACGCCAAGTCTAATCCGAAAGTTTTTATAAAACGACGACCTCTTGTAAGACAAGACAATGAACTAAAAGAGCATTAAGAAACTTACCATGAAATTTCCAAAGATATAGAGAAATCTTAACTTATTAACACGTTTCCATGTTCGAAAGCCAAAAATTTCAAACCAACATTTCTCGACAACAGCATAAAGAGAACAAATAAAACCCATAAACAACGTGGCCACTTCAATCAGTGGAGCGTAATCGACGTAACACGAGCCTATTAAGTCACCAATGGCACTTTGGACACCGGTGGCGAAGTGGCAGTTCAATGACACAGTATTTAACTGTAAGGGGAGAATGCAGTTTGTATCAAATAAGCTGAAGATCAGATATTAGCAAATAATGGGGTTAGTAATGATGGCGGTATGATTAATAGAAATGGTAAACTGGCACGTGAAATATTTTTTGCTATTGAGGAAAGAAACACAATAGACTCCAAAAGAGGGAGTGCCAAGTGTGTTCATAATTTCCATTTCATTTCACTTACAGAAGTTGTATATTATCTTAAAGTAGTGCTCACAAAAGTGTTCCAAAAACAAAAGGTGTCATTAAAATAATGCTGAATATTGATGAAAATACAAAATAACCTATTTAAGCTAAGACTCATCGTGAGTTTTATATAGTAATACTTTCGAAAACTTACATCAACTATAGTCTGTTTTTTAATCTCGTAGACTAAATTGACACTTGCAAAATGTCAAACTTTCTAATAATTTTGCTAGCTCTGTGGTGCAGTGTTGTACTTACGATACCGGTTCGTTGAATCGTAACTTTTTACAATAAGTCATCCTGAAATCCTTAACCTCTTAATTCGGAAAGATTAATAGCAGATCAACATTGAATGCAAACATTTTGGCGTTTTATAGCTTTCAAGTTAAAGGAGAGGTAAACAATGAAATAGTTAGCCTCGTTAAGGCTAACGAGATCATAATTTGCTAGAAGTACTTATTCGCAAATAAAAGGACGAGGATAGAGGAAGGAAAGTTTTTTTTCATATCATGGGTGTCTTTTCCTTACGCACTGACCACGTCAACTTAGATAGCGAGTCTGAAATAGTGCCTACGGGTTTTCCCAGCTCTACAATAAAGTATATATTTTAAGAGTGCAGGATACAGATAAGGATGAAGAAATAGACGAAACAATTAATATAAAATCAGTTTATAGCAGCCTGAGAAAGTAAATATTGCTTTTATTATGGACACCTTTTAGATCTCGACGCATCATCAACGTGTATATCTAGGTGAAAGTCTGGTTTTCACATATTGAGACACATTGCATCCCAGTGGTGAAATAGAATTTCACGATTAGTTACGCATGACACTACGTAGTGTTACCAAACTATGGAAATCAACAATTCCCGGAAAATTATCCTATATAATTAAAGAACAAAGACTGATGATGAATAATAATGATTCATTTCTCGGTATTACCAAGTGATTCGTGTACAAAAAGCTGACGCGCATGCGCCTACTATCGTATATCAACAAACATGGCGCCTATACTAGGTAACAAGAGCACTCTCAAAACTGAATCAGTACTACTTTTTACGAAACAAAATACTATTTTTACTTATTATCTCATTTTTGATACGACTGTAGATAATAATAAGCTTATTTGCAGAAGATTTAATGTTGATATTTTTATCTTGAAAGTAAAGACACTCCATGTATGCATTTACCTCTAATTACGACATCGGTTTAAAAATAATAAAATCATCAGCAAAGAGCTGCAGAACTTAAATCAACTCCTTGCTATCATCATACTATTCTTGACACATTATCGATTCTTCTCTCATTTTCTGCCTTCCTCATCCTACAGTAAAAACAAACACATTAATGACTCTCTAAAACAGTCATCCCACTACCACGCAAGCGATTTTCATTTCACAAGCTGCAAAGACGTACATTTCATAAGTAAATACCACATAATCCAGAATGACTAATCTACAATAATTATCTCAGGCGTCATACACATAACAAAACGAATTTCTGAGAATGTCGCCCAGATGTTGGTAACATCGTACGCATAAGCTTGGCACTGACAATGCGTGCGCGCCGTCAAAATTAGCCTGCATTCGCACTTGTGACGTCATGACGCGTCAGAAGCGTCTGACATCACGAATGTTCCACTTATCGTCTGGTGAGAATGGTGAGATGGAATTTTGAGCTTTTTTAAAAAGCTTTTCTGTTCAAGATCAATGAAACCATTTTAATTTTCATATACGTACCGATGACATCAAAAGGGACAAAAAAACTTATTCTAAATGCTTTGGTGCGTTTCTATAAAAATTAGGCTCAAATATTTTTTTAATTTCTGTGACTGTGATTCCATCTAGGCATCAGTACCAAACATAACATGATGTATTTTTGAAGATAATCTGAGAATAAAATGACGACAGACCAATTTTGGAAGACGCAAATGGGGTGAACACTGTTACTCGGCTGCATAAGACTGGAAGCCGTCCCCAACATAGTTATGAAGAAGTTAGGCAGACG
Organism: Helicoverpa armigera; assembly: GCF_030705265.1. Lineage (NCBI taxonomy): Eukaryota > Metazoa > Arthropoda > Insecta > Lepidoptera > Noctuidae > Helicoverpa > Helicoverpa armigera. Next base: position 622,255 of record NC_087145.1, on the reverse strand, counting down.
AAAAGGGGGTGTCAAAAGCTCAAAGCTGAGCCCAACATTTCACCACAGCCCGTGTAGTAGTGACGTACAGAGCTAACGCAAATAGAAGCGGCATATAATTTTAGATGGGAGGTTAAACGCAGATGTTATGACGGCCGGTGTCATAAAACATTTCTTTGTTTGGGTGGTGACGCTGGCAATGGATTTCATGCGTAGATTTGAGAATTTGTGGAAGGCAAACGTCATGGCGAAAGGAATGGAATTTGAGAAAGAACCTTCGGAAAACCTGGTATCCTACACTATCTAGCTGTGGTCCTATCTTATGTGTCTCATATTCTCATATTTTGAAGGCATAAGATACCAACTAACGCCTACATGAAAACGCTTAGCAACTGAATTGAACGGTAGTATTGTGTAAATTTTACTTGTAGGTAAAACAAACTACAAAACGCATCGTCAGTGTACTTACGTGAATCAAAAAGGCATTCAGATTAAGTAATATTTTTATTGTATTTACACTGAATTCAGTGTAATACATAGTATAAAGATAAGACAAGGCAGACGAAATACAACTTCCTTCAGCAAGCGTACAGCAACGAGTACTAAATTAGCCGCAGTTTTTTCGTCATCAAAACAATAACTATTTGCTTTGCTAAGCCTTGGTCACACTGAGAAACTGGCGAATGACGTTTCGTAGTCATCCTGTCAGAGTTGGTCCGTACCGGTGACAAAAGATCACTGACATTATGTTTTAACAGCGAATATTTGCGTGTGTGACCGAGGCTTTAGCTAGGCACACAGTGTCACATAAGATCAACAGTCTCACATACATTTCGTGGAATATATTGTAAATGAGATTTCTGCTTTATTTGTTGCGGTTGTGAGGCACCATTTATTTAGGTCTCTATTGCTGGTAAGAATTATGTCATCCTACCTTGTTTTGCCTTTCTCCTTGCTATCCAGTTTATCGAAAGCTGTTACTATCACGACCATCTGTATTTTTCCTATCATTTACAACATAAGTGTATAATGCGTCAAAAAAGGATTTATTTACATATTAAATAAAACATTTATCTCGATTTTGTAACTAAATCGTATGGATAATGTTATCAACGGCGGCTTAGTATGCTGTCAATCACTTAATAAACAAACTCCAATCTTGAGCTTGTAATCCAAAAGGGCTGGGGTTTTTCCTTCAAATGTTATTTTAATAAGATATGACAGACTAGAAGAATTTGATTAATGGGCAAGAAAAAGTAGAGCAAAAAAGAGATGGATCGTTTACGTGGATAATGGAAATGGCCTAGTAACAAAGACACGAGAACATCTTAAGATCACAGGAAAAGAAGAAAGATAGTAAGTGCATATAAGGGAAAGGGGAAAAGGAAAGGCTAGGCTGACCCTAATCTTTCCTTAGAAATAAAATGTAAAGAAATAGGTGCTGCTGCTATAGAGAATGACAAAAAGATTCTCTTACTACTAAAGAATTGTAACATTTTAATCTAGCTCAAAGCAACTTCATACATTTAAACACAAACTAAATAGTTTTAATGATTCATCATCACGAGTTGTGTACATATTTATAAAAATATCACGGTTCCACAGTATGTACATTGTGTACACAATATTTGTATGTACATAATTTTTAAACGTCACATAGAAAATTACTTCGCAGAAAATGTTTGTTTGCATCGTGAGTAAAAATCCGGTATTTGGTTCGGACTAAATTGGTCTTATGGGGCTAAACTCAGTAACCCTCTTTGTATCATTCTATTCTTCTCTTCTGTGTCCCGCAGGGTCCATATTGTCACCTATTCTACCATCTGCTCATCTGATGTCTCTCATATATTATGGAGTGCAATAAAGGTTCTGAGTCCTACTCATTATTTTTTACTTTTCTGTGTCTTTGCATCATCCTCCGGAAAAGGCTCGGAGGATGATGTGTCTTTGCAGGCTCCCGGTCTCCAAATACGTCTAGTGGGAAAGAACTAGCAATAACTCTAATGGATGTTTAGACAAAGAATTGCGCATTTAGCGTGTAACTCATCAATATAATCCCACGGACATCCAAGGGTCCAGACATACATTAATGACCTCCAACGACAACTATTAGTGAAGCATTCCTCGACGTTATTGATACCGGATCGCGCCGGTTAGAAGCGGTTACACATTTGTGGTTTAAACTTCTTATTAAAGAGTTCATCTTTGTTATGGCTTATAGGAATTGTACTGTGTGATCTGTCTCATGATTTTGCAGATATTGTGAACAAAATTATCGGTACTTTGACTCCTGTCATCTATGTAAAGGTCAAGTTTACACCTGTGTATGTGCAACTTGGCTAAAATAATAGCAGCTTTGCACAAGATTTTTACATATTATTTAGTGAGTTTTTCGAAAACAGCCGTCAATTCCAGATTTGCACCTACTAAAACGAAAAACCATGATCTATTGTAATAAACTTCTTACAAAGTACAAATCTTCGCGCCATATATTGGCATAGTAACACGTAAATACATGCTGCGCCCGCGCCGATCGTGATAGCACTGTGAGAAACAGGTTACTATGGTTCACGTTGTACATAAATAACTATTGTAATGGCTCATTTCAATTAGTTTGCAATTACAATACTGATGACAAGGCTCGCATGGAACTTGTGGGATATACCCATGAACTCATATTTTGATTAGGTAAAGAAACAACTTGAGGGAAAAGCGAGTAAAAATGTGCAAGCATTTCTGGATGGATTTATGAAAATACAGCAGTGGTACATAGTTCTTTGGTTGATAATAATCTGCATTGATAAAGCCTTACAGTAATACTAGACGAGTACACCCTACAAAGTAGATAGCATTGCTGAAATATAAGAAACTTATACATTTTGATAGATATATCGTGGTGAAATAGTAGTTCACCATTTAAACCTTATTTCAAACTAGCCGTTTTCCCGCGGTTTTACCCGCGTCCCGTGGTAACTAATGCCCGTACCGGGATAAAATATAGCCTATGTTATTCGTGGATAATGTAGCTTTCGAATGGTGAAAGAATTTTTAAAAACGGTCCAGTAGTTTTTGAGCCTATTCATTACAACCAAACAAACAAACAAAGTTTTCCTCTTTATAATATTAGTATAGACAAATACCGCCTACCTAAATAAGCTACAGCTACATACTAAACTTTGTCAACGTGTAGAGGCTTAAGATACCCGATCAAAACTTACCTATACATATTTAAGCAGGATTATTAAAACATTTAAATTGTTAGTTTAGGTTGTAGTTTTTCATACCTAAATAATTTTCAATGACGTCGTTGTTATGGAAATTACAAAAGCAAGGGCCAAGATTATTGATAACTGTAATACCAGTAATACCACCCCAAGTTATGTTGTCGGTTAACATAAGAGGCACAAGATACTATTTGCGTAAGATCAGTAAGTACACACGCAAGTAACCAGAGCTGTTGATAAGGGAGACAGGTGTGATAACGTGATAAATACCAAACAAAGCCACGGCACTCGCTTGTCGCGTGGTTACTGGGTAGGTGTGTACAAGATAGAGACAATAAGTTTATATTGCTTGAAAAATAAAATACGACAATAGGATAAGAAACATACTACTCCGCGTAGGATTGGGAGAAGCTGCGCTTAAAGGAGTTTCTAAGGCAAATACCCAAAATCTTGCAACTTTAATTGTTTTACACTAAGAGCTTTCTTTTATAATCTGATAGAAAGCAATTCCAGGAGTAATATTCTTGGCATCCAAGAACCCGCATTTAAGTGGTAATTAACGCTCAATTCTTCTCTTTTTAAGAGAATGCCTGTGCCTAGCAGTGGGACGATAAAAAGGCTGATGATAATGATGATATTCTTGACAATAAACACCATCATCATACCTTCAAGAATAAAGTTGTCCTACTGTCACAATGTTTACCTTAGTTGACAGTCACGTGACGCCGTGGTATTAAACTAGCAGTATTTGTATAACGACGGTAGACTCACCACACGTGATGAGGCGCGAAAATATTTGCTGATGAACTGACAGCTTACCTGAAAAAGAGAAAAAAAAATGCTTTACATAATAAACATTACCCACTGAACTAGCTGAAATCTGCTGTTTAACGTGCACTTTAGTAGGTCTTGGCTGTCGGATAAAAAGTATTTTTCTTCTTAGGGAAATATTTAGGGATTCATTAAACAGATCAGTAGATTTGAAACTTTATTAGGATAAATACAAGTTAGCAACGGTTTCACACAGCAATTAGAAAAGTAATTGGCATGAACTTTGAGCAATTGAAACGCTTGTAGAGTGCATTGTTTTCCATAGTTTTACAGACCGTTTTATCTGAGTCTAATCTAAGAAGTGGTTGTACCTTAGGTAATAGTTTAAGTTTTTTATGACATCCACAGGGGAAGCTCGGATGGGGTGACCCAATTTTTCATCCCATTGTAATTCAATCCGTATTCATCACGGACTGAACTCAGTCTCCAAGGGCGTTCGTTCAAGAGTAAGTCAAAAGTTAGACTCATTCTTTACGTACGTACTTTATTTAGAAGGATTTGAAGGTTACAATGAAAAGTTGCAAAATTAATGATTTCTTAACAACAACAACTGTTTTAGAGTTTTCCAAAACAGTTACTGAATGTATATTTTACTTGCTAATTGCTGATATCTATTCTAGGTTTATTGTAGGTGCCCCCATGTTTGCAACACATACCTCAATACATGCAGTTATGTCTTATCAAGTCGGCTAATTCTATTTTGTGCTATCAGCATTACTATTGTTAGATATTCAATGCCAGTGGCTTCAAGTTGTAAAAAATCCTGTAAATAGTCTGTGAGAGTCTGGAAAAGGCGAAACCTTGACTTTCTTGCGTTTTTCTGTTTATGAATATGTTACCATACATCCAGGGCAGTTTATTTATTTATTTATTTATAAACACATGGGATGCTTTTATTCCAGAACAACATATCGAACATTTAGAGATATTATGAACCGAATGTAAATCCAATGGTAAAGGGAGGATCCTCCAACCAACGGTTGGTCTGGTGGGATTCTGTCTGACGGTTGTCGTCGGGTTGTAGTTGTTAGATACAAAACGCCAACGAAGTCACGAGAAGAAGTCCGATACTGCTGAGGCAATCAACAAAATACCCACAAAATAACGAACGACTTTCAGTCTCACAGAAGCATAAATTAAAGCGAAACACTTTCACAATTCATTTTATTCATTAAAATACCTTCGTTAATTATAGGATATGAACTGACATGAATAATTATCTGTAAAAACGTAACCAAGTGGTACTACCATATACATATTTCTTGTGATCTAATTAAACAGTGTTGTCATTTGACACGCAATGGACAACATCCCGTCTTAATAAATAAGTGAGTGTGCTTCACAATAGACAAACTATACAGAAGTTTCTTTGAACAAAATAGGCAAAATAGCCCACATAGGTTTGTGAAAAAGAAAACCTGTTACAAACTCCAAGTGATGTTTAAAGTAAATCTTGTACCGTTTTCATGCTTCAGCGACTGCGCAGATGAAGTTAAAATTAGGCAGGGAGATACATGGTACGGGAGATAGGCTTATAATTGTTCAGGTACAGGTCGTTGTTCCCTTGAGATACAGACGCTTTTCAGACATTATTTCATCCCAACACTAACATATTCACAAATTCCCTAGCTTTCCAGGACAACTCGACATAATTTATGTCATTTTTACATCCCAACATGTCTATTTTAATTGAAATTCTCTTCAAAAATGGCAATCTCTACCATAACTAAAAAAAATCTCAATATGAAACCCATTTTAAGATATTTCCTAGACTTAATCTTCTGACACACCTTCACTATGCGTATGCGCACATGGAAAACTCCGGCGCATGGTTAAGGACATAACAATCAGGTCAAGACGAAAGACGCCCTTACATACTAATGTCTGTGACTAGCTCTGTCTGCTGACGTCAGACTCGTTCTTAGAAACTACGAGAAAGGAAAAATGGTAGAACTTGTATAAAGCTCATAATTTTACAAACTTTTTTCGTAATACATGACTAATTTTGTATGTATGTATCCACTAAATGTAAAAGGTTCGAAGTAGGAATAGAACTCGCAGAAAACTAATAGAGCACCAGAAAAATAAGTTATTGAACCTCAGCTATATTATGATAATCCTCCTAAAATTTTAATTATATTTTGGACAATCAACTGAAAACACAGCCACATCAGCTACAAAAACATACAAAAATATGTTTCATTCATAATCAAATCTAATTTACAATTATCAAGAAAATTACGCAACTACAATAATTGCCTAATCATCAAATAAAGATAAAGAAACAATTCAAAGATTATTTTCCCGCGGATTTACGATCTACAGCGCAACAGTAACGCCATCTAGCGGCTAACACCTGAACTACGTAACCTCTATATCGATCCACGTAATGCTGCCGATACAATGACAGGTAGAGCTAGTGTTGTGTTTGTTTATATTGTCGTAACAAATGAAGATGATAATGACGTATTTCTACAAGGTACAACTTTCACGATTACTTTATCGCGTAACAGTAGTGAAACAAAAGAAATCGCTAATGTTTACGCTTTTAAAAACTGTTTTGGTAAACGGTAAACGAAAAAAAATCTTATAGGCAACAGTCGTAAAATATTATTGCCTTCCAAGGAAAATTCTACTCTTTTGCTTCAACGCTTAAGGGCTGATTTTTCAATCATCAGTTAACTTCTATCTGAGGAATAAATATGGCGGGTTGACATATTTTCCATACTAAAGCTGTCATAACGTTAAAAATATTCCTCAGATAGAAGTTATCTGGCGATTGAAAAATCAGCCCTTAGTGGCGTAAGGTGCCGTAAAATGTGAAATTTGTGAAAACAAGACGGAAGTAAAATTGCAAATAAAGCTACAACTGATGGATCTAGGCCTGAGCTTAGACGATTAGCTGCGAAGTAAATAATTTCGTCCCTAAAAGATCTACTACGCAGCCATCACTCTGCAGACATTCCAAAATACATCATCCGTACTGTACTTGAATTAAAATCCTCGGAGGTAACAAACATAATAGATATTATTGTAGAAGTTACCCAAGATTCACATAGACAAGTCAACATAACAAATACCTATTACACAAGAGTTATCATGCGACACCATAATGGGGGCACTGGATTTGTTTAAAAACACGTGACTCCATCACACATTCTTCACTTTCACTATACTTAAGACAATATCAGACTTCCTAACTCTTGAACTAAGATTGCAGCTGGTTCTTAGGATTATCTTAGCAGATTCTATGAATAATTTTGTATAAAACATCCATAAACCAAATTGACATTAATGTTATTATAATCTGTAGGTGATTTGAAAACATTAATGTTAGCTGTATTTTGGTGTAGAATAAAATCATCTTTTACTTTTCTTTTCGTATCAATTTCATCATCAATTACTTCAAAGGTTTTTCCATAACAGAGAATTGACCTCGCATTATGAGAAAGGACATTCGCTTTTACTAGAAGGCCAAGTTCAAACTCAACAATATGTTATCCTTTAACTTGAGGATCGTCGTGCGACTAATCAATGGGTTCAGTACGTTATACAGTAATAATATTGTTATCTATATGGCGAACATAATCCATTATTATGAACCAATGTCTGTCTTCTATTGTTTTGATACCGATATGATGTTCAAGATTATGAATGGCGTCATGTGGGGTTTTATTTTGATCTGCAGTTTTTAATTTGGGTTTTTTAATGGCATGAAGATTTAAAAAAATAATTTAAAACTCTACGAAGTCTTCATTGTTTAAGAGGAAATTAACAAAGTTTCTGTTAGCCATGGTTCCTTTAGGTCATTACAGTCATTTTTGTAATCAAAATTTCAAAATTATGAGTCAGTTTCGAAGAGTTCTTTATTGTCACATAATCATGACGACGATATTACTTAATTTTGTGGATTTTGACATTTGACATAAACTATAATTTCCTATAGTCATCTCATATTCAACTTATGATAAGCGACAGTCTTCCGTTGATAAACTTAATATTTAACTGGATTGCTTAGGGTCGAGGCCATTCGATGTTGCTAAGCAATTGAAGCGAATACTTTACAGTATTATGGGCCAATGAAAAAACTGTAGAAATCAGATTAATAAAGTGGATTATAAAGATAAATCTTGAATGATAGGTAGGTATTTGTCAGTATTAGTGCAACGGTTATCTCCCGTACTAACCCCGACCCCTGCGAAGTTAAGATAACTGATGAATAACCGACAATCATGCTGTTTCATATTTTACACCATGATAATGTGAGTTTCGTTATAATTAAGCATATGGTTTGATGATGAAAGTTAATGAAATTCACCAATCTTCTATTGTTTTGAGTTTTCTTGGCACGGTAGATATATCTATACCATTTTTTACATCAGCACTCAAGTGATCGAAACTACGATATTTTACGTGCTTCATTGAGGCTCCAAAAGGTAAAACGTTTAAAGGCCTATTAAGGGTAAATACTATGAATGATGAATTCGTGCCAAACCCATGATAGACCTCATAAAAAAATCACTTCAAGAACAAATCCTTCACGATATTGGAATAAATAAACCAGACAGCATTGATAATATACCATGGAGATAATTATTATCTCAGATAATAATTATAAACACGGGATTTTACGGAACTATATTTATCTAACTGGGAAAAGGCTAAATAGATTTAACTGAACCCTGAAAGTTAAGTAAGCTACGGTTGTCGCTGGAGTGGTTACAAGACAAGATCAGACAGACAGAACATTCGACTTATTTAAAAGGAACCAATTCATCGATTGGATTAGCTTAGCAACTTAAGATCTCACTTAGATAAAGTAGGAGCAACGAACTCTGGTGTGACAAAAAATGGTAGGTACAACATATCGGACAAGGAGAATGTAAGTACAGATACAAATAAGTACGTAGAAACATGAGCGCCGGCTCTATTCTAAAACTGTATGTATGTTATGCTAATCGTATTTTTTATATCAGCATCTGTCAGATTTGGACGTAACAAGAATATATATCACAGCATTGAGAAGAATAACTGTACTATAACCACTATGAGTCCTAGCATGGTTGTGTGTGTGAGCAATCCAAAAACTATTTTGTAGTTGAGATATTCATATCCAATTCAGGTGAATATTATGTTTCGAATGTTCCTTCCATAATAAAACTTAATTGTAATCTCTTACTGGGTAAATTGAGCCAGCAATAGAAGAATTTATTGGAATCAAAAGAAGTAAGCATGAGAATACTCAGAATTATTTTAAAAGTGGAGTTCCTGCTCTAGAAAGTCCTGCCACAAGAAACTACATAACGTTGAAATAATGAAAACTGGCATAAAACTCATAGTAGAACAAATTGACACATAATACAAGAAAATTATTTACATCGGTATTTATGAGCACATGTTCTGTCATGCTCAGTTTATAAGGAGTTACAGACGTTGCCAAAATGTTTATTGAAACTGTAGCATGCTCCCACGCATGCAGTAAGTGTAAGTGCAACAATGAAGAACTATTCAGGGAAAGAAAACTTCATGATATTATTATAAAACTCACCTTTTAGAATTTTTGTCTGAAATATTCTAAGGAGGATTTTTTCGAACAGCTAAAAATAACTTACGTAATTTAAGAGTGATAATGTTTTATTGCGCTAAAGGCTAAACCAGAAAGCGGTCCTCATACTGCGTTAATTGAAGAAGAACCTTTCCTTTCTTTACTTCCATATGTCCCAAGTCAGTAGATAGACTCCATGTGCAACAAATTACCTGAAACAAGAAAAGATGAAACTTAGTTATAAAGTCTTGGCAATACTCTGAAAGTTCAACAACCTATTTCGAAAGCAAAACAGTAACAATTAGGCCGATTTGAATCGAAAACAGACGGACACAATATCTTATTTTTTGCAAGTAAGTACACAAACCTGCCTGTTATCTAGACAACATTAAACATTTGAGTGGAATGTAAATATAAGCGTATATTGTTATCTAAAAGAATAATGACAATGTTAATTATTTGATGTCAGCGCCACAGCAGTCTTTGGTCCATTTATAAGTAAAAATAGCTACCGTTATGTGTGTATACACATGTATATTAATTGTATTAAAGAAAAACCGCAAAAGTATAATTTTGAGGAAACCTTTTAAGGAAGAAGGTAATATATGTAATTAATGCCAGTAACTTTTCTATCAGTTTGGGCAGTATTTTGGTTTGGTTTCAAAATCCTTTTGGAAGCAGTTGAAAGAAAAATTGTCTGGTAAATAAGCTACGTGTATATTTGTTGTTTACATTAACACTGTCACTTTATTTATGAGGACATAAAGATTAAGTTGTTAAAAATATCAGCATTGCAGCTTCTTATTTAAATACCGTGGACAGTTTGTCGTCAGATGAACATGTATTTACGTCAAGATGACGTTTTATGACAATATCCGTGATAAAGACGTGATAATCTTTGATGCATCTTCCAGGTGGAGAATTGTATGCTAATTGTCAGATGTTAGTCGTGCCATGGCAATGAATATTGATAAGTTCAGACGGAATATCTCCTGGACAAATAATCTCCTTCATGAGTTTAAAACTAGCTTCGTCAGCGGTTTCCCCTGTGTCCCGTTTGAAGTTCTCGGACGCGGATAGAAATAAAATCGGTCTTAGAACAGTTCCTTCAAACAAACTCTTCAACTTTATGACATAAGAACGATAACTTACGAGTCCAGACCATATACATAGATATATAAAAAATTCCGAAAGTCTTGACTTTTCAGCAATATGGTTTGCGAATAAATTCTTCACTTGGTGACCTTCGTTACTGAATAAAAGATCTGTTAAAACAAAACCGTGCCCCTAGTGGCAATGCAAATCAATTAGCGAACATCCGACATCAACATATTTAGGAGTTATAATGTCAACATCCATGATAATAAAAGCGTCAATAACCTTAGATTTATTTTAACTATTTGAAGGATTCATAGCAATTTTTCCGTTGGATTACACAACGTTACCGGGTAGGTAATATAGGACCAACTTTCGCTTCTGCAGTCATACCGGTTGTCATGCTATGCACTTCATTTGCATAGTGTTAACTTTGATTTGCCGATGGTTAACAAGCAAATCACCATATAACTTTTTAGTTTTCTACTATCACTATGCATATTCCTCTAACAAAATTCAGAAATAAACTTCCTGCATCTTTTCAACAGCATTAATTTTTTTTTGAGCAAGTAACATCGGCGATTTGGGACGGATACAAAAATAACGAAAGTTTCCAAAATTAAATGAGGATTTGTTAACCTGACATAATCAGACTCTTGGGGACTCCGGGGGACTTGGGGACCTGTCGATAACAATGAATGGAGAGGATCATTCAGTTATATTTCACTAAGATTATTTTCCCATACTGGGGTTTGAAATACCAAAAAAATCTGGACTACAACTAAATATTAATATAAGCAGCAGCATCAACACCGTGACCCTTCGAATATAATCACAACAGATGCAGTCTGATATCGAATCAGTTGATCATTGTCTAGACAAGTTGGTCTAGATAATAATCCTCAATATCAAGGTCTGCCCGATAGGCGTGATTGAGGCTGAAGTCATAAATACAGATTTGCATAAGACATTAGTTTTTATTGAGCAAGTTATACGTGTTAGGGTTTTCCTTTGATACGTAGGTAACTCTTATAACAAATGTTTATTAATATATTTCATGTTTTTCTCTCAATCTACTCAAGATATTACCATTATCACTAGATATTAATAAAAGTAATTTTATTTACTTGGGAGGTATATCATTTTTAGGTTAATATTTCAGTCTAGACAGCTCATAATAATTTACTATGTTCTAAGACTGATATCGTTAAGGTCAGTAAATTGACAGTATTTTACGTCAAGTACAACAACTAAGTATCCAGTATATTAACGAAACGGTTCAATTAATTATTAACTTAATTGAAATACTATACATATGTTGTTGTGTTAGTCCTGCCGGGGCTGCGGGATTGTTCGAAACAGATACCGAGGCCCTGGTACATAAAGGGCTTAAGAAGGAACATGGGGTTCTAGTCAGTAAGAGTCTGACAATCCCACACGCTGCACCCACGGCGGGAGGGGTCATTTGATGAATTCCCACTAGGTATATATTTACTGCGATATATTACCTACTTACTGTATTCACTCTTAGCACAAAACTTGGGATTTATTAATTAATGACCACTGGACGTTTTCTCATCCAAATCTCAGCCCTAGTAATCACCACACCATCTCTACACTAAACTATGACGTCACACATTGATGGAGTAATCAGAAGTACTCCGCAACTCAAGTTCACCAGTTGTTGTCACAATACTAATGCTACAAATTAGTACTAATACCCTACTTTGTTTATTTTCTATGGGTTGTTTTACGCAAATCAAATGGAATGTTAATGTGTGTTTTCTTTACCCGACCGTGCCAGAATTAATGATAGTAATTTTGACAGGTGTCAAGCTCTGCTAAAGAGTTAAGCCATATTGTGCTATTATTGGGGGGTCCTTACGGCCAAAGCCTACTAGGGTTCCAGAATTTAAAAAAAAATTGCGGCCATAACCCTCCCGCTGTAGCAAAATCTTAAAAAAAAGATATACTTGTATGTGTGTATTTGTTGTGTTTTCCTTTGGAAATTAAACCCACCCTTTAACCGTTAATTAGAGGACCTCTTGTGTACAAGTTCGGTCTCATAAATCGTATTGGTTTTCCTCGAGATATTTCCCAACTTCATTGGCTCGCTTAATATCTTACAAATCGTCATGTGACCCATAGGTCAGCAGACTCTAAGACAGTATTATGAAATTCGCTATAGCACAAATATTGTAGGTAACAGTAATATGCTCTGCAGACATTTTGAAATTAAACTTTCTTATGTTCAACTGCGCTAATACAGGTTTAGAAAACCGCTATTTTTATCCGCTAATCGGTAATGCTAATAAACTTGTTTTTAGCCTTACAGTTTACCGATCTTTGCCGCAAAGGTAAGTAGTATAAACCTAATGATCTCAACGTACACATATAAAATATTAAGCCCTGTCGTAAAGGCGATGCGTCGTTTTTACGTAATTTGTACGTCATAAGGTGATTATGGTATTTTAATGTGGTTCATTCAGGTTATAAAGACAGTATAGTCTTATAGCAAATATATGTAGTTCCACAGTAGAGGTGTTTATTTATTTATTGCTAAAATGAACACTGTTACAGATACCTACGCATCCTTATCCTATGTCAATACCCTGTTACCATGGGAAGTGCATTTTTTAAGTTGATATTACTAAGGTGTATTTGAAACTCACAAGCAACTAGTTTAATGCAATTAAGTACCAGTAATACACTTATCTCTATCTACAGGCACTAATTCAGTAACTTATCAATCTATTTCATATTTCTTTTTATTTTTTATTTCTCGCAAGATATTAGCAAAAAACTGAAACGTCGAGAAAACTACTGAATAATGTAAAGCCAACTTTTCTTTTCCTATCACAAACAAAAATATATTGGCTCGTATACTAATGTGGATTTTGGCAGACTAGTGTGTGTTTATTACCGCGTCGACTATTTTTGAGCGCCCGCGCACCGCAAGTTCAAGGGCTGGAGTGTTGTCAGTTGGAAAAATAAAAGAAAACAAGAAGGTATGTGTGTTAGTAGATTTTGTTCTAACATTTATGAAAAATTACAGAATATTTCCCTGTAAAATATCATCGAGATAAAAGAAAGCTTTGGCTACAATTCTTAAAAATATGAAGGAGGAATTTGAAGATCACCATTTCTAATTTATTCCCCAAAATACCAAACCGATGATAATGGCCATTTAACCTTGGTAACGCCATTATAAATTACAAATAAAAATACCATGCATTTGATTTATCGTGTACTAAAAGTGAAATAAACCTTCTATCATCCAAACATTGAGGTTGCCAACTAGAAGACGAATGGTGTGAGAAAAGCATTTCAGCTCGTACCTGCGATTTGTAGACGTCATTAAAAAACTTCAAACATAGAGAAGTTATGGTAGACATGTGTAGTATTCTTTGGTCTGGCATTTTAATTAATTAATTTGATAATGGACTGTTGATAACAGATTTTATGAACGCCAAGTAGAAGAAGCTTCAAATAAGGTGAAATTAATTGAAATTTAAGTCTCCTATTGTCAATTCTTAGCTGTCGTTCACGCGCGTCAATGCCCGTTAGAACCGTGCGGAAAATCCGCTAGTGTGAACTCGCTGTTACACGTTCCATAGCACATGAGACGTCATCGACTACCTATAAGTAGGTAAAAGATGCAGAAGCCATTCAAATATCCTAAAGTTAATAGTCTAGACAAATTCAACGGTTAAACCAGTCTGACATGCTGTGACCAAGATTAGATAATTTTATCTAAATGCCAGCCAGTAGATGCACACTGTTTACTATATTTTATGTAAACAAACGCTACAAAGTAGAAAAGAAAGTCCTCACGTGACAGGGCGGATTCTTTGTCTGTAGATATTAGTCATTATTTATTTATTTAATACAAACTACTAGGTTTAAACTGCATATGATATGCAGACAATAATCTAGACACACGGCAGTGTGTCCGCCAAGTTCGAGCAAAAAAAGCGACACACCGGCCGTGGGTTATATTACACGAACCATTTCGGGCCAAATTCGACCCCCCTGTAACTCAAAATCTACTTTATTTACGCATATCAAATTTCTAGTATCTGTTGAGACCCCCTCACTTATCTAAAATACAAAATTTCATTAATATACCTATTGTAGGTCTTGAGATATTGACGTCAGAAAATCGCTATTTTTACTATACACTGATTCACTTATTCACTTATTCACTGACTCACTCATCAAAAACCTAGACCACTTCCAATGGTCGTATTGACTTGAAATTTGGCATGGAGGTAGGTCTTTATGTCAAGGTAAAGGAAAAAATCTGAAAATGGCCAAGTGTGAGTCGGTTTCAAAATAATGAAGGTGTTTTATACCCGGTGTAAATTTATACCCCTAAGGAACTAAAACGAACTAAATTTATCTATATTTATATAATATATCTTCGAATGGTACAAAGGTTTGTATTTAGTCAAAGTAAAGTAAAAATCTGAAAACGGCCAAGTGTGAATCACTTTCGAAAATAACGAATGTGTAACTTTGATCCACGAACATAATATATGATAACATGTCATGTCAGTCAGTTGGTAAATCTAGTCCATTTAGTTAATCTAGTTCATTTCTTTGTAAGAAACATAGTGCATATTAAAAAATCTAAAAAATAGTATAAATGAGACATTTCTTTAACTAACTTCATCATAAGAATAAAATAAAATAAACAACCTTACAAAAATAAATGAAATCCCACCCAAAACAAAAATGTGAAAGACTGCCAAGTTCGATAATATGGGAATGCTTCGCCTATAAAGAAGTGAGATCTGAATAAGTACCAAGTTCCATACACATACCTCAGTTAAAAATAGTTACTTTTTAATGATGATTACTTGGCAAGTTTTAATAGAAAATTAAATACTTGATTCATTGCGTTTAGTAGGTTTATAACAAGGTGTATGAAAACTTGCCAAGTAACATCATTAAAAAGTAACTATTTTTAACTGAGGTATGTGTATGGAACTTGGTACTTATTCAGATCTCACTTCTTTTATAGGCGAAGCATTCCCATATTATCGAACTTGGCAGTCTTTCACATTTTTGTTTTGGGTGGGTACAATAATACGAATCTACAAACTAAATCTTCGAGTATATTTCTTTGAAATAAATCGACCTTTTCATATAAAACAAATAACGCACGCCATTAGCATTACTTGTCAAGAACCACATTGACTAAACTACATTTAATCAACTTTCAAACAATCACACCAACAACTCATGGTGGTAAAAAAACGCGGGCAAAGTCACAAGCACAATAAACATTGCGTCAAAGATAACTACATGAATACCAAGATAACCTTTACCTCTAATGATCGTAAATTAATATTTTTCAAAGAGTATACTGTTCCAGTATTAATTGGTTCAAGTCTGTGCTCTGTTGAGGTAAGATCCTGTGTCGTATTGATTGTGAATCAAAGATTAAGTTATATTTTTATGGTCTTTATAAGATTGCTTTAGTTGAATGAAACATTTTAAAGATGGAATGTACTGAAATCTAAGGCCCAAGTAAACGACAACATAACCGCTAGTTTTCACGTTCAATTTTCAAAGTAACTTTTGAAAATAAACCCAAATGTCACATAATTCTGCCGACAGGATTGTTTCAATAAATCGAAAAAAAAAAGCGAAAATTTGCCTTTTAAATTGCCGCAGTAATTACTAATGTTTCATTTCATTAACAGCTTCTTCTATCTAATTATCAAAATTGCCGTCATTAATATGGGTATTTCTGTGCGTCAAAATATTATAGAAAAGTTAGGCACACCTTCTACGCGTGGGTACTGATAAGTAGGCGGTATTTATTGCACACAAAGGAACCAATACCGCCCTGTTGTCTTTCACCAATCTCTCTCTCTGTTTTTAACCAATCAGAAATAATCTTGAGATAAGCTCCCAAATAAAAGACGGCATTCGAACAATTTCCTGTCATTTTGTTCTTCTAGTAAGTAAGCATCGGCGTAAAAATCCATTGAATGCAAAACTAAGATTTTTTCTTGCTCTTTTCTTCGTAACACAAAACCGAACAAACACAAACGTTATTTATATCCCGTCTGACTAACAAACAATAATTACAAGCCACTCATATTATTGCGGATGTCATGCTATGGTATGCATTCGGTGGCTACTGGCCAAGAGCCACCAGGATACCCGTGGCTCATCCGTGTGTACCGCAGACATGGTTGACTAATGCCCGGCTTGTGGTAGCCAAATGGAGTGGATGATGGAGTATCTATTGTTCTTTTTGATCTCCTAAAATTGTGTTTACTCAGAGTTTATATTGCTGGAGACGAAATAATGCAGACTGCTTATAAAAGGCTAATAAGAATACTACAGCAACTTTTCTACTCAGGTATGCAGACTAAAGCTATGCTCTCAGTGAATACATTTGTTACTGTTACAGCCTTTTTATCGTCCCACTGCTGGGCACAGGCCTCCTCTCATACGGAGTACGATCGAGCATTAATCAGTGAAAACATTGATTTATTAATAATAAATTAACATATTTCCAATAGGTCCAGTAACTTATTTTGGAAATAATATTTCATGGCAATCCGCGCCCAGCAAGCGAAATAATGATACCAATATCAGCTGGGTACCTAAATAATTATTTCTTAGTGTTAGTGTTGTATGTTACACCCATCTAAATGCTTTTGATCCTAATTCTTGAAGTATGTGCACTAAAAACGTGATGATGGAACACCTAGCACTAGACAAAGACATCTTCGTGACAGAGCTAAAATAGCACAAAAAGTCACCAATATCATTGATACAATAAATGTAGCAAATTACCAGCAAACAGCTGAATAATATTCGGTTTAAATCGGTCTGTTTATTGCTATGCTAACAAAATCGTGGAAGCACTAACTGGTCCATCACGAGCCACCAAGGTGATACCTTCCTTTCAAATACCTGCAGATGAGCTCAATACGATAGGAAATAACTATAAATGTGAAGCAGGTTTATTTTAGTAGATGAAAATAAATACAAACATGTAAATATGACTAGACTGGTCGATATGTTATTAATAAATACCTACATTTAAATTCAGAAGGATCGCCCGGTTCTAAAAATAAGCGTTATAAGTTAATGTTACTGACAATAACTCAAACAGTACTAGAACTAAACGAGCCAAAAATTTTTATGTGGTTAATTCATATTTAATCAGCCGTTGGAAAACTCCAACGAAAAAGAATAGCCTGAATAATAAACCTATAAGTATTTATTTAATATACTAAAATGCTGAACAGTAAAACAGCAAACAGTATGGAAGCTAATACACACGTAGATACCGCATGATGAGATTAATGAATTAATTAACAAAATGGACGTCTTTGTGCCTTGTGTCAATGACAATTAATAACTGTTTTGTTGATAGTGGAGTATGCACTTTACTGTACAATATGATCGTTTATACGTATATTTACAATATCTTGTAAGTTAGTAAGAAAGAGAGTTAAGGAAACTGCGAGTTCCCAGTGCTGCGAACAGGCTTCCTCTCACACAGAGAAGGATTGAGCGTTAATCACCACGCTTGATGATTTCAGACTTTATAGTAAAGGTTTCCTCGAGATGTTTTCCTTCACCTTTAGTCAGTCATTGGCATTAAAGAGACATAGAAACTCATAAAAGTTGACCAGAGATCGAACCCACACACTCTTACTTGCGAGGTTGGTTCTTTACCGACTAGGCCAGCACCATTCTCAATGCAATATAAGTTTTAACTAAAAACTTGTCACAAGACCTAAAAGAATCATAACAACAAGTTCACAACATGTACAATGAACTTGCTATGTACAAGATAACAATTTGCCAACACACACATGAGTATGATTCCGCTAAATTGCTATCAATTCAAGAGTGGCCGGCGATTGGCCGGAGACCGGCGCCCATTAGAATCGATCTCGTTACCCAATAGAGTTGGAAACGCACGTGACAACGATAGGGTTAAATTCAATGAATATGAACGTTCTTTTTCTGAGGGCACGGCAGTGCCCCAGCCAAGACTCGAGCAAAGCGGGCACGGCCGTACCATCTTTTCTCGAAGCGTTTCGCGGCTATTTCAGCCCCGTGTATCTTCCATGTGAACAAAGCTAGGAGTTTAGGTTTTCGATGACCAAGAGTAAGTATTAGAACAAGCTCAGTCCCAAAATTACAAGAAATTTGAATAAATAGTTTACGAGTTATGAGCGATCAAAGTTACACCATTTTGTCACTGACTCACTCACTGACCGATCATCAAAAGTCTAAGGTACTTCTAGCAAACTTAGAACCTTCAAATTTGGCACCAAGATAGGTTATTGGCTACATATAAAGGGAAAATTATAAAAACCTTAAAACTTAATAAAAAAATAGGAAACAAATTTATATTTGCGGTTTTTCAAGAACATTGTGTATGAATTTTGACTGCATTGATAACTTTGTTATTTATTTATGTACAAAATGTTACTAATTTTTTTATTGTTACGTAGTGTGGTATATTGTTATTATGTATTAAATATACATACATATGAATAAAAAAGCTAGGTTAAAATAAAATGAATAATGATAAAATCTTTCATATTAATGCAGTGCGATAAATACTGCATGCTCGCTCGATAGATGGCGTTGTCCTGGTCTAAATCGCGCTACGGTTTTTAGTTAAAAAAAAAACAAATAATTTCATGTGATAGCGCCATCTACCTCTGAAATAAATCTCTTTTATTCTAAAAGATATTCGATTAAAAAATTAAAAAAAAATCGGTAAAAAAACTTTTAAGTTAAACGATTTTATCTTATGTGCACTGAAAACTAGAAAATAAAAAAACTGTTACTTACCTATAAACCTACATAGGTGGTCCCGGTCATATTAGACTAAAATAAAAACGTGGGGCCCATTACCTAACTATTGCTGTAATACTTTCTTCTAGAGGTATAATAGGTGTGGATTTCTACTTACTATAATCGTAACTGGAGATTTTGACAATCAATAATCAGCCGTAGCGGCTTCACCAGCGAACGCCGAGCTCACGATCTACCAAAGTATGAAGATATGCTTTGCCATAGGTAGGATTTCAGAGGGCCCCCACGTTTTTATTTTAGTCTAATATGACCGGGACCACCTATGTAGGTTTATAGGTAAGTAACAGTTTTTTTATTTTCTAGTTTTCAGTGCACATAAGATAAAATCGTTTAACTTAAAAGTTTTTTTACCGATTTTTTATTTTCTAGTTTTTAGTATTTAATGAAAATGCCTACCGAATATTCCTCATTCTATATATGGCTCAGCAGCGGTGAGGGAGTGCCAGATTCTTACTGACTAAAAACCGTTGTGTTTCGTCGTAGGCCTTTTATGTACCAGGACAATCCCGCAGCCCAGGCAGGCCTTGGCCCTGTTGGGCCCCGCTGGGGTTGCTGACAGTATTCTA
This sequence comes from Helicoverpa armigera, assembly GCF_030705265.1. Lineage (NCBI taxonomy): Eukaryota > Metazoa > Arthropoda > Insecta > Lepidoptera > Noctuidae > Helicoverpa > Helicoverpa armigera. The sequence goes on along the minus strand of NC_087145.1, from coordinate 602,147 downwards.
CTTGAGTAGCCCTTTCATTTGATACCCATATTGAGGGGGTTGTGAAAAAAATATGCAATCCGCCATTTTGTACCGGCGGCCATCTTGGATTTACAATGTTATTGATATTAGTATATTGTATTGTCATCGGAATTAAAGGTGTGTACCAAATTTCAGATCAATCTGACAACAGCAAGGTACTTAAAATTGAATTACTAAATTTGACCCAAGAATAAATAATAAAACAAACAGGGTAAGCTAAATAAAACCGTTTAAAAATGTTGTTTACGTGCTAGTTTAGGTCTACATATTTAGTTTGTTATATATTTAGTTAGTTGTATGTAAGTTAATTTAATTTGTTATATACTTAGAGAAGAAGGAGACCTACAAAAAATAAATTAGATCCCACCAAAAACATTAAATGTAAAAAAAGCCAATCCTCTACGCAATTCCTCCACCGTAAAAAGTTTTGAGATCGCATAGAAGCCAAGTCCTGTTCAACTTTATTTGTAATAATAAATCAATATTTTGTGACTATATCAATAGTTTTGTTCACATTACAATAATATTGTCTTGGCCATGAGCACAAGTTAATAGTTGCTCCCTGAAATAATGTGTAAATACCATTGAATTGATACATTCTATATGGACATGATTTTACGATTGGACTGATTGGAATTTGAGATCACCATGGACCAAACATGCGCCATAGTAAATGTGCAGTTCATGATTTTGGATGATACTGACGTCGGTCATTTAGAAACAATTGAGAAAACTAAAAGTATTTAATTCTGTGATATTAAACTTCATGATTGACTTTCACCTCTCCAAGATATGCTGTATTATATTTGTAGTTTATTGTGCTCATGGCCAAGTCAATATTATTGTAATGTGAACAAAACTATTGATATAGTCACAAAATATTGATTTATTATTACAAATAAAGTTGAACAGGACTTGGCTTCTATGCGATCTCAAAACTTTTTACGGTGGAGGAATTGCGTAGAGGATTGGCTTTTTTTACATTTAATGTTTTTGGTGGGATAAGTATTTCTTGGACACAACTGACTGAGGTGCAGGCAAACATCACGAGGTGATAGCTGGACTATAAAGTCTGAAATAATCGCTCAATCCTTCTCATCGTGAGAGGAGGCCTGTGCCTAGCAATGGGACGATAAAAAGGCTGATGATCATGATGGAACGTTATTTCGCGAAGATATGTCATTTATTGTGACGGCTTGATTGTTGGAAAGTTCTTCAATCTTATTGCGGTAAATTAAATTCGCCCAAAGCCTACATATAATACTATTATTAAGCTGAAGAGATATTATCAGGAGTCCAATACTTATCGCGAAAGGCTACTTTTATCCGGGTGCACGAAATATTTTCTATGGACACGAGTGGAACCGGAGGTGAATGACTTAGCATTTAATAAGCTCAGCTTATTAGATTACTCAAGTACTAAAGTACCAAAGAAATGCCTACAGTTAATTATCAACTAACATTATCATTAACGGAAAAACTCAGTTTTCTGCACATCATTGTGATAAAGTAGCGATTGTGTCAAAGTTAATTCTTTATTGATTCAATTTGGATAAACTAATTATAGCTTAGATCTTATCATATTTATATCTGTAGGTAGTTAATAGTTTTGACACCAGGTGTGAATATTCCCGTACAATCTTTCAACTTTTAATATCTTTTCAATATATTTTTAGAGAAAAAAAAACTTGCTGGACTGGCCAAATTGTTAAAATCACAGTTATTCAACGTCTGAGGTCAAATATGGTTTACTCTCACATAATATCTATTAGGAAAAGGGGCAACGACCTAACGGTATTGAATATCATACCCACTAACATACACAATATGGTTATGAATGGAAAATTGCAAAACTAAAAACACTAAATATCCAAAATGGAAATTATCCTTCATAATATTATAATCTGATTGCATAATTCATGTTTTTAGACAGCCTCTTATTGCAAGACTTCTTTGTTAGGATAGACACGTGCCAAAATATAACAGACAAAAATGAAAACAAACAACAGATCAGAATACTGGTAACCAATGCGGCAAAGATAATCCAGAACCTTTCTTATAAAACCAGCTTTATAATCTAAAGCAACAACTAGAAGACCAGATGATGACCAAACCATACGAGCTGATAATCACGCAAACGACAAATCCAAGTCATTCAATCAAAAAACTATTCAATCCCATTGACTAGAGATGAATTGGCACGCATTAACGAACATTAATGCTTAGTAAAACTTCACATTCGAATAGTTTGGCACTGGCTGAGAAGCTATCGCGTGGCGAAACGCGTGTTTAAATTCTATGACTGGTGTGTTCTGAAGAAACTTATTAGTTCGGCCTTCATTTTTGATGTTCTTGGAAAGACCAGACCACATACTCAAAGTAAAAGTAATTACATTAGCACCTTTTCTCGTCAAAATTACAAGCGGACGGCATCCCCAAAATGTCCCCTTTTCACCACTTCCTAGTTCTGTGGCTGGAAAGAAGAAGTAGTGAAGAACAGACTTCGCTCAGAAACTCAATGATCTGTTCTGTAGACCAGATAGTGCTGATTACATCACCCAGTATGCTGGTATACCAACCAACCTTATAAAACCTTGAGAGAGAGTACAGAGAAAAATGACTTGCCATTTCCACTCTGATCACCTTTGAGGAAAATTCAATAAATTTTCAGTACCTTACTGTTAAACAAAGGCAAAAACTCTGATGTCATATTTTCACACATACTTAAGATTTTAACACCGTGAGTTGTATCATTTGGCGAAATAATTCAGCGCCATTTTAACCGTTAACTGCTTTGATTTAAGAGCGATAATTGTGTGGGACTTTTTACTATAGGTTTGATAGTGTTTAACAAGTCTGTACATTTTGGGTCAAATTATGTTTATTAGGTATTGAGTACCTCTAATTGCTATGAGTACTGCACGAAAAAATAACTGTTTTTCATCGTTTAATTCATTTTCATTATCCTCAACGTAGTTTATTCAGGAAAACAACGATACAGCGAAAACAGCTCTGTATTGAAAACATTTCTCCAAAGCACAGAAAACTTGATATGAAACTACTTCTAGCAGTGCCTACCTACAGACAAAACACGCATTAAGATAATATACACACGCCATATTGTTTTCATACCAGTAGCATACGCAGAACTGACTAGGTATGTATACGATTATATAGCATAACACGAATGATTGAATCGACATTCTGCATCTAATGAATGAGGTGCTAGAAACTTTTGATGGTGCTATCAATGGAAAACTGTATTTATGATATGTAGAAAAGGTCATTTTTGATGATAAATCATCAAATGACCTGTCCTACTGTGGGTGCAGCGTGAGGGAATGTCAGACTCTAACTAACTGAAATCCACCATGTTCCTTCTGGAGCCATTTGTGTACCAGGGCCGCGGTAACTCTTTCGAACAATCCCGTAGCCCGGCAGGCTGAAAAGGCCTTGGATAGAGGAAAACTAAGTTCAGTTCAGAACTGTAGATCTCCGCTTCAGCAAGAAGGTCCACCGTTCACGTGCAATAAATAATAAGAAGTCCTACAATTTTAGTAGACATTTTTCTTCTCATGAAATATGCTAAGGGCGTCTGGGCAATAAGACATATTGCGTTGTAATTTACAACCAAAACACATAAAAAATGTGCTACGAATAAATATAAGAAACCATGTCGCTTTTCTTCAAGTAAGCGTGATATTAACAAAATAGCCGCCCTGGCTTCAAGCCAAACGTAATGTATTAAAATTCACTATGCATAATCGTCTTAAATAAAGTGGCATTTGTTCATCAAATAAATGAAGAGACATGTCACATCAAGAACTGGGTGAACGCAGTAATTCTTTTCCTCGAAAAAGCAGTATTTAAAGGACCAATGAAGTTTTGCGGAAACCTTTTGTCAATACTAACTAGCGTCTGGTAGAAGAAAAGCGTTCACTCCTGCCGCTTCAGGAAGAGCTAGGGGGGATTTTCAGACTTCTGCTCTTTCGAATATTGCCGTAACTTTGGCTAATGAACGAAACAAGTTTATAAAGCAAATAAATGTCTTCATTTAGCATCTCAACTTAGCACATGATGTTGTCGCCATGTGGAGTGTCGACACGGCTATCGTCGCGTTGCCGTTGAACGATTGTCGTGACGACCAAGGGCTTAATGGCCAACAGGCTTCCTAAATAACGAAAACGTATACTAATGCAAATGGCTACATTATTAATAAGAATAAATAAACATAAGATACAATTCTAAATATCATAAAATAATAATAAAGCAAGCAAGTTATGTTAATCTACAAACACGTGGTGCATCCACAATGATGCAGTTTGAGATGTTTATCAGAAAATGAATTGCACTCATCTTGATAAGTTAGCAAGTGCATTATTGCACCTATGACATGGAAGCTATGATGAGGTATACGTATTTCTAATATGGTGGAAATAATCTTAATATTCACATGATTACAATTATAACCACCTAGCCTTTTTTTTAACGACGTCAAAAATCATCTAATGATCCCTCCCGCTCTGGATTAGCAGCGGTGAGGAAGTGTCAGACTCTTACTGACTAAAAACCGTCGTGTTCCGTCGTAGGCCTTTTATGTACCAGGGCCGCGGAAACTCTTTCGAACAATCCCACAGCCCTGGTAGACCTTGGCCATGTTGGGCCCCGCTGGGGTATAACCACCTAGCTTAGGTGAGTATTATGTCCTGCCGTGATTGAAAGATCGTTAGTAAAACATCCCACGGGCGTGGTGCACAAAGGACTCCAAAAGAAACGAAGATGGGTTTTAGTCCGTAAAAGTCTACGCTCAGAGCGGGACCCCTCATCCTATCAGTGAAGACTAAAAACTTGATATGATGATTCCCATGTTATAAAGGTGAGTATTATATTACGTCATCAAAATGCTTTAGAAGTACCATTTCGAATCATATGTAGATATTAACAATTTGCCAATAAGAGCTTGAGTTGCAGTTGTAAGAAAGGAGAAAGAAATATCACTGAACGAGCTACCACTTATTAACTAAAGGAGGTCAAACAATTTAATATTATCTATCAGCTGTGACCTTGTACAACAGTCTGTCGCGTTTCTATCCAAAACATGCTGACACGTACTGCCCTACTTATATGCAAAAGAAACTTGATGAAGACTTTTAAACCAAAATCCCCGTTTAACTTGTATTTGAACAAAACTTTTCAACAAAACAGTTTCAGTAACATCAAACCAAGAAAAGTTCATTTTCTCGACAAAAGTGCAGATTTTTATCCAACTTACCAATACCTTAGTAATTTAGTAAGTGTAAAAAATAACTTATCGAATTCATTACTGTGTAAGCATAATTTGTGCTCCGAGTTAAGCAAACACAATTTGATCCAAAGAAAAATATTATAATCACAAATCTATTAATATAACAACTATCAACTTCAGTGAATACTATTTAAATAATTAATCGATGAGTGTCCTTGTCGAATTTACACGTGTATGTGAAAAATTTTGCGATTCATTCTTTAATCACCGTTTTGGCAAAACTGCCTCATCATACTGCCTATCTGTTACTATTTCCAGCATTTTCCCCCGGTGGTAAATTAATAACTTCATATCAATATTCGGTTTATTATATTTATCTTTTTCCTCGATTCTTAAGGCCCAAGAAGGCTTTAATCTTGTCTGATCTTTACGTAGCCAATCGTTTTTTAAGCGTCTTCACTGAAAATCGGCATTAATTCTTGAATGTACTGTTTATCATTAAAACTGCCGAATCATGTAATATTAGGTCACTTACGGAATGAAGTAAAACTGCGGTAAATAATGAGATAACTCATTGGCGCTATCATCGCTTGGTGTAGCATAAAAATAAAAATTCTCGCCCTATCTAGATGTTGACGGAACACTTTAAATAAATTATACCGCAGGCAATGTCCTCTGATAAAAAGTAAATACTCAAATTGCGAGCTGGAAATGGACCGTAGTATTGATAGTTAGAACCTAATAAAACTTGATTTTGAGAAGAATGACGACCAAAAGCTGCATACCCCATGAAAAATGCACATACATGCAGTCGTCTGGTTCACTGATCATTGCAAGCCGTTAGCCCGCCCTTTCCTCTTCTATACCACATCGACTAAGTAATTATATTATATTAATTTATTTTCTATATTATATAACACAAAATATAAACCAATCATTATCAATTTCAATCTTTATTCAGACAGATGTAATAAAGCCATAATCTGCGAAAGGCTGAAGACGTTAGGGTAGAAAACAGTTTACTAGGATTCATAACTAGACCCATAATGGCATACAATGTGTAAGGACTTGCCATGAAGACTGTCATGGCATCGACCACAAAATCGGAATGCTAGGAAAGCTGACTTTTACTATCTTTTGCCCGATTTACTACAGAGTGACCACTTATATTGGTTAGATACGGGGAGCCTGCTCTTTCAATATCCGGGGTCATTGTCTCTATTTTGTCACGAACAAGATAGGTAGGTACTCTAAAGAGCAGTGAAACACAACAAGAGGCTTAGGATACTGTAGGAAAAGACTTCAAAACAAAGTACAGCTGAGGCTTTAAGAGTATTCGCAACCAACCGGAGACGACATTACTGTGCCTTCTCCACAGGTCCTGATATACAATGCCACGTCAAGTTCATGTTTTCGTTCGAAAATTTTATCGTTTGCGTGAGTACCGTGTATGGGAGAGATATCACTATTTGTTGCGTTGCCTCGCTTCCAGGCTTGTAGGTATGAGCAGTTTTTTGCACAGAGATCTGTGCTCATGGCGGATGTGGTTAGTTACATGGTCTAAGCCGTGGCCTGATAAAAACGTAGACCGATCTCCGTACTATGCAGAGCCGATAAAATCACATGACGAGATAAAACACCGAAACTCACCGAGGTCAGGTAATGCGTTCAAGGCTCTTATTTCTAGTTATTTTTTCATTCTATAACTATTGAGGTCTAATGAAATTTAGTAACTTAAATGTGAAGTCAGAAAATGCACTTTGTTTATTATTCTACAAAAGTGTTCATTTCCATGTTCTCAAACCTCGTCAAATCTTGATTTTCCTCATTGTCAGGATCAAAATCTTTGGGCGATTGTTTTATATTGATTTAATACCGCGGCCCTGGTACGTAAAGAGTTAAGAGACACTGTGGGTTTTCGTCAGTATGGACAGTCTCTCGCAATATGCAAATAAATAAATATATTCTATTCTATTCTATTCTATTCTCGCGCTGCAACCATGATGAGATGGTTTCTCATCAAACAAAAAAGGGTCAAAATCTTTAGTCTCCATTATTAGTTTTAATTTAAATAAAAACACTAAATCGTTAACTGTAGTAACTGTTGTTTGCAGTATCTTCACTTTCGCCGTTGAGAAGGTTTAGTTTCTTTGCATTACATAACTTATCAAATCGAGTCATGAACGCGTCGAAGCGGTCATAATCAATTATCTATGTACTTAAATATTGTATTTTCAGCTGAACTTCTTTCTATTATCATTTTATTTATTGACTAAAAATAAAACTGCATCTATAACAAGAGTTTTTTCTAGAAACGGCAATTTAGAGGCAGCTCTAGGTTGCAATCTATCAATTAAATTGCGGAATATTACGAATAATGCGTACACATTGTTTAATATATACACATTGTTTTTAGCGACAATTTTTTATTGCACAATATTTGTATAGTGACATTGCGCAATTCCATTGATAGTCCAGCTAGGTGGCGCCCTAAACATTTTACACTAAGACGAAAAACTAAGATTATTTTATGCAAAATTTTTCTTTCTGAACTATCATTCATGTGTTTCTCTTACGACATTTATTACTGACTTCCATCACTTGTTTGGTGACATTAGATATATTCCAAATAAAGTATTTTATTATCTTTTATGTAAACATCACCACAAAGTATTGCAGTAGCGTAAACTGGGTTTACTCACAAAACAAACTCAGAGGCAAATAATACCTTGTCTTTGTACGTTATTAAAAATATTAGAACTATGATATTAAAACACGTGAAATGACGTAAATAAATCCTCAGACTTGAATGAAAATTAAATTAAATAGATTGTATTATAGATACAATTAGTCTAAATGGTCGAAGACGTTTGGAAGATAAGGGCACACTATTCTTTGATGAAATGTGCCTATTTTATGGTGATGATAAAATAGAAAATTAAAGTATGCTTCGAATATTTTGACATAGATTGACGTTCTAAGAAAGTTGCTCAAAACATATGAAGACAGTTCTGCAGAATCGGGACGAAATCCTAGCCCTAGGAGATAAAGCGAAGTATGCCGAGGTATCTTCAATGATTCAAACCCTTATTTCTTCATTTATTACGATCAAGAAAAAGGCATCCATAAAGATATGCCACGAAAACGCCCGCCCGTCACCAGCTCCTATGTGTTTTTGCTGGGAAGAAGTGGCGCAACAAACTCCCCAACAGGTTACAAACGCCATTCAGGTTCAAGGAGAAATTGAACTGTAGGTAGGAGCAAGTTTATAAAACTTGGGAAGCGCTCTTGGATAAAATACTGTCTCGAAAGTTACGAGCAATTAGCAATTACCTTGCATGCCAATGTGTCTTAAAGATGAAAATATAGAAGACCAAATTAATAGAATCCTTTCGTTTGATACAACAAAGCCGATAAGTTACGAGTGAACTAACGACGCGTTCGGGTTCTTTGAGACATCTGTCAACGATTTTTGGTACTTATTACAAAAATGAGCTGATTCCATGCAAAGAAGGCGTAAGGGCCAGGCCACAACAGTGCGTTGCGACGTCGCATCGCAAAAACAACATTGCACAGCTATGCGATTAATATGATATGCGTCGTTGATTTTTGCGATGCGACGCCGCAACGCACTGTTGTGGCCTGGCCCTAACGCCTTCTTTGCATGGAATCAGCTCATTTTTGTAATAAGTACCAAAAATCGTAAAAACGCACTGTTGTGGCCTGGCCCTAATAGGTAGTAGTCGGAGACGTATCGTTCCTCGATCCTCATACACCCGTATTTTGGTTCGCTACTTTCTTATGGGATTTAACGCTATTGACATCTCTGGTAGTCATTTTGTTTTCCGTGGAGCAATAAAAACCTTCCAGTACGTATTTGGTGCCCATTGTGAATTGGCGATGATGGCGGCAAGAACTTTTTTGCAGTTCCTCCGTCCGAATCCTTGTAGTGTAGGTAGGATTCTTAACATTGGGAGACACTTCGCAACTCCGATGCAATTATTAATCAGGTGAAATACTCTTGTACGCTGCGATGCCAGCATTTTCGTGAATAATAACATTTTTAATCGCGTTAACGTGTTTTCATTCGTTGAAGTGTTTTTTCTCGAGGTAAGGTAGGAAATACCGGTCTCATCTTCTTTTGGCAATATTGACGTATTGGAGTGTTTTTTTTTATTTGAACAAATGGTTTTGGTGATTTTATTATATCGTCAGCGGTTTCACCCGCTTCCTGAGTAAACTACTTTCCGCACCCGGTTTAGAAGTATCGTAACAAACACGTTCAGAAACGGTCGCCTCTTTAGGTACCTACCTATCTTATTGTTTTTCTAAATCTTCCGTGACGCGTGAAGTTAAAGGGGGCGGTTTCGATGAAGTTTATTATAACACCTCCCATCATTAAATATAATTTAAGCACCTATAAAAATTAAGTAAGAAAGTATAACAAATCAAATGAGCTATCCCCACTTATCATCCAAATCAATAAACAATAAATAGGTAGGTACCTAAATGGTGCACACGAAAATAAAGGACCAAATTCTGACGTGCGCCTTTTTTGGAGGTCCGCAAATTGTTTGGTCAAATAAAGTTTTTGACAGTAGGTAGGGGAAAGTGGTATAAGATGGGGCCTTTAAGGAAAAGTTGCTGAAATACAGACAAAAAATTATTATACAACATAGAAACTTTAATTAAGAAACAATCAGTCTTAGTACTCTTATATTCTAATCAACAATAACTCAAAAATTTAGATCTTCTTATGAAAATATTTTTTTTTTCAAAACTGTGTTTTGCCCCATCTTACCCCCGTCAATGGTGCAAGATGGGGTATGATTGTGGGGTACATTAAATCAATCACTGTCGCCACAATTTGGACAAATATGTAACGCCTCTTCATCGTCGTCTTCAACTCCTGCACATGGACAATGCGCCCATCTTCCACACAACTGACAAGAGTGATCCATCCTTCAGTAGATTGAGAATACAAACCCTAACAGTGTTAATATTCAGTATCCTCAGTGTGCGGGACGGACGTAGCTCAGAAGCAGGTACTATGGGATGGCTTCGAGACGTTGACGCCCCGTCGGTCGCTGGTTCTTGGACGTCTGGGCGAGTGGACTGTATTTACGATGTGGCGAGAAACAGGAATTTCAGAAACAAGAATACGTTTAGACGGGTTTTAGACTCTTCTGCTGCTATAGGTTCAGGGATGCCGGTGAAATAATAAGTCTTCATATATTTTTCAGGAGTCTTGAAGGGACGAGCTTCGACGTACTTACCATACTACAATTACACTATTTACTTTTCACTATTTACTTGTTATACTATCAAAAATCTATACCGATGACTACGATTTGTACGGCGGCGCTTGCGCACCGAATGAGCTCGAAACTTTACCGTGACGAGCACCTCGATTTCTCGTCCCTCCGACCAACTCAGTTTTATTGACCTTTCAATTTAACAGCCGTATTACAAACAATTGGTACATGATATCATTGCAGGACACATAGCGTCAGACGCCCCATGACGTGCGCTACTGAACTATACCACACACACCCTGCATACCTTCAGGGCTGAAATACTATAACCGAATAACTATAAAAAACTATGTGAAATCGGCCCTTATGTGAAGGTTATCTCGAGATAAAAAACAAACTATGGGGGTTATCTCAATACGAAAGGTAGTGTGTGTTAGGGCATTTCATGGGCTACCTGGCGATAGTAATCCTAACAATGTGACCTAAGTCCTAGTATTGTTTATTTGCATGTGAAATGAAAGTCAAAACACAAACATTATTTATTGTTCTATAACTTAAACTATTAACAATATTTCTATAAATCAAGTTATTTTCTATACAATGGGACCTAGGCTTTCAGTTAAACACTATTTCACTAATGAAAGTCTAGGATTTTTGCTATCAAGAAATGTTTACATGGGTAAATCAGGCCTTAAACGGCAGAACTATTAGGTTAATTATACATAATTAGGTAGGTTAAGGTTACCGCTACAAAACTGTTACAATTTGGCATCAAAAAACACTATAATTTACAAATTAAAGCACTATCAAAATCTGAACAGAATTCTATAACAATTTAGAAGGAGGGTGCACGTGAAAAACATACCTTGGCGCGGCTCACGGCACTTTTTGCTCATTACCCTCATCACAAAATTGTTAGAGTATAAATAGTTACGCTCATACACGAACACTCAGGCATTATGATTTTGCACTCGCGGCGCACGGATGCGTCTGTCGCGAACATCTCTCCCGCCGTGCGGCAGAGCGTAGGCACTATCACTTTCACTTTCACTATCACTATTTAGTCTATTAAACGATGAATGATGACACGATGTAGGGACTCGAAGCGTTGACCCGTAGCGATGACCCGCAGCGATGACTCGTGGCTCTGGCTCGCAGCGATGCCGCATCTCCGGTGAGCGACGACGCGGTGATAGCGCGAGAGCGCCGCGACGCCGGTGATGCCGCACTGCCCGATTACTTAGGCAGCGGCACGAGTTTCTTCGTCGGACGCTTTAGTATGCCACCTGCGGTGCGCACGTCAGCGGTCCGAACTTCACCATCAGCGCCCGGGTAGACGGCCACAACCCGGCCTCGCGGCCAGGTGTTGCGAGGCAGGTTGCCGTCGGCGATGAGGACGGGGTCGCCCAGCTGCAGCGCGGGGCCGCGGGCGTGCGGCTCCCGCCGGTATTGGAGCTCGGGCAGGTACTCGCGCATCCAGCGGCGCCAGAACATGTCGGCGAGTATCTGGGCGCGCCGCCAGTGCTTCTTGCTGTCGATGTCTCGCTCGTCGAACGTGCCGGGGCTCGGCAGGCGTGCCGAGCCGCCCAGCAGGAAATGGTTCGGTGTGATGGACTCGTCGTCGTCGCCGCTCACAGATACGTGGGTGAGCGGCCGGCTGTTGACGACGTACTCGACCTCGCAGAGCAGCGTCGCGAGGACCTCCTCGCGTGGGTGGCGCTCGTGCAGCGTGGCGCCTAGCGCGGTCTTAACGCACCGCACTAAGCGCTCCCAGGCGCCTCCCATGAAAGGCGCGGAAGGCGTGATGAAGCGCCAGGCGATGCCGCGTCGGCTGGCCTCCTCCTGCCAGGCCTCACGCAGCTCACGGTCAGCACCGTGCATGTTGGTGCCGTTGTCGGAGTAGATTTCGGTGGGACAGCCGCGTCGCGCTGCGAACCTGCGCAGCGCCAACACAGCTGAGTCCGCGCTGAGGCTGTGCGCGATCTCGAGGTGAACCGCCCTTGTTGTGAGACACGTGAACAGCGCCACGTATCGCTTGTGATGCTGACGACCGACGGTGACTGACAGCGGGCCGAAATAATCAAGCCCGGTGTATGTGAACGGCCTGCGGTGATGAGCTAGGCGTGTCTTCGGGTGGTCGCCGGTTGCCGGCGTCGGCGCGCGCGCGCGACGTATGCAGGCAGGCAGCGCGCGATGACTTGCTTGACTGTCGGGCGCAGGCGCACAATCCAGTAGTGCTGTCTGACCTCATTCACGACGAGCTCGGTGCCGCTGTGTTGTAGGCTACGGTGTGTCCAATCTATATATAGCTGTGTAATACGGTGATCGCCGTCTAACACAGGCGGACTCTTCACGCTTTTAGCGACTTTGTCTACAGCAGCTATGCGGCTTCGCAATACTATAACTCCGTCGTTTAGTTCTATGCGCAGCGGGTACAGCCGGCTACTACTTGCGACTGTTTTGTTGCTCTCGAGACTGGCTATTTCTTGTTTAAAGGCTTCTTGTTGCACCACACGAACTAACAGCTTCTCTGCTCTTTGAATGTATGTCGCGTCCAATATAATAAACTTGCGTGTGTATATTGGGGCGCGCGCAGCTTCGGCGGGCGCGCGGGGCGCTCGCGCCGCTCTCGACCAATCAGGATCGTTTTCCTTATTTTTCTTTGTTCGCTTGTAAAACGTTTTTTCTGTATGTTGTTTTTTACACAACGCTATAAACTGTAGTACTCTGGCTGTGGCGCGCAGCAATCGCTCCCATCTTGAAAATCGAACGGGGTCGGGAACGACGTCTATGAGGTTTGCTGCGCCCGCTTGTATGAGCGTGACTGTTTTCTCCTCGCCTGTCGGTTGACTGTCAGCTGGTGAGTCAGTCGGCCATGTCGATGGGTCGTCGTAGAGGAACTTAGGGCCGCGGTACCACTCGTGGTCGGTGTGAAAGTGCGTCGGGACGTCGCGGGTGGCGGCGTCGGCTATGTTGCTTTTTGTAGGCACCCAGCGCCACTCTTCGACTCTGCTATTTTCCTCTATGGCGGCCAAGCGATGTGCGACGAATGGCTTGTACGATCTGGCTCCTTTCCTTATCCAAGTCAGAACGGTTCTGCTGTCACTCCAGTAGGTCACGGAGGCGGGCTTGACGTTGTGTTCATGTATCACTGCGGCTGCGACGCGCGTACCCATCACCGCGGCTTGCAGCTCGAGGCGCGGTATTGACAGCAGCTTCAGCGGCGCCACCTTCGCCTTCGCCATGACGAGGCTGACGTGCACGTTGTTGTCACGGGTCGTTGACCTCCAGTACACCGCTGTAGCGTAAGCCTTCTCACTGGCGTCGGTGAACACGTGTACTTGTATTTCTGTAGCCTCGCTGTACCCAGGATAACAGCGCGGTATGTTTACGTTCTTCAGCTGTTCGAGATGACTTATCCACGCCCTCCACTGGCTTGACAGTTCTTCATCGAGAGGTTGATCCCAGTCGACTCCCCGCCTCCAGGCTTCTTGTAGTATTTGTTTCGCCCTGATTGTTATAGGTGAGGCGAGGCCCAGCGGGTCGTATAGCGACATAACTATTTTGAGCGCCTCTCTCTTGGTGGGCGTTTCCTTGTCGAGCAGGCCAGTAGGTAGGCGCGCGAGTTTTAAGTTGAAGCTCAGCTCGTCCGTGTGTGGCTTCCATATCACGCCGAGTACTTTCTCTATGTTTTCTATATTTCCAAGAGTAACAATCTGTGTTGTTTCTTGGCCCGGTACCAGTTCACGCAGCACTTCTTCGCTGTTGGATACCCATTTCGTTAGGTCGAAGCGCGCTTTACTATGTATTTCTTGTACTATCTTGATTGTGCGCGTCGCTTCTTCTGTACTTCTGAAGCTATCCAGGTAATCGTCCATGTAATGATTCTTGACTATTGCTTCTACTGCTTCTGGGTGTTCGTTCGCATGGCGTTTAGCATTCCAGTTCTTAGCGAATATTGCTGTACACGGTGAACTTGCTGCGCCGAATATTATTGACGTCATTCGGTACTCTTCCGGCGCCCCCTCTCGCCGCTCTCCTCGCCACAGATATCGGAGAGCGTCTCTGTCTTCTGGCTTTACTTTCACCTGCATAAACATTTCAGTAATATCTCCGGAGACGGCGACGCGGTGACGTCGGAATCGCATCATCACGCCGGGCAGCGACTGCAGCAAGTCCGGACCCGTGAGCAGGTAGTCGTTCAGTGACATCCCTCTTGTCTTCGCTGCTGCGTCGTGAACTATACGAAGCTTCTCCGGTTTCATTGGGTTGAAGACGTCGAAGTGCGGCAGGTACCACGTTCTTCCCGGTGTACGTTCAAGGGGCGCTTTCTCTGCGTAGCCCTTTTCTATTAGTGAATCCATCTGCGCCATATATCTAGTCTTCAGAGCGGGATTCTTGTCGAGTTTTTTCTCTATTGATACGAGTCTATTCATCGCAGTCGCGTAGCTGTCCGGCATCTGTATCTCGTCACTCCTCCATAGCAACGCAGTCTGAAGACGTCCATCTTCCAACTGTACTATACTGCGTTGTAATATATCTTCTGCTCTCTTCTCTGGGTCAGAAGCTGGTCGGCATGGGTTGATGATGAGTGACTCGAGTGCGAAGTATTCACGAAGTTGCTTGTCTATGCTTTCCTCGGCGCCGTTCAGCTGATTGACGTAGTGCACCTGCTGTCCCAGAATCCTAGTGCGGGCACCGTGCAGCACCCAGCCCAATGGAGTTAACGATGCTATCGGCTGATGCTGGGGCCCTCTTCTGATGTCTGTTGCTAGGAGCAGATGCCAGTTGTCTTGCCCGATGATAATCTTCGGCGTCCCTGCGTTGTACGTCAGCTGATCTGCCAGGTCGAACAGGTGCTTGCAGTCAGCGATGTCATCCTTGCTGATTGACTGCGGCGACAGGTGTAGGCGTGGTATGGTGCGCGCCCTGAAGGGTATCTTCCTCCTATGGCAGGTCGATAGCGTGAGGTCAACTCTCTTCGACGTGGGCGTGTCGATAGTCACGTCGCTGATGGCGCCTATTTTCATCGGCTCGACTGGTCCCTCTGCACCGATCATGTCTGCCAGCTCTTCGTCAATCAGTGACACGGTTGAGCCGTCATCCAGCAGTGCGTAGGTGCGCACTTCTCCCGCCGGTCCGGACAGTTGCACCGGAACGATTTTCAGGAACGCTTGATTTGTGTGGTTGCGTGAACTTGCGACTATTTCTTGCGCTTCTTGTGTAACTTCAGTAGTGCTCGCCTTCTTCTTGTAGTGAAGCAGATGATGGTGTGATGCTGTGCAGCCCTCGATTCCACATCTCTTCTTCTGACATCTGTGTCCGTGCTGACGATGACGGAGGCAGCGGAAGCACAGGTTGTGCTGCTTGGCTAGTTCCCACTTCTTGTCCGCAGAAGCCTTCACGAACTTGTGGCAGTCTAGCGATCGGTGACCATCCATCTCGCAGATGCGGCACTTCGATGCGGGCTTGTCTATAGTGGTGTGTGTTCTCTGCGTCACACGTCTAAGTCCAGTAGCTTCACTGATGTTTTCAGGCGGTGCAAACGCGCTGCAGTAGCGAGCTTGTTCGGTGATGAAGTCGCTGAAGAGACTCAAGTCCGGCGTTGACTGGTACTTCTCAGTATATGTCTTGTACCACTGTACACGTAGCGAGTTCGGCAGCTTCTCTGTGAGGATGCGCATAAGCTCGGCGTTCATGAGATAGTGTTCCTTTTTCAGCGCTCGCAGTGTGACGATGCCACTTCGTACACGGCTGGCGAAAGTGCAGATGTCCTTCGGTGCTTCTCCGCAGCGTGGCAGCCCGCGCAGTCTGTCTGTCTCCGCTTGCGCTATTGAGTCGGGGCGGCCAAACTGAAGCTCCAACTCCTTCATGATGTCATCCGGCCTGGCGTTGCCGATAAGCTCGGAACTAACTGTATCAAGCGCTCTTCCTCGCAGGCTTCTTCTCAGCCTCGCCGTATTCTCCACATCGTTGAAATATGGTCGCGTTGTCTCATAGATGGCGCGGAACGATAGCCATTCTGTATGCAATCCACTAAAGTTCGGCAGCGTCATGATGACTTTCGATGCAGCAGGGTTGTGGTACACCGGTTTCTCTTCGCTTCTATTGCCGGCTAGCGATGCGATGGCGGAGGTGAGTTCCGTGATAAACGGACGGAGCCCTTCACCCCCTGCGGTATCTTCAACTGGTTTCTTCATTGATGGAAGGGCTTCAGTATCTATGGTCTTCGAGGGGGGGGGCTCTGGTTTGTCCAGGGTACCCCGCAGTCTATGTCCTCCCTCGGCGGCGGCGTCTCTTCCAGGAGCAGTACTTATTCCACGCAGGACCGGATTCACTATAACCGCGGAGGGGGGGGGCTCGGGCAGGTCCAGGGTATCTGGTGGTCTATGTCCTCCCTCAGCGGCGGCGTCCTGCGGGTCTGGTTCCGGAGCTTCCTCCAACCAGGAACGAATGTACTCTTCATTGGAATTTCTATCATCCATATAATCGTCGTCCGATTCTTCTTCGGCCCTCTGAAGTGCTATTTGCGCTAGCTCCAACTTAATCTTCAATAAGTCTTCACGCGCATTTCTAATTTTTCTATTTGATGCCGTCGATCTGTGCGACGGTGCCTTAAGTTCGGTACGGGCGTCAACCCGGGTAGTCAACGGTACAGCTCGGTTGTATGTCTTGTCGCAAGCCTTCAGTGTTCCTCCTGAACTATATTCTTCAGCACTGGTTCCAGGCGGCCTCAGTGATGACGACGCTTCAGTCTGCATCAACGACGACGGCGCTGGTCGCTCTTCACCCCTCGCGGGGTAGGGGGCGCGGTCGGTCTTCACCTTGCGGGGCAGGGGGCAGGGCGGCGCCTCACTTCCCTCTCAGCTGCGGGGCAGGGTGGTCTTCACCCCCTCGGGGAGGGGCTGCTCACTCCCTCGGTGGTGGTTGGAGAGAACGGCGGCTGGTCGTGCACGATGGGGGGTGTGCGGCGGCCCGGTCTGGCGTCGATGATCCAGGCTTGAGCGGCTCTTCCTTGCGATCTTGTCACAGGCATACTCGCTGTTTACAACTCTTCAGTATGTTCAGCTGAAGTTCCTGGCTCGCTTCCCAGGCGATCCGGGTCGCAAGGACCAAACGGATGTGCGGGACGGACGTAGCTCAGAAGCAGGTACTATGGGATGGCTTCGAGACGTTGACGCCCCGTCGGTCGCTGGTTCTTGGACGTCTGGGCGAGTGGACTGTATTTACGATGTGGCGAGAAACAGGAATTTCAGAAACAAGAATACGTTTAGACGGGTTTTAGACTCTTCTGCTGCTATAGGTTCAGGGATGCCGGTGAAATAATAAGTCTTCATATATTTTTCAGGAGTCTTGAAGGGACGAGCTTCGACGTACTTACCATACTACAATTACACTATTTACTTTTCACTATTTACTTGTTATACTATCAAAAATCTATACCGATGACTACGATTTGTACGGCGGCGCTTGCGCACCGAATGAGCTCGAAACTTTACCGTGACGAGCACCTCGATTTCTCGTCCCTCCGACCAACTCAGTTTTATTGACCTTTCAATTTAACAGCCGTATTACAAACAATTGGTACATGATATCATTGCAGGACACATAGCGTCAGACGCCCCATGACGTGCGCTACTGAACTATACCACACACACCCTGCATACCTTCAGGGCTGAAATACTATAACCGAATAACTATAAAAAACTATGTGAAATCGGCCCTTATGTGAAGGTTATCTCGAGATAAAAAACAAACTATGGGGGTTATCTCAATACGAAAGGTAGTGTGTGTTAGGGCATTTCATGGGCTACCTGGCGATAGTAATCCTAACAATGTGACCTAAGTCCTAGTATTGTTTATTTGCATGTGAAATGAAAGTCAAAACACAAACATTATTTATTGTTCTATAACTTAAACTATTAACAATATTTCTATAAATCAAGTTATTTTCTATACAATGGGACCTAGGCTTTCAGTTAAACACTATTTCACTAATGAAAGTCTAGGATTTTTGCTATCAAGAAATGTTTACATGGGTAAATCAGGCCTTAAACGGCAGAACTATTAGGTTAATTATACATAATTAGGTAGGTTAAGGTTACCGCTACAAAACTGTTACAATTTGGCATCAAAAAACACTATAATTTACAAATTAAAGCACTATCAAAATCTGAACAGAATTCTATAACAATTTAGAAGGAGGGTGCACGTGAAAAACATACCTTGGCGCGGCTCACGGCACTTTTTGCTCATTACCCTCATCACAAAATTGTTAGAGTATAAATAGTTACGCTCATACACGAACACTCAGGCATTATGATTTTGCACTCGCGGCGCACGGATGCGTCTGTCGCGAACACTCAGTGTCACTCTCAGATTCATCATTTTTTTTTGGCTAGCTTTTTATTTTTTTTATTTGGTTTCTTTTGTGTCTTCTTATTTTGTGTTTTTGGTTTCTTACGTCTTTGTCTTTCTTCTAGTTAAGCTTTATATGGAGATTCCATAAGGATGTAAGTTTATACCCCATCATGCCCCAAACGACAATTTACCAAAATTTATTTTTTTGAGATTAGAAAACCAAAGCTAATCGATTGAAACATTGCTCATAAATTGGCAAAATATGTCAGTTTTACGAAAAAAATACTTCGTCTGTCTTATTGTAAAATATTTCACACAGTACCGTAGATCAATTAATCGAAATATTAGATTAAAAGCGTCAAAATCAATAAATTACTTACGAAATCTCAATGCACGCACTTTCTGCCATGACACTTGCGGCACTGAATAAGTTACTCAAAAGGCCATTAGATGACGTTAGTAGTAATTTCAAAGCATGTTTGAAACATTCTTTTTTTCGCAATTCCCATCTTACCCCACGACCCCATCTTATACCACTTTCCCCTAAATGAGAGTTTTATTCACTGGATAGCGTTAGCACAAACACGGATTAACTTCGATACGAAAAAGTCCCGATAGGTAGGCAATTTGTTTGAAAAGTAGTTATAGGTAAGTAGGTAGCATCGTAAATGGAAATTAGAAAA
Source organism: Helicoverpa armigera (assembly GCF_030705265.1). Lineage (NCBI taxonomy): Eukaryota > Metazoa > Arthropoda > Insecta > Lepidoptera > Noctuidae > Helicoverpa > Helicoverpa armigera. Next base: position 582,582 of record NC_087145.1, on the reverse strand, counting down.
CCTATTGGTAATGTTGCCCATCTAAGAAAAAGACGTGTTAGGTGACCAACAGTTGTCATCGCCAGCCGTTTTGCGATACGCAAAGGAGGTCACATTTGAAAGTAAGTTACAAGTCTACATGCTTCAAAAATACTTCAAAATTTTGTATTTCCGAGTCCTATGTACCTCTCATTAGAAATGTTTTTCCTGTTCCCGAAAACGGCGGGAAAATTGAACATTTCCGAAACTTATCGGAATCTTAATGGAAAAATAGACATCACGTGTTACCTATTCTTTTAATGCTAAATAAAGCATAAGTTACGTTTTGCACACATTACATCCGACGATGGAATGTTTGCAAAATTGTGTAGACCAAAGATAAACAAGAGGTGAAACTGGGGGCTTTGCCAAGTCCAGCTTTCAGGGTCGCGGGCGTTCGAACTACGGTGAAATTGTTCCTCATGATGAGCTAAAAATATTCGTAATGTAGACATTCGCCGTAGCGCACCGCCGAATAGATGATAGACGTGTTTATAAAAAATAGCGCTCACCTCTCTGTTATCGGCACTGCTTTCGACTTGAGCTCGTAGAACATGAAGTCCTGGTGTTGCTGAGCAGCAGTCATCTCCTCCAACACTTTTTGGTCAACACTAAAATCTTTCGTGAGAAATGTTGCGAGATCGAATCCCATGTCGATCCCGGATTCATCCATTTTTGAACGTAAAACACAAACACCAACTTTCACTAATAACACGCAGTACTACGATACGCTAAAATCTCATAGTCATAACCTGAACTGACTATTTATTAGAGTATTCGATGAAAATCACAACAGCATCCATCCTCCCAGCTGTCGACTTGTTGCTATTGTATTTTGGCCATTATTTTGACGTGTGAATGTGATAAAAAGAATGACTATAACTCTACCAAATTAAAATTGTCATTTGAAAACGTTGAACAACTTCGAATTTTGTGCTCTCTGATAATAAATTGGGTAGCACTTGCAAATATTTTTTCTTTGATGGCAATAATGTTTTACCAATAAGGTAATAATAATTCGTATTATTTCAAACTAAAATAAGCAATTTTCTGTTTAAGATTAAATCTTTTGAAATAATTGTTATTTTATAAACATGCTTCATGTAATATTAAAAAGAAAAATACAAAAGAATATTTGTTGTAGTCTTGTAATATTTATCTACGGCAACATAGAAACCACCTGAATAAAGGTGTGTTCGAAAACTATTTCATAACATTTTATATTATTTTTAATGTATTTTTATATAAAATAGCCGGAAATAAATATAACAGTTTAATAATTCTCAAAAATTTGCGGATACTTTTGAGATTCAAAAAAAAAGATTTTTGTTTTAATTTATTAGGTCTTTTTTTTGTTACTACTCTGGTGCCATCCGTTACTGGCTTAATTTCTTGTAAATATACGCTATGCTGTAGTTTTAAAACAAAAGATTTAAAGGGTGAATTAATTTAAAACACTTAATAATTTTCAGTCTCTTTCAAAGCAGAAATATTTTTGTCGTCTTTATTTCGTATAGCAACCCAAAACTCCATCTTGTCATTGTCAACCGTGCAACAAGCCGAAATTTCAATTTCTGAAACAATAAATAATTTGATTTGCCGGACGCAAAATTCAATAAAAGGCACTACTGTTTAGTGTTTATTTCGATAGAAAATAGTAAAAATGTCGAAAGCTCACCCTCCGGAATTAAAAAAGTAAGTCAATCAATCCTATTTCGTGATAAAATTGCTGTTGCCAAATAGCGTCCCATGCGCGCCATTGTTAACCTAAACAAAACTTTCAAGTTCTATTTCTTTGATAGAATTTTCTATGCGTCTGTCTAATGTGAATTTTCTTCTACATTTCTTAAGTTATATTAAGTTTATAAAAACCGATATGTACCTCGTATCTTTTTTGTGTAAGCAATAATTTCAAAACAAACTTCATGCAGTTGTGGTGAGAAACTACAATAAAAGTGTTTAGTTTTAACAATTGTATACCACAATTATCAATAATGTGTACCTTAAACTCAAAATGTATTTATTATGTGTACCAATATTTCAGGTTCATGGACAAGAAGTTGTCTATCAAGCTGAACGCTGGTCGTGCTGTGACCGGTGTCCTCCGGGGATTTGATCCCTTCATGAACCTTGTGCTGGATGAATCAGTGGAGGAATGCAAAGATGGCCAGCGCAACAACATAGGCATGGTGGTATGTATTGTAATGAAAGTTTGTTTATTTAGAAATTCATAGTCTGGTAAAGTCAGCAATGCGGCTACATGTAAGTTTAACCGGTTACAGCTACATGTAACTGGCTAGTAGCCTCATTTCAAGCTCCTCCATACCCAAAGGGTAAAACGGGACCCTATTGTTTTCGCTCCTCTGTCTGTCTGCTACCAGGCTGTATCTCATGAACCGTGACAGTTAGATAGTTGAAATTTTCACAGATGATGTATGTATTTTTGTTGCTGCTATAACAATACTGAAAACTAGAATAAAATAAATATTTTGGGGGCTCCCATACAACAAATGTGATTTTTTTGTCCATTTTCGAAATAATGGTATGGAACCCATTGTGCGTGAGTCTGCACTTGGCAGGTTTTTATTTATTCGCTATGCCTATTGGTAATATAGGAAAATCCAGCAATGTGAAAACCTAGGTACAGAGATTGTTTTTGTATTCTCCCCAGTCTCCAGTTTTTTGTTGGGCTGTGTAGACTAGAAGCCTACCTCATGCATTTATCACAAAAGCAAATGAAAAAATGACTTCATTGTTAGTTAATAAGGTCTCTCATTTAGGTATAATATTAATTGCAAGAATAAGTTAAATAATAATTTTTATTTCTCTTTATTTTCAGGTCATCAGAGGAAACAGCATTGTAATGTTAGAGTCATTAGATAGAATATAGTAATAGTTTCATTCCTTAATTTAAGTTATCATAGGAAAATGTGTGAGAAAGGAAATAATTTCTAAGGAGTGTAAAAGTAACACAACAGCAGAAAATTTAATAAATTTTACATATTCCAACTTCACAGAGCCAATAAAATAGCACCAGTATTCATTATAATTTTGTATACAGAAGATAATGTTAATTTCAGTTATGTATCAAGGTCACGGGTGAGAATAAAAATATAGTAAAACCTATTAAATTTTTTTTTTACCCATTTCCACAAAAGTAATGTAAAGGTGCGTACGGATTGCGCGTTCCTGTGTTACGCGTAGTTGGGAAGCACTGTCCACGCGTACATTGGATACGCGTACAGCTCCTGTACGGACCGCCGCGAACCTGTACGCGAGGTCAATCGATCCAGAGCGCTCCGCGAGCCCCAGTCATTCGCCATGACTCGGACAAGAACACGCGTGTTTATTCATTTTGCCGTCCAAATATAGCGTAGCCGGCCGCGTGCGTCCTCTTTGACGCGCGACCAAAAACCGACAGACGGTGGCTCGCGCTGCGAGTTGGCTCGCGCGGTACGCGTGCCCCAAGAGTGAACGCGTAGCTGCAGGTATGGACTAGGCGTTCCGGATACGCGTAAACTGAGTACGCGTACCAGGGTACGCGCAATCCGTACGCACCTTAAGAAGTCAACCAGTTTTCTTAAATTGCAACATCAAACAAATGATTTTTGTTGATGAAAGTGCCCCTTAAATAATAAATTTACCTATTTATTATATTGTAAAATAGTACAACAGAATTCAAATAGAGAACAGTATAGTGGTTTCTTGGCCATTTTTGTCTAAATTGTGACAATTTTTAATGAAAACAAAACACCATTAAGAAAAACATTAGGTATATGTATTAGTAATTGGTCACTTATTCTAATCAACATTGTCATTCTATTAAATGTCATCAACTTGTGACATATGTTTTGTGAAAACTTTTTCACTATTATGAGGGTTCGAAAATAATTTTGCGAATAGGTCTTTGTAACTACCGCTGCTATACATATGGCCACTGCTGCCGCTCCCGCCATCGTGGTCGAAACTCGACTTCAAAAGTGAAGCTAACTTAAGTGGACCGAAACCTGGATAGCGACTCTCGCTGCCCACACCTAACACGTCATTGCTCTCTTGCGCAGAATTAGTGTCGAATATTGAGGAATACACTCCTTTGTTGGAGCCGGGTGACCCAGGGACATAGGGGACGAGGCCTCCGCTTGCTTCAAACATTCCATTCCACCCTAGACTTTGGAACTTATCCCTTACGTGTTCTTGCTGTAAACCCTTTATGTCCCCAAGTACATAAACTACAGGATCTTCATAGCTTCCAGAATTTTCATCGTTTTCCATATCTTCATTGTCAAAATTCTGAGTATAAGTTTGGCAAGCACAATTACAACAGCCGCAGCGGTGGCAGTTGCAGTTAAGTTTATTTGAAGGATAATTTTGGATGGCATATAACTTCGTTGGTGTTGGGGTTGTGTAGTATATAGCCCTGGGTTTTTCTGCAACGGCTTGAAATATGGATTCGAAGTTACTGGTGGGTGGATTGAAGTAGCTGACGGGTGGTTGTTCGTTAACCCCTTTAAATATAGTTGCTACCTCAGCAAAGTTCCCGGCCGGTGGCTGTCCGTTTACGCCTTTAATATATACTAAATTATCGAAGTCGCTGACGGGTGGTTTTCCGTTTACACCTTTATATATAGTTGCTAAATTATCGAAGTCGCTGACGGGTGGCTGTCCGTTTACACCTTTAAATATAGTAACTAAAGTATCGAAGTCGCTGACGGTTGGTTGTCCGTTTGCTCCGTTAGTTGCTGAATTATCGAAGTCACTGATGGGTGGCTGTCCCTTTATACCTTTAAATATAGTTACTAAATCATCGAATTCGCTAACGGTTGGTTGTCCGTTTACATCTTTATATATAGTTCCTGAATTATCGAAGTCGCCGGCAGGTGGCTGCGCTTTTACCCCTTTAAATATGGTTAGTAAATTATCGAAGTCGCTGACGGGTGGTTGTCCGTTTACACCTTTATGTATAGTTGCAAAATTTTCGAAGTCGCCGGCGGGTGCTTGTCCGTTTACGCCTTTATATAGAGTTGCTAAATTATCGAAGTCGCCGGCGGGTGCTTGTCCGTTTGCACCTTTATAAATAGTTGCTAAATCATCGAATTCGTCGGCGGGTGGCTGTTCGTGTATGCTTTTAAATATAGTTACTAAATTATCGAATTCGCTGGCGGGTGGTCGTCCGTTTGCACCTTTATAAATAGTTGCTAAATCATCGAATTCGCCGGCGGGTGGCTGTTCGTGTATGCTTTTAAATATAGTTACTAAATTATCGAATTCGCTGACGGTTGGTTGTCCGTTTACACCTTTATATATAGTTCCTGAATTATCGAAGTCGCCGGCAGGTGGTTGCGCTTTTACCCCTTTAAATATAGTTAGTAAATTATCGAAGTCGCTGACGGGTGGTTGTCCGTTTACACCTTTATGTATAGTTGCTAAATTATCGAAGTCGCCGGCGGGTTGCTGTTCATGTATGCCTTTAAATATAGTTACTAAATTATCGATGTCGCTGACGGGTGGTTGTCCGTTTACGCCTTTATATAGAGTTGCTAAATTATCGAAGTCGCCGGCGGGGGGCTGGCCGTTCACACCTTTATATAGAGTTGCTAAATTATCGAAGTCGTCGGTGCGTGGTTGTCCGTTTACGCCTTTATATAGAGTTGCTAAATTATCGAAGTCGCCGGCGGGGGGCTGGCCGTTCACACCTTTATATAGAGTTGCTAAATTATCGAAGTCGTCGGCGCGTGGTTGTCCGTTCACACCTTTATATAGAGTTGCTAAATTATCGAAGTCGCCGGCGGGTGGTTTTCCGTTTACACTTTTATATATAGTAGCGACATGAGCGAAGTTTACATGATTTGTATAATGACCAACATTATCCATTAATTCTAAACGTGCACAAATATCGTCACAAATACTGTCGTGTTGATGGACACAAGTGCATTTGCGATGCCCATTAATAGTGCCGCAGTGACAGTGACTGCCACTGGTTGATTCTGACAACGGGATTTGATAACGAGGGACCACATCTATACCCTCGCCGGTCTCCTCAGGCGGCATAACAGTCACGCTTTTGTTATCGTTATCCAATTCAATAACGGAAACAGTATTATTCTCAGCATCTTGATTCTGACCTTCTCTCACTACTGATTCTGAATCATCAAGAGATGTTTTTTTAGGTAACTTTCCTCGGCTAAAAGTATCAATTCCAGTAAATATTTTATGTAAATTATTTTTCAGGCTTCTGACGTCATTTAAGTTTCGGTGGGTTTTTTTATCAATGTTACTGATTCTATCCGCATGCACTCTATTTGGTCCACCCAATCCAGAAGCTCTGTCTTGTCTGTGTGATAGTGGACTATTAAATCTAGCAACTGCATATTTTTCATTTGGATCTATTTCATCAGCTGTAGCAATTGGATATGTGTCTGCAGGGGGTTTTTCGATAGGCTTAACTGAAGAAGTAGGACTATCAGCGTTTCTTCTTGCGTCAGAATAGTTATTGAGATCGTTTGTTTTTCCAGTATTTGCTGATCTAGCAATACTTTTACCACTTCTGTCTAGATACACTATTCTTTCGAGATCATTAATGGATTCCTCGTTGGGTCGACCTATCACTGCTGTAGCCAAGAGGAAGAACTGAAAGTAGGATTGTGAAACAAAGAAATTAAGCTATATTAAATTAAGTAAAGTAAATAAATTAAGTATATAGAGTTAAAAGAAAATATTAAAATGAGATTCTGATTTTGGAAGAAGGTAAGTAAATAACTTAGCGTAGATGCTTTTTAAGCGTGTTTCAAAATATTTTTCGATTCCTTCGGGGTCCGCTTCCAGTCTAAATGGATGTAGCCAAGTGCCAGTAGGTACCTATATCACTATCTTACTCATGGTTAATAGTTTATTTTTAATAATAACATTTCTTACCAGGAATATAGTCATTTTAGTTCCCAATTCCCTGCCAAGGTTCGATACATAATGATGCGGCTAGCGTAGTTTCGCGAACTTTATTTAGGCGACTTGCTAATTTAAACACTGCAGAAATACATATACAACAATTATTTACGGTTCCCAACAAATAAACTTAGTTAATTTATAACTGATAAGTGCTGATTGGGCCGATATTTAACTTTACGATGTTTCTGGGAACATTTACAATTAGATTCGGAATAATGTGTTTTTGATTGCTATCACGTGGGTCACCTGACTATCTGCGAATTTCAATAACCGATCCGTCGGTTGTTTTACGAATACAGGTTTGACATCTATACTATCTATAGGTACTAATATTATAAAGAGGAAAACTTTGTTTGTTTGGTTGTAACTACTGGACCGATTTTAAATATTCTTTCACCATTAGAAAGCTATATCATCTGCGAGTAACATAGGCTATATTTTATCCCAGTGCGGGCAGTAGCTCCCACGCAGTGGCGGATTAACCCTATAAGCACAACAAGCACGTGCTTGGGGCCCCTGTTCTCCAGGGGCCTCCATCCTCTGCTGGCGTTTCATTTTATACCTACATTTTATCGAGATTCATCCACAATATACCCGAAATCACAAGGCGCGAGCAGTTCGGGAGTGACCCTTCATACACCCCCGCCTCTAAACTTGATTGGTCGCAGTGCTGTTGATTGTTGTACGATCGCAGTGATTTTTTTTTTCAATTGTGCAGTTGTTATACAATTTTTTTTCGGCTTCTACTCATCGTTGGGCAAAGAATTAATAGGCAACGATAGCGTTCCGAAGTCGCTATCGTACAGTCGTTGGAAAGCTCACGCTGTAACTACGAGTGCAATATAACAAACATATCCGAAAATTTTGGATGCTTTAGATCAGTGGTCCTGGTGGTGGTGGGCTGGTGGTGCCTGGAGGCATTCCAAGTGGTCCGCGGACCACCGGTTAAGTCCGCGGACGTTGTTATCGATCTTACGTTATCCATCTTACTTGTCCAATAGAAAGAAATGAAGGTTTGAAATGTAGCCCTTTTACGAAATTTTAGTTCTGAGTCTTAAAACATAATCAAGATTTCCCGCTCGCTTCGCTCGCGTATTCAGAAACTATATGTCCTCGTTTTTACATTTGTCAACAAATTAAAAGTTAAGTACGTTTGGGCTACATTGTACGTAATTTTGGTTCTGAGTCTTAAAAATAATTAAAATTTCGCGCTCGCTTCGCTCGCGTATTCAGAAACTATGTGCCTTCGTTTTTGCATTTGTCAACAAACAAAAAATTAAGTACGTTTGGGATAAATTTTAAATCCGTACGAGTCCGAAAAAAAATTCGCGCTCGCTTCGCTCGCGCATTTGAAACTACATGTGCATCACGCTCGCTTCGCTCGGTCAATTTCTTCAACCTTCTATTTCCTACACAGGGTCTACACAGGCTCTGTGCTTAGGGCCTCGGATACTCTTAATCCGCCACTGCTCCCACGGGACGCGGGTGAAACCGCGGGAAAACGGCTAGTAATTTATATGAAGCTTGTTTATTTCAAAATTCAATCTCCAACCGCAAAATAACAGATAGATCGGTTTTTGAAATCCATCTTTAATTGGTTGATGTTTAATAAATTATAAACATCTATCAATTGTAGTTATAGTAATAAGTTTGTGCATTTCACTTAATTGAGTAATTGCATTCCCGCATTACTATTTAACGAGAAGGTAAGGAAAATTGAACATTAGCTAAAACAATCAATTTTATTTTTTTATTTCATTAAAAATAGTTAGGTACTTACATAATTGCTTTGTCTATAAGAACTAATAACATTTGTAGTTATTAGAAATCAATGAACATAAAAATAATGTTTTTTTTTAATGCAATTTTCAACCAATTTGATTGAATGATAAAGTGTTCTGAATACCTAGGTACCCTAATTATGTAGATAGGTTTTCCGTCTATAGGTGGATTTTACCTATAGTAACTTAACCTACGAATGATGCCGATGAAAACCTTCATTTATTATATGCAACAAGTATCCAAGTCTTGTAACAAACTAATCTTAATTAATGAAATAGTTAGGCTGATGAGTTAAACGTCTACCAAAAGTAATGAAAAAATGTCTCGTCCTTATGAAGTCAGCACAGAGTCACGATATAAGGAAAACAATTATTCACGGTCTACGGAACTATCTCGGCAAACAACCTTTACATACACCTATTTGTTAAAATTTCAACAGCTTATAACAGGTCCTAATCGTAGGCACGTAGGTACTCCGTATCGGAACTCATCATGGCAATATTTCGGCTTGGTACTAGAGGAACCCGATCTCGCAGGTTCCCGTCCGAAATTGACTTCGATTTATCTTTGTTAATACAAAATAAATCGGGGACCGGAACCTCGGGAATCGGGTACCTCCGCTACTAACCCGATTTTTCTATACATGCTATCGTCCATGCAGTTTTTATACACTCGTTCTGCGCATTCAAATAAGATTCGTAGGTAAGATATTAACCTTCGCAGATAATCACAATCTTGCATCTATAGAAACCAGTTTGATGATGATATACAAAGCCTTATTTTTAGATCTTAATTGGCATGTTCTACGATTTGTATGTGTATTGCTTTAGTTTAACTTGTGGTTGCAAGACCTCAGTATGGACAGATATAAATATTTAATATCAGTTAGTTTGTCAGTTCTCTTGTGCTGTGTTAGTTCTGAGCTTGATTTACCTGAAGGTGAGTGTTTATTTACTTGTTTGTATTTTGGTTATGTTTTGATAGTGAAACGGCCGTACAAAGTTTCGTAGAAGAGATTAGATTGAAAATAGACAGATGTGTCCTGTCGGTGGCAAGGGGGAAATGCATAGGCAATATAACATGCTAGGTTCATTTTACTAAAGAGAATCTGCCTATATCAGAAGGGATGGTAGAAGCTCAATGGGGAGGCCTACGTTTAGCAGTGGATACGTAATATACTGATATGATGAATGATGAAGTAAACAGTCTGTACCTATAAACCATACTCAGTAGACAGTATAGCAAGTTTGCCTTGGCAAAAACACTTATACAAATATTAGAAGTTCATCCGAGAACTTTACAACTTTCTAGAGATTCCTAAAGTTCTTTGTCTTTCTTTAAAAATAGGTTCATATTGCGAAAGTATGCTAAAGCATAGCACAGCCATAGAATACCAAAAATAGATATCGAATAATCAATTTTTACTTAGGTTTGTTTTGTTTTTATCTATTTGCAAAAAGAAGCGCCAAAAACATGTTTCTTAGCAACTAAATCCGGTTTAATTAATTGTTTCTCTTCTTTTTTTCCATCTTAGGGTCGCCATGTGTCACTGATGGATACAACGGCACATGTGTTAACATATACCGCTGCTATACAGCGGGGTTCACCTTAATATATGTAAGTTTTTATTTGTCTTTTACTTATAAGCATTTAGGCCTTATCTTCCAGAACAATGGGCGATATATCAACCAAAAATAAATGAAACTAATGAAACTTTGGGAGATCGTTACGGGATGTTCTATAGCTCAATAGTACCTAGTCAGTTGATCTGACAAAGACCCCGTGCCAGCCAGCCCTTTGGAAGTGAATGGAGACCTTTGTTTAGAATGGTTCTGATGATGATAATGACCACGACAGGTTTGTAGAATTTCTGCTGTCTCGATTACCGAAAATTGATGAACTAGTAGGTACTGCAGCGCGGTTTTTGCTTAGCCTCCTGGATTTTCCTTAATCAGCTATCTTCATACCATTATTAACTAAAGCTTAAGAGTTTGTTTGTCAGCCTGAACGATCGTACCTCAGGGACCGCTGGACCAATTCAAAAAATTATTTACAGTGCCCATGGGATGCGGATGAAACCGCTGGCAGATGTTAGTTTGAACGGGAATCTTTTTCTTTTTAAGGCCAATGCTGGCTTCGACATCAAGGACAAATTTCCACCACTGCCAGAATTCTGTTCTTATAAGAACAACGAGCCTATCGTTTGCTGCACGGATTGCGACCGTAATACCTCTTCGTAAGTCACAATTTTAATAGTCCAGCTTTTAAATCAGCTTATTTACTCTTGCTTGGCATACAACTTAGTGCTTTCATACTTAAAAGGCTGCCTCTCACAACCTTTTTCTCGTCCCGCTGCTGGGCACAGGCCTTTTCTCACACGCAGAAGGATCGATTGCTCAACACGGGTTGGTGATTTCCGACTTTATGGTTACCTCGAGATGTCTTCCTTCACCTATTTATCAGCTATTGATGTCTAAGATGTAGTTAGAAAATACACGTGGAATCGAACCCACACCCTCATACTCGAGAGGTTGGTTCTTTACCTACTACTTCTATAATAAAAGACTGCCAAACAAGGAAAATAAATTTGAAAAGATTAGCCACATTATGGGATATGGAATCATCAGACTACTACTAAGTACGATAGATCCGCAGCTGCTTAAAGTACTTTGATAGTTTTTGAGATCACTGGAGAACCAGTGATAAGCGGCTACTTTTGCCAAAGTCAAATATTTAATTGATTACCATGTTTTTACAGGCTGAGAGATACAGTAGTTATACCAAGAGGGCTTTTGCGCACGAGAGGCGAATCTATTGCAACGAACAGTAGGTATATTTCCATTACCACATTAGACATTTAGTTCCAGAAATGAATGATAAAAGTCAAACGTGGCTTCAGCAGGTGGAATTGTTTTTGACAGTGGCAAATGTATGAGAAATTGACAATCCCCTGGTAGATTAATCTTAGTATAAAAGATGGTCTTTCTTATACTGGAACGTAGACTGAGTTCAAACTCACTTGTTCAATTAATTCTGTTTTGAAAAGACTATCTATGGAATTTCTTGCCGGTTCTTCACCATGAGACCCACTATTTGGAACCGAACAACTAGCTTGGCATTTCGAAAGAGCTCTTGTAAACCTATTTAAAATAGGTTTAAAAAAAATACTTCGACTTTTCCAGAATGTTTTGATTATTTCCAAACTCTGCCGTACCGTTGCCGACATTTCAACAATGTACAGTTGATGAAGTACTGGAAGGAGGACCAGCAATGTCACAAGTATTATCAAAGCACGGTCCTTGCGGTGGGAGGGAGGGAAGCGGAGAGGTGGGAGTTCCCACATATGGTACGTCTTTGGGCAACTAGGTATTAGAATAACTAGGTAGGTAGAGATGATTTGAGGCGTACCTACTCGACAACAACTACTACTAAAAGGTGCGCTCCGAGGAATATTAAATAGCGATGTTGTCTGTAATTATGACTAGGTGACTGCTGGCTGGCAACCTGTCAAACCGAATGTAGATTAGTACCTAGCCAGTTTTTCAAACAGATGGGCTGCCTGTCTGACTGTCTCAACCAGAGAAAAAACTGGTGATCATAATGATGAAAATAAATAGATTTGAATTCCTAACTGTCATAGTTGTCACTCACGGATACACTTCATTACAATCAAATTGCATTGATAACTCTTTATTTATTTTCAGGCTTTAATTGGTTACGGGGATGACGTGGCAACAGCGCAGTGGCTGTGTGGAGGCTCTATCATTAGTGAAAGATTTATACTTACTGCAGCTCATTGTACTTCTACAGGACCATTGTAAGTATCTTACAAACGAAATATATCCAGTAGAACATGCTCTAGGCAAATCATCATCATCCGAGCTTTTTCCAAACTATGTTGGGGTTGGCTTCCAGTCTAACAGGATGCAGCTGAGTACCAGTATTTTACAAGGAGCGAATGCCTCTCTGACCTCCTCAACTCAGTTACCCGGGAAACCCAAAAAGTGCCCCTATGTAACTGCATAGATTTGCATTCGGCAAATGCTCAGAGACAATTAATTTTATTACTAGAATTGATAATTCAATTTCAGAGGTAACATATCATTTGCGGCACTTGGACTCTTAAGGCGAACGGATCCCAAAGAGTACTGGAAAGTTTATAAAATCAAACGGATCGTGATTCATCCGGAGTATAAAGCACCTTCCAAGTACCACGATATAGCTCTTTTGGAGACAGAAAATGAGTAAGTTTAACAAATATATTTTATTCAATTAACCAGGGATCGGTCTTCACCTAAAATTATAGAAAAACTAATTCGTGTGTACAAACAAATATTAATTTTTGTACATCCAAAAGCATTCGATACTGTTGACAACAATAATTTACATATTGATGTATATTCTATACATTATAGTAGACATTAAACGCCGACTCTCGGAAACCATATAGGCTATGTGACAACCAGAAACTGTTTTTCTTAAACATCTTCAGTCAAAAACCTGCAAAATTTCTCTAGGTGAAGGAAGTTCTACAAGGTTACATACTGGGCCCTATTTGTTTTATCTCTGTCGCTTGCTCAAGTTCTAAAATACTGTTCTGTATAAAAGATGTGTCTGCTATATTCGAATATATACTATTTAAGAAAATATAATACAATATAATACTAGATTTCGCCTGCGAGTTTGTCTGTGTTCCTATGGAAACTGAGTACCGCACTCGGATAAAAAGCCTTACCTCCATGCCTAAGTCCATCTCACTCAATCATTTATTATTCTAAAACAAATGAACTCAAATTCGCAGTTAATTAAGGGTAATAAAGTAAGGATTGATTTTAGGATCAACTTTGGAAATGATATACTCCCCGCGTGTTTGAGAATTGATGATGAAGACACGTCTACTGGTGAAGCCGCTGGATGGGGTCGCCTGGGCTACAGACAGGCTCTGGCCGATACTTTACAAGTTGTAAGCAGTTTAATATCAGTTTAGTTTACTTATCTCATTAAGTAATTGTGGGTTTAACGGAATATCAAAAGTTACTTATATCTAATTTTAGGCATTTTAACAGTAATACTTAAAAAATCTAATAAACTGATTAAAGTAGGTTTTCAATTTGGGTGTAATTTTTTTTGTCCGACATCACAAAACATAAAAAGGGATACTTGAATACAACTTTTTCACATGGCTCTAGAAGTCTGCAGGTCTTTGTTTATTTTATCACCGACTTCTAGAGCCAAGTGAAAAGTTTTATTGTGCTCTTTCAGTATTTTGCGAAGTCATTTTCTATATTTTGTAAATAAGTTAATTTTCTCAGGTGCACCTCTCGGCGTTCAGCGAAGCTGAATGTTCATCACTGTACCCGCCACATAGGCTGTTAGCTCGAGGCTATGATCACGAGACACAAATGTGCTTCGGGTCTGAGCGAGGGGAAGTCATTGATACTTGCGAGGTATACTTACTGTCTAAATATGTCTATGTTTCAAGAACTTGCACTGTCTCTTAGTATTTGCAATGTTTGTGTAACTTGTAACTTTGAGCTGAATTGACTTCTTCTTATTGAGTGAGGTTTAATCCCCCAACAAACCCAAGTGTCAGAGTTTCTCAAATACACCTGACGGCCTCTGACGTGAAATTTTAACAACGCCTTGGTGAGTAGACTTTTAACTACTTAGTACCATTTGGGGATGCCGGCTTTATTTGTCTTCCTAGGCACGGAGGTGTAGCAACGTCAACTTCCAGATAACGGGTTGCTTTGTGAAAGTTTCTAAAACGCACAAAGTGATAAATATACAAATCTTTAATTTAAGACGTTCATCCAGAGATCAAAGTTCTTATTCAACGGCAACGATTGTGCCATGTACAAATTCTTATAGTTAATTTTCTGTCCGTAGGGAGACAGCGGTGGACCCCTTCAATACAATAAAGATTTGGTTAGATGCCTCTTCCACATCATTGGAGTGACCTCTTACGGCAAGGACTGCGGCATCCCAGGGTCGGCTGGCATGTACACCAGGGTCTCCTACTACGTACCCTGGATTGAGAGCATCGTCTGGCCTGAAGAAACTGAAGCGAAAAGAAATAAGGATAATATGTGGCTGGATAAATGGCTGAATCCCAAATAACATTGTTATTTATACAAAACAAACCCTGAGTTACTGGAATACCAAACCACTACAAATGAAAATATTCTGCCCAAAATTATTTTCGAAAGTCACGGTCCGAACGCTGTAACTAAGTGACCTTACTCAATACATATTAAAAAAAATTAGTAGGTATTTACTTGTTTCATTGTAATCAAGTACATCAAACATATTACATTTTACATGTAAACCTAATATGAAAACCTAATACCAATCATACGGTATGAAAAAAGTGTGTAAGCGTAATAAAACTTAATTTAAGGATAAATAATTCCAAAAAGTTGCTTTGAACTGTAGCTAGCTTTTACCAGGTAAGTGAAGCTTTGCCACTAAGGTAAGGTTTCTACGGACGTGCATACCTAAACGTTGGACACAGGACGGTGCCAACCGGACCGGCAATGAATGAGGGCGGACCTATTTGCCTATGGGAGGGCCTATGTTCAGCGGCCTATAGCTCAGAGAATCATCACCAGCCTATCGCAGTCCACTGCTGGACATAGGCCTCTCCAAGTGCACGCCACTGAGATCGATTTTCGGCTTCTCGCATCCAGCTCCTGCCAGCCGTCTTGCGCAAGTCATCACTCCACCGTGCCTGAGGACGTCCTACACTACGTTTGCCGAGGCGTGGTCTCCACTCTAGAACTCGTTTAAGCCAACGGTTATCGGTTCTTCGGCTAATATGGCCAGCCCACTGCCACTTCAGCTTGCTGATTCGGTGGGCTATGTCGATTGCTCAGATTGCGATCAGCTCAGAGAATGATGATGACGATATTTTGTATTATTAAAAGACCTCTTCTTTGTAATAGAGCTCTCTATTGCAGAAGGCCGTGTGCTTGGTGGAAGTCCTACATAGATCTCGACTTTGGTTCCTATCTAAATGTTCCATGTCCAATTTTGTTTTATAATTACATTATAATTGTATAATGTTTTTTTTAAATGTTTCAATCAAAAATTTAAATGGTTAAATAAATAATTCCTACTTACATGTAAAAATATATTATACATATATCTCGATACGCATGTACTTCATCAGATAACGTTTAAATTGAAACATTACAAATAGTTGTAGTCATTTATTATTAGGCATATAGCAATTATTCACACTTAACATCTAGTAAGTACTTAATTTCCTAGTCGTAGTGAGTATAATTATTGTTGTACATACGGCTTTTAATTATGTTTTATGTAGAAGTTGAAAAAAAAAATTAAATGGAAGTGATAAGTATAATTAGGTAACGCAAAATTGAAAACGACATTTACTTCATTTTGTGCACCCGTGCAAAAGACGACAAGAGGCTAATATGACCGACAGGGTACGTATCCTTATATTCCAAAAATATATTCATTGTTATGCTTAATGAAAACAAACTCTTATAATTAATTGATGGATTTAAATTAAGTTTAGAGTAAAATAAATTAGTTTTCAACTGATCGAGACCGGGGGATGGTCTTATTAATATCGATAAAGACACAGTTTCGGCAGCAGGCGGGCAACAAAGGGCAAATGTTTTTTTATAATATTTCGATTAAGTAATATAAATGAAATAGTTGTATTCTTAGGGGACCGTGAAAGGTGCCGATAAGTACATTTACACGTAACCATGCTGGGTTATTAATGCCCGTTGTTCGACAGGCAAACCTCTGCTAACTACCACCCAGGCTGGCTGGAATACAAAACTTCATACGATGAAAAACGTGCCGTTAATCTTGCTGTATCAGGCAGTGGTAAGTTTAATATAATAATTTATTTCGTCCATATTTTTTTAGTAATCACACTGACCACTCTTCTCTTGCGCTCACCTGACTCACTGGGTGCATAGTTCCTGATTGTTCATGCACTAAGAACACCAAATTACTCATCACTGATGTAACGTGGCAGCACCAACAACATCCTGAAAGCGGTATTATACTGAACTGTGGGAATGTGATATGCCTTATTCGTATACTGAACCTAAGGGTGTTTATCAGCATCATTGTCCTACCCTTATCCCAATTTTATTTGTGATCTATGTCTTCTCCTTTAATTCTCTTCTATCTGCCGTCATCTCACAAGCAATATTCTTTCTCACCATATCCACTTTCACACAATCCATCCATCGTTACTTTGATAATTTCACAATATCCATCCACGTTCATACCTAAAACCTTCCTCTCAACTCGTTGTCGGTTAGACTGGAAGCTAACCACAACTTTTTTTTTAACGACGCCAAAAATCATCAAATGACCCCTCCCGCTGTGGGTTAGCAGCGGTGAGGGAGTGCCCGACTCTTACTGACTCAAAACCGTCTTGTTCCGACGTAGGCCTTTTATGTACCAGGGCCACGGTAACCCTTTCGAACAATCCCGCAGCCCAAGCTAGCCCCAACTTAGTTGACAAAAGTCTAGGCAAATGACGATTCTCCAGTCTCTGTTGCCAACTCTCAACAAGGGTACCTCTTCCGTTATGCCCACTGCCAAAGCGTCCATAATAAGTAGGACAGGAAATGACGTAAACAATTACTTATAGGGATCATGCCTTAGGTATAGAGCCTCTTTTCACAATTGGTAACCTGTGCACCAGGTTACTGCGTCAGACTGACGACGTCAACCATATAGGTACTGAAATAACAGTTTAATTTCGTTTCAGTTAATTCTTGTTTGCAAGGAATCTTTATGTCAAGCTGATGAAGCGTCTGAAGAAGCAGCTATAAAATATGAAAGAAAAGCAAATGACATTCAAAAAGAAGGTAAATATCATCCAGAAATAAAACGGACTTTGCGCAACGTCTACCTGCGTGGTCAAGATCAGGAGGAGATAGCAAATATAAGTGTTAACTCTCGTATGGATATCGATGACTGCCTCTGCACGGGTGCCAGGAATTTAAACTTTTTTTGTATTTCCACTAACGACGCCGGCAACATCTTTTCTTTTAAATATAATGGCGTAGCAAAGTTTAGCCTTCAAGATATTCTGAAAGCTTACCTATTGTATATTGTCAATGTGAACAGAGGAGTTAATCAAAATATTGACATTAATAAATCTACGATGGATCATAATTTCCAAATCAATATGGAGGCATTTAAAAATTTCGATATAAATAAGATTCAATTGGGGTCAAATACGGGAAATGATGTATTTGACATAACAGGATTCCTAAAATATTTTAATGAAAATAATAATAATAATCAAGCTAATCTGCAAATTAACGGTAATAATAATGTAGGTTTTAAACATATCACCACCCCACACTACAATATTGATGTGAATCAAAATATTATAAATCATCATGATGTTGGTGGCTATGATAATGGCGGAGGTGCGATAGCTGATGACAGAAGTGCAGTTGTGAACCAAGTTAACCAGTTAATTTCCGGAGTCTTCAAGTCCAAATCTGTTATCAATACGAATACTAATCTCAACTCTCAAATACAGGAGTTTACAAATATCCTAATCAATAACTTAAATCAAAATCAGGGGTACAATTCCGAGTTAATTATCACTTCAAACTATGATATAAAAGCTAAACTAGAAGCTTTAAGACAAATTCTAATCGAAGCTGCTGCCAACGGAAATGGTAATGTCACTGTTTACACAAATGGAGTCCAATTCGATGTGCAAGCTGCTCTTGAAACAATTGCAAATGCTATAGCATCTGTAGAAGAGAAACTACGAGTTGAGGCCGAGGCCAAAGCTCTGGAGCAAAATAATCAAGTGATTCAACAGAACAAACAAATGGCTGTTGTGAACCAAGTTGACCAGTTAATTGCAAGTGCATTCAAAACACAAACTATAATCAATACGAATGTTGATCTCAACTCTAAAATACAAGAGTTTATAAACATTCTAATCAACAGCTTCAGCCAAAATCAAGGGTACAATTCCGAGCTAACTGTCACTACATATTTTGATATAAAAGCTAAACTAGAAGCTTTAAGACAAATTCTAATCGAAGCTACTACCAACGGAAATGGTAATTTTGCTATTTACACTAATGGAGTCCAATTCAATGTGCACGCTGCTCTTGAAGCAATTATAAATGCTTTGGCATTTGTAGAATCGAAATTACGCGCTGAGACTGAGGCTAAAGCTCAGGAGCAAACTAATCAAGTAAACCAACAGAACCAACAAATTGCTGTTGTGAACCAAGTTGACCAGTTAATTGCCAGTGCTTTCAAATCACAAACTGTTATCAATACAAATGTTGATCTCAACTCTAAAATACAAGAGTTTATAAATATTCTAATCAACAACTTAAGTCAAAATCAAGGGTACAATTCCGAGCTAACTGTCACTACATATTTTGATATAAAAGCTAAACTAGAAGCTTTAAGACAAATTCTAATCGAAGCTACTACCAACGGAAATGGTAATTTTGCTATTTACACTAATGGAGTCCGATTCGATGTGCACGCTGCTCTTGAAGCAATTATAAATGCTTTAGCATTTGTAGAATCGAAACTACGAGCTGAGGCCGAGGCCAAAACTCAGGAGCAAACTAATCAATTGAATCAACAGAACCACCAAAGGGCTGTTGTGAACCAAGTTGACCAGTTAATTGCAAGTGCATTCAAAACACAAACTATAATCAATACGAATGTTGATCTCAACTCTAAAATACAAGAGTTTATAAATATTCTAATCAACAGCTTCAGCCAAAATCAAGGGTACAATTCCGAGCTAACTGTCACTACATATTTTGATATAAAAGCTAAACTAGAAGCTTTAAGACAAATTCTAATCGAAGCTACTACCAACGGAAATGGTAATTTTGCTATTTACACTAATGGAGTCCAATTCAATGTGCACGCTGCTCTTGAAGCAATTATAAATGCTTTGGCATTTGTAGAATCGAAATTACGCGCTGAGGCTGAGGCTAAAGCTCAGGAGCAAACTAATCAAGTAAACCAACAAATTGCTGTTGTGAACCAAGTTGACCAGTTAATTGCCAGTGCTTTCAAATCACAAACTGTTATAAATACAAATGTTGATCTCAACTCTAAAATACAAGAGTTTATAAATATTCTAATCAACAGCTTCAGCCAAAATCAAGGGTACAATTCCGAGCTAACTGTCACTACATATTTTGATATAAAAGCTAAACTAGACGCTTTAAGACAAATTCTAATCGAAGCTGCTAACGGAAATGGTAATTTTGCTATTTACACTAATGGAGTCCAATTCGATGTGCGAGCTGCTCTGGAAGCAATTGCAAATGCTATAGCATTTGTAGAAGTGAAATTAAGAGCTGTGCAAGTGAATCAGCAGAACAAACAACAGGCAAATATCCAAATCCAAAGTGGAAAACAAAGCCATTCTAAAAATTCAGCACACCATGCCTCGGTGTATAGTGGTAAGCAGAGTGTTTTCTATGGAGGCGGTGGATACAACTTTGGCCAATTCGGTCCAGGTGGATTAGTGGGAGTGGATGGTGGTACACTTGGGGTGATTGGGCTCAACGGTGGAAGTATAATAGGTATCGATGGAAGTAACTCAATAGGCATGGGCGGCGGAGGCATGATCCCTGGAGGCTCGATGGGTATGGGCGGCGGAGGTGTGATGGGCATGGGCGGTGGAGGAGCGATGGGCCTGGGCGGCGGTGGTGGGATGGGTTTCAGCGCAGGAGGAGAGATTGGTTTCAGCGCGGGAGGAGGGGTGGATTTCGGCTCAGGACGAGCGATAGGCATGGGTGCAGGAGGTGCGATGGGCATGGGTGCAGGAAGAGCGGTGGGTAGGGGCTCACATGGTTTAAGGGGCTTTAATTTTGGTTCCATGGGATACGGCAGAAGAGGCCTGATGGAAAATCCACCAAGTGACAGATATATAGAAGACTCCAACTATCAAGATCCTGCAGGGCATTCCCTGAATAGTCCATAATATAGAAGCGAATTGTATTAATGTGATGTTACGACGTTGAGACATGGTACTGCTACTCAATACCGAGGTAATCATTATATTATATAATCATATCATTAATCATATTGTATATTAACAGAAGCTATATAAATACACTGATGTTAAAAGAACGCTGGCATTTTAAATTAAGTTATCCTACTGATTCTTGTCTTCAACTTGACCCCTCAGTGTCTACTTTACCAAACACAATAGTCAACAGATAGAAATATTAAATTTTCACATAAGCACAGGACTTTGGTCAAAATGATAGGAATCATGGAACTAAAGTAAAATATGGATAAAATCTGCAACTAATGTAAATTAAGAGAAAATCTGTAATTGTTACTTGTGTACTTCCATTCATCTTGATACAGATTTATAAGCCCAAACTATCGGCCGACTAAAAGTTTGTAGTGTGCGCACGCTCCAACTGAGCTTTACCTAAATCATTCGCTGGAGTACGTCAGCCACCAGCCAGACCACAGCTAAAGTCTCTTAGCCTTAAATAAGAAGCACTTAATTCTGAATCCATTGCATATAATGCGCATGTCCTCGATGCACGACACTCAGTACTGACAGAACCGACAGCGCTGATAAAAGCTCGTCGATGCACATGCGTGTGTAAGTGATATTTTCGAAAGTTAGTAAGTACCCTTTATTCTGTGCTAGAGGTTTAAGGACCCCGCCAAATAACTGACAATCCGCCTGAAGCAATGGTTATCGTTAATGCTCATGCCGTCTCTGAATTTGTACTTTAGGAATAAAGGCATCATATTAACCACAAAACCAATACAGGCAAGGTAAATAAAAAACTACAGGAAATTAGGATAAAGAGGAATCTACGTAATTTTATTGACGTGCTACGAATGTCAGTCTTCATGTGGCCACACGATGCTCTCAATCCAGGGAACGTGGGTAAATACCCTCGTAAAGATATCAGGAACTCGCGAAGACCCGCATGGCACGACCTCTCCTGTTACGCCGATGGCGGTATATTGGCATCTGAACTGATCCACTTGTAATGGACTGCCGCTTAGGCGCTGTAAAATTTGATATATTTATTTTTAAATAAATACTTATGACTTGGGGTTCTATCTGAGTCTGTTTTTTTCTTGTGCTTTGCTGTTGCTATCTACCTTCGTCTCTTTATCCTCCTATCGATTCTTTCAAATTATAGCTAGTTACTTGCCTTTCCCATGATCCAGATATTCATACCCTACTTTCTGAAATTAGCAGAATTGAGCCCCAGGAGCAGGACCGACATTTACGTGCTCTTTAATGCAATATGGGTGTTACCTACTTCCAGGCTCTGGGCTGCTTTGTTAAAGTTTCTAAGACTAAGTTAAAATGTACTATGTATGTTCTCAGCTCTGAAGGCTACATTGGTTAATACATAGATACCCCATGCTGATTAAAAGCCTATAAGTACTGATTAAACTACGTCCCACGTTGTTACCTTGCAAGTTTTGCCAGTTTTAATATGCTCTTCATAACACATTTGCTTGTAAACGTCAAACCCACGCAGTAGGTTATTGTTCGGTCTATATTTGTATTTGCACTTCAATCGGTGCGTTTTATCCAAGTATACCTGAAAAAATAATTTACGATACATAATTTCAAAGCCACATTTGATTTTTGTTCCTAAGAAAGTAAAGGATTTGATAGGAAATTATTATTTCATCTGTAATTTCAGACTAGACTTCCCTTCGCTCTTATATATTTTTTAACCATTTATAGGTATTAAATGTACTAATATATGATGTAATGTAGAATGGAGAGGCAGAGGTGGACCGAGGAAAAGATGGATTGATTGCCTGATAAAGGACATGAAGCAGGAGTGGATGTTAGTATGACGTCTGACAGAGAGGAATGGAAGAAAAACCATGTTGCGCCGACCCCAAATGACTTGGGAACAGGGCAGGAAGATGATGATGATGAGTTATTAAATGTACTAGAAAGAATAAATGTACATATGATCTTTGAAAAACATCGCAATTTAGGGCACTTACAGATTCCATGTTACGTGAGGTACTTTGATTCTTATTGGCAAATTTTGCAACAATGCCAGCTGTTTCTGCTATTGACGTATCATGAGCACCAACATCCAAACAAGCAGGGAGGAGTTCACTGTTAAAATGTATTCTGAGAACAAATTATTTAAGAGAGATTTTAGTATTTCTTTTACAAGTCTTGTATTGAGAGGCCAATGATAGAAACCATGATGCAAGGGGTAACGTTAATCAGTGTGGCATTACAGATTATTTGAGAACTGACTCCTTCTTCATTTCTCTCTCACCGTAGCCAGTACGGATGTTAGTGATTTTTAAGGAATTCATTTTGTTCTGTTTCTGCCAACGGTTTAGCTAGTCCTGAAGGAAGTCCTTACCGCACTCAGATAAAAAGTAGCCCATACGTAATTCTAATGTACCTACATTTAAGCTATATAACTGACATATTTAATAAAAATCTAGCTGTTGGCTGACTAGGATAGACGCACACATAAACTTTCTGCTGTAATATTAGTGTGCTAGGCAACCATAGAAAGTAAATAAGTAAGCCATACTCTTGTTCAGTTTGCAGAAGTGCTATGTCATGGTACCACGACGGCTCGTTGTATTTAGGATGATTAAAGACTCTCTTGATCTTGTAAATGTGGGTGTTCTTATGTCTGTCATTACTTCTGACTCCCAGCGAAGCATATGTTACAGTTCCACTGAAATTGATAAAAGTATTTTAGTTCAGTTGATTTCTTCTTTACCTAATCATGGAAATCGTGTTTGTAAACATTTTTGAAATCCATGTCAAATAAGCAAATTACAACAAGCACATATTCAAATTAATGACTCATTTTAAAAATAAGGTGTTAATTATGATGTTGTTGTAAATTATGATTGTCCATAACATCAAATTGCACATACCATTAATACACATAACATACCATACATAAGAAAACGTATAACAAGTAAGTACAAATGACGTGTAAATACATGAAGATATGTTATAGGAATATACACACAGGGTACCCGCAGAAGTGCACCGTGCAGCCGTCAGTATGAATCTCTCGCTGATCACAGTCCCCTCGCACAGCCACTGCGCCTTATTGAGGTTTTCGCCGTATCCAAGCAAAGCCTGGAAATAAAAATAAGTACACCCGGGGATAGAGCAGCTGCCCAACAGAGAAATATGTTTTCAAGTATTCAGACATAAAATTTATAGCGACAGTTAATATTTTTGCATTTAGATACATAGAACTTATTTGTAGGAATTTCCAAACGGTTTGTAACTTTTTAGATTTGAACAAAGCATTTGATACTGTCTCTTATGTATTCATGATTAAAATCATCTGTTTATCTATCATAAAATCAGATCTTAAGGTGTGGGCGTGAATTGTAACTTTAAACAAAGTACATATAAATAAGCGACCTATCCATACTAGCTTAATCATTGTTAAGTGGCTGAGAGTTACCCAAGGCACTATCCTCGGCCCTATAATGTTTTACAACCAAATCATAGAAATAGGTCTTAAGAAGTACCAAAAAAGTACCTTACCAGATGGGGGAATCTCCATTTTTGAGGAACCAAACGATCAATATTGAGTGTAACCTTCAACGTAGATGTGTAGCAAAGCCTGAACTGTTCCAGACTCTTCTTGAGTAGAACATTGCCTTTACCGCGGCACGGATATGGAAGTTTATGGAAATATTCCACGCATTCTGAAACATTCAGGATAAATAAGTAAACTTCATTAGCTTATTTGAAAAATATATAAGAAAAAGTTTTAGCCAATAGAAGTGGGACATATTTGAAATCTAAGAAACAAATAAGGACCGTTCTTTACACATCGTTTTAAGAAGCCATTAATGTCTCCTACTTTAAAACATTATGATCAAAGAGTTCCTACTTACTTTCTTATCTATCTTCGTTAAAGGTTTAGAATGCACTTACTTTTCCATGCCTTTGGACCTTTCTTACTGATGAGGACCCCATAGGGTGCCACAGCAGAGTCACTGAACCTAAAACATTGTAACTTTGTAGGGAGAACGATAATCAAGTTCACAAGTTCAATGAAACAACTTCGAAGACGGTAAAATAAATCTCCAGTTTTATCTTCCGAGGGAATCCTGTCTCCTAAGGTGGTTCCATGCTGGTTCTAATTTAACTCCCCACCAATTTACCATCAAAAATCTGTTTAGTTGTTAATATTGTAACCAACACGAATATATTTCTATATATCAGATTTCAATTTAATCGATTCAGCGGTTATATACCGATATAACATATTGAGCCATGCTTACACAACTTTCTTTCTGTTCTTACCCATGATTTCAATTTATTTTTTCATGTAGAAATAGCTAATCTAATTAGTTGGGTTGACGCTTCGCGTGACCAAAAGGCTGGCTACTTCATTGGCCAAGGTATAAAAATTGCCATCCAGCATGCTCTCTCTCGACAGGTATGAGAAGTTTTTTGACGCTTTTTAGTTACACCTCTTTTATAATGTATTTTGTAAATAACTAGGTATAGCTAAGAATATATATTTTTTCAGTCTTACGCGTCCACATTACTTAAAGTACAGTCGGTGCAGCAGACCACCGGCTCGTCGTCCACGAGTGAGCATAGTTCAGGCAGTTTCGGCAGGCTCATGTTGGCAAAACCAGCATTATGCTGAAAAAGAGAATTTGGTAGAACAGGCTACGTAGCATCCGCACGGATTGATCACAGGTTAGGTCGCCGTCGCTCCATAGTGTAACGAGTTTTTCAGTGTTTCGAAATGCTTAAAGGTTTTTTGTGTTTGTTATGACGGGTCAGAATATAAGTATACAATAGAAGCCAGAAAGTCTGATAACCAGTTAAACTTACTTATACATTGGTTATGCATGCATAGGGTTGCCATTCGTCCGGGTTTCCCCGGATTTGTCCTCATGTGGAGGCCGTCCGGGCGGTGTTTCATTAAGTTTCCGGGGAAATCCCGGACACTTTTCATGTAAGGAAGCGTCTCACCAAATTTAAGTATATGGTAATAGTAAATAGATTTAAAATGAGGTCTTGTTATGTTTAAAAAAAAATCGGACTCGTCCGGGAAAATAATGTGATTTACGCAAAATGTCCGGGTTTTTTAAATGCTAGTCATGCATATTTTATGACATGAATACGATATACTTACTTAATATAATACTGATATTTCTCAACATACCATAGGAACATTACTAATACAGCTTTGTGAACAAATAAAACAGAACCGTGAATATTATTATTACTTTGTACCTTATTTGTCGCTACATAATTGGACATATTCATTTCAATCATCGTTTAAATTAAGTAATTTCAACAAAACATTATAAGTACAATATTTGTCCAAAATGCAATAATACTCAATGTAGTAGGTACCATTTTTAGGGTTCCGTAAGTTAATAATAATCGATACCACTAAGACTTCGCTGTCTGCCTGTCACCAAGCTGTAGCTTATGAAGCGTGATAGCTAGACACTCTCTATTCCTCACAGCCTTTCCAAACTGGCAGTGTCCGAGAGGATTATTCGTGCAACACCGCTTGGTTGGTACTTAGTACGGGTGGTGTAGCGTGGTTTTTAACACAATTTCTGTAATTGTCGAATGTTACCGTTCGGAAAATCCATTAGTGTGAAAAGGCTGTTATTAATCGTTTTCTTCCTGCCCTTTTCCCCATTTTATTTAGAATCGGCACAATATGACTTCCGCTTCCATTCCTCCATGTGACTCCCAGTCATACAGACACTCACTCCCTTCTTATTCATGTCATCTATCAGGCAACTCATCCTCCTTCCTTTCTCTCTCCATCTATCTACATTCATACTTAACACACACTTTGTTGCGTGCGTGTCAGCCCTCCTTATTACATGCCTCATTACTCGTAAAGACAGAATATCATAAAGTACATGTGTTTATTCCACTGCGCTGGCAAATAGGTAGTCGTCCATTAAGGATGTTCAGTAAACTTAACATAAACACTATTACCGATATACCTACTTACATACAAGTACGTCAGGACGGCTGAACCACATTTATGCAATTTGACGCATGTACCACTGATGTCGTGATTGAGGCAGTATGAACCTATAAAATAAATTAATTAAATACAGTAGGCATGACGGATGAAAAAAGTAATTAATCCTCATCATCATCATCATTATCAGCCTATCGCAGTCCACTGCTGGACATAGGCCTCTCCAAGTGCATGCCTCGAACACGCACGCCTAGAACTCGTTTACCCCAACGGTTATCGGTTCTTCGGCTAATATGGCCAGCCCACTGCCACTTCAGCTTGCTGATTCGGTGGGCTATGTCGATGACCTTGGTTCTCTGACGGATTACCTTAATTAATCCTAGTAACCCTAAAATAAATAAAAATTATACATAGTTTCACAAATGGTGTAGCTAAGTATTTGGGAAACCGTCATACCGCATTCCACACAATTTATAACATTATATTTATATGTTTTTAAACAATGGAGGTAATGTAACAATAGCAGTTCTGAACAATTTTTTTTAAATATCGACATTGTTACCGACCATTGTCAATCATTGCGTGAAGTTGTCAACATGGCGATGAAGGAACGTGAAATCTTGTGAATTTTTTCATTTTAATATACATATTTTGATCAAAAGTATCCCCATTGTGTAATTCCTTCTGCAGTTTCGACGCTGGATGATGATGATGATGATATCCTCCTGGCCGATTATCGTCAACGGCGGGCGGCTGTTCTCATGTGGAGATCAGCCAACTGCGCGGGACGTATTTTAGTGCATAAGCATTTGCGAAGACACAAGTGCACTCTCTATTCCTTCACTCTCATAGCCTCGCTGGATACCTATTGTATGTACTTACCTAAATATTCTTATTGCAACTGTTCTTCTGGATATTCTTTTGAGACCCCTATACCCTTATCTGTGGGACCCTTATTGAGTAAAACCTACCCGTTCAGTTAACTTTTCAATAATGCAGTATTTTGCAGATAGTCTCATCTTACCTTCACTCAGGTTAAGTTGGCAGAGTCCACAGCATATCCAACTAAAGATGCATATCAAAACGATGCATTTTTCCGCAGCCATGGTCACGTGCATGCGTAGGACAAAGAGCACTTTCGCGTTGAGACTAATACGGCGTGCCAGATTTCAATTAATTTTCGAAGTTTTTCCACATGTTTGTATTACCTGAACATTTCTGTTTGTGTGTAGATTATATTGCTACTGTAATTCAACATCAGTTTCAACGGAGTAGGAACATTGTATTTCAATAATTTTTTCCGAGTATTTTTTTACGCTCTCAAGTCAATTTGAATTCTTTAGTTGTTGCGTCTCAAAATAATTTTGATGGGATAAGACCAGATGGCCGATGGGGTCGAAAACTGCTAGAGTGGAGACTACGGACTAGCAAGCGCAGCGTAGGACGTCCACCAACAAGGTGGACAGACGACCTTATAAAGGTCGCCGGAAGACGCTGGATGCAGGTCGCCTCCAACAGGTATCTGTGGAGATCTAAAGGGGAAGCCTATGTTCAGCAGTGGACGTCCTAAGGCTGAGATGAAGATGATGATGAAGAGCAAGTATCCTTTGTCAGTGCGAGGTCTGTGCCCTGCAGTGGAATAAAAAAAAAGATGATGATGACCGGAAAGCAAGGGGAGACAAAATGCCAAGATAAATAAATTTTGTAATCTTGCGCTCGCTGTAGGACAATAAACCTTTTGTTAAATATTTTGCTCAGACAATCATAAAAACTAACGACCAAACATTTTTTGGCTAAATAACAAGACAAACAGGAAAACTGGCAAAAAATAAAGTTTACAAAAGCCAAGGTTTTAACGAATTTTGTTTGAGAATTCTTTTGAGTCTATGTTAAACTATGTATAATTACTTAAATACACAAAATATTACGCGATGTCTTGAATTAGGTACATCACAAATTAAATCGCTATTAACATCGGCTGGTCTTTTAACTTGTAACGCATGAAAAGGCAAAATATTATAGGTATAAATTTTTCTTTAATATATATTTTACATACTTAAGTATATAAAAAATAATTAAACTAAATTAAAACACTCATGTTCATGCAATGTTTGTCTTGTGCAGGAATATAACCCTCGTCCTTCCAGCGTGACAGACAAACACACTGACTATCAATCATGGCCATCTATTATCTAACGTGGTCATCAATAATCTGAAGGAAGTACAATACACGGAGTAAGGAAATATGACCGGAGATGCCATAATGCAGGTAGATAAGGTGCCTTCTTCAAATACGTACAACGGGCATGACCAAAACAAAAAATTACGATTGAACTCAACAGGTTGCTTTGAGACATAGCAACGATTTTTGATTAAACTAAGAACTGTTTAGCTCCAAAGAAGGCGTATAAGGGCGGAGACAGTAACGTTCCGCGTCCCCCGCTCACCAGCATTTTGGCGCGCTACTTTCTTATGAGATTTCCCATTTTGGCATCTCCGCTAGTCTGTTCTCCATGGTACAAAAAGTTAGTTGAAGATCTGCTGCAGCCCTAGCCTATTCCTTCTGGCTTCAGTTTCTTCAGGCCAGACGATGCTCTCAATCCAGGGTACGTAGTGGGAGACCCTGGTGTACATGCCTGCTGAGCCCAGGATGCCACAGTCCTTGCCGTATGAGGTCACTCCCACGATGGTGTAGAGACACTTGGAGGAGTGACCTTGGAGTGGGCCACCACTGTCCCCCTAGAAGGGCAGAAAAAGAGGAATCAATCGCAATAGTCATAAAAAATTGTCGCTCCTTATAAAAAAAACACTGGTACTCGTAAAAGATAACTGATTTTATCATTCTGTCTATCACACACGCACAGATTTTAAAAGTTATTGAATACAGAGATAAACAGGAAAACTGATTCGATCAGCATAATATTAAATTAAATGCAAAAAGTGACAAAGGTCTTAAAGGATGTAATTCCACATTTGATATGTTTTGCATTCATACGTTTGGAGGTTAACGACATAGTAAAGCGGACCAAACATAAAACACGGTATTTTTTAACTTACCTCACAGGTATCCACAACTTCAAATTTGGATCCATAGCACATCTGAGTATTGTGGTCATAGCCACGGTTCAGGTGTCTGTGAGGTGGGAATATGAAAGAACATTCCGTTTCATTGAACTCTTCTAAATCTACCTGGAAAGCCAATTTATACTATAAGATGGTTAACCGCATTAACCAGGTCTAAAGGGACTTGTGCACCGTCTACGTCTATTTACTGAGTGTAATACATTATGCATAAGATAGTTATATTGTGATCATGCGCCATCGACCACCAAAGTCAAGACTCCGAGCTGCTTTGTGAAATTTTCTAAAACCCACAAAGCGATTTCGGCCCGAGACCTCGCGCCCAGCAGTTGCATTATACGACAATTAGACCAACAAAAGTCAGTTTTATAAAAGCCTAAGAACCAAAGCCAAAATTTTAAAACCGTCCTCTTCCTCAAACAGATTTAAAATAATACCAGTCAGCTGGCCCTAAACTAAACGCTTAGGCAAAAAGATAGCACTCACCACTTGCAGGGTATCAGCTAAAGCCTGTCTGTGCCCAAGACGTCCCCATCCTGATGCACCAGCCACCACTTTCCACTGGGTGCCAGTGTCCAGGCATGCTGGTAACAAGTCATTGCCGAATGCTATCCTGGACATAAGACAGGTTATTGATAAAGGCCTATTTAATATCGAATATCTCTTCAATTCATTTATTGAGAGATGTTGTAAGTAAATGGCCAATTACGCTTGGATATTGATATTTTTTTAGTTCAAGATGTTATCAGAGGTATCTGTAAAAGAGTCAATCTGTGAGCAAACTAATGGGACTTTTATAAAGAGCACGCAAAGGCAAGTATTTTAAATAAAAACTTGGACGTAACCCTACGTATCTACTAAAACATTTTTAAACAAATATCTTACTCGGTTTCCGTCTCGAGGAGAGCAATATCGTGGTACTTGGAAGGTGCTTTGTATTGCGGGTGGACGATGATTTTCTTAATTCTGTATATCTTCCAATATTCCTTGGGGTCAGAACGTCTTAGCAAGCCGAGGGCAGCGAACGATATTTTGCCCCTGAAAATTCATAGATATATAAGAAAAAATGATTGTTTACTAGGGTAGGGAGGGAAAATAAAAACTTACAGCACTCGAGTCGAAGTGCAGTGTGCAGCAGTGAGTATGTATCTCTCACTGATGACCGAGCCTCCACATAACCACTGCGCAGAATCCACGTCGCTCCCATATCCGATCAAAGCCTGAAACATATATATGCAACCTGTGTTGGGAGGGGCCACAAACCTTGACGAACAAATGAAAACCCACCACGGAGTAAGGACAGAGTGGAGATGCCATGATGCAGGTTGTTCCAGGCGCTTTCTTCTAGGTCAAATAGGTACGGTCGGCATGACCAAAAAGGTTCTTTGAGACATATTTCAACGATTTTTTGGTTTTCGTTTCGACGTTCCTCGTCCCCCGCACGCATTGGTGCGCTACTTTCTGAGGCGTTTTCCCGTTATTGCACCTCTGCTAGTTATTTTGTTCTCCAAGAAACCCACCAATTGAAACAACGTACACTTAAGATTAAATTTTTGGGAATAAAATGTTACATACCACGTGTGGAAACTCCCATCGTTCTGCATTTCGTCCCCCAGTAGTGAAACCCACGTACTTTGTACCTAAAGTATAATTATGGCATTTCAGGTGTTCAAGCCATTCCTTAGTTAATGTGAAGTAGCCAGGAAAACGGCACTTGAATGGAAGCCTTTGGAAGTATTCGTAGCATTCTGAAAACAGGAATAAAATCAAAATGATTTATTATTTAAATAACGAGCTTATCATGAGCATTAGTGGTTTGCGAGTGACTGCTTTGCGGAGCTGAGCTAAAGCTCTTGGAATGCAGATGCTCAAACGCCACAATTTTTAAATAGCTGATTTTTTCAGCATAAAGATTCGAACTCCTTAATAACCTGGCAATAGGTTAATGATGATGATATTGGCAAGTCCTGGTTTGCTGATTAGAGCATAAAACTTATTGACTTACTCTCTTTAGCCACTGAATGTTCGGTGTGCACCAGAGCTCCAGATGGGCCTACGGCTGTGTTGCGATATCTGGAATTAATCTGGACATGTCAGTTTTTGCACTTAACTTATATTTGTTTTTCTTCTATGTACATAACAGAGTTTTTATTTTTGGTAGGTATTACTTCCAACTAGGAGAAAGAATAAAGTTGCGATGGAGAGAAGCTTTAGATGGCTTCCTCGCAGATTGATTAAAGGCTTTGCCAGCAGCGGGTCAGTAAGGGCCTATACTTTTTATGCAAAAAGCAAACAAAAAAAACCTAGATTGAAAGAACCCCTTACTTCTCCTCTCCAATCTCGCAGTCGGTGCAGCACACGACTGGTTCATTGTCCTTATAAGAACAGATTTCAGGCAGTTCAGGGATCTCGTACTCTACTACATCATAGCCCGCGTTTGCCTAAAAATAATTAAAGATGAATGAGTGGTAACACGTACCACTTTACAGTGACAAAAATATAGTGTTATGGGGTCTACAAAAAGTCAAACTCAAAATCGAAATAATAAAGAAGATGTACTCAATTTCCAAAGCAGCATCATCCAAATAAATTAGTTTAATATCAATTAATATACTTACAAACAAATAGGACAAAGC
This sequence comes from Helicoverpa armigera, assembly GCF_030705265.1. Lineage (NCBI taxonomy): Eukaryota > Metazoa > Arthropoda > Insecta > Lepidoptera > Noctuidae > Helicoverpa > Helicoverpa armigera. Next base: position 550,130 of record NC_087145.1, on the reverse strand, counting down.
AGCTGAATTGCACTTGAATATATTCACACATGTACCTGTGACACCTTTTGTGACACATGAAGCCCCTGAAAAATAATGTAGTAAGATTTTACGTACATCATTAGTTTTAAGGGAACTTGGTGAAAGGCGTGAGTCGTGTCGAGAAACCAGGCTGTTATTTATGTTTAATTCACGAAAACATGCACTTATTTGTCTTTCGACCACGTCGCCACTACTGAAAGCTCCCGAGCTTAAGCATGCCAAGACAATGTGCATGTGATTTGCATATAGGTACAAATATGACTTTCATGCCCTGTTTTTAGGGTTCCGTAGCCAAAATGGCAAAAACGGAACCCTTATAGTTTCGTCATGTCCGTCTGTCCGTCTGTCCGTCTGTCCGTCTGTCCGTCTGTCACAGCCGATTTACTCGGAAACTATAAGTACTACAGTGATGAAATTTGATGGGAATATGTGTTGTATGAACCGCTACAAAAATATGACACTAAATAGTAAAAAAAAGAATTGGGGGTGGGGCCCCCCATACATGTAACTGAGGGATGAAATTTTTTTTTTCGATGTACATACCCGTGTGGGGTATCAATGGAAAGGTCTTTTAAAATGATATAAAGTTTTCTAAAAAACATTTTTCTTAAAGTGAACGGTTTTTGAGATATCAGCTCTCAAAGTCGTAAAAAGTATGTCCCCCCCCCCTCTATTTTTATAACTACGGGGTATAAAATTCTAAAAAAAATAGAGGTGATGCATGCTAATTAACTCTTTCAACGATTTTTGGTTTGATCAAAGTATCTCTTATAGTTTTTGAGATAGGTTGATTTAACTGTAATTTACGGAACCCTTCGTGCACGAGTCCGACTCGCACTTGGCCGGTTTTTTTGGCATAGTATTTATGTAACTTCTCTTGCATCGGAGAGCTCGTTAATGTCGGTCCTGCACTTGATCTTACTTCGAGAAGTGAGAGTACTGAGAGTACTGAGAGTGAAGGAACAGAGAGTGCACCTGTGTTTGCGCAATTGCTTGTCCAATTACAATATGTCCTACTCAACTGGCTTTTTCCTTATATGAGGACAGCCGCCATTGTCGAAAATCGTCTAGGAAAACATTATGTAACTTATCTATGCAAATAATTCTAATTCTGTGGATGTGCTTCAGTTTTTATTAATTTTATTTTTTATGTTCGTCTCTGTTACGGTGGATTGAGATATGTGGTCGAAGGGCGAGGAAAAACTGTTACAAGATCATTGAGGATCAATGTCTTTACAACTGGTCAAGAAACCAGTTTCATTTATTGCCTTGTTACCGTCGATTGACACTATGCAAGCAAATAAATTAACATGAAATGTCATCGTAAAACCTTATGTTATTATGCACATTGCACATCATTTTACAAATGCTGATTTTGATGCTAGATAGCTAACCACAACAATAATAAACAGGCTGCATTTTATTCTGCCCCTTCACCCTTGCTTGCTGGGATAACAACTTCCCGCACTCAGGTAAAAAGTAGTCCATACGTACCTATATTAGTCCGATTTAAAAGACAACTGCAATTTTCATCAGTATCGATTAAGCCGTTTGTGTATAATGAAGTAAGAATCATACACACTGACAAACTTTCGCCCTATATTAGTGAGAGATTCTCATTGAAGAAGAAGAATAAACCAAATTTTAAAATGGCATGAAAAGCAGGTACTTAAATACGAAAACATTAAATAACTTGATGACATTGACCTATAACCATGACAGGTTATTGACTCAGGTCAGGTATATTCACACCTTAAACCAATTTTCCTTGAGGGCACTTGTGTTGCTTTTTAAGGTTCCGTACCCACAGGGTAAAACGGGACCCTATTGTTTTCGCTCCTCTGTCCGTCCGTCCGTCTGTCACCAGGCTGTATCTTATGAACCGCTAGTTAGAGAGTTGAAATTTTCACAGATGATGTATTTTTGTTGCCGCTATAACAACAAATACAAAATGAAAACTAGAATTAAATAAATATTTTGGGGGGCTCCGATACAACAAACGTGATTTTTTTGTCCGTTTTATAAATTATGGTACGGAGCCCTTCTTGTGCGAGTCCGACTCGCACTTGGCCGGTTTTTACTACCTAGTAGTACTTAATAAGTACCAACCTACTACAGGAAATATACTTCTACTCGTAGGAGGAATCCTAGCAGTAGACGATTTGGATGATGATGATGATGATTTTATAAATTTCTTGATTCATTAGGATGTTTATCTATAAAAGGACAAAATATTTTTTGTTGTTCGTTTGTACCCGAAAGGCTCCAAAAGTACTGAACCGATTTGAAAATTTGAAAGCTACTGTCTTCTCAAATAAAATAGCTTATATTTTATCCCGTTACGGGCAGTAGTTCCCACGGGACACGGGTGAAAAGGCTAGTTATTGTACTTTTTCTTAAATCAAAGTTAGTTTTAATCATGTATGTACATAAAACGAGATTAATAATAAAGACTAACCTTCAGGGAGCTGCAGGTCACAAGTTACAGAACTCAAAATACTCAAAACGTATAAAAATAAAATTTTATGTTCAAAATTCATTTTTGAACCCGCTACGAGCGCCCGTCGAAACTACCAGTTTGATGACAACTGATTCGACTTTCCTTGAAGTCAAAATGTTTATATAACTAAAGTGGAATATGAGTAATAAGTATATGGGCAATATCCGACAGTTTGAGGCTGGCCTGGTAAACGCAGGTAATAAAGGTTAATGTTCTCTTCTAACTACATAGGTAGGTTAAGAAACAACCTACTTAAATGTTAACACACTTCTTTAGCTAACTACCAGGATGGCCAGCGCCAACAATGATCTAGAATTAAATTGTAATTCGCATTTTATTGTTTTTTGTGTTACAACTAAGAAACAATTTACACACACTTCGCACAATGGGCACAATGGGCGGCTCGGACCTTTGTTCTACGCAGAGTAAGGTAAAGCAAGTTGGATTCAGTAAAGTTAGATAGTTACATAGGTGCCTACTCATATTTTAATGGATTACTTTCAATGAACATGCTGCGATACAATAATTTTTTTGTGCGCTGTGTGTGTCAAACCAACTAACGAACCCCCTCGTGCTGAGTGCAGCGTTGGGAGTATTAGACTCTTACTGAATAAAGCCCATCATGTTTCTTCTCGGATATTAACTCTTTTGAACAATCCCATGGCCCAACCAACGTAAAATTCAGTACGCGTTTTGTTATTGCTTTGAAGGAAATAGACATAATTGTGACAGTGACAGCATATTTGTACGTCAGTCTGTCTATTCTCTGTCAAATGTCAGTTTCTAACTAATTTTGTATTCAGGACTTCTGGATTTTGTGTATGTGGTGAAAATAATACACTTTGTTATTGATTTCTGTGTTAAATAAACAACAAATATAACTATTACGCGACCATGATATGAGCACTAACTCACCAAATAATCAAGAAGAGTAGTTTTAATCATTTGACTAAACAACAAACGGTATGTTATTTTTTTGTTTTGTTTGAGATTCAATCAAGTTTGAACAATAGATGGTTACATATTAGTCATTCTAACTTGTTTCTAACAATTTCCAATCACCACACCTGTTGTGAATGCTATACTTTTGCTAAACTACTGAATCTAGTCTCGCGAAAGTCGTTTGAAGTGCATGATATTGCAAAAATCATCAAATTCTCTAAAATTCGTTATTGATGATGTCACGGCATTAATCAGGTCATAGAAGATAGTTAGCTCAAAGAAACCTCTTATTATCTATTAATCTGTGATCAATGTAATTATAGTTATCTCTAATATATATGTAATAAGTTGTTGATATTATTTTTCGTGACTAGGATACTAAACTTACTTCATACTGTATAGACTTTTTCTAGAAAAACATTTGTGAATTATTGATAAAACTATCCCATTGTAATTCACTGATGTATAATATAGTCAAAGTCGATATCATTTATTGAAAGTATGCCAATTACGTTAGCACTTTTTAAAATTGATCTTTAAAACAATGAAAAACGCCCCCCTTTTACCACTTCCTAGTAGTGTTATAGCTGGAAAGAAGTGGTGGGGAACAAACTTCCCAGCAACAGCTGTCTATTACATTTTATTATTTCATTACAATAAGTATATTTATGTAAATGTTGTGTTGACCTTGTAAGTCAAAGAATTAAATAGTTTACAATAAAAAACTCTAAAGTAGCAAACCTATTATAAAATAATCATAGCTTACTTATAAAACTATCGAGCAGTTCTTCAGAATCTGTTTGGTAGTTTTTGCATGAAAGATGAATAAACATCCGTACATCCCGCCTTACATATGAACTTTCACATTAAATATATTATTATGATAGCTAGTTAATAAAGGTAACATAAAATTTTCAAATAGATATTTTGGTAGAATTTGTATGTTCTTATTTGGATTCCTTAAATGGCTTCATTAGACTGTAATCGTATTACTTGTGTGTCCGAGCCAGCCTGCGGCTTTTGTCAGCACTTAATGATCCCCTATGTTAAACATAGTCTTGTCTTAAGAATAATAATATAATTTATTAAAGACATAATTTATTAAAGGCAAACCTCTCCTACCTCTTTATGCTGTGCCCTACCGGGTCCATATTGTTTCCAATATATTGTTTAAACTTTATAAAAGTACCACCTGCAGCGGCGGCCCTAGCCATTGCGAGGCTACGTGCGGCAGGTCTATGCGAGGCCCATTATCCTACGTGAAAAGTAAGTGTTGCGAGAGTAGGCTGCTGTTTTGATTTAGCTAATCTTCATGTTTGAGGAGAAATGCTCAAGTTAATAATTTTTTTTTTAAAGAATCACAAAATTAACAAATATTAAAATGATCTGATACTTGCGACTTTTCTTAAGACTAAAATCTTTAATTAAAGCAGAATAGTCGAATAAACGAGCAACGTCATTTTCGATCGAAAGAATAGCAGGGGCTGAAAGTCGACCTTGTGTCATCGAATTCCTTAAACATGTTTTAATAATTTTAAGCCTCGAAAAACTGCCTTTCCTTTGCTTAAGACTATTTCGGTAGTGGGATAAATTTCAGTTAAATTATTTTCTAAATATATTTCAGCACCGAGATAATATTCAGTTTTTCGTATAACTGATTCAGGGCCGTCTCTAGCTCATGTAGCGCCGAGGGCCGTCTCTAGCTCATGTAGCGCCCGGGTGCAATCATGACCCAAACGCCCCCTATGTATTGTCTGCGTCAGGACCACCGTCACAAATCACCGATCCTCTCGAAATACATATAGAGAGTTGCTACCTGATTGCTACCAGCTAGGTACCATTAGTTGCTACCAATTGCTACCCTCGTGGTTTTGAAGATATTCAGCATCCCAAGGTGACAGCCATTCTGACATCAGGATGGCTGTCACTTTTCCCAGTGTGAAGAAACGGCGCAAAAGTACCCACCCGGAGTTGCTACCTAATTGCTACCCTTCAGAATTAAATTTTAGACCATAAAAAGATATTAAAAAATGAGGTTCGATTAAAAATAGGATGAAAAAAATCAAACAAGTGGAAAGTAAAGCACGCGCGAGCGTAACGAACGCAAAAAAATTTTGAGCTTTGGGTCACTAAAGCAACTAAACTTGTACAACAAATAACAGTGCAAGGTGAAGTCGCGAGCGTAGCGAGCGCGAAAATTTTTGAGTTTTGAGACATAAAAGTACTCTAATCAAGTTAGAACTAAAGGTACTGTCATGTGAACAGCCGCGAGCGTAGCGAGCGCGATTTTTTTTTAATTTTTTGTTCAAGGACTCTCAAATTAAACTCGGAATTAAGCACAAATAAAAGGAATCCGTGACTAGATCGAGAGCCAGTTGTTTTTGTTACCTTGGTGTTCCAGCTTTTTGTTAAATTGAGGACTCAAACAGTAAACGCAGAATGAATTAGAAATAAAGAAAAATTGCTCATTTTTTTTCTTGGACCAGATATATATTTTTTTATTCTATTTTTTTTATATTAGTTTGGGTCGTAGCGCGAGGCCCCCCCAAGCGCGAGGCCCTGTGCGACGGCACAGTTCGCACACCCCTAGGGCCGCCACTGACCACCTGTATTACATATGCAACACAAATAAAGATTTGAATTTGACATTATTTATTATAGAAATATGTAGACACTATAAAACTATCTTTTAAAAATAAAATACTATGTACTAAAATAAAAATGTATATAAAATAACATCAATTAGGTGTTTGCATGAAAAATCGTATACAAGATGGTCATGTAAATATAATTGAAGAACATAATGTTTAAACTAAGATAGATTAAGAACAAGAGTGTTCTTTTGTATTATTTTAGCATTCTTTCCCTATAGTACAGTTATCGGCACGGATATTGAGCCCTGACCTTCACCTGCGCAGAAGCGATTTACTGCCTTATTGCCTTATGCGTACGGGTGCGCAAAGCGATCCCCACTCTTCCGCCGAGAGCTCAATATCCGTGCCGGTAACTGTATGTTTATTTTGTACACACCATTAGGGAATTCCCAAGTGACAGAATGATGTAATCATAAGAGCACCCACTAACTACCGAACATCACACAATATGAGTTATAAGGCCGTTCCCACACAAAGATCCTATTAGATTTTTTATGTATAGATCAATGTATGTTTGTTCTTCTTTCAAGCAAAAACTACTGGATGGATTTTGAGGAAACTGGGTAGTAATGTAGCTTATACATATCAAAATATCAGGCTCGGTAGATGATGATATAGGCCACTTCTTGTCCCTTGGGATGCAATTGAAACTAGCGGAAGCTAGTTTTGTAATTATCCAGAGTATTACAATAACAATTATGTAATTAGAAATGAGCAATTAATATTTCTTTCATTTATTGTTCAGATAATAGTTCATTTGATTGTTATTGTGTACTCATTACAAATAACAACATTGTATGCATGGCACATGTATAGCAAGATAATATTAATTATCCATACTAATACTAATAATATGAATGAGAAAGATTTTTATGTTTGTAATACTGTTGTTAATGTATTGGGATAATTTTTCGCATGGATAATAGTGAAGAGTATGGAAGGAGAAAATATGCAGCCACTTTCAGCCACCCCATATAAAATTGGGACAAAGGTAGGAGGATGATGAAAATGGATAAAAGTGGAACTCTGAACAGGGAGATAAAACATTTTTGTTATCCATGTGCAGAGCATGAAAGTTGATCGAACTCTAAAATGACACATTATCTTTGCTTTGATTTTGGCTTAAAAATTGAAACTAGTTGTATTATCTCCTTCCATAAATTTAAAGACACCAAAATATTGATACACCCTGAATGTAAAAATTTTGAATTATTTCAGTGACGAGGCCAATCATGGCTGAAACTTTGGACCCGCTGTCACCAAGCCTGAATAATACAGGACGAGGGGATTCAGGCATTGTGCAGAAATTGAGGATGAGGATTGGCAGAGGAGGACCAGTGAACAGGCCTGTTGGAGAAGGTATGGTCTTATTGAAGGTATATCACCATCTGCCTTGCCTTTTTTCCCAACTATGTGGTAGGTGTCTAAGATATACTTAAAAAAGTTGCATGGGTCACTCATACTTGTAAGGATGGTGTTTATCCACCAGGCCATTTAACTCCCTAGTATACTAATATTATAAAAGCGAAAGTTTTAATATGTGTACTTCAGGAAAAACCGTGGGCTGAAGCTAGTCATGTTATTCATTCTCACACCTCAGTAATGTCAAAAGAACTGAAAAGGAGGTATGGGACCGGTCAAACGAATACAAGTGGGACGTGCTGTTACATTTGTTGTTCTATCAATTTCGACCTTGACCCCTCAGAGAAACGGTTTATTTTTGCGTAACGTGGAAACGCTAGACTTGTGATGTCCTTGGTCGGCCAGTGAGGAGTCGTAATGTCTAGTAGAAGTATCTACTTACCTATATAATGTTCTTCTTCTTTGCTTACTTATATTATCCTGTGTAAAGCTGAAGAGGTTGTTTGCTTGAAAGGGCTAATCTCGGGAACCATTGGTTCGAATTGTAATTATTTTTTGGTGTTGTTTTGCCCTCTGACTGGGGTAGGCTTTTTGTTCAGGTGCGCAAAGTAGTTTTATCACGGGATGCGGGCGAAGCCAGGGCCCAGAACAGACGCCAGCAGGTCAACCTACCCAAATCTGTTAAATTTCACCAATCGAACATTAACCTTCCGCTATTGTGATAAGGTTGAAAATCTGCTGAAAAAAATTGACGGATTGTCTTTATTGGAATTTCAAGGCCACAATGGTCTGTTTGAAAATAATTATGAATAATCTAGCATAGTTCCGAGCCGTTAGGTTTGAAATGAGTGTGACACCTCCGAGGCATTGTTCGCTGAAGGTCGGCAGATAATGTCGCAATGTGGTCAATTGGTCACTCGCCTATCAGTAATACTGCAATAGTGATTAAGTGAAGTCGTTGAAAATGGGTGAAAAGTGCTCCACAGGTGAAGTTTAAATAGCATATTGTGTTTTTGTGCGGAAAATACTTTTTTTTTGACACTAGTGCTTCAAAAATTATTAATAGGAATCCTGAAGAAATTTTAAGGCACATTCATATTAACTACTTCTATTTACTGTAGAGAAAATTTTTTTTTTTTTTTGTGGCATCTGCTGATTAAACAGCTGTTCGTTAATATGTAATATGTTCGTTATTTTAATGAACAACTAATAAAGGATGTCATCACATCATGTGCAACGTTGATGCGGAAAGAACTTTATTTTGTTTATGTCTTCCAATAGGAACCTAGTGAAAATCGGTAGTCCTCTTTTCTTAAAAAAAAAAATAGAGGAACTTTTTACGGACTTGAGAAAATTCTGACACTATAGGGCTTGTTAGGTGACTAAACCTGCAGCTCACTCGATAGGAAGAAGAAGAAGAGTAACTAATAGAGAACATACCTACATTCTACAGCAATTACGGAGTTTCTTGCCGGTTCTTCTCCATAAGACCCACTCCTTAGAACCATACACCTAGCTATTGACGTTTCGTAAAAACCTGTAATAGGTCTATCTGTATGTACAAAAATTAATGCTACTTTTCGTTGTAACTAAACACAAGATCGGGCTTAGCTATCCCAACTAAATAAGGCTTTGTTCGTGTGAAGTTACCTTTATGTGAAGTTACAAAATCGGTCGAGCGGTTCTTCTTTTATACGTAGCGAAGCACGCACCGGGCGGCTAGTTATGAAAACCTTTGACTTCGAATGTTCTCATGTTTTCCAGGATATGTGGAGTTCGGAGAGTTCAGGACGGAACGGCCGGGTATCAAGAAGGTGGGCACATTCGCCGGAGTCTTCTGTCCTGTCGTGCTATCCATGTTCAGCGCTTTAGTCTTCATTCGAATGGGTGAGTCCACTATTATTATATTCTTTTAATTGTACCCACCAGCCTGTACACATTATGGAATGCAATAAAGTTATTGAGTATTGAGTACTATATCTCTATGTATGAAAGAAAGTTGTGAATGGCTAAAAGGTTTAAGCTTAAAATTAGAGGGGTGATAGCTCAGAACCGGGAGAAGTACGTAGGATTTTTGTCACCATCCATAAGTAATAATTCGTGTCCGAGCCGTCGATGAGCCAGCATCTCTTAAAGATGTCCCGGAGAGGGGCGAAACACGTGTCTAGTAAACGTTTGGTTGCTTGGCAACTGTCTCCTTTGTGCAATTAAATCAATCCTAATAAATACACGTTGCGTATACTATCAATCAATACATGTTTTGTTTTCAATGTTTATCTATGTAATGATTCAGTGCGCGCAAGGTCACTCTGAGATAATAACACACGTCAAGTAAAATTGATGAATTAAGTACGTTCTACTAGATTTTGCCCGCGACTTTGTTCACGTCCTAAAATACCTAAGTCCGGGTAAAAAGTACATAGATTAACTTGTTTCAATTGGTTCTGCCGTTTTACCATGAACCTCACACTTGCATTTTTTACTTGCACTACAATACAACAATTATGTTTTTTTGGTCGTAAAGTACATAGATACATTCGTACCGAATTATTTGTGTGCGGGTCTGACTCGCACTTGTCTGGCTTAGGTATCAACATATCGGGGATGTGCGCGTATCTATGCTCTGAAGTTAGTTGCGAGCCGCTATTAATCTTAGCGAGTACCATACTTTACTATAAAAAAGACAACCAGGGGTTCAACACGTGTTTAAACCTCTTGAATGCCGCTAATTAGAGAACAATAGAAAATCCTCTTGTTGAATGAAAATTGTGTCTCGCGTAGACCTGCGCACAAGGGGTTAAGGGAAGTTCTCTATACTTTTTTTCTTAAAGACGTCACGAACACCTGTTTAACTTTTTTTTTTGTAGTAAGACCATATAGGTATACTCCTATGTTTCAGGTTACCTAGTAGGCAACGCGGGTCTGTTGGTGACTCTAGGCCAGTTTGGGCTGGCCTACCTGATCGTGATATTCACGGTGACGTCCATCTGTGCCATCTCTACTAACGGGGCTGTTGAAGGCGGGGGCGTTTATTGTATCCTTTTGTTAATAGATATAGATATTTCTATAACCTATCTGTCGTTTCGAGGTTATGGTCTCTGCACACAGCGGGCGCGGCGCGGCGGGACGGGACGGCGACGTGACACAATGTACTAGATCGTCCCGTCGCGTCGCGCCGAGCGAGACGGCTCTGTGTGGCGGCCTCCGTAATATCTAGTACATTACAACTGCTCAGTATCGCGTCGCCGTCCCGTCCCGCCGCGCCGCGCCCGGACCTTTAGAGATTAATAGAAACAATTAGGTATTGAACTAATGTCAAGAGAAAAGAATCCGCTGCCTGTAAGTAATTACACTTTTTAGGTAATGCTGTCGTACTTATTCTTTGCAAGGTGTCCTTAGAAGTATTTTAGCATAGTGGCCAATAAAAGCGGCCAATAAAAGCTTATAACGTATAAACTAATTCAATGTTTTATCAATAAGATAGTTTTAAAAACTTTTTTCCTCTTAAACATTCCTTGGACTCGAAAAAATATGGCTTGTTACCTGCCCTCTCTATTAATACTCATTTAGCAATAAATCCCACTACTTAATACTTCACCCTTTTTCCTGCTATACCGAACGTTCTAGAGACATTTCCTTAACCATCACTCAGTCATGATAAGCAGGACCCTAGGTCCTGAGTTCGGAGGAGCAGTCGGCACACTGTTCTTCTTCGCTAACGTGGTGTCCAGTGCTCTTTGTATCTCCGCCTGTACTGAAGCGCTAGTTGAGAATTTTGGAGAAAATGGTATGTTTTATATGTATTTTCTTTATTTATTTTTTCACTAGCTTTTGCCCGCGACTTCGTTCGCGTGGAATAGTGACTTGCGGCAGATTTATGGTTTGACCAATAGATGGCGGTATATGTCCGGAATAAATTTTATTTTTGTATTTCTTTGTAATAAAAACTATCCTATGTCCTTTCTCAAGTTCCAGACTATGTCTGTACCAAATTTCACACAAATCAGTCCATTAGTTTAGGCGTGAAGAAAAGACAGACAGACAGAAAGACAGACAGACAGAGTTACTTTCACATTTATAATATTAGTTAGGATGCCTAAGGGGATAAACAGGACCTTTTAAACTTCGCTGTCCATCCGTATGTGTCTGGGTTGAATTACATGAACCTGATATTTGAATCTTTTATTTTAATAGTAGTTGTTCCTCCCGCATCTTAAGGAAACTACTTTCCGTACAAGATACAAAGTAAACTATGTCCTTTCTGTTTAGACTGTCTGTGTACCACATTCCATTTAAATAAGTTCTTTACACTTTGTCGTGAAACCGTGAGACACAGACAGAGTTACATTCGCGTATATAACATAAAAGTAAAGATTTACAAGTTAGTGTGCTTATATGTTTGCCAATACTGAGAACCCATTATCTTTTAGTGTACCTGCAGACTAGTGCAGACATCTTTAATTTTTTTTTTCAATCGATTTTCAATCTTATCACAGTCGTGGAAGGTTAACATTCGATTGGTAAAATTTGTTAGATTCTTGTTGGTTGACCTGCTAGCGAATACCATCTTTTTTTCAGGTTACCTGGTAGGATCCCACACAGGTATTCCAGACGGCTGGTGGTATCGCTTCCTGTACCGTTCGGGGCTAAATGCTATCGGGCTAGGCGTTTCCCTGGCCGGGGCGTCACTCTTCGCCAGGACCAGCCTCGCTATATGGATGACCATGCTGATCTGTCTCGGAAGTGCTTTCATCAGCTTCTTTGTGACTCCTCTTGCGTTGGTAAGTGTTTGAATTATTTTTTACTTGAATGTGGTGAATTGAAAAAGAGGGTTTTCATTTTGAATTGTATTCCTTTATAACTTTTGAATCATAATAATTTTGCAAATGCATTATAATTAAAAGCTTTGATTATCCACAAATTAAGTGGCGCAACCTAAAATTGCGAAACCGTGGGGCCAAAAGGCATCATTGCTATTTAAAATTAAACCCCCTTCGTCCATTTGTTATTTCACGTACAATTATGCAAAAAAAGTAATAACCCCAAAATAACTTATTAAAACAACGAATATATATTCTGGTTAGCTAACTGTTGTTTACACCTTTACATAAAAAAATAACAGAGAAAAAGCATTATACAAGTACAACAATCACTTTATAATAAATATTGTTTCCAGATTGACAAACCAGACACGAACCACATCGTGAACACCACAGCGTTTTACTACACAGGCTTAAATTCCACCACGTTATACGACAACCTGTACCCTCAATATGGAAGGGATTACACCACCACTGACGGACAGATGGTGGACTTCGCGTCAGTGTTCGGGGTCCTGTTCACTGGGGTCACTGGGGTCATGGCGGGGGCTAATATGAGTGGTGAGTGGGTAGTTTGTTAAGTTTTGAGTAAAGGATAGTGTTTTTTTGACAGTTAACTAAAGTGTCAATGATGTAAAAGTAGCAAAGTCAAATCATTTACTTTATTTGGGCCTTTACAAGCACCTATGAACGTCAAAAATTATAAATAAGTTTGATTCTAGTTGCCCATTCCAAAAGTAGCTTCCTATGGCGAAGAACGAGCAAGAAACTCCATAACGGGCAAGAAACTCCATAGCACAGCATAGCCTATATGTTATTCTGGTGTATAAGCTATATTACAGCCGAGTTTCATCAAAATCTGTTTAGACGTTTGCGCGTAAGCGCGTTATGAAGTAACAAACATACATTGTATGTATGTACACACTTACATACTCCAAACTTTCGCCTTCATCAACTAACCTATTAGAGCGATAGTGTTTCTTCTGAAACTGAACTTTGTTCTGAAACTTTATTTTTTTACTGTTGTCTATGACTTTTTTGAAAAGTTTTTATATATATAGCTGCAAAATCAAAATCAAATCAAAAATCATTTATTCAAACTTGGATGCAAAACAGCACTTTTCGAACGTCAGAAATTTACAAAAGACATCCTTCAAAACGCCCACCCTTCACCACTTCCTATGTGTTTTTACTGGGAAGAAGAAGTTGCGCAACAAACTCCTCAGCAACACATGTATGTCAGTAGGTTAGAAGAACCTTTTAACAATTTATTATACCTCTATATAGATTTGTTTACTGCAGTAGTGTATATTGCAGTATACAATATGCAATCACCACATGCTAGCTCAGCACTCACCCAATATACATACCTAACTGACTCAAGCATTTAATAAATTTGTTGAGCTGCAAGTCAAAATAAATGTTTATTTCCCAGGTGAACTGAAGAACCCGTCTCGCAGCATCCCATTCGGTACACTAGCGGCTCTTCTCTTCACGTTCGTGTCGTACATCGCTTTGAGCTTGCTGACGGCTGCCACGTGTACTAGAGACCTGTTGATCAATAACTACGTGTATCTGTTACCTATTAATATATGGCCGCCTTTTATTGCTGTTGGTAAGTGGCATTAATAGAATAGAATAGAATAGAATATTTTATTTTGCAAATATGGGTATACAAAAGTTCTTATAATTATAAAGTTCAGCCATATTTTACCATTCGGCATGCAAACATTATTACCTACTTAAACACTATTACCTACTATTAATCTATTATTTATAATCACAATATTATATGAGATCAATTAACTTACTACTAATTTTACAATTAAACATTTATACATATAAATTATAATTTTTCTGCTAAGAAATCTGATATGGTATAATAAATTTTATCATTTAAAAATTGGCGTAACTTTCTCTTAAACAGTGGTGTGCTTAAGTCTTTCCAGGCATTTGGTAACTTATTGTATATTATTGGGGCCATGCAATAGATACTGTTGCGCTTCAGACTCGTTTGACAGGACACAATGCATAATTTGCTATTGTCTCGTCTATTTCTCGGACATACATCAGCTAGACGTTGGAAACGAGACGGATTTTGTTTAACAAACATAGCTACTTCGAAGATATAGATACATGGAAGTGTCAGGATTTTGTATTGCTTAAAATAGGGCACACAACTGTCTGTACTTTTGAGCTTAAACGTGGATCTAAGGCACCTTTTCTGAGCCTTAAAAGCTATGTCTCGATCAGTCGAGTTCCCCCAGAAAATGACTCCGTACCGTAAATGGGACTCAACTATTCCATAGTAAGCCGTAAGTAGCGCTTTATCATTCACTATGGAGGACAATCTATACAAAACAAAGGCGGAAGAGCTCAGTTTTTTACACAACATATCTACATGTGCCTTCCAATTCAAACTAAAATCTATTTGCAGTCCTAAAAATTTTGTATCACCCGCTTCCTCAATATTATTGTTTTTGTAATGTATGTGTAGAGTACTTCCTCCAGGAGTTCGCTGTCTAAAGTGCATTACCTTTGTCTTACTTAAATTTATATTTAAATTATTTTTGTCCAACCATCTAATTATTGAGTCAAGTGTGTTGTTAATATCATTTTCGTATGTGCTTATGCTTTTACAAGGGATCGTTACTGTGCTATCATCTGCAAACATTGTTATAGGTTGTTCAAGGGATAACGGCATGTCATTCACATATAGTATGAACAAAAATGGTCCCATAACGCTTCCCTGTGGTACGCCGAATGAAATTTTACGTTCACTTGATCTGACCATCTCTTCATGCTTATTGACTACATTAATGCGGAATAAATATAATAAGAATTATATTTTTTTTTGTATAAATAAGGTTCATCGTTTGGGGTGGTACAATGCCATAGTCTATGGCAAAATCTGCCTTATCGTAATATAAGTCTATGGCATATGGATTTTGTTCTTGTATTAACATAGAAATTTCAACTTTATTTTCGCACAATTATGCAATTTTTTTATTTGTCACTAAAAATACTTTTGCTGGTTGGCTTTGAATATCAGACATACATTTTAATTGATAGTTATTGTTCCAAAGTTATGAACTATTCAAATAACAATTGTGATACCTTTCGTAGTCTCAATTTCAAGGTTTATTTGTTTTATTACTTGTTTTTTTTTAATTCTTGTTATAATATTTCGCAGGTATGCTGATGGCCACATTTTCAGCTGGTCTGTCAAACTTGATCGGTGCTTCAAGAGTGTTAGAAGCGCTAGCGAAAGATAACATTTACGGTAAGTTTAAACTCAAAATTATCTGTTCAAACTTATCTACAAAAACAGCACTTTTTGGACATTAAAATTTACAAAACACAGCCCCGTAATAATTGAATAATTTTCTGACTCACGTCAGACTTCTCGAACATATAATCGGCCACATTTTTTGTAAGACGATCTAACAAGTTTCTGACCGACTGCTACTTTTGGAATGGGCAACTAGAATCAAACTTATTTATATTTGTGACGTTCGTAAGTGCTTGTAAATGCCTAAATTAAATAAATGATTTGACGGACACGAGAGGGCAAGCTTAAATAAACGATTTTCTAACATGTTACATTTGTACCTTTCTAGGTTTCCTCCTCCGTCCGATGGTCTCCCGGTCAGGCAACCCAGTCCTCGCTGTGATCACGTCCTGGCTGCTAGTCCAGGTGGGCATCATGGCAGACTCTCTGAACGCCATCGCTCAGGTCAACTCCGTACTCTTCATGACCAGCTATTTCGCTATTAATCTGGCGTGTTTGGGCTTGGATCTCGCTTCTGCACCTAATTTTAGGTAAGTTTGGAGGATGTTGTGGTTTTATATGTTCAATTGAGTTGTAGCGAAAGGCTTAAAATTACTGGGTCAAACGTAAAAAAATATGGAGAAATTATCTACTAAGTGAAAATAAAGTATAAGACGTAAAGTAATATTTATTGTTTAACTGCAGATTTCAATAACCGTTCTATATAGGTATGGTTTTTGCGAATGGAGATAAATTTTAACATTAATTTAATTAACAATGAATACTATTTTATTAGAAACTCGGTTGATAGAAATATGAAATCTATTTGTCAGTTCGTTTTGCGTTTAACTGTCAGACCGTGTTCTTTTAGTAAATTTTTAACCTCTTTTTTGTAATCGATTGAAATCCTACACAATTTTGCTAGACATTTCTACTTTTTAGTATTATTCTAACATTTGATCAATATTCCCAGGCCAACATTCAAGCAGTTCTCCTGGCACACGTCCCTGCTCGGCCTACTAGGCTGTGCGGGCATGATGTTCGGTCTCCGAGCTGTGTACGCATGCGGGGCAGCACTCGCATGCGGGTCCCTGGTGGTGGCGCTGCATCTGCTGTCGCCGGCCGCGGCTGACCCTACGTGGGGCTCGCTTAGTCAGGCTTTGATATTTCATCAGGTTGGTTTTACTGTAGGCTCCGCAAGAGGTGGTGTGACGATCTGGACGCCTACAACCCTACCTGGTGGGAGCACTCTAAGGCTGCCTGTCCACCAGAGCGGAGCTAGGCTGCGGAGTGGAGAAACTGAGAAATATTAACCAATAGGATTGAGGAGCGGAGATTTTGTCATCCTATTGGTCAGCTCCGCTACGGTGGACAGGCAGCCTAAGGACCGAACGGTGTGGAGATGGCATAGGGAGGCCTTTGCCCAGCAGTGGGACAATAAAGGCTCAAAGAAAGAAAAAGTTTTACTCTATATTATGTTGATTATATCATGAGTTTTCTTGGCTTGGCAGATTGTGTTATATTTCTTTCACATTATGATGAGTTTCTTAACAGTTAATAACTAATGGTAGTTGTGACGTATCCTAATGTCCAATGGATTGATGAAATCGATTCAAAGTCAAATCATTTATTTCATTTAGGCCTTTACAAGCACTTATGAATGTCAAAAATATAACTAAGTTTGATTCTAGTTAGATTATTTGATAATATCGAATCGAAAATGGATTCGGAATTGCAGATATGTAATGTAGCCGCTAGTCTTCACCGATTTTTGTGGATTCAGTAACCAAATCTCTATTGATTTCACCACTAACAAAAATACATGAGGCTGGTATTGTTACTTAATACTCGTATCTAAGTAACCGACGCTAACCAGCATTCTAGCTTTACGTAAGTTTTTGACTTATTCTTATCTATACTAATATTATAAAGCTGAAGAAATTGTTTGTTTGTTTGAACGCGCTAATCTCAAGAACTACTGGACCGATTTGAAAAATTATTTCAGTGTTAGATAGCCCATTTATCGAGGAAGGCTATAGGCTACTTTTTATCCGGGTTCGTGCCGTGGTTCCTACGGGATGCGGGTGAAACCGCTGACAGCTAGTGTATTATAACATTTATAACATAAAGAAATTGATTTTTATATATTGTATCCAGGTTCGTAAATACCTGCTGCTGCTAGACCCTCGTCGCGAGCACGTGAAGTTCTGGCGTCCTCAGATGCTGTTACTCATCGCCTCACCGCGCCAGTCTGCACCGCTCATAGACTTCGTTAATGATCAGAAGAAGGTATGTAATGCTAACCATGCGACAGTGAGAAGGGTGCTGAGCCGTGATTTCTTTAAAAAATACAATCATATTGTATGATTGAACTTTGTAGTTGTGTATTATTGTGTAATTCAATACTTTCATGTCTGTACACGATATAAGTATCATGTATACAATAGTTTAAAAGTGGGGACCATGTTACATAAATTGGCTGCATGTTACATAAATTGTTTTACATTTATTAAATGTTCCTGCTGTTGGTTCTTCTTAGAATGTACCCTCTTATGTACTCCTCTTATATGCTTCTCTTATGTACTCCTCTTATGTACTCTCTTATGTACGCCTTATGTACTCTTCTTGTGTACTCCTATTTTGTACTCCTCTTATGTACGCCTCTTATGTACTCCTCTTATGAACTCTCTTATGTAGTCCTCTTATGTAATCTATTATGTACTCTTCTTATGTGCCTACTCTTCTTATGTGCTCTCTTATGTTCTCCACTTATGTACCTACTCCTCTTAAGTACTCCTATTATTTACTCCTCTTATGTACTTACTCTTCTTAAGTACTCCTCTTATATACTATATTGTATGTGTGTCAGGGCGGTCTATTCGTGGTGGGTCACGTCCGTGTCGGTGAGCTGGACGGCGCGGGAGACCCGCTCGCTGCCGAGCACAAGTACTGGCTCAAACTCATCGATCATCTCAAGGTAGGTGGTAGTACGTACAGTTTTCAACAAACTCCTTATCGTTGCGGAAATAAAAGCCTCACAAAAGTCCACGCGTGTGTTTTTACCCCTCGCCATCTATCTTCCAGTAACCACTGACCACTTAGAATTAGTTTCATTGAAGGGACAAAGTGTTAAAAACTCGCCAAATAGCCATCCAAAAACATTGAATATAGTCATACTAATTGATTACTTATATGGGGTCACTCAAACTTTCGGCTTTACGAGTATTTGTGTAATACTCTTTTTAAATACCCATGTCTCCTGATTTCCTGAAATTAAACTTCTATACTAAGAAAGTAACTGTTTGAATCGACGTTTAGCATTCCAGAGCTCCTCACCGACTCAATGCTATGCTGTACCACTGCTGGGCAAAGGCCTCCCCTTACCCTACCATCTTTCTCAATCGGTCGCTATTTGTGACCAGTCCACGAGGAAGCTATTCAAGTCTTCTTTCCGGCTTCCTTGAGCATTTCCAACTTTTATTGAGTCATAGCTGTCTTCCTGTGTCTAGAACTTGTCATTCAAACACAGCTTTCCTATCCAGGTGAAAGCCTTCGTAGAGCTAAGCCTGTCATCATCAGTACGTAGCGGCGCGGCGCAGCTAGCGCGGCTGGCGGGGCTGGGCGCCATGAAGCCCGACACCGTACTCCTCGGCTTCAGGGATACGGCGCCACCCACCGACTGGTTCCAAGAGTATGTATGCTAGCACCAACTACTGGTGAAGGCATTCTTACAGCAGAGCCTGTCATCATCAGTGGCTGGCGGGGCTGGGCGCCATGAAGCCCGACACCGTACTCCTCGGCTTCAGAGGACTGGTTCCAAGAGTATGTATGCTAGCACCAACTACAGGTGAAGGCATTCGCAGAGCTGAGCCTTATCATCAGGGTCGTTTGGAACAGTGGTCGAAACTATAGGTTCATGAAAATAATAGAAGCTCAACTTCCAGGACATGCACTGGTTCCGCGAGTATGTATGCTATCAGGGTAGTTTGATACAGGGGTGCTTTGAAACAGAGGTAGATACTATAGGTCAGCGGTTCCCAAATGGGGTTCCGCGGAACCCTGAGGTTCCGTGACAGGCCCTCAGGGGTTCCGTGGAAAATTCAAGATTTCCATATGGTAAATCGTTTCACTTTGACAATATTTAATTTTTTTTTTTTTTTTCAATTAAATTGTTTTGAATACAACAAGTGCGACAAGTGGCGGGGTAAGGCCACGGCAGCAGATAATTTAATTCCGTTTTTTACAAATTGAAGATTAACTATCTTCGGCAATCGGCAAAAGTAGGTAGCGAGTCGGCCAAAAATCACCGCATTTTTTGGGCTTATTTCATCGCCAGGATTATACGTTTTCATACATTTGACAGGACGTGAATTGACACGGCATACGAGTATTTCCAGTGGCTATTTTACCATGAATCAAAGTGTGACATTATTTCAAATTTTTGCACCTCCGCGAATCCGAAAATTTCGCGCTCGCTTCGCTCGCGACTCCATGTTACGTGTGATGCTTTTGTGTTCGTTCAATTGCTCAAGTATCCAACACCGAAAAAATTTCGCGCTCTTCCGTCGAGGTTTCCTTTGATGTTTATTTTTTATTCCTCTGGTTCAGAAAAAGCAATAGCGCTTTCTTCGCTAGCTGCTTATTCATTTTTTGTGTTGATATTGTACTTTTTGAGACCTTATAAATTTACAGTGGTTTTGTTTATTTTGTGTGGGTACTTAAACTAAAAAAAAATCGCGCTCGCTTCGCTTGCGATACCGGCTACCACTGGCTGTCTTTCAATGCTAGCGGGTGCTTGGAACTTCTTCTTTTAGTTAAAGAAAATCGCGCTCGCTCGCCTCGCACCTGTACAAACTCAATCTATTTCTTGTTGCGCTTACTTTGTCAGTCTTCAAACTGAAAACTATTCACATAATACACAAACGCTAGGGCGGCTGAATTGTTTTCTGGCCCGTGTGGCAGATAGCCATGCTACGCCGGAGTATACTGAATATGTCTCTAACCATATAACCATTTGGTGCGCTAACGCGCCATGAGCCGTACCTAAGTGTATTTACGTCTTTAGTTTACTTCTTACTTAAGCTAAGGTTCCGCCGAAAAATGGTGAAACGAAAAGGGTTCCGAAGCCAAAAGAATTCGGGAACCGCTGCTATAGGTTCATGATGTTAATTGAAGATTGGCTTCCGGGATGATGGTGATGATTAAGTCTGCCAATGTACCATTTTTTACACGTGAACTTTAAATAAATAAATAATAAACCTCTCTTTTTCTCCACAGCCCCTCATCCCCGTACAAGACGGACATTTTCGACCTAGAATCCGGCGAAACAGTGTTCCCGTGCCGCAAGCCGACGGACGTCCGTCTGTCGGGCACGGAGTACGTGCGCATCGTGTCGGACGTGCTGTCCGTCAATAAGAACGTCTGTCTGTGTCGGCACTTCCATAAGTTAGATATGGGCAATGTTGAGCGGTGAGTTTTCGTTAATTTAATTCATTTACACTTGAATTGCCTCAGTTATTGCTATTTATTTATAATATTCAGTCTTAAGCATACTTAGTTATTGTCGTTTACCCCTGCCATTGTATACTTCGTTATAGCCTCTCTTTGTGAGATTTCAGACTAGCGTTTTTTTTTCTAGTTATATTCGTTTTGTTTATTTTAAGTTTGGTATGCGATAACACGCGCGGCTTATTTTGCGTTGCAAATATATTACGTAGTATATAAATGGGCGATAGTTAGAAGGGGTTCACAGATGTTATTACTCAGAGAATAAATATTTGAATTTGCAAATGATCTATCCGTTCTTTTTCGATTTTTTTTCTATGCTTCATTTCACTGGGATGACCAATGTGAAACTTTTGTGTGATAAAGTCTCGTAAGGTTACGAAAGAATAATAATTTCAAAAGGCGGCAAAGTCGGCGTCCTGAGGTTGTGAACTCACTCAAGGCACAAGCATATTTAGCCTTTTTGGAGGATTTTCTTGTTTTTAACTTGCCTTTACATACCACAATGTTACAGCAAATCAGCCACCCTGCAATACATAGACGTCTGGCTAGTAGAAGTCCTCTCCCCGTCGTGCGAGGAGGCGTTCACAGTGCGCGGCTTGTTCGCTCTGCAGCTCGCAGCGGTGGTGCGCAGTGCTCGAGGCTGGCAGCACCTGCGACTGCGTCTGCATGCTGTGCACGTGCCCGCGCAGCCGCCTACTACGATACATGGTTAGATTCACTTAAATAAAGAAAGAGACACATATTCTGCCAAATTTGAGTACCATAACGTAACAAATGCATTTCGTAACGTAACAAACCTTTCGTAGCTCTTGTCATTTAAATTTTGCTTCTCCGATTTAGCAATCAGATGTGGCATCAAACGCATGATCAGTAGTTTTGTTCAAGCGTTTCAAATATTGTCATTATGAAGTTACTAGAAGTAAATTTTTGTCAAAAAAAAATTTACATTAAAAGTTGCACGACGATCAAAATCTGCGCAATTGTCAAAATGCATTAAATAAAACAAATCTGCGCATACGCAGCGCATTAACTTGCCGACTTTAAAAGGCAGCATTTGGTACCATACAAAAGTTTCTCCCAGACTTTGACCCTTCTAAAAATTCTACACTATTTGTAAATATTTCCAACATCATTTTAAAAGCTCGTAACACTAATTATATCTATTATTATATACAGAAGCGGGTCGCACGGTTACGGTAGGCGAGCACTCTGCGCTGGAGTCGCTGGGCGCCGGCCGCCCGCTCGAGGAGAGGCTCGACAAGCTGCTCAAGCTGCTCAGAATTAACGCCACTATACATATTGTGAGTATCGTCACAAATTCAAATTTATTCTTAACAGGATGCAGCTGAGTAAAATTGTTTTTGCATGGAGCAACAGCCCGTCTGGCTGACTGCCTCATTTCAGTAGTTTGCCTGTAGCACACCTCCGCTGCGAAACCCAAAGGGCGAAACCGCCATAGTTTCGCTGTAAGTTGTGAGTTGTTGGGCGGCGAAACAATAGCGAAATTCCCTGCTTTAACGTACAAAACTGACTATGACGTTGTCTCTTTCTAACATGATTTCGCTCATTTGCTTAGGCGCCGTCTACATCTCCGCCCGTTGTTCGCCATTTTGGAGCGGTTCCGCGTGTATCTCGGACGCGTCTGTAGCAATCGACAATTTTTATGAGCGAAATAGGAATCAACTGTTCTAGTTTTAGGTTTCGCTCTGTTTCGCTATTATAGTTTCGCGTAAGTGTAGTACTGTTGCTCAGCGAAACTCACGCAGCGGTTTCGCAGTTGTTGTTTCGCAGCGGAGGTGTGCTACAGGCATGATAAGTTTGGCGGACTTAACTTAACACACTTATTTTTAATATTAACAGCAGCTATAAAAGAATAACTCTCGCCAAACTTAATAGCTAACCGCTGATACAAATAAACCTAATGATAAACTTTCTAACAAAATCGTTCTGACAGGTTCCCGTAAAAACCCCAACCCACATTTCTGCTTCGTTGTTAGGTAACAACTAAGAATATGTTTATGTTCTTTTCAGGTGACAGAGTGGCCTAAATTAGATGAATACAGCAGATTTTCAAATGACAATGATAACAGCATGTACCAACGAGTGCCTGTCGCTTATTTACAAATGTAAGTACAACGTAGTAAAATGTTTCATGTATTTCAGATATTTCTGTCGAAAAACATGCACTTCTGTCCCTGTTCTGGAAAAATACAGAATTCCACGTAATTTTTGAGGAAATAAGTTTATTAATACCTGCGATTTCGTCCGCATGGATTTTGCAGCATTGCAATAACTTCCTATGTTTAGCATGATAGCTGTTTTTCCTGTAACCCTATGCAACTTTGAAAGAAGCCTACCTATATATACTGGTCTTATCTCTCTCCGGTGTCGTCTGATTACCGTCCCATCGGGCTACGAGAGTGAAGGAGTAGTGAGAGCACCTGTGTCTGCGCAAATGCTCGTGCACTATATGTCCTACACAGCTAGTTGATCTCCTTACATGAGGACAGCCGATGTGGCAAAAATTGGCCTGGGACGGCCCTAAGATATGTAAGACTAATTTTCAAACTTGTCGTTTCAACGGACCCGCTGTTTTAACCGACCCCTACACCTCTATATTTCAGCGTGAACAACATAATAAAGCAGCGCAGTTCTCAAGCGACGGCGGTGACGTTCGTGCAGCTTCCCGCGCCGCCCAAACTCACCAACACCAACGCTGATGACTCTGTTTGTGAACATTATTTGAAGGTAAGACAAACCTCTAAGTATAATGTAGGTACAGAAGCTATAGTTTAGTATACAGTTATAGTTTAGTACCGTAAGCAGTGCTACTATAGTAGTAACATGGGAAGTAAACCTATTTCAAATGGGTGTAACACCGGGCTAAATAGCAGTCGTCAAATGACTAGCGACCTGGCGTTTTTCGGTATGCCATCTCGTAGTTCAGCTTAGGAAACCGTGTACTGTTCAACCGGACTTTCTCCGTGGATGCCTAGGATTTAAGGCCTCCAGCCAGGGACAAAATACCTTATAAACAAAGCTAAGAGCACCCCGTATGGGACATCGGCTTAAGGCGTCGTTAGTTGACGACCTGGCGCTTCCGTAGTAGTGTTATACATTTTGATAATACCGGCGTCACTACCAAACTTCGAATAAGATTACTTAATTATCATCCCATCAGATTTTCAACTTTGTAACTGAAGTATTAAATGTCATTTTTGTTTACATTTCAGGTGCTAGACGAATTCACGAAAGATCTTCCGCCCACCATTTTAGTAAGGGGTTTGAAATCAGTCACATCAACCGCGCTATAACTCATCAGTATCTGTGACGTATTTAGCAGATCTCTACAGTCGTCGCCAAACTTTATGGCGTCTCGCAACTAACTTCAGAATACAGGTAGGAGCATTATAACCATTTACGCGCTTAACCTTTATAAGGTATGTAGGTATCACCTAATAAAGGTTTCTGTGCAGACGACATTAAGATTGGCTAGACTTTTACCTGAATTATGATCTAGACAAATGGACCAATTTGTAGACGTACTCAGTTTTTTAGGTAATTTTATAACAGTGCTCACACATCTATGCTTCGATTTGTTTTTTTGTTTATATTATGATCTATTTGCCCATATAGTTAAAAGGATATAATTGTACATTGAAAATCGATTATTACACTCCAATGTAATTATTTCAATTGAAAATAAATTCTAGCGAGTTACCAAGTATAAGCCCTTTTTCTCCGACAACTTTAGTGTCCGATTATTTTAAAACTGCTTTTGAAAATTGAGTCAAGAATGATTAGACCGGTTTTTTTATTTTACTTTGAGATAATTTCTAATTTTCCTTATTCAATGGATGTACCGTAGTTGTGTGCACACTATTATATATTTTTTATACTAATGCTTATTTCTTAGCAACCGTTTTTGTTTAAAAATATGTTTTTAGCGCTGTCTAAACTATAATTAAATCTTAATATGCAGTGGGTGTTCAAATTATTACATCTTAGAGAAAGTTTTCTAAAAAAATGTATTTAACTTTACTGACTTATGCTTTGACTTAATATGGCAACATTTTATTCAGTAGACTGACAAACAAATGATTCTAATTCGAACACCCACTGTATTATTTATAAAATTCCATTTAAAGGTGCTATTTTCTATTACTAACACTTTTATTTTCATCTTCACCAATTTATAGGCAAAAAAGCATAGGTAAATATATCATCAATATTACACAATCACATTTACTAGATAAAAAATCGATTTTAGATAGATCAATTCGAAAGAAGCCTTAAATTCTTACGTATAAGGTATATATTCGCTTATTTTTGTTTGCCTTATCTATCTCGAATTTCGCTATTATTTGTATATTTTTGAAAACTGTGTTGAGGAGGTCAGATAAGCAGTTGCTCCTTATAAAGCACTGGTACTCAGCTGCATCTGGTTAAACGGGAAGCCGACCCCAATATAGTTGGGAAAAGGCTAGGTCGATGATGTTTTAACGCGACTGCTACAAAAGGGATATTTTCATTCATGAAAGTTGGGAATAAATCACTTTTATCATTTTCTTATAATTTCGTTACTATTATTAATTTAACCAAGAAATGTCCATTAATTGGTTCTCGGTATTAATTTAAACTATGTGACATTTTTCGGTTGAAATTCAGACTTCTATTAAAATTCTTTGACAATTCCTAAATTGACTTTTATTTAGTTCAGTTACTTTTACTTTTGTATGCCAATATGTTTAGTATTTGATATTATTATGATTAGTTTTTGTAATAAATATGACAATTATGATTTATCCATGTATTTCTTTGTATCCTGTTTCAGTCTTATTAATAATCCCGGATTAAAGTTACTCCAAGTCATAAGAAAGGAGGTATCAAACATTTTTAAACTTGGATTAACTTTACTCCGCTATTAATAAGATGTTTTGTGATCTTTTATTTATTTTATTTGACTATTATATCAAGATATAAAAAATGTATAATTATATTAATTTGCTTGTTTTTGTCACTGTTGGCTTTTTATTGCTTACTCAAAAGTTTTCCCTTTTTAAAAAGGCCTAATACTTGACAAGATGTCTGTGAGTTTCTATAATAGCTTGTCTCCTAGGGTGCGCTTAGACGAAATGAACCAACTAGAACATTATATCGCAGCATTTAAGCATATTATTTCCCTTTTAAATTATTCTAACTAATCATTTGTAAGCGTTCGTTTATTTGGTTAAAACACAACCTTTTCATGTTAGCATTTGTATAATCTTTATTTCGCTTTGCACTTATAATATAAACACTTATAATAAGTAGATAGAAATAAATCACTTAGATATTTGAATATAAGTGCACCACACAAAGCAAGCACCAAATTATTTTTATATAATAAATAAATCAATTATATTTGTGTATATTATTAATTATTAATATAATGATGTTTATTGCAATTAAGTGTAATTTTAAAAGCAGTATTTTATGGCAAATTGTGATATGACAATAAATCATTGTATATTTTTAATTATTGTTTTTTTTTTTCATGTTCTTTTAGACTTTAACTTTAATAGAAATGAGTTCGGATTAACCGTCATGATAAATAATGAACTGAATTTTTACATGGTAGAATAGCAATAAATGTGTTAAGATAGGATGTTATCCACTCTGTCATTTTAGTCAATTTTTGAAAACACAAAAATGAAACACTCAATTCGTTTGAATTGTCCTTTATTCATACATTATTGTCTCAAAGGCACCGTCTTCTTCATCTTAAAGCTAAATTGTAAGTAATTTATGCGATACAAAAATAAATTATATTTACAACTTTTAAGCACCATTTTTTCACATATTTTTAAGTATTTTGAATGAGTATGTATTTTTGGTATATTCCCAATTGCCCCCGGATCAATTGGAATTTAATTCCCGACTGACCATATGATCGCAAAACGTGGGAGTGCACTTTCTTATTTGTACCAAACGAGTAAAGAATATACAATGTACTGCAACAATCACTACTTAGCCATTTCAGGAATGCAGGCTTTAAAAAAAACATTAAGTTACAGTAGCATAGTTGTATGCGCAAACGCCGACTATCGGGCGGCAAGGCGACTAATGAGATTAATCACGGTCCGTGTAATAGTGTCGCATGTATCCATGGCTAAATACCATGAGATATAATACACAGATACGAGTAAACGCTACTTTTGTAGTTTCTATATAGGCTGAACTTGACATGAACACATTAAGAGACTGCTAGGCATCCGGGGCTGCGGGTTGTTCGAAAGAGATACCGCGGCCCTGGTACATAAAAGGCCTATGACGGAACACGACGATTTTAGTCAGTAAGAGTCTGACACTCCCTCACCGCTGCTAACCCACAGCGGGAGGGGTCATTTGATGATTTTACGTCGATAAAAAAGACTGCTAGGCACTTTGTACCTACCAGATTTGTTATAAATTCTGGTAACATTATCTGAAATTGAAGTTGCATTCATTTTGGTGGTGGTAATGGTAAGTCTACCATAAACATAGGTTTGCATCACTATAATTAATTGTCATAATTTTTGTACCTATATGAATGTAATATTACATTAATTGTTCAAATCTCACGATACCTTTCAGTGAATTTTTATAAGGCACTAATTTCACATGTTCTTAACACACAATCATTCTTTTGTTGTCTCTCATACAACAACCGGATTGCTACATCTCCTATCCGTAGTATATGCTCTTAAAGAAGCCAACAATTGCACTGACTTCAACTCCTCGGGAGACAGTGGTCTACCTCTGAACTCATCTTCAATATCCTGAAGAGTCCTATCCTTGGTCTCCGGCAGCAAATACCATACGACCACTAAGCTATACACCATTAAAGACGCATACAAAATATACGTGCCATACAAATCTATAGTACTGAGTAATAAAGGAACAGTTTTGATAGTCACAAATAAATTAGTTGAGTAAAATAACACGCTAATCCCACCAGCTAAGCTTCGGTATTCTAGGGGGAAAATTTCTCCTGCTATGATGAAGCAGAGAGGTAAAGAACCAGTAGCTACTGCAAACATATGTATATGCACTATACTGATGCCTATACTGAACTCATCTGCAGGCATATAGCCATTTTCTTTTGAGTAAGAGTAAGCTGCACTGGCAAGCAAAGCCAAAATGTTGATACACACAGTAACACCTAAAATAGTTCGTCTTTTCACTTTCTGTATCACATACAACGCTGTCGTGTTCGCTATTATCCTATGTACGTCTAATGTAAGTACTAATAGTGGTATATTGCAGTCTTTTCCAACCATTTTCTTAAATAAGTCTATAGGGTATGCTACGAGCATGTTTATGCCACTCCATTGGCCTAGAATATAAATGTGTATCATGATTATGATAGGTTTCAAAAACTCTTTCTTCTTCACTGTCGTTTTGAAATCATCTACTTTGTTTCTGAATTTCTTTATAACGGATTTAGTTTTCCTCATTTCTGCTTTTGCCTCTCTGAGATGTATGCTCGCTTCAATGATTCTTCTAAGTTCCTCTTCTTCTTGATCTCCTCTGAGCCATCTAAATGACTGTTTACAGGCATCATATTTCCCTTTCTCAGCCAGCCAACTCGGTGATTCGGGCGAATAAATAACTATGAACAGATCTACGAAGGATATGCACCCACAAACCAATGCTGTGGTCTGCCAACTAAAGTAGGATCCCAAACAATGGACGGACATCACTGCCATGGCAATTGACACCGATATGGTCATTAGAAACACTCCCCTGTTCTTCGGACTGGTGTATTCTCCCAGCAGGACAGAAGCTAACGATGTGCACATTCCCATACAAAGTCCTTGGAGGAACCTGGCCAGGAGTAGGACGGTGATGTTCGTGGCGAAGTAGATGGCAGCCCAGCCGACCATGAGCGGAACTATGGTGATGAGGTTGGCTGATTTTCGGCCGTATCTGGACATCGTTGTTGGAGCTATGAAGTTGCCGAAGACCAGGGAGATGCCGGGTATTGCCGCTGCAAAGAAACAAGAATCTTACATCAAGGACGAATATAAATTCAAGAACTTTCTTATACGAAAAGTAGGCCAGAAAACTGCTCGATTTTGAGATCCATCTAAGAAGAACATAGAAGGTAGGTAGTAATGGTATTTTCACATCTTTTTTGTATAACACATCAGCTGTTAACGTGAAGTTACTAAGCATAAGCATTTCGTCAGATTTTAATAAATAAAAACTTCTCAATTTTATAAAAAATCTGCGTTTCATGGCTTGAACACCCGTTCACGCCGCCATATCTCATGATAAGGGGTCAAGGAGATCGTAAAGATATGGCAGAAGCGTAATAAACTTTACACATACTGTAACCTGATACTGATTTGTTTATAAACAATTAATACCTTTATCGTTAATTCATTATCTGCGGTTAATATTCCTGGTTAAACCAGTAGGAACCACACCTTTGAGAAACCAATAAGGTATTTCATAATTTCATGGCCGCCATACACTTTGACGAGTTCTTAATGGAGATTCTAAATAATACTCTAACCCAGATTATCATCATCTACTCCTTGTTCCAATTGTATTTCTCCTTCCATACTCTTCTATCTACCGTTATCTCACAAGCTCTTTCTAGCCATGTCGACTTTCACAAAATCCATCCATCGTTTCTTTAGTCCCCTACTATATCCATCCACATTTATACTCATCACCTTCCTCACAACATTATCCTCATTCCTTCGCATCAGATTATATCATAGCTATTTGTACTAACGTTTTTGTGCGACAACCAACACCTTAAACATCCCATTAGCATCAAAACTATGTCCCTAAATGAATAAACTCTTCCATAAATATATCTACATACCCCGAAGATACTAAGTACCTAGGTACCTAAGCTAGGCAGAACGTGACCAGTCTAAGCCCATTGTTCTCAAGTCCAAAACTTACATAACCAAGTCTGCCAAACGGTTTTGTCATGCAAATAAGTATGGCGATTCGTAACGGTCATTGAGTGGGCCTTATGTTCAGCACGTTTTACTTTATGTCAATTGCCCGGCAAAATGGTATGACACAACAGTCACAATTTGACCTACGTGGGTCAAATTGTGACTGTCATCACGGACTTATTTATCGTTGTATAACTGGGCAAAGGTTTTTCAGAACTACGTATTTAAAATAAGTATGTTGCTCGCAACGAATTGCATGATAATTCGTGTTTATCATGGAAAAAGAAGGGAATTCGAGCCTGCCATCAATGACATCGTTAATCTGTCTCAGAGAAGGTCAAGCGAAATGCTTTGCTTCTTCCAAGCTGAAAATCAATTCACACACACACACACAAAATTTCATTCACACCAGTTGCACTTATGGCCGAGACAAGCTCATACTCCTTTCCCGTACCCAAGTTATTTAACATATGCTTTCCACTCCTTTCTTGCAGGCAATCAACTAAATATAATAGTTTACCGACCTATCCAGGAGCCAGAAGTGTCATCAATAGGTATGATGGACCCTGGACTCTTCAGCTGCTGCAGCAAGGCCGTGGTGAACCCCACCACCAGGCCAGAGCCTGCCATGTTCAGGGAAACGCCTGCAGTCACGAAGCACTGGAATTAAAGAAAACATATGATCATTATCAAATGGCCCAAACATATTATGTATAGTAGGTACCCTGGTGGGTAACTATACTTTTGAGCTGTTTGAGGTTGAAACCCTCAGGCCGTGGGGTCCAAGTGCTCAGCTGCTTTATAAAGATTTGCGAAGCGACTTGCTAACACTTCAAGTTACCCAAAGGCTGGTTTTTATATTGGTAAAAAAGTAAGCCTTGCCATCCAACGTGGCAATGCATATGTATTATAATAATATTGAATAGATGTTATATGTGATGATTATCATGGTCAAGAGTAAGTACTTAGTTCAGTTTTCAGGTCAAGAAAAGCATCGGACAGTAGCTGTTTGGCATAATAATGAACTGAACTTATATTGCAAAACTAGTCAGTAATAATATAAGTAGGTAGTTAGAACTCCTCGATAGTCTATGTAATTAAAGATTCCATTTCTTTTAAATTCATCTAGCAACACATTTTATTTTCTTCCCTATTTTCTGAAAACCTGCTTGAACAGAGAATTGGCCTTCTCTTTGCCTAATAAAACAACATCCAGCTTTAGATGATCTGGAATATTTATGTTGGCTCCAGGCCCACTCTCAAATCCTCATTTCGAAAGTCCCAATCTGTGCGATACATAGCAGTGCAGACTGTACGTTAGATAAATATAAAACTACTTTTACGGATTTTATCGCGGTTATATTAATATTCGTTTCGACGTTTCGGATCCTTTACAGCATCCACGGTCATGGGCCGACAGAAGTGTCAGAAATCACTACCTACATACGTTATAATTCAATAAGATAAGGTCTTTATATCAAACAGTATTTCGATTTAACCTCAAGTTGTTACGCCGAATTACATAACGAGGTTAAGCACGTTCCTATAATGTCATTGACATAGGTGAAGATTTTTTTGACGACTTTTTACAATGTACCTAATCGAACACTGATATTATGTTGTGCTACCTGTACTACTAGCTGTGTTCAGCGGTTTCATCTGTCTACCTCTGCATGTGATATAACATGCCCCTCAGAATAATACTACTTCTAGGTAGGTAGGTAGGTAGGTACGCCTTCTGTTTTTAACTGACTTTGCAAAATAGAAAGTTCTCAATTCGACGGTGCACCTATGTAGAAGATACCTAAGTATATTGATTTACGTACTACATCTTTTCATCTTTATCTCCTTCTAGTCTAGTCTAGGTTCCTTTCAAAGTGAAATAAACTCTAGAATGCCTTTTTAACATCAAGTTTACTTCAGATAGCATTTGCATAAGACAAAGTAAGGTATCACTTCAATCAAACTATGATAGGGCCAATAATATTGTCATCAATCATCATTTTCAAAAGCTCGCGTGATTTGCTTGTCATTTCTAAATTGACAATGATTATAAATGACGCCGGTTATAGAATTGTTTTTGTTGTGAAATCATAAATCAGTAGGATTGACGCACCGTGCCACTCTCAATTACTTTTTCTAAGTGTTAATACTTAACTTGTAGGTACTTAAATACATTGTTTAGTTTGTGTGTTTACGTAAACGTGGTAGCCTCAAGAACCACTTATCCGATTGAAAATATATGATACAGGTAACTAAATTCTATGTTGAAAATATTTTTAAACTAGCTTCCCTCCGCGGCTTCGCTCGCGTACAGTTCGATTATACTTATCGCGTTTCCAAGAGAATTCTTTAAAAGTCCGGGATAAAAACTATCCTATGGTCTTTCTCAAGGTCAACTCTATCTCTGTACCAAATTTTATTAAAATCAGTTCAGTGGTTTAGACGTGAAAGCGTAACAGACAGACAGTTACTTTCGCATTAATAGTATTAGTAGGGATGATAAAACTTTTTTTGGAAGACGGTTACAATATTTGTCATTTAGCGATTATCTAAGAGGAAGATTATAAAAATACATAGATATGTATCTAAGTACTTTATGTGACTGTGAAGTTACTGGGAAAGTTAGCATTTATTTTTTAAATTGCAAGATTGTTATTAAATATGAATGATGCAAAAGCAGAGCGTTATGTTTAATAGCAAATATAACCCCTTTGACCTGATACTGTAAGTGAATCATATAAACAGTCCTGCTTTCTCTTATTGTTTTGATTTCAAATAGGTAATGTAAAGTATATTTCATTAAATTAAACAATCCACCCCTATTTTTAGTTTCTCAAACACAATTATTATTATTAAATACACATCTATGGAAGAGTTAACAATTACAAATATAGTAAATTTTTAAGAATATTTATGTCACTTAAAACTACATTTCAAACAATTTATTGATGACCGACATTCATCAGACCACTTAAAATCAATCGACACCAAACTGATCGACAGAATCGACAGAACTCGCACGCATCATTTATTTGTTTACAAAACTATTAAACAAAACAAAACACAACTAGCTAATATACTACATTTAAATATTACCAACAACGAAAAAAAAACAAACCCACCTGCTTTAAAAACGGCGTAATCCATTTTTCAGTCCCCATGGTCACAAAATCATGATAGATTCACAACACATGTCTATTCTCCATGGAACACAGCACATATTTAACTCATTCCCGTCCGATAAGGGTGTACTTACACACTGAACATAACCTAAGTATTGACACAGATGTATCTGGTTTTAATATTGGCAATTCTCATTGGTGTGACCTTGGTCTAACTAGTTCTATTTTGGACTGAACTGTCGATTTAGATTTTGTGTCGCTATTGGTTGGCGTGAGTTTCGTTTGGTGTTTCGGGTTAAGCTGTTTCAGGAAGTTTGTTTTTGGATGGGTGGGGATTTTAAAGTAAAATATGTCGGAAGATTCCAACATGTTACATACAGCTTCATGAAAATACGAGCTTTGAAAGAAGCTTTAAAAGCTCTCAGAGTTTTCCCTGTGTTTTCGATGTGTACTTACGACTGAAGTTTTCAGTTAAAAAAATATGCTATAAGTAAACTGAGCAAAATCATGCCCATACAAAATTATTGTGGCTTTTGTATTATCGCCTAACAGAAACACAATAGCAACATTTTCATTCTGAACTATTCGTTGCTCACAGGTAAAAATAGTCAAAAGTTTTTTGTCCAGTCTACTGATAGAAGACATTAAAAACTGCACATGATACTTACAATCATGTAAATAATCATTTGTAGGTAAATAAACAATCCTGAAAATTCCGTTATCATTGTGGAATCGTACCACATTTCAGTGCCAGGGACCATAATCATAGTGTTAATTATATATTCAGATTAGTGTTAATTATATATTAATTAATTGTTGCAATTAATGAACTTATCTACTTTACAATAAATAAATACCTAATACAAATAATAATCATCCAACACATCGGACTAAGGGAGTGGAAATTATTTTCTTCATCAAATTTTGTCTAGATGATACTTAGGTACATGAACAAATCGTTTCAGGAAGTCTATATAGACAGACTACTTTTTATCCTGGTCTGCGAAATACCTAATTCCCACAGAAGCGATTGTTTTATAAAGAATTAAAACTGCAGCATATTGTAACAAAATTATCCCTGACGACTACAATGTCATGCAATTTAGCATTCGGTGTTCTTTGATCATAACATAATCTCATTATATCAAGATAATCAGTCATTACAATAACCTTTGAAAAAACACCTTTTTCTACGCAACTTGTTATTCAAACAAAATGACTTTTGATAACAATTTCTGGGTCTATAAAACAATTATTGAACTGTAATAAAGTACCCCACACAAACAGTTATAAATCATTAAACGTTAAAATATATCATGTGATCTGATTAGAATGCTAATTTTATTGTATTATTTTTTTGACAAAAGCAAAATTAGTCACAGTCATAACTCATAAGTAATATCTCTTATCAATTATCTATATCACATACCCATCAATTGAACATGTAATTTTACAACAGGAAGTTTTTCAGGCATTTTCTTATTAATCATTCTACTACATTCACTGCTGACTGCTGTCTCCCCAAGCTTTTTTTTTCCGATGGCAAAAATCATCAAATGACCCCTCCCGCTGTGGGTTAGGCCAGACTTTCACTGACTAAAAATCCATCTTGTTTCTTCGTAGGCCTTTTATGCACCCCACTGGCCTCTCACACAGCCCCGGCAGGCCTTGGCCCTGTTGGGCCCTGCTAGGATTGGCTGACGTCTCTTTGAGGAGTGCGTGGCACAACGCGCGCCGCCGAAACGGGTCTATTTGTCTTCCCCAAGGTGCCATAGTGAAGTTTCAGTCAGTATCAGTCTGACACTTGTCTGACATCCCGCTGCGAATTCAGTGTGATCAGGGGCATTTGATGATTTCCCACCATAAAAAGATTGTTACAAAAGTATATCCTTGATATGACATGAAATTTTACGAGGGTTGGCAATGTTTTACTACTACTGTGTAAACAAGGTACGTACAAAGAGGAGTACATAGGGGTTTTACATAAGAAACTATAAGAAGATTGCCTCCATAAGGTGGTCCATAACTAGAAGAAGCATATAAGGGAGTACCTAGGGAGAACATATATGGAAGTACATAGGAATAGCATATAAGGGAGTAAATATAGATAAGAGATGGTGGCAGTATATAGTAATGACAATAAGTAAGATTTCTGTATTTTCATTTATTTCACCTCAAATGTTTTCAACCAAGTCAATCAATTTTTAACCAAGTCTCCCCAGGCTGCGTGCGAAATAAAAACGATGTTGTTTTCAGTACTTTATTTTTTTTGTATAAAAAACAATTAAAAAGAACCTTATAATCAAGATATTTTCTTTTTCTATTAAATAAAGTCAATCACATACTTTTCTGCGAGTCTTTTCTACGTATCTAACCCAAAATCTGTTAGTTCTTTTTATACGTGTCGTCATCGACTTAGTATATTACACTTAAAACTAGTAATTTCTTAAAAAACATCTTATTCTACGCTTTCTATAAATTACGTTTTACGTTAGTTCATCATCTTTTAGTTCTACTTATTTAGGACTTAGTCCAGTCTTCCCACTCAAGCTTTAAAGCACCAAATAAGAGTAATAATTACTATTTGAGTTCACACGACTAGCTGATCAAAAGCATACCTCATCACACTGCCAATAGAGTTCATTTTACCATCATGACTTTTTCTTCTTCATCTCTTTCCATTTTGTCCTCTCTGAACTTACCATAGTTGAAATAATCTTCGATTTCTTGAAGAGTCCTGTCTTTCGTCTCAGGTAGCATGAAGTACAGAGCCAAGAGTGCAAGTCCCATTGCAGTACCAAACACTGCAAAAGTCCCATGGACCTTAAGATTGAGCATGAGGTATGGAGTTACTTGGAGACCAAGCATGACCCCAAGAGATATGAAAGTCCCTGCTACTGCGGATCCTACTCCTCGATGACGGAGAGGGAAAACTTCTCCTAACAAAGCCAAAGGTATCGGAGTACAGCCTAAATTGGCAAGGATGAAGTACAGCACAAAAATGCCAATAGGTATCCAAGGTTTGTCATTTGGTATCACTTCTTCAGCAGCTAAAAAGAGGTAGGTGCAGGCAATCATTATTACTGCGCAAGCAGCGAATCCTGTTGAGAACAGCAGGGTCCTTCGCTTCATGACTTTGACAAGCATCGAGGAACAAACGGCACTGGATGTGATGATTAGATCTATGGCTAAAGTATAGTAGAAGGATTGCGACTTGTTTCCAGTCACTGCGCCGATGATCTGCAACGCGTACGCAGGGAAGATGTGTCTACCACTAGATTCTAACAATATAGTACTGATCAGGATTATAAAAACTGGTTTCAAGAAATCTTTTTGCGTGAACCTTTTGAAAAAATCCCATACACTTTCGCCACACGTACTTTTTTCGTCAATTTTTGATTGCTGACCCATCTGAGCTCTGATTAATTCCTCCAATTCGTTGAAGGATGCTTCTGATTTTCCTCTTAACCAGTAGAAGGAGTTCTCACTTCTTTCGTATTCTCCTCTTGAGGCTAGCCATGCTGGGCTTTCAGGCCATGTATAGACGACGAACAGAGCCAAGAAGTGAGGTATCAGAGCGATTAGGGCTACTGTTCTCCAATGCAGAAAATGCCCTGCAATGTGGACTGACATTCCACCTAAACATACCGAAGCTGTTTTAAGATTAAGGAATACTCCTCTGTATCTTGGGTCTGAATATTCTCCTATGACGATAGCTCCTAAGGAGACGGTGGCTCCAGCTGTCATGCCTCCTAGGATTCTGCCAATCATGAGAGCGGGGATGCCTCGGGCGAGGTATATGCAGAGCCAGCC
Organism: Helicoverpa armigera; assembly: GCF_030705265.1. Lineage (NCBI taxonomy): Eukaryota > Metazoa > Arthropoda > Insecta > Lepidoptera > Noctuidae > Helicoverpa > Helicoverpa armigera. The sequence continues at coordinate 513,172 of NC_087145.1, read as the reverse complement.
GATTATTCCTGGTAGGATGACGATGCCGTGAGCTAACCTTCTGCCGTAGAGGTCCATGAGGAAGGAAGAGATGAGGAACCCTGGGATTCCTGAGAGGCCACATGATGATGCTGAAAGAAAAGGGTTACATTAGTATTATGGAATATCACCTTCTATAAGATTTCCTTTATCATCAGGACGTTTTATTTTTGTTCTTTTTGTCCTATACGTAAGTATATGTTCAAGAGTCTCTACTCTCTCACCTAGCCAAGAAGCGGTGTTCAGATCAGCTTTGATAGGAGAGTCAGGTTCCTGCAGGCCTGGCAGCAGGCTGGTGGTGAAGCTGAGCATCATACCCTGGCCTATCATGTTCGTCCACACCGCTGACAGGGTCCATGCCTGCAACAAAAACAAAGTAGTACTCTTCACACCGTCACATCTTAGGTATGATGGTTAACGATTGGAAATTGAATTTGGACATTAGATCTGTATAAATTATGTCTTTCAAAATATTGGGTGTGTCGTTCACATTAAATGAAATGCGTTAATATACTGGTTAGTGTATGTCGATTAACACAAAGAAATAAATAAAAATACGTATAATAAATTTTTCAAACAAAGTAAATAGAATAAAAATTTGCGAAAATAGAACACCATATAAAAGTCAATCATTGCAAACAACTGAAATTCTCCCTTGAAAACTGACAGCTGTCAACTGATCAAAACATTCGATACTCCTGACTTTATCTCTGCTTTACACATGAAGTTGTAAATTATAAAAACGAAAAATGACTCCTGTGGTTAAGCCACTGAATAGATTAGGTTATGTTTTTTACAATTCGCCATAGAATATCACAAAATATATTCGATAGGATTTAATGTGATTGGGAACGACACACCCTGTATAATCGCAAATCAATGGATAGATAGATAGGTTATGGAAATCCACCGTAAGTGAATTTAATTAACGCTTGTTTCCTAGAATTTCTTGTGTAATGTTGAACGGCGTCCAAAGAAAAATGCTACACCATCGTATGAGTAACAGTTGACTTTGATGAAATTAAAACAAACGTGCAATGATTTTCTTTTTTGTCTTCAGCAAATGATATAACTTAGAACTAAGATTAGATGCTTGAAGTTAAGAAATAAAATGCCCTATTTATCTTATCTGAGTTGCATGGTCGTACACATCAGTTACTATCATTTAACTATATTACACACCATAAAACCCGTGTTTGTAGATTATAAAGATGTGTTAGGAAATAGTTTGCTTCCTATAAATGGGGAAATACGGGAAAATGAGGCTGTACACAGTTGCATAGATTAGCTTTATCAGATCAAAACAACTGAATTCCTTTTGTGATCTAAGTTTGTGATAAAGTATTTCATACTAGCTTCTGCCAGCAGTTTCACCCACATCCCGTGGGAGCTACTTCCCGTATCGGGATAAAAAGTAGCTTATAGCCTTCCTCGATAAATGGGCTATCTAACACTGAAAGAATCGGACCAGTAGTTCCTGAGATTAGCGCGTTCAAACAAACAAACAAAGAAACTCTTCAGCTTTATAATATTAGTATAGATGTGCCTACAAATATGTGGGTAGGTAGTGCAGAAGCACTGGATAAACTTTACTAAAATTAAACATGAACAGCCTTACTTATAAACGTGAATTAAATAATAGGTAATACTTAAGGGCTGTTTAAGAAAAATTCACTTGTAGAAAATTGATGCGTCACAAGTGTTAATACTAACTAGTTATTTAATATATTATATAAGATATCTTTTGTATAATAATCTAATTTATATCCGGAGGTGCATTTGAATAATAATTGTATTTTAATAATATTTCATAGTTGCATAATTTTCATGTTTACATACAAATATGTAAGTACCTACAATGCATTACATATTGATTACATCAGTAACGTAAATATGGTTTAATTACAAAAGAAACTTCCACTTGAATGAATTTTAAATAAAAATTAGAAAAATACGTTTTATCAAACAACTCTGATAACACGAGTACAAAACAATAAGCACGTATCTAACAAATACTACAATATCTTGGTGCCATAAATTATTAAAATTAGCAGTCCATAAAACCATAATATACTTACTTGACGAAAATCGCAGAAGATAATCTACTATTGAAAATATTCCATTGTAAAAACAACATGTATTGAAAGTACCAAAATAATAGTGTTCGCTTTGATACGCTTAGCTGCAAAATTACTAAAATCTATTGACACGGTATGAAAAGAGAAATTCATAAACAAACTTTGTTAAGAATTCAGGATTACCTATGTTTTTCACGCTTCGTGAAGGAGTCCTTTACGCAAGTAAATCCATTAAAAATAGCTAGTTCAAGCGTATCTAAGCAGGTAGTGTTATACTTATTGATAACAATGAATTAACATTTACATGGGTGCATGTTATACAATTTATGCACTAATAATTACCGTGATAAATTATTATATTCTCAACCTAATCCCTACTAATATTATAAATGCAAAAGTAACTCTGTCTGTCTGCCTGTCTGTTACGCTTTCACGTCTAAACCACTCAACTGATTTTAATACAATTTGGTACAGAGATAGAGTTGACCATGAGAAAGAGCGTAGGATAGTTTTGATCCCGGACTTTTGAAGAGTTCTCTTGGCAACGCAATATAACCGAACTTGACGTGGGCGAAGCCGCGGGTGAAAGCTAGAATTCATATAATAATTACCGTGATCAAAATATCGTCGTTGCCTAGTGGATAAAGAACCAGCCTCTAAAGTATGAGTGCGTTCGATTCCAGGTCAGGCAAGTACCAATGCAACTTTCCTAAGTTTGTATGTACTTTCTTAGTATATCTTAGACACCAATTACTGTGTTTCGGATGGCACGTTAAACTGTAGGTCCCGACTGTCATTGAACATCCTTGGCAGTCGTTACGGGTAGTCAGAAGCCAGTCAGTTTGACACCAGTCTTACCAAGGGGTATTGGGTAGCCTGGGTAGCTAGGTTGAGGAGGTCAGATAGGCAGTCGCTCCTTGTAAAACACTGGTACTCAACTGCATCCGGTTAGATTGGAGTCCTATCCCAATATAGTTGAGAAAATGATGATGATAATAATTACCGGTAAACCGGACTAGTTACAATATTACGTTTAACTGAAATGAAAAGTATTTGTTAACTGAAAACAATCATTTGTTTTTCTTAATGCTTCCATTCACAAAATGATTAACAATTATAATTACACAGTTTACACTAATTTTGAACTGAGCTGGTTTTTGCTTGATATTTACTATGATAGTAGATTTTTAGGGTTCAATATTCTTAAATATTTAGCTCGTCTCGTGACTTAAAGGCTGGTTGTTACTTTTGGGAAAAGAATTAGCATTGCCAATCTATGTGGCAATATGTGTGCAAGCATTGGGGACCAATTCTATTTATAATTCTAACCAATTATATTAATTTGTGCCCGTTTTTTTTAAAGAAAAAAACTCAAACATTAAAGAGATTTTGGTAAAGTAATGTAGGTATAGTATTCTATTTTTAAGTTAAATTCTAATATTTAAATGGTTTCTTCTGTTATTGTGGAAAAATAAATAAAGATTACATAGTAAAATAATATGGTGTAGCTTTTTGAATATTTTTTGATACGTAGCACTCACACGGGTGCATCGATCAGAATTCATTAAAATCAGCTAAGCTATTTTATCGTGAAAGAGTGACAGACGAATAACAGGAAAACTCATTTTTACAAGTCGGTTAACAAAAGGTGTGGTTCCGTGTAAGACTAAACGCTTATTGCGTCATTACTTAATTACAAAACCTTGACAAAGACCAGAAAAACTGAATAAAAATTAATGATTAAGAAGAAAATGAAATGATTCGCCCGTAATAGCAACCTGACATTGATGAACTTAACATAGATTCGTTTTTGTTACAAAATATTTGGTTTGTCTTAGAGTACGCGCAAACTAAAAACTTTTAGTCGGCCGACTGTCGGTTCGAAGGTAGGAAAAAATCATCATCATCTTCGGCTTCCAGTCTAACCGGATGCAGCTGAGTAGTATAATCGGCAAGGATATTGAGCTCTGACCTTCACCTGCGCAGAAGTGATTTATTGGTTTATTGCCTTAAGTGTACAGTGCGCAAAGCGATCCCCACTCTTCCGCTGAGAGCTCATTATCCGTGCCGATAACTATACCAGTGTTATACTTACAAGGAAGGTTTTTAGGTAGGAAAAAAACATTTTTAATTAAATCGTGAATTCAATCAAATTTTTTAGTCAGACAGTTCAGTTAGAACAAATACCTGATCATTATTATGACGTGTGTACTTCCATTAATCTTCATATTAATTTAAAAGCTGAAATCATAAATCGGCCGACTAAAAGTTTCTAGTGTGCGCACGCTCTTACTGTAATTGTGTAATTTGTAGTGTAAACAGACATACTTTTAAGATTGCTATGGTCCTATATCCCTGACATAGATTTCGTTCCATAGTTTATCAAAATACCAGAAATGTATGAACATAAATGATGATTGCACAGGATTTTCAAGATCTTCATGCATGAAAAATAATAAACTTTGAAGTCTGTATAAAATAGGTGAGCTTACTTCATTATACAATTACTCTAGTTACTTAAATGCCTTTTATTTTTTATTAAAATACTTAGCTCCAAAATCACTCTATTTATTGTCTATTGTTCTTATTCTAAAGATATTGCTTTTTTGCAAATATTATTATGCTAACTTCCGCAAGTGGTTTTAACTGTCGTTCTATGGGACCTATTCCGTGCAAACGGATAAAAGTAAAAATAGGCTCCAGCCTTCCTAAATAAATGGGGTTTCTAACACTGAAATAATTTTCTGGTATCAGTGTGTTCAAGCTAACAGACAAGCTTTTCAGAAACTGATTCTTTATGGGTTTAATTTTACTATTCATAGAAAGGAACCTAGCTAGCAAGCTGAAAGCTAGTAGGGACTCATACCTATAAGTAGGTACATAAAATACCAAATAAATACCATTGTACAACCTTAACCTTTCATATAAAAAAATATGTAATAAGCGTTTATTATTTATGTTCTTATACAGGTTTATAGATACACGTTTTTTGCTTGGCCGATACTTATTTACAATTTAGAGGCAGACTTGTCTCCACAATTTTAAATTCCAACAAAATTCAATATTGTACAGCCATTTCATAGCTATGTAATTCCTGCTGTTGCGCTTCATTATTTGTATAACCTTGTAAATAATTCTTATTTTTGTTGTTAATAAAGAATGATGTTTAAAAAAATAAGAAAGTTATTCACTTTTGGAAAATTAGCGACGATTTTTCATCAAATTTCAGCACCACCAATTTGTATTTATTATTTTTGGCAGGTTTCACATTTTTTTCAAGTAGGCCCCGGTTTTTTTATTACTATTTAAGTATTTCTTTATTATTACATTCACATGTTTAAGTAACACTTTACAAATAAAAAACAAAAAACTACAACCATATCCCCTTTTTATTTTACTGTCTAAAAATACCTACCTAAAAAGGTTGTTTTTAAATAACCAAACATTTTGAAAACACAAACACAATATTCACTTCACACAAAAACTTTGTAGTTAATAAATAACAAAAAGACCTGTTTAAATAAAACTACTTTTACGAATTTTATCTTAGTCATATAACTATTATTTAATCCCTATTATTTCGGATCCACAGCATCCACGGTCAAGAGCAGACCAGAGAAATAATATTAAGATTATAGATATAAAATCAGTAAAAATAGTTTTAATTAAGTACCTAAATATTCGCTTAATTAGTTTTATTTAAATACCTAAATATTCGCGTAAGTGTCAAAAATTAAAAAGATTACCTGTCTTACGAAAGGCGATACCATTGTGAGTCGCGAACAGTCACTAACAGTAGCAGTCGTACTGTTGCACTCAGTAATGTACAATACTGATACAATTCAGCTTATTATGCGATAAACAGAGCCCTTTATTGTCGTTTATTACTGTTGTAATTCTTTAGTTTGTACGTTTGTTAACTAATCTTTGTAACCGATAAATGTTTTGGATTTTTGTTTATTTTCAAAGTCAAATCTTTTTGGCAGTTCAGTAATATAAATTATACGTTATTGACTACCATGTTTGGCCTGCGGTTTCACCCGCGACCCTTTGGAACTACTGTCTGTAAGGGGATAAGATATAGCCAATCTATATCATTCGGGGACAGTGTAGCCATAGATGATGCACTATTAAATAACGCAACAGTGTGATTTAAAAAAAAAAATAGGGTTTAAACAAAAAAAAAAGTGTTTCCTCTTTATTATATGTCTAGACCGCAGATTCACTCGCCGAATAATTTTATCTGTGTCTAATCTCTATAACACATATTTTACACAAATAAATATAAGGAACGTGACACTTTGGATTTCAAGAAACAACTAACCGCATTATATGAAACTTTGCAAGGAAACAGAGGGACCGTAAAATTAAAAGGCGCGGGTGAAGCCGCAGAAAATAGCTAGTTCTTCATAATTTATCTGTCTCCATGTGTGTACATTTCTAAATAAACTTCCAGAAGAGTGCCGACTGTACAGATAATATTTAGGTAATCCTGTCATTAGTTCATAATATTAAGTATTAGTAATATGTAGTAGACAGTAGTATTAGTTTATCATAATAAGTTTATTCGTCTTATCGTGTTGAATTTTGTTCTAAGTAGGTACCTATCAATTATTATGTTCATCACTATCTTACAAAATAATAAAGAAAAGAGGAATCATCAATATTTTTTTAGGCTCTGAAACCACTGAACCGAATAGAAAAATTCATCCACAGTTGGAAAGCTACACTCTTCTCGAGTAACATAGGCTATATTGTATCAAGGTACGGGCAGCAGTTTCCACGGGACGTGGGTGAAACTGCGGGAAAACGGCTAGCAAGTCATATATCAATCCGGAAGTAACACAGTCCCTCTACTACATGAACACGTGGATAACGTAAATCTACTTACGTGGTCAACCTGTAACTATAAGGCTGAAATTCCATCATATTCGAGAGACGCGTCTCGGCAGAAAGATAGTCATACGTTGGAATGTATCCTTTTCCTGGTAGTATTCCCCCTTTGGATAAGGTCTCTTTTCGAGACATGCAGAGAGCGACTAACAAGTGACGCGAGCCCATTCTGTAACGCCTGAATTTGCACGCCTGACGTAGCCGGTCGAAAGTCGGTCGACCGCATACGACAGTCGCGTGACTCGAAGGCGAAACTTTATTAATGGCGGTCAAGCCGAGTTCTAGAGATGAGCCGTAATATAGTGCACTAGCATTTGCGCAGACACAGGTGCACTCCCTATTCCTTCACTCTCATAGTCCTAAGGGTCGGCAATCCGACACGACCGGAGAGAGATCACGCGCAGGACCGACGTTTACGTGCTCTCTGCTGCACGGGTGTATCAATCACCAACTTTCAGACTCCGGGTTTCTTTGTGAAAGTTTCTTAGACCCACAGAGCGATTTCAGCCTGCCCCGAGAATCGAACCCGAGACACATTATTTACTAACTAAAGAATTGTATTAATGACGCTTATAATTTCAGAGAAAGAGGAATGGTGTGATCGGAGTTACGTAATTACAATGACATCGCCATTATCTACACGCAGAACAGTTTACTGATCAAACACTATTAATTCTTGACCAACAGTGATTGATGAATGAATCTCCAACACGAGTGTCAAGGTTCGAAATCTGGGAACTACCATCTGTCTAGTTTTACCTCACAATGGGGTGCACTAAATCGTTGGTCTAGTTGTCGCGTAGCACGGCTGCTGTGCACGAGGTCTCCGGTTCGATGCTCGGGACGGGTCTAAATCGTTTTGTGGGTTTTGGAAACTTTCATATAGCAACCCGGTGTCTGGAAGTTGGCGGTGTTACACCCCTGTGCCTGGGAGGGCTCGTGTCGTCGGCGTCCTGCTAGCCAATAGTTGTTACAATTCCACGCCAGAGGCCGTCAGGCGGATTTGAGAAAATTCTGTCACCAGGGCTTGTTAGGTGATTATACCTGCAGCTCAATCGATAAAGGTGCATGTGAGAACTAATGCTTATATGGAGCAACTGCCTGACCTGCTCAATTCAATTTAACGTGCCTTTCGTATACACAGTCCAAGCGGCCGGCTGTTATCTAGCCAAGGAAACTATCAATGTGGAATTAAAAAAAATAATTGGTTTGAGTTAGTTTAGTTTAAAGCATTAGAAAAAATGTAAGTACACAGGTTTTGACTCAATTCTTTTATTAAACCGTTTGTAAAGTAAAACATAATCTTACATACTTACATAATCTACTCAATACTAGAAATAAACATATTATATTAATCGGACCTAACTGTCGGTTACATAAAGTGCACATTTCATTTGTGGAGATTTGTATACGCATTTATAATAGAATCCCAAGAGTCACAATCATAAGGTAGAATCAAGCAGAAACATAAGTTAGAATTGACGGTCAGTTTTTTTAAAATCAAAATAAAAGAAATTATTATTTAAAAGCCTATTACAATTTACAATGATAATTATTATTTCACAGATAAACGCAGATAGATACGAAGTGGACATAACATTTTTTTTTGTTTTTGTCGGTATTTTATACTAAACAATATTGTACTTATAGTACCTGTACCTACTTGTAAAATTGCAAACAGAAGGTAATACAATTGTAAAAGACAGCAGTGTTGCTGGAGAGGTCTGAAGAAACAAGGTACTTAACTTACCTACCTACTCAACATTTTAACTGTCTAACTCAATAATTCCGTTAAAAACAATAATAATATTAGACCAGACAAATATCCAGGCAGAAAAAAACGCTAATAGAGGCGATAACATTGATATTATACAACAGTTAACAGTTAGTTATTCCGATATTACAGCCTTCAATTATGTTATTATAAAATTAACCATCGTTTAGTCAGGCGACAAAATGATCTTCCTTATTTATAATTTAAAAATATAAGGTATTTCCTCGATCAAGTTTTCACAAGAAACAAGTTAAGTAATTAAACACAGTTCTTCTTCCTCCTGCCCTGTTCCCAATTTTATTTGGGATCTCTTCCATTTATCCTGTCACACTGACACTCACTCCCTTCCTATTCATGTCATCTTTCAGGCAATCCATCCATCTTTTCTTAGGTCTTCCTCTTCCTCTCCATCCATCTACATTCATACTTAGCACACACTTTGTTGCATGCGTATCATCTCTCCTCATTACATGCCCATACCATGTCAATTTTCTACTTCTCATCTTTTCCGTAACTGGCGCTACTTTCAGACTTCCTTTAATTTATAATTCCTCACTTTATCCATTCTGATTAATTAAACACAATAAAAAATCTTTAACGATATTGCAAAATTTTGTTTTCGATAATAACTGTCAGTTTTTTTTTTGAACAGTGTCTAGTTATGGAGTTTCTTGCCGGGATCTCTCCATGAGACCAACTCATTGGATCCGTTTCGAAAGAGCTGTCATAAGCTCATTTGAAAATATTGACTTTGACTTTCACCGCTAGGGCGGTGAGCATTTCTTTGTGTATTTAAAGCAATAAAAAATAAGATTGTCAGCAACAGGTGTTTTTAACAAAAAGCATGTCTTTTCAATATTTTTGGAAGTTATCAACTCAATAAAAATATATCTATGCACGTTCTGAATGACAAGGCATGACAAAAAACGTGATGTTCGCCGAATTACAAGTGCAGTCATAAAATGAAATTGCCAGTAATTCATTGGTGGGCGGAATCTTCTGTTTTCAAGTTCACCGTGGGTAGAATAGAAGGGAGTGTCAGACTGCTACTGACGAAATCCATACGTCAAACTTACACCTTCAAATAGCGGTAATCAACAAAAGTGTCGGTGTATTTACTCAAAGTCAAAGATAAAATCATGCAACGCAGGTAGGCTAATAAAATTAGGACTTTTCACGTCAATACCTATTAACAAAGGACAACACCTAGAAACATGTCTAGTGTTATGGCTGAAAAGAAGAAGTGCCGATGAACCGTGTGAATAGGTATAATTAAATATGATAAGTATTAGACAACTTTGGATATTACATAGAAAGTGAAGGAGGGCCGGTGTTTTTAGTGTTTTATGGTTCATGTAATTTTGTCATTCGAAAATTGCTGTTTTTAGGGTTCCGTACCCAAAGGGACCCTATTGTTTTCGCTCCTCTGTCCTGCTGTCCGTGCGTCCGTCTGTCACCAGGCTGTATCTCATGAACCGTGATAGTTAGAGAGTTGAAATTTTCACAGATGATTTATATCTGTTGCCAACACATACTGAAAATAACAACAAATACTGAAAACTAGAATCAAATAAATATTTTGGGAGGCTCCCATACAACAAACGTGATTTTTTGTTGCTCATTTTATAACTTATGGTACGGAACCCTTCGTGAGCGAGTCCGACTAGCACTTGGCCGGTTTTCAGTCTACTTCGAATAATTGCTTCTTCATTTTGATTCTTCGATTTTTTCATAGGACCCGGATATTGTCCAAAACTATTGTAGTTATCAAACTGCGTGGCAACAAGGTTAATCTAAGCCATAAAACACGTGAGAGATATCGAACGCTTGTGCGTGCAATTTGCAAAAATATTTGTGATATCACAACTGAGTTTTTAGTGCGTAAGGTTATAGGTAGAAAGGGTTCTGTACAGTCCATTAACTTTAAAAAAGTTCGTATATTTTTTCTGGTTAGCTGCCAACAGATTTCATTGGGTACTAGCTTCCGCCTACGGTCCATAGGTATCTGCTTCCCGTGACATAAACTATCCTATGTCCTTCTCCAAGGTCTAAGCTACCCCCTCTCCAATTTTTAGTCTAATCAGTCCCGCAGTTCACGCGTGATGGCGTGACCAAGGGTTATAGGAATCTATGTATATTAGATCAGTAAGAATAAATATAGTCTTCTTCTTTTTCTTATTTCTGCCAAGTTCTTAAGGTATTTGTGGTCGTTGCAATATGTTTTAAGACTCCATTCTTCTCCGTCAGCTTGCTCTTTTGAACTGTAAATAAAGACCTATATTCTAGATCTATGTTAGCTATATTACCTATCATCTATTTTTCTCTGGCATCTCAGCTATAATTTGGTGGCTTAAGAAAAGTTACTACTAGCGCACGTGCCTACGAACGTAACTATAAACTGAAACGGATTTATTTTAGACTGGCCTACTACTAAAGATAAAGTGATCTAGAAACCTAGTGCCCTTGAGATACTCACAAATCATTAATAGAATGAGAATACTAGGTTATCTCAACCTGCCTTAGATATTTGTAATCGATTCCGCTATTGTTTTGAAAGGCTCTCATCTTTATTAATGACTTCATCTATCGCGTTTTTATCCGCTTCCTGAGTTACTTCAAGTACTGAAATCACAATAGTATTATTAATTAGCCCGATTTATCCGATTTCAGTATAGCTAAGCTTATCTTCCTATGTATGGTTATTATTCCATTTCATTTTTGTGAGTCCCAAAGCATTTTTTTTAAGAGTCAAAATCGTTTATAGAAACTAGGCTAATGACTTAATCTTTTTGTTAAATAAATTTTAACACACATTTTATTTACTTACGTAAAAACTCTTTGAGGTTGGCTGGCAGGGAACCCAACACTAGGTTAAGCTCACCCTTGTGCATGATCACTGTGTTTTCAGTGTGTCAAAATGTATTTATGTGTGCAATAAAGAATAGCTATAGTAAAAAACTAACTTAAAAAGAATAAACAACGAAGAAAAATTGTTCTTCATCGCTGTCACCTAGTGCACCCAGTAGACTGGCGGCGTTGTCACGTTGGATGGCAATGCTTACACTTTGGGCAAAATAAGGGGCAAAACTATCTTATTTGCTGTCCCTTGCAAAAAGAGTAACACAAAAACAACTTATGTAATACATGGTACAGAAAATATTTATTTTAAAAATAATTAAATAACAACACATATTTTATACTTAGTTAATAAATATTAACTAAACAACGCTCCATCATCATCATACAATTATTTTTAAATAAAAGTTATTCATTTATTTATTGACAAACTATTAGTTATCTTTGGAGTAGTGATACATTCACTATGATTGAAATCCACTGATTCTTCTGTTCGTCCATATTCTATCATCTTGGTATTCGCCTCCTCATCATCAACATTCTGGAACCTTCCGTAGTTGAAATAATTCTCAATTTCCTGCAGAGTCCTATCCTTGGTTTCTGGCAGAATAAAGTACAGCATTAAAAGCGAGATTCCCATAATTATGCCATAAACAGCAAAGAAACCGTATACTTTGATGCTGTCTATCAAATGTGGAGTTGATTGCAATCCTGCCATCAAGCATATTGCTATCCAGACTCCTGATAAGGCTAGACCTGTTCCTCTATGAGCTAAAGGAAAAATTTCTCCAACTAAAGCTATGGGTATTGGTGCACAACCCAAATTTGCAAACATGAAGTAGAACACTAGCATTGATAATGGTATCCATTGCCGGTCTCCGGGAATAATGCCTTTGTCTTCTAAGAAGAGGTACGTGGAAACTGCCATCAGAACTCCAAAAGCAGCGAAGCCGGTGGAGAATAGAAGTGTTCGTCTATTCATAATCTTCACTAGAGCTGATGCGAACACTGCACTCCCCGTGATGATGATATCTGAGCCCAGGGTGTAGTAGAATGATTGTGAAGTCTCTCCCGTAATTTTAGACATAATATGGAGCAGATACGCTGGGAAAACATGTCTCAAACTCATTTCGAGTACTAAACAGGCAAGCATGATAATTATGAACGGTTTGATAAAGTCCTTCTGAGTGAATTTCTTAAAGAAGTTCATCGTTTTCTCAACGTAAGTTTGCTGCAATTTTGGTTTTGATAGACGTTCCTTTTGAGCTCTGATGGTGTCTTTTATTTCTCTGCACGATTCTTCAGTTTTTCCTCGAAGCCAGTAGAAGGCTTTCTCACTCTTATCGTACTGCTGTTTCTTCACCAGCCATGCGGGACTCTCGGGCCATGTATACACGATAAATAAGGCTATTAGGAATGGTATTACAGCTACTAATGATATAGTCCTCCAATGTAGAAATCCGGTTATAATATGCATAAACAAAGCTCCCAAGCAAACTGCAGCATTTTTCAAGTAAAGAAACACCCCTCTGTATTTAGGGCTGGTATATTCTCCGATAACTATGGCTCCCAAGGAGACGGTGGCTGAACCAGATAGTCCACATAGGAATCTGCCAATCATGAGACATGTGACGTTATTGGCGAAGTGGATCATGAGCCAGCCCACCACAGCGGGCAAGATCACCAGGAAGTGAGTCAGTTTCCTTCCGTAGAGGTCCATGAGAAATGAGGATGTAAGGAATCCTGGGATTCCAGCGACGCCCGCGATAGACCCTGAAGAAAAAAAACAGATATAATAAGTAAGAGAATTGCTATGATATTTTATGAAGATTGTAACCATATAAAGTGGGAAGCTTATCAGCATTCGTGTCATTTAGTTCATTCAACTTATTATTCGAGTTACACGACTTTAAAAGCCAATTAATTATACAAATCGTAGAACTTCAATTTAAAATGCATAAAAGCTTAAAAATACAGTTAACTAAAGTAAAAAGTAATAAAGTTAGGTAAGTATTAATTTCAATTGATCTCATAAATTAATGTATCTTTCATAAAAGCGTGTAAAAAACGGATGAACCGTTTTACCGTGACTATTAACAATTCATTTCTATAAGCACTTAATTAGTATCATGATTGCTTCCTGTGTATCAAACACGTGTTGATTTTTTTCTTTGTATTGTAAAAGGAAATAAATGTCTATCTAATCCCTTAAATGAATTATTATTATTTTACTCGTCGATCGGATTCGATTTCAGTTCAGGAAAGTACCAAGGCAACTTTTCCAGTTTTGTATGACCTTTCTAAGTATACCTTAAACACCAATTACTGTGTTTCGGATGGCACGTTAAACTATAGGTACCGGCTGGCATTGAACATCCTTGACAACCGTTACGAGTAGTCAGAATCCAGTAAATCTGACACCAGTTTAACCAAGGAGTATTAGGCTTCCCGGGTTAAGGAAGTCAGATAGGCAGTCGCTGGTTGTAAAGCACTGGTACTCAGCTGATTCCGGTTAGACTGGAAGCCGACCCCAGCATAGTTGGGAAAAAGGCTGGGAGGATGATGATGACTAATTTACTCCTAATGACGCATTTCAGTAATTCTTGTAATGAACCCATTGTTAACAGTGCTATTTCTCAGAGTGAGAATTTTTGGAATCTGTCATGTGAACATTTTTGTTACAGCAATTGTTTTCGAATCTATGTATATGACGTAAATAGGTACTATGTAATTACATTTTAGGTTCCTATGTGAATGGGTGTTGTGTTAAATTTTGGCGGATTTACAAAAAATAGTAACACAGTTAAATAAACTGAAATAACATACAAAAGTTCAAGGTTCTTAAATAATAAGATTTTTCAGCGAAATAAACAACTGGGTCTTCACGAGTAATGACGACAAACATACTATCGACCGACTAAAAGTTTGCAGTCGTACCTAGTCAAAATAGTATGCTTCTTCCAAATGCCCCCCGGTCCCAATTTTATTTGGGGTCGGCGCAATACGTCTTCCGCTTCCATTCTTAACTGACACTCAGTCCTTTCCTATTCATATCATCTTTCAGGCAATCCATCCATATTTTCTTAGGTCTTCCTCTTCCTCTCCATCTATCTACGTTCATACTTAGCACACACTTTGTTGCATGCGTATCATCCCTCCTCATTACATGCCCATACCATGACAACCTTTTAATTCTTATCTTTTCTGTAACTGGCTAACTCAAAATAGTAAAGAATAGAGTATTTATTCTTATTTTTCTTCCCCTCATATAGAAAACTTGATTAAAGCCACCTAGTTGATCAGATTCTCACCTAGCCACGAGGCTGTGTCCAGGTCAACCCTGATGGGGGAGTCAGGGTGTTGGAGAGCCGGCAGCAGGCTGGACGGGAAGCTCAGCACCAGACCCTGGCCGAACATGTTGATCAGCACCGCTGACATCGTCCATGACTGGAAAATTAACATTTTCCGTCTTACCACAAAAACTTTTAAACGTCAGTTTAACACTTGTCTAAAAAAATGACAAACCATGACGTTGAAATAAGGTCCATTTCGGAACCACATTTTTTTTAGACAAGTGTTTGACACATGGTTAAGTTTTTGTAGTAAGACCATTTAATTTTAAACTTTTCTTTTTTTTATGTATTTCGTTCATTTTTTTTTTCATATTTACATTTTACTTAAATACTATTCTATTAAACAAGCCTTAAGATTCTTTTTATGGAAATATACATACATAGTTCATTTTAAAATAAAAATTATGTTTTATGCAAATTAAAAATAAATAGAAATGTCTTACTTGACATTCAGGACAAATGTCCGAAAATTATTGTTGTTAGGTTTGTATTTTAAAAGGGCAGGTTAATATCAATAGACATGGTATAAGATTTAGATTGGCCTTAACGCATATTTAAACATATTCAAACGATAGACAAGAACATAATTGGTCCGCATATGGGTAGTCAGAAGCCAGAAAGTCTGAAAACCAGTTTTACCAAGGAGTACCGGGTTGCCCGGGTAACTGGGTTGAGGAGGTCAGACATGCAGTCGCTCAATTTGAAACACCGGTGAGACTAGAAACCCGACTCCAACATAGGAAAAGGCTAGTCAGTAGGCTTGTAATGTTATTCTTGTATTTCCAAATAGGTACCCTTCTTAAATATTACACACGTTTACGGACTAGGGTTGAAAAAACTTTTCATATATGTTCATTAAATAAAAAAATATGAGTAAAAAAGTGTGTCGCTAAGTTACCCTAAAATTAAGGTTGGTCTGAAATTACTTCATTATTTTAAAATAAATAAAAATCATACCTGTCTTAATAATGGCGTCGACATGTTTTGTCTAGATATCCGTCATGTCGAACACTGGGAACTGGGAACCTCTCACTGTCAACTCTTGCGCAGCACTTGCGTCAACTGTGCGAACAACAACCTAATATATTATATTTATTTAATAACTTCTAGAATTGCCAGACACAAATCACTTTCTGAAAAGGTGATTTAAACTTATCCATACTAATATAATATAGTTGTTTGTTTATTTGTACCTTAAAGGCTCCGAAACAACTGAACCGATTTGAAAAGTTCTAGTTGTTACTATGTTAGGGTCGGCTTCCAGTCCAACCGGATGCAGTTGAGTACCAGTGTTTTATAAGGAGCGACTGCCTGTCTGACCTCCTCAACCCAGTTACCTGGGTAGGCCAATAGCCTTTTGGTAGGACTGGTTGTCAGACTTACTGGCTTCTGACTGCCAAAAATGTTCCATCATAGATGGGAAATAGAATGCGCTCCGAAACACAGTCATTGGTGTCAAGATATATTTAGAAAGTGCATACAGACCCGGAATCGAACCCACACACTCATACTCGAGAGGATGTTTCTTTACCCACTAGACCACCACGACTTACTCCGAGTATCATAGGCTATATAATGTATACGTATATTTCCCCCGGGACGCGGGTGAAACCAAGGGAAAACAGCTAGTTTTTTTACAAAAATGACAAGTATTATTGTTTGTTTTATTTATTTATCTTGCATGAAGGATGGTTCACTCATCTTTATGTATTAATAACCTTCTACTTATCTGTATAATTAATTAATTTGATAGGGTACGGTTGCTCTGAATGGGCCACTTAACTTCGCGACCTCATAATAATATCTCAAAAAGAGTAAGTTTTAAAATAAAAACAGTTTATTGTTTTTATTTCGTAGGACATTTATTTTAAATTAAGTACTTCTTTTTTTGTTTGACCAATAGATGGCGCTATTTGTCCTGAATTTTTTTTTTATTGTTTTATTATTTTTTTTGTAATAAAACTATCCTATGTCCTTTCTCAAGTTTCAAACTATGTCTGTACCAAATTTCACACAAATCGGTTCAGTAGTTTAGGCGTAAAGAAAAGACAGACAGACAGACAGAGTTACTTTCACATTTATAATATTAGTTAGGATAAAACATTTTTTTTGTTGCTTTTTTTTACCATGGGCACGTTCATTGAACCACCAGGTTGCCATCAATGGACTTCGAGGAATTTGTTCTAGAGGTTCAATCGAGGCAACCAATTATATAAGTTTTAGTATACGTAAAAAAGTACCATTTCAAGAACATGTATGTATACACAGCAGGGCAATCAATATGGGCTATCTATTTATGTCCTCCAATGCACGGGTGTGTCAAACACCAACTTCCAGCCTACCGGCTGCTTTGAGAAAGTTTCTAAAACCCACAAAGCGATATACTTAATATTTTTGCTACACCTATATGCAACATAGATAGGTGAAATCGGTTTTGCACACATCTCAACGTCAAAATTCCTATTCAAAAAACTTTCCCTTTTTATTCAAAAAAATTGCAACAAAAAACGAGGCCTTTCTCTAAAAATATTTATAGAAGTAAGTTGGTATAGTTCTTCGTTTATAACAAAGTCACTGTTATAATATACTAGCTTCTGCCAGCGGTTTCACCCTCATCCCTTGGGAACTACTTCCCATACCGGGATAAAAAGTAGCCTATAGCCTTCCTCGACAAATGGGCTATCTAACACTGAAATAAATTTTCAAATCGAACCAGTAGTTCCTGAGATTAGCGCGTTCAAACAAACAAACTCTTCAGCTTTATAATATTAGTTTAGATTCACTTCATCTGCTTATACGGGAATAACATGATTCAAAATTACTTACTCGAACGGTCCTATTGTTATTTTTTAAATCTGGTCTTTCTAGGAAGATGAAAGCAACAAAACAAGGGATCAGATAAAAACTGACTGCACTAATGACCACCTTGCGCTGACCCTTTATTGAATCACAATCCATTGTTATATTACATTGTATTGTTAGACTAGAGTTGCAAAAAATCATTGTATCGTCTAATTAATCATAATCTCTTGTTTTCAGTAATAAATAAGGAAAGAAACCTAGAAGGGAGGGCCTAGATCTATTAATTACAAAATAACAGAGTAAAATAGATGGCGTCGTGGTGGCCCAGTGGGTAAAGAATCGACCACTCAAGTACGAGTGCATGGGTTCGATTCCAGGTCAGGCTAATACCAATGCAACTTTTCTAAGTTTTTATACATGTAATTTCTGAGTATATCTTGGACACTACCGACTGTGCTTCGGATGGCACGTTAAACTGTAGGTCCCGGATGTCATTGAACATCCTTGGTAGTCGTTACGGGTAGTCAGAAGCCAGTAAGTCTGACACCTGTCTGGAAGTTTCTTAATTGAACTACAGTAGAGAGCATTTTGTGATGGCATAGGAAGTTAGATTTATTCCTTGGATAGATCTATAGCCCTGAAAAATATCGGTAAAAATAGTCATTTTTACTTACGTGCCTGAAATCGAACTCCACACTATTCAATCCAATGACTTCCTAAATTCACTCCAATGATTTAACACACCAACTCACTTTTAATCTTCAATTCATAAACAAATATGTACACACTACTACTTATCTTTAAAAATTAAGACACTATAAACAAAAATAAAAGTACATAATTAAAACTGACGAATTTCGTTTGTATACCTACTGTATCGATTCATCAAAACTGCTCGACTAAATTGTGGTAAGACTTATAGCGTTGATACATAATACTTTATGGACCCCCACCGTAATATTTAAGTCCAGTCGGATTTGAATACCATAGTTCAAGCCTAGATCAGAGACGCTAAACCTCTGTGAGTTATGGGTTGCAACTTCTTTTAAATAAATACACATTCTCTTCTTTGGCAAAACATCTTGTCTTCAAAAAAATACTTGAATGTATTGAAAACCAAATTTCTTTTTTAGAATACACTAAAAACACAGCACACTGCAAACTTTTAATCGACCGATAGTTTGTTTGGACTCATAAATCAGTATGAAAATGAATTGCAGTAAGTACCAACTCACATTATAAAGATCAGGTATTCAGCTGGTATCAGACCGACTGAAAACTTTCACAAGAATAAAGATTTAATTAAGCAACCTACTTAAAAAACCGGCCAAGTGCGAGTCGGACTCGCGCACGAAGCGTTCCGTGCCAGAGCGAAAAATCACTTTTCAACCGACTTCAAAAAAAGGAGGAGGTTCTCAATTCGGCTGTATTTTTTTTTATGTTTGTTACTCGATTTCTCAAAGACGCCTGGACCGATTTCAAAAATTCTTTTTTTATTTGAAAGGGTATGCTTGTCATTTGGTCCCATCGTCATCAAATCAGGATCTGATGGTGGAAACCCTGAGAAATCGAGGGCATCTCTTGAAAATTGTAGGCGAGCATTTGGTAAAAACTTTATACTTATGTGTATATCTGATGAGACTACAATACTATGGAGGTTTAGGGCAGATCTGATGATGGAGACAACAGAGGATCGAGGGAACTCCTAAACGGCACATCTTAACTCTCTCGTGTTTGGGCTTATATTATTCGTATTGATGAGAACTTTCCAGTTATGCGGATAGTGACAACTATTCTTATCACTGAAAAGCTAAAAATAAAAAAGCTTTTTACAAAAAAAATAAAACCGACTTCCAAAAACATCAAAAAGCCAAAAAAATAATATAATTTTAAGTGCATCGGCCTAGAAGTCGGTGGGAAAATTAAATTAAGGACATCCGTTAGACACCGACTTCTAGGCCGATGCACTTAAAATTATTTTATTTTTTTGGCTTTTTAGTGTTTTTGGAAGTCGGTTTTATTTTTTTGTAAAAAGCTTTTGTTGTATGGGAACCCCCCAAAATATTAATTTTATTCTAGTTTTCAGTATTTGTTGTTATAGAGGCAACAGAAATACATCATCTGTGAAAAATTCAACTCTGTATGACGGTTCATGAGGTGCAGCCTGGTGACAGACGGACGGACGGACGGACGGACGGACAGAGGAGCGAAAATAATAGGGTCCCGTTTTACCCTTTGGGTACGGAACCCTAAAAATACCAACCGTCGGGACTGTCAGTGACTGTTTAGTCTGCAGTGCCTTCACTTGATAACCCCTGATGAACACTTTCTAAGAAAAAAAAATAAGATGCACTTGTACATGTAACATTTATATTTATTTTTACTGATACTTGAAGAATGACATGACGTAACTTCATATTTTGTTACATAACGAAGAATTGCTGTCATTGAACATCTTTGCCAGTCATTACGAGTCAGAAGCCAGCAAGTCTTACCTGGGGGTATTAACTCGTCTGGGTTATTGGGTTGAGGAGGTCAGATAGGCAGTCGCTCCTTCTGCATCTGGTCTGCATCTGGTTAGTTAGACCAACATAGTTTTGGGAAGAGACTGGGCTAGGATGATGTAACAAAGAATTGTTATTTTTATATTTTTTGACACACAGTTTGCTACTGACTTTAATTTTATACTAACAGCCTTTTCACACGGGTGGCCTTTCCAACGATGCTCGCGACCCTGAAGAAAAACACATATATAAGTAAGAGGATTTATTTGATTGCTATGATATTTTATGAAGATTGTAAAACCTCGGAAAACCTGCCAATGAGAAAATTCTGTTAGTCCCATGAGATTATTGTTCCGACTAGGTACTAAAACACGACAGACAGTCGTGTCTAGTTTCTCTCGCGTTTTTTAAGGATGTTTACATAACATAACCTAGATAGAAACCAAAAAAACATGGTGTAAATCAAAATGAAAGTTGATGGATGGGTTTTTGATTTTGAATTTGAATTTTAGATTGTAGTTTCATTGGGATATTAGTTATATACTTATTCAAAATTCATGAACCAGTTATTACTTATACCTAACTTTGTATTTTGAATTTTAGTTACTCAAATATAAGTTTTTTATATAACAGTAGGTAATACTAGCAGTTCCTCACCATTTCAGTTTACACCCAGGACACAACTCATTGCTCAGAGGATAATTAATCAGTGTTATCCAAGTACCTAGCGAGTAGCAATTTTTCAACTAAGCAAAACAAAGGAAAACGCATTTAAGGCTTATACAGCCTCGTGAACTTTTTGAGTTCACGCAATTTGTACAAATAGACTTTTTTTCAAACAGTAATTAAATAGTAGATACCTATGGCAAGAATGATAAAATAAAGCAAAGAGTATTTCATAACTCCAGCACGATTGGTTTTCATTAATATCCAAAGATAAATTATGCTCCTGTTGAATTACAAAAGCAAAAGTTTTTTTTTAATGACTGCGTGTTAATTTTTCACAGGAAATTTTTTAACAGATTTGTATATTAGTCTGTTAACACTTAACCACTTCTATTCTCATTGGGCAGCTAAAAATCCTGAATAATAATTAAAATGCAAAAGCCCTTTAACGCCAAAATGACTGAATCGATGTCAATAAACTTTGTGACATAGATTGCCTAGCTAGAGCTTGAGAAATAAATATATTGATATATGCTAGTAAATAGTTTGAGTTTAAGTTGGAAATGGTGTGGGACGCATTTTCCTCGAGACGCGAGTGAAACCACTGGAAAAACTAGTAGGTACTGTATAAAAACTCATTAGCGTTTACTATCATAGTTCACAATTCCCAAGACACATTCAACAGGGCCACTTAATAACCATTTTTAATAACAACGTTATAACGTGTTCTTGTGGTACCTAATCCATTACCTAAGTAGGTATTTTAGTAAACAATATCAGAGGTCGCCGGTTCAGTTCCCGGGAAGGTAGTTAGTGAACGTACGTCGTGAAGTGTACACGTAACATATCGTTTCAGTAGTTTTTAGCAGTGGAAATTCAATCGTATTTATATTTTTCAGTTGCTCATTATCTAAGTTCTAAATCAATATTATAAAGAGGTGAAGTTTGTGTGTTTGTGAGTGAGAGGTAATTTCAAGTTTTGCTGAACTTTTTGTGAACATTCGAATTGAATGTCAGGCTATATTATTTTGAGAAGCATCTTTGCGAAGCAGGTGAAACCATTAGAGTATCTTGAGCAAAAAAAAACTTCCTTAAAAGTGTTTTTCAATTACTCTTAATTTTCGAAACATTTCAATAAGTAATAATATCTTTGTTCTTGTTATGTTTACCACATACTTATTGCTCAAATTGTATAACTAGGCGCCAAAAAGTTGTTAATAACCTCTCAATAAGTAAATATTTATGTTTGCTCGTTTTTTCTAAGCCATTCTGAAATTAATCCTATTAAGTAGACAGTATGAAGGAAAAGCGTAGGGGTATAGTAACCTTCATGGATAGGTACCTACTTATCATGGAGAACAAAATGACTAGCGGAGGTGCCATAACGGAAAATCTTCTAAGAAACGTTACTGTCAACGCTCTTATACGCCTTTTATTGAACCCGATATTTTTTTGTAATACCAAAAACAGAAGTCTCAAAGAACCAAAACGCCACGCTAGTTCACTCATAACTGACACTTTCGGTGTACTTTATGTGCACTTATGTATTTGACCTAGAAGGAGGCGCCTGACCTACTTGCATTATGGCATCTCCGCTCATACATATTTCCTTACTCCGTGGTACTTGTCATATGGTCAACAAAGGTGTGTGACAGTGGGTGCGGGTTAAAGCAACTGGGTTATTGTTTTATAAGTACTAATATATCCTTTTTCACTGCAGATAGACTATTTACTTATCTATAATTTTTTCTGTTATGTACTCTCTGGTGCAGTAATTTTGGCGTGAAAGCGCGACAACCTATTTTAGTTATTATGATTTTTCTACAGAGATTTACCCCATTTTTGACTTGGTTTTCCTTTTAAATGTGGGAAAGGCTAGACAGATGAATTCCTTGTTAAATCTTTTTTAGTGTACATACGTGTTTTGGTGAGAATTCCAAGACTTTGATTAAGAATTGTTATTTCCGTGACTAGACAGATCTAAAGCCCTCGTAAATCCCGTAATGACTGTCCATCCATCCAAAAGTCTGACAGCTAGTCTGATCTTAAAAAGGTTAACTACCGGAAAAGCTATGTGGAGGTCAGTGGGCTTATTAAAATGAATGGCTCATGTGATGTTCAAACTGGGTAACATTGAGATAGAGTACCTACCTGCACACTAAAGACGAAACAGTCGGCCATCGGTTGACCAGTTGGTTGGCAATTTTTTTTAAAGAAAATCTTGATTCCAATCAAAGTTTTCAGTCGGTCTGATACCGGCGAAATACCTGATCATTATTATTTGCGCACTCTTCATACTGATATATACATATATGTATGTGCCCTAACAAATTATTATCGGCCGACTAAAAGTTTGCAGTGTGCATATAGTCTTACTCGTAAAATAGTTATGTATGTAAGAGAAATGACTCAAAAGTTTATAGATTTCTAATGACACACGAACCAATGTTTACGAACCGTATCGCAGGACTATAACATACTTTGTAAACACTCCAACTGAACCGAAGCTATCTTCATTCCGTTTGAAAACACTTACATGGCATCGTGCCATAAGATTTCTATTTATACGTCTTTTTGTTTGATGCTGTTACGTTTCCAGTCACTGCTCAGCCCTCAAGCGTACTAGCGTGATAGTAAAAACACAAAAATACTCGTGACAATATTCTCTATTATGTTATGTAAATTTCATCGTGATTGGTGCAGTGGTTCCGGAGTTATGTGCGTGTAAACTTTGGTCAATGTCAGGGTTTTCAATGTCAAGTGTTATGACTTTTGTGTGATATTGTAGTCTGTGGTTATGATTAAGGGTTTAAAGTAATGCTATGAGGTAATTTCAGGTAATTATCAGCTTGCCCTTGAGGCAGGTTTTAACCTATAAGTATGCACAGTTTTAATTTTTATCCAAATTCGTTTAGTACATACTTAAGTAGTTTTTTGCGGGAAGGATTCGAAAAAGAAAAACAATCTGTCATATGTTAGGAAAATATTTTTATACGAGTGTCGTTTTCTAATTATTAGTAACTAAATAGAGCAATTAAACATGATAACAGAGTCGAGTGTAAACTATTTCTTAAAATTGTTCGGAAAAAATAGTTTTTGAAAAGGCGGGAAACTGACAGATTTTTATTGACATAAGGCAACTTTAGGTGGGTACTCAATTATGCTCAGGCATTTAAGTAACGAAAAACGTGAAAGACTGTTTGAAAACCTACCTTATAAATAAGGTGCATCTGAAAATCTATGTAAATACAGTAAAGACTATTATTTAATTAATCGAACCAATATTAGTAGTTATTTTACGTACGCACGTAGAAACTTGTGATAACGACCTGTTAAGATTGTTTACGTTCAGTAAAATGCCTAATCAAATAGAGGTATAGACGCATATCAATAAGAAATCAAAAACCTTGAAAAATTGAGTGTTGCTTTATATCTAATCGTGTTGATTAGACCAATGTTACCTACACCTGGTCATTAGGAGATGTCATATCTTACTATATCTTGGTTGCACAAAAACAATAATTTACGTTGGTCTATATAATTATAGGCTAATCGATTAACCTATGAGGGAGAAGTCGTGGTGGCCTAGTGGGTAAAGGACTAACCTCAAGTACGAGGGCGCGGGTTCGATCCCAGGTCAGGCAAGTATCAATGCAACTTTTCTAAGTTTGTATGTACTTTCTAAGTATATCTTAGACACCATTGGCTGTGTTTCGGATGGCACGTTAAACTGTAGGTCCCGGCTGTCATTGAACATCCTTGGCAGTCGTTACGGGTAGTCAGAAGCCAGTAAGTCTGACACCAGTCTAACCAAGGGGTATCGGGTTGCCCGGGTTACTGGGTTGAGGAGGTCAGATAGGCAGTCGCTTCTTGTAAAGCACTGGTACTCAGCTGAATCCGGTTAGACTGGAAGCCGACCCCAACATGATTGGGAAAAAGGCTCGGAGGAGGAGGAGGATTAACCTATGAGAAGTGCCTATGAGCAGTAAAAAATCGTGGTGGCACAGTGGGTAAAGAACCAACCTCTCAAGTATGAGAGGTTCCAGGTCAGGCAAGTACCAATGCAACTTTTCTTAGTTTGTATGTACTTTCTAATTATATCTTAGACATCAATGGCTGTGTTTCGGAGGACACGTTAAACTGTAGGTCCCGGCTGTCATTGAACATGTTTGATAGTTGTCAGAAGCCAGTAAACACCAACCTATCTTACCAAGGGGTACTTGGGTTGCCCGGGTAACTGGGAAGAGTAGGTCAGATAGGCAGTCGCTTCTTGTAAACACTGGTACTCAGCTGCATCGGGTTAAACTTAAAGCCTACCCCAACATAGCTGGGAAAAGGCTCGGCAGTTGATGATATACTTTAGTATAGATATTATTTGGGAAATTGTTCATGAATCGAATCGTCGTGTATGTGTCCTTGGCCATGGTATTAATGTACTTACCTAGTAAATCATTCAGCCATCTCCTACGACACACGTGTCATTCATAAAGTATTTGTACGATGTCTAATTTGAGCACAAATCGAGCACGTGCTAAATATTTCCGACATACTTTTAATTGCACGTGATATGCAATATACGTTTCATGATGCTTTTATACGTAACCAGTAGGTAGTTTTCCCGCTTCATCAACCGCGTCCCGCCCGTGGGAATTCTTCCCGTACCTGAAAAATTTGTAGTAGCAACAAATTAATTAATAATTAAACAAGCATAAAATTATTCCCTCTTATTGTTACAGGTAAGGAAAGAAGTAATCAGAGAATTGTTTTTTTTTTTTTAATAATAATAGGTATAGAAAAACATCCGTAACATTTTAAGTACGTAGTATAAAATGTGGGATTACATGAGTTATTTCCACATTGCAATAATTAATTTAAAACAATTGTATCACATGTATCGTTAACTGATTTTAACTAAAATATGTATATCACAACGTACGTCATATTTCCTATTGGCAGAGATCTCCTAAAACTGGGATTTCAGAGTCGTGTGAGTCGCATGTTTTCAGTGTAATATAATAACGTGATAGTAGATACATGCGTAAACCCAGAATAAATATTACTTACATATGTACAAATATTGTATAGTAAGGTGTATCTGAAATAGTTTGACGACCTCTGTGCCAAATGCCAAATTACTGTAATTTGTAGGAAATTGTGAGCAATTACAATGACGTAATTTATTAAATCGGTCTAGGCATTTTCAAGAAACAAAAGAATGTTTAAAAATGTCTGTAGATTCTATTCTAGATAGACTAATAAATAGTTTTTAGACTGCTTACAAGCTGCGAAAAAAACTGAGTAACTTTGTGTCCCGAATGCCAAATCTTAGGAAAAGCTTATTCAATAGGTCTAACCAACTTTTCCATTACCCAGAATGTGAAAATTACATCATAGATACTACAATAATTACAAAATATTATATTTTTAATGATAATGACATGATTGATAGATTTGAGTTTGAAAATACCGAGTGCTTAATTAGTCTGGCGCTGATAATAATCAAGTGTAATGACTTGCCAAAAAACAATTCTTCAATCTTCTCTTCAATTAAAAAGTTGATTTGATACTGCGGATCAATCGGACGTATCCCAGTTATTTCTATATCTCCACGCTAAGATGACTTTATCTAAGCACTTATTTTATTAATGTCAAAAATATAAATTAGGTTGATTCTGCGCTTTTACTACGAGTTCGTTACTGTTGCAGGCTAACTCAATATGATGTAATCGCAAGTTATAAGTTTGTAAATAGAGTTACTGTTACGGCTATGTGTACAAATCTCCTTTTAAAATGAATTCTCTCCATTTAGAATTTTGGTACCTATTCGCTTGTCATTCATATTTTTTTCTATTTATTAAATAAGCATTACGAGACTACAACACAATGTTTTACAAATCGAATCAACCACCTAATCTATCTAATCAGATAAGCTGTATATCTACTCAGTTAAAAGAAATAACTATGTATACGAAACAAGACAACAGCTTTACATAACTAAAAGAATTTTCCTCGTAAAAACAGCAATTATAAAGATTACCGCCAACAAACATACATATAAAACTTAATCTCTTAAACATTACTTTTCAGACATATCAGAACCCACCACGGTCAGACCTCAGAATCTAAGCGCGTATTATCATTGGAATCGCTTAGATAAAGTTCGCGTTCCATCACAGTAGCTATGTAGTCGTCTACTCGGAAAGACTGTGATAGTGTTGTGTGGTATTATTTCAAAATGGCGAAGAAAACTACGGGATGGATCACGCCGTTCAAAAAGCAGGTGAGCTGGTGTTTTTGTGTTTATTTAGAGGTGCAATATTTGGGGCATTTGCCAAAAAAAATGTATGTTTTCAGTCAGCTCTATGTTTTTTTTGTGACTACTTTTGAATAAAATTGAGTAAATAGTGATATAATACAATATGCGGAATTCTCAAGACCGTAGTTGATGCTTATTTGGCGCGTGGGCAAAAATCTGTTTTGATAAATGATATAATAAAAAAATTGTGATCGTTTTTGTTTTTTTGGTGTTAGAAAGATTTTTGTATTATAACTGACCTGTTAAATTGTTCTATTAGAAATAGCCCCTTTGAATGTTCATATGCATGAGTACAGGTAGATTATGAAATGATTTGAACGAGACCTCTTGGTCGCCCCCCGTAGATGGCATTGCTCGATGAGGTGAGCCGACACTGATCCTAGTCTTATAGTTAAGTTTGTACCTATCTACGAAGCTGGGTAGTTTTTGGCGCCACTTTTTTTATGAAACATAGAAATTAGTAGGTATGGCTAGGCTAGGACTTTGAGACATTCCTTTTTATAATTGACTAAAATTATAAGCACATTTAAATTCAATCCATTTGATTTACTGAAACCTTTGGAAAAGTACCTAGATACCATTGGAGGTCCCTATATAGGAGCGTATCTGATGTCTGACATAATTCTTATCGATTTTATCATAACACATCTGGCGACAATAATCTAGATTCTAGATAGTCTTGTCATGCAAATTGATAACTAATTTACGTACAATAGAGTGCAAAATACATATGTATACCATTTCAAATGATATTTTTAGGTCCCTAGGAAACTACTTGCTGCACAGGGTTAAAAATTTGACCAAGTATAAGATATTCTGATGTAAAGATTTTGTAAAGTTTCTTTTAATCGTTTGTAAAGATTTCGTGTCGTTTGTTGAAAGAATGTCAAAAATCCAAACATTTACGCTGTTTTTCGTATTAAAATTTAAAATTTGGAGGGTCGACTCTTGAATATCGAGACCTAGGTAACTGTAATACATTTTTAAAGTAAAAAAAAGATGTCAAATCTGCTGATCGCGGCAAAAACTTATCAAAACTTACGTAACATTCAATCAGATAGTTTTTTTTTTTTATTTCAATATTTCGACATCTACTTATTGTAGGTAGATTGAATAATAACTATGTATCAGAAAGTAGATTATAGCTTCAATTGAAAAAATCTCTCATTGTTTCTTTTTTATTTTCCCTATTCAATATAACGTTTTTAATCCTACGTTAGAATTATAAACCCATTGAAGTTTATTATTATTAAAATATATACCAGTAGTAAACTTGTTTTTATATATCTCATTCGTAATCGCGATAAGATATATAAAACGCCTGTAAAAGTAATATCAAGCTTATCTTATCCATCACTGTTTATAGTTTAAAGCACCTTTCATACGTAAGTGGGTTTAGGGTTCCATACCTAAGTTTCTGTTGGTCTATTAAGAGGCTTTATTTCTTAAAACCGTAATATGTATACGTAATTTACTTTCATACAAGAACAAATCAATGAATGGGTGCAAAAAATCGTACATTTTCGCCATTTGATGTTCACCAGACATTTTTTCCTTTTTGCCACATGTTGATGGTCATTTGATGTTTTTAACACCATGCATAAGATTGTAGAGTTACAGAAAAACCCGTCTCCTGAGGGTAGGATTTTCTTCATGTCCATATTCAATTGTTCCCTTAATAGGGGCAAAAAACAATAACTTTTTAAAGTAACACTACAACCCCAACGCCTTTAATTTTCGTACCCGCCACGCCACGGCATGGAAATCTGACTCGCACTTGACCGGTTTTTATAATTAGGTACTCGCGTGATGTTATTCTGTTCAAAGATTAAAAATGCCTAAATAATATTTATTTAGCATATTTAGGTAATCCTACAATAATAAAACTTTAGTTCCTTAGCAGCAAACTTGTTTGACTTTCTACAACAAATAGCAAATTAGAAAAAGGTGGCTATATGACTTTATTTAGCTTGTAAACATAATAAAATCTTACACTATTACATATCGTTGTTACTAAGAGAATCTACGACCATTACTTGATTAGGTCAACTAAGCAACACATATATGTACTTCTTACTTAATGATGCGGTTTTTCTTGGCATTAATGTAGAGAGGTATTAATATCGTTTAATTGATCTCCTGTCAAG
This sequence comes from Helicoverpa armigera, assembly GCF_030705265.1. Taxonomy (NCBI): domain Eukaryota; kingdom Metazoa; phylum Arthropoda; class Insecta; order Lepidoptera; family Noctuidae; genus Helicoverpa; species Helicoverpa armigera. The sequence continues at coordinate 483,765 of NC_087145.1, read as the reverse complement.
TTCTGTTGGCCTGGTACAGGGCTAAACCTATAATGAGCAACACAGAATCACTAACAGGAGGTAATTTGTTGCAGAGATGTGATCCTTGTACTTACTAGTTTTAAAGATCCTGATTCTAATGAATACTTTTAAATGCGAATTAGAAGATACTTTAGACCTTTTTATTTTTGCTGGAAAATCATCAAATGACCCCCTCTCGCGTGGGTGATTATGACTTATACCCACCATGTTCCTTCTGGAGCCTTTTATGTGCCAGGGCTGCTATAATATAACTCTTTCGAATAATCCTGCAGCCCCGGCAGGCCGGGCATCATTTTAAAACGATTTTCTATCTTGATCTTTTGAAGTAGAAATAAATGTACCTATATAATGTGTTTTTTTTTCATAAACATATTTTAATGTGTGTGAATTGTGAATTTCAAACACATTAACATTAAGTAAGTACTTATTTTTATCTGATTTTAATTTCACACCTATTTGTAGAACAAAATTGCAAGTTCCGGATTATTAGACTTTATAATGCTCGAAAGCAATTAGAATGTAAATATTTTTTTATATTGAAATGCGCGTATGTGGGAGTTTCTTAGAAGATGTGAACGCCTCAAAGTATAATTATAGTTGTATTTTTTTATGCTTTATTCATTTTGATTATAAAAAATTAATAGATTACGATGAAGGTATTTGTCTAGGATAGCAGCTCATAATTATGTCCATAAGTTTAACAATGTCTAGTAATGCCTGTAAGGTTTCACCAAAATCTCTTCAAAATCTTACTAGCGTGAAAATAGTAATAACCATCCAAACAAACATTTTTTTGTACACTTATAAGTGCTGCAATTAGATATTATTAACATAATATAATTTGCCAAGTTTTTGTGCCACGGAAGAGATCCTTACTGCAATTATCGTTATCACATAATAACATGAATCGATACCATAAAGTAAATATCGATATAGAACTCTCGAGTGTGATCGAACAACAGAACAATAATATTCATGAATGCACATGAATTATGATATAATCCTATAAATAGAATAGAATTATACATATCTTAAATAATCCGATGACTTTGTTAACATATAAATAATAGTAAAAAGTAGTCGAACATAATAATACTTACATATGTATATCTGTCGCAGGGATATGATAAAAACGGGGATTTGATCAATTCCCTAAGGGATATGATCAAATCACGGAGGATGTTAAAATAACAACACGATTTTATCTTTTCCCTAAACAAATCTAGTGAATTGAACAAATCCCTAAATTGGTTCAGTGAAATGACAAAAATAATTTTGCTTTGATATTTTAAAGGTTTATTTGGTAAGATATACCTACATAATTATGATAATCAGGTGTTTGTAATAAAAGGAAATATTGATATAAAAAATCAAAATTACTCAGAACAATTTTTTTTTGTTTTTTTGAAAGAATGAGCTAAAATTTCTTTAAAAAATAAAAAATATTTCAGTTGCGTATGATATGCCTATTTGTAATAATCACTTATTAAAACATGTAGCTGATTTGTGGCATCGTGAATTACATAAAGGAATTTCTTACAGACACAAGACAAGAACTGATATGTTTTTTTGTCATTTCACTAAACCAATTTAGGGATTTGTTCAATTCACTAGATTTGTTTAGGGAAAAGATAAAATCGTGTTGCTATTTTAACATCCTCCGTGATTTGATCATATCCCTTAGGGAATTGATCAAATCCCCATTTTTATCATATCCCTGCGACATATCGTCCTCCTTTCCTATACTAATATAATAATGAGGACACATCAGTGGCGGCGTAGCATCGGGTGGCACCCGGAGCGGACTACCTATTGAGCACCCCCCAAAAAAAAAGACAAAATATAATCACGGACTAAAATTGTAAATTAAGGCGAGGAAGTGGTCAACAATAATTCCATAACCGGCACGCGCATCTAAGGCGCCAAAAGGGGTCGGAGTGTCTGAGCGGGGCGAGGATAACAATACGCGCGCTAGCTTATAACTAAAAGTCGTAAGCGACAAAATGGTTTTGTAATTTTATTATTTAGAAATGATAATTTGATAAAAAATCCTACTACAATTTTAAAGAGTATGTATATGTCACCGTAAGATTACAAACATCGTTAGATTACAATCTATCTCGAGAGATTGTAAACTGTCGAATTATTGTGAACTGTAACATCTGATTGCAATTTAACGCATTACTTTTCGCTATATTATAATCTATCGATGAGAAATTGTCAAATTGTCAACTGTCCGAAAGCTCTCCCTGATTGGTCAGTCTTTTTGTAAGATCGACCAATAATCCGTTCTGTTCCCATTGAGTTCCCGTAGAGTTAGGAATGAAATAGAGGTGTCAGTTAAATAAAATAAATGCTCTTCAAAAATTCTTCAAGGATTTATTATTTAGTACGAGTATGTAATTAATATTCCTGACATATGGAGAGAACAAATTGTAACGAAATATTTATTCTTCAAACACAAATTGAAATTGGAAACATATTGATTTCTGACACTTACGCGAATATTAGACATTTAAATAAAACTACTTTTACGGATTTTATCGCGGTTATATTATATTATTTAATCCCGACTTTTAAAACCGACCGCGATAAAATCCGTAAAAGTAGTTTTATTTAAATGAAACTGGAAAATTATAAGAAACTTTTATAAAAAAAAAAAACAAAACCATTAGGTAGTTTGTCTTCAAACACAAATTCATTCCTAACTCTACGGGAACTCCATGGCAACAGAACGGCTGGTCGTGATTGGTCGATCTTACAAAAAGACTGACCAATCAGGGAGAGCTTTCGGACAGTTGACAATTTAACAATTTCTCATCGATAGATTACAATATAGCGAAAAATAATGCGTTAAATTGCAATCAGATGTTACGGTTCACAATAATTCGACAGTTTACAATCTCTCGAGATAGATTGTAATCTAACGATGTTTGTAATCTTACGGTGACATATATACTCAACTACTAAAAAAGTTAAGAGGCTTTAATCGGTCCCGTTTGCCCATAATATGTGAATCTCTTTTTAAAAAGAGGTATGTTTGATATATTTTTCTCTGTTATAAAAGTTACCTAATCATGTTTCTACAACTAACAAAATAAGGTTTATATCATGAACTTTCAGGTAACCAAGTTGTATTTTGATCCGTTTTGTATTTACTGAGAAAAATTGACATCCTTGGCGCCAAAAATTCCAATTCGTTCGTTCGTTCAAAAATTCCAATTCGTTCCAAAAACTTAAAAATCTTGCAGAAATCATTCATGGTGCTTTTTGCTAGGCTTAACATAAAGAAACCGGAGGCAGATCACTGCAAAGTTATAGAGCGCTAGCGAAGCGAGCCCGTAGTTTTTGAGTTTCAGGACATAAAAAAAACCGAAACATGTTTTACAAATCCAGCGTCAAATGAAAAAGCCGCGAGCGCAGAAATTTTTGAGTTTTAGGACACAAAAGTACTCAAACATGTGTGAAAAAAAGCACTGCAAAGAGAAGAAGCTGCGAGCGTAGCGAGCGCGAAATTTTTGATTTTTGGGACGCAATGATACCTAAAGAAATTAGAAAGGAGACGATGTTAAGTGAAAGGCGCGAGCGCAGCGAGCGCAAAATTTTTGAGTCTTGGAACACAAAAATACTCAAACAAGTTTGAAAAAAATAATTCAAAAGTCAAAAAGCTGCGAGCGCAGCGAGCACGAAATTTTTTGAGTTTTGGGACACAAAAGTCCTCCACCTCCTAAACAACTAACAGAAATCGTCAGCGTAGAGCGTCAGTTGTTTTTGCTACTTCGGTGCTTTAACTTTTTTTTAGATTGAGGACTCAAATAGTAAGCAGAAAAAAGTAAGAGAGGGGTGACAGCCGGACTGGCACCCCTCTCAGTGCCGCCTAGACGTCTTGCGCATGCACTGTTGTAGTTTTGTTTAAAATTTGAGTGCAGTGACTGGTAGTGAATCTGGGCTTTGCAGATTAGAATGGCACCCTCAGTGACTTCTGCCCGTACCATCCTGGTCGTGCAGATATGTGCCGACCGAGATGGCACCCCCCTAGACGTGGTACCCGGGGCGGACCGCCCCCTCCGCCCCCCCCTTACGCCGCTACTGGGACACATAATTATGTTTGTTTGTAACCTAAATAACCTAAAGGCTCCGAAACTACTAAACCGATATTAAAAATTATTTGTGTTGGCTGCTACACTTTTCCCAAGTAACATGGGCTGTATTGTATCCCGTCTGGGCAGTACTTCTCGGGACGCGGGTAAAATCACGAGAAAACGGCAAATTGTGAATAAAAACTATGACTTGAAGACTTCGCTGTTAACTTTTTAACGTACTTTTTCTTGCTAAAATCTAATCCTAGGGCGATTTCCTGGAGGCAAAAAAATAGGCCTTGAATTCTAAAGGCTGATGAGATAAACTTTTATCTCCCTAGACTCTTACTGGATATGTTATCGCGAAAATATTGCCGACAACTAGCAGTTTATATGTTAATCTTATCGTAATATTATCGGAGTGGTTGAACCATATTTTGATCAGCTGATTAAAGATAATATAATCAAGGACCTCTTATATACATTGAACTTCAGTTTTCCTAATAATGTTTACTTGTAGCTAATAATTGCAAGCCTATATTCTATAGCGTCTGTACCGGGGAGTCCCACATACCCCTCTCCCGTCAGCGACAAAAAAAGGCCTACATACTATACTTGCCTCGCATTTAGTGAAAATTTTAACTAATGACAGTTACGTAGAAATCATATTCAGGCGTTACTTTGCGTTGATTTGATTTGATTTGAAATACAATTCAAGGGAAAATATTTAGCGTTAATACTGCAAGACAATAAATCGAGGGTTGACTTGATACTGGATGTAGACCTACTATCAGGCATATGCTCATGCGTTTTTTCGTCTATAGGTACTATGTCCTATTTGGAGTATAAAACGCATTTTCTATTCCTATTTCAAACAGGAATGCCATCTAGGTAATAAGGAAATGTTTACAAATAACATCAGTTTAGTTCACGCGCCGGATACCATACGTTTTCAAGGGTTCAAAGGCAGATTGAGTTATCGATGCAGACCATGTTTAGGCCAGCAATAGATGCAATAAAAGATCGAATTAAGATCATTAAAAAAGATCGTAGATTAATTAACACATAAATCGTGCCCCTGTGCCGTTGCAGCTAGCAAATTAAGTTATTTTGTAGTCGGTACTTGCTCTTACAAATTCTATAGGCGCTTAGGTCTTTAAAGTAGTAATCATCATGGGAAACTCAACCTGTCACAAAAATTATCATTATTTACGCATCAAAACCATTTCTTTAAATTTTACTTTATACCCAGAACTAGCTTCATATAGACCCTTTTTGTTAAGATATGAAAACTTCAGATATATCATGCGCAAAATCCACGAATTTTAATTCATATAAAGCAAGTCAATCTAACCACCTTTTCACAATGTTCCAGTGCTTCGTGACCCTGGGAGTGTGCCTCAACATGGCAGCACACGGGCTGGTGATGGGGTTCAACGCCATCCTGCTGCCGCAGCTGAGGAAGCCTGACTCCATCATACCTATTGATGACTCCTCAGGGTCATGGATTGGTGAGTTTCATTTGTTTTTTTTTGTTGGGCGTGAGATGACACATAAAATTTGATTTGTTTAGTATAGAACTACATAATAGTGGGTCCACATGATACATATTTTAAGTTTCTGCAAATATTGTACGAACGTAAAGTCTGTAAAAATTGTGTAAAAATCTGAAGTTTGATTGAAAATATGTAGGCAAGATGTTTGTGCACACTTATCATTGGCTCAGACTTTATACAGAATTTTGTTGTATGCACGATTTGTTGTGCCGACAAAATTCTATGACAGCGTGTGTGAAGTTGGTATTTTGTGAACTCAGATAAAACTAGTTATGAAATCCTAAATCTTCAATCAATATTTGTTTCTCTTTCCAGCTTCCATCATCGGCTTCGCTCTCGTAGCCGGCAACTTCATCGTCCCTCCCGTCATGGCCAACTACGGCCGAAGAACAGCCAACCTGATCAGCGTGATGCCGCTCATCGTCGGCTGGTTTGCCATCATCATGGCTAAAAGCATCCCTGTCCTTCTGGTTGCCAGGTTCATGCAAGGCATGGCCATGGGTATGAGTGCTTCTCTAGGCCCAGTCCTCATAGGAGAATACACCAGCCCTCATAACAGAGGGGCGTTTTTAACTCTAATATCTCTGTGCATAGCAACTGGGGTCCTGACAGTCCATACCATGGGCTCCTACCTTCACTGGCAAACGACTGCCCTCGTCTGTGCGTGCATTGCCTTCGTAGATCTAGTCATTATTATTTATTCACCCGAGTCACCAAGTTGGCTCGCTGATCAAGGCAGATATGAAGACTGTAAGAGAGTCTTCCGCTGGTTAAGAAGTGAGGAAGAAGAAGAAGAACTGATGAAGATGATTGAAGCGAGCACCATTGTAAGAGAATCTAAAGCTGATGCTAATATATCTCAGTCACTTGGCAAAAAGATACAAAGTGGCGTCGTGTATTTAAAAACTACTTTTAAGAAGAAGGAGTTCTACAAACCTATTTTTATTATGATGCATATTTATACTTTAGGTCAATGGGCAGGAGCTAATATTTTAGCGGCGTATACTTTAGATATCTTCCATCATGTTATAGGTACTGATGTTAATATAGCTCTCTTGGTCATCACTCTCGATGCACAGAGGATAGTGTCAAATGCAATAGCAGTATTAGTGATTAAGAAAATCAATAGAAGAACAATGTTGTTCGCTACTGTTAGTGTGAACTTGTTTGCTTTCTTGCTAACAGCAGCCTACACGTACTGCAAAGGTCAGGGCATGTTGCCTCATTTCCTTGACCACCCTATGATCGGTGTGGCACTGGTCCACCTTCACATGTTCACAATCGCAACTGGAACCGTTCCGTTGCCATTCATCATCGCTGGTGAAGTCTTCCCTCTCGAATACAGAAGTCTTGCTGGAGGTATCAGTGTGCTTTTCCTGTCTTCCAACCTCTTCATAACTGTTAAAACCGTGCCATTCTTTTTCGGAACTCTTGGCATACACGGAGCTTACTGTATCTACGCCGCTGTGGTCGGCTACTGTCTTGTCATAGCTTACTTCTTCTTGCCTGAGACGAAGGATAGAACTCTTCAGGATATTGAGAATGAGTTCAGAGGTAGACCGCTTTCACCTGAAGAGTTAAAGTCTACTCAATCTTTAACGTCATGGAAGTTACATAGTAGAGACAGAAGATGCAGCAGCCCTGTAGTATAAGGTATAATAGTGATATATGTTGTGATACGTACAATGAAATTATTTATATGTATAGTACATTAAGAAATAAGGATAGCAACTTGTTAGATTAGAATAGCACATATGAAAGCCTGGATTTCTAGGTAATAATGTGAACAAACAAATGTAAATGAAGAATGTCTTGTAAATAGCGTTTGAAAAGGTAGTGATTAATTAAATTATTGACAACTTGATATTATTTATTATAGTTAAGTGTTAAATATCATTAAATAAAATTGTGAATAAGAATTTTGTGCCAGTTTTATTTCAGACCTTATTTTACCATAATGCTAGTCATTAATTTAAACAATTCAACTAGTTTTCCCCGAGGTTCAATATTAGGGCCTACTCACTTTTTAAGACAAGAATATTATTTTTCTCAGATTTTTTGTCAGTTGTTTATTTTCATTAACTTTTATTTAATGTTATATTATTATATATTTATTTTATTACTAGTGAGAATTGACAAGGTGTTATGGACTACTAATATAGAAAATGTGTTTGGCATAATATCATAATCATTTACGTTGACTAAACAGGCAATTAAAATACAATAGCGACTTGATATAAATAAATTAGCCACAATAGAAATCGAGATACCAATTCATTAAGAATTCTTTTATTTCCTTTGAAAAGCAAATGGATTTCAGAATTCAATGCTTTTTTTGTTTATCAATTTGACAGAAAATACAAGTTAATTGCACTTTGCCTTGTTCTAAATCAATAGTAAAAGATCTCTATATAAATAGTACTATTTGAATCTTGGCAGTTTTAGACCTGATTCTAGATTGGAGTGTAGTGTTTTTGCATAGTCCTTAAAGGTAAGAATTTCCTTTGGTTTTCTAAACTGATAATTTTTTTGTCTAAGTATATGAGGAGTTTCTATACATAGTGTAAACCTTTCCAGTACCGTACACTCTAGATTTTTTCTAACCAACTGTGAACTGTCGGCCGACAATTTAGTCTACAGTGGTATTCAAACTGTCTGATTTTTAAAAATTAAACTAAACGAATTATTTATTTCAGAGGAATCATTATTTCTTATGTAAATATTCAAAGAAACTCATCGTTCGTGAAAATGATACTGACGGCACTAGTATTGATAGTGGTAGTAGCAATATCTGCCATACCTGACAATCCTGATGACTTCGTGGATGTTGGCCAGTGGAAGACACTGCTGATTGTGTACCCTTGTCTCAGAAGCTACTCTTTGTAACGGAAATACACTGACAAATATTTAGAGCGTAAGTATGACAATACATTGTTCGTTTCCATACTGCAAAGAAAAAGCAAATGAAAAGGCTTGTTCCCACCAGCTCTACATATGCCTTCCCAACGGGTCCAAAAGGAACAAAAATGATTTGAAATTTCTTCCCCCGAGCTCCAAAAGATTTTAAATACAGGGACGTAATTTTGATATTTTGCTGAAATTACACACTTTTTTTTTTTTTTGGAGCCATGTGGAAGGAATTTGAAGGTAGGGTATATTTTTTTTCTAAAAAATTTTGGACCCAATTGGAAGAAATGTATGAAAACTTTGCTAACAGAAAACAGTGTGTTTTTAGCAAATGGGAACAAGCTATTTAAAAGTACTACTTAGCTGTGGGCTTTGGTGCATCAGTCTTTTCTATTTCATTTATCAATTTCAGGGGTTTGAAGGATTACTACCTATGTCTACCTAGTGATTTACATAAAATTGCAAGAGGATTAGTACGAGCATGAAACACCAAACGGTCCGCAAAATTTCCAGTTTAAGCCTACCGACGTTCCTATCCTCGGTCTGTGGCACTTAGGAGTTGACCAGCTTAATTTTAGCCCCTTCACTGGTGATGGTGGTCGATTCTGAGCACCGGCACGCATATATGTAAACCTCTACGGCAATTGCATTTTTGAGCCGTTTGGGATTGAAATCTTGGGACCATGGGGCCCAAGTGCCCACAGACTCTTTCGAGAAATCAGTTAGCGATTAGTGGATGTCAGGTAAATAAGTTAAATTTTGAAGTAAATAGGTACATATGTGGTCTTACCTACTTACGGTCTTGGTGTTACCTATCAATCTACGATGAACCAGGATCCCTATCCGATTCATTGCCTAAGTAATTGACATGACATTTTAATGACCTAGACCATGCAATCGGATTGGGATCTTTAAATAGATATAGGTTAATACTATTTCCTGAAAATCGGCTTAATTTTATTGCAATTTGTATTCAGTAATTAATCCAAAACTGCTGCTTTAAAATACTTGCGAATTCCGGTTTGCCGTATGATAGCTCTAACTTAACTGATAAACTGTTTACATACTAAAAATAATTACTGCTGTCTGTAAAGTACTTTTTAATTTCAAGGAACTGCAAGATAATTAAGGTATTAGACCAAATAAGCCGACTTTAAACACCCTTTCCTAAGTTAGAATAAAGATAAAGTTTCTTAAACTTGAAAATAACAAGACTTAGTTTACCATAGCCATCACGGGCCTGCTAGAAGAGATTGCTCCTTAAATAGGCTGTGCCTTTGTACTATCTGGTCTATGTTTCTTTTTATCTATATTCCGTGTGTGTAACTGTGTAGGTACATAAACAGTTAATTAAAGAAATAAATAATATATCATCGAAGATAAATTGCATCTCATAAACTGTAACATTATACCTAGGAAGTGATGCAACAATTAATCGAATCTAAATAACTTCAATACGTTTATTTAAATTAAAACGAACAATACACGATATACCTGCAACTTGTGATGTAAGATGGCGGATGTCATTAAAATAAAAACGTTTATGACTTCAGTTTATAAGGCGATGCGTTCCTTTGGTAAACAGTAGTGTCTTACCTTGCAGCTGCACCTCGTGTTATAAAGTAAGTTTTTTCAGTCATTATCATCATCGTCATATTGAAGCCTTAATATCTCCCAATATTTAACGCCAAGCATCCAGTACTACCATCATAAGGAAAATCCCAGGGTGATTTACTAAACTGTAGCCCCTGGCCATCACCATCTAATTAGCAGAATTAAGAAGAAGAAAATCTGCCTTAACTTTATCAAAAGTTTCAGCCCCAGACTTGAAGGTTCCAATTATTTTCGAATACTTCATTTGCCTGGCCAAGTCCGCAACCATATTAAAATAAATAACTATCGATAAGTTAAAGTCTCTTGCTAACTAAGTACGTATTTACCACACGCAAACCGCTTGAATTTGGATTTAGAATTTGCTAATGAAAACTAATCGTGATCTTCAAATCCAGTAACATAACCTAACTTGATAATTGATATTATGTGCGTATGTTAAAAAAGCAATTAACACAATTTATTTCCACCACATATCCGTGTCGAGTATTTTCCAGTGAACCTTGTGATTTTAGTATATTTTCTACTTTTTGTGTATCGAAGTTTCCATTTTTCGCAGCAAACCTAGTGTACTTTTTCATGGTTCAGGAAAAATTGAAAAGAAAGTTGAGATATAATAATTTAAAGCGCCCAAGTTAAATTAAGCCGCACTGAGGAATACTATTTATTACCTCTTCTAGGTCAGCCACAGCTGGTGTTCCAAAAGGATCAATTCTAGGACCATTTTTTTATTCATCCTTTTGACTAATGACCTTAACTCTATAATACCGATGATACAATAAATTTAATTTAAATTCGTTGCGTATTCCAGATCCTCTCATCCACAATGATCGAAGTCAGGCGCAACGTGTCCAGGGCTGTCACCATGTTGGTTCTGATGATGTGCTGGTTCAGCGCGATGGCTTTCAGGAACAGTAGCCGGATCGCCAGTAGGAAACCCAGGATCAACTACTCCGTAGACTTTGATTGAAGATCTTGATAAATGAGCGAATCAGTTTTGGTTTGTTTGATTGATTAAAATGTTTTTGTAACTGATTAATTTTGTTTTTATTTACTTTATGAGATGAGAGAGAAATGTACTCAAAATGAAACAACAAAACTGTAATAAATATTTTTATTCTGTACATTCTACTTATAAAACTACTTAATATAATATAAGCTAAAGTATAATCGAATCTAAAATGGTATGGGACTACTACATCTCCTTTCCGACATTCTCCTCTTATATTGCACTATCGGGTCTGCCTGCAGTGACTTCCTGACCTCAATCTCCTCAGGAGCCAGAGGTCTACCTCTAAACTCATCTTCAATCTGCTGCAATGTCTTGTCTTTAGTCTCCGGCAGCAAGAACCAGATGACTACCATGCAGTATGTGATGATACCACCATACACCATGTAGGCCCCATACATGCCTACACTATCCACTAAACCTGTAAACGTTTTTAGGACCAAGAAGAACGTTGCTGAGAAGGATGCCAAACTGATGGTTCCACCAATACTTCGGTACTCCAAAGGAAAAACTTCTCCACCAATCACATTTGGCAATGGTAACATTCCAGTAGCTACCGCAAAGAATTTCATGTTGATCAGTAATATTGGTATCCATAATGCATCGTACGGGAGAGTCCCTTGCTGTTTGAAGTACACATAACCAGCTAAAGCAAACTGTGTAAAGATTGAGAGACCACCAGTAGCAAACATCATGGTTCGTCTCTTAAATTTGTTTATAGCAAATACTGCTAAAGTATTCGAGATAAATCTTTGGGCTCCTAAGAATATCATCCAGAAGTGAGCATTGACTTCAGGTCCCATGACAACCCCTATGATCAAAGTTGAGTACGCAGACATGGTGGTACCACCAGCAAAGTTGACCAACACATGAGCGTGTAACATCAGAATAATTGGCTTATAGAATTCCTTCTTTTGTATCGTCGTCAACATTCTTCGTAAACGGTTCTTCTTTTTTCCAAAACTAGCTGAGATCTTCGCTTTTTCGAAGAGTAGTCTACTCTCAATCATTTCATCTAGTTCATCGTCTTCACCGGGACCTCTAAGCCAGTGGAATACCCTTCGACATTCCTCATGTCTTCCTTTTGTAACCAGCCAGCTCGGAGTCTCTGGAGAGTACATAGTCATGACAAAGCTTGCGAAAGGAAAGAATACGCAGACCAGTGCTGTCTGCTGCCAACTAAGGAGAGATCCGATGAGATGAACGAAGAATACTCCAAAGGATTGGGCTAAGGAAACGGTTGTTAGAAAGGCTCCTCTGTTTTTGGGGCTCGCGTATTCTCCAATGAGGACTGACCGAAGAGGTGATAGCATGCCAATTGATAGACCTTGTAATATCCGTGCAGCGAAGAGAATCTGCGAAAAAAGAATATTAATTCCAAAAATGATAGGTACTTTATGAATAAAAACTGTACAAATGTAAACATGTCTACGGAATTCTAAGTATTGCTCGCAGCTCCAAGCTTTACTTAAACTAAATTGAATCTAATTTAGTAGTGTTATAACAGTAACTAGAAACAGCCAGTTAGCCACAGTACTTAAAACTAAAAAATTCCAAGGTTTTTAAAACATCTATGTACCCTAACATTATCAGGGGCGGTTTCAAAAAGATGAACTTACCTCAAAGTTAGGAGCCATGGTAATGATGAACCAGCCTACCAGGTTGGGTATGGTGGCTGCGAAGTGTGCCATCCTTCTGCCGCACCTCTCCATGATGGGGGGCGAGATGAAGCTGCCCACCAGCTGCGTGATGCCCAGGATTGATGCTGGAAACAGTAATGGATACTGTTATTAATCAACCTTCTCTGGTAGGAGAATATGAATTGCAGGTGTCTAGAGACTATGGTGAAGTCGATTCTTGTACTTGGTAAATCTTAGGTACTTCTCCATAAGTATTTACCTACATGTTTAAAACTGGCCTGAGGACGTCCTACACTACGTTTGCCGAGGCGCGGTCTCCACTCTAGAACTCGTTTACCCCAACGGTTATCGGTTCTTCGGCTAATATGGCCAGCCCACTGCCACTTCAGCTTGCTGATTCGGTAGGCTATGTCGATGACCTTGGTTCTCTGACGGATTACCTCATTTCTGATGCGATCCCTCAGAGAAACGCCGAGCATAGCTCTTTCCATAGTACGCTGAGCGACTTTAAACTTGTGGACCAGCCGTACCGCACGGTGGAGTGATGACTTGCGCAAGACGGCTAGCAGGAGCTGAGGATGCGAGAAGCCGAAAATCGATCTCAGTGGCGTGCACTTGGAGAGGCCTATGTCCAGCAGTGGACTGCGATAAGCTGATGATGATGATGATGATGATAAAACTGGCAGTGTTCCGCGGATTCACCTTATAGAACCTTCCCCCCGTAGAAACTTTCTCTTGTACCCATTTAATATATAGCCTATATTAATATGTCGTGGATAATAAGGAGATAGTGTAGTTTAGTTTTCCAACTTCAGTTTCAGAGACTTTAGGGTATGGACTCTAGGATATCGATATTTTAGGGATGTCATAGCTTTACACTAGGAATGGGTGAAGGTTTGGCTTCTACTGACCAATCCATGAGGCAGCCACAGGGTCCAACTGGAACTCAGAGTCAGGTGGCAGCAGCTGCGGCAGCAGGATGGCGGGGTAGCCGATGACGCAGCCGTGACCGATGATGTTGCTGCCCACAGCCGCCGTTACGAAACACTGGAGATAACGTATATAAGTTAAAATATAATATAATAATACCTCTATTAATTTATTTGCTCAGATATTTACAACAAGGTGGTTACAGAAAGTTTTAAGAATCCTAGTACATTCCATTAAATTAAGTCTTGCATTTTTCACTGTAACTTCTTGAGATGAAAGGAACCCTTTTAATTTAATATTAAAATTGTCTGACTGACTGTCCCAGGTTCGATTCTCGAGCCTACCAAAATTATTCCGCACGCATGAGATAGAAGTATTCTGTTGTGTGGAGAGAAACTTGAAACAACATTTTATATAGGCAATTGAACAAGGGATAATGTTAAACGCGCTTCTTGAGACAAGCAGACCAGGGGCCAGTCAAAATAAAGGTAATAAGCATTTTCTTCCAAAACTTGGCAGGTTAAAAATGAAATATACTTACTTGTTTCCAAAATGGACCTCTGCTCTTTTTTAAAGACATCACAAAAACTTAAAAAATAATTGACGACACAGCTCACGATTTGCTACATTGAGTAACTTATTTAATACTTAATTCTTGGTTTATTTATTATTGTTTTACTAAACACTTTCACACATGTGTAGTTCAAAGTAAAGAATAAAGTTATATAATAACCTTATAAGGAATTATCTGCAATCAATTTAATCAGTTTTATTAAGAGGTGTCTGTTAATATTTATCTTTACAATGCATATCCTATATCTACATACGTATATGAGTACCTACGGAGCAAAGATTATAGGTGACACCCGGTTTTGTGGTGTAATTTACTCTTTATTAACAAGCTTCCAAAGTGCAATAGTTAGATGATAATATAATACAAGATAATGATGATTTACGGTTAATAACAAATAGGCTTAAATCTGCAATACGCACTAAAACTATTATTGATCAGTTTCACAGGTTTTAATATTTATAACTAAAACATGACACGAATTTTGAGCTTCGATCCCAAAACCGCACTCTTAGTTACCGACTTTCCTACCACTACACTATAAACAGTTTATCAATGACAACAAAAAAAGTTTAACCAATTATATTTTTGACTAATGTTCATTAAACTCTTGATAATCTACCACTTATTTCACCAACCACGATTATAAAAAAATCTAGCCAATTTCACGTCTAAGTATGTTAACTTCAAATATACAAATATATGGATATTCTTTACATCTTAACTATAGGTCGTGATGTATCCATTAACAGGGGTAAATAGGAGTTACCTTCGGAGCACACTTGTGTCCATCTACATATTATGTCATGTGATTCATCACGTGGTTATTAACATAATATTATTTATAATTAGCAAATCCTAACACGTATCTTAATAATGTATTTATTGTGTATATCATATGTCTTTTTAAAAACCTCTGATGCAAAGATACCTATGGTTGTCACAACACTTTCTGCATGTAAACTTCTGCTATGAACTCTTGTCATAGAATACCTATGTATCTTCATCTATAGATCGTTAACTAAGATCTAAATACATGAATTTTTAGAATCATGGGGATTGATAATAGAGAATTCAATACTTATGAATAAATATGAATATGAATATGAATACTTAAAACTTCAAAAGAAAGTTTTGTAGGAACGGAGTGACATAGTTTACATGGTTAAACTGTGTACGTTAACTGCACAAACCTAGGCTGTAGGCTGGCATAATTTAGCAAAAGGTGTATAATATTGAGAAAATCGGATCACTACAAAATTAGTGACAACTCATTAGTATGTTTTGTTCAATTGCAATAGTATTGATTTAAAAGTTCTATTGATCTGCAATTTTCTTCATTATTGTAATGTGCTATTAAATATACGGCAGGCGCTTAAAACCTTCAAACGTACTCCTGCGCATTGCCTTTCTTATATTTTAAGTTGCGATTAAGTCTCGTGGCTAAGTCGATCAAAAAGTTAAGCAATGGGCTAACTTGGCTCAAAAATATAGCACAACTACATATGTACGTCGTCGTCTTCTTCGTCATAGCCTAAAAACGTCTACCAAAAATATATATAGGCCTTCCCCAAGCTGTGGAGATTTGCTCATACTCACAGCACATGGATATGGCTGTTGATAAGAGCAGCGTGGATATTTACTTCAGATAACACAAAATAGCTGTGATCCGATTATTAATTAGTCCCCTAATACAGATCTGATCACATAACATTGTACTGACTAAAACAAATTCAGTTCAAGATCAAACATATGTTATAGTAATACAATACTTTAATTAAGAAAGAATGGTCTAGATTGTAGGCATAGTAGGTCACACATGGTCGAGATAAATTGGGTCAGTGTGGCTCAGTGTTATGGCACTTGAAACTAGTGTTTAAATATTATATTTTGTAGAGATTAAAAAGGCATATTGTCGGTCTAGTAGAGTAAATCTATCTTTTTCCTGCCATTTTCAAAGTTATCTGCGGACTGCCGTAAAACAAATAGCATAAAAATAAAATTTGGAAAAATATGCTCAGCACAGTCTGCAATCTTTACCTATGTCTCAAACTAACTACTTTTGGAGGTTTGGCAAATTTCAAATTCCTCTCTCCTGGACTGGTATATCTTCGTATTAATTAACATTTCCTCCTTCGGTAGAGTTAATCCAGCCTAGGCTGTTACCTAATCTGCTGTCATTTTTATTATTCCGCGTTGAATGCCAAGGGGCTGGCAGATATAAGGAAAAATTCCTTATGAAAAATATCTTATTAGGTTAAAGCACGAGCGCTTCTCAGAATCCATTTTTGGGTTTCAGAGAACACTACCCGCTGCATAATTTCTATCTGTTCAAAAAGAACGAGGACATTGCCAGACAAAGACAGAAAGATGTTTTTATGTGTACTAGCCGTTTTCCCGCGGTTTCACCCGCGTCCCGTGGGAGCTACTGTCCGCACCGGGATAAAATATAGCCTATGTTACTCACAGATAATATAGCTTTCTAATGGTGAAAGAATATTTAAAATCGGTCTAGTAGTTTTTGAGTTTATCCATTACAACCAAACAAACAAAGTTTTTCTCTTTATAATATTAGAATATAATTCTTCAATGACATGTACGATGTCACGTCTGGCAATTCGTAGAAAGTCGAACGGTACCTAAATTTTTGCGACATATAATTTTCCTATTAGAATTCCCTATAGAATTATGTCATTGAATAATAAATGATAGAATATTTTTAACTAGCTGCGATACATGGTATTGCTCGCTTTTTGCAAATAAAAAGAAATACGTTTATTTTTACACAATACTTTTTTAATATTTTAGTATTTGTTTACCAGTAAAAGCTCCCTGAATACGAGGAGAGCTGTTACTTATCTAAGTAAGTAGATGTAGAAGAAAAACCGTACACACAAACATCATAGTAGGATTTATCAACATTATTTTATATATGTGTAGGTATGCAGGAAGTACCACAAGATTGATAAAAATAAACAACAAGCATTCCTGTACCAATATAAAACATAATTACCTAGTATTTATCAGACATTGATATTTGTCAAGGAAAGGATACTATGTTATGATATACTCAATATACTAAACTAGTGATGTCATTAAACTTCCCGTAGGAAGGGTCACGGTTATCGATATTTTAAATTAGAATATTAAATGAATCTTGAAACAATCAAAATAATATTACGTTTTCATAAATGATGATTTATAAACAGCAGTTTTTGTGAAAAAAAAAATTATAGACACGGGTCCTACACATTTTGTACCCATTTCCCAAAAAAATTGAGTTTCGCAATATTTCATTCATAATTCTATTAGGTAGTAATATTGATTATTGTACGATAATTGCTCGTTGAACAGCTATTAAGTTTATTGGTCCAATAAATTAACGTTATTAATCTATCATACACCTACACTGTGCAAAGGAAACTGATACTCCATCAGTAGGTAATTACTTATAGCTACGAGAATTATGACTAATAGACATTAAGAGAAATGTACCTAATTATTAGTTTTGTTATTTTGTCATCATCATACTGCTGGGCACAGGCCTTCTCTCACACAGAGAAGGATTGAGCATTAATCACCACGCTTGCTCATTTGATGACGTTGATGATTTCAGACTTTATAGTCCAGGTTTCCTCAAAATGTTTTTTATCAGCCATTGGTGGACAAGATATAGGTACTTAGAAAGTACATACAAACTTAGAAAAGTTGCATAGGTAGGTACTTGCCTGACCTGGAATCAAATACACTCATACTTGAGAGATAGGTGCTTGACACATTGGGCCATCACGACTACGTATTTACCAACATTTTTTTTAATTTAGCTTATGTTGTCCCATAACTGGGCAAAGGCCTTCCGTCTTTCCCTATCGATCGCTATTTGTGGCCAGTCCTTGTGGAAGCTGTCTAGATCTTCTCTCCAGCATTTAATTGGTCTTGTACCTACTTTTAACAATTATTTTTTGTGTCCTATTTTTCAGAGTCAAATATGTCAGACCTATCGATATTTTTTTGGTATCCTTAACATTAATACGTTTCACATTCGAACGTGCCAGAGGCCACTAAAGCCAGCAATTACTTACCGGTAATTATTATGAGATGAAATAAAATGTTCTTTACAGTTTAAACCTGACTCTTAGAATTAGTGAAAGTTGATGGTAGTCAATATGTTCAATGATCATCAGTAACAAGTTATTAAAGACATGGAAAGTGACAGCTGACTGTCAGAACCCGGAACCTCGGTGTAAAGCAAAACACCATTTCGAAGAATCGAAAAGTAAATAAGACATGTGATGTTTTAAAAAAGAATCGTGGAGGGCGCTAAGCTTGTTCGTTTTGTAGTCTAGGTTCAAGATTTTCTAAGTAAAGTTAAAGTGACAAATTTTTAGATAACGCTGTAAGTACATGAAAAGATAGATAAATAGATTACTTACCCGAAACGTGTGACAAGAACTTGGTAACCAATACTTAAGCAGTTTTTTATAAAAAAAAATAAGTCCCTATTTTTTAAGTAAGTAAGTCTATCTTGTAAGTAGTTTTTATAAAAAAAATACTACCTGTTTATTGGTTACCCCAAGTTCTTGCTATCAGAAGCCGTTTTCCATGGCTAGGTATCTAAAGTTCATAGACTTTAGACTAGAATTTGATAACAGTAAATAAAGTCAAAGTGTTAAATGAAAAGTAATTAGCCTTTTCACTCAATTAGTTTATCGCCTAACTTCTAGAATAGAAATCGAGCATTTCTCTCGTTTATTTTACAGTCTTACATAACAAAGTCATGGTTTTTTGGTTACATCATTCGAATTGGCTAAGTAATTAGCTTTAACGATTCATAAGTGGAGATTAAAACTATGTTAGAAAAAATGTTAAATGGACTTTTTTGCACTTAATAATAATAATGGCGTCCACGGCCGATTTCGGCCACGGCGGCTGTTCTCATTTAAGGAGATCAGCCAGCTGCGAAGGACTTATTATAGTGCATATTGTGCACAAGCATTTGCGCAGACACAGGTGTACTCCCTATTCCTTCACTCTCATAGCCCGATGGGACGGCAATCCGACACGACCGGAAAGAGATCATCCGCAGGACTCACATTTACGTGCTCTCCGATGCACGGGTGAATCAATCACCAACTTCCAGACTACGGGCTGCTTTGTGAAAGTTTAAGAAAATCCACAAAGCGATTTCGGCCCGACTCGGGAATCGAACCCGAGACCTCGAGCACAGCAACCGCGCTTGCGACCACTAGACCAACGAGGCAGTCACTGAATCAATAATTAAGGTTTTCAATAATTAATTAATAATAATAAAGCCCCGCAGGGCATCTGAGGCGGATGACGGGGAGTAGCGACCCCGCGGGGCTATATATCCGAGTGCTCCAGGGAGAGTATACTGTCCCCCATCTCCGGCTTGCCGGAGTGAAGCATGACGGGGGATAGGTCTCCCGCCTCTTGGCTTGCCTTCATCGGCCGGTCAGAGTGGAGTCGCTAGAGCAAGGTTAGTCCTGCTCGGAGGGTAGGTGCCTCGTGGTAAGTGGCGAGTGGGCCGGTGATGCTGGACCCACAGGGAGCGCGTGATCTGCGTTTAAAGTCCGCCGAGGTATCCTCATCCTTCTCAGCCGCTCATGTCCCTGTTGCCCTCTTGTTGCTTTTCAGTGACTGATTCCCGGGGGCCCAGTAAGTGAGTTGGCGAGTCTCCACCTGCCATTTTAACATGTATTTAATACATTGTCATCGGCAGGTGCCATAGTTCCCGTAGTTTCCCCATTCCTAGTCCATTAGCATCCCATCACAATAGCCCAAGTAGTTTTCATCCATAGTTAGCAATAGTTTAGCCCAGAACCGGGGATTGTCCTTGGGTACATTTCTATAGTGAATACAGGGATAATCGTCGGTTTTATGTCACCATTTCATTAAAGTTGTCTCAAAAGGGCTTCAGCGTGTTGGCTTCGGCCCCACGTTCGCCTCCCAAAAATCCGGGACTCTGTAGTTCCGAGGTCTGGTAGAGACATACAAGATAATAATTGATGGTGGACGAGGAATAATAGACGTAGTCAACCTGCATAATAAACAAATAACGAATTTAAGACAGTATTTTTACCAACATGCACAACACTCTACACTTCATGAACTCATAACACTAGCTGACAATCGCCTTACACCACTAAACCTAGCTGACCGGAACCTGCAAAAAAATGAAAAAATTGTTGATAACAAGGAAAAGATCGCCACATGGAAGCAGAAGTCCCTGCATGGACGGCACTACCACGATCTGCAGCAACCACATGTCGACAAGAATGCGTCGAACGCCTGGCTGCAGCGTGGAGAGCTGTTCCCAGAGACGGAGGCCTTCATGATGGCGATCCAAGACCAAGTTATTGACACCAGAAATTATCAAAAATACATTATACGCATCCCGAACCTTCCTACTGACACATGCCGACATTGCCACTCCAGCTCAGAAACAATACAACATATAACGTCTGCCTGCAGAGCTCTCGCGCAAACTGATTATAAGCATCGGCATGACCAGGTAGCGTCCATCGTACACCAACACCTTGCACATAAATTTAATTTTATACAAAAGAAAACCGCATACTATAAATACAAACCAGACACAATATTAGAAAACAGCAGCCACCGCATTTATTGGGATAGGACCATTATCACCGACAAGACTATACATTTCAATAGACCAGACATTACACTATTTGATAAAACCAACAAAACTGCATATTTAATTGACATTGCCATCCCGAATACCCATAATATTCAATCCACAATAGCCGATAAATTAACCAAATATCAAGACTTAGCCATTGAACTTAAACGTCAGTGGCAAGCACAAACCATACACATAGTTCCAATAGTAATATCTTCAACAGGCATAATCCCCAAAAGCTTGCAACGCAGTCTTGAAATCCTGCAGATCCCGCTGTACACATCACACATCATCCAGAAAGCTGTTATATTGAACACCTGCCGCATCACTAGAAAATTCTTGACAACAACATCTGTATCGTCTACATACTCCATTACATAACCCACCAATCACGCTTGGCTACGGCCCGTGTGGTTGGAGTTTCATACCCCTCAATGGGAGACAAAAAAGTATATACCTTAAATAATAATAAATCTTTATTAGGCATTCCAGAGTATACAGTAATAATTTACAATGACAACCGCACTAGGCAAAGCCTGTATCGCGGCTATCAACAATACGGTTTCCTTAAGGACTAATGAGATCAAAATACAAATTCATGAAACACTGAGCCAACAAGCCTTATTTAGATCTGTAGTTTATATCCTAAAATAACTAAGCCAACAAATGGCTTCCTTAACTTTTTAATATATCTTTTACCTACCTTTACACCTCCAGGCTTCTCTGTGACATTGACATCATTATCAGCCTTTTCATTGTCCCACTGTTGGAAACAGACTTCTTCTCATACAGAGAAGGAATGTGTCAGTTTGTTTATACAATGTTACAAGGTCAGGAAATTATAGATTTTATACATCGATCCTGTACAGTAGATTATTTAGCTCTCATCGCCATAGCAGAAATCTACGCAAAACAATTAAGGATGCATGTCTTGTCACTTCCGACTTCTCCTTAGAAGAACAGAAGCTGTATGTTTTACATGATAGTGAATTAACTGATGACGCAAATGAGATAAAATAAATAGTATTTATAAGTAAGACAAAGAATTTAAAACAAATAAGCTGCGCACGAGTCAGTTTCATCATATTTTTATCAGGGGTGTGTGAGTAATTATTTATCTTACTTGGCTACCAGTAAAGTAATGTTCGATGTTTTTATATTTTTACCGGGAATTCTTATCAAAAATCCAAATCTACTTAGTACGTACCTATAGGACGCACAAGAGTTAGCCAAACTTGCTATATTCCAATCTAAAGATGTCCACTGTTGGACAAAGGCCTCGGCCAAGGTTCGCCACTTTGATCGATCTTCAACAACCCGCATCCACTGCTTCCCGGCAACTTTGGCCAGATTGTCCGTCCATCTAGTGGGTTGGGCATATAGCTTGCAGAACAGATGGTAAATGAGGCAGAAAAGTTCTCGAGAGGCGACCACAACCCGGAAGATGCAACATAGCCAGGATCCCACTGGATCTCTCATTGCTCGAGAGTATTTATTGCTATGTGTGAATATTGTATACCTATGTACGTTAATCCTCTAAAATCCGAAACAAATAGTATTTTGAATTAAGGAATAAATGCTGCTTTAGATCTATGACCAAAGTACTTTCAAAGACTTCAAGCAGCCGTCAATAAAGAACTAAAATAATACAAATAATGACGCAATTACAAAGATAAGTCTATCAATACTACCAGAAAAAATTAAGCCAAGTGGCATCTCCTTGAATTGATAACGCGCACGCGCCGGCCGCCATCTTGCTGCGTCACAGATCAATCATATAATTTGTACTCTGTTTCATAAATAATCATATTGTTTGTTAACTGTGTGATACCAGGAATGTATGTGCGTAAATAGGAATGTTGTGATAGGTTTTTTTGCAGAGTTAGTTAGTTACTGTTGTTGACTTTGTCCAGCCAGATGTCAATTAAAGATTGAAAATTATATCTGTTCTGATTATACTAATGATAAATAGAGGAGCATAGGTAGTCTTATTCTTAGGTTAGCCTATTGGATGAACACGGTAATTAAAACTATCAAAAATAAATTGATCCACTTCAGGTGCCAATCTGACCACAAATTCTATATGCAGAGTCAGCAAAAAATATGCATTAACACAATCAAAATTATCTACAAAATACTAAAATGTTGAAAACATGATAGTGTACAGGACAATCCTGTACTCAAATGGCTTAATACTTTTGGAAGACTTCATTGTTCAGGTATTTTGTGATTTTGATTGAGTTATTAAACTTCTGATTCTAACTGTACATATTAAAAAACACAGCCAAAAAAACAGATTTCTCTCTAAATACTAAATGATAAAACACATTGTTTTTCGGCCTAGATGACGCATATAAATTGTATGATCTCATTGACATCACAAACATGTTATGTTGACTTATCACCAAAGATTGATCCAAATCAGGCGAGCTCGTGTTTCATTGTCATTCCTCACAATTATCTTCTATTAGGATGTACCGAGGACTCTTACATAACCTTAGAATTAGATACAGCGTTTTTTCATAATATAATCTACTTGATCTAGCCAGAAAGTCTGATAAGTGGTCTTACTAAGGGGTATCGGATTGATCGGGTTACTGGGTTGAGGAGGTGAGGTCAGGTGATCTGCTCAGTGTACGAGTATAACATTGGTCGCACTTACCTTCGGATAAAGGAGTATTTCAACGATGGTGAAACTACGGAAATACAAGATTCTACATTGCATTTTCCTGACTTTAAAAATACTTGTGACCAAAAAGGGCCCGATTTCCTAGTTGAATCTACGATAAATATTTTTAGTTTGAATAAAAAGCATAAATATTAAAAAAAAACAGCAGTATTTTTAAAGTAATTGCTAGCGCTGATTCTTAGATGAAACCGGTCTTTAAACTCATCACGTGTTTGACTTTGAAAGCTCTTATTAGCCGTAACAGCAACATCATAGATCAAAGCAATTTTTCGTGACTGAGAGTTGCTGAGAGAAAGGGTACTTGCAAGAATATAGAGGTATTGTAAGCACGTTAAAAACCTAATTTATCTACTAATGGCTACAGAAAACCAGTTAGGAATCTAACAATTTTCAGACGTTTAACGTCTTAAATTTTCCTTGAGAAAGCATCATGATCAATTACCTGAAAACAAGTCAAGTACCTACCTGCTTCTATTACACCATCTTTAAAAATATCAGTTGTAGCCAAGTAATCTCCCCGGAAACAATACTGTTAAGGTTTTTGCAAGATTAGATTATTTCCTTTTGGCGGGATGAACTTAAGAGACCTTGAGGTTGTTCTGAAGCTGTGATCTTAACATTGCAGATAAGATACGATTCGATAGAATTGCATAAGGACTGGTTATGTATTACCGTAGAGTTTGTTACTCCAATTCTTCTTCGCACATTTAGGAGCAATTTTTTACAACCTCAGAAGTTGTATAAAAGCCGTTTTTCATCATTATCAAAATTTTTAGGTGAAGTCGGCGCACCGTGTTCTTCTTTCATACCTTCCGTTCTATCCGAACCATGAATATGAATTTAACTGAGATTATTGCAATCAACAATTCTCAGAAGACAGATGAATACCAACATTCAATTTAGTACCTAGTTGATATCAGGGCAGTGCAAAAGCTGTCTGCAGGTGGAGTTGAATTCGCAAAGTGTAATAATTTTAGTTTTGAGCAAGCACTTGAAGACAGCGCCTTTACAAACCATACACCAATCAAGATAGCCATAAATCTAGAAAGATATGATAGAGTGATACTCATGAGTATCAAAATTTTAAAGGCGTGTTAACCTCACATTTTCCCCATCTTATGTTTTTAATTACGACAAGTAGACTCAAAACTCAAAAAAAGACAGGTACCTACCTAAGCAATATCCCATCAGAGTCTTAAGCAATAGATTGCTTAAGTCTTTGAATCGCTAGGAATATTGGGGTCAGCTGCAAAACTGAGCGGCCATCACATAACCTGTCATTTCTCAATATGTTATCAAGTGCATTTAGCAAGCTTTGCTATTGAATGTGCAGCTGGTTATCTTTAGTGTGATTGAGTGTTTGAAACTCGTACAAAATATAGTCGGCCTATAGAAAGCAATGCTAACTATTCATTCAAGTTTGACTCCAAAAGCTGTCGTAAAAATGTGTGTAAAAATTTTGATTTATGTATTCGTAAAAACTATGTAAATAGAGTAATGTAATGTGGAAAAACATGTAGAAACTGTGATGAGTAATTTGTTTAGGAAAAAGGAAATGCTATAGAAAAGAAAAAGGTGGACTTTGAAGGTGGACCTCTGAAAATACGTATGTGTGAAATTTGATTTCCCAGTTTTCTCCGTGCCTTTGGGCTCGATTGTCACTATGATGATAAAAAAGGGTTTTTAAACGTGTACTGATGAGTTAATCCATATAGTATCCATAAAGTATTATGTTTTCTCAAAGACCGGCACGAGTACCGAGATATCCACGTGTACTCCAATTAAACAAGCTTTATAAATTATCCTTTTCAATAAATCTTTAACGACGTTGTTTGTTTATTAAAAACAATAAGTATACGGTATAGCGTGCGAATAAACGTGATAGATTATATTATCATCGCATTATCTGTGTCACGTTTGACAACATGCTGTACCAACCTGAGACCAGACGGTCTCAGGTCTCTGGCTAAGGCCTGCCGGGGCTGCGGGTTGTTCGAAAGAGTTACCGCGGCCCTGGTAGGTACATAAAACGCCTACGACGGAACACGACGGTTTTTAGTCAGTGAGAGTCTTAACACTCCCTCACCGCTGCTAACCCACAGCGGGACCCACATTTGATGATTTTTGACGTCGTTAAAAAAAAGACCAGACGGTATGTCATTATTCCCGTGGAAGATGGGTAGGTCTTTAGTATGGGACGCCACCGGTGTCGATACTCTTGCACCATCCCACCCTGCTAGCTCGGCGCGATGTGCTGGTTTCGCTGCTGCGGCTGCAGAGAACCTCACGGCGCGAATATAGAGTACCTATAGTTATCGGCACGGATAATGAGCTCTCGGCGGAAGAATGGAGATCACTTTGCACTTAAGGCAATAAACCAATTTATTTTTTTATTTATTTATTTATTTATTTGAATCAGGCATCTAAGGCCCATAGAAAAATACAATACACAAATACTATAACATTAAATAAAACATACACTAATACATATTTATATAAGTAACTTACGTTGTCGGCGTCGTGTTACGCTGCGAGGTGTCGCGTAGCCATCCTAAATCATCAATAAATCACTTCTGCGCAGGTGAAGGTCAGGGTTCAATATCCTTGCCGATAATTATACCCTCGTAACTATACCTTTGAGCCATTTGGGGTTGAAACCCTCCGGACGTGGGGTACAAGTAGTCATCTGCTTTATAACGATCTACCGACTAGCTGACATTTCAAGTGACCCAAGGACTGGTTAATATTTTGGTCAAAAGTTAAACATTGACATCCAACGTGGCAATGCTTTCAGCGCCATAAGATACGCTTCCAGTGGGCAGCGATGGAGAAAAATACAGGAAAATCGCATCGAATTACTTTTTATAGCATGATCGGAAATAGCTCATCTATTTGTACAGCTAAGTACATAATTGCACAAGGAATATTATGTATGCAAATAATTATTATGTACAACAAACATTTCTTTGTTGAAATTACTTATTTACACACATTGTCCAACGAGGTAATTTTTTTTATATGTATTTTCTTTCGTCATAATTCCTGGAATGTTCTCTTTTTATATCTCTATGTGACTATTATCCTTCACGGATTTGATGAAATATTGAAATTAAAGTTGCAGTATCTACAAAATATTTTTAGGTGCCGATGTACTTCAGTCATCCTCATCCTCCGAGCCTTTATTTCCCAACTACGTTGGGGTCAGCTTCCAGTCTTACCGGATCTAGCTGAGTACCAGTGCTTTACAAGAAGCGACTGCCTATCTGACCTCCTCAACCCAGTTACCCGGGCAACCCAATACCCCTTGGTAAGACTGGTGTCAGACTTACTGGCTTGTACTTCAGTATGAGCTTATGTCAATTGTTTTGTAACTTACCTCCTACACTCAGTAATTAATCAAACTGATTTGAATACAATAATTTACTAACGAGTGTTCTACTTTCTTCTCATTTGTTAATTGAGTCAAGGTGGTTCAAAGTTCCATCCGAGAAAAATAAAAGATACTCTGAAAAATACAAACAAAATAAGTACATAACTCCGATTTCCTTACTTTTAGATCCATGACATAGGGTTAGTTTTTAACCGACTTCCCAAAAAGCGGAGGTTCTCAATTCGACTGTTTTTTTTTTGTTACGCGATTACTCAGCCATTTATTAATCGATTTTGATGATTCTTTTTTTTGCCATCGACTTCTAAATATTTTAAGATACCTACGTCGAAAAAATTACAAAATTATGAATTATTAAACTTTAAAATTTTTATAGAAATTAATACAAATTTTCCTTCTAGGTTGGTTCCTATTTAAGTCTACATTATTTATCAATGAACAAAGTCCAAGATTTTTACTGAGTCACCAACCAATAGTAAAATAATGATCAGACAATACGGAAGTCCATAGTAACAACAAAACTCAATATAATTTGATAAATAACAACTTTTGAGGAAAACCAACTCCAAATGTAATTAATTTCTTATTAATAAAAAATATTTTTGTTGGTAATTTTATACTTAACTCATCTTGTAAAAAAATATGTGAAGGCAAAGTTCATTAGAACTGTCTTGAGGAAACCCCATAGCTGTTAGAACGACCAAAGTCCTTTGATTCTATACAAATATTCTTCTTAGAATGATCTTGCCAAAGTATTGGGTTATATTTTCTGGTCCAAAGGTCATTTAAACAGTATTCTCTTTTACAAAGTTTTCGTTATAAGAACAATATCCTGCTTTTCGTAAATAAACTCAAAGTCAAATTATTTATTTCATTTATGTTTTTCGGGAAGAGTGGAGCTTTCCAACCGTGAAAGAATTTTCTAATCGGTTCAGTGGTTTCGGAGCCCCTCTCTTTATTATATACTAGCCGTTTTCTCGCGGTTTCACCCGTGTCCCGTGGGAGCTACTGCCCGCACCGGGATAAAATATAGCCTATGTTACTCGCAGATAATATAGCTTTCTAATGGTGAAAGAATATTTAAAATCGGTCCCGTAGTTTTTGAGTTTATCCATAAACAATAAAAGTTTTCCTCTTTATAATATTAGTATAGAAGTATGGAAAACCTGCACACACATCACATTCTGAGAGAAATAAGTCAATAATAATTGTTATTTAAAACCTAGTGCTATCAACATCATTATGATCAATTATAAATTAATTTATCTGAACAGTTTGTTTTATAAACATTATTCGCACGTGGCTCAAGAGGTGATTGTTAATATAGATAAATAAATAAATAGCCTATTTAGATCAAAAGGTTTCCCTAATGATCTAGTCCTCCCTATTCCCTACTAATCTTATAAATGCGAAAGTAACTCTGTCTGTCTGTTACGCTTTCACGTCTAACCCACTGAACTGATTTTAATCAAATTTGGTACAGAGATAGAGTTGACCTTGAAAATTAGGATAGTTTTTATTCCGGACTTTTGAAGAGTTCTCTTGGAAACGCGAAATAACCGAACTTACGAAGCCGCGGGCGGAAGCTAGTATCATATATAAGCAAGCGCTACTTACTATAAAATCCTGGTTTTCAGTGTGAACTTGAAATATATTTTAGGATTTTGATAATCAGTTCGGCAATCCAGACTAGTCATATTTTTTTGTTTGTTGTCTGAAGAAATCCAGAGATAGCACCGCCAATTGTATTTCTCTTTGTGTTTGTAATTTCCTGTGTTTTTTATTGATATTATAATGAACAATAAAGAATAATCTATCTATCTGTCTTGAGAAAAGTCTAATCAGATTTAAATATCAACCTTCTAGGCAAATACTTATAACTAAAACGAACTTAATCGTAACTTAAGATCTTTATTACTTTTTTATGTCGCTCTGGAATCCTATAAAAGATAAAATAAATATTCCTCATACCTATTTAGGGTACCGTAGTCAACCTGAAACCCTCATAGTTTGTAGTAAGTATATGTGATAGGATTTAACATGATTAAGTACGACACGCCCGATATACTAATGCTAAACCTAAAGCTGAAGAGTTTCTTGAACTACTTTTACGATTTGAAAAATTCTTTCAGTGTTAGATAGCCCATTTATCGGAAGGCTATAGGCTATTTTTTATCCGGTATCGCACATAGGCTCCCACGGGATGCGGCTGACACCGTATATAAAAGAAGTTGGTATTCATATGTTTGGTTATATTATAAGCACTTCCTCAATATCTTCAGTTCGAGCGTCACGCTATCATTCAATCACGTTCACCCATTCAATAGAATCGGTCATGGTATGCAACAAATGATTTTAACAAAGCTTCATTCCATCGTTTCCTATTCCTGTATAACTTTGTAAGCTATCATACGCAAATGGATTATTAGTAAAAAATATATATAATATTATGTACTTACTAACTGTTCTTAGAAGTTACTTAAACTATGAATAGAAACTTGAAAGAAAATTTTTCAAAAAGCAAAATGGCAAATGAACCTTTCTTTACAAGCCCACAAATAGTTGAACTCGATAAAATTACGGTTCAAGTTAACTCTATTGTAACAAATAGAAATGTAATTATTTTGATTTAAATCAGTCGCGGAATTGAATGATTTCCTTATTGCTTCATTCATTTGTTTTTTTTTTCTATGCGTACACAATCTCTTGCGTAGGTATTGTGTGTACTTTGAAATCTATAAATAATTTCACTTTTATTTAGCTCTATTATACTTTTTTACATAAAAAATCATTTTGCCATTTGTGCTCGGTGGGAGGTGGACTGTATTCAATGGTTGCGGTAAACACCGAGATAGATCGAAAAACTGGGCCTTAAATAAAACAATTAGGTAAAAGAAATCAGGAAAAAACGAGAGGGCGGCTCGCTGCGAGACGACGCGATGACAACTCCAAAACAAAAGACGAACTAAAAAACAAAACAGCTAGTTAGCAGCCAGTGCTGCAAGGAGTTCGCTTAATGCATTCGAACCTCGCCCTCGTTGGTAATTTTATTTGTTAAAAAACATTGAAATAATATAACAAAAATTATAGTATACATTAAATAAAAGGATACACAACAATAAACTAATTACATCGTTAACACGATTGTTCTATAAAGGTTGTTGATAAATTCTCTTCTTTAGATAAATAAACTGTAGTTACAATTTTGAAAAATAGGTTCTTTTAAACAACTTATAAGCAATTTAAAAACCTATAAATTGCTCGATTTTTGAAACGCGTAGAAATCCAGAAATTCTCAGCCGTATCTATTTACTGTTTTGCGTAAAATAATAATAAACATCCGTACCTTAATTGTTAATATTTGTATTAAAATATTAATCGCGGGATTGTTCGAAAGAGTTACCGCGGCCCAGGTACCTACATAAAAAGCTTAAGAAGGAACATGGTGGGTTTTAGTCAGTAAGAGTCTGACACTCCCTCAGGCTGCAGCCACAGCGGGAAGCAGTCATTTGATGATTTCCCATCAAAAAACCCTAGATATTAATACAAATATTAGGTATTCCAAGAATAGTTAACTTTCTATGAACCTTGCGAATAAATCAATATTGGTACAACACTTGCACTAACGGAAGCTTTATCTTATTTTCTCTGACAATACACAAGACATATTGCATTATTGATAACACTACTACATTGATAACACATTGATAAGTTTGTTTTGATTCCTACGGTCTTATTGACTCTTATTTATAACCTTTCCCGTCTGTCGTTTTGTTTTAACTAGTTTAAAATCAAGTTTGGATATGTTAGAACTAGTTAAAATCTAGAAATTTTACTAATACAGACAAATATACATTGTAACTGTTGACTTATTATGCAATTAGTTATTTAATATCTTGGTCTTTACATTGTTGAATAAGAATTTAAACTAGTTTCGTACGAAATGACCGGATCCTGACTGAATCTTTGGAATATTTGTTAAATGAAGTTTTCATTTTCTCTTCCGTATCTCATCTCTCTATCGCTCTAAGGTTTGCTGTTAGAGAACCCAACTCTGGGTTCAGCTCGCCTTTGTCTTTGTCACATGTCTTCTCTGTATTGTGTGTATTTTGAATATTTTGTGTACAATAAAGAATAAAGATGAAAAAGTGCACATTAACATAATATCATCTGCTAGCTGTTCTAGTTCAGAAGAACCGGCAAGAAACTCCATATTTTTATCATCCATAAGTATATTTTAAGGAGTAAGTAGTTCCTTTGTTCAAAGTATTTGTGTAAAAAGTCCTGTCAACATTGTCAGCCCCTAGTGTTTAGGCAAATGGAGTAGATATAGTTTAGAGATCTTTCTCTATCTTCAAGGTGTGTTAACAGAATTCTCCTTGGTCTTAATTATACCTAACCTAGTACTTGTACCTAATTCTAAAATAAATAATTAATATACAATACAATCTAGGGAATTAGCACTCGTCATCATATAACGCACATTTACGAAAATAGCTTCGATTCGATAAGACTTCTCAGTTTGTAAAACCTGCACAAACCGTTTTTTCCAGTAGACGATTCTCATGAGGATTTCCCACTCTTATGAACCCTTATGAACCTACTGTATTCATGTGCAAATAAATACTTTGACTTTGACTTTACAAAAAAGATGTGACACTATAACACACCCAGAATTGCCTTAAAATTTAAATCCATTTTTTGCCTTTTACCTACTTATTTCCCATCCTCGGATTGCCCATATATTTTTTCTTCAATTTTTGTCGTATCTTCTTCCTTTGCATTGGTATAGAAAAACAAAAGATTAATACATAGCCGTATCAGTAAACACACTATTTTTACGCGTAATTTTAGCAACGTAATTCATACAAAAATAAAACACGATACCTAATAACTTGATTTACTCAAGATTTTTTAATATAAATAATAGTAACAGCTGATTATTTGACTCTGATAACCCGCAGTGTGCGTAAATGTCGAGGGAATTCAGAAAAACATGACGTATGACGTCATTTGTCACTATGCTGGTGATTAAAACCAGAAAACAATTGAAGATAGATACTTTGGAGCTATCTACGTCAGAAGGTAGGCAGAGAGAGGGCGTGTCTTTGAGAGGTAAAGTCTACCACTGCAGATAATACCTATGTATAGTTATTCAGATTAAATTAGACTTATCATAGCATATTGGAAGGTAAGAAACAACTTAAACTAGGTATTGAAAAATACTACTAAATCAGTTATGAATTAAGATTCAGGTATTTTTGTTAATATTAAAAACACCGTTGACCCACAGAAAGTTCCATGAAATATTTCAGTACTTGCATGGTTTCCCCAGAATTTTGGTAAGCTATAGCAAATAGCTTCTCCCAAAATATCTCAAGGTGTTTAACATTATAACCTTTCTAAAAAATGTATTCCCTTCATTTGACTTCGGAATTTCCAAATCGTACATCAAGATAATTTTTTTTCTTGACAAGTCACTGTTTTCTCAAGCATTAACTAGAATCAAACGAATCTATTTTTGAGTATATATTATGTACATAATTTTGCACGAAAATCCTATGGCAAACATTATTTGGCATTTTCCAAGTGGAAAAAAATACGTATCATTGGAAGAGGCTGGGAAGATGATACGTATCTTACATATAATTATTTGGCAAATATATTACAAAATTTGGTTCACAGTAAACAAACGCATATTACAAGGTAGCTAATATTTAATTATCAGTAAGTAATTAGTGTATATTCGATATTTTCGTTGACATAATTGGTCCTCATTTGTAAAGTGGTCTAGGTGCAGTATGCAATATTAAACTGGTTGGGTACCGGTCTGTTACTAGGCCAGTTGTGTTAAATACTTTAAACTTGGTTAGCAACAGCAGTTACCCTTCAAAGAACGTAATTCTATTCTGTTTTTTTCTTAATCTATCCATTTTCTGAGTTGAGAAATGAGAATGCCTTGGTATCTATCTACGACCTGGTTACTTGTGGAATCCGCTATGATTCACTCTGGCAATGCAGGTACCTAATGCTGAGATTTGAACCTGCTTCACCCGATTTCGAAGACTCAGTTCGTCAATTGTAAAGATGAATAGATCTACGGAAAAACAGCTGAACTTTCTCTGTGTAGTAATTTCCTATTTTTGAGGAAAACAAACAAATTACTGATTGCTTAATTAGCCTCAAGCTATATAATAGTGCATACAATTTTTGAACAGTTTATACTATCTACCAAACTAGGCAAACGTATGTAACCCAGTTTGTTTAGAATTAGTAAGTAGGTAATTACGAGAGTCAAATGTGGTTCCCAAAAGTCTAAGCCCTAAATATAACATTTAGTACCCGTAAATAAACTTAATTACACTTGTTTCTATGAATTATGTATTTGTATATATTTTACAAGCAGTTCGCGTGTAAACTCAGGCGCAGCACAGATATCGGACAGTCGGACACTTCACGGACTTTGAACTCTATATTCACACATTTATCGACAAAAATTATCGATATCGATAATTTTACCTAAAAGTTTATGCTTCTATCTGTGACAATTTCCTGGATTTCGTAATCTTATGTCTGAGAGTCGTTACGCTTATCGAAATATATTTACGTACAGAGAATCACTTTCATTTTATCGATGACCTTGATAGATTTCACATCACGAAGAGTTCTGGTATCAACGGCGTTCACTCATCTGAGACTGGACGTGACAAATTACTTCTCAAATAATAATAATACCTACTTTGCGGAAGTCAAGTGCACATAGGCTCATACAATATTTGTTGACTGTTTACATTTTTTGTTGCTACTTTTTTTGAGGCAAATCACTGCCGGTTTGTTTGATGGTAATAAGTTAATAACAGGCAGTTTGGTACCAGAAGTGTGGCAGATCCATTATTCACTCACTGTAGTGATAAACTGAAGTGTATGTGTGCAATTACAGAAATATGCATTTGGTATTATTTGGCCAATGAATAATGACATGTTGAAACGTTCATTATGTGCATAATGGGCATTAACATTGTCTGAAAATGATGTAACTTTGATACCTACTTTCATATTTCACTAAGGTGTCTGATGTCGAAAAATAACAAATTGCATACTTGTGTCTTTTCACAGAGATATTTTATTTTCCTCCATTCCAAAATCCTCTACCACACACACACAAAACTCTTTATTATCAAAAATTACAAATATTTTTGGACGCTTTTTGTCGTACCTATGCTTTTTACTAAAATAATTTTTAATTTGAATTCTAAATATTTATTAATTTGATTAATATATAAAAATAAATTTGTACGATAATAAATATACGGGTGAGAATGAGAACAATTTTATATCATCGATATATGCCGAGTCATTATGTCCCGCCTCTATTCGACAGACGTTCTCGGGTACACCGCTAGAGCTAGAGTTGTGCGTACTCAGTTGTATGCCGAACGGTCACAACACTAGTCGCGCCAATCGTTTCGTCGAAATACATCGCAATCGCGGGAATATTATAGTGAAATATTTTGAAAGACATAATTATTAATTTTGTATGAAAGTTTGAAGTGAAGTGTTTGCTATTACTGGTAGGTTATTTTTCTTTTTAAATTTTGAAAGTTGTTTTACTTTTGGTTTGAGTATTTTCTTTGTGAAATTATTCCTGTGACTGAAAATGTAATGAGCTGTTGTTTTTTTTCATATAGTTTATGATTTAATTGGGCATGTACCTACTGTATAACATGGTCATTGATTTTCATTCATTTTCTCTAATATTACCTGAAAACTAAATGACTTAGGACAAAGTGTATGTAATTTATTCCTCAGACACACAATATTTTTTATGGATTATTATGGATAGCGAAACAACCAAGATTAATAGTTTTTCTAAGCTTATACACATTTCAAGTCATGTGTGCAATACCCACAGACGCGACCCCATAGCGCTAGAATTTTCTTAAGCTTCGCGAATTTTCCAAACCTTTTCTACAAATATAGCTAACTAGCTATTTTTAGTGTATGTCGATCACACGCGGTTTCTTTCAGTCTTCACAAAACAATGTCATGCGTTTAATTCATGCAATAATTGGTGCAATATAACAGTTTTATTATAACTTAAGTAGGTAAATAATATAATGTATGAAAAATGTACATCGTACGCAAACATTCACATTGTCGCATGATAAGGAGAAATTATACATACTTATAATATTTTGTATATTTGTTTCCTGTCAATAATATTGTAGCACACTGCAAACTTTTTGTCGGACTCAATATAAATCAGAATGGTAGTATTATACAATTGAATTATCTTGATAGAACTATTAACATTTTATTGAATTATTAATGTACACACTATACATATATACAAACTTAAACTAAGTACTTATCTTTATACAAAACTAAAAATAAAATACTATATACAAAATGTATATAAAAGTAGGTATTATACATATAAGTAGGGGTACCAAATCTGTTGTGCAGTTGACAGCACTAAATCAAGGGAAAACAGCATTTTTTATAGTGAATGACAGGAGTGCACCAAAAAAGGTCAGACTATACACTTAAATGCGCATATGGTACTCAATTGGTTTAATTTTAAATTACAAAGACTAGGTATCCAGCCAGTAACAGACAGAATACAGTTTGATTGGATTCACAATTATAGTGTTACCGTTATCGAATGGTTTTGTGCACCTGATAGCTGTCAATTCTCAAGGCTAAATAACATTTTTTGAACTAACACAGAGGATTGTCAATTGCACCAAAAAGCGTTCAGACCCTACTTTCAAAACAACTGTCAGCAAACCTTCGGGCCAAGTGAGGACCCACCACTCACTTTAAACTGCAGATTAAGTACATATCTTGGAAAACACCTAATTTTACGGGTCATTTAACAAAGTCTCATAACACTGAGGTTATCAAGTTTTGGAGTTCAGATAGACAGTCACCCTATCAGTAGGTAATTGTTACGTGAAATTTGTAAGAGGTGAATGGCATTAACATTATGTCAAAGTATTTACAAAAAAGCTAATTTCCCTATTAATAGATTTTAATTTAATTTAACTACGACTTTGAATTATAATTAAAACAGTAATAGATAAAGTAGTCGACGAACGACGTGTTAATTTTAAATAAAGAAAAGAAAATCGACAATAAAACAACAAATTAAAGAACATTTCCTGTCAACATGACCTTATTTGTATGTATGTATTTATTTATTTATTATATTTTATGTTTTATTTATAGGTATATATTTTATGTTGTGTAGTTTTATCTGTCTTTTGTTTAATGTTGTGCACTTTTTAATTTTCTCTTCCCTATCGCATCTCTCTATCGCTCTAAGGTTTGCTGTTAGAGAACCCAGTTCTGGGTTAAGCTCGCCTTTGTACATGTCTTCTCTGTGTTGTGTGTATTTTTATATGTTTTTGTGTACAATAAAGAATAATAAAATAAATTGCCGGAAAACAAATTCTGAAAAAATTATAAGATAAGAAAATAAATTTTCTTTTCCTTCAAATAAAATAAAACTAATTAAAACACAGTGTTATCTAATGCCAATGACCTGTAATTAACTTTCTTTAATTTTCTCTAAAACTAGAAGATACATAAATTATGCTCATTTCTTTTCAGATATTTTATTAAGAATTTTCTTTTGAGCTATTTTATACTAAGGAATTTTAACTTATTCTTTACGCAAATACAGATAATTAAGTAATTATAGTGTATGTAAAACACAGAATAGTTGCGTATTCCATTTGACCTAATTACAAATTAAAGAGATAAAGTTTATTGTATTACATGATAGGTTTATATTCGTTACATATTAACGTCTGTATATAAACGATAACATATTTTATGACTAATAGAAATTTTTGATGACTCTTGCATCATTTGATCCGAATTCTGGTATTCTTATTTTTTATTTCATCATCATCCTCCGAGCCATTTCCCAATCATGTTGGGGTCGGCTTCCAGTCTAACCGGATTCAGCTGAGTACCAGTGCTTTACAAGAAGCGACTGCCTATCTGACCTCCTCAACCCGGTTACCCGGGCAACCCGATACCCCTTGGTTAGACTGGTGTCAGACTTACTGGCTTCTGACTACCCGTAACGACTGCCAAGGATGTTCAATGACAGCCGGGACCTACAGTTTAACGTGCCATCCGAAACACAGCCAATGGTGTCTAAGGTATACTTAGAAAGTACATACAAACTTAGAAAAGTTGCATTGGTACTTGCCTGACCTAGGATCGAACCCGCACCCTCATACTTGAGAGGTTGGTCCTTTACCCACTAGGCCACCACGATTTTTTTATTTAATGCGTAGTATTTTTGTATGTTCAAATAAAATGTAGCCTATTATACTATTTTATTGGCACAGTTTTTTTGTAATCTTTTCACTTCTTTCGGAGATTGCGATTTATGCATGTATGTATACGATTTTTATTTTCGTATAATATAGCATTTTAATTTCAAATACTTATACGTATATAGTGAGTACATATTTGTTTGAAAATAAAAACCATTTTTTTTCACGGCCCAACCGTACTTTTTAAAAAATCGCGTTTTCATATACCTAGTTATAATTTTACGCAAAACGTAGTTCATTCGGAGCTTGCTAGTATTACTTATATGTTTTTATATGTTACTTATATGTATGTTTAATGTCTTTGTTTGAAGTATAGCCGATAAGCTGATGGTCATCATGATAGTTAATTTTATATTTCAATACCGACTTGTATTTGTGCACGTGACTATTGAAATCGCTTCTATTTTTCTTCCAGTGTTATCAAGATATTAAGATTTTACTGAGATTCTTCCTTCCCTTCCTTAAATATTTTTTTTGATTGTTATTTTAGTTTAAGGATACATATATTTTTTCTGTAAATATTAATCATCAATAAAAAGCAATTAATTATTTACAACACTGATACAATAATTAACAGAGTTGTTTTTATATTTATCAGAAGTTCTATAGCTGAAATAATTGCCGGCCCTGAATATTTTAACACCGTTGACACAAAAGAACAATAAAAAAACCATTTCCCAGATATAACAGGGTCGGGACGCCAATAAAAATAATGTTAAGTAGGCTCGCGAACTATTTTAATGTGTATTTTCTCTCACGCAAAAACACATAGTTTTCTTACAAAACTGATGTTTACTACTCTTTCTCAGTTTGCGTTATTTCTGTTTGACCGCGACAGTGAACAAGGTTGTAAGCTCGTTAGACAGTTTCAAAACATATGTTTTCTTGTCTGTATCTGAGACGTCTAGGTTCGCTTACCCAGATAAATAAATTGATGGGTAATTTTCTTAGCATTTTTTCCTGTGGAAGCCATGTAAATTTTTTGGCTATTATTTGAACATCTCAGCACGGCAGTCGTTACGGGTGCTCAAAAGCTAGAAAGGAAACCACTCCTACCAAAGAGTATCGGGTTGTCCGAGTAACTGGGTTAAGAAATTTAGCTAGGTCGCTTCAACTCGCTTCATGCAAAACATTGGTTCTTCGCTTCATCTCGGTAAACTCGAAGCTGACCCCTAGGTATATAAGTACCTAGTTGGGAAAAGGGTAGACAGATGATGATTTTCTTGTTAGGACAAAGCCAGGAATTTGGATTCAGAATAGTCCTTTTGCAAGTACAAGGTATTTACTGCAAAACGAATCCCACTTGCGGATATTTTCTATGCTAATAGTAAACCATGTTAGTTTAAATTTTCACTTGTTTGTAATTTCTGCCGCACTTAGCGTTTATGGCGGCAAAACAGCAGTTAAATTGAATGGAAATAGCAAATAGTCTGTTAAGTGTTACAAGCACTTTAGCGAGACTTGAAAGCTGACAAGAGATGGTTATTTCAAAGAAAATTGATTGACTCAACATGGGCATGATTTAATATGATAAAAATAACGAAAAGTAACCTTAAAGTAAGTTGTATGCCGCTTTAAACTTCATTCTGACCGCACTAAGCACTAACAGATTTAACCCTCGGTTTTCCGCGTAAAAATAAACAATTGACAACTACCTGTATCTGAAGCTTTATTGTCGCACACAGGAAAGCCAAGTAACCAATCCGAAAGTATAAAAGCGCTGCCTGCCGTTTGGAACTCTGTCTACAGTAGAAAAAAATAAGAAATTATAATATTTTATCAGTATTAGTGAGATCGAAATCGATCTCAGTGGCGTGCACTTGGGGAGGCCTATGTCCAGCAGTGGACTGCGATAGGCTGATGATGTGATGTGATGTGATTAGTGAGATCGTGATGAACCATAATCATATCATGTTTAATATCAACTATGCAGTAGGTATTTATTTGCCAATTTGGACGGTAGCGAGGCGGAAGACGGACGTTGGCAGCGGCGGTCATGAAACTCGCCAGAATCAGCGTTTATTACAAATAGAGCTATTTTAATGTTTAGTATATAACACTAAATATGTGGTGAATACACAAATTTTGTATAAAGTTGGTATGCTCTGAAGTACGAAGTTTAATCAGAGACTTTCTTCGGCCTGTGAGAGTGATGATCGGTTTCCAAGTACATAGGTAATTTGCGCGTTGTATGCTTACATTATCCCATAAAAATATATAAATCACCGATAAAAATACCCAGAAATAGGCGTGTAGGTAATGGATAAATAGTATTAATTAATAAATACTTGGTAACTTGCAGTTCTCCTAATGTGACATTAACAGCATCATGACACATTACAAAACTACACTCAAAAGAGTAAGTTTACACAGCTTTGTCTTAACTAAGATTTTCGTGACATTCTTCAAAAAAATATTTGTTTAAAAACACAAACTCTCCACAGCTGATTCTACGTAAACAATACTACGAGCATATGAAAGAATTCATCAGTTCGCGTAAATTGGCAACTTACCAAACATACAAGGTTATGTCGGTTACACGAGACTACAGAGTAGCAAACTGCAGACTAAAAAGTCGGCCGACAGTTGCCCCGATAGTGGGGCTTAGCGATTGTTCGAAAGAGTTACCGCGGACCTGGTATATAAAAGGCCTGCGAAGGTACATGGTGGTTTTTAGGCAGTAAGAGTCTGACACTCCCTTACTACTTACACGCAGCGGGAGGAGTCATTTGATAATTTCCTATTAAAATAAAATTAAAAACTACCCGATTATTGGTAAAAATGCTTATAAAGGAAATCTAGACTCCAATAAAAAATTTCAGTCATTTTGACACCGGCTAAATAACTGATCTTTGTAATGTGCGTACTACATAAAGTAAATAACCACTAGAGAGCGCACTCGCCAATTTCTTCTAAGAACGCAACTCGCCGCTGCGGGCGGGGGGACGCGGCATAATCCGCGGCTACTATTGGTCAGTTCAAGGTCGAGTTGCATGAGTACGCCCAGCAAGGGATTGTATCTTTCAATGAAAAAATATCAATAAAATGCATTTCATCGTAGTAATAAATACTCAATAAAAATCGTATAAGAATATTTAATCAAATAAGTCTATAACAAAAAAGAACTCTATGCAAGACAATTATTGATTCTTAAAATGTATTAATTTAGTACGAGTTTTTCGAATTAATGTTTTAAATAAACGTCGGCATTGTTTTAATTTTTTATAAACAATCGGGAGTGAAGTGCCTCGAGCAAACAACGCTGTATTGTGTTGGGGTCCAATTTTTCCTTTTGATAGTATATATCCACTTCTCTTTTATTTCTGGAATCTTCAAAAATCTAAAATGAAAATATTTATTTTTTTCGATTACATTAAAAGTAATTTGTGGAATCACCAGGAACAGCTGCCTGTGACGTCGCTATGGTCAGTTAATTAACTCATTAGCCAAAATAAGACATATTTTTTAATTAATGTAAATGTTCTATTATCGATATCCACTTCAACCTTAAAGGTAACAGCCCAAATTTAATCGATAAGAATACAAAGGGCAAGAAAGATATGGACGTATTAGAATTTCTAAATGAAAGAAAGGGACTTTCCCAAAAGACATCAACGAGCGTGAGCGCGGTTCACCAACCACCAATTTAAATAGACCCCTGTGATATTTCGTAATATAATTGAATCAAAGCCAAATTTTGGTATTGATACTTGCCGATGCCATCCTTTTTGTAACCAGATGTCCTGGATTGTGTCCCACACACTTTCCATCACGCATGTAAGCATTTTTTTTATTTTTTACTAAATAAAATCCTCAGTAATTTAGCGTGTTCGCAGGTCATAGACTTGGTCGCTACTAAAGGATCGTACTGATCGTAGCCTTATAGTACGCGCAAAATCACTAACGTTTGGCGAGCGTCGGGGCACTGTATGCGCAGTCAAGTGGTTTTATAGTCTTTGGCGTACTACAACACACCTTCATACTGATTTATGAGCCCAAACAAATTATCGGCCGACTAAAAGTTTCTAGTGTGCTCTGAGAGCCCATTGAGACTAAACACATGTTTTTGATGGATATCATGTGTAGGAAGGTCACAATAGATATTTTATTTAAAGAACTTTTATAGTGACTTTCGTAAGAAGAGAAAGCTCAAAAGTCTGGTCGACGAGGTTTCTTTTAATCTTGATCGATAGGAGATACATTTTTAGCGAAAGAAAAAACATTGGTACTTTCATTGGTAACCTAGTCTATAGGTACTGATATATATAATAAAGAGGAAATATTTTTTGTTTCTTTTTTTATACCCTAAACGGTCCGAAACGACTGGACCAATTTGGAAAATGCTTTCACTGTTGGAAAGCTTCACTCTTGCTGAGAAACATAGGTTATATTTTATCCCACTATAGGCAGTAGTACCCACGGGACACGGGGGAAACCGCGGAAAAATGGCTAGTTATTCATATACAAACTTCGTGAAAATTCCTTAGCAATGTATTCATAAGGTTAATTTAATGAATATGATTACTACTTATTTATAAGTAACCGGTATTTATTTAAAGTTTTTACCGTTGTTGTTACCAAGTCTATAAATAACGAATAAAATTCCAAAGGTTTGTAAAAAAACAGACAGTCAAAAGCTATGTTAATCTGCGTAGAAGTTACGTAAAAGTTAGAAGAAAAAGTAACTTGTTGGGTCCAGTTACATCATTCAAGTTTTGCAACCTACTAAACAGTAACTTGTAAGTCTAGCAAAAATAAAAATATTTTTGAACAGTTATTAAGTATAAACCTTTAGTTAATATTCTATGTAAGCGTATAAAAAGGGCAATGAACTCATATTTTTTTAAAGGAACCTTGTGTAGATACTTTAACTGTCATCTTATATCTGATAAATGTCACGATACTACGAGAAATACATATTCAATACTATCGGTCACATATTTACGTACAAACTTCACTTTAATAGCAAGTTTGCGTGATTTCTCTAATATATAAGAATTTCGTTTTTGTTCGCATTAAAATAATGTACTATCGTTCTAACTAAATACATTAAAAATATACAGAATAACATAAAAATACCAAATATTACTGAATAAAGATAGGTTTGATATTTATCCAGGTGCTTAAAATAATTACTTATTTTATTTTCTAGAGAATTTTTCAAATCAGTGTAAATATTTTATATTATACTACAAATCGCTAACTAACCACGCTTGAAAAATAAACACTAAAATTAGTAATTAAGCAGTAGTAGTAAAGACCAAAATAACTTTACGACGGAATTACTAAGTTTGTCTCCCAAACAGGTATTCCTAGTACAACTAGCATTTAACTAGAGTTAACTGGTTCCGTATATAACTAACTGTAGAGGTATATAAAGTGCTCAGTTTATTTAACCACATCTGGTTTGACTGGATGCCGTCGGGAAAGGCTGTAAAATGTTAATTTTAGCTAAATATAGGCTTTTTATGAGAGCCATCATTACCAGATTTAGCCATATTATGAGAGTTTTTAGTATTAAAACGAGTTAGATGGTTTGGTTTATTAATTGTTTATCTTGCCTATATGGATTTATTGAAAAATTCAAGTTCACTTTTCGGGAAGATAGTAGCTTCCCAGATGATCGGCATCCTCGGGTGACATAGACCGATAACATAACTCATACATATGTACATATGTGACATAGGTAGATGAATTTATCCGGGTAAGTACTAAAAGGTTTCCCCGGGGCCATGATGAAACCGTGTGAAATAGCTAGTTCAAAATAAAACAGCGTATTCGGAATATTTTATAACCATATAATATAAACAGGTGGCCTATATTCTTGGAAACAGGAAAATAAACGCGATAGCAAATTAGGTATTGTCATTCGAAATTACCAGAAAACGCCCATCATGACACATCAATCGGTGCATACTTTAATAAATAATTTAATATTCGTATTGAATAAACTTTCCTCTTTTTTGTTACTGAAAAACTATGTCATATAAATTCATTCGTTTCACCGAAGGTAAAACCTGCATTTTCATAAATGTTAAAAACTTTTCTCTTTTTCGATGTCAACAAATCTTTATAACAGTTAACATTTTACATTACTAGTCTAGCTAACTTAAAACATATCTAACCAAAAAAGCAAGTCAATTATACAAGTTTATTTTTAACTTTCGATCGAACCTCAACTTTGTAACTAACTGATACCGAGACAGCGCGGTACAATCTCATTTACATAATCATATACAACGACATTTGAAAGTACCTATTACTATTTACTCCTAAAATATACTGCAGTTAAAACATAAAACTTTACTCTTTAACAAATAAGTCAGGTTTAACGTTATCGCAAATCTAAATCTAACTGTTTCTAGTAATATGCGCGTAACATTTAAATATTATGGTAGTATGTACAGTAAACTGCACATCAGTGGTAACTGTTTTAAATCTTAACTCAATAGTAATAAGTACGATTTTCATATAAAACTATTACCACTGACCTGAAGTTGACTGTACAAACGTATGGAATAATAATTAGATTTGTCTAATCTGATGGGAGTTCCTTATGAGAAGATCAGGTGACTGGTAACTTACAGCGCATTGTAAGAACCATTAGGTACTTAATATTATAAGTGCGTAAATGATCGACTTTGTGTGTTCGTTTTAAGGCGAGGAAGTGGTCAACAATAATTCCATAACCGGCACGCGCATCTAAGGCGCCAAAAGGGGTCGGAGCGTCTGAGCGGGGCGAGGATAACAATACGCGCGCTAGCTTATAACTAAAAGTCGTAAGCGACAAAATGGTTTTGTAATTTTAATATTTAGAAATGATAATTTAATAAAAAT
Source organism: Helicoverpa armigera (assembly GCF_030705265.1). Classification (NCBI taxonomy): domain Eukaryota; kingdom Metazoa; phylum Arthropoda; class Insecta; order Lepidoptera; family Noctuidae; genus Helicoverpa; species Helicoverpa armigera. The sequence continues at coordinate 439,511 of NC_087145.1, read as the reverse complement.
TCCTACTACCATTTTAAAGAGTATGTATATACTCAACTACTAAAAAAGTTAAGAGGCTTAAATCGGTCCCGTTTGCCCATAATATGTGAATCTCTTTTTAAAAAGAGGTATGTTTGATATATTTTTCTCTGTTATAAAAGTTACCTAATCATGTTTCTACAACTAACAAAATAAGGCTTATATCATGAACTTTCAGGTAACCAAGTTGTATTTTGATCCGTTTTGTATTTACTGAGAAAAATTGACATCCTTGGCGCCAAAAATTCCAATTCGTCCTCTTAACGCTTTCACTGTAAAACAACTGAATCTCCGAGTATGTAGAAAATGGAGAACCGAATGACTGGCGGAGATGTCATAGCGACCCTAAAGACGGTAAAATTCTATTTTATTTTCCGGATTTCTGAAATTGGCTTTTTCTACGTATGACACTATATACTTTAGAAATATTTATCTGTTATCTAACTGTCAATAATTATTAGGTAACTAGTGAATAATTATAATTATTGGTAAGCGTCTCCATCAAACTGAGTAAACAATTAATTATGCGATTTTCTAACTGATTATATATTTGACCATGAAGTACAAAAAGTAAAGACGATTGCTATTGGCCAACTAAAACTTTCAAGTGTGCAATAAAGATCGAATAACACGCATTTTTCATAAATTCTGTACCGATAATTATTTTCTGAGTAATAAATCATTTAAATGCACTGAAAAAACTACGGGTTATAATATATGTAACTGGGTCAAATACCTAGAAGAGATAAGAAAAACATTTTTCTTGTCATGAGTATAATCAATAATTAAGAAATACCTACTGAAAAGATAGCAGGCACTCTTAACTAGTATGATTACACGGGTCAGAAACTTTTATAATATAAACGAATATCTAAAATGGTTATTACGGACTTCATCTTCTCAAGAGCATTTTCATAAGGATTTTCGACGCCTTTTCAATCAAGTTGATATCCCAGTAACTCGTGGTAACCTATGTATATATTTATTTAAATATTGAAACATCAGTTACTATCTGAATATTGCTATAAATCTCGGGCTTTCTGTAGTAACTAAGTAGGTATATGTAGATACTCCGTTTGTTGCCTACCTATAAATATTTCTATAAAATAAACCATGGATATTGCGACTTAAAACGAACTAACTAACTCCATGAAATATTCATCATAAATAACTTGTAGAAATTCTATCAATTTCTCACGGTTATAAAAAATAATATGTTAAAACCAAATACCTATATAAGTAGATTAGGCCTATGCTTAACATTTTAATTGCTGGTTTTCCCCAAAGGGCAAAAGTTTACCTATAACACAGACACACCCACATTCCTTAACTTGTATTTATCTGAATGTCTTGTAATAAACTACCATCAGTTAATAAAATCCTTGTTCATTAATTATTATTATTTCATCTCTTATCAGCAGTATCCCTGAGAGAAGAATTCTATTGGTAGTTTGAAACCATCTCCTGTCATTGAACATCTTTTCCAGTCGTTACGGGTAGTCAGAAGCCAGTAAGTCTGACAACTAGTCTTGCCAAGGGATATCGGGTTGTTCGGGTAACTGGGTCGAGGGGAGCAAAAAGGCAGTCGCTTCTTTTAAAACACTGATTCTCAGCTGCACCCAGTTAGACTGGAAGCCGACCCCAACACATTTGGGAAAAGGCTAGGCAGACGATGAGTTGAAAACCGTCTCTCTTCTGATCCGTTTTGATAGAATCTGGGCCAATGCTGCTATTAAATTCTCCGACTCTATCAAAAGTAAACTAAGTCTAGTTTAGTTTTGCTTAACAGCAGATCAACAAATAAATCAATCAGTGTAGTTATAAACACGAGCCAAACATCCTCGGATAACAGTCACGAGGGCATATACTATCAGGTACTAGACGTCACATGATCACTCAGGAATGACCTCAAAGCCTTATCTAAGTTCAATTACTATAAAGCTAGTTATGACATCAGTAACTGCGATTTGTTCAACGGGTGTGTCTACATTCCTATCTCTATGATATTTTTAGTATTATTTAACTTTTTGGTGGCAATTATCAGACAGGTTAAGTAATAGATCGCTTATAATAAGCTTTAGAGTATACTACATTTACAAATAAAGTATCTTGTATCTACCAACTTTTCGGCGGCCGATAATTTGTTTAGAAAGTTGAATGGTAGTCCGCACATTACAAAATCAGGTATTTAGCCGATATCAGATCGTCTGAAAACTTTGATTAATCAAGATTTTCTTTAAAAACTTTGTTTGCCATCCATTGGGTCAACTGTCGGCCGGTTGTTTGGTCTGCAGTGTCTGGGTACTTTAATAAAATAAATGTTCAATAGCAAGACAATTTGATAAATACAACGCGACATCTCTATAACTCGATGCGTTTTCCGAGTTTCGTGATATTAAACTTATCTTAATAAATTGACACTAGCAAATGCCTAAGTAAACGTGTAGGAATAACAAAGCATGGTCTCTAACAAAACATGCACTTAACCTTTTATTGCATAAGACATGCCATCCATTGTTTCAAGCTAATTATTCCATAAAGAAGATTTACACGTATTTACTTTAAAAGTTTCCGATGGTGGAAATAACAACAACATAAAGGAAATGTTAGTCATAATAACATTGGTGAAAGTACCTACGCAAGAACATGATAATTTTGCTAAAAAAATGACAAGAAAATAAATGAAAACCAAAATAATAACATTACAAAGGCATTCTAGCTTGATAAATGCCAAGTAGACTCTCACAATGAGTTTTCTACAATCAATTCACCTTATTCCGCTACACATGCATAAAGCGCTATCAATATTGACAGACACAGAAATGACGAACAAGTATTGCTTCACACAGATACCAAGTCGTCAAGTGCTCCAGATAACAAATACTTAAACAAAGATTTATATTTACGATGGCCGATAAAAACGACGTGATACTGCACTCTTTACCTAAACATTATTTAATTAATGACTTTATTAATTGCTGTCTCTTTGTTCACAGAACGAGCATGGCGATAGGTGCAGCCGAAAAAGATGAATTATCTATAAGTGCAATCGAAAATAACAACGCAATTGCTGATGAACAAAACGCGCTAAATGATGATGAAAATGACACTGAAAAACTATGTGAAGTACATAAGAATAGTATTAACGAAGACAGTTCTAAGGAACATAATAACTTAACTAAGCTAGCTGATGGAAATGACGGAGATAATCTTAACAACAAACAAACAAATGAAACACCAAATAAATATACCAACGATAAAGAATCAACCAAATTAGAATTAGGAAATGACCAATTAAAAAATGCTAAAGAATCTTACGCAGAACTTAAAGATGCTGAAGGAAAGAAAGAAGACAAGAAGATCCCCAGGAGGACGTCGAATTACTTACATAATATACAGATGACGAATTCTTCATTAGGACTTACTCTAGGTGGATCGGAAAAGAAGGATACGGCATTGCTGACTGAATCTAAAACTGTTGCTCGCTTCTCGCCGTTATGGAAACAGGTATTTTTTACTTTCTTATTTGTCATAATTTTTTTGCTCCGACCCTAAAGAAATGCCATCGGCCAAGTAACTGATAAGTACGAGTATAAGGTAAGTAAGTCTTCAAACGCACATTTGAAGTTGTTTCTTAGCTTAGGTTGTCTCGGAGCCTCCTGACACAGGCATATTTACATGCCTAAAAGGAGACTCCAGCAACTAATTATAAGAAGAAAATTTTGTAAAAGAAATAAAGATTTTTGTATTTTGTATTTGTATAGTGCATTAGAGATTTATCTATCACTTAAAACCTCTCCACATTCAACCTCTAAATAAATAATTTTCTACTCTGTGCTTATCAATCATAACAGCAATCATGTCAAAATTCCTCTGAGTCATCGAATGCAAAGTCAGAAACTTAAAGAAACTAAAACTAAAAGAAGATGTATATTTCAGACGCTGGCATCATCAGCACCGATCCTTCTGACGTTCGTGGCTGGTCTGACGTCAGGGTACTCCGCGATCTTACTGCCTCAGCTCAAGGCGACCCCGGGACCAATACCTTCAGACGAAGACACTACGTCGTGGATAGGTAAGATTCATACTGTGTGGTTTTAAGCAATATTGTAATTTAAAATGATGATAATAACGTGACTCATCATCCTCCGAGCCTTTTCCCAACTATGTTGGGTTCGGCTTCCAGTATAACTGGATTCAGCTGAGTACCAGTGCTTTACAAGAAGCGACTGCCTATCTGACCTCCACAACCCAGTTACCCGGGCAACCCGATACCCCTTGGTTAGACTGGTGTCAGACTTACTGGCTTCTGGCTACCCGTAATGACTGCCAAGGATGTTCAATGACAGCCGGGACCTACAGTTTAACGTGCCATCCGAAACACAGTCAATGGTGTCTAAGATATACTTAGAAAGTACATATAAACTTAGAAAAGTTGCATTGGTACTTGCCTGACCTGGGATCGAACCCGCGCCCTCATACTTGAGAGGTTGGTCCTTTACCCACTAGGCCACCACGACTTTTTGACAAAATAAGTTGCAAAACAACCTGCAATAAATTAATCTCTTTACTTTTCTTATTACAGCGGCAATGGCAGCGTTACCAATGGCTCCCGGTTGCCTCGTGTCCGGTTGGATGATGGAGAAGTTCGGCAGAAAGACATCACAATACATCACCTGCGTGCCTCTTCTGCTCGGCTGGATCTTCATCGCGACCTCCTCCAACCTCGGTCTCATGCTCATCGGCAGATTTTTCACCGGCCTGTGTGCTGGGTTGGCCGGTCCTCTCGTCCCCGTCTACATCGGAGAAACCACAGAACCAAGATACAGAGGATTCTTCCTCGCAGCAGTGTCATTAGCCATAGCTGTAGGAATACTCGTAGCCCATATTATAGGAACATTCTGCACTTGGCAAACGACGGCAATCATATGCTCAGTATTCCCAGTATTAACTGCCGCGCTCTTAACATTTGTACCAGAAAGTCCCACCTGGCTGATATCACAAGGAAGGATAGAGGATGGAATCAGATCCTTTTATTGGCTAAGAGGATACGGTGAAGAAGCAAAATTAGAATTAAAAGGACTCGTCGACAGTAAGAAAGCTCTTGATAGCGCACCAAAGTTGTCGTTGAAAGAAAAGTTGATAAGCCTTAAGAGTCCCGAATTGATAAAGCCTTTAGTGATCATGATCTTGTTCTTCTGCACTTGTCAGTTCTCTGGAGTGAACGCAGTCGCATTCTATTCAATTGAAATAGTTGAGAAGGCCGTCGGGAAGGGTATCGATCATTACCTTGCAATGTTGATAATAGATTCATTAAGAGTCGTCATGAGTGTGGTCGCTTGTGTAATATGCAAACAGTATGGAAGGCGACCTTTGTGTTTCATAAGTGGCATTTGGACTTCCATGTCCATGGTTGGGCTATCAATGTTCCTTTTTTGGAAGCCCGAAAATATGTCATGGCTGCCTTTGATGTTCTTAATGTTCTACATATGTGCTATATCTATAGGTTTAGTTCCCTTGCCATGGATAATGTGTGGGGAAGTATTCCCTACAAAGGTGCGAGGTTTAGGATCTGGTATCAGTTCAGCTACAACATTTTTTGCATTTTTCACTGTTGTCAAAACTGCGCCAGGTTTGATGAGTAGTATAGGAGAAGTTTTTACTTTCCTCTGTTACGGAATAATAGCCTTACTTGGAACAACTCTCATGTACTTCATATTACCAGAAACTAAAGGGAAAAGTTTGCAAGAAATTGAAGAGCGGTTTAGAAATGGTAACAAATCTGATGGGCCTAAAGTGTAATTAAAATAGACGTATTATTTCAATTATTTGTGTTGTAATATTGCAAATGAGGCCATAACTATTAGGAAGAACAATGTACAAATTGTATGGAGTGCTACTCGCTAGAAGCGATATAATTTAAAAACTGTGATACTTAGGTAGTCAATTTAATTAAGATCGATTCAAAAGATGGTGCTAATACTGCTAATGTATCTACGAATATGAATTTAGGAGTCTAAGTTAACTTAATAAAATATATTCTTGATATTTTCAAAAGACATAGAGTGATTTTAAACAATTATACAATATTTATAAATTATTCCGAATTATTTTATGATGTTTATCTACTTGCACTTAAGGATGATTGAGATACCTATTTTAAGAGATTTTGTAACATTCCATTGTAAAGACAAAATGTTAGAAAATACTTTTATTTTAATATATTTTTCTTGTATTGTTTGCACGGTTTTGATGAAAATTATAATCATAAATGTTTAGGAAAATATCTAAAGACAATAAGAAAAGCTAAAGAGTTTGGAAAGTTTCCAAATAATAAACAAACTATAGAAACTAACATTTATTATTACAAAATTGGTAACAAAACAGATTAAAAATAGTGTCTATGTAATGGCACATTATTTAGTTAAGTTAAACATTATATTAAATGCATTTCGGTACTTTCTGTCTACGATTAAGTACAGAGATTCAATTAAATCATACATTTATTGTTTTTTCCAAACTTTTGTTTGTTTATGTACATTATTAGTTGATATTAAAACAATCATCCTAAATATGAAATGTTATTGGTGTTATTTATTTTTCGTTTCGATTTCCTTGTCCAACGCAATCTTCCATTTTTCATTCTATCATTGCATGAGCTAATTCATCAGACACATTTTTATAATCACCAGAAACAAGCGAATTTTAGTTTAACTTCTTCAGGGAACGATATCCTATAGGTAACCGAACTCTGACAAAAGCGCAGTCATATTTTGCTGTAATCCGCTCAATCTCATGCAATGACAGTTTGCTCCCTAGTCGTCTACTTGGATCTTGGCTTGACCAAGCGCGAGGCTGGCGGCGCGAACTTGGCGAAACCTTGCTGGTCAAACACTGGCAGTAAGTCACGGACCCTGGCTGACACGGTGCCGCCCGTGACCCTGGGGACAACCAAACTTTAACATTTTGTTAAAAACATGTGCTTGTGCTCAACAATATTGTGAAGGATATAGTTTATGCTGTAGAACCGGTGTATGCAATGCTTATACTGTCGTGACGGTGCTATTAGGTAGATTCAGGCATTTACTGCTACAGTGAGAGAAACCAAGATGAAAGTCTTGCTTGTGACTCAAAACACACAGAATTTATTATTATCACACGACTAACTAAGGTTAAGTTGAATTCACGGGTTGAATTTAATTGAAATTAAATCTGCATTTAACACACATGTAAAAACTTAAAACAACGATTTCTTAAAACAACTGTGTACTTTGGAAATTGAACGCGAAAATTAAAACTCATAGTAAACAGTTGTTTCAACATAATTGACGGTTATGTAGTCGGTGTACTTGAACCTTAGTTGGCTTATATAAAATAGTCTGAGAAACAAAATTACCTGCTGGGCTTGATGAGCTTAGCAGCTTGCGCCGGCGTCGCGAGCTCAGTAGGAAAGAACGTGGCGCCATAGAAGTCCAGGCCATTCTGCAGCAGGATGTTAGCTTCCTCAATGTTGGCCAGGGTGACGCGGATCACGCTGGTGGCCTCCTTGGGGATCATGCTGCTCACCAGCTCGCCGTCGATGGTGGTGAGGGCGCGGGAAGACGTCTTCTCTATCGGCTTGGGGGTGGAGGTTCCTGAAATGAAGACGAAGATATAATTCAAAACTTATACGAATCAGTGTGGGATGTTTTCTTATAGAAGATGGCAAATTGTTAGTTAATTTTGAAAAATGCAGACTTTATGGTTAGTATTTATAGTAGGAGTGTAAAAAGTGTAGATAATTAAAATGCAAAATATGTAACAATATGAATACTTAATTAAAACAAGATCATTGTCCCAAGCCTCACAAAGTATTTAAAAGACCAAAGAAAAAGCAAAGTAATCGTTGCAAATAAAGCAAACAAAGAAAGGTGCGATACAAATACCTGTACTATACCAACCAGTGTTTCCATCCTTGGGGGAGCCGGAGAAGTGGAGGCGGACCACTTCCACGACGGAGGTGAACTTGTAGAGGGCGTGACGGACGTCCTCCTCGGGAACCTCGTCAGGAATGTCGTACACGTAGATGGTGAACGTCTTCTGAGGTCGGCAGGGAATGGCGATCTGAAAGACGAAGTTGATAAAGAGTGTCATTAATTAGAATGGACTTCATAACAGCTTTTAGCTAGTAATAGACAAGTGGATGAAGACTTAGTGGAATATGAAAGAAATAAATATATCCAAGATAATAGAAAGAGACTACACATGTGATGATGGAATGAAAGAAGGGCGAAGAGCAGTTAATTAAGTCGCATTTAATGAAGGAATGACAATGGAAAGAGACAGGAATGGAAGTTTTGAAAGCGAGATAAAAAAGCAAACATTTTAGAAAATAAGAAACCAATTACCTTCCTATAAAACCTGGATCCAGTTACTTTATGGAAACCTTTCTTGAAGACCATTTGGTAGTCATCAACGCTGGAGAATTTAAAGAGGATGCCAGTAGCGGTCTTCGTGAGTGAGAAGCAGCCTTTGAACTCCATCTTCTCGCAAATGGCTGAGGCTTTCTCCATGCTGAGGCCGTGGGAGGGGGTGAGGAGGAATGCGCCCTTGGTCAGGAAGTGTTCCGAGTCCGAGATATCGGACTCGCTCTCTCCGCCCTTCATCAGAGTATGGATCTGTTCCTTCCACATGTAAGAGTCTGACATCTGGCAAGGAATTTAATATTTAACTTAAAACTTTTATTACATTAGATTCCAAATAAAAATGAATGGGAAAATTCTTAATTGTAAAACATATATTGCCAATATTTTGGGAGTGCCTCAGGGATCTATACTGAGCCCTTCGCTGTTTATATGACTATAATATTCGTAATATGTAATTAACCTACTTATTTACTCTTCCACTATATCATTATGAAAAAGCTATACATATATGTATCAACCACATCCCGCCCATCATGTTACCTTAATCGATTTATTAATGATCTAGAAAAATCCTAATAAGAATACAATAGATCCCATGAATAGTGTTGCGACAGTAATGATCTATAATCGCGATCCGCTTCACTGGGCACAGGGTGCGCACGCGCAAGAAATGTTCCGAGCTTAATTGTAGCATTGTTCTTTTAGTTTCCGGCTGTCAAAAGTTTTAAAGGATTTATGATTAAGATATTGTGCTACTGTGTCACTGAAGTTAAGTCTGAAATTAATCGACTGTGTAATGTGATGAACTACTTAGAATAAGAATTTGGTCACGAAAAAAGATATATTTTGTTTTGATTCCTAATGAGAGTGGTAAACTTCAACTATCAGAGCAAGTGGACTAAATAGTAGATATGCCACATATGGTCCTTCTCTAAAAGTTCATTAAAAATCTAATTTGAAATTGATTAAGAAAATTAAATTAGAAGCGCTATACAACAGTGCCAATATAAATGATACAAATAAAACCCATCCAATTAAAAATAACAAACTAAAAACCCAGAAATTGGCTCATAAATTGAAACTAGTGCCATCGTTAAAACGATACAAAGCGTAGGAGTAAACCCAATTACTAGAGATGATACTAACAAAACAGACAGACATGTATTGTATAATTACATAGTTTTTAAGTGGGCGACTTTGAAAACGGACAAAATTGCCATCAATTGCCATGGTGGGTCACGTAGCTCCCAATATGGTGCAAATGGCTGATACTCATTAATTGGTTAATTCTTATAGTGTGGTTTAAGGTCAGTATTTATTGAACCAATTGTGAGGCGATACATCGTGGAAATTGGTTCAGTTACCACGAAATAGGATGTCTTGAAGTTGTTTTTAATTTAAAAGTAATCAAAATCAAGGACATGTAGAAAACATGATACAAAAATGTTACAAACAATAGGTAGAGTTATTGTCAAAATTAATGAAAGAATCGTACATAGAAGATTATATTAGAAAGAAATCTCCTTACAAGGATGGAATTTAATAAGTTTTTAAGTTGGAATTTTCTGATATTAAATGAAGATACCAGTGTAACTTATTATAATTATCGAGTTTCTTAGAAATTATAGGTAGGTACTTCTTATTTAGTAAAAGTTTCTTATTAATTCCTGGTGCCATATGTGAGTACAAAAATGTATATTTTTTTCAGCCTTTTTTAACCCTTATTCATGTTATGAATATTAAAGTTAGTATGTTTTTCGAACTTTTACACCCAAGAATAGAACAGATCAAATTGATATTAAATTACATATGAAGGTTACTATTTATCCTGGTGCGGGTAGTTGGGTAGTAGTTATCTCATGACGAGAATGAATCGTGGGGAACACCTGGTGGTGAATATTGTTAACAAGGCCTAACACATAAAGCGCCTGACAATTTATGCATAGCGCATAAAATACAAGTTTGTCGTACTTAAGTTGATTGCAGTATGATATGGAAAATAAAGATTTTCTTCGATTTTCGTAGAGAGGTGTTACAACCTAAAGAAGCACTTATTTTTAAATTAATATTTAGGTAAGCTCTGTTTTTTTAAATATAATGTAAATTTCTCATAAAACAGTTAATAAGTTCAACTTTAGCTTTAGTTTTATGAACAGAAAGAAGCTCATAAAATTGCATCTTAGAAAAAGTTAAGCAAACCAAATTATTAAATCACAAAAAAAAGGTTTCTATGCTACCCCAGAATCTTAAACTTTCTAAAAACACATGGCAAAGAAATTAAATAATAACCCTCCTTATATCAAAGTCGGATAAAAATTAAGAACTTTCTTACCATTTGATAAACAATAGATTTATAAACTGAAGAGGATTTTGTCTTCAAAACTTTTCCAAACTTTTGAAACTACTACTTATTTCGTAGATTTTAACCACTTTTATCAAGGGATCTTTTTGGAAAAATATCCTTATTAATTCTAAGACTAACCTGTCTCCCTTTATCGCTGTTCTTCTTCTTATTTGTGGGGGTAGGCGTCTTGTTATCTTCCTCCGTTCGATGCTCGGTGTCTGAAGCAGCCTCGGCTAAGGACATATTGTGTCTGGCGAGGACGGTCGCTTGCCGGCTGTTTTCGTTGGCGAATGAGCGCCCTGATGCGTGGAGGACCGCTCCTAGGAGGCAGGAGTAGAGGTGGCGTGGAGTCGTGTGTGGGATGCGATGAGGTTTATTTTTGTTTGTTTGAGTGGGTGGTATGGTGAAGGTGATAGGAGTATATGAGGCATTTTAGTGCTAAAATGCAAAGGATACTGGTCTGATTAACTTTGTCGAGGGTAGGTATCTAGTGTGTAGAACAATAAAAGTTGAGTAAGATACTGGAAATATAAAGTTTTGTTTCAAATAGTTATCCCGGCCTTGATGCATAAATGCTTATCTTCGAGTCGATTTGCTATCTAAAAAGATTCTACTGAAATAATTCTTTCAAAAGTTTCTCCTGCTGATAATTGCTCAGAATTATTGAGTAGGCGTAAATATCTTAGTCTACAGGACTTTATAACATTTATTTTAAATGTTCTTTAGTACATCAAAGAAAATCCTTCATAACATATGATGATTGCATAATAGTAGATCTTTACAATACCCTTCTTAGCAATCGAGTAAAAATAAAAATACGAATGCAATTGTTCACTGAAGTCGACTCGACAGTTTTTGTTTAATTTTTATTGACAGGAACTACAGTAAGTATCCGTATGTACAACATCGTTATGTCGTAACCGAGATAGCTTCGATATAAGGGAACTTGCACATGCACTTACTAACGCTTTGCTGAACCTTTGGTTGATGATATTGATTTAAAATAATATTAATATCACCTGTTATAAGTACCTTCCTATCGAGGCAAATTACAACTACGTTGAGATTATGATGTGAACTTACTTTTGAGTAAATTATAAAACCTTTTGTATTTCTCTAATAAAACTAAGACTACATAATAAGTTGGAATACTGCACACCTAAAAGCCATGTGACCATTTTCAAAATAAAGAGCAGGCTTCTAGACTTCTTTGTTTTTTGGTAGTCGAAAATTTAAATACATTTAGGTACATTTCAAGTCATTTACGGGGTTTTACGAACAATCATGCTTGTATCCAGCAGTGAACGCAACTAAGTACAAATAAGTCCCACCGCCCACTGACACCTAAATTAGTAAACCACATACAATTGGATACAAAGCTACCTAATTGTTATGTAAACAGTATGGGAATTGCTTGGATAACCGATGAATCAACTAATAACTATTACAAACATTTATTTAATCTATACTGTTAAAAACCGCTGAAGACACAAAAGTAACATATATTCGGTATAGCGGGTTCGATTCCAAGTCAGGCAAATACCAATGCAACTTTTCTAAATTTGTATATACTTTCTAAGTATATTTTAGACACCAATGCCTATGTTTTCGGATGGCACGTTAAACTGTAGGTCCCGGCTGTTATTGAACATCGTTGGCAGTCGTTACGGGTAGTCACAAACCAGTAAGTCTGACACCAGTCTAACCAAGGGGTATTGGGTTGCCCGGGTAACTGGGTTGAGGGGGTCAGATGGGGCAGTCGCTCCTTGTACAGTACTGGTACTCAGCTGCATCCGGTTAGGCTGGAAGCCGACCCCATCGTAGCTGGGAAAAAGGCTCGGAGGATGATGACAAAAGCAACATGTGACCAACTTTCAGATTCCAACATACTGAAAGTTCCCGAAAAGCAACCAAAGAATTTAACTCGGGTTCTCTTTCGAACAACCACCTTTGGATGATGTACAAAGTTCTCTATATCATAGGGTGAGTGACTGCTTGATGAAATGCCCATAGGTCGCCAATGAGCTATGACAGTGATATAACTCTGCCGAGCCCCCAAGTTGAAGGCCTTGCTCATACTGTTCCTTATGATATTAATGAACTGTGCCAAAATATTTGGGTTCCTTACCGAAATTAGGAAAACGAGCCATTTGTGAGGGTTCTGCCAATATCTTTGAACAAAATGACGCATGTAAAGTGCGTTTCATTGAAAATAAATGCTTCTATAAAATTGGCGTATAATTAGATATACCGTAATAAATCTATTTTATATAGCTGTCGTATTCTTACAGAAGCAGTTTAAATCTAGGTCATTTATATATTTTGGTTTAAAATCACTGCTCTATCGAATACTTTTACCAGCTTCCTCTGGCAGTTTCACCCACGACTCGTGGGAACTCCTTCACGGACCGGATAAAAGTAGCATATTAATAGCCTTTCTTGATAAATCTGCTATCATACACTGCAAGAACTTTTCATATCGTTCAGTAGTTCAACAAAACTAGCGCGTTCAAGCAAATAACAAAAGTCTTCAGTTTTATCAATTACTAATTAGCATTTCTTTTGACGTGTAATCAGGAGCCAGAAAGTTTGATAAACAGTCATTAAACAGCTTTTCCGTGCACCACCTATTTCGAAGTCTATTTGTTACAGGGTTACAATTTCTGAAAACAATAAGCTGTGCCATTGTACTATCTGTTCTATTTTTCTTCTTCTCTGTATTCTGTGTGTGTACATAAACTGTTAAATAAAGAAACAATTGAAAATCCCACCCAAAACCACTTACATCAAGGTATTTTTATGAAGTACTCTCTATAATATGTGACAAAAAGCAATATTTTTTTTGTTTGTTTGTTTGTGGCTCTGAAAATACTGAACCGATTTGAAAAAATATTTTTAGTAAGCTACACTCTCCCCGAGTAACATAGGCTATACTTTATCCAGGTACAGGCAGAAGTTCCCACGATACGCGGGTAAAACCGCGGGAATACTGCTAGTGACGTATAAAGTGCAAAGTCCATAGTTGAGTTGCATGCTGTCTTCACAAAGTGTGCATTCCGTTTGGTCGTGTTTTGTTTTGCTATCAGTTCCTAATGATAAGAATGCATGTAGATTGAGATTACTTGGACAGGTAGGTGAAGGTCAAACATCGATTTCGGCAATGATAAGGATAAGATCGCGTATTGTTTCGCCTATATTTAGAAAAAATAGCTTTCTTAGATTCTATTTGATTCTAAAATTAATCAAGAATTAGCACATGAAACAAGAGTAGGTACAACAGTACCAATCAATCGAAATCATCTGACTTTTTAATTTAAAGCTAGCTTATGTAGTTTTAAAGTCATTCGGAGATAACTAGAGATGACCACTATTTTGCCAGTAAAATGAATAAAATAGGTACACTATATTTTAGTTTAATTAGGTACATTAAGCGTAGATTAAAATTAATTAATGGCCTGTTATAAAACCCTCCCCCATATTAAAATTGTAACTACTTCGTTGGAAACGGAAATATTAAAAATCTAACACTTATTAATTTAGCTCATTCAGTTTTTGTCTAGTTCTACCGGTCTTACAAGCAATTAATAAAATCGTAATTAAACTAACATGTCCGCACAATTGGAGATCTTATCTCTGACCGACAGCGAACCTACTACCACAAGGTCCGCCCTGTACTTCTGTAAAAACAGTAGGTACCTAAGACTAACCAATTTATTTATTGTCATGTTCTAATTACATTGAGGTACAGTCTCATAAAGAAAATTTTTATATTGTACAGGCATGCTGCAAAAAATTACAATACTTACCTACATCTTAGATATAGAATATTATTCGTATACGCGAAACAGATAATATTAAGTAGCTTAACTATTCATATAACATTTAACAATCATATATCATCTCTCGGAAGTCATTTTGAAGAATTTGTCAAAATATCTTTCAAATTCTTTCAAAACAACGGTACAAACTTACCAAATTTCTATATGTGAATAGGTATGCTTGATGACTTGTCTATTATTGAAATTGCAAAGCTATTGACCTTTGTAAATGCAAGTGTCGGTCAATACACCACACGTTCCTAGATTACATAATATTCGCTAAATGTTAAAACATAGTATTACGTAGGTATATAACAACCAACCATACATGTAAATGTCAATGATCAAAGATATAACATTTCTTCAACAACGCTAAGTTTATCATCTGCCTAGCATTTTTCCCTACTATGTTAGGGTCAGCTTCCAGAACTATTGCCTATATTATCCCCTTAACCAAGTTAACCGAGCAACTCGATACGCCTTGGTAAGACAGTAGTTTATATAATCCTACATTATAGTTTATGTATTTTAATTTGAATATGTTATTTGTTTGTTATGGGTAACTTCCTAAATCGGCTTAGCAACGGATTAGTCACAGTTAAACCGATTTATTTTATAAATAATTTAAATGAAATGATCGGAACAAATACCATTAAGTACCTACAATAGTACTTCGTAAGTCTCAATGACTAGTATTAAAATTGAAAGTAGTAAAAGTCAAAAAAGAAAGTGTAGGAGAAAGTCAAAAGAGGCGGTAACGAGACGGACATTCTAATCTAAAACCAAAAAGAAAACTTAACCAGCTTTCTCCCATCCTTTTTTGTTGAAAGGAAATATTCTTGAACATTCTCTAGCTGGGAAGAGTGCTGGATTCTTATCGACTGAGGGTAAAACCAGCTCATCTCCCGATAGGTAGTGAGGTGCAAACCCACCCCTTACTTCGCCTTAGGGGCGTGCCCTTTAAAACATATGTGGGCGGGACCTTCTCCTATCTCGTCGCCCCTGAACCTTTTTCCCATCTTAAGGTTCAATTTATCTCCATTACAAATGTCACAGGTATGATTTCAATCGGTTTCGACATTTTAGCATTAAATCATAACAAGCGGATTATCTGAATTTATTATAATATTACGCATTTATTACGTTGTAGAAAATTTTCTAAGTCTTAAACTATTGTTCTATTTATCTATATCTTATATCTATATCGTTTAGTGACAAATATGGCCCAAGAAATAGCAAGAAGGGCTCGTAGTTGAGCTAGGTACGCTTGTTGGAGTCCGATCATGGATGGGGTATCTTTCATAACATAGCGAGAAACCATCCATCGTGCCTCTGATCAGGCCCGCCGTAAGCGGGCGTGCAGCGCGTGCACAGCACGCGGGCGGCACGTCCTAGGGGGCGGCAAATCTAACGAGTTATCACGTAATATTTAAAAAATATTAGAAAAATATTAGATTGCTGTGTCTCGTATATAAAAGTGAGGGAATAGACTAGTTTGTAGTGCTAATTTTGCACCAGACCATGTTTTGTGTACAAGGCTGATCTTCTACTAACATAGCCATCGCTGTCGGAAATCGGCCTAGGAAACATGAATTTTATCGCGGCAATAACTCGGCTAATTTATTGACAAATCCAGACTCCTGTTTGTTACTATCAAAACACCAATAACATCCACATACGTCACTTACAACAGAGTAATACTACTTACAACATTCCTTCTAATATCTTTGCTAAGTGGGGCCCAATTGTATCGACAACCTAAACCTCAGTTTTCCTAAAACAACTGTTTACTACGAATTTTCACGTTCATAACCTCTCGCCCTTATCCAAATTTTATTTAGGGTTGGCGCAGCATGTTTTATCCTTCCATACTTTTCTATTCATGATAAATTCGGACCTTAACATACTGCAATATGTTTTGGTAGAAGTTTTACAGCCTGCCTGACGCCAACCCTCATTGGGAATGCTATTGAGGTGGTTTGTACGCCACGTTGCGGGTAGTCCAAAGTGCTGGTGGAATGCACAAGGCCTTAGCTCCCTTAGTCGCCTCTTACGACACCCACGGGAGAGAGATGGGGAGGTCATATTCTGATCCGGGACGGTCACGTTGAATTTCAAAACAAACAGTAATTTTAACAAAACTGACGTTATGTTGTCGGTGAACTTGGGCCTCAGTATGCATATAAATACATTAGAATCCAGATCACAGGTCAGCATGTTTTATTCATAGATGTAAGCAGTGTGACCAGCCTCCACTTGGTGACATTTGTGGCAATTGTGACCAAGCTGCGTCTGCGCAGGTATTACATATTCGCATTTTAAACTAATACGATATCGATACAGATTATGTAATGTGTGTTTGTCTGTATGTATGTGTTTGTAAATATAAGTAGATCGTTTTATGTTTGTAGAAAAATGGCAAACGTTTATTATCGAAAAGTTTAGTTTTTTCACCTAACACAAAAAAAATATAATCGTTCTAAAATTGCAGGTAAAAACTGGTTCTACCTTTTCAAAGTCAGTATTTTCCCTATCACGAGATAGCCTCAAAAAAGTGTAAATATAAAATGTATAAGCAGCAGGCAGAGTTTGTAGATAGGTACTAATCTCGATTACCAAAACATTTAAATTTTTTCATATTTTAAAAGCCTGTATTATATTTTTTTGTAAACCATACAACAAAACAATACTCAATGAAAACAAACCTTAACCTTTATAGTGTATGCAACACACCTCCTAATTACATTTCTAGCAAAAAATACTACTCATACTGAAAACTATTATTATGTCCGTTTGTCTGTCTTTTAAATCTATATCTAAAACTTTAAAATATACGAGTTCATTGCACCAATAGGTACTTATGTTTTGTTTGTTGGACCCCAAAAGGTTCTTCAACTGACTCTTGGTAGAAACAAAAATACTGAGTACCAATAGGTATGTTTCTGTTCAATCGGTGCTAAAATTAAACTATTTAAACTAAATTGGAAAGTTGCTTTGTTACGTTTTGACGTTTAACGCTGAATCTATAAATTGATGCAACATTTTATGATTGGAAGACAGCACTTAATTTTTATGAAACACCGGGAATTAACTTCGTATTCAAGAATGATCTAGTATGGTATATTTACATACTACATATTATAATCTTAATATTTTTTATTACATATGATTTCCACTCAAAGCCAGTTTTTTTCGAATCAAAATCTAATCAAAGATTAGTTTTTTTTTCAAGCATATCCGAGCGCAAAAAGCTGTATATAACACATGGTGGCTTACGAAACCGGTTAAATTAATATTCTGAACACTACTACAAAGTAACTTGCATTTTCAAATCAACCTTATGCCCAAGTGGTAGAGTCGAAAATTGATTGGCAAGTTAGCTAAAATAATAATTATGTATCTTTCTTAGAACAACACTGTTTAATATTTCTATTCAGTAGTTGAATGGCTATCGAATGAGATGTAGATTTTCGAAATATTTTCAAAAAATAAGTTTTTTTTAATCAATGCAACTTACTTCGGTCATTTGTGCTACTTACACGTAACTTATGTCAGTGTTAAGTTGTGAAAGTTAAGTTGCAGTGTTTCGTGTTATTTAAATGTCAAAATTAAGGATTTCACCGTTTGTTAAACAAGTAAGTTTTGTGACATTTTATTATTTACATAAAGAATAAAAATATTTTCCAAAATTAAGTAACTTAGTGCAGGATTTCTTATTTATTCGTAACTTCTCGCTGTCAAAAGAAACCTTAACCCAATTTCTGCGGGTAAAGTCAACATACAAAGCCTTGTTGACAAATAACTACTTACTTGTATTTTAAGAATGCAAGTTATTTTGAGTTTACTTGTAGTAGAATAAGATTTCGAATAATACAATAATACATAAGAAGCATCAAATTATTAAATACATTACACATTTCTGCCTAATATTAATTCAAAATAATACTCGTTAACAATTTTAAACCACTAGATACACTATAACTGATAGTTACGAAAGGTAGAATAATAATTTTGTTTCCAATTTTGACAAAATAAAGAAGGACAGTCGACCTTATCCCCAGGAACATTTTCTAAGAAGTTATTATATCCTTTCTTCAAGTTCAAAAAACAATGAGGATAATATTTACTTAAATAAATTGATTACACTTAGGGAACTTTTGTTTTTATATTTATTCAATATTCTAAGATAACATAAAATGCTTTAACTAATGCTCTGTGTTAGTTTTTTTTATATATACCTATATTGAGGACTGCATAAGGATGCAGACATGGCAGTAATATTCTAGATTACGAAATGTTAATTACATCATTTTCGAAAAACTTTTCAAAATCGAACACTCAAAATGTTTGTACCTTCTTCTAAGTTACGTAACAATCAAAAGCCATTTTGATTACCGTTAAATTAAATAACTAGGTACTTAAAAACATTTCATAACATGAATGACAGGTTACTGTGGTAATATAGCAATACTTGACACATTGACCTATTTATTTAAAAGATGTAGACAGTGTATAAATACAATTAAAACGAAAGAAAATAACTGTACCTACCTTTATTATACACCTACATAAACAATACATACATAACTACTACTATTATTACATAGTAGACACATATCATATAAAACTAGCTTCTGCCAGCGGGTTCAGTACCTAAATAAGAATTTTACAAATTGGACCAAAGTACTTCCTGAGATTAGCGCGTTCAAGCAGACAAACAAAACAAAGTATAGATGAAAACACAACTATGATGCAATGAACAGATAATTATCTGTTCATTGCATCATAGTTGTGTTTTCTGTAACAATATGGATCTGCCTAAGCCGGCCTATAATGAAATCAAGATAAATTGCTAAACTCATTTATATGCAAGATCTGATGTCCTACTAATGACAAAAAATATGTTGAAAAAAATGACGTTTTCCAAAATATCAAATCCAATATGAGAGTCTGTAATAACTTTGAAGTCGAGTTTACAGTTCGTGGCTGTCACTTCTTCTATTATCTCTCAAAATACATTCAAGAAAATAGAAAAAGTCAAAATCCAATGAAATTTTATTCCATTCAGGCCTTTACAAGCACTTATCAAAGTCAAAATATGACTAAGTTTGATTCCAGTTGCCCATTTCAAAAGTAGCTTCCTATGGAGAAGAACGGGCGAGAAACTCTATACGTACCTATTTATTTATTTAATACTAGGTAAATGCACAATGGACTTAACTCATTAGGCGGTTCCTCCCAGTTTACCTTTAGATATTTATAAGTACTTAACTTTTTCTAGCTGTCGCATTTTGGCTTTCTCTTATTTAAATATTCTGCCTGATAAGTAATTTCGCACGACAGCAATTATCTAGTCACCTTCCTATTAAGTAAATACATAATTACTGAGCGGAAATTTCGAAGGCCAATTTCAAAACAAATCCAGTTATTTTGATCGTTATACTGTTGGTACGGTTTAGACTAGCATATTAGGTAAACTAGTTGTTAGAATGTAGTTAAAATATTTATGTTAACTTTGCGGTTAACTGGGTAAACCGTGTAACTATTAACTTAATTGTTTGGAATGAGGTTTTTATAATTATTTGTTGTATTGCCTGTACATGGTTTTAATGCGTTTGATTTAATACTGGTAAGGCCCAAGTTCACCGATAACATAAAATTCAGTTTTCTTGAACAACTGTTAGTAAATACGTTTTAGAGCACACTGCAAGCTTTCAGTCAGCCTATAGTTTGTTTGGGCTCATAAATCAGTATGAAGATGGATGGGAGTACGTTAAGTCTGCAGTGAGCAAAAATTGCTTTAAGTTGTCGATGAAGTTGGAGCTTAGTGCGGTAGGTATGTAGGTATACGCGTAAGTCATGGTAATCAAAATCAAAATTCAGGTTCTAACTCAGTCATGGGGATATGATGTCATTTAGCTCCGACCAATTACTTCGGGGATTGGGGAAATCCAACCGTATTAAGATATTATACATGTAGGTGGCACATGGTTATTTACGTTTTAAAAAATATACATTTGATTTAAGAAAAATACATTTTCATACCATTATTATCATTAATGTAATTAACGCTAGGTTGGACAACGAAATATATTTAGTGTGGGAAAACAGTAGCTTTCAGCTGAGAGAGATAGGCAAGCTACAGGTAGATAAGAGTCAATAACCTGCTACTTACCCGTAAATCTACTGCCGTGAGAAGCTGATAAAACTTAAACAAGGATATTGAATAGGCCATTTGGTGTTTTATATATACATACATGTATATATATATATACATACATGTATATATAAAACTTACATACCTGTTTATTAGCTTAACTTTATAATCAACCTATACCAGCAGTTTCACTTACCGCACTCAGATTTATTATGACTTGTGTAATCTATATCACTGCCAAATTCCATCAAAATGCATTCACAAGTTTATGCGTGAAAGGAACACACGTCCATACATACAAACTTACTCGTCTCTTATTGCAGTGTTTCGTGACCGCGACGGTATGTCTCACCACCATCGGCCACGGCTCCGTGGTGGGCTTCCCGGCGATCCTGCTGCCTCAGCTGAAGGACCCTGACTCCAGCCTCATCCTCAGCAAGGAGGAGGGCTCATGGATAGGTGAGGCAACATACATTATCTTCAAAGTAGACCTAAATGTTGGTACTGCACCTGATCTCTCTCTGGTGGTGTCGGATTGCCGTCCCATCGGGCTATGCGAGCGAAGGAATAGAGAGTGCACTTGTGTCTGCGCAAATGCTTGTGCACTATACTTAATATGTCCTACGCAGTTGGCTGATCTCCTTTGGCTGATCTCCTCCGCCGTAGCCAATAATCGGCTAGGAGGACATCAATAGAGAGAATATATGTATATAGGCTGATCAAATTGAGAGTGCCTACTTAGTAAAAAGTAACGCTACAGAAATATTCAGTGAAATTAATACTGTCAATTAATCAAACTTATCGTTGAGACTATTATTATACGGAAGTTTGACTGCCTGTAGATGATACCGAATTAGATAATTCTGAATATATACAGCTTATTGTGCATTTGTAGGCAAAATTCAAGGTTAATGAAGTAGATATTTCTCAGACTAACAGTAAATATAAAGTCTAGACATTCCCAGATAATTTAGTTACTTCCTGAGTTAATGAAAGATGAATACCAGTAATGCTATGCGTGGGAACTATGTTATATTGCCAATATCTGAATGCATCTGCATTAATTTGAAGTCTAAACAGTTTTCAGTACCATTAATTCAAACAGTTAAGAAACGCAGAAAAATTGTGTCCATTTCGACCGCGCGGCCACCTCATAATTTTTGATGAAACTTTGCCAGGAATTAGTAGTAATTTGTTACTTTTCACTCCTCTTTTCCTGAATTTGTTACAAAAAAAACCAAGCCGCTATGACAAAGAACAGTTGGCCGCTAGAACCGCCACTTGCCGTAGTCATCGCCCGTGATTACTCAGAAACTATACAATGCAGATAGACGAATGATACATCAAAAGAAAGGTCTTAATTTGTTAAATTTGTTACAAAAATAAAAAAGGTCAAAACGTAGATATACAAAAAGTTATGCAATGTTAAGTTTTCAGGTTATGAGTAGGTAAGTATATCACCGTAGGCACCAAATTAATAGAGGCTAATGTGTATAGAAAATTAGTCTTTAATTTGTTACAGCGAAAAAGACAAAAATACTAGAAAGCAGGTTCAATAATATGTTAGAGTCGATTTTAGTTGGCCGCGCGGACGGCAATATGCCTAAAATACAATTTCGTTTTTCTCGTTATTAAAAGTAGGTTTTAGCTTAATTAAAGTACTAGTCGATGGGTAACGTAACCTAGTTTGAATAAATATAGCGAATTTAACTGCAGCATTCGTATTTTAGGAGATATTTACAAAAACACAGTGGTATGAAACTGTATGAGAGTAGGGTGTCCATGCATTTTCACATATTCGAAATTTTCGTTATTCACGTCTTATTTTTTTAGGGAGAGTGCATACTTTATAAAAATCAAAGTCACAAATAGATTAAAATTTCTTTATTCACAATCAACACAAAGGCAAAAAAATCAATTGTTTGCCTTTGTGTTAACACAATGTGTCAAAAATGTGACACAGAGTTGAAAGGTGAACTTAAGCTAGGCGAGATCATAACATTTGATTTAAACGGAGCTGCAGACTCAGTTTTACTCACTGAATTGCCGATTACTCTTGGCATTAAGGATAATTATTATTTTTTAGTTGGTACTATAGAATTTATACCAGGCACAAAAATAGGCCACTATAAATGTCATTTTTTAAATAACAATAAATATTTTTGTTACGACGACAATTCTTTTAAAATTGAAATAAGTACCTCTAAGAAAATATGTCTACATTGTGTAATAACGAAAATATGTGACACAGAATTTATAAATATTATGTTAGTTTATGAAGATTTTATATTTATCTGGTTGTCTTTTATTACTTGATTTGTTTGCCTTTGTGTTGATTGTAAATAAAGAAATTTTAATCTATTTGTGACTTTGATTTTTATAAAGTATGCACTCTCCCTAAAAAAATAAGACGTGAATAACGAAAATTTCGAATATGTGAAAATGCATGGACACCCTACTCTCATACAGTTTCATACCACTGTGTTTTTGTAAATATCTCCTAAAATACGAATGCTGCAGTTAAATTCGCTATATTTATTCAAACTAGGTTACGTTACCCATCGACTAGTACTTTAATTAAGCTAAAACCTACTTTTAATAACGAGAAAAACGAAATTGTATTTTAGGCATATTGCCGTCCGCGCGGCCAACTAAAATCGACTCTAACATATTATTGAACCTGCTTTCTAGTATTTTTTTGTCTTTTTTCGCTGTAACAAATTAAAGACTAATTTTCTATACACATTAGCCTCTATTAATTTGGTGCCTACGGTGATATACTTACCTACTCATAACCTGAAAACTTAACATTGCATAACTTTTTGTATATCTACGTTTTGACCTTTTTTATTTTTGTAACAAATTTAACAAATTAAGACCTTTCTTTTGATGTATCATTCGTCTATCTGCATTGTATAGTTTCTGAGTAATCACGGGCGATGACTACGGCAAGTGGCGGTTCTAGCGGCCAACTGTTCTTTGTCATAGCGGCTTGGTTTTTTTTGTAACAAATTCAGGAAAAGAGGAGTGAAAAGTAACAAATTACTACTAATTCCTGGCAAAGTTTCATCAAAAATTATGAGGTGGCCGCGCGGTCGAAATGGACACGAAAAATTATCTAGCTTTACCATTATACATGAGTAGGTATATGTTGTTTATCACATTAAGCAAAGGCTATGAATCCAGTCTTTCAATCCAAATTAAAATGGAAACTATTGAAGAAATGCTCATATTCTGAATGAAAAGTAGAAGTGGCTAGCTTACTAGCTTCCGCCTGCAGTTTCAACTGCGTCCTGTGCTAACTGCCTTATTCCGAAGCCGGATGGCGACAAAAACTATCCTATATCCTTCTCCTGGTGTGACCATGGGATATAGGGATTCATTTTTATTATGTATATTAACATGTCAAGGTCATTATTCCAGCGTCAGTGACAGCGATCTCCCAGCTGCTGGGCAGCTTCACCACGCCGCCCATCATGGGCCGGCTGGGGCGGAAGGTGGCACACTTCGTCGTCATCGCCAGCATACTGCTCGGCTGGACTGTCATATTGCTCGCTAAGAGCATGGAAGTAAGAAATTAGCTCTAATTATTTTAAATACTAACCGGGCTTGCACTTGCGTCCCGTGGGAACTACTGTCTTTACCGGGATAAAATATGTATAGCCTATGGCACTCAGAAACATACATCAACTACATATCAGTGAAAAAAATTTGGAAATCCCAAAAGCGGTTACAACGATTACCCCCTTCACACAAACTTACAAATGCCTCTTTATAATATTAGTATCTCAGGAGTGATACATAGTTATCCTACCTAACATTTTAGTAATATTCTAGTTACAAGGAGAAGTAGCATTTATAAATAATAACTGCAATAGATCTAGGTGTCCTTATTTTACGCTGAACGATAAATACAGACGTTAACGCGTCCATAATTGGCGTGTACACCTTGATTACGTTCAAGTTTAATTGACTTATTGACCTGTTTGATATGCACTAGTGTACTGACTTCCTGATATTCAACTATTGTGTTTCTTTCCAGGCAATGGTGGTAGGCAGAATCATTCATGGCATGTCTTTTGGATTGATGCTGCCTCTACGCTCCGTACTCCTCGGGGAGTATACCAGCCCAAAGAACAGAGGTGCATTTCTCACGACAATCTCCGTAGCCCAAGCCTTTGGGATTCTGCTCGTCCACCTCGTAGGATCTCTGGTTTCCTGGCAAAAGACCATCCTGATCCTTATTGCCTTCCCACTGGCCAGTCTACTCATGACTTTCTACACCCCTGAGTCTCCAAGCTGGCTCGCCGCAAGAGGGAGATATGAAGAATGCAGGAAAGTCTTCCGATGGCTCCGAGGTGACGGAGAAGAAGAGGAATTAGAAGAAATGATTAGAGCTAGATGCGAATCGACAAGTACCCCGATATCTAACTGTAAGGATCTCATGGTGTTGTTGAAGAAGAAGGAGTTTTACAAGCCTATAGTTATTATGATACACAGTTACCTGATGGGAGAGTTCTCAGGCGGTGCCCTCATGTCCTGCTACTCCACAACAGTCATCACTCTTCTGGCTGGTCCTGAAGTGGATGCTCACGTGTGGATGATAGCTCTAGACACCCAGAGGAACATTTCCAATGCTATAGCAGTATTCGTAGTGCACAAAGTGAAGAGAAGAACAATGTTCATGGCGACGGGAGGTCTCTGCATCGCCAGCAACATCGCTATAGCTTGCTATGTGTACGCGAGAGTTCTCGGTGTGTTGACATACACGGCAATATGGCTGCCAATATTACTCATTAATATACAGTTCTTCACAGTAGCTGTGGGGATGGTTTGCCTGCCTTATGTCATCGCTGGAGAGATATTCCCCTTGGAGTATCGAAGTGTTGGCAGCAGTATAAGCATAGTTTCCATAGCTTGTGGGTACTTTCTAGTCACGAAGTCTTTCCCTGCCATGGTGGATAGTATAGGTCTGCATGGTTCGTACGCGGTTTATGCAGCCGCCATGTCATATAACTTGTGTGTGGTCTGGTCCCTGTTACCTGAGACCAAAGGGAAGACCTTGCAGCAAATAGAGGAGCACTTCAGAGGAAAGACGTTGGTTCCTGAGGAGATAGAAGCCAGGCAACATTTGAAAGATAAGAAGACAGATGTTGAGAAAACTCACACTGATGTTTAGTGTACAAATGATTTAATATAATTGTGAAACTGGACTGTCTGCGATGTAGTATAAAATGTAAATGACTATTTGTGTTACACGATGAGAAGTAAGTAGTTCCCAAGTTTAGTTACCTTCCATGAAAAAACTGTTTGAAATTCAATAATTCGATGAAAGCTGCTAACCAGAAAACTAGAGAGCCTGTAACCTTTAAAACCTCCGTAAACATAATTTAATTACAAAAGTGTTGTACAAACAACATTATTTTCTCATAGATAATTCTAGAGATCTTTATTGTACATTGATAGCCTGTAAGGATTAGATTAGATTAAGTTAATAAAGTGAGGATTTTGTACATAATAACAAAGTTATTGAATTAATCGTACTTATTAATTCGTTTTATAATTAATTTTGATAAATAAATGTGATATTGCTAGATACTTAATGTAGCCACTCAATTGTGAGAAACGTAGTTTTATAATTTTTATCTTTTGTAAATAAACAAATAAGTATTTTCTGATTAAGATATATTTTTTATTCACGTTATCTTACACACATATTATATTCCCTCCCATTCATAACAGAACTTCTATTTCTAATCCTTCAATGTACCTAGCTATTTGTTTTACAGTATCTAGACTTAATCATATAATTAGCAATGAATCAAATTACAAAGCTAAAAAAGGAAACCGAAATTACAAAACCATACTCCATTATCCTTGACGACCCATAAATGTCATTGACACAGTCACTGCGCCATGCGATCTAAAATTAAGATTGCACGCCGTTGTATGAACGTTCAACTGTTTACAACTGAATTGAAATTCAGTTTCAAAGTTGAATAATACATCTTGTTTCAGTTTGCAAGTTGGTTTGTTGTGACCATACGAGAAGTCATTGTACTTGAAAAACTCGATTCACGAAGTTCGTTCCAGTGACTGTTTCGCAAAAACCGGCATACAACGTGACCAAAATAAACATGAGTCGGCCTTGTCGTTCGCTTTGGGAAGTTTTATCATAAAGTAAAGAAAGACGTGAATGAGTGAAGTGTATTCTTAATTTTTCATTTTGTTAATGGATGGCAGAAATCCTGTGTTTTAGACTAATTGAACTCTTGAATGGTTCAGTAGTGAATCTTGTGTAAATGTTGGCGTTTTGTTAAGTAAACTGCTATTAAGATTATAAAGATTATGTTCCCACTTTCTAAGTTGACATTGCATTCAATTCGGCGTGTGTTTAATCTTAATTTTATCATGTCTGATACCGAATGTAGATCAGATAATTGCAAATATTTTGTGGTGAGGTAGTAGAATAGTGCTGTGTATGCTTTTATGTCGTCTCTCGGTAATGGCGAAGAAGAAGGCTATATTTTCGCCATTTTTAAAACAGGTGAGTGTTTCTTTTACTTATTATATGTGTTTATTCTGTCTCCTTCCACGTCCGACTGCACACAACCTCAAAAGTTATCAGCTTGTAAAGATTAAGATAGCAATGTGTTATCACATTTTTGCATTCGTGCTCGATTATGACGAGATCCTAAGCGGTGGCTCCCGAGTTTGATTAATTACAATAACAACACTTTAAATATATTGAAATAGTCATGTTGTTCATGCTCAATCTTTCTCTGCGTGATAGGAGGCATGTGCCCAGTAGTGGAACGATAATAGGCTGGCGATGATGTTTCTTTCATTTATGCTAATGCATTAAACACCATACTTAGACATCTTCTCTACAAATATCATATTATCTTCTGGTATTATATTACTTTTCTCTGATGACAAATTATAACGAAGCATAGAAACAGCCAAAACGATGGCATGTTATTTTAATAAGGCAATGCTTTACTGGTGTCTTCTAACAGTGTTTCGTGACATCGGCGGTGGGCATCAACCTGATCGGCCATGGTGCCGTGGTGGGCTTCTCCGCAGTCCTGCTGCCGCAGCTGCACCAACCCGACTCCGGTATACCCACCAACAAGGAGGCCGACTCTTGGATAGGTAAGCTCTTCCACATAAAGTGAACCTTTACCAAATATACTTACGAATACATAGTAGGAGAAAAATGAAAGACCATTCGACTTGAATCAGATATAAAGGGTGTGTTCTTACCAAAACAAATTTTAGAATAACAAGCATTTCCGAACCTCTGCTGATCACATAAAGTTTTGCGAACTACATACTTTCAACACACCACAAACCAAAGATGTTGAAAACTCCTTCCATGGCTTGGCTATAGCCGTAAAGACCTCACAACTTATATTACATGTTCCAGCATCAGTAATTGGTATAACCCTGCTGATCGGCAGCTTCGTCGCGTCTCCGATAATGGGCCGCTACGGACGGAAGGTCGCCCACTACACCGTCAGCGCGGCGGCACTCGTGGGCTGGTTAACTACTCTCTTAGCTGAGAGCTTCGAAGTAAGTATACCTCCTACTTATAAGTAGTTGCAGCCCACCATCACATGTGCAGATAAACATGAATACTAAAATGTTTCAGGTCATCCTCCTAGGAAGAATCATCGGCGGCCTGTCATTTGGCATGATGCTGCCCCTTCGTTCCATCCTCATCGGTGAATACACCAGTCCAAAGAACAGAGGAGCTTTCCTCACCACCATCTCCCTCACGCAAGGATCAGGCATCTTCTTCGTACATCTTGTAGGATCCCTCCTGAGCTGGCGAAGAACTGTCCTCGTGTGCCTCTTCCTACCATTCATAAGCCTCGTCATGACTCTGTTCACGCCAGAGTCCCCAAGCTGGCTGGTCTCCAAAGGAAGGTATAATGAGTGCAGGGAAGTTTTCCACTGGCTGAGAGGTGATGAGGAAGAACAAGAATTAGAAGCCATGATTCAAGCAAGAATCAACTTCGAAAAGACTGTAAAAAATCAAAAGAAGTTGGATGTAGTAGCAACTGTGAGGAAGAGAGAGTTTTATAAGCCAATTATATTAATGGTTCATGCGTATGCCATGGGACAGTTGTCTGGAGGAGCCAGCACGGCTGCCTACGCCACAACTATCATCAAACTGATCATGAATCCTGACGTCAACGCTGACGCGTGGATGATAGCCCTCGACACTCAACGCATCGTTGTCAACACACTAGCGATCTACATCATCAACCGATTCAAGAGGAGAACTATGATATTTGCATCAGGAGGACTATGTGTCGCCAGTCATTTGGCTATAGTAGCTTACGTATATTCTAAGCAAACAGGGTTTTTGACATACGAAGCTATATGGATCCCAGGTATTCTGCTAAATCTGCATTTCTTCTCAGTGTCTGTGGGCATGGTGCCTCTACCCAGCGTGATAGCTGGTGAAGTTTTTCCATTGGAGTACAGGAGTATGGCTGGTAGCATCAGCTTGGCGTCCGTAGCTGGAACGATGTTCTTAGTGCTCAAAACATTCCCTGGTCTGGTGGCGAGTGTAGGAATAACTGGAACTTACTTGGTGTATGCTGGATTGCTGACGTATTGTCTGACTGTCATATGGTTTCTGATGCCGGAGACTAGAGGCAGGACTCTGCAGGAGATAGAAGACGAGTATAGAGGCAAAACGGTAGTTGATGAGGAGAGGCAGTCGTTAAAGCAAGCGGAGACGGAAAGATGACATGAACACATTGTTAGACATGAGTAGAGAAGATGTCGTGAAAAAATACTCCCAAGTTTTATTGAGTTTTGAAATAAACGTATTTATAACTTATACTTATTTATTATTTTGATCTACTTGTAGCGAACAATATAAGTATGGAAACGGTGTAAATTGCTGAAGATGATTGCTGAGTAAATTGTTTATATCCTTATTTACGCTGCTATCGAAGCTTATAGTTTATTGCCATTTACCGCTCCATTTACAACTCTTTACACCTATGTATTCATAGAAACAGCTGATTATTGTTTATTTATCGTAGACTTCAGATAATATTCGGTCGTCTGATAAGCAAGTGTGATTGTCCTACTTAATCCATGTCCTACGGAAAGCAACAATAAACTTTATTGTTCAATAACGTGACGTTGTTTGTTTTCTTCATTGATAACTACTTCGTCTATAGTAGGTTATTATTTATCATCATCAGTCTGCAGTAAAGCCTTTCTAGGAGACCTAGGGGACACGTTAAAAATAGTTGCGTTCTAAGTTTGGGCACCAATGACTGTGTTTCGGATGGTACGTTAAACTGTAGGTCCCGGCTGTCATTGAACATCCTTGGCAGTTGTTACGGGTAGTCAGAAGCCAGTAAGTCTGACGCCAGTCTAACAAGGGGTATTGGGTTGCCCGGGTAACCGGGACGAGGCGGTCAGATAGGCAGTTGGGAAAAGGCTCGGGAGATGGTGGTTAAAAATAGTTGCGTTCTACTAATGCCATCTTCCATCTTCGGATTGGTTTTTTGAAAATAAAAAAGCATCTAGTGTCCTCAATTAACGTCATGTAAGGCGATAACCATGAACTACATAGATACTTATCTGTGATCCTTATAATTTGCTGCAATAAAGATATTATAATAACAATTAGTAAAACCGTAAAAATGCGAATGGCACTTTTACGACCGGTGCAAGATAATAAGCGTTTACAACTCAACAACAGGTGTAGTTTCCCATGCTTCATTTATTTTTCATTTTGTAAATTAGATGTAAGTAAAAAAATATAACCTTTCGAGAAAATAGGTACCTTTTTAAAGAAATCCAATAAAGTCAATGCAAGAAAGTATGTTAACTACTGGTAAAGTTAAATCAAGAAATACTGAAATAACTGGAACGAAACTGCTCACAGCGTGAACAATAAGTGTTCTAGATTCATCTATAGGAACATAAAAATGGGGAAGCGACTGGCTGACACTACGAGTGACCCAAGGGCTGGTTTTCATTTCGGTCAAAAGCAATGCTGCCAGCCTCTTGGGTACGCTCCCGGCTCCCGGTGGGCAGCGATGAGGAATTTTTCGACGCCCTGTAATTATTATGTATTTATATAATTATAATAATGTGAATTTTATTAATGAATCAAATTATTCACACAGCAACTACACCCTTCTTTATATACCACACCGTTTCCTCTCGCAGAAGAAAACCATTTCACATGTGACATCGGCTTATTTAGATTGATCCAAAACGATTTCATGCAGTCGAGGCATCTCCAGTAGCTAGTAGAACATGAAGTTCTTTAGCCTAATTGTCGAATGCAGGCCAGTGTCACAGTGTCAAGATGCTTATCATCATGTAGTAGGCATTGTGAGACAGGTCCTCACCGCGTGGACCACAACCTATCGACGTTATCTGCCGATAAACCTCAATAGTATCGCTTAGTGCCGCTATTGTGAGCGATAGTGATCATTGTTAGGCTTAGTCGACATCGACGGACTTTTGAGATGAATGGAATTTTATATTTTGTTTTTTAGAACGGATTCTATTATACACTAGCCGTTCAGTAGGAGTTACTGCCCGTACCGGGATAAAATACAGCCTATGTTACTCGAGAAGTGTGTAGCTTTAAACCAGCGAAAGAATTTGACAAATCGGTTCAGTAGTTTCGGAGCCTTTAGGGTAGAATCAAACAAAATGTTTATTGTGTTAGTATAGATTTTGTACATAATTGACACGAATCATTTGTTTATTGATCTTTTAAAGAAAGATTGTTCGAGTGCATAATTACCTCTAAACAAGTAATGATTTTGAAATTAAAGAAAACGCTAATCCAAATAATAAAATTCTAATAAAACTTATAATGATTTTTTTATCAACAATTACACTTTGATGTATTTATTTGTTAACCAGTAACTAGCTACTTATTTCTGTAATATCAATCATTTCTATAATTATGAATTAAATACCTATACAATTCACTAACAAAACGGATTAAGTAACTATCTTTGTTGTTATTGTAGGTACCTAAATTGCACAAAACAACAAAACACAAACTAATTAATAATCGAATAGATAAAACGTATCTGTGATTGCTTTCCTTCACGTTAATTAATATCCAACCGGTACTGAGGTAATAAAGCATCTAGAATATTTGTACGTCTATGCAGAATGTGTTGGCAAGCTCACAAATATTACTATGACCGTGTTGATAGGCAACACATGACTTAAGATATACTCATTATCTTAATTAGTTGCAAAATCACACACACTCACTCAACTTATCAAAATTATAATCTGAATGATAAATCCATGAACGAAAAATGGACAGTTTGATTCTCAATAGTTCACCAGTGCGGATCTGCCCTTACAAATATCTTTATTTCCATATTATATATAATCCTTTGAGTGCAGTTAAAATGATATACGTATATTTAACATTTTATAGTGCTTGTCATAAACATGTGAGAGCTAATCGGATAACAAGGGACTTTCGTTAATAGCTCTTTTTTAAGAAATTCTTATAAAAATGTGCTGATATTCTTTATTGTGATACTAATTTTAAAGTACCTATTATTTTATATTTTTATAAGTTAATTAGTGCTAGTTTATTTGTGTTTAATTTAATGGAACTGTGACGAGTGTATTCACAATGGGAAAAAGAGGAATTTCGCCATTTTTGAAACAAGTGAGTACCTACAGAAATTTTGTTTTCTTATTTATAAATTGTTACATACCTATGTATGTTTAAAACTGCTATTAATTGGCAAAGAAAAATTACACAAGTTCGACGAGATACAGCAAAAGTAATTGTCTATCAGTCTTTCAAGCAAAAATATCGAACAGATTTGGATGAAAATAAACGTATTTTTCTAAATAAAGTTACTAAGCTGAAAAAGTAATAAAACGAACTTGAACGAACGAATCTTGAACTATAATGAATTTTCTACGGAATATTAAAAAAACGCCTTAATTAGATCAACCATCTGTAATCACTGAAAACGAGAAAAATTAACGGTGCATTTTCAGTTTAATATCTACGTATTTGTACAAAACAAGTCAAGCCTATATAATGATCTTGATGTAGGTCATGATATTATCAATTAACAATTCCTTAAGAAGAAAGGCCTTTTGCCTTTACGGATCAACAGGACTGCACCGATTCGAAAAAAAACAACCGTTCTGGAGCTACGGCGACATTGACCGACAGGCTTTTTTTTTTTACCCCAGGACGTTTGAAATCGCAGAAAACCAGCTGCTTTATAATTTAAAAATGATATTTTCCTCTCAAAAGAAAAATAGTTATGTTGCAAGTTAGTTAACTTGCTTACCATATAAACTTTTCCTTCTCGTCTCAATTCATGCTAGGGTTGTCTGGAAAAGATCTTTGAAGCTTTGTCACCTAATTTATTTTTCATTAAGATCAAAAAGGTCGTTAGTACCTTATTAATATCTATAACTTATTTACTTACCAGTGTTTCGTGACGGCGGCTGTGGGCAGCAACATCATCGGTCACGGCTGCGTCATCGGCTACCCCGCCATCCTGCTGCCGCAGCTGTTGGTGCCAAACTCCGAGATACCCATGACCAGCACTGCTGCATCATGGCTAGGTAAGGTTTCACACTAGATATGTGTACTGGAACTACAAATGAAATGGTTAAAGTTACAACATAACGCCCCGATGATCCTTAAAAAATGGCCAAAAGTCGACCGGTGTTCGCTGATTCGGTTCTTTTAAAGTTAATTTAATTTATAATGTATTCTTAATTCAATTTATTCTACAGAAGAAAGCGTTTTTCCTATTGCCTTAATTACACAAACAAATCTTCATCGGGCTGCTATTCAGCCAATCTACATAGTTAAGACACTATCATTAATATTTCCGAACACCGAACAACAAAGCATTCAAAACCTCAAACAATATCTTGATTATTATTATTTAACTTTGAGCATTGTATCTGTTAAACAGCATCAGTATTAGGAGTGACCCAGTTGCTGGGCAGCTTCGTCACGCCCCCCATCATGGAGCGATTCGGCAGGAGGACCGCGCACCTCGCCGTCACCATGCCGGTTCTCATCGGCTGGTTTATTACCATGATGGCTACTACTTATGAGGTAAGCAGAAGTCTTAGTTTTTACTTCTTCTCTGGTAACATCTCATCACAAGACAAAATGTTCAATTCTTTAATTTGTATGATCAAACATCACAGCTCATTTCCACTATGAATTAATATACTTACTTTCAAAATTCTTATTAGATTGTTTGGTTTCAGCCTTTACTTGTGGGAAGAATACTTCAAGGTCTGTCGATTGGCATGCTCTCACCACTACGATCAATCCTGATTGGGGAGTACGCCAGTCCCAAGAACAGAGGGGCTTTCCTCACGACTGTCTCCTTAACACAGGCATTTGGTATTCTCTTCGTGCACGTGGTAGGCTCCATCCTCAGCTGGCAGAAGACTGCGCTGATCTGCGTGTTCTTCTCATTCTTCAGCCTCGTCATGACCCTCTACTCCCCTGAATCTCCCAGCTAGCTCGTCGCCAGAGGACGATACGACGAATGTCGTGAGGTCTTCCATTGGCTTAGAGGAGACGACGAGAATGATGAACTAGAAGAAATGATAAATGCCAGAATGATGTTCGAAAAGGCTAAGCAGGAGCAAAAGCAGGGCAAAGCACCCAACCGAGTGAAGTCAGCCATGGCGACTATACAGAAGAAAGAGTTCTACAAACCCATCATAATAATGATACACGCGTATGTGATGGTGCAGTTCGCTGGAGGCACCACCATGGCGGCTTACTCTACCACTATAATAACTTTGATCATGGGCCCCAATGTAAACCCACACTTCTGGATGATATTTTTGGACACGCAGAGGTTTATCTCCAATACTGTAGCAGTATTCTTAATTAACAAGATAAAGAGGCGGACTATGATGTTCCTGACTGGCGGGCTGTGCGTTGTGAGCCAGTTAGCCATAGCCTCCTACACTTACTTGAAGCAGGAGGGCATCCTAACTTATGATGCGGTGTGGATACCAGCTCTGCTGATCAACCTGCAGTTCTTTACTGTAGCAACTGGTATGCTGCCGTTACCAAACGTGATAGGGGGAGAAGTATTCCCCTTAGAATACAGAAGCATTGGAGGGAGCATCAGTTTAGCGACGATGTCAGCTTCCTTCTTCATCGTGCTCAAAACATTTTTAGGATTAGTAGAAAGCATAGGAATATATGGAACGTACTGTTTGTACGCATGTCTTCTCACATACTGTTTACTGGTGATCTCATTCCTGCTGCCGGAGACGAAAGGGAAGACTTTACAACAGATCGAAGACGAGTTCCGAGGCAGGCCGCTGGCGCCTCGGGAGATTGAAGAGAGGATGGTGTTCCAGTCCTGTCCAGTGCTCACCTATAAGAGGGAAATGTCTGCCAGGAGGTGCAGCACACCGTTGTTACATTAGGTTATTTAATTTCTAAGTTATTGACATTTGTTTACGCTTTGATGATGTTGTGAGTGATAATATATGGATGACAAAGTTTACCTTTACTAAATGAGTTTTCTTATTTATTTTTATTTCTATGAGGTTTTGTATACCGAAGAAACAAGGTCATCGGTAATGTCTTTATCTTTAGAGTATTTATGTGGTAATTATAGGCTACTTGTAGGACACAAGTGCGGATGTACACAGCAGTAAACAATTAAAAGCTCTTGTGAATTGCGATAAAATGAACGTGCTACCACTTGGCTTTGAATAACAAGTACAAAAGTAAGTCAAGAGCCTCTTGTCTGATGAAACATCACTTTTCAATAAAAATAAGTGAAGATGGAACTTGACACAATTTTTATGACATTTATCTGTTGAAGTGTACCTGCTTTGATTTGGTTCAGTAGGTCATGTCACAAAATACAACAGAAGTCAATCTCATGTATGTACTTCACTTTTCATGCCCAAACTCGGCGGTCGCGCTAGGGCTGTCAACTTTTTTATAAAACTAACGTGGTAGTGGTAAACCAATACCTAATAATAAAATATTTAATGTGGCTTACAAGAGGTTAATAAACACTTTCAAAGGAAATTCGTTTGAACGAGATACCGAACTTTTGTAGAAACCGCAATTTATAATTTTGTTATTCATAAATATATACTTATCCTACTCTTTACTTGCGAAAAAAATATTTTTGTATGTAATGGGTTGGTACAGTCCCTGATCTAAGCTTGCTTCTGCCTACAGAAACCTTGATGTGCGAGTTTTATTTCGTCTACCTTACAACATACTCTTGCCATGATCACAAAAATTATCAACTCCTACTAGTAATAATCTTTGAGGGTAGGTTGGGAAGTTCCCCTGGGTCGACACTAGCAAAACTTATTACGGCATTGGGTCAGAGGCCGCCGGGCCGCTTACCTACCCACCTAACTGTACCTACCAACAACTAACTGTACCTAACAATTTAATACGACTTTTTTTGTTGATCCATTATTACTTTTTCTTTTGTTATTGAAATTAAAAATATTACAGTCAAATTACAGTTAGTATCACAACGCGTGCACATTTATTTACCTTGTGTGTGGCGCGCGTATCTCAAGAAAACGACAGCCGCGCTCGCACTGTTTTGAGTTGTTTTGAGACAGCGCGTCTGTGAACACGCACACATAACACCTATGTCTGCGTGACTCGAACGCGCTTTGTATGTAGATTGACTTCTGTACCTATGTATTTTGTGGTCATGTTTCAGAGTTAATTGCGTATTTCTTTACTTTCCATTATTAAAGAAACCGACTAAACTAAAGGTGATAAAAAAGAGCATAACAGAATAGAGGCGAGAGGGGACAAAGAAACTGGTTTTATCAAGCTGTGGATTTAGCAAAAACATCTGAATGCCAATCATACAAATCTGTAGGTATTATTAGGGCCATAACAGATGTGTTTGGAGGAAATTGGGACTTACAACAATAACAATACTGTTATACGTAAATAAGTATCTCTCATCTGATAAGTAGCCTATCTCCAAAAGACGTCATTTGAACTTCTGCCGAAACACACAAGTTATCTACGTGCGTATTTTCGTACTATAATAGGCACTCACGGTCATTTACACACTCGTTTAGCATATCGTCAGTCAACAAAGCACAGAAGAGAGCAATATTGTTTATCTTCGACAGCACTCATTCTGATAAGCGATTTGCGATCGATTGACAACTATAAGTATGTACTTCACTTGTTTTGTTCACAAAAATATTATTATCATATCGATATTTAATACATTGATATAGTTTTCCCGGTTGTTAATGCTTCGTGCCGATGCAATTTAGATCTGCTCTGGAGAAGTATATTGAGAAATAACTTTGTCATACATTTTTATACTTCTCAAATGAGGACCTACATATCTATTCAGTAGCGTGCTAATCATAATCATCAGCCTTTTATCGTCCAACGGCTGGGTACAAGCCTTCTCTCACACAGAGAAGGATTAAGCTTTAATCACCACGCTTTGCTCAATGCGGGTTATTTATACTCATACTAAATCATAACACATACAACTACATGCTAATCATAATATATTCCTAGAAATCTAAAAAAACTACTGCAGAATCATCATGATATTTCCTTTCAATATATACAATATTCATTGAGCCTACTGTTACTATGTAGTTGCACGTTACCACGCGGGCGCAAACAAATCGGAATCGGTAATTATCTACGTATTGCACGATAGCTAATTGATTACTTGTGATGTCACATAATTGATCGATTGTATTGTTTTGTATGTTTACTAAACTTGAAAATTATAATAAATTTAATGGACTTATCATCATCCTCCTGCCCTTATCTTTCTATCTTGTTTGTGGTCGGCGCAGCATGTTTTCTACTTCCACACTCTTCTATCTGCCGTCATCTCACGAGTAACATTTTTTCGAACCATATCGACTTCAATATGTGGACTGGAATAACATTAAAAACACAGATAATATTTTTCTATAATTTTCTATATTTATTTGGTACACAATATGCCGATCTGTCCAACGATACGGGACGACATTCATTCATTTACATTTAAACAATTTAATTTTACACTAAAATACTATCGGGTATAGTACACGAGCCTCCGGTATTGTTGGACAAACGTAGACTTTCACTTAACTAAATATATTCTGTACAATTATGTTTGCGCACTATGCGCAAGTTTGCGCAAATAGGGGGAGGGATTTGAACGTCATAATTATTACTTAATTCAGTAAACTTGGCACGTTGATAATTTAGGATAACATATTGTGAGACCAGAGAGTAAGTATTAAGTTAATATTTATGTACCTACTTACGTCTATTTTAGTATTCTATTAAAATGTTAATCTCTAGTTGTCTTATACATGTCTTTCTAAGTAATTAATGCACCTACCATGTTATCTCTGCATCACCTTAAGGTTGACTGGAGAGAATGCCCATGGCATTAAGTCCGCCTTTGTAATTGTAAGATTGCATAAAGTTAAATAAATAAATAAATAAATAAATAAGTAGTAAATAAAAGTGCCGAATTCGATCACAGGATTTAAAATTGAAATCGAAAACAATTAAAGATATTAAGTAGACAATACATTTTATAAACATGATTCAGTTAAGTACCCGCTCCCCCTATTCGAGAAACCGTCGCGTGCGCAGTAATCGGCCATACATAAATACAATTATATTAACATAACATCAGATCGGACGCGGGCTGGCAGAGATCAACACAATGCGGTCAACTTTGTATTACAGCCAAAGCGATGGTCATTGGTTTGACTACGACCATTTTTAGGCAGTTATAAAGAAAATCTGCTTTAGGTAAAGTAATTCTAACGGTATTTGTTCTGGTGTAAAGCTGTATTACCTACTGAGAGACGATTGGATTTGTCATCTGCAATTTTAGTATGGTAACTATATACCATGTACCTATAGTGTGACAAAAAAGTGAGATACATTCGATCAGTTGTTCTTAGTCAAACCAATACCACCACGTCAATAAAAACTAGCAACAATCCAAACAGTTAAATGTAACGGTTGAGACTTAGCGCTAAATGGCTGGCGGCTTCAGCCGTCTTTAACAAATATAAATCTTGTCTACTAAGCAATAGAGTTCATATTGGCTTTACAATTTGTCATACTGATATATCTCGATACGATCACAACGGCACACCTCTGCAAATATTAGAATTAGTTTACTTACAAAAATAATGAATTTATTATTTAGTGTAAAATACTAAAACTCAAAGGAAAAGTCGAAATATGAATTGAATTTTATATTACACTTAAATAAAAATATAATGACTTTGATTCAATGAGCAGTAAGTAAACTTTTCTATACACCAATAAATAATATTAATTGTGAATTAATTTAAGTAATAATTAGATTAATGTTATGTAGAGTTGTGCCCGTGTGATTGTGAATTAAGCATAGATAATGTACTATGTTTACAGCGAGTTGCTACGTAAATAAATATATTAGATACCTTACCAGAAGTAATTTTTATCAAATGGGTTATTTTATAGAAAGTTGTCGGACCCTTTATCATTGTTTTACATTTGTTTGAAGTATCTTTGCTTTGTGTGACAATCATTGTTGTCAAAAATAACTACTATTTGTAAACGCTAGGAAATAGGAAAGAAGGATATGTTATTTAAATTGACTCGCATCAACTATAAACAAATTGGAACAGAAAAAGAACATCTGGTAAGGTATTAGCTTTATTTAATCGTCTTAACATAAACTATCATATAAACATTGATTCACAAAAGGAAGGCCAGTGCATAAATATTCTCCATACAAACATATTAGAACAGATACTAATTCAGTCAAATATACTTAAAAATACCTCAAAATTCTCTGAAGACATTTTTTTTAATATCTGTAAAAATATGTGATTAAGGTCAACTCACACGTGCCAGACGCATTTGTGGAACAATGTGTGTGGTTAGTGTGAGTTGTCATTAATATTTTCTTACAAATGGTTAGGCGACAGGGTCGCAAGCTCTTACAACATTACGCTAACAAGTATGGCGTCGGCGCCTCAATATACATACATCGAACTACATTTAAACATTATTTACAATATGATAAACGATTCGACCAATATCAAGCAGACGTAGGGTACTAATTGGTCTTGGAACTCAAGCAACGAGGTGACTGTGCCATATCTTCCCTATCAACATAAATAATTTTGTAAACTGTAACTTATATGCCGTCGTAAGTACCTTCTCTAGTTTGTGTTGTGTGTGTATTTATCTGTACAAATACTAATGCAGAATGTTTTTAAGTTTAATGTTGATAGATGTAAAGTTTCGATCGAAATGTTTAGAGTAATATAAATACAGAGCAACCACGATTACTTTACATAAACTTAATAATGTTTTAGTGTAACAGTGTAAAATGTTATAGAAAAGTGAATGTAACTATTCAGCTCGTCGACATTTGTTTTTTTTTTCTTTATTCTGTAAATTCTGTTTAGACATATTTGATAGATTTTTTGTCATTTTCGGCACATCGAGTGGGTTATTTTTTATTGTTTGTTTCCATATTGTTGCCGTGTATTGTGGTAGTTCGACAGTGCCTTATTTCACACACAAACACGCCTCACACACACACCTACTTACACTATCAGTTTCTTGCAAAAATTTCCATTACAATAAAAACTTTTTAATTTTTTTCGCTAAAGTTTTTTTAAAAAATATTTACAAAATGTTCTCGTCTAACCAGAGACCTTGTCAACTTGCGTCATTCTTATAACATTAACATGAATGTGGCCAAACTCAATAAAATACAAAAAGATTGGTTAAAAAAAAAACTTTTTAAATAAAATAAGAATTAGTCTAAGAATACAAATAGTTAATATTAATTAATCAAAATGATATAAGATTCACTAATTTTAAACGATATTGTAGCAAAATAAATAAAGTACAAAATCAGTAAAAAAAACACTTAAAATATTTGGCTACATTCAATATTAACATTCGACAGGACTGGAAAATGCATTTATACATAGATATATTTATAATTTCAATTAACAATTAATTTGGTATCAAAACTTATGAGATGGGCCTTATTACATGCAAGATCACAAGATTACTTCATTTGAAAAAATATGCGTTCAAGCAATAATTTTGCTACAATGATTTTATATCTATGATCGAATTCCAAAAGATTTAATACCAAAAAAAAACGGTTAAGGACTAGTCATACTTACAAAACTTATGTTTTATCCTATCAACCGATACGATATTTTGCGACTTTCTTACGCTAGTCCCTTTACATTTACATATAATACATAATTTTACAATTTTCCCAGTCCCGATACCTTAATTATTTGTCACGAGTAATAAAAATAATAACTCTAGCTATCCCGCTCGCACGCGCTCGGAAGATACCATCCTTGTAAAGAGAGAGAGAGACATGTATATTTTGCTAATATATTTTAACAACAACATTGGTTTAACATCGATATTGAATATATTTGGGATGGAATATTTACTGTAGGGGTGGATAACATCTCGTATAAGTTTTTTGTTGTGTAGTAACAAGCTTTTAATTGTATATTTATAGGTCTTTTATATACAAGTTTATCACAGCTTATCTGCGGTCTTGACTATATTTTGCAATCTTTGAATAGCAATTATATTCTATACACCTTTCTCAATCATTTGATCGTTAAATGACTCAATAGTTCATGTTGAAATAACATTCAACTTTAGGTAACTTGGCAACGTTTCATAAATATCTTCATATGGGTTCTTTCGAAAATAGTACGCTAACCTAGGGCACCATTTCTAAGACACATCGATATATACTCCCCTTCTAGTCACCCCTATAGTAAATATTCCCCCTTATTCGGGGAGTGGGGGGACACTACATACACCGATTTTACGTCCAAGTGTCTGACAACTAATACCATATCAATAACAGCAAAATTGAATTATATTTGAACACCTATTAAAACATTGAATGACTTTTAAATTCACTACTGAGCTCATCTTTATCATGACACATTTTATTTCGACATAGTAGTCTTTTATTTTAATTATCTTGGCAAATGTAGCAATTATTTCAAACTGGCAAATATCATATTTAACTTGGTTTCCTGTGTCATAATAAATGAAGGCTTAAAAATTCATTTAAATCTGTTTTAAACCACATTGAGATAATTTGAAAACATTTATTTGAACTACAATTAATATTTTGTGATTTTAGCGCTGGTAACATTTCTCTTGTCATATCAACACTGCAAAAACTCATTGGACTGCAGTACTTGCTCGAAAATGCTTTTCGCTAAGTAATAACTCTTTCATTGTAAAATCAATCGTATGACTTGGCAATAAGCGTCAATTTGTCGCGTTCAGTAAATCAATTGCTATCAAGTTGTGCCTACTTTTGTCTCTCTACCCTTCCGGAAATTGAGGAAGAATCGAGCGAATATGACATGTATGTATAATCTGTTTTAGTTAGTACGTATATTTATTAAGTCTTTAAATTGTCTGACTGAATATAACAAAGATTTTGAATCATACTTTCTCAAATATCATATTTGCTCGAAACTTCTTATTACAACTCTGTATGTTCAATTTACTTTCAGAAATGTTCTGAATACCAATTTATGGACATTATTCATGTAATCTGTGTTAGGATCAAGTAAACATATTGGAATATAGTCAAGTATGTTCACCTTAATTTATTTCGACATGTTTGTATAAATTGATTTAGTTGTCAAAACAATTTTATTTAGTTCTCGACTATATTCCATTACATTACTTCTCACCACTGTCAATTTCAACAATAGAAATGA
This sequence comes from Helicoverpa armigera, assembly GCF_030705265.1. Taxonomy (NCBI): domain Eukaryota; kingdom Metazoa; phylum Arthropoda; class Insecta; order Lepidoptera; family Noctuidae; genus Helicoverpa; species Helicoverpa armigera. Next base: position 396,950 of record NC_087145.1, on the reverse strand, counting down.
AACCCATTAAATATTCCGTGTTAGAACCACATCACTGTCAGTCAACTACTTCCACATAGTCCATGAAGGCAGGCCCCGGGCCCCGGGTCCCTGGGCCCCTACTGGCGGGGCCCGCGGGCGCAGGTGCCGCAGACGTAGTCGTCGTCGTCCCGCAGGGCTGCGCGGGAGAGGCCGACGCAATGCATGTGGAACCACTGGTCGCAGCCGCCGTCGCATTGCACCCAGTCGACTTTGCCTGTAGAGGTGGATGCTGGTTCAATTAGTATACAGGGTTATTTATAAAGTTGTAAGTAATTAAAAGTATAAAAAAATAATTGTGAGCAGGTGAATCAAAGAATTATTTAATTGATTAAAATGATATGATATATGTGTACATTTGACGTAGTAATATAATTAATGAGTCTTATAATTGTGTGTACAAACATAATTGAGTAAATAATAACTATTATTCAAAAATCTAAAATCGTTTATTCAAAGTTGGCTGCAAAACAGCACTTTTTGAACGTTAGGAATTAACAAAAGACAGGCCCCAAAACAAACTCCCCAGCAATGCATATTATGACTTTCTTTCATTCTTTACATTCTTGTAGATTATCTAGGATTTTTTACATGTACACGGTAAAAAAGTTAAAGTCAAATCATTTATTTCAATTAGGCTTTTACAAGCACTTATGAACGTCAAAAAATATAAGTAGGTTTGATTCTAGTTGCCCATTCCAAAAGTAGCTTCCTATGGAGAAGAACGGGCAAGAAACTCCATGGTTACTCTCTTTTAAAAATAATAGGTATTACAGTTAGTATGTATTGATACGTACGATAATAACATGCAAAGATTATGTAGAATCAAAAGAGTTCCTTATAAATACATCGGATCGCCATGTAAGGGAGCACATAAATGTGTTGCAGCATACATACCAGTGGGCCTGAGGCAGTTGTGCGCGGCGCAGTCCTCGTCGTCCTCCGCCGACGACGCCGACGACGAGCTGCTGCGCCGCGACGCCGCGCCGCGAGCCGTGCTGCCCGCGCCACCCGCGCCTGCTGCCGCTCGGGCTCCGGCTGATGGGGGAAATGTTATTGTTAGAATACCAGCCCTTAAGGGTACTAAAAAGGAACCTCATTGCTAAGTCTCTACTATTCGTGGTTTTGTTAGAATTCTCCTAAGACTTGGTGTCTAGTCGGTGCATGTGTCCATACCCCACTACCGACAATAGCAAATCTTCAGTACTAACGACAAAAAACTTAAGAAAAACATAGTTAATGTGTTTTTACAGGTTTGTATCCTTTATTTTATTTATATTATATATCCTTAGACAAATAACAATTACATGATTACGTATCGTCAGGAACAAAAACGTACAATTTATAAGAAAAGTTACAAATTAAATGTATAGGATCTTAAACGAAACTTGGAACTTTGTACTGTTGTAACGACATTTAGGATGCGTCCAGAAATCAATGTTCCGATACAATTAATGTAATAAGGAATCCTAGATAATAATATGAAACTTACCCATCCTAGTCTGTCGTGGATGCTTCCCTCGTGTGGTGGCGGCGAGTCCTCGCTTGCGCCGCTCCTGTCGCGCCATGTAGTGCTTACGCATCATCAGACCTGAGCCTGATGATACTCCCTGTACACCAAACAATACAACATTATATTTAACTGATTATTTAGTAAATGGAAGAGACTTCTAAGGAAAACCATAATATCTAAATGATACTTGAAATAAAATATCTTTAAGAGTTCTAATGATATTTTATTTCAAATATGACATGAAAAACCTTAAAACGTTACTTTGACATGCATTTAAAATTCTTATTGATTGGATAGCGTGTTAGAAATGTTATTAAAAAGAATGCGTACCTGTTTCCTATTTAGATAGTTTGTGGTGGTTGCTGTGCCTCGTTTGAGCGTTGGTTTTGCAGTCGGTTGTACTGTAAATAATAGAAAAGTATTATGAATTATTTATATCCCAACATAGAAATTATAGTTTATGATGTAGTGACTAATTATGATGAATTTAAATGTTGAAAATAATTAATAAAAATAGTTGAATTTGTTTACTAATATGTTGAAGTCTTATTTATTATTATTGATGCTATGTTGCCATTACCACGAGTCTAAAACGATCATATAAAATTTAAATTCTCTCTAATTTAAGTTTTATATGATTGTTTTAGCACATTCAGCACTGTTTCAACATCAAACAAAAAATAGCATCCAAAACACCTGTTCTTTTTTGCTGGGAAGAAAAAGTTGCGCTATAAATTACCCAACCAACACAATTATCAGTATGTTAGGTTTAAAATATTATACTACAACAACACTCCATAACAAGTCAACTAACCATGATGATGCCTAGTCCTGGTCCTCTTGAGCTGGTGATGGTGCCTGGGCGCGCGCTGGTGTCGCTTGCGCCGCCCCGCGTCGTGCCGCGCCGCGCGCCGCCCCTCCGCACCCCTGCAGGCTAGGACGGCGCCCCAGACTGATGCTTGCTCTTCTAGACGTACCTGTAGGTAATATACGGTTTATATCTTGCACTATTTCATGCCGTACCTATACCAAAAAAAAGTTGGCTATCGGTACAGAAATACCTATATCATCGCATACGGTTTTGCAAAATAATATCGTTAAGTAAATAAAACAATATTAATAAAAATTATAACCATTTTATAGCAATCAGAGAGATATGTACACGCAACGCAAATCTACAGATAATGGTTGTCTGCGCATAAGGGTTGCAATTTCAAGGATACATTAAGGTGGATCTCGATATTGTGAGACATAATCCACGACACACAACAAATGTCTCGCCTGGAGGTATACAAATTGAAAAATGATAATAACGTAAACTCATATCGCCTTCGTTTACGAAACATGCTTCAATTTTGCTTAACTATGTAAATTATAAGAAACGTTTACGAACCACGTATCGGCGAATACCACTCCTTCACTACATCTTGCCACTACAACCACAATATAAATAAAAATATAAGAATTATACCTCTAACAAATCTCCCTCCAGCATAAGATCTTCTAATTTCTGCAGTAGTCCGGGAGCGACTCTCGCGCCCGGTGAGCGCGGCGTCGCACTGTACGCGTGCTCCACACTCGCTGATGATCTGAAAGTTACAAATACATATATTAATAATAAACATATAAATAAAGAAATAGTTGCTGTATGAAAATAAAGAACTGCTTCGTTTCGGGTACATGAAAAAATCAACAATTAATTATTCAAACATTACTTTAAGGACTGTAAAAATTAACAAAAGACAGCCCCGCAAACATTCACTATTACCACTTTTTCTGTGCCTTTGCTGGGAAGAAGTGGTGCAACAAACTCTCCAGCCTCCAGCAACACATGCCTATTTAAAGGTTAGAAGAACTTTAAAACATTAATTTAAAAATTAATATTTGCTATGTTCTTTTTATTCAAAATCAGCCTTTTTACCTCAAAAACAAAATCTATTGATTACAAAAATAAAATAATAACCTAATAAATACAAGAACAAACCTGGCATTTTGTGCATTATGTGAATCATGTGCTCTTCCGGTAGCCTTCTTGAGCTCAGCGTTAAGCTTGTCGGCCTTCTCCCGACTGCAGGAGAGTGCGGGCAGCGCGGGCAGCGAGGCGAGCAGCGGGCTGGCTAGCAATGCGCGGGCGGAGTCCTGCCACGCCATGGCGCGCTCCGTCACGCACTGTAAGGCTTCGCCCTCCGCTAGACGGACTGGTAACTTTTGTAGCCATACCTAAAACAACAATTTCAAATTGTATTTTTTAATGTACAGTAGCAGTATTATGACCATATTCACGGTCAATATAGGCGGAGTCATAATAAACAGATTTTACTGTAATTAGTATGTAGTTGGAATGTAATTAGAATCCAATAGACTTTCCAGTTGGGAAGACTGTTTATTAAATATACATACTATCTTTAAACCTAATTGTAAAATCGGAAAAAAGATAATTTTTGGATAATAAGAATAGGCTATAGAAGTATGTAATTACTTCTTCACGCTAATACAATATTTTTAGTTATAATTAAAAAAAAAACTGGCAATCGAGTCGTAAGCATGTTAAAAGATAATAAAAGAAATAAACTATTATTGCCAAAAAGTACAAAATGTAAAAAGTAATAACTTACCAGTAATGCGAGTATACGATCAAGCCTGGGTCGTTTGGTCCGCATGCAGTCGGAACATAGGAACTTGGGTTCGGTGTTGGGGAAGGGAACTTCTATCCTCTCCGGGGATTCCTCGCGATCTTCTTTAGATGCTGCTATACAGGATGCTGTAACAAATATAGTACAATACAATGAGTTTCATGTAAAATTAGAGGCAAGTTCGACATGAACATTCAACTGACAGGCTAACATTATTTCAAGATAAGATTGGCATAATAAGTTACTTTGTTTGTCTAGCTGTTGCAAGCGCGGCTGTTGGGCACGAGATCGCTTTGTGGGTTGTATAAGCTTTCACAAAGCAGCCCGGAGCCTGAAAGAAGGTGATTGATACACACGTGCATCGGAGAGCACGTAAATGTTGGTCCTGCGCCTGATCTCTCTTCGGTCATGTCGGATTGTCGTCCCATCGTACTATGAGAGTGAAGGAATAGTGATTGCACTTGTGTCCAAGCAAATGCTTGTGCGCTGTAATATGTCCAGCGCAGTTGGCTAATAACCTTACATGAGAATAGCCGCCGTAGCCGTTAATATACTCGGTACAGTATAGTGTAGGTGTAGCTTACCATGGAACCAGTCCTTGCAGAGCTCGCACTGCGTCATGACGCCGTACTGGCGCTTCTGGCACGTGCAGAACGTCACGCCCGCAGACACCGGCGCCCGCACCTCCTTGCGCAAGTTGCGGGCTCTGCACACAACAAAATCATATTTATATTGGAACTATGGCTTATATGATAACATGTGTATTCGTCAATATGACTCAGTATTCTGGCCAGTAGAGTACTTATAACGGCATGAATACGACGCTATATTGTACTTTTGAGACAAATATTTCAATATGGCGTTGATTGGTGATGTAATAAGCACTGGCGAGTAGACAGTGTTATGTTGTCCCTACTATTGTATATCCTACTATTGTATATGCTGTGCTCGACAGGGTCCGTAACTATGACATAAATTGCCTGTATACCAACAACTGTAAATATTACGGTACTCATATGGTATTGAGTATAGAATTTGTAATGATTCGGCTGATATGATAAAATAAAATATTACAAAAGTCATCATCTGCCGAGCATATTATGTATTATTTCACAAAAGTAAGGTTGTACATTGCAAGGAAGGAAGAATACAAACATCATTCAATAATACAACAAGAAACAGAGTCCCAAAAGAAGCGTCATAATCAAAACTGAGTAAATTTTCAACGTTATGTCTACGAGCATCCTAACGCCTATTGTTTATAGTGCTAATTGGGAATAATGTGAAATGTGAGAACATGATAATTATTATTATTGTTTGATTTGTTTGCTGACCTGAGCTCCTTAATAGCATGCAGCTCCTGCTGCTCGGCGTGCTTGAAGGCCTGCACGATGTCGGTGGGCGTGGAGTCCTCGCTGAAGTGGCGCAGGAACAGCCCCGCCTCCAGCGACGACGCCTCGCCCGCCCGCGCCCGCCGCCGCCCGCCCTCCGCGCCGCCAGCCTCCACTCGCGGCGATAGGGCTTCTAGTAGTGTGTACTGCCAGTTCTGTGGACAGAGGATAATGTGTTATTTGGTATACAGGGATTGTTGTTGAATAGTTTCACACGTATGTACTTATGGTAAATGATAAATCATTTTTCCTTCACTAAGAAAACTACAATGATTTTTAATCGATTTTCATATTTATTAGTATTGTTACACATAATCCTGGCTACTGGCTTGTAAATAAATGTGTTGGCCATTTTAAAAACCTCATTTAATTGAGATGAGAGAGTACACTATACTTCCCGTATAGTGTCCGTGTATCCCGTATCCGTGTATCTCTCCCTCTCCCTGTACTACATTGTTAGATCATCCTCCGAGCCTTTTCCCAATCATGTTGGGGTCGGCTTCCAGTCTAACCGGATTCAGATGAGTACCAGTGCTTTACAAGAAGCGACTACCTATCTGACCTCCTCAACCCAGTTACCCGGGTAACCTGATACCCCTAGGTTAGACTGGTGTCAGACTTACTGGCTTCTGACTACCCATAACGACTGCCAAGGATGTTCAATGACAGCAGCTGTACTACATTGTTAGATACAGGATCCAAAAAGGTATTTTTTTATTGCTTTTCGGTATCATGACAAGTTGTCAGTTTTCCTATATATACCTATTAGAAAGCTCTGTCTCCTCTGTTAACTCAGCCGTGTTTTAGAAACATTTCAAACTTACTCATTTAACATCATATTCTTGTATCCTATAGTGTAACATTACCTGTTTGAGGAACATGTCAGCGGCCCCGCGCTGCCAGTCCCGCGCCGAGTGCAGCGCCTGCTGCAGCTGGTGCTTCTCGTACAGCTGCAGCGGGATCTGCTGGCCCTTCTTCACGATGCTCTCCACACTGTGCATGTACGGATACAGCTCTTTCGATTGCATTTCTTCCACCTGAAACATAGTGAAGAAAAAACTTAGTAGTTAGTTGTGAAGGATGTAATGCTGCATAGTACACCGAGGTTTTGAAAAAGGTGCTAATTACCGGGATGGTTTGGGTTCATTGGGAAAGGCCCAGGTTCAACAGGAGACGGCAATTGGCTGATATAATAATGACGAAAAATAGAATTTACTCTACGAATATTGATTGCTTGCTCTAGTCACAGTATGGAGCTGTTTCAGAGGCTTGTAATGGAGACGTGTGGCCGTATGTAGTTACATAATCAGTGCTGGACCACTGGAGTATCCAAGAACGTATATCGTGTAGTGGGGTTCCTGGTCCGGTTGGACATGTTCTGCTGCACAAGCCTACCTTGTTGAGCCAGTCCCTGGCATGCGAGACGGCAGTCTGCAGCGCGTGGTAGGACGGCAGAGCGGCCTCGATCTCCTCGCCGTCGGCCAGCAGCGCGTCCAGCTCCGACAGCGTCGTGTACTGGGGTTCCTGGTCCGGTTGGACATGTTCTGCTGCACAAGCCTACCTTGTTGAGCCAGTCCCTGGCATGCGAGACGGCAGTCTGCAGCGCGTGGTAGGACGGCAGAGCGGCCTCGATCTCCTCGCCGTCGGCCAGCAGCGCGTCCAGCTCCGACAGCGTCGTGTACTGGGGTTCCTGGTCCGGTTGGACATGTTCTGCTGCACAAGCCTACCTTGTTGAGCCAGTCCCTGGCATGCGAGACGGCAGTCTGCAGCGCGTGGTAGGACGGCAGAGCGGCCTCGATCTCCTCGCCGTCGGCCAGCAGCGCGTCCAGCTCCGACAGCGTCGTGTACTGGGGTTCTTCATCCGGTTGAGGGTGTTTTGAGGTGTCGATTAGAACTGCACGAGCTCGGGTTTCCCATTCTTCGACTTGTGCTGGAAGATAAAATGTAAAGAATAAGAAACATGAAATGTAATGAAATAATTAGACCATTAATTATGTAGACGTTCACGTACGTAAACAACTGGCTGACTATGAATTTTCACATTAAATTTTCAACATTAACCTTTATTAAAAGAAAAACGGATAACAAATGCTGTATTGAACATGGGTCTCTAAAGATATAGATAAATAAATAAATAATATTGGTCAAGATTTTTTGCAGATCAAGTGCTGCCAACAGGTCACCATATCTTTTGCGGTCGGATCATTGTTTCACTGTTCCTAACCAAACAACACTTCTGTAAAACAAACAATAATACATACCTTTCAACTTATACAACAGCGACCTCTCCATTTCCACCCTATGATGAGGCACAACATTGTCCGCATCGTTCAGTAGACGCTGTATAACGTCCCTCGTGAGAGTGGAGCAGTCCTCCCGGTAGGTGCGGACTTCCTCCAGGAACCGAACCTGGGCGAGTCTGGCCTGTAGGGCGGGAAGCGCGGGGAGGACTATGCAGAGACGGGAGCCGAGTTCTGATGTCTGTGGAGAGAGATATTTGGTCAAAGTAAAATAAAATTGTGGGTAATGGTGAGACATATTAAACGTCGGACACTATCTGTTTGGACATAGGTAATGCTAAACTATACTTATTTGGCACTACCATCCATTTACATTGATTGTGTAAATAAATATTTTTTCTTTCCCCTTTATAACAAAATTGGTTTCTTTAAAAGTTAATTTGTGGAGAAAAGGTGTCCATCTTTGAAATCAAACTGAAACAGTTTTAGTGAAAGTAGAGATTTTCTAAAACATCATGAAATGAAAGAGCAATCATGATAAGACTATAGACATACGAACAAGATATAGGTATAACGTACCTCTTCTAGTTCTCTGACGTAAGTTTGATCTGTCTTGTCTAAATCTTTGTTCAGTAGTTCCGTGGCTCGAGTCTCGAACTCCGATGTTTGTCGTAACACTTCTTTTACTGCTGATCCTGTCGAAAGTCAAAATAAAAGTAATCAAACATTGTACTTATACTTAGTGTACAAGACTGTATTTTCAGAAGAGACTTTTGGAAACAATATTTTGCTACATGAGACATAAGCGGAATTGTGTGAGGAATTCAGTTTCATTTAGTTTTATGAGAACTAAATTTGTTTTATACAGACAGAATAAATTGTGTTGCTGGGCAGATTGTTCCTCCACTTCTTCTTCCCAGCAAAAACACATAAGTGGTGAAGGGCGGGCGTATTGTTCCTCCACTTCTTCTTCCCAGCAAAAACACATAAGTGGTGAAGGGCGGGCGTTTTGGGGGCTGTCTTTTGTAAAAGTTACCTTCAAAATGTGCTGATTGATATTCAGCCTATACAATGTGTCCCGGGGATAAGTGACCGCCCGAAATTTTTTGAATATTTGTACAAAATTAAGGATAATTTCATTTATATTTTTGAAAAAAATCATTAAAAAAATTTTATTGTCAGGCCTGTTAATAACAGGTTTTGCTCTTTTTTTTCAAATTTCAACTGACTGTATTTTTGCATTTGTTTGAAATAGCAGCAAACATTGCTGTGAGCTTTTGTAGGAAATATCATGTAGTTTATTAATAAATTAAAAGAAAGTGATATTAAGGGGGCATTTATTGGACTTATTTTGAAAAACCTGAAAAAAAGGCGTTATTTTCTTTGAATTTTTATTTTCTTTTTTTTCTAATAAATGTTTTATTACATTTTTGTTATGTTTGATAATTTTAATTGATAAACTATGATGTCGGCTAGTCCATAAAGAAAAAAGAATTTAAAAAGATGTAAAAACTTAGGAAATATCTTAAAAAAACTGCAGCACGTCACAGTATTTACTAAAAATCATTAAAAAAAAACCAAAGGCGGTAAGTCCCAAATATAAGGGAAATTATCCTTCATTTTGTACAAATATTCAAAAAATTTCGGGCGGTCACTTATCCCCGGGACACATTGTATATTTGGCACATCCTTGGCAGTCGTTACGGGTAGTCAGAAGCCAGTAAGTCTGACACCAGTCTACCAAGGGGTATTGGGTTTCCCGGGTAACTGGGTTGAGGAGGTCAGATAGGCAGTCGCTCTTTGTAAAGCACTGGTACTCAGCTGAATCCGGTTAGACTGGAAGGCGTACCCAACATGGTTAAAAGGCTCGGAGGATGATTCAGCCTATAGTGAGGGATTCTAAGAGCAATAACTCTGATTTAAATAATATTTACCTAATTGTTACTTAATCATTGTAAAGTTTTATGTTGTTTATATTTTTTTTCTCTACATATTTTTAAGTTTCCTTTGTAAGAAATTTACTTACCTACTCTGATTTATGTAAGTGACTTTTAAAGTCGTGTAAATCAAATAAATAAATAAAACTGTTACCTTCAGGCAGCACACAGGCCAGGCCGTCTATCTCTGCGGCAAACAGCGTGAGCTCGTGTATGGTGAGGCGGTACTTGGGGTCGTGCTGGCGCGTGCGCGTGCGCATCTTGTTGAGGTCCAGCTGCGCGATCACTGACGCGCACTTCTCCGCGTCCTCGATGGCTGTCTCTAGAGCTCGGACTAGCTCTGTTTTGTGCATCTGTTGGTGGAAGATGGAAATAATGCTAGTTAGAACTGACAAATACTTTCAATTGATAGAAAGAAGACTACTTTTTATTCTATTTACTTATAAATATTGCATGTTACTTTAAGAAGTCTAGAAGTCGAAATACGACTTCTAGACTTAAAGCGAGTCAAAGCTTACATAGGCATAACATCGATCCCCGTTAAATTTTGCGGTAGAATAACAGCTGATTTTCAAATACACCTTTTGATTCTACGGAATTAAAATATTCTTTTAGACACACAAAAAAAAACTAAAAGTATCTTTTATTTACAGTAGAAAACAATATGAATAAAAAACAAACAGTTGAATTTACAAACACCATTTTTGGAAGTTAGTTTAAAAATACCAAGACTCCGTTGTTACCTTGAGATCATGAGCCCTCTTAAGATGGGCCCTCAGCCCGTCCAGGTCGCAGGTCTTGGGCGTGTCAGGGTCGAGAGCGTTCTGCACCGCCTCCGCCCACTCGCGGAACTGCTCAGACTTCTTCTTCAGCTTCTCCAGCATGGCAGGCAGCTCGTCGAGGGTGTAGCGGTATCTGAATGGGGAATATGTTGGTTAGTATAAGGGAGAGAGATAGGCACATGGGAAAATTCAAAATGATACTTGTATTTTATTGATATCAATGAGCTTCTTTTCAGAGGGCGACATTGTTATGTCAAAAAGTAAAAACGGCGATTGTTGAGAATTATTATTCTTGACAATATTGTATTCTTATAGATATTTTGCGTTATCTTTATGACTCGCAACATTTCCCATGTCTGTACCGTGGAGTACTCGACGATTCCCCCTAAGAACTTTCTTCATACCTAAGAATCACCCTGTAAAGATAATCTCTAATATACACACTCCGATCGTGTCGGATTTCCGTTCCATCAGGCTTTGCGAGTTATGAAATATCCCTATATGCATCTGTACCTGCGCAAATGCTTGTGCACTACAAATGTCCTGATCTCCTTTTATGAGATCAACAGCTGTTGCCGAAATCGGCCTTTGATCCTATTATTATAATTTTTTACTCTCGGTGTATGTCAACATGACTCGCGAAGATTGACAAAGTAGCACTGAGTCGTAGTTTGTACGATTTTTACATTCTCTTAAAGCTTGCGAACCTGTCGAACATAAGTGTTTCTAATAACACAATTTCCCATATACCTGAGCTTGTGTTTGTGCGGCACACAGTCGCAGAGCTGCGTGTAGTGGCGCAGACACGCCACGTGCGGCGTGCACGAGCACGTCACGCACGACAGGAAGCACGTCGTCTTGCACAGCTGGCACTGCCGCTCGTCGTCCGGCAGCGCTATGTACACACTGACCTGAGCTTGTGCTTGTGCGGCACACAGTCGCAGAGCTGCGTGTAGTGGCGCAGACACGCCACGTGCGGCGTGCACGAGCACGTCACGCACGACAGGAAGCACGTCGTCTTGCACAGCTGGCACTGCCGCTCGTCGTCCGGCAGCGCTATGTACACACTGACCTGAGCTTGTGCTTGTGCGGCACACAGTCGCAGAGCTGCGTGTAGTGGCGCAGACACGCCACGTGCGGCGTGCACGAGCACGTCACGCACGACAGGAAGCACGTCGTCTTGCACAGCTGGCACTGCCGCTCGTCGTCCGGCAGCGCTATGTACACACTGACCTGAGCTTGTGCTTGTGCGGCACACAGTCGCAGAGCTGCGTAGTGGCGCAGACACGCCACGTGCGGCGTGCACGAGCACGTCACGCACGACAGGAAGCACGTCGTCTTGCACAGCTGGCACTGCCGCTCGTCGTCCGGCAGCGCTATGTACACTGACCTGAGCTTGTGCTTGTGCGGCACACAGTCGCAGAGCTGCGTGTAGTGGCGCAGACACGCCACGTGCGGCGTGCACGAGCACGTCACGCACGACAGGAAGCACGTCGTCTTGCACAGCTGGCACTGCCGCTCGTCGTCCGGCAGCGCTATGTACACACTGACCTGAGCTTGTGCTTGTGCGGCACACAGTCGCAGAGCTGCGTGTAGTGGCGCAGACACGCCACGTGCGGCGTGCACGAGCACGTCACGCACGACAGGAAGCACGTCGTCTTGCACAGCTGGCACTGCCGCTCGTCGTCCGGCAGCGCTATGTACACACTGACCTGAGCTTGTGCTTGTGCGGCACACAGTCGCAGAGCTGCGTGTAGTGGCGCAGACACGCCACGTGCGGCGTGCACGAGCACGTCACGCACGACAGGAAGCACGTCGTCTTGCACAGCTGGCACTGCCGCTCGTCGTCCGGCAGCGCTATACACACTGACCTGAGCTTGTGCTTGTGCGGCACACAGTCGCAGAGCTGCGTGTAGTGGCGCAGACACGCCACGTGCGGCGTGCACGAGCACGTCACGCACGACAGGAAGCACGTCGTCTTGCACAGCTGGCACTGCCGCTCGTCGTCCGGCAGCAGCTCGAAGGCTTCGCGTTCTGCTTCCGTTACACCCTGGTGGAGAATGAAATGTTTGATTAGATTAAATAGCATTAGACTAGAGCCCGACGTAACAAAGTTCACAGAAAACATAAGAGCCCGTTGCTGCTGCCAGCCCGCGCACGCGATTTGGTCGTGTTTGTCGCAATGTTTTCGTTGTCCGCGCGGACATAGTGTGTCCACTAGTCGCGTAACGCGGCACGTAGATTCTATGTACAAAATAGTTGCAATGTTTATTCATTTGTCTCTTTCCTTGTGCCACCAACAGAGGCTGCATAATTACGTCAATATAACACTTGATAGGATAGCTATACGTGCATGTCTAAATCTGCCGTACTCACCCAATCCAGCAGCCCCTTCCTCAGCTTTCTCTCATCATGCAGCATAGTCCTCATATCTCTATAAGCAGCTAAAGCCACCGTCAGGCTGAGGGTATCGGCAGTCAGCGCCATCTTGCAGACCAGCTCATCGTGCGAGAACACGCAGTTGCGGCGCAGGGTGGAGTAGTGGGCGATGCATTCGCGGCCCATTTTAAGCTAAAAGAAGAATTATACGTTGTAATAAAGTATGTGGAAATATTTTGTCGGTCTTAGCAACGATAAGCAAAGACATAGCACAAACGTCGGTGTTTAGTGTACAAAGACTATGCTAGCACAAGTGTGTAATGAGAGTTTAATGAGAGTAGAGGAAACACCATTATTTTAGTCAAAATATATGAAACAATTGTACACTATAAAACATAACTATTTTACATATACATATTTATTATTGGATAAATACAGTTACATAAATAGCGGTATCACTAAAAACCTTCACTATAACTGAACGTATATTGTAGACAGATTATCATATTTTCTGCAACATATCAGAATTTGTGGACGCTATAAATTCCCATTAATAAGCTGATAATTTACAACGATAAATAAGTTATCCTTACCCAATCAGCAGGTGTAAAGTTAACCGCCTCAGCGAAGTTGTATCCCTGGTTGAAGCCGGCGTGGTAGGCGCGCGGGAACGTGATCACGAACTCGCCCGCGTGTTGGTCCATTCTGAACACGGAAAATATAGTTAATTAGATACGTCCTGTATCTGTATATGTAGAATGATACTTAAAAGACATAAATGTACGTTTATATGTCATAGGTCTTTGATTCTTAATAACGCTATAAGTGGCTGAAAGAACGATGAAACTTTCACTTTATATTTTTGAGCAGAAAGTAACTTTCTCGGGAAGCTGGTGAAAAGGCGTGTAAAAGCTAGTTCGGTGAACTTTAACATTGGCCCTGTTTCCGCATACTTTGTTTGGTTGTTTTTACCTTTTTGCCGACATACATTGCCGACTACACTGTAATTTTCACCACCTTTAGAACCTTCCTTACCTATAGACAGGCACTCCAGCCTTCATGAGCACGTTAGGGTTCATGATGGTGACGAGCTGATGCAGCAGGTCCGGCTGCAGCTGGAACAGCTCCGGCGCCTCCGCCTTCATCGCAGCCTCGAACTGTTCCGCCTTCGAGCTGGTACTCCACACTTACCTATAGACAGGCACTCCAGCCTTCATGAGCACGTTAGGGTTCATGATGGTGACGAGCTGATGCAGCAGGTCCGGCTGCAGCTGGAACAGCTCCGGCGCCTCCGCCTTCATCGCAGCCTCGAACTGTTCCGCCTTCGAGCTGGGGACGCCGTACCTTGGGGGGAAGATAAGGTATTGATTAGGCACTGAGTTGAAAATTTCAAGGATTTGAATATTGATCATGGACTGGCAACACTGGCCGGGTGACTTGTCAAAAAACAGCTGTGTAATTTAAAATTGAAATAAAATAGAAAAATAGGCAAAATAGCCCTTAAAAGTAATTAATATAGTAGTAGTGGTCATAAATATAGTGTACAAATGTTTGTGGCGTCATTGTAGAAGGATAACTGATAAGAATCTTCATCACACGGAGGCGGTCAGCTGTCAACCGCTCAATTCAAATTAATTGGATTTTAACGGGAAGTATCGTTCTATTATATTTGTGTCACACTTTACTGCATTAGTTCCACAACTGCAGATTGTATTATTTACATTACATATCAGTTTTACGTCAAAAAGTCAGCCTTGTAACCTACCCTAACATTGCAATAAAAATAAAAAGCGAGTAAAAACCAAAGATAACTTTCTCCTGATTGCTTAAACAATTAAATCAATATATTATCGGGTAAATTACATGTTCCTTTAACAGTTAATAAAGTTAAATTAGGTACACATTTAATAAGCATCACGTGTACAGAATAAATAAATATATCTTTTAATATCTCTTCATTTCAATTTCGTGCATAATTCTTTATCAATCATATGCTGTTCTTTGCTGTGTAATCTTAAAGCTACGGAATACATACTTGAAACTATCAGTCATCTAGTGAACTTAACCTGCTATTCTTTTCTGTCTTTCTGATCTTGGTTACTTCACGCTTTCAGTAAATACCTGACACCATGTCCATTAAGACACGAAAGGCTACTGTCAAAGACATGGAGGTAAAACTGAAGGACACCCTGGAAGAGCTGAAAACATCTAAGGAGCTCTGTGATCAGCTGTTGAGGGAACGTGATGAGAGCGAGGAAGAAATACAGAACATAATTAATAAAAACTCAGGATTGAAGTCTCAACTTGCCGAGTTACACATTCAATATATGGATATTCTGGATCAGCGGGATAGGTTACAGGTTTTTGTAGGTTCTTTTAGTGAATGTAGTGATGCTCATGAGAGGGCTTTGAGTCGCATTACTGAACTGGAGACAAGCCTAAATGATGCTCACAAGTCGTTGACATGCTTCAAGCAAATTCAAGAACAACAAGAAAGTGACGACACTCATCGCCTTTTTAATGAGCTTGTTGCATCAAATTCACTAAATATGAGTCACAAAAAAATAAAAAAATACATTAGAATAAACAAATTGATTCAAAAAATTAAGAGAGTGTGTCACAAACAAAAATCTTCATATAAATTAAATAATTTACTTAAAAGTAAGGTTAATTTAAAACAACAGTTAAATTTGTGCACTAATCAACTTTTACAAAGTAGGCTAATGTATGACCAAGATACACAGGTTCTGCAACAGGAGATGCTTGATCTGCAGCGTGAGTTAACAAAATTACACACAATTATGAGGCAGCCAAATATCAAATTAAGGCACATATTCTGGCTACCGATGAGCTGCTCCAGTTAGGTAGTGAAAATATGGACCGTCTTGATTCTCTTAAAAACAAATATAACAACTGTACTTGTTCTCAACCAACAGTACAAGCTGACCTACAGTTAACACCGCCTAGTACTATGCAGTCAGCTGTGAACAGTGACACAACACCACCTCATGTTACTGTTCAGTGCAATATTCCACCATCAAGCATTTCACATAAACATAGTTCAGGAAATCAAAACTCATCACAAATATTTTCTGATAGATTTGGTCTAGGTTTTGGTAAATTAGTCTCTCAATACTGTAAAAGTAATATAATAAACAATTGTTCACCCGGTGCCAGCTACAATGAGATTATAGAAAGAATTAAATTGACTAATCTTAATACCACTTCAACTGCCATTATGCTATTTGGAGATAGTCTAGCAGTCAAAAAACAAAATATAATAGATTGTATTGAATTAATGATAAAATTAAATAATGAAACAAATTGCAAGTTTATCATCTGTGCCTTACCATATTCAAAAAATTTTACTGAAGAACAAAATCAGTACATATTTAATTTAAATCTATTAATGTACAATACAACTAGGCATTACAATAATAGAATAATGTACTTTGATACAAATAAATTTATAAATAATTTTGTAATGACAAATGATACAATGTATCTAAGTTTTTATTATAAAAGACAAATTGCTATATTGATAGCAAATAATATACAAATTGACCCGGGTTCTACTACGGTAACCTCTTCTTTTAGTAGCATTAGTACTTCTACTAATACAACTATTGATACACCTGATAGTTTAAACTACATGGTGCGACAAAGGGTGGGCCACATCAACTGAATGTTATACACCAAAACATTCAGGGCCTTTCCGGCAAGGATCTAGAATTAAGTTTATTCATTGAGCATTATATGGTACAAGTAATGTGCATAACTGAGCACTGGCACAGAAATTCTGAAATAATATTCCTTAATAATAGTAATTACACAGTACAAAGTGCGTTTGTTAGAAAGGAAGCCATCCATGGTGGCTCTCTTATAATTGTGTCTAATAATATAAAGTGTAAAGAACGTTCGGATATAGTTAAATTATCAGTGGAGCGCAACATAGAACTGTCATGTGTTGAACTGGAGCGGTTTGTTATAATTTGCGTGTACAGGCCTCCTTCAGGGGATTTTAACATCTTTGAATCGGTAATGGAAAATTCCCTTTCTAAACTAAGTTCAAGTAGTAAATCACTTTTAGTTTGCGGTGATTTCAATGTTAATATTTTAGAATCTTCTCCCTTAACTATAAGGTTGCTTAACTTATTTAAATCATTCAACTTGTTTAATTTATTTCTAGAACCAACAAGAATTACGGCAACCTCGTCAACCTGTTTAGATAATATATTTAGTAATTGTACCGCCACGGAGACTCTGATTACCAATGGCCTTTCTTCCGATCACTGTGGTCAACTGGCACGGTTTCCTGATAGACAGCATAAAATCAAACGGGAAATAACATGTCGCCCCTTAACAACCAGTCGTTTTAATACTTTCAAAAATAATATAATTGCAAAACTAGACTATGAGATACTAGATAATGACAATCCCAATTTAATGTACGGAGCTCTGTTCGATATCATTAAATATGAATTTAATTCTAGTTTTAAAACCAAAACTTTCGTAATAAAAGAAACGGCTAATTTCAATGAGTGGGCAACCCCCGGCATTTACAAGAGTAGAGCTAAGTTGTATGAGCTGTATGGAATGAAAAATTATAAATTTGATGATAATTTTATTACATTTGTTAGAAATTATTCCAAATTGTTTAAGAAAGTCTGTCATGCGGCAAAATCAATGTATTTTAGTAATAAAATTAAGAACAGTAATAGTGTAATTAAAGCTACGTGGAATATTATTAATAGTGAGACTGGAAAAAATAAACAGCGTGATACTCGATACAAAATCGTTAATGAGAATCAAGTTTATGAGAAAGATTCGGATGTAGCTAGAGAATTTAATACCTTCTTTCTAATATTCCAATAAAGACCACTAGCGACTTAGACTCCTCTACCACCAACGCAGAAAAACTTTTACGAAGTAGTGTTAGCCAATGTGAAGCCACATTTACTTTTAGTTATATTACACCTCATGATATAGTTAGAACCTTCAAGTCATTAAATTCAAAAAAAACAGGTGACTTGTGGGGTATCTCTGTAAAAGTTATAGACTGTATTATTGACGATATTGCACCCTATTTGGCTAGTATATTTAATGAGTGTATTGACTCAGGTACCTTTCCCGAACTTATGAAATACAGTAAGGTTATACCACTCTTTAAATCAGGGAGCAAGAATGACCTAGGCAACTTTAGGCCGATTTCAATTTTACCCGCGTTAAGCAAAATTTATGAAAAATTATTTTAAATCAGCTACTGCGCCATTTCAATTTACATAATATTTTACATGCCGAACAATATGGTTTCACTAAGGGTCGCTCAACAACGGATGCCGGAGTTGCTCTACTGAAGCACATTTATACCGCGTGGGAGAAGTCGCAGAATGCAATTGGGGTGTTTTGTGATCTTTCCAAGGCGTTTGACTGCGTCCAACATGAAACGCTTACCCAGAAGCTTAAGTATTATGGTATTAGAGATAGCGCACTTAGTGTTATTAGCTCATATTTAAGCGGCAGAATGCAATGTGTTGACGTTAATGGTGTCAAATCTTCCAATCTACCCGTTCGTTTGGGCGTACCGCAAGGCTCGATTCTAGGGCCTTTTTTATTTCTTGTATACATTAATGACTTGCCATATTATTTAAAATCATTGTGTGATGTAGTATTGTTTGCTGATGACACGTCTCTAATTTTAAAGTTGATAGGAATAGAGTAGATTTTGATGACGTGAATTCGTGTCTGTCATTAGTAACGCACTGGTTCACAGCCAATAATTTGGTTTTGAATGCGAAGAAAACCAAATGTATTAAATTTGCTTTGCCAAACGTAAAAAATCTCGGCCCCAGTGTAATTTTAAACAATGAGGAAATTGAAACGGTCCAAGCTACCACTTTTCTAGGAATAACTGTAGACTCCAAAATTCAATGGGGTGAGCATATAACTGGCCTCACGAATAGACTAAGCTCTGCTGCGTACGCTGTCAGAAAGGTAAGAGCTCTCACCGATGTAGCCACGGCGCGTTTAGTGTACTTCAGTTATTTCCACAGTGTTATGTGCTACGGAATTCTTATGTGGGGCAATGCTGCCGACATAGAAAATGTCTTCGTGTTACAGAAGCGCGCTGTCCGTGCTATATACCGACTAGGTACTAGAGTCTCCTTAAGGGAAAGGTTTAAGGATATTGGTGTTCTCACTGTGGCGTCTCAATATATTTATGCCAATATAATATATGTAAGGCAAAACATAGAGTTATTTAGTAAAAAGAGTGACGTGCACAATTTCAACACCAGAAATAAACATAAATTAACCGCATCCAACTATCGATTGCATAAAGTGCACGGTTCGTTTGTGGGCCTTTGTATACGCATTTATAATAGAATCCCAGTTCATTTGCTAGAACTAACGGACAGTTCTTTTAAAATCAAAATTAAGGATATTCTGATTAAAAAGGCTTATTATAACATTAATGATTATTTCACAGATACGCGCAGATGGCAGCTCTGAAGTGGACAACAAGTGTTTTTTATATATATTTTTTTGTGACTATAATTTGAAAAGATGTTGAATTATATAATTGTAATTTAATTATATTTAATTGTAATAGACAGCTGTGTTGCTGGGAAGTTTGTTCTTCACCACTTCTTCTTCCCAGCCACAACACTAGGAAGTGGTGAAAGGGGGGCGTTTTGGGGGTGCTGTCCTTATGTATTACTTGACGTGAAAAAGTGCTAGAAACTAGCCTATTTTCAATAAACGTTTTTGACTTTGACTTTGACTTTGAAAAAAAATAACCTATTTATCCATTGTTTTGCTTAAAATAAGAGATAGGAAGAATAGTGATAAATAGATCGTAGTTATTGAACTTCAATTAAACAAGACGTAGAACGGAACAAGTTTTGTTACAACAAACTGTAGTACATGAAATCTATTTATCGCTAAGCGACGTCAGCAAAATGTCGTTGTTTTCCCATAAGTTTACTCATGTGATTATTTTTTATTATCGTTTCAATCTATCTATCTTCACCATTCAGTTTGTTCTGCCAGTTCTTGCTTGCATGAACCATATTATGAACTGACCTACAAAAAACAAACAGTTGCAACGCAACTTACCAAGTCTTGGGCTCTCCCCAGTGCAGGTAGTTGATGGAGTAGCTCCAGTGGTCCTCGTTGTGCCAGCAGAACGTCGCGAAGCACATACCCACGTACAGCCAGGGGATCTGAGAATAATGTGACAAGTTAGCATATACGTACCTAAATTGATATGTAAAATATACTTGACGTTAAGATTTAGCAGTAACTTCCTACACTGTATATCCTACATATGTAGGCGTGAACTTTGTAAGATACAGCGTCTGGAAATACATTATTTTCCGGATTTTCAAAAGGTGGCAAAATGTTATTTCCAAGGCTATTTGGTAACAGCGTTGTCCCTTAATTTCTAACCTCACCTTCTTGAAAATCGCAAAATCACATAGGTTATGTTAAACCCGCTTATATCCCAATTTCTGCTACCCTGGTACAGCTGGGTACAGCTACGTTGGAGACATACCTTCATCCCGGAGATGTCGGCGTTGATGTGTCCGAGCACGGAGCCCTCGAGCACGGGCAGGTTGTTGAGGTTCCAGCTCGACTCCGCGTACTGCTGCTCTCCAGGGTACAGCTGAGCATGAGACTTTGTGGGGAAACCTGGGAAAAAGGGATATA
Source organism: Helicoverpa armigera (assembly GCF_030705265.1). Lineage (NCBI taxonomy): Eukaryota > Metazoa > Arthropoda > Insecta > Lepidoptera > Noctuidae > Helicoverpa > Helicoverpa armigera. The sequence goes on along the minus strand of NC_087145.1, from coordinate 376,347 downwards.
GTTTAGTTTATGGTAACTGTTTCCACAATCGTTACAATGGGCGAATAAGACAAATATAGTTTGATAAACAGGGGTGTTCTCGCCAAACTTTATGACAACTCGAAACACTGCGCGAGTGGCGGTGCAGTTACTATTTAGAAGTGCATATCTGCGCCCCGTATGGGCCCATATACGCAAACCTGTGCTGCGGAAGTTAATTGCGAAAAGTCTTCATAAAACCAACTTCAATAAGGGTGAGAAAATAAAGTATTAGAAAGTATTTAGTGCAAGATAAGAGTCAATTTAACTGTACAAAATGAGAAAACACCTGGTCACTTACCAGATCCATGGTCCATAGAATGCAGGTCGGCGCCATACTCCACGGTGACATCCTCATCAATAGATGATACTACGCGCCAAAACTCTTTCTCCACCGTCGATGTTGGCACCATCTAGCGGCACAAAATATAAAATAAAAAACAAGTTCTTCTAAAGGCGTTTATTATTTAGCTCACCACAAATTTAATTTGATACACAAAACTAATTATGTACTATCGACCAATAACCAACATGTATATGTCGGCGTCAGGATCCGACATCGTTTAATAAAACAAAGAGGTCTTCACACAATCACTTGGTTTATTCCAATTGACACAATATTAGTCACTACAATTATTTATCAGGAATTTGTGGGAGGTGTGCACTCGGCAGCGGTCGGCGAACGAATGACCCGAGTCGTGCGCGCGCGCCGCGCAATATAAGGTTCACCGTTGACAGATCGACGGTTGAAACATCGACGGTGGCGCCGTCATATATAACATTTTGTCTAAAAATCGTTCGAAACTGTTAAAACTATTGAGTAGAAACTCAACAAATATTATAATCTACCACTACACAATGTGTCACATTGTGTAGTGGCAGTTTTTTCTATAACTGAATTGTCGATCCATGTCTGTAAATAGTTCTGTTTTTTTGCAATATGTTATTATTATTGGCTCTATGCTCCGCTCTCTTTTATTTCCAACAAAAACTACCCGCCTTTACAGTGCATCATGCCCAACTTCGACCTTATATTTTTTATCGAAAACTTGCTCAAAGGGTTACAGTATATCATTGGCTGATAGTACATTTTAACAAGAACCTCCTACTGTCATCTAATAAGAAACTTACATGAACAGGCATATTGAAGTAATCAGATTTGAACTGGTCGGCCATCTCTCCGAACTGTTGTAGAGTATACTCTCGCGTCGCCTGCTCGAAGCCGAACGCTTCCGTCGGTTTTGATACCTGTGCCAATGGAGAATGTTATTAATATCAGTTTATGATTATTATATTGAGGCTCGGTTTCACTGTTTACCGCTGAAGTGTCAGTTAGTTATCCCAAAGTTCATGCTATCTGCTAGATAAAGACAGCTAATAACTTCTGCCAGATATTGCTAACCTAACCGTTTATCTGTCAAAGTTCTTGAGAGACTATCAGAGACTTTATCAGTAACTGGTGAAACTGGACAAAGTGATATAAATACATCCTTACTCTAAAGTACATAACATAAGCAACCAACGTACATCAAGCGCAACATTTATATAAGTTTGCGCAAAAGTTGCGCAATTCTGCGCAAAACTTAGCGCAGTTTTGCGCAACACCCACCTCCTCAGCCAAGCACACGGGGCACCTCCAGTCGCCCTTAGGCACGTCAGCGAGCGGCGGCAGCAGACAGAAGGTGTGGTAGGAGTCGTCACATCCGTCGCAGAGCAGCATCTGTTCTTCTACGTCGCCGCGACCGCAAACGTGGCACATGTACTTCGCCAACTGGACCGATTAAAACGTTATTTGTTTTTGGTTGTTCTTTAGTAAGGCTTAGACTGACAGTAGGAAAGTGTATGTATGTGTAACACATTTTGGAAAAGAAGAAGTAAAAAGTTGTGACACTGTTTTAATTTTACCTTCATAAAATATACATACAGAAACACAAGTACTTACCTAAAGTTAATGCTTGAGTATGTCAAGATAATAAGTACCGACTCCAAAATCAATCCATCAATCAATATAATTTTAAAGTCTTTTACCAATATCAAAATTCATAAAGACTTGTAACTGAGTATGTCGCCTGATTTCCTGTGTTTTGGAAATAATACGAGGGTCAAACTGAAAGTTCTTAGAAAATCAGAAACTGGTTACATTAGCCAGTTATTCGTTTTATTATATGTTTTATTGTAGTGTTAGTACGTCGAACACAGCATTTGAGTCACCTCCGTTAAATCTTTTAATCATTTTACGGCACCAATCCACACTATGGAGTTTTTAAGCCTCAGTCAAATTATGAGGTATCCACCAGGCGCAAAGCTTCCTGACCGCTTAATGTTCGTGGAGGATTTTGTGCACTTGACTCATAACGATGCCTAAGCTTGTCCGAATCTGCTGATAGGTCACTCTTCTATCAGTCTCTATCATACGCCGCACAACACAGATGTTATCTTCAGTCGTCGCCGTAGAAGGCCGTCCCTCAGGTAAATCATCAGTGAGATTAGTGCGACCACGTTTAAACTCATTAAACCAGTTGTAAACAGTCGCACGAGATGGGGCTTCATCGTGAAAGGCCAATCGTAGTCTATCATAACTTTCTTGTTGACTTAAATGACATCGAAAGTCATAAAAAATCATTGCACGAAAATTTTCTCGTGTTAAATTCATGTTGACGTGACACAGACAATTTTCAATTTGCCGCCAAATCGTAAAACAAATGACAAATGAATTAAATATATACTCAGTAATATTGGTAAAGAGTTCTATTTCCGAATTTTAGAATTATTTTTTTATTATATTGTTTATAAGTGGCCAGTTCTAAAAACTTTTAGTGTGACCCTCGTACAATAGGCTGATACTCACCTATTTTTCTGCAACAGCTTAGCAAGAAATTCTCCTGTGTGACGCAGAGTCCACAATACATAACAGCTTTTAGGAAATAAGCTTGTGTCACTGTGCACACATTTGAAAACTATTTCTTGATTTAATAGATGAATAAAATCTACCTCTGCCATCTACCAATAACATTTAACAGTACCCTAATGTTATATCTTGTGGTAATTTTAAATTTTTCAAGTAAAATACTGAATACAAGAACAAACTTAAAATATGTGTAGGTTTATATTTCATTGTCATGTATGTATCAAAATGTCTTACAAAATTATCTATGAAATAAGTCTGAAGACTCATAAAACTGTAGTAGATGCAGTTTGTCTGACCATCTCTTCAAACTTTTCCAAACTAGGAGTGAAGTCTTTACTGGTTCACAGATGTTTTTTTACAAGATTCCTCATGATGTGCGAGTAGTACAAGACAGCTTCAGCCTTTCTGATTAAATCCATCTAAAGTTCATCTTAAGCAAGGTCTCAAGAAACATAAGGATGTTTCAAGGCCACAAACTTTTGCAGATTCCCGCAGCCAGGCGTACACTGCAGTAAACCTGCAACAAAATCCTAAACTCTATAATATTACCGGGTCATCCGGGTGCAACGCGTGACTTGAAGGCGGTGCGGGCGTGACGGACACCGTCATGTTGGACATGCGATGTTCGCGCAGGCGTGTTGATCGCGTCACCCGGGACCGGGCACCGCAGCTGCCGGCAGCTGACATCCATTTGTTTTCGCGAGGACCTGTGACAAAGGCTTTTGTAGTAAACTTTTTGGCTAGGTCTATATCTTCATTCTATGTATATCTTACTTCACTATTTAAGCAAACTCTGACTCATGCCACCTTATCATAAAACGTGGTTTTAAGAAGTACGGCTTTAGTAATAGCTTTAGTCCACTGATTTTGTTCCAGACGGTGGTACAAAAGCGGGATTTTTTTTTAAACCACGTTTTGTAATAAGGTGGTAAAGCTTGAAGAGGCTAATTCTATACTAATATTATTAAGCTGAAGAGCTTGTTTGAAAATTCTTTAAATAGTCCATTTATCGAGGAAGTCTTTATATGGGTTTGTGAAGAGGTTTAACCGGAATGCGGATGAAATCGCTAGCAGAAGCTAGTCTACATAATAAGATGAAAATTATGAATGCAAAACTGTAAAAGAAGTGAAAACCTACTCAGTTTGGTTTAGTTGCAGATAATATCTATCTATTTTGAATGTACTCATCATCAGCCTGTATTTGAATGTACTATGTTATATCAATATTTAAGTACCTACTAATAAATAGTAGATTGATTATGCCATAACTCACAAGTAATACTTTTTCAGATATTACTTTGTATTGGCTATTAAAGGCAGCATAGCCTTGGTTAATATTGATCAATGCTTATTTATTTAATTAAAGACGCCACTACTTTACTACACGTGACTATCCGATTAGTTATGAAAAAATATAGAAATTAATTATTATTTATGGGCATTTCATATTTAATTATAATTTTTTAGCCTTGACCCGTTTGCCTGTATGTAGTTTTATGGCAGAACAACTCATTATGAATGAAAATAGTGTTTCACCAGATACATCAATTAGTCCCTTCAGAATGCTACTGAATACCAGCTTTAAACACAAAAAAAGACAGTCCATGGAGTATCTTGCCGGTTCTTCTCAATGAGACCAACTCTTTGGAACCGTGCAACTAGTTTGAAGTTTCGAAAGCGCTTTTATAGGCCTATTTGAAATTCAATTTTTTGACTTGACTTGAAAAAATTGAAAGGATTTAATACATATATTTTTTTTCAAAAGAATACTCACTTCTCCTAGTTTCTGGGTTCTCTTCCTTCACAGGAGTCTTCATAGCTTCTTCCTGAAGCTGTAAAGGGGTTCGGTCCGCCGGTACGGTCTCCGAGGGGGTCGGTCCGTCGGGATCCGGTTTAAACCGGCGCGCGGGGGGCGGGGTGGCGGCCGCCGTGCATTTGCTAGTCGAACGACTGCGGGCACCACCTGCCTTTTCTGGTGTTTGGTCGCCTTTGACCTCGATTTTCTGTAGGAGTTCATAAGTATTATGGACATGAATATTATTGTAATTGAAGATTTTAAGTCTTCTATGACAGAATGATGAAAGATCTTCAAGCTGAAATCCTATAATAGTGACCAGTTTGTGAACACATAGTGACAACTCAAGATAGAAAGCTCACAGTTGTACATAATCTATCTGTTTTCAGTGTGTCAAAATGTGTATGTGATGTATTTATGTGAGCAATAAAGAATAAAAATGTAAAAAAAAAATGTAGGGTGATATTTGCCAATAACTTTGCCTTAGGACCAAATTATAGACCACAGAAACAGAATTAGATGTTCATGAAAACGAAAAAAAAAAAAAAACAACTGTATTTTTTATAATACTCCATAAGTATTTCAATCAAACTTACAGTATCCTTATTATCGACAGCGCCATTATTCTTGAACACATCGTATCTGTATAAGATCTTCTCATAGTGGTTCTTGAGTATGGAGCCGATGCCTTTACCCTGGGGGAAGCCCATGCGCCGCGCCACCTTCGACCACTTGCGCTCCGCTGAACATACTTCGAAACCACCTGGAGACAAAGGGTACTCAATAATTAATTCCATGACTTACGTATAAGGTTTAATTCTTCTTAGCTTCTTAGCTTCACTACAATAAAACTTGTAAAATGTCAAATGATGCGCTACAAATTAGTCATAAGTAGTTGTAATTGCTCTGAAGTAGAAGCCCGCCCCCGTTGCGCCTAGGTTTAGTAGGTACTACTAACTACTTAATCGATTGGAAAACCACATGAAAATGGAGTAGTTTTGGACTTTACCATGGTAAATTGACCACTTATTCATAATAGTTTATATGAGACTGAAGTTTTCTGCAGAGACAAATTACTGGTAATAAGATTTGAACAACATACACAAGGAAAACCTGTTAAGTTTAATAACGCCAAAATTATCATAAAGGTACTCACATAGTGAACAATCTAATTGCTCATTCAGCATGCAATATTATATGTATGTGTGTATCTGTGTTTGAGCAGATTACTAGATAATTTTAATGTTCTTCTAGAACAGCTAAGTTGAAGAATAGGATGTCTATGTGCCCTAAATACTTTAAGATATAACCAACTTACAAATCAACATACATATATTCCAATGCCATTATCAATAATTATACAAGCAATTTAGGCAATAGCATTTATGATGATGATGACATCAAGTTACCATCATCAGGGCAGAAGGAAGAAGTTGCAGGAGGCTTTTCCAATCTCTTTAATATTGAGCAGCAAGTTTGACATTCTATGTGTTCAATACATTGTGTACATACCTGCTTCTTTAACAATCTTGTGTAGAGCATAAAGGTCGAGTGGCTTCCGTTCCACAGTGGGGATCTTGAGGACAGAGCCCTGCAGCTCCCAGAACTTGATGATCTGGTCCAGGAAGTTCAGCTTCACCCGGGTTATCGCCTGACAAACAAAATAGTACATGATGATTCAACTGCAACCTGTTCACAAACTGAACAAAATAAACAATGCGGTAAAAAGTTTCAAACAGTTTGTAGAAATTCATCTGAAATAAATAAACTAAGTATTTGAATTGAATTCTGGAAAAATTGTATTACTTTTATTTGATAAACACAAATCAGTCTTTCAAATTCTCTAACATGACTCAGACAGCATTGTTAAAATTATTATCTGGATTTTCCTATGCCAACTCATATGAGACCTCTCTTCTAAGAGCTACTTGCTGCTTATTGTGCCCACCAGAGTCCATAATTGTATACTACCATTTTATATGTCAAAGTCAAAGCTCTTTATTCTGTGTTCAAAGGTTACAAAGATACATAATATTAAGAATCACTATACCCTGCTCGTAAAGCGTAGAGAAATAATAAGTAATTATGAATATGAATTTAACAAGTCTTGCATCAAATGAGCATCAGTAATTAAATCCCGCAGCTATGTATGACAATAACCTTTCAAAGTAGTGTTGATTATAGGCACTAACTCAACCACTAGACAACTACAAGGGCACTTACATAATTATTACGAGTGAGCTAGCTAACTGAAGCCTGCGAACACGTGACTTTACAGATTATTATGCTTCTATCATAATAAGGATATGCTAAGGGAAAAACCAACAAATACTTTTTGGGCAAAAGTACACAAAAAAACTTTTAGGACATGTTACAGAGAAATAAAATCTGGTTTATCCTGTTGATAAACCAATTCAAAGAAATTTTCTAATCAAAATGGTTTGACTATGGAGTGTTGTGGGCTCATTGGAGGAAACAAAAATTTATTTCTAAACAGGAAGAAAATACACCATTAGCCTAGAAAATTGGTATAAATACATTAACCAATGAACTAACGACCTGTCAGTATATCCTTTAAAATATCTTTTCATTAGTGATAAAATTGCATTAAATGATAAACATTTACAAGATAAAAAATTTTGAATCAAAATAAACCCTGATAGCTGATAAAAATTGCCCCTAAGAGTATCACAAATGCAATATCCGAAAAGTCATTATAAATAAGGTTTTGATGATGCTGCCTTTTTGCTCTGCCAAAAATTACTTATTGATACAAAGACTTTACACTACATGAGTTAAAAGTTCCTTCAGCAGTTTTATTGCTAATACATTTATCTATCAATTAAACAGTAAACTCCTTACCTCCAATTCATTCAGTCTCTGTATCCTCGGTGTGAAACGTAACCGGTCAACATCCACGGCAAACGGTGGCTGCCAATGCTGCAACAAATCATTGTACATGTTTATAATATGTATCTATTTATAAAATACTAGCTGATCCCGCGAACTTCGTATCGTTTGAACCTTCCCTGGACCTCTACAAACATTTTAAAACCAAAAAAGCCAAATTGGCCCAGCCATTCTCGAGTTTAGTTTTTATTTTATTTTTATATGTAACTATATGTAGTTCAGCAGTTGTGTCAGCATCCATAACACAAGCTTATATATTTATTAGCTTACCCTAGGCCTAACTGACCATGTGTAAAAGGTATCCTTGTAGAGCTACATAAAATATTTAAAAGCTAATGAGTAGGTTTCTAGGGCAACCACTATCAAATTCGTAACAACATGTTTTTGTTTATTTTTTAAATGTGATGATGATTGTTTTTATTTATTTTTGGTTATCTTGCAAAATTATTGTTAGTTTCTTTTTATAAATTGGCAATTTATATATTGTTGGGACAATTCTTAGAGGTTCATAATAAATGTTACTCTGTAGGAAGTTGATAGTTAGTTTAAAGACAACATAAACTATCAATCAATCAATTCTTTAGAGTTCAGATTGAAAACAAAATAGTACTTCAATGCATCCTCAGATTCATGTCAAGTACTTACCCATGTAAAATTAAAGATTTAGACATGGATGGAAGTTAGCAATTTTAATTAAAAAGAAGTTAAAAACTAGTGCAAATTATACCTTTAATCGTTATTTACAAAAAATATGTACTGGATCAGCTTAGAAACAAAATATTACACTCTAGTCCTAGATATAGAAGGTATCACATTTCCAGTAGCTTTGGTATACAACTATACAGCTGTTTAAGAAATATGACACTACCAGTACCCAACTACCATTTCCACTAAATAGGTTTTAGTATCATATACTGAATGTATGTTCTACTTTAGCATGTACGGTGAACACAATTTTGTTGATACTTAATGAGAAAAATAAGTATTTACAAACTTATGATTTCCCAGCATGAATTCTATGTTAGAAACTTAAAAAATTCAGTCAGTAGGTTACTAAGTCAACTGACCTTCAATTTTTTTACTGCCTTTGGTAGGTTGCTAACTCTAAATTCAGTAATAAAGAATATTTAACAAACAATTTGTTGTTCCAGTGCCAACCTAATTTATTTCTCATAAGATATTTTGTCAGACCCTGGAAACCTATGCCCTGATAATGGATTGTGATGGTGGAAAAAGAATAGAACATGGAACATTATGCAAAATTTCAGACATGGAGTTTTATTTACAAAGAAACTTATGAAGATAATAGTTGTTTACATTTTTTTAGATCTATTAACACTAGAAATGTTGTGTATAAAAATTATCATACAAAAAATACTACTCTACAATATAATTTAGTTTATTTATCACTTGTGTAAATGATAAAATACTTAAGTGAGTGTCAAAAACCTGTTGCAGAGAATGTATTGTGCAAAAATGTGTTACAACCATTTGACATTAATGACCTAGAATTTAACCCTGACAGATTAATTAATATTTATCATTTTAGTTTGTGAATCTGATAGCAGTAATGTTTTTCATTAGGATACAAACTGTGGGATGCCCCGTTATACATATGTTATGCTACCTACTGCAATGCTGTTGTAATTTTTTTCATTTGATTATCATAAATGATTGAAGTTTGCTTTTATACTTGATTTGATGTCTCAAACATACGCAAGTACCTGTCAATAGTGAATCATGACACAAGTTAGTGTAAATAAAAGAACTTCACCTACTACTAAATTCATACTTAAGAAATTAAGTGTCAGATATTGTACATTGTATATAATTGCTGTGACAACATATTTCCATGTGATGGACAGAAGCTATAAGGTATTTACATGTTTTTTCTACCTAACTAGTAATTAGCTGTGTCCCAGGTAATTTTGGTTTCAACTAATTGTTATTTACTTATTTTCTTGAGTAGTGTTAACTGAGTTTGACATTAGCATTAATTTATACTTATATTAGGAGGACAAATTGCCCAGTGCTATATCTTATGAATCACACATACTTGCAAAAAGAAATTAGGTTTGTCACTATTTTACTGTACCCTTACCTACTTGGATTATTCTAGAACAAAAAGTGCCTTTTGTTTCAAAGATAGATTTTAAGCCACTTATTACTTAGGTCTGTTACCGTATATTTTCTATCAATCTAGCATACATGGGTATCTAGTCTATTACTCAATATTTACAACTTTTTATGGATTTTCGGGCAATGTGTTTAATTTTCACTGTCTAGGGATTAGCAGTTTTTGTCACTAATGGTTAATTGCAGAATGAGCACTAACACAGTTTCTTGGAAATTATTTTTCAATAAAGAAATAGTTTCAATCAATGCATTGATTTATATATTCACAGTCCTAGAGGTAATTGTTCAAGTTACAGCAATAGTTCTAGAGTGAGTAATCTTACATTTCAGTTACAGTAACTGAATTTTAAGCAAGTACTGTTACTTTATACAGTTACTGGATGGATATTTTGTTAAATTTCATTGTTTCAGCTCTGTGCACATTACACCAATAAATACCTATTTCATGTCATTCTAATTGTTTGTAGAATCATTTGGATAGTTTAAAAATATTAAATTATTGATTTATAATAAATGTTATGCAACAGCCAACATTTTGATTTCATCCCATTATGTAGAGTGCACCATTTTTCTGGTATTTTTTTACAAATGATACCATCACTTTGTTAAATTCCTATTTATTATTTCATTGAATGACAAAGCAATCTGGACCAAGTAAGTCTCTCAAACACTACCATGGTCAAATATACAGAAAGTAGGTCTTGCATACCAATAATTTAGTTGGTTATCTATAGCAATGTGCATGTTCACTCACTTGGTGTCTTTGCAACCATTTTAAATTGATATTTTACTTGTGCATAAGACATCTTTGTCGAATTTTAGTGTAAATTCTACAACCAGTGGGCATTACAGTTAGTCACGACAAAAAAGTCGCAGTAGTTCTTTTTTTATATAAACTATCGTAGGCAGGAGGGCATCACACAAAATGGCAACCAGCCTCTACAATACAATATGCAACTGCATTTACGACGAATTCAATACGGAAATATGTTTTCAATCGTATTCAGAGAGCACTTGACACGTATTACATGGGATTAGAAGGTAAAAATTAAATTTAGATAACGAGCAACTTATTAACTCGAGGTAATATGGTTGCATCACACGTAATTCGTGAGTGCTTTTATGGTTATAAAACTGCTCAATATTCGTGTTTTATCGATAGAAACGCCCTGTAAAACATCTATTTACTGACACACTGGTTGTTGAAACAAAGAAATTCACTCACCGCTGGTGGTTTTATCTTGCAAATGCCCGATTTCTCAGCGATTGGTCGTATTTTGCTGATGTATGCCAGGGGGTCCAGGAACTCTTCTGGCGTGGGTTCGAACACTGGGGCCTCTGGAGGCGGGGTGAACGAGAAATTATCAGGTTTCATAGCAGGGGACGCCGAGTCCCCCATGCTAACTTCGACGTTAGCTTCGTCACATTTTCCCATTTTTGAGAAACACTATGCAGTTCACACAAATGCAACTATAAATAAAACTTAAGCATCATCTAACGTTAAGGAATGAATAAAGCACGTCCACAAAGAAATAGAAGCATCAGAATTAGTCTTTCCATAGGGAATCACAACGAGATAATAAATGAAATTATCACCAACAAATAACAGAGTTCACTTGCACGTCCGCCATGCGAAATTGAACCAAATTGAACTTTCGAAACTGCGGTGTTGCCAAGTGGAAAATTAAATCATTGCGCACAATATTTTTTTTTGTTCGGTGCATTTGCGAAGTGTAAAAAAATATTCTTATCATCTTTCATCTCATGTAGGAAACCAGCCACTTGTGTATCTGAAACTTTGGCACTTCTTGATATTACCGTTATTTCTTCTATCTGTGTAAACAGTGGTACTTTGCTACGTTAAACAGGAAGCCGATAACAACATAGTTGAGCAAAGGCTAGGCAGATGATGAGGTGATCTACTATCATAATGTGAGAGTATATATGCATGCAATAATGTGTGTCCCGGAAACCAGGAGCGGGCCAAGAACGAAATTCACCTGTGGATAGATACCCAGTGACCCGTGCGTGACAATGGAGTCAGCAAATTAAGTTGATAATGGCAGGGTTTTATTTTAGAGGCCCAATATTTAGCCATGTACACGGCATTGTCAGTACATGAATTACCGTATTTTCATGTACGTGGGATCTCACAGAGGATAACTATTCATTTCTGGAAAAGGTTTTATTGTAAACTAAATGTTATCTCGCGGTTCCGACCGCGTCCTACTACTGGACACCTGTATCTGGATAAGTGGATACGCTTTGTTAGTAAAACATCGACAACAACTCATTTCTAATTTTATTTTACTGAAGTCTAATAAATGCCTACAGCTTGCAATTAGGTTCAGTCATCGCTAATGAATCTAGCAATCGCCAAAGAAATGTATGCGTACCTATAGCATAACTTATTCATCTGGGATAAAAATAAATAGTCAGCAGAAAACCACAACATTAATGTTGCCCACTTTTACTAATTCCTCCCTGTTTCTGAATTCTCCCTGAATAGTGCCTTGTAGTGAGTCAGACGTGTAGTTATCTCTTTCTTACTTCTCAGTACTCCAGCATGAAAGAAAGAGATGTTTTACGAAAGTGCCATGTTATTTTTTTTCTGTGGCTAAAGTTGCCTTTAGCAAAAACCTAGTTCCCTTTCAATTTAACATTCGAAAACCACTGCTGGGCATTGATTTCAATTGTGAGCATTGCATTTGCTTTAAGTTTTTTACACACATTTCCTGTTTTGTTTCTGTGTCTGTTTTAATGCCAAAAATAATTTGAAAAATTCTCCCACGTGGTTAGTGTTGCCAGTGAATATCTATCTCCAAAGCCAACTTCGTAAACGAGCTGGCTCGAGTGCAATCGATGAACACATCCGTCATACGCCGCCATTTGCGAAAGGCTGATCGCTGCTTAGCAGCGCGAGTGTCATCGGTTTGATTATGTCGAGTGTTTAAATTGTTATTTTCGTTAAAACTGTGAACTCAGTGCGAGGATATAATCAGTTAAAATGATTGTGAGGTTTCTGAGCGTTTTGTGCGTCGGAGTTTTGGCGACTTCGGTGTTCAGCGCTGAGGGAAACAACGACAATGAAGGTACGTAATTTTTACGTGTGTATTATTTATTTTGTTATCATTTACCCAATTTTACCGGCCTGCGTAATAGAGTAACTTGGGCCGAATTTATTTTTGTTGATGAAATGAGTCATTTTTCATTCAGAAATAATATAACGGTGTGTTCTAAATTCGAGATGCAGTTTGTTCTTTTTTCTCGTGTTATAAATTTATTTTAAAATGAAGATGGTTGAAACTGGTGTGTGAAGCTTGGGTAGGATTGGCTGGAGGTGTACGCGGTGCGGTGTGGCTCGAGTGTCGAGTGGGTGTTAGATAGTGGACCGGCTTGACGACTTCTCGCCATGCACAATGCACACACACACGGGAAGGCTCGCGCCGCGACTCCGGCGCACCTCTCGTGCCGTGCCCGACCGCTGCCTTCGTTTTTGCAGTTGATTCATTCACTTTATGAATGTTACTCACTGTTTTTATCAGACAATTCTGTACATCTATTACTGGATCTTGGGATCATGTATTAAGTCATCAAGATATTCGTCATTCTGGTAGTTTGTTGTTGTTGCCAGAGCTTTCAGGTGTTTTCATACTGAAAATAATCTTTTTCTGTCCAAATAATGTATTGTTTAATTCTGGTAAAAGCCATACAGGAGCTACTATCACACGAAGGGACCTTAGACTAACATTTCCTTAGGTAATTGTTAAACATTTATTCTTCTGTAGGGTACTGGCACAATGAGTTCCTAAGTAGTTTTTTCAGACGAATCTGCTTCCCAATAGGTCATCATCTTTATTGTTCAGCTAAACTGCCTCTCATTTATTGTTTCAAATCAACTACTTTATATCTCAATAATTGTCTATGTAACAATATTCCTTACTAGCTGTTCTAATTTAGATTTATAGTCATTGCAGGTTCAAAATTATACAGTAACTTGAAAACAATTTTTTCACAAATAGTCTCCCTGAACCATGAATCATAGATGCAAGCAAGATTGTGCTTACACTTAATTAACAACAAATGCTCCGCAATTAACACTAAATGTGTAAAAAGCTTTCATTCCGTAACTGTATTCTATGTGGAAATATGTATGATGGAGGAAATTTTGAGAAACTACTATTAACCTGCAATAAATGAAGAAATACCTTAATAACAAAAAGAAATTCTTCATTATGAGGCAAGATTCAGACAAAAATTTTTCTTTCAACATGTAGAACCATTTCTTCCAATAAATTTAATTACAATATTGTTTACTGATACACATTTTCATAATAATTTATGATTAGCGTAGTTTAGCCTATAAAACTTTTTCATAGTTCATCATATAATAGTCATACACCATGAGTTGACTTTATTTCATAATATATGGCATTCCTAATATTGTCTCAACCTTAAAACCATACCTTGGCAGTCTAGTTAACTAGTTTTACTTTGAGTTCAAGGCTTGAATATGAATATATCATGGTCCAAGTAGCGTTGTTGCCATGGTAACCACATACTAAACATTATAACAACTAGTGTTGTTTCATATTTTTGATAGACTATTAGGTTCCACACTCACTGAACTAAGCTTTTTTCTAAGTACTTGGTTTTACTCTTTGTATCAATAATCATGTTTATAGTGAAATTTAATTGGTATAAATTAACCATAGTTTTCTGAAATTTCTCAAAACAATAAGTATAGAGACTACAGTACTTACTATCAATATGATGTTTCACAAGGGATAAAAATATATTATTTTAATACTTGGCTGGTATTTTGCATAATATCATTGCACATGAATGAAAACCGAGCTTTAGTAGACTGAGATATAAATAGATATGTAATTAAAGATACATGTAGAAACATAATGGTGAGAAAAATAATTTATACACTAAAAACCTATGAAACTAGGTATGTTAGCAAAAACCTGCTTATAAAAGTATAAAAACTGATGTTAGTAGGTAAAGTTTGCATACTATAAGTGATTAAATAAACACAGCATAACTGAACACTTGACCTATTTGTGCACTGTTTGATTTTTTGCTTTTTAAACGTAGGTACTTAATACGATAAAAATTGTGTACACAACCAGATAATGTTATTAAAGAAGTTAGATTGCGAAACAGGTGTATAAAAAAAACATAAATAACACGAGGCGTGTCGCGTGCCACGATTATGCCTTAATGTTCTGAAGAAAAAAAAACGATTCTTCCAAGGAGGGTGTTTTTACGTTGTTAGTAGGTAAGTAATTGTGGCACGAGGAGCTTAGAATAATCTAAATGCTTCTACATTCAGGATATTAAACTAACGAAGGCGAAATTTTCAATCGACATGCATTTATTCGTCATCATAGCTAAAGCGTTAATCGCGTCCCATCTCGATCGCTACGTACCTATTCTTCGCCTTAAAAGAACAGATTAACCTCAACTACGCCTTATAAAGCCGAACAAAACAGGAAGCTTCAAACGGCTGCATAAGAAATACAATATACATGTACATTTTATTACAAAGGAGACACGGCCATTGATCGACAACTCTGTATTCAAAACACAAATAATTATATCATACATAGGAACTACATCCCATAATTTAGGCAACATTTAGATTCTAGACTTCCTCAGGTGCTTAATAGGTGGCCGAAAATATGACGAGTGGAACCAGTGGCTGAATTAAACGTGAATACATTAGTAATTTGCATAATTTTGAATGTCTCCTCAACAGGTGACTAAAGAAGCGATTGGATGTCAGAATTATGATATACCTAGGTAGGTTCATTATTGTAGAAATTGATTTAGAGTACGATGGCAATGATGGAATACGTTCTCTTTGTTCGTTATTCTTCAAACGCTTCAACTCTAGATAAATATAATCTAAATACTATTTTAATAGGTAATAAGTGAGCCAATAGTATCCAAGAAGGGAGTCAATAATATCGTTATACGAATCCGTAGATTTATACAATTGTAGTAATTTGATTCGATTACGAATTGGTAAAAAAGGAGGGAGGCAAATCACAAAGTCCAAATCGAATAAAGGACGATGATCCGTGGTCTAGCTATTAGCACGTAACTGACTGCAGGTTCGGAATGCTAATACTCACCCAGTTGGAGAAGATTGTCTGCGAATCAACGATGTTGTAATAAGCCATAAAAGGCAGCTACAATGTAATAAGGCGAAAGAGAAACAGTTATGGCCCAGTATTTATCTCCATGGGTTATAAAAGAACCATAAGTCTGCTATTGTCGTGATAGAAAATGCACCTTCATAATATTGACGGCACTTTGAATCTGTTTCTTTTACATTTCTCTACGTATGCTTTCAACGGTCCCGCTAGTTTCGTGCCTTGTCGTGACGTCTCTCGCGAGTCTCAAAATCAATTTCACGGAGCCCTGGCGTCCTCAACACTGTTGCTCAATCGTGGACAAAGTGCCGTAAGATAAGAGAATTTATGACGAAAAGATTGTATCTTGTTGGAATAAACGAAGTCCGTGGAAGATACAAATCTTTAAGGGAATCAAATAAATGAACTCTTTCAGAGCAACGTGAACTTTTTATTCGTTTAAGCAAATATTTTGTACCAGAAATGTAGAAAAGAAGACTGCACACAGTGGATTTATGTGAATGAAACTACTAATGAAACACTGTATTCTAAGGACGTCAACACAAGGCGACACAAACTGGGCGGTCTAAAAAATATTGAGGTTATTGTCTTCGCAAAAAACAATGCTAAAGTTCAAATGACTGAACGGGCATACAGAAATATGTAATGAAAACTGCTATTTAATATTCACATTACATAACATTCCTGCAAACAATGGCAGAGACGATACATACACACTTGTGTTAGGTTCCTCGGTTACTCCATTGTTGCCATAAACTCGGTACATTGCTGATTTAGTCTGGGATGAAAGGGCTACTGCTGGAGTTGAATTTATGCTAATTGCTACACCAATTTCACTAAGTAAAAGGATTAGATTGTAGTTAAGATTATGTGTGTAATTTATCGTCTCAGTGTTCGGGTGTGGCCGCAATTCAGGGCTTCAAGTAGTCTTAGTTTATACTATCATATTGTCTTTGTTTATAAAGCTCATCAATATAACTTGTTTGACTACACCTAATTTGTGAATATTGCTAGCATCCCGAGGTAACTTAATAACGTAATAAGTCAAATGATCGAAATTGCTTTACTGTACGGTAGCGCATTTGCAACAAGGCGATAATTTCACGCTATAACACAATCGGCATCCCATGAGACACTGAACACAACACAAAAGCATTTGAACTGAAGTTCCATTGAAAATTCAAAGTATTTCGTTTGCAAAAGGGCTGCTGATAACGTTTCACCAAATAGGCTTATATCTGATCTTCATTGATTTTGCAGCTCTTAACACACTGCTCGATTTTTTCAGATATTTCCTTATTTACTAAAGTAGCGGTACAGACTCGCGCCGAATTCGTGAAACAAGATGAATGATGACACCTCTTAAGATGATTGTAAAAACATCCAATCTCAAGAAGTTTTTGGAACAATGTACAAGCGTACCTAGAGCAGAGATTGAAAATTATTAAAAAGAAACATATCAAATCGTTGATGACGTATGATAATCTACAAATAGGTGTCGATAGAATAGTTTTTCAAATAGATAACGAATAGCTACCGTCAATCAGGCAGATAACTGATAATACATCGCCATTCATCCTCGCGTCCCGATCAGCCTTGCCTATATTGTGTCAAATTGAAATGGTTTCAGCTGCATACATGCATGTTTCGCAAAAACACAGATTGGAAAAGGGAGCTAAACTGGCTACTCGTTTTTCAACCGCGCGGTCTGTGAGAAGTTTTATTTTTTGTGCACACATTTTAGCTTTGATGATATTTGGCACACGGTGATATGTTGGTTGAATTTGGCGAAATCCATACAGAGTTGAACCGTTGTGCAATAAATTTTGCTATTTCATCGAATGTGTGAGGCATGTTTTTACATCCAACCACGCTAGGTCACGATGTCTAGTGTTGGTTTTGTACGATTGGGATTCGGAATTCTAAGAAATATATTTGAATATTTGAACTTCCTTTGTGTTCTGTAGCTTTGACGTCGCCAATAGATAGCACGGTTCCAAATATGCATTAAGGTTTTGTTCGTAGTAACCAAGTTAAAAGCGAGCCATGTATCCTGCATGTGGTTTTGATGACCCTGCTGTTGTCAATTTGCAGAGCAATTTAGAATCGATCAGTTCGCAAAAATGTGTACGGTGTCGTTTTATCAAAAAGTTTGCAAGCTTTTGACGTTACGCGGACGATCTCTCAGCACCTTTGCATGGCCCAGATTTTTACGTCCTGTCGAGTGCCAAACATGCAGGTGGCGTATTTTTTATGGTTCCGACATCTGCTCGCTGCGTATTGAATTACATTATCCGCGTACTGTGTGCTCTCCAGCGACAGGAGAGCAGGTGGTCACAGTCACGCCTACTGTTTGTAGAGGCTCGGGTTGACGTGAATAAGTACTCCTTGAAATAATATATTTTTAAAAGAATAGTACCTACTTACTGCTCCGAACAGAGCTGAGAACGTAGAAATGATTTATGAGAACCGAGACATTTGTCATAATTAGTTTAATTAGAAAGAACGATGAGTTCTCTCTCTTCAAATATTCATCATTCCTAAAGAGGCATTTAGAGGAAATAAGGGTGCCCGCCTTTATGAATATTTAGGCCTAATTATAATAAAAATAATTTAAGTTGTTACTCAGGTAAATAACGAAGGTAAACTAAGCAATGTTAGCTCGTTTTCTGTGGAAACAACGGCTCTCCCGTAAAATCTTATCGCTACTTAAAGTAGGACAAACCTTTCATTATAGCTATCAGAAGCGGTAATTACCATCTAAGAGTTAGATACCTTCACAGAATAACTCGTATTTTAAAGTCACTACAAACTGTCCGGGATCTTTGTTTAACGTGTAAACAGATAGGATTATATCTGATACTTCCATTAAGTTAAGCCGAAGGGTTAAAACTTTCTTATTAATTCTAATACTTTTTTAAGAAAAAGGCCCTATTTAACTTTCCCTTTGCGCTCTGTTAATACAGGTGATTACTTGTTTTAATCATTTAGGTACCTACTTAATTTGAACAACAACATGCAAAATGTAAAACTGAACACCTACATAGGTCTTTGTTTGGAAACATTATAGGTATTGAAGGTAATACCCAAACCAATAAAAAAGTCCGATACATAATTAAAAAATAATTGATTTAGTACGACCTTTTGAAAATCCTTCGTTCGGTATTGTCAACTGAGTTGTTTTTCCCTCATCTAAATCACGATAATAGCTGTGTATACAGACTTACTCAAAAGGTTTTCAGGTTTGATTTGAACTGTTTACTTGATATTTCTTTTCCTATTTGAAAATTCTGGTTTTGATCTTTGTCGTAGCTTTATTTTCAACATGCCTTTGATTCCTCTGAAACTCTTTGAAAATTAATCTGAATAACGAATCGGAACTGCAGTGGCAGTACAATTATAATACTCCACAAAGTTGGTACAAGTGGCCCGTATGCGCATAATAGTGCTCAAAGCAAACTGAAACATTTGAAGCTGTTTGAAACTGCACTGGTAATTGTCAAATGTACGTATTACAAGCTTGAAATGCTTTGAAACTGTCGACACTGTACCTAATTGCTTCGGAATATGAAAACTTTATTTCGGGAATTCCAAAACAAACAGTGAATTTAAAAAGAAGTGTCAAAATTAGTCATGCGTCAGAGACCCTTTTGATTTAATCTTGGCTTCTTGAATCTTGTAGAAATAATTCCTCTAAGAAATAACCCGTCACGGAACAGAAACGGAAAAGATTATTCTTTTCATCGAGCTTTCTATGGCATGGAAGTCAACCGAGCGTTTTGAATAGCGGAAAATTACTCACCTTTTTCGAACTGATAAAAAAATGCTAATAGGAAAAGTCGTAATTGACTGCAAGGTCTGCAGGGTGTAATTACAATCTCCTCAAAAAGATTTGACTCACCGCAGACAATCTTACGGATCGGCTATTGATTAGTCAAGAGATTGAAGAAGCGTGGCTTCGTGACCTAGTTACGGTCTACTTTACCGGCGATTTAGACTTATTGTCCATCCGACTCGTCCCACCAATACTATAACGAATTATTCAAGGAAAACGAACCGTTTAGGGTTTGAGAAGTCTCAGGAAACAAAGACATGAGCAATAGTGTGAATTTTTCCGTCAGTTTGAAAACCGTGACAATGTAATCAATTAGATGATGACATGTGGTATTAACTAGTCTGCTCAAATATTATAGCTCGTTTGGGTTCCGGTGACTGCACTCTAAAACACATTCTTATGGGCAGACGGGGCCCAATACCTCTTTTGTTTGGGAAAACACGTGGGTCGCCAGTTATGACGACGCCTGTGGTCAAATTATGACTTTAATGGACTTTCTCTAATTTTTGAATAATCCAAGATAGAGCTTTTGCTGTAACGATTATGTTGAAAATTAATAACACAAAGGTTACGCAGTAAATTATTAGTTTGGGATCGTACAAACTAAGATATCAGAAATTCGTTTTTGTACCTCTATAAAAACCTGAGACGTTATAAATCAAAGGGCACCTCTGCTGCTTGCCAAATCCGATATATTTCTTGCTTGAACCGTACGTTTTTCTGAAACCTTTTGGTAGAGCGGAGTCAATAACTGTACATTTCTTTTTCTGTACATGTCTACCATTTGTCTTCTATAGAAACCAATGTAATGATTTTTTGATAAATGCGAAGCGAAATCCACTTGTATATGCAGCGGGAGTCGATGTAATAAATCGCATTTGTCACATGAAACAGTTCGGTTTCCGGATCCACCCGGCTCCAGTTTCACATTCGGTGATAAATTCTCCCCTCCAGAAGTGCACAACAGTCGAGCTTCGTGGAAATTGGAGATAGGATCCTATAAAAAATAATAAAGAGAAAACGTAAACGAGACAAAATAAGAAAACAAACAAACCGTGCAAAAGGCATCGGTTGAGCGCAACTTTTTCATTTGGCAACTTTGATTGCCTTCGTCCTCTGGCAGATTGGTGTGGCCATGGAATTTAAATGATCCCTTCGCCTGCATTGCTATTTATTTAGGCTACATTCAAATGCATTTCGTTGTTTAGGTAATTATAAGTTAGTTAGCATTTAAAATAATTTTATAGGAAATAATATTATAGGGTAACGAATTCTGATAATAACGTCGAAATATCATCGTGCGAAAAATGTTTCAATAACTCACGTAGTCTGCTTTGCTTACTTTTTATACTTCCTGTTTATTTAGTATTAACGACGTACCCTGAATCCCGTCGATGCCTTTTTACGCTCTTTGACTAGAAAGAAGAATTCGTAAAGTTTTCTAACAGACGCCATTGAATCTGAATATTTTTACTCGGTTCGCACCCAGAACTTTGGACCGTATTCCTACTGTCACAGGACTTCAATTCAGATAACTCATATTTCTGCTCCGAACGAGACCTAGAAATAACGAGTCTCCAAACCTGTTTTTTTATTGTTGAAATTATTTTTTCTCCCTATCTTTTGCGTTTGATATATTCTATCGGGCATACTGAATCTCATTTGGGTTGCGTTTGTGTATTTTTTACTAATAGACATGTTTTTATGGTTGGGATAACATATTTGATGGCAATAAAGGTGGATGCTCTTGCTCGTGTAGGTTCTAAGTAAACAGTGGAGCATTGATCAAACAAATAGTCGGGTGGAATAGCTGCGACCGGCACAGTTACAAGAATTAACACTTGTGCAGCGCTTGTAGGTCACTTGGTTCTCGTTATAAAAGCACCGTGAATTTTGATTGCAGTAACGAGCGCTTTTGCATGTATAATGACTGGAGATTTAAAAGGAAAACTCTTTTCGTTAATATTATGCTTGTTCGCAACACAAATTGCAAAGTGGGTGTTATTTATGACTGTGTTATTGTTAACTTGAATTATTCACAGGCATTTGTGAGAATTGGCTATCAATAATATCTATTCTCAGTATAAATACTTCTATTATGATTTCTTCAGTAGTGGGTGGGGGCATATTAAATGTTAAATTATGATCCAAAAGTTAAGGTGCTTAACCGCACGCACACGAGCCATTCATCTTTTTGAGAACGCAAGATGGTTGATAAGCACATTGTCCCGTCTTGAGCCTTATCGATTTTTAGTTTAGTTATCAAAAACGGCATCAATTAAACTTAATATTAGTTTCTACACGGTGAATAACTGTTAGAAAACCCACAGCCGAGTTTATAACACCGCAACGACCATTAAAAGCTTTTTACTTCACATTGTTGAATGTTTACTTTAATTATCAGTTGAAGGAATGTGGCTTCGATGCCACGGCGACGTCACTATACCAATGAACGTATTGTGTTAGTAATATTAGTACAAAACGAAGTGTTTCGATTTCACTGAATAAATTCCTGCTTCATCACGAACGGGATTGAGAACCTATGACGAAATGCTGGTCATTGCTTGTTGTTCAGTAAATGGTATTAAAAAATTGTGATAATTGGAACTTGAAATACACGTGACAGGTATTTTTATGATTTTTTTAAGTAGGTAAGTTCGTTTTTTTGAGCTTTCAGATATAAACTGCCTGTTAGCGTTCCCATAGATGCAAAAATTTCAATCCCATCTAGATATAACTACAACTAAGGCAATAAACAGTTTTTATTCGTTATTAAAACAAACCTCGATCTTAAATGAATTCATTTCACAGAAAGAGCGACATTATTTTGAATTCGTAATTGACGAAGACCTCACCTTTTAGTTGTCTTTAAGTTTCCACGACGTAATTAAGTATTCAGACTGCTTAGCTTTAAACTGTTCTCGGCGAAATGGTTCCATGTATTTCATTACTTTAATTGATGCTTTTAATGGCTTTGGTAAACAACTGTGCCTTTATATCAGCGGAGTTAGATGTGGGAGTTATTTATGCAAAATATCGCTGAAGTTGTCTGCTTTCGCTCCTAAGATTTCAAACTATCTTATAAGAACACTGATGATTTATTTATAGTGCCTGTTTGGCTTTTTTATTTCATGTTTAGACGTTTATGGATTTATGGATCGTTTACAGTTTTAAGCTGACATTGAAGTTATGGTTCATGATTTATTGCCCGGCCCATTTTATTAATGTTTTAAGTGTATGTAAAATACGATGTGGCATATCTTGCTTGTTCGTTAAGTGATTGACATTTTCTTTTACGAGTGTCTCTTTATATTCTTAGATTAAATTCGTTTTTGTGGTTCCGGATCTCATTACAGTTTATCTTTCTTGTTAAAGAAATATTTTTTTAAACATTGTCGGAAACCACACCTAGATATCTGATACTTCCTTTTTATTCTAATGATGACGTGTATGTATTGATTGAAGTTGTCATGGTATCCAGTCCAGGCAGTTCTTAGAACTCTGTAGGAGTATAATAAATCTCTCCTTTATAAACAAAGTACATGCGCCACGCCCACAGTCGAGACTTTCTACCATGTAATTATACAAACATTAATCAAAAATGAAAAGACTTAATTTTTTTTTGCCACAAGACATCATTTTTCTTTAACGGCCGCAAAATTCTTAATTTAAGACATAAAAGACCATCCGTTGCCTAATATTGGTCTTTATTATCCAAAAGGTTCTTATTGTTTAGAAAATGTATTGTCTTCAACTTATTTGGTGAACTAGAGGTCATAGGTAACTTTGCCCTGTAATATCTTCGAGACTAATAACCTGTGACTTACGGTTCTTAAAATGAATCTTCAGTATTGCTACGAGTTACTTGCCACAACATATAAAGTGTTTCGAACCTGATTTGAATTTCAGCAAAACCAATCGCAGAAGGAATAAATTTGAGGTCGTGTAGCGTGTATATCACCCAATTTAGACCCAAACAGGTCATTAGGTACAGTCGCCAACATCAATGGAGTTTGAAAACGATTCTACCTTTGATCCGGGCCCTTATAAATTGTGCTTAATAAGCTCTTCAGGTATGGGACGTATAATTTATAGCGAGATGAGTGCAAACGTAAAAAATAGCAGAATCGTGGGCGGACTGTATAATCAGTTCCCTGACCCGAGTGGCGTGAAATTAGCACGAAATATGTTAATTTTATCCGTCTGCTTCGAAATGAATAGGGCACAATTAAGTTATCTTGTCTAAATACCTTATAAATATAAACTCTCCAAAGGCTCAGGGCGAGGGTCCAGCTTGGTTATGCAAAATAATATACAAAGCAACGGAACTGGCATGTAATGAAATTTGAATTAATTTACGACTACGCTTATGTAGCAATGTAAAGCCTTCTCTAAAATAAGTCTTAGATACTTATCGTCACAGTTTTCATAAACTTGTGGAGCGAAAATTCGATAGTCTTATTTGCAAAAATCCTGCCTAATGAAGTTCCATAAAACTTTGAAGACGACCAACAATTATAATTAGATGAAAAAGTTAAAATTTCCCCGAAGAAAAATAGCATTGGATTTTAGTTCCGAGCCGTGTTCCCTCCCTTTGAGACCGTTGAAATGGAATTACATGGTTATTTTCAATTCAACGCAGTACCAAATGAATGAATGAATGAACGAGTAAACGAACGAATCGAATCATATTTAGAAATTTGCTTTCTCTCGTTTCCTTTGTATACGTTGCTGGACAAATCCTTTGGTCTTACAGAATCCCTAATTGCATAATTACCATATTTGATTGTTATAAATTGTATGTGGTGGTAGTTAGCAGATAAAGTTTACTATTATTTATGACTACAATGTAGCTTATGTAATTAAATTCAATAAAGAAATCAAATAGACTAAATACTAACGTCCTTATTCTAACTTAGCTACAACAAACGTAGTTAATCACACTAAATTCCTAGAGAACGTTTGAAATACCCGCTTATCTTGTAAGCCGAGCCATAAATGCAATGTCGCCACACAATATATCTGTGCATGTCTTACGTAACGCTCGCTATGAAGCCAGACAACGAGCTGATGAGACAACAGAGATGCACTAAGCAAATATAACAACATAATCCGTTTTAGATAACCTAAGTAAGTCAGCGCAACTAGTGGCTCAGACCAGGAATGCTTGCGGTCAAACCTCGGGTTGCGCCACTCTTAACCAACAGGTTGTAAATGCACCTAGAAGTGGTGTATTAATACGATACTAATGTTAAGTAATATGTGGCTACTTTGATGTTTGCAATGATATTGTGGTTAGCAAACAGTAAAAGATGCAGAAAGTCGCAGCGAAGTGGTAAGAAAGAATCATCATCTAAACTTTTTAATAACAAATACTTCGCTGTTATCTTCAAAACAAATTCCTGCCTCATACATTCAATCCAAACATCTCAATCTTCCGAACTCGGAGTTTTAAACTTAACACACGTTCCCTAACAAGCGAAAAGTGGATCTCATCAGTTCCAAAGAAAATATTCATAACGAATCCAATTCATAACGTTTGTGAAGCTTCTCGCACAGCACTTTAATACACTTGACTTTCCTTACGGCCTTATTCGATGTGACATCTCAGAACGATTGATTTTATCGAAAACTTGAAGGACGTTGATTGGGATCGAGTGCTTCTTCAAGGTTCCGAAACTTTGGGAACGTTAGAATTATGGCATCAAAGTGATTTGGGGCGTTGTTACAGGTCCGTCTTTTGTGTTAGACTCGTACCGTAAGTGTCTAAAAATGTTAAAACTTTTCACCGTCTTTAGCTGAGAATACGGTAAAGGTGCAACATCAGTTCGAACGACCCGAACCGATTTACAGAAGAATAGAATTAGGGAATATCAATTTTTGAAGTACATATACTCTTCTTCCTGATCTATTTACTAGAAGTACGTGTCAGTTCCTCCCACATATTTCTAATTTCTTAACGAGACTTTTAATGAAAAGCTGAATTCACAAGAACCTAGTTTACAAGATAATTATTGTCGAAAACACTTCCTCTTCATTGCTTTTAAAATGGCGTCGAAAATGGCGCGATGTCACCGAGGCGGGAAAAAAACAAAGCATCATGGCTCCGTTTACTAAGTGTTCAAGATGGATGAAAAAATGCTGCGCTAACTTAATTGAGTGGAAGAATATTACTTTTGATGTCCAGATAAAACATTAAAAGCTTTCAATATTAAAGCGAAAACCTCAAGGATGTGTCTCAGTGGCCTGAGTTATTGAGGATGAGGCTAACCGTCTTATATTTGCCTAAACTCAGCTTCCGGTGACTAAATTGCTTATACATGTAGTCGTTTAAATTAAATAATTAAAGCAATCATTAGCATTTAACTCCGGAAGTATGACCGATATTGATTAGCAGAATTTATCTTATCTTTGCTATGCATTTTTATACTTTTGAACCATCATGGCGCTTATTTTAAACCCGAGCGTCCTTATACTTTTTAATATTTGATCAACGAGGCAGTATGAGGTCGGTTTCAAAATGGCCGCCAAGTTTGCAGATATACTCGTCGTCGACAGTCGAATATTATTTATCGATGTTTAAAGCCATCTTGTTTCCCAATATCATTTTGGATGTTCGATGTTATTCTATTTCGATATTTATAATATCATGTTTTATGCATTTAAGATAAGGTAAGCATTTAGGATAGTACTAAATCTAACGGTTCGTCGAAACGATTTAACGCGAATGATTACAAATCGAATTCCTTATTCGGAAAATTGCAAATATAAAGGCAATTTCCGTAGTCGTATCTGTTTATGGTGTATCATGGGGAAATGAGGAAGCAAGAACCATCGTCGCGGGCTCCCGTCGTTATAAATAGCTTTTATATGAAGGGGCTTTGAGTTCGCATCATGAATATTTATGTTATAAAAATAAACAGGTGTCTGAAATGTTATTATGCGTGTTTGTTAAGTTATGGCGACGTTGAGAGGTAATTTCACGCTCGTCTGCCGATGATAGCAAAATTAGATGGATTATACACTTCAGCTTTTAAGTTATGGTTATCGATTTACTGTTAATGGATACTCTGTAAATGGGTTATTAGCTTCTTTTGAAAGTTTTTTCCCCCGTTGATCGTATCATCAAATTGCATTGCATGTCTTGAATAGTTGTCATCAAAAGCAGATTTAAGTTAATGTTGGATGGTATATTGCTTAACTGATGATAAAAGTTAAGGACACGTAAGGAGGTAGGTATGTAAGACAAGTCTTCATACTATAAAGTAGGTACCTTTCTGGAGTAAAATACCAAAATCCAATAAAGCTCCAGGAATATCATTATACTTTGCAAAGCTGCGGTATTTAGCTAATATACTTAATAATATACAGAAAACAAATCTTCCTTCTGCAAGATCATAATATTATACAATAACAGGACACAATAATAAAACAGGCGACCCATTGTCATGTCTAATATGTATACAGATATAATTGTACCTAAATAAATTACCTGTTATTGGACCAGCTATCTAGCAGTAGATAGTTATCGCTGATTTATGTGCTATGCATTCATAAATATTAACAGCCTTCGGGGTAGCTAATATACGAAGTTATTTGATATTTTGTTTGTCTAATATTCACTGTGTACCTGTATTATAATAACCTCGGATGCTGAAATAGGTACGAAATATATTGCTGCCATATTTGATAATTGAGCTTCTGAATTATTCTTGCTTTTAAAATAAGAATCTCAACTAGAACATCTGTAATTCGTCACTCATGTTGAAGTGATACTAGAATTCAAAGCTCCTCTACTAGATTTGAAAGAGCAATGATAAGTATGATACATTTCCCAAGCTGTTAAATTGATCAAGTGCCAAGAAATAGTTAATAACTGACACCAGAACACGCCTTATATGTTACGGAAGCAAGTAGGTACCTACATGGAAACTGGTTGTTGTGTAGCTCATAGGTAGGTTGCCATGGCAACGAGTTTCTATTTGCGCGCTATTGATCTTTAAACTCAATATGGGTACAATCAGCGTTAGTTTGCCATGCTTAGTCACTGGTTCTTGATAAGTAAACTATTGTATGTGACTTGGGTAACTTGCCAAGGAAATGTAGCACAGACAGCCTCTAAGCTTTACTCAAGTCTTTCATTATTATACCACTTGTGAATTGAAAACCTGTACTCTCAGAAGACAATAATTTTACTGTACACAATGAAAGAGAATAAACTTCAAACAGATTGAGTCCCGTAAATTCCAATAGCCTAGTAAATATCTTCCTTCCATTGATTACAAAATAATTTTACAGCTGTATAATTTTCTTTAGAAACTTTACAACGATGGGCACAATGATACAAACTGTAGGTTTTATTAGTACCTCGGCTCGGCCTAAATAAGGGTACGTCTGGCTGGCTGCGACCCTGATTAGTGACTCTTGAGACCTCAAATAAACCCTGTTTCTAATTACTTTACTGACTTTATTCTTCAATAAGTTGCTGCATGAAGAAGTCATCCCGCAAGAATGGTGCAGTAGTTCGCTAGTGCCCATCTTCAAGAATAAAGGGGATGTGCAAGATTGCGGCAACTATAGAGGGATAAAGCTCATGTCGCATACTATGAAAGTATGGGAGAAAGTGATAGAGAAAAGAGTGCGAGAAGAGAGTGAAATTACCCAAAACCAATTTGGGTTTATGCCAGGTCGAGGAACAATGGACGCCATCTTTGCACTTCGCCAATTGTGCGAGAAGTACAGACGTGTGCACAGGAATCTGCACATGGTGTTCATTGACCTTGAGAAAGCGTATGATAGGGTGCCTCGGGAAGTGTTGTGGTGGGCCATGAAAGAGAAAGGTGTGCCTGGGAAGTATGTGGAGTTAGTTCGTGCGATGTACAGGCAGTCCTGTACTTATGTCCGATCGTCGGCCGGCAATACTGACCAGTTCAGTGTGGCTGTGGGCCTGCACCAAGGGTCGGCTTTAAGTCCTTACCTCTTCCTGCTTATTATGGACGCCTTGACGGCGGACATACAGGAGGAGGCACCCTGGTGCATGCTGTTTGCCGACGACATCGTCCTGGTTAGCGAAGACGGACCTGAGATCCAGAGCAGATTGGGGAGTTGGCAACAGAGACTGGAGAATGTTGGCTTAAAAATCAGCAGAACCAAGACCGAATACATGTTCTGCGATTTCGGCGGTCTCTCCAGTCCTGAAGCCATAGCGCTGGATAGCGCACTTCTTCCAGTCTGCTCCGATTTCCGGTATCTCGGTTCGCTTATTCAGGGTGATGGCGAAATAGATCGGACAGTTACGCACAGAATTAACGCAGGATGGATGAAATGGCGGCAGGTAACGGGAACAACTTGTGACCCTCGTATTCCCT
Source organism: Helicoverpa armigera (assembly GCF_030705265.1). Lineage (NCBI taxonomy): Eukaryota > Metazoa > Arthropoda > Insecta > Lepidoptera > Noctuidae > Helicoverpa > Helicoverpa armigera. The sequence goes on along the minus strand of NC_087145.1, from coordinate 347,210 downwards.
TAAACTTAAGGGGAAAATTTACAAGAGTATGGTCAGGCCTGCTGTCTTGTATGGATCAGAGTGCTGGCCCACAAAAGCGACGAATGAAAGACAATTGCATGCGGCAGAGATGAGAATGTTAAGAGGTATGTGTGGAGTTACGCGAATGGATAGAGTGAGGAATGAGTATATAAGAGGAAGTTTGAAAGTAGCGCCGGTATCAGAAAAACTGCGTGGAAACCGGCTGTCGTGGTATGGGCATGTGATGCGGAGGAATGAGAGTCATGTTGTGAGGAAGGTAATGAGTATGAACGTGGACGGATATAGTGGAAGAGGAAGACCAAAGAAACGATGGATGGATTGTGTGAAAGTAGATATGGTAAGAAAGAATGTTACATGTGAGATGACGGCAGATAGAAGCGTATGGAAGAAGAAAACATGCTGCGCCGACCCCAAATAAAATTGGGATAAGGGCAGGAGGATGATGATGATTTCTAATTACTATTGCGTTGAAATGTTCAGCCATTTTATTAAGTAGTGACGTAATAAAATGTCTACAGACATTATTGTATTTTAGTTTATTATGGTAGGATTTCGTTAGATATTGCTTTTAAGTTTAATTGGAAATGTTGAATAAACTTAAAAGCGTGGTCACGGACTTATCTGATTTGTTCTGGTTTGTTGTCCGCCGAGTTGGAATCAGCTTTTAGCTCATTTGAGGAGGATAGCTTTCTTGAAAAAAAGGTCCAATCAAGACGCAAGAGAAAATAAAGTGATCCAACTAGCTTAGTTGGATGTAACAAAGACATGCTTGACAACTTAATGAAATTGATAAGAATATTAACTACTTTTAGTGTAGAACAATTCTTATCAGGACAATCTTTAGAAATTCCAATTATTATGTCTAAGAAAATTTGAAAACTGAAGAATTATAGAGGCGTAACTAGCAGCATTACTGCGAGAATTTTCAGAAATTCACCGGTGGAGAAGCACCTGCGACTAACGCGCGGACGGCCTTAATTTTAGGGAGAAAATTGTTAAGGCAATTCCCATCCCTAGAGCGCTGATAACGAAATCGAGTTCCGAGTTTTTACAGGTGTTCCCAAGTAAAATGGGTTTTGTTTGGGTAACGGAAATGTTAATACGGTGTGGCTTGGGACCCGGCGCACAGGGTTGACAGAGCTCGTGCCTGCAGCGCCACGGCCCGGCTCCGATGATAAATGATCGAGTGTCCGTGTCGCCTGTTCTTGTGGTCGTTTTTGGGCGCTATACTCCGAATAACACGTTATAAAGTAATCTATTTTCTTCATACTCGAGAGGTGTTTTGTCAACAAACAAATGGTTGTATTTCTGTACTGCATTATGACGGGGTTGTACAAATATTTTGTGTTGCCTTGAAAATTCTCGTCACAAAACATTTGGTAAACTATAAGGATGGAGCGGAACAGGAAAACTGATGAATATAATAGAAGATTATATTTGATGCTTGATAAAATGAGAACTAATGAAATTAGAAGAACTCAAAGGGTTTATGGAACTGTCTTTGAACGATAATGGTATCAGATCAGTTTTGTCATGTATTTGCAGTGAAATTAACGTAGCAGCCCTGCACGTTGTTTATCCTAAGTCCACTATTCACGCGCTTGTGAATAAATGTTCCCGAATAAAAAGCAGCCACCTCTAACTGGGGTCGTGCAGGTACCATTTATTCAGTTAGCCAGTTTCGGCCCCAACATAAGTTTGTTACAAGACTCGGCTTTATCGAGTTAGCTATTTACGACTGAACTGAGCCAGGCTACTGGATTCAATTAAAATAATTGACAAGTTTTCTTTAGCTTCTTTAGTAGGTCTTTCGGCAGTTTTGAGTTTAAGAAAATATTTAATGCTTTGAGGCTGGAAAACTCAATTTGTTTCTATTATCTTCTATAGATAAGAGATTTTCAGATAAAGGTAATAATCTGACATCTTATATCACAAAAGATGACTATTGTCTAGGTTGCGTGTAAATCTGTTTGTAGCCAGAGAGTCAGCCACACTGTATGGTTACAGCGCCCGACATAACTTCATTACTCCACAGCCATGGCAACACGATACCCTCCCATTGTGCACGCCTTTCAGCCACAGAGCCACCTCCAAATCCCTCGACGCTAACAAAGGTAAAAAACGACACGATTTTGTATAAGGTTACTAAATTTCCCCGCGAAACTAATTTGATTCCAACAAAGTGTCAAAAACATGGCGGCACCGACCTTTGTTTTGCTGGATATTATTTATAATGGTACTTTTGTGTACGCCGTTTGCTTTCACGACAAATGGACTATGTAAAATATAGCATATTATTATTTAGGTAATTCTGTAGCAGTTATTGCGTTTTATGTGTGGATAGGAATGGAAATGAAAGTGTTGACCCTTCTCCAAACATAAAGTTATGCTTGTAGTAATTAAAATTTAATTGAAAATCTTACAAATGTTACACTAGCCATATAATTTTAGAACCACCACTAAAACCGCAACCCTGAAAGTAGCAAAGTACATACTTTTAAAAAGTATGTAAAATGTAGAACATTTCCTTGAATATTGGATCAAATACCGCTCGACCACTAACGGTCGGGAGTCACCTCGGCATTCGGAATATTTCTTCATTTATATCTTAAATCTCTTTTAGCTTCTAATATGTGCTCTTACTTGACAGATTTTATATTCATGACAAGAATTTTCACTATTTAATACTGACTTGCATTCGAGAATCATGCAAGTCAACAATGATTTAGCTTTTATAATCTTTGAATTGAATACATCTTTTATGCGAGATACCAGGTTCATGCAACGAAACAGCTCTTTCTACGTTCCTTGAAGCTTTTATATACCTACCTGTTATCTTTAATACAAGCATTATTTTGACATTATATGACAAGCTGATCACAAGAATGAACAAGGATTGACTATGTATGACCTAGACTTAATCATGGATTTAAAGTCTGCTACAGTCTATCTTGTGTTCCTTGTTAACGCGGATATACCAGTACAGACTCGACGTTAAAAGGAAAATTAAATTGAGCTATTTGTTCAAGTGTAGGACTAGACGTTACCTCGCCATCTTTATTTGATTTGTGCAGACATCGGCAGACATGCATTGTTGGAACATCTGTGACCTCCGATATAATCTTGTTTGTATATTTCATCTTAAAGTTTACATAGTTTGAGTTAGGTTTAAGTAGACTCTTACTTTATAATTTAGGTATTTTAAAGCTTACAATAATTCTGTTAATTCAATTAAACTTAATTAAGTACTCTCTATCATTTCTTACAGAATGTATATCTCTGTATAAGTCGTTGAATTTCTAACTAAATGTAACAATTAGCAATAAAATGTTGCCAGCCCACAATAAACAATACACTAACTGTAATCGATCGTTTGACGTTTCGTATCTGTCAGATGTCAGAGTGATATTGTTTCGTGATTAGTTTTGACAGATGAACGATTTGTCTTGTAGGTAGCAACAATGGGAATTACAACCACTATTGTTCTGCGTTTAGACGTTGAATCATAGCGGGCAATTATTAGCAGCGGTACTGAGACTTTATGTTGCTGTTTGAGAAAATTTATTTTTATAGGTGCGCTGTGGTGACGCATCAAACTGCTGAAGAGAAAATTTTAATATAGGTCACAAAACTAGTTTTAGAAGGTGCTCTTTGATTCGGTGTGATAAGCTGATGAAAGAAAATCTTTGAAGCTTAAATGAGTTTGTAGACAAATAGTTTTCTGTTATCTATCATCATAAGCCATCAATTCGAGCAAATATAAACAGTAAAGTTAATTAAAGCAAAATAATTTTACAAAATATATTGAAATTATTACAAAGCTCTTTAAAGGATTCTCATTGTTTATAAAGCTATCGATTAACAAGTTTTGTGTATTGTTAGTTGTGTATGAAAGTCAGCTTATTCTGTGCAAAGTCAAGGTTTGATGCTAATTCTTTTCGGTCTGGCGCGTTCGGGCTAAGTTCGTTGACTTATTGGCTAGATCGATAGGACTTAGTATCGGACAAACAAAGCTGGTTATTAGGGTACCGTAAACTAAAATTAGATTCATCAATACAAATTAAAAAAAAATACTGCAGCTACATAGGCATAGGTACCTACATACAACTACTTATAAAGGTACAATTGTACTGCACTTAAAAACAGAATAATCTTAAAACTGTGTGGTCGCTGTATTCTCTCTAAATAAGCTGATTGTTCTACAAATATAGATGCGGAACCTTCTAGCTCAATTCTGAGGTTTTTTAGCGTTATCCAATAGGGAAGTGGACCACCCACTGAACAGTCATGGCTTTTGTTGTCTATTTATGGTGGAAACGGATCTGAATCGAAACTGCGTGCTGTTGCAGACTTAGGCAGAAATAATAGTCGGCTTAGGAAGTCGGGGCTGCGAATTCACAAATTGGTATGTATCGGCTAGGTATTGGGCTTACTGTTACGTAGTGCACTAGCATCCTACGTAGCTTTAAAAATAATGATCAATTTAAACAATGTTTTAAAGTTTTCTTTTAAATTTCCACGTACGCAAGTGGACACTAAGAATTTAAATTGGTTTTCTCATTGAGATCAGCTTTTAGAACACAAAGGAGAGCTTCCGAATATCTTTCACGTATACGAGAGCTTTAGGTGATGTTATCGAAAGTTAAGATCCGATGGGAAAACGTTACAGGAACGGTTATAAGAAAATAAACTGGATTTTTTTCCCTAAAAGCTTATTATAATTTTCACTTTCATTTCAGTTAATATAACAACAATTTCCATCTACAAATGACACAGCAAAACATGCAATCCATAATTAAAATCACAGGGAGCGACGCCATGACACTTTTTATAGTGTTGTCACACGAAAAAATAACAATGTCCGCTGTCCGAATTATTAACACGGAGTTGTGTCACTTTTGTGTCATATTATGTCGTATAAAATATCACAAGAGACCTTTATCTCTGAGTAATTTGGCTTGTTTCCTTGAGATGAATCAATTTTTTTTTATATTCTGCTTGTACTGAACGCTGTAATTTAAGTGACAGATGAAATGGGCAACAATTTTCCCTTGAATTAAAATTTTCCTGAAAAATTACTAATGACGGGGCTATTGTCATCGTTTTAAATGTGTTGGCTCTTGTTTTCGCAGAATAAATGTATGAGCATTAAATAATGTGCCTATTTGAGCCATTCCCTGTTTCGTCGTGGTACGCAGAATTCATTAAAATTGTACTTTATAACAAGTGCTTTACATGGATCAAATATAACAACGTATGAAGCATTATTTATGAAAATATTTAGTACAAAGCCAATTTCATGTTTATTTTTGAATCATTTGAATGGAACTACAAACACTATTATTAATTAATAATTGAGTACATGTGCCATTAAAAGCTTAAAACTAAGTATAATTTAATTTTGCAACATGTTTCGTTCGGGAATTAGGCATGAATTCGATACTTAAAAGTAGGTAAAACTTTTCAACTGACATATAATTTATTGAAGGCTTAATGGCACCATTCTGAAACGAGTTGTTTTATAAAAGTTTTTAATTTATAGTCCACACAATGCGACGAACGTGTTACTTGATGAAGAATAAGCAGTTTTTTGGTATTATTGAGAATTAAATAATGCTACGCCATATGAAGTTTGAAATAATAACATTGATTCTTACAGTGCAACTGAGTTCAACTTTCAATAAATGCGAGAAAATAGCCGATGCGATGAAGATAAACGATGAACAAGAGTTGTGAAGTTGTATTAAATTCCATTAAAATATTACGATAAGTTTACCATTGCGGTGGTAACTTGTACAACAACTGATGATCTGACCTTACTTTTAGGTCTGGGTTAATGGAGTCCTAACTTAGAAACTTGATAAAAAAATCTTCCCTCTATCCGGTCTGTCTGGAAAGCCTGGCCCGAAACCTTCCTACCTAAGTACTTAGCTGTATAAAAATATAAATTATCAGATTAGTTTAGCTACTTTATACTACCGGACTGCCAAAATTACAAACACATTAACGTCGAAGCAACTCATTAGCGAAAAGCATTTCCCGCCATTTCGCGTTTGGCGTGTCGGCCATAATGATTTTACGAAATTAATGAATCGTTACACGTTGCCATCAGATATAATCATTTGATGTTTTCGCTTTAAATAAAATCAATAGTTATACATTGTTTGGTTACAATTATTTAACCGCAAATCTGTTTAAAATTGTTGAAAGGTTTTTGGTTACCTATGTATTTTTTGTTTGGCAACAATGCTATTGAATTGTCACATTGACGGATAACATTGCAGCATTCATTTTGTAGGACATGTTTTCATCTAGTAACTAATTGATAGATGGCTTGCCCCACTGCGTTTCTCGTGTTCTGACATTCCACAATTATGTACCTATCCTACTTTGAAAGCTCAGGCTGACGTCCTGTAATATACAATCTTAGAAATTATACACTGGCAATGAAAATAATCAAGGTCAAATCATTCTGTAATCATTTAGAAGGCAGGTTATCAACCTTATTGTTAGATGACTGCAATAATAGCGCACGTTTATCTCTTATCTCATTAGTTTATATACGGTGTGTATAAGAATAGATTGTCGGAGATTTTGTTTGCTTTGTTGACTGCGTCACGTGTTGTGTTATCTTAAAAGACTTCGATATTTAACTGAAAGATCTTAGGTGATTTGAAAAAATCACTTCCCACAAAGTCTGTGCCCATTTCACTTGAATCTTAGATCTATTTTATTCCCAAAGTTTCAATCATCACCAAACCTACTTTGTTACAAAGTAAGTAGAGGTTATAGGTCGACAGATGTCGGAAAGAATTACCAACCTGTGATAATGCTATAACTAGATTCAAGCCTATAACCTACAGAACCCTGACGAATTGTTTTGCCAGTTTTACATGCATTGTAACTAGAAGTTTTCCCGAGCCGATCGTAAATCTTGCCTCAATTAACTACGGTGCCCGCGTCTTTTGATACGGTTAAATGTTAGATAAGCTAGGTATCTTTAAAAACCGGCCAAGTATGACGGGGACTAGCTCTTGAAGAGATTCGTACCATCTGTCAAAACAAAGACAATTATGTCGTAGTTAAGCAATCATAGTATTCAATGGAGAACGTAAGTTCTTCATAAAACGCGAAATGACATGTTACTTGAATCATTTGAAGATTACAAAGCCTAACAGCGATGCTCCCACTCGACAGTAAAACAGTTTTATTATTTCCACAAACGAGTAAATACGCCGTAATCAAGAACAAATTATTCCTGCTCACGTAGAATCGAGTCGAATAAGGAATGCGACGCATATATTATCGTGTACCTACCTATACTGCAACGCGTGCACCGTGTAGGGCTGACAGACTAAAGAAAAGTGTCCTTAACTTTTATAACGGCACCTATTCAATGAAACCTTTTTGTATTTTCTTTGACACATTGATCGTGATTTAAGCTTGAGTTTGTGAAGCTTTCGGCCATATTGGCATGCTGTGTGTAAGTACAACTTGATGTTCAAAGATAAAAAATGAAGTCTCATTGAAAAATCACACCATATTTAGCTCTCGCAGTATTGTAAAAATACTACCTACTCGTATTCGTAAAGGAAGGGAATGAATACTTCTCCATAGGTGTTGACAGCCCTAGCCGCAAGTGACATTCCTTCGGTATCAGATGTCGTGATAGCCTAGTTTGAGGCGCCCCACTTTACACACCTCGCTTTTATGTAGATCTGTACCTACAAGGAGAATGTTGACTTCACTAGACACCTGAAAGGCGAATACAGGGTAAAGAAACTTGTTACTAAGTGAGATAGATTCTTAATTAAGTACCACTTCATCATTAGGTTAGAGCTCTACTTCCAATCTAACAGAATGCAGATAAGTTCTGATAAGTATTCTAAATAGAGATACTGCTTATTTGAACTTCATCTGATATTGACAGGCCATATATCGAAACGCCTTGGTAAAACTGGTCTTCAAAGTACCTTTACATATGGCTTTTGAATACTCGTAAAAAGATTTGAAATACCATTGGAAACAAAAATTTTTATCCATTTAATCGTCAACAAACTAACAAAGCTTTGTTCTAACGCTCGAATGACAACTGTTCTCTCCATATAAAACGGCACTACGAACTCGAAAGCCGGTAGCAAATTGTCAATAATCCCATTTAAGGTGCGACATGGAAGTCCAATCGACCGTCCACACGACCCACTGTGCCAGCTTACGGCATTTGACATAGCTATGTAATATACTAGGAAAACAAACAAAGTATCGGATTGAATCGGAATAGTTGGCGACTACCACAAACCGGCTGTATTATCCGTAACCTATTGTAAAGTAATCGGTGTCCAGTTAAATGGAGTCATGAATGAAGGTGATTAGTTTGAAACTTGTCGATCCCATTTCTTTTGTACTAGCGAAAATCTTTCAAAACTTACATCATGTCGTAAAAAGCTGAAAGTACCTAGATAAAGCTAAAACATCGAATAGATAGTAAATTCTAAGGAGGCTGGAATTACGATCCTTTGAAGGTTATTTGGAATGCAGTATTTGCAATAGGAATCATCAATTTGCTTTCATTATCATATCTGCCATAGTGGTTTACGATAGACAATACCAATTATGTACACCATATGTATCGCACTCCACACAACATAGTTCATGATTGGACATTTGGAATAGAACCAAATCGTAACATCGATATGATCACATAAATTCAACATTTTGAACCGAAGTGTTGAACACTTAAACAATGCTTAAGACGCTTGCCTGCAAATCAGTCTTAACTAGACCCTAATGGTGTTGCCATATGCATTAACCCATTTAGACGATATGTATATTATGCATTAGCAGAACGCGATTTTGAATGCGTTTGCCGCCTATTAAGTGCAGTGATTAGTATTTGTGGCAACATTATTTATGTACTTAATGGTATATTTGGTTAACATTACGGCTATATTATGTAGGTCGATAGGCAGAGTTTCGGATGTTGTAATAACCATTTATTGTTTGTTATTCTCTCAAATGTTTACTGCTCAAATAAACATCGAGGAGTGTTTTGTAATATTATACTGAATAAGCTTTTCTCTATAGATAAATTCAACTGTCTTGAACTAGCTTTTAACTTTCGACTGTTTTTAATAACCTATTTATCCTTTGTCTCTGTTTCTGTAGATGCGTTAAGATCTTACTTATTTGTCCACTTTATGACAAAATTATATCTTGTTGTAAAAAAATCTATGGACATCTAGGTTATTGAAAACAGTCTCAAGTTAACGTCAACTGGTGTAAAATTCAATTTGTTCGCGACCCTGTTCGCAAAAACAATGGTAAACAAGAAGCGTCCAATAATTTTAACACTTTATTTATTCTTGTTACAGGTAAACAGTCGGAAACCCTGTCGTCATCACAACTAATGTCAACAAATGTCGGACAAACAGCATCCTTTCGTTTTGGAGGGAAACGGTAAAACATTATCATAATGGCGGCCGCATATAAAATTTAAATAAACCGTTTTGCATAATCTGCTGGACTGGGGAACTATTTGTTTTACAGCGCCTAGACTTGGCAGACTTAGCTAGAAAACTTAAGGGGTCTTAGAAATATAAAAATTGGTTGGAAAATGCACAAGAATTTCCATCCGGAAGAAAACTAGAATGCACTGAGTAGATAAGCACTATATTTCATAATCGCTTAATCTCTAAGAATACTATTATGATCATATTATAAAACACGTCTGATACCTCTGTTTTATTAATAGAATGAACTGGTATAAAACGTGCCACCCATTAATATCGACAGTCTCATAAAAGTGTAATAAAACATTTCTAGTGTCCCCATAACGTGCTCAAGACTTATCTATCCTTTCTGTACCTAGAATATCAATTTGGACAATTTAACACGCTTATAAAAGAAAAGAGTATAAATGTTACATAAATTGCCTCAAGCAATTACGCATCGAGACAAGGCGAGCAATTTAAACAATCATCCACTCAGTTGATCACGAAAATTGTTCTGAGCAACGACAGCCCGGGAGACCGATCCGAGAAAATTTCACGATTTATTAATGCCTCAGTTTAAAGGGGTATTTTTATGAGCCCGCTGTTTATTTCGTGTGTTTAATTGTTGTTTCGCGTTTTATGCGAGAGCAGGAGATGCGCCGTCAAAATGTACAACAATAACCGTATTTCATTGTTATAAAACAAAAGTCTGAATAAAAAGATTACTTGTGTCTAAAGTTGGGAGTGCTTAACTTTTCTGTCTATTGTCACACTCTGTTTTCTCCAGGCTAATTTTTACAATTAGAATACCAGTCCGGTCGTTCCTCTTCTTACTTTTTCGAGGCTTTTGTTATACAAAAATCCTTTAAAGTTTGTTCAGTTAGGAAGTTTCCAGATAAAAATTCCTTTGAAAAGTTTTAGCATTAAAGTCTACGGAATTGCTTGAGAATCAGTCTGAAACAAAAAGGTAATGAGAAGCGGAATTAAATTAACAACATTATGTTTCATATTATATTATTTTGTATTTATTATTATCTGTTAGAATTCAATTTAAATAAAAATATTTTTCAAAGGCGTAACGAACTTAAAACGTTCAAAGATAAACGTTCTACACGAGAATATTTCTGAAATTCAGCTTGCCTTCAAAATGCTGAGATTCCTGAGCAAATACTAATATGTAAAATCTGTTAAGCCTAAATCCGAAAATATGCCGAGAAAGCTTCGTTATTTGCTCAGAAAAGCAAAAAATCGTGTGTCAGTTGTGCCAAGTTCGCTCCAATTTTTTGTTGACTTAACACTTAACAAAGCACAGTGCCGTGGCGTGCTTGACATTTAGAACGTCGCTTTATGCCATTCTGCGTGAACAAATCGAGTTTTCCAACTATTTTCTGTGTATTTATGAGTGTTGGAAGTTTGGACGCCGAGTGGATTTCATTTGCTCACGTTGGTTCGCTGTGATAACTAATGAGTTGCATTACTTTACGTGGAATTTCTGTGGCTCTAACAACGCTAGTGGCGCCAAGAATTTAAGCTGTAATTCTAGAAGTTGCTGTAAACTTAATTCTTAGTTCTAGTCATTATCAAGTTAATATTTTCTTCATTAAAAAATTTCATTATTCCGAGTTCCGAGGATTATATGAACATGCTTACAGAAATAATTAAAATCGTCACTTAAGTGATCCTGTCAGGCAGGTGCCTTACCTGTGCTTGTAACCACGTGTGTGTAACGGAACAGCCATGTTTACAATTCCGAGCACCGAAGCAGCTACGCCTAATTAAGTGACAGACAACATGTTAGATGCTACTCACATGATGTGACCAGCATGCTACATGTCTTGGTGTATGACGAAATAAGGGATCATTTACTTGCTGCTAAGTACTGCTGCATCATGATGTCCGCAGTTACCATAATGGTATCGATACGTCATCATCATCGGGCTAGTTTCATAGAATGCATACCTTAAAAATCGTTCTATGGGTGTCTCCTAACACCAAAAATCATGAAGCCTTAAAACAAAATGATCTTACTACAAAAAGAAAGTAAACAGACGTTCGACATGTGTTTAAGGTAATTCTTCATATAACATTTTCTTAAGATTATATAAGACTGGCGATATTGATAAACGTACAAACAGAATGTTCTAGCCAGTCATGATATTTTTTCTTCAACCTATAATGGCGTGAAATGCAGATTATTTACAATTTTCTCCATCTTCACTTTGCATCATTAGTCCTAATTAAGTCGTACTATCAAGTTCATCTCACCGCAATCGGTTCTTATCGATATAATTGGAGGCTGCGTGCTGCCAAATGCCGTCTATAATCCCCAGGCGCTCCTCAACGCGAGATGAATCTCGTATGGTGATTGGGGGATTAGTATTTACTCTGGATTTCGTCTCTGGCATACGCACATGGCTGGGTTTACGCAAAGGATAATAGTAATTGGGCTTAGTTTGGCCCCGTATTTTCCACGATATTGTTTTAAAGGGGATAGTTATTTTTGAACATGAATTCTGAATGATATTTGTGAATGAGATACGCGTATAGATATATACATATGAGTTTCTATTTATAAATTCGTTGGAATTTAAAAGAACAGATACAAACAAATATTGATAAAAAAACCCACCCGCGTTTCCAAAAACTATGGAATGAGTTGTTTCGTAGGAACTCTATAGTAATAATTTTTTGTTGACCCAAAAATATTTGAGTAAGTTTTGATACAAAGTCTATACGAACATAATGTAGTATTTTTTTCTAACAGATACATTTAACCGAACCTAAAACCATAAACACCATAAATTGACCACTTGACAACATAAATTCTAACCATACACCGTTCAAACCATCACCACATGGGATCCATTCAACCGCCTTGTTGACAAACATTCAGACACTCCAAAAAAAACTCTCCTGTCATTAGTGTAACTACCTGAGAGTGACATAACGGTTACAACCAGTGTCTGACACTGACCAGAGACATCTAGTGACAGATTATACGCAGGTGCTACCGGAAGGACCACTTGGCTCTCTGCCCAAATATTCTTTGGTAGTCTATGGATTTAGATGACAGGATATTATGGCTCATAATTGGGTTACGAGATTTTTGTGTGTTATGCAACCATGTGAGTAAAATTGGTTGAAAGAATAAAAAGTTTATAAATATCAGGTTATTTATGTGATATGTAAACGTAAAGTGTATTTATAGGGTGTAATTCTTTAGATTATTTTTCCGACCCAAATATCGACCAATAGAATTGCACCATTCGACGTCACGTGGTACAACCTACATGGTATTATACTGAAAATTTTTTGAATATTTTCTCTGGTCGTTGCTACGTCAAACTGACAGGTTGTGGCCGACATTTGGGACGGAAAAATAATCTCCCGAATACCACACGAGCTTCATAATTATCTGGCATTCCCTCAGGTTCCTGCAAACAAATAAAGTCGTCAAGTTTTTCAGGAAAAATCACTCGCGCTTCGCGCTCGTGATTTTTTAACCTGAAAAACTTGACTCCTTCATTTGTTTGCAACGAACCTATCGGAAAATACCCGATAATTTTGAAGCTCTTGTGGTATTATAAGTGATAAATATGTTAGCTTTGCGCTCCAAAAATTAAAGTCAACAGATTTAGAAAATTCAACATAATATTGTATGAAACACAGATTGAAACCCAAATCTCGTCTGGCAGCCGTTAAACCATTCTTAAGCTTGAAAGTTCCGACGTTATTTACTTTAACAAAGGGTATCAGCACGTCAATAGCACATTATGAGGTATTACAATGTTGTCTTTGCCTAAAACGTAGCCAAACTTCTTCATTGTAAGTCTTGTCTTTGACTTTACCACAGATTATGTAAGGACAGAAGTACTAGTCTAGATTGTCTGAGGAAAAACTGACATTCGATTCTTATTCAGGAGGTTTTTTTTTGCCTGGGGTACTTGTGTTTGTCATTGTTAACTACTAACCTATTTACCTACTGAAATCGATCGCTTATTAAATTAATCCTTTTCGGTTCTTAAACAATCAAGAGCTATTTACAGTTAATAGTAATTGGCACTCAAACATGAACGTGTGTAGTTGCCAGACAAGAACTTTTATAGTTGCAATTTAAAGTGCCTTTTCAGTTTAAACATAAGTGGTTCTTCTGTTCGCGTCTGTTTCACACCACAATTCGCTTATTGGTCGTAATTAAATTAGTTGGAGTTTAGACTTGCGATGAAATTGTATTTTCTAACTTGATAATGGCGCCGCGGAACTTTTATGTAACTGCATTAAATTTAGATAAGTGGAGTGGCAATATTGGACCTCGCTTGTCGAATGTTCGCGATTTATCTGAGCTGTTTATAAAGTTCTGCTTTAGCTATCATTATAACTTCGGGCATAACGGTGGATAAATAGTAACTTTCACAACATCGCAAATATCGCAATCGATATGGTCTCCTACAGATTCCACTTATTAAATACAACATTATGTCAATATCTTATGTATGAAACAATAACAAAAAAAAAACGTTACATCAAACGTTGAGAAGATAGCCCTGTTTACGCTGAAGTAGGTACCTTTAACATCACAAAAAATAAACAGCATGCATCAAAACACGAACCGCACTTTAAAAGCCAACATTTTCACATTTCACAAACTGATCCACTTACAAATTGCTTACTCAACTATAAACAGTTATTAAGTTACCATTAATTAAAAACATGGCAGAGTATCGAATCTCGATAAATGTCCGCCATTTGTATTTAACAGCCCTTCGGCCCGGGTAATTGACAATCAATCTGTATTGCACTGAGCCTCGGAGCCTCGGAGCCAAGGTCCAGGAAGGACCACATGGTTGGAGTAATTGGACCACTAATACTGATTAATTTGTTAAATATTGTGCCAGTGACACTGTTTTGGTTTAATTAGTTTTATAGTCTCGTGGGTATCGTGGATGGAAATGTTTCTCTAATTATGTTTGAGTTTTGAATCGACCATTTACTTCGTCGTCATCATAATCCTTAACCCGTGTCATTTCACTGCTGAATATAGTCTTTATTTTGCAAAATACTTAGTACATACTACTGCCGTGGGACAAGCGATATTTCTTCGAAGAGTATTCAATCGACATGATAGCTAAACATCTCATTTCGTTCCATACTACGCAAACATATTTTCAAACATTTATCTATTCCGTATTCGCTGAGTTTTCTAAAAATATCCTTTATTCAAATGTCTAGATGCAACTGGGTTGAACTGGATGCAAGGAGTGGGCTGATGTAGACGGACTTCAGATAGCTTTATATTTTATTTCTTTCAAAAGATAAATAGAAGTAGAAACAGCTCTAAGAAACCGTCACTCATTTTATTTCAAAGTAATTTTTACAGAAAAGGTCTCATTAATCAAAACATTATAAGAAAGGATTAAACTTTAGACTTGGAAAAAATGTCCTTACCTGCAACCATCCGGTTTTTAAACCGAGGCTATTATAACAAGAAATAAGAAATATTGACGTCAGTAACTAGATGCATATCAGGTAGACCTGGTATATTCACAGCACGACGAGTGACTAACACAGGATATCATAGTAGCGACGCTCGCGCATTCTAAATTACTTGACTATGCACAAACATACTACATCACTTCTTTTTATATACTACAGATGATTTGACTTACTATCTGTCTATAGCTGGAAGACAATGTTAGTTTTGTGATTTTGTCATGCCCTGCGAGATTTCCATATCTCTAAGTACAATGATCTTTAGCAAAGACTTTACTTGTGGTCTTTAGATACCTATTTTTTTTTGGCAGACGGTGGAACCCTTATTAAAACTTTTAAAACTACTGTTGTGTATTAGTGAATTTAAATTATACAATTAAATGGCACTTATTCAAATCGAATTGCTTCGTTTCATATTACAAAATGACTAATGTCGTGTATGTTTTTGTTGTCATTCATTCAGTAACGTATGTGTTCACAGACACTGCGTATCGTTGCTCCAGTTGCCAATCGGAAGCGTGATGTATGACGCGACGCCGACGGTCGTCCAATGACGGACGTTTAATTTCCCGCCGCGCTTCTTCTATAAAGCAACTTGGCTCGGAAAAATATGTATTGAGTAGTATGAACTATCTATAAACGACTGCTGTCGACTATTGTAGGTTATTGTTCCCTGTTTCTCTATATTGTGTAATTTAAAGAAGCAACTTTTTAATAAATTCTATCAAATTTCTGCTGACGTCAAGTCTTCTCTTATCTGATGAAGATATCGGTAATTCGATATCTTCCTAAAATAAAATTAACATTAAAATAACTAATTCATGTGACACCGACCCCATTAGGGGCATTATGCAAAAAATTATAGATCATTTAAAATCTTTATGTAATGCATTAAACAGCAACTTTTTACACCTGGCCTTCCAGTTCAAGTTGTATACAAAAACATGAGGCGCTTACTAAAATCAGATACTCAATATTTTTTTTATCTACAGACTTTATATAATCAAACAATTAGCCTTTACCGAGTGGTCTACTGGCTCTAACAGCCACAAACCAGATTAAAGAGGTTCAAACAGGAAAATACCCTTTTTAGATGGATTAATTACAAATTCCTGCTTTAATGAAAACGCAGATTGAAAAGCTCCTAAAGGTTTTTTAATTTGCTTTTTTGTTCATACATTGAGCCTTTGTCTTCGAGGAATAGATTCCCAACCTTTTGGCGACATTGCTGTGATTACGCACATTCTTTTTCGTTGGAGAACACGAGTAACTTTTGTTATTGAAAACATGGAAGATAAGCTTCGTATTCCGAACCCGTTTAAATGCGGAGTTGTATCATTTACTTACTTCAGTGAACTAGAACTGAGAAATGGTTTTATGTAAACTATGTGCAACACTATTTTGCACATGATCAGCTGCAACCTCTATTTATGTTACACGGCTTGCACTTAAGCTAGCCGGGATGTTTATCGACAAGGTAAACTTAGCATTTCTCTGCCAGAATTTTGTATTATCGAAATTGAACTAAGCGTGGGCATTAAATCACAAAAGCGATGCATATTCATGGCTTTCTCCAGCGGGCGTCGGCTTATTCAGGCGCGAGCCGCTCCGAACCGGAATTTTCCGGATTACTACCGCTTATGGGCGGATATAATCGATTTTCTTTATCGATAGTTTTGGATGAAACGGGTTTTTTATGGCCCAGTTTTATAAGCTTTTTGGGTCAGGTTTTATTACCATGTATGACCTAATGTCTAGCTTGTCTACGATTATATTTGAATGCCATCCTTAATTGCAGTTACATATCTTCAAGAGTAAAACACCTGTATAAGCATTTTATCATTTGAAATCTAGGCTTTTAGGTGAATGTTGTTCAACAGACATTACGTTTTCGAAACGTTATTTATTTAAGATCTTCATTTGATAATTAACTACTACTAGGTATTTATTAATAAAAGCAATACTCGTTCCTCACAAAAAACCCTTACTAAATAACTAACGAACAATAAATACCTATAAAAGATTATACAAATCCAACATGGCGATTTCAAGCTCTCTGATATTGGTACAAAGCTCTCAATCCGTGCAATCCTGCAAAATACGAGAGGCCTCTCACAGTGCAATAACGTTCGAGAGCCGGTGCATCCAGCCGCGGCCGGGTTATACCCCGCTTAGATGTCGTATTACATGGTCGCATATTTCTAATATTGCATGTTTGAATACACGTTTAAATGGGGACGATATAGAAAATATTGGCGTATTGGTATAGTAGGGATGTTGTTATATTGGGACTAAGAATTTACAGAGTTACACTTCTTGCAAATCTGATGCTACTAGTGTAGAAAGTTCTAGTACTTTAACTAGCTACAAAGCCGTATAATACTTGATTCGGCTAAAACTAGCCTCAGAACAGCCTTATCGTTGTAATTGACAGAACCAATCGGCAAATAACTTCACTTAACTAACTTGACGTTTTCCCCGATCATGTTTCAATTCAAGCTATCGTGTTTCTGTTGTAAAATCAAATGACGCGGCTATCAGCAAAACATCGGCTTTCGCAATTCGCTCATATTACTGGAATAACATCATCAACCTACACAAGTGTGCTTGCATACGAATGCAAATCTATCTTTTTGCATTTGAAAAGAGTTTCGACGTGATTTCGATGTTTTGACGCGTAAATTGTAGTTCATTTTTGAATTGGAACTATTATTTAGTCATATCAGTAAGCAAAAAATGTACATATGGTCTCTTTTTATAATTTCTCGTATTCGCATTTAGGTGAGAGATATCTTCCTGAACACTACGCAAGTGTCCAATTAAAAATAAACTGTCTTCCATACACGCAGGCTATCTGGGTCACTGAAATATGTTGAGCTGAGCTTACACATTTTATAAAATATTCTCCTGACCAGACAACATTTTATTGGTTTCGGCTCCGGGAACTTAGCTTGATTTCTCAAGCATTTTCCTGTCTAGAATTTTAAAATGAATGAAAGAAGATAAAAATATAATCTGTGCGGTTTAAGCCCGCAGGTGTCCTATACATTACTATGCAGGACACCACTTGTAACACTGAATAAATAAAATATGTACAGTGATAGAAAAACTTCTTTGAACATGAATAACAGGAAAATGAGAAATTTTAAACTTATTTGCTGGACTTTTTTTCTTTTGAAGTTGCCTTCTTTTTTGGCGGTGCAATTTTTTATTTCTACTTTCTGCAGTATGGTTTAAAGATAAAAGGCTGTGTCTCTGTGTCTCGTTTTTATGACACAAGTATCATGGCAGGCTTTGAGCCAGTGAGATTTGGCACCAGTCTGACATTCTGCAACATTGAGCGCGAACACCTGCCGCCATGTTATCGTCTGAAGTCACAGGCCATTGTCATAGCATAACAACTCGTAACACTCTATTGTAATGCTGTTATGAAACTTGCTGTAACTGGAGATTTATGTATTGTACTCTATCGGGTATCTTTATGATATTGTGTTCGCAAGAAAGTTGAAAAGTTGTATTGTTGCTATTTGGCGTGGTGCTGTTGTACTCTGAAAAGATGGATCTGGACTAGTTGATCTTTTCCAAAAGGTTTGTACTGTATGTTACTTTTTTTTATAATCAGTGTATCCCGTCATGTATACATATTATATCTATGTATCTTTGACTTATGGAGCTCCAAATAGATGGATTGGCACCCCTGAGGTTGAACAATAACTCAGTGATTGGTTTCTGCAGTAAATTGCCTCGACTCGATACGAAGCATTGATCGCCATCATCACGAGTCATCCCATTATCTTGTACGAAACTAAATCCCACCTACAAGCAATTTGCGCCGCCAATAAAATCCGTTTCTGGATCACAACAACGTGCAAACGCTTAAAATGAAAATGCTTATTGCGTCGGATGGCGATAATAACCCTTCGAGGCAATAGCCCGGACGTAACGCGCTGTGAGCGACTCGCCTAATCGCATTATCGATATTGAGTTTCAGTACATCACTAGCTCAAATAAAACTTTTCATCATCGATACAATTTCGCCGAGTCCGCTGCTACAGATTTTTTTACAGTTTATTAAATTATGTATTTGAAATTGATTCAGAGCAAAGAAACGAGCATAGAATTTTAATACTAAAATTAAATTCTTTGTTGTACATTTTTTGCAATCTAAAGAAATAAATAAGCATCATCTTTGTGTCATTACCTATCGCTCCACTCAATTTTCTGAACGATGGATTGAAGCGCGACTCCGCAACAAGGAGTCGTATTGCTATTCAAAACGAAGCAACTATTTTAATTGAGATGCCAACGACGAAAATATCTCAATAACCCATTCCCATGTCTCAACATTGTAGAAATAAATAAAAAGCTATAACAAAATAATCATTCGATAGGCACCTACAAGATAAACGTCTATTCTCATTGGCAATTTATTTCTTTACCACCTCAAGCGGTTAAAAAGGTTGCCAGGTGTAAAAAATACATACGAATCTATTCAGAACCTTTTAAAGTAGCTTGGAGGCAATAGATATTGGCAATAGCCAATTGCCTTCGATATATTACCCAAATGTGACTTAACTGCCTTTTTTGGACTTCTCTGGGAACCTTTGGAAACCCCTAATGAGGCGGATTTCTTTTAAATTGCCACTTTTGTTTGTTTTCCTACCAATCTCGCAGAAAAGATTTCCTTAATTATCTAGATACTGGAAATAGTAACGAAAAGTCAACAATCTTAAACATAAATATTAACACATACTCAACAATTCTAATAGGACATTACGTAAATGTCTATAAATGACGTCAAATAAACTGAGATGATACATTGCATCATGTCTACATACTGTCTTTTCCAATTCATAACGATGTATTACTGAAATCCTAACATATTTCACTTAGGTGTTAGGTACATAGGCTTGCCTCGAAACCTGGTGATATCTACTTTGGCACAGTGAAGACATTGTGGCCAATAGGGATAAACAAATAACGAGTTCATGAAGACAATCGGACTTTCTTTTATTTAGGGAATAGCTCACTTAGCATAAGATTATGCTAATTATGTATTAGTAGGTACTGTAAACTTAAGCCCCAAAGAGTTGCTAGATCAGAGGTAGATAGAATCGCACAAAAAAATCTACTAGCTCTCAAGATTTTCTTTTCTTAAAAGAAATTTTCAGCGTAACATTAGTGTGTATAATAAATAGTTGATTCGTTTTAATTTCCCCGGGGCACAGTGTCCGTGATTTAGATCCGTTTAAAGAGATAACGCCAAGAACACTGTCCTTCCCTGGGTAGGGTTGCCTGCAATACGGCGACTTTAGAAATCAGGGAAGATTTCTAAGAATTTAGATGTCAAGCCTTTGAGGCAATTTTTGTAGTTACCTCTAAAGCTAACAGACAAATTATTGGTACGAAATGGGGTGTGGTTGTGATTAATCAGTTGCCTCCAGTCCAGTAATACTTGCCAACAATGAAAAGACAAATGTGCCAGTGGCTATCTGATTGCGCACCTACCATTTATAATTCAGGAATGTCGTTTGCGACTGCCTTTAATTCGCTGGCGTTGTCCAGTTTTACCTTTTTCATAGCTAAAAATACCTTTTCAATGGTACCTATTTCAGTAAACATTTGGCTTTTTCGTAGATTTTTTTTCTGTTTCATACTCGTGTGGAGCTTTCAAGCCTTTTTTGACCCTTCTCAGAGTTTCGAGACTACCTGACAGACGATATTATTTCAAATGTCGGTGGAGTCGTGTTCTCTTTATAGAGAAAATGAGGGCATTTGATTTCATACCGAGTATTCGACAAATATTGTTTTTATACTCTAGTACGCTTCCTATCAATACAGATTAAAAATGATACCAGTATTACGCGAAGTAACTTGTCTTCTGAGACGTCAGATTAGCAACTTATAACGATATCTATTAGCTCATCAATTTTGCGGAACTTGAGCGGAATTCGGCCGTCGACTTGAGTCACATTCTTCCACTAAGCGCTTTATCGAGTTAATGAAGATTTTACAAATATCTTAGCTGACATTAAAAAGCAATAAAAAGGGTGGATAAATTAAGATCAATCTTAAAATCTTTGAACTCAAAAGGGCTGATCGATAAACAATTATTCGTTAACTACAAATTATAGTCTCCATTGACGTAAGCAAGTAAGTACATCTATGAGAAGGTTTGGCTTTGTTTAAGGTCTGTATCGACCATTCTCCGATACCACACAAAGTTAACTAAGTAATTAAGTATAGTGCGATTACTGTTACTCACAGACACTGGACACAAAGCTTTGACACAACTATATAACTAGACAAATTTCACAGTTATATGTATGGCAGGTACGGATGGCTTTATTTGTGCAACACATACGAAATTACACTAAAATATATTCTGTACATATTTGCTCAGAGCAACTAATGTGTTCAATTCATTTGTGTATAAACTGGAGTATTTGATTTCAGCAAAATGAAACAGCGAGAGTAGCTATGTTGTGTACAAATTACACGGATTTTCCTCGAATTCGTTGAAAATCGCATTTGGCTACCCATTTTCGTTCATAAACCGGATGAGGTGTTTTTATAACAAAATTACTCTTTGGCATAATGTATCATACTGTTACAGCCTTTTTATCGTCCCACTGCTGGGCACAGACCTCCTCTCACATGGAGAAGGATTGAGCATTAATCACCACGCTTGCTCAATGCGGGTTGGTGATTTCAGACTTAAAGTCCAGGTTTCCTCAAGATGTTTTCCTTCACCTTTTTATCAGCCATTGGTGTCTAAGATATACTTAGAAAGTACGTACAAACTAAGAAAAGTTGCATTGGTACTTGCCTGACCTGGAATCGAACCCACACCGTCATACTCGAGAGGTTGGTTCTTTACCCACTAGGCCACCACGACTATAATATAACGTAATGTATCATAGAGTGTACTAATTGAAAGTTGCTTCGCCATCACTTGGGTAATGGTTGGCAATTTGATCTAAACTGCTGAACTTAATGTTTGGTCTATTACTAACAAGTTGTCTGCAGCCGCGGTAGTTAGCGAGAGATCGGATATCATAACTGCAGTTTAGAGATAAAGTGCAATCAGACAGTTTTCGTTGAATTTGTGTGTTGGCTAATCCTCATATAGCGAGGTAGCGATTATAAAATTATAGGTTATTTCGAGCCTTCAGTAGAGAAAGCTTCACATTTTGAATGAGCTCAAATCAAAGCTAAAACTTGATTTCTTGGTAATAGTATTGTAACTTTCACACTTAGCTGGAATGCAAATATACAACATAAAATATATATAAGGCTTATAGTGAAAATTCTCAGTACTAGGCACTTACTAGTAAAACCCATTGACATCAAATTGAAAAGCCAGCTTTTCTGATAAGATACTATAGCCGAACACTCCCAGTGACTATTTAATGATCACAGTTAGTTGCGTAAGCAGGACATCACGTAACCAGAGTCCACAAGCATGACTTAATAATGTTTTTAGCGTCTGCCATCAAGGTTAGCTGGCATTAGTAGAAGCTATGCGTATTTACTTAATAGCGTATGATTTTGCAAGTCAATAAAATCTTGATGCGGTAACTACAGCAGATATAAGTCTGACACGGAAGGTAGAAGCTAGCAAAATTGGTTACAACTTTCTTGAAGAGCTATTGAAGAAAGCAAAAACTGTCCAGAATTAAGATTGAAAGTTCGAAAATATGGTCGCCGCAACGAATCCAGTTGTTATAGAAATCCAATTAAAACAAGTTGAGTTACAAATTAATTGAGTTTATAACAAGCCTCCAGAGACAAAGGGAATTATGGATTGTATTGACAAATCTGAATCACTAGGTCGATGCATACTTAAATAGATTATCGTCTGGAATAAAGATAATTAAAATTAATGTCTTCTTTTGAAATTACCGACTCGGTTAAAAATACTGACTAATTTTCCATTTAATAATGCGTCAAACGAAAATAGTGTTGTTTATCTATAATATAGAGATTTAGGCACCGTTCCTTTAATAAGAATTTAACAGTTTTCCAAGTTACCACACCCTCGTTCACCATCCAAATGAAGCTAATTACTGGTACCTACGTCACCTTACTATTATATGGCCCTAGGCCTGTTTCAAGTGGATTTCCATATAAAGGAAAAATTAAAAATGCTAGCTACCATACAAAGTTTAATATAACCCGAGCTAGACAATGGACAAGTATCGACGCGGCTCGAGGCTGAGTCAGTAGGTCGAGTGCCACTCAAGTTTCTATCATTGTTAACTAGCTATATTTGGAGGCTTGGATTAGACGCCGCTGTTGAAACAATGTGTTTCAGTGCCAACTACACATGATACAAAACCGCAAAAGGTTTTATGGAAATGTATTACTCCATGACTCAAAATAGAGAAGTTTATTCAAAGTTCAATAACATTAACCGCAATGCTTTTCGTTTATTGGAAATCTTCAAATAACCCCTCCCGCTGTGGGTGCAGCGTCAAAGTGTCAGAATCTTACTGACTAAAACCCACCATGTTCCTTCTTAAGTCCTTTATGTACCAGGGCTGCAGTTACTCTTTCGAAAAATTAAACACAATGCTTGCTTAATCTCCCACATACCTTCACCATATTGGATCCAGTATCATTTTCCACCCATTAAGAACCTACATGGGTGGTGTCCAAGTGAATACGGGTTTAATTATATCGCCAGCCATTTTGGTTCGCAGCCAGATCATTACGGCGCGTACCGGAGCGCGCCATCTTAAGACAATGGGGTCTACATGACCTGATACCCATTCACTATTAACTGGAAATGGACAGAATGCCACTAATTACTCGGTATGATGGTTAAATTCCGATTGAAACCCAATAATGCTCATAGCACACACTGAATTGATAGAGATTGTTTGCCGAATTCTAAGAAAACGCTTTTGAATGGAGTCGTGTCAGTGGCATAGATTCTGTTCGTGAACACCTACGCAGTGTACAAATGAAATCATAGCTTGATGTAAGTTTTAGATAAACGTTCTCTCTTTTATTTTCTCTAACAAATCGACAAAAAAATCTCCATTAAGTTTTCACTTTTCAGGTTCTTTGAAACACATCTGTGTCAATTTTCTAAACTACAAATAAGAAGATGTATAAAACACAAGCCCTGTCTAGTACAAACGAAAATAGAGCTATTAAAGTTATTTGCAATGCTCCCATACAGCTTGTTATTGCTGTAAACCACGACTGTCAACAACTCGTCGGTCTAATAGCTGTAGAAATTCACCAATCATGTCTAAGCGTGGGTTAAGCTGCTTACCGTCTTGTAGGCTTACGTTGCCAAGCTTGTGTAACAGCGCTCTGTTGATACCGAGCTCCGTAAACACAGGTTTACACCTACCACTATTACCATAACTTTCTCTTATTTATTTCTGAACGTGTTAGAAATTCAGCTGATATTTTCCACCTTGCGACAATTCTAAATATATCCTGTACAGTAAATAAGATCAGTATATAGGATCTATAAAGAGATTCTCCAAATCCTTTCACTTATAGAAATGATGTGTGGGTGATCGTAACATGGGCGTTACCGTGGGCAGACTCTAGTTGTTAAAATAGAAACTTAATAAAAGCCAAAGAAAAACAAACATCAAAAGCCTGTCAGTGGAAAATAATATTAATTAACTGGAACATTAATTCGTTCAAGTTAAATCATATACAGCGTTCGGCAAAAAATAACAGACGGAGTTAATGAGACTCGAATAAATACAAATATGTTTGTAGCTAGTAATTTTACATAAATATGTGTACCTTTGTTATGTTTGTTTTAGATAATTATGAACACAGACTTTCTCTTTTTTTGTCCCATTTTATTCCACTTTCAGCTGTATTCGAAATAGTAATATTTTCAGGATTGAGTATCAATCTAATAGCGAGAATATCTGCGCTATAAAACGGAATATCGATGTCGATATCTGTAGGATCGCAGATTGGACAACCCGATCGACGGCAATTAGTGCCGTACCGATATTTTATTTCGATTCCAATATTGGTCCTTGTTAATAAATGTGACGATACAGAGAGACACGATACTAGAATGAAATACATGGTCAAAAATAAACCTTAAAGTAGTCAGAAAAGTAAACAAAAGCAACCATTTTGGATGAAAACAAGACAGGCTTAATCCAAGCTTACGCTTCTGAAAAGAGTTGCAAATAAATGTTTTCTATAGAATTTTGTACAAAGCGATCTGCACAAAAATGTATGTGACTAAGTTATTGATTAATGGCAATCTTGATGGATGAGGACCATTGATGAATGGGAAAAAAAGAATGAATATAAAGTGGCTGGGAGAAAGAATATTCATATTGGGCCTCTTAGAATTAGAGGTTAAAACTAGATTATTAGCGAGTCTGGCAACTGTTAAGTTAGTTCTCAAAAAACTCATTTTGAAATAGAACCATTGCATAAAGATTGTGTATTTAATTTAATAAACGTGACTTGTACGTATAGTTTAAAGAATTCTATAAGCAACCGAAGATATGGGTGACATGAGTCATGCTGCAGTTATAACCGCTCGCCTTGAACCGACGCTCGTTAACCGTTCGCCTTCACCCATTTCATATTTATGCCTAATATTAGGGACACCGCCAGTTAATTATACAAAATAAATACATGTTAGTAAACTCGTAATTACAATATTGACCTACCAAAGTGTGTTCTACTTAATACTCGTCTAAAACACTCGTATTTGTCTATAAACTTCCAAATAAATGTTATACATGTTCAGCATCGATAAACACGTTTAAATTCTCTACACATTTTTATTTATCAGAAAAACCCTTTTGAAGACTTAAATAAATTGAACGCTTTCACTGAAAGTACAGTGAATTATTAAAGAGTTTTATTTTTCTAAATCAAAAGCAGCTTGATCATATTCATAAGTTTAACTAAGTTTCTTATGTGAAGAGATTCGAGTATTTTAGTTAGTGATTTATTATTTGTCTGCTACTCTATCATCTGAAATTATTTTAAGTTTTCAGTGTCATTTTTGACAGCATGATATCTTATCTTTGTCTTTGAAAACGATGGAGTAGGCCTTTAGACGTCGTCCTAATTGGGAGCGATCGCGCGATGGCGCGATGCGTTTTTCATCTCACGATCTCACTATCTCACTTGCGAGGTTCAAATAGGACACTCTGATGAAATCTGTATGTTTGAACTCATCGAACGACGAGAACGCATCGTGTCATCGTACAATCGCTGTCAATTAGGAAAACGTCTTAGATGAAAAACTCATCGCGCCATCGCACGATCGCTCCCAATTAGGACGACGCCTTAGCATGCAAAGTTGTACCAATATTGTGCCTGGTTTTCATCTTCCTTAATGTTCACTCCTTAGGTACCTTTTCAAAGACACTGTAGGGACACACACAAATGTAGCACCGGGCACACATTCACAGTCACTTAAAGCAAATGTATTCGATTGACGATTAGAGGTACAATAATATTAGGCTCAACTTTCTCCTGAAACACATCTAATAGAAACGTGTCTCTCTCTATATGTATTGCAGAGCCTACACACGTAAGCTTTTTGGGTGTATGTATCTAGCCTTTCACTGCAGTGGCCGGACATATCTGTTTCAGTCAGTGCAAACGACGTTAGTCTGATACACTGTCTTTGTGCATCAGAACTTAGTATCAATAAGACAGTAGTCCAAAGCATTCCTGTGTACTGTCCCTTAATTTTCTGTTAATATTTGGGAATGACCTGGGAGGCAATGAAATTAGCCTTAAGATGACCGCTAAATATTACTTTAGTACTTAAAAACGGTTGCAAGCTGACATTGGTATTAATGTAATGAATTAATTTATTGGATCTATGCTAATTCGTTAGAACTAAGTCTGAACACCTGGGACGGCCGCGTCAACTTGATTAATGATCAGATTTGGAGTTTTACTTATTTTAATTAATGTTATTCCATTATTTGTCCTGTTTGTGTTGAGATTACTGAATGGAACAATACTTAGCAAGTTTGTCACAAAATAAAAAATATGTAGTTATGCTATTGTGTTACCTGGCTAGATTGCGGTGTCGAGGCAAGGTTAAACAAAATGAAATATTTGCCTAATCACCTGCTTCGTATAGTAAGTACAAATGGCGTGTACTATGAAACTTTAGGGCGATGAACTTATGATATAAAACTAATTTTATTCCAGGTCTATAGGCGAGAACTTGCTGAATAATAAATGCGAGGCACGAAAGAGTTCTAACGTTTCTACTTTCTCAAAAGTAGCTAAAATAAAGTTGGACTTGACGGTAACGTCTCGTTCGATTCAGGTCAACAAACTCCAAGCATTTTCAATAATAAATACCAGGAGAGCATAATTGGAAACATTTCTCACGTTTCAAGTTCCTTGCTAGTTGTTCGAATAGAAGCTAAGCTTAGAACGGCATTGTCTGTCTGTTCTGTTTAGTGTCTGACGTCAGAACTAGCTACGTCCAGTTGCAATGCGGTGCTATATGGAAGTATACTATTTGTATGGATATGGTGGAATCCACGCGAATATGATGAATGCTTTGATGTAGAATTTTATTGTGAAGCGGTTCGGAATGTCAGAGAATTTCAGTTTTGAAGCTATTGCATACAAAGAGATGATGTGGGATTGGATAATAGGAAAATTGAATTGATTAGGCGTTGCCTGTTTATTTTAAAGTTTTTTTATATCTTTTGCAATTGAGATTTGTTTGTGAACTTTTCATACGTTGCTTTGATACCCATTGTGCGCGCTGTCTTCATGTTAACTAACACTCTTGTTTACTCTCAAAAACGCCTGGCTAAACTTCAAAGCAATTGCTTACTTAGTGATATACACATTATCCTCAATTAAAGATGGAAAATTTGCAAAAAAAATACTCCGTGGTTTTTGAAAACGATTCAAAAATTTTACTGGACACTGATGATAGTTTGAATTTTAAAAGTTGTGCAAAACTTTTCTCAATGCATTTAACAGCAAGGTGTCAGCTGGAACTGCGAGCGACGTTCCCGCCTTTACTTCGCCGCCATCTTGGATATTACGTGATTTGCCTACATATTTCTAGGTTTACTGCATTCAAATTATAGCAATAAATTCTATTTAAACTAGGTAAACGAGCTTTTCTGTGAAACCCTTGATTGTATTTCATAAATTTAGCGTGATGTAATAAATGTTTATTGTCTTCATTTGACTTGACAAAGATCACCTGTTTCTAATTTTAGTGCCTCTGTCTGGACTGGCCCTAGAAATACAACATTTGTGCTAAAAACAAAAGCTCATCCCTATGTAGTAGACATACCACACTATGTACATGTTTTACCATAGTAAAAACAATTTTACACTATCCTTTGTTTTATTCTTTGAATTTCAAATCATAGTCATACCAAAATGGTTTACCTACAACAACACAATATGGAATGGCAGCCATTGTTCCTCAAAAATAATTGAAATCGCACATCGAACTCAAAAATCTATACAACACAAAAGCAATAGCCTACAGTACGTCCAGTATACCCTGGCACCTGGTGGATTATGGTCGATATTTCAAAGAAACCGGACATTTTGTTAAGCTTCAACGTGCTTCTGCGCAGTCCTGGGATCTCAAATTAAAATGGCTGCACTGTAGCGTCGTAAAAGTGGCGCCAAAAAAAAGAGTTGACCTCAAAAAGAGCCGGTCGACAATGGCTCGTTTTCCAATCCCAAATGTGATTCAGTGTGGTCGCTGCTGGTCGTTGGCAGGCCTTATAAGGGCGAGGTGACATCACTATGTGACGAAATACCCTAAACGCTAGGCAGACTGTTTCTTTTGCAAGCTTGAAGTTCTTTCAAGATTAGGTCATCGTACAAGAACTTATTTATTAAATGTTGTATCAAAGTTAATGTGCATGGTACAGAGATTTAAGTAATAGCACTTTAATACTTAATCACGCATTTACATTGTATTTAATGTGCAATTTATGATGTTCAGTTATTTACCTAAATTGCTTTTTAACGTTTATTGAGGTGATTTTAAACAAGTCTTTTATCATTTTTGACGTGTGCCATGTTTCGAAAGCAGTTTGTTAATTTCACAATGTTAGTTAACAAATCAATCTTATAATTCTATTTTTATTTGTTTCAGGTAAATTACACACAACAGAAAAAAAAGGTTTTTCAAATATTTGAACAATCAGTCAAACCTTGTCAGGCTTCAAAGGATTGGTAAGATATGAAATAACTAAAGAAAAAGCAAAATAATGCATAATCATTTATTAAAATAACTTTTAATTTGGAGTCGAAATGAACATCCTAGTTATGAGTTTATATGAACTCGGAACCATGGTGGTATTGGTTGCCGAAACCTTGCTGACCAGTTCCGTAGCCCTGGTGGCCGTACATGTTGTGACCATGGTGACCCATCTGGTTGACGCCTCCGATGTCGTGGCCGGAAGACTGGTGGTGGTGGACCTCCTGACAATAGAAAGTAGCAATTAAATAACATGGGAATACTTGATGACGACAATTTCCCCAGAAGATAGAAGCCAAGAATTTGATGAAGGTATTTAGAACTCTTGGGTACAATCTAATATTTTGGTAGAACAGTCCCAAAAAAATATTCCTTCATTTCTTGAATGACTTACCTGGCTGAAGTCGCTCTCCTGGTGACCGATGTCATGGCCAGCGCTCATGGCACCACCTCCGTAGCCAGCGTCTCCGTACCCTGACTCTCCTCCAGCATAGCCACCCTGGCCGTAGCTGCCACCACCACCGTATTCTCCACCTCCGATACCTCCTAGACCAATGCCGCTCCCGATACCAGCTCCGAGACCGCCGAGGCCAAGACCTGGTACAAAGTCAAAGGTTTTAATTGTGTAAATCAAAGAATTTTCTATAAACTTTTCTCAATGCAATTTTGCTGAACATCTATTAGAGTGAAGTGGTTTAAAGGGCTGAAACGGTTTCGTATAAAAACTGTCGTCTCTGGTAATTATTGCATCAAAGTATTTTCTGATGAGCTTACCTCCACCAATGCCTGCACCAAGACCGCCGAGGCCTCCCCGGATGCCAGCTCCAAGACCGAGACCACCTAAGCCGTAAGGCTTGGCTTGCACGGCAGCCACCAGGGCCAAAGCTGCGACAATCTGGAAGTAGCAAAAGAAAAACTTTAGCTATTGCTGGTTCTTTCTCCAATGGAAAGTTGATAAGAAAAAATTGTTGAACGATAGAAGTGAGCCCATTGAGACAACTTACCATGCACTTCATAGTTGCTGTTGTTTCGAAGCTGCTAACACAATGCTCAAAACTACACCACACCTATCTTATATACCTGTAGAATATCAAAAATCAATTAGTAATTAACGACGTCTTAATGACCCGGCCTGACGACCGCGTAATATGCACGAATTTAGGGAATTCTGCCACAAACGAGCTGTTCTTGTAAAACCCTAATCGACTCGTTTCCCAAATTATGCAGTTTTACCGGGAAGTGTGACGTTTGATAGTAACTGATAAGAGATCGATAGTTTTCCGATGTTTACGTTACTCAGTTTCTCGTCACCTGCCTGATCTTACAGTTCATTGTTAGAATTGGTAAATAGAGTGATTACAATTTGTCTTACAAGCAGTGCGTTAATATCGTTTACAGTGTAAGTAAATAGTGCATACAAAAAGAACCTGACATAGATATTTTCTTGTTGCATTCATAAAATGTAAGACCATTCTTTAGACAGTTAGCCAATAAAAGCAGTGCTGAACAATAAGCTCATGTTTGATGTTGGTCTAATTAAGTGAAGCCTTCATAAGAATTATTGTCCCATTATTCCGGTCGAAGGAGTCTTTAGAAAAATTCTAAATTAGCAAACGATATTCATTGAACGTCATCCAGGACTCTATGGGGAATACTTACAGCGGATTTCTTTGCTGATATTAATTAAAGCTGGGACAGGACGCCATCATTGAATTCCTGTCTAATGAATAGGTAACGAGACCGGCTGCCCGCTGCGGCCTGGGGATTAACTTACTCAATATACTGCAGCACAATTTTATAAGAAAATTATGAAACTATATTTTAATTTGCAAGGTACAAAAGAAAATTAAAAGACTCTCGAAAAGACGTAGAAAATTTTCTAAAATAAGCAAAGCAAATTTTCATGGACCGTAGGCAGATCCTCTCTCCCTTTTCGATCTATAAATAGTTTGGGTGAGGTTTCGTTAAGTACTTATGGGAACATTAACTTTCAACTCCTACAGACTGCTATAATTATAATCAATGTAGGCGAACATCAAATTGCTCATGAATTTCAACATCTTGTGACAGAATTACAGAGAGTCTAATATATTCGATTCCTAGGCAGCAATTAGTTCACATAACGTGGTTTTCTCGTCTTTGAGTTGAAATTCAATGTTGTGTCTATTGATGTAACTAACTAGTGTATTTAAGAGGTACCTTGTAATGCTAATTCACGCAAATGAAGTCACGTATGATACTGTTTAGCTCTGAGGGTAAAGTTTGTTGGGAATTGCCATGTTTGTGGTCTGCTTCTAGTAGACAGTTCACAGGTCAATTTAGCTCTGGAAACAGCCTCTGAAAACCATTGTAATATGTTTGGTTTGTCAACGTTATTCTCTTATTCGTGTTCAAATTCACTGAACTACTCAAAAATTTTTATTGTATCATCTAAATCATCATAAATGATTTTAGCAGCACCTTACTTGTACCTACATAACGACACATTGATTGGATTTACCATAGAAATAGCGGGACTCTTAACTAGTCGTGTTGTGTAGTATCGACACTTCATTTTGAGGTGTACCGAAACCGCTGCATGCTAACCCACGACTATAAAATCCCACAAGAATGTAAGTGCCATAGTTCCACAGAAACTGCAAGTACTCGTGTAAATAAAAGTACCGCTATATATTCATCAGCGGCTGATTCAATTAACTGTAGTAACCTTGGCTGACTGTTTACATTGCGTCTATCCCGTTGTATGGCCACCATTAAGGGCTAGCGAGTCAGGCGCACAAATAGATGGAGCTAATGGCTAGTTAATGGGAATAGTGAAGGTTGTGGGTGCTGCTGTGATATTTTTGGAGATTTTCTCTCGATCGGGACGTACTCTACGATATCTTCTTAATAGCAGATGATGTAGTGGTTTAGATGCATTATCAACTACTAATATCATATCCTACCAATGTTTATGAACTGCAATTGCACAATAAGGCGTGAATTGGTTTTCTAGAGAGAATAATGAGACTCGAAACAAATGAACAGTTTTTGTGTCCTAAAGAATGACTAGAATTGTTATATCCTTGAAGATATCTGGTAGTTCTGGTACCCTATTTCTTAACTTTAACAACGAATAATAATCGCTGGAATTTGGCGTTCGGTTTATTTTCTTACGTGTGTTTATGCAACAAAGATCGTTGACACGTTTATGTAAATATATTATATTTAGTAGGAATCTGCTAACACGTGGTTCCACTCGAAAAATCCACGATGCGACCAAAATATTCATGCGAAGTACTTACGTCTTTTGGGTTCATAATTTGGGTTTTCCAAAAATGATCTCTAAGTAATTACCATTAGAGCTCTCATTACTCATGTAGTACGAAGTTTTGTTTATATCTCATCAGTTTTGGCAATTATGGACTTTAATGCTTTGAAATAAAGTTTATATTCATTAGGTTTGGTACCTAAGCTTTTAAGAACATGCATGTCAATATGTTTGATTTTGCTGTTTTTACGGAAATCGAGCATGTGATTTGGTTAAACAATTCTGGGAAGATTTGGAGGAAAATCATTACATTAAATGAGGAACCATAAAACTAATATGAAACAAGGGCTTCAGTTAATACAAGTCGACAGCATTCATTTATTAAGTTCTCAAGTTTTGACTGTTACAAAAGTTTCTTTGACATCCCAGTGGATTGAATAACAAGCCTGTAGGTTGATGACACCGATCATCAAAACACCATAAACTAAATAACGGACTTGTAACCACTTTGTAAAAAGTTTTTGACGTGACAACGTCTTATAAATCGATGGAGCCGGCTGCACGCACGAAAAAACATGACTCATGCGGCGTTACCTCGCTCTGAGGCGTTACTCCGCGTTATCTCGCTCTGAGGCGTTCCGTTTAAGGCTTGAAGTGCAAGCGAGAGCACGCAGCGAGCGACAAAGAGGCACAATCGGCAGCTACTCACGTTGTCACGTTCAACTATCGTCAGTAAAACGACTTTACAGACAATGGTTTTTTTTTATTTATGATTATTACTTGTGTAACTTATTACTGTTACTTTTGAAGTTTCATATTACTCTTCATGTATTTTTTTTGTATTGTGTAATTTAGGCTAAATATGCCATATAATTCAGAAATTAATTTGAATCAAAGTGACTTGCATCCAAACTCAAAAGCTTGCCTACTTAACTCTAAAAATATTTAGAAAAGTCTCTTCATACGTGCATACTTCCTAGGGCATACTATTTAAACCACAATCAAACAAACATAATGAATAAAGTCATTAGAGCTGATTGCATATGATTTGATTGTTCTCTAACAATTATCACGTCTCCGTTGATAAGCAAAAAACTGCCACGTGTATCTCCTAACCGGTCCTGATTTCATACATAAATAGAACGCCTAGATCGTCAAAAGACCTTGTGGGTATTCATTGTAATTAATTTACACAAAATTAATTAGGACATGTAAATGTCATTCCAATTAGTACTGCTAAAATCTTACCATGTATTTGATCTACATACCTAATTCTTCAATAAACTGAGCATGAAAGTGAGTTTTCTCATTTCTGTCATTTTCCCAGTGCAGTGGTAGTTCTAAATATAAGTACACATTTGTTTGTACGGTGGGACGTTCTCTACGAGGTAAAATCAGTCGACACATAGAAGAATTAATTACAGAAGGCACATTTCAAAACAGATGATTCTCTTAAACTTTGTATGGATGACCAAGATCCCAAAGTAGCTACAAATAAAGCTCAAGCAGATTTACTCCAAGGCTGTAGGCTGATAAGTCGACGAATATAGCAAAGATCAATAGGTCAGACTTGAATGAATGACGCAAATGACAGCCGTACATAGCTAGAAAGGAAATAGAAGTAGGTATGCTGAGTTACTTGAGTATAAAAAGTCACTGATTTTATGTAATCTGGAAAACTGTATTTAACCAACTTCTTAGGTACTATACAATGAAAAGGAAGGTGTTCTTTAGGAAAACTGAAGTATGATCCTTTAATTCTCAGTCATCGCTTTGTGTAGTTGTTCTGAGCGTTTTGTTTTCACATGGCGCACATTCTCTCGGCACGTTAAGTACGGAGGTAGAGCAAACTTAATTACTACCCTCACGTTATCTCGTTCTCTGGTGTACCCTCTTTCCTAGCCCCTTAGTGGAAGCTTTGTAGTCTGCCTGGTTTGTTCTTTTCCTTTATTACATTATTATGGGAAATCGTGGTGGCCTATTGGGTAAAGAATCAACCTCTCAAGTTCGAGAGCGCGTGTTTGATTCCAGGTCAGGCAAGTACCAATCCAACTTTTCTAAGTTTGTATGTACTTTCTAAGTATATCTTGGACATCAAAGGCTGATAATAAGGTTAAGGAAAACATTTTGAAGAAACTTGGACTTCTGAACCTGGACTGGAAGTCTGAAATCACCAACCTGTATTGTGCAAGCGTGGCTATTAACGCTCGATCCATCTCCGTGTGAGAGGAGACCTGTGCCCAGCAGTGGGAAGATAATAAAGGCTGTAACGTATGGGAATAAAGAATAATCTGAATGAAAAGCGTACCTAGTGTTGGTAGGCCTTGACCTGAGGCCTGGTGTGGCCTTGGCGAAGGCCACAGATAGTTGTTGAAGGCGAACTCCTCAAACCATTAGAGAAATCAATAGAAAAGCTTTATGCCTAATAGTTCTATATTAAAGCTTCCGTATTTATTTTCTACAAAAGTATCTAGATATCCCTTAATATAGATATAGAGGGTCCAAATAGGTTGCCAATTCTCCAATACATAGTTTGGGACAAAAATAACATTTGAGAGTTCGAAAATTAGATTCAATCAGAATGTAATTCAGTAGCGACCTTTTAATTTGTTATTTTCAAATGCAAAATAAATTAATTGTGTCTAAATCTAGGCATAGATTATTATCGAGCCAATTAGCTTTGTTTCGCTATTACGACATTTGATCTGCGACTGTAGGCTGTGGGAGAGAGATAGATGGCCAGGGGGCGCCACCCCATCCCCGTCCCATTCCTCAGCGTCGGCCGGCATCTGAGCGTCATTGCCAGTATACACTCATAAATACGTGGTTACTGCACACATCATCATATGATGTTATTGCTTTGATTTATAGCTTTATTACATTGCAAGTTTTATTTTGTGTACATTGTGATCGTAGGAGCCATTTGAAGAAGAGTGTGCTAATCGCGAGTGTAGAAAGTAAGGGCGAAATATTCCAAGGGTGTTATAAATATTATTTTTAACACAATAATCGCACAACATTTATTGTGCGGTTACGCAAGAATTATGATTCCGTAAATGGACGCTGAAATTTTTGAGGAAAATGTCGGTTTAAATATTTTATTTGGTCGACTTTAACGATGTTTTTCCTTTTGTATTGTGATGGTGCCTTTGGGGTTGCAGCCCCTCGGCTTTTAGCTGCGATGGCACCCTTCGTCTGATTGATCTGCTAGTACTCAGCAGATTGAAGGCAACACGTCTAATTAATCAACTGGTTCTGTGTAGTGATTTGTGTTTGCGTAGCTCAAGAGATGAAAACATAAGGACTTCAGATGCAAGGAAACACGAACTTTTACGTTTTATTTGCGAGTTCAGAAAGTGTTAAGTGCCTAATTAATCTGGATGATTAATGTGAATAGCTCAAGACGTTTGCAACTCCATACCAGGCTTTATATCGAACTGCTGCTATAAATAGCTGTTAATAAATAGCTTTCACAATGGAGGACAAAACTTAAAACTGCATTCAATCCTTCCTCACCGTTAGCAAGAATTAATTACCAACATTTGCATTTTCCAAAATGAAATCCGCTACCTCGTGACCAGCTTTTATGTCCAGCTAAAATTAATATCTGTCCGTTTTTGATGTCTGATCCGGCGTCTCCCCCCACTCCCCTGCGGCCGCTCCCTTCGTCCCCCGCCTCCCCGCAGACTCTGTGATCGCGCCCTTCTGCGGCACGCACGTCAGTACCATACCTGATGAGGTACCGATCAGACGTATCGGCACCGCATCTGGTATGGTACAACAAAAAGCCTGTATGTACCTACACAGCTGTGCCTGTGTGTGTGTAGACGATGCGCCCGTGTGTGCGTGCGTCTACATTTCGTCCTAGGATAGCTTATTTGTTTGTTTGGTAATAAAGAAGGATTTTACTTGAATTATTCTTGGGGTGAATTGATTTTCGACCTAAATTGACAGGTACTGTTAAACTGGGAGATAAGTGAAATGTTCAGGTTGATTATTTCTTTTCCATTAATAATGAGCATTTAAAACGACTGCCAGTAATAAATGGACTGGAGTTCCTTTTATGCAGATACAGATATTTCCAAAGGAGAGTAATTCTAAATCTTGCAAGAATGCTTGCATCGCTTGGAAACGCAGATACATGGTTGGCGCGTGTCCCAAATATCATACAGCGTTTCGGGAGGTATTTTAAGAAGTTGAAATTTATTTCGGAGGTCCTACGGGGTTCTGTGTTGACAATGTTATTCATGATTCAGATCATTTATACCATTTACTTGAAATAATGTATTATTTCAAGTGCATACTGGTGAAATATGACGTATGGATATGGCGTAGCAGTCTTGAAGGTTTTTGATGCTGCTCGAAAAGCATTATTCAATTTTCTTCAATCGATAAGGTGTTCACTATTTGCTTAATATTGGGTTCGAATATAACGTAACCTTCAGTCCTGTACATTCTACGTGCTTTAGACTAAGCGGAGTATTCATACTGGTATTTAAGATAACCATATCGACTGCCTGTTTGAACATGCTGATGTTGCACTGTTGCAGTAGACTCTCACATAAGATTAGTCCCACTTTGTTCCTCTTTCAGCAGTATGAGATTCTGCGACAAACAATAGGTCCGAGTACGTGGTGTTTATGTTCCATAAAATGTAGTTTATTGACAAAACTGTCATGAATTTAAGTGAAATGCTTTAGAAATTTCTTATTTTAAAGCCTTCAACGGAAACTTAAGAAATAAGTAAGCATATGAAAAGGAAACAGGTAAGAAAAACTACCGAAGG
The DNA here is from genome assembly GCF_030705265.1 of Helicoverpa armigera. Taxonomy (NCBI): domain Eukaryota; kingdom Metazoa; phylum Arthropoda; class Insecta; order Lepidoptera; family Noctuidae; genus Helicoverpa; species Helicoverpa armigera. The sequence goes on along the minus strand of NC_087145.1, from coordinate 309,942 downwards.
TATATGCGATGGTAAATCACTAGTAAATAATGGTGCTAAGTTAGAACATAAGCTCAGTGAAGTGAATAAAATTATCTCCGTATCAACAACCCTTAGCAATATAATGGCTAAACTAGCGCTTCTTGCTTATAATATTACGATATTACAGAGCTGGCACAAGTCCACTCTAAGCAACCACTTCACATAAAAAGCAACTTACTGCACGAAATACAAGATCTATTATCGTTCACAACGTTACGCCGGAAAGAAAAAAAAATTTAAGAACGTTTTTGAGAGCACTTTTGAAGAGTACTCAGCATTTTACACAGTTTTCAGGGGAGAGTTCATCTGGGGGCTGTAATTAACACCCCCAAATACACGGATCTACGAACCTTTGATAACGAACATTTTTAATTGGTCCCTTTGCCCGTAATCCCGTGCTGTGCATGTTTTTATTCGGCGTTTTCATGTCGAGCGGGGTTTTATAGCTTATGGAGACCAGGTGGAACTTATTCAGCGAAATATGGACGGTTAAATCTGGTGTTTTTTCAGAAATGATGGAAATTGCGAATGTATTGCATTTTCTTTTCGGGACTGTAAATCAAATTGATAGTTACTGTGCATGAATTGCCCTTTTTAGAATTCACTGGTATGTATATCAAGCCACAAATGAAGGATGATTAACTTATGTTCACCTTTTTGTTAGGACACTAAAAAAGGTGATACAAATAATAAATGGTACGTCAACCCTCGTTCTGTTTGGAAAAAGCCTGTAACCTTTATACATTTGTAGACTGATGTGAAATATTTTAATTGAGGGTACGTTTTTGTTAGACGAATACCGAAATTACTGTTATAGGCCGCTTCAACTTGCTATTTCCAGTTTCATTACATACCTATCGTTCTATTCTATCTTCGGTTTAACAATTAACTGCTATTACTTCCATCCAATCAATGCTATTTATTCCAAAATATTTCACTACGCTGGAACTAAACTTGGACCATAACGATTCACAAAGCGGTACCTAATTAACTGCCATTAGGGATATTAGGGCCGTTATCGCTTAGTTTAGGAACTCATTACTATTGGCAAACTTTGGCCGTTCTGTCAAGCAAGTTTGTCAGCTATTTATTTACTTACTGTATGTTACTTTTGCTGTCATTGAACATCCTTGGCAGGCGTTACTGGTGGTCAGAAGCCAGTAAGACTGACAACCATTCTTACGTCGGGGTGCTTGGGTATAACTGGTTTGAGGAGGTCGAATAGGCAGTCACTCTTTGTAAAACACTGGTAATCAGCTGCATCTGGTTAGAGTGGAAGCCGACCCCAACATAGTTGCGAAAAGGCTCGGGAGGTGATGACTTAATGTTACTTTTGCTTAGTTGATTAATTGTCTCTTAGTGCTGAAAGGAGATAGGCTCCCTAGTGTTTCTCTCATTAAAAGAAACAGGTCCACAGTTAACTTCTGTTCTTCCCAACAATATTCAGCTTCATTGTAGAAAACTCGTTAACATTCATGCAAATTCCATTATGCTTCGTTTATCTCAAAACACTGTTTTTCTTTTGTTACTTTGTGTTTCTGGAAATTATTTTTTGTTCCTAAACTTCATTACTGTGTTTATAACGTCCCTAGCTATTCTTTTTTCTTTTTCTCGTTTCTATAGTAACAAAATGAACATTTGGGAAAAATTGAGGACTTCGGTCAATTCTGCAGTTGGATTTGACCCGTGTTTGGAGTGCATAGGTTATGCAAACATTTCTGAATATTCTGCAGATCATTCAGGACTGAAGAGTATAATAACATCGGTTTGGGGCGGCTGCTGAGCACCGCATCCATTAGTGGTATCGATCCAAGCTATTGTTTTACTTGGGGTTCGGCGCTTTTGCTAGCGATTAGCGATTAGATCTTGGGAGTTGATGGAATGCTTTATCCTTTCAAACTAAAATCAGGAATATATTAGGTGGGCGTGATTTTAATCGTTAATTGAGGATGTCCATGTTGGCTAGCGGATGAAAATGAGTATGATGTGTAATTAAATAGTGGGGCTACTTAGTAACCTCCTCGGTTAATTACAAGAAGTATTGTCAAGTATTAGGTATATAAGTAGATATGTAATAGGTATTGTTTGCTGTGTAAATGAAACAAAGTCTTTCCATGGACTTTTATTAGAAACCGATACTAAAAAAGAAAATTACCAGCGACAAGATCTCAAGAGAAATCTGTGTTTAAATTGTGAAAAAATAGGAGATGCGCAAGATAATTCAAGTTTAAACTAAATTAGTCCCCAGTGGGGATCGCTAGTTATTATGACAGCAACAAAGCAGATAGTTTAATATGTATATTATTATCATTAAATGTAGATAGGTATTATATTGATCATATTTACCCATTGTATTGTGAGGTGCTACATGCGTATTTATTAATACTTAATTATTGGCTTCACTTGTACTGTATAACTTCGTCGTTTTTTTAGAAGACTGTCTAAGGAGTTTTTGCCGGTTCTTCTCTATGAGACCCAGTTTTTGGAACCGTTCAACTAGCTTGACATTAGAAAGAGCTGTCAGAGGCCTATTTGGAATTAAAAAAAAATGGACTATCTCTCCCCGCTAAGCTATCCGCCCCCGCCCTCTGTATGACCTCATACTCTTGAGCCAACTGCGCTATCATTATCCAGTTACATTTTCCATTGTGGCGCTGAAATTTTGGAGAAAATTTATTGCCGTAATACCTTCATTTTAGACAGTTTTCTAATCCACTGTTACAACTTGAATGATTACAAGTCCACACGTGCTTGCTATTGTGAACATGAGCATTTTCAGAATTTCAAAAAAGAAGTGTTTACAAGAGTAAAAATAATCACATTACACAGTTTTAATAACCGTAATATCAGTATATTTTTATTATATTGTAAAGTATTGAATATTTTACACAAAATAATATAATAAACCTCTCTTGTTTACATTTATAAAGCTTTTTCAGCACAATGTGATACTCAATATCGCTGCTTCATATTTAAATTACTATCGAAAATACATTTTATCTTGTACCTACGTTGTATTACTAGCAAAAAAATGTTGAATCAATAAAATACTTATGTATTTCAATTTTGTGACGATTTTATATTTCATATTATATTATTGTCTACGTTTTCAAGACAGCGGTCGCTAGAGTTTTGTCTCGTCTGCTGAATTTCAGCCACCACGTATTGCGATCATATTTCTACGAGATATTGTTTTATTGGACGCTTGTTGATACAGAATCTTTTACTTTATTTCTTAGTATTGTGGTGCCCTATAAAGTTTTATAGACACTATTACATTAAGTACAGAAACAACCTTTCTATTTTTTTATTGCTGCTTTTATATTCATAAGGTACCTATAAGAGTAATTAAAATGTCAAACAGTGCCATATAAAGCCTTGTCCATTCGGAACTTCAACATGGAATAAAACGTGTAGCGCCTGTCAGAAATATCATAGCAAGTAACAGCAGAGCATCGGAGGCGCGGAGTCACCGCAGGCGCTTGCAAATCTAACTGCGAGCTCCGAACAGAGTTGTGGCTTGTTTTAATTAAACCCCACTTCCGACTTAGTTAACGACACAAAATGCTACTACAGTGTTAATTGTCACAGTTACTATTCCCTAACTAATGATCTTCCAGACTACAAGTCTTAGTCTTCCCACCTATCTACTAATTTTAGAACTTTATAACTGCGCATGAATCTTCCTAGAATATTGACGTGTGCCTAAAACCAATTTCATCAAAGCAAATCATTGCTAAGTTTCAGAAATAGCTCCCGAATTTATTTGTTTGTTGAGTTCATTCAATTAGCAAATCGTCTATTGAAGGCGTATCAAACGTGGAATTTTAATGGAAAAAGCAATTTGTCTACAGATAAAATGTACCTAATATTATTAACACAGCTTTTGATATAATGAAATCTATGAAGACCGCACATTTCCTTCATAAGACTTACTGCATATGTCAGGCAGTCCATCAGATAAACGTAACAAAGTAGAGTCAGTTTCGTAGATAGTGTACCCACATTTGTGCGAACGCAATCCGAGACTTCATTGAGAAAGAGCTGAATTAACTGCACGCCATTTATTAAACCGGCTAGCCAGAGAAACGTAACGTTAGGTGGAAGGTCAGGCGAGGGTCACAGATAGTGTTTGTATTTGAAGACCACTTTAGCGGAAAGTATCGGAATAAATCAAAGACATTTCGGCCAGAAATACAAGGGGTTTCGTCGAAAAGGTGCTGTCTTGTTTGCTCAACCTACAAACTGTAATAATAGTACCTACATTACGACTTGTTCTGACTCATCAATTCGTACTCCTGAAACCTTAAGGGACCTGGTGCTACCAAGAAAAAGCAATAACTCTAAGTGATGACTAAAGGGATTTTGGAATGATAAGTGGTATTCAAATAAACGCTCCCTAACCGCAAAAACAAAAAATAGAGGAGGCTTATTAAAATCGAGCCCGCAGCTGCTGTTTGTTTAACGAAAACATTAACAAACACAGTTAAAATATGTAATAATAAAACATCACGTTCGCAATTTTATAAAAGCCTTTTGGAACATTAATTAAAGCCAGGTTAATGTAAGTATGGACCGCAGTGTTACGAATAATAATAATAACCGCTTCATATGTTTCGATGTTTGATTAAGTAAGAGTCCCAAATGTTGTAGGAATAATTAAGTCGTTGATTTTTTGGAACACGGTAAAGTAGGTATTGTATGAGTTTAAAACTTTTAGGATACGTTTAGTCTAAGCACACCTACAATAATAAGACAGCGCAATATATCAGAGTATCTATTTCAAGATCCGAATCCCTCATTTTTGAAAGGTATAAAATCGTCTTAAAAGTCTTTTAACTTAATTTTCCTCTTCCTAAAAATGAGTCCAGACAACCTTATTGGCGAATTTGTGATGGAAGTAATACCTAGGGGATACTTGTAGGGCAGATATGCGTGGGGGTAAAAGGAACACAAAAATCCTATAAATACATAAAGGTTTCAAGAAATAATTTTCAATAGTCGTTATTGCTGGTCCAATAATACTAGAATTACTGGACCGTGGCCTCAATAGGATCTTATCGTATTAGAAATAACTACGATCTGTTGTAATGTACCGTTATTCGTTATCTGTAAGTCGGTTATCGTCAATTCAAATAAATAATATTACAAGAAAGATTCAATCGAAACATGATTTGATACAGGTCTTTGTAATTCGATAGATATATGTAGGTACCTAATTTTATCTCCACAATTGTGTTACAATATCTTTGGTTTGTCGAAACTTTAGATTAGTCTATATTTGAAAATCATTAGGCTCGTTAAAACAATATCATTGGAAAGTCTTTCAAAATTCCTCTGTCATTGACATTGTTGGGAGTGATGGCCTCAGGCCACGGCCGGTACAGTCGAAACATTAAGAGAAAACTCATAAACCCTGGAATGGGCGTATTTCATAGTTTTACGTGCCCAGACGCTGCTGTGATTTATAACGCAGATATTATGGCAAAGGATGCTTTAAATAAGTACCTAAGTTATTTCTGTTGAAGATTTTTGTCTGCGAATGTACTTGGAACTGAAAATGCACTGAAAGTTCGCTGTTTCGAGAAGTTTTTGTGCTGTTGTTACATGGGAATTGAATGGCCTAGATTTTACTATGATTTATGTTTGTTTTCCTAGTTTTCTCTAGTCATATTTTCTAGGAACTGATACATTTATGATTTATATGATAGAAGTATAGGTATGGACCTAAGTTTAGAACTGTGATCGATTTTCGTTGTTTATAATGTTCAGAATTACCTCTTTATTAAAAGACTGTACTCAAAGTCAAACGTGTCTATTTTCAGTGTTTTAATACTCGTTTTTTATTTGTTTTCAGGTAATTATCTGACGTTATTACAGAAAGAGGCTTTCAGGCGATGCTGCGCACGTGAGTTTCACTTCTCCGTTCGTTTCGACGTTTATTTTCAATTTACGTGTAGCGTGGGAGAAGTACTTTTTACTCAAGTCTTTTTCTCGCAATAATATACTGCATACGAGTCGATTTGATCTCCATTGTATGTAGAAATAATTGATGCTCATATAAAACTGAAGACGATTCCGACAAATGTTCTAGATTTGCCCTTTAGTAAAATTAAAGACAAGTTCAACATAAATTGGATGAGAATTAACAATAATGAACTAGTGAGCTAGTTATACTACCTCAAAAATATCTTCCAAGAAATGAGAAACGGTTCCATTATCTACAGCAACTTGTTAAAAAGGTCCTGAAACGCGATTCAAGTGAATGTTTCAAAGTAAAGCGCGTCGTTTGTTTCTTCATAATTTCGATCGTTGAGTAACCTTGTCCTCGTTTCGGCCCTCCCTTTATTTCACAGGCACGTTGTTGTTTAACTTGGGTAAGCAGTAAATTGTTGGGTTTGCATTGTGATTTGTATCTTCCCTTATCGTTTTTGGCATTTAAATAAACTGGAGTTTTGGATGAGAGAGATTTAACGGTATTGGAATAGCAATGAGATTCTAAATCTTTAGATTTAGTTAGACTGTGTAATAAGTGTAAAATTACGATCCCGAAATTAGAGGCTCAACTGGAACTTATCATGGATTAAAACAAAAACAACTCTTTGTAATCACACACACACAAAACTGACAGACTACTTAAGCACATTACCTATCATAGTTCATACAGGACAGCTCCTATCACAGGCTGGCACGATGAACTGCAACAAGACCTGACTCCATGTGGAACAGCTAATGCCATTATCTGACAATTGTCAGGACATGCACAGGCGAACACCTTTGTTCTCTGCAGGGAGTTGACACGTGGCGATTTTATCTAGCTGTGGGAAGTTGTGTTGCTTTGTGTGTGTTGTGAGAGTTAAGACTGTTTTGAAGGTACCTGAATTTACTTTAGTAGCTATTACCATTATATTATTGCTACTCAAATTATAAGCTGACAAGTGCAAAATATGTATCAGTACTTTCAAGTATAAACCTTTCTGCAAGTTTTAATAACTTAGCAGTTTTCATGCAAATAATAAATACGGAATAAAACAATAATTTACATGATGTATGCTCGTGTTCTGGCGAAGACCACAGCACGAGATTCACATACATATTCACACGTGTTCTTATTAAAACATGTACATATAAATATTTGTTTCAGCAACATGTTCTCGCGATGTGTTTTTCAAACCGAAATACACGAAGGAAAATATTGGAGGGAATGCAATGTTTTATTCAGTTGTATTGGACTACGAATTTATTGGAGCTGTTAGCACAATTTATTTTTACTGGCTAAAGATAATATTGATCTGCTCTTGATATTTTTATTTTGAACTTCTTACAAAATCACGCGCGTCACTGCGGGATCAGTGTGCCATACCTTGCGTTTCGCCCCGCACCTACGCGCGGGGGTGCGTGTTTCTCCGCATGTATGTGCGTGATCCGCATGAACGCGCGTAGATGCATTTTCAGTGTGTTGGACTTTGCGTGTTTTCCATACAAACGGAGATATTTCCATACAACGGAAAAAAACGCATCCACGCACTACGCTGCATCATGCGGGGCAGTGTGATAATCGCCTGTATTCATCTTCCCGGAAGAAACCTATAACATTATTTGGGAAATACTCACGTTCCTATTGCGACATTCCCTCACACAAAATACTTGTCACGGTAGCTACAAACTTGACGTTTAACCCTTCGTCCTTGATAATAAGGCAAGCGAAAATACAAATATGTATGTATGTACTTGACATGGTCCCGTCACGTCGCCGTATCGTACGTCCGTACAAATATCGTAACGATCCCGTCGCGTGACAACTTATTTATATAATTACTGCTTGAAAACACGCGTGGGAAGTGGTTTTATAACATTTTCAGTACATTCAAAACGACTCGTTTATTTTGATAATGTAGTTCTTTCAGGCTAGCGTGAGGCTTCGGTTTGGGCGTGTCCTTTACCTATTACGTACTATAGCCATGTAGTTATTGTGATTCAATTTAATACAGTAGTGTGTCGATTTGCCAAATCGTTATGTTTTAATGTTATTTAGGAATCTCGATATACGCATTTCGATATTTTTGTTGATCACACAACCTAATTATTTCTACGAGCACTATTCCAATAGATTATTATGAATTTAGAGGACTCATTCATGCAGAACGAAAAGGTCCATCCGTTATTATAATACGTCTGATGAAATTCATGTCGGAATATAAGTTGCGTTTAATATATTCAGAACACTAGTGGATGGCATCGGCCCGTGGAAGGGATATCGGCTATTATCATCGGTTTGCCAAAATATCCCATATAGAACCTCCATTGAATTTTATTTTGACATTTTTGTTATACCCCGGATGTTTGGTTCGAAAGGAATTTATATTGGTAACGTTGTAATTGTGTGTTTACTGTATTATTGGTTGTTATGATGAATAGGTATTTTTACCGTCTTTTTTTTGTTGGGGGTTTCAATGCGGTATTTTAAAATATGTATTAAATACGTTTGTTATTCCACTTTAACCAAAAATAAGTATTTCAGCTAGGCGAGGTTTTATGTTAATTTTGAACAGAGTAATAAAATTACTTACAAAAGACTTTCGTTTTAAAAAGACGAAAAAGCTTGAAGTGTGTTCACTGTCAAAGTTAGTGCCCGCGGGTATAACCAATTCAATGATCAAGAGAAGTCAAACACTCCGCCGCACTCGAGCAGGCTCACTCCTCGCGAACCTTTCAAACTGTGATCCTCGAACTTGTGAACTCGTTCAAGGGATGGGGTTGCCAGCTCCTGAGATTTTTTCCAATTTGAAAAACTTGGCAAGCTTGCCGGCCTCCAAACTTATAAAACTTGGAGAATTTTAAAGTTCCATAGTTGCGAGTCGAGTGCTTCCTTCCCTGATATTATAACTTGTTTAATGAAATAAAGCTCCCAAATTATCAATTTTGTTAATATTTCTTCGTTGTTATAATGAAAACGTGAAGTTTGTTTGCAATATTTTCGTATAAAACCCATTAATTAAAGTTGAACAAAGTTTAATTGAAATGCCTTTATTAAGAGTTAATATCACAGCGTATACGACGCTCTTCTTCTAACCGTTAACGGAAGAAGAGACTTTCAATTTATTTTTATTACTCTTTTGTAATTCTTATGAAATATTATTTTCCGGTGTACGCCACTCATAAATACCGTATTGTACGTAGTGACAAGCCCAGGTAGACGGTAAGACAGCGCGATGCACAATCGCCTCCCGCGCAGCGCAACAGCGATGCGCGCTGGCGGCGTGGGCGATGACGTCACCCACTTAGCTTGTGTTGATAAAATTGGACGCGTGACTCGACTCGTCGCTCAGTCCATCGGCAATGCTGCCCGCTTCGTGTGCGCGAGGCCGCGGGTTCGATCCTCGCGGCACGCATGACGCATAGATAGTCGACTACTCGATAGTCAACTCATCTGCAACTCCATGCAAGAGAGGAGGAAGCTAAATTTGATCAACCGACATCTTCGAAGGTTGGGTCTGTGTACACTTCCTACATTTTGTAGGTGCACGGTCTAAACTCGCTATTAGAATGAACAATAATGTACTAATTAATTAGATATTTCATTAAAACAAACTACATTCAATGGGGCGCATTCAATAGGGCATGGTATTTCATAACATAGCAATGCGTTTTGTCGCGATCTATTTATTAATTATTTCTTTATCGTCCGTTAGACATTTCTTAAGTTCAATACCTAAAGCAGAAGATGGCGTGGTAGGTAATTGGGTTAAATTAAAACATTTTACGACGACTGCATTGCGTATAGTTTTTTAATAAACTTCCAAGTTAAAATTGACCTCGTGTTTTAATAACGGTTAACGGCCCAGTAAACTTGAACAGTTATCTAGTTTACCTATATTTTTTACTTCGTTGGTAAATGACTACTAGGACAATAAGATATAAGCTTAAAGAAAGTTTTCAACTTTAAGTGTTCTTTGAGTGATCAAAAATGTAAGAAACCATTACAATGTCTGGAGTCAACTGAGTGTCATATACATTACTTAATTACACTTTCGACTTTAATTGGGGGCATCACTTTTACTTGAAATTAGTTCAAATAACTTTGGGTCTATTGATACTATTCCAAGATACTTACGACTCAGATGACTTACTCGCAAACCCATTGAATTTCAGAATAGAAATATCAATTATGAAAACAATTTAGAAACGTTTTATTGAATGTACCTAAAGAGAATTTAATATAGAATTTATTAAAGTCTATTATGGAATATTTGTTCTCATTTCAAATTCTAGGTAGCTAGGTAAATTATAATATTTTCAGCAGATGTTTCAGGAAGTCATTATAATGGCAAAAGCTGGGATTTCCCACTATTTTTACTACGTAGCAGTGGAACTTTCCTCGTACTGATACTGGAGTAAAACTTCCTATAGAACTGAATTTATATAAAATTGTTACATAAAAGGCAATGTTGTCTGAAAAATTTCGAAACATCAGTCAACTCGTACTTTTATCTGTCGTCGTCATTTGAACTTTTGAATAGCTGAACCGTTGTCTAACAGTCTCGGTCCCATTGGAAGGTATTTCAGCTGAAATGCTGAATTATTGATGCGCTGTAAAGCAGTATTGTGTCGGCACTCGGCTCGCGTCAGTATTAGATGAGAATTCATGCTGAGGGTTGAGGGATTAATTGCTATACATTATTTAGATTCGATGAGTAAGTAAATAAAAACAATCCAGTGATAACCCTTTTGCAATGGCAAGTATTGGAAAGTTTGAACCAAAATTGTGTGTTGAAAGTGTGACATTTATTGTTGAAATGTAGAATGTTGCTGTTAAATTGATGTGTGAATAGCAGCTGTAAATCTTTTCTTTTATATCGTTAGTTTTTAATTCTTGGAAGCGACTCGTATAATGTCCTCCATAAACCTACTTTCTAATACGTTATTTAATTATGCCACGTAAAGAATTTGGCGCAAACGCAATATTTTATACTTAGCATATAATTTGTGTGCATAAAGTAAAACACCATGGCACGCGAAACTTAACAACACAATAGCAAGTTTTCACGGCATTCACTAAGTTATGAACCAAGTTTCCGCTAACTTTTCGCTTACTGAATAAAAATAAAGGCGGAAATTCGCAAATTTTCTGCTCAAAGAGTAAAAATACGAGCGCATTTTGTTAAGTCCTCCAATATTGTATTACATTACAAATGTCCGTACTTTGTGAAGCAAAGGGAAGTCGAATTAAAAAGTAAAGCGTCCGCCATTTGGGTTGACTATTAGTTTTTACGAGGGCGAGCCAGCGGGCCTTCGGTCCTCAGATGTTCAATTGTTAGGGCGCGTCGCACCAGCCGCCCCGGGCGCCGGCCGACTACGAATGACGACATTTTCATATCCTCGCTAAACCATATCTCTTTGTGTTGATATTCAATTGTTGAAACGGCGAAGACAATTTTAGAACATCTATAAATATAGGCAGCTATTTGTCCTGTTGAGGTCGGCACAGTCAAATGGCAAACATAGCTCGTCTCAGTGCTCATAATAAGATCCCACTCATAATAGGTCGTGTTACATTCCCATTTTCCAAGAATTAGCAGGATGTTCAATGTTCATACCCTATCAAGGGTTTCCTTATTGGATGTAAGTATTAAATTAATTGGTTTTGAGTTGTTATCAAAGTTTCCTGAATTACCCTTACATGTTGTGTGGGTTCACTTTACACAGCGTATTACACGGGTTAAACCACGTGGATGTAAAGACCTTGATTCTAGTTTGTTTTGAGAAAATTGCGATTACTTTCGTTTAAACACACACAAGTTTTAATACAAAACATAAACAGTTGATCTTGAAATCAAACACAAGTAACCCAGATTTTTCCCACTCATGTATGAGCGAAACAGATAGGATTTTCCAAGGTAAATAAAACTCGTAGGCCGTAGCCACCGCACGTGGGAATTAATTGGTTCGTGTACTAAATAAGAGCTAGTCTTAGCCCGATAATCTGGGCTAGCGGTTTCATTAGCTAAGTGGGAGGGGGGGGGGGACCAGGTGGGTGTTTGAGACCGCTGGCCACAGCGATAGAGTTTTATTTCAATGAGGGAATAATGCATTTGCAGCTGATGCAGCGATGAGATACTATACTTTGTAAATACATACAGGTATTTTATAATCATCACTTGAAAAAGAAATGATGAATTTAATCTTTAAAGGGTTATCTGCATTATTTGCTCGTTATTTTAACATTTATCAACACCCCGCCAGAGACAGGATAAGACAAAAGAAAGTCATCCTTTATCCTTTATTTTTTTTTTCTTTTTTTTTTACTTAAAATTGTTTAGCTTTAATTTATAATTTAATATTTTGGCTTAAGTAATTAATTTAACCATGATATTGAATGAATTTCGATGATGATGAACTTGTATGAAATTTGTAATTTTCAATTTATTTATTTTTTTCTAAGGTTACTAATAGTCTAAGCACGTCCCACTGTGATTGATGTGCATACCTTTAATTGATTTATTTACACAGGCCCTTTTTATGTACAACCTAACCTTTAAAAGTTATTGTGAATAAGTTGTTGGTGTGCCTTATTTAAATAAATAAATAAATAAATAAATCCTTGAGACATGCGTGATGGAGGAATATGACGCAAGGAAGAGGAGAATTTTATCATTTATTACCTCAATAACAATCTAAGATCTGTTATTGGGCGGTTATTGGGATAACCACAGCCGCGGTCTGCCGTCGCCGCGGCTCCTGAGTAGCTGTATCGAATTAGCCTCAACCACATTGTCTAATAGATTTAGCGGGAACTACAGTTTAATCCGGACTAGTTTCTCGGAGTATACGAACCACATCCCGGGATGTATCGCTTGATTTATTAAGACGAAATGAATTGGCTTTTCTTCCAAGTTAATTCATTTGTCCAAGGACTTCTTTCTAATTTTATTTTTAGTACTAGCGACCCGCCCTGGCTTTGCACGGAATAACAGTATTTACTCACTATTTAATGTACTATTGTACATATAAACCTTCCATTTTAATCACTCTATCTATTTAAAAAACCGGATGAAAATCGGTTGCGTAGTTTTGAAGATTTAAGCGTACAATGGGACATAGGGCAGAAAAGGCGACTTAGTTTTTTATACTATGTAGTGATAGTAATTCTATGTTTTAGAAAATGTCCTTAAAGCTCATTTAGTATGTCTTCAGTAACTGCTATAAATGTTTCAGGTGAAAGCTCTGAGGTCGTCACAAGATGACACTAACCTTCAGGTGTCGTGCCTAGAACAATGTTTTTTGATTAAAAATATTTTTCGAATACATTTTTGATTAATAAGCTCGTATCAGTAAAATTCCGATGGGTAACATTTTAATAAATTAAATATGTATCGAATTTGAAACTTGAATTATTTTTAAGACCTGATATGGGTCGAGGTTAGGAATATTTAATACAAGCAGTTTGAGTATAATTACAGTTTGTAAATACCAAGTTATTTGCCTCAGTATTGGTTCACCTAACACTTAAATTCACTCTTAAACATATCGATATCAATAAAATAGCTCTATAAATCAGCTTAATAAATATCTTTTAAATTGAAGCTGTAAATAAATTGGTAGTTGTAGTGCGATCCAGAACATTCCTCTACGTCCCGGTACTTACAGTGCATGTGGTCAGTGCCCACCTGGGTCACGGGTCGGATCTATGTCACAACACAGATATATGCAAAAGGTGCAGTCCACACAAGTTACCTTTATTACTCTCTGACTAGGTAACATTGCGTAATTAATTGTACTTCTATGTACATTTTGAAATTCTTCCTCTTCGCCTCCACAAAACCTTTCAAAATAGCAATATAGCCATTTGTTAGCATACATCTTTGGGGCATTTAAAAGGTCATCTTGGGTTATCATCAATGTAATTGACAATGGTCAATATAATGAATGTTTTAAGAAGTCAAGACCCCAGCGTTCTTAAAATGACATGTCCAAGTTGAAAATCAAACGATTTCATTTAATTTCGTTAAAAGCTTAAAACACAGTTTTCTCCATACATTTTCTGAATAAACCTTCTGAGCTCTGCCCGAGTGCGTCGCGAGTGCTCGTGTACCTGACACGGAACCATGTTTACACATGCTTCATATGAATATTGAGTTTATTTTATCAGAAATCCCTATATTGAATTTATTTGCAGGGGAGTGTGAGAATTTAATGGAAATTTTAATGAAAACACGCTTGTAGTTGAACAGGCATAAATCACCGATATTTTTATACGTTCACCTCCGTGATATATGATTTTGAAGTGAATACGATTACTGGGGAGGTATTAGGTAGATATTAAAAATGGAAATGATTTAGGCGTTATCTAAACACTGCCTTACAATGTAACAGGCAATGTATAGTAACAGCCTTTTGAATCATCATTTCACCTACAATGTTAAGAAGTGCGTTAAAGTTCTTTCTGAAGTTATAAAAACCCCTGATGCAAAAGCGATGCTATTCGTTGCAAGTAATACCGTCATAGGTATCATAATACGAAACTTTTTCGTTCCCCCGTCGATTATCAAGTCATCTGATCCCCCTCCAAATATAGCAATTTCCAATACATTGGCCATATAAGTACGGCATCAAATACGCGGTATCCATTGCCGGGCGGCCGCGGCAATTCACCCGAACGGCCGAACTTACAGAGCAAGCGATACAAAAGTGACACCGTATTACCGACCCCGGGTAATAAGAGGCATGCTATGTGATACCCGTCGCAGTTTGCCATATCAATGACGTCACCAGGCTATCCCGGAGCGAGGCTGTAGACTTCTTTTGTCACAAGTTTCTGTTTATTGAGATATTTTGGAGATCCTGTCGGGATAAGTTTTGGCAATTTTTGGGGGAGTTTGTATGCGAAATATTTTTTTCATGTGAGCTTTCTAGTACCTATGTTTTATTTTAAATAGTCGAGAGTAAATTAGGTATACCATTTTCGATGACAAATATGACCCATCTGGGGAATTCCTAACGCACCTAGGAACAAAAGGTAGATCCACAATTAAGGATAATTGCCATAAACTTAATTATCATAACGAGTTATTATAAAGTCCAGACATGTTCGCCTCATCAACAATAATGACTACCCTCCTAATTTTACGACATCGCCGCCATCTTGTTCTGTAATACGCCGACATTTTGTTGCTGTTTGCGCCATATTTAAATCACCTGGCCTTAATTACCTAAAGACCTTAACATTATAGTAGCCATTTAAAAGTCCACAACTTCATAAAATCAGTAAATCCACTAGCTACTTACGTTTATAGCGTAACTTTCAAATAACTACTGCTATGTAAATTTTCATCTCGTGAAAACAAGGCCTAGAGACACTATGAGAATAGAAGTCTTTAGTGAAATGGCTTCACTTTTCTCTCAATTTTCATTAAGGTCGAGATAATATAAAATAATAGGTGAGCGCACGATGTGACAACTAAAGTAGGTACTCAGGTACTCACCTCTATTCAAGATTGTTTAATTTCAGTCTCCAAAGGTCCAAAGAGTGCTTTCATTCAATTTTACTCCGCTACACGAAATGATTTCGTGAAATTACTCAAAACATTATTCATTTATTCAACTGATGGATTTTCCTTGTAACATGTTACGCCTCCATTAACCGTAATAGAATTCGCGCAGTTTCGTTTTATGACCCTTTTCGATATTTTGTGGAAAATAGTGGTGAAAACAAGGATAGTGAATGCAATTTGAAAATCGGTCCGCGGAAGCTTTTCCGGTAATAAATCAAGTAGTGACGTGTGCGCATGGTGCAGTGCGCATGCGTGGCTCGACACATGTTGTCATTTCATTCAGATGGTAATAATTTCGTTAGTGCGGATAGTGTGTCGTCCACAGGTTTGGATTTATGCGTTCACAGCTTGTGTTGCGTTTTCAACATTCATTGTGATAAATGGATGCTAGCGGATTCAACATGTAACCGATGGCGAATATGGTTTTGTCAAGTTATTGAACTTTCAAATAAAAATCCGGCCATGTAAAGAAAGACCCATTGTATCTCCAAGTAAATACAAATTCAGCATTACCCTAGCACACAAGATATATTCTGAAGAAATATCAAAAGTCTACTTCCTCCATGAGTGCAGTGAAAATAAATCGCGACTCCGTATGAGACGAGCGATCGGTAACGTTTGCTCAGGATCTCAAATAGATACCCTAGTAATACTGGAAACGAGAGATTGTCAATATGAACGGTTTTATTGCACTGATTTTCTTTTGCAAATACGGAACGTATATCGTAAAACAAATGTAGGTACAATAGACAAGAGAAATCGCTTGCTTTCATGATCCGAACAACAGGGTTTATGTTCAAACCCTCAAGCAAATCCTGGTAGTATTTATTTCAATAAATATTCTACTTCTTTTAGAAACTACTGCCCGTACCGGGATAAAATATAGCCAATGCTACTCAGGAAAAGTGTAGCTTTCCAAAAGTGAACGTATTTTTCAGTTTGGTCATGTAGTTTTGGAGCCTATTTATGGTAAACAAACATCTTTCCTCTTTATTTAATGGTTAGATAAATCAATAAACCATTTCGCTTTTCGAGGCCCAAAGTGATAAAGCCCACAAACAATGCAATTCTACAGCCATTTACAGAAACACAGTGGTCATATCGCCTAATTGTTTACCCGTACGGTCATTTGTTATTCTATCATTAATTATTAAAGCATTGGAAACTAATGTAATTATCAGGAACGCAGGTAACTAATATCCCCTGACATCGCCCATTATCGGGAACTGCGCCCAATCTGGGTCAGTGGGCATAAACGCGCGAAATGTGGGTACAATGAAATATTCAATGTGAATGATGAGCAATGCTTTTTTGTGTTCCAATTATCATTTTTTCGCTTTGTTATTATATTTTTTCATTTCGTGAGCGTATAATGTGCGGTGCTTTTCATTGTTCTCGCCAATTTTATGAAAATGAAGAATTGTTTATTTGCTCTTTTGACTACGTCTGTACTGATACCTCTCGTGTATTCTTTTTTTACAGAGACAGAATATTATACAGAGGAACTTTATATTCTAAGTTCTCCTAACAACGAGTCTGATGTCTCTTGATCAAAGATCTTGAAAGGATAGAATGTTGTCAAAACTTTCCAATTATCTAAAAATTCACAAAGTGGCTTAGTTACTTAGCTACTCAATTTGATAATGGTACTTTAATCATAGCGTTGGTCACCAAACCACAAATACTTTTACATTATAACCTAATAAAATAATTGATAATAATTCATAACAATACATTATCTGCACCGGCTGCAACCGCCACAATTTTGAAATCAATTTGTAACTATTAGCAAGCACTACTTATTGCCATAATACAAACATTGTACATAATCATAAAAGCTTTAATGAAAACACTAATTTAATGTAGCTATTGAAATATTTGTATCACTAGGCTTTTGTATCGGTTTTGCCTGTGTGATATGTTCACAAACTGTTGTGTAATTCCACGAGGAAAGTTTTTGGCACTTAAATCGTTTGTATATAATATAAATTCTATAAGTTATCTTACATTATTGTAAAACACTGTCGTAAGTGTCAAAGCCCATGTGGTAGATTGATACCGTGTACTTACATTAAGTCACACAACGTCCTCTGTGCCAATGTGTAGAAGTATCAATATGTTCACCGTTCATTGACTCCATTCATTTACAGTCATTGTTCATTGATTTACAGTCTCAAGATGCAGCTCCATATAGCTATCAATCAGTCTTATATTTAACTACATAAAGTAATTAATCCCCTCCTTTTCTTACAACGTGATACTAGAACAGTTGTTAACACGTAAAAACCCAGTACACAGCAAGTGCATTCTACTATTATTGTCTCCCCAAGCGCATGATGTCCATCTATTTTGTATGCAGCACACGCTGCCTGGGATGTGGTTGGTGCAATAACTTGCCGAGTGCGAAAAGGAACGCGATTTTATCTACTCCTACCACAACGCATCTTGGGTTATTGTGAATCGCGGTATAAAAGAAGAAAGGCATTTATGGCACCCATAGCTTTAGTTACTCGTATTGCCCATTCTCCCCGAGTAAATACCTCGTCACTGCTTTTGATTGAGGGTTTTATAGTATTTTTACGCCACCATTTTACGTACTGCTACATGTTCTGTTCTTTTAAATTCTTCCATTATGTTTTAAACTCAGGAATAACATAAAATGAAAGCATTATATCCGATGATGATGAATTTTATTTCCAATACCAATAGAGAACCTCATATTTATGAGTAAAGCGATCCAATCAAATAACTGGAACGTATGGGCAGCACAATGCCACCCTTTTCATACTGCCAGCATATTGTAGGACGCTGAAAACAATGCCGCTGCCAATAAGACCGGCTCACAGGATACCGCCATTTCTGTTCGAAGCTATTTTTCTATATTTTCTTGTTGTGGCCCGTATTGTTCAAAGGGGTTATTGGAAGCCTTTTGAGGAATGAAGCATACTTCATCCGTATGTTCGTGGAGTAAGGACCTTTATAATCAGAGGTATAGTGACCGCCATTAACGTTCACTGGGAGTATTTGTTTGAGTGTGCTTTAAGTATAATTGGGAGTAAAGGTCAGGTCACTGCATAAGTAAATGTTAAGTTTATTTCATAATACACACATATGTTGTGTGAGAAGATATTAACTGTCTTATGTCCTTCATTAAAACGCCATAAGTCTTTAACTTTGCCCATCAAATAGACATTAAAATATTTATCGACAGAATATAGCCGAATATTGCTTTTGGACGAACTATTCGATGAAATAGTCTACAATAATGACAACAATTATAATTGTTTATTCATAGTTGTGTTGTTCCAGTACAATTAGCGGTCGCGTCCAATCGGACGGGATCGGAGGGGAGTATTCTGGTGTTTTGTCAACGCAATCGATATCGGTCGTGAATATCACTCGTTATTCTGCTCCGTCGAGCGACACTAATGTACAGTTGACACTGGCCTGCCGAGCAGTCTGTACCAGCCACTAAACAAATGCTAGCCTAGGTACAGAATGAATAGATAATTGACGTCGGAGACGATGGACGGTAATTTTGACTTTAATTTTTAATAGCTTTTAAGTGGTTCGGGGAAATATGGAGTCTTTAACTGGCAGGCACTGTTTTCTTGCCGTGAAAGTTGTTTTTTCTGTAGTGTCTGTCATGCAGTAAAGAAGATTGCAACATTTAATGTGCAACACTAACATCGACACAGTATTTTCATTGTTCTTGTAAAAAAACTTCATTATTTCCCGAGCTTTTTCCTTTAAAAAGCTTATTTCGTAAAAAGCCAACTCCACAATTTAGCAATTTCACTTCGTACATAATTATAATTAGATTTCCATTGCTGCGTGAACATGACACATGTTACATCGCTGCCTCCGATACCAGACACCGACATTGTGGCGAATCCGTTTTCAGCAAACACGTTTAGGCTAATTACATGATTACTCAAATTATACTGTTTTATGCTGCGCCACACAGAATCTGTCTCGTAATAAACTGAATAATATAATGCCATCATTTCTGTGGGTTGTGGTACGGTAGATGCGTAAAGAAGACAATTTCGTAAGAAAGGCAACAAATGCGGTTTTGTTTGTCTCGCATTTAAAGGGTTTTATCTTTGGATTGAAAATATGGATATTTGTTTAAATGGCCTGCCCTTGTTAATAAAGTGGTCTTTCACCGTTCATCTTTTCTGAACTTTTGTAGTTCCGCGTCTTCTCTCTGGACGTGTGCTCTGCCGCCTGCAATTGCTAAGCATTTACTGAAAACTTAGGAAGTTATAATATTTTTCTACCCAATTATTTTGTACTCGAATAAGAAGTTACATCAAGTAACTCTATCCAATTTAAAGTTTACCTCCTCTGTTCATTAATTTTTTAATCCTTTCTCAGTAATTATCACGTAAGCTCCAGGTAAGGCAAGACGCGAACACGTACAAGTATAAAACCAATTACCCATCTATGAAACAAGACGAAGCACGTTATTCAATAACGCCTTGTAACGCGCCGAACGCTAATTGGCGCGTTTGATACGTTTAGAGACGCGCTGCCATTGTCGCGCGAAGCGTCTCCTTGTCGCGTCATTCGCTGTGTGCACCCCGCCTAATTGCTCACACAAATTACTCAGCGAATATGTACGTGCACTTTACTATGCATGTGTCGAGTTCTAGACGCGTGGGCAGACGGTCAAATTAATTAATATTAGATTTAATGTACCCCTCGGCACTATTTAGTTGGGGTAAACAATTATTTTAATTGAAGGTACGGTTAGAATTTCATAGCTGAAATTGAAATTGTTTCGTAGCATTATTTGGAGTGTATTTTGTGAAGCGGTGCCTTATTTTCGTAATTACTGTACGTGACGTTATTTACAAATATTTGTTTAGAGCTTGTTAAACGGTTTTATTTAGCTTACCCTGTTTGTTTTATTATTTATTCTTTCTTGGGTCAAATTTAGTAATTCAAATTTAAGTACCTTGCTATTGTCAGATTGATCTGAAATTTGGTACACACCTTTAATTCCGATGACAATACAATATACTAATATCAATAACATTGTAAATCCAAGATGGCCGCCGGTACAAAATGGCGGATTTTTCACTACCCCCTCAATATGGGTATCAAATGAAAGGGCTACTCAAGTAGAATACTGTCAGCAACCCCAGCGGGGCCCAACAGGGCCAAGGCCTGCCTGGGCTGCGGGATTATCCTGGTACATAAAAGGCCTACGACGAAATACAACGGTTTTTAGTCAGTAAGAGTTTGGCACTCCCTCACCGCTGCTGACCCATAAATAGAATGAGGAATATTCGGTAGGCATTTTCATTAAATACTAAAAACTAGAAAATAAAAAATCGGTAAAAAAACTTTTAAGTTAAACGGTTTTATCTTATGTGCACTGAAAACTAGAAAATAAAAAAAACTGTTACTTACCTATAAACCTACATAGGTGGTCCCGGTCATATTAGACTAAAATAAAAACGTGGGGGCCCTCTGAAATCCTACCTATGGCAAAGCATATCTTTATACTTTGGTAGATCGTGAGCTCGGCGTTCGCTGGTGAAGCCGCTACGGCTGATTATTGATTGTCAAAATCTCCAGTTACGATTATAGTAAGTAGAAATCCACACCTATTATACCTCTAGAAGAAAGTATTACAGCAATAGTTAGGTAATGGGCCCCACGTTTTTATTTTAGTCTAATATGACCGGGACCACCTATGTAGGTTTATAGGTAAGTAACAGTTTTTTTTATTTTCTAGTTTTCAGTGCACATAAGATAAAACCGTTTAACTTAAAAGTTTTTTTACCGATTTTTTTTTTATTGTATGTAATAAGTATCCAGCTACAAAGTTAAAACTAGCACAACATTATTTGAAACAAACGTGAGAGTGGAAACAAAGGCTTCTCTTTACAATACATTCTTGTTGAATTGGCCGAGGCATTGACACGAAAGCGCACATTCACACCTAACAAAAGTAATCTTAGTAAGTCAAACTATGATGAATCCAGTCGTAAATATCCGTGTATCGGATACTCTTTGTAATTGCAGTGTTGCCATCTCCGCAGATATCCGCGATTGATTTGTTGTCCAGCCCCACAGAGTAAAATATGAGCGGAGATGCCATAACGCAGGTAGGTCAGGCCTTCTTTTAGGTCAAATTTGTACGGTGGGCATGACCTAAACGATCAGTTCCGAGTGAAATGACGAGGCGTTCTTGTTGTTTGGGACATCTGTTTACAATTTTTTGTATTACGAAGAACGGTCGGGTCCAAAGAATGCTTATAAGGGCGATGACAGTAACCTCAGTCTCCCACACACCCGAATTTTGGTGCGCTACTTTCTTAGGAGATTTTCCGTTATGGCACCTCCGCTAGTCATTTTGTTCTCCATCTCCAGCCCTGTCTGCCCCCACTCCCGCATCCGGCTTGTCCGGGATTTCATATCGAATGTCCGATGCTATAAATAATTTTGGCGCGACCCTGTCCATACTGGTATTGTCGGTCGCGCTTTTTGCCCATCAAATATTCCGTGAATTTCCGACTGGTATTTTAATAAAAAGACACCGTAATGACCGAATAGATCACGGAAAACATTTATTTGCAAAAACCTGAGATTGGGAGTAAGTTATTATAAGAACCTTAGACATTACAAGAACCATAGGACAGGAACTAAAAGTATTTGAACGGACATAAGTTGTATCAATGACTCGACAGATATCACTTACATAGAAGTTTTGGCTGTTTTGTAAGGCACTGGAAATTAGGTACCATCGCTTCAGATACAAAATGTTCAAGCTTTTCAATACAGAAAGACCAGCATGAAACTCTTATAAGTATAGTGAAATATGCATGAACTGAAACCAATGTCCCCCGAGGTCGCCGTGTCTCTAATGCATGCGACCGCAGTGCATCGGCCAGGGCTGGCAGAATGTACGAAGCTTTTCTATTATGACGACACAAGGCCGAATATTCACCCTTTTGGCTGCCGAATTGTGGCATGAGTATTTTTACCGTAATGCGGTATTAGTTGGTTCTAAAGCAACAAATCATAATCAAAGGAACATAATTATCAGTATGACATATGACTGCGTGGGTATGATTCCAGGTCAGGCAAGTACCAATGCAACTTTTCTAAGTTTGTATGTACTTTCTGAGTATGCCTGAGACACCAATGACTGTGATTCGGATGGCACGCTAAACTGTAGGTCCCGGCTGTCGTTGAATATCCTTGGCAGTCATTACGGGTAGTCAACAGACTTGTTATACAAGGAGAAAATATTATTTACGGATAGCGGATTTAAGCTACACGATAAATATCCGACGTTTATTAGGTATTACAAATAACATCCAAATTCCCCGGCATGATTTATGTTTATTTATTAGCGCAGGATTCAATAAGCAGTACATTTGTGATCGGCATAAGCTGTGTACCTTCAAGGTCGTTTGCGACTGCTGGCCAGACGGTAGACCATAAATCATAAACTCCTCATTTATCAAATGCTACCAACCTTAGTACTTGTCCGCAGATATTTATTATTTTGATGGCATTTGCGGATACGACGGGCTTTGAGTAGGTTGAAGTTATTATGCCGTAGATAAGCTACTGATGTTTGTCTATCTAGGTAAATGACTAAAATTAAAACTAGACGTTTTAGTATTTAGTAATATAAAGTATACGCAGTAAGTATCTATCTACACGAGTCTTCATTTACTCGGTCTTATTGAGTTCTGGATTGCAAAAAATATTTTTAATAATCTTTTGAAGTGATGTGACGTGTTCAAAAGAGCTCGGCTGTCATTTCATCGGGAGGATGGAAATGAAACACGTGGATGATGGAAGCTGTGGAAATATACTCTCACTGACTTAAATATGATCCTTGAAAACGTGACACGTGCTGACTTATGTTAAGCCGTCTGTTTTCTTTCCTTTTATGTGTGTTCTATAAACGTTACGTGGAAAGAAGTTCGTATTATTAGTATCTGAAGCAAATAATGTTGTTTTTAAGGCTCAGTGACTATGACGCAGGAAGGTAAATAATATTCCTAAGGAAATTCAAATTACGAGCCGAAACGGAGATTGGTATTTGACCATGTCTGACATTGTTGCCGGTGTATTTAGGGCATAACTTACTTCGTAAGCCGAGGCCGCGTAAACAACATAAATCATTAGGAAACAAAACTAACTTAACCCTAAAATGTTCCAGTTTCAATTACTAAGCGTTACGCGTGTAAAGTTTGTGAGAGTTGCTCGCCGCGAACCAATTAGAAGGAAGGAAATTAATTCGGTGACGAGACGCGTCGGCACGTCTGGTGACGACGAGCGACGATGCCGAATGCGAACATCTACACGGTAACATACAACTTTTTGAATTTGGAACTTTTGGTGCTTAGAACTTTTTTTTATGTGGAGTTCGCGAACCGTTTAGTCATCAGTTTGAAATATGATGGCTCGACATGAAATGCTGCAGTCCAAACTACCTGCATTACCTAGCATTAATCACGCCTCGTACAAAGAAGTATTTAAGATTAGCGTCTTTCTGCACTTACTCCCGAGAGATCTATTTATTAACTCTGAGAACTTCTAAGATTTTCTTATTTCTTTCTACTAAATACAGTTGAATGAGAATACCTCGCAACTACATAGCGAAATCGAACCGTTTCCTATTGAAGTCTAACTCCAACTCTTTGCGTTCGGAGCGAACTGTATAAGCATAGTACAAGACGCACCCCCTAACGAATTTGTATGACACGCAGAATTTGGCACTTTGCAGTCATAGGTGCCACTAAATAATAAGAGCAAAAGGCCCACACTTCTCCATTATAATGACACGAATGAACAAAATATCAATTGTTAAGGAAACTAAATAACTACATAGAATTACTACGCTGACATGTCATTTGCAACAGAACCCATCATAAAACGTTTGTAGCTTTGGTTTTTATTTCATGTTTTATATCAAAACCTTCTTCAGAATTCCTTCGATCGTTGTCACGACTAAGTTTTCTGTGAATTTTCCTTTGATTTGTGTCCTTAAGGAAAACTTGAGCAGTAAACGTGGCTGATGTATGAGCGGGTAATTTTACAAGCTTATGAGCTATGTCAACCTGACGGAACGATGTCGGAACATTGCGAATGATTGCTTCGACCTCTTTGTTTCTTTTACTGAAGATATTATAAATGCGAAAGTAAAGGGGAGGGTAGGACATGTTTTCGGCTGAAGGTTATCAGGTCGTGGAAAATAACTGGGAATAATATTTAGCAGTTTTGGTGTTGGTAATGTCTAGCATTAATTTTCATATTTCAAGGTAAGCTAGGCTCATAAGAATTGATGTATCACAAGACTGGTTTTCATAACGTCACTCATTTTTTTGTTCTTGCGGTGTAATATCTCGTTTTCTCAGAATTTATCTGCAACAGAGCGTGTTCTGTATATTGCACGAAGTTATAACGAATTTAATTGCAGAATCGTGTGTGTAGCAAAATACCTCAAGCTCATACCTTTGGGAACACTGGCATTAGTTAGATTTATCCAGCATGAATTTCAAGCGACTTCAATTCGCATGTGAGTTTCCTTTGAAGTAAACTGTTCCAGTATTTCTACAAAGATAGTAGCCGTGGTATTATGGAGCGGCCCGCGGGGACCGCCATTGATTAATATTGGCTGTAGAAGTAATTAGTTTGGCCCTGGGCATCGGACATAGGACATCAATTAGTTACACTATGAGGACGAGGCCATCTAATTCGGCCTGGTAGTTGAGGCCTGCTAATGAATGGCCCTTGATTAATGTGACGCTTGTGAGGACTTCTTTGTCTCCTCATGGACGATTCAAATGTGCAGTTAAATGGAATGTACCAATTAGGAATTGAATGATGTAATTTAGAATGGATATTCTTTAGTAACGATCTATCAAACTGTCAAGCGACGATAATTAGGTATCTATTTACCTCATCCAAACAACAAGGCTAGAGGAAGCTCATTTGCCTGGATGAACCCGATATTTTCCTTAAAGTAAGATCCAGAAATAAATATATTTTCGGTTTCAATTTCAACTTATTTCAAAAAGTAATGTAGGCTAACCTAACTCTTACAGTTATCCTGAGTCCTGACCTTCTTAACTTGTTCCACAAGAGGCAAGCCGCAACACGTCATCTGAGATATGCTACTTTCAGAACTAACAGTTTGTTTGTTAGTTTGTTATCATGACAGTTGTAAGTGATGCATCTACTTGTGACCGAGGGTGTACTCGCTCGTACCACTGGGCTGTGGTACACCACTGCAGATTACTTGCTACAATTGTTTTTGTGTAGGCTGGATAAGTATTATCTGGGGACGCGGCAGTGTCTCAGCCACTTTTAAAACTTGTTATGATGGAAAGATTGTATAGAAGTCATCAACTGACCTCTCCCGCTGTGGGTGCAGCGTGAGGGAGTGGCAGACTCTCATTGATAAAACCCATCATGTTCCTTCTTATGTATCAGGACCGCAGTAACTCTTTCGAACAATCCCGCAGCACCAACAGACATGAAAGTCACCTCCAAGACCTTTCACTAAGATAGCACATAAAATACAAATCATTTAGCGAAGTTAGCATAGGTTTAGTGTTTGTGAAAGTCAAACGCCTAGGATGAAATATGTTAGATTCCAGACGTTTGTGACCTAACTAGCGACAGTTATGAGCCTAATATGACTTACGACCCTAAACGGAATCCCTCGTAAAACTTTTACGAGTTTCACGAAGGATAGATTTATGTAGCTACATCATACAAAAATAATGCCAAATCGCACCCTTCAGTGTTACTCTTTCTGTTTGATTTTTCTTTATGTTTCTTGTTTCTAGAGTCGTTATAGTCTTCAAAGGAGTTATTGTAGTAGTAGTGTATTAACAACTAGACTTCTCTATACATGTGTGTATATTTATATGTATTCGTTTGTAGTCAAGCTGTAAGCTTAACATTATTAAGTTTATTGCCATCAAAATCTTAATTAACCCCGCCATTTTGGATTAATAATGGATAATAAATCCCTGTAAAAGCACTACCTTATGAAGCGTATCCCGCGAGTCTATTTAAAAATGAAATGCAGGTCGTTCATTGGATATTAAATTTTATTAATTTTGATCGCGCTCCGGACCAAATTGACGGATTTTGTGCGCGCCAGTGGAGCGGAGGCACTATGCTGTAGGGTTGATAACGAGTTACATCTGTAATATCGATATAGCAAATTAAATTCTCCTGTTCTGTTAAATGATTCGTCTATTACTTGACTAGTATAATCAATGGCCCTTACGATATATAGCGTTTTAGTTCTACTACCTAGAGTCCCTAGTGCGTGCACGCTTACAGCAAATCTATTGTTTAAAAATAATTATACTCAGTTTTCCTCAATGTGAATATGTACTACCTATCTTCAGTAACATCCTTAGTCACGTAAACGTAACAAATGTGTAATTTATTACTTAAGCCTTATTTACACAGACAATACATATAAAAAACTATCCTAGTAAAAAAAATCACCAACACTTAAGCCTGTATTGTAATATGTATCAAAACGATGTAGGACAGCCCTGCCTAGTGTTGTGCCTCGGATAGTGCTGCCCCAGTCGATCATCATAATCGTTTTGCGAAATACGCTGAGATCGAGTGAATTGCAGGTTTTCATACCTATGTGCGTTATTTACAGTTCAAATGAAGCTTGAGTTCTGCAAATATTTTGGACCATTCACCCATAAACGTACTGGCATATAAGAAAGAGAGGAAACCGTGACCACCCGTAAGATGTATGGAAAACCATTCTATATCAATGTAGGGGTTGATCCCATGGGTAAAACGATCCCATGCTTCCTCCCAATAATAGCCGATCCCATAAATGTCTGCAATACCACCAATAAGATGGTCACACCTTTTCTTAAGGAATGTAGCTGAGAACCGCAGCAGACGTGGTGATGATGATGTCACTCTATGAGAACCAGGTCAACCCATAGCACTCATGGAATTCAATTAATGATTTTATGTCGCACCGCTATGGAAGCAATAAAATAGATTTCAATAATTAAAATCACGTCCCTGAACGGTGTTGAAATATACACTTTAGAAGTAGTCTTGGACATTAATCTTTCAAAACTGTAACCTTACTTCTGTGTAACCTCAACAAACAAGAAATCTCAGTTCTTCTCCACGAGGTCCGGAAGCCAGCCCCAACCCTTTGCCTAACTGCCCAATCCGTTACTTAAATAAAGTGCGCAACGACCGCGGGTTCGAGTCCCGGATGATTACCATATAAATTGTGTGCACAGGCCGCCGACGCCTCTCACTAACTTTATTTGGGTGTAAATAATGGACGTATATTTTAAGGCAACAATGCTGGAGGCTTTGAGAAATGCATATAGTAACGTTACGGGAACGAAGCTCATAGAATTTTGAAGGGAACAATTTATTGAGGACGTTTAAGGGTCGTTTTGCGGACTTAATATTTCATTGGTACTGCATTGAAATTACTCTTAACACGAAGTGTTGCATTGCAAAATGGGATTCAGTGGGCACTGGACATAAAGTTTGTTCATATCTACTTCGACTATTTTATATGTGTACTTTTTGTTTGCCTGTCATTCAATCACGCTGTCTGCAATAGTTATGCAAATATGATGTCATAAAGCTATTAATGGTAAATATTCCTATCTTGCAACAATTATATAAATATCAATGGGCGGTCCATACAGCATCAACCCGCTTACCTATATGACAAACTTATGCAGTATCACGAACCAAGTTAGTTTCTCTTACTAATAGTTTGCAACTTAAACATAACTTCGCCAAACGCCATCTATCGGGTACTCGAGAAATTACTTTGTAAAGAAAACAGCGCTTGAGTACTTAGGTACAGTCGAGTGTGTTCCACCTTTCTCCACTTCAAGTTTGTAAGTAAGCAATTAAAGATAAACTGAACATAGTTAGCCAACGACTGTAAGTTGGAAAGGCCACAGAAGGTTCTAGCAATTGAGTTAAGCCTTTGAATGTAGAGGACCTTTCATCATCACGCCTACCAAACGGACTGCCGGATTGCTGTAATTAGCATATTAGATACACTCCAATCCCTTTCATGTTATCACCTTCTCAACAGGCCTACTTGCTTTTACGACAACATTAAAATAATATTCGTCTTTGAGTTTTATTCGTCCTAAGCTTTAGTACCTAAGCTATATAACCTGTGCTAACGTATATCGAAATAACATCAGTTATTATAGATACCCATAATCGACTTTCTCAAGCTAAATACAAAAAAAGCTGATACAACGCCGTAAAAATGAAATTTCTTAGTCCACATAACTTCAAGCGATAAAGCGCTCGGAGCAATACTGTGAGCGATAAAGCGCTTGGAGCGATCGCAGCTGTATCCCGTCAATGATGGGAGCGCTTTAACTTAATGGCTTGTCTTGATTGTTTCTTCAGTGCAAATGAAGCTTTTTACTGTAATGATCGCTTTAAACGACAATTTGATGTATGGTTTGGTGATAAGCGATAGCGTGCAGCGGGACATATTCATCAGACATGAGTCCAAATTTATCAGACAATGGCTCCTGCCAGCGGTTTCGGCCGCGTCCCTTGGGAACTACTTCACATACCCGGACAGAAGCTTTCCTCGAAAATGGGCTACTAGACACATTTTTTTCAGATTAGCGCGTTCAAACAAATAAAGAAACTCTTCAGAAATATCAAAATACAATAGTTAATAAACGCTTATATTTTTGCTATCCTAAACTAAATGGCAACTAGCATAGTTAATTTTCCACGCAGAATGGTTGATTGCTGTATTTGATCAACTAATAAGCTTCCAATGAAGTAGTCAAGAGACTCGTCTTCTTGTTTTGTCTCTATTTCGCCGCTTTTTCTTATCAATTAAACCACACTCTAAAGTGAGTTGATTCTCTCAGCTCTCTTAACTGAATATATTATTCCGCTGCGGAACTGTACTGTATTAAGAGAGTTAAAGACATATCCGTTGTCGTATAACCTTTTATTAGTCAATCGGACTATTAACTAAATGTTACGAATCTTTTATTTCTACATGCGTGGTTTTGACATCTGCAACATTAATTTTAAAAATATTTTGAGCAAAAAATGACTTTCATCCTCTCTCGTTTAAAGTCTTTCATACTTCTAAGAATTGTTCTAACTTTCGCAGCCTCACGTGAATTCCTTAATGAACAAATAACTCACAAAGCAAGCGCACGTTTCTTACTAAAACCTTGTATTTTTAATTAACCCGAGCACTGCAGTAACAATATTTAATTTACCCTACTTTGTTGCAGGTAAACACGAGACGACTTCAAAAGAAACATTACCCGGAAGTGGGCAAGTAATCTAATATCCCCAGGTCACCTGGTTTCCGGAAGTGCTTTAATAAAGCCTCTGACTACCCGTAAGCTTCTATTTCCGGTTCGCTAATGGACCCTGAGTGGGGTTTTGGAATTTTGATCGAGTCTAAGAATGTGTTGATGAACTCAATTATCGAAATTGTTTAATGGATTCCTATAAATAATACAGTGGTTTTAGTAATATCTGCAAGTAATAATAAATTGAATACGAATTCACGCAATGCTTTGGTAATTAGTGTAATTGTAATTACATAATTAATTCACGATATACATTATTCCAGAGAAGTCATTATAGCCTCATGAGAGGGAAGTTTAACAGTTCAGTCTTGTTAACTAGTAAAACTGCTTATATATTCCATGTTTTAAACAGTATACGTTGTAGAGAAAAATGCTTTAGTTATTTGCTTTGTCAACATTTAAACCAAGTATTTATTTAACTAACATTTTGAACAAAATACAATCTACCCGCATGGAGCGCAGGTGGTGTATTAAATTGAGATAGCAACTGAACATTTTTACACTGCAAGTTCACAGTTGGAAACCATGCACACATCAAAAACACATTTAGATAAATGGCGGTACTGCAAAATATTACACATTTTTGGCTGTTTTGAAAATCATTGCCGTTTTTTAACTTTAATATTTACAGAGGGCTGCTGGTATCGAATTAGTAATAGAATTTGTTTCAGTACTTTAACAGAATTTTCATATTCAGATGTTGAATAAAACTGCTATAGAACTGTGTTTATATAGACCCCGATATGACGCAAAGCAATCTTCCAAGTACCCTTGCTAAGTAAGAAATTCCTGTAACTGTTATCTCTTAAAGCATTTGATCTACGAGCTTAAGAGGTTTAATTTAATTCGATACTGCGAATTGCTTCAATATAACATCGTTAAACCTATAATTTACTGATGCAATACAATATATTAAACCTAATTAAAGTCTGCCTCTCCAACTTTCTTACTGGCGCCCACCGTGGGACTCGTTTCCATAAATTGATATTTGCTTGTAATCTCATCTGGATCTTAATAACAGTAATATCATTACGGACATAATATATATTTTATTGCTTGCTGAATTTTCTTTCCTCGGAACGGATTTTATTAATTTCGTATCTTATTTTTCCTCTGAGTTTGGTACTCGTCGTCTCTCTGTTCAATTATGTGCGACTGTCATCCGCAACTAATCCTCTTAAATTTTAAGTTCAATTTAACTATTTTAAAGTATTTATTTATTTGAAGAAAAACTTAATACAAATTGTTTAGTTTCACAAGGCATCTGACATAAACTAAACAAAAAATAAATTTATGATAGTAATTCCAAGAAAGTTGAACGCCAGATAATGAAAACATTCTTGACTCTATTCTAATCTCGCGAGCTTATTATCCCTGCTATGGCATCATTATTTACTTGGTAATGTCTTTGTTTACACGCGTCGTTGCTAATGCTCCTGAAAAGCTGAAACAGCACGTTTTAGTGCTCGATTTAAACTTGTTTCGGGTTTGTGAACAGCTAATGACCTATGTGAGACAATGTTTCAATCTGATAAAATTATTTTGGTTGCATCTCTGCTTCGATGACTTGGTTGTAGGTTGCTTGCAAGATCATTTTTTAATATTTTTTTAGCCTATGTTGTCCCACTGCTGGGGAAAGGCCTCCCCCATAGCCTTCTATCTTTCTCTATCCATCGCTGTTTGTGACCAGTCCGCGAGAAAGCTGTACTAACAAGTCTTCTCTTCAGCGTTTCCTTGGGATTCCGCTCGGTCGCCTTCCATCATCAGTTGTCCATTTCGTGGATATTTTGGACATTTTGTGCTAGATCAATAGCTGTCAAAAATATTAATTTTCGTTGCATTTGGTGTTGGCAATTTTCGAAAATTTCGAAGAGCACAGCTCATTAATTCCCATAGCGTTGAATACAGCGTTGGATCCGTAACTGTGTTTGAGCTGAAACTCATCAGCGTACACTCGCGAGATACCGATCCATCACCGCGCCGTGTTGTAATTAGCTCATTAAGCACAATGCACCGAGCCCACATCAAACGCTTGCAAACGAAATTAGACCCTGAAGTGCTTTACATAGAGACAGATTTTGCACATCAAGATGTGACAACAATCTTGTGCAGTATCCAATATGGACACTTATGGCTTGATTATCTGATTAAGGAAGGAAAATAACTACAGAAGATTAAAAGGTCAAGCCTACACAAATCTGGTTCAGTCATTAACTGAACCGTAACAGCCTCCAGTTAACCCTTTTAACTCAAAGGTCAAATAGGCGTAGTATTTACTTTTAAGCGTTAGCACCGTACCCTAGGCTCCATCAACACAGATTACAGTATTAACATAATGGCTCCACAGATTATGGTAATGTTCAAATAATGACAGCTCTTATCGTTGGAGGGCACTATTAAGTAATTTTCCTTTCAATTTTATAACTGTTGCATGTTGCTACCTGATGTGATGCAAATGCACCTCTTGGAAGCTCTTAGAAAATAACAGCATTAAGTAGACCTCATTTGTCATCCCAATTTCTGCAGTATCTATTAATCGGTGCCATTTAATATGTTCATGAGACGTACAGCTAGTTAGGCGGTGTTCAGACTGACAAACAGCCCCCCCCCCCTGTCCAGCAAGAGTGATGACGCGGCTCGGACAAACAGGGCGACGGAGACGGATGGCCGCGCCGACACTTAATATTTGCCGCCATTAGTCCCGTGTACGGAGACAAGATTGAATTGCCAACTACTGTTTGTAGTTTGTGGTTGGACTTTCATATACTAGTGTTGTTGGTCTGGGGAGATCAAGGATTCCTATTAAGGTTTTGCAATTTTGAGATTCGAGAGAAAACTTATGACAAGTTATGGAGACAACAAGGGCATTTTAAACCATTGTGAACAATATATAATGCTAATACATACTCCTACTTGCATTTTCTTTTATGATCTTCTCAACATTTGGTCTTCTATCACTATTTTTCGCGTTACATTTGTCTCCTCCTTCCTTCCTTCTCCGGGTTTGAGGAGGCCCGTGCCCAGCAGTAAAAAGCAATAAAAAGGCTGTAACAACAATTTGTCTCCACAATAAGCTTTGTGAAATGTTACATAAACATGGAATAAAAACTATTTTTCATTCAAAATATACGACAGGCAGCAAAATTTAATATATTTTCAGCAGCTACTTTTCATTCTTCGCAAAAAGAATACCCTTACAATTTAGCGACGTATCAAATAGTTGCGGTTGTTCCGCCGGAAGCGCTGGCGGCCATGACGGCCCGCCATTAGCGGCGGATGACGCGCGCCACCCAACTTCCGGCCGACGGTACCTACATCACTAAAGGCATTTTCTTAAAAATGTTCTTTGATATAGGCTTGTAATGTTACATGGTTGAGGTATCGTTTTCAGACAAATGTGTTAAGTTTTTTTTTTATCATTGGTTGATGAACTTATAAGAAGAATCAGTATTGATTGTAAAATGGTGACTTATTTAACTTAAAATTCATTCAAGATTTTTCCGGGAAACGTCCCACGTTAAACAATTTATATTAAACTTAAAATATAAGCGAACAAAGTTGATATTCTCTTTATAAAATGCCATTAAAAAACTTGTTTAAAGTCTTTAATAAAAAACACAGTTTGATTTCCCGTCGCCTCGGGGAAATCGAGGGCCGTTACCTTTACGACGCCATCTTGAAGTAATAACGCTGTAAAACGTCAGCTGGCAAGTTTAAAACCAACGAGCTTTTAAATATTTGTAACTGGTTCATTCACCATGTTTTATACCCAAAGTGTTTATTTAAAACTCGTAAAAATTTAAAACAATTCGGAAGCCATAAAATTGTTCACATTTTCGGAGTTGGTTGGTTGGACGAATTAACCAAAATACCATTGAAAATGTTAATTTTAACTCAATAATTGCGTAAAAAGCTCGATTATGGTAACACGGTGGCTGTACAATAAAGCGCAGTATTGATCAACTAAAGAAAACTTACCTTTACTTAAGATTAGAACTCCTGCAAACTTCTAGTTACTTGAGAAGCACAACTGTTGCGAACTAACGATGCACTTAAGTACATTTCACTGCTTGGAAATTTTGCTACAGTCAAGAAATTACATGGAACCTGTCTTAGCAACTGTTCAACAAGCAATAGTTATCTATCTTTATAAATAAATCCTTTGTTCACGCCATCACGCGTGAACGGCTGAACCGATCAAGCTGAAAATTATAGGAGAGACAGCTTAGACCAGGGAGAAGGACATGGATAGTTTTTGTCACCATCCGGCTACGGGACGCACTTATCTCGGGATGCAGGTGAAACCGCAGGCGGAAGCTACTTAGAGATAAATAATACGTCAAAGTACCCACATCACGCGATCCTACAATATCTCCCCACATAGATACATGGTTGCTCCCAAAGGCACAGGATTAGTATGCCGCCGTCATCCGCGAGGATCAAAAGTTTAACTTATACGCGCGTCATAAATAAATAAAGTGTTTCTTGACGGCCCCATAAAAACCAGTAGTAGCACTTTGCTGAAATATTAATGCAGAGAGTGCTAAGACTAGTAAGTTACGTCGGATTTTCACTTTATTAAAGCGAAAGTCAAGGTCCTTATTGCTTGATGTTTTCGGAGAATATTGACATGTTTACCTGTAAGTCTCTGACTTTATGCTAGATAGGTACTTGAATATTCAACCTGGTAGGATACCTTTAAAATGAAAATGGTTTCTGTAGAGTTCTGATTTTGTCGATATATAATAATTAAAGCAGTGATTTTAACAGGACTAATTTCAATTTATAGGTACTCGCGAGAATGGGTAATATATTATTCCACAACACACTAAAAAGACAAAAAAAATACATACCCTCGCACTATTTCTGCATTGCTTTCACACATTTCTCTGCCCCAGAAATCTCGGGGGACGCGGCCAATAAGAAGTAGTCAATATCGTCAAACAACGCGAGCTTCTATCGCAATAATATGACACGGTGTATGTTTGTCACTTGTCATTGTAACGTCGCGTCGCACGGAAAGAGACGCGTAATTCCTATTCTTACACACCTGCTTTTGTTTTTCTCGCGGTCTTTGATTTTTTCCCCTGTAAAAACAATCACTTACCTTCTTGGATTATGTTTTGGAGTTTTTTTATTATTTAGTTATTGGAGGACCAGTCTTGCTGTTATGTTATGTCTAAAACTACAAGGGCAATAAACCTTATTCTAAAGAATAGTTTTGTAGAACCTACAAGTTTTATCATCTCAGCCGTAGGTCGTCCACTGCTGAACATAGGCCTCCCCCTTAAATAGGTACGGTAAATTCAAGCAGAGGCTTACACTTTGATGCTAACAATGGAAAATAAATCATAAGTGTAAGTCTTACTTTACCAGTAACTCATAAGCCCGATTTGGAACCTATACAGCATCCCATAACGCATCTCCTTCCGCCATTACTTGGACTTAACTCTCAGGCGCATCGTTACGTTTGATTCACGACTAGCCAACAAAAGGGCGGCCAGGGGGTTAAAGCATCGATTTTATCTCAGCCTTGAGGCTATAGGTCCAGTAAAAAGTTTATATTATGGTCACTTTTGTATTGTACAGCTATTTGATAGCGTTTAAAACATCTCGACCTAATCTTGGAACGGGAAATATCCTTCCTCGCTCGAAAATCATCACTATGATTAGTTTTTATCACAAACTTGCTCCTTTGGCATATAAATATTTACTAGGCTATCTTTGGAGCTTGTTCTCTTTTAGGATGTAATGTCACCAAAATAGTTGCCAGTATAAATGTGTTTAAACATTTTGCTTACTAGCTTTATAGTTAGGTGATTACCCAAAATGTTCTTTACTCGTATAGTTGTGCCCAGCGACTCGGAAACCGAACTGCGTTCAGCAGCGATTGTCAAAGGACTCGAGTGGGTTCATTGTCGGACCACTGGACCGAACCATTCCACTTTAATTATGAGCGAAATCAATACATCTGCGACAGTTATAGCAATGCGATATAAATAGTAGCAAACGGAGCTATTAGTACTTGATAATTTTGAAGGTTCAAAACACGCTCAAACAAAGTATACTTTATACAAAATGTATGAAAACAATATCGACATTCTGAATATAGAATATCATGATAGTTTCAATAAACATATGATAACATGGCAGGGATACAAAAGCCGGATCACCCGGTCGCAACGGATCGCCCCGAGCGGTTCCATTAAACATGCTGTTTGTCAATTTGCCAAAACTTAACAGCGCGAAAAAAGATATCACGCTTTCGTAACAAAATGTAATGTAAGCTTTATGCTTTATTTATCGCCATCACTATATTTTACGGGCCATAGAATTGTCGCAAAGTATACGAAATAAGAGGGAA
This sequence comes from Helicoverpa armigera, assembly GCF_030705265.1. Lineage (NCBI taxonomy): Eukaryota > Metazoa > Arthropoda > Insecta > Lepidoptera > Noctuidae > Helicoverpa > Helicoverpa armigera. Next base: position 273,625 of record NC_087145.1, on the reverse strand, counting down.
ATGCAAACGAAAACACATAAATCAGTGAGCCTAAATTATTTTAGTTCCACGTTCTGCATTTAAAATCCAAATTTAATAAGCCAAAGTTGTTTATTTCGGCCGAAGTTTGTTATTTATCGCGCGGAAGCCGCCCGGAGCGGACGTCGCGTGCCCTGCGCTGATAAGCCGCTGGATAAATCCTGGATTATATGTATGGAAGACGAGAGCTACCTCTGATTTATTTGTCCACGTTCACTGATTCCGAGCCTAGGCTTTGTTAGCTACCCTTTTAGCGCTAGCTCTCAAAGGAGATGGGATTATTTATGTACATACGTTTTTCGCTTGTCGACTTTGAATTAAAAGATTTTTTGATCTGATGCAGACATTTGTAGAAAAAGCTGACTTATATTTTCAGTACTTTCGAGTCAGTAACAATGCTTTATTTAAAGTTGTATTATCTATTCACAACCTTTATTCAAAATTATAGAGCTAATTAGATAAAAAATATTTCAGCCTTTTATCTGAAAATTGAAAACATTGTTTCTTACATCTTTATTTTATATAAAGGGCCAAAGGTTTTTGATCTGAAAGAACACAATAATCCTAAAACTTCAATAGGAGAGATCCTGCCTCCGGGCTGCCAGGGCTTTTACAGGATAGATGTTACTTTCAGCTGTAAAAGGAACGGGTGTAACACTCCTGACCCCGGGATACAGGGTCGGTTTAGTAAGGGTCTTACGGACACGGGTAGCTAAGTAGTGCTGAAATGTTAGTCCCTTCCTCACTGACGGTTAGGTTTTCAATAATGCTTTATTATATTTAGACCGGACCTCAAGTAGTTTTAAAATAATCTATGAGTCTTTGTAAATAGAGAGACAAGTATAGGATGGGTGTTCGTTCGTTTTAAACATGGAGTATTACAACATGGCTTCCAATATGCAACTGTCCCATTTCCACAGATTCCAGATAAAGGATGTAAAACGTCACAAAAGACAAACGTGAAATAAAGAAAAAAAATCCCTTTGTTCCAGTTTTACGGACGCTATTTAATGTTGCTACTGAAAACACGATATATCGACAAGTTTTGTTTCCCTACGTTGCTTTGTTTGGGGGTACGCTGACCGTCATAAAAATTGGATAAGATGAATTCCGATGGTCAGATTCAGTTATGAAGTAGTCCCACGCTGGGCGCCAATATATTTTTATGTTCATGATTCATTCATAGCTGTCACAACTCACACCTGGGACTTGTGAAGGGTTTTGTAGTACGTATGTCATGGATTTAGTATAAATCATAGACCTGTATAAAATAGTTTCGATTTGTAAGTAAAATAAAAAGAAATAAATTACTTATTACAGAGTACAACACAAATGGGCAATTAGATCATGTCTAAGACGTTACTTCTATAATGTAATCCATTATAACTGGTAGTAAAATACATATAATAACGGGAAATAAGATGAAATCTAAATTATTCAGGCCAAGCAATATTATTATAAGTACGTACATGGCAAGGAAGTGATCTCGAGAGCAATTCTGTCATATTTTTCTGATAAAGGCGCCGCTTTCCCGAGCATAACCGAACGAAATGACTTGTCAATCAAACCGGTTTCTTTCTCAACAGTAAATCAACATTTCTGTTTATAAATAAAACCAAGGAAATTGGATCTTATTCATTACCGTTAGGAAACAAGATAGACAAATTGGGAGATAGATGGGTTTTTTGTATTAATGAAAATAATCCGATACAAAATTACATTGTTACTGACATTTTTAAGTTGTATGAAACATAATGTTATTTGTAGTTTGGATTCCCGTCTACCAGTTTCACGTAATCCCGCAATATATTTCATTTAACAATCGGAGTTTCGTGATCCCACATAAGCCTCGGACAGAACTTCACAAAAACATCGCCCACGTAAATAAATTAACCTTTTACCTTCTACAGAGAAACTGTCTCACTCAAATACCGGAACGCGTCAACATTTTAAATCCTTTCCGCAAAAACTGAAAGCCGACCAGATTCAGGACATCGCGTGTTCCGCGAACGGGGTAACAGTGAACAGTTCACTTAAACTCGCCGGATTATCCGTGTAAGCGGCCGGATTAAGACTGACAGTCACGCCAGAAGACGGGTCTTCAAACTCTTATCTTGCTATTTCAATTAATTCCGTTTTCAATCCCTCGCTGCCCTTTCTACGGGTGCAACTGAACCTCGGCTTAAACCCTCTTCGTCGAACTTACGACTCGTCCGAACATGTATGAACTTCACCATGATATGAGGGTACTTGGAATTCTTCGTGTATTTGCTCCGAGGAAAGTAATTAAAGGAAGGGTGTTACTTTAAGTTTGATTTAGTACTTGAAGTGGGTTTCAAATATGTTTCAAATTATTACGTTTCTGACTGTTATTACTTTTGCTGTGGTTAATGGTGTTGGGTAATGGGGGACTTATACAATGTATTAAACCATTAATTGTTAAGAAACTATCATAATAACCATTCGTCAGAGATGTTAAAGTTCAAATATTTGTGTCTTCAAAGTCGCACGATTATGCTTTCGTGACAAAGGTCATAGTAGTAGAGAGTCCCACGTGGGCGCCAAAACAAAAAAATATAAAGACATGTACAAATACTACGTACAATAGCAATACGCTGTTATGCACCTGTATAATTTTATTTTGAAGTTGTTAAATTTTATGACCGCAATCATTTCGCTGGAAACCGTGTATTCTTGAGGAGCTGTTCCTATTCAAACTTACGTAGGTTTAATAACTTGAGTAAATGGCGTGTGTTTGTGTTTTATTGTGTTTGTTCAGCGTTCTTCCGCTTCGGGCACTTCGAAAGGATAATGAAAATGGCCGGTAAATGACAAACAGTAATTATTTCTACAAGTACCTGCTGTTCAACCTTAAAATATATAAGAAGACTTCGATATCATAAAATAACAAATTCGTCAAAAAACGTCGTAATCTTTCTATTTAATCTTTTCAATATTTTTGAAGTTTACCGTACCTACACAACTCAGACTTCTCGGTTAACTTAGTTGAAGGAAATTTTATCATAATAAGATCTTGAATACTTAAACGAAAGCTATCTTTGTATCAAAATACTTAGAAATATTCGTATTTATTCCCGAGCTTGGCTAGCAAGCAGTATTCTACAATAATAAGACTAAACAATAAAATGTAATGGAATCAAATATATTTCACTTAATGTTATTTGGTATTTGTATTTCGGGCTTTTGTTTTAAGACTATTTCGAATTTAAATAATACGTAAGACGGTTTTCAGTGGTCTCTAGGAAATTATAGAAAATGTCAAATTCCTTGGTTTATTAAAAACAGCTTCGTGCTAAATAATATACAACTATTTTTATGTCTTTCTCTCAGTTAGATATAAATTCCGTCCGCCATGTTGTTCTGTTGACAGCTGTCACATATCCGATCGGTTATTTGTCGGCCATGTTCCATCGCCCACTTTGTGTCGTCTTGCTGTGTTTGACTATCGTTTCCCGTATCACGTATTGTTCTAGCTGTCACGACCAACTACTTCCTGGATTCGCCTTTTTGTTTACGAACGAAAATGTCGCTTGATAATTGGATTGATTTTTCTAGCAATATCTTCAGATATAAGCTTGTTTTTCTAGGTACGCATAATATTTCTAAATCATCATCGATATTTCCGTTGTCATATTTCATGATTACAAAGATAAGATTGTTTTGCTCTTTCTCCCGAATCAGAAATATTTCCTGTACATTTATTTTGTTTCCGTTGTTTGCCAAATAAAATATAGTTGCGATAAGTGCGGAGTCCGCAGAAAGCGCTCGAACGTATAGGGAGGTACCCGTGATTATACCGACAGTTTCACGAGCCACTATTTGTATGGAAACATTATTACGATCCAAAACAAGACGTGTTCCGTATTTATTGTTTACGATTATGCTATTCTGAATAATATTGAGAATTGGTTTTGCATTGTTGTAAGCTTTATCGACGAATATATTGGATGCTTTGTTCGCTTTTATTGGATCTATGAGTGCATTTAGCTTATTGCCAATTACAGTGGTATTTTGTTATAGCTCTCCACATACGTTCAATATTGAGTCCACAAAGCATTGAAGTGGTGGACATCAAATGATCAAAGCATAATTAGGATATTGCGGGTTTGATTTTCATATTCATATTAATTAATGATACCTGGCATCATTGACAAAGCAGTTAATATATTCACAGTTACCCTTTGTGGAGGTGGAGTTAAAGGGTAAAGTTATTTTTAAACTTATAGACCAATATTTCTAGAAATATTTTGTTTTTGGTAAATATTTTTCTGGACGTGTATTCACTCCGCTCGGTGTAATATAACTTACAATAGTTTACGGATCGTTTATGGGCGCGGTCAGATCGATCCCGACGGAGCGTCATTATTCAAACATCAAGCCGTGAAAACTCGCAACATGACGCAAACTGCGATATTTTAGATGTTTTTAAACCATTTTGAAGTGCATTGGCTGTTTTGAATAGAACGAAAATATTTCTTTGTAAATATAAATAAGTCTTTTAATACTCCTTTGATATGTTATCGAATGTTCCGGTTCCCTAACCTTGCCCTCAATCAGGAAATAGTTGCAAATATTGTCGACCCTCAACCCTAATCGTATGTCGAAGTCCCCTTCTAATTCCTGCCAATAAAATTGCAATTTAGCCAACTTCAAAGAGTGTGTTGACAAAGACAGCGCCCGTATTTTCGCTGAACTTTCACGAAGTTAACCGAGGCGGGCGAAGTTGGTCCGTCAACAGTGCGCGGGCCGCGGTCGCAGCCACCACAAACCCAATTACCTGACTCGCTATATAAACAATGGTTCAAAGTGACCCGTGACAAATTATTATCCCGGTTTACGTTCGGCGCAAGTGACGGACTCGCCAACTTTGCCTCATTGCCGTAATTGACTTGGCCAAACCTTGTAAGAGTTAATAACATTAAATAAGCCGACAAGTTTAGATTGGACTTTATTGAATACACGCGGAGCCCTGAAACTTGTAGTCGAGAACTTAACAAGAACCCTTGATGGCAGGCAATTTGCTTATTAGTTCTATGAAGTATTAAACCCTTTATTGGAGATGATTTCACGCGCCTACACGTCACTTGACGTAAAGAAATCGTATTCTGCTTGCGAAAATCTTGTTATATCAGAATGTGTCATGTTCACTGACGAACGTCTGTGTGGGTGTTTACATATTTAGCTCTTGAAGTACAAATACGACCTTTAGATTTACTGAATCAAGTGACACTTGTGATTCAAATACAATGGCGGATAAAACGTAGTCTTATACCTGACTATCGCATTATATTTTGACAATAGATGTTCGGCGATAAACCTTTTTAGTACAAACTTTACATCAAATGTCGAATCTCTATTTTATTCCGCGAAACTGCAAGATATTACTTTTATATACTATTGACACTTGTTTGAGGTTTATCTGTATACATGAAGTAATGTAATAAGTTAGGCGCAGTCATATTCGTACGAAGGTGTTTAGGTGTATTGCCAAACTGGCAATAACCCGGGACTTTGATGTGTGTTTCATCGCTCCGTGTTACTCGTATGATTATTAAAATATGCTTGATATTGGAGCGATTCGGTCTCCACTCAGAGGTTATGACGACAAATTGTTCTCGTTCCAAACAAACTATTATAGGAATTAGTAGACTTTATTGTCTAATTATAGTTTGTAATTAATTTTACACCATGTGGCTTCCTTATAAATTGTAACACAATTAGTTTATTTATACCACGAGTTTATTGCCTTCTTACCATTAAGGAAAATGCTTCTAACGAAATTGGTTCTATTACTAATAATATTTTATGAATTGTTCCAGGTACTTACACTGAAGCAGTAATATTAGGAATACATTGTAGTAAAATAATATGAAGGTAGCGGGTACACGGTATGGTCCTCCAGGGAGCCGGGAATACTTCCCGCTCACGGAACTAGGTGGATAAACGTAGATAATACGCCGTATTTATCCGTACTCCCACTCACAAAATGGCTAGACGTAATGACCGCCGCCAGGTATAGAAAAGAAATTAAATGAAAACCCCTGCACAGTATTGATAAATAAATCGCTGTACTCAGAATAAACGTGGGTAATTTGTAACCGATTGTGGGCGTTTCGACTACCCACATAATAAAGAACTTATATTTAACTGTTTGAATATTTTCAGGACACGTCCTTCCCTTTTCGCGTAGGTACCCAACTCGCGAACTATCACTAACAATTTTGCGTTAATTTCCAACATAGGAAACTGTTAACATATCGACAAGCTTCGGGAATCCTTCGTCCTTCATCCAAAAAGGTTATTTAGCAAACATGTCCGTCACACGTGGACGTTACCGAACCGTAATGAGAAACTTTCAACGACTACCCGCAAAAAGTTGGCAGCTCCACCAACCTACCGTTTTGGACAACTATCTGTAATTAGACACTAGCAGGCCTGTTTGGCAGTTTTACCTGCTAAGTAAAACTGTAATTTGGCCTTCGTTTAGTTTTATTTAGTTAGGAAAAAGGTTTTCGCGCACTTTGCACGTTTCGCGCATGTTAATTAGAACTCAAAAAAGACACCTTTAAATGTAAACATGAAGATGGAAAGTTGAAATTGGCCTTTTGCTTAATCTCATATTCGCTAGCAGTGACCCACAAGCCTCAAATCTTGCAGAGTCGTCGCGTGAGAGCAAGCAACTGTAACAAAGTAAAACTAAAGCAATAGCGTATTATGGCGGCGGAGTTGTCAAACTAGTGTATTGTGACGTCATATAACAAGTAAGAAGCGGCAGTATCTTATTAATACGAGGTCTGCATTGACGCGGAACTCCGGACTGCGGGCGACTTGCCGCAGTTCTTGTGGAGACCTTGTTGCTTCTGTAGGCAGTTTGTTTGCGGTATTTGTATGTTACTCAATACTTGCACCATTATATTGTTTTATGAGTACAGTAGTAGCTTTCCTCAGTGTGTCAAAGCTGTTCTAAAACTTAATGAAACTTAGGCTAGATTACTAATTCAAAATGAAACCATTGAAAATTGTGACGTCATGACGGGATTCAGAACTTAGGTGCCGTGACGTCACTTAGTACGTCATTACTATCAGCGCCGACTCTCCGTATATTAATTATGTGAAAGTTCGTATAGTTTATAGTTGCTAGTTGGTAGTTAGAACCTCGGCGATGTACTCATTATGGGTGAGGTGGCTTTCAGCCGAATAATATTAGACCGAGTTACAGTTTCATTGGCTAGTTGAGTTTGTACGAGTTTGTTATGCCAGGGGAAATTATTTTGTCGTTTGAAAAGCTTAAAGCTCGTTATGAATATTTCACATTTTCTGTAACACTTTTGTGTAATTTTGCTACACAGTAAATCATTATTATTATAGTAGATGCTAAAAACAGTGGGATAGAAACAATCGCACAAAACCTCTACGGATTGTTATCTCTCAATACCAAAAGGATTGTAATCCACTCAATCTTCCGTAGTAACACATTGGCAGGCTGAATCAATTCCTCAGCGACGTTGGTAACAGTTTTTGCCTAATTTTCCCTTTCTACCCTCCTCTGCAGATCCACAGATGCCATGTGGAACACATGTACCATGTTTGTGCGAAATTAACGAGTCTGGGCTCTCAGTCTCCCTTAGTATTCCGCGAGGGGCTTTCATGAAAATTGTTATGAATAAGAGTTTTTATTCGCGCAAAAGTATACGTATAAGGTTGCGTAAGATTTGCTTTTGCCGCAATCTGGGCTACAAGTTTTTGTTGAAAGCTGTAGGGTACAATAAAAGCTAGATGACAGCATGTTTTACTCAGTGACTTGAATACTAAAGTGGACCTAACCGCAGATGGCAAATATAATTTTCTTGTGAAATATCTTGTCATGAATGTTCTAATTTCGCTTAAATGAAGATCAAAGTTGCTAGTTACCTAGTTATACTTAGAAAGGTCAAAAGCAATAATTTACAGTGAAGATTGAGGTATTTCATAATGTTGGCGCCCACCGTGGGACTGTTTGAAATACAAGCAATTCATGTAATTGTACATTTGTCCCGAGAAACTTAAGTCAACCATTACGTCTCAAAGTAGCGAAGGCAACCGCGCATGCTATTAGACTAAATCGAGTAAAATGTAATTCGGCATCAAAATGGCGACGCCGGAGCCATAATGGCGACGTAATGGCACATGTAATAGTGTTGTAAATAATTTCTGATGTGGGCCCTTTAGCACAGCTCCGCGGGAAAATATTTACACCAATTTTGTACGGCGCTCCTACGTTGTGAGGATTTTAATCTAGGGTGAGAGTTAATTAGTTTAATCATCTTATGAGTCCAAAAGCTGGGTAACTGCGGAGGCGGTGGAGCTCATAACTGATGGCATTATCGCATCACTTGTCACATTGTCCTCAAACAATTATTCGCTAAGTGTTTGTGGATCAATAACTTGCGATGATGATGTTTGGAATCGTGCAACTGGTTTGACGTTGCGAAAGAGCTTTCATAGGTCTATTTGAAATAAAAACATTTGACTTTGACTTTGCGTGGTAGTTAAATAAATGTCAATATAAATAGATAAGCTTTATTTGTAAAATGAGAAAACTAAATGAATACTATTTTATAATAATTGCTTTTCAAAGATTTAACACGCCTGCGTATCCCGTGTAACTGACAGTTAGTAAACGAAGCGGTTTACGAACAAGGGATTGCTCTTAACCGCCGCCCCACATTCGGCCGGTTGTCCGGACCTCAATCTACCCTCACATCGCACTCCTCGCCAACCCGGTCATAACCGTAAAAAACTTACCTACACTACTTTGGGGGTAATTTGGGGAATTTTCAAAATTAACCTCTCCCGTCGAAACCGGGTTAGAGTAGTTTTATATGTAGGTATTTTTGCCGCGTTATGGCTTCTAGTGGGTAGATAAAAATGAGTTTTAGACATGGATTAAGACATCGTTATGTAGATAAGCAAGTTTGCTTTAAAAAAATAGACTCCATTTTAGTAATTTTCTCCTTTAAAGTATGTTCACCTGCAGCCTACACTTAGCAGTAACACCTACAGGTCTTGTGTCTAGAATATTAATATACAACAAGAAAGTGATCCGCCGTCTGGTGTAACGACACGTCTACCCTCTTTATTTCAAAAATAAATCGGTTTACATACATATGAGGGTGACGTTCAATAAATATGTTTCGCTGTACTTGAGGACCTTTTGAGAATTTTTTTCTTTCAGTTAAAGCTTAGGAGACGAGAAGGTCATTGTTTAATTTCAAAAGGTTTAGTTTTTAAGTAAAGTGTGTCTGGGACAGTAAAGTAAAAAAGTTCTCAGATAATCACATATTTCGACGCAATGCGTATTTAACGAATTTAATCCCTGAAATTCATACATGAGCCGTATTTGCTCGACTTTCGAGAAATCCTTTCAGCTTAATGAAATAATGTAGTAAAAGCATATTCGTACATCTTTTTATTTAATGCAGTCGCTGAATTTATTTGAGTTGTGATATCAATTAAAGAGTAGGGTATAAGTTAGCTGCGTATTTTATTTAGTTTTAGTGTTCGCCATAAACTATTCCATGGTGTGAAGTGGTAGTTTATATATTTTATTGCCACTACAATACAGTACACTGTTTTGTGTACTACAGGTCATTGAACTCTCACACATTGTTCCGTTAAGCTCTTTCTACGTTCGTTAACGTTACGTAGGAAACTGTTAATTAGTTGTTCTTAAGTTTATGATAGCTTCGACTTATTTTTTCTATAAAATTAAAACCTGCATTGTTCAAATGTCAGATTTACATGGAAACATTATAGTCAAGCGTGAGTATCGTAAATAGTATTCGTTGTAATTAGTTCGAGAATATATTTAATTTCGCACGTTTAATTGAATAAATTGATAGTTACGCAAGCTCGCGCTAATTTGATATTTTAAGTTGGCGTGAATTTCAAATTGAACCAATTTGTTATTAATTACAGATCGTTAATTGAACTGTTTTAATCAAGTGATAAGGTTTCAAAAAATACCTTCGTTTCAATTCGGATTTGCTCAAAATAATGAAATTTTGAGGTCGTTAAACTTTCGTACACGCAAAACAATAATTTGTTGACCTTAGGTACCACCTGCGTCATAGTTTTTTTGTATTAAAATATGAAAAGTCTCCTACATCTCACATCTATATCAAAAAGAAATTCCTTAAACTACTTAACCTAATTCAACTCAAAACGAAAAATAAACTCCACCATACTCGCATTAAACTACGCTTGTCTCGAGAACATTTTTGAGAAATATGTAAACAAACTCCCAAAAATGTAGTCTCGCGTCTTGCACGGTAGCGACATGTCAAGCGCAGTGGCTGCCAAGTTTTCTAACTAGCGTGCACCGAAACTTGGCAAGTTTGGCGAGCTCGCCAAGTTTTTCCTGTTGCAGGCACTCGCGTCATAACTTTATGACTTCAATGGCCAAGTTGGGATAAGTTTAAATTTGTTGCCAGTTAGCGGTGTACCAGAGAAATGTGTTGTGTATGGAAAGATTTTACGCATTAAACATGCAGGTGCTTGTGGGGAACTTGGATCGTCCATTTTTATTCTCTTTTACTAGTATATTATATCTTCTATCTATCTTCGCAGAAGCCTTATTAACCGCAAAATACCTCGCTAAACGTAGAGACTACATTAAAATGTATTAATTATGCCCATTTTCACCAACAAATACTTAAATTAAGGGATCCCCTAAGCGCATTTACGGAACACTTAATAAGAATTTCGTTTTCACCAAAGTTTAGATATCCCTTATCCATAGCCATTTATGTCAAAATTGGGAGAGCCCTTATTCTAAGTGGCACTTAGTTAAGAGATTGTTGGTGAAAATGGGCATTAGTCCACCAGTTCATTGTCCGCAGTTCACAAGTGATTCATTTTTGTAGATAACTGTAACGACCCGTCAGGGAATACTGACTTACTTCTGTTTACTATAATGTGTTTATTTTAGCTACAAGTTGTTCGTACTTAAATAGTTTCATAGAATTCCACTGGTACATGTAGGTATTTCTCGCTGAAATACCTAATTAATGCAACGTTTAATTTTTATTCACCGAATTCTTTTGTCAATTGGTTCCATATTAAAGAACCATTGTTTTACTATTTACACAATTATAATTATGCTTCCCCCTCACTGCAAACACGATAATAACAACACGATAAAAAGAAAGAAAGAAACATTTATTTACATAGAACATAGTGGTACCAGTACCATAACTAGAGGAAGAAATAATCATCATTTAAGTAATATAAGATTATGAAGTAGATAATCTCGGTACCTGTATAACCACATGGTAATAAAACCATCCATAAATTCACTTGCACCAAAATGATGATAATGAAAGTCCAGTATGCTGCACTGGCAGTATCCTGGCCACTGCACTGGACCCACAGCCCTGCTATCATGAAACCACACAATACATTAGTGATCTCTGTTTTAGTCCTGCCTCCATTTCACTAGGATCTGTTATATAAGCGTTCTGAGTCGTGTTGTAGATGAGCTCAGAAGGACCAGTCTTAGTTTATATTTAATGCTTGTGCATTAGCTAAGCTTTAGTAGACTCTAAAGTGACTGTTATCAACAAAGTATGGTTAATTTTGATGCAACGTGGTGATCATTAAGACTAGTCTCTTCTTGTTCCTCGTAAAGTGGTGAATGGTGGGCGTTTTGGGGGCTGTCTTTTGTAAATTCCTGACGTTCAAAAAGTGCTGTTTCTCAGCCTTCTTTGAAAAAACGGTTTGTGATTTGATAGCCCGTCATCACCCGTCACACAAATACCAGTAGATCATCGTACACATAATAGGATTAAGGTTTGCATCGAAGTGGTCCTTTTGGTTCTATGCTTCGGTATGATGTCCATTTCGCTAGATATTAGTGCTTATCAGAGCCGAGGGTTGCTCGCAGGATGCAAATGTGCACAAATTGCGAACTGCACAAAGGAAAATACTGCTGCATTCTGTGCACTTTTTAAAAGGTTATAATTGCATGTTGTGATAGCTTCGTTATACAGACAGAAATTAGGCTTCGTTATACGTTATATTAAATAACCAATATTTTGTAGCTATTAACAAGTACTTGCAACTCCATTATTATCGTTAATTATAAAATAATCCCTTCACAGCAAACAATGAAGCTACTTCAATAGGTACAATTCAAAGGGCTGACTGCTTATACCTTCACAATGGTTTCCCGTCAATGTAACGGATTTCACATGTCAATTAACAATATAAACTGAGCCTTGTATTAATACCTACCCTCTCGAATCTTGGCGACTGTTTCAGTAATCGAGAGTGGAGCTGAAAGCCTTGATCTACTATATTCGAGAATATATCGATTTGGTGGCATGGAATAGTGATTATATGGAGAAGTCATACGAAGGATTTCGATAGTCTTCTAATCCGAATTGATAGGATACTCGCGACGTCATTATGTCTGGAGAACAATAGTAGACAGTGTTTTCAGATCTGTATTATGGTATCTTTTCTTTGATCTTTGATGAAAGCTAGATAAGAGTAACTAGGGGTAACTTGTACAAAGTTTTGTTAGCACTTTGTAAAAGTGAAAGTAAATAAACATTATTTTTGTTGATAATAATGCTACGATCTACGAGATGTTGAAATGAAAAATCGTAAATTGTTGATCGAGCTTTCATCAAAGATCAAAGGAAAGATGTTACATTACAGATCTGGAAACTAGTTTTGTCCTACACAACAACTTACCTATTCCTGATCTTCGCTTTATCCATTGTCTACATACTCTGTGGTATAGTCTAGGCAAGTAATCAGAGGTCTAGCAATTATTCAGTAATTTGTCATACGTAGTGCCACGCACGGAACACAATGTACTAGTGTCCGCCATTGTTTGTAAGCGTGTCGGCTAATGGGGCTGGAATTAATTCTGGTTTATAGATGGCTCTATATGGAGATCTTTAGAAGCTAGGAATATTGTGTTGTGTCCCTAATGGTCTAGTGCTAGATAAAATAACATCTTTAGATAAGAAGTGACAGAACTTGAGAACTACTTTTTGTTACCTTCATTATACTCATTACTTTTTAATGAGGATCTTAGTGTTTGAAATTGATACTTTTCGATAGTATAAACTTTAATAGCGTAGATAAGATGAGTAGAGGAAACAAGGCTAAGGTCTGTAGGCTATGTAAATAAGGATAATCAGAGTAAACGAATGATTTTTAAGAAACACTTCAATTAGTCTCTTTAAAAGCCAACTAAGCAAGAACCGAGTATTCTACAATTAAGCCAGAACTAGAAAAAAACGACCGCTGGGAAAAACTATGGTCCTCAGTTTCTCTGAAGTTTTTCAAACGAAAGGACTTACGTAAGTTAGGTTTCTTCTTGAAGGAAATAAGTAAGTACGGTGGGTCTTTTAAGTACAGTCCTTTGTATGTCTAATTCCAACTTCGTGTTCTGAAAGCTATGCACTTTCATTCAGTTCTTAGCTACCTAAACTTATTTAAGCCTTTACTCGTCTTCGTCTTTATCTTCGTCTCAAGTACTTACTCGAGACTCAAGAAACTGTAGGACCTTTAAAATAGTCTCAAATGTGACATGTGACGTACACCAGTGGGGGCCACTAGGGCTAAAGCCTGCCGGTGCTGCGGGATTGTTCGGAAGAGTTACCACGGCCCTGGTACATAAAAGGCCTACGAAGGAACATAATGGGTTTTAGTCAGTAAGAGTCTGACACTCCCTCACGCTGCTAACCCACAGCGGGAGAGGTCATTTGATGATTACTGTTACAGCCTTTTTTATCGTCCCACTGCTGGGCACAGGCCTCCTCTCACACGGAGGAGGATTGAGCATTAATCATTTGATGATGTCCCATAAGAAAAGTACATACTCTTATTAATTACGCTTAAGAAACTCCTTCAAAATAGTCTCAAAAGATGTGATGTGAAGGTAAGCAGCAGTATACAAGTAATAGGTTTGCAGCAGTGTTGTCGGTGGTCGATAACCGATATCTTTAATGTTTGATCGGCTAACGTTCGCTCGAGACGTGCCTCGCTCAGTGTGCCTATGCCTTATTTATGTTGTCTGCCTTGTGAGGCAGAGGCAGTTGCTTTTATAAAGTTTGCTTTGGAAATTAGTTTCTTGGGTATATTTTGTTAATTTATATAAATTGTTTTCTGGTTAGGCCTTTTTGTTGATAAACTCCTTTCTTTTTGCGGTTATGAAATGCTTGTTAACATTTATATTTAAAAACGGAAAAATTGTGGCAGTCATTAATGTGATAGGCAAAAATGTTGAGCTAAAAATAATTTCTGCGAAGTAAAATTCCATTAATATTATTTTTCCGAAAAACAAATATCCATAATGCTGAAGAGGTAAGTGAACAAAAGTAAAAAATATCGTCCTGTAAAAATTCATTAAGTAATGGCTCCCACGCAATGTTTCAATCTAAATGGAAGTGTTAATGTTAGCTCTGAATGACAAACATTATTGATGTGGGCTTCAGTTGAAATCTACTCTAAAAGTCAGAGTTCATTTATATTATATGATGATGATGATGATGTCCTCCCAGCCGATTATCGGCTACGGCGGCTGTTCTCATGTAAGGAGATTAGCCAACTACGCAGGACATATTATAGTGCACGAGCATTTGCGCAGACACAGGTGCACTCACTATTCCTTAACTCTCATAGCCCGATGGGACGGTAATCCGACACGACCGGAGAGAGATCAGGCGCAGGACCGACATTTACGTGCTCTCCGATGCACGGGTGTATCAATCACCAGCTTCCAGGCTCCGGGCTGTGAAAGTCTTCTAAAACCCACAAAGCGATTTCGGCCCGACTCGGGAATCGAACCCGAGACCTCGTGCTCAGCAGCCGCACTTGCGACAGCTAGACCAACGAGGCATATAAACACTAATGTTAATTATATAAACACTAATGGACTTACTATAAAAAAGTTTTATAGCGTTTTTCACGTGTAAGAAAATCGTCCATATAAAATTGTTTAAAACACGTGACATCTGCTAAGTTTATGTAACGAGACCATACTTAAAGTATAATCAATCACAGTGGTTTTACAGTTTAACCAAGATCCCAACTACCGTCCAAACAGGCCGGTAACCAATGCGGTACTAAACGGAATTGGTTTATCTCTAACCGGGTAGGAAGTTAGACAGCTGCACCCAGCACTTACTTAATGATAGATTCACTCAGAAGGAAGGATCGATAAGGGAGATTATGAATATCTGTTGAATTGGCTTCTTATTCTAATGGAATTTGTGAAATTGGCACAGTTACAGTTGAGTGGGTCAAAGTCCAGTCATCTGCCTAGTCGGCTTCCAATCTAACTGGATGCATCTGAGGAACAGTACTTTTCTGGTGCTTTTTTGGCTTTCGAAAATGTTACTACGTACGTAAAATTCTCGTACGTAAGTTTCTTCAGATTTCAAATTCTCATTCAAAAGAAGCTTAAAGAGCTTGTTATTCAGATCCATCTTTTCTGTTTTTGCTTCCAAACTAAAACCTGTCGTATATTGTATGTAGTACCTACTTTTTCCTTTAGATATAACTGTTCTACTTTACATTTCCAATTTTCTTCTCAACCTATCATCATCTTCTATACTATAACAGCAATGTTACAAGCAGGTACATCTTAGGTTAGTGGCACGTGATTTGCATCCCCAACAGTCTGGCAGTTTATCCCTAATAGTAATTTAGTGCGGTCGTACAGCAGTTTGTATCGGCCTAGGGTAGACCTGTGACTGATACCAAGCTGTTATGTAACTGAAGAACTTATCTTACTTTATCTGATCCTAATTGATTCAGCAGCCCTTTAAAAAACTCGAATGACTTAGAAGAGCTTGCCAATTTCCGACGTTTCCGTTGAATTGACTGTTCTTGTTTACACTTTAGTAAAGTGAGTTTTTAGTGACCTCTACTTCTAAAATCAAAACATGTTTTTCGTTTAGTTGTCGCCCGGTGACCTTAACTTTGTTTAGTAAACAATTTGAGGGCATTATTTTTCCGTCCATTTATTCCTTAATGCTGTTGTAAATCAGGGTACTAGGAAACGTGTAAACGAAAAATGCCAAATTACATTACTGAACAAGGAAAATCGCTATCACGTCCTCAAACACACACACAGACACACACATACATACAAAATGGAAGGAATTTCTCCCAAAACACATTAGAAGTGTCTGCAAAATTTGAACAAAACTTGGGTTATGAATTATTACCGAAAGTAATCCGAAACGTCTCAGCATCGAGATGTATGTGTGAGATGTGGGTAGGCGCAACTCCCATTTGCCAAATGAGCCTCTCTTAAGGCTGTGTTCACACGACAATAGTGACGTAGTGTTTGTTCAGGCGAGTGACACTGGAGCTTTTGTGTTCCTTCAGAGGTTTAGGAAACGATTAGGCGAACGTATATTGGATTTTAAGATAAACACGCAGGTAAACCTACAGTGAATAATTTTCTTCACTTTCATCGCGTAAATTACATATTCTCGCAGAAAGTGCAGTAAATGTCACCCACATTGCCAAGAGCGACACAGAAAATAACTGTAAACTAGATACTAAACGGCTTCCAACAGTGCAGTAGCCGCACCAGCGACATAAAGCAGGCCAGTAGCAGCTAGCTAGTAGCTAGAGCGAGCTAGTGATCTACTGTCTGCAAGTACTAGTCACGTGTGGAGGCTGCTCGTCAAGCGAGACACGTCTCTGCCGTTATCCCGGTCCGTCACTGTGACACCTTTACGGCTTCTACGGGAACCTTTTTACAAAGGCACGTGATGGCTTTGTACGCAAACGGGCCTTCGACACACGAGATAGACCCATGGAGTAAGGAAAGATGAGCGGAGGTCAGGCGCCTTCTTCTAGCTCAAATTCGTACGGCCAAAAAGCTCAGTTACGAGTGAACTAACGAGGCGTTCAGGTTCTTTGAGACATCTGTCAACTATTTTTGGTACTACAAACAATTTGGTGAAAACAGGAGCGTTCCTCATCCTCCCTCACCCGTATTTTGGCGCGCTACTTTTCTAGGCGATTTTCCGTTATGGCACCTCCGCTAGTGATTTTCTTCTCCGTGAACAGACCTCCCCCCACTAGACAAGTGTGAGCTACGACTATTAGACCCTGGATTTAAATGTTAGGAGCGGCAAAATTACGACAATAATTAGGTTAGGCGTTTGTAATTAGGTCTTCTGCGTGAGTCCTTAGGACCAGATGAGTTTACGACATCGCCCGTGTAGGAGTTAGGACGAAAGTTTCAGATTAATTTAACTTGTAGAGTGTGAGGTAATCTTTTACTACAAAGTAGAAGTAATATAAGTTTGCATAAGTGTGAGTTATTCAGCGATTTCTTAAACTTATGTTGCAGAAGTTAATGTTGGCCCAGGGACCAGGGATAGTGTAATGAGTTTTTGTACAGTTCATTATTTTTTCTGTTCCCAGTGGTATATGCCCAACGCTACAGTATTAACTATTTTTACCTTAACAAAGGTCTCAGGACCATGATACCTTCATAATACAATCCACACAATAAACTATAAGACTTATACGAGACCGTTATAACAAACACAACAATTCGAGATCTTGAGCTAAAAATCTAGAAATACCCTCCAATTGAAATGGAACTCTGCGCAAACGGAGTAGAGTAGAAAATTCTTTGTAAATAAGAGTCTAGCCTCGGGCTATGCTATTTCAAACGCCGTGTGAGCTGAGTCGTTTTAAAAATTCACTGCGAAGAGAACTGAAGGTGAAGTGAATTGGTCCTTAGTACGTCCGTCGTTATTGAGTTGTGTACCGGGAGTGGTAGGTACCTGGTACCTCACCTCGGGGACCCGTGGACCAATCACTGGCCGGCTAGGATTGCTCGCCGCTACAAACTATGTACTTAATACGTGTTGTCTTGGGTACTCCTAAGCGTCTTGGAAATCTATTTTCTGCTGGAATTGGCCATTCCACTCGCGAGGATAATAGTATTATTTAGAGTTAGGCTATAAAATGTGCTAGTTTCTTTTATTGCCACAAGAATGGTTCGTTTGAGACTGAACTGAGGGCTTTGAACTTTATGAACTATTGATACAGCCAATAGGATCAAGATAACAATAGATTAGCTAATTAGTGTATAGTGAAGCAGCACAAAATACATAGGTACAGAAGTCAATCTCATGTATGTACTTCACTTTTCATGCCTAAACTCGGCGGTCGCGCTAGGGTCGTCAACTTTTTATGCGCATAAAACTAACGTGGTAGTGGAACTCGTATCTAATTATTTGATTTATTGTTGAGAATAAAACAGGAAAAATGAAATATAAACCAATAATAATAAAATATTTAATGAGGCATACATGAGGTTAATAAACACTTTCAACGGAAATTCGTTTGAACGAGATACCGAACTTTTTCGGAAACCGCAATTTATAATTTTGTTATTCATACATATACTTATAGGTACTTACTTGCGAAAAAAATATTTTTGTATGTAATGGGTTGGTACAGTCCCTGATCTAAGCTTGCTTCTACCTACAGAAACCTTGATTTGCGAGTTTTATTTCGTCTACCTTACAACATACTCTCGCCATGAATTATCAACTCCTACTACTTAGTAATAATCTTTGAGGGTAGGTTGGGTGGTTCGCCTGGGCCGACACTAGCAAAACTTATTACGGCATTGGGCCAGAGGCCGCCAGGGCGCTTACCTACCCACCTAACTGTACCTACCTACTGCGTTTATTAAAAGAACCATCGAAATATGAGAAAATAAGTAGGTCCATAGTATAGGTAACACGGCAGGCTAAAAAACGACAGTTCACTGTTTATTGTTGTATTAAAACAACCGTCCACTGAACAATTACATATAATACGACTTTTTTTGTTACTCCATTATTACTTTTTCTTTTGTTATTAAAATTAAAAATATTACAGTCAAATTACAGTTAGGTAGGTATCAAAACGCGTGCAGATTTATCTACCTTGTGTGTGACGCGCGTATCTCAAGAAAACGGCAGCCCCGCTCGCACTGTTTTGAGTTGTTTTGAGACAGCGCGTCTGTGAACACGCACACATAGACACCTATGTCTGCGTGACTCGAACGCGCTTTATATGTAGATTGACTTCTGTACCTATGTATTTTGTGGAAGCAGTGTCACCTGTCAAGGACAACAGTATCAGACGTTTGACATACAACTGTGTATTAACATTAAGTGATAATCTCTCGGTTGAAGCACATCAAGGATTCCACGGGTAATGTTATCTCGATTATCTTCAATTAATTAAGATAATTCAATGCCTCTAAGCTAATGATCTTTAGTATTATTAACTTTAGATAGATAGTATCAAGTTAATCAATATAACAGAGTATTAAGTTTTTCACATAAATTTCAATTAGCCGTATATGTGTGAAAACTCTGAACAAAACACTCTATTCAGTTCCCACTTCCGCGGAAACATAAGATTTATGAACTAATATCTCTTATAAGTTACCGCACTATCGCGCCCGAATGTTTACTCACTACAGCCATTGATTCACTTAACTAAATGCTGGAAGATTTATATCCACTTTTATGCGTAACGTGCAAATTGAAAGCATAATAACCCTCGAAAATTGTAGACAAACAAAAATTTTCGCTTTCAGATTTTGCGAAAACGTATTTAAGTAGCAATCTGCTCACTCGATTTAACTTCAAAGTGACGCGAAATACTTGAACTCGCACTGACAGTGTCGTTACACAGTAATTCCGTCGTAACCAGCCTTTCTTTCTGCTTCGAGAGCCTTCGAGCGACCTCTTCGCCTGTCTTTGTCACGCACTTCGCAAGAGAAGGGGTAAGAGGGAGACAGGTGGTGGTCTCGTCAGGACTGGAATCAATACTACATGGCCTGAAGAACATGCTGCTTGCCATGCATAATGTATGTCACGACGTTACGTTATAGTGCACAACTTGCTGATTCTGATTTAAACTGTTACAGCGTTTGACTTACTTGGGAAGTTTGGTAGAGAATTTGTGTGGGTCGAATTAAGTACTCATGTGATCAATAGTTTTACCCATAGATAATTAAATAAGCAGATAATACATTGCAGAAATGGACTCAAAAAAGAAGACTCTAGAGCCGTTCAAACAATCATAATTTAAACTAATTCACAAGCCCCTTACGAAACATAAATTACATTTTTTACTCAAAATGTCTGGCAACAAAGCACATCAATTGTTCCAGCAGCAGGGGCCATAGTTTATAATCCCCCAAATCCCACCGCTCAGAACTTTAGGGTCTGCGTCTCAACAAACTAAGTGATACTGATGAGTCCTGCCATGTCGTGATGCTGTAAAATACGCAACTTTTGTAGGTGTTTCTCATAAACTCATTATATCGAAGGGTCTCTATTTACCTTATCTTGCGCGCTCGGGTGCTAAAGTGTTCATGGTGACCCTCGTTTTGTGGCTGCTTCATGACGTCATAGAAAGGTTATTGTATCTTTGCATATTGACTTTGGATGCGGGAAAAGTGATATGTTCTATTCTTTGCTAGGATCAGTTACCATAAAATCTTGTAGACATGAATGAACTACGAAGGTACATGTCAATGTTTCCATTTTTGGCATAATCTCTGAATTTAAAGTCCATAAAGTTTAACGGCCCGGCGTAACAATAAAAATCTTTACCACTCTACCGCTTTCCAAACCGACCAAACCGCCGAGCACCCATACGAGACCATACTACCCACTTTTCAGCCTTTTAAATAATTTAGCGTCGATTTTATGGTCCTTTGCGGCGTATCTGCATTTATGACCTATTCTCCCAGGATCGGCGGGTGCTTGGAGTTCTATCGGGAACTTCAGAGGCTCTACAGGGTTGTTATTCAAATCCAGACGCCGTAATTGTCACATTATGTACGACCCTGACTGACATATGGCGCCAAGATTAATGGTCGTGGGTTTCCGATCCTCGCGTACGCCAAAAAGGGTTTTTTTATGCTCCCTTCACGTGAATGAGTAATTGAAATAAATGATCGCCTTCCGCGTCTGTTCGGATGTTGTTGGAAGTCAGCGTTTGTTATAAATTGCTCGTGTGATTTTGATTTCTTTTCAATTAGCTTTTTGCTTGGGTAATAGGCTTATTATGGCCATATCTACCGTGCTTTTCATGTTTAGATAGATTATACGTAAGATGATGTTGTAATGCATCGACATAGTGTTGGTTTAGGCACCGTGCGCCATCATTGCAACATTTGTGCAACCCACTGGCCGAGCCGCAATCGCTTATAGTCAATTTGTTTTCACGCGATGCTTACCGTGCATACATACAAACATTCATACCTCTACCATAGGCATTACTCCCAGAGGTGAGTAATAAACGTGTCCATTCCATTGTGATGTAGATACAAAACTGACATGCAAGGTTACTTGCATCAAGTGGAGTTGAAATGTTTTAACGTAGCACCAAGCTTATTTTATACACTTTTACGCATCAACTATATCGTTTTAAAATAAAATATTTTGAACAACGTCAACAAATCTATAGAAACGGCAAACATTCAACAATACCCGCACTGGTTACTATTGGCGCCCACCGTGGGACAAATCTAAACTTTTTGTCGTCGCGAGCACGTTACAGGGCCAGTACAAAGGCCGTTCGTTTTCCACACTCCGCCTACCCTCCGAATGTATGTCACTCCGGTATTTAGCGAGTCCATTTGACGCGAAAACTACACGTGTCATTTCTTTTTACGACAACTCCTATTTCGAGCAGTATGTTTACCGACAAATGTCAGAATTTATGTTTCAGTGTTTGTGTTATTATTTTATTGTAAATTGTTCGTATTGTTGTTAGTCGTAAACGTTTATGTACGGTATTGGAAGGATTTTGTTTTACTTCTCTGGAACAAACAAAGTATTAATAAAATATTTGATGTATCATTCAGCTTTTATACAAACAGAACAAATTTTCAACTTGTACTTAAGTTAGTAAACGAAACATTTCGTTGAAAAAGGTCACTAGACTTACTCTTTATGTAACTTTATTCTAAGCCTAGTATTGGCGAGGCAGGACACTGCTGCATAAATGCCATGATCAAACATAAACATTTACAATTCTTAAAGCATGATGCTCACATTGTATAGAAATTATTAATGTTCCGTCCGTGTTATTTCAGTACACCGCTACTCGCCTACTTAATTAACAATGTCCTTTCTAATTATGATTACCTTCGTACACATTTCCCGGACAAAACTTGATGTCCTCCGTTTACACGCAAACCAAATATTAAGCTAAAACAAAAGATTTACGTGTGAAATAAATATCTTAACTTGGACGTAATAATTCACGTATCTGGGTGTAAGTTAGGCCACTTTCACACGAAGGCCGGGACCGCAGCGACACCGCCTGTGAATACCAAATAAGGTCTGTAGCATGACTGACTACCTCACGAGCCAAAATAAAAAAAAATATTTTTCCAACTTCTTTTTTGCGAACGAAATTACCTCTCGTTTCACGTAATGACCCCTTTTTAATTAATGTAGTAGAAAATTTTAAGCTTTTTTGTTAAAGTGCGCAGTTTACATGTTAAGTACTCAATGTCGATTCCGAATGAGTTTTTGTATTCTATGAACGAATTGTAAAATGAAATTTTTCTCTCATTTTTCTGCAAGTGTTGGTTCCAACAGTAATTTAAATGTTGTGGCGAAATACGACTACTTGTTTAATAAGAGGAAAGTTCCTGCTAATCTCGGTTTGAAGAAAAATCCAGAACATGGAAATTGCTATCTTCCTGCGCAGTTATAATTTAACTGTAGTGGGTGCTATGTACTATTTATATGTTGAAGCAAACACGGTGCATTGCGGACTTTCTTAGCACCCAATTAAAACTTATATGGTTATATTACACTTTTAACTTTCCCTTACTCAAGGGATACAATGTCTCTGAAATTCTAAAATACTAAAGCTATTATACTATAGAAAATTAGATTACAATTTTGTTTTTCGCGTTTCGCGGTGCTACGTTTAGGCAAACCCAATCCAAAGTCTGACATAATTTACAGGCGACTTCAGCCGATAAGCCGACGTTAATATTCGTTAAATAGGCAATTTTTCTACTCCCGCAAGATCCTCGTTAAGACTTATTAATGAATTCTAATACGCTAACGAAGTAGCTCTTAAACCACCTTATTTCGGAATAACGAGCTCTTGAGTTTTTCCACCAAAGTCTAGTGAAATATTGTAGGTAGGTCAAGCCTCTTTTTGGCACACGATGAGAAATGCTAGCGATTCAGATACAATGTCTTCCCTATCAAATGTTTGTTTTGTTGATGTAAACAGATTTTATGCCAAGAGATTCCGCTGGAGCACATGAATTCAGGACCACTTGAAATTCAGCAAACTTGTCTTATAGCAACTTTGGTTGCCTTGTAATCTTTTTGTTTTTTGGTATTTACTCAACTCTTGTTAGGATTGCAAACAGAGCTGCCCTAAATACCTGATCTTTAGAAAGTCACAAAAGAAATCACGACCTTTAGACCCGGATTTTTGCTTACCCAGCACATATTTGCACAGCAACCCGAATTTGAGTCACATTTCTGTAACACAAACAATTGCCACCGTCTCAACCCTTCGGGCCGTAAAACTGGGAAAAATTTCCATTATTCAAACAAAACGCAAGAATAACAGGAAAAGTCGTGGCATTCGCGTTTGATCGCTGGATCACGCGACCAATGTGCCACAAATTGCCTGCGGCGGGCGAACGTAACGCGCCTGTAACGAGCCCCAGCAATCCCTGCTGCTGTGAGCCACCCTGCGACCCTGGACCTTCTCGTACGATTCCAGCTAGATTATGCAAGCTGTTGTCGTAAACGCAGCGTCAAGTGTCAGCGGGTCAGCGTTTTACGAGCGTATTTTTATCTGTATTGGACCGCATTGTTCGATCTGTTTACGTGTTGTGTGTCGGGATTTATGCTCTGTTGTTGTGGCTCTAAAATACTACTAGCAGGAATTTACAGACGTGAATTTACTTAAAAAATAAGTAATCAACATAACAAAATCAACAGTTCCCTAATGTCTAAACATATAAAATAGGTTAGCATGCATGCAGGCAACGATACTGATCCGCCTCATGGATTTAAATGACACCCCATCCTTATCACAGGCGCACATTACACGGGATCGTCCCAAAAATGGGTCGTCAGTGTCTCCAGGCCGGCTTTACACTGCATCGGATTGTGAGGCGAAGGCTATTTCATTAAAATCTGCGGGTCCCTCTTCGCTGGAGAGCCTAATAGCCTCTTTAACGGTTATAGCCTGTTCCGGACGCCGAAACCCTGGTCCTTCCACCAAGTTATTAAATTTTATTACTGAATATTTAATGGCCAGCCCTCTTGATTATAATGAAACGAGTTTTTCATTACAAAGTTTTTACATGTCACGGCCAGGATTAAATATTGTAAAAGTGAGCTTTAACTATTAATCATGGTCTTGCTTGTTTAAAGTTGGGAGTTAATGAAAATTACTGTATATTTTTTGTTACTTTTGTTTTAAGTGTCATCAATCTTTTTAAAAAGCACTTTTGTCCGACGATTCGTAAGATAAAGCTTATTCTGAAATTTCTATTGTTTGCAGACATACCGTACCTGGAGTTGGCGGAGCCTGAGGAGGGCTACCACGGCCTGATCAAGGAGAACGAGACGCTGGTGGAGGTGACGCCGCCCATCCGCGCGCGGGGGCCGCTCTGCTCCTTCCTCATCCTCAACAACAAGCACCATGGGGAGGCTCCATTCGAAGTTAGTACTCCTCAATTTTTACATAATAATATGTATAAAATACACAAGCTTCAATACTACGAGTCGAAATTAATTTAGATGTCTCGTGCTGGAATAGAAATCGTCACAAAGCAACGCAATAGCAAAAGCTTTTTTTTTTCATAGTAAAGTTTCGTCTTCAGAACATCCTTCTGGAACATCAAGTTCTAGAAGTCTAGAACCATGGTTTATCTTTCTTTCACCTTATCTTTTGTCGGAATCTAACAATTTACATTGTACAACTCTTGAGGTCACTGGAACTTAGGTCGTAACTTAGTCCTGAACAGCGGAGGTCAGGCCGAAAAGTTTGCTTCTTCATAAAAATATTTAGGCATTAGTTTCCATCAATGTGTTTCAGTAAATCAGTGTTAGTGGTCTCCTGAGGTTGTCTGGCTCGTAAGTTGTAAGCCATGTTTGTCGTTCTAATAGCATTTTGTGAAGTAAATTAGGATCGCTCGTTTAGTCATCAGTTGAGAAACTATCTACTGCCCTGAGTAGGTAGGTATAGAAGAGTTGAATCTTGCAGAGAATAGAGCTGTAGATTTGTAAACAAAGTCACGAAACAGAAGATAGGATTGTTTTAGGATGTAAATAGTAACCACGTTGTCTCGGTCAAAGTAGACGAGTCCCTATAGACTGGCTTACCACAAACACACACCAATAGTTCGGACTTACAAATCAAGCACATCACATTAACCCTTGTACCGCGATACCAGTAAACTCATTAACGCATCCCACTGACGGCACGCACGCGCCGCGACTCGACACTAAATCAACAGAAGCATTGCGCGCTCAGCTCGTAAACAAGGCCCATTTGCAACGTTCAGCGCGCCAATGTAACTCACACAATGCGATATAAACTCTCCTCGGTAATAAACGTCGGTATGGCGTGCACCAGTTTTATTGTGCAGCACACGATAACTAGAAATGGAAAAAGTTGGGATTGCAAGCAATAAAGTGCATCAATGCAGGTACGGTGGACTGCGAACTGTTTAAAGCACGCCTTGTTTTTTCAGGTGCTATGGTAACGATTTGGCTGAGTGGACTTTTGTGCAACAAACAACTTTGTCGATAGTGGTTGGCTAGTGTTTGTTATTCCATCGAAAGCGAAGCGCTCACTTCCCAGCCCATTTATTTTTCAGTACAAGGCCTCATCTTATTATTATTTTGGGTAAAATTCGCTGCTAAAAACAAAAATAAAAATGAGAGGGCACGATTTTAAAATGTAACTTTAAATAAGGAGTGGCAGGTGTCAGACGTGCCACTCGCAGCAATACAATTTCATCCGACATAATGTTCCTAGTGTTTATTTAGCGTCTCCCCTAGAAAGCTAGTTAAATATTTATAAATCTCATTTTTCATCCGCGCCGTCTAAATAAAGGATTGCTTGTTTTGTGAAATGCTCGTATGCGGGTAGCTCGCTTTTATTATTGAGCTATATATTCTAGTACCTAGTCAAAGTAAATAAAATAGCTTTCAAATAGGACAGTATATTTTAAAGCTTTTTACATATTCGTTTTTCATTACAGTTCTCTTTTATATGTGTCCGAATCAAAGAACTAAAATATTAAAGAAGTTAGCATACAAAACTGATAAGCTGACAAAACTTAGAAAATGGGAGTCATGTAAACCACGACGTACTCATACATATTATTATGTAGAGGAGTTGCAAGTTTCTTCAGATTGCACCACAATACTGCAAAGTTTCACGGCGGCGCGATTGCTGGGTAGGCAGCGATGCAGGTGGAGTTTCAAGAGCCAATAATGTAACTTCACATTGCAGGCTTGCTTCCTTGTTGCATTTTACCGTCAACTTCCACCGTACCTTGTAAAATGCTCACAAACTTACCTATCTTAGCTGCCTTTATTCCAGATATTTTCTAGCACCATCTTTTGTTCCTTTTTTATTAGCCACATAATTGAGTTTTCATAACCAAAGTTCATTTGTTTTTATTTCGAAGTTATCTCTCAAGTTTAGGCATATTATCCGGTCGTTTGCGTTATCAAACCCAATTATTATCTTCGACTAAAGTTGAGACGCAAATTCTTGGCGGTCGGTACGAAATTCTGGGGTCTATTTTTGGTATTTACGGATGTATAAGAAGGGAAGTGTAATTATTTTGGGCTTTTGAATTTGAGCTTCACAAATATCTTATTGGTATTGGTTAGTATTCGTTAAAGTTTCTTGTAGGGATTCCCATAATTGGGCGTTTTCTTTATTTCGCCTAGGTGGGTGTATTTCGATAGACTTATTCAAAGCCTCATCCTTCCTGTTTCTTTTTCCCTTCATTCACGCCGGGAAGGATTTTAATCTTATCAACCTCTGGCATGGCAGTACATTCATGGCAGTACATCTGGTGCCCACAAATGTGCCACAGTGTACAAACAGCGTCTAGTGTGCAGTACGTCAACACTCGAGATCCCGGGAACACGTCAACATTGCTGTAATATAGCCTTATTGTGTTGGACCTCTGTGTTTGAGACCTCGCCTGTTTGACTGCAGGATTCAGGGTTCTACAACTTCTATACCAAAGTGGTTTCACCAGCTTTGTGAAACACATAATTGTAATGGACCTTTCAAGAAAATTGGTCACTTATTTCCTCCTCTGAAATACATAGATGGTCCTTACGCAGCTAATAAAAGCAATATAGAAAATATAAAGGGCCCGTACTCGATAAGCTTTCAACAAATTCTAATGAATATCGAGAGCTCTCATCCTGCCCTATATCGGCTGTGTGGCTACTGGATGCTCATATAGTAGGCTGGTTGCGATGTGCGTATATAGAAATTATATGGTTTTTAGACTCTCCCATTTTACCTAGTGAAGTCGACAGAATCTATACTGTCGAGTCATGCAAATTCGGTAGTCTGCGAAGAATTATTGTAGCTGGTGACGACATTTTAGATCCTGCATTTAACTTTTATGTACTACCGATACAGTCTAAAGACCATGATCAGCTCGTTTCAATAACAAGACACAAAATACATAAATCAGTCCATTAAACGGAGGTATATTGTAAAGCCGAAGTTCTGGACGCGAGCGAAGTTGTGTGATTTAGCGGCGGCTGTCCAGCACGGCCGCACTGCAGCCGGCTTCTGACAGCTAATCGATGGACGACACCGGATTACAACTTATCTCGACCCTTGCAGTTCATGTAGCAGCCACGGATGATTTGTTGGGGAAATTCACCCTGGAAATTACCATCAAATTGATGCTGTTTTAGATTAAACTAGCCGGTTTCCCGCGGTTTCATCCGCAAAGTACTGCCCGTACCGGGAAAAAATGTAGCTTAAGTTACTCAAGAAGAGTGTATCTTTCCGACAGTGAAATAATTTTTCAAATCGGTTCAGTAGTTTTGGAGTGTAGGGCACTAACCAACAAAAAAAGTGTTCCTCTTAACTATATTAGAAAAAAAGCATATAGATACATACAATAACAGATTATAGCTGGCAGCCTTGTGCCTGTCAGCTGATTTATTTGTAACCAAACTATACCAAACATTGTAATGTACTACTACTAAATTCTACGAACTAGGAACCCTTTAGCTGTCGAATTTGTTTATTTATAGTTCATGCTTCAACCAAACTACCAAGTCGTTTATCTCGCACGCTGTGAAGACGTAGGACATGAATCTTAACAAGACTAGAGTAATGAGTAGCCCTACCCTTAAACGTAA
This sequence comes from Helicoverpa armigera, assembly GCF_030705265.1. Classification (NCBI taxonomy): domain Eukaryota; kingdom Metazoa; phylum Arthropoda; class Insecta; order Lepidoptera; family Noctuidae; genus Helicoverpa; species Helicoverpa armigera. The sequence goes on along the minus strand of NC_087145.1, from coordinate 245,129 downwards.
TTCAATTCTAATGAACTGCTACATTTCCTGTAATATTTATACTTGTTGTGTTCTCCATAGCGTCACAAACACGCGACAGGTAGACCGCATCCACACCGTCCGCAAACAAAACAAAATTTATTTCGCGCATTAATCACGGAACCATACAAATACCCTCGTCCCGGCCCGTAACCATGGCAACATAACAATACCTTTGTCCATTACTGACCGGAATGATTTTCATTATACCTACAAATATTTTATGGGTATTACGGTGCGTCCGGATAAGTTTTCTATTTTGTCCGGCCGACTGGATTTGATAGGTTGGTACGCCGGATGGGATAGATTGGAGCTCTGATAATAGGCCTGTTATTGTATTGTGAGTTATTTGATTTCACTTTATATTTCAGTGTATAATCAAGCGTGAAGGTTTAGGAAGATGAAAGTTTGTTGTTATTATTTATATCTCAAACATAGGTATACGAATCACTATCTCATTACAGTTTAACGAAATGAATTCTTGGCTTCATTAAACAGACCTCAAGTAAGTCGTTTACCAGCACTCCCCAGAAAACTTACCTACATATTTAAGTAACCCCTCCTTTACCAGAAAGAATGAGTTATTAAAATGATTATTTTGTGTTGTTTCAGATAATGGTGATAGACGAGAACGAAGCTCGGCTGCGCGTGCGATTCCCGCTCAACTGCGAGAAGCGACGCAACTACAAGTTTGATATTGCCGCCGTGGGCTGCGACGGCTCTTATTCAAACACGTAAGTTTATTGTATTTTCATCATATAATTGTTATTTATTTCATATTTATTTATATCTAAACGTAGCTATGCAGTTGATTACATACTACAAGTGGCTATTTGATGCTGCCAAAAAGTATTGCAGTTTGCGTATTCGGGCGGATACTTATCCGATTGTTTTCCGTGAATTTACTTAAATTCACGGAAAACAAAATAACATTGACAGTGCAGTGCGTCCATGGTTACATAAAGGTCTGAAACAAATAAGATCCAGTCCAAGATGCTATGGTAAACTGCGCTATGGTTAAGATGTCTGGTTATACCTCGGACACTTCCTCCAAATCGTTATTACTTTAAAATAAATCTTCAGCAAGCAGACGGCTCTTTAAAAGACTGTATCACCTCCATCCCCAGGGTACCGGTGCACATAACAGTGACAGACGTGAACGAGTTCGCGCCGGTGTTCAGCGAGGCGGCCTACGTGAAGGCAGTAGACGAGGGTCGCATCTACGACGAGATCCTGCGCGTGGAAGCCACCGACCGGGACTGCACGCCGCGGTATGGAGACATCTGCAAGTACGAGATACTGACGGACCGGAGTCAGCCGTTTACTATCGATAACGAAGGTGAGTGCTGTTGGAGTGTCTTGTAATGTAGAAGCTGTGTAGTCTTGAGGTCATAAAACTTAAGCTAACCTGTCCTAAAAACCTCGTGCGAGGATTTCTGATATGAGGGATTTTAATTTTGCTGTAAACTTCCAAGAATGAAAGACCGTTTGACATGGGGACGTAATGATAAAGGTTCACAGGTTTTTGCACAGTTTCATTTGGTGGTGCAGTGTTTGAGTAATGTTAAGAACAGATGACCAACGTCTTCCATTCCCTCCTAAGCATGTTATGCAAAAATGCTATAGTCGACCAGCAGAAAAAACACCGCTTTGAATCCTACATTTTCAAACGATGCAAAATGACGATTATTATATGGCGCTTTATCTTCAATGTAATATTTCTTCCTCAGGTGTGATCCGCAACACAGAAGCCCTGGATTACGAGAAGTCTCACAACCACATCCTGTCGGTGGTGGCGTACGACTGCGGCATGCTGCAGTCAACTCCCGTCATGGTCACCATCAAGGTCAACAAGCCTTGCATGGCTGGATGGAAGGGTGAGTACACTTACAAAGTAATAATTGGTCCCAATTACCACCATTTACTACTACTTGATGAGATTTTTAGCTTCAAAAATATACAAAATACATATCAGATGGTTGTTACATGTAGGTCCCATAATGGTCACTTTTGGCAAATGATGAAACTTATGTATATGTATACTCAGAGAAACACTTGGAGTATTTCCTTAAAAACGTGTTGCATAGTTGATGAGGTAAAAGAAAAATCCGTATTATACAAATTAAAATGCAATCAAAGTACCAACAACCCTAATCAATACAATTATATTTAAAACAAAACATAGTCGTCAAAGCCAGTTATTAATGTTTAACATTTAAATAGCAAGGAAAACTTGGAAACTTGAATTCCAATCTACAAGTCAACGCAATTGTTTCTTTAACTAGTTGCCATTCAATGAACAACAAACCGACAAACAAACTATAAACAAACCTAGTAAAATAATAGATGTGCCCCGGGGCAACTGCCTGCCCCGGGACACCCCGGGCTTACCCCGGGATTATTGTAACGAAGTGTATTTGTCCGAAGCCGCGATGGCGATATTAATTCATTACGGAGTCTGGGCGCCATGCTTACCGTTAGTGGCGACTTTGTACCCAAGCTTTTCAAAAGAAAACTTATTTAAAGATTAATTTTCTTTTCTACTCGATTGGAAATTCTACAAAAGAAAAGTTTATTTTGTGTTGAAGCTATTAGTTTTGCAATTTAATTTATTTGTCGTTTTATTAGAGAAGTTGATATTATAATTTTGAAAAGAAGTACTTACATACTTTTTTAAATCCTTTTTAAGATGCACGTGTTGAAAATTAATTTCCATGCTATAATTTTTAAGGTCGTACCTTTCCCAGGGTCAGTCCTGAGAGTACCTATATTATATACTGCTCTTATGTAAAAAATTACTTTGACTTTAAAAAAGATTTTTAACTTTTATCCTCTGTGGCGTGAAAGTCTCAATCTATGAAAGGGCTCCCAAACGAAGAAGTCGTTTTACTTTTTACCTGGTAACAACTTAGGTATTTATATGCTACATTATTTTTAGGTCACACAATAACATAACAATATTTTTCGCACCCCCCCAGGCGTGGCTGAGCGCGTCGACTACGCACCAGGCACGGGCCCGCTGGCCCTATTCCCGGGCGCGCGCCTCGCAACGTGCTCGTCGGACGTGCGCTGTCCCGGCGTCACGCGCATCCAGGCGGCGGTCACGCTGCGTGCCGCTCGCGCCGGCGGCTGCGATAGGGACACGTACTCGCTGCACGCGCAGAGGACTATTTGTGGTATGTATTACATATAAATAATGTGCTTCTCTGAAGGTGACTACTGTGACAGATATTGCGTATACGCAAGGCATCATGTAGCTAACTTCAGATGCAGTAAATAATATAAACACAGAAATAAGAAAAAATCATCTTGGTGTTTTTCTGTATGTATATACCGCTGTTATTTGACGAGTACAGCGACTTTCATCTTGAAGTTTGTCTTTGGATTATCCTGAAGTCTGATGCAAGGCGGCATGCTTAAGTGTAATCTACTGTGGAGATTCTAAAAGATCTACTGCGGAGCCAAGCAGCTCAGCTTCAAGATAACTGAGAAATGACAATTGTGTTGTATCTACTTGGAATTTTTTGGTGCTGAACAAAGGTTGTGTATTTGCAGGATTGGACCCGAAAACGATCGACCTACTACCGAGCCCCGGAGTTGGAAACGAATGGGCTAAGTCACTCAAACCAGACTCAGGTTAGTTACATACAATTAAACATAATTTTCTCTTTCATCACAAGTTTTAAGAAATTCTGGAAATTCCGATGTCTTTTAGTTTTGCCTTTTCCATTTAACTATTTACGTACGTAATTTGAAACATGAAAGAAGTAAAATATAAAATATTATACTGCTTATTTCTTATGAAATCTCTTTCCACACTGCAGTAAGACAGCTAGAATACACAGGTGTAGATTTTTTCTTAGCCTCTCTCTGTTATATAGTACAGTCCACAAAAAGATCACTTGAAACATCTAGAACCTTCCTCCCCATCTCCCCAGGCCGCGACGGCGAGCAGATGTTCGAGTTCGACGGCGAGACGACGGCGGCCATCGTGCCGGAGTCGGTGCTGCCTCACTCGCTGCCCGGCAGCTTCAGCGTCAGCACGTGGATGCGGCACGCGCCGCCGCCCGACAATGACAAGCATAGGAAGGAGCATGTGCTGTGTCTCGCTGATGATCACAGTAAGTATGATTTTGCTATGAAGTTTTGCAATGAAAATACCAAAAACCTCTGATTGATACTGCCTGCAACCGGATAAAAAGCAGCTTTTATGATATACTGATGTATACCTAAGCTACATTACTGCCAAGTTTCTTTAGAATCCGTCATACAGTAATAAACATGCGCTCACGCATGAAGACACACTCGCAAACCTTTCGCCTTGTTGTGGGAGAACTGTGATGACCTCAAGAGCGTGAATAGGACCTGACAACTTGTCGAGGAAAGTGATATTCAACTGTCACTTCTATCACAATTTTGGAGCAAGAAAACTTGCATTCTGATGGTTGCACACGGTTACTTGGTCATTGTATCATACATATAGTGATTCAGGAAACATACTGTAACAAAAGATTTGCCATAATAAGACTAATATTCACGTGCTTGTCTACAGAAATGAACCGCCACCACTACGCGCTGTTCGTTCGCAACTGCCGGCTGATCCTGCTGCTGCGCCGCGACTTCGGCGAGGGAGACCTCAACATCTTCCGCCCGGCCGAGTGGCGCTGGAAGCTGCCTGAAGTATGTACTGCTATGTAGATAAATAGCATCAGGTGTTAAGTTAATTGAATAAGTAGTCTTCTCATGTGTCTGCTATCATGCTCGATGCTCCTTTGTGTTATTTTAACGGGCAAAGTTCACTTACACATCATTTTTGACGTATGTATGTAATTTTACCTGTGCTACCAATATTTGTGTTTTCTCTATCTATTGAAAAAAAAACGCATCAAAATCCGCTGCATATGGACCGAGAAAGCGATTTTGTTTCATACTATGTAGTGACGAGCTTAGTGGCATTTTTCACAAAGATGACAAATCTAACAAAACCTCTGAAGCTAAAATACAAAGCCTTCCAATGGCGTTTCCAATAAAACACTATCTACCGCAGTCGGGTAAAAAGTAACCGTGATATTTACCAACATATTTTCTCCAGGTATGTGACGACGAATGGCACCACTACGCCGTGAACGTCCGCTTCCCTAACGTGGAGCTGTTCGTGGACGGCGAGCCTTACCGCGCGCTGGACGGCAAGGGCCCCGAGGTCATTGATGACTGGCCGTTACACCCCGCCCACGGGGTCAATACTACACTCGTTATTGGTGCTTGCTGGCAAGGTAAGCTGTCAACACATGTCTATTCCATGATATTTATCAATCATTCATTTATTCTCCATAGGTACTCCATTTGTATATCTTACCGTCATTATTTATTTATTTATTGTCATATAGTTACTTTGCCATTATAGATGTAACTTAACCTAATTCGACATGTAACTTACGAATATGTTTTATTAACTATATTTTCTTATACACACACATATCCTTACATGTTACACACTTGCAAGATATGAAGAGGCAACCAGCTATTTTAAAAACAGTCGCTCAAAAAGCGGTTTACTATTGATGGTGTTACTTATTATATCGTCTTGAAGCAACAAGATCAATTTCCTTTTTACTCCTTAAAAAGTGGCCCTTAGTCACACTTTTTTTATCTCTTCTCTTTTCTTCATATCTCTAATTTTCTTTTCCATCTGTACGGACAAATACACCTATATCTATAGCAATATGTTCCAATCTCCTCAGGCACAGAGAGCGACATGAAGCACCACTTGCGCGGCTGGCTGGCCGGGCTGGGAGTGTCACGTGGGACCGTGCAGCCGCCGCGAGCGCTCGCCTGCCTCGCGCACTGCCGGGAGGGACTCAGTCTCGCGCCTGATCTATGTGAGTATATTCAAAAGAATGATTACATCATGTATTTGTTGTTGAACACATTCTAAACGTTTAGGGTGTCTCTAAACGGTGGATGTAGCTGGAGCAAGTCAACATGCGTAAGACAAGAGCACGCTGGTTGGTTCTTGCCTTGGTACATGCGCGAGAATACATATCTAGAGCACGTAAATGTCGGTCCTGAGCTTGATCTCTCTCCGGTCGTGTCGGATTGCCGTCCCATCGGGCGCAGAGAGTGAAGGAATAGTGAGTGCACCTGTGTCTGCGCAAATGCCTGTGCACTATAATATGTCCTGCGCAGTTGGTTAATCTCCTTACATGAGAACAGCCGCCACGGCCTTCGTTCTTGGACGTATCATACAATGTAACTTTCTGTCTGTCTTTTATACAGTTTTTTACATGAATGACTATGTTTCAGACCTGAAGTCGGTGTCAGTGGAGGGCGACGGCGTGGCGGACGTGGAGACCCTGCTGCGCCGCGTGGCGTACGGCGACGCTCGCGCCTTCCCCACGCCCGGCAGGCGGAACGTGCACGTCGCTACTACCATCACGTATGTTGTAAAAATACGGTTGAATTTAGTACTAGAAAGAACTAATTAGCTGGAACCGCCAACGGTTTCCCCCACTTCCTGAGGGAACTTCTCTCTGCGCTGGGATTAACTGTATTTATTCTGCTATATGTATAAGGTTCTGCCAAATTTGAGTTCTGCCAAGAGGAACAGACATCCATATAACCAAATTTTCGCTTTTATTTTAAATTGTGATATTATAAGAAGATTTATGTAAACATTGCAAATGGTCACGATTGTTTACCATCGACCAGAAACCAGAATATTACTAGAAAGACGATCTTGTGGGACATAATAATACATTAACATTCTCTTGTTCTTTTCAATTGCTCTTTGCGATTCAGCGCTTCATTAATTTAATAAAGAAAACATTAATTTATGCTACGTTTTTGTCAAACAAAACGAGATAAAAATCTAGTCCCACAAGTTCCAGTATTAAACTTATCTTTTCCTCTCCTACAGTTGCGACAACGGGCGTATAATCAAGGCTCGCCCAGCAGAATCCTACATAATGGTGCTGGCGCCGCAGACGCCCAGCATCCTGCTGAACGGCAGCGAGGACCTCGCGCGGGACTACGCGCACTTCCGCGCCGGACTCACTGTGTTCCCGGACCTGTCTGTCAGAGTGCTGGCTGGGAACTCCCATCCGATTGCTGGTGAGTAACCCTACTATATCGGAAACAATAAATTTTTAGGTGTTAGCGGGTACTAGAGGTGCGTGAAGGGGTATGGGACGCATGTGAGGAAAAACTGTATATCAGTTTAAAGTGGTAATTTGGGGATGTAAGGCCAGCAATACACGAACCGCTTGAAGCAGTCAGGGGCCCGAATCAGTTGCGACTGCTCGAGCGGTTCGTGTATGTGTGTCCATAGAACTTTGCAGCTCACTGTGCAGTCGACAGCTTGAAGCTGTCGCCCCTAGCTGCTTCAAACGGTCAATGTATTGCCGGCCTAAGAAGACCATAAGGGTCAATTCCCACTGAAAGAGCAGCGGCCGGCAGCGGCCGTAAGAGCACGGAAAATGTAAGAGCGCGGCGCGGTGTGGCGCCGCGCGGCGCCGCGCGGCCCGCCGCGCTCGCGCTCAATCCCTTGCAATTACGGCCGCTGCCGGCCGCTGCCGGCCGCTGCTCTTTCAGTGGGAATTGACCCTAATAGTTTTGACTGATTTAATTTCCTAGGTACTTAAATTCCCGCCATGTTTCGAACCACCATTAAGTTTACTTCTCATCAACAGAAGCGCGCCAGAAGCTGGACTCGTGCGTAGTATCAGTGTACCCGGCGCTGAACCCCGACCACGAGGCGCTGTCGCTGCGCTGCGCGGCGGAGCTGCCGCAGCGCTACGACATCCGCGCCGCCGTCACGCGCGACGGCGTCATCCTGTCGGGCGCCGACACCGTGCATAACTATCAGAAGGTACGCATATGTTATTGACAGAAGCTGGACCCGGTGCTGACTACAAGACTTTATATTTAGCAAACTGTGTGCAAGTCCTGAGAAACTACTACCCGCACACAGACAAAAAGTAGCGTGTGAACTAAATTACTGCTAAATTCTATCAAAATACATTTTGCTCGAAAAGGGAGCAATCATCTCTTCCATAACATATACATACTTTTAGATTTGTATAGGTATTGGTAGGATTACTGGAAGATGACAATGACATCTCGTATCGTAAAGTGAATGAATGAAAAGAATTCTCCAGGTTCCCAACACATATGCATAGAAAAATATCCTATTTTTCTGAGCAACGTTCTTCGTGGTTGTGGAATGTCTTTTACGTATTGTAAGCTATCAGAGTATATGGGAATAAAACTAAAACTGACTACTTATGTTGCAGGTGCTGCGTGAGATCGAGTACAGCAACAAGAAGCCGGCGTACTACCTGAACCGCGTGTTCAAGCTCACCTGCTCCGAGCTCAACGGCCGCTTCACCAGCAACGAGTACGTGCAGACGGTATGTACAGACTTTACATATTGTAGTTATATGTTGGTAGTTTTACAGATTACATATATGCAAAACACGGATAACCTGTCTTGTTGTATATGAGCCCTTGTAAGGCCAACATTGTCTTATTTCGAAATGACCACAAGATACGTTTTTAGTGTTCTGTTAAGGATCTTAACCCTAGTTTCGTTTTAGAAACAGGTACAAGCACTTTCGAAACCTTTTAATTTATTTTCTCAGGACAGCTGAAGGAAGACAATCACATCATTGTTATTTTTCAACACTTCTGTATTTAAATTGCTGTTCATTTGAAGGGAATGAAACATTTACACAAGTGACGTCGTGGCTTGTAAATGACATTAGAACGTCGTTCTGCATACGTGTAGGAAAGGGAGAGGGAAAATAGAACGATTGAATACTCTCGTGTGTTCTTCAAAACTGCGATATTGTTAATTTACTATTCCTTTCTACTAATGTAATATTATTGTGTCCAGCTGACAGTGGTACACCCGCACATGTCTGGCGCGGGCGAGGCGGGGCTGGCGCGCGAGCTGCACCCCAGCGGCGTCGCCGACAAGATGGACGCCGTCGCCAGGGACAAACAGGTATGTGCTACTTATATGTAAATTAACAGACGGGTAGAGTATTGGGAGTAGATGTTAGAATCGATGGATCGAGGCTTAACATGTGTACCTACTCAGCTCATTTTAGTTCAAGATAAGGGACCGTCTATATTAGGCCCGAGTCACACCGGAATGGCAGCGGCTGGCAGCAACGTGGCGAGCACTTTCAGTGTGAAATAATTTTCAATTTTAACTCCATATTTAAAAGCCTAGTATCGCTTTAAAAGCTTGAACGCGGCGCCGTGAGCGGCCGCGCGTCACTCCGCCATTTCGGTATGACTCGGGCTTTAGAAATTATATTGTGTTTTAGTTGTTAGATAAGAGAAAATTATAAGAAGAGAGGAGTTTATTAAATCCTGTTTTCAGTACTATTAATGACTAGCAGGGTAGAGAAGCTACATAAATGATGATCATTGTGAGATTCTTTGTACTGATAGTTATATTTCTCCCCGTACAGTCTGAGCACGGTCACCACGGGCACGCGCTGGCGCCGCGCGTGTACGCGGCGCACGCGCTGCGCGACGCGCACGCGGCCGACGTGCCCGCGCCCCGCCTCATCGACCTGCACGCCGAGCCGCACGCGCAGAGTTAGTATACACGCATCATATATGGTATTCAGCTAGCCAAAACTCACATAAAATATTATAACAGGGCTTTCAAAGTCGTTTTATAAAATATTAATTCAACGTGTACCTACATATTTATACCCTCGATTTAGCTTGTAGCTTCACATAAAAAATGTTAAAATTTAAAAATTATTACACACACATAAAGTTATTTGCGTTTATTTGTTGTCACTCCCTCGACTTTGTAGCTTATTTTAATTTTATTTTATTTATTTAACCATTTGTGTACACAGTAAACAGATGAAAAAAGAAGTAACATAAAATAGTATAAAGGTACTTCTCGTTTCTAATGAAATCTCTTCCAGCCGACCCTTAGTAGGTTAGAATATAGAGATGTAGACAGATTGTGCAAAAAAATTATCTTCAAAACATCTTTCACCAGTTTTTATAGTGGCAGTAAGGACTCTTAACTGCATTCAGGATAAAATACCAATTTCCTTACCCTCAGATCACGTAGCCCTGCTAATCGGCGTGGTATCGTGCGGCGTGCTGGTGGTGGTGGCGGGCGTGGCACTCGCACGCGCCCGCACTCGCACGCGCGCCCCCCGCGCGCCCGCGCGACACTCGCACGCGCTGCACGAGCTGAGGAACAGGACTGACGCAGAGATGGCCTGGGATGACTCCGCGCTCACCATCACTGTCAATCCTATGGAGGAGGTAACTATGTCGTCATATCTCACTAATACTATACCAAAAATGATACATATTTTTGTTTCTAGATTTTAAAACGTACCATTTATATTACAAATGCAATGGTCTTCCACCTAATCTTTGCCCCTACCACTGCTATTTCTCCACCACCCTTAGATAGACTGGGAGAAAACGCTTAAGGCGTTAAGTCCGCCATTGTACAAAATGTGCAGAAGCATTACATAAACAAATAGTTGAGAATATCAACAAATGCCTCATATTTAGCAATGTTTAACTTGGCCCATGATGAACTTAGATCTTCAATGCTTTGAGCAACATTTACGCCATTTCTAATTTTAACTTTAATGACGAAATCCGCTACAGTTGTGATCATATCTTATGGCTATGTAAAAAATAAGTTTATTGCTTCAACTTAAATAACTTATACTTCATGAAGTTTTCTAAATAGAAAGAGTGATTGAAGAGGAAGGTTTATGTGTATTATAACATCCATTAAATAAGAAGTAGTGTAAATACTGTTATCCCGTGCAAAGCCGGGATGGGTCACTAGTAAATAATACAAAGTAAAACTACCTAAAATAATGCTCATATCTCTGGCTAACAGCAAGCAGTGCCGTCATGCGGCACGCACGCGGGCGCGGACAGCTCGGACGGCGAGTCGTGCTCCGACTCCGACTCCGACCACCACGACTCCTCCGACGACGACGACGAAGGTAACACTTACATAAAACTGTATACTTTGCATATAGGACTAGCTGCTGTCCGCGGCTTCACCTGTGTCTCGGGGGAACTTCTTCCCGTAACCGGGAAAAATATAGCCATGTTACTCAAGGATAGTCTAGCTTCCCAACAGCGAAAGAATTTTTCAAATCTGTTGTATATCACTTAAGAAAAAATACCACAAATAATGTTTACTTAACTAACTTTATTGAAAAGCAGTTCTTAATTCTGCAATGGTTATTTGATAAATCTGATAGTAGAAAATACTCGAGGTGAGCCAAAAAATCATTCACATGTTACTTGCACATTTGTACAATAGGTACTTTTGTATCTATCAAATCAAAAATTTCATGCTGACGACGACATCCCGTTTTCTTTCTGATAACTTATTATAGTAAGAATCACGACATGGAATCACATAAATAAATACTATTTACACGCAAAAGATAATTATTATTTATCCACTCGGAAAAACATAAACTAATTAATACCTTTCACTTCTCATTCCAGTGATGCCGGGCAAGGAGCACAAGTACAGGAACATCAGCCAACTGGAGTGGGACAACAGCACCATGTAATGCGTCCGCGCACCCCCCCTCGCTCTGTCCTCTCTCGCCCGCGGACGACCTTGTTTCTATACACGACTTCTACTACTTACTGAATCATAAGATACCGTCTCACGCTGTGGTAATTTGAACCCTGGGCCACGAAATTAAGATTTAAAATCGTTTAATAACATTTTATGTTTTATAATACAGACTTGAGTTTAACTAACGCAGTGGGAATTTGAACCCTGTGTAATAGAATTAAGATTGAAAATCGCTTGATAATATGTCTTGTTTTTTACGACAGATTGGATATGTTTTTTTTTGACACTTCTTGTTTCTCGCTTGCTTGTATATGTTATAAATATGACTTTATCGATTATTGACAAGTTGAATTCTTCTATCTTTAATGTATCTTTGGATACCTGTTTTTTTATTTCTCAAACAATCTTTTGATTTATTTCAAGCTTTTACTAATGTCTTGAAAAAAGTCAATTGTTGTTATCTCTTCTTTTTTCTATATTTCTCATATCTGTATAACGTAAAATGAGAATTGATGTATAGTGGTGAAATGGTATTAAAGATCAGGGAATTACGATCAAAATAATGTATTTAGATTTTAATGTTTAAAAGTACTTAATAAATTATTCGAACAATGTCTGTCCCTGTATCTGCAACTTAGATGACTTTACATTGCAACTTTGAAAGTATAGTGCGCAGGACGTACTCTGGTAATATCGCCCATTTTACTACAGTGTCGTGTATAGAAACATGGCCAACGAATCGAAGCGAGATATCAGTACATTTCGGTAACGGAATTGATTTCTATAACCGGTCGGTTATTGTACCTATGTAGTTTGTATGGAAGCTTTCGGCACAAACACGCGTGGCACAAGACTTCGTGTGCAACGCGCTTTATGTACGCACGCGCAAAACATTGAGGCAGTTGTTACAGCTACGATATTTGAGATTATTTTATACACTTGAGATTATTGAAACACGAAAATCTGGCTATAATATTTGTATTTCATTTGGAATCTTCAGGTTTTCACCAGCTGTCAAACAACTGTCAACGTCATAAATGTCATTTTGACGTTTGTATCGAGTGACGCGAGCGCGATGCGTGCACAGAGCGCGGCCGCATACATTTTATTTGTAGTCTATTCTAAGGTCTTTAAAAAATGATCATATCAAATTTATACGTAAAACGAAATATTATTTGACTCCTCGCTTGCTTTCGTAGAAGGAAATATGTCGTTGTTCTAAAATATAGAGCTCTTACACTTTTTCTATTCGTTTCTACACTTAAGACAAATGAAAAAAAAAACTGTATGTATTAAATCGTAGTCGTTGTAATTTCGTATGGAATCGGTCATAAGAGGATAATTAGTATGTAAGCGGTCAGATACTATGATTGTATATTATTGGATACATAAGATAACGTACGCTTCACAGATTGTAAACCGTTGTGTTGCGAGCCGGGCCCTCCCCGGACATTCCGCATTTAGTTGAGTACAAGACAAAAGACGCATTTATTTACGGTACAAAATGCTTCGTTATTCCCCCAAGTGTGTAGTTTTTAAAGTATTTGTCTCTCGACAAAAAATGTCCAACACTTAAACCCTTTACGAGCTTCTCGACAAAATCGGCTTAAATGTATATTAGGCACAGAGTTATTTGAAAAAAAAAAAATAGATGTACGATATTATACACATTATACAGATGGTATCGGTTTAGGATCAGCTACTATATAATGAACTATATTAATTATATATATATTTTGAATGCGTTAAGGGATTTTTACTAACAATTAGGTACTAAGTGGCTATGTGTTAGTGACGCTCGCGACCTCTGGGAAATGGCAAACGAGACGCGTCGTCGAATAGGCGTAAGGTTAGTTAGTGGTCAGTCGTCAGGCAGTCGTCAGTCTGTCGTCACGCCGGCGTCCCGCTCGGACGTGCATATCAGGACCGTTTGCCATATTAGCGTAGATGTGTGAGTGGGACGTACAACGGTAAGCAATGTTGTGGACATAATCATCGGTGTACTCTTGTAGGTGACGTCACGTGTTGTTTTCTCTATCGTTTCTCTGTTCTGACTGCGTTGTGTTTACGTTAAGTTTTGCTGTGAAGCCGTCTCTAGTGACTGCTGGGACTGTGTCGGAACGCGCATACAATTATAGTAAAAGAGCAGCTAAACTTGTCGCGTGATGTCCGCAAGTCACAGGGACGCTTCACACGGAGGAGCAGCGAGCAATGTGTTTGGGTAGGTACTTGTTAACTTTTCTAAATTATTTCGTTAGTAGATGAACAATTTTAGTGCCATTTAATATTTCATACAACGAGTTGTTTTCCACCAAACGGTTGCTCGTTGTTCTCGTTATTTGTTGATGTCCACCCGACAGCCGTCCAGTGCCCATTTCCCCCGCCTCCCCCCATTTACTTGTTAAGATCTGAACAGTTGGAGTCCAAGCTCAAACCCGCACAAAGCAGGCATCCCTGAACATTCAGTCTGTCCTAAAGTATTACTTGAGGTAGCTACTTATATTCTTTTTTATCATTACTATTTTATTGTAATACATTTTATTTTTTCTTTTTGTATTATCTCGGTATTATTACTGTATAATTAGGGAACTTCTTTGATGTATGAATTATTATATTTTAGCTAAAAATAAAGTTGGTTTAAAATATTTCTTAGTGTTTTATTTACCCCATACAGCACATACAACACACGATTTACTTACACTTCCAAAAAACAGACAATAATGCTGTAAAGAACATAGATAAAGGGCCCGTGTCTATGTTACGTACCTAAGTAAAGTAAAACGCGGATACTCAGCTGCACTTGGTGAGAGTGGAAGCTGAGATCAGCATAGTTGGGAAAAGGATAGATGATGATACCGTAGAAAACAAATTGACGTAACCTGGATCTCAGAGGAGTTTAGAGGTTTAAACATATGGAAAGGACCCATTATTGCACCCTGTGGAATACCCCCTATAAACACTGTTTTTAAATAGCGTTGAGCAACCCTATTCTATATTTTACCGTGTACTTCAACTTTATCTCGACTTCTTAAGCACACTCATTGCAGATGACAATATTTTGGTGAACTCTATCGAATGCCGCAGAGAGAGCCTTGCCAGACTTAACATTTACTTAATTAGTTTCATACCGTAGTGCTGACCGCGCGTACCATATACCATACCGTACCATATACCGTACCGTACCATATACCATACCGTACCGTACCATATACCATACCGTACCGTACCATATACCATACCGTACCGTACCATATACCATACCGTACCGTACCATATACCATACCGTACCGTACCATATACCATACCGTACCGTACCATATACCATACCGTACCGTACCATATACCATACCGTACCGTACCATATACCATACCGTACCGTACCATACCGTACCGTACCATATACCATACCGTACCGTACCATATACCATACCGTACCATATACCATACCTTACCGTACCATATACCATACCGTACCGTATACCATACCGTACCGTATATATACCGTACCGTACTGTATACCATACTGTACCGTACCGTATACCATACCGTACCGTACTGTATACCATACCGTACCGTACCGTAATTATACCGTATTGTACCATACCATACCGTACCGTACCATATACCATTTCGTACCGTACCGTACCATATCGTACCATACACCGTACCGTACTGTACCATATACCGTACCGTACCGTACCATATACCGTACCGTACCGTACCATATACCGTACCGTACCGTACCATATACCATACCGTACCGTACCATATACCATACCGTACCGTACCATATACCATACCGTACCGTACCATATACCATACCGTACCGTACCATACCATACCGTACCGTACCATATACCATACCGTACCGTACCATATACCATACCGTACCGTACCATATACCATACCGTACCGTACCATATACCATACCGTACCGTACCATATACCATACCGTACCGTACCATATACCATACCGTACTGTACCATATACCATACCGTATTGTACCATATATACCATACTGTACCATATACCATACCGTACCGTACCATATACCATACCGTATGTACCATATACCATACCGTACCGTACCATATACCATACCGTACTGTACCATATACCATACTGTATACCATATACCATATACTGTACTGTACCATATACCATACTGTACCATATACTGTACCGTATATATACCATACCGTACCATATACCATACCGTACCATATACCATACCGTACCATATACCATACCGTACCATATACCATACCGTACCATATACCATACCGTACCATATACCATACCGTACCATATACCATACCGTACCATATACCATACCGTACCATATACCATACCGTACCATACCATACCATACCAATTCAAAAATCACAAGACTTACAATAAGTTTGGGTACTACAACGCTAGGCAATAACACCAGGTACACTACACGTAACGAAAGGCAGTAACGCGACAACTCCACGAAGACTCGACGAAGCTTCGACCAAGACTGAGCTAAGACTGAGCTCCGCGGACGCCACGCTGACCGCCACCACTCTGCCAAGCGCGCCAAAATGTTGTTTCACCGGAAACGCCGCTAGAGGGCGCGCTTGCGTGACGTTTAGTGTCCGTACTATTGACAGTCTCCGACACGGCCATTCTGACAGGACACACGTCCTCGTGTGTTAATCTGCAACAGCACAAACACAGCACAGTATACACAATACAGCCTCGGCCACTCCTGACCACAACAGTAACTCTCGATCTTCGTTTTACTCTCTTACTTCTCTCAAGGAAATTAAAAAAAAACTTCAAATGGCCTCAATTAGGTCTTTAACAAACAATTTAGGTGACAACTAGTTCTCAAAAGCTATACCCTGAGCAACCGAGTACTAAACTCTCACAAGCAACAAAACAAACTACATTGAATTGGGAAATGATCAATGAAAAGAAAGAAAATAATCGTTTCATTACAATTAATTCAGAATCAAAATTAGGAATTTCAAAGTAAAACTGATCACTGCCTCTTACAAGAGACAATAAACTCTAAATTGATAAATTAAAACAAAACATTTAAGCTCTACATGTGACCATGGCTACACTTAGCCCAGTAACCTCCAGTTACTCTTTACTGCGAACCTCACATAGGAACGCCGAGTCTACATTTCATCATACAAGACATAGAATTGAGTACCGGCTCTATATTATTTCTAAAAATCAATCAAATACCAGTTCAGTTCATATAAAACCCAATTGATCAGGTAGCAAAGGCCAGTATCGTAACACAACAAACTTTTAGGTAATCTGTATCCAAGCACACACACCAATTAGACCTATACGGCTCTGCTAACCCAGCAACTCATGCTTATGCAATCCATCTACCAGGATCACCGAGTCTTCCCATGACTCTACGGTCTAACCTTTTAGACCCGACCCCCGCCAGTGTTCACTGCAATACCGCGGGCTCACGGTGTACTACCCAGAGGCTAAGCGTACATACCGATTTCAACGAACTACGGCTACAATGACACTACTGGTGCGGTCAACACATACGGTCACACTTGACCCGGTCTGCAACTGGAGTATCTAGCTTGGAACAGATTAAATCTCACAATTTGACTCATCCTCATTAACTTCATTTGGTACCTGACCACTTGGCATACCTCTGATCAATCTAAACATTTTCAATGCAATAGAATGCTTTCACCTTGTGCGATGACATGCGATGTCCTGGCCTGCCGCAACTCATACGGCCTCCACGACGAATCTGGGGGAGGACGACGCTGCAAACAGCAACTGCAGCGCACCTCGCCCGCCGCTTGACTAGTAGACCTCGTCCTTTTCTCCAGGCTCGGTTCACCTTAGATGATAGGTATCTGTTAAGCCAGAAATAGAAAGTGCTTAGGCATCAAATATTGACAACATATGGGCCAGCAACAAACCTTCTCGTTTCGTAAGATAGTAAGACCTACACACATGTTACAGATTTAAAGAATAGCAATCACTATTCAAATGAAGAAACTAGATACCTACCTTAAAAGCTAAGCACGTAATCAAAGAAAGATCGAATTGCTAATCAGACTCAACTTGTAAATTACTAAATCGCTAGGCTTCACGTGACCGTTGTCCCTTAGCCGAGATCTCAGCCCATTCTGGCCTCCTAGGGACCACAACCATAGTGATATGACACCAACTGTACCACTGATGTATACGGGTCTCTTCTTGGTCACCCCGATACCATCACACAGGCCAACGGGTCTTTTCCAAGTCACCCCGGTATCCACCATTGGCACAAATCAGTACAAATTAACACAATGAAATTACTGAGCAGGTGAACGTAACACCTTACTAAAAATCTATAGTCTGATGCACAATTCAATCAAATGTCGCAAAACTGAAATATTCTAATTTGAAGTTTTAGTTAATAACATCAGAAACCAGGAAACAGAAACCAGGTAATCCCTGTGACCAAACATAAGATACACACTTCAGCTATCACTGTGACAAGTGCTCAACGGCAGTTATCTCTGTGACTTCCAACTTAACAGTCAATCAACCCTGTGATTGAAGCGCAACACACAACCCTGTGAACCTAGCTTTCATCATCTTTTTTTTTTTTAACGACGTAAAAAATCATCAAATGACCCCTCCCGCTGTGGGTTAGCAGCGGTGAGGGAGTGTCAGACTCTTACTGACTAAAAGCCGTCGTGTTCCGTCGTAGGCCTTCTTATGTGCTAGGGCCGCGGTACCTCTTTCGAACAACCCGCAGCAGCTTTCATCATCTACGATTTCATTAATTAAAAAAAAAAACTACCATCATTAATCACACATCAACATCTCAACACATATCGCGATTCTACACAGTGCTTCCATCAAGCACTATTGTTTGAGACCAAATTCTAAAACCCACAAAGCGATTTCGTCGCGACCCGGGGATCGAACCCAAGACACGCAGTCACTCTTACGACCACTAGGCCAACGAGTCAGTCAAACAGTACAATGTACAATGACAAGCCACAATAAAATTGGATTGATCTCACCATGTTTATCATTCAGGCGTCTCTTAACATCTCTGTGCATAGCGTCTTGTGTATGTTCAGGCTGAAATCCGGCACGCAGAAGCCAGGCGTCGCGCTCGCGGACAGCACAGCGACGAACTAGCAGACTAGACTTCTTTCACTCGAAGCAGGAGAGGCTCGCGGGATTATCACATGCAAAAGAAATCGGAAATCAGTTAATTTTATCACAACATTTTCATAACAACGATGACAATATTACTATCATGGCATAAATCTTAATTTCACTGATTGACGATTTTCCCAACCACGCAATTCATGAAGGTCACGTCAACATTATGTCAGGTCCTGGACACATTCGGATCAAAACAAACCTAACAGCAGCTTTATAAGGAAGCTTGTGGCAATGAATGCTCCTTAAACCCAGGCAGTTCATAACCAACACTAATCAGCGAGACTGAGACTGCCTCTCAAGTTTATAAATGTCATTCATATGACAAATAACCACAAAAATAAACCAAAAATGGATCGGTCTCACCGGGTTTCCACTCAACGTGCGTGACGATGCGCACATCGCTATGGCGCGCAGTTCAGCAAGGCTTTCGCGGACGTGAAGCCACGGAGATGCACGAGCACCAACACTCCGAACTCACGATGACACGTCAGGCTCCTGGCAGGCAGCTGGGATGCTCCGCAGTAATTTTGTCGCCAGATATCACAATAACCACCGTCATCGTTGAAACATGAAAAAAAGACAGATTCGGTTAATTGTATAGCATACCCTCAATAACTAGCTTGACATGTAAAAATGGAAAACGATACCATTACCATAACCGTGGTTACCATACTTGCACCTTCGCTGAAATTCTTAATAAATCTTCCACCACAAACTCCATTTCAAATTATCGACGTGACATTCCTCCTTTTTTGTTTTTTTTTAGTGGGTAGAAATTTATCTTCACGTGGCGAATTCGAAACGCATGTGGCCATTCGGATTGCATCCCACTTCTGATGTCGGAGGCGTCATCAGGATGGCACTATCGTCCGACATCAGTTAGGGTAATCAAGCAAAGAGATAACTCAAAGAAACTCAAAACTCAAACAAACTAAAAACTCAAACGTTTATTCAAATTAGTCAGAACAAAAGACAGCCCCCAAAACGCCCGCTCTTCGCCACTTCCTACGTGTTCTAGGTGGGGAGAAGTGGCGGAACAAACTCCCCAGCAACACATACCAACCATTACAAAACATACAAATACCACAAGAACCATACCATAGACCATAATACCATACCATAGCATACCATAGAAGAACCATTACAATACAAAAATCACAAGACTTACAATAAGTTTCGGTACTACAACGCTAGGCAATAACACCAGGTACACTACACGTAACGAAAGGCAGTAACGCGACAACTCCACGAAGACTCGACGAAGCTTCGACCAAGACTGAGCTAAGACTGAGCTCCGCGGACGCCACGCTGACCGCCACCACTCTGCCAAGCGCGCCAAAATGTTGTTTCACCGGAAACGCCGCTAGAGGGCGCGCTTGCGTGACGTTTAGTGTCCGTACTATTGACAGTCTCCGACACGGCCATTCTGACAGGACACACGTCCTCGTGTGTTAATCTGCAACAACACAAACACAGCACAGTATACACAATACAGCCTCGGCCACTCCTGACCACAACAGTAACTCTCGATCTTTGTTTTACTCTCTTACTTCTCTCAAGGAAATTAAAAAAAAACTTCAAATGGCCTCAATTAGGTCTTTAACAAACAATTTAGGTGACAACTAGTTCTCAAAAGCTATACCCTGAGCAACCGAGTACTAAACTCTCACAAGCAACAAAACAAACTACATTTAATTGGGAAATGATTATTATTATTCTTTATTGTACACAAAAACATAAAAAAACACACACAACACAGACAAGACATGTACAAAGGCGAGCTTAACCCAGAACTGGGTTCTCTAACAGCAAACCTTAGAGCGATAGAAAGATGCGATAGGGAAGAGAAAATTTAAAGTGCACAACATTAAACAAAACAAAGATGAAACTACATAACATAAAATATATACCTATAAATAAAACATAAAATATAATAAATAAATAAATACATACATACAAATAAGGTCATGTTGACAGGAAATGTTCTTTAGTTCGTCTCTTGAAGACATCTAACGACTTGCTCTCACGTATACTGTGAGGCAGAGCGTTCCAAAGCCTCACAGCGCGCAATGATCAATGAAAAGAAAGAAAATAATTGTTTCATTATAATAATTCAGAATCAAAATTAGGAATTTCAAAGTAAAACTGATCACTGCCTCTTACAAGAGACAATAAACTCTAAATTGATAAATTAAAACAAAACATTTACGCTCTACATGTGACCATGGCTACACTTAGCCCAGTAACCTCCAGTTACTCTTTACTTTTTACTGCGAACCTCACATAGGAACGCCGAGTCTACACAAAATTACATTTCATCATAAAGACATAGAATTGAGTACCGGCTCTATATTATTTCTAAAAAATCAATCAAATACCAGTTCAGTTCATGTAAAACCCAATTGATCAGGTAACAAAGGCCAGTATCGTAACACAACAAACTTTTAGGTAATCTGTATCCAAGCACACACACCAATTAGACCTAAACGGCTCTGCTAACCCAGCAACTCATGCTTATGCAATCCATCTACCAGGATCACCGAGTCTTCCCATGACTCTACGGTCTAACCTTTTAGACCCGACCCCCGCCAGTGTTCACTGCAATACCGCGGGCTCACGGTGTACTACCCAGAGGCTGTACAGTACATACCGATTTCAACGAACTACGGCTACAATGACACTACTGGTGCGGTCAACACATACGGTCACACTTGACCCGGTCTGCAACTGGAGTATCTAGCTTGGAACAGATTAAATCTCACAATTTGACTCATCCTCATTAACTTCATTTGGTACCTGACCACTTGGCATACCTCTGATCAATCTAAACATTTTCAATGCAATAGAATGCTTTCACCTTGTGCGATGACATGCGATGTCCTGGCCTGCCGCAACTCATACGGCCTCCACGACGAATCTGGGGGAGGACGACGCTGCAAACAGCAACTGCAGCGCACCTCGCCCGCCGCTTGACTAGTAGACCTCGTCCTGTTCTCCAGGCTCGGTTCACCTTAGATGTTATCTGTTAAGCCAGAAATAGAAAGTGCTTAGGCATCAAATATTGACAACATATGGGCCAGCAACAAACCTCGTTTCGTAAGATAGTAAGACCTACACACATGTTACAGATTTAAAGAATAGCAATCACTATTCAAATGAAGAAACTAGATACCTACCTTAAAAGCTAAGCACGTAATCAAAGAAAGATCGAATTGCTAATCAGACTCAAATTGTAAATTACTAAATCGCTAGGCTTCACGTGACCGTTGTCCCTTAGCCGAGCTCTCAGCCCATTCTGGCCTCCTAAGGACCACAACCACAGTGATATGACACCAACTGTACCACTGATGTATACCACGGGTCTCTTCTTGGTCACCCCGATGCCATCACACAGGCCAACGGGTCTTTTCCAAGTCACCCCGGTATCCACCATTGGCACAAATCAGTACAAATTAACACAATGAAATTACTGAGCAGGTGAACGTAACTCCTTACCAAAAATCTATAGTCTGATGCACAATTCAATCAAGTGTCGCAAAACTGAAATATTCTAATTTGAAGTTTTAGTTAATAAACAGAAACCAGGTAATCCCTGTGACCAAACATAAGATACACACTTCAGCCATCACTGTGACAAGTGCTCAACGGCAGTCATCTCTGTGACTTCCAACTTAACAACAGTCGATCAACCCTGTGATTGAAGCGCAACACACAAGCATACACAGATGTCAACCCTGTGAACCTAGCTTTCATCATCTACGATTTCATTAATTAAAAAAAAACTACCATCATTAATCACACATCAACATCTCAACACATATCGCGATTCTACACAGTGCCTCCATCAAGCACTATATGGTTTGAGACCAAATTCTAAAACCCACAAAGCGATTTCGTCGCGACCCGGGGATCGAACCCAAGACACGCAGTCACGCTTACGACCACTAGGCCAACGAGTCAGTCAAACAGTACAATGTACAATGACAAGCCACAATAAAATTGGATTGATCTCACCATGTTTATCATTCAGGCGTCTCTTAACATCTCTGTGCATAGCGTCTTGTGTATGTTCAGGCTGAAATCCGGCACGCAGTAGAAGCCAGGCGTCGCGCTCGCGGACAGCACAGCGACGAACTAGCAGACTAGACTTCTATCACTCGAAGCAGGAGAGGCTCGCGGGATTATCACATGCAAAAGAAATCGGAAATCGGTTAATTTTATCACAACATTTTCATAACAACGATGACAATATTACTATCATGGCATAAATCTAATTTCACTGATTGACGATTTTCCCAACCACGCAATTCATGAAGGTCACGTCAACATTATGTCAGGTCCTGGACACATTCGGATCAAAACAAACCTAACGGCAGCTTTATAAGGAAGCTTGTGGCAATGAATGCTCCTTAAACCCAGGCAGTTCATAACCAACACTAATCAGCGAGACTGAGACTACCTCTCAAGTTTATAAATGTCATATGACAAATAACCACAAAAATAAACCAAAAATGGATCGGTCTCACCGGGTTTCCACTCAACGTGCGTGACGATGCGCACATCGCTATGGCGCGCAGTTCAGCAAGGCTTTCGCGGACGTGAAGCCACGGAGATGCACGAGCACCAACACTCCGAACTCACGATGACACGTCAGGCTCCTGGCAGGCAGCTGGGATGCTCCGCAGTAATTTTGTCGCCAGATATCACAATAACCACCGTCATCGTTGAAACATGAAAAAAAGACAGATTTGGTTAATTGTATAGCATACCCTCAATAACTAGCTTGACATGTAAAAATGGAAAACGATACCATTACCATAACCGTGGTTACCATACTTGCACCTTCGCTGAAATTCTTAATAAATCTTCCACCACAAACTCCATTTCAAATTATCGACGTTACATTCCTCCTTTTTTTTTTTAGTGGTTAGAAATTTATCTTCACGTGGCGAATTCGAAACGCATGTGGGCATTCGGATTGCATCCCACTTCTGATGTCGGAGGCGTCATCAGGATGGCACTATCGTCCGACATCAGTTAGGGTAATCAAGCAAAGAGATAACTCAAAGAAACTCAAAACTCAAACTAAAAACTCAAACGTTTATTCAAATTAGTCAGAACAAAAGACAGCCCCCAAAACGCCCGCTCTTCGCCACTTCCTACGTGTTCTAGGTGGGGAGAAGTGGCGGAACAAACTCCCCAGCAACACATACCAACCATTACAAAACATACAAATACCACAAGAACCATACCATAGACCATAATACCATACCATGCCATACCATACCATACCATAGAAGAACCATTACAATACAAAAATCACAAGATTTACAATAAGTTTAGATACTACAACGCTAGGCAATAACACCAGGTACTTACACTTGGCATACGTCTGATCAATCTAAACATTTTCAATGCAATAGAATGCTTTCACCTTGTGCGATGACATGCGATGTCCTGGCCTGCCGCAACTCATACGGCCTCCACGACGAATCTGGGGGAGGACGACGCTGCAAACAGCAACTGCAGCGCACCTCGCCCGCCGCTTGACTAGAAGACCTCGTCCTGGGGCCCGATTCTCCTAAGTTAATAATGTCAAAATCTAATAGAAATCGAATCGCAATATGATCGTAATAGCAGTTTTAACCATATCGGGCATTCTGCTACTAATAAAAGACCAATCGTATTCGATTGACATTTGATTGGTTTGCGATTGGTCGGCTATTTTGGTGATTTTGGTCTATACGGTAGTTTGATCTACAATCATATTGCAATAGTTAATCATTTTCAGACAAAATGATTCATTATTGAATGACAGAAAAGGATAAAAACGTTTATTTCAAAGAAAAAATAGCGGAATGCCACTTACGTTTCAATCGTAATCGAGTCGGGATTGGATCGCAGTCGAACGTAAATCGAATGTTTTTAAGTAAAATTAGGAGAATCGTGCCCCTGTTCTCCAGGCTCGGTTCACCTTAGATGTTATCTGTTAAGCCAGAAATAGAAAGTGCTTAGGCATCAAATATTGACAACATATGGGCCAGCAACAAACCTTCTCGTTTCGTAAGATAGTAAGACCTACACACATGTTACAGATTTAAAGAATAGCAATCACTATTCAAATGAAGAAACTAGATACCTACCTTAAAAGCTAAGCACGTAATCAAAGAAAGATCGAATTGCTAATCAGACTCAACTTGTAAATTACTAAATCGCTAGGCTTCACGTGACCGTTGTCCCTTAGCCGAGCTCTCAGCCCATTCTGGCCTCCTAAGGACCACAACCACAGTGATATGACACCAACTGTACCACTGATGTATACCACGGGTCTCTTCTTGGTCACCCCGATGCCATCACACAGGCCAACGGGTCTTTTCCAAGTCACCCCGGTATCCACCATTGGCACAAATCAGTACAAATTAACACAATGAAATTACTGAGCAGGTGAACGTAACTCCTTACCAAAAATCTATAGTCTGATGCACAATTCAATCAAGTGTCGCAAAACTGAAATATTCTAATTTGAAGTTTTAGTTAATAAACAGAAACCAGGTAATCCCTGTGACCAAACATAAGATACACACTTCAGCCATCACTGTGACAAGTGCTCAACGGCAGTCATCTCTGTGACTTCCAACTTAACAACAGTCAATCAACCCTGTGATTGAAGCGCAACACACAAGCATACACAGATGTCAACCCTGTGAACCTAGCTTTCATCATCTACGATTTCATTAATTTAAAAAAAACTACCATCATTAATCACACATCAACATCTCAACACACATCGCTATTCTACACAGTGCCTCCATCAAGCACTATATGGTTTGAGACCAAATTCTAAAACCCACAAAGCGATTTCGTCGCGACCCGGGGATCGAACCCAAGACACGCAGTCACTCTTACGACCACTAGGCCAACGAGTCAGTCAAACAGTACAATGTACAATGACAAGCCACAATAAATTTGGATTGATCTCACCACGTTTATCATTCAGGCGTCTCTTAACATCTCTGTGCATAGCGTCTTGTGTATGTTCAGGCTGAAATCCGGCACGCAGTAGAAGCCAGGCGTCGCGCTCGCGGACAGCACAGCGACGAACTAGCAGACTAGACTTCTATCACTCGAAGCAGGAGAGGCTCGCGGGATTATCACATGCAAAAGAAATCGGAAATCGGTTAATTTTATCACAACATTTTCATAACAACGATGACAATATTACTATCATGGCATAAATCTAATTTCACTGATTGACGATTTTCCCAACCACGCAATTCATGAAGGTCACGTCAACATTATGTCAGGTCCTGGACACATTCGGATCAAAACAAACCTAACGGCAGCTTTATAAGGACGCTTGTGGCAATGAATGCTCCTTAAACCCAGGCAGTTCATAACCAACACTAATCAGCGAGACTGAGACTACCTCTCAATTTTATAAATGTCATATGACAAATAACCACAAAAATAAACCAAAAATGGATCGGTCTCACCGGGTTTCCACTCAACGTGCGTGACGATGCGCACATCGCTATGGCGCGCAGTTCAGCAAGGCTTTCGCGGACGTGAAGCCACGGAGATGCACGAGCACCAACACTCCGAACTCACGATGACACGTCAGGCTCCTGGCAGGCAGCTGGGATGCTCCGCAGTAATTTTGTCGCCAGATATCACAATAACCACCGTCATCGTTGAAACATGAAAAAAAGACAGATTCGGTTAATTGTATAGCATACCCTCAATAACTAGCTTGACATGTAAAAATGGAAAACGATACCATTACCATAACCGTGGTTACCATACTTGCACCTTCGCTGAAATTCTTAATAAATCTTCCACCACAAACTCCATTTCAAATTATCGACGTTACATTCCTCCTTTTTTTTTTTAGTGGTTAGAAATTTATCTTCACGTGGCGAATTCGAAACGCATGTGGGCATTCGGATTGCATCCCACTTCTGATGTCGGAGGCGTCATCAGGATGGCACTATCGTCCGACATCAGTTAGGGTAATCAAGCAAAGAGATAACTCAAAGAAACTCAAAACTCAAACTAAAAACTCAAACGTTTATTCAAATTAGTCAGAACAAAAGACAGCCCCCAAAACGCCCGCTCTTCGCCACTTCCTACGTGTTCTAGGTGGGGAGAAGTGGCGGAACAAACTCCCCAGCAACACATACCAACCATTACAAAACATACAAATACCACAAGAACCATACCATAGACCATAATACCATACCATGCCATACCATACCATAGAAGAACCATTACAATACAAAAATCACAATCACAAGATTTACAATAAGTTTAGATACTACAACGCTAGGCAATAACACCAGGTACTTACACTACACGTAACGAAAGGCAGTAACGCGACAACTCCACGAAGACTCGACGAAGCTTCGACCAAGACTGAGCTAAGACTGAGCTCCGCGGACGCCATGCTGACCGCCACCACTCTGCCAAGCGCGCCAAAATGTTGTTTCACCGGAAACGCCGCTAGAGGGCGCGCTTGCGTGACGTTTAGTGTCCGTACTATTGACAGTCTCCGACATATATTTGATTGTTCTCATTATTAAAGTTTAATATTTTGACAATAATTTAATGTATTTTTTATTCAGCTATCCCGTTTCTCCTTCAATTTATTTTCAAAAAACAAACTAGTATTCCAAATATGCTTCAGTTCCTCTACTATTTTAAGTTATCTACGGCAAAAATATCAAGGCGCTTTGATACCTTTTTTAAAATATTGGTTTGCCTTTGTAGTTAGGTATATGTCGCAGCTAGATTGTATGATTCGCCATAAACCTACATTACCTACGGCTAGCCGTTATCAATTCTATTTATTTGCGATTATGTATCAAAATCAAAACTGATCTAAAATGTTGCGATTTTTGGCCATCACTAATTAAGTTGTCTTACTGCTAGAGTTAGTTTACGAAGGTTGTAAATGAACTTTCCAAAAGGGCTGTTTTACAGCCAAGTCTGAACAGGGAAAATTAGTTCTAAAGATACTCACGTAAACTAAGACTGATAAATGTAAGTATGTAGGGCAAGTACCTAATTATTTTACTTTCAGTGGGTTAAATGTAAATAACTGCAACCGTCTTGTAAGTATCTGGTAATAATCGATAACGATGTCGTTCGCGTGCACTTGGAGAGGCCTATGTCCAGCAGTGGACTGCGATAGGCTGATGATGATGATGATGATGTCGTTCGCGGTGAAAAAACATGAAGATTCGACAAACCGACAAATCAGAGAAGATGGCTTCGATAAATTCTACAGATTAACATACTTACCGTCGGTAAACTCGATAGTACAAGGCCAACTAGTAAGCCAAGTAATAGTGAATTCTCTGTCACGCCCTACTCTGTGCATCGCTGCGCAAACCTTATAAAACGTTCGCCAAACACTGCATAATACACGACAGGAGACCGGCCTAATGAGAGCAAGCGAGACGCACTTACCTAACGCATGCAAGTGGAAGAGAGGAGGAGGACAAAATGTAGTAAATGCGCAACATGGAGCGAGAGAGCGCGCGGTGGGGCGAGACGGGCGGGAAGGCGAGACGTGTCGCAGTTGGTCGCCGCTGCTGAATTATTGAAGCGGGCGACCGCCCTTTGGGCAGCGAGTGGCGGCGGGCGAGCGGGCGAGCGGCGGGCGAGCGCGGGCGAGCGGGCGAGAGCGCGGGGCGACTGTTTGCCGCGGCCACTTGCCGCGCGCCTTTCCGACGTCACACCAATTTTGAATTTGCAACCGCCATCTTTGGCCAGTTTTTTGGTTTTGGTTGAGTGCAGTGACCGGTGCGTGGATGTTCACTTAGTGCTGGCTGTCACTTTGTAGTTGTTTAGCTTGTTTGTGCAGTTCTACGGCTATGGATAGTGATCACTGCTGACTTCGGAGTGACATCGGATTTTGCAGGTTTGTCAGTTTTTACATAATTTTTGGTAAACTCCAAATATTTTCCAATGAGACTTCAAAATGTTCCAAAAAATATTTTTCTGCGAAGGAGAATCAAGCTCACCAAGATTTAGCAAAGCATTTAAAGCGAACGTTCTGAACGGACGATTATACCTAGTCTGTCTTCAATAGATGGACTTAGCTCAGGCTCTCGCTTGTGAATTTTAAGTAAAGGCCTAACACGCGCTTCAATTCTTCTCCACTCGATGTCTAGGTAGGATAGGAAAACTTAAAAAGAGTTGTATACCTAACTCCTATCACCCGTGAGTAGCTAAAAATCTGGACAGCGTCGAAGGTACACTGAGAGACCCAAGAAAGAAATACCTATGATAGGAAAGATATTAAATATA
Source organism: Helicoverpa armigera (assembly GCF_030705265.1). Lineage (NCBI taxonomy): Eukaryota > Metazoa > Arthropoda > Insecta > Lepidoptera > Noctuidae > Helicoverpa > Helicoverpa armigera. The sequence continues at coordinate 216,006 of NC_087145.1, read as the reverse complement.
CTTACCTATCTTATGTCAATATAATCCTTACACGAAACCTTGTAAAATTATTTGACCCCCAATTAACACCTAACGATGATAATAAATAAAACGAGAAAGAGTTTCGTATACACTCAATAGGCACCTAATTCTGCATAACAATCATCTGATACTTACTATGGTTTTGACCCAAAATTCACGTTGGCACATTTTGCGCGCATCCCACCTGAAGGACTTCTGTATCTAGTTAGTTAGTTACAGCCTATTTATCGTCCCACTGCTGGGCTGCGGCCTCCTCTCACACGGAGAAGGATTGAGCATTAATCACCACGCTTCTGTATCTATCAATAAAAAATATTATCAAATTAGATTAGTTATGGACTCAAGCAGGTTTCTTGTGGGAGAACTTGGCGTCTGCAAACTTTTCGGTAGCTATAAGCTTACTTACTGGCTTTTGTATCCTCCACTGAAAAGTTTGCCTAGACACCTACCGCCCTGTCACTGATACACACCTGCTCAAATCAATCCACCCACTACTAACTACTAACCCATCCTCTAAGAGGCAGTGTGATGAGCCACTTTGCTAAGTATATAAGGACAACTTTAAGACAATTTCGAAACGTCGAGTAGATACTTCTGCTGAGCTAGCTCTGACTGCTTTCTTTCCGTCGTTAAACCAACATAGGCACCGTTTCAGGACAACAGTTTTAGACTCATTCGTCTGCCTGTGTCTGTGCGCTCCATACAGCTCTCCTCATGGCTGCCTCTGAGGTGAAGCTGTCATCAGAGTCAACAGCATCGGTCAATTATTATATTTTTAGTCGTAAGCCAGTCATGAAACCGCAGTGCAGACCGCACACCGTATATAAACGTCAATGATATAATCGGTCGGTCTCTTATTTCCGTCGGCGATCCAAATCTAAGTAGTTATCGAGCTGTAGGCTCAAGTATATTGGTCTATTGTGACAGCATATCGTTATTTACTTGGAAAATGACGCAGATGACGTCGATATTCTAACGCCTCTCAACTCTCTACTGAAACTACCTCAACCCGTGCAAATAAATCTGGTAGTCTAACCGGGTGATATTTTTGAGTCGTTTAAAAAACTGTCCATTGTGTATAGGTAGGTACTTAGTTACATAATATTCTATATGCCTGAAGATGGAGTTTCTATAACTCAATCTCAACTTAGATTGTGGCTTTAGGAGCGAAACGACTCAACAGATCAGTCGGCCGCGCAGCGCAATACTTAGTGTTGTCTGTAAGATGTATTGACAATAAGAGAAAATAACGGAATTAAAATACTGCCAAATAATAGATAGGTACCTAATTCAGTACCTATGCTAATTAATCAATAGCAATGCATCACACAGACGCCTTCATTAGCTCCTACACACCAATTGCCATAATATATGCGACGCTTAAGTATTAGGTACTTAAAATAAATAAATTTGAAATTCATCTTTAAAAAATCCCTATAAAATCACTGAAGTAAAAACTTTAAATGAAAAACCGTGTGAGTTGGCAGACGCGTCAGACCATGAGTAACGTATTTACAAACAACATCAGAAATTAGCCACGAGCCTCACACATAGTCGCCTACACAACGAGCCACTCGTCTGTAACGCGTAATCTAATAACTGCCCTCCGACCTCCGCCCTCCGAGGGTTACCTGCGATCAGGTGACACGGAGGGTGACAAATTAGCCATTGTAGGAAATTAGTGGCTATGGGTGAACTCATCTGCAGAGGATCATGACACCCCTTTCAATGTTGTGGAGATTGTGCAAGGATTATGTCGCTACTCCCTCGTTCATGCAGATATTGTAATATTTTTATGTGAATTTTTCACAACAGAAATAACCATGTTGGGAATCATATAGGTAGATATCGTAGATACCTATCTTCTTCTTTCTTACTATGAATTCATTAAAGGAATATTATAACTAGGGACAACACTTTTTTCGTCTAAGGAAGTAGGTAAGTAGTGTAAACCAAATGTCTATGTGGAGTATGTAAGTGGGAAATGAGGTAACATATTATAATGACCGCTATCATTATATTATGTTCCCTCAGATCACACTTACTTACACATGATGAATTATTGAGAAACGAATGATAAACCAAGATGTCAGTTATACAAGCTCCGAAAAGGCCTAAACTAAGAATTCTTTCTAAGTGCCTCGACCTTTTTAAGTTGTAAGAACTTTTATTTGGCATATTTGAATGCATTTATTAGATTTTTTATTTATGTGGCTCATAATATTGTATATTATTGAACTTCTATATTTAATGAGTCGATTACTCTTAACCGACATAGCAAATTTTTAGGCCATTATTACATCCATCTCCTTTTATACCTACCTACTTATTTTTCAGTAGGTATTTTCTATAATTCCCTGTGGACCCAAGATGCAACGAAACGCATAATCAAAACAAATATATAATCTTCTCTTATTGTCAACACAAAACTACATATTACACCGCTAAGTGTGGCTGTCAAATATTTGCGGGCAGTAATTGGCGCGGTCCCGGGTTCGCTTCCCGGCTGTTGCCACGTTGGGGTGACGACTCATGCCAAAGGGAATATGTCATTACTGTGGGTAATTGGATTGTGGCTATTAGGGCATTGATTAGATTAAAGGTTTTGTACTGAAACAATTTACCTACTTATAGAATCTAAGTTAAATCTTAATATCTTCTTATTAGCGTTGATCCCGTCTTGGGTCCACTTTCCGTATCATCTTCTTCCACTTCGCTCTGTCCAGGACGTCTTCCTCTTCGAGTTGGCAAGTTTTAATATCTAATTTATTTTAGTTCCATATTTCTCAATAAACATTTTTACGCCTCATTATGACAGACTATGTTTGGAACTGAAAATGTCTTACAATTTCTTTCTTCCTTTCTTGTATTTTTGCAAGTTATACTTAACTGACACTTTTTTAAATGTTCTCTATAAAAAAAATCTTAATAAGGTTCAACTCCTTAAAATTATAGGTACATAAGTACCGAAAGATTTCAGTTTCACTCCAACATGATTATGTAACATCATACTACTTTATTGCAAATTGCTGCAAGTGATTAATAAATTATGTAGTACTTATTGGATGCAGTTTGCTCACAATAACCTCAAACCATCGGAATTCAAAACATCCGTGTCCTTTCTCCGACACTATCATTATAATTCAAGCAGAAACATTTGATCCTTCTGTAGAAAGTGGCAAACATATCGCGTGTATAGTAAACACCAACACAATGCCATTCAAACACTTCCGTCGGGATCTCCGACACTACCGGACACTACCGGACATTGTCGGACAGTGTCGGACACCGACAAAGAGATTGTAGTGGATTAACAGCTAATTGTTGTTATAATCCTTCATCAATGACAATTTGTTGGATAGTAATGTGGTAAGAAATTGAATAAATGGTCCAATTAATAAGAAGTTTCCTAAGTATATTGATTGAGCAATCTTCGAAGATGACTTACACAGAAGGTCTTATTAGCTTAGGTAGTCGTTTCACCTATTGTTGCAAGCGCAGACTGGCTATTTAATTACGGGTGCTAATTAAACAGGCTTCTTTTTAATATCATTATTCGCCCCCAAAAATGTATGTTGCCTTCTAAATTACTAAGTCAGCCACAAGCGTCGAGCATCTAAATAATACTATCTTAGCCACGAGTTATCTTCCACTCTAAATACAACTCAGCATGATGGTTATTTTTTTGCATCTAAATTTGTAGCATGCATTCTAACATTAAGCTTCTTAAATACTAGATATTAAGTGACATCATAAAAATATTTATTTAGCTTCTAATTTTTTAACTCGTACAAAGTTTTTTGTTTAAAATATAACACATCCGATATTAATTGACGCAGCATGGAAGTAAGCATGCAATATGCAGCAAGCATGGCTTCTGTCACGGCTCCGGCGCTGCGTGGCTCCGGCGGTCCCATGCAAGCTTATCGTCGCAGATGGTTTTCAAGCTCACCACCGCAGCTTCGGCTTTCTGGCCGGCTCTGCCGGCCAGCCTCAGCCGCGGCGGCGAGCGCTGAAACTACCTGCGCCTCAGCTCTCAGGCCGCCTCGCCCCTCCGCGCCTACGCGGTTTTGAATTGCACTCTAGGGGTAGGGCAGACAAGACTACGTGGAGTCGGTTTTGCAGCGATTCGTTTTCGTCACTGACTTCAATTTTTAATACAATGTTTTTTTTATTGAAGGTTATAAATGGCAATATGCTAAATAAAATGAATCCAAATTAAATTCTACCATCAAAAAAAAAACGAGCTAAGAACAACGCTGATCTCGTTTTTCTTGGCTCGTTTTTGGAAAAATGGGGCCGAGTAAGTAAATTAGATGACAATGTATAAATAAGAAGAACAAGTTACAATAATTGATGATCTTTTATTGAAGCTTTCTAGTAGATGGCGTTGTAAAAAAGACGAATTAGTTTATTAGAGGCTATGTCATTTCCCCGTTACTTAGTTATAAAATTAGAAGTTTAATCATGTGTCCAATAAATAATTTTGTGGCTAGACTTATAATTTCCCTTTAATTACTACATCAACTGAAAGTTACACAAACATTGAGAGGCATTAAAAATGTAAAGGTTCCTTTGCTCGCTGTTTAGTAACTCACCTATGAGTCGAATAACAATAGGAAAATACTAATAAACCTTATAATACTTGGCTGTATAAAAACGCAAAAAATCCTTGTATCATAAGATCACCGAGCCGAAGTAAGATTATTCTGCAAATTGTTTATAATCCTTTCTAATCCCGATCTCTTTCACACAGCTGAATAGTCAACCGACGGAAGTAGCGGTCATTGTCGGATGTTTGCGCATAAAGTGATACGTTTGCCACTTTCTCTAGAAGGATTATATTGTGACCAATATCGTTTTTTCATCACTGGTTTGATTACGGCATGTTTGAGATTGATTTCAATAGTAGAGTAAGTATTTATATTTATTTACATTTCTAACAATTATAAAGAAATAAATAAAAGTAAGTAGGACATGTACCTATACGTAGCGCTTGGTGTCGGACAATAGCAATAGTATATTATTAGGTGTATTATTGTGTTCAAATACCTACATAGAAAGTATCAGATGATGAGATGATTAAAATCGTGCCCTAGTAAGCGTCTGCGTCCCGTGTATGCAGACGCAATAAATAAAACATTTTTTTCAAAAATGTACTTTGTTAATGAGATCTATGAAAAACGGACCTACAATCTTTGTAAGCATATTTATCACTGACCTCTATATTTACTACTGGACCGGCTGTTCCGTACGTTTGACAGCAATTTTTTTGTGCCCATTTGAAGCGCCAATATCGTCTCAGCGAGTGTCCACAGAACTAATTTTGACGTATAATTTCAAATGGCTGTGAGAGAAGTGTTTGTTCATTGGTTCACTATAAAATAATTTTAGTACCACGGACACTCGCTACGTCTAACAACGCCAAAATGGCTATTATCACGGGCACCAAAGCACGTTAACAACAGCCTGTCCAGTGGTAAATATAGAGGTCAGTGATATTTATACATCGTTTATTAAGAGTTGCTTAAGCAAAAAAAAGTAAAATTGATGTAAGTACCTTTTTTATCACAAGTTCCTCTGGACCTCGGAAAATAGGCCAACAACAAACTAACGAAAGCCTCCACATCTCCCGCGTAGTTCCTGGTAGTGAAAGTGCTCTGCTGTGAGCACTTTGAGCGCCGCTCGTTACAATAGCTCCCGGGACAAAGCTAGCCACTGTGACGTCACTTCCGACGGAAGCGGGGACACTAAGCGAAGCCTTACACCGGATTACATAATATAAGGTGTTTGGAGATCATTACGGGCTTTTGAAATTAAGCTTATTTATTTGGCGAAGGATAGAGATAAAAACGTTTGAGGGAAACAAACTACGAAGTTGGCGAATATCTACATTGCCATAAATAATGGTGAATTTTACATATAAATAATATTTTTTTACATTTGATAAAAATAGTATTAATGGCAGAAAATATTTGGTATAAATACCTAAGTATTAACTAAATAATAGGTAGGTACACTAGATGAACTATAGATTACCTACTGTTGTTGCTGAATCTATAAAAGATTCCCACAAAATAAATTACAATAAAAACACCTAAAATTATTAAACATGCGAAATAAACAAGTAAATTAGTTCATTTCAAAGTTTTTCTTCAATGGTTGATGACACAAAGCCGGTTCAGTCGGCGCGCACAAAGCGACGGATTACACCGGATCAGCGCGCGGCTAGCGTAATAGTTGAATGAATAGTAGGCGGAGACTGTTAGGGTGTTTTTATGAACTGTTAATCGTAAGTATTGCAGAATTAATTGTTGTTAAACTGTTGACAAACGAAATTGCTTACATCCCAGATGATTAAATAAGATAAAGATCTCAAAATTTAATTTTGAAACATCTGTACTTTTTATTATACCTACATATTGTGCGTATAATTAGTTATCCTATTTTATTCTAATATCACGATTATGATCAAGAATATAAAGAATTTCGAGTCCATTAAGCATAGTTTACACGAAGCCAACACTGGCAGCTGATAAGACTGGCAACCATCGCTGGCTTGGAATTTGCCTCAGTTTTTCAAGCACTGGCGAAAATAGAGTGCCCGTCTATTTTCTAGCCAGTGACCTCCGTAGGACTGGCGCCAGCATAACTGGCTTCGTGTAAACTCTGCATTAGGTACTTATGTTACGAAACAATACAAAAATGCTTTCGACTTTTACTAAGTTATAATTGCGTAGCCGTAGCACACGTAGCGCTACGGCTACGAGCTACGCTACGAGTTCTTCACGTTTCTTTTTAAACATAAGTAAATAGTTAAGAGGTTTTGTGTTTATTTGATAGTAATATTGTTATTACTAATTACCCTTACTAATATAATAAATGCGAAAGTAATTCTGCCTGTTTCTCAGTCCGGCACGGTCACGACAAAACTGCTGAACCAATACAGATAGTCTAGACTAGTCTCTAGAGCCTGAGAAAGGGCTTATTTATAGGCTATTTTTTATCTAGACGCGGGTTCTCTCTAGATGTGGTTGGAACCGCAAGAAATAGGTAGTTTTATTGGGATAGATAGATAAAATATCTATCCACTTAACAATCTTCCAAATATTCTCTCTTCAAAATAATATTTTAATAAACGCTTACAGATTACTTATTGCGTATTTGAAGATATTTCATTCATCTATCAACATTAATAATAATTACTGTCAACCCATTCACGAAAAGAAATCTATAAATCGCAAAGAATCGATGAACCGTCAAAGACATTTTAATTTTCTGTCACATTCAATCCAAATTCATTTGCAAAAAAAAATCGACAACCACTCGAGCACTCACCCACGCAATAAGCATTTATAATTTCCAAAAGACATATTTTGAGAGAAATCTTTATAATTCTACTAACAATGGGTTCTTTCAATCCGACATAAGTACAATATAGCCCGCGGGCACTCTACGTCACAATGATGACGTCATTCGGTCTCGAGCCGGTCAAGTGTGAACGTTTTTGACGACAATATTATAAGTATTTGAGATTATTTGGGAATTATGAGGTTTTTTTGAGGTTTATTAGAGGGTGGTTTATGCGAAAGTTTGTTTTATTGTATTTGGAGATATGTGTTTATCGGGTAAATGGTTTAGATGTATTTTAATCGGTTTGAAATGGTTTGAAATATTAGAATGACGTGACATGTTCAGATGATTTGTCATTTTTTTACTAAACTTTCAATTCTACAATCAGTAGAACTACAGTAAACTAGTTTTAACTGTGAATATTTGAACAAGCTTAGTGCTTCCGTAAGTCTAATATAGAACTCAATATGTACTCAAAAACTGTTACGTGTCAAAGTAACATTTGCACGTAATCGCCCAAAAACGAAAAGCAAACACTTTATTAACACGAAAATAAGCAATTTCCGCGAATAATCATAGCATTTCAATTAACGTCCACATTTCAATCGCATACACCCCACAACACGACGTAAACAGACCAGCATAGCATGACCTGCGCCACACCCCTCGAGCCGAACACACTGTTCCACGAGTTCCAATCACGAGAGATCAAGATAATCTGGTCGGACTGTCGAATAGAAATATCATAGAATTGAGAGCGAGAACGACGTATTCTTCGCTATAAGTTAGAAAGGGACAGAAGTTCCTATTAAACGGATTTAAGGATTAGTGGTGACGGATGTCGGGCGCAGTAATGCGTTGATTCGGGTTCGATTCCCGGCGCAAATGGGACGGTAATGAGGCGTTTATGTGACAGATGTCATCGCGAGGAGTTGTGCCAACTCGAGAGGAGAATACCTCGTTCAGATTGAGAGGGGTTCCGAATGTTTTGAGGTTGCATTCATTTGTTTATGGTCTGATATTGGAATCGGAAAATCCTCTTATAGATCTTTAGTGCTGCAAATATGAGCCAAAAGTTCTTTTAGTACCTACCTAGGTACCTACGTACCTACTTAAATCAAAAGCTATGTACTAGGCACAGAGTTTACTAGGTAAACATTTCCCGTATTATAGCTCAAGTGGTGCCGCAGGATAAAAGCTGTAGTAACTCACAGTACCTAATCGTGTTCTAAATATATTTCTTACCCCAAATAAATAAATACAAATATTATAATTTCTAAATATATATTTTTTATTCCTGGTCGCTATTAAACTATCCAGACCTTCGTGACTTTTACAAGCTTCCAATTTCTAATAACTCGTATCTACATACTGACGTTATATCATTTCAGTCATCTTCTTAACCAATTACTTAACTAACCTTACAAAAGCCATTACCATTGAACTATAACTCAATCAATTTTCGACCTTAACCTCTCAACTTTAAGGCACAATTTCCTTTGACACCATCCTCAAGTGATCTGTGCCTAATCAGCTTATTATCTAAAGAGCTACCGACTGCGCCATATCTGATGCGATGGAAGCAACCGATAAGCCAACACGTACAAGTGTAATTATGATATTGACACTGATAGTTCACAAAGGGATGGTATCTGATGATGCTGATAGTCTGAAAGTGATGGCTGATTCAGGGTTAGTGATAAAGGGTGATCAGTGATAAGAGCTCTCTTTTTGTGAAATCAGCGAGGGTTGAAAGATCAGAAGTAATCAATTTGGGTACCTATACTACCTATGTCATATTTTTAGACAAGAAACCCTCATCGAAAGTAAAAGTATTGTGACTAGAAAAGTTTACCTACCTATAGTCTGTTTTTTAATCTCGTAGACTAAATTGACACTTGCAAAATGTCAAACTTTCTAATAATTTTGCTAGCTCTGTGGTGCAGTGTTGTACTTACGATACCGGTTCGTTGAATCGTAACTTTTTATCTATAATAGACGAATTTAATATTCATTCAAAGTTTTATATTTAAAATTCACGTACGTACACATGGCTGTACGACGTGCTACAAACTGCCAGGGATATCTGACCACGCAAAGCCATGCGTAATCATCAAGGATAAGCCCATTATTTCAGGATGACTTATTGTAAAAAGTTACGATTCAACGAACCGGTATCGTAAGTACAACACTGCACCACAGAGCTAGCAAAATTATTAGAAAGTTTGACATTTTGCAAGTGTCAATTTAGTCTACGAGATTAAAAAACAGACTATAGTTAAAATCCAACGGACGTAAAAAGAAGTCTTATACCTAGATATATTTATGAGAGGCCCGTTTGATTTTGAAGACATCGCACAATGTTATTTACTTTTTACATACTTCTAAGCTTTGCTTCGGTTATTCAAATCACAAACTAAGTACCTACTTAGCTATAAATCTATCTCTAAGTTAGATTTTACAATGATTTTTGCATTCCTTCTTGTTGCTTAGTTTCTGTAATTATTGTGTTGTTATGTAAAACGTTTTGTCTACGGCTGAATGCTGTTAACGCCACGCTCTCAACGGTAGTGGCTCGTTAATCTGCATGTCAAAGTAAAACGGAATATATTACCTCCCTCACACAAGTGCAGCTCTGCGCCCTGTTATAATAAACTCACCGTCAGTTTTACTTTAAGCGTCAATTACAAAACCTAATTACAATTAATTATTATAAGCGCGAAAGTTTGTATGTTTATGTTGGATGCTTGGTTCCTCTTTCCTGCAAAAACTACTGAATGTTTTTTGATGTCGCTGGGCAGTAAAATAGATTGTCAGAATAACCGACTACTTTTTATCTATGTGCGGAAGCGTTACAGCAGAAACCGCCGCCGAAAATTAGTGTGTAAACAAAATTTTGACAAATTTATAATATTTATTTGAATTTCAGCTAAGGCAGTACTCAGAATAATGATTGTTGAATGAATGAATGAATAATTATTTACAATTTGTTAATATTTACATTAAACTTTCTTTCAACATAACCACATTTTTTTTTAAATATAACCATTCAATTTTATTAACAAAATCATAATTGCAACAATACGGCCAACCAACTATTGTTTAAACAAATTCAAAACTAAAAACACAATCTTAAATCTGAAGTAGCTCGCACTACCCTCTAGTACCTACTCAGACCCAACAATAAAACTGAAATATCAAGCGTAGTACTCGACATTACACAATAAGACAAATAAATGTAGGCACAATAATATAGAACAGGCAGTAAACAAAACAATATGCTTCAAGTGTATTAGGAAACAATAGCCCGCGTTGTGTGCACTACACTGTACTCCACGTATTGTTGGTAAACATATCGTTAGAGACGGTAGAATGTATGGAAATTAAATGTATTTGAACAAATAAGTAAGTATGGGGGCTTTGAAACTTTGATTTAAAAAAATTGCTAAAGTTCGCCAATTCACTTAAAAATCACATATTGACTTTGTCACATAAGAGCCGTTAACACGAGAATTACTAATGTAAAAATCATTGACAATATTTTATCGAACTGTAGTTTTGCTTACTAGAGATTACCTACCAATAGGGGTAAATGTCAAAATTCTATCTCTCGTATTTAAGCGAATCAACAGAAGGAAAGAATATTGGTTACAGCCTTTAGTCATTATGTGACCATCTTATGACAATGCCTAGGTATTCGTGCTGAATTTCAGGGGTTTAAAATTTCTTCATTTGTTTCCCTGCTAACAGTGTGTGTAAGCTCAGATTCACATAACTTGCAATTTGAAGTCAACATATCACACAGTATTTCAGTTGCGAGAAGGAAAATTTTTTACTGTTCCATAAAACCGTTCTCATATTATGCTCTTATTTTTTAATATATTAGCTCAAATAAAACTTCAATAAAACCTCAAATCAGTACGAATCATTTAATTCGTTCCCATCCAACCCGCCTCCGCAATTAATTCTCTAAACAAGCAGCTCACAGCGGGGGTCGATGCGACCGACACGACCGACACGACGGTATTCACGACCACACGAGCATATTCCGCGGGTTAGTCGCGCGGGAACTATTGTCCCGCTAATTGCCGCGATATAGTTAACCCTCTGCGATACTTTGTTTTAGGGGCACGGAAGACCCCTCGCTTGTTTGATGGTTTGGTTTAAAATCTTTATAGATTAATTTGATGTTTTTAGGAAGTTGTTTATTTTAGTAAATGAGTTTGTTGGTATTTTTATGGATTTATAAAGGGTTTTTTAAACTGTTTCGTAAGCTGGAGATCAATTAGTGATATTTACCTACATCGATTATAGCTTTACATAAGTGCCATGAAGTCGAGTGCCAGCGACATTTTAATTTGATCATCATAAACTTCATAATAAAATCTGAAGTATATTAAACAATTCCATCAAACAGCAAAATCGACGTAATAATAAAGAAAAATCGTTTTTCATATCTCAGAAGCACCTTTCCAATTTCCCGATTCAAAAGCACTCATAAAAATAATTTGTATGGTCGTCTGTTTGCGGCCGATTCTCACACAAAGCGCCGGTTTGGAGATGAATAAGGGCGGCGTCAGACGCACCCAGCGTCGCGACGCCCTCACGCGACGCTTTCCAATTTACTTAAAACAAGCACAATGCTAGATCGCGCTTTGTCGCGACTCGGCGCGGCGCGGCGCGGAGACACACCCACGCTCAGATGTGAATGCGACACTGAGGGTCGATCTGTAGATTGGCGGTTGCTTTCATTTCTATGATTGCAGTTCTGATAAACAATACTACCTCAGTTGTCAAACCCTCGATGATGTGGAGGAGGATTTCTATCGATTGACGGTTGTTATGGTTAAGTAAACAACAGCATTTCTTTTGTTTCAGATATAACACAAGTTACCAGATACCAAGATGCAGCCCTTCCAGTCCACAGCCCGGCCCGAGGGTCCGCGGGAGTCCTCCCCCGAGCGCGCCAAGTCCCCCGACACCCCCGCGGCTCCCGTGCTCAACTTCTCCATCGCTCGGCTCATGGAACCTGACAGGAAGAAATCAGTGTCTCCCGAACCTCCGCCGCCGCCTGGTTTCCTATCGTACGGGGCTCAGCTATTAGACTCAGCGTTCAAGCAATACATACCAGCGGCCAGGAGACAGCTTGTATCCCACTATCCTCTACTGTACTACGGACCTGACCTTGTGTCGTTAACTTACGCACATCAGCTTCACCTACCTCGTCCCCCTCCACCGACGTCACCAGTCCAGCGTCCTCCAAGTCCCCGTCCCCCGGCTGCAGACCACGCCGTGTCGTCCACCACTGGTCCCACACCTTCCCCGGCAAAGAACAAGAGCTTCGCGTGCGGAGACTGCGGGAAGGTGTTCAACGCGCACTACAACCTGACGAGGCACATGCCGGTGCACACGGGCGCCAGGCCCTTCGTCTGCAAGATCTGCGGGAAGGGCTTCCGACAGGCCTCCACGCTGTGCCGGCACAAGATCATACACACCTCCGAGAAGCCTCACAAGTGCCTCACGTGCGGCAAAGCCTTCAACCGATCGTCCACACTCAACACTCATGCAAGGATCCACGCGGGCTACAAGCCGTTTGTCTGCGAGTTCTGTGGCAAGGGATTCCATCAAAAAGGCAACTACAAGAACCACAGACTGACTCACAGCGGAGAGAAGGCATACAAGTGCAGCATCTGCAACAAAGCCTTCCACCAGATATACAACCTGACATTCCACATGCACACGCACAACGAGAGGAAGCCCTTCACCTGCAGCATATGCGCTAAAGGCTTCTGCAGAAACTTTGACTTGAAGAAACACACGAGGAAGCTGCACCTCGGTGCTGGCAGCTCCAACAATGGTGACTCCTCACTGGACACACAAGATGAGTCCACTCAGGAGGCCTCCACCAGTCCTGTCGAGGATGCTAGCAGGGTTGCCTTCAGGCCGTTCCTGGGCTCATCCTATCCTCGTATCCTGGACCCCTCGCGAATGACCGCGCCGAACACGTTTTTCTCGAAGCTGTTGTGACCCGGGGCTGGCTACTTCAATGGTTACGGAGATAATAAAGAGTGAATTGATGATGGATTTGAAAGGTACACAAGAACTCTTGTTGTGATCATATTATTTTAGAAACGTTCAGTTAGTCCAGAGTATTTCTCAGAAAAGTTTTCTGGTAATAGTGGTGGTCAAACGTCTTGTGTTTCTTATTTAGCGCAATAAAAGCGCCATGATTGAATTTACTTTTGAAGTTTAGTGAAAATTGCGATTATATTTAGGTAAGTTTAAGAAATATGGAATTTATGTGAGATAATATCAGAGAATTGAGATTATGAAAATGTGAGATAATTCGTTGTAAATAGTAAATAATCAATCAGCATTATATTGTAAATAGTAACAAGTTAAGGTGCGTTTATAGTCGGTTGTCGTGTCGTTCATGTAGGACAATATTTTAATGAATTCATTCATGTTTAATGTATGGAAAATCTACGCATTGTATAGACAGCGATAAGTATTGTGAAAAGATTATTATACATATAAATGTATAAAATAACTATGTACTTACGTAATTGTACCTATTTCTAAAATCTTCGGTTAGTCATTGAATCGGTACCACTCTATAGGAAATGAATAAAGTCATCTATATGTATAAATGGAGTGACCATTAGCCTGTATATACTTAGGTATATTATATTAGTCAAATCCTTACTAATATTATAAATCGGAAAGTGAGTTTGTTTGTTTGTTTGTTTGTTTGTTTGTTTGTTTGTTTGTTCCGCTTTCACGCCGTAACTACTGAACCGATTGCTTTGAAATTTTGCAGACGTAAAGTTAGAAGTCCGGATTAAATAATAGGGTACTTTTTATCCCGAAAAAAATAGATATTCCCGAGGGAAAACAAAAATATTGTTTGCTTGATGGATGGATTGTAGATGGCGCTGTGTGTCGTTGTAGCTAAATGATACGATAATGAATCCCCGAAAATGAGGAATTCCCGAGGGATGATGTACAATTTGTTTAATCGTCTAAACTGTTTTTTTTTTTACATCTACTTATATATTGCAAACGAATATGAACATATAAATTTAGAAGCTAAATGATACGATAATGAATCCTCGAAAATGAGGAATTCCCGAGAGATGACGTACAATTTGTTTTATCGTCTTAACTGTTTTTTTTACATCTACTTATCCTGAAATAACTATAATTCAACGAATTATTAATTGGCATAAGTATTAGTTAAGTTATTTAGTTCTTGAGGTATGCGATAGATGGCGCTGGGTGTTTTTAAAACGTGGTAACGATGTGTTTTTAAAATACGTAAGAAGTGGAATGATATCTCGCGCTTTAACATTGTTCAATCGCGAGCTTCCCGATAGCTCGATAGATGGCGTTGTGCTTTTCTGTATCGCGATGTTAAGGTTCGCCGCGGGCCCAGTAGCGCCAGGGCCAGCCGCGGCTGCGGGTTGTTCGAAAGAGGTACCGCGGCCCTGGTATATAAAAGGCCTAGGACGGAACACGACGATTTTAGTCAGTAAGAGTCTGACACTCCCTCACCGCTGCTAACCCACAGCGGGAGGGGTGAACCGAATTCCACGCGGGCGAAGCCGCGGGCGGAAAGCTAGTAAATAATAAGTAATTACAAAATGCAATATTGAGTGTAATTAATAAAATATATGCGCTGTGAAATGTATTTGTTGTTTCATTCATTGTAGGTAAGTAGGTACGACAAAACTAGTGTGATTCACTGAAAGCTATAGTGGCTGAAGAATTGCATACATATACATTTGAAATGAACAATTGAAATGAAGTCTTTCACATTAATACTTGGTGAACCAACTTTGAAAGTTACTACTACCTAGTTACCTGGTAAGACACTTATGGTAGAGCCCTCACATTACAACCATCTGATACATATGATTTCTTAAACTTCATGATTTTTTAAAATCTGATCGAAAATAATATTATAGCCTAGCAGTTGTGGACAGAAGTTGAAGCAGATAATTATAGGAGATAGCAGTTTACTAAGTTCCAGGTTTACAAAGATGAGTAACATAATATTTTAGGAAATAAACTTTTGCAGTCTAATACCAAAAAATAACTCAAATATGAGTTGAACTCTTAATTTCCACCAACATGACGGCAGCTGCCGCGGTCCGGGGGTAGGCAGAACAATGGTGCTCAATCACAATGATCGTAAGTGAACAGTTCGAGGCGGGCCCGTGCGCGCGCGCAGTCACAGCGCAAATTATAACCTTGAACTTGGAACTAAGGTGCTCAAACTTCTGGCATTATTTTCAACCGTCTGAAATTGTAATTTTTGAAAAGGAAAACTGTCCTAAGTTTTCACTGCTATGAATGGTTTTTGATACCTAGATTGCATTATTAGATTGCATTGAAAGATTTTCCTTTGACTTCGAAACCATCATTTTTGACAATAAAAAATGAAATTAATTGATGATCACAAAAATCTACTCATTTATTAGCTAAGTTCGATGTAAAGAAAAATAAGTGCTAAAGAGGTGGATCATAGGTTAGTTCCTTTACAGGCATGGCAGTGCATATTGAGCCTCTCAAAGTATCTAGATAAATTGTTGACAATGATAAAATGTTATCTAGTACATGAAAGTTCAAATGTAGTAAACTTTGAGAGCCTCATTGTAACGGTAATCAGCGCAAAGTCAACGCGTTCGTAACCCGAACCTCTTACAAATCATAATCGCGTGTTATTTAGTACTAAATAATAGTTGAAATAATATGGCACTGCGCTTTTGTGCGCCCGCGCATTGTCGCGGCCGGAAGTGACGTGGCGGGTGCACGCAACGGCTCTGCGCCATATTGTTTCCGCCACAATGGCGCGCGAGATTAATTAAAACGGTCGACGTGAAGTAATAAACAATTGTTTTGTATCGCTGTATCGCGGGACAGATCATTGTGGGATTTTCTTATTGATGCAAGATTCACTTGGCTTATAGCCGCTTCAGTTAAGTATAGGAACTTGAACAAGAACTCCGAAATACTTGGTACAACATCTTCACTGCTAAGGTACTTAGTGAGGTTAATTATGATTGCTGTATCAACGTAGAAACTTGATGGTGATGATCGCGATGACAACTTCACCCGTTGTACATAATTTCACCCTTGGTACATAATTTCACCCGTTGTGCATAACTTCACCCGTTGTACATAATTTCACCCTTTTAACACATTTTCACCCGTTTTACATAATTTCTCTCATTGTACCTACATACAACGAGTACATACCAGGAGTACATAAGGGGAGCACATAAGAGAAGTATATCGGGTGTGTCGTTCACAATCACATTAAATCATATCGCATATAAGTACTTTATGATATTCTATGGCGAATTGTAAAAAAAATAACCCACCCGATATAAGAAGAGTACATAAGAGGGTACATAAGAGCCACACCCATTCACCCATTATAAGTAATTTCACCCGTAGTACACAACTTCGCCCATTGTATGTTATTTCACCCGTTGTACATAATTTCACCCGTAGTACACATTTTCACGCGTTGTACATAACTTCACCAGTTGTACATAATTTCACCCGTTGTGCATAATTTCACCCGTTGTACATACAAGGACTACATAAGAGGAGTACATAAGAGGAGTACATAATAGGAGTACATAATAGGAGTACATAAGAGAGTACATTAGAGGAATACATAAGAGGAGTATATAAGATAGTAGATAAGAGGAGTACATAATAGGAGTACATAAGAGGAATACATAAAAGGAGCTACATAAGAGAGTACATGAGAGGAGCACATAAGAATGTAGATACATTAGGGGAGTAGATAAGAGGAGTATGATTTATGATGAAATTTGGCCGCCCAGTAAAACGTGCCGCCTGGAGCATTTGCCTCCAATTCGCCCCCCACGCTAAGCCACTGATATTACTTAACAACTTGAAAACTATGTGTTATTACTAGGAAGAAGAAGAGGCGCAACAAACTCCCCTGAAATACGTGTCTATATAAAAAAAACCTTAATGATTAAAATTTCAATTTGAATTACAAATATTTTTGTTAAAACAACTAAAGTCAGCAAGCGTACCTACTGTATCCCAAACACATTGATGTCAGCATACGTGCGTGACAGAAGCAAGTGACATCACCACAGCCGGAGGGATGTAGCGGGGTGGAGGGGTAGCTACAACTCCATAACTCCATTTGACGGCTACCGAAGTACCAGTCCTTGCGGTATGCGAGAAAGGCATATTCTCTCGTAAGTCTCTGTGTGTCAAAACGGAATCCGTCTTCCGCCCGCGGCTTCGCCTGCGTAGAGTTTGTTTTATCGCGTTTCCAAGAGAATTCTTCAAAAGTCCGGGATAAAAACTATCGTTCGTTCTTTCTCAAGGTCAACTCTATCTCTGTACCAAATTCTATTAAAATCAGTTCAGTAGTTTAGACGTGAAAGCGTAACAGACAGACGGACAGAGTTACATTTGCATTTATAATATTATATGTTTAATGCAGGTGGACGTCTAAGAACATAGAGATATAATTAACCTTCTGAATGTATCTGTCCTGTATAAGTGACACGCAGCCAATTTGAAGAGGTTTCGCCAATATTTGTGTCATGAACAGCCTTCCGACTTCCACTACATAAATCGCAATGGTAAATCTGCACGATGACATATTAATCTACGAACCACGCTACGAACCCATATAGCATGACCCTAATAAGGCATATACTTAGTACTGCTTTTTAGAAGATTTTTTTAATTTCTTCACTCAGAAAAAGTTCAAAATATATATGTCTCTACGAAATCAGCTACATCGCATTGGGCCCTCGCCGTCGTGCTCTCAAATGAAATTGATTAACGATGTGAATATCAGTTCTAGAATCACCCTTTAAAAACATATGCACAGCAATAAAACGAAACAAATACAATTTAATAATCAAACATCTCTGTAACCTGCCACAAGGACTACCCTCACAGACGTGCTCACTCGGAATCAGCCGAATGTCTAAACAATGGGCCGCCAATCAACCGCCGAGCCTGATGCGAGCTGACGCTGAGCACGGGGCCACAGGGGCCCGGGGGCCCGGGGCCCGGGCTCCGGGCTCTTATGAGGAGCATATTGCGCGAGTTTTTTGTTGCCCCTCACCGGGTCGCACAATGAAAACGAATAAGCGAACTCTTGACGTAGCCGCGGGCGGAACACAGATTATGACGCAGAATGGATAGCGTTTTGATTTTGGCACTCTTGTAAAGGCAATGAGAATGATAATGTTAATTGCTATTATAAAATAAAATGCAAAGGAAACGCCACCTTAACTTAAACGTTAACAACTTTTATTTAAATATTATTTTAGTGCTCAGAAAATACTTTCCTTTCCTTATTTCTTTCCTTCTCAATGGTAGTTTAATGTTGATTTATATTTTGCATATCCTACACTTAGGAAAAGTAATTTGTTACATTTAAAGTATCTGGTCTAGGTATAAACAGTCAAAAATCAATCATGTATACCATGTATATGTTACGGGTAATGCTAGAAGGTGGAGTAAACCTAGGTTTACCCGGTTTAACTTAGTACTACCCAAGCTTCTTGGGTAAAGTCCGAATAATAAGTAAAATAAATTTTAATTCGGGGTTTACCCATGCTCACCTAGGTCTACCCAACTCTGACTGGGTAATGTTAGGTGTTGCGTAATTTTCGAGCCCGTGGCGTAATTCAAAGAAGGTGTAATTGCAAAACAAAATGTACCACAAAGAAGTGTTCATGCAAAGCTGCAGGAAAATTGTGCAATTCTAAATGTCACAGCAGTTTATCTTGCTCAAATAAATAAATTCATTTTGAACAACAACGACCGTTATTAGTTTTTTCTATTAAAGCTATTAAGTTTATGCTCTTCAAGCGATTACGATCGCTTTTGTATGTTTTTTAAACAATTTTTATTAATGTTTAAAATTACTTTGGATTTTCATTTCACTAATTAATTAGACAAATTTTTAACATTACCCAGTCAGAGTTGGTGAAGCCTAGGTGAAACCTAGGTGAGCATGGGTAAACCCCGAATTAAAATTTATTTTACTTATTATTCGGGCTTTACCCAAGAAGCTTGGGTAATACTAAGTCAACCCGGGTAAACCTAGGTTTACTCCACCTTCTAGCATTACCCGTAACATATATATAGTGTTTAAAAGGGAAGCATTACAAATCTAATAGGTAAAATACTGTCAGCCGATATAAAGCAGGAAACTACCTGACTCACCTGCGAGAGTGTACTTACTCTATGGTGATACTCTGATATTGTTTATGATTTGTTCAGTGGAGTGCAGTTAACATAAAGTTTATTGGTTGCGTCGGTTCATTAACTAATGTTTATTATCTGTTCATATTAACGAGTTACTCGTGTTCTGCAGGGAGGGGCGCGGTTCATACTGTTTCTACTTTATTGCCGGATTAGTTGTTTAGTTAAATTATCTATATTTTTAGTGAAAATGCATATGTTATCTTGACGTGTAAGGAAAATAGTTATCCTATAAGCACATTATATTGTAATAAGCTATTCAGAAGTTTTGGTTTACGATACGTTCGCACACATGAGGTATCCGTTTCTTTTAAAATACACAGGGTATTGCAACATCCAACAGAAAATGCAAGCAGAACACTTTTATGTATTTTTGCAGATGTAGCAAATAGCAACAAAGCGAACGAAATCAGATATTTTCAAAAATGTATGAGTTTTAAAAATACGTTTGCCAATGCAATGATTTTTTTGAAATCGGCATTTAATAGGCGCTTTTGAAAACCCTTCATTAATTGGTGTTTTGAGGCAACTTTTAAAATTCCAAAGTACAAGTTCAGAAAAATATTCAGTTGGGTATCACGGTATCTCAAATTACAAGATTCTTACATAATGTTATCTGAAATACGAAACAAGTTAATCCACAAGCAACGCCCCACCAATAAAACATTTTAAATTCTAGTCAATTGTTTGTTTACACGTTGTCAGTCGTCACTCCCTCTCATTCACCGCAATAATCTGCGAGAAATACGTTTGTAATGTCGAGTTCACCGAGCCGTCGCCGTCGCCGTGATCCCGTCTCCGTCAGCCACCCATCCGCGCCGAACTCGCGGCTAATAGGCTTAACCTCCCGCATTGTCGGCGCTTGCACAACACTCCGGATTACACCCATATTGTCACGTTTACTCAGAAAACGAATATTTTGTACAATGTTCGAGAGATTAGGACGTATTCTGTTCTGTTGGATATTATTGATGTTAATTTTGTATGAAGAGTTTACTTCCGAAGGGATGTAAACTGCTTCTTTTCAGATAAAGGGGCAGGTGATAGTCGTGTGTTAAATAATATTTCTTATGCAAAGACCAAAAATTAAAGTGGCTGGCAATAGATTAAGACTCGAACGAGTTTTTTTTCCTATAAAAAGTCCCTAATTTAAGAACTCAGGTAGGATTTCGAATTTTAAATCTAATGTCACCCTGTTGTTTTTGGACCTTTGAACTTTCATCCATTAAAAAACGGTGAACTCTTCGTAATGTAGAAGATAACATAAAAGTTCTTGGTAGTCGGGTAAAATATAAGACATATAACGAATATCTTCAATATTAATAACAGGGTAAATCAGAATACGGTCACTAACAGCGCTCTTCAGACTTTTCGTGTGTAACATGTGTTCACATTCGCACGACATTACCTACACCTACACTACATGTATGACGAACAACTGTAAAGATTTATCTTTTATCTAGATTAATTGAGCTGGAAATGTACTCCTACATTTATAGACTGTGGCAGGTGGAGTTTACTTATTGAAGACTCCTACACACATCACCACTTAATTTGCTGTCTACAAGTACTTTGTTTATTTACTACTTGGACATAATCGGCTAAGCTAATAGCCCAGTAGATAAACAATAAATATAGGGTAGGTAATGAATCAGTAGTAGCCTTCGTTGCATGCACTAGATACGATAGGTACATGCAATTCCCTCAATAACAAAAGCTCCCAGAAAGGTTTACTGGCACTAACGTACTTTGATCCAAATATTCATATTATCAGTACCATTGGATTCTAACAATCAACATATAATCTGCCATTGGCAGATTACCATTATCACAAAGCTTTACACCTACATGCAACACGTATTGCAAAACTATAAATCCGTCAATAATAACTCTATTATACCACACTTGAATGGCTCGCAAACTTTTTATTGCACAAATTATTATATTCTTCACAATATTGTGTCACAATGGCCCACGGAAGCTTGGAGGCGGAACTGTAAGTCCGGATCAGTGGGGATTAAGATCCGCTGCGGTCAAGCAGAGGCGTAATACCGGAGTTACGCGGTGTTGCGGTATTGTGCGGTAATACCGGACAATGTTTGTGGGTGTCGGCAGTCATCTATCGCTGAATTGACGAGTGCGACGAGGTAACACGGTTTTTTTTTGTGATTGTTGAGGCGTATGTGAGAATACAATAAATAAATCATAGTATTAACGATACTAACTACCCTGCACATAAATTATATTGGTGAAAATTATGTGCATGAAAACTCATTCATCAATATTTGAGTTTAACGCAAACAGACTTCAGGCTTTCTCTTTGTTTTTTTTATTTTAACCATCTGCTAAGTTATAGATTTCTTAGAGACCAGAAAAGGATGACATTAGGTAAGTATATCAATGTTATCTGGCCTGAACCCCTACTGCGACGAGATAAAGAAATACTTTCAATCAAAGTCTTTTGTTATTCAAGATATATAAGAACACAGATCACATATATAGTAAAATACAAAGGTACCTATATAACGTCGGCTGCACACCTACATGTAAGAAACACAAAGCAGATGTCTTCATCCTTTGATACGCGCCGCTGATCTCGTCTCAATGCGGACGCTGCGGATAACTTCTCGAGTGTAAGGAGGAATTCCTTCCTGTATTGTGTCACGTACTTCCTGCGTTTTTGTACAATATTCTGTTATATTGCAGATTATACAGGATTTCTGTATAATTGTGACGGATGTTTAACACCAGCTTAATTGTATTGACGCAATCCCCTCGCGCCGACGCACACCTCGGAGACATTAAATCTTTCTTTTCTTTGAAGAAAATACTATCTATTTCAATATAGTGAAACACGGTACTGTGAAAGCATGTACTTATAAATAACGTAGTAATATGCAATTAATCCGATTATTCTATTTGGTACGAGTTTCAAACAAGGGTTGGAATACTTGCAACGTTAGGATTGGGTTCTACTTAGAGATTGCTTCAATTTTACTAACATTGATTGGATTGGTATGATTTCAGTTTAAGATCTACCAGAAAGACTTTAGCTTTAGCCTTGAGGTAGCTAAGAATAATCTTGACTATTCACCACATATTTACCTAGGTACATATGAACTGATTCTTCACCGTGCTTACAAAACCATTTTTTTTTTACTTAGAGTTTAGTATTACTATAGTATTTTAACAAATATTTATTTCACTCCACTTAAAGTAAAAGATTTGCACTGGCTTTTTAATAGATTCCTTCCCTCCTCAAACAACGATAAACTGTAACAGATCATAACGATCAGTAAATATTAGCAAATCGCCGCCGGCGAACACATGTGCAGCCGACGCTCTCAGACAAACTGGGGTTGTTACAACTATTAAATATATATTTGCTAAGTATCATACTGCCTATGAAACTAAATAGATTAATATAAGAAATAGTCTTAGAAAACAATTTAAATATTTAGTTTTTAACTATAAACTACTAAGTTAATCGACTTTAATCAACACACATTATAACCCTTAAATTACCTACTCTCCCCTGCTGAAAACATTATGTTAACATATTCATTTATGCTCAAGTATGAAACATGCACACATGAAACATTAGCAAGAGTTTACAGGATAATGGCGTTCAGTCACCACTGTCATCACATTTGCATTTCTTTGATACAAGATCATTTTATCATATTTTTCTTTCGCACGTGCTGCTGTTCTCAAACTGCATCAATTTTCTCAATCCAGCAACAATGTTTTTATTATTGTGTGCTCAGAAATAAGTTCTGTTATCAAATATAGAGTACTCAATCATAAAACATACTTGATTAAAAGTTTAAATGAATAGCTTCCTTGTTTGTAGGTAAATTAATAAAAGTCTCACGTAGAAAGCAATTTGCCGACACACGCCGCGCGCACTAAAGCCAATCAGACGGAAAATTGTTTGTTTGTGACCATCGAGCCGCCTGAGGGATACTTGTGTCTACTCGGAAATAGGTACTTATATGATGTTATTGCAATATTGTACCTACTATTCAGTTGTTCAACTTGATTGCTTATCAAGTTAAGGCACATAACTGATTCTGGGGTTATGTAGAGCTCACACTTATGATGTTTTAAGCAAAATACATAGGATTCAACAAGGAAAATGAAGTGAAGAAATTGCTATCGGATAATCACAGTTTGAAAAAAAGAGCTGCGTAGGTTTTGCAAATCGGAGAAAATCGGTATGAGGCTATGCTCAACTTAGGGCAATTTAACTATATTATACCTTCGATTTATTGATCGAAGATGTACCTATACTCTATGTACATCTGAATGTCTACGTATATCTGATGTACCCTTTCATTTAAAGGTGGTTTAAATTATGAGAATATGTACCTATCGTCGTGCTTACATGTTACATAAGTGAGTACCTATCTACTACAACAGTGTCCAGTTAAGCAGGAAGCAGCTAGTTCGTGAGAAGCAGCTCGCCTGTTTGCCACTCGAGCAATTGTCTACATCAGATGACGCCGCGCGACGCCCGCATCGCACGCATGTCTCTATGTAGACGTATGAAAATGCGCGAACGCAGGATTAAGATACACTAGGCCTATATATTCTACACAGGTATATTATTTTAGGGTTCCGTACAAATTGGGTAAAATGGGACCCTATTACTAGGATTTCGTTCCTATTACGAGGGACTCGCATAGGTACTACAAACGTGTTTTTTATAGATATGGAACCGTTTATGTTACTTCACCTCCGGCCGACTCGTACTTGACCGATTTCTAGATTATCTCGTAAGTATAAGTTTGTTTAAAAATTTCATGTGTATCTATCAAAAGGACATTGTGCAATTTTGGCCTAAGAACCGATGTGAATATAAATTATACTATAATTTTCATTTATTTTTATATTGTTTGAAACATATTTTAGTATTCCACGGACACTTCAAATAAATAAATTCCAAATAAAAAGTTGGTTCACAATTATTGATGCCTTATAAAATGTTTCCGCCAGCCAGTGCTGCCAGTTTCGGAAGTTTTCGCGATTTCGGTAAATACGGATCGAATTGAGTACCTCCTTTCCGAAGTCGGTTATTAAAATTAGTTGGTAACACTTCATTCATTTAAATACCTAAACTGACTAGCTAGAAAAAAACTAGTATTCTATATGTTTTGAGCGAAATCGCGAATTTCTAGCTTGGCATTCGAGTAGGATTATAGTTTTCGTAATTGGCAACACTCGTGTACTTCAGTCAGTCAGTTTGCTAGAAGTCAGTTTGACTGCTTTGCGACTATCGTTTCTTTTGTGATTTTCTATGCGTTTCATGGTTTTATTCTAACAACTTTGGCTTGATTACGGACTCCGATTAGATTGCGTACTTGGTAGACTCGGCTGTGTGTAAAGGACTGGATTTTCCTGGCATTTTCGGATATTGCTCTGTCTGTGATCGAATTTAGTTGTATTATAATTACAACAATGGATGCAGAATATAATATATTGTATAAATTGTGGATCTGCTGGAGGTTCTTTGGTATTAGAAAACGAAGATATACTTCGTTGCATACAACAATGGACTGTTCCCCGTATGGTAAGTGGTCTACGAAAGTGTTTTTCTAATTTTGTTAAGAATGTTACTACCTACTTATGTTTTCATAAGCACACAATTTCTCGGTTTTCAAATCAATTGCCACAATTGCAAGTAACTTGACATTTACTAATATTTTATTGTATTTATTTGTTACAGGTTGAAGCTCATGACCTTATATGTACGACGTGTTGGTCTGAAGCAGTCAACCATAATAAGATGCAATGCACTGTTGGACGCAATTGTGTACTTTGTAAGAAGCTCCTACCATCAGGCATTACTGTTGCAATTGTATCGTTGGGCGTAGAACAGTGGGCTGTTGTGCCCACATAATTACTGGTACTATTACCTGGTACCTGGACTATTATCTGGTATTTAAGCTGGACGAGATACCAAAATCCAATTGAACCCCCTGCTCAGTTCTTAGATAATATATTATTGAGAAATATTGATGATTAAAAACCTTTAATTGAACATAAATATTGTTTTTATTGCACATCCTCGAAAACCTCTTTCATTATTGGCAAACCTTACTTTAACTGTTAAATTATTTTGTGTGGTAATGACATTTTTAGTATGGTCTATGCCTTCTTGGTAATAGACCGCGGGTTCCATACCCGCCTTATGGCATGTAGATAGCTAGGTAACTGTCTAATATAAAAGTAGTAACAATAATTTAAATAAATAATTCTCCATCGTAATAATATCGATATTTTATGAATTGTGGTGAATGGAACTCTTCCATTTTGGATACTTATGCGTTTTATCACAAATCCAAAGTGGATTCACTATATATTAAGAAACGTAACGTTGAAAGCAAAAGCGTTTAGGTAGTTGTTTTCATAAACATTCTAAGCATTTATGAAAACTAGTCACACGCCCCGTCTTCGCACGGTGGCAATGTAAAACCTTGGTGTATACCTTCCTCTTGACCTACTCTATCTATTAAAAAAAAGCGCATCCAAATCCATTGCGTAGTTTTAAAGATCTAAAGCATTCATAGGGACAGACAGAAAATGCAACTTTATAAAATGATCATTGTCAAAGAATTATCTTAAACTTGACTAGGTACTATCTCTTTTCCTAGTATCTAGTAGAGTAGTCATTTCCTAGATCTAGAAGAGAACATATAGAGCTGTACATAGTATTGTTGATATTTTGTATAGTGTAGTTTGATAATACTACTCTGATATTTCACGCAAGCTTGGTTATTTTTCATTTATACCTAACCTCAAAATATTAACTTTTTTCGTAATTATTTTAGTTTCCTGAAGTGTCCGTTCGTGAAAACTTATTTCATAGGATTCCATATAATTTTAAGAGTTTATAGAAGTCACTTTCCATTCGAACGGTTCTTAGGCAGAACATGTATGGAGCCGGAACAATGTCCTTTATTACTAATTTCCTTATGTTATTTTATGTAGGGTACGACAAGTGCGCGGGCGCAACCCTGCTAGACAAATCAATTGATTGTTTGTTCCGCGAGCTGTCCAGCTCAGTGGAGTACAGTAATTGCTCACTGTTGATTCATATTGCTGTGCACTGTTGCCTGTAAAGGGTCCTGCTTGTTGAGAATTAAATAATTTCAGTTAAACGATTTGGTCTTCAATTGAATGAGTTAATTGAGTATTATGTACCTATTTATTTAGCTACGCTGGTCTACGCTACGCTACGGCGGTGCTACGAGACGCTACTGCTACGCTAGCGTAGCATTCAGCCGCGAAACAAAAAATTCAAATTGAATTTCTTCATTCAACAGTTATACCGAATACCTTAATTGAGAATAAACAAATCGTTTGTAACTAATAATTTATTAAAGTAACTACCAACGATTTGTTTAACGAGGAATGCAAGTCGAAATGTTTATAACTAAAATCTTCTATCAAGTCCCAACACGGCTGTTATACCATAACCCGTCCATACTCTATTGTACACACAACTGCCAATTTCATGCCGCTACGACAATTGTAAGCTGGTTAAATTACTGGTACTATTAGTACCTACATACAAGACGATCTAATAAAAGCGTGTTAAAAAAAGGCAGGTTCAACGCCAAAAGACCATTAGCAATATGGCAGCTCACTATTGTTTTTTTTTTTATAAGTCTACTTCACTATATAAAATAAGTATACATCCTACTTATCCCATCAAATTAAACACCACCATAAACAATTGGACACAAACACGAAATCGTAGTCAATAAAGATAAACATCTAGCTACC
The DNA here is from genome assembly GCF_030705265.1 of Helicoverpa armigera. Lineage (NCBI taxonomy): Eukaryota > Metazoa > Arthropoda > Insecta > Lepidoptera > Noctuidae > Helicoverpa > Helicoverpa armigera. The sequence continues at coordinate 188,556 of NC_087145.1, read as the reverse complement.
GTCCGGGGCGCGTCCGGCACGCGCGCGGCACGCGTCCGGCGCGGCGCCGACACGTAGCAACTAATTACGTGTCGATATCGCGCACATTACCGGACGATATAATGTGTTGTGATCGAAACTGTGCCCTTATTATCATGGAGAATGAAATTACTAGCGGAGGTGCCATAACAGAAAATATCCTAAGAAAGTAACGCGCCAAAATGTTGGTGTTCGGGGGACGAGGAACGTTACTGTATTCGCCCTTATATGCTTTCTTTGGACTGCCGACCAGTTTTCGCAACACCAAAAATCGTTGACATATGTCCCAAAGAACCCAAACGCCTCGTTTTTTCACTCGTAACTGTCAGTTTTGGTCAAGCCCACCATAACTATGTGAGCTAGAAGAAGGCGCCTGACCTACTTGCATTTTGTTATCTCCGCTCAACTTTCCTATCTCCGTGGTTATTATGCACTCGAGTGTAGCTCGCGTTATTGTGATTCATAGAGGGTTAACAGTTCATTATAATGGATAAATATTACAAACTTAATAATCAGACGGTTCATATTTTGATGGGCAGTAAGTAGTTAGTTATGATGGAAATTACTCCTTGAACCATGTTCATACTTATCAAATGTATTAGAAGAAGCAGGAGAGTTTATTATAAAATTTCTGGATATGAGAATTGTAAAAATGTAACGAAACCTTTTCCTATATAAATAGCTATGTAAAAAGAAAATTATATTTATACATTCCAGTAAGGGAAAACTCCAACTAAGCGTCGTAAACAATCTCAAGATCAATCAAAGAATATTAAAACGAACCCTATCAGTAACTCTTATAAATTATGATCTCCAATCATGAAACCATGAACATTAGTCCTCAATGGAGCATCATAACCCAAAGTATCAATTCTGTCATCGCCCGGGGGTAGGCAGCGCCCCACCCGCGCCCCAACCGCGCCTCACCCGCGCCTCGCCCGCGCCTCACCCGCGTGTCAACAGCCGCACTGGCAATATTTGCACTCGGTAATCGGTTTGGGAGTTCGGGGTTCGATCCCGTGCGGGGCAAAGTCTCTGGGGTAATGGAGCTATGGAGGTATGCGCTGTCCCTGTTCGGAGCTCAGTCGCCAGCAAATTAATTGTTACTTTCTTGGATTAGAAGAGGAAGAAGTGGGTTATGTGAAGGAGTTTCAAATATACTATTTTTAAAGATAACCAATAAGCGTTAAATTGGCGGATTGTTGAACTCGATCGAAGTCGAAAGATAGTTTTCTTCCTAGGAGGAGATACGGTCACCTTGTGAATGTCATGCTCAGGAAAAATCTAACCCACACAAGCGTTAACCTGTATTATTTTTATTTGAGCTATAAGTAGTCTAACCTTAAGTTCTTAATTAGGTATGCAGTTATTTTGTTCTACCTTTCATGTCTCGTGAAATCAGGAGCGACAGGAGCACTGAGCATATTCAAATAAGCATTAGGTACCTACACTCTACTGGAGATACTTTCACCTAAGTAAGTAGTTATACGATAGTACCGAAATGAAACCTACATCTCCTGTAGCTAGGTACTTTAAAGTATCAAGTTTTCAGGCAAGCGAAGCAAACAAATAAGCTGCAAGAAGTTATGCCTCGGCTAAAGTAAGTATACAACTCAGCGCAGCATTAACTAAAATGTTATTCCCTTACTCTGAAAACTTGCCGTGTATGTATGTATGTGCAATATAATGCACTTATGTACTAGCTTCGGAGCAGTTATGTACTGTAGGTATATAGTTGCTACATAAAGAGCAAACTGTTTCAAAATCGATGTGTGAAGCCTTCAGCGACGCGAAAGGGCGGTCGCGACTAAATTATTCACTAACCAAGCAACACTGAGCACCTATACCTCTCTCGCTTCAACTCAGTTAAACTATATATCTCTGTCTCGCTTCCGCTTTGTATGGTAGGTATTGCGCTTTCGGCCGCCACATACAGTGATCTCTGTCTGTCGCGCGGGGAGTGCGTATGCGCGTCTCGTTCGCTCTCATTAGGTTAGTCTGGCGGGTATGTTTGCTCGACGCTTGCCAGTCACACTTTGTATGACGCGGCACAGAGTAGCCGCCCGAGACAGAGGTGTACTGACAATAATTAACAATGTTGTAACGAAAACTTCTGTCAAGCAGAACTACGTAAATGAGTACAAAATACCTTTATGTTATACACCTACTTGTATAAATAGACTACAAATACTTCTGATAAGAACTGTACCTTCCCATCAAGTAAAATACAACAATATTGACGTTCTTAACTTACAAATAGCGAAAGGAAAGGATGCCCTAAACCAAATTTTATTTTGTTTGATTTATTACACTTGTGTAGGTATATACTAAAATCTATACTTTTCTTTTATTATGGCAGTATAAAACGGGTTAATTATAATAAAGCAAAGATATTTCTTTATAATTTGATATTTAAAAATATTAATAATATGTTGAAAAATAAATTAATGAACATCAAGCAATTATTAGGCTAAATTCAAGAACATATTGTAAAGCTTGTAGCCAAGCAGTGCTGACTACGCGCTACGCGCTACGCGCTACAGCTCTGCTACGAGGCCGCGTAACCGTAACTTTCTTTGGCCTACAAAAACAATTCTTATTCTGAGTAAGTAAGTATACTATCCCAGGCAGCACACAAGTCAGATAACTGGCCAAGAATTTAACTCTATGCAGGGTTAAGCTTTATTATATATGAATATAAGCTGAGTGTATTACCAAATTATGTATTAAAGTTATTTCTTGCTATAATAATGCTATCAGCTGAATTAGTTTTTGTTCTTCAAACTGAATAATCATCATAAAAAGACCTGCTACTCAAGAGTTCGTGTAATCTTTTGTATAACATTGGTATAAAATTCCATTATCAAGCATGATACTGGATAAGCTGTATTCTGTTTTCTTTTAGTTGTATTACACACTACACCTTGACAGTTATTCAGCTGCTGTATAAAATAGGCGTTGTTTCTGTTATGAAGCATATAGTAACTTAACAGAAATAAAGATAGCTGTTGTAACTACTTTATGACGCTTTGAGTACGAAATTACCGTCATGTGCAGCTAACTGTAGTTAAAGCAATATTAACAGATTCTGATGCAGAAGTTTGCTGCGTATTCATGAGAAGTACTTAGACATTTTTAAGCTAGAAGAGCTGTTCTGGAAAGTTAGTCAGAATTTAACCGGCTGACAGTTTTGTAGGGTTACTACGTGAAAATGCATCGCACGTTTGTAGTAGGTATATAGTACCTACTATGCTTATTTATCTGTATCGTACTATTTATGAATTCTGTACTACAATGATTAGTTATAATTAAGTATGTAATTTTTCGTATCGTAATATTTTTTAACCGACTTCTAAAAGAATGAGGTTCTCAATTCATCGGAATCTTCTATAATTATCTGAATTTGATAAGAACTAAAAATAAAAAATAATATAGCTTTCCTATAATGTGGGTTTTTATTATTATATGACTGAATCCTAATTGTTTGATTTACAGTACGAATGTGTGTTATTATAGAACAGTTGTCGAAAAATGTTTAATGCAGTCCACTTTTAACCAGAGCACAACTTAATTAGTGGACACTTATGGTCTGTTATGCATACATTAGACGATAAGCCACTGTGCAATCAGATTTTATTCAGAATGTGCGTCGCCATTATCGAACAACATAACCTAATTATAATGAGGTGGAATTTTATACTCAAACTAGCTGTTGCCCGCAACTTCGTCTGCGTGGGCAATATAGAATAGTCAAAATACTACTTATCCCGTAGGTGCATTCTTTCACCTTCACGTGACAGTACGTGGACTTCTTCATAAAATCTAAGAAGATGTATACAAATTTCCATCCCCTATTTTATCCCCTTGGGGGTAGAATTGATCAAAATCCTTTCTTAGCGGATGCCTACGTCATAACATGTACCTGCATGCCAAATTTCAGCCCGATCCGTCCAGTGGTTTCAGCTGTGCGTTGATAGATCACTATGTCAGTCAGTCAGTCACCTTTGAGTTTTATATATTTAGATACTCAAGTTTAATAACGAAATAAATATAATATTCTTAAAAAAGCTTTACATGGTTATTTTTGAACCCTTACATTGAAATAAACTAAAAAAATATTTTACACGTAAAAAACATAACTAGAAAAAATGTTGTTTATTTCTTAAAAACCCGGCTTATCAGGAAGCGCGTGAAAAATTTACACGAAATATATATATATATATACACGGTAAAGTTGCATGCGCACCTACAATTTCTTTCATAAAGCCTAAATAAGGGTAAAATTTACGATAGGTAAAATATTATACTACGCATATGTATAACTCTGTTCGGATTTGTCAATATTTAATTTGATCAACTTCTTGCTAAAATATACCTGAAATAAGCTAAACGCTGTGTATGATCTGGATATCTGAGCTTTGAAGGACTCAGTCAATTATAATATGTTCATTCATCATTCACTCATCATCTGGCTAAAAGAGCTGTAATACTTGTGTTAAAGAACAAAATCTTTTTATGTAGAAGATATTCAGCTTGTCGTACAATTATTCAAAAATTAATCATCTTTTACGTTGCTATTACACAGCTAATAGCAGTATATTTTGTGCCCAAATTGCTTGAATAACGTCTGAGTAAGCGCCATATCAGCTATTTACAGTAGTTTTTTTCTGCAATTAGCTTCTATGACTGCTGTTAAACAAAAATTACTCAAAAGGTTTGTGCTGGCTGGGATGTATTCGGAATCACAAGAAAGGTTATTCATCATCAGCCTATCGCAGTCCACTGCTGGACATAGGCCTCTCCAAGTGCACGCCACTGAGATCGATTTTCGGCTACTCGCATCCAGCTCCTGCCAGCCGTCTTGCGCAAGTCATCACTCCACCGTGCCTGAGGACGTCCTACACTACGCTTGCCGAGGCGTGGTCTCCACTCTAGAACTCGTTTACCCCAACGGTTATCGGTTCTTCGGCTAATATGGCCAGCCCACTGCCACTTCAGCTTGCTGATTCGGTGGGCTATGTCGATGACCTTGGTTCTCTGACGGATTACCTCATTTCTGATGCGATCCCTCAGAGAAATGCCAAGCATAGCCCTTTCCATAGCCCGCTGAGCGACTTTAAACTTGTGGACCAGCCGTACCGTCAGTGTCCACGTTTCGGCTCCGTAAGTCATGACAGGTAGGACGCACTGATTGAAGACTTTCGTCTTTAGGCACTGTGGGATCGACGATGTTAGGACTCGACGTAGCTTCCCAAATGCAGCCCAACCCAACTGAATTCTCCTATTCACCTCGTCCTCAAAGTTGTTTCTACCTAACTGCAATGTCTGCCCGAGGTATACATATTTCCGAACAACTTCGAGAACGGCGCCGTGTATCGCAATCGGTTCCGGTAGAACATGTTCATTGAACATGACCTTGGTTTTGTCCAAGTTCATCCGTAGGCCGATGCGTAGAGAAGATTCAGCCAGGTCGTTCAGCATTTGTTGTAGGTCCTGCAGCGTTTCTGCCATGATGACGATATCGTCAGCAAATCGCAAGTGAGAGATGTGTTCGCCATTGATGTTGATGCCACGTCCTTTCCAGTTCAGCGTCTTGAACATATCCTCCATTGCATTAGTGAACAGTTTCGGGGAAATAACATCCCCTTGTCTCACTCCTCGATGCAACGGTATGGGCCTTGTTTGCTGATTTTGTACTTGGACGGACATTGTAGCGGCTTCGTAGAGACATCTCATCACTTGGATGTATCGCCAATCTACTTGACAACGCTGCAGGGACTCCAGAACAGACCAGATTTCAACCGAGTCAAAGGCCTTCTCATAGTCCACAAATGCTAGACACAGGGGCTGATTATACTCTTCGGTCTTCTGTATAATCTGCCGCACTGTGTGGATGTGGTCTATGGTGCCGTATCCGCTCCGAAACCCAGCCTGCTCCGGTGGTTGGAATTCGTCGAGTCTTCGCGCAAGTCGGTTCGTGATCACTCTTGAGAACAGCTTATAGACGTGGCTTAGGAGGGAAATGGGTCGATAGTTCTTCAACTGGGTTTTGTCTCCCTTTTGAAGAACAGGACGACAACACTCCTACTCCACGCCTCTGGAGTTCTCCCTTCAAACAGGACGGCATTAAAAAGCTTCTGGAGCTCCCCCAGTACGGGCTTTCCTCCTGCTTTTAATAGCTCTGTTGTAATGCCATCCTCGCCAGGGGCTTTTCCGTTTTTGAGCTGTCTCAGAGCGATCTCGATTTCGCCACTGCTGACTTCTGGCAGGTCTTCGGTGAAATGGCGCGTTAATGTGGCTCTAGAGTCCTCATTTCCGGGATCAGGTCGAGATGCATGCGATGCGTATAACCGGCCATAGAAATTTTCCACTTCCGAAAGGACTGCCGGCATCGAAGAAACGACTTCTCCACTTGTTGTGGTCAGCTTCGTCAAGTGGCTTCTTCCAAGAGATTGTACGAACACCTTTGACCCCCGATTGAGCTCAATTGCTCTTTCAATGTCAAGAGTATTGGAGCACCGGAGGTCACGTCGTACGTGCTTGTTGATCTCTTGGTTTAGAGCCCGCTTAGCTGACGAAGTGACAGGTGGGTTTTCACGTCGTCTCTTCATAAGCCCTAATGTCTCTTCCGAAAGCTTTGATTTCTTGCCCTTACGCTGCATGTTACAGAATCTCGAACCTTCCTCCCTGAGGATCCGAACCACATTTTCGTGGTTCTGGTTAACGTCTGTTGTGGTTTCCACGGCGGCAAATCGGTTCTCCAAATTTGACTGGAACGTTTCAGATCCTGTCATGGTTTGGAGCAGTGTTGGTCGGAGCCTGGCCTTCATCAGACGGAAACGTTCAGCCTTGAAGTTGATATTCAGAGAGCCTCGGACAAGTCGGTGATCGCTACCGGTATTAAACCTATTGATCACGGAGACGTCTCTGAATATGTGCTTCTTGTTCGTCATGATGAAGTCAATCTCATTTTAGTCATAGTGTCGGGGCTTTGCCACGTCCACTTCCTTTGGGGCTGCTTTTGAAAAAGAGTTCATCAAAAAGAGCCCCTCACGTTCGAGGAAGTTGACGAGCATTTGCCCCCTATGATTCCTGCTTCCAAATCCATGGGATCCTACTGCCGATTCGCCGCAAATCTGTACTCCCACTTTAGCGTTAAAGTCCCCCATGACAACGGTGTAATGGGTCTTTGTAGTGAAGTGGAGGGCCCTTGATATGTCATCAAACATATCCTCCACTTCATCGTCTGAATGTGTCGAGGTCGGTGCGTACACTTGCACTACCTTGAGGCTATACCTGTCGGTGAGCTTTAAGATAAGGTACGCTACCCTGTTCGACACACTAGACACCTCCACAACGTTATCAGCTAGGGACTTATTAACCAGAAACCCAACGCCACCTTGGGATTGTTGGTCTCCCTCTCGGAAGTACATTAGGTGACCTGATTCGAGGGTTATGGTGTCCTCCCCCTCTCTTCGAACTTCACATAACCCTAATATGTGCCACCTAATCTTCCCAAGTTCCACCTCGAGTTGCGCCAGATGCGAGTTAAGCCGTAGCGTGCGGCCGTTGTACGTCGCCAGAGTCAGTTTTGTTTGGTGGCCTCCCGTAACCCGGAGATTCTTCGCACCCCCTGCCCCGCCGTAACCACGGTCGCCACCATGACCGGGAATAGCGGGACTGCCGGGAACTAGGGGCCGTGGCTTTTTTGTGCTGCTCATAGAGGTATTTAGCCTACTGCTATCACGCTGGCCAGACGGGTTGATAGAGGGTTTTTTCCGAGTTTTCCTTCTCTTGCACTGGTGTTTGGTGCATTTTATACTCCATTAGTCGACTTTTACGACACCCACTGGAAGAAGGGGTAGCGGTTATTATGACGTTTATAATCATGTAACCTTGTCCATGTGTGTATCTGGAAGAAGGGGTAGCGGTTATTATGACGTTTATAATCATGTAACCTTGTCCATGTGTGTATATGTCTTGTATTTATAATTTATCATGATACAAATCTAACACAAAGATGGTCTGGACCACGGTTCTGGACGAAATTGCTCTGTAGAGGCAGTCAATTGTACTTAGCCTTATGTTCTAGTACAGTAAATAATATTTATTTATTTATTTATTTACAAATTTTTGTACACACACATAATAGAGAAAGATGACAGGAAAGAAAGAATTTACAAAGGTAATGCTTATTTCTTAAGAAATCTCTTCCAGCATACCTGCGAAAGGAAAAAGAGAATAAAAGAGATGTAATAATCAGTTATCAGATGTGTAATAATCAGTTTATCACCTGTACAAACCAAACAATGGATTATCTAGAGAAGCAGAAATAGGTACTAAAACCAATCTGCATTGCTTTATTAATTCATTTTATTCTTTTAAAAAAGTAACTCGAAAAACTTCCCAAAAATATCAAACGAACTCTTCAGACTGTTTGTCCTCATAGAACCATTATTTTCTTAAACATCAATCAAAATAATTACGCAAATATGTTCACCCCGACCCCAGCGAGGGGAGACAGAGCTTTGATCGGGACCTCTGTCTAGGTACGTGCCTGCTGGTCCTCAAGTGCCCAATATAAAAATACTAGGATGTCAAAGCGAGTGGCTGGTAACGAGGGTCGGAGAGTGCTGGCTTCCCTCCCCCCCTCCCCAAAAAAAACAGCGTTTTTGTACTCACGATACGTTTACACAGAAATCATAGTGAAGAGAGAATACCTACACACACCTTTCGGCTTCACTGCATAATTTGTTAACAGGTTTATCTACTATCTAAGTAAGTATCTATTAATTTATCAAAGCAAGTGTAGTATCATACATAGCACTCATAGGTAAAAAGTTCGTTATATTGAATCTTTCTGAAACTTCTATTTGTTCGAACGCGACGGGTCACTTAAATTTTTGAATACTAAGTATCTGTACTTATGCTTGTTTACTTTTAAAACAACCAATCTTCATTTTGCAACATTACAAATCGCTGACGACCCACGGGCAAATTATGAGTAGGTACTCACAGTTGTTACTTACTTCTTCAGATCAGGAAACCCCAACACGCATACCAATTCAGTAGGTAAATTCCTTTTTTATAGTGCGGGAACCTTGGTGTTAATTTAGAAGCTATCACAGTTAAGCAAAGAACTTTGAGAGTTTATAACTAGGTACTGTAATGATGTTGTTTATGTCGAATACGTACGAGTCAACACATTACTCACGTCAGTTTACATACCTACGTTACCTACTATAGGTACCTACCTATCTCCTTGCATTATACGTAGCTATGCAAGTATGCTACGATCTGCCTTAATGGAGTGCTATCGACATGTGCATCCTATACCTACCACAAATACCTCAGGAAGTTAAATGTTTAAATTACCTATTACATAGCGTACACAAAACTGAACAATATCTGCTCGATTCATTTAACACTAACATTCCTGGAGATTCAAACCACTCTATCATCGATAGTTAACTATATAGGACGTAGGTACCATCAGCAATCGCAGTCATTCACTCGCACTGTACTAAAACAATAGCTAGCTATTTTTCCTGAATCTGAGTCAGGGTAATTCATTAATAATGCACATAGGTACTTGGCTTGGTAAATAGAGCTGACACATGTACATACTTACCTACCTACTTACTATTAGACAAAATTAATTGACGCGAAGTTTCCTCGAGTCTCCTCTAGTAAAATCGTGTTTATAGTAAGTTCCGTTTACAACAACAGCCGGGGCCTGCCAGCTCGTTAGCATGTCAAAGCGCTGAGCTGCGCCCGACGGTAATGTGATGCATTATGTATGCGCCGGCGACGGCTCGGGAGCTTGTGGGTAAGCGGCACAGTTCGACAGGTCTTTATAATCATCTGCGTGTGATGTGGACTAAAGGTATAAGAGCTCAGTACCTGTACCTAATCTAAATAAAAAGTGCACAAATAAAAAAACAATATCTATAACGACCTCAGCGCCACTGATTGTATCTTTGAATTCTATAACTAAACCTATCAATTCCTCTTGAACATCAAACCAGCTCTCAAGACATGCGAGTAATTAAAAGAATCCCGTCGCACGCACGCATGCATGCACGAGTGTATGCCGACTGCACAGTACACAGCGGGGTGACAACAACGTTTGACGTTCCCTTTCACTCCGCCGACACTCGTCGCGCCAATAAAATAAAAATAATGGCTTCCTGTCCACAGAGGAGGATTCAATTAAGTAAATCCTTTAATAAGCAAATAAGCAGAAGTCGATGGCGGAGATCAAAGCCCTCTCGACGCACTCGCCGACCCTCCCGACACCGCGGCCTCGGGAGGGGCGCGACTTACTACTGTTGTACAAATATTCACTAAGATTACTGATGACTTTATTGAGAAGAATTATTTATGTATATGTAGGTACTAATATAACAAAGAGGATTTTTTTTTGTGTTTGTCCCCCCTTTAGGCTTCGAAGCTACTGAAAAGGTTTGAAAAATTATATCACTGTTGAAAAGCTACACCATCCCCGAGTAACATCTACATAGGTATATGCTATTAGCTATTAGTTCCCCAAGGTGCGGGTGAAACTGTGGTAAAACGGCTGCTAGTCAATAGGTAGGTAGGTACATGTGTATAAACTCTGTTCCCTTTTAATTCATTACAAGTTCCATGACTGTGCATGCATAGGTACACACACGACTTAAAAATAATTCTGCAAATGATTAAGCCGCAATAACAACCATGTATGTACTATATCGAGAAGGACTCGTAAACATTTTTGTACGGCGTAGAGAATTCAGCGCCTCATAGCGCTCTCTAGCGGTCACTTAGGGAACTACAATTTGCCATAGAAAAGCTCTTGGCAGATTACACGAAGCGAGATTACCTACGCGCAGCATCAAGTGAGGGTGTGATGGCGTCTTCAGAGCGACAAGCCGTATGATCCAAATGATAAGCATACAAATTCTGCTAAATCGACTACCCACCACGTGGCAATGTAAATTGGACCGTTCCACGGTGGCTGATAATTTTCTCTCGAATTGCATAGGGATTTTTAATTAGTACCTAGATATTGATTTGATTAATGCTCAATCCTTCTCCGTGTGAGAGTAGGCCTGTGCCCAGCAGTAGGACGATAAAAAGGCTGTAACAGTAACAGTAGATATTGAGTATGTGCATATGTAGGTTGTGTATTTGTAGGATTATTGGGGAAATGGATTGTGGTGTGGTCAAAAAAGTCGTGGTGGCCTAGTGGGTAAAGGACCAACCTCAAGTATGAGGGCGCGGGGTCGATCCCAGGTCAGGCAAGTACCAATGCAACTTTTCTAAGTTTGTATGTACTTTCTAAGTATATCTTAGACACCATAGACTGTGTTTCGGATGGCACGTTAAACTGTGGGTCCCGGCTGTCAGTGAATATCCTTGGCAGTCGTTACGGGTAGTCAGAAGCCAGAAAGTCTGACACCAGTCTAACCAAGGGGTATCGGGTTGCCCGGGTTACTGGGTTGAGGAGGTCAGATAGGCAGTCGCTTCTTGTAAAGCACTGGTACTCAGCTGAATCCGGTTAGACTGGAAGCCGACCCCAACGTGATTGGGAAAAGGCTCGGAGGATGATGATGGATTGTGGTGTGGTCTATGATCACGTAGTGATTAGTTAGTATTGATAATGTTAAGTAGACGATAGGAATGCCTCGTACAGAATAAGATATTTAATAAGATAGTCATTAGTTAAGATAAGCACGTAGCTTTTCCTTTGTATAAATAGCGTAGTATATTCAATAAAGGTGTGCACTTCTTAGTAGGAATGGGTTGCCTTGACTATACCTAGACATGTAGTTCTGTTGTTTTATTAACACGTCTAGCCTCATCAACACCTAAGGACCCTGCCTGTCGGAAGGTTGGCAAGCCCAACATCACATGGCGACCCATAAAAACATAAAATTAGATATAACATAAAATTAGATATAACATAAAATTAGAAATAAATAACACTTTAATAGAAAACCCTAAAGAAATAGTTAACCAATTCAATAACTTCTTTGCAAAAATAGGTGAAGAATCCTCGTGTCCTAGTAGCAGTGAAGCCCAAGGTGTACCTGTCCTTAGCCGTATAGAAAATACCCTCTTCCTTCGTCCTTTAGATATCCGAGAAACAGAAAGAATTATAAAATCTCTAAAGAATAAAAAAAGCCACGGTATAAACGAGTTACCCCCCTCATTAATTAGCCAATGTGCTGAGGAACTCGCGGTACCTTACTGCGTCTGTATAAACCAGTCCTTCGACGAAGGCATTTTTCCAAATCAATTGAAAAAAAGCATTATCAAACCAGTACATAAGAAAAATACTAAAACCGATCCTGGCAACTACAGACCAATAGCTCTTCTTCCCACGTCATCTAAAATATATGAAAAAGCCATGTGTGTCCGCGTTTATAATTTCTGTGAAAAATTTAAAGTTTTTGACGAAGCTCAACATGGATTTCGTAGACAACGATCCACATCCCTGGCAGTCTATAAATATATGCAGGAAATAATGAAATACGCAGCAGGAATACTTTTAGATATGACCAAAGCATATGACAAAGTGCAATTTAAAATACTTCTAGAAAAATTACACGGTATAGGGATTCGCGGTATAACGCATAACTGGTTTTCATCTTACATGAAAGACAGAGAGCAATATGTCGAAATAGATTACTTTGACCACGACCGCAAACAAATTACACATGTCAGATCCGACAAAAAGATCATTAATGCGTCAATCCCACAAGGCAGTGTCATAGGATGCCTCCTATTCATTATTTATATTAATGACTTACCAAAAATAATGGATATATCCTTACTAACCACTAGCCAGAACGTCAACGATATCAACAAACAGTTAAAAATAAAACTAGACAAAACAACAAAGTGGTTAACTGAGCACAATCTGGAAATAAATTACAAAAAAAAACAAAAATAATGACTTTCCATCCACGTCAAAAAGCTCCGATAAAAATCAACCTTACAGCTAACGATACTAAAATAGAAGTTGTTAACGATTTCTCGTTGTTAGGCCTCATCATAGATACACACATTTCCTGGAAGCCACACACACATCAAACATATACATTCAAAAATCTCGAAATTCTGTTACGCACTACGAGAAGTTAAGAAAACTACCGACATACAAACTGCTATCACCACATACTACGCCTACGCATACTCATGGCTCAGCTACGGCATTATTATGTGGGGAAACAGTACCGACGCCAATACCCTATTCGTCCTCCAAAAGAAATTAATACGAATTATAGAAAATATAGAACAAACCGACAGCTGTAAACCTATTTTTATTAAGTATCAAATATTAACACTAGCATCTATTTATATCTTAGAAATATGTAAATTCGTAAGAAGAAATGCAAACTTCTTCATAACCCGTGGAAATAAACATAATGATCGACCAGTTAGACACAAAAACATGTTAATGCTTCCCTCTTCACACATGACACTTCAAACCAATAGCCCTTATGTAATGTCTATCAAACTATACAACAAATTACCAGATTCTTTACAAAATGAAACTAGCGAAACTAAATTCATACGCGCACTCATCAACAAAGCCTACTACTCAATAAACGAATACATGAATGATAAAGATATAGTCTACACACAACACACCACATAACAACACATCACACTTTCCGACCTTACAGTATTTTTTTCTTTTTTTTTTTCTTTTATATTATTAGCAAATACGTGTTATTTAATTGTACCCGTATACCTTATTGTCTAGTCTCACGCTTGTTCCTTGTTCCACAAGAATATAAGTCAATTGTTGTATTTTTTCATATATATTTTTTTTCTATAGATTTAATAATAATAATTTTAGTTGTAAGTTTTATTTTATTTTGCTGTGCCCTACAGGGTCCACAATTGTACCTAGCTCTAAGCCTAACTGCAACACCTACTTTAAACATTGTGGAATGCAAATAAATAATATGAATATGAATGACCCTGCCATTCGAACTGACCCTGCCATTCGAACGGACCTTGCCATTCGAACGGACCCTGCCATTCGAACGGACCCTGCCATTCGAACGGACCCTGCCATTCGAACGGATCCTGCCATTCGAACGGATCCTGCCATTCGAACGGACCCTGCCATTCGAACGGATCCTGCCATTCGAACGGACCCTGCCATTCGAACGGACCCTGCCATTCGAACGGACCCTGCCATTCGAACGGACCCTGCCATTCGAACGGATCCTGCCATTCGAACGGACCCTGCCATTCGAACGGATCCTGTGATTCGAGCGGACCCTGCCATTCGAACGGATCCTGTGATTCGAGCGGACCCTGCGAGACCCTGCGAGAGCGGTTGGACAATATCGAAACGCCATGGGAAGCACGACGTCCAAAGAAGAAGTAATAGTAGCCCAGACGGCAGCAGGAGGATCAAATTTCGCGACGGTGACGAAGGAACAATTAGCAACGACCAACACGGTGTTGTTTTTTTACAGCCACTTGTTTTGCGCTTATGATCATTGGCGTGGTATTCTGGTTATATAGAAGATGTCACCAGAACTGAGTACCTCGGCCAAATTCAACCAATGGGCCACTCCAGGTATTTATAAAAGTAGAGCGAGACTATATGAGTTATACGGTATGAAAACTTGTCAATTTGATGATAATTTTGTAGAGTATGTTAGACAATATTCAAAAATATTTAAAAAGGTCTGTAACTTTGCAAAATCAAAGTTTTTAAGTGAATCAATTAAAAACTCCTCAAATAAAATTAAAACAACCTGGAGAATCATAAATAATGAAACTGGCAAGTCAGTGAACAATAGAAATAAATTGGAAATTAAATTAGATGACAAACTTGTTAGTAATGCGGCTGATGTAGCTAAAGCTTTTAATGAGTTCTTTGCGGATATACCAGTAACCACGACTCGCTCCTTAACTTCATCCTCGACAGACGCTGAACAGCTTATGCGTGCTAGTGTGCCTCAATGTAATTCTTTGTTTAGTTTTGAACACGTTACTCCAATTGATGTATTAAATGTTTTTAAAACTCTTAAATTAAAAAATACGGGTGATTTTTGGGATATTTCCATCAAGCTGTTAGGTAATATAATTGACGTTATTGCTCCCTACCTTGCGATTATATTCAACAAGTGCATTGACACTGGTGTTTTTCCTGACCTCATGAAACACAGTAAAGTCATACCTCTATTTAAATCAGGAAATAAGACGGACATTACTAATTTCAGACCTATTTCCATCTTACCTGCGTTTAGTAAAATTTTTGAAAAGTTGATACTCAAGCAGCTGCTACGATATTTCAATGTAAATAGCCTCCTTCATACAGAACAATATGACTTTACAAAAGGTCGTTCAACCACTGATGCTGGTGTTGCCCTCTTAAAACACATTTATAATGCATGGGAAAATTCTCAAAATGCTATTGGGGTCTTCTGTGACCTTTCCAAAGCTTTTGATTGCGTCCATCACGATACACTTTTACGCAAATTACGCTGTTACGGAGTCCAAAACGGAGCTCTAAACGTAATAGAATCGTATCTCCAACATAGATTGCAATGTGTAGATGTAAATGGTGCTAAATCATCGGGCCTTCCAGTTCAGCTAGGTGTGCCACAAGGCTCAATATTAGGTCCATTCTTATTCTTAGTGTACATTAATGATTTACCTTACCACCTCAAAAATATCTGCGATGTTGTATTATTTGCAGATGACACATCTCTTATCTTCAAAGTTGACAGAAATAGAGAGCAATTTGACGACGTAAACAGTGCACTCTCAACAGTTACGCACTGGTTTACAACAAACAATTTAGTACTAAATGCTAAAAAAACAAAATGCATTAAGTTCACTTTGCCTAATGTAAAACCTAGGTCCTAATGTTATCCTAAACAACGAGGTTCTTCAAACCGTTGCATCTACCGTGTTTTTGGGTATAACAGTTGATACAAAACTTCAGTGGGTTCACATATTTCTAGCCTCGCGGGAAGGCTTAGTTCTGCTGCCTATGCCGTCAGAAAAGTTAGACAGTTCACTGACGTCGACACTGCGCGATTAGTGTATTTCAGCTATTTTCACTGCGTCATGTCCTACGGTATTTTGTTGTGGGGCAAAGCCGCTGATATAGAGAATATATTTATTATACAAAAACGTGCTATTCGTGCAATATACAAGTTAGGTACCAGAACTTCCCTCAGAGAGTTGTTTAAAGAAATTGGTATTCTCACTGTAGCATCACAGTTCATCTTTGCCAACATTATGTATATTAGACAGAACCTACATTTATATACCAAAAAAAGTGAAGTCCATAGCATTAATACTAGAAATAAGCATAAACTGTGTGTACCCTATCACCGGCTTCATAAAGTGCATGACACATTCCTGGGTTTAGGTATTCGTTTTTATAATAAGCTTCCTTTGAACTTACAAGAACTGCCGTTTAATAAATTCAAAGAACAAATTAAGGCTGTTCTTATAAAAAAGGCATATTACACCATCAATGATTATTTGAATGATAAAAATAGTTGGTCGCCATGATGAACGCAAGACAGCTATATTAGCTATATTATTTAGATAATTTAAATTTCTCCCATTCAATTTCTTGACTCAATGACATTTATTTTATTATTTAATTATTATTTTTTAATGTTTTTACATTATTGACAAGATACATTCTTTGTATTAATTTTCTGTTTTGGATTTTAGTAAAAAATACTACTTAGCGGGAACTGATAATTTAATCTTGATATTGAGTTGTGTAGCAGTGAGTACGTCATGCTCCCTTAGACGGCACTGCTTGCGGTAGCGTCGGCGGTCGGGTTGCCTCCCTCCCTCAAAAATGTGCGAGGGGGGCGATGGCTGATCCTCGCGTTATGCTCGTGAACGGGTGCTGCTTGTGGTGCCAGGTCGTCTTACTGACTATATATAAGTTTTTTTTTTTTGTTTTTATTTGTAAACTCTTTTTATTTTACATATGTTCTGGCTGAGCGGTCTAATTTACTAATTTACTAGTTTACAAAAGAATAGCACATGTAGGTGGGCACTCCCTGATATACTATTAAGTGTAAATAATTGGAGGCTATAATTTTCTGTTCATCAAACATATTCAATGCTTGAGTTAGTAAAGGTATGTAGGGTGAGTGCTAGCTAGCATGTGGTGTATAAATTATTTTACTGTATTGTACTCTAATGTAATATACAAATTAAATTGTATACAAATGTACATATCAAACAATGTTTAAGGTTCTTCTAACCTAACAGACAGACATGTGTTGCTGGGGAGTTTGTTGCGCCACTTCTTCTTCCCAGCAAAAACACATAGGAAGTGGTGAAGGGTGGGCGTTTTGGGGGTTGTCTTTTGTAAATTTATTTTTTGACGTTCGAAAAGTGCTGTTTTGCAGCCAAGTTTGAATAAATGACTTTTGATTTTGATTTTGATTTTGATTTTTGATTTTGAGTTTTGCAAGTTAACTTTCTCGATGCGTAAATTATCATACAACTTAATTACGTAGTATTCATTTTTGACATGTTTATTTCATAAAGGCTGTCATCGGTACTCGGTCGTAATATAAACGCACTCACATGCGAAATAGTAAACGTCATTATCTGGAAAAATGAATGAACGTGCTATATTCTAGATAGAGCGAAGTGGAAAAGAAAAATAAGGAAAGCTGACCCCACCACCATGTGGGATGCATAGTAGGAAAGAGAGAGATGAATCTTTATCGGCATCATCGCGAGACGAGTTGTCGAAAGACATAGTCACATTTTGTGTGGAAAATGGAATAAAAGAAATAGTTATTTTAAAAAATTGTTATAACAAAGAGATGATAGAAAAACTGGCAAAATATTTTAAAGAGAATGGTAAATCGATATGTGGAGATTTTAAAGTTTGTGTAGTAACGGGTGTACGAAGAGTGGAAGATATAGATGAAAGAAAGATCATTATGAATGATTTTCATATTTTACCCACGAGTGGACATGCTGGAATACGTAGGATGGTGAATGATTGAGTTTGGCGTCCAGCCAGGGACGCCTTGATTCAGGTATTTTGCTAGAAACAGGCTGTGAGATTAAATGAATGAAAGATCAAGTACTTACAGGATGCCAGGAACACAGGGATCACAACACCAGAGCACTTTTAGTCGTATTCACAGGTTTAACTTCATTTTTTACACCGCGCGCGCAGTTATCGATGCCGGCCGGCCATTGCTGAGTTTGAAACTGAAGTTTTGTCTATGAGTTCAATAGATGGCGTTCGTTGCGCAGTTATGGTTGCATTCGGTGCTTTATGATTATGTAGAATAGGGAGGGAAAAGGATGGGAAAGGAATTATCCCAAAGCCTGTTCATATCCCCCCACTTGAAATCACCCAGGGATTTCATAAGATAAGTTTTGATAAATTTAAGATTTAAGATTAAAATCGAGGGCCTATGCAGATTCATATGTCATCATTATAAGATTTTGGTTGATAGATTAATACAATGTGTCCCGGGGATAAGTGACCGCCCGAAATTTTTTGAATATTTGTACAAAATTAAGGATAATTTCATTTATATTTTTGAAAAAAATTTATTGTCAGGCCTGTTAATAACAGGCTTTGCTCTTTTTTTTCAAATTTCAACTGACTGTATTTTTGCATTTGTTTGAAATAGCAGCAAACATTGTTGTGAGCTATTGTAGGAAATATCATGTAGTTTATTAATAAATTAAAAGAAAGTGATATTATCGGGGCATTTATTGGACTTATTTTGAAAAAACTGAAAAAAAGGCGTTATTTTCTTTGAATTTTTATTTTCTTTTTTTTCTAATAAATGTTTTATTACATTTTTGTTATGTTTGATAATTTTAATTGATAAACTATGATGTCGGCTAGTCAATAAAGAAAAAATAATTTAAAAGATGTAAAACTTAGGAAATATCTTAAAAAAACTGCAGCACGTCACAGTATTTACTAAAAATCATTAAAAAAAAACCAAAGGCGGTAAGTCCCAAATATAAAGGAAATTATCCTTAATTTTGTACAAATATTCAAAAAATTTCGGGCGGTCACTTATCCCCGGGACACATTGTATAATAAGATAATAGATACGTGTAAGTTTTAAGATAAGTGAGTAATAATACAAATTTAATAATAATTTAATTAAGATTATGTAATAATGAAAATTGTGTAGTTAGATTAATTGTTTTGTTCAATTGGAAGAGGACAAATTTTGACAGCAGGTCTTGTAAGTAAGCCTTTTGATGTTTTGACTGTTACCACGCGAGTAATGCTATCTTTACCCGGATGGAGCTGTACGACACGACCTAACCTCCATTCGTTAGCAGGTAAGTTGGGTTCGTAAATGGTTACAAGATCATTCAACTTTGGCTGATGGTTGCCATGTTTAAACCATTTTAGTCGCTGTTGCAACAAAGTATTAAGAACAGATTGTGAATTACTACTCCATTTTCGGAGCTCAAGTTGAGCACAACCTAGCAAAGCGATAAGTTGATTTTTTAGTTCTATAGCTTCACGTACAGAGGGCGCGCCACTAGTTATATCGTCGACATATTGTAACCCGGCACGGGGTTTTTACTCCCACCGTTCTACAGTAAAAATTAAATGGTATAGGAAACCAATGAAAGAACACAATTCTATTTCAATTCCATGTATTTTACAGACAAAAGTTAAGTTATTATAATACAATGCTGTAATAGACACACCATAATAATTGCACACACCGTACAGGGCTGACCGCCCCAGACCACTATGTCTCGGGTTCCACAGTGGTCTGAAGTGGCAACCTCTGTCAAAATCCTATACCTTTGAACATGAGTATATTGACTCTTAACAAGGCCTCAGGGCCGCTTTGCAAGTTCGAGAGGTGAACACTGGTGACTGGTAGCTCAATCGTTAAATGAAGTAATCACTATGCTGCACACACGCAGCCAGATAATAAAATTAATACAAAGCTCTTGTTAGACAAGGCTCACAAAGTACTCTCTCTCTGCATACAACTCCCTAGTCTGAAAGTCTCGAGTCTCTCCCTCAGTCTCTCAAATAGCTCCCCTTGGCATCGGTGATATACGGGGTCCGTCTATCTCCACACGGAAATCGTGTCCTCCGGGGTATGTCGTACAGGACAGATAATCACACAGCACTCACGCACAACACAAGGTACCTGACGTCTTCATGTAACGAGGAGCGTGGAGGCGGTAGCCGCCACTGTGGGTCAGCCACGCTGTCACAGCTCACCCGTCGGACCGTACCTGGCCGACGAACAGTCGCAAGACCACGGCGACACCAATCACCCACGCGGTGACCACGTGCACAAAAGTAGCCTGAGATTAAGGCCCTCCTAAAAAACCAGACAGGAAACTCCAAAATATGCTCCGAAGAAATAATGGCCGACAAGCGTCAGAAACAGTCGGGAACAAAGTCTGCTTCCATTGCAGACGGATCTTGGATAAGGCTGAGCGGGAAACGATGCCTGACAAATATATGGCTCGACGGCACTCGTGGCATCAGGGCTCCAGAACCCTGGCCCCTCCAGACACCAAGCTCAGACCCAAAATGGCGTGACTCCTCACGTCCAAACCCCAAAAATCCTCTTTTCCATCGCAATGACAACGCACTCTCTCGAATGTTCGACCACAGAGCAGAGTGCTTAGTGCGAGTTTTCGTGAATTTTTTTACGGACTCACATGAGAGCGCGTATACTAAGATTTGTATGGAACAAAAACAGCTCCACCTAGTGTCAAAAATTGGAACCTGTTTTTGTTTTATACAAACAGTGTTGCCAACAGTTGTAGAAGCTTACCACCAGAGTCAACTTTTAAAACCACCAGAAAACCACTAACAAAAATTTATCCCACACTTAAAATCACCAAATTCACCACTAAAAAAATATTGTTTATATTTTATTGTAACCTAAAACAATTTAATCATCCAAAGATGTAACTCGGCAACGATAGAAAATTAAAACAGACAAAGCATTACATCTGTTTAGCAATTCATCCGACCCGATCCGAATCCTTCACAAATTATAATCGGCATAGTAGTTTCACAAATTGTTTAGTTACGCATTTGACCAATGAATGAGTACTTAATATAATTATATAGTAGTCGTTCACCTTTTTGTTTTGTAGATGCTTTTTTGACATTCCGTGAGACTTCAAATCTCCATAGTAACTCCTTAAAGTTGTACCACAAAACTTACATTTCGCTACTTGACCCGCAGTACTTTCAACATTTCGCCACTAAATAGGGGACTTAAACCACCAGTATTAGTGGAAAATCCACTAAGTTGGCAACACTGCATACAAATCTTAGTATACGCGCTCTCATGTGAGTCCGTAAAAAAATTCACGAAAACTCGCACTAAGCACTCAGAGCAAACTCCTTCTTGTCATAAACCATTTCCTGTCAAACTCGACTAATCGATCCTTACGTCCGAATGCATCAGACCGATGAAATTAATCAAATGATTTCAAAACACCACACATAACATAGCTAAATAATTGCTACTAATTATTTCATATAAACAATTAATTAAAACCTTTAATCTGTTTACGATTAAGACTAAGAACACACAACGCCATCTAGTTGGATCTCCAATCCAACACAAATCGATTGTCAATCTTAATTCGAAAACAGATGGCGTTTGCAACGTCACAATATGTCTCATGAAGAAGAGCTTCAGCTGCGCGTGGATACGCGGCGCCATGATCGACAGCTAATTGGTGGAGGGTGCGGATGGCCAGATAAGGTGAACTACTAACTCCGTAGGTGACAGTCGCGAGTTCGTACTCTTTTACTGGATCACTGGGAGATTCTCGCCCTAGTATGTGTTGATAATTCCGATCCTCCGGTCTTATTAAGATCCCTCTATACATCTTGGATATGTCACACGTTAAAACTACTGTGTGTAATCTGAAGCCAGTTATGATGACTACAATATCTACTTGAAGCTTTGGGCCAGTATAAACAATGTCATTTAAAGAAAGACCGTTAGTAGTTTTAGAGCTAGCATCGAACACTACTCTCAATTTAGTGGTCGTGCTCTCTGGGCCTGCAGTCTCGACATAAGATAGCGATTCGATCGCAAACTGACAGTCGCTAAATATTAACGAAAATATTCGCTTGCCATAACGACAGTAACGATAAACGCAAGTCTCGACAGCCGAGATAGCGGGCAACATCGCTAATTATCATGACATATTCGTGTCGGTACGATAGCGAAAACCGTATTCATAGTGCGGTGAATTTGTATTAAAATGTTGCATGTAAAAAAAATCCTTGTATTATAGGGAGAAATGGTAGACAAGATTTGCACAACCAATTTTGTTTCCTTTGACAATTATAAAGAAAATAGATGAACCTTATCATATTAAAACTTTTTGCATCGAACCGTGTAAGTAAAACATACCGTTTTTTAAGAAAACACATATTAAAGATCTTAATAGTTTGCGTACTTGCAATACAGACATAGAACATAAACAAACTGTCAATGTCAAGTTTGTTTGTGCACTTGAACATTGGTTTGATTTATAATAATAATAAAGGAGAACGGTGTATTCATTACTATTCATGGACGGTGAAGTCATTGAAACAGGCGCAGGCCTGCCGGGTGCCAGCAGCTTGAGCGTCAGGTAAGTACATCTACAACGAGAATTTTTTATTCCTATTCTTGGTACTTACTAAATTGAATACTTTGTATACATCCGAAGTATTCTGTGTTTACATAATGACTACTTTAATGTTTCAGGCGTAAGCGTCTGCGTAGCCCTCGTGTTACACCCGCTCAAATTGATGCACTACTATCAATATTAGAAGCGCGTCCATATTTGACACGCGGAAATTTACCGGCTTGCAGGGCCGGGAAAATTTCGAAACGGGCTGGAGGGAGGTTGCCGAGGAGCTCAATAATCTCCTAACGGGTCTAGAAAGACACCAGAGCAGTGGATGACGGTAAGTCTTTTCAAAGATTGAATTGGTTTTAATTATAAGCATGTACATGCCACGTCAGTTTTTTATTATTTACTTGAGTTAATTATTCTAATTGTAGGTTTGAGAGACTTAAAAGCCGCGCTTGCAGTAAGGCGGCAAAATTAAAAAGAACAAAACGTACCGGCAACCGAGGCGTCAGCACTGCTCCCTGACCGAGGCCGAGAGCCGGATAATTTCAATAGTTGGGGCAGATTATTCCTTTGGGACAGACTGCCCGGACGCTATGCCAGAGGAAGATGTAAGTTGTGATTATTGTATTCAATACAATTTAATATTCTCAATCTTTGAATGTTGATAACACTAAAAATACTTTTATTGTTATTTACAGTTATTACAACATGAGATGGAGGCTGGGGTGGTAATCTCTGAGGTTCTCACCTTACCTCATTCTCAGGGTAAGTTTTAAATTAATAGGTACTCAATTCAAAATATAATTATTTTAATTTTAATGTTACTATTTATTTTATTACAGCTAGAGATTTTGTGGAATTGTTACCGACTGAAACAAGTAAGTTGGAGTTTTAGTAACTAGTTGGTTACTGCTATAATATATTTTATTATGTGTATACATCTGTACACTAATGTTACCAAAATATTAATTAACAAAATATTTTAGCAATCAATGACAGCAGAGCAACGGCTGGTTCTTCACCACCACCCATCCAAGAACAAGTGCAAGATGCCCCTCAGTCGCCAGTACTACAAATGAGTAAGTTGCAGTTATTTTGCTCACCTATGTTTATTTTCATTGATTTTTATTTAATGTGTTATAATTGATAATTCCAGCAGTACGTGGCAGAAGGACAGAAACTGTTGCATCATCAACACCACCACTGCGACAGAGACCCAGAAGAAAGAGGAGTAAGCTTAAATTTTATTTATAATAAAACATTAGTTCTGCAGGTGGGTCAGCCAATAATTCCTACAATACCAATAATTTTGGGTATTTTCAGATCTGAATCCTCGCCAAAGTGTTTCTGAGCAATATAGTGCAGCTCGACGAGAATTTCTAGCAGTTGCAGAAGCAAATGCTGCTACAATGAAGGTGTGTTATAGTGTAAATTTCCTCTTAATTATTATACACACTAGCATGCTAGAGAACATTAAGACACATTCAGTAAATCCAACGTTTTTTAGATGCTGGCAACTGCTGCTCAAGCGCAAGCAGATGCTGCCAAGATGCAGGCTGAGGCAGCCAAGGTACAAGCCGAGGCGACGCTGCAATTGGTAAAAGTCGGAAACAAAATAGCTGACGCAATAAATAATTACATAAATAAAAATAATAAATGATATAAAATGTTTTTATTTGAAACAGTACATAAATGAAAAAAGTATAATAATTATGTGAAACTAGTGTTAATTAGCCTTCTTCTTATGCGCTCTGCAACAGCTCGCCCAGAACCTGCATAACAAAAATAAAATGTATTGGTGTTAGGTATACATACATAGTAAAATAAAAAATCAGTTCATAAGTTACCTGTAACTTCTAACATATCATCATGGAATCTACTATTATCCACCAGCTGCATGGATGTGGTGGACTCTGGTTCCGTAATTTATATGTTATCCGCATATTGTGGAGCACTGCACATGCGTTAATTATTAGGCCAGCCATATAGGGTTCGTACATTAACTGGCGTTGGTGTGATAGACATCTAAACACAGATTTTAGCACCGAAGCATCTTTCTATGATGTTCCTAGCTGAGCAGTGTGCTTCGGTATATTTATATTCCGGTGTGCCAGGCTGTTGATGTTTTATGGGAGTCATTAACCACGGTTCCAGAGGATATCCATCATCACCTAAAAGATTAAAAATACAAAGTAATTTCAGAAGTCGAATGGGCAACCTCTTCGAGGCAGATTTATAATGTTCATTTATTTACCAAGCAGCCAAGCACGGCGGTCCCCATTTTCAAAATGTCGCTTCATTGTTGAGCGCACCGGTGAATTTGCCCATATGTGAGCATCATGTCTCGCTCCTGGCCATCGAGCATTAATATTTAAAATAATAAGATCAGGGTCACACACCTGTAATATATTAAATATGTAAGTACATATTTTTCAAACAATATTTTAGATATTATAGAACTGAAGGTCAACTTACAGCTTGCACATTTAATGAATGGCCCTCATGGTGACCACTCACATAAGACTCCTCATTGGTCTTAGGAGCTAAAATTTTTATATGGGTGCAATCAATGGCTCCAATTACCCTGGGAATGGCTGTGGGGCATTTCTAAATTTCTGTTTTGCCGCATGGCGTTCTCCTTGAGTCATTGGAAATTTAATATATTTTCTTAAAAGTTTTTCATTTATTGCCGAAGTTACAGCCCGGATGACTCGGCTAACAGATTTTTGGCTCATGCTACAACCCCACTGCAAGCCAACAGGTTGTTGGTAGCACCCACATGCGTAAAATCGGAGTGCCGTCAGTATCTAATAAGAAGAAAATTTAAAAAGTTCAACCTTAGTTATAAGAAAAATATATTATAGAAATATTATTTATGCACGGTAGGTCGCAAAGACACTTACTTGGGACTCCACAGAAAGTCCGTAAGGCCGTCGTCTTTGGAGAGATGGACGCAGTTCACTTAGTAGCCTGTGAAACATTTCCTTTGAAATTCTATACATTTGAAGAAATTGGCCATCCTCCAAATCCAAGGGATTTTCATCGTTTCGCTTGTTTCGTGCTATTTGTCGACCCATAAGCACATCGCGTCTGTGCTCGAGCACAACTAAGTCCCATGCTAAATATTCAGAAGCCATTATTTATTAAATTACTATTTATTTAATATTTTCTGACGTAAAATAAACAAATATAGGAACGATATCGATAGTAGCTATCACTTAGCGGGCTGTCAAAAACTGTCGCAAGGAAATTCTATGACATAACGATAAATCGTTATCTTACCGAAAATATTCGGTAACTTTGCGATGACACTCGATAGTTTTGGCAGTAGAGACTACCAAAAATCGTTACGATCGGATCGTTAGGACTTATCGACCGAATTTTGTCGTTAAGCGATCGCTATCTTTGTCGAGACTGCAGGCCCTGGGCGAACGACGCAACTGTGAGGGATGAGATAACGATAGAGAGTAGGTACTGCAGGGTCAGGTTCAGGATACATATGATTTAAATTCTCGTACTCGCGCATAAAGTTTACATAATCGGATTTAAGTTCAGTCTGACGATTAAATTTCTTTTCAAGATTAGTAAAACGCGAGAGTGTAATATTGTAAGATTCACCCAATGACCGATCGCCTTCCTTTAAGAGGATAGGTACGACATATCGGCCGTTAGGTTTGCGATAGGTTAGATCTATGTACATACGTTCGCAGGTATCATTCTCGGGTACGGTGATAATAGCGCGTGGTGGTTCCTCCACTTCCCAAAATTTTTGAATTTGTTCCTCTAATTTAAATGTGGTGGCCACTAAAGAGCACGCTGTGTTCAAGGGTACATAATTAGAATTGACTGCCCCTGTCAAAATCCACCCGAAAACGCTATGCAGAGCGGTAGGTAAACCGGACCCGAGATTGATACGTTGACCGTCATAGATATCGTGGAATAGCTCCGCCCCTATCAATAAATCAATTTTGGCGGGAACATCATAGTCGCGATCAGCTAACACGAGATGGTTGCAGCTGTACTACGTGCGGTCTCCAACGACTGATGGTACTTTAACGCTAGGTATTAGCACAGATTATATAATAGTTACTACGTAACAGATAAATCACTCCAAACAAAAAAGTCCATACCTACTGTTATAAGCACCTACAAGTTCCCCAACTACCTACAACTTCCTAGCTGCGTTATAAAATGAACCTTAAAAGCTCGAGCGCTTGATTGTTATTCCAATGCGATAGCGCACAGTTCAGTGACCGCAGCCGTTCCGTGGCCGTGCTTAGGGTTGCTTCTAACAATTTATTAATAATTAAATAGGAAAACAAAGTAACGCTTATTTTAAGATAGCCTTTTTTAAAACTGAGTTTTTAAATAAAAAGTTTCATCCTCCGAGCCTTTTCCCAATCATGTCGGATTCAGCTGAGTACCAGTGCTTTACAAGAAGCGACTGCCTATCTGACCTCCTCAACCCAGTTACCCGGGCAACCCGATACCCCTTGGTTAGACTGGTGTCAGACTTACTGGCTTCTGACTGCCCGTAACGACTGCCAAGGATGTTCAATGACAGCCGGGACCTACAGTTTAACGTGCCATCCGAAACACAGTCAATGGTGTCTAAGATATACTTAGAAAGTACATACAAAGTTTTTAAATAAAAAGTAATATCAAGAATATTTTTCTTTAGTTAACTATTGTATTGCCTACTAAAATGGAGTATGGGTACATATTACTAAATATTACCTAATACGTAAGCAAAGGTAAGGACTTAAATAAAGCTTTCGTCAAAATCAAAGGCGGTTTCCAACTATTTTTCGAGCACAAGTGCCTTACCCCATATGGTATGTACAACTCCGTCGAGTGTTGATACATACCTAAAATTGGTTTCTGCGTAGCGACACGCGTAATGTTCCGAGTCGTCATTAAGTTGGACCAGGACTATACCTACTTACACTCGAGATGTGTTTTGAGCTACATACAAAACTCACAATACAGTTCATATAACTAAGTAGGTATCTAAAGTAAAATAAGTACTTATTTTATATAAAAAAAATAGAATTACTAGATAAATTCATAAATATAAAATGTTTCTAAATCTTACAATAGTCGCATATAAACCAACACAACTCAAAATAATCCATCAGCTTGTTAGGTAGGTAGCTTAAGAAACTAATAAAAACCAACAGCATAACATGCCACGAAATAAAAATAATAATATTGAACTATTGAAAGCCCTGAGTCGCGTGGGGTTACCGGTAACCCAGCGAGCGGTAGGCATTTATCACGCGCAAGTACGTCGAGTGACAGAGGCCTGGTATTAGAGCTGTGATGTTATCTAATACAACTGGTTTGATATTAAAGTGCGGAGCATCATCATGTACAGGTAGTATAGTGCAATCTGTCACCCCCTTTACGTGTGTAACTGAGTTTTGTCCTAGTCCGGCTATGGTAAGATTGCACCGGCGGAGTTTCAACCCAAGTGTTTTTGCGCACGCAGAAGTAATAAAACAATCCTGCGCCCCACTGTCAACGAGTGCGCGCACGGTACATTGCGTGCCGGTGGCGGTGTTGAGCGCGCGCACCTGACTGGTTCCTAGTAAAACCATGTCGCGATTGGGAACTGCAGCGTGAGAATGAGCTGTAACGTTCGCTTCAGCGCTGGTGGATGGCGCTGGGTCTATATGCAGCAGGGTATGATGACGTAAACCACACACCGTACAAGTCATTTTTGATAAGCATTTTTCTATGACGTGATTTGTACGTAAACAGTTTGTACACATATTATTTTTAGTTTTTATCAATGCGAGTCTAGCACGAGAGTCTAAAGATTGAAAGGTAGGGCACTGATAAATTGAGTGCGCATTATTGCAATGAGCACAAGCCACATTTGCAAGTGAGTTAGATTAGGGTCAATTCCCACTGAAAGAGCAGCGGCCGGCAGCGGCCGGCAGCGGCCGGCAGCGGCCGGCAGCGGCCGGCAGCGGCCGTAATTGCAAGGGATTGAGCGCGAGCGCGGCGGGCCGCGCGGCGCCGCATCGCGCCGCGCTCTTACATTTTCCGTGCTCTTACGGCCGCTGCCGGCCGCTGCTCTTTCAGTGGGAATTGACCCTTAGCGAGATAAGATGAGCGTTTTTGTCCGCTGCTATTTTGCCCGCGCGGTGCGGGTCCGATTTGGTCCGGAAATTTTGTATATACCTACGCGAGTTTACGCGGGGAACTAAAATTATTATTATTTGTAGATTTAGAAGATAGCTGATTAGTTTCTAAGATTTTAACATAATCTTGAAGAAACTAACAATTCACAAAAGGTAGGTATTTGCGAAATGTTTGTTTGAGTTTCGAATCGAATGCGCGTGTCCGGATCGAGCGAACGCGATGTTAAATAAAACAAAACAAAATCACCTAAGTTTTCGATTTTCATTGATTGGAGAGCATGGTAAGCCTCGTAGGCCTCGCCTGTTAACTTTTGCAGATCTTGGAAGTTGCCTGATTTAACAGCTGGCAAGTTGAAGAATTTATCAAGATATGATAAAGCTATAAGACGCTTGTTTTGATAACGCTCGAAGCTCGATTAAACTATTAAAAACGACTTCGTAATTATCGGCGGTCGTCGGAACTCCTTTGACAATAGACAAAGCGGGGCCACAAAATACATAGGTACAGAAGTCAATCTACATACAAAGCGCGTTCGAGTCACGCAGACATAGGTGTCTATGTGTGCGTGTTCACAGACGCGCTGTCTCAAAACAACTCAAAACAGTGCGAGCGCGGCTGCCGTTTTCTTGAGATACGCGCGTCACACACAAGGTAGATAAATGTGCACGCGTCTGTAATTTGACTGTAATATTTTTAATTTTAATAACAAAAGAAAAAGTAATAATGGAGCAACAAAAAGTCGTATTATAATTGTTCAGTGGACGGTTGTTTTTATACAAAAATAAACAGTGAATTGTCGTTTTTTTTAGCCTGCCGTATTACCTTTAGTACCTATGTACCTACTTATTTTCTCATATTTCGATGGTTCGATTAATAAACGCAGTAGGTAGGTACAGTTAGGTGGGTAGGTAAGCGCCCCGGGGAGGCCTCTGGCCCAATGCCGTAATAAGTTTTGCTAGTGTCGACCCAGGCAAACCTGCCTACCTACCCTCAAAGATTATTACTAGTAGGAGTTGATAATTTTTGTGATCATGGCACTCGCACATCAAGGTTTCTGTAGGTAGAAGCAAGCTTAGATCGGGGACTGTACCAGCCCATTACATACAAAAATATTTTTTTCACAAGTAAAGAGTAGGGTAAGTATATATGTATGAATAACAAAATTATAAATTGCGGTTTCTGAAAAAGTTCGGTATCTCGTTCAAACGAATTTCCGTTGAAAGTGTTTATTAACCTCTTGTATGCCACATTAATTTTTTGATTATTATTGGTTTATATTTCATTTTTCCTGTTTTATTCTCAACAATACATCAAATAATTAGATACAAGTACCACTACCACGTTAGTTTTATGCGCATAAAAAAGTTGACAACCCTAGCGCGACCGCCGAGTTTAGGCATGAAAAGTAAAGTACATACATGAGATTGACTTCTGTACCTTTGTATTTTGTGGCGGGGCCTTGTAAACAAGACGCTAAATAATTAAATTTTTCTATTTCCGAAATCGGCTTATTATCGTGAATTAAACTTTTGTAAATATCATAAAATGTTTGCCAGTTTTCTATTTTGCTATCGAATTTAGGCAACTCAAGTTTCGGTAGCCGCGCGTTTCGTCCCGAGTTAGATTTTACTTCCGCTCGCGTATTTCCCTTTCCGTGTTCAACTGGCGACGCCGAGCTCGCGAAATCCACACGCTTTTGTTTTACTACGGAATCCTACGATCCCGTGTTCAATTCGCGTCATCTGAGCACGGTTTTGCGATCAAGCAACTTTAAAAGAAGTTTTACAAAACAGTGTGTAATTGAATTGAACACGGTTTTTTAACCTGTCTATTTGAAACAAATCCGTACTGATTTAACGCGTTCGTAAATGTTCGGGATTATTCGTGCGAGCCGAAGCAGGCGAGAGCGTCCGAAGTTGGATTCGCGCGCTTGCAGACTCCTTCCTCTACTGTTTCATACATGCATAATTAGAAAATATGACGTTCACGAAAAATAATCTCGAGACGGCATCAAAAACAATTACCCAGTAGGTAGTGGTAGAATTCCGGCCGTCCTGTTAAAAAGAAACGTGCACACAATATCGCTGTGAACATAGACCAAAACGAACGTTCCACAAAATAGTTGTCTTGTTGGTGTTTTTGTTTTGTTATTTTTGTGCTGATAATAAATGTTTCATTAATTGTATTGTGTGTAATATTTCATTGAAATCATATTGAGTTAATAACAACCTACTGTCTACTATAGAATAATACCGCTGATTCAACACGCTTTTGAAGGCTCAAACAGTCTAAGAGTCGAGTCAAAAAAGTGTTTAAGTAGTTCAACTGCACACGATTTTGTAAAACCTTACCCAGCGCCACTTTATCGCAAAACCGTGCTCAGTTGACGCGAATTGAACACGGGATCGTAGGATTCCGTAGTAAAACAAAAGCGTGTGGATTTCGCGAGACCGGAGTCGCCAGTTGAACACGGAAAGGTAAATACGCCTTCCGCTCGCTCTAGAACCGATGACGTATGCGAGGACGTTCCGTCGACGTTGCCGCTCTTCTCGGTAGTAGGTAGGGCTTTCAAATACCGGATTTTTTCAATTCCGGTATCAATACCGGTATTAGAAATTTCAATACCGTGATCACGTGATCACGGTATTGTCGGTCATGCAAATTTTAATACAGTTACTTTGACTACAGAAATGTTGTTGTAAATATTTTTTAATATTGTCAAATCGAATTCGTCTAATTTGAAATCGGAGTTTAATTTAAGATCGATTAAAACCTTTAAAACACAATCCTTTAGTATCAAAAAGCGTCCAATCATAGCCCCGACACTATGACCAAAAATGAGATTGACTTCATCATGACGAACAAGAAGCACATAGTCAGAGACGTCTCCGTGATCAATAGGTTTAATACCGGTAGCGATCACCGACTTGTCCGAGGCTCTCTTAATATCAACTTCAAGGCCGAACGTTTCCGTCTGATGAAGGCCAGGCTCCGACCAACACTGCTCCAAACCATTTCAGGATCTGAAACGTTCCAGTCAAATTTGGAGAACCGATTTGCCACCGTGGAAACCACAACAGACGTCAACCAGAACCACGAATATGTGGTTCAGATCCTCAGGGAGGAAGGTTCGAGATTCTGTTACATGCAGCGTAAGGGCAAGAAATCAAAGCTTTCGGAAGAGACATTAGGCTTATGAAGAAACGACGTGAAAACCCGCCCGTCAATTCGTCAGCTAAGCGGGCTCTAAACCAGGAGATCAACAAGCACGTACGACGCGACCTCTGGTGCTCCAATACTCTTGACATTGAAAGAGCAATTGAGCTGAATCGGGGGTCAAAGGTGTTCGTAAAATCTCTTGGAAGAAGCCACTTGATGAAGCTGATCACAACAAGTGGAGAAGTCATTTCTTCGGTGCCGGCAGTCCTTTCGGAAGTGGAAAACTTCTATGGCCGGTAATACGGATCGCATGCATCTCGACCTGATCCCGGAAATGAGGATTCTAGAGCCACATTAACACGCCATTTCACCGAAGACCTGCCAGAAGTCAGCAGTGGCGAGATCGCTCTGAGACAACTTAAAAATGGAAAAGCCCCTGGCGAGGATGGCATTACAACAGAGCTATTAAAAGCAGGAGTTAAGCCCGTACTGGGGGAGCTCCAGAAGCTTTTTAATGCCGTCCTGTTTGAAGGGAGAACTCCAGAGGCGTGGAGTAGGAGTGTTGTCGTCCTGTTCTTCAAAAAGGGAGACAAAACCCAGCTGAAGAACTATCGACCCATTTCCCTCCTAAGCCACGTCTATAAGCTGTTCTCAAGAATGATCACGAACCGACTTGCGCGAAGACTCGACGAATTCCAACCACCGGAGCAGGCTGGGTTTCGGAGCGGATACGGCACCATAGACCACATCCACACAGTGCGGCAGATTATACAGAAGACCGAAGAGTATAATCAGCCCCTGTGTCTAGCATTTGTGGACTATGAGAAGGCCTTTGACTCGGTTGAAATCTGGTCTGTTTTGGAGTCCCTGCAGCGTTACCAAGTAGATTGGCGGAAAAAGGCTCGGAGGATGATGATGACATCTTACGAGTACATAGTTATTTATCTTATTTAATACAACTTCCTGCTACTTATTACAACAAAACACCATAGTTAAAATTATAAAAATATTGTAAATTAGTAATACCGTAATCACGGTATTGGCTCATCAATACCGGTATTGACAAAAGACCAAAATATATCCGTGATCACGGTATTACGGGATCCCGTAATACCGGTATTGAAAGCCCTAATTTGTACTATGCCCTACTACCCTACTAGTAGTAGGTAAGTTAGCCGCTGCACTGATTACGGCATAGTACAAATCATCAAACGAACTCAAAGATTTTTGGGACACTTGCGCATCAGGTTTTATAGCTAATTCCAATGCTTGTATTTTACTACATAACGAAACAAATTCTTCGCGAATTGAATGTTCGAGAATATCTCGCCTTGAACGACGATACCTTTGAATGATCTTGAATCATAGCTATTGATAAGTCATAAAGGATTTGAATATCACGATAGACATATTCGCGTTGAGATTGAAGTTTTAGTTTGCCCTCTTCCATTTTGTTTTTGTTTCGTAAAGTATGTAGGTATTAAGAAATCACGTATGAAATGCGAACCTAAGTTGAGATTGTATTTTGTATTAGGTGTAAATCAATACGTTTAGGTGAAATAGTTTTAATTGTGAATAGTTATATTGATATAATAAGATAGTAAACAATTTACTTTGTAAATAGTTACGAAAATTATTGTAATAGGTATAACCCGACTAAATGAAGATGACCTGTGAATCCGCATAGGTTACTCCCGGCGAGTATGACTAACAATATTTAGTAGGATAATACTTTTAAAATTGAAAAATCTAGATAATCTCAGAGTTTTCGATAGAAATTGAACCTGAGAATGCTTGAATAAACTGTAATCTACAGGTATTCGCGCTCGAAATGGACCACAAATATGATTGAGTTTGGCGTCCAGCCGGGGACGCCTTGATTTAGGTATTTTGCTAGAAACAGGCTGTGAGATTAAATGAATGAAAGATCAAGTACTTACAGGATGCCAGGAACACAGAGATCACAACACCAGAGCACTTTTAGTCGTATTCACAGGTTTAACTTGATTTTTTACACCGCGCGCGCAGTTATCGATGCCGGCCGGCCATTGCTGAGTTTGAAACTGGAATTCTTTTGTCTATGAGTTCAATAGATGGCGTTCGTTGCGCAGTTATGGCTTTAGTTATGGTTGCGTTCGGTGTTTATGATTATGTAGAATAGGGAGGGAAAAGGATGGGAAAGGAATTTTATTTTATTTTATTTATTTTTTTATTAGGGAAAACAAACAGTAGTATATTATTGGTACACAAAATGTTCTTAAAACTAAACTTAAAAAATATACTACCCACTACATTTTCCACAAATTACAAAAAAAAAGTGATACTAAATCTGTAGGTACGCAGACATTTGCTGTCAAATCGTTATAATATAAAATATATATTATACAATTAGGTATTAACTGTAGCTGAGTAAATATTAATGAAACGAATGGAATTATCCCAAAGCCTGTTCAGTGAACAATATAAAAAAGTATTATTATTGGCCATCTATAGAAAAAGATATCGGAGAGTACCTATGTGCGGAAATGTGATAAATGTGAGAAACTAAAGTATCAGAAAAATATTAGGGAACCAATGACCATAACAACCACAGTATCATCAGCTTTTGAAAAGATTTATTTAGATGTAGTAGGACCTTTTGATAGGGACGAATATGGGAATGTGTACATATTGACGTTGCAGTGTGAACTTACTAAGTTCGTTGAAGGCTTCAATTAAAAAACAAGTC
Source organism: Helicoverpa armigera (assembly GCF_030705265.1). Taxonomy (NCBI): domain Eukaryota; kingdom Metazoa; phylum Arthropoda; class Insecta; order Lepidoptera; family Noctuidae; genus Helicoverpa; species Helicoverpa armigera. Next base: position 153,875 of record NC_087145.1, on the reverse strand, counting down.
GGCAAATGAAGTAGCAAGAGTTTTAGCAGAAAATTTTATTTTGAGATATGGAATACCAGAAGGCATTGCGACAGATAGGGGTTCTGAATTTATTTCAAAAGTTATGGTAGAATTATGTAGTATCTTGGGAATCAGGAAAATAACATCAACAGCGTATCATCACGAAAGTATAGGATCGTTAGAGAACGTTCATAAAATGTTTTTTTTTTTCCTTTGGAAGGGTGATGTGGTGTGGTCTATGATCACGTAGTGATTAGTTAGTATTGATAATGTTAAGTAGACGTTAGGAATGCCTCGTACAGAATAAGATATTTAATAAGATAGTCATTAGTTAAGATAAGCACGTAGCTTTTCCTTTGTATAAATAGCGTAGTATATTCAATAAAGGTGTGCACTTCTTAGTAGGAATGGGTTGCCTTGACTATACCTAGACATGTAGTTCTGTTGTTTTATTAACACGTCTAGCCTCATCAACACCTAAGGACCCTGCCTGTCGGAAGGTTGGCAAGCCCAACATCAGAGGATCTCGGCACTAAAAAAATAACTTTAAACGTGTAACTTTCAGGGGTTGTTTTTCAGGCCTTAGTGTGTTATTTTATATTATATTAGTTTAGGAGTACGCCCGCGCCGTGAGCGAGAGTACCATAGAGCACCTCATTTTATCTTTAAACAAAGGCCTCAATCTGCATTAGCAGGTGTGCAAATCAGGGGCCCGATTCTCCTAATTTTACTTAAGCGACATACGATTCACGTTCGACTGAGATCCAATCCCGACTCGATTACGATTGAAGCGTATGTGGCATTCCGCTATTTTTTCTTTGAAATAAACGTTTTAATCCTTTTTTGTCATTCAATAATGAATCATTTTGTCTGCAAATGATTTACGATTGCAAAATGATTGTACAGCAAATTACCGTATAGACCAAAATCACCAAAATAGCAGACCAATCGCAAACCAATCGAATATCATTGGAATACGATTGGACTTACATTAGTAGCAGAATGCCCGATAAGGTCAAAACTGCTATTGCGATCATGTTGCGATTCAATTTCTATTCGATTTTGACAATATTAACTTAGGAGAATTGGGCCCCAGCTAGTCCCTAGTTATAAAAAATATTGGATCAAGTATTGCTAAGTTTACTGATAGAATCTTTTTTTATATAAAGTAAAACAGATGGTAGCATAATAACTAAGTGGGTAGTTCCAAATATTATAATAATCAAGTGGGTGACGTCTCCTTGCCAGGCTACTTACCGGGGAACTAAATAATAAGCTTTATTTTTGTAATTTCTTTATTTTTTTTCACCATTTATCGTAAAACTTTCCTAGGGCACACCGCGCGTCGCAGTCGCGCACCAATATTCCGCCTTGTGTATGTGGAGCTCGTGTCCCGCGCACGCGGCGCTCACGTCACGCGGCCGCGTCCGTCGGCCGCGCGCCACGCGTGCACGCGCCGGCGCCACGCCTCCTCCACGCCTCGGCCAAGCCGCGTGCACGCGTCGCGCTTACAATTAAGACATGGACAGTTTGACAAAACTAATTTTGATAAAAATATAACAATTTCACTTGCACTTAAACAAAATAAATAGGCGTTTAATTTCAGTTGTAAAATAAAAATAATATGATATCCATCGTAAGTACACACAAGCACCATCTAGCTGCAGTTTAACTGCCGTCCTCACTCACACGATCATCAGCTCTTCGCGCCATGACCAACACGCTCGGCAAGCTTACCGAACCTTAGTTACAGTCATAGCGCGAAGTTCCATTGCATTCCACCAGAAAATATATATTATACATACGAAATACAAAATTGAATGTTATAGACACTGCTATTATCCGTCAAATTTTGAATTTAATTCTAAGACAGACCGCATAAGGCGGCTATTCGTGTCAGTTATATGACTTACAAAACATTTCAAGCAATTTTTACACTTGCAATTTTAATTCGATCGGGAGATCTGACAATGTTCCAAACATTAGCGTTACACCAACTAGTGTCAAACAATAAAAAACAACAAGTATATAAAATACTAGTATAATAATAAACCTATAGGAAGTTATACATCACACTATACAATCTTTGGATACAAAATCTCACTGGCGCGTTGCGCACGTGCCGCGGCTGCCGCGCGTGACGCCGACAGCGGCGGCACGCGGCGCCGCGCGGGCGGGCGGACGCGCTCCCGCCGCGCGCGGAGCGAGCGCGCCCGTCCGCCGCCACACCGAACCAGTCTCAATACTAGCGAGCCGTGTCTTACACGAATACAGAAATTTTGACAATTTAGACAAAAAAAATATTCAAAAAAAATTTATCCTCATCACATGAGCCATGTCAGTCCCAGAGTTCCAAACGTTACGATATCGACTTTACCAACTAATCCTTTGCATATTGGGTGCCCCTTTTGAGGAGAAACAAAACTATTATCCACTTTATAAGATAGATTCCTTTTACAAAATTTAAAATTATTACGAGAAAATGCAACTCATTAGAAGTTCGACCGTCGTAGACGCTTATTACAACCCGCTCCGTCGATATCACTCTACCCTAGTCACTTTCCCTCTCCATACACAACACCCAATATGCCGTCACCATTATACCTAACAACCACATTTATATTGCAATCTATTTTTTTTACATCTTAGCATCATTCGCGAACTCAGTCCGCGTATAGCGGCGCGGCGCGCGCGGACAGGCGACGCTGTCCGCGCGCGCCGCGCCGCAACCCTATCTAGACAACGCCCTGTCGATCGGTACTCTACAGAACACAGTTTGTATCCATCCTCCTCATCCTAAGGAAAACATTTACACGGCGACTGATGCTGTTCCGACATCCTCACGCGTCACGCAGTTCGCGAGGCATGTACTCTCGTACAGCCACAAATCGTCAAGCGACGGCCGCCGACCGGAATACTCGTGTGAATGTTTGAACAACATCAGCCACCAAATGCATCGATACTATACATAAATATTTAGGACACAATATCTCGAAATTGTTATTTTTTAAGTCTACAAATCATTTACCATTATTACATATAAACTACAATCGATTGGCAGTATCATTTATTTACCTCCCTCTGACTCTCATGATATTATCGTGACGTGATCCGCGGCCCTATGTCCGCGGTACCGCGCGGTCGCGCGGTGCGACCGGCGGCGACCAGTGCGCGCGAGACCTTCACTAACACCGTCGAACGAAACTTTAGCACTTATCTTACCATCCGAGAGTCGCGGCGAGCCGGCAGCCGCCGCACGGCTGACTGGCCGGCCCGCCGCCTCGCTCGGGACACACTTATCGTACGAGAAACTGAAATTGAACAAATCTTAGTCATCGACCTAAGAAGACAAATGACGTGAAACTGAAGCCCTCTCCTCGTTCCTCATGGACGTAAATACAAAGGGTACCCTAATACATACATGTGCTGAACCCGACGCGCTCGGGACGCGCCCGCGGCACACGCTACGTGTTATGGCACGAAGCGAGCCGGCCCGGCGCAGTGCGCAGGCGCCGCCCGGCCGACACTATGCCTATAAACAACTCTATCACCTGCATGTGATCCCTTCAACCGCTTACACTAACCGGGGACTGGCCCCCGTCGCGAACCTGCCTACTCCTGAGCCTCCTCGACCGCGCCTAAATAATAACACATACCAACTAAATCCACAATATGGAGTTGCAAACCTAGCCTGTTTAGTTACTGCTCATCGAAAACCGCCGAGTACTTGTCTTGTATTGTGTCCAACCGCTATTTTCATACTATTACATTTTTTATAATTTTTCTTTATTTCAATCTCAGGTACTGTGGTATTGCTTACATGTAATTATAAAATGATTTTTCACAAGTTTATATTTTGTACATTGGCGGTTAATTGGTGTAGAGGCTGACCAGAAAAATAAAACCGGCACTAGTGGACTACTTACGACAATAACGTTTTATGTTTCTGGCTGGCGCTCGCCTGGCAGCGCAGCGATGCAGCTGCAGTGGTGGAACAGTAAAACAATCAATGGTGTCACAGTGTAGTCGTCGCAGTAAAACAATACGCCGGTGCGGCACTCCGCACGCGACACCTAACAGTACAGATAAATTATCTTTTAGCAAAACATCAATTAATATCAGAAATATAATTAAAACTAACGTACTATTATAACTCTGTTTTTTTTTTTTAGTTTTTAGTTTAGCTGTTGAATCGTTTCGTAACTATAGTGACCTATTTAACACTTAGGGAGCGGGGGGCGGCGTGGGATGCGCCGGCGCCGCCACTGGCGCGGACAGCGGGCGGCAGTGGCGGCGGCGGCGCGGCGCGAATAATGAATATTATAATAATTGACTATCACCACCAGGCATCAGACTGCACACGAACTACACAAACACAGCGCTGCACAAACGACATACGTTCGTCGCTCATCCGACGCTACTGGGAAATACTACAAGATGATCCATCTATACGGACAGACACGTATCAGCCATCTTAACAACATTGAACAGACAGATGATCTGCCTAGCTCATGAACACGTGCGGCCTACGGTCACTCCGACCACCGACTGTCATGACACGCATCAAACCACGTTCAGAAGTACTAGAGGGAAGCTCACGCACTGCTGTACAGCGAAGCTGGGCAAGAAGAGAGTACTCGGTGGTCACAGGCAGACCGGGACGACTGGCACGAACGTATGTCTACAGTTGCCGTAACCTAACTTAACGAGATAACTGGCAAGCGGGGGTGAAGGGCGAGGCGGGGTGGGGAGGGACGCGGTGGGCGGGGCGGGGGAGGGGCCACCGCGCGAGGTATCACAGGGGGCAGCACTCTCTCACAGCGCGGCGCCGCGCTGCGGGCTACGCCGCTACGGGCTACGCGCTACGTGCTACGCGCTACGCGGCGACCGCAGCGCAGCGGCCGGACTGCCGTCTCCGGCGGTATGGACCACGCGATAGCTAGCTCGACATACACTAATATATCGTACGTTATACATCTCATTATACATTTAGCATTAATTTATTTATATTTACTGACCGCGGGTCAGGCCGGCCGAGACCGAGCGAATATAACCTCTTTATTTCAAGTCTAAATATAAACTCTGTAGATCTTAAACTTCTATGGAACTAAAATTATTTTTGTACCATAAAATTGTAATGTTTAAAATGAAGCCACAAGCTTGCGGCGCTCGCAGTCCGCGTCTCTTAGAGTTCGCGCGCCGCTCCCGCGCCCGGCGCCGCTTAGCCTAGCCTATGCTGCGCTCCACGCCCGCCCCCGCGAGCTATTATATTTCTATATTTTAATCGTATAGAGAAATGATTTTTTTTTATATAGGTATTTTATATTTTTTTTCTATATGTAACAGTTTATCGGACGTCACCAACTTATGTCACTCTATATAGAATGGTCTCCAGAGGAAAATGTACTGTAAATTAACCTACGTAGGTCGCGCCGGCTAGCGCAGCGCGTCTATGTCTATGTAACCTTACACGGTGAATACTCTACGGAGCGGCGGCCGCGCGGTCTGCATGCGCGGACCGACCGCGCGTGCGGACCGCGCGGACGCTCGCTCGCACTAACCAGTTGCAGTAGTGAACGCTGACGAGTTGAGGGAGCATGGTGGAGTGAGCACGCTCACTGAGCACTATGTACACGAGCCGAGCCCGGGTACTGCTACTCTATGTCTGCGGGACAACTCAGCGTCGACCACACATTACAATATACTATAGTTCCTCAAGTGACCGCACATCGAAACATACAATATTCAATGTAAAATAGATCTCGCAGTTCATATTACAATAATCTTGCAGTCAATTAATTTCATTACATTCAACAGTAATTTAAAATGTATACTTATATTCGTTTCACACAAAATCGTATATATCGACTGAGAAAAGTTGAGGGCACATTCGGATGAAATGAAACAGTAACGCGCTGCAGCAGTGTGAAACAAACCTAAGTACGGCTGTGAGTGTACCGCGCGGACTGACCGCCGCCTCGCGCGGACAGCACGCGGGTATGCGCGGACAGTCCGCGCGGCACACGTGCTCGCCGTGCACAGTATCAACCACTGACCACATATGAACCGATACATTTTACACACACATACAAACGATTAAAACAACTTTATATAAAAAAATGTCCACACACAAAATGATATCAGGCCATAGATACACAACGTACATTTTATTGCATTATTCACATTAGGAGATACATTGAAACGCCGACATACGCTTGTAACTGGTTCCAGATGACAGTTACAACAACGAAATAACTCCAGTATTTGATACTGAATACGTACAATAGTGTTTACTCAATATAAAGCTAGAGCGGATGTTGCGACCGCCTTGCGGTACGCCTAGAGCTACCAATAAAGGGTGAAACCTCCGGAGTGATGTAGTCATAATAAAAAATGATAATAAGGAAAAACAAAAAAAATGCATAAATACATTAATAAAGTAAGTTTAAAGGCACCGCCGACGCCTGGTGTAGTGCTGACTTATACTACTGCGTCCCGCGCACTCATATACATACATATATACACACGCACGCACACTCGCACAGGGTGCTTACATACCGCCGCGGCACCGCCACCAGCGTCGCTACCCAGCCCGACGCTAGTGCGGACACTCGCTGCCAGTCTCAATATCACAGCTTCACGCAGCTCTCTCGCTCATTGTTCCACTCTGTCTGACCGGCCGGCTGACTGCCGGGCCTCGGGCGACGCTCGGTGGGTCAGACCATCAGTATACTAAATAGCAGCGAGTGACCGAACCAGCCTAAAATGTAAATTTGCCAATGAATAATTTTGACACCAAAAATTTTGAACCGGAGCCAATAAATTCTTCAATTTAGAATCGAACGTTCGTAAAGCTAGCAAACAAGTAGGACGTGTCCGCGGCCGCGTCCGCCTCATACGTTACAACATTTTAAATCCGTCGGATCGTACGCCTATGAATATCACAGCAGTGCGTCATTAGCCTAATGATTCGAGTTCTACTACGAGCCCTGTAAACACCCGGTGCCGGATCCCCGCACACACCCGTGCTGTCGTCTCTCAGTGTCAACAGACAAAACCACATCATTAAATAATCCATATTAAAAAAAAACACATACACCTACAAACTAGATAAGTGGGCAAATTTTAACTTTTTTTTTAGTTTTTATTTTATTTGAATATGACAAGCCAGGTTTATCCGTTACCTAGTCAGCGAATAATACCAAACATACGACGTACTGATGTCTCCTGGCTGCTTAATATCATATAACTTAACAAAAATAATTATGACTTATATTCTGGAATTACAACTCCATCTCGTTATAGTGTATCAACATTCGTTCCACTTCATATTTTCGATATCATGTGCCGAAAACTATTTACACAAATTAGAATAAAACAATCAAGTGATAATTTAAAAATAAAGCTCAAAGCCGTCTAAAATTAGTTTTTTTTTTTCAGGGAAATAAAATAGTGCCGCCCTCTCGGAGGAGCGGTCGAGTAATAATTTAGATTAAAAGGCCACGAACGTTGTGTAGTGTGTAGAGTGTGTTACGCGCGACGCGGCGACGTAACCTATCACCAATACAATGATCAACAAGAAATAAAATTGTCAAAGTGCAAACATCATTAGTACCATGTGAGAGCGGAGCGCAGGCGCGGAGCGGCCCGCGCCTCGTCGTAGCGCCAAATATATAACATACTACATAATAATCATATAAAATACTATATACACATAATAATAAAGCATCAGTTTTCACGGGACGTGGGACGTGCGGACAGCCCGGGGGGCGGCTGTTATTATGATAGTGAGGGACCGCGGGCTGCCCGCGCGAGCCGGCCCCCGCCGGCGCCGGCGCCCGGCGGCCGGGGCCCAGCGCCGAGGCCCGGCGGGCGGGGCGCAGCGCGCGGGCCCCGGCGCCCGGCGCCCCGCGGCCGGCGCGCTCAGTACCGCGCGCTGCCGCGCTCGCATCAAATCCGGTTCGGCGCGCTGCCCGTGAATGTGTCCTGCAACACCACAGCCCACCGTTACTGCACCGCCCCGTGAAGCTCGATCACGATCAGATAAAGACAATAGTATGGGACCCAGCTAGGGTAATCATAAAAGACTGAAAAATATTAACAGTTCCTTTAAAAATTCAGTATGGTTGTTTCAAGAAGATGAGGGATGTAATTTGGGTGTAAATTAAAGCATTTCGTGAAGTGTGAGAGTAAAGCGTCTGTTTCAAAGCCAAGTTCTTGATGACAAGCATAGGTGTTCTCTAAGGCTGCAGCTTGTTAGTGAAAGAGAAGCGACTTATGCTTTTTGTATATTAGGCAAAATAAAGAGTAATTGATGGCAACTGTAACCCAGCAACAAAAAATCTTAGGAAAGTGAATTAAAAATTATAAATTGATTGGTGTGAGGGAGCTGTTGGAAGCGTGAGTGTGTGTGTGTATGTGTGTGTACGTACTATGTTGGAGGAGAGCGGCGCGGACTGGTCGCCCCCCGCGCCGCCCGCGCCCGCCCCGCCCGCGTAGCCCGCCAAGCCCGCGCCGCTAGCCCCCGTCTGTGCCACCAAACACAACTCAGTGCGGCCCTTACATTACATGATCACAATATATCAACATCAACCGCAGCCGACATCTGCTCAAATTATACAACGCCAGCGATGTTCTGGGTTCGGTAAGTTATAAGGCCACGGAGGTACGAAAGATAAGCGGAGATGCCATAAGGCAGGTAAGTCAGGCGGTCCAAACAACCAACCAAAGCGGTCAGTTACTATAGATTGGTTTTAAAAAACGGGAGGGCGCATTTTGGAGCGCTCCTTTCTTAGGACATCTCCGCTCGTGATTTTAATTGTCCATGGATTAGGTAGTGTCGGGTAAGTCGGAGGCGTGTGTACGCACCTGGTGCGAGTCTGCGGGCTGGTGCGCGCGGCACATCTTGTCGCAGTAGTCCGCCAGGATGTCGCGGAACCGCGTCCAACACTTCTCCGGCACCGTGATCGCCGTGCGGAAGTTACTTTTCACCTGCAAACATCAGTTCACATCTTATTCACCTTCACCACTCTAACCTACCCATCGCAGTTCTTATGAATGATGGTAATTTATTACTAACTTCTTTTCTGCCTCCTGCTTGCTTTGGGGGAAAGTGAAAACTGGTTTATTTCTTACTTCTTTGAATTAAATTACTTTGTACGCTCAAAGAGTTTTTGAATTCGACGTTCAGATGATATATGCAAATTTTAAAATTCTGAAACGAAGAGCCCGTTCCCTAGTGGTGGGGGGGCCGGGGCTCTTCCTGCACAGTCGACACAAAAACTCGCTAAACGCGTCCTCTAGTGCAACAAGGAGAAGTCGAACACAAGACACACAGTGCTGACGGACACTGGCGCGGAGTGCAGGCAGTGAGTGGTGGGGTGGGGGGGGGGCATGCGGGGCAGTAGCAGTGGACGGTCACCTCGCTGACTTTCATGTAGATGCCGCGGTTGTTCTGGCCGATGTCGAAGTAGAAGTTCTTGTTGTCGACGCGCAGGTGCCGGCCCTCGGGCAGCTCGCCCTTGAACCTGCAAGCACAGGCGCGTGAGTCGCGGCCAGTCGCACAGCACCTACTCGCGATCGCGCCCTCTAGTACTTTAAGCATCAAACTGAGTACAACAGAGTTTACGTCGGTACAACAACAATAATAAGTACGGCATCATTCCCCAATAATGAAATTCATACCATTCCGGTTCAAACCAAGCCTCAGCCGGATCATCGCTAACGGCGGCAGTGGCAAGAATCAGAAAAAGAAAAGTCCCCGTTAAAAACATAAATCTGACATCAACATTATACACAAGGGATTGGGAACACTACACATAACTAACATTCATTTGTTGTCAGGGGCAGGGGCCTCTGAGAGCTCCACTCTTGTGACCTATGACTATTGTTAAAAACCTATCCAGTAATTGTTTAGTATCGTAGCCCTAGCATAGTCCGTTACGGCTTTCATGCAGAGACTGTTGAAGCTTTTTGTCATGGTGTCTGTGAGCACGTCGAAGGCGCGCCGGTCAAAGACAGTTTGCGATTGCACAGTGGACAAACAGCGCGTGATAACAGATTAAACAAACAAATGATAAGAATCAATAAGTTGAGCGAGCAGTTCCATTAATGATTCCTGTAATCAGTTCGATATCGCGCGCAACTGGGTCGCTGTTTTACGCGATTTAATCACAACGTGCGATAACGCTCTGCGAACCTATCATCTTACTATGTGCGAAACATGCACCACAGCAGTTATTTAGCTAGTTAAGTAACCATAAAGCTTAGAAGAAAAAACTGAAAATAAAGTTTTCTAGCTAATGACAAAATAATGTTAACCCAAGCAATAGCTTTTAAAGTAAGAACTTTATCGAACAGTAGTCGATGTTACAGAAAATATAAAATTGACATAAGTACATTACGTTGGGTTACGTGGGGCTCTAGTAGGTCATGAAGAGTCTATTTATACTCCATCCCTTCATTATTCACATCAAGTATCTGTCCACCATACTCCAGTGCGATACGTGTAGCATTTAAAAGCTAACATAGATAAAAAATCGAAACCATGTATTACTTCACAATTTGGACACTGTAGAATGTAGATCATTCTACATTGCCTATACATAATGACGAAAACTTAGCTCATTGCAGTATCCCTTTCTATCAAACGTCTTCTTTAAAATTGATAGAAAGAGAGAAGAGACAAAAGTAATCGATAAGTAAAATATGTTTATTTAGCGAATAGGTTTCTTGTGGCGGTAACATTTAGGTCACAAGTAGGTGGTGCATAGTGTAAGGGAGATCGATGCCGATCGTGGCACTAACTCAATTATGTATAACTGTTTCAAGACCAGCCCTCGCAACCTTCACAACATGCACTGTTCTCATGTCTCATTTACATGCACAAACATTATTATTACATTTAAATAAAGCCAACTTTGGAAAATCTGTACAAGTACCTAAGCTACCATGATTTAGGAATCAAAAGTTCGAAAAAAGGAAAGATTAGAGAATTGAAACTTTATTTTTTCATACAAAGTTCGCACTAACAGAGGAACTAGTTGCAAAAAAATATAAACAGTATTCCGGATAAGATTACCGGCGACCTATATATTTAATCGTCGCGGGCGTGTATTTAATTTAGCGATTATACTGGTAAGCAGAAGTACTATTGAGGGCGACGACTTTTGCTCAAACACGTGTATGCCATACTAAATAATAGTAATAACAATATCAACTCAGTACCGTTATCGTTTTTTTTTTTTTTTGTAACGGATCGCTTATAGTTCTTCATTCATATATTCGTACCCTAAGTTCAAATGATATACTGAGAAAATGACTACAGAGCACAGTGCTTCGAAGCTAGATTGCGAGTCATTTCAGAACATAGTAGAAGTAGTTCACTGATGAATACGTCTGAATACCAGAATCTACCCAAATATAACTTTTTTGTACGAGTCGCAGTAACGTGCGACTGAGCTGCCTCGCAAACAGAGATGATCTCATCATTTGCTAGTTCACAATCTAGTTCCGTAAATTGTTTGTTTCTTATATCGAAGTTCATGCTTCATCCGAAGTTCAATTCACTCAGAATAACTGGAATTATCTGAAGTCAGACTTTCGCGACCGCGTAATTAATAACATATGTAAGTACATTTCGTTTGTTGACTACTACCGCAGAATTATAGAAAGTTTTAATAGTAAACGCACCAGACAATTCCAGTTGTTCTCAAGCTGTGGGGAGTGACCACGGGGGAAGGAAATATGAGCGGAGTTGGCATAAGGCAGGTTTGTCGAGACCGTAATTTAGGGAGGGCTTAATCAAAACGAACAGTTACTAGACGTTCGGGTTCATTGTCAAATCAAAACCAATGTGTCATAAATTGGTCTTAATTGTTTGGTTTTAAAAACAGGCGGGTCCCAACAAAGGCTTATGAAGAGCAAGTAACGTTCCTCGTCCCCCGAACAATGGCATTTTGGCGGCACTGCTTTCTTACGACATTTTGCGTTATGACATCTCCGCTATTCATTTTGTTCTCCAGTTAGGTGACACATATAAGCATGAAGCACATGTGCGTGCGTACGTACCCTCCGTCATCCGTGCCGAAGTCGTCGAGCAGGTCGGTGAGCGCGTCGCGGAACTCGATCATGCCCTGCGCCGGCAGCGCCACCTGCGAGCGCGGGCCGCCGCGCGTGATGGTCTGCGACACGCGCAGGAAGCGCCCGCGCGAGTTCTCCTTCAGGTCCAGGTAGTAGCGCCGGTTGTCCTGCCGACACATACATCCTGCCACTACAAGCGCACATGACATGTTGCCGCACTTATGTACCGGCTTTGTCAGGAATGAAGACCATCGATAAATCTGTACTACTATACTCGTGTAATGATAGAGAGAGAAAGAGATTTTACTTGTATCTCATTTTTATGACTGCCAAGAAAGGTTAGGCCTTTTTCCAACTAGACTATCTGTCAAGTACATGAATACCAATAAAGATAATGAAGAATCAAAAGATGGTGATAATGATAGACTAGTTTCATTTCAGTTATAAATGTGTATGTATAGTTGCCCCTGACTTGGGCAGGCCTTCAGTCAGTCACGCTAGGCGCTCCAGGTAACCTATCCGGCACTAGATCGCGCTCACTTTCAACTGTATCGGGTTTCTTTTGACGCGATACTATTACTGCTGCCACGCGAACTGTATTCATGTAATCTCTGGGACAACTGACGATGTTCCAAATACATATTTCTCTTACTGTAAGCTGTCTTAGCCCTCAGTGACTCTGTGGTCTGACCGCGCTAGTAGTAATAGGTACTATGGTGATGAGAAACCAGTTTTAGTTATCACTTTTGTATGACTAACAGGTTACAGAAAAACCTGTGCCTGCTGGCGTCATCGCCTAGGCCTTTCCGGTCTAATACGAAACACTTTTCGTTAAACCAGTTTGGGAATATATGCAAAAAGACATCACACTTGAGACCACTGACTTTCAAAATTTTGGAACAGATAAATAGTTTAATTGTGCCTCGCTCTGAATGCATGTACGTATGTATCTCACCTTAAGCATCATCTCGGACTTGAGCTTGCCGTCGTCAGGCACGTTGTCGGGGTTGGGGGGGCCCAGCGAGGAGTAGAAGTCGCTGAAGCTGGACAGGTGGTCGCGGAACTCCGCCGCCGTCGACATCGCCAGGAAGATCTGGCTGCGTCGCCCGTCCGCGCCGATCTGATACACAAACATAATGTTCTCTTGTATAGCCCGATGTGTGGTGACACGCGGACAAACGATCAAGTAGTAAAATGTTTGTCTTCATATACACTTATACGTATGTACCTAGCCATGAACATGTAGTGTGTCTGAACTTTCATAAGAATAAAGTTCAGGCCTATTGGAAATTAAGGAAACGAAGCTGAAATGCTCCATAGTTACACATCTGTGATTGCACTATTACAAGTACCAAATCTGATTACAAACAAGTAAAATGAGAACAATACATGAAGAACGTCTTCTGTCTAATAAGCAAAACACTCTACTGGTTAATTTTAAATTAAAGAATGAATGTAAAAATATTATTTAGATTTTTTCTTTCTTCAGAGCGAAGTAATATTTTCTCCGCCTTTGGGAAATTAGCAGCACAAATCAGGGACTCACTCGGACTTGAAAACTAACTCATTTGGAAAGATAACTTGTTCAAGACATTGTTTTCTTTTCAATTCTTTTTAAAGAATCCTTGGATTTCGTATTCGGAAAACGTCTTGAAGAATAATAATTCATTGAGGAAATTATTCCTGCGAAGATCCTACTTACTGGGATCGTTTGAAGTGAGAGTTTCCTAACTTCCGCGTAGCAACAGCCGTCATCAAACGTGCGTCGGGCGAAAATATTCCTGCTACATGTTTACCTTCTAATTGTTTTACTGACAAATCAAATCTAGGTATATCTTCAGTTATTTTTTCACTGAATCTATTACTAAAATTCGGTAGCTACTGTTTTTAAATCGACAGTCTATAAGAAGTTCGGGATTGAGAAGCCTTCATTTAGGTACTTTCTTCAAACTAGAAATAAAAACTTTTGCCTTTCGAGTCCTGATAAACGTCTCACTTTTATCAAGCTTTTGGCTTCTAGAGAAAAGAAAATTGAATTTCACGCCCAAAATAAATGCCTGTGTGGTCGTTTATCGCACTATCAGCATCAGCTGTAGCTATCTATTATGTAAAACGTTATCGTGTACATAAGCCGTTGCGCAACGTAAATAAATAGCTGTTACAATGCAAACATGAATCACTCACGGTTTTATTAAATTCCGAGGTGACGCCCAATAAATCATTAGGGGAAGGTTGCGATCATTGGACCGCTTCTTTCATTGAACCACTTAAATATTTCGTAAAATCACAACTCCAGAGACGCGTAGGTACGTTAAAAAGCATGTCTTGGGTGGTAAGAGTGGCCCCCCGCAACCTCAGTACCCGCGCGGCAGCCGCCAGTGAGTGACGTGTGTAAATGTGATTGCGGCGCTCCGGATATAAAAAATACGACTAAGAAAAGTTGATGTAAGTATCATAATACTATGATTTAATTAATAGTACATATTTTAATTTGTAGACTGTTTACTTGTATTTACGTTGGAAATAATTATTCTTGTCTGAAGATACTGGTTGTTTTTTTATAACCTAATTTTTACGTTAGGACCCTGTTGCTATCATCGGACTACTAACGTGGCCCTATCATTGGACTGGTCCAATGATAGGAACTTTCTGTTTATGATTTAAATGTAACATTTTTACAAAAACTAGTTGATTTTGATTGTCCCTTGTCAATAATAATAATAATGTTTATTTATGTGATAATAATTACACGTGTATGTTAACGTGATAAATTGTTTCAGAATGGCTACAAAACGAAAGTATTATGCGTGGAATGAAGTAAGCATGAACCTAGCCATTGAATCAGTGCGTAACAATAAAGCAGGTTTGAATGAGGCAAGTAGGATGTATGGAGTGCCTAAAGCCACACTAAAACGAAGATTGGATGGAGTGAATCGAAAGGCTAAGGAATATGTTCAAATAGTAGGATCTGAAGGTGACCTTCCGTCCGAATTGGAAACCGAATTATGTCAACACATCCTTGAGATGGAAAGTAGTTTGTATGGTGTAACGCCTTTCGATATTCGGCAGCTGGCATTTGAACTGGCAGAAAAGAACAATATCAAAAATCGATTTAACAAAGAGAAAAGAATTGCAGGTAAAAAATGGTACTATGCGTTCATGAAGCGGCATCCACAATTAAGTTTGAGACAACCAAGAGCAACTTCAATGAGCCGGGCTACTGGATTTAACAAACCTGCTGTAACCGATTTCTTTAATAAATTAGAGGCAGTATGCGAAAAATACAACATAACAGAAGCTCAGCGTATCTTCAACGTTGATGAGACTGGATTGTCAACTGTCCAGAGGAAAACCAGAAAAATACTGGCATTAAAAGGTAAGCGGCAAGTTGGAGCTATTACTAGTGGAGAACGCGGTACAAATACTACAGCCGTATGTTGTGCTAATGCTGCAGGTAATTTTATACCACCGCTTATAATATTTAAGCGCAAGAGAGCAAAAGACGAACTGAGGGATGGAGCTCCACCTGGTGCGATATTCGCTTTTAATCCAGAGAGTGGATATATTAACAAAGACATATTTTATTTGTGGTTACAACACTTTATTGAGTCTGTGAAGCCGACACCCGAAAAAAAAGTATTACTTCTGTTAGATGGTCATGCTAGCCATACAAAAAATTTAAAAGCAATAACATATGCCAAGCAACACGGCGTCGTCTTGCTTTCATTTCCAGCACATACAACACATAAAATGCAACCGCTGGATGTCTCCTTCTTCAAGCCGTTGAGTCTATACTATATAGATGAAACTGAAAAATGGTTGCGCCAAAATCCTGGAAGAACTGTGACAATGTTTCAAGTTTCAATGCTATTCGGAAAAGCATATTCCCGAGCTGCATCTGTTGGAACTGCTGCGAGTGGCTTTGCAAAGACTGGAATTTGTCCTCTTAATAAAGATGCATTTTCTGACTACGAATTCATTGTACCTGAAAAAGAAAACGATGAGATTTCACCACCAATTGTGTTAGACTTACAGGATGAGATAGATCCACTAACTTTGAATATTTCTTTACTAGAAGAGAATCTAGACGTAACGGAGCCAATAACATGTCAAAATGAAGCTATGACTGCTGAAACTCAGATTGAAACCTTAGCGGTACCAAAGAATATTGATTGTAGTACAGCTGAATCAAAGGAACGCAATTTCGAATTCACAATAAACCAAATATCTCCTGGAGCTAAAAAAGTAGCACAAGAGTTAAGAAAAAGGAGTAAAAAAGCACAAAGTAGCTTGGAACTGACGTCGACGCCTTATAAAACCACTTTAGAACAAGCTATTGTAAGACCTTCAAAACCAAAAAAGCCAAAATTTTCTGCAAAAGAAACTGCATTTTCTAAAAATAAAATAACTGATGAGCCAGAGCCATCAACAAGCAAAGATGCCAAATCAATAAATATCGAAAAATGGTTTTGCAAAATCTGCCTACTGTGTGCAGTTGAAGACATGATTCAATGTATGATGTGTAAAGCCTGGGTTCATGTAGATTGTGCTTGCGTTAAGAAAACTATTAAGAAGTATTTATGTCCTCAATGCAAATAAGTGTTGTTATTTTTGTTGCAATATTGTTTTTAATTTAAAATGTGATTTTATGATAATTAATCGTTTGCATACGTGTAAAAGTTGATCTCATTATGTGTTAAATTTGATCTCATACTCATTCGTTTAATAATACATCGTTGAAACAACAGATAGGCTTTTTAAAGGTATCATTGTTTTCATAATTATGAACTATTTCTACTATGGGACCAACCCTAAAATCGGGAAAAATAATCAACTGCTTCATACATTACCTTCACAAAACTCGACAAAATGTTTGAAGCAGTTAATTATTTTCCCGATTTTAGGTTTGGTTGGCCCCATAGTGCAAGTTATACATAATTATGAGTACAATGACCAATTAAAAAAAAAACTTATTTGCTGTTCAACCCAGTATAAGCTTTTTTACGATAAGGATAGGTATTTTTAATTATTCTTTTTGATGAAGGATTTCATATTTTTTATTTTTTTATTGAGTTTTGTTAATCGCCTTGAATGGACCACTGCCAAAAATTTTCTAAGTCCATTGATAGCAACTCAGTGGTCCAATCAAAGCGACCATGGTCCAAAGAAGGCAACGACCAAAGAAATGTTTAACGTCAATTTTCTCACAAACTGTCAGTTTAAATTAGCTGTGAGTGACATATTATATTAATAAATTTGATTGGAAACAAAACCAAAAATCAGTTTTATTTTATCGCAAAAACTAAAAAAGATATGTCGTACGGAAGTTAAGTGGTCCAATCATAGCAACCTTCCCCTACTAGATAAATCACAAATCTCTCAGAGATCGGAGCTATAAAATAAGTCTTTGCATGATAGGAAAGACTGTCATCCATGACAGGTTTACCACGTAATTCATTCATAGTTCAATTAACAGCTCACTTGGATTTTCAAACATAAACGCTTGAAGAAATAATTGCCTTAAGACAACTTTTTATAGCACAACTTTCATCGCGAACATTTTTGTTCAAGGAGTCCCAAGTTAAGATGTGGTATTAAATTAATATTTCCATAGTCTTCTTTGAAATCTAGTAGAATTGATGTGCAATTAAGATAGGGTGTACAGTACAACAAGCATGCACGCATGCGACAATAGCAGCAGTGATGACGTACGCTCACCTCGGCCACTTTGATGAACCGTCCGCGCCGGTTCTGCTTCACGTCCAGGTAGAACCGCTTCGACTGGATCTGCAGCATCTTCGTCGCCAACTCCTGCTCCTGTGGCTGCTGACCTGCACGCAACCACACCAATGTCCATCATCAATAAACATTGTAATTCAATTATATTACCAAATGATACTACAACTAAAGTATTTTTACATAGAAATCGTTATCCTTTTTCTTTTCCTGCACTATATCCTATACTATATCTTGATGAGAAAGTCTAGACTGTAGATAAAGGAGTAACTATGACGTCATACGCCATCTCCGCGTTCGCCTGCCAGACTACTCCAACCGATAAAATCATAATAACGAAGCAGCGACGGAAAAATATCTTTATGACATTTTATAAGGAAAACTGAAAATATACTTGAATTAAACATTATGTCCCATAAGAAATTCTAAGAAACGAAGTTAATTTGTATCGCGTAACAGGAATTATATATTTCGTCGGAATATGATATAAGAACAATGATTGTATCACAGCTACATGTATTCTGTAATAATGACATAAAAGGTTGAAATATAGGTGTATGTGCGCAGACAGAGAGCAATCAATCGCGTAGTGGCGCGTCCTTTGTCAGTGGTGCAATATCCAGCGCACAGCTCAGCACACGACAAAGAAACAAGTGGAGGCGGCTCGCAGGGCGCATGACCGCCGCCCTGGGACCTCGCCGAGCACATGTCGCCGCAGCCAGCTCGCCACCACGATACAAAACAGGTCGCTACAAGTCGTCGTGTGATGGAGTCGGATGCACGCACCCCGGCCGGTGCACCGGGTGTCGACTACGCCCTTCATTTCGGCTAATTACTAACGACTAGCTCCGAGTCTAGCTAGACAGACAGACGGTAATGGGATAGCTGAAGGGCGTGGCGCCACTTTCAATGACGTTGCGAACGATTTCACTTGTGCGCACTTACTTATTTGCTTTTAATTGCTTAATTGCGAATTTTGTTTGTGCAATAATTGGATATTCGATAATTGGTCTAGGATGCAATAACCGAATTTGAGTCATTAGTATTAGACTGTTTGTATCGTCAAAAATAATTAGAAAAAAGTCTAGGATGGCTGGACATGACACTAATGGTCAAAAGCTATCAAGAACGGGATACTCAAAACTCTCGCCACACTTAAGGACCAAACACATAATTTGCTATTTTACAAAGGAAACACCATACTGTTCACAGATAGCAATTACGTTTTATCACGGCTTGAATGATTAAATACGGAACATTTTTGAGAAGTAGCTACCATTCATTTCAAGCTTATGAAAGGGACGTCTAAGTCAATGGACATTTTGTCGAAAACGCGGACTCAAGTGAGACTGACTACATTCAGCTGGCGGAAGATGATCAATAATAGTAGATTAATTAATCTGTAGTATTGCGAGTGCCCTCAGGCGACCGTCTGCCCTTCGGCAACCTTCGAAAATATGTTGGTTACCGTTGCATAGCAACCGGGTGATAAATGGAATTGCAGATGTATGCCGCATAGTTCTCGCAGGACAAATGGACTGCTGGGCCAGCCGGGAAGGATTCATACTGGGTAACGCCTAGTATCTACACTAATTTTGTTTCTACATTAGGTACCATAGGGTCATAAATTCAATGACTTGTACATTTTCATGACTCAAGAGTGCTCTTCAAAGGAAGAACCGCCGAAATGTGCAACCTGTAAGCGCTTTAAAAAACCCTACAATCACAAAACGGGAGATTCCGAATGCCCTGCTAGAAAAGCCGCTGAATATAGGTACATCAACTCCGTAGACTATAAAGGCGTCTGATAGGCGTCAAACTCTAGATAATATTTAGCTGTAATCATTTTTACACATTATATAATTTCATATTTTACTTAGGGATAGTGGATTACTGATTATTTTTAGGCCCGCATATTTACACTCAAATATTGTATGTAATATTGTAGGTACGCAATATGGATATTTTAATTAGTATGTAAGCATTATAACAAACATGTGTAATAACTCTGTATTTGTCACATTGACCTAGTTTTTAGTAACTAGCAGCAATTTATTGTTAATTAGCTATAAATATTATAATAAGCACTTTTACGCCCGAGACACAGGTTTTTACCTAGTTCGGGCAAATTATACATCAGCACTTTTTAGAATTAGCAAAATATTGTAAAATGATGTTCAAAGAGAAGTAATAAACATTTTATTTATTTATTTTATTTATTTATTTATTTTGGAGAAATGTTATTAGGCAAAAAAACTTTTGCTCAGATAGCTTTTGCTTAACCCCAGTCTCAGTTATTTGGTAACAAGATGATTCAATGAGACCGAAATAAATAGAATTTCTCATTTAAAAATGATAATTGTATTTCACTTAATAGTGCTTAGAACCTAATTCGTAAAAATGTCATTAAGCAATTTCCGGCGGAAACGTCCCTGTTCCTCACGGCCGAGTTGTAGCAGACGCCCCTCCCCCCGCGCGACCTCAGCACCCCCCCGTCGCACCCCGCACCCCCGTACCCCGCGCCGTCTACAAGCTTCCTCATAAAAGATGCCCAGTAATTCTCACCAGGGTTACGTCTCACATTATATTTTAACTCCTAAAGATTTCCTTAGAGAAAAGATAAAACAATGCCTAAATATCACGAGTCGGTTTACGTTGTACTTATGATGACAAAATACACGTGTAACTACAGTTCATAAGTTCCTTGTACCTAATTAAATTTACCTTTTAAGTTCTATAAAAAGTCACCGTAATGACTTATCAACCGAAAAGCTGTTTGATATGAAAATAGATCATTTAATTAGTGAACATCTGTTCCGGGACGACGTTCATTATTTTAAATCGGCCTGAAACTGTCAGCCTGTTATCATGAAAGATATTACGAGTGACAATATAGTAATCGTGCAGAAGGCTCACTCCTTACATATGAAAAAGGTAGCAAGAAGCCTGACATAGCGCTACATACACATTTTCCGAAATTGGCTCACCTCTAGAATACGGTGTCTTTTAAAAAAATCTACATTATACTCTATTATGTACATTGTGCGTTCTCCAAGCACCCAAGACAAAGGAACTTGAAACAATCATTCCAGTCGGTCGCGCGATAGTAGGTGTGAGCCTTCTGCGTTATTTATTGCGCAGCTAAAGGTCATTGAACTTACCGGAGTCAAAATTATTCCCGCCAGCGTCCATACTTTGCCCATGATATTCTGCAACACATCGACAAAGGATCACGCATTAATACAAATGACATAAAAACATATAATGTTGCTATTTATATTTTCTTTATACAGTTAAATGAGGGCGTCATGAGGCGGCTTCGATTTAGGACAGATATTACAAGCAGGAACAAATACTCCACAAAGCCTTATCATGTTCAAGATTCATGTGTGATTTCTGCGTAAGAACACTTGCACTGTTAACATTATCGTTTAGCGCAAGTGAGTGACAAAAGGCAGACGAGCTCGGAAGGTGCCGAGAGGCGTCTGGCGCGCCATGACGACACTGCTGCGTGCGTTACGCAAGACAATTGCCAAATGTGGTGTCAGGCCTGTCACCTCGGCCGCCGCCTCCACGACCTCCCCATACCATTACCATAGGGTCGAATAAATTAAACGCGAATATGTTTCCAACCTCTTTATTGGCGAACTTTACAACATTTTCAACAATACCATGTGAAGATGTGGGATCTTGTAGTTATGGGTGTGATGTCATGTGAACTGGTATGCATGAAAACAAATGACGCAAGATGCAAAGCAACCGCTAACACCTAAAAGCTGTGTACTTCTTTAGCAGTGAACATCGGTATACAAGTTATACAACGTTAATAGTTTCGCTATAAACAGTAATATCACTGAATAAAGAATCGATCGCTTATCCAGAGACCAACAGACATTGTCTTTAATTTGAGGCGATAATTTACAACTTCTAAAGCTTTAATCAGACATTGTATAAAAGAAGTTAATAAACGATTTATTTACTGTAAAATTGTACCTATATACAACTTGCTGCACCTTACATCCTGATATTTCGAATAAAATTCAATTATATTCAGTTTGAGCGATATCTGGTGTGAGAATTTCGGGCGAATATCAGGAGGTCATGAAACTAGGACGAGGTATGTTCGCCTAATAAATTCGTAAGGCAATTACCTCGCTGCAGCTACCCGGGCACGCAACGCACGCTGCATTTCATTACCGACGCTCCATTAGCTGATATAATAATTGCAGGTGCTGGCCGAAACATCCTCCGGAATGCAACGGTAACTTTGCATAGTAATGCGCCCCTCATGTGTGAACAATTACTTAATTACGATACTTGTTGGGTAATCCTTTACTGCCAGGCTTTGTGAGGCTAATGAACTGTAGCTACAAGACAAAATGTTTCTAGTACATACCTACTTCAATGATATGCCTGATGTTGCTTTCCTTGCATTGAAAGTCTGGTAATTGATTTTTTATATCTTACAAGTGTTCAGTATAAGTTTTCGTGTGGCTGAAACGCACCAATTGCTAGCCTTGTAGCTATCTGTCAAATTGACGGGAAAATTCGAGAAAACTACGAATTCTGTTGCACGCGAGCATCAGAACATGATGGATTACTATTAGTCGCGCAGACTTATTATGAGAAGAATTCGCATGTATGTACTATATTGGATGTTATCCACAAATCATGCTTAGGAGCTTTTCATAAACTTACTACTAATTAGCATGTTGCAGAGAAAGAAAAGTGCGAAAGTAGCTGAAAACGAAACCACAATCAAGTGAAAACTTGTGTCCATCTTAATAGGATTTAGACAGATACCAATATGAGGGACTCACTCGTTAACAAAGGACGTAACTACCGCAAGAGAACAAAAGAGGTATTTTCAGGAAAACATAGAAATAAAAGAGGTATTTTCATTAATTTGTGGCAAGTGCGCTAGAGATGATCCTTTATCGAGATTAGGACAGCAATGGGAATGATGGATATAACTCATAAGACGGCTGAATGAATTGTACCGTGCAATTGGAAATATATCAAGGACACATTTACAAAAAAAAAGTATCCTTTTTGCACCGTAGAGCATCGTCACACAAGAATTACAAACGGTACAAGTGTGGCTCAATCACGCATAAATTATTTCAATTTATTTCGCCCTAAGCGAGTATGCAAATCAAAGTGCCACAATAATTTCTCAATACATGAGCAATTTCCCATGATGTAGGCGTAAATGACCTTTTATGATATCGAAAAATATAAGAATTTTAGAACACACGCTTCACTAATGATATTAAAGTCTATTCGTAGAACCTAGCTTAGTAATAATAACTAACAATCTTCGACATTTCAAATAATATAATTTGTATATTATGTAAACTTAATTACAAATTGTAAGGGAACTATTGCCCAGTGCTAGAAGTTTACACAATCTGATGTCAACCTACATTTAAATTACGTATCCTTATTGTACCTTTGTCTTGTTTAATTAGTTTCTATATATTTCTTGTGAATCTCATGATATGTTGTGTATTATCTACGAAACAGCTTCTTCCCTCGGTTATCACAATAACCACATCATATGTAGTGACAGCAATCTAACTAGGTGTTTCTCACGTGAACGCTGACAAATGACAAATGGTCACCCATACATCTACAATTCTACATACCTAGCGTATAAGGGAGGGTTATGAAGGCGATAGATCCGATATCCGATAAGATTTCGTACTCCCACAATTGCTGTCGGTAAGCAAATTTTGGCAATACTTATTATACAATAGAGGCCAGGCCCACTAACTGTGAGCTCATCGCGCGGACTCTCACTGTCAAATACGTCAAAGTAGGACATTTGCGACAACCCGCTACAACGACTGAAGAAATAACTATGTAAACCAGAGCACTGGCAATATGTGCATCCTGGATATTGAGTTGAGAGTGCGTGGTGTACGCAAATCTGTGGTATCACCGAGTCACAGCCGAGTGGTCAGAGGTCGGTCGTGTAGCGTTACGTACACACCGACACCGCGGCCGAGTTGGCCAACCCGCGCTCGACCGGCAAGTGCTAAATGTGCACTGATTAGCAACTCACATATCAATACGCCAAATTCACAGCTTGGGAACAGTCGGGAGCAACGATGCAAGTGCAACATGAACACAAACTTGAGTGAAACATGCGACGGTAACCTTGAGCAATGCAATGAAAACGATCAATGAAGACTGCGACTGCGTGCTGTACACTAACATAATATGCCGATGTAGGTGTTCCACCCGCTGACATTTCTTTCAAATCTAGCTCTTATCCATCATACAACCTAAAAAGATAGTTCTTTCTAACATGTGCTAGCCAACGCCAAGTTGGAACGAATTGTTGACCATTAAGCTCCAAACCAAGTGTAGAAAACCCTATGTATTACTCAAGACAATAACATGAGAGATTGCCAATCATTTTGAAATGCCATAAATAGCCTCACATCAAGTTATCTAAGCAATCAATGCTTATTTTAAGTTATGGCATCGTAAACGGTCTAACGAGTTGCTAATCGTAAACTCTTATTATTTTTGTGAACGTGGTGATGAAATGTATTCTTTGGTCAGCCTTGTTTTCTTTACTACAAAAAATAAAAAACGTAACCACAGTTTCCAACAACCCAAATACAAGAGATGATCTGCAGCAGTCACTTCTCTTGTTATTCACACGTTTTCCATGTAGTGTGCGCATCGCGTGTAGTGTCGCGCAAACTGGACAGACTACTATAAACAGCATGCTTTTCTGTTTGCGTGCTGGATTAAGCAGTTTACGAGCTCGTTGTCTCGTAAAACTTTACAAATTATAAATCTGCACGGATCATCCTGACAGCATATTTAACGTGTGTTCGTCCAACTAATCTGTTGAGCTATAGTTTATTACTCAGACAGACGGAATATTATAATCCGTCTACATAAAGTACACAAGGTTAGGTATTTATTTGGGCCTGACATAACATTAAGTATACCATTAAGGTGAAGACTAGTCAGCTCCAACCCGCTCAGACACTGAAACCCCTCTTAATCCCTCTCCGAGCATGATGTATTAAACAAAAATCATGTGATCCAAAATTATGACGCCATATAAAATTGTAAGCGTCTGTCATAGACATCTTTTGTCAAATTCGTGACGTGGATCTTGCACATGAGGTCCTTCCTGCCTGTTCGGTTAGCACAAGGAAGCGACTTTATCACTTCGCATCGTCCCACATACTCGCGTGATATGACGGCTAAACTTAGATCTTTATAAAAATTGAGAAGCCAAATCTAGGCCATCGTCGTCGTAAAACTGAGAGTGAACGTCGCGATAGCATTAATGCTAAATTCGCTTTTTATGTTTAATTCGTATCCTTTATTGTTAATATAGGAGTGGCATTAATACGCGCGACTCATTCAGGTGGCGCATATTAATAACCCCCTTACGTAGGCACCGCCATGTTCACACCAGGCGTCATTTCTTCACACATTTTTTGCCAGTCTACTTGTAAAGCGTTGCGCATGACCTGAATAATAGCGAACAGCGGCGTAGTGCTCCGGCGCGTCACAAACGTACGCTCACTATAAAAACCTATCAATTCACCAGACAATTAATTGCCAACTCGTAAATGCCGTAATAAAAAGATAACTTCAATTTTTAAAGTCGGTTAAACAATTCGAGAGGCGTCGTGGGGCCCGATCTAGGGTGTCTATCACAAAGTTAAACAGCCAATAAGGTGTGCTAAGAGACACTTGAAGTAGTTATGTAAGTAGTTCAAGGCGGGTCATTGGCAGCAGACGATATTGTTGCAGACATGAGCCAGACGGACAAAAAAGTGAAACCTGTGTTTTTCATTAAAAAAAACCTCAGCCGCAGCATGCTTGGTAATGAATGAAGAAACGAAACGACAGTCACGTTATGAGCCACAACTATGAAACGTTCACTTGAAATTCATCTAATTGTTGTACGGTCGTTTACTCAAATAATTAATTTCGCGCTATTTCGTTACGATTCTTATTTGAGAGCGATTGCAACATTGATAGATTACAAATTGTCTGTCTGGAAGTTATGCCTCTTTTTCAAATGATTAAGTTGATTGAGAGGCGGCTGACGTCATCGCATGTAGCGTATTTTGGCAGCCTCCAGCGAGACCCTAGAGATTGAGCGGCGCTCGGGCATCACGCGCCATTCAAACATCGTTATCTACGTTATTTTGAAATAATACATTCTAAATTCGATGTACGTCGCCTAGCTCTACAGCGGCAGCGGCTCGGTCATTACATAAAACTTGGTTCGGCCTAATAGATTTCACCTTAGCGACGTGACGAGAGGTCCAATCTCGTGGCCCAAGTGAATATGATGCCCTTGACTACATCCACTTGTACTATCAAACTACGCTTTTGTTACAGCTACCCCCAAATGTATTGCGGGACTGAGTTTTAATGTTTGCTCTATCTTTTGTTGTTAATACGCTAAACCGGACCGAGTCAAATGACGGGGTCACCTGAAACCCGGAAAACAAAGAAGAATGTTAATATTGAGGAGGACCTTGCGCTTTCGTCAATATTAACTTGAAGATGAGGAAAATAATTTCCTAAATGTTTTTCAATTACTTAATTTGTTTTAGTAGCAAAAAGTTAAGATCTCGCATAAGGCATTCTGCAAAATTAACTGCTGCTAAAACAATAAATACTAATACAAATAATATGTGTATGAATTTGCATACTAGCATTAAATTGTTCATTACTTAATTAGTTCCAGTAATTCTTAATTTCATTTCAGTTTCATTCTTATTTTTAAGGTGTTACAAAGATCTTGAACTGCTGCTTGGTTCCGGCTTAGTGCAAGCTGTAATTTGATGGTAAAAAAAAACTTCTGAACTTGCTGTTCTCCATGTTGATATTATATCTTTGTATATGCTGTATTAATTCATTTAATCAGTGCAACAAATGGTTAAATGAATGTCTGTAACCTCATGTTGCAATCTGCAAGGGATATTATTGTAGAAACCATATCTAGATCCAATTCATGTCAAAAAGAAATTGAAAGGATGCCAATTTGCAATGTAAACTTACAGAGCAATTTGTTAAATATAGATTCCTAACATGCCTTACATTTTTATATTACTTTTTGACAAATTCGCTACTGGCTTTAGTCATCATCTGCCTAGCCTTTTCCCAACTATGTTGGGGTCGGCTTCCAGTCTAACCGGATGCAGCTGAGTACCAGGGTTTTACAAGGAGCGACTGCCTATCTGACCTCCTCAACCCAGTTACCTGGGCAACCCGATACCCCTTGGTAAGACTGGTTGTCAGACTTTCTGGCTTCTGACTACCCGTAACGACTACCAAAGATGTTCAAATGGCAGCCGGGACCTACAGTTTATCGTGCCATCCGAAACACGGAAGAACTCATTATGACAAGATGGTCACCCATCCACGGACCGACCGCGCCAAGCGTTGCTTAACCTTATGATCGATCGATCCGCGCGGCTTTGACTTAGCTTTAGTCTTCTAGATTAATGAATGCAGCAAATAGATGTGTGAATGAATCAATAACCATTCCTGGATCATTGATGAAACAAATTGTAAATATGAATGTGATTGTTCTTGTAGAAGATCAGCCAGCTGCGTAGGACATATCATAATGCACAAGTCTTCTAAGCAGACCCAGCTGCACTCTAAGTCTAATTGGTCTGCAGTCCAACACAACCAAAGATAAATCGGGCACAGCATTACATTGCCTTTACATACCCTTCGAAGTCTGGGTGTATCACAACTATTCACAACCAACTTCCATACAACAGGCTGTTATGTGGAAATGTTTGAATTTAATACCACAAATAGATTACAGCACATTGTGGGAATTGGACCTGAGACCTCAATCTCAGTGGTCAATCAAATATTAATGCATGTAATGATTGACCTCCAAAAGCCAGGAAGTCACGCATCAGGTAAAAATATAGGCTTTAAAACATTTTGTTTTATAGCCACTAGTTATGTTCTATATAAAAATATTACACCTGAATTGTACTGAAGGTTGCATTCAATGCATTTATGCAGTTTATTGCTGCATGAATGCACTCATGTATGAATCCGTTAAGTTTCCTCTGCATGCACCCGTTGTCAGGTGATTTTCACTGCAAACTTAAAAAAATTCAACATGCAATCATTGTAATGCAATCCAGAATGTGAAATAAATTTTAGTTTTCCATAATGAGGAATGTATTACCAACAATGCTGTTTTTGAATATAAAGAGTACTTTAGATATTTTGAATGCAGTGAAGCTGGTAAGCAGCTTGCTGTCATCAGCTGTACTGCTAGGATTGGACTGAAGACCACTAACTATACTTGTGGCCACCATGTTCACTACGTCACAGTACACAAAGAGAATGTCTGTGAGGAGCCGCAGCTATGTCACTTTGTCAATGAACTGGAGAAAGCCAATTGCTTGACAACCACATACAAAGATACAGCTTACACTCACAGCTGTAATGTGATTCACATTGACAATTTGTATAATATGGAGTTGCACAAACAATGGTTACAAAACAAGATTTGAACAAAAGTAATGTAATATGAACATGTTCTATGGACAATGAATTACTGGAATAGCTTGCAGGGGCTTCATACGCATTGTGCTAGCTCGGCACTATTATATATTGAGATTTTCTTTCTGAAGAAGCAAAATATCATGCATGCAAGTAATATATGTTTGGATTATTTGAATTTGAATGTTTATAACGATTGAATCCATGTATCATGATGATGTAGTACATAAGCAATGAACTAGATGATGGATGATAATGCTCAGTGGGGGACAGGCTTGCAGCCTCACTTACAACACACCTCACAGCTACTGTTGACAACACTTCACCACTCTCTCATGTTCTTGATGCAGTATACATGACAATTTCAGCAGATCACACACTTAATCAATACCAATCTTGCAGCAAATGATGAACTGAAGCATTCTCCTTTGTTCACAAGCTCAGTTCCAGCAGGTGTAAACTCAAGTCTTTGTTCTTGTATGGTGGCTGTCTGCAAGCAGCCACTGGGCACAGGACACACTTTCACTATTGCACAAGGGATGACGGGCGCTTCGCGGGCGGCGCACTCCTCACCAGCGCGGTACGTCCTCGGCGAGAACAAAGAACTTGCTTACGAGATGTGCTAGCGCCGCGTCTGCCGATACCGGCTCAATCACACCGATTCTAATAAGATTAGCGAGGTCAGTGGGTAAGTATGGAGAGGCAAGGGCCAGGGGAGGCGCGGCCACTGACCTGCCATGGTGGCGCGGCGCTCAGCTGATGACGGGCGAGACACACAAAGCGCGGCGCGACGAGGCGCGGAGCGGCGCGGCGACGTGCGGCGCCCGACACCAGCCCGCCTCCGCCGAGCCCGGAGCGTCTCGGCCTCCTCGGCCGCCGACACCGGCCCGCCCGACGACGAGAGGTCGCAGACAAAAAAATCGATAGGTCGTCAACCTCCGCCGGCGGTCGGCCGGAGCCGGTCCCGGGCGGGCCGTCGCGCTGCCACCCGCTAGCTGAGGGACCGTCCCGCGCGAAGATCCCTCCGAAGCCTCAGCGTCCGAGATATAACAGACCCAAATTCGCCATTTTGAAACGGGAACAATGAGATATTTACTTTTGAACGTTAGGATGGTCGAGGACGACGTCAGTGACGGTTAACGGACGCGGCGCGAAACGCGAGATCTTCGAGACGCTACACCGCTGTAAATAAATACGTACTCTGACTAGAAATCCCTTCGTCACCGCTGCCAATATCCGACATCGCAATCCACACCGAAATCTACAGGCGATCCACCGATCTTTTCGGAGACTCTCGGACAGCACAAATAGTCTATGGTTTCGAAGCCATCAAAATTAGGTTCTTTATGGTGTAGACTACGACAACACTATCTGAAATATTTAGTATTTTAGTTTTTTTGAATGTTTGCTATTGCACAAAACTATGAATGTATTGCTTGAACTTTTTTGATGCTCTAAATCTATTGAATGTTGAATTATCCAGTTTACCGAGTAGTTTATTTACCATCGTAAAATCTCGACACTGTAAATACCCAATAGCGTTTTTTGACGTAACGTCTCGCACTCTACATTTTACTCTATGGTTTTGACATCCTTTGTCAGAAGCGCTACCAAGTGAAACTCATAAAGTTTTCGTTTCCAATCCTAAATCGACTTTTAATTTTCGGGACCCAAAGGTAATTTCATTATTATTGCGGCCGTTAGTTTCTATTTTGCCTAAGTGATATTAATGGTGTAAAGCTTTGTAGTAGGAACGACCACCTTGGCAGGAATTATTACACACATGCATTTAAAAAGTAGTTTATTTTTCAAATATGCATTTGTGTTACTCAAAATAATAATGGGGCTACATTCCCATTCAATATATTACAAATTTAATATATCTACATATTCACAAAAATAAAAAAAATACCTGAACTGATTGTTTTTGTATTTATTTTGATTTTTAACATATTTTACTATTTTTCATAAACGTCATAGTATCAAGATTGTTTACTTGCCTTTGCCCATTCAAATGAAGTACAGACGACGCTAGCAGGGCAATCCTACCCCACGGAGGATAAAAGACTAGTCTTTTGTCCCCGTCTATAAATTTTTTTCAGTAGTTTTTCAACCTCTTCTGAAGGTAGTGGAAACTGGAAGGATAATGTTCGATTTGACAGATTGGGGTAGGTTAACCTGCTGGCGTCTGTACCTGTAGGGTTTCAGTTCTGCGCAGCGAATCCAAATTCTGACTGACGTCAAAAAGTTTCGTGATAAAGTAACTTACTTATCAGGGGCGGATAGTTTTGTACACTCGTTGCGACTGCCTCGCCTCATAGGCCCTTAGGTGGTAAGTATGTAGGGAGTAATGGAGGTATATAGGTAGGGGGAGTTATGGGGGAATAAATAGGGGAAATAGGAACATAAGGAAAACATATGAGGAGTACATCAGAGACGACATCCGAGGAAGAACGCCAGTCCGATTGCGGCATGCAACTAACATTTTACTGTACGAAGAGTAGAAAAGGGAGAGTACGTCGGGGAGTACTTAGATATAGGCAATAGATGGATCATCAATCTACCTCAAATTCTCTCAACAGACCGTGAAAGAACTGTGACGTGGGGTGACAGTCACAGGTGAATAATTAGTGGGCATGCTTATGGTTCCTTCCTGGATGGCATGTCCAGTGTCCACTACGGTAGATGCGTTACTAATAAATAAAATATGAAGTAATGTTGCGATTGCTTGAACTCGCTAATCTCGGGAACTATTTACTAGCCGATCTGAAAAGAATTTTAGAATCATATACCTAGGTAGGTAATCTCTTGAATGAAACGTGACACACTTACGCACGGCGAATCTTTCTAGTCTGGTACAATCACAGA
Organism: Helicoverpa armigera; assembly: GCF_030705265.1. Taxonomy (NCBI): domain Eukaryota; kingdom Metazoa; phylum Arthropoda; class Insecta; order Lepidoptera; family Noctuidae; genus Helicoverpa; species Helicoverpa armigera. Next base: position 122,660 of record NC_087145.1, on the reverse strand, counting down.
ACTGACAGATACGTCGAGGTCGAGTCGAGGAGTGTCCCTCTACTAGCGCTGGTTGCGATGACAGCGTGCTGGCAAGGCTGGTCACACTAGAAGACCTGAATATGGCTGCTTTGGGAGGACAAAGTTAAGCTGGGCATGAATAAAACAACACTGTAATATTACAAATGACTATAATTTTTGTCACAATTTTTCCATACAATGTTAATAATAACTTTTTACCTTACATCTATTTATAATACATTACTTATTTATTATTAATGTTGTATTTCAATATTTAAAATTCTTCCAGTTTAATTTCTAATTACATTTCACGGAGTCAGTTTCAGATGAGAGACATTAATAATTTAATTTAACCCAAAAATTCCGAAGGATCGTACAAAGTCAAACGAAATTTTGAAAATTCGACCTCGAATAGTTTATTATGATACACTATGATGTAATTCGATTAGATCTTATTATACTAAAAATATTTCTTGCTTAGTTACTACGAGAAGTAGTTTTATCGTTAAAAACTGTACAAACATATCAACTTTAGTGTTACCGCTAGCGTAAATATTATAAACGGACACACGAGCCAATCACGATCGGATGTGAAGATGCGACATCGCTCAACAGTCACAGTGCAGACACTCGTCCACTAACACAACAAGGTTCAGGTAAATTGTACTTGCCGCGGCGGCGGGCGGCCCGCGCCGGCTCGCCGCCGCCACCTAATGCGACGCGACTGAGTAACGCAGGCTCTGGACTACCTTGGCTGGCTTCGCACTCGGAATACGACACCTCTATGATATGCGATAAAATTTACTTCTATGTACTTATAACTTTCAACGGATTAGTTCAATGGAGCCACCAGGCAGCCAAGGTTCAAAATAACTATATTTCAACGATGAATAACAAGCAAGTATAATATAATAAGTAATAAATTGAGCTAGGATAAGAACTCCGCCTCCGGGTGGCGCCGGCGTCGCGACGCGCATCCCGCGCCTCTGCGGCGCTGCTTAAGTACATCGTAAGTAAATACATCGCGCCTGCAATAGTCGCAAGCGCCATACTCATATCCCCTTATTTAAAACCTTTAAGTATAATAAATTCAGCTTACAATAAATTAAAATTCATTAAAATGCAAGGGATGCGCGGCGCGACGCCGTCCGACGCCTACAATAAATGCTAAGTGTACGAAACTAGTGACAGTGACGTGACAACGTATTCCGACGGACGAACGTAACAGAGAGGCGAAGTACGGAGTAAGTGATGCGTTCACTCGCCGAGATATTATTGCTTTCATTCGAGACTACAGTTACGATATTGCTTTGTTACTCCTGCATGTACGTATGTTTTGGCACGACAATACTGAGTGAAGCAACGCGGATGATCGTCAGCGGCAGACGGAGTGGGGGCCATAAGCGATACTAATTCACAACCAAGCAGCGCCGGGGCGCGATATCATACAAGTGTAAGAGACGTGCGACCGGCGGCCGTGCCGGCGCCAGCGCGCCCAGCGAGGCAATGCTAACGGTGATGAGCGAACACAAACTGAACAAATCATTCTATAACAATTGTACTAAGTTTTAATATTACAGATTAATTTAAAAATGTCATAATATTGCCTCGAGTTAGAGTGAATTTTACAAAAATATACATATTGTACAAATAGTTGAGCGACTCAATGCATACACTGGTGTGGGCTCCGCCGAGCGGCGTGCCGGCGCCGCGCGTGGTGTACCTCACTAACACTAACTCGTTGATAGAGACTTACATTAAGCTATAGTTAAGTCCAGCACGACCGACCTCACCACTCGCCTCTATTCTATCATACAAATCTAAATCTTTATGCACCTGATAGGAAAGTCGAAAGTCACTCGTGTTAGCCGAACGGTTAAGTGCAAGCGGCCCTTTACGACACTATTATACAAGACGTAACTACAATTTAATAATAAAAATATAATAATAACAATAGAGATAATAATTACGAGACAGAACACTAATCTCCCGACATTGCACTCCGTTGCAGGAAGGAATATTGGCCGATAAGTCTTATTCGAGAGACGAACTTAGAAGTACAAGTACCGTCCGCAGCAGACGCCCGACTGCCGGAGACACTCGGCCGTCTGCTCGGAACACAGATCACAAGTAGCGCGAGCGCGGCGCGACTGTGGCGCCACCTCGCGCCACACTCGCGCCGCGCACACACGCTACGCCGGCGGCAGCGTGTGTGTAGGCCTTTATTTCGTTCACAGCGGACGCACCACGACTACCAAAAATAATTTGTAAAAAATTATCATAATAAAATGTAAAAATGATGAATTAAAAATGCGACGCTGACTGATTTGAAAATAAGTACTATAATATCCTTAAACAGATCACAGCTCTCAAAAATATAGTGGTTTTGAAAAGAACACGAGTTGTCGGACACCGGCGCACGGCTTGCGAGCGGCAAGCTGTGTGCCGGCCTGCGAGCAGCGGGCAGTCGTGGCGCTGCCGACATATCACAATAACATTCCAATCGACAAGCAATCGTGAACATAATGACAGATATGACAAAATATCACCACATAGTATCAAGAGTACTTAGAAAAGGACGCGAACAAAAACGTTCCATACAGATACACCACCTCTCATGTACAAAATAAAAGCAAAAATATAGAAATAGTATTATTGTAATATTATTTTAAATAAAAAATATAATATCAAAAAAGCGTAATAAAGCACTCATTATGTACAAGGCGTTGTTATTGTGAACAATTGTCGCTCACTCCCGCGAGTCCGCGCCGCCCGCCGCCTCGCTACCGGCCACTGTCACGATCATCATTGTCAAAATTCAGTTTGTAATAAATCCTTTATTTGATTTTCCGCAAGGTTATGTGAGCTCTGAATATATAACAAATGACTATGATAGTACAATTTGTTTCTCTTTAAATGCAAGTGAGCAAGTGACAGTGGCGCCGCGGTGCGGACCGCGGCGGGCACGCGCGGGGCGACACAAACTAAACAAACATCAGTAACACTAACACAATGGCGCCAGGCGAGCACGCATTGTTAATAAGTCACAATAAATATAAAATAATATATCTTAAGCAATCTTAAATACCCTGTTGATTTCATTTTTTTTTTAAATTATCATGTTTCCCCTTTTGAATTACGAAAAAATAATAAAAAAGACGCATTGCATAGACTGCGGTACGAGCTCGTACATACTAACCTAAGCCAGACCAGAACGTTATTGGAGATCATGCAGCGTCGGCGCGAGACCCGCCGCCTGCCACCACGAACCTACTCTCCGGTGACTATCCATCCACTAACTATCATATAAATTCTTCCGAGTAAACCTATCATTAACGTATATGTCTTTATTACGTATGTTATTTCGTTTTAGCTTATATTTAAGACTTTAAGACTTTTATCATTTTGTGCAAAGAAAAGACTTTACTAATTAAAGATTTTGTACAAGATTGTTATAACTCCCGGCAGTCCTGACCGCGACACACTCGCGCACAGCACGCGGCAGGACCTAGGTGTCGACCACTACAATAGGACCCCTATGTCGTAAGATCTATACTCTTTCCACGACCCCATACCTTATACACCAAAAGTCAAAATAAAACTTCAACAACACAGTATAAGACGGCGCGGGTTGCGACGCCCGCGCAAGTAAGGAAACTATGAACCCATGAGCACCCTATGTAAACATTATGCATCGTGTTAACGTTAACTAAACTAGAGAGGAGTCCGCCCGCGGTCACTGCCACGCGCCCCGAGCCACGAGCCCCGCGCCCGGAGCCACGAGCCCCGAGCCGCGAGCCACGTGCCACGTGCAGGAGGCAGGGCGCGGACGGGCGTCCCTTGGCCTTACGATAAAATGGCGCATGTATAATAAAATATAGGTTACAATATTATGTAAAATTATGCTATTCACTAGCGATCCGAAACTAATGTAACTGTTCGGGTAACGTTGTGTAAAATGCAGGGCGCGGTGACGTCACGCGCGCATGCGCGGTGCACTGGTAAAGGTCAACGACCGCTTAATATAAAATGGCCGCCTCCTGCGACTGTAAAAATATAGTTATCAAATGCTAAACTTGAAATATAAATAGAGTCGCCGGTACGACGTGTAAGTAAATTAAAATCTAAATAAAAGTATACATTATATATCTCATAGGCCGTTGTTGTGACTTAGATAACAATATATTGGAGCGACTCGTCCGGGAGCGGGAGGCTGCGGCGAGGGAACGACTTCATCAATTTGACTAGCCGACACGAATTAGTAAGTGACTAGAACGCGAAACACATCATTGGCAAGACTTCGTATTACACTCGGCCGCTAATTCCGAACACTAGTTATTTTTCAGTATGGCAATAAAAATGGCCATCGTTATTAGTTAGACATCACTGAAGATCACAGACATTCCGAATACATTAAGTACGTGCGTCGCGCCCCCGCAGCCGGCCCCGCCGGACGTGTGATGGACCGAAACGAAACGATACATACAATATTTACAAATAAATCCTACAAATTAAGCTCCTCAGTTGAAAAAGATTAAATTACATCACTAACGATTGCTTTACAAAACATTTCCCTCTCGCCGCTGCTTCAGTCCAATTAGCTACTTACTCTAGAGGAGCGCACGGGCACTAACAGAAGCCGCCGAAGCCGACGGACGGCACGGACGGCACGGCGGGCACGGCCGCCACGCTCGCGTGCTCGCCGTTCTTGTGCAGGTCGATCAGCGGCGGCGCCGACAGGTAGTGCGCCTGCAACACATGTGCTCACTGTTAGCGCTGCCTCATGTGAGTGCTCGAGCTCGACTCAACGTCGCCTACCTGCTGGTGGTGCGCGGGCGGCGGGCCGGCGTACCCGTTGTAGTAGGGCGCGTTGTAGGGCGCGTAGCCCGCGGGGACCCCCGCCGGGTAGCCGTACTGCCACTCCGACAGGTAGCCCGGCGTCGGCCGCATCACCGCCGTGCCCCAGCCCGAGCCGTAGCCCACGAACGGCGCGCCGTACCTGTGCACACAATGATGATGATAATACACATGACGAACAACAAAAGAGTCAGTATTCAACCTTGCGGTACACCTATTTTAATTACTATACCAGATATAATTTCAACCATTAATTTAGTTTTTTATATTTTTTATTGGAATTCATATTAAAACATACAATAATGAAAACTGAATTGTGTTCCAATAACTCTTATAGTGGCCTATTATGTAATGAAGTATTATGGTACACTTGATCGAATGCTTTAGAAATGTCATAAAAATTCGAGTTAAATATGATTGATCTGTAACATTGTAAGTTTGCGCATACCAAATAAACAATAAGTGATAAATGTACTCACCCGTTGTTCCCGTAAGCGGTGCCGCCGTAGGCGCCGTAGGGCGGGTAGAGCGCGGGCGCGTAGTCGGGCAGCGCGGCCACGGCGGCCGGCGCCTGCTCGGGCGGCGCGGGCGGCGCGGGCCCGGCGCCGGCGCCCGGCCCCTCCGCGATGCTGGGGATCTGGTCCACCAGCGACTCCAGCCCCGACAGCGACTTGGACGCCACGTCCTGCGCCTTCGGCTTCACCGCGCCCGCGTACTCGCCGGGAGAACCTACACGATATAGTTAGAGGGAACGATATTGAAATACAATAATGACATCGAAGGGACTTAACAAAAACGTCATACTAAGCGAACGTTATACAAAGCATTTCGTGGAAAGAAAAAAAATCTTCTCATTTTGTCAGTATGTACATAAACAAACATGTCACTGTACATAGGCGAAGTCATCATATCCGACTTTATAATAAATAATGGGAACTATATTTTTTGTCACCAAAATTTATATTTGTCATCAAGTTGTATCACCTAATAAATAGATCTATCGCCACGAAATATTTTCGTTCTCAGATAAACAAAGAGTGTTCCCAGGTATGAATTACCAAATTATTGTTAATATAATGTGTAAAATATGAGATGGATTACCAATAAAACTGTAGTGCATTACATGAATATAAACTTCGTTCTTATAATAATAGTTTTATTACTGAAATAATAGCTTGGTGCTCAAAATGGTAGATCTGTCACCAAATAAATCGATTAATCGATCCCTGACTGCGACTCCTTTTTATTTGTTACTAGCTTTCCGCCCGCGGCTTCGCCCGCGTGGAATTCGGTTATGTTGCGGTATAAATCACAACTATAAGAAAACTTCTCATTCCCACGGAAAAATCTAAGAAGCGCGATGTAACGCTGGATACGATTAGTTGTTAAACCAAAACTGAATGGTACACTATATTATACGTTTTCCCTTGTGGAGCAAAAACATGCAGATTTTGGGCACTGGAAACCCGGGAACACGCTACATAGAGCTGACCATGCGAAAAACAATGTTTTCTAAGTGTACTCCAGCAACCCTTAGAATTTGACCTTGTGCTTTATTAATGGTCATTGTCATCCCTCGGGAATTCCTCATTTTCGGGGATTCATTATCGTATCATTTAGCTTCTAAATTTACATGTTTATATTCGTTTGCAATAGATTACCTTGTTTTAAACGACACACAGCGCCATCTACAATCCATCCATCAAGCAAACAATATTTTTGTTTTCCCTCGGGAATATCTATTTTTTTCGGGATAAAAAGTACCCTATTATTTAATCCGGACTTCTAACTTTACGTCTGCAAAATTTCAAAGCAATCGGTTCAGTAGTTACGGCGTGAAAGCGGAACAAACAAACAAACAAACAAACTCACTTTCCGATTTATAATATTAGTAAGGATAAGGATTTTGTCACCAATACAGTAGTTACATTTTATTTCGTTCAGTTATTAAAATAATGTATTCGTTACCAATTTAATATATCAGTTTATAATTTTAATGAAAATATGTGCAAAGGGAAGAGGAAGGGAAGGGAGACAAATTGGCGCGCTTTCGGGCCTCAACGAATGGGTTGTAGGTTGGTTGTAGGTACGATCATACGATGCAAGCATATTATCGGATTAGCCATAGGCGTAAAGGTGGCCAACCCCCCACCAGAAGCAAAAAAATTACTTATCGGCCAGAAAAAAAAAGAGGGCGCCCTTGAAAATCCAAATCAGCGCTGATTATTCAGTGATTGTTATTTTTAACGATAAATATTGATTATTTTGACTTTAATTAAGTGTTTTATTTACTATTCAGCTAGAAATTTAATTTAAATATATTTAAACTACCTGTGGAAATTAAGACCCTTGGGGGAGGCACATGACCAGTTAAGTAGTAGACTCTTTTGGTTGAAAGGATGATGACGACCACCCTACATTTTTAGACCTTCATGAAATTTTATAGTGATATAATATATGATTTATTGGTGATCTCTTTAAATTAGTTTGCTTAAAAACTATTAGGACAAACCTATTATAATACATACAAAACCATTTATTTGGTACTTGACCCCATATCTCCATGATTTTCGGTACTTTATTGTAGAATTGATTTTATATTGTTTGGTGACTACATTTGGTGACAAACCTACTATTTTGAGGGCAAACCCTATTATTTAAGAAACACAAAATGAATTAAATTGGTGACAGCTTAAATCATACCCATAAATAATTTTATATGAAAACCAATCTTCGCAGTGTAATTACGTCACAATAAACAGTTGATCAATAGGTATAGGCGGAGTTATAATAAACGGATTCTACTGTAGTTATGTTAGATGTTGTATGTATGTATGTTACCGGGCTGGTGCAGATGCTGCTGGTGGTCGTCGTGCGGCGTGTGCGGCGTGTGCGGCGTGTGCGCGTCGGGCGGCCGGAACGCCGCGCCCAGCGGGGAGAACGCCTCGCCGCCGCCCGCCGGCGGGGACCTGACCGACACAACACTGTCACACGAGGTACGAAGGAAGTTCATAGATCAAGACCAGGGGCCCGATTCTGTTAAGTTAATAGAATCGCGCCCCTATTTAAACTCTTCTATGTTCATAATTTCAACAACTTTACTCTTGGGTCTCAATGAAACACAGGTTTATATAAACCTACGTCAGGCAGGTCGCTACATACCAGTATGATTTGACTTCCTAGTATAAACATCTTGTAACTTATTTAAATTAGTCATACAATTGTATTAATTATAATCCGTCTTACCACAAAAACTTTTAAACGTCAGTTTATGCCTTGTCTAAAAAAATGTCAAATTATGACTTTGACATATGGTTCATTTTGCGGCCAAAATTTTATTAGACAAGCGTAAAACAGGGTTTAAAGTTTTTGTAGTAAGGCCCAATATGTCTAACTTTCTGTGCCTTCAATATAAAATTCTATGTAAAAGTTTTCCGTAAATACATTTTATTAATTTATAAATGAAAAATGAAGGGATAAATATACACTTGTTAGGAACCGATATACTCCCGTTTTGACCAGAGCTCACTGGTCGTGGAAGCGAGACTGACCTGTTGAAGTTGTTGGGGTACATGGAGGACTGGTGCTGATGCATCTGGTCTAGTCGCGGACTGTCGCCCACGCCGCCGCCTGTAATGTCACACACTATACATCAGTTCGTGGTCTCATCTCATTATATCATATTTAATTGTTACTGACTTTTAAAGTTTTATTTTATGTTCTTATTTGTATTTTTATGTTTCTTTCGCAAAGGAATGTAGTTGACCTAGTTTGATTTATGTAATTGACTCTTAGAGTCGTATAAATGAAATAAACAAATAAAAAATTAATTCATGTATCTACTGTCGACATTACAATTAGTTTATTTCTTTATTTCTATTGTTTTGATGTAAAACAATGCAACGGAATTGAATGCGCAAATTGATGGCAAAGTTAATATCTGGCTTATTGAAATGGTGATTGTGTGCATAGTTACCCTGGTCCTGTCGGTAGTAGTGGTCGTGCAGCCGCGCCTCGCCGTCGTACAGCGCGCCGCCGAACGACGCGCCGCCCACGCCCGCCGGGGACATCTCGCTGCCGGCCGACGTCTGTAGGGGGACAGATAGGACACATTAGCAGACATGCCATAAGGTAGGCAGGTCAAATACGTACGGTAGGCGTGACCAAAATGATCAGTGAAATTAAAGAGACGTTCGGGTTCCTTGAAACATCTGCCAATGGTTTTTGGTAGTACAAAAAATGGGCGGGTTTCCTAGAAAGAGTCATTTTGTTCTTCATGAAGAATACATTGAAAACACTCGGTAAATGAGGTCATATACATAGATAAGTATAAGTAACTGTTGTAATATTGAAAACAACATGCCAGTGCTGTACGAACATGGGTATAAATACGAGATATGAACTTAAAATATTTTAAAAAATTTTAACAAGATAAAAGTGTACAAAAAGAAATATCTCATTTTTGCACAAGGGTGGTTGCTATGAGGAGTAGTGTGTGACGAGCAGGTACTGACCTTGTTGTAGTCGGAGAGGCTGGAGTTGGAGTTGGAGCCGGGGTGCATGTCGGTGCTGCCCATGGGCGAGTCGCGGCCCGGCGTGTCGCGCGGCGGCTCGAAGTCCAGCGCCACGGGCGACGCGGCCGCCGGCGACGAGATGGCGGCGCCGATCTCGTGCGACAGCTCGCCGCCGTACCCGCTGCCGCTGCCGCTGCCGCTCGTGCCGCTGCCGCCCTACCAAATACAAGCTTTTCTCACTCACACATTCCTTATCGTAATATGAATATCTCGTGACTAATTTTTAATGAATTTTCAAGTGGTCTTCACTATAGTTTATTCATGGATATCGTAAAAATATTTGCATGCCAAGTTGGGCAGAATATGGCTAGAACTTTTAACTTCTGTAGAAACTTGTACCACCTATGTTCTATGCAAATAAATGTTTCTTTCTTCTGAGTAATAGGGATGGTTGAAAAAATGTTCAAAGATTGTAGTATGTAATGCAGGGCGTATGCATACCTGCGGCGCGAAGTGGTGCGTGTCGGTGTAGGTGGGGGTGCGCGAGGGCGCGGGCGAGGAGTGCTGGCTGTAGGGCGTGTGCGCGGGCGACGGCGTGTAGCTGTGCAGCGCGGCGGGCGACGCGGCCGGGAAGGGCGTGGTGCCGCTGCCCGGCGCCGGCGAGCGCGAGTAGGGCCGCGGCGCCTGCACGGGCGCGGGCGAGTGCGAGTAGTGCTGCGCCGGCGACATGGCGTAGCGCGCGGGCGGCGGCGCGGGCGAGTGCTGCGGCGCGTAGGGCGCGGGCGAGTGCGCGTACAGCGGCGAGCGGCCGCAGACGCGGCGCGGGCGAGCCATAGCCCGAGCCGGCGCGGCGACACGGCGGGGAAGGCGGCGGGGCTGGCGGGGAAGGCGTGCAGCAGCTCGGCGGGCTGCGGCGTGCCGGCGGGCCGCGCGGGCGACGGCGAGTAGCCCTGCGAGCGCGGCGACGCGTACACGCCGCGCGGCGACCCGTACGCACCCGGCGACCCGTACGCGCGCGTCATGCCCAGCGGCGCCGACACCTCCAGCGGCGACTCCATGCCTGCGCCACAGAACGAGTCAACTTTACCCAAAAACTACACAAGCTTGACGATATCCTCGGATACTGATTGTAGCAAAGCAAAAGTCCAAAATTTTCATAAACATATGATTTTGTTTATCCATTTACCGAAACACTAGATAATTACATCTTTAGATAAGTTAGAAAATAAAAACTTTCCAACACATGAAAGTTAGGGTAATGTGACGCTGCGTGTGGCAGACCTGAGTTGGGCGGCTGCTGCTGGAAGTAGTTGCCGGCGTCGTTGGTGAGCTGCTGGTGCGGCGCGTGCTGCTGGTGGTACATGGGCGCGGGGAAGTCCGCCAGGTAGCCGTCGTGCGCCGCGCCGCCGTGCCCCGCCACCGGCTGCAGCGCCGACAGCCCGCTGCTCTGCTGCACCATCGCGTTCGTCTAAGCAAACATACAATGTCATTTACCTTTGTAAATTCTTTCTTTCCTATCTTCTTTCTTTATTATATGTGTACAAAAATAGAAAATAAATCCGTTGGGACAAAATTGAAACACTTAATTTTTTTTTAATTCCGGTATTTAAAACTATCGTTTATATTCCTAGGTAACGATCCTAAAAAAGGTTCTTTCTACCTAATCTGTTCAATTTTTATAAACAATTATAATTTTACGAAATTTCATCCATTTGAAAATGACAAATGAAGGCATTGTGTGTTACCCCGCTCACCTGCTGCTGCTGTTGGTGCTGCTGATGCTGCTGGTGCTGCAGCAGGAACTGCTGCTCCTCGGGGCGGATCTTCTTGGGGCGGCCCCGCTTCTTCTTGGGCGGCTGGTCGGAGGGGTCGAGCGAGGGCGGCGGGCGCGGGGCGCGGGGCTGGCGCGGGGCGGCGGGCGCCACCTCGCCGTTCTCGAGCTTCACCTTCTTGGGGCGGCCGCGCTTCTTCTTGAGCGGCACCTCCGTGCCGTCCTCCAGGATGATGGTGTCGCCCGGCTCCGGCTCCATCGTCAGTCTGCAACGTGCCTCGCTCACTCGTCTGCGCCCTACGCTACCAGTCTACCGTACCTCGCATGCCACCGGCGCGTTATATTATCGGCCAATGACACGGGGCTGACATACGAGTGTGTAAATATATTTGTCACCAAACGTAACCAACCCAGAAACGTAGGTAGAACTTATAAGTGGTTGAATTAAGCCGACACGCGCGGGCAGGCAGGAGTCCCAGCATGCATGTATGTGCGGGTGGGGAGCTACTAGCAAGCGCGGCTCCGCGCGGACGCAGCGGACAGTGAGGTCGTGCAGCCGCGCGTGCCGTCCGCGCCGCGCCGCGGAACACGCTCGTGGTGTCCGCAGCGCGGCGCGGGGATATCATCGCCTACGTAACAACAGCGTGCAGGTTTAACTCAACCCTCGGCTACACGGTAGCATCGCTCCCTACGTCTACTCCGCAGAGCAACATCAGCAGAGAGACAAGTCTCAACTAATACGTTCATCAAACCGACTGTTTGTATAGGCTATAATGTAATCGTTATGTATTGTGAAACTACTCGAGGGTTTTGTTAACTGGCAGCGAGTTATATTACCTGCTGGCTTGGCTGAAACAATCGATAAATTTGAAATAAATGGGCTAAGTTCGATCAGTACAAAAACTAAAAATCTTTAACAATCGGGAAGTGCCCAGCGTGTCGTGACGGCTTCGATACCAATTGGAATTCTAAGGTTTATATGTCACACGTTATATTTATTTTGTTTAGTTTTTTCTTACTGTGTGTAATTTATTTTAACATACAATTCTGATTATCATCGTTAGTTACGGCGAAGTTAACACAGATTTGATAAAAAGAAACATTACAATAAGTGAACATTTACTTAATTAAGCATTACACAATTTCGTTGTTAACATAAAGTTCCAAATGGACAACTAAGTTTCAAGCCAGTTTGGTGACAAATGTATCTCACTCCAGAGAAGGTAGCGGTGAGTGAAGTGGCATGGTGCTTACGATATACAAAGGACAGTGACTACGGAGGACCAACACTTATGTGGCTACATTAAGGAAACTATGTAATTGAGCTATAAGAGACAGATTTGTGTTGGCAGATTGGTCGCAGCACTCGCGACTACAGACATCGTCGCCTGTTTTCCAACTATCCTGGACCGCTATGTTAGGGGCGGCTTTCAATCTAAACGGCTCACAGAACAGCATATTTCTTTAAACAAGTCCTGAGACGCTGTCAGTAGTGTAGTGTACTTAAGATGTACTAAAGATGACAAATTATAGCTATCGGGATGATAGTAACTTATCAATGATTTATAGAGTCAGTTCAATCTGGCAAAAATATAGATTTCTAGCTAACGACATCGACTGACTGAAGATACTGATAACTTTAGTTCAGTATTTATAAATGGCTCTGTATGCATATGTGTTTGTTACACAGTGTCAGTGTTGAAGTATTCTTACAAGAAACATATTCCTCGAACAATTTGTGTGTATTGTGTGAGCAGCCCACGAATTGGTCTGGCGGGGGGTGTCCTGATACAACTGGGTGTTTGACTAGGTCCAAAATAAAATACTTTATCGTTTGGCAAAGCATCCTAAAATAAGGACACTTTCATTTATCGATGTGATGGAAAAAATATATTTATTTTTTCTCGTTGTTTTAAGGAAAATAAATACACACCTTGATGTGAAAAATCTGTGACGTCATATTTCACATTTTCACACAAATTGCATAGAAAGTAACCGTTTTTGACAGTTCATAAAAAGTACTTGATTTGACTCGTTGTCAAATACCTACCGAATTATACCCTATTGTTTCGGGTTTTTTTTTTCTCTTAATAGCCAGGTAAAAAGTGTGTGAGAATGCTTAAGAAAATGCAAAACCCTTGGATTGGACTTTTATTCATTGTTAATACTTATTTTCTAGTATTATTGAATGTTCTCTTGGAATTGTTTGAAACTTGGAATCTATATTCTATACACATATGTATATAAAAATATACATAAGACACTTTTCGTTGTAATTTTACAACTCAAAAACGGGCTCGCCTATACAAACCAAATGTTCAGGCTATATTCGGACTATTTAGTAGATGGTTTATGTGAAGTTTGCACAAAATCGCTCCAGCGGTTCTTCATTGTGTAAAACTGTATTTTTGTTTAAAACTTGGTGTCAGCAACCGATTCGTCGGGTATATCAAACTGTAAGGCAGGAAGGCAGCGTTTTTTGGCAAACCAGTCTCTCTCTCTGTGTGTAGATATTACATTTTAATGAAAGTACACTATGTGGAAAAGAACATTGTATTGTATATTAAATACTTATCGATTTCAATGACATGTAGGTTAATATTGTTTTGGTTATTGGTAATATACTTTATTTTGCACAAAAATGTACATATAAATAGAAAGTCTTGTAAAGATATCCTATTTTGAATAAATGTAAAACTTAAAGAAGTGATGGAGAGCTGCGCTGTCTCTGCTTTGATATTTTTGTGAAATCCTTCAGAGTTTAGAAGGTGCTGGTATGTTAGCAGACTATAAAAGTGTGTTAGTATTAAGGAAGAATGAGGCCTGGCGTGGCCGGGTACTGGTAGTGTGTGTGTGTGATGACTGACCGTCGGATCTCCATCTCCTCCTGCGGGCGGCGCGAGGTGTTGTCGGGGAAGACCAGCTCGTGCTCGTCGACGTGCGGCACCAGGCCGTTGAGGTAGTCGCGGAACTTCTTGAGCGCCGCGTAGAACGGCACCTTGTCCGCCGCCCGCGGCAGCTGCGCGCACCGCGCCGACGACGACGGCATCACCCACATGTACTGCAACACACATCTTTGTTAATAATATTTCCAAGGCCGATTTCGGCCACGGCGGCTGTTGTCATATGAGGACATCAGCCAGCTGTGCAGGACATATTCCTTCACTCTCTGCGCCCGATGGGACCAAGCAAGGTCCGACATTAACGATGTGTGCTCTACGATGCACGGGTGTATCAATCACCAACTTCCAGACTACGGGCTGGCTTGCGACCGCATCTCGTCTCATTCATTTATTTAATATCTCTTTCACATAATATACAATGACGGACTTAACGCCTTAGGTGTTCTCTACCAATCTACCTTCGTGTGGTGAGGAAAAAGTATTGCTATGTTTATCATAATATATTCGTTTATGGAACATTGATGGAACAGTCCACTTGTTTTGTTTATTATATTTTAGTTAGTGGTACATGCGGTCATTATAAAAGTGTACCATTACAATGGAAACTAATCCAAAAATAGTTGTCAAAATGGTGATGATAACGAGGCATCCATTATTTCTTTTTAGTATAATAACTCACAGTGTTAGTCCCGGCAATGGTGTCGGGCTGCTTGCCGAAGCAGAAGTCCTTCTTCCCGGAGAAGACCTCGTAGATGAGCTTGCCGTTGAAGACGGCCACCTTGGGGCGGAAGGTCTGCAGCTTCTCCAGCAGGATGGCCGAGCCCTCCTTGATCTCGCGCCGCGTCAGGTCCGCGCTGCCCTTCGTGGGCCGCGCCACCATGTTCGTGAAGCCGATGCCGAAGTTTAGCAGCTGGAAAGAACAATACACTGTGCTTACTGTGCGAACTTTATCTTTTGTGTACCTACTTCTCATTTAAAATAAATAACGTGGGAATATTTAAAAACTGAGTTAAAAATTCAAGATGGAGTTGGCATGGGATGATATTGACATGATATCATTAATTAGTGTAGTATACCCATGTATGTATAGTGAGAAGAAAGTGTTTGTGTCTGCGTGAGGCAGCGGCGGCTGGCGGCTGCTACACAAGGTTGTCGCTAACACTCGCTCATCAGTATGCACGCGGCGACGTCTCCACTATTAATAGTGGTAGTGAGCGCGCACCGTAGCCTCATGTTTGTAAACGTGTGACGTGCCAATATGACTCATTACACACAACAATATTTACGAGTCTTCTATCTATTACTATCGTGAAACAGGCGGCGTCGTTTCATTAACTTTAACTGCAAGGCTCGGTTCGGTAAAGCCGCCATTTTATCTGCGCCGGACACTAACCTACGAGCTATAAGAAACTGCGTTATAAATTGACTAACAGCCGTCACACTGAAAGTGCATTTACCTTGGTTCGATTCTATTTAAGATTGAAAAAAAGTCAACAATCATTGAATGTGTATTGATCGACAAATGATTTTAATAGTCACACTGACAAAATAAAATTCCTTGCTCAGTTCAATTCATGCAGTAAATTAGAATGCATTTTGTGGAGTTGCCATGCTGTGCAGCGATGCCCACGCGTGCCATTGAGTTATTATTGCGTTTTTTCCCCCTAGGATTTCCTAAAAGAAACTAAAAATATCTGACCATCTCCCAGCATCTTCGTGGTCCGTATTATTATTACATTTAGCAATCAGTGTATAGCTTCTGGCGTCATAGAAAATGTTAGGTAAAATAATCCGCGAGATACCTTGTAGTCTTCGTCGGCGCTCATCTGCTCGCGCGTGAGGCCGGACAGGTACAGGCACTTCCAGAAGTGGTTGCCTGGGCCCGCGTAGTGGTGCCCCTTGTACGCCGCGAACAGCCCCGGGTTGATGCCGATCTGTGCAACAATGCTTTTGTAGATACATGTACATACAACTACTTACTACCTAACATCTATAATGTAGGACATTAGAGATAAAGACATCATGCAAGTAAGGTTATTGCAAAACCTTTTTAGCTTTCTAACCAATAGAAAGTTATCGGGAGCCTGGAAAAATTATAAACAATGTCATCCGTTTGTCTACATGCCCGTTATAAAATTTAAGAAATTAAGAGTAGTAGTTGCACTTTTATTTCTGTTATGCCATTAAAGGCGTTGTCTAGGCAGACAATTCGTTACGACAGGTCCCACTTAATATAGAAAAGTACAAAAACTATTTCAGTAAAACTAGACGAATATAAAAACAGTGGTCGTTTAGTACACAAAAACTCGTGCAAATAAGTACTTTTCTTTTTATCGGAATGAGTACACTAGTGCATGATGTACAGAGTATTTTCTTTACAGTGCATAGATTAGAACATTAAGCGTAGATGTAATATTTGGGCTTGTTGATGTCGATTCGTGCAGACGTGATATTCGGCGTATCCGCCACGCAATGCAAATGCGGCATCAGGAAAAAACCCGTATGTTAGGAATTAGCATAGAGTGTGCCAGGTGAGGGGTCAGCATACTGTATAATTTATAATTAGTTTAGCTAACAGGTTCGCGATGTGCAGCGACCAGTTTCCGAATATGTGACGTGCACGTGTCTAGAGGAGCTACGCTACTGGGTTCTACAGGGTATAGTCTAGAGAGAATAATGAAACGGCGATCATACTCACAATGATGATGTCGAGGTTCTCCGCGAGGTGGTCGGGCAGCGTGCGGCGCGACACCTCCTCCTCGCTCATGCCGTTGAAGCGGTCGTGCTTCTTGCGCTCCTTGACGGGCCGCGCCACCACGCCCTCCAGCCCGCCCTCCGGCTTCATCTCCATGCTGGGAACAACCACCAGTCACCAGCGCTCCTCACACACAATGTCCACATGTCCACCATCATCCTACACTAGCTGTCACAACCCATACATTACTATTCACAAATCAATTAAGCCAATAAATAGCATTCCGAACTATCATTAAGATGCCTTGAAGGAGCCGTTGAATGTATTAATATTATTATAAAGAACATATTAAACTCTTTAATAATACTTTTTAATTGATTTTACAGCATAATCAATGAGCCCGATTGCAATGTTTGATCGGATCGTGTGCCGTATTCCAGAGAAAGCATGGGTTAAACAACAGATTCTGAGCAATAACTCTTAAAGTAAGTAAACTTGTGTGAAAAGTTGTTGTAAGTGTTGCAACTCACCACATGTAGTTGACTCCACTAAGAGGGCTTGCAATGTTACGCAATATTATTACAACGTTGAGTTCGCACTTGTGGTCAAGTGGTCGCCGGCAAACAATAAGCTTCATCACTCCGGGTGTCATCCGAGTGCAAACATTATGCTAACCGTCACCGAGGAACCTGCTCATATTCAGAGGGATCCAACATATCGGATTCATTATGTCGATTATTCATTGCTGCACACGTGAGTTTAAGAAGAAGCAATAAAGTGTACATGAGGGCTGGATGCGCTACTTCGTGGCTCCGTCTGAGCGCCTGACATCGCATACGCCGGGGGACAAGTGCACATGAAACCTGGCCTGCCGTCAATGGGAGCTTTTCCAATTGTGTTCCGATAATGAAGTGCCTCGCCGTATACATTTCGTAGATATCCATTATACAATAATGAAATCTATCGAGTGTCCGAGTGCAACTTTCATTGGTGGCGAGTTTTCTTTAGAAATTATTGCGGCGCGGTAAATGTGCAGTTATGTGATTACGAGAGGTTTGATGTGGCAGTACAGTTGTTCGTTAAGGTGCCAGCACAGCCAAACGGCTGGCTCGTTGAGTTCGTTCACACACAAACAGACAGCACCTCCACTGTTACATGAATTTAGCCCGATTGGAAAGAGATAGAGGTCTCGGCGAGGAGTTTGGCGTCAGAGCGAACGGGGACGTTACCTACATACATGTTGCTTCTTTAAAAAAAAGATTTCTAGAGAACGGCGGGAAGGCCTCATAATGATGCGAGTACGAAGATTTGGCTTATTGTTTACCGGTGCCAGCTAAACTATTATACAGTACTTATAACAAAAATATCGAACTGTTCTGGTATGAAACAAGAAAATATCTCTGTTGGAACACAAGAACTTTTGAACTAGATAGATATAAGATAATATTGAGTTAGCACATGCCTAAATACGGTGGCATAGTACGTCAGGAATATTTTCTTGTTATCATCCGTCTTCAGTTATTCTTTGTGATGGGTTTAAGATTATTGTTAAGGATTGTGTTTATTAATCATTTTTCCTATTGTAACTACGGCATCTTTGACATTGTCTTACATGAAGCTTCTAATTCGACAGTAACCTGTAGACTCTTCCTACAATATATAGTCATTTGTCAAATTATGATTAGCAGTTTAGAAAGTGACGAGGGGTCCCTGGGGGAATAGAAGTTTAGCTTCAAGTATTCAACGTAATCAAGTACTAACAGTAGAAGAATGACCTTCAAGCTACTAGGTGTTAAGCTGTGGAATAGAAACGAGGCAGCATTGTATAAAGTGATGAGGTCGCGTGTACTGAGTGTAATCTAGCAGTCATCCCGGAACTTCCGGGAGTACATCTGCGGACACGGCCGCGCCGCTTGCCGATAACTATGTTAAACATTATACTTTAAAGCGAATGCTCTGTAATACATGGGCCTTGACGACCGAATCAAATGAATAGTACAGCAGGCCGGCGGCCGCGCTGCCCGCTGCCTGCAGACACCATTGTCCGCAAACAAAGTGCATATAAAAGCGTGCAACACATTTGCATTTGTCGTCGTGAAAGTATTGTCACACTGTCTGGCTCACTGATGTTTTTCTTTCGTTTTTCTATTGCATTTTACTTTCTCGAGGCTCTGGTGCAGCGGCGCGGGCACACTCCTCTGAACTAAGTTTAGAATATTCGCTAAACATTATACGTTTGACCCAGTAATCGTTTCTACAGATCTAGTTTTATGTAGATAGTTGACTGCGTGACCCAAAACTGTTGTTATAATTTTGGAGATTGAAACCTACATAGCGGTTCTATCCCTGCTGTCAAATGGCAATATCGCTCTAAGGTTTGAAGAGCTATGTGTTAGAATGCACGTATGTACATGGCGGAGCAGACCGTCGGCGAGCGGTGGTGCGCAGGCGGCGCGTTCGCCGGCCGCCGTCACCGTGACAATCGGTTTCCACGTCTCGCGGTTCTAAACAAATGAATTGTGATAGAAAGTGAAAATCATCAGCTTTCCGTTTCAACGATTCCACCTTGATCTGATTATTTCGCTCGGATTTTTGGCTAGCGATAGTGCGGCATCGGTTCCGGTACCGAAATACTCCGGCGACGTAAACACATGAGCGGCGTGCGCGCACCGCGGCCGGGCTACACAACAACGCTCACTAGCGCGCGTGTTGACGCCGCTATCACCCGCGCTAGGGACATACGCGCCACTACATAACATTTACATCATCAGTTTCAACTATGAAATAAGCTGTAATTATGTTTGATAACTGTTTCAGCCTCATTCTTTCTCGTCACTAATTTGGGGAGCCTACAGTCTAATAAGAAGAGATTAAGAGTCCTCGTTAGCTTGCCTCAGCACGTTGCAACGTGGTCTAGTTGGTATTTGTTGAATGAGAAGACGGGTGAGGTCCGTAACACAATGAGAGGGTGATCCCGAATATAGCGGGACGGAAATACAAAACGCATTAGGTGGTCTATGGCCGGAGCGCAGGGCTCCAGCGGGTTCCGGCGCGGGAAGTGGGTCGCGCGGCTCGCTAATTCGGGCGGGGTCAGCGGCCGCACGCACGCACTAATTGTGTCACCGTGCTGCACCACCCTCGCGCCGACACCCGACGTGTGCTACTAGCGATAAGCTGCTACAACTCTACACTCTGCCTACGATGATACTATGCTCTTTAAAATTATGACTATTCAAAACCTATGACGTTTTGCGTATTACTGCTGATGAATGCTTTTAAAAGGGGTTTAATTTCACGAGAATTAGATGATGACAAACATGATTAGTGTTGAATAGCGATTCATGGACTGACCCGTTCTCGTCCTTGATCTTCTTCTTGCGGCCGCGCTTCTTGGGCTGGTTGAGCAGCAGCTGGTGCGGGTGCAGCATGTGGTGGTCGTGGTGCGGCAGGTGCGGCACGGCGTGCGGCTGCGGCTGGCCCAGCATGGCGCACATGGCCTCCTCCTCCACGAAGGAGTAGGGGTCGTCGCACTCGCGCTTGATGCCGTTGTAGAGGTCGTCGTCGCGCTTGCCTTGCGCGTACTGGTGGTGCTGGCTCATGTCGTACGGCACCTCGGGCTCGCGCTTGAAGGCGTACGGGTCGCCCGCGTACTTGGGGAACGGGAAGTGCTGGTACTGCGGCTCGGGCTGCGGCGGCGGCGGCGCGGGCGGCTCGAAGTGCCGGTAGGGCTCCGGCTCGGGCTCGTAGTGGCGCAGCAGCGGCTCGTAGGGCGGGTCGGGCGGCGGCGAGGGCGCGGCGGGCGGCGCGGGCGAGCCCTCCGCGCTCGAGGGCTTGCGGCGCGCCGCCTCGCCGCTGTTGCTCGTCTCGTACCCGTCGTCTTGGTTCTCTGTCGGCTTCGGCTTCTCTTCGCCCTCCTCCCTGGAAATCGCACATCATATTATTCACTTACATGGTAAAATACAATAGTAGTACATACACACGTGGCATTGACGAACAAACTCTATTCGGAGAACAAAAACAACATGTTTCAACTGTTTTCTCCCAATCCATCAGTTCAGTTAACTCTTTTTCACAATAAACCTCGTTACAAAGCTCAATAGATTATAAACTTATAACAACATAAATACTGAGCAGCGCGCCGCAGTTCCGAACGGTGTTTTATGTTATTGTTCCCTATTAGCACAGATTACGTGCAATAACATAAAATTAATCTTAAGCAAATTGCCGCCATAATGTTCATTAAATAAATACCTTATTTTACTTTTATCGCCGCAACGAGCCGTGAATTAACGCATCATGTTGATTTGGAATTGAGTTTATTACAACATTCGCAGTAAAGTTCGGTCAAAAAGCTTCGATCTGTTCGAAGCTGGTCGTAACATTTTTGCTAGAATTTGTGCGAGTGTTGGGTGCAGCACGGAGGGGCTCGGTGCACACATTCCGCGGCACGCAGTACAAATATTTCATTCGAAAGAGTGTCACGCGGCTGATCGTGTCGACTGGCTGATTTGTGGCGACGGATCATCGTTCCTTTGATAAATGTGCGCGGTGGACAGCAGTGGCCGACGTCGGCCTAACGTCTTTGGTCACGCACATTTCGCTGGTGACTCTCACGCGAATTCCTCGCAGTGTGCACACGACGTGGAATAAAGCTCGCAGTGGCTCGAGTAGCGCGCGGTGATTGAACCACTCGATATGTCAGAGGAAACTTGACCGTGCGGAGCCACGATACGGCACAAACTGCCGGTGGAATATTTAGATCAGCTGGTCGTATGAGTGGCCGCACTCGCATCGGACATTATGCCACATGTAATAAACATAACCGGCGCGCTCAACGAGCTCCATTCATAAAAGTGTTCTCTTGAATTATTACCCACTACTTACTTGTTATTGGAATTGATGTAGTAAACATATAGTAGCGATATTAGTATGCCGTTATGTAACTATTTATCAACTATTTACTAAAATGAATTGTTTATTTAAATGTTCTGATGTAAATGCTAATTTGTAGGATAATAGAGTTATAATAAATGAATTGATGGCAACATGAACAGGTGTGGATGCAAACGTATAGAATGTGATTGCGGTTGTCGGGTCGTGGGTGCCGGCGGAGCACAGGGGTGGAATCTGAGAATGTGCCGATGGCGGCAGGTGGGGTGCGCCTCTAACGTATTTATGTACATGTGGAGCGCAACACGAGCGCGTCGGGAGCCGCCGGTACGTGCCGACTCCAACAGATATTGTTCATGTGTAAGACTTGAGACTGAGCGCGTATCAGGGCGCGCCGCTCTCGCTTATCTGTGCCTGCGTTCTTACGACAGCTTGCATTTTACTACCTCGGCGGAGGACAAATGACCAGTGCAACACAACCCTAGCTTCAATCCAGGACACAAAAAACGACTAGTATTTCTGACGACGCTGAGCACATTATACTGAAAATGACGCCGTATTTAGAAATCTTAAAGAATACATCTGCAGGTTTAAAATCCGTAATTTCAATATGTTTTGACCTGAAGGTCGAGGCACAATGCGTTGTGTAAGACGTAGGTTGGCGGCAGCCGGGTGCGCGAGTCACAGCGGGCTCGAGAAGACCAGTCAACGACCCACTTCTGTGCAGATAACGCGGCAGATATTGACTCGATGATTAAGCCCCACGCCGCACGTTGTGAATTGTGATAACTCCGGCAGGCGCACTTACTCTCCTACTACTTATAGAACGTAATACTGCTATGGTATAGGTAGATATATCGCGCCGAGTGCCGAGTCGTCGGCGCTTGACGAACGAGCTCTTTATCTCGACGCTCGTTGCTAGCAGCTCGGCTTGCGCCGGTTGCCGTGCGCTGCGAATACGAAACCAGCCGGAGCGGAGCCTCATTTCCAAACTCTTATTGACCCGCTTTGAAAACCTCGCGTTTAGAACTAGAAATGGTGTACAATTAAATTGCAACGTAGTTGTGTGCGCGGCGCGCTGACACGTCATCGTCAGCGAGGGAGGACACTTCCTCCTGCAGATATAAACAGTACATAGCGCACACACGAGCGCTCTGTGCTATCATGTCGCATCTACTCTTGTACTCACTCGCGCATTTTTAATAAACTAAGCCGTGCATGGATTGCACAAATAGCCATTTTTCTGAACGTTGGCAGTCAAGTAAAATTAACGTTATATTAGGTACCGTTACCTGTTTAGCTCATCATGAATTCGTATGCACATGTTCGATGGACGGAAATCGGACGAAATGATTTGCCGACAAATAAGGTAAATCGTAATGTGTGCTTAACCATCGTGCAAATAGGAGTTTTCTTTAAAGCAATTCTATTATTATTATTAAGTCCTGCGGCTAATGGCGTGTTCGTGTGTATGTATGCGTGCTTGTCATTGAGCGGTGTCGGTCGATGCTATGATAAAGGTTTCGTCCTACGAGTGACAGGGAGACGCACTGGGAGGTGACCGGCCGCCCGTAAAAACGAACCCGGCCGCATCACGCCAACCGACACTACACGCACACACACACACGCCGCCGCCGTGTGGGTGTGAGCCGTGCGATACACGAACCTATGTGCCAGGATTTCATTTATTACGCCAGTACTAACACCAATTATTAATTCACTCAAAAACACCTATTAAGCGGCATCATCTAAACAGCTATCAAACGTACTTTCCACTTTGTGCCAATTTAGCAGGCTCATTGCTCATATACTCGTTAACTTAATTATCATCTTAGAGAAGAGAGCTGTTATGGGCCTCTCAGGCTCAGCTGCAGATAAACAAATGATCCTAGGATGGCGCACGTAAGCGACACTTATCGGATTAAAAACAGTTGAGCAGGCAGCCAGGTACCGATACAAGCAAGGAGCATGCGGTGCTATCTCGGAATAGTTAATTAGGCAAGTGTGTGCGTTTCGTAAATGAGTTTTTGCGAACAGTAGGTAGGTATATAGTAGTTATGTAAGCAAAGCAGGCCGGCTGGGAGAGCCAGTGTGTCTTGTTTCGACGCTGCCGTTGCTATGGTTCGGATCGATGGCGGTCGCGCGATCTGACGGCACACACTTGTTAAGTACTCCGTATCTTTGTACCTCGCCGCTGAATGTTGTATGTGATAAACGCTGTCCTGTCCCTCCTTGCTAGCAACAGTGAGTCGCCGGGGCTCATCAGCGCAGTGCCGCTGCCCACAGCTCACGATTGCGTTCATCAACATTTCTATCATTTTTAAAAGCTTCTACGAGTTCCATTGATACTCCCTATTGAAAAACTTTGCCAAGTATTTGATGGACTTCTTTTTGAGTATAATTTCGATACAATGTTCTTTGTTAACTAAACATTTTGAAGAATTGGATCTATTGCGTCACTACTAACTTTTTCTAGTAACAATGTGAAGCCTTAAAATTGTTAACAACACATTGGCCACGCGTTTCCAAAAGTATCGGCGAAGTTATGATTTATCTAATGAGTGTTGTACAGTGCCACTACTGCAGGTAGTACCGCGGAATATGCTGGTATCCGTCAGGTAGAAAGTCCTTCCGATGGCTGGCTATTTACTGTCAACTCGTCAGGTTTGCGAGCGCAGTTAGTGTGTGCACGATATTTTTTGAGCGTA
This sequence comes from Helicoverpa armigera, assembly GCF_030705265.1. NCBI lineage: Eukaryota > Metazoa > Arthropoda > Insecta > Lepidoptera > Noctuidae > Helicoverpa > Helicoverpa armigera. The sequence goes on along the minus strand of NC_087145.1, from coordinate 98,322 downwards.
AACGGTTTTGGCACACTACTTGCAGACAAAATAAACACTTCCTACTACTACAATAGAAGTTAACATATTGTTTTAGTGCCGTTTTTCCTTTATGTTCAATGATAGGCTTCTTTAGAGAGACTCGCGCCCACAGCCTTGGACTGCAGTTAGCTAAGAAGACAGATTGCCAGGCCGGGCTTTGCTTTAAAAACTGGTTTTGAGCTCATTAGCAAGTTATAAACACTTGCACTTGGCTACAGCTATAGGTAGACGTATAGATGTAGTGGGTACATCAGGTGGCGGAGTAACAAGTCTTCAAAGTGTGACGCGCTATACGTAGGTATCTGTCTGCCTACGAGATCGGACTACGGACGAATAAATTTGCGTGGCGGTACGGTTTCCGTTCTCGACGGAAAAACTTTTTATAAGTGAATAGCGTGTGTTCGGCACAATGGGCTTGATAGAGTAATGTCAAGTGTCAAGGCAGGGCTGCGTTAGTGCGCCGTGGAGCATGGCTTCCGTACTGCCTTGCGACGCTGCAACTATTCAGACCTTATGGACAACTTAATCAGCTAATCCAACACTAACACCATTTGGATAAACACGTTCAATTTACTTTCCACTCGAAAAAGGATCGAGGTCACAAGTTTTCTGTGTAGAATTATACTTGTTAACTGTATGTGTTCGTCTGAAATACGGACATGCCGTGGAATAATGTCGTTCGTTTATGTTTAACTGAGCTAGTACCTACGACCTACGTGTTACTTGCAGGAGCGCCGCATGGAGCACAAGGACCCATGGCCTTTAATGTTGGAGCAAAGTTTGTTATATTCCTATCTTCCTATTTGGTAAGTCTAAATGCCGAATGAACGTATTTAATTTGCATATTCGCCTAGCAACCCTAGTCGCGGGTCATAGGCCAATGTCTGACGAATTTGCGCGGAGTGCGCTGCGGAGTTGTGCGTTTTTATATCTTTAACTACCACTAGCACGTGTAAACGCTTAGGTAATTGCGTTTCGAGACACAGTTCCGAGAGACGGGCAAGTTCGAACAGCAAGGCGAATGGGATTCGACTGGCGGCCAGCCGGCGAGGGTATGAATGAACACACGCTGTATAGCGCTACTCACGTTTTCTTCTTTTTGATTTCAGAAGCAGCACTTCTGTTCTCTCAAGATTTTCTCATTGGGAGAATGTATAAGTGTTTACATTTTAAGGACTTCTTATTACTCCCCCACAAAACAAAAACACGAGTTGCAGATTCCTTTATGGAAGAACATTGCACGAGTCTACTGTTGTGGGTGAAGGTTACGACTTTCTTGTTCTAATGCTTGCAACGTGTGCTACGTTCAAGTTATTGGCTCGTTTGATTCATACGCCGTGAAACACGGCAAACGGCAAATCTTGCTTATGGGCTAATCATAGCAAGTGGTATCAACGCGAGATTTTTTTACACAGATTAGTCACGTAACGTGCGCGCTACGTCACACACTGAATTTGACGCAACGGAGCATACAGCATGGACGGCCTTATTACCGCTAATGATGAGCCAATACTTGTTATATTGACGACACCCGCGCTCCCACCGAATGCAACACTTATCTATCAGCAATTTCCAATTAAATGTAATATGCACTAACAACACGATTTGATGAATATAGTGTTCATCAGATAATAAGATAATGTCGCATATTAAAATTAATAAAAGCCTTTCTGCTCTTAAATATTTTTTCGGATAGCAGCAGAATTTATGTCGAGAGCGTTTTTGGTAAACTTATCACAACATAAGTGACAACAGTGGTGAAACCTTCATATTCACCACATATACCATCGGGTGTCAATAGCGAATGATAAGAATACCTAGTAAAGCAATTTGACCCCTCTGCCTAACGCTAGTGTCGTGATTCCACATGCTGTGGACCACTCGTGGTTATAAACTATAGTTAGCTACATACAAGGCGCCTTGCTCTGCGAGGATCCGTGCACACTTCAACTTAGCTCACGCAGCTATCATCCTCTTCTACAATAATAAGAATGCAATCATACCGTTCAAGCGGGTTTGAAAATTTCCCGTTACTTTGGGAATCTCAATTCTTGTTGCTTGTCCAATTTATGGCTAGTCGGTAGTGTGAACATTAATGTTCCGACACTCAGCCATAACTCGACTATTTGGAATTTTAGCTTGTTACATGCTCATACCCTGCGAGAAGGGTTAGTGAAATATTTTTAAGTAGATTGTTGCTAAAGGATACAATCGAGTTCAGGGTCACAATTAGGCAAAATACAAAACTGGAAGCCGGCTGAGCAAAGCCGGAGTGTGTGCACGCAGTAGGTAGGTATGTATGTGCCGCCGGGTCGGGTGGCGCAGCCGCGCAGGTGCACGGAGCGTGTGTCAGCAGCTCTGCCCTGGCGCTTTGTGCGGCCCTCGCTCGCTGCTGCCTCGCTATTATTTAGGACCAACGTTTCCAAACAGCTCGCTGCCTAGTTCGCAATTCGTACATAGATGGCGCTGGCGTACACTAGCTGTATCCACTTGCAGATCGTGTGCAGCGTAGTGTGTGACGTCACTGATGACTTTACCTATCCAAGTCATCCGATATGATTGCTTGGAGCCTTGACTACGCTCCGATGTTTCCGACGCCATGTCACTCACACAACGTTATGTTCAAACAACATTGCTTAGGTACTAGGCAACTAATATTTTTTGCCAATTTTATGAGATATCCTAGATTCTAGAACTACGATGACATTTATAACACGTAGAAAATTATTATATTTCTTTGAATAAGGTGAAAATTTCAATTGGATTTGGAAATTCAAGTTGCGTGAAGTTTTATCAAAAGAAACATAGATATCAGGTCTCATGGTTTTAGTTGATCGACTTAGCCTTGTTTGTTCGTGTCAGTATGAATCGGCTAATGATCATTATGTGCGTTGCTATGTTTTCAGGGCTCGGGTGCGTAGGTACAACAACTGAAGCACATGGCAGAAACAATTCTAAAACAATAGCAGAGCCTCAATGACTTGTTTGATGTGAGATTGCATAACAATTGCATTCCTGATGACCGGCTGGCTTCACAACTTACTGAAAAATATAAGGGTCATGTAGGAATCTGCGATTGTGTGACATGCTTTCCAATAAGGGTGCGTTCACATCAAACGAGTGAATGCTCGTTCTATCCCCCACCCTATCGAATTCTTGCAAAAAGAACAACCAAATAATGCTCTGCCTTTGTTTACAAAAACGAATACGAAAGGGAAAGAACACTCATAGCTCTTTGTTCGTGTGGTCCAAACGGACCCTCATAGGTAGCAAGAAACTAGTCAAATGTTAGGCCTTATTGATAGCGATGTTGGTCTCGTGGACACGCAATACTTGAGCCTGCATGGCGAGGCGAGGGCGCAGCTCCCGGGCCGCATGTCGGTCAAGGCGAAAAGGCTCGAGGTCTCTGTTTTAACTCCCCAATTAGATAAGCTAGCGTACACACTTACACACTGTAAACATGCCGAACACAAATGTCCAAACACGACGTTTTTGTATGTTTGGATTGTATTTATTTCTCTTATCTGATAGCGAGCACATTGAGCCAGCTTATCTCAGGATTTCCTCTCGTTCGTTTGTAAATCATCGACTAGCAACAATCTTCACTCTATCATATTCATTTGCGTATTATTTAAATCTTGGATGTAATTAAATATAATTACTATATTATGTACGTCGAGACTTTTTGTCCATTACAATAATTTCCCAGAGGAGTGTGTATCACAGCTAATTTGTAAACAGTTGACGATAACTATGTACTTGAATGTTAAAACTTTTGTAATATCGGTAGTTATAAACGACGACAGACAGTTTAGTCTTTTATTATTAAAATCCTAAGAGCTATTGTGCGATAGGTGCCCAGTGCCCAGTAACTGGCTAGCTTCTACGTAGGTACGTGAATTAATTCTTTGGAGCCGCACATGAAACCGCGGGAGAAAGGAAACAGCTCGTTAATCTGGGCCCCGATTCTCCTAAGTTAATAAGGTCAAAATCGAATATAAATCGAATCGCAATATGATCGTAATAGCAGTTTTAACCATATCGGGCATTCTGCTACTAATAAAAGACCAATCGAATTCGATTGACATTTGATTGGTGTGCGATTGGTCTGCTATTTTGATGATTTTGGTCTATACGGTAGTTTGCTGTACAATCATTTTGCAATCGTAAATCATTTGCAGATAAAATGATTCATTATTGAATGACAGAAAAGGATAAAAACGTTTCTTTCAAAGAAAAAATAGCGGAATGCCACATACGCTTCAATCGTAATCGACTCGGGATTGGATATCAGTCGAATCGAGTCGAACGTCAATCGAATGGCGCTTAAGTAAAATTAGGAGAATCGGGGCCCTGTACTGTACTAATATTATTTTATAAACCTGAAGATTATTTTTCTGTTTGTTTGCTTCAACGCACCAATCACGAGGTCTGATTCGATTTTTTTTTAAATCTTTCAGTGTTAGGTATCGTGGGATTCCCACGGGAAACACACATATTCTATACAGTTTCCCGTGGTTTCACACGCGTTTTGGGGAACTCCTTCCCGTACCCGAATAAAATATAGCCTATGTTACTCGGGGATAACGTAACTTTCTAAAAAAAATATGTTTTTTTTTGGTTTAGTAGTTTTGGCGACTAAGTTACAAACGATAAAAAGGTTCCTCTTTATTATATTCCTTTAGATATTGAAGTATAGATATGTAGCTATTACCTATAGATATAAAGCATTTCAACAGTATACAGATGTTATTTTTCTGGACATGAGATGGTAACTGGTCCTCTGTGACAGTGACATTATTCAGAAAACTACTGTATCTCAGCAAACATCATGGTTTTTTGTTCTTTTTGATTCTCACAACTAACTCATAAATATAATAGACAATGAGGTAATATAAATGTAGGTAAAGTTTATAAAATTATGTACAAATACTGAAATAAAATCCATTCCTTTCACAACTAAGTTGTACAGGATTGGATAAAGGAAATAAAGAAAAAGCTTAGATATGATGCCAGTGCCGGGTCAATACGCTTATTGAATGGCAGTGCTTGCACACACCTACACTTGTGTGACAATAATACTGCCGACCCTGCAGCGGACGGTAGAGCTACCAAAATAATCAATCAAGTAATGTGCCAGCAGTCAGCAACAAGCAACACTTCATAACCAGCTTATATAACTTAACCACAGTTTTAAGCAATTTCATTTTTACTTAGTTCCATTACATAACACCAAGTTAGGTCTAACTGAATTTACAGCAAGCACTAATTTGTTCCTGAAGTTACTACACAGTAAGTTCTTCATAGAAGTGATGCCAACAATTTAAATACAACTTTTCATTGAGTCAATTAGTTTACTACTTTAAAATACAATACATATTATGAGTAATTGTGTCTCTGCAAAACCCAAACAATACTTAACAACTTATTTATGGACAGAAATAGAAATACTTGTAATTTTGGAAAACAAATAAGTGAACAATTAATTATCTCACAGTAGAGAAAACCATGTTCCTGAGCATGTAACGAGCCATAGAGGAAAATAATTTGAAATATAGTTTGAGGTCAAGTTATCAAGCGGTGAAACATCATGTCCTCACACAGTGCACACTAGTGCCCGCCGTACTACAGTTAGGTATATGTTGCTATATTTATATGACAAAGTACTTCTACACGTACCTAGTGTGTGTCATGCCCAAGTCGATTGTTTATTTCGAAGCTACCAGTTGCCAAGCTCAGAAATCTACAGCTTAAGTATGTCTATAGTATAATTCATTATAGTGCATTATTGAACAGCTGAAGTTCAATAAGCAAATAACTAGCAAATTTTTTACAACTACCATATTATAGAGGTAGCTATGAACAGTTTCATACATTAAATAATTGATAGTTCATTTACCTAAAGCAGAGTATGATCTTAATGTGTACCAACATACATGTATGTTGGTATACATTGGCATCACAAGTTCCTATCTACAACCCTCTAGTGAAAATTGTAATCTATTGTTATAGGTACTTTTTAATACCTACTTTATATTAAAGGAATGGCCCTATAAATGGTAGTTCTAGGGTGTGAAAGGCAGAACATCATAAAACATAATTGTTATAATAATACATAGATGTAGTTGATGCTGAGTAATGTATGCCAATGATTTACACATGTATTATGTGGTATTCAGCTAATCATTTGTAAATAAACTGAAATTTATATTAAAATATTATGTCAATATGAGAGATAAGCTTCTGTGTAACATGGAACAACCTAAATGAGCTGCAGGTAAACAAATATTGTATTATTATGACAAGAGTGTGTCAATAAACTTACCGAGCACTAGGTGCAGCAACACCAGGGGTATTGTTTGAGCCGAGGAACTCATATCCAGTGAGACACAACATCACAACACTTGGGCACACACTCTGTCTCTGCACATCAATAGCTCAGCATTCCATGTGCTAGCATAGCTAATCACTGCTCATGTGGACACAGGCTTACACACTGCCATTGTTTATGTTGTTATTAATCAATGCTTCATTCATTTAGCCATTAATTTATCAGCTGTGAGCTACAAATTGTAAATCAAAATGAACTCCAGATTGATGTTTATTACATCATAAAATTAATTCATAATAACTATAAATCAAATGCTCCTAATACCCATCAATGTTTTCAAATTATGACTTACTTGAAGATAATTTGTTTATAAATATAAACAGAGTACATTTTTCCTGTATTTGAGTGACTCTTATGAAGTAGTGAAGTTAGAATGGTTTAATATAAGTTGAGATAGATTCACTGGCTTGACTTGCAAGCAAACATGTCCCAAATGTGTAAAATATGCAAAGTATTGACTCAGGAATCATCAAATTAAAAGGCAAATTCAAATAATTTAAAAACTAGCCTGGCAGACACTAGTATCCAGTTTTAACACTGTTCAACAAAGAATGCAGAGATAAAACAACTTTGTGTGCAATCATGAGCATGATGTAACTCAGTCACTTGAAAACCTGTAGTCCTTCTAGTTTTATCACTCCTACCAGTTTGTTAATAGTTTGCTAAGCAGGTAAATGACCTGCGTGTAGGTATCTAGCAACACAATGCCACACTCTGCTCGCAACACTGCCAGTGCACATCACCTGAGCATGAGGCAGCTGCAGCGGGCTGCACACACTGTCCGACACAACCTTGTCCACTTACTGCCACAATCACATCCAACACTTACAAGTCAAACTGTTTAATGTGCAATTACTGCAATTGCTGCATGTAATAGCCGTGACACAGAGCATTGTCAGGTCACCCAGTGGCACTGGCACTGTCCATGTCCACTGTGCCTCAGTGCAGCACGCACACTGGCGACGCGGAGCGCCCCCGCGGGCGGCGCGGAGCTCCCGGGCCTCTCGGGGCACAGTCACGACCTAACCTCAAAATGCACACCAAAATGAACAATTGTCAGTCAGCCAGATGTTAGCACAGACGACATACACACACATGACATCACCGACACCGCGGACTCGTACGAAACTTGACAAAGAACGCGAACGCTGGCCGTGCGAGCCTAGCAGTATGGATTTGTGGGCAAAATGCTTTGTTTGAGTAGGTAGGTACGTACTCGCAGCCTTCACTGCATATAGCTATAGATAGGTAGGCGCGTATGTTAGGTATGTGTAGTGTGTAGTGCACGGGTTATATGCACCTAGCCATAATTCACTCGGGCGTTTGGTGAGCGCCACGGTCGGGCCGCGCCGAGGCCGAGCGCCTCTCGCGCCGCCCTTTGTCTCGGGGGCGGCGCGACAGGTTTCGTGCGCCCCGCAAAAACTGTAAACACGATTCTGATTTACGATCCCGGCTGGCCGAGTCATTCATACGAGTGGCACCGGGGCTATGCGGGAGGAGGCGGTCACGCTCGGCCGCCGCGCTCGCTGCTCGATCGCTATCAGCCTGGCCGCGGTGTCCTCGCCTCGGCTCGCGAGCACTAGCGCGAGCGGACGATGCGACCGTTTCGAAATGGCGCAACGCGGAGGCCGTGACGCCGCGACCGCACGAGCGAGAGAATGTCCGCTCGGCGCGAGCGAGAAACGAGCGCGGACGGGTCGTTTCGCAACCTCGGATGGGCTCGCGGGGACCGAAATAATCCACGACGTAAGAACGCGGGCGGAACGACCACGGCACGCTGCAGGCGATGATGGGTGCGGGCGAAGAGACATGATACTCACGGCCTGGCCACTCGCAGCGGGTCAGCAGCGCCGGCGTCCATGGCGCGCCCAGGCCCTGGCCGCGGCCGGGCTCCGGGCCGTCGGCCGAGCGACGCAACACTCTCTCCGATCTCACTCGGAACGCGACGACAAACACCGTCGCATCATCTTGACGACACAGCACATCGACCGCGGCACTTCTATACGCGTATAAACACTCCGCGAACGGTGTTTTGTTACATCGGTTGACTTTTCTTTGAAAAATCAATATACATTTTCCCAGAGTTTAGAGATACGGACGAGTCGATGTCCAGCGCAGGTTAGGTGCGTGAAGTTTGCAAGCTTTTTTAGCGCACCGGTGTTACCAACATTTTTTTGCCCATTTTTTGTTTTGGGTGTTGTGATTTTTTTCTAGTGATTTGCAGTGCACTTCAGACTAGTCGCGTAGCGTTGGGTCTTCCATAATGCTCGCGTGTCGTGTACAGTGGCGCCAGTATTTGAAATTGTAAACTCTTGTAGCATAAAGTGGCTAAGGGAGGAGTTTAGAAATTGTATTAAATTATGAAAGTTTAATAAAAAAATATTAATGCATATGATATTTTAATTATTACAAAGAATGTGTACATCAAATCAATAGTAAATAATAAAAAATACAAATATAATATGAACACAATATTACAAAATTATTAACAAGTCTTCCAGCATCTGTAGATCTTGCATCATGTTGATATGACGTTACGTAGTATAAGCGTTTCGGAATTAAGTTGGAGGAGTTGAATCTCACTTTAAACATAAAAAGTGAAGAGATCACACCTCCACTTGATCCTTCACGCGTTTGTCATGATGTGCACAGGTTCTCCCGAAGTGGCGTCGAGACGAAGCGGCCTCACGCGTGAGCTGGAAAGATAGATCTGGCAGCACATGGCGCAAACTGTCAAGATCCCCTGTCCAACTCAGACGTGAGGCCTAGCACGTGGCGCTGTTGCCGCCGGAGAACTCTGGAAAACAGAATGAATATTTATACGACATGGCGTTGTCTGGTTCGTGTTTGTTCAGTGTGACAATCGTAGCGCGCGCACTCGATATGGAGCCGGGCGGCGCGCTATCACCGCTTGAAAAGGTGCGGCTAATGTTTTCTGATAAGAGCAACGCTTTTCCCCGTCGCGTCAGCGACCCTGCATGGCTGTGTAGCGAATGTAGCCGCAATTAAATTATCGCCACATTAAGAAGATAATTTGTACATACTCCTAGCGGCAAATCACACGGAGCGAGCTCACACATGTGCCATTGGACCACCATATGTTATTACGTAATCGTTGTCGTTTTGTATGAACAGAGACACTAGTTGAACCGCAAAACTGCCGGCACTGGCTGGCCACGGGGTAAGCACGAAAGGCGATGCGTTTATTGTTTAGCAATATTGTGATGGATCAAGTATGGCTGCCACGTCGACATGATAGAGACGCGGGTACAAAATAAAATAAAAGATCACCAATATCCGACAAATGGAACGACACCGTCATCCGTGAACAGGCGAGGAGTCCCGAGTCCCGGCAGCCAGGGCTCCGGCACAAGTACAACACGCGTAGTTCTTCTGCACAGTCAATCGTAATCACAGCTCACAGTCCGATAGAGACCCGATCGATCGATGGGCTCATATTTATACTTTCGTCGATATCTTCAGATATGATATCGGTGTACCGACACGAGGCACAAACGTCCACCATGATCGTGATAAGATTCGACGGAACGGGGAATCGATTGGCCCCCGTCAGCCGTATCAGGCGCGCAAACACTCCACGCAGCCAATCGGCAAGGTATCGGAGATAAGCGCTGGTGCGGCCGCTGCGCCGGCGCCCCACGCGCCGCACCGCCGCCGCCTATCTGCTGCCCGCGGCTCCAGCACGACGACTGCCTGTCTTGTTTACACTCCTCGTACACCTTTATTACATTATAATTATCTAGCTGCTGTTAGCAGACAATCTCATTATCATCTCAACATTTTTTGTCTTTAGCTATCAGAGGAGTAGAGAGCAGCCTAGAGCACAGGACCTGCTGTTTCTTTCCCACGAACCATTTCAGCATTCTATCGATAAGCACTTCAAACAAAACAACAGGAAAAATACATAGGTACATTTAAGTACACAAAAACAAAACTTGTACTTCTTGTTTAAACTTTTCAGGACTTGTCCTGCACACAGATAAACGTCATCGGTATCTATACCTACATTTATTGCTTTACCTGCAAACACGCAAAATAATAGGTAGGTATAGGTACATAAGTTGATACGAACCTACTTTACTAGGATACGTGATACGTGGAAGAATTTCGACATGATAGATAAGGTGGCAAAGGCGCATATCAAACGGTGTCATTTGATAAGACATAAGGTGTGTGCTTTCTGGAGCGTATCATACACCTGTGCGAGTTGCTAGCTAGATACAAAATACTCACAGTAAACACACGGAGGGAATGAAACCTAGAGTATTTTTGACCGCATGCCTTGTGTTAACACATGTCAAATGTTTTCGCACAGGATGAATTACAACGTGTTTGCTATACTAATACTCTATGTTTTCTGAAACTTCTAATATTGCCTCCATCAACTATCAACGTATTCGAGGTCACTCCAAGTACTGTTTTATTGTAGTTATCAGTTTATAGATTATCAACCTGGCGCCCAATAGCCAGGTATCGTGATTAATACGTACAGTATATATTTCACAATTACTATTGACGATGATTCAACTGGTCTATCAGTGACCTACCTACTTAGATTTCTATTAGGTATTAAATAATTGAATGACTAATTATTGTCTTGAATTTGGAAAATTTCACTGGTTATTAACATATACCATTATAATAATTCTGGTCGGTGGATACGCAGCAGGAAGGGCTTGAAAACAAAACTATAATAGCATGGAGAAATGATCTCATAACAGCTGGCATTGTGCCTAAAGAAATGGTGACACTTGCCTGCATCTTGCCTGTTTTCTTTGAAATGTATATCGAAGCGCCTTTGACACCAATAAGCTTGCAAACGTACTTCACTTCTGAGATCTTCAATCACTCAATTTATGAATCACCTATCTACTCCAAACTAGTGCGACTCCCAGATTTGTAATGAAAAGACATCACTTTGTTATTCTTAAAAAAAACTTTAGCCTGCTCAAAACTAGGAAAAAATATCTTTTTAAAAGATGTCAATGACTTTACGAAATTTGAAAACCATTGAAAACCCTTTGCAGAAAAAAATATGATAAAAATTTCAACCAATAAGGTTTATCAATATAAGTTTGATAACTTGCGTACTCAACGTGTGATGCTTTCTGTTCCACAGTTGTTTGACTTCTATTAGCCCCAATTCATATGAAATATTACTGAAATCCAAATAGTTGAGTATCACTTCACGGCGTGACCTGATAAACAAGTTAACAGGTAAATACAGAGCCAGAGATAAGGATTTCTTAACAAGTATCACAGTCGCACAAGTGTGGAAGTTAATCCTAACGCTGCTGCGCTGTAAACAGAATAATGCGTTGCTATTAGTTCATCAAATCAAACAGTAGACCTCATGACAACTGGACTGTATATCTTGATAGCTCAAAACATTTCTACTAAATAACTAATTAATGCATTGATTTTCGAGTAAAGCCTACACTTCGGTACCTATACCTCTACGTTTGCTGAAAACGGAGAGCGCGACACTCGCGCGTACGACTCATTCATCATAAAACATAAACAAAACAACTATGTTACGAGGTAAAATCAATCGATGCACTGTCCGAGTGCAGTCGATGAATCAAACCTATACAAAATAAGAAATAAAATTGGTCGCGGTATGGATATCGCGAGCCGCCCAACCCGCGACCCCCGGCGGGGGCGGGCGGCCGGAGCCCAGTGAAAGCAGCCGCGCGCGGGGGTGAGGCGCCCCACCGGCGGCGGCCGTGAACTGGAACTTCGGAAACTTCTGTCGTATTGTGTTTACATTGAACTTTGTTATGTGGGTTAAAGTTAAGCCAGAGTTCACAACGTGTGTGCCGCCCGCTTTACTCGATTGCAAAGTTCACTCTCAAGTTTGTCGTATCGATTTTCATCTCGTGTTTACGAAATGTTTCAAGGTTGCAGACATTTTATGATATGAGGTTATGATCGGATGTTCTCTAGACATGCTGCTATGAAAACTTTTAAATGTAAAGTAGGTACTTATATCTACTGTCTGCCAACAGTGGTGCAAAGTTACAGAGGCTCTTAGAAGCAAACCACACCAAGAACACACCGACAATCTATTTAACACCCTACAAAGATGCTTTTTTCTGGTATCTTCTTCTGGTCTGAAGTTAGCCTACTCCTAAGAAATTGAGACAGCAACACCTGCTGATAGATACCTAACTAAACGTTGGTCAGAGGACTATTAAAACAGGATTTACACATGTAATAATAGGTTTGCCTGGTATTTAACCATTCGAATGGACCAAAACTGTAACGTAAGAAGCTACGTGCACATTATGTACATAATGTGGTACAATGTGAGTGTGCGTCAGCGCATGCAGGTCGCACATCCTTCACGTGAGTGACGTCACAATGAGACGACCTCTCTGCAAACACGTGATGGCAATAATTATTTTATATTTGTTAAATTGTGACTCTATATACCTATAAACTAAATTAATTAACATTCAAATGGGTGTCGAAAAATCCTTAGAGAAACTCATGGGTAACTAACAGTAGCACCTGCACACTACACATCAAATGCAATGTTGGACTGGAATGGCCTCCGGGAATGGAGGATCTATCACAGTTAATGAATAACATTATTTGTCTCTCGCGAGACGCTGTAAGTCTAGGTCCTGGCTGTTGTCTGCATCTTTGGCCTTAGTTACCGTCAGCAGAAAGACTGGCTGCCATTCGTACCTGGAGTAATCTGTAATTGAGAGTAATGGGAACCTCATTGTGCTGGGCCCTAATCAAGTCCGTTTACTAGCGGTCGCTGGCAGCTTGATTTTTAGTTTTACAAAAACTGTTTCCTCATTAGAAACTCTTCAACTTTCAGAGTACAAGTATCTCCCTAAGTCTTATTTAAGCTCTTAAGGACCAAAGGCTTCTTCTAAAGCTGGCTTAGTGGTAACTATACATATATCCATTGATTTGAGTGTTATCAGGGCTTTAGTATTTTTATAACATTTTACTGGCTAGCACGATAGATATGATTGATAGAGGGAATTGTGTCTTTGGCCTCATAACGATGTTAGGAGCTGGGTGTGTGCGGTGCCAGCGTGTCGTGTGCGCATCGCCCCGCGACGCTATCTGATAACAGCCGCACCTGAACCTATTTTTCCTTATCAATACGCAGGTTCCAGTTCCTCTAAATTACTTTTTTGGTTGGATTACTAACAACTTCGCCAACCTGCTAACGAGCTATGAGCGATGAGCTTGGAAACATACTACTTCACGTTAGATCTTATCTTAAATATATTAACATTTTAAGTAGCCAGTTCCGTAATTGTTCATGTTTTTATAATTAAAGTAATTACAAAGACGTCACCAAAATGTACTATCATTGATCAAAATGATGAGCAATACACCGACAACCAAAACAGTTTCGTTAAACCTGTGAGGATACGTGGCCTGATGCCTACTCGCCAGCTGATGTTATGAAAAACACATTCTAGCAATATTGTTATCTTAAATCCTTTATCAATGCTAAAAATACCGAGTGAGGCGTTATTACGTGGTGAGTATTGTGCCGCGGCTGCCAAGGTCCCTCCGACTTGTTGTCACAGCGTGCAACTCTCTGTCTACATGATATTATCCTAATCATTACCTACGTTATGGTGCATGTCTATTCGAAATTGACGAATCAATAAGTACTATCATATTACTATGGTATAAATAAAATAAAAATTGTACCTGCATATTTACATATACAAGTCTTTATCGAGCTTTAATGATTCTTTCGCTTTGTCACTAGAAGGTGACAGGTTCTTTGACTACATTGCAGCAATCTTCGGAAGTCCTCAATAAAGACTTACTTAAATCGAGAAAACAGCATGAGGATACCTACGTTATTTTTAAGTTATCGCAAGGAGACACGCACAAAAGGCAGAGAGGGCATTCTGAGAGTGAAGGAATAAAGAGTGCACCCATGTCTGGGCAAATGCTTGTATAAGTACTGGAATATGTCCGGCGCAGCCGGCTAATCTTCTTATGAGAAAAGTCACCGTGGTTGAAAACGGCTGTGGACGTTATAAACAATAATTGTCAATCAACATTTTTGTTATTTTTCATATGGCGAATAAATCCTTGTTGTTCACTGAATCGATCGAGAATCGAGATCAAAATAATTCTTGTAAGTAGTAACATCTGTGGTGTGGTGGTGGTGAGCCATCAGTTATCTATACTAATATTATAAAGCTGAAGAGTTTGTTTGTTCGTTTGAAAATTTCTTTCAGTGTTAGATAGCCCATTTATCGAGGAAGGCTATAGGCTACTTTTTATCCCGGTAGGGGAAGTAGTTCCCACGGGATGCGGGTGAAACCACTGGCAGAAGCTAGTCACATCATAACGATTAGATTGGTGTTACTACTAGGTATTGAGTATGTTAAATAGCCTGATAGCTAACACGAATCTTCGGGATACTAGTTTCAAACAACGGCCTTCCATCTGCTTAACAAAATGGTAAAGTTACATGTTGTATGTTCAGAAAGTAGGTGTTCTGCGTATGTCACAACATGCTACTAATATTATGTTCATGTTGATTTTCCGCTGGAAGATATTAACAATCGAGAAAACGTATGCACCGTCATGTCACTTCAGCCACAATGGTACCTTGGCTTTATCTCGTTTTTTACACTTTATTTGCTGAAGGCGCACGATAAAGATAAAGATAAGTGGCAGTCAACGCTTTTATCGCGAGCTATCGCGCGAAAACTACTCGCTTCAGGAAGTCTTAGCGCGCATATTCTAATGTAATTAAATATAACATTACTTTTCACAATTTGCCCATGTTTTGTTGCGTTGATCAAAGTACTGGGAGATCCTATTTAATTGTAACAACCATAAAAATAAGATCGTATTTTTATGGCTACGGTATGGTCACGTGTCACAGGTATTCATAATGCATTAGTCAGCATATCATTGCAACTTGTTGCCAAACGTGTTACTGGGCAATCTGCTTCCACATGATCAGGCTCTTTTCATGAAATATTACGTTAGATAAGTCCAAATGTGTTCGAATAGGTACTTATACTTTCTTCCAAGAATATGAAATATCAAAGAGTGACTTTGATATCTAGATCTGTAAAGTTTTTTTCAAAATTCCTCTGATTGTTCAATGTGTCAGCACATTGAAGAGACAAATAACCCTCCCAATAAAGTAGCAATTTGTTAAATGTAGGAAATGAAAAACTGACTTGAGCTTGTAGTTATAACTACATAGAGAAGAACACATAGCTTTTGAAACAGGTCAGAAATAGGTTAATAAGAGGGAGAGAAATCTAAAGGCTTTTAAATAAAAAAAAACTCATATATTTAGTAGAAATACATAATACTCAGAAAATCCACGACCTGAAGTTAACAGCACGATACTAAAGTTCTCAATGTTGTGAATATTAGCAATTTAACTGAAGTAAGTTAACTTTACAAACATTGTGTTCATTAATCAAAAGTTTGGCGCAGCGCCTCACATCCTCCAACTCCGCCTCCGCCCACCCCTGCTCTCGTATATAACATATCTATAGAGAATATATTTTCTGGTTTCGGTCTCGCATAATACTCCTTACAATATGAATTTATTGGCAACCCAGACTCTGGAAAGGTCAATATTTGACAAATGGCCGCTATCTGTCAGTTTTGTGCGGAATAAACACCACGGACGTTTATTTATTTTTAAAATAATAATGGATGAAATTTGCCGATTATGTTGTTCTACAAAGTTTGTTAATAATGATATATTTGACGAAGAAAATGCGTTGTACCTAAAAATGTCTTTATATTTGCCAATAAAGGTAATTTTCACTAACATGTCTTGACGCTTTTCATGTGATATTTTAACCTATTTAATTAGATGTTTTTAATGTTTATTGATAGGTTTTTAAAAACGACCGGCTCCCCAGAAAAGTCTGCGACAAGTGCAGTTGCAAAGTGAACGACTTCTATCAGTTTTGTAATGAGACTATCGAGGTTCAAAATAGGTGAGTGTGGTTTCAAAATTCAAACGATAATATAATACTTGTTACTAGGAACCTGTGTAGCTATCTTAATTTATTTAATTTATTCAGCAGCACTTGAAACACTGGCAATTTTGCAATATAAAAGTAAATGGTAATTATGATTGGGGAAGAAGAGTTTGTAAAATTGATAAAATTACATTGCAACTCAGTGACTGTACATTGCTTAGTAAAAAAACAGTTGTTGTGATATTCTTGATCATCATTTAATATTGATTGTTTATTGAAGTTTTTAACATAATTTTACAAATGCTTTTCAGGTTGCGTAGTTTATTCCTCTCTTCGGAAGCCTGCATTAATGCATCAATTGATCTCACACTCGTCAAGCACAGCGCGTCGCCCCCTCCCAGCCAACCGGTGCAGTGTGAGCGCAGCACGCAGACAGATGAGCCGGGGGCGCCTCCTGCCTGTGAAGTCACCGTGCAAGTCAAACATGAACCAGATTCGGTTTCATTATCACCCGTCAAGAAAGAAGAAGATAATTATTACCACATAGATTCTGATCACTTTGATGATGGCTCCTCAGGTAGTGATGATATATCTTTAATTAGTCTAAAAAAGAAAAAGAGTAAAGGATCAACTTTGAATGGGGTCCATGCAACTGATAAAAAGGCAAGAAAGAAAGCAGCCAATATGAAAGAATGGGGAGAGCTGATGGAGTCTCTGCCTGATGCAACCCTCACAGTGGTGGAGAGCGGTGAGCCCGGGATGCCACTAGACAGCATCAAGGAGGAGATGCTGGCTGAGAAGCCACAGGACGTGTTCCACTGCTGCACGTGTTTCACACAGTGCTACAGCAGGGCTGAGATGGTGCAGCACTACAGGTATCATCATGTCAACTATTCAGCTTGACACTACAGTAGTTGCAGTGGGTAGAGAGTAGACGTGTGGTGTGTGTTGCAGGCAGCACGCGGCGGAGGCGTCGGCCGAGGCGCCGCCCGCCGCGCCGCCGCCGCCCGACACCGACCCGCTGCGCTGTCCGCGCTGTCGGAAGGTATCACTACTTCCTTACTGTATGCTATGTATGCTAGAGTGCATCAGTTACATTTCAGCTTAGGCAAGCATATTTCAGTTTTTGACACTATTTTAGATTGTAAGTTCTTTTAAGTAGAAAACGTAACAGTAAAAGAAAACATGTATGAGTAAATCTTTTGTAATGCTCTTTGTAAGTATGACAAGTGTTAGGTATCTGATGATATAGACGTGTGTGGTACACAGAAGGTGTCCCGCGGCGAGTGGGCGGCGCACTGGGCGCGGCACTGGGAGCGCGACCGCCGCCCCTACTCCTGCGCGCTCTGCGAGAAGACCTTCCGCGACCCGCACCAGATATTCAAGCACGGTCTGTCTACCCTCTCTCTACATAACATATAACAAATACTACTTCCCACTCCTTGTTACGATGTGACAACAATTATGGATATATTTTAAAAAAAATAGACTTATACTTAAGTTGTTGCAATTAAAGAGCAATATCATTTTCATATGTCTTGTAGTAACTGAGTGTACAGGAAAATCCAAAAAAGTAACAATAAACGCACAACAGTTTTGATCATGACTCTGACGGTCCGTAAACCGCAAAACTTATTGAGATGGAAGTTAGGAGATATTGAATTTGCCTCTAACCGCATAGTCAATTTTCCTCCTGGTCAGCGAAATAATTGCTTAATGCGAGCCGTGTGTGAACTCGGTAAACAGCCGGTACTCTCTAGTTGAATATGTTGGAATATTATGAGCGCCGCACATTGCAGGCACGACGCACAAGCTGGAGGCGGGCGGCGCGGCGGAGCCGGTCAACAAGCGCTTCGTGTGCGACCTGTGTCCCGAGGCCTTCGTCTACATGCGGTGAGCACACATCAGTTTCCTACTACTACCCAACACCTTCGAAGAGTTAGAGTCCTACATAAAAACTTCAAAGATATGTCTAACAAAGTACGTCACACATTAAAAAATATAAGTGTATGGGAAATTGCAATTTTGTAATCCACTATAGCTATATAGCTTTCCATTGCATCCAAGTAATTTATGCTATTTTTACCGTGATAGCTCATGCAATAGCATAGTTCATGATATTCCATGTATATTGGATAGGTTACATTCAGATAGGAACAGTGGTTTCAGATAGGGAGGAGGGGAATTTGATTCACTGTCACAAAGTCAGGTTCTGATGATGGGATCCTGGTATTGATGTCAGATATTTGACAGCAATTGCATATGCTGCAAAACAGTTTCATCTAAATACATACAAACTAGTAGTGCAGCTGCAGATGAGTCCATGCAGTCGCGGCATGTTGGTAGTTGCAGTCGGCAGCAAGAATGCAAAACGTACCTTAACTGTATTTACATTTTTTTTTAATGAGACCTCTGTGATCTATAACTCAATATGTTATGTCTACAATAAAAGAATGAAATCTTTGGAACCAGAATTTTCAATTGCTGGTCAAGTAGTGTGCACATAAGAATATTTCATCATCCTTAAAGCCTTTCTCCCAACTATGTTGGGGTCGGCTTCCAGTCTAATCGGATTCAGCTGAGTACCCGTGCTTTACAAGAAGCGACTGCCTATCTGACCTCCTTAACCCGGTTGTCCTCACCAGTTGCCACCTAGGCAACCCAATACTCTTTGGTTAGACTGGTGTCAGACTTATTGGCTTCTGACTACTTGTAACGATTTTCAAGGATGTTCAATGACAGCCGGGACCTACAGTTTAACGTGTCATCCGAAACACAGTCATTAGTGTCGTAAGATACATTTTGAAAGTCCATACAAACTTAGAAAAGTTGTATTGGTACTTGCCTGATCTGGAATCGAACCCGCGCCCTCATACTTGAGAGGTTGGTTCTTTGCCCACTAGGCCACCACGACTTTTTTTACTAGGCCACCACGATTTTTTTTTACAATGGAATATTTAAACTTTTCAAATATTTGTACTTTATCTTAAATGTTGCAAAGCAAAGTAAGGGATCTTCTGCAGTTGCTCGTACTGTTGAGCAGTATTGTAAGCTCTCCCCTCCCCCGCCGGCAGCTACCTGCAGTCGCACCGCACGCGCGCACACCCGGAGGCGGCGGGGCGGGCGCTGGCGCTGCGCTGCGGGCTGTGCGCGCGCGGCTTCGCGCACATCAACTCGCTGCGGCGCCACCTGCGCGCGCACTCGGGCGAGCGCAACTTCCTGTGCAGCGTGTGCGGCAAGGCGCTGTCGTCGCGCGAGCACCTCAAGTTCCACGCGCGCATCCACACGGGCTACAAGCCCAACGTGTGCGCCGTGTGCGGCAAGGGCTTCGTCAAGAAGTGCAACCTCACGCTGCACGAGCGCGTGCACTCGGGCGAGAAGCCGCACGTGTGCGCGCACTGCGGCAAGGCCTTCAGCCAGCGCTCCACGCTCGTCATCCACGAGCGCTACCACAGCGGCGCCCGCCCGTACGTCTGCGGGCTCTGCGGCCGCGGCTTCGTCGCCAAGGGGCTGCTCTCCATGCATCTCAAGACCACCTGCATCTAGCCATACACAACGGTAACAACGCATTCTTATTCTTTACTGAAGCCATATCAATCGCATTCACGTAATTATATTGTATAGGCTACATGTTATTCAGCAACGAAAAGAATTTTAATTCAAGCCATGCTTGACACTGCGATTACTATAAAAAACAGCATGTAATGTACAACATAACTTTTGAAAAAAATCTGATTTATTTCTTTTTTAATATTTGAAACTGCAGTTAAGTTTGAAAATTGTAATATGTACCGGATTGTTCCAGGGCGCCGCGCTCCCCGCGCTGAGCACATACAGACTGATGTACTAGATAATATATACTGCCGCGTGACGTCACGCGCAGGTAAACCTACCACTATATACGGGAACACTACACTACTAAACTGTTATACATGTATTCAAAAGTTGTCTCTTGGAGTTGCCATACCAATATTTACCGGTATTTGTAACAAGATCCTATAGGTTTTGATTTTTAATACTGTGAGTTAACGGACCATCAAAGCCACTATCAGCTAAATAATAGTGCATAATTTAGTAATTGTGTACAATAACATGTACATAGTTCCCCAATATTCCGCAAGTACCGCGTGGCGCTGCCTCGTGGACACTTGTGATTCTTAACTGTTACAGTAACGTACCTCGCATTTATCACTAATATAGAGCATTAAGTTCTGGCATTATTCATTAACATTGCGATAAAAATATCACAAATAATAACATGAGTAGCGGTTTTCTCCGCGAATGTATTGAACAAACACGCACATTATTATGTAAGTTTAGTTCCATTGTATTATACCTGATTGTATTTATTTCACTTGTAAACTTAATAAATTATTTTTTATGCATAATTTTAGCACAAAAAGTTACTAATAAGCCGACTTAAAAAAAGGAGTGTTGAAAGACGCCTAGACCGATTTGAATAATTATTTCTTTATATAAAACCCATACAAAAACCCATACATATCCCACTGTCACCAGGTCAGGATCTAATGATGGAAACCCTGAAAAATCGAGGGAAACTCTTGAAAATTGTAGGCACGTATTGTTTCAAAACTTGATAATCTTGTGTGTATCGGAGAAGTCTGTACGACCGTGAGGGTTTGGAGCTTACTCGATGATGGAGACAGATATAATAGATATGTGTTAAGGATAAATCATTTTTTAACATGGGAATAACTTTTTTTTCATTATTATTATGTTCAACTGAAGAATATTCAAATTTTAGTGATATAGATTTAGTTATGGATTTATTATTTTAATACTAATATTAATTATATATATTAAAACATTTACCTGCATTCGGTAATGCAGGTAAATGTTTTTTTTATTATTTTATTAATCCATTTTCAGGCGTCTATGCCCATATCAAATGGATGTTACCGCATAATATTTTTTTCTTCCTCTTCTCTACATTAACAAAACCATTCATGTTGCAGGTATCCTAATAGGTACCTTTGGACCCTGCCTTTTCGAAACCTGGCTTGGTTTCAATCAGATTTGCTTTCCCACTATTTTTCCCGCTAATAAGTCGGTGTCTGCAGGTCTGTTGATTGTGTTTATTTTGCAACCAACTTCTCAAGCCATGACAAAAATTTTATTTTGCCACATTAAATCTTTTGTGAAGTCGGTTTCTAGTTTTGTAAACGTCTATTTATTTCACGTACGAAGAGCAAATTCGACATTTGATACGTTAAATGAACGTAGACATACAAACGTGTGAAATAAGAACCTCCTTCTTTTTGGGAAGTCGGTTAACAAAGAAATAGTATTTCAAGTTTAGTTGTATCAAGTTTTTCATTTCAGAATTTGAATCTATTGTGTACACAACAACACTGTATTATAAATACTGTATGTTATAGCTGAGAAGTTAAGTAGACATTTTAAATTCGTCTGGTTATGGGTTTGTAGAGATAATACTCTCTTTTTATTTATAACAAAAATGTTGGCGGGACTTCCCACCCCAATTATTGAATAACTTATAATCTGGTGAAGTAGTGAGTACCACGTGATGTGTCAGATAGGCAGTGACCCCGCGCGTCACCCCGCGATTAGCCGCGCACACAGTAATTTGTAGGCTGCCTTGACTCCCGCAGTAACGTCTTAATCGATCGATAAACTTCTCGATATAACTGTCCACTAGAATTGTACACAATAATGATCAGTTTTTAGCGCCGGTAATTAAGCTCAATGATAAAACCGGTCAGGCGAAATGCTGGCGCTTGTTTTTTATAACTTAATCTGTGTAAAAAATAAATACGTAATACAGTGGCTCGAGTCGTGCGCAGTACACGCGTGCGGTTACATAACGCGCGCGTGGCGCCCTCTACACGCGACTACTGCGTACGTGCGGCACCACCTAGTCTCATCTCTCATGAAGCGCGTTTACATACTGAAATAAACTATCTTTTGAAAAATTTTCACCAGTTTCTTGGATGGTCAATGATAACTCAAAAATGATATCCCTTTGCGCTCTTTTTATTTTTAATGGGAAATTATCAAATGATCCCCCTGCTGTGGGTCCAGCGTGAGGGAGTGTCAGACTCTTACTGACTAAAACCCACCATGTTCTTTCTAAGCCCTTTATGTACCAGCGCCGCGGTAACTCTGTCAAACAATCCTGCAGCATTGCTTTATGTCCTCATCTTTTATATACTCCGCAAGGTTACCTACTAATGTTGGAAAAATATATAATTTTATAGTTGGAGTAATGTAGTATTGAATTTATTTTATGTTCGACTTCTGAAGGATGTGCAACAATAGCGAGGAAATGTTAGGTCTAGGTCAGATGATACGTCAATAAAACTGTCATTCTACAGGTTTATTCAGATCGAACTTGTGCAAATATTAGTTAGCTAGGAATTCCAGAATATAAGGCCGCCTAAGCTAGTCTTCACATTACTCCTTGTCGTCAATCAAATATACGTAAAAATACCAATTATATGTCGACTATAAAACTAATATTGTTAACAAATTCGTGACTGTTGATAACAGATAACGCACAAAATTATAATAATTGCTAATGTTAAGGATTGTCCTCAGTAATGATAAGTTGTGTGATGATGATGATGAGTGCTGCCCGGTACATCCAACATGCATACAGAAGTTTATTATATCAATAATTTATTTTTCTAAAACTTTTATAGAACACTCCAACAGCTAAACTGACATCATCATATAACTAACGGCTGTTCCCAATATTCAATCTATCTAGTATCTGTTAAAGAAAACTTATGTGGAATTTTATTTACCTCAAAATCTGTACATTATATCTTAAAATAAACTAAATCTATTATTACATTAAAAAAAAAAGAAAACTGTTGATTTCATTACTGGAGATAGAATTTTGACATGCCCATACAAGTATTTAAAAAACTCCTATCTTTAATAAGTAACACAATACTTGGATAGAATATTGGGATGCTGTCAAGGTATCGTGTTGGATGTACCGGGTCGCAGTCACTCGATATACGTAGTTGGTAAAGAGAAACTGTCGGCTAGTTAGAATAATGAATGTAGTGTAAGTAATAAGTGAATACAAAGCTAGTTCGTAGCGACAAGTGCCTCACCATGTGATAATATCATAATTTGTAACGCTAAGTGTACCGACTGCGCCGGGACGTGTCTCTTGTACCACAGGACTGAAGCGAGAACAGACAGTTGTTGTATATCATAACAATATAGATGCGTATGTTGTTCCTTGTATTTTTACTGTAATGTAGCAGAATCGGTTGAAAATTGTTTCAAATGAAGAGCACCTAGATAATTTTGCAACCAGGACCGGTGTCGTTCCTGAGATTTGCGCGTTCAAGCATCTTCTATCTATGTATTATACCGCAGGAGACATCTGGTATACAACAATAAATATGAGTTAACATAATTTGATGCAGTCCGTGGCGCAAGTAGATCTGTCCCGAAGGAGTTCATTGTAAGTTACTATAGTGAATTAATTAAGTTATATGCGAAGACGTGTCTCCGCACAAAACTATTACTATTAATACAATAAATTTCATAATAACTTGCGACCTTTTATTTTTATATGCTCCCTACATGTGTTTAACCAAAAAATACTATAGAATGTCAGTAAGCAAATATAGTTCGTAGATGGCGCTACTTGTCTTATATGATAACATTTAGTTTTCCTCGTGAAGCTATTAAAATTAATACTAATTATAAATTAAGATACGACGTTAACGTTATCTCGCTATCATTTAATATGTAATTAAGTTCGTCAATGAACGGAAACATTAGAGGCAGACAATACTGCAATAAATAACAATTCCACTGCGAGTGCGATAGCTGTGTTTGTGCAGCTGACAGCACGCGGCACGAGACTCTATTGATTATCAGATCTCATCATGATAATAATGAGGTATCTCTTAGTGTGCTCTGCACCCCACGACAGAGTTGATAATGTGACAGACGCGCCTGTCTACCATGTCACGCCTTCAGCTAATCTCAGCAGATTTCCTTTGACAATAACATAGTATTCAGATAACGCAGGCGAGTGCAAGAAATTCGCACGTAACTACATAAGTGGCGAGTAGTGGTCCTAATCAGCTGATTAATTATCTGCCGGCTGCTGATACCGCCCGATACAAATACTACAGGATAAGCAGCCGGCTTATCTATTGATTGTCTTCAGCAAGTATTCTGATCAAATATGTATCGAGCCACGAATAAGTTGTCTACTTAGATATATTTTGTCTCGGGAAGAGTTAGACTCGCGTAGCCGGCGTGTGCTCGCGTAGCCGACGCGTAGCCGACGCGTAGCGCCGCGTAGTCGCTCGTAGACCCCTGTAGCAGTTAACAGAAAGTGCTAGGCACAGTGAAAGTTCAACAAAAAGCTAACAGATATATAAAACTTGCTAGAATGCATTCTAGTATGAGAAACGTGTTGCACCAGACGAGCGGACAACGTGCGCTAATGAGGCGGGAGCGCCTGAACCGTAGCATCGCCACATCATTATAATTTATTATAGCTGCGAGAGCAATTAATTGGAGCGATACCGAAGCTAATCGATCTCAATAACAACATTACTCTTATCGGCCGGTTCGGTTCCACTCTTTAACTTATTACGCCAACAATATATGAAGCGGAAAAAAATACAATCCTTCTATATACTACTGTATATGGGAAGTAATCACAGGAGATGATAACACTAGCACGCAACGAGATGTGCACTTTCGGCAGATACCTACTGCGTGACCGCGACTCCTGCGCAAGTGCCAGGCTGTGTGATGTATATATTCCCCAAATATGTATTGTAGAGCGGATAAGATGAAAAGGGAATTTATTTGAAAATCTTCAAAATTATCAACCAAATAGGTCTAACTGTTTACGGTAGTTAGCGAGAAATTACAACTCCTGGCTTTGGAAAAGTTAATGGTCCACTTGAGTCCATAGGCCGTGAATATATTGCAGAAAGCAAGGTAATTTCTATAGACCTAACAGAGATTGTCTGATGTCTAGTGGGTCTGTAGATGAACCGATAGTGCAGACTCCGCACTATCCGGACGACACTCTCACTTGAATTGCAAGAGGTGTGTCGCAGGCTCGGTGCTCTCGCCGCAGGTGAATAACCATAGGTACTGAGCACATGTTTGTAAAGCTGAAGTGAGTCTAGAAGTTGTGATGGAGTGCCACCCTGGCTGCAGCAGTGGCTCCCAGTGGTGATGTGATGCTGCGGCGTGTGACGCGGCGGCGGTGTGGACGCGACCACGCGCCGCAGCTCCGTCAGTCGCTCCGTGTCCGCCGTCGCCGCCGCACGTCGCGACATTACATTTACCCACAATAATATCAGTCGACCTTGGCGCTATTTCGACGCCGGTGTTCGCGCGGACACTCTCGGACCCACATGTGAGTATCTCTCGTTTACTACGATACTCCTACAAGCATTTACACTATTCATTTATCATGAAAATTCACTGAAAACTAATAAAAATATTTTCTAAAAAAAGCGGTTAATCTGTCATGTTCGTGAGTTTTAGGCGAATCGTGCTTATCGATAAACATGATATTAAATTAAAATATGAACTGAAAATATAATATTTCTAATGTTAGTCATGAATACTGTATTCAGTATGTGCTGTCAGTAGGCGCGCGGCACCTGTTGATACCTGTACCTTGTAAGTAAACAACACGGAATGTTGGACCACTGTTGAAAAATATTTTGACAAATTCCTAGATTGGTTGTTATTGTCGAGTATTAACATTATATTAATATTCATCAGCGAGCGAATCAGTGCGGAGTGTCGCCGCTATTACTTGACTACTTAATTAATATTGATGAGAGCACTTCGCGCACTGATGTGTATTTGCAAAAATGTGCTCACCCTTTTCTCGATATTCCTTATTTCTCATATTGTATTGAGAGTTGTTATCTAGTTATAACGTAACGTCTCAATCAGAGGCACAATGTGCGGGCCCCCTTTACCCTGCGACCCTCAGTGACCCTCCGTGACCCCCGGCGACCTCGCGGAGAAAGAAGCTCGTCTCGTAAACACGATAGCGTTATCTAAACCATAACACTGAAGTCCGCTGAAAACATCTCACGCACACATACGCACTAACACACACGCGCGTATGCTGATTGCTTATGGTGGTGACGCGAGCATGTTTATTAACCCAATTATTGCCGAACAAGAGACATCGGGTTCGAATCCAGAGTAAACAATTTAGGATGCTTATTGTCCCATACTGCCGCGCTGAACAAGTGTTCCGACCATTTAGTGAATCTGCCTTCTTATTATAACAAAAAGCGTTTGCAGTAATTGAAGAATAAATGAGCCTCTGATGATGATTGAACCTTAAATTCAGTGTGAGTTTTTGCACAAACTTGATGTGTATAATGAGCAGTAAAGTGCGTTGTACAATAAAGTTTATCTGAAGGAATCCGCGGCGGTATCGCGCGGACTAGCTGATTGCGTAAATAGATACAAAATAATTTAATGTGAGCAAGCCGAGCGCCGCTTTGTTTACCCAAATCATTCATACGCGCCGCGGGCGCCCGCGTCTGCGCCACTCTCACCGCTCGACGAGCTGCATCAAGCACAGAACATCATGTACTATATAATTCAGAAACTTCTATTCTCTCCTATGATATATTCTCTGTGGAGATCTATTTTCGGCTATCGACATTTCTTTTATTCGTGGCTATTTTCGACGGACGCGTTCTGTTTACGTTTTACCACAGAGTATCTTCGTAAAACATTTTGGTTACCAAGCTGAAATTCTGAGTTTTAGTTTTCCAATCTTTTCTGACCCTGATTTGTAAAAGTTCTGGATGTACATAGACTGTAACTCCTGGAGAGATGCTGCGTCCTTAATGCGTCAGATACAATTTGCTCTACTTGTATTGATAGCTTGTATCTACTTAAGTAATCTTCACATCCACACGTCGTGTTTGTCTAAACATATATTTTGCGGCAAGTTTGTAATGTCGGTTACACGTTTAACACGACTATTATGACGTGAGGAGCAGCGCGATGCTAAATAAAATAGTTTTTTATTGCATCGTAGATAATTCGCGTCCGCGTGTGGCGACTCGCGCAGGAACGTATAAATAACCGGAGACGCGTAACTGCAGCGTGAATACGATCGCTCCGGCGCGTCCTGCACTAAATCTTCATTGAGGACCAGACGAGCCGCCACGTGGCCAAGCCAGGGGGGGGGGGAGCTTCCCTTCCAACGTCTAATGGCAGACAGAATTGGTGGTACCATATTAATGGGTCTTCCAATCGTTTATGTCGCATCGTAGAAGTCAAAGAGTATCTTTTCAATATGTTATGCCTCTGAAGAATCGCTATAAGTTTTTTCTGTACTTATCATGCTTACGATGAGATTCAGTCACCTGTTTGGGAGTCCACGATAAATCGTTTTTTAATGCAACAAACACATCGCAGTCAGGCTTCGCGTTGAGGCACGCTACTTTTTTATAGCATTGTCAAATAAATACATGTTTTGTTTATTTTGATAAAATGTTCATCCAGCATAGTCGTTCACGCCGTCTATAGTAAACAATAGCGAGTGCACAAGCGTAGAGTAGTGAGCGGTGACAACAATATCCGCCAGCAGGCGGAACTAAACGCCTTCAGGTGACAACAATCAACTACTAAGTGATCACATGAGAACAAATGTTACGAGTACAACCATAAGCAAAGCCGTAGTCAAGTAGTAGTGGAGTACTTACAACTGTTACTCTACAACCTACATGAATTCCTCCTCTTTCATGCTTTCGGCAAGCTCTAAGGCCTAAGGCCTAAGGGAAGTGGGAGTATGTCGATAAGGTTCCAGAAAGTTTCAGTAGGTACTCGAGGGTCAATGACCTGTATCTTAGAAAGTACGCGTAAGTTGCCGAAGTCTCTGGAACATTCGAAACTGTGGCCTAAGTTTTGCTAGTCTCAAGAACATTCTACCAACTGGCAATTGTTTCAAGTAATTACTTCATCAAAGTTCAATCTTATCGACCCACGTTTGTAAAGTAAACACCCTGGCCCCAAGTCTGGCTCTATCTACCAACTGTCAAGTGATGCCTGTCTATGCTGATATCTATAAGAATCATAAGAATCCAAAGTATTCGTTTTATTTGTCAAATTGATCATGTATTCATTGGGCACATAGTCACTAGCTAAAAATAAAATCAAAGGTTAAGTAATGACTATTGACTATACATATGTATGTGACAGTGTACACAGACACACATCGGCGCTATGTTAATGAAGGCAGTGCGCGACACAGTACACAGCGCGGTGGTCATCCACCGATACACGCGAGTTTGTGATACTTGCATTCAAATCACTTATTTGTTTATGTACTTATTTCCTCTTATGTCAGCTTACATTATATTCATGAAAATAAATAAAAGAAAATCTACATATAATCGCTGCCAAGGGCAAAAATATGCCTAAATATTTGGTTTCTAACGTAACATTATCAAATTCCGCGTTATCATTGATAATTACTACCGCCGGAGATTAGTTAGTCTTATTAGTTTGCTATTCGTACCGCGTACGTCATAATAGAATGTGTCAAGTACAATATGTTATGGTGTTCCCACATTGCCGTTGGGAATGTGGCAGTGTGGGAGCACCTTTAAGAGGCGGCTTCAGGTACCGCGGGCGACGGCAGACACGCTCGGCTGCGGATCTTGATCGTTCATTAGAGTATTATTGATCTGGGCTGGTAATGAGCAAGTGTAGTGGCAGCGAGGCCGCGCCGTCAAGTTCAGTAGCGAGGTGCGCGCGCGCCTCCTACAGCTCGCAGCTTGTGTCGCATCACCGTGACGCACTAGATCGCTCGCTCTCCGCTACTGCGCGATATGTTTCCATATAAAACATAAGATTATATCACGATAGACCCTTTGCCATAACAACAATCTATAACTCGTATGAAGCACTATGTTCTGTAGGAGTTCATTTGCGTAGAATTTAAGAAGAGAAATTCACACCGTTTTTCCCATGAAGTATGTTTCTTCCTTCTGTTCGTATGTCCTATGCCTCGCCAATGGTGATATATGGAAGTGGGGTCGCTGGTTGAGGAAAATGGATGTTTTTCCGCTTTAATTATTCTTACATCTTTCATGCTTTCAGGTTGCTACATTTTCTTCTTTAAAAATAATAATGAATAATGTAGACACATAAATAAAAAATCTAACTAAAACGGATCCTATTTCACATTTATGTATCAATATGTATTGTGAATCAGTGCACATTATGATTGAGCGCAGAGCCGGGGGGGCATGCAGGCTCCCAGCGCGTCCGCCTCGCAAATTAGCCATTTAAGCCAATAAATCAGTATGGCGCTGTTGGTACTCCTCATAGACGTTATTGAGGGCCAGCGACCACCCGCGACTTACTGACGACTACTTCCCACTCTTCACATTCCATGTCAAGTTACAACCACCACCCATCCGCCACTCGTATGCTTGATATTAAGTATTCTATGTAAGATGATAATCTGGTTGTCATTAGTAAAATTCCGACAGGAATCGATAGCATCGTGTCCGCTCGGCGGGCGCCGGCGCCGTCCCGCGCGACATCATTACTGATCATAAATAATTTGGACGCTATCGGGAGGTAATCGCGTACGAGTGGGCTGTGGGGGGAGGGAGGGAGGCGCAGGGATTGCCGAGCTTCAGTCAAGTGCGTCTTGCTTATCATACAATATTCTATATTTCGTGTCTGTAATGAGTACGCGACCTACGGCAAGTGTGGCTCCCGTGTGTATGTCACAGTACATTCGTGACTACGTCTGCGATTCCCTAGACACGACATTCTTGTGCCACTTAATCAGACTGAGTGGCCGCCGGTCGCCATTTGTTTCATGAGGAAAATCCGTTGTGAAAACACATACATGTACCTCTATAGTAAAAGAGGCTTGTGTTTTGACCCAGCAACTGCAAATCATGTTCAGTCTTCACTGAGTGGTATGCCGTCACTGGCCGGTAACTGAACTGACCTCTGCAACGGAGTGAGAGCATATATTCATCGGATAGAAAGATTCAATTAATGTCGTCACACAGCAACCGTTCGGTCCCGTCTCGTGATGTCTATATTGGGAGCAATTTGTCTCTTTATGGCTGCTCTGCATCACAATCATTGAAATTTGGTTCAGTTAGCGTCCAACGTCCAGCGCCCAATTGTTGCGGAGCCACGCGGCCCGCCTCGCCGTCTGCGTGATCCACTGTCCCAATGCCTTTTATATCAGGAGTCACTACAAATTCATTATAACTATGTACATACAACAGATAGATTGCTATTAGGTACAAGATACTTCTTCCGTTATCAATAGTTTTCGTGAATCAGTATGCACCGTGTCAGGTGGCCAGGTTGCGTCGCTAACAGGTTCACGCCACATCTAATTATTGATGAGAATACGGTACTCGCTCATCATTCTCATAACTTGTAAACAGTTGACAATTACTCTACTTCCAGTAGCTACAGTTTAAATCTAGCCGTGTTTATGGTCAATGTGTCATTGAACAAGTTTCCGCAAGTGTATGCAATTGTTGGGGAGTGTCTCAGTGTGACAGTGGTCTCAAACGACTATGTTTGCCCCCCGGCGATGCCCGGCGGCGCGCGACACACTAGCGCTGTTACTAATGTTACACACGTTATGTTAACCGTGGATTCATTGATCAGCAGTCACGCAGCCGCGACCGCCGCGCATCACTGAGCTCCGACAGAATCATTGCGTGTCATAATACAAGAATTAATTAGTTTACATTTCATTAAAAACCGTAACAAATTGTAGTGAACGTTGTAAATATGCGTAAGCAGTAGAGTAACTATAGTGCTGCCGGTATATCGAGTCTATATTTAAATACAGTCAAGTATTTGCGTTCTAATGAATATGTATGTTCGGTATAGATGAATGAATGTTTTATTGAATCGACTGGTGGATGTCTGAGTGGCTGCACTCGGGCGCAGCGTCGCCTGCGCGCGCGCACGTCTCGGCGGAAGCCATTAAACACCGTGATAGCTGCATTGTACGGAGATGTTATCGCGAGATGTTCAACTAGCAGCCTCCTCGTCTCGCACGCGGAGCAGCTCGACGAGATTGATTGAACAATTCTCGGAACTGCCGAGATCTACTCGTTGTTAATTAACGGCGACCGTCGCAGCCTCGACATAATGAGATATTCTTGATAGACGTTGCTGATCGTAAATTATGGCAAAAACAAATTGATTAACTCTGTTTGTCGATATCTATGTTTGTATAAGCCTGATTATACTTTTCCATTAGCTTAACATATCTTGAAGCTCAGAGAACTTAATTAACAACATATTGTTTGTGCCTACCCGGGCATATAACATTATATAATAATAATTAGGATAGTGTGTAGACTAAGCCTCAGGGTAGTAAAGTATGAATTAATTATTGATATCCCGAGCATGTCGGTGTGAGCGCGTCAAGTCGGTAAACACGTCGCGTTGTGTCTGTTTACCTGACATTATTTATTTATTTAATTTTTTACTAGAGCAGGTGCGTGTCGCTACGCTAACGCTACGTTTCCGGGCGAAGGGGTCCCGATGTCTGTCCGTCTGTCTGTGTGACACAACATAGCTGATTAGCGTTGACGATAATGTTCGCCTCGTTTTTGTCGTTGTCGCAGTTTCCAATCACATCTCGTTAATGTTCCGCGGTGATTAGTCTCGTGCAGTGCGCACGCGCAGACCCGCGTCACTCCTGCGAGTTAACTACATCCTCGTGACTCGCACTACTTTGTGCACTGCACAGTCCGCTGGTTCAAATAATTCCTGGGCTACCAGTTGCTCTTTATCTGTGACATTTCCTAAGACCCTCTTCCAATGTCTCAGCAAATACAACAAAAGATTTGCAGAGGTTATACAAACAGAACTAATATCAAAAGTTTTACTTCTAATGGATGGACTAATAGACTTATTACAAGTTCTTATGAAACGTCACAGCTAAGTGCCAAATAGTGGGTCATGGAGAAAAAACAATTACAATGCATATCTAATAGCATTTAGATATAATCAATTAACTCTGAGAATATTAAACAATGCAAGTTAATCAAATAATAAAAATAAAATATTATAAACAGTTAGTACCGGGGATTTTTGAAAATCGCCAACTTACTTTAACTAAAAGTACTGCGATCGTGTCTTAGAAGATTTGAGGTCACAACCGACTTTTTGTTGTTTACAAAAAATGAGGAAATTACACCGATGTGATGACTGCGCGAGCTCGCGACAACCACAGCCTGTCTGCACAGACGTCGTCTCTAGTGGCGTCCCGCGGCGCCGCCCGCGACGCTTGTACTCCTAGTGCTTCGCGGTGTTATCGAGCGTTGCTCTGCCGATACCGCCGGACGCCGTTATCGCCACACGTGCGCCACACTGTTGCCAATATTACCTGCTCAGCTAAATTAACTAATTCACTCGATTAGTATCCACTACACACACACACACACATACACAGTCAACTGAGGCGCCTGTCGCGATAGCATGAAGCTGCCCAGAAGCTGTTATTATCTACGTATAAACGCAAATAGTTTATCATTCATGTTAAGTTAGATAACTTTTAAAGTTAAACACCTAACTGACTTACGTTTGGTTACATATATTTACAAGATCTACGCGCAGTAATCAAAGAACAACACAATAAGCGCGTAGTTTAGTCTATCTACTTGCGTGTTATCTTGTAAAAACACAAAATATAGTGATAACGCATCATTTGGCAGTCGTGTGCCTACAGTTGTCAGTAAATCTAATGCTCGTCGGTACGGCTCGGGGCTCGCTGGTACAGTGTCGTGCTGCAGAGTGCGTCACTATTAGTTTTCAGTTTCATAGTAGAACACCGTGAAACTGAATTCACCATCACCATTACAACAACCGCATGCACGTCTGGCGAATTTGCGCTCGCGCCGTTTCTGCGTCGCACGCCTTTTTCGAGTACTAATATTAAATAGCATTCTCTTAAGGAATTTTATTAGAATACTTCCCTACAATTGTACCTAGATACACATTTATATACACGCAGAGCATAGTTCTTTAACATGATGGGTAACTTGTTATGTTTTGTAGTGAAACCTAACATTTTCCACCAGCTTTCTTCGTGACACAAGCCGGTGCAAGCAAGCTAAGCTAACAATATGTTCAAGCTATTTATCGCGAGCTCTCGTCAACTGTCAGCTTCTATTCCGCTCCATGAGATAAATAAAGTATTTGTAAAAAATCTCCTCACGATAACACAAATGTGTGGCTTTTAGAAGTATTGCTCTCGCTGTGTCGATGAGTGATCGATTGACAGTCGCGTCACGCAATGTTCGTAATGTTTGGTAAGTCTCCGCAAACAGCTGACACCGGCGGGAGCTGATTTTCATCAGCGCATGCGCAATTACATTATCATAAACTAGGTATTGCTTATTCACGTTACATAAACACCTCGCGAGGTGTGTGTAAACAGCGGCCGACCGTCTGGCGCTGCCACCGCGGGACCACTCGCCCTTTAACATAATCATGTATATTATCACATACATGAATTACTGAAGCCATGCTGTATGTTGCTAGCTGATAATAAATAAATCTTGTAGTTTGCTATGGCCCCAGACTCTAAGAGCAAGTGCGTTGGCCAAACATTCAGTTTGTATGTTTACCTTTAGTACGTGAGTAAACGATGTGGCGGCCAAGGTGGGGCGTGTGGCCAACATATGCATGTGTACAGTGACGAGGAGAGCGCGCGTGTTGGCGTGTGTGGCCAACGTTGGCGCCGCGTGGCGGTGGGCGCGCCGCCGCGTCACGGCCGCGCCGTCGAGCGCCTCTATACTATCCTTTCTTTTATGATGCTCAATCATAAACTGTTTCACTCTTATATACCCATACTTGGAGTTACAGCATGCATGATACTATCTTGTGAGATCTGGTAGACTCATCCAGGCAGTATGTAAGGAATAAATGTCCAAAAACAGTTCTTTTAGCTGGACCTGGAGACGCCAACATGGCCAAGCTGTTAACATGTTCTAAATACATAATTTGAAGCAAAAAGCATTCTGATGAAACATAAGAATGACCTAGTAACAGTTTGGATGTGCCATATAATCCTGTACGAAGAGTATCGCCAATCTGCCCCGCGCGTGATGTCGCACGCCCCGGCGTTGCATTCAGCCAGACTGATCGGCTATCTGCCTCATTGACTTACACTACCACCCACTAATCCTGCGACTCCTTATGCACACTGCTTAAGATCTATTATCGTACAGATCAATTATTGTTCGAGGAAAAGTGCAAAAAGAATGTGTAATTGTGGCCGGTATCGCGATATTATGTTTAATCCCAACCGGTCGCTACCAGATACCGCCGGTGATAGCACGACACAAATATATCATTAACACATTCAAATCATGTAATTTTAATGATATATTCTAATATATAAATCATGTGACAATAGTCTTGGCAACTCCAGAAGAACACATCACTATAGGAGTTGGTCCTAAACTAAATAATTAGAAAGCTTTTCCAATCGATAGAGCCGGCTCAAGTAATGAAGAGTGCGTTAGTCTGTTCGGCTGTGATTGTCGATTAGCTGCATAATTAGCCGTGAGGCGGCGGGCGTGAGTCACGCGCGAGGGTGTCTCCACACCACGACATACAGGAGGCTACCCGACACATATGGATGGTCGCTGCTGTACTACATGTAGACACTACTACTTACTCTGACTGAAGCTTACACGTAGGTACATGCAGTACCTCCAGCTCTGCCGTTGATCAACATAAAATAAAATGTGGGGTGCTCCTAACTTCACTACTAGCAAATAACTAATTCTAGTAATTGTGCGGACAGATGTGCACTTGTAGAATGATTTTCAGCACTCGGTTGTATCCTACTATCATACTTCCTACTAATATTATAAATGTGAATGTTTGTGAGAATGTATGCAAGTATGTTTGTTATTCTTACACGCAAAAACGACTAGACCCATTTGGTTGATACCACCACACCAAGCGGGCGAAGCCACGAGCGGAAGCTAGTGAAAAATAATCTTCGAACTAACTGTCGAGATAGTCAAATGATGTACTTTTTATCTAACAATAACTTTAGGTGTATGAAATCAAAATAAAACAATTAATTAACGAACGATAATCAGAGATTGTTGGGTGGAAAACTTCGAGAATGTAGGGTCAGCACAGCAATTCATTTTATTGTTTTTATCTAAAGTCAAGAGCGAGTGACAGGTTATCTGAGCTGCTAAATAAAAATACTTTAAAATTGTATCGTACCTAGAAATTTACTCGTATTGATAAACTATTATATCTTGAGGCACCTCAACGCTGGGAAACTTTGATATGCTAATTCGTTGCAGAACTTTATCTATCATGATTTAACATCCCTTACTGAAAA
Organism: Helicoverpa armigera; assembly: GCF_030705265.1. Classification (NCBI taxonomy): domain Eukaryota; kingdom Metazoa; phylum Arthropoda; class Insecta; order Lepidoptera; family Noctuidae; genus Helicoverpa; species Helicoverpa armigera. The sequence goes on along the minus strand of NC_087145.1, from coordinate 62,531 downwards.
AAGATACGGTTAGCGGCATGTCTATGTACTATTCTTTAAATATTTTCTTATTTACTGAGTATGATCAATGTAAATGACTATTAAGGATTTTTATTGTAACCATTTTAATTAATATGTAATGGTATTTGTACGCTGTTAGTTACAGCCAGACACGAAGGTCACTGTATTTCTTTGAGCACTCTACGTTAAAACCTAGAACTAAGTATGTACTTACATATTTATTGATTTCTGACACTTACGCAAATATAAGACATTTAAATAAAACTGCTTTTACGGAATTTATCACGGGCAGTCTGCCCGTGACCATGGATGCTGTAAAGGACCCGAAACGTCGGCATTAAATAATATTAATATAACCGCGATAAAATCCGTAAAAGTAGTTCTATTTAAGTAGATATTGTGTTGCATATGTATGTAAATTAATAGTAGTGTATGGTTGTCGGCAGTAGTGCAGCATGTCAGCGGCGGTGGAGCGGCGCGCGCCGGCGGGGGGGGTGGCCGCGCGCGCCAACGGGCACCACGACGCGCGCCCCTGGGACCAGCAGTTCCTGCCCGCGCAGCTGCGCCTCGACGACCCGCTGCGCACGCAGAAGGTAACCCAGCTGCCTCCAATACAACAGCTTCTTCTTCCCAGCCGTTACACCACAAAGTGGTGAAAGGGTCTTGAACGTGCTGTCCTTTGTAATTTTGAACGTGAAAAGTGCTAAAACCTAGCCCAAATTCAATAAACGTTTTTGACTTTAACTTCGAAATACATGGAGAACCCAATTACTAGCGAACATGCCATAACGTAAATCTCCTAAGAAAGAAGCGCCATCAAAATGCGAGTGATCGAGGGAGGTGGAACGTTACTCCACCCTCATACGTCTACTTTGGAACCTGAGCATTTTTTGTAATACCAAAGATCGTAGACATAAGTCGTGCAATTCACACTAATTGGAATGTAATAAATAAAATGTCGTATAGTTTATCTCCCATATATCATTGTCGGCTGCACAATAATGCACTCGGGTGCACAATTAAAACAATCAGAGGCAATTTAGCGTCAGGAGCGGTGACGTCACACCGCATGCGCTGCGTCTTGCTGCGCGCGCGCACCTCGCTCGTATACGCCGATTACTTACACGTTGACTAACGCATGTCATCTAGCAACATATATACCATTGTTGTAAACTGTAAGATCAGTCAGTCATCAGATTAATTAAATAAAAACAATCATCAGGCAACTATGAGACCAAGTTGTACTAAAGTTTTATGCACCCAGAAGCCGGTAGAAATCTTGAAATGTATATTTGTTTACAAATGTTTCATTGTGACTCTTCATAGATCATAAACACAATAACAGCGCGTCGGTACTTATCTGACAATAAATGTAAAGCCGTCGTCAAACAGCGCGGTTTATAGACGCAATATAACAATATTGTGGCTCCTGCAGTGGCCTCGGTAACTTTTGCAACAAGATAAAAATGTTCTTGTAGTAATCGCGTAGTGCTACACTCGTAGTCCCTCAGAAGGTAATGCGTAGCCGACACCACGCGTAGTCGCCGCGTAGCGTCTCCGTAGCTTTGTATCGTAGCGCGGCGTAGGGATTCCGTAGTCATTGTGGTGTAGGCATTTCGTAGAAAGCTCGTAGCCATGGCGTAGGGCGTAGCGAATCCGTAGCCACCGCGTAGCCAATGCGGCGTAGGGGAACCGCAATCATTCGTAAGTAATTTATTTACGGAACGGAACAATGCTATCGTAATGTTAATAATTAATTTGAATATCTAATGCGAATAATAAATCGTATGTCTATTATTTTATTCTAATGTCAATTTAGCATTAATTGCTCCATTTCAAACTTAGATAATAATATGATATGAACATTCACGTTCTACTTATATTTCGATCATAGATTAATATTTTTCATACCTGTTTGGCTTGGAGCAGACATAAAGTAAATAAGAAAGTGAATTGCAGCATTGCAACTGAATGCGATGACTAGGTACTACTACCTATACATAAAACTTATAATTAGAAAATAAATAATTTCTCGCTGACAATAATAGGGATTAGACAATCGCGGCGCTTTATTAGAGGCTATTCACACGGTCGTAAAGCAATCGCGCGGTTGTAAATGTGCGGTGGCCCTTATCAGATAATGACTGAATTGTCGCTCAATAAACAGTAGCTAGTGTTATCGAGGAATTACAGAATCTTCCACGGAGGCCGCTGTCACCTGTCACGTCTACGAGTGTGCTAGTAATGTTGCCTCTTGTCGCACTCGGTCTATGGATGGGTGACCGTTTCAGTATGCTATGACGATGCTCCTCCATACAGACTGTCATTTCAGAGTTTATCTGTGACTATCGTTATATACAGTCAGTCCCGAAATAGAGAGAGTATCACCTTATTGTAAGTGACCCGATCTTGTTTCAAAAGACAGCCTAGTTTTTTAGATAATTCTGTGATTAGAATACGGATTCCGTTGCTTCACAGAAAATCACGAAATTGATAATAACATGCTTAATTTGATGTCTTTTTTCTGTCTGAAGCAAAGGAGCATATATGTGTCAGCTAGTTGCAAGTTTCATGTTGTTGAACTGTTTGTACGAGTGTCGCATTGATGGATGAGCGTGTGCGGCAGTATACTCGCAGATACTTGAGAGTTCTCTCCGCACAACTTGTGGACTGTGATGGATGGTGTCGCACTCTAGCATTTACATTATTTCTTCTGAGAAAACGCTTTTTTTTAAACAGTATAGAGTTTCTATCGTTTTTCTTGATGTGTCTTGGTGTGTTAACAAAGAAGTGTTTAAGTTGCCAAGATCGGTTCTAGAAACCTCACAGATCAACATGTTTAAGGGGAAAGTTAAAACATTGTTATTGTGAAAGGCGTAGGTATTATAGCGCAGGATAATTTTTAGAAGATAAATTAATTATTTATTTATTTTATTTATTTGTTTACATCAGGCAACTAGGTCCCATAGAAAGTACAATACATACATAATTTAATATTTCAATACTTATAAATTATGATGTAATTTGCCCCAATTTTTATATCTAATAGTATAATTTTGTAAGCCTTATAGTGGTAGGATATGGTCATTGCTCCTTTTGTTAAATAGGATAAGATCTAAGAGAATGTCATGTTGTGGCAGGTGGAGGCTCGGCTGGCGCGGCTGGTGCTGGGCGGGGAGGTGCTGCGGCGCGCGGGGGAGGTGTTCGAGCGCGAGCTGGAGCGCGGCCTCAAGGAGCAGCCCTCCAGCCTGCAGATGGAGAACACCTACGTGCCCGAGCTGCCCGACGGCACCGGTATGTACACTCTCCTGTACACTCCTCACCGATCCCCTGGAAATACATGTAGAGAGTTGTTACCTAATTGCTACCAGCATTCCGACGGTCACTCTTGTTGCGCTAGCTTTAAAAAATCAGTAACATTAGAATATCAATAAAATACAATGCAGAGCCTCAAAACGATGATTGCATTAACTCGTTGGATGAGAAGGCTGATTTTTTCACCAAAGCAGAAGCTTACCTTCTGTTCCATGTTTTGTCTCCATGGAAGTAATGGCTCAAGTGTCGTGCACCTATGTATGTATTGTGTGTGTGTCGGCAGAGGAGGGCGTGTTCCTGGCGCTGGACCTCGGCGGCACCAACTTCCGCGTGCTGCTGCTCGAGCTGCGTGCCGGCGACCTGGTGGACCAGCGCGTCAAGCAGTACCACATCAGGTGACTCACAATACTCCGCGCTTGAACGCGTTATATTATCTCCTAAAAATAATCGACTCGCTGATCCCTTTAGCTTGCATTCTGAATGTGCAGATTTATATTTATCTCCAATGTTCCAATCTACGAGCTCGATCAAACTATCGAGGGCTCTATGGATTCTACAACTTAAATAAAAAGAATAAATTAATCAAATTAATTTATTTATTAAACAGTGTATGTACACATAAAAACACAAAGAAGAATATATAATAGAAAAAAATGTACAAGGGCACAGCTTTTCTCAAAAGAAATTTCTTCCAACAGGCCCGTTTATTTCAGGGAAGAAAGAAATAGTAACAAGAGATTATACAAAGAAATAATTACAGAATTAAATATAGAGTCCAGATTACCAACAAATTACAAATTAAATTACGATTTTAATAAATGTTACGCTTGCGTGACGTGTACTGACACCCTGTGACGTGTGTTGCAGTAACGCACTGCGCCTGGGCACCGGCGAGGAGCTGTTCAACTTCCTCGCCGACTGCGTGCTGGACTTCCTCACCGAGCTCGGCATGCAGGACCAGGAGTTCTCACTCGGTAACATACACATTCCTACATTGTGACGAAACAGAGTACTGCGGTGTGACGAGAGAGTGAGACGAGTGGTGTTCTTGTCCACAGGCTTCACATTCTCGTTCCCGATGAAGCTGCACTCGATCTCGTCGGGCGAGCTGATCACGTGGACGAAGAGCTTCAAGTGCTCGGGGCTGGAGGGCGTGGACGTGGCGGCGCTGCTGCAGCGCTGCCTGCGCGCGCGCCGCCTGCGCGTCACCGTGCGCGTGCTGCTCAACGACACCACCGGCACGCTGGTCGCCGGCGCGCACATGCACAAGCACGTGGGGGTCAGTCATTGCTTACTTAATCTCTATTCACTTACTTATGTGTTCACCGTAATGGCTTTCGTCAAAGCTGGTGTTTGTAATTCACTTTTGAATGTCGTGTGGTTTCAGATCGGCGTGATCCTGGGCACGGGCTCGAACGGGTGCTACATGGAGCGCGCGTCGCGCGTGCAGCACTGGGAGGCGGCGCACGAGCGCGTGCGCGACGTGTGCGTGGACGTGGAGTGGGGCGCCTTCGGGGACAACGGCTGCCTCGACTTCCTCAAGACCGAGTTCGACCGCGAGGTGGACGCCGGCTCGCTGCTCGCCACCTCCTTCACGTGCGTGCTTACCCCTCGTCTCCCGTGTGGCTGCGTGCTAGTCTACTCCTACTATACCGCCACATGCTGGTGCTTGCAGGTTCGAGAAGTACATCGGCGGCAAGTACCTGGGCTCGCTGCTGACGTCGGCGCTGAGTGCGCTGGCGCGCGCCGGCCTGTTCCCCGCCGCGCCCGCGCCCGACTCGCTGCAGACCGCACACCTCAGTCTCTTCGAGGAGTAAGTCACATCTCTCCTGAGCACCTTAGAGCTGGTTGTTACTGTGTGTACAACATACCGCGTTATCCCCGCAGAGAGAACTGCTCGGGCGAGGTGTCGCGCACGGTGGCGGCGCTGCGCGAGGCGTGCGCGGCCGACGTGAGCGCGCAGGACGCGCTCGTGGCGCAGCACGTCGCGCACGTCATCTCCAACCGCGCGGCCCAGCTCGTCTCCGTCTGTGAGTCACATAGCTTACTATTGCACTTTCTTCTTCCTAAACTACACACAGTTATCTTCTTTAAAAGAGTACAGAATGTTCTGTCTTTAAATTGGTACCAAAGCTTTTTCACAAAATAATAATTGCTTTCTTCTTACATCCCTATTTGATATAGGTATCGCGTGCCTGCTGCGGCGCATGGACAGGCCGCACGTGGCGGTGGCGGTGGACGGCTCCGTGTTCAAGCACCACCCGCGCATCGCCGACCTCATGCACAAGTACATCGCGCTGCTGGCGCCGCACCACCCGGTACGTGTCGCCACTCTACCCAGTGTCGCGAGTGTCCGAGTGTCCCGTGTGTCACGCTGTGTGTCGGTTGCAGTTCTCGATCCTGGGCGCGGAGGACGGCAGCGGCAAGGGCTCGGCGCTGACGGCCGCCATCGCCGCCCGGCTGGCCGCGCGCGACGCGTAGTCCCGCGCACCACCTGCTGGGTCTCATCTACCGGCTTCCATTACATATGTCGGCGTCAGGTGTTACAAGTAATGTAAGAACCCACTCTATTCCACACTGACGGCAGAGTGTCACCGTACAAGTACTCGAGGCGTCGGGAGCGACGTCATGCCCAATGATATTGATAACCGTTGTGATGTTGTTACGCTCATCTTAGGAATTAGAGTTGTGTGTGTGTGCGTGCGCGTGTGTGTGTGCGTGCGCGTGTGTGTGTCGGCGATGTGTGCGTGTGGCGGGGGCTGTGCGCAGGCGCACACTCGCCCGGACTGAATGCTACATACATGGTATACTTGTGGGGCCGCGAGGCTCCGATGTGAACTTGCCAGTAGTCTGCTCGATGTATCCTCGATTCAAGTTGTCGCGAACACGTTGAATTTATATGATATAGTCTGATTGAGTTCCGTTTTACTTCAATATACAGGGAGATCTATGTGAGATGGTCTGCAAAGTGGTTGATTATATGAATAGATACAGAATGATAAACATGTTTGGATAGAATAGTGATGTGGAAGAACGTATCCACAATGTATGATATATCGTCACAGCCATCAGTACAGAAGAGTATATTATAGCGGCACTTGCGCGGGCGTGACATATCGTGCCATACTCATAGTGTCAGCAGAATTAACATATCCTACAGAGTACATCGTAACTTTACTATTTGATATAGATAGATAGGTAGGTACTGTTATTTATTAAGTAGCTCCTGTCAATCGATAGGATATTTTGATACATTTAGCGTGCATTCCGGTTCGTTTGTCCAGTGGTGGAGCGGCTGGCTCATGTCATGTCTACGTGTTGTATCGTACGGTAGCTCATTCCTACCGTGAACACTGAATATTCTGTTTCGGAAACTTGTTTTGTTATATATTTATACCATAGTTATAGGCAGATAGTTACAACTATGTTATTGTTTGTAGATTTTTATTTTTAGAATAAAATGTGATTAATTTTGTAACCTTGTGTTTTCTTTGTATCAATCCCGATCATTGGTGGCGCCATCTTGTTGGATATTGGTGGTACTACAAGCAGTAAGTACAGTGACATCTAGTGTTCATACATACAACTCAGTCACGTACTAAATCGTCGTGTAGTCGTGCTATACGACGCTGTAGCTCTTTCACAGCGGATATTTACACCAACAACAGACATAAATCTGCACTAATGAACATAGCAGCACTTGTCATCGGCAGCTTGTTTCTGGCATCATCGCTGCACACGTATCTGTAGTGTTTGAGAAGAACCTCTGTGGGTCTACATCAACAACAATATAGCAACTGACTACTACTGGATGAGTACTAGTACAGCAAAAGTTATAAATAAGCATTTATAACTTTTGCTGGTGGAGTTTCGATTCCCTCTAGCTGCCGGAGCTCAGGATAGAACCCTGGGTGCTGCAGTTGATTGATGATACCTTTACTCGCTGCACTTAATTGCTTGTTGTTTGTTGTTAGTATTCCGCAGTTCGCGGTTACATACATGAGCAGCATAAAGTTGTTACATACGGGTAACACATACAAATTAGAGTATATAAGGAAAGAATCCGGTACACCCAGTAGTAAGTAATTTCTCATTTTAAGATTTCTTTTGAATAATGTGTACATACACCTTCACTGCAAAACATAGCGCACCTTGTATAATAATAAGATCCTTATAGGTACTCGATAGGTACCTATGTTTCTGATATTTCTGATCCTGATTCTGACCCACCTGAAAATGAGTGTGACCAGTAAATTGTTGTTGTGAGCATGCCCACGGTGGCCACTGCGGTAGATCGGCCTTGACCGTCAGGATGACATCTTTGGATTTGTACTACTGGTTTACCAGACGGCGTGAACCTGTCCTCTTTCCATCTTTTACCGTGTCCATTTCGACCGCGCGGCCACCTCATAATTTTTGATGAAACTTTGCCAGGAATTAGTAGTAATTTGTTACTTTTCACTCCTCTTTTCCTGAATTTGTTACAAAAAAAACCAAGCCGCTATGACAAAGAACAGTTGGCCGCTAGAACCGCCACTTGCCGTAGTTATCGCCCGTGATTACTCAGAAACTATACAATGCAGATAGACGAATGATACATCAAAAGAAAGGTCTTAATTTGTTAAATTTGTTACAAAAATAAAAAAGGTCAAAACGTAGATATACAAAAAGTTATGCAATGTTAAGTTTTCAGGTTATGAGTAGGTAAGTATATCACCGTAGGCACCAAATTAATAGAGGCTAATGTGTATAGAAAATTAGTCTTTAATTTGTTACAGCGAAAAAAGACAAAAAAATACTAGAAAGCAGGTTCAATAATATGTTAGAGTCGATTTTAGTTGGCCGCGCGGACGGCAATATGCCTAAAATACAATTTCGTTTTTCTCGTTATTAAAAGTAGGTTTTAGCTTAATTAAAGTACTAGTCGATGGGTAACGTAACCTAGTTTGAATAAATATAGCGAATTTAACTGCAGCATTCGTATTTTAGGAGATATTTACAAAAACACAGTGGTATGAAACTGTATGAGAGTAGGGTGTCCATGCATTTTCACATATTCGAAATTTTCGTTATTCACGTCTTATTTTTTTAGGGAGAGTGCATACTTTATAAAAATCAAAGTCACAAATAGATTAAAATTTCTTTATTTACAATCAACACACAGGCAAACATATCAATTGTTTGCAGTGGCGGATTTACCAATAGGCCAAGTAGGCCAGTGCCTAGAGCGGCAGATTTAGAGGGGCGGCAAATTTCGCTTTTTTTACACAATCTAAATATATGTATAAATAAACGATTAAGCCACGTATTCACTGGGAAACAATGTTTCAGATACACAGTTTCTGAAACATCACGTAGATGTTTACAGCAACAATGTTTCGGAAACTGCCGTCCACACCGTCAGATGTTTACAATATGTCGCCCGAGGAAGTAGTGTTGTTGTGTGGTGCCTACATTTGCATAAATCCATTTCTAGTAAAAAGAAAAGAACAAGAAAAGAGAAATTACTTGCTATGAAGACATTAATTTGGCGTTTATAAACAAATGAAACACGCGTCCACACTTGTATGCACATGTTGCGCAACTGATTTGTTTCTGTACTCCCCGCCACGGGTGGGGAGCACAGAAACATTCGATAAACACGTAGTGTTTACAGAAACAAAATTATATGTTTCTGAAACAAATAATTCTGTTTCAGAAACACGTAGATTTTGTTTCTGAAACAGTGTTTATAAACAATTGTTTCCCAGTGAATACGTGGCTTTAATAAACGCACTGTAATATATCCTTAGGTATAAATGTGATCATGAATTTTAAAATATTCCGTATTATAATTATTATTATTGAATTTTAAAATCGCGTTTCATTAAAAATAAAATAAAAAACTCGTAACACAGGAACTTCCTGTGGGCGGTCCGCCCCGGGTACCACGTCGCGGGGGGTGCCATTTCAATCGGCACACATCACGACCAGGATGGCACTGGCAGAAGGGACAAGTCACTGAGGGTGCCATTCTAATCTGCAAAGCCTAGGTTCACTACCAGTCACTGCACGCTAACAAAACTACAACAGTGCATGCGCAAGACGTCGAGTCGGCACTGAGAGGGGTGCCAGCCCGGCTGTCATTCCTCGTTTTCTTGTTTATTTTTGATTACTTAATTTAATTCCTCAAAGTTATAAAAAAAAAAATCTGCTCGCTTCGCTAGCGGTTTTTACATCATTTCTGCGCTCTTTGAGTCGTTAATCTAACAAAATGTTAAACTCAGTGGTTTCTGCTACTTCGGGCAAAAGCAAACAGCTTAGAAATCGTCTGGGGAGGTGGAGGTGGAGGACTTTTGTGTCCCAAAACTCAAAAAATTTCGCGCCCGCTGCACTCACAACTTTTTCACTTTATACTGGTTTTTTGAATACTGTATTTTTGTGTTCCAAGACTCAAAAATTTCGCGCTCGCTACGCTCGCGCCTTTCACTTAACAGTGCCCTTTTTCAAATTTCTTTTGGTATCATTGCGTCCCAAAAATCTAAAATTTCGCGCTTGCTACGCTCGCGGCTTCTTCTCTTTGCAGTGGTTTTTTTCACACTTGTTTGGGTACTTTTGTGTCCCAAAACTAAAAAAAATTCGCGCTCGCTGCGCTCGCGGCTTTTCACTTGTCAGTGCTATTTATTAAACTAGCTAGCGCTTTATACTTTTACAGTGATCTGATTCCGATTTCTTTATGTTAAATCTAGCAAAAAGCACCATGAATGATTTCAACACCAATTTTAAGTACTTACTTCAATTACAATTGTAGCCCGTGATTATATTTTGTAGTTTTTTTTGGGGGGTGCTCAATAGGTAGTCCGCTCTGGGTGCACCCGATGCTACGTCGCCACTGATTATAGCACCCGAACGAATGAACCGATTTCAATTTAGTTTTTTTTTTTTGTATTACAGGTGTTTTACGGTCGAGTGTTCTTAGACATGTTTAATGAGAAAATCGATTGAGCCGTTTAAAAGCTACATAGCGGGTTGCAAAAATAATTTAATAACTGACAGAAATGTCATTAATAGTGTCTGCACACAGCGGGCGTGGCGCGGCGGGACGGGACGGCGAAGCGACACTGAGCAGTTGTAATGTACTAGATATTACGGACGACGCCACACAGAGCCGTCCCGCTCGGCGCGACGCGACGCGACGATTTAGTACATTTTGTCGCGTCGCCGTCCCGTCCCGCCGCGCCGCGCCCGCTGTGTGCAGAGACCTTAAGTTCTCAATCATTAGGGGCGGCAAAAATTTAATGGCCTACTAGCGGCAAATTTGTAAATCCGCCACTGATTGTTTGCCTTTGTGTTAACACAATGTGTCAAAAATGTGACACAGAGTTGAAAGGTGAACTTAAGCTAGGCGAGATCATAACATTTGATTTAAACGGAGCTGCAGACTCAGTTTTACTCACTGAATTGCCGATTACTATTAGCATTAAGGATAATTATTATTTCTTAGTTGGTACTATAGAATTTATACCAGGCACAAAAATAGGCCACTATAAATGTCATTTTTTAAATAACAATAAATATTTTTGTTACGACGACAATTCTTTGAAAATTGAAATAAGTACCTCTAAGAAAATATGTCTACATTCTGTGTCATATATTCGTGTCAGTTAATTTATAAATATTATGTTAGTTAGTTTATGAAGATTTTATATTTATCTGGTTGTCTTTTATTACTTGATTTGTTTGCCTTTGTGTTGATTGTAAATAAAGAAATTTTAATCTATTTGTGACTTTGATTTTTATAAAGTATGCACTCTCCCTAAAAAAATAAGACGTGAATAACGAAAATTTCGAATATGTGAAAATGCATGGACACCCTACTCTCATACAGTTTCATACCACTGTGTTTTTGTAAATATCTCCTAAAATACGAATGCTGCAGTTAAATTCGCTATATTTATTCAAACTAGGTTACGTTACCCATCGACTAGTACTTTAATTAAGCTAAAACCTACTTTTAATAACGAGAAAAACGAAATTGTATTTTAGGCATATTGCCGTCCGCGCGGCCAACTAAAATCGACTCTAACATATTATTGAACCTGCTTTCTAGTATTTTTTTGTCTTTTTTCGCTGTAACAAATTAAAGACTAATTTTCTATACACATTAGCCTCTATTAATTTGGTGCCTACGGTGATATACTTACCTACTCATAACCTGAAAACTTAACATTGCATAACTTTTTGTATATCTACGTTTTGACCTTTTTTATTTTTGTAACAAATTTAACAAATTAAGACCTTTCTTTTGATGTATCATTCGTCTATCTGCATTGTATAGTTTCTGAGTAATCACGGGCGATAACTACGGCAAGTGGCGGTTCTAGCGGCCAACTGTTCTTTGTCATAGCGGCTTGGTTTTTTTTGTAACAAATTCAGGAAAAGAGGAGTGAAAAGTAACAAATTACTACTAATTCCTGGCAAAGTTTCATCAAAAATTATGAGGTGGCCGCGCGGTCGAAATGGACACCTTTTACCCTTTCAGGAGGATGCAGGGGAATTCGCACAATTAACATTTTAGTTTCTGGTCAATGCACGGCGAATAAAATAAACTTTTTGGAATTTGGTCGGTTTGATTTATATCGTGTGTGTGTAACATAGATTTAAAATAGGTTCGCGCCCTGTACCTAATCACATTAAATCCTATCCCATATACTCTATGATATTCTGTGGCGAATTGTAAAAAGTAACCTAATCCATTCAGTGGTTTAACCACAGGAGTCATTATTAGTTTTCATAATTTACATCATGTGTGTAGAGCAGAGATAAATGAAATGAAATCGTTTATTTTGCAAGTTGGACATTACATCACTTTTACACGTCAGATCTAAAGTTCTATTCTATTCTATTTTTGTATATGGCAATCCGTGTCGATGTCAATTTCGACGATTCTGCCAGTGACAAGTGGGATGAGAAGCAAGAAGTGCTTTTAATAGGAGTATCGAATGTTTTGACCAGTTGACAGTTTTCAAGGGAGAATTCCCATTGTTTGTAATGACTGCCTCTTATATGGTGTTCTAATTTTCGCGCAGTTTTGTTCTATTTACTTCGTTTGTAAAAATATTTATTTTTTATTTTTACGTATTTTACTTTTTTCTTTGTGCTAATCGACATATGTATATTAACCAGTATATTAATGTGATTAGGCACGACACACTTTGTATACACATTGGTACGAGTTTCCGCTCGCTAATGCTAACGGTCACTGAGATTGAGCGCGGACGGACGGACGCACATTCGACGGGCTAACTATAATTATGTAGTTTTGTGTCTTTTTCCTCAAAATACAAAATATTCTGCGGTTTTATTTGACAAGTTGCATTAGTTGAATTTATTTATGGAAAGTAGAACAGATGCATCATAAATAATTCGTGCTGGACTAAGTTATGCTTTCACGGTAAGTCTAGATATAAGTCCGAGTAATTTTTAATTGAATTTCATCAGTGACCGATTTTCGATGAAGGACGGGATGAAAACCGAGCATGGAATGACACTAAATCTACGATATAACTACGATGTGGTGACCAGCCTGTCATTCTCTCGATTGTGCGCACCTATTTAGATATCGTAGGTATGCATAGTACAAATAAACAAATAAAATAAACAGCGATTAACAAAAAAAATATTATTTAATTAAAGAAATATTTTAATATAATTTAATTTAGAAATATTATAAAACTTATGCATCTATTAATAATTTACCGTAGTTTCACTTAACTGTAATAGTATGAAAACATTCACCCCTTATAGTAAATAAATAGTCTATCGAAATGTAGAACCTCGTGTTGGTTATATTGCACATTCCCTGCACTGCGGTCGTGTCGGGTGTCAGCAGGTGGAGACGTCGTCGCTGTCGGTGTGTGCGTGCGGCGCGTGCGCACACTGCAGCGCGCGAGTGTGCGTGCTCACGACACCTCCACCTTCTCGCGCGCCTTGCGCAGGATGCTCTGCAGCTCTGACGCCGACGTCGTCTTGTACTGCAACACACGAGACCAGCGTTACCAACACCAGATACTCACAAGATATTATTTAAAGTGTACTTAACACCTCTCTAGTGTGCTAAGTATGAACGTAAATGGATGGAGAGGTAGAGGAAGAACAAAGAAAAGATGGATGGATTGCCTGAAAGATGACATGAATAAGAAGGGAGTGACTGTCAGTATAACGAGTGACTGGAAAGAATGTAAGGGTAAGACATATTGCGCCGCCCCAAATAAAATTGGGAACAGGACACTGCTACCTGTAGTGTATGTAAGATATAATAGTTATATTAAAGTCCTCAGGCACGGTGGAGTGATGACTTGCGCAAGACGGCTGGCAGGAGCTGGATGCGAGAAGCCGAAAATCGATCTCAGTGGCGTGCACTTGGAGAGGCCTATGTCCAGCAGTGGACTGCGATAGGCTGATGATGATGAGAGCTTGAAGGCAGATCATTTACCACCTATATGCCTGTGCCCGCAGCCACTGCATGTCAGTCTGTGGTGGGAGGAAAGGTAATGAACAAACGCGGAGCTATCTCACCCCCGAGACGTTCCGCTGCACGAGGATCTGGCTGTAGAGGCGCTTGCCCTCGTCGGCGCCGAGCGCCTGCTCCAGCTGCGGCCGCGTCAGCGCGAACAGCTGGTGGCCGGGCATGCGCAGCGCGCGCCGCGTGCTCGCGCTGAAGCCCTTCGCCTCCAGCCACTCCGCCACCTCGTCCGGGTTCGACTTCTGCGAGCGCAACAGACAACAAATATATAACCGACTTCTTCACTAAAAAGCAAAAAAAAACAATATTTTTAGGTACATCGGCCTAGAAATTACTGTCTAGTAGATGCAGCTATGTGTATTTCGCCCTCAACTTCTGGGCCGATGCACCTTAAAATCATTTTCGTGTTTTTAAAGGTCCACCTGGCAAGTATAGCCTATCAAACCAAAAAGAATTTTGCTAATCCGTTCAGGCGTCTTTTAGTCATCGGTGAACATAAATACATTTGAAAAAAGGATCCCGACGAATTAAGAACCTCCTTTTTGGGAAGTAGGTTGAAACTCACTCAACATAGAGAACAACCAAAAAAAATAAAAAAACACGCTACGCTAGCATTGTAAAGCCACGTGTTTCATATTCATTATTAGCTTTGATATCTGCAGGCATTAGTTTCCCTGCGATGGAGGGTGTGAGTGCGGGTGGGTACCTGGTCGATGAAGATGTCGGGCGTCTTCTTGATGTCGAGCTTGTTCTTGCGCTGCTGGATGGCGGGCAGCACCATCTTCAGCTCCTCCTGCAGGTCGCCGCCGCCCGAGCTCACCATCGACCGAGTAGCTGCAAGTATGCACGACATCTCACTTATATTGCAGCTCTAAGATGAGAGATCATAGATCATAGTCCAGTGTACGCCGTACGGGGGCAGGCTCGGGGATGGCAGACAATCTTGGTCAGAAGAGTCTCACCAGAGAGATATTACTTATGTATATAGGTATATCACTGACGGGTAATTAATTAAAGAAGACGGCCACACAGAAGCCAGCTAGTCAAACAGACTTGGTTAATCGTTGGTTGTGAGGGTCAGATTGGCAGTTGGTCTGGATTAGCGGCTCGCTGTTGGGAGTAACGCAAGACACCGGGTAACCCAAGTCTACGAGGTCTCCGGATTGAGAGCAGATGCAGTATACTCACACTTGATGGTGTCGGTGGAGGTGCGCGGCGGGTCGGCGGGGGGCGCGGGGGGCGGCGGCGGCGGCGGCGGGGGCGGGGGCGCCGACCGCTCTGTAACATCCACCACAACCTGTACTCTCCGCTGTATGCACACAATATAGGTACTACATCAATCGTTACCACATCATTTTATTACAAAAACATCTTATCTAAGTTAATTTGCATACACAAAGAATGTTCAAGAAAGAGAAACCGACCTTTTGTGGTATTTCTAGATCTGATAATGAGATTAAAGTAATTACTAATTATGACACAACAAAAAAGCACACTTACCGTGACACGGTTACACACACACGAACACAACATTTATGTAAGCGAAGCACACACAGACGCACACAGGCGCACACAGGCGCACACAGGCGCGCGCGCATCGCATCGTGAGTGATCGATCAGCGACGCTGCACTCGACGAGAACAATCTCACAATCGATTGATGTACTGAATTCTTCGGAAGGATAGGGATTACTAACAAACCAACACCAATGTTGATAAAAATGAATTTTAATAGTAAAGTAGGTACAAACACGGAGCATTATCTAGGCGGCGAGGGAGACGCCCCGTTGCGCACGCGACGCAGCGTCCGCCTCGCTCACAATATATTAATTGTATGAAAATATACCCATATAATTTGTTACATTTACATCATATCTAACTACGTTTAGATATATTATAACATTTGTGTAAATATTTATCGATCACTCACAATCTAAATAATTTAAAAGATATACATATAAGGGACGCGAGCGCGTCGCGGACTCGTCCACGAGAGGCGCGCCCTGTTGCACCTATACATTTACAAAGTAAATAATTTAAATCAGACTTGTATGAGCTGCGGCTGCTAGCGGACTGTCACACACACACGACAAGCGCACACACACACAGAGCGCGAGGCGCGGGGCGGCGCGGGGTGCGGGGGGAGCGCTAGAAGTAGCGGAACTCGCCCTTCTTGCCGAGGCGCTCGCGCCGCACCCAGTCGGCGGCGCCCGCGCCCCCCGCGCCGCCCGCGCCCGCGCCGCCCGCCGCCCTACCCGCGGGGCCCGTGGGGCTGCTGCCGCCGGAGCCGCGTCCGCCGGCGCCTTCCTGCAACACGACGTCGAACATCACTCACAGTTCAAAGTTTCCTTGATCATCCCTGTCATCTCCATCATCAGGGATATCGAGCATCCGTTCAGTGCGTGCTTACGATTTTCGAGAGTTACCCACGCTTTCTCAGGGTTTCCATCATCAGATCCAGACCTGGGGATAATGTGACCTAACAACGAGTATACCGATTCATATACAAAGGGTTTTCCATATCGGTCCAGGCTTCATCGACAATCGAGTAACAAAGACAATAAATATTTTTTTTTGGGAAATCGGTTCTAAACAAGTGAAACACTTCCGCTGGCCCTGAGCGGTCTGGTAGTAACTCGTTTTGCTTTCTTTACATAGGACTCGCTTGGTTTAGTGCATTGCACACATACCTGGTAGTGCGTGTAGATGGGGTTGGGGTAGAGGTGCGGCGAGGCGGGCGGCGACGCGGCGGGCGCCACGATGGTGTGCGGCACGTGCGCCGTCACGCCGCGCCGGTTGCGCGCCTTCCACCACTTGCGCGAGTCGTCCAGCACCTGCAGCAAGCACCGACCATTGTGTAACTACGACATACGGAGACGACAGTTCATATGAAGTATTAGTGTGTGTTGTGGCCGCACCTCGAGGTACTCTCCGCGCACGACGGTGAGCTCCTTGTCGTTGTTGGCGGTGCGCGGGTAGGTGACGCGCACCACGCGGCCGCCGCGCGCCATCACGCCGCGCGCCCACGCCTCGCCCAGGTCGTCTGCAACACGCGAGCGTCACGTCACGTCACGTCACGTCACGCCGCGTGACGTCACGTGACGCGCTACCTACCCTCGTCCCGGTCGGCGCGGTACGGCTCGCGGTCCGGCGACGACGCCGCGCTGCCCGAGTCCTCGCGACCCTGCGCGCGCATGTTCCTGCTAACACCACTCAATATTATTGTATGTCGTGTGGGGTACACGTTTGAGCTCAACTTACATGATCACCGAATGATTTGTTTCCTTTGCCAAATAGAAGAACTGTTGGACGTATAGTTTTTGAGCAAAATCGTGGTTAATTCAAAGTTTTAAATAACCTCTTTGAAAAGAAAGAATAGAAGACAGATTTAAGTAGCAATAGTTTGTGCAGCAGACATTTGGCTAGCGGCACCAGTGACGCTAGTGCGGCGTGGGGTACCTGGCGTAGGGCGCGTACTGGTCGGCGTAGAGGTCGGGCTCGTCGCGCTCGTAGCGCTCGTAGGCGTCCGCCCCCCGCGCGCCCGCCTCCCCGCCGCGCTCGCCCGAGCTGCGCCGCGGCGACGACCTGCGCACACACACACACACCGCTTGCACCACACACAGACACACACAGACAAGCACAGTATACGAACACACACTGAACAGCTACGTCACACAAGCACGACAGCAGAGAGTCGACAGAGACAGTGACACACGCACCTGCGTAGCGGCTGGTCGTCCACCTGGTAGTCAGGGCTCCAGCCGTCCATGAACACGGGCTGGTACGGCGGAATGGCCGTCTTCCACTGCTCCCTGCGACACACACAAGTCATCTCGTTTAACACTTTTGTAATTCAATTTCAATTCCATTTTTTTATTTTATATTCTGCTTTCAGGTGTAACGCCACCAACGCCCAGACTCCGGGCTGCTTTGTGAAAGTTTCTGCAACCCTCAAAGCGATTTGGGCTCGACCCGGGAATCGAACCCGAAACCTCATGCTCAGCAGTCTTTACCAGACAGTCTGTTAGTCTTTGCTACTTGTTAAAATTATGTTCATTATATTATAAACAGCAAGCACCAAATATACCTGAAGGGGTCAGTCGATTGCACTGAAGCCCTTCGAGGATCATAATTAAACCAGTGTTGGTTGTTGCCTGCCGCAGTCAGCACTCGATGATGTAAACATTCCGGAGCTGGCTCGATGAGGCCCAGCATTTGCATATTGTATAGATATCACGATAATTTTTAAATAATATGAAGATAAGGTTATCTGTTGCCTAATAATAAATATCGGCGGTCCACCGCGGTACGCTACGCCGGGCGGATTATCTGGCAGGCTAATAATAAGCCACAACCAAGGATTATAGCGAGCACTTCTCGGAAAGCAGATAACGTTATCACGGTACCTGGGGATGAGCCAGGCGTCGCCCAGCGAGTGCCACAGCTCGGTCTCCTTGCTGGTGACGCAGTTGGCGAGCAGGTTGAGCGCGTCGCGCGTCAGCAGCGGCTGCACCACGCGCGCCGGCAGCCGCCCGTCCGCCGCGTCCTGCGCCGCGTCCACGATCAGCGCCAGCGGCGTGAACAGGAAGTGCACCAGCTCCGGCGCGTTGGGGTCGTGGATGTGCGCGCGCAGCCGCGCCAGCAGGTTGAACGACAGCTTGAACTTCTGCAGCACGTCGACGAAGTCGCGCTCGGGCGGCGGGCGCGTGCGCAGCGCCAGCATGCCCTCGCCCGCGCCCGCGCCGCCCGCGCGCCGCCCGCGCGAGCGCCGCCGCCGCTCCAGCTCGCGCTGCGCCGCCGCCGCGTGCTGCAGCCGCGCGATGAACTTCTCGATGTCGTCGAAGCAGCGGTTGAGGATGGCGATGTCCTGCTCGTACAGCCGCTCCGAGCCCGTGGACGACGCGTCGTCGCGCTCGCCGCCCGACCCGCCGCGCTCGCTGCGCCCCAGCTGCGCCGACATTTGCTGCGAACACAGAGCGCGTCAGAGTGGGACCGGCACCAGCAGCGTCACAGTGACTCGCGACACTCACGGTGAGCACGGCCTGCCACTGCTGCTGCGTGTACGTGTGGTAGAGGCGCGCCATGCTGCTGCCGCGACTCGGCGCCGACTGTTCGCGCGCTGCTCACTATCGCGCAGATAACACATTATCTGCACCTTGCTCCACTCATTCATGAAGCTTTGAGTATCGCACAGGGGTAGGTACTACTGTACGCCAAGGGTCACAGATCGCGATCAATGTTCTCAGGCTCCTCGCCAGGGTGTGCCGACAGTGCGGAGGTGTAAGTGAGTTGGTATCTACTGATGATGTCGACAACAATGCGCATGCACTGCGCTGCACGCCGCGAGATGTTACGAGAGATTGATAGATGTTAGTATTGTCTATCAAATGTACGATTTTATGAACACAGGAGTAATAATCTAATTTGTTTTTAACATTGAAGCTGATAAAACGCTTCGATAAGATATTTTTTAATATTTCCTGTGATTCAACTACAAAATATGTACCTAAGTAAATATTTTAATCTGAGTGACGATTAGACGTTCTGCTGTCTTCCGGGATGTTTAACCTCTTACTGCTGAACACACTGCGACACACTATGTTGTATGAATATATCGGATGCATCATACTGCGTTATATGCTTGTAAGGTACCTAAGTTTGTAAGGTTCTAGCAAAGTAATAAAGTAATTACACGTCGGCGCAAGTTACTCATAAGTTCTCCCTCATGACGCAAACGCATTGTGGTACCTAATCCTAACATTCAATACTATTATTTATTTTCGACATAATATGGGGTTAGGGAGAATCTCCTCGTCCCTGAATCGCAGCCCAGACTACAGGGCGCAATTTTTTTTATTTATCCTGTGTTGCGCACTGTTGGGCAAAGGTCTCCCCCATAGCCTTCCATCTTTCCCCATCGGTCGCCATTTGTGGCCAGTCCTTGTGGAAGTTGTCTAGGTCCTCTCTCCAACGTTTTCTTGGTCTTCCTTTTGGTCGCATACCATCATCATTTCATCATCATTGTTCACATCTCAAAATCGTTAGAAAGCCAAAACAATTAGATCTTTTTCACAACTTTCATAGACAATATTAATGTCAACCATCGAATGTCAACATATGTTGTTATGTCTCCAATGTCAATTCAAGATGTTCATGCACTGACCTCTGTTCTCTCTCTCTCTCTGTTCTCTGTTCTCTGTTCATGACATTGTGTTTTAAAAATCTGGTTTGAATTTTTATCTACGGGAAATAATTATAGAAAAGCAAGCAAGACGGTAAGATTAAAAAAAAAACAACTGAATATTGTATAAAACATATTGAAGTAAGGTATTTACAATAGATATTTTATATTTTAGAAATGGAACATTTGCCTTCCACTAGTGAGGACAATGTTTTTAAAATGATGCCTTCACAGAGAGGCGGATGGATACTAATAAAATATAATATGGATACAGGTATACTATAAGACGTATTAACTTAAAGGTCTCAGAAGTAGGAAGATCTGTTGTGCTACTTATTAGTCAATAATGATGGAATGATTAACAAGGAAGAAGACCATAAATGCATGAAGCAATAGAAAAAGCAATGAGAACCTCCTCCGTAGAAGATTAAACAATGAACTGCCACCTGTACACCCTCCATTTATGCAGCAGTTTTGGATGAGTACAACAATTCTGGACTGAGTTTAATTGCCAAAATACCAAAATACTACAACATAACGGATACTTTATATAAACACAGAGATAAACAATTGCAGACTACAAAAACCGGCAAGTTTACGCAGTTCTTGTTGGACAAAAAAAATGTCGTAGGTATACTTTTATTGTATTATTTTCAACACCTGAAGCCAAACATGTGTTTTGCGACGGTACATTCGAGTGTGCAACTTCATCGTTTCATCAACTTTATTGCATACAAGTCGACATGGGCGGCACAACCCGGTGTGCTATGCCTTACTTTCTGATAAAAAAAAAGGAATATTGAAATAAACAATACTATTTGAACTAATCAAAAGTCACATTCCACCTGAGTCATTTACTACAGATTATGAAATAAGCGCTATAATTGCTAATTAATAATTGCGACCAACCGTGGCCTGTATGGAAGTCTCTTAACAGGCTACGTGCACAGGTAGGCAGGTGCAGGGAAAACCTATGTAAGTGGGGCTACACTGACGACAATAGCTGCGGGTGTGGTGCCATACCACAAACCATGCGGCACCTTTTATGCTGCCCACTATGCCCCGACAGCTGCATAGTGGATGACCTCTATAACGCTACTGACAATGCCGTATGCGTAGCGAAATATTGGGCCTCAAAAATTTAAGTTTGCCATCGACTCGCGAAGAAGAAGAAGAAGATTGCTAACAAAACTGTATTTCCCAATGTTACTTTATTCGGATGTTTTGTTTGTTTTTCTAAGAGCTTCCAACTCTTTTAACGTGTTCGTGGACCACGGCGCAGGGACGAGTTTCCCCCTAACCCAACAGATGTACATAAACTGAACAATAAATAATTGGTGTCCTTAATTATCGAAATCCGTATCCGTTTATAATGTTGTTTGCTAGGTATTGTTTGTTTTTCCCCGGAGCAGTGAATGCCGCGGTGTCGTGTGAGCGCCGCCGCTCGCGGTGACGCGCTATCAGCGATCGATGCGATAGCGCGGCTTATCGCGCGCTTGTTCTAGAAGTGACATTGTTCCGCGGTGACGCACCCGACTGCGCCGAGTTGCCTCACTCCATACTACTCACGCATGTGTAGCCTGTACACCAGTTACCTATATGCTCGTCGTACCTATTTCACCTAATTATAATATGCTCATTTGAAATGTTGAATTTCCTAGCAGGAACCTAGTTTTTTTGTTATGTATGATGTAGATGGTAGCCACAACATTTGATTATTTTTAAAACATGTGTATGCTAAATGTCTTTGTTTTATATGTTTGTTTACAAACACTAAACTTGACACTTATTAGCTCCGCGCTGATGTCTCTCACTTGAACCGTTACACAGCTACATATTAACAGGGTCAATATGTATGTGTACGTTGTTTAAACGTTGTGGGTGGCCTAGTAGTGGGTAAAGCACCAACATGTTGGATGTGGTCAGATCTCCAGGATTCATTAAATATGTATCTATTTAATACTATCAAAATACAGCAATAATAAAAAATATTGCAACACCTGCACTCGCGGTTGGCTAGCCTCGTAGGCTATTTATTAGCTTGTGTTATGGGTGCACACGACTGATAAACTAGGTACATTTAGGTATTTTACTTAAAAATTAAATAAATTACATATAATAACACCCAGACCACAGCCAACAAGTAAGCTCATCACACAAATGTTCCGGGAATCGAGAATAGATCAATTCAATAAACCGTTTTACTTGAATCAAAGTGTATGTCCTATTATATATTTCTAGACGAATATATTATTCTGAATGTCCTGGTCTGAGGCCAGTAGAGTACATGTAAGGCTCGTACCTGTCTGCGCGGGCGCTCGGCGTCATTCTCCCGCTCGCGCTCGCGCTCGCGCTCGATGACGAAGTCGCGCGCCCCCTCCCCCGCGCCGCCGCCGCTCACCCCCCTGCGCACACAACACCCTCATCAACACATGTCGCACTATGTCACTGTCATGTTAATACAAACAAACAGATTTCGTAGATCATCACTACTACTACAATAAGCAAGACATCAAGGCAATTATTGTCTTGTGTTTGTGTGATCAGGATAATCAGATCGCCCCTGGCCGCTGCAGCCTCCCGGCCGCGTTGAACTTAGCACTGAACACTTAAGCCGCCCACTGAACCTTGCACCACAATCTTATCTGCACTATCTAAAGCCTCGGCGGTGAAACCTCTCGTGCACGGCGAGGGTCAGAGCTCGCGTGCAGCACACTACACAGTAGACAAGGCTGCGGGAACAGCTGCCAGTACCAGGAGTAGGCGGCCACGGGCAGCGAGATCTTGTGCTTGATGTAGATCATCCGCGGAGCGAGCTCGACTGAGCGCCGACACATCTCGCGCGAGATAATCTCCCGATAAGGTGTCGCGCTCTCGACGAGCCACTCGACAGATAAACGCACGCTATCGCGGCAGGCGGAGGCTGGTCACGGCCGCGGGACTCACTTGAGCGCGTTGAGCTCCTCCACCAGCGCCTGCGCGCTCACGTCGTGGCACTGGAAGATGTGCAGCTCCCGGCGAGGCGCCGCGCCCCCCGCCCCGCCGCCACCCGCACCCCCGGCGCCTCCCTCCGCCGCCGCGCCCACCACGAACGCGAGCACGTTGTTGTACAGCTCAGCGGGCTCCGGCGACGTGAAGGCGGTCGGCGAGTGCACCCACGACGCCGGGAACCGCTCCATGATCGACTGCAACCAGATACACACGTGAGCACCAAGCATGCCCCCGCAACCCTCCCACCGCGCAGACACACTTACCCCTGTCTCGTAGTCCATCACCAGCACCCACTGGCCCTCCAAGCATAGTTGCATCTTTTGGCTCCATATTCCTGGTAACAAACAGTTTGGGTCAGTTCGACTGGAAGGAACCGAGAGGACTTCAGTGAGAAGCAATACGAACCGTTGGTTTTCTCTAGCTGTAGCAGCCTGCGCATGCCATCTGCGGGGTAGACGATGCCGGTCTCCCTGGTGACGGTGAAGGTGGCGAGGTGCTCCAGCACGTAGACCGTGCGCGCGTCGCCCGCCTCACCCCCGCCTCCCCCCCGCAGCCCCGCCAGCTCGTCGAACTCGTCGAGCGCGCGCTGCGCGTCCTGGCGCGAGCGCGCCGTGCCGCCGCCGCGCGACCCCATGCCTCACGCGCGTCGCATCGCCCTCGCACTCGCACTCGCACGCGTCCTGTCGCTGCTCCTGCAACTGCACCATACTACTGTTAGTAGCGCTACTGGTGACAGTGTCCCAATCGGCAGGAGTCACTGACACGGTGTACATGTCTTAAGAGGAATATTACTGTTCTTTGCCAATTAAATTCTGTATCTGTAACCACTACACCCAGATCCAGCCTTCCAAAGGAAACGGGAGTATCTACGAGAGGAGACTTAAGAGAGATCATTGTGGTAGTACATAAATATGGGAAAAGTACATAGTAAGAAGAAGTAGTAAAATGTACATAGGACAGAACATGGAGCGTATGTAAGGGAATAAAACCTAAAGAGAAAAAATAAGTATGACGTCAGCAGTACACTGAGCATCCTACAGTGGCCACTGCGGTGTATCCGTCACAGGCTGTATGGTCATTCTATGTGGTTTGGTACAACGCTAGAGATTTGTTTGAACGCAATCAATATATTATTCCTGACGACCTGGTCTCAACAGGAACAGGTCTGGAATGACTCCCTAATGAGTTACATAATACAACTGACGCGGGGTCCCAGATCCGGGTCCAAAAATTCTGAATGAATTCTGTGTGAATCCCAGAGGGGGTCAACATTGCTTCGTGGGTAATTTCAAAGAAGCCCTGAGTCCTGGTAGCTGATGGTTAGCGTCGAGAGGTCTGCGCGTGAGTGGCTCCTCGTCTCGCTGGACTATGAGCGAAAGGGAACAGAGAGTGCTTCTGCGTCGAGCGTGCTCCTGTGTGTCTGTACTCCGTTATTGTTTCATACATTTACGGCAATGGTAATTCGTGCATTTTCCGAAATATGGCAGCAACGTCATTATGTTTGAAGTTGGTATGTTTTAGTTTAAGTAAACAGTGTGTAACAGCAAAGAGGATGTGTTTGTAGTTGCGCGCGCAGGGAGGGCGATTTCTCCGAGAGCTGCGCCCGCGCCGGCGGGGCCGCGCGCGTCGCGCATCCCTAACGAGCTCACACCAACGCATGAGGATGTGTCTCACGAGTGTCCAGTCAACTACACCTCTCTACTCCCCCTCATGTATCGCGAGGACGATGATAACACACGTAAATATGCGTAGCTTAAGTGTACCGCGTCATCAGATGCGAGGCGAGGGCGCGGCTACCCTCGCTGTTACGAACGGAGGCTCGATTCTGCTAATTTTACTTAAGCAACATACGATTCACATCCGACTGAGATCCAATTACGATTGAAGCGTTTGCATTCCGCATTTTTTTATTTATTATATTTATTTATTTAGGACAACCAACAACTCTTACACTAGTTACGAGTACAATGAATGTTATTACGAAATCTTAAATCTTATGCTAAGTGTAGACTTAATTATAGGTTGCCACAGTATGCTTAATATGTTTTACTTTTTTTACAATGCAAGAATGATAATGTTAACTAAAATTAAGATTAAGAGAAAAAAAATGCTGACAAAGAAATAAAACTAAGGACGAGGCTCAACAATCAATGAGTTGTGAATGAGGACAAGCTGTGGCGGCGAACATTGCGGTATCTGTCTCAAAACATATCAATATTGTTGTTTTTCTTGACTAAAACATTATATTGATCACATGACATTATATTAATCCTAAGTTGCTTTTTGACGATGTTTGACAGAACGGAACATAAGTGCGAGATCTGGGTAATCTATCTGAGGCATTGATTTTCATTTTATGCAAAAGTTCGGAAGAATCAATATAACTGTTTATCAATTTGTATAGGAACATAATATGATCCAGATATAATCTACGGTCTTGCAGGCTGTTCATGTCGATATGTTTCAAACGCGCAGAATATGATTTCAAACGTTTGGCCTCATTGCATTGGTAACTTACTTGTAAGGCATCTTACTTGTAAGATGCCACATAAACCTTTTTTGTACAGATTCTAAAAAAAGGTTTATGTGGCATTTTACTTAAATACACGTTTTTATCCTTTTCTGTGATTCAATAATAAAAGTTATTGACTGCAAATGATTTACGATTGTAGAGCAAACTACCGTACTACCAATCGCAAACCAATGAAATGTCGTTGGAATACGATTGGTCTTATGTTCGTAGCAGAATGCCTGCTAAGGTTAAAACTGCTATTGTGATCAATTTTTATTCAGACATTATTAGCATAGCAGAATCGGGCCCCGGAACTAGCGACTAAGTTATTCATCTTCTAATCTTCTAAGTCTTAATATTCATGTGTTCGAGCAAATATTTTGTAAGAATAAATTAATAATAGAACAATATCGCTGAAAACCAGCTCCAACCAGCATTTTGCTGAGAGAGCCGTATTGCGCGTTTTAAGACGCACATTTTTCCGTGAATTTTTTTCTTGTTATGTTTATATTGTCCAAGTGCAAAAAAGCTCATTTTGTTTTTTTGTTGACGTTTACGTTCAATGAATAAATAGTTTCAGTAGATGAAATACACCGAAGACGGCGGAGTTTGTGCCGGGCGGGACCGGGAGCGCGCGCGTTGATGTCTTCAGTGGGCGCGCCGGGACCGGGAGCGATACCCGACACCCCTCACTCACTCGCCAAGCATCATACTTTTTTTCTATTTAAAACACCTATCATACGATTACTTAGACACCGGTACTCATTATTATTTGCTAAGTACGCATTGTGCAAGCTAGCAATTGACTCACTGATATCAGCATTTTTAACGCAACCTTATTTTAGGTAGTTCTAGTTAGAGTGGCTTATGATTAACGTCATCATATATGTATTAGTACAAATAGAGTGTATGATCGTGGCACGGTGTGGCGCGGGAGGCACATGCTGAGCCTCGCCACACCGACACTGAATACTGATGAGCTCGCCGGAGTACGGGGAACTCGTTTGGAAACTAATAGAAGCGTGAGAGTCGCCTCCAGCCCCTCTGACTCACGCGCATTCGCGTACTAATAGCGGCGTCGCATTCATAACATTAACTCAGTGGCTCCGGAGCCGACTCAGTGGATCAGAAGCTGTCCACAGCATTACACACAGCTCACTCGAGCATTGTTCCGTGTGTGTAGTAGCGCGCGCCGCCGCCAGAGGGCGCGAGCGTGCCCGTCGCGCAACTCGCATACTTCAAGCTTTACGTAATCGAATGTTTTTTGTTCGTAATCAAATATTTGAGTCGTAGCGAGCGAGATATCGCCGCTCACGCTCACGCTACTACTAGTAGTAGTGCTCACTGGCGCTCCTGTGGGAACCAGCGCTGTTTCACTGCACTGCGGGAGTCCCGGTGTTCGAGTGTACGTGGTGACAGCAGGCAGGGGCGGGATAAACAGTGGTGACGTCACAGCCCCCACCCCGCGGCCGCGTTGGAATGCCGCCTAATCACTCATTACACCGGCTCACGCACACAGGCGCGCGCACGCACACTCGCGCACAGCACGCGCGTCGCTACACACGACACGTCCGCGTGTAGCTGCCACTGCTGGCGCTGCTCGTGCCGGTGATCCGAGCGACTCGCACAGCTGTGCACGTGTTCACACATCATACTCAATACTTTAATGCGTAGCATAATGTACAGTTGTTGTTATACAGGTAATTTATGTCACAATCATGGACCCTGTCGGGCACAGCATATATTGATGTCTGAAAGGGTTGCGCATGTGATAAGATAACCGTTGTACCGGGATGGACATGGCGTTGCCTCTTCTTCTGTCACTGTAGTTCAGTTCCTACTGCTGTTGTGATTCAGCACTTCAGCATATAAAAGGCCTACGAAATGAAATGAAATGAAATCGTTTATTTTGCAAGTTGGACATTACATCACTTTTACACGTCATTTTAAGAACGCTGAGGTCGGCATTTCCTAACTGACTGATCCCTGAGAAGAAACGCCGAAACAAACTCAAGGGTCATAGTCTCTTTTAAAGTCCAAACATGTTATAAATCAAGTAATATTATGTGTGAGTGTCACCATGTACGCGGTCTGGAATGGCCTTTTGAGGAAAGAGCCACATCAGGCTGGAGCTGACCAGTCCCAACAGACGGCACGCATGCATCAGTCGTCGTGTAGCTTAACCATATCTTAGGGAGCTCAACGACCTGTCACACGACGATACCAGATCAGCAGAACATTTGCGTAGGCCATTCAAAAATACTCAAAGGAAGGAAATAACAAAATACGAAGGAACACGACGGTTTTTTAGTCAGTAAAAGTCTGATACTCCCTCACCGTTGCTAACCCACAGTGGGAGGGACATTTGACGATTTCTAACGTCGGTAAAAAAATCACATACCTAGCTATTTCTGGGGCCCGATTCTTATAATTTTACTTAAGCGACATACGATTTAGGTTCGACTGAGGTCCAATCCCGACTATTTTTTCTTTGAAATAAACGTGTTTATCCTTTTCTGTCATTCAATAATGAATCATTTTGTCTGCAAATGATTTACGATTGCAAAATGATTGTACAGCAAACTACGGTATAGACCAAAATCACCAAAATAGCAGACCAATCGCAAACCAATCGAATGTCATTGGAATACGATTGGTCTTATATTAGTAGCAGAATGCCTGATAAGGTTAAAACTGCTATTCGAATCGTATTGCGATTCAATTTCTATTCGATTTTGACATTATTAACTTAGGAGAATCGGGCCCCTGTTCTTGTTACTGTGACCGACAATTGTAATGGAAATGTATGAAGACCGTCATGTCGCTGCACTCGTCATGAGTTACCTACTGGAGTCTGCTAAACTGTCAACAAATATACTGTCATCAATATTATTAAAGGTCAAGAGTTTGTTTGTTTTTGCTTGAGCACTGTAGTTGCAGGAATGACTGGTCCGATTTAAAAAATTGTTTCAGAGTCAGATAGGTGCATTTGTTAAGGAAGGTTACAGGAGACACACCTTTAAGTATTTATCAAGCGTGGTCCGCGTCCGGAGCCTGCGTCCGTGAAGTACCCCGGGGTGTGTCCGATGAATTCCCTCCAGAAGCCTGGCTCGCCACACTTCCGAGGGAACCTCATCATTACTGATGAACGAGGATAATGCATCCTATATTCTGTCCGAGTACAGTTGAGTTACACGGCTAAGCTGGACTCAGAGGATTTCCTCTAGATTCCTCACTATACTGTGTCTAGTCTGAGAGCCACTGTCAACTCAGTGTTATTATAGGTACTTATTGTGACCTTTCTTAACCATGGAAATAAAGTTCGTTATGATTTTTGCTTTTATCATGTTGTCCTTCATGTTTCAAAGCTCTAATGATAAGTAATCAATGTTGTTCGAGCATTCGACACTTTCGCCGCCGGCGGTGATGTGTAGCTTTCACTTTGTTTGGGAGGTGCGCCCGCACATGTCGCCGCTTCATAACTACTAGTTATTAGCAACAGAAAGTAGTCTGATCACATTCATTAATACAATTAATATTATTGTTTCAGTAGTGTTTGTATTATTGCAAGTATCTGCGAGTCGCGCAGTGCGCGTGCGCGGACACAATGCTCCGTCGCTCGGTCAGTGTTTATTGTTGCTTATGACAAGTTGTACGCCGCGATAAACTGTTGGCATGATATCAACCGGATTCAGCAGAACACTCGATTAATGCGCCATTTGCGCCTCGCACAGTGATAACGCACCGATGTCATCCGTGACACATCCATACGTGCCGATGCTCCAGCGCTCTACCAGGACATGTGAGGACTCGCAGCAGTGCCCACAGGCGCGGCTACCTGCACGCACTCGCACCTGCTTCCTCCAGGGTGTCAGCTGAAGTGGCCCGGCACTCATGCGAGCACATTGCGAAGGTCAGATTGACCTTCGCGAAATTATTGGGCGATCGCTATCACATAGGTGCTCGTGTCGGTATTGGTTCATGTAAGAATTCGGAAGTACACGTACACACAGCTATGAGAAAGTTGCAGTGTACTTGTTATTAACTGTTCTAAAAACTGCTTGACTTGAGAACGGCAAGCGTCAAGCCCTTATTTATGCAAGATGCAAGGAACCAGAACTAGGTCAAGTACTCACAACTCTGCGATAACATACGTACTTATTAGATTTCCCAATTCTGTAAAGGTATCTTTCATGGGTTGTATGATCGAGCTATCTCTGTTCACAAAGCATGCAGTGTGCCGCAGGGACGTCGCGGTGACACCGAGCGCTCAGTTCAGTCGGGAATGCAGAGATGGTGAGGGCAGCGAGTGACATGGCGGTGGTCGCGTACACTCGCGCCGGAACTCCATTCGCGAAGCTAACTGTACGCCGCCTTGTGCAGCCAGCGCACGTCCCGCCCTTCCGGACAGGCGGCGGCCGGGGCCCGCGGCAGCCGGGGCCCGGGCCGGTGGGGGCCCGCTGCGGCTGACCACGTTATCAGCGTGAGCAGCCGCCGGAGCAACGACCGCGGCAGATGCTCCCGCGCACCGCCATCTGTCGGACACGCTGCCTACTGTCGCACAACAACCGTTCACATTGTTTTCCTTGTGCCTATTTCTTCGCGTTGCAACCCGTCGGTATTATAGGGGATCACCTGTTCACTGCCACCACATTCTTGTAATGCACAACTTTGACACACCTTAATGCCCGCAGTAAGGAAAGCTTGACTTTTGTAACAATGGTAATACCGTGGTATTGCCTTACAGGCACTCCCTTCCGTACACATAAGATGTTCTGCAAAACCCTTAGAATCATTGAATCTCAGCAATGTCGGGTATATTAGTAGCGGCATATGACACACACACACACACACACAGACGTCTGCGGGAAAGCGGCTCGGCCTCGATCCCGAGCGGTGTGCGCGGGCGCCGGCTGTGACGTGTCAGCCGCGCGGCGCAGTGTAACGCGCCTGCGCCTGCGCACCACGACTCACTGTACTCACCCCAGTGCCAGCCGCCCCGGAACACTCACTGCTGGGAATCAGTCCGTACGTGTCACTCGCGGCGATACTTGGCGCCTCAGCGGCGATTCGGTGTGTACTGGAGAGCGAGGCAGCGCGCGTACCCCTCCGCCCCCACTCTCGGCGGCGGGGCGGCGGGGCGCGGGGCGCGGGGTGCGGGGTGCGGGGGCGCGGGGCGTGGGAGAGGCTTCGCGCAGGCAGCGCGGGGCGGCGGCAGTCTCCGGCTGAGCGCGACGCGGAGCGCGCGTCACTGCTACTGAAACATGTCCGCGAACGGGTCGGCGGCCACGGAGCCGCGGCTCTGCCACGTGCGGAAGACGCCCGACTTCGACGGCTACGGGTTCAACCTGCACGCCGAGAAGGGCAAGCCCGGCCAGTACATCGGCAAGGTGGACGAGGGCTCGCCGGCGGAGCGCGCGGGGCTGCGGCGCGGCGACCGCATCCTCGAGGTGAACGGGCACAGCATCGCGGGCGAGAGCCACAAGCAGGTGGTGGCGCGCATCAAGGAGCGGCCCGAGGACGCCGAGCTGCTGGTGGCGGCGCCGGCGCCCGGCGAGCCCGTGCCCGCGCTGGACGCGCCCGCCGACGCGCCCGGCGCGCGCGACAGCCCGCCGCCCGCCGAGCCGCCGCGGCTCAACCTGCACATGACCGCGGCCGAGATGCGCGCGCACCTCGCCGCCAAGAAGAAGTTTGACCCCAAGAAAGTGCCGATGGACCTCAAGTCCAAGTTTGACATCGTCAAGAAACTGTGATGTGTGTGTGGAAGGTCGCGTGCCGGTGTTGTGGCGAGCGGCGCGCCGATGCCGCTCCGCGCGCCGTTGCCAGCTCGCGCTGAGCACATCAATTGGAACAATGACATCGATGGTGGCGCAGGCGCAGGTTGCTGTGCACGATCGCCCGTGTGTTGTACAATTAATGTAAAGTTATCACGTACATTATGTAATATAATTTAAAGCGTTTTATAGAAATTGCCATTGAATTGAATAAAGTGTTGTTGTATATATATTTACCTAGCCTAGGTACCTAGCCGCTATACGTTTTATAGTACATAGGAATGATACATTGTGTGTAATTTATTTTACGAATTCAAATATTTTTGATTTTAATAATTGATTATCTAAATGTGTATCTAGAGTTACTTAGGTACTCGAGTGTGAATATTGTTTAATTGTATTATCAATAAAATGTATTGCAAAGCAAAGCCGAGTGTGTGCTAATGTCCCAGTAGGGCGCGTCGCTGCGTCACCTGCGCGCTATCTCGCGCGACACCTGCCTCACACAACGCCGCACGCCGAGCGCGAGATATACTACTCACTATGTAATAACTAATATTTATCTAAAAATCGTGACTTCCTGATACAAATGGCCTCCACTCCAATAATTTGCCAGGAATGAATCGTCGTCACAGCCTAAAATGTTCACGTCTGCTCAAAGGTTCAAACTTTACGAATTTCCCCTTATACCTAGGACTTTCGGGTCTGAAAACATACATTTTGAGTTATCACTTGCTTTTTGATTAACAGCATTATCTTTAAATGAAAATCCTTGAAATGTGTGAAAATATCTTTGTATAAAACGTAGTTTGGTTGATTTCTTCAAATGCTAATAGTAAGTAAATACAATTGGAATATCCCTACTTGCCATGGCAGAACTACCTCCTTCCATAGATCAGCTGACAAGCACATGACGAGGAGGCAGGTGTTCACGTCACACACAACAGTTTATATTCAGCTTCTGGGGCCCGATTCTCCTATTTTTACTTAAGCGCCATTCGATTGACGTTCGACTCGATTCGACTGAGATCCAATCCCGACTCGATTACGATTGAAGCGTATGTGGCATTCCGCTATTTTTTCTTTGAAATAAACGTTTTTATCCTTTTCTATCATTCAATAATGAATCATTTTGTCTGCAAATGATTTACGATTGCAAAATGATTGTACAGAAAACTACCGTATATACCAAAATCATCAAAATAGCAGACCAATCGCACACCAATCAAATGTCAATCGAATACGATTGGTCTTTTATTAGTAGCAGAATGCCCGATATGCTTAAAACTGCTATTACGATCATATTGCTATTCGATTTCTATTCGATTTTGACATTATTAACTTAGGAGAATCGGGGCCCTGGTTAAGTTGTGAGACCACTCTGTGGTAAGCCAATGATATAAGGATCAATGAGGTAATTGCTTCAGACGGTTGAGGAGTTCCGTCGTCTCCACCACCAGGTCACCACGACGCTACGGACTTCCCAGCCTTGTAGTAAGTAATTTCGCACATCCACGACATCAGGACGTCGAACCGTTTTGGAGCAAAGCGGGCCTACAAACTACAGTGGTCTTCGATTTCTGTGGGCTTCCATCATCACGTCCTGACTTGGTGGCAATAGGACCTACTCCTATTTATGGTTAAAAATAATACATAATACTTATGCATTTTATGTCGTGTGGTTATTTTATGTGTGACCAGAGTGCATGCAGAGGCTTCAACTTTTTCATGTAATTATTTAATTGTGTTATTAGCATCACTGTCATTAAATTCTACATAGTTTTAGCATTGTTCATGAATATTAGCAAAGTATTAATTAATTACTTGTTACTGCAATGTGTCATTGTATGGCATTCACCAAACTAGTCACTCGATCACAACCGACTCCCCCGGCGTCAAACTATAGCATCTCCCATCTCTTATTGTTATTGACTCTTAATGTATTTGCCATTGGGCTTATTCCAGTCCAACAGTTTTGAGCGACTTCCCAAAAAGGAGGAGGTTTTCAATTCTTCGGAATCTTTTAAGTATGTTCACCGATTACTCGAAGACGCCTGGACCGATTTGCAAATTTTTTTTTTGTTTGATAGGGTTTACCTCCCAGGTGGTCCCATAATCATCAGGACATTATCTGATGATGGAAACCCTGAGAACAAGGGCCACTTGCTGTGTACTTTATAAGGATTAGTTGTTGTTTTGTACTGTGTTATATACCTAGTTAAGATATAGTTAAGAAATATTAATTGTAAGTAGGTACCTACTATGTCGCATTAGATTAAGTCTGTAAAGGCATAGAAACTTTGATATGAATATAAAATAAAAAAAATAAAAAAATCGAGGACAACTTTCGAAAATTGTAGGCATACGTAGGGTAAAAACTTGACACTAAGGCGTATGTCTGATAGATAACACTACGCAATGGTGTTTTATGTAGCAGGGCCGCGGTAACTCTTTCGAACAATCCCGCAGCCCCGGCAGGCCTCGGCCCTACTGGGCCCCGCTGGGGTTGCTGACATCTCTTTGAGGAGCCCGTGATGACACGGGTCCGTTGTCTATCTAGACATGAGCGATGAGCCACTCGAACCCACCGCGCACAGACCCCCACGCCTAGGGTGGCCGGGAGTCATCTCGCGACACCCGGCGCCCGTAGGTAGTGTCTACCTGGTCCAGCGCGGCGGCCGGGATGAGAGATGCGAACTCTCTGATGTTCTGCCGCCTCCTTCTCGAGCATGACTGCAACGCAGAAGGACACTTAAGAATAGTTTTTCTTTTGCTTTTCAGTGTTTTTATACTAGGTACGAATCGGAACGTAGATCATGTACCAAAGTAACTTTTCTAAGCTGAATATCTTGGACGCCAATGACTATACAAGTGAAGGAATTCACACACACATTTCCGCACCACGCGCACCTTGACGTAACTTGAACTTTAAAGAAATCTTAAGTCGCCATCGCCTTGAGCAAGCTTGGAGATTAACGCTAATTACTTTCTGTGTGAGAAGCCTGTACACTGCAAAGGAACTGTGAACATATCTAACAGAGTCAGAGATCTCTGCTGTAACTATGAGCTCGAACTATTTGATGAGAGCCCGAACGAACTATCGGCTGATAAACGTTCGCAGTGTGCGGGGCTGTAAAAACCTCATCCAAAACGGCTCAGCTGATTTTTAAGACCTTACAGACAGACAATCTTAGCGGTCAAACTTGTAGTAAATACCCCTCCTTTTGCATCGTGGGAAAACGTTGTGTATTGTGATTTATTTCCATTTGCCTGTAGCATATCTCTATACTAATATTATAAAGCTGAAGAGTTTGTTTGTTTGAACGCGCTAATCTCAGGAACTACTAGTCCGATTTGAATGTGTAGATAGCCCATTTATCGAGGAAGGCTATAGGCTACTTTTTATCCCGGTACGGGAAGTAGTTCCCACGGGATGCGGGTGAAACCGCTGGCAGAAGCTAGTACATAATATGTATGTACACATTCAGCTAATTTAACATGATGGCGACAAGCTCAGCTCGCAGCTCGCGTTGGACAGCCAGTGAGCTGCTCAGCAGCACTCGGCGCCTCCCCGCACGCACACATGCGCACTCATTACAACAGGTGTGAGCAAACAAAATCCTCGGAACGTTGAGTCGTGTTGCGGATAGAAATCCGGATATCCGAACCGGGGAAATTGATTATCGGTTCCAATCGCGGTTACGACATCACCGCCGCCTTGCTGTTCTGTGTTACTGCGGGTCCTGACCTAAGTAATCCGTGTCCGTAGGAACCACGGTGACGCGGGCTCGAGTTCGCTCTGTGCCTCCAGTGCGCGTTGCCAACTGAGCAGAGATCATAACAACTCAGATGAAGATGAGTAATCGACACAAACTTACATAAGTATGAACATTACCCGGAGTAATGAAGTATTGTCCAAGTAATAAATAGTAGAGTTGAGTGCTGCAGTGACCTCGTGCGCCGCCGCGACATTTTGCAGCACAATGCCCTCTCCACACAACACAGCTGCACACGGCTGTGCAGCGCAGGCCGGTGCCAGTCCAACTGATCGTAGCAGCCAGGGCCGACCCAGCCCTTTTGTTAAAATGTTTGGCTTTCCAATAGGTACCATAACAACAGATGAATCGAGCCGTTTTTAGTTCTATCAACAGACTTTAGTTCGGAGTACATCGGGGAGTGCATATAGGGAATATCAGTTAAAATACGGGACTCTATACATGATTTGTTTTGTTTAGTGTTATGGCAATGTCCTTTTCTTACTGAAGTATGCAGAAACCTACTCATGCATCCCAACATTATGATTTGAGAAGTGTCAACACGAGTATTACGTAGGATCTCACCTGTAGAGGAACATGAATCATTCGAGTGTCGAGGCAGAGGCGCAGTGATGCGAGGCGACGCTCTTCATTGTTACACAGGTAACTCCGGCGCATGAATGGCGGCGCGTCGTGCGCTCGCGCCTGTTCCCGCGCCGACTGCGTGTCACACGACCAAGCAGTTTGCATTTCATTAGCACATGCCAGGCGAGTTCGTCTTCTAATACCATGCACAACGCATGTTAATCCTACCAATATCGACATATGCCAGATGCAAAACCGATTCTTAGCCCCTCGTAACTAAGTGGACCTAGCTCGAAAAATCCACTTGTGCGCTTAGTAACACAAGAGCGCAATGAAAATAGTGTCCTTCGCCCATTGAGTCACACAACAACTAACATACACAGGTCTCGCTGATAAGTTAGTCACCACTCGGCACATCTCCTCGGGTGCCACCTAACTGATGCTCGTAGCGAGGACGTCGCGTCGCCGCGCAGGCGGTAGCATTATAAACAGTATTCACTCAGTATGCTAGGTTCCTAATGTAAAGCTCACCTACTCATAGACCGACCATATCAAAAACTATTGGCTAGGTACATACTTTATGGGCTTGTATAGCTACATGTTCATAAGTACTTGCACTGTATCGAACCCGTACTTTCCTAACTAGGCAATATACAAACGCCTCACATCTAGGCCTTGGTTTTATTTGGCCAAATGTCACGCTCGCCTATTGCTCAAAAAAGTAGATAAGTAGGTACCTAGACTCGAAGCCGTGCTCGTTTTTTACTAAACGCAAGGCATTAACGGCTCGTTATCAACGATATTGCCGGCAGATAGAGACTTTATCAGCAATTATGAAACTAATCAAGTTAGCGCAAAGTCTTTCCAACTGATTACAATAATGGTGGCGTACGGCGCGGTGTCGCTAGCCGCCGCTCACTGCGCCGCCAATAACAACCCGACGTCAGATAGCACTCGCCTGCTGATTCCGCGGAAACAACGCAGTTGCCACATGCGGCATACCGTCTACCTACTAGCAGTCAGGTGTCTAAATCACTCTATACGGATACGCAGTGCATTCAGTGATTTTAACTCAACATTATGTATTATACAGGTTGCAATGAATTGATTTGCTTCCGAAACATCTAAAGGGGTCGAATTTCCCTTGCAACTTGCATACTGTATGTATCTCTAGGTACCTACGTCTACTTAGTCAATTAAAGAATATAAGGTAATTGTCGTCCATCGGTGCGAAAACTAATAACAGCGCATCAGATTTTTCTGGAACACTGAATTGCTTACCTTGTATAGGTACCTACAAGGCTTGTACTAGTGGAGGCGTAGTCGTAAAGCACAGATAAATACCTACAGTACCATTGTAGTGTGTAATGTTCGCACGGTCGCGGCCGCCGACATCACCGCGCTTAATCATCATCACCTTGACACAGTGGAGCGTGGCGAGCGCCGCGGAGGCGAGCGCTGGGAGCACGTGCTGCTGCGCTCACTACTCACTCACCTGTATGAGCTCCTGATCTCATAGAAGGAGATGACAAAAGGGAACACTAGCGATCAAGCTGCATCATCATCATCAGCCTATCGCAGTCCACTGCTGGACATAGGCCTCTCCAAGTGCACGCCACTGAGATCGATTTTCGGCTACTCGCATCCAGCTCCTGCCAGCCGTCTTGCGCAAGTCATCACTCCACCGTGCCTGAGGACGTCCTACACTACGCTTGCCGAGGCGTGGTCTCCACTCTAGAACTCGTTTACCCCAACGGTTATCGGTTCTTCGGCTAATATGGCCAGCCCACTGCCACTTCAGCTTGCTGATTCGGTGGGCCATGTCGATGACCTTGGTTCTCTGACGGATTACCTCATTTCTGATGCGATCCCTCAGAGAAATGCCAAGCATAGCCCTTTCCATAGCCCGCTGAGCGACTTTAAACTTGTGGACCAGCCGTACCGTCAGTGTCCACGTTTCGGCTCCGTAAGTCATGACAGGTAGGACGCACTGATTGAAGACTTTCGTCTTTAGGCACTGTGGGATCGACGATGTTAGGACTCGACGTAGCTTCCCAAATGCAGCCCAACCCAACTGAATTCTCCTATTCACCTCGTCCTCAAAGTTGTTTCTACCTAACTGCAATGTCTGCCCGAGGTATACATATTTCCGAACAACTTCGAGAACGGCGCCGTGTATCGCAATCGGTTTCGGTAGAACATGTTCATTGAACATGACCTTGGTTTTGTCCAAGTTCATCCGTAGGCCGATGCGTAGAGAAGATTCAGCCAGGTCGTTCAGCATTTGTTGTAGGTCCTGCAGCGTTTCTGCCATGATGACGATATCGTCAGCAAATCGCAAGTGAGAGATGTGTTCGCCATTGATGTTGATGCCACGTCCTTTCCAGTTCAGCGTCTTGAACATATCCTCCATTGCATTAGTGAACAGTTTCGGGGAAATAACATCCCCTTGTCTCACTCCTCGATGCAACGGTATGGGCCTTGTTTGCTGATTTTGTACTTGGACGGACATTGTAGCGGCTTCGTAGAGACATCTCATCACTTGGATGTATCGCCAATCTACTTGACAACGCTGCAGGGACTCCAGAACAGACCAGATTTCAACCGAGTCAAAGGCCTTCTCATAGTCCACAAATGCCAGACACAGGGGCTGATTATACTCTTCGGTCTTCTGTATAATCTGCCGCACTGTGTGGATGTGGTCTATGGTGCCGTATCCGCTCCGAAACCCAGCCTGCTCCGGTGGTTGGAATTCGTCGAGTCTTCGCGCAAGTCGGTTCGTGATCACTCTTGAGAACAGCTTATAGACGTGGCTTAGGAGGGAAATGGGTCGATAGTTCTTCAACTGGGTTTTGTCTCCCTTTTGAAGAACAGGACGACAACACTCCTACTCCACGCCTCTGGAGTTCTCCTTCAAACAGGACGGCATTAAAAAGCTTCTGGAGCTCCCCCAGTACGGGCTTTCCTCCTGCTTTTAATAGCTCTGTTGTAATGCCATCCTCGCCAGGGGCTTTTCCATTTTTGAGCTGTCTCAGAGCGATCTCGATTTCGCCACTGCTGACTTCTGGCAGGTCTTCGGTGAAATGGCGCGTTAATGTGGCTCTAGTGTCCTCATTTCCGGGATCAGGTCGAGATGCATGCGATGCGTATAACCGGCCATAGAAATTTTCCACTTCCGAAAGGACTGCCGGCACCGAAGAAACGACTTCTCCACTTGTTGTGGTCAGCTTCGTCAAGTGGCTTCTTCCAAGAGATTGTACGAACACCTTTGACCCCCGATTCAGCTCAATTGCTCTTTCAATGTCAAGAGTATTGGAGCACCGGAGGTCGCGTCGTACGTGCTTGTTGATCTCTTGGTTTAGAGCCCGCTTAGCTGACGAAGTGACAGGTGGGTTTTCACGTCGTCTCTTCATCATTCAGATCAAGCTGCGCATTACTGCAATTTATCGATCTATTTGGTAGTACGAGGTAAGACTAGTTAGGGATTTACCTATTAGGTTTAAGAAGCCTCGAGCTAGGCGACAAAATAAAACGGTAGGTCTAGAGAACCCTTAACACAAACATTCGAATTGAGAACCTCCTCCTTTTTAGGGTTCCGTACCGAAAGGGTAAAACGGGACCCTATTGTTTTCGCTCCTCTGTCCGTCCGTCCGTCCGTCACCAGGCTGTATCTCATGAACCGTGATAGTTAGAGAGCTGAAATTTTCACAGATGATGTATTTCTGTTGCCTCTATAACAACAAATGCTGAAAACTAGAATTAATTACATATTTTGGGGGACTCCCATACCGTCCCGTTTTACCCTTTGGGTACGGATCCCTAAAAACAGTTTCCATTAAAACGTATGTTGGAGTTGTAACTATTATATCATCTCATCATCTTTCGAGCGTTTTTCTCAACTATGTTGGTGGACGCGACGATAGCTCAATGTGATGATTGTATGATGATTCGGATGATAAATTAAACTTGGTGGACTGTATAAAATGGTATAATAAGACAAAGGACTGATACAATGTTCAACGCGACGGAAAATAAGAAACGGACTCCATAATATCTTTTGTAGAGGTTTGTGAATGTCGTTTACGATAGTAACTCTATACATCTTCTCGATGTCTGCTCTTACGACGATCATATGTTGGCGAAACCTCAGCAATATGGATAGAAGGTCATCTTGAAGAGTAGAACCAACCATTTGAATGTCATTAAAAGACTTACCTGATGTAGTTCGAGCCGAAGCATCAAAGACAACTCTAAGCTTGGTTGTAGACTTTGACTCGTTCAATACTCCATGATGAGGCAAGTAATTAGAGTAAGAAGACGTAGTGTTAAGGTGACTGTTATATTCAGACATATGGCCTAACTCTATATACTCGGTCATGAAGCTGACATAAAGTTGTTTTAAGTAAGGGTCTTTGGCCAGACGACGTTCAAGTGAAAGAAAGCGACGCTTGGCCATTGAATATGAGTCACCTAACACGTCAGGCGATTCTTTAAGAGGAATTGTAACAACAAACCGTCCATCCGCATCGCGATAGGTGGTCTCTACGAAAATGTCTTCGCAGGATCGCTCCTCGCATGTCTGTTTGTGATGTGGATGTACTGAATCCAGCTCCCAAAAACGATTCAAACCCAGCCGTAAATCGTCTGTAAGAGTAAGAAAGGAAGTGTGAGGAAATTAATGATTAGGCTGCTGTACAACGCCTGTTACTATCCAGCCTAATTTTGAGTCTACTAAGGTAGGCATGTTTTTTCCTAGCGGAATGCGATTCATGCCTATGATACCCCAAAATACTTCCGCTCCGACAAGGATGTCGATGGAAGACGGAGTATAAAAGTCAGGGTCTGCAAGAACTATATTGCTAGGTAAACAAATGTTATCTGTATGAATAAAAGTATTAGGTACAGAAGAAGAAACTTGTGATATGACATAGCAATCCAACTCTATCTCAAAATCACTATGGCCTGCCTTAATTAAAATTATACAGACACGTGAACAAGTCGA
Source organism: Helicoverpa armigera (assembly GCF_030705265.1). Classification (NCBI taxonomy): domain Eukaryota; kingdom Metazoa; phylum Arthropoda; class Insecta; order Lepidoptera; family Noctuidae; genus Helicoverpa; species Helicoverpa armigera. The sequence continues at coordinate 21,913 of NC_087145.1, read as the reverse complement.
AGACTGGTCATTTATGCCTTTTACATTAGAGGTAATGGGATAAGAATGGATACGTAGCTTGCGGCAGAAGTCTTCAGTAACGAAGTTCGCCGTGCTTCCGTTGTCCAACAACAGTCTGGCATCGTGGAGGTTGCCTTCAGCGTCGGACACCTTCACGACCGCTGTGGACAGTAATACAACCTTTGCAGCATTTAAGTGATTCGCAGAAAGAACTATGTCTTGTGTGCGAGGAGATTCTTTATCTGTGTGCAGCAAAGTATTATGTTTTTCAGGAAAATACTTACAATGACTTAACTTGCATGTTTGTGCGTGATGACCTGGTCGAAGACAATTGAGACAAACTTTTGAAGCGAGAGCTTTCTCTATCCTATCCTGAACAGGTAAAGCTCTAAATTGGTCGCACTGAAAAATGAAATGCTTTTCCTTACACATGGGACAAGATAATAGTTTTGAGTTTGAAGAATCGCATGTTAATGCAAAAGATTTTGACCTATGATAACTGTCAGCAGTGCCTTCAGACCTAGATTTTAAAGGTCTAGACTCTTCTAGTGTCTCCAATAAGTCAGCTCTATTACTGATGAAATTAATGAAAATGTCTAACGTTGGAGGGTCAGACAACGAATTCCTGTGCTCTTCCCATTCACGATTCGTCACCTGATCAAGCCTACTGGTCATGATGTAGATAATAAGAGTGTCCCAATACTGTACAGGCTGACCAAGAGTGGACAAAGCTCTTACATTTTTGTTAACTGTATCAACTAAATGACGTAATGCCTTACTTGACTCTCTGCTGATGCTGTTTACATTAAAAATGGCTTGAACATGATTATTAACAAGCAGTCTCTTATTGTCATACCTTGAGCAGAGCAACTTCCAAGCGGCGTCATAATTATCTGACCTAAAGTCTAAATTGTCAATAATGAGAGAGGCACTGCCTTTTAAAGAAGCACGAAGATAATGCAGTTTGTTTATTTTGTCTATGCTCTCATTATTATGTATGATGGAAATAAATATGTCCCTAAATTCTAGCCAGTCATGATAGCTGCCAGAAAACTTAGGTAAATCAATTTTGGGTAGACGAACTGATGTGTGTTTGTGTGTGTGAGAAGTACCAGATACAACCTCAGACGCGGAATCCGCCGACAACTCCCGGCGAGCGTTGCCGACCAGCTGACGCGCAGAAGCAAGCAGCGCGAAGTACAAGTTCTCGAATTCCTCGCGTTCCGCATATTGCTCACTGGGTTCCTCCACTGCTTCTTCCAGGCTGATCTGTAACGTCTCATATTTCTCATATGAATTTTCGAACGCAATTAACCGTTGTTCAAGTTCAATGAGCTGAGTCTCACTTAACTTTTCGCAAGACTTGACTACATTTAAATGATTTGTGAATTGCGTAAGCTTAGCCTTAAGCGCAGCTCGCTTTTTAATAAGGGTTTTAATGTCAGACATATTTAGTTACTATTAAATAAAGCTACAACAGTAATCTAACTTTTATTTAAATGCCTGATGAAAATTTTAAACAAAGATTCAAAGCGAGATTTGCTATTAAAATATGTCCAGGCGCTTAACTGTAGCAAAGAGCCTATTAAAAAAGTAAAGGCAATATGTTGCTTAACGCAAAAAGCCTAGCAAAAAAAGTATAGCAATATGTTGCGGAAATAACACAAGGGAACAAGATTTTTGTTGCATGAAATATTACGACTAATATTGTATATTTTTGGGCTGCTAATTGAAGATCTGAAGTCAGATTATCTGTATCAGATTCAGTTTTTGAGATATCAACAAAACGTGATTTTCAAGAAAAACACAATGTTATTAACAAAAAACAGCAGAAGAACAACAATTAAGCATCAAAAAACTTTCTTTTATAAGATTTTTTAGCTTGATTCGGTTCACTAGGGCTGTCTTTAATGCTGCAACAGCAGTTCGACATCATGTTGGCATTCCAATGACCCTGGGACCGCTTTTCCAAACTCCGAATATCTTGATGGAACCGTTCGCCTTGTTCTTCTCAGAAATCACATAGATTTTCAGGGAAATGGTCGAAATGGCTTAGGAGGAAGTATACCTTGATGCTCATATTACAACCAAGACGACAACATCTGTTCAAAGTGATTTGAATAAGCTTTCATCCTTTTTGTTTGATAGAAAATTTTGTGCAATCCAAACGAATTCGTTTCAGGCATGTTTTTCGATATCGGTCATGTAATTATGAAACTTACACATTACATCAACCACCTTATTTGTGGACCATCAGAAATTCCGGCTTTTAGTTTCTCTATACTCAAATTATGGGACTTTTTAGATATGTATTGAGCATTTTTGTTCAGAGCTTTTACAAATTGTTTCATGAGCCCTAGTTTGATGTGCAAAGGTAGGTAGGTAGCACCTTTATTAAGATAAAATAGTAGATAACAAGTTAGGGTAAATCCATTTGGACCGTTTTTTTTGTTAATACCGTTCATATCAACTACGCAGAAAAACTACCTAATGATTCGAGGGTTCTCGCCAGATCATATGTGTTTGTTACTTGAAATGGGGTCTTTTCTTATTTTTCCATAACCTTAAAGACTCGACGCATGTTTTACATACCATTTTAGACACCCAGTAGGTACCTGTCGCAGGTGTCCAAATAAAATCCAAAGAACTCAAAGTACACCCGTTTCAAGAACTCCGACACGCTTAGTCTACAATCTTTAAATGTATATTCACCACAAATATTGCAGAATTAGTTAGTATCATTTTTACAATTATTTTGCAACATAGAAATAGTAAAAATAATATACTTTTTTAATAAAATGCTCTGTTTTATGTAATTTAAGTGTAACTAGTTCGAACATACGGTCAATAGCTGTATCTCAAAAACTAAAGCTGTTAGAAAAAAAATGTGGGTAGATTTGAAATCAGCGACCTCGAATTAGTAAACAAAAGTCGTAAAATTTCATGCAACACAAAAAAAGTCTTATTTTGTTCCCTTGTGTAATTATTTGACCAAATTGCAGAGGCGTGTTTTGCTATGAAAATTTTTCAAGGAGCTTAAATGTGCATTAAATTGCTTTGTCACTCTAAACACAAATTGACATGTTAAAACACAGTAAAAATAATTTAAATTGCATAAATGATAAATGTAAATGAATACAATGAGCACTAAAGGTGATAAAACTAAGCACTAATGAGATATGGAATGATGACGCAAGATGTAACAGTCTAAATTCAATGAAGGAAGAAAAAGAAGAAGGAAGAAAAAAAAATAATAACGTTTTGAATGATGATTTGCACTAATTCTAATGCGATGAAATTAAAGCAATATGGGATTGAAATTAAGGAAATATGATTACTATGATAATATGATAATTAATATGAAAATGTGAATAAGGAATAATTGGAACGATCTCACGGTTTTGTTGACGCAAACCACTGTTGATTGTGACGAGGAGATTCTTCACGTTTCTCGATGCGCGACGACAATCTTGTGAAGTAATTTGCAAACGCTGAGTTGATGCAGTCCCAATTATTGTTCGTCCGTTGACTTGACGTCGGCTAAGACGGTTTAAATGAAACCGTGCCGGTAATCTTAATGTACCAAATGCGAACGAATATGTAGCACTATCTATTCGATTTTGACATTATTAACTTAGGAGAATCGGGCCCTTGGTGTGTAGTACAAAATGTCGTCGTATTATGATGTAATGTGAACTGTGGATAATATTGTCGTCACTGTGGCCAGTCCATTTTGCAAAAGTCAAACATTTTTATTTCAAGTACCTAGGTCTATAACAGCTCTTTCGAAACATCAAGCTAGTTGCACGCTTAAAAAAAACCGCCGCAAGAAACTGCATAGAAACTTTTTTTTTTAATGTAGGCGTAGGTAGGTACCTAGTGTACTGAGATGATAGACATATTAACCACGACGACGCCGACGTAATACCCAAATAGTTATCAAAGCAGTTTGGGTACTACGCATAGACGTAGTATACACTTGTAGTACATAATAAATGTAGTGTATACATGGATATTTATTTTACGCGTTTGGGTCATAGAAGTAGTATATGGTTTGGGCATAGATATAATATTACTAAACAAGATTGCGCACGCTCAAAATATATATTTACGAAAATGAACTCTATTCTAACGCAATAAGGTACTAAATTGGTTGCATAATACACAGAGGCAAATCCGAGCCGAGAGGGATAGTTCGAACGGAGGCTGTTTGTCTCTTTCTAACACCTTGCCAGCATAAAAAAATGTTGTGATCAAAAGTTTTGTCTTCCCAAAAAACAATTGAATCACATAAAATTTGTATCTTATTTTAACAATTGTAAGTCAACAAATTAATAACAATCGCATTAATTTATTCGTATTTATTATTAAAACATAAACAACATAAATTTTTATTTAGCTTTTTTTTATTTTCTAGCGGTAACCCTGAACATTCTTGGCGCGTAATCAGCATTTAAAATTTTGTTTATATTTTTTTGTATTAAATCAATTTAAACTACTTAAATGGTGAAAAAGTGTTGCGTTTATACTTGTAAAAGTGAATCCTATGGTGGTTGCAATATATCGTTCCACAGGTTAGCTAATAATAACATTTTCGTAAACCAAACAACTAGGGTGCCCATGAATTCTTGTAATGAGTGAAAATATGGGTGATGGATTTTAAAACTGTTGTACTATTGTTATAGCTTTCCAAAAAATGAAGAAAGGCGACATAAATGGCTCAGCAGTCTATATATGAAGTAGAAATACAAAAAAAAACAGTCTTCACTTCGAATCTTCCTGCTTTTATACTGCTAATTCCCGCTAATTATTAAAAGCCTTTATAAGTATCTTAAGGTCACAAACTGCGTAAGTTAAAACTTCAATACCAATCTGCGTTTAATAATCTTAGCAAATTCGGATTTGTCTCACATAGCTTAATCTCATAGTCACCCTATTAGAAAGGGACAGACAGCCTCTGTACTAACTGTTTCACTCGGCTCGTTTTTTGGGTTTATATGCGCAGTCCTGTTTACTAATATTATGTCTATGGGTTTGGGTACGACTGAGATATATTTCGGAACACCGCCGTCAAACTGACAGACAACAGACATTGTCAATGTCAAATTTGACACTAGCTAGCACTTGTTGTGTTTATGTCTGTACGATACATCCAATTCGCATTCATGGTGATTTTATAGTCGTACATGTGACTTTATTCTATAATATATCTAGAAAACACAGAATATCTGAAATGAATCAGAAATCGATTATTGAGTGCTGTAAGGAGCTGGGCTGTTGCGACGCGTGCTGCCTTAGGTTTCTAGGACTGAAAAGCCCGGCAGCTTACGAAAACCCAAAACAATACGTCATTAACGCCGTAAGTTTACTTTTAACTACAACTATTATAATTACTTTTAAATGCTCGTCGCAATACCTCAAACACATGCAGACGACGATCAGTTGCGCGCCGGCAGCCGGCCAGCATCGTAAATATAACCTCTCAACCGGACTCGCTCTTCTGCCCGGCCGCATTTCCCAATTGGCAGATTACAATAGCTTTACCTGCTTTGGGGCCCACTGACTGTCTCTTCCTTAACGTCTCAGCAACACTGCAACCCCCTTAATAAAAAGATTTTCTGTAACAACCTACAACTTATGTAGCCATGTTTCAATGCAAATACAAGTATTTTTCTCTGTCTTCTGATGACGTGTGAATAACGGAACAACGGTCAGTGGATGTCCTTACAATAATCTGGTTTCAGAACCACAGGAACGTAATATGACAACAGTAGAACACCCATCAGCAAACACAACATCTCTGATCTAAGTTATCCAAATAATCAATACTCATGGACTGTGAATACTTAACTTCCAGCTAGGCAAGCAGGGGGCGTCTGTCAGCCCAGCGCTTGTTGTGCAAGTGGAAACAGTGCCAGCCTGCAATCAGACAGAGCCAGCAGCCACCGCGCCCGGCGCTGTTAGTGAGCCACCCCATGCTGCCAGTGAGCCATCTCCAGCTCCCAGTGAGCCATCCCCAGCTCCCAGTGAGCTATCCCCAGCTACCAGTGAACCAACCCCAGATGTCAGTGAGCCATCCCCAGCTGCCAGTGAACCAACCCCAGGTGCCAGTGAGCCACCGGATGATGCCAATGAGCCGCCTAACAAGAAAATGAAGGTGGACGGTGTCTGCACAACCTGTCTGGGACTACTGCAACAAGAGAACTGGCCTCAGTGCAATGCCATGGTCAAAACAATGCTGGATAAGAAAAGGTTGGTCACAGTTGCTGAACAAACATACTGAATAACACTATATAAAGAGGAAAGTTCTGCATGTGTTCTGCATGTGCAACCAGTCAATGGCTAATGACTAATAGAACAATTTCAAATATTCTTTTATAATTATTTTTACAGTTGAGATGGAATTAGTATTAAACAGTAAAACAAATTCTTCTTACTACCAGGCATACAAAACTACAGTAGTCTCCATTTATTATAACTCTGCCTATTTTGACCAACCGTTTATTGTGACATAATTACACTACAAAGTTTGGTTTTCATATGAAATTCTCTAAAAAAGTCAGATATAATGATTTCCCATATAGTGACATGTCATCTACTGTGTACAATAACATAATAACCGACTGACCTGCATCCTACATTTAACAATAATGATATCCAACGACTTGTTTTAATTCAGAGAAAAATTTACAAATAAGTGTACTTATTGCAATTATTATATTGTGCAGTGTTACTGTGTGTTACTTGACAGTCGAGCGGACAAGCAGACAGGCTGGCTTCTAGCTGTAGTACCCGCCTGTCGTGACTAGTGGGATGTAACACGTGGGGAGCCAGGGTTGATGCTGTGCCGTGTGTCGCAGGTACGAGTGCGAGACGTTCGCGTGCGCGCTGTCCGCGCCCGTCGCCGCCCTGCTGCGCGAGCGCGTCGTGGCGCTGCGTCTGCGCGACGCCTGCGCCAACTACGACGACGGTGAGTCGCCCCTCCGCCTCCCCACCCCGCCCGCTGCCACCCGCCGCCCTCAACCCGAGCGTGTTGTGCAGGTGCGCTGACGCCGCTGAAGGAGGCGTGGAAGTGGTCGTTCGGCGCGCAGCTGGCGCGGCACGTGGGGCTGGCGCTGGACTCGGGCGCCGTGTCGCCGCTGCTGGTCACGCTGCACATGGAGTACCTGGAGGAGGCGGGCGAGCTGGAGGCGCTGCGGCGCGTGGCGCCGGAGCTGTTCGCGCGGCGCTCGGCGTCGCAGCGCTTCGCGGTGGAGTTCACGCGGCGCGCGGTGGAGCAGGCGCTGGCGGGCGCGTCGCTGGCGGCGCTGCGCGCGGCGGGCTGCGCGGCGCCGGCGGCCGCCTCGCGCGCGGTGTGCGCGGCCGTGTCGGCGCAGCACGCGCCGCTGTACCTGGGCGGGCGCTACGTGAAGCTGAGCCGCACGCTGCCGCAGACGCCGTGGCTGGTGAACGGGCGCCGCATGCTGCACTCGTCGGTGCAGGAGCTCATCTGCGCGCCCATCGCGGCGCTGTACCGGCTGGACGCGGAGGACGCCGAGCACCGCCTCAAGTTCATGTCGGCGGGCCGCGAGGACGTCGACGTGCGCTGCCTCGGCGACGGACGACCCTTCGCGATAGAGGTCTGCACCCCGACCCTCATTTCTACTTACACATCCCGCGAATCGCTCGGAATATAGTGATATTCCGGAAGCTACAATAATTCAGTGTAATTGAATATCATTTCGCGGCTGAGGCTACAGCAGGCGGCGCAGTGCTCGTGCTGCACGACGCGTCGTGTGTCGCGGGCGGACAGCTCGCGTCAACAATACTAACATCGCTGATGCCTAGTCATGTGTAATGTATCTTCAGTCTGAGAATTCCGTACATTGGTATATTATACTCGTAGCTCCTACGTTGGGATCTCCTCGTGGCAGACGGATACCCGGCCAGTTGTAGTGCAGAGGTTGCGAATATCACACCAAACCACTGCTAGGATAAATAGTTTTCTTACCATTAGGTACTTAGAAACCATGTATGACGGAAATGTTCTCCAATTATGTAAAAAATATCTCACGACAGCATATGTCTACCATTTATGGTTGACTCACAATAAAACATGTAAGTCTCGATAGCTTAGCAGTTCGGAGTTTTCTGATTATTGACAATAATTGATTTGATGACTTTTATTTTTTAAATATTATTTTTATATTTCTTTTGTCGTTATTTTATAAAATGTGTAGGTATTTGTTATTTTGGTATTGTTTAAATATTCTTTCAAATTACAAATGATTAATAGTTTACATTTTATTTCTTTCTATGTGAAGTAGTAGTAGGTGTGTATAGATTTAGATAATTTGACTGGGCTGGTGTTTATTATTTCTTCCTCTCTTTGCACAAAGTCCGAATCTAACGCGGACGAAGTCGCTGGCAGAAGCTAGTAATATATAAAACGGTAAAATAGTGTTCCTCGTATCAGATCACGGACCCGACGCGGCAGCCGAGCGAGGCGGAGCTGCAGCAGCTGTGCGCGCAGATCTCCGCCGGCGGGCAGGTGCTGGTCCGCCGCCTCGTGCCCGTCTCCCGCGAGCACCTCGCGCTGCTCAAGAAGGGCGAGGAGACCAAGTGCAAGACGTACGAGGCGCTGTGCATCAAGCTGTCGCACGCGGCCGACGAGCAGCTGCCGGCCGCCGCGCCCGTGCGCGTCACCGAGCGCGACCTGCAGCGCGTCAACGCGTACAGCAACTGCGCCGGCGCCCGCGTGCTGCTGCAGCAGCGCACGCCCATCCGCGTGCTGCACCGCCGCCCGCTGCACGTGCGCCCGCGCCGCATCCTCGCGCTCAGCGCGCACGCCGTGCCCGCGCAGCCGCAGCTGCTGCTGCTGCGGCTCCGCACCGACGCCGGCCTCTACGTCAAGGAGTGGGCGCACGGCGAGCTGGGCCGCACGCGCCCCGCGCTGGCCGACGCGCTGCAAGCCCGCGTCGACATCCTGGCGCTCGACGTGGCCGAGGTGGACCTGGCCTGGCCCTAGCGCTCAATAAACGCCTGCCTGACATCACGGCGTTTTATTTCTCCATCTGAAGCCCATGCCTATACTTCTTCCTTCGGATAATACAAATAGGGAACTATATTTTTTGTCACCAAAATTTATATTTGTCATCAAGGTTTATCACCTAATAAATAGATCTATGGCCACGAAATATTTTCGTTCTCAGATAAACAAAGAGTGTTCCCAGGTATGAATTACCAAATTATTGTTAATATAATGTGTAAAATATGAGACGGATTACCAATAAAATTGTAGTGCATTACATGAATATAAACTTCGTTCTTATAATAATAGATTTATTACTTAAATAATAGCTTGGTGCTCAAAATGGTAGATCTGTCACCAAACAAATCGATTAATTGATCCCTGACTGTGACTCCTTTTTATTTGTTATTTTGTCACCAATACAGTAGTTACATTTTATTTCGTTCAGTTTTTAAAATCATGTATTCGTATTACCAATTTAATACTCCGGTTTATAATTTTAATGAAAATATGTTCAAAGGGAAGAGCAAGGGAAAGGAGACAAATTGGCGCGCTTTCGGGCCTCAACGAATGGGTTGTAGGTTGGTTGTAGGTACGTGTTATGTCTTTAGAGGATATACTGGTGCCAATCAAAGTCCCGAATGTTTCAAATATACATTTAATTAAAAAACGAGATGTTGCACGTACAATGTGTCAAGGGCAAGTGCCCGATGACATTTCATTTTGTATGAGAATAAACAAACGCCTACGCAGAACATTGATATTACGACCGAGCGCAACTAGTTGCTATTAACTTTTTTGAAGGCGTTCTGCGCCTGAACAGTACGATCATACGATACGCGGCGCGGGCAGTGAGATGCAAGTTTGCTTCATTCGCGACGATTACGTTCATTGTTGTGAACCAAAAAATGTACCCCCACCAGAATCAAAAAAATTACTTATCGACCAGAAAAGAAAAAGGGGGCGCCCTTCAAAATCTAAACCAGCGGTGATTATTCAGTGATTGTTATTTTTAATAATAAATATTGATTATTTTGACTTTAATTAAGTGTTTATTTGGTACTTGACCACATATCTCCATGATTTTCGGTAATTTATTGTGGAATTGATTTTATATTGTTTGGTGACTACATTTTGGTGACAAATCTACTATTTTGAGGGCAAACCCTATTATTTAAGAAACACAAAATGAATTAAATTGGTGACAGCTTAAATCAAATATCGTTTTTATTTTAGGAAGCCATGTATCATGTTCACAACACATAGGTATAGTAAATCTGTAAAGACGTCATTTTTGTACATTGAATAGTTAGTAAAGCACACCCAGCAGAACCCATTTCTAGCATTTTTTTTGATGTATTCGCCACGACTTTCCTGCTCTTTGAGGAGCGGATCCAGCAGCAAATTCCAGAGAAATGGGCCACCTATAGAGCCCTGGACGCAACCTTTATTTGTGTCTTTTCTGCACTCTTCCCCGCCATATCTAACCCTGACTACTCTATTGCTCAGGTAACTGTCCATTACTCGCCTCAAATCAGCCGGACACCTTTCCTCAGCCAATCGTACTCTAATGGCCGGCCACCATGCACTGTCAAAGTGGACAGTGGACTCGAGGCAGTGACACGCGCGTGTGTCGGCGCGTGCCCCTGATGCGATGCACGGGGTAGGCGAACACCTCCCTCCCAAGAGACGAGGGGAAGAATCTGGATTCCCGCGGCCCCGCGCATGCGTGCAAGGAGGACACAAGGGGGTTTTAGCTGGTAAGAGTCCGGCAACCGGTACCCCTCCGCCTCTCCCCATTAGGTTTGCTCAGGGTTAGGTTAGGTTTGCTCAGGGTTAGGTTAGGTTTGCTCAGGGTTAGGTTAGGTTTGCTCAGGGTTAGGTTAGGTTTGCTCAGGGTTAGGTTAGGTTTGCTCAGGGTTAGGTTAGGTTTGCTCAGGGTTAGGTTAGGTTTGCTTTTTTTTTTTATTGAACTTTGTTTTTGGTTTAAGATAGCTGTTATTTCGCGTATATGATATGTTGCGGCAGTTTGCGCGATTTGATACGCTTGCTGCCGAAACTTGGGATGTCGCTTTTTAAGTTTTGATATCGCTTGGGTAGAAAGAATGATAAATATTCAGAATATATATGAAAAATGAAATATATGATAATATATGAAAAATGTATAGATGAGTAATAATAGATATTATTTTATGTGCCATTGTAGGCTTTGAGTTTCGAGTAAATTCTGCTCGCGAGTTCCGTATAACTTGCCAGCGCTTCCTCTTTCTTAAGTAGTTCTGGCAAACTATACGGGACGATATCATGGTAGACGCATAATGCCTCGTGTCGCATTCGCTCCGCAGCGAACCTCGGACAGTCAGTCAGCAGGTGCGTCACAGTCTGGGGTGTATTTGTGTTGCAGGGACAGCAGTCATCTGGTGTGATGTGGAATCTGTGTAAGTATGTTTTGTGAAAGCCGTGGTTGGTGAGTATTTGTGTTGTGTGGAAGTGAATGTCTGTGTGTTTTCGGAAGTGTTTGATATCAGTTAGTGTAGGGAAAATGCTTTTAGTGTACTGTCCCTGTCCGCTGGACGTGTAGCGCGCCTGCCAAAGGTCCAGGCTACGCATGCGGAGCTTATGTTTCACGAAGGACATTGGGAACGACCTGTAGTCCGGCGTCTTGTGAAGAAGGGTCGCCAGTTTTGCCGCGGCGTCGGCAGCCCGTTGCCGACATTGCCCCTATGTGCCTTGACCCATTTAAGTGTGATGTTTTTTGTATCGCGGTGTGTATGTATGATTTTATGTATTTGTGTGACGAGAGGGTGTGTGTTGCTTCTGTCTGCTATGGCTTGTAATGATGCTTGTGAATCGGTGTAGATAACAGTGTTTTGATATTTTTGAGTCGCCCACTTGCAGGCCTCCAGGATGGCGAAGAGCTCAGCTTGGAAGACCGTGCAAGAGTCGTGTAGTTTGAATTTTTTAGTAATGATTGGTTGTTGTGACCCACCTGGGTCAAGGCACACAAAGGCAGCCCCTACAGCGCCGCTGTCTTGTTTGCTTCCGTCTGTAAATATTTCTTGAGTATCGTCCGTTCTTTCGTGGTCTAAATCAGGTTTTCCCACTCTCAACGCTGGGTGCAGTAGTTCGCGGGCAGGTGTGGGCCGCTCTAGCGTAACGTCCTCCGGCAAAAAGAGAGTGGTGTTGGTAAGTCGCGTTTGCTCGATTTGATGCACCTCGAGGATTCTGAGGTCAAGTGGAATGAGTTGCGCAAGCGCCAGGGCAGCATTAGTGGACACTGTCCTGAAGGCGCGAATGGCCTTTAGTGCGAAGCCGCGTTGCAGGCTGGCAAGATCTTTTCGTGCACTCTTTTGCATTGCCACTTGGCCCCATATTCCTGCAGCGTAGGTGATGATCGGCTCTATAACATGTAAGTAGATGGTTCGCGAATTTTCAGGGTGTGTGCCCCAGGTTGGTCTCGCGTAAATGCACAGTTTGTTGTAGATACGCGAGGCCTTACCCAGCACGTATTTGAGGTGTCGCTTGAATTTGAGCTTTTCGTCTATCACTATGCCGAGCAATTTAATTTCAGGCACGAATGCCAAGTCCGTGCCGTCCATATGGAGCTGCACGGACCTGGCCTTCGGCGTGAAAGCAATGACTTGTGTCTTCGCTGGGCCAAAATTGAGTTTCACTTTAGTTCCCCAGTTACTAATTTCGGACAGGACGGTATTTGACACGCTCTGCAGTTCTTCATTATTGTCCGCGGTGACTATAAGGAGGACATCATCCGCAAAGGCCTGCATGTGGCATCCCGCTGGCAGCTGCATGTCTAGGAGTTCATCCAAGATCATGTTCCACAGAACGGGGCCACATGCGGACCCCTGTATGCACCCCTTTGTGAGTGTTTTACGCGCGCGCACTCCGGCGTGATCCAAAGTGACTACTCGATCCCTGACGTAATCCTTGATGAGCCCGTAGATGTTATTGGGCACACCAAGATTGGCGAGACGTTGGAAGAGTGCGGGCCACCAAGCATTGTCAAACGCCGCCTTGATATCCAAAGAGACCGCGATTACATGTTTTTTACTCTCTTTTGCGAGGCGGATGAAGTCCAGAGCGGTGTGAACGGCTAGCGTCGTGTTTCTCTGTTGCCGAAAGCCAAACTGGTTGTTGTTGAGTTTATTCTCCGACTCTGCTTTATGGACGACCCTTTTGATAAATAGCTTCTCCAGTAGCTTCCCGAAGACTGGAAGCAGTCCTATGGGGCGAAAGGATTTAAGATCCATGTGGTCGTCTTTGCCCGGTTTGATAATGATCTTTACGTAGGCCTCCTTCCACGCTCCAGGAAAGTACTGGAGTGAGAGACATCTATTTAAAATATCTGTCATGAGACGGGGGTATATCTTTGCGAACTTATGGCAAATATCTGATGTTAGATTGTCTAATCCGGGAGCTTTTTTCGGGCTTATGGAGCTAAGTTGCTCAAGCACCTCTTCCTCCGTGAAGGGGAGATCATCCGGGGTGTTCATGGAATAATTGTTGAAGTGGGTGCGCAACTGTCTCTGCTCCGGCGTTTGGTCCGGAGAGTCATCGGGGTAGAAGTGCTTGAGCAAGGCGCTTGCAGTCTCTTCTGCATCAGTAGTATATCTGTCTCCTATTTTTAGTGTGGTGGGAGGTCTTTTTGGTGGGTTTGCTCAGGGTTAGGTTAGGTTTGCTCAGGGTTAGGTTAGGTTTGCTCAGGGTTAGGTTAGGTTTGCTCAGGGTTAGGTTAGGTTTGCTCAGGGTTAGGTTAGGTTTGCTCAGGGTTAGGTTAGGTTTGCTCAGGGTTAGGTTAGGTTTGCTCAGGGTTAGGTTAGGTTTGCTCAGGGTTAGGTTAGGTTTGCTCAGGGTTAGGTTAGGTTAGGTTAGGTTAGGTTAGGTTAGGTTAGGTTAGGTTAGGTTAGGTTAGGTTAGGTTAGGTTAGGTTAGGTTAGGTTAGGTTAGGTTAGGTTAGGTTAGGTTAGGTTAGGTTAGGTTAGGTTTTTTTTTTTTTTTTTTTTTTTATATATGCACCCGCCATCTTGGGTACTGCCGTGTACCTCTGACGTAATCAGAGTCTTTGTATGTCTTATATTTTTTATTTTCTTTGTTGTGGAGAAAGACGCTCCGGTTTAAGCTGAGGCGTTTCTCTCCACGACAATTTTACAAATTTGTTCTGCAAACTTGAGGAAATCGCCTCTTAATTTTTTATTTGCGATGAGCTCGAAGGCTCTACTGACTGCCACATCTGTTTCGAGTCTTTGGGCGAGGTCAAAACGTTTTCTTTCGAATATAGGGCATTGAAAAAGAATGTGCTGAACGGATTCCTCAACCGCAGGATCGCAGACGCATGACGGACTCTCCCGACACTTGAAGCGGTGCAGATATTGGGAGAACCCCCCATGGCCTGTAAAGATGTTTGTTAAGATTCCCTGCGGTTGTATTTTTCGCACCAGACGATATGCCTCCCTCGCGTCCGGGAAGAACACTCTCGTGACGGAGGCCGTCTCGCCCGTTGTGTACCTTCGGTTCCATTCGCCAAGAGAGTCTCCACGAAGTTCACTCCTGACGAATGAGATCGGGCACCGGTCGTAGTCAGGCTTCCTCCGGCTCGAGAGTGCTGCTTCTTTTGCTAACTCGTCGGCGCGCTCGTTTCCATCGATGCCGGCGTGGGCCTTGATCCAGAACAAGGTCACAGCTTTGCCAAGGGTCAAGGCCACGCTGAGGTTTCGGCGCGCCTCGATTGCGAGGGAGTGCATAGACCCGGGATTGGTCACCGTCTGCAAGGCCGCCCGTGAGTCGCTATAAATGCCGCAGCTCTCTGCTCCGCTGTTCAGGGCTTCGCTAGTGGCCCTGCATATGGCCAGGAGTTCAGCCTGGTAGACTGTGCAGTACGCTGGCAAGCTCAGTTTTCGGCTCCGTAGTTCGGTCTGGTTGTCCCATATGGACAACGCAGCACCGACTTTGCCCTGGAACTTGCTGCCGTCTGTGAAAATTCTGAGCGACTGCACGTTGTGTTGGTCTACCAGGCTTCGGTCATCTAGACACCTGAAGTTCAGGTCCATACGCAAGGCGGGGTGTGGTAGCTCTGCAAATCCAACCACCCGCTCAACCTCCCGGTCTCCCAGCACTAGCCGGGTTGACCCTTTGCGAGCCTCATATAGGCCGGCTGCTTCCTTGACGCGTAGGTCCAGAGGTAGTAACCCGGCGAGTAGTAGGGCCGAGTTTAGGGAGACGGTGCGGTAGGATTTGCAGATCTTCTGTGCGAAGCCCCGCTGGACGGTGTTTAAGAGCTTGCGGACACAAATTTTTTGAGCGGCGGGCGACCATGCCGCTGCGGCGTATAGGATGACGGGCTCCACTGCTGCCGTATAGATTGTGCGGACGACGTCGGGGTGCAGTCCCCAGCTTATTTTTGCAGCTCGTTGGAGTTGCTTCGCGATATTGAGGGCCTTCCTACAGACGTTGGCGACGTGGGTGTTAAAGGTCAGCTTATCGTCTATAGTCAGGCCCAAGATCTTTATTTCGCGAGACATGCCAATGTCGACCCCGCCCATGCGCAGGAGTGGGGTGTCATGCTTAAGCTTGTTTGTTAGCAGCATTGCGCAGGTCTTGTGCGGCGCAAACTTGAGTTTGTTTCTGACTCCCCACTCCTGAACAAACTCGAGGGCGGCATTGGCATGTCGCTGCACCTCCAGCGCAGTATCCCCGGCAAACAGCAGAACCACGTCATCGGCGAACGCCTGGCACACAACCCCGCGGTCATGTAAGTTCTTGAGGAGGGGATCTAGGAGGACGTTCCAGAGTATCGGCCCGCTGATCGAGCCTTGGACGCAACCCTTCTGCGTGTTTCTACAATGTTCGACTCCGGCATACCTTAGTCGCACACATCTGTCGCCAAGGTAGCTGTCGAGTAGCCGCCTAATGTTGACCGGACACTTTTCCTCCGCCAGTCTGACCTTTATGGCTGGCCACCAGGCGCTGTCGAAGGCGCCCTCTATATCCAGCGAGACGATGGTGACCAACTTTTTGTTCTTGATTTCAACCTTTATTTGGTTCACTAGATTATAGAGGGCGTCCTCGGTGCTCCTCTGGGGCATGAAGCCGTACTGGCGGGTACTCAGCCTCGGTACTAGGTGCCACTGGAGCCTCGTGACAACCATCTTCTCCAGGACCTTTCCTAACACGGGCAGGAGCCCGATCGGCCTATATGACTTGGCGTTTGTGTAGTTGTCCTTGCCCGGCTTCCTCAGTACCACAACTGTGGCTTCCTTCCACTTCTTGGGGAAGTGGCCCAGACTGAGGCATTTGTTGGCCAGGGCAAGGAACGCCTCGGGGTCCTGGAGAATTGCCTGGCGACAGATGTCCGCGGTGAGACCGTCCGCGCCTGGCGCCTTTTTGGGGTTAAAAGAGGACACTGCTGTTATGAGCTCATGCGGAGTAAAAGGCGGGTCATGTTCTTCATCATTAACCCGGTCGTTTACCCGCATGGCCAAACGCCGGATGTCCTTTTGTTCTTCAGTGTCCTCTTCTTCCAGGTCGTGCGGATAAAATGTCTCAGCCAGGTGCGATGCGGATTCTGCCGGAGTCAAATATACACCGCTTTTAATTAGGGTTGCGTCCTCGTGCCGTGTTGCGGTACGCCCTATCACCCTGTAAATGCCCTCCCACATCCCCTCCCTGTCCTGCTTGGTGCAGAACTCCGTCCAGCTACTCGTTTGGGCTATCATGGCTTTAATTTCATAGTTTGTTTTGTGTTGCAGGTACTCTTCGACGACGGACTGCCTTCGGATTGGAGCGGCGCAGCGGACTCTTCTCTTCCTGGTGGCGACCTCCTTCTTCAGGCTTTCTAGCTCCTGGGACCACCACGGCAAGGTAATTTTTTCCGAGTTTTTCTTCTTCGGTATAGTTTCTTGACATGAATTTTGTATTACTTCTAAATATTTGTTTATGATTATTTCTAAATTTTGACTATTTTCAATTTCTTCGAATTTTGACTTATTTATGTTTTTTCTATTTTAAACTGGGCAGTTTCTCACGAAACTGGACCCAGTTTGCTTTTTTGGTGTTGAACATCCTAGTAGTAGATTTTACTGCTATGCCTAAAGATTTTTGCAAATTTATGCTAAATTTTATGCCGTTATGGTCCGAGCTCGTCAGTCCCTCGTCTACCTCCCAGCCTTCGACCAGGCAGAGAAGATCCGCCGAGCATGCCGTCACATCGACGTGACTGCAGTATCTCCTGCCCCCTCGGATGGTGTCAAAAGTGGGCAGGGTGCCGCTGTTGAGTACCTGCAACTCCAGCTTGTCCAATGTGGAGCATAGCTCCTCCCCCCTGCTGTCCTCCGTAAGGCTCCCCCACCATGGGCTCTTTGCGTTAAAGTCGCCTCCGATGAGAAGGTGGCGACTTCCCAGCTTCCGCCTGACCGCTCTGAGGTGCTCCAGGTACGAGTCCATGGGCTTGTCCGGTTCGAAGTACACCGATGCTGCTGCGATTTCCCAGGCTTGGGTCCGGATCCTCACCACGACGATGTTATGGGTGGTGAGTTCTGGGCACTGTATGACGTCGAGGTCGTGGTCGAGCACTACAATGGCAGCTTTTACAGTGCCCTCTCCCTCCTCCGAAGCCTGGTAGATCCGCGCCCCCCGGTAGCTCCGCATTCTCCGGACAGAGCCCACATAAGGCTCTTGGATGAGAGCGAAAGATGACTTCGACCGTGAAGCGGCCTCAAGCAGCTCGGCGGTCGCCAGCTGCTTTCTCTGAAGGTTGGCCTGCAGAACTTTGTATGACCTGGTGTCCACTGCGGCGCCCTCAGCAATATCCGATTTTTGACCTGGCCAGTGCGTCCCATCTGCGTCTCACCGGGCAGTCCGGGCTGAACGCATTATGCGTCGTTCCCTCCAGCCCGGCTCTAGTGCAGTTACAACAGGATGGGGGCGCATTGGCTTTCGCTTCTGGGCAAGAATTGCGTAAGTGAGGGCCACCGCAGTGGCTGCAGGCTCTTTCTGTGCAAAGGCGTCTGCCGTGCCCATATCCTAAGCATAGGGAGCATTGGACCAGGGGAGATTGGTCTTCCACCCTGATCCGCTGCATGTCTATATACACGGCAGACGTCCCCGTCAATCTGCTCCAGAGGGTGGGGGAGACTCTCGCAACAATGTGGCACATCAGCTGGTTCCGGGCCCTTTTCCTATATTTTATTATGACGCGGTCATCCTCAGCCGCAAGGTCGGCGAAGAGCTTGGTGTTCTGCGTCCTCAGGGCTTTCGTGACGTCCTCGTCGGTGTTGTAGCTGAGGACGTCCCTGAGGATAATGAGCGGGTCTAGGTTTGCTGCGTCCTGGACGGTCAGGTGTTGACCGGCCGACCTAAGCTTTTCCCGGACCCTGCTCCGCTCCTCCTCGTCCCTGCAGCTGATGACGACCTTGCTGTCCTTGGCCTTTCTGACCCTGTCAATGCGGTAACCACCTTCTTTGGCGTTAATAGCAGTGCGGATTTTATCCAGCACCTGCTCGCCAGTTTCTTGTTTATCGTTGGAGGCGACCACAACCGAGTGTAGTGTTGGTCGCGGTGATGCTGCGAGCGGCTTTGGTGCCGCCAACACCCCCGCGTATGTGGTCGCGTCCAACGCTGTCGTGTGTTTGGACAGACTTTGTTGGAGTTCCTCCATTTTTTCGGCGTTCTCCTTCACGAGCCTACTGTGGTCCGCCAGTGAGGAGAGCAGCTGGGAGTACTCTAAACTGCAACGTTCCGGTGGCACCGCATCGACAGTGGCTGGCTGCTCCTTTTTTGAGGATATAAGGCCCCTCCCCTTGTCCGCTTCCCCATCCCTCACCATGCGATAGAGGGTGTCAATAGCCAGGGTGACATCCTCCTTGATGTCGGTCCGGAGGTTCCGGCTTTGGCCAAGAGCAATCTTGGCCTTAGTCACCAAGTTTCTGGCTTCTTGCACCCTGCTGACGGAGGCTGGGGGTTTTGGAGCCTCTGCCGCCCCAGCGGGCTTCTCTGGAGCTGGTGACACGCTCTTTAGTGTTGTGATCTTTTTAGGCTTCACTGGGGCGGCAGGTGCCGAGCTGGGCAAGGGGGTTTGGCTGGACTCCAACACCTCGATGCTCCTCCTGACGTTTGTGTTAGTCGGCTGAGCCGGGCTCACATTTGAAGAACTGCCAGGAGAAGCATCTTGGGCTGGAGGAGCAGTCTTCCTATTAACGGGCGTTCGGATTCCAAACATTATTCGAGTTTTGTTTGCTGGCGAAGGACAAAGAGACAATTTTTTGAGATGGATGGCGGCGTCCGAGCAGCTAGCTGTGTGGGCACCTTAGCAGGGCTACTCTTCTTGCTAGGAAGAAGGGTCCAAAGGGCCCTGGTTAGCCTGTGGATACTTCACGAAGCTAATTGCCGTCGCGTGCTCGTCCTTGTGCAATGCACCGTCCAGTGTATAGGGCTGGAAGGTGCTGTCAACAGTTTAAAGTAAAATCAGAACGGATCAAAAGATCTAATAATGTTTTGTGATGATTGTATAGGTTTTAAAATAGTTTAGTGAAACAGTCAAATATAATAGTAAAAAATAAAATAATTAAATAAAACACACAGTTGACTTGAAAAGATAAGTCGGCAGCCAAAAAAGCTGTGGGTTCAAAAATTTTTTAATATAAAATCTAGGTGTAGCTGTCAAAAGACACGTTACACTGCGTGAAACAAATGATAACTTGTGTCGGGGATTGTGCCCCGGTCAACTGAGTGGTCAAAACTTATTGATAACTTTTCTTGTGAGAAACAGTACTTCAACCTACGCTAAAAACCGCTTAGTTTGAGTAAAAGAGCCTAGATTGAAGCGAATTTTATGTGATCCAAGTCAGGAGACTACTGGGATGCCAAATCCGTCAAAAAATAGTTTTCAAAAATTTGGTCTCAAAGTCACACCCTTTCCTATAGTAAATTTTTCATGCTCTTGATTGCGACTAAAGGGCGGGTGGGTGGGGCATTTTTTGACGTTTGGTGCGGCGTAGAGGGACGTGCGATACGTCAAAAGACGCGTCTCGGCGAGCCCTAGCCAGCTGTCCAGAAACTAGAATAGGCTTTCCTAGAAATTTTGAAAATTTTGGTCGAAAAACTGTAAAATTTAGTGTTTTTTAATAGAAAATATTTAATTTCGACGTCCAAACCTACCCAAAATCATGCAAAATGCAGTCAGGAAGACAGGTCGGAGTGGTAAGTATTTAATAAAATTTTTACAGTGAAAAAATCTAGTCAGAATTTTGATAAATAATTAATTTTGTGTTTTTTACAGGTCGAGAAGGGTGGGGGTGTCAAAAATCGGGTCACACCGCTTCGATGTCGCGTTTGAAGGGTTATCGCGCTTGCCTGTTGTAGCTATTATACGCAAAACCGCATCAAAATCGGTCTCCTTTGAAAAGTTATCGTTAGGTTAGGTTAGGTTAGGTTAGGTTAGGTTAGGTTAGGTTAGCCAGGTTAGGTTAGGTTAGGTTAGGTTAGGTTAGGTTAGGTTAGGTTAGGTTGGTTAGAAGAAGGGTTAGGTTAGGTTAGGTTAGGTTGGGTTAGGTTAGGTTAGGTTAGGTTAGGTTAGGTTAGGTTAGGTTAGGTTAGGTTAGGTTAGGTTAGGTTAGGCCAGGCCAGGTTGGGTTAGGCCAGGTTAGGCCAGGCCAGGCCAGGCCAGGCCAGGCCAGGCCAGGCCAGGCCAGGCCAGGCCAGGCCAGGCCAGGCCAGGCCAGGCCAGGCCAGGCCAGGTTGCCAGGCCAGGCCAGGCCAGGCCAGGCCAGGCCAGGCCAGTTGCCAGCCAGGCCAGGCCAGGCCAGGCCAGGCCAGGCCAGGCCAGGCCAGGCCAGGCCAGGTGAGTCAGGCCAGCCAGGCCAGGCCAGGCCAGGCCAGGCCAGGCCAGGCCAGGCCAGGCAGATTGGGCCAGGCCAGGCCAGGCCAGGCCAGGCCAGGCCAGGCCAGGCCAGGCCAGGCCAGGTTGGCCAGGCCAGGCCAGGCCAGGCCAGGTTGTGGCCAGGCCAGGCCAGGCCAGGCCAGGCCAGGCCAGGCCAGGCCAGGCCAGGCCAGGTTGGCCAGGCCAGGCCAGGCCAGGCCAGGCCAGGCAGGTTAGGCCAGGCCAGGCCAGGCCAGGCCAGGCCAGGCCAGGCCAGGGCCAGGCCAGGCCAGGCCAGGCCAGGCTAGGCCAGGCCAGGTTGTGGCCAGGCCAGGTTGTAGGCCAGGTTGAGGCCAGGGCCAGGGGTTCAGGCCAGGCCAGGCCAGGCCAGGCCAGGCCAGGCCAGGCCAGGCTGGCCAGGCCAGGCCAGGCCAGGCCAGGCCAGGCCAGGCCAGGCCAGGCCAGGCCAGCCAGGCCAGGCCAGGCCAGGCCAGGCCAGGCCAGGCCAGGCCAGGCTTGTGGCCAGGCCAGGCCAGGCCAGGCCAGGCCAGGCCAGGCCAGGCCAGGCCAGGCCAGGCCAGGCCAGGCCAGGCCAGGCCAGGCCAGGCCAGGCCAGGCCAGGCCAGGCCAGGCCAGGCCAGGCCAGGCCAGGCTGAGGCCAGGCCAGGCCAGGCTGTCAGGCCAGGCCAGGCCAGGCCAGGCCAGGCCAGGCCAGGCCAGCCAGGCCAGGCCAGGCCAGCCAGGCCAGGCCAGGCCAGGCCAGGCCAGGCCAGGCCAGTGGCCAGGTTGGTAGGCCAGGCCAGCCAGGCCAGGCCAGGCCAGGCCAGGTCAGGCCAGCCAGGCCAGGCCAGGCTGTCAGGCCAGGCCAGGCCAGGCCAGGCCAGGCCAGGCCAGGCCAGGCCAGGCCAGGCCAGGCCAGGCCAGGCCAGGCCAGGCCAGGCCAGGCCAGGCCAGGCCAGGCCAGGGCCAGGCCAGGCCAGGCCAGGCCGGTGCCAGGCCAGGCCAGGCCAGGCCAGGCCAGGCCAGGCCAGGTT